>NC_090440.1:591164819-595964819 GCF_031143425.1 Pleurodeles waltl | reverse complement strand
GAAAAACACCAAACCTCCCACTACTACAACCCCTACTGCAACCTCTAGTGCCCCTAGTAATAGCAGTGGTGGTGGGAACAAACCTACTAATAGCCAATCCAAGGGAGTAGCTGGGCTCACCTTTGGTAATTTAGTTGGGGTTGGTCTTGTTAGGGAGGCCACAGAGGCTGTGCTAGTCTCTGAAGGTGCCATTGATTTGGCCACCTTGGTTGCTTGTCCCCTTAATATGGATAAGTACAAGCAACTTCCCCTAATCAATGGTGTTGAGGTTCAGGCCTACAGGGACACAGATGGCAGTGCTACCATGGTGATAGAGAAACTGGTACACCCTGAACAACACATACTTGGTCACCAGTACCAAGTGACAGACGCTCATAACAACACTCTTAGCCACCCCATGGCTGTTGTGAATCTCAACTGGGGGGACGGGGTTTCTGGTCCAAAGAATGTTGTGGTTGCTTCAGATTTACCTGTAGACTGTCTACTAGGAAATGATTTAGAGAAATCAGCTTGGGCCGAAGGGGAGTTGGAGGATCATGCAGCAATGCTGGGCCTTCCTGGGCATATTTTTGCTTTAACCAGGGCTCAGGCCAAAAAGCAAAAAGGACAGGGTGACTTGGCTCCTGGAACAATGGACCAAGTGCTCCCTAAAGCTAGGGATAGTAAGGGTAAATCCCTACCCAATATCCCTCCCTCTACATATGATTCAACTTCTGAGGAAGAAGAATTTCCTCCCTGTGCAGAACCTTCACCAGAGGGGCTGGCAGCAGACACTGCTGAGCTTTTGGGTGGAGGGGGGCCTGCCAGGGAAGAGCTGAGTGTGGCACAGCAATCCTGTCCCACATTAGAGGGTCTCAGCCAGCAAGCTGTCAAGCGGCAAAATGGGGATGTCAGTGACTCACAAAGAGTTTACTGGGAGGACAACCTCTTGTACACAGAGGCAAGGGACCCAAAACCTGGAGCAGCCAGGAGATTGGTTATTCCCCTGCAGTACAGAGAGTTCCTCCTAACTCTGGCACATGACATTCCCTTGGCTGGGCATTTGGGCCGGATCAAAACATGGGAAAGGCTTGTCCCCCTGTTTCACTGGCCTAGGATGTCAGAGGACACAAAAGATTTTTGCAAGTCTTGCGTGACCTGCCAAGCCAGTGGCAAGACTGGTGGCACTCCAAAGACTCCCCTTATTCCACTACATGTGGTTGGGGTTCCCTTTGAAAGGGTAGGGGTTGACCTAGTTGGCCTCCTTGACCCTCCTACTGCTTCAGGCAATAGGTTTATCTTGGTGGTAGTGGACCATGTCACAAGATATCCTGAAGCTATTCCATTAAGGACCACTACAGCACCTGCAGTGGCAAAAGCCCTCCTGGGAATCTTTTCCAGGGTGGGTTTTCCAAAAGAGGTTGTATCAGACAGGGGTAGCAACTTTATGTCTGCATACTTGAAGGCTGTAGGAGGCTGGACAGGCTTGTAGTGAGTACCAAGGGGAACTTACACCTTGCACCAGGCCCAGGTTTCCCTTATTAGTGTATGGGGTGTCTAGCAGCTTAGGCTGATAGATAATGGTAACTTAGCAGAGCAGCTTAGGCTGAACTAGGAGACGAGTGAAGCTCCTACAGTACCACTAGTGTCACTTGCACAATATCATAAGAAAACACAATACACAGATATACTAAAAATAAAGGTATTTTATTTTTATGACAATATGCCAAAGTATCTCAGTGAGTACCCTCAGTATGAGGATAACAAATATACACAAGATATATGTACACAATACCAAAAATATGCAGTATAGTATTAGAAAACAGTGCAAACAATGTATGGTTACAATAGGATGCAATGGGGACACATAGGGATAGGGGCAACAAAAACCATATACTCCAAAAGTGGAATGCGAACCACAAATGGATCCCAAACCTATGTGACCTTGTAGAGGGTCGCTGGGACTGTAAGAAAACAGTGAGGGTTAGAAAAATAGCCCACCCCAAGACCCTGAAAAGTGAGTGCAAAGTGCACTAAAGTTCCCCAAAGAGCACAGAAGTCGTGATAGGGGAATTCTGCAGGAAAGACCAACACCAGCAATGCAACAATGATGGATTTCCAGACTAGAGTACCTGTGGAACAAGGGGACCAAGTCCAAAAGTCACGATCAAGTCGAGAGTGGGCAGATGCCCAGGAAATGCCAGCTGTGGGTGCAAAGAAGCTGCTACTAGGCAGTAGAAGCTGAGGATTCTGCAAGAACGACAAGGGCTAGAAACTTCCCCTTTGAAGGATGGATGTCTCACGTCGTGAAGAGTTGTGCAGCAGTGTTTTCCTGAAGAAAGACCGCAAACAAGCCTTGCTAGTTGCAAGTCATGCGGTTAGGGTTTTTGGATGCTGCTGTGGTCCAGGAGGGACCAGGATGTCCCCAATTGCGTCAGGGGACAGAGGGGTCACCCAGCAAGGCAAGGAGCCCTATCAGAAGCAGGCATCACATGGAGAAGTGCCAGAACAGGCACTACGAAGTGGAGTGAAATGGTGCTCACCCGAAGTTGCACAAGAGAGTCCCACGCCGCCAGAGGACAACTCAGGAGGTTGTGCAAAGCAGGTTAGAGTGCCGTGGACCCAGGCTTGGCTGTGCACATAGGATTTCCGCCGGAAGTGCACAGTGGCCGGAGTAGCTGCAAAAGATGCGGTTCCCAGCAATGCAGTCTGGCGTGGGGAGGCAAGGACTTACCTCCACCAAACTTGGACTAAAGAGTCACTGGACTGTGGGAGTCACTTGGACAGAGTTGCTGGATTCAAGGGACCTCGCTCGTCATGCTGAGAGGAGATCCAGGGGACCGGTGATGCAGTTCTTTGGTGCCTGCGGTAGCAGGGGGAAGATTCCGTCGACCCACGGGAGATTTCTTCGGAGCTTCTAGTGCAGAGAGGAGGCAGACTACCCCCACAGCATGCACCACCAGGAAAACAGTCAAGAAGGCGGCAGGATGAGCGTTACAGAGTTGCAGTAGTCGTCTTCGCTACTTTGTTGCAGTTTTGAAGGCTTCCAGCGTGGTCAGCAGTGGATTCCTTGGCAGAAGGTGAAGAGAGAGATGCAGAGGAACTCTGATGAGCTCTTGCATTCGCTATCTAAGGAATTCCCCAAAGCAGAGACCCTAAATAGCCAGAAAAGAGGGTTTGGCTACTTAGGAGAGAGGATAGGCTAGCAACACCTGAAGGAGCCTATCAGAAGGAGTCTCTGACGTCACCTGCTGGCCCTGGCCACTCAGAGCAGTCCAGTGTGCCAACAACACCTCTGTTTCCAAGATGGCAGAGGTCTGGAGCACACTGGAGGAGCTCTGGGCACCTCCCAAGGGAGGTGCAGGTCAGGGGAGTGGTCACTCCCCTTTCCTTTGTCCAGTTTCGCGCCAGACCAGGGCTGAGGGGTCCCTGAACCGGTGTAGACTGGCTTATGCAGAAATGGGCACCATCTGTGCCCATGAAAGCATTTCCAGAGGCTGGGGGAGGCTACTCCTTCCCTGCCTTAACACCTTTTTCCAAAGGGAGAGGGTGTAACACCCTCTCTCTGAGGAAGTCCTTTGTTCTGCCTTCCTGGGCCAAGCCTGGCTGGACCCAAGGAGGGCAGAAACCTGTCTGATGGGTTGGCAGCAGCAGCAGCTGCAGTGAAATCCCTGAAAAGGCAGTTTGGCAGTACCCGGGTCTGTGCTAGAGACCCGTGGGATCAAGGGCTTGTGCCAACAATGCCAGGATGGCATAGAGGGGGCAATTCCATGATCTTAGACATGTTACATGGCCATATTCGGAGTTACCATTGTGAAGCTACACATAGGTAGTGACCTATATGTAGTGCACGCGTGTAATGGTGTCCCCGCACTCACAAAGTTCGGGGAATTTGCCCTGAACAATGTGGGGGCACCTTGGCTAGTGCCAGGATGCCCACACACTAAGTAACTTTGCACCTAGCCTTTACCAGTTAAAGGTTAGACATATAGGTGACTTATAAGTTACTTAAGTGCAGTGGTAAATGGCTGTGAAATAACGTGGACGTTATTTCACTCAGGCTGCAGTGGCAGGACTGTGTAAGAATTGTCAGAGCTCCCTATGGGTGGCAAAAGAAATGCTGCAGCCCATAGGGATCTCCTGGAACCCCAATACCGTGGGTACCTCAGTACCATATACTAGGGAATTATAAGGGTGTTCCAGTATGCCAATGTAAATTGGTGAAATTGGTCACTAGCCTGTTAGTGACAATTTGGAAAGAAATGAGAGAGCATAACCACTGAGGTTCTGGATAGCAGAGCCTCAGTGAGACAGTTAGTCATAACACAGGTAACATATTCAGGGCACACTTATGAGCACTGGGGCCCTGGCTGGCAGGGTCCCAGTGACACATACAACTAAAACAACATATATACAGTGAAAAATGGGGGTAACATGCCAGGCAAGATGGTACTTTCCTACAAAGGCCATGTGGAAGGAATGTGGTGTAACACACAAATTCACCACACCTTATCATCCACAAACAAATGGACTGGTAGAGAGGTTTAATAAAACTCTCAAAGGATTGATAATGGGACTCCCTGAAAAACTCAGGAGGAGATGGGATGTCCTGTTACCTTGCCTCCTTTTTGCTTACAGGGAGGTACCCCAGAAAGGAGTGGGATTCAGCCCCTTTGAACTCCTATTTGGGCACCCTGTAAGAGGTCCCCTAACACTTGTGAAGGAGGGTTGGGAACAACCTTTAAAAGCTCCTAAGCAAGATATAGTGGACTATGTACTTGGCCTAAGATCCAGAATGGCTGAGTACATGAAAAAGGCCAGTAAAAACCTTCAGGCCAGCCAAGAGCTCCAAAAACAATGGCGTGACCAGAAGGCTGTTCGGATTCAGTACCAACCAGGACAGAAGGTGTGGGTATTGCAGCCTGTGGCCCCAAGAGCACTCCAAGACAAATGGAGTGTACCCCATCTCATTTTTTAAAAGAAGGGCGAGGTCACCTACTTGGTTGACCTAGCCACTGCCAGGAGTCCCCTTAGGGTGATTCAGGTCAACCGCCTAAAACCCTACTATGGCAGAGCTGATCTCACCCTACTCTTTGCAACAGATGAGGGACAGGAAGAAGAGAGTGACCCTCTCCCTGATCTCTTCTCTTCCACAGAACAAGATGCTCTAGTGGAAGGTGTAGTTATGGCAAACTGTCTTACTGCTGAGCAGAAAGACAACTGCATAAATCTCCTAGGTCAGTTTTCTGAACTCTTTTCTACTGTGCCAGGCACCACATCTTGGTGTGAGCACACAATAGATACTGGAGACAGCATGCCTGTCAAGAGTCAAATCTATAGGCAGCCTGACTGTAGGAGGCTGGACTGGCTTGTAGTGAGTACCAAGGGGTACTTGCACCTTGCACCAGGCCCAGTTATCCCTTATTAGTGTATAGGGTGTCTAGTAGCTTAGGCTGATAGATAATGGTAGCTTAGCAGAGCAGCTTAGGCTGAACTAGGAGACGTGTGAAGCTACTACAGTACCACTTAGTGTCATATGCACAATATCATAAGAAAACACAATACACAGTTATACTAAAAATAAAGGTACTTTATTTTTATGACAATATGCCAAAGTATCTTAGAGTGTACCCTCAGTGAGAGGATAGGAAATATACACAAGATATATATACACAATAGCAAAAATATGCAGTATAGTCTTAGAAAACAGTGCAAACAATGTATAGTTACAATAGGATGCAATGGGGACACATAGGGATGGGGCAACACAAACCATATACTCCAAAAGTGGAATGCGAACCACGAATGGACCCCAAACCTATGTGACCTTGTAGAGGGTCGCTGGGACTATTAGAAAATAGTGAGAGTTAGAAAAATAACCCTCCCCAAGACCCTGAAAAGTGAGTGCAAAGTGCACTAAAGTTCCCCAAAAGACAAAGAAGTCGTGATAGAGGAATAATGCAGGAAAGATACAAACCAACAATGCAACACCTGTGGATTTCCAATCTAGAGTACCTGTGGAACAAGGGGACCAAGTCCAAAAGTCACAAGCAAGTCGGAGATGGGCATATGCCCAGGAAATGCCAGCTGTGGATGCAGAGAAGCTTCTACTGGACAGAAGAAGCTGAGGTTTCTGCAGGAACGAAAAGGGCTAGAGACTTCCCCTTTAGTGGACGCATCCCTCTCGCCGTGGAGAGTTGTGCAGAAGTGTTTTCCCGCCGAAAGAACGCCAACAAGCCTTGCTAGCTGCAAATCGTGCGGTTAGCGTTTTTGGATGCTGCTGTGGCCCTGGAGGGACCAGGAGGTCGCAAATTGGACCAGGAGAGAGAGGGGACGTCGAGCAAGACAAGGAGCCCTCTCAGCAGCAGGTAGCACCCAGAGAAGTGCCAGAAACAGGCACTACGAGGATGTGTGAGACGGTGCTCACCCGAAGTTACACAAAGGAGTCCCACGTCGCCGGAGACCAACTTAGAAAGTCGTGCAATGCAGGTTAGAGTGCCGTGGACCCAGGCTTGGCTGTGCACAAAGGATTTCCGCCGGAAGTGCACAGGGGCCGGAGTAGCTGCAAAAGTCGCGGTTCCAAGCAATGCAGCCCAGCGAGGTGAGGCAAGGACTTACCTCCACCAAACGTGGACTGAAGAGTCACTGTAGTGTGGGAGTCACTTGGACAGAGTTGCTGAGTTCAAGGGACCTCGCTCGTCGTGCTGAGAGGAGACCCAGAGGACCGGTGATGCAGTTCTGTGGTGCCTGCGGTTGCAGGGGGAAGATTCCGTCGACCCACGGGAGATTTCTTCAGAGCTTCTAGTGCAGAGAGGAGGCAGACTACCCCCAAAGCATGCACCACCAGGAAAACAGTAGAGAAGGCGGCACGATCAGCGTTACAAGGTTGCAGTAGTCGTCTTTGCTACTTTGTTGCAGTTTTGCAGGCTTCCAGCGCGGTCAGCAGTCGATTCCTTGGCAGAAGGTGAAGAGAGAGATGCAGAGGAACTCTGATGAGCTCTTGCATTCGTTATCTACGGAATTCCCCAAAGCAACCTGGCCTGCAGAAATAACATCCCTACTGTGATGAGAGCTCACATTAGTATCAGCTATGCTAGGTGGTCTGCTAAGGGGCAGGTTGGGAAGGATACCATCTAACATTCGTCCTAGGGGTGCCCCAGAGTCAGAATGTGCACCATCTCCTAACTTCTCAATGGATGTGCCAGCTAAGGCCTTATCATTCTCAATAAGCATGTTAGAGAACAATTCTCTAGAGGGGTTCTTCCCTACCCCTAAACCTCTATCAATGCAGAGACTCCTCAAACCCTTCCAGTTAAGGTGGTCATAAGCTGAGCTGACCAGATCAAGAGAAGGACCTACATCAGACATGATAGAAAAAAGGTTTAGGGACAGAAAAAAGAAAGAAAAAAAGTTTCAGGACTTTTTAAGGAAAGAGAAAAAAAAAAAAATTGTCAATTTTTTTAGAAACTTTTAGACAGTTTAGAGGTACTTTTCAGCACTTAGTGTAGGAAAGTACCATCTTGCCTGGCATGTTACCCCCATTTTTCACTGTACATATGTTGTTTTAGTTGTATGTGTCACCGGGACCCTGCCAGCCAGGGCCCCAGTGCTCATAAGTGTGCTTGAATGTGTTACCTGTGTAGTGACTAACTGTCTCACTGAGGCTCTGCTAATCAGAACCTCAGTGGTTATGCTCTCTCATTTCTTTCCAAATTGTCACTAACAGGCTAGTGACCAATTTTACCAATTTACATTGGCTTACTGGAACACCCTTATAATCCCCTAGTATATGGTACTGAGGTACCCAGGGTATTGGGGTTCCAGGAGATCCCTATGGGCTGCAGCATTTCTTTTGCCACCCATAGGGAGCTCTGACAATTCTTACACAGGCCTGCCACTGCAGCCTGAGTGAAATAACGCACACGTTAATTCACAGCCATTTTACACTGCACTTAAGTAACTTATAAGTCACCTATATGTCTAACCTTTACCTGGTAAAGGTTAGGTGCAAAGTTAATTAGTGTGAGGGCACCCTGCCACTAGCCAAGGTGCCCCCACATTGTTCAGGGCCAATTCCCCGGACTTTGTGAGTGCGGGGACACCATTACACGCGTGCACTACATATAGGTCACTACCTATATGTAGCTTCACAATGGTAACTCCGAATATGGCCATGTAACATGTCTATGACCATGGAATTGCCCCCTCTATGCCATCCTGGCATAGTTGGCACAATCCCATGATCCCAGTGGTCTGTAGCACAGACCTTGGTACTGCCAAACTGCCTTTCCTGGGGTTTCACTGCAGCTGCTGCTGCTGCCAACCCCTCAGACAGGCTTCTGCCCTCCTGGGGTCAAGCCAGGCTTGTCCCAGGATGGCAGAACAAAGGACTTCCTCTGAGAGAGGGTGTTACACCCTCTCCCTTTGGAAAATGGTGTGAAGGTAGGGGAGGAGTAGCCTCCCCCAGCCTCTGGAAATGCTTTCATGGGCACTTTTGGTGCCCATCTCTTCATAAGCCAGTCTACACCGGTTCAGGGACCCTTTAGCCCTGCTCTGGCGCGAAACTGGACAAAGGAAAGGGGAGTGACCACTCCCCTGACCTGCACCTCCCCTGGGAGGTGTCCAGAGCTCCTCCAGTGTGCTCCAGACCTCTGCCATCTTGGAAACAGAGGTGCTGCTGGCACACTGGACTGCTCTGAGTGGCCAGTGCCACCAGATGACGTCAGAGACTCCTTCTGATAGGCTCCTTCAGGTGTTGCTAGCCTATCCTCTCTCCTAGGTAGCCAAACCCTCTTTTCTGCCTATTTAGGGTCTCTGTCTCTGGGGAAACTTTAGATAACGAATGCAAGAGCTCATCCGAGTTCCTCTGCATCTCTCTCTTCACCTTCTGCCAAGGAATCGACTGCTGACCGCGCTGGAAGCCTGCAAAACTGCAACATATTAGCTAAGACGAATACTGCAACTCTGTAACGCTGATCCTGCCGCCTTCTCGACTGTTTTCCTGGTGGTGCATGCTGTGGGGGTAGTCTGCCTCCTCTCTGCACTAGAAGCTCCGAAGAAATCTGCCGTGGGTCGACGGAATCTTCCCCCTGCAACCGCAGGCACCAAAAAGCTGCATTACCGGTCCCTTGGGTCTCCTCTCAGCACAACGAGCGAGGTCCCTCGAATCCAGAAACTGTGTCCAAGTGACCCCCACAGTCCAGTGACTCTTCAGTCCAAGTTTTGTGGAGGTAAGTCCTTGCCTCCCCACGCCAGACTGCATTGCTGGGAACCGCGACTTTTGCAGCTACTCCGGCCCCTGTGCACTTCCGGCAGAAATCCTTTGTGCACAGCGAAGCCTGCGTCCATGGCACTCTAACCTGCCTTGCACGACTTTCTAAGTTGGTCTCCGGCGACGTGGGACTCCTTTGTGTAACTTTGGGTGAGCACTATTTCACGCATCCTCGTAGTGCCTGTTTCTGGCACTTCTCCGGGTGCTACCTGCTGCTGAGAGGGCTCCTTGTCTTGCTCGACGTCCCCTCTACCTCCTGGCGCAATTTACGACATCCTGGTCCTTCCTGGGCCTCAGCAGCATCCAAAAACTCTAACCGCATGATTTGCAGCTAGCAAGGCTTGTTGGTGTTCTTTTGGCGGGAAAACACTTCTGCCCGACTCTCCATGGCGAGAGGTATCCGTCCTCCAAAGGGGAAGTCTCTAACCCTTGTTGTTCCTGCAGAAACCTCAGCTTCTTCTGTCCAGTAGAAGCTTCTTTGCACCCACAGCTGGCATTTCCTGGGCATCTGCCCATCTCCGACTTGCTTGTGACTTTTGGACTTGGTCCCCTTGTTCCACAGGTACCCTCGACTGGAAATCCATTGTTGTTGCATTGCTGGTTTGTGTCTTTCCTGCAATATTACTCTATCACGACTTCTTTGTCCTTGGGGGAATTTTAGTGCACTTTGCACTCACTTTTCAGGGTCTTGGGTTGGGCTATTTTTCTAACCCTCACTATTTTCTAATAGTCCCAGCGACCCTCTACAAGGTCACATAGGTTTGGGGTCCATTCGTGGTTTGCATTCCACTTTTGGAGTATATGGTTTGTGTTGCCCCTATCCCTATGTGTCCCCATTGCATCTTATTGTAACTATACATTGTTTGCACTGTTTTCTAAGACTATACTGCATATTTTTGGTATTGTGTATATATATCTTGTGTATATTTCCTATCCTCTCACTGAGGGTACACTCTGAGATACTTTGGCATATTGTCATAAAAATAAAGTACCTTTATTTTTAGTATAATTGTGTATTGTGTTTTCTTATGATATTGTGCATATGACACTAAGTGGTACTGTAGGAGCTTCACTCGTCTCCTAGTTCAGCCTAAGCTGCTCTGCTAAGCTACCATTATCTATCAGCCTATGCTGCTAGACACCCTATACACTAATAAGGGATAACTGGGCCTAGTGCAAGGTGCAAGTACCCCTTGGTACTCACTACAAGCCAGTCCAGCCTCCTACACTTAGCAAATAGAGTAAGAGAAGAAAAGCAAAACTTTTTGGTTAGGTATACATACACTGAACTTGTTTTGTATATTATTATCTTATGAAAAGTACAATATGACAAAGTGGTAAGTAGTTACAGGTACTTATCCCACTGCTGCACAACCAATGTAGGAGGCTGTCCTGGCTTGTAGTGGGTACCAAGGGGTACTTACACTCTGTACCAGGTCCAGTTATACCTTATTAGTGTAGAAGAGGTGTTTCTAGCAGCTTAGGCTGATAGAAGGTAGATATAGCAGAGCAGCTTAGGCTGAACTAGGAGACATGCAAAGCTCCTACTATACCACTGGTGTCATATGCACAATATCATAAGAAAACACGATACACAGATATACTAAAAATAAAGGTACTTTATTTTTATGACAATATGCCAAAAGTATCTCAGTGAGTACCCTCAGTATGAGGATGCCAAATATACACATGATATATGTACACAATACCAAAAATATGCAGTAATAGCAAAAGGAAGTAATGCAAGCAATGTAAAGTTACAGTAGATTGCAATAGGAGCACATAGGTATAGGGGCAACACCAACCATATACTACAAAAGTGGAATGCGAACCACAAATGGACCCCAAACCTATGTGAGCTTGTAGAGTGTCGCTGGGACTGTAAGAAAACAGTGAGGGTTAGAGAAATAGCCCACCCCAAGACCCTGAAAAGTAGGTGTAAAGTGCACCTATATTCCCCAGAGAGCACAGAAGTCGTGATAGGGGAATTCTGCAAGGAAGACCAACCCAGCAATGCAACCAAAGTGGATTTCCGGACGAGAGTACCTGTGGAACAAGGGGACCAAGTCCAAGAGTCGCGACAAAGTCGAGATTGGGCAGATGCCCAAGAAATGCCAGCTGAGGGTGCAAAGAAGCTGCCACCGGATGGTAGAAGCTGTGGATTCTGCAAGAACGAAGAGGGCTAGAAACTTCCCCTTTGGAGGATGGATGTCCCACGTCGTGAAGAAGCTTGCAGAGGTGCCACGCACTGTTTTCCTGGTGGTGCATGCTGTGGGGGTAGTCTGCCTCCTCTCGGCACTTGAAGCTCCGAAGAAATCTGCTGTGGGTCGACGGAATCTTCCCCCTGCAACCGCAGGCACCAAAGAACTGCATCATCGGTCCTCTGGGTCTCCTCTCAGCACGACGAGCGAGGTCCCTTGAACTCAGCAACTCTGTCCAAGTGACTCCCACAGACCAGTGACTCTTCAGTCCAAGTTTGGTGGAGTTAAGTCCTTGCCTCCCCATGCTAGACTGCATTGCTGGGAACCGCATGTTTTGCAGCTACTCCGGCTCCTGTGCACTCTTCCAGGATTTCCTTTGTGCACAGCCCAGCCTGGGTCCCTGGCACTCTATCCTGCAGTGCACGACCTCCTGAGTTGTCCTCCGGCGTCGTGGGACCTTCCTTTGTGACTTCGGGTGAGCTCCGGTTCACTCCACTTCGTAGTGCCTGTTCCGGCACTTCTGCGGGTGCTGCTTGCTTCTGAGTGGGCTCTTTGTCTTGCTGGATGCCCCCTATGTCTCCTCACGCAATTGGCGACATCCTGGTCCCTCCTGGGCCACAGCAGCATCCAAAAACCCTAACCGTGACCTTTGCAGCTAGCAAGGCTTGTTGGCGGCCTTTCTGCACGGAAACACCTCTGCACGACTCTTCACGACGTGGGACATCCATCCTCCAAAGGGAAAGTTTCTAGCCTTTGTCGTTCTTGCAGAATCCACAGCTTCTACCATCCAATGGCAGCTTCTTTGCACCCACAGCTGGCATTTCCTGGGCATCTGCCCACTCCCGACTTGATCGCGACTCTTGGACTTGGTCCCCTTGTTCCACAGGTACTCTCGTCCGGAAATACACTTTGGTTGCTTTGCTGGTGTTGGTTCTCCTTGCAGAATTCCCCTATCACGACTTCTGTGCTCTCTGGGGAATATTGGTGCACTTTACACCTACTTTTCAGGGTCTCGGGTGGGCTAGTTTTCTAACCCTCACTGCTTTCTTACAGTCCCAGCGACCCTCTACAAGCTCACATAGGTTTGGGGTCCATTCGTGGTTCGCATTCCACTTTTGAAGTATATGGTTTGTGTTGCCCCTATACCTATGTGCTCCTATTGCAATCTACTGCAACTTTACACTGCTTGCATTACTTCCTTTTGCTATGACTGCATATTTTTGGTATTGTGTACATATATCTTGTGTATATTTGGCATCCTCATCCTGAGGGTACTCACTGAGATACTTTTGGCATATTGTCATAAAAATAAAGTACCTTTATTTTTAGTATATCTTTGTATTGTGTTTTCTTATGATATTGTGCATATGACACCAGTGGTATAGTAGGAGCTTTGCATGTCTCCTAGTTCAGCCTAAGCTGCTCTGCTATAGCTACTTTCTAGCAGCCTAAGCTGCTAGATACACCTCTTCTACACTAATAAGGGATAACTGGACCTGGTACAGAGTGTAAGTACCCCTTGGTACCCACTACAAGCCAGGCCAGCCTCCTACAGAGGGACATTTCGGTTAGGAACTCTTGCTAATTCTTGTTTCTTTTTTAGGTGTGGTGGCAGGTCCAGAAGCGGCTTACATTGGGATTTAGGTCGTCGGCCATTCATTCGTAAAGTGGGCACATCGACAAGCTTGCCATACGGTTATAGGGTAAAACTTGGGGTTAGATATAGAGAAGTATCATGTGCGTTGGATCAGTAAGGGCGGTATGAATTGGGAGGAGCTTTTACCACATTTGCAGAGTTCTTTGGAGGGGGTTTTTGTCCGGATGTTTTGTTTTTGCATTTGGGGGAGAACGATTTAGTGGCCAAGACAGGGTTGTATCTTATGAAGGACATGAAAAGGGATCTACAGGTCATTTTGTCGCAATGGAGCGGTTTTCATGTTATATTGACAGGGTTTGTGCCGAGGCGGGTGTGGAGAGGGGCAAGGAAACCAGGGGCTATTGAGAGGGCCAGGCATAAGATTAATAAAGAGATGAGAGGTTTTTGTATGGTTAAGAGCATGACATTTTTGCAGCACAAGGACTTGTGTTTTGAGGATGTGGAATTTTTCAGAGATGACGGGGTCCATTTATCCTTCATCGGTAGGGAACTTTACCTGTTGCAGTTGTAGGACACCTTGAAGGCAATGCTTCGAGAGACCTGAGGGGTAGGCAGAAAAAGGCCACGGTTGGCTTTTTCTGGTGGCGGAGGCGAGGAGAGTTTGCAGGTAACCAAACACGATGGTGAAGATAGCAGGGCAATTTTAGGTAGTGGGAGAGGGGAGACAGCAGCAGGTCGCGACGGGCAGGAAGCAAGCTTGACATTAGCGTTCAGAAGGAGAACAAGCGGGTCTGATAAGGAAATAGGTAAAACAAGAGTGGAGAGAAGGAGGACAGGATAAGGTTACAAGGAGGGGGGAGGGATGGTAGGGGAGGGAGGAAGATAATTTGGTTAGGTGTTTTCGATGTCTAGTGAGGTTTTAGTTTTGTAAGGCAAAGGCCTAGGAATTATGTTTGTAAGTGCCCCTGTTCCAATAAAGCAGCCTTTTCCACACAACAACGGTGTCGTGGTTGTTCCCTCCTCCCCTATGCAACCCTCATCTTTCCTTTCCATTCCATTTTGTATGCATCACGTACAAATGTGGCCAAGACAGGGTTGTATCTTATGAAGGACATGAAAAGGGATCTACCGGTCATTTTGTCGCAATGGAGACGTTTTCATGTTATATTGACAGGGTTTGTGCCGAGGCGGGTGTGGAGAGGTGCAAGGAAACCAGGTGCTATTGAGAGGGCCAGGCGTAAGATTAATAAAGAGATGAGAGGTTTTTGTATGGTTGAGAGCATGACATTTTTGCAGCACAAGGACTTGTGTTTTGAGGATGTGGAATTTTTCAGAGATGACGGGGTCCATTTATCCTTCATCGGAATGGAACTTTACCTGTTGCAGTTGAAGGACACCTTGAAGGCAATGCTTCGAGAGACCTGACGGGTGGGCAGAAAAAGGCCAGGGTTGGCTTTTTCTGGTGGAGGAGGCGAGGAGAGTTTGCAGGTAACCAAACACGATGGTGAAGATGGCAAGACAATTTTAGGTAGTGGGAGAGGGGAGACAGCAGCAGGTCGCGACGGGCAGGAAGGAAGCTTGACATTAGCGTTCAGGAGGAGAACAAGCGGGTCTGATAAGGAAATAGGTAAAACAAGAGTGGAGAGAAGGAGGACAGGATAAGGTTACAAGGAGGGGGGAGGTGGAGTAGGGGAGGAAGGAAGATAATTTGGTTAGGTGTTTTCGATGTCTAGTGAGGTTTTAGTTTTGTAAGGCAAAGGCCTAGGAATTATGTTTGTAAGTGCCCCTGTTCCAATAAAGCAGCCTTTTCCACACAACAACGGTGTCATGGTTGTTCCCTCCTCCCCAATGCAGCCCTCATCTTTCCTTTCCATTCCATTTTGTATGCATCACGTACAAATGTAGCGGTGATTACCCATTGGTGCTGCCTTGTTTCTATCCAGTCTCCACTTCAGTATGTTAAATGGCTTATTTACCAGAGGTGTACATTTTAATATCTATCCCTGCCCATGGTATAAATAATGACGGTCTGGATAGCCTTCCTCTTTTTACTGTCCTGAAGCTTATTCCTTTCAAGAAGCTCTACTACGAATTTCTTTTATTCACTTTCCCAGTAAACATTCTCTACATAAAATATACCACCATTTGCGAAAATACACTAGTTATGTTTTAGTACAATAAAATTGCTGAACATTATTCAACTTAATGTCAGGTATCTGTACGATTCTTACCTTCCCTCTCATAAATATTTCCAGCTCTTCTGTATGGAATGCTACCAAGGCCATATTCAGAGTAAATGCTCCTCTCATTCCACCCCAAATAACAACAAAAGCACTACGCCAATCAAATCCATACCCCATGTGGCTCAGATGATAACTTAGCATGGAAATAACTACAAGTCTGAGCAAATAAAAACAAGAAAAAAAACATGTACATCCAATTAATCAGACAGTAATAGCACAACACGTTCTTAAATAGTCACTTATGGAAGAAAAAATTAACATCATTTGAACTTTGAAAATATAATTTTGTTAGAGAATTGGAGACAGTTTAGTGTTTTGGAGATGGAATTCAGAATGACACTCATTAGAAAATATTATTTGTGAAGAAAATACATATGTTGTAAGGCAGCACCTATAAAATCAATACAAAAGCACAGGCAAAGCCAATATGTTGCACTATTTTCCAATACCACAGTTGCATGTCCTTGAAAAGCTGCAATCCGCACTTTCTAGATAAAGACTGCAGTACCTTGTGTATTTTGATTTGTCATGACAAAAAGATGTTGATACTTTTAAACTGTGTATCTAACTCTGATCGCCTTAAAATGGTGAGTTTTAAGATTCATTTTATAAATACTTCATGCAATGAATGAGTTAATATTGCACCTAACACCTACCTCTACCCCTACCACTCATGTCATGAACCTTAGTATAATTATCTAAAACAAACACAATATGACCACCTCACTGCCCTCAGTGCCTCATGCTTCCATTCCCTGAAGATGCTGAGGAAAATTTTCAATTGGCTCCCAATCAACATCCTGAAACCCATCATACACAACCCTGTCGCAAGCAGGCTGGACTACGGGAACACCCTCAATGACAGGATCAACAAAACCTGACCAGAAGGCTGAAGACCATCCAGAACTCAGTGGCCGGAACACCTCTCAACCATAGTGCATTTTGCACCAAGAAATAGCATTAAGTGCAGCAAAACACCAATAGCGAGTGCGAGCACCGGTTTCCGCTAGCTAAATGTGCTCTCACTGTAGGATTAGGACACTAATCTTTACATTATATGAAGAATAAGAAAATGAGCAATTTACCTGTAACTTCAGTTCTCCAGCATTGGTATCTTTCATAGATTCACATGCTTGAGTGATACCCTTCATCGAAGTGGAAGTCCCACAGAAGCATTAAATGCCAGTGTGGAATGTCTACATAGAAAGTAATGTTAATGACATCCACATTACTAGCTTATTCACATCATTAAAAAAGACCCAAAGGCCAATCAACCAGGTGATAGTTCCCTTTAAAACCCTCCTCACAGAGGCTCTATTCCCTCAGATTTCATGTCAAGACAAGGGACTAACATTATGCATGACTTTTTATTCATCTTTTGTTTGCTGCTTCTTAACAGGTGAGAATATTTTATGCTACCTTATAATACTATTACTAATGTTTTAGAGGGTATTTTGCTCTTTATTTGTTAGTTGTACATTTATATAACCCAATAATGGGGTTAATAATAATTTGAAGTTTTAAATCTTGTTAGGGTCAACATGTAATAATATGGCAATTATGAATTAAATAATAGTAAAATACCAACTTTTAGAGAAAAATTTGATGAGTAGTATTGTTTATTACTATTTTATCAGTGAGGAAAGGGTAAAACATTTGTATAGAGATTGCTACCGTTTATTTCCAAAGCGCCGATCTCTAGCACATTGTGAGAACGTGCTATTCTTTTGTCGCATGGTTAAGCTTAGTGAATAGGTCGGAATCACTGTGTCATTTAGGGAAGTTTCAAAAGTGAGTTGAGCAGGAAAAACAAGCGTGTAAACTAAAGCTTCTTTCAAAGGGAATTAGTTTCCTTCCTGGATACTCAGGAGAATGCATTGATGTGTTTCTTCACAGTGTTTTATTACAGGGCAACACACTGCTGATTTTCAAGGGAAATAGGTTACTTCACATAAGCGTGAGAGTGAGAAAGTAGCCTCTTTGTAGCATGGTTACCCCCACTTTTGGCCTGTTTGTGAGTTTGTGTCAGTATGTTTTTACTGTGTCACTGGGATCCTGCTAGCCAGGACTCCAGTGCTCATAGATAAAAACCTATATGTCAGTGTCTTTTGCCTGTTTCAATGGGATCCTGCTAGCCAGGACCCCAGTGCTCATAGTTTATGGCCTAATGTGTATGCCTGTGTAGTGCCTAACTGTGTCACTGATGCTCTCCTAACCAGAACCTCAGTGCTTATGCTCTCTCTGCTTTTAAATTTGTCACTGTAGGCAGTGACTTAATTTACCAATTTCAATTGGCACATTGGACCCCCCCTTATAAGTCCCTAGTATATGATACCTAGGTACCCAGGGCATTGGGGTTCCAGGAGATCCATATGGGCTGCAGCATTTCTTTTGCCATCCATAGGGAGCTCAGACAAACCCTTACACAGGACTGTGATTGCAACCTGAGTGAAATAGGGCACACACTATTTCACAGCCATTTTCACTGCACTTAAGTAACTTATAAATCACCTATATGTCTAACCTTCACTTGCTGAAGGTTAGGTGCAAAGTTACTAAGTGTGAGGGCACTCTTTGTAGGAAAGTACCATCTTGCCTGGCATGTTACCCCCATTTTTCACTGTATATATGTTGTTTTAGTTGTATGTGTCACTGGGACCCTGGTAACCCAGGGCCCCAGTGCTCATAAGTGTGCCTGAATGTGTTACCTGTGTAGTGACTAACTGTCTCACTGAGGCTCTGCTAATCAGAACCTCAGTGGTTATGCTCTCTCATTTCTTTCCAAATTGTCACTAACAGGCTAGTGACCATTTTTACCAATTTACATTGGCTTTCTGGAACACCCTTATAATTCCCTAGTATATGGTACTGAGGTACCCAGGGTATTGGGGTTCCAGGAGATCCCTATGGGCTGCAGCATTTCTTTTGCCACCCATAGGGAGCTCTGACAATTCTTACACAGGCCTGCCACTGCAGCCTGAGTGAAATAACGTCCACGTTATTTCACAGCCATTTTACACTGCACTTAAGTAACTTATAAGTCACCTATGTGTCTAACCTTTACCTGGTAAAGGTTAGGTGCAAAGTTACTTAGTGTGAGGGCACCCTGGCACTAGCCAAGGTGCCCCCACATTGTTCAGGGCCAATTCCCCGGACTTTGTGAGTGCGGGGACACCATTACACGCGTGCACTACATATAGGTCACTACCTATATGTAGCTTCACAATGGTAACTCCGAATATGGCCATGTAACATGTCTATGATCATGGAATTGCCCCCTCTATGCCATCCTGGCATAGTTGGCACAATCCCATGATCCCAGTGGTCTGTAGCACAGACCCTGGTACTGCCAAACTGCCCTTCCTGGGGTTTCACTGCAGCTGCTGCTGCTGCCAACCCCTCAGACAGGCATCTGCCCTCCTGGGGTCCAGCCAGGCCTGGCCCAGGATGGCAGAACAAAGGACTTCCTCTGAGAGAGGGTGTTACACCCTCTCCCTTTGGAAAATGGTGTGAAGGCAGGGGAAGGAGTAGCCTCCCCCAGCCTCTGGAAATGCTTTCTTGGGCACAGATGTGCCCAATTCTGCATAAGCCAGTCTACACCGGTTCAGGGGACCCCTTAGCCCTGCTCTGGCGCGAAACTGGACAAAGGAAAGGGGAGTGACCACTCCCCTGACCTGCACCTCCCCTGGGAGGTGTCCAGAGCTCCTCCAGTGTGCTCCAGACCTCTGCCATCTTGGAAACAGAGGTGCTGCTAGCACACTGGACTGCTCTGAGTGGCCAGTGCCACCAGGTGACGTCAGAGACTCCTTCTGATAGGCTCCTTCAGGTGTTAGTAGCCTATCCTCTCTCCTAGGTAGCCAAACCCTCTTTTCTGGCTATTTAGGGTCTCTGTCTCTGGGGAAACTTTAGATAACGAATGCAAGAGCTCATCCAAGTTCCTCTGCATCTCTCTCTGCACCTTCTTCCAAGGAATCGACTGCTGACCGCGCTGGAAGCCTGCAAACCTGCAACATAGTAGCAAAGACGACTACTGCAACTCTGTAACGCTGATCCTGCCGCCTTCTCGACTGTTTTCCTGCTTGTGCATGCTGTGGGGGTAGTCTGCCTCCTCTCTGCACCAGAAGCTCCGAAGAAATCTCCCGTTGGTCGACGGAATCTTCCCCCTGCAACCGCAGGCACCAAAAAGCTGCATTACCGGTCCCTTGGGTCTCCTCTCAGCACGACGAGCGAGGTCCCTCGAATCCAGCGACTCTGTCCAAGTGACCCCCACAGTCCAGTGACTCTTCAGTCCAAGTTTGGTGGAGGTAAGTCCTTGCCTTACTTCGCTGGGCTGCATTGCTGGGAACCGCGACTTTTGCAGCTACTCCGGCCCCTGTGCACTTCCGGTGGAAATCCTTTGTGCACAGCCAAGCCTGGGTCCACGGCACTCTAACCTGCATTGCACGACTTTCTAAGTTGGTCTCCGGCGATGTGGGACTCCTTTGTGCAACTTCGGGTGAGCACCGTTTCACGCATCCTTGTAGTGCCTGTTTCTGGCACTTCTCTGGGTGCTACCTGCTTCTAAGAGGGCTCCATGTCTTGCTCGATGTCCCCTCTCTCTCCTGGTCCAATTTGCGACCTCCTGCTCCCTCCAGGGCCACAGCAGCGTCCAAAAACGCTAACTGCACGATTTGCAGCTAGCAAGGCTTGTTAGCATTCTTTCGGCGGGAAAACACTTCTGCACGACTCTCCACGGCAAGAGGGATCCGTCCACCAAAGGGGAAGTCTCTAGCCCTTTTCGTTCCTGCAGAAACCTCAGCTTCTTCTGTCCAGTAGAAGCTTCTTTGCACCTGCAGCTGGCATTTCCTGGGCATTTGCCCATCTCCGACTTGCTTGTGACTTTTGGACTTGGTCCCCTTGTTCCACAGGTACCCTAGATTGGAAATCCACAGTTGTTGCATTGTTGGTTTGTGTCTTTCCTGCATTATTCCTCTAACACGACTTCTTTGTCCTTAGTGGAACTTTAGTGCACTTTGCACTCACTTTTCAGGGTCTTGGGGAGGGTTATTTTTCTTACTCTCACTATTTTCTAATAGTCCCAGCGACCCTCTACAAGGTCACATAGGTTTGGGGTCCATTCGTGGTTCGCATTCCACTTTTGGAGTATATGGTTTGTGTTGCCCCTATCCCTATGTTTCCCCATTGCATCCTATTGTAACTATACATTGTTTGCACTGTTTTCTAAGACTATACTGCATATTTTTGCTATTGTGTATATATATCTTGTGTATATTTCCTATCCTCTCACTGAGGGTACACTCTAAGATACTTTGGCATATTGTCATAAAAATAAAGTACCTTTATTTTTAGTATAACTGTGTATTGTGTTTTCTTATGATATTGTGCATATGACACTAAGTGGTACTGTAGTAGCTTCACACGTCTCCTAGTTCAGCCTAAGCTGCTCTGCTAAGCTACCATTATCTATCAGCCTAAACTGCTAGACACCCTATACACTAATAAGGGATAACTGGGCCTGGTGCAAGGTGCAAGTACCCCTTGGTACTCACTGTAGGAAAGTACCATCTTGCCTGGCATGTTACCCCCATTTTTCACTGTATATATGTTGTTTTAGTTGTATGTGTCACTGGGACCCTGGTAACCCAGGGCCCCAGTGCTCATAAGTGTGCCTGAATGTGTTACCTGTGTAGTGACTAACTGTCTCACTGAGGCTCTGCTAATCAGAACCTCAGTGGTTATGCTCTCTCATTTCTTTCCAAATTGTCACTGACAGGCTAGTGACCACTTTTACCAATTTACATTGGCTTACTGGAACACCCTTATAATTCCCTAGTATATGGTACTGAGGTACCCAGGGTATTGGGGTTCCAGGAGATCCCTATGGGCTGCAGCATTTCTTTTGCCACCCATAGGGAGCTCTGACAAATCTTACACAGGCCTGCCACTGCAGCCTGAGTGAAATAACGTCCACGTTATTTCACAGCCATTTTACACTGCACTTAAGTAACTTATAAGTCACCTATATGTCTAACCTTTACCTGGTAAAGGTTAGGTGCAAAGTTACTTAGTGTGAGGGCACCCTGGCACTAGCCAAGGTGCCCCCACATTGTTCAGAGCCAATTCACTGAACTTTGTGAGTGCGGGGACACCATTACACGCGTGCACTAAATATAGCTCACTACCTATATGTAGCTTCACCATGGTAACTCCGAATATGGCCATGTAACATGTCTATGATCATGGAATTGCCCCCTCTATGCCATCCTGGCATTGTTGGTACAATTCCATGATCCCAGTGGTCTGTAGCACAGACCCTGGTACTGCCATACTGCCCTTCCTGGGGTTTCTCTGCAGCTGCTGCTGCTGCCAACCCCTCAGACAGGCAGCTGCCCTCCTGGGGTCCAGCCAGGCCTGGCCCAGGATGGCAGAACAAAGAACTTCCTCTGAGAGAGGGTGTGACACCCTCTCCCTTTAGAAAATGGTGTGAAGGCAGGGGAGGAGTAGCCTCCCCCAGCCTCTGGAAATGCTTTGTTGGGCACAGATGTGCCCAATTCTGCATAAGCCAGTCTACACCGGTTCAGGGACCCCTTAGCCCCTGCTCTGGCGCGAAACTGGACAAAGGAAAGGGGAGTGACCACTCCCCTGACCTGCACCTCCCCTGGGAGGTGTCCAGAGCTCCTCCAGTGTGCTCCAGACCTCTGCCATCTTGGAAACAGAGGTGCTGCTGGCACACTGGACTGCTCTGAGTGGCCAGTGCCACCAGGTGACATCAGAGACTCCTTGTGATAGGCTCCTTCAGGTGTTAGTAGCCTTTCCTCTCTCCTAGGTAGCCAAACCCTCTTTTCTGGCTATTTAGGGTCTCTGTCTCTGGGGAAACTTTAGATAACGAATGCATGAGCTCAGCCGAGTTCCTCTGCATCTCCCTCTTCACCTTCTGATAAGGAATCGACCGCTGACCGCGCTGGAAGCCTGCAAACCTGCAACATAGTAGCAAAGACGACTACTGCAACTCTGTAACGCTGATCCTGCCGCCTTCTCAACTGTTTTCCTGCTTGTGCATGCTGTGGGGGTAGTCTGCCTCCTCTCTGCACCAGAAGCTCCGAAGAAATCTCCCGTGGGTCGACGGAATCTTCCCCCTGCAACCGCAGGCACCAAAAAGCTGCATCTCCGGTCCCTTGGGTCTCCTCTCAGCACGACGAGCGAGGTCCCTCGAATCCAGCGACACCGTCCAAGTGACTCCCACAGTCCAGTGACTCTTCAGCCCGAGTTTGGTGGAGGTAAGTCCTTGACTCACCTCGCTGGGCTGCATTGCTGGGAACCGCGACTTTGCAAGCTTCTCCGGCTCCTGTGCACTTCCGGCGGAAATCCTGTGTGCACAGCCAAGCCTGGGTCCACGGCACTCTAACCTGCATTGCACGACTTTCTAAGTTGGTCTCCGGCGACGTGGGACTCCTTTGTGCAACTTCGGCGAGCACCGTTTTTACGCATCCTCGTAGTGCCTGTTTCTGGCACTTCTCCGGGTGCTACCTGCTTCAGTGAGGGCTCCTTGTCTTGCTCGACATCCCCTCTCTCTGCAGGTCCAATTTGCGACCTTCTGGTCCCTCCTGGGCCCCAGCAGCGTCCAAAAACGCCAAACGCACGATTTGCGTGTAGCAAGGCTTATTGGCGTCCATCCGGCGGGAAAACACTTCTGCACGACTCTCCAAGGCGTGGGGGATCCATCCTCCAAAGGGGAAGTCTCTAGCCCTTGTCGTTCCTGCAGTATTCACAGTTCTTCAGCCTAGTAAGAGCTTCTTTGCACCAACCGCTGGCATTTCTTGGGCATCTGCCCATCTCCGAGCTGCTTGTGACTTTTGGATTTGGTCCCCTTGTTCCACAGGTACCCTCAGTCAGGAATCCATCGTTGTTGCATTGCTGATTTGTGTTTTCCTTGCATTTTCCCTCTAACACGACTATTTTGTCCTTAGGGGAACTTTGGTGCACTTTGCACTCACTTTTCAGGGTCTTGGGGAGGGTTATTTTTCTAACTCTCACTATTTTCTGATAGTCCCAGCGACCCTCTACAAGGTCACATAGGTTTGGGGTCCATTCGTGGTTCGCATTCCACTTCTGGAGTATATGGTTTGTGTTGCCCCTATCCCTATGTTTCCCCATTGCATCCTATTGTAACTATACATTGTTTGCACTGTTTTCTAAGACTATACTGCATATTTTTGCTATTGTGTATATATATCTTGTGTATATTTCCTATCCTCTCACTGAGGGTACACTCTAAGATACTTTGGCATATTGTCATAAAAATAAAGTACCTTTATTTTTAGTATAACTGTGTATTGTGTTTTCTTATGATATTGTGCATATGACACTAAGTGGTACTGTAGTAGCTTCACACGTCTCCTAGTTCAGCCTGAGCTGCTTTGCTAAGCTACCATTATCTATCAGCCTAAGCTGCTAGACACCCTATACACTAATAAGGGATAACTGGGCCTGGTGCAAGGTGCAAGTACCCCTTGGTACTCACTACAAGCCAGTCCAGCCTCCTACATTGGTTGTGCAGCGGTGGGATAAGTGCTTTGAGACTACTTACCACTCTTGTCATTGTACTTTTCATAAGAGAAAAATATACAAAACAAGGTCAGTGTATATACACATAGCCAAAAAGTTTTGCATTTCCTCTTTTCACTCTTTTCTAAGTGCTGAAAAGTACTTCTAAACTTTCAAAAAGTTCTTAAAAGTTTAAAAAGTTTTTTTTTGTCTTTCCAAAAAGTTCTGAAAACTTTTTTCTCTTTGTCTATCACTTTAACTCTCTCTAAAAATGTCTGGCACAGGCCAAAAAGTTGAACTGTCCAAACTTGCATATGATCACCTTAGCTGGAAAGGAGCAAGGAGTCTCTGCATAGAGAGAGGTTTGAGTGTAGGGAAGAATCCTTCTTTAGAACTGTTAATTAATATGCTTAGAGTACAGGATAAGGCCATAAGTGCCCAATCTGTAGAAAAAGTAGCTAATGGTTCTCAATCTGATCCAGGGACTCCCCCAGGAAAAGGTTCAGGAAAGAAACTTCTCAGCCTGCCCATTACTAGACAGTCTAGCATAGTTGGTACAGAGGTTGAATCACACCATACTGATGGTGTGCTCTCACATTATACTGGTAGCCAAGCTGTTAGGGTGCCCTCTGTAAGGGACAGGTCTCCTTCTGTTCATTCCCATCATACCTCTGTATCTAGAAATGTCCCTCCCACCCACCCTGATGACAGATTGTTAGAAAGGGAGCTCAATAGATTGAGAGTGGAGCAAACCAGACTGAAGCTCAAGAAGCAACAGCTGGATTTGGATAGACAGTCTTTAGAAATAGAGAGGGAAAGACAGAAGATGGGTTTAGATACCCATGGTGGCAGCAGCAGTATTCCCCATAGTCATCCTGCAAAAGAGCATGATTCCAGGAATCTGCATAAGATAGTTCCCCCTTACAAGGAGGGGGATGACATTAACAAGTGGTTTGCTGCACTTGAGAGGGCCTGTGTTGTACAGGATGTCCCTCAAAAGCAGTGGGCTGCTATCCTATGGCTATCATTTACTGGAAAAGGTAGGGATAGGCTCCTTACTGTAAAAGAAAATGATGCTAACAATTTCCAAGTTCTTAAGAATGCACTCCTGGATGGTTATGGCTTAACCACTGAACAGTACAGGATAAAGTTCAGAGATACCAAAAAGGAGTCTTCACAAGACTGGGTTGATTTCATTGACCAGGCAGTGAAGGCCTTGGAGGGGTGGTTACATGGCAGTAAAGTTACTGATTATGACAGCCTGTATAACTTGATCCCGAGAGAGCATATTCTTAATAATTGTGTGTCTGATTTGTTGCACCAGTACTTGGTGGACTCTGATCTGACCTCTCCCCAAGAATTGGGAAAGAAGGCAGACAAATGGGTCAGAACAAGAGTGAACAGAAAAGTTCATACAGGGGGTGACAAAGATGGCAACAAAAAGAAGGATGGTAAGTCTTCTGACAAGGGTGGGGACAAATCTAAAAATGAGTCTTCATCAGGCCCACAAAAACACTCTGGTGGGGGTGGTGGGCCCAAATCCTCCTTTAATCAGAACAAGGAAAAGAAACCATGGTGCTATTTATGTAAAATAAAAGGCCATTGGACAACAGATCCCAGTTGTCCAAAGAAAGGCACCACAGCTCCTACCACTACAACCCCTACTGCTACACCTAGTGTCCCTACTAATAGCAGTGGTGGTGGGAGCAAACCTACTAATAGCCAATCCAAGGGAGTAGCTGGGCTCACTTTTGGTAATTTAGTTGGGGTTGGTCTGATTAGGGAGACCACAGAGGCTACTTTAGTCTCTGAAGGGGCTATTGACTTAGCCACTTTGGTTGCTTGCCCCCATAACTTGGAGAAGTACAAGCAACTAACCCTAATAAATGGTGTTGAGGTCCAGGCCTACAGGGACACAGGTGCCAGTGTCACAATGGTGATTGAGAAACTGGTGCACCCTGAACAACACATACTTGGACACCAGTACCAAGTAACCGATGCTCACAACATTACACAAAGCCACCCCATGGCTGTTGTAAATCTCAACTGGGGGGGGGTATCTGGTCCAAAGAAAGTTGTGGTAGCTTCAGATTTACCTGTAGACTGTCTATTAGGGAACGATTTGGAGACATCAGCTTGGTCAGATGTGGAGTTGGAGGCCCATGCAGCAATGCTGGGCATCCCAGGGCATATTTTTGCTTTGACAAGGGCTCAGGCCAAAAAGCAAAAAGGACAGGGAAGCTTGGATCCTGGAACAATGGACCAAGTGCTCCCTAAAGTTAGGGCTAGTAGAAGCAAACCACTTCCTACTATCCCTCCCTCTACAGTGGATTCTACTTCTGAGGAAGAAGAATTCCCTCCCTGTGCAGAACCTACACCAGAGGAGCTGGAAGCAGACACTGCTGAGCTTTTGGGTGAAGGGGGGCCTGCCAGAGAGGAGCTGAGTGTGGCACAGCAAACCTGTCCCACATTAGAGGGTCTCAGACAGCAAGCTGTCAAACAGGCTAATGGGGATGTCAGTGACTCACACAGAGTTTACTGGGAGGACAACCTCTTGTACACTGAGCATAGGGATCCTAAACCTGGAGCTGCCAGGAGATTAGTGATCCCTCAGGAGTACAGAAAGTTCCTCCTAACACTGGCACATGACATTCCCTTAGCTGGGCACCTGGGTCAAATGAAAACTTGGGACAGATTGGTACCATTGTTTCATTGGCCTAGGATGTCTGAGGACACAAAATAATTTTGTAAGTCCTGTGAAACCTGTCAAGCCAGTGGCAAGACAGGTGGCACTCCAAAGGCACCCCTTATCCCACTGCCTGTGGTTGGGGTTCCCTTTGAAAGGGTAGGGGTTGACATAGTTGGCCCCCTTGACCCTCCTACTGCTTCAGGCAATAGGTTTATCTTAGTGGTAGTGGACCATGCCACAAGATATCCTGAAGCTATTCCTTTAAGGACCACTACAGCTCCTGCAGTGGCAAAGGCCCTCCTGGGAATATTTTCCAGGGTGGGCTTCCCAAAGGAAGTAGTATCAGACAGGGGAAGCAATTTCATGTCTGCATACTTGAAGGCCATGTGGAAGGAGTGTGGTGTAACTTACAAGTTCACAACACCCTATCATCCACAAACAAATGGACTGGTGGAGAGATTTAATAAAACTCTCAAAGGCATGATTATGGGACTCCCTGAAAAACTCCGCAGGAGATGGGATATCCTTCTACCATGCCTCCTTTTTGCCTACAGGGAGGTACCCCAGAAAGGAGTGGGCTTCAGCCCCTTTGAACTTCTTTTTGGACACCCTGTTAGGGGTCCACTCACACTTGTAAAGGAGGGTTGGGAACAACCTTTAAAAGCTCCTAAGCAGGATATTGTGGATTATGTACTTGGCCTCAGATCAAGGATGGCTGAGTACATGAAAAAGGCCAGTAAAAACCTTCAGGCCAGCCAAGAGCTCCAGAAGCAATGGCATGATCAGAAGGCTGTTTTGGTTCAGTACCAACCAGGGCAGAAAGTGTGGGTCTTGGAGCCTGTGGCCCCAAGGGCACTCCAAGATAAATGGAGTGGACCCCACACAATTGTTGAAAAGAAGGGTGAAGTCACCTACTTGGTTGACTTAGGCACTGCCAGGAGTCCCCTTAGGGTGCTCCATGTCAACCGCCTGAAACCCTACTATGACAGGGCTGATCTCACCCTGCTCATGGCAACAGATGAGGGACAGGAAGAAGACAGTGATCCTCTACCTGATCTCTTCTCTTCCACAGAACAAGATGCTCTTGTGGAAGGTGTAGTTTTGGCTGATTGTCATACTGCTGAGCAGAAAGATAATTGCATAAATCTCCTAGGACAATTTTCAGAACTCTTCTCCATTGTGCCAGGCACCACTTCTTGGTGTGAGCACACTATAGATACTGGAGACAGTTTACCTGTCAAAAGTAAGATCTATAGGCAGCCTGACCATGTCAGGGACTGCATAAAGCAAGAGGTTCAGAAAATGTTGGAACTAGGAGTGGTTGAGCACTCTGACAGTCCATGGGCTTCTCCTGTGGTACTGGTACCAAAACCCAATTCTAAAGATGGAAAGAAGGAAATGAGGTTTTGTGTAGACTATAGAGGTCTCAACTTGGTAACCAAAACAGATGCTCACCCTATACCCAGGGCAGATGAGCTAATAGATACACTGGCATCTGCCAAGTATCTAAGCACTTTTGATTTGACTGCAGGGTATTGGCAGATCAAAATGTCATAAGATGCTAAACCTAAAACTGCATTTTCTACCATTGGAGGACATTACCAGTTTACTGTAATGCCTTTTGGTTTGAAAAATGCACCTGCCACTTTTCAGAGGTTGGTGAACACAGTCCTGCAAGGGCTGGAAGCTTTCAGTGCAGCATATTTGGATGATATAGCTGTCTTTAGCTCCAGCTGGGATGATCACCTGGTCCACCTTTGGAAAGTTTTGGAGGCCCTGCAAAAGGCAGGCCTCACTATCAAGGCTTCAAAGTGCCAGATAGGGCAGGGTAAGGTGGTTTATCTGGGACACCTTGTTGGTGAGGAACAGATTGCACCACTTCAGGGGAAAATCCAAACTATTATTGATTGGGTTCCCCCTACCACTCAGACTCAGGTGAGAGCCTTCCTAGGCCTCACTGGGTATTACAGGAGGTTCATTAAGAACTATGGCTCCATTGCAGCCCCTCTTAATGACCTCACATCCAAGAAAATGCCTAAAAAGGTATTATGGACAGCAAACTGTCAGAAAGCTTTTGAGGAGCTGAAGCAGGCCATGTGCTCTGCACCTGTCCTGAAAAGCCCTTGTTACTCTAAAAAATTCTATGTCCAGACTGATGCATCTGAATTAGGAGTAGGGGCAGTCCTATCACAACTTAATTCTGAGGGCCAGGATCAACCTGTTGCTTTTATTAGTAGAAGGTTGACCCCTAGAGAAAAGCGTTGGTCTGCCATTGAGAGGGAGGCCTTTGCTGTGGTCTGGGCTCTGAAGAAGTTGAGGCCATACCTGTTTGGCACTCACTTCATTGTTCAGACAGACCACAAACCTCTACTTTGGCTAAAACAAATGAAAGGTGAAAATCCTAAATTGTTGAGGTGGTCCATATCCCTACAGGGAATGGACTATACAGTGGAACATAGACCTGGGAGTAGCCACTCCAATGCAGATGGACTCTCCAGATATTTCCACTTAGACAATGAAGACTCATCAGGTAATGGCTAGTCTTATTGTCCTTCGTTTAGGGGGGGGTTGTGTAGGAAAGTACCATCTTGCCTGGCATGTTACCCCCATTTTTCACTGTATATATGTTGTTTTAGTTGTATGTGTCACTGGGACCCTGGTAACCCAGGGCCCCAGTGCTCATAAGTGTGCCTGAATGTGTTACCTGTGTAGTGACTAACTGTCTCACTGAGGCTCTGCTAATCAGAACCTCAGTGGTTATGCTCTCTCATTTCTTTCCAAATTGTCACTGACAGGCTAGTGACCACTTTTACCAATTTACATTGGCTTACTGGAACACCCTTATAATTCCCTAGTATATGGTACTGAGGTACCCAGGGTATTGGGGTTCCAGGAGATCCCTATGGGCTGCAGCATTTCTTTTGCCACCCATAGGGAGCTCTGACAAATCTTACACAGGCCTGCCACTGCAGCCTGAGTGAAATAACGTCCACGTTATTTCACAGCCATTTTACACTGCACTTAAGTAACTTATAAGTCACCTATATGTCTAACCTTTACCTGGTAAAGGTTAGGTGCAAAGTTACTTAGTGTGAGGGCACCCTGGCACTAGCCAAGGTGCCCCCACATTGTTCAGAGCCAATTCACTGAACTTTGTGAGTGCGGGGACACCATTACACGCGTGCACTACATATAGGTCACTACCTATATGTAGCTTCACCATGGTAACTCCGAATATGGCCATGTAACATGTCTATGATCATGGAATTGCCCCCTCTATGCCATCCTGGCATTGTTGGTACAATTCCATGATCCCAGTGGTCTGTAGCACAGACCCTGGTACTGCCATACTGCCCTTCCTGGGGTTTCTCTGCAGCTGCTGCTGCTGCCAACCCCTCAGACAGGCAGCTGCCCTCCTGGGGTCCAGCCAGGCCTGGCCCAGGATGGCAGAACAAAGAACTTCCTCTGAGAGAGGGTGTGACACCCTCTCCCTTTAGAAAATGGTGTGAAGGCAGGGGAGGAGTAGCCTCCCCCAGCCTCTGGAAATGCTTTGTTGGGCACAGATGTGCCCAATTCTGCATAAGCCAGTCTACACCGGTTCAGGGACCCCTTAGCCCCTGCTCTGGCGCGAAACTGGACAAAGGAAAGGGGAGTGACCACTCCCCTGACCTGCACCTCCCCTGGGAGGTGTCCAGAGCTCCTCCAGTGTGCTCCAGACCTCTGCCATCTTGGAAACAGAGGTGCTGCTGGCACACTGGACTGCTCTGAGTGGCCAGTGCCACCAGGTGACGTCAGAGACTCCTTGTGATAGGCTCCTTCAGGTGTTAGTAGCCTTTCCTCTCTCCTAGGTAGCCAAACCCTCTTTTCTGGCTATTTAGGGTCTCTGTCTCTGGGGAAACTTTAGATAACGAATGCATGAGCTCAGCCGAGTTCCTCTGCATCTCCCTCTTCACCTTCTGATAAGGAATCGACCGCTGACCGCGCTGGAAGCCTGCAAACCTGCAACATAGTAGCAAAGACGACTACTGCAACTCTGTAACGCTGATCCTGCCGCCTTCTCGACTGTTTTCCTGCTTGTGCATGCTGTGGGGGTAGTCTGCCTCCTCTCTGCACCAGAAGCTCCGAAGAAATCTCCCGTGGGTCGACGGAATCTTCCCCCTGCAACCGCAGGCACCAAAAAGCTGCATCTCCGGTCCCTTGGGTCTCCTCTCAGCACGACGAGCGAGGTCCCTCGAATCCAGCGACACCGTCCAAGTGACTCCCACAGTCCAGTGACTCTTCAGCCCGAGTTTGGTGGAGGTAAGTCCTTGCCTCACCTCGCTGGGCTGCATTACTGGGAACCGCGACTTTGCAAGCTTCTCCGGCCCCTGTGCACTTCCGGCGGAAATCCTGTGTGCACATCCAAGCCTGGGTCCACGGCACTCTAACCTGCATTGCACGACTTTCTAAGTTGGTCTCCGGCGACGTGGGACTCCTTTGTGCAACTTCGGCGAGCACCGTTTCACGCATCCTCGTAGTGCCTGTTTCTGGCACTTCTCCGGGTGCTACCTGCTTCAGTGAGGGCTCTTTGTCTTGCTCGACGTCCCCTCTCTCTGCAGGTCCAATTTGCGACCTTCTGGTCCCTCCTGGGCCCCAGCAGCGTCCAAAAACGCCAAACGCACGATTTGCGTGTAGCAAGGCTTATTGGCGTCCATCCGGCGGGAAAACACTTCTGCACGACTCTCCAAGGTGTGGGGGATCCATCCTCCAAAGGGGAAGTCTCTAGCCCTTGTCGTTCCTGCAGTATTCACAGTTCTTCAGCCTAGTAAGAGCTTCTTTGCACCAACCGCTGGCATTTCTTGGGCATCTGCCCATCTCCGAGCTGCTTGTGACTTTTGGACTTGGTCCCCTTGTTCCACAGGTACCCTCAGTCAGGAATCCATCGTTGTTGCATTGCTGATTTGTGTTTTCCTTGCATTTTCCCTCTAACACGACTATTTTGTCCTTAGGGGAACTTTGGTGCACTTTGCACTCACTTTTCAGGGTCTTGGGGAGGGTTATTTTTCTAACTCTCACTATTTTCTGATAGTCCCAGCGACCCTCTACAAGGTCACATAGGTTTGGGGTCCATTCGTGGTTCGCATTCCACTTCTGGAGTATATGGTTTGTGTTGCCCATATCCCTATGTTTCCCCATTGCATCCTATTGTAACTATACATTGTTTGCACTGTTTTCTAAGACTATACTGCATATTTTTGCTATTGTGTATATATATCTTGTGTATATTTCCTATCCTCTCACTGAGGGTACACTCTAAGATACTTTGGCATATTGTCATAAAAATAAAGTACCTTTATTTTTAGTATAACTGTGTATTGTGTTTTCTTATGATATTGTGCATATGACACTAAGTGGTACTGTAGTAGCTTCACACGTCTCCTAGTTCAGCCTGAGCTGCTTTGCTAAGCTACCATTATCTATCAGCCTAAGCTGCTAGACACCCTATACACTAATAAGGGATAACTGGGCCTGGTGCAAGGTGCAAGTACCCCTTGGTACTCACTACAAGCCAGTCCAGCCTCCTACACTCACTACAAGCCAGTCCAGCCTCCTACACTCTTGCACTAGCAAAGGTGCCCCCACGTAGCTCAGGGCCATTTCCCCAGACTTTGTGAGTGCGGGGACGCTACTACACGTGTGCACTACATATAGGTCAATACCTATATGTAGCTTCACAATGGTAACTCTGAATATGGCCATGTAACATGTCTAAGATCATGGAATTGTCCCCCCATACCACATCTGGTATTTGGGAGCCAATTCCATGCATCCTGGGGGCTCCACCATGGGCCCCCAGTACTGCCAAACCAGCTCTCTGAAGCTTGCACTGCTGCTACAGCTGCTGCCACCTCACAGACAGGGTTCTGCTCTCCTGGGGTCTGGGCAACCTGGCTGAAGCCTTGTGGAGCGTGGGACCCTGACGGAGGCTGAGGGCCCACTTGCAGGCCCTACATTGCTGTTTGTGGCCGATTGACTCCTGAACAAGTTTGTGAGCGGCGGCTCCTGTCGGCTGGACCAGGTGCGGTCCCTAACGGGGAGGCAGTAGCGGAGCGGCATTGGACAGAGACTCTGGTGGCCCCTGTGGGACTGAGCTGGCGAGTCTTGATCAGGTGTAGGAAAGTACCATCTTGCCTGGCATGTTACCCCCATATTTCACTGTAAATATGTTGTTTTAGTTGTATGTGTCACTGAGACCCTGACAGACAGGGCCCCAGTGCTCATGAGTGTGCCCTGTATGTATTCCCTGTGTTATGACTAACTGTCTCACTGAGGCTCTGCTAACCAGAACCTCAGTGGTTATGCTCTCTCATTTCCTTCCAAATTGTCACTAACAGGCTAGTGACCAATTTCACCAATTCACATTGGCATACTGGAACACCCTTATAATTCCCTAGTATATGGTACTGAGGTACCCAGGGTATTGGGGTTCCAGGAGATCAATATGGGCTGCAGCATTTCTTTTGCCACCCATAGGGAGCTCTGACAATTCTTACACAGGCCTGCCACTGCAGCCTGAGTGAAATAACGTCCACGTTATTTCACAGCCATTTACCACTGCACTTAAGTAATTTATAAGTCACCTATATGTCTAACCTTTACCTGGTAAAGGTTGGGTGTTAAGTTACTTAGTGTGTGGGCACCCTGGCACTAGCCACCGTGCCCCCACATCATTCAGGGCAAATTCCCCGGACTTTGTGAGTACGGGGACACCATTACACGCGTGCACTATACATAGGTCACTACCTATGTATAGCGTCACAATGGTAACTCCGAACATGGCCATGTAACATGTCTAAGATCATGGAATTGACACCCCAATGCCATCCTGGCATTGGGGAGACAATTCCATGATCCCCCGAGTCTCTAGCACAGACCCAGGTACTGCCAAACTACCTTTACAGGGGTTTCACTGCAGCTGCTGCTGCTGCCAACCCCTCAGACAGGTTACTGCTCTCCTGGGGTCCAGCCAGGCTTGGCCCAGGAAGGCAGAACAAAGGACTTCCTCAGAGAGAGGGTGTTACACCCTCTCCCTTTGGAAAAAGGTGTCAGGGCTGGGGAGGAGTAGCCTCCCCCCAGCCTCTGGAAATGCTTTGATGGGGAGAGATGGTGCCCATCTCTGCATAAGTCAGTAGACACCAGTTCAGGGATCCCCCAGCCCTGCTCTGGCGCGAAACTGGACAAAGGAAAGGGGAGTGACCACTCCCCTGACCTGCACCTCCCCTGGGAGGTGCCCAGAGCTCCTCCAGTGTGCTCCAGACCTCTGCCATCTTGGAAACAGAGGTGCTGCTGGCACACTGGACTGCTCTGAGTGGCCAGTGCCAGCAGGTGACGTCAGAGACTCCTTCTGATAGGCTCTTACCTGTGTTACTAGCCTATCCTCCTTCCTAAGTAGCCAAACCTCCTTTTCTGGCTATTTGGGGTCTCCGCTTTGGGGAATTCTTTAGATAACGAATGCAAGAGCTCATCAGAGTTCCTCTGCATCTCTCTCTTCACCTTCTGCCAAGGAATCGACCGCTGACTGCTCTGGACGCATGCAAACCGCAACAAAGTAGCAAAGACGACTACTGCAACCTTGTATTGCTGATCCTGCCGCCTTCTCAACTGTTTTCCTGGTGGTGCATGCTGTGGGGGTAGTCTGCCTCCTCTCTGCACTAGTGTAGGAGGCTGGACTGGCTTGTAGTGAGTACCAAGGGGTACTTGCACCTTGCACCAGGCCCAGTTATCCCTTATTAGTGTATAGGGTGTCTAGCAGCTTAGGCTGATAGATAATGGTAGCTTAGCAGAGTAGCTTAGGCTGAACTAGGAGACGTGTGAAGCTACTACAGTACCACTTAGTGTCATATGCACAATATCATAAGAAAACACAATACACAGTTATACTAAAAATAAAGGTACTTTATTTTTATGACAATATGCCAAAGTATCTTAGAGTGTACCCTCAGTGAGAGGATAGGAAATATACACAAGATATATATACACACTAGCAAAAATATGCAGTATAGTCTTAGAAAACAGTGCAAACAATGTATAGTTACAATAGGATGCAATGGGGAAACATAGGGATAGGGGCAACACAAACCATATACTCCAAAAGTGGAATGCGAACCACAAATGGACCCCAAACCTATGTGACCTTGTAGAGGGTCGCTGGGACTATTAGAAAATAGTGAGAGTTAGCAAAATAACCCTCCCCAAGACCCTGAAAAGTGAGTGCAGAGTGCACTAAAGTTCCCCTAAGGACAAAGAAGTCGTGTTAGAGGAATAATGCAGGAAAGACACAAACCAGCAATGCAACAACTGTGGATTTCCAATCTAGGGTACCTGTGGAACAAGGGGACCAAGTCCAAAAGTCACAAGCAAGTCGGAGATGGGCAGATGCCCAGGAAATGCCAGCTGCGGGTGCAAAGAAGCTTCTACTGGACAGAAGAAGCTGAGGTTTCTGCAGGAACGAAAAGGGCTAGAGACTTCCTGTGAGAAGGTAGCCTCTTTCTAGCCTTGTTACCCCCACTTTTGGCCTGTTTGTGAGTGTATGTCAGGGTGTTTGTCACTGTTTTCACTGTCTCACTGGGATCCTGATGGCCAGGCCTCAGTGCTCATAGTGAAAGCACTATGTTTTCAGTATGTTTGTTATGTGTCACTGGGATCCTGCTAGTCAGGACCCCAGTGCTCATAGGGTTGTGGCCTATATGTATGTGTCACTGGGACCCTGTCACACAGGGCCCCAGTGCTCATAGGTGTGCATGTATATGTTCCCTGTGTGGTGCCTAACTGTCTCACTGAGGCTCTGCTAACCAGAACCTCAGTGGTTATGCTCTCTCATTACTTTCAAATTGTCACTAACAGGCTAGTGACCAATTTTACCAATTTACATTGGCTTACTGGAACACCCTTATAATTCCCTAGTATATGGTACTGAGGTACCCAGGGTATTGGGGTTCCAGGAGATCCCTATGGGCTGCAGCATTTCTTTTGCCACCCATAGGGAGCTCTGACAATTCTTACACAGGCCTGCCACTGCAGCCTGAGTGAAATAACGTCCACGTTATTTCACAGCCATTTTACACTGCACTTAAGTAACTTATAAGTCACCTATATGTCTAACCTTTACCTGGTAAAGGTTAGGTGCAAAGTTACTTAGTGTGTGGGCACCCTGGCACTAGCCAAGGTGCCCCCACATTGTTCAGAGCCAATTCACTGAACTTTGTGAGTGCGGGGACACCATTACACGTGTGCACTACATATAGGTCACTACCTATATGTAGCTTCACCATGGTAACTCCGAATATGGCCATGTAACATGTCTATGATCATGGAATTGCCCCCTCTATGCCATCCTGGCATAGTTGGCACAATCCCATGATCCCAGTGGTCTGTAGCACAGACCCTGGTACTGCCAAACTGCCCTTCCTGGGGTTTCACTGCAGCTGCTGCTGCTGCCAACCCCTCAGACAGGCATCTGCCCTCCTGGGGTCCAGCCAGGCCTGGCCCAGGATGGCAGAACAAAGAACTTCCTCTGAGAGAGGGTGTGACACCCTCTCCCTTTGGAAAATGGTGTGAAGGCAGGGGAGGAGTAGCCTCCCCCAGCCTCTGGAAATGCTTTCTTGGGCACAGATGTGCCCAATTCTGCATAAGCCAGTCTACACCGGTTCAGGGACCCCTTAGCCCCTGCTCTGGCGTGAAACTGGACAAAGGAAAGGGGAGTGACTACTCCCCTGACCTGCACCTCCCCTGGGAGGTGTCCAGAGCTCCTCCAGTGTGCTCCAGACCTCTGCCATCTTGGAAACAGAGGTGCTGCTGGCACACTGGCCTGCTCTGAGTGGCCAGTGCCACCAGGTGACGTCAGAGACTCCTGCTGATAGGCTCCTTCAGGTATTAGTAGCCTATCCTCTCTCCTAGGTAGCCAAACCCTCTTTTCTGGCTATGTAGGGTCTCTGTCTCTGGGGAAACTTTAGATAACGAATGCATGAGCTCAGCCGAGTTCCTCTGCATCTCTCTCTTCACCTTCTGATAAGGAAACGACCGCTGACCGCGCTGGAAGCCTGCAAACCTGCAACATAGTAGCAAAGACGACTACTGCAACTCTGTAACGCTGATCCTGCCGCCTACTCGACTGTTTTCCTTCTTGTGCATGCTGTGGGGGTAGCCTGCCTCCTCTCTGCACCAGAAGCTCCGAAGAAATCTCCCGTGGGTCGACGGAATCTTCCCCCTGCAACCGCAGGCACCAAAAAGCTGCATTACCGGTCCCTTGGGTCTCCTCTCACCACGACGAGCGAGGTCTCTCGAATCCAGCGACGCTGTCCAAGTGACCCCCACAGTCCAGTGACTCTTCAGCCCAAGTTTGGTGGAGGTAAGTCCTTGCCTCACCTCGCTGGGCTGCATTGCTGGGAACCGCGACTTTGCAGCTACTCCGGCCCCTGTGCACTTCCGGCGGAAATCCTTTGTGCACAGCCAAGCCTGGGTCCACGGCACTCTAACCTGCATTGCACGACTTTCTAAGTTGGTCTCCGGCGACGTGGGACTCCTTTGTGCAACTTCGGCGAGCACCATTTCATGCATCCTCGTAGTGCCTGTTTCTGGCACTTCTCCGGAAGCTACCTGCTTCAGTGAGGGCTCTTTGTCTTGCTCGACGTCCCCTCTCTCTGCAGGTCCAATTTGCGACCTCCTGGTCCCTCCTGGGCCCCAGCAGCGTCCAAAAACGCCAAACGCACGATTTGCGTGTAGCAAGGCTTGTTGGCGTCCTTCCGGCGGGAAAATACTTCTGCACGACTCTCCAAGGCGAGAGGGATCCGTCCACCAAAGGGGAAGTCTGTAGCCCTTTTCGTTCCTGCAGAAACCTCAGCTTCTTCTGTCCAGTCGAAGCTTCTTTGCACCCACAGCTGGCATTTCCTGGGCATCTGCCCATCTCCGACTTGCTTGTGACTTTTGGACTTGGTCCCCTTGTTCCACAGGTACCCTAGATTGGAAATCCACAGTTGTTGCATTGCTGGTTTGTGTCTTTCCTGCATTATTCCTCTAACACGACTATTTTGTCCTTAGGGGAACTTTAGTGCACTTTGCACTCACTTTTCAGGGTCTTGGGGAGGGTTATTTTGCTAACTCTCACTATTCTCTAATAGTCCCAGCGACCCTCTACAAGGTCACATAGGTTTGGGGTCCATTCGTGGTTCGCATTCCACTTTTGGAGTATATGGTTTGTGTTGCCCCTATCCCTATGTTTCCCCATTGCATCCTATTGTAACTATACATTGTTTGCACTGTTTTCTAAGACTATACTGCATATTTTTGCTATTGTGTATATATATCTTGTGTATATTTCCTATCCTCTCACTGAGGGTACACTCTAAGATACTTTGGCATATTGTCATAAAAATAAAGTACCTTTATTTTTAGTATAACTGTGTATTGTGTTTTCTTATGATATTGTGCATATGACACTAAGTGGTACTGTAGTAGCTTCACACGTCTCCTAGTTCAGCCTAAGCTGCTCTGCTAAGCTACCATTATCTATCAGCCTAAGCTGCTAGACACCCTATACACTAATAAGGGATAACTGGGCCTGGTGCAAGGTGCAAGTACCCCTTGGTACTCACTACAAGCCAGTCCAGCCTCCTACATTGGTTGTGCAGTGGTGGGATAAGTGCTTGAGACTGCTTACCACTCTTGTCATTGTACTTTTCATAAGAGAAAAATATACAAAACAAGGTCAGTGTATATACACATAGCCAAAAAGTTTTGCATTTCCTCTTTTCACTCTTTTCTAAGTGCTGAAAAGTACCTCTAAAACTTTCAAAAAGTTCTTAAAAGTTTAAAAAGTTTTTTCTGTCTTTCCAAAAAGTTCTGAAAACTTTTTTTCTCTTTTTCTATCACTTTAACTCTCTTTAAAAATGTCTGGCACAGGCCAAAGTGTTGATCTGTCCAAACTTGCATATGACAACCTTAGCTGGAAAAGAGCAAGGAGTCTCTGTATAGAGAGAGGTTTGAGTGTAGGGAAGAATCCTTCCTTGGAACTGTTACTTAACATGCTTAGAGAACAGGATAAGGCCAAAGGTGCCCCATCTGTTGAAAAAGTACCTAATAGTTCCCAATCTGATTCAGGGACTCCCCCAGGAAAAGATTCAGGAAAGAAACTTCCTAGCCTGCCCATTACTAGACAATCTAGCATAGATGGTAATGAGGATGAGCCACACCAAATAAATAGTGTTGTCTCACATCATAGCAAAAGCATTTATTCTCACCATACTGGTAGTAATGTTTCTGTAAACCAAGCTGTTAAGTTGGCTTCTGTAAGGGACAGGTCTCCTTCTGTTCATTCCCATCATAGCTCTGTTTCTAGAAATGTCCCTCCCACCAACCCTGATGACAGAATGTTAGAGAGGGAACTCAATAAGTTGAGGGTGGAACAAACCAGACTGAAGCTTAAAAAGCAACAGCTGGATTTGGATAGACAGTCTTTTGAATTAGAGAAGGAAAGACAGAAGTTGGGTTTAGATACCCATTGTAGGAGGCTGGACTGGCTTGTAGTGAGTACCAAGGGGTACTTGCACCTTGCACCAGGCCCAGTTATCCCTTATTAGTGTATAGGGTGTCTAGCAGCTTAGGCTGATAGATAATGGTAGCTTAGCAGAGCAGCTTAGGCTGAACTAGGAGACGTGTGAAGCTACTACAGTACCACTTAGTGTCATATGCACAATATCATAAGAAAACACAATACACAGTTATACTAAAAATAAAGGTACTTTATTTTTATGACAATATGCCAAAGTATCTTAGAGTGTACCCTCAGTGAGAGGATAGGAAATATACACAAGATATATATACACAATAGCAAAAATATGCAGTATAGTCTTAGAAAACAGTGCAAACAATGTATAGTTACAATAGGATGCAATGGGGAAACATAGGGATAGGGGCAACACAAACCATATACTCCAAAAGTGGAATGTGAACCACGAATGGACCCCAAACCTATGTGACCTTGTAGAGGGTCGCTGGGACTATCAGAAAATAGTGAGAGTTAGAAAAATAACCCTCCCCAAGACCCTGAAAAGTGAGTGCAAAGTGCACCAAAGTTCCCCTAAGGACAAAATAGTCGTGTTAGAGGAAAAATGCAAGGAAAACACAAATCAGCAATGCAACAACGATGGATTCCTGACTGAGGGTACCTGTGGAACAAGGGGACCAAGTCCAAAAGTCACAAGCAGCTCGGAGATGGGCAGATGCCCAAGAAATGCCAGCGGTTGGTGCAAAGAAGCTCTTACTAGGCTGAAGAACTGTGAATACTGCAGGAACGACAAGGGCTAGAGACTTCCCCTTTGGAGGATGGATCCCCCACGCCTTGGAGAGTCGTGCAGAAGTGTTTTCCCGCCGGATGGACGCCAACAAGCCTTGCTACACGCAAATCGTGCGTTTGGCGTTTTTGGACGCTGCTGGGGCCCAGGAGGGACCAGGAGGTCGCAAATTGGACCTGCAGAGAGAGGGGTTGTCGAGCAAGACAAAGAGCCCTCACTGAAGCAGGTAGCACCCGGAGAAGTGCCAGAAACAGGCACTACGAGGATGCGTGAAACGGTGCTCGCCGAAGTTGCACAAAGGAGTCCCACGTCGCCGGAGACCAACTTAGAAAGTCGTGCAATGCAGGTTAGAGTGCCGTGGACCCAGGCTTGGCTGTGCACACAGGATTTCCGCCGGAAGTGCACAGGGGCCGGAGAAGCTTGCAAAGTCGCGGTTCCCAGCAATGCAGCCCAGCGAGGTGAGGCAAGGACTTACCTCCACCAAACTTGGGCTGAAGAGTCACTGGACTGTGGGGGTCACTTGGACGGTGTCGCTGGATTCGAGGGACCTCGCTCGTCGTGCTGAGAGGAGACCCAAGGGACCGGAGATGCAGCTTTTTGGTGCCTGCGGTTGCAGGGGGAAGATTCCGTCGACCCACGGGAGATTTCTTCGGAGCTTCTGGTGCAGAGAGGAGGCAGACTACCCCCACAGCATGCACAAGCAGGAAAACAGTCGAGAAGGCGGCAGGATCAGCGTTACAGAGTTGCAGTAGTCGTCTTTGCTACTATGTTGCAGGTTTGCAGGCTTCCAGCGCGGTCAGCGGTCGATTCCTTATCAGAAGGTGAAGAGGGAGATGCAGAGGAACTCGGCTGAGCTCATGCATTCGTTATCTAAAGTTTCCCCAGAGACAGAGACCCTAAATAGCCAGAAAAGAGGGTTTGGCTACCTAGGAGAGAGGAAAGGCTACTAACACCTGAAGGAGCCTATCACAAGGAGTCTCTGACGTCACCTGGTGGCACTGGCCACTCAGAGCAGTCCAGTGTGCCAGCAGCACCTCTGTTTCCAAGATGGCAGAGGTCTGGAGCACACTGGAGGAGCTCTGGACACCTCCCAGGGGAGGTGCAGGTCAGGGGAGTGGTCACTCCCCTTTCCTTTGTCCAGTTTCGCGCCAGAGCAGGGGCTAAGGGGTCCCTGAACCGGTGTAGACTGGCTTATGCAGAATTGGGCACCTCTGTGCCCAACAAAGCATTTCCAGAGGCTGGGGGAGGCTACTCCTCCCCTGCCTTCACACCATTTTCCAAAGGGAGAGGGTGTCACACCCTCTCTCAGAGGAAGTTCTTTGTTCTGCCATCCTGGGCCAGGCCTGGCTGGACCCCAGGAGGGCAGATGCCTGTCTGAGGGGTTGGCAGCAGCAGCAGCTGCAGAGAAACCCCAGGAAGGGCAGTCTGGCAGTACCAGGGTCTGTGCTACAGACCACTGGGATTATGGAATTGTACCAACAATGCCAGGATGGCATAGAGGGGGCAATTCCATGATCATAGACATGTTACATGGCCATATTCGGAGTTACCATGGTGAAGCTACATATAGGTAGTGACCTATATGTAGTGCACGCGTGTAATGGTGTCCCCGTACTCACAAAGTTCAGTGAATTGGCTCTGAACAATGTGGGGGCACCTTGGCTAGTGCCAGGGTGCCCTCACACTAAGTAACTTTGCACCTAACCTTTACCAGGTAAAGGTTAGACATATAGGTGACTTATAAGTTACTTAAGTGCAGTGTAAAATGGCTGTGAAATAACGTGGACGTTATTTCACTCAGGCTGCAGTGGCAGGCCTGTGTAAGAATTGTCAGAGCTCCCTATGGGTGGCAAAAGAAATGCTGCAGCCCATAGGGATCTCCTGGAACCCCAATACCCTGGGTACCTCAGTACCATATACTAGGGGATTATAAGGGTGTTCCAGTAAGCCAATGTAAATTGGTAAAAATGGTCACTAGCCTGTCAGTGACAATTTGGAAAGAAATGAGAGAGCATAACCACTGAGGTTCTGATTAGCAGAGCCTCAGTGAGACAGTTAGTCACTACACAGGTAACACATACAGGCACACTTATGAGCACTGGGGCCCTGGGTTACCAGGGTCCCAGTGACACATACAACTAAAACAACATATATACAGTGAAAAATGGGGGTAACATGCCAGGCAAGATGGTACTTTCCTACACAACCCCCCCCCAAACGAAGGACAATAAGACTAGCCATTACCTGATGAGTCTTCATTGTCTAAGTGGAAATATCTGGAGAGTCCATCTGCATTGGAGTGGCTACTCCCAGGTCTATGTTCCACTGTATAGTCCATTCCCTGTAGGGATATGGACCACCTCAACAATTTAGGATTTTCACCTTTCATTTGTTTTAGCCAAAGTAGAGGTTTGTGGTCTGTCTGAACAATGAAGTGAGTGCCAAACAGGTATGGCCTCAACTTCTTCAGAGCCCAGACCACAGCAAAGGCCTCCCTCTCAATGGCAGACCAACGCTTTTCTCTAGGGGTCAACCTTCTACTAATAAAAGCAACAGGTTGATCCTGGCCCTCAGAATTAAGTTGTGATAGGACTGCCCCTACTCCTAATTCAGATGCATCAGTTTGGACATAGAATTTTTTAGAGTAACAAGGGCTTTTCAGGACAGGTGCAGAGCACATGGCCTGCTTCAGCTCCTCAAAAGCTTTCTGACAGTTTGCTGTCCATAATACCTTTTTAGGCATTTTCTTGGATGTGAGGTCATTAAGAGGGGCTGCAATGGAGCCATAGTTCTTAATGAACCTCCTGTAATACCCAGTGAGGCCTAGGAAGGCTCTCACCTGAGTCTGAGTGGTAGGGGGAATCCAATCAATAATAGTTTGGATTTTCCCCTGAAGTGGTGCAATCTGTTCCCCACCAACAAGGTGTCCCAGATAAACCACCTTACCCTGCCCTATCTGGCACTTTGAAGCCTTGATAGTGAGGCCTGCCTTTTGCAGGGCCTCCAAAACTTTCCAAAGGTGGACCAGGTGATCATCCCAGCTGGAGCTAAAGACAGCTATATCATCCAAATATGCTGCACTGAAAGCTTCCAGCCCTTGCAGGACTGTGTTCACCAACCTCTGAAAAGTGGCAGGTGCATTTTTCAAACCAAAAGGCATTACAGTAAACTGGTAATGTCCTCCAATGGTAGAAAATGCAGTCTTAGGTTTAGCATCTTCTGACATTTTGATCTGCCAATACCCTGCAGTCAAATCAAAAGTGCTTAGATACTTGGCAGATGCCAGTGTATCTATTAGCTCATCTGCCCTGGGTATAGGGTGAGCATCTGTTTTGGTTACCAAGTTGAGACCTCTATAGTCTACACAAAACCTCATTTCCTTCTTTCCATCTTTAGAATTGGGTTTTGGTACCAGTACCACAGGAGAAGCCCATGGACTGTCAGAGTGCTCAACCACTCCTAGTTCCAACATCTTCTGAACTTCTTGCTTTATGCAGTCCCTGACATGGTCAGGCTGCCTATAGATCTTACTTTTGACAGGTAAACTGTCTCCAGTATCTATAGTGTGCTCACACCAAGAAGTGGTGCCTGGCACAATGGAGAAGAGTTCTGAAAATTGTCCTAGGAGATTTATGCAATTATCTTTCTGCTCAGCAGTAAGACAATCAGCCAAAACTACACCTTCCACAAGAGCATCTTGTTCTGTGGAAGAGAAGAGATCAGGTAGAGGATCACTGTCTTCTTCCTGTCCCTCATCTGTTGCCATGAGCAGGGTGAGATCAGCCCTGTCATAGTAGGGTTTCAGGCGGTTGACATGGAGCACCCTAAGGGGACTCCTGGCAGTGCCTAAGTCAACCAAGTAGGTGACTTCACCCTTCTTTTCAACAATTGTGTGTGGACCACTCCATTTATCTTGGAGTGCTCTTGGGGCCACAGGCTCCAAGACCCACACTTTCTGCCCTGGTTGGTACTGAACCAAAACAGCCTTCTGATCATGCCATTGCTTCTGGAGCTCTTGGCTGGCCTGAAGGTTTTTACTGGCCTTTTTCATGTACTCAGCCATCCTTGATCTGAGGCCAAGTACATAGTCCACAATATCCTGCTTAGGAGCTTTTAAAGGTTGTTCCCAACCCTCCTTTACAAGTGTGAGTGGACCCCTAACAGGGTGTCCAAAAAGAAGTTCAAAGGGGCTGAAGCCCACTCCTTTCTGGGGTACCTCCCTGTAGGCAAAAAGGAGGCATGGTAGAAGGATATCCCATCTCCTGCGGAGTTTTTCAGGGAGTCCCATAATCATGCCTTTGAGAGTTTTATTAAATCTCTCCACCAGTCCATTTGTTTGTGGATGATAGGGTGTTGTGAACTTGTAAGTTACACCACACTCCTTCCACATGGCCTTTAAGTATGCAGACATGAAATTGCTTCCTCTGTCTGATACTACTTCCTTTGGGAAGCCCACCCTGGAAAATATTCCCAGGAGGGCCTTTGCCACTGCAGGAGCTGTAGTGGTCCTTAAAGGAATTGCTTCAGGATACCTTGTGGCATGGTCCACTACCACTAAGATAAACCTATTGCCTGAAGCAGTAGGAGGGTCAAGGGGGCCAACTATGTCAACCCCTACCCTTTCAAAGGGAACCCCAACCACAGGCAGTGGGATAAGGGGTGCCTTTGGAGTGCCACCTGTCTTGCCACTGGCTTGACAGGTTTCACAGGACTTACAAAATTCTTTTGTGTCCTCAGACATCCTAGGCCAATGAAACAGTGGTACCAATCTGTCCCAAGTTTTCATTTGACCCAGGTGCCCAGCTAAGGGAATGTCATGTGCCAGTGTTAGGAGGAACTTTCTGTACTCCTGAGGAATCACTAATCTCCTGGCAGCTCCAGGTTTAGGATCCCTTTGCTCAGTGTACAAGAGGTTGTCCTCCCAGTAAACTCTGTGTGAGTCACTGACATCCCCATTAGCCTGTTTGACAGCTTGCTGTCTGAGACCCTCTAATGTGGGACAGGTTTGCTGTGCCACACTCAGCTCCTCTCTGGCAGGCCCCCCTTCACCCAAAAGCTCAGCAGTGTCTGCTTCCAGCTCCTCTGGTGTAGGTTCTGCACAGGGAGGGAATTCTTCTTCCTCAGAATTAGAATCCACTGTAGAGGGAGGGATAGTAGGAAGTGGTTTGCTTCTACTAGCCCTAGCTTTAGGGAGCACTTGGTCCATTGTTCCAGGATCCAAGCTTCCCTGTCCTTTTTGCTTTTTGGCCTGAGCCCTTGTCAAAGCAAAAATATGCCCTGGGATGCCCAGCATTGCTGCATGGGCCTCCAACTCCACATCTGACCAAGCTGATGTCTCCAAATCGTTCCCTAATAGACAGTCTACAGGTAAATCTGAAGCTACCACAACTTTCTTTGGACCAGATACCCCCCCCCAGTTGAGATTTACAACAGCCATGGGGTGGCTTTGTGTTATGTTGTGAGCATCGGTTACTTGGTACTGGTGTCCAAGTATGTGTTGTTCAGGGTGCACCAGTTTCTCAATCACCATTGTGACACTGGCACCTGTGTCCCTGTAGGCCTGGACCTCAACACCATTTATTAGGGTTAGTTGCTTGTACTTCTCCAAGTTATGGGGGCAAGCAACCAAAGTGGCTAAGTCAATAGCCCCTTCAGAGACTAAAGTAGCCTCTGTGGTCTCCCTAATCAGACCAACCCCAACTAAATTACCAAAAGTGAGCCCAGCTACTCCCTTGGATTGGCTATTAGTAGGTTTGCTCCCACCACCACTGCTATTAGTAGGGACACTAGGTGTAGCAGTAGGGGTTGTAGTGGTAGGAGCTGTGGTGCCTTTCTTTGGACAACTGGGATCTGTTGTCCAATGGCCTTTTATCTTACATAAATAGCACCATGGTTTCCTTTCCTTGTTCTGATTAGAGGAAGGTTTGGGCCCACCACCCCCACCAGAGTGTTTTTGTGGGCCTGATGAAGACTCATTTTTAGATTTGTCCCCACCCTTGTCAGAAGACTTACCATCCTTCTTTTTGTTGCCATCTTTGTCACCCCCTGTATGAACTTTTCTGTTCACTCTTGTTCTGACCCATTTGTCTGCCTTCTTTCCCAATTCTTGGGGAGAGGTCAGATCAGAGTCCACCAAGTACTGGTGCAACAAATCAGACACACAATTATTAAGAATATGCTCTCTCAGGATTAAGTTATACAGGCTGTCATAATCAGTAACTTTACTGCCATGTAACCACCCCTCCAAGGCCTTCACTGCCTGGTCAATGAAATCAACCCAGTCTTGTGAAGACTCCTTTTTGGTATCTCTGAACTTGATCCTGTACTGTTCAGTGGTTAAGCCATAACCATCCAGGAGTGCATTCTTAAGAACTTGGAAATTGTTAGCATCATTTTCTTTTACAGTAAGGAGCCTATCCCTACCTTTTCCAGTAAATGATAGCCATAGGATAGCAGCCCACTGCCTTTGAGGGACATCCTGTACAGCACAGGCCCTCTCAAGTGCAGCAAACCACTTGTTAATGTCATCCCCCTCCTTGTAAGGGGGAACTATCTTATGCAGATTCCTGGAATCATGCTCTTTTGCAGGATGACTATGGGGAATACTGCTGCTGCCACCATGGGTATCTAAACCCATCTTCTGTCTTTCCCTCTCTATTTCTAAAGACTGTCTATCCAAATCCAGCTGTTGCTTCTTGAGCTTCAGTCTGGTTTGCTCCACTCTCAATCTATTGAGCTCCCTTTCTAACAATCTGTCATCAGGGTGGGTGGGAGGGACATTTCTAGATACAGAGGTATGATGGGAATGAACAGAAGGAGACCTGTCCCTTACAGAGGGCACCCTAACAGCTTGGCTACCAGTATAATGTGAGAGCACATCATCAGTATGATGTGATTCAACCTCTGTACCAACTATGCTAGACTGTCTAGTAATGGGCAGGCTGAGAAGTTTATTTCCTGAACCTTTTCCTGGGGGAGTCCCTGGATCAGATTGAGAACCATTAGCTACTTTTTCTACAGATTGGGCACTTATGGCCTTATCTTGTACTCTAAGCATATTAATTAACAGTTCTAAAGAAGGATTCTTCCCTACACTCAAACCTCTCTCTATGCAGAGACTCCTTGCTCCTTTCCAGCTAAGGTGATCATATGCAAGTTTGGACAGTTCAACTTTTTGTCCTGTGCCAGACATTTTTTAGAGAGAGTTAAAGTGATAGACAAAGAGAAAAAAGTTTTCAGAACTTTTTGGAAAGACAGAAAAAAACTTTTTAAACTTTTAAGAACTTTTTGAAAGTTTAGAAGTACTTTTCAGCACTTAGAAAAGAGTGAAAAGAGGAAATGCAAAACTTTTTGGCTATGTGTATATACACTGACCTTGTTTTGTATATTTTTCTCTTATGAAAAGTACAATGACAAGAGTGGTAAGTAGTCTCAAAGCACTTATCCCACCACTGCACAACCAATGTAGGAGGCTGGACTGGCTTGTAGTGAGTACCAAGGGGTACTTGCACCTTGCACCAGGCCCAGTTATCCCTTATTAGTGTATAGGGTGTCTAGCAGCTTAGGCTGATAGATAATGGTAGCTTAGCAGAGCAGCTTAGGCTGAACTAGGAGACGTGTGAAGCTACTACAGTACCACTTAGTGTCATATGCACAATATCATAAGAAAACACAATACACAGTTATACTAAAAATAAAGGTACTTTATTTTTATGACAATATGCCAAAGTATCTTAGAGTGTACCCTCAGTGAGAGGATAGGAAATATACACAAGATATACATACACAATAGCAAAAATATGCAGTATAGTCTTAGAAAACAGTGCAAACAATGTATAGTTACAATAGGATGCAATGGGGAAACATAGGGATAGGGGCAACACAAACCATATACTCCAAAAGTGGAATGTGAACCACGAATGGACCCCAAACCTATGTGACCTTGTAGAGGGTCGCTGGGACTATCAGAAAATAGTGAGAGTTAGAAAAATAACCCTCCCCAAGACCCTGAAAAGTGAGTGCAAAGTGCACCAAAGTTCCCCTAAGGACAAAATAGTCGTGTTAGAGGAAAAATGCAAGGAAAACACAAATCAGCAATGCAACAACGATGGATTCCTGACTGAGGGTACCTGTGGAACAAGGGGACCAAGTCCAAAAGTCACAAGCAGCTCGGAGATGGGCAGATGCCCAAGAAATGCCAGCGGTTGGTGCAAAGAAGCTCTTACTAGGCTGAAGAACTGTGAATACTGCAGGAACGACAAGGGCTAGAGACTTCCCCTTTGGAGGATGGATCCCGCACGCCTTGGAGAGTCGTGCAGAAGTGTTTTCCCGCCGGATGGACGCCAACAAGCCTTGCTACACGCAAATCGTGCGTTTGGCGTTTTTGGACGCTGCTGGGGCCCAGGAGGGACCAGGAGGTCGCAAATTGGACCTGCAGAGAGAGGGGACGTCGAGCAAGACAAAGAGCCCTCACTGAAGCAGGTAGCACCCGGAGAAGTGCCAGAAACAGGCACTACGAGGATGCGTGAAACGGTGCTCGCCGAAGTTGCACAAAGGAGTCCCACGTCGCCGGAGACCAACTTAGAAAGTCGTGCAATGCAGGTTAGAGTGCCGTGGACCCAGGCTTGGCTGTGCACACAGGATTTCCGCCGGAAGTGCACAGGGGCCGGAGAAGCTTGCAAAGTCGCGGTTCCCAGCAATGCAGCCCAGCGAGGTGAGGCAAGGACTTACCTCCACCAAACTTGGGCTGAAGAGTCACTGGACTGTGGGGGTCACTTGGACGGTGTCGCTGGATTCGAGGGACCTCGCTCGTCGTGCTGAGAGGAGACCCAAGGGACCGGAGATGCAGCTTTTTGGTGCCTGCGGTTGCAGGGGGAAGATTCCGTCGACCCACGGGAGATTTCTTCGGAGCTTCTGGTGCAGAGAGGAGGCAGACTACCCCCACAGCATGCACAAGCAGGAAAACAGTCGAGAAGGCGGCAGGATCAGCGTTACAGAGTTGCAGTAGTCGTCTTTGCTACTATGTTGCAGGTTTGCAGGCTTCCAGCGCGGTCAGCGGTCGATTCCTTATCAGAAGGTGAAGAGGGAGATGCAGAGGAACTTGGCTGAGCTCATGCATTCGTTATCTAAAGTTTCCCCAGAGACAGAGACCCTAAATAGCCAGAAAAGAGGGTTTGGCTACCTAGGAGAGAGGAAAGGCTACTAACACCTGAAGGAGCCTATCACAAGGAGTCTCTGACGTCACCTGGTGGCACTGGCCACTCAGAGCAGTCCAGTGTGCCAGCAGCACCTCTGTTTCCAAGATGGCAGAGGTCTGGAGCACACTGGAGGAGCTCTGGACACCTCCCAGGGGAGGTGCAGGTCAGGGGAGTGGTCACTCCCCTTTCCTTTGTCCAGTTTCGCGCCAGAGCAGGGGCTAAGGGGTCCCTGAACCGGTGTAGACTGGCTTATGCAGAATTGGGCACCTCTGTGCCCAACAAAGCATTTCCAGAGGCTGGGGGAGGCTACTCCTCCCCTGCCTTCACACCATTTTCCAAAGGGAGAGGGTGTCACACCCTCTCTCAGAGGAAGTTCTTTGTTCTGCCATCCTGGGCCAGGCCTGGCTGGACCCCAGGAGGGCAGATGCCTGTCTGAGGGGTTGGCAGCAGCAGCAGCTGCAGAGAAACCCCAGGAAGGGCAGTCTGGCAGTACCAGGGTCTGTGCTACAGACCACTGGGATTATGGAATTGTACCAACAATGCCAGGATGGCATAGAGGGGGCAATTCCATGATCATAGACATGTTACATGGCCATATTCGGAGTTACCATGGTGAAGCTACATATAGGTAGTGACCTATATGTAGTGCACGCGTGTAATGGTGTCCCCGTACTCACAAAGTTCAGTGAATTGGCTCTGAACAATGTGGGGGCACCTTGGCTAGTGCCAGGGTGCCCTCACACTAAGTAACTTTGCACCTAACCTTTACCAGGTAAAGGTTAGACATATAGGTGACTTATAAGTTACTTAAGTGCAGTGTAAAATGGCTGTGAAATAACGTGGACGTTATTTCACTCAGGCTGCAGTGGCAGGCCTGTGTAAGAATTGTCAGAGCTCCCTATGGGTGGCAAAAGAAATGCTGCAGCCCATAGGGATCTCCTGGAACCCCAATACCCTGGGTACCTCAGTACCATATACTAGGGGATTATAAGGGTGTTCCAGTAAGCCAATGTAAATTGGTAAAAATGGTCACTAGCCTGTCAGTGACAATTTGGAAAGAAATGAGAGAGCATAACCACTGAGGTTCTGATTAGCAGAGCCTCAGTGAGACAGTTAGTCACTACACAGGTAACACATACAGGCACACTTATGAGCACTGGGGCCCTGGGTTACCAGGGTCCCAGTGACACATACAACTAAAACAACATATATACAGTGAAAAATGGGGGTAACATGCCAGGCAAGATGGTACTTTCCTACACCCATGGAGGCAGCAGCAGTATTCCCCATAGTCATCCTGCAAAAGAGCATGATTCCAGGAATCTGCACAAGATAGTTCCCCCTTATAAGGAGGGGGATGACATTAACAAGTGGTTTGCTGCACTTGAGAGGGCCTGTGTTGTACAGGATGTCCCTCAAAGGCAGTGGGCTGCTATCCTATGGCTATCATTTAGTGGAAAAGGTAGGGATAGGCTCCTTACTGTGAAAGAAAATGATGCTAATAATTTCCAATTTCTTAAGAATGCACTCCTGGATGGTTATGGCTTAACCACTGAACAGTACAGGATAAAGTTCAGAGAGACCAAAAAGGAGTCTTCACAAGACTGGGTTGATTTCATTGACCATTCAGTGAAGGCCTTGGAGGGGTGGTTACATGGCAGTAAAGTTACTGATTATGAAAGCCTGTATAACACAATCCTGAGAGAGCATATACTTAATAATTGTGTGTCTGATTTGTTGCACCAGTACCTGGTAGACTCTGATCTGACCTCTCCCCAAGAATTGGGAAAGAAAGCAGACAAATGGGTCAGAACAAGGGTGAACAGAAAAGTTCATACAGGGGGTGACAAAGATGGCAATAAGAAGAAAGATGGTGAAAAATATCAAGATAAGCATGGGGATAAGGGTAAAACCAAAGATCCCACTTCAAATCTTAAACACTCTTCAGAGGGTGGGGATAAAACTAATTCTTCCTCTTCTTCTCAACCTGCACACATTAAAAAGCCTTGGTGCTTTGTGTGTAAAAACAGAGGCCATAGGCCAGGGGATAAGTCCTGTCCAGGTAAACCCCCTGAGCCTACCACCACTAATACATCAAGCTCTAGTGCCCCTAGCAGTAGTGGTACTAGTGGTGGGACTGCTGGCAACAGTCAAGCAAAGGGTGTAGTTGGGTTCACTTATGGGTCCATAGTGAAAACTGATGTAATCAGTCCCAAGACAGTTTCTGTCACACCTAGTGGCATTGGCCTTGCCACACTGGCTCCTTGTCCCCTTACAATGGATAAGTACAGGCAGACAGTTTCAATAAATGGTGTTGAGGCCTTGGCCTACAGGGACACAGGTGCCAGTTTCACTTTGGTGACTGAAAACCTAGTGCACCCTGATCAACACATCATTGGACAACAGTATAAGATTATTGATGTCCATAACTCCACTAAGTTTCTTCCCTTAGCTATAATTCAGTTTAGTTGGGGTGGAGTTACTGGCCCTAAGCAGGTGGTGGTATCACCTAGCTTACCTGTAGACTGTCTCTTAGGTAATGACCTAGAGGCCTCAGGTTGGGCTGATGTAGAGTTTTATGCCCATGCAGCCATGCTGGGCATCCCTGAGGAATTGTTCCCTCTCATTTCTACTGAAATGAAAAAGCAAAGGAGAGAAGGCCTGAAAACTCAGGAACCCTCTCCATCAACAGGTAAAAAGGGTATCACAGTATCCCCTAACCACCCTACCATTCAGGATACCATTCCTGTGGTGGGAGAAACCTCTCCTGGGGTGGCACCTGTTCCAAGGGAATCATCAGTTGGCAAAACTGTACTCCCTGAGGTGGAAGTACCTCTCTGTGGGATAACTAACATTGGTGAGAAAAAGAGCACCATTTTAGTTAACATGGAGTATCCCTCCAACCCTCCCAGAGAAACTTTAGTGCAGAAACTGTGCACTGCCTCACAACACTTAGGACAGCATCCCTGCCCTAGTGTGGAGCTGATAGGACAGCATCCCTGCCCTGCTCCAACCCAAGAGAAACAGCATCCCTGTTCTCTCTTCCAGCCATATGGACAAAGTTTTTGCCCAGCTATGGCTTTTCTGAGACAGCATCCCTGTCTGGCATTTCCATCACTACAAATAGGTTCAGTGGACAATTCCCACTGCTCTAAACTAAAACTTACTGATAGAAACTCTGAAAATACATCTTCACATTGTTGCTTAGCTAAAAAACTTCAAACAGGGTGGTTTACATCCCCACAGGGAAGTAACCATATAGTGGATGATAAAGGGAGTAACCAGTCTATTGCAGAGCTACTCTCTACTTATCACCACTTAGACAATAAAGTCTCAACTGGCCAAGGTTAGCCTTATTGTCCTTCGTTTGGGGGGGGGGGTTGTGTGAGAAGGTAGCCTCTTTCTAGCCTTGTTACCCCCACTTTTGGCCTGTTTGTGTGTGTATGTCAGGGTGTTTGTCACTGTTTTCACTGTCTCACTGGGATCCTGATGGCCAGGCCTCAGTGCTCATAGTGAAAATACTATGTTTTCAGTATGTTTGTTATGTGTCACTGGGATCCTGCTAGTCAGGACCCCAGTGCTCATAGGGTTGTGGCCTATATGTATGTGTCACTGGGACCCTGTCACACAGGGCCCCAGTGCTCATAGGTGTGCATGTATATGTTCCCTGTGTGGTGCCTAACTGTCTCACTGAGGCTCTGCTAACCAGAACCTCAGTGGTTATGCTCTCTCATTACTTTCAAATTGTCACTAACAGGCTAGTGACCAATTTTACCAATTTACATTGGCTTACTGGAACACCCTTATAATTCCCTAGTATATGGTACTGAGGTACCCAGGGTATTGGGGTTCCAGGAGATCCCTATGGGCTGCAGCATTTCTTTTGCCACCCATAGGGAGCTCTGACAATTCTTACACAGGCCTGCCACTGCAGCCTGAGTGAAATAACGTCCACGTTATTTCACAGCCATTTTACACTGCACTTAAGTAACTTATAAGTCACCTATATGTCTAACCTTTACCTGGTAAAGGTTAGGTGCAAAGTTACTTAGTGTGTGGGCACCCTGGCACTAGCCAAGGTGCCCCCACATTGTTCAGAGCCAATTCACTGAACTTTGTGAGTGCGGGGACACCATTACACGTGTGCACTACATATAGGTCACTACCTATATGTAGCTTCACCATGGTAACTCCGAATATGGCCATGTAACATGTCTATGATCATGGAATTGCCCCCTCTATGCCATCCTGGCATAGTTGGCACAATCCCATGATCCCAGTGGTCTGTAGCACAGACCCTGGTACTGCCAAACTGCCCTTCCTGGGGTTTCACTGCAGCTGCTGCTGCTGCCAACCCCTCAGACAGGCATCTGCCCTCCTGGGGTCCAGCCAGGCCTGGCCCAGGATGGCAGAACAAAGAACTTCCTCTGAGAGAGGGTGTGACACCCTCTCCCTTTGGAAAATGGTGTGAAGGCAGGGGAGGAGTAGCCTCCCCCAGCCTCTGGAAATGCTTTCTTGGGCACAGATGTGCCCAATTCTGCATAAGCCAGTCTACACCGGTTCAGGGACCCCTTAGCCCCTGCTCTGGCGCGAAACTGGACAAAGGAAAGGGGAGTGACCACTCCCCTGACCTGCACCTCCCCTGGGAGGTGTCCAGAGCTCCTCCAGTGTGCTCCAGACCTCTGCCATCTTGGAAACAGAGGTGCTGCTGGCACACTGGACTGCTCTGAGTGGCCAGTGCCACCAGGTGACGTCAGAGACTCCTGCTGATAGGCTCCTTCAGGTGTTAGTAGCCTATCCTCTCTCCTAGGTAGCCAAACCCTCTTTTCTGGCTATTTAGGGTCTCTGTCTCTGGGGAAACTTTAGATAACGAATGCATGAGCTCAGCCGAGTTCCTCTGCATCTCTCTCTTCACCTTCTGATAAGGAAACGACCGCTGACCGCGCTGGAAGCCTGCAAACCTGCAACATAGTAGCAAAGACGACTACTGCAACTCTGTAACGCTGATCCTGCCGCCTTCTCGACTGTTTTCCTGCTTGTGCATGCTGTGGGGGTAGCCTGCCTCCTCTCTGCACCAGAAGCTCCGAAGAAATCTCCCGTGGGTCGACGGAATCTTCCCCCTGCAACCGCAGGCACCAAAAAGCTGCATTACCGGTCCCTTGGGTCTCCTCTCAGCACGACGAGCGAGGTCCCTCGAATCCAGCGACGCTGTCCAAGTGACCCCCACAGTCCAGTGACTCTTCAGCCCAAGTTTGGTGGAGGTAAGTCCTTGCCTCACCTCGCTGGGCTGCATTGCTGGGAACCGCGACTTTGCAGTTACTCCGGCCCCTGTGCACTTCCGGCGGAAATCCTTTGTGCACAGCCAAGCCTGGGTCCACGGCACTCTAACCTGCATTGTACGACTTTCTAAGTTGGTCTCCGGCGACGTGGGACTCCTTTGTGCAACTTCGGCGAGCACCGTTTCACGCATCTTCGTAGTGCCTGTTTCTGGCACTTCTCCGGGTGCTACCTGCTTTAGTGAGGGCTCTTTGTCTTGCTCGACGTCTCCTCTCTCTGCAGGTCCAATTTGCGACCTCCTGGTCCCTCCTGGGCCCCAGCAGCGTCCAAAAACGCCAAACACACGATTTGCGTGTAGCAAGGCTTGTTGGCGTCCTTCCGGCGGGAAAACACTTCTGCACAACTCGATAAGGCAAGAGGGATCAGTCCACCAAAGGGGAAGTCTCTAGCCCTTTTCGTTCCTGCAGAAACCTCAGCTTCTTCTGTCCAGTTGAAGCTTCTTTGCACCCGCAGCTGGCATTTCCTGGGCATCTGCCCATCTCCGACTTGCTTGTGACTTTTGGACTTGGTCCCCTTGTTCCACAGGTACCCTAGATTGGAAATCCACAGTTGTTGCATTGCTGGTTTGTGTCTTTCCTGCATTATTCCTCTAACACGACTATTTTGTCCTTAGGGGAACTTTAGTGCACTTTGCACTCACTTTTCAGGGTCTTGGGGAGGGTTATTTTGCTAACTCTCACTATTCTCTAATAGTCCCAGCGACCCTCTACAAGGTCACATAGGTTTGGGGTCCATTCGTGGTTCGCATTCCACTTTTGGAGTATATGGTTTGTGTTGCCCCTATCCCTATGTTTCCCCATTGCATCCTATTGTAACTATACATTGTTTGCACTGTTTTCTAAGACTATACTGCATATTTTTGCTATTGTGTATATATATCTTGTGTATATTTCCTATCCTCTCACTGAGGGTACACTCTAAGATACTTTGGCATATTGTCATAAAAATAAAGTACCTTTATTTTTAGTATAACTGTGTATTGTGTTTTCTTATGATATTGTGCATATGACACTAAGTGGTACTGTAGTAGCTTCACACGTCTCCTAGTTCAGCCTAAGCTGCTCTGCTAAGCTACCATTATCTATCAGCCTAAGCTGCTAGACACCCTATACACTAATAAGGGATAACTGGGCCTGGTGCAAGGTGCAAGTACCCCTTGGTACTCACTACAAGCCAGTCCAGCCTCCTACACTTCCCCTTTGGTGGACGGATCCCTCTCGCCGTGGAGAGTCGTGCAGAAGTGTTTTCCCGCCGAAAGAACGCCAACAAGCCTTGCTAGCTGCAAATCGTGCGTTTGGCGTTTTTGGACGCTGCTGGGGCCCAGGAGGGACCAGGAGGTCGCAAATCGGACCTGAAGAGAGAGGGGACGTCGAGCAAGACAAAGAGCCCTCACTGAAGCAGGTAGCACCCGGAGAAGTGCCAGAAACAGGCACTACGAGGATGCGTGAAACGGTGCTCGCCGAAGTTGCACAAAGGAGTCCCACGTCGCTGGAGACCAACTTAGAAAGTCGTGCAATGCAGGTTAGAGTGCCGTGGACCCAGGCTTGGCTGTGCACAAAGGATTTCCGCCGGAAGTGCACAGGGGCCGGAGTAGCTGCAAAGTCGCGGTTCCCAGCAATGCAGCCCAGCGAGGTGAGGCAAGGACTTACCTCCACCAAACTTGGACTGAAGAGTCACTGGACTGTGGGGGTCACTTGGACAGAGTCGCTGGATTCGAGGGACCTCGCTCGTTGTGCTGAGAGGAGACCCAAGGGACCGGTAATGCAGCTTTTTGGTGCCTGCGGTTGCAGGGGGAAGATTCCGTCGACCCACGGGAGATTTCTTCGGAGCTTCTGGTGCAGAAACGAGGCAGGCTACCCCCACAGCATGCACAAGCAGGAAAACAGTCGAGAAGGCGGCAGGATCAGCGTTACAGAGTTGCAGTAGTCGTCTTTGCTACTATGTTGCAGGTTTGCAGGCTTCCAGCGCGGTCAGCAGTCGATTCCTTGGCAGAAGGTGAAGAGAGAGATGCAGAGGAACTCGGATGAGCTCTTGCATTCGTTATCTAAAGTTTCCCCTGAGACAGAGACCCTAAATAGCCAGAAAAGAGGGTTTGGCTACCTAGGAGAGAGGATAGGCTACTAACACCTTAAGGAGCCTATCAGCAGGAGTCTCTGACGTCACCTGGTGGCACTGGCCACTCAGAGCAGTCCAGTGTGCCAGCAGCACCTCTGTTTCCAAGATGGCAGAGGTCTGGAGCACACTGGAGGAGCTCTGGACACCTCCCAGGGGAGGTGCAGGTCAGGGGAGTGGTCACTCCCCTTTCCTTTGTCCAGTTTCGCGCCAGAGCAGGGGCTAAGGGGTCCCTGAACCGGTGTAGACTGGCTTATGCAGAATTGGGCACCTCTGTGCCCAACAAAGCATTTCCAGAGGCTGGGGGAAGCTACTCCTCCCCTGCCTTCACACCATTTTCCAAAGGGAGAGGGTGTCACACCCTCTCTCAGAGGAAGTTCTTTGTTCTGCCATCCTGGGCCAGGCCTGGCTGGACCCCAGGAGGGCAGCTGCCTGTCTGAGGGGTTGGCAGCAGCAGCAGCTGCAGTGAAACCCCAGGAAGGGCAGTTTGGCAGTACCAGGGTCTGTGCTACAGACCACTGGGATCATGGGATTGTGCCAACTATGCCAGGATGGCATAGAGGGGGCAATTCCATGATCATAGACATGTTACATGGCCATATTCGGAGTTACCATTGTGAAGCTACATATAGGTAGTGACCTATATGTAGTGCACGCGTGTAATGGTGTCCCCGCACTCACAAAGTTCAGGGAATTGGCTCTGAACAATGTGGGGGCACCTTGGCTAGTGCCAGGGTGCCCTCACACTAAGTAACTTTGCACCTAACCTTTACCAGGTAAAGGTTAGACATATAGGTGACTTATAAGTTACTTAAGTGCAGTGTAAAATGGCTGTGAAATAACGTGGGCGTTATTTCACTCAGGCTGCAGTGGCAGGCCTGTGTAAGAATTGTCAGAGCTCCCTATGGGTGGCAAAAGAAATGCTGCAGCCCATAGGGATCTCCTGGAACCCCAATACCCTGGGTACCTCAGTACCATATACTAGGGAATTATAAGGGTGTTCCAGTAAGCCAATGTAAATTGGTAAAAATGGTCACTAGCCTGTCAGTGACAATTTGGAAAGAAATGAGAGAGCATAACCACTGAGGTTCTGATTAGCAGAGCCTCAGTGAGACAGTTAGTCACTACACAGGTAACACATTCAGGCACACTTATGAGCACTGGGGCCCTGGGTTACCAGGGTCCCAGTGACACATACAACTAAAACAACATATATACAGTGAAAAATGGGGGTAACATGCCAGGCAAGATGGTACTTTCCTACACAACCCCCCCCCAAACGAAGGACAATAAGACTAGCCATGACCTGATGAGTCTTCATTGTCTAAGTGGAAATATCTGGAGAATCCATCTGCATTGGAGTGGCTACTCCCAGGTCTATGTTCCACTGTATAGTCCATTCCCTGTAGGGATATGGACCACCTCAACAATTTAGGATTTTCACCTTTCATTTGTTTTAGCCAAAGTAGAGGTTTGTGGTCTGTCTGAACAATGAAGTGAGTGCCAAACAGGTATGGCCTCAACTTCTTCAGAGCCCAGACCACAGCAAAGGCCTCCCTCTCAATGGCAGACCAACGCTTTTCTCTAGGGGTCAACCTTCTACTAATAAAAGCAACAGGTTGATCCTGGCCCTCAGAATTAAGTTGTGATAGGACTGCCCCTACTCCTAATTCAGATGCATCAGTCTGGACATAGAATTTTTTAGAGTAACAAGGGCTTTTCAGGACAGGTGCAGAGCACATGGCCTGCTTCAGCTCCTCAAAAGCTTTCTGACAGTTTGCTGTCCATAATACCTTTTTAGGCATTTTCTTGGATGTGAGGTCATTAAGAGGGGCTGCAATGGAGCCATAGTTCTTAATGAACCTCCTGTAATACCCAGTGAGGCCTAGGAAGGCTCTCACCTGAGTCTGAGTGGTAGGGGGAATCCAATCAATAATAGTTTGGATTTTCCCCTGAAGTGGTGCAATCTGTTCCCCACCAACAAGGTGTCCCAGATAAACCACTTTACCCTGCCCTATCTGGCACTTTGAAGCCTTGATAGTGAGGCCTGCCTTTTGCAGGGCCTCCAAAACTTTCCATAGGTGGACCAGGTGATCATCCCAGCTGGAGCTAAAGACAGCTATATCGTCCAGAAATGCTGCACTGAAAGCTTCCAGCCCTTGCAGGACTGTGTTCACCAACCTCTGAAAAGTGGCAGGTGCATTTTTCAAACCAAAAGGCATTACAGTAAACTGGTAATGTCCTCCAATGGTAGAAAATGCAGTCTTAGGTTTAGCATCTTCTGACAATTTGATCTGCCAATACCCTGCAGTCAAATCAAAAGTGCTTAGATACTTGGCAGATGCCAGTGTATCTATGAGCTCATCTGCCCTGGGTATAGGGTGAGCATCAGTTTTGGTTACCAAGTTGAGACCTCTATAGTCTACACAAAACCGCATTTCCTTCTTTCCATCTTTGGAATGGGGTTTTGGTACCAGTACCACAGGAGAAGCCCATGGACTGTCAGAGTGCTCAACTACTCCTAGTTCTAACATTTTCTGGACCTCTTGCTTTATGCAGTCCCTGACATGGTCAGGCTGCCTATAGATCTTACTTTTGACAGGTAAACTGTCTCCAGTATCTATAGTGTGCTCACACCAAGAAGTGGTACCTGGCACAGTAGAGAAGAGTTCAGAGAATTGATCTAGGAGATTTATGCAATTGTCTTTCTGCTCAGCAGTAAGACAATCAGCCAAAACTACAACTTCCACAAGAGCATCTTGATCTGTGGAAGAGAAGAGATCTTGTAGAGGATCACTGTCTTCTTCCTGTCCCTCATCAGTTGCCATGAGCAGGGTGAGATCAGCCCTGTCATAGTAGGGTTTCAGGCGGTTGACATGGAGCACCCTAAGGGGACTCCTGGCAGTGCCTAAGTCAACTAAATAGGTGACTTCTCCCTTCTTTTCAACAATTGTGTGGGGACCACTCCATTTATCTTGGAGTGCTCTTGGGGCCACAGGCTCCAAGACCCACACTTTCTGCCCTGGTTGGTACTGAACCAAAACAGCCTTCTGATCATGCCATTGCTTCTGGAGCTCTTGGCTGGCCTGAAGGTTTTTACTGGCCTTTTTCATGTACTCAGCCATCCTTGATCTGAGGCCAAGTACATAGTCCACAATATCCTGCTTAGGAGCTTTTAAAGGTTGTTCCCAACCCTCCTTTACAAGTGTGAGTGGACCCCTAACAGGGTGTCCAAAAAGAAGTTCAAAGGGGCTGAAGCCCACTCCTTTCTGGGGTACCTCCCTGTAGGCAAAAAGGAGGCATGGTAGAAGGATATCCCATCTCCTGCGGAGTTTTTCAGGGAGACCCATAATCATGCCTTTGAGAGTTTTATTAAATCTCTCCACCAGTCCATTTGTTTGTGGATGATAGGGTGTTGTGAACTTGTACGTTACACCACACTCCTTCCACATGGCCTTTAAGTATGCAGACATGAAATTGCTTCCTCTGTCTGATACTACTTCCTTTGGGAAGCCCACCCTGGAAAATATTCCCAGGAGGGCCTTTGCCACTGCAGGAGCTGTAGTGGTCCTTAAAGGAATAGCTTCAGGATATCTTGTGACATGGTCCACTACCACCAAGATAAACCTATTGCCTGAAGCAGTAGGAGGGTCAAGGGGGCCAACTATGTCAACCCCTACCCTTTCAAAGGGAACCCCAACCACAGGCAGTGGGAAAAGGGGTGCCTTTGGGGTGCCACCTGTCTTGCCACTGGCTTGACAGGTTTCACAGGACTTACAAAATTCCTTTGTGTCCTCAGACATCCTAGGCCAATGAAACAATGGAACCAATCTGTCCCAAAACAATGGAACCAATCTGTCCCAAGTTTTCATTTGACCCAGGTGTCCAGCTAGGGGAATGTCATGTGCCAGTGTTAGGAGGAACTTTCTGTACTCCTGAGGAATCACTAATCTCCTGGCAGCTCCAGGTTTAGGATCCCTATGCTCAGTGTACTAGAGGTTGTCCTCCCAGTAAACTCTGTGAGAGTCACTGACATCCCCATTAGCCTGTTTGACAGCTTGCTGTCTGAGACCCTCTAATGTGGGACAGGTTTGCTGTGCCACACCCAGCTCCTCTCTGGCAGGCCCCCCTTCACCCAAAATCTCAGCAGTGTCTGCTTCCAGCTCCTCTGGTGTAGGTTCTGCACAGGGAGGGAATTCTTCTTCCTAAGAAGTAGAATCCACTGTAGAGGGAGGGATAGTAGGAAGTGGTTTGCTTCTACTAGCCCTAGCTTTAGGGAGCACTTGGTCCATTGTTCCAGGATCCAAGCTTCCCTGTCCTTTTTGCTTTTTGGCCTGAGCCCTTGTCAAAGCAAAAATATGGCCTGGGATGCGCAGCATTGCTGCATGGGCCTCCAACTCCACATCTGACCAAGCTGATGTCTCCAAATCATTCCCTAATAGACAGTCTACAGGTAAATCTGAAGCTACCACAACTTTCTTTGGACCAGTTACCCCCCCCAGTTGAGATTTACAACAGCCATGGGGTGGCTTTGTGTTATGTTGTGAGCATCGGTTACTTGGTACTGGTGTCCAAGTATGTGTTGTTCAGGGTGCACCAGTTTCTCAATCACCATTGTGACACTGGCACCTGTGTCCCTGTAGGCCTGGACCTCAACACCATTTATTAGGGTTAGTTGCTTGTACTTCTCCAAGTTATGGGGGCAAGCAACCAAAGTGGCTAAATCAATAGCCCCTTCAGAGACTAAAGTAGCCTCTGTGGTCTCCCTAATCAGACCAACCCTAACTAAGTTACCAAAAGTGAGCCCAGCTACTCCCTTGGATTGGCTATTAGTAGGTTTGCTCCCACCACCACTGCTATTAGTAGGGACACTAGGTGTAGCAGTAGGGGTTGTAGTGGTAGGAGCAGTGGTGCCTTTCTTTGGACAACTGGGATCTGTTGTCCAATGGCCTTTTATTTTACATAAATAGCACCATGGTTTCTTTTCCTTGTTCTGATTAAAGGAGGATTTGGACCCACCACCCCCACCAGAGTGTTTTTGTGGGCCTGATGAAGACTCATTTTTAGATTTGTCCCCACCCTTGTCTGAAGACTTACCATCCTTCTTTTTGTTGCCATCTTTGTCACCCCCTGTATGAACTTTTCTGTTCACTCTTGTTCTGACCCATTTGTCTGCCTTCTTTCCCAATTCTTGGGGAGAGGTCAGATCAGAGTCCACCAAGTATTGGTGCAACAAATCAGACACACAATTATTAAGAATATGCTCTCTCAGGATTAAGTTATACAGGCTGTCATAATCAGTAACTTTACTGCCATGTAACCACCCCTCCAAGGCCTTCACTGAATGGTCAATGAAATCAACCCAGTCTTGTGAAGACTCCTTTTTGGTCTCTCTGAACTTTATCCTGTACTGTTCAGTGGTTAAGCCATAACCATCCAGGAGTGCATTCTTAAGAACTTGGAAATTATTAGCATAATTTTCTTTCACAGTAAGGAGCCTATCCCTACCTTTTCCACTAAATGATAGCCATAGAATAGCAGCCCACTGCCTTTGAGGGACATCCTGTACAACACAGGCCCTCTCAAGTGCAGCAAACCACTTGTTAATGTCATCCCCCTCCTTATAAGGGGGAACTATCTTGTGCAGATTCCTGGAATCATGCTCTTTTGCAGGATGACTATGGGGAATACTGCTGCTGCCACCATGGGTTTCTAAACCCAACTTCTGTCTTTCCTTCTCTAGTTCAAAAGACTGTCTATCCAAATCCAGCTGTTGCTTTTTAAGCTTCAGTCTGGTTTGTTCCACCCTCAACTTATTGAGTTCCCTCTCTAACATTCTGTCATCAGGGTTGGTGGGAGGGACATTCCTAGATACAGAGGTATGATGGGAATGAACAGAAGGAGACCTGTCCCTTACAGAAGCCACCCTAACAGCTTGGTTAACAGAAACATTACTACCAGTATGGTGAGAATAAATGCTTTTGCTATGATGTGGGACAACACTATTTGTATGGTGTGGCTCATCATCATTCCCAACTATGCTAGACTGTCTAGTAATGGGCAGGCTAGGAAGTTTTTTTCCTGAATCTTTTCCTGGGGGAGTCCCTGAATCAGATTGAGAACTATTAGGTACTTTTTCAACAGATGAGGCACCTATGGCCTTATCCTGTTCTCTAAGCATGTTAAGTAACAGTTCCAAGGAAGGATTCTTCCCTACACTCAAACCTCTCTCTATACAGAGACTCCTTGCTCTTTTCCAGCTAAGTTTGTCATATGCAAGTTTGGACAGATCAACATTTTGGCCTGTGCCAGACATTTTTAGAGAGTTAAAGTGATAGTAAAAGATAAAAAGTTTGTCAGAGCTTTTAGAAAGACAGAGAAAAAAAACTTTTTAAACTTTTTAGAACTTTTTAGAAAGTTAGAAGTACTTTTCAGCACTTAGAAAAGAGTGAAAAGAGGAAATGCAAAACTTTTTGGCTATGTGTATATACAATGACCTTGTTTTGTATATTTTTCTCTTATGAAAAGTACAATGACAAGAGTGGAAAGTAGTCTCAAGCACTTATCCCACCACTGCACAACCAATCTAGGAGGCTGGACTGGCTTGTAGTGAGTACCAAGGGGTACTTGCACCTTGCACCAGGCCCAGTTATCCCTTATTAGTGTATAGGGTGTCTAGCAGCTTAGGCTGATAGATAATGGTAGCTTAGCAGAGCAGCTTAGGCTGAACTAGTGTGAGAAGGTAGCCTCTTTCTAGCCTTGTTACCCCCACTTTTGGCCTGTTTGTGAGTGTATGTCAGGGTGTTTGTCACTGTTTTCACTGTCTCACTGGGATCCTGATAGCCAGGCCTCAGTGCTCATAGTGAAAACACTATGTTTTCAGTATGGTTGTTATGTGTCACTGGGATCCTGCTGGTCAGGACCCCAGTGCTCATAGGTTTGTGGCCTATAGGTATGTGTCACTGGGACCCTGTCACACAGGGCCCCAGTGCTCATAGGTGTGCATGTGTATGTTCCCTGTGTGGTGCCTAACTGTCTCACTGAGGCTCTGCTAACCAGAACCTCAGTGGTTATGCTCTCTCATTACTTTCAAATTGTCACTAACAGGCTAGTGACCAATTTTACCAATTTACATTGGCTTACTGGAACACCCTTATAATTCCCTAGTATATGGTACTGAGGTACCCAGGGTATTGGGGTTCCAGGAGATCCCTATGGGCTGCAGCATTTCTTTTGCCACCCATAGGGAGCTCTGACAATTCTTACACAGGCCTGCCACTGCAGCCTGAGTGAAATAATGTCCACGTTATTTCACAGCCATTTTACACTGCACTTAAGTAACTTATAAGTCACCTATATGTCTAACCTTTACCTGGTAAAGGTTAGGTGCAAAGTTACTTAGTGTGAGGGCACCCTGGCACTAGCCAAGGTGCCCCCACATTGTTCAGAGCCAATTCACTGAACTTTGTGAGTGCGGGGACACCATTACACGCGTGCACTACATATAGGTCACTACCTATATGTAGCTTCACCATGGTAACTCCGAATATGGCCATGTAACATGTCTATGATCATGGAATTGCCCCCTCTATGCCATCCTGGCATTGTTGGTACAATTCCATGATCCCAGTGGTCTGTAGCACAGACCCTGGTACTGCCAGACTGCCCTTCCTGGGGTTTCACTGCAGCTGCTGCCAACCCCTCAGACAGGCAGCTGCCCTCCTGGGGTCCAGCCAGGCCTGGCCCAGGATGGCAGAACAAAGAACTTCCTCTGAGAGAGGGTGTGACACCCTCTCCCTTTGGAAAATGGTGTGAAGGCAGGGGAGGAGTAGCCTCCTCCAGCCTCTGGAAATGCTTTGTTGGGCACAGATGTGCCCAATTCTGCATAAGCCAGTCTACACCGGTTCAGGGACCCCTTAGCCCCTGCTCTGGCGCGAAACTGGACAAAGGAAAGGGGAGTGACCACTCCCCTGACCTGCACCTCCCCTGGGAGGTGTCCAGAGCTCCTCCAGTGTGCTCCAGACCTCTGCCATCTTGGAAACAGAGGTGCTGCTGGCACACTGGACTGCTCTGAGTGGCCAGTGCCACCAGGTGACGTCAGAGACTCCTTGTGATAGGCTCCTTCAGGTGTTAGTAGCCTTTCCTCTCTCCTAGGTAGCCAAACCCTCTTTTCTGGCTATTTAGGGTCTCTGTCTCTGGGGAAACTTTAGATAACGAATGCATGAGCTCAGCCGAGTTCCTCTGCATCTCCCTCTTCACCTTCTGATAAGGAATCGACCGCTGACCGCGCTGGAAGCCTGCAAACCTGCAACATAGTAGCAAAGACGACTACTGCAACTCTGTAACGCTGATCCTGCCGCCTTCTCGACTGTTTTCCTGCTTGTGCATGCTGTGGGGGTAGTCTGCCTCCTCTCTGCACCAGAAGCTCCGAAGAAATCTCCCGTGGGTCGACGGAATCTTCCCCCTGCAACCGCAGGCACCAAAAAGCTGCATTACCGGTCCCTTGGGTCTCCTCTCAGCACGACGAGCGAGGTCCCTCGAATCCAGCGACACCGTCCAAGTGACCCCCACAGTCCAGTGACTCTTCAGCCCAAGTTTGGTGGAGGTAAGTCCTTGCCTCACCTCGCTGGGCTGCATTGCTGGGAACCGCGACTTTGCAAGCTACTCCGGCCTCTGTGCACTTCCAGCAGAAATCCTTCGTGCACAGCCAAGCCTGGGTCCACGGCACTCTAACCTGCATTGCACGACTTTCTAAGTTGGTCTCCGGCGACGTGGGACTCCTTTGTGCAACTTTGGCGAGCACCGTTTCACGCATCATTGTAGTGCCTGTTTCTGGCACTTTTCCGGGTGCTACCTGCTTTAGTGAGGGCTCTTTGTCTTGCTCGACGTCCCCTCTCTTTGCAGGTCCAATTTGCGACCTCCTGGTCCCTCCTGGGCCCCAGCAGCGTCCAAAAACGCCAAACGCACGATTTGCGTGTAGCAAGGCTTGTTGGCATCCATCCGGCAGGAAAACACTTCTGCACGACTCTCCAAGGCGTGGGGGCTCCATCCTCCAAAGGGGAAGTCTCTAGCCCTTGTCGTTCCTGCAGTATTCACAGTTCTTCAGCCTAGTAGGAGCTTCTTTGCACCAACCGCTGGCATTTCTTGGGCATCTGCCCATCTCCGAGTTGCTTGTGACTTTTGGACTTGGTCCTCTTGTTCCACAGGTACCCTCAGTCAGGAATCCATCGTTGTTGCATTGCTGATTTGTGTTTTCCTTGCATTTTCCCTCTAACACGACTATTTTGTCCTTAGGGGAACTTTGGTGCACTTTGCACTCACTTTTCAGGGTCTTGGGGATGGTTATTTTTCTAACTCTCACTATTTTCTAATAGTCCCAGCGACCCTCTACAAGGTCACATAGGTTTGGGGTCCATTCGTGGTTCGCATTCCACTTTTGGAGTATATGGTTTGTGTTGCCCCTATCCCTATGTTTCCCCATTGCATCCTATTGTAACTATACATTGTTTGCACTGTTTTCTAAGACTATACTGCATATTTTTGCTATTGTGTATATATATCTTGTGTATATTTCCTATCCTCTCACTGAGGGTACACTCTAAGATACTTTGGCATATTGTCATAAAAATAAAGTACCTTTATTTTTAGTATAACTGTGTATTGTGTTTTCTTATGATATTGTGCATATGACACTAAGTGGTACTGTAGTAGCTTCACACGTCTCCTAGTTCAGCCTAAGCTGCTCTGCTAAGCTACCATTATCTATCAGCCTAAGCTGCTAGACACCCTATACACTAATAAGGGATAACTGGGCCTGGTGCAAGGTGCAAGTACCCCTTGGTACTCACTACAAGCCAGTCCAGCCTCCTACATTGGTTGTGCAGTGGTGGGATAAGTGCTTGAGACTATTTACCACTCTTGTCATTGTACTTTTCATAAGAGAAAAATATACAAAACAAGGTCAGTGTATATACACATAGCCAAAAAGTTTTGCATTTCCTCTTTTCACTCTTTTCTAAGTGCTGAAAAGTACTTCTAAACTTTCAAAAAAGTTCTTAAAAGTTTAAAAAGTTTTTTTCTGTCTTTCCAAAAAGTTCTGAAAACTTTTTTCTCTTTTTCTATCACTTTAACTCTCTCTAAAAAATGTCTGGCACAGGAAAAAATGTTGAACTGTCCAAACTTGCATATGATCACCTTAGCTGGAAAGGAGCAAGGAGTCTCTGCATAGAGAGAGGTTTGAGTGTAGGGAAGAATCCTTCCTTAGAACTGTTAATTAACATGCTTAGAGTACAGGATAAGGCCATAAGTGCCCAATCTGGTGAAAAAGTAGCTAATGGTTCTCAATCTGATCCAGGGACTCCCCCAGGAAAAGATTCAGGAAAGAAACTTCTCAGCCTGCCCATTACTAGACAGTCTAGCATAGTTGGTACAGAGGTTGAATCACACCATACTGATGGTGTGCTCTCACATTATACTGTTAGCCAAGCTGTTAGGGTGCCCTCTGTAAGGGACAGGTCTCCTTCTGTTCATTCCCATCATACCTCTGTATCTAGAAATGTCCCTCCCACCCACCCTGATGACAGATTGTTAGAAAGGGAGCTCAATAGATTGAGAGTGGAACAAACCAGACTGAAGCTCAAGAAGCAACAGCTGGATTTGGATAGACAGTCTTTAGAAATAGAGAGGGAAAGACAGAAGTTGGGTTTAGATACCCATGGTGGCAGCAGCAGTATTCCCCATAGTCATCCTGCAAAAGAGCATGATTCCAGGAATCTGCACAAGATAGTTCCCCCTTATAAGGAGGGGGATGACATTAACAAGTGGTTTGCTGCACTTGAGAGGGCCTGTGCTGTACAGGATGTCCCTCAAAAGCAGTGGGCTGCTATCCTATGGCTATCATTTAGTGGAAAAGGTAGGGATAGGCTCCTTACAGTGAAAGAAAATGATGCCAATAATTTCCAAGTTCTTAAGAATGCACTCCTGGATGGTTATGGCTTAACCACTGAACAGTACAGGATAAAGTTCAGAGAGACCAAAAAGGAGTCTTCACAAGACTGGGTTGATTTCATTGACCATTCAGTGAAGGCCTTGGAGGGGTGGTTACATGGCAGTAAAGTTACTGATTATGAAAGCCTGTATAACACAATCCTGAGAGAGCATATACTTAATAATTGTGTGTCTGATTTGTTGCACCAGTACCTGGTAGACTCTGATCTGACCTCTCCCCAAGAATTGGGAAAGAAGGCAGACAAATGGGTCAGAACAAGGGTGAACAGAAAAGTTCATACAGGGGGTGACAAAGATGGCTATAAGAAGAAAGATGGTGAAAAATCTCAAGATAAGCATGGGTATAAGGGTAAAACCAAAGATCCCACTTCAAATCTTAAACACTCTTCAGAGGGTGGGGATAAAACAAATTCTTCCTCTTCTTCCCAACCTGCACACATTAAAAAGCCTTGGTGCTTTGTGTGTAAAAATAGAGGCCATAGGCCAGGGGATAAGTCCTGTCCAGGTAAACCCCCTGAGCCTACCACCACTAATACATCAAGCTCTAGTGCCCCTAGCAGTAGTGGTACTAGTGGTGGGACTGCTGGCAACAGTCAAGCAAAGGGTGTAGTTGGGTTCACTTATGGGTCCATAGTGGAACCTGATGTAATCAGTCCCAAGACAGTTTCTGTCACACCTAGTGGCACTGGCCTTGCCACACTGGCTGCTTGTCCCCTTACAATGGATAAGTACAGGCAGACAGTTTCAATAAATGGTGTTGAGGCCTTGGCCTACAGGGACACAGGTGCCAGTTTCACTTTGGTGACTGAAAACCTAGTGCCCCCTGAACAACACATCATTGGACAACAGTATAAGATTATTGATGTCCATAACTCCACTAAGTTTCTTCCCTTAGCTATAATTCAGTTTAGTTGGGGTGGAGTTACTGGCCCTAAGCAGGTGGTGGTATCACCTAGCTTACCTGTAGACTGTCTCTTAGGTAATGACCTAGAGGCCTCAGGTTGGGCTGATGTAGAGTTTTATGCCCATGCAGCCATGCTGGGCATCCCTGAGGAATTGTTCCCTCTCATTTCAAGTGAAATGAAAAAGCAAAGGAGAGAAGGCCTGGAAACTCAGGATCCCTCTCCATCAACAGGTAAAAAGGGTATCACAGTATCCCCTAACCACCCTACCATTCAGGATACTATTCCTGTGGTGGGAGAAACCTCTCCTGGGGTGGCACCTGTTCCAAGGGAATCATCAGCTGGCAAAGCTGGACTCCCTGAGGTGGAAGTACCTCTCTGTGGGATAACTAACATTGGTGAGAAAAACAGCACCATTTTAGTTAACATGGAGCATCCCTCCAACCATCCCAGAGAAACTTTAGTGCAGAAACCCTGCACTACCTCACAACACTTAGGACAGCATCCCTGCCCTAGTGTGGAGCTCATAGGACAGCATCCCTGCCCTGCTCCAACTCAAGAGAAACAGCATCCCTGTTCTCTCTTCCAGCCAGATGGACAAAGTTTTTGCCCAGCTATGGCTTTTCTGAGACAGCATCCCTGTCTGGCATTTCCATCACTACAAATAGGTTCAGTGGACAATTCCCACTGCTCTAAACTAAAACTTACTGATAGAAACTCTGAAAATACATCTTCACATTGTTGCTTAGCTAAAAAACTTCAAACAGGGTGGTTTACATCCCCACAGGGAAGTAACCATATAGTGGATGATAAAGGGAGTAACCAGTCTATTGCAGAGCTACTCTCTACTTATCACCACTTAGACAATAAAGTCTCAACTGGCCAAGGTTAGCCTTATTGTCCTTCGTTTGGGGGGGGGTTGTGTGAGAAGGTAGCCTCTTTCTAGCCTTGTTACCCCCACTTTTGGCCTGTTTGTGAGTGTATGTCAGGGTGTTTGTCACTGTTTTCACTGTCTCACTGGGATCCTGATAGCCAGGCCTCAGTGCTCATAGTGAAAACACTATGTTTTCAGTATGGTTGTTATGTGTCACTGGGATCCTGCTGGTCAGGACCCCAGTGCTCATAGGTTTGTGGCCTATAGGTATGTGTCACTGGGACCCTGTCACACAGGGCCCCAGTGCTCATAGGTGTGCATGTGTATGTTCCCTGTGTGGTGCCTAACTGTCTCACTGAGGCTCTGCTAACCAGAACCTCAGTGGTTATGCTCTCTCATTACTTTCAAATTGTCACTAACAGGCTAGTGACCAATTTTACCAATTTACATTGGCTTACTGGAACACCCTTATAATTCCCTAGTATATGGTACTGAGGTACCCAGGGTATTGGGGTTCCAGGAGATCCCTATGGGCTGCAGCATTTCTTTTGCCACCCATAGGGAGCTCTGACAATTCTTACACAGGCCTGCCACTGCAGCCTGAGTGAAATAATGTCCACGTTATTTCACAGCCATTTTACACTGCACTTAAGTAACTTATAAGTCACCTATATGTCTAACCTTTACCTGGTAAAGGTTAGGTGCAAAGTTACTTAGTGTGAGGGCACCCTGGCACTAGCCAAGGTGCCCCCACATTGTTCAGAGCCAATTCACTGAACTTTGTGAGTGCGGGGACACCATTACACGCGTGCACTACATATAGGTCACTACCTATATGTAGCTTCACCATGGTAACTCCGAATATGGCCATGTAACATGTCTATGATCATGGAATTGCCCCCTCTATGCCATCCTGGCATTGTTGGTACAATTCCATGATCCCAGTGGTCTGTAGCACAGACCCTGGTACTGCCAGACTGCCCTTCCTGGGGTTTCACTGCAGCTGCTGCTGCTGCCAACCCCTCAGACAGGCAGCTGCCCTCCTGGGGTCCAGCCAGGCCTGGCCCAGGATGGCAGAACAAAGAACTTCCTCTGAGAGAGGGTGTGACACCCTCTCCCTTTGGAAAATGGTGTGAAGGCAGGGGAGGAGTAGCCTCCCCCAGCCTCTGGAAATGCTTTGTTGGGCACAGATGTGCCCAATTCTGCATAAGCCAGTCTACACCGGTTCAGGGACCCCTTAGCCCCTGCTCTGGCGTGAAACTGGACAAAGGAAAGGGGAGTGACCACTCCCCTGACCTGCACCTCCCCTGGGAGGTGTCCAGAGCTCCTCCAGTGTGCTCCAGACCTCTGCCATCTTGGAAACAGAGGTGCTGCTGGCACACTGGACTGCTCTGAGTGGCCAGTGCCACCAGGTGACGTCAGAGACTCCTTGTGATAGGCTCCTTCAGGTGTTAGTAGCCTTTCCTCTCTCCTAGGTAGCCAAACCCTCTTTTCTGGCTATTTAGGGTCTCTGTCTCTGTGGAAACTTTAGATAACGAATGCATGAGCTCAGCCGAGTTCCTCTGCATCTCCCTCTTCACCTTCTGATAAGGAATCGACCGCTGACCGCGCTGGAAGCCTGCAAACCTGCAACATAGTAGCAAAGACGACTACTGCAACTCTGTAACGCTGATCCTGCCGCCTTCTCGACTGTTTTCCTGCTTGTGCATGCTGTGGGGGTAGTCTGCCTCCTCTCTGCACCAGAAGCTCCGAAGAAATCTCCCGTGGGTCGACGGAATCTTCCCCCTGCAACCGCAGGCACCAAAAAGCTGCATTACTGGTCCCTTGGGTCTCCTCTCAGCACGACGAGCGAGGTCCCTCGAATCCAGCGACACCGTCCAAGTGACCCCCACAGTCCAGTGACTCTTCAGCCCAAGTTTGGTGGAGGTAAGTCCTTGCCTCACCTCGCTGGGCTGCATTGCTGGGAACCGCGACTTTGCAAGCTACTCCGGCCCCTGTGCACTTCCGGCGGAAATCCTTCGTGCACAGCCAAGCCTGGGTCCACGGCACTCTAACCTGCATTGCACGACTTTCTAAGTTGGTCTCCGGCGACGTGGGACTCCTTTGTGCAACTTCGGCGAGCACCATTTCACGCATCCTCGTAGTGCCTGTTTCTGGCACTTTTCCGGGTGCTACCTGCTTCAGTGAGGGCTCTTTGTCTTGCTCGACGTCCCCTCTCTTTGCAGGTCCAATTTGCGACCTCCTGGTCCCTCCTGGGCCCCAGCAGCGTCCAAAAACGCCAAACGCACGATTTGTGTGTAGCAAGGCTTGTTGGCGTCCATCCGGCGGGAAAACACTTCTGCACGACTCTCCAAGGCGTGGGGGCTCTATCCTCCAAAGGGGAAGTCTCTAGCCCTTGTCGTTCCTGCAGTATTCACAGTTCTTCAGCCTAGTAAGAGCTTCTTTGCACCAACCGCTGGCATTTCTTGGGCATCTGCCCATCTCCGAGTTGCTTGTGACTTTTGGACTTGGTCACCTTGTTCCACAGGTACCCTCAGTCAGGAATCCATTGTTGTTGCATTGCTGATTTGTGTTTTCCTTGCATTTTCCCTCTAACACGACTATTTTGTCCTTAGGGGAACTTTGGTGCACTTTGCACTCACTTATCAGGGTCTTGGGGAGGGTTATTTTTCTAACTCTCACTATTTTCTAATAGTCCCAGCGACCCTCTACAAGGTCACATAGGTTTGGGGTCCATTCGTGGTTCGCATTCCACTTTTGGAGTATATGGTTTGTGTTGCCCCTATCCCTATGTTTCCCCATTGCATCCTATTGTAACTATACATTGTTTGCACTGTTTTCTAAGACTATACTGCATATTTTTGCTATTGTGTATATATATCTTGTGTATATTTCCTATCCTCTCACTGAGGGTACACTCTAAGATACTTTGGCATATTGTCATAAAAATAAAGTACCTTTATTTTTAGTATAACTATGTATTGTGTTTTCTTATGATATTGTGCATATGACACTAAGTGGTACTGTAGTAGCTTCACACGTCTCCTAGTTCAGCCTAAGCTGCTCTGCTAAGCTACCATTATCTATCAGCCTAAGCTGCTAGACACCCTATACACTAATAAGGGATAACTGGGCCTGGTGCAAGGTGCAAGTACCCCTTGGTACTCACTACAAGCCAGTCCAGCCTCCTACAACTAGGAGACGTGTGAAGCTACTACAGTACCACTTAGTGTCATATGCACAATATCATAAGAAAACACAATACACAGTTATACTAAAAATAAAGGTACTTTAATTTTATGACAATATGCCAAAGTATCTTAGAGTGTACCCTCAGTGAGAGGATAGGAAATATACACAAGATATATATACACACTAGCAAAAATATGCAGTATAGTCTTAGAAAACAGTGCAAACAATGTATAGTTACAATAGGATGCAATGGGGAAACATAGGGATAGGGGCAACACAAACCATATACTCCAAAAGTGGAATGCGAACCACGAATGGACCCCAAACCTATGTGACCTTGTAGAGGGTCGCTGGGACTATTAGAAAATAGTGAGAGTTAGCAAAATAACCCTCCCCAAGACCCTGAAAAGTGAGTGCAGAGTGCACTAAAGTTCCCCTAAGGACAAAGAAGTCGTGTTAGAGGAATAATGCAGGAAAGACACAAACCAGCAATGCAACAACCGTGAATTTCCAATCTAGGGTACCTGTGGAACAAGGGGACCAAGTCCAAAAGTCACAAGCAAGTCGGAGATGGGCAGATGCCCAGGAAATGCCAGCTGCGGGTGCAAAGAAGCTTCTACTGGACAGAAGAAGCTGAGGTTTCTGCAGGAACGAAAAGGTCTAGAGACTTCCCCTTTGGTGGAAGTATCCCACTCGCCGTGGAGAGTCGTGCAGAAGTGTTTTCCCGCCGAAAGAACGCCAACAAGCCTTGCTAGCTGCAAATCATGCTTTTGGCGTTTTTGGACACTGCTGGGGCCCAGGAGGGACCAGGAGGTCGCAAATCGGACCTGAAGAGAGAGGGGACGTCGAGCAAGACAAAGAGCCCTCAGTGAAGCAGGTAGCACCCGGAGAAGTGCCAGAAACAGGCACTACAAGGATGTGTGAAATGGTGCTCGCCGAAGTTGCACAAAGGAGTCCCACGTCGCCGGAGACCAACTTAGAAAGTCGTGCAATGCAGGTTAGAGTGCCGTGGACCCAGGCTTGGCTGTGCACAAAGGATTTCCGCCGAAAGTGCACAGGGGCCGGAGTAGCTGCAAAGTTGCGGTTCCCAGCAATGCAGCCCAGCGAGGTGAGGCAAGGACTTACCTCCACCAAACTTGGACTGAAGAGTCACTGGACTGTGGGGGTCACTTGGACAGAGTCGCTGGATTCGAGGGACCTCGCTCGTCGTGCTGAGAGGAGACCCAAGGGACCGGTAATGCAGCTTTTTGGTGCCTGCTGTTGCAGGGGGAAGATTCCGTCGACCCACGGGAGATTTCTTCGGAGCTTCTGGTGCAGAGAGGAGGCAGGCTACCCCCACAGCATGCACAAGCAGGAAAACAGTCGAGAAGGCGGCAGGATCAGCGTTACAGAGTTGCAGTAGTCGTCTTTGCTACTATGTTGCAGGTTTGAAGGCTTCCAGCGCGGTCAGCAGTCGATTCCTTGGCAGAAGGTGAAGAGAGAGATGCAGAGGAACTCGGATGAGCTCTTGCATTCGTTATCTAAAGTTTCCCCAGAGACAGAGACCCTAAATAGCCAGAAAAGAGGGTTTGGCTACCTAGGAGAGAGGATAGGCTACTAACACCTGAAGGAGCCTATCAGCAGGAGTCTCTGACGTCACCTGGTGGCACTGGCCACTCAGAGCAGTCCAGTGTGCCAGCAGCACCTCTGTTTCCAAGATGGCAGAGGTCTGGAGCACACTGGAGGAGCTCTGGACACCTCCCAGGGGAGGTGCAGGTCAGGGGAGTGGTCACTCCCCTTTCCTTTGTCCAGTTTCGCGCCAGAGCAGGGGCTAAGGGGTCCCTGAACCGGTGTAGACTGGCTTATGCAGAATTGGGCACCTCTGTGCCCAACAAAGCATTTCCAGAGGCTGGGGGAGGCTACTCCTCCCCTGCCTTCACACCATTTTCCAAAGGGAGAGGGTGTCACACCCTCTCTCAGAGGAAGTTCTTTGTTCTGCCATCCTGGGCCAGGCCTGGCTGGACCCCAGGAGGGCAGCTGCCTGTCTGAGGGGTTGGCAGCAGCAGCAGCTGCAGTGAAACCCCAGGAAGGGCAGTTTGGCAGTACCAGGGTCTGTGCTACAGACCACTGGGATCATGGGATTGTGCCAACTATGCCAGGATGGCATAGAGGGGGCAATTCCATGATCATAGACATGTTACATGGCCATATTCGGAGTTACCATTGTGAAGCTACATATAGGTAGTGACCTATATGTAGTGTCCCCGCACTCACAAAGTTCAGGGAATTGGCTCTGAACAATGTGGGGGCACCTTGGCTAGTGCCAGGGTGCCCTCACACTAAGTAACTTTGTACCTAACCTTTACCAGGTAAAGGTTAGACATATAGGTGACTTATAAGTTACTTAAGTGCAGTGTAAAATGGCTGTGAAATAACGTGGGCGTTATTTCACTCAGGCTGCAGTGGCAGGCCTGTGTAAGAATTGTCAGAGCTCCCTATGGGTGGCAAACGAAATGCTGCAGCCCATAGGGATCTCCTGGAACCCCAATACCCTGGGTACCTCAGTACCATATACTAGGGAATTATAAGGGTGTTCCAGTAAGCCAATGTAAATTGGTAAAAATGGTCACTAGCCTGTCAGTGACAATTTGGAAAGAAATGAGAGAGCATAACCACTGAGGTTCTGATTAGCAGAGCCTCAGTGAGACAGTTAGTCACTACACAGGTAACACATTCAGGCACACTTATGAGCACTGGGGCCCTGGGTTACCAGGGTCCCAGTGACACATACAACTAAAACAACATATATACAGTGAAAAATGGAGGTAACATGCCAGGCAAGATGGTACTTTCCTACAACTAGAAACTCCGAAGAAATCTCCCGTGGGTAGATGGAATCTTCCCCTGCAACCGCAGGCACCAAAAGACTGCATCACCGGTCCTCTGGGTCCCCTCTCAGCCCAACGAGCGTGGTCCCTGGAAATCAGCAACTCTGTCCAAGTGACTTGCACAGTCCAGTGACTCTTCAGTCCAAGTTTGGTGGAGGTAAGTCCTTGCATCCCCACGCTAGACTGTATTGCTGTGTACTGCGTGATTTGCAGCTGCTCGGGCTCCTGTGCACTCTTCCAGGATTTCCTTTGTGCACAGCCAAGCCTGGGTCCCCGACACTCTAACCTGCAGTGCACGACCTCCTGAGTTGTCCTCCGGCATCGTGGGACCTTCTTTTGTGACTTCGGGTGAGCTCCGGTTCATTCTTCTTCGTAGTGCCTGTTCTGGCACTTCTGCGGGTGCTGCTTGCTTCTGAGAGGGCTCCTTGTCTTGCAGGACACCCCCTCTGTCTCCCCAAGCAATTGGCGACATCCTGGTCCCTCCTGGGCCACAGCAGCATCCAAAAACCCTAAACGCGACCATTGCAGCTAGCAAGGCTTGTTTGCAGTCTTTCTGCGTGGAAACACCTCTGCAAGCTTCTTCACGACATGGGACATCCATCCTCCAAAGGGGAAGTTCCTTGTCCTCTTCGTTCTTGCAGAATCCACAGCTTCTACCATCCGGTGGCAGCTTCTTTGCAACCTCAGCTGTCATTTCCTGGGCATCTGCCCAATCTCGAATTTGTCGTGACTCTTGGACTTGGTCCCCTTGTTTCACAGGTACTCTTGTCCGGAAATCCATTGTTGTTGCATTGCTGGTGTTTGTCTTCCTTGCAGAATTCCACTATCACGACTTCTGTGCTCTTTGGGGAACTTAGGTGCACTTTACACCTACTTTTCAGGGTCTGGGGGTGGGCTATTTTTCTAACCCTCACTGTTTTCTTACAGTCCCAGCATCCCTCTACAATCTCACATAGGTTTGGGGTCCATTCGTGGTTCGCATTCCACTTCTAGAGTATATGTTTGTGTTGCCCCCATACCTATGTGCTCTCATTGCAATCTATTGTGACTGTACATTGCTTTCTATTGCTATTACTGCATAATTTTGGTATTGTGTACATATATCTTGTGTATATTTGGCATCCTCATACTGAGGGTACTCACTGAGATACTTTTGGCACATCGTCATACAAATAAAGTACCTTTATTTTTAGTATATATGTGTATTGTGTTTTCTTATGATATTGTGCATATGACACCAGTGGTATAGTGGGAGCTTTGCATGTCTCCAAGTTCAGCCTAAGCTGCTCTGCTAAGCTACCCTTTTCTATCAGCCAAAGCTGCTAGACACCTCTTCTACACTAATAAGGGACCCCTGGACCTGGTGCAGAGTGGAAGTACCCCTTGGTACTCACTACAAACCAGGACTGCCTCCTACATTGGTTGTGCAGCGGTGGGATAAGTACTTGCAACTACTTACCACTTTGTCATTTTGTACTTTTCATAACAAGTTCAGTGTATGTACTCCTAACCAAAAAGTTTTGCTTTTCTTCTCTTACTCCTTTGCTAAGTGCTGAAAAGTCCCTCTAAAACTTTCAAAAATTTCTTTAAAAGTTTTTTCTGTTCCTTAAAAAGTATTGAAACTTTTTCTTTCTTTTTCTGTCCCTTAAACCTTTTTCTATCATGTCTGGTACAGGTCCTACTCTTGATATAGCCAGCACTGCTTATGAAACCTTAGCTAGAAAGTGTGAGAAAGTAGCCTCTTTCTAGCCTTGTTACCCCCACTTTTGGCCTGTTTGTGAGTGTATGTCAGGGTGTTTTCACTGTCTCACTGGGATCCTGCTAGCCAGGGCCGAGTGCTCATAGTGAAAACCCTATGTTTTCAGTATGTTTGTTATGTGTCACTGGGACCCCGCTAGTCAGGACCCCAGTGCTCATAAGTTTGTGACCTATAGGTATGTGTTCCCTGTGTGATGCCTAACTGTCTCACTGAGGCTCTGCTAACTAGAACCTCAATGGTTATGCTCTCTCATTTCTTTCAAATTGTCACTAACAGGCTAGTGACCAATTTTACCAATTTACATTGGCTTACTGGAACACCCTTATAATTCCCTAGTATATGGTACTGAGGGACCCAGGGTATTGGGGTTCCAGGAGATCCCTATGGGCTGCAGAATTTCTTTTGCCACCCATAGGGAGCTCTGACAATTCTTACACAGGCCTTCCACTGCAGCCTGAGTGAAATAATGTCCACGTTATTTCACAGCCATTTTACACTGCACTTAAGTAACTTATAAGTCACCTATATGTCTAACCTTTACCTGGTAAAGGTTAGGTGCAAAGTTACTTAGTGTGAGGGCACCCTGGCACTAGCCAAGGTGCCCCCACATTGTTCAGGGCCAATTCCCCGGACTTTGTGAGTGCGGGGATACCATTACACGCGTGCACTACATATAGGTCACTACCTATATGTAGCTTCACAATGGTAACTCCGAATATGGCCATGTAACATGTCTATGATCATGGAATTGCCCCCTCTATGCCATCCTGGCATAATTAGCACAATCCCATGATCCCAGTAGTCTGTAGCACAGACCCTGGTACTGCCAAACTGCCCTTCCTGGGGTTTCACTGCAGGTGCTGCTGCTGCCAACCCCTCAGACAGGCATCTGCCCTCCTAGGGTCCAGCCAGGCCAGGCCCAGGATGGCAGAACAAAGGACTTCCTCTGAGAGAGGGTGTTACACCCTCTCCCTTTGGAAAATGGTGTGAAGGCAGGGGAGGAGTAGCCTCCCCCAGCCTCTGGAAATGCTTTCTTGGGCACAGATGTGCCCAATTCTGCATAAGCCAGTCTACACCGGTTCAGGGGACCCCTTAGCCCTGCTCTAGCGCGAAACTGGACAAAGGAAAGGGGAGTGACCACTCCCCTGACATGCACCTCCCCTTGGAGGTGTCCAGAGCTCCTCCAGTGTGCTCCAGACCTCTGCCATCTTGGAAACAGAGGTGCTGCTGGCACACTGGACTGCTCTGAGTGGCCAGTGCCACCAGGTGACGTCAGAGACTCCTTCTGATAGGCTCCTTCAGGTGTTGCTAGCCTATCCTCTCTCCTAGGTAGCCAAACCCTCTTTTCTGACTATTTAGGGTCTCTGTCTCTGGGGAAACTTTAGATAACGAATGCAAGAGCTCATCCGAGTTCCTCTGCATCTCTCTCTTCACCTTCTGCCAAGGAATCGACTGCTGACCGCGCTGGAAGTCTGCAAACCTGCAACATAGTAGCAAAGACGACTACTGCAACTCTGTAACGCTGATCCTGCCGCCTTCTCGACTGTTTTCCTGCTTGTGCATGCTGTGGGGGTAGTCTTCCTCCTCTCTGCACCAGAAGCTCCGAAGAAATCTCCCGTGGGTCGACGGAATCTTCCCCATGCAACCGCAGGCACCAAAAAGCTGCATTATCGGTCCCTTGGGTCTCCTCTCAGCATGACGAGCGAGGTCCCTCGAATCCAGCAACTCTGTCCAAGTGACCCCCACAGACCAGTGACTCTTCAGTCCAAGTTTGGTGGAGGTAAGTCCTTGCCTCACCTCGCTAGACTGCATTGCTGGGAAACGCAACTTTTGCAGCTACTCCGGCCCCTGTGCACTTCCGGCGGAAATGCTTTGCGCACAGCCAAGCCTGGGTCCACGGCACTTGAACCTGCATTGCACGACTTTCTAAGTTGGTCTCCGGCGATGTGGGACTCCTTTGTGTAACTTCGGGTGAGCACCATTTCATGCATCCTTGTAGTGCCTGTTTCTGGCACTTCTCTGGGTGCTACCTGCTGCTAAGAGGGCTCTTTGTCTTGCTCGACGTTCCCTCTACCTCCTGGTCCAATTTGCGACCTCCTGGTCCCGCCTGGGCCACAGCAGCGTCCAAAAATGCTAACCGCACGATTTGCAGCTAGCAAGGCTTGTTGGCGGTCTTTCGGCGGGAAAACACTTCTGCACAACTCTCCACGGCGAGCGGGATCTGTCCACCAAAGGGGAAGTCTCTAGCCCTTTTTGTTCCTGCAGAAACCTTAGCTTCTTCTGTCCAGTAGAAGCTTCTTTGCACCCACAGCTGGCATTTCCTGGGCATCTGCCCATCTCCGACTTGCTTGTGACTTTTGGACTTGGTCCCCTTGTTCCACAGGTACCCAAGATTGGAAATCCATCGTTGTTGCATTGTTCGTTTGTGTCTTTCCTGCATTATTCCTCTAACACGACTTCTTTATCCTTAGGGGAATTTTAGTGCACTTTGGACTCACTTTTCAGGGTCTCGGGGAGGGTTATTTTTCTAACTCTCACTATTTTCTAATAGTCCCAGCGACCCTCTACAAGATCACATAGGTTTGGGGTCCATTCGTGGTTCGCATTCCACTTTTGGAGTATATGGTTTGTGTTGCCCCTATCCCTATGTTTCCCCATTGCATCCTACTATAACTATACATTGTTTGCACTGTTTTCTAAGACTATACTGCATATTTTTGCTATTGTGTATATATATCTTGTGTATATTTCCTATCCTCTCACTGAGGGTACACTCTAAGATACTTTGGCATATTGTCATAAAAATAAAGTACCTTTATTTTTAGTATAACTGTGTATTGTGTTTTCTTATAATATTGTACATATGACACTAAGTGGTACTGTAGTAGCTTCACACGTCTCCTAGTTCAGCCGAAGCTGCTCTGCTAAGCTACCATTATCTATCAGCCTAAGCTGCTAGACACCCTATACACTAATAAGGGATAACTGGGCCTGGTGCAAGGTGCAAGTACCCCTTGGTACTCACTACAAGCCAGTCCAGCCTCCTACAATTGCTGGGAACCGAGACTTTTGCAGCTACTCCGGCCTCCGTGCTCTTCCGGCAGAAATCCTTTGTGCACAGTCCATCCTGCGTCCACGGCACTCTAACCTGCATTGCACGACCTCCTAAGTTGTTCTCCGGTGACGTGGGACTCCTTTGTGCGACTTTCGGATGAGCACCGTTTCACGCATCCTCATAGTGCCTGTGAAAGACACAAAGCAACAATGCAACAACTGTGGATTTCCAATCTAGGGTACCTGTGGAACAAGGGGACCAAGTCCAAAAGTCAGAAGCAAGTCGGAGATGGGCAAATGCCCAGGAAATGCCAGCTGTGGATGCAAAGAAGCTTCTACTGGACAGAAGAAGCTGAGGTTTCTGCAGGAACGAAAAGGGCTAGAGACCTCCCCTTTGGTGGACGGATCCCTCTCGCCAAGGAGAGTCGTGCAGAAGTGTTTTCCCGCCGAAAGAACGCCAACAAGCCTTGCTAGCTGCAAATCGTGCGGTTAGTGTTTTTGGACGCTGCTGTGGCCCTGGAGGGACCAGGAGGTCGCAAATTGGACCAGAAGAGAGAGAGGACATCGAGCAAGACAAGGAGCCCTCTCAGCAGCAGGTAGCACCCAGAGAAGTGCCAGAAACAGGCACTACGAGGATGCGTGAAACGGTGCTCACCCGAAGTCTCACAAAGGAGTCCCACGTCGCCGGAGACCAACTTAGAAAGTCGTGCAATGCAGGTTGGAGTGCCGTGGACCCAGGCTTGGCTGTGCACAAAGGATTTCCGCCGTAAGTGCACAGGGGCCGGAGTAGCTGCAAAAGTCGCGGTTCCCAGCAATGCAGCCCAGCGAGGTGAGGCAAGGACTTACCTCCACCAAACTTGGACCGAAGAGTCACTGGACTGTGGGGGTCACTTGGACAGAGTCGCTGGATTCGAGGGACCTCGCTCGTCGTGCTGAGAGGAGACCCAAGGGACCGGTAATGCAGCTTTTTGGTGCCTGCGGTTGCAGGGGGAAGATTCCGTCGACCCCCGGGAGATTTCTTCGGAGCTTCTGGTGCAGAGAGGAGGCAGACTACCCCCACAGCATGCACAAGCAGGAAAACAGTCGAGAAGGCGGCAGGATCAGCGTTACAGAGATGCAGTAGTCGTCTTTGCTACTATGTTGCAGGTTTGCAGGCTTCCAGCGCGGACAGCAGTCGATTCCTTATCAGAAGGTGAAGAGAGAGATGCAGAGGAACTCGGCTGAGCTCATGCGTTCGTTATCTGAAGTTTCCCAAGAGACAGAGACCCTAAATAGCCAGAAAAGAGGGTTTGGCTACCTAGGAGAGAGGATAGGCTAGCAACACCTGAAGGAGCCTATCACAAGGAGTCTCTGACGTCACCTGGTGGCACTGGCCACTCAGAGCAGTCCAGTGTGCCAGCAGCACCTCTGTTTCCAAGGTGGCAGAGGTCTGGAGCACACTGGAGGAGCTCTGGACACCTCCCAGGGGAGGTGCAGGTCAGGGGAGTGGTCACTCCCCTTTCCTTTGTCCAGTTTCGCGCCAGAGCAGGGCTAAGGGGTCCCCTGAACCGGTGTAGACTGGCTTATGCAGAATTGGGCACCTCTGTGCCCAACAAAGCATTTCCAGAGGCTGGGGGAGGCTACTCCTCCCCTGCCTTCACACAATTTTCCAAAGGGAGAGGGTGTCACACCCTCTCTCAGAGGAAGTTCTTTGTTCTGCCATCCTGGGCCAGGCCTGGCTGGACCCCAGGAGAGCAGATGCCTGTCTGAGGGGTTGGCAGCAGCAGCAGCTGCAGTGAAACCCCAGGAAGGGCAGTTAGGCAGTACCAGGGTCTGTGCTACAGACCACTGGGATCATGGGATTGTGCCAACTATGCCAGGATGGCATAGAGGGGGCAATTCCATGATCATAGACATGTTACATGGCCATATTCGGAGTTACCATTGTGAAGCTACATATAGGTAGTGACCTATATGTAGTGCACGCGTGTAATGGTGTCCCCGCACTCACAACGTTCAGGGAATTGGCTCTGAACAATGTGGGGGCACCTTGGCTAGTGCCAGGGTGCCCTCACACTAAGTAACTTTGCACCTAACCTTTACCAGGTAAAGGTTAGACATATAGGTGACTTATAAGTTACTTAAGTGCAGTGTAAAATGGCTGTGAAATAACGTGGACGTTATTTCACTCAGGCTGCAGTGGCAGGCCTGTGTAAGAATTGTCAGAGCTCCCTATGGGTGGCAAAAGAAATGCTGCAGCCCATAGGGATCTCCTGGAACCCCAATACCCTGGGTACCTCAGTACCATATACTAGTGAATTATAAGGGTGTTCCAGTAAGCCAATGTAAATTGGTAAAATTGGTCACTAGCCTGTTAGTGACAATTTGAAAGAAATGAGAGAGCATAACAACTGAGGTTCTGGATAGCAGAGCCTCAGTGAGACAGTTAGGCACCACACAGGGAACACATACATATAGGCCACAAACTTATGAGCACTGGGGTCCTGACTAGCAGGGTCCCAGTGACACATAACAAACATACTGAAAACATAGGGTCTTCACTATGAGCACTGGGCCCTGGCTAGCAGGATCCCAGTGAGACAGTGAAAACACCATGACATACACTCACAAACAGGCCAAAAGTGGGGGTAACAAGGCTAGAAAGAGGCTACTTTCTCACACAACCCCCCCCAAACGAATGACAAAAAGTCTAACCTTGGCCAGTTTAGACTTTATTGTCTAAGTGGTGATAAGTAGAGAGTAGTTCTGCAATAGACTGGTTACTCCCTTTATCATCCACTATATGGTTACTTCCCTGTGGGGATGTAAACCACCCTGTTTGAAGTTTTTTAGCTAAGCAACAATGTGAAGATGTATTTTCAGAGTTTCTATCAGTAAGTTTTAGTTTAGAGCAGTGGGAATTGTCCACTGAACCTATTTGTAGTGATGGAAATGCCAGACAGGGATGCTGTCTCAGAAAAGCCATAGCTGGGCAAAAACTTTGTCCATATGGCTGGAAGAGAGAACAGGGATGCTGTTTCTCTTGGGTTGGAGCAGGGCAGGGGTGCTGTCCTATGAGCTCCACACTAGGGCAGGGATGCTGTCCTAAGTGTTGTGAGGCAGTGCAGAGTTTCTGCACTAAAGTTTCTCTGGGAGGGTTGGAGGGATGCTCCATGTTAACTAAAATGGTGCTCTTTTTCTCACCAATGTTAGTTATCCCACAGAGAGGTACTTCTACCTCAGGGAGTACAGCTTTGCCAGCTGATGTTTCCCTTGGAACAGGTGCCACCCCAGGAGAGGTTTCTCCCACCACAGGAATGCTATCCTGAATGGTAGGGTGGTTAGGGGATACTGTGATACCCTTTTTACCTGTTGATGGAGAGTGATCCTGATTTTTCAGGCCTTCTCTCCTTTGCTTTTTCATTTCAGTAGAAATGAGAGGGAACAATTCCTCAGGGATGCCCAGCATGGCTGCATGGGCATAAAACTCTACATCAGCCCAACCTGAGGCCTCTAGGTCATTACCTAAGAGACAGTCTACAGGTAAGCTAGGTGATACCACCACCTGCTTAGGGCCAGTAACTCCACCCCAACTAAACTGAATTATAGCTAAGGGAAGAAACTTAGTGGAGTTATGGACATCAATAATCTTATACTGTTGTCCAATGATGTGTTGATCAGGGTGCACTAGGTTTTCAGTCACCAAAGTGATACTGGCACCTGTGTCCCTGTAGGCCAAGGCCTCAACACCATTTATTGAAACTGTCTGCCTGTACTTATGCATTGTAAGGGGACAAGCAGCCAGTGTGGCAAGGCCAATGCCACTAGGTGAGACAGAAACTGTCTTGGGACTGACTACCCCAGTTTCTATGATGGACCCATAAGTGAACCCAACTACACCCTTAACTTGACTGTTGCCAGCAGTCCCACCACTAGTACCACTACTGCTAGGGGCACTAGAGCTTGATGTATTAGTGGTGGTAGGCTCACGGGGTTTACCTGGACAGGACTTATCCCCTGGCCTATGGCCTCTATTTTTACACACAAAGCACCAAGGCTTTTTAATGTGTGCAGGTTGGGAAGAAGAGGAAGAATTTGTTTTATCCCCACCCTCTGAAGAGTGTTTAAGATTTGAAGTGGGATCTTTGGTTTTACCCTTATCCCCATGCTTATCTTGAGATTTTTCCCCATCTTTCTTCTTATTGCCATATTGTCACCCCCTGTATGAACTTTTCTGTTCACCCTTGTTCTGACCCATTTGTCTGCCTTCTTTCCCAATTCTTGGGGAGAGGTCAGATCAGAGTCTACCAGGTACTGGTGCAACAAATCAGACACACAATTATTAAGAATATGCTCTCTCAGGATCAAGTTATACAGGCTGTCATAATCAGTAACTTTACTGCCATGTAACCACCCCTCCAAGGCCTTCACTGAATGGTCAATGTAATCAACCCAGTCTTGTGAAGACTCCTTTTTGGTATCTCTGAACTTCATCCTGTATTGTTCAGTGGTTAAGCCATAACCATCCAGGAGTGCATTCTTAAGAACTGTAAAATTATTGGCATCACTTTCTTTCACAGTAAGGAGTCTATCCCTACCCTTTCCACTAAATGATAGCCATAGGATAGCAGGCCACTGCCTTTGAGGGACATCCTGTACAACACAGGCCCTCTCAAGTGCAGCAAACCACTTGTTAATGTCATCCCCCTCCTTATAAGGGGGAACTATCTTATGCAGATTCCTGGGATCATGCTCTTTTGCAGGATGACTATGGGGAATACTGCTGCTGCCACCATGGGTTTCTAAACCCAACTTCTGTCTTTCCTTCTCTAATTCTAAAGACTGTCTATCCAAATCCAGCTGTTGCTTTTTAAGCTTCAGTCTGGTTTGTTCCACTCTCAATCTATTGAGCTCCCTTTCTAACAATCTGTCATCAGGGTGGGTGGGAGGGACATTTCTAGATACAGAGGTATGATGGGAATGAACAGAAGGAGACCTGTCCCTTACAGAGGGCACCCTAACAGCTTGGTTAACAGTATAATGTGAGAGCACACCATCAGTATGGTGTGATTCAACCTCTGTACCAACTATGCTAGACTGTCTAGTAATGGGCAGGCTGAGAAGTTTCTTTCCTGAATCTTTTCCTGGGGGAGGCCCTGGATCAGATTGAAAACCATTAGCTACTTTTTCAACAGATTGGGCACTTATGGCCTTATCCTGTACTCTAAGCATGTTAATTAACAGTTCTAAGGAAGGATTCTTCCCTGCACTCAAACCTCTCTCTATGCAGAGATTCCTTGCTCCTTTCCAGCTAAGGTGATCATATGCAAGTTTGGACAGATCAACATTTTGGCCTGTGCCAGACATTTTTAGAGAGAGTTAAAGTGATAGTAAAAGATAAAAAGTTTGTCAGAGCTTTTAGAAAGACAGAGAAAAAAAACTTTTTAAACTTTTTAGAACTTTTTAGAAAGTTAGAAGTACTTTTCAGCACTTAGAAAAGAGTGAAAAGAGGAAATGCAAAACTTTTTGGCTATGTGTATATACACTGACCTTGTTTTGTATATTTTTCTCTTTTGAAAAGTACAATGACAAGAGTGGTAAGTAGTCTCAAAGCACTTATCCCACCACTGCACAACCAATGTAGGAGGCTGGACTGGCTTGTAGTGAGTACCAAGGGGTACTTGCACCTTGCACCAGGCCCAGTTATCCCTTATTAGTGTATAGGGTGTCTAGCAGCTTAGGCTGATAGATAATGGTAGCTTAGCAGAGCAGCTTAGGCTGAACTAGGAGACGTGTGAAGCTACTACAGTACCACTTAGTGTCATATGCACAATATCATAAGAAAACACAATACACAGTTATACTAAAAATAAAGGTACTTTATTTTTATGACAATATGCCAAAGTATCTTAGAGTGTACCCTCAGTGAGAGGATAGGAAATATACACAAGATATATATACACAATAGCAAAAATATGCAGTATAGTCTTAGAAAACAGTGCAAACAATGTATAGTTACAATAGGATGCAATGGGGAAACATAGGGATAGGGGCAACACAAACCATATACTCCAAAAGTGGAATGCAAACCACGAATGGACCCCAAACCTATGTGACCTTGTAGAGGGTCGCTGGGACTATTAGAAAATAGTGAGAGTTAGAAAAATAACCCTCCCCAAGACCCTGAAAAGTGAGTGCAAAGTGCACTAAAGTTCCCCTAAGGACAAAGAAGTTGTGTTAGAGGAATAATGCAGGAAAGACACAAACCAGCAATGCAACAACTGTGGATTTCCAATCTAGGGTACCTGTGGAACAAGGGGACCAAGTCCAAAAGTCACAAGCAAGTCGGAGATGGCCGATGCCCAGGAAATGCCAGCTGCGGGTGCAAAGAAGCTTCTACTGGACAGAAGAAGCTGAGGTTTCTGCAGGAACGAAAAGGGCTAGAGACTTCCCCTTTGGTGGACGGATCCCTCTCGCCGTGGAGAGTCATGCAGAAGTGTTTTCCCGCCGAAAGAACGCCAACAAGCCTTGCTAGCTGCAAATCATGCGGTTAGCGTTTTTGGATGCTGCTGAGGCCCAGGAGGGACCAGGAGGTCGCAAATTGGACCAGCAGAGAGAAGGGACGTCGAGCAAGACACGGAGCCCTCTCTGAAGCAGGTAGCACCTGGAGAAGTGCCAGAAACAGGCACTAAAAGGATGCGTGAAACGGTGCTCGCCGAAGTTGCACAAAGGAGTCCCACGTCGCCGGAGACCAACTTAGAAAGTCGTGCAATGCAGGTTGGAGTGCCGTGGACCCAGGCTTGGCTGTGCACAAAGGATTTCCGCCGGAAGTGCACAGGGGCCGGAGTAGCTGCAAAAGTCACGGTTCCCAGCAATGCAGCCCAGCGAGGTGAGGCAAGGACTTACCTCCACCAAACTTGGACCGAAGAGTCACTGGACTGTGGGGGTCACTTGGACAGAGTCTCTGGATTCGAGGGACCTCGCTCGTCGTGCTGAGAGGAGACCCAAGGGACCGGTAATGCAGCTTTTTGGTGCCTGCGGTTGCAGGGGGAAGATTCCGTCGACCCACGGGAGATTTCTTCGGAGCTTCTGGTGCAGAGAGGAGGCAGACTACCCCCACAGCATGCACAAGCAGGAAAACAGTCGAGAAGGCGGCAGGATCAGCGTTACAGAGTTGCAGTAGTCGTCTTTGCTACTATGTTGCAGGTTTGCAGGCTTCCAGCGCGGTCAGCAGTCGATTCCTTATCAGAAGGTGAAGAGAGAGATGCAGAGGAACTCGGCTGAGCTCATGCATTCGTTATCTGAAGTTTCCCCAGAGACAGAGACCCTAAATAGCCAGAAAAGAGGGTTTGGCTACCTAGGAGAGAGGATAGGCTAGCAACACCTGAAGGAGCCTATCACAAGGAGTCTCTGACGTCACCTGGTGGCACTGGCCACTCAGAGCAGTCCAGTGTGCCAGCAGCACCTCTGTTTCCAAGATGGCAGAGGTCTGGAGCACACTGGAGGAGCTCTGGACACCTCCCAGGGGAGGTGCAGGTCAGGGGAGTGGTCACTTCCCTTTCCTTTGTCCAGTTTCGCGCCAGAGCAGGGCTAAGGGGTCCCCTGAACCGGTGTAGACTGGCTTATGCAGAATTGGCCCCTCTGTGCCCAACAAAGCATTTCCAGAGGCTGGGGGAGGCTACTCCTCCCCTGCCTTCACACCATTTTCCAAAGGGAGAGGGTGTCACACCCTCTCTCAGAGGAAGTTCTTTGTTCTGCCATCCTGGGCCAGGCCTGGCTGGACCCCAGGAGGGCAGATGCCTGTCTGAGGGGTTGGCAGCAGCAGCAGCTGCAGTGAAACCCCAGGAAGGGCAGTTTGGCAGTACCAGGGTCTGTGCTACAGACCACTGGGATCATGGGATTGTGCCAACTATGCCAGGATGGCATAGAGGGGGCAATTCCATGATCATAGACATGTTACATGGCCATATTCGGAGTTACCATTGTGAAGCTACATATATGTAGTGACCTATATGTAGTGCACGCCTGTAATGGTGTCCCCGCACTCACAAAGTTCAGGGAATTGGCTCTGAACAATGTGGGGGCACCTTGGCTAGTGCCAGGGTGCCCTCACACTAAGTAACTTTGCACCTAACCTTTACCAGGTAAAGGTTAGACATATAGGTGACTTATAAGTTACTTAAGTGCAGTGTAAAATGGCTGTGAAATAACGTGGACGTTATTTCACTCAGGCTGCAGTGGCAGGCCTGTGTAAGAATTGTCAGAGCTCCCTATGGGTGGCAAAAGAAATGCTGCAGCCTATAGGGATCTCCTGGAACCCCAATACCCTGGGTACCTCAGTACCATATACTAGGGAATTATAAGGGTGTTCCAGTAAGCCAATGTAAACTGGTAAAATTGGTCACTAGCCTGTTAGTGACAATTTGAAAGAAATGAGAGAGCATAACCACTGAGGTTCTGGATAGCAGAGCCTCAGTGAGACAGTTAGGCACCACACAGGGAACACATACATATAGGCCACAAACTTATGAGCACTGGGGTCCTGACTAGCAGGGTCCCAGTGACACATAACAAACATACTGAAAACATAGGGTCTTCACTATGAGCACTGGGCCCTGGCTAGCAGGATCCCAGTGAGACAGTGAAAACACCATGACATACACTCACAAACAGGCCAAAAGTGGGGGTAACAAGGCTAGAAAGAGGCTACTTTCTCACAGGGCCTTTGCCACTGCAGGTGCTGTAGTGGTCCTTAAAGGAATTGCTTCAGGATATCTTGTGGCATGGTCCACTACCACCAAGATAAACCTATTGCCTGAAGCAGTAGGAGGGTCAAGGGGACCAACTATGTCAACCCCTACCCTTTCAAAGGGAATCCCAACCACAGGCAGTGGAATAAGGGGTGCCTTTGGAGTGCCACCTGTCTTGCCACTGGCTTGACAGGTTTCACAGGACTTACAAAATTCCTTTGTGTCCTCAGACATCCTAGGCCAATGAAACAGGGGAACAAGCCTGTCCAAAGTTTTCATTTGCCCCAGATGTCCAGCTAGGGGAATGTCGTGGGCTAGAGTTAGGAGGAACTTTCTGTACTCCTGACGAATCACTAACCTTCTGGCAGTTCCAGGTTTAGGATCCCTTGCTTCAGTGTACAAGAGGTTGTCCTCCCAGTAAACTCTGTGAGAGTCACTGACATCCCCATTAGCCTGTTTGACAGCTTGCTGTCTTAGAACCTCTAGTGTGGGACAGGTTTGCTGTGCCACACTCAGCTCCTCCCTGGCAGGCCCCCCTTCACCCAAAAGCTCAGCAGTGTCTGCTTCCAGCTCCTCTGGTGTAGGTTCTGCACAGGGTGGAAATTCTTCTTCCTAAGAATTAGAATCCACTGTAGAGGGAGGGATAGTAGGAAGTGCTTTACTTCTACTAGCCCTAGCTTTAGGGAGCACTTGGTCCATTGTTCCAGGATCCAAGCTTCCCTGTCCTTTTTGCTTTTTGGCCTGAGCCCTGGTTAAAGCAAAAATATGCCCTGGGGTGCCCAGCATTGCTGCATGGGCCTCCAACTCCACATCTGACCAAGCTGATGTCTCCAAATCATTTCCTAGTAGACAGTCTACAGGTAAATCTGTGATTACCACAACTTTCTTTGGACCAATAACCCCCCCCCCAGTTGAGATTTACAACAGTCATGGGGTGGCTAAGTGTGTTGTTGTGAGCATCGGTTACTTGGTACTGGTGACCAAGTAGGTGTTGTTCAGGGTGGACCAGTTTCTCTATGACCATAGTCACACTGGCACCACTGTCCCTGTAGGCCTGAACCTCAACACCATTTATTAGGGGTAGCTGCTTGTACTTATCCATATTAAGGGGACAAGCAACTAAGGTGGCTAAATCAATAGCCCCCTCAGAGACTAACACAGCCTCTGTGGTCTCCCTAACAAGACCAACCCCAACTAAGTTTCCAATAGTGAGCCCAGCTACTCCCTTGGATTGGCTATTAGTAGGTTTGCTCCCACCACCACTGCTATTAGTAGGGACACTAGGTGTAGCAGTAGGGGTTGCAGTGGTAGGAGGCTTGGTGCTTTTCTTTGGACAACTGGGATCTGTTGTCCAATGGCCTTTTATTTTACATAAATAGCACCATGGTTTCTTTTCCTTGTTTTGATTAGAAGAGGATTTGGGTCCACCACCCCCACCAGAGTGTTTTTGTGGGCCTGATGAAGACTCATTTTTAGATTTGTCCCCACCCTTGTCAGAAGACTTACCATCCTTCTTCTTGTTGCCATCTTTGTCACCCCCTGTATGAACCTTTCTGTTCACCCTTGTTCTGACCCATTTGTCTGCCTTCTTTCCCAATTCTTGAGGAGAGGTCAGATCAGAGTCCACCAAGTACTGGTGCAACAAATCAGACACACAATTATTAAGAATATGCTCTCTCAGGATCAAGTTATACAGGCTGTCATAATCAGTAACTTTACTGCCATGTAACCACCCCTCCAAGGCCTTCACTGAATGGTCAATGAAATCCACTCAGTCTTGTGAAGACTCCTTTTTGGTCTCTATGAACTTTATCCTGTATTGTTCAGTGGTTAAGCCATAACCCTCCAGGAGTGCATTCTTAAGTACTGTAAAATTATTGGCATCACTTTCTTTCACAGTAAGGAGCCTATCCCTACCTTTTCCACTAAATGATAGCCATAGGATAGCAGCCCACTGCCTTTGAGGGACATCCTGTACAACACAGGCCCTCTCAAGTGCAGCAAACCACTTGTTAATGTCATCCCCCTCCTTATAAGGGGGAACTATCTTATGCAGATTCCTGGAATCATGCTCTTTTGCAGGGTGACTATGGGGAATACTGCTGCTGCCACCATGGGTTTCAAAACCCAACTTCTGTCTTTCCTTCTCTAGTTCTAAAGACTGTCTATCCAAATCCAGCTGTTGCTTTTTAAGCTTCAGTCTGGTTTGTTCCACCCTCAACTTATTGAGTTCCCTCTCTAACATTCTGTCATCAGGGTTGGTGGGAGGGACATTTTTAGACACAGAAGTATGATTAGAATGAACAGAAGGAGACCTGTCCCTTACAGAGGACACCCTAACAGCTTGGCTGACAGTGTAATGTGAGAGCACACCATCTGTATGATGTGACTCCAACTCAGTACCAACTATGCTAGACTGTCTAGTAATGGGCAGGCTAGAAAGTTTCTTTCCTAAATCTTTTCCTGGGGGAGTCCCTGGATCAGATTGGGAACCATTAGCTACTTTTTCAACAGATGGGGCACTTTTAGCCTTATCTTGTTCTCTAAGCATATTAAGTAACAATTCCAAGGAAGGATTCTTCCCTACACTCAAACCTCTCTCTGTGCAGAGACTCCTTGCTCCTTTCCAGCTAAGGTGATCATATGCAAGTTTGGACAGATCAACATTTTGGCCTGTGCCTGACATTTTTAGAGAGAGTTAAAGTGATAGAAAAAGATAAAAAAGTTTTCAGAACTTTTTAGAAAGACAGGAAAAAACTTTTAACACTTTTTAGAACTTTTTAGAAAGTTTAGAAGTACTTTTCAGCACTTAGAAAAGAGTGAAAAGAGGAAATGCAAAACTTTTTGGTTATATGTACATACACTGAACTTGTTTTGTATATTTTTCTCTTATGAAAAGTACAATGACAAGAGTGGTAAGTAGTCTCAAAGCACTTATCCCACCGCTGCCACCAATGTAGGAGGCTGGACTGGCTTGTAGTGAGTACCAAGGGGTACTTGCACCTTGCACCAGGCCCAGTTATCCCTTATTAGTGTATAGGGTGTCTAGCAGCATAGGCTGATAGATAATGGTAGCTTAGCAGAGCAGCTTAGGCTGAACTAGGAGACGAGTGAAGCTCCTACAGAACCACTTAGTGTCATATGCACAATATCATAAGAAAACACAATACACAGTTATACTAAAAATAAAGGTACTTTATTTTTATAACAATATGCCAAAGTATCTCAGAGTGTACCCTCAGTGAGAGGATAGGAAATATACACAAGATATATATACACAATAGCAAAAATATGCAGTATAGTCTTAGAAAACAGTGCAAACAATGTATAGTTACAATAGGATGCAATGGGGACACATAGGGATAGGGGCAACACAAACCATATACTCCAAAAGTGGAATGCGAACCACGAATGGACCCCAAACCTATGTGACCTTGTAGAGGGTCGCTGGGACTATTAGAAAATAGTGATAGTTAGAAAAATAACCCTCCCCAAGACCCTGAAAAGTGAGTGCAAAGTGCATAAAAGTTCCCCCAAGGACAAAGAAGTCGTGATAGAGGAATAATGCAGGAGAGACACAAACCAACAATGCAACAACGATGGATTTCCAATCTAGGGTACCTGTGGAACAAGGGGACCATGTCCAAAAGTCACAAGCAAGTCGGAGATGGGCATATGCCCAGGAAATGCCAGCTGCGGGTGCAAAGAAGCTTCTAATGGACAGAAGAAGCTGAGGTTTCTGCAGGAGCGAAAAGAGCTAGAGACTTCCCCTTTGGTGGATGGATCCCTCTCGCCGTGGAGAGTCGTGCAGAAGTGTTTTCCCGCCTTGCTAGCTGCAAATCGTGCGGTTAGCGTTTTTGGACGCTGCTGTGGCCCAGGAAGGACCAGGATGTCGCAAATTGCGCCAGGAGATAGAGGGGACGTCGATCAAGAGGAGCTCTCTCAGCAGCAGGTAGCACCCGGAGAAGTGCCAGAAGAACGAGTTACTTACCTTCGGTAACGACTTTTCTGGTGGATACATTAGCTACCTGTGGATTCCTCACCTAATGAATACTCCCATGGCGCCAGCATTCAACGGAAATCTTCTTCCTAGTCTCTGCACGTCGACGAGGACGTCACTCTAGCCCACGCGACGCCGTCTGACGTCATACAGGCAATAAGAAGTCCTCGACGACGTGCCGACGTCAGTACCAAATTTTTTTACGTGCATGAGAACAACCACCCAATGCAATGAAAGAGCAAGGCAACATCCCATAACCTTGTAAAATACACAATATTGCAATGAATAGCTGTAAATTTAATATAACGAACAAATATATGCAAATCATGTATGTACACAAAGATATATACATATATATATATATATATATATATACAGATAATATACACACGTATCCATATATACAACGTCTATTGCAACCTTGAAGACCAAGAGGAGCGCACTCAAGGATTACTTGGTAAGACCAGAAAGGCAACGGGGAGGCGGGTGGGACCGTGAGGAATCCACAGGTAGCTAATGTATCCACCAGAAAAGTCATTCCCGAAGGTAAGTAACTCGTTCTTCTGATGGATACAACTACCTGTGGATTCCTCACCTAATGAATAGAGTCCCAAAGCAGTACCACGCCCGGTGGCGGGTGCCTAAATGGTCAAACCAAGAAATCCTGCAGCACTGACCGTGCAAAATGGCTGTCCCTTCTGACCTCAGAGTCCAAACAGTAATGTTTCGCAAAAGTGTGAAGGGACGACCAAGTTGCGGCCTTGCAGATGTCAACCACAGGAACACCCCTGGCCAAGGCCGAAGTGGCCGACTTAGCTCTGGTGGAATGAGCTCTAATGCCCTCAGGAGGGTCCTTCTTTGCCAAAGAGTAACAGATTTTAATGCAAAGAACCACCCACCTGGAGAGTGTTCTCTTGTGGACTGCCTTTCCTCTCCTCTTGCCCACGTACCCGATGAACAGCTGATCCTCCAGCCTGAAATCCTTTGTTCTATCAATAAAGAAGCTCAACGCCCTCTTTGGGTCCAGACGGTGCAGTCTTTCTTCCTCTTTAGAAGGATGAGGCGGAGGATAGAACGTGGACCAAGTAATTGTCTGAGCCAAATGGAAGGGTGAAACAACCTTCGGGAGGAAAGCAGCCTTGGTCCTCAACACCACCTTATCCCCATAAAAAGTTGTATAAGGGGGCTTTACCGATAAGGCCTGCAACTCACTCACTCTCCTTGCAGATGTTATCGCTACCAGGAAAACTGTTTTTATAACCAAATACCTTAAGGGGCAAGAATGCATAGGCTCAAAAGGGGACCCCATAAGGAAAGTCAGGACCAAGGACAAATCCCATTGCGGCATAACGAATGGTTTTGGAGGATATTTATTTTGAAGACCTTTCAAGAATCTGATAACAATAGGGGATTTAAATAACAATGGTTGGTCTGGAAGACAAATGAAGGCTGACAAGGCCGACAAATAACCCTTACTGGTAGCCACTGCACAACCTTTCTGCGCTAGAGAGAGAGCAAAAGACAAAACGTCCGATAGATGAGCATGTAAGGGATCAATCTGCCTCTCTCCACACCACGCAACAAATTTAGACCACCTATTAGCGTAGATAGATTTAGTGGAGTGTCGCCTGGCCGCTAATATAACATCCACTACATCAGGCGGGAGAGAGAAGGAACTCAGGTTGCCCCGTTCAATCTCCAGGCATGTAGGTGCAGACTCTGGAGGTTGGGGTGTAAAACCTGCCCCTGCGACTGCGAGAGGAGGTCTGCCCTGAAAGGGAGACGGAGCGGAGGGCACATTGAGAGTTGGAGAAGGTCGGAGTACCACACCCTCCTTGGCCAATCCGGAGCTATTAAGATGACTAGCGCCCGGTCTTGGCGAATCTTCCTCAATACTCGAGGAATCAAGGGTATGGGAGGAAACGCGTAAAGCAACTGGCCGCACCAGGTTATTTGAAACGCGTCCCCTAACGCTCCCTGCATCGGATACTGGAGGCTGCAGAATAACGGACAATGCACGTTCTCCCGAGTGGCAAACAGATCTATCCGAGGAAACCCCCACATCTGGAAGATTAAACGGACTTGATCTGGATGGAGACGCCACTCGTGGTCGGCCGAGAATTGGCGACTGAGACTGTCCGCACGTACATTCAAGACCCCGGCCAGATGATTTGCTACCAAGCAAATCTGATGGTCCTTTGCCCAAGACCATAGTCGAAGAGCTTCTCTGCAGAGAAGGTACGACCCTACTCCTCCCTGTTTGTTTATGTACCACATCGTGGTAGTATTGTCCGTCAGGACCTGTACCGACTGACCACGAAGGGAAGGGTGGAAGGCCTTGAGAGCCAGACGTACAGCCCGTAACTCTAACAGATTGATATGAAACATCTGCTCCTCTGGAGACCAAAGGCCTTTGATCTCCAGATCCCCCAGATGAGCTCCCCACCCTAGAGTGGAAGCATCCGTTATGACCGTGGCCACTGGTGGCGACTGCGCGAACGGCTTTCCTTGTGAAAGATTGTTGCTCGCAATCCACCACTTCAAGTCCACAGCAGCATCTCTGGAGATCTTGACAGCACCTTCTAGATCTCCTTTGTGTTGAGACCACTGCCTTCGGAGGCACCACTGAAGAGCCCTCATGTGCCAGCGAGCATGCGTGACCAACAGAATGCAGGAGGCAAACAGACCGAGCAGACGAAGGACCTTGAGGACTGGAACTACCGCTCCATTTCGAAACATTGGAACCAATTCCTGAATATCTTGAATCCGCTGAGGCGGAGGAAAGGCTCAACTCAATGTTGTATCCAGTACTGCCCCTATGAACAGGAGGCGCTGAGAGGGCTCCAGGTGAGATTTGGGCTCGTTCACCGAAAAACCCAGGTCGAACAACAACTGAGTCGTTGACTGCAGATGATGCGACACAAGCTCCGGCGACTTGGCTTTGATCAACCAGTCGTCCAAGTAAGGGAATACTGCTATCCCCTTCCTTCTGAGCTCTGCCGCAGCCACCGACATCACCTTCGTGAAGACTCGAGGTGCTGAAGTAAGACCAAACGGAAGGACCGCAAACTGATAGTGCTGCGATCCCACCATAAACCGGAGATACTTCCTGTGTGACTTGAGTATCGGGATATGAAAGTAAGCATCCTGCAAGTCGACAGACACCATCCAATCTTCCTTGTTCAACGCCCAAAGCACCTGAGCTAGGGTCAGCATCTTGAACTTTTCCTGTTTGAGGAACCAATTCAAGATCCTCAGGTCCAGGATTGGTCTCAACCGACCATCCTTCTTGGGAATCAGGAAATACCTTGAGTAACAACCTCGACCCCTTTCCTGCTCTGGGACCAACTCTACCGCGCCCTTTGAAAGGAGGACTTGTACCTCCTGTTCTAGCAACAGGAGGTGTTCTTCTGAACAATAAGATGGGCGGGGCGGGATGAGGGGCGGGAACTCCCGAAAGGGAAGGGTGTAGCCTTTTCCCACAATACTGAGAACCCAAGTGTCCGTTGTAATAGTCTTCCACTTGCGGAGAAAATGCTGTAATCTTCCCCCTACAGGAGAGGAGTGAGTGGGAAATGGTGGAAGCCTAAGGCTGCTTTCCCTGCTGCACCCCTCCAGAGGACGAGGAAGAGGCAGAGTGCTGCTGAGAGGCTCCTCTGGTGCGGGCCCTCCCTCTCCCTCTAAAAGATCTATAGGGATGGGAAGAGGCAGGTTGCTGGAATCTCCCCCGAAAGGAAGAGGAGGAAGAGCCACGCCCAAATCCCCGAAACCTCCTGAAAATCCTGGAAGAGGCAGAGGAAGAAGGAGCTTGGAGTCCTAGTGATTTGGCTGTGGCCCTGCTCTCCTTAAAACGTTCCAAGGCCGAATCTGCCTTGGCGCCAAACGGCTTGTCCCCATCAAAAGGAAGATCCAATAGGGTTGACTGCACATCTGCAGAAAACCCCGAATTACGGTGCCAGGCCTGTCTCCTTGCCACCACAGTCGTGCCCATTGCTCTGGCCACTGAGTCGGTCGTATCCACCCCAGCCTGAATAATCTGGGTCGCAGCAGCCTGGGCATCTGAAACAACATCCAAAAGACCCTGGGGAAGCTCCGTAAATGATGAGGAAATGTCCTCCATAAGAGCATGAACATATCTCCCCAGGATACAAGTTGCGTTGGTGGCCTTCAACGCCAGACTGCAGGATGAAAAGATTTTCTTGGATTGCGCATCCAGTTTCTTCGAGTCTCTGTCCCCAGGCACCGTCGGGAAAGAACCAGGCGCTGATTTGGATGAACAGGAGGCCTGCACCACCAAGCTCTCCGGTGTAGGGTGCCTAGAAAGAAAGCCAGGGTCAGTTGGTGCAGCTCGATACCTCCTGGCTACGGCTCTATGAACCGCTGGGGAAGATACTGGTCTCTTCCACACCTCTAGCACCGGATCCAGCAAAGCGTCATTAAAGGGCAATAGAGGCTCTGCCGCAGCTGAGGCCGGATGAAGCACCTCTGTCAGAAGGTTCTGTTTTGTCTCTGCCACCGGCAAAGGCAGGTCCAGAAAACTAGCTGCCTTCCGTACCACTGCGTGAAAGGAAGCAGCCTCCTCCGTGTATTCCCCTGGAGACGAAAGATCCCACTCAGGGGAAGTGTCCAGCCCACTGGCTGTATCTAGACCATGCAGTCCATCAACCGAGTCCTCTAGTTCTCCTTCTTCCAGGACTCGTTGGTACTCCTGCTCCTCTAATAAACGGAGAGCACGTCTCCTCGAATGAAGCCTCTGCTCGATACGCGGAGTCGACAATGCCTCTGCTGAAGCCGAAGATCGGCGCCGATCTTCAGAAGCCACCGACGCCGCGTCCGGCGCCACAGGTAACTTCGGCCGATGAAAGAGCACTCGGAGCGGATGGACCCACCGGAGTCACAGGACGAAATCCCGACGTCGACAGGATGGAAATCTCCGGGGCCAATCCCTCCGAAGCCACCGGAGCGGCCACCGGCGCCGACACCGGCGCCGAGCCCACGTTCCCAAAAGGGAGAAAGGGCATAAAGGGTGCCGGCCGTAGAGGCGCAGGATCACCCAATGAAAAGGCCAAAGGGCCAGCCGGAGCACCCCCTGGAGCCATCTGTTGGAAGATGGTATACATCGCATTTAGGAATGCGGTACTATCGGCTCCAGGGGTGGGAAAAGCCAGATACTGGGGTGCCTGTATCGAAGGCGACCCCGACGCCGGCCTCGACGTCTGCGACGCCGGGGACAACACCAGAGGCTGCACCACTTCAATCACCGACGCCTGTCCAGGTGAAGTAGGTGACGCCGGAGAGGGCAACGGCGTCGATGGATGCGGCGTGACCGTGGGACTGACCTCCCAAGTCCTCCGGCGCCGATCCGAAGACCTGGAACGAGTCTCCTTGCTCGAATGGCGCCGTGATTCTCTACGGCGCCGGGAGTCTCGATGACGCCGATGCCTTGGCGAAGAAGACTTCTTATGATGTTTTTCTTTCTTCGACTTCGCCATAAACAACTTCGCCTCACGTTCCTTGAGGGCCTTTGGATTCATGTGCTGACATGAATCGCAAGTCGAGATGTCGTGGTCGGAGCTTAAACACCAAAGACAGTCGGAGTGAGGATCCGTAACTGACATCTTGCCCCCACACTCACGACAAGGCTTAAAACCCGACTTTCTCTGCGACATTATTACTGCAGCGAAGGACTACGCAGCAAAAAATACACTGTAACCACGAAAGTAACAGTTGCTCCCTCGAAGATAACCGTTTCGAATGCACGGAAAAAAGGGAACTGACGTCGGCACGTCGTCGAGGACCTCTGTTTGCCTGTATGACGTCAGACGGCGTCGCGTGGGCTAGAGTGACGTCCTCGTCGACGTGCAGAGACTAGGAAGAAGATTTCCGTCGAATGCTGGCGCCATGGGAGTATTCATTAGGTGAGGAATCCACAGGTAGTTGTATCCATCAGAAACAGGCACTACAAGGATGCGTGAAACGGTGCTCACCCGAAGTTACACAAAGGAGTCCTACGTCGCCGGAGACCAACTTAGAAAGTCGTGCAATACAGGTTAGAATGCCGTGGACCCAGGCTTGACTGTGCACAAAGGATTTCCGCCGGAAGTGCACAGGGGCCGGAGTAGCTGCAAAAGTCGCGGTTCCCAGCAATGCAGTCTAGCGAGGTGAGGCAGGGACTTACCTCCACCAAACTTGGACTGAAGAGTCACTGGACTGTGGGAGTCACTTGGGCAGAGTTGCTGGATTCGAGGGACCTCGCTCGTCGTGCTGAGAGGAGACCCAAGGGACCGGTAATGCAGCTTTTTGGTGCCTACGGTTGCAGGGGGAAGATTCCGTCGACCCACGGGAGATTTCTTCGGAGCTTCTAGTGCAGAGAGGAGGCAGACTACCCCCACAGCATGCACCACCAGGAAAACAGTCGAGAAGGCGGCAGGATCAGCGTTACAGAGTTGCAGTAGTCGTCTTTGCTACTATGTTGCAGTTTTGCAGGCTTCCAGCGCGGTCAGCAGTCGATTCCTTGGCAGAAGGTGAAGAGAGAGATGCAGAGGAACTCGGATGAGCTCTTGCATTCGTTATCTAAAGTTTCCCCAGAGACAGAGACCCTAAATAGCCAGAAAAGAGGGTTTGGCTACCTAGGAGAAAGGATAGGCTAGCAACACCTGAAGGAGCCTATCAGAAGGTGTCTCTGACGTCACCTGGTGGCACTGGCCACTCAGAGCAGTCCAGTGTGCCAGCAGCACCTCTGTTTCCAAGATGGCAGAGGTCTGGAGCACACTGGAGGAGCTCTGGACACCTCCCAGGGGAGGTGCAGGTCAGGGGAGTGGTCACTCCCCTTTCCTTTGTCCAGTTTCGCGCCAGAGCAGGGCTAAGAGGTCCCCTGAACCGGTGTAGACTGGCTTATGCAGAATTGGGCACATCTGTGCCCAAGAAAGCATTTCCAGAGGCTGGGGAGGCTACTCCTCCCCTGCCTTCACACCATTTTCCAAAGGGAGAGGGTGTAACACCCTCTCTCAGAGGAAGTTCTTTGTTCTGCCATCCTGGGCCAGGCCTGGCTGGACCCCAGGAGGGCAGATGCCTGTCTGAGGGGTTGGCAGCAGCAGCAGCTGCAGTGAAACCCCTGGAAAGGTAGTTTGGCAGTACCAGGGTCAGTGCTACAGACCACTGGGATCATGGGATTGTGCCAACTATGCCAGGATGGCATAGAGGGGGCAATTCCATGACCATAGACATGTTACATGGCCATATTCGGAGTTACCATTGTGAAGCTACATATAGGTAGTGACCTATATGTAGTGCACGCGTGTAATGGTGTCCCCGCACTCACAAAGTCCGGGGAATTGGCCCTGAACAATGTGGGGCACCTTGGCTAGTGCCAGGGTGCCCTCACACTAAGTAACTTTGCACCTAACCTTTACCAGGTAAAGGTTAGACATATAGGTGACTTATAAGTTACTTAAGTGCAGTGTAAAATGGCTGTGAAATAACGTGGACGTTATTTCACTCAGGCTGCAGTGGCAGGCCTGTGTAAGAATTGTCAGAGCTCCCTATGGGTGGCAAAAGAAATGCTGCAGCCCATAGGGATCTCCTGGAACCCCAATACCCTGGGTCCCTCAGTACCATATACTAGGGAATTATAAGGGTGTTCCAGTAGGCCAATGTAAATTGGTGAAATTGGTCACTAGCCTGTTAGTGACAATTTGGAAAGAAATGAGAGAGCATAACCACTGAGGTTCTGATTAGCAGAGCCTCAGTGAGACAGTTAGTCACTACACAGGTAACACATTCAGGCACACTTATGAGCACTGGGGCCCTGGAAGACAGGGTCCCAGTGACACATACAACTAAAACAACATATATACAGTGAAAAATGGGGGTAACCTGCCAGGCAAGATGGTACTTTCCTACAAGGGGTGATTTCCGCGTGCTTCCAGGGGTCTGGGTAGGTGGCGGAGTCGAAAGAGGAGTTGATTGTGTTGCAGAGTATGGGGGCGATAGTTGGGCTAGCTTTGTTGTAGATGCGGTGTGGGCAGGGGTCGGAGGGGGAACCGGAGTGGATGGAGCTCATGGTTTTTTCGGTTTCTTCGTGTGTGGTGGGGGTCCAAGAGGAGAGTGTGGTGGGGGGTCATGAGTAGGGGTTGGGTTGGGTGAGCGAGGGGTGTGTGTGGTGGGTGTGTGTGGTATGAAGCTGTTGTGGATGTCCAGGATTTTGTGGAGGAAGTGGTTGGAGAGGGCGTCACATAGGGGCTGTGTGTGTGTGGGGTCTATGTTGCTAGCTTTAGGTTTTGCAAGTTCATTGATGATGGTGAAGAGTTCTTTGCTTTTGAGAGTTGATGTCAAGGCGTGTCTTCTGCGTGGAAACAAATCTGCATCCTCCAGCACACCGGGGTACATCTTCTGTGCAAAGAAGAAGTTCCTGGCATCTTCCGTTGTTGCAGAATCATCAGCTTCTTCCATCCAGAGGCAGCCCTTTGGCACCTTCATCGGGGTTTAGTGGGCTCCTGCCCCCCCGGACACTTGCGTGACTCTTGGACTTGGTCCCCTTCCTTTACAGGTCCTCAGGTACAGGAATCCGTCTTCAGTGCTTTGCTCTCAGTTGTGGTCTTTGCAGAATTTCCTATTATGACTTTAGTGTGTTTTGGGGTAGTTGGGTACCTTTACTCCTACTTTTCAGGGTCTTGGGGTGGGGTATCTTGGACACCCTTAGTGTTTTCTTACACTCCCAGCACCCTCTACACACTACACTAGGCCTGGGGTTCCTTCGTTGTTCGCATTCCACTTTTGGAGTATATGGTTTGTGTTGCCCCTAGGCCTATTGCATCCTTTTGTATTCTACAGTGTTTGCTCTACTCTTCTAACTGTTTACTTACCTGATCTTGGTTTGTGTGTATATTTTGTGTATTTTACTTACCTCCTAAGGGAGTACATCCTCTGAGATATTTTTGGCACATTGTCATTAAAATAAAGTGCCTTTCTTTTTAGTAACTCTGAGTATTGTGTTTCTTATGATATAGTGCTATATGATGTAAGTGGTATAGTAGGAGCTTTGCATGTCTCCTAGTTCAATCTAAGCTGCTCTGCTATAGCTACCTCTATGAGCCTAAGCTGCTAGAACACTACTAATCTACTAATAAGGGATAACTGGACCTGGCACAAGGTGTAAGTACCATCAGGTACCCACTATAGGCCAGGCCAGCCTCCTACACTTCCATTGAGGACTTCTTCTGACATGTGCATTTGGAATCAAATCACATGTCTGGCTAAACAGAGTGGCATAGATACTGGTTATTTGTTTCATTGTCAGGCCCTCGGAAGAGCTCAGTTTGCCTTTTGCCTCTAAGAGATCTGCAAACAAGTGACAGTTAAATGCAACAAGAAACACCATCTGCACCATCTGTACACTCCCCTATTCACTTGCCCATCCATATACTTCCACTTTTTCCACACTGGTACCCCCGCACTGCCCTTTCACATTAGCCACTCATCACTCACTAATCAATCTAGCCATCCATCATGTCTTCATCTGCTCATCCATCCAACCACCCTTCCAGAGGCTCAATCACTTTTTTTATCCTAGAACTCAGTATCAACATATTCATCTGCATTCTCCTTGGAAATGTTAAACATATTGGCTTTACAAATGCTTGGTAATTTAGAAACATATATTATTGTAATTTATTTTGGAAAATCCATCTCTTACCTTATAGTAAATATTTCAATGTATAAAACTACCATGTAAAATAAGTCTATACGTTCAGCAAATGCAAATACATTTTCTCCTATTTCATATCCAACAAAAGCGAATATCAGCGTGTTAGCCAAAAATGTCAGCATTTTCCAGAATCTGTATTAGGAAAAATAAATGGAATTGCTTTCACTATAAGTAAATGATATCTGATATCTTATGTTAGGTTAATAAACATTGATTTCATTTTTAGAAAAACAACATAGAACAGAAATCACCTTTATATATCCAGACATGATTTAAAATAAACAAATCACATGCTGTAGGAAAGTACCATCTTGCCTGGCATGTTACCCTCATATTTCACAGTATATATGTTGTTTTAGTTGTATGTGTCACTGGGACCCTGCCAGCCAGGACCCCAGTGCTCATAAGTGTGCCCTGTATGTGTTACCTGTGTTATGACTAACTGTCTCACTGAGGCTCTGCTATCCAGAATCTCAGTGGTTATGCTCTCTCATTCTCTTTCCAAATTGTCCCTAACATGCTAGTGACCAATTTCACCAATTTACATTGGCATACTGGAACACCCTTATAATTCCCTAGTATATGGTACTGAGGTACCCAGGGTATTGGGGTTCCAGAAGATCCCTATGGGCTGCAGCATTTCTTGTGCCACCCATAGGGAGATCTGACAATTCTTACACAGGCCTGCCAGTGCAGTCTGAGTGAAATAACGTCCACGTTATTTCACAGCCATTTACCACTGCACTTAAGTAACTTATAAGTCACCTATATGTCTAACCTTTACCTGGTAAAGGTTGGGTGCTAAGTTACTTAGTGTGTGGGCACCCTGGCACTAGCCAAGGTGCTCCCACATTGTTCAGGGCAAATTCCCCGGACTTTGTGAGTGCGGGGACACCATTACACGCGTGCACTACATATAGGTCACCACCTATATGTAGCTTCACAATGGTAACTCCGAATATGGCCATGTAACATGTCTAGGATCATGGAATTGTCACCCCAATGCCATTCTGGCATTGGGGAGACAATTCCATGATCCCCCGAGTCTCTAGCTCAGACCCGGGTACTGCCAAACTACCTTTCCCGGGGTTTCACTGCAGCTGCTGCTGCTGCCAACCCCTCAGACAGGTTTCTGCCCTCCTGGGGTCCAGCCAGGCATGGCCCAGGAAGGCAGAACAAAGGACTTCCTCAGAGAGAGGGTGTTACACCCTCTCCCTTTGGAAAAAGGTGTCAGGGCTGGGGAGGAGTAGCCTCCCCCAGCCTCTGGAAATGCTTTGATGGGCACAGATGGTGCCCATCTCTGCATAAGCCAGTCTGCACCGGTTCAGGGATCCCTCAGCCCTGCTCTGGCACGAAACTGGACAAAGGAAAGGGGAGTGACCACTCCCCTGACCTGCACCTCCCCTGGGAGGTGACCAGAGCTCCTCCAGTGTGCTCCAGACCTCTGGCATCTTGGAAACAGAGGTGCTGATCGCACACTGGACTGCTCTGAGTGGCCAGTGCCAGCAGGTGATGTCAGAGACTCCTTCTGATAGGCTCCTTCAGGTGTTGCTAGCCTATCCTCTCTCCTAAGTAGCCAAACCCTCTTTTCTGGCTATTTAGGGTCTCTGCTTTGGGGAATTCCTTAGATAATGAATGCAAGAGCTCATCAGAGCTCATCAGAGTTCCTCTGCATCTCTCTCTTCACCTTCTGCCAAGGAATCGACTGCTGACCGCGCTGAAAGCCTGCAAAACTACAACAAAGTAGCAAAGACGACTACTGCGACCTTGTAACGCTGATCCTGCAACCTTCTCGACTGTTTTCCTGGTGGTGCATGCTGTGGGGGTAGTCTGCCTCCTCTCTGCACTAGAAGCTCCGAAGAAATCTCCCGTGGGTCGACGGAATCTTCCCCCTGCAACCGCAGGCACCAAAGAACTGCTTCACCGGTCCTCTGGGTCTCCTCTCAGCACGATGAGCGAGGTCCCTTGAACTCAGCAACTCTGTCCAAGTGACTCCCACAGTCCAGTGACTCTTCAGTCCAAGTTTGGTGGAGGTAAGTCCTTGCCTCCCCACGCTAGACTGCATTGCTGGGAACCGCGTGTTTTGCAGCTACTCCGGCCCCTGTGCACTCTTTGAGGATTTCCTTTGTGCACAGCCAAGCCTGGCTCCCCATCACTCTAACCTGCATTGCAGAACCTCCTGAGTTGTCATCCGGCGTCGTGGGACTCTCTTGTGCAACTTCGGGTAAGCACCAATTCACTCTACTTTGTAGTGCCTGTTCCGGCACTTCTGCTGGCGCTGCTTGCTTCTGAGTGGGCTCTTTGTCTTGCTGGACACACCCTCTGTCTCCTCACGCAATTGGCGACATCCTGGTCCCTCCTGGGCCACAACAGCATCCAAAAACCCTAACCGTGATCTTTGCAGCTAGCAAGGCTTGTTTGCGGTCTTTCTGCGGGAAAACACTTCTGCACAACTCTTCATGACGTGGGACATCCATCCTCCAAAGGGGAAGTTTCTAGCCCTTGTCGTTCTTGCAGAATCCTCAGCTTCTACCATCCGGTGGCAGCTTCTTTGCACCCAAAGCTGGCATTTTGTGGGCATCTGCCCACTCCCAACTTGATCGTGACTTTTGGACTTGGTCCCCTTGTTCCACAGGTACTCTCGTCTGGAAATCCATCGTTGTTGCATTGCTGGTGTTGGTCTTTCCTGCAGAATTCCTCTATCACGACTTCTGTGCTCTTTGGGGAACTTAGGTGCACTTTGCACCCACTTTTCAGGGTCTTGGGGTGGGCTATTTTTCTAACCCTCACTGTTTCCTTACAGTCGCAGCAACCCTCTACAAGGTCACATAGGTTTGGGGTCCATTCGTGGTTCGCATTCCACTTCTAGAGAATATGGTTTGTGTTGCCCCTATCCCTATGTGCCCCCATTGCATTCTATTGTGACTATACATTGTTTGCACTGTTTTCTATTGCTATTACTGCATATTTTGGTATTGTGTACACATATAATGTGTATATTTGCTATCCTCATACTGAGGGTACTCACTGAGATACTTTGGCATATTGTCATAAAAATAAAGTACCTTTATTTTTAGTATATCTGTGTATTGTGCTTTCTTAAGATATTGTGCAAGTGACACAAGTGGTACTGTAGGAGCTTCACTCGTCTCCTAGTTCAGCCTAAGCTGCTCTGCTAAGCTACCTTTTCTATCAGCCTAAGCTGCTAGACACCCCTCTACACTAATAAGGGATACCTGGGCCTGGTGCAAGGTGTAAGTACCCCTTGGTACTCACTACAAGACAGTCCAGCCTCCTACATTGGTTGTGCAGCGGTGGGATAAGTACTTTGCAACTACTTACCACTTTGTCATATTGTACTTTTCATAAGAGAAAAATATACAAAACAAGTTCAGTGTATGTACACCTAACCAAAAAGTTTTGCTTTTCTTCCCTCACTTCTTTACTAAGTGCTGAAAAGTACCTCTAAAACTTTCAAAAAGTTCTTAAAATGTTTAAAAAGTTTTTTTTCTGTTCTTTAAAAAGTTCTGAAACTTTTTCTTTCTTTTTCTGTCCCTTGAACCTTTTCTATCATGTCTGGTACAGGCCAAACTCTTGATCTGGTCAGCATAGCTTATGACAACCTTAGCTGGAAGGAAGCAAGGAGTCTCTGCATAGATAGATGTTTAGGGGTAGTGAAGAATCCCTCAAGACAACTGTTGGTTAATATGCTCATTGAACAAGATAAGACCTTAGGTGGCACTTCTGGTGAGAAATTAGCGGATGGTTCGCACTCTGATTCTGGGGCACCCCTAGCAAAAGATTTGGGAGGGAATCTTTCAAACCTGCCCCTTCGCAGGGCACCTAGCATAGCTGGTACAAATGTGAATTCACATCACAGTCATAGTGTTGCTTCTCATCACAGTAGGAGTGTGACTTCTGTAGGCCAGAATGTGTGAGAAAGTAGCCTCTTTCTAGCCTTGTTACCCCCACTTTTGGCCTGTTTGTGAGTGTATGTCAGGGTGTTTGTCACTGTTTTCACTGTCTCACTGGGATCCTGATAGCCAGGCCTCAGTGCTCATTGTGAAAACACTATGTTTTCAGTATGGTTGTTATGTGTCACTGGGATCCTGCTGGTCAGGACCCCAGTGCTCATAGGTTTGTGGCCTATATGTATGTGTCACTGGGACCCTGTCACACAGGGCCCCAGTGCTCATAGGTGTGCATGTATATGTTCCCTGTGTGGTGCCTAACTGTCTCACTGAGGCTCTGCTAACCAGAACCTCAGTGGTTATGCTCTCTCATTTATTTCAAATTGTCACTAACAGGCTAGTGACCAATTTTACCAATTTACAATGGCTTACTGGAACACCCTTATAATTCCCTAGTATATGGTACTGAGGTACCCAGGGTATTGGGGTTCCAGGAGATCCCTATGGGCTGCAGCATTTCTTTTGCCACCCATAGGGAGCTCTGACAATTCTTACACAGGCCTGCCACTGCAGCCTGAGTGAAATAACTTCCACGTTATTTCACAGCCATTTTACACTGCACTTAAGTAACTTATAAGTCACCTATATGTCTAACCTTTACCTGGTAAAGGTTAGGTGCAAAGTTACTTAGTGTGAGGGCACCCTGGCACTAGCCAAGGTGCCCCCACATTGTTCAGAGCCAATTCCCTGAACTTTGTGAGTGCGGGGACACCATTACACGCGTGCACTACATATAGGTCACTACCTATATGTAGCTTCACAATGGTAACTCCGAATATGGCCATGTAACATGTCTATGATCATGGAATTGCCCCCTCTATGCCATCCTGGCATAGTTGGCACAATCCCATGGTCCCAGTGGTCTGTAGCACAGACCCTGGTACTGCCAAACTGCCCTTCCTGGGGTTTCACTGCAGCTGCTGCTGCTGCCAACCCCTCAGACAGGCATCTGCCCTCCTGGGGTCCAGCCAGGCATGGCCCAGGATGGCAGAACAAAGAACTTCCTCTGAGAGAGGGTGTGACACCCTCTCCCTTTGGAAAATGGTGTGAAGGCAGGGGAGGAGTAGCCTCCCCCAGCCTCTGGAAATGCTTTCTTGGGCACAGATGTGCCCAATTCTGCATAAGCCAGTCTACACCGGTTCAGGGACCCCTTAGCCCCTGCTCTGGCGCGAAACTGGACAAAGGAAAGGGGAGTGACCACTCCCCTGACCTGCACCTCCCCTGGGAGGTGTCCAGAGCTCCTCCAGTGTGCTCCAGACCTCTGCCATCTTGGAAACAGAGGTGCTGCTGGCACACTGGACTGCTCTGAGTGGCCAGTGCCACCAGGTGACGTCAGAGACTCCTGCTGATAGGCTCCTTCAGGTGTTAGTAGCCTTTCCTCTCTCCTAGGTAGCCAAACCCTCTTTTCTGGCTATTTAGGGTCTCTGTCTCTGGGGAAACTTTAGATAACGAATGCACGAGCTCAACCGAGTTCCTCTGCATCTCCCTCTTCACCTTCTGATAAGGAAACGACCGCTGACCGCGCTGGAAGCCTGCAATCCTGCAACATAGTAGCAAAGACGACTACTGCAACTCTGTAACGCTGATCCTGACGCCTTCTCGACTGTTTTCCTGCTTGTGCATGCTGTGGGGGTAGCCTACTTCCTCTCTGCACCAGAAGCTCCGAAGAAATCTCCCGTGGGTCGACGGAATCTTCCCCCTGCAACCGCAGGCACCAAAAAGCTGCATCACTGGTCCCTTGGGTCTCCTCTCAGCACGACGAGCGAGGTCCCTCGAATCCAGCGACTCTGTCCAAGTGACCCCCACAGTCCAGTGACTCTGCAGCCCAAGTTTGGTGGAGGTAAGTCCTTGCCTCACCTCGCTGGGCTGCATTGCTGGAAACCGCGACTTTGCAGCTACTCCGGCCCCTGTGCACTTCCGGCGGAAATCCTTTGTGCACAGCCAAGCCTGGGTCCACGGCACTCTAACCTGCATTGCACGACTTTCTAAGTTGGTCTCCGGCGACGTGGGACTCCTTTGTGCAACTTCGGTGAGCACCGTTTCACGCATCCTTGTAGTGCCTCTTTCTGGCACTTCTCCGGGTGCTACCTGCTTCAGTGAGGGCTCTTTGTCTTGCTCGACGTCCCCTCTCTCAGCAGGTCTAATTTGCGACATCCTGGTCCCTCCTGGGCTACAGCAGCGTCCAAAAACGCCAAACGCACGATTTGCGTGTAGCAAGGCTTGTTGGCGTCCATCTGGAGGGAAAACACTTCTGCACGACTCTCCAAGGCGCGGGGGATCCATCCTCCAAAGGGGAAGTCTCTAGCCCTTGTCGTTCCTGCAGTATTCACAGTTCTTCAGCCTAGTAAGAGCTTCTTTGCACCAACCGCTGGCATTTCTTGGGCATCTGCCCATCTCCGAGTTGCTTGTGACTTTTGGACTTGGTCCCCTTGTTCCACAGGTACCCTCAGTCAGGAATCCATCGTTGTTGCATTGCTGATTTGTGTTTTCCTTGCATTTTCCCTCTAACACGACTATTTTGTCCTTAGGGGAACTTTAGTGCACTTTGCACTCACTTTTCAGGGTCTTGGGGAGGGTTATTTTTCTAACTCTCACTATTTTCTAATAGTCCCAGCGACCCTCTACAAGGTCACATAGGTTTGGGGTCCATTCGTGGTTCGCATTCCACTTTTGGAGTATATGGTTTGTGTTGCCCCTATCCCTATGTTTCCCCATTGCATCCTATTGTAACTATACATTGTTTGCACTGTTTTCTAAGACTATACTGCATATTTTTTTCTATTGTGTATATATATCTTGTGTATATTTCCTATCCTCTCACTGAGGGTACACTCTAAGATACTTTGGCATATTGTCATAAAAATAAAGTACCTTTATTTTTAGTATAACTGTGTATTGTGTTTTCTTATGATATTGTGCATATGACACTAAGTGGTACTGTAGTAGCTTCACACGTCTCCTAGTTCAGCCTAAGCTGCTCTGCTAAGCTACCATTATCTATCAGCCTAAGCTGCTAGACACCCTATACACTAATAAGGGATAACTGGGCCTGGTGCAAGGTGCAAGTACCCCTTGGTATTCACTACAAGCCAGTCCAGCCTCCTACATTGGTTGTGCAGCGGTGGGATAAGTGCTTGAGACTACTTACCACTCTTGTCATTGTACTTTTCATAAGAGAAAAATATACAAAACAAGGTCAGTGTATATACACATAGCCAAAAAGTTTTGCATTTCCTCTTTTCACTCTTTTCTAAGTGCTGAAAAGTACTTCTAAACTTTCAAAAAAGTTCTTAAAAGTTTAAAAAGGTTTTTTTTCTGTCTTTCCAAAAAGTTCTGAAAACTTTTTGTCTCTTTCTCTATCACTTTAACTCTCTCAAAAAAAAAATGTCTGGCACAGGCCAAAGTGTTGATCTGTCCAAACTTGCATATGACAACCTTAGCTGGAAAAGAGCAAGGAGTCTCTGTATAGAGAGAGGTTTGAGTGTAGGGAAGAATCCTGCCTTAGAACTATTAATTAACATGCTTAGAGAACAGGATAAGGCCATAGGTGCCCCATCTGTTGAAAAAGTACCTAATAGTTCCCAATCAGATTCAGGGACTCCCCCAGGAAAAGATTCAGGAAAGAAACTTCCTAGCCTGCCCATTACTAGACAATCTAGCATAGATGGTAATGATGATGAGCCACACCATAGAAATAGTGTTGTCTCACATCATAGCAAAAGCATGTATTCTCACCATACTGGTAGTAATGTTTCTGTAAACCAAGCTGTTAAGTTGGCTTCTGTAAGGGACAGGTCTCCTTCTGTTCATTCCCATCATAGCTCTGTTTCTAGAAATGTCCCTCCCACCAACCCTGATGACAGAATGTTAGAGAGGGAACTCAATAAGTTGAGGGTGGAACAAACCAGACTGAAGCTTAAAAAGCAACAGCTGGATTTGGATAGACAGTCTTTTGAATTAGAGAAGGAAAGACAGAAGTTGGGTTTAGATACCCATGGTGGCAGCAGCAGTATTCCCCATAGTCATCCTGCAAAAGAGCATGATTCCAGGAATCTGCACAAGATAGTTCCCCCTTATAAGGAGGGGGATGACATTAACAAGTGGTTTGCTGCACTTGAGAGGGCCTGTGTTGTACAGGATGTCCCTCAAAGGCAGTGGGCTGCTATCCTATGGCTATCATTTAGTGGAAAAGGTAGGGATAGGCTCCTTACTGTGAAAGAAAATGATGCTAATAATTTCCAAGTTCTTAAGAATGCACTCCTGGATGGTTATGGCTTAACCACTGAACAGTACAGGATAAAGTTCAGAGAGACCAAAAAGGAGTCTTCACAAGACTGGGTTGATTTCATTGACCATTCAGTGAAGGCCTTGGAGGGGTGGTTACATGGCAGTAAGGTTACTGATTATGAAAGCCTGTATAACACAATCCTGAGAGAGCATATACTTAATAATTGTGTGTCTGATTTGTTGCACCAGTACCTGGTAGACTCTGATCTGACCTCTCCCCAAGAATTGGGAAAGAAGGCAGACAAATGGGTCAGAACAAGGGTGAACAGAAAAGTTCATACAGGGGGTGACAAAGAGAACACTAAGAAGAACGATGGTGAAAAATCTCAAGATAAGCATGGGGATAAGGGTAAAACCAAAGATCCCACTTCAAATCTTAAACACTCTTCAGAGGGTGGGGATAAAACAAATTCTTCCTCTTCTTCCCAACCTGCACACATTAAAAAGCCTTGGTGCTTTGTGTGTAAAAATAGAGGCCATAGGCCAGGGGATAAGTCCTGTCCAGGTAAGCCCCCTGAGCCTACCACCACTAATACATCAAGCTCTAGTGCCCCTAGCAGTAGTGGTACTAGTGGTGGGACTGCTGGCAACAGTCAAGCAAAGGGTGTAGTTGGGTTCACTTATGGGTCCATAGTGAAAACTGATGTCATCAGTCCCAAGACAGTTTCTGCCACACCTAGTGGCATTGGCCTTGCCACACTGGCTGCTTGTCCCCTTACAATGGATAAGTACAGGCAGACAGTTTCAATAAATGGTGTTGAGGCCTTGGCCTACAGGGACACAGGTGCCAGTTTCACTTTGGTGACTGAAAACCTAGTGCCTCCTGAACAACACATCATTGGACAACAGTATAAGATTATTGATGTCCATAACTCCACTAAGTTTCTTCCCTTAGCTATAATTCAGTTTAGTTGGGGTGGAGTTACTGGCCCTAAGCAGGTGGTGGTATCACCTAGCTTACCTGTAGACTGTCTCTTAGGTAATGACCTAGAGGCCTCAGGTTGGGCTGATGTAGAGTTTTATGCCCATGCAGCCATGCTGGGCATCCCTGAGGAATTGTTCCCTCTCATTTCTACTGAAATGAAAAAGCAAAGGAGAGAAGGCCTGAAAACTCAGGATCCCTCTCCATCAACAGGTAAAAAGGGTATCACAGTATCCCCTAACCACCCTACCATTCAGGATACCATTCCTGTGGTGGGAGAAACCTCTCCTGGGGTGGCACCTGTTCCAAGGGAATCATCAGCTGGCAAAGCTGGACTCCCTGAGGTAGAAGTACCTCTCTGTGGGATAACTAACATTGGTGAGAAAAAGAGCACCATTTTAGTTAACATGGAGCATCCCTCCAACCCTCCCAGAGAAACTTTAGTGCAGAAACTCTGCACTGCCTCACAACACTTAGGACAGCATCCCTGCCCTAGTGTGGAGCTGATAGGACAGCATCCCTGCCCTGCTCCAACTCAAGAGAAACAGCATCCCTGTTCTCTCTTCCAGCCAGATGGACAAAGTTTTTGCCCAGCTATGGCTTTTCTGAGACAGCATCCCTGTCTGGCATTTCCATCACTACAAATAGGTTCAGTGGACAATTCCCACTGCTCTAAACTAAAACTTACTGATAGAAACTCTGAAAATACATCTTCACATTGTTGCCTAGCTAAAAAACTTCAAACAGGGTGGTTTACATCCCCACAGGGAAGTAACCATATAGTGGATGATAAAGGGAGTAACCAGTCTATTGCAGAGCTACTCTCTACTTATCACCACTTAGACAATAAAGTCTCAACTGGCCAAGGTTAGCCTTATTGTCCTTCGTTTGGGGGGGGGTTGTGTGAGAAAGTAGCCTCTTTCTAGCCTTGTTACCCCCACTTTTGGCCTGTTTGTGAGTGTATGTCAGGGTGTTTGTCACTGTTTTCACTGTCTCACTGGGATCCTGATAGCCAGGCCTCAGTGCTCATAGTGAAAACACTATGTTTTCAGTATGGTTGTTATGTGTCACTGGGATCCTGCTGGTCAGGACCCCAGTGCTCATAGGTTTGTGGCCTATATGTATGTGTCACTGGGACCCTGTCACACAGGGCCCCAGTGCTCATAGGTGTGCATGTATATGTTCCCTGTGTGGTGCCTAACTGTCTCACTGAGGCTCTGCTAACCAGAACCTCAGTGGTTATGCTCTCTCATTTATTTCAAATTGTCACTAACAGGCTAGTGACCAATTTTACCAATTTACAATGGCTTACTGGAACACCCTTATAATTCCCTAGTATATGGTACTGAGGTACCCAGGGTATTGGGGTTCCAGGAGATCCCTATGGGCTGCAGCATTTCTTTTGCCACCCATAGGGAGCTCTGACAATTCTTACACAGGCCTGCCACTGCAGCCTGAGTGAAATAACATCCACGTTATTTCACAGCCATTTTACACTGCACTTAAGTAACTTATAAGTCACCTATATGTCTAACCTTTACCTGGTAAAGGTTAGGTGCAAAGTTACTTAGTGTGAGGGCACCCTGGCACTAGCCAAGGTGCCCCCACATTGTTCAGAGCCAATTCCCTGAACTTTGTGAGTGCGGGGACACCATTACACGCGTGCACTACATATAGGTCACTACCTATATGTAGCTTCACAATGGTAACTCCGAATATGGCCATGTAACATGTCTATGATCATGGAATTGCCCCCTCTATGCCATCCTGGCATAGTTGGCACAATCCCATGGTCCCAGTGGTCTGTAGCACAGACCCTGGTACTGCCAAACTGCCCTTCCTGGGGTTTCACTGCAGCTGCTGCTGCTGCCAACCCCTCAGACAGGCATCTGCCCTCCTGGGGTCCAGCCAGGCCTGGCCCAGGATGGCAGAACAAAGAACTTCCTCTGAGAGAGGGTGTGACACCCTCTCCCTTTGGAAAATGGTGTGAAGGCAGGGGAGGAGAAGCCTCCCCCAGCCTCTGGAAATGCTTTCTTGGGCACAGATGTGCCCAATTCTGCATAAGCCAGTCTACACCGGTTCAGGGACCCCTTAGCCCCTGCTCTGGCGCGAAACTGGACAAAGGAAAGGGGAGTGACCACTCCCCTGACCTGCACCTCCCCTGGGAGGTGTCCAGAGCTCCTCCAGTGTGCTCCAGACCTCTGCCATCTTGGAAACAGAGGTGCTGCTGGCACACTGGACTGCTCTGAGTGGCCAGTGCCACCAGGTGGCGTCAGAGACTCCTGCTGATAGGCTCCTTCAGGTGTTAGTAGCCTATCCTCTCTCCTAGGTAGCCAAACCCTCTTTTCTGGCTATTTAGGGTCTCTGTCTCTGGGGAAACTTTAGATAACATATGCAAGAGCTCATCCGAGTTCCTCTGCATCTCCCTCTTCACCTTCTGATAAGGAAACGACCGCTGACCGCGCTGGAAGCCTGCAAACCTGCAACATAGTAGCAAAGACGACTACTGCAACTCTGTAACGCTGATCCTGCCGCCTTCTCGACTGTTTTCCTGCTTGTGCATGCTGTGGGGGTAGCCTACTTCCTCTCTGCACCAGAAGCTCCGAAGAAATCTCCCGTGGGTCGACGGAATATTCCCCCTGCAACCGCAGGCACCAAAAAGCTGCATCACTGGTCCCTTGGGTCTCCTCTCAGCACGACGAGCGAGGTCCCTCGAATCCAGCGACTCTGTCCAAGTGACCCCCACAGTCCAGTGACTCTTCAGCCCAAGTTTGGTGGAGGTAAGTCCTTGCCTCACCTCGCTGGGCTGCATTGCTGGGAACCGCGACTTTGCAGCTACTCCGGCCCCTGTGCACTTCCGGCGGAAATCCTTTGTGCACAGCCAAGCCTGGGTCCACGGCACTCTAACCTGCATTGCACGACTTTCTAAGTTGGTCTCCGGCGACGTGGGACTCCTTTGTGCAACTTCGGCGAGCACCGTTTCACGCATCCTCGTAGTGCCTGTTTCTGGCACTTCTCCGGGTGCTACCTGCTTCAGTTTGGGCTCTTTGTCTTGCTCGACGTCCTCTCTCTCTGCAGGTCCAATTTGCGACCTCCTGGTCCCTCCTGGGCCCCAGCAGCGTCCAAAAACGCCAAACGCACGATTTGCGTGTAGCAAGGCTTGTTGGCGTCCATCCGGCGGGAAAATACTTCTGCACGACTCTCCAAGGCGTGGGGGATCCATCCTCCAAAGAGGAAGTCTCTAGCCCTTGTCGTTCCTGCAGTATTCACAGTTCTTCAGCCTAGTAAGAGCTTCTTTGCACCAACCGCTGGCATTTCTTGGGCATCTGCCCATCTCCGAGTTGCTTGTGACTTTTGGACTTGGTCCCCTTGTTCCACAGGTACCCTCAGTCAGGAATCCATCGTTGTTGCATTGCTGATTTGTGTTTTCCTTGCATTTTCCCTCTAACACGACTATTTTGTCCTTAGGGGAACTTTAGTGCACTTTGCACTCACTTTTCAGGGTCTTGGGGAGGGTTATTTTTCTAACTCTCACTATTTTCTAATAGTCCCAGCGACCCTCTACAAGGTCACATAGGTTTGGGGTCCATTCGTGGTTCGCATTCCACTTTTGGAGTATATGGTTTGTGTTGCCCCTATCCCTATGTTTCCCCATTGCATCCTATTGTAACTATACATTGTTTGCACTGTTTTCTAAGACTATACTGCATATTTTTTTCTATTGTGTATATATATCTTGTGTATATTTCCTATCCTCTCACTGAGGGTACACTCTAAGATACTTTGGCATATTGTCATAAAAATAAAGTACCTTTATTTTTAGTATAACTGTGTATTGTGTTTTCTTATGATATTGTGCATATGACACTAAGTGGTACTGTAGTAGCTTCACACGTCTCCTAGTTCAGCCTAAGCTGCTCTGCTAAGCTACCATTATCTATCAGCCTAAGCTGCTAGACACCCTATACACTAATAAGGGATAACTGGGCCTGGTGCAAGGTGCAAGTACCCCTTGGTACTCACTACAAGCCAGTCCAGCCTCCTACAGAATGTTAGAGTGCCATCTGTTAGGAACAGGTCTCCCTCTGTTCATTCACACCATTCTTCTGTGTCAAGGCATGCCCAACCCACCCTCCCTAAAGACAGAGTGTTAGAAAGGGAGCTCAATAGATTGAGAGTGGAAGAGACCAGGCTGAAGCTTAAAAAGCAACAGCTGGATCTAGACAGGGAAGCATTTGACTTAGAAAAAGAAAGGCAGCGGTTGGGGTTTGGACCCCATGGTGGCAGCAGTAGTATTCCAAATAGTCATCCTGCAAAAGAGCATGATTCTAGGAATCTGCACAAGATAGTTTCCCCTTACAAGGAGGGCGATGACATTAACAAGTGGTTTGCTGCACTTGAGAGGGCCTGTGTTGTACAGGAGGTCCCTCAAACGCAGTGGGCTGCTATCCTATGGCTATCTTTCAGTGGAAAGGGTAGGGATAGGCTCCTTACTGTAAAGGAAAGTGATGCCAATAATTTTGCAGTTCTTAAGAATGCACTCCTTGATGGCTATGGCTTAACCATTGAACAGTACAGGATGAAGTTCAGAGAAACCAAAACGGAGTCTTCACAAGACTGGGTAGACTTTGTTGACCATTCAGTGAAGGCCTTGGAGGGGTGGTTACATGGTAGTAAGGTTTCTGACTATGAAAGCCTGTATAACGTAATCCTGAGAGAGCATATTCTTAATAATTGTGTGTCTGATTTGTTGCACCAGTACCTGGTAGACTCTGATCTGACCTCTCCCCAAGAATTGGGAAAGAAGGCCGACAAATGGGTCAGAACAAGGGTGAACACAAAAGTTCATACAGGGGGTCACAAGGATGGCAAGAAGAAGGATGGTAAGTCTTCTGACAAGGGTGGGGACAAATCTAAAAATGAGTCTTCATCAGGCCCACAAAAACACTCTGGTGGGGGTGGTGGACCCAAATCCTCTTTTAATCAAATCAAAGAAAAGAAACCATGGTGCTATTTATGTAAAGTAAAAGGCCATTGGACAACAGATCCCAGTTGTCCAAAGAAAAGCACCAAGCCTCCTACCACTACAACCCCTACTGCTACCCCTAGTGTCCCTACTAATAGCAGTGGTGGTGGGAGCAAACCTACTAATAGCCAATCCAAGGGAGTAGCTGGGCTCACTTTTGGAAATGTAGTTGGGGTTGGTCTGATTAGGGAGACTACAGAGGCTGTGTTAGTCTCTGAGGGGGCTACTGAATTTAGCCACCTTGGTTGCTTGTCCCCTTAACATGGATAAGTACAAGCAACTACCCCTAGTAAATGGTGTTGAGGTTCAGGCCTACAGGGACACAGGTGCCAGTGTTACAATGGTAATAGAGAAACTGGTCCACCCTGAACAACACCTACTTGGTCACCAGTACCAAGTCACTGATGCTCATAACAACACCCTTAGCTACCCCATGGCTGTTGTGAATCTCTACTGGGGGGGGGGGGGTTACTGGCCCAAAGAAAATTGTGGTTGCCTCAGATTTACCTGTAGACTGTCTATTAGGGAATTGTAGGAGGCTGGACTGGCTTGTAGTGAGTACCAAGGGGTACTTGCACCTTGCACCAGGCCCAGTTATCCCTTATTAGTGTATAGGGTGTCTAGCAGCTTAGGCTGATAGATAATGGTAGCTTAGCAGAGCAGCTTAGGCTGAACTAGGAGACGTGTGAAGCTACTACAGTACCACTTAGTGTCATATGCACAATATCATAAGAAAACACAATACACAGTTATACTAAAAATAAAGGTACTTTATTTTTATGACAATATGCCAAAGTATCTCAGAGTGTACCCTCAGTGAGAGGATAGGAAATATACACAAGATATATATACACAATACCAAAAATATGCAGTATAGTCTTAGAAAACAGTGCAAACAATGTATAGTTACAATAGGATGCAATGGGGACACATAGGGATAGGGGCAACACAAACCATATACTCCAAAAGTGGAATGCGAACCACGAATGGACCCCAAACCTATGTGACCTTGTAGAGGGTCGCTGGGACTATTAGAAAATAGTGAGAGTTAGAAAAATAACCCTCCCCAAGACCCTGAAAAGTGAGTGCAAAGTGCACTAAAGTTTCCCTAAGGACAAAGAAGTCGTGTTAGAGGAATAATGCAGGAAAGACACAAACCAACAATGCAACAACGATGGATTTCCAATCTTGGGTACCTGTGGAACAAGGGGACCAAGTCCAAAAGTCACAAGCAAGTCGGAGATGGGCAGATGCCCAGGAAATGCCAGCTGCGGGTGCAAAGAAGCTTCTACTGGACAGAAGAAGCTGAGGATTCTGCAGGAACAAAAAGGGCTAGAGACTTCGCCTTTGGTGGAAGGATCCCTCTCGCCGTGGAGAGTCGTGTAAAAGTGTTTTTCCGCCGAAAGAACGCCAACAAGCCTTGCTAGCTGCAAATCGTGCGGTTAGCGTTTTTGGATGCTGCTGTGGCCCAGGAGGGACCAGGAGGTTGCAAATTGGACCAGGAGGTAGAGGGGACGTCGAGCAAGACAAGGAGCCCTCTTAGCAGCAGGTAGCACCCGAAGAAATGCCAGAAACAGGCACTACTAGGATGCGTGAAACGGTGCTCACCCGAAGTCGCACAAAGAAGTCCCACGTCGCCGGAGAACAACTTAGGAGGTCGTGCAATGCAGGTTAGAGTGCCGTGGACCCAGGCTGGACTGTGCACAAAGGATTTCCGCCGGAAGTGCACGGAGGCTGGAGTAGCTGCAAAAGTCGCGGTTCCCAGCAATGCAGTCTAGCGAGGTGAGGCAAGGACTTACCTCCACCAAACTTGGACTGAAGAGTCACTGGACTGTGGGGGCCACTTGGACAGAGTTGCTGGATTCGAGGGACCTCGCTCGTCATTGCTGAGAGGAGACCCAAGGGACCGGTAATGCAGCTTTTTGGTGCCTGCGGTTGCAGGGGGAAGATTCCGTCGACCCACGGGAGATTTCTTCGGAGCTTCTAGTGCAGAGAGGAGGCAGACTACCCCCACAGCATGCACCACCAGGAAAACAGTCGAGAAGGCGGCAGGATCAGCGTTACAGAGTTGCAGTAGTCGTCTTTGCTACTATGTTGCAGTTTTGCAGGCTTCCAGCGCGGTCAGCAGTCGATTCCTTGGCAGAAGGTGAAGCGAGAGATGCAGAGGAACTCGGATGAGCTCTTGCATTCGTTATCTAAAGTTTCCCCAGAGACAGAGACCCTAAATAGCCAGAAAAGAGGGTTTGGCTACCTAGGAGAGAGGATAGGCTAGCAACACCTGAAGGAGCCTATCACAAGGAGTCTCTGACGTCACCTGGTGGCACTGGCCACTCAGAGCAGTCCAGTGTGCCAGCATCACATCTGTTTCCTAGATGGCAGAGGTCTGGAGCACACTGGAGGAGCTCTGGACACCTCCCAGGGGAGGTGCAGGTCAGGGGAGTGGTCACTCCCCTTTCCTTTGTCCAGTTTCGCGCCAGAGCAGGGCTAAGGGGTCCCCTGAACCGGTGTAAACTGGCTTATGCAGAATTGGGCACATCTGTGCCCAAGAAAGCATTTCCAGAGGCTGGGGGAGGCTACTCCTCCCCTGCCTTCACACCATTTTCCAAAGGGAGAGGGTGTCACACCCTCTCGCAGAGGAAGTTCTTTGTTCTGCCATCCTGGGCCAGGCCTGGCTGGACCCCAGGAGGGCAGATGCCTGTCTGAGGGGTTGGCAGCAGCAGCAGCTGCAGTGAAACCCCAGGAAAGGCAGTTTGGCAGTACCAGGGTCTGTGCTACAGACCACTGGGATCATGGGATTGTGCCAACTATGCCAGGATGGTATAGAGGGGGCAATTCCATGATCATAGACATGTTACATGGCCATATTCGGAGTTACCATTGTGAAGCTACATATAGGTAGTGACCTATATGTAGTGCACGCGTGTAATGGTGTCCCCGCACTCACAAAGTCAGGGAAATTGGCCCTGAACAATGTGGGGGCACCTTGGCTAGTGCCAGGGTGCCCTCACACTAAGTAACTTTGCACCTAACCTTTACCAGGTAATGGTTAAACATATAGGTGACTTATAAGTTACTTAAGTGCAGTGTAAAATGGCTGTGAAATAACGTGGACGTTATTTCACTCAGGCTGCAGTGGCAGGCCTGTGTAAGAATTGTCAGAGCTCCCTATGGGTGGCAAAAGAAATGCTGCAGCTCATAGGGATCTCCTGGAACCCCAATACCCTGGGTACCTCAGTACCATATACTAGGGAATTATAAGGGTGTTCCAGTAAGCCAATGTAAATTGGTAAAATTAGTCACTAGCCTGTTAGTGACAATTTGGAAAGAAATGAGAGAGCATAACCACTGAGGTTCTGATTAGCAGAGCCTCAGTGAGACAGTTAGTCACTACACAGGTAACACATTCAGGCACACTTATGAGCACTGGGGCCCTGGTGAACAGGGTCCCAGTGACACATACAACTAAAACAACATATATACAGTGAAAAATGGGGGTAACATGCCAGGCAAGATGGTACTTTCCTACAGGAATGATTTGGAGACATCAGGTTGGGCAGAAGTGGAGTTGGAGGCTCATGCATCAATGCTGGGCATTCCAGGGCACATTTTTGCTTCGACCAGGGCTCAGGCCAAAAAGCAAAAAGGACAGGGTGACTTGGATCCTGGAAGAATGGACCAAGTGCTCCCTAAAGCTAGGGTTAGTAAAGGTAAAACACTACCTACTATCCCTCCCTCTACAGTGGATTCAACTTCTGAGGAAGAAGAATGTTCACCCTGTGCAGAACCTACACCAGAGGAGCTGGAAGCAGACACTGCTGAGCTTTTGGGTGAAGGGGGGCCTGCCAGGGAGGAGCTGAGTGTGGCACAGTATACCTGTCCCACACTAGAGGGTCTAAGGCAGCAAGCTGTCAAACAAGCTAATGAGGATGTCAGTGACTCTCACAGAGTTTACTGGGAGGACAACCTTTTGTACACTGAAGCAAGGGATCCAAAACCTGGAGCTGCCAGGAGATTGGTGATTCCTCAGGAGTACAGGAAGTTCCTCCTAACTGTAGCCCACGACATTCCCTTAGCTGAACATTTGGGGCAAATGAAAACGTGGGACAGGCTTGTTCCCTTGTTTCATTGGCCTAGAATGTCAGAGGACACAAAGGAATTTTGTAAGTCCTGTGAAACCTGTCAAGAAAGTGGCAAGACAGGTGGCACTCCAAAAGCACCCCTTATCCCACTGCCTGTGGTTGGGGTTCCCTTTGAAAGGGTAGGGGTTGACATAGTTGGCCCCCTTGACCCTCCTACTGCTTCAGGCAATAGGTTTATCTTGGTGGTAGTGGACCATGCCACCAGATATCCTGAAGCAATTCCTCTAAGGACCACTACCGCTCCTGCAGTGGCAAAGGCCCTCCTGGGAATCTTTTCCAGGGTGGGCTTCCCAAAAGAGGTTGTATCAGACAGGGGAAACAATTTCATGTCTGCTTACTTAAAGGCCATGTGGAAGGAATGTGGTGTTACGTACAAGTTCACCACACCCTATCATCCACAAACAAATGGACTGGTTGAGAGGTTTAATAAAACTCTCAAAGGAATGATAATGGGACTCCCTGACAAACTCTGCAGGAGATGGATATCCTGTTACCTGGCCTCCTTTTTGCTTACAGGGAGGTACCCCAAAAAGGAGTGGGCTTCAGCCCCTTTGAACTCCTATTTGGACACCATGTAAGAGGTTCTCTAACACTTGTTAAGGAGGGTTGGGAACAACCTTTAAAAGCTCCAAAGCAAGACATAGTGGACTATGTACTTGGCCTAAGATCTAGGATGGCTGAGTACATGAAAAAGGCCAGTAAAAACCTTCAGGACAGCCAAGAGCTCCAAAAGCAATGGCATGACCAGAAGGCTGTTTTGGTTCAGTACCAACCAGGGCAGAAAGTGTGGGTCTTGGAGCCTGTGGCCCCAAGAGCACTTCAAGACAAATGGAGTGGACCCCACATAATTGTTGAAAAGAAGGGTGAAGTCACCTACTTAGTTGACTTAGGCACTGCCAGGAGTCCCTTTAGGGTGCTCCATGTCAATCACCTGAAACCCTACTATGACAGGGCTGATCTCACCCTGCTCATGGCAACAGATGAGGGACAGGAAGAAGAGAGTGACCCTCTCCCTGATCTCTTCTCTTCCACAGAACAAGATGCTCTAGTGGAAGGTGTAGTACTGGCAGATTGTCTTACTGCTGAGCAGAAAGACCACTGCATAAATCTCCTGGGTCAGTTTTCTGAACTCTTCTCTACTGTGCCAGGCACCACTTTTTGGTGTGAGCACACTATAGATACTGGAGACAGTTTGTCTGTCAAAAGTAAGATCTATAGGCAGCCTGACCATGTCAGAGACTACATAAAGCAAGAGGTACAGAAAATGCTTGAACTAGGAGTGGTTGAGCACTCTGAAAGTCCATGGGCCTCTCCTGTGGTACTTGTACCAAAACCTCAGTCCAAAGATGGTAAAAGGCAAATGAGATTTTGTGTTGACTACAGAGGTCTCAACCAGGTAACCAAAACTGATGCTCACCCTATACCCAGGGCAGATGAGCTAATAGATACACTGGCATCTGCCAAGTATCTAAGCACTTTTGATTTGACTGCAGGGTATTGGCAGATCAAGTTATCAGAAGATGCAAAAGCAAAAACTGCATTTTCAACCTTTGGAGGCCATTACCAATTCACAGTAATGCCTTTTGGATTGAAAAATGCACCTGCCACTTTTCAAAGGTTGGTCAACACAGTCCTGCAAGGGCTGGAAGCTTTTAGTGCAGCATATCTAGATGATATAGCTGTCTTTAGCTCCAGCTGGGGTGATCACATGGTCCACCTATGGAAAGTTTCAGAGGCCCAGCAAAAGGCAGGCCTCACTATCAAGGCTTCAAAGTGCCAGATAGGGCAGGGGAAAGTTGTTTATCTGGGACACCTGGTAGGTGGAGAACAGATTGCACCACTTCAGGGGAAAATCCAAACTATCATAGATTGGGTTCCCCCTACAACTCAGACTCAGGTGAGAGCCTTCTTAGGCCTCACTGGGCACTACAGGAGGTTCATAAAGAACAATGGCTCCATAGCAGCCCCTCTTAATGACATCACTTCAAAGAAGATGCCTCAAAAGGTATTGTGGACAGCTAACTTTCAAAAAGCTTTTGAGGAGCTGAAGCAGGCCATGTGCTCTGCACCTGTCCTGAAAAGCCCCTGTTACTCCCAAAAATTAATTGTCCAAACTGATGCATCTGAATTAGGGGTAGGGGCAGTCTTATCACAACTTAATTCTGAGGGCCAGGATCAACCTGTTGATTTTAACAGCAGTAGGTTGACCCCTAGAGAAAAGCGTTGGTCTGCCATAGAGAGGGAGGCCTTTGCCGTGGTCTGGGCACTGAAGAAGTTAAGGCCATACTTGTTTGGCACTCAATTCATTGTTCAGACAGACCACAAACCTCTACTTTGGCTAAAACAAATGAAAGGTGAAAACCCTAAATTGTTGAGGTGGTCCATATCCCTACAGGGAATGGACTATACAGTGGAACATAGACCTGGGAGTACCCACTCCAATGCAGATGGACTCTCCAGATATTTCCACTTAGACAATGAAGACTCATCAGGTAATGGCTAGTCTTATTGTCCTTTGTTTTGGGGGGGGGGGGTTGTGTAGGAAAGTACCATCTTGCCTTGCATGTTAGCCCCATATTTCACTGTATATATGTTGTTTTAGTTGTATGTGTCACTGGGACCCTGCCAGCCCCAGTGCTCATAAGTGTGCCCTGTATGTGTTACCTGTGTTATGACTAACTGTCTCACTGAGGCTCTGCTACCTAGAACCTCAGTGGTTATGCTCTCTCTGCTTTCTAAATTGTCACTAACAGGCTAGTGACCAATTTCACCAATTCACATTGGCATACTGGAACACCCTTATCATTCCCTAGGATATGGTACTGAGGTACCCAGGGTATTGGGATTCCATGAGATCCCTATGGGCTGCAGCATTTCTTTTGCCACCCATAGGGAGCTCTGACAATTCTTACACAGGCCTGCCAGTGCAGCCTGAGTGAAATAACGTCCACGTTATTTCACAGCCATTTACCACTGCACTTAAGTAACTTATAAGTCACCTATATGTCTAACCTTCACCTGGTGAAAGTTGGGTGCAAAGTTACTTAGTGTGTGGGCACCCTGGCACTAGCCATGTTGCCCCCACATTGTTCAGGGCAAATTCCCCGGACTTTGTGAGTGCGGGGACACCATTTCACGCCTGCACTATACATAGGTCACTACCTATGTATAGTGTCACAATGGTAACTCCGAACATGGCCATGTAACATGTCTAAGATCATGGAATTGTCACCCCAATGCCATTCTGGCATTGGGGAGACAATTCCATGATCCCCTGGGTCTCTAGCACAGAACCCAGGTACTGCCACTCTGCCTTTCCCGGGGTTTCACTGCAGCTGCTGCTGCTGCCAACCCCTCAGACAGGTTTCTGCCCTCCTGGGGTCCAGCCAGGCCTGGCCCAGGAAGGCAGAACAAAGGACTTCCTCAGAGGGAGGGTGTTACACCCTCTCCCTTTGAAAATAGGTGTGATGGCTGGGGAGGAGTAGCCTCCCCCAGCCTCTGGAAATGCTTTCATGGGCACTGATGCTGCCCATCTCTGCATAAGCCAGTCTACACCGGTTCAGGGATCCCCCAGCCCTGCTCTGGCACGAAACTGGACAAAGGAAAGGGAATTGACCACTCCCCTGACCTGCACCTCCCCTGGGAGGTGCCCAGAGCTTCTCCAGTGTGCCCCAGACCTCTGCCATCTTGGAAACAGAGGTGTTGCTGGCACACTGGACTGCTCCGAGTGGCCAGTGCCAGCAGGTGACGTCAGAGACTCCTTCTGATAGGCTCCTTCAGGTGTTGCTAGCCTATCCTCTCTCCTAAGTAGCCAAACCTCCTTTTCTGGTTATTTAGGGTCTTTGCTTTGGGGAATTCTTTAGATAACAAATGCAAGAGCTCATCAGAGTTCCTCTGCATCTCTCTCTTCACCTTCTGCCAAGGAATCGACTGCTGACTGCTCTGGAAGCCTGCAAAACTGCAACCAAGTAGCAAAGACGACTACTGCGACCTTGTAACACTGATCCGACCGCCTTCTCGACTGTTTTCCTGGTGGTGCATGATGTGGGGGTAGTCTGCCTCCTCTCTGCACTAGAAGCTCCGAAGAAATCTCCAGTGGGTCGACGGAACATTCCCCCTGCAACCGCAGGCACCAAAAGACTGCATCACCGGTCCTCTGGGTCCCCTCTCAGCCCGACGAGCGTGGTCCCTGGAACTCGGCAACTCTGTCCAAGTGACTCCCACAGTCCAGTGAATCTTCAGTCCAAGTTGGGTGGTGGTAAGTCCTTTCCTCCCTACGCTAGACTGCATTGCTGTGTACCGCGTTATTTGCAGCTGCTCCGGTTCCTGTGCACTCTTCCAGGATTTCCTTCGTGCACAGCCAAGCCTGGGTCCCCGACACTCTAACCTGCAGTGCACAACCTTCTGAGTTGTCCTCCGGCGTCGTGGGACCCTCGTTTGTGACTTTGGGTGAGCTCCGGTTCACTCCACTTTGTAGTGCCTATTCTGGTACTTCTGCGGGTGCTGATTGCTTCTAAGTGGGCTCTTTGACTTGGTGGACGCCCCCTCTGTCTCCTCACGCAATTGGCGACATCCTGGTCCCTCCTGGGCCACAGCAGCGTCCAAAAACCCTAATTGCAACCCTTTCAGCTAGCAAGGCTTGTTTGCGGTCTTTCTGCGTGGGAACACATCTGCAAGCTTCTTCACGACGTGGGACATCTATCTTTCAAAGGGGAAGTTTCTAGCCTTTGTCGTTCTTGCAGAATCCACAGCTTCTACCATCCGGTGGCTGCTTCTTTGCACCCACAGCTGGCATTTCCTGGGCATCTGCCCACTCCTGACTTGATCGTGACTCTTGGACTTTGTCCCCTTGTTCCACAGGTACTCTCATCAGAAAACCCATCGTTGTTGCATTGCTGGTGTTGGTCTTCCTTGCAGAATTCCCCTATCACGACTTCTGTGCTCTCTGGGGAACTTAGGTGCACTTTGCACCCACTTTTCAGGGTCTTGGGGTGGGCTATTTTTCTAACCCTCACTGTTTTCTTACAGTCCCAGCGACCCTCTACAAGGTCACGTAGGTTTGGGGTCCATTCGTGATTCGCATTCCACTTTTGGAGTATATGGTTTGTGTTGCCCCTATACCTATGTGCTCTCATTGCAATCTATTGTGACTGTACATAGCTTGCATTGCTTTCTATTGCTATTACTACATATTTTTGGTATTGTGTACATATATCTTGTGTATATTTGCTATCCTCATACTGAGGGTACTTACTGAGATACTTTTGGCATATTGTCATAAAAATAAAGTACCTTTATTTTTAGTATATCTGTGTATTGTGTTTTCTTATGATATTGTGCATATGACACCAGTGGTACAGTAGGAGCTTTATACGCCCCCTAGTTCAGCCTAAGCGTGGTCCCTGGAACTCAGCAACTCTGTCCAAGTGACTCCCACAGTCCAGTGACTCTTCAGTCCAAGTTCAGTGGAGGTAAGTCCTTGCCTCCCCACGCTAGACTGCATTGCTGTGTACCGCGTGATTTGCAGCTGCTCCGGCTCCTGTGCACTCTTCCAGGATTTCCTTTGTGCACAGCCAAGCCTGGGTCCCCGACACTCTAACCTGCAGTGCACGACCTCCTGAGTTGTCCTCCGGCGTCGTGGGACCTTCTTTTGTGATTTCGGGTAAGCTCCGTTTCACTCTTCTTTGTAGTGCCTGTTCCAGCACTTCTGCGGGTGCTGCTGGCTTCTGAGTGGGCTCTTTGTCTTGCTGGACGCCCCTTCTGTCTCCTGACGCATTTGGCGACATCCTGGTCCCTCCTGGGCCACAGCAGCATCCAAAAACCCTATCTGCGACCCTTGCAGCTAGCAAGGCTTGTTTGTGGTCTTTCTGCATGGGAACACCTCTGCAAGCTTCTTCACGACGTGGGACATCCATCCTCCACAGGGGAAGTTCCTAGTCCTCTTTGTTCATGCAGATTCCACAGCTTCTACCATCCGGTGGCAGCTTCTTTGCAACCTCAGCTGGCATTTCCTGGGCATCTGCCCACTCCCGACTTGAGTGTGACTCTTGGACTTGGTCCCCTTGTTCCACAGGTACTCTCGCCAGGAAATCCATCGTTGTTGCATTGCTGGTGTTGGTCTTCCTTGCAGAATTCCCCTATCACGGCTTCTGTGCTCTCCGGGGAACTTAGGTGCACTTTACACCTACTTTTCAGGGTCTTGGGGTGGGCTATTTTTCTAACCCTCACTGTTTTCTTACAGTCCCAGCGACCCTCTACAAGCTCCCATAGGTCTGGGGTCCATTCGTGTTTCGCATTTCACTTTTGGAGTATATGGTTTGTGTTGCCCCTAGACCTATGCTTGCCTACTGCAACCTATTGTAATTCTACACAGTTTGCATTACTTTTCTGACTATTACTTACCTATTTGTGGTTTGTGTACATATAACTTGTGTATATTACTTACCTTCTTACTGAGGGTACTCACTCAGATACTTGTGGCATATTGTGATAAAAATAAAGTACCTTTATTTTTAGTAACTCTGGGCCAGATGTAGGAAGCCGTTTGCATGGTGCAAACTGCGAAAAATCGCAGTTTGCGCCATGCAAACAGCCTTATGCGATGCTCATTCACAATTTGCGAGCCGGTACAGACTCGGAAATTGTGAATGCGACTCGCAAATAGGAAGGGGTGTTCCCTTCCTATTTGCGACTCGCATCGCAATTCGCAGTTACCACCAGTGTCACACTGGTGGTAACTCATTCGCAAAAGGGAAGGGGTCCCCATGGGACCCCTTCCCCTTTGTGAATGTTGCCCAAAAGGTTTTTTCAGAGCAGGCAGTGGTCCAATGGACCACTGCCTGCTCTGAAAAAACGAAACCAAATGGTTTCGTTATTTTTTTTATTTTGCAACTCGTTTTCCTTTAAGGAAAACGTGCTGCAAAATTTAAAAAACTGCTTTATTTAAAAAGCAGTCACAGACATGGAGGTCTGCTGACTTCAGCAGGCCACCATCCCTGTGAGTGCAGGGACTCGCTATGGGGTCGCAAAATGCGACCCACCTCATTAATATTTATGAGGTGGGTCTTTGGGACCCCATAGCGAGTCGCAGACGGTGTCTGAGACACCGTTCTGCATCTGATATTGCGACTCGGAAATTGCGAGTCGCACCGACTCGCAATATCAGAAATTTGTACATCTGGCTCTCTGTGTATTGTGTTTTCTTATGATATTGTGCTATATGATATAAGTGGAATATCAGGAGCTTTGCATGTCTCCTAGTTCAGCCTAAGCTGCTTTGCCATAGCTAACTTCTATCAGCCTAAGCTGCTGGAAACACCTCTTGTACACTAATAAGGGATAACTGGACCTGGCACAAGGTGTAAGTACCTTTGGTACCCACTACAAGCCAGGCCAGCCTCCTACATTGATAGTGCAGCAGTGGGATAAGTACTTGCAACTGCTTTACCACTTTGTCATTTTGTACTTTTCATAAGAGAATCATATACCAAAGAGTTCAGTGTATGTACACTTAACCCACAAAGTTTGCTTTTCTATCCTAAAACATTTTTCAAAGTTCTGAAAAGTTGCTTAAAACTTCTAAAAGTTTTCTAAAAGTTAGAAAAAGTTTTTTCTCTGTACTTTCAAAAGGTCTAAATCCTTTTCTCTCGTCTCTCTATCTCTAAACCTTTTACTATCATGTCTGTTGTAGATTCCACTCTCAAAACTGTCAATGCTACTTATGACATTTTGAACTACAAGACCCTAAGGAGTCTCTGCTTAGATGTTTAGTTATAGGAAAGAACCCTACAAAAGAGTTCCTGTTTATCGTGCTCTTTGTAGATGACCAGAACCAAGCTGGCCCATTAAATGAGAGGTTAGAACATGTAGAAACTTCCCAGTCTGACTCAGAAGAGTTCCCTGAAAAGGGTGGGGAGGGTTCTGAACAGGGTCTGCCCCCTAGCAGGACACCTAGTAATGGCTGGTAGTGAAAGAGGTTCCCATCACAGTAGGGCATCCTTTATTCCTAGAGGCCAGGTTACCAGGGTCCAGACAGTTAGGGACAGGTCCCACTCTGAAGTTTCCAATTTGTCATCTGTGTCAAAGCATTCCCAACCCACTCACCCTGAGGATAACTTGTTAGAAAGGGAACTCAAAAAGATGAGGGTTGCAGAGACCAGACTGAAGCTTAAACACCAACAGCTGGCCTTAGATAGGGAATCTCTAGACCTGGAGAAGGAGAGACAGAGATTGGGGTTAGGACCCCATGGTGGTAGCAGCAGTATTTCTGATAGCAATCCTGTTAGAGAGCAAGATTCCAGGAATCTGCACAATATAGTCCCCCCTTACAAGGAGGGGGATGACATCATCAAGTGGCTTACTGCACTTGAGAGGGCCTGTATGGTACACTTGGTCCCTCAAAGGCAGTGGGCTGCTATTGTGCGGCTATCTTTTACTGAAAAGGGTAGGGATAGGCTCCTTACTGTTAGAGAAAGTGAAGCTAACAACTACACAGTATTGAAGGATGCACTCTTGGATGGATTTGGCTTAACCACTGAACAAAACAGAATTAAGTTCAGAGACACCAGAAAAGTCTTCTCAAGACTGGATAGATTTTGTGGACTGTTCAGTCAAGGCCTTGGAAGGGTGGTTACATGGCAGTAAGGTATCTGCCTATGAAAGCCTGTATAATCTTATTCTGAGAGAACATATTCTGAACAACTGTGTGTCTGACTTGTTGCACCAATACCTAGTGGACTCAGATCTGACCTCTCCCCAATAATTGGGAAAGAAGGCAGACAAATAGGTCAGAACAAGAGTGAACAGAAAAGTTCATAAAGGAGGTGTAGGAGGCTGGACTGGCTTGTAGTGAGTACCAAGGGGTACTTGCACCTTGCACCAGGCCCAGTTATCCCTTATTAGTGTATAGGGTGTCTAGCAGCTTAGGCTGATAGATAATGGTAGCTTAGCAGAGCAGCTTAGGCTGAACTAGGAGACGTGTGAAGCTACTACAGTACCACCTAGAGTCATATGCACAATATCATAAGAAAACACAATACACAGTTATACTAAAAATAAAGGTACTTTATTTTTATGACAATATGCCAAAGTATCTTAGAGTGTACCCTCAGTGAGAGGATAGGAAATATACACAAGATATATATACACAATAGCAAAAATATGCAGTATAGTCTTAGAAAACAGTGCAAACAATGTATAGTTACAATAGGATGCAATGGGGAAACATAGGGATAGGGGCAACACAAACCATATACTCCAAAAGTGGAATGCGAACCACGAATGGACCCCAAACCTATGTGACCTTGTAGAGGGTCGCTGGGACTATTAGAAAATAGTGAGAGTTAGAAAAATAACCCTCCCCAAGACCCTAAAAAGTGAGTGCAAAGTGCACTAAAGTTCCCCTAAGGACAAAGAAGTCGTGTTAGAGGAATAATGCAGGAAAGACACAAACCAACAATGCAACAACTGTGGATTTCCAATCTAGGGTACCTGTGGAACAAGGGGACCAAGTCCAAAAGTCACAAGCAAGTCGGAGATGGGCAAATGCCCAGGAAATGCCAGCTGCGGGTGCAAAGAAGCTTCTACTGGACAGAAGAAGCTGAGGTTTCTGCAGGAACAAAAAGGGCTAGAGACTTCCCCTTTGGTGGACGGATCCCTCTTGCCGTGGAGAGTCGTGCAGAAGTATTTTCCCGCCGAAAAAACGCCAACAAGCCTTGCTAGCTGCAAATCGTGCGGTTAGCGTTTTTGGATGCTGCTGTGGCCCTTGAGGGACCAGGAGGTCGCAAATTGGATCAGGAGAGAGAGGGGACGTCGTGCAAGACAAGGAGCACTCTCAGCAGCAGGTAGCACCCGGAAAAGTGCCAGAAACAGGCACTACGAGGATGTGTGAAACGGTGCTCACCCGAAGTCACACAAAGGAGTCCCACGTCGCCGGAGACCAACTTAGAAAGTCGTGCAATGCAGGTTAGAGTGCCGTGGACACAGGCTTGGCTGTGCACAAAGGATTTCCGCCAGAAGTTCACAGGGGCCGGAGTAGCTGCAAAAGTCACGGTTCCCAGCAATGCAGCCCAGCGAGGTGAGGCAAGGACTTACCTCCACCAAACTTGGACTTAAGAGTCACTGGACTGTGGGGGTCCCTTGGACAGAGTCGCTGGATTCGAGGGACCTCGCTCGTCGTGCTGAGAGCAGACCCAAGGGACCGGTAATGCAGCTTTTTGGTGCCTGCGGTTGCAGGGGGAAGATTCCGTCGACCCACGGGAGATTTCTTCGGAGCTTCTAGTGCAGAGAGGAGGCAGACTACCCCCACAGCATGCACAAGCAGGAAAACAGTCGAGAAGGCGGCAGGATCAGCGTTACAGAGTTGCAGTAGTCGTCTTTGCTACTATGTTGCAGGTTTGCAGGCTTCCAGCGCGGTCAGCAGTCGATTCCTTGGCAGAAGGTGAAGAGAGAGATGCAGAGGAACTCGGATGAGCTCTTGCATTCGTTATCTAAAGTTTCCCCAGAGACAGAGACCCTAAATAGCCAGAAAAGAGGGTTTGGCTACCTAGGAGAGAGGATAGGCTACTAACACCTGAAGGAGCCTATCAGCAGGAGTCTCTGACGTCACCTGGTGGCACTGGCCACTCAGAGCAGTCCAGTGTGCCAGCAGCACCTCTGTTTCCAAGATGGCAGAGGTCTGGAGCACACTGGAGGAGCTCTGGACACCTCCCAGGGGAGGTGCAGGTCAGGGGAGTGGTCACTACCCTTTCCTTGGTCCAGTTTCGCGCCAGAGCAGGGCTAAGGGGTCCCCTGAACCGGTGTAGACTGGCTTATGCAGAATTGGGCACATCTGTGCCCAAGAAAGCATTTCCAGAGGCTGGGGGAGGCTACTCCTCCCCTGCCTTCACACCATTTTCCAAAGGGAGAGGGTGTCACACCCTCTCTCAGAGGAAGTTCTTTGTTCTGCCATCCTGGGCCAGGCCTGGCTGGACCCCAGGAGGGCAGATGCCTGTCTGAGGGGTTGGCAGCAGCAGCAGCTGCAGTGAAACCCCAGGAAGGGCAGTTTGGCAGTACCAGGGTCTGTGCTACAGACCACTGGGATCATGGGATTGTGCCAACTATGCCAGGATGGCATAGAGGGGGCAATTCCATGATCATAGACATGTTACATGGCCATATTCAGAGTTACCATTGTGAAGCTACATATAGGTAGTGACCTATATGTAGTACACGCGTGTAATGTTGTCCCCGCACTCACAAAGTTCAGGGAATTGGCTCTGAACAATGTGGGGGCACCTTGGCTAGTGCCAGGGTGCCCTCACACTAAGTAACTTTGCACCTAACCTTTACCAGGTAAAGGTTAGACATATAGGTGACTTATAAGTTACTTAAGTGCAGTGTAAAATGGCTGTGAAATAACGTGGACGTTATTTCACTCAGGCTGCAGTGGCAGGCCTGTGTAAGAATTGTCAGAGCTCCCTATGGGTGGCAAAAGAAATGCTGCAGCCCATAGGGATCTCCTGGAACCCCAATACCCTGGGTACCTCAGTACCATATACTAGGGAATTATAAGGGTGTTCCAGTAAGCCAATGTAAATTGGTAAAAATGGTCACTAGCCTGTTAGTGACAATTTGGAAAGAAATGAGAGAGCATAACCACTGAGGTTCTGATTAGCAGAGCCTCAGTGAGACAGTTAGTCACTACACAGGTAACACATTCAGGCACACTTATGAGCACTGGGACCCTGGGTTACCAGGGTCCCAGTGACACATACAACTAAAACAACATATATACAGTGAAAAATGGGGGTAACATGCCAGGCAAGATGGTACTTTCCTACACAACCCCCCCCCAAATGAAGGACAATAAGACTAGCCATGACCTAATGAGTCTTCATTGTCTAAGTGGAAATATCTGGAGAGTCCATCTGCATTGGAGTGGCTACTCCCAGGTCTATGTTCCACTGTATAGTCCATTCCCTGTAGGGATATGGACCACCTCAACAATTTTGGATTTTCACCTTTCATTTGTTTTAGCCAAAGTAGAGGTTTGTGGTCTGTCTGAACAATGAAGTGAGTGCCAAACAGGTATGGCCTCAACTTCTTCAGTGCCCAGACCACAGCAAAGGCCTCCCTCTCAATGGCAGACCAACGCTTTTCTCTAGGGGTCAACCTCCTACTAATAAAAGCAACAGGTTGATCCTGGCCCTCAGAATTAAGTTGTGATAGGACTGCCCCTACTCCTAATTCAGATGCATCAGTTTGGACATAGAATTTTTTAGAGTAACAAGGGCTTTTCAGGACAGGTGCAGAGCACATGGCCTGCTTCAGCTCCTCAAAAGCTTTCTGACAGTTTGCTGTCCATAATATCTTTTTAGGCATCTTTTTGGAAGTGAGGTCATTAAGAGGGGCTTCAATGGAGCCATAGTTCTTAATAAACCTCCTGTAATACCCAGTGAGGCATAGGAAGGCTCTCACCTGAGTCTGAGTGGTAGGGGGAACCCAATCAATAATTGTTTGGATTTTCCCCTGTAGTGGTGCAATCTGTTCCCCACCAACAAGGTGTCCCAGATAAACCACCTTACCCTGCCCTATCTGGCACTTTGAAGCCTTGATAGTGAGGCCTGCCTTTTGCAGGGCCTCCAAAACTTTCCATAGGTGGACCAGGTGATCATCCCAGCTGGAGCTAAAGACAGCTATATCGTCCAAATATGCTGCACTGAAAGCTTCCAGCCCTTGCAGGACTGTGTTCACCAACCTTTGAAAAGTGGCAGGTGCATTTTTCAAACCAAAAGGCATTACAGTAAACTGGTAATGTCCTCCAATGGTAGAAAATGCAGTTTTAGGTTTAGCATCTTCTGACAATTTGATCTGCCAATACCCTGCAGTCAAGTCAAAAGTGCTTAGATACTTGGCAGATGCCAGTGTATCTATGAGCTCATCTGCCCTGGGTATAGGGTGAGCATCAGTTTTGGTTACCAAGTTGAGACCTCTATAGTCTACACAAAACCGCATTTCCTTCTTTCCATCTTTAGAATTGGGTTTTGGTACCAGTACCACAGGAGAAGCCTGTCAGAGTGCTCAACCACTCCTAGTTCCAACATTTTTTGAACTTCTTGTTTTATGCAGTCCCTGACATGGTCAGGCTGCCTATAGATCTTACTTTTGACAGGTAAACTGTCTCCAGTATCTATAGTGTGCTCACACCAAGAAGTGGTGCCTGGCACAGTAGAGAAGAGTTCTGAAAATTGTCCTAGGAGATTTATGCAATTATCTTTCTGCTCAGCAGTAAGACAATCAGCCAAAACTACCCCTTCCACAAGAGCATCTTGTTCTGTGGAAGAGAAGAGATCAGGTAGAGGATCACTGTCTTCTCCTGTCCCTCATCTGTTGCCATGAGCAGGGTGAGATCAGCCCTGTCATAGTAGGGTTTCAGGCGGTTGACATGGAGCACCCTAAGGGGACTCCTGGCAGTGCCTAAGTCAACCAAGTAGGTGACTTCACCCTTCTTTTCAACAATTGTGTGGGGTCCACTCCATTTATCTTGGAGTGCTCTTGGGGCCACAGGCTCCAAGACCCACACTTTCTGCCCTGGTTGGTACTGAACCAAAACAGCCTTCTGATCATGCCATTGCTTCTGGAGCTCTTGGCTGGCCTGAAGGTTTTTACTGGCCTTTTTCATGTACTCAGCCATCCTTGATCTGAGGCCAAGTACATAATCCACAATATCCTGCTTAGGAGCTTTTAAAGGTTGTTCCCAACCCTCCTTTACAAGTGTGAGTGGACCCCTAACAGGGTGTCCAAAAAGAAGTTCAAAGGGGCTGAAGCCCACTCCTTTCTGGGGAACCTCCCTGTAGGCAAAAAGGAGGCATGGTAGAAGGATATCCCATCTCCTGCGGAGTTTTTCAGGGAGTCCCATAATCATGCCTTTGAGAGTTTTATTAAATCTCTCCACCAGTCCATTTGTTTGTGGATGATAGGGTGTTGTGAACTTGTAAGTTACACCACACTCCTTCCACATGGCCTTTAAGTATGCAGATATGAAATTGCTTCCTCTGTCTGATACTACTTCCTTTGGGAAGCCCACCCTGGAAAATATTCCCAGGAGGGCCTTTGCCACTGCAGGAGCTGTAGTGGTCCTTAAAGGAATAGCTTCAGGATATCTTGTGGCATGGTCCACTACCACTAAGATAAACCTATTGCCTGAAGCAGTAGGAGGGTCAAGGGGGCCAACTATGTCAACCCCTACCCTTTCAAAGGGAACCCCAGCCACAGGCAGTGGGATAAGGGGTGCCTTTGGAGTGCCACCTGTCTTGCCACTGGCTTGACAGGTTTCACAGGACTTACAAAATTCCTTTGTGTCCTCAGACATCCTAGGCCAATGAAACAATGGTACCAATCTGTCCCAAGTTTTCATTTGACCCAGGTGCCCAGCTAAGGGAATGTCATGTGCCAGTGTTAGGAGGAACTTTCTGTACTCCTGAGGAATCACTAATCTCCTGGCAGCTCCAGGTTTAGGATCCCTATGCTCAGTGTACAAGAGGTTGTCCTCCCAGTAAACTCTGTGAGAGTCACTGACATCCCCATTAGCCTGTTTGACATCTTGCTGTCTGAGACGCTCTAATGTGGGACAGGTTTGCTGTGCCACACTCAGCTCCTCTCTGGCAGGCCCCCCTTCACCCAAAAGCTCAGCAGTGTCTGCTTCCAGCTCCTCTGGTGTAGGTTCTGCACAGGGAGGGAATTCTTCTTCCTCTCAAGTTGAATCCACTGTAGAGGGAGGGATAGTAGGAAGTGGTTTGCTTCTACTAGCCCTAGCTTTAGGGAGCACTTGGTCCATTGTTCCAGGATCCAAGCTTCCCTGTCCTTTTTGCTTTTTGGCCTGAGCCCTTGTCAAAGCAAAAATATGCCCTGGGATGCCCAGCATTGCTGCATGGGCCTCCAACTCCACATCTGACCAAGCTGATGTCTCCAAATCATTCCCTAATAGACAGTCTACAGGTAAATCTGAAGCTACCACAACTTTCTTTGGACCAGTTACCCCCCCCAGTTGAGATTTACAACAGCCATGGGGTGGCTTTGTGTTATGTTGTGAGCATCGGTTACTTGGTACTGGTGTCCAAGTATGTGTTGTTCAGGGTGCACCAGTTTCTCAATCACCATTGTGACACTGGCACCTGTGTCCCTGTAGGCCTGGACCTCAACACCATTTATTAGGGTTAGTTGCTTGTACTTCTCCAAGTTATGGGGGCAAGCAACCAAAGTGGCTAAATCAATAGCCCCTTCAGAGACTAAAGTAGCCTCTGTGGTCTCCCTAATCAGACCAACCCCAACTAAATTACCAAAAGTGAGCCCAGCTACTCCCTTGGATTGGCTATTAGTAGGTTTGCTCCCACCACCACTGCTATTAGTAGGGACACTAGGTGTAGCAGTAGGGGTTGTAGTGGTAGGAGCTGTGGTGCCTTTCTTTGGACAACTGGGATCTGTTGTCCAATGGCCTTTTATTTTACATAAATAGCACCATGGTTTCTTTTCCTTGTTCTGATTAAAGGAGGATTTGGACCCACCACCCCCACCAGAGTGTTTTTGTGGGCCTGATGAAGACTCATTTTTAGATTTGTCCCCACCCTTGTCAGAAGACTTACCATCCTTCTTTTTGTTGCCATCTTTGTCACCCCCTGTATGAACTTTTCTGTTCACTCTTGTTCTGACCCATTTGTCTGCCTTCTTTCCCAATTCTTGGGGAGAGGTCAGATCAGAGTCCACCAAGTACTGGTGCAACAAATCAGACACACAATTATTAAGAATATGCTCTCTCAGGATTAAGTTATACATGCTGTCATAATCAGTAACTTTACTGCCATGTAACCACCCCTCCAAGGCCTTCACTGCCTGGTCAATGAAATCAACCCAGTCTTGTGAAGACTCCTTTTTGGTCTCTCTGAACTTTATCCTGTACTGTTCAGTGGTTAAGCCATAACCATCCAGGAGTGCATTCTTAAGAACTTGGAAATTATTGGCATCATTTTCTTTCACAGTAAGGAGCCTATCCCTACCTTTTCCACTAAATGATAGCCATAGGATAGCAGCCCACTGCTTTTGAGGGACATCCTGTACAGCACAGGCCCTCTCAAGTGCAGGAAACCACTTGTTAATGTCATCCCCCTCCTTATAAGGGGGAACTATCTTGTGCAGATTCCTGGAATCATGCTCTTTTGCAGGATGACTATGGGGAATACTGCTGCTGCCACCATGGGTATCTAAACCCAACTTCTGTCTTTCCTTCTCTAATTCTAAAGACTGTCTATCCAAATCCAGCTGTTGCTTCTTGAGCTTCAGTCTGGTTTGTTCCACTCTCAATCTATTGAGCTCCCTTTCTAACAATCTGTCATCAGGGTGAGTGGGAGGGACATTTCTAGATACAGAGGTATGATGGGAATGAACAGAAGGAGACCTGTCCCTTACAGAGGGCACCCTAACAGCTTGGCTAACAGTATAATGTGAGAGCACACCATCAGTATGGTGTGATTCAACCTCTGTACCAACTATGCTAGACTGTCTAGTAATGGGCAGGCTGAGAAGTTTCTTTCCTGAATCTTTTCCTGGGGGAGTCCCTGGATCAGATTGAGAACCATTAGCTACTTTTTCACCAGATTGGGCACTTATGGCCTTATCCTGTACTCTAAGCATGTTAATTAACAGTTCTAAGGAAGGATTCTTCCCTACACTCAAACCTCTCTCTATGCAGAGACTCCTTGCTCCTTTCCAGCTAAGTTGATCATATGCAAGTTTGGACAGATCAACATTTTGGCCTGTGCCCGACATTTTTAGAGAGAGTTAAAGTGATAGAAAAAGAGAAAGAGGTTTTTAGAACTTTTTAGAAAGACAGAAAAAAAACTTTTTAAAATTTTAAGAACTTTTTGAAAGTTTTAGAAGTACTTTTCAGCACTTAGAAAAGAGTGAAAAGAGGAAATGCAAAACTTTTTGGCTATGTGTATATACACTGACCTTGTTTTGTATATTTTTCTCTTATGAAAAGTACAATGACAAGAGTGGTAAGTAGTCTCAAAGCACTTATCCCACCGCTGCACAACCAATGTAGGAGGCTGGACTGGCTTGTAGTGAGTACCAAGGGGTACTTGCACCTTGCACCAGGCCCAGTTATCCCTTATTAGTGTATAGGGTGTCTAGCAGCTTAGGCTGATAGATAATGGTAGCTTAGCACAGCAGCTTAGGCTGAACTAGGAGACGGGTGAAGCTACTACAGAACCACTTAGTGTCATATGCACAATATCATAAGAAAACACAATACACAGTTATACTAAAAATAAAGGTACTTTATTTTTATGACAATATGCCAAAGTATCTTAGAGTGTACCCTCAGTGAGAGGATAGGAAATATACACAAGATATATATACACAATAGCAAAAATATGCAGTATAGTCTTAGAAAACAGTGCAAACAATGTATAGTTACAATAGGATGCAATGGGGAAACATAGGGATAGGGGCAACACAAACCATATACTCCAAAAGTGGAATGCGAACCACGAATGGACCCCAAACCTATGTGACCTTGTAGAGGGTCGCTGGGACTATTAGAAAATAGTGAGAGTTAGAAAAATAACCCTCCCCAAGACCCTGAAAAGTGAGTGCAAAGTGCACTAAAGTTCCCCTAAGGACAAAATAGTCGTGTTAGAGGAATAATGCAGGAAAGACACAAACCAGCAATGCAACAACTGTGGATTTCCAATCTAGGGTACCTGTGGAACAAGGGGACCAAGTCCAAAAGTCACAAGCAAGTCGGAGATGGGCAGATGCCCAAGAAATGCCAGCTGCGGGTGCAAAGAAGCTTCAACTGGACAGAAGAAGCTGAGGTTTCTGCAGGAACGAAAAGGGCTAGAGACTTCCCCTTTGGTGGACGGATCCCTCTCGCCTTGGAGAGTCGTGCAGACGTGTTTTCCCGCCGAAAGAATGCCAACAAGCCTTGCTACACGCAAATCGTGCGTTTGGCGTTTTTGGACGCTGCTGCGGCCCAGGAGGGACCAGGAGGTCGCAAATTGGACTATGAGGTAGAGGGGACGTCGAGCAAGACAAGGAGCCCTCTTATCAGCAGGTAGAATCCAGAGAAGTGCCAGAAACAGGCACTAGGAGGATGCATGAAATGGTGCTCACCCGAAGTCGCACAAAGGAGTCCCACGTCGCCGGAGACCAACTTAGAAAGTCGTGCAATGCAGGTTAGAGTGCCGTGGACCCAGGCTTGGCTGTGCACGAAGGATTTCCGCCGGAAGTGCACAGGGGCCGGAGTAGCTGCAAAGTCGCGGTTCCCAGCAATGCAGCCCAGCGAGGTGAGGCAAGGACTTACCTCCACCAAACTTGGGCTGAAGAGTCACTGGACTGTGGGGGTCACTTGGACAGAGTCGCTGGATTCGAGGGACCTCGCTCGTCGTGCTGAGAGGAGACCCAAGGGACCGGTAATGCAGCTTTTTGGTGCCTGCGGTTGCAGGGGGAAGATTCCGTCGACCCACGGGAGATTTCTTCGGAGCTTCTGGTGCAGAGAGGAGGCAGACTACCCCCACAGCATGCACATGCAGGAAAACAGTCGAGAAGGCGGCAGGATCAGCGTTACAGAGTTGCAGTAGTCGTCTTTGCTACTATGTTGCAGGTTTGCAGGCTTCCAGCGCGGTCAGCAGTCGATTCCTTATCAGAAGGTAAAGAGAGAGATGCAGAGGAACTCGGCTGAGCTCATGCATTCGTTATCTAAAGTTTCCCCAGAGACAGAGACCCTAAATAGCCAGAAAAGAGGGTTTGGCTACCTAGGAGAGAGGAAAGGCTACTAACACCTGAAGGAGCCTATCAGCAGGAGTCTCTGACGTCACCTGGTGGCACTGGCCACTCAGAGCAGTCCAGTGTGCCAGCAGCACCTCTGTTTCCAAGATGGCAGAGGTCTGGAGCACACTGGAGGAGCTCTGGACACCTCCCAGGGGAGGTGCAGGTCAGGGGAGTGGTCACTCCCCTTTCCTTTGTCCAGTTTCGCGCCAGAGCAGGGGCTAAGGGGTCCCTGAACCGGTGTAGACTGGCTTATGCAGAATTGGGCACATCTGTGCCCAACAAAGCATTTCCAGAGGCTGGGGGAGGCTACTCCTCCCCTGCCTTCACACCATTTTCCAAAGGGAGAGGGTGTCACACCCTCTCTCAGAGGAAGTTCTTTGTTCTGCCATCCTGGGCCAGGCCTGGCTGGACCCCAGGAGGGCAGCTGCCTGTCTGAGGGGTTGGCAGCAGCAGCAGCTGCAGTGAAACCCCAGGAAGGGCAGTCTGGCAGTACCAGGGTCTGTGATACAGACCACTGGGATCATGGGATTGTGCCAACTATGCCAGGATGGTATAGAGGGGGCAATTCCATGATCATAGACATATTACATGGCCATATTCGGAGTTACCATGGTGAAGCTACATATAGGTAGTGACCTATATGTAGTGCACGCGTGTAATGGTGTCCCCGCACTCACAAAGTTCAGGGAATTGGCTCTGAACAATGTGGGGGCACCTTGGCTAGTGCCAGGGTGCCCTCACACTAAGTAACTTTGCACCTAACCTTTACCAGGTAAAGGTTAGACATATAGGTGACTTATAAGTTACTTAAGTGCAGTGTAAAATGGCTGTGAAATAACGTGGACATTATTTCACTCAGGCTGCAGTGGCAGGCCTGTGTAAGAATTGTCAGAGCTCCCTATGGGTGGCAAAAGAAATGCTGCAGCCCATAGGGATCTCCTGGAACCCCAATACCCTGGGTACCTCAGTACCATATACTAGGGAATTATAAGGGTGTTCCAGTAAGCCAATGTAAATTGGTAAAAATAGTCACTAGCCTGTTAGTGACAATTTGGAAAGAAATGAGAGAGCATAACCACTGAGGTTCTGATTAGCAGAGCCTCAGTGAGACAGTTAGTCACTACACAGGTAACACATTCAGGCACACTTATGAGCACTGGGCCCCTGGGTTACCAGTGTCCCAGTGACACATACAACTAAAACAACATATATACAGTGAAAAATGGGGGTAACATGCCAGGCAAGATGGTACTTTCCTACAGCTAGAGACCAATTTCACCAATTCACATTGGCATACTGGTACACCCATATAATTCCCTAGTATATGGTACTGAGGTACCCAGGGTATTGGGGTTCCAGGAGATCCCTATGGGCTGCAGCATTTCTTTTGTCACCCATAGGGAGATCTGACAATTCTTACACAGGCCTGCCAGTGCAGCCTGAGTGAAATAACGTCCACGTTATTTCAAAGCCATTGACCACTGCACTTAAGTAACTTATAAGTCACCAATATATCTAACCTTCACCAGGTGAAGGTTGGGTGCTAAGTTACTTAGTGTGTGGGCACCCTGGCACTAGCCAAGGTGCCCCCACATTGTTCAGGGCAAATTCCCCGGACTTAGTGAGTGCGGGGACACCATTACATGTGTGCACTATGGATAGGTCACTACCTATGTATAGCGTCACAATGGTAACTCCGAACATGGCCATGTAACATGTCTAAGATCATGGAATTGTCTCCCCAATGCCATTCTGGCATTGTGGAGACAATTCCACGATCCCCTGGGTCTCTAGCACAGAACCTGGGTACTGCCAAACTGCCTTTCCGGGGTTTCCACTGCAGCTGCTGCTGCTGCCAACCCCTAAGATAGGTTTCTGCCCCCTGGGGTCCAGGCAGCCCTGGCCCAAGAAGGCAGAACAAAGGATTTCCTCTGAGAGAGGGTGTTACACCCTCTCCCTTTGGAAATAGGTGTTAAGGCTGGGGAGGAGTAGCCTCCGCCAGCCTCTGGAAATGCTTTGATGGGCACAGATGGTGCCCATCTCTGCATAAGCCAGTCTAGACCAGTTCAGGGATCTCCCAGCCCTGCTCTGCTGCGAAACTGGACAAAGGAAGGGGGAGTGACCACTCCCCTGACCAGTACCTCCCAGGGGAGGTGCACAGAGCTCCTCCAGTGTGTCCCAGACCTCTGCCATCTTGGAAACAGAGGTGTTGGGGGCACACTGGACTGCTCTGAGTTGCCAGTGCCAGCAGGTGACGTCAGAGACCCACTCTGATAGGCTCTTACCTTTCTTGGTAGCCAATCCTCCTTTCTTGGTGGCCAAACCTCCTTTTCTGGCTATTTAGGGTCTCTGCTTTGGGGAATTCTTCAGATATCGAATGCAAGTGCTCATCAGAGTTCCTCTGCATTTCCCTCTTCACCTTCTGCCAAAGGATCGACCGCTGACTGCTCAGGACGCCTGCAAAACCGCAACAAAGTAGCAAAGACGTCTACTGCAACCTTGTATCGCTTCATCCTGCTGGCTTTCTCGCCTGTTTCCTGGTGGTGCATGTTCTGGGGGTAGCCTGCCTCCTTCTTGCACCAGGAGCTCCGAAGAAATCTCCCGTGGGTCGACGGAATCTTCCCCCTGCAACCGCAGGCACCAAAGAACTGCATCACAGGTCCTCTGGGTCTCCTCTCAGCACGACAAGCGTGGTCCCTGGAACTCAGCAACTCTGTCCAAGTGACTCCCACAGTCCAGTGACTCTTCAGTCCACGTTTGGTGGAGGTATGTCCTTGCCTCCCCACGCTAGACTGTATTGCTGGGAACCGCGTGTTTTGCAGCTGCTCCGGCTCCTGTGCACTCTTCCAGGATTTCCTTTGTGCACAGCCAAGCCTGGATCCCCGGCACTCTAACCTGCAGTGCACGACCTCCTGAGTTGTCCTCCGGCGTCGTGGGACCCTCTTGTGACTTAGGGTGAGCTCCGGTTCACTTCACTTCGTAGTGCCTGTTCTGGCACTTCTGCGGGTGCTGCTTGCTTCTGAGAGGGCTCCTTGTCTTGCTGGGCGCCCCCTCTGTCTCTTCACGCAACTGGTGACATCCTGGTCCCTCCTGGGCCACAGCAGCATCCAAAAACCCTAACCGCGACCCTTGCAGCTAGCAAGGCTTGTTTGCGGTCTTTCTGCACGGAAACACCTCTGCACGGTTCTTCATGACGTGGGACAGCCATCCTCCAAAGCGGAAGTTTCTAGCCCTTGTCGTTCTTGCAGAATCCACAGCTTCTATCCTCCGTGGAAGCTTCTTTGCACCCACAGCTGGCATTTCCTGGGGATCTGCCCACTCCCGAATTGATCGTGACTTTTGGACTTGGTCCCCTTGTTCCACAGGTACTCTCGTCAGGAAATCCATCGTTGTTGCATTGATGGTGTTGGTCTTCCTTGCAGAATTCCCCTATCACGACTTCTGTGCTCTTTGGGGAACTTAGGTGCACTTTGCACCCACTTTTCAGGGTCTTGGGGTGGGCTATTTATTTAACCCTCACTGTTTCCTTACAGTCCCAGCGACCCTTTACAAGGTCACATAGGTTTGGGGTCCATTCGTGGTTCGCATTCCACTTCTAGAGTATATGGTTTGTGTTGCCCCTATCCCTATGTGCCCCTATTGCTTTCTATTGTGACTATACATTGTTTGCAATGTTTTCTATTGCTATTACTGCATATTTTGGTATTGTGTACATATATCTTGTGTATATTTGCTATCCTCATACTGAGGGTACTCACTGAGATACTTTGGCATATTGTCATAAAAATATAGTACCTTTATTTTTAGTATATCTGTGTATTGTGTTTTCTTAAGATATTGTGCATATAACACTAGTGGTACTGTAGGAGCTTCACTCGTCTCCTAGTTCAGCCTAAGCTGCTCTGCTAAACTACCTTTTCTATCAGCCTAAGCTGCAAGACACCCCTCTACACTAATAAGGGATACCTGGACCTGGTGCAAGGTCTAAGTACCCCTTGGTACCCACTACAAGCCAGGCCAGCCTCCTGCATTGGTTGTGCAGTGGTGGGATCAGTACTTGCAGCTACTTACCACTTTGTCATTTTGTACTTTTCATAAGAGAAAAATATACAAAACAAGTTCAGTGTATGTACACCTAACCAAAAGTTTTGCTTTTCTTCTCTTACTCTTTTGCTAAGTGCTGAAAAGTACCTTTAAAACTTTAAAAAAGTTCTTAAAAAGTTGTAAAAGCTTTTTTTTCTGTTCTTTAAAAAGTTCTGAAACTTTTTCTTTCTTTTTCTGTCCCTTAAACCTTTTCTGTAATGTCTGGTACAGGTCAAACTGTTCATCTGACTAAACTTGCTTATGACCACCTTAGCTGGAAAGGAGCAAGGAGTCTCTGCATTCAAAGAGGTTTAGGGGTAGGGAAGAATCCCTCTAGTGAACTGTTAGTTAAAATGCTCATTGAACAAGATAAGACCTTAGTTGGCACTTCTGGTGAGAGATTAGCTGATGGGTCCCACTCTGATTCTGGGGCACCCCTCGTAAAAGAGTTAGAAGGTAACCTTCCCAACCTGCCCATTAGCAGGCCACCTAGCATTGCTGGTACTAATGTGACTTCTCATCACAGTAAGAGTGTTACTTCTCATCACAGTAGTTCTGTAGGCCAAAATGTTAGAGTGCCATCTGTTAGGGACAGGTCTCCCTCTGTTCATTCTCACCATTCTTCTGTGTCAAGGCATGCCCAACCCACCCTCCCTGAAGACAGAGTGTTAGAAAGGGAGCTCAATAGATTGAGAGTGGAAGAATCCAGGCTGATGCTCAAGACGCAACAGCTGGATTTAGATAGACAAGCATTTGACTTAGAAAAAGAAACACAGAGGTTGGGGTTAGGACCCCATGGTGGCAGCAGCAGTATTACAGATAGTAATCCTGTAAAAGAGCATGATTCTAGGAATCTGCAAAAGATAGTTCCCCCTTACAAGGAGGGGGATGACATTAACAAGTGGTTTGCTGCACTTGAGAGGGCCTGTAATGTACAGGGGGTCCCTCAAAGGCAGTGGGCTGCTATCCTATGGCTATCTTTCAGTGGAAAGGGTAGGGATAGGTTCCTTACTGTTAAGGAAAGTGATGCCAATAATTTTACAGTTCTTAAGAATGCACTCCTAGATGGTTATGGCTTAACCACTGAACAGTACAGGATCAAGTTCAGAGAAACCAAAAAGGAGTCTTCACAAGACTGGGTAGACTTTGTTGACCATTCAGTGAAGGCCTTGGAGGGGTGGTTACATGGCAGTAAAGTTTCTGACTATGAAAGCCTGTATAACTTGATCCTGAAGGAGCATATTCTTAATAATTGTTTGTCTGATTTGTTACACCAGTTCCTGGTAGACTCAGATCTGACCTCTCCCCAAGAATTGGGAAAGAAGGCAGACAAATGGGTCAGAACAAGAGTGAACAGAAAAGTTCATACAGGTGGTGAGAAGGATGGCAAGAAGAAAGATGGTGAGAAATCTCTGGATAAGCATGGGGATAAGGGTAAAACCAAAGATCCTTCTTCAAATCCTAAACACTCTTCTGGGGGTGGGGATAAAACAAATTCTTCATCTCCTTCTTCACAACCTGCACACATTAAAAAGCCTTGGTGCTTTGTGTGTAAAAACAGAGGCCATAGGCCAGGGGATAAGTCGTGTCCAGGTAAACCCCCTGAGCCTACCACCACTAATACATCAAGCTCTAGTGCACCTAGTAGTAGTGGCAATAGTGGTGGGACTGCTGGCAACAGTCAAACTAAGGGTGTAGTTGGGTTCACTTATGGGTCCATCATAGAAACTGGGGTAGTCAGTCCCAAGACAGTTTCTGTCACACCTAGTGGCATTGCCACACTGGCTGCTTGTCCCCTTACAATGGATAAGTACAGGCAGACAGTTTCAATAAATGGTGTTGAGGCCCAGGCCTACAGGGACACAGGTGCCAGTATCACTTTGGTGACTGAAAACCTGGTGGCTCCTGAACAGCACATCATTGGACAACAGTATAAGATTATTGATGTCCATAACTCCACTAAGTTTCTTCCCTTAGCTATAGTTCAGCATAGTTGGGGTGGAGTTACTGGCCCTAAGCAGGTGGTAGTGTCACCTAGCTTACCTGTAGACTGTCTCGTAGGTAATGACCTAGAGGCCTCACGTTGGGCTGATGTAGAGTTTTATACCCATTCAACCATGCTGGGTATCCCGGAGGAATTGTTCCCTCTCATTTCTACTGAAATGAAAAAGCAAAGGAGAGAAGGCCTGAAAACTCAGGATCCCTCTCCAACAACAGGTAAAAAGGATATCACAGTATCCCCTACCCACCCTGCCATTCAGGATACCATTCCTGTGATGGGAGAAACCTCTCCTGGGGTGGCACCTGTTCCAAGGGATTCATCAGCTGGCATAGCTGTACTCCTAGAGGTGAAAGTACCTCTCTGTGGGATAACTCATATTGGTGAGAAAAAGAGCGCCATTTTTGTTAACATGGAGCATCCCTCCAACCCTCCCAGAGAAACTTTAGTGCAGAAACCCTGCACTGCCTCACAACACTTAGGTCAGCAACCCTGCCCTAGTGTGGACCTCATAGGACAGCATCGCTGCCCTGCTCCAAATCAAGAGAAACAGCATCCCTGTTCTCTCTTCCAGCCATATGGACAAAGTTTTTGCCCAGCTATGGCTTTACTGAGACAGCATCCCTGTCTGGCATTCTCATCACTAGAAATAGGTCCAGTGGACAATTCCCACTGTTCTAAACTAAAACTTACTGATAGAAACTCTGAAAATATATCTTCACATTGTTGCTTAGCTAAAAAACTTCAACCAGGGTGGTTTACATCCCCACAGGGAAGTAACCATATAGTGGATGATAAAGGGAGTAACCAGTCTATTGCAGAGCTATTCTCTACTTATCACCACTTAGACAACAAAGTCTTAACTGGCCAAGGTTAGCCTTATTGTCCTTCGTTTGGGGGGGGGGGGGTTGTGTGAGAAAGTAGCCTCTTTCTAGCCTTATTAGCCCCACTTTTGGCCTGTTTGTGAGTATATCTCAGGGTGTTTTCACTGTCTCACTGGAATCCTGCTAGCCAGGGCCCAGTGCTCATAGTGAAAACCCTATGTTTTCAGTATGTTTGTTATGTGTCACTAGGACCCTGCTAGCCAGGACCCCAGTGCTCATAAGTTTGTGGCCTATATGTATGTGTTCCCTGTGTGCCGTTTGGCAAATTGTCATAAAAATAAAGTACCTTTATTTTTAGTATATCTGTGTATTGTGTTTTCTTATGATATTGTGCATATGACACTAGTGGTACTGTAGGAGCTTCACTCGTCTCATAGTTCAACCTAAGCTGCTCTGCTAAGCTACCTTTTCTATCAGCCTAAGCTGCTAGACACCCCTCTGCACTAATAAGGGATACCTGGGCCTGGTGCAAGGTGTAAGTACCCCTTGGTACTCACTACAAGCCAGTCCAGCCTCCTACATTGGTTGTGCAGCGGTGGGATAAGTACTTTGCAACTACTTACCACTTTGTCATACTGTACTTTTCATAAGAGAAAAATATACAAAAAAAGTTCAGTGTATGTACACCTAACCAAAACGTTTTGCTTTTCTTCTCTCACTTCTTTGATAAGTGCTGAAAAGTACCTCTAAAACTTTCAAAAAGTTCTTAAAAAGTTTTAAAAGTTTTTTTTTCTGTTCTTTAAAAAGTTCTAAAAACTTTTTCTTTCTTTTTCTGTCCCTTAAACACTTTCTATAATGTCTGGCACAGGCCAAACTGTTGATCTGTCCAAACTTGCTTATGATCACCTTAGCTGGAAAGGAGCAAGGAGTCTCTGCATTGAAAGAGGTTTAGGGGTAGGGAAGAATCCCTCTAGAGAACTATTGGTCAATATGCTCATTGAACAAGATAAGACCTTATTGGGCACTTCTGTTGAGAAATTAGATGATGGTTCCCAATCTGACCCTGGGGCACCCTTAGCAAAAGATTTAGAAGGGAACCTTCCCAACCTGCCCATTAGCAGGCCACCTAGCATAGCTGGTACTGATGTGAATTCACATCACAGTAAGAGTGTTACTTCTCATCATAGTAGGAGTGTTACTTCTGTAGGCCAGAATGTTAGAGTGCCATCTGTTAGGGACAGGTCTCCCTCTGTTCATTCTCACCATACTTCTGTGTCAAGGCATGCCCCACCCACCCACCCTGAAGACAGAGTGTTAGAAAGGGAGCTCAATAGATTGAGAGTGGAAGAATCCAGGCTGAAGCTCAAGAAGCAACAGCTGGATTTAGATAGGCAAGCCTTTGATTTAGAAAAAGAAAGACAGAGGTCGGGGTTAGGACCCCGTGGTGGCAGCAGCAGTATTCCCCATAGTCATCCTGCAAAAGAGCATGATTCTAGGAATCTGCACAAGATATTTCCCCCTTACAAGGAGGGGGATGACATTAACAAGTGGTTTGCTGCACTTGAGAGGGCCTGTGTTGTACAGGAGGTCCCTCTAAGGCAGTGGGCTGCTATCCTATGGCTATCATTTAATGGAAAAGGTAGGGATAGGCTCCTTACTGTGAAAGAAAATGATGCCAATAATTTTACAGTTCTTAAGAATGCACTCCTGGATGGTTATGGCTTAACCACTGAACAGTACAGGATAAAGTTCAGAGAGACCAAAAAGGAGTCTTCACAAGACTGGGTTGATTTCATTGACCATTCAGTGAAGGTCTTGGAGGGGTGGTTACATGGCAGTAAAGTTACTGATTATGAAAGCCTGTATAACACAATCCTGAGAGAGCATATACTTAATAATTGTGTGTCTGATTTGTTGCACCAGTACCTGGTAGACTCTGATCTGACCTCTCCCCAAGAATTGGGAAAGAAGGCAGACAAATGGGTCAGAACAAGGGTGAACAGAAAAGTTCATACAGGGGGTGACAAAGATGGCAATAAGAAGAAAGATGGTGAAAAATCTCAAGATAAGCATGGGGATAAGGGTAAAACCAAAGATCCCACTTCAAATCTTAAACACTCTTCAGAGGGTGGGGATAAAACTAATTCTTCCTCTTCTTCTCAACCTGCACACATTAAAAAGCCTTGGTGCTTTGTGTGTAAAAACAGAGGCCATAGGCCAGGGGATAAGTCCTGTCCAGGTAAACCCCCTGAGCCTACCACCACTAATACATCAAGCTCTAGTGCCCCTAGCAGTAGTGGTACTAGTGGTGGGACTGCTGGCAACAGTCAAGCAAAGGGTGTAGTTGGGTTCACTTATGGGTCCATAGTGGAAACTGATGTAATCAGTCCCAAGACAGTTTCTGTCACACCTAGTGGCATTGGCCTTGCCACACTGGCTGCTTGTCCCCTTACAATGGATAAGTACAGGCAAACAGTTTCAATAAATGGTGTTGAGGCCTTGGCCTACAGGGACACAGGTGCCAGTTTCACTTTGGTGACTGAAAACCTAGTGCACCCTGATCAACACATCATTGGACAACAGTATAAGATTATTGATGTCCATAACTCCACTAAGTTTCTTCCCTTAGCTATAATTCAGTTTAGTTGGGGTGGAGTTACTGGCCCTAAGCAGGTGGTGGTATCACCTAGCTTACCTGTAGACTGTCTCTTAGGTAATGACCTAGAGGCCTCAGGTTGGGCTGATGTAGAGTTTTATGCCCATGCAGCCATGCTGGGCATCCCTGAGGAATTGTTCCCTCTCATTTCAAGTGAAATGAAAAAGAAAAGGAGAGAAGTCTGAAAACTCAGGATCCCTCTCCATCAACAGGTAAAAAGGGTATCACAGTATCCCCTAACCACCCTACCATTCAGGATACTATTCCTGTGGTGGGAGAAACCTCTCCTGGGGTGGCACCTGTTCAAAGGGAATCATCAGCTGGCAAAGCTGGACTCCGTGAGGTGGAAGTACCTCTCTGTGGGATAACTAACATTGGTGAGAAAAACAGCACCATTTTAGTTAACATGGAGCATCCCTCCAACCCTCCCAGAGAAACTTTAGTGCAGAAACCCTGCACTACCTCACAACACTTAGGACAGCATCCCTGCCCTAGTGTGGAGCTCATAGGACAGCATCCCTGCCCTGCTCCAACTCAAGAGAAACAGCATCCCTGTTCTCTCTTCCAGCCAAATGGACAAAGTTTTTGCCCAGCTATGGCTTTTCTGAGACAGCATCCCTGTCTGGCATTTCCATCACTACAAATAGGTTCAGTGGACAATTCCCACTGCTCTAAACTAAAACTTACTGATAGAAACTCTGAAAATACATCTTCACATTGTTGGTTAGCTAAAAAACTTCAAACAGGGTGGTTTACATCCCCACAGGGAAGTAACCATATAGTGGATGATAAAGGGAGTAACCAGTCTATTGCAGAGCTACTCTCTACTTATCACCACTTAGACAATAAAGTCTCAACTGGCCAAGGTTAGCCTTATTGTCCTTCGTTTGGGGGGGGGGTTGTGTGAGAAGGTAGCCTCTTTCTAGCATTGTTACCCACTCTTTTGGCCTGTTTGTGAGTGTATGTCAGGGTGTTTGTCACTGTTTTCACTGTCTCACTGGGATCCTGAGAGCCAGGCCTCAGTGCTCATAGTGAAAACACTATGTTTTCAGTATGTTTGTTATGTGTCACTGGGATCCTGCTGGTCAGGACCCCAGTGCTCATAAGTTTGGGGCCTATATGTATGTGTCACTGGGACCCTGTCACACAGGGCCCCAGTGCTCATAGGTGTGCATGTATATGTTCCCTGTGTGGTGCCTAACTGTCTCACTGAGGCTCTGCTAACCAGAACCTCAGTGGTTATGCTCTCTCATTACTTTCAAATTGTCACTGACAGGCTAGTGACCATTTTTACCAATTCACATTGGCTTACTGGAACACCCTTATAATTCTCTAGTATATGGTACTGAGGTACCCAGGGTATTGGGGTTCCAGGAGATCCCTATGGGCTGCAGCAATTCTTTTGCCACCCATAGGGAGCTCTGACAATTCTTACACAGGCCTGCCACTGCAGCCTGAGTGAAATAACGTCCACGTTATTTCACAGCCATTTTACACTGCACTTAAGTAACTTATAAGTCACCTATATGTCTAACCTTTACCTGGTAAAGGTTAGGTGCAAAGTTACTTAGTGTGAGGGCACCCTGGCACTAGCCAAGGTGCCCCCACATTGTTCAGAGCCAATTCCCTGAACTTTGTGAGTGCGGGGACACCATTACACGCGTGCACTACATATAGGTCACTACCTATATGTAGCTTCACCATGGTAACTCCGAATATGGCCATGTAACATGTCTATGATCATGGAATTGCCCCCTCTATACCATCCTGGCATAGTTGGCACAATCCCATGATCCCAGTGGTCTGTAGCACAGACCCTGGTACTGCCAAATTGCCCTTCCTGGGGTTTCACTGCAGCTGCTGCCAACCCCTCAGACAGGCAGCTGCCCTCCTGGGGTCCAGCCAGGCCTGGCCCAGGATGGCAGAACAAAGAACTTCCTCTGAGAGAGGGTGTGACACCCTCTCCCTTTGGAAAATGGTGTGAAGGCAGGGGAGGAGTAGCCTCCCCCAGCCTCTGGAAATGCTTTGTTGGGCACAGATGTGCCCAATTCTGCATAAGCCAGTCTACACCGGTTCAGGGACCCCTTAGCCCCTGCTCTGGCGCGAAACTGGACAAAGGAAAGGGGAGTGACCACTCCTCTGACCTGCACCTCCCCTGGGAGGTGTCCAGAGCTCCTCCAGTGTGCTCCAGACCTCTGCCATCTTGGAAACAGAGGTGCTGCTGGCACACTGGACTGCTCTGAGTGGCCAGTGCCACCAGGTGACGTCAGAGACTCCTGCTGATAGGCTCCTTCAGGTGTTAGTAGCCTTTCCTCTCTCCTAGGTAGCCAAACCCTCTTTTCTGGCTATTTAGGGTCTCTGTCTCGGGGGAAACTTTAGATAACGAATGCAAGAGCTCATCCGAGTTCCTCTGCATCTCCCTCTTCACCTTCTGGTAAGGAAACGACCGCTGACCGCGCTGGAAGCCTGCAAACCTGCAACATAGTAGCAAAGACGACTACTGCAACTCTGTAACGCTGATCCTGCCGCCTTCTCGACTGTTTTCCTGCTTGTGCATGCTGTCGGGGTAGCCTGCCTCCTCTCTGCACCAGAAGCTCCGAAGAAATCTCCCGTGGGTCGACGGAATCTTCCCCCTGCAACCGCAGGCACCAAAAAGCTGCATTACCGGTCCCTTGGGTCTCCTCTCAGCATGACGAGCGAGGTCCCTCGAATCCAGCGACACTGTCCAAGTGACCCCCACAGTCCAGTGACTCTTCAGTCCAAGTTTGGTGGAGGTAAGTCCTTGCCTCACCTCGCTGGGCTGCATTGCTGGGAACCGCGACTTTGCAGCTACTCCGGCCCCTGTGCACTTCCGGCGGAAATCCTTTGTGCACAGCCAAGCCTGGGTCCACGGCACTCTAACCTGCATTGCACGACTTTCTAAGTTGGTCTCCGGCGACGTGGGACTCCTTTGTGCAACTTCGGCGAGCACCGTTTCACGCATCCTCGTAGTGCCTGTTTCTGGCACTTCTCTGGGTGCTACCTGCTTCAGTGAGGGCTCTTTGTCTTGCTCGACGTCCCCTCTCTCTTCAGATCCAATTTGCGACCTCCTGGTCCCTCCTGGGCCCCAGCAGCGTCCAAAAACGCCAAATGCACGATTTGCGTGTAGCAAGGCTTGTTGGCGTCCTTCCGGCGGGAAAACACTTCTGCACGACTCTCCAAGGCGAGCGGGATCCGTCCACCAAAGGGGAAGTCTCTAGCCTTTTTCGTTCCTGCAGAAATCTCAGCTTCTTCTGTCCAGTCGAAGCTTCTTTGCACCCACAGCTGGCATTTCCTGGGCATCTGCCCATCTCCGACTTGCTTGTGACTTTTGGACTTGGTCCCCTTGTTCCACAGGTACCCTAGATTGGAAATCCACAGTTGTTGCATTGCTGGTTTGTGTCTTTCCTGCATTATTCCTCTAACACGACTATTTTGTCCTTAGGGGAACTTTAGTGCACTTTGCACTCACTTTTCAGGGTCTTGGGGAGGGTTATTTTTCTAACTCTCACTATTTTCTAATAGTCCCAGCGACCCTCTACAAGGTCACATAGGTTTGGGGTCCATTCGTGGTTCGCATTCCACTTTTGGAGTATATGGTTTGTGTTGCCCCCATCCCTATGTTTCCCCATTGCATCCTATTGTAACTATACATTGTTTGCACTGTTTTCTAAGACTATACTGCATATTTTTGCTATTGTGTATATATATCTTGTGTATATTTCCTATCCTCTCACTGAGGGTACACTCTAAGATACTTTGGCATATTGTCATAAAAATAAAGTACCTTTATTTTTAGTATAACTGTGTATTGTGTTTTCTTATGATATTGTGCATATGACACTAAGTGGTACTGTAGTAGCTTCACACGTCTCCTAGTTCAGCCTAAGCTGCTCTGCTAAGCTACCATTATCTATCAGCCTAAGCTGCTAGACACCCTATACACTAATAAGGGATAACTGGGCCTGGTGCAAGGTGCAAGTACCCCTTGGTACTCACTACAAGCCAGTCCAGCTTCCTACATTGGTTGTGCAGTGGTGGGATAAGTGCTTGAGACTACTTACCACTCTTGTCATTGTACTTTTCATAAGAGAAAAATATACAAAACAAGGTCAGTGTATATACACATAGCCAAAAAGTTTTGCATTTCCTCTTTTCACTCTTTTCTAAGTGCTGAAAAGTACTTCTAAAGTTTCAAAAATTTCTTAAAAGTTTAAAAAGTTTTTTTTCTGTCTTTCCAAAAAGTTCTGAAAACTTTTGTCTCTTTCTCCATCACTTTAACTCTCTCTAAAAAAAATGTCTGGCACAGGCCAAAGTGTTGATCTGTCCAAACTTGCATCTGACAACCTTAGCTGGAAAAGAGCAAGGAGTCTCTGTATAGAGAGAGGTTTGAGTGTAGGGAAGAATCCTGCCTTAGAACTATTAATTAACATGCTTAGAGAACAGGATAAGGCCATAGGTGCCCCATCTGTTGAAAAAGTACCTAATAGTTCCCAATCAGATTCAGGGACTCCCCCAGGAAAAGATTCAGGAAAGAAACTTCCTAGCCTGCCCATTACAAGACAATCTAGCATAGATGGTAATGATGATGAGCCACATCATAGAAATAGTGTTGTCTCACATCATAGCAAAAGCATATATTCTCACCATACTGGTAGTAATGTTTCTGTAAACCAAGCTGTTAAGTTGGCTTCTGTAAGGGACAGGTCTCCTTCTGTTCATTCCCATCATAGCTCTGTTTCTAGAAATGTCCCTCCCACCAACCCTGATGACAGAATGTTAGAGAGGGAACTCAATAAGTTGAGGGTGGAACAAACCAGACTGAAGCTTAAAAAGCAACAGCTGGATTTGGATAGACAGTCTTTTGAATTAGAGAAGGAAAGACAGAAGTTGGGTTTAGATACCCATGGTGGCAGCAGCAGTATTCCCCATAGTCATCCTGCAAAAGAGCATGATTCCAGGAATCTGCACAAGATAGTTCCCCCTTATAAGGAGGGGGATGACATTAACAAGTGGTTTGCTGCACTTGAGAGGGCCTGTGTTGTACAGGATGTCCCTCAAAGGCAGTGGGCTGCTATCCTATGGCTATCATTTAATGGAAAAGGTAGGGATAGGCTCCTTACTGTGAAAGAAAATGATGCCAATAATTTTACAGTTCTTAAGAATGCACTCCTGGATGGTTATGGCTTAACCACTGAACAGTACAGGATAAAGTTCAGAGAGACCAAAAAGGAGTCTTCACAAGACTGGGTTGATTTCATTGACCATTCAGTGAAGGTCTTGGAGGGGTGGTTACATGGCAGTAAAGTTACTGATTATGAAAGCCTGTATAACACAATCCTGAGAGAGCATATACTTAATAATTGTGTGTCTGATTTGTTGCACCAGTACCTGGTAGACTCTGATCTGACCTCTCCCCAAGAATTGGGAAAGAAGGCAGACAAATGGGTCAGAACAAGGGTGAACAGAAAAGTTCATACAGGGGGTGACAAAGATGGCAATAAGAAGAAAGATGGTGAAAAATCTCAAGATAAGCATGGGGATAAGGGTAAAACCAAAGATCCCACTTCAAATCTTAAACACTCTTCAGAGGGTGGGGATAAAACTAATTCTTCCTCTTCTTCTCAACCTGCACACATTAAAAAGCCTTGGTGCTTTGTGTGTAAAAACAGAGGCCATAGGCCAGGGGATAAGTCCTGTCCAGGTAAACCCCCTGAGCCTACCACCACTAATACATCAAGCTCTAGTGCCCCTAGCAGTAGTGGTACTAGTGGTGGGACTGCTGGCAACAGTCAAGCAAAGGGTGTAGTTGGGTTCACTTATGGGTCCATAGTGGAAACTGATGTAATCAGTCCCAAGACAGTTTCTGTCACACCTAGTGGCATTGGCCTTGCCACACTGGCTGCTTGTCCCCTTACAATGGATAAGTACAGGCAAACAGTTTCAATAAATGGTGTTGAGGCCTTGGCCTACAGGGACACAGGTGCCAGTTTCACTTTGGTGACTGAAAACCTAGTGCACCCTGATCAACACATCATTGGACAACAGTATAAGATTATTGATGTCCATAACTCCACTAAGTTTCTTCCCTTAGCTATAATTCAGTTTAGTTGGGGTGGAGTTACTGGCCCTAAGCAGGTGGTGGTATCACCTAGCTTACCTGTAGACTGTCTCTTAGGTAATGACCTAGAGGCCTCAGGTTGGGCTGATGTAGAGTTTTATGCCCATGCAGCCATGCTGGGCATCCCTGAGGAATTGTTCCCTCTCATTTCAAGTGAAATGAAAAAGAAAAGGAGAGAAGTCTGAAAACTCAGGATCCCTCTCCATCAACAGGTAAAAAGGGTATCACAGTATCCCCTAACCACCCTACCATTCAGGATACTATTCCTGTGGTGGGAGAAACCTCTCCTGGGGTGGCACCTGTTCAAAGGGAATCATCAGCTGGCAAAGCTGGACTCCGTGAGGTGGAAGTACCTCTCTGTGGGATAACTAACATTGGTGAGAAAAACAGCACCATTTTAGTTAACATGGAGCATCCCTCCAACCCTCCCAGAGAAACTTTAGTGCAGAAACCCTGCTCTACCTCACAACACTTAGGACAGCATCCCTGCCCTAGTGTGGAGCTCATAGGACAGCATCCCTGCCCTGCTCCAACTCAAGAGAAACAGCATCCCTGTTCTCTCTTCCAGCCAAATGGACAAAGTTTTTGCCCAGCTATGGCTTTTCTGAGACAGCATCCCTGTCTGGCATTTCCATCACTACAAATAGGTTCAGTGGACAATTCCCACTGCTCTAAACTAAAACTTACTGATAGAAACTCTGAAAATACATCTTCACATTGTTGGTTAGCTAAAAAACTTCAAACAGGGTGGTTTACATCCCCACAGGGAAGTAACCATATAGTGGATGATAAAGGGAGTAACCAGTCTATTGCAGAGCTACTCTCTACTTATCACCACTTAGACAATAAAGTCTCAACTGGCCAAGGTTAGCCTTATTGTCCTTCGTTTGGGGGGGGGGTTGTGTGAGAAGGTAGCCTCTTTCTAGCATTGTTACCCCCTCTTTTGGCCTGTTTGTGAGTGTATGTCAGGGTGTTTGTCACTGTTTTCACTGTCTCACTGGGATCCTGAGAGCCAGGCCTCAGTGCTCATAGTGAAAACACTATGTTTTCAGTATGTTTGTTATGTGTCACTGGGATCCTGCTGGTCAGGACCCCAGTGCTCATAAGTTTGGGGCCTATATGTATGTGTCACTGGGACCCTGTCACACAGGGCCCCAGTGCTCATAGGTGTGCATGTATATGTTCCCTGTGTGGTGCCTAACTGTCTCACTGAGGCTCTGCTAACCAGAACCTCAGTGGTTATACTCTCTCATTACTTTCAAATTGTCACTGACAGGCTAGTGACCATTTTTACCAATTCACATTGGCTTACTGGAACACCCTTATAATTCTCTAGTATATGGTACTGAGGTACCCAGGGTATTGGGGTTCCAGGAGATCCCTATGGGCTGCAGCAATTCTTTTGCCACCCATAGGGAGCTCTGACAATTCTTACACAGGCCTGCCACTGCAGCCTGAGTGAAATAACGTCCACGTTATTTCACAGCCATTTTACACTGCACTTAAGTAACTTATAAGTCACCTATATGTCTAACCTTTACCTGGTAAAGGTTAGGTGCAAAGTTACTTAGTGTGAGGGCACCCTGGCACTAGCCAAGGTGCCCCCACATTGTTCAGAGCCAATTCCCTGAACTTTGTGAGAGCGGGGACACCATTACACGCGTGCACTACATATAGGTCACTACCTATATGTAGCTTCACCATGGTAACTCCGAATATGGCCATGTAACATGTCTATGATCATGGAATTGCCCCCTCTATACCATCCTGGCATAGTTGGCACAATCCCATGATCCCAGTGGTCTGTAGCACAGACCCTGGTACTGCCAAATTGCCCTTCCTGGGGTTTCACTGCAGCTGCTGCCAACCCCTCAGACAGGCAGCTGCCCTCCTGGGGTCCAGCCAGGCCTGGCCCAGGATGGCAGAACAAAGAACTTCCTCTGAGAGAGGGTGTGACACCCTCTCCCTTTGGAAAATGGTGTGAAGGCAGGGGAGGAGTAGCCTCCCCCAGCCTCTGGAAATGCTTTGTTGGGCACAGATGTGCCCAATTCTGCATAAGCCAGTCTACACCGGTTCAGGGACCCCTTAGCCCCTGCTCTGGCGCGAAACTGGACAAAGGAAAGGGGAGTGACCACTCCTCTGACCTGCACCTCCACTGGGAGGTGTCCAGAGCTCCTCCAGTGTGCTCCAGACCTCTGCCATCTTGGAAACAGAGGTGCTGCTGGCACACTGGACTGCTCTGAGTGGCCAGTGCCACCAGGTGACGTCAGAGACTCCTGCTGATAGGCTCCTTCAGGTGTTAGTAGCCTTTCCTCTCTCCTAGGTAGCCAAACCCTCTTTTCTGGCTATTTAGGGTCTCTGTCTTGGGGGAAACTTTAGATAACGAATGCAAGAGCTCATCCGAGTTCCTCTGCATCTCCCTCTTCACCTTCTGATAAGGAAACGACCGCTGACCGCGCTGGAAGCCTGCAAACCTGCAACATAGTAGCAAAGACGACTACTGCAACTCTGTAACGCTGATCCTGCCGCCTTCTCGACTGTTTTCCTGCTTGTGCATGCTGTCGGGGTAGCCTGCCTCCTCTCTGCACCAGAAGCTCCGAAGAAATCTCCCGTGGGTCGACGGAATCTTCCCCCTGCAACCGCAGGCACCAAAAAGCTGCATTACCGGTCCCTTGGGTCTCCTCTCAGCACGACGAGCGAGGTCCCTCGAATCCAGCGACACTGTCCAAGTGACCCCCACAGTCCAGTGACTCTTCAGTCCAAGTTTGGTGGAGGTAAGTCCTTGCCTCACCTCGCTGGGCTGCATTGCTGGGAACCGCGACTTTGCAGCTACTCCGGCCCCTGTGCACTTCCGGCGGAAATCCTTTGTGCACAGCCAAGCCTGGGTCTACGGCACTCTAACCTGCATTGCACGACTTTCTAAGTTGGTCTCCGGCGACGTGGGACTCCTTTGTGCAACTTCGGCGAGCACCGTTTCACGCATCCTCGTAGTGCCTGTTTCTGGCACTTCTCCGGGTGCTACCTGCTTCAGTGAGGGCTCTTTGTCTTGCTCGACGTCCCCTCTCTCTTCAGGTCCAATTTGCCACCTCCTGGTCCCTCCTGGGCCCCAGCAGCGTCCAAAAATGCCAAACGCACGATTTGCGTGTAGCAAGGCTTGTTGGCGTCCTTCCGGCGGTAAAACACTTCTGCACGACTCTCCCAGGCGTGGGGGATCCGTCCACCAAAGGGGAAGTCTCTAGCCCTTTTTGTTCCTGCAGAAACCTCAGCTTCTTCTGTCCAGTCAAAGCTTCTTTGCACCCGCAGCTGGCATTTCCTGGGCATCTGCCCATCTCTGACTTGCTTGTGACTTTTGGACTTGGTCCCCTTGTTCCACAGGTACCCTAGATTGGAAATCCACAGTTGTTGCATTGCTGGTTTGTGTCTTTCCTGCATTATTCCTCTAACACGACTATTTTGTCCTTAGGGGAACTTTAGTGCAATTTGCACTCACTTTTCAGGGTCTTGGGGAGGGTTATTTTTCTAACTCTCACTATTTTCTAATAGTCCCAGCGACCCTCTACAAGGTCACATAGGTTTGGGGTCCATTCGTGGTTCGCAATCCACTTTTGGAGTATATGGTTTGTGTTGCCCCTATCCCTATGTTTCCCCATTGCATCCTATTGTAACTATACATTGTTTGCACTGTTTTCTAAGACTATACTGCATATTTTTGCTATTGTGTATATATATCTTGTGTATATTTCCTATCCTCTCACTGAGGGTACACTCTAAGATACTTTGGCATATTGTCATAAAAATAAAGTACCTTTATTTTTAGTATAACTGTGTATTGTGTTTTCTTATGATATTGTGCATATGACACTAAGTGGTACTGCAGTAGCTTCAGACGTCTCCTAGTTCAGCCTAAGCTGCTCTGCTAAGCTACCATTGTCTATCAGCCTAAGCTGCTAGACACCCTATACACTAATAAGGGATAACTGGGCCTGGTGCAAGGTGCCAGTACCCCTTGGTACTCACTACAAGCCAGTCCAGCCTCCTACAGACAGGGGAAGCAATTTCATGTCTGCTTACTTAAAAGCCATTTGGAAGGAATGTGGTGTGACATTCAAATTCACCACACCCTATCATCCACAAACAAATGGACTGGTTGAGAGGTTTAATAAAACTCTCAAAGGAATGATAATGGGACTCCCTGACAAACTCTGCAGGAGATGGGATGTCCTGTTACCTTGCCTCCTTTTTGCTTACAGGGAGGTACCCCAGAAAGGAGTGGGCTTCAGTCCCTTTGAACTCCTATTTGGAAACCCTGTAAGAGGTCCTCTAACACTTGTGAAGGAGGGTTGGGAACAACCTTTAAAAGCTCCTAAGCAAGACATAGTGGGCTATGTACTTGGCCTAAGATCTAGGATGGCTGAGTACATGAAAAAGGCCAGTAAAAACCTTCAGGCCAGCCAAGAGATCCAAAAGCAATGGCATGACCAGAAGGCTGTTTTGGTTCAGTACCAACCAGGGCAGAAAGTGTGGGTCTTGGAGCCTGTGTCCCCAAGAGCCCTCCAAGACAAATGGAGTGGACCCCACATTATTGTTGAGAAAAAGGTTGAAGTCACCTACTTAGTTGACTTAGGCACTGCCAGGAGTCCCCTTAGGGTGCTCCATGTCAATCGCCTGAAACCCTACTATGACAGGGCTGATCTCACCCTGCTCATGGAGACAGAGGAGGGACAGGAAGAAGAAAGTGCCCCTCTCCCTGAACTCTTCTCTTCCACAGAACAAGATGCTCTAGTGGAAGGTGTAGTACTAGCAGATTGTCTTACTGCTGAGCAGAAAGACCACTGCATAAATCTCCTGGGTCAGTTTTCTGAACTCTTTTCTACTGTGCCAGGCACCACTTCTTGGTGTGAGCACACTATAGATACTGGAAACAGCTTGCCTGTCAAAAGTAAGATCTATAGGCAGCCTGACCATGTCAGAGACTGCATAAAACAAGAGGTGCAGAAAATGCTTGAACTGGGAGTGGTTGAGCACTCTGAAAGTCCATGGGCCTCTCCTGTGGTACTTGTACCAAAACCTCATTCCAAAGATGGTAAAAGGGAAATTAGATTTTGTGTAGACTGTAGAGGTCTCAACCAAGTAACCAAAACTGATGCTCTCCCTATACCCAGGGCAGATGAGCTAATAGATACACTGGAATCTGCCAAGTATCTAAGCACCTTTGATTTGACTGCAGGGTATTGGCAGATCAAGTTATCAGTGGATGCAAAAGCAAAAACTGCATTTTCAACCATTGGAGGGCACTACCAATTCACAGTAATGCCTTTTTGGTTGAAGAATGCACCTACCACTTTTCAGAGGTTGGTGAATACAGTCCTGCAAGGGCTGGAAGCTTTTAGTGCAGCATATCTAGATGATATAGCTGTCTTTAGCTCCAGCTGGGATGATCACCTGGTCCACCTATGGAAAGTTTTGGAGGCTCTGCAAAAGTCAGGCCTCACTATCAAGGCTTCAAAGTGCCAGATAGGGCAGGGGAAAGTGGTTTATCTGGGACACGTTGTAGGTGGGGAACAGATTGCACCACTTCAGGGGAAAATCCAAACTATTATAGATTGGGTTCCCTCTACAACTCAGACTCAGGTGAGAGCCTTTTTAGGCCTCGCTGCGTACTACAGGAGGTTCATAAAGAACTACGGCTCCATAGCAGCCCCTCTTAATGACCTCACATCTAAGAAAATGCCTAAAAAGGTATTATGGACAGCAAACTGTCAGAAAGCTTTTGAGGAGCTGAAGCAGGCCATGCGTTCTGCACCTGTCCTGAAAAGCCCCTGTTACTCCAAACAATTCATTGTCCAAACTGATGCATCTGAATTAGCGGTAGGGGCAGTCTTATCACAACTTAATTCTGAGGGCCAGGATCAACCTGTTGCTTTTATCAGCAGGAGGTTGACTCCTAGAGAAAAGTGTTGGTCTGCCATAGAGAGGGAGGCCTTTGCTGTGGTCTGGGCACTGAAGAAGTTGAGGCCATACCTGTTTGGCACTCACTTCATTGTTCAGACAGACCACAAACCTCTACTTTGGCTAAAACAAATGAAAGGTGAAAACCCTAAATTGTTAAGGTGGTCCATATACCTACAGGGAATGGACTATACAGTGGAACATAGACCTGGGAGTACCCACTCCAATGCAGATGGACTCTAAAGATATTTCCACTTAGACAATGAAGACTCATCAGGTCATGGCTAGTCTTATTGTCCTTCGTTTGGGGGGGGGGTGGGGGTTGTGTAGGAAAGTACCATCTTGCCTGGCATGTTACCCCCATATTTCACTGTATATATGTTGTTTTAGTTGTATGTGTCACTGGGACCCTGCCAGCCAGGGCCCCAGTGCTCATAAGTGTGCCCTGTATGTGTTACCTGTGTTATGACTAACTGTCTCACTGAGGCTCTGCTATCCAGAACCTCAGTGGTTATGCTCTCTCATTTCTTTCCAAATTGTCACTAACAGGCTAGTGACCAATTTCACGAATTTACATTGGCATACTGGAACACCCTTATAATTCCCTAGTAGATGGTACTGAGGTACCCAGGGTATTGGGGTTCCAGGAGACCCCTATGAGCTGCAGCATATCTTGTGCCACCGATAGGGAGATCTGACAATTCTTACACAGGCCTGCCAGTGCAGCCTGAGTGAAATAACGTACACGTTATTTCACAGCCATTTACCACTGCACTTAAGTAACTTAGAAGTCACCTATATGTCTAACCTTTACCTGGTAAAGGTTGATTGCTAAGTTACTTAGTGTGTGGACACCCTGGCTCTAGCCAAGGTGCTCCCACATTGTTCAGGGCAAATTCCCCGGACTTTGTGAGTGCGGGGACACCATTACACGTGTGCTCTTTACATATGTCACGACAAATGTATAGCGTCACAATGGTGTGAGAAGGTAGCCTCTTTCTAGCCTTGTTACCCCCACTTTTGGCCTGTTTGTGAGTGTATGTCAGGATGTTTGTCACTGTTTTCACTGTCTCACTGGGATCCTGATGGCTAGGCCCCAGTGCTCATGGTGAAAACACTATGTTTTCAGTATGTTTGTTATGTGTCACTGGGACCCTGCTGGTCAGGACCCCAGTGCTCATAAGGTTGTGGCCTATATGTATGTGTCACTGGGACCCTGTCACACAGGGCCCCAGTGCTCATAGGTGTGCATGTATGTGTTCCCTGTGTGGTGCCTAACTGTCTCACTGAGGCTCTGCTAACCAGAACCTCAGTGGTTATGCTCTCTCATTTATTTAAAATTGTCACTAACAGGCTAGTGACCAATTTTACCAATTTACATTGGCTTACTGGAACACCCTTATAATTCCCTAGTATATGGTACTGAGGTACCCAGGGTATTGGGGTTCCAGGAGATCCCTATGGGCTGCAGCATTTCTTTTGCCACCCATAGGGAGCTCTGACAATTCTTACACAGGCCTGCCACTGCAGCCTGAGTGAAATAACGTCCACGTTATTTCACAGCCATTTTACACTGCACTTAAGTAACTTATAAGTCACCTATATGTCTAACCTTTACCTGGTAAAGGTTAGATGCAAAGTTACTTAGTGTGTGGGCACCCTGGCACTAGCCAAGGTGCCCCCACATTGTTCAGAGCCAATTCACTGAACTTTGTGAGTGCGGGGACACCATTACACGCGTGCACTACATATAGGTCACTACCTATATGTAGCTTCACCATGGTAACTCCGAATATGGCCATGTAACATGTCTATGATCATGGAATTGCCCCCTCTATGCCATCCTGGCATAGTTGGCACAATCCCATGATCCCAGTGGTCTGTAGCACAGACCCTGGTACTGCCAAACTGCCCTTCCTGGGGTTTCACTGCAGCTGCTGCTGCTGCCAACCCCTCAGACAGGCATCTGCCCTCCTGGGGTCCAGCCAAGCCTGGCCCAGGATGGCAGAATAAAGAACTTCCTCTGAGAGAGGGTGTGACACCCTCTCCCTTTGGAAAATGGTGTGAAGGCAGGGGAGGAGTAGCCTCCCCCAGCCTCTGGAAATGCTTTGTTGGGCACAGAGGTGCCCAATTCTGCATAAGCCAGTCTACACCGGTTCAGGGACCCCTTAGCCCCTGCTCTGGCGCGAAACTGGACAAAGGAAAGGGGAGTGACCACTCCCCTGACCTGCACCTCCCCTGGGAGGTGTCCAGAGCTCCTCCAGTGTGCTCCAGACCTCTGCCATCTTGGAAACAGAGGTGCTGCTGGCACACTGGACTGCTCTGAGTGGCCAGTGCCACCAGGTGACGTCAGAGACTCCTGCTGATAGGCTCCTTCAGGTGTTAGTAGCCTTTCCTCTCTCCTAGGTAGCCAAACCCTCTTTTCTGGCTATTTAGGGTCTCTGTCTCTGGGGAAACTTTAGATAACGAATGCATGAGCTCAGCCGAGTTCCTCTGCATCTCCCTCTTCACCTTCTGATAAGGAATCAACCGCTGACCGCGCTGGAAGCCTGCAAACCTGCAACATAGTAGCAAAGACGACTACTGCAACTCTGTAACGCTGATCCTGCCGCCTTCTCGACTGTTTTCCTGCTTGTGCATGCTGTGGGGGTAGTCTGCCTCCTCTCTGCACCAGAAGCTCTGAAGAAATCTCCCGTGGGTCGACGGAATCTTCCCCCTGCAACCGCAGGCACCAAAAAGCTGCATTACCGGTCCCTTGGGTCTCCTCTCAGCACGACGAGCGAGGTCCCTCGAATCCAGCGACACCGTCCAAGTGACCCCCACAGTCCAGTGACTCTTCAGCCTAAGTTTGGTGGAGGTAAGTCCTTGCCTCACCTCGCTGGGCTGCATTGCTGGGAACCGCGACTTTGCAAGCTACTCCGGCCCCTGTGCACTTCCGGCGGAAATCCTTCGTGCACAGCCAAGCCTGGGTCCGCGGCACTCTAACCTGCATTGCACGTCTTTCTAAGTTGGTCTCCGGCGACGTGGGACTCCTTTGTGCAACTGCGGCGAGCACCGTTTCACGCATCCTTGTAGTGCCTGTTTCTGGCACTTCTCCGGGTGCTACCTGCTTCAGTGAGGGCTCATTGTCTTGCCCGACGTCCCCTCTCTCTGCAGGTCCAATTTGCGACCTCCTGGTCCCTCCTGGGCTCCAGCAGCTTCCAAAAACGCCAAACGCACGATTTGCGTGTAGCAAGGCTTGTTGGCGTCCATCCGGCGGGAAAACACTTCTGCACGACTCTCCAAGGCGTGGGGGATCCATCCTCCAAAGGGGAAGTCTCTAGCCCTTGTCGTTCCTGCAGTATTCACAGTTCTTCAGCCTAGTAAGAGCTTCTTTGCACCAACCGCTGGCATTTCTTGGGCATCTGCCCATCTCCGAGCTGCTTGTGACTTTTGGACTTGGTCCCCTTGTTCCACAGGTACCCTCAGTCAGGAATCCATCGTTGTTGCATTGCTGATTTGTGTTTTCCTTGCATTTTCCCTCTAACACGACTATTTTGTCCTTAGGGGAACTTTAGTGCACTTTGCACTCACTTTTCAGGGTCTTGGGGAGGGTTATTTTGCTAACTCTCACTATTTTCTAATAGTCCCAGCGACCCTCTACAAGGTCACATAGGTTTGGGGTCCATTCGTGGTTCGCATTCCACTTCTGGAGTATATGGTTTGTGTTGCCCCTATCCCTATGTTTCCCCATTGCATCCTATTGTAACTATACATTGTTTGCACTGTTTTCTAAGACTATACTGCATATTTTTGCTATTGTGTATATATATCTTGTGTATATTTCCTATCCTCTCACTGAGGGTACACTCTAAGATACTTTGGCATATTGTCATAAAAATAAAGTACCTTTATTTTTAGTATAACTGTGTATTGTGTTTTCTTATGATATTGTGCATATGACACTAAGTGGTACTGTAGTAGCTTCACACGTCTCCTAGTTCAGCCTGAGCTGCTCTGCTAAGCTACCATTATCTATCAGCCTAAGCTGCTAGACACCCTATACACTAATAAGGGATAACTGGGCCTGGTGCAAGGTGCAAGTACCCCTTGGTACTCACTACAAGCCAGTCCAGCCTCCTACAAATGGTAACTCCGAACATGGCCATGTAACATGTCTAGGATCATGGAATTGTAACCCCAATGCCATTCTGGCATTGGGGTGACAATTCCATGATCCCCCGAGTCTCTAGCTCAGACCCGGGTTCTGCCAAACTACCTTTCCCGGGGTTTCACTGCAGCTGCTGCTGCTGACAACCCCTCAGACAGGTTTCTGCCCTCCTGGGGTCCAGCCAGGCTTGGCCCAGGAAGGCAGAACAAAGGACTATCTCAGAGAGAGGGTGTTACACCCTCTCCCTTTGGAAAAAGGTGTCAGGGCTGGGGAGGAGTAGCCTCCCCCAGCCTCTGGAAATGCTTTGATGGGCACAGATGGTGCCCATCTCTGTATAAGCCAGTCTGCACCGGTTCAGGGATCCCCCAGCCCTGCTCTGGCGCAAAACTGGACAAAGGGGAGTGACCACTCCCCTGACCTGCACCTCCCCTGGGAGGTGCCCAGAGCTCCTCCAGTGTGCTCCAGACCTCTGCCATCTTGGAAACAGAGGTGCTGCTGGCACACTGGACTGCTCTGAGTGGCCAGTGCCAGCAGGTGACGTCAGAGACTCCTTCTGATAGGCTTCTTCTGTAGTGTGGTTGGTTTTATGTATACTTTGCGCGTTAGCTTCAGGCATTAGGCCTTCGTGCACTTTGCCCTGGATGTATTTTTATTGGTTTGCTTGCAGCTTAGAGCCTCTGTGCACTTTGCTCTAAATGGTTTTTTATTAGGTTTCGTACTGTTATTTTTCAAATAGCCAGTTCTACGGTTTTGTTTTTTATTCATATCACACTGTTTAGCCTAACTTCAGCACTGGAGTTCTCAATAACACATTCTTGCTCACTCTGTGCTTCAGTCAAGGATACAGTCTAGTACATTGCCGATAGACGTGGTAGGAGTTTAGACTGGGCATTCCTGCGTAGGGACATTTTGTGATCACGCTGACATGTTAGTTATAAAATAACTTCCTTGTCCCAATACACGAAAGTGGGAGATTCCGACCAGGGATCCACAACTAGATGCTGACTGCCTCGTTGCAGATGCTGAACCAAGATCACAGGCCTTTGCTCAGGTATGAGACCTGATGTCACCCCAGTGATACAGATAAGCAAGCTAGAAGCTTAACATGCTGTGCTCTAAATAGAACAAGCAGAGGGAGAGTAGAAACTATTAGGCATTATGATAGCTTTGTTCTTATGTTTTACTCTCCTAGTGACTATTTCAATCCTACTGTGTTGTATTGTTCTGGTTATTGCGGCTCACGCCTTAATATCTAAAATACAGTTGTTTTATTAAAACATTATATAAAACTTATACTGTTTTTGTCATTTGTATATGAGATCATATTGAAAATGAGAGAGTTGTTTTGGATCTGAGTGACCACGACTTCCCTGAGAAGTTCCAAAGATGTCATGCGCTCGGCTGCCCAATCATCTCTTCCCTTTGGGAGAAATGAGGCACTGCCAGTTAGCCGGAGCAAGAACCGGATTTAGGGTGACAGAGTTCTTTACACGTGGGTCAGACTCAGTCTCCCACACCGTTATCGATCCTGCAGCCTAGAAATCCAGTAGTCTCATTTAGGATAATGAGAGCCCACGCGACATGGCGCCGCCAACGATTGGTCTGGCTCAAATGTTTGGGTCCGGCTGATTCTCTCGATCTCATATATATTTTGACTACTTGGTTCCGTAAGCGGAGACGTCCGTGGAGCTGAGGATTTCCGCCACCACGAGATAGGAATACTATTACTTAGTGGTTGGTTGTTCAAGCTTGAACTTTGAAAGGAAAACCCGATATTGGTGTGCCTTCTCTGTCCGGGAGCTATTTATGTAAATGGCGAATCCCCAGGTAGTGAATATAGCGCTTAATATGCGCCACCCGCTCACAGGACATCTGAGAGCACATGGACTGACAGTCCAGGGGGTCCGGTCACTTTTGTGGTGGACGCCCATGCAGCCTATAGAACAGAACTTTTTTATTCTTGGGTCGTATTTCCAGCAGTTGATGGGGGCACAAATACTTTTCACGAATACACTATTGCGAATGTCCCTGGACAATACAGGGCTTATGCATATTTAGAGATACCCCTATCTTATCAAGAACACCATAATTGGCTTGATGGCGCCCTCCCACACACAGTAGCACAAGTTCGGTTAGGTCCACTAAGTAATGATGGTCCTACCTGGCCTTTATTGGCTACCTATACACCACATCCTGCGGCTGCTCAATTGACCGTGGTTGAAGTTCGTCATTTATACACAGACTTAACTGCTAAATATAGAAGATTGGTTCAGTTTGTAATGCAGACACTAAATACAAATGCAGCGCGTGCTGTTCCGGCGCACCCACAAGCGGTGGTTCCGGGTATCAATCCGGCCACTGTACATTCAGTTATGGGTAAGGTACCGGCTAAGCGTGAGGAGACTCCATTTTGGCTGGCGCAAAAAATTAATACGCTGGAAGCAGTATTTCCCCATACGGGACCTCGGGATAAACATAGAATATTGACAATGTGTTTGCCGTATGGGATGGTTCCTCCGGTGGACCTTTGTAATACCTGGGGCACGGTGTTTGCCGCGCTCTACACTACGGCACACGGTACGCCGACATTGGCTAATTTACCGGACGTGCTTAAACAAATTCAAGATGAATATGGGGCTGCTCCTGTCTTGGATTTGGGCATGCAGTTGATGGGCAATTTTGCCGCAGTTTCTTCTATTATTTTGAGTAATCTCAAGGGAGAGGCAGTAGCACTAGCTGTGCGTATGCGTCTTCGGGACGTTCCGCAGATTAATCAAGAGTTGGAACTTCCGAGAATAATAGCTGAAACATATTCTAGTATCGGTCGCGACAGCCTATGGGCTAGACCGCAAAAACCTCAATTACAGGGTAAAAATAATAAAGATAATGCGAAACAACAGCAACCTCAGGGTAATAAAAAGCGCTGGGAAAAGAAACAGCAAACACCTAAGAAAGATGGGGGACAGTCTCCACAACCGGAGACCCCGCAGAATAGGTATAATCTCAGGAATAGGGATAATTTGAGAACGCCTGACAGATATCAAAATACTGATACTTGCCAATCTCGTTCCATTCAGGACTCCTCGGAAAAGAGAAGTGAGAGAGGTGGGCGGTTAGAGCGGAGAACAGAGTACGTGAAACCAAGACAGGATTCACAACGCTCAATGGAGGATTCTATTAAACAAGAAGAGAAACCACTGCAACAAAAACAACAATTTAAAAAGAAGAAGGTGGCAGCGGTGTAGGAGGCTGGACTAGCTTGTAGTGAGTACCAAGGGGTAATTACACCTTGCACCAGGCCCAGGTATCCCTTATTAGTGTACAGGGTGTCTAGCAGCTTAGGCTGATAGAGAATGGTAGCTTAGCAGAGCAGCTTAGGCTGAACTAGGAGATGAGTAAAGCTCCTACAGTACCACTAGTGTCACTTGCACAATATCATAAGAAAACACAATACACAGATATACTAAAAATAAAGGTACTTTATTTTTATGACAATATGCCAAAGTATCTCAGTGAGTACCCTCAGTATGAGGATAGCAAATATACCCAAGATATATGTACACAATACCAAAATATGCAGTAATAGTATTAGAAAACAGTGCAAACAATGTATAGTTACAATAGGATGCAATGGGGACACATAGGGATAGGGGCAACACAAACCATATACTCCAAAAGTGGAATGCGAACCACGAATGGACCCCAAACCTATGTGACCTTGTAGAGGGTCGCTGGGACTGTAAGAAAACAGTGAGGGTTAGAAAAATAGCCCACCCCAAGACCCTGAAAAGTGAGTGCAAAGTGCACTAAAGTTCCCCAAAGGACAAAGAAGTCGTGATAGGGGAATTCTGCAGGTAAGACACAAACCAGCAATGCAACAACGATGGATTTCCAGTCGAGGGTACCTGTGGAACAAGGGGACCAAGTCCAAAAGTCACAAGCAAGTCGGAGATGGGCAGATGCCCAGGAAATGCCAGCTGTGGGTGCAAAGAAGCTGCTACTGGACAGTAGAAGCTGAGGATTCTGCAGGAACAACAAGGGCTAGAGACTTCCCCTTTGGACGATGGATCCCCCACGCCGTGGAGAGTCGTGCTGAAGTGTTTTCCCACCGAAAGACCGCCAACAAGCCTTGCTAGCTGCAAATTGTGCGGTAAATGTTTTTGGACGCTGCTGTGGCCCAGGAGGGACCAGGAGGTCGCAAATTGGACCAGGAGAGAGAGGGGACGTCGAGCAAGACAAGGAGTCCTCTCAGCAGCAGGTAGCACCCAGGGAAGTGCCAGAAACAGGCACTACGAGGATGTGTGAAATGGTGCTCACCCGAAGTTACACAAAGGAGTCCCACGTCGCCGGAGACCAACTTAGAAAGTCGTGCAATGCAGGTTAGAGTGCCGTGGACCCAGGCTTGGCTGTGCACAAAGGATTTCCGCCGGAAGTGCACAGGGGCCGGAGTAGCTGCAAAAGTCGCGGTTCCCAGCAATGCAGTGTAGCGAGGTGAGGCAAGGACTTACCTCCACCAAACTTGGACTGAAGAGTCACTGGACTGTGGGAGTCACTTGGACAGAGTTGCTGGATTCGAGGGACCTCACTCGTCGTGCTGAGAGGAGACCCAAGGGACCGGTAATGCAGCTTTTTGGTGCCTGCGGTTGCAGGGGGAAGATTCCGCCGACCCACAGGAGATTTCTTCGGAGCTTCTAGTGCAGAGAGGAGGCAGACTACCCCCACAGCATGCACCACCAGGAAAACAGTCGAGAAGGCGGCAGGATCAGCATTACAGAGTTGCAGTAGTCGTCTTAGCTACTATTTTGCAGTTTTGCAGGCTTCCAGCGCGGTCAGCAGTCGATTCCTTGGCAGAAGGTGAAGAGAGAGATGCAGAGGAACTCGGATGAGCTCTTGCATTCGTTATCTAAAGTTTCCCCAGAGACAGAGACCCTAAATAGCCAGAAAAGAGGGTTTGGCTACTTAGGAGAGAGGATAGGCTAGCAACACCTGAAGGAGCCTATCAGAAGGAGTCTCTGACGTCACCTGGTGGCACTGGCCACTCAGAGCAGTCCAGTGTGCCAGCAGCACCTCTGTTTCCAAGATGGCAGAGGTCTGGAGCACACTGGAGGAGCTCTGGACACCTCCCAGGGGAGGTGCAGGTCAGGGGAGTGGTCACTCCCCTTTCCTTTGTCCAGTTTCGCGCCAGAGCAGGGCTAAGGGGTCCCCTGAACCGGTGTAGACTGGCTTATGCAGAATTGGGCACATCTGTGCCCAAGAAAGCATTTCCAGAGGCTGGGGGAGGCTACTCCTCCCCTGCCTTCACACCATTTTCCAAAGGGAGAGGGTGTAACACCCTCTCTCAGAGGAAGTTCTTTGTTCTGCCATCCTGGGACAAGCCTGGCTTGACCCCAGGAGGGCAGAAACCTGTCTGAGGGGTTGGCAGCAGCAGCAGCTGCAGTGAAACCCCAGGAAAGGCAGTTTGGCAGTACCAGGGTCTGTGCTACAGACCACTGGGATCATGGAATTGTGCCAACAATGCCAGGATGGCATAGAGGGGGCAAATCCATGATCTCAGACATGTTACATGGCCATATTCGGAGTTACCATTGTGAAGCTACATATAGGTAGTGACCTATATGTAGTGCACACGTGTAATGGTGTCCCTGCACTCACAAAGTTCAGGGAATTGGCTCTGAACAATGTGGGGGCACCTTGGCTAGTGCCAGGGTGCCCTCACACTAAGTAACTTTGCACCTAACCTTTACCAGGTAAAGGTTAGACATATAGGTGACTTATAAGTTACTTACGTGCAGTGTAAAATGGCTGTGAAATAACGTGGACGTTATTTCACTCAGGCTGCAGTGGCAGGCCTGTGTAAGAATTGTCAGAGCTCCCTATGGGTGGCAAAAGAAATGCTGCAGCCCATAGGGATCTCCTGGAACCTCAATACCCTGGGTACCTCAGTACCATATACTAGGGAATTATAAGGGTGTTCCAGTAAGCCAATGTAAATTGGTAAAATTGGTCACTAGCCTGTTAGTGACAATTTGAAAGAAATGAGAGAGCATAACCACTGAGGTTCTGGTTAGCAGAGCCTCAGTGAGACAGTTAGGCACCACACAGGGAACACATACATATAGGCCACAAACTTATGAGCACTGGGGTCCTGACTAGCAGGGTCCCAGTGACACATAACAAACATACTGAAAACATAAGGTTTTCACTATGAGCACTGGGCCCTGGCTAGCAGGATCCCAGTGAGACAGTGAAAACACCCTGACATACACTCACAAACAGGCCAAAAGTGGGGGTAACAAGGCTAGAAAGAGGCTACTTTCTCACAGCGCTGCTGTGGCATGCGTGCCGGAATAATTTACGTTGTCGTTGTCAACAAGGCCGTTAAGTGCTGTGGGAATGTGTTGTTTCCCCCCACTCAAATTAGGGAGGTAGCGGACATCTGGCCTCATATTACTACTTCCAAGGTTAATTTCGACAAGTTGAGTCGACTAAAGGCTTTATTGTTTCAAAAGCATGTGGCCCTTACATCTGCTAGCGAGACCTATGCACTTCAAGTGGCAAGGTCGTCGGTGGAAATACAGGGGGCCAGCCTAGCGGGAAACACAGAACGACGGCCGCGGTCTTTTGACCGCTGTGCGGTCGTTCGGCGGTTCCCGCCGCCCGCCGGGGTCTGAATGACCCCCACAGTCCCTTTTGAATACTAACTTTCCAAGTCACTTCGGTGAACTGGTGGGACGTATATTTAATGCATCCAGCACTGCTGGTATTGCACATTTTTTCAAAGTCCTTGGTGTTGGTTTCGCTCACACCTTCTCTTCTATATTTGGTTTAATACCTTCGGCTATACACTCTATTTTCGGAAGCATTTTTGGGGGTTTCCCGATTACTTTGGCTTTATTGGCTGGAGTCTTGCTGTTGTTGCTATTTTTCCGCAATGGCTGTCCCGCCACGACGAGATCCTGTATTGCTACTCCCGTCAGCGCAGCTGTGTCGTGAACGCATGATGCAGCATTTTGGAGCTACACTCCTTGGCCATTTGGAGTGTGACTGGTCTCTGTCATTCCGACCGGTTTTGGATTGTGTGCAGCCCGTGTTTCGGTGCCTTTGGTGCTCGTTTGAACATGCACTGGCTCTCTGTCTCTCACTGCAGCGCCCTCTAGTGGTTGATCCTGATCTGTTCATGTTCCCAAATAGGGCTCATTCCCAGACTTGTGCACTGCAGTTGCGCGTGCTTCGTGAGGCGGTTTATGAGATTCCCTTCCTGGAGGAAGATGGTTTTGACTCATTCATAGGCCCTGCACGGGGTTCCGCCCTGAATGGTTTCGGGGCCCTGGAACACACCTGCTCCATGGTACTTTGTGGCGTGGATCTTCCGATATTGACGTATATCGAAGTGGAGGAACTCCTACTTTCTGTTGCTTCCGTTTAACAATTGGATTTTTTCCTCTCCTGCAAAATTGACATTATATTAAATTTGGCTTTCTCGTCACACGTTTTCTGAATTTATGACTTTTTGTCTTCTGACCTTGTCGAAATATATATCTGTATATTTAGGTATTGTTTGTATCTGGGGCATATTTTTATATTATTGGAATCACTTGCTACCGACAAGGGGAGGGTGTAGAGTGGTTGGTTTTACGTATACTTTGCGCGTTAGCTTCAGGCATTAGGCCTTTGTGCACTTTGCCCTGGATGTATTTTTATTCGTTTGCTTGCAGCTTAGATCCTCTGTGCACTTTGCTCTAAATGTTTTTTTATTAGGTTTCGTACTGTTATTTTTCAAATAGCCAGTTCTACGGTTTTGTTTTTTATTCATATCACACTGTTTAGCCTAACTTCAGCACTGGAGTTCTCAATAACACATTCTTGCTCACTCTGTGCTTCAGTCAAGGATACAGTCTGGTACATTGCCGATAGACGTGGTAGGAGTTTAGACTGGGCATTCCTGCGTAGGGACATTTTGTGATCATGCTGACATGTTCGTTATAAAATAACTTCCTTGTCCCAAAACACGAAAGAGGGAGATTCCGACCAGGGAACCACAACTAGATGCTGACTGCCTCGTTGCAGATGCTGAACCAAGATCACAGGCCTTTGCTCAGGTATGAGACCTGATGTCACCCCAGTGATACAGATAAGCAAGCTAGAAGCTTAACATGCTGTGCTCTAAATAGAACAAGCAGAGGGAGAGTAGAAACTATTAGGCATTATGATAGCTTTGTTCTTATGTTTTACTCTCCTGGTGACTATTTCAATCCTACTGTGTTGTATTGTTCTGGTTATTGTGGCTCACGCCTTAATATCTAAAATACAGTTGTTTTATTAAAACATTATATAAAACTTATACTGTCTTTGTAATTTGTATATAAGATCATATTGAAAATGAGAGAGTTGGTTTGGATCTGAGTGACCACGACTTCCCTGAGAAGTTCCAAAGATGTCATGCGCTCGGCTGCCCAATCATCTCTTCCCTTTGGGAGAAATGAGGCACTGCTAGTTAGCCGGAGCAAGAACCGGATTTAGGGTGACAGAGTTCTTTACACGTGGGTCAGACTCAGTCTCCCACACCGTTATCGATCCTGCTGCCTAGAAATCCAGTAGTCTCATTTAGGATAATGAGAGCCCACGCGACACTTCAGGTATTGCTAGCCTATCCTCTCTCCTAGGTAGCCAAACCACCTTTTCTGGCTACTTAGGGTCTCTGCTTTGGGGAATTCTTTAGATAATGAATGCAAGAGCTCATCACCAGTGCCAGGGTGCCAGGGTGACCATACACTAAGTAACTTTGCACCTAACCTTTACTAGGTAAAGGTTAGACATATAGGTGACTTATAAGTTACTTAAGTGCAGTGGTAAATGGCTGTGAAATAACGTGGACGTTATTTCACTCAGGCTGCAGTGGCAGGCCTGTGTAAGAATTGTCAGAGCTCCCTATGGGTGGCAAAAGAAATGCTGCAGCCCATAGGGATCTCCTGGAACCCCAATACCCTGGGTACCTCAGTACCATATACTAGGGAATTATAAGGGTGTTCCAGTATGCCAATGTAAATTGGTGAAATTGGTCACTAGCCTGTTAGTGACAATTTGGAAAGAAATGAGAGAGCATAACCACTGAGGTTCTGGATAGCAGAGCCTCAGTGAGACAGTTAGTCATAACACAGGTAACACATTCAGGGCACACTTATGAGCACTGGGGCCCTGGCTGGCAGGGTCCCATTGACACATACAACTAAAACAACATATATACAGTGAAAAATGGGGGTAACATGCCAGGCAAGATGGTACTTTCCTACACAACCCCCCCAAACGAAGGACAATAAGACTAGTCATTACCTGATGGGTCTTCATTGTCTAAGTGGAAATATCTGGAGAGTCCATCTGCATTGGAGTGGGTACTCCCAGGTCTATGTTCCACTGTATAGTCCATTCCCTGTAGGGATATGGACCACCTCAACAGTTTAGGATTTTCACCTTTCATTTGTTTTAGCCAAAGTAGAGGTTTGTGGTCTGTCTGAATAATGAAGTGAGTGCCAAACAGGTATGGCCTCAACTTCTTCAGTGCCCAGACCACAGCAAAGGCCTCCCTCTCTATGGCAGACCAACGCTTTTCTCTAGGGGTCAACCTCCTGCTGATAAAAGCAACAGGTTGATCCCGGCCCTCAGAATAAAGTTGTGATAGGACTGCCCCTACTCCTAATTCAGATGCATCAGTTTGGACATAGAATTTTTTAGAGTAACAGGGGCTTTTCAGGACAGGTGCGGAGCACATGGCCTGCTTCAGCTCCTCAAAAGCTTTCTGACAGCTAGCTGTACACAATACCTTCTAAAGCATTTTCTTTGAAGTGAGGTCATTAAGAGGGGCTGCAATGGAGCCATAGTTCTTTATGAACCTCCTATAGTACCCAGTGAGGCCTAAAAAGGCTCTCACCTGAGTCTGAGTAGTATGGGGAACCCAATCTATAATAGTTTGGATTTTCCCCTGAAGTGGTGCAATCTGTTCTCCACCAACCAGGTGTCCCAGATAAACCACCTTCCCCTGCCCTATCTGGCACTTTGAAGCCTTGATAGTGAGGCCTGCCTTTTGCAGGGCCTCTAAAACTTTCCATAGGTGGACCAGGTGATCATCCCAGCTGGAGCTAAAGACAGCTATATTGTCCAGATATGCTGCACTAAAAGCTTCCAGCCCTTGCAGGACTGTGTTCACCAACCTCTGAAAAGTGGCAGGTGCATTTTTCAATCCAAAAGGCATTACTGTGAATTGGTAATGGCCTCCAATGGTTGAAAATGCAGTTTTTGCTTTTGCATCTTCTGATAATTTGATCTGCCAATACCCTGCAGTCAAATCAAAAGTGCTTAGATACTTGGCAGATGCCAGTGTATCTATGAGCTCATCTGCCCTGGGTATAGGGTGAGCATCAGTTTTGGTTACCTGGTTGAGACCTCTGTAGTCTACACAAAACCGCATTTCCTTCTTTCCATCCTTGGAATGAGGTTTTGGTACAAGTACCACAGGAGAAGCCCATGGACTTTCAGAGTGCTCAACCACTCCTAGTTCAAGCATTTTCTGCACCTCTTGCTTTATGCAGTCTCTGACATGGTCAGGCTGCCTGTAGATCTTACTTTTGACAGGCAAGCTGTCTCCAGTATCTATAGTGTGCTCACACCAAGAAGTGGTACCTGGCACAGTAGAGAAGAGTTCAGAAAACTGACCTAGGAGATTTATGCAGTGGTCTTTCTGTTCAGCAGTAAGACAATCTGCTAGTACAACCCCTTCCACTAGAGCATCTTGTTCTGTGGAAGAGAAGAGATCAGGGAGAGGGTCACTCTCTTCTTCCTGTCCCTTATCAGTTGCTATGAGCAGGGTGAGATCAGCCCTGTCATAGTAGGGTTCCAGGCGATTGACATGGAGCACCCTAAGGGGACTCCTGGCAGTGCCTAAGTCAACTAAGTAGGTGACTTCACCCTTTTTCTCAACAATTATGTGGGGTCCACTCCATTTATCTTGGAGTGCTCTTGGGGCCACAGGCTCCAAGACCCACACTTTCTGCCCTGGTTGGTACTGAACCAAAACAGCCTTCTGGTCATGCCATTGCTTTTGGAGCTCTTGGCTGTCCTGAAGGTTTTTGCTCGCCTTTTTCATATACTCAGCCATTCTGGATCTTAGGGCACGTAGATAGTCCACTGTGTCTTGCTTAGGAGCTTTTAAAGGTTGTTCCCAACCCTCCTTCACAAGTGTTAGAGGACCTCTTACAGGGTGTCCAAATAGGAGTTCAAAGGGGCTGAAGCCCACTCCTTTTTGGGGGTACCTCCCCGTAAGCAAAAAGGAGGCAAGGTAACAGGACATCCCATCTCCTCCGGAGTTTTTCAGGGAGTCCCATTATCATTCCTTTGAGAGTTTTATTAAACCTCTCAACCAGTCCATTTGTATGTGGATGATAGGGTGTGGTGAACTTGTATGTCACACCACATTCCTTCCACATGGCCTTTAAGTAAGCAGACATGAAATTGCTTCCCCTTTCTGTTACCACCTCTTTTGGGAAGCCCACCCTGGAAAAGATTCCCAGGAGGGCCTTTGCCACTGCAGGAGCTGTAGTGGTCCTTAGAGGAATTGCTTCAGGATATCTGGTGGCATGGTCCACTACCACCAAGATAAACCTATTGCCTGAAGCAGTAGGAGGGTCAAGGGGGCCAACTATGTCAACCCCTACCCTTTCAAAGGGAACCCCAACCACAGGTAGTGGAATAGGGGGTGCCTTTGGTGTGCCACCTGTTTTGCCACTGGCTTGACAGGTGACACAGGACTTACAAAATTATTTTGTGTCCTCTGACATTCTTGGCCAATGTAATAAGGGAACAAGTCTGTCCCAAGTTTTCATTTGTCCCAAATGTCCAGCCAAGGGAATGTCGTGGGCTAGAGTTAGGAGGAACTCTCTGTATTGCAAGGGAATGACCAATCTCCTGGCTGCTCCAGGTTTAGGGTCCCTTGCCTGAGTATACAAGAGGTTGTCCTCCCAGTAAACTCTGTGAGAGTCACTGACATCCCCATTTTGCTGTTTGACAGCTTGCTGTCTTAGACCCTCTAGTGTGGGACAGGTCTGCTGTGCCACACTCAGCTCCTCCCTGGCAGGCCCCACTCCACCAAAAAGCTCAGCAGTGTCTGCTTCCAGCTCCTCTGGTGTAGGTTCTGCAAAGGGTGGAAATTCTTCTTCCTCAGAATTTGAATCCACTGTAGAGGGAGAGATAGTAGTTAGTGTTTTACCTTTACTAACCCTAGCTTTAGGGAGCACTTGGTCCATTGTTCCAGGATCCAAGTCACCCTGTCCTTTTTGCTTGGTACTTTCCTACATCCACTCTTCCAGGATTTCTTTAGTGCACAGCCAAGCCTAGGTCCCCAGCACTCCGTCCTGCAGTTCACAACCTTATGAGTTGTCCTCCGGCATTGTGGACTCCCTTTTGTAACTTCGCGTGGACTCCGGTTCACTTTTCTTCTAAGTGCCTGTTGGGGTACTTCTGCAGGTGCTGCCTGCTTTTGTGAGGTCTCCCTGCATTGCTGGGCGCCCCCTCTGTCTCCTCTCCCAAGTGGCGACATCCTGGTCCCTCCTGGGCCACAGCAGCACCTAAAAACCTCTACCATGACCCTTGCAGGTAGCAAGGCTTGTTTATGGTCTTTCTGCATGGGAATACCTCTGCAAGCTTCATCACGACGTGGGACATCCGTCTTCCAAATGAGAAGTTCCTAGTCCTCTTCTTTCTTGCAGAACTCCAAGCTTCTTCCAACCAGTGGCTGCTTCCTTTCACCTTCAGCTGGCATTTCCTGGGCTACTGCCCACTTTCGACACTGTCGCGACTATTGGACTTGGTACCCTTGTCTTACAGGTACTCAGGTCCAGAAATCCGCTGTTGTTGCTTTGCTGGTGTTTGTTCTTCCTGCAGAATCCCCCTAGCACGACTTCTGTGCTCTCTGGGGTAGTAGGTGCATTTTACACCTACCTTTCAGGGTCTTGGGGTGGGGTATTTTTCTAACCCTCACTCTTTTCTTACAGTCCCAGCGACCCTCTATAAGCTTACATAGGTTTGGGGTCCCTTCATGGTTCGCATTCCACTTTTGGAGTATATGGTTTGTGTTGCCCCTATACTTATGTGCTCCTATTGCAACCTATTGTGATTCTACACTGTTTGCATTACTTTTCTTGCTATTACTTACCTAATTTTGGTTTGTGTACATATAACTTGTGTATATATCTTATCCTCTCACTGAGGATACTCACTGAGATACTTTTGGCATATTGTCATAAAAATAAAGTACCTTTATTTTTAGTAACTCAGTGTATTGTGTTTTCTTATGATATTGTGCATATGATATAAGTGGTATAGTAGGAGCTTTACATGTCTCCTAGTTCAGCCTAAGCTGCTTTGCCATAGCTACCTTCTAACAGCTTAAGCTGCTAGAAACACCTCTTCTACACTAATAAGGAATACCTGGACCTGGCACACGGTGTAAGTACCTCTGGTACCCACTACAAGCAAGGCCAGCCTCCTACAGTGTGCCAATGAGAATTGGTAAATTTAGTCACTAGCATGCAATGACAAATTTAGAAAGCAGAGAGAGCATAAACACTGAGGTTCTGGTTAGCAGCTCCTCACATCCAGGAAGCTGTTTTCAGTGTTTTGCTGGTGCTTGTGGTTCTTGCAGAATCCCCCTATCATGACTATTGTGTCTTTCTGGGGTAGCAGGTGTAGGAAAGTACCATCTTGTCTGGCATGCTACCCCCATTTTTCACTGTATATATGTTGTTTTAGTTGTATGTGTCACTGGGACCCTGCCAGCCAGGGCCCCAGTGCTCATAAGTGTGCCTGAATGTGTTACCTGTGTTATGACTAACTGTCTCACTGAGGCTCTGCTATCCAGAACCTCAGTGGTTATGCTCTCTCATTTCTTTCCAAATTGTCACTAACAGGCTAGTGATCAATTTCACCAATTCACATTGGCTTACTGGAACACCCTTATAATTCCCTAGTATATGGTACTGAGGTACCCAGGGTATTGGGGTTCCATGAGATCCCTATGGGCTGCAGCATTTCTTTTGCCACCCATAAGGAGCTCTGACAATTCTTACACAGGCCTGCCACTGCAGCCTGAGTGAAATAATGTCCACATTATTTCACAGCCATTTACCACTGCACTTAAGTAACTTATAAGTCACCTATATGTCTATCCTTTACCTGGTAAAGGTTAGGTGCAAAGTTACTTAGTGTGTGGGCACCCTGGCACTAGCCAAGGTGCCCCCACATTGTTCAGGGCAAATTCCCCGGACTTTGTGAGTGCGGGGACACCATTACACGCGTGCACTACACATAGGTCACTACCTATGTGTAGCTTCACAATGGTAACTCCGAATATGGCCATGTAACATGTCTATGATCATGGAATTGCCCCCTCTGGCATAGTTGGCACAATCCCATGATCCCACGGGTCTGTAGCTCAGACCCTGGCACTGCCAAACTACCTTTCCCGGGGTTTCACTGCAGCTGCAGCTGCTGCTGCTGCCAACCCCTCAGACAGGTTTCTGCCCTCCTGGGGTCCAGCCAGGCTTGGCCCAGGATGGCAGAACAAAGGACTTCTTCAGAGAGAGGGTGTTACACCCTCTCCCTTTGGAAAAAGGTGTCAGGGCTGGGGAGGAGTAGCCTCCCCCAGCCTCTGGAAATGCTTTCATGGGAACAGATGGTGCCCATTTCTGCATAAGCCAGTCTACACCGGTTCAGGGACCCCTCAGCCCTGCTCTGGCGCAAAACTGGACAAAGGAAAGGGGAGTGACTACTCCCCTGACCTGCACCTCCCCTGGGAGGTGCCCAGAGCTCCTCCAGTGTGCTCCAGACCTCTGCCATCTTGGAAACAGAGGTGCTGCTGGCACACTGGACTGCTCTGAGTGGCCAGGGCCACCAGGTGACGTCAGAGACTCCTTCTGATAGGCTCCTTCAGGTGTTGCTAGCCTATCTTCTCTCCTAAGTAGCCAAACCCTCTTTTCTGGCTATTTAGGGTCTCTGTCTCTGGGGAAACTTTAGATAACGAATGCAAGAGCTCATCCGAGTTCCTCTGCATCTCTCTCTTCACCGTCTGCCAAGGAATCGACTGTTGACCGCGCTGTAAGCCTGCAAAACTGTAACATAGTAGCTAAGACGACTACTGCAACTCTGTAACGCTGATCCTGCCGCCTTCTCGACTGTTTTCCTGGTGGTGCATGCTGTGGGGGTAGTCTGCCTCCTCTCTGCACTAGAAGCTCCGAAGAAATCTCCCGTGGGTCGACCGAATCTTCCCCCTGCAACCGCAGGCACCAAAAAGCTGCATTACCAGTCCCTTGGGTCCCCTCTCAGCACGACTAGCGAGGTCCCTCGAATCCAGCAACTCTGTCCAAGTGACTCCCACAGTCCAGTGACTCTTCAGTCCAAGTTTGGTGGAGGTAAGTCCTTGCCTCCCCACGCCAGACTGCATTGCTGGGAACCGCGACTTTTGCAGATACTCCGGCCTCCGTGCACTTCCGGCGGAAATCCTTTGTGCACAGTCCAGCCTGGGTCCACGGCTGCCTATAGATCTTACTGTTGACAGGTAAACTGTCTCCAGTGTCTATAGTGTGCTCACACCAAGAAGTGGTACCTGGCACAGTAGAGAAGAGTTCAGAGAATTGATCTAGGAGATTTATGCAATGGTCTTTCTGCTCAGCAGTAAGACAATCAGCCAAAACTACACCTTCCACAAGAGCATCTTGTTCTGTGGAAGAGAAGAGATCAGGTAAAGGATCACTGTCTTCTTCCTGTCCCTCATCAGTTGCCATGAGCAGGGTGAGATCAGCCCTGTCATAGTAGGGTTTCAGGCGGTTTACATGGAGTACCCTAAGGGGACTCCTTGCAGTGCCTAAGTCAACTAAATAGGTGACTTCACCCTTTTTCTCAACAATTGTGTGGGGACCACTCCATTTATCTTGGAGTGCTCTTGGGGCCACAGGCTCCAAGACCCACACTTTCTGCCCTGGTTTGTACTGAACCAAAACAGCTTTCTGATCATACCATTGCTTCTGGAGCTCTTGGCTGGCCTGAAGGTTTTTACTGGCCTTTTTCATGTACTCAGCCATCCTTGATCTGAGGCCAAGTACATAATCCACAATATCTTGCTTTGGAGCTTTTAAAGGTTGTTCCCAACCCTCCTTGACAAGTGTTAGTGGACCCCTAACAGGGTGACCAAAGAGGAGTTCAAAGGGGCTGAAGCCCACTCCTTTCTGGGGAACCTCCCTGTAGGCAAAAAGGAGGCATGGTAACAGGATATCCCATCTCCTGCGGACTTTTTCAGGGAGACCCATAATCATGCCTTTGAGAGTTTTGTTAAATCTCTCCACCAGTCCATTTGTTTGTGGATGATAGGGTGTAGTGAACTTGTAAGTTACACCATACTCCTTCCACATGGCCTTTAAGTATGCAGACATGAAATTGCTTCCTCTGTCTGATACTACTTCCTTTGGGAAGCCCACCCTAGAAAATATTCCTAGGAGGGCCTTCGCCACTGCAGGTGCTGTAGTGGACCTTAAAGGAATTGCTTCAGGATATCTTGTGGCATGGTCCACTACCACCAAGATAAACCTATTGCCTGAAGCAGTAGGAGGGTCAAGGGGGCCAACTATGTCAACCCCTACCCTTTCAAAGGGAACCCCAACCACAGGCAGTGGGATAAGGGGTGCCTTTGGAGTGCCACCTGTCTTGCCACTGGCTTGACAGGTTTCACAGGACTTACAAAATTCCTTTGTGTCCTCAGACATCCTAGGCCAATGAAACAGGGGAACAAGCCTGTCCCAAGTTTTCATTTGCCCCAGATGTCCAGCTAGGGGAATGTCGTGGGCTAGAGTTAGGAGGAACTTTCTGTACTCCTGAGGAATCACTAACCTCCTGGCAGTTCCAGGTTTAGGATCCCTTGCTTCAGTGTACAAGAGGTTGTCCTCCCAGTAAACTCTGTGAGAGTCACTGACATCCCCATTAGCCTGTTTGACAGCTTGCTGTCTTAGACCCTCTAGTGTGGTTCAGGTTTGCTGTGCCACACACAGCTCCTCCCTGGCAGGACCCCCTTCACCCAAAAGCTCAGCAGTGTCTGCTTCCAGCTCCTCTGGTGTAGGTTCTGCACAGGGTGGAAATTCTTCTTCCTCAGAAGTAGAATCCACTGTAGAGGGAGGGATAGTAGGAAGTGGTTTGCTTCTACTAGCCCTAGCTTTAGGGAGCACTTGGTCCATTGTTCCATGATCCAACCTTCCCTGTCCTTTTTGCTTTTTGGCCTGAGCCCTGGTTAAAGCAAAAATATGCCCTGGGATGCCCAGCATTGCTGCATGGGCCTCCAACTCCACATCTGACCAAGCTGATGTATCCAAATCATTTCCTAGTAGACAGTCTACAGGTAAATATGTGGCTACCACAACTTTCTTTGGACCAGTAACCCCCCCCCCCAGTTGAGATTAACAACAGCCATGGCGTTTCTAAGTGTGTTGTTGTGAGCATCGGTTACTTGGTACTGGTGACCAAGTAGGTGTTGTTCAGGGTGGACCAGTTTCTCTATGACCATAGTCACACTGGCACCAGTGTCCCTGTAGGCCTGAACCTCAACACCATTTATTAGGGGTAGCTGCTTGTACTTATCCATATTAAGGGGACAAGCAACTAAGGTGGCTAAATCAATAGCCCCCTCAGAGACTAATATAGCCTCTGTGGTCTCCCTAACAAGACCAACCCCAACTAAGTTACCAATAGTGAGCCCAGCTACTCCCTTGGATTGGCTATTAGTAGGTTTGCTCCGACCACCACTGCTATTAGTAGGGACACTAGGGGTAGCAGTAGGGGTTGTAGTGGTAGGAGGCTTGGTGCTTTTCATTGGACAACTGGGATCTGTTGTCCAATGGCCTTTTACTTTACATAAATAGCACCATGGTTTCTTTTCTTTGTTTTGATTAAAAGAGGATTTGGGCCCACCACCCCCACCAGAGTGTTTTTGTGGGCCTGATGAAGACTCATTTTTAGATTTGTCCCCACCCTTGTCAGAAGACTTACCATCCTTCTTTTTGTTCCCATCTTTGTCACCCCCTGTATGAACTTTTCTGTTCACCCTTGTTCTGACCCATTTGTCTGCCTTCTTTCCCAATTCTTGGGGAGAGGTCAGATCAGAGTCCACCAAGTACTGGTGCAACAAATCAGACACACAATTATTAAGAATATGCTCTCTCAGGATCAAGTTATACAGGCTGTCATAATCAGTAACTTTACTGCCATGTAACCACCCCTCCAAGGCCTTCACTGCCTGGTCAATGAAATCAACCCAGTCTTGTGAAGACTCCTTTTTGGTATCTCTGAACTTTATCCTGTACTGTTCAGTGGTTAAGCCATAACCATCCAGGAGTGCATTCTTAAGAACTGTAAAATTATTGGCATCACTTTCTTTCACAGTAAGGAGCCTATCCCTACCTTTTCCACTAAATGATAGCCATAGGATAGCAGCCCACTGCATTTGAGGGACATCCTGTACAACACAGGCCCTCTCAAGTGCAGCAAACCACTTGTTAATGTCATCCCCCTCCTTATAAGGGGGAACTATCTTATGCAGATTCCTGGAATCATGCTCTTTTGCAGGATGACTATGGGGAATACTGCTGCTGCCACCATGGGTTTCAAAACCCAACTTCTGTCTTTCCTTTTCTAATTCTAAAGACTGTCTATCCAAATCAAGCTGTTGCTTTTTAAGCTTCAGTCTAGTTTGTTCCACCCTCAACTTATTGAGTTCCCTTTCTAACAATCTGTCATCAGGGTTGGTGGGAGGGACATTTCTAGATACAGAGGTATGATGGGAATGAGCAGAAGGAGACCTGTCCCTTACAGAGGGCACCCTAACAGCTTGGCTGACAGTGTAATGTGAGAGCACATCATCTGTATGATGTGACTCCACCTCAGTACCAACTATGCTAGACTGTCTTGTAATGGGAAGGCTAAGTAGTTTCTTTCCTGAACCTTTTCCTGGGGGAGTCCCTGGATCAGATTGGGAACCTTTAGCTACTTTTTCAACAGATGGGGCACTTTTAGCCTTATCTTGTTCTCTAAGCATGTTAAGTAACAATTCCAAGGAAGGATTCTTCCCTACACTCAAACCTCTCTCTATGCAGAGACTCCTTGCTCCTTTCCAGCTAAGGTGATCATATGCAAGTTTGGACAGATCAACATTTTGGCCTGTGCCAGACATTTTTAGAGAGAGTTAAAGTGATAGAAAAAGAGAAAAAAAGTTTTCAGAACTTTTTAGAAAGACAGAAAAAACTTTTTAAACTTTTTAGAACTTTTTAGAAAGTTTAGAAGTACTTTTCAGCACTTAGAAAAGAGTGAAAAGAGGAAATGCAAAACTTTTTAGTTATGTGTATATACACTGAACTTGTTTTGTATATTTTTCTCTTATGAAAAGTACAATGACAAGAGTGGTAAGTAGTCTCAAAGCACTTATCCCACCGCTGCACAACCAATGTAGGAGGCTGGACTGGCTTGTAGTGAGTACCAAGGGGTACTTGCACCTTGCACCAGGCCCAGTTATCCCTTATTAGTGTATAGGGTGTCTAGCAGCATAGGCTGATAGATAATGGTAGCTTAGCAGAGCAGCTTAGGCTGAACTAGGAGACGAGTGAAGCTCCTACAGTACCACTTAGTGTCATATGCACAATATCATAAGAAAACACAATACACAGTTATACTAAAAATAAAGGTACTTTATTTTTATGACACTATGCCAAAGTATCTCAGAGTGTACCCTCAGTGAGAGGATAGGAAATATATACAAGATATATATATACACAATACCAAAAATATGCAGTATAGTCTTAGAAAACAGTGCAAACAATGTATAGTTACAATAGGATGCAATGGGGACACATAGGGATAGGGGCAACACAAACCATATACTCCAAAAGTGGAATGCGAACCACGAATGGACCCCAAACCTATGTGACCTTGTAGAGGGTCGCTGGGACTATTAGAAAATAGTGAGAGTTAGAAAAATAACCCTTCCCAAGACCCTGAAAAGTGAGTGCAAAGTGCACTAAAGTTCCCCAAAGGACAAAGAAGTCGTGATAGGGGAATAATGCAGGAAAGACACAAACCAACAATGCAACAACGATGGATTTCCAATCTAGGGTACCTGTGGAACAAGGGGACCAAGTCCAAAAGTCACAAGCAAGTCGGAGATGGGCAGATGCCCAGGAAATGCCAGCTGTGGGTGCAAAGAAGCTTCTACTGGACAGAAGAAGCTGAGGTTTCTGCAGGAACGAAAAGGGCTAGAGACTTCCCCTTTGGTGGATGGATTCCAATCGCCGCGGAGAGTCGTGCCGAAGTGTTTTTCCGCCAAAAGACCACCAACAAGCCTTGCTAGCTGCAAACCGCGCGGTAAGCGTTTTTGGATGCTGCTGTGGCTCAGGAAGGACCAGGATGTCGCAAATTACGTCAGGAGAGAGAAGGGACGTCGAGCAAGACAAGGAGCCCTCTCACCAGCAGGTAGCACCCGGAGAAGTGCCAGAAACAAGCACTATGACGATGCGTGAAACGGTGCTCACCCGAAGTCGCACAAAGAAGTCCCACATCGCCGGAGAACAACTTAGGAGGTCGTGCAATGCAGGTTAGAGTGCCGGGGACCCAGGCTGGACTCTGCACAAAGGATTTCCGCCGCAAGTGCACGGAGGCCGGAGTAGCTGCAAAAGTCGTTCTTCCCAGCAATGCAGTCTGGCGTGGGGAGGCAAGGACTTACCTCCACCAAACTTGGACTGAAGAGTCACTGGACTGTGGGAGTCACTTGGACAGAGTTGCTGGATTCGAGGGACCTCACTCGTCGTGCTGAGAGGAGACCCAAGGGACCGGTAATGCAGCTTTTTGGTGCCTGCGGTTGCAGGGGGAATATTCCGTCGACCCACGGGAGATTTCTTCGGAGCTTCTAGTGCAGAGAGGAGGCAGACTACCCCCACAGCATGCACCACCAGGAAAACAGTCGAGAAGGCGGCAGGATCAGCGTTACAGAGTTGCAGTAGTCGTCTTAGCTACTATGTTGCAGTTTTGCAGGCTTCCAGCGCGGTCAGCAGTCGATTCCTTGGCAGAAGGTTAAGAGAGAGATGCAGAGGAACTCGGATGAGCTCTTGCATTTGTTATCTAAAGTTTCCCCAGAGACAGAGACCCTAAATAGCCAGAAAAGAGGGTTTGGCTACCTAGGAGAGAGGATAGGCTAACAACACCTAAAGGAGCCTATCAGAAGGAGTCTCTAACGTCACCTGGTGGCAGTGGCCACTCAGAGCAGTCCAGTGCGCCAGCAGCACCTCTGTTTCCAAGATGGCAGAGGTCTGGAGCACACTGGAGGAGCTCTGGACACCTAACAGGGGAGGTGCAGGTCAGGGGAGTGGTCACTCCCCTTTCCTTTGTCCAATTTCACGCCAGAGCAGGGCTAAGGGGTCCCCTGAACCGGTGTAGACTGGCTTATGCAGAATTGGGCACATTTGTGCCCCAGAAAGCATTTCCAGAGGCTGGGGGAGGCTACTCCTCCCCTGCCTTCACACCATTTTCCAAAGGGAGAGGGTGTAACACCCTCTCTCAAAGGAAGTTCTTTGTTCTGCCATCCTGGGCCAGGCCTGGCTGGACCCCAGGAGGGCAGGTGCCTGTCTGAGGGGTTGGCAGCAGCAGCAGCTGCAGTGAAACCCCAGGAAAGGCAGTTTGCAGTACCAGGGTCTGTGCTACAGACCACTGGGATCATGGGATTGTGCCAACTATGCCAGGATGGCATAGAGGGGGAAATTCCATGATCGTAGACATGTTACATGGCCATATTCGGAGTTACCATTGTGAAGCTACATATAGGTAGTGACCTATATGTAGTGCACGCGTGTAATGGTGTCCCCGCACTCACAAAGTCTGGGGAATTGGCGCTGAACAATGTGGGGGCACCTTGGCTAGTGCCAGGGTGCCCACACACTAAGTAACTTTGCACCTAACCTTTACCAGGTAAAGGTTAGACATAGAGGTGACTTATAAGTTACCTAAGTGCAGTGTAAAATGGCTGTGAAAAAACGTGGACGTTATTTCACTCAGGCTGCAGTGGCAGGCCTGTGTAAGAATTGTCAGAGCTCCCTATGGGTGGCAAAAGAAATGCTGCAGCCCATAGGGATCTCCTGGAACCCCAATACCCTGGGTACCTCAGTACCATATACTAGGGAATTATAAGGGTGTTCCAGTAAGCCAATGTAAATTGGTAAAATTGGTCACTAGCCTGTTAGTGACAATTTGGAAAGAAATGAGAGAGCATAACCACTGAGGTTCTGGTTAGCAGAGCCTCAGTGAGACAGTTAGTCACTACACAGGTAACACATTCAGGCACACTTATGAGCACTGGGGCCCTGGTGAACAGGGTCCCAGTGACACATACAACTTAAACAACATATATACAGTGAAAAATGGGGGTAACATGCCAGGCAAGATGGTACTTTAATACACAACCCCCCCCAAACGAAGGACAATAAGACTAGCCATGACCTGATGAGTCTTCATTGTCTAAGTGGAAATATCTGGAGAGTCCATCTGCATTGGAGTGGCTACTCCCAGGTCTATGTTCCACTGTATAGTCCATTCCCTGTAGGGATATGGACCACCTCAATAATTTCGGATTTTCACCTTTCATTTGTTTTAGCCAAAGTAGAGGTTTGCGGTCTGTCTGAACAATGAAGTGAGTGCCAAACAGGTATGGCCTCAACTTCTTCAGAGCCCAGAACACAGCAAAGGCCTCCCTCTCTATGGCAGACCAACGCTTTTCTCTAGGGGTCAACCTCCTACTAATAAAAGCAACAGGTTGATCCTGGCCCTCAGAATTAAGTTGTGATAGGACTGCCCCTACTCCTAATTCAGATGCATCAGTTTGGACATAGAATTTTTTAGAGTAACAAGGGCTTTTCAGGACAGGTGCAGAGCACATGGCCTGCTTCAGCTCCTCAAAAGCTTTCTGACAGTTGGCTGTCCATAATACCTTTTTAGGCATTTTCTTGGAAGTGAGGTCATTAAGAGGGGCTGCAATGGAGCCATAGTTCTTAATGAACCTCCTGTAATACCCAGTGAGGCCTAGGAAGGCTCTCACCTGAGTCTGAATGGTAGGGGGAACCAAATCAATAATTGTTTGGATTTTCCCCTGAAGTGGTGAAATCTGTTCCCCACCAACAAGGTGTCCCAGATAAACCACCTTACCCTGCCCTATCTGGCACTTTGAAGCCTTGATAGTGAGGCCTGCCTTTTGCAGGGCCTCCAAAACTTTCCATAGGTGGACCAGGTGATCATCCCAGCTGGAGCAAAAGACAGCTATATCGTCCAAATATGCTGCACTGAAAGCCTCCAGCCCTTGCAGGACTGTGTTCACCAACCTCTGAAAAGTGGCAGGTGCATTTTTCAATCCAAAAGGCATTACAGTGAACTGGTAATGTCCTCCAATGGTTGAAAATGCAGTTTTTGGTTTAGCATCTTCTGATAATTTGATCTGCCAATACCCTGCAGTCAAATCAAAAGTGCTTAGATACTTGGCAGATGTCAGTGTATCTATGAGCTCATCTGCCCTGGGTATAGGGTGAGCATCAGTTTTGGTTACCAAGTTGAGACCTCTGTAGTCTACACAAAACCGCATTTCCTTCTTTCCATCCTTGGAATGAGGTTTTGGTACAAGTACCACAGGAGAAGCCCATGGACTTTCAGAGTGCTCAACCACTCCTAGTTCTAGCATTTTCTGCACCTCTTGCTTTATGCAGTCCCTGACATGGTCAGGCTGCCTATAGATCTTACTTTTGACAGGTAAACTGTCTCCAGTGTCTATAGTGTGCTCACACCAAGAAGTGGTACCTGGCACAGTAGAGAAGAGTTCAGAGAATTGATCTAGGAGATTTATACAATGGTCTTTCTGCTCAGCAGTAAGACAATCAGCCAAAACTACACCTTCCACAAAATAATCTTGTTCTGTGGAAGAGAAGAGATCAGGTAAAGGATCACTGTCTTCTTCCTGTCCCTCATCAGTTGCCATGAGCAGGGTGAGATCAGCCCTGTCATAGTAGGGTTTCAGGCGGTTTACATGGAGTACCCTAAGGGGACTCCTTGCAGTGCCTAAGTGTAGGAAAGTACCATCTTGCCTGGCATGTTACCCCCATTTTTCACTGTATATATGTTGTTTTAGTTGTATGTGTCACTGGGACCCTGGTAACCCAGGGCCCCAGTGCTCATAAGTGTGCCTGAATGTGTTACCTGTGTAGTGACTAACTGTCTCACTGAGGCTCTGCTAATCAGAACCTCAGTGGTTATGCTCTCTCATTTTTTTCCAAATTGTCACTAACAGGCTAGTGACCACTTTTACCAATTTACATTGGCTTACTGGAACACCCTTATAATTCCCTAGTACATGGTACTGAGGTACCCAGGGTATTGGGGTCCCAGGAGATCCCTATGGGCTGCAGCATTTCTTTTGCCACCCATAGGGAGCTCTGACAATTCTTACACAGGCCTGCCACTGCAGCCTGAGTGAAATAACGTCCACGTTATTTCACAGCCATTTTACACTGCACTTAAGTAACTTATAAGTCACCTATATGTCTAACCTTTACCTGGTAAAGGTTAGGTGCAAAGTTACTTAGTGTGAGGGCACCCTGGCACTAGCAAAGGTGCCCCCACATTGTTCAGAGCCAATTCCCTGAACTTTGTGAGTGCGGGGACACCATTACACGCGTGCACTACATATAGGTCACTACCTATATGTAGCTTCACAATGGTAACTCCGAATATGGCCATGTAACATGTCTATGATCATGGAATTGCCCCCTCTATACCATCCTGGCATACTTGGCACAATCCCATGATCCCAGTGGTCTGTAGCACAGACCCTGGTACTGCCAAACTGCCCTTCCTGGGGTTTCACTGCAGCGGCTGCTGCTGCCAACCCCTCAGACAGGCATCTGCCCTCCTGGGGTCCAGCCAGGCCTGGCCCAGGATGGCAGAACAAAGAACTTCCTCTGAGAGAGGGTGTTACACCCTCTCCCTTTGGAAAATGGTGTGAAGGCAGGGGAGGAGTAGCCTCCCCCAGCCTCTGGAAATGCTTTCTTGGGCACAGATGTGCCCAATTCTGCATAAGCCAGTCTACACCGGTTCAGGGAAACCTTAGCCCCTGCTCTGGCGCGAAACTGGACAAAGGAAAGGGGAGTGACCACTCCCCTGACCTGCACCTCCCCTGGGAGGTGTCCAGAGCTCCTCCAGTGTGCTCCAGACCTCTGCCATCTTGGAAACAGAGGTGCTGCTGGCACACTGGACTGCTCTGAGTGGCCAGTGCCACCAGGTGACGTCAGAGACTCCTTCTGATAGGCTCCTTCAGGTGTTAGTAGCCTATCCTCTCTCCTAAGTAGCCAAACCCTCTTTTCTGGCTATTTAGGGTCTCTGTCTCTGGGGAAACTTTAGATAACGAATGCAAGAGCTCATCAGAGTTCCTCTGCATCTCTCTCTTCACCTTCTGCCAAGGAATCGACTGCTGACCGCGCTGGAAGCCTGCAAACCTGCAACATAGTAGCAAAGACGACTACTGCAACTCTGTAACGCTGATCCTGCCGCCTTCTCGACTGTTTTCCTGCTTGTGCATGCTGTGGGGGTAGTCTGCCTCCTCTCTGCACCAGAAGCTCCGAAGAAATCTCCCGTGGGTCGACGGAATCTTCCCCCTGCAACCGCAGGCACCAAAAAGCTGCATTACCGGTCCCTTGGGTCTCCTCTCAGCACGACGAGCGAGGTCCCTCGAATCCAGCAACTCTGCCCAAGTGGCCCCCACAGTCCAGTGACTCTTCAGTCCAAGTTTGGTGGAGGTAAGTCCTTGCCTCACCTCGCTGGGCTGCATTGCTGGGAACCGTGACTTTTGCAGGTACTCCGGCCCCTGTGCACTTCCGGCGGAAATCCTTTGTGCACAGCCAAGCCTGGGTCCACGGCACTCTAACCTGCATTGCACGACTTTCTAAGTTGGTCTCCGGCGACGTGGGACTCCTTTGTGCGACTTCGGGTGAGCACTGTTTCACACATCCTCGTAGTGCCTGTTTCTGGCACTTCTCCGGGAGCTACCTGCTGCTGAGAGGGCTCCTTGTCTTGCTCGATGTCCCCTCTCTCTCCTGGTCCAATTTACGACCTCCTGGTCCCTCCTGGGCCACAGCAGCACCCAAAAACGCTAACAGCACTATTTGCAGCTAGCAAGGCTTGTTGGCATTCTTTCGGCGGGAAAACACTTCTGCACGACTCTCCATGGCGAGTGGGATCTGTCCACCAAAGGGGAAGTCTCTAGCCCTTTTCGTTCTTGCAGAAACCGCAGCCTCTTCTGTCCATTAGAATCTTCTTTGCACCCGCAGCTGGCATTTCCTGGGCATATGCCCATCTCCGACTTGCTTGTGACTTTTGGACTTGGTGCCCTTGTTCCACAGGTACCCTAGATTGGAAATCCACAGTTGTTGCATTGTTGGTTTGTGTCTTTCCTGCATTATTCCTCTAACACGACTTCTTTGTCCTTAGGGGAACTTTAGTGCACTTTGCACTCACTTTTCAGGGTCTTGGGGAGGGTTATTTTTCTAACTCTCACTATTTTCTAATAGTCCCAGCGACCCTCTACAAGGTCACATAGGTTTGGGGTCCATTCGTGGTTCGCATTCCACTTTTGGAGTATATGGTTTGTGTTGCCCCTATCCCTATGTTTCCCCTTTGCATCCTATTGTAACTATACATTGTTTGCACTGTTTTCTAAGACTATACTGCATATGTTTGCTATTGTGTATATATATCTTGTGTATATTTCCTATCCTCTCACTGAGGGTACACTCTAAGATACTTTGGCATATTGTCATAAAAATAAAGTACCTTTATTTTTAGTATAACTGTGTATTGTGTTTTCTTATGATATTGTGCATATGACACTAAGTGGTTCTGTAGTAGCTTCACCCGTCTCCTAGTTCAGCCTAAGCTGCTCTGCTAAGCTACCATTATCTATCAGCCTAAGCTGCTAGACACCCTATACACTAATAAGGGATAACTGGGCCTGGTGCAAGGTGCAAGTACCCCTTGGTACTCACTACAAGCCAGTCCAGCCTCCTACACTAAGTCAACTAAATAGGTGACTTCACCCTTTTTCTCAACAATTGTGTGGGGACCACTCCATTTATCTTGGAGTGCTCTTGGGGCCACAGGCTCCAAGGCCCACACTTTCTGCCCTGGTTTGTACTGAACCAAAACAGCCTTCTGATCATGCCATTGCTTCTGGAGCTCTTGGCTGGCCTGAAGGTTTTTACTGGCCTTTTTCATGTACTCAGCCATCCTTGATCTGAGGCTAAGTACATAATCCACAATATCTTGCTTTGGAGCTTTTAAAGGTTGTTCCCAACCCTCCTTGACAAGTGTTAGTGGACCCCTAACAGGGTGACCAAAGAGGAGTTCAAAGGGTCTGAAGCCCACTCCTTTCTGGGGTACCTCCCTGTAGGCAAAAAGCAGGCATGGTAACAGGATATCCCATCTCCTGCGGAGTTTTTCAGGGAGACCCATAATCATGCCTTTGAGAGTTTTGTTAAATCTCTCCACCAGTCCATTTGTTTGTGGATGATAGGGTGTAGTGAACTTGTAAGTTACACCACACTCCTTCCACATGGCCTTTAAGTATGCAGACATGAAATTGCTTCCTCTGTCTGATACTACTTCCTTTGGGAAGCCCACCCTAGAAAATATTCCTAGGAGGGCCTTTGCCACTGCAGGTACTGTAGTGGTCCTTAAAGGAATTGCTTCAGGATATCTTGTGGCATGGTCCACTACCACCAAGATAAACCTATTGCCTGAAGCAGTAGGAGGGTCAAGGGGGCCAACTATGTCAACCCCTACCCTTTCAAAGGGAACCCCAACCACAGGCAGTGGGATAAGGGGTGCCTTTGGAGTGCCACCTGTCTTGCCACTGGCTTGACAGGTTTCACAGGACTTACAAAATTCCTTTGTGTCCTCAGACATCCTAGGCCAATGAAACAGGGGAACAAGCCTGTCCCAAGTTTTCATTTGCCCCAGATGTCCAGCTAGGGGAATGTCGTGGCTAGAGTTAGGAGGAACTTTCTGTACTCCTGAGGAATCACTAACCTCCTGGCAGTTCCAGGTTTAGGATCCCTTGCTTCAGTGTACAAGAGGTTGTCCTCCCAGTAAACTCTGTGAGAGTCACTGACATCCCCATTAGCCTGTTTGACAGCTTGCTGTCTTAGACCCTCTAGTGTGGTACAGGTTTGCTGTGCCACACACAGCTCCTCCCTGGCAGGACCTCCTTCACCCAAAAGCTCAGCAGTGTCTGCTTCCAGCTCCTCTGGTGTAGGTTCTGCACAGGGTGGAAATTCTTCTTACCGCACGACTTGCAGCTAGCAAGGCTTGTTGGCGGTCTTTCTTCAGGAAAACACTTCTGCACGACTCTCCACGTTGTGGGGGATGCATCCTCCAAAGGGGAAGTCTCTAGCCCTTGTCGTTCCTGCAGAATCCTCAGCTTCTACTGTCCAGTAGCAACTTCTTTGCACCCACAGCTGGCATTTCCTGGGCATCTGCCCATCTCCGACTTGCTTGTGACTTTTGGACTTGGTCCCCTTGTTCCACAGGTACCCTTGACTGGAAATCCATCGTTTTTGCATTGCTGGTTTGTGTCTTTCCTGCAGAATTCCCAAATCACGACTTCTTTGTCCTTTGGGGAACTTTAGTGCACTTTGCACTCACTTTTCAGGGTCTTGGGGTGGGCTATTTTTCTAACCCTCACTGTTTTCTTACAGTCCCAGCGATCCTCTACAAGGTCACATAGGTTTGGGGTCCATTCGTGGTTCGCATTCCACTTTTGGAGTATATGGTTTGTGTTGCCCCTATCCCTATGTGTCCCCATTGCATCCTATTGTAACTATACATTATTTGCACTGTTTTCTAATACTATACTGCTTATTTTTGGTATTGTGTACATATATCTTGTGTATATTTGCTATCCTCATACTGAGGGTACTCACTGAGATACTTTTGGCATATTGTCATAAAAATAAAGTACCTTTATTTTTAGTATATCTGTGTATTGTGTTTTCTTATGATATTGTGCATATGACACTTGTGGTACTGTAGGAGCTTCACTCGTCTCCTAGTTCAGCCTAAGCTGGTCTGCTAAGCTACCATTATCTATCAGCCTAAGCTGCTAGACACCCTATACACTAATAAGGGATACCTGGGCCTGGTGCAAAGTGTAAGTACCCCTTGGTACTCACTACAAGCCAGTCCAGCCTCCTACAGCAGGTGTAAGAAAGTACCATCTTGCCTGGCATGTTACCCCCATTTTTCACTGTATATATGTTGTTTTAGTTGTATGTGTCACTGGGACCCTGCCAGCAAGGGCCCCAGTGCTCATAAGTGTGCCCTGAATGTGTTACCTGTGTTGTGACTAACTGTCTCACTGAGGCTCTGCTATCCAGAACCTCAGTGGTTATGCTCTCTCATTTCTTTCCAAATTGTCACTAACAGGCTAGTGACCAATTTCCCCAATTCACATTGGCATACTGGAACACCCTTATAATGCCCTAGTATATGGTACTGAGGTACCCAGGGTATTGGGGTTCCAGGAGATCCCTATGGGCTGCAGCATTTCTTTTGCCACCCATAGGGAGCTCTGACAATTCTTACACAGGCCTGCCATTGCAGCCTGAGTGAAATAACGACCACGTTATTTCACAGCCAATTACCACTGCACTTAAGTAACTTATAAGTCACCTATATGTCTAACCTTTACCTGGTAAAGGTTAGGTGCAAAGTTACTTAGTGTGTGGGCACCCTGGCACTAGCCAAGGTGCCCCCACATTGTTCAGGGCAAATTCCCCGGACTTTGTGAGTGCGGGGACACCATTACACGCGTGCACTACATATAGGTCACTACCTATGTGTAGCTTCACAATGGTAACTCCGAATATGGCCATGTAACATGTCTATGATCATGGAATTGCCCCCTCTATGCCATCCTGGCGTAGTTGGCACAATCCCGTGATCCCACGGGTCTCTAGCACAGACCCGGGTACTGCCAAATTGCCTTTTCAGGGGTTTCACTGTAGCTGCTGCTGCTGCCAACCCCTCAGACAGGTTTCTGCCCTCCTGGGATCCAGCCACGCTTGGCCAAGGAAGGCAGAACAAAGGACTTCCTCAGAGAGAGGGTGTTACACCCTTTCCCTTTGGAAAAAGGTGTTAAGGCAGGGGAGGAGTAGCCTCCCCCAGCCTCTGGAAATGCCTTCATGGGCACAGATGGTGCCCATTTCTACATAAGCCAGTCTACACCGTTTCAGGGACCCCTCAGCCCTGCTCTGGCGCGAAACTGGACAAAGGAAAAGGGAGTGACCACTCCACTGACCTGCACCTCCCCTGGGAGGGGCCCAGAGCTCCTCCAGTGTGCTCCAGACCTCTGCTATCTTGGAAACAGAGGTGCTGCTGGCACACTGGACTGCTCTGAGTGGCCAGGGCCACCAGGTGACGTCGGAGACTCCTTCTGATAGGCTCCTTCAGGTGTTGCTAGCCTATCCTCTCTCCTAAGTAGCCAAACCCTCCTTTCTGTCTATTTAGGGTCTCTGCTTTTGGAAATTCCTTAGATAATGAATGCAAGAGCTCATCAGAGTTGCTCTGCATCTCTCTCTTCACCTTCTGCCAAGGAATCGACTGCTGACCGCGCTGGAAGCCTGCAAAACTGAAACAAAGTAGCGAAGACAACTACTGCAACTCTGTAACGCTGATCCTGCCACCTTCTCGACTGTTTTCCTGGTGGTGCATGCTGTGGGGGTAGTCTGCCTCCTCTCTGCACTAGAAGCTCCTAAGAAATCTCCCGTGGGTCGACGGAATCTTCCCCCTGCTACCGCAGGCACCAAAGAACTGAATCACCGGTCCCCTGGGTCTCCTCTCAGCACGACGAGCGAGGTCCCTTGAATCCAGCAACTGTGTCCAAGTGACTCCCACAGTCCAGTGACTCTTCAGTCCAAGTTTGGTGGAGGTAAGTCCTTGCCTCCCCACGCCAGACTGCATTGCTGGGAACTGTGTCTTTTGAAGCTACTCCGGCCTCTGTGCACTTCCGGCGGAAATCCTTTGTGCACAGCCAAGCCTGGATCCACGGCACTCTAACCTGCATTGCACGACCTCCTGAGTTGTCCTCCGGCGGCGTGGAACTCCTTTGTGCAATTTCGGGTGAGCACTGTTTCACTCCACTTTGTAGTGCCTGTTCCAGCACTTCTCTGGGTGCTTCCTGCTTCTGAGAGGGCTCTTTGTCTTGCTGGGTGCCCCCTCTGTCCCCTGACGCAATTGGCGACATCCTGGTCCCTCCTGGGCCACAGCAGCCTCCAAAAAAACTAACTGCACAACTTGCAGCTATCAAGGCTTGTTTGCAGTCTTTCTTCAGGAAAACACTTCTGCACGACTCTACACAACGTGGGACATCCATCCTCCAAAGGGGAAGTTCCTAGCCCTTGTCGTTCCTGCAGAATCCTCAGCTTCTACTACCTAGTAGCAGCTTCTTTGCACCCACAGCTGGCATTTCCTGGGCATCTGCCCACTCTCGACTTGATCGTGACTTTTGGACTTGGTCCCCTTGTTCCACAGGTACTCTAGTCTGGAAATCCATTGTTGTTGCATTGCTGGTGTTGGTCTTTCCTGCAGAATTCCCCTATCACGACTTCTGTGCTCTTTGGGGAACTTTAGTGCACTTTGCACTCACTTTTCAGGGTCTTGGGGTGGGCTATTTTTCTAACCCTCACTGTTTTCTTACAGTCCCAGCGACCCTCTACAAGGTCAAATAGGTTTGGGGTCCATTCGTGGTTTGCATTCCACTTCTAGAGTATATGGTTTGTGTTGCCCCTATACCTATGTGCTCTCATTGCAATCTATTGTGACTGTACATTGCTTGCATTGCTTTCTATTGCTATTACTGCATAATTTTGGTGTTGTGTACATATATCTTGTGTATATTTGCTATCCTCACACTAAGGGTGCTCACTGAGATACTTATGGCATATTGTCATAAAAATAAAGTACCTTTATTTTTAGTATATCTGTGTATTGTGTTTTCTTATGATATTGTGCAAGTGACACTAGTGGTACTGTAGGAGCTTCACTCGTCTCCTAGTTCAGCCTAAGCTGCTCTGCTAAGCTACCATTTTCTATCAGCCTAAGCTGCTAGACACCCCTATACACTAATAAGGGATACCTGGACCTGGTGCAGAGTGTAAGTACCCCTTGGTACTTACTACAAACCAGGCAAGCCTCCTACATTGGTTGTTCAGCGGTGGGATAAGTACTTGCAACTACTTACCACTTTGTCATTTTGTACTTTTCATAAGAGAATAATATACAAAACAAGTTCAGTGTATGTACACCTAACCAAAAGGTTTTGCTTTTCTTCTCTTACTCTATTGCTAAGTACTGAAAAGTACCTCTAAACTTTCAAAAAGTTTCTTAAAAGTTGAAAAGGTTTTTTTCTGTTCCTTAAAAAGTTCTGAAACTTTTTCTTTCTTTTTCTGTCCCTTAAATCCTTTTCTATCATGTCTGGTACAGGTCAAACTCTGGATCTGGCCAGCACAGCTTATGACGACCTTTACTGGAAAGGTGTAAGGAGTCTCTGCATTGATAGAGGTTTAGGGTAGGGAAGAATCCCTCTAGAGAATTGTTGGTTAATATGCTCATTGAAAATGATAAGGCCTTAGCTGGCACATCAGGTGAGAGACTAGCAGATGGTTCACACTCTGATTCTGGGGTAGCCCCAGCAAAAGTGTTAGATGGGAACCTTCCCAACCTGCCCCTTACCAGGCCACCTAGCAACCCTGGTACTAATGTGAGCTCTCATCACAGTAGAAGTTTTACTCCTACAGGACAGGTTGTTAGAGTGCCAACTGTTAGGGATAGGTCTCCCTCTGTTCATTCACACCATTCTTCTGTGTCTAAGCATGCCCAACCCACCCACCCTGATGACAGAGTGTTAGAAAGGGAACTCAATAGATTGAGAGTGGAAGAGTCCAGACTGAAGCTTAAAAAGCAATAGCTGGATCTAGACAGGTAAGTATTTAACTTAGAAAAAGAAAGACAGAGGTTGGGGTTTGGACCCCATGGTGGCAGCAGCAGTATTACAGATAGTAATCCTGTAAAAGAGCATGATTCTAGGAATCTGCACAAGATAGTTCCCCCTTACAAGGAGGGGGATGACATTAACAAGTGGTTTGCTGCACTTGAGAGGGCCTGCGTTGTACAGGGGGTCCCTCAAAGGCAGTGGGCTACTATCCTATGGCTATCTTTCAGTGGAAAGGGTAGGGATAGGCTCCTTACTGTGCAGGAAAGTGATGCCAATAATTTTACAGTTCTTAAGAATGCTCTCCTAGATGGCTATGGCTTAACCACTGAACAGTACAGGATGAAGTTCAGAGAAACCAAAAAGGAGTCCTCACAAGACTGGGTAGACTTTGTTGACCATTCAGTGAAGGCCTTGGAGGGGTGGTTACATGGCAGTAAAGTTTCTGACTATGAAAGCCTGTATAACTTAATCCGGAGAGAGCATATTCTGAATAACTGTGTGTCTGATTTGTTGCACCAATATCTAGTCGACTCAGATCTGACCTCTCCCCAAGAATTGGGAAAGAAGGCAGACACATGGGTCAGAACAAGAGTGAACAGAAAAGTTCGTTCAGGGGGTGACAAAGATGGCAATAAGAAGAAGGATGGTAAGTCTTCTGACAAGGGTGGGGACAAATCAAAAAATTAGTCTTCATCAGGCCCACAAAAACACTCTGGTGGGGGTGGTGGGCCCAAATCCTCTTCTAATCGAAACAAAGAAAAGAAACCATGGTGTTATTTATGTAAAATAAAAGGCCATTGGACAACAGATCCCAGTTGTCCAAAGAAAAGCACCAAGCCTCCTACCACTACAACCCCTACTGCTACACCTAATGTCCATACTAATAGCAGTGGTGGTGGGAGCAAACCTACTAATAGCCAATCCAAGGGAGTAGCTGGGCTCACTTTTGGTAATTTAGTTGGGGTTGGTCTGATTAGGGAGACCACAGAGGCTGTGTTAGTCTCTGAGGGGGCTATCGATTTAGCCACCTTGGTTGCTTGTCCCCTTAACATGGATAAGTACAAGCAACTACCCCTAATAAATGGTGTTGAGGTTTAGGCCTACAGGGACACTGGTGCCAGTGTTACAATGGTAATAGAGAAACTGGTCCACCCTGAACAACACCTACTTGGTCACCAGTACTGAGTAAGCGATGTTCTTAAAAACACCCTTAGCCACCCCATGGCTGTTGTGAATCTCAACTGGGGGGGGTTACTGGCCCAAAGAAAGTTGTGGTTGCCTCAGATTTACCTGTAGACTGTCTATTAGGAAATGATTTAGAGACATCAGCTTGGGCAGAAGTGGAGTTGGAGGCTCATGCAGCAATGCTGGGCATTCCAGGGCATATTTTTGCTTTGACCAGGGCTCAGGCCAAAAAGCAAAAAGGACAGGGTGACTTGGATTCTGGAAGAATGGACCAAGTGCTCCCTAAAGCTAGGGCTAGTAGAAGTAAAGCACTACCTACTATCCCTCCCTCTACAGTGGATTCTACTTCTGAGGAAGAAGAATTTCCACCCTGTGCAGAACCTACAGCAGAGGAGCTGGAAGCAGACACTGCTGAGCTTTTGGGTGAAGGGGGGCCTGCCAGGGAGGAGCTGAGTGTGGCACAGCATACCTGTCCCACACAAGAGGGTCTAAGACAGCAAGCTGTCAAACAAGCAAATGGGGATGTCAGTGACTCTCACAGAGTTTACTGGGAGGACAATCTTCTGTACACTGAAGCAAGGGATCCAAAATCTGGAGCTGCCAGGAGATTGGTGATTCCTCAGGAGTACAGAAAGTTCCTCCTAACTCTAGCCCACGACATTCCCTTAGCTGGACATTTGGGGCAAATGAAAACTTGGGACAGGCTTGTTCCCTTGTTTCATTGGCCTCGAATGTCAGAGGACACAAAAGAATTTTGTAAGTCCTGTGAAACCTGTCAAGCCAGTGGCAAGACAGGTGGCACTCCAAAGGCAACCCTTATCGCACTGCCTGTGGTTGGGGTTCCCTTTGAAAGGGTAGGGGTTGACATAGTTGGCCCCCTTGACCCTCCTACTGCTTCAGGCAATAGGTGTATCTTGGTGGTAGTGGACTATGCCACCAGATATCCTGAAGCAATTCCTCTTAGGACCACTACAGCTCCTGCAGTGGCAAAGGCCCTCCTGGGAATCTTTTCCAGGGTGGGCTTCCCAAAAGAGGTGGTATCAGACAGGGTAAGCAATTTCATGTCTGCTTACTTAAAGGCCATGTGGAAGGAGTGTGGTGTTACATACAAGTTCACTACACCCTAAGATGCACAAACAAATGGACTGGTGGAGAGATTTAACAAAACTCTCAAAGGCATGATTATGGGACTCCCTGAAAAACTCCGCAGGAGATGGGATATCCTTTTACCATGCCTCCTTTTTGCTTACAGGGAGGTACCCCAGAAAGGAGTGGGCTTCAGCCCCTTTGAACTCCTATTTGGGCACCCTGTGAGAGGTCCTCTAACACTTGTTAAGGAGGGTTGGGAACAACCTTTAAAAGCTCCAAAGCAACACATAGTGGACTATGTACTTGGCCTCAGATCAAGGATGGCTGAGTACATGAAAAAGGCCAGTAAAAACCTTCAGGCCAGCCAAGAGCTCCAAAAGCAATGGCATGACCAGGAGGCTGTTTTGGTTCAGTACCAACCAGGGCAGAAAGTGTGGGTCTTGGAGCCTGTGGCCCCAAGAGCACTCCAAGATAAATGGAGTGGACCCCACATAATTGGTGAGAAAAAGGGTGAAGTCACCTACTTAGTTGACTTAGGCACTGCCAGGAGTCCCCTTAGGGTGCTCCATGTTGTAGGAGGCTGGACTGGCTTGTAGTGAGTACCAAGGGGTACTTGCACCTTGCACCAGGCCCAGTTATCCCTTATTAGTGTATAGGGTGTCTAGCAGCTTAGGCTGATAGATAATGGTAGCTTAGCAGAGCAGCTTAGGCTGAACTAGGAGACGTGTGAAGCTACTACAGTACCACTTAGTGTCATATGCACAATATCATAAGAAAACACAATACACAGTTATACTAAAAATAAAGGTACTTTATTTTTCTGACAATATGCCAAAGTATCTTAGAGTGTACCCTCAGTGAGAGGATAGGAAATATACACAAGATATATATACACAATAGCAAAAATATGCAGTATAGTCTTAGAAAACAGTGCAAACAATGTATAGTTACAATAGGATGCAATGGGGAAACATAGGGATAGGGGCAACACAAACCATATACTCCAGAAGTGGAATGCGAACCACGAATGGACCCCAAACCTATGTGACCTTGTAGAGGGTCGCTGGGACTATTAGAAAATAGTGAGAGTTAGCAAAATAACCCTCCCCAAGACCCTGAAAAGTGAGTGCAAAGTGCACTAAAGTTCCCCTAAGGACAAAAGAGTCGTGTTAGAGGAATAATGCAGGAAAGACACAAACCAGCAATGCAACAACTGTACATTTCCAATCTAGGGTACCTGTGGAACAAGGGGACCAAGTCCAAAAGTCACAAGCAAGTCGGAGATGGGCAGATGCCCAGGAAATGCCAGCTGCGGGTGCAAAGAAGCTTCGACTGGACAGAAGAAGCTGAGGTTTCTGCAGGAACGAAAAGGGCTAGAGACTTCCCCTTTAGTGGACGGATCCCTCTCGCCTTGGAGAGTCGTGCAGAAGTGTTTTCCCGCCGGAAGGACGCCAACAAGCCTTGCTACAGGCAAATTGTGCGTTTGTCATTTTTGGACGCTGCTGGGGCCCAGGAGAGACCAGGAGGTCGCAAATTGGACCTGAAGAGAGAGGGGACGTCGAGCAAGACAAAGAGCCCTCACTGAAGCAGGTAGCACCCGGAGAAGTGCCAGAAACAGGCACTACAAGGATGCATGAAACGGTGCTCGCCGAAGTTGCACAAAGGAGTCCCACGTCGCCGGAGACCAACTTAGAAAGTCGTGCAATGCAGGTTAGAGTGCCGTGGACCCAGGCTTGGCTGTGCACAAAGGATTTCCGCCGGAAGTGCACAGGGGCCGGAGTAGCTGCAAAGTCGCGGTTCCCAGCAATGCAGCCCAGCGAGGTGAGGCAAGGACTTACCTCCACCAAACTTGGGCTGAAGAGTCACTGGACTGTGGGGGTCACTTGGACAGCGTCGCTGGATTCGAGGGACCTCGCTCGTCGTGCTGAGAGGAGACCCAAGGGACCGGTAATGCAGCTTTTTGGTGCCTGCGGTTGCAGGGGGAAGATTCCGTCGACCCACGGGAGATTTCTTCGGAGCTTCTGGTGCAGAGAGGAGGCAGGCTACCCCCACAGCATGCACAAGCAGGAAAACAGTCGAGAAGGCGGCAGGATCAGCATTACAGAGTTGCAGTAGTCGTCTTTGCTACTATGTTGCAGGTTTGCAGGCTTCCAGCGCGGTCAGCGGTCGTTTCCTTATCAGAAGGTGAAGAGGGAGATGCAGAGGAACTCGGTTGAGCTCGTGCATTCGTTATCTAAAGTTTCCCCAGAGACAGAGACCCTAAATTGCCAGAAAAGAGGGTTTGGCTACCTAGGAGAGAGGAAAGGCTACTAACACCTGAAGGAGCCTATCAGCAGGAGTCTCTGACGTCACCTGGTGGCACTGGCCACTCAGAGCAGTCCAGTGTGCCAGCAGCACCTCTGTTTCCAAGATGGCAGAGGTCTGGAGCACACTGGAGGAGCTCTGGACACCTCCCAGGGGAGGTGCAGGTCAGGGGAGTGGTCACTCCCCTTTCCTTTGTCCAGTTTCGCGCCAGAGCAGGGGCTAAGGGGTCCCTGAACCGGTGTAGACTGGCTTATGCAGAATTGGGCACCTCTGTGCCCAACAAAGCATTTCCAGAGGCTGGGGGAGGCTACTCCTCCCCTGCCTTCACACCATTTTCCAAAGGGAGAGGGTGTCACACCCTCTCTCAGAGGAAGTTCTTTGTTCTGCCATCCTGGGCCAGGCCTGGCTGGACCCCAGGAGGGCAGCTGCCTGTCTGAGGGGTTGGCAGCAGCAGCAGCTGCAGTGAAACCCCAGGAAGGGCAGTCTGGCAGTACCAGGGTCTGTGCTACAGACCACTGGGATCATGGAATTGTACCAACAATGCCAGGATGGCATAGAGGGGGCAATTCCATGATCATAGACATGTTACATGGCCATATTCGGAGTTACCATGGTGAAGCTACATATCGGTAGTGACCTATATGTAGTGCACGCGTGTAATGGTGTCCCCGCACTCACAAAGTTCAGTGAATTGGCTCTGAACAATGTGGGGGCACCTTGGCTAGTGCCAGGGTGCCCTCACACTAAGTAACTTTGCACCTAACCTTTACCAGGTAAAGGTTAGACATATAGGTGACTTATAAGTTACTTAAGTGCAGTGTAAAATGGCTGTGAAATAACGTGGACGTTATTTCACTCAGGCTGCAGTGGCAGGCCTGTGTAAGAATTGTCAGAGCTCCCTATGGGTGGCAAAAGAAATGCTGCAGCCCATAGGGATCTCCTGGAACCCCAATACCCTGGGTACCTCAGTACCATATACTAGGGAATTATAAGGGTGTTCCAGTAAGCCAATGTAAATTGGTAAAAATGGTCACTAGCCTGTCAGTGACAATTTGGAAAGAAATGAGAGAGCATAACCACTGAGGTTCTGATTAGCAGAGCCTCAGTGAGACAGTTAGTCACTACACAGGTAACATATTCAGGCACACTTATGAGCACTGGGGCCCTGGGTTACCAGGGTCCCAGTGACACATACAACTAAAACAACATATATACAGTGAAAAATGGGGGTAACATGCCAGGCAAGATGGTACTTTCCTACACAACCCCCCCCCCCAAACGAAGGACAATAAGACTAGCCATTACCTGATGAGTCTTCATTGTCTAAGTGGAAATATCTGGAGAGTCCATCTGCATTGGAGTGGCTACTCCCAGGTCTATGTTCCACTGTATAGTCCATTCCCTGTAGGGATATGGACCACCTCAACAATTTAGGATTTTCACCTTTCATTTGTTTTAGCCAAAGTAGAGGTTTGTGGTCTGTCTGAACAATGAAGTGAGTGCCAAACAGGTATGGCCTCAACTTCTTCAGAGCCCAGACCACAGCAAAGGCCTCCCTCTCAATGGCAGACCAACGCTTTTCTCTAGGGGTCAACCTTCTACTAATAAAAGCAACAGGTTGATCCTGGCCCTCAGAATTAAGTTGTGATAGGACTGCCCCTACTCCTAATTCAGATGCATCAGTTTGGACATAGAATTTTTTAGAGTAACAAGGGCTTTTCAGGACAGGTGCAGAGCACATGGCCTGCTTCAGCTCCTCAAAAGCTTTCTGACAGCTTGCTGTCCATAATACCTTTTTAGGCATTTTCTTGGATGTGAGGTCATTAAGAGGGGCTGCAATGGAGCCATAGTTCTTAATGAACTTCCTGTAATACCCAGTGAGGCCTAGGAAGGCTCTCACCTGAGTCTGAGTGGTAGGGGGAACCCAATCAATAATAGTTTGGATTTTCCCCTGAAGTGGTGCAATCTGTTCCCCACCAACAAGGTGTCCCAGATAAACCACCTTACCCTGCCCTATCTGGCACTTTGAAGCCTTGATAGTGAGGCCTGCCTTTTGCAGAGCCTCCAAAACTTTCCATAGGTGGACCAGGTGATCATCCCAGCTGGAGCTAAAGACAGCTATATCGTCCAAATATGCTGCACTGAAAGCTTCCAGCCCTTGCAGGACTGTGTTCACCAACCTCTGAAAACTGGCAGGTGCATTTTTCAAACCAAAAGGCATTACAGTAAACTGGTAATGTCCTCCAATGGTAGAAAATGCAGTCTTAGGTTTAGCATCTTCTGACAATTTGATCTGCCAATACCCTGCAGTCAAATCAAAAGTGTTTAGATACTTGGCAGATGCCAGTGTATCTATAAGCTCATCTGCCCTGGGTATAGGGTGAGCATCAGTTTTGGTTACCAAGTTGAGACCTCTATAGTCTACACAAAACCTCATTTCCTTCTTTCCATCTTTAGAATTGGGTTTTGGTACCAGTACCACAGGAGAAGCCCATGGACTGTCAGAGTGCTCAACCACTCCTAGTTCCAACATTTTCTGAACTTCTTGCTTTATGCAGTCCCTGACATGGTCAGGCTGCCTATAGATCTTACTTTTGACAGGTAAACTGTCTCCAGTATCTATAGTGTGCTCACACCAAGAAGTGGTGCCTGGCACAGTAGAGAAGAGTTCTGAAAATTGTCCTAGGATATTTATGCAATTGTCTTTCTGCTCAGCAGTAAGACAATCAGCCAAAACTACACCTTCCACAAGAGCATCTTGATCTGTGGAAGAGAAGAGATCAGGTAGAGGATCACTGTCTTCTTCCTGTCCCTCATCTGTTGCCATGAGCAGGGTGAGATCAGCCCTGTCATAGTAGGGTTTTAGGCGGTTGACATGGAGCACCCTAAGGGGACTCCTGGCAGTGCCTAAGTCAACCAAGTAGGTGACTTCACCCTTCTTTTCAAAAATTGTGTGGGGTCCACTCCATTTATCTTGGAGTGCTCTTGGGGCCACAGGCTCCAAGACCCACACTTTCTGCCCTGGTTGGTACTGAACCAAAACAGCCTTCTGATCATGCCATTGCTTCTGGAGCTCTTGGCTGGCCTGAAGGTTTTTACTGGCCTTTTTCATGTACTCAGCCATCCATGATCTGAGACCAAGTACATAATCCACAATATCCTGCTTAGGAGCTTTTAAAGGTTGTTCCCAACCCTCCTTTACAAGTGTGAGTGGACCCCTAACAGGGTGTCCAAAAAGAAGTTCAAAGGGGCTGAAGCCCACTCCTTTCTGGGGTACCTCCCTGTAGGCAAAAAGGAGGCATGGTAGAAGGATATCCCATCTCCTGCGGAGTTTTTCAGGGAGTCCCATAATCATGCCTTTGAGAGTTTTATTAAATCTCTCCACCAGTCCATTTGTTTGTGGATGATAGGGTGTTGTGAACTTGTACGTTACACCACACTCCTTCCACATGGCCTTTAAGTATGCAGACATGAAATTGCTTCCCCTGTCTGATACTACTTCCTTTGGGAAGCCCACCCTGGAAAATATTCCCAGGAGGGCCTTTGCCACTGCAGGAGCTGTAGTGGTCCTTAAAGGAATAGCTTCAGGATATCTTGTGACATGGTCCACCACCACTAAGATAAACCTATTGCCTGAAGCAGTAGGAGGGTCAAGGGGTCCAGCTATGTCAACCCCTACCCTTTCAAAGGGAACCCCAACCACAGGCAGTGGGATAAGGGGTGCCTTTGGGGTGCCACCTGTCTTGCCACTGGCTTGACAGGTTTCACAGGACTTGCAAAATTCTTTTGTGTCCTCAGACATCCTAGGCCAATGAAACAATGGTACCAATCTGTCCCAAGTTTTCATTTGACCCAGGTGCCCAGCTAAGGGAATGTCATGTGCCAGTGTTAGGAGGAACTTTCTGTACTCCTGAGGAATCACTAATCTCCTGGCAGCTCCAGGTTTAGGATCCCTATGCTCAGTGTACAAGAGGTTGTCCTCCCAGTAAACTCTGTGAGAGTCACTGACATCCCCATTAGCCTGTTTGACAGCTTGCTGTCTGAGACCCTCTAATGTGGGACAGGTTTGCTGTGTCACACTCAGCTCCTCCCTGGCAGGCCCCCCTTCACCCAAAAGCTCAGCAGTGTCTGCTTCCAGCTCCTCTGGTGTAGGTTCTGCACAGGGAGGGAATTCTTCTTCCTCAGAAGTAGAATCCACTGTAGAGGGAGGGATAGTAGGAAGTGGTTTGCTTCTACTAGCCCTAGCTTTAGGGAGCACTTGGTCCATTGTTCCAAGATCCAAGCTTCCCTGTCCTTTTTGCTTTTTGGCCTGAGCCCTTGTCAAAGCAAAAATATGCCCTGGAATGCCCAGCATTGCTGCATGGGCCTCCAACTCCACATCTGACCAAGCTTATGTCTCCAAATCATTCCCTAATAGACAGTCTACAGGTAAATCTGAAGCTACCACAACTTTCTTTGGACCAGTTACCCCCCCCAGTTGAGATTTACAACAGCCATGGGGTGGCTTTGTGTTATGTTGTGAGCATCGGTTACTTGGTACAGGTGTCCAAGTATGTGTTGTTCAGGGTGCACCAGTTTCTCAATCACCATTGTGACACTGGCACCTGTGTCCCTGTAGGCCTGGACCTCAACACCATTTATTAGGGTTAGTTGCTTGTACTTCTCCAAGTTATGGGGGCAAGCAACCAAAGTGGCCACATCAATAGCCCCTTCAGAGACTAAAGTAGCCTCTGTGGTCTCCCTCATCAGACCAACCCCAACTAAATTACCAAAAGTGAGCCCAGCTACTCCCTTGGATTGGCTATTAGTAGGTTTGCTCCCACCACCACTGCTATTAGTAGGGACACTAGGTGTAGCAGTAGGGGTTGTAGTGGTAGGAGCTGTGGTGCCTTTCTTTGGACAACTGGGATCTGTTGTCCAATGGCCTTTTATTTTACATAAATAGCACCATGGTTTCTTTTCCTTGTTCTGATTAAAGGAGGATTTGGACCCACCACCCCCACCAGAGTGTTTTTGTGGGCCTGATGAAGACTCATTTTTAGATTTGTCCCCACCCTTGTCAGAAGACTTACCATCCTTCTTTTTGTTGCCATCTTTGTCACCCCCTGTATGAACTTTTCTGTTCACTCTTGTTCTGACCCATTTGTCTGCCTTCTTTCCCAATTCTTGGGGAGAGGTCAGATCAGAGTCCACCAAGTACTGGTGCAACAAATCAGACACACAATTATTAAGAATATGCTCTCTCAGGATTAAGTTATACAGGCTGTCATAATCAGTAACTTTACTGCCATGTAACCACCCCTCCAAGGCCTTCACTGCCTGGTCAATGAAATCAACCCAGTCTTGTGAAGACTCCTTTTTGGTCTCTCTGAACTTTATCCTGTACTGTTCAGTGGTTAAGCCATAACCATCCAGGAGTGCATTCTTAAGAACTTGGAAATTATTGGCATCATTTTCTTTTACAGTAAGGAGCCTATCCCTACCTTTTCCACTAAATGATAGCCATAGGATAGCAGCCCACTGCTTTTGAGGGACATCCTGTACAGCACAGGCCCTCTCAAGTGCAGCAAACCACTTGTTAATGTCATCCCCCTCCTTATAAGGGGGAACTATCTTGTGCAGATTCCTGGAATCATGCTCTTTTGCAGGATGACTATGGGGAATACTGCTGCTGCCACCATGGGTATCTAAACCCAACTTCTGTCTTTCCTTCTCTAATTCTAAAGACTGTCTATCCAAATCCAGCTGTTGCTTCTTGAGCTTCAGTCTGGTTTGTTCCACTCTCAATCTATTGAGCTCCCTTTCTAACAATCTGTCATCAGGGTGGGTGGGAGGGACATTTCTAGATACAGAGGTATGATGGGAATGAACAGAAGGAGACCTGTCCCTTACAGAGGGCACCCTAACAGCTTGGCTACCAGTATAATGTGAGAGCACACCATCAGTATGGTGTGATTCAACCTCTGTACCAACTATGCTAGACTGTCTAGTAATGGGCAAGCTGAGAAGTTTCTTTCCTGAACCTTTTCCTGGGGGAGTCCCTGGATCAGATTGAGAACCATTAGCTACTTTTTCACCAGATTTGGCACTCATGGCCTTATCCAGTACTCTAAGCATATTAATTAACAGTTCTAAGGAAGGATTCTTCCCTACACTCAAACCTCTCTCTATGCAGAGACTCCTTGCTCCTTTCCAGCTAAGGTGATCATATGCAAGTTTGGACAGTTCAACATTTTTGCCTGTGCCAGACATTTTTTAGAGAGAGTTAAAGTGATAGAAAAAGAGAAAAAAAAAAAAAGTTTTCAGAGCTTTTTGGAAAGACAGAAAAAACTTTTTAAACTTTTAAGAACTTTTTGAAAGTTTAGAAGTACTTTTCAGCACTTAGAAATGAGTGAAAAGAGGAAATGCAAAACTTTTTGGCTATGTGTATATACACTGACCTTGTTTTGTATATTTTTCTCTTATGAAAAGAACAATGACAAGAGTGGTAAGTAGTCTCAAGCACTTATCCCACCACTGCACAACCAATGTAGGAGGCTGGACTGGCTTGTAGTGAGTACCAAGGGGTACTTGCACCTTGCACCAGGCCCAGTTATCCCTTATTAGTGTATAGGGTGTCTAGAAGCTTAGGCTGATAGATAATGGTAGCTTAGCAGAGCAGCTTAGGCTGAACTAGGAGACGTGTGAAGCTACTACAGTACCACTTAGTGTCATATGCACAATATCATAAGAAAACACAATACACAGTTATACTAAAAATAAAGGTACTTTATTTTTCTGACAATATGCCAAAGTATCTTAGAGTGTACCCTCAGTGAGAGGATAGGAAATATACACAAGATATATATACACAATAGCAAAAATATGCAGTATAGTCTTAGAAAACAGTGCAAACAATGTATAGTTACAATAGGATGCAATGGGGAAACATAGGGATAGGGGCAACACAAACCATATACTCCAGAAGTGGAATGCGAACCACGAATGGACCCCAAACCTATGTGACCTTGTAGAGGGTCGCTGGGACTATTAGAAAATAGTGAGAGTTAGCAAAATAACCCTCCCCAAGACCCTGAAAAGTGAGTGCAAAGTGCACTAAAGTTCCATTAAGGACAAAAGAGTCGTGTTAGAGGAATAATGCAGGAAAGACACAAACCAGCAATGCAACAACTGTGGATTTCCAATCTAGGGTACCTGTGGAACAAGGGGACCAAGTCCAAAAGTCACAAGCAAGTCGGAGATGGGCAGATGCCCAGGAAATGCCAGCTGTGGGTGCAAAGAAGCTTCGACTGGACAGAAGAAGCTGAGGTTTCTGCAGGAACGAAAAGGGCTAGAGACTTCCCCTTTGGTGGACGGATCCCTCTCGCCTTGGAGAGTCGTGCAGAAGTGTTTTCCCGCCGGAAGGACGCCAACAAGCCTTGCTACACGCAAATTGTGCGTTTGTCGTTTTTGGACGCTGCTGGGGCCCAGGAGGGACCAGGAGGTCGCAAATTGGACCTGCAGAGAGAGGGGACGTCGAGCAAGACAAAGAGCCCTCACTGAAGCAAGTAGCACCCGGAGAAGTGCCAGAAACAGGCACTACGAGGATGCGTGAAACGGTGCTCGCCGAAGTTGCACAAAGGAGTCCCACGTCGCCGGAGACCAACTTAGAAAGTCGTGCAATGCAGGTTAGAGTGCCATGGACCCAGGCTTGGCTGTGCACGAAGGATTTCCGCCGGAAGTGCACAGGGGCCGGAGTAGCTGCAAAGTCGCGGTTCCCAGCAATGCAGCCCAGCGAGGTGAGGCAAGGACTTACCTCCACCAAACTTGGGCTGAAGAGTCACTGGACTGTGGAGGTCACTTGGACAGTGTCGCTGGATTCGAGGGACCTCGCTCGTCGTGCTGAGAGGAGACCCAAGGGACCGGTAATGCAGCATTTTGGTGCCTGCGGTTGCAGGGGGAAGATTCCGTCGACCCACGGGAGATTTCTTCGGAGCTTCTGGTGCAGAGAGGAGGCAGGCTACCCCCACAGCATGCACAAGCAGGAAAACAGTCGAGAAGGCGGCAGGATCAGCATTACAGAGTTGCAGTAGTCGTCTTTGCTACTATGTTGCAGGGTTGCAGGCTTCCAGCGCGGTCAGCGGTCGTTTCCTTATCAGAAGGTGAAGAGGGAGATGCAGAGGAACTCGGTTGAGCTCGTGCATTCGTTATCTAAAGTTTCCCCAGAGACAGAGACCCTAAATAGCCAGAAAAGAGGGTTTGGCTACCTAGGAGAGAGGAAAGGCTACTAACACCTGAAGGAGCCTATCAGCAGGAGTCTCTGACGTCACCTGGTGGCACTGGCCACTCAGAGCAGTCCAGTGTGCCAGCAGCACCTCTGTTTCCAAGATGGCAGAGGTCTGGAGCACACTGGAGGAGCTCTGGACACCTCCCAGGGGAGGTGCAGGTCAGGGGAGTGGTCACTCCCCTTTCCTTTGTCCAGTTTCGCGCCAGAGCAGGGGCTAAGGGGTCCCTGAACCGGTGTAGACTGGCTTATGCAGAATTGGGCACCTCTGTGCCCAACAAAGCATTTCCAGAGGCTGGGGGAGGCTACTCCTCCCCTGCCTTCACACCATTTTCCAAAGGGAGAGGGTGTCACACCCTCTCTCAGAGGAAGTTCTTTGTTCTGCCTTCCTGGGCCAAGCCTAGCTGGACCCCAGGAGGGCAGAAACCTGTCTGAGGGGTTGGCAGCAGCTGCAATGAAACCCCTGAAAAGGCAGTTTGGCAGTACCCGGGTCTGTGCTAGAGACCCGTAGGATCGTGGGATTGTGCCAACAATGCCAGGATGGCATAGAGGGGGCAATTCCATGATCATAGACATGTTACATGGCCATATTCGGAGTTACCATTGTGAAGCTACACATAGGTAGTGACCTATGTGTGGTGCACGCGTGTAATGGTGTCCCCGCACTCACAAAGTCTGGGGAATTTGCCCTGAACCATGTGGGGGCACCTTGGCTAGTGCCAGGGTGCCCACACACTAAGTAACTTAGCACCCAACCTTTACCAGGTAAAGGTTAGACATATAGGTGTCTTATAAGTTACTTAAGTGCATTTGTAAATGGCTGTGAAATAACATGGACGTTATTTCACTCAGGCTGCAGTGGCAGGCCTGTGTAAGATTTGTCAGAGCTCCCTATGGGTGGCAAAAGAAATGCTGCAGCCCATAGGGATCTCCTGGAACCCCAATACCCTGGGTACCTCAGTACCATATACTAGGGAATTATAAGGGTGTTCCAGTATGCCAATGTGAATTGGTGAAATTGGTCACTAGTCTGTTAGTGACAATTTGGAAAGAAATGAGAGAGCATAACCACTGAGATTCTGGATAGCAGAGCCTCAGTGAGACAGTTAGTCATAACACAGGTAACACATTCAGGGCACACTTATGAGCACTGGGGCCCTGACTGGCAGGGTCCCAGTGACACATACAACTAAAACTACATATATACAGTGAAAAATGGGGGTAACATGCCAGGCAAGATGGTACTTTCCTACAATTGCGTGTCACAAATAGGAAGGGAACACCCCTTCCTATTTGCGAGTCGGAAATGCATTTTGTGAGTCGGATCCGACTCGCAAAATGCATTTCTGCATACCGGTGAGGCTTTTGCGACTCGCAAACGGCGTTTTTCGACGTTTGCGACTCGCAAACGCTTTGCTACATCTGGCCCCTAATTCCAACAGCCAATTTAGCAAGCCTACCACACAGCACGCCTGTTTAATCCTCAACCCTCGATTAAATGGTTTCCCCGAATCTGGTGACATCAGGAGAGGAATGCACCCTGCGCAAGAATCAATTCATATAATGGTAAAACTGCAATACTGAAACGTAAATTGTGTTGTTAAATAGATATGGAAATGTGTATCTCAGGTTATACTTGTACTATTGCAATTGTAAAATGAGAAATAAGTACTCACCGAATGAGGAAAAATTCAGTTCCTGGTGTGAAGGCTACAATATCTAAACTAAGACCAAAAGAAGAAAGAACGATAACTCCAGACATTCCGGTCCATTCAGCTGTATAGGAAAGAAAGAGAAAAAATAGCTTTATAGTGACTCTCTTATTTTCAGTCTGTAGGCTCTTTTCCATTATGAGCTGAGAATCTATGCCACTTATCAGCAGGAACAAAAAAATGAATCTGTAGCTTTTATTACGCAGCTTCGCAAGCCGTTACCCATAGGCTTGTATGAAGAATCGGTGACCCTTCCGTGTCCTTTTCCTTGTTCTCTACATTTAAGGAAAAAAAAAAAAGTGTGTGAACTTTTTCAGGAGTCCCAGGGCAATGACGGTTTATTGTGCTCTGACTGTGCAAATGAGAGCCTTTTACCCAGAGACGTTTAAAGGCATGTGCAAAGTGTGCTCTGGCCCAGGGCCCCTGCCTCCCCCTCCAACACCAATAGAACCAGCTCTGTTATGCAGTGTTTTGTCGTGACGAACTTGAATATTTCTTAGATTGCTTTAAATGCCGTTTTCCTTTAATGTTTTACTGTTGGTGATGTGTGAGATTCTATTAAATTGTGCAGAGAGATGTTGTGTTTAAGTGTAATGCTACACCAACAAAAATTTTTCTTTTACATCAAAACTGGATCTCACATAAGAGAAATTGGAGGGTGTCACAGACATTGCAGTGATATAGGGCCAGATGTAGTAAGGTCCGAGATTGTGACTCGGAAATTGCGAGTCTGTCCAACTCGCAATTTCCGAGTCGCAATCTCGGATGCAGGACGGTGTCTCAGACACCGTCTGCGACTCGCTATGGGGTCGCAAAGACCCACCTCATCAATATTCATGAGGTGGGTCGCAATTTGCGACCCCATAGCGAGTCCCTGCACTCACAGGGATGATGGCCTGCTGAAGTCAGCAGACCTCCATGTCTGTGACTGCTTTTTAAATAAAGCTGTTTTTTTCTTTCATTTTGCTGCCCGTTTTCCTTAATGGAAAACGAGTTGCAAAATTAAAAAAATACCGAAACCATGTGGTTTCGTTTTTTCAGAGTAGGCAGAGGTCCATAGGAACACTGCCTGCTCTGAAAAAATATTTTTGGCAACATTCACAAAGGGGAAGGGGTCCCATGGGGACCCCTTCCCTTTTGCGAATGAGTTACCACCAGCGTGACAGTGGTGATAACTGCGAGTTGCTTTGCGACCACATTCACGGTCACAAAGCAATTCTGAATTGCGATGCGAGTCGCAAATAGGAAGGGAACACCCCTTCCTATTTGCGAGTCGCATTCACAAATTGCGAGTCGGTACCGACTCGCAATTTGTGAATGAGCATCGCGTTTGGCCGTTTGCATGGCGCAAACTGCGATTTTCGCAGTTTGCACCATGCAAACGGCTACCTACATCTGGCCCATAGTGAGCTGCTGCTGTGTTGCACATTATAAACACACAACACTATCCCTGAACATTAGACGTAAACACATTCAAAATGTGGACTAGTGTGCTGTGCACTCTCAGGGACCTGGCCAAAGAGGGCGTGGAAGAGCTTAAATTGAAAGTTGTTCCGAACAGGGGCCCCAAAAGACATTTGGCCCGAGCCCCCAAAATCCTTAAGATGTTCCTGCTTTCACCACTAGTGTCCTTGAGCTATGACAGTACTGTTAGACCCAAGACTGAGCAGCAAGTACTCCCGTTTAGCCTTGGACACTCTGTAGGAGGCTGGCCTGGCTTGTAGTGGGTACCAGAGGTACTTACACCTTGTGCCAGGTCCAGTTATCCCTTATTAGTGTAGAAGAGGTGTTTCTAGCAGTTTAGGCTGATAGAAGGAAGCTATGGCAAAGCAGCTTAGGCTGAACTAGGAGACATGTAAAGCTCCTACTATATCAGTGGTGTCATATGCACAATATCATAAGAAAACACAATACACAGAATTACTAAAAATAAAGGTACTTTATTTTTATGACAATGTGCCAAAAGTATATCAGTGAGTACCCTCAGTATGAGGATAAGTTATATACACAATATATATGTACACAAACCAAAGTTAGGAAAGTAATAGCAAGGAAAGTAATGCAAGCAGTGTAGAATTACAGTAGATTGCAATAGGAGCACATAGGTATAGGGGCAACACAAACCATATACTCCAAAAGCGGAATGCGAACCACAAATGGACCCCAAACCTATGTGAGCTTGTAGAGGGTCGCTGGGACTATTAGAAAATAGTGAGAGTTAGAAAAATAACCCTCCCCAAGACCCTGAAAAGTGAGTGCAAAGTGCACTAAAGTTCCCCTAAGGACAAAGAAGTCGTGTTAGAGGAATAATGCAGGAAAGACACAAACCAACAATACAACAACTGTGGATTTCCAATCTAGGGTACCTGTGGAACAAGGGGACCAAGTCCAAAAGTCACAAGCAAGTCGGAGATGGGCAGATGCCCAGGAAATGCCAGCTGCGGGTGCAAAGAAGCTTCTACTGGACAGAAGAAGCTCAGGTTTCTGCAGGAACAAAAAGGGCTAGAGACCACCCCTTTGGTGGACGGATTTCTCTCGCCGTGGAGAGTCGTGCAGAAGTGTTTTCCCGCCGAAAGAATGCCAACAAGCCTTGCTAGCTGCAAATCATGGGTTTAGCGTTTTTGGACGCTGCTGTGGCCCTGGAGGGACCAAGAGGTCGCAAATTGGACCAGGAGAGAGAGGGGATGTCGAGAAAGACAAGGAGCCCTCTCAGTAGCAGATACCACCCGGAGAAGTGCCAGAAACAGGCACTACGAGGATGCATGAAACAGTGCTCACCCGAAGTCGCACAAAGGAGTCCCACGTCGCCGGAGACCAACTTAGAAAGTCGTGCAATGCAGGTTAGAGTGCCGTGGAACCAGGCTTGGCTGTGCACAAAGGATTTCCGCCGGAAGTGCACAGGGGCCGGAGTAGCTGCAAAAGTCGCGGTTCCCAGCAATGCAGCCCAGCGAGGTGAGGCAAGGACTTACCTCCACCAAACTTGGACTGAAGAGTCACTGGACTGTGGGGGTCACTTGGACAGAGTCGCTGGATTCGAGGGACCTCGCTCGTCGTGCTGAGAGGAGACCCAAGGGACCGGTAATGCAGCTTTTTGGTGCCTGCGGTTGCAGGGGGAAGATTCCGTCGACCCAGGGGAGATTTCTTCGGAGCTTCTGGTGCAGAGAGGAGGCAGACTACCCCCACAGCATGCACAAGCAGGAAAACAGTCGAGAAGGCGGCAGGATCAGCGTTACAGAGTTGCAGTAGTCGTCTTTGCTACTATGTTGCAGGTTTGCAGGCTTCCAGCGCGGTCAGCAGTCGATTCCTTGGCAGAAGGTGAAGAGAGAGATGCAGAGGAACTCGGATGAGCTCTTGCATTCGTTATCTAAAGTTTCCCCAGAGACAGAGACCCTAAATAGCCAGAAAAGAGGGTTTGGCTACCTAGGAGAGAGGATAGGCTAGCAACACCTGAAGGAGCCTATCACAAGGAGTCTCTGACGTCACCTGGTGGCACTGGCCACTCAGAGCAGTCCAGTGTGCCAGCAGCACCTCTGTTTCCAAGATGGCAGAGGTCTGGAGCACACTGGAGGAGCTCTGGACACCTCCCAGGGGAGGTGCAGGTCAGGGGAGTGGTCACTCCCCTTTCCTTTGTCCAGTTTCGCGCCAGAGCAGGGCTAAGGGGTCCCCTGAACCGGTGTAGACTGGCTTATGCAGAATTGGGCACCTCTGTGCCCAACAAAGCATTTCCAGAGGCTGGGGGAGGCTACTCCTCCCCTGCCTTCACACCATTTTCCAAAGGGAGAGGGTGTCACACCCTCTCTCAGAGGAAGTTCTTTGTTCTGCCATCCTGGGCCAGGCCTGGCTGGACCCCAGGAGGGCAGATGCCTGTCTGAGGGGTTGGCAGCAGCAGCAGCTGCAGTGAAACCCCAGGAAGGGCAGTTTGGCAGTACCAGGGTCTGTGCTACAGACCACTGGGATCATGGGATTGTGCCAACTATGCCAGGATGGCATAGAGGGGGCAATTCCATGATCATAGACATGTTACATGGCCATATTCGGAGTTACCATTGTGAAGCTACATATAGGTAGTGACCTATATGTAGTGCACGCGTGTAATGGTGTCCCCGCACTCACAAAGTTCAGGGAATTGGCTCTGAACAATGTGGGGGCACCTTGGCTAGTGCCAGGGTGCCCTCACACTAAGTAACTTTGCACCTAACCTTTACCAGGTAAAGGTTAGACATATAGGTGACTTATAAGTTACTTAAGTGCAGTGTAAAATGGCTGTGAAATAACATGGACGTTATTTCACTCAGGCTGCAGTGGCAGGCCTGTGTAAGAATTGTCAGAGCTCCCTATGGGTGGCAAAAGAAATGCTGCAGCCCATAGGGATCTCCTGGAACCCCAATACCCTGGGTACCTCAGTACCATATACTAGGGAATTATAAGGGTGTTCCAGTAAGCCAATGTAAATTGGTAAAATTGGTCACTAGCCTGTTAGTGACAATTTGGAAAGAAATGAGAGAGCATAACAACTGGGGTTCTGATTAGCAGAGCCTCAGTGAGACAGTTAGTCACTACACAGGTAACACATTCAGGCACACTTATGAGCACTGGGGCCCTGGGTTACCAGGGTCCCAGTGACACATACAACTAAAACAACATATATACAGTGAAAAATGGAGGTAACATGCCAGGCAAGATGGTACTTTCCTACACAACCCCCCCCCCCAAACGAAGGACAATAAGACTAGCCATGACCTGATGAGTCTTCATTGTCTAAGTGGAAATATCTGGAGAGTCCATCTGCATTGGAGTGGCTACTCCCAGGTCTATGTTCCACTGTATAGTCCATTCCCTGTAGGGATATGGACCACCTCAACAATTTAGGATTTTCACCTTTCATTTGTTTTAGCCAAAGTAGAGGTTTGTGGTCTGTCTGAACAATGAAGTGAGTGCCAAACAGGTATGGCCTCAACTTCTTCAGAGCCCAGACCACAGCAAAGGCCTCCCTCTCAATGGCAGACCAACGCTTTTCTCTAGGGGTCAACCTCCTACTAATAAAAGCAACAGGTTGATCCTGGCCCTCAGAATTAAGTTGTGATAGGACTGCCCCTACTCCTAATTCAGATGCATCAGTTTGGACATAGAATTTTTTAGAGTAACAAGGGCTTTTCAGGACAGGTGCAGAGCACATGGCCTACTTCAGCTCCTCAAAAGCTTTCTGACAGTTTGCTGTCCATAATACCTTTTTAGGCATTTTTTTGGAAGTGAGGTCATTAAGAGGGGCTGCAATGGAGCCATAGTTCTTAATGAACCTCCTGTAATACCCAGTGAGGCCTAGGAAGGCTCTCACCTGAGTCTGTGTAGTAGGGTGAACCCAATCAATAATTGTTTGGATTTTCCCCTGTAGTGGTGCAATCTGTTCCCCACCAACAAGGTGTCCCAGATAAACCACCTTACCCTGCCCTATCTGGCACTTTGAAGCCTTGATAGTGAGGCCTGCCTTTTGCAGGGCCTCCAAAACTTTCCATAGGTGGACCAGGTGATCATCCCAGCTGGAGCTAAAGACAGCTATATCGTCCAAATATGCTGCACTGAAAGCTTCCAGCCCTTGCAGGACTGTGTTCACCAACCTCTGAAAAGTGGCAGGTGCATTTTTCAAACCAAAAGGCATTACAGTAAACTGGTAATGTCCTCCAATGGTTGAAAATGCAGTCTTAGGTTTAGCATCTTCTGACAATTTGATCTGCCAATACCCTGCAGTCAAATCAAAAGTGCTTAGATACTTGGCAGATGCCAGTGTATCTATGAGCTCATCTCCCTGGGTATAGGGTGAGCATCAGTTTTGGTTACTAAGTTGAGACCTCTATAGTCTACACAAAACGGCATTTCCTTCTTTCCATCTTTGGAATGGGGTTTTGGTACCAGTACCACAGGAGAAGCCCATGGACTGTCAGAGTGCTCAACTACTCCTAGTTCTAACATTTTCTGGACCTCTTGCTCTATGCAGTCCCTGACATGGTCAGGCTGCCTATAGATCTTACTTTTGACAGGTAAACTGTCTCCAGTATCTATAGTGTGCTCACACCAAGAAGTGGTACCTGGCACAGTAGAGAAGAGTTCAGAGAATTGATCTAGGAGGTTTATGCAATTGTCTTTCTGCTCAGCAGTAAGACAATCAGCCAAAACTACACCTTCCACCAGAGCATCTTGTTCTGTGGAAGAGAAGAGATCAGGTAGAGGATCACTGTCTTCTTCCTGTCCCTCATCTGTTGCCATGAGCAGGGTGAGATCAGCCCTGTCATAGTAGGGTTTCAGGCGGTTGACATGGAGCACCCTAAGGGGACTCCTGGCAGTGCCTAAGTCAACTAAATAGGTGACTTCTCCCTTCTTTTCAACAATTGTGTGGGGTCCACTCCATTTATCTTGGAGTGCTCTTGGGGCCACAGGCTCCAAGACCCACACTTTCTGCCCTGGTTGGTACTGAACCAAAACAGCCTTCTGATCATGCCATTGCTTCTGGAGCTCTTGGCTGGCCTGAAGGTTTTTACTGGCCTTTTTCATGTACTCAGCCATCCTTGATCTGAGGCCAAGTACATAATCCACAATATCCTGCTTAGGAGCTTTTAAAGGTTGTTCCCAACCCTCCTTTACAAGTGTGAGTGGACCCCTAACAGGGTATCCAAAAAGAAGTTCAAAGGGGCTGAAGCCCACTCCTTTCTGGGGTACCTCCCTGTAGGCAAAAAGGAGGCATGGTAGAAGGATATCCCATCTCCTGCGGAGTTTTTCAGGGAGACCCATAATCATGCCTTTGAGAGTTTTATTAAATCTCTCAACCAGTCCATTTGTTTGTGGATGATAGGGTGTGGTGAACTTGTAAGTTACCCCACACTCCTTCCACATGGCCTTTAAGTATGCAGACATGAAATTGCGTCCCCTGTCTGATACTACTTCCTTTGGGAAGCCCACCCTGGAAAATATTCCCAGGAGGGCCTTTGCCACTGCAGGAGCTGTAGTGGTCCTTAAAGGAATAGCTTCAGGGTATCTTGTGGCATGGTCCACTACCACCAAGATGAATCTATTGCCTGAAGCAGTAGGAGGGTCAAGGGGGCCAACGATGTCAACCCCTACCCTTTCAAAGGGAACCCCAACCACAGGCAGTGGAATAAGGGGTGCCTTTGGGGTGCCACCTGTCTTGCCACTGGCTTGACAGGTTTCACAGGACTTACAAAATTCCTTTGTGTCCTCAGACATTCTAGGCCAATGAAACAGGGGAACAAGCCTGTCCCAAGTTTTCATTTGTCCTAGATGCCCAGCTAGGGGAATGTCATGTGCCAGGGTTAGGAGGAACTTTCTGTACGCCTGAGGAATCACTAATCTCCTGGCAGCTCCAGGTTTAGGATCCCTATGCTCAGTGTACAAGAGGTTGTCCTCCCAGTAAACTCTGTGAGAGTCACTGACATCCCCATTAGCCTGTTTGACAGCTTGCTGTCTGAGACCCTCTAATGTGGGACAGGTTTGCTGTGCCACACTCAGCTCCTCCCTGGCAGGCCCCCCTTCACCCAAAAGCTCAGCAGTGTCTGCTTCCAGCTCCTCTGGTGTAGGTTCTGCACAGGGAGGGAATTCTTCTTCCTCAGAAGTAGAATCCACTGTAGAGGGAGGGATAGTAGGAAGTGGTTTGCTTCTACTAGCCCTAGCTTTAGGGAGCACTTGGTCCATTGTTCCAGATCCATGCTTCCCTGTCCTTTTTGCTTTTTGGCCTGAGCCCTTGTCAAAGCAAAAATATGCCCTGGGATGCCCAGCATTGCTGCATGGGCCTCCAACTCCACATCTGACCAAGCTGATGTCTCCAAATCATTCCCTAATAGACAGTCTACAGGTAAATCTGAAGCTACCACAACTTTCTTTGGACCAGTAACCCCCCCCAGTTGAGATTTACAACAGCCATGGGGTGTCTAAGTGTGTTGTTGTGAGCATCGGTTACTTGGTACTGGTGACCAAGTAGGTGTTGTTCAGGGTGGACCAGTTTCTCTATGACCATAGTCACACTGGCACCAGTGTCCCTGTAGGCCTGAACCTCAACACCATTTATTAGGGGTAGCTGCTTGTACTTATCCATATTAAGGGGACAAGCAACTAAGGTGGCTAAATCAATAGCCCCCTCAGAGACTAACACAGCCTCTGTGGCCTCCCTAACAAGGCCAACCCCAAATAAGTTACCAATAGTGAGCCCAGCTACTCCCTTGGATTGGCTATTAGTAGGTTTGCTCCCACCACCACTGCTATTAGTAGGGACACTAGGGGTAGCAGTAGGGGTTGTAGTGGTAGGAGCATTGGTGCTTTTCTTTGGACAACTGGGATCCGTTGTCCAATGGCCTTTTATTTTACATAAATAGCACCATGGTTTCTTTTCCTTGTTCTGATTAAAAGAGGATTTGGGCCCACCACCCCCACCAGAGTGTTTTTGTGGGCCTGATGAAGACTCATTTTTAAATTTGTCCCCACCCTTGTCAGAAGACTTACCATCCTTCTTTTTGTTGCCATCTTTGTCACCCCCTGTATGAACGTTTCTGTTCACCCTTGTTCTGACCCATTTGTCTGCCTTCTTTCCCAATTCTTGGGGAGAGGTCAGATCAGAGTCCACCAAGTACTGGTGCAACAAATCAGACACACAATTATTAAGAATATGCTCTCTCAGGATCAAGTTATACAGGCTGTCATAATCAGTAACTTTACTGCCATGTAACCACCCCTCCAAGGCCTTCACTGAATGGTCAATGAAATCAACCCAGTCTTGTGAAGACTCCTTTTTGGTCTCTCTGAACTTTATCCTGTATTGTTCAGTGGTTAAGCCATAACCATCCAGGAGTGCATTCTTAAGAACTTGGAAATTATTAGCATCATTTTCTTTCACAGTAAGGAGCCTATCCCTACCTTTTCCACTAAATGATAGCCATAGGATAGCAGCCCACTGCCTTTGAGGGACATCCTGTACAACACAGGCCCTCTCAAGTGCAGCAAACCACTTGTTAATGTCATCCTCCTCCTTATAAGGGGGAACTATCTTGTGCAGATTCCTGGAATCATGCTCTTTTGCAGGATGACTATGGGGAATACTGCTGCTGCCACCATGGGTATCTAAACCCAACTTCTATCTTTCTTTCTCTAGTTCAAAAGACTGTCTATCCAAATCCAGCTGTTGCTTTTTAAGCTTCAGTCTGGTTTGTTCCACTCTCAACTTATTGAGTTCCCTCTCTAACATTCTGTCATCAGGGTTGGTGGGAGGGACATTCTTAGACACAGAAGAATGAACAGAAGGAGACCTGTCCCTTACAGAAGCCACCCTAACAGCTTGGCTAACAGAAACATCACTACCAGTATGGTGAGAATAAATGCTTTTGCTATGATGTGAGACAACACTATTTGTATGGTGAGGCTCTCCATCATTACCAACTATGCTAGACTGTCTAGTAATGGGCAGGCTAGGAAGTTTCTTTCCTGAATCTTTTCCTGGGGGAGTCCCTGGATCAGATTGGGTACCATTTGCTACTTTTTCAACAGATGTGGCCCCTATGGCCTTATCTTGTTCTCTAAGCATGTTAAGCAATAATTCCAAAGAAGGATTCTTCCCTACACTCAAACCTCTCTGTATGCAGAGACTCCTTGCTCCTTTCCAGCTAAGGTGATCATATGCAAGTTTCGACAGATCAAAATTTTGGCCGGTGCCAGACATTTTTAGAGAGAGTTAAAGTGATAGAAAAAGAGAAAAAAAAGTTTTCAGAACTTTTTAGAAAGACAGAAAAAAACTTTTAAAACTTTTAAGAACTTTTTGAAAGTTTAGAAGTACTTTTCAACACTTAGAAAAGAGTGAAAAGAGGAAATGCAAAACTTTTTGGCTATGTGTATATACAATGACCTTGTTTTGTATATTTTTCTCTTATGAAAAGTACAATGACAAGAGTGGTAAGTAGTCTCAAAGCACTTATCCCACCGCTGCACAACCAATGTAGGAGGATGGACTGGCTTGTAGTGAGTACCAAGGGGTACTTGCACCTTGCACCAGGCCCAGTTATCCCTTATTAGTGTATAGGGTGTCTAGCAGCTTAGGCTGATAGATAATGGTAGCTTAGCAGAGCAGCTTAGGCTGAACTAGGAGACGTGTGAAGCTACTACAGTACCACTTAGTGTCATATGCACAATATCATAAGAAAACACAATACACAGTTATACTAAAAATAAAGGTACTTTATTTTTATGACAATATGCCAAAGTATCTTAGAGTGTACCCTCAGTGAGAGGATAGGAAATATACACAAGATATATATACACAATAGCAAAAATATGCAGTATAGTCTTAGAAAACAGTGCAAACAATGTATAGTTACAATAGGATGCAATGGGGAAACATAGGGATAGGGGCAACACAAACCATATACTCCAAATGTGGAATGCGAACCACGAATGGACCCCAAACCTATGTGACTTTGTAGAGGGTCGCTGGGACTATTAGAAAATAGTGAGAGTTAGAAAAATAACCCTCCCCAAGACCCTGAAAAGTGAGTGCAAAGTGCACTAAAGATCCCCTAAGGACAAAGAAGTCGTGTTAGAGGAATAATGCAGGAAAGACACAAACCAACAATGCAACAACTGTGGATTTCCAATCTAGGGTACCTGTGGAACAAGGGGACCAAGTCCAAAAGTCACAAGCAAGTCGGAGATGGGCAGATGCCCAGGAAATGCCAGCTGCAGGTGCAAAGAAGCTTCTACTGGACAGAAGAAGCTGAGTATTCTGCAGGAACGAAAAGGGCTAGAGACTTTCCCTTTGGTGGACGGATCCCTCTCGCCGTGGAGAGTCGTGCAGAAGTGTTTTCCCGCCGAAAGAACGCCAACACGCCTTGCTAGCTGCAAATCGTGCGGTTAGCGTTTTTGGACGCTGTTGTGGCCCTGGAGGGACCAGGAGGTCGCAAATTGGACCAGGAGAGAGAGGGGACGTCGTGCAAGACAAGGAGCCCTCTCAGCAGCAGGTAGCACCCGGAGAAGTGCCAGAAACAGGCACTACAAGGATGCGTGAAACGGTGCTCACCCGAAGTCGCACAAAGGAGTCCCACGTCGCCGGAGACCAACTTAGAAAGTCGTGCAATGAAGGTTAGAATGCCGTGGACCCAGGCTTGGTTGTGCACAAAGGATTTCCGCCGGAAGTGCACAGGGGCCGGAGCAGCTGCAAAAGTCACGGTTCCCAGCAAAGCAGCCCAGCGAGGTGAGGCAAGGACTTACCTCCACCAAACTTGGACTGAAGAGTCACTGGACTGTGGGGGTCATTTGGACAGAGTCGCTGGATTCGAGGGACCTCGCTCGTCGTGCTGAGAGGAGACCCAAGGGACAGGTAATGCAGCTTTTTGGTGCCTGCGGTTGCAGGGGGAAGATTCCGTCGACCCACGGGAGATTTCTTCGGAGCTTCTGGTGCAGAGAGGAGGCAGACTACCCCCACAGCATGCACAAGCAGGAAAACAGTCGAGAAGGCGGCAGGATCAGCGTTACAGAGTTGCAGTAGTCGTCTTTTCTACTATGTTCCAGGTTTGCAGGCTTCCAGCGCGGTCAGCAGTCGATTCCTTGGCAGAAGGTGAAGAGAGAGATGCAGAGGAACTCGGATGAGCTCTTGCATTCGTTATCTAAAGTTTCCCCAGAGACAGAGACCCTAAATAGCCAGAAAAGAGGGTTTGGCTACCTAGGAGAGAGGATAGGCTAGCAACACCTGAAGGAGCCTATCACAAGGAGTCTCTGATGTCACCTGGTGGCACTGGCCACTCAGAGCAGTCCAGTGTGCCAGCAGCACCTCTGTTTCCAAGATGGCAGAGGTCTGGAGCACACTGGAGGAGCTCTGGACACCTCCCAGGGGAGGTGCAGGTCAGGGGAGTGGTCACTCCCCTTTCCTTTGTCCAGTTTCGCGCCAGAGCAGGGCTAAGGGGTCCCCTGAACCGGTGTAGACTGGCTTATGCAGAATTGGGCACCTCTGTGCCCAACAAAGCATTTCCAGAGGCTGGGGGAGGCTACTCCTCCCCTGCCTTCACACCATTTTCCAAAGGGAGAGGGTGTCACACCCTCTCTCAGAGGAAGTTCTTTGTTCTGCCATGCTGGACCATGCCTGGCTGGACCCCAGGAGGGCAGATGCCTGTCTCAGGGGTTGGCAGCAGCAGCAGCTGCAGTGAAACCCCAGGAAGGGCAGTTTGGCAGTACCAGGGTCTGTGCTACAGACCACTGGGATCATGGGATTATGCCAACTATGCCAGGATGGCATAGAGGGGGCAATTCCATGATCATAGACATGTTACATGGCCATATTCGGAGTTACCATTGTGAAGCTACATATAGGTAGTGACCTATATGTAGTGCACGCGTGTAATGGTGTCCCCGCACTCACAAAGTACAGGGAATTGGCTCTGAACAATGTGGGGGCACCTTGGCTAGTGCCAGGGTGCCCTCACACTAAGTAACTTTGCACCTAACCTTTACCAGGTAAAGGTTAGACATATAGGTGACTTATAAGTTACTTAAGTGCAGTGTAAAATGGCTGTGAAATAACGTGGACGTTATTTCACTCAGGCTGCAGTGGCAGGCCTGTGTAAGAATTGTCAGAGCTCCCTATGGGTGGCAAAAGAAATGCTGCAGCCCATAGGGATCTCCTGGAACCCCAATACCCTGGGTACCTCAGTACCATATACTAGGGAATTATAAGGGTGTTCCAGTAAGCCAATGTAAATTGGTAAAATTGGTCACTAGCCTGTTAGTGACAATTTGGAAAGAAATGAGAGAGCATAACCACTGGGGTTCTGATTAGCAGAGCCTCAGTGAGACAGTTAGTCACTACACAGGTAACACATTCAGGCACACTTATGAGCACTGGGGCCCTGGGTTACCAGGGTCCCAGTGACACATACAACTAAAACAACATATATACAGTGAAAAATGGGGGTAACATGCCAGGCAAGATGGTACTTTCCTACACATATGCAGAGATGGGCACCATCTGTGCCCATCAAAGCATTTCCAGAGGCTGGGGGAGGCTAATCCTCCCCAGCCCTGACACCTTTTTTCCAAAGGGAGAGGGTGTAACACCCTCTCTCTGAGGAAGTCCTTTGTTCTGCCTTCCTGGGCCAAGCCTGGCTGGACCCCAGGAGGGCAGAAACCTGTCTGAGGGGTTGGCAGCAGCAGCAGCTGCAGTGAAACCCCGGGAAAGGTAGTTTGGCAGTACCCGGGTCTGTGCTAGAGACTCGGGGGATCATTGAATTGTCTCCCTAATGCCAGAATAGCATTGGGGTGACAATTCCATGATCTTAGACATGTTATATGGCCATGTTCGGAGTTACCATTGTGACACTATACATAGGTAGTGACCTATGTATAGTGCCAGCGTGAAATGGTGTCCCCGCACTCACAAAGTCCGTGGAATTTGCCCTGAACGATGTGGGGGCACCTTGGCTAGTGCCAGGGTGCCCACACACTAAGTAACTTAGCACCCGACCTTCATCAGGTGAAGGTTAGTCATATAGGTGACTTATAAGTTACTTAAGTGCAGTGGTAAATGGCTGTGAAATAACATGGACGGTATTTCACTCAGGCTGCAGTGGCAGGCCTGTGTAAGAATTGTCAGAGCTCCCTATGGGTGGCAAAAGAAATGCTGCAGCCCATAGGGATCTGCTGGAACCCCAATACCCTGGGTACCTTAGTACCATATACTAGGGAATTATAAGGGTGTTCCAGTATGCCAACAAGAATTGGTGAAATTGGTCACTAGCCTGTTAGTGACAATTTAGAAAGCAGAGAGAGCATAACCACTGAGGTTCTGGTTAGCAGAGCCTCAGTGAGACAGTTAGTCATAACACAGGTAACACATTTAGGGCACACTTATGAGCACTGGGGCCCTGGCTGGCAGGGTCCCAGTGACACATACAACTAAAACAACATATATACAGTGAAATATGGGGGTAACATGCCAGGCAAAATGGTACTTTCCTACACTCAGGGTTATCAACTAAGAAACAAAAAACTTGCACCACCCGGAAGATCTATATTTCTGATGATCACTACTCCCATTATCATTTAGTGCTTCTCAATTTTTTTTAAAACTTGACCCAATTTTTGGAACACACTTACTCAACCCGCCTAGACATTTTTTAATGTAGTTATAGACATGCTTTCAAACTGCTGTGAATTACGAAAACAAAAACCATACTCTACAAATGTTTGTGATCTTCCTTTACAGCAATTGGTTGTGAATGCACAACCTTGACCACACCTTTAGATATATGTAGGAGGCTGGACTGGCTTGTAGTGAGTACCAAGGGGTACTTGCACCTTGCACCAGGCCCAGTTATCCCTTATTAGTGTATAGGGTGTCTAGCAGCTTAGGCTGATAGATAATGGTAGCTTAGCAAAGCAGCTCAGGCTGAACTAGGAGACGTGTGAAGCTACTACAGTACCACTTAGTGTCATATGCACAATATCATAAGAAAACACAATACACAGTTAAACCAAAAATAAAGGTACTTTATTTTTATGACAATATGCCAAAGTATCTTAGAGTGTACCCTCAGTGAGAGGATAGGAAATATACACAAGATATATATACACAATAGCAAAAATATGCAGTATAGTCTTAGAAAACAGTGCAAACAATGTATAGTTACAATAGGATGCAATGGGGAAACATAGGGATAGGGGCAACACAAACCATATACTCTAGAAGTGGAATGCGAACCACGAATGGACCCCAAACCTATGTGACCTTGTAGAGGGTCGCTGGGACTATTAGAAAATAGTGAGAGTTAGAAAAATAACCCTCCCCAAGACCCTGAAAAGTGAGTGCAAAGTGCACTAAAGTTCCCCTAAGGACAAAATAGTTGTGTTAGAGGGAAAATGCAAGGAAAACACAAATCAGCAATGCAACAACGATGGATTCCTGTCTGAGGGTACCTGTGGAACAAGGGGACCAAGTCCAAAAGTCACAAGCAGCTCGGAGATGGGCAGATGCCCAAGAAATGCCAGCGGTTGGTGCAAAGAAGCTCTTACTAGGCTGAAGAACTGTGAATACTGCAGGAACGACAAGGGCTAGAGACTTCCCCTTTGGAGGATGGATCCCCCACGCCTTGGAGAGTCGTGCAGAAGTCTTTTCCCGCCGGATGGACGCCAACAAGCCTTGCTACACGCAAATCGTGCGTTTGGCGTTTTTGGACGCTGCTGGGGCCCAGGAGGGACCAGGAGGTCGCAAATTGGACCTGCACAGAGAGGGGACGTCGATCAAGACAAGAAGCCCTCACTGAAGCAGGTAGCACCCGGAGAAGTGCCAGAAACAGGCACTACGAGGATGCGTGAAACGGTGCTCGCCGAAGTTGCACAAAGGAGTCCCACGTCGCCGGAGACCAACTTAGAAAGTCGTGCAATGCAGGTTAGAGTGCCGTGGACCCAGGCTTGGCTGTGCACACAGGATTTCCGCCGGAAGTGCACAGGGGCCGGAGAAGCTTGCAAAGTCGCGGTTCCCAGCAATGCAGCCCAGCGAGGTGAGGCAAGGACTTACCTCCACCAAACTTGGGCTGAAGAGTCACTGGACTGTGGGGGTCACTTGGACGGTGTCGCTGGATTCGAGGGACCTCGCTCGTCGTGCTGAGAGGAGACCCAAGAGACCGGTAATGCAGCTTTTTGGTGCCTGCGGTTGCAGGGGGAAGATTCCGTCGACCCACGGGAGATTTCTTCGGAGCTTCTGGTGCAGAGAGGGGGCAGACTACCCCCACAGCATGCACAAGCAGGAAAACAGTCGAGAAGGCGGCAGGATCAGCGTTACAGAGTTGCAGTAGTCGTCTTTGCTACTATGTTGCAGGTTTGCAGGCTTCCAGCGCGGTCAGCGGTCGATTCCTTATCAGAAGGTGAAGAGGGAGATGCAGAGGAACTCGGCTGAGCTCATGCATTCGTTATCTAAAGTTTCCCCAGAGACAGAGACCCTAAATAGCCAGAAAAGAGGGTTTGGCTACCTAGGAGAGAGGAAAGGCTACTAACACCTGAAGGAGCCTATCAGCAGGAGTCTCTGACGTCACCTGGTGGCACTGGCCACTCAGAGCAGTCCAGTGTGCCAGCAGCACCTCTGTTTCCAAGATGGCAGAGGTCTGGAGCACACTGGAGGAGCTCTGGACACCTCCCAGGGGAGGTGCAGGTCAGGGGAGTGGTCACTCCCCTTTCCTTTGTCCAGTTTCGCGCCAGAGCAGGGGCTAAGGGGTCCCTGAACCGGTGTAGACTGGCTTATGCAGAATTGGGCACATCTGTGCCCAACAAAGCATTTCCAGAGGCTGGGGGAGGCTACTCCTCCCCTGCCTTCACACCATTTTCCAAAGGGAGAGGGTGTCACACCCTCTCTCAGAGGAAGTTCTTTGTTCTGCCATCCTGGGCCAGGCCTGGCTGGACCCCAGGAGGGCAGCTGCCTGTCTGAGGGGTTGGCAGCAGCAGCAGCTGCAGAGAAACCCCAGGAAGGGCAGTCTGGCAGTACCAGGGTCTGTGCTACAGACCACTGGGATCATGGAATTGTACCAACAATGCCAGGCTGGCATAGAGGGGGCAATTCCATGATCATAGACATGTTACATGGCCATATTCGGAGTTACCATGGTGAAGCTACATATAGGTAGTGACCTATATGTAGTGCACGCGTGTAATGGTGTCCCCGCACTCACAAAGTTCAGTGAATTGGCTCTGAACAATGTGGGGGCACCTTGGCTAGTGCCAGGGTGCCCTCACACTAAGTAACTTTGCACCTAACCTTTACCAGGTAAAGGTTAGACATATAGGTGACTTATAAGTTACTTAAGTGCAGTGTAAAATGGCTGTGAAATAACGTGGACGTTATTTCACTCAGGCTGCAGTGGCAGGCCTGTGTAAGAATTGTCAGAGCTCCCTATGGGTGGCAAAAGAAATGCTGCAGCCCATAGGGATCTCCTGGAACCCCAATACCCTGGGTACCTCAGTACCATATACTAGGGAATTATAAGGGTGTTCCAGTAAGCCAATGTAAATTGGTAAAATTGGTCACTAGCCTGTTAGTGACAATTTGAAAGTAATGAGAGAGCATAACCACTGAGGTTCTGGTTAGCAGAGCCTCAGTGAGACAGTTAGGCACCACACAGGGAACATATACATGCACACTATGAGCACTGGGGCCCTGTGTGACAGGGTCCCAGTGACACATACATATAGGCCACAAACCTATGAGCACTGGGGTCCTGACTAGCAGGATCCCAGTGACACATAACAACCATACTGAAAACATGGTGTTTTCACTATGAGCACTGAGGCCTGGCTATCAGGATCCCAGTGAGACAGTGAAAACAGTGACAAACACCCTGACATACACTCACAAACAGGCCAAAAGTGGGGGTAACAAGGCTAGAAAGAGGCTACCTTCTCACAATATAGCTTTATCAGGACCAAGATACTGGTCTGCCCATAAAAGATGGTGAACTGCACTGGGTTTGGAACACTATTCAGAATTGAGTGCTGGCCTGTGGAATCTGTTCACTAAAAAACATGGCTTCAAACAATGTTGGTGGTGTTAACAGTGATTTAAGCAAATTTAAAAACCCCAACTGTAGCAGAATATGGAGTGAAGCCTCATATACATTTTTGTGTTAAAACAAAGCCCAGTGGTGCAATTATATACATTTCACCCAGTAGCGGGTACTGCTAGTTAGTTATAGTTAACTCTGCATTTCCATAGGAAATCCCTTTTTTGTTTTGCTAATAGCTGTGGTGCTGTTCGACGCATCTTCATGAAACTGTATAAACAAGTGCTCTTTTTTGCCTAGTTTCTTTATGTAAAGTTTCGGGGTGATTTTTCACACAGGGGCAGAGAAAAAAGGGGGAATTCCATAATGCAAAATTCCTGGGCATTTTCTATAAACTATTTTTGAAAGGTCTACAGCCAAAACGCAGAACATGTTGACACCACATTTGGCAGTAAGCTAGACCTTAGTCCAGATTAATAAGTTACTTACCTTCGGTAACGCTTTTTCTGGTGGATACAGTAACTACCTGTGTATTCCTCACCAAAAGAATTCTCCCCTCGCACTAGCCCTCGATGGAAATTTCTTCTAGCTCTGCACGTTGACGATGACGTCACAATCGCCCGACTCCACGCGACGCCACATGATGTCATCCAGGCAATAAGAAGCCCTCGTCGACGTGCAGACGTCAGTTATCACCATTTTATACGTGCCATAGAGGCGAACAGGTTAAACCTAAAGTGTACACATTCATCCAGAATAGGTGAAACATTTAATATAAAACTCAATATAAATCACTATTATGAATGCTCAATTTGAGACAGAAATAAATAAATAAATAAATATATATATATATATATATATATATACATATATATATATATATATATATATGTACAATTCCAGTTCGAAATATCCTTTTCTCTACCTTAATTTGTAAAGGAAAAGCATAAACAATGAACACAACTATATGCATGAAACAGCTATATACATATATATACAAGTCCAAGGATGCGCACCCAAAGAGATCTTGGTTTGACCAGTCAGGCAACGGGGAGGTGGGTGGGACCGTGAGGAATCCACAGGTAGTTACTGTATCCACCAGAAAAAGCGTTAGCGAAGGTAAGTAACTTATTCTTCTGATGGATACACCTACCTGTGGATTCCTCACCGAAAGAATAGAGTCCCCAAGCAGTATAACTCTCCGGTGGCGGGTGCCCAAATGGTCAAACCAAGAAATCTTGCAGCACCGAGCAAGCAAAATGGCCATACCTCCTGACCTCAGAATCCAAACAGTAATGTTTGGCAAAAGTATGGAGGGATGCCCAGGTCGCTGCCCTGCAGATGTCAGCCACAGGAACACCTCTAGCCAAAGCCGATGAAGCTGCTTTGATCCTGGTGGAATGGGCACGAAGCCCCACAGGTGGATCTCTCTTCGCCAAAGGATAGCAGATCTTAATACATAGAATGACCCACCTGGATAGCGTTCTCTTGTGGACCGCTCTAGCTTTCCTCTTCCCCATGTATCCAACGAAGAGCTGTTCATCCTGTCTGAACTCTTTCGTCCTGGCGACGTAGAAGATCCGTGCTCTTCGCGGATCCAGCCGGTGGAGCCTCTCTTCCTCCTTGGATGGGTGAGGTGGAGGGTAAAAGGAAGAGAGAGTAATTGACTGCCCCAGGTGAAAGGGTGTAACAACCTTCGGTAGGAAAGCCGCCTTGGTCCTCAACACCACGTTGTCCTTAAAGAAAGAAAGGTATGGGGTTTCCACACTAAGATCCTGAAGCTCGCTAACCCTTCTGGCAGATGTTATGGCCACCAGGAAAACAGTTTTAAATACTAGGAACCGTAAAGAACAAGAGTGCATAGGTTCAAACGGAGCCCCCATAAGAAAAGTTAAAACTAAATTAAGGTCCCACTGAGGCATAACGAATAGCGTGGGCGGATACTTATTAGTGAGTCCCTTTAGAAACTTTAAAACAATTGGTGATTTAAAGAAGGATGGTTGATCAGGAAGGCATAGAAAAGCAGATAGTGGAGACAGATAACCCTTAACAGTGGCAATTGAAAAACCTTTCTGTGCTAGATAGAGAGCAAATGACAAAATGTTAGATAAACTAGCTCTTAAAGGATCTAAGCTATTCTCTCCACACCAGCTTGTAAACTTAGCCCAACGATTTGCATAGATTGACTTGGTGGAGTGTCGCCTGGCCGATAGAATAACTTCCACCACATCTGGATGGAGAGAAAAGGAACTCAGATTGCCCCGTTCAATCTCCAGGCATGAAGATGCAGGCTCTGGAGGTGGGGGTGTAGAATCTGCCCCTGCGACTGCGAGAGGAGGTCCACCCTGCAAGGGAGACGGAGCAGAGGGCACTGAGAGAGTTGGAGTAGGTCCGAATACCACACCCTTCTCGGCCAATCCGGAGCTATTAAGATGACTTGAGCTCGGTCTAGGAGGATCTTCCTGAGAACTCGAGGAATCAAGGGTATGGGGGGAAATGCGTAAAACAACTGACCCTTCCAGGACATCTGAAACACGTCCCCCAAAGCTCCTTGCACCGGATACTGGAGGCTGCAAAATAGCGGATACTGCGCATTCTCTTGAGTTGCAAACAGATCTATTTGTGGATATCCCCACATCCGGAAGATACCCAGAACTAGATCTGGATGAAGACGCCACTCGTGATCGACCGAGCTGTGTCGACTGAGAAAGTCTGCACGCACGTTCAGGACTCCGGCCAAGTGATGTGCAATCAAGCAGATCTTGTGTTCCTGAAGCCAGGACCAGAGACGAAGAGCTTCTCTGCAGAGAAGATACGACCCCACTCCTCCCTGTTTGTTTATATACCACATCACGGTCGTGTTGTCCGTCAGAACTTGGATTGACTGACCGTGAATGGAAGGGAGGAGGGACTTGAGTGCCAGACGCACTGCCTGCAACTCTAACAGATTGATATGTAACTTCTGTTCCCCTGGAGACCAAAGGCCCTTGATCTCCAGGTCCCCCAGATGAGCTTCCCACCCTAGAGTGGAAGCATCCGTTACCACCGTGGTCACTGGAGGAGGCAGCGAGAACGGCATTCCTTGAGACAGGTTGTCGACAGCTGCCCACCATTGAAGATCCACTGCAGTGTCTCTGGATATCTTTATCGAATCTTCGAGATCCCCTTTGTGCTGAAACCACTGCCTGCGGACGCACCACTGAAGAGCCCTCATGTGCCAGCGTGCATGAGTGACCAACAGTATGCAAGAAGCGAACAGACCGAGCAGTCGAAGGACATTGGGGACTGGAACTACCGCTCCATTTTGAAACATTGGAATCAACGCCTGAATATCCTGGACCCGCTGGGATGGAGGAAAGGCCCGATTCAATGTTGTGTCCAATACTGCCCCTATGAACAGGAGGCGTTGAGAGGGCTCCAGGTGAGATTTGGGTACATTGACTGAAAAACCCAGGTCGTACAACAATTGAGTCGTCGACTGGAGATGGCACCGCACGAGCTCTGGAGTATTGGCTTCGATCAACCAATTGTCCAGATAGGGAAACACAGCTATCCACCTTCTTCTGAGCTCTGCTGTTACCACCGCCATCACCTTTGTGAAGACTCGAGGTGCTGAAGTAAGACCAAAGGGAATGACCGCAAACTGATAATGCTGTGATCCCACTACAAACCGGAGATACTTCCTGTGCGATTTGAGGATCGGAATATGGAAATACGCGTCCTGCAAATCGACCGACACCATCCAGTCTCCTTCGTTCAACGCCAAAAGAACCTGTGAGAGGGTCAGCATTTTTAACTTTTCCTGTTTGAGGAACCAATTCAAAATCCTCCAGTCCAAAATCAGTCTCAGTCGACCATCCTTTTTAAGAATCAGAAAGTATCTTGAATAGCACCACTGACCCCTCTCTTGCTCGGGAACCAACTCTATTGCACCTTTTTGTAATAGGGATAATACCTCCTGCGGTAACAGGAGAAGATGGTCTTCCGAACAGAAGGATGGGCGGGGAGGGAAGGTCGGAGGGAATTCCCGAAAGGGAAGAGCGTACCCCCTCTTCACAATGTCGATGACCCAGGAGTCCGATGTTATGACCTCCCACATTGGAAGAAAAAAGGCAAGTCTCCCCCCTGCCGGAGACGAATCGACAGAGAATGGTGGAGGACTACGGCTGCTTTCCTTGCTGCACCCCTCCCGAGGGAGAGGAAGAGGCAGAGTGCTGCAAGGTGGCTCCTCTCGTACGGACTCTGCCCCTGAAGGATCTGTAAGGCAGGGTAGAAGCAGATTGTTGTGGTCCTTGCAATCTTCCTCGAAAGGAACCACGTCCAAAACCCTTAAATCTTCAAAAGCCTCTAAAGGTGGATGAGGCCGACGACTGGAGTCCCAAAGACCTAGCTGTCGCTCTGCTCTCTTTAAAACGTTCCAAAGCAGAGTCAGCCGAAGAGCCGAAGAGCTTTTCCCCATCAAACGGAAGATCAAGGAGTGTGGCCTGCACGTCCGTCGAGAAGCCTGATGATCGAAGACAAGACTGCCTCCTAGAGACTATGGTCGTGCCCATAGCTCTAGCCACCGAGTCTGAAGTGTCCAATCCAGACTGGATCACTTGTGTCGCAGCCTCCTGAGCATCCGCTAATAGTTGCAGCATCTCCTGGGACAAATTAGGGTGGCCCTTCGCCTCTTCCATAAGGGCATGAATGTAACGCCCCAGTATGCATGTGGCATTGGATGATTTTAGGGCCATACTGCAAGATGAAAATGTCTTTTTAGCAGTATGGTCCATCTTTTTTGACCCCCTGTCCGCAGGGGCCCCAGGAAACGAGCCAGGAGAGGATCTGGAGGAACATGAAGCTTGGACCACTAGGCTCTCCGGAGTTGGTTGCCTGGAAAGAAACACCGGATCCCCAGGCGCCGTCCTGTACCGCCGAGCCACCGCTCTGTTGACCGCAGCAGTGGATACAAGTTTTAGCCAGATATCTTTAATGGGATCCAGCAGAGCCTCATTGAATGGTAGAAGAGGCTCAGCAGAAGCAGACGTCGGATGGAGGACTTTTGTCAAAAAATTTCTCTTGACCTCCGCAGTAGAAAGGGGAATATCCAAAAAGTCTGCAGCCTTACGAATTACTTTATGGAAAGAAGCAGCTTCCTCCGTGACCTCTCCAGGGGAAGCCAGATCCCATTCCGGGGTAGTGTCAAGGCCACTAGCTGAGTCCAGTCCCTGGAAGTCACCTGAGGGCTCTACAACTTCTCCTTCCTCCAGGTGTTGCCTCGCATACTCCTCCTCCTCCAAGAGACAAGGGGCCAGACGTCTTGACCTAAGTCTTGACTCCAAGCCTGGAGTAGACAAGGTGTCGGCCGATGCCGAAGATCTTCGTCGGCGCCGAACCTCGGATTCGTCCGAAGCCAGAGGCTCCGGCTCCAAAGTGTTCTTGGACGTTGATTGGATCCGAGGCGAACCCGACGGCGCCGTAACAGGTGTAGCCATCCTGAGCGACGTCGTAGGCATCAGCGCCGCTTCAGGTGCAGCAGACAAACACGGGGTGAACGGCGCCGGCCTGTAAGACGCCGGGACACCCAAATCATAGGCCAAAGGGCCAGACGGACCTGCATGACTTCCACCAGGCGTCATGGAAGCAAAGATGTTATATATAGAGTTTAAAAACGCTGCAGGATACGATCCCGGAGTCGGGAAAGCCGGGTACTGCTGCTGCTGCACCGGCGCCGGCAAAGCTGTCGAAGAGGGTCCAGGTAACTCCTGGCTAGGAGAACCCTCAGGCCTCTGGGGAGGCTCGACCTCAAAGACCGACCCAGGTGACGTCGGGGTCGCCGGAGTTGGAGGGGTGACGGTCGGTCTTATCTCCCACGTCGGACGACGCCGAGCCAACGGAGAAGCCGATCTTGATCTGGACCCTCCCTTGCTCGATAGGCGCCGAGATCCATGACGGCGCCGAGAGTCACTATGATGAGGACGAGACCTCGAAGATCTCGACGAAGACTCCCTCCTATGACGCCTCTCTTTCTTCTTCTTGGACCGGGCCAAGAATAACTTCGCCTCCCTCTCCTTAAGTGCCTTAGGGTTCATGCGTTGGCACGAACCGCAAGCCTCGACCTCATGGTCGGAACTAAGGCACCAGAGGCAGTTCTCGTGGGGGTCGGTAACCGACATCCAACCCCCGCACTGGCTACAAGGTTTAAAGCTGGATTTTCTAGGCTGCAACATCGTAACCATCTGTTGGAAACAGTAGCTCCCTGTGAGCCTCGAAGAATTAACCGTTATTCGGGCACGGAAAAAAGGGAACTGATGTCTGCACGTCGACGAGGGCTTCTTATTGCCTGGATGACATCATGTGGCGTCGCGTGGAGTCGGGCGATTGTGACGTCATCGTCGACATGCAGAGCTAGAAGAAATTTCTGTTGAGGGCTAGCGCGAGCGGAGAATTCTTTTGGTGAGGAATCCACAGGTAGGTGTATCCATCAGAAAGTCTATTTTTTGTGATTTGGTGTAAATCCATACAGTAGTTTTTGAGATAATAAAGTGCATTAATATTTGTATAGCTGGACTATTGCGTTTGAAGGACTCTCACAAGAGTACCGCAAGCACAACGTCAACAAATACAGCATTCTGATTGGCCTAGGGGGCTTTTTTCCCTACCTCAATCCTGCTAGAACGAGCACTCTGATTGGCTGGCCACAACATTAAAGAAAATGTTGCAAGAGCCATTACAGGACACGGGGACTTAGGCCCTCATTTCGACTTCGGCCGTCTTACAAAAAGACCGCCGAAGCTGTGGGCGCCACTATACCGCCAGTGCTGGTGGTGTTTGTGGCTCCCTATTTTGACATTTCGCTGGGCCAGCGTTTCCGTCAGCTGGCCCAGCGGAAAAGTCACATCAACATTGCAGCTGGCTCATAATAGAGCCGGTGGCAATGTTGATGTGCAGCGGGTGCAGCAGCACCCATCGCGTGTTTCACTGCCAGAAATTTGGGCAGTGAAATGCACGATGGGGCTGTGCCTGGGGGCCCCTGCACTGCCCATGCCAAGTGCATGGGCAGTGCCGGGGCCCTCAGGGGCACCCCGAGTCCCCCTTACCGCCAGACTTTCCATGGCGGTGTTTACCACCATAGAAAGGGTGGCGGTTGGGGACTCATAATCCCCAGGGCAGCGCTGCTTGTAGCGCTTCCTTGGGGATTATGACTGTGAGAAAGTAGCCTCTTTCTAGCCTTGTTACCCCCACTTTTGGCCTGTTTGTGAGTGTATGTCAGGGTGTTTTCACTGTCTCACTGGGATCCTGCTAGCCAGGGCCCAGTGCTCATAGTGAAAACCCTATGTTTTCAGTATGTTTGTTATGTGTCACTGGGACCCTGCTAGTCAGGACCCCAGTGCTCATAAGTTTGTGGCCTATATGTATGTGTTCCCTGTGTGGTGCCTAACTGTCTCACTGAGGCTCTGCTAACCAGAACCTCAGTGGTTATGCTCTCTCATTTATTTCAAATTGTCACTAACAGGCTAGTGACCATTTTTTACCAATTTACATTGGCTTACTGGAACACCCTTATAATTCCCTAGTATATGGTACTGAGGTACCCAGGGTATTGGGGTTCCAGGAGATCCCTATGGGCTGCAGCATTTCTTTTGCCACCCATAGGGAGCTCTGACAATTCTTACACAGGCCTGCCACTGCAGCCTGAGTTAAATAACGTCCACGTTATTTCACAGCCATTTTACACTGCACTTAAGTAACTTATAAGTCACCTATATGTCTAACCTTTACCTGGTAAAGGTTAGGTGCAAAGTTACTTAGTGTGAGGGCACCCTGGCACTAGCCAAGGTGCCCCCACATTGTTCAGAGCCAATTCCCTGAACTTTGTGAGTGCGGGGACACCATTACACGCGTGCACTACATATAGGTCACTACCTATATGTAGCTTCACAATGGTAACTCCGAATATGGCCATGTAACATGTCTATGATCATGGAATTGCCCCCTCTATGCCATCCTGGCATTGTTGGTACAATTCCATGATCCCAGTGGTCTGTAGCACAGACCCTGGTACTGCCAAACTGCCGTTCCTGGGGTTTCACTGCAGCTGCTGCTGCTGCCAAACCCTCAGACAGGCATCTGCCCTCCTGGGGTCCAGCCAGGCCTGGCCCAGGATGGCAGAACAAAGAACTTCCTCTGAGAGAGGGTGTGACACCCCCTCCCTTTGGAAAATGGTGTGAAGGCAGGGGAGGAGTAGCCTCCCCCAGCCTCTGGAAATGCTTTCTTGGGCACAGATGTGCCCAATTCTGCATAAGCCAGTCTACACCGGTTCAGGGACCCCTTAGCCCCTGCTCTGGCGCGAAACTGGACAAAGGAACGGGGAGTGACCACTCCCCTGACCTGCACCTCCCCTGGGAGGTGTCCAGAGCTCCTCCAGTGTGCTCCAGACCTCTGCCATCTTGGAAACAGAGGTGCTGCTGGCACACTGGACTGCTCTGAGTGGCCAGTGCCACCAGGTGACGTCAGAGACCCCTGCTGATAGGCTCCTTCAGGTGTTAGTAGCCTATCCTCTCTCCTAGGTTGCCAAACCCTCTTTTCTGGCTATTTAGGGTCTCTGTCTCTGGGGAAACTTCAGATAACGAATGCATGAGCTCAGCCGAGTTCCTCTGCATCTCTCTCTTCACCTTCTGATAAGGAATCGACTGCTGACCGTGCTGGAAGCCTGCAAACCTGCAACATAGTAGCAAAGACGACTACTGCAACTCTGTAACGCTGATCCTGCCGCCTTCTCAACTGTTTTCCTGCTTGTGCATGCTGTGGGGGTAGTCTGCCTCCTCTCTGCACCAGAAGCTCCGAAGAAATCTCCCGTGGGTCGACGGAATCTTCCCCCTGCAACCGCAGGACCAAAAAGCTGCATTACCGGTCCCTTGGGTCTCCTCTCAGCACAACGAGCGAGGTCCCTCGAATCCAGCAACTCTGTCCAAGTGACCCCCACAGTCCAGTGACTCTTCAGTCCAAGTTTGGTGGAGGTAAGTCCTTGCCTCACCTCGCTGGGCTGCATTGCTGGGAACCGCAACTTTGCAGCTACTCCAGCCCCTGTGCACTTTCGGCGGAAATCCTCCGTGCACAGCCAAGCCTGGGTCCACGGCACTCTAACCTGCATTGCACGACTTTCTAAGTTGGTCTCCGGCGACGTGGGACTCCTTTGTGCAACTTCGGCGAGCACCGTTTCACGCATCCTTGTAGTGCCTGTTTCTGGCACTTCTCCGGGTGCTACCTGCTTCAGTGAGGGCTCTCTGTCTTGGTCGACGTCCCCTCTCTCTTCAGTTCCAATTTGCGACCTCCTGGTCCCTCCTGGGCCCCAGCAGCGTCCAAAAACGCCAAATGCACGATTTGCAACTAGCAAGGCTTGTTGGCGTCCTTTTGGCGGGAAAACACTTCTTCCCGATTTTCCAAGGCAAGAGGGATCCGTCCACCAAAGGGGAAGTCTCTAGCCCTTTTCGTTCCTGCAGAAACCTCAGCTTCTTCTGTCCAGTAGAAGCTTCTTTGCACCCGCAGCTGGCATTTCCTGGGCATCTGCCCATCTCCGACTTGCTTGTGACTTTTGGACTTGGTCCCCTTGTTCCACAGGTACCCTAGATTGGAAATCCACAGTTGTTGCATTGCTGGTTTGTGTCTTTCCTGCATTATTCCTCTAACACGACTTCTTTGTCCTTAGGGGAACTTTAGTGCACTTTGCACTCACTTTTCAGGGTCTTGGGGAGGGTTATTTTTCTAACTCTCACTATTTTCTAATAGTCCCAGGGACCCTCTACAAGGTCACATAGGTTTGGGGTCCATTCGTGGTTCGCATTCCACTTTTGGAGTATATGGTTTGTGTTGCCCCTATCCCTATGTTTCCCCATTGCATCCTATTGTAACTATACATTGTTTGCACTGTTTTCTAAGACTATACTGCATATTTTTGCTATTGTGTATATATATCTTGTGTATATTTCCTATCCTCTCACTGAGGGTACACTCTAAGATGCTTTGGCATATTGTCATAAAAATAAAGTACCTTTATTTTTAGTATAACTGTGTATTGTGTTTTCTTATGATATTGTGCATATGACACTAAGTGGTACTGTAGTAGCTTCACACGCCTCCTAGTTCAGCCTAAGCTGCTCTGCTAAGCTACCATTATCTATCAGCCTAAGCTGCTAGACACCCTATACACTAATAAGGGATAACTGGGCCTGGTGCAAGGTGCAAGTACCCCTTGGTACTCACTACAAGCCAGTCCAGCCTCCTACAATGACCACCTGGCGGAAGCCTGGGGGTCAAGTAGAGGGGCCAGCGGTATGGCGGTGGCTAATGCACCACAGTCATAATACACTGGCGGTTCACCGCCAGCCTGTTGACAGTGTTACCACCAGTGTACCGCCGGCCGCCAGAGTAGTAATGAGGCCCTTAGTCCCCTAACATAAAAATAATTTCTTTAAAAAAAAATATATGGGGCAGGGTAGGCATAGTGGAATTGTATATAAAAAAACACCATTCATTGTTATTTTTTTTATTTTTATGACATCAGGGGGCCATTACTTTGAAATATGTGAGGAGGGTGGTGTTAGTGGGGCCCTCCTCCCTGAGCCATTCTTGGGACTCAATGCCTCAATGAGGCCCTAGGACCCCATCCACAGGGGCTGAATATTAAACACATGGGTGAGGGCATCCGGCCCCCTCACTGTGCCTCGGGGAGGCCCTGAGGACTCAATCCCCTTAAGCCAAATATTAATTAAAGGGAAGAAGTGCATGTGCCACCTCCCTACTCCCCTAGTCACTACTGGGCTTTGGGGATCCCATTCCACAAGGGCAATTTTTTTTTTTTTTTTACTGTATTTTGGGGGTTTACAACAGGGTGGTCGGGACACATCACTGACCTAGTTCAACTGAGACAGTAACAATGCTATGTTCCTATGTGGCTTGTGAAGTGTAACTGGGCCGCATGAGAAGAGACTTAGGTGATTATGAGAAACATATATGCATGTGTGAACATGTCAAATAAACGAGAAACAATATCAAAAAGTGTAGGAGGCTGGACTGGCTTGTAGTGAGTACCAAGGGGTACTTGCACCTTGCACCAGGCCCAGTTATCCCTTATTAGTGTGTAGGGTGTCTAGCAGCATAGGCTGATAGATAATGGTAGCTTAGCAGAGCAGCTTAGGCTGAACTAGGAGACGAGTGAAGCTCCTACAGTACCACTTAGTGTCATATGCACAATATCATAAGAAAACACAATACACAGTAATACTAAAAATAAAGGTACTTTATTTGTATGACAATATGCCAAAGTATCTCAGAGTGTACCCTCAGTGAGAGGATAGGAAATATACTCAAGATATATATACACAATACCAAAAATATGCAGTATAGTCTTAGAAAACAGTGCAAACAATGTATAGTTCCAATAGGATGCAATGGGGACACATAGGGATAGGGTCAACACAAACCATATACTCCAAAAGTGGAATGCGAACCACGAATGGACCCCAAACCTATGTGACCTTGTAGACGGTCGCTGGGACTATTAGAAAATAGTGAGGGTTAGAAAAATAGCCCACCCCAAGACCCTGAAAAGTGAGTGCAAAGTGCACTAAAGTTCCCCAAAGGACATAGAAGTCGTGATAGGGGAATTCTGCAGGAAAGACACAAACCAGCAATGCAACAACGATGGATTTCCAGTCGAGGGTACCTGTGGAACAAGGGGACCAAGTCCAAAAGTCACAAGCAAGTCGGAGATGGGCAGATGCCCAGGAAATGCCAGCTGTGGGTGCAAAGAAGCTTCTACTGGACAGAAGAAGCTGAGGTTTCTGCAGGAACGACAAGGGCTAGAGACTTCTCCTTTGGAGGACTGATCCCTCACGCAGCGAAGAGTCGTGCAGAAGTGTTTCCCCGCCGAAAGAATGCCAATAAGCCTTGCTAGCTGCAAATCATGTGGTTAGCGTTTTTGGATGCTGCTGTAGCCCAGGAAGGACCAGGATGTTGCAAATTGCACCAGGAGGTAGAGGAGACGTGGAGCAAGACAAGGAGCCCTCTCAACAGCAGGTAGCACCCAGAGAAGTGCCAGAAACAGGCACCACAAGGATGCGTGAAACAGTGCTCACCCGAAGTTACACAAAGGAGTCCCACGTCGCCGGAGACCAACTTAGAAAGTCGTGCAATGCAGGTTAGAGTGCCGTGGACCCAGGCTTGGCTGTGCACAAAGGATTTCCGCCAAAAGTGCACAGGGGCCGGAGTAGCTGCAAAAGTCGCGGTTCCCAGCAATGCAGTCTGGCGTGGGGAGGCAAGGAATTACCTCCACCAAACTTGAACTGAAGAGTCACTGGACTGTTGGGGTCACTTGGACACAGTTGCTGGATTCGAGGGACCTCGCGCGTCGTGCTGAGAGGAGACCCAAGGGACCGGTAATGCAGCTTTTTGGTGCCTGCGGTTGCAGGGGGAAGATTCCGTCGACACACGGGAGATTTCTTCGGAGCTTCGAGTGCAGAGAGGAGGCAGACTACCCCCACAGCATGCACCACCAGGAAAACAGTCGAGAAGGCGGCAGGATCAGCGTTACAGAGTTGCAGTAGTCGTCTTAGCTACTATGTTGCAGTTTTGCAGGCTTCCAGCGCGGTCAGCAGTCGATTCCTTGGCAGAAGGTGAAGAGAGAGATGCAGAGGAACTCGGATGAGCTCTTGCATTCGTTATCTAAAGTTTCCCCAGAGACAGAGACCCTAAATAGCCAGAAAAGAGGGTTTGGCTACCTAGGAGAGAGGATAGGCTAGCAACACCTGAAGGAGCCTATCAGAAGGAGTCTCTGACGTCACCTGGTGGGACTGGCCACTCAGAGCAGTCCAGTGTGCCAGCAGCACCTCTGTTTCCAAGATGGCAGAGGTCTGGAGCACACTGGAGGAGCTCTGGACACCTCCCAGGGGAGGTGCAGGTCAGGGGAGTGGTCACTCCCCTTTCCTTTGTCCAGTTTCGCGCCAGAGCAGGGCTAAGGGGTCCCCTGAACCGGTGTAGACTGGCTTATGCAGAAATGGGCACATCTGTGCCCATGAAAGCATTTCCAGAGGCTGGGGGAGGCTACTCCTCCCCTGCCTTCACACCATTTTCCAAAGGGAGAGGGTGTAACACCCTCTCTCAGAGGAAGTCCTTTGTTCTGCCATCCTGGGACAAGCCTGGCTTGACCCCAGGGGGGGCAGAAACCTGTCTGAGGGGTTGGCAGCAGCAGCAGCTGCAGTGAAACCCCAGGAAAGGCAATTTGGCAGTACCAGGGTCTGTGCTACAGACCACTGGGATCATGGGATTGTGCCAACCATGCCAGGATGGCATAGAGGGGGCAATTCCATGATCATAGACATGTTACATGGCCATATTCGGAGTTACCATTGTGAAGCTACATATAGGTAGTGACTATATGTAGTGCACGCGTGTAATGGTGTCCCCGCACTCACAAAGTCCGGGGAATTGGCCCTGAACAATGTGGGGGCACCTTGGCTAGTGCCATGGTGCCCTCACACTAAGTAACTTTGCACCTAACCTTTACCAGGTAAAGGTTAGACATATAGGTGACTTATAAGTTACTTAAGTGCAGTGTAAAATGGCTGTGAAATAACGTGGACGTTATTTCACTCAGGCTGCAGTGGCAGGCCTGTGTAAGAATTGTCAGAGCTCCCTATGGGTGGCAAAAGAAATGCTGCAGCCCATAGGGATCTCCTGGAACCCCAATACCCTGGGTTCCTCAATACCATATACTAGGGAATTATAAGGGTGTTCCAGTACGACAATGTAAATTGGTAAAATTGGTCACTAGCCTGTTAGTGACAATTTGAAAGAAATGAGAGAGCATACCACTGAGGTTCTGGTTAGCAGGCCTCAGTGAGACAGTTAGGCACCACACAGGGAACACATACAGATAGGCCACAACCTTATGAGCACTGGGGTCCTGACTAGCAGGGTCCCAGTGACACATAACAAACATACTGCAAACATAGGGTTTTCACTATGAGCACTGGGCCCTGGCTAGCAGGATCCCAGTGAGACAGTGAAAACACCCTGACATACACTCACAAACAGGCCAAAAGTGGGGGTAACAAGGATAGAAAGAGGCTACTTTCTCACAAAAAGGCAATGCCATATTTCCCTGTCTTGAAAAGTAGATATCAGGGGTGTGTGTATGTGAGAGAGAGAAGGAGTCTTTTTAAAAACACAGGTGAGTGAACAAGTACAAACAACATAAAAAGGCTAAAATTGCATCAGATTTTAAAACTGAATACTAATGTCGTATTACTTACCAAAATAAAAAGTGATATAAACTACTGCAAGGCTAATAGCTACTTCAGTTGTTTCATCATTGGCTACATGAGACAGCCACAGCATTATTAATTTTGCAACTGTCCATCCAAACAAAGGACTTGCGATGAATTTCAGTGCTATTTTTATAGCAATCTCAGCACCCCCTGTGGAAGATATAAACAATTAATAAATATTGCATTCACAGTTGCATGACAGGTCAATTAAAAGTTAGTCAGTAACTTGATGTTTAAAATCTCGATTTTCCAAATTATGGGACGTTTGTTACAGCAATGAAGAATCAGGCCCAACCACATTTTTGGGATGGGCCCACATTCAGACGCTCAGGCACCAAAGCTCACATGACCTCGTATCCTCTTTTCTTTTAGCTCTGCCTACTAGAATTGGAATATGAGCTTAAAACGGAGAGCCAAGATAACAACCAATTAATCACTCAAATAAAAGTTTCATTTATTGCGACATTCAAAGACTGACATAAAACATGGGCAATTGGTGCGCACACTTCATATTATTATAACAAACTGTTCTGTAGATCAATAAAGTGCAGTTTCAATTACAGATTCTACGTGTTAACATTACCATTCCTATTCCTTCAGAAGTTGTTGTAAGAGGCTGGCCTGGCTTGTAGTGGGTAACAAGGGGTACTTACACCTTGCACCAGGTCCAGGTATCCCTTATTAGTGTAGAGGGGTGTCTAGCAGCTTAGGCTGATAGAAAAGGTAGCTTAGCAGAGCAGCTTAGGCTGAACTAGGAGACGAGTGAAGCTCCTACAGTACCACTAGTGTCATATGCACAATATCATAAGAAACACAACACAGATATACTAAAAATAAAGGTACTTTATTTTTATGACAATATGCCAAAGTATCTCAGTGAGAACCCTCAGTATGAGGATAGCAAATATACACAAGATATATGTACACAATACCAAAATATGCAGTAATAGCAATAGAAAACAGTGCAAACAATGTATAGTCACAAAAGAATGCAATGGGAGCACATAGGGAGAGGGGCAACACAAACCATATACTCTAGAAGTGGAATGCGAACCACGAATGGACCCCAAACCTATGTGACCTCGTAGAGGGTCGCTGGGACTGTAAGGAAACAGTGAGGGTTAGAAAAATAGCCCAACCCAAGACCCTGAAAAGTGGGTGCAAAGTGCACCTAAGTTCCCCAGAGAGCACAGAAGTCGTGATAGGGGAATTCTGCAAGGAAGACCAACACCAGCAATGCAACAAAGATGGATTTCCAGACAAGAGTACCTGTGGAACAACGGGACCAAGTCCAAAAGTCACGATCAAGTCGGGAGTGGGCAGATGCCCAGGAAATGCCAGCTGTGGGTGCAAAGAAGCTGCCACCGGATGGTAGAAGCTGTGGATTCTGCAAGAACAACAAGGGCTAGAAACTTCCCCTTTGGAGGATGGATGTCCCACGTTGTGAAGAAGCTTGCAGAGGTGTTTCTGTGCAGAAAGACCGCAAACAAGCCATGCTAGCTGCAAGGGTCGCGGTTAGGGTTTTTGGATGCTGCTGTGGCCCAGGAGGGACCAGGATGTCGCCAATTGCGTGAGGAGACAGAGGGGGCGTCCAGCAAGACAAAAAACCCACTCAGAAGCAAGCAGCACCCGCAGAAATGCCGGAACAGGCACTACGAAGTGGAGTGAACTGGAGCTCACCCGAAATCACAAAGGAAGTTCCCACGATGCCGGAGGACAACTCAGGAGGTCGTGCACTGCAGGTTAGAGAACCGGGGACCCAGGCTTGGCTGTGCACAAAGGAAATCCTGGAAGAGTGCAAAGGAGCCGGAGCGGCTGCAAATCACGCGGTACCCAGCAATGCAGTCTAGCGTAGGGAGGCAAGGACTTACCTCCACCAAACTTGGACTGAAGAGTCACTGGACTGTGGGAGTCACTAGGACAGAGTTGCTGAGTTCAAGGGACCTCGCTCGTCATGCTGAGAGGAGACGCAGAGGACCGGTGATGCAGTCTTTTCGTGCCTGCGGTTGCAGGGGGAAGATTCCGTCGACCCACAGGAGATTTCTTCGGAGCTTCTAGTGCAGAGAGGAGGCAGACTACCCCCACAGCATGCACCACCAGGAAAACATTCGAGAAGGCGGCCGGATCAGCGTTACAAGGTCGCAGTAGTAGTCTTGTTACTTTGTTGCAGTTTTGCAGGCTTCCAGAGCAGTCAGCGGTCGATTCCTTGGCAGAAGGTGAAGAGAGAGATGCAGAGGAACTCTGATGAGCTCTTACATTCGTTATCTAAGGAAATCCCCAAAGCAGAGACCCTAAATAGCCAGAAAAGAGGGTTTGGCTACTTAGGAGAGAGGAAAGGCTAGCAACACATGAAGGAGCCTATCAGAAGGAGTCTCTGACGTCACCTGCTGGCCCTGGCCACTCAGAGCAGTCCAGTATGCCAGAAGCACCTCTGTTTCCAAGATGGCAGAGGTCTGGAGCACACTGGAGGAGCTCTGGGCACCTCCTAGGGGAGGTGCAGGTCAGGGGAGTAGTCACTCCCCTTTCCTTTGTCCAGTTTTGCGCCAGAGCAGGGCTGAGGGGTCCCTGAACCGGTGTAAACTGGCTTATGCAGAAATGGGCACCATCTGTGCCCATGAAAGCATTTCCAGAGGCTGGGGGGAGCTACTCCTCCCCTGCCTTCATACCATTTTCCAAAGGGAGAGGGTGTAACACCCTCTCTCTGAGGAAGTCCTTTGTTCTGTCATCCTGGGCCAAGCCTGGCTGGACCCCAGGAGGGCAGAAACCTGTCTGAGGGGTTGGCAGCAGCAGCAGCTGCAGTGAAACCCCGGAAAAGGCAGTTTGGTAGTACCAGGGTCTGTGCTACAGACCACTGGGATCATGGGATTGTGCCAACAATGCCAGGATGGCATAGAGGGGGCAGTTCCATGATCATAGACATGTTACATGGCCATATTCGGAGTTACCATTGTGAAGCTACACATAGGTAGTGACCTATGTGTAGTGCACGCGTGTAATGGTGTCCCTGCACTCACAAAGTCCGGGGAATTTGCCCTGAACAATGTGGGGGCACCTTGGCTAGTGCCAGGGTGCCCTCACACTAAGTAACTTTGCACCTAACCTTTACCAGGTAAAGGTTAGACATATAGGTGATATTAAGTTACTTAAGTGCAGTGGTAAATGGCTGTGAAATAACGTGGACGTTATTTCACTCAGGCTGTACTGGCAGGCCTGTGTAAGAATTGTCAGATCTCCCTATGGGTGGCACAAGAAATGCTGCAGCCCAAAGGGATCTCCTGGAACCCCAATACCCTGGGTACCTGTAGGAAAGTACCATCTTGCCTGGCATGTTACCCCCATTTTTCACTGTATATATGTTGTTTTAGTTGTATGTGTCACTGGGACCCTGGTAACCCAGGGCCCCAGTGCTCATAAGTGTGCCTGAATGTGTTACCTGTGTAGTGACTAACTGTCTCACTGAGGCTCTGCTAATCAGAACCTCAGTGGTTATGCTCTCTCATTTCTTTCCAAATTGTCACTAACAGGCTAGTGACCATTTTTACCAATTTACATTGGCTTACTGGAACACCCTTATAATTCCCTAGTATATGGTACTGAGGTACCCAGGGTATTGGGGTTCCAGGAGATCCCTATGGGCTGCAGCATTTCTTTTGCCACCCATAGGGAGCTCTGACAATTCTTACACAGGCCTGCCACTGCAGCCTGAGTGAAATAACGTCCACGTTATTTCACAGCCATTTTACACTGCACTTAAGTAACTTATAAGTCACCTATATGTCTAACCTTTACCTGGTAAAGGTTAGGTGCAAAGTTACTTAGTGTGAGGGCACCCTGGCACTAGCCAAGGTGCCCCCACATTGTTCAGAGCCAATTCCCTGAACTTTGTGAGTGCGGGGACACCATTACACGCGTGCACTACATATAGGTCACTACCTATATGTAGCTTCACAATGGTAACTCCGAATATGGCCATGTAACATGTCGATGATCATGGAATTGCCCCCTCTATGCCATCCTGGCATTGTTGGCACAATTCCATGATCCCAGTGGTCTGTAGCACAGACCCTGGTACTGCCAAACTGCCCTTCCTGGGGTTTCACTGTAGCTGCTGCTGCTGCCAACCCCTCAGACAGGCATCTGCCCTCCTGGGGTCCAGCCAGGCCTGGCCCAGGATGGCAGAACAAAGAACTTCCTCTGAGAGAGGGTGTGACACCCTCTCCCTTTGGAAAATGGTGTGAAGGCAGGGGAGGAGTAGCCTCCCCCAGCCTCTGGAAATGCTTTCTTGGGCACAGATGTGCCCAATTTTGCATAAGCCAGTCTACACCGGTTCAGGGACCCCTTAGCCGCTGCTCTGGTGCGAAACTGGACAAAGGAAAGGGGAGTGACCACTCCCCTGACCTGCACCTCCCCTGGGAGGTGTCCAGAGCTCCTCCAGTGTGCTCCAGACCTCTGCCATCTTGGAAACAGAGGTGCTGCTGGCACACTGGACTGCTCTGAGTGGCCAGTGCCACCAGGTGACGTCAGAGACTCCTGCTGATAGGCTCCTTCAGGTGTTAGTAGCCTATCCTCTCTCCTAAGTAGCCAAACCCTCTTTTCTGGCTATTTAGGGTCTCTGTCTCTGGGGAAACTTCAGATAACGAATGCAAGAGCTCATCCGAGTTCCTCTGCATCTCTCTCTTCACCTTCTGATAAGGAAACGACCGCTGACCGCGCTGGAAGCCTGCAAACCTGCAACATAGTAGCAAAGACGACTACTGCAACTCTGTAACGCTGATCCTGCCGCCTTCTCGACTGTTTTCCTGCTTGTGCATGCTGTGGGGGTAGCCTGCCTCCTCTCTGCACCAGAAGCTCCGAAGAAATCTCCCGTGGGTCGACGGAATCTTCCCCCTGCAACCGCAGGCACCAAAGAGCTGCATTACCGGTCCCTTGGGTCTCCTCTCAGCACGACGAGCGAGGTCCCTCGAATCCAGCGACTCTGTCCAAGTGACCCCCACAGTCCAGTGACTCTTCAGCCCAAGTTTGGTGGAGGTAAGTCCTTGCCTCACCTCGCTGGGCTGCATTGCTGGGAACCGCGACTTTGCAGCTACTCCGGCCCCTGTGCACTTCCGGCGGAAATCCTTTGTTCACAGCCAAGCCTGGGTCCACGGCACTCTAACCTGCATTGCACGACTTTCTAAGTTGGTCTCCGGCGACGTGGGACTCCTTTGTGCAACTTCGGCGAGCACCGTTTCACGCATCCTTGTAGTGCCTGTTTCTGGCACTTCTCAGGGTGCTACCTGCTTCAGTGAGGGCTCTTTGTCTTGCTCGACGTCCCCTCTCTCTTCAGGTCCAATTTGCGACCTCCTGGTCCCTCCTGGGCCCCAGCAGCGTCCAAAAACGCAAAACACACGATTTGCGCCTAGCAAGGCTTGTTGGCATCCTTTCGGCGGGAAAACACTTCTGCACGACTCTCCACGGCAAGAGGGATCCGTCCACCAAAGGGGAAGTCTCTAGCCCTTTTCGTTCCTGCAGAAACCTCAGCTTCTTCTGTCCAGTCGAAGCTTCTTTGCACCCGCAGCTGGCATTTCCTGGGCATCTGCCCATCTCCGACTTGCTTGTGACTTTTGGACTTGGTCCCCTTGTTCCACAGGTACCCTAGATTGGAAATCCACAGTTGTTGCATTGCTGGTTTGTGTCTTTCCTGCATTATTCCTCTAACACGACTTTTTTGTCCTTAGGGGAACGTTAGTGCATTTTGCACTCACTTTTCAGGGTCTTGGGGAGGGTTATTTTTCTAACTCTCACTATTTTCTAATAGTCCCAGCGACCCTCTACAAGGTCACATAGGTTTGGGGTCCATTCGTGGTTCGCATTCCACTTTTGGAGTATATGGTTTGTGTTGCCCCTATCTCTATGTTTCCCCGTTGCATCCTATTGTAACTATACATTGTTTGCACTGTTTTCTAAGACTATACTGCATATTGTTGCTATTGTGTACATATATCTTGTGTATATTTCCTATCCTCTCACTGAGGGTACACTCTAAGATACTTTGGCATATTGTCATAAAAATAAAGTACCTTTATTTTTATTATAACTGTGTATTGTGTTTTCTTATGATATTGTGCATATGACACTAAGTGGTACTGTAGTAGCTTCACACGTCTCCTAGTTCAGCCTAAGCTGCTCTGCTAAGCTACCATTATCTATCAGCCTAAGCTGCTAGACACCCTATACACTAATAAGGGATAACTGGGCCTGGTGCAAGGTGCAAGTACCCCTTGGTACTCACTACAAGCCAGTCCAGCCTCCTACAGTACCTCAGTACCATATACTAGGGAATTATAAGGGTGTTCCAGTATGCCAATGTAAATTGGTGAAATTGGTCACTAGCCTGTTAGTGACAATTTGGAAAGAAAATAAGAGAGCATAACCACTGAGGTTCTGGATAGCAGAGCCTCAGTGAGACAGTTAGTCATAACACAGGTAACACATTCAGGCACACTTATGAGCACTGGGGCCCTGACTGGCAGGGTCCCAGTGACACATACAACTAAAACAACATATATACAGTGAAAAATGGGGGTAACATGCCAGCCAAGATGGTACTTTCCTACACAACCTCCCCCCAAACGAAGGACAATAAGACTAGTCATTACCTGATGGGTCTTCATTGTCTAAGTGGAAATATCTGGAGAGTCCATCTGCATTGGAGTGGGTACTCCCAGGTCTATGTTCCACTATATAGTCCATTCCCTGTAGGGATATGGACCACCTCAACAATTTAGGATTTTCACCTTTCATTTGATTTAGCCAAAGTAGAGGTTTGTGGTCTGTCTGAGCAATGAAGTGAGTGCCAAACAGGTATGGCCTCAACTTCTATGGTGCCCAGACCACAGCAAAGGCCTCCCTCTCAATGGCAGACCAACGCTTTTCTCTACGGGTCAACCTCCTACTAATAAAAGCAACAGGTTGATCCTGGCCCTTAGAATTAAGTTGTGATAGGACTGCCCCTACTCCTAATTCAGATGCATGGACATAGAATTTTTTAGAGTAACAAGGGCTTTTCAGGACAGGTGCAGAGCACATGGCCTGCTTCAGCTCCTCAAAAGCTTTCTGACAGTTTGCTGTCCATAATACCTTCTTAGGCATTTTCTTGGATGTGAGGTCATTCAGAGCGGCTGCAATGGAGCCATAGTTCTTGATGAACCTCCTGTAGTACCCAGTGAGGCCTAAAAAGGCTCTCACCTGAGTATGAGTAGTAGGGGGAACCCAATCTCTAATAGTTTGGATTTTCCCCTGAAGTGGTGCAATCTGTTCCCCACCAACAAGGTGTCCCAGATAAACCACCTTTCCCTGCCCTATCTGGCACTTTGAAGCCTTGATAGTGAGGCCTGCCTTTTGCAGGGCCTCTAAAACTTTCCATAGGTGGACCAGGTGATCATCCCAGCTGGAGCTAAAGACAGCTATATCGTCCAAATATGCTGCACTAAAAGCTTCCAGCCCTTGCAGGACTGTGTTCACCAACCTATGAAAAGTGGCAGGTGCATTTTTCAATCCAAAAGGCATTACTGTGTATTGGTAATGGCCTCCAATGATTGAAAATGCAGTTTTAGGTTTAGCATCTTCTGATAATTTGATCTGCCAATACCCTGCAGTCAAATCAAAAGTGCTTAGATACTTGGCAGATGCCAGTGTATCTATGAGCTCATCTGCCCTGGGTATAGGGTGAGCATCAGTTTTGGTTACCTGGTTGAGACCTCTGTAGTCTACACAAAACCGCATTTCTTTCTTTCCATCTTTGGAATGAGGTTTTGGTACAAGTACCACAGGAGAAGCCCATGGACTTTCAGAGTGCTCAACCACTCCTAGTTCTAACATTTTCTGTACTTCTTGCTTTATGCAGTCTCTGACATGGTCAGGCTGCCTATAGATCTTACTTTTGACAGGCAAGCTGTCTCCAGTATCTATAATGTGCTCACACCAAGAAGTGGTACCTGGCACAGTAGAGAAGAGTTCAGAAAACTGACCCAGGAGATTAATGCAGTGGTCTTTCTGCTCAGCAGTAAGACAATCTGCCAGTACAACATCTTCCACTAGAGCATCTTGTTCTGTGGAAGAGAAGAGATCAGGTAGAGGATCACTGTCTTCTTCCTGTCCTTCATCAGTTGCCATGAGCAGGGTGAGATCAGCCCTGTCATAGTAGGGTTTCAGGCGGTTGACATGGAGCACCCTAAGGGGACTCCTGGCAGTGCATAAGTCAACTAAATAGGTGACTTCACCCTTCTTTTCAACAATTGTGTGGGGTCCACTCCATTTATCTTGGAGTGCTCTTGGGGCCACAGGCTCCAAGACCCACACTTTCTGCCCTGGTTGGTACTGAACCAAAACAGCCTTCTGGTCATGCCATTGCTTCTGGAGCTCTTGGCTGGCCTGAAGGTTTTTACTGGCCTTTTTCATGTACTCAGCCATCCTTGATCTGAGGCCAAGTACATAATCCACTATATCTTGCTTTGGAGCTTTTAAAGGTTGTTCTCAACCCTCCTTGGCAAGTGTCAGTGGACCCCTAACAGGGTGTCCAAAGAGGAGTTTAAAGGGGCTGAAGCCTACTCCTTTCTGGGGTACCTCCGTGTAGGCAAAAAGGAGGCATGGTAAAAGGATATCCCATCTCCTGCGGAGTTTTTCAGGGAGTCCCATAATCATGGCTTTGAGAGTTTTGTTAAATCTTTCTACCAGTCCATTTGTTTGTGGATGATAGGGTGTGGTGAATTTGTATGTCACCCCACACTCCTTCCACATGGCCTTCAAGTAAGCAGGCATGAAATTGCTTCCTCTGTCTGAAACTACCTCTTTTGGGAAGCCCACCCTGGAAAATATTCCCAGGAGGGCCTTTGCCACTGCAGGAGCTGTAGTGGTCCTTAGAGGATTTGCTTCAGGATATCTGGTGGCATGGTCCACTACCTCCAAGATAAACCTATTGCCTGAAGCAGTAGGACGGTCAAGGGGGCCAACTATGTCAACCCCTACCCTTTCAAAGGGAACCCCAACCACAGGCAGTGGAATAAGGGGTGCCTTTGGGGTACCACCTGTCTTGCCACTGGCTTGACAGGATTTCACAGGACTAACAAAAATCTTTTGTGTCCTCAGACATTCTGGGCCAATGAAACAAGGGAACAAGCCTGTCCCAAGTTTTCGTTTGCCCCAAATGTCCAGCAAGGGGAATGTCGTGAGCAAGAGTTAGGAGGAACTTTCTGTACTCCTTATGAATCACCAATCTCCTGGCAGCTCCAGGTTTTGGTTCCATTGCTTCAGTGTACAAGAGGTTGTCCTCCCAGTAAACTCTGTGAGAGTCACTGACATCCCCATTTGCTTGTTTGACAGCTTCCTGTCTTAGACCCTCTAGTGTGGGACAGGTCTGCTGAGCCACACTCAGCTCCTCCCTGGCAGGCCCCCCTTCACCCAAAAGCTCAGCAGTGTCTGCTTCCAGCTCCTCTGGTGTAGGTTCTGCACAGGGTGGAAATTCTTCTTCCTCAGAACAAGAATCCACTGTAGAGGGAGGGATAGTAGGTAGTGCTTTACCTCTACGAGCCCTAGCTTTAGGGAGCACTTGGTCCTTTGTTCCAGGATCCAAGTCACCCTGTCCTTTTTGCTTTTTGGCCTGAGCATTGGTGAAAGCAAAAATATGCCCTGGAATGCCCAGCATTGCTGCATGAGCCTCCAACTCCACTTCTGCCCAAGCTGATGTCTCTAAATCATTCCCTAATAGACAGTCTACAGGTAAATCTGAGGCTACCACAACTTTCTTTGGGCCAGTAACCCCCCCCCCATTTGAGATTTACAACAGCCATGGGGTGGCTAAGGGTGTTGTTGTGAGCATCGGTTACTTGGTACTGGTGACCAAGTAGGTGTTGTTCAGGGTGGACCAGTTTCTCTATCACCATTGTGACACTGGCACCTGTGTGCCTGTAGGCCTGAACCTCAACACCATTTATTAGGGGTAGTTGCTTGTACTTATCCATGTTAAGGGGACAAGCAACCAAGGTGGCTAAATCAATAGCCCCCTCAGAGACTAACACAGCCTCTGTGGTCTCCCTAACAAGACCAACCCCAACTAAGTTACCAAAAGTTAGCCCAGCTACTCCCTTGGATTGGCTATTAGTAGGTTTGCTCCCACCACCACTGCTATTAGTAGGGACACTAGGTGTAGCAGTAGGGGATATAGTGGTAGGAGGCTTGGTGCTTTTCTTTGGACAACTGGGATCTGTTGTCCAATCGCCTTTTATTTTACATAAATAGCACCATGGTTTCTTTTCTTTGTTTTGATTAGAAGATAATTTGGGCCCACCACCCCCACCAGAGTGTTTTTGTGGGCCTGATGAAGACTCCTTTTTAGATTTGTCCCCACCCTTGTCAGAAGACTTACCATCCTTCTTCTTGTTGCCATCTTTGTCACCCCCTGTATGAACTTTTCTGTTCACCCTTGTTCTGACCCATTTGTCTGCCTTCTTTCCCAATTCTTGGGGAGAGGTCAGATCAGAGTCCACCTTTGGAAAATGGTGTGAAGGCAGGGGAGGAGAAGCCTCCCCCAGCCTCTGGAAATGCTTTCATCGGCACATTTGGTGCCCATTTCTGCATAAGCCAGTCTACACCGGTTCAGGGACCCCTTAGCCCTGCTCTGGCGCTAAACTGGACAAAGGAAAGGGGAGTGACCACTCCCCTGACCTGTACCTCCCCTGGGAGGTGCCCAGAGCTCCTCCAGTGTGCTCCAGACCTCTGCCATCTTGGAAACAGAGGTGCTGCTGGCACACTGGACTGCTCTGAGTGGCCAGGGCCATCAGGGGACGTCAGAGACTCCTGATAGGCTCCTTCAGGTGTTGCTAGCCTATCCTCTCTCCTAAGTGGCCAAACCCTCTTTTCTGGCTATTTAGGGTCTCTGCTTTGGGGAATTCCTTAGATAACGAATGCAAGAGCTCATAAGAGTTCCTCTGCATCTCTCTCTTCACCTTCTGCCAAGGAATCTACTGCTGACCGCGCTGGAAGTCTGCAAAACTGCAACAAAGTAGCAAAGACGACTACTGCAACTCTGTAACGCTGATCCTGCCGCCTTCTCGGCTGTTTTCTTGGTGGTGCATGCTGTGGGGGGAGTCTGCCTCCTCTCTGCACTAGAAGCTCCGAAGAACTCTCCCGTGGGTCGACGGAATCGTCCCCCTGCAACCGCAGGCACCAAAGAACTGCATCACCGGTACCCTGGGTCTCCTCTCAGCACGACGAGCGAGGTCCCTTGAATCCAGCAACTCTGTCCAAGTGACTCCCACAGTCCAGTGACTCTTCAGTCCAAGTTTGGTGGAGGTAAGTCCTTGCCTCCCCACGCCAGACTGCATTGATGGGAACCGCAACTTTTGCAGCTACTCCGGCCTCTGTGCACTTCCGGCAGAAATCCTTTGTGCACAGCCAAGTCTGGGTACACGGCACTCTAACCTGCATTGCACGATTTTCTAAGTTGGTCTCTGGCGGCGTGGGACTCCTTTGTGCAACTTCGGGTGAGCACCATTTCACTCTTCTTTGTAGTGCCTGTTCCGGCACTTCTGCGGGTGCTGCCTGTTTCTGAGAGGGCTCCTTGTCTTGCTCGACGCCCCCTCTGTCCCCAGACGCAATTGGCGACATCCTGGTCCCTCCTGGGCCACAGCAGCATCAAAAAACCCTAACCGCAAAATTTGCAGCTAGCAAGGCTTGTTGGCGGTCTTTTGGCGGAAAAACACTTCTGCACAACTCTCCACAGCGTGGTGGATCTGTCCTCCAAAAGGGAAGTCTCTAGCCCTTGTCGTTCTTGCAGAATCCTCAGCTTCTACTGTCCAGTAGCAGCTTCTTTGCACCCACAGCTGGCATTTCCTGGGCATCTGCCCATCTCCGACTTGCTTGTGACTTTTAGACTTGGTCCCCTTGTTCCACAGGTACCCTCAACTGGAAATCCATCATTGTTGCATTGTTGGTTTGTGTCTTTCCTGCAGAATTCCCATATCACGACTTCTATGTCCTTTGGGAAACTTTAGTGCACTTTGCACTCACTTTTCAGGGTCTTGGGGTGGGCTATTTTTCTAACCCTTACTATTTTCTAATAGTCCCAGCGACGCTCTACAAGGTCACATAGGTTTGGGGTCCATTCGTGGTTCGCATTCCACTTTTGGAGTATATGTTTTGTGTTGCCCCTATGTAGGAAAGTACCATCTTGCCTGGCATGTTACCCCCATTTTTCACTGTATATATGTTGTTTTAGTTGTATGTGTCACTGGGACCCTGGTAACCCAGGGCCCCAGTGCTCATAAGTGTGCCTGAATGTGTTACCTGTGTAGTGACTAACTGTCTCACTGAGGCTCTGCTAATCAGAACCTCAGTGGTTATGCTCTCTCATTTCTTTCCAAATTGTCACTGACAGGCTAGTGACCATTTTTACCAATTTACATTGGCTTACTGGAACACCCTTATAATTCCCTAGTATATGGTACTGAGGTACCCAGGGTATTGGGGTTCCAGGAGATCCCTATGGGCTGCAGCATTTCTTTTGCCACCCATAGGGAGCTCTGACAATTCTTACACAGGCCTGCCACTGCAGCCTGAGTGAAATAACGTCCACGTTATTTCACAGCCATTTTACACTGCACTTAAGTAACTTATAAGTCACCTATATGTCTAACCTTTACCTGGTAAAGGTTAGGTGCAAAGTTACTTAGTGTGAGGGCACCCTGGCACTAGCCAAGGTGCCCCCACATTGTTCAGAGCCAATTCACTGAACTTTGTGAGTGCGGGGACACCATTACACGCGTGCACTACATATAGGTCACTACCTATATGTAGCTTCACCATGGTAACTCTGAATATGGCCATGTAACATGTCTATGATCATGGAATTGCCCCCTCTATGCCATCCTGGCATTGTTGGTACAATTCCATGATCCCAGTGGTCTGTAGCACAGACCCTGGTACTGCCAGACTGCCCTTCCTGGGGTTTCACTGCAGCTGCTGCTGCTGCCAACCCCTCAGACAGGCAGCTGCCCTCCTGGGGTCCAGCCAGGCCTGGCCCAGGATGGCAGAACAAAGAACTTCCTCTGAGAGAGGGTGTGACACCCTCTCCCTTTGGAAAATGGTGTGAAGGCAGGGGAGGAGTAGCCTCCCCCAGCCTCTGGAAATGCTTTGTTGGGCACAGATGTGCCCAATTCTGCATAAGCCAGTCTACACCGGTTCAGGGACCCCTTAGCCCCTGCTCTGGCGCGAAACTGGACAAAGGAAAGGGGAGTGACCACTCCCCTGACCTGCACCTCCCCTGGGAGGTGTCCAGAGCTCCTCCAGTGTGCTCCAGACCTCTGCCATCTTGGAAACAGAGGTGCTGCTGGCACACTGGACTGCTCTGAGTGGCCAGTGCCACCAGGTGACGTCAGAGACTCCTGCTGATAGGCTCCTTCAGGTGTTAGTAGCCTTTCCTCTCTCCTAGGTAGCCAAACCCTCTTTTCTGGCTATTTAGGGTCTCTGTCTCTGGGGAAACTTTAGATAATGAATGCATGAGCTCAGCCGAGTTCCTCTGCATCTCCCTCTTCACCTTCTGATAAGGAATCGACCGCTGACCGCGCTGGAAGCCTGCAAACCTGCAACATAGTAGCAAAGACGAGTACTGCAACTCTGTAACGCTGATCCTGCCGCCTTCTCGACTGTTTTCCTGCTTGTGCATGCTGTGGGGGTAGTCTGCCTCCTCTCTGCACCAGAAGCTCAGAAGAAATCTCCCGTGGGTCGACGGAATCTTCCCCCTGCAACCGCAGGCACCAAAAAGCTGCATTACCGGTCCCTTGGGTCTCCTCTCAGCACGACGAGCGAGGTCCCTCGAATCCAGCGACGCTGTCCAAGTGACCCCCACAGTCCAGTGACTCTTCAGCCCAAGTTTGGTGGAGGTAAGTCCTTGCCTCACCTCGCTGGGCTGCATTGCTGGGAACCGCGACTTTGCAGCTACTCCGGCCCCTGTGCACTTCCGGCGGAAATCCTTCGTGCACAGCCAAGCCTGGGTCCACGGCACTCTAACCTGCATTGCACGACTTTCTAAGTTGGTCTCCGGCGACGTGGGACTCCTTTGTGCAACTTCGGCGAGCACCATTTCACGCATCTTCGTAGTGCCTGTTTCTGGCACTTCTCCGGCTGCTATCTGCTTCAGTGAAGGCTCTTTGTCTTGCTCGACGTCCCCTCTCTCTGCAGGTCCAATTTGCGACCTCCTGGTCCCTCCTGGGCCCCAGCAGCGTCCAAAAACGCCAAACGCATGATTTGCGTGTAGCAAGGCTTGTTGGCATCCTTCCGGCGGGAAAACACATCTGCACAACTCTCCAAGGCAAGCGGGATACGTCCACCAAAGGGGAAGTCTCTAGCCCTTTTCGTTCCTGCAGAAACCTCAGCTTCTTCTGTCCAGTCGAAGCTTCTTTGCACCCGCAGCTGGCATTTCCTGGGCATCTGCCCATCTCCGACTTGCTTGTGACTTTTCGTCTTGGTCCCCTTGTTCCACAGGTACCCTAGATTGGAAATCCACAGTTGTTGCATTGCTGGTTTGTGTCTTTCCTGCATTATTCCTCTAACACGACTGTTTTGTCCTTAGGGGAACTTTAGTGCACTTTGCACTCACTTTTCAGGGTCTTGGGGAGGGTTATTTTTCTAACTCTCACTATTTTCTAATAGTCCCAGCGACCCTCTACAAGGTCACATAGGTTTGGGGTCCATTCGTGGTTCGCATTCCACTTTTGGAGTATATAGTTTGTGTTGCCCCTATCCCTATGTTTCCCCATTGCATCCTATTGTAACTATACATTGTTTGCACTGTTTTCTCAGACTATACTGCATATTTTTGCTATTGTGTATATATATCTTGTGTATATTTCCTATCCTCTCACTGAGGGTACACTCTAAGATACTTTGGCATATTGTCATAAAAATAAAGTACCTTTATTTTTAGTATAACTGTGTATTGTGTTTTCTTATGATATTGTGCATATGACACTAAGTGGTACTGTAGTAGCTTCACACGTCTCCTAGTTCAGCCTAAGCTGCTCTGCTAAGCTACCATTATCTATCAGCCTAAGCTGCTAGACACCCTATACACTAATAAGGGATAACTGGGCCTGGTGCAAGGTGCAAGTACCCCTTGGTACTCACTACAAGCCAGTCCAGCCTCCTACATTGGTTGTGCAGTGGTGGGATAAGTGCTTGAGACTGCTTACCACTCTTGTCATTGTACTTTTCATAAGAGAAAAATATACAAAACAAGGTCAGTGTATATACACATAGCCAAAAAGTTTTGCATTTCCTCCTTTCACTCTTTTCTAAGTGCTGAAAAGTACTTCTAAAACTTTCAAAAAGTTCTTAAAAGTTTAAAAAGTTTTTTTCTGTCTTTCCAAAAAGTTCTGAAAACTTTTTTCTCTTTTTCTATCACTTTAGCTCTCTCTAAAAAATGTCTGGCACAGGCAAAAATGTTGAACTGTCCAAACTTGCATATGATCACCTTAGCTGGAAAGGAGCAAGGAGTCTCTGCATAGAGAGAGGTTTGAGTGTAGGGAAGAATCCTTCCTTAGAACTGTTAATTAATATGCTTAGAGTACAGGATAAGGCCATAAGTGCCCAATCTGGTGAAAAAGTAGCTAATGGTTCTCAATCTGATCCAGGGACTCCCCCAGGAAAAGATTCAGGAAAGAAACTTCTCAGCCTGCCCATTACTAGACAGTCTAGCATAGTTGGTACAGAGGTTGAATCACACCATACTGATGGTGTGCTCTCACATTATACTGTTAGCCAAGCTGTTAGGGTGCCCTCTGTAAGGGACAGGTCTCCTTCTGTTCATTCCCATCATACCTCTGTATCTAGAAATGTCCCTCCCACCCACCCTGATGACAGATTGTTAGAAAGGGAGCTCAATAGATTGAGAGTGGAACAAACCAGACTGAAGCTCAAGAAGCAACAGCTGGATTTGGATAGACAGTCTTTAGAATTAGAGAAGGAAAGACAGAAGTTGGGTTTAGATACCCATGGTGGCAGCAGCAGTATTCCCCATAGTCATCCTGCAAAAGAGCATGATTCCAGGAATCTGCACAAGATAGTTCCCCCTTATAAGGAGGGGGATGACATTAACAAGTGGTTTCCTGCACTTGAGAGGGCCTGTGCTGTACAGGATGTCCCTCAAAAGCAGTGGGCTGCTATCCTATGGCTATCATTTAGTGGAAAAGGTAGGGATAGGCTCCTTACTGTGAAAGAAAATGATGCCAATAATTTCCAAGTTCTTAAGAATGCACTCCTGGATGGTTATGGCTTAACCACTGAACAGTACAGGATAAAGTTCAGAGAGACCAAAAAGGAGTCTTCACAAGACTGGGTTGATTTCATTGACCAGGCAGTGAAGGCCTTGGAGGGGTGGTTACATGGCAGTAAAGTTACTGATTATGACAGCCTGTATAACTTAATCCTGAGAGAGCATATTCTTAATAATTGTGTGTCTGATTTGTTGCACCAGTACTTGGTGGACTCTGATCTGACCTCTCCCCAAGAATTGGGAAAGAAGGCAGACAAATGGGTCAGAACAAGAGTGAACAGAAAAGTTCATACAGGGGGTGACAAAGATGGCAACAAAAAGAAGGATGGTAAGTCTTCTGACAAGGGTGGGGACAAATCTAAAAATGAGTCTTCATCAGGCCCACAAAAACACTCTGGTGGGGGTGGTGGGTCCAAATCCTCCTTTAATCAGAACAAGGAAAAGAAACCATGGTGCTATTTATGTAAAATAAAAGGCCATTGGACAACAGATCCCAGTTGTCCAAAGAAAGGCACCACAGCTCCTACCACTACAACCCCTACTGCTACACCTAGTGTCCCTACTAATAGCAGTGGTGGTGGGAGCAAACCTACTAATAGCCAATCCAAGGGAGTAGCTGGGCTCACTTTTGGTAATTTAGTTGGGGTTGGTCTGATTAGGGAGACCACAGAGGCTACTTTAGTCTCTGAAGGGGCTATTGATTTAGCCACTTTGGTTGCTTGCCCCCATAACTTGGAGAAGTACAAGCAACTAACCCTAATAAATGGTGTTGAGGTCCAGGCCTACAGGGACACAGGTGCCAGTGTCACAATGGTGATTGAGAAACTGGTGCACCCTGAACAACACATACTTGGACACCAGTACCAAGTAACCGATGCTCACAACATAACACAAAGCCACCCCATGGCTGTTGTAAATCTCAACTGGGGGGGGGTAACTGGTCCAAAGAAAGTTGTGGTAGCTTCAGATTTACCTGTAGATTGTCTATTAGGGAATGATTTGGAGACATCAGCTTGGTCAGATGTGGAGTTGGAGGCCCATGCAGCAATGCTGGGCATCCCAGGGCATATTTTTGCTTTGACAAGGGCTCAGGCCAAAAAGCAAAAAGGACAGGGAAGCTTGGATCCTGGAACAATGGACCAAGTGCTCCCTAAAGCTAGGGATAGTAGAAGCAAACCACTTCCTACTATCCCTCCCTCTACAGTGGATTCTAATTCTGAGGAAGAAGAATTCCCTCCCTGTGCAGAACCTACACCGGAGGAGCTGGAAGCAGACACTGCTGAGCTTTTGGGTGAAGGGGGGCCTGCCAGAGAGGAGCTGAGTGTGGCACAGCAAACCTGTCCCACATTAGAGGGTCTCAGACAGCAAGCTGTCAAACAGGCTAATGGGGATGTCAGTGACTCTCACAGAGTTTACTGGGAGGACAACCTCTTGTACACTGAGCATAGGGATCCTAAACCTGGAGCTGCCAGGAGATTAGTGATTCCTCAGGAGTACAGAAAGTTCCTCCTAACACTGGCACATGACATTCCCTTAGCTGGGCATCTAGGACAAATGAAAACTTGGGACAGTCTTGTTCCCCTGTTTCATTGGCCTAGGATGTCTGAGGACACAAAAGAATTTTGTAAGTCCTGTGAAACCTGTCAAGCCAGTGGCAAGACAGGTGGCACTCCAAAGGCACCCCTTATCCCACTGCCTGTGGTTGGGGTTCCCTTTGAAAGGGTAGGGGTTGACATAGTTGGCCCCCTTGACCCTCCTACTGCTTCAGGCAATAGATTCATCTTGGTGGTAGTGGACCATGCCACAAGATATCCTGAAGCTATTCCTTTAAGGACCACTACAGCTCCTGCAGTGGCAAAGGCCCTCCTGGGAATATTTTCCAGAGTGGGCTTCCCAAAGGAAGTGGTATCAGACAGGGGAAGCAATTTCATGTCTGCATACTTAAAGGCCATGTGGAAGGAGTGTGGTGTAACTTACAAGTTCACAACATCCTATCATCCACAAACAAATGGACTGGTGGAGAGATTTAATAAAACTCTCAAAGGCATGATTATGGGACTCCCTGAAAAACTCCGCAGGAGATGGGATATCCTTCTACCATGCCTCCTTTTTGCCTACAGGGAGGTACCACAGAAAGGAGTGGGCTTCAGCCCCTTTGAACTTCTTTTTGGACACCCTGTTAGGGGTCCACTCACACTTGTAAAGGAGGGTTGGGAACAACCTTTAAAAGCTCCTAAGCAGGATATTGTGGATTATGTACTTGGCCTCAGATCAAGGATGGCTGAGTACATGAAAAAGGCCAGTAAAAACCTTCAGGCCAGCCAAGAGCTCCAGAAGCAATGGCATGACCAGAAGGCTGTTTTGGTTCAGTACCAACCAGGGCAGAAAGTGTGGGTCTTGGAGCCTGTGGCCCCAAGAGCACTCCAAGATAAATGGAGTGGACCCCACACAATTGTTGAAAAGAAGGGTGAAGTCACCTACTTGGTTGACTTAGGCACTGCCAGGAGTCCCCTTAGGGTGCTCCATGTCAACCGCCTGAAACCCTACTATGACAGGGCTGATCTCACCCTGCTCATGGCAACTGATGAGGGACAGGAAGAAGACAGTGATCCTCTACCTGATCTCTTCTCTTCCACAGAACAAGATGCTCTTGTGGAAGGTGTAGTTTTGGCTGATTGTCTTACTGCTGAGCAGAAAGATAATTGCATAAATCTCCTAGGACAGTTTTCAGAACTCTTCTCTACTGTGCCTTGCACCACTTCTTGGTGTGAGCACACTATAGATACTGGAGACAGTTTACCTGTCAAAAGTAAGATCTATAGGCAGCCTGACCATGTCAGGGACTGCATAAAGCAAGAAGTTCAGAAAATGTTGGAACTAGGAGTGGTTGAGCACTCTGACAGTCCATGGGCTTCTCCTGTGGTACTGGTACCAAAACCCAATTCTAAAGATGGAAAGAAGGAAATGAGGTTTTGTGTAGACTATAGAGGTCTCAACTTGGTAACCAAAACTGATGCTCACCCTATACCCAGGGCAGATGAGCTCATAGATACATTGGCATCTGCCAAGTATCTAAGCACTTTTGATTTGACTGCAGGGTATTGGCAGATCAAATTGTCAGAAGATGCTAAACCTAAGACTGCATTTTCTACCATTGGAGGACATTACCAGTTTACTGTAATGCCTTTTAGTTTGAAAAATGCACCTGCCACTTTTCAGAGGTTGGTGAACACAGTCCTGCAAGGGCTGGAAGCTTTCAGTGCAGCATATTTGGACGATATAGCTGTCTTTAGCTCCAGCTGGGATGATCACCTGGTCCACCTATGGAAAGTTTTGGAGGCTCTGCAAAAGGCAGGCCTCACTATCAAGGCTTCAAAGTGCCAGATAGGGCAGGGTAAGGTGGTTTATCTGGGACACCTTGTTGGTGGGGAACAGATTGCACCACTTCAGGGGAAAATCCAAACTATTATTGATTGGGTTCCCCCTACCACTCAGACTCAGGTGAGAGCCTTCCTAGGCCTCACTGGGTATTACAGGAGGTTCATTAAGAACTATGGCTCCATTGCAGCCCCTCTTAATGACCTCACATCCAAGAAAATGCCTAAAAAGGTATTATGGACAGCAAGCTGTCAGAAAGCTTTTGAGGAGCTGAAGCAGGCCATGTGCTCCGCACCTGTCCTGAAAAGCCCTTGTTACTCTAAAAAATTCTATGTCCAAACTGATGCATCTGAATTAGGAGTAGGGGCAGTCCTATCACAACTTAATTCTGAGGGCCAGGATCAACCTGTTGCTTTTATTAGTAGGAGGTTGACCCCTAGAAAAAAGCGTTGGTCTGCCATTGAGAGGCAGGCCTTTGCTGTGGTCTGGGCTCTGAAGAAGTTGAGGCCATACCTGTTTGGCACTCACTTCATTGTTCAGACAGACCACAAACCTCTACTTTGGCTAAAACAAATGAAAGGTGAAAATCCTAAATTGTTGAGGTGGTCCATATCCCTACAGGGAATGGACTATACAGTGGAACATAGACCTGGGAGTAGCCACCCCAATGCAGATGGACTCTCCAGATATTTCCACTTAGACAATGAAGACTCATCAGGTAATGGCTAGTCTTATTGTCCTTCGTTTGGGGGGGGTTGTGTAGGAAAGTACCATCTTGCCTGGCATGTTACCCCCATTTTTCACTGTATATATGTTGTTTTAGTTGTATGTGTCACTGGGACCCTGGTAACCCAGGGCCCCAGTGCTCATAAGTGTGCCTGAATGTGTTACCTGTGTAGTGACTAACTGTCTCACTGAGGCTCTGCTAATCAGAACCTCAGTGGTTATGCTCTCTCATTTCTTTCCAAATTGTCACTGACAGGCTAGTGACCATTTTTACCAATTTACATTGGCTTACTGGAACACCCTTATAATTCCCTAGTATATGGTACTGAGGTACCCAGGGTATTGGGGTTCCAGGAGATCCCTATGGGCTGCAGCATTTCTTTTGCCACCCATAGGGAGCTCTGACAATTCTTACACAGGCCTGCCACTGCAGCCTGAGTGAAATAACGTCCATGTTATTTCACAGCCATTTTACACTGCACTTAAGTAACTTATAAGTCACCTATATGTCTAACCTTTACCTGGTAAAGGTTAGGTGCAAAGTTACTTAGTGTGAGGGCACCCTGGCACTAGCCAAGGTGCCCCCACATTGTTCAGAGCCAATTCACTGAACTTTGTGAGTGCGGGGACACCATTACACGCGTGCACTACATATAGGTCACTACCTATATGTAGCTTCACCATGGTAACTCCGAATATGGCCATGTAACATGTCTATGATCATGGAATTGCCCCATCTATGCCATCCTGGCATTGTTGGTACAATTCCATGATCCCAGTGGTCTGTAGCACAGACCCTGGTACTGCCAGACTGCCCTTCCTGGGGTTTCACTGCAGCTGCTGCTGCTGCCAACCCCTCAGACAGGCAGCTGCCCTCCTGGGGTCCAGCCAGGCCTGGCCCAGGATAGCAGAACAAAGAACTTCCTCTGAGAGAGGGTGTGACACCCTCTCCCTTTGGAAAATGGTGTTAAGCCAGGGGAGGAGTAGCCTCCCCCAGCCTCTGGAAATGCTTTGTTGGGCACAGATGTGCCCAATTCTGCATAAGCCAGTCTACACCGGTTCAGGGACCCGTTAGCCCCTGCTCTGGCGCGAAACTGGACAAAGGAAAGGGGAGTGACCACTCCCCTGACCTGCACCTCCCCTGGGAGGTGTCCAGAGCTCCTCCAGTGTGCTCCAGACCTCTGCCATCTTGGAAACAGAGGTGCTGCTGGCACACTGGACTGCTCTGAGTGGCCAGTGCCACCAGGTGACGTCAGAGACTCCTGCTGATAGGCTCCTTCAGGTGTTAGTAGCCTTTCCTCTCTCCTAGGTAGCCAAACCCTCTTTTCTGGCTATTTAGGGTCTCTGTCTCTGGGGAAACTTTAGATAACGAATGCATGAGCTCAGCCGAGTTCCTCTGCATCTCCCTCTTCACCTTCTGATAAGGAATCGACCGCTGACCGCGCTGGAAGCCTGCAAACCTGCAACATAGTAGCAAAGACGACTACTGCAACTCTGTAACACTGATCCTGCCGCCTTCTCGACTGTTTTCCTGCTTGTGCATGCTGTGGGGGTAGTCTGCCTCCTCTCTGCACCAGAAGCTCCGAAGAAATCTCCCGTGGGTCGACGGAATCTTCCCCCTGCAACCGCAGGCACCAAAAAGCTGCATTACCGGTCCCTTGGGTCTCCTCTCAGCACGACGAGCGAGGTCCCTCGAATCCAGCGATGCTGTCCAAGTGACCCCCACAGTACAGTGACTCTTCAGCCCAAGTTTGGTGGAGGTAAGTCCTTGCCTCACCTCGCTGGGCTGCATTGCTGGGAACCGTGACTTTGCAGCTACTCCGGCCCCTGTGCACTTCCGGCGGAAATCCTTCGTGCACAGCCAAGCCTGGGTCCACGGCACTCTAACCTGCATTGCACGACTTTCTAAGTTGGTCTCCGGCGACGTGGGACTCCTTTGTGCAACTTCGGCGAGCACCGTTTCACGCATCCTCGTAGTGCCTGTTTCTGGCACTTCTCCGGGTGCTACCTGCTTCAGTGAGGGCTCTTTGTCTTGCTCGACGTCCCCTCTCTCTGCAGGTCCAATTTGCGACCTCCTGGTCCCTCCTGGGCCCCAGCAGCGTCCAAAAACGCCAAACGCACGATTTGCGTGTAGCAAGGCTTGTTGGCATCCTTCTGGCGGGAAAACACTTTTGCACGACTCTCCAAGGCGAGAGGGATCCGTCCACCAAAGGGGAAGTCTCTAGCCCTTTTCGTTCCTGCAGAAACCTCAGCTTCTTCTGTCCAGTCGAAGCTTCTTTGCACCCGCAGCTGGCATTTCCTGGGCATCTGCCCATCTCCGACTTGCTTGTGACTTTTGGACTTGGTCCCCTTGTTCCACAGGTACCCTAGATTGGAAATCCACAGTTGTTGCATTGCTGGTTTGTGTCTTTCCTGCATTATTCCTCTAACACGACTGTTTTGTCCTTAGGGGAACTTTAGTGCACTTTGCACTCACTTTTCAGGGTCTTGGGGAGGGTTATTTTTCTAACTCTCACTATTTTCTAATAGTCCCAGCGACCCTCTACAAGGTCACATAGGTTTGGGGTCCATTCGTGGTTCGCATTCCACTTTTGGAGTATATGGTTTGTGTTGCCCCTATCCCTATGTTTCCCCATTGCATCCTATTGTAACTATACATTGTTTGCACTGTTTTCTAAGACTATACTGCATATTTTTGCTATTGTGTATATATATCTTGTGTATATTTCCTATCCTCTCACTGAGGGTACACTCTAAGATACTTTGGCATATTGTCATAAAAATAAAGTACCTTTATTTTTAGTATAACTGTGTATTGTGTTTTCTTATGATATTGTGCATATGACACTAAGTGGTACTGTAGTAGCTTCACACGTCTCCTAGTTCAGCCTAAGCTGCTCTGCTAAGCTACCATTATCTATCAGCCTAAGCTGCTAGACACCCTATACACTAATAAGGGATAACTGGGCCTGGTGCAAGGTGCAAGTACCCCTTGGTACTCACTACAAGCCAGTCCAGCCTCCTACACCCTATCCCTATGTGTCCCCATTGCATCCTATTGTAACTATACATTGTTTGCACTGTTTTCTAAGACTATACTGCATATTTTTGGTATTGTGTACATATATCTTGTGTATATTTGCTATCCTCATACTGAGGGTACACTCTGAGATACTTTGGCATATTGTCATAAAAATAAAGTACCTTTATTTTTCGTATATCTGTGTATTGTGTTTTCTTATGATATTGTGCAAGTGACACTAGTGGTACTGTAGGAGCTTCACTCGTCTCCTAGTTCAGCCTAAGCTGCTCTGCTAAGCTACCATTATCTATCAGCCTAAGCTGCTAGACACCCTATACACTAATAACGGATACCTGGGCCTGGTGCAAGGTGTAAGTACCCCTTGGTACTCACTACAAGCCAGTCCAGCCTCCTACATTGGTTGTGCAGCGGTGGGATAAGTGCTTTGAGACTACTTACCACTCTTGTCATTGTACTTTTCATAAGAGAAAAATATACAAAATAAGTTCAGTGTGTGTACACATAACTAAAAAGTTTTGCATTTCCTCTTTTCACTCTTTTCTAAGTGCTGAAAAGTACTTCCAAACTTTCTAAAAGTTCTTTAAAAGTTTTAAAAGTTTTTTTTCTGTCTTTCTAAAAGTTCTGAAAAACTTTTTCTCTCTTTTTCTGTCACTTAAACTCTTCTAAAATGTCTGGCACAGGCCAAAATGTTGATCTGTCCAAACTTGCATATGATCACCTTAGCTGGAAAGGAGCAAGGAGTCTCTGCATAGAGAGAGGTTTGAGTGTAGGGAAAAATACTTCTTTGGAATTATTGGTTAACATGCTTAAAGAACAGGATAAGGCCAAAGGGGCCCACTCTGTTGAAAAAGTAGCTAATGGTTCCCAATCTGATCCAGGGACTCCCCTAGAAAAAGATTCAGGAAATAAACTTCCTAGCCTGCCCATTACTAGACAGCCTAGCATAGTTGGTACTGATGTAGAGTCACACCATACAGATAGTGTTGTCTCACATCATAGCAAGAGTATTCCTTCTCACCACAGTAGAAGTGATGTTTCTGTTAACCAAGCTGTTAGGATGCCTTCTGTAAGGGATAGGTCTCCTTCTGTCCTTTCTCATCATACTTCTGTTTCAAGGCATATCCCTCCCACCCACCCTGATGACAGATTGTTAGAAAGGGAGCTCAATAAGTTGAGAGTGGAACAAACCAGACTGAAGCTTAAGAAGCAACAGCTGGATTTGGATAGACAGTCCTTAGAACTAGAGAAAGAAAGACAGAAATTGGGTTTAGAAACCCATGGAGGCAGCAGCAGTATTCCCCATAGTCATCCTGCAAAAGAGCATGATTCCAGGAATCTGCACAAGATAGTTCCCCCTTATAAGGAGGGGGATGACATTAACAAGTGGTTTGCTGCACTTGAGAGGGCCTGTGTTGTACAGGATGTCCCTCAAAGGCAGTGGGCTGCTATCCTATGGCTATCATTTAGTGGAAAAGGTAGGGATAGGCTCCTTACTGTGAAAGAAAGTGATGCCAATAATTTTACAGTTCTTAATAATGCACTCCTGGATGGTAATGGCTTAACCACTGAGCAGTACAGGATAAAGTTCAGAGAGACCAAAAAGGAGTCTTCACAAGACTGGGTTGATTTTGTTGACCATTCAGTGAAGGCCTTGGAGGGGCGGTTACATGGCAGTAAAGTTACTAATTATGAAAGCCTGTATAACTTGATCCTGAGACAGCATATTCTTAATAATTGTGTGTCTGATTTGTTGCACCAGTACCTGGTAGACTCTGATCTGACCTCTCCCCAAGAATTGGGAAAGAAGGCAGACAAATGGGTCAGAACAAGGGTGAACAGAAAAGTTCATACAGGGGGTGACAAAGATGGCAAGAAGAAAGATGGTGAAAAGTCTCAAGATAAGCATGGGGATAAGGGTAAAACCAAAGATCCCACTTCTAATCTTAAACACTCTTCAGGGGGTGGGGATAAAACAAAGTCTTCCTCTTCTTCTCAACCTACACAAGTTAAAAAGCCTTGGTGCTTTGTGTGTAAAAACAGAGGCCATAGGCCAGGGGATAAGTCCTGTCCAGGTAAACCCCCTGAGCCTACCACCACTAATACATCAAGCTCTAGTGCCCCTAGCAGTAGTGGTACTAGTGGTGGGACTGCTGGCAACAGTCAAGCAAAGGGTGTAGTTGGGTTCACTTATGGGTCCATCATAGAAACTGGGGTGGTCAGTCCCAAGACAGTTTCTGTCACACCTAGTGGCATTGGCCTTGCCACACTGGTTGCTTGTCCCCTTACAATGGATAAGTACAGGCAGACAGTTTCAATAAATGGTGTTGAGGCCTTGGCCTACAGGGACACAGGTGCCAGTATCACTTTGGTGACTGAAAACCTAGTGCATCCTGAACAAAACATCATTGGACAACAGTATAAGATTATTGATGTCCATAACTCCACTAAGTTTCTTCCCTTAGCTATAATTCAGTTTAGTTGGGGTGGAGTTACTGGCCCAAAGCAGGTGGTGGTATCACCTATCTTACCTGTAGACTGTCTCTTAGGTAATGACCTAGAGGCCTCAGGTTGGGCTGATGTAGAGTATTATGCCCATGCAGCCATGCTGGGCATACCAGAGGAATTGTTCCCTCTCATTTCTACTGAAATGAAAAAGCAAAGGAGAGAAGGCCTGAAAACTCAGGATTCCTCCCCAACAACAGGTAAAAAGGGTATCACAGTATCCCCTAACCACCCTGCCATTCAGGATACCATTCCTGTGGTGGGAGAAACCTCTCCTGGGGTGGCACCTGTTCCAAGGGATTCATCAGCTGGCAAAGCTGTACTCCCTGAGGTAGAAGTACCTCTCTGTGGGATAACGAACATTGGTGACAAAAAGAGCACCATTTTGGTTAATATGGAGCATCCCTCCAACCCTCCCAGAGACACTATAGTGCAGAAACCCTGCACTACCTCACAACGCTTAGGAGAGCACCCCTGCCCTAGTGTGGAGCTCATAGGACAGCATCCCTGCCCTGCTCCAACTCAAGAGAAACAGCACCCCTGTTCTCTCTTCCAGCCATATGGACAAAGTTTTTGCCCAGCTATGGCTTTATTAAGACAGCATCCCTGTCTGGCATTTCCATCACTACAAATAGGTTCAGTGGACAATTCCCACTGCTCTAAACTAAAACTTACTGATAGAAACTCTGAAAATACATCTTCACATTGTTGCTTAGCTAAAAAACTTCAAACAGTGTGGTTTACATCCCCACAGGGAAGTAACCATATAGTGGATGATAAAGGGAGTAACCAGTCCATTGCAGAGCTACTCTCTACTTATCACCACTTAGACAATAAAGTCTCAACTGGCCAAGGTTAGCCTTATTGTCCTTCGTTTGGGGGGGGGGGGGTGAGAAAGTAGCCTCTTTCTAGCCTTGTTACCCCCACTTTTGGCCTGTTTGTGAGAGTATGTCAGGGTGTTTTCACTGTCTCACTGGGATCCTGCTAGCCAGGGCCCAGTGCTCATAGTGAAAACCCTATGTTTTCAGTATGTTTTTATGTGTCACTTGGACCCTGCTAGTCAGGACCCCAGTGCTCATAAGTTTGTGGCCTATATGTATGTGTTCCCTGTGTGGTGCCTAACTGTCTCACTGAGACTCTGCTATCCAGAACCTCAGTGGTTATGCTCTCTCATTTCTTTCCAAATTGTCACTAACAGACTAGTGACCAATTTCACCAATTCACATTGGCATACTGGAACACCCTTACAATTCCCTAGTATATGGTACTGAGGTACCCAGGGTATTGGGGTTCCAGGAGATCCCTATAGGCTGCAGCATTTATTTTGCCACCCATAGGGAGCTCTGAGAAATACTACACAGGCCTGCCTCTGCAGCCTGAGTGAAATAACGTCCACGTTATTTCACAGCCATTTTCCACTGCTCTTAAGTAACTTATAAGTCACCTATATGTCTAACCTTTCCCTGGTAAAGGTTAGGTGCAAAGTTACTTAGTGTGAGGGCACCCTGGCACTAGCCAAGGTGCCCCCACCTTGTTCAGGGCAAATTCCCCGGACTTTGTGAGTGCGGGGACACCATTACACGTGTGCACTACACATAGGTCACTACCTATGTGTAGCTTCACAATGGTAACTCCGAATATGGCCATGTAACATGTCTATGATCATGGAATTGCCCCCTCTATGTCATCCTGGCATAGTTGGCACAATCCCATGATCCCAGTGGTCTGTAGCACAGACCCTGGTACTGCCAAACTGCCTTTTCAGGGGTTTCACTGCAGCTGCTGCTGCTGCCAACCCCTCAGACAGGTTTCTGCCCTCCTGGGGTCCAGCCGGGCTTGGCCCAGGAAGGCAGAACAAAGGACTTCCTCTGAGAGAGGGTGTTACACCCTCTCCCTTTGGAAAAAGGTGGTAAGGCAGGGGAGGAGTAGCCTCCCCCAGCCTCTGGAAATGCTTTCATGGGCACAGATGGTGCCCATTTCTGCATAAGCCAGTCTACACCGGTTCAGGGACCCCTTAGCCCTGCTCTGGCGCGAAACTGGACAAAGGAAAGGGGAGTGACCACTCCCCTGACCTGCACCTCCACTGGGAGGTGCCCAGAGCTCCTCCAGTGTGCTCCAGACCTCTGCCATCTTGGAAACATAGGTGCTGCTGGCACACTGGACTGCTCTGAGTGGCCAGAGCCAGCAGGTGACGTCAGAGACTTCTTCTGATAGGCTCCTTCAGGTGTTGCTGGCCTATCCTCTCTCCTAAGTAGCCAAACCCTCTTTTCTGGCTATTTAGGGTCTCTGCTTTGGGGAATTCCTTAGATAACGAATGCAAGAGCTCATCAGAGTTCCTATGCATCTCTCTCTTCACCTTCTGCCAAGGAATCGACTGCTGACCGCGCTGGAAGCCTGCAAAACTGCAACAAAGTAGCAAAGACGACTACTGCAACTCTGTAACGCTGATCCTGCCGCCTTCTCGACTGTTTTCCTGGTGGTGCATGCTGTGGGGGTAGTCTGCCTCCTCTCTGCACTAGAAGCTCCAAAGAAGTCTCCCGTGGGTCAACGGAATCGTCCCCCTGCAACCGCAGGCACCAAAGAACTGCATCACCGGTCCCCTGGGTCTCCTCTCAGCACGACGAGCGAGGTCCCTTGAATCCAGCAACTGTGTCCAAGTGACTCCCACAGTCCAGTGACTCTTCAGTCTAAGTTTGGTGGAGGTAAGTCCTTGCCTCCCCACGTCAGACTGCATTGCTGGGAACCGCGTCTTTTGCAGCTACTCCGGCCTCTGTGCACTTCCGGAAGAAATCCTTTGTGCGCAGCCAAGCCTTGCTCCACGGCACTCTAACCTGCATTGCACGACTTTCTAAGTTGGTCTCCGGCGGCATGGGACTCCTTTGTGCAACTTCGGGTGAGCACTGTTTCACACTTCTTTGTAGTGCCTGTTCTGGCACTTCTGTGGGTGTTGCCTGCTTTTGAGAGGGCTCCTTTTCTTGCTCGACGTCCCCTCTGTCCCCAGACGCAATTGGCGACATCCTGGTCCCTCCTGGGCCACATCAGTATCCAAAAACCCTAACCGCACAATTTGCAGCTAGCAAGGCTTGTTGGCGGTCTTATGGCGGGAAAACACTTCTGCACAACTCTCCACTGCGTGGGGGATCCGTCCTCCAAAAGGGAAGTCTCTAGCCCTTGTCGTTCCTGCAGAATCCTCAGCTTCTACTGTCCAGTAGCAGCTTCTTTGCACCCACAGCTTGCATTTCCTGGGCATCTGCCCATCTCCGACTTGCTTGTGACTTTTGGACTTGGTCCCCTTGTTCCACAGGTACCCTCGACTGGAAATCCATCGTTGTTGCATTGTTCGTTTGTGTCTTTCCTGCAGAATTCCCCTACCACAACTTCTTTGTCCTTTGGGGAACTTTAGTGCACTTTGCACTCACTTTTCAGGGTCTTGGGGTGGGCTATTTTTCTAACCCTTACTATTTTCTAATAGTCCCAGCGACCCTCTACAAGGTCACATAGGTTTGGGGTCCATTCGTGGTTCGCATTCCACTTTTGGAGTATATGGTTTGTGTTGCCCCTATCCCTATGTGTCCCCATTGCATCCTATTGTAACTATACATTGTTTGCACTGTTTTCTAAGACTATACTGCATATTTTTGGTATTGTGTACATATATCTTGTGTATATTTGCTATCCTCATACTGAGGGTACACTCTGAGATACTTTGGCATATTGTCATAAAAATAAAGTACCTTTATTTTTAGTATATCTGTGTATTGTGTTTTCTTATGATATTGTGCAAGTGACACTAGTGGTACTGTAGGAGCTTCACTCGTCTCCTAGTTCAGCCTAAGCTGCTCTGCTAAGCTACCATTATCTATCAGCCTAAGCTGCTAGACACCCTATACACTAATAAGGGATACCTGGGCCTGGTGCAAGATGTAAGTACCCCTTGGTACTCACTACAAGCCAGTCCAGCCTCCTACACGACGTCAGTACCAAACATTTTACGTGCCTGAGGATAATAGGCCATTGAGATGAAAGAACAATAGAAACATTTAATGATATTCCAAATAAACTTCATTCTGAGAATTCAATCCTTTTTTTTTTTTTAAACCAATATATAATTATATGAACAATATATATAAATATGAACATATGTACAGAATATATACAAGTCCTCAAAACCAAGAGGAGCACACCCAAGAATTTCTTGGCTAGACCAGACAGGCAACGGGGAGGCGGGTGGGACCGTGAGGAACCCACAGGTAGCTAATGTATCCACCAGAAAAGTCGTTACCGAAGGTAAGTAACTCGTTCTTCTGATGGATACAACTAACTGTGGATTCCTCACCTAATGAATAGAGTCCCAAAGCAGTACCGCACTCGGTGGAGGGTGCCTGAATTGTCAAACCAAGAAATCCTGCAGCACCGACCGTGCAAAATGGCCATCCCTTCTGACCTCAGAGTCCAAGCAGTAATGCTTCGCAAAAGTGTGAAGGGATGACCAAGTTGCAGCCTTGCAGATGTCAACCACAGGAACACCCCTAGCCAAGGCCGAAGAGGCCGACTTAGCTCTGGTGGAATGAGCTCTTATACCATCAGGGGGTTCTTTCTTTGCTAAAGAGTAACACATTTTAATGCAAAGAACAACCCACCTGGAGAGTGTTCTCTTGTGGACTGCCTTTCCTCTCCTCTTTCCCATGTATCCGATGAAGAGCTGATCCTCCAGCCTGAAATCCTTTGTTCTGTCTATATGAAAGCTTAGCGCCCTCCTTGGTTCTAAGCGGTGGAGTCTCTCTTCTTCCTTTGAAGGATGAGGCGGAGGATAAAACGTGGATAGAATAATTGTCTGGGCCAAATGAAAGGGTGAAACAACCTTCGGAAGGAAAGCAGCCTTGGTCCTCAACACCACCTTATCCCCATAAAAAGATGTATAAGGGGGTTTTACAGATAGAGCTTGCAACTCACTCACTCTCCTTGCAGAGGTAATTGCAACCAGGAAAACCGTTTTAAGAACCAATAATCTTATGGGGCAAGAATGCATTTGCTCAAAAGGGGACCCCATAAGGAAAGTTAGAACCAAGGTCAAATCCCATTGAGGCATAACGAAAGGAGTTGGTGGGAATTTATTCATAAGGCCCTTCAAGAATCTAAGTACTATTGGGGATTTAAACAAAGAAGGCTGGTCTGGAAGACAAATAAAGGCTGACAGGGCAGACAAGTATCCCTTAACAGTAGCTACTGCTCAACCCCTCTGTGCTAAAGACAAAGCAAAAGATAAAACATCTGACAAATGAGCATGTAAGGGATCAATCTGCCTCTCTCCACACCAAACCACAAATTTAGACCACCTATTAGCGTAGATAGATTTAGTGGAGTGTCGCCTGGCCGCTAAGATAACATCCACTACATCAGGTGGGAGAGAAAAGGAACTCAGGTTGCCCCGTTCAATCTCCAGGCATGAAGGTGCAGGCTCTGGAGGTGGGGGTGTAAAACCTGCCCCTGCGACTGCGAGTGGAGGTCTGCCCTGAGAGGGAGACGGAGTGGAGGGCACATTGAGAGTTGGAGAAGGTCCGTGTACCATACCCTCCTTGGCCAATCCGGAGCTATTAAGATGACTTGGGCCCGGTCTTGGCGTATTTTCCTCAATACTTGAGGAATCAAGGGTATGGGGGGAAACGCGTAAAGCAACTGGTCGCACCAGGTCATCTGAAACGCGTCCCCCAACGCTCCTTGTACCGGATACTGGAGGCTGCAGAATAACGGGCAGTGCAAGTTCTCTCGGGTGGCAAACAGATCTATCCGAGGAAACCCCCACATCTGGAAGATTAGAAGGACTTGATCTGGATGGGGACGCCACTCGTGGTCGGCCGAGAAATGGTGACTGAGACTGTCCGCACGTACATTCAAGACTCCGGCCAGATGATTTGCTACCAAGCAAATCTGATGGTCCTTTGCCCAGGACCATAGCCAAAGAGCTTCTCTGCAGAGAAGGTACGACCCTTCCCCTCCCTGTTTGTTTATATACCACATCGCGGTAGTATTGTCTGTCAGGACCTGAACCGACTGACTGCGAAGGGATGGGAGGAAGGCCATGAGAGCCAGACGTACAGCCCGTAACTCACGAGAGTGCTCAATCTCTCCTTCCTCCAGGTTTTGTCTCTGGTACTCCTGCTCTTCAAGGAGGCGAAGAGCAAGCCTCCTCGAGTGCAGCCTCACCTCTATTCTCGGCGTCGACATGGCGTCAGCGGACATCGAAGAACGACGCCGATCCTCGGATCCATCCGACTCCGGGTCTACAGGCGCCAAAGGCCTCTTCGGCGCCGAACGAGGAACCGGATGGATTGAAGACTGCCTCGGAGTCGTAGGAGGTTGAGACGGCGTCACTGGCTGAAACATCGAAGCCGCCGGAGCCGAAGCTGTCGGAGCCGAAGTCTCAGGAGTCGATACCGGCGCCGAGCCCACGATCCCCAGGGGGAGAAAGGGCATAAAGGGTGCTGGTCGAAGCGGAGCCGGAGCACCCATGTTGAAAGCCAAAGGGCCCGAAGGACCAGCCGGTCCACCACCTGGAGCCATCTGTTGGAAGATGAAAACATCGTATTTAAGAATGCGGTACTATCAGCTCCAGGGGCCGGGAAAGCCGAGTACTGGGGTGCCTGGTTCGAAGGCGACACCGACGCCGGTCTTGACGTCTGCAAAGACGGAGAAAACATCTGAGGCTGCGGAACCTCAAACACTGAAGGTGGTTGGCCTGATGACACGGGCGAAGTCGGTGAAGCTGGAGAAGGCAACGGCGTTGATGGCTGGGGAGTGACAGTGGGACTGACTTCCCAAGTCTTCCGACGTCGAGATGATGGTGACCTCGACCGAGACCTCTCCCTACTCGACCGACGCCGTGATTCTCGACGACGCCAGGAGTCCCGATGAGACTTCGGTGACGAGGACTTTCGGTGATGTCTCTTCCCCTTCTTTTTCGACTTCGCCAGAAAAAGCTTGGCCTCACGCTCTTTCAGGGCCTTAGGATTCATATGTTGACAAGAATCGCATTTATCAACATCATGGTCGGAACTAAGACACCACAAGCAGTCAGAATGTGTGTCCGTTACTGACATTTTGCCCCCACACTCACGGCAGGGCTCGAATCCTGACTTTCTTTGCGAAATTGTAATATCCCAAAGAGAAAATACATCCAAAAAACACACTGTAACTGTCGAAAAGCAACAGTAGCTCCCTCGAAGATAACCATTTCGAATGGCACGGAAAAAAGGGAACTGACGTTAGCACGTCGGCGAGGACCTCTTATTGCCTGTATGACATCAGACGGCATTGCGTGGGCAACTGTGACGTCCTCGTCGACGTGCAGAAGCTAGGAAGAAGATTTCCATCGAATGCTGGCGCAATGGGAGTATTCATTAGGTGAGGAATCCACAGGTAGTTGTATCCATCAGAAATAAAGGCACTTTATTTTTATGACAATATGCCAAAAGTATCTCAGTGACTACCCTCAGTATGAGGATAGCAAATATACACAAGATATATGTACACAATACCAAAATTATGCAGTAATAGCAATAGAATACAGTGCAAGCAATGTACAGTCACAATAGATTGCAATGGGAGCACATAGGTATAGGGGCAACACAAACCATACACTCTAGAAGTGGAATGCCAACCACGAATGGACCACAAACCTATGTGAGCTTGTAGAGGGTCGCTGGGACTGTAAGAAAACAGTGAGGGTTAGAAAAATAGCACACCCCAAGACCCTGAAAAGTGTGTGCAAAGTGCACCTAAGTTCCCCAGAGAGCACAGAAGTCGTGATAGGGGAATTCTACAAGGAAGACCAACACCAGCAATGCAACAACGATGGATTTCCTGACGAGAGAACCTGTGGTACAAGGGGACCAAGTCAAAGAGTCACAATCAAGTCGGGAGTGGGCAGATGCCCAAGAAAGGCCAGCTGTGGGCGCAAAGAAGCTGCCACCGGATGGTAGAAGCTGTGGATTCTGCAAGAACGAACAGGGCTAGAAACTTCCCCTTTGGAGGATGGATGTCCCACATTGTGAAGAAGCTTGCAGAGGTATTTCCAAGCAGAAAGACTGCAAACAAGCTTTGCTAGCTGCAAAGGTTGCAGTCAGGGTTTTTGGATGCTGCTGTGACCCAGGAGGCACCAGGATGTCACCAATTGCGTGAGGAGACAGAGGGGGCGTCCAGAAAGAAAAAGAGCCAACTCAGAAGCAAGCAGCACCCACAGAAGTGCCGGAACAGGCACTACGAAGAAGAGTGGACCGGAGCTCATCCGAAGTCACAAAGGAAGGTCCCACGACGCCGGAGGACAACTCAGGAGGTCGTGCATTGCAAGTTAGCGTGTCGGGGACCCAGGCTTGACTGTGCACAAAGGAAATCCTGGAAGAGTGCACAGGAGCCGGAGCAGCTGCAAATCACGCGGAACCCAGCAATGCAGTCTAGCGTGGGGAGGCAAGGACTTACCTCCACCAAACTTGAACTGAAGAGTCACTGGACTGTGGGAGTCACTTGGACAGAGTTGCTGAGTTCAAGGGACCTCGCTCATCGTGCTGAGAGGAGACCCAGAGGACCGGTGATGCAGTCTTTTGGTGCCTGCGGTTGCAGGGGGAAGATTCCGTCGACCCACTGGAGATTTCTTCGGAGCTTCTAGTGCAGAGAGGAGGCAGACTAACCCCACAGCATACACCACCAGGAAAACAGTCGAGAAGGTGGCCAGATCAGCGTTACAAGGTCGTCTTTGCTACTTTGTCGCAGTTTTGCAGGCTTCCAGAGCAGTCAGCGGTCGATTCCTTGGCAGAAGGTCAAGAGAGAGATGCAGAGGAACTCTGATGAGCTCTTGTATTCATTATCTAAAGAATTCCCCAAAGCAGAGACCCTAAATAGCCAGAAAAGGAGATTTGGCTACTTGGGAAGGAGGATAGGCTAGCCACACAGGTAAGAGCCTATCAGAAGGAGTCTCTGACGTCACCTGCTGGCCCTGGCCACTCAGAGCAGTCCAGTGTGCCAGCAGCACCTCTGTTTCCAAGATGGCAGAGGTCTGGAGCACACTAAGGGAGCTCTGGGCACCTCCCCTGGGAGGTGCAGGTCATGGGAGTGGTCACTCCCCTTTCCTTTGCCCAGTTTCGTGCCAGAGCAGGGCTGGGGGAACCCTGAACTGGTGCAGACTGGCTTATGCAGAGATGGGCACCATCTGTGCCCATCAAAGCATTTCCAGAGGCTGGGGGAGGCTACTCCTCCCCAGCCCTGACTCCTTTTTCCAAAGGGAGAGGGTGTAACACCCTGTCTCTGAGGAAGTCCTTTGTTCTGCCTTCCTGGGCCAAGCCTGGCTGGACCCCAGGAGGGCAGAAACCTGTCTGAGTGGTTGGCAGCATCAGCAGCTGCAGTGAAACCCCGGGAAAGGTAGTTTGGCAGTACCCGGGACTGTGCTAGAGACTCGGGGGATCATGGAATTGTCCCCCAATGCCAGAATGGCATTGGGGTGACAATTCCATAATCTTAGACATGTTACATGGCCATGTTCGGAGTTACCATTGTGACGCTGTACATAGGTAGTGACCTATGTCCAGTGCACGCGTGTAATGGTGTCCCCGCACTCACAAAGTCCGGGGAATTTGCCCTGAATGATGTGGGGGCACCTTGGCAAAAGTGCCAGGGTGCCCACACACTAAGGGGGTGATTCTCACCCTGGCGGGCGGCGGAGGCCGCCCGCCAGAGTTCCCCCCTCCAAAATACCGCTCCGCGGTCGAAAGACCGCTGAGGGTATTTTGGCTTTTGCACTGGGCTGGCGGGCGACCGCCAAAAGGCCGCCCGCCAGCCCAGTGCAAACCACCCTTCCCACGAGGACGCCGGCTCAGAATTGAGCCGGCGGAGTGGGAAGGTGCGACGGGTGCAGTGGCACCCGTCGCGTATTTCAGTGTCTGCAAAGCAGACACTGAAATACAAAGTGGGGCCCTCTTACGGGGGCCCCTGCAGTGCCCATGCCATTGCTTTTGGAGCTCTTGGCTGGCCTGAAGGTTTTTATTGGCCTTTTTCATGCACTCAGCCATCCTAGATCTTAGGCCAAGTACATAGTCCACTATGTCTTGCTTAGGAGCTTTTAAAGGTTGTTCCCAACCCTCCTTCACAAGTGTTAGAGGACCTCTTACAGGGTGTCCAAATAGGAGTTCAAAGGGGCTGAATGTAGGAGGCTGGACTGGCTTGAAGTGAGTACCAAGGGGTACTTGCACCTTGCACCAGGCCCAGTTATCCCTTATTAGTGTATAGGGTGTCTAGCAGCTTAGGCTGATAGATAATGGTAGCTTAGCAGAGCAGCTTAGGCTGAACTAGGAGACGGGTGAAGCTACTACAGGACCACTTAGTGTCATATGCACAATATCATAAGAAAACACAATACACAGTTATACTAAAAATAAAGGTACTTTATTTTTATGACAATATGCCAAAGTATCTTAGAGTGTACCCTCAGTGAGAGCATAGGAAATATACACAAGATATATATACACAATAGCAAAAATATGCAGTATAGTCTTAGAAAACAGTGCAAACAATGTATAATTACAATAGGATGCAATGGGGAAACATAGGGATAGGGGCAACACAAACCATATACTCCAAAAGTGGAATGCGAACCACGAATGGACCCCAAACCTATGTGACCTTGTAGAGGGTCGCTGGGACTATTAGAAAATAGTGAGAGTTAGAAAAATAACCCTCCCCAAGACCCTGAAAAGTGAGGACAAAGAAGTTGTGTTAGAGGAATAATGCAGGAAAGACACAAACCAACAATGCAACAACGCTGGATTTCAAATCTGGGGTACCTGTGGAACAAGGGGACCAAGTCCAAAAGTCACAAGCAAGTCGGAGATGGGCAAATGCCCAGGACATGCCAGCTGCGGGTGCAAAGAAGCTTTCACTGGACAGAAGAAGCTGCGGTTTCTGCAGGAACGCAAAAGGCTAGAGACTTTTCCTTTGGAGGACGGATCCCACTCGCCTTGTAGAGTCGTGCAGAAGTGTTTTCCCGCCGAAAGAACGCCAAAAAGCCTTGCTAGCTGCAAATCGTGCAGTTAGCGTTTTTGGACGCTGCTGTAGCCCAGGAGGGACCAGGAGGTCGCAAATTGGACCAGGAGAGAGAGGGGACATCGAGCAAGACAAGGAGCCCTCTCACCAGCAGGTAGCACCCGGAGAAGTGCCAGAAACAGGCACTACGAGGATGCGTGAAACGGTGCTCACCCGAAGTCGCACAAAGGAGTCCCACGTCGCCGGAGACCAACTTAGAAAGTCGTGCAATGCAGGTTAGAGTGCCGTGGACCCAGGCTTGGCTGTGCACAAAGGATTTCCGCCGGAAGTGCACAGGGGCCGGAGTAGCTGCAAAGTTGCGGTTCCCAGCAATGCAGCCCAGCGAGGTGAGGCAAGGACTTACCTCCACCAAACTTGGGCTGAAGAGTCACTGGACTGTGGGGGTCACTGGGACAGAGTCGCTGGATTCAAGGGACCTCGCTCGTCGTGCTGAGAGGAGACCCAAGGGACCGATAATGCAGCTTTTTGGTGCCTGCGGTTGCAGGGGGAAGATTCCGTCGACCCACGGGAGATTTCTTCAGAGCTTCTAGTGCAGAGAGGAGGCAGACTACCCCCACAGCATGCACCACCAGGAAAACGGTCGAGAAGGCGGCAGGATCAGCGTTACAGAGTTGCAGTAGTCGTCTTTGCTACTATGTTGCAGGTTTGCAGGCTTCCAGCACGGTCAGCAGTCGATTCCTTGGCAGAAGGTGAAGAGAGAGATGCAGAGGAACTCGGATGAGCTCTTGCATTCGTTATCTAAAGTTTCCCCAGAGACAGAGACCCTAAATAGCCAGAAAAGAGGGTTTGGCTACTTAGGAGAGAGGATAGGCTACTAACACCTGAAGGAGCCTATCAGAAGGAGTCTCTGACGTCACCTGGTGGCACTGGCCACTCAGAGCAGTCCAGTGTGCCAGCAGCACCTCTGTTTCCAAGATGGCAGAGGTCTGGAGCACACTGGAGGAGCTCTGGACACCTCCCAGGGTAGGTGCAGGTCAGGGGAGTGGTCACTCCCCTTTCCTTTGTCCAGTTTCGTGCCAGAGCAGGGGCTAAGGGGTCCCTGAACCGGTGTAGACTGGCTTATGCAGAATTGGGCACATCTGTGCCCAAGAAAGCATTTCCAGAGGCTGGGGGAGGCTACTCCTCCCCTGCCTTCACACCATTTTCCAAAGGGAGAGGGTGTAACACCCTCTCTCAGAGGAAGTTCTTTGTTCTGCCATCCTGGGCCAGGCCTGGCTGGACCCCAGGAGGGCAGATGCCTGTCTGAGGGGTTGGCAGCAGCAGCAGCTGCAGTGAAACCCCAGGAAGGGCAGTTTGGCAGTACCAGGGTCTGTGCTACAGACCACTGGGATCATGGGATTGTGCCAACTATGCCAGGATGGTATAGAGGGGGCAATTCCATGATCATAGACATGTTACATGGCCATATTCGGAGTTACCATTGTGAAGCTACATATAGGTAGTGACCTATATGTAGTGCACGCGTGTAATGGTGTCCCCGCACTCACAAAGTTCAGGGAATTGGCTCTGAACAATGTGGGGGCACCTTGGCTAGTGCCAGGGTGCCCTCACACTAAGTAACTTTGCACCTAACCTTTACCAGGCAAAAGGTTAGACATATAGGTGACTTATAAGTTACTTAAGTGCAGTGTAAAATGGCTGTGAAATAACGTGGACGTTATTTCACTCAGGCTGCAGTGGCAGGCCTGTGTAAGAATTGTCAGAGCTCCCTATGGGTGGAAAAAGAAATGCTGCAGCCCATAGGGATCTCCTGGGACCCCAATACCCTGGGTACCTCAGTACCATATACTAGGGAATTATAAGGGTGTTCCAGTAAGCCAATGTAAATTGGTAAAAATGGTCACTAGCCTGTTAGTGACAATTTGGAAAGAAATGAGAGAGCATAACCACTGAGGTTCTGATTAGCAGAGCCTCAGTGAGACAGTTAGTCACTACACAGGTAACACATTCAGGCACACTTATGAGCACTGGGGCCCTGGGTTACCAGGGTCCCAGTGACACATACAACTAAAACAACATATATACAGTGAAAAATGGGGGTAACATGCCAGGCAAGATGGTACTTTCCTACACAACCCCCCCCAAACGAAGGACAATAAGACTAGTCATTACCTGATGGGTCTTCATTGTCTAAGTGGAAATATCTGGAGAGTCCATCTGCATTGGAGTGGCTACTCCCAGGTCTATGTTCCACTGTATAGTCCATTCCCTGTAGGGATATGGACCACCTCAACAATTTAGGATTTTCACCTTTCATTTGTTTTAGCCAAAGTAGAGGTTTGTGGTCTGTCTGAACAATGAAATGAGTGCCAAACAGGTATGGCCTCAACTTCTTCAGAGCCCAGACCACAGCAAAGGCCTCCCTCTCTATGGCAGACCAACGCTTTTCTCTAGGGGTCAACCTCCTACTAATAAAAGCAACAGGTTGATCCTGGCCCTCAGAATTAAGTTGTGATAGGACTGCCCCTACTCCTAATTCAGATGCATCAGTTTGGACATAGAATTTTTTAGAGTAACAAGGGCTTTTCAGGACAGGTGCAGAGCAAATGGCCTGCTTCAGCTCCTCAAAAGCTTTCTGACAGTTTGCTGTCCATAATACCTTTTTAGGCATCTTTTTGGAAGTGAGGTCATTAAGAGGGGCTGCAATGGAGCCATAGTTCTTAATGAACCTCCTGTAATACCCAGTGAGGCCTAGGAAGGCTCTCACCTGAGTCTGTGTAGTAGGGGGAACCCAATCAATAATTGTTTGGATTTTCCCCTGTAGTGGTGCAATCTGTTCCCCGCCAACAAGGTGTCCCAGATAAACCACCTTACCCTGCCCTATCTGGCACTTTGAAGCCTTGATAGTGAGGCCTGCCTTTTGCAGGGCCTCCAAAACTTTCCATAGGTGGACCAGGTGATCATCCCAGCTGGAGCTAAAGACAGCTATATCGTCCAAATATGCTGCACTGAAAGCTTCCAGCCCTTGCAGGATTGTGTTCACCAACCTCTGAAAAGTGGCAGGTGCATTTTTCAAACCAAAAGGCATTACAGTAAACTGGTAATGTCCTCCAATGGTTGAAAATGCTGTTTTAGGTTTAGCATCTTCTGACAATTTGATCTGCCAATACCCTGCAGTCAAGTCAAAAGTGCTTAGATACTTGGCAGATGCCAGTGTATCTATGAGCTCATCTGCCCTGGGTATAGGGTGAGCATCAGTTTTGGTTACCAAGTTGAGACCTCTATAGTCTACACAAAACCGCATTTCCTTCTTTCCATCTTTGGAATGGGGTTTTGGTACAAGTACCACAGGAGAAGCCCATGGACTGTCAGAGTGCTCAACCACTCCTAGTTCTAACATTTTCTGGACCTCTTGCTTTATGCAGTCCCTGACATGGTCAGGCTGCCTATAGATCTCACTTTTGACAGGCAAGCTGTCTCCAGTATCTATAGTGTGCTCACACCAAGAAGTGGTACCTGGCACAGTAGAGAAGTGTTCAGAGAATTGATCTAGGAGGTTTATGCAATTGTCTTTCTGCTCAGCAGTAAGACAATCAGCCAAAACTACACCTTCCACCAGAGCATCTTGTTCTGTGGAAGAGAAGAGATCAGGTAGAGGATCACTGTCTTCTTCCTGTCCCTCATCTGTTGCCATGAGCAGGGTGAGATCAGCCCTGTCATAGTAGGGTTTCAGGCGGTTTACATGGAGTACCCTAAGGGGACTCCTTGCATTGCCTAAGTCAACTAAATAGGTGACTTCTCCCTTTTTCTCAACAATTGCGTGGGGTCCACTCCATTTATCTTGGAGTGCTCTTGGGGCCACAGGCTCCAAGACCCACACTTTCTGCCCTGGTTGGTACTGAACCAAAACAGCCTTCAGATCATGCCATTGCTTCTGGAGCTCTTGGCTGGCCTGAAGGTTTTTACTGGCCTTTTTTATGTACTCAGCCATTCTTGATCTGAGGCCAAGTACATAATCCACAATATCCTGCTTAGGAGCTTTTAAAGGTTGTTCCCAACCCTCCTTTACAAGTGTGAGTGGACCCCTAACAGGGTGTCCAAAAAGAAGTTCAAAGGGGCTGAAGCCCACTCCTTTCTGGGGTACCTCCCTGTAGGCAAAAAGGAGGCATGGTAGAAGGATATCCCATCTCCTGCGGAGTTTTTCAGGGAGACCCATAATCATGCCTTTGAGAGTTTTATTAAATCTCTCCACCAGTCCATTTGTTTGTGGATGATAGGGTGTTGTGAACTTGTACGTTACACCACACTCCTTCCACATGGCCTTTAAGTATGCAGACATGAAATAGCTTCCCCTGTCTGATACCACTTCCTTTGGGAAGCCCACCCTGGAAAATATTCCCAGGAGGGCCTTTGCCACTGCAGGTGCTGTAGTGGTCCTTAAAGGAATAGCTTCAGGATATCTTGTGGCATGGTCCACTACCACCAAGATAAATCTATTGCTTGAAGCAGTAGGAGGGTCAAGGGGGCCAACTATGTCAACCCCTACCCTTTCAAAGGGAACCCCAACCACAGGCAGTGGAATAAGGGGTGCCTTTGGGGTGCCACCTGTCTTGCCACTGGCTTGACAGGTTTCACAGGACTTACAAAATTCCTTTGTGTCCTCAGACATTCTAGGCCAATGAAACAGGGGAACAAGCCTGTCCCAAGTTTACATTTGTCCTAGATGCCCAGCTAGGGGAATGTCATGTGCCAGGGTTAGGAGGAACTTTCTGTACTCCTGAGGAATCACTAATCTCTTGGCAGCTCCAGGTTTAGGATCCCTATGCTCAGTGTACAAGAGGTTGTCCTCCCAGTAAACTCTTTGAGAGTCACTGACATCCCCATTAGCCTGTTTGACAGCTTGCTGTCTGAGACCCTCTAATGTGGGACAGGTTTGCTGTGCCACACTCAGCTCCTCTCTGGCAGGCCCCCCTTCACCCAAAAGCTCAGCAGTGTCTGCTTCCAGCTCCTCTGGTGTAGGTTCTGCACAGGGAGGGAATTCTTCTTCCTCAGAAGTTGAATCCACTGTAGAGGGAGGGATAGTAGGAAGTGGTTTGCTTCTACTAGCCCTAGCTTTAGGGAGCACTTGGTCCATTGTTCCAGGATTCAAGCTTCCCTGTCCTTTTTGCTTTTTGGCCTGAGCCCTTGTCAAAGCAAAAATATGCCCTGGGATGCCCAGCATTGCTGCATGGGCCTCCAACTCCACATCTGACCAAGCTGATGTCTCCAAATCATTTCCTAGTAGACAGTCTACAGGTAAATCTGTGGCTACCACAACTTTCTTTGGACCAGTAACCCCCCCCCCCCCAGTTGAGATTAACAACAGCCATGGGGTGGCTAAGTGTGTTGTTGTGAGGATCGGTTACTTGGTACTGGTGACCAAGTAGGTGTTGTTCAGGGTGGACCAGTTTCTCTATGACCACTGGCTCCGGTGTCCCTGTAGGCCTGAACCTCAACACCATTTATTAGGGGTAGCTGCTTGTACTTATCCATATTAAGGGGACAAGCAACTAAGGTGGCTAAATCAATAGCCCCCTCAGAGACTAACACAGCCTCTGTGGCCTCCCTAACAAGGCCAACCCCAACTAAGTTACCAATAGTGAGCTCAGCTACTCCCTTGGATTGGCTATTAGTAGGTTTGCTCCCACCACCACTGCTATTAGTAGGGACACTAGGGGTAGCAGTAGGGGTTGTAGTGGTAGGAGCATTGGTGCTTTTCTTTGGACAACTGGGATCTGTTGTCCAATGGCCTTTTATTTTACATAAATAGCACCATGGTTTCTTTTCCTTGTTCTGATTAAAAGAGGATTTGGGCCCCCCACCCCCACCAGAGTGTTTTTGTGGGCCTGATGAAGACTAATTTTTAGATTTGTCCCCACCCTTGTCAGAAGACTTACCATCCTTCTTTTTGTTGCCATCTTTGTCACCCCCTGTACGAACTTTTCTGTTCACCCTTGTTCTGACGCATTTGTCTGCCTTCTTTCCCAATTCTTGGGGAGAGGTCAGATCAGAGTCCACCAAGTACTGGTGCAACAAATCAGACACACAATTATTAAGAATATGCTCTCTCAGTATCAAGTTATACAGGCTGTCATAATCAGTAACTTTACTGCCATGTAACCACCCCTCCAAGGCCTTCACTGAATGGTCAATGAAATCAACCCAGTCTTGTGAAGACTCCTTTTTGGTCTCTCTGAACTTTATCCTGTATTGTTCAGTGGTTAAGCCATAACCATCCAGGAGTGCATTCTTAAGAACTGTAAAATTATTGGCGTCACTTTCTTTCACAGTAAGGAGCCTATCCCTACCTTTTCCACTAAATGATAGCCATAGGATAGCAGCCCACTGCCTTTGAGGGACATCCTGTACAGCACAGGCCCTCTCAAGTGCAGCAAACCACTTGTTAATGTCATCCCCCTCCTTATAAGGGGGAACTATCTTGTGCAGATTCCTGGAATCATGCTCTTTTGCAGGATGACTATAGGGAATACTGCTGCTGCCACCATGGGTTTCTAAACCCATCTTCTGTCTTTCCTTCTCTAGTTCTAAAGACTGTCTATCCAAATCCAGCTGTTGCTTTTTAAGCTTCAGTCTGGTTTGTTCCACCCTCAACTTATTGAGTTCCCTTTCTAACATTCTGTCATCAGGGTTGGTGGGAGGGACATTCCTAGACACAGAAGTATGATGAGAATGGACAGAAGGAGACCTGTCCCTTACAAAGGGCACCCTAACAGCTTGGCTGACAGTGTAATGTGAGAGCACACCATCTGTATGATGTGACTCCACCTCAGTACCAACTATGCTAGACTGTCTAGTAATGGGCAGGCTAGAAAGTTTCTTTCCTGAATCTTTTCCTGGGGGAGTCCCTGGATCAGATTGGGAACCATTAGCTACTTTTTCAACAGATGGGGCACTTTTAGCCTTATCTTGTTCTCTAAGCATATTAAGTAACAATTCCAAGGAATGATTCTTCCCTACACTCAAACCTCTCTCTACACAGAGACTCCTTGCTCCTTTCCAGCTAAGGTGGTCATATGCAAGTTTGGACAGATCAACATTTTGGCCTGTGCCAGACATTTTTAGAGAGAGTTAAAGTGATAGAAAAAGAGAAAAAAGTTTTCAGAACTTTTAGAAAGACAAAAAAAAATTAAAAAAACTTTTTAGAACTTTTTAGAAAGTTTAGAAGTACTTTTCAGCACTTAGAAAAGAGTGAAAAGAGGAAATGGAAAACTTTTTGGTTATGTGTATATACACTGAACTTGTTTTGTATATTTTTCTCTTATGAAAAGTACAATGACAAGAGTGGTAAGTAGTCTCAAAGCACTTATCCCACCGCTGCACAACCAATGAAGGAGGCTGGACTGGCTTGTAGTGAGTAACAAGGGGTACTTGCACCTTGCACCAGGCCCAGTTATCCCTTATTAGTGTATAGGGTGTCTAGCAGCATAGGCTGATAGATAATGGTAGCTTAGCAGAGCAGCTTAGGCTGAACTAGGAGACGAGTGAAGCTCCTACAGTACCACTCAGTGTCATATGCACAATATCATAAGAAAACACAATACACAGTTATACTAAAAATAAAAGTACTTTATTTTTATGACAATATGCCAAAGTATCTCAGAGTGTACCCTCAGTGAGAGGATAGGAAATATACACAAGATATATATACACAATACCAAAAATATGCAGTATAGTCTTAGAAAACAGTGCAAACAATGTATAGTTACAATAGGATGCAATGGGAACACATAGGGATAGGGGCAACACAAACCATATACTCCAAAAGTGGAATGCGAACCACGAATGGACCCCAAACCTATGTGACCTTGTAGAGGGTCGCTGGGACTATTAGAAAATAGTGAGGGTTAGAAAAATAGCCCACCCCAAGACCCTGAAAAGTGAGTGCAAAGTGCACAAAAGTTCCCCCAAGGACAAAGAAGTTGTGATAGAGGAATACTGCAGGAAAGACACAAACCAGCAATGCAACAACAATGGATTTCCAGTCGAGGGTACCTGTGGAACAAGGGGACCAAGTCCAAAAGTCACAAGCAAGTCGGAGATGGGCAGATGCCCAGGAAATGGCACCTGTGGGTGCAAAGAAGCTGCCACTGGATGGTAGAAGCTGTGGATTCTGCTAGAACGACAAGGGTTAGAAACTTCCCCTTTGGAGGATGGATGTCCCACGTCGTGAAGAAGCTTGCAGAGGTGTTTCCGTGCAGAAAGACTGCAAACAAGCCTTGATAGCTGCAAGGGTCGCGGTTAGGGTTTTTGGATGCTGTTGTGGCCCAGGAGGGACCAGGATGTCGCCAATTGCGTGAGGAGACAGAGGGGGCGTCCAGCAAGACAAATAGCCCACTCAGAAGCAAGCAGCACCCGCAGAAGTGCCGGAAAAAGCTCTACGAAGTGGAGTGAACCGGAGCTCACCCGAAGTCACAAAGGAGGGTCCCACGACGCCAGAGGACAACTCATGAGGTCGTGCACTGCAGGTTAGAGTGCTGGGGACCCAGGCTTGGCTGTGCACAAAGGAAATCCTGGAAGAGTGTACAGGAGCCGGAGCAGCTGCAAATCACGCGGTTCCCAACAATGCAGTCTAGCGTGGGGAGGCAAGGACTTACCTCCACCAAACTTGGACTGAAGAGTCACTGGACTGTGGGAGTCACTTGGACAGAGTTGCTGAGTTCAAGGGACCTCGCTCATTGTGCTGAGAGGAGACCCAGCGGACCGGTGATGCAGTTCTTTGGTGCCTGCGGTTGCAGGGGAAGATTCCGTCGACCCACAGGAGATTTCTTTGGAGCTTCTAGTGCAGAGAGGAGGCAGACTACCCCCACAGCATGCACCACCAGGAAAACAGTTGAGAAGGCGGTCGGATCAGCGTTACAAGGTTGCAGTAGGTGTCTTTGCTACTTTGTTGCAGTTTTGCAGGCTTCCAGAGCAGTCAGCAGTCGATTCCTTGGCAGGAGGTGAAGAGAGAGATGCAGAGGAACTCTGATGAGCTCTTGCATTCGTTATCTAAAGAATTCCCCAAAGCAGAGACCCTAAATAGTCAGAAAAGGAGGTTTGCCTACTTAGGGGAGAGGATAGGCTAGCAACACCTGGAGGAGCCTATCAGAAGGAGTCTCTGACGTCACCTGCTGGCACTGGCCACACAGAGCAGTCCAGTGTGCCAGAAGCACCTCTGTTTCCAAGATGGCAGAGGTCTGGAGCACACTGGATGAGCTCTGGGCTCCTCCCAGGGGAGGTGCAGGTCAGGGGAGTGGTCACTCCCCTTCGCGCCAGAGCAGGGCTGGGGGATCCCTGAACCGGTGTAGACTGGCTTATGCAGAAATGGGCACCATCTGTGCCCATGAAAGCATTTCCAGAGGCTGGGGGAGGCTACTCCTCCCCAGCCCTAACACCTTTTTCCAAAGGGAGAGGGTGTAACACCCTCTCTCCGAGGAAGTCATTTGTTCTGCCTTCCTGGGCCAAGCCTGGCTGGACCCCAGGAGGGCAGAAACCTGTCTGAGGGGTTGGCAGCAGCAGCAGCTGCAGTGAAACTCCGGGAAAGGCAGTTTGGCAGTACCCGGGTCTGTGCTAGAGACTCGGGGGATCATGGAATTGTCCCCCCAATGCCAGAATGGCATTGGGGTGACAATTCCATGATAATAGGCATGTTACATGGCCATGTTCGGAGTTACCATTGTGACGCTATACATATGTCATGACATATGTATAGTGCACGCGTGTAATGGTGTCCCCGCACTCACAAAGTCCGGGGAATTTGCCCTGAACAATGTGGGGGCCCTTGGCTAGTGCCAGGGTGCCCACACACTAAGTAACTTAGCACCCAACCTTTACCAGGTAAAGGTTAGACATATAGGTGACTTATAAGTTACTTAAGTGCAGTGGTAAATGGTTGTGAAATAACGTGGACGTTATTTCACTCAGGCTGCACTGGCAGGCCTGTGTAAGAATTGTCACAAAGGACTTCCTCAGAGAGAGGGTGTTACACCCTGCCTTAGGAAATGCTTTGATGGGCACAGATGGTGCCCATCTCTGCATAACTTAGTATACACCGGTTCAGGGATCCCCCAGCCCTGCTCTGGCGCGAAACTGGACAAATGAAAGGGGAGTGACCACTCCCCTGACCTGCACCTCCCAGGGGAGGTGCCCAGAGCTCCTCCAGTGTGCTCCAGAACTCTGACATCTTTGAAACAGAGGTGCTGCTGGCACACTGGACTGCTCTGAGTGGCCAGTGCCAGCAGGTGACGTCAGAGACTCTTTCTGATAGGCTCTTACCTGTTTTGCTAGCCTATCCTCCTTCCTAGGTAGCCAAACCTCCTTTTCTGGCTATTTAGGGTCTCTGCTTTGGGGAATTCTTTAGATAACGAATGCAAGAGCTCATCCAAGTTCCTCTGCATCTCTCTCTTCACCTTCTGCCAAAGGATCGACCGCTGACTGCTCAGGACGCCAACAAAGTAGCAAAGACGACTACTGCAACCTTGTATCGCTGATCCTGCCGCTTTCTCGCCTGTTTCCTGGTGGTGCATTCTCTGGAGGTAGCCTGCCTCCTCTCTGCACCAGAAGCTCTGAAGAAATCTCCCGTGGGTTGACGGAATCTTCCCCCTGCAACCGCAGGCAACAAAAAACTGCATCACCGGTCCTCTGGGTCCCCTCTCAGCACGACGGGCATGGTCCCTCCAACTCAGCAACACTGTCCAAGTGACTCCCACAGTCCAGTGACTCTTCAGTCCAAGTTTGGTGGAGGTAAGTCCTTGCCTCCCCACGCTAGACTGCATTGCTGGGTACCGCGTGATTTGCAGCTCCTCCGGCTCCTGTGCACTCTTCCAGGATTTCCTTCGTGCACAGTCAAGCCTGGGTCCCCGACACTCTAACCCGCAGTGCACAATCTTCTGAGTTGTCCTCTGGCGTTGTGGGACTCCCTTCTCTGACTTCGGGTGGACTCCGGTTCACTCCTCTTCTAAGTGCCTGTTCCGGTACTTCTGCGGGTGCTGCCTGCTTCTGTGAGCGCACCCTGACTTGCTGGGCGCCACCTCTTTCTCCTCATCCAAGTGGCGACATCCTGGTCCCTCCTGGGCCACAGCAGCATCCAAAAAGCCTAACTGCAACCCTTGCAGCTAGCAAGGCTTGTTTGCGGTCTTTCTGCATGGGAACACCTCTGCAAGCTTCTTCGCGACATGGGACATCCGGTGGCAGCTTCTTTGCACCCTCAGCTGGCATTTCCTGGGCATCAGCCCATTCTCGACATTGTCGCGACTCTTGGACTTGGTCCCCTTGTTTCACAGGTACTCAGGTCCAGAAATCCACTGTGGTTGCTTTGCTGGTGTTGGTCTTCCTTGCAGAAACCCCCTATCATGACTTCTGTGCTCTCTGGGGATTTTCATGGTCTTGGGGTGGGCTATTTTTCTAACCCTCACTGTTTCCTTACAGTCCCAGCGACCCTCTACAAGCTCACATAGGTTTGGGGTCCATTCGTGGTTCGCATTCCACTATTGGAGTATATGGTTTGTGTTACCCCTAGTCCTATTGTCTCCTATTGCATCCTATTGTGTTCTACAGTGTTTGCACTACTTTTCTAAGTGTTTACTTACCTGATTTTGGTTTGTGTGTATATTTTGTGCATATTACTTATCTCCTAAGGAATTATGGCGGTCACCGCCATTTGGCTGCTCCGCGGTCAAAAGACCGCGGAGGCCATTCTGGCTTTCCCGCTGGGCCGGCGGGTGCCCGCCAAAGGAGCGCCCGCCGGCCCAGCGGGAAAGGCCCTGCAACAATGAAGCCGGCTCCGAATGGAGCCGGCGGTGTTGCAGGGGTGCGACGGGTGCAGTTGCACCCGTCACGATTTTCACTGTCTGCTAAGCAGACAGTGAAAATCATGCTGGGGCCCTGTTAGGGGGCCCCTGCACTGCCCATGCCAGTGGCATGGGCAGTGCAGGGGCCCCCAGGGGCCCCACGACACCCGTTCCCCGCCATCCTGTTCCTGGCGGTAAAAACCGCCAGAAACAGGATGGCGGGAAGGGGGTCGAAATCTCCATGCATGGTTCTGCCCAAGCAGGGGAAATCCGGCGGGAAACCGCTGGATTCCCTTTTCTGACCGCGGCTTTAACGCCGCGGTCAGAATGGGCAATGAAGCACCGCCAGCCTGTTGGCAGTGCTTCCGTTGCCCCCCGCCCTGGCGATCTTGTACCGCCAGGGTCGGAATGAGGCCCTATATCTTCTGAGATACTTTTGGCATCTTGTCACTAAAATAAAATACCTTTATTTTTAGTAACTCTGAGTATGGTGTTTTCTTGTGATATGGTGCTATATGATATAAGTGGTATTGTAGGAGCTTTGCATGTCTCCTACTTCAGCCTAAGCTGCTCTGCTATAGCTACCTCTATCAGCCTAAGCTGCTAGAACACTACTAATCTACTAATAAGGGTAACTGGACCTGGCACAAGGTGTAAGTACCACAAGGTACCCTCTATAAGCCAGGCCAGCCTCCTACATCTTGCTCCTATGGTGTTTGTTTGATTTGTCCAAAGCACATGAGTTTCACATTTTTATTATTGCTACCCTTTTGATGGATTAACTAAAGAATGCAAGCACTTTAAGGATTTATGTAGTTGCTTTTCATCACATATGTGGACTTGAATGTGAATGTGTTTATCTTCTTGGAGAGGGTGCACGACAGTTTAAGGTTTCATGCAGTTTTATTAGTAATTAATATGAATATGTACAATATGTCCCTTTCCTTTTGAACATTGTAGTTTGGACTCTTTGCCATTATCGAAATGTATCTTTTTGATGCAAATGTTTTGTGCTGACAAACACTCGCGGTTTCCATGTGTGTATAATTAATGTAAACAAGTTTTTTATTGTGATCATAGTGTCTGGTATTAGTATTGTGTTTTATTGGTAGTATGTGGTTTTCAAACTGTGTTTGTGTCATGAAGTGGGTGTCTTTTGTATTGTTGCAATCGATCATCATTGGTTTTAAATTGTAACGGATTTTAATATTTGTACCTTAAATTCTACTTACTATAGCCAAGCTGGTTCCCCATGCTCTGAAGTTGGTATCTGTAGCCTCTAGGCATTGACTCACCCACACTTTCACCACAATGATGTATTTTTACAAAGTGATCAAGCTCTCTTTAATGATCTGGATTTTCTCTCTTTTTCTCTCAAGTTATTCAATATATTTTTCCAGTAAGCCCCACAATTCATAGTCATAGCGCCCAACAGAGCTGAAGAACTACTCACTCTTAAAATAATGGAAGGTGTATGGCACAATGTCTTACGAGTGAATCCATACCTTTCTCTGAATTCACTGGACCACTAGGAAGAACAGCAAGCTGGTGGATAAAATGATGACATAAAACAATTACGGTTTGTTGCCTAATGTCATGCGAAAAATGGGCTAGACGAGCCTGCCTGACCCATACAGATGCGTGTTGCATCCTTGCCTCAGAGGTCTTCAAACTAGGGGACAGGCCCCACCCTAGGGGGCCGCCAGACTATGGCCAAAAGAAGCATAATACAGATAACAGGCCTAGACATATTTAAACATTGCCACCTTCATAAAATAATTGTGAAAAATTCTGAGGGGGGCCCCAATGATTTTTATTTTTCAACTGGTGGGGGGGGGGGAGGACACGGCATTAAAACGTTTGCAGACACCTCCTCTAGAGTTAACAAATCATGATAGTTTATGCTAGAAGACAGAATAAATAGTATCTAAAAATTCATAATTGTATATTCATTTTAAAATCACAGTTTAAAATTTGCAAAGTCTACATTTAAGAAATTGCATATTCTAACCTTGACCAACTGCGGAAACTACAAGAAGATCTTTGAATACATCAAAAACAATATAACAGGAGGAATCGTTAAACAAAGCTTCAGCTCCTAGGAGGATGCTCAGGTACGTCACATCTAAAAATAAACCACAAAAGTAGAGAATTAATTCATTTACAAAAGGAGCTACGTAAAAAGACAAACACGAAGGTTGATAAAGTATACGCAACCTTTAAATTTCATTTTTAATATTAGTCCTAAAATTGGCTGCCGCGGGCCGTGAGGCCAACAATGAACAGAAAGGATAAGTTACTTACCTGTAAATCCTAGTTCTCTTCCAGGGGTGTCCTCATCAAAGTCATAAACATTGAATATTCCCGCCCTTGTGCGGGGACCCCGGAGCATGTATAAAATACACACATATAAAGTATGAAATATGCACGAAAAAATATATATATAGCATTTTTAGTAGACATATCTTTCATACTAAATTCATTTATACATGTGTAAAACAGCAATGTAGACTATAATCATAAACAAGCTAAAATGCGTTATTTCTATGGAGTTTTTTTTTATTTTTTTTAAACATTATAAAATTACAAAAGAGAATAAATATCTACCCAAGCCCCCAAAACTGGGCTTAGGGAAATAAGCAGCAGCAATATCTACAGAAAAAAGAGAAAAACTACATTGAAAAACAATGGAGCATTCTTAGCCAATAGGCTGCATGCAGGTTAACACAGGAGAACCATAAAAACGTTGGCACCGTGCCTTTAAGACCCTGAGCACCTCCAGTATCCCACCATGCCTCAGGGGTTAAGGAAAGGTGACAGTTGGTTCACAGTTAGGTCAGTACTTTTTTACGGTGACAATCTGTGAAACTGATTCGAAAGACAGTCTGTCCTGCACTTCTAGGAGACGTGCGTCCGGGGAGGAGGGTGGGTTGTTTATGACTTTGATGAGGATACCCCTGGAAGAGAACTAGGATTTACAGGTAAGTAACTAATCCTTCTCTTCCAGGGGTTCCTCATCAATAGTCATAAACATTGAATAGATTAGCAAGCGCCACCAGGAAAACAGTTGAGAAGGCGGCAGGATCAGCGTTACAAGGTCGCAGTAGTCGTCTTTGCTACTTTGTTGCAGTTTTGCAGGCTTCCAGCGCGGTCAACAGTCGATTCCTTGGCAGAAGGTGAAGAGAGAGATGCAGAGGAACTCTGATGAGCTCTTGCATTAGTTATCTAAATAATTCCCCAAAGCAGAGACCCTAAATAGCCAGAAAAGGAGGTTTGGCTACTTAGGAAGGAGGATAGGCTAGCAACACAGGTAAGAGCCTATCAGAAGGGGTCTCTGACATCACCTGTTGGCACTGGCCACTCAGAGCAGTCCAGTGTGCCAGCAGCACCTATGTTTCCAAGATGGCAGAGGTCTGGAGCACACTGGAGGAGCTCTGGGCACCTCCACTGGGAGGTGCAGGTCAGTGGAGTGGTCACTCCCCTTTCCTTTGTCCAGTTTCGTGCCAGAGCAGGGCTGAGGGATCCCCGAACTGGTGCAGACTGGCTTATGCAGAGATGGGCACCATCTGTGCCCATCAAAGCATTTCCAGAGGCTGGGGGAGGCTACTCCTCCCAAGCTCTGACACCTTTTTCACTGCCCACGTCTTTTTCAAGTCAAGTTAAAGGAACTTTATTTCGGCTACAAGAGCCATAAAAGCGCATAGTAGCAATAAATACAAATAAATACACAAAGTAATAAATGTAACAATACATATAATGATATAATGGAATAAAGATAAAATATACTCACAGGTGTGATGGGACAGTCTTGTTGGAACCATTAAGCAGATAAAATGTTTCCCTCTAGCAATCCAGCTAGCTCCGAGGAATTTGGCAAAGGCGATCACTAGCATTGGCCTAGTGTCTGATCTGAGGATTCGCAGGGCTATTTCAGAGCTGCGGACTCCCAGCAGTCTGCACGCTGGGGCCAGCCATTTCCTGCGTGAGGCGGTGTTCTCTGGGCAAGCAAAAAGGACGTGCGGGAGGTTCTCAACGGGGGCTTTACAGGCTGCACAAGCGGCTGATTCTTTATGTGACCAGCGGCTGGTGAAAAGCCTTAATGGTAGCGTTCCAATGCGGAGCTGAAAGTACAGTTTCCTTTCCCTTGGGACCGTGATTATGTCCCAAAAAGTGTCATACTTGCATGTCTCTTTTAGGTTAAGAAAGTCAAAAGATAATGTAGTGTGGAGTGCGGCCCCTAGATCTTCGTGATTTGCCATTTGCCAATAAAGTTTCTTTAGTTCGCTTTTTGAGGGAAAGACGGAGGTGGTTGGTGAATTCCAGAGTTCACTGAGCCTGGGTGTGTGAAGTGACCCCTTGATGTATCGTAGCCAGGGGATGCTGTGAAGATGATCAGCTTTTAAAATAACCTGCAGGGCTTCAGTAAAGCTTTCAAGCTCTGGGGTCGTCCAGAGACGCCGCCAGTACAGGAGAGGAGGTAGGCAGGCTTTATGACCGATGGGTTTTATGCCAAGATCCTTAATGTGAGAAAGTAGCCTCTTTCTAGCCTTGTTACCCCCACTTTTGGCCTGTTTGTGAGTATATGTCAGGGTGTTTTCACTGTCCAACTGGGATCCTGCTAGCCAGGGCGCAGTGCTCATAGTGAAAAACCTATGTTTTCAGTATGTTTGTTATGTGTCACTGGGACCCTGCTAGCCAGGACCCCAGTGCTCATAAGTTTGTGGCCTATATGTATGTGTTCCCTGTGTGATGCCTAACTGTCTCACTGAGGCTCTGCTAATCAGAACCTCAGTGGTTATGCTCTCTCTTTACTTTCCAAATTGTCACTAACAGGCTAGTGACCAATTTCTCCAATTCACATTGGCATACCTGAACACCCTTATAATTCCCTAGTATATGGTACCGAGGTACTGTAGGAAAGTACCATCTTGCCTGGCATGTTACCCCCATATTTCACTGTATATATGTTGTATTAGTTGTATGTGTCACTGGGACCCTGCCAGCCAGGGCCCCAGTGCTCATAAGTGTGCCCTGTATGTGTTACCTGTGTTATGATTAACTGTCTCACTGAGGCTCTGCTATCCAGAACCTCAGTGGTTATTCTCTCTCATTTCTTTCCAAATTGTCACTAACAGGCTGTGAGAAAGTAGCCTCTTTCTAGCCTTGTTACCCCCACTTTTGGCCTGTTTGTGAGTGTATGCCAGGGTGTTTTCACTGTCTCACTGGGATCCTGCTAGCCAGGGCCCAGTGCTCATAGTGAAAACCCTATGTTTTCAGTATGTTTGGTATGTGTCACTCGGACCCTGCTAGTCAGGACCCCAGTGCTCATAAGTTTGTGGCCTATATGTATGTGTTCCCTGTGTGGTGCCTAACTGTCTCACTGAGGCTCTGCTAACCAGAACCTGTAGGAGGCTGGACTGGCTTGTAGTGAGTACCAAGGGGTACTTGCACCTTGCACCAGGCCCAGTTATCCCTTATTAGTGTATAGGGTGTCTAGCAGCTTAGGCTGATAGATAATGGTAGCTTAGCAGAGCAGCTTAGGCTGAACTAGGAGACGTGTGAAGCTACTACAGTACCACAAGTGTCACTTGCACAATATCATAAGAAAACACAATACACAGTTATACAAAAAATAAAGGTACTTTATTTTTATGACAATATGCCAAAGTATCTTAGAGTGTACCCTCAGTGACAGGATAGGAAATATACACAAGATATATATACACAATAGCAAAAATATGCAGTATAGTCTTAGAAAACAGTGCAAACAATGTATAGTTACAATAGGATGCAATGGGGACACATAGGGATAGGGGAAACACAAACCATATACTCCAAAAGTGGAATGCGAATCACGAATGGACCCCAAACCTATGTGACCGTGTAGAGGGTCGCTGGGACTATTAGAAAATAGTGAGAGTTAGAAAATTAGCCCTCCCCAAGACCCTGAAAAGTGAGTGCAAAGTGCACTAAAGTTCCCCAAAAGACAAAGAAGTCGTGATAGAGGAATAATGCAGGAAAGACACCAACCAACAATGCAACAACTGTGGATTTCCAATCTAGGGTACCTGTGGAACAAGGGGACCAAGTCCAAAAGTCACAAGCAAGTCGGAGATGGGCATATGCCCAGGAAATGCCAGCTGTGGATGCAAAGAAGCTTCTACTGGACAGAAGAAGCTGAGGTTTCTGCAGGAACGAAAAGGGCTAGAGACTTCCCCTTTGGTGGACGGATCCCGCTCGCCGTGGAGAGTTGTACAGTGTTTTCCTGCCAAAAGAACGCCAACAAGCCTTGCTAGCTGCAAATCATGTGGTTAGCGTTTTTGGACGCTGCTGTGGCCCTGGAGGGACCAGGAGGTCGCAAATTGGACCAGGAGAGAGAGGGGACGTCGAGCAAGACAAGGAGCCCTCTCAGCAGCAGGTAGCACCCGGAGAAGTGCCAGAAACAGGCACTACGAGGATGCGTGAAACGGTGTTCACCCGAAGTTACACAAAGGAGTCCCACGTCGCCGAAGACCAACTTAGAAAGTCGTGCAATGCAGGTTAGAGTGCCGTGGACCCAGGCTGGACTGTGCACAAAGGATTTCTGCCGGAAGTGCATGGAGGCCGGAGTAGCTGCAAAAGTCGCGGTTCCCAGCAATGCAGTCTAGCGAGGTGAGGCAAGGACTTACCTCCACCAAACTTGGACTGAAGAGTCACTGGACTGTGGGAGTCACTTGGACAGAGTTGCTGGATTTGAGGGACCTCGCTCGTCATGCTGAGAGGAGACCCAAGGGACCGGTAATGCAGCTTTTTGGTGCCTGCGGTTGCAGGGGGAAGATTCCGTCGACCCACTGGAGATTTCTTCGGAGCTTCTAGTGCAGAGAGGAGGCAGGCTACCCCCACAGCATGCACCACCAGGAAAACAGTCGAGAAGGCGGCAGGATCAGCGTTACAGAGTTGCAGTAGTCGTCTTTGCTACTATGTTGCAGTTTTGCAGGCTTCCAGTGCAGTCAGCAGTCGATTCCTTTCCAGAAGGTGAAGAGAGAGATGCAGAGGAACTCTGATGAGCTCTTGCATTCGTTATCTGAAGTTTCCCCAGAGACAGAGACCCTAAATAGCCAGAAAAGAGGTTTTGGCTACCTAGGAGAGAGGATAAGCTAGCAACACCTGAAGGAGCCTATCAGGAGGAGTCTCTGACGTCACCTGGTGGCACTGGCCACTCAGAGCAGTTCAGTGTGCCAGCAGCACCTCTGTTTCCAAGATGGCAGAGGTCTGGAGCACACTGGAGGAGCTCTGGACACCTCCCAGAGGAGGTGCAGGTCAGGTGAGTGGTCACTCCCCTTTCCTTTGTCCAGTTTCGCGCCAGAGCAGGGCTAAGGGGTCCCTGAACCGGTGTAGACTGGCTTATGCAGAAATGGGCACCAAATGTGCCCATGAAAGCATTTCCAGAGGCTGGGGGAGGCTACTCCCCCCCTGCCTTCACACCATTTTCCAAAGGGAGAGGGTGTAACACCCTCTCTCAGAGGAAGTCCTTTGTTCTGCCATCCTGGGACAAGCCTGGCTTGACCCCAGGGGGGCAGAAACCTGTCTGAGGGGTTGGCAGCAGCAGCAGCTGCAGTGAAACCCCAGGAATGGCAGTTTGGCAGTACCAGGGTCTGTGCTACAGACCACTGGGATCATGGGATTGTGCCAACTATGCCAGGATGGCATAGAGGGGGCAATTCGATGATCATAGACATGTTACATGGCCATATTCGGAGTTACCATTGTGAAGCTACATATAGGTAGTGACCTATATGTAGTGCACGCGTGTAATGGTGTCCCCGCACTCACAAAGTCCGGGGAATTGGCCCTGAACAATGTGGGGGCACCTTGGCTAGTGCCAGGGTGCCCTCACACTAAGTAACTTTGCACCTAACCTTTACCAGGTAAAGGTTAGACATATAGGTGACTTATAAGTTACTTAAGTGCAGTGTAAAATGGCTGTGAAGTAACGTGGACGTTATTTCACTCAGGCTGCAGTGGCAGGCCTGTGTAAGAATTGTCACAAAGGACTTCCTCAGAGAGAGGGTGTTACACCCTGCCTTTGGAAATGCTTTGATGGGCACAGATGGTGCCCATCTCTGCATAACTTAGTATACACCGGTGGCAGGCCTGTGTAAGAATTGTCAGAGCTCCCTATGGGTGGCAAAAGAAATGCTGCAGCCCATAGGGATCTCCTGGAACCCCAATACCCTCGGTACCTCAGTACCATATACTAGGGAATTATAAGGGTGTTCCAGTAAGCCAATGTAAATTGGTAAAATTGGTCACTAGCCTGTTAGTGACAATTTGGAAAGAAATGAGAGAGCATAACCACTGAGGTTCTGGTTAGCAGAGCCTCAGTGAGACAGTTAGGCACCACACAGGGAACACATACATATAGGCCACAAACTTATGAGCACTGGGGTCCTGACTAGCAGGGTCCCAGTGACACATAACAAACATACTGAAAACAAAGGGTTTTCACTATGAGCACTGGGCCCTGGCTGGCAGGATCCCAGTGAGACAGTGAAAACACCCTGACATACACTCACAAAGAGGCCAAAAGTGGGGGTAACAAGGCTAGAAAGAGGCTACTTTCTCACAGAACCTCAGTGGTTATGCTCTCTCATTTCTTCCAAATTGTCACTAACAGGCTAGTGACCAATTTTACCAATTTACATTGGCTTACTGGAACACCCTTATAATTCCCTAGTATATGGTACTGAGGTACCCAGGGTATTGGGGTTCCAGGAGATCCCTATGGGCTGCAGCCTTTCTTTTGCCAACCCATAGGGAGCTCTGCAATTCTTACACAGGCCTGCCACTGCAGCCTGAGTGAAATAACGTCCACGTTATTTCACAGCCATTTTACACTGCACTTAAGTAACTTATAAGTCACCTATATGTCTAACCTTTACCTAGTAAAGGTTAGGTGCAAAGGTACTTAGTGTGAGGGCACCCTGGCACTAGCCAAGGTGCCCCCACATTGTTCAGGGCCAATTCCCCTGACTTTGTGAGTGCGGGGACACCATTACACGCGTGCACTACATATAGGTCACTACCTATATGTAGCTTCACAATGGTAACTCCGAATATGGCCATGTAACATGTCAATGATCATGGAATTGCCCCCTCTATGCCATCCTGGCATAGTTGGCACAATCCCATGATCCCAGTGGTCTGTAGCACAGACCCTGGCACTGCCAAACTGCCTTTCCTGGGGTTTCACTGCAGCTGCTGCTGCTGCGAACCCCTCAGACAGGCTTCTGCCCTCCTGGGGTCCAGCCAGGCCTGGCCCAGGATGGCAGAACAAAGGACTTCCTCTGAGAGAGGGTGTACCACCCTCTCCCTTTGGAAAATGGTGTGAAGGCAGGGGAGGAGTAGCCTCCCCCAGCCTCTAGAAATGCTTTCTTGGGCACAGATGTGCCCAATTCTGCATAAGCCAGTCTACACCGGTTCAGGGGACCCCTTAGCCCTGCTCTGGCGTGAAACTGGACAAAGGAAAGGGGAGTGACCACTCCCCTGACCTGCACCTCCCCTGGGAGGTGTCCAGAGCTCCTCCAGTGTGCTCCAGACCTCTGCCATCTTGGAAACAGAGGTGCTGCTGGCACACTGGACTGCTCTGAGTGGCCAGTGCCACCAGGTGACGTCAGAGACTCCTTCTGATAGGCTCCTTCAGGTGTTGCTAGCCTATCCTCTCTCCTAAGTAGCCAAACCCTCTTTTCTGGCTATTTAGGGTCTCTGTCTCTGGGGAAATTTTAGATAATGAATGCAAGAGCTCATCCGAGTTCCTCTGCATCTCTCTCTTCACCTTCTGCCAAGGAATCGACTCCTGACCGCGCTGGAAGCCTGCAAAACTGCAACATAGTAGCTAAGACGACTACTGCAACTCTGTAACGCTGATCCTGCCGCCTTCTCGACTGTTTTCCTGGTGGTGCATGCTGTAGGGGTAGTCTGCCTCCTCTCTGCACTAGAAGCTCCGAAGAAATCTCCCGTAGGTCGACGGAATCTTCCCCCTGCAACCGCAGGCACCAAAAAGCTGCATTACCGGTCCCTTGGGTCTCCTCTCAGCACGACGAGCGAGGTCCCTCGAATTCAGCAACTGTGTCCAAGTGACCCCCACAGTCCAGTGACTCTTCAGTCCAAGTTTGGTGGAGGTAAGTCCTTGCCTCCCCACGCCAGACTGCATTGCTGGGAACCGCGACTTTTGCAGCTACTTCGGCCCCTGTGCACTTCCGGCGGAAATCCTTTGTGCACAGCCAAGCCTTTGTCCCCGGCACTCTAACCTGCATTGCACGACTTTCTAAGTTGGTCTCCGGCGACGTGGGACTCCTTTGTGTAACTTTGGGTGAGCACCGTTTCACGCATTCTTGTAGTGCCTGTTTCTGGCACTTCTCCGGGTGCTATCTGCTGCTAAGAGGGTCCCTTGTCTTGCTCGACGTCCCCTCTACCTCCTGGCGCAATTTGCAACATCCTGGTCCTTCCTGGGCCACAGCAGCATCCAAAAACGCTAACCGCATGATTTGCAGCTAGCAAGGCTTGTTGGCGTTCTTTCGGCGGGAAAACACTTCTGCACGACTCTCCACGGCGTGTCGAATCCATCCTCCAAAGGGAAAGTCTCTAGCCCTTGTCGTTCCTGCAGAAACCTCAGCTTCTTCTGTCCAGTAGAAGCTTCTTTGCAACCACAGCTGGCATTTCCTGGGCATCTGCCCATCTCCGACTTGCTTGTGACTTTTGAAATTGGTCCCCTTGTTCCACAGGTAACCTCGACTGGAAATCCATTGTTGTTGCATTGTTGGTTGGTGTCTTTCCTGCATTATTCCTCTATCACTACTTCTTTGTCCTTGGGGAAACTTTAGTGCACTTTGCACTCACTTTTCAGGGTCTTGGGGAGGGTTATTTTTCTAACTCTTACTATTTTCTAATAGTCCGAGCGACCCTCTACAAGGTCACATAGGTTTGGGGTCCATTTGTGGTTCGCATTCCACTTTTGGAGTATATGGTTTGTGTTGCCCCTATCCCTATGTGTCCCCATTGCATCCTATTGTAACTATACATTGTTTGCACTGTTTTCTAAGACTATACTGCATATTTTTGGTATTGTGTATATATATCTTGTGTATATTTCCTATCCTCTCACTGAGGGTACACTCTGAGATACTTTGGCATATTGTCATAAAAATAAAGTACCTTTATTTTTAGTATAACTGTGTATTGTGTTTTCTTATGATATTGTGCATATGACACTAGGTGGTACTGTAGGAGCTTCACTCGTCTCCTAGTTCAGCCTAAGCTGCTCTGCTAAGCTACCATTATCTATCAGCCTATGCTGCTGGACACCCTATACACTAATAAGGGATAACTGGGCCTGGTGCAAGGTGCAAGTACCCCTTGGTACTCACTACAAGCCAGTCCAGCCTCCTACAATAACCACTGAGGTTCTGGTTAGCAGAGCCTCAGTGAGACAGTTAGTCACTACACAGGTAACATATTCAGGCACACTTATGAGCACTGGGGCCCTGGCTGGCAGGGTCCCAGTGACACATACAACTAAAACAACACATATACAGTGAAAAATGGGGGTAACATGCCAGGCAAGATGGTACTTTCCTACAGGGAACAACCTTGAAAAGCTCCTAAGCAAGACATAGTGGACTATGTACTTGGCCTAAGATCAAGAATGGCTGAGTACATGAAAAGGCCAATAAAAACCTTCAGGCCAGCCAGGAGCTCCAAAAGCAATGGCATGACCAGAAGGCTGTTTTGGTTCAGTACCAATCAGGGCAGAAAGTGTGGGTCTTGGAGCCTGTAGCCCCAAGGGCACTCCAAGATAAATGGAGTGGACCCCACACAATTGTTGAAAAGAAGGGTGAAGTCACCTATTTAGTTGACTTAGGCACTGCCAGGAGTCCCCTTAGGGTGCTCCATGTCAACCGCCTGAAACCCTACTATGACAGGGCTGATCTCAACCTGCTCATGGCAACTGATGAGGGACAGGAAGAAGACAGTGATCCTCTTCCTGATCTCTTCTCTTCCACAGAACAAGATGCTCTGGTGGAAGGGGTAGTTTTGGCAGATTGTCTTACTGCTGAGCAGAAAGACCATTGCATAAATCTCCTGGGTCAGTTTTCTGAACTCTTCTCTACTGTGCCAGGTACCACTTCTTGATGTGAGCACACTATAGATACTGAAGACAGCTTGCCTGTTAAAAGTAAGATCTATAGGCAGCTTGACCATGTCAGGGACTGCATAAAGCAAGAGGTGCAGAAAATGTTAGAACTGGGAGTGGTTGAGCACTCTGAAAGTCCATGGGCTTCTCCTGTGGTACTTGTACCAAAACCTCATTCCAAAGATGGAATGAAAGAAATGCGGTTTTGTGTAGACTACAGAGGTCTCAACCAGGTAACCAAAACTGATGCTCACCCTATACCCAGGGCAGATGAGCTCATAGATACACTGGCATCTGCCAAGTATCTAAGCACTTTTGATTTGACTGCAGGGTATTGGCAGATCAAATTATCAGAAGATGCTAAACCTAAAACTGCATTTTCAACCATTGGAGGCCATTACCAATTCACAGTAATGCCTTTTGGATTGAAAAATGCACCTGCCACTTTTCAGAGGTTGGTGAACACAGTCCTGCAAGGGCTGGAAGCTTTTAGTGCAGCATATTTGGACGATATAGCTGTCTTTAGCTACAGCTGGGATGATCACCTGGTCCACCTATGGAAAGTTTTAGAGGCCCTGCAAAAGGCAGGCCTCACTATCAAGGCTTCAAAGTGCCAGATAGGGCAGGGGAAAGGTGGTTTATCTGGGACACCTTGTTGGTGGGGAACAGATTGCACCACTTCAGGGGAAAATCCAAACTATTATAGATTGGGTTCTCCCTACTACTCAGACTCAGGTGAGAGCCTTCCTAGGACTCACTGGGTATTACAGGAGGTTCATTAAGAACTATGGCTCCATTGCAGCCTCTCTTAATGACCTCACATCCAAGAAAATGCCTAAAAAGGTATTATGGACAGCAAACTGTCAGAAAGCTTTTGAGGAGCTGAAGCAGACCATGTGCTCTGCACCTGCCCTGAAAAGCCCTTGTTACTCTAAAAAATTCTATGTCCAAACTGATGCATCTGAATTAGGAGTAGGGGCAGTCCTATCACAACTTAATTCTGAGGGCCAGGATCAACCTGTTGCTTTTATTAGTAGGAGGTTGACCCCTAGAGAAAAGCGTTGGTCTGCCATCGAGAGGGAGGCCTTTGCTGTGGTCTGGGCACTGAAGAAGTTGAGGCCATACCTGTTTGGCACTCACTTCATTGTTCAGACAGACCACAAACCTCTACTTTGGCTAAAACAAATGAAAGGTGAAAACCCTAAATTGTTGAGGTGGTCCATATCCCTACAGGGAATGGACTATACAGTGGAACATAGACCTGGGAGTAGCCACTCCAATGCAGATGGACTCTTCAGATATTTCCACTTAGACAATGAAGACCCATCAGGGAATGACTAGTCTTATTGTCCTTCGTTTGGGGGGTGGTTGTGTAGGAAAGTACCATCTTGCCTGGCATGTTACCCCCATTTTTCACTGTATATATGTTGTTTTAGTTGTATGTGTCACTGGGACCCTGCCAGCCAGGGCCCCAGTGCTCATAAGTGTGCCTGAATGTGTTACCTGTGTTATGACTAACTGTCTCACTGAGGTTCTGCTATCCAGAACCTCAGTGGTTATGCTCTCTCATTTCTTTCCAAATTGTCACTAACAGGCTAGTGACCAATTTCACCAAGTCACATTGGCATACTGGAACACCCTTATAATTCCCTAGTATATGGTACTGAGGTACCCAGGGTATTGGGGTTCCAGGAGATCCCTATGGGCTGCAGCATTTCTTTTGCCACCCATAGGGAGCTCTGACAATTCTTACACAGGCCTGCCACTGCAGCCTGAGTGAAATAACGTCCACGTTATTTCACAGCCATTTACCACTGCACTTAAGTAACTTATAAGTCACCTATATGTCTAACCTTTACCTGGTAAAGGTTAGGTGCAAAGTTACTTAGTGTGAGGGCACCCTGACACTAGCCAAGGTGCCCCCACATTGTTCAGGGCAAATTCCCCGGACTTTGTGAGTGCGGGGACACCATTACACGCGTGCACTACACATAGGTCACTACCTATGTGTAGCTTCACAATGGTAACTCCGAATATGGCCATGTAACATGTCTATGATCATGGATTTGCCCCCTCTATGTCATCCTGGCATAGTTGGCACAATCCCATGATCCCAGTGGTCTGAAGCACAGACCCTGGTACTGCCAAACTGCCTTTTCAGGGGTTTCACTGCAGCTGCTGCTGCTGCCAACCCCTCAGACAGGTTTCTACCCTCCTGGGGTCCAGCCAGGCATGGCCCAGGAAAGCAGAACAAAGGACTTCCTCAGAGAGAGGGTGTTACACCCTCTCCCTTTGGAAAATGGTGTGAAGGCAGGGGAGGAGTAGCCTCCCCCAGCCTCTGGAAATGCTTTCATGGGCACAGATGGTTCCCATTTCTGCATAAGCCAGTCCACACCAGTTCAGGGACCCCTCAGCCCTGCTCTGGCGCGAAACTGGACAAAGGAAAGGGGAGTGACCACTCCCCTGACCTGCACCTCCCCTGGGAGGTGCCCCGAGCTCCTCCAGTGTGCTCCAGACCTCTGCCATCTTGGAAACAGAGGTGCTGCTGGCACACTGGTCTGCTCTGAGTGGCCAGGGCCAGCAGGTGATGTCAGAGACTCCTTCTGATAGGCTCCTTCAGGTGTTGCTAGCCTATCCTCTCTCCTAGGGAGCCAAACCCTCTTTTCTGGCTATTTAGGGTCTCTGCTTTGGGGAATTCCTTAGATAACGAATGCAAGAGCTCATCAGAATTCCTCTGCATCTCTCTCTTCACCTTCTGCCAAGGAATCGACTGCTGACCGCGCTGGAAGCCTGCAAAACTGCAACAAAGTAGCAAAGACGACTACTGCAATTCTGTAACGGTGATCCTGCCGCCTTCTCGACTGTTTTCCTGGTGGTGCATGCTGTGGGGGTAGTCTGCCTCCTCTCTGCACTAGAAGCTCCGAAGAAATCTCCCGTGGGTCGACGGAATCTTCCCCCTGCAACCGCAGGCACCAAAGAACTGCATCACCGGTCCCCTGGGTCTCCTCTCAGCACGACGAGCGAGGTCCCTTGAATCCAGCAACTGTGTCCAAGTGACTCCCACAGTCCAGTGACTCTTCAGTCCAAGTTTGGTGGAGGTAAGTCCTTTCCTCCCCACGCCAGACTGCATTGCTGGGAACCGCGACTTTTGCAGCTACTCCGGCCTCTGTGCACTTCTGGTGGAAATCCTTTGTGCACAGCCAAGCCTGGGTCAACGGCACTCTAACCTGCATTGCACGACTTTCTAAGTGGCCCTCCGGCGACGCGGGACTCCTTTGTGCAACTTCGGGTGAGAACCGTTTCACTCCTCTTCGTAGTGCCTGTTCCGGCACTTCTGCGGGTGCTGCCTGCTTCTGAGAGGGCTCCTTGTCTTGCTCGATGCCCCCTCTGTCCCCAGACGAAATTGGTGACATCCTGGTCCCTCCTGGGCCACAGCAGCGTCCAAAAACCCTAACCACACGATTTGCAGCTAGCAAGGCTTGTTGGCGGTCTTTCTTCAGGAAAACACTTCTGCACAACTCTGCACCGCGTGGGGGATCCATCCTCCAAAGGGGAAGTCTCTAGCCCTTGTCGTTCCTGCAGAATCCTCCGTCCAGTAGTAGCTTTTTTGCACCCACAGCTGGCATTTCCTGGGCATCTGCCCATCTCCGACTTGCTTGTGACTTTTGGACTTGGTCCCCTTGTTCCACAGGTACCCTCGACTGGAAATCCATCTTTGTTGCATTGCTGGTGTTGGTCTTTCCTGCAGAATTCCCCTATCACGACTTCTATGTCCTTTGGGGAACTTTAGTGCACTTTGCACTCACTTTTCAGGGTCTTGGGGTGGGCTATTTTTCTAACCCTCACTGTTTTCTTACAGTCCCAGCGACCCTCTACAAGGTCACATAGGTTTGGGGTCCATTCGTGGTTCGCATTCCACTTTTGGAGTATATGGTTTTTGTTGCCCCTATCCCTATGTGTCCCCATTGCATCCTATTGTAACTATACATTGTTTGCACTGTTTTCTAATACTATACTGCATATTTTTGGTATTGTGTACATATATCTTGTGCATATTTGCTATCCTCATACTAAGGGTACTCACTGAGATACTTTTGGCATATTGTCATAAAAATAAAGTGCCTTTATTGTTAGTATATCTGAGTATTGTGTTTTCTTATGATATTGTGCATATGACACTAGTGGTACTGTAGGAGCTTCACTCGTCTCCTAGTTCAGCCTAAGTTGCTCTGCTAAGCTACCATTATCTATCAGCCTAAGCTGCTAGACACCCTATACACTAATAAGGGATACCTGGGCCTGGTGCAAGGTGTAAGTACCCCTTGGTACTCACTACAAGCCAGTCCAGCCTCCTACAAGGGTTGTGCAGCGGTGGGATAAGTCCTTTGCAACTACTTACCACTTTTGTTATTGTACTTTTCATAAGAGAAAAATATACAAAACAAGTTCAGTGTATGTACACCTAACCAAAAAGTTTTGCATTTCCTCTTTTCACTCTTTTCTAAGTGCTGAAAAGTACCTCTAAACTTTCTAAAAAGTTTTTTAAAAAGTTAAAAAAAAAAAAAAACTGTCTTCTCAAAAGTTCTAAAAACCCTTTTTCTCACTTTTTCTGTCACTTAAACACTTTCTAAAAATGTCTGGTACAGGCCAATCTGTTGATCTGTCCAAAATTGCTTATGATCACCTTAGCTGGAAAGGAGCAAGGAGTCTCTGCATAGAAAGAGGTTTATGTGTAGGAAAGAATCCCCCCAGAGAACTATTGGTTAACATGCGTATAGAACAAGATAAGGCCAAGGGTGCCCCATCTGTTGATAAAGTAGCTAATGGTTCACAATCTGATCCAGGGACTCCCCTAGAAAAAGAGTCAGGAAAGAAACTTCCTAGCCTGCCCATTACTAGACAGCCTAGCATAGTTGGTACTGATGTAGAGTCACACCATGCTGATAGTGTTGTCTCACATCATAGCAAGAGTATTCATTCTCACCACAGTAGAAGTGATATTTCTGTTAACCAAGCTGTTAGGATGCCTTCAGTAAGGGATGGGTCTCCTTCTGTCCATTCTCACCATACTTCTATTTCCAGGAATGTCCCTCCCACCCACCCTGATGACAGATTGTTAGAAAGGGAGCTCAATAGATTGAGAGTGGAACAAACCAGACTGAAGCTCAAGAAGCAACAGCTGGATTTGGATAGACAGTCCTTAGAAGTAGAGAAGGAGAGACAGAAATTGGGTTTAGAAACCCATGGTGGCAGCAGCAGTATTCCCAATAGTCATCCTGCAAAAGAGCATGATTCTAGGAATCTGCACAAGATAGTTCCCCCTTATAAGGAGGGGGGTGACATTAACAAGTGGATTGCTGCACTTGAGAGGGCCTGTGTTGTACAGGATGTCCCTCAAAGGCAGTGGGCTGCTATCATATGGCTATCATTTAGTGGAAAAGGTAGGGATAGGCTCCTTACTGTAAAGGAAAGTGAAGCCAATGATTTCAAAATTCTTAAGAATGCACTCCTGGATGGTTATGGCTTAACCACTGAACAGTACAGGATGAAGTTCAGAGAGACCAAAAAGGAGTCTTCACAAGACTGGGTTGATTTCATTGACCATTCAGTGAAGGCCTTGGAGGGGTGGTTACATGGCAGTAAAGTTACTGATTATGAAAGCCTGTATAACTTGATCCTGAGAGAGCATATTCTTAATAATTGTGTGTCTGATTTGTTGCACCAGTACTTGGTGGACTCTGATCTGACCTCTCCCCAAGAATTGGGAAAGAAGGCAGACAAATGGGTCAGAACAAGGGTGAACAGAAAAGTTCATACAGGGGGTGACAAAGATGGCAATAAGAAGAAAGATGGTGAAAAATCTCAAGATAAGCATGGGGATAAGGGTAAAACCAAAGATCCCACTTCAAATCTTAAACACTCTTCAGAGGGTGGGGATAAAACTAATTCTTCCTCTTCTTCTCAACCTGCACACATTAAAAAACCTTGGTGCTTTGTGTGTAAAAACAGAGGCCATAGGCCAGGGGATAAGTCCTGTCCAGGTAAACCCCCTGAGCCTACCACCACTAATACATCAAGCTCTAGTGCCCCTAGCAGTAGTGGTACTAGTGGTGGGACTGCTGGGAACAGTCAAGTTAAGGGTGTAGTTGGGTTCACTTTTGGGTCCATAGTAGAAACTGGGGTAGTCACTCCCAAGACAGTTTCTGTCACACCTAGTGGCATTGGCCTTGCCACACTGGCTGCTTGTCCCCTTAGAATGGATAAGTACAGGCAGACAGTTTCAATAAATGGTGTTGAGGCCTTGGCCTACAGGGACACAGGTGCCAGTATCACTTTGGTGACTGAAAACCTAGTGCACCCTGATCAACACATCATTGGACAACAGTATAAGATTATTGATGTCCATAACTCCACTAAGTTTCTTCCCTTAGCTATAATTCAGTTTAGTTGGGGTGGAGTCACTGGCCCTAAGCAGGTGGTGGTATCACCTAGCTTACCTGTAGATTGTCTCTTAGGTAATGACCTAGAGGCCTCAGGTTGGGCTGATGTAGAGTTTTATGCCCATGCAGCCATGCTGGGCATCCCAGAGGAATTGTTCCCTCTCATTTCTACTGAAATGAAAAAGCAAAGGAGAGAAGGCCTGAAAACTCAGGATCCCTCTCCATCAACAGGTAAAAAGTGTATCACAGTATCCCCTAACCACCCTACCATTCAGGATAGCATTCCTGTGGTGGGAGAAACCTCTCCTGGGGTGGCACCTGTTCCAAGGGAATCATCAGCTGGCAAAGCTGGACTCCCTGAGGTGGAAGTACCTCTCTGTGGGATAACTAACATTGGTGAGAAAAAGAGCACCATTTTAGTTAACATGGAGCATCCCTCCAACCCTCCCAGAGAAACTTTAGTGCAGAAACCCTGCACTGCCTCACAACACTTAGGACAGCATCCCTGCCCTAGTGTGGAGCTCATAGGACAGCATCCCTGCCCTGCTCCAACTCAAGAGAAACAGCATCCCTGTTCTCTCTTCCAGCCATATGGACAACGTTTTTGCCCAGCTATGGCTTTTCTGAGACAGCATCCCTGTCTGGCATTTCCATCATTACAAATAGGTTCAGTGGACAATTCCCACTGCTCTAAACTAAAACTTACTGATAGAAACTCTGAAAATACATCTTCACATTGTTGCTTAGCTAAAAAACTTCAAACAGGGTGGTTTACATCCCCACAGGGAAGTAACCATATAGTGGATGATAAAGGAAGTAACCAGTCTACTGCAGAGCTACTCTCTACTTATCACCACTTAGACAATAAAGTCTCAACTGGCCAAGGTTAGCCTTATTGTCCTTCGTTTGGGGGGGTTGTGTGAGAAAGTAGCCTCTTTCTAGCCTTGTTACCCCCACTTTAGGCCTGTTTGTGAGTATATGTCAGGGTGTTTTCACTGTCTCACTGGGATCCTGCCAGCCAGGGCCCAGTGCTCATAGTGAAAACCCTATGTTTTCAGTGTGTTTGTTATGTGTCACTGGGACACTGCTAGTCAGGACCCCAGTGCTCATAAGTTTGTGGCCTATATGTATGTGTTCCCTGTGTGGTGCCTAACTGTCTCACTGAGGCTCTGCTAACCAGAACCTCAGTGGTTATGCTCTCTCATTTATTTCAAATTGTCACTAACAGGCTAGTGACCAATTTTACCAATTTACATTGGCTTACTGGAACACCCTTATAATTACCTAGTATATGGTACTGAGGTACCCAGGGTATTGGGGTTCCAGGAGATCCCTATGGGCTGCAGCATTTCTTTTGCCCCCCATAGGGAGCTCTGACAATTCTTACACAGGCCTGCCACTGCAGCCTGAGTGAAATAATGTCCACGTTATTTCACAGCCATTTTACACTACACTTAAGTAACTTATAAGTCACCTATATGTCTAACCTTTACCTGATAAAGGTTAGGTGCAAAGTTACTTAGTGTGAGGGCACCCTGGCACTAGCCAAGGTGCCCCCACATTGTTCAGAGCCAATTCCCTGAACTTTGTGAGTGCGGGGACACCATTACACGCGTGCACTACATATAGGTCACTACATATATGTAGCTTCACAATGGTAACTCCGAATATGGCCATGTAACATGTCTATGATCATGGAATTGCCCCCTCTATGCCATCCTGGCATAGTTGGCACAATCCCATGATCCCAGTGGTCTGTAGCACAGACCCTGGTACTGCCAAACTGCCCTTCCTGGGGTTTCACTGCAGCTGCTGCTGCTGCCAACCCCTCAGACAGGCATCTGCCCTCCTGGGGTCCAGCCAGGCCTGGCCCAGGATGGCAGAACAAAGAACTTCCTCTGAGAGAGGGTGTGACACCCTCTCCCTTTGGAAAATGGTGTGAAGGCAGGGGAGGAGTAGCCTCCCCCAGCCTCTGGAAATGCTTTGTTGGGCACAGAGGTGCCCAATTCTGCATAAGCCAGTCTACACCGGTTCAGGGGACCCCTTAGCCCTGCTCTGGCGTGAAACTGGACAAAGGAAAGGGGAGTGACCACTCCCCTGACCTGCACCTCCCCTGGGAGGTGTCCAGAGCTCCTCCAGTGTGCTCCAGACCTCTGCCATCTTGGAAACAGAGGTGCTGCTGGCACACTGGACTGCTCTGAGTGGCCAGTGCCACCAGGTGACGTCAGAGACTTCTTCTGATAGGCTCCTTCAGGTGTTAGTAGCCTATCCTCTCTCCTAAGTAGCCAAACCCTCTTTTCTGGCTATTTAGGGTCTCTGTCTCTGGGGAAACTTTAGATAACGAATGCAAGAGCTCATCCGAGTTCCTCTGCATCTCTCTCTTCACCTTCTGCCCAGGAATCGACTGCTGACCGCGCTGGAAGCCTGCAAACCTGCAACATAGTAGCAAAGACGACTACTGCAACTCTGTAACGCTGATCCTGCCGCCTTCTCAACTGTTTTCCTGCTTGTGCATGCTGTGGGGGTAGTCTGCCTCCTCTCTGCACCAGAAGCTCCGAAGAAATCTCCCGTGGGTCGACGGAATCTTCCCCCTGCAACCGCAGGCACCAAAAAGCTGCATTACCGGTCCCTTGGGTCTCCTCTCAGCACGACGAGCGAGGTCCCTCGAATCCAGCGACTCTGTCCAAGTGACCCACACAGTCCAGTGACTCTTCAGTCCAAGTTTGGGGGAGGTAAGTCCTTGCCTCACCTCGCTGGGCTGCATTGCTGGGAACCGCGACTTTGCAGCTACTCCGGCCCCTGTGCACTTCCGGCGGAAATCCTTTGTGCACAACCAAGCCTGGGTCCACGGCACTCTAACCTGCATTGCACGACTTTCTAAGTTGGTCTCCGGCGACGTGGGACTCCTTTGTGCAACTTTGGCGAGCACCGTTTCACGCATCCTCGTAGTGCCTGTTTCTGGCACTTCTCCGGGTGCTACCTGCTTCAGAGAGGGCTTCTTGTCTTGCTCGACGTCTTCTCTCTCTGCTGGTCCAATTTGCGACCTCCTGGTCCCTCCTGGGCATCAGCAGCGTCCAAAAACGTTAACCGCATGATTTGCAGCTAGCAAGGCTTGTTGGCGTTCTTTCGGCGGTAAAACACTTCTGCACAACTCTCCACGGCGAGATGGATCTGTCCACCAAAGGGGAAGTCTCTAGCCCTTTTTGTTCCTGCAGAAACCTCAGCTTCTTCTGTCCAGTAGAAGCTTCTTTGCACCCGCAGCTGGCATTTCCTGGGCATTTGCCCATCTCCGACTTGCTTGTGACTTTTGGACTTGGTCCCCTTGTTCCACAGGTATCCTAGATTGGAAATCCACAGTTGTTGCATTGCTGGTTTGTGTCTTTCCTGCATTATTCCTCTAACACGACTACTTTGTCCTTAGGGGAACTTTAGTGCACTTTGCACTCACTTTTCAGGGTCTTGGGGAGGGTTATTTTTCTAACTCTCACTATTTTCTAATAGTCCCAGCGACCCTCTACAAGGTCACATAGGTTTGGGGTCCATTCGTGGTTCGCATTCCACTTTTGGAGTATATGGTTTGTGTTGCCCCTATCCATATGTTTCCCCATTGCATCCTATTGTAACTATACATTGTTTGCACTGTTTTCTAGGACTATACTGCATATTTTTGCTATTGTGTATATATATCTTGTGTATATTTCCTATCCTCTCACTGAGGGTACACTCTAAGATACTTTGGCATATTGTCATAAAAATAAAGTACCTTTATTTTTAGTATAACTGTGTATTGTGTTTTCTCATGATATTTTGCATATGACACTAAGTGGTACTGTAGTAGCTTCACACGTCTCCTAGTTCAGCCTAAGCTGCTCTGCTAAGCTACCATTATCTATCAGCCTAAGCTGCTAGACACCCTATACACTAATAAGGGATAACTGGGCCTGGTGCAAGGTGCAAGTACCCCTTGGTACTCACTACAAGCCAGTCCAGCCTCCTACAGTACCTCAGTACCATATACTAGGGAATTATAAGGGTGTTCCAGTATGCCAATGTAAATTGGTGAAATTGGTCACTAGCCTGTAAGTGACAATTTTGAAAGAGAATGAGAGAGCATAGCCACTGAGGTTCTGGATAGCAGAGCCTCAGTGAGACAGTTAGTCATAACACAGGTAACACATACAGGGCACACTTATGAGCACTGGGGCCCTGGCTGGCAGGGTCCCAATGATACATACAACTAAAACAACATATATACAGTGAAATATGGGGGTAACATGCCAGGCAAGATGGTACTTTCCTACACTACACACCTGGCTGGTGTACTGCTCTGGGGAAATTTGCTTTTCCACAACCATAGTCCGTCTAGCCCAGGCGTCCCTCGGAGCAGTGACTGGCACCCCCTCCACTTTCACCTGGTGAAAATGACAACTCCCACCTTCTGGAATTATGGCCTATAGAGGGGTCACCTGTAGAGGGGCCACCAGTGCGGACAGTCAGAATCCCTTTTCTTGTGTCTTAGCTGGGAACACTCAAAGCAATGGAGTGGAAAATAGGGTGCCTGGGCCACCACCCAGCAGAACCTCCCTCCTTCCTGTCAGAAGGGACATTGGAACCTTTTTCTCCCCCTTATCCTGGCACCTCTCTGTGTCTCCCTTGACCTCCCCTTCCTTCTTCTGTTGGGGACCCTTCTCACCCATGGCTGAGTCTCCCACATACAACTTCTTTTGGACACTGGTGATGAGACAGTGGTCTGCCTCATTGGCAAAATTCCTGGGGTCAGTAAGCTTGCTGTCAATCAAGTGCTAGTGCAGCTCTGAAAAACGATGACTAGACAAATGCTCCCATGCAATCAAATTGTATAGCCCCTGATAGTCTGTTACATTGCTGTCCTTCACCCAACCGTCCACTGTTCTGCAGAAAGAATCAAAATAGTCCACCCAAGCTTAGTACTCTCCCTAAACGTTACCCTGCAACTCTCTGGAGTAAGAACATACCCTTCTGGCCAGGCCATACTTCATGGCAGGGTTCCTCATCTGACCCTATTCTCCTATAGCCAAAAAGGTGTCCCTGCCTTCCATTGAGAAATACTTCCACAGGCCTGCCCCTTAATCTCTCTCAGGGACACTGTGGATCCACAGTGCTGTGGAAAGTAGCATATTTCTAGCATGGTTACCCCCATGTTTGGCCTGTTTGTCAGTGTGTTTTTACTGTCTCATTAGGATCCTGGTAGCCAGGACCTCAGTGATCATAGTTTGAGACCTATTTGTCAGTGCGTTTTTATTGTCTCACTGGGATCCTGCTAGCCAGGACCCCAGTGCTCATAGTTTGTGGCCTATATGTGTTGTCAGTATGTTTGACTGTGTCACTGGAGTTCTGCTAACCAGAACTCCAGTGCTTATTGTAGGAAAGTACCATCTTGCCTGGCATGTTACCCCCATCTTTCACTGTATATATGTTGTTTTAGTTGTATGTGTCACTGGGACCCTGGTAACCCAGGGCCCCAGTGCTCATAAGTGTGCCTGAATGTGTTACCTGTGTAGTGACTAACTGTCTCACTGAGGCTCTGCTAATCAGAACCTCAGTGGTTATGCTCTCTCATTTCTTTCCAAATTGTCACTGACAGGCTAGTGACCATTTTTACCAATTTACATTGGCTTACTGGAACACCCTTATAATTCCCTAGTATATGGTACTGAGGTACCCAGGGTATTGGGGTTCCAGGAGATCCCTATGGGCTGCAGCATTTCTTTTGCCACCCATAGGGAGCTCTGACAATTCTTACACAGGCCTGCCACTGCAGCCTGAGTGAAATAACGTCCACGTTATTTCACAGCCATTTTACACTGCACTTAAGTAACTTATAAGTCACCTATATGTCTAACCTTTACCTGGTAAAGGTTAGGTGCAAAGTTACTTAGTGTGAGGGCACCCTGGCACTAGCCAAGGTGCCCCCACATTGTTCAGAGCCAATTCACTGAACTTTGTGAGTGCGGGGACACCATTACACGCGTGCCCTACATATAGGTCACTACCTATATGTAGCTTCACCATGGTAACTCCGAATATGGCCATGTAACATGTCTATGATCATGGAATTGCCCCCTCTATGCCATCCTGGCATTGTTGGTACAATTCCATGATCCCAGTGGTCTGTAGCACAGACCCTGGTACTGCCAGACTGCCCTTCCTGGGGTTTCTCTGCAGCTGCTGCCAACCCCTCAGACAGGCAGCTGCCCTCCTGGGGTCCAGCCAGGTCTGGCCCAGGATGGCAGAACAAAGAACTTCCTCTGAGAGAGGGTGTGACACCCTCTCCCTTTGGAAAATGGTGTGAAGGCAGGGGAGGAGTAGCCTCCCCCAGCCTCTGGAAATGCTTTGTTGGGCACAGATGTGCCCAATTCTGCATAAGCCAGTCTACACCGGTTCAGGGACCCCTTAGCCCCTGCTCTGGCGCGAAACTGGACAAAGGAAAGGGGAGTGACCACTCCCCTGACCTGCACCTCCCCTGGGAGGTGCCCAGAGCTCCTCCAGTGTGCTCCAGACCTCTGCCATCTTGGAAACAGAGGTGCTGCTGGCACACTGGACTGCTCTGAGTGGCCAGTGCCACCAGGTGACGTCAGAGACTCCTTGTGATAGGCTCCTTCAGGTGTTAGTAGCCTTTCCTCTCTCCTAGGTAGCCAAACCCTCTTTTCTGGCTATTTAGGGTCTCTGTCTCTGGGGAAACTTTAGATAACGAATGCATGAGCTCAGCCGAGTTCCTCTGCATCTCCCTCTTCACCTTCTGATAAGGAATCGACCGCTGACCGCGCTGGAAGCCTGCAAACCTGCAACATAGTAGCAAAGACGACTACTGCAACTCTGTAACGCTGATCCTGCCGCCTTCTCAACTGTTTTCCTGCTTGTGCATGCTGTGGGGGTAGTCTGCCTCCTCTCTGCACCAGAAGCTCCGAAGAAATCTCCCGTGGGTCGACGGAATCTTCCCCCTGCAACCGCAGGCACCAAAAAGCTGCATTACCGGTCCCTTGGGTCTCCTCTCAGCACGACGAGCGAGGTCCCTCGAATCCAGCGACACCGTCCAAGTGACCCCCACAGTCCAGTGACTCTTCAGCCCAAGTTTGGTGGAGGTAAGTCCTTGCCTCACCTCGCTGGGCTGCATTGCTGGGAACCGCGACTTTGCAAGCTACTCCGGCCCCTGTGCAATTCCGGCGGAAATCCTTCGTGCACAACCAAGCCTGGGTCCACGGCACTCTAACCTGCATTGCACGACTTTCTAAGTTGGTCTCCGGCGACGTGGGACTCCTTTGTGCAACTTCGGCGAGCACTGTTTCATGCATCCTTGTAGTGCCTGTTTCTGGCACTTCTCCGGGTGCTACCTGCTTCAGTGAGGGCTCTTTGTCTTGCTCGACGTCCCCTTTCTCTGCAGGTCCAATTTGCGACCTCCTGGTCCCTCCTGGGCCCCAGCAGCGTCCAAAAATGCCAAACGCACGATTTGCATGTAGCAAGGCTTGTTGGCGTCCATCCGGCGGGAAAACACTTCTGCACGACTCTCCCAGGCGTGGGGGATCCATCCTCCAAAGGGGAAGTCTCTAGCCCTTGTCGTTCCTGCAGTATTCACAGTTCTTCAGCCTAGTAAGAGCTTCATTGCACCAACCACTGGCATTTCTTGGGCATCTGCCCATCTCAGAGCTGCTTGTGACTTTTGGACTTGGTCCCCTTGTTCCACAGGTACCCTCAGTCAGGAATCCATCGTTGTTGCATTGCTGATTTGTGTTTTCCTTGCATTTTCCCTCTAACACGACTATTTTGTCCTTAGGGGAACTTTAGTGCACTTTGCACTCACTTTTCAGGGTCTTGGGGAGGGTTATTTTTCTAACTCTCACTATTTTCTAATAGTCCCAGCGACCCTCTACAAGGTCACATAGGTTTGGGGTCCATTCGTGGTTCGCATTCCACTTCTGGAGTATATGGTTTGTGTTGCCCCTATCCCTATGTTTCCCCATTGCATCCTATTGTAACTATACATTGTTTGCACTGTTTTCTAAGACTATACTGCATATTTTTGCTATTGTGTATATATATCTTGTGTATATTTCCTATCCTCTCACTGAGGGTACACTCTAAGATACTTTGGCATATTGTCATAAAAATAAAGTACCTTTATTTTTAGTATAACTGTGTATTGTGTTTTCTTATGATATTGTGCATATGACACTAAGTGGTACTGTAGTAGCTTCACACGTCTCCTAGTTCAGCCTAAGCTGCTCTGCTAAGCTACCATTATCTATCAGCCTAAGCTGCTAGACACCCTATACACTAATAAGGGATAACTGGGCCTGGTGCAAGGTGCAAGTACCCCTTGGTACTCACTACAAGCCAGTCCAGCCTCCTACATTGGTTGTGCAGCGGTGGGATAAGTGCTTTGAGACTACTTACCACTCTTGTCATTGTACTTTTCATAAGAGAAAAATATACAAAACAAGGTCAGTGTATATACACATAGCCAAAAAGTTTTGCATTTCCTCTTTTCACTCTTTTCTAAGTGCTGAAAAGTACTTCTAAACTTTCAAAAAGTTCTTAAAAGTTTAAAAAGTTTTTTTCTGTCTTTCCAAAAAGTTCTGAAAACTTTTTTCTCTTTGTCTATCACTTTAACTCTCTCGAAAAATGTCTGGCACAGGCCAAAAAGTTGAACTGTCCAAACTTGCATATGATCACCTTAGCTGGAAAGGAGCAAGGAGTCTCTGCATAGAGAGAGGTTTGAGTGTAGGGAAGAATCCTTCCTTAGAACTGTTAATTAATATGCTTAGAGTACAGGATAAGGCCATAAGTGCCCAATCTGTAGAAAAAGTAGCTAATGGTTCTCAATCTGATCCAGGGACTCCCCCAGGAAAAGGTTCAGGAAAGAAACTTCTCAGCCTGCCCATTACTAGACAGTCTAGCATAGTTGGTACAGAGGTTGAATCACATCATACTGATGATGTGCTCTCACATTATGCTGGTAGCCAAGCTGTTAGGGTGCCCTTGGTAAGGGACAGGTCTCCTTCTGTTCATTCCCATCATACCTCTGTATCTAGAAATGTCCCTCCCACCCACCCTGATGACAGATTGTTAAAAAGGGAGCTCAATAGATTGAGAGTGGAGCAAACCAGACTGAAGCTCAAGAAGCAACAGCTGGATTTGGATAGACAGTCTTTAGAAATAGAGAGGGAAAGACAGAAGATGGGTTTAGATACCCATGGTGGCAGCAGCAGTATTCCCCATAGTCATCCTGCAAAAGAGCATGATTCCAGGAATCTGCACAAGATAGTTCCCCCTTACAAGGAGGGGGATGACATTAACAAGTGGTTTGCTGCACTTGAGAGGGCCTGTGCTGTACAGGATGTCCCTCAAAAGCAGTGGGCTGCTATCCTATGGCTATCATTTACTGGAAAAGGTAGGGATAGGCTCCTTACTGTAAAAGAAAATGATGCTAACAATTTCCAAGTTCTTAAGAATGCACTCCTGGATGGTTATGGCTTAACCACTGAACAGTACAGGATAAAGTTCAGAGATACCAAAAAGGAGTCTTCACAAGACTGGGTTGATTTCATTGACCAGGCAGTGAAGGCCTTGGAGGGGTGGTTACATGGCAGTAAAGTTACTGATTATGACAGCCTGTATAACTTGATCCTGAGAGAGCATATTCTTAATAATTGTGTGTCTGATTTGTTGCACCAGTACTTGGTGGACTCTGATCTGACCTCTCCCCAAGAATTGGGAAAGAAGGCAGACAAATGGGTCAGAACAAGAGTGAACAGAAAAGTTCATACAGGGGGTGACAAAGATGGCAACAAAAAGAAGGATGGTAAGTCTTCTGACAAGGGTGGGGACAAATCTAAAAATGAGTCTTCATCAGGCCCACAAAAACACTCTGGTGGGGGTGGTTGGCCCAAATCCTCCTTTAATCAGAACAAGGAAAAGAAACCATGGTGCTATTTATGTAAAATAAAAGGCCATTGGACAACAGATCCCAGTGGTCCAAAGAAAGGCACCACAGCTCCTACCACTACAACCCCTACTGCTACACCTAGTGTCCCTACTAATAGCAGTGGTGGTGGGAGCAAACCTACTAATAGCCAATCCAAGGGAGTAGCTGGGCTCACTTTTGGTAATTTAGTTGGGGTTGGTCTGATTAGGAAGACCACAGAGGCTACTTTAGTCTCTGAAGGGGCTATTGACTTAGCCACTTTGGTTGCTTGCCCCCATAACTTGGAGAAGTACAAGCAACTAACCCTAATAAATGGTGTTGAGGTCCAGGCCTACAGGGACACAGGTGCCAGTGTCACAATGGTGATTGAGAAACTGGTGCACCCTGAACAACACATATTTGGACACCAGTACCAAGTAACCGATGCTCACAACATAACACAAAGCCACCCCATGGCTGTTGTAAATCTCAACTGGGGGGGGGTATCTGGTCCAAAGAAAGTTGTGGTAGCTTCAGATTTACCTGTAGACTGTCTATTAGGGAACGATTTGGAGACATCAGCTTGGTCAGATGTGGAGTTGGAGGCCCATGCAGCAATGCTGGGCATCCCAGGGCATATTTTTGCTTTGACAAGGGCTCAGGCCAAAAAGCAAAAAGGACAGGGAAGCTTGGATCCTGGAACAATGGACCAAGTGCTCCCTAAAGCTAGGGCTAGTAGAAGCAAACCACTTCCTACTATCCCTCCCTCTACAGTGGATTCTACTTCTGAGGAAGAAGAATTCCCTCCCTGTGCAGAACCTACACCAGAGGAGCTGGAAGCAGACACTGCTGAGCTTTTGGGTGAAGGGGGGCCTGCCAGAGAGGAGCTGAGTGTGGCATAGCAAACCTGTCCCACATTAGAGGGTCTCAGACAGCAAGCTGTCAAACAGGCAAATGGGGATGTCAGTGACTCACACAGAGTTTACTGGGAGGACAACCTCTTGTACACTGAGCATAGGGATCCTAAACCTGGAGCAGCCAGGAGATTAGTGATTCCTCAGGAGTACAGAATGTTCCTCCTAACACTGGCACATGACATTCCCTTAGCTGGGCACCTGGGTCAAATGAAAACTTGGGACAGATTGGTACCATTGTTTCATTGGCCTAGGATGTCTGAGGACACAAAAGAATTTTGTAAGTCCTGTGAAACCTGTCAAGCCAGTGGCAAGACAGGTGGCACTCCAAAGGCACCCCTTATCCCACTGCCTGTGGTTGGGGTCCCCTTTGAAAGGGTAGGGGTTGACATAGTTGGCCCCCTTGACCCTCCTACTGCTTCAGGCAATAGGTTTATCTTGGTGGTAGTGGACCATGCCACAAGATATCCTGAAGCTATTCCTTTAAGGACCACTACAGCTCCTGCAGTGGCAAAGGCCCTCCTGGGAATATTTTCCAGGGTGGGCTTCCCAAAGGAAGTAGTATCAGACAGAGGAAGCAATTTCATGTCTGCATACTTAAAGGCCATGTGGAAGGAGTGTGGTGTAACTTACAAGTTCACAACACCCTATCATCCACAAACAAATGGACTGGTGGAGAGATTTAATAAAACTCTCAAAGGCATGATTATGGGACTCCCTGAAAAACTCCGCAGGAGATGGGATATCCTTCTACCATGCCTCCTTTTTGCCTACAGGGAGGTACCCCAGAAAGGAGTGGGCTTCAGCCCCTTTGAACTTCTTTTTGGACACCCTGTTAGGGGTCCACTCACACTTGTAAAGGAGGGTTGGGAACAACCTTTAAAAGCTCCTAAGCAGGATATTGTGGATTATGTACTTGGCCTCAGATCAAGGATGGCTGAGTACATGAAAAAGGCCAGTAAAAACCTTCAGGCCAGCCAAGAGCTCCAGAAGCAATGGCATGATCAGAAGGCTGTTTTGGTTCAGTACCAACCAGGGCAGAAAGTGTGGGTCTTGGAGCCTGTGGCCCCAAGAGCACTCCAAGATAAATGGAGTGGACCCCACACAATTGTTGAAAAGAAGGGTGAAGTCACCTACTTGGTTGACTTAGGCACTGCCAGGAGTCCCCTTAGGGTGCTCCATGTCAACCGCCTGAAACCCTACTATGACAGGGCTGATCTCACCCTGCTCATGGCAACAGATGAGGGACAGGAAGAAGACAGTGATCCTCTACCTGATCTCTTCTCTTCCACAGAACAAGATGCTCTTGTGGAAGGTGTAGTTTTGGCTGATTGTCTTACTGCTGAGCAGAAAGATAATAGCATAAATCTCCTAGGACAATTTTCAGAACTCTTCTCCATTGTGCCAGGCACCACTTCTTGGTGTGAGCACACTATAGATACTGGAGACAGTTTACCTGTCAAAAGTAAGATCTATAGGCAGCCTGACCATGTCAGGGACTGCATAAAGCAAGAAGTTCAGAAAATGTTGGAACTAGGAGTGGTTGAGCACTCTGACAGTCCATGGGCTTCTCCTGTGGTACTGGTACCAAAACCCAATTCTAAAGATGGAAAGAAGGAAATGAGGTTTTGTGTCGACTATAGAGGTCTCAACTTGGTAACCAAAACTGATGCTCACCATATACCCAGGGCAGATGAGCTCATAGATACACTGGCATCTGCCAAGTATCTAAGCACTTTTGATTTGACTGCAGGGTATTGGCAGATCAAATTGTCAGAAGATGCTAAATCTAAGACTGCATTTTCTACCATTGGAGGACATTACCAGTTTACTGTAATGCCTTTTGGTTTGAAAAATGCACCTGCCACTTTTCAGAGGTTGGTGAACACAGTCCTGCAAGGGCTGGAAGCTTTCAGTGCAGCATATTTGGATGATATAGCTGTATTTAGCTCCAGCTGGGATGATCACCTGGTCCACCTATGGAAAGTTTTGGAGGCCCTGCAAAAGGCAGGCCTCACTATCAAGGCTTCAAAGTGCCAGATAGGGCAGGGTAAGGTGGTTTATCTGGGACACCTTGTTGGTGGGGAACAGATTGCACCACTTCAGGGGAAAATCCAAACTATTATTGATTGGGTTCCCCCTACCACTCAGACTCAGGTGAGAGCCTTCCTAGGCCTCACTGGGTATTACAGGAGGTTCATTAAGAACTATGGCTCCATTGCAGCCCCTCTTAATGACCTCACATCCAAGAAAATGCCTAAAAAGGTATTATGGACAGCAAACTGTCAGAAAGCTTTTGAGGAGCTGAAGCAGGCCATGTGCTCTGCACCTGTCCTGAAAAGCCCTTGTTACTCTAAAAAATTCTATGTCCAAACTGATGCATCTGAATTAGGAGTAGGGGCAGTCCTATCACAGCTTAATTCTGAGGGCCAGGATAAACCTGTTGCTTTTATTAGTAGAAGGTTGACCCCTAGAGAAAAGCGTTGGTCTGCCATTGAGAGGGAGGCCTTTGCTGTGGTCTGGGCTCTGAAGAAGTTGAGGCCATACCTGTTTGGCACTCACTTCATTGTTCAGACAGACCACAAACCTCTACTTTGGCTAAAACAAATGAAAGGTGAAAATCCTAAATTGTTGAGGTGGTCCATATCCCTACAGGGAATGGACTATACAGTGGAACATAGACCTGGGAGTAGCCACTCCAATGCAGATGGACTCTCCAGATATTTCCACTTAGACAATGAAGACTCATCAGGTAATGGCTAGTCTTATTGTCCTTCGTTTGGGGGGGGGTTGTGTAGGAAAGTACCATCTTGCCTGGCATGTTACCCCCATCTTTCACTGTATATATGTTGTTTTAGTTGTATGTGTCACTGGGACCCTGGTAACCCAGGGCCCCAGTGCTCATAAGTGTGCCTGAATGTGTTACCTGTGTAGTGACTAACTGTCTCACTGAGGCTCTGCTAATCAGAACCTCAGTGGTTATGCTCTCTCATTTCTTTCCAAATTGTCACTGACAGGCTAGTGACCATTTTTACCAATTTACATTGGCTTACTGGAACACCCTTATAATTCCCTAGTATATGGTACTGAGGTACCCAGGGTATTGGGGTTCCAGGAGATCCCTATGGGCTGCAGCATTTCTTTTGCCACCCATAGGGAGCTCTGACAATTCTTACACAGGCCTGCCACTGCAGCCTGAGTGAAATAACGTCCACGTTATTTCACAGCCATTTTACACTGCACTTAAGTAACTTATAAGTCACCTATATGTCTAACCTTTACCTGGTAAAGGGTAGGTGCAAAGTTACTTAGTGTGAGGGCACCCTGGCACTAGCCAAGGTGCCCCCACATTGTTCAGAGCCAATTCACTGAACTTTGTGAGTGCGGGGACACCATTACACGCGTGCACTACATATAGGTCACTACCTATATGTAGCTTCACCATGGTAACTCCGAATATGGCCATGTAACATGTCTATGATCATGGAATTGCCCCCTCTATGCCATCCTGGCATTGTTGGTACAATTCCATGATCCCAGTGGTCTGTAGCACAGACCCTGGTACTGCCAGACTGCCCTTCCTGGGGTTTCTCTGCAGCTGCTGCTGCTGCCAACCCCTCAGACAGGCAGCTGCCCTCCTGGGGTCCAGCCAGGCCTGGCCCAGGATGGCAGAACAAAGAACTTCCTCTGAGAGAGGGTGTGACACCCTCTCCCTTTGGAAAATGGTGTGAAGGCAGGGGAGGAGTAGCCTCCCCCAGCCTCTGGAAATGCTTTGTTGGACACAGATGTGCCCAATTCTGCATAAGCCAGTCTACACCGGTTCAGGGACCCCTTAGCCCCTGCTCTGGCGCGAAACTGGACAAAGGAAAGGGGAGTGACCACTCCCCTGACCTGCACCTCCCCTGGGAGGTGCCCAGAGCTCCTCCAGTGTGCTCCAGACCTCTGCCATCTTGGAAACAGAGGTGCTGCTGGCACACTGGACTGCTCTGAGTGGCCAGTGCCACCAGGTGACGTCAGAGACTCCTTGTGATAGGCTCTTTCAGGTGTTAGTAGCCTTTCCTCTCTCCTAGGTAGCCAAACCCTCTTTTCTGGCTATTTAGGGTCTCTGTCTCTGGGGAAACTTTAGATAACGAATGCATGAGCTCAGCCGAGTTCCTCTGCATCTCCCTCTTCACCTTCTGATAAGGAATCGACCGCTGACCGCGCTGGAAGCCTGCAAACCTGCAACATAGTAGCAAAGACGACTACAGCAACTCTGTAACGCTGATCCTGCCGCCTTCTCGACTGTTTTCCTGCTTGTGCATGCTGTGGGGGTAGTCTGCCTCCTCTCTGCACCAGAAGCTCCGAAGAAATCTCCCGTGGGTCGACGGAATCTTCCCCCTGCAACCGCAGGTACCAAAAAGCTATATTACCGGTCCCTTGGGTCTCCTCTCAGCACGACGAGCGAGGTCCCTCGAATCCAGCGACACCGTCCAAGTGACCCCCACAGTCCAGTGACTCTTCAGCCCAAGTTTGGTGGAGGTAAGTCCTTGCCTCACCTCGCTGGGCTGCATTGCTGGGAACCGCGACTTTGCAAGCTACTCCGGCCCCTGTGCACTTCCGGCGGAAATCCTTCGTGCACAGCCAAGCCTGGGTCCACGGCACTCTAACCTGCATTGCACGACTTTCTAAGTTGGTCTCCGGCGACGTGGGACTCCTTTGTGCAACTTCGGCGAGCACCGTTTCACGCATCCTCGTAGTGCCTGTTTCTGGCACTTCTCCGGGTGCTACCTGCTTTAGTGAGGGCTCTTTGTCTTGCTCGACGTCCCCTCTCTCTGCAGGTCCAATTTGCGACCTCCTGGTCCCTCCTGGGCCCCAGCAGCGTCCAAAAACGCCAAACGCACGATTTGCGTGTAGCAAGGCTTGTTGGCGTCCATCCGGCGGGAAAACACTTCTGCACGACTCTCCAAGGCGTGGGGGATCCATCCTCCAAAGGGGAAGTCTCTAGCCCTTGTCGTTCCTGCAGTATTCACAGTTCTTCAGCCTAGTAAGAGCTTCTTTGCACCAACCGCTGGCATTTCTTGGGCATCTGCCCATCTCAGAGCTGCTTGTGACTTTTGGACTTGGTCCCCTTGTTCCACAGGTACCCTCAGTCAGGAATCCATCGTTGTTGCATTGCTGATTTGTGTTTTCCTTGCATTTTCCCTCTAACACGACTATTTTGTCCTTAGGGGAACTTTAGTGCACTTTGCACTCACTTTTCAGGGTCTTGGGGAGGGTTATTTTTCTAACTCTCACTATTTTCTAATAGTCCCAGCGACCCTCTACAAGGTCACATAGGTTTGGGGTCCATTCGTGGTTCGCATTCCACTTCTGGAGTATATGGTTTGTGTTGCCCCTATCCCTATGTTTCCCCATTGCATCCTATTGTAACTATACATTGTTTGCACTGTTTTCTAAGACTATACTGCATATTTTTGCTATTGTGTATATATATCTTGTGTATATTTCCTATCCTCTCACTGAGGGTACACTCTAAGATACTTTGGCATATTGTCATAAAAATAAAGTACCTTTATTTTTAGTATAACTGTGTATTGTGTTTTCTTATGATATTGTGCATATGACACTAAGTGGTACTGTAGTAGCTTCACACGTCTCCTAGTTCAGCCTAAGCTGCTCTGCTAAGCTACCATTATCTATCAGCCTAAGCTGCTAGACACCCTATACACTAATAAGGGATAACTGGGCCTGGTGCAAGGTGCAAGTACCCCTTGGTACTCACTACAAGCCAGTCCAGCCTCCTACACTTATGCTCTCTCTGTTTACCAAATTTGTCACTATAGTTTAGGGACTCCATATTCAAAGTCAGATTGGCATCCTGGAACCCGCTTATAAATCCCTAGTATATGGTACCTAGGTGCCCAGGGCATTGGGGCTCCAGGAGAGGAGATCCTTATGGGCTGCAGGGTTTTAATTTGCCACCCATAAGGAGCTCATACAAACACTCTTTCGGGACTGCCACTGCAGCCTGGGTGAAATAGTGCACACACTATTTCACAGCCATTGTCCCTGCACCAGGTAACTTATAAGTCACCTATATGTCTAACCTTCATTTACTGAAGGCTAGGTGCAAAGTGACTGTGAGTGAGGGCACCCTTGCATTAGCAAAGATGCTCCCACATTGTCCAGGACCAATTTACTGGACTTCGTGAGTGCGGTGACACCATTATAAGCGTGCGCTACATATATGTCAATACATATATGTAGCTTCACAATGGTAATCCCGAATATGGCCATGCGAGCTGTCTAAGATTGTGAAATCGAACCCCCCAATCCAAATCTAGTATTGGGGGGCCAATTCCATGCACCCTGGGGGCTCTACCATGGACCCCCAGTACTGCCAAACCAGCTCTCTGAGCTTTCCACTGCAGCCCTAGCTACTGCCACCTCTCCGACAGGTTTCTGCCCTCTTGGAGACTGTGGAGACTGAGCAGCTCAATCCCGGGAAGGCAGAACTGTCAGGAATAAGGCTGTGCGCAGTCCAGGACCCGCCCTGACCTCTGCTTCACGTCTTTGCGGCGAGTCATGCGTGCCGCTTGTCATCCCTGCTTGCTCCAGAAGTGGTCATCATCGTCGCCTGCCCTGTGGTAAAGCTCATGTAGCTGCAGGTTCAGGACATTGGTGGACAAGATGCACTTATCAATGCTATTCTATGAATGGACTACAACTCCCAAGTTTTTAGAGGCAGTGGGCATCTTGGGGTGTGGCAGGCCTACAAAGCCCAGCCATACCCAAGCACATTGCTCACTATTTTGAAGACTTCGGTGCAGTCGGACCTCGTGGGGACTTCCTCTGAAGAAAGCGGATTTCCTGCATGGCAGAGTGGCAGTATGTCAGAGTATCCTTGTTTCCATAGTGAATTCAAAAACGAGTAGGTAGTACTAGTATCGATAAGGTCTTGATGAGTCACATCTAGAAGGGGGTTGTTTACTCCCAAAGGTAAAGCGCCCCTTAGCAAAACGAGCAAAATGCTTTAGACCAAAAGTAAAGCGCTCCTGGCACAACAATCAAAGCGATTCAGGCCAAATGAGGAAAGCGCCCTTGGCACGACAGTCAAAACGCTTCAGGCCACACGAGTAAAGCACCCCTTAGCACAACGAGCAAATCGCTTCAGGCTAAACAAGTAAAGCGCCCTTGGCACGACAATCAAAGCGCTTCAGGCTAAACGGGTAAAGCGCCCTTGGCACGATAATCAAATCGTTTCAGGCCACACGAGGAAAGCACCCTTGGCACGACAATCAAAGAGCTTCAGGCCACACAAGTAAAGCACCCTTGGCAGGACAATCAAAGCGCTTCAGACCACATGAGGAATGCACCCTTGGCACGACAATCAAAGCGCTTCAGGCCACACGAGTAAAGTGCCCTTGGCACGACAATCAAAGCGCTTCAGGCCACACGGGTAAAGCGCCCTTGGCGCGTCGATCAACGCACTTCAGACAAAGCGAGTAAAGCGCCCCTTGACACAACGAGCAAAGCGCTTCAGGCAAAACAAGTAGAAGCGCCCCTGGCATAATGAGTAAAGCGCTTCATGCATGACGATCAAAGCGCTTCAAGTTCAATTAGTAAAACATTTCAGGCCTCAGTTGCAAATGTGAAAGCGCTTGAGAAAAGCAAGCTGTAGTTTCATTGTTTTTTGGGAAGTACAATATGTGAGATACATATTTAAATCTTTGTGCATTTCTAGGCTGAGATCAAACGTTTATGTTATGAAAGCATAATTGTTACATGGTTAATATTCAGAGTATGATCATAGTCCAAAGCTCTTGCCATCTTTAGGTACAGAGATTGCAGTTCGTTCTTGTTCCATGATTCAAAGAAGGGGCTACGCCCAGTTCACAAAGGGTCTGAATCCGATATCATGGAGATGCCTTTGTCCCAGAGTCTATTGGTGAGTTTATATTGTTATGAAAGAGTATATGCAAATTTGTCCTAACCATTTTCTTTTCAGATCTCTCTCGCTGCAGTTCCCTACCCTAATTCCCTTCCCCCTACCTGGCTTCATCAATACTCTGCGCTCTGATAGCTTTCTGAGTTGGTGATGCCGGGAAGTGGGCCTTTTGGTCAGCAGTGTGCAGATCCAGAGGAAAGGGCACTGTGATAGAATAGTGAGCCCACAAGTTTATACTTTCCTCTTGGTCTGTACGTTGGCTGCGCAAAATGGCCACATTAGACACCCTTATGCAAGTCAAATACAAAGGGATTTAACAGACTCAAAAATGTTACAGCCGATTTAGTTAACAAAGTAACCCAGCTACAGAGTGAGGTGGATGGGTCAGAACCTGAGGCTTGTCCTACACATTCCACACCTACTAATATACCCATGAACGTGCCGACACAAATCCCTCTGGCTGCACCAGAAAGGTTTTCTGGGGATCCCTAGAAGGGTGGCCTGGCTTATAGTGGGTACCTTGTGGTACTTACACCCTGTGCCAGGTCCAGTTATCCCCTATTAGTAGAATAGAGGTGTTTCTAGTAGCTTAGGCTGATAGAAGGTAGCTATGGCAAAGCAGCTTAGGCTGAACTATACCACTTATATCATATAGCACAATATCATAAGAAAACACAATACTCAGAGTTACTGAAAATAAAGGTACTTTATTTTTATGACAATATGCTACAAGTATCTCAGTGAGTACCCTGAGTTAGAAGGTAAGTACTATACACAAGTTATATGTACACAAACCCAAAACAGGTAAGTAATAGTAAGAAAAGTAATTCAAACAGTGTAGAATTACAATAGGATGCAATAGGTGAACATAGGTCTAGGGGCAACACAAACCATATCCTCCAAAAGTGGAATGCGAATCACGAATGGACCCCAGACCTATGGGAGCTTGTAGAGGGTCGCTGGGATTGTAAGAAAATAGTCAGGGTGTCCAAAATATCCCAACCCAAGACCCTGAAAAGTAGGAGTAAAGTTCCCCTACTAACCCAAAATGACACAATCGTCGTGATAGGTGGATTCTGCAAGAACCACAAACACCAGCAAAGCACTGAAGACGGATTCCTGGACGTGAGGACCTGCAAGGCAAGGAGACAAAGTCCAAGAGTCGCGATAGTGTCCGGGGGGGCAGGAACCCAGGAAACCCCAGATGAAGGTGCAAGAAGGCTGCCTCTGGGTGGAAGCCGAAGATTCTGCAACAACGAAAAGGGCTAGGAACTTCTCCTTAGGATGGAAGAAGTCCCACGGCTTGCTGGATGTTGCAGAAGTGCTTCCACGCAGAAATGCCGCAAACAAGCCTTGCTAGCTGCAAGGGTTGCGGTAGGGGTTTTTGAGTGCTGCTGGGGACCAGGAAGGACCAGGATGTCGCCCCTTGGAGGAGGAGACAGAGGGGGTGCTCAGCAACTCAGAGAGCCTCCACAGAGGCAGGCAGCACCCGCAGAAGTACCGGAGTAGGCACTTAGAAGATTGGTGTAACCGGAGTCACAAAAGGAGGGTCCCATGACGTCGGAGTCCAACTCAGAGGGTTGAGCACTGCAGGACGGAGTGCTGGGGACCCAGGCTAGGCTGTGCACAAAAGAATCATTGGAGAAGTGCACAGAAGTCGAAGCAGCTGCAAATCACGCAGTACACAGGTTTGCAGTCTAGCATGGGGAGACAAAGACTTACCTCCACCAAACTTGGACTGAAGGATCACTGGACTGTGGGGGGTCACTTGGATCTAGCTCCTGTGTTCCAGGGACCACACTAGTCAGGATGAGAGGGGATCCAGGGGACCGGTGATTAAGTCTTTTGGTGCCTGCGTTAGCAGGGGGAAGATTCCATCGACCCACGAGAGATTTCTTCTTGGCTTTCCAGTGCAGGGTGAAGGCATACAGCCCCCAGAGCATGCACCACCAGGAAACAGTCGAGAAAGCCGGCAGGATGAGGCGCTACAATGTTGCTGGTAGTCGTCTTGCTACTTTGTTGTGGTTTTGCAGGCGTCCTGGACCAGTCAGCGGTCAGTCCTTGGCAGAAGTCGAAGAGGGGAGTGCAGAGGAACTCTGGTGAGCTCTTCCATTCGTTATCTGAAGAATACCCCAGAGGAGAGACCCTAAATAGCCAGAAAAGGAGGTTTGGCTACCAAGAAAGGAGAATTAGCTACCAAGAGAGGTAAGAGCCTATCAGAGGGGGTCTCTGACGTCACCTGCTGGCACTGGCCACTCAGAGCAGTCCAGTGTGCACCCAACACCTATGTTTCAAGATGGCAGAGGTCTGGGACACACTGGAGGAGCCCTGGGCACCTCCCCTGGGAGGTACTGGTCAGGGGAGTGGTCACTCCCCTTTCCTTTGTCCAGTTTCGTGCCAGAGCAGGGCTGGGGGATCCCTGAACCGGTGTAGACTGGCTTATGCAGAGATGGGCAGCATCTGTGTCCATCAAAGCATTTCCAGAGGCTGGGGAGGCTACTCCTCCCCAGCCATTCACACCTATTTCCAAAGGGAGGGGGTGTAAGACCCTCTCTCAGAGGAAATCCTGTATTCTGCCTTCCTGGGCCGGGGCTGCTCAGACCCCAGGAGGGCAGAAACCTGTCTGAGGGGTTGGCAGCAGCAGCAGCTGCAGTGGAAACCCCGGAAAGGCAGTTTGGCAGTACCCGGGTTCTGTGCTAGAGACCCACAGTAATGCCCTTTGGTTTGAAAAATGCACCTGCCACTTTTCAGAGGTTAGTGAATACAGTCCTGCAAGGGTTGGAGGCTTTTAGTGCAGCATATCTAGATGATATAGCTGTCTTTAGCTCCACCTGGGATGATCACCTGGTCAACCTATGGAAAGTTTTGGAGGCCCTGCAAAAGGCAGGCCTCACTATCAAGGCATCAAAGTGCCAGATAGGGCAGGGGAAAGTGGTTTATCTGGGACACCTTGTAGGTGGAGAACAGATTGCACCACTTCAGGGGAAAATCCAAACTATCATAGATTGGGTTCCCCCTACAACTCAGACCCAGGTGAGAGCCTTCTTAGGCCTCACTGGGTATTACAGGAGGTTCATCAAGAACTATGGCTCCATTGCAGCCCCTCTTAATGACCTCACTTCCAAGAAAATGCCTAAAAAGGTATTGTGGACAGCTAGCTGTCAGAAAGCTTTTGAGGAGCTGAAACAGGCCATGTGCACTGCACCTGTCCTAAAAAGCCCATGTTACTCCAAGAAATTCATTGTCCAAACTGATGCATCTGAATTAGGGGTAGGGGCAGTCTTATCACAACTCAATTCTGAGGGCCAGGATCAACCTGTTGCTTTTATCAGCAGTGAGGTTGACACCTAGAGAAAAGCGTTGGTCTGCCATAGAGAGGGAGGCCTTTGCTGTGCTCTGTGCACTGAAGAAGTTGAGGCCATACCTGTTTAGCACTCACTTCATTGTTCAGACAGACCACAAACCTCTACTTTGGCTAAAACAAATGAAAGGTGAAAACCCTAAATTGTTGAGGTGGTCCATATCTCTACAGTGAATGGACTATACAGTGGAACATAGACCTGGGAGTACCCACTCCAATGCAGATTGACTCTCCAGATATTTCCACTTAGACAATGAAGACTCATCAGGTCATGGCTAGTCTTATTGTCCTTCGTTTGGTGGTGGTTGTGTAGGAAAGTACCATCTCGCCTGGCATGTTACCCCCATATTTCACTGTATATATGTTGTTTTAGTGTATGTGTCACTGGGACCCTGCCAGCCAGGGCCCCAGTGCTCGTAAGTGTGCCCTGTATGTGTTCCCTGTGTGATGACTAACTGTCTCACTGAAGCTCTGCTAACCAGAACCTCAGTGGGTATGCTCTCTCTGCTTTCTAAATTGTCACTAACAGGCCAGTGACCAATTTCACCAATTCACATTGGCATACTGTAGGAGGCTGGACTGGCTTGTAGTGAGTACCAAGGGGTACTTGCACCTGGCACGAGGCCCAGTTAGCCCTTATTAGTGTATAGGGTGTCTAGCAGCTTAGGCTGATAGATAATGGTAGCTTAGCAGAGCAGCTTAGGCTGAACTAGGAGTCGAGTGAAGCTCCTACAGTACCAATTAGTGTCATATGCACAATATCATAAGAAAACACAATACACAGTTATACTAAAAATAAAGGTACTTTATTTTTATGACAATATTGTAGGAAAGTACCATCTTGCCTGGCATGTTACCCCCATTTTTCACTGTATATATGTTGTTTTAGTTGTATGTGTCACTGGGACCCTGGTAACCCAGGGCCCCAGTGCTCATAAGTGTGCCTGAATGTGTTACCTGTGTAGTGACTAACTGTCTCACTGAGGCTCTGCTAATCAGAACCTCAGTGGTTATGCTCTCTCATTTCTTTCCAAATTGTCACTGACAGGCTAGTGACCATTTTTACCAATTTACATTGGCTTACTGGAACACCCTTATAATTCCCTAGTATATGGTACTGAGGTACCCAGGGTATTGGGGTTCCAGGAGATCCCTATGGGCTGCAGCATTTCTTTTGCCACTCATAGGGAGCTCTGACAATTCTTACACAGGCCTGCCACTGCAGCCTGAGTGAAATAACGTCCACGTTATTTCACAGCCATTTTACACTGCACTTAGGTAACTTATAAGTCACCTATATGTCTAACCTTTACCTGGTAAAGGTTAGGTGCAAAGTTACTTAGTGTGAGGGCACCCTGGCACTAGCCAAGGTGCCCCCACATTGTTCAGAGAAAATTCCCTGAACTTTGTGAGTGCGGGGACACCATTACACGCGTGCACTACATATAGGTCACTACCTATATGTAGCTTCACAATGGTAACTCCGAATATGGCCATGTAACATGTCTATGATCATGGAATTGCCCCCTCTATGCCATCCTGGCATAGTTGGCACAATCCCATGATCCCAGTGGTCTGTAGCACAGACCCTGGTACTGCCAAACTGCCCTTCCTGGGGTTTCACTGCAGCTGCTGCTGCTGCCAACCCCTCAGACAGGCAGCTGCCCTCCTGGGGTCCAGCCAGGCCTGGCCCAGGATGGCAGAACAAAGAACTTCCTTTGAGAGAGGGTGTGACACCCTCTCCCTTTGGAAAATGGTGTGAAGGCAGGGGAGGAGTAGCCTCCCCCAGCCTCTGGAAATGCTTTGTTGGGCACAGAGGTGCCCAATTCTGCATAAGCCAGTCTACACCGGTTCAGGGACCCCTTAGCCCCTGCTCTGGTGCGAAACTGGACAAAGGAAAGGGGAGTGACCACTCCCCTGACCTGCACCTCCCCTGGGAGGTGTCCAGAGCTCCTCCAGTGTGCTCCAGACCTCTGCCATCTTGGAAACAGAGGTGCTGCTGGCACACTGGACTGCTCTGAGTGGCCAGTGCCACCAGGTGACGTCAGAGACTCCTTGTGATAGGCTCCTTCAGGTGTTGCTAGCCTATCCTCTCTCCTAGGTAGCCAAACCCTCTTTTCTGGCTATTTAGGGTCTCTGTCTTTGGGGAAACTGCAGATAACGAATGCAAGAGCTCATCCGAGTTCCTCTGCATCTCTCTCTTCACCTTCTGATAAGGAATCGACTGCTGACCGCGCTGGAAGCCTGCAAACCTGCAACATAGTAGCAAAGACGACTACTGCAACTCTGTAACGCTGATCCTGCCGCCTTCTCGACTGTTTTCCTGCTTGTGCATGCTGTGGGGGTAGTCTGCCTCCTCTCTGCACCAGAAGCTCCGAAGAAATCTCCCGTGGGTCGACGGAATCTTCCCCCTGCAACCGCAGGCACCAAAAAGCTGCATTACCGGTCCCTTGGGTCTCCTCTCAGCACAACGAGCGAGGTCCCTCGAATCCAGCGACTCTGTCCAAGTGACCCCCACAGTCCAGTGACTCTTCAGTCCAAGTTTGGTGGAGGTAAGTCCTTGCCTCACCTCGCTGGGCTGCATTGCTGGGAACCGCGACTTTGCAGCTACTCCGGCCCCTGTGCACTTCCGGCAGAAATCCTTTGTGCACAGCCAAGCCTGGGTCCACAGCACTCTAACCTGCATTGCACGACTTTCTAAGTTGGTCTCCGGCGACGTGGGACTCCTTTGTGCAACTTCGGCGAGCACCATTTCACGCATCCTCATAGTGCCTGTTTCGGGCACTTCTCCGGGTGATACCTGCTTCAGTGAGGGCTCTTTGTCTTGCTCCATGTCCCTTCTCTCTTCAGGTCCAATTTGCGACCTCCTGGTCCCTCCTGGGCCCCAGCAGCATCCAAAAACGCAAAACGCACGATTTGCGACTAGCAAGGCTTGTTGGCGTCCTTTCGGCGGGAAAACACTTTTGCACGACTCTCCAATGCGAGAGGGATCCGTCCACCAAAGGGGAAGTCTCTAGCCCTTTTCGTTCCTGCAGAAACCTCAGCTTCTTCTGTCCAGTAGAAGCTTCTTTGCACCCGCAGCTGGCATTTCCTGGGCATATGCCCATCTCCGACTTGCTTGTGACTTTTGGACTTGGTCCCCTTGTTCCACAGGTACCCTAGATTGGAAATCCACAGTTGTTGCATTGCTGGTTTGTGTCTTTCCTGCATTATTCCTCTAACACGACTTCTTTGTCCTTAGGGGAACTTTAGTGCACTTTGCACTCACTTTTCAGGGTCTTGGGGAGGGTTATTTTTCTAACTCTTACTATTTTCTAATAGTCCCAGCGACCCTCTACAAGGTCACATAGGTTTGGGGTCCATTCGTGGTTCGCATTCCACTTTTGGAGTATATGGTTTGTGTTGCCCCTATCCCTATGTTTCCCCATTGCATCCTATTGTAACTATACATTGTTTGCACTGTTTTCTAAGACTATACTGCATAATTTTGCTATTGTGTATATATATCTTGTGTATATTTCCTATCCTCTCACTGAGGGTACACTCTAAGATACTTTGGCATATTGTCATAAAAATAAAGTACCTTTATTTTTAGTATAACTGTGTATTGTGTTTTCTTATGATATTGTGCATATGACACTAAGTGGTACTGTAGTAGCTTCACACGTCTCCTAGTTCAGCCTAAGCTGCTCTGCTAAGCTACCATTATCTATCAGCCTAAACTGCTAGACACCCTATACACTAATAAGGGATAACTGGGCCTGGTGCAAGGTGCAAGTACCCCTTGGTACTCACTACAAGCCAGTCCAGCCTCCTACATTGGTTGTGCAGTGGTGGGATAAGTGCTTGAGACTACTCACCACTCTTGTCATTGTACTTTTCATAAGAGAAAAATATACAAAACAAGGTCAGTGTATATACACATAGCCAAAAAGTTTTGCATTTCCTCTTTTCACTCTTTTCTAAGTGCTGAAAAGTACTTCTAAACTTTCAAAAAGTTCTTAAAAGTTTTAAAAGTTTTTTCTGTCTTTCCAAAAAGTTCTGAAAACTTTTTTCTCTTTTTCTATCACTTTAACTCTCTCTAAAAATGTCTGGCACAGGCCAAAATGTTGATCTGTCCAAACTTGCATATGACAACCTTAGCTGGAAAAGAGCAAGGAGTCTCTGTATAGAGAGAGGTTTGAGTGTAGGGAAAAATCCTTCCTTGGAACTGTTACTTAACATGCTTAGAGAACAGGATAAGGCCATAGGTGCCTCATCTGTTGAAAAAGTACCTAATAGTTCCCAATCTGATTCAGGGACTCCCCCAGGAAAAGATTCAGGAAAGAAACTTCCTAGCCTGCCCATTACTAGACAATCTAATCGAGGAGAGACTTCATTCGAGGAGGCGTGCTCTCCGTCTTTTAGAAGAGCAGGAGTACCAGCGAGTCCTAGAGGAGGGAGAGATTGAGGACTCTGGAGAAGGACTGCATGGTCTGGATACAGCCAGTGGGCTGGACACTTCCCCTGAGTGGGACCTTTCATCTCCAGGGGAATATACGGAGGAGGCTGCTTCCTTTCATGCTGTGGTGAGGAAGGCAGCGAGCTTTTTGGACCTGCCTTTGCCGGTGGCAGAGGCGAAGCAGAATTTGCTGACAGAGGTATTGCATCCGGCCTCTGCTGCAGCTGAGCCTCTCTTGCCATTTAATGAGGCTTTGCTGGATCCGGTGTTGGAGGTGTGGAAGAAGCCGGTGTCTTCCTCGGCCGTTCATAGGGCTGTGGCCAGGAGGTATCGAGCTGCACCATCTGACCCTGGCTTTCTCTCTAGACACCCTACGCCGGAGAGCTTGGTGGTGCAAGCCTCCTGTTCCTCAAAGTCAGCGCCTGGTTCCTTCCCGACGGTGCCTGGAGACAGAGACTCCAAGAAACTGGATGCGCAGTCCAAGAAAATATTTTCGTCATGCAGTTTGGCGTTGAAGGCCACCAACGCAACGTGCATTCTGGGGAGGTACATCCATGCTCTGATGGATGATATTTCGTCTTCATTTACGGAGCTCCCCCAGGGTCTCTTGGATGTGGTCTCGGACGCCCAGGCTGCCGCGACCCAGATTATCCAGTCTGGGCTGGACACGACCGACTCGGTGGCCAGGGCGATGGGCACGGCTGTGGTGGCAAGAAGACAGGCCTGGCTCCGAAACTCAGGGTTTTCGGCGGATGTGCAGTCGACCCTGCTGGACCTCCCGTTTGATGGGGACAGACTGTTTGGAGCCAAGGCAGATTCGGCCTTGGAACGATTTAAGGAGAGCAGAGCCACAGCCAAATCGTTAGGACTGCAAGCTCCTTCTTCCTCTGCCTCTTCTAGATTTTTCAGGAGGTTTCGGGGATTTGGGCGTGGTTCTTCTTCCTCTTCCTTTCGGGGGAGGTTCCAGCAACCCGCCTCTTCCCTCCCCTATAGGTCATTTAGAGGGAGGGGGAGGGGTGGGGCCCGTACCAGAGGAGCCTCTCAACAGCACTCTGCCTCTTCCTCGTCCTCTGGAGGGGTGCAGCAGGGGAAGCAGCCTTAGGCTTCCACCGTTTCCCACTCACTCCTCTCCTGTAGGGGGAAGATTACAGCATTTTCTCCACAAGTGGAAGTCTATCACCACGGACACTTGGGTTCTCGGCATTGTGGGGAAAGGCTACGCCCTTCCCTTTCGGGAGTTCCCGCCCCTCATCCCGCCCCGCCCATCTTATTGTTCAGAAGAACACCTCCTGTTGCTAGAACAGGAGGTTCAAGTCCTCCTTTCAAAGGGCGCAGTAGAGTTGGTCCCAGAGCAGGAAAAGGGTCGAGGTTGTTACTCAAGATACTTCCTGATTCCCAAAAAGGATGGTCAGTTGAGACCAATCCTGGATCTGAGGATCTTGAATTGGTTCCTCAAACAGGAAAAGTTCAAGATGCTGACCCTAGCACAGGTGCTTTTGGCGTTGAACAAGGAAGATTGGATGGTGTCGGTCGACTTGCAGGATGCTTACTTTCATATCCCGATACTCAAGTCGCACAGGAAGTATCTCCGGTTTGTGGTAGGGTCGCAGCACTATCAGTTTGCGGTCCTCCCGTTTGGTCTTACTTCAGCACCTCGAGTCTTCACAAAGGTGATGTCAGTGGTTGCGGCGGAGCTCAGAAGAAAGGGGATAGCAGTATTCCCTTACTTGGACGACTGGTTGATCAAAGCCAAGTCCCCGGAGCTTGTGTCGCATCATCTGCAGTCAACAACCCAGTTGTTGTTCGACCTGGGCTTTTCGGTGAACGTGCCCAAATCTCACCGGGAGCCCTCTCAGCGCCTCCTGTTCATAGGGGCAGTACTGGATACAACATTGAGTCGAGCCTTTCCTCCGCCTCAGCGGATTCAAGATATTCAGGAATTGGTTCCAATGTTTCGAAATGGAGCGGTAGGTCCTTCGTCTGCTCGGTCTGTTCGCCTCCTGCATTCTGTTGGTCACGCATGCTCGCTGGCACATGAGGGCTCTTCAGTGGTGCCTCCGAAGGCAGTGGTCTCAACACAAAGGAGATTTAGAAGGTACTGTCAAGATCTCCAGAGATGCTGCTGTGGAATTGAAGTGGTGGATTGCGGGCAACAAATCTTTCACAGGGAAAGCCGTTCGCGCAGTCGCCACCAGTGGCCACGGTCATAACGGATGCTTCCACCCTAGGATGGGGAGCTCATCTGGGGGATCTGGAGATCAAAGGGCTTTGGTCTCCAGAGGAACAGGTGTTTCATATCAATCTGTTGGAGTTACGGGCTGTACGTCTGGCTCTCAAGGCCTTCCTCCCATCCCTTCGTGGTCAGTCGGTACAGGTCCTGACGGACAATACTACCACGATGTGGTACATAAACAAACAGGGAGGAGTAGGGTCGTACCTTCTCTGCAGAGAAGCTCTTCGGCTATGGTCCTGGGCAAAGGACCATCAGTTTTGCTTGGTGGCAAATCATCTGGCCGGGGTCTTGAATGTACGTGCGGACAGTCTCAGTCGCCAATTCTCGGCAGACCACGAGTGGCGTCTCCATCCAGATCAAGTCTGTTTAATCTTCCAGATGTGGGGGTTTCCTCGGATAGATCTGTTTGCCACTCGGGAGAACGCGCATTGCCCGTTATTCTGCAGCCTCCAGTATCCGATGCAGGGAGCGTTGGGGGACGCGTTTCAGATAACCTGGTGCGACCAGTTGCTTTACGCGTTTCCCCCCATACCCTTGATTCCTCGAGTGTTGAGGAAAATTCGCCAAGACCGGGCCCAAGTCATCTTAATAGCTCCGGATTGGCCAAGGAGGGTATGGTACTCCGACCTTCTCCAACTCTCACTGTGCCCTCCGCTCCGTCTCCCTCTCAGGGCAGACCTCCTCTCGCAGTCGCAGGGGCAGGTTTTACACCCCAACCTCCAGAGTCTGCACCTACATGCTTGGAGATTGAACGGGGCAACCTGAGTTCCTTCTCTCTCCCGCCTGATGTAGTGGATGTTATCTTAGCGGCCAGGCGACACTCCACTAAATCTATCTACGCTAATAGGTGGTCTAAATTTGTTATGTGGTGTGGAGAGAGACAGATTGATCCCTTACATGCTCATCTGTCACATGTTTTGTCTTTTGCACTGTCTCTAGCGCAGAAAGGTTGTGCAGTGGCTACCATTAAGGGTTATTTGTCGGCCTTGTCAGCCTTCATTTGTCTTCCAGACCAACCATCGTTATTTAAATCCCCTATTGTTCTCAGATTCTTGAAAGGTCTTCTGAATCAATATCCTCCAAAACCATTCGTTATGCCTCAATGGGATTTGTCCTTGGTCCTGACTTTCCTTATGGGGTCCCCTTTTGAGCCTATGCATTCTTGCCCCTTAAGGTATTTGGTTATTAAAACAGTCTTCCTGGTAGCTATAACATCTGCAAGGAGAGTGAGTGAGTTGCAGGCCTTATCGGTTAAACCCCCTCATATAACGTTTTATGGGGATAAGGTGGTGTTGAGGACCAAGGCTGCTTTCCTTCCGAAGGTTGTTTCACCCTTCCATTTTGCTCAGACAATCACTTTGTCCACGTTTTATCCTCCGCCTCATCCTTCAAAGGAGGAAGAAAGACTACATCGCCTGGACCCAAAAAGGGCATTGAGCTTCTATATTGACAGAATGAAGGATATCAGGCTGGAGGATCAGCTGTTTGTCGGATACGTGGGCAAGAGGAGAGGAAAGGCAGTCCACAAGAGAACACTCTCCAGGTGGGTTGTTCTTTACATTAAAATCTGTTACTCTTTGGCAAAGAAGGATCCGCCTGAGGGCATTAGAGCTCATTCCACCAGAGCTAAGTCGGCCTCTTCGGCCTTGGCCAGGGGTGTTCCTGTGGTCGACATCTGCAAGGCCGCAACTTGGTCGTCCCTTCACACTTTTGTGAAACATTACTGTTTGGACTCTGAGGTCAGAAGGGACGGTCATTTTGCACGGTCAGTGCTGCAGGATTTCTTGGTTTGACCATTTGGGCACCCACCGCCGGGCGTGGTACTGCTTTGGGACTCTATTCATCAGGTGAGGAATCCACAGGTAGTTGTATCCATCAGAAGAACGAGTTACTTACCTTCGGTGACGACTTTTCTGGTGGATACATTAGCTACCTGTGGATTCCTCACGGTCCCACCCGCCTCCCCGTTGCCTTTTTGGTCTCTCCAAGCAATCCTTGAGTGTGCTCCTTTTGGTCTTCAAAGTGGCAATACATTTTGCATATATGATATTTGTATATATGTATATATTTATATATAAATCTATATATATTGCGTATATACATGATTCGTATGTATAAATATATTTATTTGTTTAAAAAAAAAAAAAAAAAAAAGAAGGTTATATTAAATCTACAGCTATTTTATTGCAATGTTGTGTGATTTACAATATTAAGAGATGTTGCTTTGCTCTTTCATTACATTGGGTTATTATTATTCTCATGCACGTAAAAAAAAAATGTTGGTACTGTCATCGGCACGTCGGCGAGGACCTATTATTGCCTGTATGACGTCAGACGGCGTCGCGTGGGCTGGAGTGACGTCCTCGTCGACGTGCAGAGACTAGTAAGAAGATTTCCGTCGAATGCTGGCGCCATGGGAGTATTCATCAGGTGAGGAATCCACAGGTAGCTAATGTATCCACCAGAAAAGTCGTCACCGAAGGTAAGTAACTCGTTCGTTAGGGTGGCTTCTGTAAGGGACAGGTCTCCTTCTGTTCATTCCCATCATAGCTCTGTTTCTAGAAATGTCCCTCCCACCAACCCTGATGACAGAATGTTAGAGAGGGAACTCAATAAGTTGAGGGTGGAACAAACCAGACTGAAGCTTAAAAAGCAACAGCTTGATTTGGATAGACAGTCTTTTGAATTAGAGAAGGAAAGACAGAAGTTGGGTTTAGATACCCATGGTGGCAGCAGCAGTATTCCCCATAGTCATCCTGCAAAAGAGCATGATTCCAGGAATCTGCACAAGATAGTTCCCCCTTATAAGGAGGGGGATGACATTAACAAGTGGTTTGCTGCACTTGAGAGGGCCTGTGTTGTACAGGATGTCCCTCAAAGGCAGTGGGCTGCTATCCTATGGCTATCATTTAGTGGAAAAGGTAGGGATAGGCTCCTTACTGAAAAAGAAAATGATGCTAATAATTTCCAAGTTCTTAAGAATGCACTCCTGGATGGTTATGGCTTAACCACTGAACAGTACAGGATAAAGTTCAGAGAGACCAAAAAGGAGTCTTCACAAGACTGGGTTGATTTCATTGACCATTCAGTGAAGGCCTTGGAGGGGTGGTTACATGGCAGTAAAGTTACTGATTATGACAGCCTGTATAACTTAATCCTGAGAGAGCATATTCTTAATAATTGTGTGTCTGATTTGTTGCACCAGTACTTGGTGGACTCTGATCTGACCTCTCCCCAAGAATTGGGAAAGAAGGCAGACAAATGGGTCAGAACAAGGGTGAACAGAAAAGTTCATACAGGGGGTGACAAAGATGGCAACAAAAAGAAGGATGGTAAGTCTTCAGACAAGGGTGGGGACAAATCTAAAAATGAGTCTTCATCAGGCCCACAAAAACACTCTGGTGGGGGTGGTGGGTCCAAATCCTCCTTTAATCAGAACAAGGAAAAGAAACCATGGTGCTATTTATGTAAAATAAAAGGCCATTGGACAACAGATCCCAGTTGTCCAAAGAAAGGCACCACTGCTCCTACCACTACAACCCCTACTGCTACACCTAGTGTCCCTACTAATAGCAGTGGTGGTGGGAGCAAACCTACTAATAGCCAATCCAAGGGAGTAGCTGGGCTCACTTTTGGTAACTTAGTTGGGGTTGGTCTGATTAGGGAGACCACAGAGGCTACTTTAGTCTCTGAAGGGGCTATTGATTTAGCCACTTTGGTTGCTTACCCCCATAACTTGGAGAAGTACAAGCAACTAACCCTAATAAATGGTGTTGAGGTCCAGGCCTACAGGGACACAGGTGCCAGTGTCACAATGGTGATTGAGAAACTGGTGCACCCTGAACAACACATACTTGGACACCAGTACCAAGTAACCGATGCTCACAACATAACACAAAGCCTCCCCATGGCTGTTGTAAATCTCAACTGGGGGGGGGGGTAACTGGTCCAAAGAAAGTTGTGGTAGCTTCAGATTTACCTGTAGACTGTCTATTAGGGAATGATTTGGAGACATCAGCTTGGTCAGATGTGGAGTTGGAGGCCCATGCAGCAATGCTGGGCATCCCAGGGCATATTTTTGCTTTGACAAGGGCTCAGGCCAAAAAGCAAAAAGGACAGGGAAGCTTGGATCCTGGAACAATGGACCAAGTGCTCCCTAAAGCTAACGGTAGTAGAAGCAAACCACTTCCTACTATCCCTCCCTCTACAGTGGATTCTACTTCTGAGGAAGAAGAATTCCCTCCCTGTGCAGAACCTACACCAGAGGAGCTGGAAGCAGACACTGCTGAGCTTTTGGGTGAAGGGGGGCCTGCCAGAGAGGAGCTGAGTGTGGCACCGCAAACCTGTCCCACATTAGAGGGTCTCAGACAGCAAGCTGTCAAACAGGCTAATGGGGATGTCAGTGACTCTCACAGAGTTTACTGGGAGGACAACCTCTTGTACACTGAGCATAGGGATCCTAAACCTGGAGCTGCCAGGAGATTAGTGATTCCTCAGGAGTACAGAAAGTTCCTCCTAACACTGGCACATGACATTCCCTTAGCTGGGCACCTAGGACAAATGAAAACTTGGGACAGGCTTGTTCCCCTGTTTCATTGGCCTAGGATGTCTGAGGACACAAAAGAATTTTGCAAGTCCTGTGAAACCTGTCAAGCCAGTGGCAAGACAGGTGGCACCCCAAAGGCACCCCTTATCCCACTGCCTGTGGTTGGGGTTCCCTTTGAAAGGGTAGGGGTTGACATAGTTGGCCCCCTTGACCCTCCTACTGCTTCAGGCAATAGGTTTATCTTAGTGGTAGTGGACCATGCCACAAGATATCCTGAAGCTATTCCTATAAGGACCACTACAGCTCCTGCAGTGGCAAAGGCCCTCCTGGGAATATTTTCCAGGGTGGGCTTCCCAAAGGAAGTAGTATCAGACAGGGGAAGCAATTTCATGTCTGCATACTTAAAGGCCATGTGGAAGGAGTGTGGTGTAACGTACAAGTTCACAACACCCTATCATCCACAAACAAATGGACTGGTGGAGAGATTTAATAAAACTCTCAAAGGCATGATTATGGGACTCCCTGAAAAACTCCGCAGGAGATGGGATATCCTTCTACCATGCCTCCTTTTTGGCTACAGGGAGGTACCCCAGAAAGGAGTGGGCTTCAGCCCCTTTGAACTTCTTTTTGGACACCCTGTTAGGGGTCCACTCACACTTGTAAAGGAGGGTTGGGGACAACCTTTAAAAGCTCCTAAGCAGGATATTGTGGATTATGTACTTGGCCTAAGATCAAGGATGGCTGAGTACATGAAAAAGGCCAGTAAAAACCTTCAGGCCAGCCAATAGCTCCAGAAGCAATGGCATGATCAGAAGGCTGTTTTGGTTCAGTACCAACCAGGGCAGAAAGTGTGGGTCTTGGAGCCTGTGGCCCCAAGAGCACTCCAAGATAAATGGAGTGGACCCCACACAATTGTTGAAAAGAAGGGTGAAGTCACCTACTTGGTTGACTTAGGCACTGCCAGGAGTCCCCTTAGGGTGCTCCATGTCAACCGCCTGAAACCCTACTATGACAGGGCTGATCTCACCCTGCTCATGGCAACAGATGAGGGACAGGAAGAAGACAGTGATCCTCTACCTGATCTCTTCTCTTCCACAGATCAAGATGCTCTTGTGGAAGGTGTAGTTTTGGCTGATTGTCTTACTGCTGAGCAGAAAGACAATTGCATAAATCTCCTAGGACAATTTTCAGAAATCTTCTCTACTGTGCCAGGCACCACTTCTTGGTGTGAGCACACTATAGATACTGGAGACAGTTTACCTGTCAAAAGTAAGATCTATAGGCAGCCTGACCATGTCAGGGACTGCATAAAGCAAGAAGTTCAGAAAATGTTGGAACTAGGAGTGGTTGAGCACTCTGACAGTCCATGGGCTTCTCCTGTGGTACTGGTACCAAAACCCAATTCTGAAGATGGAAAGAAGGAAATGCGGTTTTGTGTAGACTATAGAGGTCTCAACTTGGTAACCAAAAATGATGCTCACCCTATACCCAGGGCAGATGAGCTTATAGATACACTGGCATCTGCCAAGTATCTAAGCACTTTTGATTTGACTGCAGGGTATTGGCAGATCAAATTGTCAGAAGATGCTAAACCTAAGACTGCATTTTCTACCATTGGAGGACATTACCAGTTTACTGTAATGCCTTTTGGTTTGAAAAATGCACCTGCCACTTTTCAGAGGTTGGTGAACACAGTCCTGCAAGGGCTGGAAGCTTTCAGTGCAGCATATTTGGACGATATAGCTGTCTTTAGCTCCAGCTGGGATGATCACCTGGTCCACCTATGGAAAGTTTTGGAGGCCCTGCAAAAGGCAGGCCTCACTATCAAGGCTTCAAAGTGCCAGATAGGGCAGGGTAAGGTGGTTTATCTGGGACACCTTGTTGGTGGGGAACAGATTGCACCACTTCAGGGGAAAATCCAAACTATTATTGATTGGGTTCCCCCTACAACTCAGACTCAGGTGAGAGCCTTCCTAGGCCTCACTGGGTATTACAGGAGGTTCATTAAGAACTATGGCTCCATTGCAGCCCCTCTTAATGACCTCACATCCAAGAAAATGCCTAAAAAGGTATTATGGACAGCAAACTGTCAGAAAGCTTTTGAGGAGCTGAAGCAGGCCATGTGCTCTGCACCTGTCCTGAAAAGCCCTTGTTACTCTAAAAAATTCTATGTCCAAACTGATGCATCTGAATTAGGAGTAGGGGCAGTCCTATCACAACTTAATTCTGAGGGCCAGGATCAACCTGTTGCTTTTATTAGTAGGAGGTTGACCCCTAGAGAAAAGCGTTGGTCTGCCATTGAGAGGGAGGCCTTTGCTGTGGTCTGGGCTCTGAAGAAGTTGAGGCCATACCTGTTTGGCACTCACTTCATTGTTCAGACAGACCACAAACCTCTACTTTGGCTAAAACAAATGAAAGGTGAAAATCCTAAATTGTTGAGGTGGTCCATATCCCTACAGGGAATGGACTATACAGTGGAACATAGACCTGGGAGTAGCCACTCCAATGCAGATGGACTCTCCAGATATTTCCACTTAGACAATGAAGACTCATCAGGTCATGGCTAGTCTTATTGTCCTTCGTTTGGGGGGGGGTTGTGTAGGAAAGTACCATCTTGCCTGGCATGTTACCCCCATTTTTCACTGTATATATGTTGTTTTAGTTGTATGTGTCACTGGGACCCTGGTAACCCAGGGCCCCAGTGCTCATAAGTGTGCCTGAATGTGTTACCTGTGTAGTGACTAACTGTCTCACTGAGGCTCTGCTAATCAGAACCTCAGTGGTTATGCTCTCTCATTTCTTTCCAAATTGTCACTGACAGGCTAGTGACCATTTTTACCAATTTACATTGGCTTACTGGAACACCCTTATAATTCCCTAGTATATGGTACTGAGGTACCCAGGGTATTGGGGTTCCAGGAGATGCCTATGGGCTGCAGCATTTCTTTTGCCACTCATAGGGAGCTCTGACAATTCTTACACAGGCCTGCCACTGCAGCCTGAGTGAAATAACGTCCACGTTATTTCACAGCCATTTTACACTGCACTTTGGTAACTTATAAGTCACCTATATGTCTAACCTTTACCTGGTAAAGGTTAGGTGCAAAGTTACTTAGTGTGAGGGCACCCTGGCACTAGCCAAGGTGCCCCCACATTGTTCAGAGCCAATTCCCTGAACTTTGTGAGTGCGGGGACACCATTACACGCGTGCACTACATATAGGTCACTACCTATATGTAGCTTCACAATGGTAACTCCGAATATGGCCATGTAACATGTCTATGATCATGGAATTGCCCCCTCTATGCCATCCTGGCATAGTTGGCACAATCCCATGATCCCAGTGGTCTGTAGCACAGACCCTGGTACTGCCAAACTGCCCTTCCTGGGGTTTCACTGCAGCTGCTGCTGCTGCCAACCCCTCAGACAGGCAGCTGCCCTCCTGGGGTCCAGCCAGGCCTGGCCCAGGATGGCAGAACAAAGAACTTCCTCTGAGAGAGGGTGTGAAACCCTCTCCCTTTGGAAAATGGTGTGAAGGCAGGGGAGGAGTAGCCTCCCCCAGCCTCTGGAAATGCTTTGTTGGGCACAGAGGTGCCCAATTCTGCATAAGCCAGTCTACACCGGTTCAGGGACCCCTTAGCCCCTGCTCTGGTGCGAAACTGGACAAAGGAAAGGGGAGTGACCACTCCCCTGACCTGCACCTCCCCTGGGAGGGGTCCAGAGCTCCTCCAGTGTGCTCCAGACCTCTGCCATCTTGGAAACAGAGGTGCTGCTGGCACACTGGACTGCTCTGAGTGGCCAGTGCCACCAGGTGACGTCAGAGACTCCTTGTGATAGGCTCCTTCAGGTGTTGCTAGCCTATCCTCTCTCCTAGGTAGCCAAACCCTCTGTTCTGGCTATTTAGGGTCTCTGTCTCTGGGGAAACTGCAGATAACGAATGCAAGAGCTCATCCGAGTTCCTCTGCATCTCTCTCTTCACCTTCTGATAAGGAATCGACTGCTGACCGCGCTGGAAGTCTGCAAACCTGCAACATAGTAGCAAAGACGACTACTGCAACTCTGTAACGCTGATCCTGCCGCCTTCTCGACTGTTTTCCTGCTTGTGCATGCTGTGGAGGTAGTCTGCCTCCTCTCTGCACCAGAAGCTCCGAAGAAATCTCCCGTGGGTCGACGGAATCTTCCCCCTGCAACCGCAGGCACCAAAAAGCTGCATTACCGGTCCCTTGGGTCTCCTCTCAGCACGACGAGCGAGGTCCCTCGAATCCAGCGACTCTGTCCTAGTGACCCCCACAGTCCAGTGACTCTTCAGTCCAAGTTTGGTGGAGGTAAGTCCTTGCCTCACCTCGCTGGGCTGCATTGCTGGGAACCGCGACTTTGCAGCTACTCCGGCCCCTGTGCACTTCCGGTGGAAATCCTTTGTGCACAGCCAAGCCTGGGTCCACGGCACTCTAACCTGCATTGCACGACTTTCTAAGTTGGTCTCCGGCGACGTGGGACTCCTTTGTGCAACTTCGGCGAGCACCATTTCATGCATCCTTTTAGTGCCTGTTTCGGGCACTTCTCCGGGTGCTACCTGCTTCAGTGAGGGCTCTTTGTCTTGCTCGATGTCCCCTCTCTCTTCAGGTCCTATTTGCGACCTCCTGGTCCCTCCTGGGCCCCAGCAGTGTCCAAAAACGCCAAACGCACAATTTGCGACTAGCAAGGCTTGTTGGCGTCCTTTTGGCAGGAAAACACTTCTGCACGACTCTCCAAGGCGAGAGGGATCCGTCCACCAAAGGGGAAGTCTCTAGCCCTTTTTGTTCCTGCAGAAACCTCAGCTTCTTCTGTCCAGTAGAAGCTTCTTTGCACCCGCAGCTGGCATTTCCTGGGCATATGCCCATCTCCGACTTGCTTGTGACTTTTGGACTTGGTCCCCTTGTTCCACAGGTACCCTAGATTGGAAATCCACAGTTGTTGCATTGCTGGTTTGTGTCTTTCCTGCATTATTCCTCTAACACGACTTCTTTGTCCTTAGGGGAACTTTAGTGCACTTTGCACTCACTTTTCAGGGTCTTGGGGAGGGTTATTTTTCTAACTCTTACTATTTTCTAATAGTCCCAGCGACCCTCTACAAGGTCACATAGGTTTGGGGTCCATTCGTGGTTCGCATTCCACTTTTGGAGTATATGGTTTGTGTTGCCCCTATCCCTATGTTTCCCCATTGCATCCTATTGTAACTATACATTGTTTGCACTGTTTTCTAAGACTATACTGCATAATTTTGCTATTGTGTATATATATCTTGTGTATATTTCCTATCCTCTCACTGAGGGTACACTCTAAGATACTTTGGCATATTGTCATAAAAATAAAGTACCTTTATTTTTAGTATAACTGTGTATTGTGTTTTCTTATGATATTGTGCATATGACACTAAGTGGTACTGTAGTAGCTTCACACGTCTCCTAGTTCAGCCTAAGCTGCTCTGCTAAGCTACCATTATCTATCAGCCTAAGCTGCTAGACACCCTATACACTAATAAGGGATAACTGGGCCTGGTGCAAGGTGCAAGTACCCCTTGGTACTCACTACAAGCCAGTCCAGCCTCCTACAAATATGCCAAAGTATCTCAGAGTGTACCCTCAGTGAGAGGATAGGAAATATACACAAGATATATATACACAATACCAAAAATATGCAGTATAGTCTTAGAAAACAGTGCAAACAATGTATAGTTCCAATAGGATGCAATGGGGACACATAGGGATAGGGGCAACACAAACCATATACTCCAAAAGTGGAATGCGAACCACGAATGGACCCCAGACCTATGTGACCTTGTAGAGGGTCGCTGGGACTATTAGAAAATAGTGAGAGTTAGAAAAATAACCCTCCCCAAGACCCTGAAAAGTGAGTGCAAAGTGCACTAAAGTTCCCCAAGGACAAAGAAGTCCTGATAGAGGAATAATGCAGGAAAGACACAAACCAACAATGCAACAACGATGGATTTCCAATCCAGGGTACCTGTGGAACAAGGGGACCAAGTCCAAAAGTCACAAGCAAGTCGGAGATGGGCATATGCCCAGGAAATGCCAGCTGTGGGTGCAAAGAAGCTTCTACTGGACAGAAGAAGCTGAGGTTTCTGCAGGAACGAAAAGGGCTAGAGACTTCCCCTTTGGTGGACGGGTCCCTCTTGCCGTGGACAGTCATGCAAAAGTGTTTTCCCGCCAAAAGAACGCCAACAAGCCTTGCTAGCTGCAAATTGTGCGGTTAGTGTTTTTGGACGCTGCTGTGGCCCAGGAAGGACCAGGATGTCGCAAATTGCGCCAGGAGGTAGAGGGGATGTCGAGCAAGACAAAGAGCCCTCTCAGCAGCAGGTAGCACCCGGAGAAGTACCAGAAACAGGCACTACAAGGATGCGTGAAATGGTGCTCACCTGAGGTTACACAAAGGAGTCCCACGTCGCCGGAGACCAACTTAGAAAGTCGTGCAATGCAGGTTAGAGTGCTGTGGACCCAGGCTTGGCTGTGCACAAAGGATTTCCGCCGGAAGTGCACAGGGGCCGGAGTAGCTGCAAAAGTCGCGGTTCCCAGCAATGCAGTCTGGCGTGGGGAGGCAAGGACTTACCTCCACCAAACTTGGACTGAAGAGTCACTGGACTGTGGGAGTCACTTGGACAGAGTTGCTGGATTCGAGGGACCTCGCTCGTCGTGCTGAGAGGAGACCCAAGGGACCGGTAATGCAGCTTTTTGGTGCCTGCGGTTGCAGGGGGAAGATTCCGTCGAACCACGGGAGATTTCTTCGGAGCTTCTAGTGCAGAGAGGAGGCAGACTACCCCCACAGCATGCACCACCAGGAAAACAGTCGAGAAGACGTCAGGATCAGCGTTACAAGGTTGCAGTAGTCGTCTTTGCTACTTTGTTGCAGTTTTGCAGGCTTCCAGAGCGGTCAGCAGTCGATTCCTTGGCAGAAGGTGAAGAGAGAGATGCAGAGAAACTCTGATGAGCTATTGCATTCGTTATCTAAGGAATTCCCCAAAGCAGAGACCCTAAATAGCCAGAAAAGAGGGTTTGGCTACCTAGGAGAGAGGATAGGCTAGCAACACCTGAAGGAGCCTATCAGAAGGAGTCTCTGACGTCACCTGGTGGCACTGGCCACTCAGAGCAGTCCAGTGTGCCAGCAGCACCTCTGTTTCCAAGATGGCAGAGGTCTGGAGCACACTGGAGGAGCTCTGGACACCTCCCAGGGGAGGTGCAGGTCAGGGGAGTGGTCACTCCCCTTTCCTTTGTCCAGTTTCGCGCCAGAGCAGGGCTAAGGGGTCCCTGAACCGGTGTAGACTGGCTTATGCAGAAATGGGCACCAAAAGTGCCCATGAAAGCATTTCCAGAGGCTGGGGGAGGCTACTCCTCCCCTGCCTTCACACCATTTTCCAATGGGAGAGGGTGTAACACCCTCTCTCAGAGGAAGTCCTTTGTTCTGCCATCCTGGGAAAAGCCTGGCTTGACCCCAGGGGGGCAGAAACCTGTCTGAGGGGTTGGCAGCAGCTGCAGTGAAACCCCAGGAAAGGCAGTTTGGCAGTACCAGGGTCTGTGCTACAGACCACTGGGATCATGGGATTGTGCCAACTATGCCAGGATGGCATAGAGGGGGCAATTCCATGATCATCGACATGTTACATGGCCATATTCGGGGTTACCATTGTGAAGCTACATATAGGTAGTGACCTATATGTAGTGCACGCGTGTAATGGTGTCCCCGCACTCACAAAGTCAGGGAAATTGGCTCTGAACAATGTGGGGGCACCTTGGCTAGTGCCAGGGTGCCCTCACACCAAGTAACTTTGCACCTAACCTTTACCAGGTGAAGGTTAGACATATAGGTGACTTATAAGTTACTTAAGTGCAGTGTAAAATGGCTGTGAAATAACGTGGACGTTATTTCACTCAGGCTGCAGTGGCAGGCCAGTGTAAGAATTGTCAGAGCTCCCTATGGGTGGCAAAAGAAATGCTGCAGCCCATAGGGATCTCCTGGAACCCCAATACCCTGGGTACCTCAGTACTATATACTAGGGAATTATAAGGGTGTTCCAGTAAGCCAATGTAAATTGGTAAAATTGGTCACTAGCCTGTTAGTGACAATTTGAAAGAAATGAGAGAGCATAACCACTGAGGTTCTGGTTAGCAGAGCCTCAGTGAGACAGTTAGTCACTACACAGGTAACACATTTAGGCACACTTATGAGCACTGGGGCCCTGGCTGGCAGGGTCCCAGTGACACATACAACTAAAACAACATATATACAGTGAAAAAATGGGGGTAACATGCCAGGCAAGATGGTACTTTCCTACATGGGTGCAAAGAAGCTGCTACTAGGCAGTAGAAGCTGAGGATTCTGCAAGAACGACAAGGGCTTGAAACTTCCCCTTTGGAGGATAGATGTCGCACGTCGTGAAGAGTTGTGCAGAAGTGTTTTCCTGAAGAAAGACCGCAAACAAGCCTTGCTAGCTGCAAGTCATGCGGTTAGGGTTTTTGGATGCTGCTGTGGTCCAGGAAGGACCAGGATGTCACCAATTGCGTCAGGGGACAGAGGGGGCGCCCAGCAAGACAAGGAGCCCTCTCTGAAGCAGGCAGCACCCACAGAAGTGCCGGAACGGGCACTACAAAGTGGAGTGAAATGGTGCTCACCCGAAGTTGCACAAGAGAGTCCCACGCCGCCGGAGGACAACTCAGGAGGTCGTGCAATGCAGGTTCGAGTGCCGTAGACCCAGGCTTGGCTGTGCACAAAGGATTCCCGCCGGAAGTGCACAGAGGCCGGAGTAGCTGCAAAAGACGCGGTTCCAAGCAATGCAGTCTGGCGTGGGGAGGCAAGGACTTACCTCCACCAAACTTGGACTAAAGAGTCACTGGACTAAAGAGTCACTTGGACAGAGTTGCTGGATTCAAGGGACCTCGCTCGTCATGCTGAGAGGAGATCCAGGGGACCGGTGATGCAGTTCTTTGGTGCCTGCGGTAGCAGGGGGAAGATTCCGTCGACCCACAGGAGATTTCTTCGGAGCTTCTAGTGCATAGAGGAGGCAGACTACCCCCACAGCATGCACCACCAGGAAAACAGTCGAGAAGGCGGCAGGATCAGCGTTACAGAGTTGCAGTAGTCGTCTTCGCTACTTTGTTGCAGTTTTGCAGGCTTCCAGCGCGGTCAGCAGTGGATTCCTTGGCAGAAGGCGAAGAGGGACATGCAGAGGAAATCTGGTGAGCTCTTGCATTCGTTATCTGAAGAATTCCCCAAAGCAAGGACCCTAAGTAGCCAGAAAAGGAGGTTTGGCTACCAAGATAGGAGGATTGGCTACCAAGAGAGGTAAGAGCCTATCAGAAGGAGCCTCTGACGTCACTTGCTGGCACTGGCCCCTCAGAGCAGTTCAGTGTGCCCCCAACACCTCTGTTTCCAAAATGGCAGAGGTCTGGGACACACTGGAGGAGCTCTGGGCCCCTCCTGTGGGAGGTACTAGTCAGGGGAGTGGTCACTCCCCTTTCCTTTGTCCAGTTTTGCGCCAGAGCAGGGCTGGGGGATCCCTGGACCAGTGTAGATTGGCTTATGCAGAGATGGGCAACATCTGTGCCCATCAAAGCATTTCCAGTGGCTGGGGGAGGCTACTCCTCCCCAGCCCTTCACACCTATTTCCAAAGGGAGAGGGTGTAACACTCTCTCTCAGAGGAAATCCTTTGTTCTGCCTTCCTGGGCCAGGGCTGCCTGGACCCCAGGAGGGCAGAAACCTGTCTGAAAGGGTTAGCAGCAGCAGCAGCTGCAGTGGAGACCCCGGAAAGGCAGTTTTGCAGTACCCGGGTTCTGTGCTAGAGACCTGGGGGATCATGGAATTGTCAACTCAATACCAGAATGGTATTAGGGTGACAATTCCATGATCTTAGACATGTTACATGGCCATGTTCGGAGTTACCATTGTGACGCTTTACATAGGTAGTGACTTATGTATAGTGCACACGTGTAATGGTGTCCCCGCACTCACAAACTCCGGGAAATTTGCCCTGAACGATGTGGGGGCACCTTGGCTAGTGCCAGGGTGCCCACACACTAAGTAACATGGCACCCAACCGTCACCAGGTGAAGGTTAGACATATAGGTGACTTATAAGTTACTTAAGTGCAGTGGTAAATGGCTGTGAAATAATGTGGACGTTATTTCGCACAGGCTGCCGAGGCAGGCCTTTGTAAGAATTGTCAAAGCTCCCTATGGGAGGCAAAAGAAATGCTGCAGCCCATAGGGATCTCCTGGAACCCCAATACCCTGGGTACCTCAGTACCATATACAAGGGACTTATATGGGTGTAGCAGTATGCCAATGTGAATTGGAAAGTTTAGTCACTAGCCTGTAGTGACAAATTTGGAAAGCAGAGAGTGTAGGAGGGTGGACTGGCTTGTAGTGAATACCAAGGGGTACTTACACCTTGCACCAGGCCCATGTATCCCTTATTAGTGTAGAGTGGTGTCTAGCAGCTTAGGCTGATAGAAAAGGTAGCTTAGCAGAGCAGCTTAGGCTGAACTAGGAGACGCGTGAAGGTCCTACAGCACCACTAGTGTCATATGCACAATATCATAAGAAAACACAATACACAGATATACTAAAAATAAAGGTACTTTATTTTTATGACAATATGCCAAAGTATCTCAGTGAGTACCCTCAGTATGAGGATAGCAAATATACACAAGATATGTGTACACAATACCAAAATATGCAGTAATAGCAATAGAAAACAGGGCAAACAATGTATAGTCACAATAGAATGCAATGGGGGCACATAGGGATAGGGGCAACACAAACCATATACTCTAGAAGTGGAATACAAACCACGAATGGACCCCAATCCTATGTGACCTTATAGAGGGTCACTGGGACTGTAAGGAAACAGTGAGGGTTAGAAAAATAGCCCACCCCAAGACCCTGAAAAGTGGGTGCCAAGTGCACCTAAGTTCCCCAAAGAGCACAGAAGTAGTGATAGGGGAATTCTGCAGGAAAGACCAACACCAGCAATGCAACAACGATGGATTTCCAGACGAGAGTACCTGTGGAACAAGGGGACCTAGTCCAAAAGTCACGATCAAGTCAGGAGTGGGCAGATGCCCAGGAAATGCCAGCTGTGAGTGCAAAGAAGCTGCCAACGGATGGTAGAAGCTATGGATTCTGCAAGAACGACAAAGGCTAGAAACTTCCCCTTTGGAGGATGGATGTCCCACGTCGTGAAGAGTCGTTGTAGGAAAGTACCATCTTGCCTGGCATGTTACCCCCATTTTTCACTGTATATATGTTGTTTTAGTTGTATGTGTCACTGGGACCCTGGTAACCCAGGGCCCCAGTGCTCATAAGTGTGCCTGAATGTGTTACCTGTGTAGTGACTAACTGTCTCACTGAGGCTCTGCTAATCAGAACCTCAGTGGTTATGCTCTCTCATTTCTTTCCAAATTGTCACTAACAGGCTAGTGACCATTTTTACCAATTTACATTGGCTTACTGGAACACCCTTATAATTCCCTAGTATATGGTACTGAGGTACCCAGGGTATTGGGGTTCCAGGAGATTCCTATGGGCTGCAGCATTTCTTTTGCCACCCATAGGGAGCTCTGACAATTCTTACACAGGCCTGCCACTGCAGCCTGAGTGAAATAACGTCCACGTTATTTCACAGCCATTTTACACTGCACTTAAGTAACTTATAAGTCACCTATATGTCTAACCTTTACCTGGTAAAGGTTGGGTGCAAAGTTACTTAGTGTGAGGGCTCCCTGGCACTAGCCAAGGTGCCCCCACACTGTTCAGAGCCAATTCCCTGAACTTTGTGAGTGCGGGGACACCATTACACGCGTGCACTACATATAGGTCACTACCTACATGTAGCTTCACCATGGTAACTCCGAATATGGCCATGTAACATGTCTATGATCATGGAATTGCCCCCTCTATACCATCCTAGCATAGTTGGCACAATCCCATGATCCCAGTGGTCTGTAGCACAGACCCTGGAACTGCCAAACTGCCCTTCCTGGGGTTTCACTGCAGCTGCTGCTGCTGCCAACCCCTCAGACAGGCATCTGCCCTCCTGGGGTCCAGCCAGGCCTGGCCCAGGATGGCAGAACAAAGAACTTCCTCTGAGAGAGGGTGTGACACCCTCTCCCTTTGGAAAATGGTGTGAAGGCAGGGGAGGAGTAGCCTCCCCCAGCCTCTGGAAATGCTTTGTTGGGCACAGATGTGCCCAATTCTGCATAAGCCAGTCTACACCGGTTCAGGGACCCTTAGCCCCTGCTCTGGCGCGAAACTGGACAAAGGAAAGGGGAGTGACCACTCCCCTGACCTGCACCTCCCCTGGGAGGTGTCCAGAGCTCCTCCAGTGTGCTCCAGACCTCTGCCATCTTGGAAACAGAGGTGCTGCTGGCACACTGGACTGCTCTGAGTGGCCAGTGCCACCAGGTGACGTCAGAGACTCCTGCTGATAGGCTCCTTCAGGTGTTAGTAGCCTTTCCTCTCTCCTAGGTAGCCAAACCCTCTTTTCTGGCTATTTAGGGTCTCTGTCTCTGGGGAAACTTTAGATAACGAATGCAAGAGCTCATCCGAGTTCCTCTGCATCTCCCTCTTCACCTTCTGATAAGGAAACGACCGCTGACCGCGCTGGAAGCCTGCAAACCTGCAACATAGTAGCAAAGACGACTACTGCAACTCTGTAACGCTGATCCTGCCGCCTTCTCAACTGTTTTCCTGCTTGTGCATGCTGTGGGGGTAGCCTGCCTCCTCTCTGCACCAGAAGCTCCGAAGAAATCTCCCGTGGGTCGACGGAATCTTCCCCCTGCAACCGCAGGCACCAAAAAGCTGCATTACCGGTCCCTTGGGTCTCCTCTCAGCACGACGAGCGAGGTCCCTCGAATCCAGCGACTCTGTCCAAGTGACCCCCACAGTCCAGTGACTCTTCAGCCCAAGTTTGGTGGAGGTAAGTCCTTGCCTCACCTCGCTGGGCTGCATTGCTGCGAACCGCGACTTTGCAGCTGCTCCGGCCCCTGTGCACTTCCGGCGGAAATCCTTTGTGCACAGCCAAGCCTGGGTCCACGGCACTCTAACCTGCATTGCACGACTTTCTAAGTTGGTCTCCGGCGACGTGGGACTCCTTTGTGCAACTTCGGCGAGCACCGTTTCACGCATCCTCGTAGTGCCTGTTTCTGGCACTTCTCCGGGTGCTAACTACTTCAGTGAGGGCTCTTTGTCTTGCTCGACGTCCCCTCTCTCTGCAGGTCCAATTTGCGACCTCCTGGTCCCTCCTGGGCCCCAGCAGTGTCCAAAAACGCCAAACACACAATTTGCGTGTAGCAAGGCTTGTTGGCGTCCTTCCGGCGGGAAAACACTTCTGCACGACTCTCCAAGGCGAGAGGGATTCGTCCACCAAAGGGGAAGTCTCTAGCCCTTTTCGTTCCTGCAGAAACCTCAGCTTCTTCTGTCCAGTTGAAGCTTCTTTGCACCCGCAGCTGGCGTTTCCTGGGCATCTGCCCATCTCCGACTTGCTTGTGACTTTTGGACTTCGTCCCCTTGTTCCACAGGTACCCTAGATTGGAAATCCACAGTTGTTGCATTGCTGGTTTGTGTCTTTCCTGCATTATTCCTCTAACACGACTCTTTTGTCCTTAGGGGAACTTTGGTGCACTTTGCACTCACTTTTCAGGGTCTTGGGGAGGGTTATTTTTCTAACTCTCACTATTTTCTAATAGTCCCAGCGACCCTCTACAAGGTCACATAGGTTTGGGGTCCATTCGTGGTTCGCATTCCACTTTTGGAGTATATGGTTTGTGTTGCCCCTATCCCTATGTTTCCCCATTGCATCCTATTGTAACTATACATTGTTTGCACTGTTTTCTAAGACTATACTGCATATTTTTGCTATTGTGTATATATATCTTGTGTATATTTCCTATCCTCTCACTGAGGGTACACTCTAAGATACTTTGGCATATTGTCATAAAAATAAAGTACCTTTATTTTTAGTATAACTGTGTATTGTGTTTTCTTATGATATTGTGCATATGACACTAAGTGGTACTGTAGTAGCTTCACACGTCTCCTAGTTCAGCCTACGCTGCTCTGCTAAGCTACCATTATCTATCAGCCTAAGCTGCTAGACACCCTATACACTAATAAGGGATAACTGGGCCTGGTGCAAGGTGCAAGTACCCCTTGGTACTCACTACAAGCCAGTCCAGCCTCCTACAGTCGTGCAGAAGTGTTTTCGTGCAGAAAGACCGCAAACAAGCCTTGCTAGTTGCAAGGGTCGCGGTTAGGGTTTTTGGATGTTGCTGTGGCCCAGGAGGAACCGGGATGTCGCCAATTGCGTGAGGAGACAGAGGGCGCGTCCAGCAAGACAAAGAGCCCACTCAGAAGCAAGCAGCACTCGCAGAAGTGCCGGAACAGGCACTACGAGGTGGAGTGAACCGGAGCTCACCCGAAGTTGCACAAGAGAGTCCCACGACACTGGAGGACAACTCAGGAGGTTGTGCAATGCAGGTTAGGTTGCCGGGGACCCAGGCTTGGCTGTGCACAAAGGAAATCCTGGAAGAGTGCACAGGAGCCGGAGTAGCTGCAAAACACGCGGTTCCCAGCAATGCAGTCTAGCGTGGGGAGGCAAGGACTTACCTCCACCAAACTTGGACTGAAGAGTCACTGGACTGTGGGAGTCACTTGGACAGAGTTGCTGAGTTCAAGGGACCTCGCTCGTCGTGCTGAGAGGAGACCCAGAGGACCGGTGAACCAGTTCTTTGGTGCCTGCGGTTGCAGGGGGAAGATTCCGTCGACCCACGGGAGATTTCTTCGGAGCTTCTAGTGCAGAGAGGAGGCGGACTACCCCCACAGCATGGACCACCAGGAAAACAGTCGAGAAGACGTCAGGATCAGCGTTAGAAGGTTGCAGTAGTCGTCTTTGCTACTTTGTTGCAGTTTTGCAGGCTTCCAGAGCGGTCAGCAGTCGATTCCTTGGCAGAAGGTGAACAGAGAGAGGCAGAGGAACTCTGATGAGCTCTTGCATTCATTATCTAAGGAATTCCCCAAAGCAGAGACCCTAAATAGCCAGAAAAGAGGGTTTGGCTACTTAGGAGAGAGGATAGGCTAGCAACACCTGAAGGAGCCTATCAGAAGGAGTCTCTGACGTCACCTGCTGGCACTGGCCACTCAGAGCAGTCCAGTGTGCCAGCAGCACCTCTGTTTCCAAGATGGCAGAGGTCTGGAGCACACTGGAGGAGCTCTGGGCACCTCCCAGGGGAGGTGCAGGTCAGGGGAGTGGTCACTCCCCTTTCCTTTGTCCAGTTTCGCGCCAGAGCAGGGCTGAGGGATCCCTGAACCGGTGCAGACTGGCTTATGCAGAGATGGGCACCATCTGTGCCCATCAAAGCATTTCCAGAGGCTGGGGGAGGCTACTCCTCCCAGCCCTGACACCTTTTTCCAAAGGGAGAGGGTGTAACACCCTCTCTCTGAGGAAGTCCTTTGTTCTGCCTTCCTGGGCCAGGCCTGGCTGGACCCCAGGAGGGCAGAAACCTGTCTGAGGGGTTGGCAGCAGCAGGAGCTGCAGTGAAACCCCGGGAAAGGTAGTTTGGCAGTACCCGGGTCTGAGCTAGAGACTCTGGGGATCATGGAATTGTCTCCCCAATGCCAGAATGGCATTGTGGTGACAATTCCATGATCTTAGACATGTTACATGGCCATGTTCGGAGTTACCATTGTAACGCTATACATATGTCGTGACATATGTATAGTGCACGCGTGTAATGGTGTCCCCGCACTCACAAAGTCCAGGGAATTTGCCCTGAACAATGTGGGAGCACCTTGGCTAGTGCCAGGGTACCCACACACTAAGTAACTTAGCACCCAACCTTTACCAGGTAAAGGTTAGACATATAGGTGACTTAAGATACTTAAGTGCAGTGGTAAATGGCTGTGAAATAACGTGGACGTTATTTCACTCAGGCTGCACTAGCAGGCCTGAGTAAGAATTGTCAGATCTCCCTATGGGTGTCACAAGAAATGCTGCAGCCCATAGGGATCTCCTGGAACCCCAATACCCTGGGTACCTCAGTACCATATACTAGGGAATTATAAGGGTGTTCCAGTATGCCAATGTGAATTGGTGAAATTGGTCACTAACCTGTTAGTGACAATTTGGAAAGAAATGAGAGAGCATAACCACTGAGGTTCTGGATAGCAGAGCCTCAGTGAGACAGTTAGTCATAACACAGGTAACACATACAGGGCACACTTATGAGCACTGGGGCCCAGGCTGGCAGGGTCCCAGTGATACATACAACTAAAACAACATATATACAGTGAAATATGGGGGTATCATGCCAGGCAAGATGGTACTTTCCTACAAAACCCCCCCCAAACGAAGGACAATAAGACTAGCCATGACCTGATGAGTCTTCATAGTCGAAGTGGAAATATCTGGAGAGTCCATCTGCATTGGAGTGGGTACTCCCAGGTCTATGTTCCACTGTATAGTCCATTCCCTGTAGGGATATGGACCACCTCAACAATTTAGGGTTTTCACCTTTCATTTGTTTTAGCCAAAGTAGAGGTTTGTGGTCTGTCTGAACAATGAAGTGAGTGCCAAACAGGTATGGCCTCAACTTCTTCAGTGCCCAGACCACAGCAAAGGCCTCCCTCTCTATGGCAGACCAACGCTTTTCTCTAGGAGTCAACCTCCTGCTGATAAAAGCAACAGGTTGATCCTGGCCCTCAGAATTAAGTTGTGATAAGACTACCCCTACCCCTAATTCAGATGCATCAGTTTGGAGAATGAATTGTTTGGAGTAACAGGGGCTTTTCAGGACAGGTGCAGAGCACATGGCCTGCTTCAGCTTCTCAAAAGCTTTCTGACTTTTTGCTGTCCATAATACCTTCTTAGGCATTTTCTTAGATGTGAGGTCATTAAGAGGGGCTGCAATGGAGCCATAGTTCTTTATGAACCTCCTGTAGTACCCAGTGAGGCCTAAAAAGGCTCTCACCTGAGTCTGAGTTGTAGGAGGAACCCAATCTATAATAGTTTGGATTTTCCATTGAAGTGGTGCAATCTGTTCTCCACCTACCAGGTGTCCCAGATAAACCACTTTCCCCTGCCCTATCTGGCACTTTGAAGCCTTGATAGTGAGGCCTGCCTTTCGCAGGGCCTCCAAAACTTTCCATAGGTGGACTAGGTGATCATCCCAGCTGGAGCTAAAGACAGCTATATAATCTAGATATGCTGCACTAAAAGCTTCCAGCCCTTGCAGGACTGTGTTCACCAACCTTTGAAAATTGGCAGGTGCATTTTTCAATCCAAAAGGCATTACTGTGAATTGGTAATGGCCTCCAATGCTTGAAAATGCAGTTTTTGCTTTTGCATTCTCTGATAACTTGATCTGCCAATACCCTGCAGTCAAATCAAAGGTACTTAGATACTTGGCAGATGCCAGTGTATCTATTAGCTCATCTGCCCTGGGTATAGGGTGAGCATCAGTTTTGGTTACCTGGTTGAGACCTCTGTAGTCAACACAAAATCTTATTTCCCTTTTACCATCTTTGGAATGAGGTTTTGGTTCAAGTACCACAGGAGAGGCCCCTGGACTTTCAGAGTGCTCAACCACTCCCATATCAAGCATTTTCTGCACTTCTTGCTTTATGCAGGCTCTGACATGGTCAGGCTGCCTATAGATTTTACTTTTGACAGGCAAGCTGTCTCCAGTATCTATAGTGTGCTCACACCAAGAAGTGGTGCCTGGCACAGTAGAGAAGAGTTCAGAAAACTGACCCAGGAGATTTATGCAGTGGTCTTTCTGCTCAGCAGTAAGACAATCTGCCAGTACTACACCTTCCACTAGAGCATCTTGTTCTGTGGAAGAGAAGAGATCAGGGAGAGGGTCACTCTCTTCTTCCTGTCCCTCATCTGTTGCCAAGAGCAGGGTGAGATCAGCCCAGTCATAGTAGGGTTTCAGGCGATTGACATGGAGCACCCTAAGGGGACTCCTGGCAGTGCCTAAGTCAACTAAGTAGGTGACTTCACCCTTTTTCTCAACAATAATGTGGGGTCCACTCCATTTGTCTTGGAGTGCTCTTGGGGCCACAGGCTCCAAGACCCACACTTTCTGCCCTGGTTGGTACTGAACCAAAACAGCCTTCTGGTCATGCCATTGCTTTTGGAGATCTTGGCTGGCCTGAAGGTTTTTACTGGCCTTTTTCATGTACTCAGCCATTCTGGATCTTAGGCCAAGTACATAGTCCACTATGTCTTGCTTGGAGATTTTAAAGGTTGTTCACAATCCTCCTTCATAAGTGTTAGAGGACCTCTTACAGGGTGTCCAAATAGGAGTTCAAAGGGGCTGAAGCCCACTCCTTTCTGGGGTACCTCCCTGTAAGCAAAAAGGAGGCAAGGTAACAGGATATCCCATCTCCTGCAGAGTTTTTCAGGGAGACCCATTATCATTCCTTTGAGGGTTTTATTAAACCTCTCAACCAGTCCATTTGTTTGTGGATGATAGGGTGTGGTGAACTTCTATGTCACACCACATTCCTTCCACATGGCCTTTAAGTAATCAGACATGAAATTGCTTCCCCTGTCTGATACCACCTCTTTTGGGAAGTCCACCCTGGAAAAGATTCCCAGGAGGGCCTTTGCCACTGCAGGAGCTGTAATGGTCCTTAGAGGAATAGCTTCAGGATATCTGGTGGCATGGTCCACTGCCACCAAGATACACCTATTGCCTGAAGCAGTAGGAGGGTCAAGGGGGCCAACTATGTCAACCCCTACCCTTTCAAAGGGAACCCCAACCACAGGCAGTGGAATAAGGGGTGCCTTTGGAGTGCCACCTGTCTTGCCACTGGCTTGACAGGTTTCACAGGACTTACAACATTCCTTTGTGTCCTCTGACATTCTAGGCCAATGAAACAAGGGGACAAGCCTGTCCCAAGTTTTCATTTGCCCCAAATGTCCAGCTAAGGGAATGTCGTGGGCTAGAGTTAGGAGGAACTTTCTGTATTCCTGAGGAATCACCAATCTCCTTGCAGCTCCAGGTTTTGGATCCCTTGCTTCAGTATACAAAAGGTTATCCTCCCAGTAAACTCTGTGAGAGTCACTGACATCCCCATTTGCTTGTTTGACAGCTTGCTGCCTTAGACCCTCTAGTGTGGGACAGGTATGCTGTGCCACACTCAGCTCCTCCCTGGTAGGCCCCCTGTAGGAGGCTGGACTGGCTTGTAGTGAGTACCAAGGGGTACTTGCACCTTGCACCAGGCCCAGTTATCCCTTATTAGTATATAGGGTGTCTAGCAGCTTAGGCTGATAGATAATGGTAGCTTAGCAGAGCAGCTTAGGCTGAACTAGGAGACGTGTGAAGCTACTACAGTACCACTTAGTGTCATATGCACAATATCATAAGAAAACACAATACACAGTTATACTAAAAATAAAGGTACTTTATTTTTATGACAATATGCCAAAGTATCTTAGAGTGTACCCTCAGTGAGAGGATAGGAAATATACACAAGATATATATACACAATAGCAAAAATATGCAGTATAGTCTTAGAAAACAGTGCAAACAATGTATAGTTACAATAGGATGCAATGGGGATACATAGGGATAGGGGCAACACAAACCATATACTCCAAAAGTGGAATGCGAACCACGAATGGACCCCAAACCTATGTGACCTTGTAGAGGGTCGCTGGGACTATTAGAAAATAGTGAGAGTTAGAAAAATAACCCTCCCCAAGACCCTGAAAAGTGAGTGCAAAGTGCACTAAAGTTCCCCTAAGGACAAAGAAGCCGTGTTAGAGGAATAATGCAGGAAAGAAACAAACCAACAATGCAACAACGATGGATTTCCAATCTAGGGTACCTGTGGAACAAGGGGACCAAGTCCAAAAGTCACAAGCAAGTCGGAGATGGGCAGATGCCCAGGAAATGCCAGCTGTGGATGCAAAGAAGCTTCTACTGGACAGAAGAAGCTGAGGTTTCTGCAAGAACGAAAAGGGCTAGAGACTTCCCCTTTGGTGGACGGATCCCTCTCGCCGTGGAAAGTTGTGCAAAAGTATTTTCCCGCCGAAAGAACGCCAACAAGCCTTGCTAGCTGCAAATCGTGCGGTTAGTGTTTTTGGACGCTGCTGTGGCCCAGGAGGGACCAGGAGGTCGCAAATTGGACCTGGAGGTAGAGGGGACGTCGAGTAAGACAAGGAGCCCTCTCAGCAGCAGGTAGCACCCGAAGAAGTGCCAGAAACAGGCACTACGAGGATGCGTGAAACAGTGCTCACCCGAAGTTACACAAAGGAGTCCCACGTCGCCGGAGACCAACTTAGAAAGTCGTGCAATGCAGGTTAGAGTGCCGTGGACCCAGGCTTGGTTGTGCACAAAGGATTTCCGCCGGAAGTGCACAGGGGCCGGAGTAGCTGCAAAAGTCGCGGTTCCCAGCAATGCAGTCTAGCGAGGTGAGGCAAGGACTTACCTCCACCAAACTTGGACTGAAGAGTCACTGGACTGTGAGGGCCACTTGGACAGAGTTGCTGGATTCGAGGGACCTCGCTCGTCGTGCTGAGAGGAGACCCAAGAGACCGGTAATGCAGCTTTTTGGTGCCTGCGGTTGCAGGGGGAAGATTCCGTCGACCCACGGGAGATTTCTTCGGAGCTTCTAGTGCAGAGAGGAGGCAGACTACCTCCACAGCATGCACCACCAGGAAAACAGTCGAGAAGGCGGCAGGATCAGCGTTACAGAGTTGCAGTAGTCGTCTTTGCTACTTTGTTGCAGTGTTGCAGGCTTCCAGCGCGGTCAGCAGTCGATTTCTTGGCAGAAGGTGAAGAGAGAGATACAGAGGAACTCGGATGAGCTCTTGCATTCGTTATCTAAAGTTTCCCCAGAGACAGAGACCCTAAATAGCCAGAAAAGAGGGTTTGGCTACCTAGGAGAGAGGATAGGCTAGCAACACCTGAAGGAGCCTATCACAAGGAGTCTCTGACGTCACCTGGTGGCACTGGCCACTCAGAGCAGTCCAGTGTGCCAGCAGCACCTCTGTTTCCAAGATGGCAGAGGTCTGGAGCACACTGGAGGAGCTCTGGACACCTCCCAGGGTAGGTGCAGGTCAGGGGAGTGGTCACTCCCCTTTCCTTTGTCCAGTTTCGCGCCAGAGCAGGGCTAAGGGGTCCCCTGAACCGGTGTAGACTGGCTTATGCAGAATTGGGCACATCTGTGCCCAAGAAAGCATTTCCAGAGGCTGGGGGAGGCTACTCCTCCCCTGCCTTCACAATATTTCCAAAGGGAGAGGGTGTCACACCCTCTCTCAGAGGAAGTTCTTTGTTCTGCCATCCTGGGCCAGGCCTGGCTGGACCCCAGGAGGGCAGATGCCTGTCTGAGGGGTTGGCAGCAGCAGCAGCTGCAGTGAAACCCCAGGAAGGGCAGTTTGGCAGTACCAGGGTCTGTGCTACAGACCACTGGGATCATGGGATTGTGCCAACTATGCCAGGATGGCATAGAGGGGGCAATTCCATGATCATAGACATGTTACATGGCCATATTCGGAGTTACCATTGTGAAGCTACATATAGGTAGTGACCTATATGTAGTGCACGCGTGTAATGGTGTCCCCGCACTCACAAAGTCCGGGGAATTGGCCCTGAACAATGTGGGGGCACCTTGGCTAGTGCCAGGGTGCCCTCACACTAAGTAACTTTGCACCTAACCTTTACCAGGTAAAGGTTAGACATATAGGTGACTTATAAGTTACTTAAGTGCAGTGTAAAATGGCTGTGAAATAACGTGGACGTTATTTCACTCAGGCTGCAGTGGCAGGCCTGTGTAAGAATTGTCAGAGCTCCCTATGGGTGGCAAAAGAAATGCTGCAGCCCATAGGGATCTCCTGGAACCCCAATACCCTGGGTACCTCAGTACCATATACTAGGGAATTATAAGGGTGTTCCAGTAAGCCAATGTAAATTGGTAAAAATAGTCACTAGCCTGTTAGTGACAATTTGGAAAGAAATGAGAGAGCATTACCACTGAGGTTCTGGTTAGCAGAGCCTCAGTGAGACAGTTAGGCACCACACAGGGAACACATACATATAGGCCACAAACTTATGAGCACTGGGGTCCTGACTAGCAGGGTCCCAGTGACACATAACAAACATACTGAAACATAGGGTTTTCACTATGAGCACTGGGCCCTGGCTAGCAGGATCCCAGTGAGACAGTGAAAACTCCCTGACATACACTCACAAACAGGCCAAAAGTCTGGGTAACAAGGCTAGAAAGAGGCTACTTTCTCACACAACCCCCCCCCAAACGAAGGACAATAAGGCTAACCTTGGCCAGTTGAGACTTTATTGTCTAAGTGGTGATAAGTAGAGAGTAGCTCTGCAATAGACTGGTTACTCCCTTTATCATCCACTATATGGTTACCTCCCTGTGGGGATGTAAACCACCCTGTTTGAAGTTTTTTAGCTAAGCAACAATGTGAAGATGTATTTTCAGAGTTTCTATCAGTAAGTTTTAGTTTAGAGCAGTGGGAATTGTCCACTGAACCTATTTGTAGTGATGGAAATGCCAGACAGGGATGCTGTCTCAATAAAGCCATAGCTGGGCAAAAACTTTGTCCATATGGCTGGAAGAGAGAACAGGGATGCTGTTTCTCTTGAGTTGGAGCAGGGCAGGGATGCTGTCCTATGAGCTCCACACTAGGGCAGGGATGCTGTCCTAAGTGTTGTGAGGCAGTGCAGGGTTTCTGCACTAAAGTTTCTCTGGGAGGGTTGGAGGGATGCTCCATGTTAACTAAAATGGTGCTCTTTTTCTCACCAATGTTAGTTATCCCACAGAGAGGTACTTCCACCTCAGGGAGTACAGTTTTGCCAACTGATGATTCCCTTGGAACAGGTGCCACCCCAGGAGAGGTTTCTCCCACCACAGGAATGGTATCCTGAATGGTAGGGTGGTTAGGGGATACTGTGATACCCTTTTTACCTGCTGATGGAGAAGGATCCTGAGTTTTCAGGCCTTCTCTCCTTTGCTTTTTCATTTCAGTAGAAATGAGAGGGAACAATTCCTCAGGGATGCCCAGCATGGCTGCATGGGCATAAAACTCTACATCAGCCCAACCTGAGGCCTCTAGGTCATTACCTAAGAGACAGTCTACAGGGAAGCTAGGTGATACCACCACCTGCTTAGGGCCAGTAACTCCACCCCAACTAAACTGAATTATAGCTAATGGAAGAAAATTAGTGGAGTTATGGACATCAATAATCTTATACTGTTGTCCAATGATGTGTTGATCAGGGTGCACTAGGTTTTCAGTCACCAAAGTGATACTGGCACCTGTATCCCTGCAGGCCAAGGCCTCAACACCATTTATTGAAACTGTCTGCCTGTACTTATCCATTGTAAGGGGACAAGCAGCCATTGTGGCAAGGCCAATGCCACTAGGTGTGACAGAATCTGTTTTGGGACTGACTACCTTAGTTTCTACTATGGACCCATAAGTGAACCCAACTACACCCTTAACTTGACTGTTGCCAGCAGTCCCACCACTAGTACCACTACTGCTAGGGGCACTAGAGCTTGATGTATTAGTGGTGGTAGGCTCAGGGGGTTTACCTGGACAGGACTTATCCCCTGGCCTATGGCCTCTGTTTTTACACACAAAGCACCAAGGCTTTTTAAATTGTGTAGGTTGAGAAGAAGAGGAAGAATTTGTTTTATCTCCACCCCCTGAAGAGTGTTTAAGATTTGAAGTGGGATCTTTGGTTTTACCCTTATCCCCATGCTTATCTTGAGATTTTTCACCATCTTTCTTCTTAGTGTTCTCTTTGTCACCCCCTGTATGAACTTTTCTGTTCACCCTTGTTCTGACCCATTTGTCTGCCTTCTTTCCCAATTCTTGGGGAGAGGTCAGATCAGAGTCCACCAAGTACTGGTGCAACAAATCAGACACACAATTATTAAGAATATGCTCTCTCAGGATCAAGTTATACAGGCTGTCATAATCAGTAACTTTACTGCCATGTAACCACCCCTCAAAGGCCTTCACTGAATGGTCAATGAAATCAACCCAGTCTAGTGAAGACTCCTTTTTGGTCTCTCTGAACTTTATCCTGTATTGTTCAGTGGTTAAGCCATAACCATCCAGGAGTGCATTCTTAAGTACTGTAAAATTATTGGCATCACTTTCTTTCACAGTAAGGAGCCTATCCCTACCTTTTCCACTAAATGATAGCCATAGGATAGCAGCCCACTGCCTTTGAGGGACATCCTGTACAACACAGGCCCTCTCAAGTGCAGCAAACCACTTGTTAATGTCATCCTCCTCCTTATAAGGGGGAACTATCTTGTGCAGATTCCTGGAATCATGCTCTTTTGCAGGATGACTATGGGGAATACTGCTGCTGCCACCATGGGTTTCTAAACCCAACTTCTGTCTTTCCTTCTCTAATTCTAAAGACTGTCTATCCAAATCCAGCTGTTGCTTTTTAAGCTTCAGTCTGGTTTGTTCCACCCTCAACTTATTGAGTTCCCTTTCTAACAATCTGTCATCAGGGTTGGTGGGAGGGACATTTCTAGATACAGAGGTATGATGAGAATGAACAGAAGGAGACCTGTCCCTTACAGAGGGCACCCTAACAGCTTGGCTAACAGAAACATCAGTACCACTGTGGTGTGAATAAATGCTTTTGCTATGATGTGAGACAACACTATTTGTATGGTGTGGGTCTTCATCATTACCAACTATGCTAGACTGTCTAGTAATGGGCAGGCTAGGAAGTTTCTTTCCTGAATCTTTTCCTGGGGGAGTCCCTGGATCAGATTGGGAACCATTAGCTACTCTTTCAACAGATGGGGCACTTCTAGCCTTATCCTGTTCTCTAAGCATGTTAAGTAACAATTCCAAGGAAGGATTCTTCCCTACACTCAAACCTCTCTCTATGCAGAGACTCCTTGCTCCTTTCCAGCTAAGGAGATCATATGCAAGTTTGGACAGATCAACATTTTGGCCTGTGCCAGACATTTTTAGAGTGAGTTAAAGTGATAGAAAAAGAGAAAAAAGTTTTTCAGAGCTTTTAGAAAGACAGAGAAAAAAAACTTTTAAAACTTTTTAGAACTTTTTAGAAAGTTAGAAGTACTTTTCAGCACTTAGAAAAGATTGAAAAGAGGAAATGCAAAACTTTTTGGCTATGTGTATATACACTGAACTTGTTTTGTATATTTTTCTCTTATGAAAAGTACAATGACAAGAGTGGTAAGTAGTCTCAAAGCACTTATCCCACCACTGCACAACCAATGTAGGAGGCTGGACTGGCTTGTAGTGAGTACCAAGGGGTACTTGCACCTTGCACCAGGCCCAGTTATCCCTTATTAGTGTATAGGGTGTCTAGCAGCTAAGGCTGATAGATAATGGTAGCTTAGCAGAGCAGCTTAGGCTGAACTAGGAGACGTGTGAAGCTACTACAGTACCACTTAGTGTCATATGCACAATATCATAAGAAAACACAATACACAGTTATACTAAAAATAAAGGTACTTTATTTTTATGACAATATGCCAAAGTATCTTAGAGTGTACCCTCAGTGAGAGGATAGGAAATATACACAAGATATATATACACAATAGCAAAAATATGCAGTATAGTCTTAGAAAACAGTGCAAACAATGTATAGTTACAATAGGATGCAATGGGGATACATAGGGATAGGGGCAACACAAACCATATACTCCAAAAGTGGAATGTGAACCACGAATGGACCCCAAACTTATGTGACCTTGTAGAGGGTCGCTGGGACTATTAGAAAATAGTGAGAGTTAGAAAAATAACCCTCCCCAAGACCCTGAAAAGTGAGTGCAAAGTGCACTAAAGTTCCCCTAAGGACAAAGAAGTCGTGTTAGAGGAATAATGCAGGAAAGACAGAAACCAACAATGCAACAACGATGGATTTCCAATCTAGGGTACCTGTGGAACAAGGGGACCAAGTCCAAAAGTCACAAGCAAGTCGGAGATGGGCATATGCCCAGGAAATGCCAGCTGTGGGTGAAAAGAAGCTTCTACTGGACAGAAGAAGCTGAGGTTTCTGCAGGAACGAAAAGGGCTAGAGACTTCCCCTTTGGTGGACGGATCCTTCTCGCCGTGGAGAGTCGTGCAGAAGTGTTTTCCCGCCAAAAGAACGCCAACAAGCCTTGCTAGCTTCAAATCGTGCTGTTAGTGTTTTTGGATGCTGCTGTGGCCCAGGAGGGACCAGGAGGTCGCAAATTGGACCAGGAGGTAGAGGGGACGTCGCGCAAGACATGGAGCCCACTTAACAGCAGGTAGCACCCGGAAAAGTGCCAGAAACTGGCTCTACAAAGATGCGTGAAATGGTGCTCACCCAAAGTTACACAAAGGAGTCCCACGTAGCCGGAGACCAACTTAGAAAGTCGTGCAATGTAGGTTAGAGTGCCGTGGACCCAGGCTTGGCTGTGCACAAAGGATTTCCGCCGGAAGTGCACAGGGGCCGGAGTAGCTGCAAAAGTCGCGGTTCCCAGCAATGCAGTCTAGCGAGGTGAGGCAAGGACTTACCTCCACCAAACTTGGACTGAAGAGTCACTGGACTGTGGGGGCCACTTGGACAGAGTTGCTGGATTCGAGGGACCTCGCTCGTCGTGCTGAGAGGAGACCCAAGAGACCGGTAATGCAGCTTTTTGGTGCCTGCGGTTGCAGGGGGAAGATTCCGTCGACCCATGGGAGATTTCTTCGGAGCTTCTAGTGCAGAGAGGAGGCAGACTACCCCCACAGCATGCACCACCAGGAAAACAGTCGAGAAGGCGGCAGGATCAGCGTTACAGAGTTGCAGTAGTCGTCTTTGCTACTTTGTTGCAGTGTTGCAGGCTTCCAGCGCGGTCAGCAGTCGATTCCTTGGCAGAAGGTGAAGAGAGAGATGCAGAGGAACTCGGATGAGCTCTTGCATTCGTTATCTAAAGTTTCCCCAGAGACAGAGACCCTAAATAGCCAGAAAAGAGGGTTTGGCTACCTAGGAGAGAGGATAGGCTAGCAACACCTGAAGGAGCCTATCACAAGGAGTCTCTGACATCACCTGGTGGCACTGGCCACTCAGAGCAGTCCAGTGTGCCAGCAGCACCTCTGTTTCCAAGATGGCAGAGGTCTGGAGCACACTGGAGGAGCTCTGGACACCTCCCAGGGGAGGTGCAGGTCAGGGGAGTGGTCACTCCCCTTTCCTTTGTCCAGTTTCGCGCCAGAGCAGGGCTAAGGGGTCCCCTGAACCGGTGTAGACTGGCTTATGCAGAATTGGGCACATCTGTGCCCAAGAAAGCATTTCCAGAGGCTGGGGGAGGCTACTCCTCCCCTGCCTTCACACCATTTTCCAAAGGGAGAGGGTGTCACACCCTCTCTCAGAGGAAGTTCTTTGTTCTGCCATCCTGGGCCAGGCCTGGCTGGACCCCAGGTGGGCAGATGCCTGTCTGAGGGGTTGGCAGCAGCAGCAGCTGCAGTGAAACCCCAGGAAGGGCAGTTTGGCAGTACCAGGGTCTGTGCTACAGACCACTGGGATCATGGGATTGTGCCAACTATGGCAGGATGGCATAGAGGGGGCAATTCCATGATCATAGACATGTTACATGGCCATATTCGGAGTTACCATTGTGAAGCTACATATAGGTAGTGACCTATATGTAGTGCACGCGTGTAATGGTGTCCCCGCACTCACAAAGTCCGGGGAATTGGCCCTGAACAATGTGGGGGCACCTTGGCTAGTGCCAGGGTGCCCTCACACTAAGTAACTTTGCACCTAACCTTTACCAGGTAAAGGTTAGACATATAGGTGACTTATAAGTTACTTAAGTGCAGTGTAAAATGGCTGTGAAATAACATGGACGTTATTTCACTCAGGCTGCAGTGGCAGGCCTGTTTAAGAATTGTCAGAGCTCCCTATGGGTGGCAAAAGAAATGCTGCAGCCCATAGGGATCTCCTGGAACCCCAATACCCTGGGTACCTCAGTACCATATACTAGGGAATTATAAGGGTGTTCCAGTAAGCCAATGTAAATTTGTAAAAATAGTCACTAGCCTGTTAGTGACAATTTGGAAAGAAATGAGAGAGCATAACCACTGAGGTTCTGGTTAGCAGAGCCTCAGTGAGACAGTTAGGCACCACACAGGGAACACATACATATAGGCCACAAACTTATGAGCACTGGGGTCCTGACTAGCAGGGTCCCAGTGACACATAACAAACAAACTGAAACATAGGGTTTTCACTATGAGCACTGGGCCCTGGCTAGCAGGATCCCAGTGAGACAGTGAAAACACCCTGACATACACTCACAAACAGGCCAAAAGTGGGGGTAACAAGGCTAGAAAGAGGCTACTTTCTCACACCCCCCTTCACCCAAAAGCTCACCAGTGTCTGCTTCCAGCTCCTCTGGTGTAGGTTCTGCACAGGGTGGAAATTCTTCTTCCTCAGAAGTTGAATCCACTGTAGAGGGAGGGATAATAGGTAGTGTTTTACCTTTACTAACCCTAGCTTTAGGGAGCACTTGGTCCATTCTTCCAGGATCCAAGTCACCCTGTCCTTTTTGCTTTTTGGCCTGAGCCCTGGTTAAAGCAAAAATATGCCCTGGAATGCCCAGAATTGCTGCATGAGCCTCCAACTCCACTTCTGCCCAATCTGATGTCTCTAAATCGTAACCTAGTAGACAGTCTACAGGTAAATCTGAGGCAACCACAACTTTCTTTGGGCCAGTAACCCCCCCCAGTTGAGATTCACAACGGCCATGGGGTGGCTAAGAGTCTTGTTATGAGCATTGGTTACTTGGTACTGGTGACAAAGTAGGTGTTGTTCAGGGTGGACCAGTTTCTCTATTACCATTGTAACACTGGCACCTGTGTCCCTGTAGGCCTGAACCTCAACACCATTTATTAGGGGTAGTTGCTTGTACTTATCCATGTTAAGGGGACAAGCAACCAAGGTGGCCAAATCAATGGCCCCCTCAGAGACTAACACAGCCTCTGTGGTCTCCCTAATCAGACCAACCCCAATGAAGTTACCAAAAGTGAGCCCAGCTACTCCCTTGGATTGGCTATTAGTAGGTTTGCTCCCACCACCACTGCTATTACTAGGGGCACAAGGTGTAGAAGCAGGGGTTGTAGTGGTAGGAGGCTTGGTGCTTTTCTTTGGGCAACTGGGATCAGTTGTCCAATGGCCTTTTATTTTACATAAATAGCACCATGGTTTATTTTCTTTGTTTTGATTTGAAGAGGATATGGGCCCACCACCCCCACCAGAGTGTTTTTGTGGGCCTGATGAAGACTCATTTTTAGATTTGTCCCCACCCTTGTCAGAAGACTTACCATCCTTCTTCTTGCCATACTTGTCACCCCCTGTATGAACATTTCTGTTCACCCTTGTTCTGACCCATTTGTCTGCCTTCTTTCCCAATTCTATGGGAGAGGTCAGATCAAAGTCTACCAGGTACTGGTGTAACAAATCAGACAAACAATTATTAAGAATATGTTCTCGCAGGATTAAGTTATACAGGCTTTAATAGTCAGAAACTTTACTGCCATGTAACCACCCCTCCAAGGCCTTCACTGAATGGTCAACAAAGTCTACCCAGTCTTGTGAAGACTCCTTTTTGGTCTCTCTGAACTTTATCCTGTATTGTTCAGTGGTTAAGCCATAACCATCCAGGAGTGCATTCTTAAGAACTGTAAAATTATTGGCATCACTTTCTTTCACAGTAAGGAGCCTATCCCTACCTTTTCCACTAAATGATAGCCACAGGATAGCAGCCCACTGCCTTTGAGGGACATCCTGTACAGCACAGGCCCTCTCAAGTGCAGCAAACCACTTGTTAATGTCACCCCCCTCCTTGTAAGGGGAACTATCTTATGCAGATTCCTAGAATCATGCTCTTTTGCAGGATGACTATTTGGAATACTGCTGCTGCCACCATGGGGTCCTAACCCCAACCTCTGTCTTTCTTTTTCTAAATCAAAGGACTGCCTATCTAAATCCAGCTGTTGCTTCTTGAGCTTCAGCCTGGATTCCTCCACTCTCAATCTATTGAGCTCCCTTTCTAACACTCTGTCATCAGGGTGGGTGGGTTGGGCATGTCTTGATACATTAGAATGGTGAGAATGAACAGAGGGAGACCTGACCCTAACAGATGGCACTCTAACATTCTGGCCTACAGAAGTAACACTTCTACTGTGATGAGAAGCAACACTATTACTGTGATGTGAATTCACATCAGTACCAGCTATGCTAGGTGGCCTGCTAAGGGGCAGGTTGGAAAGATTCCCTCCCAAATCTTTTTCTAGGGGTGCCCCAGGATCAGATTGGGAAGCATCAGCTAATTTCTCACCAGAAGTGCCAACTAAGGTCTTATCTTGTCCAAGGAGCATATTAACTAACAGTTGTCTTGAGGGATTCTTCCCTACCCCTAAACCTCTATCTATGCAGAGACTCCTTGCTTCCTTCCAGCTTAGGTTGTCATAAGCTATGCTGGCCAGATCAGGAGTTTGGCCTGTACCAGACATGATAGAAAAGGTTTAAGGGACAGAAAAAGAGAGAAAACGTTTTCAGAACTTTTTAAAGGACAGAGGAAAAAAAACTTTTAAAACTTTTAAAGAACTTTTTGAAAGTTTAGAGGTACTTTTCAGCACTTAGCAAAGAAGTGAGAGAAGAAAAGCAAAACATTTTGGTTAAGAGTACATAAACTGAACTTGTTTTGTATATTTTTCTCTTATGAAAAGTACAAAATGACAAAGTGGTAAGTAGTTGCAAAGTACTTATCCCACCGCTGCACTGCCAATGTAGGATGCTGGACTAGCTTGTAGTGAATACCAAGGGGTACTTACACCTTGCACCAGGCCCAGGTATCCCTTATTAGTGTAGAGTGGTGTCTAGCAGCTTAGGCTGATAGAAAAGGTAGCTTAGCAGAGCAGCTTTGCTGAACTAGGAGACGAGTGAAGCTCCTACAGTACCACTAGTCCCATATGCACAATACCATAAGAAAACACAATACACAGATATACTCAAAATAAAGGTACTTTATTTTTATGACAATATGCCAAAGTATCTCAGTGAGTACCCTCAGAATGAGGATAGCAAATATACACCAGATATATGTACACAATACCAAAATATGCAGTAATAGCAATAGAAAACAGTGCAAACAATGTATAGTCACAATAGAATGCAAAGGGGGCACATAGGGATAGGGGCAACACAAACCATATACTCTAGAAGTGGAATGCGAACCACGAATGGACCCCAAACCTATGTGACCTTGTAGAGGGTCGCTGGGACTGTAAGGAAACAGTGAGGGTTAGAAAAATAACACACCCCAAGACCCTGAAAAGTGAGTGCAAAGTGCACTAAAGTTCCCCAAAGAGCACAGAAGTTGCGATAGGGGAATTCTGCAGGAAAGACCAACACCAGCAATGCAACAACGATGGATTTCCAGATGAGAGTACCTGTGGAACAAGGGGACCAAGTCCAAAAGTCACGATCAAGTCGGGAGTGGGCAGATGCCCAGGAAATGCCAGCTCTGGGTGCAAAGAAGCTGCCACCAGATGGTAGAAGCTATGGATTCTGAAAGAACAACAAGGGCTAGAAACTTCCCCTTTGGAGGATAGATGTCCCACGTGGAGAAGATTCGTACAGAAGTGTTTTCGTGCAGAAAGACAGCAAACAAGCCTTGCTAGCTGCAAGGGTCACGGTTAGGTTTTTTGGATGCTGCTGTGGCCCAGGAGGGACCAGGATGTTGCCAATTGCGTGAGGAGATAGAAGGGGCGTCCAGCAAGACAGAGAGCCCACTCAGTTGCAAGCAGCACCTGAAGAAGTGCCGGAACAGGCACTACGAGGTGGAGTGAACCGGAGCTCACCCGAAGTTGCATAAGAGAGCCCCACGACGCCAGAGGACAACTCAGGAGGTTGTGCAATGCAGGTTAGAGTGCCGGGGACCCAGGCTTGGCTGTGCACAAAGGAAATCCTGGAAGAGTGCACAGGAGCCGGAGTAGCTGCAAAACACGTGGTTCCCAGCAATGCAGTCTAGCGTGGGGAGGCAAGGACTTACCTCCACCAAACTTGGACTGAAGAGTCACTGGACTGCGGGAGTCACTTGGACAGAGTTGCTGAGTTCAAGGGACCTCGCTCGCCATGCTGAGAGGAGACCCAGAGGACCGATGATGGAGTTCTTTGGTGCCTGCGGTGGCAGAGGGAAAATTCCGTCGACCCACGGGAGATTTATTCGGAGCTTCTAGTGCAGAGAGGCGGCAGACTACCCACACAGCATGCACCACCAGGAAAACAGTTGAGAAGGCGGCAGGATCAGCGTTACAAGGTCGCAGTAGTCGTCTTTGCTACTTTGTTGCAGTTTTGCAGGCTTCCAGCGCGGTCAGCAGTCGATTCCTTGGCAGAAGGTGAAGAGAGAGATGCAGAGGAACTCTGATGAGCTCTTGCATTCGTTATCTAAGGAATTCCCCAAAGCAGAGACCCTAAATAGCCAGAAAAGGAAGTTTGGCTACTTAGGAAAGAGGATAGGCTAGCAACACCTGAAGGAGCCTATCAGAAGGAGTCTCTGACATCACCTGCTGGCACTAGCCACTCAGAGTAGTCTAGTGTGTCAGCAGCACCTCTGTTTCCAAGATGGCAGAGGTCTGGAGCACACTGGAGGAGCTCTGGGCACCTCCCAGGGGAGGTGCAGGTCAGGGGAGTGGTCACTCCCCTTTCCTTTGTCCAGTTTCGCGCCAGAGCAGGGCTGAGGGATCCCTGAACCAGTGCAGACTGGCTTATGCAGAGATGGGCACCATCTGTGCCCATCAAAGCATTTCCAGAGGCTGGGGGAGGCTACTCCTCCCCAGCCCTGACACCTTTTTCCAAAGGGAGAGGGTGTAACACCCTCTCTCTGAGGAAGTCCTTTGTTCTGCCTTCCTGGGCCAGGCCTGTCTGGACCCCAGGAGGGCAGAAACCTGTCTGAGGGGTTGGCAGCAGCAGCAGCTGCAGTGAAACCCCGGGAAAGGTAGTTTGGCAGTACCCGGGTCTGAGCTAGAGACTCGGGGGATCATGGAACTGTCTCCCCAATGCCAGAATGGCATTGGGGTGACAATTCCATGATCTTAGACATGTTACATGGCCATGTTCGGAGTTACCATTGTGACGCTATACATATGTCGTGACATATGTATAGTGCACGCGTGTAATGGTGTCCCCGCACTCACAAAGTCCGGGGAATTTGCCCTGAACAATGTGGCTAGTGCCAGGGTGCCCACACTCTAAGTAACTTAGCACCCAACCTTTACTAGGTAAAGGTTAGACATATAGGTGACTTATAAGTTACTTAAGTGCAGTGGTAAATGGCTGTGAAATAACGTGGACGTTATTTTACTCAGGCTGCACTGTGTAATAATTGTCAGATCTCCCTATGGGTGGCACAAGAAATGCTGCAGCCATAGGGATCTCCTGGAACCCCAATACCCTGGTACCTCAGTACCATATACTAGGGAATTATAAGGGTGTTCCAGTATGCCAATGTGAATTGGTGAAATTGGTCACTAGCCTGTTAGTGATAATTTGGAAAGAAATGAGAGAGCATAACCACTGAGGTTCTGGATAGCAGAGCCTCAGTGAGACGGTTAGTCATAACACAGGTAACACATACAGGGCACACTTATGAGCACTGGGGCCCTGGATGGCAGGGTCCCAGTGACACATACAACTAAAACAGCATATATACAGTCAAATATGGGGGTAACATGCCAGGCAAGATGGTACTTTCCTACACTGGTGACCAAGTAGGTGTTGTTCAGGGTGGACATAAACACTGAGGTTCTGGTTAGCAGAGCCTTGGTGATACAGTTAGGCACCACACAGAGAACACATACAGGGCACATACTATGAGCACTGGGCCATGCCTGGCAGGGTCGCAGTGACACAAGGACTAAAACAACATACATACAGTGAAATATGGGGGTAACATGCCAGGCAAGATGGTACTTTCCTACACTCTTTGAGATCTAGTGATGCCGTTTGGTCTATGTAATGCCGCAGCAGGTTTTCAATATTTCCTAAACGATGTTCTGAGAGAATACCTAGACATCTTTGTCATTGTTTATATTGATGATATATTGATTTATTCAAACTCATGAAGAACATGTAACAAAGGTGTTACAAACTCTACGAAACCATAATTAGTTTTGCAAATTAAGTAAATGCGAATTTCATACCGAAGACGTAGAATGTTTGGGAGTCATTTTAACACCTGACGGCATGCAAATGACTGAGAGAAAAATTTATGCTGTAGCAGAATGGCCCACACCTAAATCAGTATGTGACATTCAATGTTTTTTGGGCTTTGCAAATTTTTACCAGCGCTTCATCCATCACTTCTCCCAAAAGGTAGCACCAGTCACCAAATTGCTAAGAAAAAAACCCTTCTTCAACTGGTCCTAAGAGACAGAGAAGGCATTTCAAGAGTTAAAAAAGGCTTTTACTTCAGCTCCCATTGTGGAGGAACCATTCATTGTGGAAGCTGATGCATCTGATGTCGCTGTTGGGGCCATCCTTTCCCAACATCACCTAGAAACTGGATAATTGCATCCCGTAGCATATGTGTCACAAAAACTGAATGAAGCGGAACAGAATTACACCATTGCGGAAAAAGAATTACTAGCAACCCGCAATGCTTTCAAAGAATGGAGACATTATCTGTTGGGATAAACACACCATAACTGTATACCTTGACCATAGAAATTTACAATTTATGAGCTCTGCCAGACTACTAACTCCCAGGCAACTAAGATGGATGTTATTCTTTGCAGAATTTGATTTCATAGTGACTTTTAGACCAGGAGTAGATGACCGCAAGGCCGATGCATTGTCTAGGCAAGATTCTTCAATCACACATACTGAACAAAAACCCATGCCTATTATAACGCCTTCAAAAGTGTTGTGTTTAATAGCGGCCGACAAAATCTTTGATCTCATTCGTAATCATTTTCATATCACCAAATGGCAAGAATGGTTACAACAAGATACCAAAAGGTCCATTCAACAAGGCCTACCTCTACATGAATCTCGAGTGTTTCTGCCTACTGAAGAGTTAAGAGAGATAGCTTTTCACTGGTTGCATACTCATCCTCTGGCAGGTCATCCAGGTCCTCAAAAAACACTAGAATTAATTAAAAGGTATTTTTGGTGGCCTACATTTGTTTATGACTTAAAGCAAATGTTGCAATCATGCGAAGTATGTGCAAGATTAAAAAATGAACATAGCAAGCCTATGGGTCTATTGATACCTCTACCCGTTCCCAATCATCCATGGGAACATATCTCTATGGATTTTATTACTGGTTTCCCCAAGTAAGGCAATATTCAACCATTTTGGTGGTGGTAGATAGTCTTACCAAATATGCTCATTTCATTGCATGTAAAGGTCTCCCAACATCCAACACTTTAGCAACTATCATCTTAGAAAGCATTGTTCGCCTTCATGGACTTCCAAGAGTCATCCTCTCTGATAGAGAACCACAATTTTCTGCATGTTTTTGGCAGCAATGGTGCAAGGCTTTACAAATTGATTCAACCTTATCCACTAGTTATCATCCACAACCGGATGGTCAAACAGAAAGACTGAACCAAACTCTAAAACAATGTTTATGATGTTATGCAACAAAGTCTCCAAAAACCTGGCTGGATCTCCTGTGGCTTGCAGAACTGGCTTATAACAACTCTAACCATTCTTCAATAAACTCAGCTCCCTTCTATGGTTTATATGGGTGTCATCCGCACATCTTGCCAGTTACGCTACCTGCTTTTACGCAAACCACTCCAGCAGTCATAGATATGTTAACACACATGAAAAGAATACATTCACAACTACAAGCAAATCTACACCAGGCAAAGACAAAATATAAAATGCAAACTGGAGGCAGCCTGGCCCTCAGTATACAGACAAAGATAGAGTTTGGTTATCCACGAAAAAACTTTGTATTAAAAAATAAAAACATGTTTCATCCCAAATTCAGAGGGCCCCATGAAGTTCTGTGACAAGTAAAACCTGTAACATATAAACTTAAATTGCCATTGTCCTTGAAAATCCATCCAGTGTTTCACACTTCACTTCTTAAACCTGCTTTGCCCTCAAGTGTCGCACAACCTGCTCCTCTACTAGTCCAAGGTCACTGGGAGTATGAGGTGCGAGCTATTTTAGACTCCCGATATCGTGGGTCTTCCCTTTGGTATTTAGTGTCCTGGGAGGGATACGGACCTGAAAACGGCTCATGGGAACCTGCACGGCATGTCCATGCACCATGTTTGGTGAAACGCTTTCATCTCCTCCACCCTGATAAGCCGGGTCCTGGACCACGCTTGGGGGAGGGGTGTAATGTCAGGAATAAGGCTGTCCACAGTCCAGGACCCGCCCTGACCTCTGCTTCGCCTCTTTGCACCGCGTCATGCGGGTCGCTTGTAATCCCCGCTTGCTCCAGAAGTGGTCATTAGCGTCGCCTGCCCTGTGGTAAAGCTTATGTAGCTGCAGGGTCAGGACACTGGTGGACAAGATGCACTTATCAATGCCATTCTATGAATGGACTACAACTCCCAAGTTTTTAGAGGCAGCTGACATCTTGGGGTGTGGCAGGCCTATAAAGCCCAGCCACACCCAAGCACATTGCTCACTATTTTGAAGACTTTGGTGCAGTCAGACCTCGTGGGGAGTTCCTCTGAAGAAAGCAGATTTCCTGCATGGCAGAGTGGCAGCATGTCAGAGTATCCTTGTTTCCATGGTGAATTGAAAAACCAGTAGGTCGTACTCGTACTGGTAAGGTCTTGATGAGTCACAACTTGAAGGGGGTTGTTTACTGCCAAAGGTAGAGCACCCCTTAGCAAAACGAGCAAAACGCTTTAGACCAAAAGTAAAGCGCTCCTGGCACGACGATCAAATCGCTTCAGGCCAAACGAGGAAAGCGCCCTTGGCACAACAATCAAAGCGCTTCAGGCCACCTGAGTAAAGCGCCCCTTGGCACAATGAGCAAAGCACTTCAGGCTAAATGAGTAAAGCGCCCTTGGCACGACAATCAAATTGCTTCAGGCTAAACGAGTAAAGTGCCCTTGGCACAATAATCAAAGCGCTTCAGGCCACACGAGGAAAGCACCCTTGGCATGACAATCAAAGCGCTTCAGGCCACACGAGGAAAGCGCCCTTGGCACGACAATCAAAGAGCTTCAGTCCACACGAGGAAAGCGCCCTTGGCACGACAATCAAAGCGCTTCAGGCCACACGAGTAAAGCGCCCTTGACACAACGAGCAAAGCGCTTCAGGCAAAACAAGTAGAAGCGCCCCAGGCAAAATGAGTAAAGCACTTCATGCATAATGATCAAAGCGCTTCAAGTTCAATTAGTAAAACTTTTCAGGCCTCAGTTACAAACGTGAAAGCGCTTGAGAAAAGCAAGCTGTATTTTCATTGTTTTTTGGGAAGTACAATATGTGAGATACATATTTAAATCTTTGTGCATTTCTAGGCTGAGATCAAACGTTTATGTTATGAACGCATAATTGTTACATGGTTAATATTCAGAGTATGATCATAGTCCAAAGCTCTTGCCATTTTTAGGTACAGAGATTGCAGTTCGTTCTTGTTCCATGATTCAAAGAAGGGGCTACGCCCAGTTCACAGACGCCTTTGTTCCAGAGTCTATTGGTGAGTTTATACTGTTATGAAAGAGTATATGCATATTTGTCCTAACCATTTTCTTTTCAGATCACTCTCCCTGCAGTTCCCTACCCTAATTCCTTCCCCCCTGCTTGGCTTCATCAATACTCTGCGCTCTGATAGCTTTCTGAGTTGGTGACGCCGGGAGGTGGGCCTTTTGGTCAGCAGCATGCAGAGCCCGAGGAAAGGGCACTGTGACAAGAACAATGCATTTTCTGTAGGAGCGGGGTGTTACACCCTCTCCCATTGGAAATAGGTGTTACAGGCATGGGAGGTGTATCCTCCCAGAGCCTCTGGAAATGGTTTGAAGGGCACAAACAGTGCCCCTCCTGGCATAATCCAGTCTACATTGGTTCAGGGACCCACAGACCCTGCTCTGGGGCAAAACTGGACAAAAGGAAAGGGGAGTGACCATTCCCCTGTCCATCATCACCCTAGGGTGGTGCCCAGAGTTCCTCCAGAGTGTCCCTGTCATTAGCCATCTTGGATTCAAAGGTGTGGGGACCCTCTGGGAACATCTGAGTGGCCAGTGCCAGCAGGTGATGTCAGAGGCCCCTCCTGATAGGGGCATACCTTGGTAGGTAGGCAATTCCCCTCTCAGGGCTATTTAGGGTCTCTCCTCTGGGTGTTTCCTCAGATTCAGTTTGGAAGACTCCTCCAGGACTTCTCTGCATCCTCTGCTTCAGTTTCTGACCATCAGATCAACTGCAGACTGCTCCAGGAACCGCTGTAACTGCAACAAAGTATCCAGGAAGACTACTGTGACCTGCAAATTAAGCTCCAGCCAGCAACTGCAACAGTTTCCAGGTTGTGCATGATCTAAGGACTGCCTGTCTTTACCCTGCACCAGAAGAACTGAAGGAATCTCCTGTGAAGTGACCGAGTCACTTCCCTGCTTCAGCAGGTACCTCTATGCGACGACGACCGGTACTCTGGGACTCCTGTCCTGTCGACAAGCTTGATCCCTGGAACACAGGTGGTGGACCGAAGTGATCCTGACTGTCCTAAGGTCTAGCTGTGCAAATTTGGTGGAGGTAAGGGCTTGCCTTCCCGTGCCAGACAGTACCCCTGCTGCAGCTACTTGGTCTTCTATGCACTTCTTCCAAACGTTCTTCATGCACTGTGTAGCCCAGGTCCCCAGCACTCTATCCTGCGACACTCAGCTCCCTGAGTTGTTCTCTGGCGGTGTGGGATCCTTCTGTGTAGTGCTGCGACAACCATACTTTGCAACTCCTTTGTCCCCATGTCCTGGGACTCCCGTGGGTGCTGCCTGGTCTTCTGAGGGCTCTCTGAAGTGCTGAGAGCCCCCTCTGTCTCCTCAGTCCAAGTTGAGACCCCCAGGTCCTTCCTGGGTCCGGGCAGCTCCTCTTTGACGCAAAACGCATCCTTGAGTGAACCAAGGCTTGTTGGTTGAATCCAGCGATGCAAACTGCCTGCATCCAACGACTCGATGTGGGACATCTCCTACACCAAGCAGGAACCCACAGCTATCTTCTTTGGTGCATTTCTGTACTTTTCTGCCACCCGGAGAATCCACTTTTGTACCTTCTTCCAGGTTGTTAGGGGCTCCTGCACTTCCTGGATTCTTCATAGACTTCTCGACTTTGTCTCCTCTCTCCACAGGTCTTCAGGTCCAGGAATGCATTGTTGGTTTCTTGCAGTCTTGCTTGGTTGTTGCATAATCCTTCACCACGACTTCTAATTTGTTCTGAGGAAACTTGCTGTATTTTAGTCCTGTTTTCCTGGGCTCTGAGGTGGGGTATTTTCCTTACCTTTGGTGTTTTTTTACACTCCCAGCGCCCCTCTACACACTACACTTGTCTGGGGGGAATCCGACTTTCGCATTCCACTATTTTAGTATAAGGTTTTTGTTGCCCATAGGACCACTGCAATCTATTATTTTTTTCACTGTTTGCACTATTCTATGAATGTTTACTTACCTGATTTTGGTTACTAGTGTATATATTGTGTACAATACTTACCTCCAATAGTATTGCCTCTAAGATATTTTTGGCCTTTGTGTCACTAAAATAAAGTACCTTTATTTTTGGTAACACTGAGTATTGTCTTTTATTGTACATTAGTATTGTGTGTCTATAGTGATATTGCAAAAGCTTTGCATGACTCCTAGTTCAGCATTGGCTGCTCTGCTACAGCTACCCCTAGGCAGCCTGAGCTGCTAGACACTGCCTACATTTCACTAATAAGGGATAACTGGACCTGGTATAAGGTGTGTAAGTATCTTAGGTACCCACTACAAACCAGGCCAGCCTCCTACAAGTGCCACCTCATAATGCCCAAACCACGGCTCTGTCATACCCCACAGCAAAATCCTTTACCACATCCTTGGGTATACGTACCTTCTATTTGGATCGCACTGTAGAACGTCTGCTACCATCTGTGCAGGACCTGTTTTTCAGATCCACCTCCTTCAAGCTGAGCAGTTGAGCTAAAAGCATTTTCTTCTCCTCTATGGTGATTTCCTCCTTCTCGATGGCACTTTTCTCTTTCTCATCCTCTCTTTTGAATCTTGCTAGTTCCAACTGAAGCTCCATCTCATTCTTCAGCTTGAGCTTCTCCAGCTCCATTTGGAGCTAGCTGGCCACCTGTCCTTTAGCTCCTCTGGAGTCACACCTCTCGAGAAAACACTGCTGCTTGCCCTGAAAGGTACCCTCCTACCAGGCATATTCTGATTCTCCCTTGTGTGCTCATCAGCCTCCGTTGCTGGCAACCAGGCCCTCAGTGCCTTTTGCAGCTCCTGCTTTTTAGTGAGGCATTTAGTAAGACATCTGAGCTCCTTGCAGAACTTTTTGAGCTGAGGCACCAAATAAGTCTCCAACCTCTCCTGCTCAAACACCAACTATGCAGCTCCAACTGATGGCTTTCCAGACTGAGACATGATTGTGAATCAAACTCAAAAGTTACAAAAAGAGAAAAACCAAAGCAGTATGCTGGGGTGTAATGGTCTGCAAGATCTGAAATATGGAATTAGTATATACCAATCACTGTGTGTAAAGTACAAATAAAAGTCCTATCCTCACCGCTGATCACTAGTGTTAGAAATGGAATCTCTAGTTAGCAGTAGTTTCCATCCTTTCCAAGTAGGGACCCTCACATTAGTCAGGATAAGAGAGTCACACAGCTAACATAACCCCTGCTCACCCCCTTAGTAGCTTGGCATGAGCTATCAGGTTTATCTCAGAGGCAATGTGTGAAGCATTTGTACACACACACACACACACACACACACACACAATAACACAGTGAAAAGACCACAAAAGTACTCCACACCAGTTTAGAAACATAGTCAATATTGACCCGAGTAAAACAAGATTAAAAAAACGAAAATTCAACATACGCAAGCAAAGATACACATTTTCAAAGATTAAGGGGGTCATTCTAACTCTGGAGGGCGGCGGAGGCCGCCCGCCAGAGTTCCCCCCTCCGAAATACCGCTCCGCGGTCGAAAGACCGCGGAGGGTATTCTAGGTTTTTCCCTGGGCTGGCGGGCGGTCGCCAAAAGACCGCCCGCCAGCCCAGGGAAAAACTCCCTTCCCACGAGGATGCCGGCTCGTAATCGAGCCGGCGGAGTGGGAAGGTGCGACGGGTGCTGTTGCACCCGTCGCGTATTTCACTGTCTGCCAAGCAGACAGTGAAATACTCATAGGGGCCCTCTTACGGGGGCCCCTGCAGTGCCCATGCCAGTGGCATGGGCACTGCAGGGGCCCCCAGGGGCCCCGCGACCCCCCCTACCGCCATCCGGTTCCCGGCGGGCGGACCGCCGGGAACTGGATGGCGGTAGGGGGGGTCGGAATCCCCTCGGCGGCGCAGCTAGCTGCGCCGCCTTGGAGGATTCAAAAGGGCGGCGGGACACTGGCGGGAGACCGCCAGTGTTGCCGGTCTGACCGCGGCTTTACCGCCGCGGTCAGAATGCCCTGCGGGGCACCGCCGGCCTGTCGGCGGTGCTCCCGCCGACCCTGGCCAATGACCCCCTAAATCTTAGTATAGCGCTTAGAAATACAATACCTCAAAGGATTAAAAACAAGACATCAGAAGCAAAATGTTTGGAGATATTCCTGAAAAAAGGGCAATTTCCAACAGGAGGTAAGGGTGATTTTAGGGTCTAAAGGTTGGTAGAGGCAAAGGGAGTAAGTATATTTTTGAGTTCAGGGTTGGGTAGAGGTAAAGGAGGTAAGGGTGATTATAGGGTTTAGGAAGTGGGTAGAGGTAAAGGGAGGTATGGAACAAAAGAACGAGTTACTTACCTTCGGTAACGACTTTTCTGGTGGATCCATTAGCTACCTGTGGATTCCTCACCTAATGAATACTCACATGGCACCAGCATTCGACGGAAATCTTCTTCCTAGCCTCTGCACGTCGACGAGGACGTCACTCTAGCCCACGCGACGCCGTCTGACGTCGTACAGGCAATAAGAGGTCCTCGCCGACGTGCCGACGTCAGTACCAACATTTTTTACGTGCATGAGAATAACAACCCAATGCAATGAAAGAGCAAGGCAACATCCCATAACATTGTAAATCACACAACATTGCAATAAAATGGCTGTAGATGTAATATAACTCTTTTTTTTTTTTTTAAAAAATCAAACAAACAAATATATGCAAATCATGTATATACACAAAGATATATACATATATATATATATATATATATATATATATACAAGTATCCATATATACAAAATCTATTGCAACCTTGAAGACCAAGAGGAGCGCACTCAAGGATTACTTGGAAAGACCAGAAAGGCAATGGGGATGCGGGTGGGACCGTGAGGAATCCACAGGTAGCTAATGTATCCACCAGAAAAGTCGTTACCGAAGGTAAGTAACTCGTTCTTCTGATGGATACAACTACCTGTGGATTCCTCACCTAATGAATAGAGTCCCAAAGCAGTACCACTCCCGGTGGTGGGTGCCGAAATGGTCAAACCAAGAAATCCTGCAGCACTGACCGTGCAAAATGGCCATCCCTTCTGACCTCAGAGTCCAAACAGTAATGTTTCGCAAAAGTGTGAAGGGACGACCAAGTTGCGGCCTTGCAGATGTCGACCACAGGAACACCTCTGGCCAAGGCCGAAGTGGCCGACTTAGCTCTGGTGGAATGAGCTCTAATGCCATCAGGAGGATCCTTCTTTGCTAAAGAGTAACAGATTTTAATGCAAAGAACAACCCACCTGGAGAGTGTTCTCTTGTGGACTGCCTTTCCTCTCCTCTTGCCCACGTATCCGATGAACAACTGATCCTCCAGCCTGAAATCCTTCGTTCTATCAATGAAGAAGCTTAACGCCCTCTTTGGGTCCAAGCAACGTAGTCTCTCTTCCTCCTTAGAAGGATGAGGCGGAGGATAGAACGTGGACAAAGTAATTGTCTGGGCCAAATGGAAAGGTGAAACAACCTTCGGGAGGAAAGCAGCCTTGGTCCTCAACACCACCTTATCCCCATAAAAAGTTGTATAAGGGGGTTTTACCGATAAGGCTTGCAACTCACTCACTCTCCTTGCAGATGTTATAGCCACCAGGAAGACTGTTTTAATAACCAAATACCTTAAGGGGCAAGAATGCATAGGCTCAAAAGGGGACCCCATAAGGAAAGTGAGGACCAAGGACAAATCCCATTGAGGCATAACAAATGGTTTTGGAGGATATTTATTTAGAAGACCTTTCAAGAATCTGAGAACAATAGGGGATTTAAATAACGATGGTTGGTCTGGAAGACAAATGAAGGCTGACAAAGCCGACAAATAACCCTTAATGGTAGCCACTGCACAACCTTTCTGCGCTAGAGACAGAGCAAAAGACAAAACGTCCGACAGATGAGCATGTAAGGGATCAATCCGTCTCTCTCCACACCACATAACAAATTTAGACCACCTATTAGCATAGATAGATTTAGTGGAGTGTCGCCTGGCCGCTAATATAACATCCACTACATCAGGCGGGAGAGAGAAGGAACTCAGGTTGCCCCGTTCAATCTCCAGGCATGTAGGTGTAGACTCTGGAGGTTGGGGTGTAAAACCTGCCCCTGCGACTGCGAGAGGAGGTCTGCCCTGAGAGGGAGACGGAGCGGAGGGCACAGCAAGAGTTGGGGAAGGTCGGAGTACCACACCCTCCTTGGCCAATCCGGAGCTATTAAGATGACTTGGGCCCGGTCTTGGCGAATCTTCCTCAACACTCGAGGAATCAAGGGTATGGGGGGAAACGCGTAAAGCAACTGGTCGCACCAGGTTATCAGAAACGCGTCCCCCAATGCTCCCTGCACCGGATACTGGAGGCTGCAGAATAACGGGCAATGCGCGTTCTCCAGAGTGGCAAACAGATCTATCCGAGGAAACCCCCACATCTGGAAGATTAAACGGACTTGATCTGGATGAAGACGCCACTCGTGGTCGGCCGAGAATTGGCGACTGAGACTGTCCGCACGTACATTCAAGACCCCAGCCAAATGATTTGCTACCAAGCAAATCTGATGGTCCTTTGCCCAGGACCATAGTCGAAGAGCTTCTCTGCAGAGAAGGTACGACCCTACTCCTCCCTGTTTGTTTATGTACCACATCGTGGTAGTATTGTCCGTCAGGACCTGTACCGACTGACCACGAAGGGAAGGGAGGAAGGCCTTGAGAGCCAGACGTACAGCCCGTAACTCTAACAGATTGATATGAAACATCTGTTCCTCTGGAGACCAAAGTCCTTTGATCTCCAGATCCCCCAGATGAGCTCCCCACCCTAGAGTGGAAGCATCCGTTATGACCGTGGCCACTGGTGGCGACTGTTCCTTGTGAAAGATTGTTGCCCGCAATCCACCACTTCAAGTCCACAGCAGCATCTCTGGAGATCTTGACCGCACCTTCTAGATCTCCCTTGTGTTGAGACCACTGCCTTCGGAGGCACCACTGAAGAGCCCTCATGTGCCAGCGAGCATGCATGACCAACAGTATGCAGGAGGCAAACAGACCGAGCAGACGAAGGACCTTGAGGACTGGAACTACCGCTCCATTTCGAAACATTGGAACCAATTCCTGAATATCTTGAATCCGCTGAGGCGGAGGAAAGGCTTGATTCAATGTTGTATCCAGTACTGCCCCTATGAACAGGAGGCGCTGAGAGGGCTCCAGGTGAGATTTGGGCACGTTCACCGAAAAGCCCAGGTCGAACAACAACTGGGTTGTTGACTGCAGATGATGCGACACAAGCTCCGGAGACTTGGCTTTGATCAACCAGTCGTCCAAGTAAGGGAATACTGCTATCCCCTTCCTTCTGAGCTCTGCCGCAACCACTGACATCACCTTCGTGAAGACTCGAGGTGCTGAAGTAAGACGGGAGGACCGCAAACTGATAGTGCTGCGACCCTACCACAAACCGGAGATACTTCCTGTGCGACTTGAGTATCGGAATATGAAAATAAGCATCCTGCAAGTCGACAGACGCCATCCAATCTTCTTTGTTCAATGCCAAAAGCACCTGTGCTAGGGTCAGCATCTTGAACTTTTCCTGTTTGAGGAACCAATTCAAAATCCTCAGATCCAGGATCGGTCTCAACCGACCATCCTTGTTGGGAATCAGGAAGTACCTTGAGTAACAACCTCGACCCCTTTCCTGCTCTGGGACCAACTCCACCGCACCCTTTGAAAGGAGGACTTGAACCTCCTGTTCTAGCAACAGGAGGTGTTCTTCTGAACAATAAGATGGGCGGGGGGGATGGGGGTGGAAACTCCCGAAAGGGAAGGGTGTAGCCTTTTCCCACAATACTGATAACCCAAGTGTCCGTTGTAATAGTCTCCCACTTGTGGAGAAAATGCCATAACCTTCCCCCTACAGGAGAGGAGTGAGTGGGAAATGGTGGAAGCCTAAGGCTGCTTTCCCTGCTGCACCCCTCCAGAGGACGAGGAAGAGGCAGAGTGCTGCTGAGAGGCTCCTCTGGTGCGGGCCCTACCTCTCCCTCTAAATGATCTATAGGGGTGGGAAGAGGCGGGTTGCTGGAACCTCCCCCGAAAGGAAGAGGAGGAAGAGCCACACCCAAATCCATGAAACCTCCTGAAAAACCTGAAAGAGGCAGAGGAAGAAGGAGCTTGCAGCCCTAACGATTTGGCTGAGGCCCTGCTCTCTTTAAATCGCTCCAAGGCCGAATCTGCCTTTGCTCCAAACAGTTTGTCCCCATCAAACGGGAGGTCCAATAAAGTTGACTGCATGTCCGCAGAAAACCCTGAATTACGGAGCCAGGCCTGTCTCCTTGCCACCACAGCCGTGCCCATCGCCCTAGCCACCGAGTCGGTCGTGTCCAGCCCAGACTGGATAATCTGGGTTGCGGCAGCCTGGGCGTCCGAGACAACATCCAAGAGCCCCTGGGGAAGCTCCGTAAACGAAGATGAAATATCGTCCATAAGAGCATGGATGTATCTCCCCAGAATGCAAGTTGCGTTGGTGGCCTTCAACGCCAAACTGCAAGAGGAAAATATTTTCTTGGATTGCGCATCCAGTCTTTTGGAGTCCCTGTCTCCAGGTACCGTCGGGAAAGATCCAGGCGCTGACTTCGATGAACAGGAGGCTTGCACCACCAAGCTCTCCTGCGTAGGGTGTCTAGAAAGAAAGCCAGGGTCAGATGGTGCAGCCCGATATCTCCTGGCCACAGCCCTATGAACCGCCGAGGAAGATACAGGCTTCTTCCACACCTCTAACACCGGATCAAGCAAAGCCTCATTAAATGGCAAGAGAGGCTCCGCTGCAGCAGAGGCCGGATGCAGTACCTCCGTCAATAAATTCTGCTTCGCCTCTGCCACCGGCAAAGGCAGGTCCAGAAACTTAGCTGCCTTCCTCACCACAGCGTGAAAGGAAGCAGCCTCCTCCGTATACTCCCCTGGAGATGAAAGGTCCCACTCAGGGGAAGTATCCAGCCCACTGGCCGTATCCAGACCATGCAGTCCATCACCAGAGTCCTCAACCTCTCCTTCCTCCAGGACTCGTTGGTACTCCTGCTCTTCCAAACGACGGAGAGCACGCCTCCTTGAATGTAGTCTCTGCTCGATACGCGGAGTCGACATGGCCTCCGCCGAAGTCGGCAGGACGAGATCTTGGAGCCGATGGACCCACCGGAGTCACAGGACGAAATACTGATGTCGACGGGATGGAAACGTCCGTGGCCAATCCCTCTGAAGCCACCGGAGCGGCCACATTCCCAAAAGGGAGAAAGGGCATAAAGGGTGCCGGCCGTAGAGGCGCAGGATCACCCAATGAAAAGGCCAAAGGCCCCGAAGGACCAGCCGGAGCACCTCCTGGAGCCATCTGCTGAAAGATGGTATACATCGCATTCAGAAATGCGGTACTATTGGCTCCAGGGGTGGGAAAAGCCGGATACTGGGGTGCCTGGATCGAAGGCGACCCAGACGCCGGCCTCGACGTCTGCGACGCCGGAGACAACACAAGAGGCTGCAACACCTCAATCACAGACGCCTGTCCAGGCGAAGTCGGTGATGCCGGAGAGGGCAACGGCGTCGATGGATGCGGCGTGACCGTGGGACTGACTTCCCAAGTCCTCCGACGCCGAGCCGAAGGCGACCTCGAACGAGTCTCCTTGCTGGAATGACGCCGTGAATCTCTACGGCGCCGGGAGTCTCGATGACGCCGATGAGACCTTGGCGAAGAAGTCTTTTTGTGATTTTTCTTTTCTCTTCGACTTTGCCATGAATAATTTAGCCTCACGTTCTTTGAGGGCCTTCGGATTCATGTGCTGGCATGAATCGCAAGTCGCGACGACGTGGTCGGAGCTCAAACACCATAGACAGTCGGAGTGAGGATCTGTAACGGACATCTTGCCCCCACACTCTCGACAGGGCTTGAAACCCGACTTTCTCTGAGACATTATTACCACAGAGAAGAACTACGCAGCAGAAAATACACTGTAACTACGAAAGTAACAGTAGCTCCCTCGAAGATAACCGTTTCGAATGCACGGAAAAAAGGGAACTGACGTCAGCGAGGACCTCTTATTGCCTGCATGACGTCAGACGGCGTCGCGTGGGCTAGAGTGACGTCCTCGTCGACGTGCAGAGGCTAAGAAGAAGATTTCCGTCGAATGCTGGTGCCATGGGAGTATTCATTAGGTGAGGAATCCACAGGTAGTTGTATCCATCAGAAATGGGGAGTTCCCCCTTAAAAATAAAAAGACACATACACATGTATATATATATATATTTGCACCACATGTTTTCTCACCCAATAAGAAAGAAAAATCAAGACTCAAAACGGACAGTTGCAAAATACATTAGCAGGAACAAAAGTGGTCTTCCTCCCAACGCGTTTCAGCCGTAGCCTTGTTCACGGATAGGGGAGTACTACATACACCAAGTATAAATACAAACATATAAACACAAAGAAAGGACTTACTTCACAGTACATGCATATGTCAGATTGAAACGGTGGGCGCCATCTTGTAAGGGTTACATAGAGCATAATACACTCAAAAGGATACTAAAGAGTACATATATGTTTGTTTCTACATTATGGACCATTCCAAGTGTCAAATGTCACTAAAGTTCATATTTCTGATGTCAAACAACTAAATCCAAATACATTATTTTAATGATCACTAGATAACCATATATTTCACATGCTCAACATACCCTATTATTTTATCTACCCTACCGAGAATAAGTACTGTAAATCCAAAAGCCCCCAACAAAACCATATATAGGTGGTCATTACGACCCTGGCGGTCAGAGACCGCCAGGGGTAATGTAGCATCCGTACCGCCAACAGGCTGGCGGTACGGAGGCCCTTATTACGACCGCGGCGCTACGCACCGCCGAGGCCGGCGGTTTCCCACCGTTTTAGCCCCGGCGGTGATAATCCACCAGGGCAGCGCTGCCCTGGGGATTATGACACCCCCACCGCCAGCCTGTTTCTGTCGGGTTGCACCGCCAGGAAGAGGCTGGCGGTAAGGGGTGTCCAGGGTCCCCCTAACAGGGCCCCGGCCAGCTTTTCACTGTCTGCATAGCAGACAGTGAAAAGCGCGACGGGTGCTACTGCACCCGTCGCACGGCCGCAACACCGCCGGCTCCATTAGGACCCGGCTCCTATGTTGCGGCCTCATCCCCGCTGGGCCGGCGGGCGCAAACTTGGTTTGCGCCCGCCGGCCCAGCGGGAATGTCGTAATGGGGGCCGCACGGCGGTTACCGCTTGGCAGGCGGCTAATGTCGTAATGACCCCCATGATCTCTCATATTACTGAGTTGCCTTTCATCACCTTGATGTACCTCATGGAAATGTCGTGCCACAGGGTAACTGCAATCAAAATTGCGAATAGCTCTTACATGTTCTAACGGAGAAAGCAGAAAGAAGAAGACGAGAGTAGTCAATGAAGGCCAGAGGAGGAGTCCGAAAAGAGAAAAACAATTACCACAGACCTACTACATCATAAAGTATTCTACCACTCGAAAAAAATACTACTTACCTATAGACTCAACTAGTCTTGTGTGCTTGATATCGGCCAGCCTACGACAAAGTGGTGTCAGAAGTGGGATTTTGGAAACGTCCATAATGGAGGAGAAACCCACCATGGCGGATGTTATTGCAGTTAGCGGATGGACAACGCCATCTCCAACTAATGTGGGAACAACAGATGAACGAAGCAAGAGAGGAGCGCGAGGCATTACAGACGGCCCTTAAGAGTCAGGCCACAATCATGGCTAATAACCAACTAGTCCATGAAACCGCTCTAGGAAAACTTACGGACACCATAGCCCATACTAAAGTGCATCCCAATGTGCCAAGCAGCGTCTTACAAAAATATCAGGACCAAGAAGATCCCGATTCCTTTTTCCTCAACTTTGAGAGAGTAGCGAGCTCGGCTAGCTGGCCCGAGGATAAATGGGGCCAGTACATTGCCCCTTTACTGACGGGGCATCTCCAAGCTACATACCAAGCCATCAATCCTAGTGGTACTCTCCCATATAAGGAAATCAAGAAGACCATCTTAGAAAGGGTAGGGCTTGACAGTGAGAGCTACCGGTCCAAATTTCACAACACTAAGTGGCAACCACAGGAAAACCCTCGTACCCTCTACTATAGGGTGCAACATGCTGGCGGTTGCTGGTTACATCCCACCGAAAAAACCAGAGAAGAGATCTTTGACGTAATCGTCTTGGAACAATTTTTAGATGCCCTGCCGAACACAACCCGGAGTTGGGGTCGCCAACACCCCGGGTTGTCCAACGAAACCGCCATTGACCTTGCATGTGCCTTCCACAGGAGTCCAGACTTTAGAGCTACCTCTAGCAGAACCCCGGTCCCTTCCCCTGTACGCCCCACCATAGGAAAAGGAGCAGCCCCAAGGCCAATGGGGACTCAAGACCCAGAGCGTATAAGGATACACCATCCTCCACAAACAACTTTTCCCGCTACGGGCCCTCAGTGTTATCACTGTTCGGAGTGGGGACATATAGCCCGATATTGTCCCCAGAAAAAGGACATAGAAGAACCGATGGAGATAGGAGTTGCAAAGGGAAGGGTTTTCTGGGCCGGGGAGAACAAACCCACATACACACGCCCTATCCTTCTTCATGGCATGGAAAGGGTGGCACTGGTGGACCCAGGATGTAGCCAGAGTATTGTCTGCGAAGAATTGATTGAACCCGTTCAAGGGTTACCACAAGCACAAGTACTGATCGGCTGTGTCCAGGGGGGCCAGAAATATTATCCAGTGGCTGTCATCAACTTCCAGTGGAAAGAAGAAAAAGAAACCCTCAAGGTGGGAGTGTTACCTCACCTGGAGGAGGACATTATTATTGGAACTGACTATGCAGTCTTTTCCCTTTTGTTGACCAAAGCAGGACAAGAGCACACTTTGAGAATGCGGTGGAAGGAAGTCCCATATGACGCCGGGGAGGGAGTAAGCTGTATTCCTAGAGACCATCTAAGCAAACGACAGAAAAGGATACAACGACAACAATACGTGCAAAATCCAAACAAAACCACCAGGGTGGCTCCGGGAATCCCAGGCAAAGTGTATACTGTGGCAGGAGATTTCAGACAGAGTCAACGGGACGATCCCTCCTTAAAGAACGCATGGCAGCAAGCCTTAAATCACGAGGAACATGTGGTAGGTCCGAAATTCCTCATCCAGAACCACCTCTTAGATAGGTTTCCCCATGCCGAAGATGGAAGGCAAAAACAATTGTTAGTCCCTAGTAGCCACAGACAACAGGTCCTGCATCTTGCTCATGGGGACAAGGGGGAAGGACATCTAGGTAGGGAGAAGACAGAGGAGGCCGTACTTAGGCAGTTCTATTGGCCCGGGTTTTTCTGGGATATTCGCAGACATTGTTTGAATTGTCCGAAATGTCAGTTATATAATCCCGCTGCACAACCCTCGCTCCATTACAGCTGTTAGCAATCATAGCGACCCCTTTTCCCCGCGTGGGCATGGATATTATCGGCCCCCTCAACCTCTCTAGCAAGGGTTGGCAATACGTCTTGGTGTTGGTAGATTACGCCACCCAGTATCCAGAAGCTATTCCCCTCCCCAGCATGCATACAAAAGTAATTCCACAAGCCATGATTGAGTTTTTCTCTAGGGTAGTTTTCCCTAAGGAAATCTTAACCGACCAAGGAACACCCTTTATGTCCAGACTAATGGCCGAAGTAAGCAAGACCTTAGGAGTAAAGCAGATCAGAACATCAGTATATCATCCACAAACTGATGGTCTTGTGGAAAGATATAACTGGACAATCAAATCTTTACTCAGAAAAAGTATCAATGAAGATGGTAGAGATTGGGAAAATAAATTACCCTTGGTATTGTATGCAATTCGCTCACACGTACAGTCCTCTCTAGGCCATAGTCCTTTCGAATTGTTATTTGGGCGACCACCTCGAACCCTTCTCGAGATGCTAGCTGAACAGTGGGAGGAGTCAGACGAGGAGATGAAAGATCTCCTAACATACCCCAGGGAGTTGAGAGAAACCCTACATTCCGTATGGGAAAGAGCACACAATACCTTACGGGAATCCCAAGAGAAGCAGAAAAAGGGGTATGACACTAGGAGCGTGCTCCATAGTTTAAGAGTAGGGGACAAGGCTTTAGTACTCCTTCCCAGTAGTGAGAACAAATTACTGCGTCCCAGAAGCTAAAAAATTGTCCCAACCCAGATGGAAGTACTCGGTTTTGCATAGATTATAGACGGGTCAATGAAATGACCTAATTTGATACATACCTGTAGGAGGCTGGACTGGCTTGTAGTGGGTACCAAGGGGTACTTACACCTTGCACCAGGCCCAAGTATCCCTTATTAGTGTAAAGGGGTGTCTAGCAGCTTAGGCTGATAGAAAAGCTAGCTTAGCAGAGCAGCTTAGGCTGAACTAGGAGACGAGTGAAGCTCCTACAGTACCACTAGTGTCATATGCACAATATCATAAGAAAACACAATACACAGATATACTAAAAATAAAGGTACTTTATTTTTATGACAATATGCCAAAGTATCTCAGTGAGAACCCTCAGTATGAGGATAGCAAATATACACAAGATATATGTACCCAATACCAAAATATGCAGTAATAGCAATAGAAAACAGTGCAAAAAATGTATAGTCACAATAGAATGCAATGAGGGCACATAGGGATAGGGGCAACACAAACCACATACTCTAGAAGTGGAATGCGAACCACGAATGGACCCCAAACCTATGTGACCTTGTAGAGGGTCGCTGGGACTGTAAGAAAACAGTGAGGGTTAGAAAAATAGCCCACCCCAAGACCCTGAAAAGTGGGTGCAAAGTGCACCTAAGTTCCCCAAAGAGCACAGAAGTCGTGATAGGGGAATTCTGCAAGGAAGACCAACACCAGCAATGCAACAACGATGGATTTCCTGACAAGAGTACCTGTGGAACAAGGGGACCAAGTCCAAAAGTCACGATCAAGTCGGGAGTGGGCAGATGAACAGGAAATGCCAGCTGTGGGTGCAAAGAAGCTGCCACCGGATGGTAGAAGCTGTGGATTCTGCAAGAACGACAAGGGCTAGAAACTTCCCCTTTGGAGGATGGATGTCCAACGTCATGAAGAGTCGAGCAAAGGTGGTTCCGTGCACAAAGACCACAAACAAGCCTTGCTAGCTGCAAGGATCGCAGTTAGGGTTTTTGGATGCTGCTGTGGCCCAGGAGGGACCAGGATGTCGCCAATTGCGTGAGGAGACAGAAGGGGTGCCCAGCAAGACAAGGAGCCCTCTCAGAAGCAAACAGCACCCGCAGAAGTGCCAGAACAGGCACTACAAAGTGGAGTGAACTGGAGCTCACCCGAAGTCACAAAGGAGGGTTCCACGACGCCGGAGGACAACTCAGGAGGTCGTGCACTGCAGGTTAGAGTGCCGGGGAGCCAGGCTTGGCTGTACACAAAGGAAATCCTGGAAGAGTGCACAGGAGCCGGAGCAGCTGCAAAACAGGCGGTTCCCAGCAATGCAGTCTAGAGTGGGGAGGCAAGGACTTACCTCCACCAAACTTGGACTGAAGAGTCACTGGACTGTGGGAGTCACTTGGACAGAGTTGCTGAGTTCAAGGGACCTCGCTCGTCATACTGAGAGGAGACCCAGAGGACCGGTGATGCAGTTCTTTGGTGCCTGCGGTTGCAGGGGGAATATTCCGTCGACCCACGGGAGATTTCTTCAGAGCTTCTAGTGCAGAGAGGTGGCAGACTACCCCCACAGCATGCACCACCAGGAAAACAGTTGAGAAGGCGGCAGGATCAGCGTTACAAGGTCACAGTAGTCGTCTTTGCTACTTTGTTGCAGTTTTGCAGGCTTCCAGCGCAGTCAGCAGTCGATTCCTTGGCAGAAGGTGAAGCGAGAGATGCAGAGGAACTCTGATGAGCTCATGCATTCGTTATCTAAGGAATTCCCCAAAGCAGAGACCCTAAATAGCCAGAAAAGGAGGTTTGGCTACTTAGGAGAGAGGATAGGCTAGCAACACCTGAAGGAGCCTATCAGAAGGAGTCTCTGACGTCACCTGTTGGCACTGGCCACTCAGAGCAGTCCAGTGTGCCAGCAGCACCTCTGTTTCCAAGATGGCAGTGGTCTGGAGCACACTGGAGGAGCTCTGGGCACCTCCCAGGGGAGGTGCAGGTCAGTGGAGTGGTCACTCCCCTTTCCTTTGTCCAGTTTCACGCCAGAGTAGGGCTGGGGGATCCCTGAACCGGTGTAGACTGGCTTATGCAGAGATGGGCACCATCTGTGCTCATCAAAGCATATCCAGAGGCTGGGGGAGGCTACTCCTTCCCAGCCCTGACACCTTTTTTCAAAGGGAGAGGGTGTAACACCCTCTCTCTGACGAAGTCCTTTGTTCTGCCTTCCTGGGCCAAGCCTGGCTGGAACCCAGGAGGGCAGAAACCTGTCTGAGGGGTTGGCAGCAGCAGCAGCTGCAGTGAAACCCCGGGAACGGTAGTTTGGCAGTACCCGGGTCTGAGCTAGAGACTCGGGGGATCATGGAATTGTCTCCCCAATGCCAGAATGGCATTGGGGTGACAATTCCATGATCTTAGACATGTTACATGGCCATGTTCGGAGTTACCATTGTGACGCTATACGTATGTCGTGACATATGTATAGTGCACGCGTGTAATGGTGTCCCCGCACTCACAAAGTCTGGGGAATTTGCCCTGAACAATGTGGGGGCACCTTGGCTAGTGCCAGGGAGCCCACACACTAAGTAACTTAGCACCCAACCTTTACCAGGTGAAGGTTAGACATATAGGTGACTTATAAGTTACTTAAGTGCAGTGGTAAATGGCTGTGAAATAACGTGGACGTTATTTCACTCAGGCTGCACTGGCAGGCCTGTGTAATAATTGTCAGATCTCCCTATGGGTGGCAAAAGAAATGCTGCAGCCCATAGGGATCTCCTGGAACCCCGATACCCTGGGTACCCCAGTACCATATACTAGGGAATTATAAGGGTGTTCCAGTATGCCAATATAAATTGGTGAAATTGGTCACTAGCCTGTTAGTGACAACTTGGAAAGAAATGAGAGAGCATAACCACTGAGGTTCTGGATAGCTGAGCCTCAGTGAGACAGTTAGGCATTACACAGGGAACACATACATATAGGTCACAAACTTATGAGCACTGGGGTCCTGACTAGCAGGGTCCCAGTGACACATAACAAACATACTGAAAACATAGGGTCTTCACTATGAGCACTGGGCCCTGGCTAGCAGGATCCCAGTGAGACAGTGAAAACACCCTGACATACACTCACAAACAGGCCAAAAGTTGGGGTAACAAGGCTAGAAAGAGGCTACTTTCTCACAATACCCCATGCCACGCGTGGATGAACTTCTTGAAAAGTTGGGACAAGCCAGGTTCATGTCCACACTTGATCTCACGAAGGGGTATTGGCAAATCCCCTTGAGAGTAGCAGACAGGGAAAAAACGTCTTTGCAGCCCCATCTGGTCTATACCAATTTACTGTTCTCCCTTTTGGGCTGCATGGGGCCCCAGCCACCATTCAAAGACTCATGGACAAGGTACTGCGTCCCCATCAGCTATATGCAGCTGCATATCTAGATGATATTGTAATATACAGCAAGACGTAGACAGAACATCTAGAACACTTGGGGGCGATTTTACAGGCGTTACGGGAAGCCCATTTAACAGCTAAACCTGAAAAATGTAAATTGGGATTTACGAATATCAGATACCTTGGTTATGTGTTAGGGTAAGGACAGATTCGTCCCCAGATAGAGAAAGTAGACACCATCCAACAAATACCCCTACCAAAGTCAAAGAAGGACGTACGTGCTTTCCTCGGTCTTGTTGGATATTACCGGCGGTTTATTCCGCAATTTTCGACTGTAGCAGAACCCCTCACCAACTTACTAAAAAAGACTACTCCCAAAACCTTCTCCTCGCTCCCGGAAGCTGCCCGCAACAGCTTTGACCTTCTGAAACACGCCTTGTCCACCGACCCTGTGTTATGCTGTCCGGACTTCCCCAAAAATTTTTTTTACAGACGGACGCATCTGATGTGGGACTTGGGGCAGTGTTGTCTCAGACCCCGACGGATGGGTCCATCGACCCTATACTGTATATTAGTAGGAAATTGCTCCCGAAAGAGTCACACAATCCCACCAATGAGAAAGAATGTTTGGCTATTAAATGGGCTATTGAGGCGTTGCGCTATTATCTCAGTGAGAGAACATTTACACTTCTTACGGACCATGCACCTCTCACCTGGCTTGCTTGCAACGAAGACTCAAACGTTCATGTTCTAAGGTGGTTTCTCTTTTTGCAGCTCCTCATTCCAGGTTCTCCACTCTCCTGGCCGCCACATGTTGAATGCTGACTTCTTATCCCGCTACCCTGCTCCTGAGCGTCATCGGCTGCCGCTCTCTAGGGGGAGTGTCTGTGACGGGTCGGACCAGGCCGACCCGCACACTCTAGTGACTGGTGCTGCCGCTACCTGGGATAACCCAGAAGTGTCTCCGGAGTCAGCCTTTCCGATTGGCTCTGATCCCTCGTCGCGGGAACGAGGGAAGTCAAAAAGCCCCGGCGCGGAGATGAGAGGAAATACGGCGGATGCTTGGGACGGATTCCTACAAGCAACGTCAGAAGACTCACCCCGAAGAACCGTGAGCGCCCAGGGACCGAGGGGACCCCTAGGGCTACCGACGATCCTCGAGAGGAAAACAAGACCAGATCAAGGAACCATTGCGGTCCAAATCTGGGAAGAAGACAGCGGACCCTGGAAGCCGAACCTTAGGACCCGCCACACTTCAGGAGAAGCGTGGCCACGTCAGGTACGGGACCGGGGACGGGCACGGTTAGGGAGGATGGGAGGGAGGATGTAATTATGGATATCACGGGCACGGTCACCAAGGGGAGGGAGGGAATCAGATAAGGGATCAGGAAGGACGGGAACGGGGAGCACGATAAACACAAAGGAAAGATGTACCGGGAAGAAACAGGTTCCATTTACTACCAGAACATAGAAGAAGGAAAGAAAGAAATAAGTATAAGGAAGGAGACTCAAGAGCAATAGCAAACCGAAAAAGAATCTACAGGAAAAGAAAGACAGGAAAGCCCGAAGCAAATACCACTGCACAGAGCAGAGTAAGACGGAAGACAGAAAGGAATGAGCAGAAACATGAGATCAGGAGAAGATGGAGAGAGTGAAAGAGAAAAGAGAGAGAAAGAGAATAGGAGAGGAAAAGAAAGGAAAGAATAATACACCCACTTACCGTACCTATTCTTCTTCTGTCCTCACATGCTTCCCGAGAGGTCTACGGAGAAAGCAGAAAGAAGACGAGAGTAGTCAACGAAGGCCAGAGGTGGAGTCCGAAAAGAGAACACCAAATTACCACATACCTACTACATCATAAAGTATTCTACCACTCGAAATAAATACTACTTACCTATAGACTCAACTAGTCTTGTGTGCTTGATATCGGCCAGCCTACGACAATATGGTTATCTAGTGATCATTAAAATAATGTATTTGGATTTAGTTGTTTGACATCAGAAATATGAACTTTAGTGACATTTGACATTTGGAATGGTCCATAAGGTAGAAACAAACATATATGTACTCATTAGTATCCTTTTGAGTGTATTATGCTCTATATAACCCTTACAAGATGGCACCCACCGTTTCAGTCTGACATATGCATGTACTGTGAAGTATGTCCTTTCTTTGTGTTTATATGTTTGTATTTATACTTGGTGTATGTAGTACTCCCCCATCCGTGAACAAGGCTACGGCTGAAACGCGTTGGGAGGAAGACCACTTTTGTTCCTGCTAATATATTTTGCAACGGTCCGTTTTGAGTCTTGATTTTTCTTTCTTATTGGGTGAGAAAACATGTGGTGCATATTAATTGGATTCCCGATCCCATATCAAGACCGCCATGACTGAGCCTCAATATGTCGGGTTCTCATGGTTATCTATATATATATATATATATATATATATATACATATTTATATATATATATATATATATATCCAGAAAAATGGTGTATTTAAATCGCACACCAAGGGCTGCACATCATTCAATACCAGCTGGTAAAATACCCAAAAAAAACACTTATTCTCGATAGATTCATCGGCTGCTGTTTATTGAAAAAAGATTAGATTGCAGGTAAATCACACCAGCAGAAGTTGGTACAAAAAGCACAAAAAAACGGTCGACAATGTGCTCACCATTCAAACGACACACACGCTGTCCCAACCAAATGTCTACGCGTTTCGGCCGAAGCCTTCAACAGGACATTGGCAGACATTTTACACTCAACTATTTAAACCATATAGTCCTTCTTTGATGTTCATTGCATAGCTCAAGAGAAGTGCAAATGGAGCGGCCATTTTGTAACGTCACAATTTCAACTTAAAAATGAGAAACTCCTAATCCTGTGCATGTTTTGAAATAAACTATGAACTAAAAATGTGACATTATATATTTCTCTCATATTATAATACATTATCACAAATATAGTCTGGTCACCTGTGAACACTAAAAAATTAATTAATTGTAATCACAGTCTACAATTCTTGAATACAAAACAGATCCCATGTATGGTATTTTTTTTTTTTTTTTTTTTATTTTTTTTTATATATATATATGTATATGTATACATCTGCATATGTGTGTGCACACATTGTTTCAGGATTAGAGTGCTGCATAAATTGTGGCGTAAATTGTGCAAAAAAGGAAGCATGGAATTCTGGGTAGTTGCCATGTTTAGGTAGAGAGTGGCTCCTTTCTAAGGAGCACCTTAAAACTGTCCATTTTTATAGCAACGTTTTTAAGCATAGGATTTGTACAGTTCCATCCACTCCAAGCTAGATTCAGGGTGATTGGGGTCTTTAAGCATAGGATTAGGGAGTGCCATTCATACCGAGCTAAAAAACAACATAGGTCATTTTACTACTCCAGGCACTGTATCACAGCTTTGAATTGGAAAAATATCATCCAACCTAGAAAGAATAAAAGCAACCCTGGCACTCTTGTTAGAGCTCTTCAGACAGGTATAGAATTGTCCAGACACAAGGGACAACCTAATATTTGTCTCACACACATGCATATGTATATGCATACATATATGAGTGTGTTCACACACACACATGTATATATCTTTATATGTATACAATCATATACACACACATACAAACATTCCACAAAAACATGTGGTTGAGGTCCATTTTATAATGCCACTCACTTTGTTATAAAGGTCAGGGAATTGTATTACATGCGTGATAAAGGCATGTACTACATTTGCATGCATCGTAATGTCGAACAAGCATAAAAATGTGTTAAAAGGAATACAACACTAAGGCCCTCATTACGACTTCGGCGGTCTTTCTGAAAGACCACCAACGCTGCAGGTGCCACTATACCGCCATTTTTGGCTCCCTATTATGACTTTTCCGCTGGCCCAGCGGATGGAAACAGCATTTCCGTCCGCTGGCCCAGTGGAAAAGTCACATCAACATTGCAGCTGGCTCATAATAGAGCCGGTGGCAATGTTGATGTGCAGCAGCACCCGTCACGCATTTCACTGCCCAAAATGCGGGGCAGTGAAATGCGTGATGGGGCTGTGCCTGGGGACCCCACGTCCCCCTTACCGTCAGCCTTTCCATGGCGATGTTTACCGCCATGGACAGGCTGGCGGTGGGGGATTATGACTGCCTGGTGGTCAGTTGGAGGGGCCGGCAGTATGGCCTAATGCGCCACGGTCATAATACACTGGCGGTAAACCGCGAGCCTGTTGGCGGAGTTACCGACAGTGTACCGCCGGCCGCCAGGGTCGTAATGAGGCCCTAAATAATTCATCACAGAAAATATATGCACAGTGTGGGGATGAAATGTTAGGTAAAATTTGTGAGAAACTAATCATAGATGATGGACATCAGAAAGAAAGGGGTGATGGATGGTAACATGGACTGATTTAAACAAAAGGAAATGCTCTTTTCAGCTCTAACGGATCAGAACTTATGAATAACATGGTAGCATTTGGTCCTCCGCACCAGAAGGCCCTTCGAAAATGTAGTTGGGTCATTTTCATGTGCTTGTTGCTGCATTTGGCATTCAGTTGGTACTAATAAGATGAAATCTTTTCACAGACAATCAATCAATCAGTAGATTTTGTGAAGCGCTACTTCTCACCTGTGGGGGTATCAAAGCACTAACAGGGTCCAGTTGATTAGCCAAATATTCAGGTCTTCAGGGACTTTTAGAACTCTGGAGGAGATGGGGAGGTCCGTAGGTGAAAACTTGTTCCAATACTTCGCTGCTAGGTAGAAGAAGAAATTACCTACACATCTGCTGAGGGTGAGGGTTAGCGTAAGTGATGTGGAGCAGAGGATTTTGGTGGGCTGATTGAAGTTCAGGAGATGGTTCAAATAGGCAGGTCTGCACTTGTGTAGGGCCTTGTATGCATGGGTCAGGAGCTTGAACTAGCATTTTTTCTGTACAAGGAGCCAGTGGCGTTCCCTAAGATATGGGGAGATGTTGTTCATCTAGGGAGATCCAGGACAAGTCTGATTACTGTGTACTGTATGGTCTGTAGTCATCGGAGGTAAGCTGTGATCCCTGCATACAAAGTGTTACTGTAGTCCAGTCAGCTGTAGATGAGGGCCTGAGTGATGGTGCATCTTGAGCTTTGGGGTTGCAATTTGACTATCTTACATAGCATGTATAGGATGAAGAAGGATGAAGAAGCAGGAGGATTAGAGACAGTTAACCTGGGGTTCCTAGCATGGTCATTGGGGGTAGGAGTAGGTCCAAGTTCTGAGGACCACCAGCATGCATGTCATGGGGAACTTTTGTTTCCAAAAATCAGTACCTCTGTCTTGTCCATGCCGAGCTACAGGCAGTTGTCCTTCTTCCAGTTGGCTGCATCTGTCATACGGTTTTGGACGTTAGTCTTGGTGTTGGTGGTGTCTTCGGAAAGGGAGAGGATGAGTTGTGTGTAGTTGGCATAGTATATGATGTTGAGTCTGTGGGTTTTGGCGATGCTGGCCAGATGTGTCATGTAAATGTTGAAGAGTGTGAGGCTCTGCAAGGATCTTAGGGATATTCCACAGATTATTTCCTTAGGTTCAGGGGTGAAGAGAGGAAGGTGGACATTTTGCATTATTCCTGTGAGCAAAGAGGCAAGTCATCTGAGAGTGGCTACTTGGATGCCTATGCTCTGCAGCCTTGTGATGAATGTGTGGTGGGAGATAGTATCAAAGGCTGCTGAGAGGTCTCGGAAGATGACAAGGACAGAGCCCATTCATCTGAAGAGCAGGCTTTCCACAGGAGCAAAGAGCAACACTCACACCCCTTTGGACTAATCCCTCACAGCTGAAATTGCAGACTGTGAGCAACTAGTCCCTGAGGGAGGGATCACATTTTCGGGGAAGGGAGTGGGAAGATATAAAACACAGGTATCCAGCTGGTTGGCTCATGTCTGCTGATCCTATCTCTCTGAGGATCTGGAACTGGGCAGAGGGTTGTGTGGGCAGTTTTAAATGAAACCTACACACAGAGGAGAAAAAAATCACCTTAATTAAAAATGTCTCTAGTCATCTGGGTTAGGCAAGCAACATTCTCAACAATAATGTCACTCTGTTCTTCTTAACAAAATTAAACTGTAAATGGCTCACCATATAAAGTATAACAATAGTCTGTGGGTGCTGATGGAAGATTTGTTCTAAAGTCGAAAATCAGAAACTGAAAAAGAAAATTGAACAAACAAGACTTTAACTCTTTTTCTTTCCCTTGCTCAATACATACTTGTTCAATATTGATATGTTGCCCTAACATGTTTTGCCAAGCACTCACGTGATAACCTCAGGCACGGGATTTTGGATACTACATTACATTGTAATTTTGCCCAGAAAGAATCTGTAAAGATATCTTTCTTTACAGAAATTCAATGTCACATGAAGCGATGTTACGTCACAAAATGTCTTTCACTAATTCTCACTTGATTCTTCAAGCCGGAGGGCGTGTCCGTGATAGTTAAAAATCCTCGATTCTTTCAACCAAAAAAAATAAAAAATATATATATATATATATATATATATATACACACACAAAAACTAACCTTTTGTACCCCTGGGAGCGGGAGCACGAGAGTAGCTTACAATTCTTATTTTCGTTCGTATCTTAATGATGCTTCTCTTTTTCTTTCATGACTTCTGAGCCGGATACGAGCCACGTTGAAGCCTGGCCGGGAAAGAAATCGCTGCCTGAAGTCCAAGGAGCACTGGAGACGGGGACCGGGATTTCTAGGTTAGTAAGTGAAGCCAGGCAAACCCGCAACGCCACCTTTGGCTTTAAATAGGTGATGTGCACATTTTGTTTTGCAACAAGGCGAGAGGGGCGGGGCCAGAGAGCACACCTGAAGTTCGCACCCCTGGAATACATGTGCAGGAAGGAAACTGTGGCATCTTGAAGTGTGTGTCACTGTTTTCATGCAAAAATAGTTATTACAAAATATGTACTACAATAATGCGACTTGTGTAAACATGTTTCGGGACATTTTTGGACACATACAGGGAATTTTTCTTAACGCCATATTAACAAGAACTGCTTATCAAAAAACACTCGTATAGAACATACAAAAGTAATGAACAAAGTCAGCTAGTTTTCTGGAGAAAAGGACAGCACAACAGGTACGCATCCTGACAGAACATCAGAGCTGCAGTCCCTCCTTGGTTGAGTAGGGCTCGAATGTCGTCGGTAGCTGTGATGAGGGCTGTCTCGGTGCTGTGATTGCTGCAAATCTGGATTGGAAGGAGTCGAGTAGGAGGTTTCATTCCGTATGTGTGGAGAGTTGCTGTATTTTTCTAATACCTTGGCTGGGAACGGGAGCAGGGAGATCGGTCTGTAGTTGTTGAGTCTGCTGGGGTCTGTTGATGGTTTCTTTAGTAGGCATACATTTCTGCATGTTTCAAGTCCTAGGAGTAGGTGGCCGTGGCAATTGAGGTGTTGAACAAGGTGGTGAGTACCAAGCTGAAGATTGTGGTGAGGGCAGAGGTTGGTTGAGGCCCCTTAGTGGACAGCGTTCATGATGGAGGTGGTGTCCTGTGGGGCGAGCTGGGTCAAAAGTGCAAAGGTGTTGCAGAGTTCCTATGATGGTGTAATGTTGTTTGTTGTGGCTGAGTGGTTGAATATTTTGTTACATATACTCTTGGTTCATATTGCTTAAGGAATGTGTCTATATTCCAACCTGCATCTTTTGCTAGTATTTGCTATGTAGATTCTGAATCTAAGATTATTAGGAGTGTGGAGCTGGCTGCCTGGACTTGAGGCAGGTACTATGCTGTTCTCTAATAACCCCTTCTGTGCCCAGGACTTAATGGTAACGTCCTGAGGCACAGTGCTCAGGTGCCCAGGACGTAACCATTACGCCTGGGCGCAGAGCGCTCCCTATGTGGGGTTCCCCCTCACACCCCCAACCCCCCCTGTGACGTGAGGCCTCCTCCCATCACGCTGGAAGCTCAGCTTCCAGTGCGACCAGAAGATAAATGCTTTCCATTCCTGTCCCGATCACGTGGAGGAGGCCGGAGAGGCTTCAAAGGGAAGGAAAGGAACTTCCTTCCCTTTGAAGTCTCTCTGAGCATTTCAAAAGCCGGATTGTAAAGCAATCTGGCTTTTGAAATGCCCACTAGACACCAGGGATTTCTTTTCCAAATGGAAACTGGCATGAGGGGAGCGACCCCTTGGGCATGGGTCGCTCCCAGGGGGGGCATTTTTTTTTTAAGGCCTTTTCTGCCCCCCCCCGGGGACAGAAACCTCTAGGCACCAGGAATAATTTGTTGGTTTTGTTTTGTTTTTGTTTTTAGAGGTGGGGAGTGACCCCTTAGGCAAGGGTCGCTCCCATATGGGGCAAATTATATTTAGGCCATTTCTGCCCCCCTTGGGGCAAATCAGCCTATTTTAATAAGGCCGATCTGCCCCCAAGGGGGGCAGAAACCACTAGACACCAGGGAGGTTTTTTTTTTGTGAATTTCAAACAAGGGGAGCGACCCCTTAGGCAAGGGTCGCTCCCCTGGGGGGCACATTTATTTTAGGCCATTTCTGCCCCCCTGGGGGGGCAGATCAGCCTATTTTAATTATGCTGATCTGCCCCCAAGGGGGCAGAAACCACTAGGCACTGGGGATTTTTTGTTGTTGTTGTTTTACAGATGGGGAGTGACCCCTTAGGCAAGGGTTGTTGCCCTGGAGGGGCAAGTTGTATTTAGGCCATTTCTGCAGACGATTTTAGGTCAACCTGCCCCCAAGGGGGGCAGAAACCACTAGGCACTCGGGATCTTTTTTTTTGCACCAATGTCACGCAAGGGTAGCACCCCCGTAGGCAAGGGTCGCTCCCCGGGGGGGGGGGGGTTGGGGTAGTGGTGGGGGGCACATTTATTTTAGGCCATTTCTTCCCCCACTGGGGGCAGATCGGCCTATTGTTATTGGGGGCAGAAACCTCTAGGCACCAGGGCTAATTTTTCTTTTGTGTTTTTTTTCTTTTTTTTTTCTATTTTTTAGAGATGGGGAGCGACCCATTAGGCAAGGGTCGCTCCAGTTGGGGGCAAATTGTATTTAGACCATTTCTGACCCCCTTGGGGGCAGATCGGCTGATTTTAGGTCAATCTGGGGGCCAGAAACAACTAGGCACCGGGGATCTGTTTTTTTTGCGCCAATGTCACGCAAGGGGAGTGACCCCGCAAATTTATTTTAGGCCATTTCTGCTCCCCCTGGGAACAGATCGGCCTATTGTTATTAGGCCGATCTGGCAGAAACCTCTAGGCGCCAGGGCTAATTTTGTTTTTTGTTTTTTTAGAGATGGGGAACGACCCATTAGGCAAGGGTCGCTCCCCTGGGGGACAAACTGTATTTAGACCATTTCTGCCTCCTTTGGGGGCAAATCGGCCGATTTTAGGCTTGGGGGCAGAAACAATTAGGCACTGGGGATCTTTTTTTTTGCGCCAGTGTCACGCAGGGAGTGACCCTGTAGGCAAGGGTCGCTCCCCGGGGGGGGGGTTGGGGGAGCACATTTATTTTAGGCCATTTCTGCCTCCCCTGGGGCCGGCTGAGCTAGAGGCCAAAATCCACAGGTAGGCACTTTGTAAAAAACACATATGTTTTCTGTGAAAAAAGGTGATGTGTCCACGTTGTGTTTTGGGCCATTTCCTTTTGTGGGCGCTAGGCCTACCCACACCAGTGAGGTACCATTTTTATCGGGAGACTTGGGGGAACGCTGGGTGAAAGGAAATTTGTGGCTCCTCTTAGATTCCAGAACTTTCTGTCACCGAAATGAGAGGAAAAAGTGTTTTTTTGGTCAAATTGTTAGGTTTGCAAAGGATTCTGGGTAACAGAACCTGGTCAGAGCCCCACAAGTCACCCCATCTTGGATTACCCTAGGTGTCTAGTTTTCAAAAATGCGCTGGTTTGCTAGGTTTCCCCAGGTGCCAGCTGAGCTACAGGCCAAAATCCACACGTAGGCACTTTGTAAAAAACATCTCTGTTTTCTGTGAAAAAATGTGATGTGTCCACGTTGTGTTTGGGGCCATTTCCTTTCGTGGGAGCTAGGCCTACCCATGCCAGTGAGGTACCATTTGTATCGGGAGACTTGGGGGAACGCTGGGTGGAAGGAAATTTGTGGCTCCTCTCAGATTCCAGGACCTTCTGTCACCGAAATGTGAGGAAAAAGTGTTTGTTTGGTCAAATTTTGAGGTTTGCAAAGGATTCTGTGTAACAGAACCTGGTCAGAGCCCCACATGTCAACCCATCTTGGACTCCCCTATCTAGTTTTCAAAAATGCACTGGTTTGCTAGGTTTCCCCAGGTGCCGGCTGAGCTAGAGGCCAAAATCCACAGGTAGGCACTTTGCAAAAAACACCTATGTTTTCTGTGAAAAAATTGGATGTGTCCACGTTGTGTTTTGAGCCATTTCCTTTTGTGGGCGCTAGGCCTACCCATACAAGTGAGGTACCATTTTTATCGAGAGACTTGGGGGAACACAGAATAGCAAAACAAGTGTTATTGCCCCTTGCCTTTCTCTACCTTTTTGCCTTCCAAATGTAAGGCAGTGTGTAAAAAAGACGTCTATTTGAGAAATGCCCTGTAATTCACATGCTAGTATGGGCACCCCGGAATCCAGAGATGTACAAATAACCACTGCTTCTCAACACCTTATCTTGTGGCCATTTTGGAAATTCAAAGGTTTTCTTGATACCTATTTTTCACTTTTTATATTTCAGCAAATGAATTGCTGTATACCCGGTATAGAATAAAAACCCATTGCAAGGTGCAGCTCATTTATTGGCTCTGGGTACCTAGCGTTATTGATGAACCTACAAGCCCTATATATCCCTGCAAGCAGAAGAGTCCAGCTGACGTAACAGTATATTGCTTTAAAAAATCTGGCATCGCAGGAAAAAGTTACAGAGTAAAACGTAGAGAAAAATGGCTGTTTTTTTTCACCTCAATTTCAATATTTTTCTATTTCAGCTGTTATTTTCTGTAGGAAACCCTTGTAGGATCTACACAAATTATCCCTTGCTGAATGCAGAATTCTGTCTACTTTTCAGAAATGTTTAGCTTTCTGGGATCCAGCATTGGTTTCTCACCCATTTTAGTCACTAACTGGAAGGAGGCTGAAAGCACTAAAAATAGTAAAAATGGGGTATGTCCCAGTAAAATGTCAAAATTGTATTGAAAAATTGGGTTTTCCAATTCAAGTCTGTCTGTTCCTGAAAGTTGGGAAGATGGTGATCTTGCCACCGCAAACCCTTTGTTGAAGCCATTTTCAGGGGAAAAACCACGAGCTGCCTTCTGCAGCCCTTATTTCCCTTTTTTTTTTTAAAAACTATTTTTTCACTGTATTTTGGCTAATTTCTTGGTCTCCTTCAGGGGAACCCACAAATTCTGGGTACCTCTAGAATCCCTAGGATGTTGGAAAAAAGGACGCAAATTTGGCGTGGGTAGCTTATGTGAACAAAAAGTTATGAGGACCTAAGCGCGAACTGCCCCAAATAGCCAAAAAATGCTTGCCACAGGAGGGGGAAAAGGCCTGGCAGCGAAGGGATTAAACTACTGGGAAAACTCTTACAGTCTCCTATTTTGGGATTAAACACTGGTAACGAGCAGAAGTGGTACCTTTTCCATTAGCTGCACCACAGGAGAGGTACCAGGCTTGAATTTTTGGGAACCCATTGTATGGACTCAAGATTGGCTTTGCTACTCTACATCCGTTAGTTTCTATCTTTTTTCCTGGAAGCTGAGCTGTGAAGAACTGTGTCACTCATCAAGAATTTTCTTTTACTTTTGGGCATTTTAACATTTCTTAAGGCTTATCTCAGTTCTGATGGATGAGAGGCATGCTCGGTATCTGGTGCTTACTCCCTTGTGCTGAACAGCTTTGCAGTGAATCCAAACATCAGTGGAAACAGAACGTAGACATTGCCAAGGAGGGGAGTTTTCTTAGAGCATAGAGTCTTGCTTGTTACAGTGATCACGGCAACCACACAACAGGAAGCAAGTAGATATGCGCTGTTACATGCACTCAGCAACGCCATACTGGATCAGGTGTGTGCTGAGTTCAACACCGGCGTGCATGGTTTAAACAGACTTCATTGCACGCAGCAACACCATATTGGATCAAGTGTGTGTTAAGATTTCAACACGACGAGCATGGTTTAAATAGACTTCATTGCATGCAGCAATTCCATTTTGTTTCGGGTGTGTGTCAAAACTTCAACATTGACGCACACAGGTTGGATTACATTGCACACCTGGATTTTCAATGCCTACACGCATGGCTCTACAAGCTCAATCACCACTGATGCTCAAAGTTGGCTATGAAATTCATTGCACACAGAATACAATGACAATGGCAAAATTGAGTGATGTCACTGCTATGTAAGTACATTAAGGCGGTCATTATGAACATGGCGGGAAAGACCGCCGGCCGCCGTGGCAGCGGTGAACAGAATCCCGCCGTTGGCGGTGAATGGAAACCCACCATATAATGAACTAACATCCCAACCCTGCCAAAAATCACCAGTCCACCACTCACAGCCATGACTCTGTCGGCGGGAATCCAGGACCTCCCCCCCGCCAACGCCAAGCACACCCACATCCCGCCCTCCAAATAATGATGCACAAATCACCTCGGCGGAGAGTGGAGGCCAGACGATCATTGGTGGCTGCAGCTGCCACGGACGGCAAGTGGACTCAACAGCAAGAAGTGCACACATTGGCTAGGCGTATGACCCACACACCTGACACACATCCAGAACCCCATAAGACACCCCCAGACACACCCCACAATCCCATGCAACGAAAGCAGGACAAGAAGACGGAGAGCACCTGAGCCACACAGCGAACACCAGCATACAGGACACGCACACCGACCCACAGAAGAGCACCCCTACCTCCTTTCCAGGGCCGACACCATTCCCCACACTCACCATGTCCCCCCCAAACATCCACGCTTCACCGAAAGGGAGTTAAGGACTATGGTGGACAAGATCTTGAAGGGGGAGCCACAAATATTCAGGGGCCGAGGTGCAGCACACACCCATTGCAAGGAAAATGGAGCTCTGGCAGACCATTGTGAACAGGGTCAATGCAGTGGGACACCATCCACGCACCAGGGACGACATCCGGAAGAGATGAAACAACCTGCGGGGGAAGGTCCGGGGCATGGCATCAAGGCACCACATTGCAGTGCAGAAGACTGGGGGAGGACCGCCACGAACACCACCCAACTATACTGACTGGGAAGAAAAGGTACTGGCCATTGGGACTCATTGGAGGAATCAATTCGGGTCAGTGATCTACAATTACCCCATCACCACACCTGTAACGTATGCACCACCCTACCACAACCCACATCCACCAGGACCTACACCCCACCCAGGCATCAGCCACTACATCCACCCCCCTGCATGACCACAAACCCACTAACAGGCCCACATCCCTCCCCCTGTGCACAGTCACCACCCCTGCACAGACCCACAATGGAAAGACACCCCCACCACAATGCAACCCCACACTGGCGCAAACTGCAAGGCCACTGAAAGTAACACCAGCACAAAATAGCCCAGTCCTGTACACCTCAAACATTCCTAAGGATGTAACAGACATATATATGTCCCCCAACAGGCACCACCACCCATGCCACCCTCACAGACAGGACAAGGAGTGCCAGTGCCCCCCCCCCCGGAGACAGAGGCACCTCACAGGACACTGATGAAGGATCCCTGGACACCGATGCAGGCCCCTCATACAGTCCTGGATTCTCACCAGGCAGCAGCCCCACCCAGGAAACCACTGTCACCCCTACCACCCAGTCATTTCCAGCAGCCCAGGGCAGGCGTCCCCACAGACTGGTGGAACACAGGTACAGAGGCCACAGTCTCCCATTCCCAACACGCAGGAAGGCGAGGGTCCCAGTACAAGTGGTACTGCCAGACCTGTGCAGGGGACACAGGCACAGGGGGCTAGGGCAAGTGCAAGGGTCGCAGTGGGCCAGGGGGGAGGCCGCAGGATAGATCCAGCAGCCCAGGACGTTATCTCTGAGGTAATGGGGGCCTAGGTAATGGGAGCCTACCAACATACCCATGACAGGTTGGCACAGATTGTGTCCACCCTGGAGCACAGTCAGAGGATGCAGCAGGAACAACATCAACAGGCCATGGAGCAGTGGAAAGAGCACAATGCCACAAGGGCCACCATAGCAGGAGCACTGCTGCAGCTGGTCAAAAACCAGTCTGACACTCACACAGGACAAGAGGCCCCCACAACAGCACCAGACCACCAGCATCAGATCACCCCAGCAGCAGAAACATCCCAGGAACTACCCTCACTGGAAACACAAGGGCCCACCATGTCATCCCATGAAGCTCAACAGCAGGCGCCCAAACGGACCCTCAGGCCACGATATGGCACTGGAACCCTAGCTAAGAACAAGGCCCCCTCCAACAATTAACTCTGCAACAAATGCAAAGCAACCATCCCACCCAATCACCAACCACATATTGCTGAGAAGCAAGATGAAATACTGTTAGACAAGATGGACCCATCAATACTACCAACAAGGCGGCCACCATGTTGGTCTTGAGGACACCCCACCCTTACGACTTCCCATCACTGTAAATTGCACAATTCACTCACTTTAACCAATAAAACACTTTTCACACCTGTAACACTGTCCCCTGTGTTAAATAGTGAACAAAGTGGAGTATGGATGCAACTAACAGAAAACAACTTTATTGTCGAATCTGTGCATGATGGGAGTCCTGTGTGCCCAAATGGTGGCAAGGAGGAAATGCGTATATTTTCAGTCAGTACCATGCAGAAGTGGGCATGTTTCGCCTATCATTACCAACCCCCCCATATGACAGAGCACACTGACAGTATTAGTCACGAACCCCAATGACAGGCCTAAGTCCCACACAGTTACTGGAAGTAGAGTTGTATCAGTTGGTTCCTGGAATTGACATCTTCCCCTTCCTCATCATCACCATCACTCTCCTCACCTCTCTGAAGTAGCTGATAAGGACCTATAGCACCCTCCACTTCCAGGAGGGGGATAGAATGTCTCACTGCCACATTGTGCAGCCTGCAGCAGGCCACCACTATTCTACACACCTTATCATGCCCATAGGCCAGGGAACCCCCAGAGATATGTAGACACCTGAATCTAGCCTTCAGGAGACCTATAGTTCGCTCCATTACCCTCCTAGTACGTACATGGGCCTCATTGTAATTCCTCTCTGCATTCCTCACTGGTGTCAGAAGCCAACGCAAGTTTGGGTAGCCAGAGTCACATAGAAAATGGTGCAATACAGACTCGTCATTGGTATGACCCTTAGTCAGACAGACTGTTTTTCTGCAATGTGTCAGTTACTGACAGGCACACTTACTCATGATCCACCCTCTGTCCTCTTGTACTTGTTCCATCTTCTGTGGCACACTACTGTTCCTCAACACAAAGGAATCATGGACTGAACCTGGGAACATGGCATTCACATGTGAAATGTACTGGTCTGCAGTACATACCAATTGGATGTTCATGGTGAAAGTTCTTCTGGTTTTTGTACACCTGTTCACTCACTCTTGGGGGGATAATCGGTCTGTAAATGCCATTTATGGCACCTCTCACATGGGGGATGTTGGCAAAAGCATAGAATTCAGATTTGATGGGAGGTAGGTCAGTACTTTGGGGAAACCTCACATAGGAATGCAGATGTCAGACAAATGCATTCAGAAATCTTGTCAGTACCATGCTGAACATTGGCTGTGAAAAACCAGCACCCATTTACTTGAAATGAGCCCCTGGCCAGGAAATGGAGTGCAGAGAGCACCTGCACTTCAGTTGGAATGGCATGCTGATTACGATTTCCCAGAGTTGGTACAGGATCCAGTAATGCACAAAGGCCCTGAATAGTTGCACATGTGAGTATGTAAGTGATTTTGATCTGATGCTCCACCATGGTCCCCATATCCACGAGTGGTCTGTACACAGATGGTGCCCTTCCTCGCCACAAGGGTCAGTACCTACGAGGAGTTCCAAAAAAGAGTGATGAAGACACATACATAGTGTAGGAAAGTACCATCTTGCCAGGCATGTTACCCCCATATTTCACTGTATATATGTTGGTTTAGTTGTATGTGTCACTGGGACCGTGCCAGCCAGGGCCCCAGTGCTCATAAGTGTGCCCTGTATGTGTTACCTGTGTTATGACTAACTGTCTCACTGAGGCTCTGCTAACCAGAACCTCAGTGGTTATGCTCTCTCATTTTTTTTCCAAATTGTCACTAACAGGCTAGTGACCAATTTCACCAATTTACATTGGCATACTGGAACACCCTTATAATTCCCTAGTATATGGTACTGAGGTACCCAGGGTATTGGGGTTCCAGGAGATCCCTATGGGCTGCCGCATTTCTTTTGCCACCCATAGGGAGCTCTGACAATTCTTACACAGGCCTGCCATTGCAGCCTGAGTGAAATAACGTCCACGTTATTTCACAGCCATTTACCACTGCACTTAAGTAACTTATAAGTCACCTATATGTCTAACCTTTACCTGCTAAAGGTTGGGTGCTAATTTACTTAGTGTGTGGGCACCCTGGCACTAGCCAAGGTGCCCCCACATTGTTCAGGGCAAATTCCCCGGACTTTGTGAGTGCGGGGACACCATTACACGCGTTCACTATACATATGTCACGACATATGTATAGCGTCACAATGGTAACTCCGAACATGGCCATGTAACATGTCTAAGATCATGGAATTGTCACCCTCTGGCATTGGGGAGACAATTCCATGATCCCCCGAATCTCTAGCACAGACCCGGGTACTGCCAAACTACCTTTCCCGGGGTTTCACTGCAGCTGCTGCTGCTGCCAACCCCTCAGACAGGTTTCTGCCCTCCTGGGGTCCAGCCAGGCTTGGCCCAGGAAGGCAGAACAAAGGACTTCCTCACAGAGAGGGTGTTACACCCTCTCCCTTTGGAAAAAGGTGTCAGGGCTGGGGAGGAGTAGCCTCCCCCAGCCTCTGGGAATGCTTTCATGGGCACAGATGGTGCCCATTTCTGCATAAGCCAGTCTACACCGGTTCAGGGATCCCCCAGCCCTGCTCTGGCCCGAAACTGGACAAAGGAAAGGGGAGTGACCACTACCCTGACCTGCACCTCCCACGGGAGGTGCCCAGAGCTCCTCCAGTGTGCTCCAGACCTCTGCCATCTTGGAAACAGAGGTGCTGCTGGCACACTGGACTGCTCTGAGTGGCCAGGGCCAGCAGGTGACGTCAGAGACTCCTTCTGATAGGCTCCTTCAGCCAAACCTCCTTTTCTGGCTTTTTAGGGAATTCCTGCTTTGGGGAATTCCTTAGATAACGAATGCAAGAGCTCATCAGAGTTCCTCTGCATCTCTCTCTTCACCTTCTGCTAAGGAATCGACCGCTGACTGCTCTAGAAGCCTGCAAAACTGCAACAAAGTAGCAAAGATGACTAATGCGACCTTGTAACGCTGATCCGGCCGCCTTCTCGACTGTTTTCCTGGTGGTGCATGCTGTGAGGGTAGTCTGCCTCCTCTCTGCACTAGAAGCTCTGAAGAAATCTCCCGTGCGTCGACGGAATCTTCCCCCTGAAACCACAGGCAACAAAGAACTGCATCACCGGTCCTCTGGGTCTCCTCTCAGCACGACGAGCGAGGTCCCTCGAACTCAGCAACTCTGTCCAAGTGACTCCCACAGTCCAGTGACTCTTCAGTCCAAGTTTGGTGGAGGTAAGTCCTTGCCTCCCCACGCTAGACTGCATTGCTGGGTACGCATGATTTGCAGCTGCTCCGGCTCCTTTGCACTCTTCCAGGATTTCCTTTGTACAGAGCCAAGCCGGGGTCCCCGGCACTCTAACCTGCAGTGCACGACCTCCTGAGTTGTCCTCCGGCGTCGTGGGACCCTCTTTTGTGACTTCGGGTGAGCTCCGGTTCACTCCACTTCGTAGTGCCTGTTCTGGCACTTCTGCGGGTGCTGCTTGCTTCTGAGAGGGCTCCTTGTATTGCAGGGAACCCCCTCTGTCCCCTCACGCAAATGGCGACATCCAGGTCCCTCCTGGGCCACAGCAGCATCCAAAAACCCTAACCGCGACCCTTGCAGCTAGCAAGGCTTGTTTGCAGTCTTTCTGCAGGGAAACACCTCTGCATGCCTCTTCACGACGTGGGACATCCATTCTCTAAAGGGGAAGTTTCTAGCCCTTGTCGTTCTTGAAGAATCCATAGCTTCTACCATCCGGTGGCAGCTTCTTTGCACCCACAGCTGGCATTTCCTGTGCATCTGCCCACTCCCGACTTGATCGTGACTCTTGGACTTGGTCCCCTTGTTCCACACGTACTCTCGTCAGGAAACTCCATCATTGTTGCATTGCTGGTGTTGGTCTTCCTTGCAGAATTCCCCTATCACGACTTCTGTGCTCTTTGGGGAACTTAGGTGCACTTTGCACCCACTTTTCAGGGTCTTGGGGTGAGCTATTTTTCTAACCCTCACTGTTTTCTTACAGTCCCAGCGACCCTCTACAAGGTCACATAGGTTTGGGGTCCATTCGTGGTTCGCATTCCACTTCTAGAGTATATGGTTTATGTTGCCCCTATCCCTATGTGCCCCCATTGCATTCTATTGTGACTATACATTGTTTGCACTGTTTTCTATTGCTATTACTGCATATTTTGGTATTGTGTACATATATCTTGTGTATATTTGCTATCCTCATACTGAGGGTACTCACTGAGATACTTTGGCATATTGTCATAAAAATAAAGTACCTTTATTTTTAGTATATCTGTGTATTGTGTTTTCTTATGATATTGTGCATATGACACTAGTGGTACTGTAGGAGCTTCACTCGTCTCCTAGTTCAGCCTAAGCTGCTCTGCTAAGCTACCTTTTCTATCAGCCTAAGCTGCTAGACACCCCTCTACACTAATAAGGGATACCTGGGCCTGGTGCAAGGTGTAAGTACCCCTTGGTACCCACTACAAGCCAGTCCAGCCTCCTACATTGGTTGTGCAGCGGTGGGATAAGTAGTTGCAACTACTTACCACTTTGTCATTTTGTACTTTTCATAAGAGAAAAATATACAAAACAAGTACAGTGTATGTACACCTAACCAAAAAGTTTTGCTTTTCTCCTCTTACTCTTTTTCTAAGTGCTGAAAAGTACCTCTAAACTTTCAAAAAGTTCTTAAAAAGTTTTAAAAGTTTTTTTCTGTTCTTTAAAAAGTTCTGAAACTTTTTCTTTCTTTTTCTGTCCCTTAAACTCTTGTCTATCATGTCTGGTACAGGCCAAACTCTTGATCTGGCCAGCATAGCTTATGACAACCTTAGCTGGAAGGAAGCAAGGAGTCTCTGCATAGATAGAGGTTTAGGGGTAGGGAAGAATCCCTCAAGACAACTGTTAGTTAATATGCTCATTGAACAAGATAAGACCTTAGTTGGCACTTCTGGTGAGAAATTAGCTGATGGTACCCACTCTGATTCTGGGGCACTCCCAGTGAAAGATTTGGAAGGGAACCTTCCCAACCTGACCCTTAGCAGGCCACCTAGCATAGCTGGTACTGATGTGAATTCACATCACAGTAAGAGTGTTACTTCTCATCATAGTAGGAGTGTTGCTTCTGTAGGCCACAATTTTAGAGTGCCATCTGCTAGGGAAACGTCTCCCTCTGTTCATTCTCACCATTCTTCTGTGTCAAGGCATGCCCAACCCACACACCCTGATGACAGAGTGTTAGAAAGGGAACTCAATAGATTGAGAGTGGAAGAATCCAGGCTGAAGCTCAAGAAGCAACAGCTGGATTTAGATAGGCAAGCCTTTGACTTAGAAAAAGAAAGACAGAGGTTGGGGTTAGGATCCCATGGTGGCAGCAGCAGTATTCCAAATAGTCATCCTGCAAAGGAGCATGATTCTAGGAATCTGCACAAGATAGTTCCCCCTTACAAGGAGGGGGATGACATTAACAAGTGGTTTGCTGCACTTGAGAGGGCATGTGTTGTACAGGAAGTCCCTCAAAGGCAGTGGGCTGCTATCCTATGGCTATCTTTCAGTGGAAAGGGTAGGGACAGGCTCCTTACTGTTGAGGAAAGTGATGCCTATAGTTTTATAGTTCTTAAGAATGCGCTCCTAGATGGTTATGGCTTAACCACTGAACAGTACAGTATGAAGTTCAGAGAAACCAAAAAGGAGTCTTCACAAGACTGGGTAGACTTTGTTGACCATTCAGTGAAGGCCTTGGAGGGGTGGTTACATGGCAGTAAAGTTTCTGACTATGAAAGCCTGTATAACTTAATCCTGAGAGAGCATATTCTTAATAATTGTGTGTCTGATTTGTTACACCAGTACCTGGTAGACTCTGATCTGACCTCTCCCCAAGAAGTGGGAAAGAAGGCAGACAAATGGGTCAGAACAAGGGTGAACAGAAAAGTTCATACAGGGGGTGACAATGATGGCAAGAAGAAGGATGGTAAGTCTTCTGACAAGGGTGGGGACAAATCTAAAAATGAGTCTTCATCAGGCCCACAAAAACACTCTGGTGGGGGTGGTGGGCCCAAATCCTCTTCAAATCAAAACAAAGAAAAGAACCATGGTGCTATTTATGTAAAATGAAAGGCCATTGGACAACAGATCCCAGTTGTCCAAAGAAAAGCACCAAGCCTCCTACCACTACAACCCCTGCTGCTACACCTAGTGCCCCTAGTAATAGCAGTGGTGGTGGGAGCAAACCTACTATTAGCCAATCCAAGGGAGTAGCTGGGCTCACTTTTGGTAACTTAGTTGGGGTTGGTCTTGTTAGGGAGACCACAGAGGCTGTGTTAGTCTCTGAGGGGGCCATTGATTTGGCCACCTTGGATGCCTGTCCCCTTAATATGGATAAGTACAAGCAACTTCCCCTAATAAATGGTGTTGAGGTTCAGGCCTACAGGGACACAGGTGCCAGTGTTACCATGGTAATAGAGAAACTGGTCCACCCTGAACAACACCTACGTGGTCACCAGTACCAAGTAACCGATGCTCATAACAACACTCTTAGCCACCCCATGGCTGTTGTGAATCTCAACTGGGGGGGGGGGTTACTGGTCCAAAGAAAGTTGTGGTTGCCTCAGATTTACCTGTAGACTGTCTACTATTGAACGATTTAGAGACATCAGCTTGGGCAGAAGTGGAGTTGGAGGCTCATGCAGCAATGCTGGGCATTCCAGGGCATATTTTTGCTTTAACCAGGGCTCAGGCCAAAAAGCAAAAAGGACAGGGTGATTTAGATCCTGGAAGAATGGACCAAGTGCTCCCTAAAGCTAGGGTTAGTAAAGGTAAAACACTACCTACTATCCCTCCCTCTACAGTGAATTCAACTTCTGAGGAAGAGGAATTTCCACCCTGTGCAGAACCTACACCAGAGGAGCTGGAAGCAGACACTGCTGAGCTTTTGGGGAAAGGGGGGCCTGCCAGGGAGGAGCTGAGTGTGGCACAGCATACCTGTCCCACACTAGAGGGTCTAAGACAGCAAGCTGTCAAAAAAGCAAATGGGGATGTCAGTGACTCTCACAGAGTTTACTGGGAGGACAACCTTTTGTATACTGAAACAAGGGATCCAAAACCTGGAGCTGCCAGGAGATTGGTGATTCCTCAGGAATACAGAAAGTTCCTCCTAACTCTAGCCCACGACATTCCCTTAGCTGGACATTTGGGGAAAATGAAAACTTGGGACAGGCTTGTTCCCTTGTTTCATTGGCCTAGAATGTCTGAGGGCACAAAGGAATTTTGTAAGTCCTGTGAAACCTGTCAAGCCAGTGGCAAAACAGGTGGCACTCCAAAGTCACCCCTTATTCCACTGCCTGTGGTTGGGGTTCCCTTCGAAAGGGTAGGGGTTGACATAGTTGGCCCCCTTGACCCTCCTACTGCTTCAGGCAATAGGTTTATCTTGGTGGTAGTGGACCATGCCACCAGATATCCTGAAGCAATTCCTCTAAGAACCACTACAGCTCCTGCAGTGGCAAAGGCCTTCCTGGGAATCTTTTCGAGGGTGGGCTTCCCAAAAGAGGTTGTATCAGACAGGGGAAGCAATTTCATATCTGCTTACTTAAAGGCCATGTGGAAGGAATGTGGTGTGACATACAAGTTCACCACACCCTATCATCCACAAACAAATGGACTGGTTGAGAGGTTTAATAAAACTCTCACAGGAATGATAATGGGACTCCCTGAAAAACTCCACAGGAGATGGGATATCATGGTACCTTGCCTCCTTTTTGCTTACAGGGAGGTACCCCAAAAAGGAGTCGGCTTCAGCCCCTTTGAACTCCTATTTGGACACCCTGTGAAAGGTCCTCTAACACTTGTAAAGGAGGGTTGGGAACAACCTTTAAAAGCTCCTAAGCAAGACATAGTGGACTATGTACTTGGCCTAAGATCTAAGATGGCTGAGTACATGAAAAAGGCCAGTGTGAGAAAGTAGACTCTTTCTAGCCTTGTTTCCCCCACTTTTGGCGAGTTTGTGAGTGTATGTCAGGGTGTTTTCACTGTCTCACTGGGATCCTGCTAGCCAGGGCCCAGTGTTTATAGTGAAAACCCTATGTTTTCAGTATGTTTGTTATGTGTCACTGGGACCCTGCTAGCCAGGACCCTAGTGCTCATACGTTTGTGGCCTATATGTATGTGTTCCCTGTGTGATGCCTAACTGTCTCACTGAGGCTCTGCTAACCAGAACCTCAGTGGTTATGCACTCTTGTTTCTTTCCAAATTGTCACTAAGAGGCTAGTGACCAATTTCACCAAATTACATTGCCATACTGGAACACCCTTATAATTCCCTAGTATATGGTACTGAGGAACCCAGGGTATTGGGGTTCCAGGAGATCCCTATGGCCTTCAGCATTTCTTTTGCCACCCATAGGGAGCTCAGACAATTCTTACACAGACCTGCCACTGCAGCCTGAGTGAAATAATGTCCACGTTATTTCCCAGCCATTTACCACTGCACTTAAGTAACTTATAAGTCACCTATATGTCTAACCTTTACCTGGTAAAAGTTAGGTGCAAAGTTACTTAGTGTGTGGGCACCCTGGCACTAGCCAAAGTGCCCCCACATTGTTCAGGGCAAATTCACCGGACTTTGTGAGTGCGGGGACACCATTACACGCGTGCACTACACATAGGTCACTACCTATGTGTAGCTTCACAATGGTGACTCCGAATATGGCCATGTAACATGTCTATGATCATGGAATTGGCCCCTCTATGCCATCCTGGCATAGTTGACACAATCCCATGATCCCACGAGTCTGTAGCACAGACCCTGGTACTGCCAAACAGCCTTTTCAGGGGTTTCACTGCAGCTGCTGCTGCTGCCAACCCCTCAGACAGGTTTCTGCCCTCCTGGGGTCCAGCCAGGCTTGGCCCAGGATGGCAGAATAAAGGACTTCCTCAGAGAGAGGGTGTGACACCCTCTCCCTTTGGAAAAAGGTGTCAGGGCTGGGGAGGAGTAGCCTCCCCCAGCCTCTGGAAATGCTTTCATGGGCACAGATGGTGCCCATTTCTGCATAAGCCAGTCTACACCGGTTCAGGGACCCCTCAGCCCTGCTCTGGCGCGAAACTGGACAAAGGAAAGGGGAGTGACCACTCCCCTGACCTGCACCTCCCCTGGGAGGTGCCCAGAGCTCCTCCAGTGTGCTCCAGACCTCTGCCATCTTGGAAACAGAGGTGCTGCTGGCACACTGGACTGCTCTGAGTGGCCAGGGCCAGCAGGTGACGTCAGAGACTCCTTCTGATAGGCTCCTTCAGGTGTTGCTAGCCTATCCTCTCTCCTAGGTAGCCAAACCCTCTTTTATGGCTATTTAGGGTCTCTGCTTTGGGGAATTCCTTAGATAACGAATGCAAGAGCTCATCAGAGTTCCTCTGCATCTCTCTCTTCACCTTCTGCCAAGGAATCGACTGCTGACCGCGCTGGAAGCCTGCAAAACTGCAACAAAGTAGCGAAGACGACTACTGCAACTCTGTAACGCTGATCCTGCCGCCTTCTCGACTGTTTTCCTGGTGGTGCATGCTGTGGGGGTACTCTGCCTCCTCTCTGCACTAGAAGCTCTGAAGAAATCTCCTGTGGGTCGATGGAATCTTCCCCCTGCTACCGCAGGCACCAAAGAACTGCATCACCGGTGTGAGAAAGTAGCCTCTTTCTAGCCTTGTTACCCCCACTTTTGGCCTGTTTGTGAGTGTATGTCAGGGTGTTTTCACTGTCTCACTGGGATCCTGCCAGCCAGGGCCCAGTGCTCATAGTGAAAACCCTATGTTTTCAGTATGTTTGTTATGTGTCACTGGGACCCTGCTAGTCAGGACCCCAGTGCTCATAAGTTTGTGGCCTATATGTGTGTGTTCCCTGTGTAGTGCCTAACTGTCTCACTGAGGCTCTGCTAATCAGAACCTCAGTGGTTATGCTCTCTCATTTCTTTCCAAATTGTCACTAACAGGCTAGTGACCATTTTTACCAATTTACATTGGCTTACTGGAACACCCTTATAATTCCCTAGTATATGGTACTGAGGTACCCAGGGTATTGGGGTTCCAGGAGATCCCTATGGGCTGCAGCATTTCTTTTGCCACCCATAGGGAGCTCTGACAATTCTTACACAGGCCTGCCACTGCAGCCTGAGTGAAATAACGTCCACGTTATTTCACAGCCATTTTTACACTGCACTTAAGTAACTTATAAGTCAGCTATATGTCTAACCTTTACCTGGTAAAGGTTAGGTGCAAAGTTACTTAGTGTGAGGGCACCCTGGCACTAGCCAAGGTGCCCCCACATTGTTCAGAGCCAATTCCCTGAACTTTGTGAGTGCGGGGACACCATTACACGCGTGCACTACATATAGGTCACTACCTATATGTAGCTTCACAATGGTAACTCCGAATATGGCCATGTAACATGTCTATGATCATGGAATTGCCCCCTCTATGCCATCCTGGCATAGTTGGCACAATCCCATGATCCCAGTGGTCTGTAGCACAGACCCTGGTACTGCCAAACTGCCCTTCCTGGGGTTTCACTGCAGCTGCTGCTGCCAACCCCTCAGACAGGCATCTGCCCTCCTGGGGTCCAGCCAGGCCTGGCCCAGGATGGCAGAACAAAGAACTTCCTCTGAGAGAGGGTGTGACACCCTCTCCCTTTGCAAAATGGTGTTAAGGCAGGGGAGGAGTAGCCTCCCCCAGCCTCTGGAAATGGTTTGTTGGGCACAGATGTGCCCAATTCTGCATAAGCCAGTCTACACCGGTTCAGGGGACCCCTTAGCCCTGCTCTGGCGCGAAACTGGACAAAGGAAAGGGGAGTGACCACTCCCCTGACCTGCACCTCCCCTGGGAGGTGTCCAGAGCTCCTCCAGTGTGCTCCATACCTCTGCCATCTTAGAAACAGAGGTGCTGCTGGCACACTGGACTGCTCTGAGTGGCCAGTGCCACCAGGTGACGTCAGAGTCCTTGTGATAGGCTCCTTCAGGTGTTGCTAGCCTATCCTCTCTCCTAGGTAGCCAAACCCTCTTTTCTGGCTATTTAGGGTCTCTGTCTCTGGGGAAACTTTAGATAACGAATGCAAGAGCTCATCCGAGTTCCTCTGCATCTCTCTCTTCACCTTCTGCCAAGGAATCGACTGCTGACCGCGCTGGAAGCCTGCAAACCTGCAACATAGTAGCAAAGACGACTACTGCAACTCTGTAACGCTGATCCTGCCGCCTTCTCGACTGTTTTCCTGGTGGTGCATGCTGTTTGGGTAGTCTGCCTCCTCTCTGCATTAGAAGCTCCGAAGAAATCTCCCGTGGGTCGACGGAATCTTCCCCCTGCAACCGCAGGCACCAAAAAGCTGCATTACAGGTCCCTTGGGTCTCCTCTCAGCACGACGAGCGAGGTCCCTCGAATCCAGCAACTCTGTCCAAGTGACCCCCACAGTCCAGTGACTCTTCAGTCCAAGTTTGGTGGAGGTAAGTCCTTGCCTCACCTCGCTGGGCTGCATTGCTGGGAACCACGACTTTTGCAGCTACTCCGGCCCCTGTGCACTTCCGGCGGAAATCCTTCATGCACATCCAAGCCTGGGTCCACGGCACTCTAACCTGCATTGCATGACTTTCTAAGTTGGTCTCCGGCGACGTGGGACTCCTTTGTGCGACTTCGGGTGAGCACCATTTCACGCATCCTCGTAGTGCCTGTTTCTGGCACTTCTCCTGGTGCTACCTGCTGCTGAGAGGGCTCCTGGTCTTGCTCGACGTCCCCTCTCTCTCCTGGTCCAATTTGCGACCTCCTGGTCCCTCCAGGGCCACAGCAGCGTCTTAAAACGCTAACTGCATGATTTGCAACTAGCAAGGCTTGTTGGCGTTCTTTCGGGGGGAAAATACTTCTGCACGACTCTCCACGGCGAGTGGGATCCGTCCACCAAAGGGGAAGTCTCTAGCCCTTTTCGTTCCTGCAGAAACCTCAGCTTCTTCTGTTCAGTAGAAGCTTCTTTGCACCCGCAGCTGGCATTTCCTGGGCATATGCCCATCTCCGACTTGCTTGTGACTTTTGGACTTGGTCCCCTTGTTCCACAGGTACCCTAGATTGGAAATCCACAGTTGTTGCATTGTTGGTTTGTGTCTTTCCTGCATTATTCCTCTAACACGACTTCTTTGTCCTTAGGGGAACTTTAGTGCACTTTGCACTCACTTTTCAGGGTCTTGGGAGGGTTATTTTTCTAACTCTCACTATTTTCTAATAGTCCCAGCGACCCTCTACAAGGTCACATAGGTTTGGGGTCCATTCGTGGTTCGCATTCCACTTTTGGAGTATATGGTTTGTGTTGCCCCTATCCCTATGTTTCCCCATTGCATCCTATTGTAACTATACATTGTTTGCACTGTTTTCTAAGACTATACTGCATATTTTTGCTATTGTGTATATATATCTTGTGTATATTTCCTATCCTCTCACTGAGGGTACACTCTAAGATACTTTGGCATATTGTCATAAAAATAAAGTACCTTTATTTTTAGTATAACTGTGTATTGTGTTTTCTTATGATATTGTGCATATGACACTAAGTGGTACTGTAGTAGCTTCACACGTCTCCTAGTTCAGCCTAAGCTGCTCTGCTAAGCTACCATTATCTATCAGCCTAAGCTGCTAGACACCCTATACACTAATAAGGGATAACTGGGCCTGGTGCAAGGTGCAAGTACCCCTTGGTACTCACTACAAGACAGTCCAGCCTCCTACAACCGGTTGCCTGGGTCTCCTCTCAGCACGACGAGCGAGGTCCCTTGAATCCAGCAACTCTGTCCAAGTGACTCCCACAGTCCAGTGACTCTTCAGTCCAAGTTTGGTGGAGGTAAGTCCTTGCCTCCCCACGCCAGACTGCATTGCTGGGAAGCACGACTTTTGCAGCTACTCCGGCCTCTGTGCACTTCCGGCGGAAATTCTTTGTGCACAGCCAAGCCTGGGTCCACGGCACTCTAACCTGCTTTGCACGACTTTCTAAGTTGTCCTCCGGCGGCGTGGGACTCCTTTGTGCAACTTCGGGTGAGCACCGTTTCACTCCTCTTCGTAGTGCCTGTTCTGGCCCATCTGCGGGTGCTGCCTGCTACTGAGAGGGCTCCTTGTTGTGCTGGGTGCCCCCTCTGTCCCCTGACGCAATTGGCGAGATCCTGGTCCCTCCTGGGCCACAGCAGCATCCAAAAACCCTAACAGCACAATTTGCAGCTAGCAAGGCTTGTTGGCGGTCTTTCGGCGGGAAAACACTTCTGCACGACTCTCCACGATGTGCGACATCCATCCTCCAAAGAGTACATTTCTAGCCCTTGTTGTTCCTGCAGAATCCTCAGCTTCTACTGCCTAGTAGCAGCTTCTTTGCACCCACAGCTGGCATTTCCTGGGCATCTGCCCATCTCCGACTTGCTTGTGACTTTTGGACTTGGTCCCCTTGTTCCACAGGTACCCTCGGTTGGAAATCCATCATTGTTGCATTGCTGGTTGGTGTCTTTCCTGCAGAATTCCCCTATCACGACTTCTATGTCCTTTGGGGAACTTTAGTGCACTTTGCACTCACTTTTCAGGGTCTTGGGGTGGGCTATTTTTCTAACCCTCACTGTTTTCTTACAGTTACAGCGACCCTCTACAAGGTCACATAGGTTTGGGGTTCATTCGTGGTTCGCATTCCACTTTTTGAGTATATGGTTTGTGTTGCCCCTATCCATATGTGTCCCCATTGCATCCTATTGTAACTATACATTGTTTGCACTGTTTTCTAATACTATACTGCATATTTTTGGTATTGTGTACATATATCTTGTGTATATTTGCTATCCTCATACTGAGGGTACTCACTGACATACTTTTGGCATTTTGTCATAAAAATAAAGTACCTTTATTTTTAGTATATCTGTGTATTGTGTTTTCTTATGATATTGTGCATATGACACTATTGGTACTGTAGGAGCTTCACTCGTCTCCTAGTTCAGCCTAAGCTGCTCTGCTAAGCTACCATTATCTAGCAGCCTAAGCTGCTAGACTCCCTATACACTAATAAGGGATACCTGGGCCTGGTGCAAGGTGTAAGTACCCCTTGGTACTCACTAAAAGCCAGTCCAGCCTCCTACATTGGTTGTGCAGTGGTGGGATAAGTGCTTTGTAACTACTTACCACTTTTGTCATTGTACTTTTCATAAGAGAAAAATATAAAAAAACAAGTTCAGTGTATGTACACCTAACCAAAAAGTTTTGCATTTCCTCTTTTCACTTCTTTTCTAAGTGCTGAAAAGTACCTCTAAACTTTCTAAAAAGTTCTTTAAAAGTTTAACAAGTTTTTTTCTGTCTTTCTAAAAGTTCTGAAAACGTTTTCTCACTTTTTCTATCACTTAAACACTTTCTAAAATGTCTGGCACAGGCCAAACTGTTGATCTGTCCAAACTTGCTTATGATCACCTTAGCTGGAAAGGAGCAAGGAGTCTCTGCATAGAAATAGGTTTAAGTGTAGGGAAGAATACCTCCAGAGAACTGTTGGTTAACATGCTTGTTGAACAGGATAAGGCCAGAGGTGCCACTTCTGTTGAAAAAGTAGCTAATAGTTCCCAATCTGACCCTGGGACACCCCTAGAGAAAGATTCAGAAAATAAACTTCCTAGCCTGCCCATTATCAGACAACTTAGCATAGTTGGTACTGATGTAGAGTCACACCATACTGATAGTGTTGTCTCACATCATAGGAAAAGTATTCCTTCTCATCATAGTAGAAGTGATGTTTCTGTTAGCCAAGCTGTTAGGATGCCTTCTGTTAGGGACAGGTCTCCTTCTGTTCATTCTCACCATACTTCTGTTTCAAGGCATGTCCCACCCACCCACCCTGATGACAGAGTGTTAGAAAGGGAGCTCAATAGATTGAGAGTGGAACAAACCAGACTGAACCTCAAGAAGCAACAGCTGGATTTGGATAGACAGTCCTTAGAAGTGGAAAGAGAAAGACAGAAATTGGGTTTAGAAACCCATGGTGGCAGCAGCAGTATTCCCCATAGTCATCCTGCAAAAGAGCATGATTCTACGAATCTGCACAAGATAGTTCCCCCTTATAAGGAGGGGGATGACATTAACAAGTGGTTTGCTGCACTTGAGAGGGCCTGTGTTGTACAGGATGTCCCTCAAAGGCAGTGGGCTGCTATCCTATGGCTATCATTTAGTGGAAAGGGTAGGGATAGGCTCCTTACTATGAAAGAAAGTGATGCCAATAATTTTACAGTTCTTAAGAATGCACTCCTGGATGGTTATGGCTTAACCACTGAACAGTACAGGATGATGTTCAGAGAGACCAAAAAGGAGTCTTCACAAGACTGGGTAGACTTTGTTGACCATTCAGTGAAGGCCTTGGAGGGGTGGTTACATGGCAGTAAAGTTACTGATTATGAAAGCCTGTATAACTTGATCCTGAGAGAGCATATTCTTAATAATTGTGTGTCTGATTTGTTGCACCAGTACTTGGTAGACTCTGATCTGACCTCTCCCCAAGAATTGGAAAAGAAGGTAGACAAATGGGTCAGAACAAGGGTGAACAGAAAAGTTCATACAGGTGGTGACAAGGATGGCAAGAAGAAAGATGTTGAACAATCTCAAGATAAGCATAGGGATAAGGGTAAAACCAATGATCCCACTTCAAATCTTAAACACTATTCAGAGGGTGGGGATAAAACAAATTCTTCCTCTTCTTCTCAACCTTCACACATTAAAAAGCCTTGGTGCTTTGTGTGTAAAAACAGAGGCCATAGGCCAGGGGATAAGTCCTGTCCAGGTAAACCCCCTGAGCCTACCACCACTAATACATCAAGCTCTAGTGCCCCTAGCAGTAGTGGTACTAGTGGTGGGACTGCTGGCAACAGTCAAGCTAAGTGTGTATTTGGGTTCACTTATGGGTCCATAATAGAAACTGGGGTAGTTAGTTGTAGGAGGCTGGACTGGCTTGTAGTGAGTACCAAGGGGTACTTGCACCTTGCACCAGGCCCAGTTATCCCTTATTAGTGTATAGGGTGTCTAGCAGCTTAGGCTGATAGATAATGGTAGCTTAGCAGAGCAGCTTAGGCTGAACTAGGAGACGTGTGAAGCTACTACAGTACCACTTAGTGTCATATGCACAATATCATAAGAAAACACAATACACAGTTATACTAAAAATAAAGGTACTTTATTTTTATGACAATATGCCAAACTATCTTAGAGTGTACCCTCAGTGAGTGGATAGGAAATATACACAAGATATATATACACAATAGCAAAAATATGCAGTATAGTCTTAGAAAACAGTGCAAACAATGTATAGTTACAATAGGATGCAATGGGGAAACATAGGGATAGGGGCAACACAAACCATATACTCCAAAGGTGGAATGCGAACCACGAATGGACCCCAAACCTATGTGACCTTGTAGAGGGTCGCTGGGACTATTAGAAAATAGTGAGAGTTAGAAAAATAACCCTCCCCAAGACCCTGAAAAGTGAGTGCAAAGTGCACTAAAGTTCCCCTAAGGACAAAGAAGTCGTGTTAGAGGAATAATGCAGGAAAGACACAAACCAGCAATGCAACAACTGTGGATTTCCAATCTAGAATACCTGTGGAACAAGGGGATCAAGTCCAAAAGTCACAAGCAAGTCGGAGATGGGCAGATGCCCAGGAAATGCCAGCTGCGGGTGCAAAGAAGCTTCTACCAGACAGAAGAAGCTGAGGTTTCTGCAGGAACTAAAAGGGCTAGAGACTTCCCCTTTGGTGGACGGATCCCTCTCTCCTTGGAGAGTCGTGCAGAAGTGTTTTCCCGCCAAAAGGATGCCAACAAACCTTGCTAGTCACAAATCATGCGTTTGGCGTTTTCGGACGCTGCTGGGGCCCAGGAGGGACCAGGAGGTCGCAAATTGGACCTGAAGAGAGAGGGGACGTCGAGCAAGTCAAAGAACCCTCACTGAAGCAGGTAGCACCCGCAGAAGTGCCAGAAACAGGCACTGCAAGGATGCATGAAACAGTGCTTGCCGAAGTTGCACAAAGGAGTCCCACGTCGCCGGAGACCAACTTAGAAAGTCGTGCAATGCAGGTTAGAGTGCCGTGGACCCAGGCTTGGCTGTGCACAAAGGATTTCCGCCGGAAGTGCACAGGGGCCGGAGTAGCTGCAAAGTCGCGGTTCCCAGCAATGCAGCCCAGCGAGGTGAGGCAAGGACTTACCTCCACCAAACTTGGACTGAAGAGTCACTGGACTGTGGGGGTCACTTGGACAGAGTCGCTGGATTCGAGGGACCTCGCTCGTCGTGCTGAGAGGAGACCCAAGGGACCGGTAATGCAGCTTTTTGGTGCCTGCGGTTGCAGGAGGAAGATTCCGTCGACCCACGGGAGATTTCTTCGGAGCTTCTGGTGCAGAGAGGAGGCAGGCTACCCCCACAGCATGCACAAGCAGGAAAACAGTCGAGAAGGCGGCAGGATCAGCGTTACAGAGTTGCAGTAGTCGTCTTTGCTACTATGTTGCAGGTTTGCAGGCTTCCAGCGCGGTCAGCAGTCGTTTCCTTATCAGAAGGTGAAGAGAGAGATGCAGAGGAACTCGGATGAGCTCTTGCATTCGTTATCTAAAGTTTCCCCAGAGACAGAGACCCTAAATAGCCAGAAAAGAGGGTTTGGCTACCTAGGAGAGAGGATAGGCTACTAACACCTGAAGGAGCCTATCAGCAGGAGTCTCTAACGTCACCTGGTGGCACTGGCCACTCAGAGCAGTCCAGTGTGCCAGCAGCACATCTGTTTCCAAGATGGCAGAGGTCTGGAGCACACTGGAGGAGCTCTGGACACCTCCCAGGGGAGGTGCAGGTCAGGGGAGTGGTCACTCCCCTTTCCTTTGTCCAGTTTCGCGCCAGAGCAGGGGCTAAGGGGTCCCTGAACCGGTGTAGACTGGCTTATGCAGAATTGGGCACCTCTGTGCCCAACAAAGCATTTCCAGAGGCTGGGGGAGGCTACTCCTCCCCTGCCTTCACACCATTTTCCAAAGGGAGAGGGTGTCACACCCTCTCTCAGAGGAAGTTCTTTGTTCTGCCATCCTGGGCCAGGCCTGGCTGGACCCCAGGAGGGCAGCTGCCTGTCTGAGGGGTTGGCAGCAGCAGCAGCTGCAGTGAAACCCCAGGAAGGGCAGTTTGGCAGTACCAGGGTCTGTGCTACAGACCACTGGGATCATGGGATTGTGCCAACTATGCCAGGATGGCATAGAGGGGGCAATTCCATGATCATAGACATGTTACATGGCCATATTCGGAGTTACCATTGTGAAGCTACATATAGGTAGTGACCTATATGTAGTGCACGCGTGTAATGGTGTCCCCGCACTCACAAAGTTCAGGGAATTGGCTCTGAACAATGTGGGGGCACCTTGGCTAGTGCCAGGGTGCCCTCACACTAAGTAACTTTGCACCTAACCTTTACCAGGTAAAGGTTAGACATATAGGTGACTTATAAGTTACTTAAGTGCAGTGTAAAATGGCTGTGAAATAACGTGGCGTTATTTCACTCAGGCTGCAGTGGCAGGCCTGTGTAAGAATTGTCAGAGCTCCCTATGGGTGGCAAAAGAAATGCTGCAGCCCATAGGGATCTCCTGGAACCCCAATACCCTGGGTACCTCAGTACCATATACTAGGGAATTATAAGGGTGTTCCAGTAAGCCAATGTAAATTGGTAAAAATGGTCACTAGCCTGTCAGTGACAATTTGGAAAGAAATGAGAGAGCATAACCACTGAGGTTCTGATTAGCAGAGCCTCAGTGAGACAGTTAGTCACTACACAGGTAACACATTCAGGCACACTTATGAGCACTGGGGCCCTGGGTTACCAGGGTCCCAGTGACACATACAACTAAAACAACATATATACAGTGAAAAATGGGGGTAACATGCCAGGCAAGATGGTACTTTCCTACACAACCCCCCCCCAAACGAAGGACAATAAGACTAGCCATGACCTGATGAGTCTTCATTGTCTAAGTGGAAATATCTGGAGAGTCCATCTGCATTGGAGTGGCTACTCCCAGGTCTATGTTCCACTGTATAGTCCATTCCCTGTAGGGATATGGACCACCTCAACAATTTAGGATTTTCACCTTTCATTTGTTTTAGCCAAAGTAGAGGTTTGTGGTCTGTCTGAACAATGAAGTGAGTGCCAAACAGGTATGGCCTCAACTTCTTCAGAGCCCAGACCACAGCAAAGGCCTCCCTCTCAATAGCAGACCAACGCTTTTCTCTAGGGGTCAACCTCCTACTAATAAAAGCAACAGGTTGATCCTGGCCCTCAGAATTAAGTTGTGATAGGACTGCCCCTACTCCTAATTCAGATGCATCAGTTTGGACATAGAATTTTTTAGAGTAACAAGGGCTTTTCAGGACAGGTGGAGAGCACATGGCCTGCTTCAGCTCCTCAAAAGCTTTCTGACATTTTGCTGTCCATAATACCTTTTTGGCATTTTCTTGGATGTGAGGTCATTAAGAGGGGCTGCAATGGAGCCATAGTTTTTAATGAACCTCCTGTAATACCCAGTGAGGCCTAGGAAGGCTCTCACCTGAGTCTGAGTGGTAGGGAGAACCCAATCAATAATAGTTTGGATTTTCCCCTGAAGTGGTGCAATCTGTTCCCCACCAACAAGGTGTCCCAGATAAACCACCTTACCATGCCCTATCTGGCACTTTGAAGCCTTGATAGTGAGGCCTGCCTTTTGCAGGGCCTCCAAAACTTTCCATAGGTGGACCAGGTGATCATCCCAGCTGGAGCTAAAGACAGCTATATCGTCCAAATATGCTGCACTGAAAGCTTCCAGCCCTTGCAGGACTGTGTTCACTAACCTCTGAAAAGTGGCAGGTACATTTTTCAAACCAAAAGGCATTACAGTAAACTGGTAATGTCCTCCAATGGTTGAAAATGCTGTTTTAGGTTTAGCATCTTCTGACAATTTGATCTGCCAATACCCTGCAGTCAAATCAAAAGTGCTTAGATACTTGGCAGATGCCAGTGTATCTATAAGCTCATCTGCCCTGGGTATAGGGTGAGCATCAGTTTTGGTTACCAAGTTGAGACCTCTATAGTCTACACAAAACCTAATTTCCTTCTTTCCATCTTTAGAATTGGGTTTTGGTACCAGTACCACAGGAGAAGCCCATGGACTGTCAGAGTGCTCAACCACTCCTAGTTCCAACATTTTCTGAACTTCTTGCTTTATGCAGTCCCTGACATGGTCAGGCTGCCTATAGATCTTACTTTTGACAGGTAAACTGTCTCCAGTATCTATAGTGTGCTCACACCAAGAAGTGGTGCCTGGCACAGTAGAGAAGAGTTCTGAAAATTGTCCTAGGAGATTTATGCAATTGTCTTTCTGCTCAGCAGTAAGACAATCTGCCAAAACTACACCTTCCACAAGAGCATCTTGTTCTGTGGAAGAGAAGAGATCAGGTAGAGGATCACTGTCTTCTTCCTGTCCCTCATCAGTTGCCATGAGCAGGGTGAGATCAGCCCTGTCATAGTAGGGTTTCAGGCGGTTGACATGGAGCACCCTAAGGGGACTCCTGGCAGTGCCTAAGTCAACCAAGTAGGTGACTTCACCCTTCTTTTCAACAATTGTGTGGGGTCCACTCCATTTATCTTGGAGTGCTCTTGGGGCCACAGGCTCCAAGACCCACACTTTCTGCCCTGGTTGGTACTGAACCAAAACAGCCTTCTGATCATGCCATTGCTTCTGGAGCTCTTGGCTGGCCTGAAGGTTTTTACTGGCCTTTTTCATGTACTCAGCCATCCTTGATCTGAGGCCAAGTACATAATCCACAATATCCTGCTTAGGAGCTTTTAAAGGTTGTTCCCAACCCTCCTTTACAAGTGTGAGTGGACCCCTAACAGGGTGTCCAAAAAGAAGTTCAAAGGGGCTGAAGCCCACTCCTTTCTGGGGTACCTCCCTGTAGGCAAAAAGGAGGCATGGTAGAAGGATATCCCATCTCCTGCGGAGTTTTTCAGGGAGACCCATAATCATGCCTTTGAGAGTTTTATTCAATCTCTCCACCAGTCCATTTGTTTGTGGATGATAGGGTGTTGTGAACTTGTAAGTTACACCACACTCCTTCCACATGGCCTTTAAGTATGCAGACATGAAATTGCTTCCCCTGTCTGATACTACTTCCTTTGGGAAGCCCACCCTGGAAAATATTCCCAGGAGGGCCTTTGCCACTGCTGGTGCTGTAGTGGTCCTTAAAGGAATAGCTTCAGGATATCTTGTGGCATGGTCCACTACCACCAAGATAAATCTATTGCCTGAAGCAGTAGGAGGGTCAAGGGGGCCAACTATGTCAACCCCTACCCTTTCAAAGGGAACCCCAACCACAGGCAGTGGAATAAGGGGTGCCTTTGGTGTGCAACCTGTCTTGCCACTGGCTTGACAGGTTTCACAGGACTTACAAAATTCCTTTGTGTCCTCAGACATCCTAGGCCAATGAAACAGGGGAACAAGCCTGTCCCAAGTTTTCATTTGTCCTAGGTGCCCAGCTAAGGGAATGTCATGTGCCAGTGTTAGGAGGAACTTTCTGTACTCCTGAGGAATCACTAATCTCCTGGCAGCTCCAGGTTTAGGATCCCTATGCTCAGTGTACAAGAGGTTGTCCTCCCAGTAAACTCTGTGAGAGTCACTGACATCCCCATTAGCCTGTTTGACAGCTTGCTGTCTGAGACCCTCTAATGTGGGACAGGTTTGCTGTGCCACACTCAGCTCCTCTCTGGCAGGCCCCCCTTCACCCAAAAGCTCAGCAGTGTCTGCTTCCAGCTCCTCTGGTGTAGGTTCTGCACAGGGAGGGAAATCTTCTTCCTCAGAAGTAGAATCCACTGTAGAGGGAGGGATAGTAGGAAGTGGTTTGCTTCTACTAGCCCTAGCTTTAGGGAGCACTTGGTCCATTGTTCCAGGATCCAAGCTTCCCTGTCCTTTTTGCTTTTTGGCCTGAGCCCTTGTCAAAGCAAAAATATGCCCTGGGATGCCCAGAATTGCTGCATGGGCCTCTAACTCCACATCTGACCAAGCTGATGTCTCCAAGTCATTCCCTAATAGACAGTCTACAGGTAAATCTGAAGCTACCACAACTTTCTTTGGACCAGTTACCCCCCCCCCAGTTGAGATTTACAACAGCCATGGGGTGGCTTTGTGTTATGTTGTGAGCATCGGTTACTTGGTACTGGTGTCCAAGTATGTGTTGTTCAGGGTGCACCAGTTTCTCAATCACCATTGTGACACTGGCACCTGTGTCCCTGTAGGCCTGGACCTCAACACCATTTATTAGGGTTAGTTGCTTGTACTTCTCCAAATTATGGGGGCAAGCAACCAAAGTGGCTAAATCAATAGCCCCTTCAGAGACTAAAGTAGCCTCTGTGGTCTCCCTAATCAGACCAACCCCAACTAAGTTACCAAAAGTGAGCCCAGCTACTCCCTTGGATTGGCTATTAGTAGGTTTGCTCCCACCACCACTGCTATTAGTAGGGACACTAGGTGTAGCAGTAGGGGTTGTAGTGGTAGGAGCAGTGGTGCCTTTCTTTGGACAACTGGGATCTGTTGTCCAATGGCCTTTTATTTTACATAAATAGCACCATGGTTTCTTTTCCTTGTTCTGATTAAAGGAGGATTTGGACCCACCACCCCCACCAGAGTGTTTTTGTGGGCCTGATGAAGACTCATTTTTAGATTTGTCCCCACCGTTGTCTGAAGACTTACCATCCTTCTTTTTGTTGCCATCTTTGTCACCCCCTGTATGAACTTTTCTGTTCACTCTTGTTCTGACCCATTTGTCTGCCTTCTTTCCCAATTCTTGGGGAGAGGTCAGATCAGAGTCCACCAAGTACTGGTGCAACAAATCAGACACACAATTATTAAGAATATGCTCTCTCAGGATTAAGTTATACAGGCTGTCATAATCAGTAACTTTACTGCCATGTAACCACCCCTTCAAGGCCTTCACTGAATGGTCAATGAAATCAACCCAGTCTTGTGAAGACTCCTTTTTGGTCTCTCTGAACTTTATCCTGTACTGTTCAGTGGTAAAGCCATAACCATCCAGGAGTGCATTCTTAAGAACTTGGAAATTATTAGCATCATTTTCTTTTACAGTAAGGAGCCTATCCCTACCTTTTCCAATAAATGATAGCCATAGGATAGCAGCCCACTGCCTTTGAGGGACATCCTGTACAACACAGGCCCTCTCAAGTGCAGCAAACCACTTGTTAATGTCATCCCCCTCCTTATAAGGGGGAACTATCTTGTGCAGATTCCTGGAATCATGCTCTTTTGCAGGATGACTATGGGGAATACTGCTGCTGCCACCATGGGTATCTAAACCCAACTTCTGTCTTTCCTTCTCTAATTCAAAAGACTGTCTATCCAAATCCAGCTGTTGCTTTTTAAGCTTCAGTCTGGTTTGTTCCACCCTCAACTTATTGAGTTCCCTCTCTAACATTCTGTCATCAGGGTTGGTGGGAGGGACATTCCTAGAAACAGAGCTATGATGGGAATGAACAGAAGGAGACCTGTCCCTTACAGAAGCCACCCTAACAGCTTGGTTAACAGAAACATTACTACCAGTGTGGTGAGAATAAATGCTTTTGCTATGATGTGAGACAACACTATTTATATGGTGTGGCTCATCATCATTACCATCTATGCTAGACTGTCTAGTAATGGGCAGGCTAGGAAGTTTCTTTCCTGAATCTTTTCCTGGGGGAGTCCCTGAATCAGATTGGGAACTATTAGGTACTTTTTCAACAGATGAGGCACCTATGGCCTTATCCTGTTCTCTAAGCATGTTAAGTAACAGTTCCAAGGAAGGATTTTTCCCTACACTCAAACCTCTCTCTATACAGAGACTCATTGCTCTTTTCCAGCTAAGGTTGTCATATGCAAGTTTGGACAGATCAACATTTTGGCCTGTGCCAGACATTTTTAGAGAGAGTTAAAGTGATAGAAAAAGAGAAAAAAGTTTTCAGAACTTTTTGGAAAGACAGAAAAAATACTTTTTAAACTTTTAAGAACTTTTTGAGAGTTTAGAAGAACTTTTCAGCACTTAGAAAAGAGTGAAAAGAGGAAATGCAAAACTTTTTGGCTATGTGTATATACACTGACCTTGTTTTGTATATTTTTCTCTTATGAAAAGTACAATGACAAGAGTGGTAAGCAGTCTCAAGCACTTATCCCACCACTGCACAACCAATGTAGGAGGCTGGACTGGCTTGTAGTGAGTACCAAGGGGTACTTGCACCTTGCACCAGGCCCAGTTATCCCTTATTAGTGTATAGGGTGTCTAGCAGCTTAGGCTGATAGATAATGGTAGCTTAGCAGAGCAGCTTAGGCTGAACTAGGAGACGTGTGAAGCTACTACAGTACCACTTAGTGTCATATGCACAATATCATAAGAAAACACAATACACAGTTATACTAAAAATAAAGGTACTTTATTTTTATGACAATATGCCAAAGTATCTTAGAGTGTACCCTCAGTGAGAGGATAGGAAATATACACAAGATATATATACACAATAGCAAAAATATGCAGTATAGTCTTAGAAAACAGTGCAAACAATGTATAGTTACAATAGGATGCAATGGGGAAACATAGGGATAGGGGCAACACAAACCATATACTCCAAAAGTGGAATGCGAACCACGAATGGACCCCAAACCTATGTGACCTTGTAGAGGGTCGCTGGGACTATTAGAAAATAGTGAGAGTTAGAAAAATAACCCTCCCCAAGACCCTGAAAAGTGAGTGCAAAGTGCACTAAAGTTCCCCTAAGGACAAAGAAGTCGTGTTAGAGGAATAATGCAGGAAAGACACAAACCAGCAATGCAACAACTGTGGATTTCCAATCTAGAGTACCTGTGGAACAAGGGGACCAAGTCCAAAAGTCACAAGGAAGTCGGAGATGGGCAGATGCCCAGGAAATGCCAGCTGCGGGTGCAAAGAAGCTTCTACCGGACAGAAGAAGCTGAGGTTTCTGCAGGAACGAAAAGGGCTAGAGACTTCCCCTTTGGTGGACGGATCCCTCTCGCCTTGGAGAGTCGTGCAGAAGTGTTTTCCCGCCGAAAGGACGCCAACAAGCCTTGCTAGTTGCAAATCGTGCGTTTGTCGTTTTTGGACGCTGCTGGGGCCCAGGAGGGACCAGGAGGTCGCAAATTGGACCTGAAGAGAGAAGGGACGTCGAGCAAGACAATGAGCCCTCACTGAAGCAGGTAGCACCCGGAGAAGTGCCAGAAATAGGCACTAAAAAGATGCGTGAAACGGTGCTCGCCGAAGTTGCACAAAGGAGTCCCACGTCGCCGGAGACCAACTTAGAAAGTAGTGCAATGCAGGTTAGAGTGCCGTGGACCCAGGCTTGGCTGTGCACAAAGGATTTCCGCCGGAAGTGCACAGGGGCCGGAGTAGCTGCAAAGTCGCGGTTCCCAGCAATGCAGCCCAGCGAGGTGAGGCAAGGACTTACCTCCACCAAACTTGGACTGAAGAGTCACTGGACTGTGGGGGTCACTAGGACAGAGTTGCTGGATTCGAGGGACCTCGCTCGTCGTGCTGAGAGGAGACCCAAGGGACCGGTAATGCAGCTTTTTGGTGCCTGCGGTTGCAGGGGGAAGATTCCGTCGACCCACGAGAGATTTCTTCGGAGCTTCTGGTGCAGAGAGAAGGCAGGCTACCCCCACAGCATGCACAAGCAGGAAAACAGTCGAGAAGGCGGCAGGATCAGCATTACAGAGTTGCAGTAGTCGTCTTTGCTACTATGTTGCAGGTTTGCAGGCTTCCAGCGCGGTCAGCAGTCGTTTCCTTATCAGAAGGTGAAGAGAGAGATGCAGAGGAACTCGGATGAGCTCTTGCATTCGTTATCTAAAGTTTCCCCAGAGACAGAGACCCTAAATAGCCAGAAAAGAGGGTTTGGCTACCTAGGAGAGAGGATAGGCTACTAACACCTGAAGGAGCCTATCAGCAGGAGTCTCTGACGTCACCTGGTGGCACTGGCCACTCAGAGCAGTCCAGTGTGCCAGCAGCACCTCTGTTTCCAAGATGGCAGAGGTCTGGAGCACACTGGAGGAGCTCTGGACACCTCCCAGGGGAGGTGCAGGTCAGGGAGTGGTAACTCCCCTTTCCTTTGTCCAGTTTCGCGCCAGAGCAGGGGCTAAGGGGTCCCTGAACCGGTGTAGACTGGCTTATGCAGAATTGGGCACCTCTGTGCCCAACAAAGCATTTCCAGAGGCTGGGGGAGGCTACTCCTCCCCTGCCTTCACACCATTTTCCAAAGGGAGAGGGTGTCACACCCTCTCTCAGAGGAAGTTCTTTGTTCTGCCATCCTGGGCCAGGCCTGGCTGGACCCCAGGAGGGCAGCTGCCTGTCTGAGGGGTTGGCAGCAGCAGCAGCTGCAGTGAAACCCCAGGAAGGGCAGTTTGGCAGTACCAGGGTCTGTGCTACAGACCACTGGGATCATGGGATTGTGCCAACTATGCCAGGATGGCATAGACGGGGCAATTCCATGATCATAGATATGTTACATGGCCATATTCGGAGTTACCATTGTGAAGCTACATATAGGTAGTGACCTATATGTAGTGCACGCGTGTAATGGTGTCCCCGCACACACAAAGTTCAGGGAATTGGCTCTGAACAATGTGGGGGCACCTTGGCTAGTGCCAGGGTGCCCTCACACTAAGTAACTTTGCACCTAACCTTTACCAGGTAAAGGTTAGACATATAGGTGACTTATAAGTTACTTAAGTGCAGTGTAAAATGGCTGTGAAATAACGTGGACGTTATTTCACTCAGGCTGCAGTGGCAGGCCTGTGTAAGAATTGTCAGAGCTCCCTATGGGTGACAAAAGAAATGCTGCAGCCCATAGGGATCTCCTGGAACCCCAATACCCTGGGTACCTCAGTACCATATACTAGGGAATTATAAGGGTGTTCCAGTAAGCCAATGTAAATTGGTAAAAATGGTCACTAGCCTGTCAGTGACAATTTGGAAAGAAATGAGAGAGCATAACCACTGAGGTTCTGATTAGCAGAGCCTCAGTGAGACAGTTAGTCACTACACAGGTAACACATTCAGGCACACTTATGAGCACTGGGGCCCTGGGTTACCAGGGTCCCAGTGACACATACAACTAAAACAACATATATAGAGTGAAAAATGGGGGTAACATGCCAGGCAAGATGGTACTTTCCTACATTAGTCCTAAGACAGTTTCTGTCACACCTAGCGGCATTGGCCTTGTCACACTGGTTGCTTGTCCCCTTACAATGGATAAGTACAGGCAGACAGTTTCAATAAATGGTGTTGAGGCCTTGGCCTACAGGGACACAGGTGCCAGTATCACTTTGGTGACTGAAAACCTAGTGCATCCTGAACAACACATCATTGGACAACAGTATAAGATTATTGATGTCCATAACTCCACTAAGTTTCTTCCCTTAGCTATAATTCAGCTTAGTTGGGGTGGAGTTACTGGTCCTAAGCAGGTGGTAGTATCACCTAGCTTACCTGTAGACTGTCTCTTAGGTAATGACCTAGAGGCCTCAGGTTGGGCTGATGTAGAGTTTTATGCCCATGCAGCCATGCTGGGCATCCCAGAGGAATTGTTCCCTCTCATTTCTACTGAAATGAAAAAGCAAAGGAGAGAAGGCCTGAAAACTCAGAATCCTTCTCCAACAACAGGTAAAAAGGGTATCACAGTATCCCCTAACCACCCTACCATTCAGGATACCATTCCTGTGGTGGGAGAAACCTCTCCTGGGGTGGCACCTGTTCCAAGGGAATCATCAGCTGGCAAAGCTGTACTCCCAGAGGTGGAAGTACCTCTCTGTGGGATAACTAACATTGGTGAGAAAAAGACCACCATTTTAGTTAACATGGAGCATCCCTCCAACCCTCCCAGAGAAACTTTAGTGCAGAAACCCTGCACTGCCTCACAACACTTAGGACAGCATCCCTGCCCTAGTGTGGAGCTCATAGGAGAGCATCCCTGCCCTGCTCCAAATCAAGAGAAACAGCCTCCCTGTTCTCTCTTCCAGCCATATGGACAAAGTTTTTGCCCAGCTATGGCTTTATTGAGACAGCATCCCTGTCTGGCATTTTCATCTCTACAACTAGGTTCAGTGGACAATTCCCACTACTCTAAACTAAAACTTACTGATAGAAACTCTGAAAATACATCTTCACACTGTTGCTTAGCTAAAAAACTTTAAACAGGGTGGTTTACATCCCCAAAGGGAAGTAACCATATAGTGGATGATAAAGGGAGTAACCAGTCTATTGCAGAGCTACTCTCTACTTATCACCACTTAGACAATAAAGTCTCAACTGGCCAAGGTTAGCCTTATTATCCTTCGTTTGGTGGGGGGGGGTTTGTGTGAGAAAGTAGCCTTTTTCTAGCCTTGTTACCCCCACTTTTGGCCTGTTTGTGAGTGTATGTCAGGGTGTTTTCACTGTCTCACTAGGATCCTGCTAGCCAGGGCCCAGTGCTCATAGTGAAAACCCTATGTTTTCAGTATGTTTGTTATGTGTCACTGGGACCCTGCTAGCCAGGTCCCCAGTGCTCATAAGTTTGTGGCCTATATGTATGTGTTCCCTGTGTGATGCCTAACTGTCTCACTGAGGCTCTGCTAACCAGAACCTCAGTGGTTATGCTCTCTCATTTCTTTCCAAATTGTCACTAACAGGCTAGTGACCAATTTCACCAATTTAGATTGGCATACTGGAACACCCTTATAATTCCCTAGTATATGGTACTGAGGTACCCAGGGGATTGGGGTTCCATGAGATCCCTATGGGCTGCAGCATTTCTTTTGCAACCCATAGGGAGCTCTGACAATTCTTACACAGGCCTGCCACTGCAGCCTCAGTGAAATAACGTCCACGTTATTTCACAGCCATTTACCACTGCACTTAAGTAACTTATAAGTCACCTATATGTCTAACCTTTACCTGGTAAAGGTTAGGTGCAAAGTTACTTAGTGTGTGGGCACCCTGGCACTAGCCAAAGTGCCCCCACATTGTTCAGGGCAAATTCCCCGGACTTTGTGAGTGCGGGGACACCATTACAAGCGTGCACTACACATAGGTCACTACCTATGTGTAGCCTCACAATGGTAACTCCGAATATGGCCATGTAACATGTCTATGATCATGGAATTGCCCCCTCTATGCCATCCTGGCATAGTTGGCACAATCCCATGATCCCACGGGTCTGTAGCACAGACCCTGGTACTGCCAAACTGCCTTTTCAGGGGTTTCACTGCATCTGCTGCTGCTGCCAACCCCTCAGACAGGTTTCTGCCTTCCTGGGGTCCAGCCAGGCTTGGCCCAGGATGGCAGAACAAAGGACTTCCTCAGAGAGAAGGTGTTACACCCTCTCCCTTTGGAAAAAGGTGTCAGGGCTGGGGAGGAGTAGCCTCCCCCAGCCTCTGGAAATGCTTTCATGGGCACAGATGGTGCAAATTTCTGCATAAGCCAGTCTACACCGGTTCAGGGACCCCTCAGCCCTGCTCTGGCGCGAAACTGGACAAAGGAAAGGGGAGTGACCACTCCCCTGACCTGCACCTCCCCTGGGAGGTGCCCAGAGCTCCTCCAGTGTGCTCCAGACCTCTGCCATCTTGGAAACAGAGGTGCTGCTGGCACACTGGACTGCTCTGAGTGGCCAGGGCCAGCAGGTGACGTCAGAGACTCCTTCTGATAGGCTCCTTCAGGTGTTGCTAGCCTATCCTCTCTCCTAAGTAGCCAAACCCTCTTTTCTGGCTATTTAGGGTCTCTGCTTTGGGGAATTCCTTAGATAACGAATGCAAGAGCTCATCAGAGTTCCTCTGCATCTCTCTCTTCACCTTCTGCCAAGGAATCGACTGCTGACCGCGCTGGAAGCCTGCAAAACTGCAACAAAGTAGCAAAGACGACTACTGCAACTCTGTAACGCTGATCCTGCCGCCTTCTCGACTGTTTTCCTGGTGGTGCATGCTGTGGGGGTAGTCTGCCTCCTCTCTGCACTAGAAGCTCTGAAGAAATCTCCAGTGGGTCTACGGAATCTTCCCCCTGCTACCGCAGGCACCAAAGAACTGCATCACCGGTCCCCTGGGTCTCCTCTCAGCACAACAAGCGAGGTCCCTTGAATCCAGCAACTCTGTCCAAGTGACTCCCACAGTCCAGTGACTCTTCAGTCCAAGTTTGGTGGAGGTAAGTCCTTGCCTCCCCACGCCAGACTGCATTGCTGGGAACCGCGACTTTTGCAGCTACTCTGGCCTCTGTGCACTTCCGGTGGAAATCCTTTGTGCACAGCCAAGCCTAGGTTCGCGACACTCAAACCTGCATTGCACGACTTTCTAAGTTGTCCTCCTGCGGCGTGGGACTCCTTTGTGCATTTTTGGGTGAGCACCGTTTCACTCCACTTTGTAGTGCCTGTTCCAGCATTCCTCTGGGTGCTGCTTGCTTCTGAGAGGGCTCCTTGTCTTGCTGGATGCCCCCTCTGTCCCCTGACGCAATTGGTGACATCCTGGTCCCTCCTGGGCCACAGCAGCACCCAAAAACGCCAACCGTGAGCTTTGCAGCTAGCAAGGCTTGTTTATGGTCTTTCCGCAGGAAAACACTTCTGCACGACTCTTCACGACGTGCGACATCCATCCTCCAAAGGTGAAGTTTCTTGCCCTTGTCGTTCTTGCAGAATCCTCAGGTTCTACTGTCCAGTGGCAGCTTCTTTGCACCCACAGCTGGTATTTCCTGGGCATCTGCCCACTCTCGACTTGATCGTGACTTTTGGACTTGGTCCCCTTGTTCCACAGGTACTCTAGTCTGGAAATCCATTGTTGTTGCATTGCTGGTGTTGGTCTTTCCTGCAGAATTCCCCTATCACGACTTCTGTGCTCTTTGGGGAACTTTAGTGCACTTTGCACTCACTTTTCAGGGTCTTGGGGTGGGCTATTTTTCTAACCCTCACTGTTTTCTTACAGTCCCAGCGACCCTCTACAAGGTCACATAGGTTTGGGGTCCATTCGTGGTTCGCATTCCACTTTTGGAGTATATGGTTTGTGTTGCCCCTATCCCTATGTGCCCCCATTGCATTCTATTGTAACTATACATTGTTTGCACTGTTTTCTATTACTATACTACATATTTTTGGTATTGTGTACATATATCTTGTGTATATTTGCTATCCTCATACTGAGGGTACTCACTGAGATACTTTGACATATTGTCATAAAAATAAAGTACCTTTATTTTTAGTATATCTGTGTATTGTGTTTTCTTATGATATTGTGCAAGTGACACTAGTGGTACTGTAGGAGCTTCACTCGTCTCCTAGTTCAGCCTAAGCTGCTCTGCTAAGCTACCATTATCTATCAGCCTAAGCTGCTAGACACCCTATACACTAATAAGGGATACCTGGGCCTGGTGCAAGGTGTAAGTACCCCTTGGTACTCACTACAAGCCAGTCCAGCCTCCTACAGCTACTACCACAGGAGGTAGTGTCTCTGAGACCTCTTCCGATTGGGGCTCCCCGTCGGTGGCAGACCTTAGTGCACACAACACTACCGTGACATCTTCCGCCACCCCCCATTCCATCACCACCCTCCTTCTGCTCCCCACCGAGTTGCCCGGGCCCGCCCACCCAGAAAGGTGGGCATCTCCTTCGCCCCAGGCACCTCTTCTCCTGCCCCAGTCAGCCCGGCTGCCCTCACAGAGGAGGCTATTGACCTCCTGAGAACCATCTCTGTAGGGCAGACAACCATCGACAATGCCATCCAGGGGCTAGCATCAGAGGTGCAGCAGACTAATGCCTATCTGGATGGCATTCACGGTGCCGTGTCAGCCCTAAAGAGATCTTTTCAGGTTCTGGCCTCCTCTCCGGACGGCAGCCAGTTTCAATGGCCATTCCGTCCCCCTCCCTCCAACCTCCTCTACCCCTTCCAGCACCCCACTTCCTTCACACGTCCAAGGCACACATTCAGACACCCAGTCAAGCACATCAACACACAAGAAAGACACTTCAAAACACAAGCACCACACATCCCACCACAAGCATTCACACAGCCAACAGGCACCTGCACACACAACAACATCCACTTACCCCAGTGTGCCCACCTCTTACGCCTCCCTGGCTGTCCCCTCTACATCCACACCCTCATGCACTGCACCTTCACTCACTGTTGTTGCTCCTCTTCCTGCACTCACCACAATAGCAGACAGCCATACATGCATCCCATACACCACACCTGCACTCACCACCACTACTGTAGTCGACACATGCAGCACACTCACCAGACTTGCAGACACTCACACAACAGACATCCACACTAGCTGTCTGTCTTCTCCCACTGTGTCCACCCCCTCCAAAGACACACAAACGCACCAAGACACCCACCCATCAGACATCCACCACACCACAGCATACTGAGCAGTCACCTGCACCCACTACACGCACCCCTACACCACATACATCCACACCCTCTGCCTCCGCTCCCACGCCTTCATCAACGCCCACCCCAATTGCTCCAAAGAAACGTTTCCTCTCCCGTGCTCACCTCTTCCAACCCACTGGCCCACCCCATCTTGTCCCCAAACGTGTACACCTCCTAGCTCTTTCCACTCCTTCAACATCACAGCCCACCCCTGTCCACCCTTCACATTCCTGTGCCCTTTCCCCAGATAAGAAAAAGGCCCGGGCTGAGCCTAGGCCATCCAGCTCCACCCGTTCCAAACAGCCCCGACCCCCTTCAAAGGACAAGCCCACCCCCCTCAAACTTCCAAACGAAAGTCAAAGGCCCACCCCCGTCGACAATCCCCACCCCCACCACCCCCTGCCCCCCTTCCATGAAGTGCCTGGATGCTCATATGGTGCCCCATGAGGTGGAGTACCATGCACTTGTGGGAGTCAGGTTGGGCCCGTTGTGGCCCATGGCAATTGTCGACATACGGACTGGCCATTGGCCCTGTTTAGACTGTTTGGCTCGTTGAGCTTCATACTAAAGTTTCTGTGTGGCCTGTGTTTGGGCTGCATGCCATTGAACCCTGGTCTTTTGTTTCATTTGTTATGGGTGTGGGCCATTTGTATGTACTATGGTCATGTTGGATTAGCCTTGTGTCGGGTAAGTACCTCTAGATGTGGGCAGTATGGGTTGTGCTGCTGTGGAGGGTTGGGGGGTGTTGCTTGGGTATGTGACTGTGCCCTTTCTTCCCTTGTTCAGAAGGTTGCGGTACTTACCGTCATCGTCTTTGTCGGCGGTTTCGGTCATGGAGGTATATGGCAAGGAGCAGGGCTGGCATGATTTACAACTCTCTATCCATTTCTGCCGCGGTGCGTTCTGCGGGACTCCAATGAGTGTTTCCTTATATTTGGTTTGTTTCTGCCTAGCTTTGTGTGGCGGTGGTTCCCGCCCCGGAACTGGCGGCGGAATGGTGGTTCATAATTTGATGGGTGGCTTGGGCCTTTCCGACGACCTGTGGGCGGACTCTGCCGTCGTCGGAGGCACTCCTCTGCTGGCGGTGGGTGGTTCGCAGGATGCCTGACTTTTGTTTGGTTCATCATTTGGCGGTCCGGCCCTGCTCCTCTGTTGGCAGTTTCTGCCGCCACCACTGGCGGAGCGGAACGGACCACCATGTTCATAATGAGGGCCTAAGTGTTGCATAATCTCTGACTGTTCTCCCCTCAAAAAGTGTATTTATCTTAAAGCATTCACAATAACCAGTATTTCTGTAGCCTTTAATTGTATTTTCAGTTTGCAATTTTCTTTATTTATAGTTGTAAGAATGCAATTTGAACTCCCTACTAGATTTTTACAAAATAAGGGTGACCCTCCCATACCTTGGCTACGATGGAAGGAGGAGTTTTTGACATACATGAAAGCCATTGATGGGAATAGAATGGGAGCTGAAAGAAAAAATTATATTTGACTTCACTGTGTAGGCTATGAAAGGCAACTGACTTTTAGAACATTGCCCCAGGTTGCCTATCAGGGAGAAGGAGATTTTAATGTGTTTAAAGAAGGTTTATTGCGAACGGAACATAGATGTAAACCTACTTCCAGTGTAGCATTGAACAGAATCAAGTTCTATACTACGGCTCAACGTGAAGTAGAATCTTTTTATGAGTTCTTCACAACTTTACATGCTCTTTCAATGTACTGTACTTTTGGTAATAATACTAATGAAATGATTAGGAACCAAGGGCCAGATGAATCAAAACATTTTGCATTCTCAAACAGTGCAAATCGCGAGTTTCCACCATCTGTGGTTCAAAATAGGCTTTCATGATGTATGATTCCCTGAAATTGTGACTCCTAATAGAGCATCACAATTTGTAATTACCTAAATAGAAAATCACAAATAGGGAATTCCTATTTAGGACTTCCTAGGCAAATGTATCAAACATTTCCTAAATGCGAACTGAGCATTTAGGAAATGCAAGTACCACCAACTCCAAGGTGGTGGTAACCATGTGAACTTTCAAAAAATGCATTAAAATTGCATTTTCTGAAGGGCCATGTAGGGCACACATGCCCCCAAGGTGTGTGCGTGCTTTACATGTGCACATTTGTTTTGGGGGGGGGGGGTGCATCAAAGGGAGCCTCAGCACCTTTGTTTTTGCATTACCTAATTTGTGAATTCCTAATAGGAATTTGGAAAAAAGGGAATGAAAAAACATTCACACCTATGCGCACTTAGGAACGAAGAGAGTCTCATTCCCTAATAGAGATTGCAAATTTTTAGAACTCGCTATTAGGGAATCGTTATTTTGTTACATTACATTTAGCATTACCTAAATAGCGATTTCTTAAAATTTGCTATTTAGGTAATACAAAATGGAACTTTGATACATCTGGCTCCAAATAATAGTAAATGTGAAAAGTAAGAAGATACAAGAGAGATTATGGGTAATGGGAGACCCAAATTTACAAGGCGATATTGCCACCGCTAAAGCTGTTGAGCAGTCAGAGAAATGGGTTAAATGTGTAAAAGACAGTAATGTGAAAAGTGTGAGTGTGACAGATGATGTGGGTACTGTTGGAGGTGGTTCCATTCACAACTATGTTATAGGTGTGGCAGTTTTGGCCATTTAGCTTCATCAACTCAGTGTCGTGCCATAGGAGAAGAGTGTAATAAATGGGGCAGGGCAGGGCAGCTTCTGTGAGGGAGATACCCTGTGTGAACTGTGCTTGTGATAGAGACATAGTTGTGAAAAGGAAGAAGGGCTAGTTTTATCTGTGAGCATTCATGAGATGATGGACAAGAAGGGGAGGTTAGCAATCCTCTTAAGTGAATTGTTCAGATTTGGAGCTCATGGCAGATTCGGGGTGTCCTTGGGCAATAATTACCAAGCAATACTTCACAGAGAATTTCAGTGATGACATGACTCAAGATAACTTGAAGGAGTCTGACATTGTGGTTCACAGTTTTAATGGAACTGCCATTTAAATGAAGGGTTTGACTGAGGTGGATATACCCTTCAAAGGAAGAGAAGCACATATTAAATTGTATGTAGCAGAAAAGGGAGTAAGGGCCAGATGTAGCAAACATTTGCGAGTCGCAAATGGCCCGATTCGCTATTTGCGACCTCGCTAAATCCGAAATGGGATGCAAAAATCCCATTTCCGAAATACAAATAGCGATGCAAGCCATTACCGACTCGCAAAATTTGCGATCTGATTTTGTGAACCGCAAATAGGAAGTCGCAAATTGCGAATCACAAATCATATGCAAAAGCCAGTCGCAAAATGCGACTAGTCGCAAAAAGCACATTTTGCACATCCAGATTACCACTGATTCAGAGCAGGTGGTAACCAGAACCAAAGTATAAAAGGAGACCCAGAAGGCATCTGGGTGACTCAAAATGGCTGAACTGTACGTGATAGCTTGGAGGAGGAGAGTCCAGGTTGCCCAGCAGAGGAGGGGGAGGCAGAGACAGGAAAGGATATACCGAACCAGACAGACACTATTTCAACAAACTGAGGATGAGATTTATGACAAATATAGACTGAACAGCGCTGCAATCTTAGAATTAATTGAACTACTAACTCCACAGCTTGAACGACAGACAATGCGCAGCAGCGCCATCCCTACACATGTGCAAGTGCTATGCTCACTGCACCTCTTGGCCTTGGGTAGCTATCAGGGGGTGATTGCTGTGGCAGGTGGGGTATCCCAAAGTTCACTCTCACGATTATTCAGATCATTCCTAGATGCCATACTCACACATTATCTATTAGGTATTGCTGACTACACCCTGAAGCCTTACATACAGGTCACTGTGGAAATCATTCCTGCCCTGCTAAATTTGCCTTTTTTGCCAAACAGGTGACAGTGCATATGCCCTGAGACCATGGATACTTACCCCGTACCTAACACCTGGAAATGAGAATGAGAGGTGATATAACAGTGCATATCGGCGGACCAGAACTGTCATTGAGAGGACCTTTGGCTTGTTAAAGGCAAGATTCAGATGCCTCCACAAAAGTGGAGGTGTACTCCAGTATGCCACAGAAACAGCATGCAAGATTGTCACCGCCTGTGCAATTCTACACAACATTGCCACCAGACGTGGGCCACATCTCACCCCTGAAGACACAGACACGGAGGATGAGGAGCAAGAGCTACCGCACCGACAGTCTGGGGATAGAAGCATTGGAAATGAAGGCAGACAGAGACAGAACCACATTGCAACCCAATACTTTGGCAGGTACGTGGCAACTGTCACCACACTCACTAATGTCAGACACACATAGCTCAGTTGTGTAGTGAAACAAACAAAACCTCTTTATTACTAAACTATGTGAAAAACGAATAGTGCTGTATGCACAGTCTGTAATTGTCCAAATGCAATGAAGACACATTTAACTTCATGTACCTCATGTACAGTACAGTCTGGTGGCTCACACCCTCCTCCTAGAGCGACCACCATGGCTCATCCCAGGTGGGTCCCCTGACCCATGCCGTGCACTACCACTCCGTAGCACACGGAACTCACTGGCAGACACACTATTGATGGTTGACCCCTCCTCGCCGTCCTGAGGGGTCTCCCCTGTGCCCCTTGCAGCCTGCCTACTCTCCATAAGGTCCACCACATGGCTGATGCGGCCAAGTACTCGTGCCACATCGCCTGCAAAGTGCCCAAGTTCGACCTGTAGGCTGACTGTGCATCTTGAGAGGCCTGTAGTATTTGTGGCAAGACGCCCAATAGATGCAGCCAGGCCGTCAAAACGTGCCGCAGTGTGGCGCTCCCTGCATGTCCTCGGTCTGCCACTAGTTCAGTAACCAGATGTTGGATGGCCAGTGTTAAATCCCCCAAATGTTCATTCATTCGGTGGAACTGACTGTTCACATTCGCCAGCCCATGTGTCATGCTGCTCTGCATTCTATTGACGGTTCTGGTGATGGTCCTTAATTGTCTGTTTTGCAGGCGCTGACCATGGATGAGTGATGCCTCCAAGCCAGTGAAGACTGCTTCCCCTACCTCCTCCTAGGGAACCGACTGAACTCTGCGCTGGCGTCTGCGCATTCATCCAGCTGCTGGCTCAGTGCGCCTCTCTGTGGGGCTGGGCCCTGGTGTTGTTTCACCTGCACCCATGTCCTGCGGTTGTTCCTCTATGGACCCTGGTGGTGTCCTGCTGGGCCCTGCAATTTCACCAGCAGCCTCCTGCAGTGTCTCTGGCCCATGTTCTCCTCCCTGCCTGATGTCACTACTGGGGGTTGTAGGAGGCTGGCCTGGCTTGTAGTGAGTACCAAGGGGTACTTACACCTTGCACCAGGTCCAGGTATCCATTATTAGTGTAGAAGAGGTGTCTAGCAGCTTTGGATGATAGAAAAGGGTAGCTTAGCAGAGCAGCTTAGGCTGAACTTGGAGACATGCAAAGCTCCCACTATACCACTGGTGTCATATGCATAATATCATAAGAAAACACAATACACAGATATACTAAAAATAAAGGTACTTTATTTTTATGACAATATGCCAAAAGTATCTCACTGAGTACCCTCAGTATGAGGATAGCAAATATACACAAGATATATGTACACAATACCAAAATTATGCAGTAATAGCAATAGAAAACAGTGCAAGCAATGTACAGTCACAATAGATTGCAAAGAGAGCACATAGGTATAGGGGCAACACAAACCATATACTCTAGAAGTGGAATGCGAACCACGAATGGACCCCAAACCTATGTGAGCTTGTAGAGGGTCGCTGGGACTGTAAGAAAACAGTGACGGTTAGTAAAATAGCCCACCCCAAGACCCTGAAAAGTAGGTGTAAAGTGCACCTAAGTTCCCCAGAGAGCACAGAAGTCGCGATAGGGGAATTCTGCAAGGAAGACCAACACCAGCAATGCAACAACAATGGATTTCCTGACGAGAGAACCTGTGGAACAAGGGGACTAAGTCCAAGAGTCACACTCAACTCGGGAGTGGGCAAATGCCCAGGAAATGCCAGCTGTGGGTGCAAAGAAGCTACCACCGGATGGTAGAAGCTGTGGATTCTGTAAGAACGAAGAGGACTAGGAACTTCCCCTCTGGAGAATGGATGTCCCACGTCGTGAAGAAGCTAGCAGAGGTGTTCCCGTGCAGAAAGACCGCAAACAAGCCTTGCTAGCTGCAAAGCTCGCGGTCAGGGTTTATGGATGCTGCTGTGGCCCAGGAGGGACCAGAATGTCGCCAATTGCGTGAGGAGACGGAGGGGGCCTCCAGTAAGACAAAGAGCGCACTCAGAAGCAAGCAGCACCCGCAGAAGTGCCGGAACAGGCACTACGAAGAAGAGTGAACCGGAGCTCACCCGAAGTCACAAAAGAAGGTCCCACGATGCCGGAGGACAACTCAGGAAGTCGTGCACTGCAGGTTAGAGTGCCGGGGATGCAGGCTTGGCTGTGCACAAAGGAAATCCTGGAAGAGTGCACAGGAGCCGGAGCAGCTGCAAATCACACGGTACCCAGCAATGCAGTCTAGCGTGGGGAGGCAAGGACTTTCCTCCACCAAACTTGGACTGAAAAGTCACTGGACTGTGGGAGTCACTTTGACACAGTTGCTGGATTCAACGGACCTCGCTCGTCGTGCTGAGAGGAGACCCAGGGGACCGGTGATGCAGTTCTTTGGTACCTGCGGAAGCAGGGGGAAGATTCCGTCGACCCACGGGAGATTTCTTCGGAGCTTCTAGTGCAGAGAGGAGGCAGACTACCCCCACAGCATGCACAACCAGGAAAACAGTCGAGAAGGCGGCTGGATCAACAATACAAGGTTGCAGTAGTTGTCTTAGCTACTTTGTTGCAGTTTTGCAGGCTTCCAGAGCAGTCAGCGGTCGATTCCTTGGCAGAAGGTGAAGAGAGAGATGCAGACGAACTCTGATAAGCTCTTGCATTCGTTATCTAAAGAATTCCCCAAAGCAGAGACCCTAAATAGCCAGAAAAGGAGGATAGGCTAGCAACACAGGTAAGAGTCTATCAGAAGGAGTCTCTGACGTCACCTGCTGGCACTGGCCACTCAGAGCAGTCCAGTGTGCCAGCAGCACCTCTGTTTCCAAGATAGCAGAGGTCTGGAGCACACTGGAGGAGCTCTGGGCACCTCCCAGGGGAGGTGCAGGTCAGGGGAGTGGTCACTCTCCTTTCCTTTGTCCAGTTTCGCGCCAGGGCAGGGCTGGGGGATCCCTGAACCGGTGTAGACTGGCTTATGCAGAAATGGGCACCATCTGTGCCCATGAAAGCATTTCCAGAGGCTGGGGGAGGCTACTCCTCCCCAGCCCTGACACCTTTTTCCAAAGGGAGAGTGTGTAACACCCTCTCTCTGAGGAAGTCCTTTGTTCTGCCTTCCTGAGCCAAGCCTGGCTGGACCCCAGGAGGGCAGAATCCTGTCTGAGGGGTTGGCAGCAGCAGCAGCTTCAGTGAAACCCGGGAAAGGCAGTTTGGCAGAATCCGGGTCTGTGCTAGAGACTCGGGGGATCATGGAATTGTCTCCCCAATGCCAGAATGGCATTGGGGTGACAATTCCATGATCATAGACATGTTACATGGCCATATTCGAAGTTACCATTGTGAAGCTACACATAGGTAGTGACCTATGTGTAGTGCACACATGTAATGGTGTCCCCGCACTCACAAAGTCCGGGGAATTTGCCCTGAACAATGTGGGGGCACCTTGGCTAGTGCCAGGGTGCCCTCACACTAAGTAACTTTGCACCTAACCTTTACCAGGTAAAGGTTAGACATGTAGGTGACTTATAAGTTACTTAAGTGCAGTGGTAAATGGCTGTGAAATAACGTGGACGTTATTTCACTCAGGCTGCAGTGGCAGGCCTGTGTAAGAATTGTCAGAGCTCCCTATGGGTGGCAAAAGAAATGCTGCAGCCCATAGGGATCTCCTGGAACCCCAATACCCTGGGTACCTCAGTACCATATACTAGGGAATTATAAGGGTGTTCCAGTAAGCCAATGTAAATTGGTAAAATTGGTCACTAGCCTGTTAGTGACAATTTGGAAAGAAATGAGAGAGCATAACCACTGAGGTTCTGGATAGCAGAGCCTCAGTGAGACAGTTAGTCATAACACAGGTAACACTTTCAGGCACACTTATGAGCACTGGGGCCCTGGCTGGCAGGGTCCCAGTGACACATACAACTAAAACAACATATATACAGTGAAAAATGGGGGTAACATGCCAGGCAAGATGGTACTTTCCTACAGGCAACACAAACCATAAACTCCAAAAGTGGAATGCGAACCACAAATGGACCCCAAACCTATGTGACCTTGTAGAGGGTCGCTGGGACTGTAAGAAAACAGTGAGGGTTAGAAAAATAGCCCACCCCAAGACCCAGAAAAGAGAGTGCAAAGTGCACTAAAGTTCCCCAAAGAGCACAGAAGTCGTGATAGGGGAATTCTGCAGGAAAGACCAACACCAGCAATGCAACAACAATGGATTTCCAGACTAGAGTACCTGTGGAACAAGGGGACCAAGTCCAAAAGTCACGATCAAGTCGAGAGTGGGCAGATGCCCAGGAAATGCCAGCTTTGGGTGCAAAGAAGCTGCTACTGGACAGTAGAAGCTGAGGATTCTGCAAGAACGACAATGGCTAGAAACTTCCCCTTTGGAGGATGGATGTCCCACGTCGTGAAGAGTCGTGCAGAAGTGTTTTCCTGCGGAAAGACCGTAAACAAGCCTTGCTAGCTGCAAAGCTTGCGGTTAGGATTTCTGGATGCTGCTGTGCCCAGGAGGGACCAGGATGTCACCAATTGTGTCAGGGGATAGAGGGGGCGCCCAGCAGGACAAAGCGCCCTCTCAGAAGCAAGCAGCACCCGCAGAAGTGCCTGAACAGGCACTACAAAGTGAAGTGGAATGGTGCTCACCCGAAGTTGCACAAGAGAGCCCCACGCCGCCGGACGACAACTCAGGAGGTCGTGCAATGCAGGTTAGAGTGACGTGGACCCAGGCTTGGCTGTGGACAAAGGAAATCCTGGAAAAGTGCACAGGAGCCGGAGTAGCTCCAAAAGACGCGGTTCCCAGCAATGCAGTCTGGCATGGGGAGGCAAGGATTTACCTCCACCAAATTTGGACTGAAGAGTCACTGGACTGTGGGAGTCACTTGGACAGAGTTGCTGGATTCAAGGGACCTCGCTCGTCGTGCTGAGGGGAGACCCAGGGGACTGGTGATGCAGTTTTTTGGTGCCTGCGGTTGCAGGGGGACGATTCCGTCGACCCACGGGAGATTTCTTCGGAGCTTCTAGTGCAGAGAGGAGGCAGACTACCCCCACAGCATGAACCACCAGGAAAACAGTCGAGAAGGTGGCAGGATCAGCGTTACAAGGTCGCAGTAGTCGTCTTTGCTACTTTGTTGCAGTTTTGCAGGCTTCCAGTGCGGTCAGCAGTCGATTCCTTGGCAGAAGGTGAATAGAGAGATGCAGAGGAACTATGATGAGCTCTTGCATTCATAATCTAAGGAATTCCCCAAAGCAGAGACCCTAAATAGCCAGAAAAGAGGGTTTGGCTACTCAGGAGAGAGGATAGGCTAGCAACACCTGAAGGAGCCTATCAGAAGGAGTCTCTGACGTCACCTGCTGGCCCTGGCCACTCAGAGCAGTCCAGTGTGCCAGCAGCACCTCTATTTCCAACATGGCAGAGGTCTGGAGCACACTGGAGGAGCTCTGGGCACCTCCCAGGGGAGGTGCAGGTCAGGGGAGTGGTCACTCCCCTTTCCTTTGTCCAGTTTCGCGCCAGAGCAGGGCTGAGGGGTCCCTGAACTGGTGTAGACTGGCTTATGCAGAAATGGGCACCATCTGTGCCCATGAAAGCATTTCCAGAGGCTGGGGGAGGCTACTCCTCCCTTGCCTTAACACCTTTTTCCAAAGGGAGAGTGTGTAACTGTAGGAGGCTGGACTGGCTTGTAGTGAGTACCAAGGGGTACTTGCACCTTGCACCAGGCCCAGTTATCCCTTATTAGTGTATAGGGTGTCTAGCAGCTTAGGCTGATAGATAATGGTAGCTTAGCAGAGCAGCTTAGGCTGAACTAGGAGACGTGTGAAGCTACTACAGTACCACTTAGTGTCATATGCACAATATCATAAGATAACACAATACACAGTTATACTAAAAAAAAAGGTACTTTATTTTTATGACAATATGCCAAAGTATCTTAGAGTGTACCCTCAGTGAGAGGATAGGAAATATACACAAGATATATATACACAATAGCAAAAATATGCAGTATAGTCTTAGAAAACAGTGCAAACAATGTATAGTTACAATAGGATGCAATGGGGAAACATAGGGATAGGGGCAACACAAACCATATACTCCAAAAGTGGAATGCGAACCACGAATGGACCCCAAACCTATGTGACCTTGTAGAGGGTCGCTGGGACTATTAGACAATAGTGAGAGTTAGCAAAATAACCCTCCCCAAGACCCTGAAAAGTGAGTGCAAAGTGCACTAAAGTTCCCCTAAGGATAAAAGAGTCGTGTTAGAGGAATAATGCAGGAAAGACACAAACCAGCAATGCAACAACTGTGGATTTCCAATCTATGGTACCTGTGGAACAAGGGGACCAAGTCCAAAAGTCACAAGCAAGTCAGAGATGGGCAGATGCCCAGGAAATGCCAGCTGCGGGTGCAAAGAAGCTTCGACTGGACAGAAGAAGCTGAGGTTTCTGCAGGAACGAAAAGGGCTAGAGACTTCCCCTTTGGTGGACGGATCCCTCTCGCCTTGGAGAGTCGTGCAGAAGTGTTTTCCCGCCGGAAGGACGCCAACAAGCCTTGCTACACGCAAATCGTGCGTTTGGCGTTTTTTGACGCTGCTGGGGCCCAGGAGGGACCAGGAGGTCGCAAATTGGACCTGCAGAGAGAGGGGACGTCGAGTAAGACAAAGAGCCCTGACAGAAGCAGGTAGCACCCGGAGAAGTGCCAGAAACAGGCACTATGAAGATGCGTGAAACGGTGCTCGCCGAAGTTGCACAAAGGAGTCCCACGTCGCCGGAGACCAACTTAGAAAGTCGTGCAATGCAGGTTAGAGTGCCGTGGACCCAGGCTTGGCTGTGCATGAAGGATTTCCGCCGGAAGTGCACAGGGGCCGGAGTAGCTGCAAAGTCGTGGTTCCCAGCAATGCAGCCCAGCGAGGTGAGGCAAGGACTTACCTCCACCAAACTTGGGCTGAAGAGTCACTGGACTGTGGGGGTCACTTGGACAGCGTCGCTGGATTTGAGGGACCTCGCTCGTCGTGCTGAGAGGAGACCCAAGGGACCGGTAATGCAGCTTTTTGGTGCCTGCGGTTGCAGGGGGAAGATTCCGTCGACCCACGGGAGATTTCTTCGGAGCTTCTGGTGCAGAGAGGAGGCAGATTACCCCCACAGCATGCACAAACAGGAAAACAGTCGAGAAGGCGGCAGGATCAGCGTTACAGAGTTGCAGTAGTCGTCTTTGCTACTATGTTGCAGGTTTGCAGGCTTCCAGCGCGGTCAGCGGTCGATTCCTTATCAGAAGGTGAAGAGAGAGATGCAGAGGAACTCGGCTGAGCTCATGCATTCGTTATCTAAAGTTTCCCCAGAGACAGAGACCCTAAATAGCCAGAAAAGAGGGTTTGGCTACCTAGGAGAGAGGAAAGGCTACTAACACCTGAAGGAGCCTATCAGCAGGAGTCTCTGACGTCACCTGGTGGCACTGGCCACTCAGAGCAGTCCAGTGTGCCAGCAGCACCTCTGTTTCCAAGATGGCAGAGGTCTGGAGCACACTGGAGGAGCTCTGGACACCTCCCAGGGGAGGTGCAGGTCAGGGGAGTGGTCACTCCCCTTTCCTTTGTCCAGTTTCGCGCCAGAGCAGGGGCTAAGGGGTCCCTGAACCGGTGTAGACTGGCTTATGCAGAATTGGGCACATCTGTGCCCAACAAAGCATTTCCAGAGGCTGGGGGAGCCTACTCCTCCCCTGCCTTCACACCATTTTCCAAAGGGAGAGGGTGTCACACCCTCTCTCAGAGGAAGTTCTTTGTTCTGCCATCCTGGGCCAGGCCTGGCTGGACCCCAGGAGGGCAGCTGCCTGTCTGAGGGGTTGGCAGCAGCAGCAGCTGCAGTGAAACCCCAGGAAGGGCAGTCTGGCAGTACCAGGGTCTGTGCTACAGACCACTGGGATCATGGAATTGTACCAACAATGCCAGGATGGCATAGAGGGGGCAATTCCATGATCATAGACATGTTACATGGCCATATTCGGAGTTACCATGGTGAAGCTACATATAGGTAGTGACCTATATGTAGTGCACGTGTGTAATGGTGTCCCCGCACTCACAAAGTTCAGTGAATTGGCTCTGAACAATGTGGGGGCACCTTGGCTAGTGCCAGGGTGCCCTCACACTAAGTACCTTTGCACGTAACCTTTACCAGGTAAAGGTTAGACATATAGGTCACTTATAAGTTACTTAAGTGCAGTGTAAAATGGCTGTGAAATAACGTGGACGTTATTTCACTCAGGCTGCAGTGGCAGGCCTGTGTAAGAATTGTCAGAGCTCCCTATGGGTGGCAAAAGAAATGCTGCAGCCCATAGGGATCTCCTGGAACCCCAATACCCTGGGTACCTCAGTACCATATACTAGGGAATTATAAGGGTGTTCCAGTAAGCCAATGTAAATTGGTAAAAATGGTCACTAGCCTGTCAGTGACAATTTGGAAAGAAATGAGAGAGCATAACCACTGAGGTTCTGATTAGCAGAGCCTCAGTGAGACAGTTAGTCACTACACAGGTAACACATTCAGGCACACTTATGAGCACTGGGGCCCTGGGTTACCAGGGTCCTAGTGACACATACAACTAAAACAACATATATACATTGAAAAATGGGGGTAACATGCCAGGCAAGATGGTACTTTCCTACACAACCCCCCCCCCAAATGAAGGACAATAAGACTAGCCATGACCTGATGAGTCTTCATTGTCTAAGTGGAAATATCTGGAGAGTCCATCTGCATTGGAGTGGCTACTCCCAGGTCTATGTTCCACTGTATAGTCCATTCCCTGTAGGGATATGGACCACCTCAACAATTTAGGATTTTCACCTTTCATTTGTTTTGGCCAAAGTAGAGGTTTGTGGTCTGTCTGAACAATGAAGTGAGTGCCAAACAGGTATGGCCTCAACTTCTTCAGAGCCCAGACCACAGCAAAGGCCTCCCTCTCAATGGCAGACCAACGCTTTTCTCTAGGGGTCAACCTCCTACTAATAAAAGCAACAGGTTGATCCTGGCCCTCAGAATTAAGTTGTGATAGGACTGCCCCTACTCCTAATTCAGATGCATCAGTCTGGACATAGAATTTTTTAGAGTAACAAGGGCTTTTCAGGACAGGTGCAGAGCACATGGCCTGCTTCAGCTCCTCAAAAGCTTTCTGACAGCTTGCTGTCCACAATACCTTTTTAGGCATTTTCTTGGATGTGAGGTCATTAAGAGGGGCTGCAATGGAGCCATAGTTCTTAATGAACCTCCTGTAATACCCAGTGAGGCCTAGGAAGGCTCTCACCTGAGTCTGAGTGGTAGGGGGAACCCAATCAATAATAGTTTGGATTTTCCCCTGAAGTGGTGCAATCTGTTCCCCACCAACAAGGTGTCCCAGATAAACCACCTTACCCTGCCCTATCTGGCACTTTGAAGCATTGATAGTGAGGCCTGCCTTTTGCAGAGCCTCCAAAACTTTCCATAGGTGGACCAGGTGATCATCCCAGCTGGAGCTAAAGACAGCTATATCGTCCAAATATGCTGCACTGAAAGCTTCCAGCCCTTGCAGGACTGTGTTCACCAACCTCTGAAAAGTGGCAGGTGCATTTTTCAAACCAAAAGGCATTACAGTAAACTGGTAATGTCCTCCAATGGTAGAAAATGCAGTCTTAGGTTTAGCATCTTCTGACAATTTGATCTGCCAATACCCTGCAGTCAAATCAAAAGTGCTTAGATACTTGGCAGATGCCAGTGTATCTATAAGCTCATCTGCCCTGGGTATAGGGTGAGCATCAGTTTTGGTTACCAAGTTGAGACCTCTATAGTCTACACAAAACCTCATTTCCTTCTTTCCATCTTTAGAATTGGGTTTTGGTACCAGTACCACAGGAGAAGCCCATGGACTGTCAGAGTGCTCAACCACTCCTAGTTCTAACATTTTCTGAACTTCTTGCTTTATGCAGTCCCTGATATGGTCAGGCTGCCTATAGATCTTACTTTTGACAGGTAAACTGTCTCCAGTATCTATAGTGTGCTCACACCAAGAAGTGGTGCCTGGCACAGTAGAGAAGAGTTCTGAAAATTGTCCTAGGAGATTTATGCAATTGTCTTTCTGCTCAGCAGTAAGACAATCAGCCAAAACTACACCTTCCACAAGAGCATCTTGATCTGTGGAAGAGAAGAGATCAGGTAGAGGATCACTGTCTACTTCCTGTCCCTCATCTGTTGCCATGAGCAGGGTGAGATCAGCCCTGTCATAGTAGGGTTTCAGGCGGTTGACATGGAGCACCCTAAGGGGACTCCTGGCAGTGCCTAAGTCAACCAAGTAGGTGTAGGAGGCTGGACTGGCTTGTAGTGAGTACCAAGGGGTACTTGCACCTTGCACCAGGCCCAGTTATCCCTTATTAGTGTATAGGGTGTCTAGCAGCTTAGGCTGATAGATAATGGTAGCTTAGCAGAGCAGCTTAGGCTGAACTAGGAGACGTGTGAAGCTACCACAGTACCACTTAGTGTCATATGCACAATATCATAAGAAAACACAATACACAGTTATACTAAAAATAAAGGTACTTTATTTTTATGACAATATGCCAAAGTATCTTAGAGTGTACCCTCAGTGAGAGGATAGGAAATATACACAAGATATATATACACAATAGCAAAAATATGCAGTATAGTCTTAGAAAACAGTGCAAACAATGTATAGTTACAATAGGATGCAATGGGGAAACATAGGGATAGGGGCAACACAAACCATATACTCCAGAAGTGGAATGCGAACCACAAATGGACCCCAAACCTATGTGACCTTGTAGAGGGTCGCTGGGACTATTAGAAAATATTGAGAGTTAGCAAAATAACCCTCCCCAAGACCCTGAAAAGTGAGTGCAAAGTGCACTAAAGTTCCCCTAAGGACAAAATAGTCGTGTTAGAGGGAAAATGCAAGGAAAACACAAATCAGCAATGCAACAACGATGGATTCCTGACTGAGGGTACCTGTGGAGCAAGGGGACCAAGTCCAAAAGTCACAAGCAACTCGGAGATGGGCAGATGCCCAAGAAATGCCAGCGGTTGGTGCAAAGAAGCTCTTACTCGGCTGAAGAACTGTGAATACTGCAGGAACGACAAGGGCTAGAGACTTCCCCTTTGGAGGATGGATCCCCCACGCCTTGGAGAGTCGTGCAAAAGTGTTTTCCCGCCGGATGGACGCCAACAAGCCTTGCTACACGCAAATCGTGCGTTTGGCGTTTTTGGACGCTGCTGGGGCCCAGGAGGGACCAGGAGGTCGCAAATTGGACCTGCAGAGAGAGGGGACGCCGAGCAAGACGAAGAGCCCTCACTGAAGCAGGTAGCACCCGGAGAAGTGCCAGAAACAGGCACTACGAGGATGCGTGAAACGGTGCTCGCCGAAGTTGCACAAAGGAGTCCCACATCGCCGGAGACCAACTTAGAAAGTCGTGCAATGCAGGTTAGAGTGCCGTGGACCCAGGCTTGGTTGTTCACGAAGGATTTCTGCCGGAAGTGCACAGGGGCCGGAGTAGCTTGCAAAGTCGCGGTTCCCAGCAATGCAGCCCAGCGAGGTGAGGCAAGGACTTACCTCCACCAAACTTGGGCTGAAGAGTCACTGGACTGTGGCGGTCACTTGGACGGTGTCGCTGGATTCGAGGGACCTCGCTCGTCGTGCTGAGAGGAGACCCAAGGGACCGGTAATGCAGCTTTTTGGTGCCTGCGGTTGCAGGGGGAAGATTCCGTCGACCCACGGGAGATTTCTTCGGAGCTTCTGGTACAGAGAGGAGGCGGACTACCCCCACAGCATGCACAAGCAGGAAAACAGTCGAGAAGGCGTCAGGATCAGCGTTACAGAGTTGCAGTAGTCGTCTTTGCTACTATGTTGCAGGTTTGCAGGCTTCCAGCGCGGTCAGCGGTCGATTCCTTATCAGAAGGTGAAGAGGGAGATGCAGAGGAACTCGGCTGAGCTCATGCATTCGTTATCTAAAGTTTCCCCAGAGACAGAGACCCTAAATAGCCAGAAAAGAGGGTTTGGCTACCTAGGAAAGAGGAAAGGCTACTAACACCTGAAGGAGCCTATCAGCAGGAGTCTCTGACGTCACCTGGTGGCACTGGCCACTCAGAGCAGTCCAGTGTGCCAGCAGCACCTCTGTTTCCAAGATGGCAGAGGTCTGGAGCACACTGGAGGAGCTCTGGACACCTCCCAGGGGAGGTGCAGGTCAGGGGAGTGGTCACTCCCCTTTCCTTTGTCCAGTTTCGCGCCAGAGCAGGGGCTAAGGGGTCCCTGAACCGGTGTAGACTGGCTTATGCAGAATTGGGCACATCTGTGCCCAACAAAGCATTTCCAGAGGCTGGGGGAGGCTACTCCTCCCCTGCCTTCACACCATTTTCCAAAGGGAGAGGGTGTCACACCCTCTCTCAGAGGAAGTTCTTTGTTCTGCCATCCTGGGCCAGGCCTGGCTGGACCCCAGGAGGGCAGCTGCCTGTCTGAGGGGTTGGCAGCAGCAGCAGCTGCAGTGAAACCCCAGGAAGGGCAGTCTGGCAGTACCAGGGTCTGTGCTACAGACCACTGCGATCATGGAATTGTACCAACAATGCCAGGATGGCATAGAGGGGGCAATTCCATGATCATAGACATGTTACATGGCCATATTCGGAGTTACCATGGTGAAGCTACATATAGGTAGTGACCTATATGTAGTGCACGCGTGTAATGGTGTCCCCGCACACACAAAGTTCAGGGAATTGGCTCTGAACAATGTGGGGGCACCTTGGCTAGTGCCAGGGTGCCCTCACACTAAGTAACTTTGCACCTAACCTTTACCAGGTAAAGGTTAGACATATAGGTGACTTATAAGTTACTTAAGTGCAGTGTAAAATGGCTGTGAAATAACGTGGACGTTATTTCACTCAGGCTGCAGTGGCAGGCCTGTGTAAGAATTGTCAGAGCTCCCTATGGGTGGCAAAAGAAATGCTGCAGCCCATAGGGATCTCCTGGAACCCCAATACCCTGGGTACCTCAGTACCATATACTAGGGAATTATAAGGGTGTTCCAGTAAGCCAATGTAAATTGGTAAAAATGGTCACTAGCCTGTCAGTGACAATTTGGAAAGAAATGAGAGAGCATAACCACTGAGGTTCTGATTAGCAGAGGCTCAGTGAGACAGTTAGGCACCACACAGGGAACATATACATGCACACCTATGAGCACTGGGGCCCTGTGTGACAGGGTCCCAGTGACACATACATATAGGCCACAAACCTATGAGCACTGGGGTCCTGCCAAGCAGGATCCCAGTGACACATAACAAACATACTGAAAACATAGTGTTTTCACTATGAGCACTGAGGCCTGGCTATCAGGATCCCAGTGAGACAGTGAAAACAGTGACAAACACCCTGACATACACTCACAAACAGGCCAAAAGTGGGGGTAACAAGGCTAGAAAGAGGCTACCTTCTCACAGTAGGTGACTTCACCCTTCTTTTCAACAATTGTGTGGGGTCCACTCCATTTATCTTGGAGTGCTCTTGGGGCCACAGGCTCCAAGACCCACACTTTCTGCCCTGGTTGGTACTGAACCAAAACAGCCTTCTGATCATGCCATTGCTTCTGGAGCTCTTGGCTGGCCTGAAGGTTTTTACTGGCCTTTTTCATGTACTCAGCCATCCTTGATCTGAGGCCAAGTACATAATCCACAATATCCTGCTTAGGAGCTTTTAAAGGTTGTTCCCAACCCTGCTTTACAAGTGTGAGTGGACCCCTAACAGGGTGTCCAAAAAGAAGTTCAAAGGGGCTGAAGCCCACTCCTTTCTGGGGTACCTCCCTGTAGGCAAAAAGGAGGCATGGTAGAAGGATATCCCATCTCCTGCGGAGTTTTTCAGGGAGTCCCATAATCATGCCTTTGAGAGTTTTATTCAATCTCTCCACCAGTCCATTTGTTTGTGGATGATAGGGTGTTGTGAACTTGTAAGTTACACCACACTCCTTCCACATGGCCTTTAAGTATGCAGACATGAAATTGCTTCCTCTGTCTGATACTACTTCCTTTGGGAAGCCCACCCTGGAAAATATTCCCAGGAGGGCCTTTGCCACTGCAGGAGCTGTAGTGGTCCTTATAGGAATAGCTACAGGATATCTTGTGGCATGGTCCACTACCACTAAGATAAACCTATTCCCTGAAGCAGTAGGAGGGTCAAGGGGGCCAACTATGTCAACCCCTACCCTTTCAAAGGGAACCCCAACCACAGGCAGTGGGATAAGGGGTGCCTTTGGAGTGCCACCTGTCTTGCCACTGGCTTGACAGGTTTCACAGGACTTACAAAATTCCTTTGTTTCCTCAGACATCCTAGGCCAATGAAACAATGGTACCAATCTGTCCCAAGTTTTCATGTGACCCAGGTGCCCAGCTAAGGGAATGTCATGTGCCAGTGTTAGGAGGAACTTTCTGTACTCCTGAGGAATCACTAATCTCCTGGCAGCTCCAGGTTTAGGATCCCTATGCTCAGTGTACAAGAGGTTGTCCTCCCAGTAAACTCTGTGAGAGTCACTGACATCCCCATTAGCCTGTTTGACAGCTTGCTGTCTGAGACCCTCTAATGTGGGACAGGTTTGCTGTGCCACACTCAGCTCCTCCCTGGCAGGCCCACCTTCACCCAAAAGCTCAGCAGTGTCTGCTTCCAGCTCCTCTGGTGTAGGTTCTGCACAGGGAGGGAATTCTTCTTCCTCAGAAGTAGAATCCACTGTAGAGGGAGGGATAGTAGGAAGTGGTTTGCTTCTACTAGCCCTAGCTTTAGGGAGCACTTGGTCCATTGTTCCAGGATCCAAGCTTACCTGTCCTTTTTGCTTTTTGGCCTGAGCCCTTGTCAAAGCAAAAATATGCCCTGGAATGCCCAGCATTGCTGCATGGGCCTACAACTCCACATCTGACCAAGCTGATGTCTCCAAATCATTCCCTAATAGACAGTCTACAGGTAAATCTGAAGCTACCACAACTTTCTATGGACCAGTTACCCCCCCCCAGTTGAGATTTACAACAGCCATGGGGTGGCTTTGTGTTATGTTGTGAGCATCAGTTACTTGGTACTGGTGTCCAAGTATGTGTTGTTCAGGGTGCACCAGTTTCTCAATCACCATTGTGACACTGGCACCTGTGTCCCTGTAGGCCTGGACCTCAACACCATTTATTAGGGTTAGTTGCTTGTACTTCTCCAAGTTATGGGGGCAAGCAACCAAAGTGGCTAAATCAATAGCCCCTTCAGAGACTAAAGTAGCCTCTGTGGTCTCCCTAATCAGACCAACCCCAACTAAATTACCAAAAGTGAGCCCAGCTACTCCCTTGGATTGGCTATTAGTAGGTTTGCTCCCACCACCACTGCTATTAGTAGGGACACTAGGTGTAGCAGTAGGGGTTGTAGTGGTAGGAGCTGTGGTGCCTTTCTTTGGACAACTGGGATCTGTTGTCCAATGGCCTTTTATTTTACATAAATAGCACCATGGTTTCTTTTCCTTGTTCTGATTAAAGGAGGATTTGGACCCACCACCCCCACCAGAGTGTTTTTGTGGGCCTGATGAAGACTCATTTTTAGATTTGTCCCCACCCTTGTCAGAAGACTTACCATCCTTCTTTTTGTTGCCATCTTTGTCACCCCCTGTATGAACTTTTCTGTTAACTCTTGTTCTGACCCATTTGTCTGCCTTCTTTCCCAATTCTTGGGGAGAGGTCAGATCAGAGTCCACCAAGTACTGGTGCAACAAATCAGACACACAATTATTAAGAATATGCTCTCTCAGGATCAAGTTATACAGGCTGTCATAATCAGTAACTTTACTGCCATGTAACCACCCCTCCAAGGCCTTCACTGCCTGGTCAATGAAATCAACCCAGTCTTGTGAAGACTCCTTTTTGGTCTCTCTGAACTTTATCCTGTACTGTTCAGTGGTTAAGCCATAACCATCCAGGAGTGCATTCTTAAGAACTTGGAAATTATTGGCATCATTTTCTTTTACAGTAAGGAGCCTATCCCTACCTTTTCCACTAAATGATAGCCATAGGATAGCAGCCCACTGCTTTTGAGGGACATCCTGTACAGCACAGGCCCTCTCAAGTGCAGCAAACCACTTGTTAATGTCATCCCCCTCCTTATAAGGGGGAACTATCTTGTGCAGATTCCTGGAATCATGCTCTTTTGCAGGATGACTATGGGGAATACTGCTGCTGCCACCATGGGTATCTAAACCCAACTTCTGTCTTTCCTTCTCTAATTCTAAAGACTGTCTATCCAAATCCAGCTGTTGCTTCTTGAGCTTCAGTCTGGTTTGTTCCACTCTCAATCTATTGAGCTCCCTTTCTAACAATCTGTCATCAGGGTGGGTGGGAGGGACATTTCTAGATACAGAGGTATGATGGGAATGAACAGAAGGAGACCTGTCCCTAACAGAGGGCACCCTAACAGCTTGGCTACCAGTATAATGTGAGAGCACACCATCAGTATGGTGTGATTCAACCTCTGTACCAACTATGCTAGACTGTCTAGTAATGGGCAGGCTGAGAAGTTTATTTCCTGAACCTTTTCCTGGGGGAGTCCCTGGATCAGATTGAGAACCATTAGCTACTTTTTCACCAGATTTGGCACTCATGGCCTTATCCTGTACTCTAAGCATATTAATTAACAGTTCTAAGGAAGGATTCTTCCCTACACTCAAACCTCTCTCTATGCAGAGACTCCTTGCTCCTTTCCAGCTAAGGTGATCATATGCAAGTTTGGACAGTTCAACATTTTTTCCCGTGCCAGACATTTTTTAGAGAGAGTTAAAGTGAAAGAAAAAGAGAAAAAAGTTTTCAGAACTTTTTGGAAAGACAGAAAAAACTTTTTAAACTTTTAAGAACTTTTTGAAAGTTTAGAAGTACTTTTCAGCACTTAGAAAAGAGTGAAAAGAGGAAATGCAAAACTTTTTGGCTATGTGTATATACACTGACCTTGTTTTGTATATTTTTCTCTTATGAAAAGTACAATGACAAGAGTGGTAAGTAGTCTCAAGCACTTATCCCACCACTGCACAACCAATGTAGGAGGCTGGACTGGCTTGTAGTGAGTACCAAGGGGTACTTGCACCTTGCACCAGGCCCAGTTATCCCTTATTAGTGTATAGGGTGTCTAGCAGCTTAGGCTGATAGATAATGGTAGCTTAGCATAGCAGCTTAGGCTGAACTAGGAGACGTGTGAAGCTACTACAGTACCACTTAGTGTCATATGCACAATATCATAAGAAAACACAATACACAGTTATACTAAAAATAAAGGTACTTTATTTTTATGACAATATGCCAAAGTATCTTAGAGTGTACCCTCAGTGAGAGGATAGGAAATATACACAAGATATATATACACAATAGCACAAATATGCAGTATAGTCTTAGAAAACAGTGCAAACAATGTATAGTTACAATAGGATGCAATGGGGAAACATAGGGATAGGGGCAACACAAACCATATACTCCAAAAGTGGAATGCGAAACACGAATGGACCCCAAACCTATGTGACCTTGTAGAGGGTCGCTGGGACTATTAGACAATAGTGAGAGTTAGCAAAATAACCCTCCCCAAGTCCCTGAAAAGTGAGTGCAAAGTGCACTAAATTTCCCCTAAGGATAAAAGAGTCGTGTTAGAGGAATAATGCAGGAAAGACACAAACCAGCAATGCAACAACTGTGGATTTCCAATCTAGGGTACGTGTGGAACAAGGGGACCAAGTCCAAAAGTCACAAGCAAGTCGGAGATGGGCAGATGCCCAGGAAATGCCAGCTGCGGGTGCAAAGAAGCATCGACTGGACAGAAGAAGCTGATATTTCTGCAGGAACGAAAAGGGCTAGAGACTTTCCCTTTGGTGGACGGATTCCTCTCGCCTTGGAGACTCGTGCAGAAGTGTTTTCCCGCCGGAAGGATGCCAACAAGCCTTGCTACACGCAAATCGTGCGTTTGGCGTTTTTTGACGCTGCTGGGGCCCAGGAGGGACCAGGAGGTCGCAAATTGGACCTGCAGAGAGAGGGGACGTCGAGCAAGACAAAGAGCCCTCACTGAAGCAGGTAGCCACCGGAGAAGTGCCAGAAACAGGCACTACGAGGATGTGTGAAACGGTGCTTGCCGAAGTTGCACAAAGGAGTCCCACGTCGCCGGAGACCAACTTAGAAAGTCGTGCAATGCAGGTTAGAGTGCCGTGGACCAAGGCTTGGCTGTGCACGAAGGATTTCCGCCGGAAGTGCACAGGGGCCGGAGTAGCTGCAAAGTCGCAGTTCCCAGCAATGCAGCCCAGCGAGGTGAGGCAAGGACTTACCTCCACCAAACTTGGGCTGAAGAGTCACTGGACTGTGGGGGTCACTTGGACAGCATCGCTGGATTCGAGGGACCTCGCTCGTTGTGCTGAGAGGAGACCCAAGGGACCGGTAATGCAGCTTTTTGGTGCCTGCGGTTGCAGGGGGAAGATTCCGTCGACCCACGGGAGATTTCTTCGGAGCTTCTGGTGCAGAGAGGAGGCAGATTACCCCCACAGCATGCACAAGCAGGAAAACAGTCGAGAAGGCGGCAGGATCAGCGTTACAGAGTTGCAGTAGTCGTCTTTGCTACTATGTTGCAGGTTTGCAGGCTTCCAGCGCGGTCAGCGGTCGATTCCTTATCAGAAGGTGAAGAGAGAGATGCAGAGGAACTCGGCTGAGCTCATGCATTCGTTATCTAAAGTTTCCCCAGAGACAGAGACCCTAAATAGCCAGAAAAGAGGGTTTGGCTACCTAGGAGAGAGGAAAGGCTACTAACACCTGAAGGAGCCTATCAGCAGGAGTCTCTGACGTCACCTGGTGGCACTGGCCACTCAGAGCAGTCCAGTGTGCCAGCAGCACCTCTGTTTCCAAGATGGCAGAGGTCTGGAGCACACTGGAGGAGCTCTGGACACCTCCCAGGGGAGGTGCAGGTCAGGGGAGTGGTCACTCCCCTTTCCTTTGTCCAGTTTCGCGCCAGAGCAGGGGCTAAGGGGTCCCTGAACCGGTGTAGACTGGCTTATGCAGAATTGGGCACATCTGTGCCCAACAAAGCATTTCCAGAGGCTGGGGGAGGCTACTCCTCCCCTGCCTTCACACCATTTTCCAAAGGGAGAGGGTGTCACACCCTCTCTCAGAGGAAGTTCTTTGTTCTGCCATCCTGGGCCAGGCCTGGCTGGACCCCAGGAGGGCAGCTGCCTGTCTGAGGGGTTGGCAGCAGCAGCAGCTGCAGTGAAACCCCAGGAAGGGCAGTCTGGCAGTACCAGGGTCTGTGCTACAGACCACTGGGATCATGGAATTGTACCAACAATGCCAGGATGGCATAGAGGGGGCAATTCCATGATCATAGACATGTTACATGGCCATATTCGGAGTTACCATGGTGAAGCTACATATAGGTAGTGACCTATATGTAGTGCACGCGTGTAATGGTGTCCCCGCACTCACAAAGTTCTGTGAATTGGCTCTGAACAATGTGGAGGCACCTTGGCTAGTGCCAGGGTGCCCTCACACTAAGTAACTTTGCACCTAACCTTTACCAGGTAAAGGTTAGACATATAGGTGACTTATAAGTTACTTAAGTGCAGTGTAAAATGGCTGTGAAATAACGTGGACGTTATTTCACTCAGGCTGCAGTGGCAGGCCTGTGTAAGAATTGTCAGAGATCCCTATGGGTGGCAAAAGAAATGCTGCAGCCCATAGGGATCTCCTGGAACCCCAATACCCTGGGTACCTCAGTACCATATACTAGGGAATTATAAGGGTGTTCCAGTAAGCCAATGTAAATTGGTAAAAATGGTCACTAGCCTGTCAGTGACAATTTGGAAAGAAATGAGAGAGCATAACCACTGAGGTTCTGATTAGCAGAGCCTCAGTGAGACAGTTAGTCACTACACAGGTAACACATTCAGGCACACTTATGAGCACTGGGGCCCTGGGTTACCAGGGTCCTAGTGACACATACAACTAAAACAACATATATACAGTGAAAAATGGGGGTAACATGCCAGGCAAGATGGTACTTTCCTACAGTAACACCCTCTCTCTGAGGAAGCCCTTTGTTCTGCCTTCCTGGGCCAAGCCTGGCTGGACCACAGGAGGGCAGAAACCTGTCTGAGGGGTTGGCAGCAGCAGCAGCTGCAGTGAAACCCCTAAAAAGGCAGTTTGGCAGTACCCGGGTCTGTGCTAGAGACCCGTGAGATCATGGGATTGTGCCAACAATACCAGGATGGCATTGAGGGGGCAATTCCATGATCATAGACATGTTACATGGCCATATTCGGAGTTACCATTGTGAAGCTACACATAGGTAGTGACCTATGTGTAGTGCACGTGTGTAATGGTGTCCCCGCACTCACAAAGTCCGGGGAATTTGCCCTGAACCATGTGGGGGCACCTTGGCTAGTGCCAGGGTGCCCACACACTAACTAACTTTGCACCTAACCTTTACCAGGTAAAGGTTAGACATATAGGTGACTTATAAGTTACTTAAGTGCAGTGGTAAATGGCTGTGAAATAACGTGGACGTTATTTCACTCAGGCTGGAGTGGCAGGCCTGTGTAAGAATTGACAGAGCTCCCTATGGGTGGCAAAAGAAATGCTACAGCCCATAGGGATCTCCTGGAACCCCAATACCCTGGGTACCTCAGTACCATATACTAGGGAATTTGTAAGGGTGTTCCAGTATGCCAATGTGAATTGGTGAAATTGGTCACTAGCCTGTTAGTGACAATTTGGAAAGAAATGAGAAAGCATAACCACTGAGGTTCTGGATAGCAGAGCCTCAGTGAGACAGTTAGTCATAACACAGGTAACACATTCAGGGCACACTTATGAGCACTGGGGCCCTGGCTGGCAGGGTCCCAGTGACACATACAACTAAAACAACATATATACAGTGAAAAATGAGGATAACGTGTCAGGCAAGATGGTACTTTCCAACACAACCCCCCCAAATGAAGGACAATAAGACTAGTCATTACCTGATGGGTCTTCATTGTCTAAGTGGAAATATCTGGATAGTCCATCTGCATTGGAGTGGGTACTCCCAGGTCTATGTTCCACTGTATAGTCCATTCCCTGTAGGGATATGGACCACCTCAACAATTTAGGATTTTCACCTTTCATTTGTTTTAGCCAAAGTAGAGGTTTGTGGTCTGTATGAACAATGAAGTGAGTGCCAAACAGGTATGGCCTCAACTTCTTCAGTGCCCAGACCACAGCAAAGGCCTCCCTCTCCATGGCAGACCAACGCTTTTCTCTAGGGGTCAACCTCCTGCTGATAAAAGCAACAGGTTGATCCTGGCCCTCACAATTAAGTTGTGATAAGACTGCCCCAACCCCTAATTCAGATGCATCAGTTTGGACAATGAATTTCTTGGAGTAACAGGGGCTTTTCAGGACAGGTGCAGAGCACATGGCCTGCCTCAGCTCCTCAAAAGGTTTCTGACAGTTTGCTGTCCATAATACCTTTTTAGGCATTTTCTTTGATGTGAGGTCATTAAGAGGGCTGCAATGGAGCCATAGTTCTTTATGAACCTCCTATAGTACCCAGTGAGGCCTAAAAAGGCTCTCACCTGAGTCTGAGTTGTAGGGGGAACCCAATCTATAATAGTTTGGATTTTCCCCTGAAGTGGTGCAATCTGTTCTCCACCTACCAGGTGTCCCAGATAAACCACCTTCCCCTGCCCTATCTGGCACATTGAAGCCTTGATAGTGAGGCCTGCCTTTTGCAGGGCCTCCACAACTTTCCATAGGTGGACCAGGTGATCATCCCAACTGGAGCTAAAGACAGCTATATCATCTAGATATGCTGCACTAAACGCTTCCAGCCCTTGCAGGACTGTATTCACCAACCTTTGAAAAGTGGCAGGTGCATTTTTCAATCCAAAAGGCATTACTGTGAATTGGTAATGGCCTCCAATGGTTGAAAATGCAGTTTTTGCTTTTGCATCTTCTGATAATTTGATCTGCCAATACCCTGCAGTCAAGTCAAAAGTGCTTAGATACTTTGCAGATGCCAGTGTATCTATGAGCTCATCTGCCCTGGGTATAGGGTGAGCATCAGTTTTGGTTACCTGGTTGAGACCTCTGTAGTCTACACAAAACCGCATTTCCTTCTTACCATCCTTGGAATGAGGTTTTGGTACAAGTACCACAGGAGAGGCCCATGGACTTTCAGAGTGCTCAACCACTCCCAGTTCAAGCATTTTCTGCACCTCTTGCTTTATGAAGTCTCTGACATGGTCAAGCTGCCTATAGATCCTACTTTTGACAGGCAAGCTGTCTCCAGTATCTATAGTGTGCTCACACCAAGAACTGGTACCTGGCACAGTAGAGTAGAGTTCATAAAACTGACCCAGGAGATTTATGCAGTGGTCTTTCTGCTCAGCAGTAAGACAATCTGCCAGTACTACTCCTTCCACTAGAGCATCTTGTTCTGTGGAAGAGAAGAAATCAGGGAGAGGGTCACTCTCTTCTTCCTGTCCCTCATCAGTTGCCATGAGCAGGGTGAGATCAGCCCTGTCATAGTAGGGTTTCAGGCGATTGACATGGAGCACCCTAAGGGGACTCCTGGCAGTGCCTAAGTCAACTAAGTAGGTGACTTCACGATTCTTTTCAACAATTATGTGGGGTCCACTCCATTTGTCTTGGAGTGCTCTTGGGGCCACAGGCTCCAAGACCCACACTTTATGCCCTGGTTGGTACTGAAACAAAACAGCCTTCTGGTCATGCCATTGCTTTTGGAGCTCTTGGCTGGCCTGAAGGTTTTTACTGACCTTTTTCATGTACTCAGCCATCCTTGATCTGAGGCCAAGTACATAGTCCACTTTGTCTTGCTTTGGAGCTTTTAAAGGTTGTTCCCAACCCTCCTTGACAAGTGTTAGAGGACCTCTCACAGGGTGTCCAAAGAGGAGTTCGAAGGGGCTGAAGCCCACTCCTTTCTGGGGTACCTCCCTGTAAGCAAAAATGAGGCATGGTAAAAGGATATCCCATCTCCTGCGGAGTTTTTCAGGGAGTCCCCTAATCATGCCTTTGAGAGTTTTGTTAAATCTCTCCACCAGTCCATTTGTTTGTGGATGATAGGGTGTGGTGAACTTGTATGTAACACCACACTCCTTCCACATGGCCTTTAAGTAAGCAGACATGAAATTGCTTCCTCTGTCTGATACCACCTCTTTTGGGAAGCCCACCCTGGAAAAGATTCCCAGGAGGGCCTTTGCCACTGCAGGAGCTGTAGTGGTGTAGGAGGCTGGACTGGCTTGTAGTGAGTACCAAGGGGTACTTGCACCTTGCACCAGGCCCAGTTATCCCTTATTAGTGTATAGGGTGTCTAGCAGCTTAGGCTGATAGATAATGGTAGCTTAGCAGAGCAGCTTAGGCTGAACTAGGAGACGTGTGAAGCTACTACAGTACCACTTAGTGTCATATGCACAATATCATAAGAAAACACAATACACAGTTATACTAAAAATAAAGGTACTTTATTTTTATGACAATATGCCAAAGTATCTTAGAGTGTACCCTCAGTGAGAGGATAGGAAATATACACAAGATATATATACACAATAGCAAAAATATGCAGTATAGTCTTAGAAAACAGTGCAAACAATGTATAGTTACAATAGGATGCAATGGGGAAACATAGGGATAGGGGCAACACAAACCATATACTCCAAAAGTGGAATGCGAACCACGAATGGACCCCAAACCTATGTGACCTTGTAGAGGGTCGCTGGGACTATTAGAAAATAGTGAGAGTTAGCCAAATAACCCTCCCCAAGACCCTGAAAAGTGAGTGCAAAGTGCACTAAAGTTCCCCTAAGGACAAAAGAGTCGTGTTAGAGGAATAATGCAGGAAAGACACAAACCAGCAATGCAACAACTGTGGATTTCCAATCTAGGGTACCTGTGGAACAAGGGGACCAAGTCCAAAAGTCACAAGCAAGTCGGAGATGGGCAAATGCCCAGGAAATGCCAGCTGCGGGTGCAAAGAAGCTTCGACTGGACAGAAGAAGCTGAGGTTTCTGCAGGATCGAAAAGGGCTAGAGACTTTCCCTTTGGTGGACGCGTCCCACTCGCCTTGGAGAGTCGTGCAGAAGTGTTTTCCCGCCGGAAGGACGCCAACAAGCCTTGCTACACGCAAATCGTGCGTTTGGCGTTTTTGGACGCTGCTGGGGCCCAGGAGGGACCAGGAGGTCGCAAATTGGGCCTGCAGAGAGAGGGGATGTCGAGCAAGACAAAGAGCCCTCACTGAAGCAGGTAGCACCCAGAGAAGTGCCAGAAACAGGCACTACGAGGATGCGTGAAACGGTGCTCGCCGAAGATGCACAAAGGAGTCCCACGTCACCGGAGACCAACTTAGAAAGTCGTGCAAAGCAGGTTAGAGTGCCGTGGACCCAGGCTTGGCTGTGCACAAAGGATTTCCGCCGGAAGTGCACAGGGGCCGGAGTAGCTGCAAAGTCGCGGTTCCCAGCAATGCAGCCCAGCGAGGTGAGGCAAGGACTTACCTCCACCAAACTTGGGCTGAAGAGTCACTGGACTGTGCGGGTCACTTGGACAGCGTCGCTGGATTCGAGGGACCTCGCTCGTCGTGCTGAGAGGAGACCCAAGGGACCGGTAATGCAGCTTTTTGGTGCCTGCGGTTGCAGGGGGAAGATTCCGTCGACCCACGGGAGATTTCTTCGGAGCTTCTGGTGCAGAGCGGAGGCAGGCTACCCCCACAGCATGCACAAGCAGGAAAACAGTCGAGAAGGCGGCAGGATCAGCGTTACAGAGTTGCAGTAGTTGTCTTTGCTACTATGTTGCAGGTTTGCAGGCTTCCAGCGCGGTCAGCGGTCGTTTCCTTCTCAGAAGGTGAAGAGGGAGATGCAGAGGAACTCGGATGAGCTCTTGCATTCGTTATCTAAAGTTTCCCCAGAGACAGAGACCCTAAATAGCCAGAAAAGAGGGTTTGGCTACCTAGGAGAGAGGATAGGCTAGCAACACCTGAAGGAGCCTATCAGAAGAAGTCTCTGACGTCACCTGGTGGCACTGGCCACTCAGAGCAGTCCAGTGTGCCAGCAGCACCTCTGTTTCCAAGATGGCAGAGGTCTGGAGCACACTGGAGGAGCTCTGGACACCTCCCAGGGGAGGTGCAGGTCAGGGGAGTGGTCACTCCCCTTTCCTTTGTCCAGTTTTGCGCCAGAGCAGGGCTAAGGGGTCCCCTGAACCGGTGTAGACTGGCTTATGCAGAATTGGGCACATCTGTACCCAAGAAAGCATTTCTAGAGGCTGGGGGAGGCTACTCCTCCCCTGCCTTCACACCATTTTCCAAAGGGAGAGGGTGTAACACCCTCTCTCAGAGGAAGTTCTTTGTTCTGCCATCCTGGGCCAGGCCTGGCTGGACCCCAGGAGGGCAGATGGCTGTCTGAGGGGTTGGCAGCAGCAGCTGCAGTTAAACCCCAGGAAAGGCAGTTTGGCAGTACCAGGGTCTGTGCTACAGACCACTGGGATCATGGGATTGTGCCAACTATGCCAGGATGGCATAGAGGGGGCAATCCCATGATCATAGACATGTTACATGGCCATATTCGGAGTTACCATTGTGAAGCTACATATAGGTAGTGACCTATATGTAGTGCACGCGTGTAATGGTGTCCCCGCCCTCACAAAGTCCGGGGAATTGGCCCTGAACAATGTGGGGGCACCTTGCCTAGTGCCAGGGTGCCCTCACACTAAGTAACTTTGCACCTAACCATTACCAGGTAAAGGTTAGACATATAGGTGACTTATAAGTTACTTAAGTGCAGTGTAAAATGGCTGTGAAATAACGTGGACGTTATTTCACTCAGGCTGCAGTGGCAGACCTGTGTAAGAATTGTCAGAGCTCCCTATGGGTGGCAAAAGAAATGCTGCAGCCCATAGGGATCTCCTGGAACCCCAATACCCTGGGTACCTCAGTACCATATACTAGGGAATTATAAGGGTGTTCCAGTAAGCCAATGTAAATTGGTAAAATTGGTCACTAGCCTGTTAGTGACAATTTGAAAGAAATGAGAGAGCATAACCACTGAGGTTCTGGTTAGCAGAGCCTCAGTGAGACAGTTAGGCACTACACAGGGAACACATACATATAGGCCACAAACTTATGAGCACTGGGGTCCTGACTAGCAGGGTCCCAGTGACACATAACAAACATACTGAAAACATAGGGTTTTCACTATGAGCACCGGGCCCTGGCTAGCAGGATCCCAGTGAGACAGTGAAAACACCCTGACATACACTCACAAACAGGCCAAATGTGGGGGTAACAAGGCTAGAAAGAGGCTACTTTCTCACACCCACTACCAGCCAGTCCAGCCTCCTACAACGACCACTGCGGAAACCGCCAACACAGCCAGCCAGTTTAACACTCCGACCGCCACGGCGATAGCAACAAACACCGCTGCAGTAACCGACAACAGCCAGGCGGAAGACAATGTACCGCCCACCCCATTACAACCCGCGTATCCACCAGCTTTTCCAGGGCGGTACCAATGCCATCAAAAGCACGGCAGAAACAAGACTTTGAAGGGAAACCACTCACCGCTCGACACAAACGAAGAACCAGGACGCCATGGAGCCCGAGCTGCAGGTCCTGCCCCTGCTGGTCTACCTTCTCATCTACCAGGAATACGAAAGGCAGCAGCAACGGCCACGGTGAGTACTGCACCTAGCACACAGGGGAGTGGGGAGGAAAAAGAGAGTGACACACACACGCAACACCCAGACCCTCAGCGTCACCCACAACACAATACACACAAACACATGCATCAACATTACATTTACACCCCGTAGCCCCCTAGAAGAATGCAAGGACAAAAGGAATAGAGTTAAATCAGTGATATTTTAGAAATAGGCAGATATACGTAATAAATATTAAAAAGGTATTTACAAAAATATACAAAATGTATATAAGGCGGAACATTGTCCATTCGAAATGTTCGTGGGACACTGTGTCAAAAATCATGGGCCAAGCCTACACTTGACTCCTGCCTCAATACGGAGAGAACACTGCAGGGGGATCAGGTCAAAATCACACAGGCACCTCAGAGGGATGGGGAAGGGGTCACCTGAACCGGAAGATGGAATAACACCACTGCTCCTCGAGGGGGCTCCGTGCCCACTGCTTGGTCCTTGAGAGTGCAAAGCCACAGTCTCTCAAGTCTCTCACGTGGGTGGTTTGCCCACTGCTTGGTCCTGGGGAGTGCAAAGCCACAGTCTCTCAAGTGGTTGCTTTGCCCAGTGCTTGGTCCTGGGGAGTGCAAAGCCACAGTCCCTCAAGTGGGTGGTTTGTCTACTGCTTGGTCTTGGGGAGTGCAAAGCCACAGTCTCTCAAGTGGGTGGTTTGCCCACTGCTTGGTCCTGGGGAGTGCAAAGCCACAGTCTCTCAAGTGGGTGGTTTGCCCACTGCTTGGTCCTGAGGAGTTTAAAGTCACAGTTTCTCAAGTGGGTGGTTTGCCCACTGCGTGGTCCTGGGGAGTGCAAGGCCACAGTCTCTCAAGTGGATGCCTTTCTCCACTGGTTCTGGAGGGGGCTTTGTGCCCAGTCTGCTTCATCCTGCCAAGGATTAGAGGAGTGGATGCATATCTCCACTGGTTCTGGAGGGGCTTTGTGCCCAGTCTGCTTCATCCTGCCAAGGATTGGGTGAGTGGATGCATATCTCCACTGGTTCTGGAGGGGCTTTGTGCCCAGTCTGCTTCATCCTGCCAAGGATTGGGTGAGTGGGTGCATATCTCCACTGGTTCTGGAGGGGGCTTTGTGCCCAGTCTGCTTCATCCTGCCAGAGATAGTGTAAGTGGATGCACATCTCCACTGGTTCTGGAGGGGGCCTTGTGCCCAGTGATGCAACACTTGGGGTGTGACAGTTCACAATCCCTCACCTGGTTGTCTGAGGCATGAGATTTGCAGGGACCAGGTTGCTTTATAGTCCATGGAGGCAGGGCTAGACTCCATCCTGCGGCGGCTAAGGCTGCAAACTGGTGGTAGTGCCGGTGATTGTGGGGGGGCTGCCAGTGGTGGTGGGAGGCTCCAGCACTTCTCCTGCAGCCTCAGACGGCTGACCACTGGGGCTCCTGCTGCTGGTAGTGGTGCAACTGTCAGCGGTGCAGGTGGGTGTGCTTGCGATGGTGCCCACAGCCGTGCTAGCGGTGGTGCAGGTGCCGTTGCTGCCAGTGGTGGGTGGGGGCCCCAGCCCTTCTCCTGCAGCATCGGAAGGCTTCACACTGGGGCTACTGCTGCTGACAGTAGTGGTGGTTGCGGCGGTGCAGGTGGCAGTGCTAGTGGCGGGGCTGCTGGCGGTGCTGCCCGCGGTGCAGGTGGCGGTGCTGGCGGCGGTGCTGGCGGTTGTACTGGTAGCCACTAGGCCTTCACCTGCAGCCTCCGACGGCTGAAGTGTCTTGCCTGGTGTTTTCTGCCCCTTCCTCACCTTGGCAGATGGTGGTGTCACCTTGGGTCTGGCAGCTGAAGTCTTTGAGGTGGCCTTGCTGGGAGGTTGGTGCTCCTTCCCTTTGCTGCATGCTGTCCCCCTCTTCGCAGGTGGTGGAATAGTAGTGTCCTTGGCAAGTGTTGGTGGCACACTGGCTGGGCTGACGGGTGCCCCCTTTGAGCCTCTGTTAGCTGCAGGAACCGCAGCGGATGTCAACTTGGTGGCTGCAGTGCTCGGCTGGGTTCTGGACACCCTGACCCGGGGGGAAGGACAGGGGGGAGGGGTAGGGAAGAGGTCAATGTTTGCCAGGAAAAGCTTCTTAGATAGACTGTGGCAGGAAGAGGGAGAGGGTCTGGGAGTTGAGGAACAGGGAGTGGTTGTAGGAAGTGTCTGCTGTGTTTGGGTGCAGGTGCATGGGCTGGATGCTATTGAGGTGGATGGCTGTTGGGTGGGTGGGTGCTTGCGTTTGTGTACTTTGGGAGGAGGTGTCACAGACACACTGGGAGAGGACACAGGGGACTTGTGCATGGATGTGGGGGTGGTGACTGCCAGTGAGGGGTGTGTTGTGATAGGCTTGCTGGTGATGGAGGTAGTGGATGAGGATGTAGTGCATGCAGGTGTGAGTTGAGACGCTACTGGGGAGGGAAGTGGAGGACGACGAGGAGGGGGACACAGTGGAGGCAGTGGATGTTGGTGTGTCTGCATGTGGATGGTGCTTGTGTGAGTGCCTGTGAGATGAAGTGTGGTGCTTGTGTTTGCCTGAGCCACTTTTGTGGGTTGATCTGGATGAATCCTGATCTGAAAGTGTGCTTGTGATAGGCTGGGGTTGAGGGGATTGGGACTGGGTAGAGGAAGTTGGAGGGGGGAGGCTAGAGACAGGGACAAGGACTGTCATCAGTGCTGAGGCCAGAGCCTGAAATACTCTCTATTGGGCCGCCACACCACAGTGAAAGCCCTCCAGGTATGCATTTGTTTGTTGCAAATGCCTCTCTACACCCTGGATGGCATTCAAAATGGTTGACTGCCCAACAGTGAGGAATCTCAGGAGGTCAATAGCCTCTTCACAGAGGGCAGCAGGGCTGACTTGGGCAAGGCCTGAGATGCCTGGGGCAAAGGAGATGCCCACCCTCCTGGGTGAGCGGGCACGGGAAACATGCTGAGGGGCTGCTGGGAGGGCGGTGATGGTGGGGTGTGGCGGCTGTACCTGTTGGCATGGTGTAGGAAAGTACCATCTGGCCTGGCATGTTACCCCCATATTTCACTGTATATATGTTGTTTTAGTTGTATGTGTCACTGGGACCCTGCCAGCCAGGGCCCCAGTACTCATAAGTGTGCCCTGTATGTGTTACCTGTGTTATGACTAACTGTCTCACTGAGGCTCTGCTATCCAGAACCTCAGTGGTTATGCTCTCTCATTCTCTTTCCAAATTGTCACTAACAGGCTAGTGACCAATTTCACCAATTTACATTGGCATACTGGAACACCCTTATAATTCCCTAGTATATGGTACTGAGGTACCCAGGGTATTTGGGTTCCAGGAGATCCCTATGGGCTGCAGCATTTCTTTTGCCACCTATAGGGAACTCTGACAATTCTTACACAGGCCTGCCACTGCAGCCTGAGTGAAATAACGTCCACGTTATTTCACAGCCATTTTACTTTGCACTTAAGTAACTTATAAGTCACCTATATGTCTAACCTTTACCTGGTAAAGGTTGGGTGCTAAGTTACTTAGTCTGTGGGCACCCTGGCACTAGCCATGGCGCCCCCACATTGTTCAAGGCAAATTCCCCAGACTTTGTGAGTGCGGGGACACCATTACACGCGTGCACTATACATGGGTCACTACCTATGTATAGCTTCACAATGGTAACTCCGAAGATGGCCATGTAACACGTCTATGATCATGGAATTGCCCCCTCAATGCCATCCTGGCATTGTTGGCACAATCCCATGATCCCACGGGTCTCTAGCACAGACCTGGGTACTGCCAAACTGCCTTTTCAGGGGTTTCACTGCAGCTGCTGCTGCTGCCAACCCCTTAGACAGGTTTCTGCCCTCCTGGGGTCCAGCCAGGCTGGGCCCAGGAAGGCAGAACAAAGGACTTCCTCAGAGAGAGGGTGTTACACCCTCTCCATTTGGAAAAAGGTGTTAAGGCAGGGGAGGAGTAGCCTCCCCCAGCCTCTGGAAATGTTTTCATCGGCACAGATGGTGCCCATTTCTGCATAAGCCTATCTACAATGGTTCAGGGACCCCTGAGCCCTGCTCTGGCGCGAAACTGGACAAAGGAAAGGGGTGTGACCACTCCCCTGACCTGCACCTCCCCTGGGAGGTGCCCAGAGCTCCTCCAGTGTGCTCCAGACCTCTGCCATCTTGGAAACAGAGGTGCTGCTGGCACACTGGACTGCTCTGAGTGGCCAGGGCCAGCAGGTGACGTCAGAGACTCCTTCTGATAGGCTCCTTCAGGTGTTGCTAGCCTATCCTCTCTCCTAAGTAGCCAAACCCTCTTTTCTGGCTATTTAGGGTCTCTGCTTTGGGAAATTCCTTAGATAACGAATGCAAGAGCTCATCAGAGTTCCTCTGCATCTCTCTCTTCACCTTCTGCCAAGGAATCGACTGCTGACCGCGCTGTAAGCCTGCAAAACTGCAACAAAGTAGCAAAGACGACTACTGCGACCTTGTAACGCTGATCCTGCCGCCTTCTCGACTGTTTTCCTGATGGTGCATGCTGTGGGGGTAGTCTGCCTCCTCTCTGTACTAGAAGCTCCGAAGAAATCTCCCGTGGGTCGACGGAATCTTCCCCCTGCAACCGCAGGCACCAAAGAACTGCTTCACCGGTCCTCTGGGTCTCCTCTCAGCACGACGAGCGAGGTCCCTTGAACTCAGCAACTCTGTCCAAGTGACTCCCACTGTCCAGTGACTCTTCAGTCCAAGTTTGGTGGAGGTAAGTCCTTGCCTCCCCACGCCAGACTGCATTGCTGGGAACTGTGACTTTTGCAGCTACTCCGTCCTCCGTGCACTTCTGGCGGAAATCCTTTGTGCACAGTCCAGCCTGGGTCGACGGCACTCTAACCTGCATTGCACGACCTCCTAAGTTGTCCTCCGGCGACGTGGGACTCCTTTGTGCGACTTTGGGTGAGCACCATTTCACGCATCCTCCTAGTGCCTGTTTCTGGCACTTCTGCGGGTGCTGGCTGCTGCTGAGAGGGCTCCTTGTCTTGCTCGACGCCCCTTCTGTCCCAAGACGCAATTGGTGACATCCTGGTCCCTCCTGGGCCACAGCAGCACCCAAAAACCCTAACCGCACAATTTGCAGCTAGCAAGGCTTGTTGGCGGTCTTTCTTCAGGAAAACACTTCTGCACGACTCTCCACTGTGTGGGGGATCCGTCCTCCAAAGGGGAAGTTCCTAGCCCTTGTCGTTCCTGCAGAATCTCCATCTTCTACTGTCGAGTAGCAGCTTCTTTGCACCCACAGCTGGCATTTCCTGGGCATCTGCCCATCTCCGACTTGCTTGTGACTTTTGGACTTGGTCCCCTAGTTCCACAGGTACCCTCGACTGGAAATCCATCGTTGTTGCATTGCTGATTTGTGTCTTTCCTGCAGAATTCCCCTATCACGACTTCTATGTACTCACCTTCTATGCACTCACTTTTCAGGGTCTTGGGATGGGCTATTTTTCTAACCCTTACTATTTTCTAATAGTCCCAGCGACCCTCTACAAGGTCACATAGGTTTGGGGTCCATTCGTGGTTCGCATTCCACTTTTGGAGTATATGGTTTGTGTTGTCCCTATCCCTATGTGTCCCCATTGCATCCTATTGTAACTATACAGTGTTTGCACTGTTTTCTAATACTATTACTGCATATTTTGGTATTGTGTACATATATCTTGTGTATATTGGCTATCCTCATACTGAGGGTACACTCTGAGATACTTTGGCATATTGTCATAAAAATAAAGTACCTTTATTTTTAGTATATCTGTGCATTGTGTTTTCTTATGATACTGTGCATATGACACTTGTGGTACTGTTGGAGCTTCACTCGTCTCCTAGTTCAGCCTAAGCTGCTCTGCTAAGCTACCATTATCTATCAGCCTATGCTGCTAGACACCCTATACACTAATAAGGGATAACTGGGCCTGGTGCAATGTGCAAGTACCCCTTGGTACTCACTACAAGCCAGTCCAGCCTCCTACATTGGTTGTGCAGCGGTGGGAAAGTGCTTTGAGACTACTTACCACTCTTGTCATTGTACTTTTAATAAGAGAAAAATATACAAAAAAAGTTCAGTGTATGTACACCTAACCAAAAAGTTTTGCATTTCTTTTCTCACTTCTTCTCTAAAGTGCTGAAAAGTACTTCTAACTTTCTAAAAAGTTCTTAAAAAGTTTTAAAAGTTTTTTCTGTCTTTCTAAAAGTTCTGAAAACTTTTTTCTTTTTGTTTTCAATCACTTAAACTCTTTCTAAAAATGTCTGGCACAGGCCAAAATGTTGATCTGTCCAAACTTGCATATGACCACCTTAGCTGGAAAGGAGCAAGGAGTCTCTGTGTAGAAAGAGGTTTGAGTGTAGGGAAGAACCCTTCCTTGGAATTATTGCTTAACATGCTTAGAGAACAAGATAAGGCCAAAATGTCCCCATCTGTTGAAAAAGTAGCTAATGGTTCCCAATCTGATCCAGGGACTCCCCTAGGAAAAAATTCAGGAAAGAAACTTCCTAGCCTGCCCATTACTAGACAGTCTAGCATAGTTGGTACTGAGGTTGAGTCTCACCATACAGATAGTGTTGTCTCACATCATAGCAAAAGCATTCATTCTCACCACAGTAGAAGTGATGTTTCTGTTAACCAAGCTGTTAGGGTGCCTTCTGTAAGGGATAGGTCTCCTTCTGTCCATTCTCACCATACTTCTGTTTCAAGGCATGTCTTTCCCACCCACCCTGATGACAGATTGTTAGAAAGAGAGCTCAATAGATTAAGAGTGGAACAAACCAGACTGAAGCTCAAGAAGAAATAGCTGGATTTGGATAGACAGACCTTAGAAGTAGAGAAGGAGAGACAGAAATTGGGTTTAGAAACCCATGGTGGCAGCAGCAGTATTCCCAATAGTCATCCTGCAAAAGAGCATGATTCTAGGAATCTGCACAAGATAATTCCCCCTTATAAGGAGGGGGATGACATTAACAAGTGGTTTGCTGCACTTGAGAGGGCCTGTGCTGTTCAGGATGTCCCTCAAAGGCAGTGGGTTGCTATCCTATGGCTATCATTTAGTGGAAAAGGTAGGGATAGGCTCGTTACTGTGAAAGAAAGTGAAGCCAATGATTACAAAGTTCTTAAGAATGCACTCCTAGATGGTTATTGCTTAACCACTGAACAATACAGGATAAAGTTCAGAGAGACCAAAAAGGAGTCTTCACAAGACTGGGTTGATTTCATTGACCATTCAGTGAAGGCCTTGGAGGGGTGGTTACATGGCAGTAAAGTTACTGATTATGACAGCCTGTATAACTTGATCCTGAGAGAGCATATTCTTAATAATTGTGTGTCTGATTTGGTGCACCAGTACTTGGTGGACTCTGATCTGACCGCTCCCCAAGAATTGGGAAAGAAGGCAGACAAATGGGTCAGAACAAGGGTGAACAGAAAAGTTCATACAGGGGGTGACAAAGATGGCAACAAGAAGAAGGATGGTAAGTCTACTGACAAGGGTGGGGACAAATCTAAAAATGAGTCTTCATCAGGCCCACAAAAACACTCTGGTGGGGGTGGTGGGCCCAAATCCTCTTCTAATCAAAACAAAGAAAAGAAACCGTGGTGCTATTTATGTAAAATAAAAGGCCATTGGACAACAGATCCCAGTTGTCCAAAGAAAAGCACCAAGCCTCCTACCACTACAACCCCTACTGCTACACCTAGTGTCCCTACTAATAGCAGTGGTGGTGGGAGCAAACCTACTAATAGCCAATCCAAGGGAGTAGCTGGGCTCACTTTTGGTAACTTAGTTGGGGTTGGTCTTGTTAGGGAGACCACAGAGGCTGTGTTAGTCTCTGAGGGGGCTATTGATTTAGCCACCTTAGTTGCTTGTCCCCTTAATATGGATAAGTACAAGCAGCTACCCCTAATAAATGGTGTTGAGGTTCAGGCCTACAGGGACAAAGGTGCCAGTGTCACAATGGTGATAGAGAAACTGGTCCACCCTGAACAACACCTACTTGGTCACCAGTACCAAGTAACCGATGCTCACAACAACACACTTAGCCACCCCATGGCTGTTGTAAATCTCAACTGGGGGGGGGGGGTTACTGGTCCAAAGAAAGTTGTGGTAGCCTCAGAGTTACCTGTAGACTGTCTACTAGGAAATGATTTGGAGACATCAGCTTGGTCAGATGTGGAGTTGGAGGCCCATGCAGCAATGCTTGGCATCCCAGGGCATATTTTTGCTTTAACCAGGGCTCAGGCCAAAAAGCAAAAAGGACAGGGAAACTTGGATCCTGGAACAATGAACCAAGTGCTCCCTAAAGCTAGGGCTAGTAGAAGTAAAGCACTTCCTACTATCCCTCCCTCTACAGTGGATTCTAATTCTGAGGAAGAAGAATTTCCACCCTGTGCAGAACCTACACCAGAGGAGCTGGAAGCAGACACTGCTGAGTTTTTGGGTGAAGGGGGGCTTGCCAGGGAGGAGCTGAGTGTGGCACAGCAAACTTGTCCCACACTAGAGGGTCTAAACCAGCAAGCTGTCAAACAGGCTCATGGGGATGTCAGTGACTCTCACAGAGTTTACTGGGAGGACAACCTCTTGTACAATGAAGCAAGGGATCCTAAACCTGGAACTGCCAGGAGGGTAGTGGAGGTTAGTGTAGGAGGCTGGACTGGCTTGTAGTGAGGACCAAGGGGTACTTGCACCTTGCACCAGGCCCAGTTATCCCTTATTAGTGTATAGGGTGTCTAGCAGCATAGGCTGATAGATAATGGTAGCTTAGCAGAGCAGCTTAGGCTGAACTAGGAGACGAGTGAAGCTCCTACAGTACCACTTAGTGTCATATGCACAATATCATAAGAAAACACAATACACAGTTATACTAAAAATAAAGGTACTTTATTTTTATGACAATATGCCAAAGTATCTCAGAGTGTACCCTCAGTGAGAGGATAGGAAATATACACAAGATATATATACACAATACCAAAAATATGCAGTATAGTCTTAGAAAACAGTGCAAACAATGTATAGTTACAATAGGATGCAATGGGGACACATAGGGATAGGGGCAACACAAACCATATACTCCAAAAGTGGAATGCGAACCACGAATGGACCCCAAACCTATGTGACCTTGTAGAGGGTCGCTGGGACTATTAGAAAATAGTGAGAGTTAGAAAAATAACCCTCCCCAAGACCCTGAAAAGTGAGTGCAAAGTGCACTAAAGTTCCCCAAAGGACAAAGAAGTTGTGATAGGGGAATAATGCAGGAAAGACACAAACCAACAATGCAACAACTGTGGATTTCCAATCTAGGGTACCTGTGGAACAAGGGGACCAAGTCCAAAAGTCACAAGCAAGTCGGAGATGGGCAAATGCCCAGGAAATGCCAGCTGCGGGTGCAAAGAAGCTTCTACTGGACAGAAGAAGCTGAGGTTTCTGCAAGAACGAAAAGGGCTAGAGACTTCCCCTTTGGTGGACGGATCCCACTTGCCGTGGAGAGTCGTGCAGAAGTGTTTTCCCGCCAAAAGAACGCCAACAAGCCTTGCTAGCTGCAAATCGTGCGGTTAGCGTTTTTGGATGCTGTTGTGGCCCTGGAGGGACCAGGAGGTCGCAAATTTGACCAGGAGAGAGAGGGAACGTCGAGCAAGACAAGGAGTCCTCTCAGCAGCAGGTAGCACCTGGAGAAAAGCCAGAAACAGGCACTAAGAGGATGCGTGAAACGGTGCTCACCCGAAGTCGCACAAAGGAGTCCCACGTCGCCGGAGACCAACTTAGAAAGTCGTGCAATGCAGGTTAGAGTGCCGTGGACCCAGGCTTGGCTGTGCACAAAGGATTTCCGCCGGAAGTGCACAGGGGCCGGACTAGCTGCAAAAGTCGCGGTTCCCAGCAATGCAGCCCAGCGAGGTGAGGCAAGGACTTACCTCCACCAAACTTGGACTGAAGAGTCACTGGACTGTGGGGGTCACTTGGACAGAGTCGCTGGATTCGAGGGACCTCGCTCGTCGTGCTGAGAGGAGACCCAAGGGACCGGTAATGCAGCTTTTTGGTGCCTGCGGTTGCAGGGTGAAGATTCCGTCGACCCACGGGAGATTTCTTCGAAGCTTCTGGTGCAGAGAGGAGGCAGACTACCCCCACAGCATGCACAAGCAGGAAAACAGTCGAGAAGGCGGCAGCATCAGCATTACAGAGTTGCAGTAGTCGTCTTTGCTACTATGTTGCAGGTTTGCAGGCTTCCAGCGCAGTCAGCAGTCGATTCCTTGGCAGAAGGTGAAGAGAGAGATGCAGAGGAACTCGGATGAGCTCTTGCATTCGTTATCTAAAGTTTCCCCAGAGACAGAGACCCTAAATAGCCAGAAAAGAGGGTTTGGCTACCTAGGAGAGAGGATAGGCTACTAACACCTGAAGGAGCCTATCAGCAGGATTCTCTGACATCACCTGGTGGCACTGGCCACTCAGAGCAGTCCAGTGTGCCAGCAGCACCTCTGTTTCCAAGATGGCAGAGGTCTGGAGCACACTGGAGGAGCTCTGGACACCTCCCAGGGGAGGTGCAGGTCAGGGGAGTGGTCACTCCCCTTTCCTTTGTCCAGTTTCGCGCCAGAGCAGGGCTAAGGGGTCCCCTGAACCGGTGTAGACTGGCTTATGCAGAATTGGGCACATCTGTGCCCAACAAAGCATTTCCAGAGGCTGGGGGAGGCTACTCCTCCCCTGCCTTCACACCATTTTCCAAAGGGAGAGGGTGTAACACCCTCTCTCAGAGGAAGTTCTTTGTTCTGCCATCCTGGGCCAGGCCTGGCTGGACCCCAGGAGGGCAGATGCCTGTCTGAGGGGTTGGCAGCAGCAGCAGCTGCAGTGAAACCCCAGGAAGGGCAGTTTGGCAGTACCAGGGTCTGTGCTACAGACCACTGGGATCATGGGATTGTGCCAACTATGCCAGGATGGCATAGAGGGGGCAATTCCATGATCATAGACATGTTACATGGCCATATTCGGAGTTACCATTGTGAAGCTACATATAGGTAGTGACCTATATGTAGTGCACGCGTGTAATGGTGTCCCCGCACTCACAAAGTCCGGGGAATTGGCCCTGAACAATGTGGGGGCACCTTGGCTAGTGCCAGGGTGCCCTCACACTAAGTAACTTTGCACCTAACCTTTACCAGGTAAAGGTTAGACACATAGGTGACTTATAAGTTACTGAAGTGCAGTGTAAAATGGCTGTGAAATAACGTGGACATTATTTCACTCAAGCTGCAGTGGCAGGCCTGTGTAAGAATTGTCAGAGCTCCCTATGGGTGGCAAAAGAAATGCTGCAGCCCATAGGGATCTCCTGGAACCCCAATACCCTGGGTACCTCAGTACCATATACTAGGGAATTATAAGGGTGTTCCAGTAAGCCAATGTAAATTGGTGAAATTGGTCACTAGCCTGTTAGTGACAATTTGGAAAGAAATGAGAGAGCATAACCACTGAGGTTCTGATTAGCAGAGCCTCAGTGAGACAGTTAGGCATCACACAGGGAACACATACTTATAGGTCACAAACTTATGAGCACTGGGGTCCTGACTAGCAGGGTCCCAGTGACACATAACAAACATACTGAAAACATAGGGTTTTCACTATGAGCACTGGGCCCTGGCTGGCAGGATCCCAGTGAGACAGTGAAAACACCCTGACATACACTCACAAACAGGCCTAAAGTGGGGGTAACAAGGCTAGAAAGAGGCTACTTTCTCACACAACCCCCCCCCCAAACGAAGGACAATAAGGCTAACCTTGGCCAGTTGAGACTTTATTGTCTAAGTGGTGATAAGTATAGAGTAGCTCTGCAATAGACTGGTTACTCCCTTTATCATCCACTATATGGTTACTTCCCTGTGGGGATGTAAACCACCCTGTTTGAAGTTTTTTAGCTAAGCAACAATGTGAAGATGTATTTTCAGAGTTTCTATCAGTAAGTTTTAGTTTAGAGCAGTGGGAATTGTCCACTGAACCTATTTGTAGTGATGGAAATGCCAGACTGGGATGCTGTCACAGTAAAGCCATAGCTGGGCAAAAACTTTGTCCATATGGCTGGAAGAGAGAACAGGGATGCTGTTTCTCTTGAGTTGGAGCAGGGCAGGGATGCTGTCCTATGAGCTCCACACTAGGGCAGGGATGCTGTCCTAAGTGTTGTGAGGCAGTGCAGTGTTTCTGCACTAAAGTTTCTCTGGGAGGGTTGGAGGGATGCTCCATGTTAACTAAAATGGTGCTCTTTTTCTCACCAATGTTAGTTATCCCACAGAGAGGTACTTCTACCTCAGGGACTACAGTTTTGCCAACTGATGATTCCCTTGGAACAGGTGCCACCCCAGGAGAGGTTTCTCCCACCACAGGAATGGTATCCTGAATGGTAGGGTGGTTAGGGGATACTGTGATACCCTTTTTACCTGTTGATGGAGAGGGATCCTGAGTTTTCAGGCCTTCTCTCCTTTGCTTTTTCATTTCAGTAGAAATGAGAGGGAACAATTCCTCTGGGATGCCCAGCATGGCTGCATGGGCATAAAACTCTACATCAGCCCAACCTGAGGCCTCTAGGTCATTACCTAAGAGACAGTCTACAGGTAAGCTAGGTGATACCACCACCTGCTTAGGGCCAGTAACTCCACCCCAACTAAACTGAATTATAGCTAAGGGAAGAAACTTAGTGGAGTTATGGACATCAATAATCTTATACTGTTGTCCAATGATGTGCTGATCAGGGTGCACTAGGTTTTCAGTCACCAAAGTGATACTGGCACCTGTGTCCCTGTAGGCCAAGGCCTCAACACCATTTATTGAAACTGTCTGCCTGTACTTATCCATTGTAAGGGGACAAGCAGCCAGTGTGGCAAGGCCAATGCCACTAGGTGTGACAGAAACTGTCTTGGGACTGACTACCCCAGTTTCTATGATGGACCCATAAGTGAACCCAACTACACCCTTTGCTTGACTGTTGCCAGCAGTCCCACCACTAGTACCACTACTGCTAGGGGCACTAGAGCTTGATGTATTAGTGGTGGTAGGCTCAGGGGGTTTACCTGGACAGGACTTATCCCCTGGCCTATGGCCTCTGTTTTTACACACAAAGCACCAAGGCTTTTTAAATTGTGTAGGTTGAGAAGAAGAGGAAGAATTTGTTTTATCCCCACCCCCTGAAGAGTGTTTAAGATTTGAAGTGGGATCTTTGGTTTTACCCTTATCCCCATGCTTATCTTGAGATTTTTCACCATCGTTCTTCTTAGTGTTCTCTTTGTCACCCCCTGTATGAACTTTTCTGTTCACCCTTGTTCTGACCCATTTGTCTGCCTTCTTTCCCAATTCTTGGGGAGAGGTCAGATCAGAGTCCACCAAGTACTGGTGCAACAAATCAGACACACAATTATTAAGAATATGCTCTCTCAGGATCAAGTTATACAGGCTGTCATAATCAGTAACTTTACTGCCATGTAACCACCCCTCCAAGGCCTTCACTGAATGGTCAATGAAATCAACCCAGTCTTGTGAAGACTCCTTTTTGGTCTCTCTGAACTTTATCCTGTATTGTTCAGTGGTTAAGCCATAACCATCCAGGAGTGCATTCTTAAGAACTGTAAAATTATTGGCATCACTTTCTTTCACAGTAAGGAGCCTATCCCTACCTTTTCCACTAAATGATAGCCATAGGATAGCAGCCCACTGCCTTTGAGGGACATCCTGTACAACACAGGCCCTCTCAAGTGCAGCAAACCACTTGTTAATGTCATCCCCCTCCTTATAAGGGGGAACTATCTTGTGCAGATTCCTGGAATCATGCTCTTTTGCAGGATGACTATGGGGAATACTGCTGCTGCCACCATGGGTTTCTAAACCCAGTTTCTGTCTCTCCTTCTCTACTTCTAAAGTCTGTCTATCCAAATCCAGCTGTTGCTTCTTGAGCTTCAGTCTAGTTTGTTCCACTCTCAATCTATTGAGCTCCCTTTCTAACAATCTGTCATCAGGATGGGTGGGAGGGACATGCCTTGAAACAGAAGTATGGTGAGAATGGACAGAAGGAGACCTGTCCCTTACAGAAGCCACCCTAACAGATTGGCTAACAGAAACATCACTACCAGTATGGTGAGAATAAATGCTTTTGCTATGATGTGAGACAACACTATTTATATGGTGTGGCTCATCATCATTACCAACTATGCTAGACTGTCTAGTAATGGGCAGGCTAGGAAGTTTCTTTCCTGAATCTTTTCCTGGGGGAGTCCCTGGATCAGATTGAGAACCATTAGCTACTTTTTCAACAGATGGGGCACTTCTAGCCTTATCCTGTTCTCTAAGCATGTTAAGTAACAGTTCCAAGGAAGAATTCTTCCCTACACTCAAACCTCTCTCTATGCAGAGACTCCTTGCTCCTTTCCAGCTAAGGTGATCATATGCAAGTTTGGACAGATCAACATTTTGGCCTGTGCCAGACATTTTTAGAGAGAGTTAAAGTGATAGAAAAAGATAAAAAGTTTGTCAGAGCTTTTAGAAAGACAGAGAAGAAAAACTTTTAAAACTTTTTAGAACTTTTTAGAAAGTTAGAAGTACTTTTCAGCACTTAGAAAAGAGTGAAAAGAGGAAATGCAAAACCTTTTGGCTATGTGTATATACACTGACCTTGTTTTGTATATTTTTCTCTTATGAAAAGTACAATGACAAGAGTGGAAGTAGTCTCAAACCACTTATCCCACCACTGCACAACCAATGTAGGAGGCTGGACTGGCTTGTAGTGAGTACCAAGGGGTACTTGCACCTTGCACCAGGCCTAGTTATCCCTTATTAGTGTATAGGGTGTCTAGCAGCTTAGGCTGATAGATAATGGTAGCTTAGCAGAGCAGCTTAGGCTGAACTAGGAGACATGTGAAGCTACTACAGTACCACTTAGTGTCATATGCACAATATCATAAGAAAACACAATACACAGTTATACTAAAAATAAAGGTACTTTATTTTTATGACAATATGCCAAAGTATCTTAGAGTGTACCCTCAGTGAGAGGATAGGAAATATACACAAGATATATATACACAATAGCAAAAATATGCAGTATAGTCTTAGAAAACAGTGCAAACAATGTATAGTTACAATAGGATGCAATGGGGAAACATAGGGATAGGGGCAACACAAACCATATACTCCAAAAGTGGAATGCGAACCACGAATGGACCCCAAACCTATGTGACCTTGTAGAGGGTCGCTGGGACTATTAGAAAATAGTGAGAGTTAGAAAAATAACCCTCCCCAAGACCCTGAAAAGTGAGAGCAAAGTGCACTAAAGTTCCCCTAAGGACAAAGAAGTCGTGTTAGAGGAATAATGCAGGAAAGACACAAACCAACAATGCAACAACTGTGGATTTCCAATCTAGGGTACCTGTGGAACAAGGGGACCAAGTTCAAAAGTCACAAGCAAGTCGGAGATGGGCAAATGCCCAGTAAATGCCAGCTGCGGGTGCAAAGAAGCTTCTACTGGACAGAAGAAGCTGAGGTTTCTGCAAGAACGAAAAGGCCTAGAGACTTCCCCTTTGGTGGAAGGATCCCTCTCGCCGTGGAGAGTCGTGCAGAAGTGTTTTCCCGCCGAAAGAACGCCAACAAGCCTTGCTAGCTGCAAATCTTGCGTTTAGCGTTTTTGGACGCTGCTGTAGCCCTGGAGGGACCAGGAGGTCGCAAATTGGACCAGGAGAGAGAGGGGACGTCGAGCAAGACAAGGAGCCCTCTCAGCAGCAGGTAGCACCCGGAGAAGTGCCAGAAACAGGCACTACAAGGATGCGTGAAACGGTGCTCACCCGAAGTCGCACAAAGGAGTCCCACGTCGCCGGAGACGAACTTAGAAAGTCGTGCAATGCAGGTTAGAGTGCCGTGGACCCAGGCTTGGCTGTGCACAAAGGATTTCCGCCGGAAGTGCACAGGGGCCGGAGTAGCTGCAAAAGTTGCGGTTCCCAGCAATGCAGCCCAGCGAGGTGAGGCAATGACTTACCTCCACCAAACTTGGACTGAAGAGTCACTGGACTGTGGGGGTCACTTGGACAGAGTCGCTGGATTCGAGGGACCTCGCTCGTCGTGCTGAGAGGAGACCCAAGGGACCGGTAATGCAGCTTTTTGGTGCCTGCGGTTGCAGGGGGAAGATTCCGTCGACCCACGGGAGATTTCTTCGGAGCTTCTGGTGCAGAGAGGAGGCAGACTACCCCCACAGCATGCACAAGCAGGAAAACAGTCGAGAAGGCGACAGGATCAGCGTTACAGAGTTGCAGTAGTCGTCTTTGCTACTATGTTGCAGGTTTGCAGGCTTCCAGCGCGGTCAGCAGTCGATTCCTTGGCAGAAGGTGAAGAGAGAGATGCAGAGGAACTCGGATGAGCTCTTGCATTCGTTATCTAAAGTTTCCCCAGAGACAGAGAACCTAAATAGCCAGAAAAGAGGGTTTGGCTACCTAGGAGAGAGGATAGGCTACTAACACCTGAAGGAGCCTATCAGAAGGAGTCTCTGACATCACCTGGTGGCACGGCCACTCAGAGCAGTCCAGTGTGCCAGCAGCACCTCTGTTTCCAAGATGGCAGAGGTCTGGAGCACACTGGAGGAGCTATGGACACCTCCCAGGGGAGGTGCAGGTCAGGGGAGTGGTCACTCCCCTTTCCTTTGTCCAGTTTCGCGCCAGAGCAGGGCTAAGGGGTCCCCTGAACCGGTGTAGACTGGCTTATGCAGAATTGGGCACATCTGTGCCCAACAAAGCATTTCCAGAGGCTGGGGGAGGCTACTCCTCCCCTGCCTTCACACCATTTTCCAAAGGGAGAGGGTGTAACACCCTCTCTCAGAGGAAGTTCTTTGTTCTGCCATCCTGGGCCAGGCCTGGCTGGACCCCAGGAGGGCAGATGCCTGTCTGAGGGGTTGGCAGCAGCAGCAGCTGCAGTGAAACCCCAGGAAGGGCAGTTTGGCAGTACCAGGGTCTGTGCTACAGACCACTGGAATCATGGGATTGTGCCAACTATGCCAGGATGGCATAGAGGGGGCAATTCCATGATCATAGACATGTTACATGGCCATATTCAGAGTTACCATTGTGAAGCTACATATAGGTAGTGACCTATATGTAGTGCACGCATGTAATGGTGTCCCCGCACTCACAAAGTCCGGGGAATTGGCCCTGAACAATGTGGGGGCACCTTGGCTAGTGCCAGGGTGCCCTCACACTAAGTAACTTTGCACCTAACCTTTACCAGGTAAAGGTTAGACATATAGGTGACTTATAAGTTACTTAAGTGCAGTGTGAAATGGCTGTGAAATAACGTGGACGTTATTTCACTCAGGCTGCAGTGGCAGGCCTGTGTAAGAATTGTCAGAGCTCCCTATGGGTGGCAAAAGAAATGCTGCAGCCCATATGGATCTCCTGGAACCCCAATACCCTGGGTACCTCAGTACCATATACTAGGGAATTATAAGGGTGTTCCAGTAAGCCAATGTAAATTGGTAAAATTGGTCACTAGCCTGTTAGTGACAATTTGAAAGAAATGAGAGAGCATAACCACTGAGGTTCTGGTTAGCAGAGCCTCAGTGAGACAGTTAGGCATCACACAGGGAACACATACTTATAGGTCACAAACTTATGAGCACTGGGGTCCTGACTAGCAGGGTCCCAGTGACACATAACAAACATACTGAAAACATAGGGTTTTCACTATGAGCACTGGGCCCTGGCTGGCAGGATCCCAGTGAGACAGTGAAAACACCCTGACATACACTCACAAACAGGCCTAAAGTGGGGGTAACAAGGCTAGAAAGAGGCTACTTTCTCACACCAAGACCCTGAAAAGTGGGTGCAAAGTGCACCTAAGTTCCCCAGAGAGCACAGAAGTCGTGATAGGGGAATTCTGCAAGGAAGACCAACACCAGCAATGCAACAACGATTGATTTCCGGACGAGAATACCTGTGGAACAAGGGGACCAAGTCCAAGAGTCACGATCAAGTTGGGAGTGGGCAGATGCCCAGGAAATGCCAGCTGTGGGTGCAAAGAAGCTGCCACCGGATGGTAGAAGCTGTGAATTCTGCAAGAACGAAGAGGGCTAGAGACTTCCCCTTTGGAGGGTGGATGTCCCACGTCGTGAAGAAGATTGCAGAGGTGTTTCTGTGCAGAAAGACCGCAAACAAGCCTTGCTAGCTGCAAGGGTCGTGTTAGGGTTTTTGGATGCTGCTGTGGCCCAGGAGGGACCAGGATGTCGCCAATTGCGTGAGGAGACAGAGGGGGCATCCAGCAAAATAAAAAGCCCACTCAGAAGCAAGCAGCACCCACAGAAGTGCCGAACAGGCACTACGAAGAAGAGTGAACCAGAGCTCACCCGAAGTCACAAAAGAAGGTCCCACGACGCCGGAGGACAACTCAGGAGGTCGTGCACTGCAGGTTAGAGTGTCGGGGACGCAGGCTTGGCTGTGCACAAAGGAAATCCTGGAAGAGTGCACAGGAGCCGGAGCAGCTGCAAATCACGCGGTACCCAGCAATGCAGTCTAGCGTGGGGAGGCAAGGACTTACATCCACCAAACTTGGACTGAAGAGTCACTGGACTGTGGGAGTCACTTGGACAGAGTTGCTGAGTTCCAGGGACCTCGCTCGTCGTGATGAGAGGGGACCCAGAGGACCGGTGATGCAGACTTTTGGTGCCTGCGGTTGCAGGGGGAAGATTCCGTCAACCCACAGGAGATTGCTTCGGAGCTTCTAGTGCAGAGAGGAGGCAGACTACCCCCACAGCATGCACCACCAGGAAAACAGTCGAGAAGGCGGACGGATCAGCGTTACAAGGTCGCAGTAGTCGTCTTTGCTACTTTGTTGCAGTTTTGCAGGCTTCCAGAGCAGTCAGCCGTCGATTCCTTGGCAGAAGGTGAAGAGAGAGATGCAGAGGAACTCTGATGAGCTCTTGCATTTGTTATCTAAAGAATTCCCCCAAAAAGAACCCTAAATAGCCAGAAAAGGAGGTTTGGCTACCTAGGAAGGAGGATAGGCTAGAAACACAGGTAAGAGCCTATCAGAAGGAGTCTCTGATGTCACCTGCTGGCCCTGGCCACTCATAGCAGTCCAGTGTGCCAGCAGCACCTCTGTTTCCAAGATGGCAGAGGTCTGGAGCACACTGGAGGGGCTCTGGGCACCTCCCAGGGAGGTGCAGGTCAGGTGAGTGGTCACTCCCCTTTCCTTTGTCCAGTTTCGCGCCAGAGCAGGGCTGGGGGATCCCTGAACCGGTGTAGACTGGCTTATGCAGAGATGGGCACCATCTGTCCCCATGAAAGCATTTCCAGAGGCTGGGGGAGGCTACTCCTCCCCAGCCCTGACACCTTTTTTCCAAAGGGAGAGGGTGTAAAACCCTCTCTCTGAGGAAGTCCTTTGTTCTGCCTTCCTGGGCCAAGCCTGGCTGGACTCCAGGAGGGCAGAAACCTGTCTGAGGGGTTGGCAGCAGCAGCAGCTGCAGTGAAACCCCGGGAAAGGTAGTTTGGCAGTACCCGGGTGTAGGAAAGTACCATCTTGCCTAGCATGTTACCCCCATTTTTCACTGTATATATGTTGTTTTAGTTGTATGTCTCACTGGGACCCTGGCATCCAGGGCCCCAGTGCTCATAAGTGTGCCTGAATGTGTTACCTGTGTAGTGACTAACTGTCTCACTGAGGCTCTGCTAACCAGAACCTCAGTGGTTATGCTCTCTCATTTCTTTCCAAATTGTCACTAACAGGCTATTTACATTGGCTTACTGGAACACCCTTATAATTCCCTAGTATATGGTACTAAGGTACCCAGGGTATTGGGGTTCCAGGAGATCCCTATGGGCTGCAGCATTTCTTACACAGGCCTGCCACTGCAGCCTGAGTGAAATAACGTCCACGTTATTTCACAGCCATTTTACACTGCACTTAAGTAACTTATAAGTCACCTATATGTCTAACCTTTACCTGGTAAAGGTTAGGTGCAAAGTTACTTAGTGTGAGGGCACCCTGGCACTAGCCAAGGTGCCCCCACATTGTTCAGGGCCAATTCCCCGGACTTTGTGAGTGCGGGGACACCATTACACGCGTGCACTACATATAGGTCACTACCTATATGTAGCTTCACAATGGTAACTCCGAATATGGCCATGTAACATGTCTATGATCATGGAATTGCCCCCTCTATGCCATCCTGGCATAGTTGGCACAATCCCATGATCCCAGTGGTCTGTAGCACAGACCCTGGTACTGCCAAACTGCCTTTCCTGTGGTTTCACTGCAGCTGCTGCTGCTGCCAACCCCTCAGACAGGCATCTGCCCTCCTGGGGTCGAGCCAGGCCTGGCCCAGGATGGCAGAACAAAGAACTTCCTCGGAGAGAGGGGGTGTTACACCCTCTCCCTTTGGAAAATGGTGTGAAGGCAGGGGAGGAGTAGCCTCCCCCAGCCTCTGGAAATGCTTTCTTGGGCACAGATGTGCCCAATTCTGCATAAGCCAGTCTACACCGGTTCAGGGGACCCCTTAGCCCTGCTCTGGCGCGAAACTGGACAAAGGAAAGGGGAGTGACCACTCCCCTGACCTGCACCTCCCCTGGGAGGTGTCCAGAGCTCCTCCAGTGTGCTCCAGACCTCTGCCATCTTGGAAACAGAGGTGCTGCTGGCACACTGGACTGCTCTGAGTGGCCAGTGCCACCAGGTGACGTCAGAGACTCCTTCTGATAGGCTCCTTCAGGTGTTGCTAGCCTATCCTCTCTCCAAGGTAGCCAAACCCTCTTTTCTGGCTGTTTAGGGTCTCTGGGGAAACTTTAGATAACGAATGCAAGAGCTCATCCGAGTTCCTCTGCATCTCTCTCTTCACCTTCTGCCAAGGAATCGACTGCTGACCGCGCTGGAAGCCTGCAAAACTGCAACATAGTAGCAAAGACGACTACTGCAACTCTGTAACGCTGATCCTGCCGCCTTCTCGACTGTTTTCCTGGTGGTGCATGCTGTGGGGGTAGTCTGCCTCCTCTCTGCACTAGAAGCTCCGAAGAAATCTCCCGTGGGTCGACGGAATCTTCCCCCTGCAACCGCAGGCACCAAAAAGCTGCATTACCGGTCCCTTGGGTCTCCTCTCAGCACGACGAGCGAGGTCCCTCGAATCCAGCAACTCTGTCCAAGTGACTCCCACAGTCCAGTGACTCTTCAGTCCAAGTTTGGTGGAGGTAAGTCCTTGCCTCCCCACGCCAGACTGCATTGCTGGGAACCGCGACTTTTGCAGCTACTCCGGCCCCTGTGCACTTCCGGTGGAAATCCTTTGTGCACAGCCAAGCCTCGGTCCACGGCACTCTAACCTGCATTGCACGACTTTCTAAGTTGGTCTCCGGCGACGTGGGACTCCTTTGTGCAATTTCCGGTGAGCACCATTTCATGCATCCTTGAAGTGCCTATTTCTGGCACTTCTCCGGGAACTACCTGCTGCTAAGAGAGCTCCTTGTCTTGCTCGACGTCCCCTCTCTCTCCTGACGCAATTTGTGATATCCTGGTCCTTCCTGGGCAACAGCAGCATCCAAAAATGCTTTCCGCATGATTTGCAACTAGCAAGGCTTGTTGGCGGTCTTTCAGCGAGAAAACACTTCTGCACGACTCTCCACGGCGGGTGGGATTGGTCCACTGAAGGGAAAGTCTCTAGCCTTTTTCGTTCCTGCAGAAACCTCAGCTTCTTCTGTCCAGTAGAAGCTTCTTTGCACCCACAGCTGGCATTTCCTGGGCATCTGCCCATCTCCGACTTGCTTGTGACTTTTGGACTTGGTCCCCTTGTTCCACAGGTACCCTAGATTGGAAATCCATCGTTGTTGCATTGTTGGTTTGTGTCTTTCCTGCATTATTCCCCTATCACGACTTCTTTGTCCTTTGGGGAACTTTAGTGCACTTTGCACTCACTTTTCAACGTCTTGGGGTGGGATATTTTTCTAACCCACACTATTTTCTAATAGTCCCAGCGACCCTCTACAAGGTCACATAGGTTTGGGTTCCATTCGTGGTTCGCATTCCACTTTTCGAGTATATGGTTTGTGTTGCCCCTATCCCTATGTGTCCCCATTGCATCCTATTGTAACTATACATTGTTTGCACTGTTTTCTAAGACTATACTGCATATTTTTGGTATTGTGTATATATATCTTGTGTATATTTTCTGTCCTCTCACTGAGGGTACACTCTGAGATACTTTGGCATATTGTCATAAAAATAAAGTACCTTTATTTTTAGTATAATTGTGTATTGTGTTTTCTTATGATATTGTGCATATGACACTAAGTGGTACTGTAGGAGCTTCACTCGTCTCCTAGTTCAGCCTAAGCTGCTCTGCTAAGCTACCATTATCTATCAGCCTATGCTGCTAGACACCCTATACACTAATAAGGGATAACTGGGCCTGGTGCAAGGTGCAAGCACCCCTTGGTACTCACTACAAGCCAGTCCAGCCTCCTACATTGGTTGTGCAGCGGTGGGATAAGTGCTTTGAGACTACTTACCACTCTTGTCATTGTACTTTTCATAAGAGAAAAATATACAAAACAAGTTCAGTGTATATACACATAACTAAAAAGTTTTGCATTTCCTCTTTTCACTCTTTTCTAAGTGCTGAAAAGTACTTCTAAACTTTCTAAAAAGTTCTAAAAAGTTTTAAAAGTTTTTTTCTGTCTTTCTAAAAAGTTCTGAAAACTTTTTTCTCTTTTTCTATCACTTTAACTCTTTCTAAAAATGTCTGCCACAGGCCAAAATGTTGATCTGTCCAAACTTGCATATGACCACCTTAGCTGGAAAGGAGCAAGGAGTCTCTGTGTAGAAAGAGGTTTGAGTGTAGGAAGAATCCTTCCTTGGAATTGTTACTTAACATGCTTAGAGAACAGGATAAGGCTAAAAGTGCCCCATCTGTTGAAAAAGTAGCTAATGGTTCCCAATCTGATCCAGGGACTCCCCCAGGAAAAGATTCAGGAAAGAAACTTCCAAGCCTGCCCATTACTAGACAGTCTAGCATAGTTGGTACTGATGTTGAGTCACACCATACAGATAGTGTTGTCTCACATCATAGCAAGAGCATTCATTCTCATCACAGTAGAAATGATGTTTCTGTTAGCCAAGCTGTTAGGGTGTCCTCTGTAAGGGACAGTTCTCCTTCTGTTCATTCTCATCATACTTCTGTGTCTAAGAATGTCCCTCCCACCAACCCTGATGACAGAATGTTAGAGAGGGAACTCAATAAGTTGAGGGTGGAACAAACGAGACTGAAGCTTAAAAAGCAACACCTGGATTTGGATAGACAGTCTTTAGAACTAGAGAAGGAAAGACAGAAGTTGGGTTTTGAAACCCATGGTGGCAGCAGCAGTATTCCCCATAGTCATCCTGCAAAAGAGCATGATTTCAGGAATCTGCATAAGATAGTTCCCCCTTATAAGGAGGGGGATGACATTAACAAGTGGTTTGCTGCACTTGAGAGGGCCTGTGTTGTACAGGATGTCCCTCAAAGGCAGTGGGCTGCTATCCTATGGCTATCATTTAGTGGAAAAGGTAGGGATAGGCTCCTTACTGTGAAAGAAAGTGATGCCAATAATTTTACAGTTCTTAAGAATGCACTCCTGGATGGTTATGGCTTAACCACTGAACAATACAGGATAAAGTTCAGAGAGACCAAAAAGGAGGCTTCACAAGACTGGGTTGATTTCATTGACCATTCAGTGAAGGCCTTGGAGGGGTGGTTACATGGCAGTAAAGTTACTGATTATGACAGCCTGTATAACCTGATCCTGAGAGAGCATATTCTTAATAATTGTGTGTCTGATTTGTTGCACCAGTACTTGGTGGACTCTGATCTGACCTCTCCCCAAGAATTGGGAAAGAAGGCAGACAAATGGGTCAGAACAAGGGTGAACAGAAAAGTTCATACAGGGGGTGACAAAGATGGCAACAAAAAGAAGGATGGTAAGTCTTCTGACAAGGGTGGGGACAAATCTAAAAATGAGTCTTCATCAGGCCCACAAAAACACTCTGGTGGGGGTGGTGGGCCCAAATCCTCTTTTAATCAAAACAAAGAAAAGAATCCATGGTGCTATTTATGTAAGGTAAAAGGCCATTGGACAACAGATCCCAGTTGTACAAAGAAAAGCACCAAGCCTCCTACCACTACAACCCCTACTGCTACACCTAGTGTCCCTACTAATAGCAGTGGTGGTGGGAGCAAACCTACTAATAGCCAATCCAAGGGAGTAGCTGGGCTCACTATTGGTAACTTAGTTGGGGTTGGTCTGGTTAGGGAGACCACAGAGGCTGTGTTAGTCTCTGAGGGGGCTATTGATTTAGCCACCTTAGTTGCTTGTCCCCTTAATATGGATAAGTACAAGCAGCTACCTCTAATAAATGGTGTTGAGGTTCAGGCCTACAGGGACACTGGTGCCAGTGTGACTATGGTCATAGAGAAACTGGTCCACCCTGAACAACACCTACTTGGTCACCAGTAACAAGTAACCGATGCTCACAACAACACACTTAGCCACCCCATGGCTGTTGTAAATCTCAACTGGGGGGGGTTACTGGTCCAAAGAAAGTTGTGGTAGCCACAGATTTACCTGTAGACTGTCTACTAGGAAATGATTTGGAGACATCAGCTTGGTCAGATGTAGAGTTGGAGGCCCATGCAGCAATGCTGGGCATCCCAGGGCATATTTTTGCTTTAACCAGGGCTCAGGCCAAAAAGCAAAAAGGACAGGGAAGCTTGGATCCTGGAACAATGGACCAAGTGCTCCCTAAAGCTAGGGCTAGTAGAAGCAAACCACTTCCTACTATCCCTTCCTCTACAGTGGATTCTACTTCTGAGGAAGAATAATTTCCACCCTGTGCAGAACCTACACCAGAGGAGCTGGAAGCAGACACTGCTGAGCTTTTGGGTGAAGGGGGGCCTGCCAGGCAGGAGCTGAGTGTGGCACAGCAAACCTGTCCCACACTAGAGGGTCTAAGACAGCAAGCTGTCAAACAGGCTAATGGGGATGTCAGTGACTCTCACAGAGTTTACTGGGAGGACAATCTCTTGTACACTGAAGCAAGGGATCCTAAACCTGGAACTGCCAGGAGGTTAGTGATTCCTCAGGAGTACAGAAAGTTCCTCCTAACTCTAGCCCACGACATTCCCCTAGCTGTTACACCGCGGCGCTCGCCGCGGCCGCGGGCTCAGGTTGCCGCGGCGCGGCACGTTAATTTTGCCGCGGCCGACGCCCGGGCCGCGGTAGACGCCGAGGCAGACACCCAGGTCGCTGGGGTCGCCGCGGCTCCGGCGAGGGCCATGAAGGCTCCAGGGAGCCGGTCTGGGGGTCACGGCGCTCGCCGCTCCCCCTTTTTCAAGTTCTGCCTTAAAGGCAGACGCGGCAGAGCCTGAAACCCCTAGGGGGTTTCAGGCATGGCCGCACACAGCGCATTATGCGCTTAACATTTATTTTTCTTGCATGTATTCACCTGCCCACCACCACTTACCGATGTTCCTAGGACAAACCGAACCCTTACACTGGGGGTTCTTTATACTTGCCTTTTTTCTCTTCCCAGCATGCTTACCACTTCCTCTCTACCCAGCATGCATTGTTTAACACACATACCTAATTCATTACTGTTTTCTTTTCCCCAATCCAAGATGGCGGTGTTCTACTTCCTGTTTCCTGTTTCCTGTCCAGGGGTATTTAAGGGGATTCCAACTGCCTGTTCATTGCGTTGCAACACTCCTTGGTGATAGTCACGCTCCTATTTGATATCCTTCTGCGAATCCTGTCTGTTCCTGATTGCTTTGTTTTCCTGCCTTCCTGAACTGCGGTCCTAATACCCTGGTGTCCTCCTTTTCGTTTCAGGGAGTTCCTGTGGAGGTTTTTTACCCTACTGGGGTTTTTCCTCTGGGACTCCTTCTGGAGGGCACGGACTGTAGTGGTTCGCTCATACCAAACAGCACCGTGGCTACCGGAAGGGGTCGCCCCTACCTCGGCCAGAGCAGAACCCGTCGGAACAAGGACCGTTCCCCTACGCCTCTCCGCTGCGAGGGTAAGACCGTTGAGAACCGCGACAGATTGCAACGCCCACAATTCCTGTTGCAGTCCGGAACTATGGATAACCCAGTGGTAAACACGGAACCTACTAACCAGGACCTACTGGCGACGATACAACAACAGGCTCAAGAACTCCAGCAATTACGTACTGAGAATACTGTTTATCGACAAGCCTTTGCCTCCAGGACCACAGATGTCCCTGCAGTAGCCGCCTCTACACCTCGATTTTCCGGGGATCCCACCATATTAAAAGAATTCCTGGATGCCTTAACGGTGTACTTTGCCTTTCGCCCCTCGCAATTTGTACAAGATAAGACCAAGGTGGGGTATTTGATTAGTGCCTTATCAGGACCAGCCTTGGCCTGGGCCACACCTCTAGTAACCAGAAACGATCCCTGTCTATCTAATTATTCCACCTTTATCACTACTTTTAAACAGATGTTTGAACGCCCTGGACTCGAGGCGTCAGCAGAAGAGGCTCTTTGCGAAGTCCAACAAGGGAGTCAGGATGTATTACAATACATCACCCGTTTCAGACAATTAGCTGCAGAAACAACCTGGGTGGAACGTACCTTGGTGACACTCTTCCGTAGAGGTCTAAGAGAGGACATCAAAGATGAACTAGTACATTCTGCCAGGATAGAAAACCTCAAAGGGTTGATGGACCAAGCACTAACTATAGAGTATCGGTTAAATGAACGACGAATGGAGAAAAAGAAGAGTCGTTTGCCTTTTCACTCAGTACCATCTCGTCCCTTCGCCCATCGTTCCGAGGAAGCCCGCCCTGAATCCAAAGGGAATACCGAGGAAGAGCCCATGCAGATTGACACAGCTCGCGGACCTCTATCCGCCAGCGAAAGGGAACATAGACGAAGGAAGGGGCTTTGCCTATATTGTGGTGCAGCTGGTCACCTAATTCGCGCCTGCCCCATTCGTCCAACCAAGCCCTTGGGAAACGCCAACTCCCGTCCCCAGTAAGAAGGGTGAGGACGGGATATCGTGATATACCTTCTATTTGCTCTTCCAGGGAGGAAGGAACTGCTCTTTTTCTCTTACCAGTTACCCTCCATTTAACTGATGGCCGTGAAGCAAGAACTTTGGCTTTATTGGATTGCGGAGCCAGTGGCCTATATTTAGATTAAACCTGGGCCAAAGAACAACAAATAACACAAATACCCAAAGAAATACCAGAACAGGTACATACTGTTGATGGGTCACTCTTGGCCTCTGGACCGGTACAATACACCACCCCTACTTTCTGTTTACAGTTCGGTAAACATCAGGAAATTCTCTTGTTTGACTTAATCTCATCACCACACCATGTCATGATCCTGGGAATTCCATGGCTTACACGGCACAATCCTTACATCAACTGGGAAACAAAAACCATTTCGTTATCCTCCCATTTTTGTCAACACCATTGCTATCCGGCCGGGGATTATTGGTCCCCAAAAAGTCTCTCAACAGCACCTGCCCAGGTGGGAGGATCCATTAATGTTCTACAGGGAGTTCCCAGACAGTATCAGGACTATATCGATGTATTCCAGAAGCCAGAAAGACCTGAATTGCCACCCCACAGAGAATACGACTGTGCCATTTCTTTAGAGCCAGACACTGTAGTTCCTTTTGGGCGGATGTACTCCCTCACCGAACCAGAGAAACAAATTCTGAAGGAGTACTTAGATGAGAATCTACAAAGTGGGTTAATAACTTCCTCCTCTTCACCCGCCGGGGCTCCTCTTTTCTTTGTACCAAAGAAAAACCAAAGACCTGCGTCCCTGTATCGACTTCAGAGGGTTAAACAGGATCACTATCAAAGACCGGTATCCGCTACCCCTCATCAAAGACATCTTAGAAGCAGTCAGAGGAGCCAAGAGGTTCACTAAGCTGGATCTCCGAGGAGCCTATCATCTGCTAAGAGTCAGAGAAGGTGATGAGTGGAAGACCGCCTTTAGAACACCTTTTGGTCACTACGAATATAGAGTAATGCCCTTCGGACTCACTAATGCCCCGTCCATCTTTCAAAGATTCATGGATTCTATCTTTTCTGATCTTTTGCAACAAACAGTGGTAGTGTATCTTGACGATATCCTAATTTATTCGGTTCATCCAGAGGAACATTCCAAACACGTCCGCCAAGTCTTAGAAAGACTCCGACAACATCATTTGTTCTGTAAGCCTGAAAAATGCGAATTTGATCAGATAGAAGTGAAATATTTGGGATACTGTATAGACCAAACCGGAATTGCCATGGACTCAGACAAAGTACAGGCTATATTGAACTGGCCATCTCCTTCTTCCATCAAGGAGACTCAATGTTTTCTGGGACTAGCCAACTTCTACCGGCAGTTCATAGCAGACTTTGCCCAGAGAACCAGCTTCATTACTCAAACCCTCAAAAAGGAACACCTAAAGAAAGGTTTTTGTTGGACACCAGGCGCTGAGTCAGCTTTTCAGGACTTAAAGAAAGCCTTTAGTCAAGCCCCTATTCTTCGACACCCAGACACTAGCAAACAATTCATTGTTGTCACAGACGCCTCAGAAAGAGCCATTGGGGCTGCCTTGTTACAAAGACAAGACGATGATGACCTAGAACACCCTGTATTCTATCTATCCCACATTCTATCTGATTCTGAGCGAAACTATTCCGTGCTAGAACGCGAATTACTCGCCTTAAAGGTCGCGTGCACTGAATGGAGACACTTTTTGATGGGATCAAGGGAGCCCTTCGAAGCCCGGACCGATCATAGAAATCTACAGTGTTTAAGAAATTTCCAGTGCCAAAATAGCCGGCAAGCTCGATGGGCCTTCTTCTTCAGCCAGTATGATTTCTATATCACCTACATCCCTGGTTCTCAGAACATCCTGGCGGATGCCCTGTCCCGACGTTATCCCGACGTTATCCTGGGTGCGGTGATTCCGCGGTTCAAAACTTATTCGACAACAATAAAATCATAGGGGTAGCACAGACCTTTTTAGATCAAGTTAAGTCTGAATATGCCCGTCTACACGAAACAGAACTAAAGAGGTTACGTCCACAGCTGCACATAGATCATGACTACTATTATCATGATAAGGCCCTGTTTTTACCCACTAAAACAGTGCAAATCGAAGCCTTACACATGTGCCATGATTCTCCTATTGCGGGTCATCGAGGAGTGAAAGCGACTCAAGATCTTTTGCTTCGCTCTTTCTGGTGGCCAACTCTCAAGGCTGACACTGAGGCATATGTGTTATCCTGTCCTACATGTGCTCAAGCCAAGACACCCCGAACCAGACCTGTGGGCTTACTCCGCCCATTACCTGTTCCCCCAGGCCCATGGCTTACCATATCCACCGATTTTATGTGCGCCTTACCTTCCTCAATGGGAAACCACGTCATAATGGTAACTGTGGACTCCTTCACCAAGATGGCCCACTTCACGGCCTTGAGAAAGTTACCCACGGCAAAGGAGTTAAGTCAGGTCTTTACTCAAGAAATTTTCAGGCTACATGGGCTACCCCAAGTTATTATATCAGACAGAGGTCCCCAATATATCTCCCGTTTCTGGAACCAATTCTGCAAGATCTTGGGGATCCAGGTGGCCTTGTCATCCGGGTTTCACCCTCAAACCAATGGACCAACAGAACGACTCAATCAGGGTCTCGAGCAGTACTTACGTAGCTTCTGTAACGCTACACAAAGTAATTGGGCTCCCTACTTACCGCTTGCCGAATTCTCCAATAATAACTCTCTACACAGTGCCTCTAAAGTCTCTCCTTTCTATGGCTCCTATGGTTTCCATCCCAGGGCCTTCCCAACTCCCCTGAGAGACAACTCCAACCTTCCCGCCATCTCCTCTTTCGTTCGACAGCTACGGGGTATACAGCGAATTATCCATTCTAACCTTGTGTCCGCCAAGTCCCGCATGAAGACAATAGCAGATAGGAGACGCTGTGCGGCTCCTCTATATCAAGTCCATGATAAGGTCTGGCTCTCCTCTAGATTCCTACCTCTCCGACTCACCCAAAACAAATTCAAGCCCCGCTTTTATGGTCCCTTTCTCATTCTCAAGAAGATCAACCCAGTGTCCATGCGTCTTCGCCTACCTCGGACATGGAAGATCCACCCAGTATTCCATGTCTCGCAACTGAAACCTTACCGTCCTGATCTCTTTCATAGGCAGTTGCCCTGTCCCCCTCCTTTGTTGGTTGACAATGTGCCTGAATACGAAGTGCAGGAGGTCTGTGACTCTCGATTTTTCCATGGGCGCCTCCAATACCTTATTCATTGGAAGGGATACCCTTTGAGTGAGTGTTCCTGGGAGGATGCCTCTTCAGTCCATGCTCCTCTTTTAATCCGCCGCTTTTTTCGGCTCTTCCCTCACAAACCCGGGGCCTCGGGGAGGGGGCATACTGTTACACCGCGGCGCTCGCCGCGGCGCGGCACGTTAATTTTGCCGCGCCCGACGCCCGGGCCGCGGTAGACGCCGAGGCAGACACCCAGGTCGCGGGGGTCGCCGCGGCTCCGGCGAGGGCCATGAAGGCTCCAGGGAGCCGGTCTGGGGGTCACGGCGCTCGCCGCTCCCCCTTTTTCAAGTTCTGCCTTAAAGGCAGACGCGGCAGAGCCTGAAACCCCGAGGGGGTTTCAGGCATGGCCGCACACAGCGCATTATGCGCTTAACATTTATTTTTCTTGCATGTATTCACCTGCTCACCACCACTTACCGATGTTCCTAGGACAAACCGAACCCTTACACTGGGGGTTCTTTATACTTGCCTTTTTTCTCTTCCCAGCATGCTTACCACTTCCTCTCTACCCAGCATGCATTGTTTAACACACATACCTAATTCATTACTGTTTTCTTTTCCCCAATCCAAGATGGCGGTGTTCTACTTCCTGTTTCCTGTTTCCTGTCCAGGGGTATTTAAGGGGATTCCAACTGCCTGTTCATTGCGTTGCAACACTCCTTGGTGATAGTCACGCTCCTATTTGATATCCTTCTGCGAATCCTGTCTGTTCCTGATTGCTTTGTTTTCCTGCCTTCCTGAACTGCGGTCCTAATACCCTGGTGTCCTCCTTTTCGTTTCAGGGAGTTCCTGTGGAGGTTTTTTACCCTACTGGGGTTTTTCCTCTGGGACTCCTTCTGGAGGGCACGGACTGTAGTGGTTCGCTCATACCAAACAGCACCGTGGCTACCGGAAGGGGTCGCCCCTACCTCGGCCAGAGCAGAACCCGTCGGAACAAGGACCGTTCCCCTACGCCTCTCCGCTGCGAGGGTAAGACCGTTGAGAACCGCGACACTAGCTGGACATCTGGGGCAAATGAAAACTTGGGACAGGCTTGTGTAGGAAAGTACCATCTTGCCTGGCATGTTACCCCCATTCTTCACTGTATATATGTTGTTTTAGTTGTATGTGTCACTGGGACCCTGGTAACCCAGGGCCCCAGTGCTCATAAGTGTGCCTGAATGTGTTACCTGTGTAGTGACTAACTGTCTCACTGAGGCTCTGCTAATCAGAACCTCAGTGGTTATGCTCTCTCATTTCTTTCCAAATTGTCACCGACAGGCTAGTGACCATTTTTACCAATTTACATTGGCTTACTGGAACACCCTTATAATTCCCTAGTATATGGTACTGAGGTACCCAGGGTATTGGGGTTCCAGGAGATCCCTATGGGCTGCAGCATTTCTTTTGCCACCCATAGGGAGCTCTGACAATTCTTACACAGGCCTGCCACTGCAGCCTGAGTGAAATAACGTCCACGTTATTTCACAGCCATTTTACACTGCACTTAAGTAACTTATAAGTCACCTATATGTCTAACCTTTACCTGGTAAAGGTTAGGTGCAAAGTTACTTAGTGTGAGGGCACCCTGGCACTAGCCAAGGTGCCCCCACATTGTTCAGAGCCAATTCCCTGAACTTTGTGAGTGCGGGGACACCATTACACGCGTGCACTACATATAGGTCACTACCTATATGTAGCTTCACAATGGTAACTCCGAATATGGCCATGTAACATGTCTATGATCATGGAATTGCCCCCTCTATGCCATCCTGGCATAGTTGGCACAATCCCATGATCCCAGTGGTCTGTAGCAGAGACCCTGGTACTGCCAAACTGCCCTTCCTGGGGTTTCACTGCAGCTGCTGCTGCTGCCAACCCCTCAGACAGGCAGCTGCCCTCCTGGGGTCCAGCCAGGCCTGGCCCAGGATGGCAGAACAAAGAACTTCCTCTGAGAGAGGGTGTGACACCCTCTCCCTTTGGAAAATGGTGTGAAGGCAGGGGAGGAGTAGCCTCCCCCAGCCTCTGGAAATGCTTTGTTGGGCACAGAGGTGCCCAATTCTGCATAAGCCAGTCTACACCGGTTCAGGGACCCCTTAGCCCCTGCTCTGGCGCGAAACTGGACAAAGGAAAGGGGAGTGACCACTCCCCTGACCTGCACCTCCCCTGGGAGGTGTCCAGAGCTCCTCCAGTGTGCTCCAGACCTCTGCCATCTTGGAAACAGAGGTGCTGCTGGCACACTGGACTGCTCTGAGTGGCCAGTGCCACCAGGTGACGTCAGAGACTCCTGCTGATAGGCTCCTTCAGGTGTTAGTAGCCTATCCTCTCTCCTAGGTAGCCAAACCCTCTTTTCTGGCTATTTAGGGTCTCTGTCTCTGGGGAAACTTTAGATAACGAATGCAAGAGCTCATCCGAGTTCCTCTGTATCTCTCTCTTCACCTTCTGATAAGGAAACGACTGCTGACCGCGCTGGAAGCCTGCAAACCTGCAACATAGTAGCAAAGACGACTACTGCAACTCTGTAACGCTGATCCTGCCGCCTTCTCGACTGTTTTCCTGCTTGTGCATGCTGTGGGGGTAGTCTGCCTCCTCTCTGCACCAGAAGCTCCGCAGAAATCTCCCGTGGGTCGACGGAATCTTCCCCCTGCAACCGCAGGCACCAAAAAGCTGCATTACCGGTCCCTTGGGTCTCCTCTCAGCACGACGAGCGAGGTCCCTCGAATCCAGCGACTCTGTCCAAGTGACCCCCACAGTCCAGTGACTCTTCAGTCCAAGTTTGGTGGAGGTAAGTCCTTGCCTCACCTCGCTGGGCTGCATTGCTGGGAACCGCGACTTTGCAGCTACTCCGGCCCCTGTGCCCTTCCGACGGAAATCCTTTGTGGACAGCCAAGCCTGGGTCCACGGCACTCTAACCTGCATTGCACGACTTTCTAAGTTGGTCTCCGGCGACGTGGGACTCCTTTGTGCAACTTTGGCGAGCACCGTTTCATGCATCCTTGTAGTGCCTGTTTCTGGCACTTCTCTGGGTGCTACCTGCTTCAGTGAGGGCTCTTTGTCTTGCTCCACGTCCCCTCTCTCTTCAGGTCCAATTTGCGACCTCCTGGTCCCTCCTGGGCCCCAGCAGCGTCCAAAAACGCCAAACGCACGATTTGCAGCTAGCAAGGCTTGTTGGCCTTCTTTCGGCGGGAAAACACTTTTGCACCACTCTCCACGGCAAGAAGGATCCGTCCACAAAAGGGGAAGTCTCTAGCCCTTTTCGTTCCTGCAGAAACCTCAGCTTTTTCTGTCCAGTAGAAGCTTCTTTTCACCCGCAGCTGGCATTTCCTGGGCATCTGCCCATCTCCGACTTGCTTGTGACTTTTGGACTTGGTCCCCTTGTTCCACAGGTACCCTAGATTGGAAATCCACAGTTGTTGCATTGCTGGTTTGTGTCTTTCCTGCATTATTCCTCTAACCCGACTTCTTTGTCCTTAGGGGAACTTTAGTGCACTTTGCACTCACTTTTCAGGGTCTTGGGGAGGGTTATTTTGCTAACTCTCACTATTTTCTAATAGTCCCAGCGACCCTCTACAAGGTCACATAGGTTTGGGGTCCATTCGTGGTTCGCATTCCACTTTTGGAGTATATGGTTTGTGTTGCCCCTATCCCTATGTTTCCCCATTGCATCCTATTGTAACTATACATTGTTTGCACTGTTTTCTAAGACTATACTGCATATTTTTGCTATTGTGTATATATATCTTGTGTATATTTCCTATCCTCTCACTGAGGGTACACTCTAAGATACTTTGGCATATTGTCATAAAAATAAAGTACCTTTATTTTTAGTATAACTGTGTATTGTGTTTTCTTATGATATTGTGCATATGACACTAAGTGGTACTGTAGTAGCTTCACACGTCTCCTAGTTCAGCCTAAGCTGCTCTGCTAAGCTACCATTATCTATCAGCCTAAGCTGCTAGACACCCTATACACTAATAAGGGATAACTGGGCCTGGTGCAAGGTGCTAGTACCCCTTGGTACTCACTACAAGCCAGTCCAGCCTCCTACATTGGTTGTGCAGTGGTGGGATAAGTGCTTGAGACTACTTACCACTCTTGTCATTGTACTTTTCATAAGAGAAAAATATACAAAACAAGGTCAGTGTATATACACATAGCCAAAAAGTTTTGCATTTCCTCTTTTCACTCTTTTCTAAGTGCTGAAAAGTACTTCTAAACTTTCAAAAAGTTCTTAAAAGTTTAAAAAGTTTTTTCTGTCTTTCCAAAAAGTTCTGAAAACTTTTTTCTCTTTTTCTATCACTTTAACTCTCTCTAAAAATGTCTGGCACAGGCCAAAATGTTGATCTGTCCAAACTTGCATATGACAACCTTAGCTGGAAAAGAGCAAGGAGTCTCTGTATAGAGAGAGGTTTGAGTGTAGGGAAAAATCCTTCCTTGGAACTGTTACTTAACATGCTTAGAGAACAGGATAAGGCCATAGGTGCCTCATCTGTTGAAAAAGTACCTAATAGTTCCCAATCTGATTCAGGGACTCCCCCAGGAAAAGATTCAGGAAAGAAACTTCCTAGCCTGCCCATTACTAGACAGTCTAGCATAGATGGTAATGATGATGAGCCACACCATATAAATAGTGTTGTCTCACATCATAGCAAAAGCATTTATTCTCACCATACTGGTAGTAATGTTTCTGTTAACCAAGCTGTTAGGGTGGGTTCTGTAAGGGACAGGTCTCCTTCTGTTCATTCCCATCATAGCTCTGTTTCTAGGAATGTCCCTCCCACCAACGCTGATGACAGAATGTTAGAGAGGGAACTCAATAAGTTGAGGGTGGAACAAACCAGACTGAAGCTTAAAAAGCAACAGCTGGATTTGGATAGACAGTCTTTTGAATTAGAGAAGGAAAGACAGAAGTTGGGTTTAGATACCCATGGTGGCAGCAGCAGTATTCCCCATAGTCATCCTGCAAAAGAGCATGATTCCAGGAATCTGCACAAGATAGTTCCCCCTTATAAGGAGGGGGATGACATTAACAAGTGGTTTGCTGCACTTGAGAGGGCCTGTGTTGTACAGGATGTCCCTCAAAGGCAGTGGGCTGCTATCCTATGGCTATCATTTAGTGGAAAAGGTAGGGATAGGCTCCTTACTGTAAAAGAAAATGATGCTAATAATTTGCAAGTTCTTAAGAATGCACTCCTGGATGGTTATGGCTTAACCACTGAACAGTACAGGATAAAGTTCAGAGAGACCAAAAAGGAGTCTTCACAAGACTGGGTTGATTTCATTGACCATTCAGTGAAGGCCTTGGAGGGGTGGTTACATGGCAGTAAAGTTACTGATTATGACAGCCTGTATAACTTAATCCTGAGAGAGCATATTCTTAATAATTGTGTGTCTGATTTGTTGCACCAGTACTTGGAGGACTCTGATCTGACCTCTCCCCAAGAATTGGGAAAGAAGGCAGACAAATGGGTCAGAACAAGAGTGAACAGAAAAGTTCATACAGGGGGTGACAAAGATGGCAACAAAAAGAAGGATGGTAAGTCTTCAGACAAGGGTGGGGACAAATCTAAAAATGAGTCTTCATCAGGCCCACAAAAACACTCTGGTGGGGGTGGTGGGTCCAAATCCTCCTTTAATCAGAACAAGGAAAAGAAACCATGGTGCTATTTATGTAAAATAAAAGGCCATTGGACAACAGATCCCAATTTGCCAAAGAAAGGCACCACTGCTCCTACCACTACAACCCCTACTGCTACACCTAGTGGCCCTACTAATAGCAGTGGTGGTGGGAGCAAACCTACTAATAGCCAATCCAAGGGAGTAGCTGGGCTCACTTTTGGTAACTTAGTTGGGGTTGGTCTGATTAGGGAGACCACAGAGGCTACTTTAGTCTCTGAAGGGGCTATTGATTTAGCCACTTTGGTTGCTTGCCCCCATAACTTGGAGAAGTACAAGCAACTAACCCTAATAAATGGTGTTGAGGTCCAGGCCTACAGGGACACAGGTGCCAGTGTCACAATGGTGATTGAGAAACTGGTGCACCCTGAACAACACATACTTGGACACCAGTACCAAGTAACCGATGCTCACAACATAACACAAAGCCACCCCATGGCTGTTGTAAATCTCAACTGGGGGGGGGTAACTGGTCCAAAGAAAGTTGTGGTAGCTTCAGATTTACCTGTAGACTGTCTATTAGGGAATGATTTGGAGACATCAGCTTGGTCAGATGTGGAGTTGGAGGCCCATGCAGCAATGCTGGGCATTCCAGGGCATATTTTTGCTTTGACAAGGGCTCAGGCCAAAAAGCAAAAAGGACAGGGAAGCTTGGATCCTGGAACAATGGACCAAGTGCTCCCTAAAGCTAGGGGTAGTAGAAGCAAACCATTTCCTACTATCCCTCCCTCTACAGTGGATTCTACTTCTGAGGAAGAAGAATTCCCTCCCTGTGCAGAACCTACACCAGAGGGGCTGGAAGCAGACACTGCTGAGCTTTTGGGTGAAGGGGGGCCTGCCAGAGAGGAGCTGAGTGTGGCACAGCAAACCTGTCCCACATTAGAGGGTCTCAGACAGCAAGCTGTCAAACAGGCTAATGGGGATGTCAGTGACTCTCACAGAGTTTACTGGGAGGACAACCTCTTGTACACTGAGCATAGGGATCCTAAACCTGGAGCTGCCAGGAGATTAGTGATTCCTCAGGAGTACAGAAAGTTCCTCCTAACACTGGCACATGACATTCCCTTAGCTGGGCACCTAGGACAAATGAAAACTTGGGACAGGCTTGTTCCCCTGTTTCATTGGCCTAGGATGTCTGAGGACACAAAGGAATTTTGTAAGTCCTGTGAAACCTGTCAAGCCAGTGGCAAGACAGGTGGCACACCAAAGGCACCCCTTATTCCACTGCCTGTGGTTGGGGTTCCCTTTGAAAGGGTAGGGGTTGACATAGTTGGCCCCCTTGACCCTCCTACTGCTTCAGGCAATAGGTTTATCTTGGTGGTAGTGGACCATGCCACAAGATATCCTGAAGCTATTCCTTTAAGGACCACTACAGCTCCTGCAGTGGCAAAGGCCCTCCTGGGAATATTTTCCAGGGTGGGCTTCCCAAAGGAAGTAGTATCAGACAGAGGAAGCAATTTCATGTCTGCATACTTAAAGGCCATGTGGAAGGAGTGTGGTGTAACGTACAAGTTCACAACACCCTATCATCCACAAACAAATGGACTGGTGGAGAGATTTAATAAAACTCTCAAAGGCATGATTATGGGTCTCCCTGAAAAACTCCGCAGGAGATGGGATATCCTTCTACCATGCCTCCTTTTTGCCTACAGGGAGGTACCCCAGAAAGGAGTGGGCTTCAGCCCCTTTGAACTTCTTTTTGGACACCCTGTTAGGGGTCCACTCACACTTGTAAAGGAGGGTTGGGAACAACCTTTAAAAGCTCCTAAGCAGGATATTGTGGATTATGTACTTGGCCTCAGATCAAGGATGGCTGAGTACATGAAAAAGGCCAGTAAAAACCTTCAGGCCAGCCAAGAGCTCCAGAAGCAATGGCATGATCAGAAGGCTGTTTTGGTTCAGTACCAACCAGGGCAGAAAGTGTGGGTCTTGGAGCCTGTGGCCCCAAGAGCACTCCAAGATCAATGGAGTGGACCCCACACAATTGTTGAAAAGAAGGGTGAAGTCACCTACTTGGTTGACTTAGGCACTGCCAGGAGTCCCCTTAGGGTGCTCCATGTCAACCGCCTGAAACCCTACTATGACAGGGCTGATCTCACCCTGCTCATGGCAACAGATGAGGGACAGGAAGAAGACAGTGATCCTCTACCTGATCTCTTCTCTTCCACAGATCAAGATGCTCCTATGGAAGGTGTAGTTTTGGCTGATTGCCTTACTGCTGAGCAGAAAGACAATTGCATAAATCTCCTAGGACAATTTTCAGAACTCTTCTCTACTGTGCCAGGCACCACTTCTTGGTGTGAGCACACTATAGATACTGGAGACAGTTTACCTGTCAAAAGTAAGATCTATAGGCAGCCTGACCATGTCAGGGACTGCATAAAGCAAGAAGTTCAGAAAATGTTGGAACTAGGAGTGGTTGAGCACTCTGACAGTCCATGGGCTTCTCCTGTGGTACTGGTACCAAAACCCAATTCTAAAGATGGAAAGAAGGAAATGCGGTTTTGTGTAGACTATAGAGGTCTCAACTTGGTAACCAAAACTGATGCTCACCCTATACCCAGGGCAGATGAGCTTATAGATACACTGGCATCTGCCAAGTATCTAAGCACTTTTGATTTGACTGCAGGGTATTGGCAGATCAAATTGTCAGAAGATGCTAAACCTAAGACTGCATTTTCTACCATTGGAGGACATTACCAGTTTACTGTAATGCCTTTTGGTTTGAAAAATGCACCTGCCACTTTTCAGAGGTTGGTGAACACAGTCCTGCAAGGGCTGGAAGCTTTCAGTGCAGCATATTTGGACGATATAGCTGTCTTTAGCTCCAGCTGGGATGATCACCTGGTCCACCTATGGAAAGTTTTGGAGGCCCTGCAAAAGGCAGGCCTCACTATCAAGGCTTCAAAGTGCCAGATTGGGCAGGGTAAGGTGGTTTATCTGGGACACCTTGTTGGTGGGGAACAGATTGCACCACTTCAGGGGAAAATCCAAACTATTATTGATTGGGTTCCCCCTACCACTCAGACTCAGGTGAGAGCCTTCCTAGGCCTCACTGGGTATTACAGGAGGTTCATTAAGAACTATGGCTCCATTGCAGCCCCTCTTAATGACCTCACATCCAAGAAAATGCCTAAAAAGGTATTATGGACAGCAAACTGTCAGAAAGCTTTTGAGGAGCTGAAGCAGGCCATGTGCTCTGCACCTGTCCTGAAAAGCCCTTGTTACTCTAAAAAATTCTATGTCCAGACTGATGCATCTGAATTAGGAGTAGGGGCAGTCCTATCACAACTTAATTCTGAGGGCCAGGATCAACCTGTTGCTTTTATTAGTAGGAGGTTGACCCCTAGAGAAAAGCGTTGGTCTGCCATTGAGAGGGAGGCCTTTGCTGTGGTCTGGGCTCTGAAGAAGTTGAGGCCATACCTGTTTGGCACTCACTTCATTGTTCAGACAGACCACAAACCTCTACTTTGGCTAAAACAAATGAAAGGTGAAAATCCTAAATTGTTGAGGTGGTCCATATCCCTACAGGGAATGGACTATACAGTGGAACATAGACCTGGGAGTAGCCACTCCAATGCAGATGGACTCTCCAGATATTTCCACTTAGACAATGAAGACTCATCAGGTCATGGCTAGTCTTATTGTCCTTCGTTTGGGGGGGGGTTGTGTAGGAAAGTACCATCTTGCCTGGCATGTTACCCCCATTCTTCACTGTATATATGTTGTTTTAGTTGTATGTGTCACCGGGACCCTGGTAACCCAGGGCCCCAGTGCTCATAAGTGTGCCTGAATGTGTTACCTGTGTAGTGACTAACTGTCTCACTGAGGCTCTGCTAATCAGAACCTCAGTGGTTATGCTCTCTCATTTCTTTCCAAATTGTCACTGACAGGCTAGTGACCATTTTTACCAATTTACATTGGCTTACTGGAACAACCTTATAATTCCCTAGTATATGGTACTGAGGTACCCAGGGTATTGGGGTTCCAGGAGATCCCTATGGGCTGCAGCATTTCTTTTGCCACCCATAGGGAGCTCTGACAATTCTTACACAGGCCTGCCACTGCAGCCTGAGTGAAATAACGTCCACGTTATTTCACAGCCATTTTACACTGCACTTAAGTAACTTATAAGTCACCTATATGTCTAACCTTTACCTGGTAAAGGTTAGGTGCAAAGTTACTTAGTGTGAGGGCACCCTGGCACTAGCCAAGGTGCCCCCACATTGTTCAGAGCCAATTCCCTGAACTTTGTGAGTGCGGGGACACCATTACACGCGTGCACTACATATAGGTCACTACCTATATGTAGCTTCACAATGGTAACTCCGAATATGGCCATGTAACATGTCTATGATCATGGAATTGCCCCCTCTATGCCATCCTGGCATAGTTGGCACAATCCCATGATCCCAGTGGTCTGTAGCAGAGACCCTGGTACTGCCAAACTGCCCTTCCTGGGGTTTCACTGCAGCTGCTGCTGCTGCCAACCCCTCAGAGAGGCAGCTGCCCTCCTGGGGTCCAGCCAGGCCTGGCCCAGGATGGCAGAACAAAGAACTTCCTCTGAGAGAGGGTGTGACACCCTCTCCCTTTGGAAAATGGTGTGAAGGCAGGGGAGGAGTAGCCTCCCCCAGCCTCTGGAAATGCTTTGTTGGGCACAGAGGTGCCCAATTCTGCATAAGCCAGTCTACACCGGTTCAGGGACCCCTTAGTCCCTGCTCTGGCGCGAAACTGGACAAAGGAAAGGGGAGTGACCACTCCCCTGACCTGCACCTCCCCTGGGAGGTGTCCAGAGCTCCTCCAGTGTGCTCCAGACCTCTGCCATCTTGGAAACAGAGGTGCTGCTGGCACACTGGACTGCTCTGAGTGGCCAGTGCCACCAGGTGACGTCAGAGACTCCTGCTGATAGGCTCCTTCAGGTGTTAGTAGCCTATCCTCTCTCCTAGGTAGCCAAACCCTCTTTTCTGGCTATTTAGGGTCTCTGTCTCTGGGGAAACTTTAGATAACGAATGCAAGAGCTCATCCGAGTTCCTCTGCATCTCTCTCTTCACCTTCTGATAAGGAAACGACTGCTGACCGCGCTGGAAGCCTGCAAACCTGCAACATAGTAGCAAAGACGACTACTGCAACTCTGTAACGCTGATCCTGCCGCCTTCTCGACTGTTTTCCTGCTTGTGCATGCTGTGGGGGTAGTCTGCCTCCTCTCTGCACCAGAAGCTCCGAAGAAATCTCCAGTGGGTCGACGGAATCTTCCCCCTGCAACCGCAGGCACCAAAAAGCTGCATTACCGGTCCCTTGGGTCTCCTCTCAGCACAACGAGCGAGGTCCCTCGAATCCAGCGACTCTGTCCAAGTGACCCCCACAGTCCAGTGACTCTTCAGTCCAAGTTTGGTGGAGGTAAGTCCTTGCCTCACCTCGCTGGGCTGCATTGCTGGGAACCGCGACTTTGCAGCTACTCCGGCCCCTGTTCACTTCCGACGGAAATCCTTTGTGCACAGCCAAGCCTGGGTCCACGGCACTCTAACCTGCATTGCACGACTTTCTAAGTTGGTCTCCGGCGACGTGGGACTCCTTTGTGCAACTTCGGCGAGCACCATTTCACGCATCTTCGTAGTGCCTGTTTCTGGCACTTCTCCGGGTGCTATCTGCTTCAGTGAGGGCTCTTTGTCTTGCTCGACGTCCCCTCTCTCTTCAGGTTCAATTTGCGACCTCCTGGTCCCTCCTGGGCCCCAGCAGCATCCAAAAACGCCAAACGCACGATTTACAGCTAGCAATGCTTGTTGGCGTTCTTTCGGCGGGAAAACACTTCTGCACGACTCTCCATGGCGAGTGGGATCCCTCCACAAAAGGAAAAGTCTCTAGCCCTTTTCGTTCCTGCAGAAACCTCAGCTTCTTCTGTCCAGTAGAAGCTTCTTTGCACCCGCAGCTGGCATTTCCTGGGCATCTGCCCATCTCCGACTTGCTTGTGACTTTTGGACTTGGTCCCCTTGTTCCACAGGTACCCTAGATTGGAAATCCACAGTTGTTGCATTGCTGGTTTGTGTCTTTCCTGCATTATTCCTCTAACCTGACTTCTTTGTCCTTAGGGGAACTTTAGTGCACTTTGCACTCACTTTTCAGGGTCTTGGGGAGGGTTATTTGGCTAACTCTCACTATTTCCTAATAGTCCCAGCGACCCTCTACAAGGTCACATAGGTTTGGGGTCCATTCGTGGTTCGCATTCCACTTTCGGAGTATATGGTTTATGTTGCCCCTACCCCTATGTTTCCCCATTGCATTCTATTGTAACTATACATTGTTTGCACTGTTTTCTAAGACTATACTGCATATTTTTGCTATTGTGTATATATATCTTGTGTATATTTCCTATCCTCTCACTGAGGGTACACTCTAAGATACTTTGGCATATTGTCATAAAAATAAAGTACCTTTATTTTTAGTATAACTGTGTATTGTGTTTTCTTATGATATTGTGCATATGACACTAAGTGGTACTGTAGTAGCTTCACACGTCTCCTAGTTCAGCCTAAGCTGCTCTGCTAAGCTACCATTATCTATCAGCCTAAGCTGCTAGACACCCTATACACTAATAAGGGATAACTGGGCCTGGTGCAAGGTGCAAGTACCCCTTGGTACTCACTACAAGCCAGTCCAGCCTCCTACAGCTTGTTCCCCTGTTTCATTGGCCTAGGATGTCTGAGGACACAAAGGAATTTTGTAAGTCCTGTGAAACCTGTCAAGCCAGTGGCAAGACATGTGGCACTCCAAAGGCAACCCTTATCCCACTGCCTGTGGTTGGGGTTCCCTTTGAAAGGGTAGGGGTTGACATAGTTGGCCCCCTTGACCCTCCTACTGCTTCAGGCAATAGGTTTATCTTGGTGGTAGTGGACCATACACAAGATATCCTGAAGCAATTCCTTTAAGGACCACTACAGCACCTGCAGTGGCAAAGGCCCTCCTGGGAATATTTTCTAGGGTGGGCTTCCCAAAGAAAGTAGTATCAGACAGGGGAAGCAATTTCATGTCTGCATACTTAAAGGCCATTTGGAAAGAGTGTGGTGTAACTTACAAGTTCACTACACCCTATCATCCACAAACAAATGGACTGGTGGAGAGATTTAACAAAACTCTCAAAGGCATGATTATGGGTCTCCCTGAAAAACTCTGCAGGTGATGGGATATCCTGTTACCATGCCTCCTTTTTGCCTATAGGGAGGTACTCCAGAAAGGAGTGGGCTTCAGCCCCTTTGAACTCCTCTTTGGTCACCCTGTTAGGGGTCCACTAACACTTGTCAAGGAGGGTTGGGAACAACCTTTAAAAGCTCCAAAGCAAGATATTGTGGATTATGTACTTGGCCTCAGATCAAGGATGGCTGAGTATATGAAAAAGGCCAGTAAAAACCTTCAGTCCAGCCAAGAGCTCCAGATGCAATGGCATGATCAGAAGGCTGTTTTGGTTCAGTACAAACCAGGGCAGAAAGTGTGGGTCTTGAAGCCTGTGGCCCCAAGAGCAGTCCAAGATAAATGGAGTGGACCCCACACAATTGTTGAGAAAAAGGGTGAAGTCAACTATTTAGTTGACTTAGGCACTGCCAGGAGTCCCCTTAGGGTGCTCCATGTCAACCGCCTGAAACCCTACTATGATAGGGCTGATCTCACCCTGCTCATGGCAACTGATGAGGGACAGGAAGAAGACAGTGATCCTCTACCTGATCTCTTCTCTTCCACAGAACAAGATGCTCTTGTGGAAGGTGTAGTTTTGGCTGATTGTCTTACTGCTGAGCAGAAAGACCATTGCATAAATCTCCTGGGTCAGTTTTCTGAACTCTTCTCTACTGTGCCAGGTACCACTTCTTGGTGTGAGCACACTATAGATACTGGAGACAGTTTACCTGTCAAAAGTAAGATCTATAGGCAGCCTGACCATGTCAGGGACTGCATAAAGCAAGAGGTGCAGAAAATGTTAGAACTAGGAGTGGTTGAGCACTCTGAAAGTCCATGGGCTTTTCCTGTGGTACTTGTACCAAAACCCCATTCCAAAGATGGAAAGAAGGAAATGCGGTTTTGTGTAGATTACAGAGGTCTCAACCAGGTAACCAAAACTGATGCTCACCCTATATCCAGGGTAGATGAGCTCATAGATACACTGGCATCTGCCAAGTATCTAAGCACTTTTGATTTGACTGCAGGGTATTGGCAGATCAAATTGTCAGAAGATGCTAAACCTAAAAATGCATTTTCAACCATTGGAGGACATTACCAGTTCACAGTAATGCCTTTTGGATTGAAAAATGCACCTGCCACTTTTCAGAGGTTGGTGAACACAGTCCTGCAAGGGCTGGAGGCTTTCAGTGCAGCATATTTGGACGATATAGCTGTCTTTAGCTCCAGCTGGGATGATCACCTGGTCCACCTATGGAAAGTTTTGGAGGCCCTGCAAAAGGCAGGCCTCACTATCAAGGCTTCAAAGTGCCAGATAGGGCAGGGTAAGGTTGTTTATCTGGGACACCTTGTTGGTGGGGAACATATTGCACCACTTCAGGGGAAAATCCAAACAATTATTGATTGGGTTCCCCCTACCACTCAAACTCAGGTGAGAGCCTTCCTAGGCCTCACTGGGTATTACAGGAGGTTCATTAAGAACTATGGCTCCATTGCAGCCCCTCTTAATGACCTCACATCCAAGAAAATGCCTAAAAAGGTATTATGGACAGCAAACTGTCAGAAAGCTTTTGAGGAGCTGAAGCAGGCCATGTGCTCTGCACCTGTCCTGAAAAGCCCTTGTTACTCTAAAAAATTCTATGTCCAAACTGATGCATCTGAATTAGGAGTAGGGGCAGTCCTATCACAACTTAATTCTGAGGGCCAGGATCAACCTGTTGCTTTTATTAGTAGGAGGTTGACCCCTAGAGAAAAGCGTTGGTCTGCCATAGAGAGGGAGGCCTTTGCTGTGGTCTGGGCTCTGAAGAAGTTGAGGCCATACCTGTTTGGCACTCACTCCATTGTTCAGACAGACCACAAACCTCTACTTTGGCTAAAACAAATGAAAGGTGAAAATCCAAAATTATTGAGGTGGTCCATATCCCTACAGGGAATGGACTATACAGTGGAACATAGACCTGGGAGTAGCCACTCCAATGCAGATGGACTCTCCAGATATTTCCACTTAGACAATGAAGACTCATCAGGTCATGGCTAGTCTTATTGTCCTTCGTTTGGGGGGGCGGGGTGTGTAGGAAAGTACCATCTTGCCTAGCATGTTACCACCATTTTTCACTGTATATATGTTGTTTTAGTTGTATGTGTCACTGGGACCCTGGCATCCAGGGCCCCAGTGCTCATAAGTGTGCCTGAATGTGTTACCTGTGTAGTGACTAACTGTCTCACTGAGGCTCTGCTAACCAGAACCTCAGTGGTTATGCTCTCTCATTTCTTTCCAAATTGTCACTAACAGGCTAGTGACCAATTTTACCAATTTACATTGGCTTACTGGAACACCCTTATAATTCCCTAGTATATGGTACTAAGGTACCCAGGGTATTGGGGTTCCAGGAGATCCCTATGGGCTGCAGCATTTTGTAGGAGGCTGGACTGGCTTGTAGTGAGTACCAAGGGGTACTTGCACCTTGCACCAGGCCCAGTTATCCCTTATTAGTGTATAGGGTGTCTAGCAGCTTAGGCTGATAGATAATGGTAGCTTAGCAGAGCAGCTTAGGCTGAACTAGGAGACGTGTGAAGCTACTACAGTACCACTTAGTGTCATATGCACAATATCATAAGAAACCACAATACACAGTTATACTAAAAATAAAGGTACTTTATTTTTATGACAATATGCCAAAGTATCTTAGAGTGTACCCTCAGTGAGAGGATAGGAAATATACACAAGATATATATACACAATAGCAAAAATATGCAGTATAGTCTTAGAAAACAGTGCAAACAATGTATAGTTACAATAGGATGCAATGGGGAAACATAGGGATAGGGGCAACACAAACCATATACTCCAAAAGTGGAATGCGAACCACGAATGGACCCCAAACCTATGTGACCTTGTAGAGGGTCACTGGGACTATTAGAAAATAGTGAGAGTTAGAAAAATAACCCTCCCCAAGACCCTGAAAAGTGAGTGCAAAGTGCACAAAAGTTCCCCTAAGGACAAAAGAGTCGTGTTAGAGGAATAATGCAGGAAAGACACAAACCAGCAATGCAACAACTGTGGATTTCCAATCTAGGGTACCTGTGGAACAAGGGGACCGAGTCCAAAAGTCACAAGCAGGTCGGAGATGGGCAGATGCCCAGGAAATGCCAGCTGCGGGTGCAAAGAAGCTTCGACTGGACAGAAGAAGCTGAGGTTTCTGCAGGAACGAAAAGGGCTAGAGACTTCCCCTTTGGTGCACGGATCCCTCTTGCTTTGGAGAGTCGTGCAGAAGTGTTTTCCCGCCGGAAGGACGCCAACAAGCCTTGCTACACGCAAATCGTGCGTTTGGCGTTTTTGGACGCTGCTGGGGCCCAGGAGGGACCAGGAAGTCGCAAATTGGACCTGCAGAGAGAAGGGACGTCGAGGAAGACAAAGAGCCCTCACTAAAGCAGGTAGCACCCAGAGAAGTGCCAGAAACAGGCACTACGAGGATGCGTGAAACGGTGCTCGCCGAAGTTGCACAAAGGAGTCCCACGTCGCCGGAGACCAACTTAGAAAGTCGTGCAATGCAGGTTAGAGTGCCGTGGACCCAGGCTTGGCTGTGCACAAAGGATTTCCGCCGGAAGTGCACAGGGGCCGGAGCAGCTGCAAAGTCGCGGTTCCCAGCAATGCAGCCCAGCGAGGTGAGGCAAGGACTTACCTCCACCAAACTTGGGCTGAAGAGTCACTGGACTGTGGGGGTCACTTGGACAGAGTCGCTGGATTCGAGGGACCTCGCTCGTCGTGCTGAGAGGAGACCCAAGGGACCAGTAATGCAGCTTTTTGGTGCCTGCGGTTGCAGGGGGAAGATTCCGTCGACCCACAGGAGATTTCTTCGGAGCTTCTGGTGCAGAGAGGAGGCAGGCTACCCCCACAGCATGCACAAGCAGGAAAACAGTCGAGAAGGCGGCAGGATCAGCGTTACAGAGTTGCAGTAGTCGTCTTTGCTACTATGTTGCAGGTTTGCAGGCTTCCAGCGCGGTCAGCGGTCGTTTCCTTATCAGAAGGTGAAGAAGGAGATGCAGAGGAACTCGGATGAGCTCTTGCATTCATTATCTAAAGTTTCCCCAGAGACAGAGACCCTAAATAGCCAGAAAAGAGGGTTTGGCTACCTAGGAGAGAGGAAAGGCTACTAACACCTGAAGGAGCCTATCAGCAGGAGTCTCTGACGTCACCTGGTGGCACTGGCCACTCAGAGCAGTCCAGTGTGCCAGCAGCACCTCTGTTTCCAAGATGGCAGCGGTCTGGAGCACACTGGAGGAGCTCTGGACACCTCCCAGGGGAGGTGCAGGTCAGGGGAGTGGTCACTCCCCTTTCCTTTGTCCAGTTTCGCAGCAGAGCAGGGGCTAAGGGGTCCCTGAACCGGTGTAGACTGGCTTATGCAGAATTGGGCACATCTGTGCCCAACAAAGGATTTCCAGAGGCTGGGGGAGGCTACTCCTCCCCTGCCTTCACACCATTTTCCAAAGGGAGAGGGTGTCACACCCTCTCTCAGAGGAAGTTCTTTGTTCTGCCATCCTGGGCCAGGCCTGGCTGGACCCCAGGAGGGCAGCTGCCTGTCTGAGGGGTTGGCAGCAGCAGCAGCTGCAGTGAAACCCCAGGAAGGGCAGTTTGGCAGTACCAGGGTCTGTGCTACAGACCACTGGGATCATGGGATTGTGCCAACTATGCCAGGATGGCATAGAGGGGGCCATTCAATGATCATAGACATGTTACATGGCCATATTCGGAGTTACCATTGTGAAGCTACATATAGGTAGTGACCTATTTGTAGTGCACGCGTGTAATGGTGTCCCCGCACTCACAAAGTTCAGGGAATTGGCTCTGAACAATGTGGGGGCACCTTGGCTAGTGCCAGGGTGCCCTCACACTAAGTAACTTTGCACCTAACCTTTACCAGGTAAAGGTTAGACATATAGGTGACTTATAAGTTACTTAAGTGCAGTGTAAAATGGCTGTGAAATAACGTGGACGTTATTTCACTCAGGCTGCAGTGGCATGCCTGTGTAAGAATTGTCAGAGCTCCCTATGGGTGGCAAAAGAAATGCTGCAGCCCATAGGGATCTCCTGGAACCCCAATACCCTGGGTACCTCAGTACCATATACTAGGGAATTATAAGGGTGTTCCAGTAAGCCAATGTAAATTGGTAAAATTGGTCACTAGCCTGTTAGTGACAATTTGAAAGTAATGAGAGAGCATAACCACTGAGGTTCTGGTTAGCAGAGCCTCAGTGAGACAGTTAGGCACCACACAGGGAACATATACATGCACACCTATGAGCACTGGGGCCCTGTGTGACAGGGTCCCAGTGACACATACATATAGGCCACAAACTTATGAGCACTGGGGTCCTGACCAGCAGGATCCCAGTGACACATAACAAACATACTGAAACATAGGGCCTGATTCTAACTTTGGAGGACGGTGTTAAACCGTCCCAAAAGTGGCGGATATACCACCTACCGTATTACGAGTCCATTATATCCTATGGAACTCGTAATACGGTAGGTGGTATATCCGCCACTTTTGGGACGGTTTAACACCGTCCTCCAAAGTTAGAATCAGGCCCATAGTGTTTTCACTATGAGCACTGAGGCCTAGCCATCAGGATCCCAGTGAGACAGTGAAAACAGTGACAAACATCCTGACATACACTCACAATAGGCCAAAAGTGGGGGTAACAAGGCTAGAAAGAGGCTACTTTCTCACACATTTCTTTTGCCACCCATAGGGAGCTCTGACAATTCTTACACAGGCCTGCCACTGCAGCCTGAGTGAAATAACGTCCACGTTATTTCACAGCCATTTTACACTGCACTTAAGTAACTTATAAGTCACCTATATGTCTAACCTTTACCTGGTAAAGGTTATGTGCAAAGTTACTTAGTGTGAGGGCACCCTGGCACTAGCCAAGGTGCCCCCACATTGTTCAGGGCCAATTCCCCGGACTTTGTGAGTGCGGGGACACCATTACACGTGTGCACTACATATAGGTCACTACCTATATGTAGCTTCACAATGGTAACTCCGAATATGGCCATGTAACATGTCTATGATCATGGAATTGCCCCCTCTATGCCATCCTGGCATAGTTGGCACAATCCCATGATCCCAGTGGTCTGTAGCACAGACCCTGGTACTGCCAAACTGCCTTCCCTGGGGTTTCACTGCAGCTGCTGCTGCTGCCAACCCCTCAGACAGGCATCTGCCCTCCTGGGGTCCAGCCAGGCCTGGCCCAGGATGGCAGAACAAAGAACTTCCTCTGAGAGAGGGTGTTACACCCTCTCCCTTTGGAAAATGGTGTGAAGGCAGGGGAGGAGTAGCCTCCCCCAGCCTCTGGAAATGCTTTCTTGGGCACAGATGTGCCCAATTCTGCATAAGCCAGTCTACACCGGTTCAGGGGACCCCTTAGTCCTGCTCTGGCGCGAAACTGGACAAAGGAAAGGGGAGTGACCACTCCCCTGACCTGCACCTCCCCTGGGAGGTGTCCAGAGCTCCTCCAGTGTGCTCCAGACCTCTGCCATCTTGGAAACAGAGGTGCTGCTGGCACACTGGACTGCTCTGAGTGGCCAGTGCCACCAGGTGACGTTAGAGACTCCTTCTGATAGGATCTTTCAGGTGTTGCTAGCCTATCCTCTCTCCTAGGTAGCCAAACCCTCTCTTCTGGCTATTTAGGGTCTCTGTCTCTAGGGAAACTTTAGATAATGAATGCAAGAGCTCATCCGAGTTCCTCTGCATCTCTCTCTTCACCTTCTGCCAAGGAATCGACTGCTGACCGCGCTGGAAGCCTGCAAAACTGCAACATAGTAGCAAAGACGACTACTGCAACTCTGTAACGCTGATCCTGCCGCCTTCTCGACTGTTTTCCTGGTGGTGCATGCTGTGGGGGTAGTCTGCCTCCTCTCTACACTAGAAGCTCCGAAGAAATTTCCAGTGGGTCGACGGAATCTTCCCCCTGCAACCACAGGCACCAAAAAGCTGCATTACCGGTCCCTTGGGTCTCCTCTCAGCATGACGAGCGAGGTCCCTCGAATCCAGCAACTCTGTCCAAGTGACTCCCACAGTCCAGTGACTCTTCAGTCCAAGTTTGGTGGAGGTAAGTCCTTGCCTCCCCACGCCAGACTGCATTGCTGGGAACCGCGACTTTTGCAGCTACTCCGGCCCCTGTGCACTTCCGGTGGAAATCCTTTGTGCACAGCCAATCCTGGGTCCACGGCACTCTAACCTGCATTGCATGACTTTCTAAGTTGGTCTCCGGCGACGTGGGACACCTTTGTGCAACTTCGGATGAGCACTGTTTCACGCATCCTTGTAGTGCCTGTTTCTGGCACTTCTCCGGTTACTACCTGCTGCTAAGAGGGCTCCTTGTCTTGCTCGACGTCCCCTCTCTCTCCTGACGCAATTTGCTACATCCTGGTCCTTCCTGGGCTACAGCAGCATCCAAAAACGGTTACCACATGATTTGCAGCTAGCAAGGCTTGTTGGCGGTCTTTCGCGGGAAATCACTTCTGCAGAACTCTCCACGGAGAGCGAGATCGATCCACCAAAGGGGAAGTCTCTAGCCCATTTCGTTCCTGCAGAAACCTCAGCTTCTTCTGTCCAGTAGAAGCTTCTTTGCACCCATAGCTGGCATTTCCTGGGCATCTGCCCATCTCCGACTTGCTTGTGACTTTTGGACTTGGTCCCCTTGTTCCACAGGTACCCTAGATTGGAAATCCATTGTTGTTGCATTGTTGGTTTGTGTCTTTCCTGCATTATTCCCCTATCACTACTTCTTTGTCCTTTGGGGAACTTTAGTGCACTTTGCACTCACTTTTCAGGGTCTTGGGGTGGGCTATTTTTCTAACCCACACTATTTTCTAATAGTCCCAGCGACCCTCTACAGGGTCACATAGGTTTGGGGTCCATTCGTGGTTCGCATTCCACTTTTGGAGTATATGGTTTGTGTTGCCCCTATCCCTATGTTTCCCCACTGCATCCTATTGTAACTATACATTGTTTGCACTGTTTTCTAAGACTATACTGCATATTTTTGGTATTGTGTATATATATCTTGTGTATATTTTCTATCCTCTCACTGAGGGTACACTCTGAGATACTTTGGCATATTGTCATAAAAATAAAGTACCTTTATTTTTAGTATAACTGTGTATTGTGTTTTCTTATTATATTGTACATATGACACTAAGTGGTACTGTAGGAGCTTCACTCGTCTCCTAGTTCAGCCTAAGCTGCTCTGCTAAACTACCATTATCTATCAGCCTATGCTGCTAAACACCCTATACACTAATAAGGGATAACTGGGCCTGGTGCAAGGTGCAAGTACCCCTTGGTACTCACTACAAGCCAGTCCAGCCTCCTACACCGGGTCTGTGCTAGGGACTCGGGGGATCATGGAATTTTCTCCCCAATGCCACAATGGCATTGGGGTGACAATTCCATGATCTTAGACATGTTACATGGCCATGTTCGGAGTTACCATTGTGACGATATACATAGGTAGTGACCTATGTATAGTGCACGCGTGTAATGGTGTCCCCGCACTCACAAAGTCCGGGGAATTTGCCCTGAACGATGTGGGGGCACCTTGGCTAGTGCCAGGGTGCCCACACACTAAGTAACTTAGCACCCAACCTTTACCATGTAAAGGTTAGACATATAGGTGACTTATAAGTTACTTAAGTGCAGTGGTAAATGGCTGTGAAATAACGTGGACGTTATTTCACTCAGGCTGCAGTGGCAGGCCGGTGTAAGAATTGTCAGAGCTTCCTATGGGTTGGAAAAGAAATGCTGCAGCCCATAGGGATCTCCTGGAACCCCAATACCCTTGATACCTCAGTACCATATACTAGGGAATTATAATGGTGTTCCAGTATGCCAATATGAATTGGTAAAATTGGTCACTAGCCTGTTAGTGACAATTTGTACAGAGAGAGCATAACCACTGAGGTTCTGGTTAGCAGAGCCTCAGTGAGACAGTTAGGCATCACACAGGTAACACATACATATAGGTCACAAACTTATGAGCACTGGGGTCCTGACTAGCAGGGTCCCAGTGACACATAACAAACATACTGATAACATAGGGTTTTTACTATGAGCACTGGGCCCTGGCTAGCAGGATCCCAGTGAGACAGTGAAAACACCCTGACATACACTCACAAACAGGCCAAAAGTAGGGGTAACAAGGCTAGAAAGAGGCTACTTTCTCACAGCCTGTTGTTCCAGTGCCGGGGCCTCCTGGCCACTAGAGCCGGCAGATGTGGAGGGCTGTTCTTCGGTGTGGCTAGTGTCAGGGGCCCATTGTTGTGTCACTGCCTCCCTCATGGTGTTGGCCATGTCACCCAGCACCCCTGCAATGGTGACCAGGATGGTGTAGATGAGTTTGAGGGCCTCCCTGATCCCCAGGTACTGTCCCTCCTGCAGTCGCTGCATCTCCTGCAACTTGGCCAGTATCTAGTCCATGGTCTCCTGGGAATGGAGGTATGCTGCTGTCATCACTGTTGCCCTCTTCTGTGGGGGGACTGGATGTTGCTGGAACCTCCTCTCCGGTGACGTTGAGTAGGGGTCCTGTGGGAATGCAAATGCAGTGTAATTCTATATGTGTGTGCCATCTTGTGCATTGGTGTGTTTCCCTGTATGATTGTGATTTCCCTGTTCTAGGAGGCTGGCCTGGCTTGTAGTGGGTACCAGAGGTATTTACACCTTGTGCCAAGTCCAGTTATCCCTTATTAGTGTAAAAGAGGTGTTTCTAGCAGCTTAGACTGATAGAAGGTAGCTATGGCAAAGCAGCTTAGGCTGAACTAGGAGACATGCAAAGCTCCTACTATACCACTTATATCATATGCACAATATCATAAGAAAACACAATACACAGAGTTATTAAAAATAAAGGTACTTTATTTTTATGACAATATGCCAAAAGTATCTCAGTGAGTACCCTCAGTAAGAATGTAATATATATACACAAGATATATGTACACAGACCAAAATTAGGTAAGTAATAGCAAGAAAAGTAATGCAAACAGTGTAGGGTTACAATAGGTTGCAATAGGAGCACATAGGTATAGGGGCAACACAAACCATATACTCCAAAAGTGGAATGCGAACCACGAATGGACCCCAGACCTATGTGAGCTTGTAGAGGGTCACTGGGACTGTAAGAAAGCAGTGAGGATTAGAAAAATACCCCACCCCAAGACCCTGAAAAGTAGGAGTAGACTGCACCCACTACCCCAGAGAACACAGAAGTCGTGATGGGGGAATTCTGCAGGAAGAACAAACACCAGCAATGCAACAACAGTGGATTTCCGGACCTGAGTACCTGTAGGTCAAGGGGACCAAGTCCAATAGTCGCGACAGTGCTGAGAGTGGGCAGGAGCCTAGGAAATGCCAGCTGAAGGTGCAAGGAAGCTGCCAGTGGGTGGAAGAAGGTTGGAGTTCTGCAAGAAAGAAGAGGACTAGGGACTTCTTCTTTGGAAGAGGGATGTCCCACGTCGCGATGAAGCTGGCAGAGGTGTTCCCACGCAGAAAGACCCCAAACAAGCCTTGCTAGCTGCAGGCGTCGCAGTAGAGGTTTTTGGGTGCCCCTTTGGCACAGGAGGGACCAGGATGTCGCCTTTTGGAGGAGGAAACAGAGGGGCGCCCAGCAACTGAGGGAGCCCTCACAGAAGCAGACAGCACCCGCAGAAGTACCCTAACAGGCACTTAGAAGAAAAGTGAACCGGAGTCCACACAAAGTCACAAAAGGGAGTCCCACGACGCCGGAGGACAACTCAGAAGGTTGTGCACTGCAGGACGGAGTGTGGGGACCCAGGCTTGGCTGTGCAAGAAGGAAATCCTGAAAGAGTGCACAGGAGCCGGAGCAGCTGCAAATCACGCGGTACACAGCTTTGCAGTCTCGCGTGGGGAGGCAAGGACTTACCTCCACCAATCTTGGACTGAAGAGTCACTGGACTGTGGGAGTCACTTGGACAGAGTTGCTGTGTTCCAGGGACAATGCTAGTCAGGATGAGAGGGGACCCAGAGGACCAGTGTTGCAGTCTCTTGGTTCCTGCATTAGCAGGTGGAAGATTCCATCAACCCACAGGAGATTTCTTCTGAGCTTCTGGTGCAGGGTGAAGGCGGGCTACCCCCAGACTATGCACCACCTGGAAACAGTCGAGAAAGCCAGCAGGATTAGGTGCTACAATGTTGCTGGTAGTCGCCTTGCTACTTTGTTGTGGTTTTGCAGGCGTCCTGGAGCAGTCAGCGGTCAATACTTTGGTAGAAGGTGAAGAGGGAGATGCAGAGGAACTCTGGTGCGCTCTTGCATTCGTTATCTAAAGAACTCCCCAAAGCAGAGACCCTAAATAGCCAGAAAAGGAGGTTTGGCTACCAAGGAAGGAGGATTGCCAACCAAGAGAGGTAAGAGCCTATCAGAAGGAGACTCTGATGTCACCTGCTGGCACTGGCCACTCAGAGCAGTCCAATGTGCCCCCAACACCTCTGTTTCCAAGATGGCAGAGGTCTGGAACACACTGAAGGAGCTCTGGGCACCTCCCCTGGAAGGTACTGGTCAGGGGAGTGGTCACTCCCCTTTCCTTTGTCCAGTTTCGTGCCAGAGCAGGGCTGGGGGATCCATAAACCGGTGTAGAATGGCTTATGCAAAGATGGGCACCATCTGTGCCCATCAAAGCATTTCCAGAGGCTGGGGGAAGCTACTCCTCCCCAGCCCTTCACACCTATTTCCAAAGGGAGAGGGTGTAACACCCTCTCTCAGAGGAAATCCTTTGTTCTGCCTTCCTGGGCCAGGGCTGCCTGGACCCCAGGAGGGCAGAAACCTGTCTGAGGGGTTGGCCGCAGCTGCAGTGGAGACCCCGGAAGAAAATACGTTACTTACCTGTAACTGTAGTTCTCCAGTATTGGAATCTTTCATAGATTCACATGCTTGAATCATTCCCCGTCGTCGAGATGGGAGTCCCGGTACAATTTTCATACGTAATGTTAAAACATATTGAAGAGAAAAAGGCCCTAGGCCTCTTCAATTTGATAGTCTATCAGAGTCATTTTGTGAAAAGGACCAAACTTGATCCTCCACCAATCAGGCGACAGCTCCCTTCAGAACCTCCTGAGAGAAGCTCTAACACCTCAGATTTTCCAAGCACAAGTGCTTATATTATGTTGAATATATGTACAAATAGAAAGAAAGAGGTGAAGTGAGCTTCTCCGGGGAGGTGGGTGGGTCGCATATGAATCTATGAAAGATTCCAATACTGGAGAACTACAGTTACAGGTAAGTAACTTATTTTCTTACTCCAGTATTGGAACTTTCATAGATTCACATGCTTGAATCAGAGTAGAAAGCAATAACTATGCACATTGTAAAATGACAACATCTTTAATAAACAAGTTATCTTAAACCACAAACCCTCCTTATCATCATGTATAAATTGATGAAGTATATGAGTGTACTGACATATGTCTCTATATACAGAATATATATATATACATATACATACATACATACATCTACATATATATATTTACATATATATCTCTACATATTCATATATATACACATCTATCCATATATACGCACACATATATACATAAATATATGTATCTCTTTATCTCTAATATATATTTAGATATTCCTGTGAGGATACATGATGAAATTTGAATAACAAACTAGTAATAAAACATCATAAGACATTAATGTAACCTGATCAATGTCTGACAACCCACTTACTTATGGGAATATGTAGGAGGCTGGACTGGCTTGTAGTGAGTACCAAGGGGTACTTGCACCTTGCACCAGGCCCAGTTATCCCTTATTAGTGTATAGGGTGTCTAGCAGCTTAGGCTGATAGATAATGGTAGCTTAGCAGAGCAGCTTAGGCTGAACTAGGAGACGTGTGAAGCTACTACAGTACCACTTAGTGTCATATGCACAATATCATAAGAAAACACAATACACAGTTATACTAAAAATAAAGGTACTTTATTTTTATGACAATATGCCAAAGTATCTTAGAGTGTACCCTCAGTGGGAGGATAGGAAATATACACAAGATATATATACACAATAGCAAAAATATGCAGTATAGTCTTAGAAAACAGTGCAAACAATGTATAGTTACAATAGGATGCAATGGGGAAACATAGGGATAGGGGCAACACAAACCATATACTCCAGAAGTGGAATGCGAACCACGAATGGACCCCAAACCTAGGTGACCTTGTAGAGGGTCGCTGGGACTATTAGAAAATAGTGAGAGTTAGAAAAATAACCCTCCCCAAGACCCTGAAAAGTGAGTGCAAAGTGCACTAAAGTTCCCCTAAGGACAAAAGAGTCGTGTTAGAGGAATAATGCAGGAAAGACACAAACCGGCAATGCAACAACTGTGGATTTCCAATCTAGGGTACCTGTGGAACAAGGGGACCAAGTCCAAAAGTCACAAGCAAGTCGGAGATGGGCAGATGCCCAGGAAATGCCAGCTGCGGGTGCAAAGAAGCTTCGACTGGACAGAAGAAGCTGAGGTTTCTGCAGGAACGAAAAGGGCTAGAGACTTCCCCTTTGGTGGACGGATCCCTCTCGCCTTGGAGAGTCGTGCAGAAGTATTTTCCCGCCGGAAGGACGCCAACAAGCCTTGCTACACGCAAATCGTGCGTTTGGCGTTTTTGGACGCTGCTGGGGCCCAGGCGGGACCAGGAGGTCGCAAATTGGACCTGCAGAGAGAGGGGACGTCGAGCAAGACAAAGAGCCCTCACTGAAGCAGGTAGCACCCGGAGAAGTGCCAGAAGCAGGCACTACGAGGATGCGTGAAACGGTGCTCGCCGAAATTGCACAAAGGAGTCCCACGTCGCCGGAGACCAACTTAGAAAGTCGTGCAATGCAGGTTTGAGTGCGGTGGGCCCAGGCTTGGCTGTGCACGAAGGATTTCTGCCGGAAGTGCACAGGGGCCGGAGTAGCTGCAAAGTCGCGGTTCCCAGCAATGCAGCCCAGCGAGGTGAGGCAAGGACTTACCTCCACCAAACTTGGGCTGAAGAGTCACTGGACTGTGGGGGTCACTTGGACAGCGTCGCTGGATTCGAGGGACCTCGCTCGTCGTGCTGAGAGGAGACCCAAGGGACCGGTAATGCAGCTTTTTGGTGCCTGCGGTTGCAGGGGGAAGATTCCGTCGACCCACGGGAGATTTCTTCTGAGCTTCTGGTGCAGAGAGGAGGCAGACTACCCCCACAGCATGCACAAGCAGGAAAACAATCGAGAAGGCGGCAGGATCAGCGTTACAGAGTTGCAGTAGTCGTCTTTGCTACTATGTTGCAGGTTTGCAGGCTTCCAGCGCGGTCAGCGGTCGATTCCTTATCAGAAGGTGAAGAGGGAGATGCAGAGGAACTCGGCTGAGCTCATGCATTCGTTATCTAAAGTTTCCCCAGAGACAGAGACCCTAAATAGCCAGAAAAGAGGGTTTGGCTACCTAGGAGAGAGGAAAGGCTACTAACACCTGAAGGAGCCTATCAGCAGGAGTCTCTGACGTCACCTGGTGGCACTGGCCACTCAGAGCAGTCCAGTGTGCCAGCAGCACCTCTGTTTCCAAGATGGCAGAGGTCTGGAGCACACTGGAGGAGCTCTGGACACCTCCCAGGGGAGGTGCAGGTCAGGGGAGTGGTCACTCCCCTTTCCTTTGTCCAGTTTCGCGCCAGAGCAGGGGCTAAGGGGTCCCTGAACCGGTGTAGACTGGCTTATGCAGAATTGGGCACATCTGTGCCCAACAAAGCATTTCCAGAGGCTGGGGGAGGCTACTCCTCCCCTGCCTTCACACCATTTTCCAAAGGGAGAGGGTGTCACACCCTCTCTCAGAGGAAGTTCTTTGTGCTGCCATCCTGGGCCAGGCCTGGCTGGACCCCAGGAGGGCAGCTGCCTGTCTGAGGGGTTGGCAGCAGCAGCAGCTGCAGTGAAACCCCAGGAAGGGCAGTCTGGCAGTACCAGGGTCTGTGCTACAGACCACTGGGATCATGGAATTGTACCAACAATGCCAGGATGGCATAGAGGGGGCAATTCCATGATCATAGACATGTTACATGGCCATATTCGGAGTTACCATGGTGAAGCTACATATAGGTAGTGACCTATATGTAGTGCACGCGTGTAATGGTGTCCCCGCACTCACAAAGTTCAGTGAATTGGCTCTGAACAATTTGGGGGCACCTTGGCTAGTGCCAGGGTGCCCTCACACTAAGTAACTTTGCACCTAACCTTTACCAGGTAAAGGTTAGACATATAGGTGACTTATAAGTTACTTAAGTGCAGTGTAAAATGGCTGTGAAATAACGTGGATGTTATTTCACTCAGGCTGCAGTGGCAGGCCTGTGTAAGAATTGTCAGAGCTCCCTATGGGTGGCAAAAGAAATGCTGCAGCCCATAGGGATCTCCTGGAACCCCAATACCCTGGGTACCTCAGTACCATATACTAGGGAATTATAAGGGTGTTCCAGTAAGCCAATGTAAATTGGTAAAAATGGTCACTAGCCTGTCAGTGACAATTTGGAAAGAAATGAGAGAGCCTAACCACTGAGGTTCTGATTAGCAGAGCCTCAGTGAGACAGTTAGTCACTACACAGGTAACACATTCAGGCACACTTATGAGCACTGGGTCCCTGGGTTACCAGGGTCCCAGTGACACATACAACTAAAACAACATATATACAGTGAAAAATGGGGGTAACATGCCAGGCAAGATGGTACTTTCCTACACAACCCCCCCCCCCAAATGAAGGACAATAAGACTAGCCATGACCTGATGAGTCTTCATTGTCTAAGTGGAAATATCTGGAGAGTCCATCTGCATTGGAGTGGCTTCTCCCAGGTCTATGTTCCACTGTATAGTCCATTCCCTGTAGGGATATGGACTACCTCAACAATTTGGGATTTTCACCTTTCATTTGTTTTAGCCAAAGTAGAGGTTTGTGGTCTGTCTGAACAATGAAGTGAGTGCCAAACAGGTATGGCCTCAACTTCTTCAGAGCCCAGACCACAGCAAAGGCCTCCCTCTCAATGGCAGACCAACGCTTTTCTCTAGGGGTCAACCTCCTACTAATAAAAGCAACAGGTTGATCCTGGCCCTCAGAATTAAGTTGTGATAGGACTGCCCCTACTCCTAATTCAGATGCATCAGTTTGGACATAGAATTTTTTAGAGTAACAAGGGCTTTTCAGGACAGGTGCAGAGCACATGGCCTGCTTCAGCTCCTCAAAAGCTTTCTGACAGCTTGCTGTCCATAATACCTTTTTAGGCATTTTCTTGGATGTGAGGTCATTAAGAGGGGCTGCAATGGAGCCATAGTTCTTAATGAACCTCCTGTAATACCCAGTGAGGCCTAGGAAGGCTCTCACCTGAGTCTGAGTGGTAGGGGGAACCCAATCAATAATAGTTTGGATTTTCCCCTGAAGTGGTGCAATCTGTTCCCCACCAACAAGGTGTCCCAGATAAACCACCTTACCCTGCCCTATCTGGCACTTTGAAGCCTTGATAGTGAGGCCTGCCTTTTGCAGAGCCTCCAAAACTTTCCATAGGTGGACCAGGTGATCATCCCAGCTGGAGCTAAAGACAGCTATATCGTCCAAATATGCTGCACTGAAAGCTTCCAGCCCTTGCAGGACTGTGTTCACCAACCTCTGAAAAGTGGCAGGTGCATTTTTCAAACCAAAAGGCATTACAGTAAACTGGTAATGTCCTCCAATGGTAGAAAATGCAGTCTTAGGTTTAGCATCTTCTGACAATTTGATCTGCCAATACCCTGCAGTCAAATCAAAAGTGCTTAGATACTTGGCAGATGCCAGTGTATCTATAAGCTCATCTGCCCTGGGTATAGGGTGAGCATCAGTTTTGGTTACCAAGTTGAGACCTCTATAGTCTACACAAAACCTAATTTCCTTCTTTCCATCTTTAGAATTGGGTTTTGGTACCAGTACCACAGGAGAAGCCCATGGACTGTCAGAGTGCTCAACCACTCCTAGTTCCAACATTTTCTGAACTTCTTGCTTTATGCAGTCCCTGACATGGTCAGGCTGCCTATAGATCTTACTTTTGACAGGTAAACTGTCTCCAGTATCTATAGTGTGCTCACACCAAGAAGTGGTGCCTGGCACAGTAGAGAAGAGTTCTGAAAATTGTCCTAGGAGATTTATGCAATTGTCTTTCTGCACAGCAGTAAGACAATCAGCCAAAACTACACCTTCCACAAGAGCATCTTGATCTGTGGAAGAGAAGAGATCAGGTAGAGGATCACTGTCTTCTTCCTGTCCCTCATCTGTTGCCATGAGCAGGGTGAGATCAGCCCTGTCATAGTAGGGTTTCAGGCGGTTGACATGGAGCACCCTAAGGGGACTCCTGGCAGTGCCTAAGTCAACCAAGTAGGTGACTTCACCCTTCTTTTCAACAATTGTGTGGGGTCCACTCCATTTATCTTGGAGTGCTCTTGGGGCCACAGGCTCCAAGACCCACACTTTCTGCCCTGGTTGGTACTGAACCAAAACAGCCTTCTGATCATGCCATTGCTTCTGGAGCTCTTGGCTGGCCTGAAGGTTTTTACTGGCCTTTTTCATGTACTCAGCCATCCTTGATCTTAGGCCAAGTACATAATCCACAATATCCTGCTTAGGAGCTTTTAAAGGTTGTCCCCAACCCTCCTTTACAAGTGTGAGTGGACCCCTAACAGGGTGTCCAAAAAGAAGTTCAAAGGGGCTGAAGCCCACTCCTTTCTGGGGTACCTCCCTGTAGGCAAAAAGGAGGCATGGTAGAAGGATATCCCATCTCCTGCGGAGTTTTTCAGGGAGTCCCATAATCATGCCTTTGAGAGTTTTATTAAATCTCTCCACCAGTCCATTTGTTTGTGGATGATAGGGTGTTGTGAACTTGTACGTTACACCACACTCCTTCCACATGGCCTTTAAGTATGCAGACATGAAATTGCTTCCCCTGTCTGATACTACTTCCTTTGGGAAGCCCACCCTGGAAAATATTCCCAGGAGGGCCTTTGCCACTGCAGGAGCTGTAGTGGTCCTTAAAGGAATAGCTTCAGGATATCTTGTGGCATGGTCCACTACCACTAAGATAAACCTATTGCCTGAAGCAGTAGGAGGGTCAAGGGGGCCAACTATGTCAACCCCTACCCTTTCAAAGGGAACCCCAACCACAGGCAGTGGGATAAGGGGTGCCTTTGGGGTGCCACCTGTCTTGCCCCTGGCTTGACAGGTTTCACAGGACTTGCAAAATTCTTTTGTGTCCTCAGACATCCTAGGCCAATGAAACAGGGGAACAAGCCTGTCCCAAGTTTTCATTTGTCCTAGATGCCCAGCTAAGGGAATGTCATGTGCCAGTGTTAGGAGGAATTTTCTGTACTCCTGAGGAATCACTAATCTCCTGGCAGCTCCAGGTTTAGGATCCCTATGCTCAGTGTACAAGAGGTTGTCCTCCCAGTAAACTCTGTGAGAGTCACTGACATCCCCATTAGCCTGTTTGACAGCTTGCTGTCTGAGACCCTCTAATGTGGGACAGGTTTGCTGTGCCACACTCAGCTCCTCTCTGGCAGGCCCCCCTTCACCCAAAAGCTCAGCAGTGTCTGCTTCCAGCTCCTCTGGTGTAGGTTCTGCACAGGGAGGGAATTCTTCTTCCTCTGAATTAGAATCCACTGTAGAGGGAGGGATAGTAGGAAGTGGTTTGCTTCTACTAGCCCTAGCTTTAGGGAGCACTTGGTCCATTGTTCCAGGATCCAAGCTTCCCTGTCCTTTTTGCTTTTTGGCCTGAGCCCTTGTCAAATCAAAAATATGCCCTGGGATGCCCAGCATTGCTGCATGGGCCTCCAACTCCACATCTGACCAAGCTGATGTCTCCAAATCATTCCCTAATAGACAGTCTACAGGTAAATCTGAAGCTACCACAACTTTCTTTGGACCAGTTACCCCCCCCCCAGTTGAGATTTACAACAGCCATGGGGTGGCTTTGTGTTATGTTGTGAGCATCGGTTACTTGGTACTGGTGTCCAAGTATGTGTTGTTCAGGGTGCACCAGTTTCTCAATCACCATTGTGACACTGGCACCTGTGTCCCTGTAGGCCTGGACCTCAACACCATTTATTAGGGTTAGTTGCTTGTACTTCTCCAAGTTATGGGGGCAAGCAACCAAAGTGGCTAAATCAATAGCCCCTTCAGAGACTAAAGTAGCCTCTGTGGTCTCCCTAATTAGACCAACCCCAACTAAATTACCAAAAGTGAGCCCAGCTACTCCCTTGGATTGGCTATTAGTAGGTTTGCTCCCACCACCACTGCTATTAGTAGGGACACTAGGTGTAGCAGTAGGGGTTGTAGTGGTAGGAGCTGTGGTGCCTTTCTTTGGACAACTGGGATCTGTTGTCCAATGGCCTTTTATTTTACATAAATAGCACCATGGTTTCTTTTCCTTATTCTGATTAAAGGAGGATTTGGACCCACCACCCCCACCAGAGTGTTTTTGTGGGCCTGATGAAGACTCATTTTTAGATTTGTCCCCACCCTTGTCAGAAGACTTACCATCCTTCTTTTTGTTGCCATCTTTGTCACCCCCTGTATGAACTTTTCTGTTCACTCTTGTTCTGACCCATTTGTCTGCCTTCTTTCCCAATTCTTGGGGAGAGGTCAGATCAGAGTCCACCAAGTACTGGTGCAACAAATCAGACACACAATTATTAAGAATATGCTCTCTCAGGATCAAGTTATACAGGCTGTCATAATCAGTAACTTTACTGCCATGTAACCACCCCTCCAAGGCCTTCACTGCCTGGTCAATGAAATCAACCCAGTCTTGTGAAGACTCCTTTTTGGTCTCTCTGAACTTTATCCTGTACTGTTCAGTGGTTAAGCCATAACCATCCAGGAGTGCATTCTTAAGAACTTGGAAATTATTAGCATCATTTTCTTTTACAGTAAGGAGCCTATCCCTACCTTTTCCAGTAAATGATAGCCATAGGATAGCAGCCCACTGCTTTTGAGGGACATCCTGTACAGCACAGGCCCTCTCAAGTGCAGCAAACCACTTGTTAATGTCATCCCCCTCCTTATAAGGGGGAACTATCTTGTGCAGATTCATGGAATCATGCTCTTTTGCAGGATGACTATGGGGAATACTGCTGCTGCCACCATGGGTATCTAAACCCAACTTCTGTCTTTCCTTCTCTAATTCTAAAGACTGTCTATCCAAATCCAGCTGTTGCTTCTTGAGCTTCACTCTGGTTTGTTCCACTCTCAATCTATTGAGCTCCCTTTCTAACAATCTGTCATCAGGGTGGGTGGGAGGGACATTTCTAGATACAGAGGTATGATGGGAATGAACAGAAGGAGACCTGTCCCTTACAGAGGACACCCTAACAGCTTGGCTACCAGTATAATGTGAGAGCACACCATCAGTATGGTGTGATTCAACCTCAGTACCAACTATGCTAGACTGTCTAGTAATGGGCAGGCTGAGAAGTTTCTTTCCTGAACCTTTTCCTGGGGGAGTCCCTGGATCAGATTGAGAACCATTAGCTACTTTTTCACCAGATTTGGCACTCATGGCCTTATCCTGTACTCTAAGCATATTAATTAACAGTTCTAAGGAAGGATTCTTCCCTACACTCAAACCTCTCTCTATGCAGAGACTCCTTGCTCCTTTCCAGCTAAGGTGATCATATGCAAGTTTGGACAGTTCAACATTTTTTCCTGTGCCAGACATTTTTTAGAGAGAGTTAAAGTGATAGAAAAAGTGAAAAAAGTTTTCAGAACTTTTTGGAAAGACAGAAAAAACTTTTTAAACTTTTAAGAACTTTTTGAAAGTTTAGAAGTACTTTTCAGCACTTAGAAAAGAGTGAAAAGAGGAAATGCAAAACTTTTTGGCTATGTGTATATACACTGACCTTGTTTTGTATATTTTTCTCTTATGAAAAGTACAATGACAAGAGTGGTAAGTAGTCTCAAGCACTTATCCCACCACTGCACAACCAATGTAGGAGGCTGGACTGGCTTGTAGTGAGTACCAAGGGGTACTTGCACCTTGCACCAGGCCCAGTTATCCCTTATTAGTGTATAGGGTGTCTAGCAGCTTAGGCTGATAGATAATGGTAGCTTAGCAGAGCAGCTTAGGCTGAACTAGGAGACGTGTGAAGCTACTACAGTACCACTTAGTGTCATATGCACAATATCATAAGAAAACACAATACACAGTTATACTAAAAATAAAGGTACTTTATTTTTATGACAATATGCCAAAGTATCTTAGAGTGTACCCTCAGTGGGAGGATAGGAAATATACACAAGATATATATACACAATAGCAAAAATATGCAGTATAGTCTTAGAAAACAGTGCAAACAATGTATAGTTACAATAGGATGCAATGGGGAAACATAGGGATAGGGGCAACACAAACCATATACTCCAGAAGTGGAATGCGAACCACGAATGGACCCCAAACCTAGGTGACCTTGTAGAGGGTCGCTGGGACTATTAGAAAATAGTGAGAGTTAGAAAAATAACCCTCCCCAAGACCCTGAAAAGTGAGTGCAAAGTGCACTAAAGTTCCCCTAAGGACAAAAGAGTCATGTTAGAGGAATAATGCAGGAAAGACACAAACCAGCAATGCAACAACTGTGGATTTCCAATCTAGGGTACCTGTGGAACAAGGGGACCAAGTCCAAAAGTCACAAGCAAGTCGGAGATGGGCAGATGCCCAGGAAATGCCAGCTGTGGGTGCAAAGAAGCTTCTACTGGACAGAAGAAGCTGAGGTTTCTGCAGGAACGAAAAGGGCTAGAGACTTCCCCTTTGGTGGACGGATCTTTCTTGCCTTGGAGAGTCGTGCAGAAGTGTTTTCCCGCCGGAAGGACGCCAACAAGCCTTGCTACACGCAAATCGTGCGTTTGGCGTTTTTGGACGCTGCTGGGGCCCAGGCGGGACCAGGAGGTCGCAAATTGGACCTGCAGAGAGAGGGGACGTCGAGCAAGACAAAGAACCCTCACTGAAGCAGGTAGCTCCCGGAGAAGTGCCAGAAGCAGGCACTACGAGGATGTGTGAAACGGTGCTCACCGAAGTTGCACAAAGGAGTCCCACGTCGCCGGAGACCAACTTAGAAAGTCGTGCAATGCAGGTTAGAGTGCCGTGGACCCAGGCTTGGCTGTGCACGAAGGATTTCTGCCGGAAGTGCACAGGGGCCGGAGTAGCTACAAAGTCGCGGTTCCCAGCAATGCAGCCCAGCGAGGTGAGGCAAGGACTTACCTCCACCAAACTTGGGCTGAAGAGTCACTGGACTGTGGGGGTCACTTGGACAGCATCGCTGGATTCGAGGGACCTCGCTCGTCGTGCTGAGAGGAGACCCAAGGGACCGGTAATGCAGCTTTTTGGTGCCTGCGGTTGCAGGGGGAAGATTCAGTCGACCCACGGGAGATTTCTTCGGAGCTTCTGGTGCAGAGAGGAGGCAGACTACCCCCACAGCATGCACAAGCAGGAAAACAATCGAGAAGGCGGCAGGATCAGCGTTACAGAGTTGCAATAGTCGTCTTTGCTACTATGTTGCAGGTTTGCAGGCTTCCAGCGCGGTCAGCGGTCGATTCCTTATCAGAAGGTGAAGAGGGAGATGCAGAGGAACTCGGCTGAGCTCATGCATTCGTTATCTAAAGTTTCCCCAGAGACAGAGACCCTAAATAGCCAGAAAAGAGGGTTTGGCTACCTAGGAGAGAGGAAAGGCTACTAACACCTGAAGGAGCCTATCAGCAGGAGTCTCTGACGTCACCTGGTGGCACTGGCCACTCAGAGCAGTCCAGTGTGCCAGCAGCACCTCTGTTTCCAAGATGGCAGAGGTCTGGAGCACACTGGAGGAGCTCTGGACACCTCCCAGGGGAGGTGCAGGTCAGGGGAGTGGTCACTCCCCTTTCCTTTGTCCAGTTTCGCGCCAGAGCAGGGGCTAAGGGGTCCCTGAACCGGTGTAGACTGGCTTATGCAGAATTGGGCACATCTGTGCCCAACAAAGCATTTCCAGAGGCTGGGGGAGGCTACTCCTCCCCTGCCTTCACACCATTTTCCAAAGGGAGAGGGTGTCACACCCTCTCTCAGAGGAAGTTCTTTGTTCTGCCATCCTGGGCCAGGCCTGGCTGGACCCCAGGAGGGCAGCTGCCTGTCTGAGGGGTTGGCAGCAGCTGCAGTGAAACCCCAGGAAGGGCAGTCTGGCAGTACCAGGGTCTGTGCTACAGACCACTGGGATCATGGAATTGTACCAACAATGCCAGGATGGCATAGAGGGGGCAATTCCATGATCATAGACATGTTACATGGCCATATTCGGAGTTACCATGGTGAAGCTACATATAGGTAGTGACCTATATGTAGTGCACGCGTGTAATGGTGTCCCCGCACTCACAAAGTTCAGTGAATTGGCTCTGAACAATGTGGGGGCACCTTGGCTAGTGCCAGGGTGCCCTCACACTAAGTAACTTTGCACCTAACCTTTACCAGGTAAAGGTTAGACATATAGGTGACTTATAAGTTACTTAAGTGCAGTGTAAAATGGCTGTGAAATAACGTGGACGTTATTTCACTCAGGCTGCAGTGGCAGGCCTGTGTAAGAATTGTCAGAGCTCCCTATGGGTGGCAAAAGAAATGCTGCAGCCCATAGGGATCTCCTGGAACCCCAATACCCTGGGTACCTCAGTACCATATACTAGGGAATTATAAGGGTGTTCCAGTAAGCCAATGTAAATTGGTAAAAATGGTCACTAGCCTGTCAGTGACAATTTGGAAAGAAATGAGAGAGCCTAACCACTGAGGTTCTGATTAGCAGAGCCTCAGTGAGACAGTTAGTCACTACACAGGTAACACATTCAGGCACACTTATGAGCACTGGGGCCCTGGGTTACCAGGGCCCCAGTGACACATACAACTAAAACAACATATATACAGTGAAAAATGGGGGTAACATGCCAGGCAAGATGGTACTTTCCTACAGAATATGATAGCGTTCTCTTATCTTTAGATACATTTTTTTTTTTTTTTTCAATGTGCATACCTTTTCTAGGATGGAGGGATGTAGGAGAAATGGCTCGCCTTCACCTGAAGAGATTCCTGAGAACCGCCTGGCCCACTGCTACCTCTCCGTGCGAGAGGGACTCCAAGCAATAGTGTTTAGTGAAGGTATGACAGCTCTTCCATGTTGCTGCCCTACATATGTCTTGTAGTGGCACTCCGGCAAACAGTGCCGCTGACGATGAGACTTTTCTTGTCGAGTGAGCATGCACAGATGACTGCAAAGGTTTGCCCGCTGCCTGATGGCAGAAGCGAATAGCAGAGGCGATCCATCTAGAAATACTCTGCTTGGATAGTGGGTACCCCTTCCTAGGAGCACTGTACGCCACAAATAGCTGATTAGAGCGCCGAAAAGCTTTTGTCCTGTCCAAATAAAATTGAACGCATCTTTTCATGTCTAGAGAGTGTAATGCTCTCTCCGCTGGAGTAGATGGATGAGGGAAAAAGGACTTGAAGACCAAAGGTTCGTTCATGTGAAAGTCTGACGGAACCTTTGGAATAAAATGCGGGTTAGTGCGCATTAGTAGTCTATCTTGTTTAAGCTGCAGGAATGGCTCTTGGATGGAGAGCGCTTGCACCTCACTGACCATCCTAGCTGATGTAAGAGCTATCAATAAGGCAACCTTCCACGACAAGTATTTGAGGGAAGCACGGTGGATCGGTTCAAAAGGATGCTTCATTAGTTGTGCCAAAACAATATTCAAATTCCACGAAGGAGGTGGAGGTCTGAAAGGAGGGTAAACCCTGAACAGCCCCTTAAGAAATCTCTTAATCAGCCGAGAGGAGAAGAGCGAGGGTGTGTCATCTGAACGTCTGTATGCAGCTATGGCTGCTACATGAACTTTAATGGACGAGTGTGCTAGGCCAGATCGAGCTAACTCTAAGAGATACGGCAACATCTCTTCTGGTGGTGAAAGAAGAGGGTCGATTTGACGCTGATGACACCAGGCACAGAATCTTTTCCATTTACACTGATACGCCTTGTTAGTGCTATCCGCTCTGGCCTGTGACAAAATATTTCTGCAGTCCTGCGGAATGTTCAAATGCGCAAATTCTCTGTGGTGAGGAGCCATGCTGCTAACCGCATTGACTGCGGATCGGGGTGTCGAACTTGGCCGTTGTTCATTGTTAGTAAATGAGGTAACGGCTCCAGTGGAATATGAGGTTTGACTGACAGAATGAGGAGCTCTGTGAACCAATGTTGGCGCGGCCAGTATGGGGCTATCAGTATGAGAGTGCACGGTTCTGTTTTCATCTTCGTGAGGACCCTTGGGATCAACGGAATAGGAGGAAAGGCGTAAGCAAAGATGTCTGACCAGACTATCGAAAACGCATTCCCCCAAGATCCCTTTTGGTGATGCCAACTTGCGAAGAACTGGCATTTGGCGTTGTCCTTCTTTGCAAACAGATCCACTGTTGGTGTTCCCCACTGGGAAAAAATCTGGGTTAGTACCATCTGGTCTAGTTCCCACTCGTGACAGTCCGATTTTTGCCTGCTGAGTGCATCTGCTGCCTTTTTGTTTATTCCCGGCAAATGCACCGCCGATAGTGTGACGCCTTGCTGCGAGGCCCAGTTCCAGATTGCTTGGGCTTCCCTGGAGAGGGTGAGAGATCTTGTGCCTCCTTGCTTGTTGAGATAGTGCATCGTAGTGGTGTTGTCCGTTCTTATCACCACTCGCGATCCATAGATTCTTGGGAGGAACGCTTGTAAGGCGAGGTGCACTGCCCTGAGTTCTAGCCAATTGATATGCCTTGATGCCAGATGAGTTGGCCATTTGCCACTTATTTTCAGGTCTTGTAATACTGCGCCCCAGCCTTCCAGTGAGGCATCTGTTGTTATGGTCCACGGGGCTGGCTGTTGAAGAAACGAGAGACCGATTGAGAGATGATGCTTTTGAGACCACCACTTGAGGGTCTTGATCATTATCGGAGTTATTTGTATCTGGTCTTCGAAAGTTCCTGATACTTGAAGCCATTGACGGTTTAGCTGCTCCTGCAAGGGGCGCATCTTTAGCCGACACAGAGGGATCAGAGGTATGCATGAAGACATCATGCCCAATAGTGATTTGAAGAGACGGACTGTAACCTTTCGTCTTTTGTGTATGAAACTCCCTAGGGTTAGTAACCTTTGTTGTCTCTCTAACGTGGGACATGCGATGCCGGATTCTGTGTTCAGTTTTGCTCCCAGAAAAGTAATACTGCGTACTGGTAGAGGGTTGGACTTCTCCCAGTTGATCGTGAATCCGAGATTGGTCAGTAAGGAAACGCACTTTCTCGTTGACTTGTGTGCTCCTGTGTATGTCTTTGCTTTTATTAACCAGTCGTCTAAGTATGGAAAGACCTGGTGCTTTCTTCTCCTGAGAAAGGCTGCCACTGGTGCTAGGCATTTGGTAAATATTCTTGGGGCTGATTTGAGCCCGAAGGGAAGGACACGATATTGATAATGGCTCCCGGCTACGGTAAATCTCAAATACTTTCTGTGGGCAGGGTGGATTGGTATGTGGAAGTATGCGTACAGGGCACAAACCTATGAGCATTGGGGCCCAGTGACACATAGACTAAAACAACATATATACAGTGAAATATGGGGCTAACATGCCAGGCAAGATGGCACTTTCCTACACAACCCCCCCCCCCCCAAAACAAAGGACAATAAGACTAGCCATGACCTGATGAGTGTTCATTGTCTAAGTGGAAATATCTGGAGAGTCCATCTGCATTGGAGTGGGTACTCCCAGGTCTATGTTCCAGTGTATAGTCCATTCCCTGTAGAGATATGGACCACCTCAACAATTTAGGGTTTTCCCCTTTCATTTGTTTTAACCAAAGTAGAGGTTTGTGGTCTGTCTGAACAATAAAGTGAGTGCCAAACAGGTATGGCCCCAACCTTTTCAGTGCCCAGACCACAGCAAAGGCCTCCCTCTCTATGGCAGACCAACGCTTTTCTCTAGGGGTTAACCTTCTGCTAATAAAAGCAACTGGTTGATCCTGGCCCTCAGAATTGAGTTGTAATAAGACTGCCCCTACCCCTAATTCAGATGCATCAGTTTGAACAATGAATTTCTTGGAGTAACCTGGTGTAGGAGGCTGGACTGGCTTGTAGTGAGTACCAAGGGGTACTTGCACCTTGCACCAGGCCCAGTTATCCCTTATTAGTGTATAGGGTGTCTAGCAGCTTAGGCTGATAGATAATGGTAGCTTAGCAGAGCAGCTTAGGCTGAACTAGGAGACAGGTGAAGCTACTACAGAACCACTTAGTGTCATATGCACAATATCATAAGAAAACACAATACACAGTTATACTAAAAATAAAGGTACTTTATTTTTATGACAATATGCCAAAGTATCTTAGAGTGTACCCTCAGTGAGAGGATAGGAAATATACACAAGATATATATACACAATAGCAAAAATATGCAGTATAGTCTTAGAAAACAGTGCAAACAATGTCTACTTACAATAGGATGCAATGGGGAAACATAGGGATAGGGGCAACACAAACCATATACTCCAAAAGTGGAATGCGAACCACGAATGGACCCCAAACCTATGTGACCTTGTAGAGGGTCGCTGGGACTATTAGAAAATAGTGAGAGTTAGAAAAATAACCCTCCCCAAGACCCTGAAAAGTGAGTGCAAAGTGCACTAAAGTTCCCCTAAAGACAAAGAAGTTGTGTTAGAGGAATAATGCAGGAAAGACACAAACCAACAATGCAACAATGCTGGATTTCCAGTCTGGATACGTGTGGAACAAGGGGACCAAGTCCAAAAGTCACAAGCAAGTCGGAGATGGGCAGATGCCCAGGAAATGCCAGCTGCAGGTGCAAAGAAGATTCTACTGGACAGAAGAAGCTGCGGTTTCTGCAGGAACGCAAAGGGCTAGAGACTTCCCCTTTAGAGGACGGATCCCTCTCGCCTTGTAGAGTCGTGCAGAAGTATTTTCCCGCCGAAAGAATGCCAACAAGCCTTGCTAGCTGCAAATCATGCGTTTAGCGTTTTTGGACGCTGCTGTGGCCCTGGAGGGACCAGGAGGTCGCAAATTGGACCAGGAGAGAGAGGGGACATTGAGCAAGACAAGGAGCCCTCTCAGCAGCAGGTAGCATCCGGAGAAGTGCCAGAAACAGGCACTACGAGGATGCGTGAAACGGTGCTCACCCGAAGTCGCACAAAGGAGTCCCACGTCGCCGGAGACCAACTTAGAAAGTCGTGCAATGCAGGTTAGAGTGCCGTGGACCCAGGCTTGGCTGTGCACAAAGGATTTCTGCCAGAAGTGCACAGGGGCCGGAGTAGCTACAAAAGTCGCGGTTACCAGCAATGCAGCCCAGCGAGGTGAGGCAAGGACTTACCTCCACCAAACTTGGACTGAAGAGTCACTGGACTGTGGGGGTCACTTGGACAGGGTCGCTGGATTCGAGGGACCTCGCTCGTCGTGCTGAGAGGAGACCCAAGGGACCGGTAATGCAGCTTTTTGGTGCCTGCGGTTGCAGGGGGAAGATTCCGTCGACCCATGGGAGATTTCTTCGGAGCTTCTGGTGCAGAGAGGAGGCAGACTACCCCCACAGCATGCACAAGCAGGAAAACAGTCGAGAAGGCGGCAGGATCAGCGTTACAGAGTTGCAGTAGTCGTCTTTGCTACTATGTTGCAGGTTTGCAGGCTTCCAGCTCGGTCAGCAGTCGATTCCTTGGCAGAAGGTGAAGAGAGAGATGCAGAGGAACTCGGATGAGTTCTTTCATTCGTTATCTAAAGTTTCCCCAGAGACAGAGACCCTAAATAGCCAGAAAAGAGGGTTTGGCTACCTAGGAGAGAAGATAGGCTACTAACACCTGAAGGAGCCTATCAGAAGGAGTCTCTGACGTCACCTGGTGGCACTGGCCACTCAGAGCAGTCCAGTGTGCCAGCAGCACCTCTGTTTCCAAGATGGCAGAGGTCTGGAGCACACTGGAGGAGCTCTGGACACCTCCCAGGGGAGGTGCAGGTCAGGGGAGTGGTCACTCCCCTTTCCTTTGTCCAGTTTCGCGCCAGAGCAGGGCTAAGGGGTCCCCTGAACCGGTGTAGACTGGCTTATGCAGAATTGGGCACATCTGTGCCCAACAAAGCATTTCCAGAGGCTGGGGGAGGCTACTCCTCCCCTGCCTTCACACCATTTTCCAAAGGGAGAGGGTGTAACACCCTCTCTCAGAGGAAGTCCTTTGTTCTGCCATCCTGGGCCAGGCCTGGCTGGACCCCAGGAGGGCAGATGCCTGTCTGAGGGGTTGGCAGCAGCAGCAGCTGCAGTGAAACCCCAGGAAGGGCAGTTTGGCAGTACCAGGGTCTGTGCTACAGACCACTGGGATCATGGGATTGTGCCAACTATGCCAGGATGGTATAGAGGGGGCAATTCCATGATCATAGACATGTTACATGGCCATATTCGGAGTTACCATTGTGAAGCTACATATAGGTAGTGACCTATATGTAGTGCACGCGTGTAATGGTGTCCCCGCACTCACAAAGTTCAGGGAATTGGCTCTGAACAATGTGGGGGCACCTTGGCTAGTGCCAGGGTGCCCTCAAACTAAGTAACTTTGCACCTAACCCTTACCATTTAAAGGTTAGACATATAGGTGACTTATAAGTTACTTAAGTGCAGTGTAAAATGGCTGTGAAATAACGTGGACGTTATTTCACTCAGGCTGCAGTGGCAGGCCTGTGTAAGAATTGTCAGAGCTCCCTATGGGTGGCAAAAGAAATGCTGCAGCCCATAGGGATCTCCTGGAACCCCAATACCCTGGGTACCTCAGTACCATATACTAGGGAATTATAAGGGTGTTCCAGTAAGCCAATGTAAATTGGTAAAAATGGTCACTAGCCTGTTAGTGACAATTTGGAAAGAAATGAGAGAGCATAACCACTGAGGTTCTAGTTAGCAGAGCCTCAGTGAGACAGTTAGTCACTACACAGGTAACACATTCAGGCACACTTATGAGCACTGGGCCCTGGCTGGCAGGATCCCAGTGAGACAGTGAAAACACCCTGACATACACTCACAAACAGGCCTAAAGTGGGGGTAACAAGGCTAGAAAGAGGCTACTTTCTCACACAACCCCCCCCAAACGAAGGACAATAAGGCTAACCTTGGCCAGTTGAGACTTTATTGTCTAAGTGGTGATAATTAGAGAGTAGCTCTGCAATAGACTGGTTACTCCCTTTATCATCCACTATATGGTTACTTCCCTGTGGGGATGTAAACCACCCTGTTTGAAGTTTTTTAGCTAAGCAACAATGTGAAGATGTATTTTCAGAGTTTTTATCAGTAAGTTTTAGTTTAGAGCAGTGGGAATTATCCACTGAACCTATTTGTAATGATGGAAATGCCAGACAGGGATGCTGTCTCAGTAAAGCCATAGCTGGGCAAAAACTTTGTCCATATGGCTGGAAGAGAGAACAGGGATGCTGTTTCTCTTGAGTTGGAGCAGGGCAGGGATGCTGTCCTATGAGCTCCACACTAGGGCAGGGATGCTGTCCTAAGTGTTGTGAGGCAGTGCAGGGTTTCTGCACTAAAGTTTCTCTGGGAGGGTTGGAGGGATGCTCCATGTTAACTAAAATGGTGCTTTTTTCTCACCAATGTTAGTTATCCCATAGAGAGGTACTTCCACCTCAGGGAGTCCAGCTTTGCCAGCTGATGATTCCCTTGGAACAGGTGCCACCCCAGGAGAGGTTTCTCCCACCACAGGAATAGTATCCTGAATGGTAGGGTGGTTAGGGGATACTGTGATACCCTTTTTACCTGTTGATGGAGAGGGATCCTGAGTTTTCAGGCCTTCTCTCCTTTGCTTTTTCATTTCACTTGAAATGAGAGGGAACAATTCCTCAGGGATGCCCAGCATGGCTGCATGGGCATAAAACTCTACATCAGCCCAACCTGAGGCCTCTAGGTCATTACCTAAGAGACAGTCTACAGGTAAGCTAGGTGATACCACCAACTGCTTAGGGCCAGTAACTCCACCCCAACTAAACTGAATTATAGCTAAGGGAAGAAACTTAGTGGAGTTATGGACATCAATAATCTTATACTGTTGTCCAATGATGTGTTGTTCAGGAGGCACTAGGTTTTCAGTCACCAAAGTGAAACTGGCACCTGTGTCCCTGTAGGCCAAGGCCTCAACACCATTTATTGAAACTGTCTGCCTGTACTTATCCATTGTAAGGGGACAAGCAGCCAGTGTGGCAAGGCCAATGCCAGTAGGTGTGACAGAAACTGTCTTGGGACTGATTACATCAGTTTCCACTATGGACCCATAAGTGAACCCAACTACACCCTTTGCTTGACTGTTGCCAGCAGTCCCACCACTAGTACCATTACTGCTAGGGGCACTAGAGCTTGATGTATTAGTGGTGGTAGGCTCAGGGGGTTTACCTGGACAGGACTTATCCCCTGGCCTATGGCCTCTGTTTTTACACACAAAGCACCAAGGCTTTTTAATGTGTGCAGGTTGGGAAGAAGAGGAAGAATTTGTTTTATCCCCACCCTCTGAAGAGTGTTTAAGATTTGAAGTGGGATCTTTGGTTTTACCCTTATCCCCATGCTTATCTTGAGATTTTTCACCATCTTTCTTCTTATTGCCATCTTTGTCACCCCCTGTATGAACTTTTCTGTTCACCCTTGTTCTGACCCATTTGTCTGCCTTCTTTCCCAATTCTTGGGGAGAGGTCAGATCAGAGTCTACCAGGTACTGGTGCAACAAATCAGACACACAATTATTAAGTATATGCTCTCTCAGGATTGTGTTATACAGGCTTTCATAATCAGTAACTTTACTGCCATGTAACCACCCCTCCAAGGCCTTCACTGAATGGTCAATGAAATCAACCCAGTCTTGTGAAGACTCCTTTTTGGTCTCTCTGAACTTTATCCTGTACTGTTCAGTGGTTAAGCCATAACCATCCAGGAGTGCATTCTTAAGAACTGTAAAATTATTGGCATCATTTTCTTTCACAGTAAGGAGCCTATCCCTACCTTTTCCACTAAATGATAGCCATAGGATAGCAGCCCACTGCCTTTGAGGGACATCCTGTACAACACAGGCCCTCTCAAGTGCAGCAAACCACTTGTTAATGTCATCCCCCTCCTTATAAGGGGGAACTATCTTGTGCAGATTCCTGGAATCATGCTCTTTTGCAGGATGACTATGGGGAATACTGCTGCTGCCACCATGGGTATCTAAACCCAACTTCTGTCTTTCCTTCTCTAATTCAAAAGACTGTCTATCCAAATCCAGCTGTTGCTTTTTAAGCTTCAGTCTGGTTTGTTCCACCCTCAACTTATTGAGTTCCCTCTCTAACATTCTGTCATCAGGGTTGGTGGGAGGGACATTTCTAGAAACAGAGCTATGATGGGAATGAACAGAAGGAGACCTGTCCCTTACAGAAGCCAACTTAACAGCTTGGTTTACAGAAACATTACTACCAGTATGGTGAGAATAAATGCTTTTGCTATGATGTGAGACAACACTATTTCTATGGTGTGGCTCATCATAATTACCATCTATGCTAGATTGTCTAGTAATGGGCAGGCTAGGAAGTTTCTTTCCTGAATCTTTTCCTGGGGGAGTCCCTGAATCTGATTGGGAACTATTAGGTACTTTTTCAACAGATGGGGCACCTATGGCCTTATCCTGTTCTCTAAGCATGTTAATTAATAGTTCTAAGGCAGGATTCTTCCCTACACTCAAACCTCTCTCTATACAGAGACTCCTTGCACTTTTCCAGCTAAGGTTGTCATATGCAAGTTTGGACAGATCAACACTTTGGCCTGTGCCAGACATTTTTTAGAGAGAGTTAAAGTGATAGAGAAAGAGACAAAAGTTTTCAGACTTTTTGGAAAGACAGAAAAAAAAACTTTTTTAAACTTTTAAGAACTTTTTGAAAGTTTTAGAAGTACTTTTCAGCACTTAGAAAAGAGTGAAAAGAGGAAAATGCAAAACTTTTTGGCTATGTGTATATACGCTGACCTTGTTTTGTATATTTTTCTCTTATGAAAAGTACAATGACAAGAGTGGTAAGTAGTCTCAAGCACTTATCCCACCACTGCACAACCAATGTAGGAGGCTGGACTGGCTTGTAGTGAGTACCAAGGGGTACTTGCACCTTGCACCAGGCCCAGTTATCCCTTATTAGTGTATAGGGTGTCTAGCAGCTTAGGCTGATAGATAATGGTAGCTTAGCAGAGCAGCTTAGGCTGAACTAGGAGACGTGTGAAGCTACTACAGTACCACTTAGTGTCATATGCACAATATCATAAGAAAACACAATACACAGTTATACTAAAAATAAAGGTACTTTATTTTTATGACAATATGCCAAAGTATCTTAGAGTGTACCCTCAGTGGGAGGATAGGAAATATACACAAGATATATATACACAATAGCAAAAATATGCAGTATAGTCTTAGAAAACAGTGCAAACAATGTATAGTTACAATAGGATGCAATGGGGAAACATAGGGATAGGGGCAACACAAACCATATACTCCAGAAGTGGAATGCGAACCACGAATGGACCCCAAACCTAGGTGACCTTGTAGAGGGTCGCTGGGACTATTAGAAAATAGTGAGAGTTAGAAAAATAACCCTCCCCAAGACCCTGAAAAGTGAGTGCAAAGTGCACTAAAGTTCCCCTAAGGACAAAAGAGTCGTGTTAGAGGAATAATGCAGGAAAGACACAAACCAGCAATGCAACAACTGTGGATTTCCAATCTAGGGTACCTGTGGAACAAGGGGACCAAGTCCAAAAGTCACAAGCAAGTCGGAGATGGGCAGATGCCCAGGAAATGCCAGCTGCGGGTGCAAAGAAGCTTCGACTGGACAGAAGAAGCTGAGGTTTCTGCAGGAACGAAAAGGGCTAGAGACTTCCCCTTTGGTGCACGGATCCCTCTCGCCTTAGAAAGTCGTGCAGAAGTGTTTTCCCGCCGGAAGGACGCCAACAAGCCTTGCTACACGCAAATCGTGCGTTTGGTGTTTTTGGACGCTGCTGGGACCCAGGCGGGACCAGGAGGTCGCAAATTGGACCTGCGGAGAGAGGGGACGTCGAGCAAGACAAAGAGCCCTCACTGAAGCAGGTAGCACCCGGAGAAGTGCCAGAAGCAGGCACTACGAGGATGCGTGAAATGGTGCTCGCCGAAGTTGCACAAAGGAGTCCCACGTCGCCGGAGACCAACTTAGAAAGTCGTGCAATGCAGGTTTGAGTGCCGTGGGCCCAGGCTTGGCTGTGCACGAAGGATTTCCGCTGGAAGTGCACAGGGGCCGGAGTAGCTGCAAAGTCGCGGTTCCCAGCAATGCAGCCCAGCGAGGTGAGGCAAGGACTTACCTCCACCAAACTTGGGCTGAAGAGTCACTGGACTGTGGGGGTCACTTGGACAGCGTCGCTGGATTCGAGGGACCTCGCTCGTCGTGCTGAGAGGAGACCCAAGGGACCGGTAATGCAGCTTTTTGGTGCCTGCGGTTGCAGGGGGAAGATTCCGTCGACCCACGGGAGATTTCTTCTGAGCTTCTGGTGCAGAGAGGAGGCAGACTACCCCCACAGCATGCACAAGCAGGAAAACAATCGAGAAGGCGGCAGGATCAGCGTTACAGAGTTGCAGTAGTCGTCTTTGCTACTATGTTGCAGGTTTGCAGGCTTCCAGCGCGGTCAGCGGTCGATTCCTTATCAGAAGGTGAAGAGGGAGATGCAGAGGAACTCGGCTGAGCTCATGCATTCGTTATCTAAAGTTTCCCCAGAGACAGAGACCCTAAATAGCCAGAAAAGAGGGTTTGGCTACCTAGGAGAGAGGAAAGGCTACTAACACCTGAAGGAGCCTATCAGCAGGAGTCTCTGACGTCACCTGGTGGCACTGGCCACTCAGAGCAGTCCAGTGTGCCAGCAGCACCTCTGTTTCCAAGATGGCAGAGGTCTGGAGCACACTGGAGGAGCTCTGGAGACCTCCCAGGGGAGGTGCAGGTCAGGGGAGTGGTCACTCCCCTTTCCTTTGTCCAGTTTCGCGCCAGAGCAGGGGCTAAGGGGTCCCTGAACCGGTGTAGACTGGCTTATGCAGAATTGGGCACATCTGTGCCCAACAAAGCATTTCCAGAGGCTGGGGGAGGCTACTCCTCCCCTGCCTTCACACCATTTTCCAAAGGGAGAGGGTGTCACACCCTCTCTCAGAGGAAGTTCTTTGTGCTGCCATCCTGGGCCAGGCCTGGCTGGACCCCAGGAGGGCAGCTGCCTGTCTGAGGGGTTGGCAGCAGCAGCAGCTGCAGTGAAACCCCAGGAAGGGCAGTCTGGCAGTACCAGGGTCTGTGCTACAGACCACTGGGATCATGGAATTGTACCAACAATGCCAGGATGGCATAGAGGGGGCTATTCCATGATCATAGACATGTTACATGGCCATATTCGGAGTTACCATGGTGAAGCTACATATAGGTAGTGACCTATATGTAGTGCACGTGTGTAATGGTGTCCCCGCACTCACAAAGTTCAGTGAATTGGCTCTGAACAATGTGGGGGCACCTTGGCTAGTGCCAGGGTGCCCTCACACTAAGTAACTTTGCACCTAACCTTTACCAGGTAAAGGTTAGACATATAGGTGACTTATAACTTACTTAAGTGCAGTGTAAAATGGCTGTGAAATAACGTGGACGTTATTTCACTCAGGCTGCAGTGGCAGGCCTGTGTAAGAATTGTCAGAGCTCCCTATGGGTGGCAAAAGAAATGCTGCAGCCCATAGGGATCTCCTGGAACCCCAATACCCTGGGTACCTCAGTACCATATACTATGGAATTATAAGGGTGTTCCAGTAAGCCAATGTAAATTGGTAAAAATGGTCACTAGCCTGTCAGTGACAATTTGGAAAGAAATGAGAGAGCCTAACCACTGAGGTTCTGATTAGCAGAGCCTCAGTGAGACAGTTAGTCACTACACAGGTAACACATTCAGGCACACTTATGAGCACTGGGGCCCTGGGTTACCAGGGTCCCAGTGACACATACAACTAAAACAACATATATACAGTGAAAAATGGGGGTAACATGCCAGGCAAGATGGTACTTTCCTACACAACCCCCCCCCAAATGAAGGACAATAAGACTAGCCATGACCTGATGAGTCTTCATTGTCTAAGTGGAAATATCTGGAGAGTCCATCTGCATTGGAGTGGCTACTCCCAGGTCTATGTTCCACTGTATAGTCCATTCCCTGTAGGGATATGGACCACCTCAACAATTTAGGATTTTCACCTTTCATTTGTTTTAGCCAAAGTAGAGGTTTGAGGTCTGTCTGAACAATGAAGTGAGTGCCAAACAGGTATGGCCTCAACTTCTTCAGAGCCCAGACCACAGCAAAGGCCTCCCTCTCAATGGCAGACCAACGCTTTTCTCTAGGGGTCAACCTCCTACTAATAAAAGCAACAGGTTGATCCTGGCCCTCAGAATTAAGTTGTGATAGGACTGCCCCTACTCCTAATTCAGATGCATCAGTTTGGACATAGAATTTTTTAGAGTAACAAGGGCTTTTCAGGACAGGTGCAGAGCACATGGCCTGCTTCAGCTCCTCAAAAGCTTTCTGACAGCTTGCTGTCCATAATACCTTTTTAGGCATTTTCTTGGATGTGAGGTCATTAAGAGGGGCTGCAATGGAGCCATAGTTCTTAATGAACCTCCTGTAATACCCAGTGAGGCCTAGGAAGGCTCTCACCTGAGTCTGAGTGGTAGGGGGAACCCAATCAATAATAGTTTGGATTTTCCCCTGAAGTGGTGCAATCTGTTCCCCACCAACAAGGTGTCCCAGATAAACCACCTTACCCTGCCCTATCTGGCACTTTGAAGCCTTGATAGTGAGGCCTGCCTTTTGCAGAGCCTCCAAAACTTTCCATAGGTGGACCAGGTGATCATCCCAGCTGGAGCTAAAGACAGCTATATCGTCCAAATATGCTGCACTGAAAGCTTCCAGCCCTTGCAGGACTGTGTTCACCAACCTCTGAAAAGTGGCAGGTGCATTTTTCAAACCAAAAGGCATTACAGTAAACTGGTAATGTCCTCCAATGGTAGAAAATGCAGTCTTAGGTTTAGCATCTTCTGACAATTTGATCTGCCAATACCCTGCAGTCAAATCAAAAGTGCTTAGATACTTGGCAGATGCCAGTGTATCTATAAGCTCATCTGCCCTGGGTATAGGGTGAGCATCAGTTTTGGTTACCAAGTTGAGACCTCTATAGTCTACACAAAACCTAATTTCCTTCTTTCCATCTTTAGAATTGGGTTTTGGTACCAGTACCACAGGAGAAGCCCATGGACTGTCAGAGTGCTCAACCACTCCTAGTTCCAACATTTTCTGAACTTCTTGCTTTATGCAGTCCCTGACATGGTCAGGCTGCCTATAGATCTTACTTTTGACAGGTAAACTGTCTCCAGTATCTATAGTGTGCTCACACCAAGAAGTGGTGCCTGGCACAGTAGAGAAGAGTTCTGAAAATTGTCCTAGGAGATTTATGCAATTGTCTTTCTGCTCAGCAGTAAGACAATCAGCCAAAACTACACCTTCCACAAGAGCATCTTGATCTGTGGAAGAGAAGAGATCAGGTAGAGGATCACTGTCTTCTTCCTGTCCCTCATCTGTTGCCATGAGCAGGGTGAGATCAGCCCTGTCATAGTAGGGTTTCAGGCGGTTGACATGGAGCACCCTAAGGGGACTCCTGGCAGTGCCTAAGTCAACCAAGTAGGTGACTTCACACTTCTTTTTAACAATTGTGTGGGGTCCACTCCATTTATCTTGGAGTGCTCTTGGGGCCACAGGCTCCAAGACCCACACTTTCTGCCCTGGTTGGTACTGTACCAAAACAGCCTTCTGATCATGCCATTGCTTCTGGAGCTCTTGGCTGGCCTGAAGGTTTTTACTGGCCTTTTTCATGTACTCAGCCATCCTTGATCTGAGGCCAAGTACATAATCCACAATATCCTGCTTAGGAGCTTTTAAAGGTTGTTCCCAACCCTCCTTTACAAGTGTGAGTGGACCCCTAACAGGGTGTCCAAAAAGAAGTTCAAAGGGGCTGAAGCCCACTCCTTTCTGGGGTACCTCCCTGTAGGCAAAAAGGAGGCATGGTAGAAGGATATCCCATCTCCTGCGGAGTTTTTCAGGGAGTCCCATAATCATGCCTTTGAGAGTTTTATTAAATCTCTCCACCAGTCCATTTGTTTGTGGATGATAGGGTGTTGTGAACTTGTACGTTACACCACACTCCTTCCACATGGCCTTTAAGTATGCAGACATGAAATTGCTTCCCCTGTCTGATACTACTTCCTTTGGGAAGCCCACCCTGGAAAATATTCCCAGGAGGGCCTTTGCCACTGCAGGAGCTGTAGTGGTCCTTAAAGGAATAGCTTCAGGATATCTTGTGACATGGTCCACTACCACTAAGATAAACCTATTGCCTGAAGCAGTAGGAGGGTCAAGGGGTCCAGCTATGTCAACCCCTACCCTTTCAAAGGGAACCCCAACCACAGGCAGTGGGATAAGGGGTGCCTTTGGGGTGCCACCTGTCTTGCCACTGGCTTGACAGGTTTCACAGGACTTGCAAAATTCTTTTGTGTCCTCAGACATCCTAGGCCAATGAAACAGGGGAACAAGCCTGTCCCAAGTTTTCATTTGTCCTAGATGCCCAGCTAAGGGAATGTCATGTGCCAGTGTTAGGAGGAACTTTCTGTACTCCTGAGGAATCACTAATCTCCTGGCAGCTCCAGGTTTAGGATCCCTATTCTCAGTGTACAAGAGGTTGTCCTCCCAGTAAACTCTGTGAGAGTCACTGACATCCCCATTAGCCTGTTTGACAGCTTGCTGTCTGAGACCCTCTAGTGTGGGACAGGTTTGCTGTGCCACACTCAGCTCCTCTCTGGCAGGCCCCCCTTCATCCAAAAGCTCAGCAGTGTCTGCTTCCAGCTCCTCTGGTGTAGGTTCTGCACAGGGAGGGAATTCTTCTTCCTCTGAATTAGAATCCACTGTAGAGGGAGGGATAGTAGGAAGTGGTTTGCTTCTACTAGCCCTAGCTTTAGGGAGCACTTGGTCCATTGTTCCAGGATCCAAGCTTCCCTGTCCTTTTTGCTTTTTGGCCTGAGCCCTTGTCAAAGCAAAAATATGCCCTGGGATGCCCAGCATTGCTGCATGGGCCTCCAACTCCACATCTGACCAAGCTGATGTCTCCAAATCATTCCCTAATAGACAGTCTACAGGTAAATCTGAAGCTACCACAACTTTCTTTGGACCAGTTACCCCCCCCCAGTTGAGATTTACAACAGCCATGGGGTGGCTTTGTGTTATGTTGTGAGCATCGGTTACTTGGTACTGGTGTCCAAGTATGTGTTGTTCAGGGTGCACCAGTTTCTCAATCACCATTGTGACACTGGCACCTGTGTCCCTGTAGGCCTGGACCTCAACACCATTTATTAGGGTTAGTTGCTTGTACTTCTCCAAGTTATGGGGGCAAGCAACCAAAGTGGCTAAATCAATAGCCCCTTCAGAGACTAAAGTAGCCTCTGTGGTCTCCCTAATTAGACCAACCCCAACTAAATTACCAAAAGTGAGCCCAGCTACTCCCTTGGATTGGCTATTAGTAGGTTTGCTCCCACCACCACTGCTATTAGTAGGGACACTAGGTGTAGCAGTAGGGGTTGTAGTGGTAGGAGCTGTGGTGCCTTTCTTTGGACAACTGGGATCTGTTGTCCAATGGCCTTTTATTTTACATAAATAGCACCATGGTTTCTTTTCCTTGTTCTGATTAAAGGAGGATTTGGACCCACCACCCCCACCAGAGTGTTTTTGTGGGCCTGATGAAGACTCATTTTTAGATTTGTCCCCACCCTTGTCAGAAGACTTACCATCCTTCTTTTTGTTGCCATCTTTGTCACCCCCTGTATGAACTTTTCTGTTCACTCTTGTTCTGACCCATTTGTCTGCCTTCTTTCCCAATTCTTGGGGAGAGGTCAGATCAGAGTCCACCAAGTACTGGTGCAACAAATCAGACACACAATTATTAAGAATATGCTCTCTCAGGATCAAGTTATACAGGCTGTCATAATCGGTAACTTTACTGCCATGTAACCACCCCTCCAAGGCCTTCACTGCCTGGTCAATGAAATCAACCCAGTCTTGTGAAGACTCCTTTTTGGTCTCTCTGAACTTTATCCTGTACTGTTCAGTGGTTAAGCCATAACCATCCAGGAGTGCATTCTTAAGAACTTGGAAATTATTAGCATCATTTTCTTTTACAGTAAGGAGCCTATCCCTACCTTTTCCAGTAAATGATAGCCATAGGATAGCAGCCCACTGCTTTTGAGGGACATCCTGTACAGCACAGGCCCTCTCAAGTGCAGCAAACCACTTGTTAATGTCATCCCCCTCCTTATAAGGGGGAACTATCTTGTGCAGATTCCTGGAATCATGCTCTTTTGCAGGATGACTATGGGGAATACTGCTGCTGCCACCATGGGTATCTAAACCCAACTTCTGTCTTTCCTTCTCTACTTCTAAAGACTGTCTATCCAAATCCAACTGTTGCTTCTTGAGCTTCAGTCTGGTTTGTTCCACTCTCAATCTATTGAGCTCCCTTTCTAACAATCTGTCATCAGGGTGGGTGGGAGGGACATTTCTAGATACAGAGGTATGATGGGAATGAACAGAAGGAGACCTGTCCCTTACAGAGGACACCCTAACAGCTTGGCTACCAGTATAATGTGAGAGCACACCATCAGTATGGTGTGATTCAACCTCAGTACCAACTATGCTAGACTGTTTAGTAATGGGCAGGCTGAGAATTTTCTTTCCTGAACCTTTTCCTGGGGGAGTCCCTGGATCAGATTGAGAACCATTAGCTACTTTTTCACCAGATTTGGCACTCATGGCCTTATCCTGTACTCTAAGCATATTAATTAACAGTTCTAAGGAAGGATTCTTCCCTACACTCAAACCTCTCTCTATGCAGAGACTCCTTGCTCCTTTCCAGCTAAGGTGATCATATGCAAGTTTGGACAGTTCAACATTTTTTCCTGTGCCAGACATTTTTTAGAGAGAGTTAAAGTGATAGAAAAAGAGAAAAAAGTTTTCAGAACTTTTTGGAAAGACAGAAAAAACTTTTTAAACTTTTAAGAACTTTTTGAAAGTTTAGAAGTACTTTTCAGCACTTAGAAAAGAGTGAAAAGAGGAAATGCAAAACTTTTTGGCTATGTGTATATACACTGACCTTGTTTTGTATATTTTTCTCTTATGAAAAGTACAATGACAAGAGTGGTAAGTAGTCTCAAGCACTTATCCCACCACTGCACAACCAATGTAGGAGGCTGGACTGGCTTGTAGTGAGTACCAAGGGGTACTTGCACCTTGCACCAGGCCCAGTTATCCCTTATTAGTGTATAGGGTGTCTAGCAGCTTAGGCTGATAGATAATGGTAGCTTAGCAGAGCAGCTTAGGCTGAACTAGGAGACGTGTGAAGCTACTACAGTACCACTTAGTGTCATATGCACAATATCATAAGAAAACACAATACACAGTTATACTAAAAATAAAGGTACTTTATTTTTATGACAATATGCCAAAGTATCTTAGAGTGTACCCTCAGTGGGAGGATAGGAAATATACACAAGATATATATACACAATAGCAAAAATATGCAGTATAGTCTTAGAAAACAGTGCAAACAATGTATAGTTACAATAGGATGCAATGGGGAAACATAGGGATAGGGGCAACACAAACCATATACTCCAGAAGTGGAATGCGAACCACGAATGGACCCCAAACCTAGGTGACCTTGTAGAGGGTCGCTGGGACTATTAGAAAATAGTGAGAGTTAGAAAAATAACCCTCCCCAAGACCCTGAAAAGTGAGTGCAAAGTGCACTAAAGTTCCCCTAAGGACAAAAGAGTCGTGTTAGAGGAATAATGCAGGAAAGACACAAACCAGCAATGCAACAACTGTGGATTTCCAATCTAGGGTACCTGTGGAACAAGGGGACCAAGTCCAAAAGTCACAAGCAAGTCGGAGATGGGCAGATGCCCAGGAAATGCCAGCTGTGGGTGCAAAGAAGCTTCGACTGGACAGAAGAAGCTGAGGTTTCTGCAGGAACGAAAAGGGCTAGAGACTTCCCCTTTGGTGCACGGATCCCTCTCGCCTTAGAAAGTCGTGCAGAAGTGTTTTCCCGCCGGAAGGACGCCAACAAGCCTTGCTACACGCAAATCATGCGTTTGGTGTTTTTGGACGCTGCTGGGACCCAGGCGGGACCAGGAGGTCGCAAATTGGACCTGCGGAGAGAGGGGACGTCGAGCAAGACAAAGAGCCCTCACTGAAGCAGGTAGCACCCGGAGAAGTGCCAGAAGCATGCACTACGAGGATGCGTGAAACGGTGCTCGCCGAAGTTGCACAAAGGAGTCCCACGTCGCCGGAGACCAACTTAGAAAGTCGTGCAATGCAGGTTAGAGTGCCGTGGACCCAGGCTTGGCTGTGCACGAAGGATTTCCGCTGGAAGTGCACAGGGGCCGGAGTAGCTGCAAAGTCGCGGTTCCCAGCAATGCAGCCCAGCGAGGTGAGGCAAGGACTTACCTCCACCAAACTTGGGCTGAAGAGTCACTGGACTGTGGGGGTCACTTGGACAGTGTCGCTGGATTCGAGGGACCTCGCTCGTTGTGCTGAGAGGAGACCCAAGGGACCGGTAATGCAGCTTTTTGGTGCCTGCGGTTGCAGGGGGAAGATTCCGTCGACCCACGGGAGATTTCTTCGGAGCTTCTGGTGCAGAGAGGAGGCAGACTACCCCCACAGCATGCACAAGCAGGAAAACAATCGAGAAGGCGGCAGGATCAGCGTTACAGAGTTGCAGTAGTCGTCTTTGCTACTATGTTGCAGGTTTGCAGGCTTCCAGCGCGGTCAGCGGTCGATTCCTTATCAGAAGGTGAAGAGGGAGATGCAGAGGAACTCGGCTGAGCTCATGCATTCGTTATCTAAAGTTTCCCCAGAGACAGAGACCCTAAATAGCCAGAAAAGAGGGTTTGGCTACCTAGGAGAGAGGAAAGGCTACTAACACCTGAAGGAGCCTATCAGCAGGAGTCTCTGACGTCACCTGGTGGCACTGGCCACTCAGAGCAGTCCAGTGTGCCAGCAGCACCTCTGTTTCCAAGATGGCAGAGGTCTGGAGCACACTGGAGGAGCTCTGGACACCTCCCAGGGGAGGTGCAGGTCAGGGGAGTGGTCACTCCCCTTTCCTTTGTCCAGTTTCGCGCCAGAGCAGGGGCTAAGGGGTCCCTGAACCGGTGTAGACTGGCTTATGCAGAATTGGGCACATCTGTGCCCAACAAAGCATTTCCAGAGGCTGGGGGAGGCTACTCCTCCCCTGCCTTCACACCATTTTCCAAAGGGAGAGGGTGTCACACCCTCTCTCAGAGGAAGTTCTTTGTGCTGCCATCCTGGGCCAGGCCTGGCTGGACCCCAGGAGGGCAGCTGCCTGTCTGAGGGGTTGGCAGCAGCAGCAGCTGCAGTGAAACCCCAGGAAGGGCAGTCTGGCAGTACCAGGGTCTGTGCTACAGACCACTGGGATCATGGAATTGTACCAACAATGCCAGGATGGCATAGAGGGGGCAATTCCATGATCATAGACATGTTACATGGCCATATTCGGAGTTACCATGGTGAAGCTACATATAGGTAGTGACCTATATGTAGTGCACGCGTGTAATGGTGTCCCCGCACTCACAAAGTTCAGTGAATTGGCTCTGAACAATGTGGGGGCACCTTGGCTAGTGCCAGGGTGCCCTCACACTAAGTAACTTTGCACCTAACCTTTACCAGGTAAAGGTTAGACATATAGGTGACTTATAAGTTACTTAAGTGCAGTGTAAAATGGCTGTGAAATAACGTGGACGTTATTTCACTCAGGCTGCAGTGGCAGGCCTGTGTAAGATTTGTCAGAGCTCCCTATGGGTGGCAAAAGAAATGCTGCAGCCCATAGGGATCTCCTGGAACCCCAATACCCTGGGTACCTCAGTACCATATACTATGGAATTATAAGGGTGTTCCAGTAAGCCAATGTAAATTGGTAAAAATGGTCACTAGCCTGTCAGTGACAATTTGGAAAGAAATGAGAGAGCCTAACCACTGAGGTTCTGATTAGCAGAGCCTCAGTGAGACAGTTAGTCACTACACAGGTAACACATTCAGGCACACTTATGAGCACTGGGGCCCTGGGTTACCAGGGTCCCAGTGACACATACAACTAAAACAACATATATACAGTGAAAAATGGGGGTAACATGCCAGGCAAGATGGTACTTTCCTACACAACCCCCCCCCAAATGAAGGACAATAAGACTAGCCATGACCTGATGAGTCTTCATTGTCTAAGTGGAAATATCTGGAGAGTCCATCTGCATTGGAGTGGCTACTCCCAGGTCTATGTTCCACTGTATAGTCCATTCCCTGTAGGGATATGGACCACCTCAACAATTTAGGATTTTCACCTTTCATTTGTTTTAGCCAAAGTAGAGGTTTGAGGTCTGTCTGAACAATGAAGTGAGTGCCAAACAGGTATGGCCTCAACTTCTTCAGAGCCCAGACCACAGCAAAGGCCTCCCTCTCAATGGCAGACCAACGCTTTTCTCTAGGGGTCAACCTCCTACTAATAAAAGCAACAGGTTGATCCTGGCCCTCAGAATTAAGTTGTGATAGGACTGCCCCTACTCCTAATTCAGATGCATCAGTTTGGACATAGATTTTTTTAGAGTAACAAGGGCTTTTCAGGACAGGTGCAGAGCACATGGCCTGCTTCAGCTCCTCAAAAGCTTTCTGACAGCTTGCTGTCCATAATACCTTTTTAGGCATTTTCTTGGATGTGAGGTCATTAAGAGGGGCTGCAATGGAGCCATAGTTCTTAATGAACCTCCTGTAATACCCAGTGAGGCCTAGGAAGGCTCTCACCTGAGTCTGAGTGGTAGGGGGAACCCAATCAATAATAGTTTGGATTTTCCCCTGAAGTGGTGCAATCTGTTCCCCACCAACAAGGTGTCCCAGATAAACCACCTTACCCTGCCCTATCTGGCACTTTGAAGCCTTGATAGTGAGGCCTGCCTTTTGCAGAGCCTCCAAAACTTTCCATAGGTGGACCAGGTGATCATCCCAGCTGGAGCTAAAGACAGCTATATCGTCCAAATATGCTGCACTGAAAGCTTCCAGCCCTTGCAGGACTGTGTTCACCAACCTCTGAAAAGTGGCAGGTGCATTTTTCAAACCAAAAGGCATTACAGTAAACTGGTAATGTCCTCCAATGGTAGAAAATGCAGTCTTAGGTTTAGCATCTTCTGACAATTTGATCTGCCAATACCCTGCAGTCAAATCAAAAGTGCTTAGATACTTGGCAGATGCCAGTGTATCTATAAGCTCATCTGCCCTGGGTATAGGGTGAGCATCAGTTTTGGTTACCAAGTTGAGACCTCTATAGTCTACACAAAACCTAATTTCCTTCTTTCCATCTTTAGAATTGGGTTTTGGTACCAGTACCACAGGAGAAGCCCATGGACTGTCAGAGTGCTCAACCACTCCTAGTTCCAACATTTTCTGAACTTCTTGCTTTATGCAGTCCCTGACATGGTCAGGCTGCCTATAGATCTTACTTTTGACAGGTAAACTGTCTCCAGTATCTATAGTGTGCTCACACCAAGAAGTGGTGCCTGGCACAGTAGAGAAGAGTTCTGAAAATTGTCCTAGGAGATTTATGCAATTGTCTTTCTGCTCAGCAGTAAGACAATCAGCCAAAACTACACCTTCCACAAGAGCATCTTGATCTGTGGAAGAGAAGAGATCAGGTAGAGGATCACTGTCTTCTTCCTGTCCCTCATCTGTTGCCATGAGCAGGGTGAGATCAGCCCTGTCATAGTAGGGTTTCAGGCGGTTGACATGGAGCACCCTAAGGGGACTCCTGGCAGTGCCTAAGTCAACCAAGTAGGTGACTTCACCCTTCTTTTCAACAATTGTGTGGGGTCAACTCCATTTATCTTGGAGTGCTCTTGGGGCCACAGGCTCCAAGACCCACACTTTCTGCCCTGGTTGGTACTGTACCAAAACAGCCTTCTGATCATGCCATTGCTTCTGGAGCTCTTGGCTGGCCTGAAGGTTTTTACTGGCCTTTTTCATGTACTCAGCCATCCTTGATCTGAGGCCAAGTACATAATCCACAATATCCTGCTTAGGAGCTTTTAAAGGTTGTTCCCAACCCTCCTTTACAAGTGTGAGTGGACCCCTAACAGGGTGTCCAAAAAGAAGTTCAAAGGGGCTGAAGCCCACTCCTTTCTGGGGTACCTCCCTGTAGGCAAAAAGGAGGCATGGTAGAAGGATATCCCATCTCCTGCGGAGTTTTTCAGGGAGTCCCATAATCATGCCTTTGAGAGTTTTATTAAATCTCTCCACCAGTCCATTTGTTTGTGGATGATAGGGTGTTGTGAACTTGTACGTTACACCACACTCCTTCCACATGGCCTTTAAGTATGCAGACATGAAATTGCTTCCCCTGTCTGATACTACTTCCTTTGGGAAGCCCACCCTGGAAAATATTCCCAGGAGGGCCTTTGCCACTGCAGGAGCTGTAGTGGTCCTTAAAGGAATAGCTTCAGGATATCTTGTGGCATGGTCCACTACCACTAAGATAAACCTATTGCCTGAAGCAGTAGGAGGGTCAAGGGGGCCAACTATGTCAACCCCTACCCTTTCAAAGGGAACCCCAACCACAGGCAGTGGGATAAGGGGTGCCTTTGGGGTGCCACCTGTCTTGCCACTGGCTTGACAGGTTTCACAGGACTTGCAAAATTCTTTTGTGTCCTCAGACATCCTAGGCCAATGAAACAGGGGAACAAGCCTGTCCCAAGTTTTCATTTGTCCTAGATGCCCAGCTAAGGGAATGTCATGTGCCAGTGTTAGGAGGAACTTTCTGTACTCCTGAGGAATCACTAATCTCCTGGCAGCTCCAGGTTTAGGATCCCTATGCTCAGTGTACAAGAGGTTGTCCTCCCAGTAAACTCTGTGAGAGTCACTGACATCCCCATTAGCCTGTTTGACAGCTTGCTGTCTGAGACCCTCTAATGTGGGACAGGTTTGCTGTGCCACACTCAGCTCCTCTCTGGCAGGCCCCCCTTCACCCAAAAGCTCAGCAGTGTCTGCTTCCAGCTCCTCTGGTGTAGGTTCTGCACAGGGAGGGAATTCTTCTTCCTCTGAATTAGAATCCACTGTAGAGGGAGGGATAGTAGGAAGTGGTTTGCTTCTACTAGCCCTAGCTTTAGGGAGCACTTGGTCCATTGTTCCAGGATCCAAGCTTCCCTGTCCTTTTTGCTTTTTGGCCTGAGCCCTTGTCAAAGCAAAAATATGCCCTGGGATGCCCAGCATTGCTGCATGGGCCTCCAACTCCACATCTGACCAAGCTGATGTCTCCAAATCATTCCCTAATAGACAGTCTACAGGTAAATCTGAAGCTACCACAACTTTCTTTGGACCAGTTACCCCCCCCAGTTGAGATTTACAACAGCCATGGGGTGGCTTTGTGTTATGTTGTGAGCATCGGTTACTTGGTACTGGTGTCCAAGTATGTGTTGTTCAGGGTGCACCAGTTTCTCAATCACCATTGTGACACTGGCACCTGTGTCCCTGTAGGCCTGGACCTCAACACCATTTATTAGGGTTAGTTGCTTGTACTTCTCCAAGTTATGGGGGCAAGCAACCAAAGTGGCTAAATCAATAGCCCCTTCAGAGACTAAAGTAGCCTCTGTGGTCTCCCTAATTAGACCAACCCCAACTAAATTACCAAAAGTGAGCCCAGCTACTCCCTTGGATTGGCTATTAGTAGGTTTGCTCCCACCACCACTGCTATTAGTAGGGACACTAGGTGTAGCAGTAGGGGTTGTAGTGGTAGGAGCTGTGGTGCCTTTCTTTGGACAACTGGGATCTGTTGTCCAATGGCCTTTTATTTTACATAAATAGCACCATGGTTTCTTTTCCTTGTTCTGATTAAAGGAGGATTTGGACCCACCACCCCCACCAGAGTGTTTTTGTGGGCCTGATGAAGACTCATTTTTAGATTTGTCCCCACCCTTGTCAGAAGACTTACCATCCTTCTTTTTGTTGCCATCTTTGTCACCCCCTGTATGAACTTTTCTGTTCACTCTTGTTCTGACCCATTTGTCTGCCTTCTTTCCCAATTCTTGGGGAGAGGTCAGATCAGAGTCCACCAAGTACTGGTGCAACAAATCAGACACACAATTATTAAGAATATGCTCTCTCAGGATCAAGTTATACAGGCTGTCATAATCAGTAACTTTACTGCCATGTAACCACCCCTCCAAGGCCTTCACTGCCTGGTCAATGAAATCAACCCAGTCTTGTGAAGACTCCTTTTTGGTCTCTCTGAACTTTATCCTGTACTGTTCAGTGGTTAAGCCATAACCATCCAGGAGTGCATTCTTAAGAACTTGGAAATTATTAGCATCATTTTCTTTTACAGTAAGGAGCCTATCCCTACCTTTTCCAGTAAATGATAGCCATAGGATAGCAGCCCACTGCTTTTGAGGGACATCCTGTACAGCACAGGCCCTCTCAAGTGCAGCAAACCACTTGTTAATGTCATCCCCCTCCTTATAAGGGGGAACTATCTTGTGCAGATTCCTGGAATCATGCTCTTTTGCAGGATGACTATGGGGAATACTGCTGCTGCCACCATGGGTATCTAAACCCAACTTCTGTCTTTCCTTCTCTAATTCTAAAGACTGTCTATCCAAATCCAGCTGTTGCTTCTTGAGCTTCAGTCTGGTTTGTTCCACTCTCAATCTATTGAGCTCCCTTTCTAACAATCTGTCATCAGGGTGGGTGGGAGGGACATTTCTAGATACAGAGGTATGATGGGAATGAACAGAAGGAGACCTGTCCCTTACAGAGGACACCCTAACAGCTTGGCTACCAGTATAATGTGAGAGCACACCATCAGTATGGTGTGATTCAACCTCAGTACCAACTATGCTAGACTGTCTAGTAATGGGAAGGCTGAGAAGTTTCTTTCCTGAACCTTTTCCTGGGGGAGTCCCTGGATCAGATTGAGAACCATTAGCTACTTTTTCACCAGATTTGGCACTCATGGCCTTATCCTGTACTCTAAGCATATTAATTAACAGTTCTAAGGAAGGATTCTTCCCTACACTCAAACCTCTCTCTATGCAGAGACTCCTTGCTCCTTTCCAGCTAAGGTGATCATATGCAAGTTTGGACAGTTCAACATTTTTTCCTGTGCCAGACATTTTTTAGAGAGAGTTAAAGTGATAGAAAAAGAGAAAAAAGTTTTCAGAACTTTTTGGAAAGACAGAAAAAACTTTTTAAACTTTTAAGAACTTTGTGAAAGTTTAGAAGTACTTTTCAGCACTTAGAAAAGAGTGAAAAGAGGAAATGCAAAACTTTTTGGCTATGTGTATATACACTGACCTTGTTTTGTATATTTTTCTCTTATGAAAAGTACAATGACAAGAGTGGTAAGTAGTCTCAAGCACTTATCCCACCACTGCACAACCAATGTAGGAGGCTGGACTGGCTTGTAGTGAGTACCAAGGGGTACTTGCACCTTGCACCAGGCCCAGTTATCCCTTATTAGTGTATAGGGTGTCTAGCAGCTTAGGCTGATAGATAATGGTAGCTTAGCAGAGCAGCTTAGGCTGAACTAGGAGACGTGTGAAGCTACTACAGTACCACTTAGTGTCATATGCACAATATCATAAGAAAACACAATACACAGTTATACTAAAAATAAAGGTACTTTATTTTTATGACAATATGCCAAAGTATCTTAGAGTGTACCCTCAGTGGGAGGATAGGAAATATACACAAGATATATATACACAATAGCAAAAATATGCAGTATAGTCTTAGAAAACAGTGCAAACAATGTATAGTTACAATAGGATGCAATGGGGAAACATAGGGATAGGGGCAACACAAACCATATACTCCAGAAGTGGAATGCGAACCACGAATGGACCCCAAACCTAGGTGACCTTGTAGAGGGTCGCTGGGACTATTAGAAAATAGTGAGAGTTAGAAAAATAACCCTCCCCAAGACCCTGAAAAGTGAGTGCAAAGTGCACTAAAGTTCCCCTAAGGACAAAAGAGTCATGTTAGAGGAATAATGCAGGAAAGACACAAACCAGCAATGCAACAACTGTGGATTTCCAATCTAGGGTACCTGTGGAACAAGGGGACCAAGTCCAAAAGTCACAAGCAAGTCGGAGATGGGCAGATGCCCAGGAAATGCCAGCTGCGGGTGCAAAGAAGCTTCGACTGGACAGAAGAAGCTGAGGTTTCTGCAGGAACGAAAAGGGCTAGAGACTTCCCCTTTGGTGGACGGATCCCTCTTGCCTTGGAGAGTTGTGCAAAAGTGTTTTCCCGCCGGAAGGACGCCAACAAGCCTTGCTACACGCAAATCGTGCGTTTAGCGTTTTTGGACGCTGCTGGGGCCCAGGCGGGACCAGGAGGTCGCAAATTGGACCTGCGGAGAGAGGGGACGTCGAGCAAGACAAAGAGCCCTCACTGAAGCAGGTAGCACCCGGAGAAGTGCCAGAAGCAGGCACTACGATGATGCGTGAAACGGTGCTCGCCGAAGTTGCACAAAGGAGTCCCACGTCGCCGGAGACCAACTTAGAAAGTCGTGCAATGCAGGTTAGAGTGCCGTGGACCCAGGCTTGGCTGTGCACGAAGGATTTCCGCCGGAAGTGCACAGGGGCCGGAGTAGCTGCAAAGTCGCGGTTCCCAGCAAAGCAGCCCAGCGAGGTGAGGCAAGGACTTACCTCCACCAAACTTGGGCTGAAGAGTCACTGGACTGTGGGGGTCACTTGGACAGTGTCGCTGGATTCGAGGGACCTCGCTCGTTGTGCTGAGAGGAGACCCAAGGGACTGGTAATGCAGCTTTTTGGTGCCTGCGGTTGCAGGGGGAAGATTCCGTCGACCCACGGGAGATTTCTTCGGAGCTTCTGGTGCAGAGAGGAGGCAGACTACCCCCACAGCATGCACAAGCAGGAAAACAATCGAGAAGGCGGCAGGATCAGCGTTACAGAGTTGCAGTAGTCGTCTTTGCTACTATGTTGCAGGTTTGCAGGCTTCCAGCGCGGTCAGCGGTCGATTCCTTATCAGAAGGTGAAGAGGGAGATGCAGAGGAACTCGGCTGAGCTCATGCATTCGTTATCTAAAGTTTCCCCAGAGACAGAGACCCTAAATAGCCAGAAAAGAGGGTTTGGCTACCTAGGAGAGAGGAAAGGCTACTAACACCTGAAGGAGCCTATCAGCAGGAGTCTCTGACGTCACCTGGTGGCACTGGCCACTCAGAGCAGTCCAGTGTGCCAGCAGCACCTCTGTTTCCAAGATGGCAGAGGTCTGGAGCACACTGGAGGAGCTCTGGACAACTCCCAGGGGAGGTGCAGGTCAGGGGAGTGGTCACTCCCCTTTCCTTTGTCCAGTTTCGCGCCAGAGCAGGGGCTAAGGGGTCCCTGAACCGGTGTAGACTGGCTTATGCAGAATTGGGCACATCTGTGCCCAACAAAGCATTTCCAGAGGCTGGGGGAGGCTACTCCTCCCCTGCCTTCACACCATTTTCCAAAGGGAGAGGGTGTCACACCCTCTCTCAGAGGAAGTTCTTTGTGCTGCCATCCTGGGCCAGGCCTGGCTGGACCCCAGGAGGGCAGCTGCCTGTCTGAGGGGTTGGCAGCAGCAGCAGCTGCAGTGAAACCCCAGGAAGGGCAGTCTGGCAGTACCAGGGTCTGTGCTACAGACCACTGGGATCATGGAATTGTACCAACAATGCCAGGATGGCATAGAGGGGGCAATTCCATGATCATAGACATGTTACATGGCCATATTCGGAGTTACCATGGTGAAGCTACATATAGGTAGTGACCTATATGTAGTGCACGCGTGTAATGGTGTCCCCGCACTCACAAAGTTCAGTGAATTGGCTCTGAACAATGTGGGGGCACCTTGGCTAGTGCCAGGGTGCCCTCACACTAAGTAACTTTGCACCTAACCTTTACCAGGTAAAGGTTAGACATATAGGTGACTTATAAGTTACTTAAGTGCAGTGTAAAATGGCTGTGAAATAACGTGGACGTTATTTCACTCAGGCTGCAGTGGCAGGCCTGTGTAAGATTTGTCAGAGCTCCCTATGGGTGGCAAAAGAAATGCTGCAGCCCATAGGGATCTCCTGGAACCCCAATACCCTGGGTACCTCAGTACCATATACTATGGAATTATAAGGGTGTTCCAGTAAGCCAATGTAAATTGGTAAAAATGGTCACTAGCCTGTCAGTGACAATTTGGAAAGAAATGAGAGAGCCTAACCACTGAGGTTCTGATTAGCAGAGCCTCAGTGAGACAGTTAGTCACTACACAGGTAACACATTCAGGCACACTTATGAGCACTGGGGCCCTGGGTTACCAGGATCCCAGTGACACATACAACTAAAACAACATATATACAGTGAAAAATGGGGGTAACATGCCAGGCAAGATGGTACTTTCCTACTCAACCCCCCCCCAAATGAAGGACAATAAGACTAGCCATGACCTGATGAGTCTTCATTGTCTAAGTGGAAATATCTGGAGAGTCCATCTGCATTGGAGTGGCTACTCCCAGGTCTATGTTCCACTGTATAGTCCATTCCCTGTAGGGATATGGACCACCTCAACAATTTAGGATTTTCACCTTTCATTTGTTTTAGCCAAAGTAGAGGTTTGAGGTCTGTCTGAACAATGAAGTGAGTGCCAAACAGGTATGGCCTCAACTTCTTCAGAGCCCAGACCACAGCAAAGGCCTCCCTCTCAATGGCAGACCAACGCTTTTCTCTAGGGGTCAACCTCCTACTAATAAAAGCAACAGGTTGATCCTGGCCCTCAGAATTAAGTTGTGATAGGACTGCCCCTACTCCTAATTCAGATGCATCAGTTTGGACATAGAATTTTTTAGAGTAACAAGGGCTTTTCAGGACAGGTGCAGAGCACATGGCCTGCTTCAGCTCCTCAAAAGCTTTCTGACAGCTTGCTGTCCATAATACCTTTTTAGGCATTTTCTTGGATGTGAGGTCATTAAGAGGGGCTGCAATGGAGCCATAGTTCTTAATGAACCTCCTGTAATACCCAGTGAGGCCTAGGAAGGCTCTCACCTGAGTCTGAGTGGTAGGGGGAACCCAATCAATAATAGTTTGGATTTTCCCCTGAAGTGGTGCAATCTGTTCCCCACCAACAAGGTGTCCCAGATAAACCACCTTACCCTGCCCTATCTGGCACTTTGAAGCCTTGATAGTGAGGCCTGCCTTTTGCAGAGCCTCCAAAACTTTCCATAGGTGGACCAGGTGATCATCCCAGCTGGAGCTAAAGACAGCTGTATCGTCCAAATATGCTGCACTGAAAGCTTCCAGCCCTTGCAGGACTGTGTTCACCAACCTCTGAAAAGTGGCAGGTGCATTTTTCAAACCAAAAGGCATTACAGTAAACTGGTAATGTCCTCCAATGGTAGAAAATGCAGTCTTAGGTTTAGCATCTTCTGACAATTTGATCTGCCAATACCCTGCAGTCAAATCAAAAGTGCTTAGATACTTGGCAGATGCCAGTGTATCTATAAGCTCATCTGCCCTGGGTATAGGGTGAGCATCAGTTTTGGTTACCAAGTTGAGACCTCTATAGTCTACACAAAACCTAATTTCCTTCTTTCCATCTTTAGAATTGGGTTTTGGTACCAGTACCACAGGAGAAGCCCATGGACTGTCAGAGTGCTCAACCACTCCTAGTTCCAACATTTTCTGAACTTCTTGCTTTATGCAGTCCCTGACATGGTCAGGCTGCCTATAGATCTTACTTTTGACAGGTAAACTGTCTCCAGTATCTATAGTGTGCTCACACCAAGAAGTGGTGCCTGGCACAGTAGAGAAGAGTTCTGAAAATTGTCCTAGGAGATTTATGCAATTGTCTTTCTGCTCAGCAGTAAGACAATCAGCCAAAACTACACCTTCCACAAGAGCATCTTGATCTGTGGAAGAGAAGAGATCAGGTAGAGGATCACTGTCTTCTTCCTGTCCCTCATCTGTTGCCATGAGCAGGGTGAGATCAGCCCTGTCATAGTAGGGTTTCAGGTGGTTGACATGGAGCACCCTAAGGGGACTCCTGGCAGTGCCTAAGTCAACCAAGTAGGTGACTTCACCCTTCTTTTCAACAATTGTGTGGGGTCAACTCCATTTATCTTGGAGTGCTCTTAGGGCCACAGGCTCCAAGACCCACACTTTCTGCCCTGGTTGGTACTGTACCAAAACAGCCTTCTGATCATGCCATTGCTTCTGGAGCTCTTGGCTGGCCTGAAGGTTTTTACTGGCCTTTTTCATGTACTCAGCCATCCTTGATCTGAGGCCAAGTACATAATCCACAATATCCTGCTTAGGAGCTTTTAAAGGTTGTTCCCAACCCTCCTTTACAAGTGTGAGTGGACCCCTAACAGGGTGTCCAAAAAGAAGTTCAAAGGGGCTGAAGCCCACTCCTTTCTGGGGTACCTCCCTGTAGGCAAAAAGGAGGCATGGTAGAAGGATATCCCATCTCCTGCGGAGTTTTTCAGGGAGTCCCATAATCATGCCTTTGAGAGTTTTATTAAATCTCTCCACCAGTCCATTTGTTTGTGGATGATAGGGTGTTGTGAACTTGTACGTTACACCACACTCCTTCCACATGGCCTTTAAGTATGCAGACATGAAATTGCTTCCCCTGTCTGATACTACTTCCTTTGGGAAGCCCACCCTGGAAAATATTCCCAGGAGGGCCTTTGCCACTGCAGGAGCTGTAGTGGTCCTTAAAGGAATAGCTTCAGGATATCTTGTGGCATGGTCCACTACCACTAAGATAAACCTATTGCCTGAAGCAGTAGGAGGGTCAAGGGGGCCAACTATGTCAACCCCTACCCTTTCAAAGGGAACCCCAACCACAGGCAGTGGGATAAGGGGTGCCTTTGGGGTGCCACCTGTCTTGCCACTGGCTTGACAGGTTTCACAGGACTTGCAAAATTCTTTTGTGTCCTCAGACATCCTAGGCCAATGAAACAGGGGAACAAGCCTGTCCCAAGTTTTCATTTGTCCTAGATGCCCAGCTAAGGGAATGTCATGTGCCAGTGTTAGGAGGAACTTTCTGTACTCCTGAGGAATCACTAATCTCCTGGCAGCTCCAGGTTTAGGATCCCTATGCTCAGTGTACAAGAGGTTGTCCTCCCAGTAAACTCTGTGAGAGTCACTGACATCCCCATTAGCCTGATTGACAGCTTGCTGTCTGAGACCCTCTAATGTGGGACAGGTTTGCTGTGCCACACTCAGCTCCTCTCTGGCAGGCCCCCCTTCACCCAAAAGCTCAGCAGTGTCTGCTTCCAGCTCCTCTGGTGTAGGTTCTGCACAGGGAGGGAATTCTTCTTCCTCTGAATTAGAATCCACTGTAGAGGGAGGGATAGTAGGAAGTGGTTTGCTTCTACTAGCCCTAGCTTTAGGGAGCACTTGGTCCATTGTTCCAGGATCCAAGCTTCCCTGTCCTTTTTGCTTTTTGGCCTGAGCCCTTGTCAAAGCAAAAATATGCCCTGGGATGCCCAGCATTGCTGCATGGGCCTCCAACTCCACATCTGACCAAGCTGATGTCTCCAAATCATTCCCTAATAGACAGTCTACAGGTAAATCTGAAGCTACCACAACTTTCTTTGGACCAGTTACCCCCCCCAGTTGAGATTTACAACAGCCATGGGGTGGCTTTGTGTTATGTTGTGAGTATCGGTTACTTGGTACTGGTGTCCAAGTATGTGTTGTTCAGGGTGCACCAGTTTCTCAATCACCATTGTGACACTGGCACCTGTGTCCCTGTAGGCCTGGACCTCAACACCATTTATTAGGGTTAGTTGCTTGTACTTCTCCAAGTTATGGGGGCAAGCAACCAAAGTGGCTAAATCAATAGCCCCTTCAGAGACTAAAGTAGCCTCTGTGGTCTCCCTAATTAGACCAACCCCAACTAAATTACCAAAAGTGAGCCCAGCTACTCCCTTGGATTGGCTATTAGTAGGTTTGCTCCCACCACCACTGCTATTAGTAGGGACACTAGGTGTAGCAGTAGGGGTTGTAGTGGTAGGAGCTGTGGTGCCTTTCTTTGGACAACTGGGATCTGTTGTCCAATGGCCTTTTATTTTACATAAATAGCACCATGGTTTCTTTTCCTTGTTCTGATTAAAGGAGGATTTGGACCCACCACCCCCACCAGAGTGTTTTTGTGGGCCTGATGAAGACTCATTTTTAGATTTGTCCCCACCCTTGTCAGAAGACTTACCATCCTTCTTTTTGTTGCCATCTTTGTCACCCCCTGTATGAACTTTTCTGTTCACTCTTGTTCTGACCCATTTGTCTTCCTTCTTTCCCAATTCTTGGGGAGAGGTCAGATCAGAGTCCACCAAGTACTGGTGCAACAAATCAGACACACAATTATTAAGAATATGCTCTCTCAGGATCAAGTTATACAGGCTGTCATAATCAGTAACTTTACTGCCATGTAACCACCCCTCCAAGGCCTTCACTGCCTGGTCAATGAAATCAACCCAGTCTTGTGAAGACTCCTCTTTGGTCTCTCTGAACTTTATCCTGTACTGTTGAGTGGTTAAGCCATAACCATCCAGGAGTGCATTCTTAAGAACTTGGAAATTATTAGCATCATTTTCTTTTACAGTAAGGAGCCTATCCCTACCTTTTCCAGTAAATGATAGCCATAGGATAGCAGCCCACTGCTTTTGAGGGACATCCTGTACAGCACAGGCCCTCTCAAGTGCAGCAAACCACTTGTTAATGTCATCCCCCTCCTTATAAGGGGGAACTATCTTGTGCAGATTCCTGGAATCATGCTCTTTTGCAGGATGACTATGGGGAATACTGCTGCTGCCACCATGGGTATCTAAACCCAACTTCTGTCTTTCCTTCTCTACTTCTAAAGACTGTCTATCCAAATCCAACTGTTGCTTCTTGAGCTTCAGTCTGGTTTGTTCCACTCTCAATCTATTGAGCTCCCTTTCTAACAATCTGTCATCAGGGTGGGTGGGAGGGACATTTCTAGATACAGAGGTATGATGGGAATGAACAGAAGGAGACCTGTCCCTTACAGAGGACACCCTAACAGCTTGGCTACCAGTATAATGTGAGAGCACACCATCAGTATGGTGTGATTCAACCTCAGTACCAACTATGCTAGACTGTTTAGTAATGGGCAGGCTGAGAATTTTCTTTCCTGAACCTTTTCCTGGGGGAGTCCCTGGATCAGATTGAGAACCATTAGCTACTTTTTCACCAGATTTGGCACTCATGGCCTTATCCTGTACTCTAAGCATATTAATTAACAGTTCTAAGGAAGGATTCTTCCCTACACTCAAACCTCTCTCTATGCAGAGACTCCTTGCTCCTTTCCAGCTAAGGTGATCATATGCAAGTTTGGACAGTTCAACATTTTTTCCTGTGCCAGACATTTTTTAGAGAGAGTTAAAGTGATAGAAAAAGAGAAAAAAGTTTTCAGAACTTTTTGGAAAGACAGAAAAAACTTTTTAAACTTTTAAGAACTTTTTGAAAGTTTAGAAGTACTTTTCAGCACTTAGAAAAGAGTGAAAAGAGGAAATGCAAAACTTTTTGGCTATGTGTATATACACTGACCTTGTTTTGTATATTTTTCTCTTATGAAAAGTACAATGACAAGAGTGGTAAGTAGTCTCAAGCACTTATCCCACCACTGCACAACCAATGTAGGAGGCTGGACTGGCTTGTAGTGAGTACCAAGGGGTACTTGCACCTTGCACCAGGCCCAGTTATCCCTTATTAGTGTATAGGGTGTCTAGCAGCTTAGGCTGATAGATAATGGTAGCTTAGCAGAGCAGCTTAGGCTGAACTAGGAGACGTGTGAAGCTACTACAGTACCACTTAGTGTCATATGCACAATATCATAAGAAAACACAATACACAGTTATACTAAAAATAAAGGTACTTTATTTTTATGACAATATGCCAAAGTATCTTAGAGTGTACCCTCAGTGGGAGGATAGGAAATATACACAAGATATATATACACAATAGCAAAAATATGCAGTATAGTCTTAGAAAACAGTGCAAACAATGTATAGTTACAATAGGATGCAATGGGGAAACATAGGGATAGGGGCAACACACACCATATACTCCAGAAGTGGAATGCGAACCACGAATGGACCCCAAACCTAGGTGACCTTGTAGAGGGTCGCTGGGACTATTAGAAAATAGTGAGAGTTAGAAAAATAACCCTCCCCAAGACCCTGAAAAGTGAGTGCAAAGTGCACTAAAGTTCCCCTAAGGACAAAAGAGTCATGTTAGAGGAATAATGCAGGAAAGACACAAACCAGCAATGCAACAACTGTGGATTTCCAATCTAGGGTACCTGTGGAACAAGGGGACCAAGTCCAAAAGTCACAAGCAAGTCGGAGATGGGCAGATGCCCAGGAAATGCCAGCTGCGGGTGCAAAGAAGCTTCGACTGGACAGAAGAAGCTGAGGTTTCTGCAGGAACGAAAAGGGCTAGAGACTTCCCCTTTGGTGGACGGATCCCTCTCGCCTTGGAGAGTTGTGCAAAAGTGTTTTCCCGCCGGAAGGACGCCAACAAGCCTTGCTACACGCAAATCGTGCGTTTGGCGTTTTTGGACGCTGCTGGGGCCCAGGCGGGACCAGGAGGTCGCAAAATAGACCTGCGGAGAGAGGGGACGTCGAGCAAGACAAAGAGCCCTCACTGAAGCAGGTAGCACCCGGAGAAGTGCCAGAAGCAGGCACTACGAAGATGCATGAAACGGTGCTCGCCGAAGTTGCACAAAGGAGTCCCACGTCGCCGGAGACCAACTTAGAAAGTCGTGCAATGCAGGTTAGAGTGCCGTGGACCCAGGCTTGGCTGTGCACGAAGGATTTCCGCCGGAAGTGCACAGGGGCCGGAGTAGCTGCAAAGTCGCGGTTCCCAGCAATGCAGCCCAGCGAGGTGAGGCAAGGACTTACCTCCACCAAACTTGGGCTGAAGAGTCACTGGACTGTGGGGGTCACTTGGACAGTGTCGCTGGATTCGAGGGACCTCGCTCGTTGTGCTGAGAGGAGACCCAAGGGACCGGTAATGCAGCTTTTTGGTGCCTGCGGTTGCAGGGGGAAGATTCCGTCGACCCACGGGAGATTTCTTCGGAGCTTCTGGTGCAGAGAGGAGGCAGACTACCCCCACAGCATGCACAAGCAGGAAAACAATCGAGAAGGCGGCAGGATCAGCGTTACAGAGTTGCAGTAGTCGTCTTTGCTACTATGTTGCAGGTTTGCAGGCTTCCAGCGCGGTCAGCGGTCGATTCCTTATCAGAAGGTGAAGAGGGAGATGCAGAGGAACTCGGCTGAGCTCATGCATTCGTTATCTAAAGTTTCCCCAGAGACAGAGACCCTAAATAGCCAGAAAAGAGGGTTTGGCTACCTAGGAGAGAGGAAAGGCTACTAACACCTGAAGGAGCCTATCAGCAGGAGTCTCTGACGTCACCTGGTGGCACTGGCCACTCAGAGCAGTCCAGTGTGCCAGCAGCACCTCTGTTTCCAAGATGGCAGAGGTCTGGAGCACACTGGAGGAGCTCTGGACACCTCCCAGGGGAGGTGCAGGTCAGGGGAGTGGTCACTCCCCTTTCCTTTGTCCAGTTTCGCGCCAGAGCAGGGGCTAAGGGGTCCCTGAACCGGTGTAGACTGGCTTATGCAGAATTGGGCACATCTGTGCCCAACAAAGCATTTCCAGAGGCTGGGGGAGGCTACTCCTCCCCTGCCTTCACACCATTTTCCAAAGGGAGAGGGTGTCACACCCTCTCTCAGAGGAAGTTCTTTGTGCTGCCATCCTGGGCCAGGCCTGGCTGGACCCCAGGAGGGCAGCTGCCTGTCTGAGGGGTTGGCAGCAGCAGCAGCTGCAGTGAAACCCCAGGAAGGGCAGTCTGGCAGTACCAGGGTCTGTGCTACAGACCACTGGGATCATGGAATTGTACCAACAATGCCAGGATGGCATAGAGGGGGCAATTCCATGATCATAGACATGTTACATGGCCATATTCGGAGTTACCATGGTGAAGCTACATATAGGTAGTGACCTATATGTAGTGCACGCGTGTAATGGTGTCCCCGCACTCACAAAGTTCAGTGAATTGGCTCTGAACAATGTGGGGGCACCTTGGCTAGTGCCAGGGTGCCCTCACACTAAGTAACTTTGCACCTAACCTTTACCAGGTAAAGGTTAGACATATAGGTGACTTATAAGTTACTTAAGTGCAGTGTAAAATGGCTGTGAAATAACGTGGACGTTATTTCACTCAGGCTGCAGTGGCAGGCCTGTGTAAGATTTGTCAGAGCTCCCTATGGGTGGCAAAAGAAATGCTGCAGCCCATAGGGATCTCCTGGAACCCCAATACCCTGGGTACCTCAGTACCATATACTATGGAATTATAAGGGTGTTCCAGTAAGCCAATGTAAATTGGTAAAAATGGTCACTAGCCTGTCAGTGACAATTTGGAAAGAAATGAGAGAGCCTAACCACTGAGGTTCTGATTAGCAGAGCCTCAGTGAGACAGTTAGTCACTACACAGGTAACACATTCAGGCACACTTATGAGCACTGGGGCCCTGGGTTACCAGGGTCCCAGTGACACATACAACTAAAACAACATATATACAGTGAAAAATGGGGGTAACATGCCAGGCAAGATGGTACTTTCCTACACAACCCCCCCCCAAATGAAGGACAATAAGACTAGCCATGACCTGATGAGTCTTCATTGTCTAAGTGGAAATATCTGGAGAGTCCATCTGCATTGGAGTGGCTACTCCCAGGTCTATGTTCCACTGTATAGTCCATTCCCTGTAGGGATATGGACCACCTCAACAATTTAGGATTTTCACCTTTCATTTGTTTTAGCCAAAGTAGAGGTTTGAGGTCTGTCTGAACAATGAAGTGAGTGCCAAACAGGTATGGCCTCAACTTCTTCAGAGCCCAGACCACAGCAAAGGCCTCCCTCTCAATGGCAGACCAACGCTTTTCTCAAGGGGTCAACCTCCTACTAATAAAAGCAACAGGTTGATCCTGGCCCTCAGAATTAAGTTGTGATAGGACTGCCCCTACTCCTAATTCAGATGCATCAGTTTGGACATAGAATTTTTTAGAGTAACAAGGGCTTTTCAGGACAGGTGCAGAGCACATGGCCTGCTTCAGCTCCTCAAAAGCTTTCTGACAGCTTGCTGTCCATAATACCTTTTTAGGCATTTTCTTGGATGTGTGGTCATTAAGAGGGGCTGCAATGGAGCCATAGTTCTTAATGAACCTCCTGTAATACCCAGTGAGGCCTAGGAAGGCTCTCACCTGAGTCTGAGTGGTAGGGGGAACCCAATCAATAATAGTTTGGATTTTCCCCTGAAGTGGTGCAATCTGTTCCCCACCAACAAGGTGTCCCAGATAAACCACCTTACCCTGCCCTATCTGGCACTTTGAAGCCTTGATAGTGAGGCCTGCCTTTTGCAGAGCCTCCAAAACTTTCCATAGGTGGACCAGGTGATCATCCCAGCTGGAGCTAAAGACAGCTATATCGTCCAAATATGCTGCACTGAAAGCTTCCAGCCCTTGCAGGACTGTGTTCACCAACCTCTGAAAAGTGGCAGGTGCATTTTTCAAACCAAAAGGCATTACAGTAAACTGGTAATGTCCTCCAATGGTAGAAAATGCAGTCTTAGGTTTAGCATCTTCTGACAATTTGATCTGCCAATACCCTGCAGTCAAATCAAAAGTGCTTAGATACTTGGCAGATGCCAGTGTATCTATAAGCTCATCTGCCCTGGGTATAGGGTGAGCATCAGTTTTGGTTACCAAGTTGAGACCTCTATAGTCTACACAAAACCTAATTTCCTTCTTTCCATCTTTAGAATTGGGTTTTGGTACCAGTGCCACAGGAGAAGCCCATGGACTGTCAGAGTGCTCAACCACTCCTAGTTCCAACATTTTCTGAACTTCTTGCTTTATGCAGTCCCTGACATGGTCAGGCTGCCTATAGATCTTACTTTTGACAGGTAAACTGTCTCCAGTATCTATAGTGTGCTCACACCAAGAAGTGGTGCCTGGCACAGTAGAGAAGAGTTCTGAAAATTGTCCTAGGAGATTTATGCAATTGTCTTTCTGCTCAGCAGTAAGACAATCAGCCAAAACTACACCTTCCACAAGAGCATCTTGATCTGTGGAAGAGAAGAGATCAGGTAGAGGATCACTGTCTTCTTCCTGTCCCTCATCTGTTGCCATGAGCAGGGTGAGATCAGCCCTGTCATAGTAGGGTTTCAGGTGGTTGACATGGAGCACCCTAAGGGGACTCCTGGCAGTGCCTAAGTCAACCAAGTAGGTGACTTCACCCTTCTTTTCAACAATTGTGTGGGGTCAACTCCATTTATCTTGGAGTGCTCTTGGGGCCACAGGCTCCAAGACCCACACTTTCTGCCCTGGTTGGTACTGTACCAAAACAGCCTTCTGATCATGCCATTGCTTCTGGAGCTCTTGGCTGGCCTGAAGGTTTTTACTGGCCTTTTTCATGTACTCAGCCATCCTTGATCTGAGGCCAAGTACATAATCCACAATATCCTGCTTAGGAGCTTTTAAAGGTTGTTCCCAACCCTCCTTTACAAGTGTGAGTGGACCCCTAACAGGGTGTCCAAAAAGAAGTTCAAAGGGGCTGAAGCCCACTCCTTTCTGGGGTACCTCCCTGTAGGCAAAAAGGAGGCATGGTAGAAGGATATCCCATCTCCTGCGGAGTTTTTCAGGGAGTCCCATAATCATGCCTTTGAGAGTTTTATTAAATCTCTCCACCAGTCCATTTGTTTGTGGATGATAGGGTGTTGTGAACTTGTACGTTACACCACACTCCTTCCACATGGCCTTTAAGTATGCAGACATGAAATTGCTTCCCCTGTCTGATACTACTTCCTTTGGGAAGCCCACCCTGGAAAATATTCCCAGGAGGGCCTTTGCCACTGCAGGAGCTGTAGTGGTCCTTAAAGGAATAGCTTCAGGATATCTTGTGGCATGGTCCACTACCACTAAGATAAACCTATTGCCTGAAGCAGTAGGAGGGTCAAGGGGGCCAACTATGTCAACCCCTACCCTTTCAAAGGGAACCCCAACCACAGGCAGTGGGATAAGGGGTGCCTTTGGGGTGCCACCTGTCTTGCCACTGGCTTGACAGGTTTCACAGGACTTGCAAAATTCTTTTGTGTCCTCAGACATCCTAGGCCAATGAAACAGGGGAACAAGCCTGTCCCAAGTTTTCATTTGTCCTAGATGCCCAGCTAAGGGAATGTCATGTGCCAGTGTTAGGAGGAACTTTCTGTACTCCTGAGGAATCACTAATCTCCTGGCAGCTCCAGGTTTAGGATCCCTATGCTCAGTGTACAAGAGGTTGTCCTCCCAGTAAACTCTGTGAGAGTCACTGACATCCCCATTAGCCTGTTTGACAGCTTGCTGTCTGAGACCCTCTAATGTGGGACAGGTTTGCTGTGCCACACTCAGCTCCTCTCTGGCAGGCCCCCCTTCACCCAAAAGCTCAGCAGTGTCTGCTTCCAGCTCCTCTGGTGTAGGTTCTGCACAGGGAGGGAATTCTTCTTCCTCTGAATTAGAATCCACTGTAGAGGGAGGGATAGTAGGAAGTGGTTTGCTTCTACTAGCCCTAGCTTTAGGGAGCACTTGGTCCATTGTTCCAGGATCCAAGCTTCCCTGTCCTTTTTGCTTTTTGGCCTGAGCCCTTGTCAAAGCAAAAATATGCCCTGGGATGCCCAGCATTGCTGCATGGGCCTCCAACTCCACATCTGACCAAGCTGATGTCTCCAAATCATTCCCTAATAGACAGTCTACAGGTAAATCTGAAGCTACCACAACTTTCTTTGGACCAGTTACCCCCCCCAGTTGAGATTTACAACAGCCATGGGGTGGCTTTGTGTTATGTTGTGAGCATCGGTTACTTGGTACTGGTGTCCAAGTATGTGTTGTTCAGGGTGCACCAGTTTCTCAATCACCATTGTGACACTGGCACCTGTGTCCCTGTAGGCCTGGACCTCAACACCATTTATTAGGGTTAGTTGCTTGTACTTCTCCAAGTTATGGGGGCAAGCAACCAAAGTGGCTAAATCAATAGCCCCTTCAGAGACTAAAGTAGCCTCTGTGGTCTCCCTAATTAGACCAACCCCAACTAAATTACCAAAAGTGAGCCCAGCTACTCCCTTGGATTGGCTATTAGTAGGTTTGCTCCCACCACCACTGCTATTAGTAGGGACACTAGGTGTAGCAGTAGGGGTTGTAGTGGTAGGAGCTGTGGTGCCTTTCTTTGGACAACTGGGATCTGTTGTCCAATGGCCTTTTATTTTACATAAATAGCACCATGGTTTCTTTTCCTTGTTCTGATTAAAGGAGGATTTGGACCCACCACCCCCACCAGAGTGTTTTTGTGGGCCTGATGAAGACTCATTTTTAGATTTGTCCCCACCCTTGTCAGAAGACTTACCATCCTTCTTTTTGTTGCCATCTTTGTCACCCCCTGTATGAACTTTTCTGTTCACTCTTGTTCTGACCCATTTGTCTGCCTTCTTTCCCAATTCTTGGGGAGAGGTCAGATCAGAGTCCACCAAGTACTGGTGCAACAAATCAGACACACAATTATTAAGAATATGCTCTCTCAGGATCAAGTTATACAGGCTGTCATAATCAGTAACTTTACTGCCATGTAACCACCCCTCCAAGGCCTTCACTGCCTGGTCAATGAAATCAACCCAGTCTTGTGAAGACTCCTTTTTGGTCTCTCTGAACTTTATCCTGTACTGTTCAGTGGTTAAGCCATAACCATCCAGGAGTGCATTCTTAAGAACTTGGAAATTATTAGCATCATTTTCTTTTACAGTAAGGAGCCTATCCCTACCTTTTCCAGTAAATGATAGCCATAGGATAGCAGCCCACTGCTTTTGAGGGACATCCTGTACAGCACAGGCCCTCTCAAGTGCAGCAAACCACTTGTTAATGTCATCCCCCTCCTTATAAGGGGGAACTATCTTGTGCAGATTCCTGGAATCATGCTCTTTTGCAGGATGACTATGGGGAATACTGCTGCTGCCACCATGGGTATCTAAACCCAACTTCTGTCTTTCCTTCTCTAATTCTAAAGACTGTCTATCCAAATCCAGCTGTTGCTTCTTGAGCTTCAGTCTGGTTTGTTCCACTCTCAATCTATTGAGCTCCCTTTCTAACAATCTGTCATCAGGGTGGGTGGGAGGGACATTTCTAGATACAGAGGTATGATGGGAATGAACAGAAGGAGACCTGTCCCTTACAGAGGACACCCTAACAGCTTGGCTACCAGTATAATGTGAGAGCACACCATCAGTATGGTGTGATTCAACCTCAGTACCAACTATGCTAGACTGTCTAGTAATGGGAAGGCTGAGAAGTTTCTTTCCTGAACCTTTTCCTGGGGGAGTCCCTGGATCAGATTGAGAACCATTAGCTACTTTTTCACCAGATTTGGCACTCATGGCCTTATCCTGTACTCTAAGCATATTAATTAACAGTTCTAAGGAAGGATTCTTCCCTACACTCAAACCTCTCTCTATGCAGAGACTCCTTGCTCCTTTCCAGCTAAGGTGATCATATGCAAGTTTGGACAGTTCAACATTTTTTCCTGTGCCAGACATTTTTTAGAGAGAGTTAAAGTGATAGAAAAAGAGAAAAAAGTTTTCAGAACTTTTTGGAAAGACAGAAAAAACTTTTTAAACTTTTAAGAACTTTTTGAAAGTTTAGAAGTACTTTTCAGCACTTAGAAAAGAGTGAAAAGAGGAAATGCAAAACTTTTTGGCTATGTGTATATACACTGACCTTGTTTTGTATATTTTTCTCTTATGAAAAGTACAATGACAAGAGTGGTAAGTAGTCTCAAGCACTTATCCCACCACTGCACAACCAATGTAGGAGGCTGGACTGGCTTGTAGTGAGTACCAAGGGGTACTTGCACCTTGCACCAGGCCCAGTTATCCCTTATTAGTGTATAGGGTGTCTAGCAGCTTAGGCTGATAGATAATGGTAGCTTAGCAGAGCAGCTTAGGCTGAACTAGGAGACGTGTGAAGCTACTACAGTACCACTTAGTGTCATATGCACAATATCATAAGAAAACACAATACACAGTTATACTAAAAATAAAGGTACTTTATTTTTATGACAATATGCCAAAGTATCTTAGAGTGTACCCTCAGTGGGAGGATAGGAAATATACACAAGATATATATACACAATAGCAAAAATATGCAGTATAGTCTTAGAAAACAGTGCAAACAATGTATAGTTACAATAGGATGCAATGGGGAAACATAGGGATAGGGGCAACACAAACCATATACTCCAGAAGTGGAATGCGAACCACGAATGGACCCCAAACCTAGGTGACCTTGTAGAGGGTCGCTGGGACTATTAGAAAATAGTGAGAGTTAGAAAAATAACCCTCCCCAAGACCCTGAAAAGTGAGTGCAAAGTGCACTAAAGTTCCCCTAAGGACAAAAGAGTCATGTTAGAGGAATAATGCAGGAAAGACACAAACCAGCAATGCAACAACTGTGGATTTCCAATCTAGGGTACCTGTGGAACAAGGGGACCAAGTCCAAAAGTCACAAGCAAGTCGGAGATGGGCAGATGCCCAGGAAATGCCAGCTGCGGGTGCAAAGAAGCTTCGACTGGACAGAAGAAGCTGAGGTTTCTGCAGGAACGAAAAGGGCTAGAGACTTCCCCTTTGGTGGACGGATCCCTCTTGCCTTGGAGAGTTGTGCAAAAGTGTTTTCCCGCCGGAAGGACGCCAACAAGCCTTGCTACACGCAAATCGTGCGTTTAGCGTTTTTGGACGCTGCTGGGGCCCAGGCGGGACCAGGAGGTCGCAAATTGGACCTGCGGAGAGAGGGGACGTCGAGCAAGACAAAGAGCCCTCACTGAAGCAGGTAGCACCCGGAGAAGTGCCAGAAGCAGGCACTACGATGATGCGTGAAACGGTGCTCGCCGAAGTTGCACAAAGGAGTCCCACGTCGCCGGAGACCAACTTAGAAAGTCGTGCAATGCAGGTTAGAGTGCCGTGGACCCAGGCTTGGCTGTGCACGAAGGATTTCCGCCGGAAGTGCACAGGGGCCGGAGTAGCTGCAAAGTCGCGGTTCCCAGCAAAGCAGCCCAGCGAGGTGAGGCAAGGACTTACCTCCACCAAACTTGGGCTGAAGAGTCACTGGACTGTGGGGGTCACTTGGACAGTGTCGCTGGATTCGAGGGACCTCGCTCGTTGTGCTGAGAGGAGACCCAAGGGACTGGTAATGCAGCTTTTTGGTGCCTGCGGTTGCAGGGGGAAGATTCCGTCGACCCACGGGAGATTTCTTCGGAGCTTCTGGTGCAGAGAGGAGGCAGACTACCCCCACAGCATGCACAAGCAGGAAAACAATCGAGAAGGCGGCAGGATCAGCGTTACAGAGTTGCAGTAGTCGTCTTTGCTACTATGTTGCAGGTTTGCAGGCTTCCAGCGCGGTCAGCGGTCGATTCCTTATCAGAAGGTGAAGAGGGAGATGCAGAGGAACTCGGCTGAGCTCATGCATTCGTTATCTAAAGTTTCCCCAGAGACAGAGACCCTAAATAGCCAGAAAAGAGGGTTTGGCTACCTAGGAGAGAGGAAAGGCTACTAACACCTGAAGGAGCCTATCAGCAGGAGTCTCTGACGTCACCTGGTGGCACTGGCCACTCAGAGCAGTCCAGTGTGCCAGCAGCACCTCTGTTTCCAAGATGGCAGAGGTCTGGAGCACACTGGAGGAGCTCTGGACAACTCCCAGGGGAGGTGCAGGTCAGGGGAGTGGTCACTCCCCTTTCCTTTGTCCAGTTTCGCGCCAGAGCAGGGGCTAAGGGGTCCCTGAACCGGTGTAGACTGGCTTATGCAGAATTGGGCACATCTGTGCCCAACAAAGCATTTCCAGAGGCTGGGGGAGGCTACTCCTCCCCTGCCTTCACACCATTTTCCAAAGGGAGAGGGTGTCACACCCTCTCTCAGAGGAAGTTCTTTGTGCTGCCATCCTGGGCCAGGCCTGGCTGGACCCCAGGAGGGCAGCTGCCTGTCTGAGGGGTTGGCAGCAGCAGCAGCTGCAGTGAAACCCCAGGAAGGGCAGTCTGGCAGTACCAGGGTCTGTGCTACAGACCACTGGGATCATGGAATTGTACCAACAATGCCAGGATGGCATAGAGGGGGCAATTCCATGATCATAGACATGTTACATGGCCATATTCGGAGTTACCATGGTGAAGCTACATATAGGTAGTGACCTATATGTAGTGCACGCGTGTAATGGTGTCCCCGCACTCACAAAGTTCAGTGAATTGGCTCTGAACAATGTGGGGGCACCTTGGCTAGTGCCAGGGTGCCCTCACACTAAGTAACTTTGCACCTAACCTTTACCAGGTAAAGGTTAGACATATAGGTGACTTATAAGTTACTTAAGTGCAGTGTAAAATGGCTGTGAAATAACGTGGACGTTATTTCACTCAGGCTGCAGTGGCAGGCCTGTGTAAGATTTGTCAGAGCTCCCTATGGGTGGCAAAAGAAATGCTGCAGCCCATAGGGATCTCCTGGAACCCCAATACCCTGGGTACCTCAGTACCATATACTATGGAATTATAAGGGTGTTCCAGTAAGCCAATGTAAATTGGTAAAAATGGTCACTAGCCTGTCAGTGACAATTTGGAAAGAAATGAGAGAGCCTAACCACTGAGGTTCTGATTAGCAGAGCCTCAGTGAGACAGTTAGTCACTACACAGGTAACACATTCAGGCACACTTATGAGCACTGGGGCCCTGGGTTACCAGGATCCCAGTGACACATACAACTAAAACAACATATATACAGTGAAAAATGGGGGTAACATGCCAGGCAAGATGGTACTTTCCTACTCAACCCCCCCCCAAATGAAGGACAATAAGACTAGCCATGACCTGATGAGTCTTCATTGTCTAAGTGGAAATATCTGGAGAGTCCATCTGCATTGGAGTGGCTACTCCCAGGTCTATGTTCCACTGTATAGTCCATTCCCTGTAGGGATATGGACCACCTCAACAATTTAGGATTTTCACCTTTCATTTGTTTTAGCCAAAGTAGAGGTTTGAGGTCTGTCTGAACAATGAAGTGAGTGCCAAACAGGTATGGCCTCAACTTCTTCAGAGCCCAGACCACAGCAAAGGCCTCCCTCTCAATGGCAGACCAACGCTTTTCTCTAGGGGTCAACCTCCTACTAATAAAAGCAACAGGTTGATCCTGGCCCTCAGAATTAAGTTGTGATAGGACTGCCCCTACTCCTAATTCAGATGCATCAGTTTGGACATAGAATTTTTTAGAGTAACAAGGGCTTTTCAGGACAGGTGCAGAGCACATGGCCTGCTTCAGCTCCTCAAAAGCTTTCTGACAGCTTGCTGTCCATAATACCTTTTTAGGCATTTTCTTGGATGTGAGGTCATTAAGAGGGGCTGCAATGGAGCCATAGTTCTTAATGAACCTCCTGTAATACCCAGTGAGGCCTAGGAAGGCTCTCACCTGAGTCTGAGTGGTAGGGGGAACCCAATCAATAATAGTTTGGATTTTCCCCTGAAGTGGTGCAATCTGTTCCCCACCAACAAGGTGTCCCAGATAAACCACCTTACCCTGCCCTATCTGGCACTTTGAAGCCTTGATAGTGAGGCCTGCCTTTTGCAGAGCCTCCAAAACTTTCCATAGGTGGACCAGGTGATCATCCCAGCTGGAGCTAAAGACAGCTATATCGTCCAAATATGCTGCACTGAAAGCTTCCAGCCCTTGCAGGACTGTGTTCACCAACCTCTGAAAAGTGGCAGGTGCATTTTTCAAACCAAAAGGCATTACAGTAAACTGGTAATGTCCTCCAATGGTAGAAAATGCAGTCTTAGGTTTAGCATCTTCTGACAATTTGATCTGCCAATACCCTGCAGTCAAATCAAAAGTGCTTAGATACTTGGCAGATGCCAGTGTATCTATAAGCTCATCTGCCCTGGGTATAGGGTGAGCATCAGTTTTGGTTACCAAGTTGAGACCTCTATAGTCTACACAAAACCTAATTTCCTTCTTTCCATCTTTAGAATTGGGTTTTGGTACCAGTACCACAGGAGAAGCCCATGGACTGTCAGAGTGCTCAACCACTCCTAGTTCCAACATTTTCTGAACTTCTTGCTTTATGCAGTCCCTGACATGGTCAGGCTGCCTATAGATCTTACTTTTGACAGGTAAACTGTCTCCAGTATCTATAGTGTGCTCACACCAAGAAGTGGTGCCTGGCACAGTAGAGAAGAGTTCTGAAAATTGTCCTAGGAGATTTATGCAATTGTCTTTCTGCTCAGCAGTAAGACAATCAGCCAAAACTACACCTTCCACAAGAGCATCTTGATCTGTGGAAGAGAAGAGATCAGGTAGAGGATCACTGTCTTCTTCCTGTCCCTCATCTGTTGCCATGAGCAGGGTGAGATCAGCCCTGTCATAGTAGGGTTTCAGGTGGTTGACATGGAGCACCCTAAGGGGACTCCTGGCAGTGCCTAAGTCAACCAAGTAGGTGACTTCACCCTTCTTTTCAACAATTGTGTGGGGTCAACTCCATTTATCTTGGAGTGCTCTTAGGGCCACAGGCTCCAAGACCCACACTTTCTGCCCTGGTTGGTACTGTACCAAAACAGCCTTCTGATCATGCCATTGCTTCTGGAGCTCTTGGCTGGCCTGAAGGTTTTTACTGGCCTTTTTCATGTACTCAGCCATCCTTGATCTGAGGCCAAGTACATAATCCACAATATCCTGCTTAGGAGCTTTTAAAGGTTGTTCCCAACCCTCCTTTACAAGTGTGAGTGGACCCCTAACAGGGTGTCCAAAAAGAAGTTCAAAGGGGCTGAAGCCCACTCCTTTCTGGGGTACCTCCCTGTAGGCAAAAAGGAGGCATGGTAGAAGGATATCCCATCTCCTGCGGAGTTTTTCAGGGAGTCCCATAATCATGCCTTTGAGAGTTTTATTAAATCTCTCCACCAGTCCATTTGTTTGTGGATGATAGGGTGTTGTGAACTTGTACGTTACACCACACTCCTTCCACATGGCCTTTAAGTATGCAGACATGAAATTGCTTCCCCTGTCTGATACTACTTCCTTTGGGAAGCCCACCCTGGAAAATATTCCCAGGAGGGCCTTTGCCACTGCAGGAGCTGTAGTGGTCCTTAAAGGAATAGCTTCAGGATATCTTGTGGCATGGTCCACTACCACTAAGATAAACCTATTGCCTGAAGCAGTAGGAGGGTCAAGGGGGCCAACTATGTCAACCCCTACCCTTTCAAAGGGAACCCCAACCACAGGCAGTGGGATAAGGGGTGCCTTTGGGGTGCCACCTGTCTTGCCACTGGCTTGACAGGTTTCACAGGACTTGCAAAATTCTTTTGTGTCCTCAGACATCCTAGGCCAATGAAACAGGGGAACAAGCCTGTCCCAAGTTTTCATTTGTCCTAGATGCCCAGCTAAGGGAATGTCATGTGCCAGTGTTAGGAGGAACTTTCTGTACTCCTGAGGAATCACTAATCTCCTGGCAGCTCCAGGTTTAGGATCCCTATGCTCAGTGTACAAGAGGTTGTCCTCCCAGTAAACTCTGTGAGAGTCACTGACATCCCCATTAGCCTGATTGACAGCTTGCTGTCTGAGACCCTCTAATGTGGGACAGGTTTGCTGTGCCACACTCAGCTCCTCTCTGGCAGGCCCCCCTTCACCCAAAAGCTCAGCAGTGTCTGCTTCCAGCTCCTCTGGTGTAGGTTCTGCACAGGGAGGGAATTCTTCTTCCTCTGAATTAGAATCCACTGTAGAGGGAGGGATAGTAGGAAGTGGTTTGCTTCTACTAGCCCTAGCTTTAGGGAGCACTTGGTCCATTGTTCCAGGATCCAAGCTTCCCTGTCCTTTTTGCTTTTTGGCCTGAGCCCTTGTCAAAGCAAAAATATGCCCTGGGATGCCCAGCATTGCTGCATGGGCCTCCAACTCCACATCTGACCAAGCTGATGTCTCCAAATCATTCCCTAATAGACAGTCTACAGGTAAATCTGAAGCTACCACAACTTTCTTTGGACCAGTTACCCCCCCCAGTTGAGATTTACAACAGCCATGGGGTGGCTTTGTGTTATGTTGTGAGTATCGGTTACTTGGTACTGGTGTCCAAGTATGTGTTGTTCAGGGTGCACCAGTTTCTCAATCACCATTGTGACACTGGCACCTGTGTCCCTGTAGGCCTGGACCTCAACACCATTTATTAGGGTTAGTTGCTTGTACTTCTCCAAGTTATGGGGGCAAGCAACCAAAGTGGCTAAATCAATAGCCCCTTCAGAGACTAAAGTAGCCTCTGTGGTCTCCCTAATTAGACCAACCCCAACTAAATTACCAAAAGTGAGCCCAGCTACTCCCTTGGATTGGCTATTAGTAGGTTTGCTCCCACCACCACTGCTATTAGTAGGGACACTAGGTGTAGCAGTAGGGGTTGTAGTGGTAGGAGCTGTGGTGCCTTTCTTTGGACAACTGGGATCTGTTGTCCAATGGCCTTTTATTTTACATAAATAGCACCATGGTTTCTTTTCCTTGTTCTGATTAAAGGAGGATTTGGACCCACCACCCCCACCAGAGTGTTTTTGTGGGCCTGATGAAGACTCATTTTTAGATTTGTCCCCACCCTTGTCAGAAGACTTACCATCCTTCTTTTTGTTGCCATCTTTGTCACCCCCTGTATGAACTTTTCTGTTCACTCTTGTTCTGACCCATTTGTCTTCCTTCTTTCCCAATTCTTGGGGAGAGGTCAGATCAGAGTCCACCAAGTACTGGTGCAACAAATCAGACACACAATTATTAAGAATATGCTCTCTCAGGATCAAGTTATACAGGCTGTCATAATCAGTAACTTTACTGCCATGTAACCACCCCTCCAAGGCCTTCACTGCCTGGTCAATGAAATCAACCCAGTCTTGTGAAGACTCCTCTTTGGTCTCTCTGAACTTTATCCTGTACTGTTCAGTGGTTAAGCCATAACCATCCAGGAGTGCATTCTTAAGAACTTGGAAATTATTAGCATCATTTTCTTTTACAGTAAGGAGCCTATCCCTACCTTTTCCAGTAAATGATAGCCATAGGATAGCAGCCCACTGCTTTTGAGGGACATCCTGTACAGCACAGGCCCTCTCAAGTGCAGCAAACCACTTGTTAATGTCATCCCCCTCCTTATAAGGGGGAACTATCTTGTGCAGATTCCTGGAATCATGCTCTTTTGCAGGATGACTATGGGGAATACTGCTGCTGCCACCATGGGTATCTAAACCCAACTTCTGTCTTTCCTTCTCTAATTCTAAAGACTGTCTATCCAAATCCAGCTGTTGCTTCTTGAGCTTCAGTCTGGTTTGTTCCACTCTCAATCTATTGAGCTCCCTTTCTAACAATCTGTCATCAGGGTGGGTGGGAGGGACATTTCTAGATACAGAGGTATGATGGGAATGAACAGAAGGAGACCTGTCCCTTACAGAGGACACCCTAACAGCTTGGCTACCAGTATAATGTGAGAGCACACCATCAGTATGGTGTGATTCAACCTCAGTACCAACTATGCTAGACTGTCTAGTAATGGGAAGGCTGAGAAGTTTCTTTCCTGAACCTTTTCCTGGGGGAGTCCCTGGATCAGATTGAGAACCATTAGCTACTTTTTCACCAGATTTGGCACTCATGGCCTTATCCTGTACTCTAAGCATATTAATTAACAGTTCTAAGGAAGGATTCTTCCCTACACTCAAACCTCTCTCTATGCAGAGACTCCTTGCTCCTTTCCAGCTAAGGTGATCATATGCAAGTTTGGACAGTTCAACATTTTTTCCTGTGCCAGACATTTTTTAGAGAGAGTTAAAGTGATAGAAAAAGAGAAAAAAGTTTTCAGAACTTTTTGGAAAGACAGAAAAAACTTTTTAAACTTTTAAGAACTTTTTGAAAGTTTAGAAGTACTTTTCAGCACTTAGAAAAGAGTGAAAAGAGGAAATGCAAAACTTTTTGGCTATGTGTATATACACTGACCTTGTTTTGTATATTTTTCTCTTATGAAAAGTACAATGACAAGAGTGGTAAGTAGTCTCAAGCACTTATCCCACCACTGCACAACCAATGTAGGAGGCTGGACTGGCTTGTAGTGAGTACCAAGGGGTACTTGCACCTTGCACCAGGCCCAGTTATCCCTTATTAGTGTATAGGGTGTCTAGCAGCTTAGGCTGATAGATAATGGTAGCTTAGCAGAGCAGCTTAGGCTGAACTAGGAGACGTGTGAAGCTACTACAGTACCACTTAGTGTCATATGCACAATATCATAAGAAAACACAATACACAGTTATACTAAAAATAAAGGTACTTTATTTTTATGACAATATGCCAAAGTATCTTAGAGTGTACCCTCAGTGGGAGGATAGGAAATATACACAAGATATATATACACAATAGCAAAAATATGCAGTATAGTCTTAGAAAACAGTGCAAACAATGTATAGTTACAATAGGATGCAATGGGGAAACATAGGGATAGGGGCAACACACACCATATACTCCAGAAGTGGAATGCGAACCACGAATGGACCCCAAACCTAGGTGACCTTGTAGAGGGTCGCTGGGACTATTAGAAAATAGTGAGAGTTAGAAAAATAACCCTCCCCAAGACCCTGAAAAGTGAGTGCAAAGTGCACTAAAGTTCCCCTAAGGACAAAAGAGTCATGTTAGAGGAATAATGCAGGAAAGACACAAACCAGCAATGCAACAACTGTGGATTTCCAATCTAGGGTACCTGTGGAACAAGGGGACCAAGTCCAAAAGTCACAAGCAAGTCGGAGATGGGCAGATGCCCAGGAAATGCCAGCTGCGGGTGCAAAGAAGCTTCGACTGGACAGAAGAAGCTGAGGTTTCTGCAGGAACGAAAAGGGCTAGAGACTTCCCCTTTGGTGGACGGATCCCTCTCGCCTTGGAGAGTTGTGCAAAAGTGTTTTCCCGCCGGAAGGACGCCAACAAGCCTTGCTACACGCAAATCGTGCGTTTGGCGTTTTTGGACGCTGCTGGGGCCCAGGCGGGACCAGGAGGTCGCAAAATAGACCTGCGGAGAGAGGGGACGTCGAGCAAGTCAAAGAGCCCTCACTGAAGCAGGTAGCACCCGGAGAAGTGCCAGAAGCAGGCACTACGAAGATGCATGAAACGGTGCTCGCCGAAGTTGCACAAAGGAGTCCCACGTCGCCGGAGACCAACTTAGAAAGTCGTGCAATGCAGGTTAGAGTGCCGTGGACCCAGGCTTGGCTGTGCACGAAGGATTTCCGCCGGAAGTGCACAGGGGCCGGAGTAGCTGCAAAGTCGCGGTTCCCAGCAATGCAGCCCAGCGAGGTGAGGCAAGGACTTACCTCCACCAAACTTGGGCTGAAGAGTCACTGGACTGTGGGGGTCACTTGGACAGTGTCGCTGGATTCGAGGGACCTCGCTCGTTGTGCTGAGAGGAGACCCAAGGGACCGGTAATGCAGCTTTTTGGTGCCTGCGGTTGCAGGGGGAAGATTCCGTCGACCCACGGGAGATTTCTTCGGAGCTTCTGGTGCAGAGAGGAGGCAGACTACCCCCACAGCATGCACAAGCAGGAAAACAATCGAGAAGGCGGCAGGATCAGCGTTACAGAGTTGCAGTAGTCGTCTTTGCTACTATGTTGCAGGTTTGCAGGCTTCCAGCGCGGTCAGCGGTCGATTCCTTATCAGAAGGTGAAGAGGGAGATGCAGAGGAACTCGGCTGAGCTCATGCATTCGTTATCTAAAGTTTCCCCAGAGACAGAGACCCTAAATAGCCAGAAAAGAGGGTTTGGCTACCTAGGAGAGAGGAAAGGCTACTAACACCTGAAGGAGCCTATCAGCAGGAGTCTCTGACGTCACCTGGTGGCACTGGCCACTCAGAGCAGTCCAGTGTGCCAGCAGCACCTCTGTTTCCAAGATGGCAGAGGTCTGGAGCACACTGGAGGAGCTCTGGACACCTCCCAGGGGAGGTGCAGGTCAGGGGAGTGGTCACTCCCCTTTCCTTTGTCCAGTTTCGCGCCAGAGCAGGGGCTAAGGGGTCCCTGAACCGGTGTAGACTGGCTTATGCAGAATTGGGCACATCTGTGCCCAACAAAGCATTTCCAGAGGCTGGGGGAGGCTACTCCTCCCCTGCCTTCACACCATTTTCCAAAGGGAGAGGGTGTCACACCCTCTCTCAGAGGAAGTTCTTTGTGCTGCCATCCTGGGCCAGGCCTGGCTGGACCCCAGGAGGGCAGCTGCCTGTCTGAGGGGTTGGCAGCAGCAGCAGCTGCAGTGAAACCCCAGGAAGGGCAGTCTGGCAGTACCAGGGTCTGTGCTACAGACCACTGGGATCATGGAATTGTACCAACAATGCCAGGATGGCATAGAGGGGGCAATTCCATGATCATAGACATGTTACATGGCCATATTCGGAGTTACCATGGTGAAGCTACATATAGGTAGTGACCTATATGTAGTGCACGCGTGTAATGGTGTCCCCGCACTCACAAAGTTCAGTGAATTGGCTCTGAACAATGTGGGGGCACCTTGGCTAGTGCCAGGGTGCCCTCACACTAAGTAACTTTGCACCTAACCTTTACCAGGTAAAGGTTAGACATATAGGTGACTTATAAGTTACTTAAGTGCAGTGTAAAATGGCTGTGAAATAACGTGGACGTTATTTCACTCAGGCTGCAGTGGCAGGCCTGTGTAAGATTTGTCAGAGCTCCCTATGGGTGGCAAAAGAAATGCTGCAGCCCATAGGGATCTCCTGGAACCCCAATACCCTGGGTACCTCAGTACCATATACTATGGAATTATAAGGGTGTTCCAGTAAGCCAATGTAAATTGGTAAAAATGGTCACTAGCCTGTCAGTGACAATTTGGAAAGAAATGAGAGAGCCTAACCACTGAGGTTCTGATTAGCAGAGCCTCAGTGAGACAGTTAGTCACTACACAGGTAACACATTCAGGCACACTTATGAGCACTGGGGCCCTGGGTTACCAGGGTCCCAGTGACACATACAACTAAAACAACATATATACAGTGAAAAATGGGGGTAACATGCCAGGCAAGATGGTACTTTCCTACACAACCCCCCCCCAAATGAAGGACAATAAGACTAGCCATGACCTGATGAGTCTTCATTGTCTAAGTGGAAATATCTGGAGAGTCCATCTGCATTGGAGTGGCTACTCCCAGGTCTATGTTCCACTGTATAGTCCATTCCCTGTAGGGATATGGACCACCTCAACAATTTAGGATTTTCACCTTTCATTTGTTTTAGCCAAAGTAGAGGTTTGAGGTCTGTCTGAACAATGAAGTGAGTGCCAAACAGGTATGGCCTCAACTTCTTCAGAGCCCAGACCACAGCAAAGGCCTCCCTCTCAATGGCAGACCAACGCTTTTCTCAAGGGGTCAACCTCCTACTAATAAAAGCAACAGGTTGATCCTGGCCCTCAGAATTAAGTTGTGATAGGACTGCCCCTACTCCTAATTCAGATGCATCAGTTTGGACATAGAATTTTTTAGAGTAACAAGGGCTTTTCAGGACAGGTGCAGAGCACATGGCCTGCTTCAGCTCCTCAAAAGCTTTCTGACAGCTTGCTGTCCATAATACCTTTTTAGGCATTTTCTTGGATGTGAGGTCATTAAGAGGGGCTGCAATGGAGCCATAGTTCTTAATGAACCTCCTGTAATACCCAGTGAGGCCTAGGAAGGCTCTCACCTGAGTCTGAGTGGTAGGGGGAACCCAATCAATAATAGTTTGGATTTTCCCCTGAAGTGGTGCAATCTGTTCCCCACCAACAAGGTGTCCCAGATAAACCACCTTACCCTGCCCTATCTGGCACTTTGAAGCCTTGATAGTGAGGCCTGCCTTTTGCAGAGCCTCCAAAACTTTCCATAGGTGGACCAGGTGATCATCCCAGCTGGAGCTAAAGACAGCTATATCGTCCAAATATGCTGCACTGAAAGCTTCCAGCCCTTGCAGGACTGTGTTCACCAACCTCTGAAAAGTGGCAGGTGCATTTTTCAAACCAAAAGGCATTACAGTAAACTGGTAATGTCCTCCAATGGTAGAAAATGCAGTCTTAGGTTTAGCATCTTCTGACAATTTGATCTGCCAATACCCTGCAGTCAAATCAAAAGTGCTTAGATACTTGGCAGATGCCAGTGTATCTATAAGCTCATCTGCCCTGGGTATAGGGTGAGCATCAGTTTTGGTTACCAAGTTGAGACCTCTATAGTCTACACAAAACCTAATTTCCTTCTTTCCATCTTTAGAATTGGGTTTTGGTACCAGTGCCACAGGAGAAGCCCATGGACTGTCAGAGTGCTCAACCACTCCTAGTTCCAACATTTTCTGAACTTCTTGCTTTATGCAGTCCCTGACATGGTCAGGCTGCCTATAGATCTTACTTTTGACAGGTAAACTGTCTCCAGTATCTATAGTGTGCTCACACCAAGAAGTGGTGCCTGGCACAGTAGAGAAGAGTTCTGAAAATTGTCCTAGGAGATTTATGCAATTGTCTTTCTGCTCAGCAGTAAGACAATCAGCCAAAACTACACCTTCCACAAGAGCATCTTGATCTGTGGAAGAGAAGAGATCAGGTAGAGGATCACTGTCTTCTTCCTGTCCCTCATCTGTTGCCATGAGCAGGGTGAGATCAGCCCTGTCATAGTAGGGTTTCAGGTGGTTGACATGGAGCACCCTAAGGGGACTCCTGGCAGTGCCTAAGTCAACCAAGTAGGTGACTTCACCCTTCTTTTCAACAATTGTGTGGGGTCAACTCCATTTATCTTGGAGTGCTCTTGGGGCCACAGGCTCCAAGACCCACACTTTCTGCCCTGGTTGGTACTGTACCAAAACAGCCTTCTGATCATGCCATTGCTTCTGGAGCTCTTGGCTGGCCTGAAGGTTTTTACTGGCCTTTTTCATGTACTCAGCCATCCTTGATCTGAGGCCAAGTACATAATCCACAATATCCTGCTTAGGAGCTTTTAAAGGTTGTTCCCAACCCTCCTTTACAAGTGTGAGTGGACCCCTAACAGGGTGTCCAAAAAGAAGTTCAAAGGGGCTGAAGCCCACTCCTTTCTGGGGTACCTCCCTGTAGGCAAAAAGGAGGCATGGTAGAAGGATATCCCATCTCCTGCGGAGTTTTTCAGGGAGTCCCATAATCATGCCTTTGAGAGTTTTATTAAATCTCTCCACCAGTCCATTTGTTTGTGGATGATAGGGTGTTGTGAACTTGTACGTTACACCACACTCCTTCCACATGGCCTTTAAGTATGCAGACATGAAATTGCTTCCCCTGTCTGATACTACTTCCTTTGGGAAGCCCACCCTGGAAAATATTCCCAGGAGGGCCTTTGCCACTGCAGGAGCTGTAGTGGTCCTTAAAGGAATAGCTTCAGGATATCTTGTGGCATGGTCCACTACCACTAAGATAAACCTATTGCCTGAAGCAGTAGGAGGGTCAAGGGGGCCAACTATGTCAACCCCTACCCTTTCAAAGGGAACCCCAACCACAGGCAGTGGGATAAGGGGTGCCTTTGGGGTGCCACCTGTCTTGCCACTGGCTTGACAGGTTTCACAGGACTTGCAAAATTCTTTTGTGTCCTCAGACATCCTAGGCCAATGAAACAGGGGAACAAGCCTGTCCCAAGTTTTCATTTGTCCTAGATGCCCAGCTAAGGGAATGTCATGTGCCAGTGTTAGGAGGAACTTTCTGTACTCCTGAGGAATCACTAATCTCCTGGCAGCTCCAGGTTTAGGATCCCTATGCTCAGTGTACAAGAGGTTGTCCTCCCAGTAAACTCTGTGAGAGTCACTGACATCCCCATTAGCCTGTTTGACAGCTTGCTGTCTGAGACCCTCTAATGTGGGACAGGTTTGCTGTGCCACACTCAGCTCCTCTCTGGCAGGCCCCCCTTCACCCAAAAGCTCAGCAGTGTCTGCTTCCAGCTCCTCTGGTGTAGGTTCTGCACAGGGAGGGAATTCTTCTTCCTCTGAATTAGAATCCACTGTAGAGGGAGGGATAGTAGGAAGTGGTTTGCTTCTACTAGCCCTAGCTTTAGGGAGCACTTGGTCCATTGTTCCAGGATCCAAGCTTCCCTGTCCTTTTTGCTTTTTGGCCTGAGCCCTTGTCAAAGCAAAAATATGCCCTGGGATGCCCAGCATTGCTGCATGGGCCTCCAACTCCACATCTGACCAAGCTGATGTCTCCAAATCATTCCCTAATAGACAGTCTACAGGTAAATCTGAAGCTACCACAACTTTCTTTGGACCAGTTACCCCCCCCAGTTGAGATTTACAACAGCCATGGGGTGGCTTTGTGTTATGTTGTGAGCATCGGTTACTTGGTACTGGTGTCCAAGTATGTGTTGTTCAGGGTGCACCAGTTTCTCAATCACCATTGTGACACTGGCACCTGTGTCCCTGTAGGCCTGGACCTCAACACCATTTATTAGGGTTAGTTGCTTGTACTTCTCCAAGTTATGGGGGCAAGCAACCAAAGTGGCTAAATCAATAGCCCCTTCAGAGACTAAAGTAGCCTCTGTGGTCTCCCTAATTAGACCAACCCCAACTAAATTACCAAAAGTGAGCCCAGCTACTCCCTTGGATTGGCTATTAGTAGGTTTGCTCCCACCACCACTGCTATTAGTAGGGACACTAGGTGTAGCAGTAGGGGTTGTAGTGGTAGGAGCTGTGGTGCCTTTCTTTGGACAACTGGGATCTGTTGTCCAATGGCCTTTTATTTTACATAAATAGCACCATGGTTTCTTTTCCTTGTTCTGATTAAAGGAGGATTTGGACCCACCACCCCCACCAGAGTGTTTTTGTGGGCCTGATGAAGACTCATTTTTAGATTTGTCCCCACCCTTGTCAGAAGACTTACCATCCTTCTTTTTGTTGCCATCTTTGTCACCCCCTGTATGAACTTTTCTGTTCACTCTTGTTCTGACCCATTTGTCTGCCTTCTTTCCCAATTCTTGGGGAGAGGTCAGATCAGAGTCCACCAAGTACTGGTGCAACAAATCAGACACACAATTATTAAGAATATGCTCTCTCAGGATCAAGTTATACAGGCTGTCATAATCAGTAACTTTACTGCCATGTAACCACCCCTCCAAGGCCTTCACTGCCTGGTCAATGAAATCAACCCAGTCTTGTGAAGACTCCTTTTTGGTCTCTCTGAACTTTATCCTGTACTGTTCAGTGGTTAAGCCATAACCATCCAGGAGTGCATTCTTAAGAACTTGGAAATTATTAGCATCATTTTCTTTTACAGTAAGGAGCCTATCCCTACCTTTTCCAGTAAATGATAGCCATAGGATAGCAGCCCACTGCTTTTGAGGGACATCCTGTACAGCACAGGCCCTCTCAAGTGCAGCAAACCACTTGTTAATGTCATCCCCCTCCTTATAAGGGGGAACTATCTTGTGCAGATTCCTGGAATCATGCTCTTTTGCAGGATGACTATGGGGAATACTGCTGCTGCCACCATGGGTATCTAAACCCAACTTCTGTCTTTCCTTCTCTAATTCTAAAGACTGTCTATCCAAATCCAGCTGTTGCTTCTTGAGCTTCAGTCTGGTTTGTTCCACTCTCAATCTATTGAGCTCCCTTTCTAACAATCTGTCATCAGGGTGGGTGGGAGGGACATTTCTAGATACAGAGGTATGATGGGAATGAACAGAAGGAGACCTGTCCCTTACAGAGGACACCCTAACAGCTTGGCTACCAGTATAATGTGAGAGCACACCATCAGTATGGTGTGATTCAACCTCAGTACCAACTATGCTAGACTGTCTAGTAATGGGAAGGCTGAGAAGTTTCTTTCCTGAACCTTTTCCTGGGGGAGTCCCTGGATCAGATTGAGAACCATTAGCTACTTTTTCACCAGATTTGGCACTCATGGCCTTATCCTGTACTCTAAGCATATTAATTAACAGTTCTAAGGAAGGATTCTTCCCTACACTCAAACCTCTCTCTATGCAGAGACTCCTTGCTCCTTTCCAGCTAAGGTGATCATATGCAAGTTTGGACAGTTCAACATTTTTTCCTGTGCCAGACATTTTTTAGAGAGAGTTAAAGTGATAGAAAAAGAGAAAAAAGTTTTCAGAACTTTTTGGAAAGACAGAAAAAACTTTTTAAACTTTTAAGAACTTTTTGAAAGTTTAGAAGTACTTTTCAGCACTTAGAAAAGAGTGAAAAGAGGAAATGCAAAACTTTTTGGCTATGTGTATATACACTGACCTTGTTTTGTATATTTTTCTCTTATGAAAAGTACAATGACAAGAGTGGTAAGTAGTCTCAAGCACTTATCCCACCACTGCACAACCAATGTAGGAGGCTGGACTGGCTTGTAGTGAGTACCAAGGGGTACTTGCACCTTGCACCAGGCCCAGTTATCCCTTATTAGTGTATAGGGTGTCTAGCAGCTTAGGCTGATAGATAATGGTAGCTTAGCAGAGCAGCTTAGGCTGAACTAGGAGACGTGTGAAGCTACTACAGTACCACTTAGTGTCATATGCACAATATCATAAGAAAACACAATACACAGTTATACTAAAAATAAAGGTACTTTATTTTTATGACAATATGCCAAAGTATCTTAGAGTGTACCCTCAGTGGGAGGATAGGAAATATACACAAGATATATATACACAATAGCAAAAATATGCAGTATAGTCTTAGAAAACAGTGCAAACAATGTATAGTTACAATAGGATGCAATGGGGAAACATAGGGATAGGGGCAACACACACCATATACTCCAGAAGTGGAATGCGAACCACGAATGGACCCCAAACCTAGGTGACCTTGTAGAGGGTCGCTGGGACTATTAGAAAATAGTGAGAGTTAGAAAAATAACCCTCCCCAAGACCCTGAAAAGTGAGTGCAAAGTGCACTAAAGTTCCCCTAAGGACAAAAGAGTCATGTTAGAGGAATAATGCAGGAAAGACACAAACCAGCAATGCAACAACTGTGGATTTCCAATCTAGGGTACCTGTGGAACAAGGGGACCAAGTCCAAAAGTCACAAGCAAGTCGGAGATGGGCAGATGCCCAGGAAATGCCAGCTGCGGGTGCAAAGAAGCTTCGACTGGACAGAAGAAGCTGAGGTTTCTGCAGGAACAAAAAGGGCTAGAGACTTCCCCTTTGGTGGACGGATCCCTCTCGCCTTGGAGAGTTGTGCAAAAGTGTTTTCCCGCCGGAAGGACGCCAACAAGCCTTGCTACATGCAAATCGTGCGTTTGGCGTTTTTGGACGCTGCTGGGGCCCAGGCGGGACCAGGAGGTCGCAAATTGGACCTGCGGAGAGAGGGGACGTCGAGCAAGACAAAGAGCCCTCACTGAAGCAGGTAGCACCCGGAGAAGTGCCAGAAGCAGGCACTACGAGGATGCATGAAACGGTGCTCGCCGAAGTTGCACAAAGGAGTCCCACGTCGCCGGAGACCAACTTAGAAAGTCGTGCAATGCAGGTTAGAGTGCCGTGGACCCAGGCTTGGCTGTGCACGAAGGATTTCCGCCGGAAGTGCACAGGGGCCGGAGTAGCTGCAAAGTCGCGGTTCCCAGCAATGCAGCCCAGCGAGGTGAGGCAAGGACTTACCTCCACCAAACTTGGGCTGAAGAGTCACTGGACTGTGGGGGTCACTTGGACAGTGTCGCTGGATTCGAGGGACCTCGCTCGTTGTGCTGAGAGGAGACCCAAGGGACCGGTAATGCAGCTTTTTGGTGCCTGCGGTTGCAGGGGGAAGATTCCGTCGACCCACGGGAGATTTCTTCGGAGCTTCTGGTGCAGAGAGGAGGCAGACTACCCCCACAGCATGCACAAGCAGGAAAACAATCGAGAAGGCGGCAGGATCAGCGTTACAGAGTTGCAGTAGTCGTCTTTGCTACTATGTTGCAGGTTTGCAGGCTTCCAGCGCGGTCAGCGGTCGATTCCTTATCAGAAGGTGAAGAGGGAGATGCAGAGGAACTCGGCTGAGCTCATGCATTCGTTATCTAAAGTTTCCCCAGAGACAGAGACCCTAAATAGCCAGAAAAGAGGGTTTGGCTACCTAGGAGAGAGGAAAGGCTACTAACACCTGAAGGAGCCTATCAGCAGGAGTCTCTGACGTCACCTGGTGGCACTGGCCACTCAGAGCAGTCCAGTGTGCCAGCAGCACCTCTGTTTCCAAGATGGCAGAGGTCTGGAGCACACTGGAGGAGCTCTGGACACCTCCCAGGGGAGGTGCAGGTCAGGGGAGTGGTCACTCCCCTTTCCTTTGTCCAGTTTCGCGCCAGAGCAGGGGCTAAGGGGTCCCTGAACCGGTGTAGACTGGCTTATGCAGAATTGGGCACATCTGTGCCCAACAAAGCATTTCCAGAGGCTGGGGGAGGCTACTCCTCCCCTGCCTTCACACCATTTTCCAAAGGGAGAGGGTGTCACACCCTCTCTCAGAGGAAGTTCTTTGTGCTGCCATCCTGGGCCAGGCCTGGCTGGACCCCAGGAGGGCAGCTGCCTGTCTGAGGGGTTGGCAGCAGCAGCAGCTGCAGTGAAACCCCAGGAAGGGCAGTCTGGCAGTACCAGGGTCTGTGCTACAGACCACTGGGATCATGGAATTGTACCAACAATGCCAGGATGGCATAGAGGGGGCAATTCCATGATCATAGACATGTTACATGGCCATATTCGGAGTTACCATGGTGAAGCTACATATAGGTAGTGACCTATATGTAGTGCACGCGTGTAATGGTGTCCCCGCACTCACAAAGTTCAGTGAATTGGCTCTGAACAATGTGGGGGCACCTTGGCTAGTGCCAGGGTGCCCTCACACTAAGTAACTTTGCACCTAACCTTTACCAGGTAAAGGTTAGACATATAGGTGACTTATAAGTTACTTAAGTGCAGTGTAAAATGGCTGTGAAATAACGTGGACGTTATTTCACTCAGGCTGCAGTGGCAGGCCTGTGTAAGATTTGTCAGAGCTCCCTATGGGTGGCAAAAGAAATGCTGCAGCCCATAGGGATCTCCTGGAACCCCAATACCCTGGGTACCTCAGTACCATATACTATGGAATTATAAGGGTGTTCCAGTAAGCCAATGTAAATTGGTAAAAATGGTCACTAGCCTGTCAGTGACAATTTGGAAAGAAATGAGAGAGCCTAACCACTGAGGTTCTGATTAGCAGAGCCTCAGTGAGACAGTTAGTCACTACACAGGTAACACATTCAGGCACACTTATGAGCACTGGGGCCCTGGGTTACCAGGGTCCCAGTGACACATACAACTAAAACAACATATATACAGTGAAAAATGGGGGTAACATGCCAGGCAAGATGGTACTTTCCTACACAACCCCCCCCCAAATGAAGGACAATAAGACTAGCCATGACCTGATGAGTCTTCATTGTCTAAGTGGAAATATCTGGAGAGTCCATCTGCATTGGAGTGGCTACTCCCAGGTCTATGTTCCACTGTATAGTCCATTCCCTGTAGGGATATGGACCACCTCAACAATTTAGGATTTTCACCTTTCATTTGTTTTAGCCAAAGTAGAGGTTTGAGGTCTGTCTGAACAATGAAGTGAGTGCCAAACAGGTATGGCCTCAACTTCTTCAGAGCCCAGACCACAGCAAAGGCCTCCCTCTCAATGGCAGACCAACGCTTTTCTCAAGGGGTCAACCTCCTACTAATAAAAGCAACAGGTTGATCCTGGCCCTCAGAATTAAGTTGTGATAGGACTGCCCCTACTCCTAATTCAGATGCATCAGTTTGGACATAGAATTTTTTAGAGTAACAAGGGCTTTTCAGGACAGGTGCAGAGCACATGGCCTGCTTCAGCTCCTCAAAAGCTTTCTGACAGCTTGCTGTCCATAATACCTTTTTAGGCATTTTCTTGGATGTGAGGTCATTAAGAGGGGCTGCAATGGAGCCATAGTTCTTAATGAACCTCCTGTAATACCCAGTGAGGCCTAGGAAGGCTCTCACCTGAGTCTGAGTGGTAGGGGGAACCCAATCAATAATAGTTTGGATTTTCCCCTGAAGTGGTGCAATCTGTTCCCCACCAACAAGGTGTCCCAGATAAACCACCTTACCCTGCCCTATCTGGCACTTTGAAGCCTTGATAGTGAGGCCTGCCTTTTGCAGAGCCTCCAAAACTTTCCATAGGTGGACCAGGTGATCATCCCAGCTGGAGCTAAAGACAGCTATATCGTCCAAATATGCTGCACTGAAAGCTTCCAGCCCTTGCAGGACTGTGTTCACCAACCTCTGAAAAGTGGCAGGTGCATTTTTCAAACCAAAAGGCATTACAGTAAACTGGTAATGTCCTCCAATGGTAGAAAATGCAGTCTTAGGTTTAGCATCTTCTGACAATTTGATCTGCCAATACCCTGCAGTCAAATCAAAAGTGCTTAGATACTTGGCAGATGCCAGTGTATCTATAAGCTCATCTGCCCTGGGTATAGGGTGAGCATCAGTTTTGGTTACCAAGTTGAGACCTCTATAGTCTACACAAAACCTAATTTCCTTCTTTCCATCTTTAGAATTGGGTTTTGGTACCAGTGCCACAGGAGAAGCCCATGGACTGTCAGAGTGCTCAACCACTCCTAGTTCCAACATTTTCTGAACTTCTTGCTTTATGCAGTCCCTGACATGGTCAGGCTGCCTATAGATCTTACTTTTGACAGGTAAACTGTCTCCAGTATCTATAGTGTGCTCACACCAAGAAGTGGTGCCTGGCACAGTAGAGAAGAGTTCTGAAAATTGTCCTAGGAGATTTATGCAATTGTCTTTCTGCTCAGCAGTAAGACAATCAGCCAAAACTACACCTTCCACAAGAGCATCTTGATCTGTGGAAGAGAAGAGATCAGGTAGAGGATCACTGTCTTCTTCCTGTCCCTCATCTGTTGCCATGAGCAGGGTGAGATCAGCCCTGTCATAGTAGGGTTTCAGGTGGTTGACATGGAGCACCCTAAGGGGACTCCTGGCAGTGCCTAAGTCAACCAAGTAGGTGACTTCACCCTTCTTTTCAACAATTGTGTGGGGTCAACTCCATTTATCTTGGAGTGCTCTTGGGGCCACAGGCTCCAAGACCCACACTTTCTGCCCTGGTTGGTACTGTACCAAAACAGCCTTCTGATCATGCCATTGCTTCTGGAGCTCTTGGCTGGCCTGAAGGTTTTTACTGGCCTTTTTCATGTACTCAGCCATCCTTGATCTGAGGCCAAGTACATAATCCACAATATCCTGCTTAGGAGCTTTTAAAGGTTGTTCCCAACCCTCCTTTACAAGTGTGAGTGGACCCCTAACAGGGTGTCCAAAAAGAAGTTCAAAGGGGCTGAAGCCCACTCCTTTCTGGGGTACCTCCCTGTAGGCAAAAAGGAGGCATGGTAGAAGGATATCCCATCTCCTGCGGAGTTTTTCAGGGAGTCCCATAATCATGCCTTTGAGAGTTTTATTAAATCTCTCCACCAGTCCATTTGTTTGTGGATGATAGGGTGTTGTGAACTTGTACGTTACACCACACTCCTTCCACATGGCCTTTAAGTATGCAGACATGAAATTGCTTCCCCTGTCTGATACTACTTCCTTTGGGAAGCCCACCCTGGAAAATATTCCCAGGAGGGCCTTTGCCACTGCAGGAGCTGTAGTGGTCCTTAAAGGAATAGCTTCAGGATATCTTGTGGCATGGTCCACTACCACTAAGATAAACCTATTGCCTGAAGCAGTAGGAGGGTCAAGGGGGCCAACTATGTCAACCCCTACCCTTTCAAAGGGAACCCCAACCACAGGCAGTGGGATAAGGGGTGCCTTTGGGGTGCCACCTGTCTTGCCACTGGCTTGACAGGTTTCACAGGACTTGCAAAATTCTTTTGTGTCCTCAGACATCCTAGGCCAATGAAACAGGGGAACAAGCCTGTCCCAAGTTTTCATTTGTCCTAGATGCCCAGCTAAGGGAATGTCATGTGCCAGTGTTAGGAGGAACTTTCTGTACTCCTGAGGAATCACTAATCTCCTGGCAGCTCCAGGTTTAGGATCCCTATGCTCAGTGTACAAGAGGTTGTCCTCCCAGTAAACTCTGTGAGAGTCACTGACATCCCCATTAGCCTGTTTGACAGCTTGCTGTCTGAGACCCTCTAATGTGGGACAGGTTTGCTGTGCCACACTCAGCTCCTCTCTGGCAGGCCCCCCTTCACCCAAAAGCTCAGCAGTGTCTGCTTCCAGCTCCTCTGGTGTAGGTTCTGCACAGGGAGGGAATTCTTCTTCCTCTGAATTAGAATCCACTGTAGAGGGAGGGATAGTAGGAAGTGGTTTGCTTCTACTAGCCCTAGCTTTAGGGAGCACTTGGTCCATTGTTCCAGGATCCAAGCTTCCCTGTCCTTTTTGCTTTTTGGCCTGAGCCCTTGTCAAAGCAAAAATATGCCCTGGGATGCCCAGCATTGCTGCATGGGCCTCCAACTCCACATCTGACCAAGCTGATGTCTCCAAATCATTCCCTAATAGACAGTCTACAGGTAAATCTGAAGCTACCACAACTTTCTTTGGACCAGTTACCCCCCCCAGTTGAGATTTACAACAGCCATGGGGTGGCTTTGTGTTATGTTGTGAGCATCGGTTACTTGGTACTGGTGTCCAAGTATGTGTTGTTCAGGGTGCACCAGTTTCTCAATCACCATTGTGACACTGGCACCTGTGTCCCTGTAGGCCTGGACCTCAACACCATTTATTAGGGTTAGTTGCTTGTACTTCTCCAAGTTATGGGGGCAAGCAACCAAAGTGGCTAAATCAATAGCCCCTTCAGAGACTAAAGTAGCCTCTGTGGTCTCCCTAATTAGACCAACCCCAACTAAATTACCAAAAGTGAGCCCAGCTACTCCCTTGGATTGGCTATTAGTAGGTTTGCTCCCACCACCACTGCTATTAGTAGGGACACTAGGTGTAGCAGTAGGGGTTGTAGTGGTAGGAGCTGTGGTGCCTTTCTTTGGACAACTGGGATCTGTTGTCCAATGGCCTTTTATTTTACATAAATAGCACCATGGTTTCTTTTCCTTGTTCTGATTAAAGGAGGATTTGGACCCACCACCCCCACCAGAGTGTTTTTGTGGGCCTGATGAAGACTCATTTTTAGATTTGTCCCCACCCTTGTCAGAAGACTTACCATCCTTCTTTTTGTTGCCATCTTTGTCACCCCCTGTATGAACTTTTCTGTTCACTCTTGTTCTGACCCATTTGTCTGCCTTCTTTCCCAATTCTTGGGGAGAGGTCAGATCAGAGTCCACCAAGTACTGGTGCAACAAATCAGACACACAATTATTAAGAATATGCTCTCTCAGGATCAAGTTATACAGGCTGTCATAATCAGTAACTTTACTGCCATGTAACCACCCCTCCAAGGCCTTCACTGCCTGGTCAATGAAATCAACCCAGTCTTGTGAAGACTCCTTTTTGGTCTCTCTGAACTTTATCCTGTACTGTTCAGTGGTTAAGCCATAACCATCCAGGAGTGCATTCTTAAGAACTTGGAAATTATTAGCATCATTTTCTTTTACAGTAAGGAGCCTATCCCTACCTTTTCCAGTAAATGATAGCCATAGGATAGCAGCCCACTGCTTTTGAGGGACATCCTGTACAGCACAGGCCCTCTCAAGTGCAGCAAACCACTTGTTAATGTGATCCCCCTCCTTATAAGGGGGAACTATCTTGTGCAGATTCCTGGAATCATGCTCTTTTGCAGGATGACTATGGGGAATACTGCTGCTGCCACCATGGGTATCTAAACCCAACTTCTGTCTTTCCTTCTCTAATTCTAAAGACTGTCTATCCAAATCCAGCTGTTGCTTCTTGAGCTTCAGTCTGGTTTGTTCCACTCTCAATCTATTGAGCTCCCTTTCTAACAATCTGTCATCAGGGTGGGTGGGAGGGACATTTCTAGATACAGAGGTATGATGGGAATGAACAGAAGGAGACCTGTCCCTTACAGAGGACACCCTAACAGCTTGGCTACCAGTATAATGTGAGAGCACACCATCAGTATGGTGTGATTCAACCTCAGTACCAACTATGCTAGACTGTCTAGTAATGGGAAGGCTGAGAAGTTTCTTTCCTGAACCTTTTCCTGGGGGAGTCCCTGGATCAGATTGAGAACCATTAGCTACTTTTTCACCAGATTTGGCACTCATGGCCTTATCCTGTACTCTAAGCATATTAATTAACAGTTCTAAGGAAGGATTCTTCCCTACACTCAAACCTCTCTCTATGCAGAGACTCCTTGCTCCTTTCCAGCTAAGGTGATCATATGCAAGTTTGGACAGTTCAACATTTTTTCCTGTGCCAGACATTTTTTAGAGAGAGTTAAAGTGATAGAAAAAGAGAAAAAAGTTTTCAGAACTTTTTGGAAAGACAGAAAAAACTTTTTAAACTTTTAAGAACTTTTTGAAAGTTTAGAAGTACTTTTCAGCACTTAGAAAAGAGTGAAAAGAGGAAATGCAAAACTTTTTGGCTATGTGTATATACACTGACCTTGTTTTGTATATTTTTCTCTTATGAAAAGTACAATGACAAGAGTGGTAAGTAGTCTCAAGCACTTATCCCACCACTGCACAACCAATGTAGGAGGCTGGACTGGCTTGTAGTGAGTACCAAGGGGTACTTGCACCTTGCACCAGGCCCAGTTATCCCTTATTAGTGTATAGGGTGTCTAGCAGCTTAGGCTGATAGATAATGGTAGCTTAGCAGAGCAGCTTAGGCTGAACTAGGAGACGTGTGAAGCTACTACAGTACCACTTAGTGTCATATGCACAATATCATAAGAAAACACAATACACAGTTATACTAAAAATAAAGGTACTTTATTTTTATGACAATATGCCAAAGTATCTTAGAGTGTACCCTCAGTGAGAGGATAGGAAATATACACAAGATATATATACACAATAGCAAAAATATGCAGTATAGTCTTAGAAAACAGTGCAAACAATGTATAGTTACAATAGGATGCAATGGGGAAACATAGGGATAGGGGCAACACACACCATATACTCCAGAAGTGGAATGCGAACCACGAATGGACCCCAAACCTAGGTGACCTTGTAGAGGGTCGCTGGGACTATTAGAAAATAGTGAGAGTTAGAAAAATAACCCTCCCCAAGACCCTGAAAAGTGAGTGCAAAGTGCACTAAAGTTCCCCTAAGGACAAAAGAGTCATGTTAGAGGAATAATGCAGGAAAGACACAAACCAGCAATGCAACAACTGTGGATTTCCAATCTAGGGTACCTGTGGAACAAGGGGACCAAGTCCAAAAGTCACAAGCAAGTCGGAGATGGGCAGATGCCCAGGAAATGCCAGCTGCGGGTGCAAAGAAGCTTCGACTGGACAGAAGAAGCTGAGGTTTCTGCAGGAACGAAAAGGGCTAGAGACTTCCCCTTTGGTGGACGGATCCCTCTCGCCTTGGAGAGTTGTGCAAAAGTGTTTTCCCGCCGGAAGGACGCCAACAAGCCTTGCTACACGCAAATCGTGCGTTTGGCGTTTTTGGACGCTGCTGGGGCCCAGGCGGGACCAGGAGGTCGCAAAATAGACCTGCGGAGAGAGGGGACGTCGAGCAAGTCAAAGAGCCCTCACTGAAGCAGGTAGCACCCGGAGAAGTGCCAGAAGCAGGCACTACGAAGATGCATGAAACGGTGCTCGCCGAAGTTGCACAAAGGAGTCCCACGTCGCCGGAGACCAACTTAGAAAGTCGTGCAATGCAGGTTAGAGTGCCGTGGACCCAGGCTTGGCTGTGCACGAAGGATTTCCGCCGGAAGTGCACAGGGGCCGGAGTAGCTGCAAAGTCGCGGTTCCCAGCAATGCAGCCCAGCGAGGTGAGGCAAGGACTTACCTCCACCAAACTTGGGCTGAAGAGTCACTGGACTGTGGGGGTCACTTGGACAGTGTCGCTGGATTCGAGGGACCTCGCTCGTTGTGCTGAGAGGAGACCCAAGGGACCGGTAATGCAGCTTTTTGGTGCCTGCGGTTGCAGGGGGAAGATTCCGTCGACCCACGGGAGATTTCTTCGGAGCTTCTGGTGCAGAGAGGAGGCAGACTACCCCCACAGCATGCACAAGCAGGAAAACAATCGAGAAGGCGGCAGGATCAGCGTTACAGAGTTGCAGTAGTCGTCTTTGCTACTATGTTGCAGGTTTGCAGGCTTCCAGCGCGGTCAGCGGTCGATTCCTTATCAGAAGGTGAAGAGGGAGATGCAGAGGAACTCGGCTGAGCTCATGCATTCGTTATCTAAAGTTTCCCCAGAGACAGAGACCCTAAATAGCCAGAAAAGAGGGTTTGGCTACCTAGGAGAGAGGAAAGGCTACTAACACCTGAAGGAGCCTATCAGCAGGAGTCTCTGACGTCACCTGGTGGCACTGGCCACTCAGAGCAGTCCAGTGTGCCAGCAGCACCTCTGTTTCCAAGATGGCAGAGGTCTGGAGCACACTGGAGGAGCTCTGGACACCTCCCAGGGGAGGTGCAGGTCAGGGGAGTGGTCACTCCCCTTTCCTTTGTCCAGTTTCGCGCCAGAGCAGGGGCTAAGGGGTCCCTGAACCGGTGTAGACTGGCTTATGCAGAATTGGGCACATCTGTGCCCAACAAAGCATTTCCAGAGGCTGGGGGAGGCTACTCCTCCCCTGCCTTCACACCATTTTCCAAAGGGAGAGGGTGTCACACCCTCTCTCAGAGGAAGTTCTTTGTGCTGCCATCCTGGGCCAGGCCTGGCTGGACCCCAGGAGGGCAGCTGCCTGTCTGAGGGGTTGGCAGCAGCAGCAGCTGCAGTGAAACCCCAGGAAGGGCAGTCTGGCAGTACCAGGGTCTGTGCTACAGACCACTGGGATCATGGAATTGTACCAACAATGCCAGGATGGCATAGAGGGGGCAATTCCATGATCATAGACATGTTACATGGCCATATTCGGAGTTACCATGGTGAAGCTACATATAGGTAGTGACCTATATGTAGTGCACGCGTGTAATGGTGTCCCCGCACTCACAAAGTTCAGTGAATTGGCTCTGAACAATGTGGGGGCACCTTGGCTAGTGCCAGGGTGCCCTCACACTAAGTAACTTTGCACCTAACCTTTACCAGGTAAAGGTTAGACATATAGGTGACTTATAAGTTACTTAAGTGCAGTGTAAAATGGCTGTGAAATAACGTGGACGTTATTTCACTCAGGCTGCAGTGGCAGGCCTGTGTAAGATTTGTCAGAGCTCCCTATGGGTGGCAAAAGAAATGCTGCAGCCCATAGGGATCTCCTGGAACCCCAATACCCTGGGTACCTCAGTACCATATACTATGGAATTATAAGGGTGTTCCAGTAAGCCAATGTAAATTGGTAAAAATGGTCACTAGCCTGTCAGTGACAATTTGGAAAGAAATGAGAGAGCCTAACCACTGAGGTTCTGATTAGCAGAGCCTCAGTGAGACAGTTAGTCACTACACAGGTAACACATTCAGGCACACTTATGAGCACTGGGGCCCTGGGTTACCAGGGTCCCAGTGACACATACAACTAAAACAACATATATACAGTGAAAAATGGGGGTAACATGCCAGGCAAGATGGTACTTTCCTACACAACCCCCCCCCAAATGAAGGACAATAAGACTAGCCATGACCTGATGAGTCTTCATTGTCTAAGTGGAAATATCTGGAGAGTCCATCTGCATTGGAGTGGCTACTCCCAGGTCTATGTTCCACTGTATAGTCCATTCCCTGTAGGGATATGGACCACCTCAACAATTTAGGATTTTCACCTTTCATTTGTTTTAGCCAAAGTAGAGGTTTGAGGTCTGTCTGAACAATGAAGTGAGTGCCAAACAGGTATGGCCTCAACTTCTTCAGAGCCCAGACCACAGCAAAGGCCTCCCTCTCAATGGCAGACCAACGCTTTTCTCAAGGGGTCAACCTCCTACTAATAAAAGCAACAGGTTGATCCTGGCCCTCAGAATTAAGTTGTGATAGGACTGCCCCTACTCCTAATTCAGATGCATCAGTTTGGACATAGAATTTTTTAGAGTAACAAGGGCTTTTCAGGACAGGTGCAGAGCACATGGCCTGCTTCAGCTCCTCAAAAGCTTTCTGACAGCTTGCTGTCCATAATACCTTTTTAGGCATTTTCTTGGATGTGAGGTCATTAAGAGGGGCTGCAATGGAGCCATAGTTCTTAATGAACCTCCTGTAATACCCAGTGAGGCCTAGGAAGGCTCTCACCTGAGTCTGAGTGGTAGGGGGAACCCAATCAATAATAGTTTGGATTTTCCCCTGAAGTGGTGCAATCTGTTCCCCACCAACAAGGTGTCCCAGATAAACCACCTTACCCTGCCCTATCTGGCACTTTGAAGCCTTGATAGTGAGGCCTGCCTTTTGCAGAGCCTCCAAAACTTTCCATAGGTGGACCAGGTGATCATCCCAGCTGGAGCTAAAGACAGCTATATCGTCCAAATATGCTGCACTGAAAGCTTCCAGCCCTTGCAGGACTGTGTTCACCAACCTCTGAAAAGTGGCAGGTGCATTTTTCAAACCAAAAGGCATTACAGTAAACTGGTAATGTCCTCCAATGGTAGAAAATGCAGTCTTAGGTTTAGCATCTTCTGACAATTTGATCTGCCAATACCCTGCAGTCAAATCAAAAGTGCTTAGATACTTGGCAGATGCCAGTGTATCTATAAGCTCATCTGCCCTGGGTATAGGGTGAGCATCAGTTTTGGTTACCAAGTTGAGACCTCTATAGTCTACACAAAACCTAATTTCCTTCTTTCCATCTTTAGAATTGGGTTTTGGTACCAGTGCCACAGGAGAAGCCCATGGACTGTCAGAGTGCTCAACCACTCCTAGTTCCAACATTTTCTGAACTTCTTGCTTTATGCAGTCCCTGACATGGTCAGGCTGCCTATAGATCTTACTTTTGACAGGTAAACTGTCTCCAGTATCTATAGTGTGCTCACACCAAGAAGTGGTGCCTGGCACAGTAGAGAAGAGTTCTGAAAATTGTCCTAGGAGATTTATGCAATTGTCTTTCTGCTCAGCAGTAAGACAATCAGCCAAAACTACACCTTCCACAAGAGCATCTTGATCTGTGGAAGAGAAGAGATCAGGTAGAGGATCACTGTCTTCTTCCTGTCCCTCATCTGTTGCCATGAGCAGGGTGAGATCAGCCCTGTCATAGTAGGGTTTCAGGTGGTTGACATGGAGCACCCTAAGGGGACTCCTGGCAGTGCCTAAGTCAACCAAGTAGGTGACTTCACCCTTCTTTTCAACAATTGTGTGGGGTCAACTCCATTTATCTTGGAGTGCTCTTGGGGCCACAGGCTCCAAGACCCACACTTTCTGCCCTGGTTGGTACTGTACCAAAACAGCCTTCTGATCATGCCATTGCTTCTGGAGCTCTTGGCTGGCCTGAAGGTTTTTACTGGCCTTTTTCATGTACTCAGCCATCCTTGATCTGAGGCCAAGTACATAATCCACAATATCCTGCTTAGGAGCTTTTAAAGGTTGTTCCCAACCCTCCTTTACAAGTGTGAGTGGACCCCTAACAGGGTGTCCAAAAAGAAGTTCAAAGGGGCTGAAGCCCACTCCTTTCTGGGGTACCTCCCTGTAGGCAAAAAGGAGGCATGGTAGAAGGATATCCCATCTCCTGCGGAGTTTTTCAGGGAGTCCCATAATCATGCCTTTGAGAGTTTTATTAAATCTCTCCACCAGTCCATTTGTTTGTGGATGATAGGGTGTTGTGAACTTGTACGTTACACCACACTCCTTCCACATGGCCTTTAAGTATGCAGACATGAAATTGCTTCCCCTGTCTGATACTACTTCCTTTGGGAAGCCCACCCTGGAAAATATTCCCAGGAGGGCCTTTGCCACTGCAGGAGCTGTAGTGGTCCTTAAAGGAATAGCTTCAGGATATCTTGTGGCATGGTCCACTACCACTAAGATAAACCTATTGCCTGAAGCAGTAGGAGGGTCAAGGGGGCCAACTATGTCAACCCCTACCCTTTCAAAGGGAACCCCAACCACAGGCAGTGGGATAAGGGGTGCCTTTGGGGTGCCACCTGTCTTGCCACTGGCTTGACAGGTTTCACAGGACTTGCAAAATTCTTTTGTGTCCTCAGACATCCTAGGCCAATGAAACAGGGGAACAAGCCTGTCCCAAGTTTTCATTTGTCCTAGATGCCCAGCTAAGGGAATGTCATGTGCCAGTGTTAGGAGGAACTTTCTGTACTCCTGAGGAATCACTAATCTCCTGGCAGCTCCAGGTTTAGGATCCCTATGCTCAGTGTACAAGAGGTTGTCCTCCCAGTAAACTCTGTGAGAGTCACTGACATCCCCATTAGCCTGTTTGACAGCTTGCTGTCTGAGACCCTCTAATGTGGGACAGGTTTGCTGTGCCACACTCAGCTCCTCTCTGGCAGGCCCCCCTTCACCCAAAAGCTCAGCAGTGTCTGCTTCCAGCTCCTCTGGTGTAGGTTCTGCACAGGGAGGGAATTCTTCTTCCTCTGAATTAGAATCCACTGTAGAGGGAGGGATAGTAGGAAGTGGTTTGCTTCTACTAGCCCTAGCTTTAGGGAGCACTTGGTCCATTGTTCCAGGATCCAAGCTTCCCTGTCCTTTTTGCTTTTTGGCCTGAGCCCTTGTCAAAGCAAAAATATGCCCTGGGATGCCCAGCATTGCTGCATGGGCCTCCAACTCCACATCTGACCAAGCTGATGTCTCCAAATCATTCCCTAATAGACAGTCTACAGGTAAATCTGAAGCTACCACAACTTTCTTTGGACCAGTTACCCCCCCCAGTTGAGATTTACAACAGCCATGGGGTGGCTTTGTGTTATGTTGTGAGCATCGGTTACTTGGTACTGGTGTCCAAGTATGTGTTGTTCAGGGTGCACCAGTTTCTCAATCACCATTGTGACACTGGCACCTGTGTCCCTGTAGGCCTGGACCTCAACACCATTTATTAGGGTTAGTTGCTTGTACTTCTCCAAGTTATGGGGGCAAGCAACCAAAGTGGCTAAATCAATAGCCCCTTCAGAGACTAAAGTAGCCTCTGTGGTCTCCCTAATTAGACCAACCCCAACTAAATTACCAAAAGTGAGCCCAGCTACTCCCTTGGATTGGCTATTAGTAGGTTTGCTCCCACCACCACTGCTATTAGTAGGGACACTAGGTGTAGCAGTAGGGGTTGTAGTGGTAGGAGCTGTGGTGCCTTTCTTTGGACAACTGGGATCTGTTGTCCAATGGCCTTTTATTTTACATAAATAGCACCATGGTTTCTTTTCCTTGTTCTGATTAAAGGAGGATTTGGACCCACCACCCCCACCAGAGTGTTTTTGTGGGCCTGATGAAGACTCATTTTTAGATTTGTCCCCACCCTTGTCAGAAGACTTACCATCCTTCTTTTTGTTGCCATCTTTGTCACCCCCTGTATGAACTTTTCTGTTCACTCTTGTTCTGACCCATTTGTCTGCCTTCTTTCCCAATTCTTGGGGAGAGGTCAGATCAGAGTCCACCAAGTACTGGTGCAACAAATCAGACACACAATTATTAAGAATATGCTCTCTCAGGATCAAGTTATACAGGCTGTCATAATCAGTAACTTTACTGCCATGTAACCACCCCTCCAAGGCCTTCACTGCCTGGTCAATGAAATCAACCCAGTCTTGTGAAGACTCCTTTTTGGTCTCTCTGAACTTTATCCTGTACTGTTCAGTGGTTAAGCCATAACCATCCAGGAGTGCATTCTTAAGAACTTGGAAATTATTAGCATCATTTTCTTTTACAGTAAGGAGCCTATCCCTACCTTTTCCAGTAAATGATAGCCATAGGATAGCAGCCCACTGCTTTTGAGGGACATCCTGTACAGCACAGGCCCTCTCAAGTGCAGCAAACCACTTGTTAATGTGATCCCCCTCCTTATAAGGGGGAACTATCTTGTGCAGATTCCTGGAATCATGCTCTTTTGCAGGATGACTATGGGGAATACTGCTGCTGCCACCATGGGTATCTAAACCCAACTTCTGTCTTTCCTTCTCTAATTCTAAAGACTGTCTATCCAAATCCAGCTGTTGCTTCTTGAGCTTCAGTCTGGTTTGTTCCACTCTCAATCTATTGAGCTCCCTTTCTAACAATCTGTCATCAGGGTGGGTGGGAGGGACATTTCTAGATACAGAGGTATGATGGGAATGAACAGAAGGAGACCTGTCCCTTACAGAGGACACCCTAACAGCTTGGCTACCAGTATAATGTGAGAGCACACCATCAGTATGGTGTGATTCAACCTCAGTACCAACTATGCTAGACTGTCTAGTAATGGGAAGGCTGAGAAGTTTCTTTCCTGAACCTTTTCCTGGGGGAGTCCCTGGATCAGATTGAGAACCATTAGCTACTTTTTCACCAGATTTGGCACTCATGGCCTTATCCTGTACTCTAAGCATATTAATTAACAGTTCTAAGGAAGGATTCTTCCCTACACTCAAACCTCTCTCTATGCAGAGACTCCTTGCTCCTTTCCAGCTAAGGTGATCATATGCAAGTTTGGACAGTTCAACATTTTTTCCTGTGCCAGACATTTTTTAGAGAGAGTTAAAGTGATAGAAAAAGAGAAAAAAGTTTTCAGAACTTTTTGGAAAGACAGAAAAAACTTTTTAAACTTTTTAGAACTTTTTGAAAGTTTAGAAGTACTTTTCAGCACTTAGAAAAGAGTGAAAAGAGGAAATGCAAAACTTTTTGGCTATGTGTATATACACTGACCTTGTTTTGTATATTTTTCTCTTATGAAAAGTACAATGACAAGAGTGGTAAGTAGTCTCAAGCACTTATCCCACCACTGCACAACCAATGTAGGAGGCTGGACTGGCTTGTAGTGAGTACCAAGGGGTACTTGCACCTTGCACCAGGCCCAGTTATCCCTTATTAGTGTATAGGGTGTCTAGCAGCTTAGGCTGATAGATAATGGTAGCTTAGCAGAGCAGCTTAGGCTGAACTAGGAGACGTGTGAAGCTACTACAGTACCACTTAGTGTCATATGCACAATATCATAAGAAAACACAATACACAGTTATACTAAAAATAAAGGTACTTTATTTTTATGACAATATGCCAAAGTATCTTAGAGTGTACCCTCAGTGGGAGGATAAGAAATATACACAAGATATATATACACAATAGCAAAAATATGCAGTATAGTCTTAGAAAACAGTGCAAACAATGTATAGTTACAATAGGATGCAATGGGGAAACATAGGGATAGGGGCAACACAAACCATATACTCCAGAAGTGGAATGCGAACCACGAATGGACCCCAAACCTAGGTGACCTTGTAGAGGGTCGCTGGGACTATTAGAAAATAGTGAGAGTTAGAAAAATAACCCTCCCCAAGACCCTGAAAAGTGAGTGCAAAGTGCACTAAAGTTCCCCTAAGGACAAAAGAGTCATGTTAGAGGAATAATGCAGGAAAGACACAAACCAGCAATGCAACAACTGTGGATTTCCAATCTAGGGTACCTGTGGAACAAGGGGACCAAGTCCAAAAGTCACAAGCAAGTCGGAGATGGGCAGATGCCCAGGAAATGCCAGCTGCGGGTGCAAAGAAGCTTCGACTGGACAGAAGAAGCTGAGGTTTCTGCAGGAACGAAAAGGGCTAGAGACTTCCCCTTTGGTTGGACTGATCCCTCTCGCCTTGGAGAGTTGTACAGAAATGTTTTCCCGCCAGAAGGACGCCAACAAGCCTTGCTACACGCAAATCGTGCGTTTGGCGTTTTTGGACGCTGCTGGGGCCCAGGCGGGACCAGGAGGTCGCAAATTGGACCTGCAGAGAGAGGGGACGTTGAGCAAGACAAAGAGCCCTCACTGAAGCAGGTAGCACCCGGAGAAGTGCCAGAAGCAGGCACTACGAGGATGCGTGAAACGGTGCTTGCCGAAGTTGCACAAAGGAGTCCCACGTCGCCGGAGACCAACTTAGAAAGTCGTGCAATGCAGGTTAGAGTGCCGTGGACCCAGGCTTGGCTGTGCACGAAGGATTTCCGCCGGAAGTGCACAGGGGCCGGAGTAGCTGCAAAGTCGCGGTTCCCAGCAATGCAGCCCAGCGAGGTGAGGCAAGGACTTACCTCCACCAAACTTGGGCTGAAGAGTCACTGGACTGTGGGGGTCACTTGGACAGTGTTGCTGGATTTGAGGGACCTCGCTAGTTGTGCTGAGAGGAGACCCAAGGGACCGGTAATGCAGCTTTTTGGTGCCTGCGGTTGCAGGGGGAAGATTCCGTCGACCCACGGGAGATTTCTTCGGAGCTTCTGGTGCAGAGAGGAGGCAGACTACCCCCACAGCATGCACAAGCAGGAAAACAATCGAGAAGGCGGCAGGATCAGCGTTACAGAGTTGCAGTAGTCGTCTTTGCTACTATGTTGCAGGTTTGCAGGCTTCCAGCGCGGTCAGCGGTCGATTCCTTATCAGAAGGTGAAGAGGGAGATGCAGAGGAACTCGGCTGAGCTCATGCATTCGTTATCTAAAGTTTCCCCAGAGACAGAGACCCTAAATAGCCAGAAAAGAGGGTTTGGCTACCTAGGAGAGAGGAAAGGCTACTAACACCTGAAGGAGCCTATCAGCAGGAGTCTCTGACGTCACCTGGTGGCACTGGCCACTCAGAGCAGTCCAGTGTGCCAGCAGCACCTCTGTTTCCAAGATGGCAGAGGTCTGGAGCACACTGGAGGAGCTCTGGACACCTCCCAGGGGAGGTGCAGGTCAGGGGAGTGGTCACTCCCCTTTCCTTTGTCCAGTTTCGCGCCAGAGCAGGGGCTAAGGGGTCCCTGAACCGGTGTAGACTGGCTTATGCAGAATTGGGCACATCTGTGCCCAACAAAGCATTTCCAGAGGCTGGGGGAGGCTACTCCTCCCCTGCCTTCACACCATTTTCCAAAGGGAGAGGGTGTCACACCCTCTCTCAGAGGAAGTTCTTTGTGCTGCCATCCTGGGCCAGGCCTGGCTGGACCCCAGGAGGGCAGCTGCCTGTCTGAGGGGTTGGCAGCAGCAGCAGCTGCAGTGAAACCCCAGGAAGGGCAGTCTGGCAGTACCAGGGTCTGTGCTACAGACCACTGGGATCATGGAATTGTACCAACAATGCCAGGATGGCATAGAGGGGGCAATTCCATGATCATAGACATGTTACATGGCCATATTCGGAGTTACCATGGTGAAGCTACATATAGGTAGTGACCTATATGTAGTGCACGCGTGTAATGGTGTCCCCGCACTCACAAAGTTCAGTGAATTGGCTCTGAACAATGTGGGGGCACCTTGGCTAGTGCCAGGGTGCCCTCACACTAAGTAACTTTGCACCTAACCTTTACCAGGTAAAGGTTAGACATATAGGTGACTTATAAGTTACTTAAGTGCAGTGTAAAATGGCTGTGAAATAACGTGGACGTTATTTCACTCAGGCTGCAGTGGCAGGCCTGTGTAAGATTTGTCAGAGCTCCCTATGGGTGGCAAAAGAAATGCTGCAGCCCATAGGGATCTCCTGGAACCCCAATACCCTGGGTACCTCAGTACCATATACTATGGAATTATAAGGGTGTTCCAGTAAGCCAATGTAAATTGGTAAAAATGGTCACTAGCCTGTCAGTGACAATTTGGAAAGAAATGAGAGAGCCTAACCACTGAGGTTCTGATTAGCAGAGCCTCAGTGAGACAGTTAGTCACTACACAGGTAACACATTCAGGCACACTTATGAGCACTGGGGCCCTGGGTTACCAGGGTCCCAGTGACACATACAACTAAAACAACATATATACAGTGAAAAATGGGGGTAACATGCCAGGCAAGATGGTACTTTCCTACACAACCCCCCCCCAAATGAAGGACAATAAGACTAGCCATGACCTGATGAGTCTTCATTGTCTAAGTGGAAATATCTGGAGAGTCCATCTGCATTGGAGTGGCTACTCCCAGGTCTATGTTCCACTGTATAGTCCATTCCCTGTAGGGATATGGACCACCTCAACAATTTAGGATTTTCACCTTTCATTTGTTTTAGCCAAAGTAGAGGTTTGAGGTCTGTCTGAACAATGAAGTGAGTGCCAAACAGGTATGGCCTCAACTTCTTCAGAGCCCAGACCACAGCAAAGGCCTCCCTCTCAATGGCAGACCAACGCTTTTCTCAAGGGGTCAACCTCCTACTAATAAAAGCAACAGGTTGATCCTGGCCCTCAGAATTAAGTTGTGATAGGACTGCCCCTACTCCTAATTCAGATGCATCAGTTTGGACATAGAATTTTTTAGAGTAACAAGGGCTTTTCAGGACAGGTGCAGAGCACATGGCCTGCTTCAGCTCCTCAAAAGCTTTCTGACAGCTTGCTGTCCATAATACCTTTTTAGGCATTTTCTTGGATGTGAGGTCATTAAGAGGGGCTGCAATGGAGCCATAGTTCTTAATGAACCTCCTGTAATACCCAGTGAGGCCTAGGAAGGCTCTCACCTGAGTCTGAGTGGTAGGGGGAACCCAATCAATAATAGTTTGGATTTTCCCCTGAAGTGGTGCAATCTGTTCCCCACCAACAAGGTGTCCCAGATAAACCACCTTACCCTGCCCTATCTGGCACTTTGAAGCCTTGATAGTGAGGCCTGCCTTTTGCAGAGCCTCCAAAACTTTCCATAGGTGGACCAGGTGATCATCCCAGCTGGAGCTAAAGACAGCTATATCGTCCAAATATGCTGCACTGAAAGCTTCCAGCCCTTGCAGGACTGTGTTCACCAACCTCTGAAAAGTGGCAGGTGCATTTTTCAAACCAAAAGGCATTACAGTAAACTGGTAATGTCCTCCAATGGTAGAAAATGCAGTCTTAGGTTTAGCATCTTCTGACAATTTGATCTGCCAATACCCTGCAGTCAAATCAAAAGTGCTTAGATACTTGGCAGATGCCAGTGTATCTATAAGCTCATCTGCCCTGGGTATAGGGTGAGCATCAGTTTTGGTTACCAAGTTGAGACCTCTATAGTCTACACAAAACCTAATTTCCTTCTTTCCATCTTTAGAATTGGGTTTTGGTACCAGTACCACAGGAGAAGCCCATGGACTGTCAGAGTGCTCAACCACTCCTAGTTCCAACATTTTCTGAACTTCTTGCTTTATGCAGTCCCTGACATGGTCAGGCTGCCTATAGATCTTACTTTTGACAGGTAAACTGTCTCCAGTATCTATAGTGTGCTCACACCAAGAAGTGGTGCCTGGCACAGTAGAGAAGAGTTCTGAAAATTGTCCTAGGAGATTTATGCAATTGTCTTTCTGCTCAGCAGTAAGACAATCAGCCAAAACTACACCTTCCACAAGAGCATCTTGATCTGTGGAAGAGAAGAGATCAGGTAGAGGATCACTGTCTTCTTCCTGTCCCTCATCTGTTGCCATGAGCAGGGTGAGATCAGCCCTGTCATAGTAGGGTTTCAGGTGGTTGACATGGAGCACCCTAAGGGGACTCCTGGCAGTGCCTAAGTCAACCAAGTAGGTGACTTCACCCTTCTTTTCAACAATTGTGTGGGGTCAACTCCATTTATCTTGGAGTGCTCTTGGGGCCACAGGCTCCAAGACCCACACTTTCTGCCCTGGTTGGTACTGTACCAAAACAGCCTTCTGATCATGCCATTGCTTCTGGAGCTCTTGGCTGGCCTGAAGGTTTTTACTGGCCTTTTTCATGTACTCAGCCATCCTTGATCTGAGGCCAAATACATAATCCACAATATCCTGCTTAGGAGCTTTTAAAGGTTGTTCCCAACCCTCCTTTACAAGTGTGAGTGGACCCCTAACAGGGTGTCCAAAAAGAAGTTCAAAGGGGCTGAAGCCCACTCCTTTCTGGGGTACCTCCCTGTAGGCAAAAAGGAGGCATGGTAGAAGGATATCCCATCTCCTGCGGAGTTTTTCAGGGAGTCCCATAATCATGCCTTTGAGAGTTTTATTAAATCTCTCCACCAGTCCATTTGTTTGTGGATGATAGGGTGTTGTGAACTTGTACGTTACACCACACTCCTTCCACATGGCCTTTAAGTATGCAGACATGAAATTGCTTCCCCTGTCTGATACTACTTCCTTTGGGAAGCCCACCCTGGAAAATATTCCCAGGAGGGCCTTTGCCACTGCAGGAGCTGTAGTGGTCCTTAAAGGAATAGCTTCAGGATATCTTGTGGCATGGTCCACTACCACTAAGATAAACCTATTGCCTGAAGCAGTAGGAGGGTCAAGGGGGCCAACTATGTCAACCCCTACCCTTTCAAAGGGAACCCCAACCACAGGCAGTGGGATAAGGGGTGCCTTTGGGGTGCCACCTGTCTTGCCACTGGCTTGACAGGTTTCACAGGACTTGCAAAATTCTTTTGTGTCCTCAGACATCCTAGGCCAATGAAACAGGGGAACAAGCCTGTCCCAAGTTTTCATTTGTCCTAGATGCCCAGCTAAGGGAATGTCATGTGCCAGTGTTAGGAGGAACTTTCTGTACTCCTGAGGAATCACTAATCTCCTGGCAGCTCCAGGTTTAGGATCCCTATGCTCAGTGTACAAGAGGTTGTCCTCCCAGTAAACTCTGTGAGAGTCACTGACATCCCCATTAGCCTGTTTGACAGCTTGCTGTCTGAGACCCTCTAATGTGGGACAGGTTTGCTGTGCCACACTCAGCTCCTCTCTGGCAGGCCCCCCTTCACCCAAAAGCTCAGCAGTGTCTGCTTCCAGCTCCTCTGGTGTAGGTTCTGCACAGGGAGGGAATTCTTCTTCCTCTGAATTAGAATCCACTGTAGAGGGAGGGATAGTAGGAAGTGGTTTGCTTCTACTAGCCCTAGCTTTAGGGAGCACTTGGTCCATTGTTCCAGGATCCAAGCTTCCCTGTCCTTTTTGCTTTTTGGCCTGAGCCCTTGTCAAAGCAAAAATATGCCCTGGGATGCCCAGCATTGCTGCATGGGCCTCCAACTCCACATCTGACCAAGCTGATGTCTCCAAATCATTCCCTAATAGACAGTCTACAGGTAAATCTGAAGCTACCACAACTTTCTTTGGACCAGTTACCCCCCCCAGTTGAGATTTACAACAGCCATGGGGTGGCTTTGTGTTATGTTGTGAGCATCGGTTACTTGGTACTGGTGTCCAAGTATGTGTTGTTCAGGGTGCACCAGTTTCTCAATCACCATTGTGACACTGGCACCTGTGTCCCTGTAGGCCTGGACCTCAACACCATTTATTAGGGTTAGTTGCTTGTACTTCTCCAAGTTATGGGGGCAAGCAACCAAAGTGGCTAAATCAATAGCCCCTTCAGAGACTAAAGTAGCCTCTGTGGTCTCCCTAATTAGACCAACCCCAACTAAATTACCAAAAGTGAGCCCAGCTACTCCCTTGGATTGGCTATTAGTAGGTTTGCTCCCACCACCACTGCTATTAGTAGGGACACTAGGTGTAGCAGTAGGGGTTGTAGTGGTAGGAGCTGTGGTGCCTTTCTTTGGACAACTGGGATCTGTTGTCCAATGGCCTTTTATTTTACATAAATAGCACCATGGTTTCTTTTCCTTGTTCTGATTAAAGGAGGATTTGGACCCACCACCCCCACCAGAGTGTTTTTGTGGGCCTGATGAAGACTCATTTTTAGATTTGTCCCCACCCTTGTCAGAAGACTTACCATCCTTCTTTTTGTTGCCATCTTTGTCACCCCCTGTATGAACTTTTCTGTTCACTCTTGTTCTGACCCATTTGTCTGCCTTCTTTCCCAATTCTTGGGGAGAGGTCAGATCAGAGTCCACCAAGTACTGGTGCAACAAATCAGACACACAATTATTAAGAATATGCTCTCTCAGGATCAAGTTATACAGGCTGTCATAATCAGTAACTTTACTGCCATGTAACCACCCCTCCAAGGCCTTCACTGCCTGGTCAATGAAATCAACCCAGTCTTGTGAAGACTCCTTTTTGGTCTCTCTGAACTTTATCCTGTACTGTTCAGTGGTTAAGCCATAACCATCCAGGAGTGCATTCTTAAGAACTTGGAAATTATTAGCATCATTTTCTTTTACAGTAAGGAGCCTATCCCTACCTTTTCCAGTAAATGATAGCCATAGGATAGCAGCCCACTGCTTTTGAGGGACATCCTGTACAGCACAGGCCCTCTCAAGTGCAGCAAACCACTTGTTAATGTCATCCCCCTCCTTATAAGGGGGAACTATCTTGTGCAGATTCCTGGAATCATGCTCTTTTGCAGGATGACTATGGGGAATACTGCTGCTGCCACCATGGGTATCTAAACCCAACTTCTGTCTTTCCTTCTCTAATTCTAAAGACTGTCTATCCAAATCCAGCTGTTGCTTCTTGAGCTTCAGTCTGGTTTGTTCCACTCTCAATCTATTGAGCTCCCTTTCTAACAATCTGTCATCAGGGTGGGTGGGAGGGACATTTCTAGATACAGAGGTATGATGGGAATGAACAGAAGGAGACCTGTCCCTTTCAGAGGACACCCTAACAGCTTGGCTACCAGTATAATGTGAGAGCACACCATCAGTATGGTGTGATTCAACCTCAGTACCAACTATGCTAGACTGTCTAGTAATGGGAAGGCTGAGAAGTTTCTTTCCTGAACCTTTTCCTGGGGGAGTCCCTGGATCAGATTGAGAACCATTAGCTACTTTTTCACCAGATTTGGCACTCATGGCCTTATCCTGTACTCTAAGCATATTAATTAACAGTTCTAAGGAAGGATTCTTCCCTACACTCAAACCTCTCTCTATGCAGAGACTCCTTGCTCCTTTCCAGCTAAGGTGATCATATGCAAGTTTGGACAGTTCAACATTTTTTCCTGTGCCAGACATTTTTTAGAGAGAGTTAAAGTGATAGAAAAAGAGAAAAAAGTTTTCAGAACTTTTTGGAAAGACAGAAAAAACTTTTTAAACTTTTAAGAACTTTTTGAAAGTTTAGAAGTACTTTTCAGCACTTAGAAAAGAGTGAAAAGAGGAAATGCAAAACTTTTTGGCTATGTGTATATACACTGACCTTGTTTTGTATATTTTTCTCTTATGAAAAGTACAATGACAAGAGTGGTAAGTAGTCTCAAGCACTTATCCCACCACTGCACAACCAATGTAGGAGGCTGGACTGGCTTGTAGTGAGTACCAAGGGGTACTTGCACCTTGCACCAGGCCCAGTTATCCCTTATTAGTGTATAGGGTGTCTAGCAGCTTAGGCTGATAGATAATGGTAGCTTAGCAGAGCAGCTTAGGCTGAACTAGGAGACGTGTGAAGCTACTACAGTACCACTTAGTGTCATATGCACAATATCATAAGAAAACACAATACACAGTTATACTAAAAATAAAGGTACTTTATTTTTATGACAATATGCCAAAGTATCTTAGAGTGTACCCTCAGTGGGAGGATAAGAAATATACACAAGATATATATACACAATAGCAAAAATATGCAGTATAGTCTTAGAAAACAGTGCAAACAATGTATAGTTACAATAGGATGCAATGGGGAAACATAGGGATAGGGGCAACACAAACCATATACTCCAGAAGTGGAATGCGAACCACGAATGGACCCCAAACCTAGGTGACCTTGTAGAGGGTCGCTGGGACTATTAGAAAATAGTGAGAGTTAGAAAAATAACCCTCCCCAAGACCCTGAAAAGTGAGTGCAAAGTGCACTAAAGTTCCCCTAAGGACAAAAGAGTCATGTTAGAGGAATAATGCAGGAAAGACACAAACCAGCAATGCAACAACTGTGGATTTCCAATCTAGGGTACCTGTGGAACAAGGGGACCAAGTCCAAAAGTCACAAGCAAGTCGGAGATGGGCAGATGCCCAGGAAATGCCAGCTGCGGGAGCAAAGAAGCTTCGACTGGACAGAAGAAGCTGAGGTTTCTGCAGGAACGAAAAGGGCTAGAGACTTTCCCTTTGGTTGGAATGATCCCTCTCGCCTTGGAGAGTTGTGCAGAAATGTTTTCCCGCCAGAAGGACGCCAACAAGCCTTGCTACACGCAAATCGTGCGTTTGGCGTTTTTGGACGCTGCTGGGGCCCAGGAGGGACCAGGAGGTCGCAAATTGGACCTGCGGAGAGAGGGGACGTCGAGCAAGACAAAGAGCTCTCACTGAAGCAGGTAGCACCCGGAGAAGTGCCAGAAGCAGGCACTACGAGGATGCGTGAAACGGTGCTCGCCGAAGTTGCACAAAGGAGTCCCATGTCGCCGGAGACCAACTTAGAAAGTCGTGCAATGCAGGTTAGAGTGCCGTGGACCCAGGCTTGGCTGTGCACTAAGGATTTCCGCCGGAAGTGCACAAGGGCCGGAGTAGCTGCAAAGTCGTGGTTCCCAGCAATGCAGCCCAGCGAGGTGAGGCAAGGACTTACCTCCACCAAACTTGGGCTGAAGAGTCACTGGACTGTGGGGGTCACTTGGACAGTGTCGCTGGATTCGAGGGACCTCGCTCGTTGTGCTGAGAGGAGACCCAAGGGACCGGTAATGCAGCTTTTTGGTGCCTGCGGTTGCAGGGGGAAGATTCCGTCGACCCACGGGAAATTTCTTCGGAGCTTCTGGTGCAGAGAGGAGGCAGACTACCCCCACAGCATGCACAAGCAGGAAAACAATCGAGAAGGCGGCAGGATCAGCGTTACAGAGTTGCAGTAGTCGTCTTTGCTACTATGTTGCAGGTTTGCAGGCTTCCAGCGCGGTCAGCAGTCGATTCCTTGGCAGAAGGTGAAGGGAGAGATGCAGAGGAACTCGGATGAGTTCTTGCATTCGTTATCTAAAGTTTCCCCAGAGACAGAGACCCTAAATAGCCAGAAAAGAGGGTTTGGCTACCTAGGAGAGAGGATAGGCTACTAACACCTGAAGGAACCTATCAGAAGGAGTCTCTGACGTCACCTGGTGGCACTGGCTACTCAGAGCAGTCCAGTGTGCCAGCAGCACCTCTGTTTCCAAGATGGCAGAGGTCTGGAGCACACTGGAGGAGCTCTGGACACCTCCCAGGGGAGGTGCAGGTCAGGGGAGTGGTCACTCCCCTTTCCTTTGTCCAGTTTCGCGCCAGAGCAGGGGCTAAGGGGTCCCTGAACCGGTGTAGACTGGCTTATGCAGAATTGGGCACATCTGTGCCCAACAAAGCATTTCCAGAGGCTGGGGGAGGCTACTCCTCCCCTGCCTTCACACCATTTTCCAAAGGGAGAGGGTGTCACACCCTCTCTCAGAGGAAGTTCTTTGTGCTGCCATCCTGGGCCAGGCCTGGCTGGACCCCAGGAGGGCAGCTGCCTGTCTGAGGGGTTGGCAGCAGCAGCAGCTGCAGTGAAACCCCAGGAAGGGCAGTCTGGCAGTACCAGGGTCTGTGCTACAGACCACTGGGATCATGGAATTGTACCAACAATGCCAGGATGGCATAGAGGGGGCAATTCCATGATCATAGACATGTTACATGGCCATATTCGGAGTTACCATGGTGAAGCTACATATAGGTAGTGACCTATATGTAGTGCACGCGTGTAATGGTGTCCCCGCACTCACAAAGTTCAGTGAATTGGCTCTGAACAATGTGGGGGCACCTTGGCTAGTGCCAGGGTGCCCTCACACTAAGTAACTTTGCACCTAACCTTTACCAGGTAAAGGTTAGACATATAGGTGACTTATAAGTTACTTAAGTGCAGTGTAAAATGGCTGTGAAATAACGTGGACGTTATTTCACTCAGGCTGCAGTGGCAGGCCTGTGTAAGATTTGTCAGAGCTCCCTATGGGTGGCAAAAGAAATGCTGCAGCCCATAGGGATCTCCTGGAACCCCAATACCCTGGGTACCTCAGTACCATATACTATGGAATTATAAGGGTGTTCCAGTAAGCCAATGTAAATTGGTAAAAATGGTCACTAGCCTGTCAGTGACAATTTGGAAAGAAATGAGAGAGCCTAACCACTGAGGTTCTGATTAGCAGAGCCTCAGTGAGACAGTTAGTCACTACACAGGTAACACATTCAGGCACACTTATGAGCACTGGGGCCCTGGGTTACCAGGATCCCAGTGACACATACAACTAAAAGAACGAGTTACTTACCTTCGGTAACGACTTTTCTGGTGGATACATTAGCTACCTGTGGATTCCTCACCTCATGAATACTCCCATGGCGCCAGCATTCTACGGAAATCTTCTTACTAGTCTCTGCACGTCGACGAGGACGTCACTGTCTCGCACGCGACGCCGTCTGACGTCATACAGGCAATAAGAGGTCCTCGACGACGTGCGGACGTCAGTACCAATCATTTTTTACGTGCATGAGAACAACCAGGCAATGCAATGAAAGAACAAAGCAACATCCATTATAATGTAAAAATACACCACATTGTATGAATAACTGTAAATCTTTTTATGTACATATATATATATATATATATATAAAACTCTCTCTTTTAAAATATATACACACACCAAGTATATACATAAAGATATATAGACATATACCTACATATATATAAATATATTATATATATACATCTATTGCACCCTCAAAGACCAAGAGGAGCACACTCAAGGATTACTTGGCAAGACCATAAAGGCAACGGGGAGGCGGGTGGGACCGTGAGGAATCCACAGGTAGCTAATGTATCCACCAGAAAAGTCGTTACCGAAGGTAAGTAACTCGTTCTTCTGATGGATACAACTACCTGTGGATTCCTCACCTCATGAATAGAGTCCCAAAGCAGTACCACGCCCGGCGGTGGGTGCCTAAATGGTCAAACCAAGAAATCCTGCAGCACTGACCGTGCAAAATGGCCGTCCCTTCTAACCTCAGAATCTAAACAGTAATGTTTTGCAAAAGTGTGAAGGGACGACCAAGTTGCGGCCTTGCAGATGTCGACCACAGGAACACCTCTGGCTAAGGCCGAAGTGGCCGACTTAGCTCTGGTGGAATGAGCTCTAATGCCCTCAGGAGGATCCTTCTTTGCCAAAGAGTAACATATTTTAATGCAAAGAACAACCCACCTGGATAGTGTTCTCTTGTGGACTGCCTTTCCTCTCCTCTTGCCCACGTATCCAATAAACAGCTGATCCTCCAGCCTGAAATCCTTTGTTCTATCGATAAAGAAGCTCAACGCTCTCTTTGGGTCCAGACGGTGCAGTCTTTCTTCCTCTTTGGAAGGATGAGGCGGAGGATAGAACGTGGACAAAGTAATTGCCTGAGCCAAATGGAAGGGTGAAACAACCTTCGGGAGGAAAGCAGCCTTGGTCCTCAACACCACCTTATCCCCATAAAAAGTTGTATAAGGGGGTTTTACTGATAAGGCCTGCAACTCACTCACTCTCCTTGCTGATGTTATAGCTATCAGGAAGACTGTTTTTAAAACCAAATACCTCAAGGGGCAAGAATGCATAGGTTCAAAAGGGGACCCCATAAGGAAAGTCAGGACTAAGGACAAATCCCATTGCGGCATAACGAATGGCTTTGGAGGATATTGATTTAGAAGACCTTTCAAGAATCTGATAACAATAGGGGATTTAAATAAAGATGGTTGGTCTGGAAGACATATGAAGGCTGACAAGGCCGATAAATAACCTTTAATGGTAGCCACTGCACAGCCTTTCTGCGCCAGAGATAGAGCAAAAGACAAAACGTCCGATAGATGAGCATGTAAAGGATCAATCTGCCTCTCTCCACACCACGCAACAAATTTAGACCACCTATTAGCGTAGATAGATTTAGTGGAGTGTCGCCTGGCCGCTAATATAACATCCACTACCTCAGGCGGGAGAGAGAAGGAACTCAGGTTGCCCCGTTCAATCTCCAGGCATGTAGGTGCAGACTCTGGAGGTTGGGGTGTAGAACCTGCCCCTGCGACTGTGAGAGGAGGTCTGCCCTGAAAGGGAGACGGAGCGGCGGGCACGTTGAGAGTTGGAGAAGGTCGGAGTACCACACCCTCCTTGGCCAATCCGGAGCTATTAAGATTACTAGAGCCCGGTCTTGGCGAATCTTCCTCAATACTCGAGGAATCAAGGGTATGGGAGGAAACGCGTAAAGCAACTGGCCGCACCAGGTCATTTGAAACGCGTCCCCCAACGCTTCCTGCATCGGATACTGAAGGCTGCAGAACAACAGACAATGCGCGTTCTCTCGAGTGGCGAACAGATCTACCCGAGGAAACCCCCACTTGTGGAAGATTAAACGGACTTGATCTGGATGGAGACGCCACTCGTGGTCTGCCGAGAAGTGGCGACTGAGACTGTCCGCACGCACGTTCAAGACTCCGGCCAGATGGTTTGCTATCAAGCAAATCCGATGGTCCTTTGCCCAGGACCATAGTCGAAGAGCTTCTCTGCAGAGAAGGTACGACCCCACTCCTCCCTGCTTGTTTATGTACCACATCGTGGTAGTATTGTCCGTTAGGACCTGTACCGACTGACCACGAAGGGAAGGGAGGAAGGCCTTGAGAGCCAGACGTACAGCCCGTAACTCTAACAGATTGATGTGAAAAATCTGTTCCTCTGGAGACCAAAGACCTTTGATCTCCAGATCCCCCAGATGAGCTCCCCACCCTAGAGTGGAAGCATCCGTTATGACTGTGGCCACTGGTGGCGACTGCTGGAACGGCTTTCCTTGTGAAAGATTGTTGCTTGCAATCCACCACTTCAAATCCACAGCAGCATCTCTGGAGATCTTGACAGTACCCTCTAGATCCCCTCTGTGTTGAGACCACTGCCTTCGGAGGCACCACTGAAGAGCCCTCATGTGCCAGCGAGCATGCATGACCAACAGAATGCAGGAGGCAAAAAGACCGAGCAGACGAAGGACCTTGAGGACTGGAACTACCGCTCCATTTCGAAACATTGGAACCAAATCCTGAATATCTTGAATCCGCTGAGGCGGAGGAAAGGCCCGACCCAATGTTGTATCCAGTACTGCCCCTATGAACAGGAGGCGCTGAGAGGGCTCCAGGTGAGATTTGGGCTCGTTCACCGAAAAGCCCAGGTCGAACAACAACTGGGTTGTTGACTGCAGATGACGCAACACAAGCTCCGGGGACTTGGCTTTGATCAACCAATCGTCCAAGTAAGGGAATACTGCTATCCCCTTCCTTCTGAGCTCTGCCGCAACCACCGACATCACCTTCGTGAAGACTCGAGGTGCTGAAGTAAGACCAAACGGAAGGACCGCAAACTGGTAGTGTTGCGATCCCACCACAAACCGGAGATACTTCCTGTGTGACTTGAGTATCGGGATATGAAAGTAAGCATCCTGCAAGTCGACAGACACCATCCAGTCTTCCATGTTCAACGCCAAAAGCACCTGTGCTAGGGTCAGCATCTTGAACTTTTCCTGCTTGAGGAACCAATTCAAGATCCTCAGGTCCAGAATTGGTCTCAAACGACCATCCTTCTTGGGAATCAGGAAATACCTTGAGTAAACTCCTTGACCCCTTTCCTGCTCCGGGACCAACTCCACCGCGCCCTTTAAAAGGAGGACTTCTACCTCCTGTTCTAGCAACAGGAGGTGTTCTTGTGAACAATACGAAGGGCGGGCGGGATGAGGGGCGGAAACTCCCGAAAGGGAAGGGTGTAGCCTTTTCCCACAACACTGAGAACCCAAGTGTCCGACGTAACAGTCTCCCATTTGGTGAGAAAATGCTGTAATCTTCCCCCTACAGGAGAGGAGTGAGTGGGAAATGGTGGAAGCCTAAGGCTGCTTCCCCTGCTGCACCCCGCCAGAGGATGAGGAAGAGGCAGAGTGCTGCTGAGAGGCTCCCCTGGTGCGGACCCTACCCCTCCCCCTAAAAGATCTATAGGGGTGGGAAGAGGCAGGTTGCTGATATCTTCCCCGAAAGGAAGAGGAGGAAGAGCCACGCCCAAATCCACGAAACCTCCTGAAGAATCTGGAAGAGGCCGTGGAAGAAGGAGCTTGGAGTCCCAACGACTTAGCCGTGGCCCTGCTCTCCTTAAAACGTTCCAAGGCCGAATCAGCCTTAGCCCCAAACAGTTTGTCCCCATCAAACGGGAGATCCAACAATGTGGACTGTACATCTGCCGAAAAGCCCGAGTTACGGAGCCAGGCCTGTCTCCTTTCCACCACAGTTGTGCCCATCGCTCTGGCTACCGAGTCGGTGGTATCCAGTCCCGTCTGGATAATTTGGGTCGCAGCAGCCTGGGCATCAGAGACAAGATCCAAAAGACCCTGGGGAAGCTCTGTAAACGAAGAGGAGATGTCATCCATCAGAGCATGAATATACCTCCCTAGGATACAGGTCGCATTAGTGGCCTTTAACGCCAGACTGCAGGACGAAAAAATCTTCTTCGACTGCGCCTCTAGCTTTTTTGAGTCTCTGTCCCCAGGCACCGTCGGGAAAGAACCAGGCGCTGACTTGGACGAACAGGAGGCCTGCACTACCAAGCTCTCCGGCGTAGGGTGCCTAGATAGGAAACCAGGATCAGTTGGAGCCGTCCGATACCTCCTGGCCACGGCTCTGTGAACTGCTGGGGAAGATGCCGGCCTCTTCCACACCTCTAAAACCGGATCCAGCAGAGCGTCATTAAAAGGTAACAGAGGCTCCGCCGCGGCTGAGGCCGGATGCAACACCTCCGTCAAAAGGTTTTGTTTTGCCTCCACCACCGGCAAAGGCAGGTCCAAAAAACTAGCTGCCTTCCGTACCACTGTATGAAAGGAAGCAGCTTCCTCAGTATATTCCCCCGGGGACGAAAGGTCCCACTCAGGGGAAGTGTCCAGCCCACTGGCCGACTCCAGTCCACGCAGCCCATCACCCGAGTCCTCTAGCTCTCCTTCCTCTAGGGCTCGTTGGTACTCCTGCTCTTCTAGTACCCGGAGAGCACGTCTCCTCGAATGAAGTCGTTGTTCAATACGCGGAGTCGACAATGCCTCCGCCGAAGTCGAAGATCGGCGCCGATCTTCAGAAGCCACCGACGCCGCGTCCGGCGCCACATGTAACTTCGGCGCCGACGAAAGAGCAGCTGAAGCAGATGGACCCACCGGAGTCACAGGCCGAAATCCCGACGTCGACGGGATGGAAATCCCCGGGGCCAATCCTTCTGAAGCCACCGGAGCGGCCACCGGCGCCGACACTGGCGCCGAGCCCACGTTCCCAAACGGGAGAAAGGGCATAAAGGGTGCCGGCCGAAGAGGCGCAGGATCACCCAAAGAAAAGGCCAAAGGCCCAGCCGGAGCACCCCCTGGAGCCATCTGTTGGAAGATGGCATACATCGCATTCAAGAATGCGGAACTATCGGCTCCAGGGGTGGGAAAAGCCGGATACTGGGGTGCCTGTCTCGGAGGCGACCCCGACTCCGGCCTCGGCGTCTGCGCCGGAGAAAACACTTGAGGCTCCAATACCTCAATCACCGACGCCTGTCCAGGCGAAGTTGGTGACGCCGGAGAGGGCAACGGCGTCGAAGGATGCGGCGTCACCGTGGGGCTGACCTCCCATGTCTTTCGGCGCCGATCCGGAGACCTGGAACGAGCCTCCCTTGAATGACGCCGAGATTCTCTACGGCGCCGGGAGTCTCGATGACGCCGATGTTTTGGAGAAGACTTCTTGTGATGCTTCTCCTTTGACTTGGCCATAAACAGCTTCGCCTCACGTTCTTTAAGGGCCTTCGGATTCATGTGCTGACATGAATCACAAGTCGAGACGTCGTGGTCGGAGCTCAAACACCAAAGGCAATCGGAATGAGGATCCGTCACCGACATCTTGCCTCCACACTCACGACAAGGCTTAAATCCAGACTTTCTCTGCGACATTATTTCCACGGAGAAAGAGTACGCAGCAAGATATACACTGTAACCGCAAGAGTAACAGTTGCTCCCTCGAAGATAACCGTTTCGAATGCACGGAAAAAAGGGAACTGACGTCCGCACGTCGTCGAGGACCTCTTATTGCCTGTATGACGTCAGACGGCGTCGCGTGCGAGACAGTGACGTCCTCGTCGACGTGCAGAGACTAGTAAGAAGATTTCCGTAGAATGCTGGCGCCATGGGAGTATTCATGAGGTGAGGAATCCACAGGTAGTTGTATCCATCAGAACAACATATATACAGTGAAAAATGGGGGTAACATGCCAGGCAAGATGGTACTTTCCTACACAACCCCCCCCCAAATGAAGGACAATAAGACTAGCCATGACCTGATGAGTCTTCATTGTCTAAGTGGAAATATCTGGAGAGTCCATCTGCATTGGAGTGGCTACTCCCAGGTCTATGTTCCACTGTATAGTCCATTCCCTGTAGGGATATGGACCACCTCAACAATTTAGGATTTTCACCTTTCATTTGTTTTAGCCAAAGTAGAGGTTTGAGGTCTGTCTGAACAATGAAGTGAGTGCCAAACAGGTATGGCCTCAACTTCTTCAGAGCCCAGACCACAGCAAAGGCCTCCCTCTCAATGGCAGACCAACGCTTTTCTCTAGGGGTCAACCTCCTACTAATAAAAGCAACAGGTTGATCCTGGCCCTCAGAATTAAGTTGTGATAGGACTGCCCCTACTCCTAATTCAGATGCATCAGTTTGGACATAGAATTTTTTAGAGTAACAAGGGCTTTTCAGGACAGGTGCAGAGCACATGGCCTGCTTCAGCTCCTCAAAAGCTTTCTGACAGCTTGCTGTCCATAATACCTTTTTAGGCATTTTCTTGGATGTGAGGTCATTAAGAGGGGCTGCAATGGAGCCATAGTTCTTAATGAACCTCCTGTAATACCCAGTGAGGCCTAGGAAGGCTCTCACCTGAGTCTGAGTGGTAGGGGGAACCCAATCAATAATAGTTTGGATTTTCCCCTGAAGTGGTGCAATCTGTTCCCCACCAACAAGGTGTCCCAGATAAACCACCTTACCCTGCCCTATCTGGCACTTTGAAGCCTTGATAGTGAGGCCTGCCTTTTGCAGAGCCTCCAAAACTTTCCATAGGTGGACCAGGTGATCATCCCAGCTGGAGCTAAAGACAGCTATATCATCCAAATATGCTGCACTGAAAGCTTCCAGCCCTTGCAGGACTGTGTTCACCAACCTCTGAAAAGTGGCAGGTGCATTTTTCAAACCAAAAGGCATTACAGTAAACTGGTAATGTCCTCCAATGGTAGAAAATGCAGTCTTAGGTTTAGCATCTTCTGACAATTTGATCTGCCAATACCCTGCAGTCAAATCAAAAGTGCTTAGATACTTGGCAGATGCCAGTGTATCTATAAGCTCATCTGCCCTGGGTATAGGGCGAGCATCAGTTTTGGTTACCAAGTTGAGACCTCTATAGTCTACACAAAACCTAATTTCCTTCTTTCCATCTTTAGAATTGGGTTTTGGTACCAGTACCACAGGAGAAGCCCATGGACTGTCAGAGTGCTCAACCACTCCTAGTTCCAACATTTTCTGAACTTCTTGCTTTATGCAGTCCCTGACATGGTCAGGCTGCCTATAGATCTTACTTTTGACAGGTAAACTGTCTCCAGTATCTATAGTGTGCTCACACCAAGAAGTGGTGCCTGGCACAGTAGAGAAGAGTTCTGAAAATTGTCCTAGGAGATTTATGCAATTGTCTTTCTGCTCAGCAGTAAGACAATCAGCCAAAACTACACCTTCCACAAGAGCATCTTGATCTGTGGAAGAGAAGAGATCAGGTAGAGGATCACTGTCTTCTTCCTGTCCCTCATCTGTTGCCATGAGCAGGGTGAGATCAGCCCTGTCATAGTAGGGTTTCAGGCGGTTGACATGGAGCACCCTAAGGGGACTCCTGGCAGTGCCTAAGTCAACCAAGTAGGTGACTTCACCCTTCTTTTCAACAATTGTGTGGGGTCAACTCCATTTATCTTGGAGTGCTCTTGGGGCCACAGGCTCCAAGACCCACACTTTCTGCCCTGGTTGGTACTGTACCAAAACAGCCTTCTGATCATGCCATTGCTTCTGGAGCTCTTGGCTGGCCTGAAGGTTTTTACTGGCCTTTTTCATGTACTCAGCCATCCTTGATCTGAGGCCAAGTACATAATCCACAATATCCTGCTTAGGAGCTTTTAAAGGTTGTTCCCAACCCTCCTTTACAAGTGTGAGTGGACCCCTAACAGGGTGTCCAAAAAGAAGTTCAAAGGGGCTGAAGCCCACTCCTTTCTGGGGTACCTCCCTGTAGGCAAAAAGGAGGCATGGTAGAAGGATATCCCATCTCCTGCGGAGTTTTTCAGGGAGTCCCATAATCATGCCTTTGAGAGTTTTATTAAATCTCTCCACCAGTCCATTTGTTTGTGGATGATAGGGTGTTGTGAACTTGTACGTTACACCACACTCCTTCCACATGGCCTTTAAGTATGCAGACATGAAATTGCTTCCCCTGTCTGATACTACTTCCTTTGGGAAGCCCACCCTGGAAAATATTCCCAGGAGGGCCTTTGCCACTGCAGGAGCTGTAGTGGTCCTTAAAGGAATAGCTTCAGGATATCTTGTGGCATGGTCCACTACCACTAAGATAAACCTATTGCCTGAAGCAGTAGGAGGGTCAAGGGGGCCAACTATGTCAACCCCTACCCTTTCAAAGGGAACCCCAACCACAGGCAGTGGGATAAGGGGTGCCTTTGGGGTGCCACCTGTCTTGCCACTGGCTTGACAGGTTTCACAGGACTTGCAAAATTCTTTTGTGTCCTCAGACATCCTAGGCCAATGAAACAGGGGAACAAGCCTGTCCCAAGTTTTCATTTGTCCTAGATGCCCAGCTAAGGGAATGTCATGTGCCAGTGTTAGGAGGAACTTTCTGTACTCCTGAGGAATCACTAATCTCCTGGCAGCTCCAGGTTTAGGATCCCTATGCTCAGTGTACAAGAGGTTGTCCTCCCAGTAAACTCTGTGAGAGTCACTGACATCCCCATTAGCCTGTTTGACAGCTTGCTGTCTGAGACCCTCTAATGTGGGACAGGTTTGCTGTGCCACACTCAGCTCCTCTCTGGCAGGCCCCCCTTCACCCAAAAGCTCAGCAGTGTCTGCTTCCAGCTCCTCTGGTGTAGGTTCTGCACAGGGAGGGAATTCTTCTTCCTCTGAATTAGAATCCACTGTAGAGAGAGGGATAGTAGGAAGTGGTTTGCTTCTACTAGCCCTAGCTTTAGGGAGCACTTGGTCCATTGTTCCAGGATCCAAGCTTCCCTGTCCTTTTTGCTTTTTGGCCTGAGCCCTTGTCAAAGCAAAAATATGCCCTGGGATGCCCAGCATTGCTGCATGGGCCTCCAACTCCACATCTGACCAAGCTGATGTCTCCAAATCATTCCCTAATAGACAGTCTACAGGTAAATCTGAAGCTACCACAACTTTCTTTGGACCAGTTACCCCCCCCAGTTGAGATTTACAACAGCCATGGGGTGGCTTTGTGTTATGTTGTGAGCATCGGTTACTTGGTACTGGTGTCCAAGTATGTGTTGTTCAGGGTGCACCAGTTTCTCAATCACCATTGTGACACTGGCACCTGTGTCCCTGTAGGCCTGGACCTCAACACCATTTATTAGGGTTAGTTGCTTGTACTTCTCCAAGTTATGGGGGCAAGCAACCAAAGTGGCTAAATCAATAGCCCCTTCAGAGACTAAAGTAGCCTCTGTGGTCTCCCTAATTAGACCAACCCCAACTAAATTACCAAAAGTGAGCCCAGCTACTCCCTTGGATTGGCTATTAGTAGGTTTGCTCCCACCACCACTGCTATTAGTAGGGACACTAGGTGTAGCAGTAGGGGTTGTAGTGGTAGGAGCTGTGGTGCCTTTCTTTGGACAACTGGGATCTGTTGTCCAATGGCCTTTTATTTTACATAAATAGCACCATGGTTTCTTTTCCTTGTTCTGATTAAAGGAGGATTTGGACCCACCACCCCCACCAGAGTGTTTTTGTGGGCCTGATGAAGACTCATTTTTAGATTTGTCCCCACCCTTGTCAGAAGACTTACCATCCTTCTTTTTGTTGCCATCTTTGTCACCCCCTGTATGAACTTTTCTGTTCACTCTTGTTCTGACCCATTTGTCTGCCTTCTTTCCCAATTCTTGGGGAGAGGTCAGATCAGAGTCCACCAAGTACTGGTGCAACAAATCAGACACACAATTATTAAGAATATGCTCTCTCAGGATCAAGTTATACAGGCTGTCATAATCAGTAACTTTACTGCCATGTAACCACCCCTCCAAGGCCTTCACTGCCTGGTCAATGAAATCAACCCAGTCTTGTGAAGACTCCTTTTTGGTCTCTCTGAACTTTATCCTGTACTGTTCAGTGGTTAAGCCATAACCATCCAGGAGTGCATTCTTAAGAACTTGGAAATTATTAGCATCATTTTCTTTTACAGTAAGGAGCCTATCCCTACCTTTTCCAGTAAATGATAGCCATAGGATAGCAGCCCACTGCTTTTGAGGGACATCCTGTACAGCACAGGCCCTCTCAAGTGCAGCAAACCACTTGTTAATGTCATCCCCCTCCTTATAAGGGGGAACTATCTTGTGCAGATTCCTGGAATCATGCTCTTTTGCAGGATGACTATGGGGAATACTGCTGCTGCCACCATGGGTATCTAAACCCAACTTCTGTCTTTCCTTCTCTAATTCTAAAGACTGTCTATCCAAATCCAGCTGTTGCTTCTTGAGCTTCAGTCTGGTTTGTTCCACTCTCAATCTATTGAGCTCCCTTTCTAACAATCTGTCATCAGGGTGGGTGGGAGGGACATTTCTAGATACAGAGGTATGATGGGAATGAACAGAAGGAGACCTGTCCCTTACAGAGGACACCCTAACAGCTTGGCTACCAGTATAATGTGAGAGCACACCATCAGTATGGTGTGATTCAACCTCAGTACCAACTATGCTAGACTGTCTAGTAATGGGAAGGCTGAGAAGTTTCTTTCCTGAACCTTTTCCTGGGGGAGTCCCTGGATCAGATTGAGAACCATTAGCTACTTTTTCACCAGATTTGGCACTCATGGCCTTATCCTGTACTCTAAGCATATTAATTAACAGTTCTAAGGAAGGATTCTTCCCTACACTCAAACCTCTCTCTATGCAGAGACTCCTTGCTCCTTTCCAGCTAAGGTGATCATATGCAAGTTTGGACAGTTCAACATTTTTTCCTGTGCCAGACATTTTTTAGAGAGAGTTAAAGTGATAGAAAAAGAGAAAAAAGTTTTCAGAACTTTTTGGAAAGACAGAAAAAACTTTTTAAACTTTTAAGAACTTTTTGAAAGTTTAGAAGTACTTTTCAGCACTTAGAAAAGAGTGAAAAGAGGAAATGCAAAACTTTTTGGCTATGTGTATATACACTGACCTTGTTTTGTATATTTTTCTCTTATGAAAAGTACAATGACAAGAGTGGTAAGTAGTCTCAAGCACTTATCCCACCACTGCACAACCAATGTAGGAGGCTGGACTGGCTTGTAGTGAGTACCAAGGGGTACTTGCACCTTGCACCAGGCCCAGTTATCCCTTATTAGTGTATAGGGTGTCTAGCAGCTTAGGCTGATAGATAATGGTAGCTTAGCAGAGCAGCTTAGGCTGAACTAGGAGACGTGTGAAGCTACTACAGTACCACTTAGTGTCATATGCACAATATCATAAGAAAACACAATACACAGTTATACTAAAAATAAAGGTACTTTATTTTTATGACAATATGCCAAAGTATCTTAGAGTGTACCCTCAGTGGGAGGATAGGAAATATACACAAGATATATATACACAATAGCAAAAATATGCAGTATAGTCTTAGAAAACAGTGCAAACAATGTATAGTTACAATAGGATGCAATGGAGAAACATAGGGATAGGGGCAACACAAACCATATACTCCAGAAGTGGAATGCGAACCACGAATGGACCCCAAACCTAGGTGACCTTGTAGAGGGTCGCTGGGACTATTGGAAAATAGTGAGAGTTAGAAAAATAACCCTCCCCAAGACCCTGAAAAGTGAGTGCAAAGTGCACTAAAGTTCCCCTAAGGACAAAAGAGTCATGTTAGAGGAATAATGCAGGAAAGACACAAACCAGCAATGCAACAACTGTGGATTTCCAATCTAGGGTACCTGTGGAACAAGGGAACCAAGTCCAAAAGTCACAAGCAAGTCGGAGATGGGCAGATGCCCAGGAAATGCCAGCTGCGGGTGCAAAGAAGCTTCGACTGGACAGAAGAAGCTGAGGTTTCTGCAGGAACGAAAAGGGCTAGAGACTTCCCCTTTGGTGGACGGATCCCTCTCGCCTTGCACAGTCGTGCAGAAGTGTTTTCCCGCCGGAAGGATGCCAACAAGCCTTGCTACACGCAAATTGTGCGTTTGGCGTTTTTGGAAGCTGCTGGGGCCCAGGCGGGACCAGGAGGTCGCAAATTGGACCTGCAGAGAGAGGGGACTTCGAGCAAGACAAAGAGCCCTCACTGAAGCAGGTAGCAAACGGAGAAGTGCCAGAAGCAGGCACTACGAGGATGCGTGAAACGGTGCTCGCCGAAGTTGCACAAAGGAGTCCCACGTCGCCGGAGACCAACTTAGAAAGTCGTGCAATGCAGGTTAGAGTGCCGTGGACCCAGGCTTGGCTGTGCACGAAGGATTTCTGCCGGAAGTGCACAGGGGCCGGAGTAGCTGCAAAGTCGCGGTTCCCAGCAATGCAGCCCAGCGAGGTGAGGCAAGGACTTACCTCCACCAAACTTGGGCTGAAGAGTCACTGGACTGTGGGGGTCATTTGGACAGTGTCGCTGGATTCGAGGGACCTCGCTCGTCGTGCTGAGAGGAGACCCAAGGGACCGGTAATGCAGCTTTTTGGTGCCTGCGGTTGCAGGGGGAAGATTCCGTCGACCCACGGGAGATTTCTTCGGAGCTTCTGGTGCAGAGAGGAGGCAGACTACCCCCACAGCATGCACAAGCAGGAAAACAATCGAGAAGGCGGCAGGATCAGCGTTACAGAGTTGCAGTAGTCGTCTTTGCTACTATGTTGCAGGTTTGCAGGCTTCCAGCGCGGTCAGCGGTCGATTCCTTATCAGAAGGTGAAGAGGGAGATGCAGAGGAACTCGGCTGAGCTCATGCATTCGTTATCTAAAGTTTCCCCAGAGACAGAGACCCTAAATAGCCAGAAAAGAGGGTTTGGCTACCTAGGAGAGAGGAAAGGCTACTAACACCTGAAGGAGCCTATCAGCAGGAGTCTCTGACGTCACCTGGTGGCACTGGCCACTCAGAGCAGTCCAGTGTGCCAGCAGCACCTCTGTTTCCAAGATGGCAGAGGTCTGGAGCACACTGGAGGAGCTCTGGACACCTCCCAGGGGAGGTGCAGGTCAGGGGAGTGGTCACTCCCCTTTCCTTTGTCCAGTTTCGCGCCAGAGCAGGGGCTAAGGGGTCCCTGAACCGGTGTAGACTGGCTTAGGCAGAATTGGGCACATCTGTGCCCAACAAAGCATTTCCAGAGGCTGGGGGAGGCTACTCCTCCCCTGCCTTCACACCATTTTCCAAAGGGAGAGGGTGTCACACCCTCTCTCAGAGGAAGTTCTTTGTGCTGCCATCCTGGGCCAGGCCTGGCTGGACCCCAGGAGGGCAGCTGCCTGTCTGAGGGGTTGGCAGCAGCAGCAGCTGCAGTGAAACCCCAGGAAGGGCAGTCTGGCAGTACCAGGGTCTGTGCTACAGACCACTGGGATCATGGAATTGTACCAACAATGCCAGGATGGCATAGAGGGGGCAATTCCATGATCATAGACATGTTACATGGCCATATTTGGAGTTACCATGGTGAAGCTACATATAGGTAGTGACCTATATGTAGTGCACGCGTGTAATGGTGTCCCCGCACTCACAAAGTTCAGTGAATTGGCTCTGAACAATGTGGGGGCACCTTGGCTAGTGCCAGGGTGCCCTCACACTAAGTAACTTTGCACCTAACCTTTACCAGGTAAAGGTTAGACATATAGGTGACTTATAAGTTACTTAAGTGCAGTGTAAAATGGCTGTGAAATAACGTGGACGTTATTTCACTCAGGCTGCAGTGGCAGGCCTGTGTAAGAATTGTCAGAGCTCCCTATGGGTGGCAAAAGAAATGCTGCAGCCCATAGGGATCTCCTGGAACCCCAAAACCCTGGGTACCTCAGTACCATATACTAGGGAATTATAAGGGTGTTCCAGTAAGCCAATGTAAATTGGTAAAAATGGTCACTAGCCTGTCAGTGACAATTTGGAAAGAAATGAGAGAGCCTAACCACTGAGGTTCTGATTAGCAGAGCCTCAGTGAGACAGTTAGTCACTACACAGGTAACACATTCAGGCACACTTATGAGCACTGGGGCCCTGGGTTACCAGGGTCCCAGTGACACATACAACTAAAACAACATATATACAGTGAAAAATGGGGGTAACATGCCAGGCAAGATGGTACTTTCCTACAGAATATGATAGCGTTCTCTTATCTTTAGATAATTTTTTTTATTTTTTTTCAATGTGCATACCTTTTCTAGGATGGAGGGATGTAGGAGAAATGGCTCGCCTTCACCTGAAGAGATTCCTGAGAACCGCCTGGCCCACTGCTACCTCTCCGTGCGAGAGGGACTCCAAGCAATAGTGTTTAGTGAAGGTATGACAGCTCTTCCATGTTGCTGCCCTACATATGTCTTGTAGTGGCACTCCGGCAAACAGTGCCCCTGACGATGAGACTTTTCTTGTCGAGTGAGCATGCACAGATGACTGCAAAGGTTTGCCCGCTGCCTGATGGCAGAAGCGAATAGCAGAGGCGATCCATCTAGAAATACTCTGCTTGGATAGTGGGTACCCCTTCCTAGGAGCACTGTACGCCACAAATAGCTGATTAGAGCGCCGAAAAGCTTTTGTCCTGTCCAAATAAAATTGAACGCATCTTTTCATGTCTAGAGAGTGTAATGCTCTCTCCGCTGGAGTAGATGGATGAGGGAAAAAGGACTTGAAGACCAAAGGTTCGTTCATGTGAAAGTCTGACGGAACCTTTGGAATAAAATGCGGGTTAGTGCGCATTAGTAGTCTATCTTGTTTAAGCTGCAGGAATGGCTCTTGGATGGAGAGCGCTTGCACCTCACTGACCCTCCTAGCTGATGTAAGAGCTATCAATAAGGCAACCTTCCACGACAAGTATTTGAGGGAAGCACGGTGGATCGGTTCAAAAGGATGCTTCATTAGTTGTGCCAAAACAATATTCAAATTCCACGAAGGAGGTGGAGGTCTGAAAGGAGGGTAAACCCTGAACAGCCCCTTAAGAAATCTCTTAATCAGCCGAGAGGAGAAGAGCGAGGGTGTGTCATCTGAACATCTGTATGCAGCTATGGCTGCTACATGAACTTTAATGGACGAGTGTGCTAGGCCAGATCGAGCTAACTCTAAGAGATACGGCAACATCTCTTCTGGTGGTGAAAGAAGAGGGTCGATTTGACGCTGATGACACTAGGCACAGAATCTTTTCCATTTACACTGATACGCCTTGTTAGTGCTATCCGCTCTGGCCTGTGACAAAATATTTCTGCAGTCCTGCGGAATGTTCAAATGCGCAAATTCTCTGTGGTGAGGAGCCATGCTGCTAACCGCATTGACTGCGGATCGGGGTGTCGAACTTGGCCGTTGTTCATTGTTAGTAAATGAGGTAACGGCTCCAGTGGAATATGAGGTTTGACTGACAGAATGAGGAGCTCTGTGAACCAATGTTGGCGCGGCCAGTATGGGGCTATCAGTATGAGAGTGCACGGTTCTGTTTTCATCTTCGTGAGGACCCTTGGGATCAACGGAATAGGAGGAAAGGCGTAAGCAAAGATGTCTGACCAGACTATCGAAAACGCATTCCCCCAAGATCCCTTTTGGTGATGCCAACTTGCGAAGAACTGGCATTTGGCGTTGTCCTTCTTTGCAAACAGATCCACTGTTGGTGTTCCCCACTGGGAAAAAATCTGGGTTAGTACCATCTGGTCTAGTTCCCACTCGTGACAGTCCGATTTTTGCCTGCTGAGTGCATCTGCTGCCTTTTTGTTTATTCCCGGCAAATGCACCGCCGATAGTGTGACGCCTTGCTGCGAGGCCCAGTTCCAGATTGCTTGGGCTTCCCTGGAGAGGGTGAGAGATCTTGTACCTCCTTGCTTGTTGAGATAGTGCATCGTAGTGGTGTTGTCCGTTCTTATCACCACTCGCGATCCATAGATTCTTGGGAGGAACGCTTGTAAGGCGAGGTGCACTGCCCTGAGTTCTAGCCAATTGATATGCCTTGATGCCAGATGAGTTGGCCATTTGCCACTTATTTTCAGGTCTTGTAATACTGCGCCCCAGCCTTCCAGTGAGGCATCTGTTGTTATGGTCCACGGGGCTGGCTGTTGAAGAAACCAGAGACCGATTGAGAGATGATGCTTTTGAGACCACCACTTGAGGGTCTTGATCATTATCGGAGTTATTTGTATCTGGTCTTCGAAAGTTCCTGATACTTGAAGCCATTGACGGTTTAGCTGCTCCTACAAGGGGCGCATCTTTAGCCGACACAGAGGGATCAGAGGTATGCATGAAGACATCATACCCAATAGTGATTTGAAGAGACGGACTGTAACCTTTCGTCTTTTGTGTATGAAACTCCCTAGGGTTAGTAACCTTTGTTGTCTCTCTAACGTGGGACATGCGATGCCGGATTCTGTGTTCAGTTTTGCTCCCAGAAAAGTAATACTGCGTACTGGTAGAGGGTTGGACTTCTCCCAGTTGATTGTGAATCCGAGATTGGTCAGTAAGGAAACGCACTTTCTCATTGACTTGTGTGCTCCTGTGTATGTCTTTGCTTTTATTAACCAGTCGTCTAAGTATGGAAAGACCTGGTGCTTTCTTCTCCTGAGAAAGGCTGCCACTGGTGCTAGGCATTTGGTAAATATTCTTGGGGCTGATTTGAGCCCGAAGGGAAGGACACGATATTGATAATGGCTCCCGGCTACGGTAAATCTCAAATACTTTCTGCGGGCAGGGTGGATTGGTATGTGGAAGTATGCGTACAGGGCACAAACCTATGAGCATTGGGGCCCAGTGACACATAGACTAAAACAACATATATACAGTGAAATATGGGGCTAACATGCCAGGCAAGATGGCACTTTCCTACACAACCCCCCCCCCCCCCCAAAACAAAGGACAATAAGACTAGCCATGACCTGATGAGTGTTCATTGTCTAAGTGGAAATATCTGGAGAGTCCATCTGCATTGGAGTGGGTACTCCCAGGTCTATGTTCCAGTGTATAGTCCATTCCCTGTAGAGATATGGACCACCTCAACAATTTAGGGTTTTCCCCTTTCATTTGTTTTAACCAAAGTAGAGGTTTGTGGTCTGTCTGAACAATAAAGTGAGTGCCAAACAGGTATGGCCCCAACCTTTTCAGTGCCCAGACCACAGCAAAGGCCTCCCTCTCTATGGCAGACCAACGCTTTTCTCTAGGGGTTAACCTTCCGCTAATAAAAGCAACTGGTTGATCCTGGCCCTCAGAATTGAGTTGTAATAAGACTGCCCCTACCCCTAATTCAGATGCATCAGTTTGAACAATGAATTTCTTGGAGTAACCTGGTGTAGGAGGCTGGACTGGCTTGTAGTGAGTACCAAGGGGTACTTACACCTTGCACCAGGCCCAGGTATCCCTTATTAGTGTATAATGGGTGTCTAGCAGCTTAGGCTGATAGATAATGGTAGCTTAGCAGAGCAGCTTAGGCTGAACTAGGAGACGAGTGAAGCTCCTACAGTACCACTAGTGTCATATGCACAATATCATAAGAAAACACAGATATACTAAAAATAAAGGTACTTTATTTTTATGACAATATGCCAAAGTATCTCAGTGAGTACCCTCAGTATGAGGATAGCAAATATACACAAGATATATGTACACAATACCAAAAATATGCAGTATAGTATTAGAAAACAGTGCAAACAATGTATAGTTACAATAGGATGCAATGGGGACACATAGGGATAGGGGCAACACAAACCATATACTCCAAAAGTGGAATGCGAACCACGAATGGACCCCAAACCTATGTGACCTTGTAGAGGGTTGCTGGGACTGTAAGCAAACAGTGAGGGTTAGAAAAATAGCCCACCCCAAGACCTTGAAAAGTGAGTGCAAAGTGCACTAAAGTTCCTCCAAGGACAAAGAAGTCGTGATAGAGGAATACTGCAGGGAAGACACAAACCAGCAATGCAACAACGATAGATTTCCAAACGAGGGTACCTGTGGAACAAGGGGACCAAGTCCAAAAGTCACAAGCAAATCGGAGATGGGCAGATGCCCAGGAAATGCCAGCTGTGGGTGCAAAGAAGCTGCTACTAGGCAGTAGAAGCTGAGGATTCTGCAGGAACGACAAGGGCTAGAAACTTCCCCTTTGGACGATGAATGTCCCACGTCGTGAAGAGTCGTTGTAGGAGGCTGGACTGGCTTGTAGTGAGTACCAAGGGGTACTTGCACCTTGCACCAGGCCCAGTTATCCCTTATTAGTGTATAGGGTGTCTAGCAGCTTAGGCTGATAGATAATGGTAGCTTAGCAGAGCAGCTTAGGCTGAACTAGGAGACGGGTGAAGCTACTACAGAACCACTTAGTGTCATATGCACAATATCATAAGAAAACACAATACACAGTTATACTAAAAATAAAGGTACTTTATTTTTATGACAATATGCCAAAGTATCTTAGAGTGTACCCTCAGTGAGAGGATAGGAAATATACACAAGATATATATACACAATAGCAAAAATATGCAGTATAGTCTTAGAAAACAGTGCAAACAATGTATAGTTACAATAGGATGCAATGGGGAAACATAGGGATAGGGGCAACACAAACCATATACTCCAAAAGTGGAATGCGAACCACGAATGGACCCCAAACCTATGTGACCTTGTAGAGGGTCGCTGGGACTATTAGAAAATAGTGAGAGTTAGAAAAATAACCCTCCCCAAGACCCTGAAAAGTGAGTGCAAAGTGCACTAAAGTTCCCCTAAAGACAAAGAAGTCGTGTTAGAGGAATAATGCAGGAAAGACACAAACCAACAATGCAACAACGCTGGATTTCCAATCTGGGGTACCTGTGGAACAAGGAGACCAAGTCCAAAAGTCACAAGCAAGTCGGAGATGGGCAGATGCCCAGGAAATGCCAGCTGCGGGTGCAAAGAAGCTTCTACTGGACAGAAGAAGCTGCGGTTTCTGCTGGAACGCAAAGGGCTAGAGACTTTCCCTTTACAGGACGGATCTTTCTTGCATTGTAGAGTCGTGCAGAAGTGTTTTCCCGCCGAAAGAACGCCAACAAGCCTTGCTAGCTGCAAATCGTGCCGTTAGCGTTTTTGGACGCTGCTGTGGCCCTGGAGGGACCAGGAGGTTGCAAATTGGACCAGGAGAGAGAGGGGACGTCGAGCAAGACAAGGAGCCCTCTCAGCAGCAGGTAGCACCCAGAGAAGTGCCAGAAACAGGCACTACAAGGATGCGTGAAACAGTGCTCACCGGAAGTCGCACAAAGGAGTCCCACGTCGCCGGAGACCAACTTAGAAAGTCGTGCAATGCAGGTTAGAGTGCCGTGGACCCAGGCTTGGCTGTGCACAAAGGATTTCTGCCGGAAGTGCACAGGGGCCGGAGTAGCTGCAAAAGTCGCGGTTCCCAGCAATGCAGCCCAGCGAGGTGAGGCAAGGACTTACCTCCACCAAACTTGGACTGAAGAGTCACTGGACTGTGGGGGTCACTTGGACAGCGTCGCTGGATTCGAGGGACCTCGCTCGTCATGCTGAGAGGAGACCCAAGGGACCGGTAATGCAGCTTTTTGGTGCCTGCGGTTGCAGGGGGAAGATTCCGTCGACCCACGGGAGATTTCTTCGGAGCTTCTGGTGCAGAGAGGAGGCAGACTACCCCCACAGCATGCACAAGCAGGAAAACAATCGAGAAGGCGGCAGGATCAGCGTTACAGAGTTGCAGTAGTCGTCTTTGCTACTATGTTGCAGGTTTGCAGGCTTCCAGCGCGGTCAGCAGTCGATTCCTTGGCAGAAGGTGAAGGGAGAGATGCAGAGGAACTCGGATGAGTTCTTGCATTCGTTATCTAAAGTTTCCCCAGAGACAGAGACCCTAAATAGCCAGAAAAGAGGGTTTGGCTACCTAGGAGAGAGGATAGGCTACTAACACCTGAAGGAGCCTATCAGAAGGAGTCTCTGACGTCACCTGGTGGCACTGGCCACTCAGAGCAGTCCAGTGTGCCAGCAGCACCTCTGTTTCCAAGATGGCAGAGGTCTGGAGCACACTGGAGGAGCTCTGGACACCTCCCAGGGGAGGTGCAGGTCAGGGGAGTGGTCACTCCCCTTTCCTTTGTCCAGTTTCGCGCCAGAGCAGGGCTAAGGGGTCCCCTGAACCGGTGTAGACTGGCTTATGCAGAATTGGGCACATCTGTGCCCAACAAAGCATTTCCAGAGGCTGGGGGAGGCTACTCCTCCCCTGCCTTCACACCATTTTCCAAAGGGAGAGGGTGTAACACCCTCTCTCAGAGGAAGTCCTTTGTTCTGCCATCCTGGGCCAGGCCTGGCTGGACCCCAGGAGGGCAGATGCCTGTCTGAGGGGTTGGCAGCAGCAGCAGCTGCAGTGAAACCCCAGGAAGGGCAGTTTGGCAGTACCAGGGTCTGTGCTACAGACCACTGGGATCATGGGATTGTGCCAACTATGCCAGGATGGTATAGAGGGGGCAATTCCATGATCATAGACATGTTACATGGCCATATTCGGAGTTACCATTGTGAAGCTACATATAGGTAGTGACCTATATGTAGTGCACGCGTGTAATGGTGTCCCTGCACTCACAAAGTTCAGGGAATTGGCTCTGAACAATGTGGGGGCACCTTGGCTAGTGCCAGGGTGCCCTCAAACTAAGTAACTTTGCACCTAACCCTTACCATGTAAAGGTTAGACATATAGGTGACTTATAAGTTACTTAAGTGCAGTGTAAAATGGCTGTGAAATAACGTGGACGTTATTTCACTCAGGCTGCAGTGTCAGGCCTGTGTAAGAATTGTCAGAGCTCCCTATGGGTGGCAAAAGAAATGCTGCAGCCCATAGGGATCTCCTGGAACCCCAATACCCTGGGTACCTCAGTACCATATACTAGGGAATTATAAGGGTGTTCCAGTAAGCCAATGTAAATTGGTAAAAATGGTCACTAGCCTGTTAGTGACAATTTGGAAAGAAATGAGAGAGCATAACCACTGAGGTTCTAGTTAGCAGAGCCTCAGTGAGACAGTTAGTCACTACACAGGTAACACATTCAGGCACACTTATGAGCACTGGGGCCCTGGGTTACCAGGGTCCCAGTGACACATACAACTAAAACAACATATATACAGTGAAAAATGGGGGTAACATGCCAGGCAAGATGGTACTGTCCTACAGTCGTGCAGAAGTGTTTTCCCGCCGAAAGATCGCCAACAAGCATTGCTAGCTGCAAATCGTGCGGTTAGGATTTTTGGATGCTGCTATAGTCCAAGAGAGACCAGGATGTCGCCAATTGTGTCAGGGGACAGAGAGGGTGCCCAGAAAGACGAGGAGCCCCCTGAGAAGCAGGCAGCTCCCGCAGAAGTGCCGGAACAGGCACTACAAAGAGGAGTGAAACTGTGCTCATCCGAAGTTGCACAAAGGAGTCCCACGCCGCCGGAGGACAACTTAGAAAGTCGTGCAATACAGGTTAGAGTGCCGTGGACCCAGGCTTGGCTGTGCACAAAGGATTTCCGCCGGAAGTGCACAGAGGCTTGAGTAGCTGCAAAAGACTCGGTTCCCAGCAATGCAGTCTGGCGTGGGGAGGCAAGGACTTACCTCCGCCAAACTTGGACTGAAGAGTCACTGGACTGTGGGAGTTGTAGGAAAGTACCATCTTGCCTGGCATGTTACCCCCATTTTTCACTGTATATATGTTGTTTTAGTTGTATGTGTCACTGGGACCCTGGTAACCCAGGGCCCCAGTGCTCATAAGTGTGCCTGAATGTGTTACCTGTGTGGTGACTAACTGTCTCATTGAGGCTCTGCTAATCAGAACCTCAGTGGTTATGCTCTCTCATTTCTTTCCAAATTGTCACTAACAGGCTAGTGAACAATTTTACCAATTTACATTGGCTTACTGGAACACCCTTATAATTCCCTAGTATATGGTACTGAGGTACCCAGGGTATTGGGGTTCCAGGAGATCCCTATGGGCTGCAGCATTTCTTTTGCCACCCATAGGGAGCTCTGACAATTCTTACACAGGCCTGCCACTGCAGCCTGAGTGAAATAACGTCCTCGTTATTTCACAGCCATTTTACACTGCACTTAAGTAACTTATAAGTCACCTATATGTCTAACCTTTACCTGGTAAAGGTTAGGTGCAAAGTTACTTAGTGTGAGGGCACCCTGGCACTAGCCAAGGTGCCCCCACATTGTTCAGGGCCAATTCCCCGGACTTTGTGAGTGCGGGGACACCATTACACGCGTGCACTACATATAGGTCACTACCTATATGTAGCTTCACAATGGTAACTCCGAATATGGCCATGTTGTAGGAAAGTACCATCTTGACTGGCATGTTACCCCCATTTTTCACTGTATATATGTTGTTTTAGTTGTATGTGTCACTGGGACCCTGTTCACCAGGGCCCCAGTGCTCATAAGTGTGCCTGAATGTGTTACCTGTGTAGTGACTAACTGTCTCACTGAGGCTCTGCTAATCAGAACCTCAGTGGTTATGCACTCTCATATCTTTCAAATTGTCACTAACAGGCTAGTGATCAATTTTACCAATTTACATTGGCTTACTGGAACACCCTTATAATTCCCTAGTATATGGTACTGAGGTACCCAGGGTATTGGGGTTCCAGGAGATCCCTATGGGCTGCAGCATTTCTTTTGCCACCCATAGGGAGCTCTGACAATTCTTACACAGGCCTGCCACTGCAGCCTGAGTGAAATAACGTCCACGTAATTTCACAGCCATTTTTCACTGCACTTAAGTAACTTATAAGTCACCTATATGTCTAACCTTTACCTGGTAAAGGTTAGGTGCAAAGTTACTTAGTGTGAGGGCACCCTGGCACTAGCCAAGGTGCCCCCACATTGTTCAGAGCCAATTCCCTGAACTTTGTGAGTGCGGGGACACCATTACACGCGTGCACTACATATAGGTCACTACCTATATGTAGCTTCACAATGGTAACTCCGAATATGGCCATGTAACATGTCTAAGATCATGGAATTGCCCCCTCTATGCCATCCTGGCATTGTTGGCACAATTCCATGATCCCAGTTGTCTGTAGCACAGACCCTGGTACTGCCAAACTGCCCTTCCTGGGGTTTCACTGCAGCTGCTGCTGCTGCCAACCCCTCAGACAGGCATCTGCCCTCCTGGGGTCCAGCCAGGCCTGGCCCAGGATGGCAGAACAAAGAACTTCCTCTGAGAGAGGGTGTGACACCCTCTCCCTTTGGAAAATGGTGTGAAGGCAGGGGAGGAGTAGCCTCCCCCAGCCTCTGGAAATGCTTTGTTGGGCACAGATGTGCCCAATTCTGCATAAGCCAGTCTACACCGGTTCAGGGGACCCCTTAGCCCTGCTCTGGCGCGAAACTGGACAAAGGAAAGGGGAGTGACCACTCCCCTGACCTGCACCTCCCCTGGGAGATGTCCAGAGCTCCTCCAGTGTGCTCCAGACCTCTGCCATCTTGGAAACAGAGGTGCTGCTGGCACACTGGACTGCTCTGAGTGGCCAGTGCCACCAGGTGACGTCAGAGACTCCTTCTGATAGGCTCCTTCAGGTGTTAGTAGCCTATCCTCTCTCCTAAGTAGCCAAACCCTCTTTTCTGGCTATTTAGGGTCTCTGTCTCTGGGGAAACTTTAGATAATGAATGCAAGAGCTCATCCGAGTTCCTCTGCATCTCTCTCTTCACCTTCTGCCAAGGAATCGACTGCTGACCGCGCTGGAAGCCTGCAAACCTGCAACATAGTAGCAAAGACGACTACTGCAACTCTGTAACGCTGATCCTGCCGCCTTCTCGACTGTTTTCCTTGTGGTGCATGCTGTGGGGGTAGTCTGCCTCCTCTCTGCACTAGAAGCTCCGAAGAAATCTCCCGTGGGTCGACGGAATCTTCCCCCTGCAACCGCAGGCACCAAAAAGCTGCATTACCGGTCCCTTGGGTCTCCTCTCAGCACGACGAGCGAGGTCCCTCGAATCCAGCAACTCTGTCCAAGTGACCCCCACCGTCCAGTGACTCTTCAGTCCAAGTTTGGTGGAGGTAAGTCCTTGCCTCACCTCGCTAGACTGCATTGCTGGGAACCGCGACTTTTGCAGCTACTCCGGCCCCTGTGCACTTCTGGCGGAAATCCTTTGTGCACAACCAAGCCTGGGTCCACGGCACTCTAACCTGCATTGCACGACTTTCTAAGTTGGTCTCCGGCGACATGGGACTTCTTTGTACAACTTCGGGTGAGCACAGTTTCACGCATCATTGTAGTGCCTGTTTCTGGCACTTCTCCGGGTGCTACCTGCTGCTAAGAGGGCTCCTTGTCTTGCTCGACGTCCCCTCTACCACCTGGTTCAATTTGCGACCTCCTGGTCCCACCTGAGCCGCAGCAGCGTCCAAAAACGCTAACCGCACGATTTGCAGCTAGCAAGGCTTGTTGGCGTTCTTACGGCGGGAAAATACTTCTGCACGACTCTACAAGGCGAGAGGGATCTTTCCTCCAAAGGGAAAGTCTCTAGCCCTTTGCGTTCCTGCAGAAACCGCAGCTTCTTCTGTCCAGTAGAAGCTTCTTTGCACCCACAGCTGGCATTTCCTGGGCATCTGCCCATCTCCGACTTGCTTGTGACTTTTGGACTTGGTCCCCTTGTTCCACAGGTACCCCAGATTGGAAATCCAGCGTTGTTGCATTGTTGGTTTGTGTCTTTCCTGCATTATTCCTCTAACACGACTTCTTTGTCTTTAGGGGAACTTTAGTGCACTTTGCACTCACTTTTCAGGGTCTTGGGGAGGGCTAATTTTCTAACTCTCACTATTTTCTAATAGTCCCAGCGACCCTCTACAAGGTCACATAGGTTTGGGGTCCATTCGTGGTTCGCATTCCACTTTTGAAGTATATGGTTTGTGTTGCCCCTATCCCTATGTTTCCCCATTGCATCCTATTGTAACTATACATTGTTTGCACTGTTTTCTAAGACTATACTGCATATTTTTGCTATTGTGTATATATATCTTGTGTATATTTCCTATCCTCTCACTGGGGGTACACTCTAAGATACTTTGGCATATTGTCATAAAAATAAAGTACCTTTATTTTTAGTATAACTGTGTATTGTGTTTTCTTATGATATTGTGCAAGTGACACTTGTGGTACTGTAGTAGCTTCACACGTCTCCTAGTTCAGCCTAAGCTGCTCTGCTAAGCTACCATTATCTATCAGCCTAAGCTGATAGACACCCTATACACTAATAAGGGATAACTGGGCCTGGTGCAAGGTGCAAGTACCCCTTGGTACTCACTACAAGCCAGTCCAGCCTCCTACATTGGTTGTGCAGCGGTGGGATAAGTGCTTTGAGACTACTTACCACTCTTGTCATTGTACTTTTCATAAGAGAAAAATATACAAAACAAGGTCAGTGTATATACACATAGCCAAAAAGTTTTGCATTTCCTCTTTTCACTCTTTTCTAAGTGCTGAAAAGTACTTCTAAACTTTCAAAAAGTTCTTAAAAGTTTAAAAAGTTTTTGTCTGTCTTTCTAAAAAGTTCTGAAAACTTTTTTCTCTTTTTCTATCACTTTAACTCTCTCTAAAAATGTCTGGCACAGGCCAAAATGTTGATCTGTCCAAACTTGCATATGATCACCTTAGCTGGAAAGGAGCAAGGAGTCTCTGCATAGAGAGAGGTTTGAGTGTAGGGAAGAATCCTTCCTTGGAATTGTTAATTAACATGCTTAGAGAACAAGATAAGGCTATAAGTGCCCCATCTGTTGAAAAAGTACCTAATAGTTCCCAATCTGATTCAGGGACTCCCCCAGGAAAAGATTCAGGAAAGAAACTTCCTAGCCTGCCCATTACTAGACAGTCTAGCATAGTTGGTAATGATGATGAGCCACACCATACAAATAGTGTTGTCTCACATCATAGCAAAAGCATTTATTCTCACCATACTGGTAGTAATGTTTCTGTTAGCCAAGCTGTTAGGGTGGCTTCTGTAAGGGACAGGTCTCCTTCTGTTCATTCCCATCATACCTCTGTATCTAGGAATGTCCCTCCCACCAACCCTGATGACAGAATGTTAGAGAGGGAACTCAATAAGTTGAGGGTGGAACAAACCAGACTGAAGCTTAAAAAGCAACAGCTGGATTTGGATAGACAGTCTTTTGAACTAGAGAAGGAAAGACAGAAGTTGGGTTTAGATACCCATGGTGGCAGCAGCAGTATTCCCCATAGTCATCCTGCAAAAGAGCATGATTCCAGGAATCTGCACAAGATAGTTCCCCCTTATAAGGAGGGGGGTGACATTAACAAGTGGTTTGCTGCACTTGAGAGGGCCTGTGTTGTACAGGATGTCCCTCAAAGGCAGTGGGCTGCTATCCTATGGCTATCATTTAGTGGAAAAGGTAGGGATAGGCTCCTTACTGTGAAAGAAAATGATGCTAATAATTTCCAAGTTCTTAAGAATGCACTCCTGGATGGTTATGGCTTAACCACTGAACAATACAGGATAAAGTTCAGAGAGACCAAAAAGGAGTCTTCACAAGACTGGGTTGATTTCATTGACCATTCAGTGAAGGCCTTGGAGAGGTGGTTACATGGCAGTAAAGTTACTGATTATGACAGCCTGTATAACTTCATCCTGAGAGAGCATATTCTTAATAATTGTGTGTCTGATTTGTTGCACCAGTACTTGGTGGACTCTGATCTGACCTCTCCCCAAGAATTGGGAAAGAAGGCAGACAAATGGGTCAGAACAAGGGTGAACAGAAAAGTTCATACAGGAGGTGACAAAGATGGCAACAAAAAGAAGGATGGTAAGTCTTCTGACAAGGGTGGGGACAAATCTAAAAATGAGTCTTCATCAGGCCCACAAAAACACTCTGGTGGGGGTAGTGGGCCCAAATCCTCTTTTAATCAGAACAAGGAAAAGAAACCATGGTGCTATTTATGTAAAATAAAAGGCCATTGGACAACAGATCCCAGTTGTCCAAAGAAAAGCACCAATGCTCCTACCACTACAACCCCTACTGCTACCCCTAGTGTCCCTACTAATAGCAGTGGTGGTGGGAGCAAACCTACTAATAGCCAATCCAAGGGAGTAGCTGGGCTCACTATTGGTAACTTAGTTGGGGTTGGCCTTGTTAGGGAGGCCACAGAGGCTGTGTTAGTCTCTGAGGGGGCTATTGATTTAGCCACCTTAGTTGCTTGTCCCCTTAATATGGATAAGTACAAGCAGCTACCCTAATAAATGGTGTTGAGGTTCAGGCCTACAGGGACACTGGTGCCAGTGTGACTATGGTCATAGAGAAACTGGTCCACCCTGAACAACACCTACTTGGTCACCAGTACCAAGTAACCGATGCTCACAACAACACACTTAGCCACCCCATGGCTGTTGTTAATCTCAACTGAGGGGGGGTTACTGGTCCAAAGAAAGTTGTGGTAGCTTCAGATTTACCTGTAGACTGTCTATTAGGGAATGATTTGGAGACATCAGCTTGGTCAGATGTGGAGTTGGAGGCCCATGCAGCAATGCTGGGCATCCCAGGGCATATTTTTGCTTTGACAAGGGCTCAGGCCAAAAAGCAAAAAGGACAGGGAAGCTTGGATCCTGGAACAATGGACAAAGTGCTCCCTAAAGCTAGGGCTAGTAGAAGCAAACCACTTCCTACTATCCCTCCCTTTACAGTGGATTCAACTTCTGAGGAAGAAGAATTCCCTCCCTGTGCAGAACCTACACCAGAGGAGCTGGAAGCAGACACTGCTGAGCTTTTGGGTGAAGGGGGGCCTGCCAGAGAGGAGCTGAGTGTGGCACAGCAAACCTGTCCCACATTAGAGGGTCTCAGACAGCAAGCTGTCAAACAGGCTAATGGGGATGTCAGTGACTCTCACAGAGTTTACTGGGAGGACAACCTCTTGTACACTGAGCATAGGGATCCTAAACCTGGAGCTGCCAGGAGATTAGTGATTCCTCAGGAGTACAGAAAGTTCCTCCTAACCCTGGCACATGACATTCCCCTAGCTGGGCATCTAGGACAAATGAAAACTTGGGACAGGCTTGTTCCCCTGTTTCATTGGCCTAGAATGTCTGAGGATACAAAGGAATTTTGTAAGTCCTGTGAAACCTGTCAAGCCAGTGGCAAGACAGGTGGCACCCCAAAGGCACCCCTTATTCCACTGCCTAAGGGTTGGGGTTCCCTTTGAAAGGGTAGGGGTTGACATAGTTGGCACCCTTGACCCTCCTACTGCTTCAGGCAATAGATTCATCTTGGTGGTAGTAGACCATGCCACAAGATACCCTGAAGCTATTCCTTTAAGGACCACTACAGCTCCTGCAGTGGCAAAGGCCCTCCTGGGAATACTTTCCAGGGTGGGCTTCCCAAAGGAAGTAGTATCAGACAGGGGAAGCAATTTCATGTCTGCATACGTAAAGGCCATGTGGAAGGAGTGTGGGGTAACTTACAAGTTCACCACACCCTATCATCCACAAACAAATGGACTGGTTGAGAGATTTAACAAAACTCTCAAAGGCATGATTATGGGTCTCCCTGAAAAACTCCGCAGGAGATGGGATATCCTTTTACCATGCCTCCTTTTTGCCTACAGGGAGGTACCCCAGAAAGGAGTGGGCTTTAGCCCCTTTGAACTTCTTTTTGGACACCCTGTTAGGGGTCCACTAACACTTGTAAAGGAGGGTTGGGAACAACCTTTAAAAGCTCCTAAGCAGGATATTGTGGATTATGTACTTGGTCTCAGATCAAGGATGGCTGAGTATATGAAAAAGGTCAGTAAGAACCTTCAGGCCAGCCAAGAGCTCCAGAAGCAATGGCATGATCAGAAGGCTGTTTGTGTGCAGTACCAACCAGGACAGAAAGTGTGGGTCTTGGAGCCTGTGGCCCCAAGAGCACTCCAAGATAAATGGATTCGACCCCACACAATTGTTGAGAAAAAGGGTGAAGTCACTTATTTAGTTGACTTAGGCACTGCCAGGAGTCCCCTCAGGGTGCTCCATGTCAACCGCCTGAAACCCTACTATGACAGGGCTGATCTCACCCTGCTCATGGCAACAGATGAGGGACAGGAAGAAGACAGTGATCCTCTACCTGATCTCTTCTCTTCCACAGAACAAGATGCTCTGGTGGAAGGTGTAGTTTTGGCTGATTGTCTTACTGCTGAGCAGAAAGACAATTGCATAAACCTCCTAGATCAATTCTCTGAACTCTTCTCTACTGTGCCAGGTACCACTTCTTGGTGTGAGCACACTATAGATACTGGAGACAGCTTACCTGTCAAAAGTAAGATCTATAGGCAGCCTGACCATGTCAGGGACTGCATAAAGCAAGAGGTCCAGAAAATGTTAGAACTAGGAGTAGTTGAGCACTCTGACAGTCAATGAGCTTCTCCTGTGGTACTGGTACCAAAACCCCATTCCAAAGATAGAAAGAAGGAAATGCGGTTTTGTGTAGACTATAGAGGTCTCAACTTGGTAACCAAAACTGACGCTCACCCTATACCCAGGGCAGATGAGCTCATAGATACACTGGCATCTGCCAAGTATCTAAGCACTTTTGATTTGACTGCAGGGTATTGGCAGATCAAATTGTCAGAAGATGCTAAACCTAAGACTGCATTTTCAACCATTAGAGGACATTACCAGTTTACTGAAACGCCTTTTGGTTTGAAAAATGCACCTGCCACTTTTCAGAGGTTGGTGAACACAGTCCTGCAAGGGCTGGAAGCTTTCAGTGCAGCATATTTGGACGATATAGCTGTCTTTAGCTCCAGCTGGGATGATCACCTGGTCCACCTATGGAAAGTTTTGGAGGCCATGCAAAAGGCAGGCCTCACTATCAAGGCTTCAAAGTGCCAGATAGGGCAGGGGAAGTTGTTTTATCCGGGACACCTTGTTGGTGGGGAACAGATTGCACCACTTCAGGGGAAAATCCAAACAATTATTGATTGGGTTCCCCCTACTACTCAGACTCAAGTGAGAGCCTTCCTAGGCCTCACTGGGTATTACAGGAGGTTCATTAAGAACTATGGCTCCATTGCAGCCCCTCTTAATGACCTCACATCCAAGAAAATGCCTAAAAAGGTATTATGGACAGCAAACTGTCAGAAAGCTTTTGAGGAGCTGAAGCAGGCCATGTGCTCTGCACCTGTCCTGAAAAGCCCTTGTTACTCTAAAAAATTCTATGTCCAAACTGATGCATCTGAATTAGGAGTAGGGGCAGTCCTATCACACCTTAATTCTGAGGGCCAGGATCAACCTGTTGCTTTTATTAGTAGGAGGTTGACCCCTAGAGAAAAGCGTTGGTCTGCCATTGAGAGGGAGGCCTTTGCTGTGGTCTGGGCACTGAAGAAGTTGAGGCCATACCTGTTTGGCACTCACTTCATTGTTCAGACAGACCACAAACCTCTACTTTGGCTAAAACAAATGAAAGGTGAAAATCCTAAATTGTTGAGGTGGTCCATATCCCTACAGGGAATGGACTATACAGTGGAACATAGACCTGGGAGTAGCCACTCCAATGCAGATGGACTCTCCAGATATTTCCACTTAGACAATGAAGACTCATCAGGTCATGGCTAGTCTTATTGTCCTTCGTTTGGGGGGGGGTTGTGTAGGAAAGTACCATTTTGCCTGGCATGTTACCCCCATTTTTCACTGTATATATGTTGTTTTAGTTGTATGTGTCACTGGGACCCTGTTCACCAGGGCCCCAGTGCTCATAAGTGTGCCTGAATGTGTTACCTGTGTAGTGACTAACTGTCTCACTGAGGCTCTGCTAATCAGAACCTCAGTGGTTATACTCTCTCATGTCTTTCAAATTGTCACTAACAGGCTAGTGACCAATTTTACCAATTTACATTGGCTTACTGGAACACCCTTATAATTCCCTAGAATATGGTACTGAGGTACCCAGGGTATTGGGGTTCCAGGAGATCCCTATGGGCTGCAGCATTTCTTTTGCCACCCATAGGGAGCTCTGACAATTCTTACACAGGCCTGCCACTGCAGCCTGAGTGAAATAACGTCCACGTTATTTCACAGCCATTTTTCACTGCACTTAAGTAACTTATAAGTCACCTATATGTCTAACCTTTACCTGGTAAAGGTTAGGTGCAAAGTTACTTAGTGTGAGGGCACCCTGGCACTAGCCAAGGTGCCCCCACATTGTTCAGAGCCAATTCCCTGAACTTTGTGAGTGCGGGGACACCATTACACGCGTGCACTACATATAGGTCACTACCTATATGTAGCTTCACAATGGTAACTCCGAATATGGCCATGTAACATGTCTAAGATCATGGAATTGCCCCCTCTATGCCATCCTGGCATTGTTGGCACAATTCCATGATCCCAGTGGTCTGTAGCACAGACCCTGGTACTGCCAAACTGCCCTTCCTGGGGTTTCACTGCAGCTGCTGCTGCTGCCAACCCCTCAGACAGGCATCTGCCCTCCTGGGGTCCAGCCAGGCCTGGCCCAGGATGGCAGAACAAAGAACTTCCTCTGAGAGAGGGTGTGACACCCTCTCCCTTTGGAAAATGGTGTGAAGGCAGGGGAGGAGTAGCCTCCCCCAGCCTCTGGAAATGCTTTGTTGGGCACAGATGTGCCCAATTCTGCATAAGCCAGTCTACACCAGTTCAGGGGACCCCTTAGCCCTGCTCTGGCGCGAAACTGGACAAAGGAAAGGGGAGTGACCACTCCCCTGACCTGCACCTCCCCTGGGAGGTGTCCAGAGCTCCTCCAGTGTGCTCCAGACCTCTGCCATCTTGGAAACAGAGGTGCTGCTGACACACTGGACTGCTCTGAGTGGCCAGTGCCACCAGGTGACGTCAGAGACTCCTTCTGATAGGCTCCTTCAGGTGTTAGTAGCCTATCCTCTCTCCTAAGTAGCCAAACCCTCTTTTCTGGCTATTTAGGGTCTCTGTCTCTGGGGAAACTTTAGATAACGAATGCAAGAGCTCATCCGAGTTCCTCTGCATCTCTCTCTTCACCTTCTGCCAAGGAATCGACTGCTGACCGCGCTGGAAGCCTGCAAACCTGCAACATAGTAGCAAAGACGACTACTGCAACTCTGTAACGCTGATCCTGCCGCCTTCTCGACTGTTTTCCTGGTGGTGCATGCTGTGGGGGTAGTCTGCCTCCTCTCTGCACTAGAAGCTCCGAAGAAATCTCCCGTGGGTCGACGGAATCTTCCCCCTGCAACCGCAGGCACCAAAAAGCTGCATTACCTGTCCCTTGGGTCTCCTCTCAGCACGACGAGCGAGGTCCCTCGAATCCAGCAACTCTGTCCAAGTGACCCCCACAGTCCAGTGACTCTGCAGTCCAAGTTTGGTGGAGGTAAGTCCTTGCCTCACCTCGCTAGACTGCATTGCTGGGAACCGCGACTTTTGCAGCTACTCCGGCCCCTGTGCACTTCCGGCGGAAATCCTTTGTGCATAGCCAAGCCTGGGTCCACGGCACTCTAACCTGCATTGCACGACTTTCTAAGTTGGTCTCCGGCGACGTGGGACTTCTTTGTGCGACTTCCGGTGAGCACCATTTCACACATCCTTGTAGTGCCTGTTTCTGGCACTTCTCCAGCAGCTACCTGGTGCTAAGAGGCTTCCTTGTCTTGCTCGACGTCCCCTCTACCTCCTGGTCCAATTTGCGACCTCCTGGTCCCTCCTGGGCCGCAGCAGAGTCCAAAAACGCTAACCGCACGATTTGCAGCTAGCAAGGCTTGTTGGCGTTATTTCGGCGGGAAAACACTTCTGCACGACTCTACAAGGCGAGCGGGATCAGTCCTCCAAAGGGGAAGTCTCTAGCCCTTTGCGTTCCTGCAGAAACCGCAGCTTCTTCTGTCCAGTAGAAGCTTCTTTGCACCCGCAGCTGGCATTTCCTGGGCATCTGCCCATCTCCGACTTGCTTGTGACTTTTGGACTTGGTCCCCTTGTTCCACAGGTACCCCAGATTGGAAATCCAGCGTTATTGCATTGTTGGTTTGTGTCTTTCCAGCATTATTCCTCTAACACTACTTCTTTGTCTTTAGGGGAACTTTAGTGCACTTTGCACTCACTTTTCAGGGTCTTGGGGAGGGCTAATTTTCTAACTCTCACTATTTTCTAATAGTCCCAGCGACCCTCTACAAGGTCACATAGGTTTGGGGTCCATTCGTGGTTCGCATTCCACTTTTGGAGTACATGGTTTGTGTTGCCCCTATCCCTATGTTTCCCCATTGCATCCTATTGTAACTATACATTGTTTGCACTGTTTTCTAAGACTATACTGCATATTTTTGCTATTGTGTATATATATCTTGTGTATATTTCCTATCCTCTCACTGAGGGTACACTCTAAGATACTTTGGCATATTGTCATAAAAATAAAGTACCTTTATTTTTAGTATAACTGTGTATTGTGTTTTCTTATGATATTGTGCAAGTGACACTTGTGGTACTGTAGTAGCTTCACACGTCTCCTAGTTCAGCCTAAGCTGCTCTGCTAAGCTACCATTATCTATCAGCCTAAGCTGCTAGACACCCTATGCACTAATAAGGGATAACTGGGCCTGGTGCAAGGTGCAAGTACCCCTTGGTACTCACTACAAGCCAGTCCAGCCTCCTACACATGTAACATGTCTATGATCATGGAATTGCCCCCTCTATACCATCCTGGCATAGTTGGCACAATCCCATGATCCCAGTGGTCTGTAGCACAGACCCTGGTACTGCCAAACTGCCCTTCCTGGGGTTTCACTGCAGCTGCTGCTGCTGCCAACCCCTCAGACAGGCAGCTGCCCTCCTGGGGTCCAGCCTGGCCTGGCCCAGGATGGCAGAACAAAGGACTTCCTCTGAGAGAGGGTGTTACACCCTCTCCCTTTGGAAAATGGTGTGAAGGCAGGGGAGGAGTAGCCTCCCCCAGCCTCTGGAAATGCTTTCTTGGGCACAGATGTGCCCAATTCTGCATAAGCCAGTCTACACCGGTTCAGGGGACCCCTTAGCCCTGCTCTGGCGCGAAACTGGACAAAGGAAAGGGGAGTGACCACTCCCCTGACCTGCACCTCCCCTGGGAGGTGTCCAGAGCTCCTCCAGTGTACTCCAGACCTCTGCCATCTTGGAAACACAGGTGCTGCTGGCACACTGGACTGCTCTGAGTGGCCAGTGCCACCAGGTGACGTCAGAGACTCCTTCTGATAGGCTCCTTCAGGTGTTAGTAGCCTATCCTCTCTCCTAGGTAGCCAAACCCTCTTTTCTGGCTATTTAGGGTCTCTGTCTCTGGGGAAACTTTAGATAACGAATGCAAGAGCTCATCCGAGTTCCTCTGCATCTCTCTCTTCACCTTCTGCCAAGGAATCGACTGCTGACCGCGCTGGAAGCCTGCAAACCTGCAACATAGTAGCAAAGACGACTACTGCAACTCTGTAACGCTGATCCTGCCGCCTTCTCGACTGTTTTCCTGGTGGTGCAAGCTGTGGGGGTAGTCTGCCTCCTCTCTGCACTAGAAGCTCCGAAGAAATCTCCCGTGGGTCGACGGAATCTTCCCCCTGCAACCGCAGGCACCAAAAAGCTGCATTACCGGTCCCTTGGGTCTCCTCTCAGCACGACGAGCGAGGTCCCTCGAATCCAGCAACTCTGTCCAAGTGACCGGCACAGTCCAGTGACTCTTCAGTCCAAGTTTGGTGGAGGTAAGTCCTTGCCTCACCTCGCTAGACTGCATTGCTGGGAACCGCGACTTTTGCAGCTACTCCGACCTCCGTGCACTTCCGGCGGAAATCCTTTGTGCACAGACCAGCCTGGGTCCACGGCACTCTAACCTGCATTGCACGACCTCCTAAGTTGTTCTCCGGCGACGTGGGACTTCTTTGTGTGACTTCGGGTGAGCACCGTTTCACGCATCCTCGTAGTGCCTGTTTGTGGCACTTCTCTGGGTGCTACCTGCTGCTGGTCCCTCCTGGGCCACAGCAGCGTCCAAAAACGCTAAACGTACGATTTTCAGCTAGCAAGGCTTGTTGGCGTTCTTTCGGCGGAGAAACACTTCTGCACAACTCTACAAGGCAAGAGAAATCCGTCTTCCAAAGGGGAAGTCTCTAGCCCTTTGCGTTCCTGCAGAAACCGCAGCTTCTTCTGTCCAGTAGGAGCTTCTTTGCACCCGCAGCTGGCATTTCCTGGGCATCTGCCCATCTCCGACTTGCTTGTGACTTTTGGACTTGGTCCCCTTGTTCCACAGGTACCCCAGATTGGAAATCCAGCATTGTTGCATTGTTGGTTTGTGTCTTTCCTGCCTTATTCCCCTATCACGACCTCCTTGTCCTTTGGGGAACTTTAGTCCACTTTGCACTCACTTTTCAGGGTCTTGGGGAGGGTTATTTTTCTAACTCTCACTATTTTCTAATAGTCCCAGCGACCCTCTACAAGGTCACATAGGTTTGGGGTTCATTCGTGGTTCGCATTCCACTTTTGGAGTATATGGTTTGTGTTGCCCCTATCCCTATGTTTCCCCATTGCATCCTATTGTAACTATACATTGTTTGCACTGTTTTCTAAGACTATACTGCATATTTTTGCTATTGTGTATATATATCTTGTGTATATTTCCTATCCTCTCACTGAGGGTACACTCTAAGATACTTTGGCATATTGTCATAAAAATAAAGTACCTTTATTTTTAGTATAACTGTGTATTGTGTTTTCTTATGACACTAAGTGGTTCTGTAGTAGCTTCACCCGTCTCCTAGTTCAGCCTAAGCTGCTCTGCTAAGCTACCATTATCTATCAGCCTAAGCTGCTAGACACCCTATACACTAATAAGGGATAACTGGGCCTGGTGCAAGGTGCAAGTACCCCTTGGTACTCACTATAAGCCAGTCCAGCCTCCTACATTGGTTGTGCAGTGGTGGGATAAGTGCTTTGAGACTACTTACCACTCTTGTAATTGTACTTTTCATAAGAGAAAAATATACAAAACAAGGTCAGTGTATATACACATAGCTAAAAAGTTTTGCATTTCCTCTTCTCACTCTTTTCTAAGTGCTGAAAAGTACTTCTAAACTTTCAAAAAGTTCTTAAAAGTTTAAAAAGTTTTTTTTCTGTCTTTCTAAAAAGTTCTGAAAACTTTTTGCTCTTTTTCTATCACTTTAACTCTCTCTAAAAATGTCTGGCACAGGCCAAAATGTTGATCTGTCCAAACTTGCATATGATCACCTTAGCTGGAAAGGAGCAAGGAGTCTCTGCATAGAGAGAGGTTTGAGTGTAGGGAAGAATCCTTCCTTGGAACTGTTACTTAATATGCTTAGAGAACAAGATAAGGCTAAAAGTGCCCCATCTGTTGAAAAAGTAGCTAATGGTTCTCAATCTGATCCAGGGACTCCCCCAGGAAAAGGTTCAGGAAAGAAACTTCTTAGCCTGCCCATTACTAGACAGTCTAGCATAGTTGGTAATGATGATGAGCCACACCATACAAATAGTGTTGTCTCACATCATAGCAAAAGCATTTATTCTCACCATACTGGTAGTGATGTTTCTGTTAGCCAAGCTGTTAGGGTGGCTTCTGTAGGGGACAGGTCTCCTTCTGTTCATTCCCATCATACCTCTGTATCTAGGAATGTCCCTCCCACCAACCCTGATGACAGAATGTTAGAGAGGGAACTCAATAAGTTGAGGGTGGAACAAACCAGACTGAAGCTTAAAAAGCAACAGCTGGATTTGGATAGACAGTCTTTTGAACTAGAGAAGGAAAGACAGAAATTGGGTTTAGAAACCCATGGTGGCAGCAGCAGTATTCCCCATAGTCATCCTGCAAAAGAGCATGATTCCAGGAATCTGCACAAGATAGTTCCCCCTTATAAGGAGGGGGATGACATTAACAAGTGGTTTGCTGCACTTGAGAGGGCTTGTGTTGTACAGGATGTCCCTCAAAGGCAGTGGGCTGCTATCCTATGGCTATCATTTAGTGGAAAAGGTAGGGATAGGCTCCTTACTGTGAAAGAAAATGATGCTAATAATTTCCAAGTTCTTAAGAATGCACTCCTGGATGGTTATGGCTTAACCACTGAACAATACAGGATAAAGTTCAGAGAGACCAAAAAGGAGTCTTCACAAGACTGGGATGATTTCATTGACCATTCAGTGAAGGACTTGGAGGGGTGGTTACATGGCAGTAAAGTTACTGATTATGACAGCCTGTATAACTTAATCCTGAGAGAGCATATTCTTAATAATTGTGTGTCTGATTTGTTGCACCAGTACTTGGTGGACTCTGATCTGACCTCTCCCCAAGAATTGGGAAAGAAGGCAGACAAATGGGTCAGAACAAGGGTGAACAGAAAAGTTCATACAGGGGGTGACAAAGATGGCAACAAAAAGAAGGATGGTAAGTCTTCTGACAAGGGTGGGGACAAATCTAAAAATGAGTCTTCATCAGGCCCACAAAAACACTCTGGTGGGGGTGGTGGGCCCAAATCCTCTTTTAATCAGAACAAGGAAAATAAACCATGGTGCTATTTATGTAAAATAAAAGGCCATTGGACAACAGATCCCAGTTGTCCAAAGAAAAGCACCAATGCTCCTACCACTACAACCCCTACTGCTACCCCTAGTGTCCCTACTAATAGCAGTGGTGGTGGGAGCAAACCTACTAATAGCCAATCCAAGGGAGTAGCTGGGCTCACTATTGGTAATTTAGTTGGGGTTGGCCTTGTTAGGGAGGCCACAGAGGCTGTGTTAGTCTCTGAGGGGGCTATTGATTTAGCCACCTTAGTGGCTTGTCCCCTTAATATGGATAAGTACAAGCAGCTACCCCTAATAAATGGTGTTGAGGTTCAGGCCTACAGGGACACTGGAGCCAGTGTGACTATGGTCATAGAGAAACAGGTCCACCCTGAACAACACCTACTTGGTCATCAGTACCAAGTAACTGATGCTCACAACAACACACTTAGCCACCCCATGGCTGTTGATAATCTCAACTGGGGGGGGGTTACTGGTCCAAAGAAAGTTGCGGTAGCCACAGATTTACCTGTAGACTGTCTACTAGGAAATGATTTGGAGACATCAGCTTGGTCAGATGTGGAGTTGGAGGCCCAAGCAGCAATGCTGGGCATCCCAGGGCATATTTTTGCTTTGACAAGGGCTCAGGCCAAAAAGCAAAAAGGACAGGGAAGCTTGGATCCTGGAAAAATGGACCATGTGCTCCCTAAAGCTAGGGCTAGTAGAAGCAAACCACTTCCTACTATCCCTCCCTCTACAGTGGATTCAACTTCTGAGGAAGAAGAATTCCCTCCCTGTGCAGAACCTACACCAGAGGAGCTGGAAGCAGACACTGCTGAGCTTTTGGGTGAAGGGGGGCCTGCCAGAGAGGAGCTGAGTGTGTCACAGCAAACCTGTCCCACATTAGAGGGTCTCAGACAGCAAGCTGTCAAACAGGCTAATGGGGATGTCAGTGACTCTCACAGAGTTTACTGGGAGGACAACCTCTTGTACACTGAGCATAGGGATCCTAAACCTGGAGCTGCCAGGAGATTAGTGATTCCTCAGGAGTACAGAAAGTTCCTCCTAACCCTGGCACATGACATTCCCCTAGTTGGGCATCTAGGACAAATGAAAACATGGGACAGGCTTGTTCCCCTGTTTCATTGGCCTAGAATGTCTGAGGACACAAAGGAATTTTGTAAGTCCTGTGAAACCTGTCAAGCCAGTGGCAAAACAGGTGGCACCCCAAAGGCACCCCTTATTCCACTGCCTGTGGTTGGGGTTCCCTTTGAAAAGGTAGGGGTTGACATAGTTGGCCCCCTTGACCCTCCTACTGCTTCAGGCAATAGATTCATCTTGGTGGTAGTGGACCATGCCACAAGATATCCTGAAGCTATTCCTTTAAGGACCACTACAGCACCTGCAGTGGCAAAGGCCCTCCTGGGAATATTTTCTAGGGTGGGCTTCCCAAAGGAAGTAGTATCAGACAGGGGAAGCAATTTCATGTCTGCATACTTAAAGGCCATGTGGAAGGAGTGTGGTGTAACGTACAATTTCACAACACCCTATCATCCACAAACAAATGGACTGGTGGAGAGATTTAATAAAACTCTCAAAGGCATGATTGTGGGTCTCCCAGAAAAACTCCGCAGGAGATGGGATATCCTTCTACCATGCCTCCTTTTTGCCTACAGGGAGGTACCCCAGAAAGGAGTGGGCTTCAGCCCCTTTGAACTTCTTTTTGGACACCCTGTTAGGGGTCCACTCACACTTGTAAAGGAGGGTTGGGAACAACCTTTAAAAGCTCCTAAGCAGGATATTGTGGATTATGTACTTGGCCTCAGATCAAGGATGGCTGAGTACATGAAAAAGGCCAGTAAGAACCTTCAGGCCAGCCAAGAGCTCCAGAAGCAATGGCATGATCAGAAGGCTGTTTTGGTGCAGTATCAACCAGGACAGAAAGTGTGGGTCTTGGAGCCTGTGGCCCCAAGAGCACTCCAAGATAAATGGAGTGGACCCCACACAATTGTTGAGAAAAAGGGAGAAGTCACCTATTTAGTTGACTTAGGCACTGCAAGGAGTCCCCTTAGGGTACTCCATGTAAACCGCCTGAAACCCTACTATGACAGGGCTGATCTCACCCTGCTCATGGCAACAGATGAGGGACAGGAAGAAGACAGTGATCCTCTACCTGATCTCTTCTCTTCCACAGAACAAGATGCTCTGGTGGAAGGTGTAGTTTTGGTTGATTGTCTTACTGCTGAGAAGAAAGACAATTGCATAAATCTCCTAGAATAATTCTCTGAACTCTTCTCTACTGTGCCAGGTACCACTTCTTGGTGTGAGCACACTATAGATACTGGAGACAGCTTGCCTGTCAAAAGTAAGATCTATAGGCAGCCTGACCATGTCAGGGACTGCATAAAGCAAGAGGTCCAAGAAAATGTTAGAACTAGGAGTGGTTGAGCACTCTGACAGTCCATGGGCTTCTCCTGTGGTACTGGTACCAAAACCCCATTCCAAAGATGGAAAGAAGGAAATGCGGTTTTGTGTAGACTATAGAGGTCTCAACTTGGTAACCAAAACTGATGCTCACCCTATACCCAGGGCAGATGAGCTCATAGATACACTGGCATCTGCCAAGTATCTAAGCACTTTTGACTTGACTGCAGGGTATTGGCAGATCAAATTGTCAGAAGATGCTAAACCTAAAACAGCATTTTCAACCATTGGAGGACATTACCAGTTTACTGTAATGCCTTTTGGTTTGAAAAATGCACCTGCCACTTTTCAGAGGTTGGTGAACACAGTCCTGCAAGGGCTGGAAGCTTTCAGTGCAGCATATTTGGACGATATAGCTGTCTTTAGCTCCAGCTGGGATGATCACCTGGTCCACCTATGGAAAGTTTTGGAGGCCCTGCAAAAGGCAGGCCTCACTATCAAGGCTTCAAAGTGCCAGATAGGGCAGGGTAAGGTGGGTTTATCTGTGACACCTTGTTGGTGGGGAACAGATTGCACCACTTCAGGGGAAAATCCAAACAATTATTGATTGGGTTACCCCTACCACTCAGACTCAGGTGAGAGCCTTCCTAGGCCTCACTGGGTATTACAGGAGGTTCATTAAGAACTAAGGCTCCATTGCAGCCCCTCTTAATGACCTCACATCCAAGAAAATGCCTAAAAAGGTATTATGGACAGCAAACTGTCAGAAAGCTTTTGAGGAGCTGAAGCAGGCCATGTGCTCTGCACCTGTCCTGAAAAGCCCTTGTTACTCTAAAAAATTATATGTCCAAACTGATGCATCTGAATTAGGAGTAGGGGCAGTCCTATCACAACTTAATTCTGAGGGCCAGGATCAACCTGTTGCTTTTATTAGTAGGAGGTTGACCCCTAGAGAAAAGCGTTGGTCTGCCATTGAGAGGGAGGCCTTTGCTGTGGTCTGGGCACTGAAGAAGTTGAGGCCATACCTGTTTGGCACTCACTTCATTGTTCAGACAGACCACAAACCTCTACTTTGGCTAAAACAAATGAAAGGTGAAAATCCTAAATTATTGAGGTGGTCCATATCCCTACAGGGAATGGACTATACAGTGGAGCATAGACCTGGAAGTAGCCACTCCAATGCAGATGGACTCTCCAGATATTTCCACTTAGACAATGAAGACTCATCAGGTCATGGCTAGTCTTATTGTCCTTCGTTTGGGGGGGGTTGTGTAGGAAAGTACCATCTTGCCTGGCATGTTACCCCCATTTTTCACTGTATATATGTTGTTTTAGTTGTATGTGTCACTGGGACCCTGGTAGCCCAGGGCCCCAGTGCTCATAAGTGTGCCTGAATGTGTTACCTGTGTAGTGACTAACTGTCTCACTGAGGCTCTGCTAATCAGAACCTCAGTGGTTATGCTCTCTCATTACTTTCAAATTGTCACTAACAGGCTAGTGACCAATTTTACCAATTTACATTGGCTTACTGGAACACCCTTATAATTCCCTTGTATATGGTACTGAGGTACCCAGGGTATTGGGGTTCCAGGAGATCCCTATGGGCTGCAGCATTTCTTTTGCCACCCATAGGGAGCTCTGACAATTCTTACACAGGCCTGCCATTGCAGCCTGAGTGAAATAACGTCCACGTTATTTCACAGCCATTTTACACTGCACTTAAGTAACTTATAAGTCACCTATATGTCTAACCTTTACCTGGTAAAGGTTAGGTGCAAAGTTACTTAGTGTGAGGGCACCCTGGCACTAGCCAAGGTGCCCCCACATTGTTCAGAGCCAATTCCCTGAACTTTGTGAGTGCGGGGACACCATTACACGCGTGCACTACATATAGGTCACTACCTATATGTAGCTTCACAATGGTAACTCCGAATATGGCCATGTAACATGTCTATGATCATGGAATTGCCCCCTCTATGCCATCCTGGCATAGTTGGCACAATCCCATGATCCCAGTGGTCTGTAGCACAGACCCTGGTACTGCCAAACTGCCCTTCCTGGGGTTTCACTGCAGCTGCTGCTGCTGCCAACCCCTCAGACAGGCATCTGCCCTCCTGGGGTCCAGCCAGGCCTGGCCCAGGATGGCAGAACAAAGAACTTCCTCTGAGAGAGGGTGTGACACCCTCTCCCTTTGGAAAATCGTGTGAAGGCAGGGGAGGAGTAGCCTCCCCGAGCCTCTGGAAATGCTTTCTTGGGCACAGATGGGCCCAATTCTGCATAAGCCAGTCTACACCGGTTCAGGGACCCCTTAGCCCCTGCTCTGGCGCGAAACTGGACAAAGGAAAGGGGAGTGACCACTCCCCTGACCTGCACCTCCCCTGGGAGGTGTCCAGAGCTCCTCCAGTGTGCTCCAGACCTCTGCCATCTTGGAAACAGAGGTGCTGCTGGCACACTGGACTGCTCTGAGTGGCCAGTGCCACCAGGTGACGTGAGAGACTCCTGCTGATAGGCTCCTTCAGGTGTTAGTAGCCTATCCTCTCTCCTAAGTAGCCAAACCCTCTTTTCTGGCTATTTAGGGTCTCTGTCTCTGGGGAAACTTCAGATAACGAATGCAAGAGCTCATCCGAGTTCCTCTGCATCTCTCTCTTCACCTTCTGATAAGGAATCGACCGCTGACCGCGCTGGAAGCCTGCAAACCTGCAACATAGTAGCAAAGACGACTACTGCAACTCTGTAACGCTGATCCTGCCGCCTTCTCAACTGTTTTCCTGCTTGTGCATGCTGTGGGGGTAGTCTGCCTCCTCTCTGCACCAGAAGCTCCGAAGAAATCTCCCGTGGGTCGACGGAATCTTCCCCCTGCAACCGCAGGCACCAAAAAGCTGCATTACCGGTCCCTTGGGTCCCCTCTCAGCACGACGAGCGAGGTCCCTCGAATCCAGCAACTCTGTCCAAGTGACCCCCACAGTACAGTGACTCTTCAGCCCAAGTTTGGTGGAGGTAAGTCCTTGCCTCACCTCGCTGGGCTGCAATGCTGGGAACCGCGACTTTGCAGCTACTCCGGCCCCTGTGCACTTCCGGCGGAAATCCTTTGTGCACAGCCAAGCCTGCGTCCACGGCACTCTAACCTGCATTGCACGACTTTCTAAGTTGGTCTCCGGCGACGTGGGACTCCTTTGTGCAACTTCGGCGAGCACCGTTTCATGCATCCTCGTAGTGCCTGTTTCTGGCACTTATCCGGGTGCTACCTGCTTCAGTGAGGGCTCTTTGTCTTGCTCGACGTCCCTTCTCTCTACAGGTCCAATTTGTGACCTCCTGGTCCCTCCTGGGCCCCAGCAGCGTCCAAAAACGCCAAACGCACGATTTGCAGCTAGCAAGGCTTGTTGGCATTCTTTTGGCGGGAAAACACTTCTGCACGACTCTACACGGCAAGTATAGTCTGTCCACCAAAGGGGAAGTCTCTAGCCCTTTTCGTTCCTGCAGAAACCTCAGCTTCTTCTGTCCAGTCGAAGCTTCTTTGCACCCGCAGCTGGCATTTCCTGGGCATCTGCCCATCTCCGACTTGCTTGTGACTTTTGGACTTGGTCCCCTTGTTCCACAGGTACCCTAGATTGGAAATCCACAGTTGTTGCATTGCTGGTTTGTATCTTTCCTGCATTATTCCTCTAACACGACTACTTTGTCCTTAGGGGAACTTTAGTGCACTTTGCACTCACTTTTCAGGGTCTTGGGGAGGGTTATTTTTCTAACTCTCACTATTTTCTAATAGTCCCAGCGACCCTCTACAAGGTCACATAGGTTTGGGGTCCATTCGTGGTTCGCATTCCACTTTTGGAGTATATGGTTTGTGTTGCCCCTATCCCTATGTTTCCCCATTGCATCCTATTGTAACTATACATTGTTTGCACTGTTTTCTAAGACTATACTGCATATTTTTGCTATTGTGTATATATATCTTGTGTATATTTCCTATCCTCTCACTGAGGGTACACTCTAAGATACTTTGGCATATTGTCATAAAAATAAAGTACCTTTATTTTTAGTATAACTGTGTATTGTGTTTTCTTATGATATTGTGCATATGACACTAAGTGGTACTGTAGTAGCTTCACACGTCTCCTAGTTCAGCCTAAGCTGCTCTGCTAAGCTACCATTATCTATCAGCCTAAGCTGCTAGACACCCTATACACTAATAAGGGATAACTGGGCCTGGTGCAAGGTGCAAGTACCCCTTGGTACTCACTACAAGCCAGTCCAGCCTCCTACACCAACCTTTACCAGGTAAAGGTTAGACATATAGGTGACTTATAAGTTACTTAAGTGCAGTGGTAAATGGCTGTGAAATAACGTGGACGTTATTTCACTCAGGCTGCACTGGCAGGCCTGTGTAAGAATTGTCAGATCTCCCTATGGGTGGCACAAGAAATGCTGCAGCCCATACGGATCTCCTGGAACCCTAATACACTGGGTACCTCAGTACCATATACTAGGGAATTATAAGGGTGTTCCAGCATGCCAATGTAAATTGGTATAATTGGTCACTAGCCTGTTAGTGACAATTTGTAAAGAGAGAGCATAACCTCCTTGGCAGAGGGGCTGCTGCTGGCGGTTCTGTCTGGGGCAGCGGGGCAGCTGCTGGCCGGCTCCTTGGCAGCGGGGAAGCTGCTGGCGGTCCTGTCTGGGCAGCAGTTCAGTTGCTGGTGGTCCTGTCTGGGGCAGCGGGGCTGCTCCTGGCAGTCCTGTCTGGGGCAGCGGGGCTGCTGCTGGCCGGCTCCTTGGCAGCGGGGCTGCTGCTGGCGGTCCTGTCTGGGGCAGGGGAGCTGATGGCGGTCGGCTCCTTGGCAGCGGGGCTGCTGCTGGCGGTGCTGTCTGGGGCAGCGGTGCTGCTGCTGGCTTGCTCCTTGGCAGCGGGGCTGCTGCTGGCGGCCCTGTCTTGGGCAGTGGGGTGTGAGAAAGTAACCTCTTTCTAGCCTTGTTACCCCCACTTTTGGCCTGTTTGTGAGTGTATGTCAGGGTGTTTTCGCTGTCTCACTGGGATCCTGCTAGCCAGGGCCCAGTGCTCATAGTGAAAACCCTATGTTTTCAGTATGTTTGTTATGTGTCACTGGGACCCTGCTAGTCAGGACCCCAGTGCTCATAAGTTTGTGGCCTATATGTATGTGTTCCCTGTGTGGTGCCTAACTGTCTCACTGAGGCTCTGCTAACCAGAACCTCAGTGGTTATGCTCTCTCTGTACAAATTGTCACTAACAGGCTAGTGACCAATTTTACCAATTTTCATTGGCTACTGGAACACCCTTATAATTCCCTAGTATATGGTACTAAGGTACCCAGGGTATTGGGGTTCCAGGAGATCCCTATGGGCTGCAGCATTTCTTTTGCCACCCATAGGCAGCTCTGACAATTCTTACACAGGCCTGCCACTGCAGCCTGAGTGAAATAACGTCCACGTTATTTCACAGCCATTTTACACTGCACTTAAGTAACTTATAAGTCACCTATATGTCTAACCTTTACCTGGTAAAGGTTAGGTGCAAAGTTACTTAGTGTGAGGGCACCCTGGCACTAGCCAAGGTGCCCCCACATTGTTCAGAGCCAATTCCCTGAACTTTGTGAGTGCGGGGACACCATTACACGCGTGCACTACATATAGGTCACTACCTATATGTAGCTTCACAATGGTAACTCCGAATATGGCCATGTAACATGTCTAAGATCATGGAATTGCCCCCTCTATGCCAATCTGGCATAGTTGGCACAATCCCATGATCCCAGTGGTCTGTAGCACAGACCCTGGTACTGCCAAACTGCCCTTCCTGGGGTTTCACTGCAGCTGCTGCTGCTGCCAACCCCTCAGACAGGCATCTGCCCTCCTGGGGTCCAGCCAGGCCTGGCCCAGGATGGCAGAACAAAGGACTTCCTCTGAGAGAGGGTATTACACCCTCTCCCTTTGGAAAATGGTGTGAAGGCAGGGGAGGAGTAGCCTCCCCCAGCCTCTGGAAATGCTTTGTTGGGCACAGATGTGCCCAATTCTGCATAAGCCAGTCTACACCGGTTCAGGGACCCCTTAGCCCCTGCTCTGGCGCGGAACTGGACAAAGGAAAGGGAAGTGACCACTCCCCTGACCTGCACCTCCCCTGGGAGGTGTCCAGAGCTCCTCCAGTGTGCTCCAGACCTCTGCCATCTTGGAAACAGAGGTGCTGCTGGCACACTGGACTGCTCTGAGTGGCCAGTGCCACCAGGTGACGTCAGAGACTCCTGCTGATAGGCTCCTTCAGGTGTTAGTAGCCTATCCTCTCTCCTGAGTAGCCAAACCCTCTTTTCTGGCTATTTAGGGTCTCTGTCTCTGGGGAAACTTTAGATAACGAATGCAAGAGCTCAGCCGAGTTCCTCTGCATCTCTCTCTTCACCTTCTGATAAGGAATCGACTGCTGACCGCGCTGGAAGCCTGCAAAACTGCAACAAAGTAGCTAAGACGACTACTGCAACTCTGTAACGCTGATCCTGCCGCCTTCTCGACTGTTTTCCTGTTTGTGCATGCTGTGGGGGTAGTCTGCCTCCTCTCTGCACTAGAAGCTCCGAAGAAATCTCCCGTGGGTCGACGGAATCTTCCCCCTGCAACCGCAGGCACCAAAAAGCTGCATTACCGGTCCCTTGGTTCTCCTCTCAGCACGACGAGCGAGGTCCCTCGAATCCAGCGACTCTGTCCAAGTGACTCCCACAGTCCAGTAACTCTTCAGTCCAAGTTTGGTGGAGGTAAGTCCTTGCCTCACCTCGCTGGGCTGCATTGCTGGGAACCGCGACTTTTGCAGCTACTCCGGCCCCTGTGCACTTCCGGCGGAAATCCTTTGTGCATAGCCAAGCCTGGGTCCACGGCACTCTAACCTGCATTGCACGACGTTCTAAGTTGGTCTCCGGCGACGTGGGACTCCTTTGTGCGACTTCGGGTGAGCACCGTTTCACGCATCCTCGTAGTGCCTGTTTCTGGCACTTCCCCGGGTGCTACCTGCTGCTGAGAGGGCTCTTTGTCTTGCTCGACGTCCCCTCTCTCTCCTGGTCCAATGTGCGACCTCCTGGTCCCTCCAGGGCTACAGCAGCGTCCAAAAACGCTAACCGCACGATTTGCAGCTAGCAAGGCTTGTTGGCGTTCTTTCGGCGGGAAAGCACTTCTGCACAACTCTCCACGACGAGAGGGATCCGTCCACCAAAGGGGAAGTCTCTAGCCCTTTTCGTTCCTGCAGAAACCTCAGCTTCTTCTGTCCAGTAGAAGCTTCCTTGCACCCGCAGCTGGCATTTCCTGGGCATATGCCCATCTCCAACTTGCTTGTGACTTTTGGACTTGGTCCCCTTGTTCCACAGGTACCCTAGATTGGAAATCCACAGTTGTTGCATTGTTGGTTTGTGTCTTTCCTGCATTATTCCTCTAACACGACTTCTTTGTCCTTAGGGGAACTTTAGTGCACTTTGCACTCACTATTCAGGGTCTTGGGGAGGGTTATTTTTCTAACTCTCACTATTTTCTAATAGTCCCAGCGACCCTCTACAAGGTCACATAGGTTTGGGGTCCATTCGTGGTTCGCATTCCACTTTTGGAGTATATGGTTTGTGTTGCCCCTATCCCTATGTTTCCCCATTGCATCCTATTGTAACTATACATTGTTTGCACTGTTTTCTAAGACTATACTGCATATTTTTGCTATTGTGTATATATATCTTGTGTATATTTCCTATCCTCTCACTGAGGGTACACTCTAAGATACTTTGGCATATTGTCATAAAAATAAAGTACCTTTATTTTTAGTATAACTGTGTATTGTGTTTTCTTATGATATTGTGCATATGACACTAAGTGGTACTGTAGTAGCTTCACACGTCTCCTAGTTCAGCCTAAGCTGCTCTGCTAAGCTACCATTATCTATCAGCCTAAGCTGCTAGACACCCTATACACTAATAAGGGATAACTGGGCCTGGTGCAAGGTGCAAGTACCCCTTGGTACTCACTACAAGCCAGTCCAGCCTCCTACATGGGGCTGCTGGCGGTCAGCTCCTGGGCAGCGGCGCTGATGGCGGTCTTCTCCACCGTGCTGATCTTCCCAGACTTGCCTGTTTTCTTGTGCCCCTTCCACACCTTGGAAGGTGTCGCAGCTGACTCCGCACTCCCACTTGTACCCCTGGGAGAGGCTTTGGTGGCTGGTGTCTTCCCCCTCTCCTGCCGGGCACTGGCCAACTTTTGATGCTTGACAGGTGGGGGACTGTCCGTGCTGTGGCTCCTTGCCACACTGTCTGCCCTGCTGCCTGGTGCACTCCACAATCCGGTGACTACTGGCACCACTGGTCCCGCCGATGTTGTGGCTGAGGTGCTAGGTTGGGACCTGGAGAGTCGGGCCCTAGGAGACTGACGGGGTGAGAGAGGTGAGGGAAAGAGGTCAAGGCTGTCCAGGAAAGGTTTCTTAGGAACACTGGCACGGGTAGATGGAGGGGGTTTGGGAGTGGAGAAAGAGGTAGTGGTCGTAGGAGGTGTACGTTTGGTGACTTTGGGTGAAGGTGCGTGGGCTGGAGGCTGTCGTGAGGCTGTTAGGTGTGTGTGTGGCTGCGTTTGTGTACCTTGGGAGGCGGGCTCACAGACACACTGGGAGAGGACACAGGGGATGTGTGAATGGTAGTGGGGGTGGTGACTGCACGTGAGCGGGGTGTAGTGGTGGGTGTGCTGGTGATGGACGTAGTGGCTGAAGATGTAGTGCATGCAGGTGTGAGTGGTGACGTGACTGGGAGGGATGAGGGAGATGAGGAGGAGGGGGACACAGTGGAGGCAGTGGATGTTGGTATGTCTGCATGTGTGTGATGCTTGCGTGAGTACCTGTGGGATGTGTGGTGCTTATGTTTGCCTGAGCTTCCTTTGTGTGTTGAGGTCTGTGCATGCTGGTCTGATGGTGTGCTTGGGATAGGCTGGGCTACAGGGGTGTGGGTCTGGGTGGAGGAAGTTGGAGGGGGGAGGCTAGATACAGGGACAATGGCTGCCATCAGTGCTGAGGCCAGAGTCTGAAAAGCTCGCTGAAGGGCTTCCTGACCAGAATGAATGCCCTCCAGGAATGCATTGGTTTGTTGCAACTGCCTTTCTACACCCTGGATGGCATTCAAAATGGTAGACTGCCCAACAGTGAGGGACCTGAGGAGGTCAATGGCCTCCTCACTGAGGGCAGCAGGGGTGACTGGGGCAGGGCCTGAGGTGCCTGGGGTGAAGGAGATGCCCACCCTCCTGGGTGAGCGGGCACGGGGCAAAGGCTGAGGGGCTGCTGGGAGGGCGGTACTGGAGGGGGTGGTGGCGGCTGTACCTGTAGATGCGGGGGCACAGATGGGCCCACCACGGCAGGGGAGCTCCCATCAGAGGACGAGTCCATATCACTGGTGTCAGCTCCTGTCCCCGCCGTGGAGCTCCCCTCGCCCTCGTTCCCACTGGTGAAATCAGAGTACGTAGTCTCGCACTCCAGGGCCATGTGGGATGCAGCTCCCTCCTTCTCCGGTGCCACTGCTCCTCCGCCTGATGATGCTAATGCACAAAAGTACAGGGAGACCACAAAAAGGGGGGGAGACAGAAGAAAGACATGTTGAGTGCATGCATTACCGCTACCGTTGGCAGACACGACAGACACAGAAGCCCCCTGCACTACGCCGCACACTTGGGGTAAACTATTCAATCCCTGGGACATGGCCTACAAGGCTATGGCCGATATCTGCACACATGGATGTCACAGGAGCCTGACTAGGTGTAGATGACACTGTAACCAGGTGGGATGGGGTGCCACAGGGTCTGCCTGAAAAAGGGGACTTAACTAGCACACTCGTCCTGGCCTAGGGGAACCCACAGCCCACCTCCCCCACCCAGACACCTCCACTGCGCGCTGAATCAGCAGAATGTGAGTGTTCTTACCCCCTTGTTGCTGCTGTGATGCCCTTAAGCGCCCATCCAACTCTGGATACGCCACCGCCAGGATCCTGAACATCAGGGGGTCATGGTGCGACGGGCACCCCTCCCACGTTGGGAGGCCATCCCCAGCTGGGCCTTGTAGGAGGCTGGACTGGCTTGTAGTGAGTACCAAGGGGTACTTACACCTTGCACCAGGCCCAGGTATCCCTTATTAGTGTATAGGGTGTCTTGCAGCTTAGGCTGATAGATAATGGTAGCTTAGCAAAGCAGCTTAGGCTGAACTAGGAGACGAGTGAAGCTCCTACAGTACCACTAGTGTCACTTGCACAATATCATAAGAAAACACAATACACAGATATACTAAAAATAAAGGTACTTTATTTTTATGACAATATGCCAAAAGTATCTCAGTGAGTACCCTCAGTATGAGGATAGCAAATATACACAAGATATATGTACACAATACCAAAAATATGCAGTATAGTCTTAGAAAACAGTACAAACAATGTATAGTTACAATAGGATGCAATGGGGACACATAGGGATAGGGGCAACACAAACCATATACTCCATAAGTGGAATGCCAACCACGAATGGACCCCAAACCTATGTGACCTTGTAGAGGGTCGCTGGGACTGTAAGAAAACAGTGAGGGTTAGAAAAATAGCCCACCCCAAGACCCTAAAAAGTAAGTGCAAAGTGCACTAAAGTTCCCCAAAGAGCACAGAAGTCGTGATAGGGGAATTCTGCAGGAAAGACCAAAACCAGCAATGCAACAACAATGGAATTCTAAACGAGGGTACCTGTGGAACAAGGGGACCAAGTCCAAAAGTCAAGACCAAGTCGAGAGTGGGCAGATGCCCAGGAAATGCCAGCTGTGGGTGCAAAGAAGCTGCTACTAGGCAGTAGAAGCTGAGGATTCTGCAGGAACGACAAGGGCTAGAAACTTCCCCTTTGGAGGATGGATGTCCCACGTTGTGGAGAGTCGTGCAGAAGTGATTTACTGAAGAAAGACCGCCAACAAGCCTTGTTAGCTGCAAATCATACGGTTAGGGTTTTTAGATGCTGCTGTGGCCCAGGAGGGACCAGGATAACGCCAATTGTGTCAGGGGACAGAGGGGGCGCCCAGCAAAACAAGGAGCCCTCTTAGAAGCAGGCAGCACCAGCAAAAGTGCCAGAACAGGCACTACAAAGAGGAGTGAAATGGTGCTCACCCAAAGTTGCACAAAGGAGTCCCACGCTGCCGGAGGACAACTTAGAAAGTCGTGCAATGCAGGTTAGAGTGCAGTGGACCCAGGCTTGGCAGTGCACAAAGGATTTCCACCGGAAGTGCACAGAGGCTGGAGTAGCTGCAAAAGACGAGGTTCCCAGCAATGCAGTCTGGCGTGGGGAGGCAAGGACTTACCTCCACCTAACTTGGACTGAAGAGTCACTGGACTGTGGGAGTCACTTGGACACAGTTGCTGGATTCAAGGGACCTCACTCGTCGTGCTGAGAGGAGACCCAGGGGACCGGTGATGCAGTTCTTTGGTGCCTGCGGTAGCAGGGGGAAGATTCCGTCGACCCACGGGAGATTTCTTCAGAGCTTCTAGTGCAGAGAGGAGGCAGACTACCCCCACAGCATGCACCCACCAGGAAAACAGTCGAGAAGGCGGCAGGATCAGCGTTACAGAGTTGCAGTAGTCATCTTCGCTACTTTGTTGTAGTTTTGCAGGCTTCCAGCGCGGTCAGCAGTCGATTCCTTGGCAGAAGGTGAAGAGAGAGATGCAGAGGAACTCTGATGAGCTCTTGCATTCGTTATCTAAGGAATTCCCCAAAGCAGAGACCCTAAATAGCCATAAAAGAGGGTTTGGCTACCTAGGAGAGAGGATAGGCTAGCAACACCTGAAGGAGCCTATCAGAAGGAGTCTCTGATGTCACCTGCTGGCCCTGGCCACTCGGAGCAGTCCAGTGTGCCAGCAGCACCTCTGTTTCCAAGATGGCAGAGGTCTGGAGCACACTGGAGGAGCACTGGGCACCTCCCAGGGGAGGTGCAGGTCAGGGGAGATCAGGGTGGTCTCATTTCTTGGCGGGGGTCTTGGCATTGTTCTCTGTCTCTGTCTTGTATCTCAGGGACCATTTGCTGGGTGGTTCTCCATCTGCAGGGGGTGGAGTGCTGGTGTGGTAGTCCTGTGGCAGTGCCACCTGTCCACTAGAGCCGGCGGAGGTGGTGGGCAGTTCATCGTCCAGGCTAGTGTCAGGGGCCCCTTGTTGTGCCACAGTGTCCCTCCTGGTAGTGAGGACTTCCTTCAGTACCCCTACAATGGTGCCCAGGATGGAATTGATGGAACTGAGTTCCTCCCTGAACCCCAAATACTGTTCCTCCTGCAACCGCTGGGTCTCTTGAAACTTGGCCAGTACCGCTGCCATCGTCTCCTGGAAATGGTGGTAGGCTCCCATGATGTTGGAGAGGGCCTCGAGGAGAGTGGGTTCCCTTGGCCTGTCCTCCCCCTGTCGCACAGCAGCCCTTCCAGTTCCCTTGTTTCCCTGGGCCTCTGTCACCTGAACTGTGTGCCCACTGCCACTGCCCCCAGGTCCCTGTTGTTGTTGGGGTGGTGGGTTAGCCTGGGTTCCCTGTAGTGGTGGACACACAGCTGATTGATGTGTCCTGGGGACAGAGGTATGGGCCCGCTGGGTGGGTGCTGTGCTGGTGTTTCCAGAGGGAGAAAGCTCTGTAGTGGCCTGTGACTGTATGAGGGGAACCGACTGTCCAGAGGTCCCAGATGGGCCGGGCTGGTCGACTAGATCCAGTTGGACAGAGCTGCTGTCATCACTGTGGGCATCTTCTGTTGGTGGAGTGGACATGTCTGGACCCTCCTTTCCGGTGACGTTGGGTAGGGATCCTGCAGGGGTGTAAAAGCATGATTATTGCATTTGTGTGTGCCATGGTGTGCAATGGGTGGGTGACCGTGTACCCCAGTGCTTGCATTCCTGTGTAGGACCTTGAGTGATAATGGTTTAGGGGGGTGTATGGGTATGTACAGTGGCCATGCATTGGTGATGGGTGTCCATGCTTTGGTGTTGCATGCAGGGCTTGGTGTTGGGATGTGTGGTTTGTGATTTTGGGACATTTGTGGGGAGTTGGAGTGATGGGGGTGAGGGTGGGAGTATGTGATAGCATGCAGATAGGGTGGGGGATGAAGTAGTTAAGGCTTTGACTTACGAGAGTCCATTCCTCCAGCTACTCCTGCGAGGCTCTCAGGATGCAGAATAGCCAAGACGGATAAGTTACTTACCTGTAAATCCTAGTTCTCTTCCAGGGGTATCCTCATCAAAGTCATAAACATTGAATATTCCCGCCCTTGTGCGGGGACCCCGGAGCATATATAAAATATATACACATTATACATGTGTAACAAACAGTCATGCAGGCTATCATGTTAAAAACAGGCTAAAATGCTTTATTACTATGAAGTTTTTTTTTTTTTGTTTTTTTTTATTAAATACTACAATAGAGCCTAAATAAGTACCCAAGCTCCTAAAACTAGGCTTGGGGAAGTAAGCAGTAGCAAACTCTAGTGAAAAAATAGAGAAAACTGCATTGAAAAACAATGAAGCATTCTTAGCCAATAGGCTGCATGTAGGTTAACACAGGAGAACCATAAAAACTTTGGCACTGTGCCTTTAAGACCCTGAGCACCTCCAGTATCCCACCATGCCTCAGGGGTGAAGGAAAGGTGACAGTTGGTTCACAGTTAGGTCAGTTCTTTTTACGGTGACAATTTGTATAATTGAATCAAAATACTGTCTGTCCTGCACTTCCAGTAGACGTGCGTCCGGGGAGGAGGGTGGGTTGTTTATGACTTTGATGAGGATACCCCTGGAAGAGAAGGAATGGTTTCTTACCTGTAACTCCAGTTCTCTCGTAGGGGTATTTCCATGATAGTCATAAGCACTGAATAGTTCCGCGCGCCTGCGGGGACCCCGGAGCACTGTTGTGTAGTATATTCTTAAGTGCAATCATCAGCTCCTTGACAAAAAAGGTCTGTGAAAAACACTTAAGAATAACAATGTGCAGCCTATGTGAACAGCTACACAAGCCAAAATTGTTAGAAGAAAAAACAGTTGTAGTGTAAATTTCACGTTTAAACCTCTATTTATTCTATAAATACATAAATAAATACATTCTCATATTTTATTTACACCTCTCATGAGAATAAAACAATGTAGGGCAGTGTAGCCCATAGGCTGCCATTATACAGAATGAAAATAGAGCTGTGCCTTTAAGAAAGTAAAGTCTTCCTGTTTCCCATCATGCACAGCAAAAGGCAGTTGCCTCAGTTCTTTTTTGGAGGCTATTAACCTGACATGAAGAAAAACAAAACATTTGTTGGAGTACCAACCTCCATAATATTCATATTCTATGTCAACTCCACCGGGGAGGAGGGAGGGTTGCTTATGACTATCATGGAAATACCCCTACGAGAGAACTGGAGTTACAGGTAAGAAACCATTCCTTCTCTCGTAGGGGATTTCCATGTATAGTCATAAGCACTGAATAGAGTAGCAAGCCCATCCCCATACCCGCGGTGGAGTAGATATAAGAATACTGAGAAAAAACATGAATCATGCAAACAAATTCTTGAGCAAAGCCTGTCCAACCTGAGCATCTGCCCTAGCGTCTGTATCAAGGCAGTAATGCTTAGTAAAGGTATGGACCGACCTCCAAGTGGCAGCCTTGCATATTTCTGCCAAAGGGACATTTCTCATCAAGGCTACAGTAGCTGCTTTCTCTCTGGTAGAGTGGGCTTTTGGCCTACCACCAAGGGATTTGTTTGCTAACTGATAACATAACATTATACATGAAACAATCCACCTGGATAAAGATTGTTTAGATGTGCCCATACCTGTTCTGATTGGGCCATAATTAATAAAAAGCTGTTGTGATTTTCGTAAGCTTTTTGTCCTGTCCAAGTAAAATTTCAATACTCTCTTTACATCCAGAGAGTGCAGAGTTCTCTCAGCAGGAGTAGCTGGATTCTGAAAGAAAGTCGGTAATGAAATTGTTTGGTTCACATGGAAGTCGGAGACTACCTTAGGTAGAAATTTTGGATGAGTTCTCATTACCACTTTTGTAGAATGAAAAACCGTGTAGGGTTCCTGCGCGCAAAGGGCCTGGATTTCGCTGACCCTACGCGCTGAAGTGATTGCCACTAGAAAAGCAGCTTTCCATGTGAGATGCTGCAGCGATGCCTTGTGTATCGGCTCGAATGGCGTCAGCATCAGACGTGATAAGACAACGTTCAGTTCCCATGGAGGAGAAGGCTTTCTAATGGGAGGAAAAACCTTCTTTAAACCTTCTAGGAAATCCTTAATAATCGGCATCCGAAAAAAGGACGTTTGTGAAGGACTCTTTCTGTATGCCGTTATCGCCGCCAAGTGAACTTTTATTGACGACAGTTGTAAGCCCGATTTTGCCAAACTTAACAGGTATGGCAGGATAGATTGTTCTCCACAGGAAACCGGGTCAATGTTGTTGTGTAAACACCAAATGCAGAATCTCTTCCACTTGCTTGCATAGGCTGATCGTGTGGAAGGGCGTTTTGCTTCCTTCAGAATTTCCATACAGTCCTGAGGTAGGTTCAAGTGTCCATATTGCACTAGCTCAGGAGCCATGCTGCCAAACTCAACGATGAGGGGTTGGGATGAGATATCTGCCCTCTGAACTTCGTGAGAAGGTCCGGACGATATGGTAGCCTGATGTGTGGTTTGAGTGACCGGTGAAGAAGGTCTGGGAACCACCACTGGCGTGGCCACTCCGGAGCAATTAGGATCATTTTGGTCTGAGCATTGGACAGCTTCTGGAGGACCGCCGGAATCAGGGGAAGCGGTGGAAAGGCGTAAAGAAATGCTCCTGACCAGCTTATCCACAGGGCATTCCCCAGTGTCTCTGGATGGTAATATCTGGAGGCGAAGTTTTGGCATTTTTTGTTTTCTGGGGTTGCGAATAGGTCTGTAGAGGGGGTACCCCAGAGTGCGAAAATGGAATGAACGACGTCGTCGTGTAGTACCCATTCGTGGTTCTCGTTCATTACCCGACTGAGGGCATCCGCTTGAACATTCTGGATGCCGGGCAGGTGAGTTGCCACTAGCGACAGGTTCCTGGCTAGAAGCCAATGCCAGATTGTCTGAGCCTCTCTGGATAAAATTCTGGACCTGGTGCCTCCTTGTTTGTTCACGTAGTACATAGTGGCCACGTTGTCTGTCTGAAGAAGGAGAGTTTCCGTTCTCAGAGAGGGAAGGAAGGCTTTGAGCGCAAGGTGGACTGCGCGAAGTTCCAGCAGGTTGATGTGATAGAGACTCTCTCTCTGTGACCACTCGCCTTGGACTCGAAGATGTTCCATGTGCGCCCCCCATCCGAGCAGTGACGCATCTGTTACGATGGTTTGAGATGGAGGCCGTTGTTGGAACGGAATCCCCACCAAGAGATTGCTGGGTAAGCACCACCACTTCAGGGATTGTAGGGTGTGAGGAGAAAGAAGGACTTTGTTCTCCCAATCGACCCTCAGTTGACACCACTGATCCTCTAGATTTTCCTGCAATGGTCTCATATGGAGGCGAGCATTGGGAACCAGATGGATACAAGACGCCATCGAGCCCAGTAGAGAAGCTATTATTCTTGCAGTGGCTTGAGGTCTTTCCTGCAGTTGTTTGCATTTTTGGAGAATCGATAACCGTCATTCCTCCGAAGGAAACACCTTTCCTAGCCTGGTATCTACAATGGCCCCTAAGTAATGCAACCTCTGAACAGGTGTTGCTGTAGATTTCAGAAGATTGACTTGAAGACCAAGTTTTTGTAGCAGTTGTAGAGTCCATTCGAAATGGTGCTGTGCCTCGAGACAGCTGGAGGCCTTTATGAGCCAATCGTCTAGATAGGGGTAGACGAATATTCGCTGTTTCCTCATGTGGGCGGCTACTACCGCCATGCATTTGGAAAAAGTTCTTGGCGCTGATTTTAGGCCGAAAGGTAGAACTGCAAATTGGTAATGGCGTTTTCCGACGGTGAACCTTAGGAATTTTCGGTGTTTCTTGATTACTGGGATATGAAAGTAAGCGTTGCAAAGATCTATCGCACATAGCCAGTCGCCCTGACGTAGATGTGGGTAAATTTGGTGTAAGGCTAACATCCTGAATTTTTCTTTGCGAATACATTTGTTTGCTGTCCTCAGATCTAAGATGGGACGAAACTCTTGTTTGTCTTTTTTCGGTACAAGGAAATATCTCGAATAAATCCCCTTCCCTTGTTGGCTGATGGGAACAGGTTCTATGGCTCTTTTCTGCAATAGGATATTGACCTCTAACTGCAGAGCTTCGAGATGGTGGTTGGCTGTTTTGGGTGGAACAGATGGTGGAGAACTGGTGAATCTGAGAGCGTAACCATGTCTCACAATATTCAATACCCAGGCGTCTGTTGTGATGCGTTGCCACTCGTCCAGATGATTTGCGATACTTCCCCCTACCGGAGTGGGTAACGGAGGAGGGGGAAGCAAAGATTCAGCGCTTAGACGTGGGAGCTTGTCGAGGTGTCTGGGTCTGAGGTGTTGAACGACCCCTTGTCGACCTTCTGGAGAAGCCCCTCTGATGCTGCTGCTGTTGCTGTTGCTGAGGGCGTGAAGACGTCCAATGTGGAGCCTGATACCTGTGGGTGAACAGTCTTCTTTGATATGGGCGGAATCCTTTTCGCTGTTCCTTAGGTCGCTCCATGCCTACCGCTTTCAGGGTATCCAGCTCCGACTTCATTCTGGCCATCTCATCATCGGCATGAGAGCCGAACAAAGTGGAGCCTGAGAAAGGCAGGTTCTGTATCCTCTGCTGTGCTTCGGGTTTAAGCGATGTAAGCCGCAGCCATGCATGTCTCCTGAGCGCTATACCATGAGCATAGTTATGTGCGGATAGTGTTGAAGAATCCGCCGCAGCACTTATAATCTGGTTAGAAACCATAGCTCCCTCGCTCACGACCTCTAGGAAATCTTCCCTTTTGTCCCTAGGGAGATGCTCCGCGAACTGCAGTATAGAGTCCCAGAGGGATCGATCATATCTCCCTAATAAAGCAGTGGCACTGGCTGCTTTCATGGTGATGGATGCCGTCGAGCATACTTTTCTTCCTGCAGCATCGATCTTTCTGCTCTCTTTGTCTGGGGGAGCAGAGGAAGATGGTGACGTCGAATGCGATTTCTTCGCTGCCACTATAACTACCGAGTCTGGTACTGGGTCCGACCTCAAGAATAGAGGATCTTGCTCTGGTGGACGGTACTTTTTAATGAGTCTGGAAGGAGCAGACTTTGTTGTAGCCGGCGTGAGAAAAATGTCCATTGCTGGCTCAATAAGACCCGGAACCAGTGGAAGTAAAGGTCGTGAAGATGTCCTTTGATGCAAGGTCTCAAAGATCACTGATGTCGATGGGGCCGGAGCTGCTAGCGGGATATTCAGCTTGGTTGCCCCTCTTACTAAGACCTCCTGAAAAGTGTTGACATCATCTATGGGAGACACTCTTGGGGACGGTGAGTCCGATAAGGTTGGAGAGTAGTCTCGTGTGGACGATGAAGAATGTCCATGAGATTCCTGACGACGGTGCCTAGAGGTAGATGTACGCCTCGAGGAATAACCAGAACGCCCAGCAGATCGCGTTGGAGTCCTCGGAACAGGTTCTGGAGGAGGCGCCGGAAGAGGAGCCGTAGGTGTTACCGGCGTCTGTGGTAACGGCGACTGCCTTTGCGAGAGCTGTGGCGATGCTGGAAGTAGGATAAGCGAGGCCGAGGATTCCGAGGTTGTATAAACCCTTCTAGGCCTCTTAGATGGTCTTCTCGACGTCGAAGCACTCCTCGACGTCGAACTGCGGTGACGGCGAGTGTCTCTAGACGTCGACTCGTCTCGCCGCTGAGAACCTCTCGACGACGAACCTCGACGTCGGTGCAGTGACGGTGAACGCCTCCGACGGCGAACACTCTCTCTCGACGGCGATCTCCCTCGCCGTGTCAACGGCGAGCCCGACTCGGATCTCCTTGACGTTGACTGTGTTCGCCGTGTCGACGGCGACCCAGATCCTCTCGACGTCGGGTGTCTTCGCCGCCTCGACGGTGAAATAGCTGTCGACGGCGAACGATGCCTTTTTCTCGCCGGCGAAGCACTCCTCGACGGCGAACATGTTGGCGCCGTTCCCTGCTTCGACGTCGACGCTCTCGACGTCGTCGGAGATCTATGTCGTTTTTCAGCAGGTCTGGAAGGAGTCATGGAGGAAACAGGTTGAGCCCTGGTAGAAGTCTGACCTTCTCCTCGCTCTGTAGTGGAATGGCCACTTTTTCTCCTGTCCTCTCTCGCCTGAAGTCGGATCTTCTCTCTATCACGAAGGGTTCTTCTAGAGAAGGTTTTACAAATGTCACACGACTCCGGTTTGTGGCTGGATGGAAGACACATTATACAGACCCTATGTGGATCTGTTTTAGCCTTCTTTCTTCCACAAGAAGGACATTTATCAAAAAGTGAAGGCATTTCTAACTAGAAAAAACCTCCAAATTCTGTCAGAATTTAACAGAAATCAGTAGAAAATGATCACTCAAAGGAAAAAACGTCGAGTGAAAATGAAATTCAGAAGATATTTCAATGAATTTCTGTCACAAAAGCTTTTGTGAGGTAGAGCTCAATGCTTCAGGGTCCTGTCAGCAGGAGCCGGAAAAAAGAACTGAGGCAACTGCCTTTTGCTGTGCATGATGGGAAACAGGAAGACTTTACTTTCTTAAAGGCACAGCTCTATTTTCATTCTGTATAATGGCAGCCTATGGGCTACACTGCCCTACATTGTTTTATTCTCATGAGAGGTGTAAATAAAATATGAGAATGTATTTATTTATGTATTTATAGAATAAATAGAGGTTTAAACGTGAAATTTACACTACAACTGTTTTTTCTTCTAACAATTTTGGCTTGTGTAGCTGTTCACATAGGCTGCACATTGTTATTCTTAAGTGTTTTTCACAGACCTTTTTTGTCAAGGAGCTGATGATTGCACTTAAGAATATACTACACAACAGTGCTCCGGGGTCCCCGCAGGCGCGCGGAACTATTCAGTGCTTATGACTATACATGGAAATCCCCTACGAGAGAACTAGGATTTACAGGTAAGTAACTTATCATTCTCTTCCAGGGGATCCTCATCAATAGTCATAAACATTGAATAGATTAGCAAGCCCATCCCTAAACCCAGCGGACTGTCCGATAGAATTGTAGGAATAGACATGTCTTACGCAAATAAATTCCTTAGAGAGGCCTGCCCCACTTGGGCATCCGCTCTTGCATCTGAGTCTAAACAATAATGTCTTGTAAAAGTATGGACAGACTTCCATGTAGCAGCCTTACAAATCTCAGATATAGGAACATTGTTAAGGAGAGCAGCAGTAGCCGCTTTTCCCCTTGTGGAATGCGCTCTAGGCCGCGCTAGCAATTGTCTATTAGCTAACTGGTAAGTATTAACAATACAAGTAACTATCCATCTTGATATTGTTCGCTTAGATGCTGCTTCTCCTGTCCTTAAATGACCATAGTTCACAAACAAGCGGTTAGAGTGTCTAATCGATTTTGTCTTGTTCAGATAAAATTTCAGCACTCTTTTCAAGTCTAATGAGTGCAATGCTTTCTCAGCCGGAGTTTCCGGATTGGGAAAGAACGTCGGTAAAGTTATGGTCTGATTAATATGGAATTCTGACACCACCTTCGGAAGGAAAGATGGGTGAGTTCGTAGAACTACTCTATTGTCATGAAAAACCGTGAACGGTTCTTTTGCAGACAAGGCCTGGATCTCACTGACCCTCCTCGCTGAAGTAATGGCCACCAGAAAAGCCGTTTTCCACGTAAGGTGTTGTAAGGAGGCCTTATGGATAGGCTCGAAAGGAGGGCCCATAAGTTTTGCTAGGACTATGTTCAGTTCCCACGGAGGAGAAGGCCTCCGAATTGGCGGAAAAACTTTCTTCAAACCTTCTAAGAAATCCTTGACTACAGGTTTCGTAAAGAAGGATTCCTGAGAAGGTGACTTGCGATAGGCAGTAATAGCAGACAAATGTACCTTAATAGATGATACCTGCAGACCGGATTTCGCTAGGTGAAGCAAATAGGACAGTATGACGTCCTCCTGCGCCCGTATGGGATTATGGCCTTGCTGACAGCACCATATGTAGAATCTCTTCCACTTAAAAGCGTAGGAACGCCGCGTGGAAGGCCGTTTGGACTCTTTCAAGATGTTCATGCACTCCTGCGAGAGTCCTAGGTGCCCATACTGCAGGAATTCAGGAGCCATGCTGTTAAGCTCAGAGAGGGTAGGTTGGGATGCAGAATCCTGCCCTCCATTCTGCTCAGAAGATCCGGTCTGCACGGCAGCCTCCTGTGAGGTTTTTCCGACAGGTTGAGGAGATCCGTGTACCAGAATTGTCGAGGCCATTGTGGCGCTATAAGAATCATTCTGGTCCTGGATCCGTAAATTTTGCTGATCACTGCCGGAATGAGGGGAATCGGCGGAAAAGCGTAAAGAAATGTCCCTGACCAGTCGATCAACAGGGCATTCCCTCGAGATCCCGGACGGTAGAACCTGGATGCGAAGTCTGGGCATTTCCTGTTTACATCGTCTGCGAAGAGGTCCAGTTGAGGCCGACCCCATTGCGCGAAGATGTATTCTGCGACTTCGTCGTGCAGGACCCAATCGTGAACGTCCTCCAGGTGTCTGCTTAGAAAGTCTGCTTCTACGTTCTGCTGACCTGGCAGGTGAACTGCTGTGATTGACATTCCTCTGGCCAGGAGCCAATGCCATATCGCTTGGGACTCTCGTGAAAGGGGTAGGGATCTCGTTCCCCCTTGTTTGTTCAAGTAATACATCGTGGTTGTATTGTCCGTCTGTATCAATAGAGTTTTCCCCTGAATTAGCGGTGTGAAAGACTTGAGAGCCAGATGGACCGCTCTGAGTTCTAGCAGATTGATGTGGTACTGCTTCTCCTTGTCTGACCACAGACCCTGCGCTTGAAAAGGACCCAGATGAGCCCCCCATCCCTGAAGAGACGCATCCGTTACCAGAGTGTCGGATGGAAGTACCTGGTGAAACGGAGCGCCCACTGACAGGTGAGGTCTGTGCATCCACCATCTCAATGACTGAAGTGCTACCTCCGGTAGCCGCATTGTGTCCTCACAGCGACCTGTTCTTTGGCTCCAATTGGCCTCCAATGCCTCTTGGAGGGGTCTCATGTGGAGTCTGGCATTTGGGACAATAAAGATGCACAATGCCATGGAGCCCAGTAGTGATGTCACCTGACGTGCCGTAGGTGCGCTGGCTCTCAACAGGTCCTGGCACTTCTTGTTTATTGAGGACAGTCGTTCCTCCCAAGGATACACTTTTTGTAGTTCTGTGTTTATGATAGCTCCTAGGTAGTGAAGACTCTGCGTTGGAGTCAAGGTTGACTTCTGGTAATTGACCTGAAGACCTAGAGCTTCGCAAACTCCTAGTACAATGTCCCGATGGCTTCTCGCCTGCTCCGGAGAAGAAGCCTTTAGTAGCCAGTCGTCTAGGTATGGATATATGTATATCCTTTGTCTTCGTAGATGTGCCGCCACCACTGCCATACATTTCGAGAAAACTCTTGGAGCAGATTTCAGGCCAAAGGGTAGAACCCTGAACTGGTAATGCTGTAACGCTACTCGAAAGCGCAGGAATTTTCGATGCTTTGGAGCTATTGGGATGTGGAAATACGCATCCTGCAGGTCGATGGAGCACATCCAGTCTCCCTGATGCAGTTGAGGGAAAATTTGGTGAAGCGCTAGCATTCTGAACTTCTGCTTTCTTATGTATTTGTTCAGCAGTCTTAGATCCAGGATTGGCCTGAAAATGCCCTCTTGACCCTTCTTTGCTACTAGAAAGTAACGGGAGTAGACCCCCTTTCCTCTGTGGGCAGGTGGAACCCTTTCTATGGCATTCTTTCTTAGGAGGGCGAGAGCCTCCTTGCGTAGCAAGGTGAGATGAGACGGATTGTGTTTGGTTGGTGGCAAGTGTGGTGGAGGCTGTTTGAAAAGAAGAGAATAGCCATGTTCGACAATATTGAGCACCCATTTGTCTCTTGTGATAGAGTGCCACTCGTGAAGATGAGCAATAATACTTCCCCCCACCGGAGTGGTGTACAGTGTCGAGGGAAGCGAGACTTCATTGCTTAGTGGGTGCTTTTGGAGTGGACTGTTGAGGTCTGCTTGACCCTCGCTCCCTTGTGTTTCTTCGCTGAAACAGAGGGCGTCCCTGTCGTTGCTGAGACCTTTGCGACCAATGAGGGGTTTGAACCCTCTGTTGGAAAGGGCGTCTATCGTACGGTCTGTACCTCCGCCTGAAATCTTTCCTTCTTTCGAGGCCTACCGCCTTCATGGTATCCACCTCGGTCTTCATGCGGGCCATCTCTTCGTCTGCATGGGCACCGAATAGAGAATTCCCGGCAAATGGGAGATTCAGGATACGTTGTTGTGCCTCCTGTTTCAAGCCAGTGAGCCTCAGCCAGGAAGATCTCCTCGCACAGATACCATGTGCGTACCCATGAGCCGCCAAATCCGCCCCATCCGCTGCTGCGCTGATAACTTGGTTAGATACCAGGCATCCTTCCTGTAGAATCTCTTGGAAATCTTGCCTGTCTTCTCTGGGCAGTTTTTCTGTAAATCTACTGAGGGAATCCCACAGAGAACGATCGTACCTGCCCAGGAGCGCAGACGCACTAGAGACCTTCATTGCTGAAGCCGCTGTCCCGCACATCTTTCTTCCCAGAGAGTCTAAATGCCTGCTCTCTTTATCCGGGGGTACCGTGGATGAAGATGCCACCGAGTGGGTCTTTCGGGCGGCAGCTATGATCACTGAGTCTGGTGGCGGATCCTTCCTAAGGAATAAAGGGTCTTGCTCTGGAGCCTTGTACTTTTTAAGAATCCGAGCCGGGGCAGACTTAAGCGAGGCTGGGGCCAGAAAAGTGTCCATGGTTGGCTGCAACAAACCAGGCACTAGAGGCAGCAACTTTTTCGACGCTGATCTCTGTTGTAGCGTCTCAAAGATGATTGATGAGGAGGTAGACGGTTCTGGAACCTCTATATTGAGTTTCTGCGCTCCTCTTAGCAACACCTCGTTGAATGTGGTTATGTCATCCACTGGTGAGACTCTAGCAGGTGGTGAATCTGTAAGAGTAGGTGAGTAACGCCCGACAGAAGAACCTGATGAAGACCAAGAGGGTGATCTTCTTGAGCGCGACCTGGATCTCCGTTGAGAGCGAGATCTGCTGCGGGTCGCTGTAGCCGAGCGCCTAGGCCTCGCGGTCGGCTGTCGAGGAGCTGAACGAGCCCTTTCTGCCCCGGCTGTCGGCGATGGCGAATATTGCGAATCTGGGGAGGCCGCTGGTCTGTTGAGGCTCTCCAGCCATCTCGGAGATAGGTTGATGGGCGAGACATGCCCAGGAGATGCTCTTGACCGAGAAGTTATGGAGACCACTGGAGACGGCGCCTTGTCTGGCGAGGGACGATGTTCTGCTCCCTGTTGGACAGGTAAAACCTGCGTCGACGTCGATGGCTGTTTCGACGTCGAAGGACGCCCAGTCGGTTGGTCCTGCCTCGACGTTGAGTGCCTCGACGATGAGTGCCTTGACGTCGAACGGCGTTCCTTGGACCTCGACCTGCTCGCCGTCGTGTGCCTCGACGTGGAGCGATGGGAGGTTGACGGCGGATGTTTCTCGTGCCGTCGTGGAGATCTCGACGCCGTGTGTCCTGACGTCGGGGGGCTCACAGCCTTTGGCGGCGACCGGGCACGCCGGCGATGGCTCGACGTCGATCGGCGGGCTGCCGTCAACGGAGACCTGCCCCTGCTCTGATGTTCCCTCGACGCCGTTCCCTTCGACGTCGGGTGTGTCGCCGTCGACGGCGATCTATGCCGGTGGGACGGTGGTAGCGACGACGTCGATGGTGAACAAACAGGTATTTTCCTACCTGTCGACGTCGACCGGGCCATTCTCTCCTGAGAATGGCCTTCTGGATGCCTGGGGAGTGAGGAGGACGATGTCCTCTCCTGAAGCCCATGAAGTCGGATCTTCTCTCTGTCTTTCAGAGTCCTCCTAGACATGTTCTTACAGTACTTACAAGTGTCAGGGCAGTGACTCTGAGGCAGGCACACTATGCACAGAGAGTGGGGATCTGACTGGGCCTTCTTCTTCCCACAAGCAGGGCATTTGACAAAAAGAGAAGGAATTTTCTGTCAGAAAAAAACCTTCCTAGCTCAGACAAAGATGTTACTTGTCAAGTGAAAAGTGAAAAAACGCTTTTTTAAAGAATTTTTCTGAGGAAAACTCAGAAAAACTGAGAGCTCAATGCTCCAGGATCCTCTCAGAAGAAGCCGGAAAAAAGAACTGACCTAACTGGGAACCAACTGTCACCTTTCCTTCACCCCTGAGGCATGGTGGGATACTGGAGGTGCTCAGGGTCTTAAAGGCACAGTGCCAAAGTTTTTATGGTTCTCCTGTGTTAACCTACATGCAGCCTATTGGCTAAGAATGCTTCATTGTTTTTCAATGCAGTTTTCTCTATTTTTTCACTAGAGTTTGCTACTGCTTACTTCCCCAAGCCTAGTTTTAGGAGCTTGGGTACTTATTTAGGCTCTATTGTAGTATTTAATAAAAAAAAAAACTAAAAAAAAAAACTTCATAGAAATAAAGCATTTTAGCCTGTTTTTAACATGATAGCCTGCATGACTGTTTGTTACACATGTATAATGTGTATATATTTTATATATGCTCCGGGGTCCCCGCACAAGGGCGGGAATATTCAATGTTTATGACTATTGATGAGGATCCCCTGGAAGAGAATTGCTAGTTGTGGGGGAGGAGGTGGGGGTCCGCCGCTATTCCTCTGAACCACAAGGTGATGTCTTGAGACCACGGAACGCACCTTCCCCCGTAGGTCATTCCACCTCTTCCTGATGCCATCTCTATTTCTTGGGTGTTATCCCACTGCGTTGAACCTGTCCACTATTCTTCGCTATAGCTCCATCTTCCTAGCTATGGAGGTGTGCTGCACCTGTGATCAGAATCTACCCAGATGATTTCCTCCATCATGACCCTTAGCTCCTCCTCTGAGAACCTGGGGTGTCTTTGGGGTGCCATTGATGTGGTGTGAGTGATATGTGTGGGGATGTGTGGGGTGATAAGTGGAGTGATGTGTTGTGAGGTGCGTGGACAGTGAATGGGTGATGAAGTTTTGAGCCTCTGATTGAGTGGGTGCTTCTGGCTTGTCTCTCTCTGCTTGCTATCTTTTTTTCACTGTAAGGGGTTGTGGGTATTGTGGGTATGTGTTTTTATACTGGATTGGTTGTGTGGGTGTGGTGTGTGTATGTGTGTCAGGTGTGTGTGGTTTGAATTGTCCAATATGGGGTAGTTTTGTAAGTGTGTTTGTATTTTGAGCGCAGCGGTGTGTACCGCCAATGGTTTACCGCGGTTGAAAGACCGCCGTGGTGATTCATGGGTCACTGACATTTGGTCTGGCAGACATGTGTGGGTGACTGTATAGTGGCAGATTTCTTAGTGTGGGTCATAATACCCGCAGCGGAATACCGCCGCGGTCAAGGTATGTTGGCGGCCGTCAGCACGGCAGTAGGTGGCATTTACCGCCGGGGTTGTAATGAGGGCCTTAGTCTGTATATACATTCCCATCGTTTGCCCATTCCTCCCCAATTCCTTATGTTTGGCCCAAGCTTTAACCGGTTTTGATGCTGTTGATATCATGAGATAAAGAGATATTCTTGGAGTGGGCCATAGATGTTCATGGGCCACAGAGCCTGGAGAATTGTGGACTAGTAGAATTCTAGTTGGTCGTTGCAGTGTATCACATGATATAACCAGGTCCTCACTGTGGGTATGCAATCCCCACTCCACAAATGACATATACCTCTCCACATTCTTTACTTCTCATGCATATACTCTTAGTCCTCAACGGTCAGTCATCAGTAATTATCCATTATTCATCCTACCTTACTTTTGACTTTTTCTCATCCCTCAGTCCTTCCCTTCTTCTTCACTCCTCATTCTTTACTTCTCTTCTATCGTGCTAAGGGACCGGTTTAAATTCTTGGTGGAGAGAGAACAGTGGTATTTGCCAATGCTTAAAATATCCGTCATGCCAACTGACATTTCAGAATTTGACCATCTGCACCAGCAAAATAAAAAGGATGTCCTAAATGCCCTACTTCCTCCTCTTCTCTCACTCCTTCCCATCCATCAGCCATCTTCTATTTCCCATACATAAGTCATCTCTCACTTCGGATTTCAATAATCACTTCACATCCCTTACTCTGCATCACTCAGTCTACTTTTTGTGTTTCATCCCTCACCCCCCAGTTGTCCCTCATCTTTCCTCATTCCATCCCTTTATCTCACACTATCATTTACTCTCTCTACATTACTTGTCACATTACATTCCTCACCTCTTCCTATTCTTGTTTCCTCATCCCTCACTGCTCACACCTCCCCCATGAGAAATATTGAAATGGACAATGAAAATAGCTTAATTGTATACTGCACTGTTCATTGTAGGACATGCTGGCCACTTACATCTAATGCCTCAGTTCTCATTCTTCACTCGTTCCCTCTTGACCTTGTTGTGCAGCTGTCTTAGCTATAATTTTACACACGTTATTTTAGCGAACTAGGCCTGCTGCAGTGCACTTTAGTTCAGATATATTTTATTCAGCCTCATTTTATTATTTTAACATTAGCCACATTTGCGGTCTTGTTTTATTTTTTCTATCTAGTTGTTCTTCGCCTAGGTCAGCACTGCATTCTTGATCAAGACATTTTTTTCACTCTTTGCTTTTCTCAAGGCTACAATAAGATAGGTTGCCGGCAAAAGTGGTAAGCTGTGTCTGCAATGTTCACAGAAATGTACACACTCTTACGTGGGGATCTTTTCTTGGAACATCAGCTGTTTTATTATAAAACACTACTTCCCCCCATACATGTTAGAGGGAGATTCCAGCCAGATGACCACAACTGTATGCTGATCACCTATTGCTTCACTGCAGCTGCTAGTGTAGACTACCTGTTTCCTGGCCCATATGTCTATCTAGACTACAGGTCTCCCGCTCAGGTATGAGGGATGGTGTCATCCCAGGGGGAACCTGAAAGGCAGAATTAGAGCTTAACATGCTGTGCTCTAAATTAGCATAGGTAGGAATTATATTTATAAACCATAGTGACGGTATGGTAGGGTTATTCTTGTGTTTTACTCTCCTTGTCACCATTTTAAACTATTGTACTTCATCATCTTAGTTATTGCACTACATGCCTTACTATCTAAGATGCAGTTACTTCAATAAAACCTTATTGAATTATATGCTGCCTCTGATTGTCTTTGCATATGTGAGACTAATGTAACTGAGAGAACCGGATGAGATCCGAGTGACTACGATTCCCCTGAGGAGTCATTTATATCATGTGCCAGGTTGCACTAATCATCCCTGCACTTGGGTGGAGATGATGCAATGCTAGTTAGCCAGAAAAAAACCTGGATTAGGCCTACAGGTGTCACATGGTGCAGGATTAGTCTCAGTCTCCTGCAGTACAGGTGATTCTGCCGCCCAAATTCAGTAGTCCCATTAGGATAATGAGAACCTACGTGACAACCTCACACCTCTTTCTTCGCTTCTCATCCTTTTTTAATCAAACATCATTCCTCATTATCCTCCCTCTTTTGACAATGCTCAGTCCTGATATCTAACTCTTCATACTTCATTTGTCATCTGTAATCCCTCACTTTTAATCATTTCTTCCTTTCTTCCTCCTGTCTCACTCCTCAATCCTCACCTGCATCCTTTCTCACATCCCACACTCACCTTCTTCCTCACTTCTCATCCTCACCACTCCAATATCATCCTTTATTCCTCTCACACATTCCCTCACTTTCACATCTACTTTCCTCACTCTTCTTCCCTCACTCTGCACACTCTTAACCTCTTACTCAACACCCCTCATCTATCACTGCTCACTCCCTCTCACTTCAGCAATGACAAGGGAACTAGACAAATGATGTTTCCTAAAATGTCCACCACCCTGACCATATTGGAATATCCTCATTGCTCCGTGCTCATGACAGATCTCAATCATCAGCTTATATTTCTCACTCCTCACATCTCACTGTTCCCTCCATCTCGGCGCTCACTATAGCTCCACCAATCAACCTTCATTCCTCAGCCCTCACACTTCATCTCTCATTTGTTATTTCTCATCTCTCACTCCTCATCCATCATTCCCCATTCTTCATCCTTCAAACGTGCAGTATCTAATCCCTTTTAAGACATCCTCATTGCTCACTCATCATCCCTCAGACCTCACCTCTCATTCATTCATATCTCACCTCCAATCCCTCATGCCTTAGTAGTCAGTCCTTGTGCCTTGCACCTCAGCACTCATTCTTCTTCCCTCACTCTCCCATCATTACACCCCACGCCCCTAATGAATCATTCTGTCTCTCTTGTGGTTCACCATTTCTCCTCACTTTGTGTGATGAGAGAACTTAACTAACAATGAAGTCCTAGAATGTACACAACCCTGTCTATTTTCGGATAGTCCAATCCCTCACGCCTCATGCCTCTGTTCTTATTTCTAATTTCTTATCACTCATCCCTATTTGCATTTTCCTTTGCCCTTATGACTCACTGATCACCCCTCATTCATCAAACCTCCCTCCCTAACTCTCATTTTCCACGTATCACAGCTCAATTCTTATTTATCAATCCTAATTCCTCACCCCTACCCCTAATCATATATTCCACATTCTTCTACTCTCACACCTCACTCCTCATCTCCCATTTCTCTTCTCTCACTCTGTGTTCTTTTCATTTTCACCTCTTTATTGTTTATCCCTTTCTTTAGATTTCTCATCCCTCAATCTTCATCTCCAATTCCTCAATTCTCATTCTTTCCTCATTTTTCTTTATTCCTTGCTTCCTTTCCCTAACCCCTCATTTCTCATTTTTCACTTCTCATTCTTCAACCTGCATTCATCACGTCTCAGTTTTCCTTCCTCATACCTCATCACTCATGCCTCACTCCTAACTTCTTGTTCCGTATGCCTTGTTCCTCACTCTTCACATTTTTCACTGCTCGGGCCTCAACCCTTGGTCATCATACCTCACCTCTCAACCCTCTCACCTCATTCTTTACTAGTGTTCACTTACTGCTTGTCCTACACTTCCCCTCTCTTACTCTTCATCCTTCATCTTCACTCATTACCTCTTGTCCCTCAGTCACAATTCACAACTCTGTCTTAATCTCTTGCTCACCATTTCTCACTCTTTAACTCTCACCTCTTACTCATCATTTCTTCACTCCTCTTGCCTCACCCTTCATCTTTGGTTTTGTCTTTTTTTACTCTTCAGTCTTCATTTCTCAACCTTCACTCCTAATCACTCATCTCTCACTTCCATTCTTTCACTATTCTTCTCTTGCTTCTCATACCTCATGCTGCACTCCTCATCTCTCGCTACTTACCCTTCATGCCTTGCTCTAAGTCCTTATCCCCATCCATCACCCCTTCATTTCTGATATCTTTCATCCATGACTCATCTTTCAGTACTTATACCTAACATATCATCCCCACACTGTGCATATATTTTTTGTGATAAATTATTGAGTGTTCCATTCCTTTTAACGTTTTTTATAGTTGTTGGACATTACAATGCATGCAAATCAAGTATCTAAAAAACATGCTGACCCTTATAACGCAGTGCATGGCATTACATAATGGATATCAACCACACATTGTTGTGGCATGTATATATGTGTGTGTGTATGTATGTATTTGAATACATATAATATCTGTGTGTGCAAACACTCATATACCCATATATGTATATATTTATATATGTATGCATACACAGCAGTACCTCTCTGGAGAGCTCTAAAAAGAGTGAAACACGTGTTGGGGTTGCTTTTATTCATTCCAGCTTACCTTGGATGTTATTTTTCAAATTCAAACCTGTAACACAGTGCGTGGAGTGTGAAAAGGCTTTTGTTTTTGTTTTTAGCTCAGCATGGATGGCACTAGCTAATCCTGTGCTGAAAGACCTTGCTGTAAACATGGTAAAAGACCTTCCTAGCTTGGTGTCGGTGGAACTGTACAAATCCTATGCTTAAAAACATTTCTAGAAAAATGGGCATTTGAGGTGAGCAGATTTAAAGTGCTGGTGGAGTTGTAAGATGCTCCATAGAAAGACGCCCCTTTTTTAGGGTCAAGCGCATAGCGCTCTGTCCCTGTTGTAATCTCTCTTTGGGCTTTTAACCACGTCCATGTCACGCCTGTCACTTTCATTGGTTTGTGGGCTTGCCTTTTACAATTTGCTTCATTTCATTAGTGAAAGGCATGCATACTTCATTCCTTTTTTCAGTTTTTAGCCCTCCTCGAGCGCACCGGCCAACTACTGAAAACTTATGTTTTCCGTATGGTTTCTGGGCTACTTCTTCTCTTTATTTCGCAGGCAGGTTGTAGGAGGCTGCCTGGCTTGTAGTGGGTACCAAGGGGTACTTACACTCTGTGCCAGGTCCAGTAATCCCTTATTAGTGTAGAAGAGGTGTTTCTAGCAGCTTAGGCTGATAGAAGGTAGCTATAGCAGAGCAGCTTAGGCTGAACTAGGAGACATGCAAAGCCCCTACTATACCACTGGTGTCATATGCACAATATCATAAGTGTAGGAGGCTGGACTGGCTTGTAGTGAGTACCAAGGGGTACTTGCACCTTGCACCAGGCCCAGTTATCCCTTATTAGTGTATAGGGTGTCTAGCAGCTTAGGCTGATAGATAATGGTAGCTTAGCAGAGCAGCTTAGGCTGAACTAGGAGACGTGTGAAGCTACTACAGTACCACTTAGTGTTATATGCACAATATCATAAGAAAACACAATACACAGTTATACTAAAAATAAAGGTACTTTATTTTTATGACAATATGCCAAAGTATCTTAGAGTGTACCCTCAGTGAGAGGATAGGGAATATACACAAGATATATATACACAATAGCAAAAATATGCAGTATAGTCTTAGAAAACAGTGCAAACAATGTATAGTTACAATAGGATGCAATGGGGAAACATAGGGATAGGGGCAACACAAACCATATACTCCAAAAGTGGAATGCGAACCACGAATGGACCCCAAACCTATGTGACCTTGTAGAGGGTCGCTGGGACTATTAGAAAATAGTGAGAGTTAGAAAAATAACCCTCCCCAAGACCCTGAAAAGTGAGTGCAAAGTGCACTAAAGTTCCCCTAAGGACAAAGAAGTCGTGTTAGAGGAATAATGCAGGAAAGACAGAAACCAGCAATGCAACAACTGTGCATTTCCAATCTAGGGTACCTGTGGAACAAGGGGACCAAGTCCAAAAGTCACAAGCAAGTCGGAGATGGGCAGATGCCCAGGAAATGCCAGCTGCGGGTGCAAAGAAGCTTCTACTGGGCAGAAGAAGCTGAGGTTTCTGCAGGAACGAAAAGGGCTAGAGACTTCCCCTTTGGTGGACGGATTCCTCTCGCCTTGGAGAGTCGTGCAAAAGTGTTTTTCCGCCGAAAAGATGCCAACAAACCTTGCTAGTTGCAAATCGTGCGTTTCGCTTTTTTGGATGCTGCTGGGGCCCAGGAGGGACCAGGAGGTCGCAAATTGGACCTGAAGAGAGAGGGGACGTCGAGCAAGACAAGGAGCCCTCTCTGAAGCAGGTAGCACCCGGAGAAGTGCCAGAAACAGGCATTACGAGGATGTGTGAAATGGTGCTCGCCGAAGTTGCACAAAGGAGTCCCACGTCGCCGGAGACCAACTTAGAAAGTCGTGCAATGCAGGTTAGAGTGCCGTGGACCCAGGCTTGGCTGTGCACAAAGGATTTCCGCCGGAAGTGCACAGGGGCTGGAGTAGCTGCAAAGTCGCGGTTCCCAGCAATGCAGCCCAGCGAGGTGAGGCAAGGACTTACCTCCACCAAACATGGACTGAAGAGTCACTGGACTGTGGGGGTCACTTGGACAGAGTCGCTGGATTCGAGGGACCTCGCTCGTCGTGCTGAGACGAGACCCAAGGGACCAGTAATGCAGCTTTTTGGTGCCTGCGGTTGCAGGGGGAAGATTCCGTCGACCCACGGGAGATTTCTTCGGAGCTTCTGGTGCAGAGAGGAGGCAGACTACCCCCACAGCATGCACAAGCAGGAAAACAGTCGAGAAGGCAGCAGGATCAGCGTTACAGAGTTGCAGTATTCGTCTTTGCTACTATGTTGCAGGTTTGCAGGCTTCCAGCGCGGTCAGCAGTCGATTCCTTATCAGAAGGTGAAGAGAGAGATGCAGAGGAACTCGGATGAGCTCTTGCATTCGTTATCTGAAGTTTCCCCAGAGACAGAGACCCTAAATAGCCAGAAAAGAGGGTTTGGCTACCTAGGAGAGAGGATAGGCTACTAACACCTGAAGGAGCCTATCAGCAGGAGTCTCTGACGTCACCTGGTGGCACTGGCCACTCAGAGCAGTCCAGTGTGTCAGCAGCACCTCTGTTTCCAAGATGGCAGAGGTCTGGAGCACACTGGAGGAGCTCTGGACACCTCCCAGGGGAGGTGCAGGTCAGGGGAGTGGTCACTCCCCTTTCCTTTGTCCAGTTTCGCGCCAGAGCACGGGCTAAGGGGTCCCTGAACCGGTGTAGACTGGCTTATGCAGAATTGGGCACCTCTGTGCCCAACAAAGCATTTCCAGAGGCTGGGGGAGGCTACTCCTCCCCTGCCTTCACACCATTTTCCAAAGGGAGAGGGTGTCACACCCTCTCTCAGAGGAAGTTCTTTGTTCTGCCATCCTGGGCCAGGCCTGGCTGGACCCCAGGAGGGCAGATGCCTGTCTGAGGGGTTGGCAGCAGCAGCAGCTGCAGTGAAACCCCAGGAAGGGCAGTTTGGCAGTACCAGGGTCTGTGCTACAGACCACTGGGATCATGGAATTGTACCAACAATGCCAGGATGGCACAGAGGGGGCAATTCCATGATCATAGACATGCTACATGGCCATATTCGGAGTTACCATTGTGAAGCTACATATAGGTAGTGACCTATATGTAGTGCACGCGTGTAATGGTGTCCCCGCACTCACAAAGTTCAGGGAATTGGCTCTGAACAATGTGGGGGCACCTTGGCTAGTGCCAGGGTGCCCTCACACTAAGTAACTTTGCACCTAACCTTTACCAGGTAAAGGTTAGACATATAGGTGACTTATAAGTTACTTAAGTGCAGTGTAAAATGGCTGTGAAATAACGTGGACGTTATTTCACTCAGGCTGCAGTGGCAGGCCTGTGTAAGAATTGTCAGAGCTCCCTATGGGTGGCAAAAGAAATGCTGCAGCCCATAGGGATCTCCTGGAACCCCAATACCCTGGGTACCTCAGTACCATATACTAGGGAATTATAAGGGTGTTCCAGTAAGCCAATGTAAATTGGTAAAAATGGTCACTAGCCTGTTAGTGACAATTTGGAAAGAAATGAGAGAGCATAACCACTGAGGTTCTGATTAGCAGAGCCTCAGTGAGACAGTTAGTCACTACACAGGTAACACATTCAGGCACACTTACGAGCACTGGGGCCCTGGGTTACCAGGGTCCCAGTGACACATACAACTAAAACAACATATATACAGTGAAAAATGGGGGTAACATGCCAGGCAAGATGGTACTTTCCTACAATAAGAAAACACAATACACAGATATAATAAATAAAAATTAAGGTACTTTATTTTTATGACAATATGCCAAAAGTATCTCAGTGAGTACCCTCAGTATGAGGATGCCAAATATACAGAAGATATATGTACACAATACCAAAAATATGCAGTAATAGCAAAATGAAGTAATGCAAGCAATGTAAAGTTACAGTAGATTGCAATAGGAGCACACAGGTATAGGGGCAACACAAACCATATACTCCAAAAGTGGAATGCGAACCACGAATGGACCCCAAACCTATGTGAGCTTGTAGAGGGTTGCTGGGACTGTAAGAAAACAGTGAGGGTTTGAAAAATAGCCCACCCCAAGACCCTGAAAAGTAGGTGTAAAGTGCACCTATAACCCCCAGAGAGCACAGAAGTCGTGGTAGGGGGTTTCTGCAAGGAAGACCAACACCAGCAAAGCAACCAAAGTGGATATCCGGACCTGAGTACCTGTGGAACAAGGGGACCAAGTCCAAGAGTCACGACAATGTCGAGAGAGGGCAGATGCCAAGGAAATGCCAGCTGAGGGTGCAAAGAAGCTGCCACCGGATGGTAGAAGCTGTGGATTCTGCAAGAACGAAGAGGGCTAGAAACTTCCCCTTTGGAGGATGGATGTTCAACGTCGTGAAGAAGCTTGCAGAGGTGTTCCCACGCAGAAAGACCACAAAAAAGCCTTGCTAGCTGCAAGGGTTGCGGTTAGGGTTTTTGGATGCTGCTGTGGCCCAGGAGGGACCAGGATGTCGCCACTTGGATGAGGAGACAGAGGGGGCACCCAGCAAGTCAGGAAGCCCTCACAGAAGCAGGCAGCACCCGCAGAAGTACCTATCAGACACTTAGAAGAGGAGTGAACCGGAGTCCACCCAAAGTCAGAAAAGGGAGTCCCACGACGCCGGAGGACAACTCAGAAGGTTGTGCACTGCAGGTTAGAGTGTCGGGTACCCAGGCTTGGCTGTGCATGAAGGAAATCCTGTACCACGCTCATCGTGCTAAGAGGGGACCCAGAGGACCGGTGATGCAGTCTTTTGTTGCCTGTGGTTGCAGGGGGAAGATTCCGTCGTCCCACGGGAGATTTCTTCAGAGCTCCTGGTGCAAGAAGGAGGCACGCTACCCCCAGAGCCTGCACCACCAGGAAACAGGCGACAAAGCGGCAGGATCAGCGATACAAGCGATACAAGGTTGCAGTAGTCGTCTTTACTACTTTGTTGCGGTTTTGCAGGCGTCCTGAGTAGTCAGCGGTCAATCCTTTGGCAGAAGGTGAAGAGAGAGATGCAGAGGAACTCTGGTGAGCTCTTGCATTCGGTATCTGAAGAATTCCCCAAAGCAGAGACCCTAAATAGCCAGAAAAGGAGGTTTGGCTACCTAGGAAGGAGGATAGGCTAGTAACACAGGTAAGAGCCTATCAGAAGGAGTCTCTGATGTCACCTGATGGCACTGGCCACTCAGAGCAGTCCAGTGTGCCAGCAACACCTCTGTTTCCAAGATGGCAGAGGTCTGGAGCACACTGTAGGAGCTCTGGGCACCTCCCCTGGGAGGTGCAGGTCAGGGGAGCGGTCACTCCCCTTTCCTTTGTCCAGTTTCACGCCAGAGAAGGGCTGGGGGATCCCTGGACCGGTGTAGACTGGCTTATGCAGAGATGGGCACCATCTGTGCCCATTAAAGCATTTCCAGGGGCTGGGGGAGGCTACTCCTCCCCAGCCCTGACACCTTTTTCCAAAGGGAGAGGGTGTAACACCCTCTCTCTGAGGAAGTCCTTTGTTCTGCCTTCCTGGGCCAGGCCTGGCTGGACCCCAGGAGGGCAGAAACCTGTCTGAGGGGTTGGCAGCAGCAGCAGCTGCAGTGAAACCCCTGAAAAGGCAGTTTGGCAGTACCAGGGTCTGTGCTACAGACCCGTGGGATCATGGGATTGTGCCAACAATGCCAGGATGGCATAGAGGGGGTAATCCCATGATCTTAGACATGTTACATGGCCATATTCGGAGTTACCATTGTGAAGCTACACATAGGTAGTGACCTATGTGTAGTGCACACGTGTAATGGTGTCCCCGCACTCACAAAGTCCGGGGAATTTGCCCTGAACGATGTGGGGGCACCTTGGCTAGTGCCAGGGTGCCCACACAATAAGTAACTTAGCACCCAACCTTCACCATGTGAAGGTTAGACATATAGGTGACTTATAAGTTACTTAAGTGCAGTGGTAAATGGCTGTGAAATAACATGGACGTTATTTCACTCAGGCTGCAGTGGCAGGCCTGTGTAAGAATTGTCAGAGCTCCCTATGGGTGGCAAAAGAAATGCTGCAGCCCTTAGGGATCTCCTGGAACCCCAATACCCTGGGTACCTCAGTACCATATACTAGGGAATTATAAGGGTGTTCCAGTATGCCAATGTGAATTGGTGAAATTGGTCACTAGCCTGTTAGTGACAATTTGAAAAGCAGAGAGAGCATAACCACTGAGGTTCTGGTTAGCATAGACTCAGTGAGACAGTTAGTCATCACACAGGGAACACATACAGGGCACACTTATGAGCACTGGGGCCCTGGCTGGCAGGGTCCCAGTGACACATACACTAAAACAACATATATGCAGTGAAATATGGGGGTAACATGCCAGGCAAGATGGTACTTTCCTACACAGGTCAATCTCGCTGGGCGGTAACCGAGCGCTTTGCATGACATCGTCCATGTCACATGGCTAATTGCACTTTTGCCGTTTACATAGATAACTGCACTTTTGCTGGTTACATGGATAATTGCACTTTGGCCGAAACGTTTCACGGCGAAGTAACTTCTGTTTCCTTTTGTGTGTCTCTGTCACGCTTCATGGTGGCCGTGGACTTGCTTGTGTGAAACTGTTTTACTTTTCAGCTTATGTGTCAAGTCCGGTCAGGAGTTTAAAACGCAAATAGCTCTAATTTGATCAAACGGGAGATCCATTGCATTGCAAATGTGTGTTTAATCCTTACTTCCCTTTACCTTTACCAACTTACTAAATCCTAAGATCACCCTTACCTCCCCTTACCTTTACCCACTCCTAAGCCCCCAAAATATCCTTACCTCCCTTTACCTTTCCCCACCGTCAAACCCTACAATCATTGTTTCCTCCCTTTACCTCTATGCATACATAAAAAATTATGTTATTTACAAAAATACTTACCTGCGTGATAAAGTACTGTGTGACAAATGTAGAAATGATTACCTACATTGTAAATGGATGCATGTAATGGGTGTGTGGTAAAAGCTGGTTCCTTGTTTTATATTCTCTGAAACCGACGCTATATTAATTTTAGTTAATTCATTTTAGTCCATATCATACCCTTTCAGAATGAGAAATATTAATTTCAATATATAATTTTAAAGCAAATCAACATAAGTTCAATCAAGGCATATTCATTTAAACAGGGGTCATATTCATTTAAACATGGCATGTGTTTATTTCAATATGTGCTTTATTTATTTCAAAGCATGCTACATTTATCTCACATAAATTGATGTTCATTTCAAAAAGTGTCATATTCATTTAAATGAATGCATAATAATCTCGATGTGGGACATAATAATTTCACCAGGTGTCATATTCATTTCAAAGTGGTTTATATTCATCTTAACATGAGATATTCCTTTATATGAGTGTCATATTAATTTCAATGGATGTCATATTTACCTTAACACCTGTCATAATAATTTTAACATGGGTCATATCCATTTCAACATTGGTCATATTCATTTCAATATATGCAATATGTATTTTGTTGTGTATCATATTAATTTAAATGCAAAACATAATCATTTTGACAGGTTTCATTTTAATTTCAGCATTGAGCATATTCATTTCAAGATATGTTAATTTGAGTTCAATTAGGCTCATATTCATCTCCATGTACCTAATTTTCATCTTAGCATGTGTCACATTCCTTTCAATGGATGTCTTATTCATATTAACACATCATATTAATTTTAACATGAATCAATTCCATTGCAAAACATATCATAAGCATGTCAATGTTTATCATATTACTTCCAGTGCAATCTGTATTAATTTTGGTAAATGTCATGTTCATTTTAAGGTTACTCATATTCATTTTAAAACATGTCAAATTTATTTCAATGAAGCTCACATTCATTTCAACTCATGTCATACTAATTTTAACATGTGCTATATTTCTTTCAATCAATGTTATATTTATTTCAATGGGTGTCATATTCTTATTAACACTTGCTATATTAGTTGTAAGATGCAAAATATCCATTTTAACATATTCAGAATATAATATATTAATTTCAGTATCTTATGTTCATTTAAATCTGTCAAATTCATTTCAATGTATGTCATATTCCTTTTGGTGTGTGTCAGACATTTCAAGAAATGTTCCATTCTTTTTGATGAAAATAGCATTCATTTCAGTGATTGTTATAGTCTGTACAGTGAAGATCCTATTTATTTCAGTATGACTGATATATTGTTCAGTATATCTCTTATTCAATTCAGAGTGTGTATTATTCATATAAATCACTAAGCAGGACCTTCACTCTGCCAGCTTTCATATTTGTTTGGTTCAATTCAGATTCACTCTGCCACGTACCATATTTATTTTGACACATAATACATTAATTCTGGAGTATGTCATATTCATTTTGCAGCACACTATGCATTTCAGGAGGTGTCCTATACGGGGAGCTGTAATTTTGGCATGAACAGCTTCACATAGAGCACAGGTAGGAGCTGGTTTGTATTTCTTTTATGTTGACCCTTTGTATTCAGTTGTAGAATGCTATATTGTCACTGTGGCATTCCATGTCATTCTCTACCTGACATGAATCTTGCTGGCGTTCCTTACAATAATAAACCTTTGAAATCAAGAAAACTGAAACCCCCTGTGGGCAAAACCTGCATCCCGACAACAGTGCAAAAAACTTGGGGTAAAACTGTTGGCGATTCTCAGGAAGGGGAGGACAGCACCCAGTGAAAAATGTGCCCTGCTGGATTTGTGAGCAAACATTTTGAAGTGACTGCTATCTATATTTTCTATATACATCCTGTCTTGCCTGCAAGGTATATATTTCCAACCAGTAAGGAGGAACGTCAGACCCACAGACTAATCATAAGGTACCTCATTACTGGTTACTGTTCCTTTATTTATCGAACACATAAGCTGAAATGACACATTTTTTAAAAACATTTTCCAAGCTCTGAACAATTCTATTAGTGCAAGGTGCTACATAAAGGAGCACTTTCATTTAAAATACCATTGAGTTTTACATACCAATATCTTTGGTGGAATCTGCAGACAAGATAGGATCTGTTGTACTAACAATTGCTCCAAATATCATGCCCTCAAACCAGCCAAAATTGTAGGCATATAAGTTAGTAGCTACCAATCCATGTAAAACTGTATTGATCAGAAATCCAGGAATTGAAAGAAGAAGTATCTGTAAAAAGAAGCATACAAAGTCAATCATGAGAGCATTTCCCATTATTTTCATTTTTGAAAAGTTCCTGATTAGAAAAAAAATTAATTAGTCACACACTTTTAATGAATGAATTGTGCACCACAGTGCTCAAAAATAATAGTAACAAACACATCTTATTTCCACCTACTGTCCAACTGGGATTTTGCAATGGTTTTGGGGTATATAGCATTAGCTCATGTCTCATTCCAACATCTATCAATCAACCGATCAAACAACATTTATAAAATGCGGCTTATCACCCATGGGGTCTCAAGGCACTAGCTGGGGGACGCAGGTAGTCGAAGAGCCAGATCTTGAGATCCTTCCTGAACTGAGCCAGCAATGGGGACTGCCTGAGGTGGAGCGGCTTCGTGTTCCAGGTAGGAGAAGGATCTTCCTCCAGCTGTGTCCTTCTGAGGGGGATCCTGGGGATGGTAGCGAGTGCGTTGCCTGGAGGGGCTGTAGAAGGAGAGGTGGTGGTTGAGGTGGGCAGGCCGATGTTGAGGAGGGCCTTGTATGCATGGGTCAGGAGTTTGAAGTTGATGCATTAGTTGGCGGAGTGCCAGTGTAGGTCTCTCAGATGGGCGGAGATGTGGCTGTTGCAGGAGATGTCCAGGATCAGGCTGGCCACGGCATTCTCTGGAGTCCTGCTTGGAGTTTTTTGTTAATTCCAGCATAGAGTACATTGCAGTAGTCGAGTTTACTGCTGACGAGTGCTTGGGTGACTGTTCTCCTTGTGTCGATGGGGATCCACTTGAAAATCTTCTGGAGCAGGTGAAGGGTGTGAAAGCATGATGAGGAGACGGCGTTGACTTGGCGGGTCATGAACAGTGATGAGTCAAGAATGATGCCGAGGTTGCGGGCGGGGTCGATCAGAGGTGGGGCAGTTCCAAGGCTGTTGGGCGACCAGGAGTCATCCCTGGTGGAATTGGCGGGCCACAGGATGAGGATCTCCTTCTTGTCATAGTTGAGTTTGAGGCAGCTTTCCCTCATCCAGTCAGCGACTACCTTCATTCCATTGTGAAAATTTATTTTGGCTGTAGATGGTCCTTCGAGCGAATGAGCTGTGTGTCGTCGGCATTTGCCACAACTGTAGCAAGAGGACCTACAAAATGTCAAGAATTACCACTATGATACTACACACTTTCAGCTGGGAAGTCCCACTGTGGGCCCACTGGGAAATGCAGCTACAGTGTCCGCAAAGCAGGCTGCTAGGTATACAAATACTGCTTCATTAGAGGATACGTTGGTGTTATAGCCCTCGGGGAGGGGGTGATGCCCCATTCTATGTCTGTAACACAGGAATGCTTCGCACTCCTATCAGAGGAGCCAGAAAGTTGGCAGTTGGCTGGGACAAATATCACACTGTATTTCATATTAAAACTGTAATAAAATATTACTAGTAATTAGAACAGAACCATGTAGCTTTTCACATTATAATGAAATAACATGGTCAACATAACTCATCCCAGAATGAAAAGAGCTGAGGAAGACAGAGGAAGTACTACAGTGGTACTTTAACCCCGATTCAGTTCTGGCAATTAAGGCTCACTTTATAAGGCAGCCAAAGCAGTATCCCCAGTGGTGATCCCAGCAGGGGTGGACAGGCCTTTTACTCCATTGGGCAATTCTTCTTTGTGCTGTAGACCATGGAAGCCAGTTTTGAAAGACTGTCCACTGCAGGTGCCTCTGACACTTTCCCAGCTCCCTGAGGTTGATTGCAGGAGACATAGGGAGGCTTCGGGTGAGGGAGGCTGAAGGTGGACAGAAAGTAATCAGAGCAATAGAAGAGTGATGGTGAAAGAGAGAATGGATAGATGGAAAGAGAGATAGCATATGGAGAAAAAAGTAGCGGGGTTGGTTTGAGCGTTTTTGCCAGGGCTCTAGTCTGGCCCTGGATACTACCCACACGGACAGGGTCGGAGTGGTATATAGGGAAATCCAGCAGTGCCCAAAGGGCTGGTCATACAGATCAGTGTCTGGGCTGTGTTTTTACTCTGCTTGTGGGTTTGTTTTATTGTGTTGTGGGCTGGTTTTTAGGTTGAGCGTAAGCGTACGATCTCATGTATACTTCAGTATTCATCTCTGTGGGCTTAAAGCCATTTCTTGTGCTTTTCATTTGTTTGTTTCAGTGTTCTTTAAATATCCTTACTTGCTAGTGGTCAGTCCTGCCTCTATGTCCCTCCTCCTTTTCTCTTTCATCCTTCCAAAGGAGCAGGGATTAACTACAGTATCATTGCGCTTTGTCATGTTTATCTGTTGCATGAGGGACTTTTTTTTCTTGGTTTCCTGCTCATGTTTGGCAAAGCTGGCATTTTTTTTGCAGAGCAATCTTGCTCAGAGCTTAGCTTCGCTCCAACTCTGTTTCTGTAAGCAGGGCTCCAAATAATGCTGTTATCTTGGTCAGATTTGCTAAGCATTCGAAGACCGAGAGCAAATGCCAGAGGACGCCTGTTCGTGCCCCAAACGCCCTCATGCTTAAACCAGTATTAGCCACTTATTATTACTCAGGGCAGCATCCCAGACAATCATTATCTTGCACACTATTGTGGGTCCTTTGCTCAACCTGAGACTGAAATCAACCTACACAAGTACGCCTCAGAACTTCCCACAGCAACAGGGAATGTCAATGTCTCTCTACAGATTACTCATACAGATAATCACCCTACAAACCCCATGGAAAGGAGGCAGCCGAAATAATTCTGTTTCTGGACCCTAGGACACAGACAAGCCCTTATATGTCCAGCAAAAGACACAGTGGTGATTCCAAAGAAAAAATAAATGTTACACTGTCACAGCAAAGGCACCTAGTACTACAGGTAACATAAGACAAATGATGGGGCTGGAATAACCTCCTGGAAACCAGGAGCAGACCCTGTACAAAGGACTACACTTAAACAAAGGGTAAGACAAAATAGCAGACTTACCGGATGCAAAAGCCCAAGGGGAGAAAGAAGAAAAAGCACTCGAAAAGAACCTGAGAGGTGTAACAAAAGGTCAGAAGCAGGGCATCAAACTGGGGAACAAGTGGGCAATTCAACTGTAGGAGGCTGGCCTGGCTTGTAGTGGGTATCAGAGGTACTTACACCTTGTGCCAGGTCTAGTTATCCCTTATTAGTGTAGAAGAGGTGTTTCTAGCAGCTTAGACTGATAGAAGGTAGCTATGGCAAAGCAGCTTAGGCTGAACTAGGAGCCATGTAAAGCTCCTACTATACCACTGGTGTCATATGCACATATCATGCCTGGCATGTTACCCCCATATTTCACTGTATACATGTTGTTTTAGTCTATGTGTCAATGGGACCCTGCCAGCCAGGGCCCCAGTGCTCATAAGTACGTACCCTCTATGTGTTCCCTGTGTTATGCCTAACTGTCTCACTGAGGCTCTGCTAACCAGACCAATTTCACCAATTCACATTGGCATACTGGAACACCCTTATAATTCCCTAGTATATGGTACTGAGGTACCCAGGGTATTGGGGTTCCAGGAGATCCCTATGGGCTGCAGCATTTCTTTTGCCACCCATAGGGAGATCTGACAATTCTTACACAGGCCTGCCAGTGCAGCCTAAGTGAAATAACGTCCACGTTATTTCACAGCCATTTACCACTGCACTTAAATAACTTATAAGTCACCTATATGTCTAACCTTCACCTGGTGAAGGTTGGGTGCTAAGTAACTTAGTGTGTGGGAACCCTGGCACTAGCCAAGGTGCCCCCACATCATTCAGGGCAAATTCCCTGGACTTTGTGAGTGCGGGGACACCATTACATGTGTGCACTGTACAGAGGTCACTACCTATGTACAGCGTCACAATGGTAACTCCGAACATGGCCATATAACATGTCTAAGATCATAGAATTGTCACCCCAATGCCATTCTGGCATTGGGGGGACAATTCCATGATCCCACCGGGTCTCTAGCACAGAACCCGGGTACTGCCAAACTGCCTTTCCGGGGTCTCCACTGCAGCTGCTGCTGCTGCCAACCCCTCAGACAGGTTTCTGCCCTCCTGAGGTCCAGGCAGCCCTGGCCCAGGAAGGCAGAACACAGGACTTCCTCAGAGAGAGGGTGTTACACCCTCTCCCTTCTGGAAAAAGGTGTCAGGGCTGGGGAGGAGTAGCCTCCCCCAGCCTCTGGAAATGCTTTAATGGGCACAGATGGTGCCCATCTCTGCATAAGCCAGTCTACACCGGTCCAGGGATCCCCCAGCCCTGCTCTGGCGTGAAACTGGACAAAGGAAAGGGGAGTGACCACTCCCCTGACCTGCACCTCCCAGGGGAAGTGCCCAGAGCTCCTCCAGTGTGCTCCAGACCTCTGCCATCTTGGAAACAGAGGTGTTGCTGGCACACTGGACTGCTCTGAGTGGCCAGTGCCAGCAGGTGACGTCAGAGGTTCCTTCTGATAGGCTCTTACTTCTCTTGGTAGCCAATCCTCCTTCCTAGGTAGCCAAACCTCATTTTCTGGCTATTTAGGGTCTCTGCTTTGGGGATCTCACTAGATAACGAATGCATCTCCCTCTTTACCTTCTGCCAAAGGATCGACAGCTGACTGCTCAGGACACCTGCAAAACCTCAACAAAGTAGCAAGGTGACTACTAGCAACCTTGTATTGCTTCATCCTGCCGGCTTTCTCGACTGTTTCCAGGTGGTGCATGCTTTGGGGTAGCCTGCCTCCTCTCTGCACCAGGAGCTCTGAAGAAATCTCCTGTGGGTCGACGGAATCTTCCCCCTGCAACCACAGGCAACAAAGGACTGCATCACCGGTCCTCTGGGTTCCATTTCAGCATGACGAGCTTGGTCCCTGGAACTAAGCAACTCTGTGCAAGTGACTCCCACAGTCTAGTGACTCTTCTGTCCAAGTTAGGTGGAGGTAAGTCCTTGCCTCCCCACGCTAGACTGCATTTCTGGGTACCGCGTGATTTGCAGCTTCTCCGGCTCCTGTGCACTCTTCCAGGATTTCTTCGTGCACAGCCAAGCCTGTGTCCCCGACACTATAACCTGCAGTGCACAGCCTTCAGAGTTGTCCTCTGGTGTCGTGGGACTCCCTTTTGTGACTTCGGGTGGACTCTGGTTCACTTTTCTTCGAAGTGCCTGTTCAGGTACTTCTGCGGGTGCTGCCTGCTTCTGTAAGGGATTCCTACGTTGCTGAGCGCCCCCTCTGTCTCCTCATCCAAGTGGCGACATCCTGGTCCCTCCTGGGCCACAGCAGCACCCAAAAAACCTAACCATGACCCTTGCAGCTAGCAAGGCTTGCTTGCGGTCTTTCTGCGTGGGAACACATCTGCAAGCTTCATCGCGACGTGGGACATCCATCCTCCAAAGGGGAAGTTTCTAGTCCTCTTCTTTCTTGCAGAACTCCAAGCTTCTTCCAACAGGTGGCAGCTTCCTTGCACCCTCAGCTGGCCTTTCCTGGGCTCCTGCCCACTCTCGACACTGTTGTGACTATTGGACTTAATCACCTTGTTTTACAGGTACTCCGGTCTGGAAATCCACTGTTGTTGCATTGCTGGTGTTTGTTCTTCCTGCAGAATCCCCTATCACGACTTCTGTGCTCTCTGGGGGTAGTAGGTGCACTTTACACCTACCTTTCAGAGTTGTAGGGGGAACCCAATCCATGATTGTTTGGATTTTCCCCTGAAGTGGTGCAATCTGTTCTCCACCTACCAGGTGGCCCAGATAAACCACCTTACCCTGCGCTATCTAGCACTTTGAGGCCTTGCTAGTGAGGCCTGCCTTTTGCAGGGCCTCCAAAAATGTCCAAAGGTGGATCAGGTGCTCATCCCAGGTGGAGCTAAAGACAGCAATATCATCTAGATATGCTGCACTAAAAGCCTCCAACCCTTGCAGGACTGTCTTCACCAACCTCTGAAAAGTGGCACGTGCATTTTTCAACCCAAAGGGCATCACTGTAAATTGGTAGTGCCCTCCTATAGTTGAAAATGCAGTTTTAGGTTTAGCATCCTCAGCCAATTTGATCTGCCATTACCCTGCAGTAAAATCAAAGGTGCTAAGATACTTGGCAGATGCCAGTGTATCTATGAGCTCATCTGTCCTGGGTATAGGGTGAGCATCAGTTTTTGTTACCTGATTGAGACCCCTGTAGTCTACACAAAATCAAATCTCCCTTTTTCCATCTTTTGAGTGAGGCTTTGGTACAAGCACCACAGGACTCGCCCATGGGCTTTCAGAAGGTTCAACCACTCCTAGATCAAGCATTTTCTGAACCTCTTGTTTTATGCAGACCCTGACATGGTCAGACTGCCTATAGATTTTACTTTTGACAGGCAAGCTGTCTCCAGTATCGATTGTGTGTTCACACCAGGATGTGGTACCTGGAACAATTGAAAAGAGTTCAGAAAATTGTCCAAGGAGATTTATGCAGTTGTCTTTCTGTTCTGCAGTCAGATAATTTGCCAAAACTACTCCCTCCACTAAATAATCATTTTCAGTGGTGGAAAAGAGATCAGGGAGAGGGTCACTCTCTTCTTCCTGTCCCTCATCTGTTGCCATGAGCAGGGTGAGATCAGCCCTGTCATAGTAGGGTTTTAGGCGGTTGACATGAATCACCCTAAGGGGACTCCTGGCAGTGCCCAGGTCTACCAGATAGGTAACCTCATTCTTCTTTTCAACAATGAGATGAGGTCCACTCCATTTGTCCTGGAGTGCTCTTGGGGCCACAGGCTCCAATACCCACACCTTCTGTCCTGGTTGGTACTGAATCAGAACAGTCTTCTGGTCATACCATTGCTTCTGGAGCTCTTGGCTGGCCTGAAGGTTTTTACTGGCCTTTTTCATGTACTCGGCCATTCTGGATCTTAGGCAAAGTACATAGTCCACTATGTCCTGTTTGGGAGCTTTTAAAGGTTGTTCCCAACCCTCATTCACAAGTGTTAGTGGACCTCTTACAGTGTGTCCAAAGAGGAGTTCAAAGGGGCTGAATTCCACTCCTTTCTGGGGTACTTCCCTGTAAGCAAAAAGGAGGCAAGCTAACAGGACATCCCATCTCCTCCTAAGTTTTTCAGGGAGTCCCATTATCATACCTTTGAAAGTTTTACTAAACCTCTCTACCAGTCCATTAGTCTGTGGATGATAAGGGGTGGCGAAGAATGAGTTACTTACCTTCGGTAACAACTTTTCTGGTGGATACATTAGCTACCTGTGGATTCCTCACCTATTGAATACTCCCCTTGCGCCAGCATTCGACGGAAATCTTCTTCCTAGCTTCTGCACGTCAACGAGGACGTCACGATTGCCCACGCGACGCCGTCTGACGTCATACAGGCAATAAGAGGTCCTTGCCGACGTGCCGACATCAGTACCAACATTTTTACGTGCCTGAGACTAATAGGCCATTGAGACAACCAATCAAATAACAATATTTAATAATATCGAAGATAAACACATCATTCCAAAAACTCAAGATCTTTTTTTTTAAATAAATAAATACATAAATCAATATATATATACAGTATATGTACAAGCCCTCAAGTACCAAGAGGAGCACACCCAAGAACAACTTGGTTAGACCAGACAGGCAATGGGGAGGCGGGTGGGAACGTGAGGAATCCACAGGTGGCTAATGTATCCACCAGAAAAGTCGTTACCGAAGGTAAGTAACTCGTTCTTCTGATGGATACAACTGAATAGAGTCCCAAAGCAGTACCGAACTCGGTGGAGGGTGCCTGAATGGCCAAACCAAGAAATCCTGCAGCACTGACCGTGCAAAATGGCCATCCCTCCTAACCTCTGAATCCAAGCAGTAATTCTTTGCAAAAGTGTGGAGGGACGACAAAGTTGCGGCCTTGCAGATCTCGACCACAGGAACACCCCTAGCCAAGGCCGAAGAGGCCGACTTAGCTCTGGTGGAATGAGCTCTTATACCATCAGGGGGTTCCTTCTTTGCTAGAGAGTAACACAGTTTAATGCAAAGAAAGACCCACCTGGAGAGTGTTCTCTTGTGGACTGCCCTTCCTCTCCTCTTTCCCATGTACCCGATGAAGAGTTGATCCTCCAATCTGAAATCCTTTGTTCTGTTCACATAGAAGCTTAGTGCTCTCCTCGGATCTAAGCGGTGTAGTCTTTCTTCTTCTTTCGAAGGATGAGGCGGAGGATAAAACGAGGAAAGAGTAATCGTTTGGGCCATATGAAAGGGTGAAACAACCTTCGGTAGGAAAGCAGCCTTGGTCCTCAACACCACCTTATCCCCATAAAAAGATGTGTAAGGGGGTTTAACAGATAGAGCCTGCAGCTCACTCACTCTTCTTGCAGAAGTAATTGCAACAAGGAAAACAGTCTTTAGAACCAATAACCTTAAAGGGCAAGAATGCATAGGCTCAAACGGTGAACCCATAAGAAAAGTCAAGACTAGGTTTAGATCCAACTGAGGCAAAATGAGAGGAGTGGGAGGAAATTTGTTAATGAGACCTTTTAAAAATCTAAGTACTATAGGGGATTTGAATAGAGAAGGCTGGTCCGGAAGACATAGAAAGGCTGACAGGGCAGATAAATATCCCTTGACTGTAGTCACTGCACAACCCCTCTGAGCCAGAGACAACGCAAAAGACAAGATATTCGATAAGTGGGCACTTAAGGGGGCAATTTGCTTCTCTCCACACCAATTCACAAAGTTAGCCCACCTATTAGCATAGATAGATTTAGTGGAGTGTCGCCTGGCCTATAAGATAACATCCACTACGTCAGGTGGGAGAGAAAAGGAACTCAGGTTGCCCCGTTCAATCTCCAGGCATGAAGGTGCAGGCTCTGGAGGTGGGGGTGTAAAACCTGCCCCTGCGACTGCGAGAGGAGGTCTGCCCTGAGAGGGAGACGGAGCGGAGGGCACAGAGAGAGTTGGAGAAGGTCCGAATACCATACCCTCCTTGGCCAATCCGGAGCTATTAAGATGACTTGGGCCCGGTCTTGGCGAATTTTCCTCAAAACTCAAGGAATCAAGGGTATGGGGGGAAACGCGTAAAGCAACTGGTCGTACCAAGTCATCTGAAACGCGTCCCCCAACGCTCCTTGTCCTGGATACTGGAGGCTGCAGAATAATGGGCAGTGCGGTTTCTCCCGAGTGGCAAACAGATCTATCCGAGGGAACCCCCACATCTGGAAGATTAGACAGACTTGATCCGGATGGAGACGCCACTCGTGATCAGTCGAGAAATGACGACTGAGACTGTCCGCACGCACGTTCAAGACTCCGGCCAGATGATTTGCTACCAAGCAGATCTGATGGTCCTTTGCCCAGGACCAAAGCCGTAGAGCTTCTCTGCAGAGAAGATACGACCCTACGCCTCCCTGTTTGTTTATATACCACATCGCGGTAGTATTGTCCGTCAGGACCTGAACCGACTGACCGCGAAGGGATGGGAGGAAGGCCTTGAGTGCAAGACGTACAGCCCGCAATTCCAACAGATTTATATGAAACATCTGCTCTACTGGAGACCAAAGACCTTTGATCTCCAGGTCCCCCAGATGAGCTCCCCACCCTAGAGTGCAAGCATCCGTTATCACTGTGGCCACAGGCGGAGCTTGCGAGAACGGCCTTCCTCTGGAAAGATTGCCGTCCGCAATCCACCATTTTAAATCCGTGCCAGCATCTCTGGAGATCTTCACCGAACCCTCGAGATCCCCTTTGTGTTGAGACCACTGCTTTCGGAGGCACCACTGAAGAGCCCTCATGTGCCAGCGAGCGTGAGTGAACAGCAGAATGCAAGAAGCAAACAGACCTAGCAGGCGTAGGACCTTGAGGACCGGAATGACCGCTCCACTTTGAAACATTGGAACCAACGCCTGACTGTCTGGAATCCGCTGAGGCGGAGGAAAGGCACGACTCAATGTTGTATCCAGTACTGCCCCTATGAACAGGAGGCGCTGAGAGGGCTCTAGGTGAGATCTGGGCACATTCACTGAAAAACCCAGGTCGAACAACAACTGGGTTGTCGACTGAAGGTGATGCAACACGAGCTCCGGAGACTTGGCTTTGATCAACCAGTCATCCAGGTAAGGGAATACTGCTATCCCCTTCCTCCTGAGCTCTGCCGCAACCACCGACATCACCTTTGTGAAGACTCGGGGTGCTGAGGTAAGACCAAATGGAAGGACCGCAAACTGATAGTGCTGAGACCCCACTACAAACCGGAGATACTTCCTGTGCGACTTGAGTATCGGAATATGAAAGTAAGCATCCTGTAAGTCGACAGGCACCATCCAATCTCCATCGTTCAGCGCCAAAAACACCTGAGCTAGGGTCAGCATCTTGAACTTCTCCTGTTTGAGGAACCACTTCAAGATCCTCAGGTCCAGGATTGGCCTCAACCGACCATCCTTCTTGGGGATCAGGTAGTATCTTGAATAACAACCCTGACCCCTCTCCTGCTCTGGAACCAACTCCACTGCACCTTTTGAAAGGAGGACTTGAACCTCCTGTTCTAGTAACAGGAGATGCTCTTCTGAACAGTAGGATGGGCGGGGCGGGATGGGGGGCGGAAACTCCCGAAAGGGAAGGGCATAGCCTTTCCCCACAATGCTGGTGACCCAGGAGTCTGATGTTATAACCTCCCACTTGTGAAGAAAGTTCAATAACCTCTCCCCTACAGGAGTGGTGTGAGAAGGAATTGGTGGAAGGCTAAGGCTGCTTCCCATGCTGCACCCCTCCAGAGGAAGAGGAAGAGGCAGAGTGCTGCTGGGTGGCTCCTCTGGTCCAGACCCTACCGCTCCCAGTAAGATCTATAGGAGAGAGCAAAGGCGGGTTGTTGCTGGAATCTCCCTCGAAAGGAGGAGGAGGAACCACAACCAAATCCTCAAAACCTTCTAAAAAGTCTGGAGGAAACAGAAGAGGAGGCCTGCAAGCCTAAAGACTTCGCCGTGGCCCTACTCTCCTTAAACCTCTCTAGAGCAGAGTCCGCCTTGGAGCGAAAAAGTTTATCGCCATCGAAGGGAAGGTCCAAGAGGGTTGACTGTACATCGGACGAGAAACCAGAGCTTCGAAGCTAGGCTTGCCTCCTTGTAGCAACAGCAGTACCCATAGCCCTGGCTACAGAGTCAGTCGTATCTAGTCCAGATTGAATAACTTGGGTTGCCGCTGCTTGAGCTTCAGAAACTAGGCTCATAACCTCTTGGGGCACCTCAGTATGAGACAACTTTATTTCGTCCATCAGGGCGTAAATGTATCTCCCTAAAATACAGGTAGCATTAGTGGACTTTAAAGCCATGCTACATGACGAAAAAGCCTTTTTTTATGAAATGTCCATTTTCTTAGAGTCTCTATCCGAGGGCACAGCTGGAAATGATCCTGGGGCAGACCGGGCTGAACATGAAGCCTGAACCACTAGGCTTTCAGGAGTAGGGTGCCTGGAGAGGAAGCTTGGGTCAGCAGGAGCCACTCGATATCTTCGAGCCACAGATCTGTTCACTGCGGAAGATGACACCGGCTTTTTCCAAATTTCCATGATCGGATCCAACAGAGCCTCATTAAAAGGCAGAAGTGGCTCCACAGTAGTTGAGGCAGGATGCAACACTTCTGTTAAAATGTTCGGCTTAGGCTCAGACACCGGCAAAGGGAGGTCTAAAAAGTCAGCTGCCTTCCTGATGACTGAATGAAATGTTGCAGCCTCCTCCGTATACTCTCCAGGTGATGACAAGTCCCGTTCTGGAGAGGTGTCCAGACCACTAGCCGTGTCTAACCCATGGAGATCTTCTCGAGATTCCTCAATCTCTCCTTCCTCTAATGCCAGTCTCCGATATTCTTGTTCCTCAAGGAGGCGAAGAGCAAGCCTCCTCAAATGCAATCTTTCATCTATCCTCGGCGTCGACATGGCTTCAGCAGACGTCGAAGCCTGACGCCGCTCCTCGGATCCATCAGACGCCGGATCCAACGAGGAGAAGGGCGGCCAGAAGACTGTTCCGGCACCAGAATCACAGGTCTACTCGGCGTCACTGGCTGAGATGCTGACGCCATAGGCGCCGACGCCGGCGCCGAGCCCACATTTCCCATGGGAAGGAAGGGCATAAAAGGTGTAACGGAGCCGAAGCACCCATATTGAAGGCCAAAGGGCCCGAAGGACCGGCCGGTCCACCACCTGGAGCCATCTGCTGAAAGATCGAGAACATCACATTCAAGAATGCGGAACTGTCGGCTCCAGGGGCCGGGAAAGCCGGGTACTGAGGAGCCTGGGTTGGAGGCGACATCGACGCCGGTCCCGACGTCTGCAAAGCTGGAGAAAACTCTTGACGCCGAGGAACCTCGAACACAGAAGGAGGATTCACAGGCGACGTCGGGGATGTCGGAGATGCCAACGGCGTCTGCGGTTGGGGAAAGACGGTGGGACTCACTTCCCATGTCTTCCGGCGTCGAGTCGAATGCGACCTCGATTGCGATCTCTCCCTACTCGACCGGCGTCGAGATTCTCGACAGCGCCGGGAGTCCCGATGACGCTGATGCGACTTCGGAGAAGATGACTTGCGATGATGTCTTTTCTCTTTTTTCTTCAATTTTGCCAAAAAGAGCTTTGCCTCACGCTCCTTTAAGGCCTTTGGATTTATTTGTTGACAAGAGTCACATTTGTCAACGTCGTGGTTGGAACTAAGACACCACAAACAGTCAGAATGTGGGTCCGTAACCGACATTTTGCCACCGCACTCATTGCAGGGCTTGAATCCAGATTTTCTTTGCAACATTTTAACTTGTCTCAAAGAGAAAACAGCAAACAAAACTGTAACTACGTTGAGTAGAAACAGTACCTCCCTCGAAGAATAACCGTCGTTCGAATGGCACAGAAAAAAAGGGAACTGACGTCAGCACGTCGGCGAGGACCTCTTATTGCCTATATGATGTCAGACGGCGTCGTGTGGGCAATTGTGACGTCCTCATTGACGTGCAGAAGCTAGGAAGAAGAATTCCGTCGGATGCTGGCGCAAGGGGAGTATTCAATAGGTGAGGAATCCACAGGTAGTTGTATCCATCAGAATTTGTAGGTTACACCACATTCCTTACACATTGCCTTCAAGTATGCAGGCATGAAGTTGCTACCCCTGTCTGATACAACCTCTTTAGGGAAGCCCACCCTGGAAAAGATTCCCAGGTGGGCCTTTGCCACTGCAGGAGCTGCAGTGGTCCTTAGAGGAATTGCTTCAAGATATCTTGTGGCATGGTCCACAACCACCAAGAAAAATCTATTGCCTGAAGCAGTAGGAGGGTCAAGGGGACCAACTATGTCAACCCCTACCCTTTCAAAGGGGACCCCAACCACAGGTAGTGGAATAAGGGGAGCCTTTGGAGTGCCACCAGTCTTGCCACTGGCTTGACAGGTCGCACAAGACTTGCAAAAATCTTTAGTGTCCTCTGACATCCTAGGCCAGTGAAACAGGGGGACAAGCCTTTCCCATGTTTTGATCCGGCCCAAATGCCCAGCCAAAGGAATGTCATGTGCAAGAGTTAGGAGGAACTCTCACTACTGCAGGGGAATGACCAATCTCCTGGCTGCTCCAGGTTTTGGGTCCCTTGCCTCGGTGTACAAGAGGTTGTCCTCCCAGTGAACTCTATGTGAGTCACTGACATCCCCATGTTGCTGTTTGACAACTTGCTGTCTGAGACCCTCTAATGTGGGACAGATTTTGTGTGCCACACTGTGAGAAAGTAGCCTCTTTCTAGCCTTGTTACCCCCACTTTTGGCCTGTTTGTGAGTATATGTCAGGGTGTTTTCACTGTCTCACTGGGATCCTGCTAGCCAGGACCCAGTGCTCATAGTGAAAACCCTATGTTTTCAGTATGTTTGTTATGTGTCACTGGGACCCTGCTAGCCAGGACCCCAGTGCTCATAAGTTTGTGCCCTATATGTATGTGTTCCCTGTGTGATGCCTAACTGTCTCACTGAGGCTCTGCTAACCAGAACCTCAGTGGTTATGTTCTCTCTTTTCCAATTGTCACTAAAAGGCTAGTGACCAATTTCACCAATTCACATTGGCATACTGGAACACCCTTATAATTCCCTAGTATATGGTACTGACTCGGATACTGCCAAACTACCTTTCCTGGGGTTTCACTGCAGCTGCTGCTGCCAACCCCTCAGACAGGTTTCTGCCCTCCTGGGGTCCAGCCAGGCCTGGCCCAGGAAGGCAGAACAAAGGACTTCCTCAGAGAGAGGGTGTTACACCCTCTCCCTTTGGAAAAAGGTGTCAGGGCTGGGAGGAGTAGCCTCCTCCAGCCACTGGAAATGCTTTGATGGGCACAGATGGTGGCCATCTCTGCATAAGCCAGTCTACACCGGTTCAGGGATCCCCCAGCCCTACTCTGGCGCGAAACTGGACAAAGGAAAGGGGAGTGACCACTCCCCTGACCTGCACCTCCCAGGGGAGGTGTCCAGAGCTCCCCCAGTGTGCTCCAGACCTCTGCCATCTTGGAAACAGAGGTGCTGCTGGCACACTGGACTGCTCCTTCTGATAGGCTCTTACCTGTGTTGCTAGCCTATCCTCCTTCCTAGGTAGCCAAACCTCCTTTTCTGGCTACTTAGGGTCTCTGCTTTGGGGAATTCTTTAGATAACGAATGCAAGGGATCATCAGAGTTCCTCTGCATCTCTCTCTTCACCTTCTGCCAAAGGATCGACCGCTGACTGCTCAGGACGCCTGCAAAACCGCAACAAAGTAGCAAAGACGACTACTGCAACCTTGTATCGCTGATCCTGCCGCTTTCTCGCCTGTTTCCTGGTGGTGCATGCTCTGGGGGTAGCCTGCCTCCTTCTTGCACCAGGAGCTCTGAAGAAATCTCCAGAGGGACGACGGAATCTTCCCCCTGCAACCGCAGGCAACAAAAGACTGCATCACCGGTCCTCTGGGTCCCCTCTCAGCACGACGAGTGTGGTCCCTGGAACTCAGCAACTCTGTCCAAGTGACTCCCACAGTCCAGTGACTCTTCAGTCCAAGTTTGATGGAGGTAAGTCCTTGCCTCCTGTAGGAGGCAGGACTGGCTTGTAGTGAGTACCAAGGGGTACTTGCACCTTGCACCAGGCCCAGTTATCCCTTATTAGTGTATAGGGTGTCTAGCAGCTTAGGCTGATAGATAATGGTAGCTTAGCAGAGCAGCTTAGGCTGAACTAGGAGACGTGTGAAGCTACTACAGTACCACTTAGAGTCATATGCACAATATCATAAGAAAACACAATACACAGTTATACTAAAAATAAAGGTACTTTATTTTTATGACAATATGCCAAAGTATCTTAGAGTGTACCCTCAGTGAGAGGATAGGAAATATACACAAGATATATATACACAATAGCAAAAATATGCAGTATAGTCTTAGAAAACAGTGCAAACAATGTATAGCTACAATAGGATGCAATGGGGACACATAGGGATAGGGGCAACATAACCCATATACTACAAAAGTGGAATGCGAACCACGAATGGACCCCAAACCAATGTGACCTTGTAGAGGGTCGCTGGGACTATTAGAAAATAGTGAGAGTTAGAAAAATAACCCTCCCCAAGACCCTGAAAAGTGAGTGCAAAGTGCACTAAAGTTCCCCTAAGGACAAAGAAGTCGTGTTAGAGGAATAATGCAGGAAAGACACAAACCAACAATGCAACAACGCTGGATTTCCAATCTGGGGTACCTGTGGAACAAGGGGACCAAGTCCAAAAGTCACAAGCAAGTCGGAGATGGGCAGATGCCCAGGAAATGCCAGCTGCGGGTGCAAAGAAGCTTCCACTGGACAGAAGAAGCTGCGGTCTCTGCAGGAACGCAAAGGGCTAGAGACTTCTCCTTTGGAGGAGGAATCCACCTTGCCTTGTACAGTCGTGCAGAAGTGTTTTCCCGCCGAAAAAACGCCAACAAGCCTTGCTAGCTGCAAATCGTGCGGTTAGCGTTTTTGGATGCTGCTGTGGCCCTGGAGGGACCAGGAGGTCGCAAATTGGACCAGGAGAGAGAGGGGACGTCAAGCAAGACAAAGAGCCCTCTCAGCAGCAGGTAGCGCCCGGAGAAGTGCCAGAAACAGGCACTACGAGGATGCGTGAAACGGTGCTCACCCGAAGTCGCACAAAGGAGTCCCACGTCGCCAGAGACCAACTTAGAAAGTCGTGCAATGCAGGTTAGTGTGCCGTGGACCCAGGCTTGGCTGTGCACAAAGGATTTCCGCCGGAAGTGCACAGGGGCCGGAGTAGCTGCAAAAGTCGCGGTTCCCAGCAATGAAGCCCAGCGAGGTGAGGCAAGGACTTACCTCCACCAAACTTGGACTGAAGAGTTACTGGACTGTGGGGGTCACTTGGACAGAGTTGCTGGATTCGAGGGACCTCGCTCGTCGTACTGAGAGGAGACCCAAGGGACCGGTAATGCAGCTTTTTGGTGCCTGCGGTTGCAGGGGGAAGATTCCGTCGACCCACGGGAGATTTCTTCGGAGCTTCCGGTGCAGAGAGGAGGCAGACTACCCCCACAGCATGCACAAGCAGGAAAACAGTCGAGAAGGCGGCAGGATCAGTGTTACAGAGTTGCAGTAGTCGTCTTTGCTACTATGTTGCAGGTTTGCAGGCTTCCAGCGCGGTCAGCAGTCGATTCCTTGGCAGAAGGTGAAGAGAGAGATGCAGAGGAACTCGGATGAGCTCTTGCATTCGTTATCTAAAGTTTCCCCAGAGACAGAGACCCTAAATAGCTAGAAAAGAGGGTTTGGCTACCTAGGAGAGAGGATAGGCTACTAACACCTGAAGGAGCCTATCAGAAGGAGTCTCTGACGTCACCTGGTGGCACTGGCCACTCAGAGCAGTCCAGTGTGCCAGCAGCACCTCTGTTTCCAAGATGGCAGAGGTCTGGAGCACACTGGAGGAGCTCTGGACACCTCCCAGGGGAGGTGCAGGTCAGGGGAGTGGTCACTCCCCTTTCCTTTGTCCAGTTTCGCGCCAGAGCAGGGCTAAGCGATCCCCTGAACCGGTGTAGACTGGCTTATGCAGAATTGGGCACATCTGTGCCCAACAAAGCATTTCCAAAGTCTGGGTGGGGCTACTCCTCCCCTGCCTTCACACCATTTTCCAAAGGGAGAGGGTGTAACACCCTCTCTCAGAGGAAGTCCTTTGTTCTGCCATCCTGGACCAGGCCTGGCTGGACCCCAGGAGGGCAGATGCCTGTCTGAGGGGTTGGCAGCAGCAGCAGCTGCAGTGAAACCCCAGGAAGGGCAGTTTGGCAGTACCAGGGTCTGTGCTACAGACCACTGGGATCATGGGATTGTGCCAACTATGCCAGGATGGTATAGAGGGGGCAATTCCATGATCATAGACATGTTACATGGCCATATTCGGAGTTACCATTGTGAAGCTACATATAGGTAGTGACCTATATGTAGTGCACGCGTGTAATGGTGTCCCCGCACTCACAAAGTTCAGGGAATTGGCTCTGAACAATGTGGGGGCACCTTGGCTAGTGCCAGGGTGCCCTCACACTAAGTAACTTTGCACCTAACCTTTACCAGGTAAAGGTTAGACATATAGGTGTTGTAAGTTACTTAAGTGCAGTGTAAAATGGCTGTGAAATAACGTGGACATTATTTCACTCAGGCTGCAGTGGCAGGCCTGCGTAAGAATTGTCAGAGCTCCCTATGGGTGGCAAAAGAAATGCTGCAGCCCATAGGGATCTCCTGGAACCCCAATACACTGGGTACCTCCGTACCATATACTAGGGAATTATAAGGGTGTTCCAGTAAGCCAATGTAAATTGGTAAAAATGGTCACTAGCCTGTTAGTGACAATTTGGAAAGAAATGAGGGAGCATAACCACTGAGGTTGTGATTAGCAGAGCCTCAGTGAGACAGTTAGTCACTACACAGGTAACACATTCAGGCACACTTATGAGCACTGTGGCCCTGGGTTACCAGGGTCCCAGTGACACATACAACTAAAACAACATATATACAGTGAAAAATGGGGGTAACATGCCAGGCAAGATGGTACTTTCCTACACCTCCCCACGCTAGACTGTATTGGTGGGTACCGCATGATTTGCAGCTGCCTGGCTCCTGTGCACTCTTCCAGGATTCCCTTCATGCACAGCCAAGCCTGGGTCCCAGACACTCTAACCTGCAGTGCACAACCTCCTGAGTTGTCCTCCGGCGTCGTGGGACTCCCTTTTGTGTCTTCAGGTGAGCTACGGTTCACTCCTCTTCACTGATTGTGAGTATATGTCAGGGTGTTTTCACTGTCTCACTGGGATCCTGCTAGCCAGGGCCCAGTGCTCATAGTGAAATCCCTATGTTTTCGGTATGTTTGTTATGTGTCACTGGGAGCCTGCTAGCCAGGACCCTAGTGCTCATAAGTTTGTGGCCTATATGTATGTGTTCCCTGTGTGATGCCTAACTGTCTCACTGAGGCTCTGATAACCAGAACCTCAGTGGTTATGCTCTCTCTTTACCAATTGTCACTAACAGGCTAGTGACCAATTTCACCAATTCACATTGGCATACTGGAACACCCTTATAATTCCCTAGTATATGGTACTGAGGTACCCAGGGTATTGGGGTTCCAGGAGATCCCTATGGGCTGCAGCATTTCTTTTGCCACCCATAGGGAGCTCTGACAATTCTTACACATGCCTGCCACTGCAGCCTGAGTGAAATAACGTCAACGTTATTTCACAGCCATTTACCACTGCACTTAAGTAACTTATAAGTCACCTATATGTCTAACCTTCACCTGGTGAAGGTGGGGTGCTAAGTTACTTAGTGTGTGGTCACCCTGGCACTAGCCAAGGTGCCCCCACATCGTTCAGGGCAAATTCCGCGGACTTTGTGAGTGCGGGGACACCATTACACGCGTGCACTATACATAGGTCACAACCTATGTATAGCGTCACAATGGTAACTCCGAACATGGCCATGTAGCATGTCTAAGATCATGGAATTGTCACCCCAATGCCATTCTGGCATTGGGGAGACAATTCCATGATCCCCCGGGTATCTAGCACAGACCCGGGTACTGCCAAACTACCTTTCCCGGGGTTTCACTGCTGCTGCTGCCAACCCCTCAGACAGGTTTCTGCCCTCCTGGCGTCCAGCCAGGCCTGGCCCAGGAAGGCAGAACAAAGGACTTCCTCAGATAGAGGGAGTTACAGCAGCATCCAAAAACCCTAACTGCGACCCTTGCAGCTAGCAAGGCTTGTTTGCGGTCTTTCTGCGTGGGAACACCTCTGCAAGCTTCTTCACGACGTGGGACATCCATCCTCCAAAGGGGAAGTGTGAGAAGGTAGCCTCTTTCTAGCCTTGTTACCCCCACTTTTGGCCTGTTTGTGAGTGTATGTCAGGGTGTTTGTCACTGTTTTCACTGTCTCACTGGGATCCTGATAGCCAGGCCTCAGTGCTCATAGTGAAAACACTATGTTTTCAGTATGTTTGTTATGTGTCACTGGGATCCTGCTGGTCAGGACCCCAGTGCTCATAGGTTTGTGGCCTATATGTATGTGTCACTGGGACCCTGTCACACAGGGCCCCAGTGCTCATAGGTGTGCATGTATATGTTCCCTGTGTGGTGCCTAACTGTCTCACTGAGGCTCTGCTAACCAGAACCTCAGTGGTTATGCTCTCTCATTACTTTTAAATTGTCACTAACAGGCTAGTGACCATTTTTACCAATTTACATTGGCTTACTGGAACACCCTTATAATTCCCTAGTATATGGTACTGAGGTACCCAGGGTATTGGGGTTCCAGGAGATCCCTATGGGCTGCAGCATTTCTTTTGCCACCCATAGGGAACTCTGACAAATCTTACACAGGCCTGCCACTGCAGCCTGAGTGAAATAACGTCCACGTTATTTCACAGCCATTTTACACTGCACTTAAGTAACTTATAAGTCACCTATATGTCTAACCTTTACCTGGTAAAGGTTAGGTGCAAAGTTACTTAGTGTGAGGGCACCCTGGCACTAGCCAAGGTGCCCCCACATTGTTCAGAGCCAATTCCCTGAACTTTGTGAGTGCGGGGACACCATTACACGCGTGCACTACATATAGGTCACTACCTATATGTAGCTTCACAATGGTAACTCCGAATATGGCCATGTAACATGTCTATGATCATGGAATTGCCCCCTCTATGCCATCCTGGCATAGTTGGCACAATCCCATGATCCCAGTGGTCTGTAGCACAGACCCTGGTACTGCCAAACTGCCCTTCCTGGGGTTTCACTGCAGCTGCTGCTGCTGCCAACCCCTCAGACAGGCAGCTGCCCTCCTGGGGTCCAGCCAGGCCTGGCCCAGGATGGCAGAACAAAGAACTTCCTCTGAGAGAGGGTGTGACACCCTCTCCCTTTGGAAAATGGTGTGAAGGCAGGGGAGGAGTAGCCTCCCCCAGCCTCTGGAAATGCTTTGTTGGGCACAGATGTGCCCAATTCTGCATAAGCCAGTCTACACCGGTTCAGGGACCCGTTAGCCCCTGCTCTGGCGCGAAACTGGACAAAGGAAAGGGGAGTGACCACTCCCCTGACCTGCACCTCCCCTGGGAGGTGTCCAGAGCTCCTCCAGTGTGCTCCAGACCTCTGCCATCTTGGAAACAGAGGTGCTGCTGGCACACTGGACTGCTCTGAGTGGCCAGTGCCACCAGGTGACGTCAGAGACTCCTGCTGATAGGCTCCTTCAGGTGTTAGTAGCCTTTCCTCTCTCCTAGGTAGCCAAACCCTCTTTTCTGGCTATTTAGGGTCTCTGTCTCTGGGGAAACTTTAGATAACGAATGCATGAGCTCAGCCGAGTTCCTCTGCATCTCTCTCTTCACCTTCTGATAAGGAATCGACCGCTGACCGCGCTGGAAGCCTGCAAACCTGCAACATAGTAGCAAAGACGACTACTGCAACTCTGTAACGCTGATCCTGCCGCCTTCTCGACTGTTTTCCTGCTTGTGCATGCTGTGGGGGTAGCCTGCCTCCTCTCTGCACCAGAAGCTCCGAAGAAATCTCCCGTGGGTCGACGGAATCTTCCCCCTGCAACCGCAGGCACCAAAAAGCTGCATTACCGGTCCCTTGGGTCTCCTCTCAGCACAACGAGCGAGGTCCCTCGAATCCAGCGACGCTATCCAAGTGACCCCCACAGTCCAGTGACTCTTCAGCCCGAGTTTGGTGGAGGTAAGTCCTTGCCTCACCTCGCTGGGCTGCATTGCTGGGAACCGCGACTTTGCAGCTACTCCGGCCCCTGTGCACTTCCGGCAGAAATCTTTCGTGCACAGCCAAGCCTGGGTCCACGGCACTCTAACCTGCATTGCACGACTTTCTAAGTTGGTCTCCGGCGACGTGGGACTCCTTTGTGCAACTTCGGCGAGCACTGTTTCACGCATCCTCGTAGTGCCTGTTTCTGGCACTTCTCCGGGAGCTACCTGCTTCAGTCAGGGCTCTTTGTCTTGCTCGATGTCCCCTCTCTCAGCAGGTCCAATTTGCGACCTCCTGGTCCCTCCTGGGCCCCAGCAGCGTCCAAAAACGCCAAACGCACTATTTGCGTGTAGCAAGGCTTGTTGGCGTCCTTCCGGCGGGAAAACACTTCTGCACGACTCTCCAAGGCGAGAGAGATCCGTCCACCAAAGGGGAAGTCTCTAGCCCTTTTCGTTCCTGCAGAAACCTCAGCTTCTTCTGTCCAGTCGAAGCTTCTTTGCACCCGCAGCTGGCATTTCCTGGGCATCTGCCCATCTCCGACTTGCTTGTGACTTTTGGACTTGGTCCCCTTGTTCCACAGGTACCCTAGATTGGAAATCCACAGTTGTTGCATTGCTGGTTTGTGTCTTTCCTGCATTATTCCTCTAACACGACTATTTTGTCCTTAGGGGAACTTTAGTGCACTTTGCACTCACTTTTCAGGGTCTTGGGGAGGGTTATTTTTCTAACTCTCACTATTTTCTAATAGTCCCAGCGACCCTCTACAAGGTCACATAGGTTTGGGGTCCATTCGTGGTTCGCATTCCACTTTTGGAGTATATGGTTTGTGTTGCCCCTATCCCTATGTTTCCCCATCGCATCCTATTGTAACTATACATTGTTTGCACTGTTTTCTAAGACTATACTGCATATTTTTGCTATTGTGTATATATATCTTGTGTATATTTCCTATCCTCTCACTGAGGGTACACTCTAAGATACTTTGGCATATTGTCATAAAAATAAAGTACCTTTATTTTTAGTATAACTGTGTATTGTGTTTTCTTATGATATTGTGCATATGACACTAGGTGGTACTGTAGTAGCTTCACACGTCTCCTAGTTCAGCCTAAGCTGCTCTGCTAAGCTACCATTATCTATCAGCCTAAGCTGCTAGACACCCTATACACTAATAAGGGATAACTGGGCCTGGTGCAAGGTGCAAGTACCCCTTGGTACTCACTACAAGCCAGTCCAGCCTCCTACATTGGTTGTGCAGCGGTGGGATAAGTGCTTGAGACTACTTACCACTCTTGTCATTGTACTTTTCATAAGAGAAAAATATACAAAACAAGGTCAGTGTATATACACATAGCCAAAAAGTTTTGCATTTCCTCTTTTCACTCTTTTCTAAGTGCTGAAAAGTACTCCTAAACTTTCAAAAAGTTCTTAAAAGTTTAAAAAGTTTTTTTCTGTCTTTCCAAAAAGTTCTGAAAACTTTTGTCTCTTTCTCTATCACTTTAACTCTCTCTAAACAATGTCTGGCACAGGCCAAAGTGTTGATCTGTCCAAACTTGCATACGACAACCTTAGCTGGAAAAGAGCAAGGTGTCTCTGTATAGAGAGAGGTTTGAGTGTAGGGAAGAATCCTTCCTTGGAACTGTTACTTAACATGCTTAGAGAACAGGATAAGGCCATAGGTGCCCCATCTGTTGAAAAAGTACCTAATAGTTCTCAATCTGATTCAGGGACTCCCCCAGGAAAAGATTCAGGAAAGAAACTTCCTAGCCTGCCCATTACTAGACAATCTAGCATAGATGGTAATGATGATGAGCCACACCATAGAAATAGTGTTGTCTCACATCATAGCAAAAGCATATATTCTCACCATACTGGTAGTAATGTTTCTGTAAACCAAGCTGTTAAGTTGGCTTCTGTAAGGGACAGGTCTCCTTCTGTTCATTCCCATCATAGCTCTGTTTCTAGAAATGTCCCTCCCACCAACCCTGATCACAGAATGTTAGAGAGGGAACTCAATAAGTTGAGGGTGGAACAAACCAGACTGAAGCTTAAAAAGCAACAGCTGGATTTGGATAGACAGTCTTTTGAATTAGAGAAGGAAAGACAGAAGTTGGGTTTAGATACCCATGGTGGCAGCAGCAGTATTCCCCATAGTCATCCTGCAAAAGAGCATGATTCCAGGAATCTGCACAAGATAGTTCCCCCTTATAAGGAGGGGGATGACATTAACAAGTGGTTTGCTGCACTTGAGAGGGCCTGTGTTGTACAGGATGTCCCTCAAAGGCAGTGGGCTGCTATCCTATGGCTATCATTTAGTGGAAAAGGTAGGGATAGGCTCCTTACTGTGAAAGAAAATGATGCCAATAATTTTACAGTTCTTAAGAATGCACTCCTGGATGGTTATGGCTTAACCACTGAACAGTACAGGATAAAGTTCAGAGAGACCAAAAATGAGTCTTCACAAGACTGGGTTGATTTCATTGACCATTCAGTGAAGGCCTTGGAGGGATGGTTACATGGCAGTAAAGTTACTGATTATGAAAGCCTGTATAACACAATCCTGAGAGAGCATATACTTAATAATTGTGTGTCTGATTTGTTGCACCAGTACCTGGTAGACTCAGATCTGACCTCCCCCCAAGAATTGGGAAAGAAGGCAGACAAATGGGTCAGAACAAGGGTGAACAGAAAAGTTCATACAGGGGGTGACAAAGATGGCAATAAGAAGAAAGATGGTGAAAAATCTCAAGATAAGCATGGGGATAAGGGTAAAACCAAAGATCCCACTTCAAATCTTAAACACTCTTCAGAGGGTGGGGATAAAACAAATTCTTCCTCTTCTTCCCAACCTGCACACATTAAAAAGCCTTGGTGCTTTGTGTGTAAAAACAGAGGCCATAGGCCAGGGGATAAGTCCTGTCCAGGTAAACCCCCTGAGCCTACCACCACTAATACATCAAGCTCTAGTGCCCCTAGCAGTAGTGGTACTAGTGGTGGGACTGCTGGCAACAGTCAAGCAAAGGGTGTAGTTGGGTTCACTTATGGGTCCATAGTGGAAACTGATGTAATCAGTCCCAAGACAGTTTCTGTCACACCTAGTGGCATTGGCCTTGCCACACTGGCTGCTTGTCCCCTTACAATGGATAAGTACAGGCAGACAGTTTCAATAAATGGTGTTGAGGCCTTGGCCTACAGGGACACAGGTGCCAGTTTCACTTTGGTGACTGAAAACCTAGTGCACCCTGATCAACACATCATTGGACAACAGTATAAGATTATTGATGTCCATAACTCCACTAAGTTTCTTCCCTTAGCTATAATTCAGTTTAGTTGGGGTGGAGTTACTGGCCCTAAGCAGGTGGTGGTATCACCTAGCTTACCTGTAGACTGTCTCTTAGGTAATGACCTAGAGGCCTCAGGTTGGGCTGATGTAGAGTTTTATGCCCATGCAGCCATGCTGGGCATCCCTGAGGAATTGTTCCCTCTCATTTCTACTGAAATGAAAAAGCAAAGGAGAGAAGGCCTGAAAACTCAGGATCCCTCTCCATCAACAGGTAAAAAGGGTATCACAGTATCCCCTAACCACCCTACCATTCAGGATACCATTCCTGTGGTGGGAGAAACCTCTCCTGGGGTGGCACCTGTTCCAAGGGAATCATCAGTTGGCAAAACTGTACTCCCTGAGGTGGAAGTACCTCTCTGTGGGATAACTAACATTGGTGAGAAAAAGAGCACCATTTTAGTTAACATGGAGCATCCCTCCAACCCTCCCAGAGAAACTTTAGTGCAGAAACTCTGCACTGCCTCACAACACTTAGGACAGCATCCCTGCCCTAGTGTGGAGCTGATAGGACAGCATCCCTGCCCTGCTCCAACCCAAGAGAAACAGCATCCCTGTTCTCTCTTCCAGCCATATGGACAAAGTTTTTGCCCTGCTATGGCTTTTCTGAGACAGCATCCCTGTCTGGCATTTCCATCACTACAAATAGGTTCAGTGGACAATTCCCACTGCTCTAAACTAAAACTTACTGATAGAAACTCTGAAAATACATCTTCACATTGTTGCTTAGCTAAAAAACTTCAAACAGGGTGGTTTACATCCCCACAGGGAAGTAACCATATAGTGGATGATAAAGGGAGTAACCAGTCTATTGCAGAGCTACTCTCTACTTATCACCACTTAGACAATAAAGTCTCAACTGGCCAAGGTTAGCCTTATTGTCCTTCGTTTGGGGGGGGGGTTGTGTGAGAAGGTAGCCTCTTTCTAGCCTTGTTACCCCCACTTTTGGCCTGTTTGTGAGTGTATGTCAGGGTGTTTGTCACTGTTTTCACTGTCTCACTGGGATCCTGATAGCCAGGCCTCAGTGCTCATAGTGAAAACACTATGTTTTCAGTATGGTTGTTATGTGTCACTGGGATCCTGCTGGTCAGGACCCCAGTGCTCATAGGTTTGTGGCCTATATGTATGTGTCACTGGGACCCTGTCACACAGGGCCCCAGTGCTCATAGGTGTGCATGTATATGTTCCCTGTGTGGTGCCTAACTGTCTCACTGAGGCTCTGCTAACCAGAACCTCAGTGGTTATGCTCTCTCATTACTTTTAAATTGTCACTAACAGGCTAGTGACCATTTTTATCAATTTACATTGGCTTACTGGAACACCCTTATAATTCCCTAGTATATGGTACTGAGGTACCCAGGGTATTGGGGTTCCAGGAGATCCCTATGGGCTGCAGCATTTCTTTTGCCACCCATAGGGAACTCTGACAAATCTTACACAGGCCTGCCACTGCAGCCTGAGTGAAATAACGTCCACGTTATTTCACAGCCATTTTACACTGCACTTAAGTAACTTATAAGTCACCTATATGTCTAACCTTTACCTGGTAAAGGTTAGGTGCAAAGTTACTTAGTGTGAGGGCACCCTGGCACTAGCCAAGGTGCCCCCACATTGTTCAGAGCCAATTCACTGAACTTTGTGAGTGCGGGGACACCATTACACGCGTGCACTACATATAGGTCACTACCTATATGTAGCTTCACAATGGTAACTCCGAATATGGCCATGTAAAATGTCTATGATCATGGAATTGCCCCCTCTATGCCATCCTGGCATAGTTGGCACAATCCCATGATCCCAGTGGTCTGTAGCACAGACCCTGGTACTGCCAAACTGCCCTTCCTGGGGTTTCACTGCAGCTGCTGCTGCTGTCAACCCCTCAGACAGGCAGCTGCCCTCCTGGGGTCCAGCCAGGCCTGGCCCAGGATGGCAGAACAAAGAACTTCCTCTGAGAGAGGGTGTGACACCCTCTCCCTTTGGAAAATGGTGTGAAGGCAGGGGAGGAGTAGCCTCCCCCAGCCTCTGGAAATGCTTTGTTGGGCACAGATGTGCCCAATTCTGCATAAGCCAGTCTACACCGGTTCAGGGACCCCTTAGCCCCTGCTCTGGCGCGAAACTGGACAAAGGAAAGGGGAGTGACCACTCCCCTGACCTGCACCTCCCCTGGGAGGTGTCCAGAGCTCCTCCAGTGTGCTCCAGACCTCTGCCATCTTGGAAACAGAGGTGCTGCTGGCACACTGGACTGCTCTGAGTGGCCAGTGCCACCAGGTGACGTCAGAGACTCCTGCTGATAGGCTCCTTCAGGTGTTAGTAGCCTTTCCTCTCTCCTAGGTAGCCAAACCCTCTTTTCTGGCTATTTAGGGTCTCTGTCTCTGGGGAAACTTTAGATAACGAATGCATGAGCTCAGCCGAGTTCCTCTGCATCTCTCTCTTCACCTTCTGATAAGGAATCGACCGCTGACCGCGCTGGAAGCCTGCAAACCTGCAACATAGTAGCAAAGACGACTACTGCAACTCTGTAACGCTGATCCTGCCGCCTTCTCGACTGTTTTCCTGCTTGTGCATGCTGTGGGGGTAGCCTGCCTCCTCTCTGCACCAGAAGCTCAGAAGAAATCTCCCGTGGGTCGACGGAATCTTCCCCCTGCAACCGCAGGCACCAAAAAGCTGCATTACCGGTCCCTTGGGTCTCCTCTCAGCATGACGAGCGAGGTCCCTCGAATCCAGCGACGCTGTCCAAGTGACCCCCACAGTCCAGTGACTCTTCAGCCCAAGTTTGGTGGAGGTAAGACCTTGCCTCACCTCGCTGGGCTGCATTGCTGGGAACCGCGACTTTGCAGCTACTCCGGCCCCTGTGCACTTCCGGCGGAAATCCTTCATGCACAGCCAAGCCTGGGTCCACGGCACTCTAACCTGCATTGCACGACTTTCTAAGTTGGTCTCCGGCGACGTGGGACTCCTTTGTGCAACTTCGGCGAGCACCGTTTCACGCATTCTCATAGTGCCTGTTTCTGGCACTTCTCCGGGTGCTACCTGCTTCAGTGAGGGCTCTTTGTCTTGCTCGACGTCTCCTCTCTCTGCAGGTCCAATTTGCGACCTCCTGGTCCCTCCTGGGCCCCATCAGCGTCCAAAAACGCTAAACGCATGATTTGCGTGTAGCAAGGCTTGTTGGCGTCCTTCCGGCGGGAAAATACTTCTGCACGACTCTCCAAGGCGAGAGAGATCCGTCCACCAAAGGGGAAGTCTCTAGCCCTTTTCGTTCCTGCAGAAACCTCAGCTTCTTCTGTCAAGTCGAAGCTTCTTTGCACCCGCAGCTGGCATTTCCTGGGCATCTGCCCATCTCCGACTTGCTTGTGACTTTTGGACTTGGTCCCCTTGTTCCACAGGTACCCTAGATTGGAAATCCACAGTTGTTGCATTGCTGGTTTGTGTCTTTCCTGCATTATTCCTCTAACACTACTATTTTGTCCTTAGGGGAACTTTAGTGCACTTTGCACTCACTTTTCAGGGTCTTGGGGAGGGTTATTTTTCTAACTCTCACTATTTTCTAATAGTCCCAGCGACCCTCTACAAGGTCACATAGGTTTGGGGTCCATTCGTGGTTCGCATTCCACTTTTGGAGTATATGGTTTGTGTTGCCCCTATCCCTATGTTTCCCCATTGCATCCTATTGTAACTATACATTGTTTGCACTGTTTTCTAAGACTATACTGCATATTTTTGGTATTGTGTATATATATCTTGTGTATATTTCCTATCCTCTCACTGAGGGTACACTCTAAGATACTTTGGCATATTGTCATAAAAATAAAGTACCTTTATTTTTAGTATAACTGTGTATTGTGTTTTCTTATGATATTGTGCATATGACACTAGGTGGTACTGTAGTAGCTTCACACGTCTCCTAGTTCAGCCTAAGCTGCTCTGCTAAGCTACCATTATCTATCAGCCTAAGCTGCTAGACACCCTATACACTAATAAGGGATAACTGGGCCTGGTGCAAGGTGCAAGTACCCCTTGGTACTCACTACAAGCCAGTCCAGCCTCCTACAGGAAGTTCCTAGTCCTCTTTGTTCTTGCAGAATCCACAGCTTCTACCATCCGGTGGCAGCTTCTTTGCACCCCCAGCTGGCATTTCCTGGGCATCTGCCCAATCTCGACTTTGTCTCGACTCTTGGACTTGGTCCCCTTGTTCCACAGGTACTCTCGTCCTGAAATCCACATTGGTTGCATTGCTGGTGTTGGTCTTCCTTGCAGAATTCCCCTATCACGACTTCTGTGCTCTCTGGGGAATATAGATGCCCTTTACACCTACTTTTCAGGGTCTTGGGGTGGGCCATTTTTCTAACCCTCACTGTTTTCTTACAGTCCCAGCGACCCTCTAGAAGCTCACATAGGTTTGGGGTCCATTCGTGGTTCGCATTCCACTTTTGGAGTATATGGTTTGTGTTGCCCCTATACCTATGTGCTCCTATTGCAATCTACTGTAACTTTACATTGCTTTCATTACTTCCTTTTGCTATTACTGCATATTTTTGTTATTGTGTACATATATCTTGTGTATATTTGGCATCCTCATACTGAGGGTACTCACTGAGATACTTTTGGCATATTGTCATAAAAATAAAGTACCTTTATTTTTAGTATATCTGTGTATTGTGTTTTCTTATGATATTGTGCATATGACACCAGTGGTATAGTAGGAGCTTTGCATGTTTCCTAGTTCAGCCTAAGCTGCTCTGCTATAGCTACCTTCTATCAGCCTAAGCTGCTATAAACACCTCTTCTACACTAATAAGGGATAACTGGACCTGGTACAGAGTGTAAGTACCCCTTGGTACCCACTACAAGCCAGGTCAGCCTCCTACACACACTCAGCTCTTCCCTGGCAGGCCCCCCTCCACCCAAAAGCTCAGCAGTGTCTGCTGCCAGCTCATCTGGTGAAGGTTCTGCACAGGGAGGAAATTCTTCTTCCTCAGAAGGGGAATCATCTGTAGAGAGAGGGATAGTGGGTAGGGATTTACCCTTGCTACCCCTAGCTTTAGGGAGCACTTGATCAATTTTTCCAGGATCCAAGTTACCCTGTCCTTTTTGCTTTTTGGCCTGAGCCCTTGTCAAAGCAAAAATATGCCCAGGAATGTCCAGCATTGCTGCATAAGCCTCCAACTCCACTTCTGCCCAAGCTGATGTCTCTAGATCGTTTCCTAGCAGACAGTCTACAGGTAAATTTGAAGCAACCACAACTTTCTTTGGACCAGTAACCCCCCCCCCCCCCCCCCCCAGTTGAGATTTATAACAGCCATGGGGTGGCTAAGAGTGTTGTTTTGAGTGTCTGTCACTTACTGCTGACCAAGTAGGTGTTGTTCAGGGTGCACCACTTTCTCTATCACCATGGTAACACTGCAACGTATGTCCCTGTAGGTCTGAACCTCAACACCATTTATTAGGGGAAGTTGCTTGTACTTATCCATATTAAGGGGACAAGCAACCACGGTGGCCAAATCAATGGCACCTTCAGAGACTAACACAGCCTCTGTGGTCTCCCTAACAAGACCAACCCCAACTACATTACCAATAGTGAGCCCAGCTACTCCCTTGGATTGGCTATTTGTAGGTTTGCTGCCACCACCTCTGCTATTACTAGGGGCACTAGAATTTGCAGCAGGTGATGTGGTAGTGGGAGGTTTGGTGTTTTTCTTTCGACAACTGGCATCAGTTGTTCAATGGCCTTTGACTTTACACAAATAACACCAAGGGGGTCATTACAACATTGGCGGTAAAAGCCGCTTACCGCCGTACAGAAGACCGCCAACACACGGCCGCGGAATTCCGCCACAGCTATTATGACCCACATCCCGAAATCCGACAAAATGCAGACACCCACACAAGTCCGCCACACCAAAGGTCAGTGATAAACTGGCGAAAACAAAACCTCCACCGTCACGCCAACAGAAAAACGCCCATGCTATCACGACCCACGAATCCACGCGGCGGTCTTTCAACCACAGTATTCCATTGGCGGTGCACACCGCCGCGCACAAAATACACACACATCTCCAAAACAACACCACATTGGACAATTCCAAATACACACACCTGATACACATACACACACCACTCACACACACTCAATATTATATAAAACACACACACACATCACCCACAAACCCCTACGACCAAAAAATCTGAAAGAAGGCCAGAGAGAGACACCACCATCCACAAACTAGCAGCCACAGGCACTCAACACCATCACCCACACTACTTCCACGCACAAAACACCACACACCACTACATATCACCACACTTATCACCACATACACCACTCCACACATCACCTACACCACCCCATGGCATGGCAAAGACACCCCTGGTTCTTGGGGGAGGAGCTCAAGGTCATGGTGGAGGAAATCGTCTGGGTAGAGCCACAGTTATTTGGATCCCTGGTGCAGCACACCTCCATAGCTAGGAAAATGGAGCTATGGCGAAGAATAGTCGACAGGGTCAACGCAGTGGGACAGCACACAAGAAATCGGGACGACATCAGGAAGAGGTGGAACGACCTACGGGGGAAGGTGCGTTCCGTGGTCTCCAGACACAACATCGCAGTTGTAGGAGGCTGGACTGGCTTATAGTGAGTACCAAGGGGTTCTTGCACCTTGCACCAGGCCCAGTTATCCCTTATTAGTGTATAGGGTGTCTAGCAGCATAGGCTGATAGATAATGGTAGCTTAGCAGAGCAGCTTAGGCTGAACTAGGAGACGAGTGAAGCTCCTACAGTACCACTAGTGTCACTTGCACAATATCATATGCAAACACAATACACAGATATACTAAAAATAAAGGTACTTTATTTTTATGACAATATGCCAAAGTATCTCAGAGTGTACCCTCAGTATGAGGATAGCAAATATACACAAGATATATGTACACAATACCAAAAATATGCAGTATAGTCTTAGAAAACAGTGCAACAATGTATAGTTACAATAGGATGCAATGGGAACACATAGGGATAGGGGCAACACAAACCATATACTCCAAAAGTAGAATGCGAACCACAAATGGACCCCAAACCTATGTGACCTTGTAGAGGGTCGCTGGGACTATTAGAAAATAGTAAGGGTTAGGAAAATAGCCCACCCCAAGACCCTGAAAAGTGAGTGCAAAGTGCACTAAAGTTCCCCAAAGGACATAGAAGTCGTGATAGGGGAATTCTGCAGGAAAGACACAAACCAGCAATGCAACCACAATGGATTTCCAGTCGAGGGTACCTGTGGAACAAGGGAACAAAGTCCAAAAGTCACAAGCAAGTCGGAGATGGGCAGATGCCCAGGAAATGCCAGCTGTGGGTGCAAAAAAGCTGCTACTGGACAGTAGAAGCTGAGGATTCTGCAGGAACTACAAGGGCTAGAGACTTCCCCTTTGGAGGATGGATCCCCCACGCCGTGGAGAGTCGTGCAGAAGTGTTTTCCCACCGAGAGACCGCCAACAAGCCTTGCTAGCTGCAAATCATGTGGTTAGGGTTTTTGGATGCTGCTGTGGCCCAGGAGGGACCAGGATGTCGCCAATTGCGGCTGGGGACAGAAGGGGCGTCGAGCAAGACAAGGAACCCTCTCAAAAGCAGGCAGCACCCGCAGAAGTGCCGGAAAAGGCACGACAAAGAAGAGTGAAATGGTGCTCACCCAAAGTTCAACAAAGGAGTCCCACGTCACCGGAGACCAACTTAGAAAGTCGTGCAATGCAGGTTAGAGTGCCATGGACACAGGCTTGGCTGTGCACAAAGGATTTCCGCTGGAAGTGCACAGGGGCCGGAGTAGCTGCAAAAGTCGCGGTTCCCAGCAATGCAGTCTGGCGTGGGGAGGCAAGGACTTACCTCCACCAAACTTGGACTGAAGAGTCACTGGACTGTGGGAGTCACTTGGACACAGTTGCTGGATTCCAGGGACCTCGCTCGTCATGCTGAGAGGAGACCCAGGGGACCGGTGATGCAGTTCTTTGGTGCCTGCGGTAGCAGGGGGAAGATTCCGTCGACCCACAGGAGATTTCTTCGGAGCTTCTAGTGCAGAGAGGAAGCAGACTACCCCCACAGCATGCACCACCAGGAAAACAGTCGAGAAGGTCTCAGGATCAGCGTTACAGAGTTGCAGTAGTTGTCTTTGCTACTTTGTTGCAGTTTTGCAGGCTTCCAGCGCGGTCAGCAGTCGATTCCTTGGCAGAAGGTGAAGAGAGAGATGCAGAGGAACTCTGATGAGCTCTTGCATTCGTTATCTAAGGAATTCCCCAAAGCAGAGACCCTAAATAGCCAGAAAAGAGGGTTTGGCTACTTAGGAGAGAGGATAGGCTAGCAACAGCTGAAGGAGCCTATCAGAAGGAGTCTCTGACGTCACCTGCTGGCCCTGGCCACTCAGAGCAGTCCAGTGTGCCAGCAGCACCTCTGTTTCCAAGATGGCAGAGGTCTGGAGCACACTGGAGGAGCTCTGGACACCTCCCAGGGGAGGTGCAGGTCAGGGGAGTGGTCACTCCCCTTTCCTTTGTCCAGTTTCGCGCCAGAGCAGGGCTAAGGGGTCCCTGAACCGGTGTAGACTGGCTTATGCAGAAATGGGCACCATCTGTCCCCATGAAAGCATTTCCAGAGGCTGGGGGAGGCTACTCCTCCCCTGCCTTCACACCATTTTCCAAAGGGAGAGGGTGTAACACCCTCTCGCAGAGGAAGTCCTTTGTTCTGCCATCCTGGGACAAGCCTGGCTGGACCCCAGGAGGGCAGAAACCTGTCTGAGGGATTGGCAGCAGCAGCAGCTGCAGTGAAACCCCTGAAAAGGCAGTTTGGCAGTACCAGGGTCTGTGCTACATACCACTGGGATCATGGGATTGTGCCAACTATGCCAGGATGGTATAGAGGGGGCAATTCCATGATCATAGACATGTTACATGGCCATATTCGGAGTTACCATTGTGAAGCTACATATAGGTATTGACCTATATGTAGTGCACACGTGTAATGGTGTCCCCGCACTCACAAAGTCCGGGGAATTGGCCCTGAACAATGTGGGGGCACCTTGGCTAGTGCCAGGGTGCCCTCACACTAAGTAACTTTGCACCTAACCTTTACCAGGTAAAGGTTAGACATATAGGTGACTTATAAGTTACTTAAGTGCAGTGTAAAATGGCTGTGAAATAACGTGGACATTATTTCACTCAGGCTGCAGTGGCAGGCCTGCGTAAGAATTGTCAGAGCTCCCGATGGGTGGCAAAAGAAATGCTGCAGCCCATAGGGATCTCCTGGAACCCCAATACACTGGGTACCTCAGTACCATATACTAGGGAATTATAAGGGTGTTCCAGTAAGCCAATGTAAATTGGTAAAATTGGTCACTAGCCTATTAGTGACAATTTAGAAAGAAATGAGAGAGCATAACCACTGAGGTTCTGGTTAGCAGAGCCTCAGTGAGACAGTTAGTCATAACACAGGTAACACTTTCAGGCACACTTATGAGCACTACGGCCCTGGCTGGCATGGTCCCAGTGACACATACAACTAAAACAACATATATACAGTGAAAAATGGGGGTAACATGCCAGGCAAGATGGTACTTTCCTACAGCAGTACAGCGGACTGGTGGCGGACCGCCACCTCCTCCTCAACAACTAACAACATGGGAGGAGCAGGTCTTGACTATTCTGCATCTTGAGGGCCTCGCAGGAGTCGGTGGAGGAATGGACTCTGGTAAGTCAAATCTTAATTATCATAGCCCCCACCCTACCTGCATGATATCACAGACCCCCACCCTCACCCCCTCCCCTATCACTCCAACTCCTCACAAATGTACTAATAACACAAACCACCCATCCCAACACCAAGCCCTGCATGACACAACAAAGCATGGACACCCATCACTAAAGCATGCCCTCTGCACATACCCATAACACCCCCTCAACCTTCATCACACAAGCCCCCACACAGGAGTGCTAGCACTGGGGTACACGGGCACCCACCCATTGCTCACCATGACACACACAGATGCAATAATCATGCTTTTACACCCCTGCAGGACCACTACCCAACGTCACCAGACAGGAGGGTCCAGACATCTCCACCCCACCCACAGAAGAGGCCCACAGTGATGACAGCAGCTCTGTCCAACTGGATCCAGATGACCAGCCCGGACCATCGTGGGCCTCGGGATAGTCGGTTCCCCACACCCAGTCACAGGCCACCACAGACCTTCCACCCTCTGGTAACACCAGCACAGCACCCACCCAGCGGGCCCATACCTCCGTCCCCAGGACACATCAATCAGCTGTGTGTCCACCACTACAGGGAACCCAGGATAACCCACCACCCCAACAACAACAGGGACCTGGGGGAAGTGGTAGTGGGCACACGGTCCAGGGGACGGAGGCCCAGGAACACAGGGGAACTGGGAGGGCTGCTGTGTGACAGGGGGCGGACAGGCCTAGGGAACCCACTCTCCACGAGGCCCTCTCCTCCATCATGGGAGCATACCACCACTCCCAGGAGACGATGGCAACGGTCCTGGCCAAGTTTCAGGAGACCCAGCAGCTGCAGGAGGAACAGTATTTGGGGTTCAGGGAGTAACTCAGAACCATCAGCACCGCCCTGGGCACCATCGTAGGGGTGCTGAAGGAGATACTTAACACCAGGAGGGGGACTGTGGCACTCCAAGGGGCCCCTGACACTAGCATGGACGAAGAACTGCCCACCACCTCCGCCGGCGCTAGTGGACAGGAGGCACCGCCACAGGACCACCACACTAGCACCCCACCCCCTGCAGACGGAGAACCACCCCGCAAACGGTCCCTGAGATCCAGGAACAAGACAGAGCACGATGCCAAGACCCCCGCCAAGAAATGAGACCACCCTGATTGTCATCCTACTGTCCCACTCTGTAACCCTGTCCATATTGGAACTGCCCCAGCTCCACTTCCTATGCCCATATGGGCAATGCACCTGTGAGACTAATAGACTGGACTCTGCCATGGACATTCCTCCACCATCACCCCTCACCATTTTACAACCCCCCTCCAATACTGAGCACTTCAATAAACACCCTTGAAGCACAAAACAATCTGGAGTCATTCTGTGATTTCAAAACTGTGTATTAGCAATGACTGTGACAAAATGCGTTCTCAAATGTAATGTCAACATACCTATGTCACACATCTCAAGTCCATGAGGAATCTAAGCAGATGACACACGTTGGAAACCACTCCTGTGAAACCGTAATGGAAATGTACAACTCAGTTACCATATACTGGTTGAAATCGACAGACAGGATAGAGGTAGAAGTGTGAAAGTACTTGTAATAGGCAGGAATGTGTTCTCACCTGTGTGTCACTGGAAATATTGCTGGATAACTGAGTCCGTGTTGTCAATGTCTTCTTCCTCTGCTTCCTCCTCATCACTGTCCACAGGCTCCACAGCTGCCACAACACCGTCATCTGGACCATCCTCCTGCAGAAAAGGCACCTGTCGTCGCAAAGCCAAGTTGTGAAGCATGCAGCAGGCCATGATGATCTGGCACACCTTCCTTGGTGAGTAGAATAAGGAACCACCTGTCATATGGAGGCACCTGAACCTGGCCTTCAGGAGGCCGAAGGTGCGTTCGATCACCCTCCTAGTCCGCCCATGGGCCTCATTGTAGCGTTCCTCTGCCCTGGTCCTGGGATTCCTCACTGGGGTCAGTAGCCATGACAGGTTGGGGTAACCAGAGTCCCCTAATAGCCACACCCAGTGCCTCTGGAGTTGACCCATCACATAAGGGATGCTGCTATTCTGCAGGATGTAGGCGTCATGCACAGAGACAGGGAACATAGCATTTACCTGGGAGATGTACTGGTCAGCCAAACATACCATCTGTACATTCATGGAATTATAACTCTTCAGTTTCCTGTACACCTGTTCACTCCTGTGGGGGGGGACCAGGGCTACATGGGTCCCATCAATGGCACCTATGATGTTGGGGATATGTCCAAGGGCATAGAAGTCACCTTTAACTGTAGGCAAGTCCTCCACCTGAGGGAAAACAATGTAGCTCTGCATGTGTTTCAGCAGGGCAGACAACACTCTGGAAAACATAGGCTGGGACATCCCTGATGCCATGGCCACTGTAGTTTCAAATGACCCACTTGCAAGGAAATGGAGCACTGATAGCACCTACACTTGAGGGGGGATCCCTGTGGGATGGCGGATTGCTGACATCAGGTCTGGATCCAACTAAGCACACAGTTCCTGGATTGTGGCACGGTCAAACCTGTAGGTGATGATCATGTGTCGCACCTCCATTGTCAACAGGTCCACCAGCGGTCGGTACACCGAAGGATTCCGCCATCTCCTCACATGTCCCAGCGGACGGTGCCTAGGAAGGACAACAGCGACCACAGAGTCAAACAACTCAGAGATATGTACCCACAGTCTACACAGAACACCATTCATACACAGAATCTGGCCTGTATTTGTGTTGTGCGACAAGGCCTAGGTCTGTGTGACGCAGTTGTGAATCAGGCCATGTGGGCCCCTGAAATGGCGGCTGCCTGACCTGTAAAGTGGGACAATGGGATGTGAGGTAACTGCGCTGGCGTTCTACACCGTCGTGGTAGGAGGTCGAAGACTGCGGCTCAATGCTGCATTGGTTAACATTGGACCCTATGGCTCCCAGGAGCCAATGACGATGTACGCACCGCCGCGGACGTGAACGCCACGGACGTGACCGCCGCGGACGTGACCGCCATTTTCTAGCTGATCAGTCACTCGATACCTGATTTTCAACAGTAGAGGACCTACACTGCAAGTGGTGCTGTGACCTCGGTCTGGAAGAGACAATGGCTTGTGCGTCTGGGGAAAGGGCCCCTTCCTTCACGGCAGAGGAGTTGGAGAAGCTCGTGAACGGGGTCCTCCCCCAGTACACGCCACTCTACGGTCCTCCAGACCAACAGGTAAGTACACAGGGAGCACGTTATATGGGCTAGGCCTGTGTGGAGAGGGCTGGTTGTAAGAAGGAAGAGGGCACAGTTCTGCATGCGTGAAGGACTGTGAATGCATGTGCCACATGGCAAGGGTAGGGATGTGGGCCACTCACTTCAACGGAGCAGTTGGTAATGACTTCTCTTCTTTCCCTGTACATTTCATGTAGGTCAGTGCCCACCAGAAGAAGGATATTTGGCGTGCCATTGCCAAGGATGTCCGGACCCTGGGGGTCCACCACAGACGGAGCACCCACTGCCGGAAAAGATGGGAGGACATTCGCCGCTGGAGCAAGAAGACGGCGGAGGCTCAGCTGGGGATGGCCTCCCAACGTGGGAGGGGTGCCTGTCGAACCATGACCCCCCTGATGTTCCGGATCCCGGCAGTGGCCTACCCTTAGTTGGCTGGGCGCTTGAGGGCATCACAGCAGACACAAGGGGGTGAATACAACATCATTCAGCGGAATTTGCGCGCAGTGAAGGTGTCTGGGTGGGGGAGGAGGGCTGTGGGTTTCCCTAGGCCAGGGCGAGTTCTGTATGCTAGGCCCCTCTGTAATGCAGGCCATGTGGCACCCCACCTCTGTAGAGTGCCAAGTACAGGTATTCATGCCCCTGTGTCATCTATGTGTGCAGATGTCGACCATAGCCATGTAGGACATATCCCAGGAATTGCATCTGAAGAGCCCAACAGCGCGGCGTAGTGCAGGGGGCTGCTGTGTCAGTATTGTCCGCCAACGGTAGCGGTAAGCCTTGCACTCATACTGTCTTTCTTCTGTCGCCCCCCCCCTTTTTGTGGTCTCCCTATTCTTGTGTGTATCAGCATCATCAGGCGGGGGTACAGTGGCACCGGAGCACGAGGGAGCTGCATCCCACATGGCGATGGAGGGCCACACCACGGACTCGGAATACACCAGTGGGACGGAGGGTGAGGGGAGCTTCACGGCGGTCACAGGATCTGCAACCAGCGACACGGACTAGTCCTCTGATGGGAGCTCCCTTGTGGTGGCGGCAAAATCTGTGCCCCCAACTTCTACAGGTACAGCCGCCACCCCCGTACCAGCACCTCCCTCCCAGGAGCCCCTCAGCCTTCGCCCGTGCCCGCTCACCCAGGAGGGTGGGCATCACCTTTGCCCCAGGCACCTCAGCCCCTGTCCCTGTCACCTCTGCTGCCCTCTGTGAGGAGGCCATTGACCTCCTGAGGTCACTCACTGTTGGGTAGTCTAACATTTTGAATGCCATCCAGGGTGTAGAAAGGGAATTGCAACACACAAATGCATTCCTGGAGGGCATTCATTCTGGTCAGGCTGCCCTTCATCGAACCCTGCAAACTCTGGCCTCAGCATTGATGGCAGCCATTGTCCCTGTCTCTAGCCTCCCCCCTCCAACTTCCTCCACCCAGACCCAATCCCCTGTACCCCAGCCTATCGCAAGCACACCATCAGACCAGCCTGCACACACCTCACCACAAAGAGAAGCTCAGGCAAACATAAGCACCACACATCCCACAGGCACTCACGCAAGCATCAAACACATACAGACACACCAACATCCACTGCCTCCACTGTGTCCCCCTCCTCGTCGTCTCCCTCCTCCCTCCCAGTCTCGTCTACACTCTCACCTGCATGCACTACCACTACAGCCACTACGTCCCGCACCAGCACACCCACCACCACACCCTCCTCACATGCAGTCACCACCCCCACTCCCATTTACACGTTCCCTGTGTCCTCTCCCAGTGTGTTTGTGACGCCCCCTCCGAAGATACACAAACGCAGACACACACCAACCCAACAGCCATCCACCTCACAGAGAGAGGGGACGTCGAGCAAGAAAAGGAGCCCTCTCAGCAGCAGGTAGCACCCGGAGAAGTGCCAGAAACAGGCACTACGAGGATGCGTGAAACGGTGCTCACCCGAAGTCGCACAAAGGAGTCCCACGTCGCCGGAGACCAACTTAGAAAGTCGTGCAATGCAGGTTAGAGTGCCGTGGACACAGGCTTGGCTGTGCACAAAGGATTTCCGCCGGAAGTGCACAGGGGCCGGAGTAGCTGCAAAAGTCGTGGTTCCCAGCAATGCAGCCCAGCGAGGTGAGGCAAGGACTTACCTCCACCAAACTTGGACTGAAGAGTCACTGGACTGTGGAGGTCACTTGGACAGAGTCGCTGGATTCGAGGGACCTCGCTCGTCGTGCTGAGAGGAGACCCAAGGGACCGGTAATGCAGCTTTTTGGTGCCTGCGGTTGCAGGGGGAAGATTCCGTCGACCCACGGGAGATTTCTTCGGAGCTTCTGGTGCAGAGAGGAGGCAGACTACCCCCACAGCATGCACAAGCAGGAAAACAGTCGAGAAGGCGGCAGGATCAGCGTTACAGAGTTGCAGTAGTCGTCTTTGCTACTATGTTTCAGGTTTGCAGGCTTCCAGCGCGGTCAGCGGTCGATTCCTTATCAGAAGGTGAAGAGAGAGATGCAGAGGAACTCGGCTGAGCTCATGCATTCGTTATCTAAAGTTTCCCCAGAGACAGAGACCCTAAATAGCCAGAAAAGAGGGTTTGGCTACCTAGGAGAGAGGATAGGCTACTAACACCTGAAGGAGCCTATCAGAAGGAGTCTCTGACATCACCTGGTGGCACTGGCCACTCAGAGCAGTCCAGTGTGCCAGCAGCACCTCTGTTTCCAAGATGGCAGAGGTCTGGAGCACACTGGAGGAGCTCTGGACACCTCCCAGGGGAGGTGCAGGTCAGGGGAGTGGTCACTCCCCTTTCCTTTGTCCAGTTTCGCGACAGAGCAGGGCTAAGGGGTCCCCTGAACCGGTGTAGACTGGCTTATGCAGAATTGGGCACATCTGTGCCCAACAAAGCATTACCAGAGGCTGGGGGAGGCTACTCCTCCCCTGCCTTCACACCATTTTCCAAAGGGAGAGGGTGTAACACCCTCTCTCAGAGGAAGTTCTTTGTTCTGCCATCCTGGGCCAGGCCTGGCTGGACCCCAGGAGGGCAGATGCCTGTCTGAGGGGTTGGCAGCAGCAGCAGCTGCAGTGAAACCCCAGGAAGGGCAGTTTGGCAGTACCAGGGTCTGTGCTACAGACCACTGGGATCATGGGATTGTGCCAACTATGCCAGGATGGCATAGAGGGGGCAATTCCACGATCATAGACATGTTACATGGCCATATTCGGAGTTACCATTGTGAAGCTACATATAGGTAGTGACCTATATGTAGTGCACGCGTGTAATGGTGTCCCCGCACTCACAAAGTCCGGGGAATTGGCCCTGAACAATGTGGGGGCACCTTGGCTAGTGCCAGGGTGCCCTCACACTAAGTAACTTTGCACCTAACCTTTACCAGGTAAAGGTTAGACATATAGGTGACTTATAAGTTACTTAAGTGCAGTGTAAAATGGCTGTGAAATAACGTGGACGTTATTTCACTCAGGCTGCAGTGGCAGGCCTGTGTAAGAATTGTCAGAGCTCCCTATGGGTGGCAAAAGAAATGCTGCAGCCCATAGGGATCTCCTGGAACCCCAATACCCTGGGTACCTCAGTACCATATACTAGGGAATTATAAGGGTGTTCCATTAAGCCAATGTAAATTGGTAAAAATGGTCACTAGCCTGTTAGTGACAATTTGGAAAGAAATGAGAGAGCATAACCACTGAGGTTCTGATTAGCAGAGCCTCAGTGAGACAGTTAGTCACTACACAGGTAACACATTCAGGCACACTTATGAGCACTGGGGCCCTGGTTTACCAGGGTCCCAGTGACACATACAACTAAAACAACATATATACAGTGAGAAATGGGGGTAACATGCCAGGCAAGATGGTACTTTCCTACACAACCCCCCCCCCCAAACGAAGGACAATAAGACTAGCCATGACCTGATGAGTCTTCATTGTCTAAGTGGAAATATCTGGAGAGTCCATCTGCATTGGAGTGGCTACTCCCAGGTCTATGTTCCACTGTATAGTCCATTCCCTGTAGGGATATGGACCACCTCAACAATTTAGGATTTTCACCTTTCATTTGTTTTAGCCAAAGTAGAGGTTTGTGGTCTGTCTGAACAATGAAGTGAGTGCCAAACAGGTATGGCCTCAACTTCTTCAGAGCCCAGACCACAGCAAAGGCCTCCCTCTCAATGGCAGACCAACGCTTTTCTCTAGGGGTCAACCTCCTACTAATAAAAGCAACAGGTTGATCCTGGCCCTCAGAATTAAGTTGTGATAGGACTGCCCCTACTCCTAATTCAGATGCATCAGCTTGGACATCAAATTTTTTAGAGTAACAAGGGATTTTCAGGACAGGTGCAGAGCACATGGCCTGCTTCAGCTCCTCAAAAGCTTTCTGACAGTTTGCTGTCCATAATACCTTTTTAGGCATTTTCTTGGATGTGAGGTCATTAAGAGGGGCTGCAATGGAGCCATAGTTCTTAATGAACCTCCTGTAATACCCAGTGAGGCCTAGGAAGGCTCTCACCTGAGTCTGAGTGGTAGGGGGAACCCAATCAATAATTGTTTGGATTTTCCCCTGAAGTGGTGCAATCTGTTCCCCACCAACAAGGTGTCCCAGATAAACCACCTTACCCTGCCCTATCTGGCACTTTGAAGCCTTGATAGTGAGGCCTGCCTTTTGCAGGGCCTCCAAAACTTTCCATAGGTGGACCAGGTGATCATCCCAGCTGGAGCTAAAGACAGCTATATCGTCCAAATATGCTGCACTGAAAGCTTCCAGCCCTCGCAGGACTGTGTTCACCAACCTTTGAAAAGTGGCAGGTGCATTTTTTAAACCAAAAGGCATTACAGTAAACTGGTAATGTCCTCCAATGGTTGAAAATGCAGTCTTAGGTTTAGCATCTTCTGACAATTTGATCTGCCAATACCCTGCAGTCAAGTCAAAAGTGCTTAGATACTTGGCAGATGCCAGTGTATCTATGAGCTCATCTGCCCTGGGTATAGGGTGAGCATCAGTTTTGGTTACCAAGTTGAGACCTCTATAGTCTACACAAAACCGCATTTCCTTCTTTTCATCTTTGGAATGGGGTTTTGGCACCAGTACCACACAGAAGCCCATGGACTGTCAGAGTGCTCAACCACTCCTAGTTCTAACATTTTCTGGACCTCTTGCTTTATGCAGTCCCTGACATGGTCAGGCTGCCTATAGATCTTACTTTTGACAGGTAAACTGTCTCCAGTATCTATAGTGTGCTCACACCAAGAAGTGGTACCTGGCACAGTAGAGAAGAGTTCAGAGAATTGATCTAGGAGATTTATGCAATTGTCTTTCTGCTCAGCAGTAAGACAATCAGCCAAAACTACACCTTCCACAAGAGCATCTTGTTCTGTGGAAGAGAAGAGATCAGGTAGAGGATCACTGTCTTCTTCCTGTCCCTCATCAGTTGCCATGAGCAGGGTGAGATCAGCCCTGTCATAGTAGGGTTTCAGGCGGTTGACATGGAGCACCCTAAGGGGACTCCTGGCAGTGCCTAAGTCAACTAAATAGGTGACTTCTCCCTTCTTTTCAACAATTGTGTGGGGTCCACTCCATTTATCTTGGAGTGCTCTTGGGGCCACAGGCTCCAAGACCCACACTTTCTGCCCTGGTTGGTACTGAACCAAAACAGCCTTCTGATCATGCCATTGCTTCTGGAGCTCTTGGCTGGCCTGAAGGTTTTTACTGGCCTTTTTCATGTACTCAGCCATTCTTGATCTGAGGCCAAGTACATAATCCACAATATCCTGCTTAGGAGCTTTTAAAGGTTGTTCCCAACCCTCCTTTACAAGTGTGAGTGGACCCCTAACAGGGTGTCCAAAAAGAAGTTCAAAGGGGCTGAAGCCCACTCCTTTCTGGGGTACCTCCCTGTAGGCAAAAAGGAGGCATGGTAGAAGGATATCCCATCTCCTGCGGAGTTTTTCAGGGAGACCCATAATCATGCCTTTGAGAGTTTTATTAAATCTCTCCACCAGTCCATTTGTTTGTGGATGATAGGGTGTTGTGAACTTGTAAGTTACACCACACTCCTTCCACATGGCCTTTAAATATGCAGACATGAAATTGCTTCCCCTGTCTGATGCTACTTCCTTTGGGAAGCCCACCCTGGAAAATATTCCCAGGAGGGCCTTTGCCACTGCAGGTGCTGTAGTGGTCCTTAAAGGAATAGCTTCAGGATATCTTGTGGCATGGTCCACTACCACCAAGATAAATCTATTGCCTGAAGCAGTAGTAGGGTCAAGTGGGCCAACTATGTCAACCCCTACCCTTTCAAAGGGAACCCCAACCACAGGCAGTGGAATAAGGGGTGCCTTTGGGGTGCCACCTGTCTTGACAGGTTTCACAGGACTTACAAAATTCCTTTGTGTCCTCAGACATTCTAGGCCAATGAAACAGGGGAACAAGCCTGTCCCAAGTTTTCATTTGTCCTAGATGCCCAGCTAGGGGAATGTCATGTGCCAGGGTTAGGAGGAACTTTCTGTACTCCTGAGGAATCACTAATCTCCTGGCAGCTCCAGGTTTAGGATCCCTATGCTCAGTGTACAAGAGGTTGTCCTCCCAGTAAACTCTGTGAGAGTCACTGACATCCCCATTAGCCTGTTTGACAGCTTGCTGTCTGAGACCCTCTAGTGTGGGACAGGTTTGCTGTGCCACACTCAGCTCCTCTCTGGCAGGCCCCCCTTCACCCAAAAGCTCAGCAGTGTCTGCTTCCAGCTCCTCTGGTGTAGGTTCTGCACAGGGAGGGAATTCTTCTTCCTCAGAAGTAGAATCCACTGTAGAGGGAGGGATAGTAGGAAGTGGTTTGCTTCTACTAGCCCTAGCTTTAGGGAGCACTTGGTCCATTGTTCCAGGATCCAAGCTTCTCTGTCCTTTTTGCTTTTTGGCCTGAGCCCTTGTCAAAGCAAAAATATGCCCTGGGATGCCCAGCATTGCTGCATGGGCCTCCAACTCCACATCTGACCAAGCTGATGTCTCCAAATCATTCCCTAATAGACAGTCTACAGGTAAATCTGAAGCTACCACAACTTTCTTTGGACCAGTAACCCCCCCCAGTTGAGATTTACAACAGCCATGGGGTGGCTAAGTGTGTTGTTGTGAGCATCGGTTACTTGGTACTGGTGACCAAGTAGGTGTTGTTCAGGGTGGACCAGTTTCTCTATGACCATAGTCACACTGGCACCAGTGTCCCTGTAGGCCTGAACCTCAACACCATTTATTAGGGGTAGCTGCTTGTACTTATCCATATTAAGGGGACAAGCAACTAAGGTGGCTAAATCAATAGCCCCCTCAGAGACTAACACAGCCTCTGTGGCCTCCCTAACAAGTCCAACCCCAACTAAGTTACCAATAGTGAGCCCAGCTACTCCCTTGGATTGGCTATTAGTAGGTTTGCTCCCACCACCACTGCTATTAGTAGGGACACTAGGTGTAGCAGTAGGGGTTGTAGTGGTAGGAGGCTTGGTGCCTTTCTTTGGACAACTGGGATCTGTTGTCCAATGGCCTTTTATTTTACATAAATAGCACCATGGTTTCTTTTCCTTGTTCTGATTGAAAGAGGATTTGGGCCCACCACCCCCACCAGAGTGTTTTTGTGGGCCTGATGAAGACTCATTTTTAGATTTGTCCCCACCCTTGTCAGAAGACTTACCATCCTTCTCTTTGTTGCCATCTTTGTCACCCCCTGTATGAACTTTTCTGTTCACCCTTGTTCTGACCCATTTGTCTGCCTTCTTTCCCAATTCTTGGGGAGAGGTCAGATCAGAGTCCACCAAGTACTGGTGCAACAAATCAGACACACAATTATTAAGAATATGCTCTCTCAGGATCAAGTTATACAGGCTGTCATAATCAGTAACTTTACTGCCATGTAACCACCCCTCCAAGGCCTTCACTGAATGGTCAATGAAATCAACCCAGTCTTGTGAAGACTCCTTTTTGGTCTCTCTGAACTTTATCCTGTATTGTTCAGTGGTTAAGCCATAACCATCCAGGAGTGCATTCTTAAGAACTTGGAAATTATTAGCATCATTTTCTTTCACAGTAAGGAGCCTATCCCTACCTTTTCCACTAAATGATAGCCATAGGATAGCAGCCCACTGCCTTTGAGGGACATCCTGTACAACACAGGCCCTCTCAAGTGCAGCAAACCACTTGTTAATGTCATCCCCCTCCTTATAAGGGGGAACTATCTTGTGCAGATTCCTGGAATCATGCTCTTTTGCAGGATGACTATGGGGAATACTGCTGCTGCCACCATGGGTTTCTAAACCCAGTTTCTGTCTCTCCTTCTCTACTTCTAAAGTCTGTCTATCCAAATCCAGCTGTTGCTTCTTGAGCTTCAGTCTGGTTTGTTCCACTCTCAATCTATTGAGCTCCCTTTCTAACAATCTGTCATCAGGGTGGGTGGGAGGGACATGCCTTGAAACAGAAGTATGGTGAGAATGGACAGAAGGAGACCTGTCCCTTACAGAAGCCACCCTAACAGCTTGGCTAACAGAAACATTACTACCAGTATGGTGAGAATAAATGCTTTTGCTATGATGTGAGACAACACTATTTAGATGGTGTGGCTCATCATCATTACCAACTATGCTAGACTGTCTAGTAATGGGCAGGCTAGGAAGTTTCTTTCCTGAATCTTTTCCTGGGGGAGTCCCTGGATCAGATTGAGAACCATTAGCTACTTTTTCAACAGATGGGGCACTTCTAGCCTTATCCTGTTCTCTAAGCATGTTAAGTAACAGTTCCAAGGAAGGATTCTTCCCTACACTAAAACCTCTCTCTACACAGAGACTCCTTGCTCCTTTCCAGCTAAGGTGGTCATATGCAAGTTTGGACAGATCAACATTTTGGCCTGTGCCAGACATTTTTAGAGAGAGTTAAAGTGATAGTAAAAGATAAAAAGTTTGTCAGAGCTTTTAGAAAGTCAGAGAAAAAAAAAACTTTTAAAACTTTTTAGAACTTTTTAGAAAGTTAGAAGTACTTTTCAGCACTTAGAAAAGAGTGAAAAGAGGAAATGCAAAACTTTTTGGCTATGTGTATATACACTGACCTTGTTTTGTATATTTTTCTCTTATGAAAAGTACAATGACAAGAGTGGTAAGTAGTCTCAAAGCACTTATCCCACCGCTGCACAACTGTAGGAGGCTGGACTGGCTTGTAGTGAGTACCAAGGGGTACTTGCACCTTGCACCAGGCCCAGTTATCCCTTATTAGTGTATAGGGTGTCTAGCAGCTTAGGCTGATAGATAATGGTAGCTTAGCAAAGCAGCTCAGGCTGAACTAGGAGACGTGTGAAGCTACTACAGTACCACTCAGTGTCATATGCACAATATCATAAGAAAACACAATACACAGTTATACTAAAAATAAAGGTACTTTATTTTTATGACAATATGCCAAAGTATCTTAGAGTGTACCCTCAGTGAGAGGATAGGAAATATACACAAGATATATATACACAATAGCAAAAATATGCAGTATAGTCTTAGAAAACAGTGCAAACAATGTATAATTACAATAGGATGCAATGGGGAAACATAGGGATAGGGGCAACACAAACCATATACTCCAAAAGTGGAATGTGAACCACGAATGGACCCCAAACCTATGTGACCTTGTAGAGGGTCGCTGGGACTATTAGAAAATAGTGAGAGTTAGAAAAATAACCCTCCCCAAGACCCTGAAAAGTGAGTGCCAAGTGCACCAAAGTTCCCCTAAGGACAAAATAGTCGTGTTAGAGGGAAAATGCAAGGAAAACACAAATCAGCAATGCAACAACGATGGATTCCTGTCTGAAGGTACCTGTGGAACAAGGGGACCAAGTCCAAAAGTCACAAGCAGCTCGGAGATGGGCAGATGCCCAAGAAATGCCAGCGGTTGGTGCAAAGAAGCTCTTACTAGGCTGAAGAACTGTGAATACTGCAGTAACGACAAGGGCTAGAGACTTCCCCTTTGGAGGATGGATCCCCCACGCCTTGGAGAGTCGTGCAGAAGTGTTTTCCCGCCGGATGGACGCCAACAAGCCTTGCTACACGCAAATCGTGCGTTTGGCGTTTTTGGACGCTGCTGGGGCCCAGGAGGGACCAGGAGGTCTCAAATTGGACCTGCAGAGAGAGGGGACGTCGAGCAAGACAAAGAGCCCTCACTAAAGCAGGTAGCACCCGGAGAAGTGCCAGAAACAGGCACTACGAGGATGCGTGAAACGGTGCTCGCCGAAGTTGCACAAAGGAGTCCCACGTCGCCGGAGACCAACTTAGAAAGTCGTGCAATGCAGGTTAGAGTGCCGTGGACCCAGGCTTGGCTGTGCACGAAGGATTTCCGCCGGAAGTGCACAGGGGCCGGAGAAGCTTGCAAAGTCGCGGTTCCCAGCAATGCAGCCCAGCGAGGTGAGGCAAGGACTTACCTCCACCAAACTTGGGCTGAAGAGTCACTGGACTGTGGGGGTCACTTGGACGGTGTCGCTGGATTCGAGGGACCTCGCTCGTCGTGCTGAGAGGAGACCCAAGGGACCGGAGATGCAGCTTTTTGGTGCCTGCGGTTGCAGGGGGAAGATTCCGTCGACCCACGGGAGATTTCTTCGGAGCTTCTGGTGCAGAGAGGAGGCAGACTACCCCCACAGCATGCACAAGCAGGAAAACAGTCGAGAAGGCGGCAGGATCAGCGTTACAGAGTTGCAGTAGTCGTCTTTGCTACTATGTTGCAGGTTTGCAGGCTTCCAGCGCGGTCAGCGGTCGATTCCTTATCAGAAGGTGAAGAGGGAGATGCAGAGGAACTCGGCTGAGCTCATGCATTCGTTATCTAAAGTTTCCCCAGAGACAGAGACCCTAAATAGCCAGAAAAGAGGGTTTGGCTACCTAGGAGAGAGGAAAGGCTACTAACACCTGAAGGAGCCTATCACAAGGAGTCTCTGACGTCACCTGGTGGCACTGGCCACTCAGAGCAGTCCAGTGTGCCAGCAGCACCTCTGTTTCCAAGATGGCAGAGGTCTGGAGCACACTGGAGGAGCTCTGGACACCTCCCAGGGGAGGTGCAGGTCAGGGGAGTGGTCACTCCCCTTTCCTTTGTCCAGTTTCGCGCCAGAGCAGGGGCTAAGGGGTCCCTGAACCGGTGTAGACTGGCTTATGCAGAATTGGGCACCTCTGTGCCCAACAAAGCATTTCCAGAGGCTGGGGGAGGCTACTCCTCCCCTGCCTTCACACCATTTTCCAAAGGGAGAGGGTGTCACACCCTCTCTCAGAGGAAGTTCTTTGTTCTGCCATCCTGGGCCAGGCCTGGCTGGACCCCAGGAGGGCAGCTGCCTGTCTGAGGGGTTGGCAGCAGCAGCAGCTGCAGAGAAACCCCAGGAAGGGCAGTCTGGCAGTACCAGGGTCTGTGCTACAGACCACTGGGATCATGGAGTTGTCCCAACAATGCCAGGATGGCCTAGAGGGGGCAATTCCATGATCATAGACATGTTACATGGCCATATTCGGAGTTACCATGGTGAAGCTACATATAGGTAGTGACCTATATGTAGTGCACGCGTGTAATGGTGTCCCCGCACTCACAAAGTTCAGTGAATTGGCTCTGAACAATGTGGGGGCACCTTGGCTAGTGCCAGGGTGCCCTCACACTAAGTAACTTTGCACCTAACCTTTACCAGGTAAAGGTTAGACATATAGGTGACTTATAAGTTACTTAAGTGCAGTGTAAAATGGCTGTGAAATAACGTGGACGTTATTTCACTCAGGCTGCAGTGGCAGGCCTGTGTAAGAATTGTCAGAGCTCCCTATGGGTGGCAAAAGAAATGCTGCAGCCCATAGGGATCTCCTGGAACCCCAATACCCTGGGTACCTCAGTACCATATACTAGGGGATTATAAGGGTGTTCCAGTAAGCCAATGTAAATTGGTAAAAATGGTCACTAGCCTGTCAGTGACAATTTGGAAAGAAATGAGAGAGCATAACCACTGAGGTTCTGATTAGCAGAGCCTCAGTGAGACAGTTAGTCACTACACAGGTAACACATACAGGCACACTTATGAGCACTGGGGCCCTGGGTTACCAGGGTCCCAGTGACACATACAACTAAAACAACATATATACAGTGAAAAATGGGGGTAACATGCCAGGTAAGATGGTACTTTCCTACACAACCCCCCCCCAAACGAAGGACAATAAGACTAGCCATTACCTGATGAGTCTTCATTGTCTAAGTGGAAATATCTGGAGAGTCCATCTGCATTGGAGTGGCTACTCCCAGGTCTATGTTCCACTGTATAGTCCATTCCCTGTAGGGATATGGACCACCTCAACAATTTAGGATTTTCACCTTTCATTTGTTTTAGCCAAAGTAGAGGTTTGTGGTCTGTCTGAACAATGAAGTGAGTGCCAAACAGGTATGGCCTCAACTTCTTCAGAGCCCAGACCACAGCAAAGGCCTCCCTCTCAATGGCAGACCAACGCTTTTCTCTAGGGGTCAACCTTCTACTAATAAAAGCAACAGGTTGATCCTGGCCCTCAGAATTAAGTTGTGATAGGACTGCCCCTACTCCTAATTCAGATGCATCAGTTTGGACATAGAATTTTTTAGAGTAACAAGGGCTTTTCAGGACAGGTGCAGAGCACATGGCCTGCTTCAGCTCCTCAAAAGCTTTCTGACAGTTTGCTGTCCATAATACCTTTTTAGGCATTTTCTTGGATGTGAGGTCATTAAGAGGGGCTGCAATGGAGCCATAGTTCTTAATGAACCTCCTGTAATACCCAGTGAGGCCTAGGAAGGCTCTCACCTGAGTCTGAGTGGTAGGGGGAATCCAATCAATAATAGTTTGGATTTTCCCCTGAAGTGGTGCAATCTGTTCCCCACCAACAAGGTGTCCCAGATAAACCACCTTACCCTGCCCTATCTGGCACTTTGAAGCCTTGATAGTGAGGCCTGCCTTTTGCAGGGCCTCCAAAACTTTCCAAAGGTGGACCAGGTGATCATCCCAGCTGGAGCTAAAGACAGCTATATCATCCAAATATGCTGCACTGAAAGCTTCCAGCCCTTGCAGGACTGTGTTCACCAACCTCTGAAAAGTGGCAGGTGCATTTTTCAAACCAAAAGGCATTACAGTAAACTGGTAATGTCCTCCAATGGTAGAAAATGCAGTTTTAGGTTTAGCATCTTCTGACATTTTGATCTGCCAATACCCTGCAGTCAAATCAAAAGTGCTTAGATACTTGGCAGATGCCAGTGTATCTATTAGCTCATCTGCCCTGGGTATAGGGTGAGCATCTGTTTTGGTTACCAAGTTGAGACCTCTATAGTCTACACAAAACCTCATTTCCTTCTTTCCATCTTTAGAATTGGGTTTTGGTACCAGTACCACAGGAGAAGCCCATGGACTGTCAGAGTGCTCAACCACTCCTAGTTCCAACATCTTCTGAACTTCTTGCTTTATGCAGTCCCTGACATGGTCAGGCTGCCTATAGATCTTACTTTTGACAGGTAAACTGTCTCCAGTATCTATAGTGTGCTCACACCAAGAAGTGGTGCCTGGCACAATGGAGAAGAGTTCTGAAAATTGTCCTAGGAGATTTATGCAATTATCTTTCTGCTCAGCAGTAAGACAATCAGCCAAAACTACCCCTTCCACAAGAGCATCTTGTTCTGTGGAAGAGAAGAGATCAGGTAGAGGATCACTGTCTTCTTCCTGTCCCTCATCTGTTGCCATGAGCAGGGTGAGATCAGCCCTGTCATAGTAGGGTTTCAGGCGGTTGACATGGAGCACCCTAAGGGGACTCCTGGCAGTGCCTAAGTCAACCAAGTAGGTGACTTCACCCTTCTTTTCAACAATTGTGTGTGGACCACTCCATTTATCTTGGAGTGCTCTTGGGGCCACAGGCTCCAAGACCCACACTTTCTGCCCTGGTTGGTACTGAACCAAAACAGCCTTCTGATCATGCCATTGCTTCTGGAGCTCTTGGCTGGCCTGAAGGTTTTTACTGGCCTTTTTCATGTACTCAGCCATCCTTGATCTGAGGCCAAGTACATAGTCCACAATATCCTGCTTAGGAGCTTTTAAAGGTTGTTCCCAACCCTCCTTTACAAGTGTGAGTGGACCCCTAACAGGGTGTCCAAAAAGAAGTTCAAAGGGGCTGAAGCCCACTCCTTTCTGGGGTACCTCCCTGTAGGCAAAAAGGAGGCATGGTAGAAGGATATCCCATCTCCTGCGGAGTTTTTCAGGGAGTCCCATAATCATGCCTTTGAGAGTTTTATTAAATCTCTCCACCAGTCCATTTGTTTGTGGATGATAGGGTGTTGTGAACTTGTAAGTTACACCACACTCCTTCCACATGGCCTTTAAGTATGCAGACATGAAATTGCTTCCTCTGTCTGATACTACTTCCTTTGGGAAGCCCACCCTGGAAAATATTCCCAGGAGGGCCTTTGCCACTGCAGGAGCTGTAGTGGTCCTTAAAGGAATAGCTTCAGGATATCTTGTGGCATGGTCCACTACCACCAAGATAAACCTATTGCCTGAAGCAGTAGGAGGGTCAAGGGGGCCAACTATGTCAACCCCTACCCTTTCAAAGGGAACCCCAACCACAGGCAGTGGGATAAGGGGTGCCTTTGGAGTGCCACCTGTCTTGCCACTGGCTTGACAGGTTTCACAGGACTTACAAAAATCTTTTGTGTCCTCAGACATCCTAGGCCAATGAAACAGTGGAACCAATCTGTCCCAAGTTTTCATTTGACCCAGGTGTCCAGCTAAGGGAATGTCATGTGCCAGTGTTAGGAGGAACTTTCTGTACTCCTGAGGAATCACTAATCTCCTGGCAGCTCCAGGTTTAGGATCCCTTTGCTCAGTGTACAAGAGGTTGTCCTCCCAGTAAACTCTGTGTGAGTCACTGACATCCCCATTAGCCTGTTTGACAGCTTGCTGTCTGAGACCCTCTAATGTGGGACAGGTTTGCTGTGCCACACTCAGCTCCTCTCTGGCAGGCCCCCCTTCACCCAAAAGCTCAGCAGTGTCTGCTTCCAGCTCCTCTGGTGTAGGTTCTGCACAGGGAGGGAATTCTTCTTCCTCAGAAGTAGAATCCACTGTAGAGGGAGGGATAGTAGGAAGTGGTTTGCTTCTACTAGCCCTAGCTTTAGGGAGCACTTGGTCCATTGTTCCAGGATCCAAGCTTCCCTGTCCTTTTTGCTTTTTGGCCTGAGCCCTTGTCAAAGCAAAAATATGCCCTGGGATGCCCAGCATTGCTGCATGGGCCTCCAACTCCACATCTGACCAAGCTGATGTCTCCAAATCGTTCCCTAATAGACAGTCTACAGGTAAATCTGAAGCTACCACAACTTTCTTTGGACCAGATACCCCCCCCCAGTTGAGATTTACAACAGCCATGGGGTGGCTTTGTGTTATGTTGTGAGCATCGGTTACTTGGTACTGGTGTCCAAGTATGTGTTGTTCAGGGTGCACCAGTTTCTCAATCACCATTGTGACACTGGCACCTGTGTCCCTGTAGGCCTGGACCTCAACACCATTTATTAGGGTTAGTTGCTTGTACTTCTCCAAGTTATGGGGGCAAGCAACCAAAGTGGCTAAGTCAATAGCCCCTTCAGAGACTAAAGTAGCCTCTGTGGTCTCCCTAATCAGACCAACCCCAACTAAATTACCAAAAGTGAGCCCAGCTACTCCCTTGGATTGGCTATTAGTAGGTTTGCTCCCACCACCACTGCTATTAGTAGGGACACTAGGTGTAGCAGTAGGGGTTGTAGTGGTAGGAGCTGTGGTGCCTTTCTTTGGACAACTGGGATCTGTTGTCCAATGGCCTTTTATCTTACATAAATAGCACCATGGTTTCCTTTCCTTGTTCTGATTAGAGGAAGGTTTGGGCCCACCACCCCCACCAGAGTGTTTTTGTGGGCCTGATGAAGACTCATTTTTAGATTTGTCCCCACCCTTGTCAGAAGACTTACCATCCTTCTTTTTGTTGCCATCTTTGTCACCCCCTGTATGAACTTTTCTGTTCACTCTTGTTCTGACCCATTTGTCTGCCTTCTTTCCCAATTCTTGGGGAGAGGTCAGATCAGAGTCCACCAAGTACTGGTGCAACAAATCAGACACACAATTATTAAGAATATGCTCTCTCAGGATTAAGTTATACAGGCTGTCATAATCAGTAATTTTACTGCCATGTAACCACCCCTCCAAGGCCTTCACTGCCTGGTCAATGAAATCAACCCAGTCTTGTGAAGACTCCTTTTTGGTATCTCTGAACTTGATCCTGTACTGTTCAGTGGTTAAGCCATAACCATCCAGGAGTGCATTCTTAAGAACTTGGAAATTGTTAGCATCATTTTCTTTTACAGTAAGGAGCCTATCCCTACCTTTTCCAGTAAATGATAGCCATAGGATAGCAGCCCACTGCCTTTGAGGGACATCCTGTACAGCACAGGCCCTCTCAAGTGCAGCAAACCACTTGTTAATGTCATCCCCCTCCTTGTAAGGGGGAACTATCTTATGCAGATTCCTGGAATCATGCTCTTTTGCAGGATGACTATGGGGAATACTGCTGCTGCCACCATGGGTATCTAAACCCATTTTCTGTCTTTCCCTCTCTATTTCTAAAGACTGTCTATCCAAATCCAGCTGTTGCTTCTTGAGCTTCAGTCTGGTTTGCTCCACTCTCAATCTATTGAGCTCCCTTTCCAACAATCTGTCATCAGGGTGGGTGGGAGGGACATTTCTAGATACAGAGGTATGATGGGAATGAACAGAAGGAGACCTGTCCCTTACAGAGGGCACCCTAACAGCTTGGCTACCAGTATAATGTGAGAGCACATCATCAGTATGATGTGATTCAACCTCTGTACCAACTATGCTAGACTGTCTAGTAATGGGCAGGCTGAGAAGTTTCTTTCCTGAACCTTTTCCTGGGGGAGTCCCTGGATCAGATTGAGAACCATTAGCTACTTTTTCTACAGATTGGGCACTTATGGCCTTATCCTGTACTCTAAGCATATTAATTAACAGTTCTAAGGAAGGATTCTTCCCTACACTCAAACCTCTCTCTATGCAGAGACTCCTTGCTCCTTTCCAGCTAAGGTGATCATATGCAATTTTGGACAGTTCAACTTTTTGGCCTGTGCCAGACATTTTTTAGAGAGAGTTAAAGTGATAGACAAAGAGAAAAAAGTTTTCAGAACTTTTTGGAAAGACAGAAAAAAACTTTTTAAACTTTTAAGAACTTTTTGAAAGTTTAGAAGTACTTTTCAGCACTTAGAAAAGAGTGAAAAGAGGAAATGCAAAACTTTTTGGCTATGTGTATATACACTGACCTTGTTTTGTATATTTTTCTCTTATGAAAAGTACAATGACAAGAGTGGTAAGTAGTCTCAAAGCACTTATCCCACCGCTGCACAACCAATGTAGGAGGCTGGACTGGCTTGTAGTGAGTACCAAGGGGTACTTGCACCTTGCACCAGGCCCAGTTATCCCTTATTAGTGTATAGGGTGTCTAGCAGCTTAGGCTGATAGATAATGGTAGCTTAGCAAAGCAGCTCAGGCTGAACTAGGAGACGTGTGAAGCTACTACAGTACCACTCAGTGTCATATGCACAATATCATAAGAAAACACAATACACAGTTATACTAAAAATAAAGGTACTTTATTTTTATGACAATATGCCAAAGTATCTTAGAGTGTACCCTCAGTGAGAGGATAGGAAATATACACAAGATATATATACACAATAGCAAAAATATGCAGTATAGTCTTAGAAAACAGTGCAAACAATGTATAATTACAATAGGATGCAATGGGGAAACATAGGGATAGGGGCAACACAAACCATATACTCCAAAAGTGGAATGTGAACCACGAATGGACCCCAAACCTATGTGACCTTGTAGAGGGTCGCTGGGACTATTAGAAAATAGTGAGAGTTAGAAAAATAACCCTCCCCAAGACCCTGAAAAGTGAGTGCCAAGTGCACCAAAGTTCCCCTAAGGACAAAATAGTCGTGTTAGAGGGAAAATGCAAGGAAAACACAAATCAGCAATGCAACAACGATGGATTCCTGTCTGAAGGTACCTGTGGAACAAGGGGACCAAGTCCAAAAGTCACAAGCAGCTCGGAGATGGGCAGATGCCCAAGAAATGCCAGCGGTTGGTGCAAAGAAGCTCTTACTAGGCTGAAGAACTGTGAATACTGCAGTAACGACAAGGGCTAGAGACTTCCCCTTTGGAGGATGGATCCCCCACGCCTTGGAGAGTCGTGCAGAAGTGTTTTCCCGCCGGATGGACGCCAACAAGCCTTGCTACACGCAAATCGTGCGTTTGGCGTTTTTGGACGCTGCTGGGGCCCAGGAGGGACCAGGAGGTCTCAAATTGGACCTGCAGAGAGAGGGGACGTCGAGCAAGACAAAGAGCCCTCACTAAAGCAGGTAGCACCCGGAGAAGTGCCAGAAACAGGCACTACGAGGATGCGTGAAACGGTGCTCGCCGAAGTTGCACAAAGGAGTCCCACGTCGCCGGAGACCAACTTAGAAAGTCGTGCAATGCAGGTTAGAGTGCCGTGGACCCAGGCTTGGCTGTGCACGAAGGATTTCCGCCGGAAGTGCACAGGGGCCGGAGAAGCTTGCAAAGTCGCGGTTCCCAGCAATGCAGCCCAGCGAGGTGAGGCAAGGACTTACCTCCACCAAACTTGGGCTGAAGAGTCACTGGACTGTGGGGGTCACTTGGACGGTGTCGCTGGATTCGAGGGACCTCGCTCGTCGTGCTGAGAGGAGACCCAAGGGACCGGAGATGCAGCTTTTTGGTGCCTGCGGTTGCAGGGGGAAGATTCCGTCGACCCACGGGAGATTTCTTCGGAGCTTCTGGTGCAGAGAGGAGGCAGACTACCCCCACAGCATGCACAAGCAGGAAAACAGTCGAGAAGGCGGCAGGATCAGCGTTACAGAGTTGCAGTAGTCGTCTTTGCTACTATGTTGCAGGTTTGCAGGCTTCCAGCGCGGTCAGCGGTCGATTCCTTATCAGAAGGTGAAGAGGGAGATGCAGAGGAACTCGGCTGAGCTCATGCATTCGTTATCTAAAGTTTCCCCAGAGACAGAGACCCTAAATAGCCAGAAAAGAGGGTTTGGCTACCTAGGAGAGAGGAAAGGCTACTAACACCTGAAGGAGCCTATCACAAGGAGTCTCTGACGTCACCTGGTGGCACTGGCCACTCAGAGCAGTCCAGTGTGCCAGCAGCACCTCTGTTTCCAAGATGGCAGAGGTCTGGAGCACACTGGAGGAGCTCTGGACACCTCCCAGGGGAGGTGCAGGTCAGGGGAGTGGTCACTCCCCTTTCCTTTGTCCAGTTTCGCGCCAGAGCAGGGGCTAAGGGGTCCCTGAACCGGTGTAGACTGGCTTATGCAGAATTGGGCACCTCTGTGCCCAACAAAGCATTTCCAGAGGCTGGGGGAGGCTACTCCTCCCCTGCCTTCACACCATTTTCCAAAGGGAGAGGGTGTCACACCCTCTCTCAGAGGAAGTTCTTTGTTCTGCCATCCTGGGCCAGGCCTGGCTGGACCCCAGGAGGGCAGCTGCCTGTCTGAGGGGTTGGCAGCAGCAGCAGCTGCAGAGAAACCCCAGGAAGGGCAGTCTGGCAGTACCAGGGTCTGTGCTACAGACCACTGGGATCATGGAGTTGTCCCAACAATGCCAGGATGGCCTAGAGGGGGCAATTCCATGATCATAGACATGTTACATGGCCATATTCGGAGTTACCATGGTGAAGCTACATATAGGTAGTGACCTATATGTAGTGCACGCGTGTAATGGTGTCCCCGCACTCACAAAGTTCAGTGAATTGGCTCTGAACAATGTGGGGGCACCTTGGCTAGTGCCAGGGTGCCCTCACACTAAGTAACTTTGCACCTAACCTTTACCAGGTAAAGGTTAGACATATAGGTGACTTATAAGTTACTTAAGTGCAGTGTAAAATGGCTGTGAAATAACGTGGACGTTATTTCACTCAGGCTGCAGTGGCAGGCCTGTGTAAGAATTGTCAGAGCTCCCTATGGGTGGCAAAAGAAATGCTGCAGCCCATAGGGATCTCCTGGAACCCCAATACCCTGGGTACCTCAGTACCATATACTAGGGGATTATAAGGGTGTTCCAGTAAGCCAATGTAAATTGGTAAAAATGGTCACTAGCCTGTCAGTGACAATTTGGAAAGAAATGAGAGAGCATAACCACTGAGGTTCTGATTAGCAGAGCCTCAGTGAGACAGTTAGTCACTACACAGGTAACACATACAGGCACACTTATGAGCACTGGGGCCCTGGGTTACCAGGGTCCCAGTGACACATACAACTAAAACAACATATATACAGTGAAAAATGGGGGTAACATGCCAGGTAAGATGGTACTTTCCTACAACAACCAATTTAGGAGGCTGGACTGGCTTGTAGTGAGAACCAAGGGGTACTTGCACCTTGCACCAGGCCCAGTTATCCCTTATTAGTGTATAGGGTGTCTAGCAGCTTAGGCTGATAGATAATGGTAGCTTAGCAGAGCAGCTTAGGCTGAACTAGGAGACGTGTGAAGCTACTACAGTACCACTTAGTGTCATATGCACAATATCATAAGAAAACACAATACACAGTTATACTAAAAATAAAGGTACTTTATTTTTATGACAATATGCCAAAGTATCTTAGAGTGTACCCTCAGTGAGAGGATAGGAAATATACACAAGATATATATACACAATAGCAAAAATATGCAGTATAGTCTTAGAAAACAGTGCAAACAATGTATAGTTACAATAGGATGCAAAGGGGAAACATAGGGATAGGGGCAACACAAACCATATACTCCAAAAGTGGAATGCGAACCACGAATGGACCCCAAACCTATGTGACCTTGTAGAGGGTCGCTGGGACTATTAGAAAATAGTAAGAGTTAGAAAAATAACCCTCCCCAAGACCCTGAAAAGTGAGTGCAAAGTGCACTAAAGTTCCCCTAAGGACAAAGAAGTAGTGTTAGAGGAATAATGCAGGAAAGACACAAACCAACAATGCAACAACTGTGGATTTCCAATATAGGGTACCTGTGGAATAAGGGGACCAAGTCCAAAAGTCACAAGCAAGTCGGAGATGGGCAAATACCCAGGAAATGCCAGCTGCGGGTGCAAAGAAGCTTCTACTGGACAGAAGAAGCTGAGGTTTCTGCAGGAACAAAAAGGGCTAGAGACTTCCCCTTTGGTGGACGGATCCCTCTCGCCGTGGAGAGTCGTGCGGAAGTGTTTTCCCGCCGAAAGAACGCCAACAAGCCTTGCTAGCTGCAAATCGTGCAGTTAGCGTTTTTGGACGCTGCTGTGGCCCTGGAGGGACCAGGAGGTCGCAAATTGGATGAGGAGAGAGAGGGGACGTCGAGCAAGACAAAGAGCCCTCTCAGCAGCAGGTAGCACCCGGAGAAGTGCCAGAAACAGGCACTACGAGGATGCGTGAAACGGTGCTCACCCGAAGTCGCACAAAGGAGTCCCACGTCGCCGGAGACCAACTTAGAAAGTCGTGCAATGCAGGTTAGAGTGCAGTGGACCCAGGCTTGGCTGTGCACAAAGGATTTCCGCCGGAAGTGCACAGGGGCCAGAGTAGCTGCAAAAGTCGCAGTTCCCAGCAATGCAGCCCAGCGAGGTGAGGCAAGGACTTACCTCCACCAAACTTGGACTGAAGAGTCACTGGACTGTGGGGGTCACTTGGACAGAGTCGCTGGATTTGAGGGACCTCGCTCGTCGTGCTGAGAGGAGACCCAAGGGACCGGTAATGCAGCTTTTTGGTGCCTGCGGTTGCAGGGGGAAGATTCCGTCGACCCACGGGAGATTTCTTCAGAGCTTCTGGTGCAGAGAGGAGGCAGACTACCCCCACAGCATGCACAAGCAGGAAAACAATCGAGAAGGCGGCAGGATGAGCGTTACAGAGTTGCAGTAGTCGTCTTTGCTACTATGTTGCAGGTTTGCAGGCTTCCAGCGCGGTCAGCAGTCGATTCCTTGGCAGAAGGTGAAGAGAGAGATGCAGAGGAACTCGGATGAGCTCTTGCATTCGTTATCTAAAGTTTCCCCAGAGACAGAGACCCTAAATAGCCAGAAAAGAGGGTTTGGCTACCTAGGAGAGAGGATAGGCTACTAACACCTGAAGGAGCCTATCAGAAGGAGTCTCTGACGTCACCTGGTGGCACTGGCCACTCAGAGCAGTCCAGTGTGCCAGCAGCACCTCTGTTTCCAAGATGGCAGAGGTCTGGAGCACACTGGAGGAGCTCTGGACACCTCCCAGGGGAGGTGCAGGTCAGGGGAGTGGTCACTCCCCTTTCCTTTGTCCAGTTTCGCGCCAGAGCAGGGCTAAGGGGTCCCCTGAACCGGTATAGACTGGCTTATGCAGAATTGGGCACATCTGTGCCCAACAAAGCATTTCCAGAGGCTGGGGGAGGCTACTCCTCCCCTGCCTTCACACCATTTTCCAAAGGGAGAGGGTGTAACACCCTCTCTCAGAGGAAGTTCTTTGTTCTGCCATCCTGGGCCAGGCCTGGCTGGACCCCAGGAGGGCAGATGCCTGTCTGAGGGGTTGGCAGCAGCAGCAGCTGCAGTGAAACCCCAGGAAGGGCAGTTTGGCAGTACCAGGGTCTGTGCTACAGACCACTGGGATCATGGGATTGTGCCAACTATGCCAGGATGGCATAGAGGGGGCAATTCCACGATCATAGACATGTTACATGGCCATATTCGGAGTTACCATTGTGAAGCTACATATAGGTAGTGACCTATATGTAGTGCACACGTGTAATGGTGTCCCCGCACTCACAAAGTCCGGGGAATTGGCCCTGAACAATGTGGGGGCACCTTGGCTAGTGCCAGGGTGCCCTCACATTAAGTAACTTTGCACCTAACCTTTACCAGGTAAAGGTTAGACATATAGGTGACTTATAAGATACTTAAGTGCAGTGTAAAATGGCTGTGAAATAACGTGGATGTTATTTCAGTCAGGCTGCAGTGGCAGGCCTGTGTAAGAATTGTCAGAGCTCCCTATGGGTGGCAAAAGAAATGCTGCAGCCCATAGGGATCTCCTGGAACCCCAATACCCTGGGTACCTCAGTACCATATACTAGGGAATTATAAGGGTGTTCCAGTAAGCCAATGTAAATTGGTAAAAATGGTCACTAGCCTGTTAGTGACAATTTGGAAAGGAATGAGAGAGCATAACCACTGAGGTTCTGATTAGCAGAGCCTCAGTGAGACAGTTAGTCACTACACAGGTAACACATTCAGGCACACTTATGAGCACTGGGGCCCTGGGTTACCAGGGTCCCAGTGACACATACAACTAAAACAACATATATACAGTGAAAAATGGGGGTAACATGCCAGGCAAGATGGTACTTTCCTACAACTCTAACCTGCATTGCACGACTTTCTAAGTTGGTCTCCGGCGACGTGGGACTCCTTTGTGTAACTTCGGGTGAGCACCATTTCACGCATCCTCGTAGTGCCTGTTTCTGGCACTTCTCTGGGTGCTACCTGCTGCTGAGAGGGCTCCTTGTCTTGCTCGACGTCCCCTCTCTCTCCTGGTCCAATTTGCGACCTCCTGCTCCCTCCAGAGCCACAGCAGCGTCCAAAAACGCTAACCGCACGATTTGCAGCTAGCAAGGCTTGTTGGCGTTTTTTCGGCGGGAAAACACTTCTGCACAACTCTACAAGGCGAGAGGGATCCGTCCTCCAAAGGGTAACCCAGGTAACCCAGGGCCCCAGTGCTCATAAGTGTGCCTGAATGTGTTACCTGTGTAGTGACTAACTGTCTCACTGAGGCTCTGCTAATCAGAACCTCAGTGGTTATGCTCTCTCATTTCTTTCCAAATTGTCACTAACAGGCTAGTGACCATTTTTACCAATTTACATTGGCTTACTGGAACACCCTTATAATTCCCTAGTATATGGTACTGAGGTACCCAGGGTATTGGGGTTCCAGGAGATCCCTATGGGCTGCAGCATTTCTTTTGCCACCCATAGGGAGCTCTGACAATTCTTACACAGGCCTGCCACTGCAGCCTGAGTGAAATAACGTCCACGTTATTTCACAGCCATTTTACACTGCACTTAAGTAACTTATAAGTCACCTATATGTCTAACCTTTACCTGGTAAAGGTTAGGTGCAAAGTTACTTAGTATGAGGGCACCCTGGCACTAGCCAAGGTGCCCCCACATTGTTCAGAGCCAATTCACTGAACTTTGTGAGTGCGGGGACACCATTACACGCGTGCACTACATATAGGTCACTACCTATATGTAGCTTCACAATGGTAACTCCGAATATGGCCATGTAACATGTCTATGATCATGGAATTGCCCCCTCTATGCCATCCTAGCATAGTTGGCACAATCCCATGATCCCAGTGGTCTGTAGCACAGACCCTGGTACTGCCAAGCTGCCCTTTCTGGGGTTTCACTGCAGCTGCTGCTGCTGCCAACCCCTCAGACAGGCATCTGCCCTCCTGGGGTCCAGCCAGGCCTGGCCCAGGATGGCAGAACAAAGAACTTCCTCTGAGAGAGGGTGTGACACCCTCTCCCTTTGGAAATGGTGTGAAGGCAGGGGAGGAGTAGCCTCCCCCAGCCTCTGGAAATGCTTTCTTGGGCATAGATGTGCCCAATTCTGCATAAGCCAGTCTACACCGGTTCAGGGACCCCTTAGCCCTGCTCTGGCGCGAAACTGGACAAAGGAAAGGGGAGTGACCACTCCCCTGACCTGCACCTCCCCTGGGAGGTGTCCAGAGCTCCTCCAGTGTGCTCCAGACCTCTGCCATCTTGGAAACAGAGGTGCTGCTGGCACACTGGACTGCTCTGAGTGGCCAGTGCCACCAGGGGACGTCAGAGACTCCTGCTGATAGGCTCCTTCAGGTGTTAGTAGCCTATCGTCTCTCCTAAGTAGCCAAACCCTCTTTTCTGGCTATTTAGGGTCTCTGTCTCTGGGGAAACTTTAGATAACGAATGCAAGAGCTCATCCGAGTTCCTCTGCATCTCTCTCTTCACCTTCTGCCAAGGAATCGACTGCTGACCGCGCTGGAAGCCTGCAAACCTGTAACATAGTAGCAAAGACGACTACTGCAACTCTGTAACGCTGATCCTGCCGCCGTCTCGACTGTTTTCCTGCTTGTGCATGCTGTGGGGGTAGTCTGCCTCCTCTCTGCACCAGAAGCTCTGAAGAAATCTCCCGTGTGTCGACGGAAACTTCACCCTGCAACCGCAGGCACCAAAAAGCTGCATTACCGGTCCCTTGTGTCTCCTCTCAGCACGACCAGCGAGGTCCCTCGAATCCAGCGACTCTGTCCAAGTGACCCCCACAGTCCAGTGACTCTTCAGTCCAAGTTTGGTGGAGGTAAGTCCTTGCCTCACCTCGCTGGGCTGCATTGCTGGGAACCGCGACTTTTGCAGCTACTCTGGCCCCTGTGCACTTCCGGCGGAAATCCATTGTGCACAGCCAAGCCTGGGTCCACGGCACTCTAACCTGCATTGCACGACTTTCTAAGTTGGTCTCCGGCGACGTGGGACTCCTTTGTGCGACTTTGGGTGAGCACCGTTTCACGCATCCTCGTAGTGCCTGTTTCTGGCACTTCTCCGGGTGCTACCTGCCGCTAAGAGGAATCCTTGTCTTGCTCAACGTCCCCTCTCTCTCCTGGTCCAATTTGCGAACTCCTGGTCTCTCCAGGGCCACAGCAGCATCCAAAAACGCTAAGCGCACGATTTGCAGCTAGCAAGGCTTGTTGGCGTTCTTTCGGCGGGAAAACACTTCTGCACGACTCTTCGCGGCGAGTGGGATCCGTCCACCAAAGGGGAAGTCTCTAGCCCTTTTCGTTCCTGCAGAAACCTCAGCTTCTTCTGTCCAGTAGAAGCTTCTTTGCATCCACAGCTGGCATTTCCTGGGCATATGCCCATCTCCGACTTGCTTGTGACTTTTGGACTTGGTCCCCTTGTTCCACAGGTACCCTAGATTGGAAATCCACAGTTGTTGCATTGTTGGTTTGTGTCTTTCCTGCATTATTCCTCTAACACGACTTCTTTGTCCTTAGGGGAACTTTAGTGCACTTTGGACTCACTTTTCAGGGTCTTGGGGAGGGTTATTTTTCTAACTCTCACTATTTTCTAATAGTCCCAGCGACCCTCTACAAGGTCTGTAGGAGGCTGGACTGGCTTGTAGTGAGTACCAAGGGGTACTTGCACCTTGCACCAGGCCCAGTTATCCCTTATTAGTGTATAGGGTGTCTAGCAGCTTAGGCTGATAGATAATGGTAGCTTAGCAGAGCAGCTTAGGCTGAACTAGGAGACGTGTGAAGCTACTACAGTACCACTTAGTGTCATATGCACAATATCATAAGAAAACACAATACACAGTTATACTAAAAATAAAGGTACTTTATTTTTATGACAATATGCCAAAGTATCTTAGAGTGTACTCTCAGTGAGAGGATAGGAAATATACACAAGATATATATACACAATAGCAAAAATATGCAGTATAGTCTTAGAAAACAGTGCAAACAATGTATAGTTACAATAGGATGCAATGGGGAAACATAGGGATAGGGGCAACACAAACCATATACTCCAAAAGTGGAATGCGAACCACGAATGGACCCCAAACCTATGTGACCTTGTAGAGGGTCGCTGGGACTATTAGAAAATAGTGAGAGTTAGAAAAATAACCCTCCCCAAGACCCTGAAAAGTGAGTGCAAAGTGCACTAAAGTTCCCCTAAGGACAAAGAAGTCGTGTTAGAGGAATAATGCAGGAAAGCCACAAACCAGCAATGCAACAACTGTGGATTTCCAATCTAGGGTACCTGTGGAACAAGGGGACCAAGTCCAAAAGTCACAAGCAAGTCGGAGATGGGCAGATGCCCAGGAAATGCCAGCTGTGGGTGCAAAGAAGCTTCGACTGGACAGAAGAAGCTGAGGTTTCTGCAGGAACGAAAAGGGCTAGAGACTTCCCCTTTGGTGGAAGGATCCTTCTCGCCTTGGAGAGTCGTGCAGAAGTGTTTTCCCGCCGAAAGGACGCCAACAAGCCTTGCTAGGCGCAAATCGTGCGTTTGGCGTTTTTGGACGCTGCTGGGGCCCAGGAGGGACCAGGAGGTCGCAAATTGGACCTGAAGAGAGAGGGGACATTAAGCAAGACAAAGAGCCCTCACTGAAGCAGGTAGCACCCGGAGAAGTGCCAGAAACAGGCACTACGAGGATGCGTGAAATGGTGCTCGCCGAAGTTGCACAAAGGAGTCCCACGTCGCCGGAGACCAACTTAGAAAGTCGTGCAATGCAGGTTAGAGTGCCGTGGACCCAGGCTTGGCTGTGCACAAAGGATTTCCGCCGGAAGTGCACAGGGGCTGGAGTAGCTGCAAAGTTGCGGTTCCCAGCAATGCAGCCCAGCGAGGTGAGGCAAGGACTTAACTCCACCAAACTTGGACTGAAGAGTCACTGGACTGTGGGGGTCACTTGGACAGAGTCGCTGGATTCGAGGGACCTCGCTCGTCGTGCTGAGAGGAGACCCAAGGGACCGGTAATGCAGCTTTTTGGTGCCTGCGGTTGCAGGGGGAAGATTCCGTCGACCCACGGGAGATTTCTTCGGAGCTTCTGGTGCAGAGAGGAGGCAGGCTACCCCCACAGCATGCACAAGCAGGAAAACAGTCGAGAAGGCGGCAGGATCAGCGTTACAGAGTTGCAGTAGTCGTCTTTGCTACTATGTTGCAGGTTTGCAGGCTTCCAGCGCGGTCAGCGGTCGTTTCCTTATCAGAAGGTGAAGAGAGAGATGCAGAGGAACTCGGATGAGCTCTTGCTTTCGTTATCTAAAGTTTCCCCAGAGACAGAGACCCTAAATAGCCAGAAAAGAGGGTTTGGCTACTTAGGAGAGAGGATAGGCTACTAACACCTGAAGAGCCTATCAGCAGGAGTCTCTGACGTCACCTGGTGGCACTGGCCACTCAGAGCAGTCCAGTGTGCCAGCAGCACCTCTGTTTCCAAGATGGCAGAGGTCTGGAGCACACTGGAAGAGCTCTGGACACCTCCCAGGGGAGGTGCAGGTCAGGGGAGTGGTCACTCCCCTTTCCTTTGTCCAGTTTCGCGCCAGAGCAGGGGCTAAGGGGTCCCTGAACCGGTGTAGACTGGCTTATGCAGAATTGGGCACCTCTGTGCCCAACAAAGCATTTCCAGAGGCTGGGGGAGGCTACTCCTCCCCTGCCTTCACACCATTTTCCAAAGGGAGAGGGTGTCACACCCTCTCTCAGAGGAAGTTCTTTGTTCTGCCATCCTGGGCCAGGCCTGGCTGGACCCCAGGAGGGCAGCTGCCTGTCTGAGGGGTTGGCAGCAGCAGCAGCTGCAGTGAAACCCCAGGAAGGGCAGTTAGGCAGTACCAGGGTCTGTGCTACAGACCACTGGGATCATGGATTGTGCCAACTATGCCAGGATGGTATAGAGGGGGCAATTCCATGATCATAGACATGTTACATGGCCATATTCGGAGTTACCATGGTGAAGCTACATATAGGTAGTGACCTATATGTAGTGCACGCGTGTAATGGTGTTCCCGCACTCACAAAGTTCAGGGAATTGGCTCTGAACAATGTGGGGGCACCTTGGCTAGTGCCAGGGTGCCCTCACACTAAGTAACTTTGCACCTAACCTTTACCAGGTAAAGGTTAGACATATAGGTGACTTATAAGTTACTTAAGTGCAGTGTAAAATGGCTGTGAAATAACGTGGACGTTATTTCACTCAGGCTGCAGTGGCAGGCCTGTGTAAGATTTGTCAGAGCTCCCTATGGGTGGCAAAAGAAATGCTGCAGCCCATAGGGATCTCCTGGAACCCCAATACCCTGGGTACCTCAGTACCATATACTAGGGAATTATAAGGGTATTCCAGTAAGCCAATGTAAATTGGTAAAAATGGTCACTAGCCTGTTAGTGACAATTTGGAAAGAAATGAGAGAGCATAACCACTGAGGTTCTGATTAGCAGAGCCTCAGTGAGACAGTTAGTCACTACACAGGTAACACATTCAGGCACACTTATGAGCACTGGGGCCCTGGGTTACCAGGGTCCCAGTGACACATTCAACTAAAACAATATATATACAGTGAAAAATGGGGGTAACATGCCAGGCAAGATGGTACTTTCCTACACAACCCCCCCCAAACGAAGGACAATAAGACTAGCCATGACCTGATGAGTCTTCATTGTCTAAGTGGAAATATCTGGAGAGTCCATCTGCATTGGAGTGGCTACTCCCAGGTCTATGTTCCACTGTATAGTCCATTCCCTGTAGGGATATGGACCACCTCAACAATTTAGGATTTTCACCTTTCATTTGTTTTAGCCAAAGTAGAGGTTTGTGGTCTGTCTGAACAATGAAGTGAGTGCCAAACAGGTATGGCCTCAACTTCTTCAGAGCCCAGACCACAGCAAAGGCCTCCCTCTCAATGGCAGACCAACGCTTTTCTCTAGGGGTCAACCTTCTACTAATAAAAGCAACAGGTTGATCCTGGCCCTCAGAATTAAGTTATGATAGGACTGCCCCTACTCCTAATTGAGATGCATCAGTTTGGACATAGAATTTTTTAGAGTAACAAGGGCTTTTCAGGACAGGTGCAGAGCACATGGCCTGCTTCAGCTCCTCCAAAGCTTTCTGACAGTTTGCTGTCCATAATACCTTTTTAGGCATTTTCTTGGATTTGAGGTCATTAAGAGGGGCTGCAATGGAGCCATAGTTCTTAATGAACCTCCTGTAGTACCCAGTGAGGCCTAGGAAGGCTCTCACCTGAGTCTGAGTGGTAGGGGGAACCCAATCAATAATTGTTTGGATTTTCCCCTGAAGTGGTGCAATCTGTTCCCCACCAACAAGGTGTCCCAGATAAACCACCTTACCCTGCCCTATCTGGCACTTTGAAGCCTTGATAGTGAGGCCTGCCTTTTGCAGGGCCTCCAAAACTTTCCATAGGTGGACCAGGTGATCATCCCAGCTGGAGCTAAAGACAGCTATATCGTCCAAATATGCTGCACTGAAAGCATCCAGCCCTTGCAGGACTGTGTTCACCAACCTCTGAAAAGTGGCAGGTGCATTTTTCAAACCAAAAGGCATTACAGTAAACTGGTAATGTCCTCCAATGGTAGAAAATGCAGTCTTAGATTTAGCATCTTCTGATAATTTGATCTGCCAATACCCTGCAGTCAAATCAAAAGTGCTTAGATACTTGGCAGATGCCAGTGTATCTATAAGCTCATCTGCCCTGGGTATAGGGTGAGCATCAGTTTTGGTTACCAAGTTGAGACCTCTATAGTCTACACAAAACCGCATTTCCTTCTTTCCATCTTTAGAATTGGGTTTTGGTACCAGTACCACAGGAGAAGCCCATGGACTGTCAGAGTGCTCAACCACTCCTAGTTCCAACATTTTCTGAACTTCTGGCTTTATGCAGTCCCTGACATGGTCAGGCTGCCTATAGATCTTACTTTTGACAGGTAAACTGTCTCCAGTATCTATAGTGTGCTCACACCAAGAAGTGGTGCCTGGCACAGTAGAGAAGAGTTCTGAAAATTGTCCTAGGAGATTTATGCAATGGTCTTTCTGCTCAGCAGTAAGACAATCTGCCAAAACTACACCTTCCACAAGAGCATCTTGTTCTGTGGAAGAGAAGAGATCAGGTAGAGGATCACTGTCTTCTTCCTGTCCCTCATCAGTTGCCATGAGCAGGGTGAGATCAGCCCTGTCATAGTAGGGTTTCAGGCGGTTGACATGGAGCACCCTAAGGGGACTCCTGGCAGTGCCTAAGTCAACTAAATAGGTGACTTCTCCCTTCTTTTCAACAATTGTGTGGGGACCACTCCATTTATCTTGGAGTGCTCTTGGGGCCACAGGCTCCAAGACCCACACTTTCTGCCCTGGTTGGTACTGAACCAAAACAGCCTTCTGATCATGCCATTGCTTCTGGAGCTCTTGGCTGGCCTGAAGGTTTTTACTGGCCTTTTTCATGTACTCAGCCATCCTTGATCTGAGGCCAAGTACATAATCCACAATATCCTGCTTAGGAGCTTTTAAAGGTTGTTCCCAACCCTCCTTTACAAGTGTGAGTGGACCCCTAACAGGGTGTCCAAAAAGAAGTTCAATGGGGCTGAAGCCCACTCCTTTCTGGGGTACCTCCCTGTAGGCAAAAAGGAGGCATGGTAGAAGGATATCCCATCTCCTGCGGAGTTTTTCAGGGAGACCCATAATCATGCCTTTGAGAGTTTTATTAAATCTCTCCACCAGTCCATTTGTTTGTGGATGATAGGGTGTTGTGAACTTGTACGTTACACCACACTCCTTCCACATGGCCTTTAAGTATGCAGACATGAAATTGCTTCCTCTGTCTGATACTACTTCCTTTGGGAAGCCCACCCTGGAAAATATTCCCAGGAGGGCCTTTGCCACTGCAGGTGCTGTAGTGGTCCTTAAAGGAATTGCTTCAGGATATCTTGTGGCATGGTCCACTACCACTAAGATAAACCTATTGCCTGAAGCAGTAGGAGGGTCAAGGGGGCCAACTATGTCAACCCCTACCCTTTCAAAGGGAACCCCAAACACAGGCAGTGGGATAAGGGGTGCCTTTGGGGTGCCACCTGTCTTGCCACTGGCTTGACAGGTTTCACAGGACTTACAAAATTCCTTTGTGTCCTCAGACATTCTAGGCCAATGAAACAGGGGAACAAGCCTGTCCCAAGTTTTCATTTGTCCTAGATGCCCAGCTAAGGGAATGTCATGTGCCAGTGTTAGGAGGAACTTTCTGTACTCCTGAGGAATCACTAATCTCCTGGCAGCTCCAGGTTTAGGATCCCTATGCTCAGTGTACAAGAGGTTGTCCTCCCAGTAAACTCTGTGAGAGTCACTGACATCCCCATTAGCCTGTTTGACAGCTTGCTGTCTGAGACCCTCTAATGTGGGACAGGTTTGCTGTGCCACACTCAGCTCCTCTCTGGCAGGCCCCCCTTCACCCAAAAGCTCAGCAGTGTCTGCTTCCAGCTCCTCTGGTGTAGGTTCTGCACAGGGAGGGAATTCTTCTTCCTCAGAATTAGAATCCACTGTAGAGGGAGGGATAGTAGGAAGTGGTTTGCTTCTACTAGCCCTAGCTTTAGGGAGCACTTGGTCCATTGTTCCAGGATCCAAGCTTCCCTGTCCTTTTTGCTTTTTGGCCTGAGCCCTTGTCAAAGCAAAAATATGCCCTGGGATGCCCAGCATTGCTGCATGGGCCTCCAACTCCACATCTGACCAAGCTGATGTCTCCAAATCATTCCCTAATAGACAGTCTACAGGTAAATCTGAAGCTACCACAACTTTCTTTGGACCAGTTACCCCCCCCCAGTTGAGATTTACAACAGCCATGGGGTGGCTTTGTGTTATGTTGTGAGCATCGGTTACTTGGTACTGGTGTCCAAGTATGTGTTGTTCAGGGTGCACCAGTTTCTCAATCACCATTGTGACACTGGCACCTGTGTCCCTGTAGGCCTGGACCTCAACACCATTTATTAGGGTTAGTTGCTTGTACTTCTCCAAGTTATGGGGGCAAGCAACCAAAGTGGCTAAATCAATAGCCCCTTCAGAGACTAAAGTAGCCTCTGTGGTCTCACTAATCAGACCAACCCCAACTAAATTACCAAAAGTGAGCCCAGCTACTCCCTTGGTTTGGCTATTAGTTGGTTTGCTCCCACCACCACTGCTATTAGTAGGGACACTAGGTGTAGCAGTAGGGGTTGTAGTGGTAGGAGCAGTGGTGCCTTTCTTTGGACAACTGGGATCTGTTGTCCAATGGCCTTTTATTTTACATAAATAGCACCATGGTTTATTTTCCTTGTTCTGATTAAAGGAGGATTTGGACCCACCACCCCCACCAGAGTGTTTTTGTGGGCCTGATGAAGACTCATTTTTAGATTTGTCCCCACCCTTGTCAGAAGACTTACCATCCTTCTTTTTATTGCCATCTTTGTCACCCCCTGTATGAACTTTTCTGTTCACTCTTGTTCTGACCCATTTGTCTGCCTTCTTTCCCAATTCTTGGGGAGAGGTCAGATCAGAGTCCACCAAGTACTGGTGCAACAAATCAGACACACAATTATTAAGAATATGCTCTCTCAGGATCAAGTTATACAGGCTGTCATAATCAGTAACTTTACTGCCATGTAACCACCCCTCCAAGGCCTTCACTGAATGGTCAATGAAATCAACACAGTCTTGTGAAGACTCCTTTTTGGTCTCTCTGAACTTTATCCTGTACTGTTCAGTGGTTAAGCCATAACCATCCAGGAGTGCATTCTTAAGAACTTGGAAATTATTAGCATCATTTTCTTTCACAGTAAGGAGCCTATCCCTACCTTTTCCACTAAATGATAGCCATAGGATAGCAGCCCACTGCCTTTGAGGGACATCCTGTACAACACAGGCCCTCTCAAGTGCAGCAAACCACTTGTTAATGTCATCCCCCTCCTTATAAGGGGGAACTATCTTGTGCAGATTCCTGGAATCATGCTCTTTTGCAGGATGACTATGGGGAATACTGCTGCTGCCACCATGGGTATCTAAACCCAACTTCTGTCTTTCCTTCTCTAATTCAAAAGACTGTCTATCCAAATCCAGCTGTTGCTTTTTAAGCTTCAGTCTGGTTTGTTCCACCCTCAACTTATTGAGTTCCCTCTCTAACATTCTGTCATCAGGGTTGGTGGGAGGGACATTTCTAGAAACAGAGCTATGATGGGAATGAACAGAAGGAGACCTGTCCCTTACAGAAGGCACCCTAACAGCTTGGTTTACAGAAACATTACTACCAGTATGGTGAGAATAAATGCTTTTGCTATGATGTGAGACAACACTATTTCTTTGGTGTGGCTCATCATCATTACCATCTATGCTAGATTGTCTAGTAATGGGCAGGCTAGGAAGTTTCTTTCCTGAATCTTTTCCTGGGGGAGTCCCTGAATCAGATTGGGAACTATTAGGTACTTTTTCAACAGATGGGGCACCTATGGCCTTATCCTGTTCTCTAAGCATGTTAAGTAACAGTTCCAAGGAAGGATTCTTCCCTACACTCAAACCTCTCTCTATACAGAGACTCCTTGCTCTTTTCCAGCTGAGGTTGTCATATGCAAGTTTGGACAGATCAACACTTTGGCCTGTGCCAGACATTTTTTAGAGAGAGTTAAAGTGATATAAAAAGAGAAAAAAGTTTTCAGAACTTTTTGGAAAGACAGAAAAAAACTTTTTAAACTTTTAAGAACTTTTTGAAAGTTTAGAAGTACTTTTCAGCACTTAGAAAAGAGTGAAAAGAGGAAATGCAAAACTTTTTGGCTATGTGTATATACACTGACCTTGTTTTGTATATTTTTCTCTTATGAAAAGTACAATGACAAGAGTGGTAAGTAGTCTCAAGCACTTATCCCACCACTGCACAACCAATGTAGGAGGCTGAACTGGCTTGTAGTGAGTACCAAGGGGTACTTGCACCTTGCACCAGGCCCAGTTATCCCTTATTAGTGTATAGGGTGTCTAGCAGCTTAGGCTGATAGATAATGGTAGCTTAGCAGAGCAGCTTAGGCTGAACTAGGAGACGTGTGAAGCTACTACAGTACCACTTAGTGTCATATGCACCATATCATAAGAAAACACAATACACAGTTATACTAAAAATAAAGGTACTTTATTTTTATGACAATATGCCAAAGTATCTTAGAGTGTACCCTCAGTGAGAGGATAGGAAATATACACAAGATATATATACACAATAGCAAAAATATGCAGTATAGTCTTAGAAAACAGTGCAAACAATGTATAGTTACAATAGGATGCAATTGGGAAACATAGGGATAGGGGCAACACAAACCATATACTCCAAAAGTGGAATGCGAACCACGAATGGACCCCAAACCTATGTGACCTTGTAGAGGGTCGCTGGGACTATTAGAAAATAGTGAGAGTTAGAAAAATAACCCTCCCCAAGACCCTGAAAAGTGAGTGCAAAGTGCACTAAAGTTCCCCTAAGGACAAAGAAGTTGTGTTAGAGGAATAATGCAGGAAAGACACAAACCAGCAATGCAACAACTGTGGATTTCCAATCTAGGGTACCTGTGGAACAAGGGGACCAAGTCCAAAAGTCACAAGCAAGTCGGAGATGGGCAGATGCCCAGGAAATGCCAGCTGCGGGTGCAAAGAAGCTTCGACAGGACAGAAGAAGTGGAGGTTTCTGCAGGAACGAAAAGGGCTAGAGACTTCCCCTTTGGTGGACGGATTCCTCTTGCCTTGGAGAGTCGTGCAGAAGTGTTTTCCCGCCGAAAGGACGCCAACAAGCCTTGCTAGGCGCAAATCGTTCATATGCGTTTTTGGACGCTGCTGGGGCCCAGGAGGGACCAGGAGGTCGCAAATTGGACCTGAAGAGAGAGGGGACGTCGAGCAAGACAAAGAGCCCTCACTGAAGCAGGTAGCATCTGGAGAAGTGCCAGAAATAGGCACTACGAGGATGCGTGAAACGGTGCTCGCCGAAGTTGCACAAAGGAGTCCCACGTCGCCGGAGACCAACTTAGAAAGTCGTGCAATGCAGGTTAGAGTGCCGTGGACCCAGGCTTGGCTGTGCACAAAGGATTTCCGCAGGAAGTGCACAGGGGCCGGAGTAGCTGCAAAGTCGCGGTTCCCAGCAATGCAGCCCAGCGAGGTGAGGCAAGGACTTACCTCCACCAAACTTGGACTGAAGAGTCACTGGACTGTGGGGGTCACTTGGACAGAGTCGCTGGATTCGAGGGACCTCGCTCGTCGTGCTGAGAGGAGACCCAAGGGACCGGTAATGCAGCTTTTTGGTGCCTGCGGTTGCAGGGGGAAGATTCCGTCGACCCACGGGAGATTTCTTCGGAGCTTCTGGTGCAGAGAGGAGGCAGGCTACCCCCACAGCATGCACAAGCAGGAAAACAGTCGAGAAGGCGGCAGGATCAGCGTTACAGAGTTGCAGTAGTCGTCTTTGCTACTATGTTGCAGGTTTGCAGGCTTCCAGCGCGGTCAGCGGTCGTTTCCTTATCAGAATTTGAAGAGAGAGATGCAGAGGAACTCGGATGAGCTCTTGCATTCGTTATCTAAAGTTTCCCCAGAGACAGAGACCCTAAATAGCCAGAAAAGAGGGTTTGGCTACTTAGGAGAGAGGATAGGCTACTAACACCTGAAGAGCCTATCAGCAGGAGTCTCTGACGTCACCTGGTGGCACTGGCCACTCAGAGCAGTCCAGTGTGCCAGCAGCACCTCTGTTTCCAAGATGGCAGAGGTCTGGAGCACACTGGAAGAGCTCTGGACACCTCCCAGGGGAGGTGCAGGTCAGGGGAGTGGTCACTCCCCTTTCCTTTGTCCAGTTTCGCGCCAGAGCAGGGGCTAAGGGGTCCCTGAACCGGTGTAGACTGGCTTATGCAGAATTGGGCACCTCTGTGCCCAACAAAGCATTTCCAGAGGCTGGGGGAGGCTACTCCTCCCCTGCCTTCACACCATTTTCCAAAGGGAGAGGGTGTCACACCCTCTCTCCGAGGAAGTTCTTTGTTCTGCCATCCTGAGCCAGGCCTGGCTGGACCCCAGGAGGGCAGCTGCCTGTCTGAGGGGTTGGCAGCAGCAGCAGCTGCAGTGAAACCCCAGGAAGGGCAGTTTGGCAGTACCAGGGTCTGTGCTACAGACCACTGGGATCATGGGATTGTGCCAACTATGCCAGGATGGTATAGAGGGGGCAATTCCATGATCATAGACATGTTACATGGCCATATTCGGAGTTACCATGGTGAAGCTACATATAGGTAGTGACCTATATGTAGTGCACGCGTGTAATGGTGTCCCCGCACTCACAAAGTTCAGGGAATTGGCTCTGAACAATGTGGGGGCACCTTGGCTAGTGCCAGGGTGCCCTCACACTAAGTAACTTTGCACCTAACCTTTACCAGGTAAAGGTTAGACATATAGGTGACTTATAAGTTACTTAAGTGCAGTGTAAAATGGCTGTGAAATAACGTGGACGTTATTTCACTAAGGCTGCAGTGGCACGCCTGTGTAAGATTTGTCAGAGCTCCCTATGGGTGGCAAAAGAAATGCTGCAGCCCATAGGGATCTCCTGGAACCCCAATACCCTGGGTACCTCTGTACCATATACTAGGGAATTATAAGGGTATTCCAGTAAGCCAATGTAAAATGGTCACTAGCCTGTTAGTGACAATTTGGAAAGAAATGAGAGAGCATAACCACTGAGGTTCTGATTAGCAGAGCCTCAGTGAGACAGTTAGTCACTACACAGGTAACACATTCAGGCACACTTATGAGGGTAGGTGCAGGTCAGGGGAGTGGTCACTCCCCTTTCCTTTGTCCAGTTTCGTGCCAGAGCAGGGCTAAGGGGTCCCCTGAACCGGTGTAGACTGGCTTATGCAGAATTGGGCACCTTTGTGCCCAAGAAAGCATTTCCAGAGGCTGGGGGAGGCTACTCCTCCCCTGCCTTCACACCATTTCCCAAAGGGAGAGGGTGTAACACCCTCTCTCAGAGGAAGTTCTTTGTTCTGCCATCCTGGGACAGGCCTGGCTGGACCCCAGGAGGGCAGATGCCTGTCTGAGGGGTTGGCAGCAGCAGCAGCTGCAGTGAAACCCCAGGAAAGGTAGTTTGGCAGTACCAGGGTCTGTGCTACAGACCACTGGGATCATGGGATTGTGCCAACTATGCCAGGATGGCATAGAGGGGGCAATTCCATGATCATAGACATGTTACATGGCCATATTCGGAGTTACCATTGTGAAGCCACATATAGGTAGTGACCTATATGTAGTGCACGCGTGTAATGGTGTCCCCGCACTCACAAAGTCCGGGGAATTGGCCCTGAACAATGTGGGGGCACCTTGGCTAGTGCCAGGATGCCCTCACACTAAGTAACTTTGCACCTAACCTTTACCAGGTAAAGGTTAGACATATAGGTGACTTATAAGTTACTTAAGTGCAGTGGTAAATGGCTGTGAAATAACGCGGACGTTATTTCACTCAGGCTGCAGTGGCAGGCCTGTGTAAGAATTGTCAGAGCTCCCAATGGGTGGCAAAAGAAATGCTGCAGCCCATAGGGATCTCCTGGAACCCCAATACCCTGGGTACCTCAGTACCATGTACTAGGGAATTATAAGGGTGTTCCAGTGAGCCAATGTAAATTGGTGAAATTGGTCACTAGCCTGTTAGTGACAATTTGGAAAGAAATGAGAGAGCATAACCACTGAGGTTCTGGATAGCAGAGCCTCAGTGAGACAGTTAGTCATAACACAGGTAACACATTCAGGGCACACTTATGAGCAGTGGGGCCCTGGCTGGCAGGGTCCCAGTGACACATACAACTAAAACAACATATATACAGTGAAAAATGGGGGTAACATGCCAGGCAAGATGGTACTTTCCTACCCTCCCCCCCCCAAACGAAGGACAATAAGACTAGTCATTACCTGATGGGTCTTCATTGTCTAAGTGGAAATATCTGGAGAGTCCATCTGCATTGGAGTGGGTACTCCCAGGTCTATGTTCCAATCTATAGTCCATTCCCTGTAGGGATATGGACCACCTCAACAATTTAGGGTTTTCACCTTTCATTTGTTTTAGCCAAAGTAGAGGTTTGCGGTCTGTCTGAACAATGAAGTGAGTGCCAAACAGGTATTGCCTCAACTTCTTCTATGCCCAGACCACAGCAAAGGCCTCCCTCTCTACGGCAGACCACTGCTTTTCTCTAGGGGTCAACCTCCTGCTGATAAAAGCAGCAGGTTGATCCTGGCCCTCAGAATTAAGTTGTGATAAGACTGCCCCTACCCCTAATTCAGATGCATCAGTTTCGACAATTAATTTCTTGGAGTAACAGGGGCTTTTCAGGACAGGTGCAGAGCACATGGCCTGCTTCAGCTCCTCAAAAGCTTTCTGACAGTTTGCTGTCCATAATACCTTCTTAGGCATTTTCTTTGAAGTGAGGTCATTAAAAGGGTCTGCAATGGAGCCATAGTTCTTTATGAACATCCTATAGTACCCAGTGAGGCCTTAAAAGTCTCTCACCTGAGTCTGAGTAGTAGGGGGAACCCAATCTATAATAGTTTGGATTTTCCCCTGAAGTGGTGCAATCTGTTCTCCACCAACCAGGTGTCCCAGATAAACCACCTTCCCCTGCCCTATCTGGCACTTTGAAGCCTTGATAGTGAGGCCTGCCTTTTGCAGGGCCTCCAAAACTTTCCATAGGTGGACCAGGTGATCATCCCAGCTGGAGCTAAAGACAGCTATATCGTCCAGATATGCTGCACTAAAAGCTTCCAGCCCTTGCAGGACTGTGTTCACCAACTGAAAAGTGGCAGGTGCATTTTTCAATCCAAAAGGCATTACTGTGAATTGGTAATGGCCTCCAATGGTTGAAAATGCAGTTTTTGCTTTTGCATCTTCTGATAATTTGATCTGCCAATACCCTGCAGTCAAATCAAAAGTGCTTAGATACTTGGCAGATGCCAGTGTAACTATTAGCTCATCTGCCCTGGGTATAGGGTGAGCATCAGTTTTGGTTACCTGGTTGAGACCTCTGTAGTCTACACAAAACCGCATTTCCTTCTTTCCATCCTTGGAATGAGGTTTTGGTACAAGTACCACAGGAGAGGCCCATGGACTTTCAGAGTGCTCAACCACTCCCAGTTCAACCATTTTCTGCACCTCTTGCTTTATGCAGTCTCTGACATGGTCAGGCTGCTTATAGATCTTACTTTTGACAGGCAAGCTGTGTCCAGTATCTATAGTGTGCTCACACCAAGAAGTGGTACCTGGCACAGTAGAGAAGAGTTCAGAAAAACGGACCCAGGAGATTCATGCAGTGGTCTTTCTGCTCAGCAGTAAGACAATCTGCCAGTACTACACCTTCCACTAGAGCATCTTGTTCTGTGGAAGAGAAGAGATCAGGGAGAGGGTCACTCTCTTCTTCCTGTCTCTCATCAGTTGCCATGAGCAGGGTGAGATCAGCCCTGTCATAGTAGGGTTTCAGGTGATTGACATGGAGCACCCTAAGGGGACTCCTGGCAGTGCCTAAGTCAACTAAGTAGGTGTCTTCACCCTTCTTTTCAACAATTATGTGGGGTCCACTCCATTTATCTTGGAGTGCTCTTGGGGCCACAGGCTCCAAGACCCACACTTTCTGCCCTGGTTGGTACTGAACCACAACAGCCTTCTGGTCATGCCATTGCTTTTGGAGCTCTTGGCTGGCCTGAAGGTTTTTACTGGCCTTTTTCATGTACTCAGCCATCCTTGATCTGAGGCCAAGTACATAGTCCACTATGTCTTGCTTTGGAGCTTTTAAAGGTTGTTCCCAACCCTCCTTGAGAAGTGTTAGAGGACCTCTTACAGGGTGTCCAAAGAGGAGTTCGAAGGGGCTGAAGCCCACTCCTTTCTGGGGTACCTCCCTGAAAGCAAAAAGGAGGCATGGTAAAAGGATATCCCATCTCCTGCAGAGTTTTTCAGGGAGTCCCATAATCATGCCTTTGAGAGTTTTGTTAAATCTCTCCATCATTCCATTTGTTTGTGGATGATAGGGTGTGGTGAACTTGTATGTAACACCACACTCCTTCCACATGGCCTTTAAGTAAGCAGACATGAAATTGCTTCCTCTGTCTGATACCACCTCTTTTGAGAAGCCCACCCTGGAAAAGATTCCCAGGAGGGCCTTTGCCACTGCAGGAGCTGTAGTGGTCCTTAGAGGAATTGCTTCAGGATATCTGGTGGCATGGTCCACTACCACCAAGATAAACCTATTGCCTGAAGCAGTAGGAGGGTCAAGGGGGCCAACTATGTCAACCCCTACCCTTTCAAAGGGAACCCCAACCACAGGCAGTGGAATAAGGGGTGCCTTTGGAGTGCCACCTGTCTTGCCACTGGCTTGACACGTTTCACAGGACTTACAAAATTCCTTTGTGTCCTCAGACATTCTAGGCCAATGAAACAAGGGAACATGTCTGTCCCAAGTTTTCATTTGCCCCAAATGTCCAGCTAAGGGAATGTCATGAGCTAGAGTTAGGAGGAACTTTCTGTACTCCTGAGGAATCACCAATCTCCTGGCAGCTCCAGGTTTTGGATCCCTTGCTTCAGTGTACAAGAGGTTGTCCTCCCAGTAAACTCTGTGTGAGTCACTGACTGTAGGAGGCTGGACTGGCTTGTAGTGAGTACCTAGGGGTACTTGCACCTTGCACCAGGACCAGTTATCCCTTATTAGTGTATAGGGTGTCTAGCAGCTTAGGCTGATAGATAATGGTAGCTTAGCAGAGCAGCTTAGGCTGAACTAGGAGACGTGTGAAGCTACTACAGTACCACTTAGTGTCATATGCACAATATCATAAGAAAACACAATAAACAGTTATACTAAAAATAAAGGTACTTTATTTTTATGACAATTTGCCAAAGTATCTTAGAGTGTACCCTCAGTGAGAGGATAGGAAATATACACAAGATATATATACACAATAGCAAAAATATGCAGTATAGTCTTAGAAAACAGTGCAAACAATGTATAGTTACAATAGGATGCAATGGGGAAACATAGGGATAGGGGCAACACAAACCATATACTCCAAAAGTGGAATGCGAACCACGAATGGACCCCAAACCTATGTGACCTTGTAGGGGGTCGCTGGGACTATTAGAAAATAGTGAGAGTTAGAAAAATAACCCTCCCCAAGACCCTGAAAAGTGAGTGCAAAGTGCACTAAAGTTCCCCTAAGGACAAAGAAGTTGTGTTAGAGGAATAATGCAGGAAAGACACAAACCAGCAATGCAACAACTGTGGATTTCCAATCTAGGGTACCTGTGGAACAAGGGGACCAAGTCCAAAAGTCACAAGCAAGTCGGAGATGGGCAGATGCCCAGGAAATGCCAGCTGCGGGTGCAAAGAAGCTTCTACTGGTCAGAAGAAGCTGAGGTTTCTGCAGGAACGAAAAGGGCTAGAGACTTCCCCTTTGGTGGACGGATCCCGCTCGCCGTGGAGAGTCGTGCAAAAGTGTTTTCCCGCCGAAAGAATGCCAACAAGCCTTGCAAGCTGCAAATCGTGCGGTTAGCGTTTTTGGACGCTGCTGAGGCCCAGGAGGGACCAGGAGGTCGCAAATTGGACCAGCAGAGAGAGGGGACGTCGAGCAAGACAAGGAGCCCTCTCTGAAGCAGGTAGCACCCAGAGAAGTGCCAGAAACAGGCACTACGAGGATGCGTGAAACGGTGCTCGCCAAAGTTGCACAAAGGAGTCCCACGTCGCCGGAGACCAACTTAGAAAGTCGTGCAATGCAGGTTAGAGTGCCGTGGACCCAGGCTTGGCTGTGCACAAAGGATTTCCGCCGGAAGTGCACAGGGGCCGGAGTAGCTGCAAAGTCGCGGTTCCCGGACTCTTTTGTGTAACTTCGGGTGAGCACCGTTTCAGGCATCCTCGTAGTGCCTGTTTCTGGCACTTCTCCGGGTGCTACCTGCTGCAGAGAGGGCTCCTTGTCTTGCTCGACGTCCCCTCTCTCTCCTGGTCCAATTTGCGACCTCCTGGTCCCTCCAGGGCCACAGCAGCGTCCAAAAACGCCAGCAGCACCTCTGTTTCCAATATGGCAGAGGTCTGGAGCACAATGGAGGAGCTCTGGACACCTCCCAGGGGAGGTGCAGGTCAGGGGAGTGGTCACTCCCCTTTCCTTTGTCCAGTTTCGCGCCAGAGCAGGGCTAAGGGGTCCCCTGAACCGGTGTAGACTGGCTTATGCAGAATTGGGCACCTCTGTGCCCAACAAAGCATTTCCAGAGGCTGGGGGAGGCTACTCCTCCCCTGCCTTCACACCATTTTCCAAAGGGAGAGGGTGTCACACCCTCTCTCAGAGGAAGTTCTTTGTTCTGCCATCCTGGGCCAGGCCTGGCTGGACCCCAGGAGGGCAGATGCCTGTCTGAGGGGTTGGCAGCAGCAGCAGCTGCAGTGAAACCCCAGGAAGGGCAGTTTGGCAGTACCAGGGTCTGTGCTACAGACCACTGGGATCATGGAATTGTGCCAACAATGCCAGGATGGCATAGTGGGGGCAATTCCATGATCTTAGACATGTTACATGGCCATATTCGGAGTTACCATTGTGAAGCTACATATAGGTAGTGACCTATATGTAGTGCATGCGTGTAATGGTGTCCCCGCACTCACAAAGTTCAGGGAATTGGCTCTGAACAATGTGGGGGCACCTTGGCTAGTGCCAGGGTGCCCTCACACTAAGTAACTTTGCACCTAACCTTTACCAGGTAAAGGTTAGACATATAGGTGACTTATAAGTTACTTAAGTGCAGTGTAAAATGGCTGTGAAATAACGTGGACGTTATTTCACTCAGGCTGCAGTGGCAGGCCTGTGTATGAATTGTCAGAGCTCCCTATGGGTGGCAAAAGAAATGCTGCAGCCCATAGGGATCTCCTGGAACCCCAATACCCTGGGTACCTCAGTACCATATACTAGGGAATTATAAGGGTGTTCCAGAAAGCCAATGTAAATTGGTAAAATTGGTCACTAGCCTGTTAGTGACAATTTGAAAGAAATGAGAGAGCATAACCACTGAGGTTCTGATTAGCAGAGCCTCAGTGAGACAGTTAGGCACCACACAGGGAACACATACATATAGGCCACAAACTTATGAGCACTGGGGTCCTGACTAGCAGGGTCCCAGTGACACATAACAAACATACTGAAAACATAGGGTTTTCACTATGAGCACTGGGTCCTGGCTAGCAGGATCCCAGTGAGACAGTGAAAACACCCTGGCATACACTCACAAACAGGCCAAAAGTGGGGGTAACAAGGCTAGAAAGAGGCTACTTTCTCACACAACCCCCCCCCAAACGAAGGACAATAAGGCTAACCTTGGCCAGTTGAGACTTTATTGTCTAAATGGTGATAAGTAGAGAGTAGCTCTGCAATAGACTGGTTACTCCCTTTATCATCCACTATATGGTTACTTCCCTGTGGGGATGTAAACCACCCTGTTTGAAGTTTTTTATCTAACCAACAATGTGAAGATGTATTTTCAGAGTTTCTATCAGTAAGTTTTAGTTTAGAGCAGTGGGAATTATCCACTGAACCTATTTGTAATGATGGAAATGCCAGACAGGGATGCTGTCTCAGTAAAGCCATAGCTGGGCAAAAACTTTGTCCATATGGCTGGAAGAGAGAACAGGGATGCTGTTTCTCTTGAGTTGGAGCAGGGCAGGGATGCTGTCCTATGAGCTCCACACTAGGGCAGGGATGCTGTCCTAAGTGTTGTGAGGCAGTGCAGAGTTGCTGCACTAAAGTTTCTCTGGGAGGGTTGTAGGGATGCTCCATGTTAACTAAAATGGTGCTCTTTTTCTCACCAATGTTAGTTATCCCACAGAGAGGTACTTCTACCTCAGGGAGTCCAGCTTTGCCAGCTGATGCTTCCCTTGGAACAGGTGCCACCCCAGGAGAGGTTTCTCCCACCACAGGAATGGTATCCTGAATGGTAGGGTGGTTAGGGGATACTGTGATACCCTTTTTACCTGTTGATGGAGAGGGATCCTGAGTTTTCAGGCCTTCTCTCCTTTGCTTTTTCATTTCAGTAGAAATGAGAGGGAACAATTCCTCAGGGATGCCCAGCATGGCTGCATGGGCATAAAACTCTACATCAGCCCAACCTGAGGCCTCTAGGTCATTACCTAAGAGACAGTCTACAGGTAAGCTAGGTGATACCACCACCTGCTTAAGGCCAGTAACTCCACCCCAACTAAACTGAATTATAGCTAAGGGGAGAAACTTAGTGGAGTTATGGACATCAATAATCTTATACTGTTGTCCAATGATGTGTTGATCAGGATGCACTAGGTTTTCAGTCACCAAAGTGATACTGGCACCTGTGTCCCTGTAGGCCAAGGCCTCAACACCATTTATTGAAACTGTCTGCCTGTACTTATCCATTGTAAGGTGTGAGAAGGTAGCCTCTTTCTAGCCTTGTTACCCCCACTTTTGGCCTGTTTGTGAGTGTATGTCAGGGTGTTTGTCACTGTTTTCACTGTCTCACTGGGATCCTGATAGCCAGGCCTCAGTGCTCATAGTGAAAACACTATGTTTTCAGTATGTTTGTTATGTGTCACTGGGATCCTGCTGGTCAGGACCCCAGTGCTCATAGGTTTGTGGCCTATATGTATGTGTCACTGGGACCCTGTCACACAGGGCCCCAGTGCTCATAGGTGTGCATGTATATGTTCCCTGTGTGGTGCCTAACTGTCTCACTGAGGCTCTGCTAACCAGAACCTCAGTGGTTATGCTCTCTCATTACTTTTAAATTGTCACTGACAGGCTAGTGACCATTTTTACCAATTTACATTGGCTTACTGGAACACCCTTATAATTCCCTAGTATATGGTACTGAGGTACCCAGGGTATTGGGGTTCCAGGAGATCCCTATGGGCTGCAGCATTTCTTTTGCCACCCATAGGGAGCTCTGACAAATCTTACACAGGCCTTCCACTGCAGCCTGAGTGAAATAACGTCCACGTTATTTCACAGCCATTTTACACTGCACTTAAGTAACTTATAAGTCACCTATATGTCTAACCTTTACCTGGTAAAGGTTAGGTGCAAAGTTACTTAGTGTGAGGGCACCCTGGCACTAGCCAAGGTGCCCCCACATTGTTCAGAGCCAATTCACTGAACTTTGTGAGTGCGGGGACACCATTACACGCGTGCACTACATATAGGTCACTACCTATATGTAGCTTCACCATGGTAACTCCGAATATGGCCATGTAACATGTCTATGATCATGGAATTGCCCCCTCTATGCCATCCTGGCATAGTTGGCACAATCCCATGATCCCAGTGGTCTGTAGCACAGACCCTGGTACTGCCAAACTGCCCTTCCTGGGGTTTCACTGCAGCTGCTGCTGCTGCCAACCCCTCAGACAGGCAGCTGCCCTCCTGGGGTCCAGCCAGGCCTGGCCCAGGATGGCAGAACAAAGAACTTCCTCTGAGAGAGGGTGTGACACCCTCTCCCTTTGGAAAATGGTGTGAAGTCAGGGGAGGAGAAGCCTCCCCCAGCCTCTGGAAATGCTTTGTTGGGCACAGATGTGCCGAATTCTGCATAAGCCAGTCTACACCGGTTCAGGGACCCCTTAGCCCCTGCTCTGGCGCGAAACTGGACAAAGGAAAGGGGAGTGACCACTCCCCTGACCTGCACCTCCCCTGGGAGGTGTCCAGAGCTCCTCCAGTGTGCTCCAGACCTCTGCCATCTTGGAAACAGAGGTGCTGCTGGCACACTGGACTGCTCTGAGTGGCCAGTGCCACCAGGTGACGTCAGAGACTCCTGCTGATAGGCTCCTTCAGGTGTTAGTAGCCTTTCCTCTCTCCTAGGTAGCCAAACCCTCTTTTCTGGCTATTTAGGGTCTCTGTCTCTGGGGAAACTTTAGATAACGAATGCATGAGCTCAGCCGAGTTCCTCTGCATCTCCCTCTTCACCTTCTGATAAGGAATCGACCGCTGACCGCGCTGGAAGCCTGCAAACCTGCAACATAGTAGCAAAGACGACTACTGCAACTCTGTAACGCTGATCCTGCCGCCTTCTCGACTGTTTTCCTGCTTGTGCATGCTGTGGGGGTAGTCTGCCTCCTCTCTGCACCAGAAGCTCCGAAGAAATCTCCCGTGGGTCGACGGAATCTTCCCCCTGCAACCGCAGGCACCAAAAAGCTGCATTACCGGTCTCTTGGGTCTCCTCTCAGCACGACGAGCGAGGTCCCTCGAATCCAGCGACACCGTCCAAGTGACCCCCACAGTCCAGTGACTCTTCAGCCCAAGTTTGGTGGAGGTAAGTCCTTGCCTCACCTCGCTGGGCTGCATTGCTGGGAACCGCGACTTTGCAAGCTACTCCGGCCCCTGTGCACTTCTGGTGGAAATCCTTCGTGCACAGCCAAGCCTGGGTCGACGGCACTCTAACCTGCATTGCACGACTTTCTAAGTTGGTCTCCGACGACGTGGGACTCCTTTGTGCAACTTCGGTGAGCACCGTTTCACGCATCCTCGTAGTGCCTGTTTCTGGCACTTCTCCGGGTGCTACCTGCTTCAGTGGGGGCTCTTTGTCTTGCTCGACGTCCCCTCTCTCTGCAGGTCCATTTTGCGACCTCCTGGTCCCTCCTGGGCCCCAGCAGCGTCCAAAAACGCCAAACGCACGATTTGCGTGTAGCAAGGCTTGTTGGCGTCCATCCGGCGGGAAAACACTTCTGCACGACTCTCCAAGGCGTGCCGGATAGATACTCCAAAGGGGAAGTCTCTAGCCCTTGTCGTTCCTGCAGTATTCACAGTTCTTCAGCCTAGTAAGAGCTTCTTTGCACCAACCGCTGGCATTTCTTGGGCATCTGCCCATCTCCGAGTTGCTTGTGACTTTTGGACTTGGTCCCCTTGTTCCACAGGTACCCTCAGTCAGGAATCCATCGTTGTTGCATTGCTGATTTGTGTTTTCCTTGCATTTTCCCTCTAACACGACTATTTTGTCCTTAGGGGAACTTTGGTGCACTTTGCACTCACTTTTCAGGGTCTTGGGGAGGGTTATTTTTCTAACTCTCACTATTTTCTAATAGTCCCAGCGACCCTCTACAAGGTCACATAGGTTTGGGGTCCATTCGTGGTTCGCATTCCACTTTTGGAGTATATGGTTTGTGTTGCCCCTATCCCTATGTTTCCCCATTGCATCCTATTGTAACTATACATTGTTTGCACTGTTTTCTAAGACTATACTGCATATTTTTGCTATTGTGTATATATATCTTGTGTATATTTCCTATCCTCTCACTGAGGGTACACTCTAAGATACTTTGGCATATTCTCATAAAAATAAAGTACCTTTATTTTTAGTATAACTGTGTATTGTGTTTTCTTATGATATTGTGCATATGACACTAAGTGGTACTGTAGTAGCTTCACACGTCTCCTAGTTCAGCCTAAGCTGCTCTGCTAAGCTACCATTATCTATCAGCCTAAGCTGCTAGACACCCTATACACTAATAAGGGATAACTGGGCCTGGTGCAAGGTGCAAGTACCCCTTGGTACTCACTACAAGCCAGTCCAGCCTCCTACATTGGTTGTGCAGCGGTGGGATAAGTGCTTTGAGACTACTTACCACTCTTGTCATTGTACTTTTCATAAGAGAAAAATATACAAAACAAGGTCAGTGTATATACACATAGCCAAAAAGTTTTGCATTTCCTCTTTTCACTCTTTTCTAAGTGCTGAAAAGTACTTCTAAACTTTCAAAAAGTTCTTAAAAGTTTAAAAAGTTTTTTTTCTGTCTTTCCAAAAAGTTCTGAAAACTTTTTTCTCTTTGTCTATCACTTTAACTCTCTCTAAAAATGTCTGGCACAGGCCAAAAAGTTGAACTGTCCAAACTTGCATATGATCACCTTAGCTGGAAAGGAGCAAGGAGTCTCTGCATAGAGAGAGGTTTGAGTGTAGGGAAGAATCCTTCCTTAGAACTGTTAATTAATATGCTTAGAGTACAGGATAAGGCCATAAGTGCCCAATCTGTAGAAAAAGTAGCTAATGGTTCTCAATCTGATCCAGGGACTCCCCCAGGAAAAGGTTCAGGAAAGAAACTTCTCAGCCTGCCCATTACTAGACAGTCTAGCATAGTTGGTACAGAGGTTGAATTACACCATACTAATGGTGTGCTCTCACATTATACTGGTAGCCAAGCTGTTAGGGTGCCCTCTGTAAGGGACAGGTCTCCTTCTGTTCATTCCCATCATACCTCTGTATCTAGAAATGTCCCTCCCACCCACCCTGATGACAGATTGTTAGAAAGGGAGCTCAATAGATTGAGAGTGGAACAAACCAGACTGAAGCTCAAGAAGCAACAGCTGGATTTGGATAGACAGTCTTTAGAAATAGAGAGGGAAAGACAGAAGTTGGGTTTAGATACCCATGGTGGCAGCAGCAGTATTCCCCATAGTCATCCTGCAAAAGAGCATGATTCCAGGAATCTGCACAAGATAGTTCCCCCTTATAAGGAGGGGGATGACATTAACAAGTGGTTTGCTGCACTTGAGAGGGCCTGTGCTGTACAGGATGTCCCTCAAAAGCAGTGGGCTGCTATCCTATGGCTATCATTTACTGGAAAAGGTAGGGATAGGCTCCTTACTGTAAAAGAAAATGATGCTAATAATTTCCAAGTTCTTAAGAATGCACTCCTGGATGGTTATGGCTTAACCACTGAACAGTACAGGATAAAGTTCAGAGAGACCAAAAAGGAGTCTTCACAAGACTGGGTTGATTTCATTGACCAGGCAGTGAAGGCCTTGGAGGGGTGGTTACATGGCAGTAAAGTTACTGATTATGAAAGCCTGTATAACACAATCCTGAGAGAGCATATACTTAATAATTGTGTGTCTGATTTGTTGCACCAGTACCTGGTAGACTCTGATCTGACCTCTCCCCAAGAATTGGGAAAGAAGGCAGACAAATGGGTCAGAACAAGGGTGAACAGAAAAGTTCATACAGGGGGTGACAAAGATGGCAATAAGAAGAAAGATGGTGAAAAATCTCAAGATAAGCATGGGGATAAGGGTAAAACCAAAGATCCCACTTCAAATCTTAAACACTCTTCAGAGGGTGGGGATAAAACAAATTCTTCCTCTTCTTCCCAACCTGCACACATTAAAAAGCCTTGGTGCTTTGTGTGTAAAAATAGAGGCCATAGGCCAGGGGATAAGTCCTGTCCAGGTAAACCCCCTGAGCGTACCACCACTAATACATCAAGCTCTAGTGCCCCTAGCAGTAGTGGTACTAGTGGTGGGACTGCTGGCAACAGTCAAGAAAAGGGTGTAGTTGGGTTCACTTATGGGTCCATAGTGGAAACTGATGTCATCAGTCCCAAGACAGTTTCTGTCACACCTAGTGGCATTGGCCTTGCCACACTGGCTGCTTGTCCCCTTACAATGGATAAGTACAGGCAGACAGTTTCAATAAATGGTGTTGAGGCCTTGGCCTACAGGGACACAGGTGCCAGTTTCACTTTGGTGACTGAAAACCTAGTGCCTCCTGAACAACACATCATTGGACAACAGTATAAGATTATTGATGTCCATAACTCCACTAAGTTTCTTCCCTTAGCTATAATTCAGTTTAGTTGGGGTGGAGTTACTGGCCCTAAGCAGGTGGTGGTATCACCTAGCTTACCTGTAGACTGTCTCTTAGGTAATGACCTAGAGGCCTCAAGTTGGGCTGATGTAGAGTTTTATGCCCATGCAGCCATGCTGGGCATCCCTGAGGAATTGTTCCCTCTCATTTCAAGTGAAATGAAAAAGCAAAGGAGAGAAGGCCTGAAAACTCAGGATCCCTCTCCATCAACAGGTAAAAAGGGTATCACAGTATCCCCTAACCACCCTACCATTCAGGATACCATTCCGGTGGTGGGAGAAACCTCTCCTGGGGTGGCACCTGTTCCAAGGGAATCATCAGTTGGCAAAACTGTACTCCCTGAGGTGGAAGTACCTCTCTGTGGGATAACTAACATTGGTGAGAAAAAGAGCACCATTTTAGTTAACATGGAGCATCCCTCCAACCCTCCCAGAGAAACTTTAGTGCAGAAACTCTGCACTGCCTCACAACACTTAGGACAGCATCCCTGCCCTAGTGTGGAGCTGATAGGACAGCATCCCTGCCCTGCTCCAACTCAAGAGAAACAGCATCCCTGTTCTCTCTTCCAGCCAAATGGACAAAGTTTTTGTCCAGCTATGGCTTTACTGAGACAGCATCCCTGTCTGGCATTTCCATCATTACAAATAGGTTCAGTGGATAATTCCCACTGCTCTAAACTAAAACTTACTGATAGAAACTCTGAAAATACATCTTCACATTGTTGCTTAGCTAAAAAACTTCAAACAGGGTGGTTTACATCCTCACAGGGAAGTAACCATATAGTGGATGATAAAGGGAGTAACCAGTCTATTGCAGAGCTACTCTCTACTTATCACCACTTAGACAATAAAGTCTCAACTGGCCAAGGTTAGCCTTATTGTCCTTCGTTTGGGGGGGGGTTGTGTGAGAAGGTAGCCTCTTTCTAGCCTTGTTACCCCCACTTTTGGCCTGTTTGTGAGTGTATGTCAGGGTGTTTGTCACTGTTTTCACTGTCTCACTGGGATCCTGATAGCCAGGCCTCAGTGCTCATAGTGAAAACACTATGTTTTCAGTATGTTTGTTATGTGTCACTGGGATCCTGCTGGTCAGGACCCCAGTGCTCATAGGTTTGTGGCCTATATGTATGTGTCACTGGGACCCTGTCACACAGGGCCCCAGTGCTCATAGGTGTGCATGTATATGTTCCCTGTGTGGTGCCTAACTGTCTCACTGAGGCTCTGCTAACCAGAACCTCAGTGGTTATGCTCTCTCATTACTTTTAAATTGTCACTGACAGGCTAGTGACCATTTTTACCAATTTACATTGGCTTACTGGAACACCCTTATAATTCCCTAGTATATGGTACTGAGGTACCCAGGGTATTGGGGTTCCAGGAGATCCCTATGGGCTGCAGCATTTCTTTTGCCACCCATAGGGAGCTCTGACAAATCTTACACAGGCCTGCCACTGCAGCCTGAGTGAAATAACGTCCACGTTATTTCACAGCCATTTTACACTGCACTTAAGTAACTTATAAGTCACCTATATGTCTTACCTTTACCTGGTAAAGGTTAGGTGCAAAGTTACTTAGTGTGAGGGCACCCTGGCGACCTCCTGGTCCCTCCTGGGCCCCAGCAGCGTCCAAAAACGCCAAACGCACGATTTGCGTGTAGCAAGGCTTGTTGGCGTCCATCCGGCGGGAAAACACTTCTGCACGACTCTCCAAGGCGTGGGGGATCCATCCTCCAAAGGGGAAGTCTCTAGCCCTTGTCGTTCCTGCAGTATTCACAGTTCTTCAGCCTAGTAAGAGCTTCTTTGCACCAACCGCTGGCATTTCTTGGGCATCTGCCCATCTCCGAGTTGCTTGTGACTTTTGGACTTGGTCCCCTTGTTCCACAGGTACCCTCAGTCAGGAATCCATCGTTGTTGCATTGCTGATTTGTGTTTTCCTTGCATTTTCCCTCTAACACGACTATTTTGTCCTTAGGGGAACTTTGGTGCACTTTGCACTCACTTTTCAGGGTCTTGGGGAGGGTTATTTTTCTAACTCTCACTATTTTCTAATAGTCCCAGCGACCCTCTACAAGGTCACATAGGTTTGGGGTCCATTCGTGGTTCGCATTCCGCTTTTGGAGTATATGGTTTGTGTTGCCCCTATCCCTATGTTTCCCCATTGCATCCTATTGTAACTATACATTGTTTGCACTGTTTTCTAAGACTATACTGCATATTTTTGCTATTGTGTATATATATCTTGTGTATATTTCCTATCCTCTCACTGAGGGTACACTCTAAGATACTTTGGCATATTGTCATAAAAATAAAGTACCTTTATTTTTAGTATAACTGTGTATTGTGTTTTCTTATGATATTGTGCATATGACACTAAGTGGTACTGTAGTAGCTTCACACGTCTCCTAGTTCAGCCTAAGCTGCTCTGCTAAGCTACCATTATCTATCAGCCTAAGCTGCTAGACACCCTATACACTAATAAGGGATAACTGGGCCTGGTGCAAGGTGCAAGTACCCCTTGGTACTCACTACAAGCCAGTCCAGCCTCCTACATAAGGGGACAAGCAGCCAGTGTGGCAAGGCCAATGCCACTAGTTGTGACAGAAACTGTCTTGGGACTGACTACCCCAGTTTCTACTATGGACCCAAAAGTGAACCCAACTACACCCTTAACTTGACTGTTGCCAGCAGTCCCACCACTAGTACCACTACTGCTAGGGGCACTAGAGCTTGATGTATTAGTGGTGGTAGGCTCAGGGGGTTTACCTGGACAGGACTTATCCCCTGGCCTATGGCCTCTGTTTTTACACACAAAGCACCAAGGCTTTTTAATGTGTGCAGGTTGAGAAGAAGAGGAAGAAGAAATGGTTTCTTACCTGTAACTCCAGTTCTCTCGTAGGGGTATTTCCATGATAGTCATAAGCACTGAATAGTTCCGCGCGCCTGCGGGGACCCCGGAGCACTGTTGTGTAGTATATTCTTAAGTGCAATCATCAGCTCCTTGACAAAAAGGTCTGTGAAAAACACTTAAGAATAACAATGTGCAGCCTATGTGAACAGCTACACAGGCCAAATTGTTAGAAGAAAAAAAAAACAGTTGTAGTGTAAATTTCACGTTTAAACCTCTATTTATTCTATAAATACATAAATAAATACATTCTCATATTTTATTTACACCTCTCATGAGAATAAAACAATGTAGGGCAGTGTAGCCCATAGGCTGCCATTATACAGAATGAAAATAGAGCTGTGCCTTTAAGAAAGTAAAGTCTTCCTGTTTCCCATCATGCACAGCAAAAGGCAGTTGCCTCAGTTCTTTTTTGGAGGCTATTAACCTGACATGAAGAAAAAACAAAACATTTGTTGGAGTACCAACCTCCATAATATTCATGTTCTATGTCAACTCCACCGGGGAGGAGGGAGGGTTGCTTATGACTATCATGGAAATACCCCTACGAGAGAACTGGAGTTACAGGTAAGAAACCATTTCTTCTCTCGTAGGGGATTTCCATGTATAGTCATAAGCACTGAATAGAGTAGCAAGCCCATCCCCATAACCGCGGTGGAGTAGATATAAGAATACTGAGAAAAACATGAATCATGCAAACAAATTCTTGAGCAAAGCCTGCCCAACCTGAGCATCTGCCCTAGCGTCTGTATCAAGGCAGTAATGCTTAGTAAAGGTATGGACCGACCTCCAAGTGGCAGCCTTGCATATTTCTGCCAAAGGGACATTTCTCATCAAGGCTACAGTAGCTGCTTTCCCTCTGGTAGAGTGGGCTTTTGGCCTACCACCAAGGGATTTGTTTGCTAACTGATAACATAACATTATACATGAAACAATCCACCTGGATAAAGATTGTTTAGATGTACCCAAACCTGTTCTGATTGGGCCATAGTTAATAAAAAGCTGTTGTGATTTTCGTAAGCTTTTTGTCCTGTCCAAGTAAAATTTCAATACTCTCTTTACATCCAGAGAGTGCAGAGTTCTCTCAGCAGGAGTAGCTGGATTCTGAAAGAAAGTCGGTAATGAAATTGTTTGGTTCACATGGAAGTCGGAGACTACCTTAGGTAAAAATTTTGGATGAGTTCTCATTACCACTTTTGCAGAATGAAAAACCGTGTAGGGTTCCTGAGCGCAAAGGGCCTGGATTTCGCTGACCCTACGCGCTGAAGTGATTGCCACCAGAAAAGCAGCTTTCCATGTGAGATGTTGCAGCGATGCCTTATGTATTGGCTCGAATGGCGGCAGCATCAGACGTGATAAGACAACGTTCAGTTCCCATGGAGGAGAAGGCTTTCTAATGGGGGGAAAAACCTTCTTTAAACCTTCTAGGAAATCCTTAATAATCGGAATCCGAAAAAAGGAAGTTTGTGAAGGACTCTTTCTGTATGCTGTGACAGCCGCCAAGTGAACTTTTATTGACGACAGTTGTAAGCCCGATTTTGCCAAACTTAACAAGTATGGCAGGATAGATTGTTCTCCACAGGAAACCGGGTCAATGTTGTTGTGTAAACACCAAATGCAGAATCTCTTCCACTTGCTTGCATAGGCTGATCGTGTGGAAGGGCGCTTTGCTTCCTTCAGAATTTCCATACAATCCTGAGGTAGGTTCAAGTGTCCATATTGCACTAGCTCAGGAGCCATGCTGCCAAACTCAACGATGAGGGGTTGGGATGAGATATCTGCCCTCTGAACTTCGTGAGAAGGTCCGGACGATATGGTAGCCTGATGTGTGGTTTGAGTGACCGGTGAAGAAGGTCTGGGAACCACCACTGGCGTGGCCACTCCGGAGCAATTAGGATCATTTTGGTCTGAACATTGGACAGCTTCTGGAGGACCGCCGGAATCAGGGGAAGCGGTGGAAAGGTGTAAAGAAATGCTCCTGACCAGCTTATCCACAGGGCATTCCCCAGTGTCCCTGGATGGTAATATCTGGAGGCGAAGTTTTGGCATTTTTTGTTTTCTGGGGTTGCGAATAGGTCTGTAGAGGGGGTACCCCAGAGTGCGAAAATGGAATGAACGACGTCGTCGTGTAGTACCCATTCGTGGTTCTCGTCCATTACCCGACTGAGGGCATCCGCTTGAACATTCTGGATGCCGGGCAGGTGAGTTGCCACTAGTGACAGGTTCCTGGCTAGAAGCCAATGCCAGATTGTCTGAGCCTCTCTGGATAAAATTCTGGACCTGGTGCCTCCTTGTTTGTTCACGTAGTACATAGTGGCCACGTTGTCTGTCTGGAGAAGGAGAGTTTCCGTTCTCAGAGAGGGAAGGAAGGCTTTGAGCGCAAGGTGGACTGCGCGAAGTTCCAGCAGGTTGATGTGATAGAGACTCTCTCTCTGTGACCACTCGCCTTGGACTCGAAGATGTTCCATGTGCGCCCCCCATCCGATCAGTGACGCATCTGTTACGATGGTTTGAGATGGGGGCCGTTGTTGGAACGGAATCCCCACTAAGAGATTGCTGGGTAAACACCACCACTTGAGGGATTGTAGGGTGTGAGGAGAAAGAAGGACTTTGTTCTCCCAATCGTCCCTCAGTTGACACCACTGATCCTCCAGGTTTTCCTGCAATGGTCTCATATGGAGGCGAGCATTGGGAACCAGATGGATACAAGACGCCATCGAGCCCAGTAGAGAAGCTATTATTCTTGCAGTGGCTTGAGGTCTTTCCTGCAGTTGTTTGCACTTCTGGAGAATCGATAACCGTCGTTCCTCCGAAGGAAACACCTTTCCTAGCCTGGTATCTACAATGGCCCCTAAGTAATGCAACCTCTGAACAGGTGTTGCCGTAGATTTCAGGAGATTGACTTGAAGACCAAGTTTTTGCAGCAGTTGTAGAGTCCATTCGAAATGTTGCTGTGTCTCGAGACAACTGGAGGCCTTTATGAGCCAATCGTCTAGATAGGGGTAGACGAATATTCGCTGTTTCCTCAAGTGGGCGGCTACTACCGCCATGCATTTGGAAAAAGTTCTTGGCGCTGATTTTAGGCCGAAAGGTAGAACTGCAAATTGGTAATGGCGTTTTCCGACAGTGAACCTTAGGAATTTTCGATGTTTCTTGGTTACTGGGATGTGAAAGTAAGCGTCGCAAAGATCTATCGCACATAGCCAGTCGCCCTGACGTAGATGTGGATAAATTTGGTGTAAGGCTAACATCCTGAATTTTTCTTTGCGAATCCATTTGTTTGCTGTCCTCAGATCTAAGATGGGCCGAAACTCTTGTTTGTCTTTTTTCGGTACAAGGAAATATCTCGAATAAATCCCCTTCCCTTGCTGGCTGATGGGAACGGGTTCTATGGCTCTTTTTTGCAATAGGATATTGACCTCTAACTGTAGAGCTTCGAGATGGCGGTTGGCTGTTTTGGGTGGAACAGATGGTGGAGGACTGGTGAATCTGAGAGCGTAACCATGTCTCACAATATTCAATACCCAGGCGTCTGTTGTGATGCGTAGCCACTCGTCCAGATGATTTGAGATACTTCCCCCTACCGGAGTGGATAACGGAGGAGGGGGAAGCAAAGATTCAGGGCTTAGACGTGGGAGCCTGTCGAGTTGCCTGAGTTTGAGGTGTTGAACGACCCCTTGTCGACCTTCGCTGAGTAGAGAAACCCCTTTGATACTGCTGTTGTTGCTGTTGCTGGGGGCGCGAAGACATCCAGTGTGGCGACTGATACCGGTGGGTGAAAAGTCGTCGTTGATATGGCCGGAAAACCTTTCTTTGTTCTTTCGGTCTTTCCATCCCTACCGCTTTCAAGGTATCTAGTTCAGCTTTCATTCTAGCCATCTCGTCATCGGCATGAGAACCGAACAAGGTGGAGCCCGAGAAAGGCAGGTTTTGTATTCTCTGCTGCGCTTCAGGTTTGAGTGATGTAAGTCTCAACCATGCATGCCTTCTGAGCGCTATCCCGTGTGCATAATTGTGTGCGGATAGCACTGAAGAGTCAGCTGCAGCACTTATAATTTGGTTAGACACCATGGATCCCTCACCCACGACCTCCAGGAAATCTTCCCTTTTATCCTTAGGAAGATGTTCCGCAAACTGTATTAAAGAGTCCCAGAGGGCACGATCGTACCGCCCTAATAACGCAGTAGCGCTGGCTGCCTTCATCGTGACGGCTGCAGTAGAGCATACTTTTCGTCCTGCAGCATCTATCTTTCTGCTCTCTTTATCTGGAGGTGAAGAAGAAGATGGTGAGGTTGAATGCAGTTTCTTTGCCGCTACTATGACCACCGAATCAGGAACTGGGTCCGACCTCAAGAATAGAGGATCTTGTTCTGGTGGACGATATTTTTTAATAAGTCTGGAAGGAGCAGACTTTGTTGCGGCCGGTGCAAGGAAAATATCCATTGCTGGTTCAAGGAGACCTGGAACCAGTGGAAGCAAAGGTCTGGAAGATGTCCTGTGATGCAAGGTCTCGAAGATCACTGACGTCGATGGGGCAGGTACCGCCAGCGGGATGTTCAGCTTGGTTGCCCCTCGTACTAAGACCTCCTGGAACGTATTCACATCATCTATGGGGGACACTCTCGGGGACGGTGAGTCCGATAGGGTTGGAGAGTAGTCCCGTGTAGACGAAGAAGAACGCCTGTGATGTGAATGCTGAGATCTCTGTGGGTCATGACGGTGTCGAGAGGAAGAAGAGCGTCTAGAGGAATGTCCCGAACGTCTTACAGACCGCGTTGGAGTCCTCAAAACAGACTCTACAGGCGGAGCCGGAAGAGGCGCCGTAGGCGTCTGTGGCAATGGTGATTGTCGAGGAGAGAGTTGTGGAGACGCTGGAAGGAGGATGATTGAAGCCGAGGATTCTGAGGTTGTATAAACCCTCCTAGGTCTTTTTGATTGTCTCGACGTCGACACACTCCTCGACGTCGAAGTACGGTGACGGCGAGTGTCCTTCGCCGTCGATTCTTCTCGCCGTTGAGAATCTCTCGACGACGACCCTCGACGTCGCCGTGATGACGGTGAACGTCTACGACGTCGAGCACCCCTCGACGTTGATCGATCTCCCCGTTTCGACGGCGAACCGGATTCAGATCTCCTCGACGTGGAACGTCCTCGCCGTGTCGACGGTGACCCAGATCTCGACGGCGAAAGTCCACGCCGTCTCGACGGCGAAATCGTCGTCGACGGCGAGCGATGTCTCTTTCTCGCCGGCGAACCACTCCTCGACGGCGAGCATGTTGGCGCCGTTCCTTGCCTCGACGTCGACGCCCTCGACGTCGTCGGAGACCTGTGCCGTTTTTGAGCCGGTCTGGTCGGAGTTATAGAGGAACCAGTGTGAGCCCTGGTAGAAGACTGACCTTCTCCTCGCTCTGTGGTAGAATGACCACTTTTCCTCCTGTCCTCTTTCGCCTGGAGTCGGATCTTCTCCCTGTCACGAAGGGTCCTTCTGGAGAAGGTTTTGCAGATGTCACACGACTCCGGTTTGTGGCTGGATGGAAGGCAAATTATGCAGACCCGATGTGGATCTGTTTTGGCCTTTTTTCTGCCACAAGAAGGACATTTGTCAAACAGTGAAGGCATTTCTGAAGTAGAAAAACCTCAAAATTCTGTCAGAATCTAACAGAAAAAAACAGAAAATTATCACTCAATGTTAAAAACGTCGAGTGAAAATGAAATTCAAAAGATTTTAAATGAATTTCTGTCACAAAAGGATTTTGTGAGGTAGAGCTCAATGCTTCAGGGTCCTGTCAGAAAGGAGCCGGAAAAAAGAACTGAGGCAACTGCCTTTTGCTGTGCATGATGGGAAACAGGAAGACTTTACTTTCTTAAAGGCACAGCTCTATTTTCATTCTGTATAATGGCAGCCTATGGGCTACACTGCCCTACATTGTTTTATTCTCATGAGAGGTGTAAATAAAATATGAGAATGTATTTATTTATGTATTTATAGAATAAATAGAGGTTTAAACGTGAAATTTACACTACAACTGTTTTTTTTTTCTTCTAACAATTTGGCCTGTGTAGCTGTTCACATAGGCTGCACATTGTTATTCTTAAGTGTTTTTCACAGACCTTTTTGTCAAGGAGCTGATGATTGCACTTAAGAATATACTACACAACAGTGCTCCGGGGTCCCCGCAGGCGCGCGGAACTATTCAGTGCTTATGACTATACATGGAAATCCCCTACGAGAGAATTAGTTTTATCCCCACCCTCTGAAGAGTGTTTAAGATTTGAAGTGGGATCTTTGGTTTTACCCTTATCCCCATGCTTATCTTGAGATTTTTCACCATCTTTCTTCTTATTGCCATCTTTGTCACCCCCTGTATGAACTTTTCTGTTCACCCTTGTTCTGACCCATTTGTCTGCCTTCTTTCCCAATTCTTGGGGAGAGGTCAGATCAGAGTCTACCAGGTACTGGTGCAACAAATCAGACACACAATTATTAAGTATATGCTCTCTCAGGATTGTGTTATACAGGCTTTCATAATCAGTAACTTTACTGCCATGTAACCACCCCTCCAAGGCCTTCACTGAATGGTCAATGAAATCAACCCAGTCTTGTGAAGACTCCTTTTTGGTCTCTCTGAACTTTATCCTGTATTGTTCAGTGGTTAAGCCATAACCATCCAGGAGTGCATTCTTAAGAACTGTAAAATTATTGGCATCACTTTCTTTCCCAGTAAAGAGCCTATCCCTACCTTTTCCACTAAATGATAGCCATAGGATAGCAGCCCACTGCCTTTGAGGGACATCCTGTACAACACAGGCCCTCTCAAGTGCAGCAAACCACTTGTTAATGTCATCCCCCTCCTTATAAGGGGGAACTATCTTATGCAGATTCCTGGAATCATGCTCTTTTGCAGGATGACTATGGGGAATACTGCTGCTGCCACCATGGGTATCTAATCCCAACTTCTGTCTTTCTTTCTCTAGTTCAAAAGACTGTCTATCCAAATCCAGCTGTTGCTTTTTAAGCTTCAGTCTGGTTTGTTCCACTCTCAACTTATTGAGTTCCCTCTCTAACATTCTGTCATCAGGGTTGGTGGGAGGGACATTCTTAGACACAGAAGAATGAACAGAAGGAGACCTGTCCCTTACAGAAGCCACCCTAACAGCTTGGCTAACAGAAACATCACTACCAGTATGGTGAGAATAAATGCTTTTGCTATGATGTGAGACAACACTATTTCTATGGTGAGGCTCTCCATCATTACCAACTATGCTAGACTGTCTAGTAATGGGCAGGCTAGGAAGTTTCTTTCGTGAATCTTTTCCTGGGGGAGTCCCTGGATCAGATTGGGAACCATTTGCTACTTTTTCAACAGATGTGGCCTCTATGGCCTTATCTTGTTCTCTAAGCATGTTAAGCAATAATTCCAAAGAAGGATTCTTCCCTACACTCAAACCTCTCTCTACACAGAGACTCCTTGCTCCTTTCCAGCTAAGGTGGTCATATGCAAGTTTGGACAGATCAACATTTTGGCCTGTGCCAGACATTTTTAGAGAGAGTTAAAGTGATAGAAAAAGAGAAACAAGTTTTCAGAACTTTTTAGAAAGACAGAAAAAAAACTTTTTAAACTTTTAAGAACTTTTTGAAAGTTTACAAGTACTTTTCAGCACTTAGAAAAGAGTGAAAAGAGGAAATGCAAAACTTTTTGGCTATGTGTATATACACTGACCTTGTTTTGTATATTTTTCTCTCATGAAAAGTACAATGACAAGAGTGGTAAGTAGTTTCAAAGCACTTATCCCACCGCTGCACAACCAATGTAGGAGGCTGGACTGGCTTGTAGTGAGTACCTAGGGGTACTTGCACCTTGCACCAGGCCCAGTTATCCCTTATTAGTGTATAGGGTGTCTAGCAGCTTAGGCTGATAGATAATGGTAGCTTAGCAGAGCAGCTTAGGCTGAACTAGGAGACGTGTGAAGCTACTACAGTACCACTTAGTGTCATATGCACAATATCATAAGAAAACACAATACACAGTTATACTAAAAATAAAGGTACTTTATTTTTATGACAATATGCCAAAGTATCTTAGAGTGTACCCTCAGTGAGAGGATAGGAAATATACACAAGATATATATACACAATAGCAAAAATATGCAGTATAGTCTTAGAAAACAGTGCAAACAATGTATAGTTACAATAGGATGCAATGGGGAAACATAGGGATAGGGGCAACACAAACCATATACTCCAAAAGTGGAATGCGAACCACGAATGGACCCCAAACCTATGTGACCTTGTAGAGGGTCGCTGGGACTATTAGAAAATAGTGAGAGTTAGAAAAATAACCCTCCCCAAGACCCTGAAAAGTGAGTGCAAAGTGCACTAAAGTTCCCCTAAGGACAAAGAAGTTGTGTTAGAGGAATAATGCAGGAAAGACACAAACCAGCAATGCAACAACTGTGGATTTCCAATCTAGGGTACCTGTGGAACAAGGGGACCAAGTCCAAAAGTCACAAGCAAGTCGGAGATGGGCAGATGCCCAGGAAATGCCAGCTGCGGGTGCAGAGAAGCTTCTACTGGTCAGAAGAAGCTGAGGTTTCTGCAGGGACGAAAAGGGCTAGAGACTTCCCCTTTGGTGGACGGATCCCGCTCGCCGTGGAGAGTCGTGCAGAAGTATTTTCCCGCCAAAAGAACGCCAACAAGCCTTGCTAGCTGCAAATCGTGCGGTTAGCGTTTTTGGACGCTGCTGAGGCCCAGGAGGAACCAGGAGGTCGCAAATTGGAACAGCGGAGAGAGGGGACGTCGAGCAAGACAAGGAGCCCTCTCTGAAGCAGGTAGCACCCGGAGAAGTGCCAGAAACAGGCACTACGAGGATGCGTGAAATGGTGCTCGCCAAAGTTGCACAAAGGAGTCCCACGTCGCCGGAGACCAACTTAGAAAGTCGTGCAATGCAGGTTAGAGTGCCGTGGACCCAGGCTTGGCTGTGCACAAAGGATTTCCGCCGGAAGTGCACAGGGGCCGGAGTAGCTGCAAAGTTGCGGTTCCCAGCAATGCAGCCCAGCGAGGTGAGGCAAGGACTTACCTCCACCAAACTTGGACTGAAGAGTCACTGGACTGTGGGGGTCACTTGGACAGAGTTGCTGGATTCGAGGGACCTCGCTCGTCGTGCTGAGAGGAGACCCAAGGGACCGGTAATGCAGCTTTTTGGTGCCTGCGGTTGCAGGGGGAAGATTCCATCGACCCACGGGAGATTTCTTCGGAGCTTCTGGTGCAGAGAGGAGGCAGGCTACCCCCACAGCATGCACAAGCAGGAAAACAGTCGAGAAGGCGGCAGGATCAGCGTTACAGAGTTGCAGTAGTCGTCTTTGCTACTATGTTGCAGGTTTGCAGGCTTCCAGCGCGGTCAGCAGTCGATTCCTTATCAGAAGGTGAAGAGAGAGATGCAGAGGAACTCGACTGAGCTCATGCATTCGTTATCTAAAGTTTCCCCAGAGACAGAGACCCTAAATAGCCAGAAAAGAGGGTTTGGCTACCTAGGAGAGAGGATAGGCTAGCAACACCTGAAGGAGCCTATCACAAGGAGTCTCTGACGTCACCTGGTGGCACTGGCCACTCAGAGCAGTCCAGTGTGCCAGCAGCACCTCTGTTTCAAAGATGGCAGAGGTCTGGAGCACACTGGAGGAGATCTGGACACCTCCCAGGGGAAGTGCAGGTCAGGGGAGTGGTCACTCCCCTTTCCTTTGTCCAGTTTCGCGCCAGAGCAGGGCTAAGGGGTCCCCTGAACCGGTGTAGACTGGCTTATGCAGAATTGGGCACCTCTGTGACCAACAAAGCATTTCCAGAGGCTGGGGGAGGCTACTCCTCCCCTGCCTTCACACCATTTTCCAAAGGGAGAGGGTGTCACACCCTCTCTCAGAGGAAGTTCTTTGTTCTGCCATCCTGGGCCAGGCCTGGCTGGACCCCAGGAGGGCAGATGCCTGTCTGAGGGGTTGGCAGCAGCAGCAGCTGCAGTGAAACCCCAGGAAGGGCAGTTTGGTAGTACCAGGGTCTGTGCTACAGACCACTGGGATCATGGAATTGTGCCAACAATGCCAGGATGGCATAGAGGGGGCAATTCCATGATCTTAGACATGTTACATGGCCATATTCGGAGTTACCATTGTGAAGCTACACATAGGTAGTGACCTATATTTAGTGCACGCGTGTAATGGTGTCCCCGCACTCACAAAGTTCAGGGAATTGGCTCTGAACAATGTGGGGGCACCTTGGCTAGTGCCAGGGTGCCCTCACACTAAGTAACTTTGCACCTAACCTTTACCAGGTAAAGGTTAGACATATAGGTGACTTATAAGTTACTTAAGTGCAGTGTAAAATGGCTGTGAAATAACGTGGACGTTATTTCACTCAGGCTGCAGTGGCAGGCCTGTGTAAGAATTGTCAGAGCTCCCTATGGGTGGCAAAAGAAATGCTGCAGCCCATAGGGATCTCCTGGAACCCCAATACCCTGGGTACCTCAGTACCATATAATAGGGAATTATAAGGGTGTTCCAGAAAGCCAATGTAAATTGGTAAAATTGGTCACTAGCCTGTTAGTGACAATTTGAAAGAAATGAGAGAGCATAACCACTGAGGTTCTGATTAGCAGAGCCTCAGTGAGACAGTTAGGCACCACACAGGGAATACATACATATAGGCCACAAACTTATGAGCACTGGGGTCAACATACTGAAAACATAGGGTTTTCACTATGAGCACTGGGTCCTGGCTAGCAGGATCCCAGTGAGACAGTGAAAACACCCTGGCATACACTCACAAACAGGCCAAAAGTGGGGGTAACAAGGCTAGAAAGAGGCTACTTTCTCACACTGACATCCCCATTTGCTTGTTTGACAGCTTGCTGCCTTAGACCCTCTAGTGTGGGACAGGTATGCTGTGCCACACTCAGCTCCTCCCTGGCAGGCCCCCCTTCACCCAAAAGCTCAGCAGTGTCTGCTTCCAGCTCCTCTGGTGTAGGTTCTGCACAGGGTGGAAATTCTTCTTCCTCAGAAGTAGAATCCACTGTAGAGGGAGAGATAGCAGGTAGTGTTTTACTTCTACTAGCCCTAGCTTTAGGGAGCACTTGGTCCATTCTTCCAGGATCCAAGTCACCCTGTCCTTTTTGCTTTTTGGCCTGAGCCCTGGTAAAAGCAAAAATATGCCCTGTAATGCCCAGCATTGCTGCATGAGCCTCCAACTCCACTTCTGCCCATGCTAATGTCTCTAAATCATTCCCTAATAGACAGTCTACAGGTAAATCTGAGGCAACCACAACTTTCTTTGGGCCAGTAACCCCCCCCCCAGTTGAGATTCACAACAGCCATGGGGTGGCTAAGGGTGTTGTTATGAGCATCGGTTACTTGGTACTGGTGACCAAGTAGGTGTTGTTCAGGGTGGACCAGTTTCTCTATTACCATTGTAACACTGGCACCAGTGTCCCTGTAGGCCTGAACCTCAACACCATTTATTAGGGGTAGTTGCTTGTACTTATCCATGTTAAGGGGACAAGCAACAAAGGTGGCTAAATCAATAGCCCCCTCAGAGACTAACACAGCCTCTGTGGTCTCCCTAATCAGACCAACCCCAACTAAGTTACCAAAAGTGAGCCCAGCTACTCCCTTGGATTGGCTATTAGTAGGTTTGCTCCCACCACCACTGTTATTAGTAGGGACACTAGGTGTAGCAGTAGGGGTTGTAGTGGTAGGAGGCTTGGTGCTTTTCTTTGGACAACTGGGATCTGTTGTCCAATGGCCTTTTATTTTACATAAATAGCACCATGGTTTCTTTTCTTTGTTTTGATTTGAAGAGGATTTGGGCCCACCACCCCCACCAGAGTGTTTTTGTGGGCCTGATGAAGACTTATTTTTAGATTTGTCCCCACCCTTGTCACAAGAAGACTTACCATCCTTCTTCTTGCCATCTTTGTCACCCCCTGTATGAACTTTTCTGTTCACCCTTGTTCTGACCCATTTGTCTGCCTTCTTTCCCAATTCTTGGGGAGAGGTCCGATCAGAGTCCACCAGGTACTGGTGCAACAAATCAGACACACAATTATTAAGAATATGCTCTCTCAAGATCAAGTTATACAGGCTTTCATAATCAGTAACTTTACTGCCATGTAACCACCCCTCCAAGGCCTTCACTGAATGGTCAACAAAGTCTACCCAGTCTTGTGAAGACTCCTTTTTGGTTTCTCTGAACTTCATCCTGTACTGTTCAGTGGTTAAGCCATAACCATCTAGGAGTGCATTCTTAAGAACTGCAAAATTATTGGCATCACTTTCTTTCACAGTAAGGAGCCTATCCCTACCCATTCCACTAAATGATAGCCATAGGATAGCAGCCCACTGCCTTTGAGGGACGTCCTGTACTACACAGGCCCTCTCAAGTGCAGCAAACCACTTGTTAATGTCATCCCCCTCCTTATAAGGGGGATCTATCTTGTGCAGATTCCTGGAATCATGCTCTTTTGCAGGGTGACTATGGGGAATACTGCTGCTGCCACCATGGGTTTCTAAACCCAATTTCTGTCTTTCTCTTTCAACTTCCAAGGACTGTCTATCCAAATCCAGCTGTTGCTTCTTGAGCTTCAGTCTGGTTTGTTCCACTCTCAATCTATTGAGCTCCCTTTCTAACACTCTGGGGGTGATTCTGACCCCGGCGGTTCCTTACCGCCGGGGCCAGGGTCGGCGGGAGCACCGCCAACAGGCTGGCGGTGCCCCGCAGGGCATTCTGACCGCGGCGGTTTTGCCGCGGTCAGAAATGGAAAACCTGGCGGTCTCCCGCCGGTTTTCCGCTGCCCTGGGAATCCCCCATGGCGGTGCAGCTTGCTGCGCTGCCATGGGGGATTCTGACAGCCCATACCGCCATCCTGTTCCTGGCGGTTCTCCCAATGGCATGGGCACTGCAGGGGCCCCCGTAAGAGGGCCCCACATTGTATTTCAGTGTCTGCATTGCAGACACTGAAATACGCGACGGGTGCCACTGCACCCGTCGCACCTTTCCACTCCGCCGGCTCAATTCTGAGCCGGCGCCCTCGTGGGAAGGCTCTTTTGCACTGGGCTGGCGGGCGGCCTTTTGCCGGCCGCCCGCCAGCCCAGTGCAAAAGCCAGAATCACCGCAGCGGTCTTATGACCGCGAAGCGGTGTTCTGGAGGGGGGAACTCTGGCGGGCGGCCTCCGCCGCCCGTCAGTGTTAGAATGACCCCCTCTGTCATCAGGGTGGGTGGGTGGGACATGCCTTGAAACAGAAGTATGGTGAGAATGAACAGAAGGAGACCTGTCCCTAACAGAAGGCATCCTAACAGCTTGGCCAACAGAAACATCACTTCTACTATGATGAGAAGGAATACTTTTGCTATGATGTGAGACAACACTATCAGTATGGTGTGACTCTACATCAGTACCAACTATGCTAAGTTGTCTGGTAATGGGCAGGCTAGGAAGTTTATTTTCTGAATCTTTTTCTAGGGGTGTCCCAGGGTCAGATTGGGAACTATTAGCTACTTTTGCAACAGAAGTGGCACCTCTGGCTTTATCCTGTTCAACAAGCATGTTAACCAACAGTTCTCTGGAGGGATTCTTCCCTACACTTAAACCTCTTTCTATGCAGAGACTCCTTGCTCATTTCCAGCTAAGGTGATCATAAGCAAGTTTGGACAGATCAACAGTTTGGCCTGTGCCAGACATTTTAGAAAGTGTTTAAGAGATAGAAAAAGTGAGAAACTTTTTTTTCAGAACTTTTAGAAAGACAGAAAAAAAACTTTTTAAACTTTTAAAGAACTTTTTAGAAAGTTTAGAGGTACTTTTCAGCACTTTAAAAAAGAAGTGAGAAAAGAAAAGCAAAACTTTTTGGTTAGGTGTACATACACTGAACTTGTTTTGTATATTTTTCTCTTATGAAAAGTACAATGACAAAAGTGGTAAGTAGTTGCAAAGTACTTATCCCACCGCTGCACAACCAATGTAGGAGGCTGGACTGGCTTGTAGTGAGTACCAAGGGGTACTTACACCTTGCACCAGACCCAGGTATCCCTTATTAGTGTATAGGGTGTCTAGCAGCTTAGGCTGATAGATAATGATAGCTTAGCAGAGCAGCTTAGGCTGAACTAGGAGACGAGTGAAGCTCCTACAGTACCACTAGTGTCATATGCACAATATCATAAGAAAACACAATACACAGATATACTAAAAATAAAGGTACTTTATTTTTATGACAATATGCCAAAGTATCTCAGTGAGTACCCTCAGTATGAGGATAGCAAATATACACAAGATATATGTACATAATACCGAAAATATGCAGTATAGTATTAGAAAACAGTGCAAACAATGTATAGTTACAATAGGATGCAATGGGGACACATAGGGATAGGGGCAACACAAACCATATACTCCAAAAGTGGAATGCGAACCACGAATGGACCCCAAACCTATGTGACCTTGTAGAGGGGCGCTGGGACTGTAAGAAAACAGTGAGGGTTAGAAAAATAGCTCACTCCAAGACCCTGAAAAGTGAGTGCAATGTGCACTAAAGTTCTCAAAGGACACAGAAGTCGTGATAGGGGAGTTCTGCAGGAAAGACACAAACCAGCAATGCAACAACAATGGATTTCCAAACGAGGGTACCTGTGGAACAAGGGGACCAAGTCCAAAAGTCACAAGCAAGTCGGAGATGGGCAGATGCCCAGGAAATGCCAGCTGTGGGTGCAAAGAAGCTGCTACTAGGTAGTAGAAGCTGAGGATTCTGCAGGAACGACAAGGGCTAGAAACTTCCCCTTTGGAGGAAGGATGTCCAACGTCATGAAGAGTCGTGCAGAAGTGTTTTCCCGCCGAAAGACATCCAACAAGCCTTGCTAGCTGCAGATTGTGCGGTTAGGGTTTTTGGATGCTGCTGTGGCCCAGGAGGGACCAGGATGTCGCCAATTGCGTCAGGCGACAGAGGAGGCGCCCAGCAAGACAAAGAGCCCTCTCAGAAGCAGGCAGCACCCGCAGAAGTGCCAGAACAGGCACTACGAAGAGGAGTGAAACAGTGCTCACCCGAAGTTGCACAAAGGAGTCCCACGCCGCCGGAGGACAACTTAGAAAGTCGTGCAATGCAGGTTAGAGTGCCATGGAACCAGGATTGGCTGTGCACAAAGGATTTCTGCCGGAAGTGCACAGAGGCCGGAGTAGCTGCAAAAGACGCGGTTCCCAGCAATGCAGTCTGGCGTGGGGAGGCAAGGACTTACCTCCAGCAAACTTGGACTGAAGAGTAACTGGACTGTGGGAGTCACTTGGACAGAGTTGCTGGATTCAAGGGACCTCGCTCATTGTGCTGAGAGGAGACCCAGGGGACCGGTGATGCAGTTCTTTGGTGCCTGCGGTAGCAGAGGGAAGATTTCGTCGACCCAGGGAGATTTCTTCGGAGCTTCTAGTGCAGAGAGGAAGCAGACTACCCCCACAGCATGCACCACCAGGAAAACAGTCGAGAAGGCGGCAGGATCAGCGTTACAGAGTTGCAGTAGTCGTCTTCGCTACTTTGTTGCAGTTTTGCAGGCTTCCAGCGCGGTCAGCAGTCGATTCCTTGGCAGAAGGTGAAGAGAGAGATGCAGAGGAACTCTGATGAGCTCTTGCATTCGTTATCTAAGGAGTTCCCCAAAGCAAAGACCCTAAATAGCCAGAAAAGAGGGTTTGGCTACTTAGGAGAGAGGATAGGCTAGCAACACCTGAAGGAGCCTATCAGAAGGAGTCTCTGACGTCACCTGCTGGCACTGGCCACTCAGAGCAGTCCAGTGTGCCAGCAGCACCTCTGTTTCCAAGATGGCATGTCCCACCCACCCTGATGACAGATTGTTAGAAAGGGAGCTCAATATATTGAGAGTGGAACAAACCAGACTGAAGCTCAAGAAGCAACAGCTGGATTTGTATAGACAGACCTTAGAAGTAGAGAAGGAGAGACAGAAATTGGGTTTAGAAACCCATGGTGGCAGCAGCAGTATTCCCGAAAGTCATCCTGCAAAAGAGCATGATTCTAGGAATCTGCACAAGATAGTCCCCCTTATAAGGAGGGGGATGACATTAACAAGTGGTTTGCTGCACTTGAGAGGGCCTTTGTTGTACAGGAGGTCCCTCAAAGGCAGTGGGATGCTATCCTATGGCTATCTTTCGGTGGAAAGGGTAGGGATAGGCTCCTTACTGTGAAGGAAAGTGATGCCAATAATTTTACAGTTCTTAAGAATGCACTCCTATATGGTTATGGCTTAACCACTGAACAGTACAGGATGAAGTTCAGAGAAACCAAAAAGGAGTCTTCACAAGACTGGGTAGACTTTATTGACCATTCAGTGAAGGCCTTGGAGGGGTGGTCACATGGCAGTAAAGTTACTGATTATGAAAGCCTGTATAACTTAATCCTGAGAGAGCATATTCTTAATAATTGTGTGTCTGATTTGTTGCACCAGTACCTGGTGGACTCTGATCTGACCTCTCCCCAAGAATTGGCAAAGAAGGCAGACAAATGGGTCAGAACAAGGGTGAAAAGAAAAGTTCATACAGGGGGTGACAAGGATGGCAAGAAGGATGGTAAGTCTTCTGACAAGGGTGGGGACAAATCTAAAAATGAGTCTTCATCAGGCCCACAAAAACACTCTGGTGGGGGTGGTGGGCCCAAATCCTCTTAAAAATCAAAACAAAGAAAAGAAACCATGGTGCTATTTATGTAAAATAAAAGGCCATTGGACAACAGATCCCAGTTGTCCAAAGAAAAGGAAAAAACCTCCCACCACTACAACCCTTGCTGCTACACCTAGTGCCTCTACTAATAGCAGTGGTGGTGGGAGCAAACCTACTAATAGCCAATCCAAGGGAGTAGCAGGGCTCACTTTTGGGAATTTAGTTGGGGTTGGTCTGATTAGGGAGACCACAGAGGCTGTGTTAGTCTCTGAGGGGGCTATTGATTTAGCCACCTTAGTTGCTTTTCCCCTTAACATGGATAAGTACAAGCAACTACCCCTAATAAATGGTGTTGAGCTTCAGGCCTACAGGGACACAGGTGCCAGTGTTACAATGGTAATAGAGAAACTGGTCTACCCTGAACAACACCTACTTGGTCACCAGTACCAAGTAACCGATGCTCATAACAACACCCTTAGCCACCCCATGGCTGTTGTGAATCTCAACTGGGGGGGGGGGTTACTGGCCCAAAGAAAGTTGTGGTTGCCTCAGATTTACCTGTAGACTGTCTATTAGGGAATGATTTAGAGACATCAGCTTGGGCATAAGTGGAGTTGGAGGCTCATGCAGCAATGTTGGGCATTCCAGGGCATATTTTTGCTTTGACCAGGGCTCAGGCCAAAAAGCAAAAAGGACAGGGTGACTTGGATCCTGGAAGAATGGACCAAGTGCTCCCTAAAGCTAGGGTTAGTAAAGGTAAAACACTACCTACTATCCCTCCCTCTACAGTGGATTCTACTTCTGAGGAAGAAGAATTTCCACCCTGTGCAGAACCTACACCAGAGGAGCTGGAAGCAGATACTGCTGAGCTTTTGGGTTAAGGGGGGCCTGCCAGGGAGGAGCTGAGTGTGGCACAGCATACCTGTCCCACACTAGAGGGTCTAAGGCAGCAAGCTGTCAAACAAGCAAATGGGGATGTCAGTGACTCTCACAGAGTTTACTGGGAGGACAACCTCTTGTACACTGAAGCGAGGGATCCAAAACCTGGAACTGCCAGGAGATTGGTGATTCATCAGGAGTACAGAAAGTTCCTCCTAACTCTAGCCCACGACATTCCCTTAGCTGGACATTTGGGGCAAATGAAAACTTGGGACAGACATGTTCCCTTGTTTCATTGGCCTAGAATGTCAGAGGACACAAAGGAATTTTGTAAGTCCTGTGAAACCTGTCAAGCCAGTGGCAAAACAGGTGGCACTCCAAAGGCACCCCTTATTCCACTGCCTGTGGCTGGGGTTCCCTTTGAAAGGGTAGGGGTTGACATAGTACGCCCCCTTGACCCTACTACTGCTTCAGGCAATAGGTTTATCTTGGTGGTAGTGGACCATGCCACCAGTTATCCTGAAGCAATTCATCTAAGGACCACTACAGCTCCTGCAGTGGCAAAGGCCCTCCTGGGAATCTTTTCCAGAGTGGGCTTCCCAAAAGAGGTAGTATCAGACAGAGGAAGCAATTTCATGTCTGCTTACTTAAAGGCCATGTGGAAGGAGTTTGATGTTACATACAAGTTCACCACACCCTATCATCCACAAACAAATGGACAGGTGGAGAGATTTAACAAAACTCTCAAAGGCATGATTATGTGACTCCCTGAAAAACTCCGCAGGAGATGGGATATCCTGTTACCTTGCCTCCTTTTTGCTTACAGGGAGGTACCACAGAAAGGAGTGGGCTTCAGCCCCTTTGAACTCCTATTTGGTCACCCTGTGAGAGGCCCTCTAACACTTGTTAAGGAGGGTTGGGAACAACCTTTAAAAGCTCCAAAGCAAGACATAGTGGACTATGTACTTGGCCTAAGATCTAGGATGGCTGAGTACATGAAAAAGGCCAGTAAAAACCTTCAGGCCAGCCAAGAGCTCCAAAAGCAATGGCATGACCAGAAGGCTGTTTTGGTTCAGTACCAACCTGGGCAGAAAGTGTGGGTCTTGGAGCCTGTGTCCCCAAGAGCACTCCAAGACAAATGGAGTGGACCCCACATAATTGTTGAAAAGAAGGGTGAAGTCACCTACTTAGTTGACTTATGCACTTCCAGGAGTCCCCTTAGGGTGCTCCATGTCAATCGCCTGAAACCCTACTATGACAGGGCTGATCTCACCCTGCTCATGGGAACAGATGAGGGACAGGAGGAAGGGAGTGACCCTCTCCCTGATCTCTTCTCTTCCACAGAACAAGATGCTCTAGTGGAAGGTGTAGTACTGGCAGATTGTCTTACTGCTGAGCAGAAAGACCACTGCATAAATCTCCTGGGTCAGTTTTCTGAACTCTTCTCTACTGTGCCAGGCACCACTTCTTGGTGTGAGCACACTATAGATACTGGAGACAGCTTGCCTGTCAAAGGTAAGATCTATAGGCAGCCTGATCATGTCAGAGACTGCATAAAGCAAGAGGTGCAGAAAATGCTTGAACTGGGAGTGGTTGAGCACTCTGAAAGTCCATGGGCCTCTCCTGTGGTACTTGTACCAAAACCTCATTCCAAGGATGGAAAGAAAGAAATGCGGTTTTATGTAGACTACAGAGGTCTCAACCAGGTAACCAAAACTGATGCTCACCCTATACCCAGGGCAGATGAGCTAATAGATACACTGGCATCTGCCAAGTATCTAAGCACTTTTGATTTGACTGCAGGGTATTGGCAGATCAAATTATCAGAAGATGCAAAAGCAAAAACGGCATTTTCAACCATTGGAGGCCATTACCAATTCACAGTAATGCCATTTGGATTGAAAAATGCACCTGCCACTTTTCAAAGGTTGGTGAATACAGTCCTGCAAGGGCTGGAAGCTTTTAGTGCAGCATATCTAGATGATATAGCTGTCTTTAGCTCCAGTTGGGATGATCACCTGGTCCACCTATGGAAAGTTTTGGAGGCCCTGCAAAAGGCAGGCCTCACTATCAAGGCTTCAAAGTGCCAGATAGGGCAGGGGAAGTTGGTTTATCTGGGACACCTGGTAGGTGGAGAACAGATTGCACCACTTCAGGGGAAAATCCAAACTATTATGGATTGGGTTCCCCCTACTACTCAGACTCAGGTGAGAGCCTTTTTAGGCCTCACTGGGTACTACAGGAGGTTCATAAAGAACTATGGCTCCATTGCAGCCCCTCTTAATGACCTCACATCTAAGAAAATGCCGAAAAAGGTATTGTGGACAGCTAGCTGTCAGAAAGCTTTTGAGGAGCTGAAGCAGGCTATGTGCTCTGCACCTGTCCTGAAAAGCCCCTGTTACTCCAAAAAATTCATTTTCCAAACTGATGCATCTGAATTAGGGGTAGGGGCAGTCTTATCACAACTTAATTCTGAGGGCCAGGATCAACCTGTTGATTTTATCAGCAGGAGGTTGACCCCTAGAGAAAAGCGTTGGTCTGCCATAGAGAGGGAGGCCTTTGCTGTGGTCTGGGCACTGAAGAAGTTGATGCCATACCTGTTTGGCACTCACTTCATTGTTCAGACAGACCACAAACCTCTACTTTGGCTAAAACAAATGAAAGGTGAAAACCCTAAATTGTTGAGGTGGTCCATATACCTACAGGGAATGGTCTATACAGTGGAACATAGACCTGGGAGTACCCACTCCAATGCAGATGGACTCTCCAGATATTTCCACTTAGACAATGAAGACCCATCAGGGAATGACTAGTCTTATTGACCTTCGTTTGGGGGGGGGGGTGTAGGAAAGTACCATCTTGCCTGGCATGTTACCCCCATTTTTCACTGTATATATGTTGTTTTAGTTGTATGTGTCACTGGGATCCTGCCAGGCAGGGCCCCAGTGCTCATAAGTGTGCCTGAAAGTGTTACCTGTGTAGTGACTAACTGTCTCACTGAGGCTCTGCTAACCAGAACCTCAGTGGTTATGCTCTCTCATTTCTTTCCAAATTGTCACTAACAGGCTAGTGACCAATTTTACCAATTCACATTGGCTTACTGGAACACCCTTATAATTCCCTAGTATTTGGTACTGAGGTACCCAGGGTATTGGGGTTCCAGGAGATCCCTATGGGCTGCAGCATTTCTTTTGCCACCCATAGGGAGCTCTGACAATTCTTACACAGGCCTGCCACTGCAGCCTGAGTGAAATAACGTCCACATTATTTCACAGCCATTTACCACTGCACTTAAGTAACTTATAAGTCACCTATATGTCTAACCTTTACCTGGTAAAGGTTAGGTGCAAAGTTACTTAGTGTGAGGGCACCCTGGCACTAGCCAAGGTGCCCCCACATTGTTCAGGGCAAATTCCCCGGACTTTGTGAGTGCGGGGACACCATTACACGCGTGCACTACACATAGGTCACTACCTATGTGTAGCTTCACAATGGTAACTCCGAATATGACCATGTAACATATCTATGATCATGGAATTGCCCCCTCTATGCCATCCTGGCATGGTTGGCACAATCCCATGATCCCAGTGGTCTGTAGCACAGACCCTGGTACTGCCAAACTGCCTTTTCAGGGGTTACACTGCAGCTGCTGCTGCCAACCCATCAGACAGGTTTCTGCCCTCCTGGGGTCCAGCCAGGCTTGTCCCAGGATGGCAGAACAAAGGACTTACTCTGAGAGAGGGTGTTACACCCTCTCCCTTTGGAAAATGGTGTGAAGGCAGGGGAGGAGTAGCCTCCCCCAGCCTCTGGAAATGCTTTCATGGGCACAGATGGTGCCCATTTCTGCATAAGCCAGTCTACACCGGTTCAGGGACCCCTCAGCCCTGCTCTGGCACGAAACTGGACAAAGGAAAGGGGAGTGACCACTCCCCTGACCTGCACCTTCCCTGGGAGGTGCCCAGAGCTCCTCCAGTGTGCTCCAAGACCTCTGCCATCTTGGAAACAGAGGTGCTGCTGGCACACTGGACTGCTCTGAGTGGCCAGTGCCAGCAGGTGACGTCAGAGACTCCTTCTGATAGGCTCCTTCAGGTGTTGCTAGCCTATCCTCTCTCCTAAGTAGCCAAACCCTCTTTTCTGGCTGTTTAGGGTCTCTGCTTTGGGGAATTCCTTAGATAACGAATGCAAGAGCTCATCAGAGTTCCTCTGCATCTCTCTCTTCACCTTCTGCCAAGGAATCGACTGCTGACCGCGCTAGAAGCCTGCAAAACTGCAACAAAGTAGCAAAGACAACTACTGCGACACTGTAACGCTGATCCTGCGGCCTTCTCGACTGTTTCCCTGGTGGTGCATGCTGTGGGGGTAGTCTGCCTCCTCTCTGCACTAGAAGCTCCGAGGAAATCTCCTGTGGGTCGACGGAATCGTCCCCCTGCAACCGCAGGCACCAAAGAACTGCATCACGGATCCTCTAGGTCTCCTCTCAGCACAACGAGCGAGGTCCCTTGAACTCAGCAACTCTGTCCAAGTGACTCCCACAGTCCAGTGACTCTTCAGTCCAAGTTTGGTGGAGGTAAGTCCTTGCCTCCCCACGCCAGACTGCATTGCTGAGAACCGTGTGTTTTGCAGCTACTCCGGCTCCTGTGCACTTTTCCAGGATTTCCTTTGTGCACAGCCAAGCATGGGTCCACGGAACTCTAACCTGCATTGCACGACCTCCTGAGTTGTCCTCCGGCGGCGTGGGACTCTCTTGTGGAACTTCAGGTGAGCACCGTTTCACTCCACTTCGTAGTGCCTGTTCCGGCACTTCTCCGGGTGCTGCCTGCTTCTGAGAGGGCTCCATGTCTTGCTGGATGCCCCCTCTGTCCCCTCACGCAATTGGTGACATCCTGGTCCCTCCTGAGCTACAGCAGCATACAAAAACCCTAACCGTGAGCTTTGCAGCTAGCAAGGCTTGTTTACGGTCTTTCCACAGGAAAATACTTCTGCATAACTCTTCACAATGTGGGACATCCATCCTCCAAAGGGAAAGTTTCTAGCTCTTGTCGTTCCTGCAGAATCCTCAGCTTCTACTGCCCAGTAGCAGCTTCTTTGCACCCACAGCTGGCATTTCCTGGGCATCTGCCCACTCTCGACTTGATCGTGACTATTGGACTTGGTCCACTTGTTCCACAGGTACTCTAGTATGGAAATCCATTGTTGTTGCATTGCTGGTGTTGGTCTTTCCTGCAGAATTCCCCTATCACGACTTCTGTGCTCTTTGGGGAACTTCAGTGCACTTTGCACTCACTTTTCAGGGTCTTGGGGTGGGCTATTTTTCTAACCTTCACTGTTTTCTTACAGTCCCAGCGATCCTCTACAAGGTCACATAGGTTTGGGGTCCATTCGTGGTTCGCATTCCACTTTTGGAGTATATGGTTTGTGTTGCCCCTATCCCTATGTGCCCCCATTGCATCCTAATGTAACTATACATTGTTTGCACTGTTTTCTAATACTATACTGCATATTTTTGGTATTGTGTACATATATCTTGTGTATATTTGCTATACTCATACTGAGGGTACTCACTGAGATACTTTGGCATATTGTCATAAAAATAAAGTACCTTTATTTTCAGTATATCTGTGTATTGTGTTTTCTTATGATATTGTGCAAGTGACACTAGTGGTACTGTAGGAGCTTCACTCGTCTCCTAGATCAGCCTAAGCTGCTCTGCTAAGCTACCATTATCTATCAGCCTAAGCTGCTAGACACCCTATACACTAATAAGGGATACCTGGGACTGGTGCAAGGTGGAAGTACCCCTTGGTACTAACTACAAGCCAGTCCAGCCTCCAACACTTGTTTAGGGTTTTTCCGCAGGAAAACACTTCTGCACGACTCTTCACGACGTGGGAAATCCATCCTCCAAGATTCTAGCCCTTGTCGTTCTTGCAGAATCCTCAGCTTCTACCATCCGGTGGCAGCTTCTTTGCACCCACAGCTGGCATTTCCTGGGCATCTGCCCACTCTCGACTTGATCGTGACTTTTGGACTTGGTCCCCTTGTTCCACAGGTACTCTCGTCTGGAAATCCATTGTTGTTGCATTGCTGGTGTTGGTCTTTCCTGCAGAATTCCCCTATCACGACTTCTGTGCTCTTAGGGGAACTTCAGTGGACTTTGCACTCACTTTTCAGGGTCTTGGGGTGGGCTATTTTTCTAACCCTCACTGTTTTCTTACAGTCCCAGCGACCCTCTACAAGGACACATAGGTTTGGGGTCCATTCGTGGTTCGCATTCCACTTCTAGAGTATATGGTTTGTGTTGCCCCTATCCCTATGTGCCCCCATTGCATTCTATTGTGACTATACATTGTTTGCACTGTTTTCTATTGCTATTACTGCATATTTTGGTATTGTGTACATATATCTTGTGTATATTTGCTATCCTCATACTGAGGGTACTCACTGAGATACTTTGGCATATTGTCATAAAAATAAAGTACCTTTATTTTTAGTATATCTGTGTATTGTGTTTTCTTATGATATTGTGCATATGACACTAGTGGTGCTGTTGAAGCTTCACTCGTCTCCTAGTTCAGCCTAAGCTGCTCTGCTAAGCTACCATTATCTATCAGCCTAAGCTGCTAGACACCCTATACACTAATAAGGGATACCTGGGCCTGGTGCAAGGTGTAAGCACCCCTTGGTACTCACTACAAGCCAGTCCAGCCTCCTACAGTATGTAATACCACATTCCTTCCACATGGCCTTTAAGTAAGCAGACATGAAATTGCTTCCCCTGTCTGATACAACCTCTTTTGGGAAGCCCACCCTGGAAAAGATTCCCAGGAGGGCCTTTGCCACTGCAGGAGCTGTAGTGGTCCTTAGAGGAATTGCTTCAGGATATCTGGTGGCATGGTCCACTACCACGAAGATAAACCTATTGCCTGAAGCAGTAGGAGGGTCAAGGGGGCCAACTATGTCAACCCCTACCCTTTCAAAGGGAACCCCAACCACAGGCAGTGGAATAAGGGGTGCCTTTGGAGTGCTACCTGTCTTGCCACTGGCTTGACAGGTTTCACAGGACTTACAAAATTCCTTTGTGTCCTCAGACATTCTAGGCCAATGAAACAAGGGAACAAGCCTGTCCCAAGTTTTCATTTGGCCCAAATGTCCAGCTATGGGAATGTCGTGGGCTAGAGTTAGGAGGAACTTCCTGTACTCCAGAGGAATCACCAATCTCCTGGCAGCTCCAGGTTTTGGATCCCTTGCTTCAGTGTACAAAAGGTTGTCCTCCCAGTAAACTCTGTGAGAGTCACTGACATCCCCATTTGCTTGTTTGACAGCTTGCTGCCTTAGACCCTCTAGTGTGGGACAGGTATGCTGTGCCACACTCAGCTCCTCCCTGGCAGGCCCCCCTTCACCCAAAATCTCAGCAGTGTCTGCTTCCAGCTCCTCTGGTGTAGGTTCTGCACAGGGTGGAAATTCTTCTTCCTCAGAAGGTAAATCCACTGTAGAGGGAGGGATAGTAGGTAGTGTTTTACCTTTACTAACCCTAGCTTTAGGGAGCACTTGGTCCATTCTTCCAGGATCCAAGTCACCCTGTCTTTTTTGCTTTTTGGCCTGAGCCCTGGTCAAAGCAAAAATATACCCTGGAATGCCCAGCATTGCTGCATGAGCCTCCAACTCCACTTCTGCCCAAGCTGATGTCTCTAAATCATTCCCTAATAGACAGTCAACAGGTAAATCTGAGGCAACCACAACTTTCTTTGGGCCAGTAACCCCCCCCCATTTGAGATTCACAACAGCCATGGGGTGGCTAAGGGTGTTGTTATGAGCATCGGTTACTTGGTACTGGTGACCAAGTAGGTGTTTTTCAGGGTGGACCAGTTTCTCTATTACCATTGTAACACTGGCACCTGTGTCCCTGTAGGCCTGAACCTCAACACCATTTATTAGGGGTAGTTGCTTGTACTTATCCATGTTAAGGGGACAAGCAACGAAGGTGGCTAAATCAATAGCCCCCTCAGAGACTAAGACAGCCTCTGTGGTCTCCCTAATCAGACCAACCCCAACTAAATTTCCAAAAGTGAGCCCAGCTACTCCCTTGGATTGGCTATTAGTAAGTTTGCTCCCACCACCACTGCTATTACTAGGGGCACTAGGTGTAGCAGCAGGGGTTGTAGTGGTAGGAGGCTTGGTGCTTTTCTTTGGACAACTGGGATCTGTTGTCCAATGGTCTTTTAGTTTACATAAATAGCACCATGGTTTCTTTTCTTTGTTTTGATTTGAAGAGGATTTGGGCCCACCACCCCCACTAGAGTGTTTTTGTGGGCCTGATGAAGACTCATTTTTAGATTTGTCCCCACCCTTGTCAGAAGACTTACCATCCTTCTTTTTGCCATCCATGTCACCCCCTGTATGAACGCTTCTGTTCACCCTTGTTCTGACCCATTTGTCTGCCTTCTTTCCCAATTCTTGGGGAGAGGTCAGATCAGAGTCTACCAGGTACTGGTGTAACAAATCAGACACACAATTATTAAGAATATGCTCTCTCAGGATTAAGTTATACAGGCTTTCATAGTCAGAAACTTTACTGCCATGTAACCACCCCTCCAAGGCCTTCACTGAATAGTCAACAAAGTCTACCCAGTCTTGTGAAGACTCGTTTTTGGTTTCTCTGAACTTCATCCTGTACTGTTCAGTGGTTAAGCCATAACCATCTAGGAGTGCATTCTTAAGAACTGCAAAATTATTGGCATCACTTTCCTTCACAGTAAGGAGCCTATCCCTACCCTTTCCACTGAAAGATAGCCATAGGATAGCAGCCCACTGCCTTTGAGGGACCTCCTGTACATCACAGGCCCTCTCAAGTGCAGCAAACCATTTGTTAATGTCATCCCCCTCCTTGTAAGGGGGAACTATCTTATGCAGATTCCTAGAATCATGGTCTTTCGCAGGATGACTATTTGGAATACTGCTGCTGCCACCATGGGGTCCAAACCCCAACCTCTGCCTTTCTTTTTCTAAGTCAAATGCTTCCCTGTCTAGATCCAGCTGTTGCTTTTTAAGCTTCAGCCTGGACTCTTCCACTCTCAATCTATTGAGCTCCCTTAATAACACTGTCTTCAGGGAGGGTGGGTTGGGCATGCCTTGACACAGAAGAATGCTGTGAATGAACAGAGGGAGACCTGTTCCTAACAGATGGAACTCTAACATTCTGGCCTACAGAAGTCACACTCCTACTGTGATGAGAAGCAACACTATGACTGTGATGTGAATTCACATTTGTACCAGCTATGCTAGGTGCCCTGCTAAGGGGCAGGTTGGAAAGATTCCCTACCAAATCTTTTGCTAGGGGTGCCCCAGCATCAGAGTGGGAACCATCAGCTAATTTCTCCCCAGAGGTGCCACCTAAGGTCTTATCTTGTTCAATTAGCATATTAACCAACAGTTGTCTTGAGGGATTCTTCCCTACCCCTAAACCTCTATCTATGCAAAGACTCCTTGCTTCCTTCCAGCTAAGGTTGTCATAAGCTATGCTGGCCAGATCAAGAATTTGGCCTGTACCAGACATGATAGAAAAGGTTCAAGGGACAGAAAAAGAAAGAAAAAGTTTCAGAACTTTTTAAAGAACAGAAAAAAAACTTTCTAAACTTTTTAAGAACTTTTTGAAAGTTTTAGAGGTACTTTTCAGCACTTAGTAAAGAAGTGAGAGAAGAAAAGCAAAACTTTTTGGTTAGGTGTACATACACTTAACTTGTTTTGTATATTTTTCTCTTATGAAAAGTACAATATGACAAAGTGGTAAGTAGTTGCAAAGTAATTATCCCACCGCTGCACAACCAATGTAGGAGGCTGGACTGGCTTGTAGTGAGTACCAAGGGGTACTTACACCTTGCACGAGGCCCAGGTATCCCTTATTAGTGTAGAGGGGTGTCTAGCAGCTTAGGCTGATAGAAAAGGTAGCTTAGCAGAGCAGCTTAGGCTGAACTAGGAAACGAGTGAAGCTCCTACAGTACTACTAGTGCCACTGGCACAATATCATAAGAAAACACAATACACAGGTATACTAAAAATAAAGGTACTTTATTTTTATGACAATATGCCAAAGTATCTCAGTGACTACCCTCAGTATGAGGATAGTAAATATACACAAGATATATGTACACAATACCAAAATATGCAGTAATAGCAATAGAAAACAGTGCAAACAATGTATAGTCACAATATAATGCAATGGGGGCACATAGGCATAGGGGCAACACAAACCATATACTCTAGAAGTGGAATGCGAACCACGAATGGACCCCAAACCTATGTGAACTTGTAGAGGGTCGCTGGGACTGTAATGAAACAGTGAGGGTTAGAAATATAGCCCACCCCAAGACCCTGAAAAGTGGGTGCAAAGTGCACCTAAGTTCGCCAAAGAGCACAGAAGTCGTGATAGGGGAACTCTGCAGGAAAGACCAACATCAGCAATGCAACAACAATGGATTTCCAGACGAGAGTACCTGTGGAACAAGGGGACCAAGTCCAAAAGTCACGATCAAGTCGGGAGTGGGCAGATGCCCAGGAAATGCCAGCTGTGGGTGCAAAGAAGCTGCCACTGGATGGTAGAAGCTGAGGATTCTTCAAGAACGACAAGGGCTAGAAACTTCCCCTTTGGAGGATGGATGTCCCATGTCGTGAAGAGTCGTGCAGAAGTACTTTCCTGCAGAAAGACCGCAAACAAGCCTTGCTAGATGCAAAGCTCGCGGTTAGGGTTTTTGGATGCTGCTGTGGCCCAGGAGGGACCAGGATGTCACCAATTGCGTGAGGAGACAGAGGGGGCATCCAGCAAGACAAAGAGCCCACTCAGAAGCAAGCAGCACCCGCAGAAGTGCCAGCACAGGCACTACGAAGTGGAGTGAATCAGTGCTCACCCGAAGTTGCACAAGAGAGTCCCACGATGCCGGAGGACAACTCAGGAGGTTGTGCAATGCAGGTTAGAGTGCCGGGGACTCAGGCTTGGCTGTGCACAAAGGAAATCCTCGGAGAGTGCACAGGAGCCGGAGTAGCTGCAAAACACGTGGTTCCCAGCAATGCAGTCTAGCATGTGGAGGCAAGGACTTACCTCCACCAAACTTGGACTGAAGAGTCACTGGACTGTGGCAGTAACTTGGACAGAGTTGCTGAGTTCAAGGGACCTCGCTCGACATGCTGAGAGGAGACCCAGAGGACCGGTGAAGCAGTTCTTTGGTGCCTGTGGTTGCAGGGCGAAGATTCCGTCAACCAACGGGAGATTTCTTCTGAGCTTCTAGTGCAGAGAGGAGGCAGACTACCCCCACAGCATGCACCACCAGAAAAACAGTCGAGAAGGCGGCAGGATCAGCGTTACAAGGTCGCAGTAGTCGTTTTTGCTACTTTGTTCCAGTTTTGCAGGCTTCCAGCGCGGTCAGCAGTCGATTCCTTGGCAGAAGGTGAAGAGAGAGATGCAGAGGAACTCTGATGAGCTCTTGCATTCGTTATCTAAGGAATTCCCCAAAGCAGAGACCCTAAATAGCCAGAAAAGAGGGTTTGGCTACTTAGGAGAGAGGATAGGCTAGCAACACCTGAAGGAGCCTATCAGAAGGAGTCTCTGACGTCACCTGCTGGCACTGGCCACTCAGAGCAGTCCAGTGTGCCAGCAGCACCTCTGTTTCCAAGATGGCAGAGGTCTGGAGCACACTGGAGGAGCTCTGGGCACCTCCCAGGGGAGGTGCAGGTCAGGGGAGTGGTCACTCCCCTTTCCTTTGTCCAGTTTCACGCCAGAGCAGGGCTGAGGGATCCCTGAACCGGTGCAGACTGGCTTATGCAGAGATGGGCACCATCTGTGCCCATCAAAGCATTTCCAGAGGCTGGGGGAGGCTACTCCTCCCCAGCCCTGACACCTTTTTCCAAAGGGAGAGGGTGTAACACCCTCTCTCTGAGGAAGTCCTTTGTTCTGCCTTCCTGGGCCATGCCTGGCTGGACCCCAGGAGGGCAGAAACCTGTCTGAGGGGTTGGCAGCAGCTGCAGTGAAACCCCGGGAAAGGTAGTTTGGCAGTACCCGGGTCTGAGCTAGAGACTCGGGGGATCATGGAATTGTCTCCCCAATGCCAGAATGGCATTGGGGTGACAATTCCATGATCCTAGACATGTTACATGGCCATGTTCGGAGTTACCATTGTGACGCTATACATATGTCGTGACATACGTATAGTGCAAGCGTGAAATGGTGTCCCCGCACTCACAAAGTCCAGGGAATTTGCCCTGAACAATGTGGGGGCACCTTGGCTAGTGCCTGGCATGTTACCCCCATTTTTCACTATATATATGTTGTTTTAGTTGTATGTGTCACTGGGACCCTGCCAGCCAGGGCCCCAGTGCTCATAAGTGTGCCTGAATGTGTTACCTGTGTAGTGACTAACTGTCTCACTGAGGCTCTGCTAATCAGAACCTCAGTGGTTATGCTCTCTCATTTCTTTCAAATTGTCACTAACAGGCTAGTGACCAATTTTACCAATTTACATTGGCTTACTGGAACACCCTTATAATTCCCTAGTATATGGTACTGAGGTACCCAGGGTATTGGAGTTCCAGGAGATTCCTATGGGCTGCAGCATTTCTTTTGCCACCCATAGGGAGCTCTGACAATTCTTACACAGGCCTGCCACTGCAGCCTGAGTGAAATAACGTCCACGTTATTTCACAGCCATTTTACACTGCACTTAAGTAACTTATAAGTCACCTATATGTCTAACCTTTACCTGGTAAAGGTTAGGTGCAAAGTTACTTAGTGTGAGGGCACCCTGGCACTAGCCAAGGTGCCCCCACATTGTTCAGGGCCAATTCCCCGGACTTTGTGAGTGCGGAGACACCATTACACGCGTGCACTACATATAGGTCACTACCTATATGTAGCTTCACAATGGTAACTCCGAATATGGCCATGTAACAAGTCTATGATCATGGAATTGCCCCCTCTATGCCATCCTGGCATAGTTGGCACAATCCCATGATCCCAGTGGTCTGTAGCACAGACCCTGGTACTGCCAAACTGCCTTTCCTGGGGTTTCATTGCAGCTGCTGCTGCTGCCAACCCCTCAGACAGGCTTCTGCCCTCCTGGGGTCCAGCCAGGCCTGACCCAGGATGGCAGAACAAAGGACTTCCTCTGAGAGAGGGTGTTACACCCTCTCCCTTTGGAAAATGGTGTGAAGGCAAGGGAGGAGTAGCCTCCCCCAGCTTCTGGAAATGCTTTCATGGGCACACATGGTGCCCATTTCTGCATAAGCCAGTCTACACCGGTTCAGGGACCCCTTAGCCCTGCTCTGGCGCGAAACTGGACAAAGGAAAGGGGAGTGACCACTCCCCTGACCTATACCTCCCCTGGGAGGTGCCCAGAGCTCCTCCAGTGTGCTCCAGACCTCTGCCATCTTGGAAACAGAGGTGCTACTGGCACACTGGACTGCTCTGAGTGGCCAGTGCCATCAGGTGACGTTAGAGACTCCTTCTGATAGGCTCCTTCAGATGTTGCTAGCCTATCCTCTCTCCTAGGTAGCCAAACCCTCTTTTCTGGCTATTTAGGGTCTCTGTCTCTTGGGATTCCTTAGATAACGAATGCAAGAGCTCATCCGAGTTCCTCTGCATCTCTCTCTTCACCTTCTGCCAAGGAATCGACTGCTGACCACGCTGGAAGCCTGCAACACTGCAACAAAGTAGCAAAGACGACTACTGCAACTCTGTAACGCTGATCCTGCCGCCTTCTCGACTGTTTTCCTGGTGGTGCATGCTGTGGCGGTAGTCTGCCTCCTCTCTGCACTAGAACCTCTGAAGAAATCTCCCGTGGGTCGATGGAATCGTCCCCCTGCAACCGCAGGCACCAAAGAATTGCATCACCGGTCCCCTGGGTCTCCTCTCAGCATGACGAGCGAGGTCCCTTGAATCCAGCAACTCTGTCCAAGTGACTCCCACAATCCAGTGACTCTTCAGTTCAAGTTTGGTGGAGGTAAGTCCTTGCCTCCCCACGCCAGACTGCATTGCTGGGAACCGCAACTTTTGCAGCTACTCCGGCCTCTGTGCACTTCCGGCGGAAATTCTTTGTGCACAGCTCAGCCTGGGTCCACGGCACTCTAACCTGCATTGCACGACTTCCTAAGTTGTCCTTTCGGTGACGTGGGACTCCTTTGTGCGACTTCGGGTGAGCACTGTTTCACACATCCTCGTAGTGCCTGTTTCTGGCACTTCTGTGGGTTCTGCCTGCTACTGAGAGGGCTCTTTGTCTTGCTCCTCGCCCCCTCTGTCTCCAGACGCAATTGGCGACATCCTGGTCCCTTCTGGGCCACAGCAGCATCCAAAAACCCTTACCGCATGATTTGCAGCTAGCAAGGCTTGTTGGCGGTCTTTCGGCGGGAAAACACTTCTGCACAACTCTCCACGGCGTGAGGGATCCCTCCTCCAAAGGGGAAGTCTCTAGCCCTTGTCGTTCCTGTAGAAATCTAAGCTTCTACTGTCCAGTAGCAGCTTCTTTCCACCCACAGCTGGCATTTCCTGGGCATCTGCCCATCTCCGACTTGCTTGTGACTTTTGGACTTGGTCCCCTTGTTCCACAGGTACCCACAATTGGAAATCCATCATTGTTGCATTGTTAGTTTGTGTCTTTCCTGCAGAATTCCCCTATCACGACTTCTTTGTCCTTTGGGGAACTTTAGTGCACTTTGCACTCACTTTTCAGGGTCTTGGGGTGGGCTATTTTTCTAACCCTTACTATTTTCTAATAGTCCCAGCGACCCTCTACAAGGTCACATAGGTTTGGGGTCCATTTGTGGTTCGCATTCCACTTTTGGAGTATATGGTTTGTGTTGCCCCTATCCCTATGTGTCCCCACTGCATCCTATTGTAACTATACATTGTTTGCACTGTTTTCTAATACTATTACTGCATATTTTGGTATTGTGTACATATATCTTGTGTATATTTGCTATCCTCATACTGAGGGTACACTCTGAGATACTTTGGCATATTGTCATAAAAATAAAGTACCTTTATTTTTAGTATATCTGTGTTTTCTTATGATATTGTGCATATGACACTAAGGGGGTCATTCTGACCTCGGTGGTAAAAGGCGCTTACCGCCGGTCAGAAGACCGCCATAACACCGCCGCGGCCACGGTAAACCGCCACGGTCATTCTGACCCGCAACTTGCAAACCGCCAAAAACCCGACATCCACAAAAGTCCGCCATACCAAAGGTCAGCGAAAAAATGGCGATGACCAAACCTCCACCGTCACGCCAACAGAAATACGCCCACACTATCACGACACACGAATCCACGCGGCGGTCTTTCAAACGCGGTATTCCATTGGCGGTACACACCGCCTCGGTCAAAATACACACACTCATAGAAAACTCAGCCACATTGGTCATTTTGAAACACACACACCTGATACACATACTAACACCACTCCCACACACCCAACACAATATAAAACACACACCCACATCACCCACAAACCCCTACGACCCGAAATTATTGACGAAGGCTAGAGAGAGAGCACAGAATAGACAATCCCACAACACAGAGGCACACAACACCATCACCCACACAGAATCCACGCACCAAACACCACACACCACCACACGCACCACACTCATCACTACAAACGCCACCCCACACCTCATCCACACCACCCCATGGCACCCCAAAGACACCCCAGGTTCACTGATGCAGAACTCAGGGTCATGGTGGAGGAAATAGTCTGTGTAGAGCCCCAGCTCTTCGGGCACAGGTGCAGCATACCACAATTGCCAGGAAGATGGAGCTATGGCAAAGGATAGTGGACAGGGTCAACGCGGTGGGACAGCATCCACGCAATCGGGATGACATAAGGAAGCGCTGGAACGACCTACGGGGGAAGGTGCGTTCCATGGTATCAAGGCACAACATTGCGGTGCAGAAGACTGGCGGCGGACCCCCACCTACTCCCCCAGAATTCACAGCATGGGAGGAGGAAGTCTTGCACATCCTGCATCCTGAGGGCCTCGCAGGAGTAGGCGGAGGAATGGACTCTGGTAAGTCAAATCTTCACTAATTCATTCCCCCCACCCCACCTGCATGCCAAATCATACCCCCACCCTTACCCCCAACCCCATCACACCAACTCCTTGCAAATGGCTCACCATCACAACCCACCCATCCCAACACCAAGCCCTGCATGCGACCACAAAGCATGGACACCCATCACCAAAGCATGCCCACTGCACACACATCACCCCCACAAGCCACCCTCACAAAAGCCCCCACAAGGGAATGCCTGCACTTGGGTACATAAACACCCACCCATCACACAAAATGCCACACACAGAAGCAATAACCATACCTTTATACCCCTGCAGGACCCGAACGCCACCACACCGCCACGGAGGGTACAGAGATGTCCATCCCACCCCCAGAAAAGGCCCCCAGCGATGACAGCAGCTCTGTCTCCCTGGACCCAGATGACCAGCCCGGCCCATCGGGGACCTCTGGACAGTCGGTTCCCCACAGACAGCCACAGGCTACACCAGACCCAACCCCCTCTGGGAACAAAAGCACAGCTCCCACCCAGCGGGCCCATGCCTCTGTCTCCAGGACACGTCAATCAGCGGTGTGTCCACCACTACAGGGCACCCAGGTTGACCCACCACACCAACAACAACAGGGACCTGGGGGCAGTGGTAGTGGGCACACCGTCCAGGGGACAGAGGCCCAGGAACACAGGGGAACTGGGAGGGCTGCTGTGTGACAGGGGGGGACAGGCCCAGGGAACCGACTCTCCAAGAGGCCCTCTCCTCCATCATGGGAGCTTACCACCACTCACAGGAGACGATGGCGACGGTACTGGCCAGGTTCCAGGAGATCCAGGCACTGCAGGAGGAACGGTACATGGGGTTCAGAGAGGAACTGAGGAACATCGGTTCCGCAATGGGGACCATCGTTGTGGCCCTTAACCAGATAGTCACCACATTGCGTACCATGTGGCACCCCAAAGGGCCCCTGTCACTAGCCCAGGCCAGGAACAGCCTACCACCTCCGCCGGCGCTAGTGGACAGGAGGCCCCCACACAACAACAGGCCACCAGAACCCCACCTCCTGCAGAAGAAGAACCACCCCGCAAGTGGAACCTGAGATCTCACAAGAAGACAGAGTAGGATTGCAAGACCCCCGCCAGCATAAGATACCCCCTGATGTCATCCCACTGTCCCACATTGTCACCCTGTCCAACCTTTAACTGCCCCTGCTCCATCCTTCCACAGGCATATGGACAATGCACCTGTGCGTCTGAGAACTGGACTCTGCCATGGACATTACTCCACCCCCACCCATCACCGTTTTACAATCATGTACCTATATGTAGCACTTAAAATAAATCACTTATTGCACTTAAAATAACAGGAGTCTGCTAGTATTCTTAACAAATGTATTACACATAACGGTGCAATAATGTCCAGTTACTTTGTGACGACACAATACCAATTTCAATAAGCTTTAGTCCATGGGCAAACAAAGCAGAAGTCACGCAGTGGGTCATACAGCTCTGAAAAGGGAAGGGAAAGTCACAAATCAGTTAACAGGAACTGGGGGGAAACACAGACAGTAGAGACGCATGAGGCCTTAAGTAAATGTCATATGGCGTGGGTGATTCTTACCTGTGTGCTACTGAAAATATTGTTGTATGACTGTATCCCTGTTGTCCGTGTCGTCCCCGTCGTCTTCTTCCTCTTCACTCTCCACAGGCTCCACAGCTGCTACAACACCACCATCTGGACCATCCTCCTGCAGAAAAGGCACCTGGCGTCGCAAAGCAAGATTGTGAAGCATACAGCAGGCCACGATGATATGGCACACCTTCTTTGGTGAGTACATTAGGGATCCCCCTGTCATATGCAGGCACCTAAACCTGGCCTTCAGGACCCCGAAGGTCCTTTCAATGATCCTCCTAGTTCGCCCATGGGCCTCATTGTACCGTTCCTCTGCCCTGGTCCGGAGATTCCTCACTGGGGTCAGTAGCCACGACAGGTTGGGGTAACCAGAGTCACCAATTAGCCACACACGGTGTCTCTGTAGCTGTTCCATCACATAAGGGATGCTGCTATTTCGCATGACATACGCGTCATACACTGACCCAGGGAACTTTGCATTTACATGGGAGATGTACTGGTCAGCCAAACAGACCACCTGGGCATTCATCGAATGATAACTTTTTCTGTTTCTGTACACCGGCTCACTTTCTTTGGGGGGAACCAAAGCCACATGGGTCCCATCAATGGCACCAATGATGTTGGGGATATGTCCAAGGGCATAGAAATCACCCTTCACTGTAGACAAATCGCCCACCTCAGGGAAAATAATGTAGCTCTGCATGTATTTCATCCGGGCAGACAACACTCTGGACAAAACCTTTGAAAACATAGGCTGAGACATCCCAGATGACATGGCCACTGTTGTCTGAAAAGACCCACTTGCCAAAAAATGGAGTACTGACAGAACCTGCACCAGACGGGGGATCCCTGTGGGTTGGCGGATGGGGGACATCAGGTCTGGCTCCAGCTGGGCACATAGTTCATGTATAGTTGCTCTGTCAAGCCTGTATGTAAGTATGATATGTCGTTCTTCCATTGTCGACAGGTCCACCAGCGGTCGGTACACAGGAGGATTCATCCTTCTCCTCGCAAGTCCCAGCGGACGGTGCCTAGGAAGGACAACATGGAGCACAGAGTCAAGCAACCCACAGGTTCGTTCACACAGCTTGCACAGTACACGAATCGCCATGCATTGAAAGGCTTGTATGAGTGGCAATGCAAGGCCTAGGCCTGTGTGACGCAGTAGAAATTATGCCATGTGGGCCCTTGAAATGGCGGCTGCCTGACCTGTGAAGTGTGACAGTGGGATGTGAGGTCAATGCGCTGGCGTGGCACACCATGGCGGTAGGCGGTTGAAGACCGCGGTGCTAAGCCGCATTGGTTAACATTGAACCCTATGGGTTTCAGTAGCCAATGACGATGTGCGCCGGCGGTCGCGGTACGCACCGCGGCGGTACGCACCGCCGCGGGCGTGACCGCCATTTTCTATCTGATTAATCACTCGAGACCTGATCATCCACAGGAGAGGACCTATACTGCAAGTGCTGCTGTGACCTCGGTCTGGGAGATACAATGGCTGCTGCAACTGGGGAAAGGGCCCCTGCCTTCACTTCTGAAGAATTGAAGAAACTTGTTGAGGGGGTCCTCCCACAGTATGCGCTACTCTACGGTCCTCCAGACCAACAGGTTAGTACACAGGGTGCACGTTGAATGGGCTATGCCTGTGTTGAGTGGGGTGTATGTAAGATGGTGGGGAGGGGAGCGAATGAGGAGTGCAACGCACGAAAGATGAGAACATGTGCCACATGGCAAGGTTGGGGAGGGGGAGGCCACTCACATTGACCAGGCAGAAAAGTAATGAGATTTCCTTTACCACCCTGTACATGTCACATAGGTCAGTGCCCATCAGAAGATCGACATTTGGCGTGCCATCGCCAAGGACGTGCGGGCCCTGGGGGTCCACAACAGACGGGGCACCCACTGCCGAAAGAGGTGGGAGGACATCCGCCGCGGGACCAGAAAGACAGCCGAGTCTCTGCTGGGGATGGCCTCCCAACGTAGGAGGGGTGCCAGCCGCCAATTGACCCCCCTGATGTCCCGGATCCTGGCGTTGGCCTACCCCGATTTGGATGGGCGCATGAGGACATCACAGCAGACACAAGGGGGTGAGTATCAGCACATTCTGCTATCTTTGCGCGCAGTAAAGGTGTCTGGGTGGGGGAGGAGGGCTGTGGCTATCTCTAGGCCAGGGCGCATTCTGTAGGCTAGGCCCCTCTGTTAGGCATGGCCCTGTGCCCCCGCCCCCCACCTCTGTAGGGTGCCAAGTACAGCTATCCATGGTCCGGCCTCACCCATGTGTGCATTTGTCGTCCATAGACCTGTAGGCCTAGTCACAATAACTGAGTAGTGTACCCCGATTGCGCGGCCTAGTGCAGGGGGCTTCTGTGTCTGTCCTCTCCGACAACAGTGTTGCCAATGCATGCACTCAACCTGTCTTCATTTCTCCCCCCCCCTTTTCTTTGTCTTCCTGTTCATGTGTGCATTAGCATCATCAGGTGGAGGAGAAGTGGCATCGGCGCACGAGGGAGCTGCATCTCACATGGCCCCGGAGGACCATGCAACAGACTCCGAGTACACCAGTGAGATGGAGGGCGAGTGGAGCTCCACAACGGGGACCCGTGGAGACGTCAGCGACACCGACACGTCCTCAGAAGGGAGCTCCCTTGCGGTGGCGGCAACATCCGTGCCCACCGCCACAACAGGTACAGCCGCCACCCAGCGCACCAGCGCCGCCCTCCCAGCAGCCCCTCAGCCTTCGATCCGTGCCCGCTCGCCCAGGAAGGCGGGCATCTCCTTCGCCCCAGGCACCTCAGGCCCTGCCCCAGTTACCCCTGCTGCCCTCAGTGAGGAGGTCATTGACCTCCTCAGGACCATCATTGTTGGGCAGTCTACCCTTTTGAATGCCATCCAGGGTGTAGAAAGGGAGGTGCATCGGAGCAAAGCATACCTGGAGGGCATTCATTCGAGTCAGGCTGCCCATCAGCGATCGTTCAACGCTCTGGCCTCAGCACTGACGGCAGCCATTGTCCCTGTCTCCAGCCTCCCTCTTCTGACTCCCTCCACCCAGTCCCAGTCTCCTGTTCCTCTGCCTATCCCATCCACACCATCAGACCAGCCTGCACACACCTCTACACCCAAGGGCAGCTCATCCAGACATAAGCACCACAGATCAAACAAGCATTCACCCAAGCAACATCCAGATGCAGACATTCCAACAGTCACTACCACCTCTGTGTCCCCCACCTCCTCATCTCCCTCCTCCCTCCCTGTGACGTCTCCACTCACACCTGCATGCACACCACCATCAGCCAGTACTTCCATCACCAGCACACCCTCCATTACAGTCCGCACATGTGCAGTCACCACCCCCACTACCATTTACACGTCCCCTGTGTCCTCTCCCAGTGTGTCTGTCACCCCCTCTTCCAAACCACACAAACGCAGGCAGCCACCCACCCAACAGCCATCCACCTCACGACAGCCTCCGTCACAAGCACCTGCACCCAAAGACAGCACACTTGACTCTCCTACAACCACATCCTCTTCCTCCACTCCCATACCACTACATCTACCCGTCCCTGTCCTTCCAAAGTGCTTTTCCTTTCCAACCTTGACCTCGTTCCAACCACTGACCCACCCCCTCCATCTGGTAAGAGTAAAAAAAGCCCCTCAGCCACCAACAGCCCAGCATCTACTATGACCATAGTGCAGGGCTATTGGAGTCCACCAGCTCCTAGGGCAGGAACATCGGCCAGCAGCAAGGGGACAGCCAGCCCACCCCCTGGGAAGAGGATGTAGGAAAGTACCATCTTGCCTGGCATGTTACCCCCATTTTTCACTGTATATATGTTGTTTTAGTTGTATGTGTCACTGGGACCCTGTTCACCAGGGCCCCAGTGCTCATAAGTGTGCCTGAATGTGTTACCTGTGTAGTGACTAACTGTCTCACTGAGGCTCTGCTAATCAGAACCTCAGTGGTTATGCTCTCTCATTTCTTTCAAATTGTCACTAACAGGCTTGTGACCAATTTTACCAATTTACATTGGCTTACTGGAACACCCTTATAATTCCCTAGTATATGGTACTGAGGTACCCAGGGTATTGGGGTTCCAGGAGATCCCTATGGGCTGCAGCATTTCTTTTGCCACCCATAGGGAGCTCTGACAATTCTTACACAGGCCTGCCACTGCAGCCTGAGTGAAATAACGTCCACGTTATTTCACAGCCATTTTACACTGCACTTAAGTAACTTATAAGTCAACTATATGTCTAACCTTTACCTGGTAAAGGTTAGGTGCAAAGTTACTTAGTGTGAGGGCACCCTGGCACTAGCCAAGGTGCCCCCACATAGTTCAGGGCCAATTCCCCGGACTTTGTGAGTGCGGGGACACCATTAGACGCGTGCACTACATATAGGTCACTACCTATATGTAGCTTCACAATGGTAAATCCGAATATGGCCATGTAACATGTCTATGATCATGGAATTGCCCCCTCTATGCCATCCTGGCATAGTTGGCACAATCCCATGATCCCAGTGGTCTGTAGCACAGACCCTGGTACTGCCAAACTGCCTTTCCTGGGGTTTCACTGCAGCTGCTGCCAACCCCTCAGACAGGCATCTGCCCTCCTGGGGTCCAGCCAGGCCTGGCCCAGGATGGCAGAACAAAGAACTTCCTCTGAGAGAGGGTGTTACACCCTCTCCCTTTGGAAAATGGTGTGAAGGCAGGGGAGGTGTAGCCTCCCCCAGCCTCTGGAAATGCTTTCTTGGGCCCAGATGTGCCCAATTCTGCATAAGCCAGTCCACAGCGGTTCAGGGGACCCCTTAGCCCTGCTCTGGCGCGAAACTGGACAAAGGAAAGGGGAGTGACCAGTCCCCTGACCTGCACCTCCCCTGGGAGGTGTCCAGAGCTCCTCCAGTGTGCTCCAGACCACTGCCATCTTGGAAACAGAGGTGCTGCTGGCACACTGGACTGTTCTGAGTGGCCAGTGCCACCAGGTGACGTCAGAGACTCCTTCTGATAAGCTCCTTCAGGTGTTGCTAGCCTATCCTCTCTCCTAGGTAGCCAAACCCTCTTTTCTGGCTATTTAGGGTCTCTGTCTCTGGGGAAACGGTAGATAACGAATGCAAGAGCTCATCCGAGTTCCTCTGCATCTCTCTCTTCACCTTCTGCCAAGGAATCGACTGCTGACCACGCTGGAAGCCTGCAAAACTACAACATAGTAGCTAAGACGACTACTGCAACTCTGTAACGCTGATCCTGCCGCCTTCTCAACTGTTTTCCTGGTGGTGCATGCTGTGGGGGTAGTCTGCCTCCTCTCTGCACTAGAAGCTCCGAAGAAATCTCCCGTGGGTCGACGGAATCTTCCCCCTGCAACCGCAGGCACCAAAAAGCTGCATTACCGGTCCCTTGGGTCTCCTCTCAGCACGACGAGCGATGTCCCTCGAATCCAGCAACTCTGTCCAAGTGACCCCCACAGACCAGTGACTCTTCAGTCCAAGTTTGGTGGAGGTAAGTCCTTGCCTCACCTCGCTAGACTGCATTGCTGGGAACGGCGACTTTTGCAGCTACTCCGGCCCCTGTGCACTTCCGGCAGAAATCCTTTGTGCACAGCCAAGCCTGGGTCCACAGCACTCTAACCTGCATTGCACGACTTTCTAAGTTGGTATCTGGCGACCTGGGACTCCTTTGTGTAACTTCGGGTGAGCACTGTTTCACGCATCCTCGTATTGCCTGTTTCTGGCACTTCTACGGATGCTACCTGCTGCTAAGAGGGCTCCTTGTCTTGCTCGACGTCCCCTCTACCTCCTGGACCAATTTGCGACCTCCTGGTCCCTCCTGGGCCACAGCAGCATCCAAAAACGCTAACTGCACGATTTGCAGCTAGCAAGGCTTGTTGGCGTTCTTTCGGCGGGAAAACACTTCTGCACGACTCTCCACGGCGAGAGGGATCCGTCCACCAAAGGGGAAGTCTCTAGCCCTTTTCGTTCTTGCAGAAACCTCAGCTTCTTCAGTCCAGTAGAAGCTTCTTTGCACCCACAGCTGGCATTTCCTGGGCATATGCCCATCTCCGACTTGCTTGTGACTTTTGGACTTGGTCCCCTTGTTCCACAGGTACCCTAGATTGGAAATCCATTGTTGCATTGTTGGTTTGTGTCTTTCCTGCATTATTCCTCTAACACGACTTCTTTATCCTTAGGGAAACTTTAGTGCACTTTGCACTCACTTTTCAGGGTCTTGGGGAGGGTTATTTTTCTAACCCTCACTATTTTCTAATAGTCCCAGCGACTCTCTACAAGGTCACATAGGTTTAGGGTCCATTCGTGGTTCGCATTCCACTTTTGGAGTATATTGTTTGTGTGCCCCTATCCCTATGTGTCCCCATTGCATCCTATTGTAACTATACATTGTTTGCACTGTTTTCTAAGACTATATTGCATATTTTTGCTATTGTGTATATATATCTTGTGTATATTTCCTATCCTCTCACTGAGGGTACACTCTAAGATACTTTGGCATATTGTCATAAAAATAAAGTACCTTTATTTTTAGTATAACTGTGTATTGTGTTTTCTTATGATATTGTGCATATGACACTAAGTGGTACTGTGGTAGCTTCACTCGTCTCCTAGTTCAGCCTAAGCTGCTGTGCTAAGCTACCATTATCTATCAGCCTAAGCTGCTAGACACCCTATACACTAATAAGGGATAACTGGACCTGGTGCAAAGTGCAAGTACCCCTTGGTACTCACTACAAGCCAGTCCAGCCTCCTACATTGGTTGTGCAGCGGAGGGATAAGTGCTTTGAGACTACTTACCACTCTTGTCATTGTACTTTTCATAAGAGAAAAATATACAAAACAAGTTCAGTGTATATACACATACAGCTCTGAAAAGGGAAGGGAAAGTCACAAATAAGTTAACAGGAACTGGGGGGAAACACAGACAGTAGAGACGCATGAGGCCTTAAGTAAATGTCATATGGCGTGGGTGATTCTTACCTGTGTGCTACTGAAAATATTGTTGTATGACTGTATCCCTGTTGTCCCTGTCGTCCCCGTCGTCTTCTTCCTCTTCACTCTCCACAGGCTCCACAGCTGCTACAACACCACCATCTGGACCATCCTCCTGCAGAAAAGGCACCTGGCGTCGCAAAGCAAGATTGTGAAGCATACAGCAGGCCACGATGATATGGCACACCTTCTTTGGTGAGTACATTAGGGATCCCCCTGTCATATGCAGGCACCTAAACCTGGCCTTCAGGACCCCGAAGGTCCTTTCAATGATCCTCCTAGTTCGCCCATGGGCCTCATTGTACCGTTCCTCTGCCCTGGTCCGGGGATTCCTCACTGGGGTCAGTAGCCACGACAGGTTGGGGTAACCAGAGTCACCAATTAGCCACACACGGTGTCTCTGTAGCTGTTCCATCACATAAGGGATGCTGCTATTTCGCATGACATACGCGTCATACACTGACCCAGGGAACTTTGCATTTACATGGGAGATGTACTGGTCAGCCAAACAGACCACCTGGGCATTCATCGAATGATAACTTTTTCTGTTTCTGTACACCGGCTCACTTTCTTTGGGGGGAACCAAAGCCACATGGGTCCCATCAATGGCACCAATGATGTTGGGGATATGTCCAAGGGCATAGAAATCACCCTTCACTGTAGACAAATCGCCCACCTCAGGGAAAATAATGTAGCTCTGCATGTATTTCATCCGGGCAGACAACACTCTGGACAAAACCTTTGAAAACATAGGCTGAGACATCCCAGATGACATGGCCACTGTTGTCTGAAAAGACCCACTTGCCAAAAAATGGAGTACTGACAGAACCTGCACCAGAGGGGGGATCCCTGTGGGTTGGCGGATGGGGGACATCAGGTCTGGCTCCAGCTGGGCACATAGTTCATGTATAGTTGCTCTGTCAAGCCTGTATGTAAGTATGATATGTCGTTCTTCCATTGTCGACAGGTCCACCAGCGGTCGGTACACAGGAGGATTCATCCTTCTCCTCGCAAGTCCCAGCGGACGGTGCCTAGGAAGGACAACATGGAGCACAGAGTCAAGCAACCCACAGGTTCGTTCACACAGCTTGCACAGTACACGAATCGCCATGCATTGAAAGGCTTGTATGAGTGGCAATGCAAGGCCTAGGCCTGTGTGACGAAGTAGAAATTATGCCATGTGGGCCCTTGAAATGGCGGCTGCCTGACCTGTGAAGTGTGACAGTGGGATGTGAGGTCAATGCGCTGGCGTGGCACACCGTGGCGGTAGGCGGTCGAAGACTGCGGTGCTAAGCCGCATTGGTTAACATTGAACCCTATGGGTTTCAGTAGCCAATGACGATGTGCGCCGGCGGTCGCGGTACGCACCGCGGCGGTACGCACCGCCGCAGGCGTGACTGCCATTTTCTATCTGATTAATCACTCGAGACCTGATCATCCACAGGAGAGGACCTATACTGCAAGTGCTGCTGTGACCTCGGTCTGGGAGATACAATGGCTGCTGCAACTGGGGAAAGGGCCCCTGCCTTCACTTCTGAAGAATTGAAGAAACTTGTTGATGGGGTCCTCCCACAGTATGCGCTACTCTACGGTCCTCCAGACCAACAGGTTAGTACACAGGGTGCACGTTGAATGGGCTATGCCTGTGTTGAGTGGGGTGTATGTAAGATGGTGGGGAGGGGAGCGAAAGAGGAGTGCAACGCACGAAAGATGAGAACATGTGCCACATGGCAAGGTTGGGGAGGGGGAGGCCACTCACATTGACCAGGCAGAAAAGTAATGAGATTTCCTTTACCACCCTGTACATGTCACATAGGTCAGTGCCCATCAGAAGATCGACATTTGGCGTGCCATCGCCAAGGACGTGCGGGCCCTGGGGGTCCACAACAGACGGGGCACCCACTGCCGAAAGAGGTGGGAGGACATCCGCCGCGGGACCAGAAAGACAGCCGAGTCTCTGCTGGGGATGGCCTCCCAACGTAGGAGGGGTGCCAGCCGCCAATTGACCCCCCTGATGTCCCGGATCCTGGCGTTGGCCTACCCCGATTTGGATGGGCGCGTGAGGACATCACAGCAGACACAAGGGGGTGAGTATCAGCACATTCTGCTATCTTTGCGCGCAGTAAAGGTGTCTGGGTGGGGGAGGAGGGCTGTGGCTATCTCTAGGCCAGGGCGCATTCTGTAGGCTAGGCCCCTCTGTTAGGCATGGCCCTGTGCCCCCGCCCCCCACCTCTGTAGGGTGCCAAGTACAGCTATCCATGGTCCGGCCTCACCCATGTGTGCATTTGTCGTCCATAGACCTGTAGGCCTAGTCACAATAACTGAGTAGTGTACCCCGATTGCGCGGCCTAGTGCAGGGGGCTTCTGTGTCTGTCCTCTCCGACAACAGTGTTGCCAATGCATGCACTCAACCTGTCTTCATTTCTCCCCCCCCCTTTTCTTTGTCTTCCTGTTCATGTGTGCATTAGCATCATCAGGTGGAGGAGAAGTGGCATCGGCGCACGAGGGAGCTGCATCTCACATGGCCCCGGAGGACCATGCAACAGACTCCGAGTACACCAGTGAGACGGAGGGCGAGTGGAGCTCCACAACGGGGACCCGTGGAGACGTCCGCGACACCGACACGTCCTCAGAAGGGAGCTCCCTTGCGGTGGCGGCAACATCCGTGCCCACCGCCACAACAGGTACAGCCGCCACCCAGCGCACCAGCGCCGCCCTCCCAGCAGCCCCTCAGCCTTCGATCCGTGCCCGCTCGCCCAGGAAGGCGGGCATCTCCTTCGCCCCAGGCACCTCAGGCCCTGCCCCAGTTACCCCTGCTGCCCTCAGTGAGGAGGTCATTGACCTCCTCAGGACCATCATTGTTGGGCAGTCTACCCTTTTGAATGCCATCCAGGGTGTAGAAAGGGAGGTGCATCGGAGCAAAGCATACCTGGAGGGCATTCATTCGAGTCAGGCTGCCCATCAGCGATCGTTCAACGCTCTGGCCTCAGCACTGACGGCAGCCATTGTCCCTGTCTCCAGCCTCCCTCTTCTGACTCCCTCCACCCAGTCCCAGTCTCCTGTTCCTCTGCCTATCCCATCCACACCATCAGACCAGCCTGCACACACCTCTACACCCAAGGGCAGCTCATCCAGACATAAGCACCACAGATCAAACAAGCATTCACCCAAGCAACATCCAGATGCAGACATTCCAACAGTCACTACCACCTCTGTGTCCCCCACCTCCTCATCTCCCTCCTCCCTCCCTGTGACGTCTCCACTCACACCTGCATGCACACCACCATCAGCCAGTACTTCCATCACCAGCACACCCTCCATTACAGTCCGCACATGTGCAGTCACCACCCCCACTACCATTTACACGTCCCCTGTGTCCTCTCCCAGTGTGTCTGTCACCCCCTCTTCCAAACCACACAAACACAGGCAGCCACCCACCCAACAGCCATCCACCTCACGACAGCCTCCGTCACAAGCACCTGCACCCAAAGACAGCACACTTGACTCTCCTACAACCACATCCTCTTCCTCCACTCCCATACCACTACATCTACCCGTCCCTGTCCTTCCAAAGTGCTTTTCCTTTCCAACCTTGACCTCGTTCCAACCACTGACCCACCCCCTCCATCTGGTAAGAGTAAAAAAAGCCCCTCAGCCACCACCAGCCCTGCATCTACTATGACCATAGTGCAGGGCTATTGGAGTCCACCAGCTCCTAGGGCAGGAACATCGGCCAGCAGCAAGGGGACAGCCAGCCCACCCCCTGGGAAGAGGATGTAGGAAAGTACCATCTTGCCTGGCATGTTACCCCCATTTTTCACTGTATATATGTTGTTTTAGTTGTATGTGTCACTGGGACCCTGTTCACCAGGGCCCCAGTGCTCATAAGTGTGCCTGAATGTGTTACCTGTGTAGTGACTAACTGTCTCACTGAGGCTCTGCTAATCAGAACCTCAGTGGTTATGCTCTCTCATTTCTTTCAAATTGTCACTAACAGGCTTGTGACCAATTTTACCAATTTACATTGGCTTACTGGAACACCCTTATAATTCCCTAGAATATGGTACTGAGGTACCCAGGGTATTGGGGTTCCAGGAGATCCCTATGGGCTGCAGCATTTCTTTTGCCACCCATAGGGAGCTCTGACAATTCTTACACAGGCCTGCCACTGCAGCCTGAGTGAAATAACGTCCACGTTATTTCACAGCCATTTTACACTGCACTTAAGTAACTTATAAGTCAACTATATGTCTAACCTTTACCTGGTAAAGGTTAGGTGCAAAGTTACTTAGTGTGAGGGCACCCTGGCACTAGCCAAGGTGCCCCCACATAGTTCAGGGCCAATTCCCCGGACTTTGTGAGTGCGGGGACACCATTAGACGCGTGCACTACATATAGGTCACTACCTATATGTAGCTTCACAATGGTAAATCCGAATATGGCCATGTAACATGTCTATGATCATGGAATTGCCCCCTCTATGCCATCCTGGCATAGTTGCAACAATCCCATGATCCCAGTGGTCTGTAGCACAGACCCTGGTACTGCCAAACTGCCTTTCCTGGGGTTTCACTGCAGCTGCTGCCAACCCCTCAGACAGGCATCTGCCCTCCTGGGGTCCAGCCAGGCCTGGCCCAGGATGGCAGAACAAAGAACTTCCTCTGAGAGAGGGTGTTACACCCTCTCCCTTTGGAAAATGGTGTGAAGGCAGGGGAGGTGTAGCCTCCCCCAGCCTCTGGAAATGCTTTCTTGGGCCCAGATGTGCCCAATTCTGCATAAGCCAGTCCACAGCGGTTCAGGGGACCCCTTAGCCCTGCTCTGGCGCGAAACTGGACAAAGGAAAGGGGAGTGACCACTCCCCTGACCTGCACCTCCCCTGGGAGGTGTCCAGAGCTCCTCCAGTGTGCTCCAGACCACTGCCATCTTGGAAACAGAGGTGCTGCTGGCACACTGGACTGTTCTGAGTGGCCAGTGCCACCAGGTGACGTCAGAGACTCCTTCTGATAAGCTCCTTCAGGTGTTGCTAGCCTATCCTCTCTCCTAGGTAGCCAAACCCTCTTTTCTGGCTATTTAGGGTCTCTGTCTCTGGGGAAACGGTAGATAACGAATGCAAGAGCTCATCCGAGTTCCTCTGCATCTCTCTCTTCTCCTTCTGCCAAGGAATCGACTGCTGACCACGCTGGAAGCCTGCAAAACTACAACATAGTAGCTAAGACGACTACTGCAACTCTGTAACGCTGATCCTGCCGCCTTCTCAACTGTTTTCCTGGTGGTGCATGCTGTGGGGGTAGTCTGCCTCCTCTCTGCACTAGAAGCTCCGAAGAAATCTCCCGTGGGTCGACGGAATCTTCCCCCTGCAACCGCAGGCACCAAAAAGCTGCATTACCGGTCCCTTGGGTCTCCTCTCAGCACGACGAGCGATGTCCCTCGAATCCAGCAACTCTGTCCAAGTGACCCCCACAGACCAGTGACTCTTCAGTCCAAGTTTGGTGGAGGTAAGTCCTTGCCTCACCTCGCTAGACTGCATTGCTGGGAACGGCGACTTTTGCAGCTACTCCGGCCCCTGTGCACTTCCGGCAGAAATCCTTTGTGCACAGCCAAGCCTGGGTCCACGGCACTCTAACCTGCATTGCACGACTTTCTAAGTTGGTCTCTGGCGACGTGGGACTCCTTTGTGTAACTTCGGGTGAGCACTGTTTCACGCATCCTCGTATTGCCTGTTTCTGGCACTTCTACGGATGCTACCTGCTGCTAAGAGGGCTCCTTGTCTTGCTCGACGTCCCCTCTACCTCCTGGACCAATTTGCGACCTCCTGGTCCCTCCTGGGCCCCAGCAGCATCCAAAAACGCTAACTGCACGATTTGCAGCTAGCAAGGCTTGTTGGCGTTCTTTCGGCGGGAAAACACTTCTGCACGACTCTCCACGGCGAGAGGGATCCGTCCACCAAAGGGGAAGTCTCTAGCCCTTTTCGTTCTTGCAGAAACCTCAGCTTCTTCAGTCCAGTAGAAGCTCCTTTGCACCCACAGCTGGCATTTCCTGGGCATATGCCCATCTCCGACTTGCTTGTGACTTTTGGACTTGGTCCCCTTGTTCCACAGGTACCCTAGATTGGAAATCCATTGTTGCATTGTTGGTTTGTGTCTTTCCTGCATTATTCCTCTAACACGACTTCTTTATCCTTAGGGAAACTTTAGTGCACTTTGCACTCACTTTTCAGGGTCTTGGGGAGGGTTACTTTTCTAACCCTCACTATTTTCTAATAGTCCCAGCGACTCTCTACAAGGTCACATAGGTTTAGGGTCCATTCGTGGTTCGCATTCCACTTTTGGAGTATATTGTTTGTGTGCCCCTATCCCTATGTGTCCCCATTGCATCCTATTGTAACTATACATTGTTTGCACTGTTTTCTAAGACTATACTGCATATTTTTGCTATTGTGTATATATATCTTGTGTATATTTCCTATCCTCTCACTGAGGGTACACTCTAAAATACTTTGGCATATTGTCATAAAAATAAAGTACCTTTATTTTTAGTATAACTGTGTATTGTGTTTTCTTATGATATTGTGCATATGACACTAAGTGGTACTGTGGTAGCTTCACTCGTCTCCTAGTTCAGCCTAAGCTGCTGTGCTAAGCTACCATTATCTATCAGCCTAAGCTGCTAGACACCCTATACACTAATAAGGGATAACTGGACCTGGTGCAAGGTGCAAGTACCCCTTGGTACTCACTACAAGCCAGTCCAGCCTCCTACATTGGTTGTGCAGCGGTGGGATAAGTGCTTTGATACTACTTACCACTCTTGTCATTGTACTTTTCATAAGAGAAAAATATACAAAACAAGTTCAGTGTATATACACATAGCCAAAAAGTTTTGCATTTCCTCTTTTCACTCTTTTCTAAGTGCTGAAAAGTACTTCAAACTTTCTAAAAAGTTCTAAAAAGTTTAAAAAGTGTTTTTTCTCTGTCTTTCTGAAAGCTCTGACAAACTTTTTCTCTTTTTCTATCACTTTTACTCTCTCTAAAAATGTCTGGCACAGGCCAAAATGTTGATCTGTCCAAACTTGCATATGATCACCTTAGCTGGAAAGGAGCAAGGAGTCTCTGCATAGAGAGAGGTTTGAGTGTAGGGAAGAATCCTTCCTTGGAACTGTTACTTAACATGCTTAGAGAACAGGATAAGGCTAGAAGTGTCCCATCTGTAGAAAAAGTAGCTAATGGTTCCCAATCTGATCCAGGGACTCCCCCAGGAAAAGATTCAGGAAAGAAACTTCAAAGCCTGCCCATTACTAGACAGTCTAGCATAGTTAGTAGTGATGAAGAGCCACACCATACAAATAGTGTTGTCTCACATCATAGCAAAAGCATTTATTCTCACCACAGTGGTACTGATGTTTCTGTTAGCCAAGCTGTTAGGGTGCCCTCTGTAAGGGACAGGTCTCCTTCTGTCCATTCTCACCATAGTTCTGTTTCAAGGCATGTCCCTCCCACCCACCCTGATGACAGATTGTTAGAAAGGGAGCTCAATAGATTGAGAGTGGAACAAACCAGACTGAAGCTCAAGAAGCAACAGCTGGATTTGGATAGACAGACTTTAGAAGTAGAGAAGGAGAGACAGAAACTGGGTCTAGAAACCCATGGTGGCAGCAGCAGTATTCCCCATAGTCATCCTGCAAAAGAGCATGATTCCAGGAATCTGCATAAGATAGTTCCCCCTTATAAGGAGGGGGATGACATTAACAAGTGGTTTGCTGCACTTGAGAGGGCCTGTGTTGTACAGGATGTCCCTCAAAGGCAGTGGGCTGCTATCCTATGGCTATCATTTAGTGGAAAAGGTAGGGATAGGCTCCTTACTGTGAAAGAAAGTGATGCCAATAATTTTACAGTTCTTAAGAATGCACTCCTGGATGGTTATGGCTTAACCACTGAACAGTACAGGATAAAGTTCAGAGAGACCAAAAAGGAGTCTTCACAAGACTGGGTTGATTTAATTGACCATTCAGTGAAGGCCTTGGAGGGGTGGTTACATGGCAGTAAAGTTACTGATTATGACAGCCTGTATAACTTGATCCTGAGAGAGCATATTCTTAATAATTGTGTGTCTGATTTGTTGCACCAGTACTTGGTGGACTCTGATCTGACCTTTCTCCAAGAATTGGGAAAGAAGGCAGACAAATGGGTCAGAACAAGGGTGAACGGAAAAGTTCATACAGGGGGTGACAAAGATGGCAACAAAATGAAGGATGGTAAGTCTTCTGACAAGGGTGGGGACAAATCTAAAAATGAGTCTTCATCAGGCCCACAAAAACACTCTGGTGGGGGTGGTGGGTCCAAATCCTCCTTTAATCAAAACAAAGAAAAGAAACCATGGTGCTATTTATGTAAAGTAAAAGGCCATTGGACAACAGATCCCAGTTGTCCAAAGAAAAGCACCAAGCCTCCTACCACTACAACCCCTACTGCTACCCCTAGTGTCCCTACTAATAGCAGTGGTGGTGGGAGCAAACCTACTAATAGCCAATCCAAGGGAGTAGCTGGGCTCACTATTGGTAACTTAGTTGGGGTTGGCCTTGTTAGGGAGGCCACAGAGGCTGTGTTAGTCTCTGAGGGGGCTATTGATTTAGCCACCTTAGTTGCTTGTCCCCTTAATATGGATAAGTACAAGCAGCTACCCCTAAAAAATGGTGTTGAGGTTCAGGCCTACAGGGACACTGGAGCCAGTGTGACTATGGTCATAGAGAAACTGGTCCACCCTGAACAACACCTACTTGGTCACCAGTACCAAGTAACCGATGCTCACAACAACACACTTAGCCACCCCATGGCTGTTGTAAATCTCAACTGGGGGGGGGTTACTGGTCCAAAGAAAGTTGTGGTAGCCACAGATTTACCTGTAGACTGTCTACTAGGAAATGATTTGGAGACATCAGCTTGGTCAGATGTGGAATTGGAAGCCCATGCAGCAATGCTGGGCATCCCAGGGCATATTTTTGCTTTGACAAGGGCTCAGGCCAAAAAGCAAAAAGGACAGGGAAGCTTGGATCCTGGAACAATGGACCAAGTGCTCCCTAAAGCTAGGGCTAGTAGAAGCAAACCACTTCCTACTATCCCTCCCTATACAGTGGATTCAACTTCTGAGGAAGAAGAATTGCCTCCCTGTGCAGAACCTACACCACAGGAGCTTAAAGCAGACACTGCTGTGCTTTCGGGTGAAGGGGGGCCTGCCAAGGAGGAGCTGAGTGTGGCACAGCAAACCTGTCCCACATTAGAGGGTCTAAGACAGCAAGCTGTCAAACAGGCTAATGGGGATGTCAGTGACTCTCACAGAGTTTACTGGGAGGACAACCTCTTGTACACTGAACATAGGGATCCTAAACCAGGAGCTGCCAGGAGATTAGTGATTCCTCAGGAGTACAGAAAGTTCCTCGTAACTCTTGCCCACGACATCCCCCTAGCTGGGCATCTGGGTCAAATGAAAACTTGGGACAGGCTTGTTCCCTTGTTTCATTGGCCTAGGATGTCTGAGGACACAAAAGAGTTTTGTAAGTCCTGTGAAACCTGTCAAGCCAGTGGCAAGACAGGTGGCACCCCAAAGGCACCCCTTATTCCACTGCCTGTGTTTGGGGTTCCCTTTGAGAGGGTAGGGGTTGACATAGTTGGCCCCCTTGACCCTCCTACTGTTTCAGGCAATAGGTTTATCTTGGTGGTAGTGGACCATGCCACAAGATACCCTGAAGCAATTCCTTTAAGGACCACTCAGCACCTGCAGTGGCAAAGACCCTCCTAGGAATATTTTCTAGGGTGGGCTTCCCAAAGGAAGTAGTATCAGACAGGGGAAGCAATTTCATGTCTGCATACTTAAAGGCCAAGTGGAAGGAGTGTGGTGTGACTTACAAGTTCAATACACCCTATCATCCACAAACAAATGGACTGGTGGAGAGATTTAATAAAACTCTCAAAGGCATGATTATGGGTCTCCCTGAAAAACTCCGCAGGAGATGGGATATCCTATTTCCATGCCTCCTATTTGCCTACAGGGAGGTACCCCAGAAAGGAGTGGGCTTCAGCCCCTTTGAACTCCTCTTTGGTCACCCTGTTAGGGGTCCACTAACACTTGTCAAGGAGGGTTGGGAACAACCTTTAAAAGCTCCAAAGCAAGATATTGTGGATTATGTACTTGGCCTCAGATCAAGGATGGCTGAGTATATGAAAAAGGCCAGTAAAAACCTTCAGGCCAGCCAAGAGCTTCAGAAGCAATGGCATGATCAGAAGGCTGTTTTGGTTCAGTACAAACCAGGGCAGAAAGTGTGGGTCTTGGAGCCTGTGGCCCCAAGAGCACTCCAAGATAAATGGAGTGGTCCCCACACAATTGTTGAGAAAAAGGGTGAAGTCACCTATTTAGTTGACTTAGGCACTGCAAGGAGTCCCCTTAGGGTACTCCATGTAAACCGCCTGAAACCCTACTATGACAGGGCTGATCTCACCCTGCTCATGGCAATTGATGAGGGACAGGAAGAAGACAGTGATCCTCTACCTGATCTCTTCTCTTCCACAGAACAAGATGCTCTTGTGGAAGGTGTAGTTTTGGCTGACTGTCTTACTGCTGAGCATAAAGACCATTGCATTAATCTCCTAGATCAATTCTCTGAACTCTTCTCTACTGTGCCAGGTACCACTTCTTGGTGTGAGCACACTATAGATACTGGAGACAGTTTACCTGTCAAAAGTAAGATCTATAGGCAGCCTGACCATGTCAGGGACTGCATAAAGCAAGAGGTGCAGAAAATGTTAGAACTAGGAGTGGTTGAGCACTCTGAAAGTCCATGGGCTTCTCCTGTGGTACTTGTACCAAAACCCCATTCCAAAGATGGAAAGAAGGAAATGCGGTTTTGTGTAGACTATAGAGGTCTCAACCTGGTAACCAAAACTGATGCTCACCCTATACCCAGGGCAGATGAGCTCATAGATACACTGGCATCTGCCAAGTATCTAAGCACTTTTGATTTGACTGCCCGGTATTGGCAGATCAAATTGTCAGAAGATGCTAAACCTAAAACTGCATTTTCAACCATTGGAGGCCATTACCAGTTTACTGTAATGCCTTTTGGTTTGAAAAATGCACCTGCCACTTTTCAAAGGTTGGTGAACACAGTCCTGCAAGGGCTGGCGGCTTTCAGTGCAGCATATTTGGACGATATAGCTGTCTTTAGCTCCAGCTGGGATGATCACCTGGTCCACCTATGGAATGTTTTGGAGGACCTGCAGAAGGCAGGCCTCACTATCAAGGCTTCAAAGTGCCAGATAGGGCAGGGTAAGGTGGTTTATCTGGGACACCTTGTTGGTGGGGAACAGATTGCACCACTTCAGGGGAAAATCCTAACAATTATTGATTGGGTTCCCCCTACCACTCAGACTCAGGTGAGAGCCTTCCTAGGCCTCACTGGGTATTAAAGGAGGTTCATTAAGAACTATGGCTCCATTGCAGCCCCTCTTAATGACCTCACATCCAAGAAAATGCCTAAAAAGGTATTATGGACAGCAAACTGTCAGAAAGCTTTTGAGGAGCTGAAGCAGGCCATGTGCTCTGCACCTGTCCTGAAAAGCCCTTGTTACTCAAAAAAATTCTATGTCCAAGCTGATGCATCTGAATTAGGAGTAGGGGCAGTCCTATCACAACTTAATTCTGAGGGCCAGGATCAACCTGTTGCTTTTATTAGTAGGAGGTTGACCCCTAGAGAAAAGCGTTGGTCTGCCATAGAGAGGGAGGCCTTTGTTGTGGTCTGGGCTCTGAAGAAGTTGAGGCCATACCTGTTTGGCACTCACTTCATTGTTCAGACAGACCACAAACCTCTACTTTGGCTAAAACAAATGAAAGGTGAAAATCCTAAATTGTTGAGGTGGTCCATATCCCTACAGGGGATGGACTATACAGTGGAACATAGACCTGGGAGTAGCCACTCCAATGCAGAAGGACTCTCCAGATATTTCCACTTAGACAATGAAGATTCATCAGGTCATGGCTAGTCTTATTGTCCTTCGTTTGGGGGGGGTTGTGTAGGAAAGTACCATCTTGCCTGGCATGTTACCCCCACTTTTCACTGTATATATGTTGTTTTAGTTGTATGTGTCACTGGGACCCTGTTCTCCAGGGCCCCAGTGCTCATAAGTGTGCCTGAATGTGTTACCTGTGTTATGATAACTGTCTCACTGAGGCTCTGCTAACCAGAACCTCAGTGGTTATGCTCTCTCATTTCTTTCCAAATTGTCACTAACAGGCTAGTGACCAATTTTACCAATTCACATTGGCTTACTGGAACACCCTTATAATTCCCTAGTATATGGTACTGAGGTACCCAGGGTATTGGGGTTCCAGGAGATCCCTATGGGCTGCAGCATTTCTTTTGCCACCCATAGGGAGCTCTGACAATTCTTACACAGGCCTGCCACTGCAGCCTGAGTGAAATAACGTCCACGTTATTTCACAGCCATTTTACACTGCACTTAAGTAACTTATAAGTCACCTATATGTCTAACCTTTACCTGGTAAAGGTTAGGTGCAAAGTTACTTAGTGTGAGGGCACCCTGGCACAGGCCAAGGTGCCCCCACATTGTTCAGGGCCAATTCCCCGGACTTTGTGAGTGCGGGGACACCATTACACGCGTGCACTACATATAGGTCACTACCTATATGTAGCTTCACAATGGTAACTCCGAATATGGCCATGTAACATGTCTATGATCATGGAATTGCCCCCTCTATGCCATCCTGGCATAGTTGGCACAATCCCATGATCCCAGTGGTCTGTAGCACAGACCCTGGTACTGCCAAACTGCCCTTCCTGGGGTTTCACTGCAGCTGCTGCTGCTGCCAACCCCTCAGACAGGCATCTGCCCTCCTTGGGTCCAGCCAGGCCTGGCCCAGGATGGCAGAACAAAGGACTTCCTCTGAGAGAGGGTGTTACACCCTCTCCCTTTGGAAAATGGCGTGAAGGCAGGGGAGGAGTAGCCTCCCCCAGCCTCTGGAAATGCTTTCTTGGGCACAGATGTGCCCAATTAGGCATAAGCCAGTCTACACCGGTTCAGGGGACCCCTTAGCCCTGCTCTGGCGCGAAACTGGACAAAGGAAAGGGGAGTGATCACTCCCCTGACCTGTACCTCCCCTGGGAGGAGCCCAGAGCTCCTCCAGTGTGCTCCAGACCTCTGCCATCTTGGAAACAGAGGTGCTGCTGGCACACTGGACTGCTCTGAGTGGCCAGTGCCACCAGGTGACGTCAGAGACTCCTTCTGATAGGCTCCTTCAGGTGTTAGTAGCCTATCCTCTCTCCTAGGTAGCCAAACCCTCTTTTCTGGCTGTTTAGGGTCTCTGTCTCTGGGGAAACGTTAGATAACGAATGCAAGAGCTCATCCGAGTTCCTCTGTATCTCTCTCTTCACCTTCTGCCAAGGAATCGACTGCTGACCGCGCTGGAAGCCTGCAAACCTGCAACATAGTAGCAAAGACGACTACTGCAACTCTGTAACGCTGATCCTGCCGCCTTCTCGACTGTTTTCCTTGTGGTGCATGCTGTGGGGGTAGTCTGCCTCCTCTCTGCACTAGAGGCTCCGAAGAAATCACCCGTGGGTCGACGGAATCTTCCCCCTGCAACCGCAGGCACCAAAAAGCTGCATTACCGGTCCCTTGGGTCTCCTCTCAGCATGACGAGCAAGGTCCCTCGAATCCAGCAACTCTGTCCAAGTGACCCCCACAGTCCAGTGACTCTTCAGTCCAAGTTTGGTGGAGGTAAGTCCTTGCCTCACCTCGCTAGACTGCATTGCTGGGAACCGCGACTTTTGCAGCTACTCCGGCACCTGTGCACTTCCGGCGGAAATCCTTTGTGCACAGCCAAGCCTGGGTCCACGGCACTCTAACCTGCATTGCACGACTTTCTAAGTTGGTCTCCGGCGACGTGGGACTCCTTTGTGTAACTTCGGGTGAGCACTGTTTCACGCATCCTCGTAGTGCCTGTTTCTGGCACTTCTCCGGGTGCTACCTGCTGCTAAGAGGGCTTCTTGTCTTGCTCGACGTCCTCTCTACCTCCTGGTCCAATTTGCGACCTCCTGGTCCCTCCTGGGCCACAGCAGCGTCCAAAAACGCTAACTGCACGATTTGCAACTAGCAAGGCTTGTTGGCATTCTTTCGGCGGGAAAATACTTCTGCACGACTCTCCACGGCGAGGGGTATCTGCCCACCAAAGGGGAAGTCTCTAGCCCTTTTCGTTCCTGCAGAAACCTCAGCTTCTTCTGTCCAGTAGAAGCTTCTTTGCACCCACAGCTGGCATTTCCTGGGCATCTGCCCATCTCCGACTTGCTTGTGACTTTTGGACTTGGTCCCCTTGTTCCACAGGTACCCTAGATTGGAAATCCACAGTTGTTGCATTGTTGGTTTGTGTCTTTCCTGCATTATTCCTCTAACACAACTTCTTTGTCCTTAGGGGAACTTTAGTACACTTTGCACTCACTTTTCAGGGTCTTGGGGAGGGTTATTTTTCTAACTCTCACTATTTTCTAATAGTCCCAGCGACCCTCTACAAGGTCACATAGGTTTGGGGTCCATTTGTGGTTCGCATTCCACTTTTGGAGTATATGGTTTGTGTTGCCCCTATCCCTATGTTTCCCCATTGCATCCTATTGTAACTATACATTGTTTGCACTGTTTTCTAAGACTATACTGCATATTTTTGCTATTGTGTATATATATCTTGTGTATATTTCCTATCCTCTCACTGAGGGTACACTCTAAGATACTTTGGCATATTGTCATAAAAATAAAGTACCTTTATTTTTAGTATAACTGTGTATTGTGTTTTCTTATGATATTGTGCATATGACACTAAGTGGTACTGAAGTAGCTTCACCCGTCTCCTAGTTCAGCCTAAGCTGCTCTGCTAAGCTACCATTATCTATCAGCCTAAGCTGCTAGACACCCTATACACTAATAAGGGATAACTGGGCCTGGTGCAAGGTGCAAGTACCATTTGGTACTCACTACAAGCCAGTCCAGCCTCCTACATTGGTTGTGCAGCGGTGGGATAAGTGCTTTGAGACTACTTACCACTCTTGTCATTGTACTTTTCATAAGAGAAAAATATACAAAACAAGGTCAGTGTATATACACATAGCCAAAAAGTTTTGCATTTCCTCTTTTCACTCTTTTCTAAGTGCTGAAAAGTACTTCTAACTTTCTAAAAAGTTCTAAAAAGTTTAAAAAGTTTTTTTTCTCTGTCTTTCTAAAAGCTCTGACAAACTTTTTATCTTTTTCTATCACTTTAACTCTCTCTAAAAATGTCTGGCACAGGCCAAAATGTTGATCTGTCCAAACTTGCATATGATCACCTTAGCTGGAAAGGAGCAAGGAGTCTCTGCATAGAGAGAGGTTAGAGTGTAGGGAAGAATCCTTCCTTGGAATTGTTACTTAACATGCTTAGAGAACAAGATAAGGCAAGAAGTGCCCCATCTGTTGAAAAAGTAGCTAATGGTTCCCAATCTGATCCAGGGACTCCCCCAGGAAAAGATTCAGGAAAGAAACATCCTAGCCTGCCCATTACTAGACAGTCTAGCATAGTTGGTAATGATGTGGAGTCACACCATACAAATAGTGTTGTCTCACATCATAGCAAAAGCATTTATTCTCACCACAGTGGTACTGATGTTTCTGTTAGCCAAGCTGTTAGGGTGCCCTCTGTAAAGAACAGGTCTCCTTCTGTACATTCTCACCATACTTCTGTTTCAAGGCATGTCCCTCCCACCCACCCTGATGACAGATTGTTAGAAAGGGAGCTCAATAGATTGAGAGTGGAACAAACCAGACTGAAGCTCAAGAAGCAACAGCTGGATTTGGATAGACAGACTTTAGAAGTAGAGAAGGAGAGACAGAAACTGGGTTTAGAAACCCATGGTGGCAGCAGCAGTATTCCCCATAGTCATCCTGCAAAAGAGCATGATTCCAGGAATCTGCACAAGATAGTTCCCCCTTATAAGGAGGGGGATGACATTAACAAGTGGTTTGCTGCACTTGAGAGGGCCTGTGCTGTACAGGATGTCTCTCAAAGGCAGTGGGCTGCTATCCTATGGCTATCATTTAGTGGAAAAGGTAGGGATAGGCTCCTTACTGTAAAAGAAAATGAAGCTAATGATTACAAAGTTCTTAAGAATGCACTCCTGGACGGTTATGGCTTAACCACTAAACAATACAGGATAAAGTTCAGAGAGACCAAAAAGGAGTCTTCACAAGACTGGGTTGATTTCATTGACCATTCAGTGAAGGCCTTGGAGGGGTGGTTACATGGCAGTAAAGTTACTGATTATGACAGCCTGTATAACTTGATCCTGAGAGAGCATATTCTTAATAATTGTGTGTCTGATTTGTTGCACCAGTACTTGGTGGACTCTGATCTGACCTCTCCCCAAGAATTGGGAAAGAAGGCAGACAAATGGGTCAGAACAAGGGTGAACAGAAAAGTTCATACAGGGGGTGACAAAGATGGCAACAAAAAGAAGGATGGTAAGTCTTCTGACAAGGGTGGGACAAATCTAAAAATGAGTCTTCATCAGGCCCACAAAAACACTCTGGTGGGGGTGGTGGGCCCAAATCCTCTTCTAATCAAAACAAGGAAAAGAAACCATGGTGCTATTTATGTAAAATAAAAGGCCATTGGACAACAGATCCCAGTTGTCCAAAGAAAGGCACCAAGCCTCCTACCACTACAACCCCTACTGCTACACCTAGTGTCCCTACTAATAGCAGTGGTGGTGGGAGCAAACCTACTAATAGCCAATCCAAGGGAGTAGCTGGGCTCACTATTGGTAACTTAGTTGGGGTTGGCCTTGTTAGGGAGTCCACAGAGGCTGTGTTAGTCTCTGAGGGGGCTATTGATTTAGCCACCTTAGTTGCTTGTCCCCTTAATATGGATAAGTACAAGCAGCTACCCCTAATAAATGGTGTTGAGGTTCAGGCCTACAGGGACACTGGAGCCAGTGTGACTATGGTCATAGAGAAACTGGTCCACCCTGAACAACACCTACTTGGTCACCAGTACTAAGTAACCGATGCTCACAACAACACACTTAGCCACCCCATGGCTGTTGTAAATCTCAACTGGGGGGGGTTACTGGTCCAAAGAAAGTTGTGGTAGCTTCAGATTTACCTGTAGACTGTCTATTAGGGAATGATTTGGAGACATCAGCTTGGTCAGATGAGGAGTTGGAGGCCCATGCAGCAATGCTGGGCATCCCAGGGCATATTTTTGCTTTGACAAGGGCTCAGGCCAAAAAGCAAAAAGGGCAGGGAAGCTTGGATCCTGGAACAATGGGCCAAGTGCTCCCTAAAGCTAGGGCTAGTAGAAGCAAACCACTTCCTACTATCTCTCCCTCTACAGTGGATTCAACTTCTGAGGAAGAAGAATTCCCTCCCTGTGCAGAACCTACACCAGAGGAGCTGGAAGCAGACACTGCTGAGCTTTTGGGTGAAGGGGGGCCTGCCAGAGAGGAGCTGAGTGTGGCACAGCAAACCTGTCCCACATTAGAGGGTCTCAGACAGCAAGCTGTCAAACAGGCTAATGGGGATGTCAGTGACTCTCACAGAGTTTACTGGGAGGACAACCTCTTGTACACTGAGCATAGGGATCCTAAACCTGGAGCTGCCAGGAGATTAGTGATTCCTCAGCAGTACAGAAAGTTCCTCCTAACCCTGGCACATGACATTCCCCTAGCTGGGCATCTAGGACAAATGAAAACTTGAGACAGGCTTGTTCCCCTGTTTCATTGGCCTAGAATGTCTGAGGACACAAAGGAATTTTGTAAGTCCTGTGAAACCTGTCAAGCCAGTGGCAAGACAGGTGGCACCCCAAAGGCACTCCTTATTCCACTGCCTGTGGTTGGGGTTCCCTTTGAAAGGGTAGGGGTTGACATAGTTGGCCCCCTTGACCCTCCTACTGCTTCAGGCAATAGATTCATCTTAGTGGTAGTGGACCATGCCACAAGATATCCTGAAGCTATTCCTTTAAGGACCACTACAGCACCTGCAGTGGCAAAGGCCCTCCTGGGAATATTTTCCAGGGTGGGCTTCCCAAAGGAAGTAGTATCAGACAGGGGAAGCAATTTCATGTCTGCATACTTAAAGGCCATGTGGAAGGAGTGTGGTGTAACTTACAAGTTCACAACACCCTATCATCCACAAACAAATGGACTGGTGGAGAGATTTAATAAAACTCTCAAAGGCATGATTATGGGTCTCCCTGAAAAACTCCGCAGGAGATGGGATATCCTTCTACCATGCCTCCTTTTTGCCTTCAGGGAGGTACCCCAGAAAGGAGTTGGCTTCAGCCCCTTTGAACTTCTTTTTGGACACCCTGTTAGGGGTCCACTCACACTTGTAAAGGAGGGTTGGGAACAACCTTTAAAAGCTCCTAAGCAGGATATTGTGGATTATGTACTTGGCCTCAGATCAAGGATGGCTGAGTACATGAAAAAGGCCAGTAAAAACCTTCAGGCCAGCCAAGAGCTCCAGAAGCAATGGCATGATCCGAAGGCTGTTTTGGTTCAGTACCAACCAGGGCAGAAAGTGTGGGTCTTGGAGCCTGTGGCCCCAACAGCACTCCAAGATAAATGGAGTGGACCCCACACAATTGTTGAAAAGAAGGGAGAAGTCACCTATTTAGTTGACTTAGGCACTGCCAGGAGTCCCCTTAGGGTGCTCCATGTCAACCGCCTGAAACCCTACTATAACAGGGCTGATCTCACCCTGCTCATGGCAACTGATGAGGGACAGGAAGAAGACAGTGATCCTCTACCTGATCTCTTCTCTTCCACAGAACAAGATGCTCTGGTCGAAGGTGTAGTTTTGGCTGATTGTCTTACTGCTGAGCAAAAAGACAATTGCATAAATCTGCTGGATCAATTCTCTGAACTCTTCTCTACTGTGCCAGGTACCACTTCTTGGTGTGAGCACACTATAGATACTGGAGACAGCTTGCCTGTCAAAAGTAAGATCTATAGGCAGCCTGACCATGTCAGGGACTGCATAAAGCAAGAGGTCCAGAAAATGTTAGAACTAGGAGTGGTTGAGCACTCTGACAGTCCATGGGCTTCTCCTGTGGTACTGGTACCAAAACCCCATTCCAATGATGGAAAGAAGGAAATGCGGTTTTGTGTAGACTATATAGGTCTCAACTTGGTAACCAAAACTGATGCTCACCCTATACCCAGGGCAGATGAGCTCATAGATACACTGGCATCTGCCAAGTATCTAAGCACTTTTGACTTGACTGCAGGGTATTGGCAGATCAAATTGTCAGAAGATGCTAAACCTAAGACTGCATTTTCAACCATTGGAGGACATTACCAGTTTACTGTAATGCCTTTTGGTTTGAAAAATGCACCTGCCACTTTTCAGAGGTTGGTGAACACAGTCCTGCAAGGGCTGGAAGCTTTCAGTGCAGCATATTTGGACGATATAGCTGTCTTTAGCTCCAGCTGGGATGATCACCTGGTCCACCTATGGAAAGTTTTGGAGGCCCTGCAAAAGGCAGGCCTCACTATCAAGGCTTCAAAGTGCCAGATAGGGCAGGGTAAGGTGGTTTATCTGGGACACCTTGTTGGTGGGGAACAGATTGCACCACTTCAGGGGAAAATCCAAACAATTATTGATTGGGTTCCCCCTACCACTCAGACTCAGGTGAGAGCCTTCCTAGGCCTCACTGGGTATTACAGGAGGTTCATTAAGAACTATGGCTCCATTGCAGCCCCTCTTAATGACCTCACATCCAAGAAAATGCCTAAAAAGGTATTATGGACAGCAAACTGTCAGAAAGCTTTTGAGGAGCTGAAGCAGGCCATGTGCTCTGCACCTGTCCTGAAAAGCCCTTGTTACTCTAAAAAATTCTATGTCCAAACTGATGCATCTGAATTAGGAGTAGGGGCAGTCCTATCACAACTTAATTCTGAGGGCCAGGATCAACCTGTTGCTTTTATTAGTAGGAGGTTGACCCCTAGAGAAAAGCGTTGGTCTGCCATAGAGAGGGAGGCCTTTGCTGTGGTCTGGGCTCTGAAGAAGTTGAGGCCATACCTGTTTGGCACTCACTTCATTGTTCAGACAGACCACAAACCTCTACTTTGGCTAAAACAAATGAAAGGTGAAAATCCTAAATTGTTGAGGTGGTCCATATCCCTACAGGCAATGGACTATACAGTGGAACATAGACCTGGGAGTAGCCACTCCAATGCAGATGGACTCTCCAGATATTTCCACTTAGACAATGAAGACTCATCAGGTCATGGCTAGTCTTATTGTCCTTCGTTTGGGGGGGGGGGAGTTGTGTAGGAAAGTACCATCTTGCCTGGCATGTTACCCCCATTTTTCACTGTATATATGTTGTTTTAGTTGTATGTGTCACTGGGACCCTGGTAACCCAGGGCCCCAGTGCTCATAAGTGTGCCTGAATGTGTTACCTGTGTAGTGACTAACTGTCTCACTGAGGCTCTGCTAATCAGAACCTCAGTGGTTATGTTCTCTCATTTCTTTCCAAATTGTCACTAACAGGCTAGTGACCATTTTTACCAATTTACATTGGCTTACTGGAACACCCTTATAATTCCCTAGTATATGGTACTGAGGTACCCAGGGTATTGGGGTTCCAGGAGATCCCTATGGGCTGCAGCATTTCTTTTGCCACCCATAGGGAGCTCTGACAATTCTTACACAGGCCTGCCACTGCAGCCTGAGTGAAATAACGTCCACGTTATTTCACAGCCATTTTACACTGCACTTAAGTAACTTATAAGTCACCTATATGTCTAACCTTTACCTGGTAAAGGTTAGGTGCAAAGTTACTTAGTGTGAGGGCACCCTGGCACTAGCCAATGTGTACCCACATTGTTCAGAGCCAATTCCCTGAACTTTGTGAGTGCGGGGACACCATTACATGCGTGCACTACATATAGGTCACTACCTATATGTATCTTCACAATGGTAACTCCGAATATGGCCATGTAACATGTCTATGATCATGGAATTGCCCCCTCTATGCCATCCTGGCATAGTTGGCACAATCCCATGATCCCAGTGGTCTGTAGCACAGACCCTGGTACTGCCAAACTGCCCTTCCTGGGGTTTCACTGCAGCTGCTGCTGCTGCCAACCCCTCAGACAGGCATCTGCCCTCCTGGGGTCCAGCCAGGCCTGGCCCAGGATGGCAGAACAAAGAACTTCCTCTGAGAGAGGGTGTTACACCCTCTCCCTTTGGAAAATGGTGTGAAGGCAGGGGAGGAGTAGCCTCCCCCAGCCTCTGGAAATGCTTTGTTGGGCACAGATGTGCCCAATTCCTCATAAGCCAGTCTACACCGGTTCAGGGGACCCCTTAGCCCTGCTCTGGCGCGAAACTGGAGAAAGGAAAGGTGAGTGACCACTCCCCTGACCTGCACTTCCCCTGGGAGGTGTCCAGAGCTCCTCCAGTGTGCTCCAGACCTCCCCACGCCAGACTGCATTGCTGGGAACTGCGTCTTATGCAGCCACTCGGGGCTCTGTGCTCTTCCGGCGGAATACTTCCCCTGGGAGGTGTCCAGAGCTCCTCCAGTGTGCTCCAGACCTCTGCCATCTTGGAAACAGAGGTGCTGCTGGCATACTGGACTGCTCTGAGTGGCCAGTGCCACCAGGTGATGTCAGAGACTCCTTCTGATAGGCTCCTTCAGGTGTTAGTAGCCTATCCTCTCTCCTAGGTAGCCAAACCCTCTTTTCTGGCTATTTAGGGTCTCTGTCTCTGGGGAAACTTTAGATAACGAATGCAAGAGCTCATCCGAGTTCCTCTGCATCTCTCTCTTCACCTTCTGCCAAGGAATCGACTGCTGACTGCGCTGGAAGCCTGCAAACCTGCAACATAGTAGCAAAGACGACTACTGCAACTCTGTAACGCTGATCCTGCCACCTTCTTAACTGTTTTCCTGCTTGTGCATGCTGTGGGGGTAGTCTGCCTCCTCTCTGCACCAGAAGCTCTGAAGAAATCTCCCGTGGGTCGACAGAATCTTCCCCCGCAACCGCAGGCACCAAAAAGCTGCATTACCGGTCCCTTGTGTCTCCTCTCAACACGACGAGCGAGGTCCCTCGAATCCAGCGACTCTGTCCAAGTGACCCCCACAGTCCAGTGACTCTTCAGTCCAAGTTTGGTGGAGGTAAGTCCTTGCTTCACCTCGCTGGGCTGCATTGCTGGGAACCGCGTGTTTTGCAGCTACTCCGGCTCCTGTGCACTCTTCCAGAATTTCCTTTTGTGCACAGCCAAGCCTGTGTCCATGGCACTCTAACCTGCATTGCACGACTTTCTAAGTTGTCCTCCGGCGGCGTGGGACTCCTTTGTGCAACTTTGGGTGAGCACCATTTCACTCCTCTTCGTAGTGCCTGTTCTGGCACTTCTGCGGGTGCTGCCTGCTTCTGAGAGGGCTCTTTGTCTTGCTGGGCGCCCCCTTCTGTCCCCTGATGCAATTGGCGACATCCTGGTCCCTCCTGGTCCACAGCAGCATCCAAAAACCCTAACTGCACGATTTACAGGTATCAAGGCTTGTTGGCTGTCTTTTGGCGGGAAAACACTTCTGAACGACTCTTCACGACGTGTGACAACCATCCTCCAAAGGGGAAGTTTCTAGCCCTTGTCGTTCCTGCAGAATCCTCAGCTTCTACTGCCTAGTAGCAGCTTCTTTGCACCCACAGCTGGCATTTCCTGGGCATCTGCCATCTCCGACTTGCTTGTGACTTTTGGACTTGGTCCCCTTTTTCCACAAGTACCCTCGTTTGGAAATCCATCGTTGTTGCATTGCTGGTTTGTGTCTTTCCTGCAGAATTCCCCTATCACGACTTCTATGTCCTTTGGGGACCTTTAGTGCACTTTGCACTCACTTTTCAGGGTCTTGGGGTGGGCTATTTTTCTAACCCTCTCTGTTTTCTTACAGTCCCAGCGACCCTCTACAAGGTCACATAGGTTTGGGGTCCATTCGTGGTTTGCATTCCACTTTTGGAGTATATGGTTTGTGTTGCCCCTATCCCTATGTGTCCCCATTGCATCCTATTGTAACTATACATTGTTTGCAATGTTTTCTAATACTATACTGCATATTTTTGGTATTGTGTACATATATCTTGTGTATATTTGCTATCCTCATACTGAGGGTACTCACTGAGATACTTTTGGCATATTGTCATAAAAATAAAGTACCTTTATTTTTAGTATATCTGTGTATTGTGTTTTCTTATGATATTGTGCATATGACACTAGTGGTACTGTAGGAGCTTCACTCGTCTCCTAGTTCAGCCTAAGCTGCTCTGCTAAGCTGCCATTATCTATCAGCCTAAGCTGCTAGACACCCTATACACTAATAAGGGATACCTGGGCCTGGTGCAAGGTGTAAGTACCCCTTGGTACTCACTACAAGCCAGTCCAGCCTCCTACATTGGTTGTGCAGCGGTGGGATAAGTACTTTGCAACTACTTACCACTTTTGTCACTGTACTTACAGACATCCATCCTCCAAAGGGGAAGTTTCTAGCCCCCTTTGTTCTTGCAGAATCCACAGATTCTACCATCCGGTGGCAGCTTCTTTGCATCCTCAGCTGGCATTTCCTGGGCATCTGCCCAATCTCGACTTTGTCGCGACTCTTGGACTTGGTCCCCTTGTTCCACAGGTACTCTCATCCGTAAATCCACTATTGTTGCATTGCTGGTGTTGGTCTTCCTTGCAGAATTCCCCTATCACAACTTCTGTGCTCTCTGGGGAATATAGGGGCACTTTACACCTACTTTTCACGGTCTTGGGGTGGGCTATTTTTCTAACCCTCACTGTTTTCTTACAGTCCCAGCAACCCTCTACAAGCTCACATAGGTTTGGGGTCCATTCGTGGTTCGCATTCCACTTTTAGAGTATATGGTTTGTGTTGCCCCTATACCTATGTGCTCTCTGGAGAACCATAAAAACTTTGGCACCGTGCCTTTAAGACCCTGAGCACCTCCAGTATCCCACCATGCCTCAGGGGTGAAGGAGAGGTGACAGTTGGTTCACAGTTAGGTCAGTACTTTTTTATGGTGACAAGCTGTGTAGCCGATTCAAAAGATAGTGTCTTCTAGGAGACGTGCGTCCGGGGAGGAGGGTGGGTTGTTTATGACTTTGATGAGGATACACCTGGAAGAGAATTAGGATTTACAGGTAAGTAACTTATCCTTCTCTTCCAGGGGATCCTCATCAATAGTCATAAACATTGAATAGATTAGCAAGCCCATCCCTCGACTCTGCGGACTGTCCAATAGAAGTGCAGGAATAGAAATGTATCATGTAAACAAATTTCTCAGAGAAGCCTGCCCTACTTGGGCGTCTGCTCTTGCATCTGAGTTCAAACAGTAATGTCTAGTACATGTATGTACAAACTTCCATGTAGCAGCCTTACAAATTTCAGATATTGGAACATTATTAAGGAGGGCAGTAGTAGCCGCTTTTCCTCTTGTGGAATGCGCTTTAGGTCTAGCAAGTAGTTGTTTGTTAGCCAACTGGTATGCAATAACAATACAATAAACTATCCATCTTGATATGGTTCGTTTAGATGCTGCCTCTCCTGTTCTCAAATGACCATAATTTATAAACAAATGGTTGGACTGTCTAATCAACTTTGTTTTATCCAAATAAAATTTTAGCACTCTATTCAGATCTAGGGAGTGCAACACTTTCTCCGCCGGAGTCTCCGGATTGGGGAAGAAAGTTGGTAGAGAAATAGTCTGATTGATGAGTTCGCAGAACTACTCTATTGTCGTGAAAGACTGTGTACGGTTCTCTGGAGGACAAAGCCTGAATTTCACTGACCCTCCTTGCATAAGTAATGGATACCAAAAAAAACGTCTTCCACGTAAGATGTTGCAAAGAGGCTTTGTGTATAGGTTCGAAAGGAGGGCCCATAAGTTTTGACAGTACTATGTTCAGTTCCCATGGAGGGGAAGGTCTCTAAATGGGCGGAAAAACTTTTTTCAAACCTTCCAAGAAATCCTTGACTACTGGTTTCGTAAAGAAGGATTCCTGAGAAGGTGACTTACGATAGGCTGTAATGGCAGATAAGTGTCGGGGCCATTGTGGAGCTATGAGAATCATTCTGGTGCTGGATCTGTAAAGTTTGTTGATCACTGCCGGTATGAGGGGGATCGGTGGAAAAGCGTAGAGAAATATCCCTGACCAGTCGATCAACAGGGCATTCCCTCGAGATCCCGGACGGTAGAACCTGTACGTGAAGTCTGGGCATTTCTTGTTTACCTCGTCTGCGAGGAGATCCAATTGAGGCCGACCCCATTGAGCGAAGATGTCTTCGACGACTTCGCCGTGTAGGACCCAATCATGGGCGTCCTCTAGGTGTCTGCTCAGGAAATATGCTTCCACGTTTTGTTGACCTGGTAGGTGAACCGCTGTAAGCGACATTGCTCTGGCCAGGAGCCAATGCCAGATTGTTTGGGACTCCCGATATAGGGGCAGGGATCTTGTTCCCCCTTGCCTGTTCAAGTAATACATTGTGGTTCTATTGTCCGTTTGTATTAGGAGAGATTTCCCCTGAATCGATGGAGCAAAAGACTTGAGAGCCAGATGGACCGCTCTGAGCTCCAGCAGATTGATGTGGTACTTCCTTTCGTTGTCGGACCACAGGCCCTGAGCTTGAAGGGGACCTAGATGAGCCCCCCATCCGTGAAGAGACGCATCCGTTACCAGAGTGTCGGATGGAATTACCTGGTGAAACGGAGCCCCTACTGATAGGTGAGGTCTGTGCATCCACCATTGCAATGACTGACGTGCTGCTATCGGCAGCCGCACTCTGTCCTCCCAGCGACCTGTCCTTTGGCTCCAGGTGTCTTCCAACGCCTTTGGAGGGGCCTCATATGTAGCCTGGCATTCGGGACAATGAAAATGCATGATGCCATGGAGCCCAGCAGAGATGTCACCTGACGGGCCGTAGGTGCGTCGGATCTTAACAGGTCTTGACACTTTATCTTTATTGATAATAGTCGTTCCTCCAAAGGATACACTCTTTGGAGCTCTGTGTTTAGTATTGCTCCCAGGTAGTGGAGGTTCTACGTTGGAATCAAGGTGGACTTTTGGTAGTTGACTTGAAGACCTAGAGACTCGAAAACCTTGAGCACAATGTCCCGATGGGTTCTCGCCTGTTCCGGAGAGGAGGCTTTCAGTAGCCAGTCGTCTAGGTATGGGTAAATGAAGATTTTTTGTTTTCGTAGATGTGCCGCTACCACTGCCACGCATTTCGAGAAGAAGCGGGGGGCAGATTTCAGGCCGAATGGTAGCACTTTGAACTGATAATGCTGTGAGGCTATCTGGAAGCGCAGGAATTTCCGATGCTTGGGAACTATCGGGATGTGAAAGTATGCATCCTGTAGGTCGATGGAGCACATCCAGTCTCCCTGATGCAGCTGAGGGAAAATCTGGTGAAGAGCCAGCATCCTGAACTTTTGCTTTCTTATGTACTTGTTCAGAAGCCGTAAGTCCAGAATTGGTCTGAAAACGCCCTCTCTGCCTTTTTTCGCCACCAGAAAATAACGGGAGTAGATCCCCTTCCCTCTGTGCACGAGTGGAACTTTTTCTATTGCCTTCTTTCGTAAAAGGGCGAGAGCCTCTTTGTGCAATAGGCTGACATGAGACGGATTGCATTTGGTTGGTGGCAAGTGCGGTGGAGGTTGCCGGAAAAGAATAGAGTAGCCATTTTCGACAATGTTGAGCACCCATTTGCCTTTTGTGATAGAACGCCACTCGTGAATAAAGTCTGTGATACTTCCCCCCACCGGAGTGGTGCACAGTGTTAAGGGAAGCGAGTCCTCATTGCTTGGCCGGCGCTTTGGGTGTGGACTGTTGTGGTCTACTTGACCCTCGTTCCCTTGTGGCTTTACGAGACTGAAAAAGCGGGCGTCCCTGCCTTTGCTGTGGCCTCTGGGACCAGTGAGGGGTTTGAACCCTCTGCTGGAAAGGGCGCCTGTCATAAGGCCTGTTCCTCCGCCTGAAGTCCTTCTTCCTCTCCAGGCCTACTGCCCTCATGGTGTCCACTTCAGTTTTCATGCGCGCCATTTCTTCGTCCGTATGGGTACCAAACAGCGAGTTCCCGTTGAATGGAAGATTGAGGATGCGCTGTTGTGCTTCCTGTTTTAATCCAGTCAATCTCAACCAGGAAGACCTTCTTGCACAGATCCCATGTGCGTACCCATGTGCGTACCCATGTGCAGCTAAGTCTGCCCCATCTGCCGCTGCGCTGATTACTTGGTTGGATACCAGACATCCCTCTTGAAGGATCTCTTGGAAGTCCTGTCTGTCTTCTCTAGGTAGCTTTTCTGTGAACCTGTTGAGAGAGTCCCACAGTGACCGGTCATATCTGCCTAGGAGTGCAGACGCGCTGGAGACCTTCATCATAGATGCCGCCGTGCCACTCATTTTTCTCCCCAGAGAGTCTAGATGTCTGCTCTCTGTGTCTGGTGGAACCGTGGAGGATGATGCCACTGAGTGTGTTTTTCGGGCTGCGGCGAATATGACTGAGTCCGGCGGCGGATCCGTTCTGAGAAATAAAGGATCTTGTTCAGACGCTTTATATTTTTTCAAAATCCTAGCAGGAGCAGATTTGAGGGTGGCTGGCGCCAAAAAGGTGTCCATGGTCGGCTGCAACAGACCAGGCACTAGCGGTAGTAGCTTTTTCGAAACCGCTCTACGCTGTAGAGTCTCAAAAATGACTGATGAGGAGGTTGATGGTTCAGGAACCTCTATGTTCAGCTTCTGTGCTCCCCTGAAAAGCACCTCATTAAAGGTGGTGATGTCGTCCACCGGTGAAACTCTAGCTGGTGGAGAATCTGTTAAGGTGGGGGAGTATCGTCTGACGGATGACCCTGACGATGACCAAGAGGGCGACCTTCTGTGTCTTGATCGTGATCTAGACCGACGCTGGGAACGTGACCTGCTGCGAGACGCTGTAGCAGAGCGCCCAGGTCTCATGGTCGGTTGGCGAGAAGCAGAACGAGCCCGTCCTGCCTGCGCTGTCGGTGATGGTGTTCTCGGGAGAGAGGCAGTAGGAGAGTACATCCGTGAATACTGCGAATCCGGGGAGACCGTTGGTCTGTTAAGGCTCTCCAACCATCTTGTTGACAAATTGATGGGTGAGACATACCCCGACGATGCCGCTCTCGACCGAGATGAACCACTCCTTATGGAGACCACTGGAGATGGAGTGGTCTTATCTGCTGGCGGAACCCGATGTTCTGCTCCATGCAAGACAGGTAAAACCTGTGTTCACGTCGACAGCTGTAATGACATTGAAGGGAGCGCATCCGGTTGTTCCTGTCTCGATGTTGAGTGCCTCGACGTTGAGTGTCTTGACGTCGAACGGCGATCTCTGGACCGCGACCTGCTCGCCGTCGTGTGCCTCGACGTGGAGCAGTGGGCGGCCGACGACGGATGTCCTCGCTCTCGCCGCTGGGATGTTTTCGACGTCGTCTCTCTTGACGTCGAGGGGCGCGAGGCCTTTGGCAGCGAATGGGTGCGCCGGTGATGGCTCGACGTCGATCGGCGGGTTGCCGTCGACGGAGATATGCCCCTGCGATGGCCATGTTCTCTTGACGCGTATCCTTCAACGTCGGGCGGTTCGCCGTCGACGGCGATCTCTGGCGGTGAGATGGTGGCAGCGACGACGTCGACGGGGAACAAACAGGTACTTTCCTACCTGCTGACGTTGATCTAGCCATTCTCTCCTGAGAGTGGCCTGTTGGCTGCCTGGGAAGCGAAGAGGATGATGTTTTCTGCCTCTCGTGGTGTCCATGAAGCCTGATCTTTTCTCTGTCCTTCAGAGTCCTCTTTGACATGTTCTTGCAGTGTTTGCAAGTGTCAGGGCAGTGACTCTGAGGCAAGCACACAATACAAAGAGTGTGTGGATCTGACTGGGCCTTCTTCTTCCCACAGGAAGGGCATTTCACAAAAAGTGAAGGCATTTTTCTGTCAGGAAAAAAACCTCCAAACTCAGACAATGATGTTAGATGTCGAGTAAAGTAGGAAAAAACGCTGTTCTAAAGTATTTTTCTGAGAAAAACACAGAAAAACTGAGAGCTCAATGCTCCAGGATCCTCTCAGAAGAAGCCGGAAAAAAGAACTGACCTAACTGTGAACCAACTGTCACCTCTCCTTCACCCCTGAGGCATGGTGGGATACTGGAGGTGCTCAGGGTCTTAAAGGCATGGTGCCAAAGTTTTTATGGTTCTCCTGTATTAACCTTCATGCAGCCTATTGGCTAAGAATGCTCTAGTGTTTTTCAATGTAGTTTTTTATCTTTTTCTCTGATGATTGCTACTGCTGATTTCCCTGGGCTCAGTGGTGTGGTTTTAGTAGATATTTTTTCTCTTACTGTAATTTTGAGAACAATTAAAAAAAAAAAAAAACTCCATAGAAATAAAGCATTTTAGCCTGTTTATGATTATAGTCTGCATTGCTGTTTTATACATTTATATGTGAGTTTAGTATGAAAATTTGGCTACTAAAAATGTTATATATATTTTTCGTGCATATTTCATACTGTATATGTGTGTATTTTATATATGCTCCGGGGTCCCCGCACAAGGGCGGGAATATTCAATGTTTATGACTATTGATGAGGATCCCCTATAAGAGAACACCCTCTCTCTGAGGAAGTCCTTTGTTCTGCCTTCCTGGGCCAAGCCTGGCTGGACCCAAGGAGGCCAGAAACCTGTCTGAGGGGTTGGCAGCAGCAGCAGCTGCAGTGAAACCCCGGGAAAGGCAGTTTGGCAGTACCCGGGTCTGTGCTAGAGACTCGGGGGATCATGGAATTGTCTCCCCAATGCCAGAATGCCATTGGGGTGACAATTCCATGATCTTATACAAGTTACATGGCCATGTTCGGAGTGACCATTGTGACGCTAAACATATGTCGTGACATATGTATAGTGCACGCGTGTAATGGTGTCCCCGCACTCACAAAGTCCGGGGAATTTGCCCTGAACAATGTGGGGGCACCTTGGCTAGTGCCAGGGTGCCCTCACACTAAGTAACTTAGCACCCAACCTTTACCAGGTAAAGGTTAGACATATAGATGACTTATAAGTTACTTAAGTGCAGTGGTAAATGGCTGTGAGATAACGTGGACGTTATTTCACTCAGGCTGCAGTGGCAGGCCTGTGTAAGAATTGTCAGAGCTCCCTATGGGTGGCAAAAGAAATGCTGCAGCCCATAGGGATCTCCTGGAACCCCAATACCCTGGGTACCTTAGTACCATATACTGGGGAATTATAAGGGTGTTCCAGTATGCCAATGTAAATTGGTGAAGTTGGTCACTAGCCTGTTAGTGACAATTTGGAAAGAAATGAGAGAGCATAACCACTGAGGTTCTGATTAGCAGAGCCTCAGTGAGACAGTTAGTCATAACACAGGTAACACATAGAGGGCACACTTATGAGCACTGGGGCCCTGGCTGGCAGGGTCCCAGTGACACATACAACTAAAAAAACACATATACAGTGAAATATGGGGGTAACATGCCAGGCAAGATGGTACTTTCCTACAAAACCCCCCCCCCAAACGAAGGACAATAAGACTAGCCATGACCTGATGAGACTTCATTGTCTAAGTGGAAATATCTGGAGAGTCCATCTGCATTGGAGTGCGTACTCCCAGGTCTATGTTCCACTGTATAGTCCATTCCCTGTAGGGATATGGACCACCTCAACAATTTAGGGTTTTCACCTTTCATTTGTTTTAGCTAAAGTAGAGGTTTGTGGTCTGTCTGAACAATGAAGTGAGTGCCAAACAGGTATGGCCTCAACTTCTTCAGTGCCTAGACCACAGCAAAGGCCTCCCTCTCTATGGCAGACCAACGCTTTTCTCTAGGGGTCAACCTCCTGCTGATAAAAGGTTGATCCTGGCCCTCAGAATTAAGTTGTGATCAGACTGCCCCTACCCCTAATTCAGATGCATCAGTTTGGACAATGAATTTCTTGGAGTAACAGGGGCTTTTCATGACAGGTGCAGAGCACATGGCCTGCTTCAGCTCCTCAAATGCTTTCTGACAGTTAGCTGTCCACAATACCTTTTTAGGCATTTTCTTAAAGTGAGGTCATTAAGAGGGGCTGCTATGGAGACATAGGCCCTCATTCTGACCCTGGCGGTTTGAAACCGCCAGGGCGGAGGGCAACGGAAGCACCGCCAACAGGCTGGCGGTGCTTCCAGGGCTATTCTGACCGCGGCGGTAAAGCCACGGTCAGAAAAGGGGAACCAGCGGTTTCCCGCCGGTTTTCCCCTGATCCAGGGAATCCTCCATGGCGGCGCTGGGGGGATTCCGACCCCCTTCCCGCCAGCCTGTTTCTGGCGGTTTTCACCGCCAGAACCAGGATGGTGGGAACGGGTGTTGTGGGGCCCCTAGCAGACAGTGAAAATCGTGACGGGTGACACTGCACCCGTCGCACCCCTGCAACCCCGCCGGCTCCATTCGGAGCCGGCTTCATGGTTGCAGGGGCTTTCCCGCTGGGCCGGCGGGCGCTCTTTTGGAAGGCGCCCGCTGGGCCAGCAGGAAAGTTGGCATGGCCGCCGCGGTCTTTTGACCGCGGTGCGGTCATTCGGCGTGACCGCATGGCGGGCGGCGACCGCCACCCGCCGCGGTCAGAATGACCGCCATAGTTCTTTATTAACCTCCTGTAGTACCCAGTGAGGCCTAAAAAGGCTCTCACCTGAGTCTGAGTTGTAGGGGGAACCCAATCTATGATAGTTTGGATTTTCCGCTGAAGTGGTACAATCTGTTCTCCACCTACAAGGTGTCCCAGATAAACCACTTTCCCCTGCCCTATCTGGCACTTTGATGCCTTGATTGTGAGGCCTGCCTTTTGCAGGGCCTCCAAGACTTTCCACAGGTGGACCAGGTGATCATCCCAGGTGAAGCTAAACACAGCTATATCATCTAGATATGCTGCACTAAAAGCCTCCAGCCCTTGCAGGACTGTATTCACCAACCTCTGAAAAGTGGCAGGTGCATTTTTTAAACCAAAGGGCATTACCGTGAATTGGTAGTGCCCTCTGTAGGAAAGTACCATCTTGCCTGGCATGTTACCCCCATTTTTCACTGTATATATGTTGTTTTAGTTATATGTGTCACTGGGACCCTGGTAACCCAGGGCCCCAGTGCTCATAAGTGTGCCTGAATGTGTTACCTGTGTAGTGACTAACTGTCTCACTGAGGCTCTGCTAATCAGAACCTCAGTGGTTATGCTCTCTCATTTCTTTCCAAATTGTCACTAACAGGCTAGTGACCAATTTTACCAATTTACATTGGCTTACTGGAACACCCTTATAATTCCCTAGTATATGGTACTGAGGTACCCAGGGTATTGGGGTTCCAGGAGATCCCTATGGGCTGCAGCATTTCTTTTGCCACCCATAGGGAGCTCTGACAATTCTTACACAGGCCTGCCACTGCAGCCTGAGTGAAATAACGTCCACGTTATTTCACAGCCATTTTACACTGCACTTAAGTAACTTATAAGTCACCTATATGTCTAACCTTTACCTGGTAAAGGTTAGGTGCAAAGTTACTTAGTGTGAGGGCACCCTGGCACTAGCCAAGGTGCCCCCACATTGTTCAGAGCCAATTCCCTGAACTTTGTGAGTGCGGGGACACCATTACACGCGTGCACTACATATAGGTCACTACCTATATGTAGCTTCACAATGGTAACTCCGAATATGGCCATGTAACATGTCTATGATCATGGAATTGCCCCCTCTATACCATCCTGGCATAGTTGGCACAATCCCATGATCCCAGTGGTCTGTAGCACAGACCCTGGTACTGCCAAACTGCCCTTCCTGGGGTTTCACTGCAGCTGCTGCTGCTGCCAACCCCTCAGACAGGCATCTGCCCTCCTGGGGTCCAGCCAGGCCTGGCCCAGGATGGCAGAACAAAGAACTTCCTCTGAGAGAGGGTGTGACACCCTCTCCCTTTGGAAAATGGTGTGAAGGCAGGGGAGGAGTAGCCTCCCCCAGCCTCTGGAAATGCTTTCTTGGGCACAGAGGTGCCCAATTCTGCATAAGCCAGTCTACACCGGTTCAGGGGACCCCTTAGCCCTGCTCTGGCGTGAAACTGGACAAAGGAAAGGGGAGTGACCACTCCCCTGACCTGCACCTCCCCTGGGAGGTGTCCAGAGCTCCTCCAGTGTGCTCCAGACCTCTGCCATCTTGGAAACAGAGGTGCTGCTGGCACACTGGACTGCTCTGAGTGGCCAGTGCCACCAGGTGACGTCAGAGACTCCTTGTGATAGGCTCCTTCAGGTGTTGCTAGCCTATCCTCTCTCCTAGGTAGCCAAACCCTCTTTTCTGGCTATTTAGGGTCTCTGTCTCTGGGGAAACTTCAGATAACGAATGCATGAGCTCAGCCGAGTTCCTCTGCATCTCTCTCTTCACCTTCTGATTAAGAATCGACTGCTGACCGCGCTGGAAGCCTGCAAACCTGCAACATAGTAGCAAAGACGACTACTGCAACTCTGTAACGCTGATCCTGCCGCCTTCTCGACTGTTTTCCTGCTTGTGCATGCTGTGGGAGTAATCTGCCTCCTCTCTGCACCAGAAGCTCCGAAGAAATCTCCCGTGGGTCGACGGAATCTTCCCCCTGCAACCGCAGGCACCAAAAAGCTGCATTACCGGTCCCTTGGGTCTCCTCTCAGCATGACGAGCGAGGTCCCTCGAATCCAGCAACTCTGTCCAAGTCACACCCACAGTCCAGTGACTCTTCAGTCCAAGTTTGGTGGAGGTAAGTTCTTGCCTCACCTCGCTGGGCTGCATTGCTGGGAACCGCGACTTTTGCAGCTACTCCGGCCCCTGTGCACTTCCGGCGGAAATCCTTTGTGCACAGCCAAGCCTGGGTCCACGGCACTCTAACCTGCATTGCACGACTTTCTAAGTTGGTCTCCGGCGACGTGGGACTCCTTTGTGCGACTTCGGGTGAGCACCGTTTCACGCATCGTTGTAGTGCCTGTTTCTGGCACTTCTCCGGGTGCTACCTGCTGGTGAGAGGGCTCCTTGTCTTGCTCGACGTCCCCTCTCTCTCCTGGTCCAATTTGCGACCTCCTGGTCCCTCCAGGGCCACACCAGCGTCCAAAAACGCTAACCGCACGATTTGCAGCTAGCAAGGCTTGTTGGCGTTCTTTCGGCGGGAAAACACTTCTGCACAACTCTCCACGGCGAGTGGGACTCGTCCACCAAAGAGGAAGTCTCTAGCCCTTTTCGTTCCTGCAGAAACCTCAGCTTCTTCTGTCCAGTAGAAGCTTCTTTGCACCCGCAGCTGGCATTTCCTGGGCATTTGCCCATCTCCGACTTGCTTGTGACTTTTGGACTTGGTCCCCTTGTTCCACAGGTACCCTAGATTGGAAATCCACAGTTGTTGCATTGTTGGTTTGTGTCTTTCCTGCATTATTCCTCTAACACGACTTCTTTGTCCTAAGGGGAACTTTAGTGCACATTGCACTCACTTTTCAGGGTCTTGGGGAGGGTTATTTTTCTAACTCTCACTATTTTCTAATAGTCCCAGCGACCCTCTACAAGGTCACATAGGTTTGGGGTCCATTCGTGGTTCGCATTCCACTTTTGGAGTATATGGTTTGTGTTGCCCCTATCCCTATGTTTCCCCATTGCATCCTATTGTAACTATACATTGTTTGCACTGTTTTCTAAGACTATACTGCATATTTTTGCTATTGTGTATATATATCTTGTGTATATTTCCTATCCTCTCACTGAGGGTACACTCTAAGATACTTTGGCATATTGTCATAAAAATAAAGTACCTTTATTTTTAGTATAACTGTGTATTGTGTTTTCTTATGATATTGTGCATATGACACTAGGTGGTACTGTAGTAGCTTCACACGTCTCCTAGTTCAGCCTAAGCTGCTCTGCTAAGCTACCATTATCTATCAGCCTAAGCTGCTAGACACCCTATACACTAATAAGGCATAACTGGGCCTGGTGCAAGGTGCAAGTACCCCTTGGTACTCACTACAAGCCAGTCCAGCCTCCTACATTGGTTGTGCAGCGGTGGGATAAGTGCTTTGAGACTACTTACCACTCTTGTCATTGTACTTTTCATAAGAGAAAAATATACAAAACAAGGTCAGTGTATATACACATAGCCAAAAAGTTTTGCATTTCCTCTTGTCACTCTTTTCTAAGTGCTGAAAAGTACTCCTAACTTTCTAAAAAGTTCTAAAAAGTTTAAAAAAAAAAATTTCTCTCTCTTTCTAAAAGCTCTGACAAACTTTTTATCTTTTACTATCACTTTAACTATCTCTAAAAATGTCTGGCACAGGCCAAAATGTTGATCTGTCCAAACTTGCATATGACCACCTTAGCTGGAAAGGAGCAAGGAGTCTCTGTGTAGAGAGAGGTTTGAGTGTAGGGAAGAATCCTTCCTTGGAACTGTTACTTAACATGCTTAGAGAACAGGATAAGGCTAGAAGTGCCCCATCTGTTGAAAAAGTAGCTAATGGTTCCCAATCTGATCCAGGGACTCCCCCAGGAAAAGATTCAGGAAAGAAACTTCCTAGCCTGCCCATTACTAGACAGTCTAGCATAGTTGGTAATGATGATGAGCCACACCATACAAATAGTGTTGTCTCACATCATAGCAAAAGCATTTATTCTCACCATACTGGTAGTGATGTTTCTGTTAGCCAAGCTGTTAGGGTGGCCTCTGTAAGGGACAGGTCTCCTTCTGTCCATTCTCACCATACTTCTGTTTCAAGGCATGTCCCTCCCACCCACCCTGATGACAGATTGTTAGAAAGGGAGCTCAATAGATTGAGAGTGGAACAAACCAGACTGAAGCTCAAGAAGCAACAGCTGGAATTGGATAGACAGACTTTAGAAGTAGAGAAGGAGAGACAGAAACTGGGTTTAGAAACCCATGGTGGCAGCAGCAGTATTCCCCATAGTCATCCTGCAAAAGAGCATGATTCCAGGAATCTGCACAAGATAGTTCCCCCTTATAAGGAGGGGGATGACATTAACAAGTGGTTTGCTGCACTTGAGAGGGCCTGTGTTGTACAGGATGTCCCTCAAAGGCAGTGGGCTGCTATCCTATGGCTATCATTTAGTGGAAAAGGTAGGGATAGGCTCCTTACTGTGAAAGAAAATGATGCTAATAATTTCCAAGTTCTTAAGAATGCACTCCTGGATGGTTATGGCTTAACCACTGAACAATACAGGATAAAGTTCAGAGAGACCAAAAAGGAGTCTTCACAAGACTGGGTTGATTTCATTGACCATTCAGTGAAGGCCTTGGAGGGGTGGTTACATGGCAGTAAAGTTACTGATTATGACAGCCTGTATAACTTGATTCTGAGAGAGCATATTCTTAATAATTGTGTGTCTGATTTGTTGCACCAGTACTTGGTGGACTCTGATCTGACCTCTCCCCAAGAATTGGGAAAGAAGGCAGACAAATGGGTCAGAACAAGGGTGAAAAGAAAAGTTCATACAGGGGGTGACAAAGATGGCAACAAAAAGAAGGATGGTAAGTCTTCTGACAAGGGTGGGGACAAATCTAAAAATGAGTCTTCATCAGGCCCACAAAAACACTCTGGTGGGGGTGGTGGGCCCAAATCCTCTTTTAATCAGAACAAGGAAAAGAAACCATGGTGCTATTTATGTAAAATAAAAGGCCATTGGACAACAGATCCCAGTTGTCCAAAGAAAGGCACCAAGCCTCCTACCACTACAACCCCTACTGCTACACCTAGTGTCCCTACTAATAGCAGTGGTGGTGGGAGCAAACCTACTAATAGCCAATCCAAGGGAGTAGCTGGGCTCACTATTGGTAACTTAGTTGGGGTTGGCCTTGTTAGGGAGGCCACAGAGGCTGTGTTAGTCTCTGAGGGGGCTATTGATTTAGCCACCTTGGTTGCTTGTCCCCTTAATATGGATAAGTACAAACAGCTACCCCTTATAAATGGTGTTGAGGTTCAGGCCTACAGGGACACTGGAGCCAGTGTGACTATGGTCATAGAGAAACTGGTCCACCCTGAACAACACCTACTTGGTCACCAGTACTAAGTAACCGATGCTCACAACAACACACTTAGCCACCCAATGGCTGTTGTTAATCTCAACTGGGGGGGGGTTACTGGTCCAAAGAAAGTTGTGGTAGCTTCAGATTTACCTGTAGACTGTCTATTAGGGAATGATTTGGAGACATCAGCTTGGTCAGATGTGGAGTTGGAGGCCCATGCAGCAATGCTGGGCATCCCAGGGCTTATTTTTGCTTTGACAAGGGCTCAGGCCAAAAAGCAAAAAGGACAGGGAAGCTTGGATCCTGGAACAATGGACCAAGTGCTCCCTAAAGCTAGGGCTAGTAGAAGCAAACCAATTCCTACTATCCCTCCCTCTACAGTGGTTTCTACTTCTGAGGAAGAAGAATTCCCTCCCTGTGCAGAACCTACACCAGAGGAGCTGGAAGCAGACACTGCTGAGCTTTTGGGTGAAGGGGGGCCTGCCAGAGAGGAGCTGAGTGTGGCACAGCAAACCTGTCCCACATTAGAGGGTCTCAGACAGCAAGCTGTCAAACAGGCTAATGGGGATGTCAGTGACTCTCACAGAGTTTACTGGGAGGACAACCTCTTGTACACTGAGCATAGGGATCCTAAACCTGGAGCTGCCAGGAGATTAGTGATTCCTCAGGAGTACAGAAAGTTCCTCCTAACCCTGGCACATGACATTCCCCTAGCTGGGCATCTAGGACAAATGAAAACTTGGGACAGGCTTGTTCCCCTGTTTCATTGGCCTAGAATGTCTGAGGACACAAAGGAATTTTGTAAGTCCTGTGAAACCTGTCAAGCCAGTGGCAAGACAGGTGGCACCCCAAAGGCACCCCTTATTCCACTGCCTGTGGTTGGGGTTCCCTTTGAAAGGGTAGGGGTTGACATAGTTGGCCCCCTTGACCCTCCTACTGCTTCAGGCAATAGATTCATCTTAGTGGTAGTGGACCATGCCACAAGATATCCTGAAGCTATTCCTTTAAGGACCACTACAGCACCTGCAGTGGCAAAGGCCCTCCTGGGAATATTTTCCAGGGTGGGCTTCCCAAAGGAAGTAGTATCAGACAGGGGAAGCAATTTCATGTCTGCATACTTAAAGGCCATGTGGAAGGAGTGTGGTGTAACGTACAAGTTCACAACACCCTATCATCCACAAACAAATGGACTGGTGGAGAGATTTAATAAAACTCTCAAAGGCATGATTATGGGTCTCCCTGAAAAACTCCGCAGGAGATGGGATATCCTTCTACCATGCCTCCTTTTTGCCTACAGGGAGGTACCCCAGAAAGGAGTGGGCTTCAGCCCCTTTGAACTTCTTTTTGGACACCCTGTTAGGGGTCCACTCACTCTTGTAAAGGAGGGTTGGGAACAACCTTTAAAAGCTCCTAAGCAGGATATTGTGGATTATGTACTTGGCCTCAGATCAAGGATGGCTGAGTACATGAAAAAGGCCAGTAAAAACCTTCAGGCCAGCCAAGAGCTCCAGAAGCAATGGCATGATCAGAAGGCTGTTTTGGTTCAGTACCAACCAGGGCAGAAAGTGTGGGTCTTGGAGCCTGTGGCCCCAAGAGCACTCCAAGATAAATGGAGTGGTCTCCACACAATTGTTGCGAAAAAGGGTGAAGTCACTTATTTAGTTGACTTAGGCACTGCAAGGAGTCCCCTTAGGGTACTCCATGTAAACCGCCTGAAACCCTACTATGACAGGGCTGATCTCACCCTGCTCATGGCAACTGATGAGGGACAGGAAGAAGACAGTGATCCTCTACCTGATCTCTTCTCTTCCACAGAACAAGATGCTCTTGTGGAAGGTGTAGTTTTGGCTGACTGTCTTACTGCTGAGCAGAAAGACAATTGCATAAATCTCCTAGATCAATTCTCTGAACTCTTCTCTACTGTGCCAGGTACCACTTCTTGGTGTGAGCACACTATAGATACTGGAGACAGCTTGCCTGTCAAAAGTAAGATCTATAGGCAGCCTGACCATGTCAGGGACTGCATAAAGCAAGAGGTCCAGAAAATGTTAGAACTAGGAGTGGTTGAGCACTCTGACAGTCCATGGGCTTCTCCTGTGGTACTGGTACCAAAACCCCATTCCAAAGATGGAAAGAAGGAAATGCGGTTTTGTGTAGACTATAGAGGTCTCAACTTGGTAACCAAAACTGATGCTCACCCTATACCCAGGGCAGATGAGCTCATAGATACACTGGCATCTGCCAAGTATCTAAGCACTTTTGATTTGACTGCAGGGTATTGGCAGATCAAATTGTCAGAAGATGCTAAACCTAAGACTGCATTTTCTACCATTGGAGGACATTACCAGTTTACTGTAATGCCTTTTGGTTTGAAAAATGCACCTGCCACTTTTCAGAGGTTGGTGAACACAGTCCTGCAAGGGCTGGAAGCTTTCAGTGCAGCATATTTGGACGATATAGCTGTCTTTAGCTCCAGCTGGGATGATCACCTGGTCCACCTATGGAAAGTTTTGGAGGCCCTGCAAAAGGCAGGCCTCACTATCAAGGCTTCAAAGTGCCAGATAGGGCAGGGTAAGGTGGTTTATCTGGGACACCTTGTTGGTGGGGAACAGATTGCACCACTTCAGGGGAAAATCCAAACAATTATTGATTGGGTTCCCCCTACCACTCAGACTCAGGTCAGAGCCTTCCTAGGCCTCTCTGGGTATTACAGGAGGTTCATTAAGAACTATGGCTCCATTGCAGCCCCTCTTAATGACCTCACATCCAAGAAAATGCCTAAAAAGGTATTATGGACAGCAAACTGTCAGAAAGCTTTTGAGGAGCTGAAGCAGGCCATGTGCTCTGCACCTGTCCTGAAAAGCCCTTGTTACTCTAAAAAATTCTATGTCCAAACTGATGCATCTGAATTAGGAGTAGGGGCAGTCCTATCACAACTTAATTCTGAGGGCCAGGATCAACCTGTTGCTTTTATTAGTAGGAGGTTGACCCCTAGAGAAAAGCGTTGGTCTGCCATTGAGAGGGAGGCCTTTGCTGTGGTCTGGGCTCTGAAGAAGTTGAGGCCATACCTGTTTGGCACTCACTTCATTGTTCAGACAGACCACAAACCTCTACTTTGGCTAAAACAAATGAAAGGTGAAAATCCTAAATTGTTGAGGTGGTCCATATCCCTACAGGGAATGGACTATACAGTGGAACATAGACCTGGGAGTAGCCACTCCAATGCAGATGGACTCTCCAGATATTTCCACTTAGACAATGAAGACTCATCAGGTCATGGCTAGTCTTATTGTCCTTCGTTTGGGGGGGGGTTATGTAGGAAAGTACCATCTTGCCTGGCATGTTACCCCCATTTTTCACTGTATATATGTTGTTTTAGTTATATGTGTCACTGGGACCCTGGTAACCCAGGGCCCCAGTGCTCATAAGTGTGCCTGAATGTGTTACCTGTGTAGTGACTAACTGTCTCACTGAGGCTCTGCTAATCAGAAACTCAGTGGTTATGCTCTCTCATTTCTTTCCAAATTGTCACTAACAGGCTAGTGACCATTTTTACCAATTTACATTGGCTTACTGGAACACCCTTATAATTTCCTAGTATATGGTACTGAGGTACCCAGGGTATTGGGGTTCCAGGAGATCCCTATGGGCTGCAGCATTTCTTTTGCCACCCATAGGGAGCTCTGACAATTCTTACACAGGCCTGCCACTGCAGCCTGAGTGAAATAACGTCCATGTTATTTCACAGCCATTTTACACTGCACTTAAGTAACTTATAAGTCACCTATATTTCTAACCTTTACCTGGTAAAGGTTAGGTGCAAAGTTACTTAGTGTGAGGGCACCCTGACACTAGCCAAGGTGCCCCCACATTGTTCAGAGCCAATTCCCTGAACTTTGTGAGTGCGGGGACACCATTACACGCGTGCACTACATATAGGTCACTACCTATATGTAGCTTCACAATGGTAACTCTGAATATGGCCATGTAACATGTCTATGATCATGGAATTGCCCCCTCTATACCATCCTGGCACAGTTGGCACAATCCAATGATCCCAGTGGTCTGTAGCACAGACCCTGGTACTGCCAAACTGCCCTTCCTGGGGTTTCACTGCAGCTGCTGCTGCTGCCAACCCCTCAGACAGGCATCTGCCCTCCTGGGGTCCAGCCAGGCCTGGCCCAGGATGGCAGAACAAAGAACTTCCTCTGAGAGAGGGTGTGACACCCTCTCCCTTTGGAAAATGGTTTGAAGGCAGGGGAGGAGTAGCCTCCCCCAGCCTCTGGAAATGCTTTGTTGGGCACAGAGGTGCCCAATTCTGCATAAGCCAGTCTACACCGGTTCAGGGGACCCCTTAGCCCTGCTCTGGCGCGAAACTGGACAAAGGAAAGGGGAGTGACCACTCCACTGACCTGCACCTCCCCTGGGAGGTGTCCAGAGCTCCTCCAGTGTGCTCCAGACCTCTGCCATCTTGGAAACAGAGGTGCTGCTGGCACACTGGACTGCTCTGAGTGGCCTGTGCCACCAGGTGACGTCAGAGACTCCTTGTGATAGGCTCCTTCAGGTGTTGCTAGCCTATCCTCTCTCCTAGGTAGCCAAACCCTCTTTTCTGGCTATTTAGGGTCTCTGTCTCTGGGGAAACTTCAGATAACGAATGCATGAGCTCAGCCGAGTTCCTCTGCATCTCTCTCTTCACCTTCTGATAAGGAATCGACTGCTGACCGCGCTGGAAGCCTGCAAACCTGCAACATAGTAGCAAAGACGACTACTGCAACTCTGTAACGCTGATCCTGCCGCCTTCTCGACTGTTTTCCTGCTTGTGCATGCTGTGGGGGTAATCTGCCTCCTCTCTGCACCAGAAGCTCCGAAGAAATCTCCTGTGGGTCGACGGAATCTTCCCCCTGCAACCGCAGGCACCAAAAAGCTGCATTACCGGTCCCTTGGGTCTCCTCTCAGCACAACGAGCGAGGTCCCTCGAATCCAGCGACTCTGTCCAAGTGACCCCCACAGTCCAGTGACTCTTCAGTCCAAGTTTGGTGGAGGTAAGTCCTTGCCTCACCTCGCTGGGCTGCATTGCTGGGAACCGCGACTTTCGCAGCTACTCCGGCCCCTGTGCACTTCCGGCGGAAATCCTTTGTGCACAGCCAAGCCTGGGTCCACGGCGCTCTAACCTGCATTGCACGACTTTCTAAGTTGGTCTCCGGCGACGTGGGACTCCTTTGTGCGACTTCGGGTGAGCAGTGTTTCACGCATCCTCGTAGTGCCTGTTTCTGGCACTTCTCCGGGTGCTACCTGCTGCTGAGAGGGCTTGTTGTCTTGCTCGACGTCCCCTCTCTCTCCTGGTCCAATTTGCTACCTCCTGGTCCCTCCAGGGTCACAGCAGCGTCCAAAAACGCTAACCGCACGATTTGCAGCTAGCAAGGCTTGTTGGCATTCTTTCGGCGGGAAAACACTTCTACACAACTGTCCACGGCGAGTGGGATCCGTCCACCAAAGGGGAAGTCTCTAGCCCTTTTTGTTCCTGCAGAAACCTCAGCTTCTTCTGTCCAGTAGAAGCTTCTTTGCACCTGCAGCTGGCATTTCCTGGGCATTTGCCCATCTCCGACTTGCTTGTGACTTTTGGACTTGGTCCCCTTGTTCCACAGGTACCCTAGATTGGAAATCCACAGTTGTTGCATTGTTGGTTTGTGTCTTTCCTGCCTTATTCCCCTATCACGACTTCTTTGTCCTTTGGGGAACTTTAGTGCACTTTGCACTCACTTTTCAGGGTCTTGGGGTGGGCTGTTTTTCTAACCCTCACTATTTTCTAATAGTCCCAGCGACCCTCTACAAGGTCACATAGGTTTGGGGTCCATTCGTGGTTCGCATTCCACTTTTGGAGTATATGGTTTGTGTTGCCCCTATCCCTATGTGTCCCCATTGCATCCTATTGTAACTATACATTGTTTGCACTGTTTTCTAAGACTATACTGCATATTTTTGGTATTGTGTATATATATATTGTGTATATATATATTGTGTATATATATCTTGTGTATATTTCCTATCCACTCACTGAGGGTACACTCTGAGATACTTTGGCATATTGTCATAAAAATAAAGTACCTTTATTTTTAGTATAACTGTGTATTGTGTTTTCTTATGATATTGTGCATATGACACTAAGTGGTACTGTAGTAGCTTCACACGTCTCCAAGTTCAGCCTAAGCTGCTCTGCTAAGCAACCATTATCTATCAGCCTAAGCTGCTAGACACCCTATACACTAATAAGGGATAACTGGGCCTGGTGCAAGGTGCAAGTACCCCTTGGTACTCACTACAAGCCAGTCCAGCCTCCTACATTGGTTGTGCAGCAGTGGGATAAGTGCTTTGAGACTACTTACCACTCTTGTCATTGTACTTTTCATAAGAGAAAAATATACAAAACAAGTTCAGTGTATATACACATAACCAAAAAGTTTTGCATTTCCTCTTTTCACTCTTTTCTAAAGTGCTGAAAAGTACTTCTAAAACTTTCAAAAAGTTCTAAAAAGTTTAAAAAGTTTTTTTCTGTCTTTCTAAAAGCTCTGACAAACTTTTTATCTTTTACTATCACTTTAACTCTCTCTAAAAATGTCTGGCACAGGCCAAAATGTTGATCTGTCCAAACTTGCATATGATCACCTTAGCTGGAAAGGAGCAAGGAGTCTCTGCATAGAGAGAGGTTTGAGTGTAGGGAAGAATCCTTCCTTGGAATTGTTACTTAACATGCTTAGAGAACAAGATAAGGCAAGAAGTGCCTCATCTGTTGAAAAAGTAGCTAATGGTTCCCAATCTGATCCAGGGAGCCCCCCAGGAAAAGATTCAGGAAAGAAACTTCCTAACCTGCCCATTACTAGACAGTCTAGCATAGTTGGTAATGATGAAGAGCCACACCATACAAATAGTGTTGTCTCACATCATAGCAAAAGCATTTATTCTCACCACAGTGGTACTGATGTTTCTGTTAGCCAAGCTGTTAGGGTGCCCTCTGTAAGGGACAGGTCTCCTTCTGGTCATTCCCACCATACTTCTGTTTCAAGACATGTCCCTCCCACCCACCCTGATGACAGATTGTTAGAAAGGGAGCTCAATAGATTGAGAGTGGAACAAACCAGACTGAAGCTCAAGAAGCAACAGCTGGATTTGGATAGACAGACCTTAGAAGTAGAGAAGGAAATACAGAAGTTGGGTTTAGAAACTCATGGTGGCAGCAGCAGTATTCCCCATAGTCATCCTGCAAAAGAGCATGATTCCAGGAATCTGCATAAGATAGTTCCCCCTTATAAGGAGGGGGATGACATTAACAAGTGGTTTGCTGCACTTGAGAGGGCCTGTGCTGTACAGGATGTCCCTCAAAGGCAGTGGGCTGCTATCCTATGGCTATCATTTAGTGGAAAAGGTAGGGATAGGCTCCTTACTGTGAAAGAAAATGAAGCTAATGATTACAAAGTTCTTAAGAATGCACTCCTGGATGGTTATGGCTTAACCACTGAACAATACAGGATAAAGTTCAGAGAGACCAAAAAGGAGTCTTCACAAGACTGGGTTGATTTCATTGACCATTCAGTGAAGGCCTTGGAGGGGTGGTTACATGGCAGTAGAGTTACTGATTATGACAGCCTGTATAACTTGATCCTGAGAGAGCATATTCTTAATAATTGTGTGTCTGATTTGTTGCACCAGTACTTGGTGGACTCTGATCTGACCTCTCCCCAAGAATTGGGAAAGAAGGCAGACAAATGGGTCAGAACAAGGGTGAACAGAAAAGTTCATACAGGGGGTGACAAAGAGAACACTAAGAAGAAAGATGGTGAAGAATCTCAAGATAAGCATGGGGATAAGGGTAAAACCAAAGATCCCACTTCAAATCTTAAACACTCTTCAGAGGGTGGGGATAAAACAAATTCTTCCTCTTCTTCTCAACCCACACACATTAAAAAGCCTTGGTGCTTTGTGTGTAAAAACAGAGGCCATAGGCCAGGGGATAAGTCCTGTCCAGGTAAACCCCCTGAGCCTACCACCACTAATACATCAAGCTCTAGTGCCCCTAGCAGTAGTGGTACTTGTGGTGGGACTGCTGGCAACAGTCAAGCAAAGGGTGTAGTTGGGTTCACTTATGGGTCCATCATAGAAACTGGGGTAGTCAGTCCCAAGACAGTTTCTGTCACACCTAGTGGCATTGGCCTTGCCACACTGGCTGCTTGTCCACTTACAATGGATAAGTACAGGCAGACAGTTTAAATAAATGGTGTTGAGGCCTTGGCCTACAGGGACACAGGTGCCAGTATCACTTTGGTGACTGAAAACCTAGTGCCTCCTGAACAACACTGTAGGAGGCTGGACTGGCTTGTAGTGAGTACCAAGGGGTACTTGCACCTTGCACCAGGCCCAGTTATCCCTTATTAGTGTATAGGGTGTCTACCAGCTTAGGCTGATAGATAATGGTAGCTTAGCAGAGCAGCTTAGGCTGAACTAGGAGACGTGTGAAGCTACTACAGTACCACTTAGTGTCATATGCACAATATCATAAGAAAACACAATACACAGTTATACTAAAAATAAAGGTACTTTATTTTTATGACAATATGCCAAAGTATCTTAGAGTGTACCCTGAGTGAGAGGATAGGAAATATACACAAGATATATATACACAATAGCAAAAATATGCAGTATAGTCTTAGAAAACAGTGCAAACAATGTATAGTTACAATAGGATGCAATGGGGAAACATAGGGATAGGGGCAACACAAACCATATACTCCAAAAGTGGAATGCGAACCATGAGTGGACCCCAAACCTATGTGACCTTGTAGAGGGTCGCTGGGACTATTAGAAAATAGTGAGAGTTAGAAAAATAACCCTCCCCAAGACCCTGAAAAGTGAGTGCAAAGTGCACTAAAGTTCCCCTAAGGACAAAGAAGTCGTGTTAGAGGAATAATGCAGGAAAGACACAAACCAGCAATGCAACAACTGTGGATTTCCAATCTAGGGTACCTGTGGAACAAGGGGACCAAGTCCAAAAGTCACAAGCAAGTCGGAGATGGGCAGATGCCCAGGAAATGCCAGCTGCGGGTGCAAAGAAGCTTCTACTGGACAGAAGAAGCTGAGGTTTCTGCAGGAACGAAAAGGGCTAGAGACTTCCCCTTTGGTGGACGGATCACTCTTGCCGTGGAGAGTCGTGCAGAACTGTTTTCCCGCCGAAAGAACGCCAACAAGCTTTGCTAGCTGCAAATCGTGCGTTTGGCGTTTTTGGACGCTGCTGGGGACCAGGAGGGACCAGGAGGTCGCAAATTGGACCTGAAGAGAGAGGGGACGTCGAGCAAGAAAAAGAGCCCTCACTGAAGCAGGTAGCCCCCGGAGAAGTGCCAGAAACAGGCACTACGAGGATGCGTGAAATGGTGCTCGCCGAAGTTGCACAAAGGAGTCCCACGTCGCCGGAGACCAACGTAGAAAGTCGTGCAATGCAGGTGAGAGTGCCGTGGACCCAGGTTTGGTTGTGCACAAAGGATTTCCGCCGGAAGTGCACAGGGGCCGGAGTAGCTGCAAAGTCGCGGTTCCCAGCAATGCAGCCCAGCGAGGTGAGGCAAGGACTTACCTCCACCAAACTTGGACTGAAGAGTCACTGGACTGTGGGGGTCACTTGGACAGAGTCGCTGGATTCGAGGGACCTCGCTCGTTGTGCTGAGAGGAGACCCAAGGGACCGGTAATGCAGCTTTTTGGTGCCTGCGGTTGCAGGGGGAAGATTCCGTCGACCCACGGGAGATTTCTTCGGAGCTTCTGGTGCAGAGAGGAGGCAGACTACCCCCACAGCATGCACAAGCAGGAAAACAGTCGAGAAGGCGGCAGGATCAGCGTTACAGAGTTGCAGTAGTCGTCTTTGCTACTATGTTGCAGGTTTGCAGGCTTCCAGCGTGGTCAGCAGTCGTTTCCTTATCAGAAGGTGAAGAGAGAGATGCAGAGGAACTCGGATGAGCTCTTGCATTCGTTATCTAAAGTTTCCCCAGAGACAGAGACCCTAAATAGCCAGAAAAGAGGGTTTGGCTACCTAGGAGAGAGGATAGGCTACTAACACCTGAAGGAGCCTATCAGCAGGAGTTTCTGACGTCACCTGGTGGCACTGGCCACTCAGAGCAGTCCAGTGTGCCAGCAGCACCTCTGTTTCCAAGATGGCAGAGGTCTGGAGCACACTGGAGGAGCTCTGGACACCTCCCAGGGGAGGTGCAGGTCAGGGGAGTGGTCACTCCCCTTTCCTTTGTCCAGTTTCGCGCCAGAGCAGGGGCTAAGGGGTCCCTGAACCGGTGTAGACTGGCTTATGCAGAATTGGGCACCTCTGTGCCCAACAAAGCATTTCCAGAGGCTGGGGGAGGCTACTCCTCCCCTGCCTTCACACCATTTTCCAAAGGGAGAGGGTGTCACACCCTCTCTCAGAGGAAGTTCTTTGTTCTGCCATCCTGGGCCAGGCCTGGCTGGACCCCAGGAGGGCAGCTGCCTGTCTGAGGTGTTGGCAGCAGCAGCAGCTGCAGTGAAACCCCAGGAAGGGCAGTTTGGCAGTACCAGGGTCTGTGCTACAGACCACTGGGATCATGGGATTGTGCCAACTATGCCAGGATGGCATAGAGGGGGCAATTCCATGATCATAGACATGTTACATGGCCATATTCGGAGTTACCATTGTGAAGCTACATATAGGTAGTGACCTATATGTAGTGCACGCGTGTAATGGTGTCCCCGCACTCACAAAGTTCAGGGAATTGGCTCTGAACAATGTGGGGGCACCTTGGCTAGTGCCAGGGTGCCCTCACACTAAGTAACTTTGCACCTAACCTTTACCAGGTAAAGGTTAGACATATAGGTGACTTATAAGTTACTTAAGTGCAGTGTAAAATGGCTGTGAAATAACGTGGACGTTATTTCACTCAGGCTGCAGTGGCAGGCCTGTGTAAGAATTGTCAGAGCTCCCTATGGGTGGCAAAAGAAATGCTGCAGCCCATAGGGATCTCCTGGAACCCCAATACCCTGGGTACCTCAGTACCATATACTAGGGAATTATAAGGGTGTTCCAGTAAGCCAATGTAAATTGGTAAAAATGGTCACTAGCCTGTCAGTGACAATTTGGAAAGAAATGAGGGAGCATAACCACTGAGGTTCTGATTAGCAGAGCCTCAGTGAGATAGTCACTACACAGGTAACACATTCAGGCACACTTATGAGCACTGGGGAACTGGGTTACCAGGGTCCCAGTGACACATACAACTAAAACAACATATATACAGTGAAAAATGGCGGTAACATGCCAGGCAAGATGGTACTTTCCTACACACACATCATTGGACAACAGTATAAGATTATTGATGTCCATAACTCCACTAAGTTTCTTCCCTTAGCTATAATTCAGTTTAGTTGGGCTGGAGTTACTGGCCCTAAGCAGGTGGTGGTATCACCTAGCTTACCTGTAGACTGTCTCTTAGGTAATGACCTAGAGGCCTCAGGTTGGGTTGATGTAGAGTTTTATGCCCATGCATCCATGCTGGGCATCCCTGAGGAATTGTTCCCTCTCATTTCTACTGAAATGAAAAAGCAAAGGAGAGAAGGCCTGAAAACTCAGGATCCCTCTCCATCAACAGGTAAAAAGGGTATCACAGTATCCCCTAACCACCCTACCATTAAGGATACCATTCCTGTGGTGGGAGAAACCTCTCCTGGGGTGGCACCTGTTCCAATGGAATCATCAGTTGGCAAAACTGTACCCCCTGAGGTGGAAGTACCTCTCTGTGGGATAACTAACATTGGTGAGAAAAAGAGCACCATTTTAGTTAACATGGAGCATCCCTCCAACCCTCCCAGAGAAACTTTAGTGCAGAAACTCTGCACTGCCTCACAATTCTTAGGACAGCATCCCTGCCCTAGTGTGGAGCTCATAGGACAGCATCCCTTCCCTGCTCCAACCCAAGAGAAACAGCATCCCTGTTCTCTCTTCCAGCCATATGGAAAAAAAAATTGCCCAGCTATGGCTTTACTGAGACAGCACCCCTGTCTGGCATTTCCATCATTACAAATAGGTTCAGTGGATAATTCCCACTGCTCTAAACTAAAACTTACTGATAGAAACTCTGAAAATACATCTTCACATTGTTGCTTAGCTAAAAAACTTCAAACAGGGTGGTTTACATCCCCACAGGGAAGTAACCATATAGTGGATGATAAAGGGAGTAACCAGTCTATTGCAGAGCTACTCTCTACTTATCACCACTTAGACAATAAAGTCTCAACTGGCCAAGGTTAGCCTTATTGTCCTTCGTTTGGGGGGGGGGGGTTGTGTGAGAAAGTAGCCTCTTTCTAGCCTTGTTACCCCCACTTTAGGCCTGTTTGTGAGTGTATGTCAGGGTGTTTTCACTGTCTCACTGGGATCCTGCCAGCCAGGGCCCAGTGCTCATAGTGAAAACCCTATGTTTTCAGTATGTTTGTTATGTGTCACTGGGACCCAGCTAGACAGGACCCCAGTGCTCATAAGTTTGTGACCTATAGGTATGTGTTCCCTGTATGATGCCTAACTGTCTCACTGAGGTTCTGCTAATCAGAACCTCAGTGGTTATGCTCTCTCATTTCTTTCAAATTGTCACTAACAGGCTAGTGACCAATTTTACCAATTTACATTGGCTTACTGGAACACCCTTATAAATCCCTACTATATGGTACTGAGGTACCCAGGGTATTGGGGTTCCAGGAGATCCCTATGGGCTGCAGCATTACTTTTGCCACCCATAGGGAGCTCTGACAATTCTTACACAGGCCTGCCACTGCAGCCTGAGTGAAATAACGTCCACGTTATTTCACAGCCATTTTACACTGCACTTAAGTAACTTATAAGTCACCTATATGTCTAACCTTTACCTGGTAAAGGTTAGGTGCAAAGTTACTTAGTGTGAGGGCACCCTGGCACTAGCCAAGGTGCCCCCACATTGTTCAGGGCCAATTCCCCGGACTTTGTGAGTGCGGGGACACCATTACACGCGTGCACTACATATAGGTCACTACCTATATGTGGCTTCACAATGGTAACTCCGAATATGGCCATGTAACATGTCTATGATCATGGAATTGCCCCCTCTATGCCATCCTGGCATAGTTGGCACAATCCCATGATCCCAGTGGTCTGTAGCACAGACCCTGGTACTGCCAAACTACCTTTCCTGGGGTTTCACTGCAGCTGCTGCTGCTGCCAACCCCTCAGACAGGCATCTGCCCTCCTGGGGTCCAGCCAGGCCTGTCCCAGGATGGCAGAACAAAGAACTTCCTCTGAGAGAGGGTGTTACACCCTCTCCCTTTGGGAAATGGTGTGAAGGCAGGGGAGGAGTAGCCTCCCCCAGCCTCTGGAAATGCTTTCTTGGGCACAAAGGTGCCCAATTCTGCATAAGCCAGTCTACACCGGTTGAGGGGACCCCCTTAGCCCTGCTCTGGCACGAAACTGGACAAAGGAAAGGGGAGTGACCACTCCCCTGACCTGCACCTCCCCTGGGAGGTGCCCAGAGCTCCTCCAGTGTGCTCCAGACCTCTGCCATCTTGGAAACAGAGGTGCTGCTGGCACACTGGACTGCTCTGAGTGGCCAGTGCCAACAGGTGACGTCAGAGACTCCTTGGATAGGCTCCTTCAGGTGTTGCTAGCCTATCCTCTCTCCTAAGTAGCCAAACCCTCTTTTCTGGATATTTAGGGTCTCTGTCTCTGGGGAAACTTTAGATAACGAATGCAAGAGCTCATCCGAGTTCCTCTGCATCTTTCTCTTCACCTTCTGATAAGGAATCGACTGCTGACCGCGCTGGAAGCCTGCAAACCTGCAACATAGTAGCAAAGACGACTACTGCAACTCTGTAACGCTGATCCTGCCGCCTTCTCGACTGTTTTCCTGCTTGTGCATGCTGTGGGGGTAGTCTGCCTCCTCTCTGCACCAGAAGCTCTGAAGAAATCTCCCGTGGGTCGACGGAATCTTCCCCCTGCAACCGCAGGCACCAAAAAGCTGCATTACCGGTCCCTTGGGTCTCCTCTCAGCACGACGAGCGAGGTCCCTCGAATCCAGCGACTCTGTCCAAGTGACCCCCACAGACCAGTGACTCTTCAGTCCAAGTTTGGTGGAGGTAAGTCCTTGCCTCACCTCGCTGGGCTGCATTGCTGGGAACCGCGACTTTTGCAGCTACTCGGGCCCCTGTGCACTTCCGGCGGAAATCCTTTGTGCACAGCCAAGCCTGGGTCCACGGCACTCTAACCTGCATTGCACGACTTTCTAAGTTGGTCTCCGGAGACGTGGGACTCCTTTGTGCAACTTCGGCAAGCACCGTTTCACGCATCCTCGTAGTGCCTGTTTCTGGCACTTCTCCGGGTGCTACCTGCTTCAGTGAGGGCTCTTTTTCTTGCTCGACGTCCCCTCTCTCTTCAGGTCCAACTTGCGACCTCCTGGTCCCTTGTGGGCCCCAGCAGCGTCCAAAAATGCCAAACGCACGATTTGCGACTAGCAAGGCTTGTTGGCGTCCTTTCGGCGGCAAAACACTTCTGCACAACTCTCCAAGGCAAGCGGGATCCGTCCACCAAAGGGGAAGTCTCTAGCCCTTTTCGTTCCTGCAGAAACCTCAGCTTCTTCTGTCCAGTAGAAGCTTCTTTGCACCCGCAGCTGGCATTTCCTGGGCATCTGCCCATCTCCGACTTGCTTGTGACTTTTGGACTTGGTCCCCTTGTTCCACAGGTACCCTAGATTGGAAATCCACAGTTGTTGCATTGCTGGTTTGTGTCTTTCCTGCATTATTCCTCTAACACGACTTCTTTGTCCTTAGGGGAACTTTAGGGCACTTTGCACTCACTTTTCAGGGTCTTGGGGAGGGTTATTTTTCTAACTCTCACTATTTTCTAATAGTCCCAGCGACCCTCTACAAGGTCACATAGGTTTGGGGTCCATTCGTGGTTCGCATTCCACTTTTGGAGTATATGGTTTGTGTTGCCCCTATCCCTATGTTTCCCCATTGCATCCTATTGTAACTATACATTGTTTGCACTGTTTTCTAAGACTATACTGCATATTTTTGCTATTGTGTATATATATCTTGTGTATATTTCCTATCCTCTCACTGAGGGTACACTCTAAGATACTTTGGCATATTGTCATAAAAATAAAGTACCTTTATTTTTAGTATAACTGTGTATTGTGTTTTCTTATGATATGGTGCATATGACACTAAGTGGTACTGTAGTAGCTTCACACGTCTCCTAGTTCAGCCTAAGCTGCTCTGCTAAGCTACCATTATCTATCAGCCTAAGCTGCTAGACACCCTATACACTAATAAGGGATAACTGGGCCTGGTGCAAGGTGCAAGTACCCCTTGGTACTCACTACAAGCCAGTCCAGCCTCCTACAACAATTCCTCTGGGATGCCCAGCATGGCTGCATGGGCATAAAACTCTACATTAGCCCAACCTGAGGCCTCTAGGGCATTACCTAAGAGACAGTCTACAGGTAAGCTAGGTGATACCACCACCTGCTTAGGGCCAGTAACTCCACCCCAACTAAACTGAATTATAGCTAAGGGAAGAAACTTAGTGGAGTTATGGACATCAATAATCTTATACTGTTGTCCAATGATGTGTTGATCAGGGTGCACTAGGTTTTCAGTCACCAAAGTGATACTGGCACCTGTGTCCCTGTAGGCCAAGGCCTCAACACCATTTATTGAAACTGTCTGCCTGTACTTATCCATTTTAAGGGGACAAGCAGCCAGTGTGGCAAGGCCAATGCCACTAGGTGTGACAGAAACTGTCTTGGGAGTGACTACCCCAGTTTCTACTATGGACCCATTAGTGAACCCAACTACACCCTTAACTTGACTGTTGCCAGCAGTCCCACCACTAGTACCACTACTTCTAGGGGCACTAGAGCTTGGTGTATTAGTGGTGGTAGGCTCATGGGGTTTACCTGGACAGGACTTATCCCCTGGTCTATGGCCTCTGTTTTTACACACAAAGCACCAAGGCTTTTTAAATTGTGTAGGTTGAGAAGAAGAGGAAGAATTTGTTTTATCCCCACCCCCTGAAGAGTGTTTAAGATTTGAAGTGGGATCTTTGGTTTTACCCTTGTCCCCATGCTTATCTTGAGATTTTTCACCATCTTTCTTCTTATTGTTCTCTTTGTCACCCCCTGTATGAACTTTTCTGTTCACCCTTGTTCTGACCCATTTGTCTGCCTTCTTTCCCAATTCTTGGGGAGAGGTCAGATCAGAGTCCACCAAGTACTGGTGCAACAAATCAGACACACAATTATTAAGAATATGCTCTCTCAGGATCAAGCTATACAGGCTGTCATAATCAGTAACTTTACTGCCATGTAACCACCCCTCCAAGGCCTTCACTGAATGGTCAATGAAATCAACCCAGTCTTGTGAAGACTCCTTTTTGGTCTCTCTGAAATTTATCCTGTACTGTTCAGTGGTTAAGCCATAACCATCCAGGAGTGCATTCTTAAGAACTTTGTAATCATTGGCTTCACTTTCTTTCACAGTAAGGAGCCTATCCCTACCCTTTCCACTAAATGATAGCCATTGGATAGCAGCCCACTGCCTTTGAGGGACATCCTGTACAGCACAGGCCCTCTCAAGTGCAGCAAACCACTTGTTAATGTCATCCCCCTCCTTATAAGGGGGAACTATCTTGTGCAGATTCCTGGAATCATGCTCTTTTGCAGGATGACTATGGGGAATACTGCTGCTGCCACCATGGGTTTCTAAACCCAATTTATGTCTCTCCTTCTCTACTTCTAAGGTCTGTCTATCCAAATCCAGCTGTTGCTTCTTGAGCTTCAGTCTGGTTTGTTCCACTCTCAATCTATTGAGCTCCCTTTCTAACAATCTGTCATCAGGGTGAGTGGGTGGGACATTCCTTGAAACAGAAGTATGGTGAGAATGGACAGAAGGAGACCAATCCCTTACAAATGCCACCCTAACAGCTTGGTTAACAGAAACATCACTTCTACTGTGGTAAGAAGGAATACTCTTGCTATGATGTGAGACAACACTATTTGTATGGTGTGACTCTACATCAGTACCAACTATGCTAGACTGTCTAGTAATGGGCAGGTTAGTAAGTTTCTTTCCTGAATCTTTTCCTAGGGGAGTCCCTGGATCAGATTGGGAACCATTAGCTACTTTTTCAACAGATGGGGCCCTTCTGGCCTTATCTTGTTCTTTAAGCATGTTAAGCAATAATTCCAAAGAAGGATTCTTCCCTACACTCAAACCTCTCTCTATGCAGAGACTCCTTGCTCCTTTCCAGCTAAGGTGATCATATGCAAGTTTGGACAGATCAACAGTTTGGCCTGTGCCAGACATTTTTTAAAGAGTTTAAGTGATAGAAAAAGTGAAGAAAAAGTTTTTCAGAACTTTTAGAAAGACAGAAAAAAAACTATTTAAACTTTTTAAGAACTTTTAGAAAGTTTAGAGGTACTTTTCAGCACTTAGAAAAGAGTGAAAAGAGGAAATGCAAAACTTTTTGGTTAGGTGTTCATACACTGAACTTGTTTTGTATATTTTTCTCTTATGAAAAGTACAATGACAAGAGTGGTAAGTAGTCTCAAAGCACTTATCCCACCGCTGCACAACCAATGTAGGAGGCTGGACTGGCTTGTAGTGAGTACCAAGGGGTACTTGCACCAGGCCCAGTTATCCCTTATTAGTGTATAGGGTGTCTAGCAGCATAGGCTGATAGATAATGGTAGCTTAGCAGAGCAGCTTAGGCTGAACTAGGAGACGAGTGAAGCTCCTACAGTACCACTAGTATCACTTGTACAATATCATAAGAAAACACAATACACAGATATACTAAAAATAAAGGTACTTTATTTTTATGACAATATGCTAAAGTATCTCAGAGTGTACCCTCAGTATGAGGATAGCAAATATACACAAGATATATGTACACAATACCAAAAATATGCAGTATAATCTTAGAAAACAGCGCAGACAATGTATAGTTACAATAGGATGCAATGGGGACACATAGGGATAGTGGCAAAACAAACCATATACTCCAAAAGTGGAATGCGAACCACGAATGGACCCCAAACCTATGTGACCTTGTAGAGGGTCGCTGGGCTATTAGAAAATAGTGAGGGTTAGAAAAATAGCCCACCCCAAGACCCTGAAAAGTGAGTGCAAAGTGCACTAAAGTTCCCCAAAGGACATAGAAGTCGTGATAGGGGAATTCTGCAGGAAAGACACAAACCAGCAATGCAACAACGATGGATTTCCAGTCGAGGGTACCTGTGGAACAAGGGGACCAAGTCCAAAAGTCACAAGCAAGTCGGAGATGGGCAGATGCCCAGGAAATGCCAGCTGTGGGTGCAAAGAAGCTGCTACTGGACAGTAGAAGCTGAGGATTCTGCAGGAACGACAAGACCTAGAGACTTACCCTTTGGAGGATGGATCCCCCACGCCATGGAGAGTCATGCAGAAGTGTTTTCCCGCCGAAAGACCGCCAACAAGCCTTGCTAGCTGCAAATCATGCAGTTAGGGTTTTTGGATGCTGCTGTGGCCCAGGAGGGACCAGGATGTCGCCAAATGCGTCTGGGGACAGAGGGGACGTCGAGCAAGACAAGGTGCTCACCCGAAGTTGCTCAAAGGAGTCCCACGTCGCCAGAGACCAACTTAGAAAGTCGTGCAATGCAGGTTAGAGTGCCGTGGACCCAGGCTTGGCTGTGCACCAAGGATTTCCACCGGAAGTGCACAGAGGCCGGAGTAGCTGCAAAAGTCGCGGTTCCCAGCAATGCAGTCTGGCGTGGGGAGGCAAGGACTTACCTCCACCAAACTTGGACTGAAGAGTCACTGGACTGTGGGAGTCACTTGGACATAGTTGCTGGATTCAAGGGACCTCGCTCGTCGTGCTGAGAGGAGACCCAGGGGACCAGTGATGCAGTTCTTTGGTGCCTGCGGTTGCAGGGGGAAGATTCCGTCGACCCACGGGAGATTTCTTCGGAGCTTCTAGTGCAGAGAGGAGGCAGACTACCCCCACAGCATGCACCACCAGGAAAACAGTGAGAAGGCGGCAGGATCAGCGTTACAGAGTTGCAGTAGTCGTCTTCGCTACTTTGTTGCAGTTTTGCAGGCTTCCAGCGCGGTCAGCAGTCGATTCCTTGGCAGAAGGTGAAGAGAGAGATGCAGAGGAACTCTGATGAGCTCTTGCATTCGTTATCTAAGGAAATCCCCAAAGCAGAGACCCTAAAAGAGGGTTTGGCTACTTAGGAGAGAGGATAGGCTAGCAACATCTGAAGGAGCCTATCAGAAGGAGTCTCTGACGTCACCTGCTGGCCCTGGCCACTCAGAGCAGTCCAGTGTGCCAGCAGCACCTCTGTTTCCAAGATGGCAGAGGTCTAGAGCACACAAGAGAAGCTCTGGGCACCTCCCAGAGGAGGTGCAGGTCAGGGGAGTGGTCACTCCCCTTTCCTTTGTCCAGTTTCGCGCCAGAGCAGGGCTGAGGGGTCCCTGAACCGGTGTAGACTGGCTTATGCAGAAATGGGCACCATCTGTGCCCATGAAAGCATTTCCAGAGGCTGGGGGAGGCTACTCCTCCCCTGCCTTCACACCATTTTCCAAAGGGAGAGGGTGTAACACCCTCTCTCAGAGAAAGTCCTTTGTTCTGCCATCCTGGGACAAGCCTGGCTGGACCCCAGGAGGGCAGAAACCTGTCTGAGGGGTTGGCAGCAGCAGCAGCTGCAGTGAAACCCCTGAAAAGGCAGTTTGGCAGTACCAGGGTCTGTGCTACAGACCACTGGGATCATGGGATTGTGCCAATTATGCCAGGATGGCATAGAGGGGGCAATTCCATGATCATAGACATGTTACATGGCCATATTCAGAGTTACCATTGTGAAGCTACACATAGGTAGTGACCTATGTGTAGTGCACGCGTGTAATGGTGTCCCCGCCCTCACAAAGTCCGGGGAATTTGCCCTGAACAATGTGGGGGCACCTTGGCTAGTGCCAGGGTGCCCTCACACTAAGTAACGTTGCACCTAACCTTTACCAGGTAAAGGTTAGACATATAGGTGACTTATAAGTTACTTAAGTGCAGTGGTAAATGGCTGTGAAATAACGTGGACGTTATTTCACTCAGGCTGCAGTGGCAGGCCTGTGTAAGAATTGTCAGAGCTCCCTATGGGTGGCAAAATAAATGCTGCAGCCCATAGGGATCTCCTGGAGCCCCAATACCCTGGGTACCTCAGTACCATATACTAGGGAATTATAAGGGTGTTCCAGTAAGCCAATGTAAATTGGTAAAATTGGTCACTAGCCTGTTAGTGACAATTTGAAAGAAATGAGAGAGCATAACCACTGAGGTTCTGATTAGCAGAGCCTCAGTGAGACAGTTAGGCACCACACAGGGAACACATACATATAGGCCACAACCTTATGCGCACTGGGGTCCTGACTAGCAGGGTCCCAGTGACACATAACAAACATACTGAATACATAGGGTTTTCACTATGAGCACTGGGCCCTGGCTAGCAGGATCCCAGTGAGACAGTGAAAACACCCAGACATACACTCACAAACAGGCCAAAAGTGGGGGTAACAAGGCTAGAAAGAGGCTACTTTCTCTCAGGCAGTCCCAGGTCTGTGTTCCACTTTAAAGTCCATTCCCTGTAGGGAGATGGACCACATAGGCAGTTTGGGATTTTCACCTTTCATTTGTTGGAGCAACCTGAGAGGCCTGTGGTCAGTCTGAACACGGAAGTGAGAGCTAAACAAGTATGGCCTCAACGTCTTCAGGGCCCAAACCACAACAAAGTCTTCCCTCTCTAGGGCCCTCCATTTGTGTTCCCTAGGGAGTAGCTTTTTGCTAATGAAAGCAACTGGCTGTTCATGTCCATCATCATTCCTTTGGGAGAGGACTTCTCCTATCCCCAACACTGAAGCATCTGTCTGTACCATGAATTCCCTTGAGTAGTCAAAGGCCTCTCTGTCCAGTTGATCTTTCTGGGCATCTTCCTGGAGGTAAGTTCTGTGAGGGGGCAACTATGGTGCCATAATTCTTCAAAAACCTCCTGTAAAATCCAGTCAAGCCAAGGAATGCCCTGACTTGGGTCTCAGTTGTAGGAGCCTCCCTAGCCAGAATAGTCTGAATCTTGGGTTGTAGAGGTTGTACCTGGCCTACACCAACCAGATGGCCCAGGTACACAACTTTTCCCTGCCCTATCTGGCACTTACTGGCTTTGATAGTGGCCCTGCCTTTTACAGGGCCTCAAGGACCTTTCCCAGGTGGATCAGGTGATCCTCCCAAGTGGAACTATAGACAGCTATATCATCTAAGTAAGCTGCACTAAAGGTTTCCAGCCCAGCAGGGACTTGGTTCACCAACCTCTGGGAGGTGGCAGGTGCATTTATGAGTCCAAAGGGCATAACTATGAACTGATAATTCCCACTGGGAGTAGAGAATGCTGGCCTCTCTTTTGCTCCTAGGGTCAGGCCAATCTGCCAGTACCCTGATGTTAAATTAAAATTACTCAGATATTACTCAGATATTTGGCTGCCCCTAGTCTGCCTATAAGCTCATCAGCTTTTGGAATTGGGTGTGCATCAGTTTTGGTTACTGAGTTGAGGCCCCTGTAGTCCACACAAAACCTAATTTCTTTCTTGTCACACTTGGAGTGAGGTTTGGGGCTGGCCCACGGGGCTCTTTGAGGGTTCAATGACACCCAAATGCATCGTTTTCTTGACTTCAGCTTCTATGCTTTCACTGACATGGTCAGACTGACTGTAAATGTTGTTCTTGACAGACAGGCTGTCACCAGTGTCCACATCATGGGTACACCAGTTTGTCTTCCCAGGGGTCAGAGAAAAAAGCCCAGCATATTGGTTAAGCACTTTCCTGCAATTGGTCTGCTGTTGTCCTGACTGGGTGTATGACAAGATCACTCCATCCACAGAACCATCTTGGGGATTGCTGGAGAGGAGTTCATGGAGAGGTTCACTTCCATTTTCCTGTCCCTCATCTGTGACCATGAGCATGGTCACATCAGCTCTGTCAAAGAAAGGGTTTAGGCGGTTGACATGAATGATCCTTTTGGGGCTTATGCAACTGCCTAGGTCTAATAGATAAGTGACCTCACCCTTTTCTTTCAAGAATGGGATAGGGTGCAGACCATTTGTCCTGGAGGGCCCTTGGAGCAAAAGGCTCCAACACCCAAACTTTCTGCCCTGGTTGGAACCCTACCATAGCAGCTTTTTGGACATACCAAAGCTTTTCTTTTGAAGCTCTTGGCTAGCCTGAAGATTTTTGCTGGTTTTCTCCATGTACTCGGCCATTCTGGAACACAGACCAAGCACATAGTCCACAATGTCCTGTTTGGGCTCTTTGAGAGGTCTCTTCCAGCCTTCCCTTACAAGTCTCAGTGGTCCCCTAACAGGATGCCCAAACAAAAGATCAAAGGGTGAAAAACCTACTCCCTTTTGGGGCCCTTCTCTCTAGGCAAACTGCAGGCAAGGAAGTAGGACATCCCATCTCCTTCTGAGTTTTTCAGGTTGTCCTCCAATCATACCTTTTAGGGTCTGGTTGAACCTCTCTATCAGCCCATTGGTCTGTGGATCGTATCGGGTAGTGAATTTATAAGTCACTCCACCTTTCTGCCTCATATGTTCTAAGTACGCAGACATGAAGTTTGACCCCCTGCCTGCTACTACCTCCTTAGGGAACCGTACCCTGGTAAAGACACCCAGGAGGGCTTTGCCCACTGCAGGTGCAGTGATGGTTCTGAGGGGAATAGCCTCAGGATACCCAGTGTCCTGACCCACTACCACTAGGGTGTATCTATGTCCTGATGCTGTTGGAGGGTTAAGGGGGCCAACAATGTAAACCCCTAACCTCTAAAAAGGAACCCCAACCACAGGCAGTGGAATTAAAGGAACCTTTAAGTGCCCACCTGCTTTGCCACTGGCTTGGCAGGAAGGACAGGACTGGCAAAAGTCCTTCACTTTTTGGGACATACCTGGCCAGTAGAAGTGGTTAACCAACCTACTCCATGTCTTGTTCTGAACCAGATGCACTGATAGGGGGATGTCATGTGCTAAAGTGAGAAGGAAGTCTCTCAACTTCTGGGGCACTACCATCCTCTTGGTTGCACCGGGCTTGAGGTCTCTGGCCTAAGTGTACAGGAGCCCCTCCTCCCAGTAGACCCTGTGGATACCACTGACATTTCCTAGCTCCTCCTGCCTGAGCAGCTTGCTGTCTCAGGTCTTCAAGAGTAGGACACTCTTTGTCCCTGGCACAGATCCTTCCTAGAAGGTCCCTCTGGTGCCAAGAGCTCTGGGTGGTAAGGCCCAAGCTCCTCATGCTCAGTTCCCTCTAAGGTGGGTGACTCCTTCTCCTCCTGAGAAGAGGGATCCTGTCTTGGGGTCTGTTGTGAAGTTGGTCCCCCAGTCTCCTTGCCTTTTCTCTTGGGAGGCTGGTCCACTATTTCAGGATCCAGCCTGCCTTTTTCTCTCTGAAGTTTGCTCTGTGCCCTAGTCTCGACACAAGCACACTCAGGAATTCCAAGCATTGCTGCATGGGTATTTACCTCAGCCCAGGGGAAATGCTCCAGATCATTACAAAGTAAGCAATCTACAGGGATGGATAAGGACACAACCACTTCTTTCTGTCCTGCTACTCCTCCCCATTCAAAGTTTACCATAGCCATGGGGTGGAACCTGGTCTCATTGTCAGCATTGGTGACAGGATAAGACCTCCCTTCTAGGAACTGAGTAGTGGGGAACAGGTGCTGAGACACCATAGTGATTCTAGTCCTTGTATCCCTCAAAGCTTCTATTTTTTCTCCATTAATCACAGGGTGTTGTCTGTATTTGGACATATTACTTGGCCAGGCAGCACAGGATAAATTTACTCCACCCTCAGTGACTAAGGTTGCCTCTGTGGGGACACTGAGATGGTCAGGCCACACCTCTGACCCCATCTGGACATTGGCAACTGCATCTACTGCAGGTTGTCTAGAGGCATTATTTTAGTTTTTTGCAGCCAGAGTCTCCAGTTTGGTGCCCTTTTCTCTTACAGTCTGAGCACCAAGCCTTGTTGGGGTCAAAGTGTTTCCCTTTGTACTCTCCCCTGGTCTGTGAGTAGTCTTTGGGCCCACCCTCCAGTGAAGATTTTTGGGGTCCTTGAAGAGACTCTTTGTTGTTTTTATCCTGGCTCCCATGTTTCCCTGGGGGGGGAGGGGGGGAGAGGGGGGGGGGGGCAGAGGGGGGGGGAATGGCCCATTTCTTTTGGTCTCCCCCCCCAGTGGTAGTTTTGGTAACCCTTGTTTTGACACAATGGTCTGCCTTACTCCCCAACTCTTGAGAGGGAAAGTGAACCCAGGTCTACCAGATGTTGATGTAGTCCATCATTGGAACAATTACTCAACAGATGCTCTTTCATAAATAAATTATACAGCCCATAATATTCTTATACCTTGTTCCCAGCTAACCAACCACCTAGCATTGTTACTGAATACTGAATAGTCCACAAAGTCAACCCATATTTGGCTCTGGGAATGTCGAGCCTCCCTGAACTTTATCCTGTACTCTTCAGTTGTAAATCCAAAGGCCTCAATTAGGGTACCCTTCATGAGGTCACAGGATTTAGAGTCTGCTTCATTCAGTGTCAGGAGCCTATTCCTGCACTTTCCTGATAATAACTCCTACATCAGTGTGCCCCAGTGTTTCTTTTCAATTTCTCACCCAATACAGGCTCTTTCAAAGGCAGAAAACCATTTCACTAAATCATCCCCTTCAGTGAAGGGAGGGACAACTCCTTTTGGGAGTTTAATGTTGAAAGCCTTTTCTTTCAACACTTGTATATTGCCACCAGAGATGGGTGCCAAGCCCAACTTTTTTCTCTTTTGTTTTATCGCCAAAAGCTGACTTTCTAAAGCCAGTCTTTTAGCCAGACTGGCAATTAGCAGGTCTGTGCCTGTGGGTGCTATAGTGCTTCTGTGAGAAGAGTAGCTACCCTCATCTTCATGTATCACAGGATCTTCATCCACCTCAGAGTCATCATCATCAGCTGGGGGATGATCTTTTTCATACTGGTCCACCAGAAACCTAAGTTTCTCTGTTTTGGGGCGTTTACAAGTTTGAAGTTTGTAAAGTCTGCAGAGTTTCCTTAATTGGTCATAGCTATATTCCTCATAAGGTTCCAGGTTGTGCTCCTGGTTTCTGGACTCTGAATCAGACATTTTAATCTCACTAAGGTTGGGACCTTTTTGAAATTTAGAACTCCCCTTTTTGGATAACCACCTAAAGCAAAAGACTTTTAAACTTTTTCCACAGCTATAGGGACCTAGCCACTGCCCTAACAATTACTTTTAAAAATTTGTAAAACATGTTAGTCAATTACAAAAAATGAAATACAATTATCCAAAATACAATTTGGAGAGTTATTTATGTGTTGACACAATTGTAAAAGTGGCATCTGTAGGAGGCTGGCCTGGCTTACAGTGGGTACCTAGTGGTACTTACACCTTGTACCAGGTCCAGTTACCCCTTATTAGTAGATTAGTAGTGTTCTAGCAGCTTGAGCTGATAGAGGTAGCTATAGCAGAGCAGCTTAGGCTGAACTAGGAGACATGCAAAGCTCTTACTATACCACTTATATCATATAGCACTGTATCATAAGAAACACAATACTCAGAGTTACTAAAAATAAAGGTACTTTATTTTAGTGACAATATGCCAAAAGTATCTCAGAGGATATACTCCCTCAGGATGTAAGTAATCTACACATAAACCAAAATCAGGTAAGTAAACAGTTAGAAAAGTACTGCAAACACTGTAGAACACAATATAATGCAATAGGAGTCAATAGGCCTAGGGGCAACACAAACAATATACTCCAAAAGTGGAATGCGAACCACAAATGGACCCCAGGTCTAGTGTAGTGTGTAGCGGGTCACTGGGAGTGTAAGAAAACACTAAGGTTGTCCAAGATACCCCACTCCAAGACCCTGAAAAGTAGGAGTAAATTTACCCTACTACCCCAGAAAGACAGTAAAGTCGAGACAGGGGAATCTGCAAAGACAACAACTGACTGCAAAGCACTGAAGACGCATTCCTGGACCTGAGGACCTGCAAAGGAAGGGGACCAAGTCCAAGAGTCATGCAAGTGTCCAGGGGGGCAGGGGCCCACTAAACCCCGGATGAAGGTGCAAAAGGGCTGCCTCCAGGTGGAAGAAGCCAAAGATTCTGCAGCAACGGAAGGTGCCAGGAATTTCTCCTTTGGTCAGAAGATGTCCCACAGTGTGCTGAAGGATGCAGAGTTGTTTTCACGCAGAAAGACCTCAAACAAGTCTTTCTAGCTGCAAGAGTCACGTTGAAGAAAATGGGTGCTGCCAGGGGCCACGAAGGACCACGAGGTCGCCTCTTAGAGGAGGAGACAGAAGGGGTGCTCAGCAACAGAGCGAGCCCACGCAGAAGCAGGCAGCACCCGCAGAAGTACTTGAACAGGCGTTCAAGAAATCTAAGCACGGCGGTCGTCTCAGCACAACAAAAGAGCCCCAATACCCTGGGTACCTCAGTACCACATACTAGGGAATTATATGGGTGTACCAGTATGCCAATGAGAATTGGCAAATTTAGTCACTAGTCTGTTAGTGACAAATTTTAAAGTAAAGAGAGAGCATAACCACTGAGGTTCTGGTTAGCAGAGCCTCAGTGAGACAGTTAGGCATCACACAGGAAACACATATAGGCCACAAACTTATGAGCACTGGGGTCCTGGCTAGCAGGGTCCCAGTGCCACATAACAAACATACAGACAACATAGGGTCTTCACTATGAGCACTGGGCCCTGGCTAGCAGGATCCCAGTGATACAGTGAAAACACCCTGACATATACTCACAAACAGGCCAAACCTGGGGGTAACAGGGCTAGAATGAGGCTACTTTCTCACACTTATTACATCTTATAAGTGTGATTCAGAACCTGGAAGAGATTAACTTTTCAAGTTTGGTGTCTCTGGAATCACAATTTAAAATCACATTTTATGGTGAAGTCGGATATTAAATAGCAATTCTGAAAATACCGCTTTTACAAAGTTGCCATTTTTTACTTTAGCCATTTGGTGTCGGTCTCTGATCACTTGTCTGAGGTGAATGAAAGCTGGGCTTTGGTTACTCCCCAAGACAGCCACACACAATGGGAGCTTAGATGTGACTGGATGGGTCATCCTGGAAGGATAGGAGGGAGAAGCTGGGCACAGCCTCACACCTGAATAAGCTGTGTCCTATCCCCACACAAAGGGCTGCATAATCCCATATAGTGAGTCTGGTGCCAGGGCAGGAAGGGCAGGACCTCTGAACTTCAAAGGCCTATCTCAGAAGTCTCTCCCACTTCAAAGGTCCTACTGGGTATAGGTACTGGACATTTGATACCACCAACTGAGTACACTTCTGGACCTCTGGATACTTTGCCAGGAAAAAGGACTGCTGCGCTGCTGAAGATCTGCTACCCTGCAGGACTGCTGCTTTGCTGGACTCCTGCCTTACTGTGCCACCATGCTGTTCCTCTGCCTGGGTGATAAGTAACGGACCTACATTCCTTGAACCTAGAGTGACTCGAAGGGCGAGCTGGCAGACCTCCTGATCTGAAGTCTCAGGGACATAAAAGACTTCCAACCATACTTCTTCTGCACCTTGACTCTTCCATCTGTGGGTCAGCCTTGCCAAGTGGTGCCACCTCAGTCAGGGACCACTGGAAGTGGGCACAAGGTGTTTGCTCCAGCAGAACCAACGCATCCTCTCCCGTTTATGCATCGTCTTGGATAAGCGGTGCATCTTCAAGCAGAGCAGATGCATTGCCGCTGCTACGTGGATCTGACCTGACCCATCGCCCTTGGAACTGAAATGGCCCTCTTTACAGGGTCACCCCCAAACATTTTGCCTTCCTCCTTCTACTTTTTCCTGTATTTTTGCTTAATGGCCTTAGGACTCTGGCCCTCATTATAACATTTGTGGTATATACCGCCTACCGCTGCGGCGACAGCTGCCAAAAGACCATTGCCGCAGCTACCAGCCGTGTGCCGTATTATGACTACAGCCGGATTTCCACCAGAAGAATGGCAGAAATCCGGCTGTGGCATGCAGGCGGATGGCAGTAAGGTGGTGCTGCTGCCAGCAGCAGCGGCACGCCAGTAGACCACCACAGACCGTATCATGACACATGATACGGCCTGGTGGTGTTCTGCTGGTGGACGCTGCTCTTGGCAGCAGCGCCCCATCCCGTCTCCTGCCGGAGGACCCCCTCACAAAAGGTAAGTCGGGTGCTCTGACCGGGGAGGGGGGTGTTGTGTGTGTGTGTGTTGGGGGGTGTGTGCATGTGTGTGTGCATGTCTGTGCGTGCATGAATGCGGGTGTGTGTTGCGTGTTGTGTGTGTGCATGTATAGATGTGTGAGTGCGTGTATGTTGGGTTGTGTGTATGTGTGTGTGCCTGTGTGTGTGGAAGTGTGTGTGAATGGATGTCTGCACGCGTGCTTGATTGTGAGAATGAGTGTGTGACTGCATGTGTTTCTGGAGAGGGAGAGGGTGGAAAGGAAACCAGGGGAGGGGGATGAGGGTGAGGAAGAACCCTATCAGTGACAGGGAAGGAATTCCCTGTCACTGATAGTGCCTACCGCCATTGTTTTCATGGCGGTAAGGAAGCCACGAAAACCATGGCGGTAGGTGGGGTCATAATCCCGCAGGTGGGCTAGTGACGGCTGCCGGGCTGGAGACTGAAGTCTCCAGCCCAGCGGCCATTACCACCGTGTCAGACGGTGTGGTACATTGGTGGTTTGGCTTGAGCCAAACCACTAATGTCTTAATAAGGGGGAAAGTACCGCTAGCCTGTTGGCAGTACTTTTCTCCATTTTACCGCCGTCCGCCGGGGCATGATGACCCCCTCTGTGTACTTTACCAAGCTAACCATTGCTAAAGTGCATGTGCTCACTCCCCTAAACATGGTTTGATTGGTGTTGGACCTGGTGCTTTTTGGAGGGTCATCCCCAAACCTTTTGCCTCCTTCTTCCTAGTTTTCTTGACCTGCTTTTGTTGGTTTTTGAACTCTGAGCACTTTACCACTGCTAACCAGTGCTAAAGGGCATATGCTCTCTGTGTAAATTGTACTGTTAATTGGTTTATCCATGATTGGCATATTTGATTTACTAGCAAGTCCCTAGTAATGTGCACTAGAGGTGCCCAGGGCCTGTAAATCAAATGCTACTAGTGGGCCTGCAGCACTGGTTGTGCCACCCACATAAGTAGCCCTGTAATCATGTCTCAGACCTGCCAAAGCAGGGTCTGTGTGTGCAGTTTTAAACTGTAAATTCAACTTGGCAAGTGTACCCACTTGCCAGGCCTAACCCTTCCCTTTTCCTACATATAAGAAACCCCTAAGGTAGGCCCTAGGTAGCCCCATGGGCATGGCCCAGTGTATGGTTAAGGTAGGACTTATACTAATGTGCTTTATATGTCCTGACAGTGAAATACTGCCAAATTCAGTCTTCACTGTTGCAAGGCATATCTCTCTCATAGGTTAACCTGGGTGCTTCCTTTAAACATGAATAAAGCGTAGCTTCCCCTTGGGAGCAGATAGACATGTGGAGTTTGGGACCTCTGAACTCACAATTTAAAAAATACATCTTTTAGTAAAGGTGGTTTTAAGATTGTGTGTTTGAAAATGCCACTTTTAGAAAGAGGGCATTTTCTTGCTTGAATCAATTTTGTGACTCTGTCTGTTTGTGGATTCCGTCTCGGTTAGTTTGACATTTGGGCTGTTTGCACCTCTCTCCAGACAGTGACACAAAGGGGGCTGGAGTGTAGCCTACATATTCTGATGAGCCATCTGTGCTAGGAGGGAGGGGAGGAGTGGTCACTCGCACCTGAAAGGGCTGTGCCTGCCCTCACACAATGCAGTCTCCAACCCCCTGGTGTGTGTCTGAGGCCTTGCCTGGGCAAGGCAGGATTTCACAAACAAGTGAGACTTTCCTTTGAAGTAAGCCTACTTCAAAGGCCAAAAGGGGTATAAGAAGAGCAGCAGAAACCACACACTTAGGCACTTCTTGAGGTAGATACTCTACCTCACAGACGCTTCTGGACAAAAAACCTGCTGGTGACAAAACCCTGAACCAGACCCGCCAAGAGGAACTGCCTGGCTGCCCAAAGGACTCACTGGAACTGCTTTTCTGAGAAGGACTGCTGCCTTGCTGTTGCCCTGCTGCCTTGCTGCTCTCTGGCTGTGCTGAGAAGTGCTCTCCAAGGGCTTGGATAGAGCTTGCCTCCTGTTCCCTGAAGTCTCAGGACCAAAAAGACTTCATTCCTGCAACTGTACTCCTTGTGCGCTGAAAATTCGACGCACAGCCTGCCAAAAACGATGCACAGCATGCCCCGCGGTGAGAAATTAACCACACGCCGAACTGGAATGACGCAGCCCGACTTCGCAAAGAGAAGATCAATGCAGTGCCTGCGTTGCGACCGGAACTTCGACGCACGGCCCACCGTATCGACGCACATCTGACCTGGGACGACGAAGCACGACTCCCAGAGAGGAATCGACGCAGCGGCTGCCATGTGGGAGAAATTTCCACGCAACGCCCACTGGATCAACGCAGCGCTTGTGACTACGCTCCGCAAGCCCAGGATTCCACGCACCATCCCAGGGGCGACAGAAAACCCCGCAACCCGAAGAGGAGCCAAGTCCCCATGCAGGAAATCAACGCAAAGTCTTCCCCTACATGGAAAATAGCTACACAAGTTAAAGTTAATGTGCGAACGGGCGAAACCGACGCACACCTCCCTGTTTTCCACCCATCTCCTCTTCTGCGGTCCTTTGCAGAGATTTTGAACGCAAACCAGGTACTTTGTGCTTGCAAGAGACCTTTATTGTTTTTAAGAGACATTTAAGGTTAAATTCCATACTGGTATCAGTTTGGATTTAATATTCTGAGTTGTTTGATACCAAACAACCCAGGGTGCAGAGAGGCCATTAGGTAGCTGGGAAACTCATGTCTGACCAGTGCCCAGTATATACATTAAAATGGCTGCTCACTCACTGTGCCCTAGGGTTAGCAACAGTGGGGGCATATTGCTCATGCAGCTATGCCCTCACATATAGTATGGTGTGTAGGAGGCTGGACTGTCTTGTAGTGAGTACCAAGGGGTACTTGCACCTTGCACCAGGCCCAGTTATCCCTTATTAGTGTATAGGGTGTCTAGCAGCTTACGCTGATAGATAATGGTAGCTTAGCAGAGCAGCTTAGGCTGAACTAGGAGACGTGTGAAGCTACTACAGTACCACTTAGTGTCATATGCACAATATCATAAGAAAACACAATACACAGTTATACTAAAAATAAAGGTACTTTATTTTTATGACAATATGCCAAAGTATCTCAGAGTGTATCCTCAGTGAGAGGATAGGAAATATACACAAGATATATATACACAATACCAAAAATATGCAGTATCGTCTTAGAAAACAGTGCAAACAATGTATAGTTACAATAGGATGCAATGGGGACACACAGGGATAGGGGCAACACAAACCATATACTCCAAAAGTGGAATGCGAACCACGAATGGACCCCAAACCTATGTGACCTTGTAGAGGGTCGCTGGGACTATTAGAAAATAGTGAGAGTTAGAAAAATAACCCTCCCCAAGACCCTGGAAAGTGAGTGCAAAGTGCACTAAAGTTCCCCCAAGGACAAAGAAGTCGTGATAGAGGAATAATGCAGGAAAGACACAAACCAACAATGCAACAACGATGGATTTCCAATCTAGGGTACCTGTGGAACAAGGGGACCAAGTCCAAAAGTCACAAGCAAGTTGGAGATGGGCAGATGCCCAGGAAATGCCAGCTGTGGGTGCAAAGAAGCTTCTACTGGACAAAAGAAGCTGAGGTTTCTGCAGGAACGAAAAGGGCTAGAGACCTCCCCTTTGGAGGACGGATACCACTCGCCGTGGAGAGTTGTGTAGAAGTGTTTTCCCGCCGAAAGAACACCAACAAGCTTTGCTAGCTGCAAATCGTGCAGTTAGCGTTTTTGGACGCTGCTGTGGCCCAGGAAGAACCAGGATGTCGCAAATTACGCCAGGAGGTAGAGGGAACGTCGCGCAAGAAAAGGAGCCCTCTCAGCAGCAGGTAGCACCCGGAGAAGTGCCAGAAACAGGCACTACGAGGATGCGTGAAACGGTGCTCACCCGAAGTTACACAAAGGAGTCCCACGTCGCCAGAGACCAACTTAGAAAGTCGTGCAATGCAGGTTAGAGTGCCGTGGACCCAGGCTTGGCTGTGCACAAAGGATTTCTGCCGGAAGTGCACAGGGGCCGGAGTAGCTGCAAAAGTCGCGGTTCCCAGCAATGCAGTCTAGCGAGGTGAGGCAAGGACTTACCTCCACCAAACTTGGACTGAAGAGTCACTGGACTGTGGGAGTCACTTAGACAGAGTTGCTGGATTCGAGGGACCTCGCTCGTTGTGCTGAGAGGAGACCCAAGGGACCGGTAATGCAGCTTTTTGGTGCCTGCGGTTGCAGGGGGAAGATTCCGTCGACCCACGGGAGATTTCTTCGGAGCTTCTAGTGCAGAGAGGAGGCAGACTACCCCCACAGCATGCACCACCAGGAAAACAGTCGAGAAGGCGGCAGGATCAGCGTTACAGAGTTGCAGTAGTCGTCTTAGCTACTATGTTGCAGTTTTGCAGGCTTCCAGCGCGGTCAGAAGTCGATTCCTTGGCAGAAGGTGAAGAGAGAGATGCAGAGGAACTCGGATGAGCTCTTGCATTCGTTATCTAAAGTTTCCCCAGAGACAGAAACCCTAAATAGCCAGAAAAGAGAGTTTGGCTACCTAGGAGAGAGGATAGGCTACTAACACCTGAAGGAGCCTATAGGAAGGAGTCTCTGACGTCACCTGGTGGCACTGGCCACTCAGAGCAGTCCAGTGTGCCAGCAGCACCTCTGTTTCCAAGATGGCAGAGGTCTGGAGCACACTGGAGGAGCTCTGGACACCTCCCAGGGGAGGTGCAGGTCAGGGGAGTGGTCACTCCCCTTTCCTTTGTCCAGTTTCGCGCCAGAGCAGGGCTAAGGGGTCCCCTGAACCGGTGTAGACTGGCTTATGCAGAATTGGGCACATCTGTGCCCAACAAAGCATTTCCAGAGGCTGGGGGAGGCTACTCCTCCCCTGCCTTCACACCATTTTCCAAAGGGAGAGGGTGTAACACCCTCTCTCAGAGGAAGTTCTTTGTTCTGCCATCCTGGGCCAGGCCTGGCTGGACCCCAGGAGGGCAGATGCCTGTCTGAGGGGTTGGCAGCAGCAGCAGCTTCAGTGAAACCCCAGGAAAGGTAGTTTGGCAGTACCAGGGTCTGTGTTACAGACCACTGGGATCATGGGATTGTGCCAACTATGCCAGGATGGCATATAGGGGGCAATTCCATGATCATAGACATGTTACATGGCCATATTCGGAGTTACCATTGTGAAGCTACATATAGGTAGTGACCTATATGTAGTGCACGCGTGTAATGGTGTCCCCGCACTCACAAAGTCCGGGGAATTGGCCCTGAACAATGTGGGGGTACCTTGGCTAGTGCCAGGGTGCCCTCACACTAAGTAACTTTGCACCTAACCTTTACCAGGTAGAGGTTAGACATATAGGTGACTTATAAGTTACTTAAGTGCAGTGTAAAATGGCTGTGAAATAACGTGGACGTTATTTCACTCAGGCTGCAGTGGCAGGCCTGTGTAAGAATTGTCAGAGCTCCCTATGGGTGGCAAAAGAAATGCTGCAGCCCATAGGGATCTCCTGGAACCCAAATACCCTGGGTACCTCAGTACCATATACTAGGGAATTATAAGGGTGTTCCAGTAAGCCAATGTAAAATGGTAAAATTGGTCACTAGCCTGTTAGTGACAATTTGAAAGAAATGAGAGAGCATAACCACTGAGGTTCTGATTAACAGAGCCTCAGTGAGACAGTTAGTCACTACACAGGTAACACATTCAGGCACACTTATGAGCACTGGGGCCCTGGTGAACAGGGTCCCAGTGACACATACAACTAAAACAACCTATATACAGTGAAAAATGGGGGTAACATGCCAGGCAAGATGGTACTTTCCTACACAACCCCCCCCTAAACGAAGGACAATAAAACTAGCCATGACCTGATGAGTCTTCATTGTCTAAGTGGAAATATCTGGAGAGTCCATCTGCATTGGAGTGGCTACTCCCAGGTCTATGTTCCACTGTATAGTCCATTCCCTGTAGGGATATGGACCACCTCAACAATTTAGGATTTTCACCTTTCATTTGTTTTAGCCAAAGTAGAGGTTTGTGGTCTGTCTGAACAATGAAGTGAGTGCCAAACAGGTATGGCCTCAACTTCTTCAGAGCCCAGACCACAGCAAAGGCCTCCCTCTCTATGGCAGACCAACGCTTTTCTCTAGGGGTCAACCTCCTATTAATAAAAGCAACAGGTTGATCCTGGCCCTCAGAATTAAGTTGTGATAGGACTGCCCCTACTCCTAATTCAGATGCATCAGTTTGGACATAGAATTTTTTAGAGTAACAAGGGCTTTTTAGGACAGGTGCAGAGAACATGGCCTGCTTCAGCTCCTCAAAAGCTTTCTGACAGTTTGCTGTCCATAATACCTTTTTAGGCATTTTCTTGGATGTGAGGTCATTAAGAGGGGCTGCAATGGAGCCACAGTTCTTAATGAACCTCCTGTAATACCCAGTGAGGCCTAGGAAGGCTCTCACCTGAGTCTGAGTGGTAGGGGGAATCCAATCAATAATTGTTTGGATTTTCCCCTGTAGTGGTGCAATCTGTTCCCCACCAACAAGGTGTCCCAGATAAACCACCTTACCCTGCCCTATCTGGCACTTTGAAGCCTTGATAGTGAGGCCTGCCTTTTGCAAGGCCTCCAAAACTTTCCATAGGTGGACCAGGTGATCATCCCAGCTGGAGCTAAAGACAGCTATATCGTCCAAATATGCTGCACTGAAAGCCTCCAGCCCTTGCAGGACTGTGTTCACCAACCTTTGAAAAGTGGCAGGTGCATTTTTCAAACCAAAAGGCATTACAGTAAACTGGTAATGGCCTCCAATGGTTGAAAATGCAGTTTTAGGTTTAGCATCTTCTGACAATTTGATCTGCCAATACCCTGCAGTCAAATCAAAAGTGCTTAGATACTTGGCAGATGCCAGTGTATCTATGAGCTCATCTGCCCTGGGTATAGGGTGAGCATCAGTTTTGGTTACCAGGTTGAGACCTCTATAGTCTGCACAAAACCGCATTTCCTTCTTTCCATCTTTGGAATGGGGTTTTGGTACAAGTACCACAGGAGAAGCCCATGGACTTTCAGAGTGCTCAACCACTCCTAGTTCTAACATTTTCTGCACCTCTTGCTTTATGCAGTCCCTGACATGGTCAGGCTGCCTATAGATCTTACTTTTGACAGGTAAATTGTCTCCAGTATCTATAGTGTGCTCACACCAAGAAGTGGTACCTGGCACAGTAGAGAAGAGTTCAGAGAATTGATCTAGGAGATTTATGAAATTGTCTTTCTGCTCAGCAGTAAGACAATCAGCCAAAACTACACCTTCCAGAAGAGCATCTTGTTCTGTGGAAGAGAAGAGATCAGGTAGAGGATCACTGTCTTCTTCCTGTCCCTCATCAGTTGCCATGAGCAGGGTGAGATCAGCCCTGTCATAGTAGGGTTTCAGGCGGTTTACATGGAGTACCCTAAGGGGACTCCTTGCAGTGCCTAAGTCAACTAAATAGGTGACTTCTCCCTTCTTTTCAACAATTGTGTGGGGTCCACTCCATTTATCTTGGAGTGCTCTTGGGGCCACAGGCTCCAAGACCCACACTTTCTGCCCTGGTTTGTACTGAACCAAGACAGCCTTCTGATCATGCCATTGCTTCTGGAGCTCTTGGCTGGCCTGAAGGTTTTTACTGGCCTTTTTCATATACTCAGCCATCCTTGATCTGAGGCCAAGTACATAATCCACAATATCTTGCTTTGGAGCTTTTAAAGGTTGTTCCCAACCCTCCTTGACAAGTGTTAGTGGACCCCTAACAGGGTGACCAAAGAGGAGTTCAAAGGGGCTGAAGCCCACTCCTTTCTGGGGTACCTCCCTGTAGGCAAAAAGGAGGCATGGTAACAGGATATCCCATCTCCTGCGGAGTTTTTCAGGGAGACCCATAATCATGCCTTTGAGAGTTTTATTAAATCTCTCCACCAGTCCATTTGTTTGTGGATGATAGGGTGTAGTGAACTTGTAAGTTACACCACACTCCTTCCACATGGCCTTTAAGTATGCAGACATGAAATTGCTTCCCCTGTCTGATACTACTTCCTTTGGGAAGCCCACCCTAGAAAATATTCCTAGGAGGGCCTTTGCCACTGCAGGTGCTGTAGTGGTCCTTAAAGGAATTGCTTCAGGATATCTTGTGGCATGGTCCATTACCACCAAGATAAACCTATTGCCTGAAGCAGTAGGAGGGTGAAGGGGGCCAACTATGTCAACCCCTACCCTTTCAAAGGGAACCCCGACCACAGGCAGTGGAATAAGGGGTGCCTTTGGAGTGCCACCTGTCTTGCCACTGGCTTGACAGGTTTCACAGGACTTACAAAATTCCTTTGTGTCCTCAGACATCCTAGGCCAATGAAACAAGGGAACAAGTCTGTCCCAAGTTTTCATTTGTCCCAGGTGTCCAGCTAGGGGAATGTCGTGGGCAAGAGTTAGGAGGAACTTTCTGTACTCCTGAGGAATCACTAATCTCCTGGCAGTTCCAGGTTTAGGATCCCTTGTTTCAGTGTACAAGAGATTGTCCTCCCAGTAAACTCTGTGAGAGTCACTGACATCCCCATTAGCCTGTTTGACAGCTTGCTGTCTTAGACCCTCTAGTGTGGGACAGGTTTGCTGTGCCACACTCAGCTCCTCCCTGGCAGGCCCCCCTTCACCTAAAAGCTCAGCAGTGTCTGCTTCCAGCTCCTCTGGTGTAGGTTCTGCACAGGGTGGACATTCTTCTTCCTCAGAAGTAGAATCCACAGTAGAGGGAGGGATAGTAGGAAGTGGTTTGCTTCTACTAGCCCTAGCTTTAGGGAGCACTTGGTCCATTGTTCCAGGATCCAAGCTTCCCTGTCCTTTTTGCTTTTTGGCCTGAGCTCTGGTTAAAGCAAAAATATGCCCTGGGATGCCCAGCATTGCTGCATGGGCCTCCAACTCCACATCTGACCAAGCTGATGTCTCCAAATCATTTCCTAGTAGACAGTCTACAGGTAAATCTGTGGCTACCACAACTTTCTTTGGACCAGTAACCCCCCCCCCAGTTGAGATTAACAACAGCCATGGGGTGGCTAAGTGTGTTGTTGTGAGCATCGGTTACTTGGTACTGGTGACCAAGTAGGTGTTGTTCAGGGTGGACCAGTTTCTCTATGACCATAGTCACACTGGCTCCAGTGTCCCTGTAGGCCTGAACCTCAACACCATTTATTAGGGGTAGCTGCTTGTACTTATCCATATTAAGGGGACAAGCAACTAAGGTGGCTAAATCAATAGCCCCCTCAGAGACTAATATAGCCTCTGTGGTCTCCCTAACAAGACCAACCCCAACTAAGTTACCAATAGTGAGCCCAGCTACTCCCTTGGATTGGCTATTAGTAGGTTTGCTCCCACCACCACTGCTATTAGTAGGGACACTAGGTGTAGCAGTAGGGGTTGTAGTGGTAGGAGGCTTGGTGCTTTTCTTTGGACAACTGGGATCTGTTGTCCAATGGCCTTTTACTTTACATAAATAGCACCATGGTTTCTTTTCTTTGTTTTGATTAAAAGAGGATTTGTGCCCACCACCCCCACCAGAGTGTTTGTGTGGGCCTGATGAAGACTCATTTTTAGATTTCTCCCCACCCTTGTCAGAAGACTTACCATCCTTCTTTTTGTTGCCATCTTTGTCACCCCCTGTATGAACTTTTCTGTTCACCCTTGTTCTGACCCATTTGTCTGCCTTCTTTCCCAATTCTTGGGGAGAGGTCAGATCAGAGTCCACCAAGTACTGGTGCAACAAATCAGACACACAATTATTAAGAATATGCTCTCTCAGGATCAAGTTATACAGGCTGTCATAATCAGTAACTTTACTGCCATGTAACCACCCCTCCAAGGCCTTCACTGAATGGTCAATGAAATCAACCCAGTCTTGTGAAGACTCCTTTTTGGTCTCTCTGAACTTTATCCTGTACTGTTCAGTGGTTAAGCCATAACCATCCAGGAGTGCATTCTTAAGAACTGTAAAATTATTGGCATCACTTTCTTTCACAGTAAGGAGCCTATCCCTACCTTTTCCACTAAATGATAGCCATAGGATAGCAGCCCACTGCCTTTGAGGGACATCCTGTACAACACAGGCCCTCTCAAGTGCAGCAAACCACTTGTTAATGTCATAACCCTCCTTATAAGGGGGAACTATCTTGTGCAGATTCCTGGAATCATGCTCTTTTGCAGGATAACTATGGGGAATACTGCTGCTGCCACCATGGGTTTCTAAACCCAGTTTCTGTCTCTCCTTCTCTACTTCTAAAGTCTGTCTATCCAAATCCAGCTGTTGCTTCTTGAGCTTCAGTCTGGTTTGTTCCACTCTCAATCTATTGAGCTCCCTTTCTAACAATCTGTCATCAGGGTGGGTGGGAGGGACATGTCTTGAAACAGAAGTATGGTGAGAATGGACAGAAGGAGACCTGTCCCTTACAGAGGGCACACTAACAGCTTGGCTAACAGAAATATCAGTACCACTGTGGTGAGAATAAATGCTTTTGCTATGATGTGAGACAACACTATTTGTATGGTGTGGCTCTTCATCATTACCAACTATGCTAGACTGTCTAGTAATGGGCAGGCTAGGAAGTTTCTTTCCTGATCTTTTTCCTGGGGGAGTCCCTGGATCAGATTGGGAACCATTAGCTACTTTTTCAACAGATGGGGCACTTTTAGCCTTATCTTGTTCTCTAAGCATGTTAAGTAACAGTTCCAAGGAAGGATTCTTCCCTACACTCAAACCTCTCTCTATGCAGAGACTCCTTGCTCCTTTCCAGCTAAGGTGATCATATGCAAGTTTGGACAGATCAACATTTTGGCCTGTGCCAGACATTTTTAGAGAGAGTTAAAGTGATAGCAAAAGATAAAAAGTTTGTCAGAGCTTTTAGAAAGACAGAGAGAAAAACTTTGTAAACTTTTTAGAAAGTTAGAAGTACTTTCCAGCACTTAGAAAAGAGTGAAAAGAGGAAATGCAAAACTTTTTGGCTATGTGTATATACACTGAACTTGTTTTGTACATTTTTCTCTTATGAAAAGTACAATGACAAGAGTGGTAAGTAGTCTCAAAGCACTTATCCCACCGCTGCACAACCAATGTAGGAGGCTGGACTGGCTTGTAGTGATTACCAAGGGGTAGTTGCACCTTGCACCAGGCCAAGTTATCCCTTATTAGTGTATAGGGTGTCTAGCAGCTTAGGCTGATAGATAATGGTAGCTTAGCAGAGCAGCTTAGGCTGAACTAGGAGACGTGTGAAGCTACTACAGTACCACTTAGTGTCATATGCACAATATCATAAGAAAACACAATACACAGTTATACTAAAAATAAAGGTACTTTATTTTTATGACAATATGCCAAAGTATCTTAGAGTGTACCCTCAGGGAGAGGATAGGAAATATACACAAGATATATATACACAATAGCAAAAATATGCAGTATAGTCTTAGAAAACAGAGCAAACAATGTATAGTTACAATAGGATGCAATGGGGACACATAGGGATAGGGGCAACACAAACCATATACTCCAAAAGTTGAATGCGAACCTCGAATGGACCCCAAACCTATGTGACCTTGTAGAGGGTCGCTGGGACTATTAGAAAATAGTGAGAGTTAGAAAAATAACCCTCCCCAAGACCCTGAAAAGTGAGTGCAAAGTGCACTAAAGTTCCCCCAAAGACAAAGAAGTCGTGATAGAGGAATAATGCAGGAAAGACACAAACTAACAATGCAAAAACGATGGATTTCCAATCTAGGGTACCTGTGGAACAAGGGGACCAAGTCCAAAAGTCACAAGCAAGTCGGAGATGGGCATATGCCCAGGAAATGCCAGCTGTGGGTGCAAAGAAGCTAATACTGGACAGAAGAAGCTGAGGTTTCTGCAGGAACGAAAAGGGCTAGAGACTTCTCCTTTGGTGGACGGATCCCTCTTGCCGTGGAGAGTCGTGCAGAAGTGATTTCCCGCCGAAAGAACGCCAACAAGCTTTGCTAGCTGCAAATCGTGCGGTTAGCGTTTTTGGACGCTGCTGTGGCCCAGGAAAGACCAGTATGTTGCAAATTGCGCCAGGAAGTAGAGGGGACATCGATCAAGACAATGTGCCCTCTCACCAGCAGGTAGCACCCGGAGAAGTGCCAGAAACAGGCACTACAAGGATGCGTGAAACGGTGCTCACCCGAAGTTACACAAAGGAGTCCCACGTCGCCGGAGACTAACTTAGAAAGTCGTGCAATGCAGGTTACAGTGCCGTGGACCCAGGCTTGGCTGTGCACAAAGGATTTCCGCCGGAAGTGCACAGGGGCCGGAGTAGCTGCAAAAGTCGCGGTTCCCAGCAATGCAGTCTAGCGAGGTGAGGCAAGGACTTACCTCCACCAAACTTGGACTGAAGAGTCACTGGACTGTGGGAGTCACTTGGACAGAGTTGCTGGATTCGAGGGACCTCGCTCGTCATGCTAAGAGGAGACCCAAGAGACCGGTAATGCAGCTTTTTGGTGCCTGCGGTTGCAGGGGGAAGATTCCGTCGACCCACGGGAGATTTCTTCGGAGCTTCTAGTGCAGAGAGGAGGCAGACTACCCCCACAGCATGCACCACCAGGAAAACAGTCGAGAAGGCGGCAGGATCAGCGTTACATAGTTGCAGTAGTCGTCTTAGCTACTATGTTGCAGTTTTGCAGGCTTCCAGCGCGGTCAGCAGTCGATTCCTTGGCAGAAGGTGAAGAGAGAGATGCAGAGGAACTCGGATGAGCTCTTGCATTCGTTATCTAAAGTTTCCCCAGAGACAGAGACCCTAAATAGCCAGAAAAGAGGGTTTGGCTACCTAGGAGAGAGGATAGGCTAGCAACACCTGAAGGAGCCTATCAGAAGGAGTCTCTGACGTCACCTGGTGGCACTGGCCACTCAGAGCAGTCCAGTGTGCCAGCAGCACCTCTGTTTCCAAGATGGCAGAGGTCGGGAGCACACTGGAGGAGCTCTGGACACCTCCCAGGGGAGGTGCAGGTCAGGGGAGTGGTCACTCCCCTTTCCTTTGTCCAGTTTCGCGCCAGAGCAGGGTTAAGGGGTCCACTGAACCGGTGTAGACTGGCTTATGCAGAATTGGGCACATCTGTGCCCAAGAAAGCATTTCCAGAGGCTGGGGGAGGCTACTCCTCCCCTGCCTTCACACCATTTTCCAAAGGGAGAGGGTGTAACACCCTCTCTCAGAGGAAGTTCTTTGTTCTGCCATTCTGGGTCAGGCCTGGCTGGACCCCAGGAGGGCAGATGCCTGTCTGAGGGGTTGGCAGCAGCAGCAGCTGCAGTGAAACCCCAGGAAAGGTTGTTTGGCAGTACCAGGGTCTGTGCTACAGACCACTGGGATCATGGGATTGTGCCAACTATGCCAGGATGGCATAGAGGGGGCAATTCCATGATCATAGACATGTTACATGGCCATATTCGGAGTTACCATTGTGAAGCTACATATAGGTAGTGACCTATATGTAGTGCATGCGTGTAATGGTGTCCCCGCACTCACAAAGTCCGAGGAATTGGCCCTGAACAATGTGGGGGCACCTTGGCTAGTGACAGGGTGCCCTCACACTAAGTAACTTTGCACCTAACCTTTACCAGGTAAAGGTTAGACATATAGGTGACTTATAAGTTACTTAAGTGCAGTGTAAAATGGCTGTGAAATAACGTGGACGTTATTTCACTCAGGCTGCAGTGGCAGGCCTGTGTAAGAATTGTCAGAGCTCCCTATGGGTGGCAAAAGAAATGCTGCAGCCCATAGGGATCTCCTGGAACCCCAATACCCTGGGTACCTCAGTACCATATACTAGGGAATTATAAGGGTGTTCCAGTAAGCCAATGTAAATTGGTAAAATTGGTCACTAGCCTGTTAGTGACAATTTGAAAGAAATGAGAGAGCATAACCACTGAGGTTCTGATTAGCAGAGCCTCAGTGAGACAGTTAGTCACTACACAGGTAACACATTCAGGCACACTTATGAGCACTGTGGCCCTGGTGAACAGGGTCCCAGTGACCCATGCAACTAAAACAACATATATACAGTGAAAAATGTGTGTAACATGCCAGGCAAGATGGTACTTTCCTACATGGTGCACCCTGCCTTTGGGCTGAAAGGCCTGCTAGAGAGATGACTTACCCATAATATATGCAGTGTATGGTGGACAGGGCATACAGAGAGTGTGCCATGTCGAATGTATCATTTTAGGGTTGCCCCAGTATGCTCAGCCTGCAATGGCAATGCTGAGTGCATCTGGGTGCAGGGCCCTTGGGGGTGGCACAGTCAGTGCTGCTGCCCTCAGGGGCCTATTCTTAATATGTTTTGTCCTGGGTACTGGGGTACCCATTTACTAGAGACTTACAGGGGTATTTAAGAGTATAACAAATTGTGCCAAGCATCACAAACGTTTTAGGGAAAGAGATCTGGCCCAGGGAACCTGTTTAGCAGGGGCCCTGGGTACTACCAACTTCTAGAACACATCAACATCAGGCAAAAGGTGGGGGCTAACCATGCAAAAAAGAGACCTCCTCTCACACTACCCACCCCCAAACGAAAGAGGATGAGACTACCCTTTCCCTAGTGAGTCTTCATCTTCTAAGGGGAAGAACCTGGAGAGGTCATCTTCATTGGCATGGGCAGTCCCAGGTCTGTGTTCCACTTTAAAGTCCATTCAATGTAGGGAGATGGACCATATAGGCAGTTTGGGATTTTCACCTTTCATTTGTTGGAGCCACCTGAGAGGCCTGTGGTCAGTTTGAACAACGAAGTGAGAGCTAAACAAGTATGGCCTCAACGTCTTCAGGGCCCAAACCACAACAATGGCTTCCCTCTCTATAGCCTTCCATTTGTGTATCCTAGGGAGTAGCTTTTTGTTAATAAAAGCAACTGGCTGGTCATGTCCATCATTATTCCTTTGGGAGAGGACTTCTCCTATCCCCAACTCTGAAGCATCTTTCTGTACTATGAATTCCCATGAGTAGTCAAAGGCCTCTCTGTCCAGTTGATCTTTCTGGGCATCTTCCTGGAGGTAAGTTCTGTGAGGGGGCAACTATGGTGCCATAATCCTTCACAAACCTCCTGTAAAATCCAGTCAAGCTAAGGAATGCCCTGACTTGGGTCTCAGTTGTAGAAGCCTCCCAAGCCAGAATAGTCTGAATCTTGGGTTGTAGAGGTTGTACCTGGCCTACACCAACCAGGTGGCCCAGGTACACAACTTTTCCCTGCCCTATCTGGCACTTACTGGCTTTGATAGTGGCCCTGCCTTTTGCAGGGCCTCAAGGATCTTTCCCAGGTGGATCAGGTGATCCTCCCAAGTGGAACTATAGACAGCTATATCATCTAAGTAAGCTGCACTAAAGGTTTCCAGCCCAGCAAGGACTTGGTTCACCAACCTTTGGGAGGTGGCAGGTGCATTTATGAGTCCAAAGGGCATAACAGTGTACTGATAATTCCCACTGGGAGTAGAGAATGCTGGCCTCTCTTTTGCTCCTAGGGTCAGGCCAATCTCCCAGTACCCTGATGTTAAATTAAAATTACTCAGATATTACTCAGATATTTGGCTGCCCCTAGTCTGCCTATGAGCTCATCAGCTTTTGGAACTGGGTGTGCATCAGTTTTGGTTACTGAGTTGGGGCCCCTGTAGTCCACACAAAATCTCATTTCTTTCTTGTCACACTTGGAGTGAGGTTTGGGGACTAACACTACTGGGCTGGCCCATGGGGCTCTCTGAGGGTTCAATGACACCCAAATGCATCATTTTCTTGACTTCAGCTTCTATGCTTTCACTGACATGGTCAGACTGACTGTAAATGTTGTTCTTGACAGACAGGCTGTCACTAGTGTCCACATCATGGGTACACCAGTTTGTCTTCCCAGGGGTCAGAGAAAAAAGCCCAGCATATTGGTTTAGCACTTTCCTGCAATTGGTCTGCTGTTGTCCTGACAAGATCACTCCATCCACAGAACCATTTTGGGGATTGCTGGAGAAGAGTTCATGGAGAGGTTCACTCCCATCTTCCTGTCCCTCATCTGTGACCATGAGCATGGTTACATCAGCTTTGTCAAAGAAGGGTTTTAGGAGGTTCACATGAATGATCCTTTTGGGGTTTATGCAACTGCCTAGGTCCACTAGATAAGTGACCTCCGCTTTTCTTTCAAGAATGGGATAGGGTGCAGACCATTTGTCCTGGAGGGCCCTTGGAGCAACAGGCTCCAACACCCAAACTTTCTGCCCTGGTTGGAACCCCACCATAGCAGCTTTTTTGGTCATACCAAAGTTTTTCTTTTGAAGCCAAGCACATAGTCCACAATGTCCTGTTTGGGCTCTTTGAGAGGTCTCTCCCAGCCTTCCCTTACAAGTCTCAGTGGTTCCCTAACAGGATGCCCAAACAAAAGATCAAAGGGTGAAAAACCTACTCTCTTTTGTGGCCCTTCTCTCTAAGCAAACAGCAGGCAAGGAAGTAGGACATCCCATTTCCTTCTGAGTTTTTCAGGAAGTCCTCCAATCATGCCTTTTAGGGTCTGGTTGAACCTCTATATCAGCCCATTGGTCTGTGGATCGTATGGGGTAGTGAATTTATAAGTCACTCCACATTCCTGCCTCATATGTTCTAAGTACGCAGACATGAGGTTTGACCCCCTGCCTGCCACTACCTCCTTAGGGAACCCTACCCTGTTAAAGACACCCAGGAGGGCTTTGGCCACTGCAGGTGCAGTGATGGTTCTAAGGGGAATAGCCTCAGGATACCTAGTGTCATGATCCACTACCACAAGGGTGTATCTATGTCCTGATGCTGTTGGAGGGTTAAGGGGGCCAGCAATGTCAACCCCTAACCTCTAAAAAGGAACCACAACCACAGGCAGTGGAATTAAAGGGTCCTTTAAGTGCCCAACTGCTTTGCCACTGGCTTGGCAGGAGGGGCAGGACTGGCAAAAGTCCTTCACTTTTTGGGACATACCTGGCCAGTAGAAGTGGTTAACCAACCTACTCCATGTCTTGTTCTGACCCAGATGCACTGATAGGGGGATGTCATGCGCTAAAGTGAGAAGAAAGTCTCTGAAATTCTGGGGCACTACCATCCTCCTGGTTGCACCGGGCTTGAGGTCTCTGGCATAAGTGTACAGGAGCCCCTCCTCCCAGTAGACCCTGTGGGTACCACTGACATTTCCTAGCTCCTCCTGCCTGAGCAGCTTGCTGTCTCAGGTCTTCAAGAGTAGGACACTCTTTGTCCCTGGCACAGATCCTTCCTGAAGGTCCCCCTGGGGCCAAGAGCTCTGGGTGGTAAGGCCTAAGCTCCTCATGCTCAGTTCCCTCTAAGGTGGGTGACTCCTTCTCCTCCTGAGAATAGGGGTCCTGTCTTGGGGTCTGTTGTGAAGCTGGTCCCCCAGTCTCCTTGCCTTTTCTCTTGGGAGGCTGGTCCACTATTTCAGGATCCAGCCTGCCTTTTTCTCTCTGAAGTTTGCTCTGTGCCCTAGTCTCAACACACAAGCACACTCAGGAATTCCAAGCATTGCTGCATGGGTCTTTACCTCAGCCCAGGGGAAATGCTCCAGATCGTTACCAAGTAAGCAAGCTACAGGGATGGATAAGGACACAACCACTTCTTTCTGTCCTGCTACTCCTCCCCATTCAAAGTTTACCATAGCCATAGGGTGGAACCTGGTCTCATTGTCAGCATTGGTGACCTCCCTACTAGGAACTGAGTAGTGGGGAGCAGGTGCTGCGACACCATAGTGATGCCAGTCCCTGTATCCCTCAAAGCTTCTATTTTTTCTCCATTAATCACAGGGTGCTGTCTGTATTTGGACATATTACTTGGCCAGGCAGCACAGGATAAGTCTACTCCACCCTCAGTGACTAAGGTTGCCTCTGTGGGGACAGTGACATGGTCAGGCCACACCTCTGACCCCATCTCCCCATCTGGACATTGGCAACTGCATTTACTGCAGGTTGTCTAGAGGCATTCTTTTTGTTTTTGCAGCCAGAGTCTCCACTTTGGTGCCCTTTTCTCTTACAGTCTGAGCACCAAGCCTTGTTGGGGTCAAAGTGTTTCCCTTTGTACTCTCCCCTGGTCTGTGAGTAGTCTTTGGGCCCACCCTACAGTGAAGATTTTTGGGGGCCTTGAAGAGACTCTTTGTTGTTTTTACCCTGGCTCCCATGTTTCCCTGGGGGGGGGAGGGGGGGGGATGGGAATGGCCCATTTCTTTTGGTCTCCCCCCCCAGTGGTAGTTTTGGTAACCCTTGTTTTGACTCAATGGTCTGCCTTCCTCCCCAACTCTTGAGAGGGAAAGTGAACCCAGGTCTACCAGATGTTGATGTAGTCCATCATTGGAACAATTACTCAACAAATGCTCTTTCATAAATAAATTATACAGCCCATCATATTCTTATACCTTGTTCCCTGCTAACCAACCACCTAGCATTGTTACTGAATACTGAATAGTCCACAACGTCAACCCATGTTTGGCTCTGGGAATGTCGAGCCTCCCTGAACTCTATCCTGTACTCTTCAGTTGTAAATCCAAAGGCCTCAATTAGGGTACCCTTCATGAGGTCACAGGATTTAGAGTCTGCTTCATTCAGTGTCAGGACCCTATCCCTGCACTTTCCTGAGAATAACTCCTACATCAGTGTGCCCCAGTGTTTCTTTTCAATTTCTCACCCAATACAGGCTCTTTCAAAGGCAGAAAACCATTTCACTAAATCATCCCCTCAGTGAAGGGAGGGACAACTCCTTTTGGGAGTTTAATGTTGAAAGCCTTTTCTTTCAACACTTGTATGCTGCCACCAAAGATGGGTGCCAAGCCCAACTCTTTTCTATTTTGTTCTATCGCCAAAAGCTGACTTTCTAAAGCCAGTCTTTTAGCCAGACTGGCAATTAGCAGGTTTGTGCCTGTGGGTGCTATAGAGCTTCTGTGAGAAGAATAGCTACCCTCATCTCCATGTACCATAGAATCTTCATCCACCTCAGGGTCATCATCATCAGCTGGGGGATGATCTTTTTCATACTGGTCCACCAGAAAGGAATAGTTTCTTACCTGTAACTCCAGTTCTCTCGTAGGGGTATTTCCATGATAGTCATAAGCACTGAATAGTTCTGCACGCCTGCGGGGACCCCAGAGCACTGTTCTGAAGTGTGTTCTTAAATGTAAATGTTTGCCTTTCTTGAAAAAGGCCTGTAAAGTCACTTAAGAATATCAATGTGTAGCCTAGAGGAAAATCTATTAAGGCCAAATTGTTCATTCTTTTGTTTGAAAAAAAAAAGGAAACTGTAGTACAGATATACCTTTAAAACATATTTATTCTAGAAATGTAGTAGAAAACATGTTTTCCAACCTTTTTTACAACTTCAAAATGAGGATGAAACAATGCAGGGCAGTGTAGCCCATAGGCTGCCATTATACAGAATGTAAATAGAGCTGTGACTTTAAGAAGAGAAAGTCTTCCTGTATCCCATCATGCACAGCAAAAGGCAGTTGCCTCAGTTCTTTTTGTAGGCTTGTAATATGACATGAAGAAATCTGAATATCTCTTTCATTATCAATCTCATTATTATTATAGTTATCATCATGTCAACTCCACAGAGGAGGAGGGAGGGTTGCTTATGACTATCATGGAAATACCCCTACGAGAGAACTGGAGTTGCAGGTAAGAAACTATTCCTTCTCTCGTAGGGGATTTCCATGTATAGTCATAAGCACTGAATAGATTAGCAAGCCCATCCCAATAACCGCGGTGGAGTAGACAGAACAATAAAGAAACAATAAATCACGCAAAGAGATTCTTAAGAGAGGCCTGTCCAACCTGAGCATCTGTCCTAGCATCTGAATCAAGACAGTAATGCTTAGTAAAGGTGTGGACAGATCTCCAGGTAGCCGCTTTACATATTTCTGCTAAAGGAATGTTTCTCATCAAAGCAGCAGTTGCTGCCTTCCCCCTAGTATAATGGGCTTTAGGCCTGCCATCGAGGGATTTATTTGCTAACTGATAACAGAATACGATACATGAGACAATCCACCTGGATAAGGATTGTTTGGAGGTGGCCAGACCTGTTCTAACTGGGCCATAGTTAATAAACAGCTGTTGTGAATTGCGCAAAGATTTTGTTCTATCCAAGTAAAAATTAAAACCCCTTTTACATCGAGAGAATGTAGGGTTCTCTCAGCAGGAGTAGATGGATTTTGGAACAAAGTCGGTAAGGAGATGGTCTGGTTTACGTGAAAGTCTGAAATGGCTTTAGGTCGAAATTTAGGATGTGTTCTCATTACTACTTTTGAGGAATGAAAAACCGTATAAGGTTCCTGAGCACAAAGGGCCTGGATGTCACTAACCCTGCGAGCTGAAGTGATTGCAACCAGAAAAGCAGTTTTCCAGGTAAGATGCTGGAGGGATGCTTTGTGTATTGGTTCAAAAGGGTGTAGCATCAGATGCAAAAGGACTATATTAAGCTCCCATGGAGGAGATGGCCATCTAATAGGAGGAAAAACCTTTTTTAAACCTTCTAGGAAATCTTTTATGATTGGAATTTTAAAGAAGGAGGATTGGGAAGGACTTTTCCTATATGCCGTTAGTGCTGCCAGGTGTACTCTGATTGATAACAACTGTAAGCCAGACTTCGCCAGGTTTAACAAATATGGAAGAATAGCTTCTTCTCCGCATGTTATTGGGTCAACGTTCTTGTCCAAACACCACATGCAGAACCTTTTCCATTTGAAGGCATAAGCTGTTCTTGTGGAAGGGCGTTTCGCCTCCCTTAGAATCTTCATGCAGTCCTGAGGAAGATTAAGGTGACCATACTGCACTAACTCAGGAGCCATGCTGCCAAATTCAACGACGAGAGGTTGGGATGTCTCATCTGGCCTCGAAACTTCGTGAGAAGGTTGGGGCGGCAAGGTAATCTGATGTGTGGTCTGAGTGACTGGTGAAGGAGGTCTGGAAACCCCCACTGGCATGGCCATTCTGTGGCGATGAGAATCATCTTGGTGTTGGAGTGGGACAGCTTGAGGAGGACTGTCGATATCAGGGGAAGCGGTGGAAAGGCATAAAGAAATGCTCCTGACCAGTTTATCCACAGGAAATTCCCCAATGTTCCTGGATGGTAGTACCTGGAGGCGAAGTCTTGGCATTTTTTTGTTTTCTGGGGTTGCGAATAGGTCTATAGAAGGGGTACCCCACATGGAAAAGATGGAGTGGACAACGTCGTTGTGCAGAACCCACTCGTGATTTTCGTCCATTGCTCGGCTGAGGGCATCCGCTTGGACATTCTGTATGCCCGGAAGGTGAGTTGCCACTATTGTTAGGTTCCTGGCTAGAAGCCATTGCCAGATTGTTTGGGCCTCTGTAGACAGAGACCTGGATCTGGTACCCCCTTGTTTGTTCAAGTAGTACATGGTGGCCATGTTGTCTGTTTGGAGAAGCAGAGTTTTCGCAGTCAGTGCGGGGAGGAAGGCCTTGAGTGCAAGATGGACTGCACGTAGCTCTAAGAGATTGATGTGATACAGTCGTTCTCTCTGCGACCAAGAGCCTTGAATTTGAGGGTGATCCATATGCGCTCCCCATCCGAGCAGCGATGCATCTTTGACTATGGTCTGAGTTGGAGGCTGTTGATGGAATGGCTTCCCTTTCAGAAGATTGTTCGGAGAACACCACCACTTGAGGGATTGAATGGCATGGGGAGAAAGAAGGATGCTGTTCTCTCAATCGTCTACTAGTTGATACCATTGATTCTCAAGGCATTCCTGTAAAGGTCTCATATGGAGGCGAGCGTTGGGAGTGAGGTAGATGCAAGACGCCATCGACCCCAGGAGAGAGGATATCGCTCTTACAGTGGCCGGAGGAATTTTCTCGAGGTGCTGCCACTTTTGGAGGATTGATAAACGTCGTTCCTCCGAAGGAAACACCTTTGCTTGAGTGGTGTCTATGATGGCACCTAAGCAGTGCAACCTCTGTACAGGTGATGATGTGGACTTGGAGAGGTTGACCTGAAGGCCCAGTCTCTGGAGTAGCTGGTGAGTCCAATTGAAGTGCTGTTGGGCCTCTAGGTATGTGGATGCTTTTATGAGCCAATCGTCTAGATAGGGATAGACGAAGATCCGATGTTTCCTTAAATGGGCTGCCACCACCGCCATGCATTTGGAAAACGTCCTCGGTGCTGATTTGAGGCCGAAAGGTAGCACTGTAAATTGGTAATGACTTTTTCCGACGAGAAATCTTAAAAACTTCTGATGCTTTTTGATCACAGGAATGTGGAAGTAAGCGTCGCGGAGACACATTGAACAGAGCCAATCGCCTTGACGAAGTTGTGGATAGATTTGGTGTAAGGATAGCATCCTGAACTTTTCTCTGCGAACCCATTTGTTGGCTACTCTTAGATCGAAAATGGGTCGGAACTCGTGTTTGTCTTTCTTTGGTACCAGGAAGTACCTCGAGTAGATTCCCTTTCCCTGCTGGTTCATAGGGACAGGTTCTATCGCCTTCTTTTGTAATAGGGTTGTTACCACCACTTTGAGAGCGTTGAGATGGTAATTCACCGGTTTGGGTGGAACAGAAGGCGGGGGGCTTATGAACCTGAGACAGTAGCCATTCCGCACAATATTCAACACCCAGGCATCTGATGTCATGTGTTGCCACTCTTCCAGATGATGTGAAATACTTCCCCCTACCGGAGTGGGTAACAGAGGAATGCGAAGTGAGGATTCAGGGCTTAGACGCTGATGCTTGACGACCTGCTTTGGCGGTTTGTGGTGTAGAGCGACCCCTTGTTTGTTTTCGCTGGGTCGAAAAGGTTCTCTGGTGTTGCTGTTGCTGGGATCTCGGAGGCATCTACTGCGGTGTTTGAAGCCTTTGAGCGAAGAATCTACGGTGGTAGGAACGGAATGTTTTCCGTTGCTCTCTTGGCTTCTCGATGCCCACCGCCTTAAGAGTGTCCAATTCTGTCTTCATCCTCAACATTTTGTCGTCAGCATGAGAACCAAACAAAGTGGAACCTGAAAAAGGCAGATATTGTATCCTCTGTTGCGCCTCTGGCTTAAGTGAAGTAAGGCGTAGCCAGGAATGTCTTCTTAAGGAAATTCCATGAGAATAATTATGTGCAGATAACACAGAGGAGTCTGCAGCCACGCTTATTACTTGGTTGGAGACCATGGCGCCTTCACTTACAATCTCCAAGAAATCCTCCTTTTTTTCCTTAGGGAGGTATTCTGCAAATTGCAGCACAGAATCCCAAAGGGCGCCATCATACCTGCCCAACAGGGCAGTGGCACTAGCCGCTTTCATAGTGATGGTTGAAGTTGAGCAAACTTTGCGGCCTGCAGCATCAATTTTTCTACTCTCCTTGTCTGGTGGAGAAGAAGAAGATGGAGATGTAGAATGCAACTTCTTAGCAGCCACGATTACCACCGAATCGGGCACTGGATCCGCTCTCAGAAATAAAGGGTCCTGCTCCAGAGGACGATATTTCTTTATGAGTCTGGAAGAAGCAGTTTTAGTTGTGGACGGTGTTAGGAAAATGTCCATTGCCGGTTCAAGTAACCCTGGGACCAGCGGTAGTAATGGTCTAGCAGAAGAACGCTGGTGTAGTATCTAAAAAATGACAGAGGTTGTTGGAGTGGGTACTGCCAGAGGGATGTTCAGCTTGGTAGCACCGCAAATTAGTACCTCTTGAAAAGTGCTGACATCATCTATGGGAGAAACTCTCAGAGACGGGGAGTCAGATAACTTCAGAGAGTAATCTCTTGTGGATGAGGAGGAGTGTCTATGGTGGGAACGAGGAGACCTGTGATCCAAGTCATGCCGATGACGATGTCTAGATGCAGAAGAGCGTCTAGAAGAATGTCGAGATTGCCTCGTGGATTCTGCAGGAGTCACTGAGGCGGCCTCTGAAAGAGGTACCGGCGGAGGAGCTGTAGGTGCCAGAGGTGTCGGTGGTAGAGGAGATGGCTGAGGAGAAGGCTGAGGTGAAGGTGGCAAGAGAATGAGAGAAGCCGAGGATTCTGAGGTGGTATAGACCCTCCTTGGTCTCTTTGAGTGCCTTCTCGGCGTCGACAAGCTTCTAGATGTCGAAGTACGATGCCGACGAGTACCTCTCGGCGTTGACTCCTCTCGGCTTTGAGAGCCCCTCGACGGCAATCTCCTTCGACGTCGGTGGGATGACGGCGATCGTCTCCGACGGCGAGTACTGTCCACCGATGTCGATCTTCCCCTTTGCGTCGACGGTGACCTGGACCGGGAACTTCTCGACGGCGAATGTCTACGCCGTCTTGACGATGATAACGCTCTCGACGGCGAGCTGGTTCTCAACGGCGAGCATGTCGGAGCCATTCCTTGTCTCGACGTCGATGCTCTCGACGTCGTCGGGGACCTGTGACGCTTTTGAGCAGATCTGGAGGCTGCTCCAGAGGACACAGTGAGAGCCCTGGTAGAAGACTGACCTTCTCCTCACTCTGTGGTAGATTGTCCTCTCCGTCTACTGTCCTCCTTGGCCTGAAGGCAAATTTTCTCCCTGTCACGAAGGGTGCGCCTGGAGAAGGTTTTACAAATGTCACAGGCATCAGGCTTATAAGATGACGGAAGGCAAATAATACAGACTTGATGTGGGTCTGTTTTGGCCTTTTTCCTGCCACAGCTAGGGCACTTATCAAAAAGAGAAGGCATCCTGGTGGAAAAAAGCCTCACATTTCTGTCAGAATTTGACAAAAAAAGCTAGATAGCATTCACTCTGGTTGAAAAACGTCGAGTGAAATTGAAATCCAAAGGATTTTTGTTGAATTTTAGTCAAAAAAACCTATAATAGGTGGAGCTCAATGCTTCAGGGTCCTGTCAGAAGGAGCCGGAAAAAAGAACTGAGGCAACTGCCTTTTGCTGTGCATGATGGGATACAGGAAGACTTTCTCTTCTTAAAATCACAGCTCTATTTACATTCTGTATAATGGCAGCCTATGGGCTAAACTGCCCTGCATTGTTTCATCCTCATTTTGAAGTTGTAAAAAAAGGTTGGAAAAGGTGTTGTCTACTACATTTCTAGAAAAAATATGTTTTAAAGGTATATCTGTACTACAGTTTCCTTTTTTTTTCAACCAAAAGAATTAACAATTTGGCCTTTGTAGCTTTTTCTTTAGGCTGCACATTGATATTCTTAAGTGGCTTTACAGGCCTTTTTCAAGAAAGGCAAACATCTACACTTAAGAACACACTTCAGAACAGTGCTCCGGGGTCCCCGCAGGCGTGCAGAACTATTTAGTGCTTATGACTATACATGGAAATCCCCTACGAGAGAACCTACGTTTCTCTGTTTTGGGGCTTTTTCAAGTTTGAAGTTTGTAAAGTCTGCAGAATTTCCTTAATTGGTCATAGCTATATGCCTCATAAGGTTCCAGGTTGTGCTCCTGGTTTCTGAACTCTGAATCAGACATTTTAATCTTACTAAGGTTGGGACCTTTTTGGAATTTAGAACTCCCCTTTTTGGATAACCACCTAAAGCAAAAGACTTTTAAACTTTTTCTACGGCTATAGGGACCTAGACACTGCCCTATCAATTACTTTTTTTTTTTTTTTTAAATGTTAGTTGTGAGAAAGTAGCCTCTTTCTAGCCTTGTTACCCCCACTTTAGGCCTGTTTGTGAGTGTATGTCAGGGTGTTTTCACTGTCTCACTGGGATCCTGCCAGCCAGGGCCCAGTGCTCATAGTGAAAACCCTATGTTTTCAGTGTGTTTGTTATGTGTCACTGGGACCCTGCTAGTCAGAACCCCAGTGCTCATAAGTTTGTGGCCTATATGTATGTGTTCCCTGTGTGGTGCCTAACTGTCTCACTGAGGCTCTGCTAACCAGAACCTCAGTGGTTATGCTCTCTCATTTCTTTCCAAATTGTCACTAACAGGCTAGTGACCATTTTTACCAATTTACATTGGCTTACTGGAACACCCTTATAATTCCCTAGTATATGGTACTGAGGTACCCAGGGTATTGGGGTTCCAGGAGATCCCTATGGGCTGCAGCATTTCTTTTGCCACCCATAGGGAGCTCTGAAAATTCTTACACAGGCCTGCCACTGCAGCCTGAGTGAAATAACATCCACGTTATTTCACAGCCATTTTACACTGCACTTAAGTAACTTATAAGTCACCTATATGTCTAACCTTTACCTGGTAAAGGTTAGGTGCAAAGTTACTTAGTGTGAGGGCACCCTGGCACTAGCCAAGGTGCCCCCACATTGTTCAGAGCCAATTCCCTGAACTTTGTGAGTGCGGGGACACCATTACACGCATGCACTACATATAGGTCACTACCTATATGTAGCTTCACAATGGTAACTCCGAATATGGCCATGTAACATGTCTATGATCATGGAATTGCCCCCTCTATGCCATCCTGGCATAGTTGGCACAATCCCATGATGCCAGTGGTCTGTAGCACAGACCCTGGTACTGCCAAACTGCCCTTCCTGGGGTTTCACTGCAGCTGCTGCTGCTGCCAACCCCTCAGACAGGCATCTGCCCTCCTGGGGTCCAGCCAGGCCTGGCCCAGGATGGCAGAACAAAGGACTTCCTCAGAGAGAGGGTGTTACACCCCCTCCCTTTGGAAAATGGTGTGAAGGCAGGGGAGGAGTAGCCTCCCCCAGCCTCTGGAAATGCTTTGTTGGGCACAGAGGTGCCCAATTCTGCATAAGCCAGTCTACACCGGTTCAGGGGACCCCTTAGCCCTGCTCTGGCGCGAAACTGGACAAAGGAAAGGGGAGTGACCACTCCCCTGACCTGCACCTCCCCTGGGAGGTGTCCAGAGCTCCTCCAGTGTGCTCCAGACCTCTGCCATCTTGGAAACAGAGGTGCTGCTGGCACACTGGACTGCTCTGAGTGGCCAGTGCCACCAGGTGACGTCAGAGACTCCTTCTGATAGGCTCCTTCAGGTGTTAGTAGCCTATCCTCTCTCCTAAGTAGCCAAACCCTCTTTTCTGGCTATTTAGGGTCTCTGTCTCTGGGGAAACTTTAGATAACGAATGCAAGAGCTCATCCGAGTTCCTCTGCATCTCTCTCTTCACCTTCTGCCAAGGAATTGACTGCTGACCGCGCTGGAAGCCTGCAAACCTGCAACATAGTAGCAAAGACGACTACTGCAACTCTGTATCGCTGATCCTGCCGCCTTCTCGACTGTTTTCCTGCTTGTGCATACTGTGGGGGTAGTGTGCCTCCTCTCTGCACCAGAAGCTCCGAAGAAATCTCCCGTGGGTCGACGGAATCTTCCCCCTGCAACCGCAGGCACCAAAAAGCTGCATTACCGGTCCCTTGGGTGTCCTCTCAGCACGACGAGCGAGGTCCCTCGAATCCAGCGACTCTGTCCAAGTGACCCCCACAGTCCAGTGACTCTTCAGTCCAAGTTTGGTGGAGGTAAGTCCTTGCCTCACCTCGCTGGGCTGCATTGCTGGGAACCGCGACTTTTGCAGCTACTCCGGCCCCTGTGCACTTCCGGTGGAAATCCTTTGTGCACAGCCAAGCCTGGGTCCACGGCACTCTAACCTGCATTGCACGACTTTCTAAGTTGGTCTCCGGCGACGTGGGACTCCTTTGTGCAACTTACGCAAGCACCGTTTCACGCATCCTCGTAGTGCCTGTTTCTGGCACTTCTCCGGGTGCTACCTGCTTCAGAGAGGGCTCCTTGTCTTGCTAGACGTCCCCTCTCTCTGCTGGTCCAATTTGCAACCTCCTGGTCCCTCCTGGGCCTCAGCAGCGTCCAAAAACGCTAACCGCACGATTTGCAGCTAGCAAGGCTTGTTGGCGTTCTTTCGGCGGGAAAACACTTCTGCACGACTTTCCACGGCGAGAGGGATCCGTCCACCAAAGGGGAAGTCTCTAGCCCTTTTCCTGCAGAAACCTCAGCTTCTTCTGTCCAGTAGAAGCTTCTTTGCACCCGCAGCTGGCATTTCCTGGGCATATGCCCATCTCCGACTTGCATGTGACTTTTGGACTTGGTCCCCTTGTTCCACAGGTACCCTAGATTGGAAATCCACAGTTGTTGCATTGTTGGTTTGTGTCTTTCCTGCATTATTCCTCTAACACAACTTCTTTGTCCTTAGGGGAACTTTAGTGCACTTTGCACTCACTTTTCAGGGTCTTGGGGAGGATTATTTTTCTAACTCTCACTATTTTCTAATAGTCCCAGCGACCCTCTACAAGGTCACATAGGTTTGGGGTCCATTCGTGGTTCGCATTCCACTTTTGGAGTATATGGTTTGTGTTGCCCCTATCCCTATGTTTCCCCATTGCATCCTATTGTAACTATACATTGTTTGCACTGTTTTCTAAGACTATACTGCATATTTGTGCTATTGTGTATATATATCTTGTGTATATTTCCTATCCTCCCACTGAGGGTACACTCTAAGATACTTTGGCATATTGTCATAAAAATAAAGTACCTTTATTTTTAGTATAACTGTGTATTGTGTTTTCTTATGCATATGACACTAAGTGGTACTGTAGTAGCTTCACACGTCTCCTAGTTCAGCCTAAGCTGCTCTGCTAAGCTACCATTATCTATCAGCCTAAGCTGCTAGACACCCTATACACTAATAAGGGATAACTGGGCCTGGTGCAAGGTGCAAGTACCCCTTGGTACTCACTACAAGCCAGTCCAGCCTCCTACACTTCCTCAGAGAGAGGGTGTTACACCCTCTCCCTTTGGAAAAATGTGTTAAGGCAGGGGAAGAGTAGCCTCCCCCAGCCTCTGGAAATGCTTTGATGGGCACAAAGGGTGCCCATCTCTGCATAAGCCAGTCTGCACCGGTTCAGGGATCCCCCAGCCCTGCTCTGGCACGAAACTGGACAAAGGAAAGGGGAGTGACCACTCCCCTGACCTGCACCTCCCCTGGGAGGTGGCCAGAGCTCCTCCAGTGTGCTCCAGACCTCTGCCATCTTGGAAACAGAGGTGCTGCTGGCACACTGGACTGCTCTGAGTGGCCAGTGCCAGCAGGTGATGTCAGAGACTCCTTCTGACAGGCTCCTCCAGGTGTTGCTTGCCTATCCTCTCTCCTAAGTAGCCAAACCTCCTTTTCTGGCTATTTAGGGTCTCTGCTTTGGGGAATTCTTTATATAACGAATGCAAGAGCTCATCAGAGTTCCTCTGCATCTCTCTCTTCACCTTCTGCCAAGGAATCGACCGCTGACTGCTCTGGAAGCCTGCAAAACTGCAACAAAGTAGCAAAGGCAACTACTGCGACCTTGTAACGCTGATCCGGCCGCCTTCTCGACTGTTTTCCTGGTGGTGCATGCTGTGGGGGTAGTCTGCCTCCTCTCTGCAGTAGAAGCTCCGAAGAAATCTCCCGTGCGTCGACGGAATCTTCCCCCTGCAACCGCAGGCACCAGAGAACTGCATCACCGGTACTCTGGGTCTCCTCTCAGCACGACGAGCGAGGTCCCTTGAACTCAGCAACTTTGTCCAAGTGACTCCCACAGTGCAGTGACTCTTCAATCCAAGTTTGGTGGAGGTAAGTCCTTGCCTCCCCACGCTAGACTGCATTGCTGGTAACAGCGTGATTTCCAGCTGCTCCGGCTCCTGTGCACTCTTCCAGGATTTCCTTTGTGCTCAGCCAAGCCTGGGACCCCGGCACTCTAACCTGCAGTGCACGACCTCCTGAGTTGTCCTCCGGCGTCGTGGGACCTTCCTTTATGACTTCTGGTGAGCTCCGGTTCACTCTACTTCGTAGTGCCTGTTCCGGCACTTCTGCGGGTGCTGCTTGCTTCTGAGTGGGCTCTTTGTCTTGCTGGACGCCCCTTCTGTCTCCTCACGCAATTGGCGACATCCTGGTCCCTCCTGGGTCACAGCAGCAACCAAAAACCCTAACCGCGACCCTTGCAGCTAGCAAGGCTTGTTTGCGGTCTCTCTGCATGGAAACCCCTCTGCAAGCTTCTTCACGACGTGGGACATCCATCCTCCAAAGGGGAAGTTTCTAGCCCTTGTCGTTCTTGCAGAATCCACAGCTTCTACCATCTGGTGGCAGCTTCTTTGCACCCTCAGCTGGCATTTCCTGGGCATCTGCCCACTCCCGACTTGATCGTGACTCTTGGACTTGGTCCCCTTGTTCCACAGGTACTCTCGTCAGGAAATCCATCGTTGTTGCATTGCTGGTGTTGGTCTTCCTTGCAGAAATCCCCTTTCACTACTTCTGTGCTCTTTGGGGAACTTAGGTGCACTTTGCACCCATTTTTCAGGGTCTTGGGGTGGGCTATTTTTCTAACCCTCACTGTTTCCTTACAGTCCCAGCAACCCTCTACAAGGTCACATAGGTTTGGGGTCCATTCGTGGTTCGCATTCCACTTTTGGAGTATATGGTTTGTGTTGCCCCTATGTGCCCCCATTGCATTCTATTGTGACTACACATTGTTTGCACTGTTTTCTATCGCTATTACTGCATATTTTGGTATTGTGTACATATATCTTGTGTATATTTGCTATCCTCATACTGAGGGTACTCACTGAGATACTTTGGCATATTGTCATAAAAATAAAGTACCTTTATTTTTAGTATATCTGTGTATTGTGTTTTCTTATGATATTGTGCATATGTCCCTAGTGGTACTGTAGGAGCTTCACTCGTCTCCTAGTTCAGCCTAAGCTGCTCTGCTAAGCTACCTTTTCTATCAGCCTAAGCTGCTAGACACCCCTCTACACTAATAAGGGATACGTGGACCTGGTGCAAGGTGTAAGTACCCCTTGGTACTCACTACAAACCAGGCCAGCCTCCTACACGGAGGCCACCCGAAGTCACAAAAGGGAGTCCCACGACCCCGGAGGACAACTCAGAAGGTTGTGCACTGCAGGTTAGAGTGTGGGGGACCCAGGCTTGGCAGAGTATGAAGGAAATACTGGAAGAGCGCACAGGAGCCGGAGCAGCTGCATATCACGCAGTACCCAGTAATGCAGTCTAGCATGGGGAGGCAAGTACTTACCTCCACCAAACTTGGACTGAAGAGTCACTGGACTGTGGGAGTCACTTGGACAGAGTTGCTGAGTTCCAGGGACCACACTCGTCGTGCTGAGAGGGGACCCAGAGGACCGGTGATGCAGTCTTTTGTTGCCTGCGGTTGCTGGGGGAAGATTCCATCGACCCATGGGAGATTTCTTCAGAGCTCCTGGTGCAGAAAGGAGGAAGGCTACCCCCAGAGCATGCACCACCAGGAAACAGTCGAGAAAGGCGGCAGGAGGAAGCGATACACGGTTGCAGTAGTCGTCTTTGCTACTTTGGTGTGGTTTTGCAGGCATCCTGAGCAGTCAGCGGTCGATCCTTTGGCAGAAGGTGAAGAGGGAGATGCAGAGGAACTCTGATGAGCTCTTGCATTCGGTATCTGAAGAATTCCCCAAAGCAGAGACCCTAACTAGCCAGATAAGGAGGTTTGGCTACCTAGGAAGGAGGATAGGCTAGTAACATAGGTAAGAGCCTATCAGAAGGAGTCTCTGACGTCACCTGCTGGCCCTGGCCACTCAGAGCAGTCCAGTGTGCCAGCACACCTCTGAATCCAAGATGGCAGAGGTCTGGGGCACGCTGGAGGAGCTCTGGGCACCTCCCCTGGGAGGTGCAGGTCAGGGGAGTGGTCACTCACCCTTCCTTTGTCAAGATTCACGCCAGAGCAGGGCTGGGGGATCCATGAACCGGTGTAGACTGGCTTATGCAGAGATGGGCACCATCTGTGCCCATCAAAGCATTCCCAGAGGCTGGGGGAGGCTACTCCTCCCCAGCCCTGACCCCTTTTTCCGAAGGGAGAGGGTGTAACACCCTCTCTCTGAGGAAGTCCTTTGTTCTGCCTTCCTGGGCCAGGCCTGGCTGAACCCCAGGAGCGCAGAAACCTGTCTGAGGGGTTGGCAGCAGCAGCAGCAGCTGCAGTGAAACCCCAGGAAAGGCAGTTTTGCAGTCTGTGCTAGAGACTCGGGGGATCATGGAATTGTCTCCCCAATGGCAGAATGGCATTGGGGTGACAATTCCATGATCTTAGACATGTTACATGGCCATGTTTGGAGTTACCATTGTGACGCTATACATAGGTAGTGACCTATGTATTGTGCACGCGTAAAATTGTGTCCCCGCACTCACAAAGTCCGGGGAATTTGCCCTGAACGATGTGGGGGCACCTTGGCTAGTGCCAGGGTGTCCACACACTAAGTAACTTAGCACCCAACCTTCACCAGGTGAAGGTTAGACATATAGGTGACTTATAAGTTACTTAAGTGCAGTGGTAAATGGCTGTGAAATAACGTGGACTTTATTTCACTCAGGCTGCAGTGGCAGGCCTGTGTAAGAATTGTCAGAGCTCCCTATGGGTGGCAAAAGAAATGCTGCAGCCCATAGGGATCTCCTGGAACCCCAATACCCTGGGTACCTCAGTACCATATACTAGGGAATTATAAGGGTGTTCCAGTATGCCAATGTGAATTGGTGAAATTGATCACTAGCCAGTTAGTGACAATTTAGAAAGCAGAGAGAGCATAACCACTGAGGTTCTGATTAGCAGAGCCTCAGTGAGACAGTTAGTCATCACACAGGGAACACATACAGGGCACACTTATGAGCACTTTGGCCCTTGCTGGCAGGGTCCCAGTGACACATACACTAAAACAACATATATACAGTGAAATATGGGGGTAACATGCCAGGCAAGATGGTACTTTCCTACAGTTAGCGTCAAATCATCTACCCATGCCTCGATCTCGCTAGTTTTGTCCACCAACTTACGGAGATCAGCGTGTAGCAGGATAAGGTCGCTGGTCACCTTGTCTATTTTGGCTTCTAAAGACGTGCGGGCGCGCTCCAACGAGTCTCCGATACGCTCCATAGCGGCAAGAACTGCATCAAGCTTCTGACTGTCCTGCACCGGCATGTCTTGTGTCCTCCCAGCTCTGGTACCAGAACGCAGGCGTCCCGTCCCTACCATGTTTTAAGCCTCTGATAGGCTCCACTTGCTCTCCAGGCAACACTCGCCGTCTCACCACCAGCTACACCTGTGTTGTGACTGCTACTGACCCCAACCAGCGCAGAGGTCCCAATACGAGAGCCTGCCACCAACAGTGCAGCTACCTGCCACCAGACGAATTAGCCAAGTTCCACCTCCGACTCCAATCCTCTAGTGCCCGGTGACAGCTTGGTCCACAGCAGGAAGCACCAGGAATGAGCCTCCACACAGGACTCACATTGCTGTTAAAAGGTGGGGCACCCCACAGGACTCCACAGTTTCTCCACTCCTACTGCCGTTCAATTTGATGGGTTCCAAGTCGGGCCAGGCCCGCTTGCCGGGGCAGCCAGGACGCCGCCACACGGTAGCACGAGCAGCCCGGCCCTCGGGTATTGTGCCTCAGAGGTCTCAATGTCTTCTCCAGCCCCCGTGGGCTCCACCGCCAATCTCCGGACCTACAGTAGGCCAGCCAGGTCCAGAGCGGACGCAGAACCAACACAATAGTCTCCTCTAAGCCCGACACGGCCCCGGGCGCCCGACTCCGCAGGGTCTCCTCCCACCACCAGTTCTCTCAGGTAGGCACTGCCCAGGTATCACAATGTCTCAGTCGGGCCCTAAAGGAAGCCACACAGGCCGGCCCGGGCCTCCGATCCGCCCCCGGGGGGTCACTCACCTGCAGCCCCACCGCTCCTCTCGCCTCTCCGCCTCAGGGTCTCCTCTGCCTTCACCCGAGCAGCGGCAGTCACGCAGGAGTCCCGCCGCGGGAGCACCCCTGCGCGCGTCCTCCACCAGCACCACGCGCGTCACTCCATGCAGCGCGGCCATTCAGCCGCTCAGCACGGCCCAACAGGCCCAGGCCCGCACGGCTCCAGCCCAATTTTCCTGCGGTCCGGCCCAGGAAATCGGACCGCCGGCCAGAAGTGTCTCCACTCCGTCTGGGTCCAATCCTGGGTACCACGCGGGATCTCCCAGGTCCTCCGCCCCCAGAGAGGGTGCTGGATAAGCTGGGCGCGTCCCGGAGCTCTTTCAGCTCGCGTCCGCCATGTTTAGTGGCTCGGCAACGCCCCGTTGTATTTCGATCTGATGCCCCAGCAGTGTTCTCTCTGTTTTGATCGGATATCTTGTGTGGGCCTCGCCCAGCCATTTTGTGCCCAGTGGTCCCCGGACTTTAATGGTGGAATACCTTGGACTTGTATTCTTGGTGTATATATTTGTTCATAGTGTATTTATATATTTTTGAGTACTGGATTTTAATAAATTACAAATGTTCAAATCATTTCCTTTTGTCTTTGCATTCTTCTGGGGGGGTTTGGGGGGGTGTAACTGTAATGTATCATTATGTATTAGTGTGTGTTGTCGTGGGTGAGGGTGGGGGTGTTGCATGTGTGTGTCACTCTTTTTTCCTACCCTGTGTCGTAGGTGCAGTACTCACCGTGGTCTTCGCCGCTGGCATTCGTGCTCCTGGTAGAGGAGCAGGAAGACAAAGGCAGGGATTATCTGGAGTTCTGGTTCCATGCCGTCCTGGTTCCTCGTGGGGTGTATAGAGGGGAGCGTTTTCCGTTCCAGTTCCTGTTTCCGCCGTGTTTTTGTTCGCGGTTAATCCGCCCCGGTAAAGGTGGCGGATTGGACTGTTGTAATACTGTGGGCAGTACATTGTCTTCCGCCTGTCTGTTGGCGGTTACCTCTGCGGTGTTTGTTTGTACCGCTTGTAGGAGGCTGGACTGGCTTGTAGTGAGTACCAAGGGGTACTTGCACCTTGCACCAGGCCCAGTTATCCCTTATTAGTGTATAGGGTGTCTAGCAGCTTAGGCTGATAGATAATGGTAGCTTAGCAGAGCAGCTTAGGCTGAACTAAGAGACGTGTGAAGCTACTACAGTACCACAAGTGTCACTTGCACAATATCATAAGAAAACACAATACACAGTTATACTAAAAATAAAGGTACTTTATTTTTATGACAATATGCCAAAGTATCTTAGAGTGTACCCTCAGTGAGAGGATAGGAAATATACACAAGATATATATACACAATAGCAAAAATATGCAGTATAGTCTTAGAAAACAGTGCAAACAATGTATAGTTACAATAGGATGCAATGGGGAAACATAGGGATCGGGGCAACACAAACCATATACTCCAAAAGTGGAATGCGAACAACGAATGGACCCCAAACCTATGTGACCTTGTAGAGGGTCGCTGGGACTATTAGAAAATAGTGAGAGTTAGCAAAATAACCCTCCCCAAGACCCTGAAAAGTGAGTGCAAAGTGCACTAAACATCCCCTTAGGACAAAGAAGTCGTGTTAGAGGAATAATGCAGGAAAGACACAAACCAACAATGCAACAACTGTGGATTTCCAATCTAGGGTACCTGTGGAACAAGTGGACCAAGTCCAAAAGTCACAAGCAAGTCGGAGATGGGCAGATGCCCAGGAAATGCCAGCTGCGGGTGCAAAGAAGCTTCTACTGGACAGAAGAAGCTGAGGTTTCTGCAGGAACGAAAAGGGCTAGAGACTTCCCCTTTGGTGGACGGATCTCTCTCGCTGTGGAGAGTCGTGCAGAAGTGTTTTCCCGCCGAAAGAATGCCAACAAGCCTTGTTAGCTGCAAATTGTGCGGTTAGCGTTTTTGGACGCTGCTGAAGCCCAGGAGGGACCAGGAGGTCGCAAATTGGACCAGCAGAGAGAGGGGACGTCGAGCAAGATAAGGAGCCCTCTCTGAAGCAGATAGCACCCGGAGAAGTGCCAGAAACAGGCACTACAAGGATGCGTGAAATGGTGCTCGCCGAAGTTGCAGAAAGGAGTCCCACGTCGCCGGAGACCAACTTAGAAAGTCGTGCAATGCAGGTTAGAGTGCCGTGGACCCAGGCTTGGCTGTGCACAAAGGATTTCCGCCGGAAGTGCACAGGGGCCGGAGTAGCTGCAAAGACTCGGTTCCCAGCAATGCAGGCCAGCGAGGTGAGGCAAGGACTTACCTCCACCAAACTTGGACTGAAGAGTCACTGGACTGTGGGGGTCACTTGGACAGAGTCGCTGGATTCGAGGGACCTCGCTCGTCGTGCTGAGAGGAGACCCAAGGGACCGGTAATGCAGCTTTTTGGTGCCTGCGGTTGCAGGGGGAAGATTCCGGCGACCCACGGGAGATTTCTTCGGAGCTTCTGGTGCAGAGAGGAGGCAGACTACCCCCACAGCATGCACAAGCAGGAAAACAGTCGAGAAGGCGGCAGGATCAGCGTTACAGAGTTGCAGTAGTCGTCTTTGCTACTATGTTGCAGGTTTGCAGGCTTCCAGCTCGGTCAGCAGTCGATTCCTTATCAGAAGGTGAAGAGAGAGATGCAGAGGAACTCGGATGAGCTCTTGCATTCGTTATCTGAAGTTTCCCCAGAGACAGAGACCCTAAATAGCCAGAAAAGAGGGTTTGGCTACCTAGGAGAGAGGATAGGCTACTAACACCTGAAGGAGCCTATCAGCAGGAGTCTCTGACGTCACCTGGTGGCACTGGCCACTCAGAGCAGTCCAGTGTGCCAGCAGCACCTCTGTTTCCAAGATGGCAGAGGTCTGGAGCACACTGGAGGAGCTCTGGAGACCTCGCAGGGGAGGTGCAGGTCAGGGGAGTGGTCACTCCCCTTTCCTTTGTCCAGTTTCGCGCCAGAGCAGGGCTAAGGGGTCCCCTGAACCGGTGTAGACTGGCTTATGCAGAATTGGGCACCTCTGTGCCCAACAAAGCATTTCCAGAGGCTGGGGGAGGCTACTCCTCCCCTGCCTTCACACCATTTTCCAAAGGGAGAGGGTGTCACACCCTCTCTCAGAGGAAGTTCTTTGTTCTGCCATCCTGGGCCAGGCCTGGCTGGACCCCAGGAGGGCAGATGCCTGTCTGAGGGGTTGGCAGCAGCTGCAGTGAAACCCCAGGAAGGGCAGTTTGGCAGCACCAGGGTCTGTGCTACACACCACTGGGATCATGGGATTGTGCCAACTATGCCAGGATGGCATAGAGGGGGCAATTCCATGATCATAGACATGTTACATGGCCATATTCGGAGTTACCATTGTGAAGCTACATATAGGTAGTGACCTATATGTAGTGCACGCGTGTAATGGTGTCCCCGCACTCACAAAGTTCAGGGAATTGGCTCAGAACAATGTGGGGCACCTTGGCTAGTGCCAGGGTGCCCTCACACTAAGTAACTTTGCACCTAACCTTTACCAGGTAAAGGTTAGACATATAGGTGACTTATAAGTTACTTAAGTGCAGTGTAAAATGGCTGTGAAATAACGTGGACGTTATTTCACTCAGGCTGCAGTGGCAGGCCTGTGTACGAATTGTCAGAGCTCCCTATGGGTGGCAAAAGAAATGCTGCAGCCCATAGGGATCTCCTGGAACCCCAATACCCTGGGTACCTCAGTACCATATACTAGGGAATTATAAGGGTGTTCCAGTAAGCCAATGTAAATTGGTAAAAATGGTCACTAGCCTGTTAGTGACAATTTGAAATAAATGAGAGAGCATAACCACTGAGGTTCTGGTTAGCAGAGCCTCAGTGAGACAGTTAGGCACCACACAGGGAACACATACATATAGGCCACAAACTTATGAGCACTGGGGTCCTGACTAGCAGGGTCCCAGTGACACATAACAAACATACTGAAAACATAGGGTTTTCACTATGAGCACTGGGCCCTGGCTAGCAGGATCCCAGTGAGACAGTGAAAACACCCTGACATACACTCACAAACAGGCCAAAAGTGGGGGTAACAAGGCTAGAAAGAGGCTACTTTCTCACACAACCCCCCCCCAAATGAAGGACAATAAGGCTAACCTTGGCCAGTTGAGACTTTATTGTCTAAGTGGTGATAAGTAGAGAGTAGCTCTGCAATAGACTGGTTACTCCCTTTATCATCCACTATATGGTTACTTCCCTGTGGGGATGTAAACCACCCTGTTTGAAGTTTTTTAGCTAAGCAACAATGTGAAGATGTATTTTCAGAGTTTCTATCAGTAAGTTTTAGTTTAGAGCAGTGGGAATTGTCCACTGAACCTATTTGTAGTGATGGAAATGCCAGACAGGGATGCTGTCTCAGAAAAGCCATAGCTGGGCAAAAACTTTGTCCACATGGCTGGAAGAGAGAACAGGGATGCTGTTTCTCTTGAGTTGGAGCAGGGCAGGGATGCTGTCCTATGAGCTCCACACTAGGGCAGGGATGCTGTCCTAAGTGTTGTGAGGCAGTGCAGGGTTTCTGCACTAAAGTTTCTCTGGGAGGGTTGGAGGGATGCTCCATGTTAACTAAAATGGTGCTATTTTTCTCACCAATGTTAGTTATCTCACAGAGAGGTACTTCTACCTCAGGGAGTCCAGTTTTGCCAACTGATGATTCCCTTGGAACAGGTGCCACCCCAGGAGAGGTTTCTCCCACCACAGGAATGGTATCCTGAATGGTAGGGTGGTTAGGGGATACTGTGATACCCTTTTTACCTGTTGATGGAGAGGGATCCTGAGTTTTCAGGCCTTCTCTCCTTTGCTTTTTCATTTCATTAAAAATGAGAGGGAACAATTCCTCAGGGATGCCCAGCATGGCTGCATGGGCATAAAACTCTACATCAGCCCAACCTGAGGCCTCTAGGTCATTACCTAAGAGACAGTCTACAGGTAAGCTAGGTGATACCACCACCTGCTTAGGGCCAGTAACTCCACCCCAACTAAACTGAATTATAGCTAAGGGAAGAAACTTAGTGGAGTTATGGACATCAATAATCTTGTACTGTTGTCCAATGATGTGTTGATCAGGGTGCACTAGGATTTCAGTCACCAAAGTGATACTGGCACCTGTGTCCCTGTAGGCCAAGGCCTCAACACCATTTATTGAAACTGTCTGCCTGTACTTATCCATTGTAAGGGGACAAGCAGCCAGTGTGGCAAGGCCAATGCCACTAGGTGTGACAGAAACTGTCTTGGGACTGACTACCCCAGTTTCTATGATGGACCCATAAGTGAACCCAACTACACCCTTTGCTTGACTGTTGCCAGCAGTCCCACCACTAGTACCACTACTGCTAGGGGCACTAGAGCTTGATGTATTAGTGGTGGTAGGCTCAGGGGGTTTACCTGGACAGGACTTATCCCCTGGCCTATGGCCTCTGTTTTTACACACAAAGCACCAAGGCTTTTTAATGTGTGCAGGTTGAGAAGAAGAGGAAGAATTAGTTTTATCCCCACCCTCTGAAGAGTGTTTAAGATTTGAAGTGGGATCTTTGGTTTTACCCTTGTCCCCATGCTTATCTTGAGATTTTTCACCATCTTTCTTCTTATTGCCATCTTTGTCACCCCCTGTATGAACTTTTCTGTTCACCCTTGTTCTGACCCATTTGTCTGCCTTCTTTCCCAATTCTTGGGGAGAGGTCAGATCAGAGTCTACCAGGTACTGGTGCAACAAATCAGACACACAATTATTAAGTATATGCTCTCTCAGGATTGTGTTATACAGGCTTTCATAATCAGTAACTTTACTGCCATGTAACCACCCCTCCAAGGCCTTCACTGAATGGTCAATGAAATCAACCCAGTCTTGTGAAGACTCCTTTTTGGTCTCTCTGAACTTTATCCTGTACTGTTCAGTGGTTCAGCCATAACCATCCAGGAGTGCATTCTTAAGAACTGTAAAATTATTAGCATCATTTTCTTTCACAGTAAGGAGCCTATCCCTACCTTTTCCACTAAATGATAGCCATAGGATAGCAGCCCACTGCCTTTGAGGGACATCCTGTACAACACAGGCCCTCTCAAGTGCAGCAAACCACTTGTTAATGTCATCCCCCTCCTTATAAGGGGGAACTATCTTGTGCAGATTCCTGGAATCATGCTCTTTTGCAGGATGACTATGGGGAATACTGCTGCTGCCACCATGGGTTTCTAAACCCAACTTCTGTCTTTCCTTCTCTAGTTCAAAAGACTGTCTATCCAAATCCAGCTGTTGCTTTTTAAGCTTCAGTCTGGTTTGTTCCACCCTCAACTTATTGAGTTCCCTCTCTAACATTCTGTCATCAGGGTTGGTGGGAGGGACATTCCTAGATACAGAGGTATGATGGGAATGAACAGAAAGAGACCTGTACCCTTACAGAAGCCATCCTAACAGCTTGGCTAACAGAAACATTACTACCAGTATGGTGAGAATAAATGCTTTTGCTATGATGTGAGATAACACTATTTGTATGGTGTGGCTCATCATCATTACCAACTATGCTAGACTGTCTAGTAATGGGCAGGCTAGGAAGTTTCTTTCCTGAATCTTTTCCTGGGGGAGTCCCTGAATCAGATTGGGAACTATTAGGTACTTTTTCAACAGATGAGGCACCTATGGCCTTATCCTGTTCTCTAAGCATGTTAAGTAACAGTTCCAAGGAAGGATTCTTCCCTACACTCAAACCTCTCTCTATACAGAGACTCCTTGCTCTTTTCCAGCTAAGGTTGTCATATGCAAGTTTGGACAGATCAACATTTTGGCCTGTGCCAGACATTTTTAGAGAGAGTTAAAGTGATAGTAAAAGATAAAAAGTTTGTCAGAGCTTTTAGAAAGACAGAGAAAAAAACTTTTAAAACTTTTTAGAACTTTTTAGAAAGTTAGAACTACTTTTCAGCACTTAGAAAAGAGTGAAAAGAGGAAATGCAAAACTTTTTGGCTATGTGTATATACACTGACCTTGTTTTGTATATTTTTCTCTTATGAAAAGTACAATGACAAGAGTGGTAAGTAGTCTCAAAGCACTTATCCCACCGCTGCACAACCAATGTAGGAGGCTGGACTGGCTTGTAGTGAGTACCAAGGGGTACTTGCACCTTGCACCAGGCCCAGTTGAACGAGTTACTTACCTTCGGTAATGACTTTTCTGGTGGATACATTAGCTACCTGTGGATTCCTCACCTCATGAATACTCCCATGGCGCCAGCATTCGACGGAAATCTTCTTACTAGTCTCTGCACGTCGACGAGGACGTCACTCTAGCCCACGCGACGCCGTCTGACGTCATACAGGCAATAAGAGGTCCTCGACGACGTGCGGACGTCAGTACCAATCATTTTTTACGTGCATGAGAACAACCAGGCAATGCAATGAAAGAGCAAGGCAACATCCCATTACATTGTAAAAATACACAACATTGCATGAATAACTGTAAATCTTTTATATATATATATAACTCTCTCTTTTTAAAATATATACACATCAAGTATATACACAAAGATATATACATATTATAGATATATATAAATATATATATATACAACCTCCATTGCACCCTCAAAGACCAAGAGGAGCGTACTCAAGGATTACTTGGTAAGACCAGAAAGGCAACGGGGAGGCGGGTGGGACCGTGAGGAATCCACAGGTAGCTAATGTATCCACCAGAAAAGTCGTTACCGAAGGTAAGTAACTCGTTCTTCTGATGGATACAACTACCTGTGTATTCCTCACCTCATGAATAGAGTCCCAAAGCAGTACCACGCCCGGCGGTGGGTGCCTAAATGGTCAAACCAAGAAATCCTGCAGCACTGACCGTGCAAAATGGCCGTCCCTTCTAACCTCAGAATCCAAACAGTAATGCTTTGAAAAAGTGTGAAGTGACGACCAAGTTGCGGCCTTGCAGATGTCGACCACAGGAACACCCCTGGCCAAGGCCGAAGTGGCCGACTTAGCTCTGGTGGAATGAGCTCTAATGCCCTCAGGAGGATCCTTCTTTGCCAAAGAGTAACATATTTTAATGCAAAGAACAACCCACCTGGATAGTGTTCTCTTGTGGACTGCCTTTCCTCTCCTCTTGCCCACGTATCCAATAAACAGCTGATCCTCCAGCCTGAAATCCTTTGTTCTATCAATAAAGAAGCTCAACGCTCTCTTTGGATTCAGACGGTGCAGTCTTTCTTCCTCTTTGGAAGGATGAGGCGGAGGATAGAACGTGGACAAAGTAATTGCCTGAGCCAAATGGAAGGGTGAAACAACCTTCGGGAGGAAAGCAGCCTTGGTCCTCAACACCACCTTATCCCCATAAAAAGTCGTATAAGGGGGCTTTACTGATAAGGCCTGCAACTCACTCACTCTCCTTGCTGATGTTATAGCTATCAGGAAGACTGTTTTTAAAACCAAATACCTCAAGGGGCAAGAATGCATAGGTTCAAAAGGGGATTTAAATAAAGATGGATGGTCTGGAAGACATATGAAGGCTGACAAGGCCGATAAATAACCCTTAATGGTAGCCACTGCACAACCTTTCTGCGCCAGAGATAGAGCAAAAGACAAAACGTCCGATAGATGAGCATGCAAAGGATCAATCTGCTTCTCTCCACACCACGCAACAAATTTAGACCACCTATTAGCGTAGATAGATTTAGTGGAGTGTCGCCTGGCCGCTAATATAACATCCACTACCTCAGGCGGGAGAGAGAAGGAACTCAGGTTGCCCCGTTCAATCTCCAGGCATGTAGGTGCAGACTCTGGAGGTTGGGGTGTAGAACCTGCCCCTGCGACTGCGAGAGGAGGTCTGCCCTGAAAGGGAGACGGAGCGGCGGGCACATTGAGAGTTGGAGAAGGTCGGAGTACCACACCCTCCTTGGCCAATCCGGAGCTATTAAGATTACTAGAGCCCGGTCTTGGCGAATCTTCCTCAATACTCGAGGAATCAAGGGTATGGGAGGAAACGCGTAAAGCAACTGGCCGCACCAGGTTATTTGAAACGCGTCCCCCAACGCTCCCTGCATCGGATACTGAAGGCTGCAAAACAACGGACAATGCGCGTTCTCTCGAGTGGCGAACAGATCTACCCGAGGAAACCCCCACCTCTGGAAGATTAAACGGACTTGATCTGGATGGAGACGCCACTCGTGGTCTGCCGAGAAGTGGCGACTGAGACTGTCCGCACGCACGTTCAAAACTCCGGCCAGATGGTTTGCTATCAAGCAAATCCGATGGTCCTTTGCCCAGGACCATAGTCGAAGAGCTTCTCTGCAGAGAAGGTACGACCCCACTCCTCCCTGCTTGTTTATGTACCACATCGTGGTAGTATTGTCCGTTAGGACCTGTACCGACTGACCACGAAGGGAAGGGAGGAAGGCCTTGAGAGCCAGACGTACAGCCAGTAACTCTAACAGATTGATGTGAAACATCTGTTCCTCTGGAGACCAAAGACCTTTGATCTCCAGATCCCCCAGATGAGCTCCCCACCCTAGAGTGGAAGCATCCGTTATGACTGTGGCCACTGGTGGCGACTGCTGGAACGGCTTTCCTTGTGAAAGATTGTTGCTTGCAATCCACCACTTCAAATCCACAGCAGCATCTCTGGAGATCTTGACAGTACCCTCTAGATCCCCTCTGTGTTGAGACCACTGCCTTCGGAGGCACCACTGAAGAGCCCTCATGTGCCAGCGAGCATGCGTGACCAACAGAATGCAGGAGGCAAAAAGACCGAGCAGACGAAGGACCTTGAGGACTGGAACTACCGCTCCATTTCGAAACATTGGAACCAAATCCTGAATATCTTGAATCCGCTGAGGCGGAGGAAAGGCCCGACCCAATGTTGTATCCAGTACTGCCCCTATGAACAGGAGGCGCTGAGAGGGCTCTAGGTGAGATTTGGGCTCGTTCACCGAAAAACCCAGGTCGAACAACAACTGGGTTGTTGACTGCAGATGATGCGACACAAGCTCCGGGGACTTGGCTTTGATCAACCAGTCGTCCAAGTAAGGGAATACTGCTATCCCCTTCCTTCTGAGTTCTGCCGCAACCACCGACATCACCTTCGTGAAGACTCGAGGTGCTGAAGTAAGACCAAACGGAAGGACCGCAAACTGATAGTGTTGCGATCCCACCACAAACCGGAGATACTTCCTGTGTGACTTGAGTATCGGGATATGAAAGTAAGCATCCTGCAAGTCGACAGACACCATCCAGTCTTCCATGTTCAACGCCAAAAGCACCTGTGCTAGGGTCAGCATCTTGAACTTTTCCTGCTTGAGGAACCAATTCAAGATCCTCAGGTCCAGAATTGGTCTCAAACGACCATCCTTCTTGGGAATCAGGAAATACCTTGAGTAAACTCCTTGACCCCTTTCCTGCTCCGGGACCAACTCCACCGCGCCCTTTGAAAGGAGGACTTGCACCTCCTGTTCTAGCAACAGGAGGTGTTCTTCTGAACAATACGAAGGGCGGGGCGGGATGAGGGGCGGGAACTCCCGAAAGGGAAGGGTGTAGCCTTTTCCCACAACACTGAGAACCCAAGTGTCCGATGTAACAGTCTTCCATTTGGTGAGAAAATGCTGTAATCTTCCCCCTACAGGAGAGGAGTGAGTGGGAAATGGTGGAAGCCTAAGGCTGCTTCCCCTGCTGCACCCCGCCAGAGGATGAGGAAGAGGCAGAGTGCTGCTGAGAGGCTCCTCTGGTGCGGACCCTACCTCTCCCCCTGAAAGATCTATAGGGATGGGAAGAAGCAGGTTGCTGATATCTCCCCCGAAAGGAAGAGGAGGAAGAGCCACGCCCAAATCCACGAAACCTCCTGAAGAATCTGGAAGAGGCCGTGGAAGAAGGAGCTTGGAGCCCTAACGACTTAGCCGTGGCCCTGCTTTCTTTAAAACGTTCCAAGGCCGAATCAGCCTTAGCTCCAAACAGTTTGTCCCCATCAAACGGGAGATCCAACAATGTGGACTGTACATCTGCCGAAAAGCCCGAGTTACGGAGCCAGGCCTGTCTCCTTGCCACCACAGTTGTGCCCATTGCCCTGGCTACCGAGTCGGTGGTATCCAGTCCCGTCTGGATAATTTGGGTCGCAGCAGCCTGGGCATTTGAGACAAGATCCAAAAGACCCTGGGGAAGCTCTGTAAACGAAGAGGAAATGTCATCCATCAGAGCATGAATATACCTCCCCAGGATACAGGTTGCATTGGTGGCTTTTAACGCCAGACTGCAGGATGAAAAAATCTTCTTCGACTGCGCCTCTAGCTTCTTTGAATCTCTGTCCCCAGGCACCGTCGGAAAAGAACCAGGGGCTGACTTGGACGAACAGGAGGCCTGCACCACCAAGCTCTCCGGCGTAGGGTGCCTAGATAGGAAACCAGGGTCAGTCGGAGCCGTCCGATACCTCCTGGCCACGGCTCTGTGAGCTGCTGGGGAAGATGCCAGCCTCTTCCACACCTCTAACACCGGATCCAGCAGAGCGTCATTAAATGGTAACAGAGGCTCCGCCGCGGCTGAGGCCGGATGTAACACCTCTGTCAAAAGGTTTTGTTTTGCCTCCACCACCGGCAAAGGCAGGTCCAAAAAACTAGCTGCCTTCCGTACCACTGCATGAAAGGAAGCAGCTTCCTCAGTATATTCCCCCGGGGACGAAAGGTCCCACTCAGGGGAAGTGTCCAGCCCACTGGCCGACTCCAGTCCACGCAGCCCATCACCTGAGTCCTCTAGCTCTCCTTCCTCTAGGGCTCGTTGGTACTCCTGCTCTTCCAATACACGGAGAGCACGTCTCCTTGAATGAAGTCGTTGCTCAATACGCGGAGTCGACAATGCCTCCGCCGAAGTCGAAGATCGGCGCCGATCTTCAGAAGCCACCGACGCCGTGTAGGAGGCTGGACTGGCTTGTAGTGAGTACCAAGGGGTACTTGCACCTTGCACCAGGCCCAGTTATCCCTTATTAGTGTATAGGGTGTCTAGCAGCTTAGGCTGATAGATAATGGTAGCTTAGCAGAGCAGCTTAGGCTGAACTAGGAGACGTGTGAAGCTACTACAGTACCACTTAGTGTCATATGCACAATATCATAAGAAAACACAATACACAGTTATACTAAAAATAAAGGTACTTTATTTTTATGACAATATGCCAAAGTATCTTAGAGTGTACCCTCAGTGAGAGGATAGGAAATATACACAAGATATATATACACAATAGCAAAAATATGCAGTATAGTCTTAGAAAACAGTGCAAACAATGTATAGTTACAATAGGATGCAATGGGGAAACATAGGGATAGGGGCAACACAAACCATATACTCCAGAAGTGGAATGCGAACCACGAATGGACCCCAAACCTATGTGACCTTGTAGAGGGTCGCTGGGACTATTAGAAAATAGTGAGAGTTAGCAAAATAACCCACCCCAAGACCCTGAAAAGTGAGTGCAAAGTGCACCAAAGTTCCCCTAAGGACAAAATAGTCGTGTTAGAGGGAGAATGCAAGGAAAACACAAATCAGCAATGCAACAACGATGGATTCCTGTCTGAAGGTACCTGTGGAACAAGGGGACCAAGTCCAAAAGTCACAAGCAGCTCGGAGATGGGCAGATGCCCAAGAAATGCCAGCGGTTGGTGCAAAGAAGCTCTTACTAGGCTGAAGAACTGTGAATACTGCAGGAACGACAAGGGCTAGAGACTTCCCCTTTGGAGGATGGATCCCCCACGCCTTGGAGAGTCGTGCAGAAGTGTTTACCCGCCGGATGGATGCCAACAAGCCTTGCTACACGCAAATCGTGCGTTTGGCGTTTTTGGACGCTGCTGGGGCCCAGGAGGGACCAGAAGGTCGCAAATTGGACCTGCAGAGAGAGGGGACGTCGAGCAAGACAAAGAGCCCTCACTGAAGCAGGTAGCACCCGGAGAAGTGCCAGAAACAGGCACTACGAGGATGCGTGAAACGGTGCTCGCCGAAGTTGCACAAAGGAGTCCCACGTCGCCGGAGACCAACTTAGAAAGTCGTGCAATGCAGGTTAGAGTGCCGTGGACCCAGGCTTGGCTGTGCACACAGGATTTCCGCCGGAAGTGCACAGGGGCCGGAGAAGCTTGCAAAGTCGCGGTTCCCAGCAATGCAGCCCAGCGAGGTGAGGCAAGGACTTACCTCCACCAAACTTGGGCTGAAGAGTCACTGGACTGTGGGGGTCACTTGGACGGTGTCGCTGGATTCGAGGGACCTCGCTCGTCGTGCTGAGAGGAGACCCAAGGGACCGGAGATGCAGCTTTTTGGTGCCTGCGGTTGCAGGGGGAAGATTCCGTCGACCCACGGGAGATTTCTTCGGAGCTTCTGGTGCAGAGAGGAGGCAGACTACCCCCACAGCATGCACAAGCAGGAAAACAGTCGAGAAGGCGGCAGGATCAGCGTTACAGAGTTGCAGTAGTCGTCTTTGCTACTATGTTGCAGGTTTGCAGGCTTCCAGCGCGGTCAGCGGTCGATTCCTTATCAGAAGGTGAAGAGGGAGATGCAGAGGAACTCGGCTGAGCTCATGCATTCGTTATCTAAAGTTTCCCCAGAGACAGAGACCCTAAATAGCCAGAAAAGAGGGTTTGGCTACCTAGGAGAGAGGAAAGGCTACTAACACCTGAAGGAGCCTATCACAAGGAGTCTCTGACGTCACCTGGTGGCACTGGCCACTCAGAGCAGTCCAGTGTGCCAGCAGCACCTCTGTTTCCAAGATGGCAGAGGTCTGGAGCACACTGGAGGAGCTCTGGACACCTCCCAGGGGAGGTGCAGGTCAGGGGAGTGGTCACTCCCCTTTCCTTTGTCCAGTTTCGCACCAGAGAAGGGGCTAAGGGGTCCCTGAACCGGTGTAGACTGGCTTATGCAGAATTGGGCACCTCTGTGCCCAACAAAGCATTTCCAGAGGCTGGGGGAGGCTACTCCTCCCCTGCCTTCACACCATTTTCCAAAGGGAGAGGGTGTCACACCCTCTCTCAGAGGAAGTTCTTTGTTCTGCCATCCTGGGACAGGCCTGGCTGGACCCCAGGAGGGCAGATGCCTGTCTGAGGGGTTGGCAGCAGCAGCAGCTGCAGAGAAACCCCAGGAAGGGCAGTCTGGCAGTACCAGGGTCTGTGCTACAGACCACTGGGATTATGGAATTGTACCAACAATGCCAGGATGGCATAGAGGGGGCAATTCCATGATCATAGACATGTTACATGGCCATATTCGGAGTTACCATGGTGAAGCTACATATAGGTAGTGACCTATATGTAGTGCACGGGTGTAATGGTGTCCCCGCACTCACAAAGTTCAGTGAATTGGCTCTGAACAATGTGGGGGCACCTTGGCTAGTGCCAGGGTGCCCTCACACTAAGTAACTTTGCACCTAACCTTTACCAGGTAAAGGTTAGACATATAGGTGACTTATAAGTTACTTAAGTGCAGTGTAAAATGGCTGTGAAATAACGTGGACGTTATTTCACTCAGGCTGCAGTGGCAGGCCTGTGTAAGAATTGTCAGAGCTCCCTATGGGTGGCAAAAGAAATGCTGCAGCCCATAGGGATCTCCTGGAACCCCAATACCCTGGGTACCTCAGTACCATATACTAGGGGATTATAAGGGTGTTCCAGTAAGCCAATGTAAATTGGTAAAAATGGTCACTAGCCTGTCAGTGACAATTTGGAAAGAAATGAGAGAGCATAACCACTGAGGTTCTGATTAGCAGAGCCTCAGTGAGACAGTTAGTCACTACACAGGTAACACATACAGGCACACTTATGAGCACTGGGGCCCTGGGTTACCAGGGTCCCAGTGACACATACAACTAAAACAACATATATACAGTGAAAAATGGGGGTAACATGCCAGGCAAGATGGTACTTTCCTACACAACCCCCCCCCAAACGAAGGACAATAAGACTAGCCATTACCTGATGAGTCTTCATTGTCTAAGTGGAAATATCTGGAGAGTCCATCTGCATTGGAGTGGCTACTCCCAGGTCTATGTTCCACTGTATAGTCCATTCCCTGTAGGGATATGGACCACCTCAACAATTTAGGATTTTCACCTTTCATTTGTTTTAGCCAAAGTAGAGGTTTGTGGTCTGTCTGAACAATGAAGTGAGTGCCAAACAGGTATGGCCTCAACTTCTTCAGAGCCCAGACCACAGCAAAGGCCTCCCTCTCAATGGCAGACCAACGCTTTTCTCTAGGGGTCAACCTTCTACTAATAAAAGCAACAGGTTGATCCTGGCCCTCAGAATTAAGTTGTGATAGGACTGCCCCTACTCCTAATTCAGATGCATCAGTTTGGACATAGAATTTTTTAGAGTAACAAGGGCTTTTCAGGACAGGTGCAGAGCACATGGCCTGCTTCAGCTCCTCAAAAGCTTTCTGACAGTTTGCTGTCCATAATACCTTTTTAGGCATTTTCTTGGATGTGAGGTCATTAAGAGGGGCTGCAATGGAGCCATAGTTCTTAATGAACCTCCTGTAATACCCAGTGAGGCCTAGGAAGGCTCTCACCTGAGTCTGAGTGGTAGGGGGAATCCAATCAATAATAGTTTGGATTTTCCCCTGAAGTGGTGCAATCTGTTCCCCACCAACAAGGTGTCCCAGATAAACCACCTTACCCTGCCCTATCTGGCACTTTGAAGCCTTGATAGTGAGGCCTGCCTTTTGCAGGGCCTCCAAAACTTTCCAAAGGTGGACCAGGTGATCATCCCAGCTGGAGCTAAAGACAGCTTTATCATCCAAATATGCTGCACTGAAAGCTTCCAGCCCTTGCAGGACTGTGTTCACCAACCTCTGAAAAGTGGCAGGTGCATTTTTCAAACCAAAAGGCATTACAGTAAACTGGTAATGTCCTCCAATGGTAGAAAATGCAGTCTTAGGTTTAGCATCTTCTGACATTTTGATCTGCCAATACCCTGCAGTCAAATCAAAAGTGCTTAGATACTTGGCAGATGCCAGTGTATCTATTAGCTCATCTGCCCTGGGTATAGGGTGAGCATCTGTTTTGGTTACCAAGTTGAGACCTCTATAGTCTACACAAAACCTCATTTCCTTCTTTCCATCTTTAGAATTGGGTTTTGGTACCAGTACCACAGGGGAAGCCCATGGACTGTCAGAGTGCTCAACCACTCCTAGTTCCAACATCTTCTGAACTTCTTGCTTTATGCAGTCCCTGACATGGTCAGGCTGCCTATAGATCTTACTTTTGACAGGTAAACTGTCTCCAGTATCTATAGTGTGCTCACACCAAGAAGTGGTGCCTGGCACAATGGAGAAGAGTTGTGAAAATTGTCCTAGGAGATTTATGCAATTATCTTTCTGCTCAGCAGTAAGACAATCAGCCAAAACTACCCCTTCCACAAGAGCATCTTGTTCTGTGGAAGAGAAGAGATCAGGTAGAGGATCACTGTCTTCTTCCTGTCCCTCATCTGTTGCCATGAGCAGGGTGAGATCAGCCCTGTCATAGTAGGGTTTCAGGCGGTTGACATGGAGCACCCTAAGGGGACTCCTGGCAGTGCCTAAGTCCACCAAGTAGGTGACTTCACCCTTCTTTTCAACAATTGTGTGTGGACCACTCCATTTATCTTGGAGTGCTCTTGGGGCCACAGGCTCCAAGACCCACACTTTCTGCCCTGGTTGGTACTGAACCAAAACAGCCTTCTGATCATGCCATTGCTTCTGGAGCTCTTGGCTGGCCTGAAGGTTTTTACTGGCCTTTTTCATGTACTCAGCCATCCTTGATCTGAGGCCAAGTACATAATCCACAATATCCTGCTTAGGAGCTTTTAAAGGTTGTTCCCAACCCTCCTTTACAAGTGTGAGTGGACCCCTAACAGGGTGTCCAAAAAGAAGTTCAAAGGGGCTGAAGCCCACTCCTTTCTGGGGTACCTCCCTGTAGGCAAAAAGGAGGCATGGTAGAAGGATATCCCATCTCCTGCGGAGTTTTTCAGGGAGTCCCATAATCATGCCTTTGAGAGTTTTATTAAATCTCTCCACCAGTCCATTTGTTTGTGGATGATAGGGTGTTGTGAACTTGTAAGTTACACCACACTCCTTCCACATGGCCTTTAAGTATGCAGACATGAAATTGCTTCCTCTGTCTGATACTACTTCCTTTGGGAAGCCCACCCTGGAAAATATTCCCAGGAGAGCCTTTGCCACTGCAGGAGCTGTAGTGGTCCTTAAAGGAATTGCTTCAGGATATCTTGTGGCATGGTCCACTACCACCAAGATAAACCTATTGCCTGAAGCAGTAGGAGGGTCAAGGGGGCCAACTATGTCAACCCCTACCCTTTCAAAGGGAACCCCAACCACAGGCAGTGGGATAAGGGGTGCCTTTGGAGTGCCACCTGTCTTGCCACTGGCTTGACAGGTTTCACAGGACTTACAAAAATCTTTTGTGTCCTCAGACATCCTAGGCCAATGAAACAGTGGTACCAATCTGTCCCAAGTTTTCATTTGACCCAGGTGCCCAGCTAAGGGAATGTCATGTGCTAGTGTTAGGAGGAACTTTCTGTACTCCTGAGGAATCACTAATCTCCTGGCAGCTCCAGGTTTAGGATCCCTTTGCTCAGTGTACAAGAGGTTGTCCTCCCAGTAAACTCTGTGTGAGTCACTGACATCCCCATTAGCCTGTTTGACAGCTTGCTGTCTGAGACCCTCTAAGGTGGGACAGGTTTGCTGTGCCACACTCAGCTCCTCTCTGGCAGGCCCCCCTTCACCCAAAAGCTCAGCAGTGTCTGCTTCCAGCTCCTCTGGTGTAGGTTCTGCACAGGGAGGGAATTCTTCTTCCTCAGAAGTAGAATCCACTGTAGAGGGAGGGATAGTAGGAAGTGGTTTGCTTCTACTAGCCCTAGCTTTAGGGAGCACTTGGTCCATTGTTCCAGGATCCAAGCTTCCCTGTCCTTTTTGCTTTTTGGCTTGAGCCCTTGTCAAAGCAAAAATATGCCCTGGGATGCCCAGCATTGCTGCATGGGCCTCCAACTCCACATCTGACCAAGCTGATGTCTCCAAATCGTTCCCTAATAGACAGTCTACAGGTAAATCTGAAGCTACCACAACTTTCTTTGGACCAGATACCCCCCCCCAGTTGAGATTTACAACAGCCATGGGGTGGCTTTGTGTTATGTTGTGAGCATCGGTTACTTGGTACTGGTGTCCAAGTATGTGTTGTTCAGGGTGCACCAGTTTCTCAATGACCATTGTGACACTGGCACCTGTGTCCCTGTAGGCCTGGACCTCAACACCATTTATTAGGGTTAGTTGCTTGTACTTCTCCAAGTTATGGGGGCAAGCAACCAAAGTGGCTAAGTCAATAGCCCCTTCAGAGACTAAAGTAGCCTCTGTGGTCTCCCTAATCAGACCAACCCCAACTAAATTACCAAAAGTGAGCCCAGCTACTCCCTTGGATTGGCTATTAGTAGGTTTGCTCCCACCACCACTGCTATTAGTAGGGACACTAGGTGTAGCAGTAGGGGTTGTAGTGGTAGGAGCTGTGGTGCCTTTCTTTGGACAACTGGGATCTGTTGTCCAATGGCCTTTTATCTTACATAAATAGCACCATGGTTTCTTTTCCTTGTTCTGATTAAAGGAGGATTTGGGCCCACCACCCCCACCAGAGTGTTTTTGTGGGCCTGATGAAGACTCATTTTTAGATTTGTCCCCACCCTTGTCAGAAGACTTACCATCCTTCTTTTTGTTGCCATCTTTGTCACCCCCTGTATGAACTTTTCTGTTCACTCTTGTTCTGACCCATTTGTCTGCCTTCTTTCCCAATTCTTGGGGAGAGGTCAGATCAGAGTCCACCAAGTACTGGTGCAACAAATCAGACACACAATTATTAAGAATATGCTCTCTCAGGATTAAGTTATACAGGCTGTCATAATCAGTAACTTTACTGCCATGTAACCACCCCTCCAAGGCCTTCACTGCCTGGTCAATGAAATCAACCCAGTCTTGTGAAGACTCCTTTTTGGTATCTCTGAACTTTATCCTGTATTGTTCAGTGGTTAAGCCATAACCATCCAGGAGTGCATTCTTAAGAACTTGGAAATTGTTAGCATCATTTTCTTTTACAGTAAGGAGCCTATCCCTACCTTTTCCAGTAAATGATAGCCATAGGATAGCAGCCCACTGCTTTTGAGGGACATCCTGTACAGCACAGGCCCTCTCAAGTGCAGCAAACCACTTGTTGGAACTATCTTATGCAGATTCCTGGAATCATGCTCTTTTGCAGGATGACTATGGGGAATACTGCTGCTGCCACCATGGGTATCTAAACCCATTTTCTGTCTTTCCCTCTCTATTTCTAAAGACTGTCTATCCAAATCCAGCTGTTGCTTCTTGAGCTTCAGTCTGGTTTGCTCCACTCTCAATCTATTGAGCTCCCTTTCTAACAATCTGTCATCAGGGTGGGTGGGAGGGACATTTCTAGATACAGAGGTATGATGGGAATGAACAGAAGGAGACCTGTCCCTTACAGAGGGCACCCTAACAGCTTGGCTACCAGTATAATGTGAGAGCACATCATCAGTATGATGTGATTCAACCTCTGTACCAACTATGCTAGACTGTCTAGTAATGGGCAGGCTAAGAAGTTCCTTTCCTGAACCTTTTCCTGGGGGAGTCCCTGGATCAGATTGAGAACCATTAGCTACTTTTTCCACAGATTGGGCACTTATGGCCTTATCCTGTACTCTAAGCATATTAATTAACAGTTCTAAGGAAGGATTCTTCCCTACACTCAAACCTCTCTCTATGCAGAGACTCCTTGCTCCTTTCCAGCTAAGGTGATCATATGCAAGTTTGGACAGTTCAACTTTTTGGCCTGTGCCAGACATTTTTAGAGAGAGTTAAAGTGATAGACAAAGAGAAAAAAGTTTTCAGAACTTTTTGGAAAGACAGAAAAAAACTTTTTAAACTTTTAAGAACTTTTTGAAAGTTTAGAAGTACTTTTCAGCACTTAGAAAAGAGTGAAAAGAGGAAATGCAAAACTTTTTGGCTATGTGTATATACACTGACCTTGTTTTGTATATTTTTCTCTTATGAAAAGTACAATGACAAGAGTGGTAAGTAGTCTCAAGCACTTATCCCACCGCTGCCACCAATGTAGGAGGCTGGACTGGCTTGTAGTGAGTACCAAGGGGTACTTGCACCTTGCACCAGGCCCAGTTATCCCTTATTAGTGTATAGGGTGTCTAGCAGCTTAGGCTGATAGATAATGGTAGCTTAGCAGAGCAGCTTAGGCTGAACTAGGAGACGTGTGAAGCTACTACAGTACCACTTAGTGTCATATGCACAATATCATAAGAAAACACAATACACAGTTATACTAAAAATAAAGGTACTTTATTTTTATGACAATATGCCAAAGTATCTTAGAGTGTACCCTCAGTGAGAGGATAGGAAATATACACAAGATATATATACACAATAGCAAAAATATGCAGTATAGTCTTAGAAAACAGTGCAAACAATGTATAGTTACAATAGGATGCAATGGGGAAACATAGGGATAGGGGCAACACAAACCATATACTCCAGAAGTGGAATGCGAACCACGAATGGACCCCAAACCTATGTGACCTTGTAGAGGGTCGCTGGGACTATTAGAAAATAGTGAGAGTTAGCAAAATAACCCACCCCAAGACCCTGAAAAGTGAGTGCAAAGTGCACCAAAGTTCCCCTAAGGACAAAATAGTCGTGTTAGAGGGAGAATGCAAGGAAAACACAAATCAGCAATGCAACAACGATGGATTCCTGTCTGAAGGTACCTGTGGAACAAGGGGACCAAGTCCAAAAGTCACAAGCAGCTCGGAGATGGGCAGATGCCCAAGAAATGCCAGCGGTTGGTGCAAAGAAGCTCTTACTAGGCTGAAGAACTGTGAATACTGCAGGAACGACAAGGGTTAGAGACTTCCCCTTTGGAGGATGGATCCCCCACGCCTTGGAGAGTCGTGCAGAAGTGTTTTCCCGCCGGATGGACGCCAACAAGCCTTGCTACACGCAAATCGTGCGTTTGGCGTTTTTGGACGCTGCTGGGGCCCAGGAGGGACCAGAAGGTCGCAAATTGGACCTGCAGAGAGAGGGGACGTCGAGCAAGACAAAGAGCCCTCACTGAAGCAGGTAGCTCCCGGAGAAGTGCCAGAAACAGGCACTACGAGGATGCGTGAAACGGTGCTCGCCGAAGTTGCACAAAGGAGTCCCACGTCGCCGGAGACCAACTTAGAAAGTCGTGCAATGCAGGTTAGAGTGCCGTGGACCCAGGCTTGGCTGTGCACACAGGATTTCCGCCGGAAGTGCACAGGGGCCGGAGAAGCTTGCAAAGTCGCGGTTCCCAGCAATGCAGCCCAGCGAGGTGAGGCAAGGACTTACCTCCACCAAACTTGGGCTGAAGAGTCACTGGACTGTGGGGGTCACTTGGACGGTGTCGCTGGATTCGAGGGACCTCGCTCGTCGTGCTGAGAGGAGACCCAAGGGACCGGAGATGCAGCTTTTTGGTGCCTGCGGTTGCAGGGGGAAGATTCCGTCGACCCACGGGAGATTTCTTCGGAGCTTCTGGTGCAGAGAGGAGGCAGACTACCCCCACAGCATGCACAAGCAGGAAAACAGTCGAGAAGGCGGCAGGATCAGCGTTACAGAGTTGCAGTAGTCGTCTTTGCTACTATGTTGCAGGTTTGCAGGCTTCCAGCGCGGTCAGCGGTCGATTCCTTATCAGAAGGTGAAGAGGGAGATGCAGAGGAACTCGGCTGAGCTCATGCATTCGTTATCTAAAGTTTCCCCAGAGACAGAGACCCTAAATAGCCAGAAAAGAGGGTTTGGCTACCTAGGAGAGAGGAAAGGCTACTAACACCTGAAGGAGCCTATCACAAGGAGTCTCTGACGTCACCTGGTGGCACTGGCCACTCAGAGCAGTCCAGTGTGCCAGCAGCACCTCTGTTTCCAAGATGGCAGAGGTCTGGAGCACACTGGAGGAGCTCTGGACACCTCCCAGGGGAGGTGCAGGTCAGGGGAGTGGTCACTCCCCTTTCCTTTGTCCAGTTTCGCGCCAGAGCAGGGGCTAAGGGGTCCCTGAACCGGTGTAGACTGGCTTATGCAGAATTGGGCACCTCTGTGCCCAACAAAGCATTTCCAGAGGCTGGGGGAGGCTACTCCTCCCCTGCCTTCACACCATTTTCCAAAGGGAGAGGGTGTCACACCCTCTCTCAGAGGAAGTTCTTTGTTCTGCCATCCTGGGACAGGCCTGGCTGGACCCCAGGAGGGCAGATGCCTGTCTGAGGGGTTGGCAGCAGCAGCAGCTGCAGAGAAACCCCAGGAAGGGCAGTCTGGCAGTACCAGGGTCTGTGCTACAGACCACTGGGATTATGGAATTGTACCAACAATGCCAGGATGGCATAGAGGGGGCAATTCCATGATCATAGACATGTTACATGGCCATATTCGGAGTTACCATGGTGAAGCTACATATAGGTAGTGACCTATATGTAGTGCACGCGTGTAATGGTGTCCCCGCACTCACAAAGTTCAGTGAATTGGCTCTGAACAATGTGGGGGCACCTTGGCTAGTGCCAGGGTGCCCTCACACTAAGTAACTTTGCACCTAACCTTTACCAGGTAAAGGTTAGACATATAGGTGACTTATAAGTTACTTAAGTGCAGTGTAAAATGGCTGTGAAATAACGTGGACGTTATTTCACTCAGGCTGCAGTGGCAGGCCTGTGTAAGAATTGTCAGAGCTCCCTATGGGTGGCAAAAGAAATGCTGCAGCCCATAGGGATCTCCTGGAACCCCAATACCCTGGGTACCTCAGTACCATATACTAGGGGATTATAAGGGTGTTCCAGTAAGCCAATGTAAATTGGTAAAAATGGTCACTAGCCTGTCAGTGACAATTTGGAAAGAAATGAGAGAGCATAACCACTGAGGTTCTGATTAGCAGAGCCTCAGTGAGACAGTTAGTCACTACACAGGTAACACATACAGGCACACTTATGAGCACTGGGGCCCTGGGTTACCAGGGTCCCAGTGACACATACAACTAAAACAACATATATACAGTGAAAAATGGGGGTAACATGCCAGGCAAGATGGTACTTTCCTACACGCCGCATCCGGCGCCACAGGTAACTTCGGCGCCGACGGAAGAGCAACTGCCGCAGATGGACCCACCGGAGTCACAGGCCGAAATCCCGACGTCGACGGGATGGAAATCTCCGGGGCCAATCCTTCTGAAGCCACCGGAGCGGCCACCGGCGCCGACAGTGGCGCCGAGCCCACGTTCCCAAACGGGAGAAAGGGCATAAAGGGTGCCGGCCGAAGAGGCGCAGGATCACCCAAAGAAAAGGCCAAAGGCCCAGCCGGAGCACCCCCTGGAGCCATCTGTTGGAAGATGGCATACATCGCATTCAAGAATGCGGAACTATCGGCTCCAGGGGTGGGAAAAGCCAGATACTGGGGTGCCTGTCTCGGAGGCGACCCCGACGCCGGCCTCGGCGTCTGCGCCGGAGAAAACACTTGAGGCTCCAATACCTCAATCACCGACGCCTGCCCAGGTGAAGTTGGAGACGCCGGAGAGGGCAACAGCGTCGAAGGATGCGGCGTAACCGTGGGACTGACCTCCCATGTCTTTCGGCGCCGATCCGGAGACCTGGAGCGAGTCTCCTTTGAATGACGCCGAGATTCTCTACGGCGCCGGGAGTCTCGATGACGCCGATGTCTTGGGGAAGAAGACTTCTTGTGATGTTTCCCCTTTGACTTGGCCATAAACAGCTTCGCCTCACGTTCCTTGAGGGCCTTTGGATTCATGTGCTGACATGAATCACAAGTCGAGACGTCGTGGTCGGAGCTCAAACACCAAAGGCAATCGGAATGAGGATCCGTCACCGACATCTTGCCTCCACACTCACGACAAGGCTTAAATCCAGACTTCCTCTGCGACATTATTTCCACAGCGAAAGACTACGCAGCAAGATATACACTGTAACCGCAAGAGTAACAGTTGCTCCCTCGAAGATAACCGTTTCGAATGCACGGAAAAAAGGGAACTGACGTCCGCACGTCGTCGAGGACCTCTTATTGCCTGTATGACGTCAGACGGCGTCGCGTGGGCTAGAGTGACGTCCTCGTCGACGTGCAGAGACTAGTAAGAAGATTTCCGTCGAATGCTGGCGCCATGGGAGTATTCATGAGGTGAGGAATCCACAGGTAGTTGTGTCCATCAGAAATCCCTTATTAGTGTATAGGGTGTCTAGCAGCTTAGGATGATAGATAATGGTAGCTTAGCAGAGCAGCTTAGGCTGAACTAGGAGACGTGTGAAGCTACTACAGTACAACAAGTGTCACTTGCACAATATCATAAGAAAACACAATACACAGTTATACTAAAAATAAAGGTACTTTATTTTTATGACAATATGCCAAAGTATCTTAGAGTGTACCCTCAGTGAGAGGATAGGAAATATACACAAGATATATATACACAATAGCAAAAATATGCAGTATAGTCTTAGAAAACAGTGCAAACAATGTATAGTTACAATAGGATGCAATGGGGAAACATAGGGATCGGGGCAACACAAACCATATACTCCAAAAGTGGAATGCGAACCACGAATGGACCCCAAACCTATGTGACCTTGTAGAGGGTCGCTGGGACTATTAGAAAATAGTGATAGTTAGAAAAATAACCCTCCCCAAGACCTTGAAAAGTGAGTGCAAAGTGCACTAAAGTTCCCCTAAGGACAAAGAAGTCGTGTTAGAGGAATAATGCAGGAAAGACACAAACCAACAATGCAACAACTGTGGATTTCCAATCTAGGGTACCTGTGGAACAAGGGGACCAAGTCCAAAAGTCACAAGCAAGTCGGAGATGGGCAGATGCCCAGGAAATGCCAGCTGCGGGTGCAAAGAAGCTTCTACTGGACAGAAGAAGCTGAGGTTTCTGCAGCAATGAAAAGGGCTAGAGACTTCCCCTTTGGTGGACCGATCCCACTCGCCGTGGAGAGTCGTGCAGAAGTGTTTTCCTGACGAAAGAACGCCAACAAGCCTTGCTAGCTGCAAACCGTGCGGTTAGCGTTTTTGGACGCTGCTGAGGCCCAAGAGGGACCAGGAGGTCGCAAATTGGACCAGCAGAGACAGGGGACGTCGAGCAAGACAAGGAGCCCTCTCTGAAGCAGGTAGCTCCTGGAGAAGTGCCAGAAACAGGCACTACGAGGATGCATGAAACAGTGCTTGCTGAAGTTGCACAAAGGAGTCCCACGTCGCCGGAGACCAACTTAGAAAGTCGTGCAATGCAGGTTAGAGTGCCGTGGACCCAGGCTTGGCTGTGCACAAAGGATTTCCGCCGGAAGTGCACAGGGGCCGGAGTAGCTGCAAAGTCGCGGTTCCCAGCAATGCAGCCCAGCGAGGTGAGGCAAGGATTTACCTCCACCAAACTTGGACTGAAGAGTCACTGGACTGTGGGGGTCAATTGGACAGAGTCGCTGGATTCGAGGGACCTCGCTCGTCGTGCTGAGAGGAGACCCAAGGGACCGGTAATGCAGCTTTTTGGTGCCTGCGGTTGCAGGGGGAAGATTCCGTCGACCCACGGGAGATTTCTTCGGAGCTTCTGGTGCAGAGAGGAGGCAGACTACCCCCACAGCATGCACAAGCAGGAAAACAGTCGAGAAGGCGGCAGGATCAGCGTTACAGAGTTGCAGTAGTCGTCTTTGCTACTATGTTGCAGGTTTGCAGGCTTCCAGCGCGGTCAGCAGTCGATTCTTTATCAGAAGGTGAAGAGAGAGATGCAGAGGAACTCGGATGAGCTCTTGCATTCGTTATCTGAAGTTTCCCCAGAGACAGAGACCCTAAATAGCCAGAAAAGAGGGTTTGGCTACCTAGGAGAGAGGATAGGCTACTAACACCTGAAGGAGCCTATCAGCAGGAGTCTCTGACGTCACCTGGTGGCACTGGCCACTCAGAGCAGTCCAGTGTGCCAGCAGCACCTCTGTTTCCAAGATGGCAGAGGTCTGGAGCACACTGGAGGAGCTCTGGACACCTCCCAGGGGAGGTGCAGGTCAGGGGAGTGGTCACTCCCCTTTCCTTTGTCCAGTTTCGCGCCAGAGCAGGGCTAAGGGGTTCCCTGAACCGGTGTAGACTGGGTTATGCAGAATTGGGCACCTCTGTGCCCCACAAAGCATTTCCAGAGGCTGGGGGAGGCTACTCCTCCCCTGCCTTCACACCATTTTCCAAAGGGAGAGGGTGTCACACCCTCTCTCAGAGGAAGTTCTTTGTTCTGCCATCCTGGGCCAGGCCTGGCTGGACCCCAGGAGGGCAGATGCCTGTCTGAGGGGTTGGCAGCAGCAGCAGCTGCAGTGAAACCCCAGGAAGGGCAGTTTGGCAGTACCAGGGTCTGTGCTACAGACCACTGGGATCATGGGATTGTGCCAACTATGCCAGGATGGCATAGAGGGGGCAATTCCATGATCATAGACATGTTACATGGCCATATTCGGAGTTACCATTGTGAAGCTACATATAGGTAGTGACCTATATGTAGTGCACGCGTGTAATGGTGTCCCCGCACTCACAAAGTTCAGGGAATTGGCTCTGAACAATGTGGGGGCACCTTGGCTAGTGCCAGGGTGCCCTCACACTAAGTAACTTTGCACCTAACCTTTACCAGGTAAAGGTTAGACATATAGGTGACTTATAAGTTACTTAAGTGCAGTGTAAAATGGCTGTGAAATAACGTGGACGTTATTTCACTCAGGCTGCAGTGGCAGGCCTGTGTAAGAATTGTCAGAGCTCCCTATGGGTGGCAAAAGAAATGCTGCAGCCCATAGGGATCTCCTGGAACCCCAATACCCTGGGTACCTCAGTACCATATACTAGGGAATTATAAGGGTGTTCCAGTAAGCCAATGTAAATTGGTAAAAATGGTCACTAGCCTGTCAGTGACAATTTGGAAAGAAATGAGAGAGCATAACCACTGAGGTTCTGATTAGCAGATCCTCAGTGAGACAGTTAGTCACTACACAGGTAACACATTCAGGCACACTTATGAGCACTGGGGCCCTGGGTTACCAGGGTCCCAGTGACACATACAACTAAAACAACATATATACAGTGAAAAATGGGGGTAACATGCCAGGCAAGATGGTACTTTCCTACACAACCCCCCCCCAAACGAAGGACAATAAGACTAGCCATTACCTGATGAGTCTTCATTGTCTAAGTGGAAATATCTGGAGAGTACATCTGCATTGGAGTGGCTACTCCCAGGTCTATGTTCCACTGTATAGTCCATTCCCTGTAGGGATATGGACCACCTCAACAATTTAGGATTTTCACCTTTCATTTGTTTTAGCCAAAGTAGAGGTTTGTGGTCTGTCTGAACAATGAAGTGAGTGCCAAACAGGTATGGCCTCAACTTTTTCAGTGCCCAGACCACAGCAAAGGCCTCCCTCTCTATGGCAGACCAACGCTTTTCTCTAGTGGTCAACCTCCTGCTGATAAAAGCAACAGGTTGATCCTGGCCCTCAGAATTAAGTTGTGATAAGACTGCCCATACCCCTAATTCAGATGCATCAGTTTGGACAATGAATTTCTTGGAGTAACAGGGGCTTTTCAGGACAGGTGCAGAGCACATGGCCTGCTTCAGCTCCTCAAAAGCTTTCTGACAGTTTGCTGTCCATCATACCTTTTTAGGCATTTTCTTGGATGTGAGGTCATTGAGATGGGCTGCAATGGAGCCATAGTTCTTTATGAACCTCCTATAGTACCCAGTGAGGCCTAAAAAGGCTCTCACCTGAGTCTGAGTAGTAGGGGGAACCCAATCTATAATAGTTTGGATTTTCCCCTGAAGTGGTGCAATCTGTTCTCCACCTACCAGGTGTCCTAGATAAACCACCTTCCCCTGCCCTATCTGGCACTTTGAAGCCTTGATAGTGAGGCCTGCCTTAGGCCTGTGTAAGAGTTATCAGAGCTCCCTATGGGTGGCAAAAGAAATGCTGCAGCCCATAGGGATCTTCTGGAACCCCAATACCCTGGGTACCTCAGTACCATATACTAGGGAATTATAAGGGTGTTCCAGTATGCCAATGTGAATTGGTGAAATTGGTCAGTAGCCTGTTAGTGACAATTTTGGAAAGAAATGAGAGAGCATAACCACTGAGGTTCTGGATAGCAGAGCCTCAGTGAGACAGTTAGTCATAACACAGGTAACACATACAGGGCACACTTATGAGCACTGGGGCCCTGGTTGCAGGGTCCCAGTGACACATACAACTAAAACAACATATATACAGTGAAAAATGGGGGTAACATGCCAGGCAAGATGGTACTCTCCTACATCGACCCACAGGAGAGTTCTTCTGAGCTTCTAGTGCAGAGAGGAGGCAGACAACCCCTACAGCATGCACCACCAGGAAAGCAGACGAGAAGGCGGCTGGATCAGCGATACAAGGTTGCAGTAGTCGTCTTTGCTACTTTGTTGCAGTTTTGCAGGCGTCCAGAGCAGTCAGCGGTCGATTCCTTGGCAGAAGGTGAAGAGAGAGATGCAGAGGAACTCTGATGAGCTCTTGCATTCGTTATCTAAAGAATTCCCCAAAGCAGAGACCCTAAATAGCCAGAAAATGAGGTTGGGCTAGCTAGGAAGGAGGATAGGCTAGCAACACAGGTAAGAGCCTATCAGAAGGAGTCTCTGAAGTCACCTGCTGGCACTGGCTACTCAGAGCAGTCCAGTGTGCCAGCAGCTGGACTGTTTCCAAGATGGCAGAGGTCTGGAGCACACTGGAGGAGCTCTGGGCACCTCCCAGGGGAGGTGCAGGTCAGGGGAGTGGTCACTCCCCTTTCCTTTGTCCAGTTTCGTGCCAGAGCAGGGCTGGGGGATCTCTGAACCGGTGTAGACTGGCTTATGCAGAGATGGACACCATCTGTGCCCATGAAAGCATTTACAGAGGCTGGGGGAGTGTACTCCTCCCCAGCCCTGACACCTTTTTCCAAAGGGAGAGGGTGTAACACCCTCTCTCTGAGGAAGTCCTTTGTTCTGCCTTCCTGGGCCAAGCCTGGCTGGACCCCAGGAGGGCAGAAACCTGTCTGAGGGATGGCAGCAGCAGCAGCTACAGTGAAACCCCGGGAAAGGTAGTTTGGCAGTACCCGGGTCTGTGCTAGAGACTCAGGGGTTCATGGAATTGTCTCCCCAATGCCAGATTGGCATTAGGGTGACAATTCCATGATCATAGACATGTTACATGGCCATATTCGGAGTTACCATTGTGAAGCTACATATAGGTAGTGACCTATATGTAGTGCACACGTGTAATGGTGTCCCCGCACTCACAAAGTCAGGGAAATTGGCCCTGAACAATGTGGGGGCACCTTGGCTAGTGCCAGGGTGCCCTCACACTAAGTAACTTTGCACCTAACCTTTACCAGGTAAAGGTTAGACATATAGGTGACTTATAAGTTACTTAAGTGCAGTGTAAAATGGCTGTGAAATAACGTGGACGTTATTTCACTCAGGCTGCAGTGGCAGGCCTGTGTAAGAATTGTCAGAGCTCCCTATGGGTGGCAAAAGAATTGCTGCAGCCCATAGGGATCTCCTGGAACCCCAATACCCTGGGTACCTTAGTACCATATACTAGGGAATTATAAGGGTGTTCCAGTAAGCCAATGTAAATTGGTAAAATTGGTCACTAGCCTGTTAGTGACAATTTAGAAAGAAATGAGAGAGCATAACCACTGAGGTTCTGATTAGCAGAACCTCAGTGAGACAGTTAGTCACTACACAGGTAACACATTCAGGCACACTTATGAGCACTGGGGCCCTGGTGAACAGGGTCCCAGTGACACATACAACTAAAACAACATATATACAGTGAAAAAATGGGGGTAACATGCCAGGCAAGATGGTACTTTCCTACAGTGAAGTATCCTGCCTCCCAGCCTGCAAAGGAGATCCGGTCTGCACGGCAGCCTCTTGTGCAGTTGCTCTGATAGGTTGAGGAGATCCGTGTACCAGAACTGACGAGGCCATTGGGGGGCTATGAGAATCATTCTGGTGTTGGATCTGTAGAGTTTGTTTATCACCGCTGGTATGAGGGGAATCGGTGGAAAGGCGTAGAGAAATATCCCTGACCAGTCGATCAACAGGGCATTCCCTCGAGACCCCGGACGGTAGAACCTGGACGTGAAGTCTGGGCATTTCTTGTTTACCTCGTCTGCGAAGAGATCTAACTGAGGCCAACCCCATTGAAAGAAGATGTCTTTGACGACCTCGTCATGAAGAACCCAATCGTGGGCGTCCACGGGGGTTCTGCTTAGGAAGTCCGCCTCCACGTTTTGCTGCCCTGGTTGGTGAATTGCTGTAAGAGACATTCACCTCGCTATGAGCCAATACCAAATGGCCTGAGATTCCCGAGACAGGGGCCTGGATCTCGTCCCTCCTTGCTTGTTCAGATAACACATTGTTGTCGTATTGTCCGTCTGTACCAGGAGAGACTTTCCCTGAATCGATGGAGCAAATGACTTGGGAGCCAGATGAACCGCTCTGAGCTCCAGCAGGTTGATATGGTACGACCTCTCTTTGTTGGACCACAAGCCCTGAGCTTCAAGGGAACCCAGATGAGCACCCCAGCCCTGAAGCGATGCATCCGTTACCAGAGTGTCAGACGGGATTGGCTGATGAAAAGGAACTCCTACTGACAGGTGATGTCTGTGCATCCACCATCGTAATGATTGTCGCGCTTCTACCGGAAGAAGCATTCTGTCCTCCCAGTGGCCTGTGTGTTGATTCCAGTTTTCCTCCAGAGCCTCTTGAAGAGGCCTCATATGCAATCTGGCATTCGGGACAGTGAAAATGCAAAAGGCCATGGAGCCCAACAGAGATGTCACCTGACGGGCCGTAGGCGCGGGGGAACCCAGAAGGTCTTGACACTTTCTCCTTATTGATAACAGTTGTTCCTCCGAAGGATACACTCTTTCGAGCTCTGTATTCAGTATCGCTCACAGGTAGTGGAGGGTTTGTGTTGGGATGAGGGTGGACTTTTGGAAGTTGACTTGTAGACCTAGAGATCGTAAAACACTGAGCACAATGTCCTGATGGTTTTTCGCCTGCTCCGGAGAGGAGGCTTTCAGTAGCCAGTCATCTAGGTATGGATTAGTGAAGATTTTCTGCTTCCTTAAATGCGCCGCTACCGTTGCTACACATTTTGAGAATGCGTGAGGGGCAGATTTTAGGCCGAAAGGAAGCACCTTGAACTGATAGTGTTGGAAGGCTATCAAAAATCGTAGGAATTTCCGATGTTTGGGAATGATCGGGATATGAAAATACGCATTTTGCAGATCTATGGAGCACATCCAGTCTCCTTGATGCCGTTGAGGGAAAAGCTGGTGGAGTGCCTGTAGGAGGCTTGCCTGGCTTGTAGTGGGTACCAAGGGGTACTTACACTTTGTACCAGGTCCAGTTATCCCTTATTAGTGTAAAAGAGGTGTTTCTAGCAGCTTAGGCTGATAGAAGGTAGCTATAGCAGAGAAGCTTAGGCTGAACTAGGAGACATGCAAAGCTCCTACTATACCACTGGTGTCATATGCACAATATCAAAAGAAAACACAACACACAGATATACTAAAAAAATAAAGGTACTTCATTTTTATGACAATATGCCAAAAGTATCTCAGTGAGTACCCTCAGTATGAGGATGCCAAATACATACAAGATATATGTACACAATAACCAAAATATGCAGTAATAGCAAAAGGAAGTAATGCAAGCAGTGTAAAGTTACAATAGATTGCAATAGGAGCACATAGGTATAGGGGCAACACAAACCATATACTCCAAATGTGGAATGCGAACCACGAATGGACCCCAAACCTATGTGAGCTTGTAGAGGGTCGCTGGGACTGTAAGAAAACAGTGAGGGTTAGAAAAATAGCCCACCCCAAGACCCTGTAAGGTAGGTGTAAAGTGCACCTACAACCCCCAGAGAGCACAGAAGTCGTGATAGGGGGATTCTGCAAGGAAAACCAACACCAACAAAGCAACAACAGTGGATTTCCGGACCTGAGTACCTGTAAGAGAAGGGGACCAAGTCCAAGAGTCGCGACAGTGTCGAGAATAGGCAGATGCCCAGGAAATGCCAGCTCAGGGTGCAAGGAAGTTGCCACCGGATGGGAGAAGCTTGGTGTTTTGCAAGAACGAAGAGGACTAGGAACTTCCCCTTTGGAGGATGGATGTCCCACGTCGTGAAGAAGCTTGCAGAGGTGTTCGCACGCAGAAAGACTGCAAACAAGCCTTGCTAGCTGCAAGTATTGCAGGTAGGGTTTTTGGATGCTGCTGTGGCCCAAGAGGGACCAGGATGTCGCCACTTAGATGAGGAGACAGAGGGGGTGCACAGCAAGTCAGGGAGCCCTCACAGAAGCAGACAGCACCCGCAGAAGTACCGGATCAGGCACTTAGAAGAGGAGTGAACCGGAGTCCACCCAAAGTCACAAAAGAGAGTCCCACGACGCCGGAGGACAACTCAGAAGGTTGTGCCCTGCAGGTTAGAGTGTCAGGGACCCAGGCTTGGCTGTGCACGAAGGAAATCCTGGAAGAGTGCACAGGAGCCGGAGCAGCTGTAAATCAGTGGGACCCAGCAATGCAGTCTAGCGTGGGGAGGCAAGGACTTACCTCCACCAAACTTGGACTGAAGAGTCACTGGAATGAGGGAGTCACTTGGACAGAGTTGCTGAGTTCCAGGGACCACGCTCGTTGGGCTGAGAGGGGACCCAGAAGACCAGTGATGCAGTCTTTTGTTGCCTGCGGTTGCAGGGGGAAGATTCCGTCGACCCACGGGAGATTTCTTCAGAGCTACTGGTGCAAGAAGGAGGCAGGCTACCCCCAGACCATGCACCACCAGGAAACAGGTTAGATAGCCGGCAGGATGAAGCGATACAAGGTTGCAGTAGTCGTCTTTGCTACTTTGTTGCGATTTTGCAGGCGTCCTGAGCAGTCAGCGGTCGATCCTTTGGTAGAAGGTGAAGAGGGAGATGCAGAGGAACTCTAGTGAGCTCTTGCATTCGGTATCTGAAGAATTCCCCAAAGCAGAGACCCTAAATAGCCAGAAAAGGAGGCTTGGCTACCTAGGAAGGAGGATAGGCTAGTAAGAAAGGTAAGAGCCTATCAGAAGGAGTCTCTGACGTCACCTGATGGCACTGGCCACTCAGAGCAGTCCAGTGTGCCAGCAACACCTCTGTTTCCAAGATGGCAGAGGTCTGGGGCACACTGGAGTAGCTCTGGGCACCTCCCAGGGGAGGTGCAGGTCAGGGGAGTGGTCACTCCCCTTTCCTTTGTCCAGTTTCGTGCCAGAGCAGGGCTGGGGGATCCCTGAACCGGTGTAGACTGGCTTATGCAGAGATGGGCAGCATCTGTGCCCATCAAAGCATTTCCAGAGGCTGGGGGAGGCTACTCCTCCCCAGCCATCACACCTATTTCCAAAGGGAGAGGGTGTCACACCCTCTCTCAGAGGAAATCCTTTGTTCTGCCTTCCTGTGCCAGGGCTGCCTGGACCCCAGGAGGGCAGAAACCTGTCTGAGGGGCTGGCAGCAGCTGCAGTGGAGACCCCAGAAAGGCAGTTTGGCAGTACCCAGTGTCTGTGCTAGAGACCGGGGGGATCATGGAATTGCCTCCCCAATGCCAGAATGGCATTGGGGTGACAATTCCATGATCTTAGACATGTTACATGGCCATGTTCGGAGTTACCATTGTGACGCTATACATAGGTAGTGACTTATGTATAGTGCAAGTGTGAAATGGTGTCCCCGCATTCACAAAGTCTGGGTAATTTGCCCTGAACAATGTGGGGGTACCTTGACTAGTGCCAGGGTGCCCACACACTAAGTAAGTTAGCACCCAACCTTCACCAGGTGAAGGTTAGACATATAGGTGACTTATAAGTTACGTAAGTGCAGTGGTAAATGGCTGTGAAATAACGTGGACGTTATTTCACTCAGGCTGCAGTGGCAGGCCTGTGTAAGAATAGTCATATCTCCCTATGGGTGGCAAAAGAAATGCTGCAGCCCATAGGGATCTCCTGGAACCCCAATACCCTGGGTACCTCAGTACCATATACTAGGGAATTATAAGGGTGTTCCAGTATGCCAATGTGAATTGGTGAAATTGGTCACTAGCCTGTTAGTGACAATTTGGAAAGCAGAGAGAGCATAACCACTGAGGTTCTGGTCAGCAGAGCCTCAGTGAGACAGTTAGGCATCACACAGGGAACACATACATATAGGCCACAAACTTATGAGCACTGGGGTCCTGGCTAGCAGGGTCCCAGTGACACATAACAAACATACTGACAACATAGGGTTTTCACTATGAGCACTGGGCCCTGGCTAGCAGGATCCCAGTGACACAGTGAAAACACCCTGACATATACTCACAAACAGGCCAAAAGTGGGGGTAGCAAGGCTAGAAAGAGGCTACTTTCTCACAGAGCCAGCATCCTGAACTTTTGTTTCTTTATGTATTTGTTCAGAAGCCTCAAGTCTAGAATCGGTCTGAAAACTCTTTCCCGACCCTTCTTTGCTACTAGAAAATAGAGGGAGTACACCCCCTTTCCTCTTTGTGCGACAGGAACCTTTTCTATTGCTTTTTTCTGTAACAGAGCATGAACCTCTTTGCGTAATAAGCTCATGTGAGCAGGTCTGGATTTGGTTGGTGGCAAGTGAGGAGGAGGTTGCCGGAAAAGAAGAGAGTATCCACTCTCGACAATGTTCAGCACCCATTTGTCTTTTGTTATGCCATGCCACTCGTGAGTGAACGCTGTGATACTTCCCCAACCGGAGTGGTGTACGGTATTAAGGGAAGCGAATCCTCATTGTTTTGCGGGGGCTTTGGGGGTAGACTATTGAGGTCTGCTTGACCCTCGGTCTCTTGTGGCTTTGCGAGACTGTAAGAGGGGACGCCCTTGTTTCTGTGGTGGTCTCTGGGACCAATGAGGGGTTTGAACCCTCTGTTGAAACGGGTGCCTGTCGTAAGGCCTATACCTTCGCCTGAAGTCTTTCCTCCTCTCGAGGCCCACTGCCCTCATGGTGTCGACCTCCGCCTTCATACGTGCCATCTCCTCATCCGTGTGGGTTCCAAATAGCGATTTTCCGTTAAACGGAAGATTCAAGACACGCTGCTGCGCTTCCTGCTTTAATCCTGTGAGTCTTAGCCAGGAAGATCTTCTCGCACAAACCCCATGCGCGTAACCATGTGCTGCCAAGTCTGCACTATCTGCTGCCGCACTGATGATCTGATTGGACACCAGACTTCCCTCCTGAAGGATCTCCTGAAAATCCTGTCTGTCCTCTCTAGGCAGCTTTTCTGAAAACCTGCCCAGTGAGTCCCAGAGTGACCGATCATATCTGCCTAGGAGTGCGGAGGCGCTGGAAACCTTCCTCATCGACGCCGCCGTGCCACACATCTTCCTCCCCAGAGAGTCCAGGTGTCTACTCTCCTTTTCCAGTAAAACCGTAGAGGATGAAGCCACTGAATGCGTGTTACGGGCTGCGGCCAATATGACTGGTGGTGGATCAGCCCTGAGAAACAAAGGATCTTGATCAGGGACCTTGTATTTCTTTAAGATCCTAGCGGGAGCTGAACGGAGGTTTGCTGGTGTTAAAAAAGTCTCCAGGGTTGGTTGGAGAAGACCAGGCACGAGCAGTAACAATTTCTTTGAAACCGCCCTGTGTTGCAGGGTTTCAAAGATTACCGACGGGGAGGTTGAAGGTTCCGGGACCTCAATATTCAGCTTTTGTGCTCCCCTGAGAAGTACCTCAATGAAAGTTGTGATGTCGTCCACAGGGAAAACTCTAGCTGGTGGAGAATCCGTCAGAGTCGGGGAGTACCCTCTTACTGAAGACCCCAACGATGTGGACCAAGAAGGAGACCTTCTGTGACAGCGCAATCTTGATCTTGATCTTCTCTGGGAGCGTGACCTGCTCCTGGATCTTGTTGTAGTGTGCAAAGCCTAGTGGCAGACTGGCGAGACAAAGAACAAGCCCGTTCTGTACGCGCTATTGGCGATGGTATCCTCGGGAGAGAAGCCGATGGTGAGTACATTCACGAGTATTGAGAGTCTGGAGAAGCAGGTTTTTTGTTAAGACTCTCCAACCACCTTGGCGAGAGGTTTATGGGCGAGATGTGCCCAGACGATGCGGCTCTCGACCGCCTAGACGATCCACTCCTTATGGAGACCACTGGACTTGTTGGAGTGATGTTCTTATCAGCTGGTGGTTGCTGACGCTCTTCCCCTTGCGAGATAGGCAGCACCTGTCTCAACGTCGAAAGGTGTACCGAAGTCAAAGGGAGTACCACGGACTGCTCAGGTCTTGACGTCGAGCGCCTTGACGGTGACCGGTGGTCCCTTGAATGTTATCTGCTCAACGTCGTATGCTTCGCCGTCGAGTGATGGCCCGCTGACGACGGAAGTCTCTGCTCTCGCCGTTTAGGCGATCTCGACGTCGTCTTCCGTGCCGCCGAGGGATGTGAGGCATTCAACGGCATATGAGCACGGCGGTGCTGGCTCAAGGTCGATTGGTAGGTTGCCGTCGACGGAGATCTGCCCTTATGATGGCTATGCACCTTCGACGTCGTATCCATCGACGTCGGTTGGGTCGCCATTGACGGCGATCTGTGACGATGCGACGGTGGCAGCGATGACGTCGACGGGGAACAGACAGGCACCTTCTTACCAGCTGACGTCGATCTAGCCTGTCTCTCCTGAGAATGGCTAGTTGACTGCCAGGGAAGTGAAGAGGACGAAGTTTTATGTCTCTCAAGAAGACCATGAAGCCTGATTTTCTCTCTGTCTTTCAGAGTCCTTTTTGACATGTTCTTGCAGTGTCTGCATGTGTCAGGGCAAAGGCTCTGAGGCAGACACACAATACAGGGAGAGTGTGGATTAGACTGGGCCTTCTTCTTCCCACAGGAAGGGCACTACACAAAAAGAGAAGGCATTTTACAGTCAGGAAAAAATCCCTTCACTCAGACAAAGGTGAAAAGCGTTGAGTGAAGGAAGAAAAAACATTGTTTTTAAATATTTTTCTGTGAAAACCTCAGAAAAATTGAGAGCTCAGTGCTCCAGGATCCTCTCAGAAGAAGCCGGAAAAAAGTACTGACCTAACTGTGAACCAACTGTCACCTCTCCTTCACCCCTGAGGCATGGTGGGATACTGGAGGTGCTCAGGGTCTTAAAGGCACGGTGCCAAATTTTTAGGTTCTGCTGTGTTAACCTGCATGCAGCCTATTGGCTAATAATGCTCCATTGTTTTCAATTTAGTTTTTTCTCTTTTTTCACTTGTGTTGCTACTGCTTCTTTCCCTGGGTCCAGCTATGGGGCTTTGGAAAGTTTTTTTTTTTCTTCTTGTAATTATGAAAGGGAGTGTTTAAAAAAAAAAAAAAAAATCCATAGAAATAACGCATTTTTGCCTGTTTATCAATATAGTCTGCATTGCTATTGTACACATGTATACATGAATTTGGAATGAAAATTGTCTACAAAAAATGCTATATATTTTTCGTGTATATTTCATACATGTGTGTTTTTTTATATATGCTCCGGGATCCCCGCACGAGGGCGGGAATATTCAATGTTTATGACTATTGATGAGGATTCCCTGGAAGAGAACCCCAATACCCTGGGTACCTAGGTACCATATACTAGGGAATTATAAGGGCGTTCCAGTGTGTCAATTAGAATTGGTGAAAATTGTCACTAGTCTATAGTGACAATTGTAAAGGCAGAGAGAGCATAAGCACTGAAGTTCTGGTTAGCAGATCCTCAGTGACACAGTTAGGCACTACACAGGGATACACATACAGGCCACAACTTATGAGCACTGGGGTCCTGGCTATCAGGGTCCCAGTGAGACATATAAAACACACTGACAAATAGGGTTTTCACTATGAGCACTGGGGCCCTGGCCAACAGGATCCCAGTGAGACAGTAAAAACACCCTGACATATACTCAAAAAGAGGCCAAAAGTGGGGGTAACAATGCTAGAAAGAGGCTACCCTCCTACACAACCCCCCCCCCCACAAACGAAGGACAATAAAGCTAACCTTGGCCAGTTGAGCCCTTATTGTCTAAGTGGTGATAGTGGAGAGTAGCTCTGCAATAGCTTGGTAACTCCCTTTATCATCCACTGAATGGTTACTTCCCTGTGGGGATGTGACACACCCTGTTTGGAGTTTTTTATCTAGCCAACAATGTGAAGTTATATTCTCAGAGTTCCTATTAGTATTTTTTATTTTAGAGCAGTGGGATTGGTCCACTGGGCCTATATCAAGTGATGAGAATGTCAGACAGGGACGCTGACTCAATAAAGCCATAGCTGGGCAAAACGTTTGTCCTTATAGCTCCAAGAGAGAACAGGGTTGCTGTTTATCTTTATTTGGAGCAGGGCAGAGCTGCTCTCCTATAAGCTCCACACTAGGGCAGGGTTGTTTTTAGGAAAGTACCAACTTGCCTGGCATGTTACCCCCATTTTTACTATATGAATGTTTATTTTTGCCTATGTGTCACTTGGATCCTGCTAGTCAGGACCCCAGTGCTCATAATGTATGCCCTGTGTGTGTTCCCTGTGTGGTGCCTAACTGTATCACTGAGGCTCTGCTAACCAGAACCTCACTGTTTATGCTCTCAGTACTTTTAAAATTGTCACTGCAGGCTAGTGACTAATTTTACCAATTCTCATTTGTAGGAAAGGGCCATCTTGCCTGGCATGTTACCCCCATGTAGGAGGCTGGACTGGCTTGTAGTGGGTACCAAGGGGTACTTACACCTTGCACCAGGCCCAGGTATCCCTTATTAGTGTATAGGGTGTCTAGCAGCTTAGGCTGATAGATAATGGTAGCTTAGCAGAGCAGCTTAGGCTGAACTAGGAGACGAGTGAAGCTCCTACAGTACCACTAGTTTCACTTGCACAATATCATAAGAAAACACAATACACAGATATACTAAAAATAAAGGTACTTTATTTTTATGACAATATGCCAAAGTATCTCAGTGAGTACCCTCAGTATGAGGATAGCAAATATACACAAGATATATGTACACAATACCAAAAATATGCAGTATAGTAATAGAAAACAGTGCAAACAATGTACAGTTACAATAGGATGCAATGGGGGCAAATAGGGATAGGGGCAACACAAACCATATACTCCAAAAGTGGAATGCGAACCACGAATGGATCCCAAACCTATGTGACCTTGTAGAGGGTCGCTGAGACTGTAAGAAAACAGTGAGGGTTAGAAAAATAGCCAACCCCAAGACCCTGAAAGTTGAGTGCAAAGTGCACTAAAGTTTCCCAAAGGACACAGAAGTCGTGATAGGGGAATTCTGCAGGAAAGACACAAACCACCAATGCAACAACGATGGATTTCCAAACGAGGGTACCTGTGGAACAAGGGGACCAAGTCCAAAAGTCACAACCAAGTCGGAGATGGGCAGATGCCCAGGAAATGCCAGCTGTGGGTGCAAAGAAGCTACTACTGGACAGTAGAAGCTGAGGATTCTGCAGGAACGACAAGGGCTAGAGACTTCCCCTTTGGAGGATGGATCCCCCACGCCATGGAGAGTCGGGCAGAAGTCTTTTCCTGAAGAAGACTTGCTAGCTGCAAGTCGTGCGGTTAGTGTTTTTGGATGCTGCTGTGGCCCAGGAGGGACCAGGATGTCGCCAATTGCATCAGGGGAAAGAGGGGGCGTCCAGCAAGACGAAGAGCCCTCTCAGAAGCAGGCAGCAGCCACAGAAGTGCCGGAATAGGCACTACAAAGAGGAGTGAAACGGTGCTCACCCGAAGTTGCACAAAGGAGTCCCACGCCGCCGGAGGACAACTTAGAAAGTCATGCAATGCAGGTTAGAGTTCCGTGGACCCAGGCTTGGCTGTGCACAAAGAATTTCCGCTGGAAGTGCACAGAGGCCGGAGTAGCTGCAAAAGTCACGGTTCCCAGCAATGCAGTCTGGCGTGGGGAGGCAAGGACTTACCTCCACCAAACTTGGACTGAAGAGTCACTGGACTGTGGGAGTCACTTGGACAGAGTTGCTGGATTCAAGGGACCTCGCTCGTCGTGCTGAGAGGAGACCCAGGGGACCGGTGATGCAGTTCTTTGGTGCCTGCGGTAGCAGGGGGAAGATTCCGTCGACCAACGGGAGATTTCTTCGGAGATTCTGGTGCAGAGAGGAGGCAGACTACCCCCACAGCATGCACCACCAGGAAAACAGTTGAGAAGGCGGTAGGAGCAGCGTTACAGAGTTGCAGTAGTCGTCTTCGCTACTTTGTTGCAGTTTTGCAGGCTTCCAGCGCGGTCAGCAGTCGATTCCTTGGCAGAAGGTGAAGAGAGAGATGCAGAGGAACTCTGATGAGCTCTTTCATTCGTTATCTAAGGAAATCCCCAAAGCAGAGACCCTAAATAGCCAGAAAAGAGGGTTTGGTTACTTAGGAGAGAAGATAGGCTAGCAACACCTGAAGGAGCCTATCAGAAGGAGTCTCTGATGTCACCTGCTGGCCCTGGCCACTCAGAGCAGTCAAGTGTGCCAGCAGCACCTCTGTTTCCAAGATGGCAGAGGTCTGGAGCACACTGGAGGAGCTCTGGGCACCTCCCAGGGGAGGTGCAGGTCAGAGGAGTGGTCACTCCCCTTTCCTTTGTCCAGTTTCGCGCCAGAGCAGGGCTGAGGGGTCCCTGAACCGGTGTAGACTGGCTTATGCAGAAATGGGCACCATCTGTGCCCATGAAAGCATTTCCAGAGGCTGGGGAAGGCTACTCCTCCACAGCCCTGACACCTTTTCCAAAGGGAGAGGGTGGAACACCCTCTCTCAGAGGAAGTCCTTTGTTCTGCCATCCTGGGCCAAGCCTGGCAGGACCCCAGGAGGGCAGAAACCCGTCTGAGGGGATGGCAGCAGCTGCAGTGAAACCTCTGAAAAGGCAGTTTGGCAGTACCAGGGTCTGAGCTACAGACCCGTGGGATCATTGGATTGTGCCAACCATGCCAGGATGGCATAGAGGGGGCAATTCCATGATCATAGACATGTTACATGGCCATATTCGGAGTTACCATTGTGAAGCTACACATAGGTAGTGAGCTATGTGTAGTGCACGCGTGTAATGGTGTCCCCGCACTCACAAAGTCCGGGGAATTTGCCCTGAACAATGTGGGGGCACCTTGGCTAGTGCCAGGGTGCCCACACACTAAGTAACTTTGCACCTAACCTTTACCAGGTAAAGGTTAGACATATAGGGGACTTATAAGTTACTTAAGTGCAGTGGTAAATGGCTGTGAAATAACGTGGACGTTCTTTCACTCAGGCTGCAGTGGCAGGCCTGTGTAAGAATTGTCAGAGCTCCCTATGGGTGGCAAAAGAAATGCTGCAGCCCATAGGGATCTCCTGGAACCCCAATACCCTGGGTACCTCAGTACCATATACTAGGGAATTATAAGGGTGTTCCAGTATGCCAATGTGAATTGGAGAAATTGGTCACTAACCTGTTAGTGACAATTTTGGAAAGAAATGAGAGAGCATAACCACTGAGGTTCTGGATAGCAGAGCCTCAATGAGACAGTTAGTCATAACACAGGTAACACATACAGGGCACACTTATGAGCACTGGGGCCCTGACTGGCAGGGTCCCAGTGACACATACAACTAAAACAACATATATACAGTGAAAAATGGGGGTAACATGCCAGGCAAGATGGTACTTTCCTACACAACCCCCCCCCCAAACGAAGGACAATAAGACTAGTCATTACCTGATGGGTCTTCATTGTCTAAGTGGAAATATCTGGAGAGTCCATCTGCATTGGAGTGGGTACTCCCAGGTCTATGTTCCACTGTCTAGTCCATTCCCTGTAGGGATATGGACCACCTCAACAATTTACGATTTTCACCTTTCATTTGTTTTAGCCAAAGTAGAGGTTTGTGGTCTGTCTGAACAATGAAGTGAGTGCCAAACAGGTATGGCCTCAACTTCTTCAGTGCCCAGACCACACCAAAGGCCTCCCTCTCTATGGCAGACCAACGCTTTTCTCTAGGGGTCAACCTCCTGCTGATAAAAGCAACAGGTTGATCCTGGCCCTCAGAATTAAGTTGTGATAAGACTGTCCCTACCCCTAATTGAGATGCATCAGTGTGGACAATGAATTTCTTGGAGTAACAGGGGCTTTTCAGGACAGGTGCAGAGCACATGGCCTGCTTCAGCTCCTCAAAAGCTTTCTGACAGTTTGCTGTCCATCATACCTTTTTAGGCATTTTCTTGGATGTGAGGTCATTAAGATGGGCTGCAATGGAGCCATAGTTCTTTATGAACCTCCTATAGTACCCAGTGAGGCCTAAAAAGGCTCTCACCTGAGTCTGAGTAGTAGGGGGAACCCAATCTATAATAGTTTGGGTTTTCCCCTGAAGTGGTGCAATCTGTTCTCCACCTACCAGGTGTCCTAGATAAACCACCTTCCCCTGCCCTATCTGGCACTTTGAAGCCTTGATAGTGAGGCCTGCCTTAGGCCTGTGTAAGAATTGTCAGAGCTCCCTATGGGTGGCAAAAGAAATGCTGCAGCCCATAGGGATCTCCTGGAACCCCAATACCCTGGGTACCTCAGTACCATATACTAGGGAATTATAAGGGTGTTCCAGTATGCCAATGTGAATTGGTGAAATTGGTCACTAGCCTGTTAGTGACAATTTGGAAAGAAATGAGAGAGCATAACCACTGTGGTTCTGGATAGCAGAGCCTCAGTGAGACAGTTAATCATAACACAGGTAACACATACAGGGCACACTTATGAGCACTGGGGCCCTGGCTTGCAGGGTCCCAGTGACACATACAACTAAAACAACATATACACAGTGAAAAATGGGGGTAACACGCCAGGCAAGATGGTACTTTCCTACATCGACCCACAGGAGAGCTCTTCTGAGATTCTAGTGCAGAGAGGAGGCAGACTACCCCCACAGCATGCACCACCAGGAAAGCAGACGAGAAGGCGACTGGATCAGCGATACAAGGTTGCAGTAGTCGCCTTTGCTACTTTGTTGCAGTTTTGCAGGCGTCCAGAGCAGTCAGCGGTCGATTCCTTGGCAAAAGGTGAAGAGAGAGATGCAGAGGAACTCTGATGAGCTCTTGCATTCGTTATCTAAAGAATTCCCCAAAGCAGAGACCCTAAATAGCCAGAAAATGAGGTTGGGCTACCTAGGAAGGAGGATAGGCTAGCAACACAGGTAAGAGCCTATCAGAAGGAGTCTCTGAAGTCACCTGCTGGCACTGGCCACTCAGAGCAGTCCAGTGTGCCAGCAGCACCTCTGTTTCCAAGATGGCAGAGGTCTGGAGCACACTGGAGGAGCTCTGGGCACCTCCCAGGGGAGGTGCAGGTCAGGGGAGTGGTCACTCCCCTTTCCTTTGTCCAGTTTCGTGCCAGAGCAGGGCTGGGGGATCTCTGAACCGGTGTAGACTGGCTTATGCAGAGATGGACACCATCTGTGCCCATGAAAGCATTTCCAGAGGCTGGGGGAGGCTACTCCTCCCCAGCCCTGACACCTTTTTCCAAAGGGAGAGGGTGTAACACCCTCTCTCTGAGGAAGTCCTTTGTTCTGCCTTCCTGGGCCAAGCCTGGCTGGACCCCAGGAGGGCAGAAACCTGTCTGAGGGATGGCAGCAGCAGCAGCTGCAGTGAAACCCCGGGAAAGGTAGTTTGGCAGTACCCGGGTCTCTGCTAGAGACTCAGGGGTTCATGGAATTGTCTCCCCAATGCCAGAATGGCATTGGGGTGACAATTCCATGATCTTAGACATGTTACATGGCCATGTTCAGAGTTACCATTGTGACGCCATACATAGGTAGTGACCTATGTATAGTGCACGTGTGTAATGGTGTCCCCGCACTCACAAAGTCCGTGGAATTTGCCCTGAACGATGTGGGGGCACTTTGGCTAGTGCTAGGGTGATAGGTGACTTATAAGTTACTTAAGTGCAGTGGTAAATGGCTGTGAAATAACGTGGACATTATTTCACTCAGTTTGCAAGGGCAGGCCTGTGTAAGAATTGTCAGATCTCCCTATGGGTGGCAAAAGAAATGCTGCAGCCCCTAGGGATCTCCTGGAACCCCAATACCCTGGGTACCTCAGTACCATATACTAGGGAATTATAAGGGTGTTCCAGTATGCCAATGTGAATTGGTGAAATTGGTCACTAGCCTGTTAGTGACAATTTGGAAAGAAATGAGAGAGCAGAACCACTGAGGTTCTGGTTAGCAGAGCCTCAGTGAGACAGTTAGGCATCACACAGGGAACACATACATATAGGTCACAAACTTATGAGCACTGGGGTCCTTGCTAGCAGGGTCCCAGTGACACATAACAAACATACTGAAAACATGGGTTTTCATTATGAGCACTGGGCCCTGGCTAGCAGGATCCCAGTGAGACAGTGAAAACACCCTGACATATAATCACAAACAGGACAAAAGTGGGGGTAACAAGGCTAGAAAGAGGCCACTTTCTCACAAGCGTCACAAGGATAAGTTACTTACCTGTAAATCCTAGTTCTCTTCCAGGGGTATCCTCATCAAAGTCATAAACATTGAATATTCCCGCCCTTGTGCGGGGACCCCGGAGCATATATAAAATACACACATATAAAGTATGAAATATGCACAAAAAATATATATATAGCATTTTTAGTAGACATATCTTTCATACTAAACTCATATATACTTGTGTAAAACAGCAATGCAGGCTATAATCATAAACAGGCGAAAATGCTTTATTTCTATGATGTTTTTTTTTTTTTTTTTCATCATAAAATTACAATAGAGATTAAATATCTACCCAAGCCCCCAAAAACTGGGTTTAGGGAAATAAGTAGGAGTAATCACCAGAGAAAAAAGAGAAAAAACTACATTGAAAAACAATGGCGCATTCTTAGCCAATAGGCTGCATGCAGGTTAACACAGGAGAACCATAAAAACTTTGGCACCGTGCCTTTAAGACCCTGAGCACCTCCAGTATCCCACCATGCCTCAGGGGTGAAGGAAAGGTGACAGTTGGTTCACAGTTAAGTCAGTACTTTTTTAAGGTGACAATCTGTGTAACTGATTCGAAAGACAGTCTGTCCTGCACTTCTAAGAGACGTGCGTCCGGGGAGGAGGGTGGGTTGTTTATGACTTTGATGAGGATACCCCTGGAAGAGAGCTAGGATTTACAGGTAAGTAACTTATCCTTCTCTTCCAGGGGATCCTCATCAATAGTCATAAACATTGAATAGATTAGCAAGCCCATCCCTAAACTCTGCGGACTGTCTAATAGAAGTGCAGGAATAGATACGCCTTATGCAAATAAATTTCTCAGAGAGGCCAGCCCAACCTGGGCATCTGCTCTTGCATCTGAATCTAAACAGTAATGTTTAGTACAGACTTCCATGTAGAGCCTTACAAATCTCAGAGATTGGGACATTGTTAAGGAGGGCAGCAGTAGCTGCTTTTCCCCTTGTGGAATGCGCTTTAGGCCTAGCTAGTAATTGTTTATTAGCCAGCTGGTAAGTATTAACAATACAAGAAACTATCCATCTTGATATCGTTCGTTTAGATGCTGCCTCTCCTGTCCTCAAATGACCATAATTTACAAACAAGTGGTTGGAATGCCTAATCGATTTTGTCTTATCCAAATAAAATTTCAGCACTCTTTTCAAGTCTAAGGAGTGCAATGCTTTCTCCGCCGGAGTCTCCGGATTGGGAAAGAAAGTCGGTAAAGAGATAGTCTGATTGATGTGGAATTCTGACACCAATTTCGGAAGGAAAGATGGGTGAGTTCGCAGAACCACTCTATTGTCGTGAAAAACTGTGTACGGTTCTTTGGAAGACAAAGCCTGAATTTCACTGACCCTCCTCGCGGAAGTAATGGCCACCAAAAAAGCCCTGTTCCACGTAAGGAGTTGTAAAGAGGCCTTGTGTATAGGTTCGAAAGGAGGGCCCATAAGTTTTGACAATACTATGTTCAGTTCCCATGGAGGAGAGGGTCTCCGAATGGGCGGAAAAACTTTTTTCAAACCTTCTAAGAAATCCTTGACTACTGGTTTCGTAAAGAAGGATTCCTGAGAAGGTGACTTACGATAGGCTGTAATGGCAGACAAATGTACCTTAATAGATGATACCTGCAGACCGGACTTTGCCAGATGAAGTAAATAAGACAGTATGACATCCTCCTGAACCCGTATGGGATTCTGCCCTTGTTGACAGCACCATATGTAGAATCTCTTCCACTTAAAAGCGTAAGAACGCCGCGTGGAAGGTCGTTTGGACTCTTTCAAGATGTTCATGCACTCCTGCAAGAGCCCTAGGTGTCCATACTGCAGGAATTCAGGAGCCATGCTATTAAGCTCAGAAAGGGTAGGTTGGGATGTAGAATCCTGCCCTCCATCCTGCTCAGAAGATCCGGTCTGCACGGCAGCCTCCTGTGAGGTTTTTCCGAAAGGTTGAGATCTGTGTACCAGAATTGACGGGGCCATTGTGGCGCTATGAGAATCATTCTGGTTCCGGATTTGTAAAGTTTGTTGATCACTGCCGGTATGAGGGGAATCGGTGGAAAGGCGTAGAGAAATATCCCTGACCAGTCGATCAACAGGGCATTCCCTCGAGATCCCGGACGGTAGAACCTGGATGCGAAGTCTAGGCATTTCTTGTTTACTTTGTCTGCGAAGAGATCCAATTGAGGTCGACCACAATGAGCAAAGATGTCTTCGACGACTTCGCCGTGCAGGACCCAATCGTGTGCGTTCTCTAGGTGTCTGCTCAGGAAATCTGCTTCCACGTTTTGTTGACCTGGCAGGTGAACCGCTGTAAGTGACATTCCCCTGGCCAGGAGCCAATGCCATATCGTTTGGGACTCTCGAGATAGGGGTAGGGATCTCGTTCCCCCCTGTCTGTTCAAATAATACATTGTGGTTGTATTGTCCGTTTGTATTAGGAGAGATTTCCCCTGAATCAATGGAGTGAAAGACTTGAGAGCCAGATGGACCGCTCTGAGTTCCAGCAGATTGATGTGGTAGTTCTTTTCCTTGTCGGACCACAGGCCCTGAGCTTGAAAGGGACCCAGATGAGCCCCCTATCCCTGAACAGACGCATCCGTTACCAGAGTGTCGGATGGAACTACCTGGTGAAACGGAGCACCCACTGACAGGTGAGGTCTGTGCATCCACCATTGCAATGACTGAAGTGCCGCTGTCGGTAACCGCACTCTGTCCTCCCAGCGACCTGTCCTTTGGCTCCAGTTGCTCTCCAATGCCTCTTGAAGGGGCCTCATGTGCAGCCTGGCATTTGGGACAATGAAAATGCATGAAGCCATGGAGCCCAGTAGCGATGTCACCTGACGGGCAGTAGGTGCGTCGGCTTTTAACAGGTCTTGACACTTCCTGTGTATCGATAATAGTAGTTCCTCCGAAGGATACACTCTTTGGAGCTCTGTGTTTAGTATAGCCCCCAGGTAGTGAAGGTTCTGTGATGGAATCAAGGTTGACTTTTGGTAGTTGATTTGAAGACCTAGAGACTCGAAAACCCTGAGCACAATGTCCCGATGGCTCCTCGCCTGATTCGGAGAGGAAGCCTTCAGTAACCAGTCGTCTAGGTATGGGTAGATGAAGATCTTTTGTTTTCGAAGATGTGCCACTACCACTGCCACACATTTCGAGAAGACGCGGGGGCAGATTTCAGGCCGAATGGTAGAACTCTGAACTGATAGTGCTGTGAAGCTATTTGGAAACGCAAGAATTTCCGATGCTTGGGAGCTATTGGGATGTGAAAATATGCATCCTGCAGGTCGATGGAGCACATCCAGTCTCCCTGATGTAGTTGAGGGAAAATCTGGTGAAGAGCTAGCATCCTGAACTTCTGTTTCCTTATGTACTTGTTCAGCAGCCGTAAGTCCAGAATTGGTCTGAAAACGCCCTCTCGGCCCTTTTTCGCCACCAGAAAATAACAGGAGTAAACCCCCTTTCCTCTGTGCGCAGGTGGAACCTTTTCTATTGCTTTCTTTTGTAAGAGGGTGAGAGCCTCTTTGCGCAGCAGGCTGAGATGAGATGGAATGCATTTGGCTGGTGGCAAGTGTGGTGGAGGCTGTCTGAAAAGAAGAGAGTAGCCATTTTCAACAATGTTGAGCACCCATTTGTCTTTTGTGATAGAGTGCCACTCGTGAAGATAACCTGTGATACTTCCCCCCACCGGAGTGGTGTACAGTGTCGAGGGAAGCGAGATCTCATTGTTTGGCCGGCGCTTTCGGTGTGGACTGTTGAGGTCTACTTGACCCTCGCTCCCTTGTGGGCTTACGAGTGTGAGAAAGTAGCCTCTTTCTAGCCTTGTTACCCCCACTTTTGGCCTGTTTGTGAGTGTATGTCAGGGTGTTTGTCACTGTTTTCACTGTCTCACTGGGATCCTGATAGCCAGGCCCCAGTGCTCATAGTGAAAACACTATGGTTTCAGTATGGTTGTTATGTGTCACTGGGATCCTGCTGGTCAGGACCCCAGTGCTCATAGGTTTGTGGCCTATATGTATGTGTCACTGGGACCCTGTCACACAGGGCCCCAGTGCTCATAGGTGTGCATGTACATGTTCCCTGTGTGGTGCCTAACTGTCTCACTGAGGCTCTGCTAACCAGAACCTCAGTGGTTATGCTCTCTCATTACTTTCAAATTGTCACTAACAGGCTAGTGACCATTTTTACCAATTTACATTGGCTTACTGGAACACCCTTATAATTCCCTAGTATATGGTACTGAGGTACCCAGGGTATTGGGGTTCCAGGAGATCCCTATGGGCTGCAGCATTTCTTTTGCCACCCATAGGGAGCTCTGACAATTCTTACACAGGCCTGCCACTGCAGCCTGAGTGAAATAACGTCCACGTTATTTCACAGCCATTTTACACTGCACTTAAGTAACTTATAAGTCACCTATATGTCTAACCTTTACCTGGTAAAGGTTAGGTGCAAAGTTACTTAGTGTGTGGGCACCCTGGCACTAGCCAAGGTGCCCCCTCATTGTTCAGAGCCAATTCACTGAACTTTGTGAGTGCGGGGACACCATTACACGCGTGCACTACATATAGGTCACTACCTATATGTAGCTTCACCATGGTAACTCCGAATATGGCCATGTAACATGTCTATGATCATGGAATTGCCCCCTCTATGCCATCCTGGCATAGTTGGCACAATCCCATGATCCCAGTGGTCTGTAGCACAGACCCTGGTACTGCCAAACTGCCCTTCCTGGGGTTTCACTGCAGCTGCTGCTGCTGCCAACCCCTCAGACAGGCAGCTGCCCTCCTGGGGTCCAGCCAGGCCTGGCCCAGGATGGCAGAACAAAGAACTTCCTCTGAGAGAGGGTGTGACACCCTCTCCCTTTGGAAAATGGTGTGAAGGCAGGGGAGGAGTAGCCTCCCCCAGCCTCTGGAAATGCTTTGTTGGGCACAGATGTGCCCAATTCTGCATAAGCCAGTCTACACCGGTTCAGGGACCCCTTAGCCCCTGCTCTGGCGCGAAACTGGACAAAGGAAAGGGGAGTGACCACTCCCCTGACCTGCACCTCCCCTGGGAGGTGTCCAGAGCTCCTCCAGTGTGCTCCAGACCTCTGCCATCTTGGAAACAGAGGTGCTGCTGGCACACTGGACTGCTCTGAGTGGCCAGTGCCACCAGGTGACGTCAGAGACTCCTGCTGATAGGCTCCTTCAGGTGTTAGTAGCCTTTCCTCTCTCCTAGGTAGCCAAACCCTCTTTTCTGGCTATTTAGGGTCTCTGTCTCTGGGGAAACTTTAGATAACGAATGCATGAGCTCAGCCGAGTTCCTCTGCATCTCCCTCTTCACCTTCTGATAAGGAAACGACCGCTGACCGCGCTGGAAGCCTGCAAACCTGCAACATAGTAGCAAAGACGACTACTGCAACTCTGTAACGCTGATCCTGCCGCCTTCTCGACTGTTTTCCTGCTTGTGCATGCTGTGGGGGTAGTCTGCCTCCTCTCTGCACCAGAAGCTCCGAAGAAATCTCCCGTGGGTCGACGGAATCTTCCCCCTGCAACCGCAGGCACCAAAAAGCTGCATTACCGGTCCCTTGGGTCTCCTCTCAGCACGACGAGCGAGGTCCCTCGAATCCAGCGACACCGTCCAAGTGACCCCCACAGTCCAGTGACTCTTCAGCCCAAGTTTGGTGGAGGTAAGTCCTTGCCTCACCTCACTGGGCTGCATTGCTGGGAACCGTGACTTTGCAAGCTACTCCGGCCCCTGTGCACTTCCGGCGGAAATCCTTCGTGCACAGCCAAGCCTGGGTCCACGGCACTCTAACCTGCATTGCACGACTTTCTAAGTTGGTCTCCGGCGACGTGGGACTCCTTTGTGCAACTTCGGCGAGCACCGTTTCACGCATCTTCGTAGTGCCTGTTTCTGGCACTTCTCCGGGTGCTACCTGCTTCAGTGAGGGCTCTTTGTCTTGCTCGACGTCCCCTCTCTCTTCAGGTCCAATTTGCGACCTCCTGGTCCCTCCTGGGCCCCAGCAGCGTCCAAAAATTGCAAACGCACGATTTGCGTGTAGCAAGGCTTGTTGGCGTCCATCCGGCGGGAAAACACTTCTGCACGACTCTCCAAGGCGTGGGGGATCCATCCTCCAAAGGGGAAGTCTCTAACCTTTGTCGTCCCTGCAGTATTCACAGTTCTTCAGTCTAGTAAGAGCTTCTTTGCACCAACCGCTGGCATTTCTTGGGCATCTGCCCATCTCCGAGTTGCTTGTGACTTTTGGACTTGGTCCCCTTGTTCCACAGGTACCCTCAGTCAGGAATCCATCGTTGTTGCATTGCTGATTTGTGTTTTCCTTGCATTTTCCCTCTAACACGACTATTTTGTCCTTAGGGGAACTTTGGTGCACTTTGCACTCACTTTTCAGGGTCTTGGGGAGGGTTATTTTTCTAACTCTCACTATTTTCTAATAGTCCCAGCGACCCTCTACAAGGTCACATAGGTTTGGGGTCCATTCGTGGTTCACATTCCACTTTTGGAGTATATGGTTTGTGTTGCCCCTATCCCTATGTTTCCCCATTGCATCCTATTGTAACTATACATTGTTTGCACTGTTTTCTAAGACTATACTGCATATTTTTGCTATTGTGTATATATATCTTGTGTATATTTCCTATCCTCTCACTGAGGGTACACTCTAAGATACTTTGGCATATTGTCATAAAAATAAAGTACCTTTATTTTTAGTATAACTGTGTATTGTGTTTTCTTATGATATTGTGCATATGACACTAAGTGGTACTGTAGTAGCTTCACACGTCTCCTAGTTCAGCCTAAGCTGCTCTGCTAAGCTACCATTATCTATCAGCCTAAGCTGCTAGACACCCTATACACTAATAAGGGATAACTGGGCCTGGTGCAAGGTGCAAGGTGCAAGTACCCCTTGGTACTCACTACAAGCCAGTCCAGCCTCCTACAACGAGCATGAAAAAGGGGGGCGTCCTTGCCGTTGCTGTGGCCTTTGGGACCAGTGAGGGGTTTGAACCCTCTGCTGGAACGGGCGCCTGTCATAAGGCCTGTACCTCCGCCTGAAATCTTTCTTCCTTTCCAGGCCTACTGCCCTCATGGTGTCCACCTCGGTCTTCATGCGGGCCATCTCTTCATCTGCATGGGTACTGAACAGCGAGTTCCCGCTGAATGGGAGATTTAGGATGCACTGTTGTGCTTCCCGCTTTAAACCAGTCAGTCTCAGCCATTAAGACCTTCTTGCACGGATTCCATGTGCGTACCCATGTGCAGCTAAGTCCGCCCCATCCGCCGCCGCGCTGATGACCTGGTTGGATACCATGCATCCCTCTTGCAGGATTTCTTGAAAGTCATGTCTGTCTTCTCTGGGCAATTTTTCTGTGAATCTGATGAGGGAGTCCCACAGAGAACGGTCATACCTGCCCAAGAGTGCAGAAGCGCTGGAGACTTTCATTACAGATGCCGCCGTACCGCACATCTCTCTCCCCAGAGAGTCTAGATGCCTGCTCTCTTTATCCGGTGGGACCGTGGAGGATGATGCCACCGAGTGGGTTTTTCGGGCTGCGGCCAATATAACAGAGTACGGTGGCGGATCCTTTCTTAGGAATAAAGGATCCTGTTCGGGAGCCTTATATTTTTTCAGAATCCTAGCCGGGGCAGACTTGAGTGTGGCTGGGGTCAGAAAAGTGTCCATGGTTGGCTGCAACAAGCCAGGCACTAGCGGTAGTAGCTTTTTCGACACTGATCTGTGCTGCAGAGTCTCAAAGATGACTGACGAGGAGGTAGATGGCTCTGGAACCTCTATATTTAATTTCTGCGCTCCCCTTAACAACACCTCGTTAAAAGTGGCAATGTCATCCACCGGTGAGATCCTAGCAGGTGGAGAATCTGTTAGGGTGGGGGAGTAACGCCGGACAGATGATCCTGACGAAGACCAAGAGGCGGATCTTCTGTGTCGTGCTCGTGACCTGGATCGCCGTTGGGAACGAGACCTGCTGCGAGACGCTGTAACAGAGCGCCCAGGCCTCGCGGTCGGTTGGCGAGGAGCAGAATGAGCCCGTCCTGCCCGCGCTGTCGGTGATGGTGTTCTCGGGAGAGAGGCAGTAGGAGAGTACATTCGAGAGTACTGTGAATCCGGGGAGGCCGCTGCCCTATGAAGGCTCTCCAACCATCTTGGTGATAAGTTGATGGGTGAAACATGCCCCGAAGATGCCGCTCTCGAACGAGATGAATCGCTCCATATGGAGACCACTGGAGATGGTGCGGCCTTATCTGCTGGAGGACGATGCTCTACTCCCTGCGAGACAGGTAAAACCTGTGTCGATGTCGACTGCTGTGCCGACGTCGAAGGGCACACTGGTTGGTCTAGTCTCGACGTTGAATGTCTCGACGTTGAGTGCCTCGTCGTAGAGTGGCGATCTCTGGACCTTGACCTACTCGCCGTCGTGTGTCTCGACGTGGAGCGGTGAGTGGCCGACGGCAGATGTCGCTCATGCCGTCGTGGCGATTTTGACGTTGTGTCTCTTGATGTCTGGGGGCGTACGGTCTTCGGTGGCGAACGGGCGTGCCGGTGATGGCTCGACGTCGATTGGCGGGCTGCCGTCGACGGAGATATGCCCCTGTGATGGCCATGTCCCCTCGACGCCGTATCTTTCGACGTCGGTCGGGTCACCGTCGACGGCGATCTATGCCGATGAGATGGTGGCAGCGACGACGTCGACGGGGAACACACAGGTACTTTCCTACCTGTTGACGTCGACCTGGCCATTCTCTCCTGAGAATGGCCTGTTGGTTGCCTGGGAAGTGAAAAGGACGATGTCTTCTGCCTCTCATGAAGCCCATGAAGCCTGATCTTCTCTCTGTTCTTCAGAGTCCTCTTTGACATATTCTTGCAGTGCTTGCAAGTGTCAGGGCAGTGACTCTGAGGCAGGCACACAATACAAAGAGAGTGTGGGTCTGACTGGGCTTTCTTCTTCCCACAAGAAGGGCATTTGACAAAAAGGGAAGGCATTTTTCTGTCAGGAAAAAGCTTCCAAACTCAGACAAAGATGTTATCTGTCGAGTGAAACAGGAAAAAACGCTGTTTTAAGGGATTTTTCTGAGAAAACTCAGAAAAACAGAGAGCTCAATGCTCCAGGATCCTGTCAGAAGAAGCCGGAAAAAAGAACTGACCTAACTGTGAACCAACTGTCACCTTTCCTTCACCCCTGAGGCATGGTGGGATACTGGAGGTGCTCAGGGTCTTAAAGGCACGGTGCCAAAGTTTTTATGGTTCTCCTGTGTTAACCTGCTTGCAGCCTATTGGCTAAGAATGCTCCATTGTTTTTCAATGTAGTTTTTTCTCTTTTTTCTCTGGTGATTACTACTACTTATTTCCCTAAGCTTCATAGAAATAAAGCATTTTAGCCTGTTTATGATTATAGCCTGCATTGCTGTTTTACACAAGTATATATGAGTTTAGTATGAAAGATATGTCTACTAAAAATGCTATATACATATTTTTCGTGCATATTTCATACTTTATATGTGTGTATTTTATATATGCTCCGGGGTCCCCGCACAAGGGCGGGAATATTCAATGTTTATGACTACTGATGAGGATCCCCTGGAAGAGAATGGTAACTCCGAACATGGCCATGTAACATGTCTATGATACCATAGACATGGCATTGGGGAGACAATTCCATGATCCCCCAAGTCTCTAGCACAGACCTGGGTACTGCCAAAACTGCCTTTCACAGGGTTTCACTGCAGCTGCTGCTGCTGCGAACCCCTCAGACAGGTTTCTGCCCTCCTGGGGTCCAGCCAGGCTTGGCCCAGGAAGGCAGAACAAAGGACTTCCTCAGAGAGAGGGTGTTACATCCTCTCCCTTTGGAAAAAGGTGTCAGGGCTGGGGAGGAGTAGCCTCCCCCAGCCTCTGGAAATACTTTGATGGGCACAGATGGTGCTCATCTCTGCGTAAGCCAGTCTACACCGGTTCAGGGATCCCCCAGCCCTGCTCTGGCGCGAAACTGGACAAAGGAAAGGGGAGTGACCACTCCCCTGACCTACACCTCCCAGGGGAGGTGCCCAGAGCTCCTCCAGCGTGCCCCAGACCTCTGCCATCTTGGATTCAGAGGTGTGCTGGCACACTGGACTGCTCTGAGTGGCCAGGGCCAGCAGGTGACGTCAGAGACTCCTTCTGATAGGCTCTTACCTGTGTTACTAGCCTATCCTCCTTCCTAGGTAGCCAAACCTCCTTTTCTAGCTATTTAGGGTCTCTGCTTTGGGGAATTCTTCAGATACCGAATGCAAGAGCTCACCAGAGTTCCTCTGCATCTCCCTCTTCACCTTCTACCAAAGGATCGACCGCTAACTGCTCAGGACGCCTGCAAAACCGCAATAAAGTAGCAAAGACGCCTACTGCAACCTTGTATCGCTTCATCCTGCCGGCTTTCTCGACTGTTTCCTGGTGGGGCATGCTTTGCGGGTAGCCTGCCTCCTTTCTGCACCAGGAGCTCTGAAGAAATCTCCCGTGGGTCGACTGAATCTTCCCCCTGTAACCGCAGGCAACAAAAGACTGCATCACCTGTCCCCTGGGTCCCCTCTCAGTACGACGAGCGTGGTCCCTGGAACTCAGCAACTCTGCCCAAGTGACTCCCACAGTCCAGTGACTCTTCAGTCCAAGTTTGCTGGAGGTAAGTCCTTGCCTCCCCACGCTAGACTGCATTGCTGGGTACCGCGTGATTTGCAGCTGCTCCGGCTCCTGTGCACTCTTCCAGGATTTCCTTCGTGCACAGCCAAGCCTGGGTCCCCGACACTCTAACCTGTAGTGCACAACCTTCTGAGTTCTCCTCTGGCGTCGTGGGACTCCCTTTTGTCACTTCGGGTGGACTCCGGTTCACTCCTCTTCTAAGTGCCTTTTCCGGTACTTCTGCGGGTGATGCCTGCTTCTGTGAGGGCTCCCTGACTTTCTGGGCATCCCCTCTTTCTCCTCATCCAAGTGGCGACATCTTGGTCCCTCCTGGGCCACAGCAGCATCCAAAAACCCTAACCGTGACCCTTGCAGCTAGCAAGGCTTGTTTGCGGTCTTTCTGCGTGGGAACACCTCTGCAAGCTTCTTCACGACGTGGGACATCCATCCTCTAAAGGGGAAGTTCCTAGTTCTCTTCGTTCTTGCCGAACACAAAGCTTCTTCCATCCGGTGGCAGTTTCCTTGCACCCTCAGCTGGCATTTCCTGGCCATCTGCCCACTCTCGATACTGTCGCGACTCTTGGACTTGGTCCCCTTGTCTTACAGGTACTCAGGTCTGGAAATCCATTGTTGTTGCATTTCTGGTGTTGGTCTTCCTTGCAGAATCCCCCTCTCACGACTTCTGTGCTCTCTGGGGGTTGTAGGTGCACTTTACACCTACCTTACAGGGTCTTGGGGTGGGCTATTTTTATAACCCTCACTGTTTTCTTACAGCCCCAGCGACCCTCTACAAGCTCACATAGGTTTGGGGTCCATTTGTGGTTCACATTCCACTTTTGGAGTATATGGTTTGTGTTGCCCCCATACCTATGTGCTCCTATTGCAATCTACTGTAACTTTACATTGCTTGCATTACTTCCTTTTGCTATTGCTGCATATTTTTGGTATTGTGTACATATATCTTGTGTATATTTGGCATCCTCATACTGAGGGTACTCACTTAGATACTTTTGGCATATTGTCATAAAAATAAAGTACATTTATTTTTAGTATATCGCTGTATTGTGTCTTCTTATGATATTGTGCATATGACACCAGTGGTATAGTAGGAGCTTTGCATGTCTCCTAGTTCAGCCTAAGCTGCTCTGCTATAGCTACCTTCTATCAGCCTAAGCTGCTAGAAACACCTCTTCTACACTAATAAGGGATAACTAGACCTGGTACAGAGTGTAAGTACCCCTTGGTACCCACTACAATCCAGGCCAGCCTCCTACACTGGGGTCCTGGCTTGCAGGGTCCCAGTGAGACATATAACACGCGCTGACAAATAGGGTTTTCACTATGAGCACTGGGTTCCTGGTTAGCAGGATCCTAGTGAGATAGTGAAAACACCCTGACTTATACTGAAAAAACAGGTAATAATTGGGGGTAACAATGCTAGAAAGAGGCTACCTTACTACACTTTATTTTTGTAACACTTAGGGGGTCATTATAACCCTAGCAGTCCTGCTCTGCCACGCCAGCGGTGGCGGCCAGACTGCTGACAGCATGGTGGTGCAGGACCCCCAAATTATGACAACGGAAGTGAACTGGCTGTATTGCAGCCAGTTCACCACCTCTGCCGCCAGGGGGGTAGGACTGCCTGGTCTAAGGTTGGGCACCTTCGACCCGGCGGTCCCTCTAACACCGCCCGCTGTTTTTGAACATCCTTATGGCCAGGGATACCGTGGCGGCAGCCCCGCCACAGAATTCCTGGAGGTAACGATACTGGTGACAGAGTATTCCTGTCGCCACTGCAGGACTCCCCAACTCCACCTTCCATATAGGACCCTCCCCCACCCCGGACCCCATCAGAAGCTCACCACCCCCCAAAGCAGTGACACCCCCGCCCCAATCCCCATTCTGAACCCCCCGTCCACGATCCCCATTCCAAACTCCCCCACTCCCGTACATCCACGCAGGCACACATCACACATACATACATGCACACATACCACACACACATGCACACACGTCCACGACACCCCCCATCCCCTGCATACACACATTCACAAAAGCACACAAACACTTGCATACACACACACACAAACACACACAACACCCCCCACCACCCTCCATTCACACAAACACACACCCTCATTTACGCACACAACACTCAACACCCCCCCTCCTGTTGGTCGATCACTTCATCTGGGAGGGAACGGGGTCCATGGCGCTTGCTCCGCAACCAGCACCCTGTCACCACAACACCGCCACGCCGTTTACAGTGATGTAATATGGCAGGCAGTATTGTGGTGACGTGGCGGTGGAGCAAGCTCCACTAGACTGCAACTACCAGTATGGCTGCTACCCCGCCTAATAGTGGCGGAGAGCAGTCAGCAGCCATAATATGGCGGTTATTTGGCGTGCGCGACATTGGCGGTCTGCGAAAAAGACAGCAAATGTAAAAATTACCACCTTAGTATTTTCTTTCATGTGTGAGTTCTGTGTGACTACAGTGGTACTGCATGAGCTTTGCATGTGTCCTAGATAAGCCTTGGCTGCTCAGCTACAGCTACCCCTAGAGAGCCTGGCTTCTAGACACTGCCTACATTTCACTAATAAGGGATAACTGGACCTGGTATGAGGTGTATGTACCTTAGGTACCCACTACAAACCAGGCCATCCTCCTACATCAGGCAGTGTCTTAGGACACATGGGTCCCCTCAGTGCTGGAAATGGCATCAGTCGACTCTGTTCCTGCTCTGTGTCGGATCTGGGGATAGAACTGGGGCTGGCACAACCGGTTGGCACCCCGAGCATCAGCATAGGGGAAAATCTTGGTGGCATGACTGTAGCCTGTTCGGATCTGTTATCGGATCCATGGGGGTCATCAGGGCCAGAGCAGCTGGCACAGAATCAGATGGGGCCCCTCCCAAACCCGCAGGGCCCAAAGGCGCTCCAGAGGGTGGAGGGTCGACCCAAATAACTACATTTTGCATGGGCTCGTAAAATTATTTTTTCTGAGCAGAGGTAGTTTCGGTTCCCTGAAAAGAGGGAAGGTCGCGGAGTCGGTCTAGGCAACTGCTCCACAGAACTGTGCCTTGAACTCTGATGTTCTATCATCGCGACAGCTGATGGACAAGGAAAAGTCAAAGCATTCTTTGACCTCTTGTGCCTCTTTCCCCAGTGTGCCAATGACTTGGAGTGGGACAAAGAGGACTTGGGGCTCCTACAGTGGTCCAGCAGCCTCGCTCTCAAACGGAACCGAACCCACCCCAACCCTTCCCCAGAGGAGTAGCATGACACGACGTCTCCTGCCGGGCCGCTAGCAGCTTCAGGGACTGCTCCCTCAAAGCCTTTGGTACCATAGCTTGGAAGTTCAAGCATGACTTGGGAGTCGTGGTCACACTTGAGACATCACAGATACACGAGGTGTGCGTCTGTAACTGACATGGTGCGATGGCAGACGCCACACAGTTTAAAACCTGCCTTCCTTGAAGACATCCTCAGCAACACCAGGAGGTAAAATTCCTAAAAAACTAAACAAAAAGAAATCGAGAAAACGTAAAAAAAAATCCTGTTAAAAAATGACAGAGGGGTAGCACTTCTCCGGATCAGTGCTAACTGGCGTAGAAAGGAAAGAACGGATATCAGCATGCCGGGGTGGCACCTATATAGGTGTCAGGGATGTCATTTACAGCACGGATGATGCGCAGAGCAGATCAACATCACCTACCGGCGCGTAGGGATACTGCTCACGCAGAAATCTGCCGGATCCAGTCTGACACCAGGGAAATTCAAAAGTAAGGTATCTGTCAGGTATGCATGTACAGCTAATGCTGTGGATATCCCAGCCATCATATTACAATCCCAATAAATCCTACGGGAATAGTAATACAGTAGACATAATATCCGTCATGTTTGTGATGCAGTAACCAGTCCACCAAACTCTTAATCAGGCCGTAAAATACTGCCTATAAAAAGGAAGGCGGCTGAGACATTAACTGTACATCAAGACAGCCATAGTGGAGTCTTCGACAGGAAGAAGAAAACAAGGTAAGGGAAGAGAGATATCGAAAGAGACATTTTAAACACTGTTTGGAAAGAAAGCGATCTACCCAAGGACCTTGTCATGGATGTCAACTTTTAAAGTATGATGAAAGAAGGTGGGGTGATGTATTGTATAAACTGGAGTGGAGACATCTAGCAAGATGTGTTAGCTCTATTGTCATGCAATTATGATTTTTAGATTGTTAATGTGCTTCGTGTACAAAGGAATAGCTCCCACTACAAAGTGAAATCTTGGAAATTTGCAACTTTAGCATATTTCCCTTACTATAATGCCAGCTTCACAGATGGCAACTTTTTTCTATTCCTCGTCTACTTTAAGCTCCATTGGGCAATGTTGTCTGTATTAAAAGCAATTATTGGGAGGACTGATTAACAAGTTTACTTTGTTATGAGACATCTGAACATATTTCGCTAAAAATTGAAAGTGATCTAGTGGTCGGCAAGAGATGTTTGGTTTTCAGTTGATATTGGTTGCATTCCAGTTCAAGGATAAACATTTAAACTTCCGATATTCTGTCTTAGTATTTTTAAGTTATTAAACTGCACTACTTTGTGAAGTACTTTTCGGCTTTCCTGATAATATTACCTCATGGAGAACCTATATTTACAGCTACTTTATAATATAAGGTTATTTGACAGCAAAGGGTTCTCAGCCTAAATCCTAAAGTATATTATACCATCAATACAGTAAGGTCAAAACAATGTATTTCTATCTTACCTGTCCAAAACATTTACGAACTTCATAAGGCTCCAAATCAAAAGCTGCATAAAAGATTAATGCTGGAAGAAATACATGCATAAGCATGCTATGATTAACCACTCCAAGGTCTCCTGTAAACTCTTTGATCTGGAAATAAAAGACAGTTGATACACATCATGTTATTTGACAATGTATGTAATATTTACACACTTTTATACTTCCTTTATTTAGCTTAGATCATAAGTTAATTTTATTTGTAACCTTTATGTAAACATAGTTCACCCTCCAAAACAATCTTATAATATTAGGCCATTTAATTAGAAGGTTTTCACTTGTACCAACTTGCAAAGTAACAAATGTTACACAAAATCTAAAAGTATGAACCCCACAATTGCAAATCAACTTCGACTACAAGGGCTTATTTAAAGTGATAATTAATTAATTTGCTGATTGAAAAGGGAATGTTAATTATCTTCTAAGCATTATCTTCATGGACACTGGATATCTGTGTAAACATGCAAGTTCCAGGAATACATTTAAAAGAGAAGAAAAATATCTCTAAATAAAGCCAACACTGGCATCCGTAAAGCAATAAATGCTGTTTCCTTTGGTTATGTATTAAGAGAACTGGAAAAGAAATATAACAAAAATCATTCAAAGAATTGTAAGGGCATCAAAACAATGTTGCCAACATTTTTTCATTTGCCTCTAATTGCTTTACCTACGCCTGCAGCCTCATATAGAATAAGCATGGGCAAAGCCAAGAGGTTTTGCCTTTGCTAGTTCTATTGACTTTGCCAATGTGCTTTAGCTATGTTGTACACTAGCACAGCTGTTTTTCAGCATGGTTGAAAGTTAGTGGTGTAGAGTAGAGTAGTATGGAATGGAGTGTCGTAGAGTGGATTGGTGCAGAGTGGAATAGCGTGCGCCAGAGTGGAGTGGCATAGAGTGTCGCTGAGTGGCGTACTGTAGTGTGGGGCAGAGTGAAGTGTAATAGAGTGTAGCGTCATGGAGTAGAGTGGAGTGTTGTGGAGTACAATGGAACATCGTGGAGTAGAGCTAAGTGGTGTAGAGTGAAGGGGTGTAGAGTGCCGTAGAGTGGAGGGTCAGAGTAGAGGAGACGTAGAATGGAGTAGAGTGTCAGGGTGAGGTGACACAGAGTGTCATAGAGTGAGGTAGCATAGAGTGGTGTAGAGTGGAGTATTCTGTCATGTATTAGCATAGAGTAGAGTGTCATTGAGTAGTTTGTCAGAGTGGAGAGGCATAACATAGAATATTGCAGAGTGGGGTAAACTCCTACTGGAGTGGTGTAGTGTTGCAGGGTAGAACGGAGAATCATAGGGTGGAGGGTCACAAAGTGTCATGTAGTGTAGCAGAGTGGAGTGGCATAATGTAGAGTGGAGTAAAGTGTCACTGATTGGAGTAGAGTGGAATAGAGTGGAGTACAGCTGAGTGGCGTAGAATGGTGAGTAGTGGTGTAGACTGGTATGGTGTACAGTCTCTGTAGGAGGCTGGCCTGGCTTATAGTGGGTACCTGATGGTACATACATCTTGTGCCAGGTCCAGTTATCCCTTATTAGTAGATTAGTAGTGTTCTATCAGCTTAGGCTGATAGAGGTAGTTATAGCAGAGCAGCTTAGGCTGAACTAGGAGACATGCAAAGCTCCTACTATACCAGTTATTTCATATAGCACAATAGCATAAGAAACACAATACTCAGAGTTACTAAAAATAAAGGTACTTTATTTTAGTGACAATATGCCAAAAGTATCTCAGAGGATGTACTCCCTTAGGAGGTAAGTAAAATACACAAAATACACATACAAACCAAAATCAGGTAAGTAAACAGTTAGAAAAATAGTGCAAACACTATAGAACACAATAGAATGCATTAGGCATGGGGGCAACACAAACCATATACTCCAAAATTCCTAGTGTAGTGTGTAGAGGGTCACTGGGAGTGTAAGAAAACACTAAGGGTGTCTAAGATATTCCACCCCAAGACCCAGAAAAGTAGGAGTAAAGTTACCCTACTATCCCAGCAAGCCAGTGAAGTCGAGATAGGGGATTCTGCAAAGGCAACAACTGACTGCAAAGTACTGCAGACGGATTCCTGGACCTGAGGACCTGTAAAGGAAGGGGACCAAGTCCAAGAGTCACGCAAGTGTCCGGGGGGGCAGGAGCCAACTAAACCCCGGATGAAGGTGCAAAAGGGATGCCGCCGGATGGAAGAAGCCAAAGATTCTGCAACAACAGAAGGTGCCAGGAACTTCTCCTTTGGTCAGAAGATGTCCCACGGCGTGCTGGAGGATGCAGAGTTGTTTCCACGCAGAAAGACCGCAAACAAGCCTTGCTAGCTGCAAGAGTCACAGTTGAAGATAATGGGTGCTGCCAGGGCCCAGGAAGGACCAGGAGGTCGCCCCTTGGAGGAGGAGACAGAGGGGGCGTTCAGCAACAGAGAGGGCCCATGCAGTAGCAGGCAGCACTTGAACAGGCGTTCAAAAATCTGAGCACAGCGGTCGTCTCAACACAACAAAAGAGGGTCCCACGAAGCCGGTGGTCAACTCAGCGAGTTGAGCAATGCAGGACAGAGTGCTGGGGACCTGGGCTGTGCTGTGCACGAAGGAATCCTTGCAAAAGTGCACAGAAGCCCTAGCAGCTGCAGATCACGCAGTACACAGGATTACTGTCTGGCATGGGGAGGCAAGGACTTACCTCCACCAAATTTGGACAGAAGGACCACTGGACTGTCGGGGTCACTTGGATCCAGCTCCTGTGTTCCAGGCACCACGCTCGTCAAGATGGGAGGGGACCCAGAGGACCGGTGATTGTAGGAGGCTGGACTGGCTTGTAGTGAGTACCAAGGGGTACTTGCACCTTGCACCAGGCCCAGTTATCCCTTATTAGTGTATAGGGTGTCTAGCAGCTTAGGCTGATAGATAATGGTAGCTTAGCAGAGCAGCTTAGGCTGAACTAGGAGACGTGTGAAGCTACTACAGTACCACTTAGTGTCATATGCACAATATCATAAGAAAACACAATACACAGTTATACTAAAAATAAAGGTACTTTATTTTTATGACAATATGCCAAAGTATCTTAGAGTGTACCCTCAGTGAGAGGATAGGAAATATACACAAGATATATATACACAATAGCAAAAAATATGCAGTATAGTCTTAGAAAACAGTGCAAACAATGTATAGTTACAATAGGATGCAATGGGGAAACATAGGGATAGGGGCAACACAAACCATATACTCCAAAAGTGGAATGCGAACCACGAATGGACCCCAAACCTATGTGACCTTGTAGAGGGTCGCTGGGACTATTAGAAAATAGTGAGAGTTAGAAAAATAACCCTCCCCAAGACCCTGAAAAGTGAGTGCAAAGTGCACTAAAGTTCCTCGAAGGACAAAGAAGTCGTGTTAGAGGAATAATGCAGGAAATACACAAACCAGCAATGCAACAACTGTGGATTTCCAATCTAGGGTACCTGTGGAACAAGGGGACCAAGTCCAAAAGTCACAAGCAAGTCGGAGATGGGCAGATGCCCAGGAAATGCCAGCTGCGGGTGCAAAGAAGCTTCTACTGGACAGAAGAAGCTGAGGTTTCTGCAGGAACGAAAAGGGCTAGAGACTTCCCCTTTGGTGGACGGATCCATCTTGCCGTGGAGAGTCGTTCAGAAGTGTTTTTCCGCCGAAAGAACGCCAACAAGCCTTGCTAGCTGCAAATCGTGCGGTTAGCGTTTTTGGACGCTGCTGAGGCCCAGGAGGGATCAGGAGGTCGCAAATTGGACCAGCAGAGAGACGGGACGTCGAGCAAGACAAGGAGCCCTCTCTGAAGCAGGTAGCAGCCGGAGAAGTGCCAGAAGAACGAGTTACTTACCTTCGGTAACGACTTTTCTGGTGGATACATTAGCTACCTGTGGATTCCTCACCTCATGAATACTCCCATGGCGCCAGCATTCGACGGAAATCTTCTTACTAGTCTCTGCACGTCGACGAGGACATCACTGTCTCGCACGCGACGCCGTCTGACGTCATACAGGCAATAAGAGGTCCTCGACGACGTGCAGACGTCAGTACCAATCATTTTTTACGTGCATGAGAACAACCAGGCAATGCAATGAAAGAGCAAGGCAACATCCATTATATTGTAAAATACACCACATTGTATGAATAACTGTAAATCTTTTTATGTACATATATATATATATAAAACTCTCTCTTTTAAAATAAATACACACACCAAGTATATACCATATACACATATATATATACAAATATATTATATATATACATCTATTGCACCCTCAAGGACCAAGAGGAGCGCACTCAAGGATTACTTGGCAAGACCATAAAGGCAACGGGGAGGCGGGTGGGACCGTGAGGAATCCACAGGTAGCTAATGTATCCACCAGAAAAGTCGTTACCGAAGGTAAGTAACTCGTTCTTCTGATGGATACAACTACCTGTGGATTCCTCACCTCATGAATAGAGTCCCAAAGCAGTACCACGCCCGGCGGTGGGTGCCTAAATGGTCAAACCAAGAAATCCTGCAGCACTGACCGTGCAAAATGACCGTCCCTTCTAACCTCAGAATCTAAACAGTAATGTTTTGCAAAAGTGTGAAGGGACGACCAAGTTGCGGCCTTGCAGATGTCGACCACAGGAACACCTCTGGCTAAGGCCGAAGTGGCCGACTTAGCTCTGGTGGAATGAGCTCTAATGCCCTCAGGAGGATCCTTCTTTGCCAAAGAGTAACATATTTTAATGCAAAGAACAACCCACCTGGATAGTGTTCTCTTGTGGACTGCCTTTCCTCTCCTCTTGCCCACGTATCCAATAAACAGCTGATCCTCCAGCCTGAAATTCCTTGTTCTATCGATAAAGAAGCTCAACGCTCTCTTTGGGTCCAGACGGTGCAGTCTTTCTTCCTCTTTGGAAGGATGAGGCGGAGGATAGAACGTGGACAAAGTAATTGCCTGAGCCAAATGGAAGGGTGAAACAACCTTCGGGAGGAAAGCAGCCTTGGTCCTCAACACCACCTTATCCCCATAAAAAGTTGTATAAGGGGGTTTTACTGATAAGGCCTGCAACTCACTCACTCTCCTTGCTGATGTTATAGCTATCAGGAAGACTGTTTTTAAAACCAAATACCTCAAGGGGCAAGAATGCATAGGTTCAAAAGGGGACCCCATAAGGAAAGTCAGGACTAAGGACAAATCCCATTGCGGCATAACGAATGGCTTTGGAGGATATTGATTTAGAAGACCTTTCAAGAATCTGATAACAATAGGGGATTTAAATAAAGATGGTTGGTCTGGAAGACATATGAAGGTTGACAAGGCCGATAAATAACCTTTAATGGTAGCCACTGCACAACCTTTCTGCGCCAGAGATAGAGCAAAAGACAAAACGTCCGATAGATGAGCATGTAAAGGATCAATCTGCCTCTCTCCACACCACGCAACAAATTTAGACCACCTATTAGCGTAGATAGATTTAGTGGAGTGTCGCCTGGCCGCTAATATAACATCCACTACCTCAGGCGGGAGAGAGAAGGAACTCAGGTTGCCCCGTTCAATCTCCAGGCATGTAGGTGCAGACTCTGGAGGTTGGGGTGTAGAACCTGCCCCTGCGACTGTGAGAGGAGGTCTGCCCTGAAAGGGAGACGGAGCGGCGGGCACGTTGAGAGTTGGAGAAGGTCGGAGTACCACACCCTCCTTGGCCAATCCGGAGCTATTAAGATTACTAGAGCCCGGTCTTGGCGAATCTTCCTCAATACTCGAGGAATCAAGGGTATGGGAGGAAACGCGTAAAGCAACTGGCCGCACCAGGTCATTTGAAACGCGTCCCCCAACGCTTCCTGCATCGGATACTGAAGGCTGCAGAACAACGGACAATGCGCGTTCTCTCGAGTGGCGAACAGATCTACCCGAGGAAACCCCCACTTCTGGAAGATTAAACGGACTTGATCTGGATGGAGACGCCACTCGTGGTCTGCCGAGAAGTGGCGACTGAGACTGTCCGCACGCACGTTCAAAACTCCGGCCAGATGGTTTGCTATCAAGCAAATCCGATGGTCCTTTGCCCAGGACCATAGTCGAAGAGCTTCTCTGCAGAGAAGGTACGACCCCACTCCTCCCTGCTTGTTTATGTACCACATCGTGGTAGTATTGTCCGTTAGGACCTGTACCGACTGACCACGAAGGGAAGGGAGGAAGGCCTTGAGAGCCAGACGTACAGCCCGTAACTCTAACAGATTGATGTGAAAAATCTGTTCCTCTGGAGACCAAAGACCTTTGATCTCCAGATCCCCCAGATGAGCTCCCCACCCTAGAGTGGAAGCATCCGTTATGACTGTGGCCACTGGTGGCGACTGCTGGAACGGCTTTCCTTGTGAAAGATTGTTGCTTGCAATCCACCACTTCAAATCCACAGCAGCATCTCTGGAGATCTTGACAGTACCCTCTAGATCCCCTCTGTGTTGAGACCACTGCCTTCGGAGGCACCACTGAAGAGCCCTCATGTGCCAGCGAGCATGCGTGACCAACAGAATGCAGGAGGCAAAAAGACCGAGCAGACGAAGGACCTTGAGGACTGGAACTACCGCTCCATTTCGAAACATTGGAACCAAATCCTGAATATCTTGAATCCGCTGAGGCGGAGGAAAGGCCCGACCCAATGTTGTATCCAGTACTGCCCCTATGAACAGGAGGCGCTGAGAGGGCTCTAGGTGAGATTTGGGCTCGTTCACCGAAAAGCCCAGGTCGAACAACAACTGGGTTGTTGACTGCAGATGACGCAACACAAGCTCCGGGGACTTGGCTTTGATTAACCAATCGTCCAAGTAAGGGAATACTGCTATCCCCTTCCTTCTGAGCTCTGCCGCAACCACCGACATCACCTTCGTGAAGACTCGAGGTGCTGAAGTAAGACCAAACGGAAGGACCGCAAACTGGTAGTGTTGCGATCCCACCACAAACCGGAGATACTTCCTGTGTGACTTGAGTATCGGGATATGAAAGTAAGCATCCTGCAAGTCGACAGACACCATCCAGTCTTCCATGTTCAACGCCAAAAGCACCTGTGCTAGGGTCAGCATCTTGAACTTTTCCTGCTTGAGGAACCAATTCAAGATCCTCAGGTCCAGAATTGGTCTCAAACGACCATCCTTCTTGGGAATCAGGAAATACCTTGAGTAAACTCCTTGACCCCTTTCCTGCTCCGGGACCAACTCCACCGCGCCCTTTAAAAGGAGGACTTCTACCTCCTGTTCTAGCAACAGGAGGTGTTCTTGTGAACAATACGAAGGGCGGGGCGGGATGAGGGGCGGAAACTCCCGAAAGGGAAGGGTGTAGCCTTTTCCCACAACACTGAGAACCCAAGTGTCCGACGTAACAGTCTCCCATTTGGTGAGAAAATGCTGTAATCTTCCCCCTACAGGAGAGGAGTGAGTGGGAAATGGTGGAAGCCTAAGGCTGCTTCCCCTGCTGCACCCCGCCAGAGGATGAGGAAGAGGCAGAGTGCTGCTGAGAAGCTCCCCTGGTGCGGACCCTACCCCTCCCCCTAAAAGATCTATAGGGATGGGAAGAGGCAGGTTGCTGATATCTTCCCCGAAAGGAAGAGGAGGAAGAGCCACGCCCAAATCCACGAAACCTCCTGAAGAATCTGGAAGAGGCCGTGGAAGAAGGAGCTTGGAGTCCCAGCGACTTAGCCGTGGCCCTGCTCTCCTTAAACCGTTCCAAGGCCGAATCAGCCTTAGCCCCAAACAGTTTGTCCCCATCAAACGGGAGATCCAACAATGTGGACTGTACATCTGCCGAAAAGCCCGAGTTACGGAGCCAGGCCTGTCTCCTTTCCACCACAGTTGTGCCCATTGCTCTGGCTACCGAGTCGGTGGTATCCAGTCCCGTCTGGATAATTTGGGTCGCAGCAGCCTGAGCATCAGAGACAAGATCCAAAAGACCCTGGGGAAGCTCTGTAAACGATGAGGAGATGTCATCCATCAGAGCATGAATATACCTCCCCAGGATACAGGTTGCATTGGTGGCTTTTAAAGCCAGACTGCAGGACGAAAAAATCTTCTTCGACTGCGCCTCCAGCTTTTTTGAATCTCTGTCCCCCGGCACCGTCGGAAAAGAACCAGGCGCTGACTTGGACGAACAGGAGGCCTGCACAACCAAGCTCTCTGGCGTAGGGTGCCTAGATAGGAAACCAGGATCAGTTGGAGCCGTCCGATACCTCCTGGCCACGGCTCTGTGAACTGCTGGGGAAGATGCCGGCTTCTTCCACACCTCTAAAACTGGATCCAGCAGAGCGTCATTAAAAGGTAATAGAGGCTCCGCCGCGGCTGAGGCCGGATGCAACACCTCTGTCAAAAGGTTTTGTTTTGCCTCCACCACCGGCAAAGGCAGGTCCAAAAAACTAGCTGCCTTCCGTACCACTGTATGAAAGGAAGCAGCTTCCTCGGTATATTCCCCCGGGGACGAAAGGTCCCACTCAGGGGAAGTGTCCAGCCCACTGGCCGACTCCAGTCCACGCAGCCCATCACCCGAGTCCTCTAGCTCTCCTTCCTCTAGGGCTCGTTGGTACTCCTGCTCCTCTAGTACCCGGAGAGCACGCCTCCTTGAATGCAGTCGTTGCTCAATCCGCGGAGTCGACAATACCTCCGCCGAAGTCGGAGATCGGCGCCGATCTTCCGAAGCCACCGACGCCGCATCCGGCGCCACAGGTAACTTCGGCGCCGACTGAAGAGCAGATGAAACGGATGGACCCACCGGAGTCACAGGCCGAAATCTCGACGTCGACGGGATGGAAATCCCTGGGGCCAATCCGTCCGAAGCCATCGGAGCGGCCACCGGCGCCGACACTGGCGCCGAGCCCACGTTCCCAAACGGGAGAAAGGGCATAAAGGGTGCCGGCCGAAGAGGCGCAGGATCACCCAAAGAAAAGGCCAAAGGCCCAGCCGGAGCACCCCCTGGAGCCATCTGTTGGAAGATGGCATACATCGCATTCAAGAATGCGGAACTATCGGCTCCAGGGGTGGGAAAAGCCGGATACTGGGGTGCCTGACTCGGAGGCGACCCCGACGCCGGCCTCGGCGTCTGCGCCGGAGAAAACACTTGAGGCTCCAATACCTCAATCACCGACGCCTGTCCAGGCGAAGTTGGAGACGCCGGAGAGAGCAACGGCGTCGAAGGATGCGGCGTCACCGTGGGGCTGACCTCCCATGTCCTCCGGCGCCGATCCGGAGACCTGGAACGAGCCTCCCTTGAATGACGCCGAGATTCTCTACGGCGCCGGGAGTCTCGATGACGCCGATGTCTTGGAGAAGACTTTTTCTTGTGATGCTTCTCCTTTGACTTGGCCATAAACAGCTTCGCCTCGCGTTCTTTAAGGGCCTTCGGATTCATGTGCTGACACGAATCACAAGTCGAGACGTCGTGGTCGGAGCTCAAACACCAAAGGCAATCGGAATGAGGATCCGTCACCGACATCTTGCCTCCACACTCACGACAAGGCTTAAATCCAGACTTTCTCTGCGACATTATTTCCACAGAGAAAGAGTACGCAGCAAGATATACACTGTAACCGCAAGAGTAACAGTTGCTCCCTCGAAGATAACCGTTTCGAATGCACGGAAAAAAGGGAACTGACGTCTGCACGTCGTCGAGGACCTCTTATTGCCTGTATGACGTCAGACGGCGTCGCGTGCGAGACAGTGACGTCCTCGTCGACGTGCAGAGACTAGTAAGAAGATTTCCGTCGAATGCTGGCGCCATGGGAGTATTCATGAGGTGAGGAATCCACAGGTAGTTGTATCCATCAGAAACAGGCACTACGAGGATGCGTGAAACGGTGCTCGACGAAGTTGCACAAAGGAGTCCCACGTCGCCGGAGACCAACTTAGAAAGTCGTGCAATGCAGGTTAGAGTGCCGTGGACCCAGGTCTGTCTGTGCACAAAGGATTTCCGCCGGAAGTGCACAGGGGCCGGAGTAGCTGCAAAGTCGCGGTTCCCAGCAATGCAGCCCAGCGAGGTGAGACAAGGACTTACCTCCACCAAACTTGGACTAAAGAGTCACTGGACTGTGGGGGTCACTTGGACAGAATTGCTGGATTCGAGGGACCTCGCTCGTCGTGCTGAGAGGAGACCCAAGGGACCGGTAATGCAGCTTTTTGGTGCCTGCGGTTGCAGGGGGAAGATTCCGTCGACCCACGGGAGATTTCTTCAGAGCTTCTGGTGCAGAGAGGAGGCAGACTACCCCCACAGCATGCACAAGCAGGAAAACAGTCGAGAAGGCGGCAGGATCAGCGTTACAGAGTTGCAGTAGTCGTCTTTGCTACTATGTTGCAGGTTTGCAGGCTTCCAGCGCGGTCAGCAGTCGATTCCTTATCAGAAGGTGAAGAGAGAGATGCAGAGGAACTCGGATGAGCTCTTGCATTCGTTATCTGCAGTTTCCCCAGAGACAGAGACCCTAAATAGCCAGAAAAGAGGGTTTGGCTACCTAGGAGAGAGGATAGGCTAGCAACACCTGAAGGAGCCTATCACAAGGAGTCTCTGACGTCACCTGGTGGCACTGGCCACTCAGAGCAGTCCAGTGTGCCAGCAGCACCTCTGTTTCCAAGATGGCAGAGGTCTGGAGCACACTGGAGGAGCTCTGGACACCTCCCAGGTGAGGTGCAGGTCAGGGGAGTGGTCACTCCCCTTTCCTTTGTCCAGTTTCGCGCCAGAGCAGGGCTAAGGGGTCCCCTGAACCGGTGTAGACTGGCTTATGCAGAATTGGGCACATCTGTGCCCAACAAAGCATTTCCAGAGGCTGGGGGAGGCTACTCCTCCCCTGCCTTCACACCATTTTCCAAAGGGAGAGGGTGTAACACCCTCTCTCAGAGGAAGTTCTTTGTTCTGCCATCCTGGGCCAGGCCTGGCTGGACCCCAGGAGGGCAGATGCCTGTCTGAGGGGTTGGCAGCAGCAGCAGCTGCAGTGAAACCCCAGGAAGGGCAGTTTGGCAGTACCAGGGTCTGTGCTACCGACCACTGGGATCATGGGATTGTGCCAACTATGCCAGGATGGCATAGAGGGGGCAATTCCATGATCATAGACATGTTACATGGCCATATTCGGAGTTACCATTGTGAAGCTACATATAGGTAGTGACCTATATGTAGTGCACGCGTGTAATGGTGTCCCCGCACTCACAAAGTTCAGGGAATTGGCTCTGAACAATGTGGGGGCACCTTGGCTAGTGCCAGGGTGCCCTCACACTAAGTAACTTTGCACCTAACCTTTACCAGGTAAAGGTTAGACATATAGGTGACTTATAAGTTACTTAAGTGCAGTGTAAAATGGCTGTGAAATAACGTGGACGTTATTTCACTCAGGCTGCAGTGGCAGGCCTGTGTAAGAATTGTCAGAGCTCCCTATGGGTGGCAAAAGAAATGCTGCAGCCCATAGGGATCTCCTGGAACCCCAATACCCTGGGTACCTCAGTACCATATACTAGGGAATTATAAGGGTGTTCCAGTAAGCCAATGTAAATTGGTAAAAATGGTCACTAGCCTGTTAGTGACAATTTGGAAAGAAATGAGAGAGCATAACCACTGAGGTTCTGATTAGCAGAGCCTCAGTGAGACAGTTAGTCACTACACAGGTAACACATTCAGGCACACTTATGGAGCACTGGGGCCCTGGGTTACCAGGGTCCCAGTGACACATACAACTAAAACAACATATATACAGTGAAAAATGGGGGTAAACCAGGCAAGATGGTACTTTCCTACACAACCCCGCCCCAAACGAAGGACAATAAGACTAGCCATGACCTGATGAGTCTTCATTGTCTAAGTGGAAATATTTGGAGAGTCCATCTGCATTGGAGTGGCTACTCCCAGGTCTATGTTCCACTGTTTAGTCCATTCCCTGTAGGGATATGGACCACCTCAACAATTTAGGATTTTCACCTTTCATTTGTTTTAGCCAAAGTAGAGGTTTGTGGTCTGTCTGAACAATGAAGTGAGTGCCAAACAGGTATGGCCTCAACTTCTTCAGAGCCCAGACCACAGCAAAGGCCTCCCTCTCAATGGCAGACCAACGCTTTTCTCTAGGGGTCAACCTCCTACTAATAAAAGCAACAGGTTGATCCTGGCCCTCAGAATTAAGTTGTGATAGGACTGCCCCTACTCCTAATTCAGATGCATCAGTTTGGACATAGAATTTTTTAGAGTAACAAGGGCTTTTCAGGACAGGTGCAGAGCACATGGCCTGCTTCAGCTCCTCAAAAGCTTTCTGACAGTTTGCTGTCCATAATACCTTTTTAGGCATTTTCTTGGATGTGAGGTCATTAAGAGGGGCTGCAATGGAGCCATAGTTCTTAATGAACCTCCTGTAATACCCAGTGAGGCCTAGGAAGGCTCTCACCTGAGTCTGAGTGGTAGGGGGAACCCAATCAATAATTGTTTGGATTTTCCCCTGAAGTGGTGCAATCTGTTCCCCACCAACAAGGTGTCCCAGATAAACCACCTTACCCTGCCCTATCTGGCATTTTGAAGCCTTGATAGTGAGGCCTGCCTTTTGCAGGGCCTCCAAAACTTTCCATAGGTGGACCAGGTGATCATCCCAGCTGGAGCTAAAGACAGCTATATCGTCCAAATATGCTGCACTGAAAGCTTCCAGCCCTTGCAGGACTGTGTTCACCAACCTCTGAAAAGTGGCAGGTGCATTTTTCAAACCAAAAGGCATTACAGTAAACTGGTAATGTCCTCCAATGGTAGAAAATGCAGTCTTAGGTTTAGCATCTTCTGACAATTTGATCTGCCAATACCCTGCAGTCAAGTCAAAAGTGCTTAGATACTTGGCAGATGCCAGTGTATCTATGAGCTCATCTGCCCTGGGTATAGGGTGAGCATCAGTTTTGGTTACCAAGTTGAGACCTCTATAGTCTACACAAAACCGCATTTCCTTCTTTCTATCTTTGGAATGGGGTTTTGGTACCAGTACCACAGGAGAAGCCCATGGACTGTCAGAGTGCTCAACCACTCCTAGTTCTAACATTTTCTGGACCTCTTGCTTTATGCAGTCCCTGACATGGTCAGGCTGCCTATAGATCTTACTTTTGACAGGTAAACTGTCTCCAGTATCTATAGTGTGCTCACACCAAGAAGTGGTACCTGGCACAGTAGAGAAGAGTTCAGAGAATTGATCTAGGAGATTTATGCAATTATCTTTCTGCTCAGCAGTAAGACAATCAGCCAAAACTACACCTTCCACAAGAGCATCTTGATCTGTGGAAGAGAAGAGATCAGGTAGAGGATCACTGTCTTCTTCCTGTCCCTCATCTGTTGCCATGAGCAGGGTGAGATCAGCCCTGTCATAGTAGGGTTTCAGGCGGTTGACATGGAGCACCCTAAGGGGACTCCTGGCAGTGCCTAAGTCAACTAAATAGGTGACTTCTCCCTTCTTTTCAACAATTATGTGGGGACCACTCCATTTATCTTGGAGTGCTCTTGGGGCCACAGGCTCCAAGACCCACACTTTCTGCCCTGGTTGGTACTGAACCAAAACAGCCTTCTGATCATGCCATTGCTTCTGGAGCTCTTGGCTGGCCTGAAGGTTTTTACTGGCCTTTTTCATGTACTCAGCCATCCTTGATCTGATGCCAAGTACATAATCCACAATATCCTGCTTAGGAGCTTTTAAAGGTTGTTCCCAACCCTCCTTTACAAGTGTGAGTGGACCCCTAACAGGGTGTCCAAAAAGAAGTTCAAAGGGGCTGAAGCCCACTCCTTTCTGAGGTACCTCCCTGTAGGCAAAAAGGAGGCATGGTAGAAGGATATCCCATCTCCTGCGGAGTTTTTCAGGGAGACCCATAATCATGCCTTTGAGAGTTTTATTAAATCTCTCCACCAGTCCATTTGTTTGTGGATGATAGGGTGTTGTGAACTTGTACGTTACACCACACTCCTTCCACATGGCCTTTAAGTATGCAGACATGAAATTGCTTCCTCTGTCTGATACCACTTCCTTTGGGAAGCCCACCCTGGAAAATATTCCCAGGAGGGCCTTTGCCACTGCAGGTGCTGTAGTGGTCCTTAAAGGAATAGCTTCAGGATATCTTGTGGCATGGTCCACTACCACTAAGATAAACCTATTGCCTGAAGCAGTAGGAGGGTCAAGGGGGCCAACTATGTCAACCCCTACCCTTTCAAAGGGAACCCCAACCACAGGCAGTGGGATAAGGGGTGCCTTTGGGGTGCCACCTGTCTTGCCACTGGCTTGACAGGTTTCACAGGACTTACAAAATTCCTTTGTGTCCTCAGACATTCTAGGCCAATGAAACAGGTGAACAAGCCTGTCCCAAGTTTTCATTTGTCCTAGATGCCCAGCTAGGGGAATGTCATGTGCCAGTGTTAGGAGGAACTTTCTGTACTCCTGAGGAATCACTAATCTCCTGGCAGCTCCAGGTTTAGGATCCCTATGCTCAGTGTACAAGAGGTTGTCCTCCCAGTAAACTCTGTGAGAGTCACTGACATCCCCATTAGCCTGTTTGACAGCTTGCTGTCTGAGACCCTCTAATGTGGGACAGGTTTGCTGTGCCACACTCAGCTCCTCTCTGGCAGGCCCCCCTTCACCCAAAAGCTCAGCAGTGTCTGCTTCCAGCTCCTCTGGTGTAGGTTCTGCACAGGGAGGGAATTCTTCTTCCTCAGAAGTAGAATCCACTGTAGAGGGAGGGATAGTAGGAAGTGGTGTGCTTCTACTAGCCCTAGCTTTAGGGAGCACTTGGTCCATTGTTCCAGGATCCAAGCTTCCCTGTCCTTTTTGCTTTTTGGCCTGAGCCCTTGTCAAAGCAAAAATATGCCCTAGGATGCCCAGCATTGCTGCATGGGCCTCCAACTCCACATCTGACCAAGCTGATGTCTCCAAATCATTCCCTAATAGACAGTCTACAGGTAAATCTGAAGCTACCACAACTTTCTTTGGACCAGTAACCCCCCCCCAGTTGAGATTTACAACAGCCATGGGGTGGCTAAGTGTGTTGTTGTGAGCATCGGTTACTTGGTACTGGTGACCAAGTAGGTGTTGTTCAGGGTGGACCAGTTTCTCTATGACCATAGTCACACTGGCACCAGTGTCCCTGTAAGCCTGAACCTCAACACCATTTATTAGGGGTAGCTGCTTGTACTTATCCATATTAAGGGGACAAGCAACTAAGGTGGCTAAATCAATAGCCCCCTCAGAGACTAACACAGCCTCTGTGGCCTCCCTAACAAGGCCAACCCCAACTAAATTACCAAAAGTGAGCCCAGCTACTCCCTTGGATTGGCTATTAGTAGGTTTGCTCCCACCACCACTGCTATTAGTAGGGACACTAGGTGTAGCAGTAGGGGTTGTAGTGGTAGGAGCAGTGGTGCCTTTCTTTGGACAACTGGGATCTGTTGTCCAATGGCCTTTTATTTTACATAAATAGCACCATGGTTTCTTTTCCTTGTTCTGATTAAAGGAGGATTTGGACCCACCACCCCCACCAGAGTGTTTTTGTGGGCCTGATGAAGACTCATTTTTAGATTTGTCCCCACCCTTGTCTGAAGACTTACCATCCTTCTTTTTGTTGCCATCTTTGTCACCCCCTGTATGAACTTTTCCGTTCACTCTTGTTCTGACCCATTTGTCTGCCTTCTTTCCCAATTCTTGGGGAGAGGTCAGATCAGAGTCCACCAAGTACTGGTGCAACAAATCAGACACACAATTATTAAGAATATGCTCTCTCAGGATTAAGTTATACAGGCTGTCATAATCAGTAACTTTACTGCCATGTAGCCACCCCTCCAAGGCCTTCACTGAATGGTCAATGAAATCAACCCAGTCTTGTGAAGACTCCTTTTTGGTCTCTCTGAACTTTATCCTGTACTGTTCAGTGGTTAAGCCATAACCATCCAGGAGTGCATTCTTAAGAACTTGGAAATTATTAGCATCATTTTCTTTCAGAGTAAGGAGCCTATCCCTACCTTTTCCACTAAATGATAGCCATAGGATAGCAGCCCACTGCCTTTGAGGGACATCCTGTACAACACAGGCCCACTCAAGTGCAGCAAACCACTTGTTAATGTCATCCCCCTCCTTATAAGGGGGAACTATCTTGTGCAGATTCCTGGAATCATGCTCTTTAACAGGATGACTATGGGGAATACTGCTGCTGCCACCATGGGTATCTAAACCCAACTTCTGTCTTTCCTTCTCTAATTCAAAAGACTGTCTATCCAAATCCAGCTGTTGCTTTTTAAGCTTCAGTCTGGTTTGTTCCACCCTCGACTTATTGAGTTCCGTCTCTAACATTCTGTCATCAGGGTTGGTGGGAGGGACATTCCTAGAAACAGAGGTATGATGGGAATGAACAGAAGGAGACCTGTCCCTTACAGAAGCCACCCTAACAGCTTGGCTGACAGTGTAATGTGAGAGCACATCATCTGGATGAAGTGACTCCACCTCTGGACCAACTATGCTAGATTGTCTAGTAAGGGGCAGGCTAGGAAGTTTCTTTCCTGAATCTTTTCCTGGGGGAGTCCCTGAATCAGATTGGGAACTATTATGTACTTTTTCAACAGATGAGGCACCTATGGCCTTATCCTGTTCTCTAAGCATGTTAAGTAACAGTTCCAAGGAAGGATTCGTCCCTACACTCAAACCTCTCTCTATACAGAGACTCCTTGCTCTTTTCCAGCTAAGGTTGTCATATGCAAGTTTGGACAGATCAACATTTTGGCCTGTGCCAGACATTTTTAGAGAGAGTTAAAGTGATAGTAAAAGATAAAAAGTTTGTCAGAGCTTTTAGAAAGACAGAGAAAAAAACTTTTAAAACTTTTTAGAACTTTTTAGAAAGTTAGAAGTACTTTTCAGCACTTAGAAAAGAGTGAAAAGAGGAAATGCAAAACTTTTTGGCTATGTGTATATACACTGACCTTGTTTTGTATATTTTTCTCTTATGAAAAGTACAATGACAAGAGTGGTAAGTAGTCTCAAAGCACTTATCCCACCACTGCACAACCAATGTAGGAGGCTGGACTGGCTTGTAGTGAGTACCAAGGGGTACTTGCACCTTGCACCAGGCCCAGTTATCACTTATTAGTGTATAGGGTGTCTAGCAGCTTAGGCTGATAGATAATGGTAGCTTAGCAGAGCAGCTTAGGCTGAACTAGGAGACGTGTGAAGCTACTACAGTACCACTTAGTGTCATATGCACAATATCATAAGAAAACACAATACACAGTTATACTAAAAATAAAGGTACTTTATTTTTATGACAATATGCCAAAGTATCTTAGAGTGTACCCTCAGTGAGAGGATAGGAAATATACACAAGATATATATACACAATAGCAAAAAATATGCAGTATAGTCTTAGAAAACAGTGCAAACAATGTATAGTTACAATAGGATGCAATGGGGAAACATAGGGATAGGGGCAACACAAACCATATACTCCAAAAGTGGAATGCGAACCACGAATGGACCCCAAACCTATGTGACCTTGTAGAGGGTCGCTGGGACTATTAGAAAATAGTGAGAGTTAGAAAAATAACCCTCCCCAAGACCCTGAAAAGTGAGTGCAAAGTGCACTAAAGTTCCTCTAAGGACAAATAAGTTGTGTTAGAGGAATAATGCAGGAAATACACAAACCAGCAATGCAACAACTGTGGATTTCCAATCTAGGGTACCTGTGGAACAAGGGGACCAAGTCCAAAAGTCACAAGCAAGTCGGAGATGGGCAGATGCCTAGGAAATGCCAGCTGCGGGTGCAAAGAAGCTTCTACTGGACAGAAGAAGCTGATGTTTCTGCAGGAACGAAAAGGGCTAGAGACTTTCCCTTTGGTGGACGGATCCCTCTCGCCGTGGAAAGTCGTGCAGAAGTGTTTTCCCGCCGAAATAATGCCAACAAGCCTTGCTAGCTGCAAATCGTGCAGTTAGCGTTTTTGGACGCTGCTGAGGCCCAGGAGGGACCAGGAGGTCGCAAATTGGACCAGCAGAGAGAAGGGACATCGAGCAAGACAAAGAGCCCTCTCTAAAACAGGTAGCACCCGGAGAAGTGCCAGAAACAGGCACTACAAGGATGCGTGAAACGGTGCTCGCCGAAGTTGCACAAAGGAGTCCCACGTCGCCGGAGACCAACTTAGAAAGTTGTGCAATGCAGGTTAGAGTGCCGTGGACCCAGGCTTGGCTGTGCACAAAGGATTTCCACCGGAAGTGCACAGGGGCCGGAGTAGCTGCAAAGTCGCGGTTCCCAGCAATGCAGCCCAGCGAGGTGAGGCAAGGACTTACCTCCACCAAACTTGGACTGAAGAGTCACTGGACTGTGGGGGTCACTTGGACAGAGTTGCTGGATTCGAGGAATCTCGCTCGTCGTGCTGAGAGGAGACCCAAGGGACCGGTAATGCAGCTTTTTGGTGCCTGCGGTTGCAGGGGGAAGATTCCGTCGACCCACGGGAGATTTCTTCGGAGCTTCTGGTGCAGAGAGGAGGCAGACTAACCCCACAGCATGCACAAGCAGGAAAACAGTCGAGAAGGCGGCAGGATCAGCGTTACAGAGTTGCAGTAGTCGTCTTTGCTACTATGTTGCAGGTTTGCAGGCTTCCAGCGCGGTCAGCAGTCGATTCCTTGGCAGAAGGTGAAGAGAGAGATGCAGAGGAACTCGGATGAGCTCTTGCATTCGTTATCTGCAGTTTCCCCAGAGACAGAGACCCTAAATAGCCAGAAAAGAGGGTTTGGCTACCTAGGAGAGAGGATAGGCTAGCAACACCTGAAGGAGCCTATCACAAGGAGTCTCTGACGTCACCTGGTGGCACTGGCCACTCAGAGCAGTCCAGTGTGCCAGCAGCACCTCTGTTTCCAAGATGGCAGAGGTCTGGAGCACACTGGAGGAGCTCTGGACACCTCCCAGGGGAGGTGCAGGTCAGGGGAGTGGTCACTCCCCTTTCCTTTGTCCAGTTTCGCGCCAGAGCAGGGCTAAGGGGTCCCCTGAACCGGTGTAGACTGGCTTATGCAGAATTGGGCACATCTGTGCCCAACAAAGCATTTCCAGAGGCTGGGGGAGGCTACTCCTCCCCTGTCTTCACACCATTTTCCAAAGGGAGAGGGTGTAACACCCTCTCTCAGAGGAAGTCCTTTGTTCTGCCATCCTGGGCCAGGCCTGGCTGGACCCCAGGAGGGCAGATGCCTGTCTGAGGGGTTGGCAGCAGCAGCAGCTGCAGTGAAACCCCAGGAAGGGCAGTTTGGCAGTACCAGGGTCTGTGCTACAGACCACTGGGATCATGGGATTGTGCCAACTATGCCAGGATGGCATAGAGGGGGCAATTCCATGATCATAGACATGTTACATGGCCATATTCGGAGTTACCATTGTGAAGCTACATATCGGTAGTGACCTATATGTAGTGCACGCGTGTAATGGTGTCCCCGCACTCACAAAGTTCAGGGAATTGGCTCTGAACAATGTGGGGGCACCTTGGCTAGTGCTAGGGTGCCCTCACACTAAGTAACTTTGCACCTAACCTTTACCAGGTAAAGGTTAGACATATAGGTGACTTATAAGTTACTTAAGTGCAGTGTAAAATGGCTGTGAAATAACGTGGACGTTATTTCACTCAGGCTGTAGTGGCAGGCCTGTGTAAGAATTGTCAGAGCTCCCTATGGGTGGCAAAAGAAATGCTGCAGCCCATAGGGATCTCCTGGAACCCCAATACCCTGGGTACCTCAGTACCATATACTAGGGAATTATAAGGGTGTTCCAGTAAGCCAATGTAAATTGGTAAAAATGGTCACTAGCCTGTTAGTGACAATTTGGAAAGAAATGAGAGAGCATAACCACTGAGGTTCTGATTAGCAGAGCCTCAGTGAGACAGTTAGTCACTACACAGGTAACACATTCAGGCACACTTATGAGCACTGGGGCCCTGGGTTACCAGGGTCCCAGTGACACATACAACTAAAACAACATATATACAGTGAAAAATGGGGGTAACATGCCAGGCAAGATGGTACTTTCCTACAGTGATGCAGAAGTTTGGTACCTGCGTTAGCAGGGGGAAGATTCAGTGGACCCATGGGAGATTTCTTCTTGGCTTCCAGTGCAGCGTGAAGACAGACAGCCCTCAGAGCATGCATGTAGGAAGGTAGCCTCTTTCTAGCCTTGTTACCCCCACTTTTGGCCTGTTTGTCAGTATATGTCAGGGTGTTTTTACTGTCTCACTGGGATCCTGCTAGCCAGGGCCCAGTTCTCATAGTGAAAACCATATGTTGTCAGTGTGTTTGTTATGTGTCACTGGGATCCTGCTAGCCAGGGCCCCAGTGCTCATAAGTATGTGCCCTGTATGTGTTCCCTGTGTGATGACTAACTGTCTCACTGAGGCTCTGCTAACCAGAACCTCAGTGGTTATGCTCTCTCTGCTTTCCAAATTGTCACTAACAGGCTAGTGACCAATTTCACCAATTCACATTGGCACACTGGTACACCCATATAATTCCCTTGTATATGGTACTTAGGTACCCAGGGTAATGGGATTCCAATAGATCCCTATGGGCTGCAGCATTTCTTTTCCCACCCATAAGGAGCTCAGACAATTCTTACACAGGCCTGCCAGTGCAGCCTGAGTGAAATAACGTCCACGTTATTTCACAGCCATTTACCACTCCACTTAAGTAACTTATAAGTCACCTATATGTCTAACCTTCACCTGGTAAAGGTTGGGTGCAAAGTTGCTTAGTGTGTGGGCACCCTGGCACTAGCCAAGGTGCCCCCACATGGTTCAGGGCAAATTCCCCAGACTTTGTGAGTGTGGGGCCACCATTTCACAAGTACACTATACATAGGTCACTACCTATGTATAGCGTCACAATGGTAACTCCGAACATAGTCATGTATCATGTCTAAGATCATGGAATTGTCACCCCAATGCCATTCTGGCATTGGGGAGACAATTCCATGATCCCTCGGGTCTCTAGCATAGAACCCGGGTACTGCCAAACTGCCTTTCCGGGGTCTCCACTGTAGATGCTGCTGCTGCCAACCCCTCAGACATGTTTCTGCCCTCCTGGGGTCCAGGCAGCCTTGGGCCCCTAGGAGGTGCAGGTCAGGGGAGTCACTCCCCTTTCCTTTGTCCGGTTTCGTGCCAGAGCAGGGCTGGGGGATCCCTGAACCGGTGTAGACTGGCTTATGCAGAGATGGGCACCATCTGTGCCCATCAAAGCATTTACAGAGGCTGGGGGAGGCTACTCCTCCCCAGGCCTGACACCTTTTTCCAAAGGGAGAGGGTGTAACACCCTCTCTCTGAGGAAGTCCTTTGTTCTGCCTTCCTGGGCCAAGCCTGGCTGGACCCCAGGAGGGCAGAAACCTGTCTGAGGGGTTGGCAGCAGCAGCTGGAGTGAAACCCCTGGAAAGGCAGTTTGGCAGTACCCGGGTCTGTGCTAGAGACTCGAGGGATCATGGAATTGTCTCCCCAATGCCAGAATGGCATTGGGGTGACAATTCCATGATCTTAGACATGTTACATGGCCATGTTCGGAGTTACCATTGTGACGCAGTACATAGGTAGTGACCTATGTACAGTGCACGTGTGTAATGGTGTCCCCGCACACATAAAGTCCGGGGAATATGCCCTGAACAATGTGGGGGCACCTTGGCTAGGGCCAGGTTGCCCACACACTAAGGGGGTCATTCTGACGACCACGGAAGCACCGCCAACAGGCTGGCGGTGCTTCCTGGCCAATTCTGACCGCTGCAGTAAAGCCGCGGTCAGAAAAGGAAAACCGGCGGTTTCCCAATGGTTTTCCCCTGGCCAAAGGAATCCTCCATGGCGGCGATGCAAGCAGCGCCGCCATGGGGATTCCGACCCCCTTCCCGCCAGCCTGTTCCTGGCGGTTTACACCGCCAGGAAGTGGCTGGCGGGCACGGGTGTCGTGGGGCCCCTGAGGGCCCCTGCACTGCCCATGCCACTGGCATGGGCAGTGCAGGGGCCCCCTAACAGGGCCCCATAAAGATTTTCAGTGTCTGCTTGGCAGACACTGAAAATCGCGACGGGTGCCACTGCACCCGTCGCACCGCAGCAAATCCGCCGGCTCCATTCGGAGCCGGCTTCATCTTTGCTGTGGCTTTCCCGCTGGGCCGGCGGGCGATCTTTTGCAGATCGCCCGCCGGCCCAGCGGGAAAGTCGGAATGCCCCCCGCGGTCATCTGACCACGGGGCGGTTTCCGCCCGGCGGGGTCGGAATGACCCCCTAAGTAACTTAGCACCCAACCTTTACCAGGTAAAGGTTAGACATATAGGTGACTTATAAGTTACTTAAGTGCAGTGGTAAATGGCTGTGAAATAACGTGGATGTTATTTCACTCAGGCTGCACTGGCAGGCCTGTGTAAGAATTGTCAGATCTCCCTATGGGTGGAACAAGAAATGTTGCAGCCCATAGGGATCTCCTGGAACCCCAATACCCTGGGTACCTTAGTACCATATACTAGGGAATTATAAGGGTGTTCCAGTATGCCAATGTGAATTGGTGAAATTGGTCACTAGCCTGTTAGTGACAATTTAGAAGGTAAAGAGAGAGCATAACCACTGAGGTTCTGAATAGCAGAACCTCAGTGAGACAGTTAGTCACAACACAGGTAACACATACAGGGCACACTTATGAGCACTGGGGCCCTGGCTGGCAGGGTCCCAGTAACACATACAACTAAAACAACATATATACAGTGAAATATGGGGGTAACATGCCAGGCAAGATGGTACTTTCCTACACAACCCCCCCCACCCAAACGAAGGACAATAAGACTAGCTATGACCAGATGAGTCTTCATTGTCTAAGTGGATATATCTGGAGAGTCCATCTGCATTGGAGTGGGTACTCACAGGTCTATGTTCCACTGTATAGTCCATTCCCTGTAGGGATATGGACCACCTCAACAATTTAGGGTTTTCACCTTTCATTTGTTTTAGCCAAAGAAGAGGTTTGTGGTCTGTCTGAACAATGAAGTGAGTGCCAAACAGGTATGGCCTCAACTTCTTCAGTGCCCAGACCACAGCAAAGGCCTCCCTCTCTATGGCAGACCAACACTTTTCTCTAGGGGTCAACCTCCTGCTGATAAAAGCAACAGGTTGATCCTGGCCCTCAGAATTAAGTTGTGATAAGACTGCCCCTACCCCTAATTCAGATGCATCAGTTTGAACAATTAATTTTTGGGAGTAACAGGGGCTTTTCAGGACAGGTGCAAAGCACATGGCCTGCTTCAGCTCCTCAAAAGCTATCTGACAGTTTGCTGTCCATAATACGTTTTTAGGCATTTTCTTAGATGTGCGGTCATTAAGAGGGGCTGCAATGGAGCCATAGTTCTTTATGAACCTCCTATAGTACCCAGTGAGGCCTAAAAAGGCTCTCACTTGAGTCTGAGTTGTAGGGGAAACCCAATCTATAATAGTTTGGATTTTCCCCTGAAGTGGTGCAATCTGTTCTCCACCTACCAGGTGTCCCAGATAAACCACTTTCCCCTGCCCTATCTGGCACTTTGAAGCCTTGATAGTGAGGCCTGCCTTTTGCAGGGCCTCCAAAACTTTCCATAGGTGGATCAGGTGATCATCCCAGCTGGAGCTAAAGACAGCTATATCATCTAGATATGCTGCACTAAAAGCTTCCAGCCCTTGTAGGACTGTATTTACCAACCTTCGAAAAGTGGCAGGTGCATTTTTCAATCCAAAAGGCATTACTGTGAATTGGTAATGGCCTCCAATGGTTGAAAATGCAGTTTTTGCTTTTGCATCTTCTGATAATTTGATCTGCCAATACCCTGCAGTCAAATCAAAAGTGCTTAGATACTTGGCAGATGCCAGTGTATCTGTTAGCTCATCTGCCCTGGGTATACAGTGAGCATCAGTTTTGGTTACCTGGTTGAGACCTCTGTAGTCAACACAAAATCTCATTTCCCTTTTACCATCTTTGGAATGAGGTTTTGGTACAAGTACCACAGGAGAGGCCCATGGACTTTCAGAGTGCTCAACCACTCCCAGTTCAAGCATTTTCTGCACCTCTTGCTTTATGCAGTCTCTGACATGGTCAGGCTGCCTATAGATCTTACTTTTGACAGGCAAGCTGTCTCCAGTATCTATAGTGTGCTCACACCAAGAAGTGGTGCCTTGCACAGTAGAGAAGAGTTCAAAAAACTGACCCAGGAGATTTTTGCAGTGGTATTTCTGCTCAGCAGTAAGACAATCTGCCAGTACTAGACCTTCCACTAGAGCATCTTGTTCTGTGGAAGAGAAGAGATCAGGGAGATGGTCACTCTCTTCTTCCTGTCCCTCATCTGTTGCAATGAGCGGGGTGAGATCAGCACTGTCATAGTAGGGTTTCAGGCGATTGACATGGAGCACCCTAAGGGGACTCCTGGCAGTGCCTAAGTCAACTAAGTAGGTGACTTCACCATTCTTTTCAACAATTATGTGGGGTCCACTCCATTTGTCTTGAAGTGCTCTTGGGGCCACAGGCTCCAAGACCCACACTTTCTGCCCTGGTTGGTACTGAACCAAAACAGCCTTCTGGTCATTGTAGGAGGCTGGACTGGCTTGTAGTGAGTACCAAGGGGTACTTGCACCTTGCACCAGGCCCAGTTATCCCTTATTAGTGTATAGGGTGTCTAGCAGCTTAGGCTGATAGATAATGGTAACTTAGCAGAGCAGCTTAGGCTGAACTAGGAGACGTGTGAAGCTACTACAGTACCACTTAGTGTCATATGCACAATATCATAAGAAAACACAATACACAGTTATACTAAAAATAAAGGTACTTTATTTTTATGACAATATGCCAAAGTATCTTAGAGTGTACCCTCAGTGAGAGGATAGGAAATATACACAAGATATATATACACAATAGCAAAAATATGCAGTATAGTCTTAGAAAACAGTGCAAACAATGTATAGTTACAATAGGATGCAATGGGGAAACATAGGGATAGGGGCAACACAAACCATATACTCCAAAAGTGGAATGCGAACCACGAATGGACCCCAAACCTATGTGACCTTGTAGAGGGTCGCTGGGACTATTAGAAAATAGTGAGAGTTAGAAAAATAACCCTCCCCAAGACCCTGAAAAGTGAGTGCAAAGTGCACTAAAGTTCCCCTAAGGACAAAGAAGTCGTGTTAGAGGAATAATGCAGGAAAGACACCAACCAGCAATGCAACAACTGTGGATTTCCAATCTAGGGTACCTGTGGAACAAGGGGACCAAGTCCAAAAGTCACAAGCACGTCGGAGATGGGCAGATGCCCAGGAAATGCCAGCTGCGGGTGCAAAGAAGCTTCTACTGGACAGAAGAAGCTGAGGTTTCTGCAGGAACGAAAAGGGCTAGAGACTTCCCCTTTGGTGGACGGATCCCTCTCGCCGTGGAGAGTCGTGCAGAAGTGTTTTCCCGCCGAAAGAATGCCAACAAGCCTTGCTAGTCGCAAATCGTGCGTTTGGCGTTTTTGGACGCTGCTGGGGCCCAGGAGGGACCAGGAGGTCGCAAATTGGACCTGAAGAGAGAGGGGACGTCGAGCAAGACAAAGCACCCTCACTAAAGAAGGTAGCACCCGGAGAAGTGCCAGAAGAACGAGTTACTTACCTTCGGTAACGACTTTTCTGGTGGATACATTAGCTACCTGTGGATTCCTCACCTAATGAATACTCCCATGGCGCCAGCATTCGACGGAAATCTTCTTACTAGTCTCTGCACGTCGACGAGGACGTCACTCTAGCCCACGCGACGCCGTCTGACGTCATACAGGCAATAAGAGGTCCTCGACGACGTGCGGACGTCAGTACCAATCATTTTTTACGTGCATGAGAACAACCAGGCAATGCAATGAAAGAGCAAGGCAACATCCCATTATATTGTAAAAATACACAACATTGCATGAATAACTGTAAATCTTTTATATATATATATAAAACTCTCTCTTTTTAAAAATATATACACACATCAAGTATATACACAAAGATATATACATATATACATATATATAAATATATTATATACAACATCTATTGCACCCTCAAAGACCAAGAGGAGCGCACTCAAGGATTACTTGGTAAGACCAGAAAGGCAACGGGGAGGCGGGTGGGACCGTGAGGAATCCACAGGTAGCTAATGTATCCACCAGAAAAGTCGTTACCGAAGGTAAGTAACTCGTTCTTCTGATGGATACAACTACCTGTGGATTCCTCACCTAATGAATAGAGTCCCAAAGCAGTACCACGCCCGGCGGTGGGTGCCTAAATGGTCAAACCAAGAAATCCTGCAGCACTGACCGTGCAAAATGGCCGTCTCTTCTAACCTCAGAATCCAAACAGTAATGTTTTGCAAAAGTGTGAAGGGACGACCAAGTTGCGGCCTTGCAGATGTCAACCACAGGAACACCCCTGGCCAAGGCCGAAGTGGCCGACTTAGCTCTGGTGGAATGAGCTCTAATGCCCTCAGGAGGATCCTTCTTTGCCAAAGAGTAACAGATTTTAATGCAAAGAACAACCCACCTGGATAGTGTTCTCTTGTGGACTGCCTTTCCTCTCCTCTTGCCCACGTATCCAATAAACAGCTGATCCTCCAGCCTGAAATCCTTTGTTCTATCAATAAAGAAGCTCAACGCTCTCTTTGGGTCCAGACGGTGCAGTCTTTCTTCCTCTTTGGAAGGATGAGGCGGAGGATAGAACGTGGACAAAGTAATTGCCTGAGCCAAATGGAAGGGTGAAACAACCTTCGGGAGGAAAGCAGCCTTGGTCCTCAACACCACCTTATCCCCATAAAAATTTGTATAAGGGGGCTTTACTGATAAGGCCTGCAACTCACTCACTCTCCTTGCTGATGTTATAGCTATCAGGAAGACTGTTTTTAAAACCAAATACCTTAAGGGGCAAGAATGCATAGGTTCAAAAGGGGACCCCATAAGGAAAGTCAGGACCAAGGACAAATCCCATTGCGGCATAACGAATGGTTTTGGAGGATATTTATTTAGAAGACCTTTCAGGAATCTGATAACAATAGGGGATTTAAATAAAGATGGTTGGTCTGGAAGACATATGAAGGCTGACAAGGCCGATAAATAACCCTTAATGGTAGCCACTGCACAACCTTTCTGCGCTAGAGACAGAGCAAAAGACAAAACGTCCGATAGATGAGCATGCAAAGGATCAATCTGCCTCTCTCCACACCACGCAACAAATTTAGACCATCTATTAGCGTAGAATAGATTTAGTGGAGTGTCGCCTGGCCGCTAATATAACATCCACTACCTCAGGCGGGAGAGAGAAGGAACTCAGGTTGCCCCGTTCAATCTCCAGGCATGTAGGTGCAGACTCTGGAGGTTGGGGTGTAGAACCTGCCCCTGCGACTGCGAGAGGAGGTCTGCCCTGAAAGGGAGACGGAGCGGAGGGCACATTGAGAGTTGGAGAAGGTCGGAGTACCATACCCTCCTTGGCCAATCCGGAGCTATTAGGATGACTAGAGCCCGGTCCTGGCGAATCTTCCTCAATACTCGAGGAATCAAGGGTATGGGAGGAAACGCGTAAAGCAACTGGCCGCACCAGGTTATTTGAAACGCGTCCCCCAACGCTCCCTGCATCGGATACTGGAGGCTGCAGAATAATGGACAATGCGCGTTCTCTCGAGTGGCAAACAGATCTACCCGAGGAAACCCCCACCTCTGGAAGATTAAACGGACTTGATCTGGATGGAGACGCCACTCGTGGTCTGCCGAGAATTGGCGACTGAGACTGTCCGCACGCACGTTCAAGACTCCGGCCAGATGGTTTGCTATCAAGCAAATCTGATGGTCCTTTGCCCAGGACCATAGTCGAAGAGCTTCTCTGCAGAGAAGGTACGACCCCACTCCTCCCTGCTTGTTTATGTACCACATCGTGGTAGTATTGTCCGTTAGGACCTGTACCGACTGACCACGAAGGGAAGGGAGGAAGGCCTTGAGAGCCAGACGTACAGCCCGTAACTCTAACAGATTGATGTGAAACATCTGTTCCTCTGGAGACCAAAGACCTTTGATCTCCAGATCCCCCAGATGAGCTCCCCACCCTAGAGTGGAAGCATCCGTTATGACTGTGGCCACTGGTGGCGACTGCTGGAACGGCTTTCCTTGTGAAAGATTGTTGCTTGCAATCCACCACTTCAAATCCACAGCAGCATCTCTGGAGATCTTGACAGTACTCTCTAGATCCCCTTTGTGTTGAGACCACTGCCTTCGGAGGCACCACTGAAGAGCCCTCATGTGCCAGCGAGCATGCGTGACCAACAGAATGCAGGAGGCAAACAGACCGAGCAGACGAAGGACCTTGAGGACTGGAACTACCGCTCCATTTCGAAACATTGGAACCAAATCCTGAATATCTTGAATCCGCTGAGGCGGAGGAAAGGCCCGACCCAATGTTGTATCCAGTACTGCCCCTATGAACAGGAGGCGCTGAGAGGGCTCTAGGTGAGATTTGGGCTCGTTCACCGAAAAACCCAGGTCGAACAACAACTGGGTTGTTGACTGCAGATGATGCGACACAAGCTCCGGGGACTTGGCTTTGATCAACCAGTCGTCCAAGTAAGGGAATACTGCTATCCCCTTCCTTCTGAGTTCTGCCGCAACCACCGACATCACCTTCGTGAAGACTCGAGGTGCTGAAGTAAGACCAAACGGAAGGACCGCAAACTGATAGTGTTGCGATCCCACCACAAACCGGAGATACTTCCTGTGTGACTTGAGTATCGGGATATGAAAGTAAGCATCCTGCAAGTCGACAGACACCATCCAGTCTTCCTTGTTCAACGCCAAAAGCACCTGTGCTAGGGTCAGCATCTTGAATTTTTCCTGCTTGAGGAACCAATTCAAGATCCTCAGGTCCAGAATTGGTCTCAAACGACCATCCTTCTTGGGAATCAGGAAATACCTTGAGTAACATCCTCGACCCCTTTCCTGCTCTGGGACCAACTCCACCGCGCCCTTGGAAAGGAGGGCTTGTACCTCCTGTTCTAGCAACAGGAGGTGTTCTTCTGAACAATAAGAAGGGCGGGGCGGGATGAGGGGCGGGAACTCCCGAAAGGGAAGGGTGTAGCCTTTTCCCACAATACTGAGAACCCAAGTGTCCGTTGTAACAGTCTTCCATTTGGTGAGAAAATGCTGTAATCTTCCCCCTACAGGAGAGGAGTGAGTGGGAAATGGTGGAAGCCTAAGGCTGCTTCCCCTGCTGCACCCCGCCAGAGGATGAGGAAGAGGCAGAGTGCTGCTGAGAGGCTCCTCTGGTGCGGACCCTACCTCTCCCCCTGAAAGATCTATAGGGATGGGAAGAGGCAGGTTGCTGATATCTTCCCGAAAGGAAGAGGAGGAAGAGCCACGCCCAAATCCACGAAAACTCCTGAAAAATCTGGAAGAGGCCGTGGAAGAAGGAGCTTGGAGCCCTAACGACTTAGCCGTGGCCCTGCTTTCCTTAAAACGTTCCAAGGCCGAATCAGCCTTGGCTCCAAACAGTTTGTCCCCATCAAACGGGAGATCCAACAATGTGGACTGTACATCTGCAGAAAAGCCCGAGTTACGGAGCCAGGCCTGTCTCCTTGCCACCACAGTTGTGCCCATTGCTCTGGCTACCGAGTCGGTGGTATCCAGTCCCGTCTGGATAATCTGGGTCGCAGCAGCCTGGGCATTTGAGACAAGATCCAAAAGACCCTGGGGAAGCTCTGTAAACGATGAGGAAATGTCATCCATCAGAGCATGAATATACCTCCCCAGGATACAGGTTGCATTGGTGGCTTTTAACGCCAGACTGCAGGACGAAAAAAATTTCTTCGACTGCGCCTCTAGCTTCTTTGAATCTCTGTCCCCAGGCACCGTCGGGAAAGAACCATGCGCTGACTTGGATGAACAGGAGGCCTGCACTACCAAGCTCTCCGGCGTAGGGTGCCTAGATAGAAACCCAGGGTCAGTCGGAGCCGCCCGATACCTCCTGGCCACGGCTCTGTGAACTGCTGGGGAAGATGCCGGCCTCTTCCACACCTCTATCACCGGATCCAGCAGAGCGTCATTAAATGGCAACAGAGGCTCCGCCGCAGCTGAGGCCGGATGTAGCACCTCTGTTAAAAGGTTTTGTTTAGCCTCCACCACCGGCAAAGGCAGGTCCAAACAACTAGCTGCCTTCCGTACCACTGCATGAAAGGAAGCAGCCTCCTCAGTATACTCCCCCGGGGACGAAAGATCCCACTCAGGGGAAGTGTCCAGCCCACTGGCCGACTCCAGTCCACGCAGCCCATCACCCGAGTCCTCTAGCTCTCCTTCCTCCAGGGCTCGTTGGTACTCCTGCTCTTCTAATACACGGAGAGCACGTCTCCTGGAATGAAGTCGCTGTTCAATACGCGGAGTCGACAATGCCTCCGCCGAAGTCGAAGATCGGCGCCGATCTTCACAAGCCACCGACGCCGCGTCCGGCGCCACAGGTAACTTCGGCGCCGACAAAAGAGCAGCTGAAGCAGATGGACCCACCGGAGTCACAGGCCGAAATCCCGACTTCGACGTCGACGGGATGGAAATCCCCGGGGCCAATCCTTCTGAAGCCACCGGAGCGGCCATCGGCGCCGACACTGGCGCCGAGCCCACGTTCCCAAAAGGGAGAAAGGGCATAAAGGGTGCCGGCCGAAGAGGCGCAGGATCACCCAAAGAAAAGGCCAAAGGCCCAGCCGGAGCACCCCCTGGAGCCATCTGTGGAAAGATGGCATACATCGCATTCAAGAATGCGGAACTATCGGCTCCAGGGGTGGGAAAAGCTGGATACTGAGGTGCCTGTCTCGGAGGCGACCCCGACGCCGGCCTCGGCGTCTGCGCCGGAGAAAACACCTGAGGCTCCAATACCTCAATCACCGACGCCTGTCCAGGTGAAGTCGGAGACGCCGGAGAGGGCAACGGCGTCGAAGGATGCGGCGTAACCGTGGGACTGATCTCCCATGTCCTTCGGCACCGATCCGAAGACCTGGAACGAGTCTCCTTCGAATGACGCCGAGATTCTCTACGGCGCCGGGAGTCTCGATGACGCAGATGTCTTGGAGAAGAAGACTTCTTGTGATGCTTCTCCTTCGATTTAGCCATAAACAGCTTCGCCTCACGTTCCTTGAGGGCCTTTGGATTCATGTTCTGGCATGAATCACAAGTCGAGACGTCGTGGTCGGAGCTCAAACACCAAAGGCAATCGGAATGAGGATCCGTCACCGACATCTTGCCTCCACACTCACGACACGGCTTAAATCGAGACTTCCTCTGCGACATTATTACCACAGCGAAAGACTACGCAGCAAAAATACACTGTAACCAAAAAAGTAACAGTTGCTCCCTCGAAGATAACCGTTTCGAATGCACGGAAAAAAGGGAACTGACGTCCGCACGTCGTCGAGGACCTCTTATTGCCTGTATGACGTCAGACGGCGTCGCGTGGGCTAGAGTGACGTCCTCGTCGACGTGCAGAGACTAGTAAGAAGATTTCCGTCGAATGCTGGCGCCATGGGAGTATTCATTAGGTGAGGAATCCACAGGTAGTTGTATCCATCAGAAACAGGCACTACGAGGATGCGTGAAACGGTGCTCGCCGAAGTTGCACAAAGGAGTCCCACGTCGCCGGAGACCAACTTAGAAAGTCGTGCAATGCAGGTTAGAGTGCCGTGGACCCAAGCTTGGTTGTGCACAAAGGATTTCCGCTGGAAGTGCACAGGGGCCGGAGTAGCTGCAACGTCGCGGTTCCCAGCAATGCAGCCCAGCGAGGTGAGGCAAGGACTTACCTCCACCAAACTTGGGCTGAAGAGTCACTGGACTGTGGGGGTCACTTGGACAGAGTCGCTGGATTCGAGGGACCTCGCTCGTCGTGCTGAGAGGAGACCCAAGGGACCGGTAATGCAGCTTTTTGGTGCCTGCGGTTGCAGGGGGAAGATTCCGTCGACCCACGGGAGATTTCTTCGGAGCTTCTGGTGCAGAGAGGAGGCAGGCTACCCCCACAGCATGCACAAGCAGGAAAACAGTCGAGAAGGCGGCAGGATCAGCGTTACAGAGTTGCAGTAGTCGTCTTTGCTACTATGTTGCAGGTTTGCAGGCTTCCAGCGCGGTCAGCAGTCGTTTCCTTATCAGAAGGTGAAGAGAGAGATGCAAAGGAACTCGGATGAGCTCTTGCATTCGTTATCTAAAGTTTCCCCAGAGACAGAGACCCTAAATAGCCAGAAAAGAGGGTTTGGCTACCTAGGAGAGAGGATAGGCTACTAACACCTGAAGGAGCCTATCAGCAGGAGTCTCTGACGTCACCTGGTGGCACTGGCCACTCAGAGCAGTCCAGTGTGCCAGCAGCACCTCTGTTTCAAAGATGGCAGAGGTCTGGAGCACACTGGAGGAGCTCTGGACACCTCCCAGGGGAGGTGCAGGTCAGGGGAGTGGTCACTCCCCTTTCCTTTGTCCAGTTTCGCGCCAGAGCAGGGGCTAAGGGGTCCCTGAACCGGTGTAGACTGGCTTATGCAGAATTGGGCACATCTGTGCCCAAGAAAGCATTTCCAGAGGCTGGGGGAGGCTACTCCTCCCCTGCCTTCACACCATTTTCCAAAGGGAGAGGGTGTCACGCCCTCTCTCAGAGGAAGTTCTTTGTTCTGCCATCCTGGGCCAGGCCTGTCTGGACCCCAGGAGGGCAGATGCCTGTCTGAGGGGTTGGCAGCAGCAGCAGCTGCAGTGAAACCCCAGGAAGGGCAGTTTGGCAGTACCAGGGTCTGTGCTACAGACCACTGGGATCATGGGATTGTGCCAACTATGCCAGGATGGCATAGAGGGGGCAATTCCATGTTCATAGACATGTTACATGGCCATTTTCGGAGTTACCATTGTGAAGCTACATATAGGTAGTGACCTATATGTAGTGCACGCGTGTAATGGTGTCCCCGCACTCACAAAGTTCAGTGAATTGGCTCTGAACAATGTGGGGGCACCTTGGCTAGTGCCAGGGTGCCCACACACTAAGTAACTTTGCACCTAACCTTTACCAGGTAAAGGTTAGACATATAGGTGACTTATAAGTTACTTAAGTGCAGTGTAAAATGGCTGTGAAATAACGTGGACGTTATTTCACTCAGGCTGCAGTGGCAGGCCTGTGTAAGAATTGTCAGAGCTCCCTATGGGTGGCAAAAGAAATGCTGCAGCCCATAGGGATCTCCTGGAACCCCAATACCCTGGGTACCTCAGTACCATATACTAGGGAATTATAAGGGTGTTCCAGTAAGCCAATGTAAATTGGTAAAAATGGTCACTAGCCTGTTAGTGACAATTTGGAAAGAAATGAGAGAGCATAACCACTGAGGTTCTGATTAGCAGAGCCTCAGTGAGACAGTTAGTCACTACACAGGTAACACATTCAGGCACACTTATGAGCACTGGGGCCCTGGGTTACCAGGGTCCCAGTGACACATACAACTAAAACAACATATATACAGTGAAAAATGGGGGTAACATGCCAGGCAAGATGGTACTTTCCTACAGTCATGCCATTGCTTTTGGAGCTCTTGGCTGGCCTGAAGGTTTTTACTGGCCTTTTTCATATACTCAGCCATCCTAGATCTTAGGCCAAGTACATAGTCCACTATGTCTTGCTTTGGAGCTTTTAAAGGTTGTTCCCAACCCTCCTTAACAAGTGTTAGAGGACCCCTTACAGTTCAAAGGGGCTGAAGCCCACTCCTTTTTGGGGTACCTCCCTGTAAGCAAAAAGGAGGCAAGGTAATAGGATATCCCATCTCCTGCGGAGTTTTTCAGGGAGTCCCATTATCATACCTTTGAGAGTTTTGTTAAATCTCTCCACCAGTCCATTTGTTTGTGGATGATAGGGTGTGGTGAACTTGTATATCACACCACACTCCTTCCACATGGCCTTTAAGTAAGCAGACATGAAATTGCTTCCCCTGTCTGATACCACCTCTTTTGGGAAGCCCACCCTGGAAAAGATTCCCAGGAGGGCCATTGCCACTGCAGCAGCTATAGTGGTCCTTAGAGGAATTGCTTCAGGATATCTGGTGGCATGGTCCACTACCACCAAGATAAACCTATTGCCTGAAGCAGTAGGAGGGTCAAGGGGGCCAACTATGTCAACCCCTACCCGTTCAAAGGGAACCCCAACCACAGGCAGTGGAATAAGGGGTGCCTTTAGAGTGCCACCTGTCTTGCCACTGGCTTGACAGGTTTCACAGGACTTACAAAATTCCTTTGTGTCCTCTGACATTCTAGGCCAATGAAACAAGGGAACAAGCCTGTCCCAAGTTTTCATTTGCCCCAAATGTCCAGCTAAGGGAATGTCGTGGGCTAAAGTTAGGAGGAACTTCCTGTACTTCTGAGGAATCACCAATCTCCTGGCAGCTCCAGGTTTTGGATCCCTTGCTTCAGTGTACAAAACGTTGTCCTCCCAATAAACTCTGTGAGAGTCACTGACATCCCCATTTGCTTGTTTGACAGCTTGCTGCCTTAGACCCTCTAGTGTGGGACAGGTATGCTGTGCCACATTCAGCTCCTCCCTGGCAGGCCCCCCTTCACCCAAAGGGTCAGCAGTGTCTGCTAACAGCTCCTCTGGTGTAGGTTCTTCCTCAGAAGTTGAATCCACTGTAGAGGGAGGGATAGTAGGTAGTGTTTTACCTTTACTAACCCTAGCTTTAGGGAGCACTTGGTCCATTCTTCCAGGATCCAAGTCACCCTGTCCTTTTTGCTTTTTGGCCTGAGCCCTGGTCAAAGCAAAAATATGCCCTGGAATGCCCAGCATTGCTGCATGAGCCTCCAACTCCACTTCTGCCCAAGCTGATGTCTCTAAATCATTCCCTAATAGACCGTCTACAGGTAAATCTGAGGCAACCACAACTTTCTTTGGGCCAGTAACCCCCCCCCCAGTTGAGATTCACAACAGCCATGGGGTGGCTAAGGGTGTTGTTATGAGCATCGGTTACTTGGTACTGGTGACCAAGTAGGTGTTGTTCAGGGTGGACCAGTTTCTCTATTACCATTGTCACACTGGCACCTGTGTCCCTGTAGGCCTGAACCTCAACACCATATATTAGGGGTAGTTGCTTGTTGTGAGAAGGTAGCCTCTTTCTAGCCTTGTTACCCCCACTTTTGGCCTGTTTGTGAGTGTATGTCAGGGTGTTTGTCACTGTTTTCACTGTCTCACTGAGATCCTGATAGCCAGGCCTCAGTGCTCATAGTGAAAACACTATGTTTTCAGTATGTTTGTTATGTGTCACTGGGATCCTGCTGGTCAGGACCCCAGTGCTCATAGGTTTGTGGCCTATATGTATGTGTCACTGGGACCCTGTCACACAGGGCCCCAGTGCTCATAGGTGTGCATGTATATGTTCCCTGTGTGGTGCCAAACTGTCTCACTGAGGCTCTGCTAACCAGAACCTCAGTGGTTATGCTCTCTCATTACTTTCAAATTGTCACTAACAGGCTAGTGACCAATTTTACCAATTTACATTGGCTTACTGGAACACCCTTATAATTCCCTAGTATATGGTACTGAGGTACCCAGGGTATTGGGGTTCCAGGAGATCCCTATGGGCTGCAGCAATTCTTTTGCCACCCATAGGGAGCTCTGACAATTCTTACACAGGCCTGCCACTGCAGCCTGAGTGAAATAACGTCCACGTTATTTCACAGCCATTTTACACTGCACTTAAGTAACTTATAAGTCACCTATATGTCTAACCTTTACCTGGTAAAGGTTAGGTGCAAAGTTACTTAGTGTGAGGGCACCCTGGCACTAGCCAAGGTGCCCCCACATTGTTCAGAGCCAATTCCCTGAACTTTGTGAGTGCGGGGACACCATTACACGCGTGCACTACATATAGGTCACTACCTATATGTAGCTTCACAATGGTAACTCCGAATATGGCCATGTAACATATCTATGATCATGGAATTGCCCCCTCTATGCCATCCTGGCATAGTTGGCACAATCCCATGATCCCAGTGGTCTGTAGCACAGACCCTGGTACTGCCAAACTGCCCTTCCTGGGGTTTCACTGCAGCTGCTGCTGCTGCCAACCCCTCAGACAGGCATCTGCCCTCCTGGGGTCCAGCCAGGCCTGGCCCAGGATGGCAGAACAAAGAACTTCCTCTGAGAGAGGGTGTGACACCCTCTCCCTTTGGAAAATGGTGTGAAGGCAGGGGAGGAGTAGCCTCCCCCAGCCTCTGGAAATGCTTTGTTGGGCACAGAGGTGCCCAATTCTGCATAAGTCAGTCTACACCGGTTCAGGGACCCCTTAGCCCCTGCTCTGGCGCGAAACTGGACAAAGGAATGGGGAGTGACCACTCCCCTGACCTGCACCTCCCCTGGGAGGTGTCCAGAGCTCCTCCAGTGTGCTCCAGACCTCTGCCATCTTGGAAACAGAGGTGCTGCTGGCACACTGGACTGCTCTGAGTGGCCAGTGCCACCAGGTGACGTCAGAGACTCCTGCTGATAGGCTCCTTCAGGTGTTAGTAGCCTATCCTCTCTCCTAGGTAGCCAAACCCTCTTTTCTGGCTATTTAGGGTCTCTGTCTCTGGGGAAACTTTAGATAACGAATGCAAGAGCTCATCCGAGTTCCTCTGCATCTCTCTCTTCACCTTCTGATAAGGAATCGACTGCTGACCGCGCTGGAAGCCTGCAAACCTGCAACATAGTAGCAAAGACGACTACTGCAACTCTGTAACGCTGATCCTGCCGCCTTCTCGACTGTTTTCCTGCTTGTGCATGCTGTGGGGGTAGTCTGCCTCCTCTCTGCACCAGAAGCTCCGAAGAAATCTCCTGTGGGTCGACTGAATCTTCCCCCTGCAACCGCAGGCACCAAAAAGCTGCATTACCGGTCCCTTGGGTCTCCTCTCAGCACGACGAGCGAGGTCCCTCGAATCCAGCGACTCTGTCCAAGTGACCCCCACAGTCCAGTGACTCTTCAGCCCAAGTTTGGTGAAGGTAAGTCCTTGCCTCACCTCGCTGGGCTGCATTGCTGGGAACCGCGACTTTGCAGCTACTCCGGCCCCTGTGCACTTCCGGCGGAAATCCTTTGTGCACAGCCAAGCCTGGGTCCACGGCACTCTAACCTGCATTGCACAACTTTCTAAGTTGGTCTCCGGCGACGTGGGACTCCTTTGTGCAACTTCGGCGAGCACCGTTTCACGCATCCTCGTAGTGCCTGTTTCTGGCACTTCTCCGGGTGCTACCTGCTTCAGTGAGGGCTCTTTGTCTTGCTCGACGTCCCCTCTCTTTTCAGGTCCAATTTGCGACCTCCTGGTCCCTCCTGGGCCCCAGCAGCGTCCAAAAACACCAAACGCACAATTTGCGACTAGCAAGGCTTGTTGGCGTTCTTCCGGAGGGAAAACACTTTTGCACAACTCTCCAAGGCGAGAGGGATCCGTCCACCAAAGGGGAAGTCTCTAGCCCTTTTCGTTCCTGCAGAAACCTCAGCTTTTGCTGTCCAGTAGAAGCTTCTTTGCACCCGCAGCTGGCATTTCCTGGGCATCTGCCCATCTCCGACTTGCTTGTGACTTTTGGACTTGGTCCCCTTGTTCCACAGGTACCCTAGATTGGAAATCCACAGTTGTTGCATTGCTGGTTTGTGTCTTTCCTGCATTATTCCTCTAACACGACTTCTTTGTCCTTAGGGGAACTTTAGTGCACTTTGCACTCACTTTTCAGGGTCTTGGGGAGGGTTATTTTTCTAACTCTCACTATTTTCTAATAGTCCCCGCGACCCTCTACAAGGTCACATAGGTTTGGGGTCCATTCGTGGTTCGCATTCCACTTTTGGAGTATATGGTTTGTGTTGCCCCTATCCCTATGTTTCCCCATTGCATCCTATTGCAACTATACATTGTTTGCACTGTTTTCTAAGACTATACTGCATATTTTTGCTATTGTGTATATATATCTTGTGTATATTTCCTATCCTCTCACTGAGGGTACACTCTAAGATACTTTGGCATATTGTCATAAAAATAAAGTACCTTTATTTTTAGTATAACTGTGTATTGTGTTTTCTTATGATATTGTGCATATGACACTAAGTGGTACTGTAGTAGCTTCACACGTCTCCTAGTTCAGCCTAAGCTGCTCTGCTAAGCTACCATTATCTATCAGCCTAAGCTGCTAGACACCCTATACACTAATAAGGGATAACTGGGCCTGGTGCAAGGTGCAAGTACCCCTTGGTACTCACTACAAGCCAGTCCAGCCTCCTACAATTGGGAGCTATCGGGATGTGAAAGTACGCATCCTGTAGGTCGATGGAGCACATCCAGTCTCCCTGATGCAGTTGAGGGAAAATCTGGTGAAGCGCTAGCATTCTGAACTTCTGCTTCCTTATGTATTGGTTCAGCAGCTGTAGGTCCAGAATTGGCCTGAAAACGCCCTCTCGACCCTTCTTTGCCACTAGAAAGTAACGGGAGTAGACCCCCTGTCCTCTGTGTGCAGGTGGAACCTTTTCTATGGCATTCTTTTTTAGGAGGGCGAGAGCCTCCTTGCGTAGCAAGCTGAGATGAGATGGATTGTCTTTGGTTGGTGGCAAGCGTGGTGGAGGCTGTTTGAAAAGAAGAGAATAGCCATGTTCGACAATATTGAGCACCCATTTGTCTCTTGTGATAGAGTGCCACTCGTGAAGATAAGCCGTAATACTTCCCCCCACCGGAGTGGTGTACATTGTCGAGGGAAGCGAGATTTCATTGCTTGGTGGGTGCTTTCGGAGTGGACTGTTGAGGTCTACTTGACCCTCGCTCCCTTGTGTTTCTCCTTTGAAAAAGAGGGCGTCCCTGTCATTGCTGTGACCTTTGCGACCAATGAGGGGTTTGAACCCTCTGCTGGAAAGGGCGCCTGTCATACGGCCTGTACCTCCGCCTGAAATCTTTCTTTCTTTCGAGGCCCACCGCCTTCATGGTATCCACCTCGGTCTTCATGCAGGCCATCTCTTTGTCTGCATGGGCACCGAATAGAGAGTTCCCGGCAAATGGGAGATTCAGGATGCGTTGTTGTGCTTCCTGTTTCAAGCCAGTGAGCCTCAGCCAGGAAGATCTCCTCGCACAGATACCATATGCGTACCGATGAGCAGCCAAATCCGCCCCATCTGCTGCCGCGCTGATAACCTGGTTGGATACCAGGCATCCTTCTTGTAGTATCTCCTGGAAATCTTGTCTGTCTTCCCTGGGCAATTTTTCTGTAAACCTATTGAGGGAGTCCCACAGAGAACGATCATACCTGCCCAGGAGCGCAGACGCACTGGAGACCTTCATTGCTGAAGCCGCTGTCTCGCATATCTTTCTCCCTAGAGAGTCTAGATGCCTGCTCTCTTTATCCAGGGGCACCGTGGATGAAGATGCCACCGAGTGGGTCTTTCGGGCGGCAGCAATGATAACCGAGTCCGGTGGCGGATCCTTTCTAAGGAATAAAGGGTCTTGTTCTGGAGCCTTGTATTTTTAGAGAATTCTAGCCGGGGCAGACTTAAGCGAGGCTGGGGCCAGAAAAGTGTCCATGGTTGGCTGCAACAAGCCAGGCACTAGAGGCAGCAACTTTTTTGACGCTAATCTCTGTTGTAGAGTCTCAAAGATGACCGATGAGGAGGTAGATGGTTCTGGAACCTCTATGTTGAGTTTCTGCGCTCCTCTTAGCAACACCTCGTTGAATGTGGTAATGTCATTGTAGGAAAGTACCATCTTGCCTGGCATGTTACCCCCATTTTTCACTGTATGTATGTTGTTTTAGTTGTATGTGTCACTGGGACCCTGGTAACCCAGGGCCCCAGTGCTCATAAGTGTGCCTGAATGTGTTACCTGTGTAGTGACTAACTGTCTCACTGAGGTTCTGCTAATCAGAACCTCAGTGGTTATGCTCTCTCATTTCTTTCCAAATTGTCACTGACAGGCTAGTGACCAATTTTACCAATTTACATTGGCTTACTGGAACACCCTTATAATTACCTAGTATATGGTACTGAGGTACCCAGGGTATTGGGGTTCCAGGAGATCCCTATGGGCTGCAGCATTTCTTTTGCCACCCATAGGGAGCTCTGACAATTCTTACACAGGCCTGCCACTGCAGCCTGAGTGAAATAACGTCCATGTTATTTCACAGCCATTTTACACTGCACTTAAGTAACTTATAAGTCACCTATATGTCTAACCTTTACCTGGTAAAGGTTAGGTGCAAAGTTACTTAGTGTGAGGGCACCCTGGCACTAGCCAAGGTGCCCCCACATTGTTCAGAGCCAATTCCCCGGACTTTGTGAGTGCGGGGACACCATTACACGCGTGCACTACATAAAGGTCACTACCTATATGTAGCTTCACAATGGTAACTCCGAATATGGCCATGTAACATGTCTATGATCATGGAATTGCCCCCTCTATGCCATCCTGGCATAGTTGGCACAATCCCATGATCCCAGTGGTCTGTAGCACAGACCCTGGTACTGCCAAACTACTTTTCCTGGGGTTTCACTGCAGCTGCTGCTGCTGCCAACCCCTCAGACAGGCATCTGCCCTCCTGTGGTCCAGCCAGGCCTGGCCCAGGATGGCAGAACAAAGAACTTCCTCTGAGAGAGGGTGTGACACCCTCTCCCTTTGGAAAATGGTGTGAAGGCAGGGGAGGAGTAGCCTCCCGGACCCCTTAGCCCCTGCTCTGGCGCGAAACTGGACAAAGGAAAGGGGAGTGACCACTCCCCTGACCTGCACCTCCCCTGGGAGGTGTCCAGAGCTCCTCCAGTGTGCTCCAGACCTCTGCCATCTTGGAAACAGAGGTGCTGCTGGCACACTGGACTGCTCTGAGTGGCCAGTGCACCAGGTGACGTCAGAGACTCCTGCTGATAGGCTCCTTCAGGTGTTAGTAGCCTATCCTCTCTCCTAGGTAGCCAAACCCTCTTTTCTGCCTATTTAGGGTCTCTGTCTCTGGGGAAACTTCAGATAACGAATGCATGAGCTCATCCGAGTTCCTCTGCATCTCTCTCTTCACCTTCTGCAAAGGAATCGACTGCTGACCGCGCTGGAAGCCTGCAAAACTGCAACATAGTAGCTAAGACGACTACTGCAACTCTGTAACGCTGATCCTGCCGCCTTCTCGACTGTTTTCCTGGTGGTGCATGCTGTGGGGGTAGTCTGCCTCCTCTCTGCACTAGAAGCTCCGAAGCAATCTCCCGCGGGTCGACGGAATCTTCCCCCTGCAACCGCAGGCACCAAAAAGCTGCATTACCGGTCCCTTGGGTCTCCTCTCAGCACGACGAGCGAGGTCCCTCGAATCCAGCAACTCTGTCCAAGTGGCCATCACAGTCCAGTGACTCTTCAGTCCAAGTTTGGTGGAGGTAAGTCGTTGCCTCACCTCGTTAGACTGCATTGCTGGGAACCGCGACTTTTGCAGCTACTCCGGCCTCCGTGCACTTCCGGCGGAAATCCTTTGTGCACAGTCCAGCCTGGGTCCACGGCACTCTAACCTGCATTGCACGACCTCCTAAGTTGTTCTCTGGCGACGTGGGACTTCTTTGTGTGACTTCGGGTGAGCACAATTTCACGCATCCTCGTAGTGCCTGTTTCTGGCACTTCTCTGGGTGCTACCTGCTGCTGAGAGGGCTCTTTGTCTTACTCGATGTCCCCTCTACCTCCTGGTCCAATTTGCGACCTCCTGGTCCTTCCTGGGCCACAGCAGCGTCCAAAAACGCTAACTGCACGATTTGCAACTAGCAAGGCTTGTTGGCATTCTTTCGGCGGGAAAACACTTCTGCACAACTCTCCACGGCGTGAGAAATCCGTCCACCAAAGGGGAAGTCTCTAGCCCTTTTCGTTCCTGCAGAAACCTCAGCTTCTTCTGTCCAGTAGAAGCTTCTTTGCACCCACAGCTGGCATTTCCTGGGCATCTGCCCATCTCCGACTTGCTTGTGACTTTTGGACTTGGTCCCCTTGTTCCACAGGTACCCAAGATTGGAAATCCATTGTTGTTGCATTGTTGGTTTGTGTCTTTCCTGCATTATTCCTCTAACACGACTTCTTTGTCCTTAGGGGAACTTTAGTGCACTTTGCACTCACTTTTCAGGGTCTTGGGGAGGGTTATTTTTCTAACTCTCACTATTTTCTAATACTCCCAGCGACCCTCTACAAGGTCACATAGGTTTGGGGTCCATTTGTGGTTCGCATTCCACTTTTGGAGTATATGGTTTGTGTTGCCCCTATCCCTATGTGTCCCCATTGCATCCTATTGTAACCATACATTGTTTGCACTGTTTTCTAAGACTATACTGCATATTTTTGCTATTGTGTATATATATCTTGTGTATATTTCCTATCCTCTCACTGAGGGTACAGTCTGAGATACTTTGGCATATTGTCATAAAAATAAAGTACCTTTATTTTTAGTATAACTGTGTATTGTGTTTTCTTATGATATTGTGCATATGACACTAGGTGGTACTGTAGTAGCTTCACACGTCTCCTAGTTCAGCCTAAGCTGCTCTGCTAAGCTACCATTATCTATCAGCCTAAGCTGCTAGACACCCTATACACTAATAAGGGATAACTGGGCCTGGTGCAAGGTGCAAGTACCCCTTGGTACTCACTACAAGCCAGTCCAGCCTCCTACACTCCCTGTATGAAATTTTCTGTTCACTCTTGTTCTGACCCATTTGTCTGCCTTCTTTCCCAATTCTTGGGGAGAGGTCAGATCTGAGTCCACTAGATATTGGTGTAACAAATCACACACAGAGTTATTCAGAATATGCCCTCTCAGGATCAGATTATACAGGCTTTCATAGTCAGAAACTTTACTGCCATGTAACCACCCCTCCAAGGCCTTCACTGAATAGTCAACAAAGTCTACCCAGTCTTGTGAGGACTCTTTTCTGGTTTCTCTGAACTTCATCCTGTATTGTTCAGTGGTTAAGCCAAATCCGTCCAAGAGTGCATTCTTCAAAACTGTAAAATTATTGGCATCACTTTCCTTCACAGTAAGGAGCCTATCCCTACCCTTTCCACTGAAAGATAGCCATAGGATAGCAGCCCACTGCCTTTGAGGGACCCCCTGTACAACACAGGCCCTCTCAAGTGCCGCAAACCACTTGTTAATGTCATCCCCCTCCTTGTAAGGGGGAACTATCTTATGCAGATTCCTAGAATCATGCTCTTTCACAGGATTACTATCTGGAATACTGCTGCTGCCACCATGGGGCCAAACCCTAACCTCTGTCTTTCTTTTTCTAAGTCTAAAGATTCCCTGTCTAGAGCCAGCTGTTGCTGTTTAAGCTTCAGCCTGGACTCTTCCACTCTCAATCTATTGAGCTCCCTTTCTAACATTCTGTCATCAGGGTGGGTGGGTTGGGCATGCTTTGACACAGAAGAATGGTGTGAATGAACAGAGGGAGAATTGTCCCTAACAGTTGGCACTCTAACAACTTGACCTGCAGGAATGACATCCCTACTGTGATGAGAGTTCACATTAGTACCAGTTATGCTAGGTGGTCTGCTAAGAGGCAAGTTAGAAAGAATACAATCTAACATTCTTACTGGGGCTACCCCAGAATCAGAGTGTGAACCATCTGCTAACTTCTCACCTGATGTGCCAGCTAAGGCTTTATCATTTTCAATGAGCATGTTAATCAACAATTCTCTAGAGGGATTCTTCCCTACCCCTAAACGTCTATCAATGCAGAGACTCCTTACACCTTTCCAGCTAAGGTTATCATAAGCAGTGCTGGCCAGATCAAGAGTAGGACCTGTGCCAGACATGATAGAAAAAGGTTTAGGGACAGATAAAAGAAAGAAAAGGTTTCAGGACTTTTTAAGGAAACAGAAAACAAAACGTTTTAGAAACTTTTTTGAAAGTTTAGAGGTACTTTTCAGCACTTAGCAATAGAGTAAGAGAAGAAAAGCAAAACTTTTTGGTTAGGTGTACATACACTGAACTTGTTTTGTATATTTTTCTCTGATGAAAAGTACAAAAATGACAAAGTGGTAAGTAGTTGCAAGTACTTATCCCACCGCTGCACAACCAATGTAGGAGGCTGTCCTGGCTTGTAGTGGGTACCAAGGGGTACTTACACTCTGTACCAGGTCCAGTTATCCCTTATTAGTGTAGAAGAGGTGTTTCTAGCAGCTTAGGCTGATAGAAGGTAGCTATAGCTGAGCAGCTTAGGCTGAACTAAGAGACATGCAAAGCTCCTACTATACCCCTGGTGTCAAATGCACAATATCATAAGAAAACACAATACACAGATATACTAAAAATAAAGGTACTTTATTTTTATGACAATATGCCAAAAGTATCTCAGTGAGTACCCTCAGTATGAGGATAGCAAATATACACAAGAAATATGTACACAATACCAAAAATATGCAGTAATAGCAAAAGGAAGTAATGCAAGCAATGTACAGTCACAATAGATTGCAATAGCAACACATAGGTATAGGGGCAACACAAACCATATACTCCAAAAGTGGAATGCGAATCACGAATGGACCCCAAACCTATGTGAGCTTGTAGAGGGTCGCTGGGACTGTAAGAAAACAGTGAGGGTTAGAAAAATAGCCCACCCTAAGACCCTGAAAAGTAGGTGTAAAGTGCACCTTTATTCCCCAGAGAGCACAGAAGTCGTGATAGGGGAATTCTGCAAGGAAGAACAACACCAGCAATGCAACCAAAGTTGATTTCCGGATGAGAGTACCTGTGGAACAAGGAGACCAAGTCCAAGAGTCGCAACAAAGTCGAGATTGGGCAGATGCCCAGGAAATGCCAGCTGAGGGTGCAAAGAAGCTGCCACCAGATGGTAGAAGCTGTGGATTCTGCAAGAACGAAGAGGGCTAGAAACTTCCCCTTTGGAGGATGGATGTCCCACTTCGTGAAGAAGCTTGCAGAGGTGTTCCCACGCAGAAAGACCGCAAACAAGCCTTGCTAGCAGCAAGGGTCGCGGTTAGGGTTTTTGGATGCTGCTGTGGCCCAGGAGGGACCAGGATGTCGCCAATTGCGTGAGGAGACAGAGGGGGCGCCCTGCAAGATAGGGAGCCCTCACAGAAGCAGGCAGCACCCGTAGAAGTGCCGGAACAGGCACTACGAAGAGGAGTGAACTGGAGCTCACCCGAAGTCACAAAGGGAGATCCCACGACGCCGGAGGACAACTCAGTAGGTTGTGCACTGCAGGTTAGAGTGTTGGGGACCCAGGTTTGGCTTTGTACATAGGAAATCCTGAAAGAATGCACAGGAGCCGGAGCAGCTGCAAATCACGCGGTACCCAGCAATGCAGTCTAGCGTGGGGAGGCAAGGACTTATCTCCACCAAACTTGGACTGAAGAGTCACTGGACTGTGGGAGTCACTTGGACAGAGTTGCTGAGTTCCAGGGACCACGCCCGTTGTGCTGAGAGGGGACCAAAAGACCAGTGATGCAGTTCTTTTGGTGCCTGCGGTTGCAGGGGGAGGATTCCGTTGTCCCACGGGAGATTTCTTCAGAGCTTCTAGTGCAGAGAGGAGGCAGACTACCCCCACAGCATGCACCATCAGGAAAACAGTTGAGAAGGCGGCAGGATCAGCGATACAAGGTTACAGTAGTCGTCTTTGCTACTTTGTAGCGCTTTTGCAGGCATCCTGAGCAGTCAGCAGTCGATTCCTTGGCAGAAGGTGAAGAGAGAGATGCAGAGGAACTCTGATGAGCTCTTGCATTCGTTATCTAAAGAATTCCCCAAAGCAGAGACCCTAAATAGCCAGAATAGGAGGTTTGGCTACCTGGGAAGGTGGATAGGCTAGCAACACAAGTAAGAGCCTATCAGAAGGAGTCTCTGATCTCACCTGCTGGCACTGGCCACTCAGAGCAGTCCAGTGTGCCAGCAGCACCTCTGTTTCCAAGATGGCAGAGGTCTGGAGCACACTGGAGGAGCTTTGGGCACCTCCCAGGGGAGGTGCAGGTCAGGGGAGTGGTCACTCCCCTTTCCTTTGTCCAGTTTCGCGCCAGAGCAGGGCTGGGGGATCCCTGAACCGGTGTAGACTGGCTTATGCAGAGATGGGCACCATCTGTGCCCATGAAAGCATTTCCAGAGGCTGGGGGAGGCTACTCCTCCCCAGCCCTGACACCTTTTTCCAAAGGGAGAGGGTGTAACACCCTCTCTCTGAGGAAGTCCTTTGTTCTGCCTTCCTGGGCCAAGCCTGGATGGATCCCAGGAGGGCAGAAACCTGTCTGAGGGGTTGGCAGCAGCAGCAGCTGCAGTGAAACCCCGGGAAAGGCAGTTTGGCAGTACCCGGGTCTGTGCTAGAGACTCGGGGGATCATGGAATTGTCTCCCCAATGCCAGAATGGCATTGGGGTAAGAAATTCCATGATCTTAGACATGTTACATGGCCATGTTCGGAGTTACCATTGTGACGCTATACATAGGTAGTGACCTATGTATAGTGCACACGTGTAATGGTGTCCCGCACTCACAAAGTCTGGGGAATTCACCCTGAACGATGTGGGGGCACCTCGGCTAGTGCTAGGGTGCCCACACACTAAGTAACTTAGCACCCAACCTTTACCAGGTAAAGGTTAGACATATAGGTGACTTATAAGTTACTTAAGTGCAGTGGTAAATGGCTGTGAAATAACGTGGACGTTATTTCAGTCAGGCTGTAGTGGCAGGCCTGTGTAAGAATTGTCAGAGCTCCCTATGGGTGGCAAAAGAAATGCTGCAGCCCATAGGGATCTCCTGGAACCCCAATACCCTGGGTGCCTCAGTACCATATACTAGGCAATTATAAGGGTGTTCCAGTATGCCAATGTGAATTGGTGAAATTGGTCACTAGCCTGTTAGTTACAATTTAGAAAGTAAAGAGAGAGCATAACCACTGAGGTTCTGGTTAGCAGAGCCTCAGTGAGACAGTTAGTCATCACACAGGGAACACATACAGGGCACACTTATGAGCACTGGGGCCCTGGCTGGCAGGGTCCCAGTGACACATACACTAAAACAACATATATACAGTGAAATATGGGGGTAACATGCCAGGCAAGATGGTACTTTCCTACAGCCACCCTAAGGTAGAAGACCCTTTAGTCACTACTAGATACTCCTACAAACGCCCACTAAATGCAGTATTTAGTGGGCACCTAGACCTGGATATCAGATTCCAGGGAGACAGAAAGATCAGCAACAAAGAAGACCCAAGGCTCGAAAACTGCATTCCTGCTGCACAAAGAAAAAGGCACCACCCCTGCCTGCTGCACCCAGGACTCAACAATCACCGCTGAGGGGTTGCTCTGACATCAGACAGACTCTAAAAATCCAAAGAGGACCTCCACTCTTGTAAAAATTGCCTAAGATCTCCCTCCAGAGTAAAGGCATCGCTCTTTTGCAACAAAGACCAGTGAAGTCCAGTTCACTGACTGGCTGCTGACCAAGGAACCGGATGCCGCATCCGGACCAAATTTTGTCCAATGGACGCGAAGTACAAACCCTTCAAGTGTTCCAAGTTTGGTGGCACTGTACCCTCCAGTGGCTGAAGCGTGCAATAGCCTGCGGTACTGGTCACTCAATGTCCGAACATCAAAAAGAAAAGTCCACACTGGACTCAAAAAGGACCAAGAGGAAGCCCAAGTCGAGGGACTTCAGAAATCACCAGAACCACCCACCAGAGTGGCCCTGCTGGACTGCAAGCGACCCTCAAAGTGACGCTTCCAAGGGACCTTTGCGCACAGCTGTTGGTTCAACAGTCTCCTCAGCACCCGGTCCCCCTTGGCTCTGCACCGGATAGCCAGCTGTGCTCTAGGAATCCCCCACCCTTTGTGACCTCTACACTCCAAGGGGACCCAACGGTTTCACCTTGAAGTCCACCTGTGCATTGCTTTTTCCAAGTGGTACTGCACCAGCTTCAAGGACTTTTCAGCAGCTCTTTCCGCCAAAACCAGGAACCGCCGGAACTCCTGCTGCTGGCTCACAGGACTTCTTGACGACCTCAACCTAAGAACAAAAGAAGGCTTTGGAAAACGCATTGCCTGATTTTATATGCATTTGTAAAGTTCTTTCATTCATTCCAAGGGTGCGTAATTATGCACAAAAATATTTTATTTGGCAAACTTTGAAAAATCATAACTTAAAACATATTTATCCAATTTTAATGACCTTGGTCTTAATCATTTTTATAAAAATCTGAAGTATTTTTGTAAATTGGTCTTGAATTATTCCTCTGCGTGTGGGTCTTACCTTATTGATACAGTGAGTACAACAAATGCTTTGCACTTCTCCAAGACTGGCCTAACTGCTCGAACAAGCTACCATAAGAACTAAAGTATTAGGTTGTCTAGTTTTTACCTCTATGAACCAAAGTGTGGTTGCCCAGACTCTCTGTAGAGTGTGCCTGGTTTTGCACACTACATAGAGAGGCAGCCTCTTTATTTTTTAGTAACTCTGAATATTGTGTTTTCTTATGATATTGTGCATATGATATAAGTGGTATAGTAGGAGCTTTGCATGTCTCCTAGTTGAGCCTAAGCTGCTCTGCTATAGCTACCTTCTATCAGCCTAAGCTGCTAGAGACACCTCTATTCTACAAATAAGGGATAACTGGAACTGGCACAGGGTGTGAGTACCACAGGGTACCCACTATAAGCCAGGCCTGCCTCCTACATTGCACCACCAGGAAACAGTGGAGAAAGCCAGCAGGATTAGGTGCTACAATGTTGCTGGTAGTCTTCTTGCTACTTTGTTGCGGTTTTGCAGGCGTCCTGGAGCAGTCAGCGGACCATCCTTGGCAGAAGTCGAATAGGGAATTGCAGAGGAACTCTGGTGAGCTCTTGCATTCGTTATCTGAAGAGGAACCCACAGGAGAGACCCTAAATAGCCCTCAGACAAGGATTGGCTACCTAACCAGAGCCTATCAGGAGGGGTCTCTGACGTCACCTGCTGGCACTGGCCACTCAGAAGCCTCCACTGTGCCCTCACATCTCTGCATTCAAGATGACAGAGGTCTGGGACACACTGGAGGAGCTCTGGGCACCACCCCATGGGAGTGGTCTCCCCTGTTTCCTTTGTCCAATTTCATGCCAGAGCAGGGGCTGGGGGATCCATGAACTGCTGTAGACTGGTTTATGCAAGGAGGGCACCATCTGTGCCCTTCAAAGCATTCCCAGAGGCTAGGAGCGGCTACTCCTCTCAGGCCCTTAACACCTATTTCCAAAGGGAGAGGGTGTACCACCCTCTCTCAGAGGAAATCCTTTGTTCTGCCTTCCTGGGAGTGGGCTGCCCAGACCACAGGAGGGCAGAAACCTGCCTGAGGGTTGGCAGCAGCGGTAGTTGCAGAGAAAACCCCAGAGAGCTAGATTTGCAGTACCCGGGGTCCATGCTGGAGCCCCGGGATGCATGGGATTCGCACCCCAATACCAGATTTGGCATGGGAGGACAATTCCATGATCTTAGACATGTTACATGGCCATATTCGGAGTTACCATTGTGAAGCTACAGATAGGTATTGACCTATATGTAGTGCACACGTGTAATGGTGTCCCCGCACTCACAAAGTCTGGGGAAATTGCCCTGAACAATGTGGAGGCACCTTGGCTAGTGCCAGGGTGCCCTCACACTAAGTAACTTTGCACCTAACCTTCACTAGGTGAGGGTTAGACATATATATGAATTACAAGTTACTTAAGTGCAGTGTAAAATAGCTGTGAAATAACGTGGACATTATTTCACTCAGGCTTCAGTGGCAGTCCTGCGTAAGAATTGTCTGAGCTCCCTATGGGTGGCAAAAAAAATCCTGCATCCCCTAGGGATCTCCTGGAACCCCAATACCCTGGGTACCTAGGTACCATATACTAGGGAATTATAAGGGTGTTCCAGTGTTCCAATCAGAATTGGTGTAAATGGTCACTAGCCTATAGTGACAATTTAAAAAGCAGAGAGAGCATAAACACTGAGGTTCTGGTTAGCAGCCCCTCAGTGATACAGTTAGGCACCACACAGGGAACACATATAGGCCACAAACTATGAACACTGGGGTCCTGGCTAGCAGGATCCCAGTGACACAGGCAAAAACAAACAGACACACAAGTAAAACTGGGGTTAACATGCCACGCAAGATGGTACTTTACTACAGTCTCATAGATTGGACGTCTGTCAGTGCCTCGTTAAAGGAAAGAAGGGGTTCGAAAGAGGAAGACCCTGGCTGAAGCACGTCGGTTAGGATATTAGGCCTAGACTTCACAGAAGGTAGCTCGAGGTCCAGGACCTCTGCCACCCTTCTCACCACCAAGGAATATGAGACACCCTCCTCCATAGCTCTGGTAGGAGAAGAAAGCATACCAGTGTCAGGGGAGGGGTCTAGACCACTGGTATTACCCAAATCCTGCACCGAGTCCATTTGGGGGTCAAGCTGGTATTCTAAAGGGTCCAGCATCCCCTCCATACTCTCCCCATATCCATACCCATAAGCATAAGATTTGGCTCAACTCCAGGCCCAGGAGAGCCCATAGAGAACGGAATTGGCGTAGAGCGAGATCGTTCCGGCTCCGGGTCGTTGGGTATGAGGATGGGATCAATGTCGATTGTTGGCCCAACCGACGCCAGGAGAGTCGACGTCTGACGCCACGCCAGGGAAGGTCGCTGTGTTACGAATGGCATCGGAACGGACCTGCGATTGGATCCGGAGGGGCCCTCCGGAGCCGTGGCCGAAGCCGTCGACTTCGAACCCGGGTGGACCCCCACCAACTCACCTAAACCAAAGGGCACCGAAGGTGGGTCGGTCTGCCCCAAAATGAGGCGCATTACCTCATAAAATTCTTTGAGCTGGGCAGGGGTCGCTCCAGCTCCCGGGTGTAGGAGGCTGGACTGGCTTGTAGTGAGTACCAAGGGGTACTTACACCTTGCACCAGGCCCAGGTATCCCTCATTAGTGTATAGGGTGTCTAGCAGCTTAGGCTGATAGATAATGGTAGCTTAGCAGAGCAGCTTAGGCTGAACTAGGAGACGAGTGAAGATCCTACAGTACCACTAGTGTCATATGCACAATATCATAAGAAAACACAATACACAGATATACTAAAAATAAAGGTACTTTATTTTTATGACAATATGCCAAAGTATCTCAGTGAGTACCCTCAGTATGAGGATAGCAAATATACACAAGATATATGTACACAATACCAAAAATATGCAGTATAGTCTTATAAAACAGTGCAAACAATGTATAGTTACAATAGGATGCAATGGGGACACATAGGGATAGGGGCAACACAAACCATATACTCCAAAAGTGGAATGCGAACCACGAATGGACCCCAAACCTATGTGGCCTTGTAGAGGGTCGCTGGGACTGTAAGAAAACAGTGAGGGTTAGAAAAATAGCCCACCCCAAGACCCTGAAAAGTGAGTGCAAAGTGCTGAGAGGAGACCCAAGGGACCGGTAATGCAGCTTTTTGGTGCCTGCGGTTGCAGGGGGAAGATTCCGTCGACCCACGGGAGATTTCTTCGGAGCTTCTGGTGCAGAGAGGAGGCAGACTACCCCCACAGCATGCACAAGCAGGAAAACAGTCGAGAAGGCGGCAGGATAGGCGTTACAGAGTTGCAGTAGTCGTCTTTGCTACTATGTTACAGGTTTGCAGGCTTCCAGCGCGGTCAGCGGTCGATTCCTTATCAGAAGGTGAAGAGGGAGATGCAGAGGAACTCGGCTGAGCTCATGCATTCGTTATCTAAAGTTTCCCCAGAGACAGAGACCCTAAATAGCCAGAAAAGAGGGTTTGGCTACCTAGGAGAGAGGAAAGGCTACTAACACCTGAAGGAGCCTATCACAAGGAGTCTCTGACGTCACCTGGTGGCACTGGCCACTCAGAGCAGTCCAGTGTGCCAGCAGCACCTCTGTTTCCAAGATGGCAGAGGTCTGGAGCACACTGGAGGAGCTCTGGACACCTCCCAGGGGAGGTGCAGGTCAGGGGAGTGGTCACTCCCCTTTCCTTTGTCCAGTTTCGCGCCAGAGCAGGGGCTAAGGGGTCCCTGAACCGGTGTAGACTGGCTTATGCAGAATTGGGCACATCTGTGCCCAACAAAGCATTTCCAGAGGCTGGGGGAGGCTACTCCTCCCCTGCCTTCACACCATTTTCCAAAGGGAGAGGGTGTCACACCCTCTCTCAGAGGAAGTTCTTTGTTCTGCCATCCTGGGCCAGGCCTGGCTGGACCCCAGGAGGGCAGCTGCCTGTCTGAGGGGTTGGCAGCAGCAGCAGCTGCAGAGAAACCCCAGGAAGGGCAGTCTGGCAGTACCAGGGTCTGTGCTACAGACCACTGGGATCATGGAATTGTACCAACAATGCCAGGATGGCATAGAGGGGGCAATTCCATGATCATAGACATGTTACATGGCCATATTCGGAGTTACCATGGTGAAGCTACATATAGGTAGTGACCTATATGTAGTGCACGCGTGTAATGGTGTCCCCGCACTCACAAAGTTCAGTGAATTGGCTCTGAACAATGTGGGGGCACCTTGGCTAGTGCCGGGGTGCCCTCACACTAAGTAACTTTGCACCTAACCTTTACCAGGTAAAGGTTAGACATATAGGTGACTTATAAGTTACTTAAGTGCAGTGTAAAATGGTTGTGAAATAACATGGACGTTATTTCACTCAGGCTGCAGTGGCAGGCCTGTGTAAGAATTGTTAGAGCTCCCTATGGGTGGCAAAAGAAATGCTGCAGCCCATAGGGATCTCCTGGAACCCCAATACCCTGGGTACCTCAGTACCATATACTAGGGAATTATAAGGGTGTTCCAGTAAGCCAATGTAAATTGGTAAAAATGGTCACTAGCCTGTCAGTGACAATTTGGAAAGAAATGAGAGAGCATAACCACTGAGGTTCTGATTAGCAGAGCCTCAGTGAGACAGTTAGTCACTACACAGGTAACACATTCAGGCACACTTATGAGCACTGGGGCCCTGGGTTACCAGGGTCCCAGTGACACATACAACTAAAACAACATATATACAGTGAAAAATGGGGGTAACATGCCAGGCAAGATGGTACTTTCCTACACAACCCCCCCCCCAAACGAAGGACAATAAGACTAGCCATTACCTGATGAGTCTTCATTGTCTAAGTGGAAATATCTGGAGAGTCCATCTGCATTGGAGTGGCTACTCCCAGGTCTATGTTCCACTGTATAGTCCATTCCCTGTAGGGATATGGACCACCTCAACAATTTAGGATTTTCACCTTTCATTTGTTTTAGCCAAAGTAGAGGTTTGTGGTCTGTCTGAACAATGAAGTGAGTGCCAAACAGGTATGGCCTCAACTTCTTCAGAGCCCAGACCACAGCAAAGGCCTCCCTCTCAATGGCAGACCAACGCTTTTCTCTAGGGGTCAACCTTCTACTAATAAAAGCAACAGGTTGATCCTGGCCCTCAGAATTAAGTTGTGATAGGACTGCCCCTACTCCTAATTCAGATGCATCAGTTTGGACATAGAATTTTTTAGAGTAACAAGGGCTTTTCAGGACAGGTGCAGAGCACATGGCCTGCTTCAGCTCCTCAAAAGCTTTCTGACAGTTTGCTGTCCACAATACCTTTTTAGGCATTTTCTTGGATGTGAGGTCATTAAGAGGGGCTGCAATGGAGCCATAGTTCTTAATGAACCTCCTGTAATACCCAGTGAGGCCTAGGAAGGCTCTCACCTGAGTCTGAGTGGTAGGGGGAACCCAATCAATAATAGTTTGGAAGTGGTGCAATCTGTTCCCCACCAACAAGGTGTCCCAGATAAACCACCTTACCCTGCCCTATCTGGCACTTTGAAGCCTTGATAGTGAGGCCTGCCTTTTGCAGAGCCTCCAAAACTTTCCAAAGGTGGACCAGGTGATCATCCCAGCTGGAGCTAAAGACAGCTATATCATCCAAATATGCTGCACTGAAAGCTTCCAGCCCTTGCAGGACTGTGTTCACCAACCTCTGAAAAGTGGCAGGTGCATTTTTCAAACCAAAAGGCATTACAGTAAACTGGTAATGTCCTCCAATGGTAGAAAATGCAGTCTTTGCTTTAGCATCTTCTGACAATTTGATCTGCCAATACCCTGCAGTCAAATCAAAAGTGCTTAGATACTTGGCAGATGCCAGTGTATCTATAAGCTCATCTGCCCTGGGTATAGGGTGAGCATCAGTTTTGGTTACCAAGTTGAGACCTCTATAGTCTACACAAAACCTCATTTCCTTCTTTCCATCTTTAGAATTGGGTTTTGGTACCAGTACCACAGGAGAAGCCCATGGACTGTCAGAGTGCTCAACCACTCCTAGTTCCAACATTTTCTGAACTTCTTGCTTTATGCAGTCCCTGACATGGTCAGGCTGCCTATAGATCTTACTTTTGACAGGTAAACTGTCTCCAGTATCTATAGTGTGCTCACACCAAGAAGTGGTGCCTGGCACAATGGAGAAGAGTTCTGAAAATTGTCCTAGGAGATTTATGCAATTATCTTTCTGCTCAGCAGTAAGACAATCAGCCAAAACTACACCTTCCACAAGAGCATCTTGTTCTGTGGAAGAGAAGAGATCAGGTAGAGGATCACTGTCTTCTTCCTGTCCCTCATCTGTTGCCATGAGCAGGGTGAGATCAGCCCTGTCATAGTAGGGTTTCAGGCGGTTGACATGGAGCACCCTAAGGGGACTCCTGGCAGTGCCTAAGTCAACCAAGTAGGTGACTTCACCCTTCTTTTCAACAATTGTGTGGGGTCCACTCCATTTATCTTGGAGTGCTCTTGGGGCCACAGGCTCCAAGACCCACACTTTCTGCCCTGGTTGGTACTGAACCAAAACAGCCTTCTGATCATGCCATTGCTTCTGGAGCTCTTGGCTGGCCTGAAGGTTTTTACTGGCCTTTTTCATGTACTCAGCCATCCTTGATCTGAAGCCAAGTACATAATCCACAATATCCTGTTTAGGAGCTTTTAAAGGTTGTTCCCAACCCTCCTTTACAAGTGTGAGTGGACCCCTAACAGGGTGTCCAAAAAGAAGTTCAAAGGGGCTGAAGCCCACTCCTTTCTGGGGTACCTCCCTGTAGGCAAAAAGGAGGCATGGTAGAAGGATATCCCATCTCCTGCGGAGTTTTTCAGGGAGTCCCATAATCATGCCTTTGAGAGTTTTATTAAATCTCTCCACCAGTCCATTTGTTTGTGGATGATAGGGTGTTGTGAACTTGTAAGTTACACCACACTCCTTCCACATGGCCTTTAAGTATGCAGACATGAAATTGCTTCCTCTGTCTGATACTACTTCCTTTGGGAAGCCCACCCTGGAAAATATTCCCAGGAGGGCCTTTGCCACTGCAGGTGCTGTAGTGGTCCTTAAAGGAATAGCTTCAGGATATCTTGTGGCATGGTCCACTACCACCAAGATAAACCTATTGCCTGAAGCAGTAGGAGGGTCAAGGGGGCCAACTATGTCAACCCCTACCCTTTCAAAGGGAACCCCAACCACAGGCAGTGGGATAAGGGGTGCCTTTGGAGTGCCACCTGTCTTGCCACTGGCTTGACAGGTTTCACAGGACTTACAAAATTCTTTTGTGTCCTCAGACATCCTAGGCCAATGAAACAATGGTACCAATCTGTCCCAAGTTTTCATTTGACCCAGGTGCCCAGCTAAGGGAATGTCATGTGCCAGTGTTAGGAGGAACTTTCTGTACTCCTGAGGAATCACTAATCTCCTGGCAGCCCCAGGTTTAGGATCCCTATGCTCAGTGTACAAGAGGTTGTCCTCCCAGTAAACTCTGTGAGAGTCACTGACATCCCCATTAGCCTGTTTGACAGCTTGCTGTCTGAGACCCTCTAATGTGGGACAGGTTTGCTGTGCCACACTCAGCTCCTCTCTGGCAGGCCCCCCTTCACCCAAAAGCTCAGCAGTGTCTGCTTCCAGCTCCTCTGGTGTAGGTTCTGCACAGGGAGGGAATTCTTCTTCCTCAGAAGTTGAATCCACTGTAGAGGGAGGGATAGTAGGAAGTGGTTTGCTTCTACTAGCCCTAGCTTTAGGGAGCACTTGGTCCATTGTTCCAGGATCCAAGCTTCCCTGTCCTTTTTGCTTTTTGGCCTGAGCCCTTGTCAAAGCAAAAATATGCCCTGGGATGCCCAGCATTGCTGCATGGGCCTCCAACTCCACATCTGACCAAGCTGATGTCTCCAAATCATTCCCTAATAGACAGTCTACAGGTAAATCTGAAGCTACCACAACTTTCTTTGGACCAGTTACCCCCCCCAGTTGAGATTTACAACAGCCATGGGGTGGCTTTGTGTTATGTTGTGAGCATCGGTTACTTGGTACTGGTGTCCAAGTATGTGTTGTTCAGGGTGCACCAGTTTCTCAATCACCATTGTGACACTGGCACCTGTGTCCCTGTAGGCCTGGACCTCAACACCATTTATTAGGGTTAGTTGCTTGTACTTCTCCAAGTTATGGGGGCAAGCAACCAAAGTGGCTAAGTCAATAGCCCCTTCAGAGACTAAAGTAGCCTCTGTGGTCTCCCTAATCAGACCAACCCCAACTAAATTACCAAAAGTGAGCCCAGCTACTCCCTTGGATTGGCTATTAGTAGGTTTGCTCCCACCACCACTGCTATTAGTAGGGACACTAGGTGTAGCAGTAGGGGTTGTAGTGGTAGGAGCTGTGGTGCCTTTCTTTGGACAACTGGGATCTGTTGTCCAATGGCCTTTTATCTTACATAAATAGCACCATGGTTTCTTTTCCTTGTTCTGATTAAAGGAGGATTTGGACCCACCACCCCCACCAGAGTGTTTTTGTGGGCCTGATGAAGACTCATTTTTAGATTTGTCCCCACCCTTGTCAGAAGACTTACCATCCTTCTTTTTGTTGCCATCTTTGTCACCCCCTGTATGAACTTTTCTGTTCACTCTTGTTCTGACCCATTTGTCTGCCTTCTTTCCCAATTCTTGGTGAGAGGTCAGATCAGAGTCCACTAAGTACTGGTGCAACAAATCAGACACACAATTATTAAGAATATGCTCTCTCAGGATCAAGTTATACAGGCTGTCATAATCAGTAACTTTACTGCCATGTAACCACCCCTCCAAGGCCTTCACTGCCTGGTCAATGAAATCAACCCAGTCTTGTGAAGACTCCTTTTTGGTATCTCTGAACTTTATCCTGTACTGTTCAGTGGTTAAGCCATAACCATCCAGGAGTGCATTCTTAAGAACTTGGAAATTATTAGCATCATTTTCTTTTACAGTAAGGAGCCTATCCCTACCTTTTCCAGTAAATGATAGCCATAGGATAGCAGCCCACTGCTTTTGAGGGACATCCTGTACAGCACAGGCCCTCTCAAGTGCAGCAAACCACTTGTTAATGTCATCCCCCTCCTTGTAAGGGGGAACTATCTTGTGCAGATTCCTGGAATCATGCTCTTTTGCAGGATGACTATGGGGAATACTGCTGCTGCCACCATGGGTTTCTAAACCCAACTTCTGTCTTTCCCTCTCTACTTCTAAAGACTGTCTATCCAAATCCAGCTGTTGCTTCTTGAGCTTCAGTCTGGTTTGTTCCACTCTCAATCTATTGAGCTCCCTTTCTAACAATCTGTCATCAGGGTGGGTGGGAGGGACATTTCTAGATACAGAGGTATGATGGGAATGAACAGAAGGAGACCTGTCCCTTACAGAGGGCACCCTAACAGCTTGGCTACCAGTATAATGTGAGAGCACACCATTAGTATGGTGTGATTCAACCTCTGTACCAACTATGCTAGACTGTCTAGTAATGGGCAGGCTGAGAAGTTTCTTTCCTGAACCTTTTCCTGGGGGAGTCCCTGGATCAGATTGAGAACCATTAGCTACTTTTTCGACAGATTGGGCACTTATGGCCTTATCCTGTACTCTAAGCATATTAATTAACAGTTCTAAAGAAGGATTCTTCCCTACACTCAAACCTCTCTCTATGCAGAGACTCCTTGCTCCTTTCCAGCTAAGGTGATCATATGCAAGTTTGGACAGTTCAACATTTTTTCCTGTGCCAGACATTTTTTAGAGAGAGTTAAAGTGATTGAAAAAGAGAAAAAAGTTTTCAGAACTTTTTGGAAAGACAGAAAAAACTTTTTAAACTTTTAAGAACTTTTTGAAAGTTTAGAAGTACTTTTCAGCACTTAGAAAAGAGTGAAAAGAGGAAATGCAAAACTTTTTGGCTATGTGTATATACACTGACCTTGTTTTGTATATTTTTCTCTTATGAAAAGTACAATGACAAGAGTGGTAAGTAGTCTCAAGCACTTATCCCACCACTGCACAACCAATGTAGGAGGCTGGACTGGCTTGTAGTGAGTACCAAGGGGTACTTGCACTTTGCACCAGGCCAAGTTATCTTTTATTAGTGTATAGGGTGTCTAGCAGCTTAGGCTGATAGATAATGGTAGCTTAGCAGAGCAGCTTAGGCTGAACTAGGAGACGTGTGAAGCTACTACAGTACCACTTAGTGTCATATGCACAATATCATAAGAAAACACAATACACAGTTATACTAAAAATAAAGGTACTTTATTTTTATGACAATATGCCAAAGTATCTTAGAGTGTACCCTCAGTGAGAGGATAGGAAATATACACAAGATATATATACACAATAGCAAAAATATGCAGTATAGTCTTAGAAAACAGTGCAAACAATGTATAGTTACAATAGGATGCAATGGGGAAACATAGGGATAGGGGCAACACAAACCATATACTCCAAAAGTGGAATGCGAACCACGAATGGACCCCAAACCTATGTGACCTTGTAGAGGGTCGCTGGGACTATTAGAAAATAGTGAGAGTTAGAAAAATAACCCTCCCCAAGACCCTGAAAAGTGAGTGCAAAGTGCACTAAAGTTCCCCTAAGGACAAAATAGTCTTGTTAGAGGGAAAATGCAAGGAAAACACAAATCAGCAATGCAACAACGATGGATTCCTGACTGAGGGTACCTGTGGAACAAGGGGACCAAGTCCAAAAGTCACAAGCAACTCGGAGATGGGCAGATGCCCAAGAAATGCCAGCGGTTGGTGCAAAGAAGCTCTTACTAGGCTGAAGAACTGTGAATACTGCAAGAACGACAAGGGCTAGAGACTTCCCCTTTGGAGGATTGATCCCCCACGCCTTGGAGAGTCGTGCAGAAGTGTTTTCCCGCCGGATGGATGCCAACAAGCCTTGCTACACGCAAATCGTGCGTTTGGCGTTTTTGGACGCTGCTGGGGCCCAGGAGGGACCAGGAGGTCGCAAATTGGACCTGCAGAGAGAGGGGACGTCGAGCAAGACAAAAAGCCCTCACTGAAGCAGGTAGCACCCGGAGAAGTGCCGGAAACAGGCACTACGAGGATGCGTGAAACAGTGCTCGCCAAAGTTGCACAAAGGAGTCCCACGTCGCCGGAGACCAACTTAGAAAGTCGTGCAATGCAGGTTAGAGTGCCGTGGACCCAGACTTGGCTGTGCACGAAGGATTTCCGCCGGAAGTGCACAGGGGCCGGAGTAGCTGCAAAGTCGCGGGTCCCAGCAATGCAGCCCAGAGAGGTGAGGCAAGGACTTACCTCCACCAAACTTGGGCTGAAGAGTCACTGGACTGTGGGGGTCACTTGGACGGTGTCGCTGGATTCGAGGGACCTCGCTCGTCGTGCTGAGAGGAGACCCAAGGGACCGGTAATGCAGCTTTTTGGTGCCTGCGGTTGCAGGGGGAAGATTCCGTCGACCCACGGGAGATTTCTTCGGAGCTTCTGGTGCAGAGAGGAGGCAGACTACCCCCACAGCATGCACAAGCAGGAAAACAGTCGAGAAGGCGGCAGGATCAGCGTTACAGAGTTGCAGTAGTCGTCTTTGCTACTATGTTACAGGTTTGCAGGCTTCCAGCGCGGTCAGCGGTCGATTCCTTATCAGAAGGTGAAGAGGGAGATGCAGAGGAACTCGGCTGAGCTCATGCATTCGTTATCTAAAGTTTCCCCAGAGACAGAGACCCTAAATAGCCAGAAAAGAGGGTTTGGCTACCTAGGAGAGAGGAAAGGCTACTAACACCTGAAGGAGCCTATCACAAGGAGTCTCTGACGTCACCTGGTGGCACTGGCCACTCAGAGCAGTCCAGTGTGCCAGCAGCACCTCTGTTTCCAAGATGGCAGAGGTCTGGAGCACACTGCAGGAGCTCTGGACACCTCCCAGGGGAGGTGCAGGTCAGGGGAGTGGTCACTCCCCTTTCCTTTGTCCAGTTTCGCGCCAGAGCAGGGGCTAAGGGGTCCCTGAACCGGTGTAGACTGGCTTATGCAGAATTGGGCACATCTGTGCCCAACAAAGCATTTCCAGAGGCTGGGGGAGGCTACTCCTCCCCTGCCTTCACACCATTTTCCAAAGGGAGAGGGTGTCACACCCTCTCTCAGAGGAAGTTCTTTGTTCTGCCATCCTGGGCCAGGCCTGGCTGGACCCCAGGAGGGCAGCTGCCTGTCTGAGGGGTTGGCAGCAGCAGCAGCTGCAGAGAAACCCCAGGAAGGGCAGTCTGGCAGTACCAGGGTCTGTGCTACAGACCACTGGGATCATGGAATTGTACCAACAATGCCAGGATGGCATAGAGGGGGCAATTCCATGATCATAGACATGTTACATGGCCATATTCGGAGTTACCATGGTGAAGCTACATATAGGTAGTGACCTATATGTAGTGCACGCGTGTAATGGTGTCCCCGCACTCACAAAGTTCAGTGAATTGGCTCTGAACAATGTGGGGGCACCTTGGCTAGTGCCAGGGTGCCCTCACACTAAGTAACTTTGCACCTAACCTTTACCAGGTAAAGGTTAGACATATAGGTGACTTATAAGTTACTTAAGTGCAGTGTAAAATGGTTGTGAAATAACGTGGACGTTATTTCACTCAGGCTGCAGTGGCAGGCCTGTGTAAGAATTGTTAGAGCTCCCTATGGGTGGCAAAAGAAATGCTGCAGCCCATAGGGATCTCCTGGAACCCCAATACCCTGGGTACCTCAGTACCATATACTAGGGAATTATAAGGGTGTTCCAGTAAGCCAATGTAAATTAGTAAAAATGGTCACTAGCCTGTCAGTGACAATTTGGAAAGAAATGAGAGAGCATAACCACTGAGGTTCTGATTAGCAGAGCCTCAGTGAGACAGTTAGTCACTACACAGGTAACACATTCAGGCACACTTATGAGCACTGGGGCCCTGGGTTACCAGGGTCCCAGTGACACATACAACTAAAACAACATATATACAGTGAAAAATGGGGGTAACATGCCAGGCAAGATGGTACTTTCCTACAGTAGGAGGGTCAAGGGGGCCAACTATGTCAACCCCTACCCTTTCAAAGGGAACCCCAACCACAGGCAGTGGAATAAGGGGTGCCTTTGGAGTGCCACCTGTCTTGCCACTGGCTTGACAGGTTTCACAGGACTTACAAAATTCCTTTGTGTCCTCTGACATTCTAGGCCAATGAAACAAGGGAACAAGCCTGTCCCAAGTTTTCATTTGCCCCAAATGTCCAGCTAAGGGAATGTCGTGAGCAAGACTTAGGAGGAACTTTCTGTACTCCTGAGGAATCACCAATCTCCTGGCAGCTCCAGGTTTTGGATCCCTTGCTTCAGTGTACAAGAGGTTGTCCTCCCAGTAAACTCTGTGAGAGTCACTGACATTCCCATTTGCTTGTTTGACAGCTTGCTGTCTTAGACCCTCTACTGTGGGGCAGGTCTGCTGTGCCACACTCAGCTCCTCCCTGGCAGGCCCCCCTTCACCCAAAAGCTCAGCAGTGTCTGCTTCCAGCTCCTCTGGTGTAGGTTCTGCACAGGGTGGAAATTCTTCTTCCTCTGAAGTAGAATCCACTGTAGTGGGAGGGTTAGTAGGTAGTGATTTAGCTTTGCTAACCCTAGCTTTAGGGAGCACTTGGTCCATTCTTCCAGGATCCAAGTCACCCTGTCTTTTTTGCTTTTTGGCCTGAGCCCTGGTCAAAGCAAAAATATGCCCTGGAATGCCCAGCATTGTTGCATGAGCCTCCAACTCCACTTCTGCCCAAGCTGATGTCTCTAAATCATTTCCTAATAGACAGTCTACAGGTAAATCTGAAGCAACCACAACTTTCTTTGGGACAGTAACCCCCCCCCAGTTGAGATTCACAACAGCCATGGGGTGGCTAAGGGTGTTGTTAAGAGCATCGGTTACTTGGTACTGGTGACCAAGTAGGTGTTGTTCAGGGTGGACCAGTTTCTCTATTACCATTGTAACACTGGCACCTGTGTCCCTGTAGGCCTGAACCTCAACACAATTTATTAGGGGTAGTTGCTTGTACTTATCCATGTTAAGGGGACAAGCAACCAAGGTGGCTAAATCAATAGCCCCCTCAGAGACTAACACAGCCTCTGTGGTCTCCCTAATCAGACCAACCCCAACTAAGTTACCAATAGTGAGCCCAGCTACTCCCTTGGATGGCTATTAGTAGGTTTGCTCCCACCACCACTGCTATTAGTAGGGACACTAGGTGTAGCAGTAGGGGTTGTAGTGGTAGGAGGCTTGGTGCTTTTCTTTGGACAACTGGGATCTGTTGTCCAATGGCCTTTTATTTTACATAAATAGCACCATGGTTTCTTTTCTTTGTTTTAATTAGAAGAGGATTTGGGCCCACCAACCCCACCAGAGTGTTTTTGTGGGCCTGATGAACGAGTTACTTACCTTCGGTAACGACTTTTCTGGTGGATACATTAGCTACCTGTGGATTCCTCACCTAATGAATACTCCCATGGCGCCAGCATTCGACGGAAATCTTCTTACTAGTCTCTGCACGTCGACGAGGACGTCACTCTAGCCCACGCGACGCCGTCTGACGTCATACAGGCAATAAGAGGTCCTCGACGACGTGCCGACGTCAGTACCAATCATTTTTTACGTGCATGAGAACAACCAGGCAATGCAATGAAAGAGCAAGGCAACATCCCATTACATTGTAAAAATACACAACATTGCATGAATAACTGTAAATCTTTTATATATATATATATAACTCTCTCTTTTTAAAATATATATACACATCAAGTATATACACAAAGATATATACATATATACATATATATAAATATAATATATACAACATCTATTGCACCCTCAAAGACCAAGAGGAGCGTACTCAAGGATTACTTGGTAAGACCAGAAAGGCAACGGGGAAGCGGGTGGGACCGTGAGGAATCCACAGGTAGCTAATGTATCCACCAGAAAAGTCGTTACCGAAGGTAAGTAACTCGTTCTTCTGATGGATACAACTACCTGTGGATTCCTCACCTAATGAATAGAGTCCCAAAGCAGTACCACGCCCGGCGGTGGGTGCCTAAATGGTCAAACCAAGAAATCCTGCAGCACTGACCGTGCAAAATGGCCGTCCCTTCTAACCTCAGAATCCAAACAGTAATGTTTTGCAAAAGTGTGAAGGGACGACCAAGTTGCGGCCTTGCAGATGTCGACCACAGGAACACCTCTGGCCAAGGCCGAAGTGGCCGACTTAGCTCTGGTGGAATGAGCTCTAATGCCCTCAGGAGGATCCTTCTTTGCCAAAGAGTAACAGATTTTAATGCAAAGAACAACCCACCTGGATAGTGTTCTCTTGTGGACTGCCTTTCCTCTCCTCTTGCCCACGTATCCAATAAACAGCTGATCCTCCAGCCTGAAATCTTTTGTTCTATCAATAAAGAAGCTCAACGCCCTCTTTGGGTCCAGACGGTGCAGTCTTTCTTCCTCTTTGGAAGGATGAGGCGGAGGATAGAACGTGGACAAAGTAATTGCCTGAGCCAAATGGAAAGGTGAAACAACCTTCGGGAGGAAAGCAGCCTTGGTCCTCAACACCACCTTATCCCCATAAAAAGTTGTATAAGGGGGCTTTACTGATAAGGCCTGCAACTCACTCACTCTCCTTGCTGATGTTATAGCTATCAGGAAGACTGTTTTTAAAACCAAATACCTTAAGGGGCAAGAATGCATAGGTTCAAAAGGGGACCCCATAAGGAAAGTCAGGACCAAGGACAAATCCCATTGCGGCATAACGAATGGCTTTGGAGGATACTTATTTAGAAGACCTTTCAAGAATCTCATAACAATAGGGGATTTAAATAAAGATGGTTGGTCTGGAAGACATATGAAGGCTGACAAGGCCGATAAATAACCCTTAATGGTAGCCACTGCACAACCTTTCTGCGCTAGAGACAGAGCAAAAGACAAAACGTCCGATAGATGAGCATGCAAAGGATCAATCTGCCTCTCTCCACACCACGCAAAAAATTTAGACCATCTATTAGCGTAGATAGATTTAGTGGAGTGTCGCCTGGCCGCTAATATAACATCCACTACCTCAGGCGGGAGAGAGAAGGAACTCAGGTTGCCCCGTTCAATCTCCAGGCATGTAGGTGCAGACTCTGGAGGTTGGGTGTAAAACCTGCCCCTGCGACTGCGAGAGGAGGTCTGCCCTGAAAGGGAGACGGAGCGGAGGGCACATTGAGAGTTGGAGAAGGTCGGAGTACCATACCCTCCTTGGCCAATCCGGAGCTATTAGGATGACTAGAGCCCGGTCCTGGCGAATCTTCCTCAATACTCGAGGAATCAAGGGTATGGGAGGAAACGCGTAAAGCAACTGGCCGCACCAGGTTATTTGAAACGCGTCCCCCAACGCTCCCTGCATCGGATACTGGAGGCTGCAGAATAACAGACAATGCGCGTTCTCTCGAGTGGCAAACAGATCTAGCCGAGGAAACCCCCACCTCTGGAAGATTAAACAGACTTGATCTGGATGGAGACGCCACTCGTGGTCTGCCGAGAATTGGCGACTGAGACTGTCCGCACGCACGTTCAAGACTCCGGCCAGATGGTTTGCTATCAAGCAAATCTGATGGTCCTTTGCCCAGGACCATAGTCGAAGAGCTTCTCTGCAGAGAAGGTACGACCCCACTCCTCCCTGCTTGTTTATGTACCACATCGTGGTAGTATTGTCCATCAGGACCTGTACCGACTGACCACGAAGGGAAGGGAGGAAGGCCTTGAGAGCCAGACGTACAGCCCGTAACTCTAACAGATTGATGTGAAACATCTGTTCCTCTGGAGACCAAAGGCCTTTGATCTCCAGATCCCCCAGATGAGCTCCCCACCCTAGAGTGGAAGCATCCGTTATGACTGTGGCCACTGGTGGCGACTGCTGGAACGGCTTTCCTTGTGAAAGATTGTTGCTTGCAATCCACCACTTCAAATCCACAGCAGCATCTCTGGAGATCTTGACAGTACTCTCTAGATCCCCTTTGTGTTGAGACCACTGCCTTCGGAGGCACCACTGAAGAGCCCTCATGTGCCAGCGAGCATGCGTGACCAACAGAATGCAGGAGGCAAACAGACCGAGCAGACGAAGGACCTTGAGGACTGGAACTGCCGCTCCACTTCGAAACATTGGAACCAGATCCTGAATATCTTGAATCCGCTGAGGCGGAGGAAAGGCCCGACCCAATGTTGTATCCAGTACTGCCCCTATGAACAGGAGGCGCTGAGAGGGCTCTAGGTGAGATTTGGGCTTGTTCACCGAAAAACCCAGGTCGAACAACAACTGGGTTGTTGACTGCAGATGATGCGACACAAGCTCCGGGGACTTGGCTTTGATCAACCAGTCGTCCAAGTAAGGGAATACTGCTATCCCCTTCCTTCTGAGTTCTGCCGCAACCACCGGCATCACCTTCGTGAAGACTCGAGGTGCTGAAGTAAGACCAAACGGAAGGACCGCAAACTGATAGTGCTGCGATCCCACCACAAACCGGAGATACTTCCTGTGTGACTTGAGTATCGGGATATGAAAGTAAGCATCCTTCAAGTCGACAGACACCATCCAGTCTTCCTTGTTCAACGCCAAAAGTACCTGTGCTAGGGTCAGCATCTTGAACTTTTCCTGCTTGAGGAACCAATTCAAGACCCTCAGGTCCAGGATTGGTCTCAAACGACCATCCTTCTTGGGAATCAGGAAATACCTTGAGTAACATCCTCAACCCCTTTCCTGCTCTGGGACCAACTCCACCGCGCCCTTTGAAAGGAGGGCTTGTACCTCCTGTTCTAGCAACAGGAGGTGTTCTTCTGAACAATAAGAAGGGCGGGGCGGGATGAGGGGCGGGAACTCCCGAAAGGGAAGGGTGTAGCCTTTTCCCACAATACTGAGAACCCAAGTGTCCGTTGTAACAGTCTTCCATTTGGTGAGAAAATGCTGTAATCTTCCCCCTACAGGAGAGGAGTGAGTGGGGAATGGTGGAAGCCTAAGGCTGCTTCCCCTGCTGCACCCCGCCAGAGGATGAGGAAGAGGCAGAGTGCTGCTGAGAGGCTCCTCTGGTGCGGACCCTACCTCTCCCTCTAAAAGATCTATAGGGATGTGAAGAGGCAGGTTGCTGATATCTTCCCCGAAAGGAAGAGGAGGAAGAGCCACGCCCAAATCCACGAAACCTCCTGAAAAATCTGGAAGAGGCCGTGGAAGAAGGAGCTTGGAGCCCTAACGACTTAGCCGTGGCCCTGCTCTCCTTAAAACGTTCCAAGGCCGAATCAGCCTTGGCTCCAAACAGTTTGTCCCCATCAAACGGGAGATCCAACAATGTGGACTGTACATCCGCAGAAAAGCCCGAGTTACGGAGCCAGGCCTGCCTCCTTGCCACCACAGTTGTGCCCATTGCTCTGGCCACCGAGTCGGTCGTATCCAGTCCAGTCTGGATAATCTGGGTCGCAGCAGCCTGGGCATTTGAAACAACGTCCAAAAGACCCTGGGGAAGCTCTGTAAATGATGAGGAAATTTCATCCATCAGAGCATGAATATACCTCCCCAGGATACAGGTTGCGTTGGTGGCCTTCAACGCCAGACTGCAGGACGAAAAAATCTTCTTGGACTGCGCCTCTAGTTTCTTTGAATCTCTGTCCCCAGGCACCGTCGGGAAAGAACCAGGCGCTGACTTGGATGAACAGGAGGCCTGCACCACCAAGCTCTCCGGCGTAGGGTGCCTAGACAGAAAACCAGGGTCAGTCGGAGCCGCCCGATACCTCCTGGCCACGGCTCTGTGAACTGCTGGGGAAGATGCCGGCCTCTTCCACACCTCTAACACCGGATCCAGCAGAGCGTCATTAAATGGCAAAAGAGGCTCCGCCGCAGCTGAGGCCGGATGAAGCACCTCTGTTAGAAGGTTTTGTTTAGCCTCCACCACCGGCAAAGGCAGGTCCAAAAAACTAGCTGCCTTCCGTACCACTGCGTGAAAGGAAGCAGCCTCCTCAGTATATTCTCCCGGGGACGAAAGATCCCACTCAGGGGAAGTGTCCAGCCCACTGGCCGACTCCAGACCACACAGCCCATCACCCGAGTCCTCTAGCTCTCCTTCCTCCAGGGCTCGTTGGTACTCCTGCTCCTCTAATACACAGAGAGCACGTCTCCTCGAATGAAGCCGTTCTTCAATACGCGGAGTCGACAATGCCTCTGCTGAAGTCGAAGATCGGCGCCGATCTTCAGAAGCCACCAACGCCGCGTCCGGCGCCACAGGTAACTTCGGCGCCGACAAAAGAGCAGTCGAAGCAGATGGACCCACCGGAGTCACAGGCCGAAATCCCGACGTCGACGTCGACGGGATGGAAATCCCCGGGGCCAATCCCTCTGAAGCCACAGGAGCGGCCACCGGCGCCGACTCCGGCGCCGAGCCCACGTTCACAAAAGGGAGAAAGGGCATAAAGGGTGCCGGCCGAAGAGGCGCAGGATCACCCAATGAAAAGGCCAAAGGCCCAGCCGGAGCACCCCCTGGAACCATCTGTTGGAAGATGGCATACATCGCATTCAAGAATGCGGAACTATCGGCTCCAGGGGTGGGAAAAGCCGGATACTGGGGTGCCTGTCTCGGAGGCGACCCCGATGCCGGCCTCGACGTCTGCAACGCCGGAGAAAACACCTGAGGCTCCAATACCTCAATCACCGACGCCTGTCCAGGTGAAGTCGGAGACGCCGGAGAGGGCAACGGCGTCGAAGGATGCGGCGTAACCGTGGGACTGATCTCCCATGTCCTTCGGCGCCGATCCGAAGACCTGGAACAAGTCTCCTTTGAATGACGCCGAGATTCTCTACGGCGCCGGGAGTCTCGATGACGCCGATGTCTTGGCGAAGAAGACTTCTTGTGATGCTTCTCCTTCGATTTCGCCATAAACAGCTTCGCCTCACGTTCCTTGAGGGCCTTTGGATTCATGTGCTGGCATGAATCACAAGTCGAGACGTCGTGGTCGGATCTCAAACACCAAAGGCAATCGGAATGAGGATCCGTCACTGACATCTTGCCTCCACACTCACGACAAGGCTTGAATCCAGACTTTCTCTGCGACATTATTACCACAGCGAAAGACTACGCAGCAAAAATACACTGTAACCACAAAAGTAACAGTTGCTCCCTCGAAGATAACCGTTTCGAATGCACGGAAAAAAGGGAACTGACGTCGGCACGTCGTCGAGGACCTCTTATTGCCTGTATGACGTCAGACGGCGTCGCGTGGGCTAGAGTGACGTCCTCGTCGACGTGCAGAGACTAGTAAGAAGATTTCCGTCGAATGCTGGCGCCATGGGAGTATTCATTAGGTGAGGAATCCACAGGTAGTTGTATCCATCAGAAGAAGACTCATTTTTAGATTTGTCCCCACCATTGTCAGAAGACTTACCATCCTTCTTCTTATTGCCATCTTTGTCACCCCCTGTATGAACTTTTCTGTTCACCCTTGTTCTGACCTATTTGTCTGCCTTCTTTCCCAATTCTTGGGGAGAGGTCAGATCCGAGTCCACCAAGTACTGGTGCAACAAATCAGACACACAATTATTAAGAATATGCTCTCTCAGGATCAAGTTATACAGGCTTTCATAATCAGTAACTTTACTGCCATGTAACCACCCCTCCAAGGCCTTCACTGAATGGTCAACAAAGTCTACCCAGTCTTGTGAAGACTCCTTTTTGGTTTCTCTGAACTTCATCCTGTACTGTTCAGTGGTTAAGCCATAACCATCCAGGAGTGCATTTTTAAGAACTGTAAAATTATTGGCATCACTTTCTTTCACAGTAAGGAGCCTATCCCTACCCTTTCCACTAAATGATAGCCATAGGATAGCAGCCCACTGCCTTTGAGGGACATCCTGTACAACACAGGCCCTCTCAAGTGCAGCAAACCACTTGTTAATGTCATCCCCCTCCTTATAAGGGGGAACTATCTTGTGCAGATTCCTGGAATCATGCTCTTTTGCAGGATGACTATGGGGAATACTGCTGCTGCCGCCATGGTTTTCTAAACCCAATTTCTGTCTTTCTCTTTCCACTTCTAGAGACTTCCTATCCAAATCCAGCTTGATCTATTGAGCTCCCTTTCTAACACTCTGTCATCAGGGTGGGTGGGTGAGGCATGTCTAGAGACAGACGTATGCTGAGATTGAACAGAAGGAGACCTGGCCCTAACAGATGGCACCCTAATAGCTTGACTAACAGAAACAGCACTTCTACTATGATGAGAAGGGATACTCTTACTGTGATGTGAGACAACACTATCAGTATGGTGTGACTCTACATCAGTACCAGCTATGCTAGGTGGCTTGCTAGGGGGCAAGCTTGGAAGTTTCCCTCCCACCTCTTTTGCTAGGGGTGCCCCAGAATCAGAGTGGGAACCATCAGCTAACTTTTCAATAGGAGTGCCAGCTCTGGCCTTATCCTGTTCAACAAGCATATTCACTAACAGTTCTCTAGGGGGATTCTTCCCTACACTTAAACATCTTTCTATGCAGAGACTCCTTGCTCCTTTCCAGCTAAGGTGATCATAAGCAAGTTTGGACAGATCAACAGTTTGGCCTGTGCCAGACATTTTAGAAAGTGTTTAAGTGATAGAAAAAGTGAGAAAAAGTTTTTCAGAACTTTTGGAAAGACAGAATTAAAAAAAAAAAACTATTAAAGAACTTTTTAGAAAGTTTAGAGGTACTTTTCAGTACTTAGAAAAGAAGTGAAAAGAGGAAATGCAAAACTTTTTGGTTAGGTGTACATACACTGAACTTGTTTTGTATATTTTTCTCTTATGAAAAGTACAATGACAAAAGTGGTAAGTAGTTACAAAGCACTTATCCCACCACTGCACAACCCATGTAGGAGGCTGGACTGGCTTGTAGTGAGTACCAAGGGGTAATTACACCTTGCACCAGGCCCAGGTATCCCTTATTAGTGTATAGGGTGTCTAGAAGCTTAGGCTGATAGATAATGGTAGCTTAGCAGAGCAGCTTAGGCTGAACTAGGAGACGAGTGAAGCTCCTACAGTACCACTAGTGTCATATGCACAATATCATAAGAAAACACAATACACAGATATACTAAAAATAAAGGTACTTTATTTTTATGACAATATGCCAAAAGTATCTCAGTGAGTACCCTCAGTATGAGGATAGCAAATATACACAAGATATATGTACACAATACCAAAAATATGCAGTATAGTATTAGAAAACAGTGCAAACAATGTATAGTTACAATAGGATGCAATGGGGACACATAGGGATAGGGGCAACACAAACCATATACTCCAAAAGTGGAATGGGAACCCAGAATGGACCCCAAACCTATGTGACCCTGTAGAGGGTCGCTGGGACTGTAAGAAAACAGTGAGGGTTAGAAAAATAGCCCACCCCAAGACCCTGAAAAGTGAGTGCAAAGTGCACTAAAGTTCCCCAAAGGACACAGAAGCCGTGATAGGGGAATTCTGCATGAAAGACACAAACCAGCAATGCAACAATGATGGATTTCCAAACGAGGGTACCTGTGGAACAAGGGGACCAAGTCCAAAAGTCACAAGCAAGTCGGAGATGGGCAGATGCCCAGGAAATGCCAGCTGTGGGTGCAAAGAAGCTGCCACTAGGCAGTAGAAGCTGAGGATTCTGCAGGAACGACAAGGGCTAGAAACTTCCCCTTTGGAGGATGGATGTCCCACATCGTGAAGAGTTGTGCAGAAGTATGTTCCCGCCGAAAGACCGCCAACAAGCCTTGCTAGCTGCAAATTGTGTGGTTAGGGTTTTTGGATCCTGCTGTGGCCCAGGAGGGACCAGGATGTTGTCAATTGCGTCAGGCGACAGAGGGGGCGCCCAGCAAGACAAGGAGCCCTCTCAGGAGCAGGCAGCACCCGAAGAAGTGCCAGAACAGGCACTATGAAGATGAGTGAAACAGTGCTCACCCAAAGTTACACAAAGGAGTCCCACGTCGCCGGAGGACAACTTAGAAAGTCGTGAAATGCAGGTTAGAGTGCCGTGGACTCAGGCTTGGCTGTGCACAAAGGATTTCCACCGGAAGTGCACAGAGGCCGGAGTAGCTGCAAAAGACGCGGTTCCCACCAATGCAGTCTGGCGTGGGGAGGCAAGGACTTACCTCCACCAAACTTGGACTGAAGAGTCACTGGACTGTGGGAGTCACTTGGACAGAGATGCTGGATTCAAGGGACCTCGCTCGTTGTGCTGAGAGGAGACCTAGGGGACCGGTGATGCAGTTATTTGGTGCCTGCGGTAGCAGGGGGAAGATTCCGTTGACCCACAGGAGATTTCTTCGGAGCTTCTAGTGCAGAGAGGAGGCAGACTACCCCCACAGCATGCACCACCAGGAAAACGGTCGAGAAGGCGGCAGGATCAGCGTTACAGAGTTGCAGTAGTCGTTTTAGCTACTTTGTTGCAGTTTTGCAGGCTTCCAGCGCGGTCAGCAGTCGATTCCTTGGCAGAAGGTGAAGAGAGAGATGCAGAGGAACTCTGATGAGCTCTTGCATTCGTTATCTAAGGAATTCCTGTAGGAGGCTGGACTGGCTTGTAATGAGTACCAAGGGGTACTTACACCTTGCACCAGGCCCAGGTATCCCTTATTAGTGTATAGGATGTCTAGCAGCTTAGGCTGATAGATAATGGTAGCTTAGCAGAGCAGCTTAGGCTGAACTAGGAGACGAGTGAAGCTCCTACAGTACCACTAGTGTTATATGCACAATATCATAAGAAAACACAATACACAGATATACTAAAAATAAAGGTACTTTATTTTTATGACAATATGCCAAAAGTATCTCAGTGAGTACCCTCAGTATGAGGATAGCAAAGATACACAAGTTTTATGTACACAATACCAAAAATATGCAGTATAGTATTAGAAAACAGTGCAAACAATGTATAGTTACAATAGGATGCAATGTGGACACATAGGGATAGGGGCAACACAAACTATATACTTCAAAAGTGGAATGCGAACCCCGAATGGACCCCAAACCCATGTGACCTTGTAGAGGGTCGCTGGGACTGTAAGAAAACAGTGAGGGTTAGAAAAATAGCCCACCCCAAGACCCTGAAAAGAGAGTGCAAAGTGCACTAAAGTTCCCCAAAGAGCACAGAAGTCGTGATAGGGGAATTCTGCAGGAAAGACACAAACCAAAAATGCAACAACGATGGATTTCCAAACAAGGGTACCTGTGGAACAAGGGGACCAAGTCCAAAACTCACAAGCAAGTCGGAGATGGGCAGATGCCCAGGAAATGCCAGCTGTGGGTTGTAGGAGGCTGGACTGGCTTGTAGTGAGTACCAAGGGGTACTTGCACCTTGCACCAGGCCCAGTTATCCCTTATTACTGTATAGGGTGTCTAGCAGCATAGGCTGATAGATAATGGTAGCTTAGCAGAGCAGCTTAGGCTGAACTAGGAGACGAGTGAAGCTCCTACAGTACCACTTAGTGTCATATGCACAATATCATAAGAAAACACTATACACAGTTATACTAAAAATAAAGGTACTTTATTTTTATGACAATATGCCAAAGTATCTCAGAGTGTACCCTCAGTGAGAGGATAGGAAATATACACAATATATATATACACAATACCAAAAATATGCAGTATAGTCTTAGAAAACAGTGCAAACAATGTATAGTTACAATAGGATGCAATGGGGACACATAGGGATAGGGGCAACACAAACCATATACTCCAAAAGTGGAATGCGAACCACGAATGGACCCCAAACCTATGTGACCTTGTAGAGGGTCGCTGGGACTATTAGAAAATAGTGAGGGTTAGAAAAATAGCCCACCCCAAGACCCTGGAAAGTGAGTGCAAAGTGCACTAAAGTTCCCCCAAGGACAAAGAAGTCGTGTTAGAGGAATAATGCAGGAAAGACACAAACCAACAATGCAACAACAATGGATTTCCAATCTAGGGTACCTGTGGAACAAGGGGACCAAGTTCCAAAAGTCACAAGCAAGTCGGAGATGGGCAGATGCCCAGGAAATGCCAGCTGTGGGTGCAAAGAAGCTTCTACTGGACAGAAGAAGCTGAGGTTTCTGCAGGAACGAAAAGGGATAGAGACTTCCCCTTTGGTGGACGGATCCCACTCGCTCTGGAGACTCGTGCAGAAGTGTTTTCCCGCCGAAAGACCGCCAACAAGCCTTGCTAGCTGCAAATTGTGCAGTAAGCGTTTTTGGATGCTGCTGTGGCCCAGGAAGGACCAGGATGTCGCAAATTGCGTCAGGAGAGAGAGGAGACGTCGAGCAAGACAAGGAGCCCTCTCAGCAGCAGGTAGGACCCAGAGAAGTGCCAGAAACAGGCACTACAAAGATGTGTGAAACGGTGCTCACCCGAAGTCACACAAAGAAGTCCCACGTCGCCGGAGAACAACTTAGGAGGTCGTGCAATCCATGTTAGAGTGCCGTGGACCCAGGCTGGACTGTGCACAACGGTTTTCCGCCGGAAGTGCACGGAGGCTGGAGTAGCTACAAAAGTTGCGGTTCCCAGCAATGCAGTCTGGCGTGGGGAGGCAAGGACTTACCTCCACCAAACTTGGACTGAAGAGTCACTGGACTGTGGGAGTCACTTGGATAGAGTTGCTGGATTCGAGGGACCTCGCTCGTCGTGCTGAGAGGAGACCCAAGGGACCGGTAATGCAGCTTTTTGGTGCCTGCGGTTGCAGGGGGAAGATTCCGTCGACCCACGGGAGATTTCTTCGGAGCTTCTAGTGCAGAGAGGAGGCAGACTACCCCCACAGCATGCACCACCAGGAAAACAGCCGAGAAGGCGGCAGGATCAGCGTTACAGAGTTGCAGTAGTCGTCTTAGCTACTATGTTGCAGTTTTGCAGGCTTCCAGCGCGGTCAGCAGTCGATTCCTTGGCAGAAGGTGAAGAGAGAGATGCAGAGGAACTCGGATGAGCTCTTGCATTCGTTATCTAAAGTTTCCCCAGAGACAGAGACCCTAAATAGCCAGAAAAGAGTGTTTGGCTATCTAGGAGAGAGGATAGGCTAGCAACACCTGAAGGAGCCTATCAGAAGGAGTCTCTGACGTCACCTGCTGGCCCTGGCCACTCAGAGCAGTCCAGTGTGCCAGCAGCACCTCTGTTTCCAAGATGGCAGAGGTCTGGAGCACACTGGAGGAGCTCTGGACACCTCCCAGGGGAGGTGCAGGTCAGGGGAGTGGTCACTCCCCTTTCCTTTGTCCAGTTTCGCGCCAGAGCACGGCTAAGGGGTCCCCTGAACCGGTGTAGACTGGCTTATGCAGAATTGGGCTCATCTGTGCCCAAGAAAGCATTTCCAGAGGCTGGGGGAGGCTACTCCTCCCCTGCCTTCACACCATTTTCCAAAGGGAGAGGGTGTAACACCATCTCTCAGAGGAAGTCCTTTGTTCTGCCATCCTGGGCCAGGCCTGGCTGGACCCCAGGAGGGCAGATGCCTGTCTGAGGGGTTGGCAACAGCAGCAGCTGCAGTGAAACCCCGGAAAGGTAGTTTGGCAGTACCAGGGTCTGAGCTACAGACCCGTGGGATCATGGGATTGTGACAACTATGCCAGGATGGCATAGAGGGGGCAATTCCATGATCATAGACATGTTACATGGCCATAATCGGAGTTACCATTGTGAAGCTACACATAGGTAGTGACCTATGTGTAGTGCACGTGTGTAGTGGTGTCCCCGCACACACAAAGTCCGGGGAATTTGCCCTGAACAATGTCGGGGCACCTTGGCTAGTGCCAGGGTGCCCACACACTAAGTATCTTTGCACCTAACCTTTACCAGGTAAAGGTTAGACATATAGGTGACTTATAAGTTACTTAAGTGCAGTGGTAAATGGCTGTGAAATAACGTGGACGTTATTTCACTCAGGCTGCAGTGGCAGGCCTGTGTAAGAATTGTCAGAGTTCCCTATGGGTGGCAAAATAAATGCTGCAGCCCATAGGGATCTCCTGGAACCCCAACAGGGAACACATTCAGGCACACTTATGAGCACTGGGGCCCTGGCTGGCAGGGTCCCAGTGACACATACAACTAAAACAACATATATACAGTGAAAAATGGGGGTAACATGCCAGGCAAGATGGTACTTTCCTACACAACCCCCCCCCAAACGAAGGACAATAAGACTAGTCATTACCTGATGGGTCTTCATTGTCTAAGTGGAAATATCTGGAGAGTCCATCTGCATTGGAGTGGGTTCTCCCAGGTCTATGTTCCACTGTATAGTCCATTCCCTGTAGGGATATGGACCACCTCAACAATTTAGGATTTTCACCTTTCATTTGTTTTAGCCAAAGTAGAGGTTTGTGGTCTGTCTGAACAATGAAGTGAGTGCCAAACAGGTATGGCCTCAACTTCTTCAGTGCCCAGACCACAGCAAAGGCCTCCCTCTCTATGGCAGACCAACGCTTTTCTCTAGGGGTCAACCTCCTACTAATAAAAGCAAAAGGTTGATCCTGGCCCTCAGAATTAAGTTGTGATAGGACTGCCCCTACTCCTAATTCAGATGCATCAGTTTGGACATAGAATTTTTTAGAGTAACAAGGGCTTTTTAGGACAGGTGCAGAGCACATGGCCTGCTTCAGCCCCTCAAAAGCTTGCTGACAATTTGCTGTCCATAATACCTTCTTAGGCATTTTCTTTGAAGTGAGGTCATTAAGAGGGGCTGCAATGGAGCCATAGTTCTTTATGAACCTCCTATAGTACCCAGTGAGGCCTAAAATGGCTCTCACCTGAGTCTGAGTAGTAGGGGGAATCCAATCTAAAATAGTTTGGATTTTCCCCTGAAGTGGTGCAATCTGTTCTCCACCAACCAGGTGTCCCAGATAAACCAACTTCCCCTGCCCTATCTGGCACTTTGAAGCCTTGATAGTGAGGCCTGCCTTTTGCAGGGCCTCTAAAACTTTCCATAGGTGGACCAGGTGATCATCCCAGCTGGAGCTAAAGACAGCTATATTGTCCAGATATGCTGCACTAAAAGCGTCCAGCCCTTGCAGGACTGTGTTCACCAACCTCTGAAAAGTGGCAAGTGCATTTTTTAATCCAAAAGGCATTACTGTGAATTGGTAATGGCCTCCAATGGTTGAAAATGCAGTTTTTGCTTTTGCATCTTCTGATAATTTGATCTGCCAATACCCTGCAGTCAAGTCAAAAGTGCTTAGATACTTGGCAGATGCCAGTGTATCTATGAGCTCATCTGCCCTGGGTATAGGGTGAGCATCAGTTTTGGTTACCTGGTTGAGACCTTTGTAGTCTACACAAAACCGCATTTCCTTCTTTCCATCCTTGGAATGAGGTTTTGGTACAAGTACCACAGGAGAGGCCCATGGACTTTCAGAGTGCTCAACCACTCCCAGTTCAAGCATTTTCTGCACCTCTTGCTTTATGCAGTCTCTGACATGCTCAGGCTGCCTATAGATCTTACTTTTGACAGGCAAGCTGTCTCCAGTATCTATAGTGTGCTCACACCAAGAAGTGGTACCTGGCACAGTAGAGAAGAGTTCAGAAAACTGACCCAGGAGATTTATGCAGTGATCTTTCTGCTCAGCAGTAAGACAATCTGCCAGTACACCACCTTCCACTAGAGCATCTTGTTCTGTGGAAGAGAAGAGATCAGGGAGAGGTTCACTCTGTTCTTCCTGTCCCTCATCAGTTGCCATGAGCAGGGTGAGATCAGCCCTGTCATAGTAGGGTTTCAGGCGATTGACATGGAGCACCCTAAGGGGACTCCTGGCAGTGCCTAAGTCAACTAAGTAGGTGACTTCACCCTTCTTTTCAACAATTATGTGGCGTCCATTCCATTTATTTTGGAGTGCTCTTGGGGCCACAGGCTCCAAGACCCACACTTTCTGCCCTGGTTGGTACTGAACCAAAACAGCCTTCTGGTCATGCCATTGCTTTTGGAGCTCTTGGCTGGCCTGAAGGTTTTTACTGGCCTTTTTCATGTACTCAGCCATCCTTGATATGATGCCAAGTACATAGTCCACTATGTCTTGCTTTGGAGCTTTTAAAGGTTGTTCCCAACCCTCCTTGGCAAGTGTTAGAGGACCTCTCACAGGGTGTCCAAAGAGGAGTTCGAAGGGGCTGAAGCCCACTCCTTTCTGGGGTACCTCACTGTAAGCAAAAAGGAGGCATGGTAAAAGAATATCCCATCTCCGGCGGAGTTTTTTAGGGAGTCCCATAATCATGCCTTTGAGAGTTTTGTTAAATCTCTCCACCAGTCCATTTGTTTGTGGATGATAGGGTGTGTTGAACTTGTATGTAACACCACACTCCTTCCACATGGCCTTTAAGTAAGCAGACATGAAATTGCTTCCTCTGTCTGATACCACCTCTTTTGGGAAGCCCACCCTGGAAAAGATTCCCAGGAGGGCCTTTGCCACTGCAGGAGCTGTAGTGGTCCTTAGAGGAATTGCTTCAGGATATCTGGTGGCATGGTCCACTACCACCAAGATAAACCTATTGCCTGAAGCCAAGTCAAGGGGGCCAACTATGTCAACCCCTACCCTTTCAAAGGGAACCCCATCCAGAGGCAGTGGAATAAGGGGTGCCTTTGGAGTGCCACCTGTCTTGCCACTGGCTTGACAGGTTTCACAGGACTTACAAAATTCCTTTGTGTCCTCAGACATTCTAGGCCAATGAAACAAGGGAACAAGCTTGTCCCAAGTTTTCATTTGCCCCAAATGTCCAGCTAAGGGAATGTTGTGAGCTAGAGTTAGTAGGAACTTTCTGTACTCCTGAGGAATCACCAATCTCCTGGCAGCTCCAGGTTTTGGATCCCTTGCTTCAGTGTACAAGAGGTTGTCCTCCTAGTGAACTCTGTGTGAGTCACTGACATCCCCATTTGCTTGTTTGACAGCTTGCTGCCTTAGACCCTCTAGTGTGGGACAGGTATGCTGTGCCACACTCAGCTCCTCCCTGGCAGGCCCCCCTTCACCCAAAAGCTCACCAGTATCTGCTTCCAGCTCCTCTGGTGTAGGTTCTGCACAGGGTGGAAATTCTTCTTCCTCAGAAGTAGAATCCACTGTAGAGGGAGGGATAGTAGGTAGTGTTTTACTTCTACTAGCCCTAGCTTTAGGGAGCACTTGGTCCATTCTTCCAGGATCCAAGTCACCCTGTCCTTTTTGCTTTTTGGCCTGAGCCCTGGTCAAAGCAAAAATATGCCCTGGAATGCCCAGCATTGCTGCATGAGCCTCCAACTCCACTTCTGCCCAAGCTGATGTCTCTAAATCATTCCCTAATAGACAGTCTACAGGTAAATCTGAGGCAACCACAACTTTCTTTGGGCCAGTAACCCCCCCCCCCACAGTTGAGATTCACAACAGCCATGGGGTGGCTAAGGGTGTTGTTATGAGCATCGGTTACTTGGTACTGGTGACCAAGTAGGTGTTGTTCAGTGTGGACCAGTTTCTCTATTAACATTGTAACACTGGCACCAGTGTCCCTATAGGCCTGAACCTCAACACCATTTATTAGGGGTAGTTGCTTGTACTTATCCATGTTAAGGGGACAAGCAACCAAGGTGGCTAAATCAATTGCCCCCTCAGAGACTAACACAGCCTCTGTGGTCTCCCTAATCAGACCAACCCCAACTAAGTTACCAAAAGTGAGCCCAGCTACTCCCTTGGATTGGCTATTAGTAGGTTTGCTCCCACCACCACTGCTATTAGTAGGGACACTAGGTGTAGCAGTAGGGGTTGTAGTGGTAGGAGGCTTGGTGCTTTTCTTTGGACAACTGGGATCTGTTGTCCAATGGCCTTTTATTTCACATAAATAGCACCATGGTTTCTTTTCTTTGTTTTGATTTGAAGAGGATTTGGGCCCACCACCCCCACCAGAGTGTTTTTGTGGGCCTGATGAACACTCAGTTTTAGATTTGTCCCCACCCTTGTCAGAAGACTTACCATCCTTCTTGTTGCCATCTTTGTCACCCCCTGTATGAACTTTTCTGTTCACCCTTGTTCTGACCCATTTGTCTGCCTTCTTTTCCAATTCTTGGGGAGAGGTCAGATCAAAGTCCACCAGGTACTGGTGCAACAAATCAGACACACAATTATTAAGAATATGCTCTCTCAAGATCAAGTTATACAGACTTTCATAATCAGTAACTTTACTGCCATGTAACCACCCCTCCAAGGCTTTCACTGAATGGTCAACAAAGTCTACCCAGTCTTGTGAAGACTCCTTTTTGGTTTCTCTGAACTTCATCCTGTACTGTTCAGTGGTTAAGCCATAACCATCTAGGAGTGCATTCTTAAGAACTGCAAAATTATTGGCATCACTTTCTCTCACAGTAAGGAGCCTATCCCTACCCTTTCCACTAAATGATAGCCATAGGATAGCAGCCCACTGCCTTTGAGGGACATCCTGTACAACACAGGCCCTCTCAAGTGCAGCAAACCACTTGTTAATGTCATCCCCCTCCTTATAAGGGGGAACTATCTTGTGCAGATTCCTGGAATCATGCTCTTTTGCAGGATGACTATGGGGAATACTGCTGCTGCCACCATGGGTTTCTAAACCCAATTTCTGTCTTTCTCTTTCCACTTCCAAGGACTGTCTATCCAAATCCGGCTGTTGCTTCTTGAGCTTCAGTCTGGTTTGTTCCACTCTCAATCTATTGAGCTCCCTTTCTAACACTATGTCATCAGGGTGGGTGGGTGGTACATGCCTTGAAACAGAAGTATGGTGAGAATGAACAGAAGGAGACCTGTCCCTAACAGAAGGCATCCTAACAGCTTGGCTAACAGAAACATCAATTCTACTATGATGAGAAGGAATACTTTTGCTATGATGTGAGACAACACTATCAGTATGGTGTGACTCTACATCAGTACCAAATATGCTAAGTTGTCTGATAATGGGCAGGCTAGGAAGTTTCTTTTCTGAATCTTTTTCTAGGGGTGTCCCAGGGTCAGATTGGGAACTATTAGCTACTTTTTCAACAGAAGTGGCTCCTCTGGCCTTATCTTGTTCAACAAGCATGTTAACTAACAGTTCTCTAGAGGGATTCTTCCCTACACTTAAACCTCTTTCTATGCAGAGACTCCTTGCTCCTTTCCAGCTAAGGTGATCATAAGCAAGTTTGGACAGATCAACAGTTTGGCCTGTGCCAGACATTTTAGAAAGTGTTTAAGAGATAGAAAAAGTGAGAAAAAAGTTTTTCAGAACTTTTAGAAAGACAGAAAAAAAACTTTTAAAACTGTTTAAGAACTTTTTAGAAAGTTTAGAGGTACTTTTCAGCACTTTAGAAAAGAAGTGAGAAAAGAAAAGCAAAACTTTTTGGTTAGGTGTACATACACTGAACTTGTTTTGTATATTTTTCTCTTATGAAAAGTACAATGACAAAAGTGGTAAGTAGTTGCAAAGTACTTATCCCACCGCTGCACAACCAATGTAGGAGGCTGGACTGGCTTGTAGTGAGTACCAAGGGGTACTTGCACCTTGCACCAGGCACAGTTATCCCTTATTAGTGTATAGGGTGTCTAGCAGCTTAGGCTGATAGATAATGGTAGCTTAGCAGAGCAGCTTAGGCTGAACTAGGAGACGAGTGAAGCTCCTACAGTACCACTAGTGTCACTTGCACAATATCATAAGAAAACACAATACACAGATATACTAAAAATAAAGGTACTTTATTTTTATGACAATATGCCAAAGTATCTCAGTGAGTACCCTCAGTATGAGGATAGCAAATATACACAAGATATATGTACACAATACCAAAAATATGCAGTATAGTATCAGAAAACAGTGCAAACAATGTATAGTTACAATAGGATGCAATGGGGACACATAGGGATAGGGGCAACACAAACCATATACTCCAAAAGTGGAATGCGAACCACGAATGGACCCCAAACCTATGTGACCTTGTAGAGGGTCGCTGGGACTGTAAGAAAACAGTGAGGGTTAGAAAAATAGCCCACCCCAAGACCCTGAAAAGTGAGTGCAAAGTGCACTAAAGTTCCCCAAAGGACACAGAAGACGTGATAGGGGAATTCTGCAGGAAAGACACAAACCAGCAATGCAACAACAATGGATTTCCAAACGAGGGTACCTGTGGAACAAGGGGACCAAGTCCACAAGTCACAAGCAAGTCGGAGATGGGCAGATGCCCAGGAAATGCCAGCTGTGGGTGCAAAGAAGCTGCTACCAGGCAGTAGAAGCTGAGGATTCTGCAGGAACGACAAGGGCTAGAAACTTCCCCTTTGGAGGATGGATGTCCCACGTCGTGAAGAGTTGTGCAGAAGTGTTTTCCCGCCAAAAGACCACCAACAAGCCTTGCTAACTGCAAATCGTGCGGTTAGGGTTTTTGGATGCTGCTGTGGCCCAGGAGGGACCAGGATGTCGCCAATTGTGTCAGGGGACAGAGGGGGTGCCCAGCAAGACAAGGAGCTCTCTCAGAAGCAGGCAGCACTCAGAAGTGCCAGAAGGAATGGTTTCTTACCTGTAACTCCAGTTCTCTCGTAGGGATATTTCCTTGATAGTCATAAGCACTGAATAGTTCCGTGCGCCTGCGGGGACCCCGGAGCACTGATGTGAAGTATATTCTTAAGTGCAAATACCAGCCCTTTGAAAAAGGTCTGTCAAAAAGCCACTTAAGAATGACACTGTGCAGCCTATGTTAACAGCTACACAGGCCAAATTGTTGAAAAGAAAACAGCTGTAGTGTAAATTCACGTTCAAATACCTATTTATTCTAGAAATGAGATAAAAAATACATACTTTATTTACACCTCTCATGAGAATAAAACAATGCAGGGCAGTGTAGCCCATAGGCTGCCATTATACAGAATGTAAATAGAGCTGTGCCTTTAAGAAATTAAAGTCTTCTTGTATCCCATCATGCGCAGCAAAAGGCAGTTGCCTCAGTTCTTTTTGAGGGCTTGTAACCTGATATGAAGGAACAAAACATTCGTTGGAGTACCAACATCGATACTACTATGGTAACCTCTTCTACGTCAACTCCACCGGGGAGGAGGGAGGGTTGCTTATGACTATCATGGAAATACCCCTTCGAGAGAACTGGAGTTACAGGTAAGAAACCATTCCTTCTCTCGTAGGGGATTTCCATGTATAGTCATAAGCACTGAATAGACTAGCAAGCCCATCCCCATACCCGCGGTGGAGTAGACAGAATAATACTGACAAAGAAAAAACATGAGTCATGCAAATAAATTCTTAAGCAAAGCCTGTCCAACCTGCGCATCTGCCCTAGCGTCTGTATCAAGGCAGTAATGCTGAGTAAAGGTATGGACCGACTTCCAAGTGGCAGCCTTGCATATTTCTGCCACAGGGACATTTCTCATCAAGGCTGCAGTAGCTGCCTTCCCTCTAGTAGAGTGGGCTTTTGGCCTACCACCAAGGGATTTGTTCGCTAACTGATAACATAACATTATACATGAAACAATCCATCTGGGTAAAGATTGCTTAGACGTGCCCAACCCTGTTCTAACTGGGCCATAGTTATCTAAGAGTTGTTGTGATTTACGTAAGCATTTTGTCCTGTCCAAGTAAAATTTCAAAACCCTCTTGACATCTAGAGAGTGCAGAGCTCTCTCAGCAGGAGTAGTTGGATTTTGAAAGAAAGTCGGTAATGAAATAGTTTGGTTCACATGAAAGTCGGAGACGACTTTTGGTAAAAATGTTGGATGAGTCCTCATTACCACTTTTGCAGAATGAAAGACGTGTAAGGCTCTTGAGCGCAAAGGGCCTGGATTTCGCTGACCCTACGCGCTGAAGTGATTGCCACCAGAAAAGCAGTTTTTCATGTGAGATGTTGAAGTGATGCCTTGTGTATTGGCTCGAATGGAGGTAGCATCAGACGTGATAAGACAACATTCAGTTCCCATGGAGGAGATGGCTTTCTAATTGGAGGAAAGACCTTTTTTAAACCTTCCAGGAAGTCCTTAATAATTGGAATACTAAAAAAGGAAGTTTGTGAAGGGCTCTTTCTGTATGCCGTTACAGCCGCCAGGTGTACCTTTATCGATGACAGTTGTAAGCCCAATTTTGCCAAACTTAGCAAGTATGGCAGGATAGATTCCTCTCCACAGGATACCGGGTCAATGCTGTTGTCCACCACACACAGAATCTCTTCCACTTGCTTGCATAAGCCGATCATGTGGAAGGGCGCTTTGCTTCTTTCAGGATTTCCATACAGTCCTGAGGTAGGTTCAAGTGTCCATATTGCACTAGCTCAGGAGCCATGCTGCCAAACTCAATGATGAGAGGTTGGGATGAGATATCTGCCCTCTGAATTTCGTGAGCAGGTCCGGACGATAAGGCAGCCTGATGTGTTGTTTGAGTGACCGGTGAAGAAGGTCTGGAAACCACCATTGGCGTGGCCATTCCAGAGCAATTAGGATCATTTTGGACTGAGCATTGGATAACTTCTGGAGGACCGCCGGAATCAGGGGAAACGGTGGAAAGGCGTAAAGAAATGCTCCTGACCAGCTTATCCACAGGGCATTCCCCAGTGTCCCTGGATGGTAATATCTGGAGGCGAAGTTTTGACATTTTTTGTTTTCTGGAGTTGCGAATAGGTCTATAGAGGGGGTACCCCATAGTGCGAAAATGGAACGCACGACGTCATCGTGTAGCACCCATTCGTGGTTCTCGTCCTTTACGCGACTGAGAGCATCCGCTTGAACATTCTGGATGCCAGGCAGGTGAGTTGCCACTAGCGACAGGTTCCTGGCTAGAAGCCAATGCCAGATTTTCTGAGCCTCTCTGGATAAGATCCTGGACCGGGTGCCTCCCTGTTTGTTTACATAGTACATATTGGCCACGTTGTCCATCTGGAGAAGGAGAGTTTCCGCTCTCAGAGAGGGGAGGAAGGCTTTGAGCGCAAGGTGGACTGCGCAAAGCTCCAGCAGGTTGATATGATAGAGACTCTCTCTCTGTGACCACTTGCCTTGGACTCGAAGATGTCCCATGTGCGCTCCCCTTCCGAGCAGTGACGCATCTGTTACGATGGTTTGAGCTGGAGGCTGATGTTGGAACAGAATCCCCACCAAGAGATTGTTGGGTGAACACCACCACTTGAGGGACTGTAAGGCGTGGGGAGAAAGGAGGACTTTGCTCTCCCAATTGTCCATCAGTTGACACCATTGATCCTCCAAGTTTTCCTGTAAGGGTCTCATATGGAGGCGAGCATTGGGAACGAGATGGATACAAGATGCCATCGAGCCCAGTAGAGAGGCTATTACTCTTGCCGTGGTCTGTGGAGTTTCCTGTAGTTGTTTGCACTTTTGGAGAATCGATAATCGGCGTTCCTCCGAAAGAAACACCTTTCCTAAATTGGTATCTATAATGGCCCCTAAGTAATGCAACCTCTGAACAGGCGTCGCTGTGGACTTCAGGAGATTGACTTGGAGACCGAGATTCTGTAACAGCTGTAGAGCGGGTTGAAATGCTGTTGCGCCTCCAGATAACTGGAGGCCTTTATGAGCCAATCGTCTAGATAGGGGTAGACAAATATTCGATGTTTTCTCAAGTGGGCGGCTACCACCGCCATGCATTTGGAAAAGGTTCTTGCCGCTGATTTGAGGCCGAAGGGTAGAACCGCAAATTGGTAATGACGTTTTCCGACGGTGAACCTTAGGAATTTCCGATGTTTCTTTGTCACCGGAATATGAAAGTAAGCGTCGCAAAGGTCTATCGCGCAGAGCCAGTCGCCCTGATGTAGATGTGGGTAAATTTGGTGCAAGGATAGCATCCTGAATTTCTCTTTGCGAATCCACTTGTTTGCTGTCCTTAGATCTAGAATGGGACGAAACTCTTGCTTGTCTTTCTTTGGCACAGGGAAATACCTCGAATAAATCCCTTTCCCTTGCTGGCTGATCGGGACGGGTTCTATGGCTCTTTTTTGTAATAGAGTATTGACTTCTAACTGAAGAGCTTCGAGGTGGTGGCTGTCTGGTTTGGGTGGAACAGATGGTGGAGGACTGGTGAATCTGAGAGCGTAACCATGCCGAACAATATTCAATACCCAGGCGTCTGATGTGATGTGTAGCCACTCGTCCAGATGATTTGAGATACTTCCCCCTACCGGAGTGGATAACGGAGGAGGGGGAAGCGAAGTTTCAGGGCTTAGACGCGGGAGCTTGTCGGGTTGCCTGAGTCTGTAGTGTTGTACGACCCCTTGTCGACCTTCGTTGTGTGGAAAAGCCCCTTTGATGCTGCTGCTGCTGCAGCTGCTGGGGGTGTGAAGACATCCAGTGTGGTGTCTGATACCTGTGGGTGAAAAGTCTTCGCTGATATGGACGGAATACCTTTCGTTGTTCTTTCGGGCGTTCCATGCCTACCGCTTTTAGAGTATCCAGCTCAGACTTCATCCTGGCCATCTCATCATCGGCATGAGAGCCGAACAATGTGGAGCCTGAGAAAGGCAAATTTTTTATTCTCTGCTGTGCTTCTGGCTTGAGAGATGTTAATCGCAACCATGCATGTCTTCTTAGCGCTATTCCGTGAGGGTAGTTATGTGCGGACAGCACCGAAGAATCAGCCGCAGCACTTATTACCTGGTTAGAAACCATGGCTCCCTCACTCACGACCTCCAGGAAATCTTCCCTTTTGTCCTTAGGAAGATGCTCCGCAAACTGCAGTAGAGAGTCCCAGAGGGCCGATCGTATCTCCCTAATAAAGCAGTGGCGCTGGCTGCTTTCATTGTGATGGCTGCAGTAGAGCATACTTTTCAGCCTGCAGCATCGATCTTTCTGCTCTCTTTATCCGGAGGCGAGGAGGAAGACGGTGATGTAGAATGCAATTTCTTTGCCGCTACTATAACCACCGAGTCCGGTACTGGGTCCGACCTCAAGAATAGAGGATCTTGTTCCGGTGGACGATACTTCTTAATAAGTCTGGAAGGAGCAGACTTCGTTGTGGCCTGTGTAAGAAAAATATCCATTGTCGGTTCAATAAGACCTGGAACCAGTGGAAGCAAAGGTCTCGAAGATGTCCTCTGATGCAAGGTCTTGAAGATTACGGATGTCGATGGAGCAGGTACCGCCAACGGGATATTCAGTTTGGTCGCCCCTCGCACTAAGACCTCCTGGAATGTATTCACATCATCTATGGGGGACACTCTCGGGGACGGTGAGTCCGATAGAGTTGGAGAGTAGTCCCATGTAGACGAAGAAGAGTGTCTATGATGTGAATGCTGAGATATCTGCCGTGACTCATGACTGTGGTGCCGAGAGGAAGATGAACGTCTAGAGGAATGCCTTATGGATCGTGTTGGAGTCTTCAGGCTTCGACTGCTGACCGCGCTGGAAGCCTGCAAACCTGCAACATAGTAGCAAAGACGACTACTGCAACTCTGTAACGCTGATCCTGCCGCCTTCTCGACTGTTTTCCTGCTTGTGCATGCTGTGGGGGTAGCCTGCCTCCTCTCTGCACCAGAAGCTCCGAAGAAATCTCCCGTGGGTCGACGGAATCTTCCCCCTGCAACCGCAGGCACCAAAAAGCTGCATTACCGGTCCCTTGGGTCTCCTCTCAGCACGACGAGCGAGGTCCCTCGAATCCAGCGACTCTGTCCAAGTGACCCCCACAGTCCAGTGACTCTTCAGTCCAAGTTTGGTGGAGGTAAGTCCTTGCCTCACCTCGCTGGGCTGCATTGCTGGGAACCACAACTTTTGCAGCTACTCCGGCCCCTGTGCACTTCCGGCGGAAATCCTTTGTGCAAAGCCAAGCCTGGGTCCACGGCATTCTAACCTGCATTGCACGACTTTCTAAGTTGGTCTCCGGCGATGTGGGACTCCTTTGTGCAACTTCGGCGAGCACCGTTTCATGCATCCTTGTAGTGCCTGTTTCTGGCACTTCTCCGGGTGCTACCGGCTTCAGAGAGGGCTCCTTGTCTTGCTCGACGTACCCTCTCTCTGCTGGTCCAATTTGCGACCTCCTGGTCCCTCCAGGGCCTCAGCAGCTTCCAAAAACACTAACCGCACGATTTGCAGCTAGCAAGGCTTGTTGGCATTCTTTCGGTGGGAAAGCACTTCTGCACGACTCTCCACGGCGAGAGGGATCCGTCCACCAAAGGAACAGTCTCTAGCCCTTTTCGTTCTTGCAGAAACCTCAGCTTCTTCTGTACAGTAGAAGCTTCTTTGCACCCGCAGCTGGCATTTCCTGGGCATTTGCCCATCTCCGACTTGCTTGTGACTTTTGGACTTGGTCCCCTTGTTCCACAGGTACCCTAGATTGGAAATCCACAGTGTTGCATTGCTGGTTTGTGTCTTTCCTGCATTATTCCTCTAACACGACTTCTTTGTCCTTAGGGGAACTTTAGTGCACTTTGCACTCACTTTTCAGGGTCTTGGGGAGGGTTATTTTTCTAACTCTCACTATTTTCTAATAGTCCCAGCGACCCTCTACAAGGTCACATAGGTTTGGGGTCCATTCGTGGTTCGCATTCCACTTTTGGAGTATATGGTTTGTGTTGCCCCTATCCCTATGTTTCCCCATTGCATCCTATTGTAATTACAGTATACATTGTTTGCACTGTTTTCTAAGACTATACTGCATATTTTTGCTATTGTGTATATATATCTTGTGTATATTTCCTGTCCTCTCACTGAGGGTACACTCTAAGATACTTTGGCATATTGTCATAAAAATAAAGTACCTTTATTTTTAGTATAACTGTGTATTGTGTTTTCTTATGATATTGTGCATATGACACTAAGTGGTACTGTAGTAGCTTCACACGTCTCCTAGTTCAGCCTAAGCTGCTCTGCTAAGCTACCATTATCTATCAGCCTAAGCTGCTAGACACCCTATACACTAATAAGGGATAACTGGGCCTGGTGCAAGGTGCAAGTACCCCTTGGTACTCACTACAAGCCAGTCCAGCCTCCTACAGAAGGTGAAGAGAGAGATGCAGAGGAACTCTGATGAGCTCTTGCATTCGTTTTCTAAGGAATTCTCCAAAGCTGAGACCCTAAATAGCCAGAAAAGAGGGTTTGGCTACTTAGGAGAGAGGATAGGCTAGCAACACCTGAAGGAGCCTATCAGAAGGAGTCTCTGACATCACCTGCTGGCCCTGGCCACTCAGAGCAGTCCAGTGTGCCAGCAGCACCTCTGTTTCCAAGATGGCAGAGGTCTGGAGCACACTGGAGGAGCTCTGGGCACCTCCCAGGGGAGGTGCAGGTCAGGGGAGTGGTCACTCCCCTTTCCTTTGTCCAGTTTCGCGCCAGAGCAGGGCTGAGGGGTCCCTGAACCGGTGTAGACTGGCTTATGCAGAAATGGGCACCATCTGTGCCCATGAAAGCATTTCCAGAGGCTGGGGGAGGCTACTCCTCCCCTGCCTTAACACCTTTTTCCAAAGGGAGAGGGTGTAACACCCTCTCTCTGAGGAAGTCCTTTGTTCTGCCTTCCTGGGCCAAGCCTGGCTGGACCCCAGGAGGGCAGAAACCTGTCTGAGGGGTTGGCAGCAGCAGCAGCTGCAGTGAAACCCCTGAAAAGGCAGTTTGGCAGTACCAGGGTCTGTGCTAGAGACCTGTGGGATCATGGGATTGTGCCAACAATGCGAGGATGGCATTGAGGGGGCAATTCCATGATCATAGACATGATACATAGCCATATTCGGAGTTACCATTGTGAAACTACACATAGGTAGTGACCGATGTGTAGTGCTCGCGTGTAATGGTGTCCCCGCACTCACAAAGTCCGGGGAATTTGCCCTGAACCATGTGGGGGCACCTTGGCTAGTGCCAGGGTGCCCACGCACTAAGTAACTTAGCACCTAACCTTTACCAGGTAAAGGTTAGACATATAGGTGACTTATAAGTTACTTAAGTGCAGTGGTAAATGGCTGTGAAATAACGTGGACGTTATTTCACTCAGGCTGCAGTGGCAGGCCTGTGTAAGAATTGTCAGAGCTCCCTATGGGTGGCAAAAGAAATGCTGCAGCCCATAGGGATCTCCTGGAACCCCAATACCCTGGGTTCCTCAGTACCATATACTAGGGAATTATAATGGTGTTCCAGTATGCCAATGTAAATTGGTGAAATTGGTCACTAGCCTTTTCGTGACAATTTGGAAAGAAATGAGAGAGCATAACCACTGGGGTTCTGGATAGCAGAGCCTCAGTGAGACAGTTAGTCATAACACAGGTAACACATACAGGGCACCCTTATGAGCACTGGGGCCCTGGCTGGCAGGGTCCCAGTGGCACATACAACTAAAACAACGTATATACAGTGAAAAATGGGGGTAACATGCCAGGCAAGATGGTACTTCCCTACAGTATCTAGTAGTGACTAAAGGGTCATCTACCTTAGGGTGGCTAAACCCACTAAGTGACCACTTCATGTGGGCAGAGGCGACTTCCCTAGCCCCGAAAGATTATTTTCCTACCATGCAAGATGGAGGAAAATGAAATGGTGAGGTCACCTCACATGCAACACCTTAGGAGTGGTGCAAGCTGTGGGTGGCCTCTATTCCTATCCTTTGTGCATTTTCCCAACATTGCTCCTGCCAAAAGTGGAGGTTTGCAATGGGGGCAGCCATCTTCTGCTAGCAGTAGGGCTAGGGGTCAAGTTGGGCTGCAGCATTTCTTTTGCCACAAATACGGAGCTCTGACAATTCTTACACAGGCCTGCCACTGCAGCGTGAGTGAAATAACGTCCACGTTATTTCACAGCCATTTTACACTGCACTTAAGTAACTTATAAGTCACCTATATGTCTAACCTTTACCTGGTAAAGGTTAGGTGCAAAGTTACTTAGTGTGAGGGCACCCTGGCACTAGCCAAGGTGCCCCCACATTGTTCAGGGCCAATTTCCCGGACTTTGTGAGTGCGGGGACACCATTACACGCGTGCACTACATATAGGTCACTACCTATATGTAGCTTCACAATGGTAACTCCGAATATGGCCATGTAACATGTCTATGATCATGGAATTGCCGCCTCTATGCCATCCTGGCATAGTTGGCACAATCCCATGATCCCAGTGGTCTGTAGCACAGACCATGGTACTGCCAAACTGCCTTTCCCAGGGTTTCACTGCAGCTGCTGCTGCTGCCAACCCCTCAGACAGGCTTCTGCCCTCCTGGGGTCCAGCAAGGCCTGGCCCAGGATGGCAGAACAAAGGACTTCCTCTGAGAGAGGGTGTTACACCCTCTCCCTTTGGACAATGGTGTGAAGGCAGGGGAGGAGTAGCCTCCCCCAGCCTCTGGAAATGCTTTCATGGGCACACATGGTGCCCATTTCTGCATAAGCCAGTCTACACCGGTTCAGGGACCCCTTAGCCTTGCTCTGGCACGAAACTGGACAGAGGAAAGGGGAGTGACCACTCCCCTGACCTGCACCTCCCCTGGGAGGTGTCCATAGCTCCTCCAGTGTGCTCCCGACCTCTGCCATCTTGGAAACAGAGGTGCTGCTGGCACACTGGACTGCTCTGAGTGGCCAGTGCCACCAGGTGACGTCAGAGACTCCTTCTGATAGGCTCCTTCAGGTGTTGCTAGCCTATCCTCTCTACTAGGTAGCCAAACCCTCTTTTCTGGCTAGTTAGGGTCTCTGTCTCTGGGGAAACTTTAGATAACGAATGCAAGAGCTCATCCGAGTTCCTCTGCATCTCTCTCTTCACCTTTTGCCAAGGAATCGACTGCTGACCGCGCTGGAAGCCTGCAAAACTGCAACATAGTAGCTAAGACGACTACTGCAACTCTGTAACGCTGATCCTGCCGCCTTCACAACTGTTTTCCTGGTGGTACATGCTGTGGGGGTAGTCTGCCTCCTCTCTGCACTAGAAGCTCCGAAGAAATCTCCCGTGGGTCGACGGAATCTTCCCCCTGCAACCGCAGGCACCAAAAAGCTGCATTACCGGTCCCTTGGGTCTCCTCTCAGCACAATGAGCGAGGTCCCTCGAATCCAGCAACTGTGTCCAAGTGACCCCCACCGTCCAGTGACTCTTCAGTCCAAGTTTGGTGGAGGTAAGTCCTTGCCTCCCCACGCCAGACTGCATTGCTGGGAACCGCGACTTTTGCAGCTACTCCGGCCCCTGTGCACTTCCGGCAGAAATCCTTTGTGCACAGCCAAGCCTGGGTCCACAGCACTCTAACCTGCATTGCACGACTTTCTAAGTTGGTCTCCGGCGACGTGGGACTCCTTTGTGTAACTTCGGGTGAGCACCGTTTCACACATCCTTGAAGTGCCTGTTTCTGGCACTTCTCCGGGTGCTACCTGCTGCTAAGAGGGCTCCTTGCCTTGCTCGATGTCTCCTCTGCCTCCTGGCGCAATTTGCGACATCCTGGTCCTTCCTGGGCTACAGCAGCATCCAAAAACGCTATCCGCAAGATTTGCAGCTAGCAAGGCTTGTTGGCATTCTTTTGGTGGGAAAACACTTCTGCACAACTCTCCACGGCGTGAGGGATCCATCTTCCAAAGGGAAAGTCTCTAGCCCTTGTCGTTCCTGCAGAAACCTCAGCTTCTTCTGTCCAGTAGAAGCTTCTTTGGACCTTCAGCTGGCATTTCCTGGGCATCTGCCCATCTCCGACTTGCTTGTGACTTTTGGACTTGGTCCCCTTGTTCCACAGGTACCCTCGACTGGAAATCCATCATTGTTGCATTGCTGGTTTGTGTCTTTCCTGCAGTATTTCTCTATCACAACTTCTTTGTCCTTGGGGGAACTTTAGTGCACTTTGCACTCACTTTCCAGGGTCTTGGGGTGGGCTATTTTTCTAACCCTCACTATTTTCTAATAGTCCCAGCGACCCTCTACAAGGTCACATAGGTTTGGGGTCCATTCGTGGTTCGCATTCCACTTTTGGAGTATATGGTTTGTGTTGCCCCTATCCCTATGTGTCCCCATTGCATCCTATTGTAACTATACATTGTTTGCACTGTTTTCTAAGACTATACTGCATATTTTTGGTATTGTGTATATATATCTTGTGTATATTTCCTATCCTCTCACTGAGGGTACACTCTGAGACACTTTGGCATATTGTCATAAAAATAAAGTACCTTTATTTTTAGTATAACTGTGTATAGTGTTTTCTTATGATATTGTGCATATGACACTAAGTGGTACTGTAGGAGCTTCACTCGTCTCCTAGTTCAGCCTAAGCTGCTCTGCTAAGCTACCATTATCTATCAGCCCATGCTGCTAGACACTCTATACACTAATAAGGGATAACTGGGCCTGGTGCAAGGTGCAAGTACCCCTTGGTACTCACTACAAGCCAGTCCAGCCTCCTACATTGGTTGTGCAGCGGTGGGATAAGTGCTTTGAGACTACTTACCACTCTTGTCATTGTACTTTTCATAGGAGAAAAATATACAAAACAAGTTCAGTGTGAATACACATAACCAAAAAGTTTTGCATTTCCTCTTTTCACTCTATTCTAAGTGCTGAAAAGTACTTCTAAACTTTCTAAAAAGTTCTAAAAAGTTTTTTTTTTGCCTTTCTAAAAGTTCTGAAAACTTTTTTCTCTTTTTCTATCACTTTAACCCTCTCTAAAAATGTCTGGCACAGGCCAAAATGTTGATCTGTCCAAACTTGCATATGATCCCCATAGCTGGAAAGGATCAAGGAGTCTCTGCATAGAGAGAGGTTTGAGTGTAGGGAAGAATCCTTCCTTGGAATTGTTACTTAACATGCTTAGAGAACAAGATAAGGCTAAAAGTGCCCCATCTGTTGAAAAAGTAGCTAATGGTTCCCAATCTGATCCAGGGACTCCCCCAGGAAAAGATTCAGGAAAGAAACTTCTTAGCCTGCCCATTACTAGACAGTCTAGCATAGTTGTTACTGAGGTGGAGTCACATCATTCAGATGATGTGCTCTCACATTACACTGTCAGCCAAGCTGTTAGGGTCCCCTCTGTAAGGGACAGGTCTCCTTCTGTTCATTCCCATCATACCTCTGTATCTAGGAATGTCCCTCCCACCAACCCTGATGACAGATTGTTAGAAAGGGAACTCAATAAGGTGAGTGTGGAACAAACCAGACTGAAGCTTAAAAAGCAACAGCTGGATTTGGATAGACAGTCTTTAGAACTAGAGAAGGAAAGACAGAAGTTGGGTTTTGAAACCCATGGTGGCAGCAGCAGTATTCCCCATAGTCATCCTGCAAAAGAGCATGATTCCAGGAATCTGCATAAGATAGTTCCCCCTTATAAGGAGGGGGATGACATTAACAAGTGGTTTGCTGCACTTGAGAGGGCCTGTGTTGTACAGGATGTCCCTCAAAGGCAGTGGGCTGCTATCCTATGGCTATCATTTAGTGGAAAAGGTAGGGATAGGCTCCTTACTGTGAAAGAAAGTGAAGCCAATGATTACAAAGTTCTTAAGAATGCACTCCTGGATGGTTATGGCTTAACCACTGAACAATACAGGATAAAGTTCAGAGAGACCAAAAAGGAGTCTTCACAAGACTGGGTTGATTTCATTGACCATTCAGTGAAGGCCTTGGAGGGGTGGTTACATGGCAGTAAAGTTACTGATTATGACAGCCTGTATAACTTGAATCTGAGAGAGCATATTCTTAATAATTGTGTGTCTGATTTGTTGCACCAGTACTTGGTGGACTCTGATCTGACCTCTCCCCAAGAATTGGGAAAGAAGGCAGACAAATGGGTCGGAACAAGGGTGAACAGAAAAGTTCATACAGGGGGTGACAAAGATGGCAACAAGAAGAAGGATGGTAAGTCTTCTGACAAGGGTGGGGACAAATCTAAAAATGAGTCTTCATCAGGCCCACAAAAACACTCTGGTGGGGGTGGTGGGCCCAAATCCTCTTCTAATCAAAACAAAGAAAAGAAACCATGGTGCTATTTATGTAAAATAAAAGGCCATTGGACAATAGCTCCAAGTTGTCCAAAGAATAGCACCAAGCCTTCTACCACTACAACCCCTACTGCTACACCTAGTGTCCCTACTAATAGCAGTGGTGGTGGGAGCAAACCTACTAATAGCCAATCCAAGGGAGTAGCTGGGCTCACTTTTGGTAACTTAGTTGGGGTTGGTCTTGTTAGGGAGACCACAGAGGCTGTGTTAGTCTCTGAGGGGGCTATTGATTTAGCCACCTTAGTTGCTTGTCCCCTTAATATGTATAAGTACAAGCAGCTACCCCTAATAAATGGTGTTGAGGTTCAGGCCTACAGGGACACAGGTGCCAGTGTCACAATGGTGATAGAGAAACTGGTCCACCCTGAACAATACCTACTTGGTCACCAGTACCAAGTAACCGATGCTCACAACAACACACTTAGCCACCCCATGGCTGTTGTAAATCTCAACTGGGGGGGGAGTTACTGGTCCAAAGAAAGTTGTGGTAGCCTCAGATTTACCTGTAGACTGTCTACTAGGAAATGATTTGGAGACATCAGCTTGGTCAGATGTGGAGTTGGAGGCCCATGCAGCAATGCTGGGCATCCCAGGGCATATTTTTGCTTTAACCAGGGCTCAGGCCAAAAAGCAAAAAGGACAGGGAAACTTGGATCCTGGAACAATGGACCAAGTGCTCCCTAAAGCTAGGGCTAGTAGAAGTAAAGCACTTCCTACTATCCCTCTCTCTACAGTGGATTCTAATTCTGAGGAAGAAGAATTTCCACCCTGTGGAGAACCTACACCAGAGGAGCTGGAAGCAGACACTGCTGAGCTTTTGGGTGAAGGGGGGCCTGCCAGGGAGGAGCTGAGTGTGCCACAATAAACCTGTCCCACACTAGAGGGTCTAAGACAGCAAGCTGTCAAACAGGCTAATGGAGATGTCAGTGACTCTCACAGAGTTTACTGGGAGGACAACCTCTTGTACACTGAAGCAAGGGATCCTAAACCTGGAACTGCCAGGAGGTTAGTGATTCCTCAGGAGTACAGAAAGTTCCTCCTAACTCTAGCCCACGACATTCCCCTAGCTGGACTCTGGGACAAATGAAAACTTGGGACAGACTTGTTCCCTTGTTTCATTGGCCTAGAATGTCTGAGGACACAAAAGAATTTTGTAAGTCCTGTGAAACCTGTCAAGCCAGTGGCAAGACAGGTGGCACTCCAAAGGCACCCCTTATTCCACTGCTTGTGGTTGGGGTTCCCTTTGAAAGGGTAGAAGTTGACATAGTTGGCCCCCTTGACCCTCCTACTGCTTCAGGCAATAGGTTTATCTTGGTGGTAGTGGACCATGCCACAAGATATCCTGAAGCAATCCCTCTAAGGACCACTACAGCACCTGCAGTGGCAAAGGCCCTCCTGGGAATATTTTCCAGGGTGGGTGTAGGAAAGTACCATCTTGCCTGGCATGTTACCCCCATTTTTCACTGTATATATGTTGTTTTAGTTGTATGTGTCACTGGGACCCTGGTAACCCAGGGCCCCAGTGCTCATAAGTGTGCCTGAATGTGTTACCTGTGTAGTGACTAACTGTCTCACTGAGGCTCTGCTAATCAGAACCTCAGTGGTTATGCTCTCTAATTCTTTCCAAATTGTCACTGACAGGCTAGTGACCATTTTTACCAATTTACATTGGCTTACTGGAACACCCTTATAATTCCCTAGTATATGGTACTGAGGTACCCAGGGTATTGGGATTCCAGGAGATCCCTATGGGCTGCAGCATTTCTTTTGCCACCCATAGGGAGCTCTGACAATTCTTACACAGGCCTGCCACTGCAGCCTGAGTGAAATAACGTCCACGTTATTTCACAGCCATTTTACACTGCACTTAAGTAACTTATAAGTCATCTATATGTCTAACCTTTACCTGGTAAAGGTTAGGTGCAAAGTTACTTAGTGTGAGGGCACCCTGGCACTAGCCAAGGTGCCCCCACATTGTTCAGAGCCAATTCCCTGCACTTTGTGAGTGCGGGGACACCATTACACGCGTGCACTACATATAGGTCACTACCTATATGTAGCTTCACCATGGTAACTCCGAATATGGCCATGTAACATGTCTATGATCATGGAATTGCCCCCTCTATACCATCCTGGCATAGTTGGCACAATCCCATGATCCCAGTGGTCTGTAGCACAGACCCTGGTACTGCCAAACTGCCCTTCCTGGGGTTTCACTGCAGCTGCTGCTGCTGCCAACCCCTCAGACAGGCAGCTGCCCTCCTGGGGTCCAGCCAGGCCTGGCCCAGGATGGCAGAACAAAGAACTTCCTCTGAGAGAGGGTGTGACACCCTCTCCCTTTGGAAAATGGTGTGAAGGCAGGGGAGGAGTAGCCTCCCCCAGCCTCTGGAAATGCTTTGTTGGGCACAGATGTGCCCAATTCTGCATAAGCCAGTCTACACCGGTTCAGGGACCCCTTAGCCCCTGCTCTGGCGCGAAACTGGACAAAGGAAAGGGGAGTGACCACTCCCCTGACCTGCACCTCCCCTGGGAGGTGTCCAGAGCTCCTCCAGTGTGCTCCAGACCTCTGCCATCTTGGAAACAGAGGTGCTGCTGGCACACTGGACTGCTCTGAGTGGCCAGTGCCACCAGGTGACGTCAGAGACTCCTTGTGATAGGCTCCTTCAGGTGCTAGTAGCCTTTCCTCTCTCCTAGGTAGCCAAACCCTCTTTTCTGGCTATTTAGGGTCTCTGTCTCTGGGGAAACTTTAGATAACGAATGCATGAGCTCAGCCGAGTTCCTCTGCATCTCTCTCTTCACCTTCTGATAAGGAAACGACCGCTGACCGCGCTGGAAGCCTGCAAACCTGCAACATAGTAGCAAAGACGACTACTGCAACTCTGTAACGCTGATCCTGCCGCCTTCTCGACTGTTTTCCTGCTTGTGCATGCTGTGGGGGTAGCCTGCCTCCTCTCTGCACCAGAAGCTCCGAAGAAATCTCCCGTGGGTCGACGGAATCTTCCCCCTGCAACAGCAGGCACCAAAAAGCTGCATTACCGGTCCCTTGGGTCTCCTCTCAGCACGACGAGCGAGGTCCCTCGAATCCAGCAACTCTGTCCAAGTGGCCCCCACAGTCCAGTGACTCTTCAGCCCAAGTTTGGTGGAGGTAAGTCCTTGCCTCACCTCGCTGGGCTGCATTGCTGGGAACCGCGACTTTGCAGCTACTCCGGCCCCTGTGCACTTCCGGCGGAAATCCTTTGTGCACAATCAAGCCTGGATCCACGGCACTCTAACCTGCATTGCACGACTTTCTAAGTTGGTCTCCGGCGACGTGGGACTCCTTTGTGCAACTTCGGCGAGCACCGTTTCACGCATCCTCGTAGTGCCTGTTTCTGGCACTTCTCCGGGTGCTACCTGCTTCAGTGAGGGCTCTTTGTCTTGCACGACGTCCCCTCTCTCTTCAAGTCTAATTTGCGACCTCCTGGTTCCTCCTGGGCCCCGGCAGTGTCCAAAAACGCCAAACGCACCATTTGCAGCTAGCAAGGCTTGTTGGCGTTCTTTCGGTGGGAAAACACTTCTGCACGACTCTCCAACGAAAGTGGGATCGGTCCACCAAAGGGGAAGTCTCTAGCCCTTTTCGTTCCTGCAGAAACCTCAGCTTCTTCTGTCCAGTCGAAGCTTCTTTGCACCCGCAGCTGGCATTTCCTGGGCATCTGCCCATCTCCGACTTGCCTGTGACTTTTGGACTTGGTCCCCTTGTTCCACAGGTACCCTAGATTGGAAATCCACAGTTGTTGCATTGCTGGTTTGTGTCTTTCCTGCATTATTCCTCTAACACGACTACTTTGTCCTTAGGGGAACTTTAGTGCACTTTGCACTCACTTTTCAGGGTCTTGGGGAGGGTTATTTTTCTAACTCTCACTATTTTCTAATAGTCCCAGCGACCCTCTACAAGGTCACATAGGTTTGGGGTCCATTCGTGGTTCGCATTCCACTTTTGGAGTATATGGTTTGTGTTGCCCCTATCCCTATGTTTCCCCATTGCATCCTATTGTAACTATACATTGTTTGCACTGTTTTCTAAGACTATACTGCATATTTTTGCTATTGTGTATATATATCTTGTGTATATTTCCTATCCTCTCACTGAGGGTACACTCTAAGATACTTTGGCATATTGTCATAAAAATAAAGTACCTTTATTTTTAGTATAACTGTGTATTGTGTTTTCTTATGATATTGTGCATATGACACTGAGTGGTACTGTAGTAGCTTCACACGTCTCCTAGTTCAGCCTAAGCTGCTCTGCTAAGCTACCATTATCTATCAGCCTAAGCTGCTAGACACCCTATACACTAATAAGGGATAACTGGGCCTGGTGCAAGGTGCAAGTACCCCTTGGTACTCACTACAAGCCAGTCCAGCCTCCTACATTGGTTGTGCAGTGGTGGGATAAGTGCTTGAGACTACTTACCACTCTTGTCATTGTACTTTTCATAAGAGAAAAATATTCAAAACAAGGTCAGTGTATATACACATAGCCAAAAAGTTTTGCATTTCCTCTTTTCACTCTTTTCTAAGTGCTGAAAAGTACCCCTAAACTTTCAAAAAGTTCTTAAATGTTTAAAAAGTTTTTTTTCTGTCTTTCCAAAAAGTTCTGAAAACTTTTGTCTCTTTCTCTATCACTTTAACTCTCTCTAAAAAATGTCTGGCACAGGCCAAAGTGTTGATCTGTCCAAACTTGCATATGACAACCTTAGCTGGAAAAGAGCAAGGAGTCTCTGTATAGAGAGAGGTTTGAGTGTAGGGAAGAATCCTGCCTTGGAACTGTTAATTAACATGCTTAGAGAACAGGATAAGGCCAGAGGTGGCCCATCTGTTGAAAAAGTACCTAATAGTTCCCAATCAGATTCAGGGACTCCCCCAGGAAAAGATTCAGGAAAGAAACTTCCTAGCCTGCCCATTACTAGACAATCTAGCATAGATGGTAATGGTGATGAGCCACACCATAGAAATAGTGTTGTCTCACATCATAGCAAAAGCATTTATTCTCACCATACTGGTAATAATGTTTCTGTAAACCAAGCTGTTAAGTTGGCTTCTGTAAGGGACAGGTCTCCTTCTGTTCATTCCCATCATAGCTCTGTTTCTAGAAATGTCCCTCCCACCAACCCTGATGACAGAATGTTAGAGAGGGAACTCAATAAGTTGAGGGTGGAACAAACCAGACTGAAGCTTAAAAAGCAACAGCTGGATTTGGATAGACAGTCTTTTGAATTAGAGAAGGAAAGACATAAGTTGGGTTTAGATACCCATGGTGGCAGCAGCAGTATTCCCCATAGTCATCCTGCAAAAGAGCATGATTCCAGGAATCTGCACAAGATAGTTCCCCCTTATAAGGAGGGGGATGACATTAACAAGTGGTTTGCTGCACTTGAGAGGGCCTGTGTTGTACAGGATGTCCCTCAAAGGCAGTGGGCTGCTATCCTATGGCTATCATTTAGTGGAAAAGGTAGGGATAGGCTCCTTACTGTGAAAGAAAATGATGCCAATAATTTCCAAGTTCTTAAGAATGCACTCCTGGATGGTTATGGCTTAACCACTGAACAGTACAGGATAAAGTTCAGAGAGACCAAAAAGGAGTCTTCACAAGACTGGGTTGATTTCATTGACCAGGCAGTGAAGGCCTTGGAGGGGTGGTTACATGGCAGTAAAGTTACTGATTATGACAGCCTGTATAACTTAATCCTGAGAGAGCATATTCTTAATAATTGTGTGTCTGATTTGTTGCACCAGTACTTGGTGGACTCTGATCTGACCTCTCCCCAAGAATTGGGAAAGAAGGCAGACAAATGGGTCAGAACAAGAGTGAACAAAAAAGTTCATACAGGGGGTGACAAAGATGGCAACAAAAAGAAGGATGGTAAGTCTTCTGACAAGGGTGGGGACAAATCTAAAAATGAGTCTTCATCAGGCCCACAAAAACACTCTGGTGGGGGTGGTGGGTCCAAATCCTCCTTTAATCAGAACAAGGAAAAGAAACCATGGTGCTATTTATGTAAAATAAAAGGCCATTGGACAACAGATCCCAGTTGTCCAAAGAAAGGCACCACTGCTCCTACCACTACAACCCCTACTGCTACACCTAGTGTCCCTACTAATAGCAGTGGTGGTGGGAGCAAACCTACTAATAGCCAATCCAAGGGAGTAGCTGGGCTCACTTTTGGTAATTTAGTTGGGGTTGGTCTGATTAGGGAGACAACAGAGGCTACTTTAGTCTCTAAAGGGGCTATTGATTTAGCCACTTTGGTTGCTTGCCCCCATAACTTGGAGAAGTACAAGCAACTAACCCTAATAAATGGTGTTGAGGTCCAGGCCTACAGGGACACAGGTGCCAGTGTCACAATGGTGATTGAGAAACTGGTGCACCCTGAACAACACATACTTGGACACCAGTACCAAGTAACCGATGCTCACAACATAACACAAAGCCACCCCATGGCTGTTGTAAATCTCAACTGGGGGGGGGTAACTGGTCCAAAGAAAGTTGTGGTAGCTTCAGATTTACCTGTAGACTGTCTATTAGGGAATGATTTGGAGACATCAGCTTGGTCAGATGTGGAGTTGGAGGCCCATGCAGCAATGCTGGGCATCCCAGGGCATATTTTTGCTTTGACAAGGGCTCAGGCCAAAAAGCAAAAAGGACAGGGAAGCTTGGATCCTGGAACAATGGACCAAGTGCTCCCTAAAGCTAGGGCTAGTAGAAGCAAACCACTTCCTACTATCCCTCCCTCTACAGTGGATTCTAATTCTGAGGAAGAAGAATTCCCTCCCTGTGCAGAACCTACACCAGAGGAGCTGGAAGCAGACACTGCTGTGCTTTTGGGTGAAGGGGGGCCTGCCAGAGAGGAGCTGAGTGTGGCACAGCAAACCTGTCCCACATTAGAGGGTCTCAGACAGCAAGCTGTCAAACAGGCTAATGGGGATGTCAGTGACTCTCACAGAGTTTACTGGGAGGACAACCTCTTGTACACTGAGCATAGGGATCCTAAACCTGGAGCTGCCAGGAGATTAGTGATTCCTCAGGAGTACAGAAAGTTCCTCCTAACACTGGCACATGACATTCCCCTAGCTGGGCACCTGGGTCAAATGAAAACTTGGGACAGATTGGTTCCATTGTTTTATTGGCCTAGGATGTCTGAGGACACAAAAGAATTTTGTAAGTCCTGTGAAACCTGTCAAGCCAGTGGCAAGACAGGTGGCACTCCAAAGGCACCCCTTATCCCACTGCCTGTGGTTGGGGTTCCCTTTGAAAGGGTAGGGGTTGACATAGTTGGCCCCCTTGACCCTCCTACTGCTTCAGGCAATAGGTTTATCTTAGTGGTAGTGGACCATGCCACAAGATATCCTGAAGCTATTCCTTTAAGGACCACTACAGCACCTGCAGTGGCAAAGGCCCTCCTGGGAATATTTTCCAGGGTGGGCTTCCCAAAGGAAGTAGTATCAGACAGGGGAAGCAATTTCATGTCTGCATACTTAAAGGCCATGTGGAAGGAGTGTGGTGTAACTTACAAGTTCACAACACCCTATCATCCACAAACAAATGGACTGGTGGAGAGATTTAATAAAACTCTCAAAGGCATGATTATGGGTCTCCCTGAAAAACTCCGCAGGAGATGGGATATCCTTCTACCATGCCTCCTTTTTGCCTACAGGGAGGTACCCCAGAAAGGAGTGGGCTTCAGCCCCTTTGAACTTCTTTTTGGACACCCTGTTAGGGGTCCACTCACACTTGTAAACGAGGGTTGGGAACAACCTTTAAAAGCTCCTAAGCAGGATATTGTGGATTATGTACTTGGCCTCAGATCGAGGATGGCTGAGTACATGAAAAAGGCCAGTAAAAACCTTCAGGCCAGCCAAGAGCTCCAAAAGCAATGGCATGATCAGAAGGCTGTTTTGGTTCAGTACCAACCAGGGCAGAAAGTGTGGGTCTTGGAGCCTGTGGCCCCAAGAGCACTCCAAGATAAATGGAGTGGACCCCACACAATTGTTGAAAAGAAGGGTGAAGTCACCTACTTGGTTGACTTAGGCACTGCCAGGAGTCCCCTTAGGGTGCTCCATGTCAACCGCCTGAAACCCTACTATGACAGGGCTGATCTCACCCTGCTCATGGCAACTGATGAGGGACAGGAAGAAGACAGTGATCCTCTCCTGATCTCTTCTCTTCCACAGAACAAGATGCTCTTGTGGAAGGTGTAGTTTTGGCTGATTGTCTTACTGCTGAGCAGAAAGATAATTGCATAAATCTCCTAGGACAATTTTCAGAACTCTTCTCTACTGTGCCAGGCACCACTTCTTGGTGTGAGCACACTATAGATACTGGAGACAGTTTACCTGTCAAAAGTAAGATCTATAGGCAGCCTGACCATGTCAGGGACTGCATAAAGCAAGAAGTTCAGAAAATGTTGGAACTAGGAGTGGTTGAGCACTCTGACAGTCCATGGGCTTCTCCTGTGGTACTGGTACCAAAACCCAATTCTAAAGATGGAAAGAAGGAAATGCGGTTTTGTGTAGACTATAGAGGTCTCAACTTGGTAACCAAAACTGATGCTCACCCTATACGCAGGGCAGATGAGCTTATAGATACACTGGCATCTGCCAAGTATCTAAACACTTTTGATTTGACTGCAGGGTATTGGCAGATCAAATTGTCAGAAGATGCTAAACCTAAGACTGCATTTTCTACCATTGGAGGACATTACCAGTTTACTGTAATGCCTTTTGGTTTGAAAAATGCACCTGCCACTTTTCAGAGGTTGGTGAACACAGTCCTGCAAGGGCTGGAAGCTTTCAGTGCAGCATATTTGGATGATATAGCTGTCTTTAGCTCCAGCTGGGATGATCACCTGGTCCACCTATGGAAAGTTTTGGAGGCTCTGCAAAAGGCAGGCCTCACTATCAAGGCTTCAAAGTGCCAGATAGGGCAGAGTAAGGTGGTTTATCTGGGACACCTTGTTGGTGGGGAACAGATTGCACCACTTCAGGGGAAAATCCAAACTATTATTGATTGGGTTCCCCCTACCACTCAGACTCAGGTGAGAGCCTTCCTAGGCCTCACTGGGTATTACAGGAGGTTCATTAAGAACTATGGCTCCATTGCAGCCCCTCTTAATGACCTCACATCCAAGAAAATGCCTAAAAAGGTATTATGGACAGCAAGCTGTCAGAAAGCTTTTGAGGAGCTGAAGCAGGCCATGTCCTCTGCACCTGTCCTGAAAAGCCCTTGTTACTCTAAATAATTCTATGTCCAAACTGATGCATCTGAATTAGGAGTAGGGGCAGTCCTATCACAACCTAATTCTGAGGGCCAGGATCAACCTGTTGCTTTTATTAGTAGGAGGTTGACCCCTAGAGAAAAGCGTTGGTCTGCCATTGAGAGGGAGGCCTTTGCTGTGGTCTGGGCTCTGAAGCAGTTGAGGCCATACCTGTTTGGCACTCACTTCATTGTTCAGACAGACCAAAAACCTCTACTTTGGCTAAAACAAATGAAAGGTGAAAATCCTAAATTGTTGAGGTGGTCCATATCCCTACAGGGAATGGACTATACAGTGGAACATAGACCTGGGAGTAGCCACTCTAATGCAGATGGACTCTCCAGATATTTCCACTTAGACAATGAAGACTCATCAGGTAATGGCTAGTCTTATTGTCCTTCGTTTGGGGGGGGGATGTGTAGGAAAGTACCATCTTGCCTGGCATGTTACCCCGCTTTTTCACTGTATATATGTTGTTTTAGTTGTATGTGTCACTGGGACCCTGGTAACCCAGGGCCCCAGTGCTCATAAGTGTGCCTGAATGTGTTACCTGTGTAGTGACTAACTGTCTCACTGAGGCTCTGCTAATCAGAACCTCAGTGGTTATGCTCTCTCATTTCTTTCCAAATTGTCACTGACAGGCTAGTGACCATTTTTACCAATTTACATTGGCTTACTGGAACACCCTTATAATTCCCTAGTATATGGTACTGAGGTACCCAGGGTATTGGGATTCCAGGAGATCCCTATGGGCTGCAGCATTTCTTTTGCCACCCATAGGGAGCTCTGACAATTCTTACACAGGCCTGCCACTGCAGCCTGAGTGAAATAACGTCCACGTTATTTCACAGCCATTTTACACTGCACTTAAGTAACTTATAAGTCACCTACATGTCTAACCTTTACTTGGTAAAGGTTAGGTGCAAAGTTACTTAGTGTGAGGGCACCCTGGCACTAGCCAAGGTGCCCCCACATTGTTCAGAGCCAATTCCCTGCACTTTGTGAGTGCGGGGACACCATTACACGCGTGCACTACATATAGGTCACTACCTATATGTAGCTTCACCATGGTAACTCCGAATATGGCCATGTAACATGTCTATGATCATGGAATTGCCCCCTCTATACCATCCTGGCATAGTTGGCACAATCCCATGATCCCAGTGGTCTGTAGCACAGACCCTGGTACTGCCAAACTGCCCTTCCTGGGGTTTCACTGCAGCTGCTGCTGCTGCCAACCCCTCAGACAGGCAGCTGCCCTCCTGGGGTCCAGCCAGGCCTGGCCCAGGATGGCAGAACAAAGAACTTCCTCTGAGAGAGGGTGTGACACCCTCTCCCTTTGGAAAATGGTGTGAAGGCAGGGGAGGAGTAGCCTCCCCCAGCCTCTGGAAATGCTTTGTTGGGCACAGATGTGCCCAATTCTGCATAAGCCAGTCTACACCGGTTCAGGGACCCCTTAGCCCCTGCTCTGGCGCGAAACTGGACAAAGGAAAGGGGAGTGACCACTCCCCTGACCTGCACCTCCCCTGGGAGGTGTCCAGAGCTCCTCCAGTGTGCTCCAGACCTCTGCCATCTTGGAAACAGAGGTGCTGCTGGCACACTGGACTGCTCTGAGTGGCCAGTGCCACCAGGTGACGTCAGAGACTCCTTGTGATAGGCTCCTTCAGGTGTTAGTAGCCTTTCCTCTCTCCTAGGTAGCCAAACCCTCTTTTCTGGCTATTTAGGGTCTCTGTCTCTGGGGAAACTTTAGATAACGAATGCATGAGCTCAGCCGAGTTCCTCTGCATCTCTCTCTTCACCTTCTGATAAGGAAACGACCGCTGACCGCGCTGGAAGCCTGCAAACCTGCAACATAGTAGCAAAGATGACTACTGCAACTCTGTAACGCTGATCCTGCCGCCTTCTCGACTGTTTTCCTGCTTGTGCATGCTGTGGGGGTAGCCTGCCTCCTCTCTGCACCAGAAGCTCCGAAGAAATCTCCCGTGGGTCGACGGAATCTTCCCCCTGCAACCGCAGGCACCAAAAAGCTGCATTACCGGTCCCTTGGGTCTCCTCTCAGCACGACGAGCGAGGTCCCTCGAATCCAGCGACTCTGTCCAAGTGGCCCCCACAGTCCAGTGACTCTTCAGCCCAAGTTTGGTGGAGGTAAGTCCTTGCCTCACCTCGCTGGGCTGCATTGCTGGGAACCGCGACTTTGCAGCTACTCCGGCCCCTGTGCACTTCCGGCGGAAATCCTTTGTGCACAGCCAAGCCTGGGTCCACAGCACTCCAACCTGCATTGCACGACTTTCTAAGTTGGTCTCCGGCGACGTGGGACTCCTTTGTGCAACTTCGGCGAGCACTGTTTCACGCATCCTCGTTGTGCCTGTTTCTGGCACTTCTCCGGAAGCTACCTGCTTCAGTTAGGGCTCTTTGTCTTGCTCGACGTCCCTTCTCTCTTCAGGTCCAATTTGCAACCTCCTGGTCCCTCCTGGGCCCCGACAGCGTCCAAAAACGCCAAACGCATGATTTGCAGCTAGCAAGGCTTGTTGGCATTCTTTCGGCGGGAAAACACTTCTGCACGACTCTCCAAGGCGAGCGGTATCAGTCCACCAAAGGGAAAGTCTCTAGCCCTTTTCGTTCTTGCAGAAACCTCAGCTTCTTCTGTCCAGTCGAAGCTTCTTTGCACTCGCAGCTGGCATTTCCTGGGCATCTGCCCATCTCCGACTTGCCTGTGACTTTTGGACTTGGTCCCCTTGTTCCACAGGTACCCTAGATTGGAAATCCACAGTTGTTGCATTGCTGGTTTGTGTCTTTCCTGCATTATTCCTCTAACACGACTACTTTGTCCTTAGGGGAACTTTAGTGCACTTTGCACTCACTTTTCAGGGTCTTGGGGAGGGTTATTTTTCTAACTCTCACTATTTTCTAATAGTCCCAGCTACCCTCTACAAGGTCACATAGGTTTGGGGTCCATTCGTGGTTCGCATTCCACTTTTGGAGTATATGGTTTGTGTTGCCCCTATCCCTATGTTTCCCCATTGCATCCTATTGTAACTATACATTGTTTGCACTGTTTTCTAAGACTATACTGTATATTTTTGCTATTGTGTATATATATCTTGTGTATATTTCCTATCCTCTCACTGAGGGTACACTCTAAGATACTTTGGCATATTGTCATAAAAATAAAGTACCTTTATTTTTAGTATAACTGTGTATTGTGTTTTCTTATGATATTGTGCATATGACACTGAGTGGTACTGTAGTAGCTTCACACGTCTCCTAGTTCAGCCTAAGCTGCTCTGCTAAGCTACCATTATCTATCAGCCTAAGCTGCTAGACACCCTATACACTAATAAGGGATAACTGGGCCTGGTGCAAGGTGCAAGTACCCCTTGGTACTCACTACAAGCCAGTCCAGCCTCCTACAGTGGGCTTCCCAAAAGAGGTAGTTTCAGACAGAGAAAGCAATTTCATGTCTGTTTACTTGAAGGCCATGTGGAAGGAGTGTGGGGTGACATACAAGTTCACCACACCCTATCATCCACAAACAAATGGACTGGTGGAGAGATTTAACAAAACTCTCAAAGGCATGATTATGGGTCTCCCTGAAAAACTCCGCAGGAGATGGGATATCCTGTTACCATGCCTCCTTTTTGCCTACAGGGAGGTACCCCAGAAAGGAGTGGGCTTCAGCCCCTTTGAACTCCTCTTTGGACACCCTGTTAGGGGTCCACTAACACTTGTCAAGGAGGGTTGGGAACAACCTTTAAAAGCTCCAAAACAAGATATTGTGGGTTATGTGCTTGGCCTTAGATCAAGAATGGCTGAGTACATGAAAAAGGCCAGTAAAAACCTTCAGGCCAGCCAAGAGCTCCAGAAGCAATGACATGACCAGAAGGCTGTTTTGGTTCAGTACAAACCAGGGCAGAAAGTGTGGGTCTTGGAGCCTGTGGCCCCAAGAGCACTCCAAGATAAATGGAGTGGACCCCACACAATTATTGAGAAAAAGGGTGAAGTCACCTACTTAGTTGACTTAGGCACTGCCAGGAGTCCCCTTAGGGTGCTCCATGTCAATCGCCTGAAACCCTACTATGACAGGGCTGATCTCACCCTGCTCATGGCAACTGATGAGGGACAGGAAGAAGACAGTGATCCTCTACCTGATCTCTTCTCTTCCACAGAACAAGATGCTCTAGTGGAAGGTGTAGTTTTGGCTGATTGTCTTACTGCTGAGCAGAAAGACAATTGCATAAATCTCCTGGGTCAGTTTTCTGAACTCTTCTCTACTGTGCCAGGTACCACTTCTTGGTGTGAGCACACTATAGATACTGGAGACAGCTTGCCTGTCAAAAGTAAGATCTATAGGCAGCCTGACCATGTCAGGGACTGCATAAAGCAAGAGGTGCAGAAAATGTTAGAACTAGGAGTGGTTGAGCACTCTGAAAGTCCATTCTCCTGTGGTACTTGTACCAAAACCTCATTCCAAAGATGGAAAGAAAGAAATGCGGTTTTGTGTAGACTACAGAGGTCTCAACCAGGTAACCAAAACTGATGCTCACCCTATACCCAGGGCAGATGAGCTCATAGATACACTGGCATCTGCCAAGTATCTAAGCACTTTTGATTTGACTGCAGGGTATTGGCAGATCAAATTATCAGAAGATGCTAAACCTAAAACTGCATTTTCAACCATTGGAGGTCATTACCAATTCACAGTAATGCCTTTTGGATTGAAAAATGCACCTGCCACTTTTCAGAGGTTGGTGAACACAGTCCTGCAAGGGCTGGAAGCTTTTAGTGCAGCATATTTGGACGATATAGCTGTCTTTAGCTCCAGCTGGGATGATCACCTGGTCCACCTATGGAAAGTTTTGGAAGCCCTGCAAAAGGCAGGCCTCACTATCAAGGCTTCAATGTGCCAGATAGGGCAGGGTAAGGTGGTTTATCTGGGACACCTTGTTGGTGGGGAACAGATTGCACCACTTCAGGGGAAAATCCAAACTATTATAGATTGGGTTCCCCTACTACTCAGACTCAGGTGAGAGCCATCCTAGGCCTCACTGGGTATTACAGGAGGTTCATTAAGAACTATGGCTCCATTGCAGCCCTTCTTAATGACCTCACATCCAAGAAAATGCCTAAAAAGGTATTATGGACAGCAAACTGTCAGAAAGCTTTTGAGGAGCTGAAGCAGGCCATGTGCTCTGCACCTGTCCTGAAAAGCCCTTGTTACTCTAAAAATGTCTATGTCCAAACTGATGCATCTGAATTAGGAGTAGGAGCAGTCCTATCACAACTTAATTCTGAGGGCCAGGATCAACCTGTTGCTTTTATTAGTAGGCGGTTGACCCCTAGAGAAAAGCGTTGGTCTGCCATTGAGAGGGAGGCCTTTGCTGTGGTCTGGTGTGAGAAAGTAGCCTCTTTCTAGCCTTGTTACCCCAACTTTTGGCCTGTTTGTGAGTGTATGTCTGTAGGAGGCTGGACTGGCTTGTAGTGAGCACCAAGGGGTACTTGCACCTTGCACCAGGCCCAGTTATCCCTTATTAGTGTATAGGGTGTCTAGCAGCTTAGGCTGATAGATAATGGTAGCTTAGCAGAGCAGCTTAGGCTGAACTAGGAGACGTGTGAAGCTACCACAGTACCACTTAGTGTCATATGCACAATATCATAAGAAAACACGATACACAGTGATACTAAAAATAAAGGTACTTTATTTTTATGACAATATGCCAAAGTATCTTAGAGTGTACCCTCAGTGAGAGGATAGGAAATATACACAAGATATATATACACAATAGCAAAAATATGCAGTATAGTCTTAGAAAACAGTGCAAACAATGTATAGTTACAGTAGGATGCAATGGGGAAACATAGGGATAGGGGCAACACAAACCATATACTCCAAAAGTGGAATGCGAACCACGAATGGACCCCAAACCTATGTGACCTTGTAGAGGGTCTCTGGGACTATTAGAAAATAGTGAGAGTTAGAAAAATAACACTCCCCAAGACCCTGAAAAGTGAGTGCAAAGTGCACTAAAGTTCCCCTAAGGACAAAGTAGTCGTGTTAGAGGAATAATGCAGGAAAGACACAAACCAGCAATGCAACAACTGTGGATTTCCAATCTAGGGTACCTGTGGAACAAGGGGACCAAGTCAAAAAGTCACAAGCAAGTCGGAGATGGGCAGATGCCCAGGAAATGCCAGCTGCGGGTGCAAAGAAGCTTCGACTGGACAGAAGAAGCTGAGGTTTCTGCAGGAACGAAATAGGCTAGAGACTTCCCCTTTGGAGGACGCATCCCCCTCGCCTTGGAGAGTCGTGCAGAAGTGTTTTCCTGCTGAAAGGACGCCAACAAGCCTTGCTAGTTGCAAATTGTGCGTTTAGCGTTTTTGGCGCTGCTGGGGCTCAGGAGGGACCAGGAGGTCGCAAATTGGACCTGAAGAGAGAGGGGACGTCGATCAAGACAAAGAGCCCTCACTGAAGCAAGTAGCACCCGGAGAAGTGCCAGAAACAGGCACTACGAGGATGCGTGAAACGGTGCTCGCCGAAGTTGCACAAAGGAGTCCCACATCGCCGGAGACCAACTTAGAAAGTCGTGCAATGCAGGTTAGAGTGCCGTGGACCCAGGCTTGGCTGTGCACAAAGGATTTCCGCCGGAAGTGCACAGGGGCCGGAGTAGCTGCAAAGTCGCGGTTCCCAGCAATGCAGCCCAGCGAGGTGAGGCAAGGACTTACCTCCACCAAACTTGGACTGAAGAGTCACTGGACTGTGGGGGTCACTTGGACAGAGTCGCTGGATTCGAGGGACCTCGCTCGTCGTGCTGAGAGGAGACCCAAGGGACTGGTAATGCAGCTTTTTGGTGCCTGCGGTTGCAGGGGGAAGATTCCGTCGACCCACGGGATATTTCTTCGGAGCTTCTGGTGCAGAGAGGAGGCAGACTACCCCCACAGCATGCACAAGCAGGAAATCAGTCGAGAAGGCGGCAGGATCAGCGTTACAGAGTTGCAGTAGTCGTCTTTGCTACTATGTTGCAGGTTTGCAGGCTTCCAGCGCGGTCAGCAGTCAATTCCTTATCAGAAGGTGAAGAGGGAGATGCAGAGGAACTCGGATGAGCTCTTGCATTCGTTATCTGAAGTTTCACCAGAGACAGAGACCCTAAATAGCCAGAAAAGAGGGTTTGGCTACCTAGGAGAGAGGATAGGCTACTAACACCTGAAGGAGCCTATCAGCAGGAGTCTCAGACGTCACCTGGTGGCACTGGCCACTCAGAGCAGTCCAGTGAGCCAGCAGCACCTCTGTTTCCAAGATGGCAGAGGTCTGGAGCACACTGGAGGAGCTCTGGACACCTCCCAGGGGAGGTGCAGGTCAGGGGAGTGGTCACTCCCCTTTCCTTTGTCCAGTTTCGCACCAGAGCAGGGCTAAGGGGTCCCCTGAACCGGTGTAGACTGGCTTATGCAGAATTGGGCACATCTGTGCCCAAGAAAGCATTTCCAGAGGCTGGGGGAGGCTACTCCTCCCCTGCCTTCACACCATTTTCCAAAGGGAGAGGGTGTCACACCCTCTCTCAGAGGAAGTTCTTTGTTCTGCCATCCTGGGCCAGGCCTGGCTGGACCCCAGGAGGGCAGATGCCTGTCTGAGGGGTTGGCAGCCGCAGCAGCTGCAGTGAAACCCCAGGAAGGGCAGTTTGGCAGTACCAGGGTCTGTGCTACAGACCACTGGGATCATGGAATTGTGCCAACAATGCCAGGATGGCATAGAGGGGGCAATTCCATGATCATAGACATGTTACATGGCCATATTCGGAGTTACCATTGTGAAGCTACATAGAGGTAGTGACCTATATGTAGTGCACGCATGTAATGGTGTCCCCGCACTCACAAAGTTCAGGGAATTGGCTCTGAACAATGTGGGGGCACCTTGGCTAGTGCCAGGGTGCCCTCACACTAAGTAACTTTGCGCCTAACCTTTACCAGGTAAAGGTTAGACATATAGGTGACTTATAAGTTACTTAAGTGCAGTGTAAAATGGCTGTGAAATAACATGGACGTTATTTCACTCAGGCTGCAGTGGCAGGCCTGTGTAAGAATTGTCAGAGCTCCCTATGGGTGGCAAAAGAAATGCTGCAGCCCATAGGGATCTCCTGGAACCCCAATACCCTGGGTACCTCAGTACCATATACTAGGGAATTATAAGGGTGTTCCAGTAATCCAATGTAAATTGGTAAAAATGGTCACTAGCCTGTCAGTGACAATTTGGAAAGAAATGAGAGAGCATAACCACTGAGGTTCTGGTTAGCAGAGCCTCAGTGAGACAGTTAGTCACTACACAGGTAACACATTCAGGCACACTTATGAGCAGTGGGGCCCTGGGTTACCAGGGTCCCAGTGACACATACAACTAAAACAACATATATACAGTGAAAAATGGGGGTAACATGCCAGGCAAGATGGTACTTTCCTACACAACCCCCCCCCAAACGAAGGACAATAAGACTAGCCATGACCTGATGAGTCTTCATTGTCTAAGTGGAAATATCTGGAGAGTCCATCTGCATTGGAGTGGCTACTCCCAGGTCTATGTTCCACTGTATAGTCCATTCCCTGTAGGGATATGGACCACCTCAACAATTTAGGATTTTCACCTTTCATTTGTTTTAGCCAAAGTAGAGGTTTGTGGTCTGTCTGAACAATGAAGTGAGTGCCAAACAGGTATGGCCTCAACTTCTTCAGAGCCCAGACCACAGCAAAGGCCTCCCTCTCAATGGCAGACCAACGCTTTTCTCTAGGGGTCAACCTCCTACTAATAAAAGCAACAGGTTGATCCTGGCCCTCAGAATAAAGTTGTGATAGGACTGCCCCTACTCCTAATTCAGATGCATCGGTTTGGACATAGAATTTTTTAGAGTAACAAGGGCTTTTCAGGACAGGTGCAGAGCACATGGCCTGCTTCAGCTCCTCAAAAGCTTTCTGACAGTTTGCTGTCCATAATACCTTTTTAGGCATTTTCTTGGATGTGAGGTCATTAAGAGGGGCTGCAATGGAGCCATAGTTCTTAATGAACCTCCTGTAATACCCAGTGAGGCCTAGGAAGGCTCTCACCTGAGTCTGAGTGATAGGGGGAACCCAATCAATAATAGTTTGGATTTTCCCCTGAAGTGGTGCAATCTGTTCCCCACCAACAAGCTGTCCCAGATAAACCACCTTACCCTGCCCTATCTGGCACTTTGAAGCCTTGATAGTGAGGCCTGCCTTTTGCAGGGCCTCCAAAACTTTCCATAGGTGGACCAGGTGATCATCCCAGCTGGAGCTAAAGACAGCTATATCGTCCAAATATGCTGCACTGAAAGCTTCCAGCCCTTGCAGGACTGTGTTCACCAACCTTTGAAAAGTGGCAGGTGCATTTTTCAAACCAAAAGGCATTACAGTAAACTGGTAATGTCCTCCAATGGTAGAAAATGCAGTCTTAGGTTTAGCATCTTCTGATAATTTGATCTGCCAATACCCTGCAGTCAAATCAAAAGTGCTTAGATACTTGGCAGATGCCAGTGTATCTATAAGCTCATCTGCCCTGGGTATAGGGTGAGCATCAGTTTTGGTTACCAAGTTGAGACCTCTATAGTCTACACAAAACGGCATTTCCTTCTTTCCATCTTTAGAATTGGGTTTTGGTACCAGTACCACAGGAGAAGCCCATGGACTGTCAGAGTGCTCAACCACTCCTAGTTCCAACATTTTCTGAACTTCATGCTTTATGCAGTCCCTGATATGGTCAGGCTGCCTATAGATCTTACTTTTGACAGGTAAACTGTCTCCAGTATCTATAGTGTGCTCACACCAAGAAGTGGTGCCTGGCACAGTAGAGAAGAGTTCTCAAAATTGTCCTAGGAGATTTATGCAATTGTCTTTCTGCTCAGCAGTAAGACAATCAGCCAAAACTGCACCTTCCACAAGAGCATCTTGATCTGTGGAAGAGAAGAGATCAGGTAGAGGATCACTGTCTTCTTCCTGTCCCTCATCTGTTGCCATGAGCAGGGTGAGATCAGCCCTGTCATAGTAGGGTTTCAGGCGGTTGACATGGAGCACCCTAAGGGGACTCCTGGCAGTGCCTAAGTCAACCAAGTAGGTGACTTCACCCTTCTTTTCAACAATTGTGTGGGGTCCACTTCATTTATCTTGGAGTGCTCTTGGGGCCACAGGCTCCAAGACCCACACTTTCTGCCCTGGTTGGTACTGAACCAAAACAGCCTTCTGATCATGCCATTGCTTCTGGAGCTCTTGACTGGCCTGAAGGTTTTTACTGGCCTTTTTCATGTACTCAGCCATCCTTGATCTGAGGCCAAGTACATAATCCACAATATCCTGCTTAGGAGCTTTTAAAGGTTGTTCCCAACCCTCCTTTACAAGTGTGAGTGGACCCCTAACAGGGTGTCCAAAAAGAAGTTCAAAGGGGCTGAAGCCCACTCCTTTCTGGGGTACCTCCCTGTAGGCAAAAATGAGGCATGGTAGAAGGATATCCCATCTCCTGCGGAGTTTTTCAGGGAGACCCATAATCATGCCTTTGAGAGTTTTACTAAATCTCTCCACCAGTCCATTTGTTTGTGGATGATAGGGTGTTGTGAACTTGTACGTTACACCACACTCCTTCCACATGGCCTTTAAGTATGCAGACATGAAATTGCTTCCTCTGTCTGATACCACTTCCTTTGGGAAGCCCACCCTGGAAAATATTCCCAGGAGGGCCTTTGCCACTGCAGGTGCTGTAGTGGTCCTTAAAGGAATAGCTTCAGGATATCTTGTGGCATGGTCCACTACCACTAAGATAAACCTATTGCCTGAAGCAGTAGGAGGGTCAAGGGGGCCAACTATGTCAACCCCTACCCTTTCAAAGGGAACCCCAACCACAGGCAGTGGGATAAGGGGTGCCTTTGGGGTGCCACCTGTCTTGCCACTGGCTTGACAGGTTTCACAGGACTTACAAAATTCTTTTGTGTCCTCAGACATCCTAGGCCAATGAAACAGGGGAACAAGCCTGTCCCAAGTTTTCATTTGTCCTAGATGCCCAGCTAAGGGAATGTCATGTGCCAGTGTTAGGAGGAACTTTCTGTACTCCTGAGGAATCACTAATCTCCTGGCAGCTCCAGGTTTAGGATCCCTATGCTCAGTGTACAAGAGGTTGTCCTCCCAGTAAACTCTGTGAGAGTCACTGACATCCCCATTAGCCTGTTTGACAGCTTGCTGTCTGAGACCCTCTAATGTGGGACAGGTTTGCTGTGCCACACTCAGCTCCTCTCTGGCAGGCCCCCCTTCACCCAAAAGCTCAGCAGTGTCTGCTTCCAGCTCCTCTGGTGTAGGTTCTGCACAGGGAGGGAATTCTTCTTCCTCAGAAGTAGAATCCACTGTAGAGGGAGGGATAGTAGGAAGTGGTTTGCTTCTACTAGCCCTAGCTTTAGGGAGCACTTGGTCCATTGTTCCAGGATCCAAGCTTCCCTGTCCTTTTTGCTTTTTGGACTGAGCCCTTGTCAAAGCAAAAATATGCCTTGGGATGCCCAGCATTGCTGCATGGGCCTCCAACTCCACATCTGACCAAGCTGATGTCTCCAAATCATTCCCTAATAGACAGTCTACAGGTAAATCTGAAGCTACCACAACTTTCTTTGGACCAGTTACCCCCCCCAGTTGAGATTTACAACAGCCTTGGGGTGGCTTTGTGTTATGTTGTGAGCATCGGTTACTTGGTACTGGTGTCCAAGTATGTGTTGTTCAGGGTGCACCAGTTTCTCAATCACCATTGTGACACTGGCACCTGTGTCCCTGTGGGCCTGGACCTCAACACCATTTATTAGGGTTAGTTGCTTGTACTTCTCCAAGTTATGGGGGCAAGCAACCAAAGTGGCTAAATCAATAGCCCCTTCAGAGACTAAAGTAGCCTCTGTGGTCTCCCTAATCAGACCAACCCCAACTAAATTACCAAAAGTGAGCCCAGCTACTCCCTTGGATTGGCTATTAGTAGGTTTGCTCCCACCACCACTGCTATTAGTAGGGACACTAGGTGTAGCAGTAGGGGTTGTAGTGGTAGGAGCTGTGGTGCCTTTCTTTGGACAACTGGGATCTGTTGTCCAATGGCCTTTTATTTTACATAAATAGCACCATGGTTTCTTTTCCTTGTTCTGATTAAAGGAGGATTTGGACCCACCACCCCCATCAGAGTGTTTTTGTGGGCCTGATGAATACTCATTTTTAGATTTGTCCCCACCCTTGTCAGAAGACTTACCATCCTTCTTTTTGTTGCCATCTTTGTCACCCCCTGTATGAACTTTTCTGTTCACTCTTGATCTGACCCATTTGTCTGCCTTCTTTCCCAATTCTTGGGGAGAGGTCAGATCAGAGTCCACCAAGTACTAGTGCAACAAATCAGACACACAATTATTAAGAATATGCTCTCTCAGGATCAAGTGATACAGGCTGTCATAATCAGTAACTTTACTGCCATGTAACCACCCCTCCAAGGCCTTCACTGAATGGTCAATGAAATCAACCTAGTCTTGTGAAGACTCCTTTTTGGTCTCTCTGAACTTTATCCTGTACTGTTCAGTGGTTAAGCCATAACCATCCAGGAGTGCATTCTTAAGAACTTGGAAATTATTAGCATCATTTTCTTTCACAGTAAGGAGCCTATCCCTACCTTTTCCACTAAATGATAGCCATAGGATAGCAGCCCACTGCCTTTGAGGGACATCCTGTACAACACAGGCCCTCTCAAGTGCAGCAAACCACTTGTTAATGTCATCCCCCTCCTTATAAGGGGGTACTATCTTGTGCAGATTCCTGGAATCATGCTCTTTTGCAGGATGACTATGGGGAATACTGCTGCTGCCACCATGGGTATCTAAACCCAACTTCTGTCTTTCCTTCTCTAATTCAAAAGACTGTCTATCCAAATCCAGCTGTTGCTTTTTAAGCTTCAGTCTGGTTTGTTCCACCCTCAACTTATTGAGTTCCCTCTCTAACATTCTGTCATCAGGGTTGGTGGGAGGGACATTTCTAGAAACAGAGCTATGATGGGAATGAACAGAAGGAGACCTGTTCCTTACAGAAGCCACCCTAACAGCTTGGTTTACAGAAACATTACTACCAGTATGGTGAGAATAAATGCTTTTGCTATGATGTGAGACAACACTATTTATTTGGTGTGGCTCATCATCATTACCATCTATGCTAGATTGTCTAGTAATGGGCAGGCTAGGAAGTTTCTTTCCTGAATCTTTTCCTGGGGGAGTCCCTGAATCAGATTGGGAACTATTAGGTACTTTTTCAACAGATGGGGCACCTATGGCCTTATCCTGTTCTCTAAGCATGTTAAGTAACAGTTCCAAGGAAGGATTCTTCCCTACACTCAAACCTCTCTCTATACAGAGACTCCTTGCTCTTTTCCAGCTAAGGTTGTCATATGCAAGTTTGGACAGATCAACACTTTGGCCTGTGCCAGACATTTTTTTGAGAGAGTTAAAGTGATAGAAAAAGAGAAAAAAGTTTTCAGAACTTTTTTTTGGAAAGACAAAAAAAAACTTTTTAAACTTTTAAGAACTTTTTGAAAGTTTAAAGGTACTTTTCAGCACTTAGAAAAGAGTGAAAAGAGGAAATGCAAAACTTTTTGGCTATGTGTATATACACTGACCTTGTTGTGTATATTTTTCTCTTATGAAAAGTACAATGACAAGAGTGGTAAGTAGTCTCAAGCACTTATCCCACCACTGCACTACCAATGTAGGAGGCTGGACTGGCTTGAAGTGAGCACCAAGGGGTACTTGCACCTTGCACCAGGCCCAGTTATCCCTTATTAGTGTATAGGGTGTCTAGTAGCTTAGGCTGATAGATAATGGTAGCTTAGCAGAGCAGCTTAGGCTGAACTAGGAGACGTGTGAAGCTACCACAGTACCACTTAGTGTCATATGCACAATATCATAAGAAAACACAATACACAGTGATACTAAAAATAAAGGTACTTTATTTTTATGACAATATGCCAAAGTATCTTAGAGTGTACCCTCAGTGAGAGGATAGGAAATATACACAAGATATATATACACAATAGCAAAAATATGCAGTATAGTCTTAGAAAACAGTGCAAACAATGTATAGTTACAATAGGATGCAATGGGGAAACATAGGGATAGGGGCAACACAAACCATATACTCCAAAAGTGGAATGCGAACCACGAATGGACCCCAAACCTATGTGACCTTGTAGAGGGTCGCTGGGTCTATTAGAAAATAGTGAGAGTTAGAAAAATAACCCTCCCCAAGACCCTGAAAAGTGAGTGCAAAGTGCACTAAAGTTCCCCCATGGACAAAGTAGTCGTGTTAGAGGAATAATGCAGGAAAGACACAAACCAGCAATGCAACAACTGTGGATTTCCAATCTAGGGTACCTGTGGAACAAGGGGACCATGTCCAAAAGTCACAAGCAAGTCGGAGATGGGCAGATGCCCAGGAAATGCCAGCTGCGGGTGCAAAGAAGCTTCGACTGGACAGAAGAAGCTGAGGTTTCTGCAGGAACGAAAAGGGCTAGAGACTTCCCCTTTGTTGGACGGATCCCGCTCGCCTTGGAGAGTCGTGCAGATGTGTTTTTCCGCTGAAAGGATGCCAACAAGCCTTGCTAGTCGCAAATCGTGAGTTTGGCGTTTTTGGACGCTGCTGGGGCCCAGGAGGGACCAGGAGGTCGCAAATTGGACTTGAAGAGAGAAGGGACGTCGGGCAAGACAAAGAGCCCTCACTGAAGCAGGTAGCACCCGGAGAAGTGCCAGAAACAGGCACTACGAAGATGCGTGAAACGGTGCTCGCCGAAGTTGCACAAAGGAGTCCCACGTCGCCGGAGACCAACTTAGAAAGTCGTGCAATGCAGGTTAGAGTGCCGTGGACCCAGGCTTGGCTCTACACAAAGGATTTCCGCCGGAAGTGCACAGGGGCCGGAGTAGCTGCAAAGTCGCGGTTCCCAGCAATGCAGCCCAGCGAGGTGAGGCAAGGACTTACCTCCACCAAACTTGGACTGAAGAGTCACTGGACTGTGGGGGTCACTTGGACAGAGTCGCTGGATTCGAGGGACCTCGCTCGTCGTGCTGAGAGGAGACCCAAGGGACCGGTAATGCAGCTTTTTGGTGCCTGCGGTTGCAGGGGGAAGATTCCGTCGACCCACGGGAGATTTCTTCGGAGCTTCTGGTGCAGAGAGGAGGCAGACTACCCCCACAGCATGCACAAGCAGGAAATCAGTCGAGAAGGCGGCAGGATCAGCGTTACAGAGTTGCAGTAGTCGTCTTTGCTACTATGTTGCAGGTTTGCAGGCTTCCAGCGCGGTCAGCAGTCGATTCCTTATCAGAAGGTGAAGAGGGAGATGCAGAGGAACTCGGATGAGCTCTTGCATTCGTTATCTGAAGTTTCCCCAGAGACAGAGACCCTAAATAGCCAGAAAAGAGGGTTTGGCTACCTAGGAGAGAGGATAGGCTACTAACACCTGAAGGAGCCTATCAGCAGGAGTCTCTGACGTCACCTGGTGGCACTGGCCACTCAGAGCAGTCCAGTGTGCCAGCAGCACCTCTGTTTCCAAGATGGCAGAGGTCTGGAGCACACTGGAGGAGCTCTGGACACCTCCCAGGGGAGGTGCAGGTCAGGGGAGTGGTCACTCCCCTTTCCTTTGTCCAGTTTCGCGCCAGAGCAGGGCTAAGGGGTCCCCTGAACCGGTGTAGACTGGCTTATGCAGAATTGGGCACATCTGTGCCCAAGAAAGCATTTCCAGAGGCTGGGGGAGGCTACTCCTCCCCTGCCTTCACACCATTTTCCAAAGGGAGAGGGTGTCACACCCTCTCTCAGAGGAAGTTCTTTGTTCTGCCATCCTGGGCCAGGCCTGGCTGGACCCCAGGAGGGCAGATGCCTGTCTGAGGGGTTGGCAGCCGCAGCAGCTGCAGTGAAACCCCAGGAAGGGCAGTTTGGCAGTACCAGGGTCTGTGCTACAGACCACTGGGATCATGGAATTGTGCCAACAATGCCAGGATGGCATAGAGGGGGCAATTCCATGATCATAGACATGTTACATGGCCATATTCGGAGTTACCATTGTGAAGCTACATATAGGTAGTGACCTATATGTGGTGCACGCGTGTAATGGTGTCCCGCACTCACAAAGTTCAGGGAATTGGCTCTGAACAATGTGGGGGCACCTTGGCTAGTGCCAGGGTGCCCTCACTCTAAGTAACTTTGCACCTAACCTTTACCAGGTAAAGGTTAGACATATAGGTGACTTATAAGTTACTTAAGTGCAGTGTAAAATGGCTGTGAAATAACGTGGACGTTATTTCACTCAGGCTGCAGTGGCAGGCCTGTGTAAGAATTGTCAGAGCTCCCTATGGGTGGCAAAATAAATGCTGCAGCCCATAGGGATCTCCTGGAACCCCAATACCCTGGGTACCTCAGTACCATATACTAGGGAATTATAAGGGTGTTCCAGTAATCCAATGTAAATTGGTAAAAATGGTCACTAGCCTGTCAGTGACAATTTGGAAAGAAATGAGAGAGCATAACCACTGAGGTTCTGGTTAGCAGAGCCTCCGTGAGACAGTTAGTCACTACACAGGTAACACATTCAGGCACACTTATGAGCACTGGGGCCCTGGGTTACCAGGGTCCCAGTGACACATACAACTAAAACAACATATATACAGTGAAAAATGGGGGTAACATGCCAGGCAAGATGGTACTTTCCTACAATGTCAGGGTGTTTTCACTGTCTCACTGGGATCCTGCTAGCCAGTGCCCAGTGCTCATAGTGAAAACCCTATGGTTTCAGTATGTTTGTTATGTGTCACTGGGACCCTGCTAGTCAGGACCCCAGTGCTCATAAGTTTGTGGCCTATATGTATGTGTTCCCTGTGTGGTGCCTAACTGTCTCACTGAGGCTCTGCTAACCAGAACCTCAGTGGTTATGCTCTCTCATTTCTTCCAAATTGTCACTAACAGGCTAGTGACCAATTTTACCAATTTACATTGGCTTACTGGAACACCCTTATAATTCCCTAGTATATGGTACTGAGGTACCCAGGGTATTGGGGTTCCAGGAGATCCCTATGGGCTGCAGCATTTCTTTTGCCACCCATAGGGAGCTCTGACAATTCTTGCACAGGCCTGCCACTGCAGCCTGAGTGAAATAACGTCCATGTTATTTCACTGCCATTTTACACTGCACTTAAGTAACTTATAAGTCACCTATATGTCTAACCTTTACCTGGCAAAGGTTAGATGCAAAGTTACTTAGTGTGAGGGCACCCTGGCACTAACCAAGGTGCCCCCACATTGTTCAGGGCCAATTCCCCGGACTTTGTGAGTGCGGGGACACCATTACACGCGTGCACTACATATAGGTCACTACCTATATGTAGCTTCACAATGGTAACTCCGAATATGGCCATGTAACATGTCTATGATCATGGAATTGCCCCCTCTATGCCATCCTGGCATAGTTGGCACAATCCCATGATCCCAGTGGTCTGTAGCACAGACCCTGGTACTGCCAAACTGCCTTTTCTGGGGTTTCACTGCAGCTGCTGCTGCTGCCAACCCCTCAGACAGGTTTCTGCCCTCCTGGGGTCAAGCCAGGCTTGTCCCAGGATGGCAGAACAAAGGACTTCCTCTGAGAGAGAGTGTTACACCCTCTCCCTTTGGAAAATGGTGTGAAGGCAGGGGAGGAGTAGCCTCCCCCAGCCTCTGGAAATGCTTTCTTGGGCACAGATGTGCCCAATTCTGCATAAGCCAGTCTACACCGGTTCAGGGGACCCCTTAGCCCTGCTCTGGTGCGAAACTGGACAAAGGAAAGGGGAGTGACCACTCCCCTGACCTGCACCTCCCCTGGGAGGTGTCCAGAGCTCCTCCAGTGTGCTCCAGACCTCTGCCATCTTGGAAACAGAGGTGCTGCTGGCACACTGGACTGCTCCGAGTTGCCAGTGCCACCAGGTGACGTCAGAGACTCCTTCTGATAGGCTCCTTCAGGTGTTGCTAGCCTATCCTCTCTCCTAGGTAGCCAAACCCTCTTTTCTGGCTATTTAGGGTCTCTGTCTCTAGGGAAACTTTAGATAACGAATGCAAGAGCTCATCCGAGTTCCTCTGCATCTCTCTCTTCACCTTCTGCCAAGGAATCGACTGCTGACCGCGCTGGAAGCCTGCAAAACTGCAACATAGTAGCTAAGACGACTACTGCAACTCTGTAACGCTGATCCTGCCGCCTTCTCGACTGTTTTCCTGGTGGTGCATGCTGTGGGGGTAGTCTGCCTCCTCTCTGCACTAGAAGCTCCGAAGAAATCTCCCGTGGGTCGACGGAATCTTCCCCCTGCAACCGCAGGCACCAAAAAGCTGCATTACCGGTCCCTTGGGTCTCCTCTCAGCACGATGAGCGAGGTCCCTCGAATCCAGCAACTGTGTTCAAGTGACCCCCACAGTCCAGTGACTCTTCAGTCCAAGTTTGGTGGAGGTAAGTCCTTGCCTCCCCACGCCAGACTGCATTTCTGGGAAACGCGACTTTTGCAGCTACTCCGGCCCCTGTGCACTTCCGGTGGAAATACTTTGTGCACAGCCAAGCCTGGTCCACGGCACTCTAACCTGCATTGCACGACTTTCTAAGTTTGTCTCCGGCGACGTGGAACTCCTTTGTGTAACTTCGGGTGAGCACCATTTCACGCATCTTTGTAGTGCCTGTTTCTGGCACTTCTCCGGGTGCTACCTGCTGGTAAGAGGGCTCCTTGTCTTGCTCCATGTCCCCTCTGCCTCCTGGCGCAATTTGCGACATCCTGGTCCTTCCTGGGCCACAGCAGCATCCAAAATAGCTAACCGCATGATTTGCAGCTAGCAAGGCTTGTTGGCATTCTTTTGGCTGGAAAATACTTCTGCACAACTCTCCACGGCGTGAGGCATCCGTCCTCCAAAGGGAAAGTCTCTAGCCCTTGTCGTTCCTGCCGAAACCTCAGCTTCTTCTGTCCAGTAGAAGCTTCTTTGCACCCACAGCTGGCATTTCCTGGGCATCTGCCCATCTCCGACTTGCTTGTGACTTTTGGACTTGGTCCCCTTGTTCCACAGGTACCCTCGACTGGAAATCCATCGTTGTTGCATTGCTGGTTTGTGTCTTTCCTGCAGTATTCCTCTATCACGACTTCTTTGTCCTTGGGGGAACTTTAGTGCACTTTGCACTCACTTTCCAGGGTCTTGGGGTGGGCTATTTTTCTAACCCTCACTATTTTCTAATAGTCCCAGCGACCCTCTACAAGGTCACATAGGTTTGGGGTCTATTCGTGGTTCGCATTCCACTTTTGGAGTATATGGTTTGTGTTGCCCCTATCCCTATGTGTCCCCATTGCATCCTATTGTAACTATACATTGTTTGCACTGTTTTCTAAGACTATACTGCATATTTTTGCTATTGTATATATATATCTTGTGTATATTTCCTATCCTCTCACTGAGGGTACACTCTGAGACACTTTGGCATATTGTCATAAAAATAAAGTACCTTTATTTTTAGTATAACTGTGTATAGTGTTTTCTTATGATATTGTGCATATGACACTAAGTGGTACTGTAGGAGCTTCACTCGTCTCCTAGTTCAGCCTAAGCTGCTCTGCTAAGCTATCATTATCTATCAGCCTATGCTGCTAGACACCCTATACACTAATAAGGGATAACTGGGCCTGGTGCAAGGTGCAAGTACCCCTTGGTACTCACTACAAGCCAGTCCAGCCTCCTACATTGGTTGTGCAGCGGTGGGATAAGTGCTTTGAGACTACTTACCACTCTTGTCATTGTACTTTTCATAGGAGAAAAATATACAAAACAAGTTCAGTGTGAATACCCATAACCAAAAAGTTTTGCATTTCCTCTTTTCACTCTATTCTAAGTGCTGAAAAGTACTTCTAAACTTTCTAAAAAGTTCTAAAAAGTTTTTTTTTTGCCTTTCTAAAAGTTCTGAAAACTTTTTTCTCTTTTTCTATCACTTTAACCCTCTCTAAAAATGTCTGGCACAGGCCAAAATGTTGATCTGTCCAAACTTGCATATGATCCCCATAGCTGGAAAGGATCAAGGAGTCTCTGCATAGAGAGAGGTTTGAGTGTAGGGAAGAATCCTTCCTTGGAATTGTTACTTAACATGCTTAGAGAACAAGACAAGGCTAAAAGTGCCCCATCTGTTGAAAAAGTAGCTAATGGTTCCCAATCTGATCCAGGGACTCCCCCAGGAAAAGATTCAGGAAAGAAACTTCTTAGCCTGCCCATTACTAGACAGTCTAGCATAGTTGTTACTGAGGTGGAGTCACATCATTCAGATGATGTGCTCTCACATTACACTGTCAGCCAAGCTGTTAGGGTGCCCTCTGTAAGGGACAGGTCTCCTTCTGTTCATTCCCATCATACCTCTGTATCTAGGAATGTCCCTCCCACCAACCCTGATGACAGATTGTTAGAAAGGGAACTCAATAAGGTGAGGGTGGAACAAACCAGACTGAAGCTTAAAAAGCAACAGCTGGATTTGGATAGACAGTCTTTAGAACTAGAGAAGGAAAGACAGAAGTTGGGTTTTGAAAAACCCATGGTGGCAGCAGCAGTATTCCCCATAGTCATCCTGCAAAAGAGCATGATTCCAGGAATCTGCATAAGATAGTTCCCCCTTATAAGGAGGGGGATGACATTAACAAGTGGTTTGCTGCACTTGAGAGGGCCTGTGTTGTACAGGATGTCCCTCAAAGGCAGTGGGCTGCTATCCTATGGCTATCATTTAGTGGAAAAGGTAGGGATAGGCTCCTTACTGTGAAAGAAAGTGAAGCCAATGATTACAAAGTTCTTAAGAATGCACTCCTGGATGGTTTTGGCTTAACCACTGAACAATACAGGATCAAGTTCAGAGAGACCAAAAAGGAGTCTTCACAAGACTGGGTTGATTTCATTGACCATTCAGTGAAGGCCTTGGAGGGGTGGTTACATGGCAGTAAAGTTACTGATTATGACAGCCTGTATAACTTGATCCTGAGAGAGCATATTCTTAATAATTGTGTGTCTGATTTGTTGCACCAGTACTTGGTGGACTCTGATCTGACCTCTCCCCAAGAATTGGGAAAGAAGGCAGACAAATGGGTCGGATCAAGGGTGAACAGAAAAGTTCATACAGGGGGTGACAAAGATGGCAACAAGAAGAAGGATGGTAAGTCTTCTGACAAGGGTGGGGACAAATCTAAAAATGAGTCTTCATCAGGCCCACAAAAACACTCTGGTGGGGGTGGTGGGCCCAAATCCTCTTCTAATCAAAACAAAGAAAAGAAACCATGGTGCTATTTATGTAAAATAAAAAGTCATTGGACAACAGATCCCAGTTGTCCAAAGAAAAGCACCAAGCCTTCTACCACTACAACCCCTACTGCTACACCTAGTGTTCCTACTAATAGCAGTGGTGGTGGGAGCAAACCTACTAATAGCCAATCCAAGGGAGTAGCTGGGCTCACTTTTGGTAACTTAGTTGGGGTTGGTCTTGTTAGGGAGACCACAGAGGTTGTGTTAGTCTCTGAGGGGGCTATTGATTTAGCCACCTTAGTTGCTTGTCCCCTTAATATGGATAAGTACAAGCAGCTACCCCTAATAAATGGTGTTGAGGTTCAGGCCTACAGGGACACAGGTGCCAGTGTCACAATGGTGATAGAGAAACTGGTCCACCCTGAACAACACCTACTTGGTCACCAGTACCAAGTAACCGATGCTCACAACAACACACTTAGCCACCCCATGGCTGTTGTAAATCTCAACTGGGGGGGGGGGTTACTGGTCCAAAGAAAGTTGTGGTAGCCTCAGATTTACCTGTAGACTGTCTATTAGGGAATGATTTGGAGACATCAGCTTGGTCAGATGTGGAGTTGGAGGCCCATGCAGCAATGCTGGGCAACCCAGGGCATATTTTTGCTTTAACCAGGGCTCAGGCCAAAAAGCAAAAAGGACAGGGAAACTTGGATCCTGGAACAATGGACCAAGTGCTCCCTAAAGCTAGGGCTAGTAGAAGTAAAGCACTTCCTACTATCCCTCTCTCTACAGTGGATTCTAATTCTGAGGAAGAAGAATTTCCACCCTGTGCAGAACCTACACCAGAGGAGCTTCAAGCTGAGCTTTTGGGTGAAGGGGGGCCTGCCAGGGAGGAGCTGAGTGTGGCACAGCAAAACTGTCCCACATTAGAGGGTCTAAGACAGCAAGCTGTCAAACAAGCTAATGGGGATGTCAGTGACTCTCACAGAGTTTACTGGGAGGACAACCTCTTGTACACTGAGCATAGGGATCCTAAACCTGGAGCTGCCAGGAGATTAGTGATTCCTCAGGAGTACTGAAAGTTCCTCCTAACTCTTGCCCACGACATTCCCATAGCTGGGCATCTGGGACAAATGAAAACTTGGGACAGACTTGTTCCCTTGTTTCATTGGCCTAGGATGTCTGAGGACACAAAAGATTTTTGTAAGTTCAGGGAATTGGCTCTGAACAATGTGGGGGCACCTTGGCTAGTGCCAGGGTGCCCTCACACTAAGTAACTTTGCACCTAACCTTTACCAGGTAAAGGTTAGACATATAGGTGACTTATAAGTTACTTAAGTGCAGTGTAAAATGGCTGTGAAATAACGGGACGTTATTTCACTCAGGCTGCAGTGGCAGGCCTGTGTAAGAATTGTCAGAGCTCCCTATGGGTGGCAAAAGAAATGCTGCAGCCCATAGGGATCTCCTGGAACCCCAATACCCTGGGTACCTCAGTACCATATACTAGGGAATTATAAGGGTGTTCCAGTAAGCCAATGTAAATTGGTAAAAATGGTCACTAGCCTGTTAGTGACAATTTGTAAAAGAAATGAGAGAGCATAACCACTGAGGTTCTGATTAGCAGAGCCTCAGGGAGACAGTTAGTCACTACACAGGTAACACATTCAGGCACACTTATGAGCACTGGGGCCCTGGGTTACCAGGGTCCCAGTGACACATACAACTAAAACAACATATATACAGTGAAAAATGGGGGTAACATGCCAGGCAAGATGGTACTTTCCTACACAACCCCCCCCCCAAACGAAGGACAATAAGACTAGCCATGACCTGATGAGTCTTCATTGTCTAAGTGGAAATATCTGGAGAGTCCATCTGCATTGGAGTGGCTACTCCCAGGTCTATGTTCCACTGTATAGTCCATTCCCTGTAGGGATATGGACCACCTCAACAATTTTGGATTTTCACCTTTCATTTGTTTTAGCCAAAGTAGAGGTTTGTGGTCTGTCTGAACAATGAAGTGAGTGCCAAACAGGTATGGCCTCAACTTCTTCAGTGCCCAGACCACAGCAAAGGCCTCCCTCTCAATGGCAGACCAACGCTTTTCTCTAGGGGTCAACCTCCTACTAATAAAAGCAACAGGTTGATCCTGGCCCTCAGAATTAAGTTGTGATAGGACTGCCCCTACTCCTAATTCAGATGCATCAGTTCGGACATAGAATTTTTTAGAGTAACAAGGGCTTTTCAGGACAGATGCAGAGCACATGGCCTGCTTCAGCTCCTCAAAAGCTTTCTGACAGTTTGCTGTCCATAATAGCTTTTTAGGCATTTTCTTGGATGTGAGGTCATTAAGAGGGGCTGCAATAGAGCCATAGTTCTTAATGAACCTCCTGTAATACCCAGTGAGGCCTAGGAAGGCTCTCACCTGAGTCTGAGTGGTAGGGGGAACCCAATCAATAATTGTTTGGATTTTCCCCTGAAGTGGTGCAATCTGTTCCCCACCAACAAGGTGTCCCAGATAAACCACCTTACCCTGCCCTATCTGGCACTTTGAAGCCTTGATAGTGAGGCCTGCCTTTTGCAGGGCCTCCAAAACTTTCCATAGGTGGACCGGGTGATCATCCCAGCTGGAGCTAAAGACAGCTATATCGTCCAAATATGCTGCACTGAAAGCTTCCAGCCCTTGCAGGACTGTGTTCACCAACCTCTGAAAAGTGGCAGGTGCATTTTTCAAACCAAAAGGCATTACAGTAAACTGGTAATGTCCTCCAATGGTTGAAAATGCAGTCTTAGGTTTAGCATCTTCTGACAATTTGATCTGCCAATACCCTGCAGTCAAGTCAAAAGTGCTTAGATACTTGGCAGATGCCAGTGTATCTATGAGCTCATCTGCCCTGGGTATAGGGTGAGCATCAGTTTTGGTTACCAAGTTGAGACATCTATAGTCTACACAAAGCCGCATTTCCTTCTTCCCATCTTTGGAATGGGGTTTTGGTACCAGTACCACAGGAGAAGCCCATGGACTGTCAGAGTGCTCAACCACTCCTAGTTCTAACATTTTCTGGACCTCTTGCTTTATGCAGTCCCTGACATGGTCAGGCTGCCTATAGATCTTACTTTTAACAGGCAAGCTGTCTCCAGTATCTATAGTGTGCTCACACCAAGAAGTGGTACCTGGCACAGTAGAGAAGAGTTCAGAGAATTGATCTAGGAGATTTATGCAATTGTCTTTCTGCTCAGCAGTAAGACAATCAGCCAAAACTACACCTTCCACCAGAGCATCTTGTTCTGTGGAAGAGAAGAGATCAGGTAGAGGATCACTGTCTTCTTCCTGTCCCTCATCTGTTGCCATGAGCAGGGTGAGATCAGCCCTGTCATAGTAGGGTTTTAGGCGGTTGACATGGAGCACCCTAAGGGGACTCCTGGCAGTGCCTAAGTCAACTAAATAGGTGACTTCTCCCTTCTTTTCAACAATTGTGTGGGGTCCACTCCATTTATCTTGGAGTGCTCTTGGGGCCACAGGCTCCAAGACCCACACTTTCTGCCCTGGTTGGTACTGAACCAAAACAGCCTTCTGATCATGCCATTGCTTCTGGAGGTCTTGGCTGGCCTGAAGGTTTTTACTGGCCTTTTTCATGTACTCAGCCATCCTTGATCTGAGGCCAAGTACATAATCCACAATATCCTGCTTAGGAGCTTTTAAAGGTTGTTCCCAACCCTCCTTTACAAGTGTAAGTGGACCCCTAACAGGGTGTCCAAAAAGAAGTTCAAAGGGGCTGAAGCCCACTCCTTTCTGGGGTACCTCCCTGTAGGCAAAAAGGAGGCATGGTAGAAGGATATCCCATCTCCTGCGGAGTTTTTCAGGGAGACCCATAATCATGCCTTTGAGAGTTTTATTAAATCTCTCCACCAGTCCATTTGTTTGTGGATGATAGGGTGTTGTGAACTTGTACGTTACACCACACTCCTTCCACATGGCCTTTAAGTATGCAGACATGAAATTGCTTCCTCTGTCTGATACCACTTCCTTTGGGAAGCCCACCCTGGAAAATATTCCCAGGAGGGCCTTTGCCACTGCAGGTGCTGTAGTGGTCCTTAAAGGAATAGCTTCAGGATATCTTGTGGCATGGTCCACTACCACTAAGATAAACCTATTGCCTGAAGCAGTAGGAGGGTCAAGGGGGCCAACTATGTCAACCCCTACCCTTTCAAAGGGAACCCCAACCACAGGCAGTGGAATAAGGGGTGCCTTTGGGGTGCCACCTGTCTTGCCACTGGCTTGACAGGTTTCACAGGACTTACAAAATTCCTTTGTGTCCTCAGACATTCTAGGCCAATGAAACAGGGGAACAAGCCTGTCCCAAGTTTTCATTTGTCCTAGATGCCCAGCTAGGGGAATGTCATGTGCCAGAGTTAGGAGGAACTTTCTGTACTCCTGAGGAATCACTAATCTCCTGGCAGCTCCAGGTTTAGGATCCCTATGCTCAGTGTACAAGAGGTTGTCCTCCCAGTAAACTCTGTGAGAGTCACTGACATCCCCAGTAGCCTGTTTGACAGCTTGCTGTCTGAGACCCTCTAATGTGGGACAGGTTTGCTGTGCCACACTCAGCTCCTCTCTGGCAGGCCCCCCTTCACCCAAAAGCTCAGCAGTGTCTGCTTCAAGCTCCTCTGGTGTAGGTTCTGCACAGGGAGGGAATTCTTCTTCCTCAGAAGTAGAATCCACTGTAGAGGGAGGGATAGTAGGAAGTGGTTTGCTTCTACTAGCCCTAGCTTTAGGGAGCACTTGGTCCATTGTTCCAGCATCCAAACTTCCCTGTCCTTTTTGCTTTTTGGCCTGAGCCCTTGTCAAAGCAAAAATATGCCCTGGGATGCCCAGCATTGCTGCATGGGCCTCCAACTCCACATCTGACCAAGCTGATGTCTCCAAATCATTCCCTAATAGACAGTCTACAGGTAAATCTGAAGCTACCACAACTTTCTTTGGACCAGTAACCCCCCCCCAGTTGAGATTTACAACAGCCATGGGGTGGCTAAGTGTGTTGTTGTGAGCATTGGTTACTTGGTACTGGTGACCAAGTAGGTGTTGTTCAGGGTGGACCAGTTTCTCTATGACCATAGTCACACTGGCTCCAGTGTCCCTGTAGGCCTGAACCTCAACACCATTTATTAGGGGTAGCTGCTTGTACTTATCCATATTAAGGGGACAAGCAACTAAGGTGGCTAAATCAATAGCCCCCTCAGAGACTAACACAGCCTCTGTGGCCTCCCTAACAAGGCCAACCCCAACTAAGTTACCAATAGTGAGCCCAGCTACTCCCTTGGATTGGCTATTAGTAGGTTTGCTCCCACCACCACTGCTATTAGTAGGGACACTAGGGGTAGCAGTAGGGGTTGTAGTGGTAGGAGCATTGGTGCTTTTCTTTGGACAACTGGGATCTGTTGTCCAATGGCCTTTTATTTTACATAAATAGCACCATGGTTTATTTTCCTTGTTCTGATTAAAAGAGGATTTGGGCCCACCACCCCCACCAGAGTGTTTTTGTGGGCCAGATGAAGACTCATTTTTAGATTTGTCCCCACCCTTGTCAGAAGACTTACCATCCTTCTTTTTGTTGCCATCTTTGTCACCCCCTGTATGAACTTTTCTGTTCACCCTTGTTCTGACCCATTTGTCTGCCTTCTTTCCCAATTCTTGGGGAGAGGTCAGATCAGAGTCCACCAAGTACTGGTGCAACAAATCAGACACACAATTATTAAGAATATGCTCTCTCAGGATCAAGTTATACAGGCTGTCATAATCAGTAACTTTACTGCCATGTAACCACCCCTCCAAGGCCTTCACTGAATGGTCAATAAAATCAACCCAGTCTTGTGAAGACTACTTTTTGGTCTCTCTGAACTTTATCCTGTACTGTTCAGTGGTTAAGCCATAACCATCCAGGAGTGCATTCTTAAGAACTTGGAAATTATTAGCATCATTTTCTTTCACAGTAAGGAGCCTATCCCTACCTTTTCCACTAAATGATAGCCATAGGATAGCAGACCACTGCCTTTGAGGGACATCCTGTACAACACAGGCCCTCTCAAGTGCAGCAAACCACTTGTTAATGTCATCCCCCTCCTTATAAGGGGGAACTATCTTGTGCAGATTCCTGGAATCATGCTCTTTTGCAGGATGACTATGGGGAATACTGCTGCTGCCACCATGGGTATCTAAACCCAACTTCTGTCTTTCCTTCTCTAATTCAAAAGACTGTCTATCCAAATCCAGCTGTTGCTTTTTAAGCTTCAGTCTGGTTTGTTCCACCCTCAACTTATTGAGTTCCCTCTCTAACATTCTGTCATCAGGGTTGGTGGGAGGGACATTTCTAGAAACAGAGCTATGATGGGAATGAACAGAAGGAGACCTGTCCCTTACAGAAGCCAACTTAACAGCTTGGTTTACAGAAACATTACTACCAGTATGGTGAGAATAAATGCTTTTGCTATGATGTGAGACAACACTATTTCTATGGTGTGGCTCATCATCATTACCATCTATGCTAGATTGTCTAGTAATGGGCAGGCTAGGAAGTTTCTTTCCTGAATCTTTTCCTGGGGGAGTCCCTGAATCTGATTGGGAACTATTAGGTACTTTTTCAACAGATGGGGCACCTATGGCCTTATCCTGTTCTCTAAGCATGTTAATTAATAGTTCTAAGGCAGGATTCTTCCCTACACTCAAACCTCTCTCTATACAGAGACTCCTTGCTCTTTTCCAGCTAAGGTTGTCATATGCAAGTTTGGACAGATCAACACTTTGGCCTGTGCCAGACATTTTTTTAGAGAGAGTTAAAGTGATAGAGAAAGAGACAAAAGTTTTCAGAACTTTTTGGAAAGACAGAAAAAAAACTTTTTAAACTTTTAAGAACTTTCTGAAAGTTTAGAAGTACTTTTCAGCACTTAGAAAAGAGTGAAAAGAGGAAATGCAAAACTTTTTGGCTATGTGTATATACACTGACCTTGTTTTGTATATTTTTCTCTTATGAAAAGTACAATGACAAGAGTGGTAAGTAGTCTCAAGCACTTATCCCACCACTGCACAACCAATGTAGGAGGCTGGACTGGCTTGTAGTGAGCACCAAGGGGTACTTGCACCTTGCACCAGGCCCAGTTATCCCTTATTAGTGTATAGGGTGTCTAGCAGCTTAGGCTGATAGATAATGGTAGCTTAGCAGAGCAGCTTAGGCTGAACTAGGAGACGTGTGAAGCTACTACAGTACCACTTAGTGTCATATGCACAATATCATAAGAAAACACAATACACAGTTATACTAAAAATAAAGGTACTTTATTTTTATGACAATATGCCAAAGTATCTTAGAGTGTACCCTCAGTGAGAGGATAGGAAATATACACAAGATATATATACACAATAGCAAAAATATGCAATATAGTCTTAGAAAACAGTGCAAACAATGTATAGTTACAATAGGATGCAATGGGGAAACATAGGGATAGGGGCAACACAAACCATATACTCCAAAAGTGGAATGCGAACCACGAATGGACCCCAAACCTATGTGACCTTGTAGAGGGTCGCTGGGACTATTAGAAAATAGTGAGAGTTAGAAAAATAACCCTCCCCAAGACCCTGAAAAGTGAGTGCAAAGTGCACTAAAGTTCCCCTAAGGACAAAATAGTCGTGTTAGAGGAATAATGCAGGAAAGACACAAACCAGCAATGCAACAACTGTGGATTTCCCATCTAGGGTACCTGTGGAACAAGGGGACCAAGTCCAAAAGTCACAAGCAAGTCGGAGATGGGCAGATGCCCAGGAAATGCCAGCTGCGGGTGCAAAGAAGCTTCGACTGGACAAAAGAAGCTGAGGTTTCTGCAGGAACGAAAAGGGCTAGAGACTTCCCTTTGGTGGACGGATCCCGCTCGCCTTGGAGAGTCGTGCAGATGTGTTTTTCCGCCGGATGGACGCCAACAAGCCTTGCTACACGCAAATCGTGCGTTTGGCGTTTTTGGACGCTGCTGGGGCCCAGGAGGGACCAGGAGGTCGCAAATTGGACCTGCAGAGAGAGGGGACGTCGAGCAAGACAAGGAGCCCTCACTGAAGCAGGTAGCACCCGGAGAAGTGCCAGAAACAGGCACTACGAGGATGCGTGAAACGGTGCTCGCCGAAGTTGCACAAAGGAGTCCCACGTCGCCGGAGACCAACTTAGAAAGTCGTGCAATGCAGGTTAGAGTGCCGTGGACCCAGGCTTGGCTGTGCACACAGGATTTCCGCCGGAAGTGCACAGGGGCCGGAGAAGCTTGCAAAGTCGCGGTTCCCAGCAATGCAGCCCAGCGAGGTGAGGCAAGGACTTACCTCCACCAAACTTGGGCTGAAGAGTCACTGGACTGTGGGGGTCACTTGGACGGTGTCGCTGGATTCGAGGGACCTCGCTCGTCGTGCTGAGAGGAGACCCAAGGGACCGGAGATGCAGCTTTTTGGTGCCTGCGGTTGCAGGGGGAAGATTCCGTCGACCCACGGGAGATTTCTTCGGAGCTTCTGGTGCAGAGAGGAGGCAGACTACCCCCACAGCATGCACAAGCAGGAAAACAGTCGAGAAGGCGGCAGGATCAGCGTTACAGAGTTGCAGTAGTCGTCTTTGCTACTATGTTGCAGGTTTGCAGGCTTCCAGCGCGGTCAGCGGTCGATTCCTTATCAGAAGGTGAAGAGGGAGATGCAGAGGAACTCGGCTGAGCTCATGCATTCGTTATCTAAAGTTTTCCCAGAGACAGAGACCCTAAATAGCCAGAAAAGAGGGTTTGGCTACCTAGGAGAGAGGAAAGGCTACTAACACCTGAAGGAGCCTATCACAAGGAGTCTCTGACGTCACCTGGTGGCACTGGCCACTCAGAGCAGTCCAGTGTGCCAGCAGCACCTCTGTTTCCAAGATGGCAGAGGTCTGGAGCACACTGGAGGAGCTCTGGACACCTCCCAGGGGAGGTGCAGGTCAGGGGAGTGGTCACTCCCCTTTCCTTTGTCCAGTTTCGCGCCAGAGCAGGGGCTAAGGGGTCCCTGAACCGGTGTAGACTGGCTTATGCAGAATTGGGCACATCTGTGACCAACAAAGCATTTCCAGAGGCTGGGGGAGGCTACTCCTCCCCTGCCTTCACACCATTTTCCAAAGGGAGAGGGTGTCACACCCTCTCTCAGAGGAAGTTCTTTGTTCTGCCATCCTGGGCCAGGCCTGGCTGGACCCCAGGAGGGCAGCTGCCTGTCTGAGGGGTTGGCAGCAGCAGCAGCTGCAGTGAAACCCCAGGAAGGGCAGTCTGGCAGTACCAGGGTCTGTGCTACAGACCACTGGGATCATGGAATTGTACCAACAATGCCAGGATGGCATAGAGGGGGCAATTCCATGATCATAGACATGTTACATGGCCATATTCGGAGTTACCATGGTGAAGCTACATATAGGTAGTGACCTATATGTAGTGCACGCGTGTAATGGTGTCCCCGCACTCACAAAGTTCAGTGAATTGGCTCTGAACAATGTGGGGGCACCTTGGCTAGTGCCAGGGTGCCCTCACACTAAGTAACTTTGCACCTAACCTTTACCAGGTAAAGGTTAGACATATAGGTGACTTATAAGTTACTTAAGTGCAGTGTAAAAATGGCTGTGAAATAACGTGGACGTTATTTCACTCAGGCTGCAGTGGCAAGCCTGTGTAAGAATTGTCAGAGCTCCCTATGGGTGGCAAAAGAAATGCTGCAGCCCATAGGGATCTCCTGGAACCCCAATACCCTGGGTACCTCAGTACCATATACTAGGGAATTATAAGGGTGTTCCAGTAAGCCAATGTAAATTGGTAAAAATGGTCACTAGCCTGTCAGTGACAATTTGAAAGTAATGAGAGAGCATAACCACTGAGGTTCTGGTTAGCAGAGCCTCAGTGAGACAGTTAGGCACCACACAGGGAACATATACATGCACACCTATGAGCACTGGGGCCCTGTGTGACAGGGTCCCAGTGACACATACATATAGGCCACAAACCTATGAGCACTGGGGTCCTGACCAGCAGGATCCCAGTGACACATAACAACCATACTGAAAACATGGTGTTTTCACTATGAGCACTGATGCCTGGCTATCAGGATCCCAGTGAGACAGTGAAAACAGTGACAAACACCCTGACATACACTCACAAACAGGCCAAAAGTGGGGGTAACAAGGCTAGAAAGAGGCTACCTTCTCACACAACCCCCCCCCCAAACGAAGGACAATAAGGCTAACCTTGGCCAGTTGAGACTTTATTGTCTAAGTGGTGATAAGTAGAGAGTAGCTCTGCAATAGACTGGTTACTCCCTTTATCATCCACTATATGGTTACTTCCCTGTGGGGATGTAAACCACCCTGTTTGAAGTTTTTTAGCTAGGCAACAATGTGAAGATGTATTTTCAGAGTTTCTATCAGTAAGTTTTAGTTTAGAGCAGTGGGAATTGTCCACTGAACCTATTTGTAGTGATGGAAATGCCAGACAGGGATGCTGTCTCAGAAAAGCCATAGCTGGGCAAAAACTCTGTCCATCTGGCTGGAAGAGAGAACAGGGATGCTGTTTCTCTTGAGTTGGAGCAGGGCAGGGATGCTGTCCTATCAGCTCCACACTAGGGCAGGGATGCTGTCCTAAGTGTTGTGAGGCAGTGCAGAGTTTCTGCACTAAAGTTTCTCTGGGAGGGTTGGAGGGATGCTCCATGTTAACAAAAATGGTGCTCTTTTTCTCACCAATGTTAGTTATCCCACAGAGAGGTACTTCCACCTCAGGGAGTCCAGCTTTGCTAGCTGATGATTCCCTTGGAACAGGTGCCACCCCAGGAGAGGTTTCTCCCACCACAGGAATAGTATCCTGAATGGTAGGGTGGTTAGGGGATACTGTGATACCCTTTTTACCTGTTGATGGAGAGGGATCCTGAGTTTTCAGGCCTTCTCTCCTTTGCTTTTTCATTTCACTTGAAATGAGAGGGAACAATTCCTCAGGGATGCCCAGCATGGCTGCATGGGCATAAAACTCTACATCAGCCCAACCTGAGGCCTCTAGGTCATTACCTAAGAGACAGTCTACAGGTAAGCTAGGTGATACCACCACCTGCTTAGGGCCAGTAACTCCACCCCAACTAAACTGAATTATAGCTAAGGGAAGAAACTTAGTGGAGTTATGGACATCAATAATCTTATACTGTTGTCCAATGATGTGTTGTTCAGGAGGCACTAGGTTTTCAGTCACCAAAGTGAAACTGGCACCTGTGTCCCTGTAGGCCAAGGCCTCAACACCATTTATTGAAACTGTCTGCCTGTACTTATCCATTGTAAGGGGACAAGCAGCCAGTGTGACAAGGCCAGTGCCACTAGGTGTGACAGAAACTGTCTTGGGACTGATTACATCAGTTTCCACTATGGACCCATAAGTGAACCCAACTACACCCTTTGCTTGACTGTTGCCAGCAGTCCCACCACTAGTACCACTACTGCTAGGGGCACTAGAGCTTGATGTATTAGTGGTGGTAGGCTCAGGGGGTTTACCTGGACAGGACTTATCCCCTGGCCTATGGCCTCTGTTTTTACACACAAAGCACCAAGGCTTTTTAATGTGTGCAGGTTGAGAAGAAGAGGAAGAATTTGTTTTATCCCCACCCTCTGAAGAGTGTTTAAGATTTGACGTGGGATCTTTGGTTTTACCCTTATCCCCATGCTTATCTTGAGATTTTTCACCATCTTTCTTCTTATTGCCATCTTTGTCACCCCCTGTATGAACTTTTCTGTTCACCCTTGTTCTGACCCATTTGTCTGCCTTCTTTCCCAATTCTTGGGGAGAGGTCAGATCAGAGTCTACCAGGTACTGGTGCAACAAATCAGACACACAATTATTAAGTATATGCTCTCTCAGGATTGTGTTATACAGGCTTTCATAATCAGTAACTTTACTGCCATGTAACCACCCCTCCAAGGCCTTCACTGAATGGTCAATGAAATCAACCCAGTCTTGTGAAGACTCCTTTTTGGTCTCTCTGAACTTTATCCTGTACTGTTCAGTGGTTAAGCCATAACCATCCAGGAGTGCATTCTTAAGAACTTGGAAATTATTGGCATCATTTTCTTTCACTGTAAGGAGCCTATCCCTACCTTTTCCACTAAATGATAGCCATAGGATAGCAGCCCACTGCTTTTGAGGGACATCCTGTACAGCACAGGCCCTCTCAAGTGCAGCAAACCACTTGTTAATGTCATCCCCCTCCTTATAAGGGGGAACTATCTTGTGCAGATTCCTGGAATCATGCTCTTTTGCAGGATGACTATGGGGAATACTGCTGCTGCCACCATGGGTATCTAAACCCAACTTCTGTCTTTCCCTCTCTATTTCTAAAGACTGTCTATCCAAATCCAGCTGTTGCTTCTTGAGCTTCAGTCTGGTTTGTTCCACTCTCAATCTATTGAGCTCCCTTTCTAACAATCTGTCATCAGGGTGGGTGGGAGGGACATTTCTAGATACAGAGGTATGATGGGAATGAACAGAAGGAGACCTGTCCCTTACAAGGGGCACCCTAACAGCTTGGCTACCAGCATAATGTGAGAGCACATCATCAGTATGATGTGATTCAACCTCTGTACCAACTATGCTAGACTGTCTAGTAATGGGCAGGCTGAGAAATTTCTTTCCTGAACCTTTTCCTGGGGGAGTCCCTGGATCAGATTGGGAACCATTAGCTACTTTTTCTACAGATTGGGCACTTATGGCCTTATCCTGTACTCTAAGCATATTAAATAACAGTTCTAAGGAAGGATTCTTCCCTACACTCAAACCTCTCTCTATGCAGAGACTCCTTGCTCCTTTCCAGCTAAGGTGATCATATGCAAGTTTGGACAGTTCAACTTTTTGGCCTGTGCCAGACATTTTTAGAGAGAGTTAAAGTGATAGGCAAAGAGAAAAAAGTTTTCAGAACTTTTTGGAAAGACAGAAAAAACTTTTTAAACTTTTAAGAACTTTTTGAAAGTTTAGAAGTACTTTTCAGCACTTAGAAAAGAGTGAAAAGAGGAAATGCAAAACTTTTTGGCTATGTGTATATACACTGACCTTGTTTTGTATATTTTTCTCTTATGAAAAGTACAATGACAAGAGTGGTAAGTAGTCTCAAAGCACTTATCCCACCACTGCACAACCAATGTAGGTCTCAAGCACTTATCCCACCACTGCACAACCAATGTAGGAGGCTGGACTGGCTTGTAGTGAGTACCAAGGGGTACTTGCACCTTGCACCAGGCCCAGTTATCCCTTATTAGTGTATAGGGTGTCTAGCAGCTTAGGCTGATAGATAATGGTAGCTTAGCAGAGCAGCTTAGGCTGAACTAGGAGACGTGTGAAGCTACCACAGTACCACTTAGTGTCATATGCACAATATCATAAGAAAACACAATACACAGTTATACTAAAAATAAAGGTACTTTATTTTTATGACAATATGCCAAAGTATCTTAGAGTGTACCCTCAGTGAGAGGATAGGAAATATACACAAGATATATATACACAATAGCAAAAATATGCAGTATAGTCTTAGAAAACAGTGCAAACAATGTATAGTTACAATAGGATGCAATGGGGAAACATAGGGATAGGGGCAACACAAACCATATACTCCAGAAGTGGAATGCGAACCACGAATGAACCCCAAACCGATGTGACCTTGTAGAGGGTCGCTGGGACTATTAGAAAATAGTGAGAGTTAGAAAAATAACCCACCCCAAGACCCTGAAAAGTGAGTGCAAAGTGCACCAAAGTTCCCCTAAAGACAAAATAGTCGTGTTAGAGGGAGAATGCAAGGAAAACACAAATCAGCAATGCAACAACGATGGATTCCTGACTGAGGGTACCTGTGGAACAAGGGGACCAAGTCCAAAAGTCACAAGCAACTCGGAGATGGGCAGATGCCCAAGAAATGCCAGCGGTTGGTGCAAAGAAGCTCTTACTAGGCTGAAGAACTGTGAATACTGCCGGAACGACAAGGGCTAGAGACTTCCCCTTTGGAGGATGGATCCCCCACGCCTTGGAGAGTCGTGCAGAAGTGTTTTCCCGCCGGATGGACGCCAACAAGCCTTGCTACACGCAAATCGTGCGTTTGGCGTTTTTGGACGCTGCTGGGGCCCAGGAGGGACCAGGAGGTCGCAAATTGGACCTGCAGAGAGAGGGGACGTCGAGCAAGACAAGGAGCCCTCACTGAAGCAGGTAGCTCCCGGAGAAGTGCCAGAAACAGGCACTACGAAGATGCGTGAAACGGTGCTCGCCGAAGTTGCACAAAGGAGTCCCACGTCGCCGGAGACCAACTTAGAAAGTCGTGCAATGCAGGTTAGAGTGCCGTGGACCCAGGCTTGGCTGTGCACACAGGATTTCCGCCGGAAGTGCACAGGGGCCGGAGAAGCTTGCAAAGTCGCGGTTCCCAGCAATGCAGCCCAGCGAGGTGAGGCAAGGACTTACCTCCACCAAACTTGGGCTGAAGAGTCACTGGACTGTGGGGGTCACTTGGACGGTGTCGCTGGATTCGAGGGACCTCGCTCGTCGTGCTGAGAGGAGACCCAAGGGACCGGAGATGCAGCTTTTTGGTGCCTGCGGTTGCAGGGGGAAGATTCCGTCGACCCACGGGAGATTTCTTCGGAGCTTCTGGTGCAGAGAGGAGGCAGACTACCCCCACAGCATGCACAAGCAGGAAAACAGTCGAGAAGGCGGCAGGATCAGCGTTACAGAGTTGCAGTAGTCGTCTTTGCTACTATGTTGCAGGTTTGCAGGCTTCCAGCGCGGTCAGCAGTCGAATCTTCATGTTCCACTGTATAGTCCATTCCCTGTAGGGATATGGACCACCTCAATAATTTAGGATTTTCACCTTTCATTTGTTTTAGCCAAAGTAAAGGTTTGTGGTCTGTCTGAACAATGAAGTGAGTGCCAAACAGGTATGGCCTCAACTTCTTCAGTGCCCAGATGTAGGAGGCTGGACTGGCTTGTAGTGAGTACCAAGTGGTACTTGCACGTTGCACTAGGCCCAGTTATCCCTTATTAGTGTATAGGGTGTCTAGCAGCATAGGCTGATAGATAATGGTAGCTTAGCAGAGCAGCTTAGGCTGAACTAGGAGACGAGTAAAGCTCCTACAATACCACTTAGTGTCATATGCACAATATCATAAGAAAACACAATACACAGTTATACTAAAAATAAAGGTACTTTATTTTTATGACAATATGCCAAAGTATCTCAGAGTGTACCCTCAGTGAGAGGATAGGAAATATACACAAGATATATATACACAATACCAAAAATATGCAGTATAGTCTTAGAAAACAGTGCAAACAATGTATAGTTACAATAGGATGCAATGGGGACACATAGGGATAGGGGCAACACAAACCATATACTCCAAAAGTGGAATGCGAACCACGAATGGACCCCAAACCTATGTGACCTTGTAGAGGGTCGCTGGGACTATTAGAAAATAGTGAGGGTTAGAAAACCTCAGTGGTTATGCTCTCTCTATTCTTTCCAAATTGTCACTAACAGGCTAGTGACCAATTTTACCAATTTACATTGGCTTACTGGAACACCCTTATAATTCCCTAGTATATGGTACTGAGGTACCCAGGGTATTGGGGTTCCAGGAGATCCCTATGGGCTGCAGCATTTCTTTTGCCACCCATAGGGAGCTCTGACAATAGGTACACAGGCCTGCCACTGCAGCCTGAGTGAAATAACGTCCACGTTATTTCACAGCCATTTTACACTGCACTTAAGTAACTTATAAGTCACCTATATGTCTAACCTTTACCTGGTAAAGGTTAGGTGCAAAGTTACTTAGTGTGAGGGCACCCTGGCAATAGCCAAGGTGCCCCCACATTGTTCAGGGCCAATTCCCCGGACTTTATGAGTGCGGGGACACCATTACACGCGTGCACTACATATAGGTCACTACCTATATGTAGCTTCACAATGGTAACTCCGAATATGGCCATGTAACATGTCTATGATCATGGAATTGCCCCCTCTATGCCATCCTGGCATAGTTGGCACAATCCCATGATCCCAGTGGTCTGTAGCACAGACCCTGGTACTGCCAAACTGCCTTTCCTGGGGTTTCACTGCAGCTGCTGCCAACCCCTCAGACAGGCATCTGCCCTCCTGGGTTCCAGCCAGGCCTGGCCCAGGATGGCAGAACAAAGAACTTCCTCTGACCTGCACCTCCCCTGAGAGGTGTCCAGAGCTCCTCCAGTGTGCTCCAGACCTCTGCCATCTTGGAAACAGAGGTGCTGCTGGCACACTGGACTGCTCTGAGTGGCCAGTGCCACCAGGTGACGTCAGAGACTCCTGCTGATAGGCTCCTTCAGGTGTTAGTAGCCTATCCTCTCTCCTAGGTAGCCAAACCCTCTTTTCTGGCTATTTAGGGTCTCTGTCTCTGGGGAAACTTTAGATAACGAATGCAAGAGCTCATCCGAGTTCCTCTGCATCTCTCTCTTCACCTTCTGCCAAGGAATCGACTGCTGACCGCGCTGGAAGCCTGCAAACCTGCAACATAGTAGCAAAGACGACTACTGCAACTCTGTAACGCTGATCCTGCTGCCTTCTCGACTGTTTTCCTGCTTGTGCATGCTGTGGGGGTAGCCTGCCTCCTCTCTGCACCAGAAGCTCTGAAGAAATCTCCTGTGGGTCGACGGAATCTTCCCCCTGCAACCGCAGGCACCAAAAAGCCTTATTACCGGTCCCTTGGGTCTCCTCTCAGCACGACGAGCGAGGTCCCTCGAATCCAGCGACTCTGTCCAAGTGACCCCCACAGTCCAGTGACTCTTCAGTCCAAGTTTGGTGGAGGTAAGTCCTTGCCTCACCTCGCTGGGCTGCATTGCTGGGAACCGCGACTTTTGCAGCTACTCCGGCTCCTGTGCACTTCCGGCGGAAATCCTTTGTGCACAGCCAAGCCTGGGCACAAAGGAAATCCTGGAACAGTGCACAGGAGCCGGAGTAGCTGCAAAACACGCACTTCCCAGCAATGCAGTCTAGCGTGGGGAGGCAAGGACTTACCTCCACCAAACTTGGACTGAAGAGTCACTGGACTGTGTGAGTCACTTGGACAGAGTTGCTGAGTTCAAGGGACCTCGCTCGTCGTGCTGAGAGGAGACCCAGAGTTCTCACAGTTCTTTGGTGCCTGTGGTTGCAGGGGGAAGATTCCGTCGACCCACGGGAGATTTCTTCGGAGCTTCTAGTGCAGAGAGGAGGCAGACTACCCCCACAGCATGCACCACCAGGAAAACAGTCATGAAGGAGGCAGGATCAGCGTTACAAGGTCGCAGTAGTCGTCTTAGCTACTTTGTTGCAGTTTTGCAGGCTTCCAGCGCGGTCAGCAGTCAATTCCTTGGCAGAAGGTGAAGAGAGAGATGCAGAGGAACTCTGATGAGCTCTTGCATTCGTTATCTAAGGAATTCCCCAAAACAGAGACCCTAAATAGCCAGAAAAGGAGGTTTGGCTACCTAGGAGAGAGGATAGGCTAGCAACACCTGAAGGAGCCTATCAGAAGGAGTCTCTGACGTCACCTGCTGGCACTGGCCACTCAGAGCAGTCCAGTGTGCCAGCAGCACCTCTGTTACCAAGATGGCAGAGGATTGGAGCACACTGGTGGGGCTCTGGGCACCTCCCAGGGGAGGTGCACGTCAGGGGAGTGGTCACTCCCCTTTCCTTTGTCCAGTTTCGCACCAGAGCAGGGCTGAGGGATCCCTGAACCGGTGCAGACTGGCTTATGCAGAGATGGGCACATCTGTGCCCATCAAAGCATTTCCAGAGGCTGGGGGAGGCTACTCCTCCCCAGCCCTGACACCTCTTTCCAAAGGGAGAGGGTGTAACACCCTCTCTCTGAGGAAGTCCTTTGTTCTGCCTTCCTGGTCCAAGCCTGGCTGGACCCCAGGAGGGCAGAAACCTGTCTGAGGGGTTGGCAGCAGCAGCAGCTGCAGTGAAACCCCGGGAAAGGTAGTTTGGCAGTACCCGGGTCTGAGCTAGAGACTCGGGGGATCATGGAATTGTCTCCCCAATGCCAGAATGGCATTGGGGTGGCAATTCCATGATCTTAGACATGTTACATGGCCATGTTCGGAGTTACCATTGTGACGCTATACATATGTCGTGACATATGTATAGTGCACGCGTGTAATGGTGTCCCTGCACTCACAAAGTCCGGGGAATTTGCCCTGAACAAATGCACCTTGGCTAGTGCCAGGGTGCCCACACACTAAGTAACTTAGCACCCAACCTTTACCAGGTGAAGGTTAGACATATAAGTGACTTATAAGTTACTTAAGTGCAGTGGTAAATGGCTGTGAAATAACGTGTACGTTATTTCACTCAGGCTGCACTGGCAGGCCTGTGTAAGAATTGTCAGATCTCCCTATGGGTGGCACAAGAAATGCTGCAGCACATAGGGATCTCCTGGAACCCCAATATCCTGGGTACCTCAGTACCATATACTAGGGAATTATAAGGGTGTTCCAGTATGCCAATGTAAATTGGTGAAATTTGTCACTAGCCTGTTAGTGACAATTTGGAAAGAGAATGAGAGAGCATAACCACTGAGGTTTTGAATAGCAGAGCCTCAGTGAGACAGTTAGTCATAACACAGGTAACACATACAGGGCACACTTATGAGCACTTGGGCCCTGGCTGGCAGGGTCCCAGTGACACATACAACTAAAACAACATATATACAGTGAAATATGGGGGTAACATGCCAGGCAAGATGGTACTTTCCTACAATAGCCAGCTGTGCTCTAAGAGTCCCCCACCCTTTGTGACCTCTACACTCCAAGGGGACCCACCGGTCTCACTTTGAAGTCCACCTGTGCATTGCTTTTTCCAAGTGGTACTGCACCAGCTTCGAGGACTTTTCAGCAGCTCTTCCCGCCAAAACCAGGAACCACCGGAACTCCTGCTGCTGGCTCACAGGACTTCTTGACGACCTCAACCTAAGAACAAAAGGAGGCTTTGGAAAACGCATTGCTTGATTTTATATGCATTTGTAAAGTTCTTTCATTCATTCCAAGGGTGCGTAATCATGCCCAAAAATATTTTTTTGCCAAACTTTGAAAAATCATAACTTAAAACATATTTATCCAATTTTAATGACCTTGGTCTTAAGCATTTTATAAAAATCTGAAGTATTTTTGTAAATTGGTCTTGAATTATACCACTGCATGTGGGTCTCACCTTATTGATACTGTGAGTACAACAAATGCTTTGCACTTCTCCAAGACTGGCCTAACTGCTCGAACAAGCTACCATAAGAACTAAAGTATTAGGTTGTCTAGTTTTTACCTCTGTGAACCAAAGTGTGGTTGCCCGGACTCTCTGCAGAGTGTGCCTGGTTTTGCACACTACATAGAGAGGCAGCCTCTCTATTTTTTAGTAACTCTGAATATTGTGTTTTCTTATGATATTGTGCATATGATATAAGTGGTATAGTAGGAGCTTTGCATGTCTCCTAGTTCAGCCTAAGCTGCTCTGCTATAGCTACCTTCTATCAGCCTAAGCTGCTAGAAACACCTCTATTCTACTAATAAGGGATAACTGGACCTGGCACAGGGTGTAAGTACCACAGGGTACCCACTATAAGCCAGGCCTGCCTCCTACAATGCACCACCAGGAAACAGTGGAGAAAGCCAGCAGGATTAGGCGCTACAATGTTGCTGGTAGTCTTCTTGCTACTTTGTTGCGGGTTTGCAGGCGTCCTGGAGCAGTCAGCGGACCATCCTTGGCAGAAGTCGAAGAGGGAAATGCAGAGGAACTCTGGTGAGCTCTTGCATTCGTTATCTGAAGAGGAACCCACAGGAGAGACCCTAAATAGCCCTCAGAGAAGGATTGGCTACCTAACCAGGTAAGAGCCTATCAGGAGGGTTCTCTGATGTCATCTGCTGGCACTGGGCACTCAGAAGCCTCCACTGTGCCCTCACAGCTCTGCATTCAAGATGGCAGAGGGCTGGGACACACTGGAGGAGCTCTGGGCACCACCCCTGGGGTGGTGATAGACATGGTAGTGGTCTCTGTAGGAGGCTGGACTGGCTTGTAGTGAGTACCAAGGGGTACTTGCACCTTGCACCAGGCCCAGTTATCCCTTATTAGTGTATAGGGTGTCTAGCAGCTTAGGCTGATAGATAATGGTAGCTTAGCAGAGCAGCTTAGGCTGAACTAGGAGACGTGTGAAGCTACTACAGTACCACTTAGTGTCATATGCACAATATCATAAGAAAACACAATACACAGTTATACTAAAAATAAAGGTACTTTATTTTTATGACAATATGCCAAAGTATCTTAGAGTGTACCCTCAGTGAGAGGATAGGAAATATACACAAGATATATATACACAATAGCAAAAATATGCAGTATAGTCTTAGAAAACAGTGCAAACAATGTATAGTTACAATAGGATGCAATGGGGAAACATAGGGATAGGGGCAACACAAACCATATACTCCAAAAGTGGAATGTGAACCACGAATGGACCCCAAACCTATGTGACCTTGTAGAGGGTCGCTGGGACTATTAGAAAATAGTGAGAGTTAGCAAAATAACCCTCTCAAGACCCTGAAAAGTGAGCGCAAAGTGCACCAAAGTTCCCCTAAGGACAAAATAGTCGTGTTAGAGGGAAAATGCAAGGAAAACACAAATCAGCAATGCAACAACGATGGATTCCTGACTGAGGGTACCTGTGGAACAAGGGGACCAAGTCCAAAAGTCACAAGCAGCTCGGAGATGGGCAGATGCCCAAGAAATGCCAGCGGTTGGTGCAAAGAAGCTCTTACTAGGCTGAAGAACTGTGAATACTGCAGGAACGACAAGGGCTAGAGACTTCCCCTTTGGAGGATGGATCTACGACGCCTTGGAGAGTCGTGCAGAAGTGTTTTCCCGCCGGATGGACGCCAACAAGCCTTGCTACACGCAAATCGTGCGTTTGGCGTTTTTGGACGCTGCTGGGGCCCAGGAGGGACCAGGAGGTCGCAAATTGGACCTGCAGAGAGAAGGGACGTCGAGCAAGACAAAGAGCCCTCACTGAAGCAGGTAGCACCCGGAGAAGTGCCAGAAACAGGCACTACGAGGATGCGTGAAACGGTGCTCGCCGAAGTTGCACAAAGGAGTCCCACGTCGCCGGAGACCAACTTAGAAAGTCGTGCAATGCAGGTTAGAGTGCCGTGGACCCAGGCTTGGCTGTGCACGAAGGATTTCTGCCGGAAGTGCACAGGGGCCGGAGAAGCTTGCAAAGTCGCGGTTCCCAGCAATGCAGCCCAGCGAGGTGAGGCAAGGACTTACCTCCACCGAACTTGGGCTGAAGAGTCACTGGACTGTGGGGGTCACTTGGACAGCGTCGCTGGATTCGAGGGACCTCGCTCGTCGTGCTGAGAGGAGACCCAAGGGACCGGTAATGCAGCTTTTTGGTGCCTGCGGTTGCAGGGGGAAGATTCCGTCGACCCACGGGAGATTTCTTCGGAGCTTCTGGTGCAGAGAGGAGGCAGACTACCCCCACAGCATGCACAAGCAGGAAAACAGTCGAGAAGGCGGCAGGATCAGCGTTACAGAGTTGCAGTAGTCGTCTTTGCTACTATGTTGCAGGTTTGCAGGCTTCCAGCGCGGTCAGCGGTCGATTCCTTATCAGAAGGTGAAGAGGGAGATGCAGAGGAACTCAGCTGAGCTCATGCATTCGTTATCTAAAGTTTCCCCAGAGACAGAGACCCTAAATAGCCAGAAAAGAGGGTTTGGCTACCTAGGAGAGAGGAAAGGCTACTAACACCTGAAGGAGCCTATCAGCAGGAGTCTATGACGTCACCTAGTGGCACTGGCCACTCAGAGCAGTCCAGTGTGCCAGCAGCACCTCTGTTTCCAAGATGGCAGAGGTCTGGAGCACACTGGAGGAGCTCTGGACACCTCCCAGGGGAGGTGCAGGTCAGGGGAGTGGTCACTCCCCTTTCCTTTGTCCAGTTTCGCGCCAGAGCAGGGGCTAAGGGGTCCCTGAACCGGTGTAGACTGGCTTATGCAGAATTGGGCACCTCTGTGCCCAACAAAGCATTTCCAGAGGCTGGGGGAGGCTACTCCTCCCCTGCCTTCACACCATTTTCCAAAGGGAGAGGGTGTCACACCCTCTCTCAGAGGAAGTTCTTTGTTCTGCCATCCTGGGCCAGGCCTGGCTGGACCCCAGGAGGGCAGCTGCCTGTCTGAGGGGTTGGCAGCAGCAGCAGCTGCAGTGAAACCCCAGGAAGGGCAGTCTGGCAGTACCAGGGTCTGTGCTACAGACCACTGGGATCATGGAATTGTACCAACAATGCCAGGATGGCATAGAGGGGGCAATTCCATGATCATAGACATGTTACATGGCCATATTCGGAGTTACCATGGTGAAGCTACATATAGGTAGTGACCTATATGTAGTGCACGTGTGTAATGGTGTCCCCGCACTCACAAAGTTCAGTGAATTGGCTCTGAACAATGTGGGGGCACCTTGGCTAGTGCCAGGGTGCCCTCACACTAAGTAACTTTGCACCTAACCTTTACCAGGTAAAGGTTAGACATATAGGTGACTTATAAGTTACTTAAGTGCAGTGTAAAATGGCTGTGAAATAACGTGGACGTTATTTCACTCAGGCTGCAGTGGCAGGCCTGTGTAAGAATTGTCAGAGCTCCCTATGGGTGGCAAAAGAAATGCTGCAGCCCATAGGGATCTCCTGGAACCCCAATACCCTGGGTACCTCAGTACCATATACTAGGGAATTATAAGGGTGTTCCAGTAAGCCAATGTAAATTGGTAAAAATGGTCACTAGCCTGTCAGTGACAATTTGGAAAGAAATGAGAGAGCATAACCACTGAGGTTCTGGTTAGCAGAGCCTCAGTGAGACAGTTAGGCACCACACAGGGAACATATACATGCACACCTATGAGCACTGGGGCCCTGTGTGACAGGGTCCCAGTGACACATACATATAGGCCACAAACCTATGAGCACTGGGGTCCTGACCAGCAGGATCCCAGTGACACATAACAACCATACTGAAAACATAGTGTTTTCACTATGAGCACTGAGGCCTGGCTATCAGGATCCCAGTGAGACAGTGAAAACAGTGACAAACACCCTGACATACACTCACAAACAGGCCAAAAGTGGGGGTAACAAGGCTAGAAAGAGGCTACCTTCTCACAGTCTCCCCCCTTTCCTTTGTCCAATTTCACGCCAGAGCAGGGGCTGGGGGATCCATGAAATGCTGTAGACTGGTTTATGCAAGGAGGGCACCATCTGTGCCCTTCAAAGCATTCCCAGAGGCCAGGAGCGGCTACTCCTCTCAGGCCCTTAACACCTATTTCCAAAGGGAGAGGGTGTACCACCCTCTCTCAGAGGAAATCCTTTGGTCTGCCTTCCTACGACTGGGCTGCACAGACCCCAGGAGGGCAGAAACCTTTCTGAGGGTTGGCAGCAGCGGTAGTTGCAGAGAAAACCCCAGAGAGCTAGTTATGCAGTACCCGGGGTCCATGCTGGAGCCCCGGGGATGCATGGGATTCGCACACCAATACCAGATTTGGCATGGGAGGACAATTCCATGATCTTAGACATGTTACATGGCCATATTCGGAGTTCCCATTGTGAAGCTACATATGGGTATTGACCAATATGTAGTGCACGCGCGTAATGGTGTCCCCGCACTCACAAAGTCCGGGGAAATTGCGCTGAACAATGTGGAGGCACCTTGGCTAATGCCCGGGTGCCCTCACACTAAGTAACTTTGCACCTAACCTTCACTAGGTGAGGGTTAGACATATAGATGACTTATAAGTTACTTAAGTGCAGTGTAAAATAGCTGTGAAATAACGTGGACGTTATTTCACTCAGGCTTCAGTGGCAGTCCTGCGTAAGAATTGTCTGAGCTCCCTATGGGTGGCAAAAGAAATGCTGCAGCCCCTAAGGATCTCCTGGAACCCCAATACTCTGGGTACCTAGGTACCATATACTAGGGAATTATAAGGGTGTTCCAGTGTTCCAATCACAATTGGTGTAAATGGTCACTAACCTGTAGTGACAATTTAAAAAACAGAGCGAGCATAAACACTGAGGTTCTGGTTAGAAGCCCCTCAGTGATACAGTTAGGCCCAACACAGGGAACACATATAGGCCACAAACCATGAACACTGGGGTCCTGGCTAGCAGGATCCCAGTGACACAGGCAAAAACAAACAGACACACAAGTAAAAATGGGGTTAACATGCCACGCAAGATGGTACTTTACTACAGTCTCGTAGATTGGACGTCTGTCAGTACCTCATTAAAGGAAAGAAGGGGTTAGAAAGAGGAAGACTCCGGCTGAAGCACGTCGGTTAGGATATTAGGCCTATACTTCACAGAAGATAGCTCGAGGTCCAGGACCTCTGCCACCCTTCTCACCACCAAGGAATATGAGGCACCCTCCTCCACAGCTCTGGTAGGAGAAGAGAGCATACCAGTGTCAGGGGAGGGGTTTAGACCACTGGTATTACCCAAATCCTGCACCGAGTCCATTTGGGGGTCAAGCTGGTATTCTGAAGGGTCCAGCATCCCCTCCATACTCTCCCCGTATCCATACCCATAAGCATAAGATTTGGCTCAACTTTAGTCCCAGGAGAGCCCATAGAGAACGGAATTGGTGTCGAGCAATATAATTCCGGCTCCGGGTCGTTGGGTATGAGGATGGGATCAATGTCGATTGTGGGCCCAACCAAAGTCAGGAGAGTCGACGCCTGACGCCACGCCGGGGGAGGTCGCTGTGTTACGACTGTCATCGGGTAGGATCTGCGATTGGATCCGGAGGGGCCCTCCGGAGCCGTGGCCGAAGCCGTCGACTTCGAACCCGAGTGGACCCCCACCAACTCACCTGAGCCAGAGGGCACCGAAGGTGGGTCGGTCTGCCCAAAAATGAGGCGCATTGCCTCATAAAATTCTTTGAGCTGGGCAGGGGTCGCTCCAGCTCCCGGGAAGTCGGGGAAGCGCGGAGCCGAGCCAGATGAATGCACTGAGGATGGAGGCTTAGAGCGTTGATGCTCTTCCTGCACCGCATCGTCCGAGAGACGGGGTCGAAGAACGCTTGTCCTTCTTCGACTTCTTCTTTTTCTGACCTGAATGACCCAATGACTTAGAGGACGAAGAGTGGTGGTGACTCCGCGGCTGGTCACAAGACCTTCCTCTTGAATGAGAAAGTGAGCGCCGTGCAGTCAAGTGTCGGGCCGCCATGTGCTTAATGGACCGCTCCCTCAAAGCTTTCAGGTTCATGGCCCGACACTCGGAGCACGACTTTGGGTCGTGATGGCGCTCCAGACACCAAAGTCACACGATGCAGATCCGTCACCGACATCGTTAGGTGACCGGAGTCACAGGGCTTGAATCTGGTCTTGCAGGACATTCCTCAATGCATCCATGAACTCATCAAAAGAATTCGACAAAAGTGTTGACGTAGTCAAAAAGTGACTGAGGTAGCTCTCTCCGGATCTGCTCGTAGGCTGGCGTGGAAAGAAAAGAACTGACATCGGCGCGCCAGGGTGGCACCTATACACGAACGCGATGTCATTATGGTGAACACGACGCCAAAGACACCCGAGGAGTCGACCAACGCCACCTGACAGCACACAGAGGTACTGCTCGAATAAAAATCTCCAGATCCAGTTTGACGCCTGGGGAAATTCAAAGGTAAGGAATCTGCAACTAGACGTCTCTATCAGATCGCGGGAACAGATTGGAGGGTCACAGAGTGGAGGGTGAATAGTGGCAGGGGGTAGAGTAAAGTGGAGTAAAGTATCAGAGTGCAGGGGCGCAGAGTGTCCGAGTGTTGTGGAGTGTTGTAGACTGGATTGGCATGGAGGGGCGCAGAGTGGGGTGTCGTAGACCAGAGTGTCATAGAGTGTAGGGACGTAGAGTAGAGGGACACAGAGTGGAAAAAAAGTGTCATAGAGAAGAGCGGAATAGCAAAGAGTGGAGTAAAGTGTTGTTGAACAAAATAGAGTGCAGTGGCATAAAGTGAAGTATCAGGGTGAGGTGGCGTAGAGTGGAGTAGCATCGCAGAGTGGATTGGAGCAGAGTGGCCTACAGTTAAGTGGCATAGAGTGGCACAGAGTGAAGTAGAATGTCGTAGAGTGGATTGGCATAAAGAGGAGTGGAGTACAGTGGAGGAGCATACAATGGTGTGTCGTGGAGTGGTGAACAGAGAGTGGAGTAAAGTTTTGTATAATGCAGTAAAGTGTCAGAGTGGAGTAGAGTGGAGTGGAGTGGCATTACACCATGTGGAGTAAAGTGTCAGAGTGGAGTGGCATAGTGTGGAAAAGCGTAATGTTGAGTGTTGCAGAGTAGCAATGAGTGTAGTAGAGTGGAGTAGGGGAGAGTGGCATAGAACGTCATAGAGTGGCACAGAGTGTCGTACACTAGAGTGTTGTACAGTGTTGTGTTGTAGAGTGGAGTGTGAAGAGTGGTGTGTGTAGAGTGTGGCAAAGTGGAGAAGAACGAAGTACAGTGTTGTAGACTGGAGTCGCATGGAGTGGAGTAGAGTGTCAGAGAGCCATGGGATGGAGTAGAGAGGAGTGCCTTAGAGTGACATAGAATGGAGTGGCATAGAGTTGCCAAGAATGGCATAGAGTAGAGGATCATAGAATTAAATGACAGATAGGGCGAGTGTGATGTACAATGGAGTATGATGGAGTTTAGTTCAGTGGAACAGAGTGTCAGAGTGGAAGAGGAGTGGCATAGAGTAGAGTGTCAAAGTAGAGTGGAGTGGTGTAGAGTGGAGTAAAGTGGCCTGGAGTGTGGTAGGGTACAAGAGCACGGAGTGGCATTGAATGTCGCAGAGTGGCATTACACCATGTGGAGTAAAGTGTCAGAGTGGAGTGGCATAGTGTGGAAAAGCGTAATGTTGAGTGTTGCAGAGTAGCAATGAGTGTAGTAGAGTGGAGTAGGGGAGAGTGGCATAGAACGTCATAGAGTGGCACAGAGTGTCGTACACTAGAGTGTTGTACAGTGTTGTGTTGTAGAGTGGAGTGTGAAGAGTGGTGTGTGTAGAGTGTGGCAAAGTGGAGAAGAACGAAGTACAGTGTTGTAGACTGGAGTCGCATGGAGTGGAGTAGAGTGTCAGAGAGCCATGGGATGGAGTAGAGAGGAGTGCCTTAGAGTGACATAGAATGGAGTGGCATAGAGTTGCCAAGAATGGCATAGAGTAGAGGATCATAGAATTAAATGACAGATAGGGCGAGTGTGATGTACAATGGAGTATGATGGAGTTTAGTTCAGTGGAACAGAGTGTCAGAGTGGAAGAGGAGTGGCATAGAGTAGAGTGTCAAAGTAGAGTGGAGTGGTGTAGAGTGGAGTAAAGTGGCCTGGAGTGTGGTAGGGTACAAGAGCACGGAGTGGCATTGAATGTCGCAGAGTGGCATAGTGTCATAAAGTGGAGTGTCAAAGAGTGGAGTGGCACAGGTTGTTGTAGTATGTTGTGTAGTGGAGTGGCACTGAGAGGAGTAGAGTGGCCTAGAGTGAAGTGGCACAGAGTGTTGCAGAGTTGAGTGGCTTAGAGTGACGCGGAGTGAAGTGTTATGGAGTTGAGTTTCATGGAGTGGAGTGTCGAAGAGTGGAGTGGCATAGAGTGGAGTGGCAGAGTGGAGTGAAGTGGAGTAGAATGGAGTGGCAGACTGGAGTGGCATAGAGTGGAGTAGATACTGTAAAATGAAGTGGCAGGGAGTGAAGTAGAGTGTCATGGAGTAGAGCAGTTGTCAGAGTAGAGTGATAGAATGGTGTCTAGTAGAGTGGTGCAGAGTGGGGCTGTGATAAAGGGCTTCTTTTGACCTAGTTAGCCACCACTTTTTACTTGATATTTGATATGGTTTCAAAGTTGTTAGTGCCCAGGGCCCCTGCCAACCGGATTCCCTGGGCCAGGTTCTTTCCCAAAACTGCTGCATTGGCATTGTTGGAAACACCTTTAGGTACCACTATAAGTCCTTAGTAAATTGTACTAATGTACCCAGGGCATGGGGTACTAAGGGTACGCCCCTGAGGGTAGCAGCACAGATTGAGCCACACTCAGGGACCATGCATCCAAATGCATCCAGGGATGCAATTGCAGGCTGAGTGTCCTGGTGCAATTCTAAAATGCAAAGCTGACATGGCACACAACCTGTGTGCCCTGTCTACTACACACTGCATGCAATATATGTAAGTCACCATTCTGGCAGGCCTTTGAGCCCTAAGGCAGGGTGCACTATACTGCACGTGTGGGCATAAATGCATGAGCAATATGTCCCTACTGTGTCCTTGCCAAACCTGGGGCATAGTAAGTGAGCAGAGCAGGCATTTTACATGCTTGTGCTGGACAGTGGTAAGTACGAGTTTCACATGATGGCCACTCTGCACCCTGAGTTGTTTGGTATCAAACAACAGAGAATGATAAATCCAAACTGATACCAGTACTGGATTTATTCCAAATGTACCCCGGGGCAACCTTAGAGGTTGCCGCCTGCAAAAGCCAACTACCCTTGCATGGTTGCTGGCCTGTCACAACCAGCCTGCCACCACCGAACAGGATTCTGGAACCCTGGGGTGAGAGCCTGTGCTCTCTGTGTCCAGAGAACAAAGTCCTTCATGGGCAGAGGTGTTCCACCTCCCACCCATGAATGTGGCCAGCTCTGCCTATGAGCTTCAAAGGGCGTATCGCCCTTGAAACTTGACCCCTAGCCCTACTGCTAGCAGAAGATGGCTGCCCCCATTGCAAACCTCCACTTTTGGAAGGAGCAATGGTGGGTAAATGCACAAAGGATAGGAATAGTGGCCACCCACAGCTTGCACCGCTCCTAAGGTGTTGCATGAGGTGACCTCACCATTTCATTTTCCTCCATCTTGCATGGTAGGAAAATAATCTTTCGGGGCTAGGGAAGTGACCTCTGCCCACATGAAGTGGTCACTTAGTGGGTTTAGCCACCCTAAGGTAGATGACCCTTTAGTCACTACTAGATACTCCCACAAAGCGCCCACTAAATGCAGTATTTAGTGTGCACCCCTAGACCTGGATATCAGATTCCAGGGAGACAGAAAGATCAGCAACAAAGAAGACCCAAGGCTCGAAAACTGCATTCCTGCTGCACAAAGAAAAAGGTGCCACCCCTGCCTGCTGCACCCAGGATTCAACAATCACCGCTGAGGGGTTGCTCGGACATCAGACAGACTCTAAAAATCCAAAGAGGACCTCCACTCTTGTGAACATTGCCTAAGATCTCCCTCCAGAGTAAAGGCATCACTCTTTTGCAACAAAGACCAGTGAAGTCCGGTTCACTGACTGGCTGCTGACCAAGGAACCGGATGCCGCAGCCGGACCAAATTTTATCCAATGGACGAGAAGTACAAACCCTTCAAGTGTGCCAAGTTTGGTGGCACTGTACCCTCCAGTGGCTGAACCGTGCAATAGCCTGCGGCACTGGTCACTCAATGTCCGAACATCAAAAAGAAAAGTCCACACTGGACTCAAAAAGGACCAAGAGGAAGCCCAAGTCGAGGGACTTCAGAAATCACCAGAACCAACCACCAGAGTGGCCCTGCTGGACTGCAAGCGACCCTCAAAGTGACACTTCCAAGGGACCCTTGCGCACAGCTGTTGGCTCATCAGTCTCCTCTGCACCCGGTCCCCCTTGGCTCTGCACCGGATAGCTGTAGGAGGCTGGACTGGCTTGTAGTGAGTACCAAGGGGTACTTACATCTTGCACCAGGCCCAGGTATCCCTTATTAGTGTAGAGGGGTGTCTAGCAGCTTAGTCTGATAGAAAAGGTAGCTTAGCAGAGCAGCTTAGGCTGAACTAGGAGACGAGTGAAGCTCCTACAGTACCACTAGTATCACTTGCACAATATCATAAGAAAACACAATACACAGATATACTAAAAATAAAGGTACTTTATTTTTATGACAATATGCCAAAGTATCTCAGTGAGTACCCTCAGTATGAGGATAGCAAATATACACAAGATATATGTACACAATACCAAAATATGCAGTAATAGCAACAGAAAACACAAACCATATACTCTAGAAGTGGAATGCGAACCACAAATGGACCCCAAACCTATGTGACCTTGTAGAGGGTCGCTGGGACTGTAAGAAAACAGTGAGGGTTAGAAAAATAGTCAACCCCAAGACCCTGAAAAGTGGGTGCAAAGTGCACCTAAGTTCCCCAAAGAGCACAGAAGTCGTGATAGGGGAATTCTGCAGGAAAGACCAACACCAGCAATGCAACAACGATGGATTTCCAGACGAGAGTACCTGTGGAACAAGTCGGGAGTGGGAAGATGCCCAGGAAATGCCAGCTGTAGGTGCAAAGAAGCTGCCACCTGATGGTAGAAGCTATGGATTCTGCAAGAACAACAAGGGCTAGAAACGTCTGCACCGGATAGCTGTAGGAGGCTGGATTGGCTTGTAGTGAGTACCAAGGGGTACTTACACCTTGCACCAGGCCCAGGTATCCCTTATTAGTGTAGAGGGGTGTCTAGCAGCGTAGGCTGATAGAAAAGGTAGCTTAGCAGAGCAGCTTAGGCTGAACTAGGAGACGAGTGAAGCTCCTACAGTACCACTAGTGTCACTTGCACAATATCATAAGAAAACACAATACACAGATATACTAAAAATAAAGGTACTTCATTTTTATGACAATATGCCAAAGTATCTCAGTGAGTACCCTCAGTATGAGGATAGCAAATATACACAAGATATCTGTGCACAATACCAAAATATGCAGTAATAGCAATAGAAAACTGTGCAAACAATGTATAGTCACATTAGAATGCAATGGGGGCACATAGGGATAGGGGCAACACAAACCATATACTCTAGAAGCGGAATGCGAACCACAAATGGACCCCAAACCTATGTGACCTTGTAGAGGGTCGCTGGGACTGTAAGAAAACAGTGAGGGTTAGAAAAATAGCCCACCCCAAGACCCTGAAAAGTGGGTGCAAAGTGCACCTAAGTTCCCCAAAGAGCACAGAAGTCGTGATAGGGGAATTCTGCAGGAAAGACCAACACCAGCAATGCAACAACGATGAATTTCCAGACGAGAGTACCTGTGGATCAATTCGGGAGTGGGCAGATGCCCAGGAAATGCCAGCTGTAGGTGCAAAGAAGCTGCCACCGGATGGTAGAAGCTATGGATTCTGCAAGAACGACAAGGGCTAGAAATTCCCCTTTGGAGGATGGATGTCCCACGTCGTGAGGAGTCGTGCAGAAGTGTTTTCCCGCAGAAAGACCGCAAACAAGCCTTGCTAGCTGCAAAGATCGAAGTTAGGGTTTTTGGATGCTGCTGTGGCCCAGGAGGGACCAGGATGTCGCCAATTGCGTGAGGAGACAGAGGGGGCATCCAGCAAGACAAAGAGCCCACTCAGAAACAAGCAGCACCAGCAGAAGTGCCGGAACAGGCACTACAAAGTGGAGTGAATCGGTACTCACCTGAAGTTGCACAAGATAGTCCCACGATGCCGGAGGACAACTCAGGAGGTTGTGCAATGCAGGTTAGAGTGCCGGGGACCCAGGCTTGGCTGTGCACAAAGGAAATCCTCGAAGAGTGCACAGGAGCCGGAGTAGCTGCAAAACACGCGGTTCCCAGCAATGCAGTCTAGCGTGGGGAGGCAAGGACTTACCTCCACCAAACTTGGACTGAAGAGTCACTGGACTGTGGGAGTCAATTAGACAGAGTTGCTGAGTTCAAGGGACCTCGCTCGTCGTGCTGAGAGGAGACCCAGAGGACCGGTGATGCAGTTCTTTGGTGCCTGCGGTTGCAGGGGGAAGATTCCGTCGACCCACAGGAGATTTCTTCGGAGCTTCTAGTGCAGAGAGGAGGCAGACTACCCCCACAGCATGCACCACCAGGAAAACAGTCGAGAAGGTGGCAGGATCAGCGTTACAAGGTCGCAGTAGTCGTCTTAGCTACTTTGTTGCAGTTTTGCAGGCTTCCAGCGCGGTCAGCAGTCGATTCCTTGGCAGAAGGTGAAGAGAGAGATGCAGAGGAACTCTGATGAGCTCTTGCATTCGTTATCTAAGGAATTCCCCAAAGCAGAGACACTAAATAGCCAGAAAAGGAGGTTTGGCTACCTAGGAGAGAGGATAGGCTAGCAACACCTGAAGGAGCCTATCAGAAGGAGTCTCTGACGTCACCTGCTGGCACTGGCCACTCAGAGCAGTCCAGTGTGCCAGCAGCACCTCTGTTTCCAAGATGGCAGAGGTTTGGAGCACACTGGAGGGGCTCTGGGCACCTCCCAGGGGAGGTGCAGGTCAGGGGAGTGGTCACTCCCCTTTCCTTTGTCCAGTTTCGCGCCAGAGCAGGGCTAAGGGGTCCCCTGAACCGCTGTAGACTGGCTTATGCAGAATTGGGCACATCTGTGCCCAGGAAAGCATTTCCAGAGGCTGGGGGAGGCTACTCCTCCCCTGCCTTCACACCATTTTCCAAGGGGAGAGGGTGTAACACCCTCTCTCAGAGGAAATCCTTTGTTCTGCCTTCCTGGGACTGGGCTGCCCAGACCCCAGGAGGGCAGAAACCTGTCTGAGGGTTGGCAGCAGCGGTAGTTGCAGAGAAAACCCCAGAGAGCTAGTTTTGCAGTACCCGGGGTCCATGCTGGAGCCCCGGGGATGCATGGGATTCGCACCTCAATACCAGATTTGGCATGGGAGGACAATTCCATGATCTTAGACATGTTACATGGCCATATTCGGAGTTACCATTGTGAAGCTACATATGGGTATTGACCAATATGTAGTGCACGCGCGTAATGGTGTCCCCGCACTCACAAAGTCCGGGGAAATTGCCCTGAACAATGTGGAGGCACCTTGGCTAATGCCAGGGTGCCCTCACACTAAGTAACTTTGCACCTAACCTTCACTAGGTGAGGGTTAGACATATAGATGACTTATAAGTTACTTAAGTGCAGTGTAAAATAGCTGTGAAATAACGTGGACGTTATTTCACTCAGGCTTCAGTGGCAGTCCTGCGTAAGAATTGTCTGAGCTCCCTATGGGTGGCAAAAGAAATGCTGCAGCCCCTAAGGATCTCCTGGAAACCCAATACTCTGGGTACGTAGGTACCATATACAAGGGAATTATAAGGGTGTTCCAGTGTTCCAATAAGAATTTGTGTAAATGGTCACTAACCTGTAGTGACAATTTAAAAAGCAGAGAGAGCATAAACACTGAGGTTCTGGTTAGCAGCCCCTCAGTGATACAGTTAGGCACCACACAGGGAACACATATAGGCCACAAACTATGAACACTGGGGTCCTGGCTAGCAGGATCCCAGTGACACAGGCAAAAACAAACAGACACACAAGTAAAAAGGGGGTTAACATGCCACGCAAGATGGTACTTTACTACAGTCTAGTAGATTGGACGTCTGTCAGTACATCATTAAAGGAAAGAAGGGGTTCGAAAGAGGAAGACCCCGGCTGACGCGCGTCGCTTAGGATATTAGGCCTATACTTCACAGAAGGTAGCTCGAGGTCCAGGACCTCTGCCACCCTTCTTACCACCAAGGAATATGAGGCACCCTCCTCCGTAGCTCTGGTAGGAGAAGAGAGCATACCAGTGTCAGGGGAGGGGTCTAGACCACTGGTATTACCCAAATCCTGCACCGAGTCCATTTGGGGGTCAAGCTGGTATTCTGAAGGGTCCAGCATCCCCTCCATACTCTCCCCGTATCCATACCCATAAGCATAAGATTTGGCTCAACTCTAGGCCCTGGAGAGCCCATAGAGAACGGAATTGGTGTCAAGCAATATCACTCCGGTTCCGGGTCGTTGGGTATGAGGATGGGATCAATATCGATTGTGGGCCCAACCAAGGTCAGGAGAGTCGACGTCTGACGCCACACCGGGGGAGGTCGCTGTGTTACGACTGGCATTGGGACGGACCTGCGATTGGATCCGGAGGGGCCCTCCGGATCCGTGGCCGAAGCCGTCGACTTCGAACCCAGTGGACCCCCACCAACTCACCTGAGCCAGAGGGAGCCGAAGGTGCGTCGGTCTGCCCAAAAATGAGGCGCATTGCATCATAAAATTCTTCGAACTGGGCAGGGGTCGCTGTAGGAGGCTGGACTGGCTTGTAGTGAGTACCAAGGGGTACTTGCACCTTGCACCAGGCCCAGTTATCCCTTATTAGTGTATAGGGTGTCTAGCAGCTTAGGCTGATAGATAATGGTAGCTTAGCAGAGCAGCTTAGGCTGAACTAGGAGACGTGTGAAGCTACTACAGTACCACTTAGTGTCATATGCACAATATCATAAGAAAACACAATACACAGTTATACTAAAAATAAAGGTACTTTATTTTTATGACAATATGCCAAAGTATCTTAGAGTGTACCCTCCGTGAAAGGATAGGAAATATACACAAGATATATATACACAATAGCAAAAATATGCAGTATAGTCTTAGAAAACAGTGCAAACAATGTATAGTTACAATAGTATGCAATGGGGACACATAGGGATAGGGGCAACACAAACCATATACTCCAAAAGTGGAATGCGAACCACAAATGGACCCCAAACCTATGTGACCTTGTAGAGGGTCGCTGGGACTATTAGAAAATAGTGAGAGTTAGAAAAATAACCCTCCCCAAGACCCTGAGAAGTGAGTGCAAAGTGCACTAAAGTTCCCCTAAGGACAAAGAAGTCGTGTTAGAGGAATAATGCAGGAAAGACACAAACCAACAATGCAACAACAATGGATTTCCATTCTTGGGTACCTGTGGAACAAGGGGACCAAGTCCAAAAGTCACAAGCAAGTCGGAGATGGGCAGATGCCCAGGAAATGCCAGCTGCGGGTGCAAAGAAGCTTCTACTGGACAGAAGAAGCTGAGGTTTCTGCAGGAACGAAAAGGGCTAGAGACTTCCCCTTTGGTGGACGGATTCAACTCGCCGTGGAGAGTCGTGCAGAAGTGTTTTCCCGCCGAAAGAACGCCAACAAGCCTTGCTAGCTGCAAATCATGCTGTTAGCGTTTTTGGATGCTGCTGTAGCCCAGGAGGGACCAGGAGGTCGCAAATTGGACCAGGAGGTAGAGGAAACGTCGAGCAAGACAAAAAACCCTCTTAGCAGCAGATAGCCTCCAGAGAAGTGCCAGAAACAGGCACTACAAGGATGCGTGAAACAGTGCTCACCCGAAGTTACACAAAGGAGTCCCACGTCGCCGGAGACCAACTTAGAAAGTCGTGCAATGCAGGTTAGAGTGCCGTGGACCCAGGCTTGGCTGTGCACAAAGGATTTCCGCCGGAAGTGCACAGGGGCCGGAGTAGCTGCAAAAAATGCGGTTCCCAGCAATGCAGTCTAGCAAGGTGAGGCAAGGACTTACCTCCACCAAACTTGGACTGAAGAGTCACTGGACTGTGGGGGTCACTTGGACAGAGTTGCTGGATTTGAGGGACCTCGCTCGTCGTGCTGAGAGGAGACCCAAGGGACCGGTAATGCAGCTTTTTGGAGCCTGCGGTTGCTGGGGGAAGATTCCGTCGACCCACAGGAGATTTCTTCGGAGCTTCTAGTGCAGAGAGGAGGCAGACTACCCCCACAGCATGCACCACCAGGAAAACAGTCGAGAAGGCGGCAGGATCAGCATTACAGAGTTGCAGTAGTCGTCTTAGCTACTATGTTGCAGTTTTGCAGGCTTCTAGCGCGGTCAGCAGTCTATTCCTTGGCAGAAGGTGAAGAGAGAGATGCAGAGGAACTCGGATGAGCTCTTGCATTCGTTATCTAAAGTTTCCCTAGAGACAGAGACCCTAAATAGCCAGAAAAGAGGGTTTGGCTACCTAGGAGAGAGGATAGGCTAGCAACACTTGAAGGAGCCTATCAGAAGGAGTCTCTGATGTCACCTGGTGGCACTGGCCACTCAGAGCAGTCCAGTGTGCCAGCAGCACCTCTGTTTCCAAGATGGCAGAGGTCTGGAGCACACTGGAGGAGCTCTGGACACCTCCCAGGGGAGGTGCAGGTCAGGGGAGTGGTCACTCCCCTTCCCTTTGTCCAGTTTCGCGCCAGAGCAGGGCTAAGGGGTCCCCTGAACCGGTGTAGACTGGCTTATGCAGAATTGGGCACATCTGTGCCCAAGAAAGCATTTGCAGAGGCTGGGGGAGGCTACTCCTCCCCTGCCTTCACACCATTTTCCAAAGGGAGAGGGTGTAACACCCTCTCTCAAAGGAAGTTCTTTGTTCTGCCATCCTGGGCCAGGCCTGGCTGGACCCCAGGAGGGCAGATGCCTGTCTGAGGGGTTGGCAGCAGCAGCAGCTGCAGTGAAACCCCAGGAAAGGCAGTTTGGCAGTACCAGGGTCTGTGCTACAGACCACTGGGATCATGGGATTGTGCCAACTATGCCAGGATGGCATAGAGGGGGCAATTCCATGATCATAGACATGTTACATGGCCATATTCGGAGTTACCATTGTGAAGCTACATATAGGTAGTGACCTATATGTAGTGCACGCGTGTAATGGTATCCCCGCACTCACAAAGTCTGGGGAATTGGCCCTGAACAATGTGGGGGCACCTTGGCTAGTGCCAGGGTGCACTCACACTAAGTAACTTTGCACCTAACCTTTACCAGGTAAAGGTTAGACATATAGGTGACTTATAAGTTACTTAAGTGCAGTGTAAAATGGCTGTGAAATAACGTGGACGTTATTTCACTCAGGCTGCAGTGGCAGGCCTGTGTAAGAACTGTCAGAGCTCCCTATGGGTGGCAAAAGAAGTGCTGCAGCCCATAGGGATCTCCTGGAACCCCAATACCCTAGGTACCTAGGTACCCTATACTAGGGAATTATAAGGGTGTTCCAGTAAGCCAATGTAAATTGGTAAAATTGGTCACTAGCCTGTTAGTGACAATTTGAAAGAAATGAGAGAGCATAACCACTGAGGTTCTGATTAGCAGAGCCTCAGTGAGACAGTTAGTCACTACACAGGTAACACATTCAGGCACACTTATGAGCACTGGGGCCCTGGAGAACAGGGTCCCAGTGACACATACAACTAAAACAACATATATACAGTGAAAAATGGGGGTAACATGCCAGGCAAGATGGTACTTTCCTACACAACCCCCCCCCCCCAAACGAAGGACAATAAGACTAGCCATGACCTGACGAGTCTTCATTGTCTAAGTGTAAATATCTGGAGAGTCCATCTGCATTGGAGTGGCTACTCCCAGGTCTATCTATGTTCCACTGTATAGTCCATTCCCTGTAGGGATATGGACCACCTCAACAATTTAGGATTTTCACCTTTCATTTGTTTTAGCCAAAGTAGAGGTTTGTGGTTTGTCTGAACAATGAAGTGAGTGCCAAACAGGTATGGCCTCAACTTCTTCAGAGCCCAGACCACAGCAAAGGCCTCCCTCTCTATGGCAGACCAACACTTTTCTCTAGGGGTCAACCTCCTACTAATAAAAGCAACAGGTTGATCCTGGCCCTCAGAATTAAGTTGTGATAGGACTGCCCCTACTCCTAATTCAGATGCATCAGTTTGGACATAGAATTTTTTAGAGTAACAAGGGCTTTTCAGGACAGGTGCAGAGCACATGGCCTGCTTCAGCTCCTCAAAAGCTTTCTGACAGTTTGCTGTCCATAATACCTTTTTAGGCATTTTCTTGGAGGTGAGGTCATTAAGAGGGGCTGCAATGGAGCCATAGTTCTTAATGAACCTCCTGTAATACCCAGTGAGGCCTAGGAAGGCTCTCACCTGAGTCTGAGTGGTAGGGGGAACCCAATCAATAATTGTTTGGATTTTCCCCTGAAGTGGTGCAATCTGTTCCCCACCAACAAGGTGTCCCAGATAAACCACCTTACCCTGCCCTATCTGGCACTTTGAAGCCTTGATAGTGAGGCCTGCCTTTTGCAGGGCCTCCAAACCTTTCCATAGGTGGACCAGGTGATCATCCCAGCTGGAGCTAAAGACAGCTATATCGTCCAAATATGCTGCACTGAAAGCCTCCAGCCCTTGCAGGACTGTGTTCACCAACCTTTGAAAAGTGGCAGGTGCATTTTTCAAACCAAAAGGCATTATTGTAAATTGGTAATGGCCTCCAATGGTTGAAAATGCAGTTTTAGGTTTAGCATCTTCTGACAATTTGATCTGCCAATACCCTGCAGTCAAATCAAAAGTGCTTAGATACTTGGCAGATGCCAGTGTATCTATGAGCTCATCTGCCCTGGGTATAGGGTGAGCATCAGTTTTGGTTACCAGGTTGAGACCTCTATAGTCTACACAAAACCGCATTTCCTTCTTTCCATCTTTGGAATGAGGTTTTGGTACAAGTACCACAGGAGAAGCCCATGGACTTTCAGAGTGCTCAACCACTCCTAGTTCTAACATTTTCTGCACCTCTTGCTTTATGCAGTCCCTGACATGGTCAGGCTGCCTATAGATCTTACTTTTGACAGGTAAACTGTCTCCAGTATCTATAGTGTGCTCACACCAAGAAGTGGTACCTGGCACAGTAGAGAAGAGTTCAGAGAATTGATCTAGGAGATTTATGCAATGGTCTTTCTGCTCAACAGTAAGACAATCAGCCAAAACTACACCTTCCACAAGAGCATCTTATGTAGGAGGCTGGACTGGCTTGAAGTGAGTACCAAGGGGTATTTGCACCTTGCACCAGGCCCAGTTATCCCTTATTAGTGTATAGGGTGTCTAGCAGCTTAGGCTGATAGATAATGGTAGCTTAGCAGAGCAGCTTAGGCTGAACTAGTAGACAGGTGAAGCTACTACAGTACCACTTAGTGTCATATGCACAATATCATAAGAAAACACAATACACAGTTATACTAAAAATAAAGGTACTTTATTTTTATGACAATATGCCAAAGTATCTTAGAGTGTACCCTCAATGAGAGGATAGGAAATATACACATGATATATATACACAATAGCAAAAATATGCAGTATAGTCTTAGAAAACAGTGCAAACAATGTATAGTTACAATAGGATGCAATGGGGAAACATAGGGATAGGGGCAACACAAACCATATACTCCAAAAGTGGAATGCGAACCACAAATGGACCCCAAACCTATGTGACCTTGTAGAGGGTCGATGGGACTATTAGAAAATAGTGAGAGTTAGAAAAATAACCCTCCCCAAGACCCTGAAAAGTGAGTGCAAAGTGCACTAAAGTTCCCCTTAGGACAAAGAAGTCGTGTTAGAGGAATAATGCAGGAAAGACACAAACCAACAGTGCAACAACGCTGGATTTCCAATCTGGGGTACCTGTGGAATAAGGGGACCAAGTCCAAAAGTCACAAGCAAGTCGGAGATGGGCAGATGCCCAGGAAATGCCAGCTGCGGGTGCAAAGAAGCTTCTACTTGACAGAAGAAGCTGCGGTTTCTGCAGGAACGCAAAGGGCTAGAGACTTCTCCTTTGGAGGACGGATCCATCTCGCCTTGTAGAGTCGTGCAGAAGTTTTTCCCGCTGAAAGAACGCCAACAAGCCTTGCTAGCTGCAAATCGCGCAGTTAGCGTTTTTGGACGCTGCTGTGGCCCAGTAGGGACCAGGAGGTCGCAAATTGGACCAGGAGGTAGAGGGGACGTCGAGAAAGTCAAGGAGCCCTCTTAGCAGCAGGTAGCCCCCGCAGAAGTGCCAGAAACAGGCACTACAAGGATGTGTGAAATGGTGCTCACCCGAAGTCGCACAAGGAAGTCCCACCTCGTCGGAGAACAACTTAGGAGGTCGTGCAATGCAGGTTAGAGTGCCGTGGACCCAGGCTGGACGGTGCACAAAGGATTTCCGCCGGAAGTGCACGGAGGCCGGAGTAGCTGCAAAAGTCGTGGTTCCCAGCAATGCAGTCTAGCGAGGTGAGGCAAGGACTTACCTCCACCAAACTTGGACTGAAGAGTCACTGGACTGTGGGAGTCACTAGGACAGAGTTGCTGGATTCGAGGGACCTCGCTCGTCGTGCTGAGAGGAGACCCAAGGGACCGGTAATGCAGCTTTTTTGGTGCCTGCGGTTGCAGGGGGAAGATTCCGTCGACCCACAGGAGATTTCTTCAGAGCTTCTAGTGCAGAGAGGAGGCAGACTACCCCCACAGCATGCACCACCAGGAAAACAGCCGAGAAGGCGGCAGGATCAGCGTTACAGAGTTGCAGTAGTCGTCTTTGCTACTTTGTTGCAGTTTTGCAGGCTTCCAGCGCGGTCAGCAGTCGATTCCTTGGCAGAAGGTGAAGAGAGAGATGCAGAGGAACTCGGATGAGCTCTTGCATTCGTTATCTAAAGTTTCCCCAGAGACAGAGACCCTAAATAGCCAGAAAAGAGGGTTTGGCTACCTAGGAGAGAGGATAGGCTAGCAACACCTGAAGGAGCCTATCAGAAGGAGTCTCTGACTTCACCTGGTGGCACTGGCCACTCAGAGCAGTCCAGTGTGCCAGCAGCACCTCTGTTTCCAAGATGGCAGAGGTCTGGAGCACACTGGAGGAGCTCTGGACACCTCCCACGGGAGGTGCAGGTCAGGGAAGTGGTCACTCCCCTTTCCTTTGTCCAGTTTCGTGCCAGAGCAGGGCTAAGGGGTCCCCTGAACCGGTGTAGACTGGCTTATGCAGAATTGGGCACATCTGTGCCCAAGAAAGCATTTCCAGAGGCTGGGGGAGGCTACTCCTCCCCTGCCTTCACACCATTTTCCAAAGGGAGAGGGTGTCTCACCCTCTCTCAGAGGAAGTTCTTTGTTCTGCCATCCTGGGCCAGGCCTGGCTGGACCCCAGGAGGGCAGATGCCTGTCTGAGGGGTTGGCAGCAGCAGCAGCTGCAGTGAAACCCCAGGAAGGGCAGTTTGGCAGTACCAGGGTCTGTGCTACAGACCACTGGGATCATGGGATTGTGCCAACTATGCCAGGATGGCATAGAGGGGGCAATTCCATGATCATAGACATGTTACATGGCCATATTCGGAGTTACCATTGTGAAGCTACATATAGGTAGTGACCTATATGTAGTGCACGCGTGTAATGGTGTCCCCGCACTCACAAAGTCAGGGAAATTGGCCCTGAACAATGTGGGGGCACCTTGGCTAGTGCCAGGGTGCCCTCACACTAAGTAACTTTGCACCTAACCTTTACCAGGTAAAGGTTAGACATATAGGTGACTTATAAGTTACTTAAGTGCAGTGTAAAATGGCTGTGAAATAACCTGGACGTTATTTCACTCAGGCTGCAGTGGCAGGCCTGTGTAAGAATTGTCAGAGCTCCCTATGGGTGGCAAAAGAAATGCTGCAGCCCATAGGGATCTCCTGGAACCCCAATACCCTGGGTACCTCAGTACCATATACTAGGGAATTATAAGGGTGTTCCAGTAAGCCAATGTAAATTGGTAAAATTGGTCACTAGCCTGTTAGTGACAATTTAGAAAGAAATGAGAGAGCATAACCACTGAGGTTCTGATTAGCAGAGCCTCAGTGAGACAGTTAGTCACTACACAGGTAACACATTCAGGCACACTTATGAGCACTGGGGCCCTGGTGAACAGGGTCCCAGTGACACATACAACTAAAACAACATATTTACAGTGAAAAATGGGGGTAACATGCCAGGCAAGATGGTACTTTCCTACACAACCCCCCCCCCCCCCAAACGAAGGACAATAAGACTAGCCATGACCTGATGAGTCTTCATTGTCTAAGTAGAAATATCTGGAGAGTCCATCTGCATTGGAGTGGCTACTCACAGGTCTATGTTCCACTGTATAGTCCATTCCCTGTAGGGATATGGACCACCTCAACAATTTAGGATTTTCACCTTTCATTTGTTTTAGCCAAAGTAGAGGTTTGTGGTCTGTCTGAACAATGAAGTGAGTGCCAAACAGGTATGGCCTCAACTTCTTCAGAGCCCAGACCACAGCAAAGGCCTCCCTCTCTATGGCAGACCAACGCTTTTCTCTAGGGGTCAACCTCCTACTAATAAAAGCAACAGGTTGATCCTGGCCCTCAGAATTAAGTTGTGATAGGACTGCCCCTACTCCAAATTCAGATGCATCAGTTTGGAGATATAATTTTTTAGAGTAACAAAGGCTTTTCAGGACAGGTGCAGAGCACATGGCCTGCTTCAGCTCCTCAAAAGCTTTCTGACAGTTTGCTGTCCATAATACCTTTTTAGGCATTTTCTTGGATGTGAGGTCATTAAGAGGGTCTGCAATGGAGCCATAGTTCTTAATGAACCTCCTGTAATACCCAGTGAGGCCTAGGAAGGCTCTCACCTGAGTCTGAGTGGTAGGGGGAACCCAATCAATAATTGTTTGGATTTTCCCCTGAAGTGGTGCAATCTGTTCCCCACCAACAAGGTGTCCCAGATAAACCACCTTACCCTGCCCTATCTGGCACTTTGAAGCCTTGATAGTGAGGCCTGCCTTTTGCAGGGCCTCCAAAACTTTCCATAGGTGGACCAGGTGATTATCCCAGCTGGAGCTAAAGACAGCTATATCGTCCAAATATGCTGCACTGAAAGCTTCCAGCCCTTGCAAGACTGTGTTCACCAACCTTTGAAAAGTGGCAGGTGCATTTTTCAAACCAAAAGGCATTACAGTAAACTGGTAATGTCCTCCAATGGTTGAAAATGCAGTCTTAGGTTTAGCATCTTCTGACAATTTAATCTGCCAATACCCTGCAGTCAAATCAAAAGTGCTTAGATACTTGGCAGATGCCAGTGTATCTATGAGCTCATCTGACCTGGGTATTGGGTGAGCATCAGTTTTGGTTACCAAGTTGAGACCTCTATAGTCTACACAAAACCGCATTTCCTTCTTTCCATCTTTGGAATGGGGTTTTGGTACAAGTACCACAGGAGAAGCCCATGGACTTTCAGAGTTCTCAACCACTCCTAGTTCTAACATTTTCTACACCTCTTGCTTTATGCAGTCCCTGACATGGTCAGGCTGCCTATGGATCTTACTTTTGACAGGTAAACTGTCTCCAGTATCTATAGTGTGCTCACACCAAGAAGTGGTACCTGGCACAGTAGAGAAGAGTTCAGAGAATTGATCTAGGAGATTTATGCAATGGTCTTTCTGCTCAGCAGTAAGACAATCAGCCAAAACTACACCTTCCACAAGAGCATCTTGTTCTGTGGAAGAGAAGAGATCAGGTAGAGGATCACTGTCTTCTTCCTGTCCCTCATCAGTTGCCATGAGCAGGGTGAGATCAGCCCTGTCATAGTAGGGTTTCAGGCGGTTGACATGGAGCACCCTAAGGGGACTCCTGGCAGTGCCTAAGTCAACTAAATAGGTGACTTCTCCCTTCTTTTCAACAATTGTGTGGGGTCCACTCCATTTATCTTGGAGTGCTCTTGGGGCCACAGGCTCCAAGACCCACACTTTCTGCCCTGGTTGGTACTGAACCAAAACAGCCTTCTGATCATGCCATTGCTTCTGGAGCTCTTGGCTGGCCTGAAGGTTTTTGCTGGCCTTTTTCATGTACTCAGCCATCCTTGATCTGAGGCCAAGTACATAATCCACAATATCCTCCTTAGCAGCTTTTAAAGGTTGTTCCCAACCCTCCTTTACAAGTGTGAGTGGACCCCTAACCGGGTGTCCAAAAAGAAGTTCAAAGGGGCTGAAGCCCACTCCTTTCTGGGGTACCTCCCTGTAGGCAAAAAGGAGGCATGGTAGAAGGATATCCCATCTCCTGCGGAGTTTTTCAGGGAGACCCATAATCATGCCTTTGAGAGTTTTATTAAATCTCTACACCAGTCCATTTGTTTGTGGATGATAGGGTGTTGTGAACTTGTAAGTTACACCACACTCCTTCCACATGGCCTTTAAGTATGCAGACATGAAATTGCCTCCCCTGTCTGATACTACTTCCTTTGGGAAGCCCACCCTAGAAAATATTCCCAGGAGGGCCTTTGCCACTGCAGGTGCTGTAGTGGTCCTTAAAGGAATTGCTTCAGGGTATCTTGTGGCATGGTCCACTACCACCAAGATAAACCTATTGCCTGAAGCAGTAGGAGGGTCAAGGGGGCCAACTATGTCAACCCATACCCTTTCAAAGGGTACCCCAACCACAGGCAGTGGAATAAGGGGTGCCTTTGGAGTGCCACCTGTCTTGCCACTGGCTTGACAGGTTTCACAGGACTTACAAAAATCTTTTGTGTCCTCAGACATCCTAGGCCAATGAAACAAGGGAACCAGTCTGTCCCAAGTTTTCATTTGTCCCAGGTGCCCAGCTAGGGGAATGTCGTGGGCAAGAGTTAGGAGGAACTTTCTGTACTCCTGAGGAATCACTAATCTCCTGGCAGCTCCAGGTTTAGGATCCCTATGCTCAGTGTACAAGAGGTTGTCCTTCCAGTAAACTCTGTGAGAGTCACTGACATCCCCATTAGCCTGTTTGACAGCCTGCTGTCTTAGAACCTCTAATGTGGGACAGGTTTGCTGTGCCACACTCAGCTCCTCCCTGGCAGGCCCCCCTTCACCCAAAAGCTCAGCAGTGTCTGCTTCCAGCTCCTCTGGTGTAGGTTCTGCACAGGGAGGGAATTCTTCTTCCTCAGAAGTTGAATCCACTGTAGAGGGAGGGATAGTAGGAAGTGGTTTGCTTCTACTAGCCCTAGCTTTAGGGAGCACTTGGTCCATTGTTCCAGGATCCAAGTTTCCCTGTCCTTTTTGCTTTTTGGCCTGAGCCCTTGTCAAAGCAAAAATATGCCCTGGGATGCCCAGCATTGCTGCATGGGCCTCCAACTCCACATCTGACCAAGCTGATGTCTCCAAATCATTTCCTAGTAGACAGTCTACAGGTAAATCTGTGGCTACCACAACTTTCTTTGGACCGGTAACCCCCCCCCAGTTGAGATTAACAACAGCCATGGGGTGGCTAAGTGTGTTGTTGTGAGCATCGGTTACTTGGTACTGGTGACCAAGTAGGTGTTGTTCAGGGTGGACCAGTTTCTCTATGACCATAGTCACACTGGCTCCAGTGTCCCTGTAGGCCTGAACCTCAACACCATTTATTAGGGGTAGCTGCTTGTACTTATCCATATTAAGGGGACAAGCAACTAAGGTGGCTAAATCAATAGCCCCCTCAGAGACTAACACAGCCTCTGTGGCCACCCTAACAAGGCCAACCCCAACTAAGTTACCAATAGTGAGCCCAGCTACTCCCTTGGATTGGCTATTAGTAGGTTTGCTCCCACCACCACTGCTATTAGTAGGGACACTAGGGGTAGCAGTAGGGGTTGTAGTGGTAGGAGGCTTGGTGCTTTTCTTTGGACAACTGGGATCTGTTGTCCAATGGCCTTTTACTTTACATAAATAGCACCATAGTTTCTTTTCTTTGTTTTGATTAAAGGAGGATTTGGACCCACCACCCCCACCAGAGTGTTTTTGTGGGCCTGATGAAGACTCATTTTTAGATTTGTCCCCACCCTTGTCAGAAGACTTACCATCCTTCTTTTTGTTGCCATCTTTGTCACCCCCTGTATGAACTTTTCTGTTCACCCTTGTTCTGACCCATTTGTCTGCCTTCTTTCCCATTTCTTGGGGAGAGGTCAGATCAGAGTCCACCAAGTACTGGTGCAACAAATCAGACACACAATTATTAAGAATATGCTCTCTCAGGATCAAGTTATACAGGCTGTCATAATCAGTAACTTTACTGCCATGTAACCACCCCTCCAAGGCCTTCACTGAATGGTCAATGAAATCAACCCAGTCTTGTGAAGACTCCTTTTTGGTCTCTCTGAACTTTATCCTATATTGTTCAGTGGTTAAGCCATAACCATCCAGGAGTGCATTCTTAAGTAATGTAAAATTATTGGCATCACTTTCTTTCACAGTAAGGAGCCTATCCCTACCTTTTCCACTAAGTGATAGCCATAGGATAGCAGCCCACTGCCTTTGAGGGACATCCTGTACAACACAGGCCCTCTCAAGTGCAGCAAACCACTTGTTAATGTCATCCCCCTCCTTATAAGGGGGAACTATCTTGTGCAGATTCCTGGAATCATGCTCTTTTGCAGGATGACTATGGGGAATACTGCTGCTGCCACCATGGGTTTCTAAACCCAACTTCTGTCTTTCCTTCTCTAATTCTAAAGACTGTCTATCCAAATCCAGCTGTTGCTTTTTAAGCTTCAGTCTGGTTTGTTCCACCCTCAACTTATTGAGTTCCCTTTCTAACAATCTGTCATGAGGGTTGGTGGGAGGGACATTTCTAGATACAGAGGTGTGATGGGAATGAACAGAAGGAGACCTGTCCCTTACAGAGGGCACCTTAACAGCTTGGCTAACAGAAACATCAGTACCACTGTGGTGTGAATAAATGCTTTTGCTATGATGTGAGACAACACTATTTGTATGGTGTGGCTCTTCATCATTACCAACTATGCTAGACTGTCTTGTAATGGGAAGGCTAAGAAGTTTCTTTCCTGAACCTTTACCTGGGGGAGTCCCTGGATCAGATTGAGAACCATTAGCTACTTTTTCAACAGATGGGGCACTTTTAGCCTTATCTTGTTCTCTAAGCATGTTAAGTAACAGTTCCATGGAAGGATTCTTCCCTACACTCAAACCTCTCTCTATGCAGAGACTCCTTGCTCCTTTCCAGCTAAGGGGATCATATGCAAGTTTGGACAGATCAACATTTTGGCCTGTGCCAGACATTTTTAGAGAGAGTTAAAGTGATAGAAAAAGAGAAAAAAGTTTGTCAGAGTTTTTAGAAAGACAGAGAAAAAAAACTTTTTAAACTTTTTAGAACTTTTTAGAAAGTTTAGAAGTACTTTTCAGCACTTAGAAAAGAGTGAAAAGAGGAAATGCAAAACTTTTTGGCTATGTGCATATACACTGACCTTGTTTTGTATATTTTTCTCTTATGAAAAGTACAATGACAAGAGTGGTAAGTAGTCTCAAAGCACTTATCCCACCACTGCACAACCAAAGTAGGAGGCTGGACTGGCTTGTAGTGAGTACCAAGGGGTACTTGCACCTTGCACCAGGCCCAGTTATCCCTTATTAGTGTATAGGGTGTCTAGCAGCTTAGGCTGATAGATAATGGTAGCTTAGCAGAGCAGCTTGGGCTGAACTAGGAGACGGGTGAAGCTACTACAGTACCACTTAGTGTCATATGCACAATATCATAAGAAAACACAATACACAGTTATACTAAAAATAAAGGTACTTTATTTTTATGACAATATGCCAAAGTATCTTAGAGTGTACCCTCAATGAGAGGATAGGAAATATACACATGATATATATACACAATAGCAAAAATATGCAGTATAGTCTTAGAAAACAGTGCAAACAATGTATAGTTACAATAGGATGCAATGGGGAAACATAGGGATAGGGGCAACACAAACCATATACTCCAAAAGTGGAATGCGAACCACAAATGGACCCCAAACCTATGTGACCTTGTAGAGGGTCGATGGGACTATTAGAAAATAGTGAGAGTTAGAAAAATAACCCTCCCCAAGACCCTGAAAAGTGAGTGCAAAGTGCACTAAAGTTCCCCTTAGGACAAAGAAGTCGTGTTAGAGGAATAATGCAGGAAAGACACAAACCAACAGTGCAACAACGCTGGATTTCCAATCTGGGGTACCTGAGGAACAAGGGGACCAAGTCCAAAAGTCACAAGCAAGTCAGAGATGGGCAGATGCCCAGGAAATGCCAGCTGCGGGTGCAAAGAAGCTTCTACTGGACAGAAGAAGCTGCGGTTTCTGCAAGAATGCAAAGGGCTAGAGACTTCCCCTTTGGAGGACAGATCCCTCTCGCCTTGTAGAGTTGTGCAGAAGTGTTTTTCCGCCGAAAGAACCCCAACAAGCCTTGCTAGCTGCAAATCATGCGGTTATTGTTTTTGGACGCTGCTGTGGCCCAGGAGGGACCAGGAGGTCGCAAAGTAGACTAGGTGGTAGAGAGGATGTCGAGAAAGACGAGGAGCCCTCTTAGCAGCAGGTAGCACCCAGAGAAGTGCCAGAAACAGGCACTAAGAGGATGCATGAAACAGTGCTCACCTGAAGTCGCACAAGGAAGTCCCACGTCGCCGGAGAACAACTTAGGAGGTCGTGCAATGCAGGTTAGAGTGCCGTGGACCCAGGCTGGACTGTGCACAAAGGATTTCCGCCGGAAGTGCACGGAGGCCGGAGTAGCTGCAAAAGCCGCAGTTCCCAGCAATGCAGTCTAGCGAGGTGAGGCAAGGACTTACCTCCACCAAACTTGGACTGAAGAGTCACTGGACTGTGGGTGCCACTTGGAAAGAGTTGCTGGATTCGAGGGACCTCGCTCGTCGTGCTGAGAGGAGACCCAAGAGACCGGTAATGCAGCTTTTTGGTGCCTGCGGTTGCAGGGGGAAGATTCCGTCGACCCACGGGAGATTTCTTCGGAGCTTCTAGTGCAGAGAGGAGGCAGACTACCCCCACAGCATGCACCACCAGGAAAACAGTCGAGAAGGCGGCAGGATCAGCGTCACAGAGTTGCAGTAGTCGTCTTTGCTACTTTGTTGCAGTGTTGCAGGCTTCCAGCGCGGTCAGCAGTCGATTCCTTGGCAGAAGGTGAAGAGAGAGATGCAGAGGAACTCGGATGAGCTCTTGCATTCGTTATCTAAAGTTTCCCCAGAGACACAGACCCTAAATAGCCAGAAAAGAGGGTTTGGCTACTTAGGAGAGAGGATAGGCTAGCAACACCTAGAGGAGCCTATCAGAAGGAGTCTCTGACGTCACCTGGTGGCACTGGCCACTCAGAGCAGTCCAGTGTGCCAGCAGCACCTCTGTTTCCAAGATGGCAGAGGTCTGGAGCACACTGGAGGAGCTCTGGACACCTCCCAGGGGAGGTGCAGGTCAGGGGAGTGGTCACTCCCCTTTCCTTTGTCCAGTTTCGCGCCAGAGCAGGACTAAGGGGTCCCCTGAACCGGTGTAGACTGGCTTATGCAGAATTGGGCACATCTGTGCCCAAGAAAGCATTTCCAGAGGCTGGGGGAGGCTACTCCTCCCCTGCCTTCACACCATTTTCCAAAGGGAGAGGGTGTCACACCCTCTCTCAGAGGAAGTTCTTTGTTCTGCCATCCTGGGCCAGGCCTGGCTGGACCCCAGGAGGGCAGATGCCTGTCTGAGGGGTTGGCAGCAGCAGCAGCTGCAGTGAAACCCCAGGAAGGGCAGTTTGGCAGTACCAGGGTCTGTGCTACAGACCACTGGGATCATGGGATTGTGCCAACTATGCCAGGATGGCATAGAGGGGGCAATTCCATGATCATAGACATGTTACATGGCCATATTCGGAGTTACCATTGTGAAGCTACATATAGGTAGTGACCTATATGTAGTGCACACGTGTAATGGTGTCCCCGCACTCACAAAGTCAGGGAAATTGGCCCTGAACAATGTGGGGGCACCTTGGCTAGTGCCAGGGTGCCCTCACACTAAGTAACTTTGCACCTAACCTTTACCAGGTAAAGGTTAGACATATAGGTGACTTATAAGTTACTTAAGTGCAGTGTAAAATGGCTGTGAAATAACGTGGACGTTATTTCACTCAGGCTGCAGTGGCAGGCCTGTGTAAGAATTGTCAGAGCTCCCTATGGGTGGCAAAAGAAATGCTGCTGCCCATAGGGATCTCCTGGAACCCCAATACCCTGGGTACCTCAGCACCATATACTAGGGAATTATAAGGGTGTTCCAGTAAGCCAATGTAAATTGGTAAAAATGGTCACTAGCCTGTTAGTGACAATTTGGAAAGAAATGAGAGAGCATAACCAATGAGGTTCTGATTAGCAGAGCCTCAGTGAGACAGTTAGTCACTACACAGGTAACACATTCAGGCACACTTATGAGCACTGGGGCCCTGGGTTACCAGGGTCCCAGTGACACATACAACTAAAACAACATATATACAGTGAAAAATGGGGGTAACATGCCAGGCAAGATGGTACTTTCCTACACTGCCAAACTGCCTTTTCTGGAGTTTCACTGCAGCTGCTGCTGCTGCCAACCCCTCAGACAGGTTTCTGCCCTCCTGGGGTCAAGCCAGGCTTGGCCCAGGAAGGCAGAACAAAGTACTTCCTCAGAGAGAGGTTGTTACACCCTCTCCCTTTGGAAAAAGGTGTTAAGGCAGGGGAGGAGTAGCCTCCCCCAGCCTCTGGGAATGCTTTCATGGGCACAGATGGTGCCCATTTCTGCATAAGCCAGTCTACACCGGTTCAGGGACCCCTCAGCCCTGCTCTGGCGCGAAACTGGACAAAGGAAAGGGGAATGACCACTCCCCTGACCTGCACCTCCCCTGGGAGGTGCCCAGAGCTCCTCCAGTGTGCTCCAGACCTCTGCCATCTTGGAAACAGAGGTGCTGCTGGCACACTGGACTGCTCTGAGTGGCCAGGGCCAGCAGGTGATGTCAGAGACTCCTTCTGATAGGCTCCTTCAGGTGTTGCTAGCCTATCCTCTCTCCTAAGTAGCCAAACCCTCTTTTCTGGCTATTTAGGGTCTCTGCTTTGGGGAATTCCTTAGATAATGAATGCAAGAGCTCATCAGAGTTCCTCTGCATCTCTCTCTTCACCTTCTGCCAAGGAATCCACTGCTGACCGCGCTGGAAGCCTACAAAACTGCAACAAAGTAGCAAAGACGACTACTGCGACCTTGTAACGCTGATCCTGCCGCCTTCTCGACTGTTTTCCTGGTGGTGCATGCTGTGGGGGTAGTCTGCCTCCTCTCTGCACTAGAAGCTCTGAAGAAATCTCCTGTGGGTCAACGGAATCTTCCCCCTGCAACCGCAGGCACAAAAGAACTGCATCACCGGTCCTCTGGGTCTCCTCTCAGCACGACGAACGAGGTCCCTTGAACTCAGCAACTCTGTCCAAGTGACTCCCACAGTCCAGTGACTCTTCAGTCCAAGTTTGGTGGAGGTAAGTCCTTGCCTCCCCACGCCAGACTGCATTGCTGGGAACCGCGTCTTTTGCAGCTACTCCGGCTCCTGTGCACTTTTCCAGGATTTCCTTTGTGCACAGCCAAGCCTGGGTCCACGACACTCTAACCTGCATTGCAAGACCTCCTGAGTTGTCTTCAGGCGGCATGGGACTCTCTTGTGCAATTTCGGGTGAGCACCGTTTCACTCCACTTCGTAGTGCCTGTTCTGGCACTTCTGCAGGTGTTGCTTGCTTCTGAGAGGGTGCCTTGTCTTGCTGGACGCCCCCTCTGTCTCCTCACGCAATTGGTGACATCCTGGTCCCTACTGGGCCACAGCAGCATCCAAAAACCCCAACCGTGAGCTTTGCAGCTAGCAAGGCTTGTTTACGGTCTTTCCGCAGGAAAACACTTCTGCACGACTCTTCACGACGTGGAACATCCATCCTCCAAAGGGGAAGTTCCTAGCCCTTGTCGTTCTTGCAGAATCCTCAGCTTCTACCATCCGGTGGCAGCTTCTTAGCACCCACAGCTGGCATTTCCTGGGCATCTGCCCACTCCCAAATTGATTGTGACTTTTGGACTTGGTCCCCTTTTCCACAGGTACTCTCGTCTGGAAATCCATCGTTGTTGCATTGCTGGTGTTTGGTCTGTCCTTCAGAATTCCCCTATCACGACTTCTGTGCTCTTTGGGGAACTTCAGTGCACTTTGCACTCACTTTTCAGGGTCTTGGAGTGGGCTATTTTACCAACCCTCACTGTTTTCTTACAGTCCCAGCGACCCTCTACAAGGTCACATAGGTTTGGGGTCCATTCGTGGTTCGCATTCCACTTTTAGAGTATATGGTTTGTGTTGCCCCTTTCCCTATGTGCCCCCATTGCATTCTATTGTGACTATACATTGTTTGCACTGTTTTCTATTGCTATTACTGCATATTTTGGTATTGTGTACATATATCTTATGTATATTTGCTATCCTCATACTGAGGGTACTCAGTGAGATACTTTGGCATATTGTCATAAAAATAAAGTACCTTTATTTTTAGTATATCTGTGTATTGTGTTTTCTTATAATATTGTGCAAGTGACACTAGTGGTACTGTAGGAGCTTCATTCGTCTCCTAGTTCAGCCTAAGCTGCTCTGCTAAGCTACCATTATCTATCAGCCTAAGCTGCTAGACACCCCTATACACTAATAAGGGATACCTGGGCCTTTTTGCAAGGTGTAAGTACCCCTTGGTACTCACTACAAGCCAGTCCAGCCTCCTACATTGGTTGTGCAGCGGTGGGATAAGTACTTTGCAACTACTTACCACTTTTGTCATTGTACTTTTCATAAGAGAAAAATATACAAAACAAGTTCAGTGTATGTACACCTAACCAAAAAGCTTTGCTTTTCTTCTCTCACTTCTTTGCTAAAGTGCTGAAAAGTACCTCTAAACTTTCCTAAAAAGTTCTTAAAAAGTTTAAAACGTTTTTTTTCTGTCCTTTTAAAAGTTCTGAAAAACTTTTTTCTCACTTTTTCTATCCCTTAAACACTTTCTAAAATGTCTGGTACAGGCCAAACTGTTGATCTGTCCAAACTTGCTTATGATCACCTTAGCTGGAAAGGAGCAAGGAGTCTCTGCATTGAAAGAGGTTTAGGGGTAGGGAAGAATCCCTCTAGAGAACTGTTGGTTAATATGCTCATTAAACAAGATAAGACCAGAGTTGGCACTTCTGTTGAGAAATTAGCTGATGGTTCCCAATCTGACCCTGGGGAACCCCTAGCTAAAGATTTAGAAGGGAAACTTCCCAGCCTGCCCATTAGCAGACCACCTAGCATAGCTGGTACCGATGTAGAGTCACACCACAGTAATAGTATTGCCTCACATCACAGTAAGAGTGTTCCTTCTCATCATAGTAGAAGTGCTATTTCTGTTAGCCAGGTTGTTAGAGTGCCATCTGTTAGGGCCAGGTCTCCTTCTGTTCATTCTCACCATACTTCTGTTTCAATGCATGCCCCACCCAACCCAACCCACCCTGATGACAGAGTGTTAGAAAAGGAGCTCAATAGATTGAGAGTGGAAGAATCCAGGCTGAAGCTCAAGAAGCAACAGCTGGATTTAGATAGGCAGTCCTTAGAGATAGAAAGAGAAAGACAGAAAATTGGGTTAGAAACCCATGGTGGCAGCAGCAGTATTCCCCATAGTCATCCTGCAAGAGAGCATGATTCTAGGAATCTGCACAAGATAGTTCCCCCTTACAAGGAGGGGGATGACATTGAGAAGTGGTTTGAGGCTCTTGAGAGGGCCTGTTATGTACAGGGGGTCCCTCAAAGGCAGTGGGCTGCTATCCTATGGCTATCTTTCAGTGGAAAGGGTAGGGATAGGCTCCTTACTGTTAAGGAAAGTGATGCGAATGACTTTACAGTTCTTAAGAATGCACTCCTAGATGGTTATGCTTAACCACTGAACAGTACAGGATCAAGTTCAGAGAAACCAAAAAGGAGTCTTCACAAGACTGGGTAGACTTTTTTGACCATTCAGTGAAGGCCTTGGAGGGGTGGTTACATGGCAGTAAAGTTTCTGACTATGAAAGCCTGTATAACTTAATCCTGAGAGAGCATATTCTTAATAATTGTGTGTCTGATTTGTTGCACCAGTACCTGGTAGACTCTGATCTGACCTCTCCCCAAGAATTGGGAAAGAAGGCAGACAAATGGGTCAGAACAAGGGTGAACAGAAAAGTTCATACAGGGGGTGACAAGGATGGCAAGAAGAAGGATGGTAAGTCTTCAGACAAGGGTGGGGACAAATCTAAAAATGAGTCTTCATCAGGCCCACAAAACACTCTGGTGGGGGTCGTGGGCCCAAATACTCTTCAAATCAAGTTAAGAAACCATGGTGCTATTTATGTAAAGTAAAAGGCCATTGGACAACTGATCCCAGTTGTCCAAAGAAAAGCACCAAGCCTCCTACCATTACAACCCCTGCTGCTACACCTAGTGCCCCTAGTAATAGCAGTGGTGGTGGGAGCATACCTACTAATAGCCAATCCAAGGGAGTAGCTGGGCTCACTTTTGGTAACTTAGTTGGGGTTGGTCTGGTTAGGGAGACCACAGAGGCTGTGTTAGTCTCTGAGGGGGCTATTGATTTAGCCACCTTGGTTGCTTGTCCCCTTAACATGGATAAGTACAAGCAACTACTCCTAATAAATGGTGTTGAGGTTCAGGCCTACAGGGACACAGGTGCCAGTGTTGCAATGGTAATAGAGAAACTGGTCCACCCTGAACAACACCTACTTGGTCACCAGTACCAAGTAACCGATGCTCATAACAACACCCTTAGCCACCCCATGGCTGTTGTGAATCTCAACTGGGGGGGTGGGTTACTGGCCCAAAGAAAGTTGTGGTTGCCTCAGATTTACCTGTAGACTGTCTACTAGGAACGACTTAGAGACATCAGCTTGGGCAGAAGTGGAGTTGGAGGCTCATGCAGCAATGCTGGTCATTCCAGGGCATATTTTTGCTTTGACCAGGGCTCAGGCCAAAAAGCAAAAAGGACAGGGTGACATGGATCCTGGAAGAATGGACCAAGTGCTCCCTAAAGCTAGGGTTAGTAAAGGTAAAACACTACCTACTATCCCTCCCTCTACAGTGGATTCTAATTCTGAGGAAAAAGAATTTCCACCCTGTGCAGAACCTACACCAGAGGAGCTGGAAGGAGACACTGCTGAGCTTTTGGGTGAAGGGGGGCCTGCCAGGGAGGAGCTGAGCGTGGCACAGCAGACCTGTCCCACACTAGAGGGTCTAAAGCAGCAAGCTGTCAAACAAGCAAATGGGGATGTCAGTGACTCTCACAGAGTTTACTGGGAGGACAACCTCTTGTACACTGAAGCAAGGGATCCAAAACCTGGAGCTGCCAGGAGATTGGTGATTCCTCAAGAGTACAGAAAGTTCCTCCTGACTCTAGCCCACGACATTCCCTTAGATGGACATTTGGGGCAAATGAAAACTTGGGACAGACTTGTTCCCTTGTTTCATTGGCCTAGAATGTCAGAGGACACAAAGGAATTTTGTAAGTCCTGTGAAACCTGTCAAGCCAGTGGCAAGACAGATGGCACTCCAAAGGCACCCCTTATTCCACTGCCTGTGGTTGGGGTTCCCTTTGAAAGGGTAGGGGTTGACATAGTTGGCCCCCTTGACCCTCCTACTGCTTCAGGCAATAGGTTTATCTTGGTGGTAGTGTACCATGCCACCAGATATACTGAAGCAATTCCTCTAAGGACCACTACAGCTCCTGCAGTGGCAAAGGCCCTCCTGGGAATCTTTTCCAGGGTAGGCTTCCCAAAAGAGGTGGTATCAGACAGGGGAAGCAATTTCATGTCTGCTCACTTAAAGGCCATGTGGAAGGAGTGTGGTGTGACATACAAGTTCACCACACCCTATCATCCACAAACAAATGGACTGGTGGAGAGATTTAACAAAACTCTCAAAGGCATGATTATAGGACTCCCGGAAAAACTCCGCAGGAGATGGGATATCCTGTTACCTTGCCTCCTTTTTGCTTACAGGGAGGTACCCCAGAAAGGAGTGGGCTTCAGCCCCTTTGAACTCCTATTTGGTCACCCTGTGAGAGGTCCTCTAACACTTGTTAAGGAGGATTGGGAACAACCTTTAAAAGCTCCAAAGCAAGACATAGTGGACTATGTACTTGGCCTAAGATCTAGGATGGCTGAGTACATGAAAAAGGCCAGTAAAAACCTTCAGGCCATCCAAGAGCTCCAAAAGCAATGGCATGACCAGAAGGCTGTTTTGGTTCAGTACCAACCAGGGCAGAAAGTGTGGGTCTTGGAGCCTGTGGCCCCAAGAGCACTCCAAGACAAATGGAGTGGACCCCACATAATTGTTGAAAAGAAGGGTGAAGTCACCTACTTAGTTGACTTAGGCACTGCAAGGAGTCCCCTTAGGATGCTCCATGTCAATCGCCTGAAGCCCTACTATGACAGGGCTGATCTCACCCTGCTCATGGCAACAGATGAGGGACAGGAAGAAGAGAGTGACCCTCTCCCTGATCTCTTCTCTTCCACAGAACAAGATGCTCTAGTGGAAGGTGTAGTACTGGCAGATTGTCTCACTGCTGAGCAGAAAGACCACTGCATAAATCTCCTGGGTCAGTTTTCTGAACTCTTCTCTACTGTACTAGGTAGCACTTCTTGGTGTGAGCACACTATAGATACTGGAGACAGCTTGCCTATCAAAAGTAAGATCTATAGGCAGCCTGACCATGTCAGAGACTGCATAAAGCAAGAGGTGCAGAAAATGCTTGAACTGGGAGTGGTTGAGCACTCTGAAAGTCCATGGGCCTCTCCTGTGGTACTTGTACCAAAACCTCATTCCAAGGATGGAAAGAAGGAAATGCGGTTTTGTGTAGACTACAGAGGTCTCAACCAGGTAACCAAAACAGATGCTCACCCTATACCCAGGGCAGATGAGCTAATAGATACACTGGCATCTGCCAAGTATCTAAGCACTTTTGATTTGACTGCAGGGTATTGGCAGATCAAGTTATGAAGATGCAAAAGCAAAAACTGCATTTTCAACCATTGGAGGCCATTACCAATTCACAGTAATGCCTTTTGAATTGAAAAATGCACCTGCCACTTTTCAAAGGTTGGTGAATACAGTCCTGCAAGGGCTGGAAGTTTTTAGTGCAGCATATCTAGATGATATAGCTGTCTTTAGCTCCAGCTGGGATGATCACCTGGTCAACCTATGGAAAGTTTTGGAGGCCCTGCAAAAGGCAGGCCTCACTATCAAGGCTTCAAAGTGCCAGATAGGGCAGGGGAAGGTGGTTTATCTGGGACACCTGGTAGGTGGAGAAGGATAAGTTACTTACCTGTAAATCCTAGTTCTCTTCCAGGGGTATCCTCATCAAAGTCATAAACATTGAATATTCCCGCCCTTGTGCGGGGACCCCGGAGCATATATATATAAAATACATACATATTATCATGTGTAAAACAGCAATGCAGGCTATAATCATAAATAGGCTAAAATGCTTTATTTCTATGCAAGTATTTTTTTTTTTTTTTTTTTTTTTATATAGATCATAAATATCTACCTAAGCCCCAAAAACTGGACTTAGGGAAGTAAACAGCAGTAAATAGCAGAGAAAAATAGAAAAAACCACATTGAAAAACAATGAAGCATTCTTAGCCAATAGGCTGCATGCAGGTTAACACAGGAGAACCATAAAAACTTTGGCACCGTGCCTTTAAGACCCTGAGCACCTCCATTATCCCACCATGCCTCAGGGGTGAAGGGAAGGTGACAGTTGGTTCACAGTTAGGTCAGTACTTTTTTACGGTGACAATCTGTGTAACTGATCAGAAAGATAATCTGTCCTGCACTTCTAGGAGACTTGAGTCCGGGGAGGAGGGTGGGTTGTTTATGACTTTGATGAGGATACCCCTGGAAGAGAACTAGGATTTACAGGTAAGTAACTTATCCTTCTCTTCCAGGGGATCCTCATCAATAGTCATAAACATTGAATAGATTAGCAAGCCCATCCCTAAACTCTGCGGACTGTCTGAAAGAAGTGCAGGAAAGAATACATATTCATACAAATAGATTTCTAAGAGAGGCCTGCCCCACCTGGGCATCCGCTCTTGCATCCGAGTCTAAACAGTAATGCTTAGTAAAGGTATGCACAGACTTCCATGTAGCAGCCTTACAAATCTCGGAAATTGGTACATTGTTAAGGAGGGCAGCAGTAGCCGCTTTTCCCCTTGTGGAATGCGCTTTTGGCCTAGCCAGTAATTGCTTATTAGCCAGTTGGTAAGTGTTAACAATACAAGACACAATCCATCTTGATATCGTTCGTTTAGACGCTGCCTCTCCTGTTCTTAAATGACCATAATTCAGAAACAAATGGTTAGAATGTCTAATCGGTTTTGTTTTGTCCAAATAGAATTTCAGCACTCTTTTCAAGTCTAAAGAATGCAATGCTTTCTCAGCCGGAGTCTCCGGATTGGGAAAGAAAGTCGGTAAAGATATAGGGGGTGATTCTGGCGGGCGGCGGAGGCCGCCCGCCAGAATTCCGCCCCCATTATACCACTCCGCGGTCAGAAGACCGCGGAGGGTATTATGAGTTTTTCCCTGGGCTGGCGGGCGGTCTCCAAAAGACCGCCCGCCAGCCCAGGGAAAAACTCCCTTCCCACGAGGATGCCGGCTCGTAATCGAGCCGGCGGAGTGGGAAGGTGCGACGGGTGCAGTGGCACCCGTCGCGTATTTCAGTGTCTGCAAGGCAGACACTGAAATACTTTGCGGGGCCCTCTTACAGGGGCCCCTGCCGTGCCCATGCCATGGGCACGGCAGGGGCCCCCAGGGGCCCCGCGACCCCCCCCTACCGCCATCCTGTTCATGGCGGCTTTCCCGCCATGAACAGGATGGCGGTAGGGGGGGTCAGAATCCTCATAGTGGCGGAGCGCGCTCCGCCGCCATGAAGGATTCCCCTGAGCAGCGGTAAGTCGGCGGGAGCCCGCCGACTTGCCGCTTCTGACCGCGGCTGAACCGCCACGGTCAGAATGCTCGTGGGTGCACCGCCAGCCTGTTGGCGGTGCTCCTGTGGTCGGTGGCCCTGGCGGCCACCGGCCGCCAGGGTCAGAATGACCCCCATAGTCTGATTGATATGGAATTCTGACACCACCTTCGGAAGGAAAGATGGGTGAGTTCGCAGAACCACTCTATTATCGTGAAAAACCGTGTACGGTTCTCTGCAAGACAGAGCCTGAATTTCGCTGACCCTCCTCGCTGAAGTAATGGCCACCAAAAAAGCCGTCTTCCACGTAAGGTGCTGTAAAGAGGCCTTGTGGATAGGTTCAAAGGGAGGGCCCATAAGTTTTGACAGGACTACATTCAGTTCCCATGGAGGAGAAGGTCTCCGAATGGGAGGAAAAACCTTTTTCAAGCCTTCTAAGAAATCCTTGACTACAGGTATCGTAAAGAAGGATTCCTGAGAAGGCGACTTACGATACGCTGTAATTGCAGACAAATGAACCTTAATAGAAGATACCTGCAGACCAGACTTCGCCAGATGAAGCAAATAGGACAGTATGACATCCTCCTGAGCTCGTATGGGATTTATACCTTGTTGAGAGCACCAGATGTAAAATCTCTTCCACTTAAAAGCGTAAGAACGCCGCGTGGAAGGTCGTTTTGACTCTTTCAAGATGTTCATGCACTCCTGTGAGAGCCCTAGGTGCCCATACTGTAGGAATTCAGGAGCCATGCTGTCAAGCTCAGAGAGGGAAGGTTGGGATGTAGGATTCTGCCTTCCATTCTGCTCAGGAGATCCGGTCTGCACGGCAACCTCCTGTGAGGTTTTTCCGATAAGTTGAGTAGATCCGTGTACCAGAATTGGCGGGGCCATTGTGGCGCTATCAGAATCATTCTGGTTCTGGAGTTGTAAAGTTTGTTGATTACTGCCGGTATGAGGGGAATCGGTGGAAAGGCGTAGAGAAATATCCCTGACCAGTTGATCAACAGGGCATTCCCTTGAGATCCTGGACGGCAGAACCTGGATGCGAAGTCTGGGCATTTCTTGTTTGCTTCGTCTGCAAAGAGATCCAACTGGGGTCGACCCCATTGACCGAAGATGTCCTCGACGACTTCGTCGTGTAGGACCCAGTCGTGCGCGTCTTCTAGATGTCTGCTCAGGAAATCTGCCTCTACGTTTTGCTGACCTGGCAGGTGTATCGCTGTGATAGACATTCCCCTGGCCAGGAGCCAATGCCATATCGTTTGGGACTCTCGAGACAGAGGTAGTGATCTTGTTCTCCCCTGTTTGTTCAGGTAATACATTGTGGTTGTATTGTCTGTCTGAATTAGGAGAGATTTCCCCTGAACCAATGGAGAGAAAGATTTGAGAGCCAGATGGACCGCTCTGAGCTCCAGTAGATTTATGTGATAGCTCTTTTCCTTGTCGGACCACAGACCCTGAGCTTGGAAGGAACCCAGATGAGCACCCCAACCCTGAAGAGACGCATCCGTTACCAGAGTGTCGGCTGGAATTGTCTGGTGAAACTGAGAACCTATCGACAGGTGAGGTCTGTGCATCCACCATTGTAGTGATTGAAAAGCCGCTGCTGGTAGTCGTACTCTGTCCTCCCAGCGACCAGTCTTTTGGCTCCAGTTGTTCTCTAATGCCTCCTGAAGGGGCCTCATGTGTAGCCTGGCATTCGGGACAATGAAGATGCATGAAGCCATGGAGCCCAGAAGCGATGTCACCTGACGAGCAGTAGGTGCATCGGCTGTTAATAGTTGTTGACACTTCCTGTGGATTGATAAAAGTCGTTCCTCCGAAGGATACACTCTTTGGAGCTCTGTGTTTAGTATAGCTCCCAGGTAGTGGAGGTTTTGTGTTGGAATCAAGGTTGACTTGTTGTGGTTGATTTGAAGACCTAGAGACTCGAAAGTTCTTAGTACAATGTCTCGATGTTTTCTCGCCTGATCCGGAGAGGAAGCCTTCAATAGCCAGTCGTCCAGGTAGGGGTAGACGAATATTTTTTGCCTTCGAAGATGTGCCGCTACCACTGCTACACATTTTGAAAAGACTCGGGATGCAGACTTCAGGCCGAATGGTAGGACTCTGAATTGGTAGTGCTGTGACGCTATCTGGAAACGTAAGAATTTCCGATGTTTGGATGCTATTGGGATGTGAAAATATGCATCCTGTAGGTCGATGGAGCACATCCAGTCTCCCTGATGCAGTTGCGGAACAATCTGGTGAAGGGCTAGCATCCTGAACTTCTGTTTTCTTATGTACTTGTTCAGGAGCCGTAAGTTCAGAATTGGCCTGAAGATGCCCTGTTGACCTTTTTTCGCCACCAGAAAGTAACGGGAGTACACCCCTTTTCCTTTTTGTGCCGGAGGAACCTTTTCTACAGCTTTCTTTTGTAGGAGTGCAAGAACTTCCTTGCGTAGCAGGCTGAGATGAGAAGGAAAACATCTTGCTGGCGGCAAGTGTGGCGGAGGTTTTTTGAAAAGGAGAGAATAGCCATGTTCGACAATATTGAGCACCCATTTGTCTCTTGTGATGGAGTGCCACTCGTGAAGATGATGCGTAATACTTCCCCCCACCGGAGTGGTGCACAGTGCTGAGGGAAGCAATGCTTCATTGCTTTGTTGGTGTCTTTGCTGTAGACTGTTGAGGTCTACTTGCCCCTCGGTCTCTTGTGGGTCTACGTGCCTGAAACAGGGGACGTCCCTGTCGTTGTTGTGGCCTCTGAGACCAGTGAGGGGTTTGAACCCTCTGCTGGAATGGTCGTCTGTCGTACGGCCTGTACCTCCGCCTGAAGTCTTTCTTACGTTCCAGGCCCACTGCCCTCATAGTGTCCACCTCCGTTTTCATTCGGGCCATATCTTCATCCGCGTGGGTACCGAACAACGAATTCCCGCTGAATGGGAGGTTTAAAATGCGTTGCTGTGCTTCCTGTTTCAGACCCGTGAGCCGTAGCCAGGAAGACCTCCTAGCGCAGATTCCGTGCGCATACCCATGCGCAGCCAAATCCGCCCCGTCCGCCGCCGCGCTGATGACCTGGTTAGATACTAGGCCCCCTTCCTGCAAGATTTCCTGGAAGTCCTGTCTATCTTCCCTGGGCAACTTTTCTGTAAATCTGTGGAGTGAGTCCCACAGAAAGCGGTCATATCTGCCCAGAAGTGCTGAGGCGCTGGAGACCTTCATAGCAGATGCCGCAGTGTAGGAAAGTACCATCTTGCCTGGCATGTTACCCCCATTTTTCACTGTATATATGTTGTTTTAGTTGTATGTGTCACTGGGACCCTGGTAACCCAGGGCCCCAGTGCTCATAAGTGTGCCTGAATGTGTTACCTGTGTAGTGACTAACTGTCTCACTGAGGCTCTGCTAACCAGAACCTCAGTGGTTATGCTCTCTCATTTCTTTCCAAATTGTCACTGACAGGCTAGTGACCATTTTTACCAATTTACATTGGCTTACTGGAACACCCTTATAATTCCCTAGTATATGGTACTGAGGTACCCAGGGTATTGGGGTTCCAGGAGATCCCTATGGGCTGCAGCATTTCTTTTGCCACCCATAGGGAGCTCTGACAATTCTTACACAGGCCTGCCACTGCAGCCTGAGTGAAATAAACGTCCACGTTATTTCACAGCCATTTTACACTGCACTTAAGTAACTTATAAGTCACCTATATGTCTAACCTTTACCTGGTAAAGGTTAGGTGCAAAGTTACTTAGTGTGAGGGCACCCTGGCACTAGCCAAGGTGCCCCCACATTGTTCAGAGCCAATTCACTGAACTTTGTGAGTGCGGGGACACCATTACACGCGTGCACTACATATAGGTCACTACCTATATGTAGCTTCACCATGGTAACTCTGAATATGGCCATGTGACATGTCTATGATCATGGAATTGCCCCCTCTATGCCATCCTGGCATTGTTGGTACAGTTCCATGATCCCAGTGGTCTGTAGCACAGACCCTGGTACTGCCAGACTGCCCTTCCTGGGGTTTCACTGCAGCTGCTGCTGCTGCCAACCCCTCAGACAGGCAGCTGCCCTCCTGGGGTCCAGCCAGGCCTGGCCCAGGATGGCAGAACAAAGAACTTCCTCTGAGAGAGGGTGTGACACCCTCTCCCTTTGGAAAATGGTGTGAAGGCAGGGGAGGAGTAGCCTCCCCCAGCCTCTGGAAATGCTTTGTTGGGCACAGATGTGCCCAATTCTGCATAAGCCAGTCTACACCGGTTCAGGGACCCCTTAGCCCCTGCTCTTGACGCGAAACTGGACAAAGGAAAGGGGAGTGACCACTCCCCTGACCTGCACCTCCCCTGGGAGGTGTCCAGAGCTCCTCCAGTGTGCTCCAGACCTCTGCCATCTTGGAAACAGAGGTGCTGCTGGCACACTGGACTGCTCTGAGTGGCCAGTGCCACCAGGTGACGTCAGAGACTCCTGCTGATAGGCTCCTTCAGGTGTTGCTAGCCTATCCTCTCTCCTAGGTAGCCAAACCCTCTTTTCTGGCTATTTAGGGTCTCTGTCTCTGGGGAAACTTTAGATAGCGAATGCAAGAGCTCATCCGAGTTCCTCTGCATCTCTCTCTTCACCTTCTGCCAAGGAATCGACTGCTGACCGCGCTGGAAGCCTGCAAACCTGCAACATAGTAGCAAAGACGACTACTGCAACTCTGTAACGCTGATCCTGCCGCCTTCTCGACTGTTTTCCTGGTGGTGCATGCTGTGGGGGTAGTCTGCCTCCTCTCTGCACTAGAAGCTCTGAAGAAATCTCCTGTGGGTCGACGGAATCTTCCCCCTGCAATCGCAGGCACAAAAGAACTGCATCACCGGTCCTCTGGAATTCACTGGGGCCCTGGCGATCCGGTTACATTTTTTCTTTAAAGATAAACCGAAGATCTCACCAACGACTGATTCTGGTCTAAGAAAACCTTCTACTTTTGTCCCTCCATTGACAACCATGCCCAGTGAGGTTTTGACCTTTGAAAAGGCAGTCTTAGCTGACATTGAAAAACTAATTCCGAAACACTCTTATATCAACTTACCTTCAAAAGAAATGGAAGCTCTACGATCTCTAGCCTCAGATCCTACCATTACTATCAAGCAGGCAGACAAAGGAGGCGCAATTGTCATCATGGACTCCACTAAATACAGACAGGAGTGCCTACGACTTTTAAGTGATTCCACTTACTATGCCAAAATAATGAGTAACCCCACAGAAAGATTACAGACCCAAATCAGTAGTCTGATCGAAGAAGCTAAACATAATCAGTGGATCTCATATAAAGAGGCAGATTTTTTTATAACTAGTCATCCTAAAACCCCTTATTTCTACTGCCTACCCAAAATCCATAAGGGCATTACACCCCCTCCTGGCCGCCCAATAGTTTCTGGGTTGGGTTCATTACTAGAACCTCTTTCGATCTTTTGTGACCACTTCCTACAACCCTTAGTTCTGGGTTCTTCTACCTACTTGAAAGACACTAAGGATGTTTTGAACTTAATTGAAACCATTAATGATTCTGGGCCTGCACAAGGGATCATGACTTTGGACGTCGAGGCACTCTATACTAATATTCCTCAAACAGCTACTCTACAGGTCATTGAGACAGCCCTTCAAGAAGTGTCATTATCATTTTCTACTCCTGCTCACTTTATTGTTCAGTGTGCCAAACTGGCACTCACAGAGAACTTCTTTCTTTTTGAAGATCAATTTTACCACCAGATCCGAGGTACCTCGATGGGAAGTACGTTTGCACCTAGTTTGGCATGTTTATACATGTACGATTTTGAGAAAAAGTTTATATTACCATCTAATAATCCTTTTGAAAATTCAATAAAGCTGTGGCAATGCTATATTGACGATATTCTGATAATATGGCAGGGCCCACTTGGAACCACAGACCACTTCATTACTTGGGTTAATTCCCTAGACCCCTTTCTAAAATTCACTGCCTCAGTGTCGGCTACCAACTTACCTTTTTTAGATCTGATGATCACTATTCATGATGAAAAATTGTCTACTAGTATTTATCACAAACCTACAGACCGTAATTCTCTTCTATTACATGACAGTCACCATCCTAAATACCTACGGGATAATTTACCAGTAGGCCAGTTTCTACGATTAAGACGTAATTGTAGTTCACCCCATGAATTTGATGATCAAGCAGATATGCTGGAAGGTAAACTCCTCAGATGTCACTATCCTCCCAAATTGGTACATCAGGCACGGAAGAGAGCTAGGAATAATAATAGGGATGCCCTATTGACAACCACAGATAAGATGTCACAGCCCAGATTAACTTGTGTCTCCACTTTCACACCATTATCTAATTCCATCAAAAGATTGATAAACAAACGTTGGCCAATACTAACTTATGGTGGCACCGATTTACCAAGACCACTTTTCGCCTTCAAACGTACTGCGAACATTAAGGATATTGTAGTCCATACGAGACCACGACCACCACAGACAGTACCCAGTCAAAGAACATTATGGGATCTTACCCCAGTTCAGGGACATTATCCGTGTGGCACATGCAACGTTTGTCCCCTTACCAAACATCTTAAAACCATACATCTCAATCCTATTGCCATCTGGCATCTCAAGAAGCACACGAACTGCAATTCAAAAAACTGTATCTACATGATTACATGCCCGTGTGGCCTGCGTTATATTGGAATGACTACGAGACCTGTCAAGTTACGTATAAACGAACACAGAAGCAACATTAGGAGTAAAGGAATCACTACAAAACTATGTGCTCACTTTGTTGAGGCACCCCACACACCTGATGAGATGTGGTGGGTAATACTAGATGTTCCGCACACCCCTCTTGATAACCCAGGGGGCCTCTTTAAAACTGAACAAAGATGGATTTTTAAACTTGGGACGAATTTGCACGGGCTGAACGATGACATTCCATGGACTTCATTGTCCTAATATTACTGAATAACCTTTTGTTTGGATCATATACACAAATAGGCAAAATGTCACTTCGACAATTGAATTTTTTCGACATATCGACTCCCTTCCCATGTACATGATATATTTTGAAAACCAGCCCATGGTACTTTTTGCCATTCTCATATGATTAGTTTTTTTTGCCAATTTCAGGTTTTCTTGCCATTCACAAATCATTATGGGTTTGTGCCATCATTACTACTAATTTTTGCCTTTTCAAAATGGTTTTTTTGCCTTTACAAAAAAAAATTCTTAGACCTATTTGATAATACACCATTTACAATCTAAATATAACATTTTAGGTCCCTTTAAAACCATGTCCCTTGATTTGGCTCGGACACTTTCTTTGTTTTCATTACCGATCGCAAAGAACATCGAGGTCTATGTAAACATCACTATAGTCCCTCGTTTGTGTCTATTATTCCCCTTCCCTGCACGTCCTTCCTTTGTTTCCATACACTGGGGAGACGCGCGGGCTGGAAGGAATTCCCCTGCCTCCCGCCACGCCTCCTTCAAAAGGACGAGGACAACGCCCACATAACGTCTATGCGGGACGCGGTACCGAGGGTAGGTCCAGAATGTAGGACCAGTAATCCAAAAGTAAGTTTTCTCTCTTTTTTTTTTGTTGTTTTTTTTTTGTTCACTGATATCCTGATATTTTAGAATTTGGCATTTCTCTAGATTTGTGAAGGATGGATAAGTTACTTACCTGTAAATCCTAGTTCTCTTCCAGGGGTATCCTCATCAAAGTCATAAACATTGAATATTCCCGCCCTTGTGCGGGGACCCCGGAGCATATATAAAATACACACATATAATACATGTGTAAAACAGCAATGCAGGCTATAATGTTAAAACAGGCTAAAATGCTTTATTTCTATGAAGTTTTTTTTTTCTTTTTTTTCTTATAAAAATTACAATAGAGAATAAATATCTACCCAAGCCCCCAAAACTGGGCTTAGGGAAGTAAGCAGCAGTAAACTCTAGAGAAAAAGAGAAAAAACTGCATTGAAAAACAATGGAGCATTCTTAGCCAATAGGCTGCATGCAGGTTAACACAGGAGAGCCATAAAACTTTGGCACTGTGCCTTTAAGACCCTGAGCACCTCCAGTATCCCACCATGCCTCAGGGGTGAAGGAAAGGTGACAGTTGGTTCACAGTTAGGTCAGTTCTTTTTACGGTGACAATCTGTGTAACTGATTCAAAATACAGTCTGGCCTGCACTTCTAGGAGACGTGCGTCCGGGGAGGGGGGTGGGTTGTTTATGACTTTGATGAGGATACCCCTGGAAGAGAACTAGGATTTACAGGTAAGTAACTTATCCTTCTCTTCCAGGGGATCCTCATCAATAGTCATAAACATTGAATAAATTAGCAAGCCCATCCCTAAACTCTGCGGACTGTCCGATAGAAGTGCAGGAATAGATACGTATTATGCAAATAAATTTCTCAGAGAGGCCTGCCCCACTTGGGCATCCGCTCTTGCATCTGAGTCTAAACAGTAATGTCTAGTAAACGTATGCACAGACTTCCATGTGGCAGCCTTACAAATCTCAGATATTGGAACATTGTTAAGGAGGGCAGCAGTAATTGCTTATTAGCCAGCTGGTAAGTATTAACAATACAAGAAACTATCCATCTTGATATCGTTCGTTTAGATGCTGCCTCTCCTGTCCTCAAATGACCATAATTTACAAACAAGCGGTTAGAGTGTCTAATTGATTTTGTCTTATCCAGATAAAATTTCAGCACTCTTTTCAAGTCTAAGGAGTGCAATGCTTTCTCTGCCGGAGTCTCCGGATTGGGAAAGAAAGTCGGTAAAGATATAGGGGGTTATTCTAACTTTGGAGGAGGTGTTAATCCGTCCCAAAAGTGACGGAAAAGTGACGGATTTACCACCAGCCGTATTACGAGTCCATTATATCCTATGGAACTCGTAATACGGCTGGTGGTATATCCGTCACTTTACCGTCACTTTTGGGACAGATTAACACTCCTCCAAAGTTAGAATAACCCCCATAGTCTGATTGATATGGAATTCTGACACCACCTTCGGAAGGAAAGATGGGTGAGTTCGCAGAATCACTCTATTGTCATGAAAAACCGTGTACGGTTCTTTGGAAGACAAAGCCTGGATTTCGCTGACCCTCCTCGCTGAAGTAATGGCCACTAAAAAAGCCGTCTTCCACGTAAGGTGTTGTAAAGAGGCCTTATGTATAGGTTCAAAAGGAGGGCCCATAAGTTTTGCCAATACTATGTTCAGTTCCCATGGAGGAGAAGGTCTCCGAATGGGCGGAAAAACTTTTTTCAAACCTTCTAAGAAATCCTTGACTACAGGTTTCGTAAAGAAGGATTCCTGAGAAGGTGACTTGCGATAGGCTGTAATAGCAGACAAATGTACCTTAATAGATGATACCTGCAGACCGGACTTTGCCAGATGAAGCAAATAGGACAGTATGACATCCTCCTGAGCCCGTATGGGATTCTGACCTTGTTGACAGCACCATATGTAGAATCTCTTCCACTTAAAAGCGTAAGAACGCCGCGTGGAAGGCCGTTTGGACTCTTTCAAGATGTTCATGCACTCCTGTGAGAGCCCTAGGTGCCCATACTGCAGGAATTCAGGAGCCATGCTGTTAAGCTCAGAGAGGGTAGGCTGGGATGTAGAATCCTGCCCTCCATTCTGCTCAGAAGATCCGGTCTGCACGGCAGCCTCCTGTGAGGTTTTTCCGATAGGTTGAGGAGATCTGTGTACCAGAATTGACGGGGCCATTGTGGCGCTATAAGAATCATTCTGGTTCTGGATCTGTAAAGTTTGTTGATCACTGCCGGTATGAGGGGAATCGGCGGAAAAGCGTAGAGAAATATCCCTGACCAGTCAATCAACAGGGCATTCCCTCGAGACCCTGGACGGTAGAATCTGGATGCGAAGTCTGGGCATTTCTTGTTTACTTCGTCTGCGAAGAGATTCAGTTGAGGCCGACCCCATTGAGCGAAGATGTATTCTGCAACTTCGCCGTGTAGGAACCAATCGTGAGCGTCCTCTAGGTGTCTGCTCAGAAAATCTGCTTCCACGTTTTGTTGACCTGGCAGGTGAACCGCTGTAAGTGACATTCCTCTGGCCAGAAGCCAATGCCATATCGCTTGGGACTCTCGAGATAGGGGTAGGGATCTCGTTCCCCCCTGTTTGTTCAAATAATACATCGTGGTTGTATTGTCCGTTTGTATTAGGAGAGTTTTCCCCTGAATTAGTGGTATGAAAGACTTGAGAGCCAGATGGACCGCTCTGAGTTCTAGCAGATTGATGTGGTACTGCTTTTCCTTGTCTGACCACAGGCCCTGAGCTTGAAAGGGACCCAGATGAGCCCCCCATCTCTGAAGAGACGCATCCGTTACCAGAGTGTCGGATGGAACTACCTGGTGAAACGGAGCACCCACTGACAGGTGAGGTCTGTGCATCCACCATCTCAATGACTGAAATGTTACTGCCGGTAGTCGCACTCTGTCCTCCCAGCGACCTGTCCTTTGGCTCCAGTTGCTCTCCAATGCCTCTTGGAGGGGCCTCATGTGGAGTCTGGCATTTGGGACAATAAAAATGCATGATGCCATGGAGCCCAGCAGCGATGTCACCTGACGTGCCGTAGGTGCATTGGCTCTCAACAGGTCCTGACACTTCCTGTCTATTGAGGATAGTCGTTCCTCCGAAGGATACACTCTTTGGAGTTCTGTGTCTATGATAGCTCCCAGGTAGTGAAGGTTCTGTTTTGGAATCAAGGTTGACTTTTGGTAATTGACCTGAAGACCTATAGACTTGCAAACTCCGAGCACAATGTCCCGATGGCTTCTCGCCTGCTCCGGAGAAGAAGCCTTCAGTAACCAGTCGTCTAGGTATGGGTAGATGAATATCTTTTGTTTTCGAAGATGCGCCGCTACCACTGCCATACATTTCGAGAAGACGCGTGGGGCAGATTTCAGGCCAAATGGTAGAACTCTGAACTGGTAATGCTGTAACGCTACTTGGAAGCGCAGGAATTTTCGATGTTTGGGAGCTATTGGGATGTGAAAATATGCATCCTGCAGGTCGATGGAGCACATCCAGTCTCCCTGATGTAGCTGAGGGAAAATCTGGTGAAGCGCTAGCATCCTGAACTTCTGTTTCCTTATGGATTTGTTCAGCAGCCGTAGGTCCAGAATTGGCCTGAAAACGCCCTCTCGACCCTTCTTCGCCACCAGAAAGTAACGGGAGTAAACCCCCTTTCCTCTGTGCGCAGGTGGAACCTTTTCTATGGCATTCTTTTGCAGGAGGGCGAGAGCCTCTTTGCGCAGCAGGCTGAGATGAGATGGATTGCCTTTGGTTGGTGGCAAGTGTGGTGGAGGCTGTTTGAAAAGAAGAGAGTAGCCATGTTCGACAATATTGAGCACCCATTTGTCTCTTGTGATAGAGTGCCACTCGTGAAGATAAGCTGTAATACTTCCCCCCACCGGAGTGGTGTACAGTGCCGAGGGAAGCGAGATTTCATTGCTTGGTTGGCGCTTTCGGAGTGGACTGTTGAGGTCTACTTGACCCTTGCTCCCTTGTGTTCCTTCCCTGAAAAAGAGGGCGTCCCTGCCGTTGCTGTGACCTTTGGGACCAGTGAGGGGTTTGAACCCTCTGCTGGAAAGGGCGCCTGTCATAATGCCTATACCTGCGCCTGAAATCTTTCTTTCTTTCCAGGCCCACTGCCCTCATGGTATCCACCTCGGTCTTCATGCGGGCCATTTCCTCGTCTGCATGGGCACCAAATAGAGAGTTCCCGGCGAATGGGAGATTCAGGATGCGTTGCTGTGCTTCCTGCTTTAAACCAGTGAGCCTCAGCCAGGAAGACCTCCTTGCACAGATTCCATGCGCGTACCCATGTGCAGCTAAATCCGCCCCATCTGCTGCCGCGCTGATAACCTGGTTGGATACCAGGCATCCTTCTTGCAGGATCTCTTGAAAATCTTGTCTGTCCTCTCTGGGCAATTTCTCTGTGAATCTATTGAGAGAGTCCCACAGAGAACGATCGTACCTGCCCAGGAGTGCAGAAGCACTGGAGACTTTCATTGCCGAGGCCGCCGTCCCGCACATCTTTCTCCCCAGAGAGTCTAGATGCCTGCTCTCTTTATCCGGGGGGACCGTGGATGATGATGCCACCGAGTGGGTCTTTCGGGCTGCGGCTAATATTACCGAGTCCGGTGGCGGATCCCTCCTGAGGAACAAAGGGTCCTGTTCGGGAGCCTTGTATTTCTTGAGAATTCTAGCCGGGGCAAATTTGAGCGAGGCTGGGGCCAGAAAAGTGTCCATGGTTGGCTGCAACAAACCAGGCACTAGAGGCAGCAGCTTTTTTGATGCTGATCTCTGTTGTAGAGTCTCAAAGATGATTGACGAGGAGGTAGATGGCTCTGGGACCTCTATGTTTAGTTTCTGCGCTCCTCTTAACAGCACCTCGTTAAACGTGGTAATGTCATCCACCGGTGAGACCCTAACAGGTGGAGAATCTGTTAGGGTGGGGGAGTAACGCCCGACAGATGATCCTGACGACGACCAAGAGGGTGATCTTCTTCGTGAACGAGACCTGGATCGTCGTTGAGAACGAGACCTGCTGCGAGACGCTGTAGCAGGGCACCCAGGCCTCGCGGCCGGTTGACGAGGAGCAGAACGAGCCCCTCCTGCCCTTGCTGTCGGTGATGGCGTTCTTGGCAGGGATGCAGTAGGCGAGTACCTTCGCGAATATTGCGAATCCGGGGAGGCCGCTGGTCTGTTAAGGCTCTCTAGCCATCTTGGAGAGAGATTGATGGGCGAGACATGCCCAGATGATGCCGCTCTTGAATGAGATGAGTTGCTCGGTATGGAGACCACTGGAGATGGTGCGGCCTTGTCTGGCGTGGAGCGACGTTCTATCGGGACAGGTAAAACCTGTGTCGACGTCGACGGCTGTGTCGACGTCAAAGGGCGCCCCACCGGTTGCTCTTGCCTCGACGTTGAGTGTCTCGACGTAGAGTGTCTCGACGTCGAACGGCGATCTTTGGACCTCGACCTGCTCGCCGTCGTGTGCCTCGACGTGGAGCGGTTGGAAGCCGACGGCGGATGTCTCTCATGCCGTCGTGGCGATTTCGACGTCGTGTCTCTTGACGTCGGGGGGCGCACAGCCTTTGGTGGTGACCGGGCACGCCGGCGATGGCTCGACGTCGATCGGCGGCTGCCGTCGACGGAGACCTGCCCCTGCGATGGTGTTCCCTCGACGCCGTCTCCTTTCTCGACATCGACGGCGATCTATGCCAGTGAGACGGTGGTAGCGACGACGTCGACGGGGAACAAACAGGTACTTTCCTACCTGCTGACGTCGACCTAGCCATTCTCTCCTGAGAATGGCCTGCTGGTTGTCTGGGAAGTGAAGAGGACGATGTTTTCTGCCTCTCCTGAAGCCCATGTAGCCTGATCTTTTCTCTGTCCTTCAGAGTCCTCTTTGACATATTCTTGCAGTGCTTACAAGTGTCAGGGCAGTGACTCTGAGGCAGGCACACTATACACAGAGAGTGTGGGTCTGACTGGGCCTTCTTCTTCCCACAAGCAGGGCATTTGACAAAAAAGTGAAGGCATTTTTCTGTCAGGAAAAAACTGCCAAGCTCAGACAAAGATGTTATCTGTCGAATGAAAAAGGAAAAAACGCTTTTTTTAAAGGATTTTTCTGAGAAAAACTCAGAAAAACTGAGAGCTCAATGCTCCAGGATCCTCTCAGAAGAAGCCGGAAAAAAGAACTGACCTAACTGTGAACCAACTGTCACCTTTCCTTCACCCCTGAGGCATGGTGGGATACTGGAGGTGCTCAGGGTCTTAAAGGCACGGTGCCAAAGTTTTATGGTTCTCCTGTGTTAACCTGCATGCAGCCTATTGGCTAAGAATGCTCCATTGTTTTTCAATGCAGTTTTTTCTCTTTTTCTCTAGAGTTTACTGCTGCTTACTTCCCTAAGCCCAGTTTTGGGGGCTTGGGTAGATATTTATTCTCTATTGTAATTTTTATAATAAAAAAAAGAGAAAAAAAACTTCATAGAAATAAAGCATTTTAGCCTGTTTTAACATTATAGCCTGCATTGCTGTTTTACACATGTATTATATGTGTGTATTTTATATATGCTCCGGGGTCCCCGCACAAGGGCGGGAATATTCAATGTTTATGACTATTGATGAGGATCCCGTGGAAGAGAACTCAATTTACATCGGACCGCGTTATTGGTCGCGTGCCCGCAACAATGTTTAAACTGCCCTTCATTAATTAGTTTTGACCATCGAGAATGAAAGGCAGATACATATTATTATGAGCACTACTTTTTTGTTTGAATGACTAAGTCAATGCTCAAAAATTTATTGTGGGATACCTCCAGTATGTCCTAATATTAGATGTGTTAAGAGGATATATTTCACTATATTTTTTGTCAGTTTTAAACAGAGATTAATTCAAGTCCATAGTACTTGTGTCCCATGGAACCTATTCCTATAATAAGGGATGGTAAGCCTTTTTGACTGCGTTTTTTGGTTCTGCACTTTTCTGCACTTTCCACGTGTGATGTGTGACTATTCACAATTTCAATCTACTAATTATTGTTAATCTTCCTGATGTTCTACGTTGTTTATGTTTTCTGTTTTTTAGGGTTACCTAACTAGGTGATTACTATGTAAGAGACTGTTTCATCTTTGAGCACAAGAGTCTTAGATACAGACATTTTTGTTCATCATATTGTTTTTTTGAGAAGATTATCAGTTTTTGGTCCTGATGAAGCGTCTATGGATAAGGACGCGAAACATGTTGGCCTTGATATATAGAGGAGCTATGTAAATTTACAGCTCCCCTTTTGTTTGCTTTGGAGAGTCATCCGAGCATTGTACTCCTTTTTGACCCTCATATTTTTGTTTTTAACCTTGGTCTTCATCAATGCTGTACTGATTAAAGTTTTTGATGTTTAGGTATGATGAATAACCAATTTTAAATTATCGCTTGTTCTCTCCAGTATTCTATTCCTAGCGTAAACTATCTCGCTTACTCTAGTTGAACAACTCGGCATAAGAGCCCCCTCCGGGGAGCCCACCAAGCATTGCAGTGCTTAGTGAGAAGCACTGCCCGATGATGATGCTCGTCATCCATTGTGATGCATGAGGGCTCTTGCTCCTGATAGTTCAGGTCTCCTTTAAAACCAGTGCAACCTTGGAACAGTGTACCTTGATTTACTGTATTATAATTGGGAGATTGTACACTGGACTGTAGGAAAGTACCATCTTGCCTGGCATGTTACCCCCATTTTTCACTGTATATATGTTGTTTTAGTTGTATGTGTCACTGGGACCCTGGTAACCCAGGGCCCCAGTGCTCATAAGTGTGCCTGAATGTGTTACCTGTGTAGTGACTAACTGTCTCACTGAGGCTCTGCTAATCAGAACCTCAGTGGTTGTGCTCTCTCATTTCTTTCCAAATTGTCACTAACAGGCTAGTGACCATTTTTACCAATTTACATTGGCTTACTGGAACACCCTTATAATTCCCTAGTATATGGTACTGAGGTACCCAGGGTATTGGGGTTCCAGGAGATCCCTATGGGCTGCAGCATTTCTTTTGCCACCCATAGGGAACTCTGACAATTCTTACACAGGCCTGCCACTGCAGCCTGAGTGAAATAACGTCCACGTTATTTCACAGCCATTTTACACTGCACTTAAGTAACTTATAAGTCACCTATATGTCTAACCTTTACCTGGTAAAGGTTAGGTGCAAAGTTACTTAGTGTGTGGGCACCCTGGCACTAGCCAAGGTGCCCCCACATTGTTCAGAGCCAATTCACTGAACTTTGTGAGTGCAGGGACACCATTACACGCGTGCACTACATATAGGTCACTACCTATATGTAGCTTCACAATGGTAACTCCGAAAATGGCCATGTAACATGTCTATGATCATGGAATTGCCCCCTCTATGCCATCCTGGCATAGTTGGCACAATCCCATGATCCCAGTGGTCTGTAGCACAGACCCTGGTACTGCCAAACTGCCCTTCCTGGGGTTTCACTGCAGCTGCTGCTGCTGCCAACCCCTCAGACAGGCATCTGCCCTCCTGGGGTCCAGCCAGGCCTGGCCCAGGATGGCAGAACAAAGAACTTCCTCTGAGAGAGGGTGTGACACCCTCTCCCTTTGGAAAATGGTGTGAAGGCAGGGGAGGAGTAGCCTCCCCCAGCCTCTGGAAATGCTTTCTTGGGCACAGATGTGCCCAATTCTGCATAAGCCAGTCTACACCGGTTCAGGGACCCCTTAGCCCCTGCTCTGGCGCGAAACTGGACAAAGGAAAGGGGAGTGACCACTCCCCTGACCTGCACCTCCCCTGGGAGGTGTCCAGAGCTCCTCCAGTGTGCTCCAGACCTCTGCCATCTTGGAAACAGAGGTGCTGCTGGCACACTGGACTGCTCTGAGTGGCCAGTGCCAACAGGTGACGTCAGAGACTCCTGCTGATAGGCTCCTTCAGGTGTTAGTAGCCTATCCTCTCTCCTAGGTAGCCAAACCCTCTTTTCTGGCTATTTAGGGTCTCTGTCTCTGGGGAAACTTTAGATAACGAATGCAAGAGCTCATCCGAGTTCCTCTGCATCTCTCTCTTCACCTTCTGATAAGGAAACGACTGCTGACCGCGCTGGAAGCCTGCAAACCTGCAACATAGTAGCAAAGACGACTACTGCAACTCTGTAACGCTGATCCTGCCGCCTTCTCGACTGTTTTCCTGCTTGTGCATGCTGTGGGGGTAGCCTGCCTCCTCTCTGCACCAGAAGCTCCGAAGAAATCTCCCGTGGGTCGACGGAATCTTCCCCCTGCAACCGCAGGCACCAAAAAGCTGCATTACCGGTCCCTTGGGTCTCCTCTCAGCACGACGAGCGAGGTCCCTCGAATCCAGCGACTCTGTCCAAGTGACCCACACAGTCCAGTGACTCTTCAGCCCAAGTTTGGTGGAGGTAAGTCCTTGCCTCACCTCGCTGGGCTGCATTGCTGGGAACCGCGACGTTACAGCTACTCCGGCCCCTGTGCATTTCCGGCGGAAATCCTTTGTGCACAGCCAATCTTGGGTCCACGGCACTCTCACCTGCATTGCACGACTTTCTAAGTTGGTCTCCGGCGACGTGGGACTCCTTTGTGCAACTTCAGCGAGCACTGTTTCATGCATCCTCGTAGTGCCTGTTTCTTGCACTTTTCCGGGTGCTACTTGCTTCAGTGAGGGCTCTTTGTCTTGCTCGACGTCCCCTCTCTCTTTAGGTCCAATTTGCGACCTCCTGGTCTCTCCTGGGCTCCAGCAGCGTCCAAAAATGCCAAACGCACGATTTGCGACTAGCAAGGCTTGTTGGCGTTCTTTCGGCGGGAAAACACTTCTGCACGACTCTCCATTGCGAGAGGGATCTGTCCACCAAAGGGGAAGTCTCTAGCCCTTTTCGTTCCTGCAGAAACCTCAGCTTCTTCTGTCCAGTAGAAACTTCTTTGCACCCGCAGCTGGCATTTCCTGGGCATCTGCCCATCTCCGACGTGCTTGTGACTTTTGGACTTGGTCCCCTTGTTCCACAGGTACCCTAGATTGGAAATCCACAGTTGTTGCATTGCTGGTTTGTGTCTTTCCTGCATTATTCCTCTAACACGACTTCTTTGTCCTTAGGGGAACTTTAGTGCACTTTGCACTCACTTTTCAGGGTCTTGGGGAGGGTTATTTTTCTAACTCTCACTATTTTCTAATAGTCCCAGCGACCCTCTACAAGGTCACATAGGTTTGGGGTCCATTCGTGGTTCGCATTCTACTTTTGGAGTATATGGTTTGTGTTGCCCCTATCCCTATGTTTCCCCATTGCATCCTATTGTAACTATACATTGTTTGCCCTGTTTTCTAAGACTATACTGCATATTTTTGCTATTGTGTATATATATCTTGTGTATATTTCCTATCCTCTCACTGAGGGTACACTCTAAGATACTTTGGCATATTGTCATAAAAATAAAGTACCTTTATTTTTAGTATAACTGTGTATTGTGTTTTCTTATGATATTGTGCATATGACACTAAGTGGTACTGTAGTAGCTTCACACGTCTCCTAGTTCAGCCTAAGCTGCTCTGCTAAGCTACCATTATCTATCAGCCTAAGCTGCTAGACACCCTATACACTAATAAGGGATAACTGGGCCTGGTGCAAGGTGCAAGTACCCCTTGGTACTCACTACAAGCCAGTCCAGCCTCCTACATTGGTTGTGCAGTGGTGGGATAAGTGCTTGAGACTACTTACCACTCTTGTCATTGTACTGGTCATAAGAGAAAAATATACAAAACAAGGTCAGTGTATATACACATAGCCAAAAAGTTTAGCATTTTCTCTTTTCACTCTTTTCTAAGTGCTGAAAAGTACTTCTAAACTTTCAAAAAGTTCTTAAAAGTTTAAAAAGTTTTTTTTCTGTCTTTCCAAAAAGTTCTGAAAACTTTTTTCTCTTTTTCTATCACTTTAACTCTCTCTAAAAAATGTCTGGCACAGGCCAAACTGTTGATCTGTCCAAACTTGCATATGACAACCTTAGCTGGAAAAGAGCAAGGAGTCTCTGTATAGAGAGAGGTTTGAGTGTAGGGAAAAATCCTTCCTTGGAACTGTTACTTAACATGCTTAGAGAACAGGATAAGGCCATAGGTGCCCCATCTGTTGAAAAAGTACCTAATAGTTCCCAATCTGATTCAGGGACTCCCCCAGGAAAAGATTCAGGAAAGAAACTTCCTAGCCTGCCCATTACTAGACAATCCAGCATAGATGGTAATGATGATGAGCCACACCAAATAAATAGTGTTGTCTCACATCATAGCAAAAGCATTTATTCTCACCATACTGGTAGTAATGTTTCTGTAAACCAAGCTGTTAGGGTGGCTTCTGTAAGGGACAGGTCTCCTTCTGTTCATTCCCATCATAGCTCTGTTTCTAGAAATGTCCCTCCCACCAACCCTGATGACAGAATGTTAGAGAGGGAACTCAATAAGTTGAGGGTGGAACAAACCAGACTGAAGCTTAAAAAGCAACAGCTGGATTTGGATAGACAGTCTTTTGAATTAGAGAAGGAAAGACAGAAGTTGGGTTTAGATACCCATGGTGGCAGCAGCAGTATTCCCCATAGTCATCCTGCAAAAGAGCATGATTCCAGGAATCTGCACAAGATAGTTCCCCCTTATAAGGAGGGGGATGACATTAACAAGTGGTTTGCTGCACTTGAGAGGGCCTGTGTTGTACAGGATGTCCCTCAAAGGCAGTGGGCTGCTATCCTATGGCTATCATTTAGTGGAAAAGGTAGGGATAGGCTCCTTACTGTGAAAGAAAATGATGCTAATAATTTCCAAGTTCTTAAGAATGCACTCCTGGATGGTTATGGCTTAACCACTGAACAGTACAGGATAAAGTTCAGAGAGACCAAAAAGGAGTCTTCACAAGACTGGGTTGATTTCATTGACCATTCAGTGAAGGCCTTGGAGGGGTGGTTACATGGCAGTAAAGTTACTGATTATGACAGCCTGTATAACTTGATCCTGAGAGAGCATATTCTTAATAATTGTGTGTCTGATTTGTTGCACCAGTACTTGGTGGACTCTGATCTGACCTCTCCCCAAGAATTGGGAAAGAAGGCAGACAAATGGGTCAGAACAAGAGTGAACAGAAAAGTTCATACAGGGGGTGACAAAGATGGCAACAAAAAGAAGGATGGTAAGTCTTCTGACAAGGGTGGGGACAAATCTAAAAATGAGTCTTCATCAGGCCCACAAAAACACTCTGGTGGGGGTGGTGGGTCCAAATCCTCCTTTAATCAGAACAAGGAAAAGAAACCATGGTGCTATTTATGTAAAATAAAAGGCCATTGGACAAAAGATCCCAGTTGTCCAAAGAAAGGCACCACTGCTCCTACCTCTACAACCCCTACTGCTACACCTAGTGTCCCTACTAATAGCAGTGGTGGTGGGAGCAAACCTACTAATAGCCAATCCAAGGGAGTAGCTGGGCTCACTTTTGGTAACTTAGTTGGGGTTGGTCTGATTAGGGAGACCACAGAGGCTACTTTAGTCTCTGAAGGGGCTATTGATTTAGCCACTTTGGTTGCTTGCCCCCATAACTTGGAGAAGTACAAGCAACTAACCCTAATAAATGGTGTTGAGGTCCAGGCCTACAGGGATACAGGTGGCAGTGTCACAATGGTGATTGAGAAACTGGTGCACCCTGAACAACACATACTTGGACACCAGTACCAAGTAACCGATGCTCACAACATAACACAAAGCCACCCCATGGCTGTTGTAAATCTCAACTGGGGGGGGGTAACTGGTCCAAAGAAAGTTGTGGTAGCTTCAGATTTACCTGTAGACTGTCTATTAGGGAATGATTTGGAGACATCAGCTTGGTCAGATGTGGAGTTGGAGGCCCATGCAGCAATGCTGGGCATCCCAGGGCATATTTTTGCTTTGACAAGGGCTCAGGCCAAAAAGCAAAAAGGACAGGGAAGCTTGGATCCTGGAACAATGGACCAAGTGCTCCCTAAAGCTAGGGCTAGTAGAAGCAAACCACTTCCTACTATCCCTCCCTCTACAGTGGATTCTACTTCTGAGGAAGAAGAATTCCCTCCCTGTGCAGAACCTACAACAGAGGAGCTGGAAGCAGACACTGCTGAGCTTTTGGGTGAAGGGGGGGCTGCCAGAGAGGAGCTGAGTGTGGCACAGCAAACCTGTCCCACATTAGAGGGTCTCAGACAGCAAGCTGTCAAACAGGCTAATGGGGATGTCAGTGACTCTCACAGAGTTTACTGGGAGGACAACCTCTTGTACACTGAGCATGGGGATCCTAAACCTGGAGCTGCCAGGAGATTAGTGATTCCTCAGGAGTACAGAAAGTTCCTCCTAACACTGGCACATGACATTCCCCTAGCTGGACACCTGGGTCAAATGAAAACTTGGGACAGATTGGTTCCATTGTTTCATTGGCCTAGGATGTCTGAGGACACAAAGGAATTTTGTAAGTCCTGTGAAACCTGTCAAGCCAGTGGCAAGACAGGTGGCACACCAAAGGCACCCCTTATTCCACTGCCTGTGGTTGGGGTTCCCTTTGAAAGGGTAGGGGTTGACATAGTTGGCCCCCTTGACCCTCCTACTGCTTCAGGCAATAGGTTTATCTTGGTGGTAGTGGACCATGCCACAAGATATCCTGAAGCTATTCCTTTAAGGACCACTACAGCTCCTGCTGTGGCAAAGGCCCTCCTGGGAATATTTTCCAGGGTGGGCTTTCCAAAGGAAGTAGTATCAGACAGAGGAAGCAATTTCATGTCTGCATACTTAAAGGCCATGTGGAAGGAGTGTGGTGTAACGTACAAGTTCACAACACCCTATCATCCACAAACAAATGGACTGGTGGAGAGATTTAATAAAACTCTCAAAGGCATGATTATGGGTCTCCCTGAAAAACTCCGCGGGAGATGGGATATCCTTCTACCATGCCTCCTTTTTGCCTACAGGGAGGTACCCCAGAAAGGAGTGGACTTCAGCCCCTTTGAACTTCTTTTTGGACACCCTGTTAGGGGTCCACTCACACTTGTAAAGGAGGGTTGGGAACAACCTTTAAAAGCTCCTAAGCAGGATATTGTGGATTATGTACTTGGCCTCAGATCAAGGATGGCTGAGTACATGAAAAAGGCCAGTAAAAACCTTCAGGCCAGCCAAGAGCTCAAGAAGCAATGGCATGATCAGAAGGCTGTTTTGGTTCAGTACCAACCAGGGCAGAAAGTGTGGGTCTTGGAGCCTGTGGCCCCAAGAGCACTCCAAGATAAATGGAGTGGACCCCACACAATTGTTGAAAAGAAGGGAGAAGTCACCTATTTAGTTGACTTAGGCACTGCCAGGAGTCCCCTTAGGGTGCTCCATGTCAACCGCCTGAAACCCTACTATGACAGGGCTGATCTCACCCTGCTCATGGCAACAGATGAGGGACAGGAAGAAGACAGTGATCCTCTACCTGATCTCTTCTCTTCCACAGATCAAGATGCTCTTGTGGAAGGTGTAGTTTTGGCTGATTGTCTTACTGCTGAGCAGAAAGACAATTGCATAAATCTCCTAGGACAATTTTCAGAACTCTTCTCTACTGTGCCAGGCACCACTTCTTGGTGTGAGCACACTATAGATACTGGAGACAGTTTACCTGTCAAAAGTAAGATCTATAGGCAGCCTGACCATGTCAGGGACTGCATAAAGCAAGAAGTTCAGAAAATGTTGGAACTAGGAGTGGTTGAGCACTCTGACAGTCCATGGGCTGCTCCTGTGGTACTGGTACCAAAACCCATTTCTAAAGATGGAAAGAAAGAAATGCGGTTTTGTGTAGACTATAGAGGTCTCAACTTGGTAACCAAAACTGATGCTCACCCTATACCCAGGGCAGATGAGCTTATAGATACACTGGCATCTGCCAAGTATCTAAGCACTTTTGACTTGACTGCAGGGTATTGGCAGATCAAATTATCAGAAGATGCTAAACCTAAGACTGCATTTTCTACCATTGGAGGACATTACCAGTTTACTGGAATGCCTTTTGGTTTGAAAAATGCACCTGCCACTTTTCAGAGGTTGGTGAACACAGTCCTGCAAGGGCTGGAAGCTTTCAGTGCAGCATATTTGGACGATATAGCTGTCTTTAGCTCCAGCTGGGATGATCACCTGGTCCACCTATGGAAAGTTTTGGAGGCCCTGCAAAAGGCAGGCCTCACTATCAAGGCTTCAAAGTGCCAGATAGGGCAGGGAAAGGTGGTTTATCTGGGACACCTTGTTGGTGGGGAACAGATTGCACCACTTCAGGGGAAAATCCAAACAATTATTGATTGGGTTCCCCACACCACTCAGACTCAGGTGAGAGCCTTCCTAGGCCTCACTGGGTACTACAGGAGGTTCATTAAGAACTATGGCTCCATTGCAGCCCCTCTTAATGACCTCACATCCAAGAAAATGCCTAAAAAGGTATTATGGACAGCAAACTGTCAGAAAGCTTTTGAGGAGCTGAAGCAGGCCATGTGCTCTGCACCTGTCCTGAAAAGCCCTTGTTACTCTAAAAAATTCTATGTCCAAACTAATGCATCTGAATTAGGAGTAGGGGCAGTCCTATCACAACTTAATTCTGAGGGCCAGGATCAACCTGTTGCTTTTATTAGTAGAAGGTTGACCCCTAGAGAAAAGTGTTGGTCTGCCATTGAGAGGGAGGCCTTTGCTGTGGTCTGGGCTCTGAAGAAGTTGAGGCCATACCTGTTTGCCACTCACTTCATTGTTCAGACAGACCACAAACCTGTACTTTGGCTAAAACAAATGAAAGGTGAAAATCCTAAATTGTTGAGGTGGTCCATATCCCTACAGGGAATGGACTATACAGTGGAACATAGACCTGGGAGTAGCCACTCCAATGCAGATGGACTCTCCAGATATTTCCACTTAGACAATGAAGACTCATCAGGTCATGGCTAGTCTTATTGTCCTTCGTTTGGGGGGGGGTTGTGTAGGAAAGTACCATCTTGCCTGGCATGTTACCCCCATTTTTCACTGTATATATGTTGTTTTAGTTGTATGTGTCACTGGGACCCTGGTAACCCAGGGCCCCAGTGCTCATAAGTGTGCCTGAATGTGTTACCTGTGTAGTGAGTAACTGTCTCACTGAGGCTCTGCTAATCAGAACCTCAGTGGTTATGCTCTCTCATTTCTTTCCAAATTGTCACTAACAGGCTAGTGACCATTTTTACCAATTTACATTGGCTTACTGGAACACCCTTATAATTCCCTAGTATATGGTACTGAGGTACCCAGGGTATTGGGGTTCCAGGAGATCCCTATGGGCTGCAGCATTTCTTTTGCCACCCATAGGGAGCTCTGACAATTCTTACACAGGCCTGCCACTGCAGCCTGAGTGAAATAACGTCCACGTTATTTCACAGCCATTTTACACTGCACTTAAGTAACTTATAAGTCACCTATATGTCTAACCTTTACCTGGTAAAGGTTAGGTGCAAAGTTACTTAGTGTGTGGGCACCCTGGCACTAGCCAAGGTGCCCCCACATTGTTCAGAGCCAATTCACTGAACTTTGTGAGTGCGGGGACACCATTACACGCGTGCACTACATATAGGTCACTACCTATATGAAGCTTCACAATGGTAACTCCGAAAATGGCCATGTAACATGTCTATGATCATGGAATTGCCCCCTCTATGCCATCCTGGCATAGTTGGCACAATCCCATGATCCCAGTGGTCTGTAGCACAGACCCTGGTACTGCCAAACTGCCCTTCCTGGGGTTTCACTGCAGCTGCTGCTGCTGCCAACCCCTCAGACAGGCATCTGCCCTCCTGGGGTCCAGCCAGGCCTGGCCCAGGATGGCAGAACAAAGAACTTCCTCTGAGAGAGGGTGTGACACCCTCTCCCTTTGGAAAATGGTGTGAAGGCAGGGGAGGAGTAGCCTCCCCCAGCCTCTGGAAATGCTTTCTTGGGCACAGATGTGCCCAATTCTGCATAAGCCAGTCTACACCGGTTCAGGGACCCCTGAGCCCCTGCTCTGGCGCGAAACTGGACAAAGGAAAGGGGAGTGACCACTCCCCTGACCTGCACCTCCCCTGGGAGGTGTCCAGAGCTCCTCCAGTGTGCTCCAGACCTCTGCCATCTTGGAAACAGAGGTGCTGCTGGCACACTGGACTGCTCTGAGTGGCCAGTGCCACCAGGTGACGTCAGAGACTCCTGCTGATAGGCTCCTTCAGGTGTTAGTAGCCTATCCTCTCTCCTAGGTAGCCAAACCCTCTTTTCTGGCTATTTAGGGTCTCTGCCTCTGGGGAAACTTTAGATAACGAATGCAAGAGCTCATCCGAGTTCCTCTGCATCTCTCTCTTCACCTTCTGATAAGGAAACGACTGCTGACCGCGCTGGAAGCCTGCAAACCTGCAACATAGTAGCAAAGACGACTACTGCAACTCTGTAACGCTGATCCTGCCGCCTTCTCGACTGTTTTCCTGCTTGTGCATGCTGTGGGGGTAGCCTGCCTCCTCTCTGCACCAGAAGCTCCGAAGAAATCTCCCGTGGGTCGACGGAATCTTCCCCCTGCAACCGCAGGCACCAAAAAGCTGCATTACCGGTCCCTTGGGTCTCCTCTCAGCACGACGAGCGAGGTCCCTCGAATCCAGCGACTCTGTCCAAGTGACCCCCACAGTCCAGTGACTCTTCAGCCCAAGTTTGGTGGAGGTAAGTCCTTGCCTCACCTCGCTGGGCTTCATTGCTGGGAACCGCGACGTTGCAGCTACTCCGGCCCCTGTGCACTTCCGGCGGAAATCCTTTGTGCACAGCCAAGATTCGGTCCACGGCACTCTAACCTGCATTGCACGACTTTCTAAGTTGGTCTCCGTCGATGTGGGACTCCTTTGTGCAACTTCGGCAAGCACCATTTCACGCATCCTTGTAGTGCCTGTTTCTGGCACTTCTCCGGGTGCTACCTGCTTCAGTGAGGGCTTTTTGTCTTGCTCGACGTCCCCTCTCTCTTCAGGTCCAATTTGCGACCTCCTGGTCCCTCCTGGGCCCCAGCAGCATCCAAAAACACCAAACACACGATTTGCGACTAGCAAGGCTTGTTGGCATTCTTTCGGCGGGAAAACACTTCTGCACGACTCTTCACGGCGAGAGGGATCCGTGCTCTAAAGGAGAAGTCTCTAGCCCTTTTGGTTCCTGCAGAAACCTCAGCTTCTTCTGTCCAGTAGAAGCTTCTTTGCACCCGCAGCTGCCATTTCCTGGGCATCTGCCCATCTCCGACGTGCTTGTGACTTTTGGACTTGGTCCCCTTGTTTCACAGGTACCCTAGATTGGAAATCCACAGTTGTTGCATTGCTGGTTTGTGTCTTTCCTGCATTATTCCTCTAACACGACTTCTTTGTCCTTAGGGGAACTTTAGTGCTCTTTGCACTCACTTTTCAGGGTCTTGGGGAGGGTTATTTTTCTAACTCTCACTATTTTCTAATAGTCCCAGCGACCCTCTACAAGGTCACATAGGTTTGGGGTCCATTCGTGATTCGCATTCCACTTTTGGAGTATATGGTTTGTGTTGCCCCTATCCCTATGTTTCCCCATTGCATCCTATTGTAACTATACATTGTTTGCACTGTTTTCTAAGACTATACTACATATTTTTGCTATTGTGTATATATATCTTGTGTATATTTCCTATCCTCTCACTGAGGGTACACTCTAAGATACTTTGGCATATTGTCATAAAAATAAAGTACCTTTATTTTTAGTATAACTGTGTATTGTGTTTTCTTATGATATTGTGCATATAACACTAAGTGGTACTGTAGTAGCTTCACACGTCTCCTAGTTCAGCCTAAGCTGCTCTGCTAAGCTACCATTATCTATCAGCCTAAGCTGCTAGACACCCTATACACTAATAAGGGATAACTGGGCCTGGTGCAAGGTGCAAGTACCCCTTGGTACTCACTACAAGCCAGTCCAGCCTCCTACATGGACCACATAACCTCCCGGTCCCTCCTTTTTTCTTTTTGTCTCTCTCTTCACCTTCTGCCAAGGAATCGACTGCTGACCGCGCTAGAAACCTGCAAAACTGCAACAAACTAGCTAAGACGACTACTGCGACCTTGTAATTCTAATCCTGCCACCTTCTCTACTGTTTTCCTGGTGGTGCATGCTGTGGGGGTAGTCTGCCTCCTCTCTGCACTAGAAGCTCAGAAGAAATCTCCCGTGGGTCGACGGAATCTTCCCCCTGCAACCGCAGGCACCAAAGAACTGCTTCACCGGTCCTCTGGGTCTCCTCTCAGCACAACGAGCGAGGTTCCCTGAACTCAGCAACTCTGTCCAAGTGACTCCCACAGTCCAGTGACTCTTCAGTCCAAGTTTGGTGGAGGTAAGTCCTTGCCTCCCTGTAGGAAAGTACCATCTTGCCTGGCATGTTACCCCCATTTTTCACTGTATATATGTTGTTTTAGTTGTATGTGTCACTGGGACCCTGCCAGCCAGGGCCCCAGTGCTCATAAGTGTGCCTGAATGTGTTACCTGTGTAGTGACTAACTGTCTCACTGAGGCTCTGCTAACCAGAACCTCAGTGGTTATGCTCTCTCATTTCTTTTAAAATTTTCACTAACAGGCTAGTGACCAATTTTAACAATTTACATTGGCTTACTGGAACACCCTTATAATTCCCTAGTATATGGTACTGAGGTACCCAGGGTATTGGGGTTCCAGGAGATCCCTATGGGCTGCAGCATTTCTTTTGCCACCCATAGGGAGCTCTGACAATTCTTACACAGGCCTGCCACTGCAGCCTGAGTGAAATAACGTCCACGTTATTTCACAGCCATTTTACACTGCACTTAAGTAACTTATAAGTCACCTATATGTCTAACCTTTACCTGGTAAGGGTTAGGTGCAAAGTTACTTAGTGTGAGGGCACCCTGGCACTAGCCAAGGTGCCCCCACATTGTTCATGGCCAATTCCCCGGACTTTGTGAGTGCGGGGACACAATTACACGCGTGCACTATATATAGGTCACTACCTATATGTAGCTTCACAATGGTAACTCCGAATATGGCCATGTAACATGTCTATGATCATGGAATTGCCCCCTCTATGCCATCATGGCATAGTTGGCACAATCCCATGATCCCAGTGGTCTGTAGCACAGACCCTGGTACTGCCAAACTGCCTTTCCTGGGGTTTCACTGCAGCTGCTGCTGCTGCCAACCCCTCAGACAGGCTTATGCCTTCCTCGGGTCCAGCCAGGCCTGGCCCAGGATGGCAGAACAAAGGACTTCCTCTGAGAGAGGGTGTTACACCCTCTCCCTTTGGAAAATGGTGTGAAGGCAGGGGAGGAGTAGCCTCTCCCAGCCTCTGGAAATGCTTTCATGGGCACATTTGGTGCCCATTTCTGCATAAGCCAGTCTACACCGGTTCAGGGACCCCTTAGCCCTGCTCTGGCGTGAAACTGGACAAAGGAAAGGAGAGTGACCACTCCTCTGACCTGTACCTCCCCTGGGAGGTGCCCAGAGCTCCTCCAGTGTGCTCCACGCCTCTGCCATCTTGGAAACAGAGGTGCTGCTGGCACACTGGACTGCTCTGAGTGGCCAGTGCCACCAGGTGACGTCAGAGACTCCTTCTGATAGGCTCCTTCAGGTGTTGCTAGCCTATCCTCTCTCCTAGGTAGCCAAACCCTCTTTTCTGGCTATTTAGGGTCTCTGTCTCTGGGGAAACTTTAGATAACGAATGCAAGAGCTCATCCAAGTTCCTCTGCATCTCTCTCTTCACCTTCTGCCAAGGAATCGACTGCTGACCGCGCTGGAAGCCTGCAAAACTGCAACATAGTAGCAAAGATGACTACTGCAACTCCGTAACGCTGATCCTGCCGCCTTCTCGACTGTTTTCCTGGTGGTGCATGCTGTGGGGGTAGTCTGCCTCCTCTCTGCACTAGAAGCTCCGAAGAAATCTCCAGTGGGTCGACGGAATCGTCCCCCTGCAACCGCAGGCACCAAAGAACTGCATCACCGATCCCCTGGGTCTCCTCTCAGCACGACGAGCGAGGTCCCTTGAATCCAGCAACTCTGTCCAAGTGACTCCCACAGTCCAGTGACTCTTCAGTCCAAGTTTGGTGGAGGTAAGTCCTTGCCTCCCCACGCCAGACTGCATTGCTGGGAACCGTGACTTTTGCAGCTACTCCGGCCTCCGTGCACTTCCAGCAGAAATCCTTTGTGCACAGTCCAGCCTGGGTCCACAGCACTCTAACCTGCATTGCACAACCTCCTAAGTTGTTCTCCGGCGACGTGGGACTCCTTTGTGCGACTTCGGGTGAGCACTGTTTCATGCATCCTCGTAGTGCCTGTTTCTGGCACTTCACCGGGTGCTACCTGCTGCTGAGAAGGCTCCTTGTCTTGCTCGACGTCCCCTCTGTCTCCTGACGCAATTTGCGACATCCTGGTCCCTCTTGGGCCACAGCAGCATCCAAAAACCCTTACAGCACGATTTGCAGCTAGCAAGGCTTGTTGGCGGTGTTTTGGCGGGAAAACACTTCTGCACGACTCTCCACGGCGTGAGGGATCCGTCCTCTAAAGAAGAAGTCTCTAGCCCTTGTCGTTCCTGCAGAAACCTAAGCTTCTACAGTCTTGTAGCAGCTTCTTTTCACCCACAGCTGGCATTTCTTGGGCATCTGCCCATCTCCGACTTGCTTGTGACTTTTGGACTTGGTCCCCTTGTTCCACAGGTACCCTCGTGTGAGAAGGTAGCCTCTTTCTAGCCTTGTTACCCCCACTTTTGGCCTGTTTGTGAGTGTATGTCAGGGTGTTTGTCACTGTTTTCACTGTCTCACTGGGATCCTGATAGCCAGGCCCCAGTGCTCATAGTGAAAACACTATGTTTTCAGTATGGTTGTTATGTGTCACTGGGATCCTGCTGGTCAGGACCCCAGTGCTCATAGGTTTGTGGCCTATATGTATGTGTCACTGGGACCCTGTCACACAGGGCCCCAGTGCTCATAGGTGTGCATGTACATGTTCCCTGTGTGGTGCCTAACTGTCTCACTGAGGCTCTGCTAACCAGAACCTCAGTGGTTATGCTCTCTCATTACTTTCAAATTGTCACTAACAGGCTAGTGACCATTTTTACCAATTTACATTGGCTTACTGGAACACCCTTATAATTCCCTAGTATATGGTACTGAGGTACCCAGGGTATTGGGGTTCCAGGAGATCCCTATGGGCTTCAGCATTTCTTTTGCCACCCATAGGGAGCTCTGACAATTCTTACACAGGCCTGCCACTGCAGCCTGAGTGAAATAACGTCCACGTTATTTCACAGCCATTTTACACTGCACTTAAGTAACTTATAAGTCACCTATATGTCTAACCTTTACCTGGTAAAGGTTAGGTGCAAAGTTACTTAGTGTGAGGGCACCCTGGCACTAGCCAAGGTGCCCCCACATTGTTCAGAGCCAATTCCCTGAACTTTGTGAGTGCGGGGACACCATTACACGCGTGCACTACATATAGGTCACTACCTATGTGTAGCTTCACCATGGTAACTCCGAATATGGCCATGTAACATGTCTATGATCATGGAATTGCCCCCTCTATGCCATCCTGGCATTGTTGGTACAATTCCATGATCCCAGTGGTATGTAGCACAGACCCTGGTACTGCCAAACTGCCCTTCCTGGGGTTTCACTGCAGCTGCTGCTGCTGCCAACCCCTCAGACAGGCATCTGCCCTCCTGGGGTCCAGCCAGGCCTGGCCCAGGATGGCAGAACAAAGAACTTCCTCTGAGAGAGGGTGTGACGCCCTCTCCCTTTGGAAAATGGTGTGAAGGCAGGGGAGGAGTAGCCTCCCCCAGCCTCTGGAAATGCTTTCTTGGGCACAGATGTGCCCAATTCGGCATAAGCCAGTCTACACCGGTTCAGGGACCCCTTAGCCCCTGCTCTGGCGCGAAACTGGACAAAGGAAAGGGGAGTGACCACTCCCCTGACCTGCACCTCCCCTGGGAGGTGTCCAGAGCTCCTCCAGTGTGCTCCAGACCTCTGCCATCTTGGAAACAGAGGTGCTGCTGGCACACTGGACTGCTCTGAGTGGCCAGTGCCACCAGGTGACGTCAGAGACTCCTTGTGATAGGCTCCTTCAGGTGTTAGTAGCCTCTCCTCTCTCCTAGGTAGCCAAACCCTCTTTTCTGGCTATTTAGGGTCTCTGTCTCTGGGGAAACTTCAGATAACGAATGCATGAGCTCAGCCGAGTTCCTCTGCATCTCTCTCTTCACCTTCTGATAAGGAAACGACCGCTGACCGCGCTGGAAGCCTGCAAACCTGCAACATAGTAGCAAAGACGACTACTGCAACTCTGTACCGCTGATCCTGCCGCCTTCTCGACTGTTTTCCTGCTTGTGCATGCTGTGGGGGTAGCCTGCCTCCTCTCTGCACCAGAAGCTCCGAAGAAATCTCCCGTGGGTCGACGGAATCTTCCCCCTGCAACCGCAGGCACCAAAAAGCTGCATTACCGGTCCGTTGGGTCTCCTCTAAGCACGACGAGCGAGGTCCCTCGAATCCAGCGACGCTGTCCAAGTGACCCCCACAGTCCAGTGACTCTTCAGCCCAAGTTTGGTGGAGGTAAGTCCTTGCCTCACCTCGCTGGGCTGCATTGCTGGGAACCGCGACTTTGCAGCTACTCCGGCCCCTGTGCACTTCCGGCGGAAATCCTTCGTGCACTGCCAAGCCTAGGTCCACGGCACTCTAACCTGCATTGCGCGACTTTCTAAGTTGGTCTCCGGCGACGTGGGACTCCTTTGTGCAACTTCGGCGAGCACCGTTTCACGCATCCTTGTAGTGCCTGTTTCTGGCACTTGTCTGGGTGCTACCTGCTTCAGTGAGGGCTCTTTGTCTTGCTCGACGTCCCCTCTCTCTGCAGGTCCAATTTGCGACCTCCTGGTCCCTCCTGGGCCCCAGCAGCGTCCAAAAACGCCAAACGCACGATTTGCGTGTAGCAAGGCTTGTTGGCATCCTTCCGGTGGGAAAACACTTCTGCACGACTCTCCAAGGCGAGACGGATCCGTCCACAAAAGTGGAAGTCTCTAGCCCTTTTTGTTCCTGCAGAAACCTCAGCTTCTTCTGTCCAGTCGAAGCTTCTTTGCACCCGCAGCTGGCATTTCCTGGGCATCTGCCCATCTCCGACTTGCTTGTGACTTTTGGACTTGGTCCCCTTGTTCCACAGGTACCCTAGATTGGAAATCCACAGTTGTTGCATTGCTGGTTTGTGTCTTTCCTGCATTATTCCTCTAACACGACTATTTTGTCCTTAGTGGAACTTTAGTGCACTTTGCACTCACTTTTCAGGGTCTTGGGGAGGGTTATTTTTCTAACTCTCACTATTTTCTAATAGTCCCAGCGACCCTCTACAAGGTCACATAGGTTTGGGGTCCATTCGTGGTTCGCATTCCACTTTTGGAGTATATGGTTTGGGTTGCCCCTATCCCTATGTTTCCCCATTGCATCCTATTGTAACTATACATTGTTTGCACTGTTTTCTAAGACTATACTGCATATTTTTGCTATTGTGTATATATATCTTGTGTATATTTCCTATCCTCTCACTGAGGGTACACTCTAAGATACTTTGGCATATTGTCATAAAAATAAAGTACCTTTATTTTTAATATAACTGTGTATTGTGTTTTCTTATGATATTGTGCATATGACACTAAGTGGTACTGTAGTAGCTTCACACGTCTCCTAGTTCAGCCTAAGCTGCTCTGCTAAGCTACCATTATCTATCAGCCTAAGCTGCTAGACACCCTATACACTAATAAGGGATAACTGGGCCTGGTGCAAGGTGCAAGTACCCCTTGGTACTCACTACAAGCCAGTCCAGCCTCCTACACCTCGACTGGAAATCCATTGTTGTTGCATTGCTGGTTTGTGTCTTTCCTGCAGAATTCCCCTATCACGACTTCTATGTCCTTTGGGGAACTTTAGTGCACTTTGCACTCACTTTTCAGGGTCTTGGGGTGGGCTATTTTTCTAACCCTCACTATTTTCTAATAGTCCCAGCGACCCTCTACAAGGTCACATAGGTTTGGGGTCCATTCGTGGTTCGCATTCCACTTTTGGAGTATATGGTTTGTGTTGCCCCTATCCCTATGTGTCCCCATTGCATCCTACTGTAACTATACATTGTTTGCACTGTTTTCTAAGACTATATTGCATATTTTTGGTATTGTGTATATATATCGTGTGTATATTTCCTATCCTCTCACTGAGGGTACACTCTGAGATACTTTGGCATATTGTCATAAAAATAAAGTACCTTTATTTTTAGTATAACTGTGTATTGTGTTTTCTTATGATATTGTGCATATGACACTAAGTGGTACTGTAGGAGCTTCACTCGTCTCCTAGTTCAGCCTAAGCTGCTCTGCTAAGCTACCATTATCTATCAGCCTAAGCTGCTAGACACCCTATACACTAATAAGGGATAACTGGGCATGGTGCAAGGTGCAAGTACCCCTTGGTACTCACTACAAGCCAGTCCAGCCTCCTACACTCCCCACGCTAGACTGCATTGCTGGGAACCGCGTGTTTTGCAGATACTCCGGCTCCTGTGCACTCTTCGAGGATTTCCTTTGTGCACAGCCAACCCTGGGTCCACGGCACTCTAACCTGCATTGCACAACCTCCTGAGTTGTCCTCCGGCGTCGTGGGACTCTCTTGTGCAACTTCGGGTGAGCACCGATGCACTCCACTTCGTAGTGCCTGTTCCGGCACTTCTGCGGGTGCTGCTTGCTTCTGAGTGGGCTCTTTGTCTTGCCTGACGCCCCCTCTGTCTCCTGACGCAATTTGCGACATCCTGGTCCCTCCTGGGCCACAGCAGCATCCAAAAACCCTAACCATGAGCTTTGCAGCTAGCAAAGCTTGTTTGCGGTCTTTCTGCGGGAAAACACTTCTGCACGACTATTCACAACGTGGGACATCCATCGTCCAAAGGGGAAGTTTCTAGCCCTTGTCGTTCTTGCAGAATCCTCAGCTTCTACCATCCGGCGGCAGCTTCCTTGCACCCACAGCTGGCATTTCCTGGGCATCTGCCCACTCTCGACTTGATCGTGACTTTTGGACTTGGTCCCCTTGTTCCACAGGTACTCTCGTCTGGAAATCCATTGTTGTTGCATTGCTGGTTTTGTTCTTCCTTGCAGAATTCTGGGCAAAAACTTTGTCCATAGGGCTGGAAGAGAGAACAGGGATGCTGTTTCTCTTTAGTTGGAGCAGGGCAGGGATGCTGTCCTATGAGCTCCAGACTAGGGCAGGGATGCTGTCCTAAGTGTTGTGAGGCAGTGCAGGGTTTCTGCACTAAAGTTTCTCTGGGAGGGTTGGAGGGATACTCCATGTTAACTAAAATGGTGCTCTTTTTCTCACCAATGTTAGTTATCCCACAGAGAGGTACTTCCACCTCAGGGAGTACAGCTATGCCAGCTGATGATTCCGATGGAACAGGTGCCACCCCAGGAGAGGTTTCTCCCACCACAGGAATGGTATCCTGAATGGTAGGGTGGGTAGGGGATACTGTGATACCCGTTTTACCTGTTGTTGGAGAGGGATCCTGAGTTTTCAGGCCTTCTCTCCTTTGCTTTTTCATTTCAGTAGAAACGAGAGGGAACAATTCCTCAGGGATACCCAGCATGGCTGCATTGGCATAAAACTCTACATCAGCCCAACCTGAGGCCTCTAGGTCATTACCTAAGAGACAGTCTACAGGTAAGCTAGGTGACACTACCACCTGCTTAGGGCCAGTAACTCCACCCCAACTAAGCTAAACTATAGCTAAGGGAAGAAACTTTGTGGAGTTATCGACATCAATAATCTTATAATCTTATAATGTTGTCCAATGATGTGTTGTTCAGGAGCCACTAGGTTTTCAGTCACCAAAGTGATACTGGCACCTGTGTCCCTGTAGGCCTGGGCCTCAACACCATTTATTGAAACTGTCTGCCTGTACTTATCCATTGTAAGGGGACAAGCAGCCAGTGTGGCAAGGCCAATGCCACTGGGTGTGACAGAAACTGTCTTGGGACTGACTACCCCAGTTTCTATGATGGATCCATAAGTGAACCCAACTACACCCTTAGTTTGACTGTTGCCAGCAGTCCCACCACTATTACCACTACTACTAGGGGCACTAGAGCTTGATGTATCAGTGGTGGTAGGAATCTGGGGGTTTACCTGGACAGGACTTATCCCCTGGCCTATGGTTTCTGTTTTTACACACAAAGCACCAAGGCTTTTTAATGTGTGCAGGTTGTGAAGAAGAGGAAGAATTTGTTTTATCCCCACCCCCTGAAGAGTGTTTAGGATTTGAAGAAGGATATTTGGTTTTACCCTTATCCCCATGCTTATCCTGAGATTTCTCACCATCTTTCTTCTTGCAATCCTTGTCACCACCTGTATGAACTTTTCTGTTCCCTCTTGTTCTGACCCATTTGTCTGCCTTCTTTCCCAATTCTTGGGGAGAGGTCAGATCTGAGTCCACTAGATACTGGTGCAACAAATCAGACACACAATTATTAAGAATATGCTCTCTGAGGATTAAGTTATACAGGCTTTCATAGTCAGAAACTTTACTGCCATGTAACCACTCCTCCAAGGCCTTCACTGAATGGTTAACAAAGTCTACCCAGTCTTGTGAAGAGTCCTTTTTGGTTTCTCTGAACTTGATCCTGTACTGTTCAGTGGTTAAGCCATAACCATCTAGGAGTGCATTCTTAAGAACTGTAAAATTATTGGCATCACTTTCCTTCACAGCAAGGAGCCTATCCCTACCCTTTCCACTAAATGATAGCCATAGGATAGCAGCCCACTGCCTTTGAGGAACCCCCTGTACAACACAGGCCCTCTCAAGTGCAGCAAACCACTTGTTAATGTCAACCCCCTCCTTGTAAGGGGGAACTATCTTGTGCAGATTCCTAGAATCATGCTCTTTTACAGGATTACTATTTGTAATACTGCTGCCACCATGGGGTCCAAACCCCAACCTCTGTCTTTCTTTTTGTAAGTCAAATGCTTCCCTATCTAGATCCAGCTGTTGCTTCTTGAACTTCAGCCTGGACTCTTCTACTCTCAATCTATTGAGTTCCCTTTCTGACACTCTGTCTTCAGGGTGGGTGGGTTGGGCATGCCTTGACACAGAAGAATGGTGTGAATGAACAGAGGGAGACCTGTCCCTAACAGATGGCACCCTAACAACCTGGCCTAAAGGAGTAACCTCTATACTATGATGAGAACTCACATCAGTACCAGCCCTGCTAGATGGCCTGCTAAGGGGCAGGTTGGGAAGGTTCCCTTCTAACCCTTTTACTGGGGCTACCCCAGAATCAGAGTGTGAACCATCAGCTAATTTCTCACCGGATGTGCCAACTATGATCTTATCCTCTTCAATGAACATATTAACTAACAATTCTCTTGAGGGATAATTCCCTACCCCTAAACCTATTTCAATGCAGAGACTCCTTGCTCCTTTCCAGCTAAGGTGGTCATAAGCAGTTCTGGTCATATCTAGAGTTTGACCTGTACCAGACATGATAGAAAAGGTTTAAGGGACAGAAAAAGAAAGAAAAAGTTTCAGAACTTTTTAAGGAACAGAAAAAAAAACTTTTTCAACTTTTAAGAAACTTTTTGAAAGTTTAGAGGTACTTTTCAGCACGTAGCAATAGAGTAAGAGAAGAAAAGCAAAACTTTTTGGTTAGGTGTACATACACTGAACTTGTTTTGTATATTTTTCTCTTATGAAAAGTACAAAATGACAAAGTGGTAAGTAGTTACAAGTACTTATCCCACCGCTGCACAACCAATGTAGGAGGCTGGCCTGGTTTGTAGTGGTACCAAGGATAAGTTACTTACCTGTAAATCCTAGTTCTCTTCCAGGGGATCCTCATCAATAGTCATAAACATTGAATATTCCCGCCCTTGTGCGGGGACCCCGGAGCATATATAAAATACACACATATTATACATGTGTAAAACAGCAATGCAGGCTATAATGTTAAAACAGGCTAAAATGCTTTATTTCTATGAAGTTTTTTTTTTTTTTTATATTATAAAATTACAATATACAATAGAGAATAAATATCTACCCAAGCCCCCAAAACTGGGCTTAGGGAAGTAAGCAGCAGTAAACTCTAGAGAAAAAGAGAAAAAAAAACTGCATTGAAAAACAATGGAGCATTCTTAGCCAACAGGCTGCATGCAGGTTAACACAGGAGAACCATAAAAACTTTGGCACCGTGCCTTTAAGACCCTGAGCACCTCCAGTATCCCACCATGCCTCAGGGGTGAAGGAAAGGTGACAGTTGGTTCACAGTTAGGTCAGTTCTTTTTTCCGGCTTCTTCTGAGAGGATCCTGGAGCATTGAGCTCTCAGTTTTTCTGAGTTTTCTCAGAAAAATCCTTTGAAAAAGCGTTTTTTCCTTTTTCATTCGACAGATAACATCTTTGTCTGAGCTTGGCAGTTTTTTCCTGACAGAAAAATGCCTTCACTTTTTGTCAAATGCCCTGCTTGTGGGAAGAAGAAGGCCCAGTCAGACCCACACTCTCTGTGTATAGTGTGCCTGCCTCAGAGTCACTGCCCTGACACTTGTAAGCACTGCAAGAATATGTCAAAGAGGAATCTGAAAGACAGAGAAAAGATCAGGCTACATGGGCTTCAGGAGAGGCAGAAAACATCGTCCTCTTCACTTCCCAGACATCCAGCAGGCCATTCTCAGGAGATAATGGCTAGGTCGACGTCAGCAGGTAGGAAAGTACCTGTTTGTTCCCCGTCGACGTCGTCGCTACCACCGTCTCACCGGCATAGATCGCCGTCAACGGCGACACACCCGACGTCGAAGGAGACGGCGTCGAGGGAACACCATCGCAGGGGCAGGTCTCCGTCGACGGCAGCCCGCCGATCGACGTCGAGCCATCGACGGCGTGCCCGGTCGCCGCCAAAGGCTGTGCGCCCCCCGACGTCAAGAGACACGACGTCGAAATCGCCACGACGGCATGAGAGACATCCGCCGTCGGTTTCCCACCGCTCCACGTCAAGGCACACGACGGTGAGCAGGTCGAGGTCCAAAGATCGCCGCTCGACGTCAAGACACTCAACGTCGAGACACTCAACGTCGAGGCATGAACAACCGGTTGGGCGCCCTTCGACGTCGACACAGCCATCGACGTCGAGACAGGTTTTACCTTTCCCGCAGGGAGTAGAACATCGCCCCACGCCAGACAAGGCTGCGCCATCTCCAGTGGTCTCCATACCGAGCGACTCTTCTCGGTCAAGAGCGGCATCATCTGGGCATGTCTCGCCCATCAATCTATCTCAAAGATGGCTGGAGAGACTTAACAGACCAGCGGCCTCCCCAGATTCGCAATATTCGCGAATGTACTCGCCTACTGCCTCCCTGCCAAGAACGCCATCACCGACAGCAAGGGCAGGACGGGCTCGTTCTGCTCCTCTTCAACCGGCCGCGAGGCCTGGGCGCTCTGCTACAGCATCACACAGGGAACACATACATATAGGTCACAAACATATGAGCACTGGGGTCCTGGCTAGCAGGGTCCCAGTGACACATAACAACCATACTGAAAACATAGGGTTTTCACTATGAGTACTGGGCCCTGGCTAGCAGGATCCCAGTGAGACAGTGAAAACACACTGACATACACTCACAAACAGGCCAAAACTGGGGGTAACAAGGCTAGAAAGAGGCTACTTTCTCACAGCAGTTAGCAAGGCTTGTTTGCGGCCTTTCTGCACGGCCACCTCTGCAAGCTTCTTCACGACGTGGGACATCCATCCTCCAAAGGGGAAGTTCCTAGCCCTTGTCGTTCTTGCAGAATCCATAGCTTCTACCATCTGGTGGCAGCTTCTTTGCACCCACAGCTGGCATTTCCTGGGCATCTGCCCACTCCCGACTTGATCGTGACTTTTGGACTTGGTCCCCTTGTTCCACAGGTACTCTCGTCTGGAAATCCATCATTGTTGCATTGCTGGTGTTGGTCTTTCCTGCAGAATTCCCCTATCATGACTTCTGTGCTCTTTGGGGAACTTAGGTGCACTTTGCACCCACTTTTTAGGGTCTTGGGGTGGGCTATTTTTCTAACCCTCACTGTTTCCTTACAGTCCCAGCGACCCTCAACAAGGTCACATAGGTTTGGGGTCCATTTGTGGTTCGCATTCCACTTCTAGACTATATGGTTTGTGTTGCCCATCTCCCTATGTGCCCCCATTGCATTCTATTGTGACTATACATTGTCTGCACTGTTTTCTATTGCTATTACTGCATATTTTGGTATTGTGTACATATATCTTGTGCATATTTGCTATCCTCATACTGAGGGTACTCACTGAGATACTTTGGCATATTGCCATAAAAATAAAGTACCTTTATTTTTAGTATATCTGTGTATTGTGTTTTCTTATGATATTGAGCACATGTGACTAGAGGTACTGTAGGAGCTTCACTCGTCTCCTAGTTCAGCCTAAGCTGCTCTGCTAAGCTACCTTTTCTATCAGCCTAAGCGGCTAGACACCCCTCTACACTAATAAGGGATACCTGGGCCTGGTGCAAGGTGTAAGTACCCCTTGGTACTCACTACAAGCCAGTCCAGCCTCCTACATTGGTTGTGCAGCGGTGGGATAAATACTTTGCAACTACTTACCACTTTGTCATATTGTACTTTTCATAAGAGAAAAATATACAAAACAAGTTCAGTTTTAGAACACCTAACCAAAAAGTTTTGCTTTTCTTCTCTCACTTCTTGCTAAGTGCTGAAAAGAACCTCTAAACTTTCAAAAAGTTCTTAAAAAAGTTTTACAAGTTTTTTTTCTGTCCTTTAAAAAGTTCTGAAAACTTTTTTCTCACTTTTTCTGTACCTTAAACCATTTCTATTATGCCTGGTACAGATCAAACTCTGGATCTGTCCAAAACTGCATATGACCACCTTAGCTGGAGGTTTAGGGGTAGGGAAGAATCCCTCTAGAGAACTGTTGGTTAATATGCTCATTGAACAAGATAAGACCTTAGGTGGCACTTCTGTTGAGAGATTAGCTGATGGTTCCCAATCTGATCCTGGGGCACCCCTAGCAAAAGATTTAGAAGGAAACTTTCCCAACCTGCCCATTAGCATGCCACCTAGCAATGCTGGTACTAATGTGAGTTATCATCAAAGTAGGAGTATTACTTCTGTTAGCCAGATTGTTAGAGTGCCATCTGTTAGGGCCAGGTCTCCCTCTGTTCATTCTCACCATACTTCTGTGTCAAGGCATGATCCTCACACCCACCCTGATGACAGAGTGTTAGAAAGGGAGCTCAATAGATTGAGAGTGGAAGAATCCAGGCTGAAGCTCAAGAAGCAACAGCTGGATTTAGATAGGCAGTCCTTTGATTTAGAAAGAGAAAGACAGAGTTTGGGGTTAGGACCCCGTGGTGGCAGCAGCAGTATTCCAAATAGTCATCCTGTAAAAGAGCATGATTCTAGGAATCTGCACAAGATAGTTCCCCCTTACAAGGAGGGGGATGACATTAACAAGTGGTTTGCTGCACTTGAGAGGGCCTGTGGTGTTCAGGGGGTCCCTCAAAGGCAGTGGGCTGCTATCCTATGGATATCTTTCAGTGGAAAGGGTAGGGATAGGCTCCTTACTGTGAAGGAAAGTGATGCCAATAATTTTACAGTTCTTAAGAATGCACTCCTAGATGGTTATGGCTTAACCACTGAACAGTACAGGATGAAGTTCAGGGAAACCAAAAAGGAGTCTTCACAAGACTGGGTAGACTTTGTTGACCATTCAGTGAAGGCCTTGGAGGGGTGGTTACATGGCAGTAAAGTTTCTGACTATGAAAGCCTGTATAACTTAATCCTGAGAGAGCATATTCTTAATAATTGTGTGTCTGATTTGTTACACCAGTACCTGGTAGACTCTGATCTGACCTCCCCCCAAGAATTGGGAAAGAAGGCAGACAAATGGGTCAGAACAAGGGGGAACAGAAAAGTTCATACAGGGGGTGACAAGGATGGCAAGAAGAAGGATGGTAAGTCTTCTGACAAGGGTGGGGACAAATCTAAAAATGAGTCTTCATCAGGCCCACAAAAACACTCTGGTGGGGGTGGTGGGCCCAAATCCTCTTCAAATCAAAACAAAGAAAAGAGACCATGGTGCTATTTATGTAAAATAAAAGGCCATTGGACAACAGATCCCAGTTGTCCAAAGAAAAGCACCAAGCCTCCTACCACTACAACCCCTGCTGCTACACCTAGTACCCCAAGTAACAGCAGTGATGGTGCGAGCAAACCTACTAATAGCCAATCCAAGGGAGTAGCTGGGCTCACTTTTGGTAATTTAGTTGGGGTTGGTCTTGTTAGGGAGACCACAGAGGCTGTGTTAGTCTCTGAGGGGGCTATTGATTTAGCCACCTTGGTTGCTTGTCCCTTTAATATGGATTAGTACAAGCAACTACCCCTAATAAATGGTGTTGAGGTTCAGGCCTACAGGGACACAGGGGCCAGTGTTACAATGGTAATAGAGAAACTGGTCCACCCTGAACAACACCTACTTGGTCACCAGTACCAAATAACCAATGCTCATAACAACACTCTTAGCCACCCCATGGCTGTTGTGAATCTCAACTGGGGGGGGTTACTGCTCCAAAGAAAGTTGTGGTTGCCTCAGATTTACCTGTAGACTGTCTACTAGGGAACGATTTAGAGACATTAGCTTGGGCAGAAGTGGAGTTGGAAGCTCATGTAGCAATGCTGGGCATTCCAGGGCATATTTTTGCTTTGACCAGGGCTCAGGCCAAAAAGCAAAAAGGACAGGGTGACTTGGATCCTGGAAGAATGGACCAAGTGCTCCCTAAAGCCAGGGCTAGTAGAAGTAAAGCACTACCTACTATCCCTCCCTCTAGAGTGGATTCAACTTCTGAGGAAGAAGAATTTCCACCCTGTGCAGAACCTACACCAGAGGAGCTAGAAGCAGACACTGCTGAGCTTTTAGGTGAATGGGGCCTGCCAGGGAGGAGCTGAGTGTGGCACAGCAGACCTGTCCCACACTAGAGGGTCTAAGACAGCAAGCTGTCAAACAAGTAAATAGGGATGTCAGTGACTCTCACAGAGTTTACTGGGAGGACAATCTTCTGTACACTGAAGCAAGGGATCCAAAACCTGGAGCTGCCAGGAGATTGGTGATTCCTCAGGAGTACAGAAAGTTCCTCCTAACTCTTGCTCACGACATTCCCTTAGCTGGACATTTGGGGCAAATGAACACTTGGGATAGGCTTGTTCCCTTGTTTCATTGGCCTAGAATGTCAGAGGACACAAAAGAATTTTGTAAGTCCTGTGAAACCTGTCAAGCCAGTGGCAAGATAGGTGGCACCCCAAAGGCACCCCTTATTCCACTGCCTGTGGTTGGGGTTCCCTTTGAAAGGGTAGGGGTTGACATAGTTGGCCCCCTTGACCCTCCTACTGCTTCAGGCAATAGGTTTATCTTGGTGGTAGTGGACCATGCCACAAGATATCCTGAAGCAATTCCTCTAAGGACCACTACAGCTCCTGCAGTGGCGAAGGCCCTCCTGGGAATCTTTTCCAGGGTGGGCTTCCCAAAAGAGGTGGTATCAGACAGTGTAGGAAAGTACCATCTTGCCTGGCATGTTACCCCCATTTTTCACTGTATATATGTTGTTTTAGTTGTATGTGTCACTGGGACCCTGTTCTCCAGGGCCCCAGTGCTCATAAGTGTGCCTGAATGTGTTACCAGCGTAGTGACGAACTGTCTCACTGAGGCTCTACTAATCAGAACCTCAGTGGTTATGCTCTCTCATTTCTTTCTAAATTGTCACTAACAGGCTAGTGACCAATTTTACCAATTTACATTGGCTTACTGGAACACCCTTATAATTCCCTACTATATGGTACTAAGGTACCCAGGGTATTGGGGTTCCAGGAGTTCCCTATGGGCTGCAGCATTTCTTTTGCCACCCATAGGGAGCTCTGACAATTCTTACACAGGCCTGCCACTGCAGCCTGAGTGAAATAACGTCCACGTTATTTCACAGCCATTTTTTAACTGCACTTAAGTAACTTAAAAGTCAGCTATATGTCTAACCTTTACCTGGTAAAGGTTAGGTGCAAAGTTACTTAGTGTGAGGGCACCCTGGCACTAGCCAAGGTGCCCCCACATTGTTCAGGGCCAATTCCCCGGACTTTGTGAGTGCGGGGACACCATTACACGTGTGCACTACATATAGGTCACTACCTATATGTAGCTTCACAATGGTAACTCCGAATATGGCCATGTAACATGTCTATGATCATGGAATTGCCCCCTCTATGCCATCCTGGCATAGTTGGCACAATCCCATGATCCCAGTGGTCTGTAGCACAGACCCTGGTACCGCCAAACTGCCTTTCCTGGGGTTTCACTGCAGCTGCTGCTGCTGCCAACCCCTCAGACAGGCATCTGCCCTCCTGGGGTCCAGCCAGGCCTGGCCCAGGATGGCAGAACAAAGAACTTCCTCTGAGAGAGGGTGTTACACCCTCTCCCTTTGGAAAATGGTGTGAAGGCAGGGGAGGAGTAGCCTCCCCCAGCCTCTGGAAATGCTTTCTTGGGCACAGATGTGCCCAATTCTGCATAAGCCAGTCTACACCGGTTCAGGGGACCCCTTAGCCCTGCTCTGGCGCGAAACTGGACAAAGGAAAGGGGAGTGACCACTCCCCTGACCTGCACCTCCCCTGGGAGGTGTCCAGCGCTCCTCCAGTGTGCTCCAGACCTCTGCCATCTTGGAAACAGAGGTGCTGCTGGCACACTGGACTGCTCTGAGTGGCCAGTGCACCAGGTGACGTCAGAGACTCCTTGTGATAGGCTCCTTCAGGTGTTGCTAGCCTATCCTCTCTCCTAGGTAGCCAAACCCTCTTTTCTGGCTATTTAGGGTCTCTGTCTCTGGGGAAACTTTAGATAACGAATGCAAGAGCTCATCCGAGTTCCTCTGCATCTCTCTCTTCACCTTCTGCCAAGGAATCGACTGCTGACCGCGCTGGAAGCCTGCAAAACTGCAACATAGTAGCTAAGACGACTACTGCAACTCTGTAACGCTGATCCTGCCGCCTTCTCGACTGTTTTCCTGGTGGTGCATGCTGTGGGGGTAGTCTGCCTCCTCTCTGCACTAGAAGCTCCGAAGAAATCTCCTGTGGGTCGACGGAATCTTCCCCCTGCAACCGCAGGCACCAAAAAGCTGCATTACCGGTCCCTTGGGTCTCCTCTCAGCCCGACGAGCGAGGTCCCTTGAATCCAGCAACTCTGTCCAAGTGACCCCCACAGTCCAGTGACTCTTCAGTCCAAGTTTGGTGGAGGTAAGTCCTTGCCTCACCTCGCTAGACTGCATTAATGGGAACCGCGACTTTTGAAGCTACTCCGGCCCCTGTGCACTTCCGGCGGAAATCCTTTGAGCACAGCCAAGCCTGGGTCCACGGCACTCTAACCTGCATTGCACCACTTTCTAAGTTGGTCTCCGGCGACGTGGGACTCCTTTGTGTAACTTCGGGTGAGCACCGTTTCACACATCCTTGTAGTGCCTGTTTCTGGCCCTTCTCCGGGTGCTACCTGCTGCTAAGAGGGCTCCTTGTCTTGCACGACGTCCCCTCTACCTCCTGGTCCAATTTGCGACCTCCTGGTCCCTCCTGAGCCACAGCAGCGTCCAAAAACGCTAACCAAACAATTTGCAGCTAGCAAGGCTTGTTGGCATTCTTTTAGCGGGAACACACTTCTGCACGACTCTCCACGGCGACTGGGATCCGTCCACCAAAGGGGAAGTCTCTAGCCCTTTTCGTTCCTGCAGAAACCTCAGCTTCTTCTGTCCAGTAGAAGCTACTTTGCATCCACAGCTGGCATTTCCTGGGCATCTGCCCATCTCAGACTTGCTTGTGACTTTTGGACTTGGTCCCCTTATTCCACAGGTACCCTAGATTGGAAATCCATTGTTGTTGCATTGTTGGTTTGTGTCTTTCCTGCATTATTCCTCTAACACGACTTCTTTATCCTTAGGGGAACTTTAGTGCACTTTGCACTCACTTTTCAGGGTCTTGGGGAGGGTTATTTTTCTAACTCTCACTATTTTCTAATAGTCCCAGCGACCCTCTACAAGCTCACATAGGTTTGGGGTCCATTCGTGGTTCGCATTCCACTTTTGGAGTATATGGTTTGTGTTGCCCCTATCCCTATGTGTTCCCTTTGCATCCTATTGTAACTATACATTGTTTGCACTGTTTTCTAAGACTATACTGCATATTTTTGCTATTGTGTATATATATCTTGTGTATATTTCCTATCCTCTCACTGAGGGTACACTCTAAGATACTTTGACATATTGTCATAAAAATAAAGTACCTTTATTTTTAGTATAACTGTGTATTGTGTTTTCTTATGATATTGTGCATATGACACTAGGTGGTACTGTAGTAGCTTCACACGGCTCCTAGTTGTAGGAGGCTGGACTGGCTTGTAGTGAGTACCAAGGGGAACTTGCACCTTGCACCAGGCCCAGTTATCCCTTATTAGTGTATAGGGTGTCTAGCAGCTTAGGCTGATAGATAATGGTAGCTTAGCAGAGCAGCTTAGGCTGAACTAGGAGACGTGTGAAGCTACTACAGTACCACTTAGTGTCATATGCACAATATCATAAGAAAACACAATAAAACAGTGCAAACAATGTATAGTTACAATAGGATGCAATGGGGAAACATAGGGATAGGGGCAACACAAACCATATACTCCAAAAGTGGAATGCGAACCACGAATGGACCCCAAACCTATGTGACCTTGTAGAGGGTCGCTGGGACTATTAGAAAATAGTGAGAGTTAGAAAAATAACCCTCCCCAAGACCCTGAAAAGTGAGTGCAAAGTGCACTAAAGTTCCCCTAAGGACAAAGAAGTCGTGTTAGAGGAATAATGCAGGAAAGACACAAACCAGCAATGCAACAACTGTGGATTTCCAATCTAGGGTACCTGTGGAACAAGGGGACCAAGTCCAAAAGTCACAAGCAAGTCGGAGATGGGCAGATGCCCAGGAAATGCCAGCTGCGGGTGCAAAGAAGCTTCGACTGGACAGAAGAAGCTGAGGTTTCTGCAGGAACGAAAAGGGCTAGAGACTTCGCCTTTGGTGGACGGATCCCACTCGCCTTGGAGAGTCGTGCAGAAGTGATTTCCCGCCGAAAGGACGCCAACAAGCCTTGCTAGGCGTAAATCGTGCGTTTGGCGTTTTTGGACGCTGCTGGAGCCCAGGAGGGACCAGGAGGTCGCAAATTGGACCTGCAGAGAGAGGGGACGTCGAGCAAGACAAAGAGCCCTCACTGAAGCAGGTAGCACCCGAAGAAGTGCCAGAAACAGGCACTAAAAGGATGCGTGAAACAGTGCTCGCCGAAGTTGCACAAAGGAGTCCCACGTCGCCGGAGACCAACTTAGAAAGTCGTGCAATGCAGGTTAGAGTGCCGTGGACCCAGGCTTGGCTGTGCACAAAGGATTTCCACCGGAAGTGCACAGGGGCCGGAGTAGCTGTAAAGTTGCGGTTCCGAGCAATGCAGCCCAGCGAGGTGAGGCAAGGACTTACCTCCACCAAACTTGGGCTGAAGAGTCACTGGACTGTGGGGGTGACTTGGACAGAGTCGCTGGATTCGAGGGACCTCGCTCGTCGTGCTGAGAGGAGACCCAAGGGACCGGTGAAGCAGCTTTTTGGTGCCTGCGGTTGCAGGGGGAAGATTCCGTCGACCCACGGGAGATTTCTTCGGAGCTTCTGGTGCAGAGAGGAGGCAGGCTACCCCCACAGCATGCAAAAGCAGGAAAACAGTCGAGAAGGCGGCAGGATCAGCGTTACAGAGTTGCAGTAGTCGTCTTTGCTACTATGTTGCAGGTTTGCAGGCTTCCAGCGCGGTCAGCGGTCGTTTCCTTATCAGAAGGTGAAGAGAGAGATGCAGAGGAACTCGGATGAGCTCTTGCATTCGTTATCTAAAGTTTCCCCAGAGACAGAGACCCTAAATAGCCAGAAAAGAGGGTTTGGCTACTTAGGAGAGAGGATAGGCTACTAACACCTGAAGGAGCCTATCAGCAGGAGTCTCTGACGTCACCTGGTGGCACTGGCCACTCAGAGCAGTCCAGTGTGCCAGCAGCACCTCTGTTTCCAAGATGGCAGAGGTCTGGAGCACACTGGAGGAGCTCTGGACACCTCCCAGGGGAGGTGCAGGTCAGGGGAGTGGTCACTCCCCTTTCCTTTGTCCAGTTTCGCGCCAGAGCAGGGGCTAAGGGGTCCCTGAACCGGTGTAGACTGGCTTATGCAGAAGTGGGCACCTCTGTGCCCAACAAAGCATTTCCAGAGGCTGGGGGAGGCTACTCCTCCCCTGCCTTCACACCATTTTCCAAAGGGAGAGGGTGTCACACCCTCTCTCAGAGGAAGTTCTTTGTTCTGCCATCCTGGGCCAGGCCTGGCTGGACCCCAGGAGGGCAGCTGCCTGTCTGAGGGGTTGGCAGCAGCAGCAGCTGCAGTGAAACCCCAGGAAGGGCAGTTTGGCAGTACCAGGGTCTGTGCTACAGACCACTGGGATCATGGGATTGTGCCAACTATGCCAGGATGGTATAGAGGGGGCAATTCCATGATCATAGACATGTTACATGGCCATATTCGGAGTTACCATGGTGAAGCTACATATAGGTAGTGACCTATATGTAGTGCACGCGTGTAATGGTGTCCCCGCACTCACAAAGTTCAGGGAATTGGCTCTGAACACTGTGGGGGCACCTTGGCTAGTGCCAGGGTGCCCTCACACTAAGTAACTTTGCACCTAACCTTTACCAGGTAAAGGTTAGACATATAGGTGACTTATAAGTTACTTAAGTGCAGTGTAAAATGGCTTTGAAATAATGTGGACGTTATTTCACTCAGGCTGCAGTGGCAGGCCTGTGTAAGAATTGTCAGAGCTCCCTATGGGTGGCAGAAGAAATGCTGCAGCCCATAGGGATCTCCTGGAACCCCAATACCCTGGGTACCTCAGTACCATATACTAGGGAATTATAAGGGTGTTCCAGTAAGCCAATGTAAATTGGTAAAAATGGTCACTAGCCTGTCAGTGACAATTTGGAAAGAAATGAGAGAGCATAACCACTGAGGTTCTGGTTAGCAGAGCCTCAGTGAGACAGTTAGTCACTACACAGGTAACACATTCAGGCACACTTATGAGCACTGGGGCCCTGGGTTACCAGGGTCCCAGTGACACATACAACTAAAACAACATATATACAGTGAAAAATGGGGGTAACATGCCAGGCAAGATGGTACTTTCCTACACAACCCCCCCCCCCCAAACGAAGGACAATAAGACTAGCCATGACCTGATGAGTCTTCATTGTCTAAGTGGAAATATCTGGAGAGTCCATCTGCATTGGAGTGGCTACTCCCAGGTCTATGTTCCACTGTATAGTCCATTCCCTGTAGGGATATGGACCACCTCAACAATTTAGGATTTTCACCTTTCATTTGTTTTAGCCAAAGTAGAGGTTTGTGGTCTGTCTGAACAATGAAGTGAGTGCCAAACAGGTATGGCCTCAACTTCTTCAGAGCCCAGACCACAGCAAAGGCCTCCCTCTCAATGGCAGACCAACGCTTTTCTCTAGGGGTCAACCTTCTACTAATAAAAGCAACAGGTTGATCCTGGCCCTCAGAATTAAGTTGTGATAGGACTGCCCCTACTCCTAATTCAGATGCATCAGTCTGGACATAGAATTTTTTAGAGTAACAAGGGCTTTTCAGGACAGGTGCAGAGCACATGGCCTGCTTCAGCTCCTCAAAAGCTTTCTGACAGTTTGCTGTCCATAATACCTTTTTAGGCATTTTCTTGGATGTGAGGTCATTAAGAGGGGCTGCAATGGAGCCATAGTTCTTAATGAACCTCCTGTAATACCCAGTGAGGCCTAGGAAGGCTCTCACCTGAGTCTGAGTGGTAGGGGGAACCCAATCAATAATAGTTTGGATTTTCCCCTGAAGTGGTGCAATCTGTTCCCCACCAACAAGGTGTCCCAGATAAACCACCTTACCCTGCCCTATCTGGCACTTTGAAGCCTTGATAGTGAGGCCTGCCTTTTGCAGGGCCTCCAAAACTTTCCATAGGTGGACCAGGTGATCATCCCAGCTGGAGCTAAAGACAGCTATATCGTCCAAATATGCTGCACTGAAAGCTTCCAGCCCTTGCAGGACTGTGTTCACCAACCTCTGAAAAGTGGCAGGTGCATTTTTCAAACCAAAAGGCATTACAGTAAACTGGTAATGTCCTCCAATGGTAGAAAATGCAGTCTTAGATTTAGCATCTTCTGATAATTTGATCTGCCAATACCCTGCAGTCAAATCAAAGGTGCTTAGATACTTGGCAGATGCCAGTGTATCTATAAGCTCATCTGCCCTGGGTATAGGGTGAGCATCAGTTTTGGTTACCAAGTTGAGACCTCTATAGTCTACACAAAACCGCATTTCCTTCTTTCCATCTTTAGAATTGGGTTTTGGTACCAGTACCACAGGGGAAGCCCATGGACTGTCAGAGTGCTCAACCACTCCTAGTTCCAACATTTTCTGAACTTCTTGCTTTATGCAGTCCCTGACATGGTCAGGCTGCCTATTGATCTTACTTTTGACAGGTAAACTGTCTCCAGTATCTATAGTGTGCTCACACCAAGAAGTGGTGCCTGGCACAGTAGAGAAGAGTTCTGAAAATTGTCCTAGGAGATTTATGCAATGGTCTTTCTGCTCAGCAGTAAGACAATCTGCCAAAACTACACCTACCACAAGAGCATCTTGTTCTGTGGAAGAGAAGAGATCAGGTAGAGGATCACTGTCTTCTTCCTGTCCCTCATCAGTTGCCATGAGCAGGGTGAGATCAGCCCTGTCATAGTAGGGTTTCAGGCGGTTGACATGGAGCACCCTAAGGGGACTCCTGGCAGTGCCTAAGTCAACCAAGTAGGTGACTTCACCCTTCTTTTCAACAATTGTGTGGGGTCCACTCCATTTATCTTGGAGTGCTCTTGGGGCCACAGGCTCCAAGACCCACACTTTCTGCCCTGGTTGGTACTGAACCAAAACAGCCTTCTGATCATGCCACTGCTTCTGGAGCTCTTGGCTGGCCTGAAGGTTTTTACTGGCCTTTTCATGTACTCAGCCATCCTTGATCTGAGGCCAAGTACATAATCCACAATATCCTGCTTAGGAGCTTTTAAAGGTTGTTCCCAACCCTCCTTTACAAGTGTGAGTGGACCCCTAACAGGGTGTCCAAAAAGAAGTTCAAAGGGGCTGAAGCCCACTCCTTTCTGGGGTACCTCCCTGTAGGCAAAAAGGAGGCATGGTAGAAGGATATCCCATCTCCTGCGGAGTTTTTCAGGGAGACCCATAATCATGCCTTTGAGAGTTTTATTAAATCTCTCCACCAGTCCATTTGTTTGTGGATGATAGGGTGTTGTGAACTTGTACGTTACCCCACACTCCTTCCACATGGCCTTTAAGTATGCAGACATGAAATTGCTTCCTCTGTCTGATACTACTTCCTTTGGGAAGCCCACCCTGGAAAATATTCCCAGGAGGGCCTTTGCCACTGCAGGAGCTGTAGTGGTCCTTAAAGGAATTGCTTCAGGATATCTTGTGGCATGGTCCACTACCACCAAGATAAACCTATTGCCTGAAGCAGTAGCAGGGTCAAGGGGGCCAACTATGTCAACCCCTACCCTTTCAAAGGGAACCCCAACCACAGGCAGTGGAATGAGGGGTGCCTTTGGTGTACCACCTGTCTTGCCACTGGCTTGACAGGTTTCACAGGACTTACAAAATTCCTTTGTGTCCTCAGACATCCTAGGCCAATGAAACAGGGGAACAAGCCTGTCCCAAGTTTTCATTTGCCCTAGGTGCCCAGCTAAGGGAATGTCATGTGCCAGTGTTAGGAGGAACTTTCTGTACTCCTGAGGAATCACTAATCTCCTGGCAGCTCCAGGTTTAGGATCCCTATGCTCAGTGTACAAGAGGTTGTCCTCCCAGTAAACTCTGTGAGAGTCACTGACATCCCCATTAGCCTGTTTGACAGCTTGCTGTCTGAGACCCTCTAATGTGGGACAGGTTTGCTGTGCCACACTCAGCTCCTCTCTGGCAGGCCCCACTTCACCCAAAAGCTCAGCAGTGTCTGCTTCCAGCTCCTCTGGTGTAGGTTCTGCACAGGGAGGGAATTCTTCTTCCTCAGAAGTTGAATCCACTGAAGAGGGAGGGATAGTAGGAAGTGGTTTGCTTCTACTAGCCCTAGCTTTAGGGAGCACTTGGTCCATTGTTCCAGGATCCAAGCTTCCCTGTCCTTTTTGCTTTTTGGCCTGAGCCCTTGTCAAAGCAAAAATATGCCCTGGGATGCCCAGCATTGCTGCATGGGCCTCCAACTCCACATCTGACCAAGCTGATGTCTCCAAATCATTCCCTAATAGACAGTCTACAGGTAAATCTGAAGCTACCACAACTTTCTTTGGACCAGTTACCCCCCCCAGTTGAGATTTACAACAGCCATGGGGTGGCTTTGTGTTATGTTGTGAGCATCGGTTACTTGGTACTGGTGTCCAAGTATGTGTTGTTCAGGGTGCACCAGTTTCTCAATCACCATTGTGACACTGGCACCTGTGTCCCTGTAGGCCTGGACCTCAACACCATTTATTAGGGTTAGTTGCTTGTACTTCTCCAAGTTATGGGGGCAAGCAACCAAAGTGGCTAAATCAATAGCCCCTTCAGAGACTAAAGTAGCCTCTGTGGTCTCCCTAATCAGACCAACCCCAACTAAATTACCAAAAGTGAGCCCAGCTACTCCCTTGGATTGGCTATTAGTAGGTTTGCTCCCACCACCACTGCTATTAGTAGGGACACTAGGTGTAGCAGTAGGGGTTGTAGTGGTAGGAGCTGTGGTGCCTTTCTTTGGACAACTGGGATCTGTTGTCCAATGGCCTTTTATTTTACATAAATAGCACCATGGTTTCTTTTCCTTGTTCTGATTAAAGGAGGATTTGGACCCACCACCCCCACCAGAGTGTTTTTGTGGGCCTGATGAAGACTCATTTTTAGATTTGTCCCCACCCTTGTCAGAAGACTTACCATCCTTCTTTTTGTTGCCATCTTTGTCACCCCCTGTATGAACTTTTCTGTTCATTCTTGTTCTGACCCATTTGTCTGCCTTCTTTCCCAATTCTTGGGGAGAGGTCAGATCAGAGTCCACCAAGTACTGGTGCAACAAATCAGACACACAATTATTAAGAATATGCTCTCTCAGGATTAAGTTATACAGGCTGTCATAATCAGTAACTTTACTGCCATGTAACCACCCCTCCAAGGCCTTCACTGAATGGTCAATGAAATCAACCCAGTCTTGTGAAGACTCCTTTTTGGTCTCTCTGAACTTTATCCTGTATTGTTCAGTGGTTAAGCCATAACCATCCAGGAGTGCATTCTTAAGAACTTGGAAATTATTAGCATCATTTTCTTTCACAGTAAGGAGCCTATCCCTACCTTTTCCACTAAATGATAGCCATAGGATAGCAGCCCACTGCCTTTGAGGGACATCCTGTACAACACAGGCCCTCTCAAGTGCAGCAAACCACTTGTTAATGTCATCCCCCTCCTTATAAGGGGGAACTATCTTGTGCAGATTCCTGGAATCATGCTCCTTTGCAGGATGACTATGGGGAATACTGCTGCTGCCACCATGGGTATCTAAACCCAACTTCTGTCTTTCCTTCTCTAATTCAAAAGACTGTCTATCCAAATCCAGCTGTTGCTTTTTAAGCTTCAGTCTGGTTTGTTCCACCCTCAACTTATTGAGTTCCCTCTCTAACATTCTGTCATCAGGGTTGGTGGGAGGGACATTTCTAGAAACAGAGCTATGATGGGAATGAACAGAAGGAGACCTTGTCCTTACAGAAGCCAACTTAACAGCTTGGTTTACAGAAACATTACTACCAGTATGGTGAGAATAAATGCTTTTGCTATGATGTGAGACAACACTATTTATTTGGTGTGGCTCATCATCATTACCATCTATGCTAGATTGTCTAGTAATGGGCAGGCTAGGAAGTTTCTTTCCTGAATCTTTTCCTGGGGGAGTCCCTGAATCAGATTGGGAACTATTAGGTACTTTTTCAACAGATGGGGCACCTATGGCCTTATCCTGTTCTCTAAGCATGTTAAGTAACAGTTCCAAGGAAGGATTCTTCCCTACACTCAAACCTCTCTCTATACAGAGACTCCTTGCTCTTTTCCAGCTAAGGTTGTCATATGCAAGTTTGGACAGATCAACACTTTGGCCTGTGCCAGACATTTTTTAGAGAGAGTTAAAGTGATAGAAAAAGAGAAAAAAGTTTTCAGAACTTTTTGGAAAGACAGAAAAAAACTTTTTAAACTTTTAAGAACTTTTTGAAAGTTTAGAAGTACTTTTCAGCACTTAGAAAAGAGTGAAAAGAGTAAATGCAAAACTTTTTGGCTATGTGTATATACACTGACCTTGTTTTGTATATTTTTCTCTTATGAAAAGTACAATGACAAGAGTGGTAAGTAGTCTCAAGCACTTATCCCACCGCTGCCACCAATGTAGGAGGCTGGACTGGCTTGTAGTGAGTACCAAGGGGTACTGGCACCTTGCACCAGGCCCAGTTATCCCTTATTAGTGTATAGGGTGTCTAGCAGCTTAGGCTGATAGATAATGGTAGCTTAGCAGAGCAGCTTAGGCTGAACTAGGAGACGTGTGAAGCTACTACAGTACCACTTAGTGTCATATGCACAATATCATAAGAAAACACAATACACAGTTATACTAAAAATAAAGGTACTTTATTTTTATGACAATATGCCAAAGTATCTTAGAGTGTACCCTCAGTGAGAGGATAGGAAATATACACAAGATATATATACACAATAGCAAAAATATGCAGTATAGTCTTAGAAAACAGTGCAAACAATGTATAGTTACAATAGGATGCAATGGGGAAACATAGGGATAGGGGCAACACAAACCATATACTCCAAAAGTGGAATGCGAACCACGAATGGACCCCAAACCTATGTGACCTTGTAGAGGGTCGCTGGGACTATTAGAAAATAGTGAGAGTTAGAAAAATAACCCTCCCCAAGACCCTGAAAAGTGAGTGCAAAGTGCACTAAAGTTCCCCTAAGGACAAAGAAGTCGTGTTAGAGGAATAATGCAGGAAAGACACAAACCAGCAATGCAACAACTGTGGATTTCCAATCTAGGGTACCTGTGGAACAAGGGGACCAAGTCCAAAAGTCACAAGCAAGTCGGAGATGGGCAGATGCCCAGGAAATGCCAGCTGCGGGTGCAAAGAAGCTTCGACTGGACAGAAGAAGCTGAGGTTTCTGCAAGGAACAAAAAGAGCTAGAGACTTCCCCTTTGGTGGACGGATCCCTCTTGCCTTGGAGAGTCGTGCAGAAGTATTTTCCCGCCGAAAGGACGCCAACAAGCCTTGCTAGGCGCAAATTGTGCGTTTCACATTTTTGGACGCTGCTGGGGCACAGGAGGGACCAGGAGGTCGCAAAATGGACCTGAAGAGAGAGGAAACGTCGAGCAAGACAAAGAGCCCTCACTGAAGCAGGTACCACCCAGAGAAGTGCCAGAAACAGGCACTACGAGGATGCGTGAAACGGTGCTCGCCGAAGTTGCACAAAGGAGTCCCACGTCGCCGGAGACCAACTTAGAAAGTCGTGCAATGCAGGTTAGAGTGCCGTGGACCCAGGCTTGGCTGTGCACAAAGGATTTCCGCCGGAAGTGCACAGGGGCCGGAGTAGCTGCAAAGTCGCGGTTCCCAGCAATGCAGCCCAGCGAGGTGAGGCAAGGACTTACCTCCACCAAACTTGGGCTGAAGAGTCACTGGACTGTGGGGGTCCCTTGGACAGAGTCGCTGGATTCGAGGGACCTCGCTCGTTGTGCTGAGAGGAGACCCAAGGGACCGGTGATGCAGCTTTTTGGTGCCTGCGGTTGCAGGGGGAAGATTCCGTCGACCCACGGGAGATTTCTTCGGAGCTTCTGGTGCAGAGAGGAGGCAGGCTACCCCCACAGCATGCACAAGCAGGAAAACAGTCGAGAAGGCGGCAGGATCAGCGTTACAGAGTTGCAGTAGTCGTCTTTGCTACTATGTTGCAGGTTTGCAGGCTTCCAGCGCGGTCAGCGGTCGTTTCCTTATCAGAAGGTGAAGAGAGAGATGCAGAGGAACTCGGATGAGCTCTTGCATTCGTTATCTAAAGTTTCCCCAGAGACAGAGACCCTAAATAGCCAGAAAAGAGGGTTTGGCTACTTAGGAGAGAGGATAGGCTACTAACACCTGAAGGAGCAATCAGCAGGAGTCTCTGACGTCACCTGGTGGCACTGGCCACTCAGAGCTGTCCAGTGTGCCAGCAGCACCTCTGTTTCCAAGATGGCAGAGGTCTGGAGCACACTGGAGGAGCTCTGGACACCTCCCAGGGGAGGTGCAGGTCAGGGGAGTGGTCACTCCCCTTTCCTTTGTCCAGTTTCGCGCCAGAGCAGGGGCTAAGGGGTCCCTGAACCGGTGTAGACTGGCTTATGCAGAAGTGGGCACCTCTGTGCCCAACAAAGCATTTCCAGAAGCTGGGGGAGGCTACTCCTCCCCTGCCTTCACACCATTTTCCAAAGGGAGAGGGTGTCACACCCTCTCTCAGAGGAAGTTCTTTGTTCTGCCATCCTGGGCCAGGCCTGGCTGGACCCCAGGAGGGCAGCTGCCTGTCTGAGGGGTTGGCAGCAGCAGCAGCTGCAGTGAAACCCCAGGAAGGGCAGTTTGGCAGTACCAGGGTCTGTGCTACAGACCACTGGGATCATGGGATTGTGCCAACTATGCCAGGATGGTATAGAGGGGGCAATTCCATGATCATAGACATGTTACATGGCCATATTCGGAGTTACCATGGTGAAGCTACATATAGGTAGTGACCTATATGTAGTGCACGCGTGTAATGGTGTCCCCGCACTCACAAAGTTCAGGGAATTGGCTCTGAACACTGTGGGGGCACCTTGGCTAGTGCCAGGGTGCCCTCACACTAAGTAACTTTGCACCTAACCTTTACCAGGTAAAGGTTAGACATATAGGTGACTTATAAGTTACTTAAGTGCAGTGTAAAATGGCTGTGAAATAACGTGGACGTTATTTCACTCAGGCTGCAGTGGCAGGCCTGTGTAAGAATTGTCAGAGCTCCCTATGGGTGGCAAAAGAAATGCTGCAGCCCATAGGGATCTCCTGGAACCCCAATACCCTGGGTACCTCAGTACCATATAATAGGGAATTATAAGGGTGTTCCAGTAAGCCAATGTAAATTGGTTAAAATGGTCACTAGCCTGTCAGTGACAATTTGGAAAGAAATGAGAGAGCATAACCACTGAGGTTCTGGTTAGCAGAGCCTCAGTGAGACAGTTAGTCACTACACAGGTAACACATTCAGGCACACTTATGAGCTCTGGGGCCCTGGGTTACCAGGGTCCCAGTGACACATACAACTAAAACAACATATATACAGTGAAAAATGGGGGTAACATGCCAGGCAAGATGGTACTTTCCTACACTAGTTCAGCCTAAGCTGCTCTGCTAAGCTACCATTATCTATCAGCCTAAGCTGCTAGACACCCTATACACGAATAAGGGATAACTGGGCCTGGTGCAAGGTGCAAGTACCCCTTGGTACTCACTACAAGCCAGTCCAGCCTCCTACATTGGTTGTGCAGCGGTGGGATAAGTGCTTTGAGACTACTTACCACTCTTGTCATTGTACTTTTCATAAGAGAAAAATATACAAAACAGGTTGAGTGTATATACACATAGCCAAAACGTTTTGCATTTCCTCTTTTCACTCTATTCTAACTGCTGAAAAGTACTTCTAACTTTCTAAAAAGTTCTAAAAAGTTTTTAAAGTTTTTTCTCTCTTTCTAAAAGCTCTGACAAACTTTTTATCTTTTACTATCACTTTAACTCTCTCTAAAAATGTCTGGCACAGGCCAAAATGTTGATCTGTCCAAACTTGCAAATGACCACCTTAGCTGGAAAGGAGCAAGGAGTCTCTGTGAAGAGAGAGGTTTGAGTGTAGGGAAGAATCCTTCCTTGGAACTGTTACTTAACATGCTTAGAGAACAGGATAAGGCTAGAAGTGCCCCATCTGTTGAAAAAGTAGCTAATGGTTCCCAATCTGATCCAGGGACTCTCCCAGGAAATGATTCAGGAAAGAAACTTCCTAGCCTGCCCATTACTAGACAGTCTAGCATAGTTGGTAATGATGAAGAGCCACACCATACAAATAGTGTTGTCTCACATCATAGCAAAAGCATTTATTCTCACCACAGTGGTACTGATGTTTCTGTTAGCCAAGCTGTTAGGGTGCCCTCTGTAAGGGACAGGTCTCCTTCTGTCCATTCTCACCATACTTCTGTTTCAAGGCATGTCCCTCTCACCCACCCTGATGACAGATTGTTAGAAAGGGAGCTCAATAGATTGAGAGTGGAACAAACCAGACTGAAGCTCAAGAAGCAACAGCTGGATTTGGATAGACAGACTTTAGAAGTAGAGAAGGAGAGACAGAAACTGGGTTTAGAAACCCATGGTGGCAGCAGCAGTATTCCCCATAGTCATCCTGCAAAAGAGCATGATTCCAGGAATCTGCATAAGATAGTTCCGCCTTATAAGGAGGGGGATGACATTAACAAGTGGTTTGCTGCACTTGAGAGGGCCTGTGTTGTACAGGATGTCCCTCAAAGGCAGTGGGCTGCTATCCTATGGCTATCATTTAGTGGAAAAGGTAGGGATAGGCTCCTTACTGTGAAAGAAAGTGATGCCAATAATTTTACAGTTCTTAAGAATGCACTCCTGGATGGTTATGGCTTAACCACTGAACAGTACAGGATAAAGTTCAGAGAGACCAAAAAGGAGTCTTCACAAGACTGGGTTGATTTCATTGACCATTCAGTGAAGGCCTTGGAGGGGTGGTTACATGGCAGTAAAGTTACTGATTATGACAGCCTGTATAACTTGATCCTGAGAGAGCATATACTTAATAATTGTGTGTCTGATTTGTTGCACCAGTACTTGGTGGACTCTGATCTGACCTCTCCCCAAGAATTGGGAAAGAAGGCAGACAAATGAGTCAGAACAAGGGTGAACGGAAAAGTTCATACAGGGGGTGACAAAGATGGCAACAAAAAGAAGGATGGTAAGTCTTCTGACAAGGGTGGGGACAAATCTAAAAATGAGTCTTCATCAGGCCCACAAAAACACTCTGGTGGGGGTGGTGGGTCCAAATCCTCCTTTAATCAAAACAAAGAAAAGAAACCATGGTGCTATTTATGTAAAGTAAAAGGCCATTGGACAACAGATCCCAGTTGTCCAAAGAAAAGCACCAAGCCTCCTACCACTACAACCCCTACTGCTACCCCTAGTGTCCCTACTAATAGCAGTGGTGGTGGGAGCAAACCTACTAATAGCCAATCCAAGGGAGTAGCTGGGCTCACTATTGGTAACTTAGTTGGGGTTGGCCTTGTTAGGGAGGCCAGAGAGGCTGTGTTAGTCTCTGAGGGAGCTATTGATTTAGCCACCTTAGTTGCTTGTCCCCTTAATATGGATAAGTACAAGCAGCTACCCCTAATAAATGGTGTTGAGGTTCAGGCCTACAGGGACACTGGTGCCAGTGTGACTATGGTCATAGAGAAACTGGTCCACCCTGAACAACACCTACTTGGTCACCAGTACCAAGTAACCCATGCTCACAACAACACACTTAGCCACCCCATGGCTGTTGTTAATCTCAACTGGAGTGGGGTTACTGGTCCAAAGAAAGTTGTGGTAGCCACAGATTTACCTGTAGACTGTCTACTAGGAAATGATTTGGAGACATCAGCTTGGTCAGATGTGGAGTTGGAGGCCCATGCAGCAATGCTGGGCATCCCAGGGCATATTTTTGCTTTAACCAGGGCTCAGGCCAAAAAGCAAAAAGGACAGGGAAGCTTGGATCCTGGAACAATGGACCAAGTGCTCCCTAAAGCTAGGGCTAGTAGAAGCAAACCACTTCCTACTATCCCTCCCTCTACAGTGGATTCTACTTCTGAGGAAGAAGAATTCCCTCCCTGTGCAGAACCTACACCAGAGGAGCTTCAAGCAGACACTGCTGAGCTTTTGGGTGAAGGGGAGCCTGCCAGGGAGGAGCTGAGTGTGGCACAGAAACCTGTCCCACATTAGAGGGTCTAAGACAGCAAGCTGTCAAACAGGCTAATGGGGATGTCAGTGACTCTCACAGAGTTTACTGGGAGGACAACCTCTTGTACACTGAAGCAAGGGATCCTAAACCTGGAACTGCCAGGAGATTAGTGATTCCTCAGGAGTACAGAAAGTTCCTCCTAACTCTTGCACACGACATTCCCCTAGCTGGGCATCTGGGACAAATGAAAACTTGGGACAGACTTGTTCCCTTGTTTCATTGGCCTAGAATGTCTGAGGACACAAAAGATTTTTGTAAGTCCTGTGAAACCTGTCAAGCCAGTGGCAAGACAGGTGGCACTCCAAAGGCACCCCTTATTCCACTGCCTGTGGTTGGGGTTCATTTTGAAAGGGTAGGGGTTGACATAGTTGGCCCCCTTGACCCTCCTACTGCGTCAGGCAATAGGTTTATCTTGGTGGTAGTGGACCATGCCACAAGATATCCTGAAACAATTCCTTTAAGGACCACTACAGCACCTGCAGTGGCAAAGGCCCTCCTAGGAATATTTTCTAGGGTGGGCTTCCCAAAGGAAGTAGTATCAGACAGGGGAAGCAATTTCATGTCTGCATACTTAAAGGCCATGTGCAAGGAGTGTGGTGTAACTTACAAGTTCACTACACCCTATCATCCACAAACAAATGGACTGGTGGAGAGATTTAATAAAACTCTCAAAGGCATGATAATGGGTCTCCCTGAAAAACTCCGCAGGAGATGGGATATCCTGTTACCTTGCCTCCTTTTTGCCTATAGGGAGGTACCCCAGAAAGGAGTGGGCTTCAGCCCCTTTGAACTCCTCTTTGGTCACCCTGTTAGGGGTCCACTAACACTTGTCAAGGAGGGTTGGGAACAACCTTTAAAAGCTCCAAAGCAAGATATTGTGGATTATGTACTTGGCCTCAGATCAAGGATGGCTGAGTATATGAAAAAGGCCAGTAAAAACCTTCAGGCCAGCCAAGAGCTCCAGAAGCAATGGCATGATCAGAAGGCTGTTTTGGTTCAGTACAAACCAGGGCAGAAAGTGTGGGTCTTGGAGCCTGTGGCCCCAAGAGCACTCCAAGATAAATGGAGTGGACCCCACACAATTGTTGAGAAAAAGGGTGAAGTCACCTATTTAGTTGACTTAGGCACTGCAAGGAATCCCCTTAGGGTACTCCATGTAAACCGCCTGAAACCCTACTATGACAGGGCTGATCTCACCCTGCTCATGGCAACTGATGAGGGACAGGAAGAAGACAGTGATCCTCTACCTGATCTCTTCTCTTCCACAGAACAAGATGCTCTTGTGGAAGGTGTAGTTTTGGCTGATTGTCTTACTGCTGAGCAGAAAGACCATTGCATAAATCTCCTAGATCAATTCTCTGAACTCTTCTCTACTGTGCCAGGTACCACTTCTTGGTGTGAGCCCATTATAGATACTGGAGACAGTTTACCTGTCAAAAGTAAGATCTATAGGCAGCCTGACCATGTCAGGGACTGCATAAAGCAAGAGGTGCAGAAAATGTTCGAACTAGGAGTGGTTGAGCACTCTGAAAGTCCATGGGCTTCTCCTGTGGTACTTGTACCAAAACCCCATTCCAAAGATGGAAAGAAGGAAATGCGGTTTTGTGTAGACTATAGAGGTCTCAACCTGGTAACCAAAACTGAGGCTCACCCTATACCCAGGGCAGATGAGCTCATAGATACACTGGCATCTGCCAAGTATCTAAGCACTTTTGATTTGACTGCAGGGTATTGGCAGATCAAATTGTCAGAAGATGCTAAACCTAAAACTGCATTTTCAACCATTGGAGGCCATTACCAATTTACAGTAATGCCTTTTGGTTTGAAAAATGCACCTGCCACTTTTCAAAGGTTGGTGAACACAGTCCTGCAAGGGCTGGAGGCTTTCAGTGCAGCATATTTGGACGATATAGCTGTCTTTAGCTCCAGCTGGGATGATCACCTGGCCCTCCTATGGAAAGTTTTGGAGGCCCTGTAAAAGGCAGGCCTCACTATCAAGGCTTCAAAGTGCCAGATAGGGCAGGGTAAGGTGGTTTATCTGGGACACCTTGTTGGTGGGGAACAGATTGCACCACTTCAGGGGAAAATCCAAACAATTATTGATTGTGTTCCCCCTACCACTCAGACTCAGGTGAGAGCCTTCCTAGGCCTCACTGGGTATTACAGGAGGTTCATTAAGAACTATGGCTCCATTTCAGCCCCTCTTAATGACCTCACATCCAAGAAAATGCCTAAAAAGGTATTATGGACAGCAAACTGTCAGAAAGCTTTTGAGGAGCTGAAGCAGGCCATGTGCTCTGCACCTGTCCTGAAAAGCCCTTGTTACTCTAAAAAATTCTATGTCCAAACTGATGCATCTGAATTAGGAGTAGGGGCAGTCCTATCACAACTTAATTCTGAGGGCCAGGATCAACCTGTTGCTTTTATTAGTAGGAGGTTGACACCTAGAGAAAAGTGTTGGTCTGCCATAGAGAGGGAGGCCTTTGCTGTGCTCTGGGCTCTGAAGAAGTTGAGGCCATACCTGTTTGGCACTCACTTCATTGTTCAGACAGACCACAAACCTCTACTTTGGCTAAAACAAATGAAAGGTGAAAATCCTAAATTGTTGAGGTGGTCCATATCCCTACAGGGAATGGACTATACAGTGGAACATAGACCTGGGAGTAGCCACTCCAATGCAGATGGACTCTCCAGATATTTCCACTTAGACAATGAAGACCCATCAGGTAATGACTAGTCTTATTGTCCTTCGTTTGGGGGGGGTTGTGTGGGAAAGTACCATCTTGCCTGGCATGTTACCCCCATTTTTCACTGTATATATGTTGTTTTAGTTGTATGTGTCACTGGGACCCTGCCAGCTAGGGCCCCAGTGTTCATAAGTGTGCCCTGAATGTGTTACCTGTGTTATGACTAACTGTCTCACTGAGGCTCTGCTATCCAGAACCTCAGTGGTTATGCTCTCTCCTTTCTTTCCAAATTGTCACTAACAGGCTAATGACTAATTTCACCAATTTACATTGACATCCTTTGTAGGAGGCTGGACTGGCTTGTAGTGAGTACCAAGGGGTACTTACACCTTGCACCAGGCCCAGGTATCCCTTATTAGTGTATAGGGTGTCTAGCAGCTTAGGCTGATAGATAATGGTAGCTTAGCAGAGCAGCTTAGGCTGAACTAGGAGACGAGTGAAGCTCCTACAATACCACTAGTGTCATATGCACAATATCAGAAGAAAACACAATACACAGATATACTAAAAATAAAGGTACTTTATTTTTATGACAATATGCCAAAAGTATCTCAGTGAGTACCCTCAGTATGAGGATAGCAAATATACACAAGATATATGTACACAATACCAAAAATATGCAGTATAGTATTAGAAAACAGTGCAAACAATGTATAGTTACAATAGGATGCAATAGGGACACATAGGGATAGGGGCAACACAAACCATATACTCCAAAAGTGGAATGCGAACCACGAATGGACCCCAAACCTATGTGACCTTGTAGAGGGTCGCTGGGACTGTAAGAAAACAGTGAGGGTTAGAAAAATAGCCCACCCCAAGACCCTGAAAAGTGAGTGCAAAGTGCACTAAAGTGCCCCAAAGGACATAGAAGTCGTGATAGGGGAATTCTGCAGGAAAGACACAAACCAGCAATGCAACAATGATGGATTTCCAAACGAGGGTACCTGTGGAACAAGGGGACCAAGTCCAAAAGTCACAAGCAAGTCGGAGATGGGCAGTTGCCCAGGAAATGCCAGCTGTGGGTGCAAAGAAGCTGCTACTAGGCAGTAGAAGCTGAGGATTCTGCAGGAACGACAACGGCTAGAAACTTTCCTTTTGGAGGATGGATGTCCCACGTCGTGAAGAGTCGTTCAGAAGTGATTTCCCGCCGAAAGACCGCCAACAAGCCTTGCTAGCTGCAAATCATGCGGTTAGGGTTTTTGGATGCTGCTGTGGCCCAGGAGGGAACAGGATGTTGCCAATTGCATCAGAGGACAGAGGGGGTGCCCAGCAAGACAAGGAGCCCTCTCAGAAGCAGGCAGCACCCGACGAAGTGCAGGAACAGGCATTACAAAGAGGAGTGAAACAGTGCTCACCCGAAGTTGCACAAAGGAGTCCCACGCCGACGAAGGACAACTTAGAAAGTCGTGCAATGCAGGTTAGAGTGCCGTGGACCCAGGCTTGGCTGTACACAAAGGATTTCCGCCGGAAGTGCACAGAGGCCGGAGTACCTGCAAAAGACGCAGTTCCCAGCAATGCAGTCTGGCGTGGGGAGGCAAGGACTTACCTCCACCAAACTTGGACTGAAGAGTAACTGGACTGTCAGAGTTACTTGGACAGAGTTGCTGGATTCAAGGGACCTCGCTCGTTGTGCTGAGAGGAGACTCAGGGGACCGGTGATGCAGTTCTTTGGTGCCTGGGGTAGCAGGGGGAAGATTCCGTCGACCCACGGGAGATTTCTTCGGAGCTTCTAGTGCAGAGAGGAGGCAGACTACCCCCACAGCATGCACCACCAGGAAAACAGTCGAGAAGGCGGCAAGATCAGCGTTACAGAGTTGCAGTAGTCGTCTTCGCTACTTTGTTGCAGTTTTGCAGGCTTCCAGCGCGGTCAGCAGTCGATTCCTTGGCAGAAGGTGAAGAGAGAGATGCAGAGGAACTTTGATGAGCTCTTGCATTCGTTATCTAAAGAATTCCCCAAAGCAGAGACCCTAAATAGCCAGAAAAGGAGGTTTGGCTACGTAGGAGAGAGGATAGGCAAGCAACACCTGAAGGAGCCTATCAGAAGGAGTCTCTGACGTCACCTGCTGGCACTGGCCACTCAGAGCAGTCCAGTGTGCCAGCAGCACCTCTGTTTCCAAGATGGCAGAGGTCTGGAGCACACTGGAGGAGCTCTAGGCACCTCCCAGGGGAGGTGCAGGTCAGAGGAGTGGTCACTCCCCTTTCCTTTGTCCAGTTTTGCGCCAGAGCAGGGCTGGGGGATCCCTGAACCGGTGTAGACTGGCTTATGCAGAAATGGGCACCATCTGTGCCCATGAAAGCCTTTCCAGAGGCTGGGGGAGGCTAATCCTCCCCAGCCCTAACACCTTTTTCCAAAGGGAGAGGGTGTAACTCCCTCTCTCTGAGGAAGTCCTTTGTTCTGCCTTCCTGGGCCAAGCCTGGCTGGACCCCAGGAGTGCAGAAACCTGTCTGAGGGGTTGGCAGCAGCAGCAGCTGCAGTGAAACTCCGGGAAAGGTAGTTTGGCAGTACCCGGGTCTGTTCTAGAGACTCGGGTATCATGGAATTGTCTCCCCAATGCAAGAATGGCATTGGGGTGACAATTCCATGATCTTAGACATGTTACATGGCCATGTTCGGAGTTACCATTGTGACGCTATACATATGTTGTGACATATGTATAGTGCACACGTGTAATGGTGTCCCTGAACTCACAAAGTCCGGGGAATTTGCCCTGAACAATGTGGGGGCACCTTGGCTAGTGCCAGGGTGCCCACACACTAAGTAACTTAGCACCCAACCTTTACCAGGTAAAGGTTAGACATATAGGTGACTTATAAGTTACTTAAGTGCAGTGGTAAATGGCTGTGAAATAACGTGGACGTTATTTCACTCAGGCTGCAATGCAGGCCTGTGTAAGAATTGTCAGAGCTCCCTATGGGTGGCAAAAGAAATGCTGCAGCCCATAGGGATCTCCTGAAACTCCAATACCCTGGGTACCTCAGTACCATATACTAGGGAATTATAAGGGTGTTCCAGTATGCCAATGTAAATTGGTGAAATTGGTCACTAGCCTGTTAGTGGCAATTTGGAAAGAAATGAGAGAGCATAACCACTGAGGTTCTGAATAGCAGAGCCTCAGTGAGACAGTTAGTTATAACACAGGTAACACATACAGGGCACACTTATGAGCACTGGGGCCCTGGCTGGCAGGGTCCCAGTGACACATACAACTAAAACAACATATATACAGTGAAATATGGGGGTAACATGCCAGGCAAGATGGTACTTTCCTACACAACCCCCCCCCAAACGAAGCACAATAAGACTAGCCGTGACCTGATGAGTCTTCATTGTCTAAGTGGAAATATCTGGAGAGTCCATCTGTATTGGAGTGGGTACTCCCAGGTCTATGTTCCACTGTATAGTCCATTCCCTGTAGGGATATGAACCACCTCAACAATTTAGGGTTTTCACCTTTCATTTGTTTAAGCCAAAGTAGAGGTTTGTAGTCTGTCTGAACAATGAAGTGAGTGCCAAACAGGTATGGCCTCAACTTCTTCAGTGCCCAGTCCACAGCAAAGGCCTCCCTCTCTATAGCAGACCAACGCTTTTCTCTAGGGGTCAAACTCCTGCTGATAAAAGCAACAGGTTGCTCCTGGCCCTCAGAATTAAGTTGTGATAAGACTGCCCCCACCCCTAATTCAGATGCATCAGTTTGGACAATGAATTTTTTGGAGTAACAGGGGCTTTTCAGGACAGGTGCAGAGCACATGGCCTGCTTCAGCTCCTCAAAAGCTTTCTGACAGTTTGCTGTCCATAATACCTTTTTAGGCATCTTCTTAGATGTGAGGTCATTAAGAGGGGCTGCAATGGAGCCATAGTTCTTTATGAACCTCCTGTAATACCCAGTGAGGCCTAGGAAGCCTCTCACCTGAGTCTGAGTTGTAGGGGGAACCCAATCTATAATAGTTTGGATTTTCCCCTGAAGTGGTGCAATCTGTTCTCCACCTACCAGGTGTCCCAGATAAACCACTTTCCCCTGCCCTATCTGGCACTTTGAAGCCTTGATAGTGAGGCCTGCCTTCTGCAGGGCCTCCAAAACTTTACATAGGTGGACCAGGTGATTATCCCAGCTGGAGCTAAAGACAGCTATATCATGTAGATATGTTGCACTAAAAGCTTCCAGCCCTTGCAGGACTGTGTTCACCAACCTTTGAAAAGTGGCAGGTGCATTTTTCAATCCAAAAGGCATTACTGTGAATTGGTAGTGCCCTCCAATGGTTGAAAATGCAGTTTTTGCTTTAGCATCCTCTGATAATTTGATCTGCCAATACCCTGCAGTCAAATCAAAGGTGCTTAGATACTTGGCAGATGCCAGTGTATCTCTTAGCTCATTTGCCCTGGGTATAGGGTGAGCATCAGTTTTAGTTACCTGGTTGAGACCTCTGTAGTCAACACAAAATCTTATTTCCTTCTTTCCATCTTTGGAATGAGGTTTTGGTACAAGTACCACAGGAGAGGCCCATGGACTTTCAGAGTGCTCAACCACTCCCAGTTCAAGCATTTTCTGCACCTCTTGTTTTATGCAGTCTCTCACATGGTCAGGCTGCCTATAGATCTTACTTTTGACAGGCAAACTGTCTCCAGGATCTATAGTTTGCTCGCACCAAGAAGTGGTGCCTGGCACAGTAGAAAAGAGTTCAGAAAACTGACCCAGGAGATTTATGCAGTGGTCTTTCTGCTCAGCAGTAAGACAATCTGCTAAAACTACACCTTCCACTAGAGTGTCTTGTTCTGTGGAAGAGAAGAGATCAGGGAGAGGGCCACTCTCTTCTTCCTGTCCTTCATCTGTTGCCATGAGCAGGGTGAGATCAGCCCTGTCATAGTAGGGTTTTAGGCGAAGAACATGGAGCACCCTAAGGGGACTCCTGGCAGTGCCTAAGTCAACTAAGTAGGTGACTTCACCGTTTTTCTCAACAATAGTGTGGGATCCACTCCACTTATCTTGACCCACACTTTCTGCCCTTGTTGGTACTGAATCAGAACAGCCTTCTGGTCATGCCATTGCTTTCGGAGCTCTTGGCTGGCCTGAAGGTTTTTACTGGCCTTTTTCATGTACTCAGCCATTCTGGATCTTAGGCCAAGTACATAGTCCACTATGTCTTGCTTTGGAGCTTTTAAAGGTTGTTCCCAACCCTCCTTCACAAGTGTTAGGGGACCTCTTACAGGGTGTCCAAATAGGAGTTCAAAGGGGCTGAAGCCCACTCCTTTCTGGGGTACCTCCCTGTAAGCAAAAAGGAGGCAAGGTAACAGGACATCCCATCTCCTGCAGAGTTTTTCAGGGAGTCCCATTATCATTCCTTTAAGAGTTTTATTAAACCTCTCAACCAGTCCATTTGTTTGTGGACGATAGGGTGTGGTGAACTTGTATGTCACACCACATTCCTTCCACATGGCCTTTAAGTAAGCAGACATGAAATTGCTTCCCCTGTCTGATACCACCTCTTTTGGGAAGCCCACCCTGGAAAAGATTCCCAGGAGGGCCTTTGCCACTGCAAGAGCTGTAGTGGTCCTTAGAGGAATTGCTTCAGGATATCTGGAGGCATGGTCCACTACCACCAAGATAAACCTATTGCCTGAAGCAGTAGGAGGGTCAAGGGGAACAACTATGTCAACCCCTACCCTTTCAAAGGGAACCCCAACCACAGGCAGTGGAATAAGGGGTGCCTTTGGAGTGCCACCTGTTTTGCCACTGGCTTGACAGGTTTCACAGGACTTACAAAATTCTTTTGTGTCCTCTGACATTCTAGGCCAATGAAACAAGGGGACAAGCCTGTCCCAAGTTTTCATTTGCCCCAAATGTCCAGCTAAGGGAATGTCGTGGACTAGAGTTAGGAGGAACTTTCTGTATTCCTGAGGAATCACCAATCTCCTGGCAGCTCCAGGTTTTGGATCCCTTGCTTCAGTATACAAAAGGTTGTCCTCCCAGTAAACTCTGTGAGAGTCACTGACATCCCCATTTGCTTGTTTGACAGCTTGCTGTCTTAGACCCTCTAGTGTGGGACAGGTATGCTGTGCCACACTCAGCTCCTCCCTGGCAGGCCCCCCTTCACCCAAAAGCTCAGCAGTGTCTGCTTCCAGCTCCTCTGGTGTAGGTTCTGCACAGGGTGGACATTTTTCCTCCTCAGAGGTTGAATCCACTGTAGAGGGAGGGATAGTAGGTAGTGATTTGCCTTTACTAACCCTAGCTTTAGGGAGCACTTGGTCCATTCTTCCAGGATCCAAGTCACCCTGTCCTTTTTGCTTTTAGGCCTGAGCCCTGGTTAAAGCAAAAATATGCCCTGGAATGCCCAGCATTGCTGCTTGAGCCTCCAACTCCACTTCTGCCCAAGCTGATGTTTCTAAATCGTTCCCTAGTAGACAATCTACAGGTAAATCTGAGGCAACCACAACTTTCTTTGGACCTGTAACCCCCCCCCAGTTGAGATTCACAACAGCCATGGGGTGGCTAAGAGTGTTGTTATGAGCATCAGTCACTTGGTACTGGTGACCAAGTAGGTGTTGTTCAGGGTGTACCAGTTTCTCTATTACCATGGTAACACTGGCACCTGTGTCCCTGTAGGCCTGAACCTCAACACCATTTATTAGGGGTAGTTGCTTGTACTTATCCATATTAAGGGGACAAGCAACTAAGGTGGCTAAATCAATAGCCCCCTCAGAGACTAACACAGCCTCTGTGGTCTCCCTAACAAGACCAACCCCAACTAAATTACCAAAAGTGAGCCCAGCTACTCCCTTGGATTGGCTATTAGTAGGTTTTCTCCCACCACCACTGCTATTACTAGGGGCACTAGGTGTAGCAGCAGGGGTTTTAGTGGTAGGAGGTTTGGTGCTTTTCTTTGGGCAACTGGGATCAGTTGTCCAATGGCCTTTTATTTTACATAAATAGCACCATGATTTCATTTCTTTGTTTTGATTTCAAGAGGATTTGGGCCCACCACCCCCACCAGAGTGTTTTTGTGGGCCTGATGAAGACTCATTTTTAGATTTGTCCCCACCCTTGTCAGAAGACTTACCATCCTTCTTCTTGCCATCCTTGTCACCCCCTGTATGAACCTTTCTGTTCACCCTTGTTCTGACCCATTTGTCTGCCTTCTTTCCCAATTCTTGGGGAGAGGTCAGATCAGAGTCTATTAGGTACTGGTGTAACAAATCAGACACACAATTATTAAGAATATGCTCTCTCAGGATTAAGTTATACAGGTTTTCATAGTCAGAAACTTTACTGCCATGTAACCACCGCTCCAAGGCCTTCATTGAATGGTCAACAAAGTCTACCCAGTCTTGTGAAGGCTCCTTTTTGGTTTCTCTGAACTTGATCCTGTACTGTTCAGTGGTTAAGCCATAACCATCAAGGAGTGCATTCTTAAGAACTTTAAAATCATTGGCATCACTTTCCTTAACAGTAAGGAGCCTATCCCTACCCTTTCCACTGAAAGATAACCATAGGATAGCAGCCCACTGTCTTTGAGGGACCCCCTGTACATTACAGGCCCTCTCAAGTGCAGCAAACCACTTGTTAATGTCATCCCCCTCCTTGTAAGGGGGAACTATCTTGTGCAGATTCCTAGAATCATGCTCTTTTACAGGATTACTATCTGTAATACTGCTGCTGCCACCATGGGGTCCTAACCCCAACCTCTGTCTTTCTTTTTCTAAGTCAAATGCTTGTCTATCTATATCCAGCTGTTCCTTCTTGAGCTTCAGCCTGGATTCTTCCACTCTCAATCTATTGAGCTCCCTTTCTAACACTCTGTCTTCAGGGAGGGTGGGTTGGGCATGCCTTGACACAGAATAATTGTGAGAATGAACAGAGAGAGACCTGTCCCTAACAGATGGCACTCTCACAACCTTGCCTAAAGGAGTTACCTCTATACTATGATGAGAACTCACATCAGTACCATCCCTGCTAGGTGGTCTGCTAATGGGCAGGTTGGGAAGGTTCCCTTCTAACTCCTTTACTAGGGGTGCCCCAGAATCAGAGTGGGAACCATCAGCTAATCTCTCACCAGAAGTGCCAACTAAGGTCTTATCTTGTTCAATGAGCATGTTAACTAATAGTTCTCTAGAGGGATTCTTCCCTACCCCTAAACCTCTTTCAATGCAGAGACTCCTTGCTCCTTTCCAGCTAAGGTGATCATAAGCAAGTTTGGTCACATCAACAGTTCGACCTGTGCCAGACATTATAGAAAAGGTTTAAGGGACAGAAAAAGAAAGAAAAAGTTTCAGAACTTTTTAAAGAACAGAAAAAAAACTTTTACAACTTTTTAAGAACTTTTTGAAAGTTTTAGAGCTTCTTTTCAGCACTTAGGAAAAGAGTAAGAGAAGAAAAGCAAAACTTTTTGGTTAGGTGTAGATACACTGAACTTGTTTTGTATATTTTTCTCTTATGAAAAGTACAAAATGACAAAGTGGTAAGTAGTTGCAAGTACTTATCCCACCGCTGCACAACCAATGTAGGAGGATGGACTGGCTTGTAGTGGGTACCAACGGGTACTTACACCTTGCACCAGGCCCAGGTATCCCTTATTAGTGTAGAGGGGTGTCTAGCAGCTTAGGCTGACAGAAAAGGTAGTTTAGCAGAGCTGCTTAGGCTGAACTAGGAGACGAGTGAAGCTCCTACAGTACCACTAGTGTCATATGCACAATATCATAGGAAAGCACAATACACAGATATACTAAAAATAAAGGTACTTTATTTTTATGACAATATGCCAAAAGTATCTCAGTGAGTACCCTCAGTATGTGGATAGAAAATATACACAAGATATATGTACACAATACCAAAATATGCAGTAATAGCAATAGAAAACAGTGCAAACAATGTATAGTCACAATAGAATGCAAAGGGGGCACATAGGGATAGGGGCACGACAAACCATATACTCTAGAAGTGGAATGCGAACCACAAATGGACCCCAAAACTATGCGACCTTGTAGAGGGTCACTGGGACTGTGAGGAAACAGTGAGGGTTAGGAAAATAGCCCACCCCAAGACCCTGAAAAGTGGGTGCAAAGTTCACCTAAGTTCCCCAAAGAGCACAGAAGTCGTGATAGGGGAGTTCTGCAAGTAAGACCAACACCAGCAATGAAACAACAATGGATTTCCTGACGAGCGTACCTGTGGAACAAGGGGACCATGTCCAAGAGTCACGATCAAGTCGGGAGTGGGCAGATGCCCAGGAAATGCCAGCTGTGGGTGCAAAGAAGCTGCCACCGGATGGTGGAAGCTGTAGATTCTGCAAGAACGACAAGGGCTAGAAACTTCCCCTTTGGAGGATAGATGTTCCACTTCGTGAAGAGTCGTGCAGGGGTGTTTCCGTGCAGAAAGAACGCAAACAAGCCTTGCTAGCTGTAAGGGCCGTTGTTAGGGTTTTTGGATGCTACTGTGGCCCAGGAGAGATAAGGATGTCGCCAATTGCGTGAGGAGACAGAGGGGGCGTCCAGCAAGACAAGGAGCCCTCTCAGAAGCAAGCAGCACCCGCAGAAGTGCCGGAACAGGCACTACGAAGTGGAGTGAACAGGAGCTCACCGAAGTCACAAAAGAGGGTCCCACGACGCCAGAGGACAACTCAGAAGGTCGTGCACTGCAGGTTAGAGTGCCGGGGACCCAGGCTTGGCTGTGCACAAAGGAAATCCTGGAAGAGTGCACACAAGCCGGAGTAGCTGCAAAACACGCGGTTCCCAGCAATGCAGTCTAGCGTGGGGAGGCAAGGACTTACCTCCACCAAACTTGGACTGAAGAGTCACTGGACTGTGGGAGTCACTTGGACAGAGTTGCTGAGTTCAAGGGACCTCGCTCATTGTGCTGAGAGGAGACCCAGAGGACAGGTGATGCAGTTCTTTGGTGCCTGCGGTTGCAGGGGGAAGATTCCGTCGACCCGTGGGAGATTTCTTCAGAGCTTCTAGAGCAGAGAGGAGGCAGACTACCCCCACATCATGCACACCAGGAAAACAGTTGAGAAGGCGGCAGGATCAGCGTTACAAGGTCGCAGTAGTCATCTTTGCTACTTTGTTGCAGTTTTGCAGGCTTCCAGCGCGGTCATCAGTCGATTCCTTGGCAGAAGGTGAAGAGAGAGATGCAGAGGAACTCTGATGAGCTCTTGCATTCGTTATCTAAAGAATTCCCCAAAGCAGAGACCCTAAATAGCCAGAAAAGGAGGCTTGGCTACTTAGGAGAGAGGATAGGCTAGCAACACCTGGAGGAGCCTATCAGAAGGAGTCTCTGACGTCACCTGCTGGCACTGGCCACTCAGAGTAGTCCAGTGTGCCAGCAGCACCTCTGTTTCCAAGATGGCAGAGGTCTGGAGCACACTGGAGGAGCTCTGGGCACAGGTCAGCAGAGTGGTCACTCCCCTTTCCTTTGTCCAGTTTCGTGCCAGAGCAGGGCTGGGGGATCCCTGAACTGGTGTAGACTGGCTTATGCAGAAATGGGCACCATCTGTGCCCATGAAAGCATTTCCAGAGGCTGGGGGAGGCTACTCCTCCCCAGCCCTAACACCTTTTTCCAAAGGGAGAGGGTGTAACACCCTCTCTCTGAGGAAGTCCTTTGTTCTGCCTTCCTGGGCCAAGCCTGGCTGGACCCCAGGAGGGCAGAAACCTGTCTGAGGGGTTGGCAGCAGCAGCAGCTGCAGTGAAACCCCGGGAAATGTAGTTTGGCAGTACCCGGGTCTGAGCTAGAGACTCGGGGGATCAAGGAATTGTCTCCCCAATGCCAGAATGGCATTGGGGTGACAATTCCATGATCTTAGACATGTTACATGGCTATGTTCGGAGTTACCATTGTGACGCTATACATATGTCGTGACATATGTATAGTGCACACGTGTAATGGTGTCCCCGCACTCACAAACTCTGGGGACTTTGCCCTGAACAATGTGGGAGCACCTTGGCTAGTGCCAGGGTGCCCACAGACTAAGTAACTTAGCACCCAACCTTTACCGGGTAAAGGTTAGACATATTGGTGACTTATAAGTTCTTAAGTGCAGTGGTAAATGGCTGTGAAATAACGTGGACGTTATTTCCCTCAGGCTGCAAGGGCAGGCCTGTGTAAGAATTGTCAGAGCTCCCTATGGGTGGCAAAAGAAATGCTGCAGCCCATAGGGATCTCCTGGAACCCCAATACCCTGAGTACCTCAGTACCATATTCTAGGGAATTATAAGGGTGTTCCAGTATGCCAATGTAAATTGGTGAAATTGGTCACTAGACTGTTAGTGACAATTTAGAAAGAAATGAGAGAGCATAACCACTGAGGTTCTGAATAGCAGAGCCTCAGTGAGACAGTTAGTCATAACACAGGTAACACATACAGGGCACACTTATGAGCACTGGGGCCCTGGCTGGCAGGGTCCCAGTGACACATACAACTAAAACAACATATATACAGTGAAATATGGGGGTAACATGCCAGGCAAGATGGTACTTTCCTACAGGTGTACATACACTGGACTTGTTTTGTATATTTTTCTCTTATGAAAAGTACAAAATGACAAAGTGGTAAGTAGTTGCAAGTACTTATCCAACCGCTGCACAACCAATGTAGGAGACTGGCCTGGCTTGTAGTGAGTACCAAGTGGTACTTACACTTTGCACCAGGTCCAGGTATCCCTTATTAGTGTAGAAGAGGTGTCTAGCAGCTTTGGCTGATAGAAAAGGGTAGCTTAGCAGAGCAGCTTAGGCTGAACTAGGAGACATGCAAAGCTCCCACTATACCACAAGTGTCATATGCACAATATCATAAGAAAACACAATACACAGATATACTAAAAATAAAGGTACTTTATTTTTATGACAATATGCCAAAAGTATCTCAGTGAGTACCCTCAGTATGAGGATAGCAAATATACACAAGATATATGTACACAATACCAGAATTATGCAGTAATAGCATTAGAAAGCAATGCAAGCAATGTACAGTCACAATAGATTGCAATGAGAGCACATAGGTATAGGGGCAACACAAACCATATACTCTAGAAGTGGAATGCAAACCACGAATGAACCCCAAACCTATGTGACCACTGACCTGCACCTCCCAGGGGAGGTGCCCAGAGCTCCTCCAGTGTGCTCCAGACCTCTGCCATCTTGGAAACAGAGGTGCTGCTGGCACACTGGACTGCTCTGAGTGGCCAGTGCCAGCAGGTGACATCAGAGACTCCTTCTGATAGGCTCTTACTTGTGTTGCTAGCCTATCCTATTTCCTAGGTAGCTAAACCTCCTTTTCTGGCTATTTAGGGTCTCTGCTTTGGGGAATTCTTTAGATAACGAATGCAAGAGCTCATCAGAGTTCCTCTGCATCTCTCTCTTCACCTTCTGCCAAGGAATCGACCACTGACTGCTCTGGACGCCTGCAAAACTGCAACAAAGTAGCTAAGACGACTACTGCAACCTTGTATCGCTGATCCAGCCTCCTTCTCGTCTGCTTTCCTGGTGGTGCATGCTGTGGGGTTAGTCTGCCTCCTCTCTGCACTAGAAGCTCCGAAGAAATCTCCTGTGGGTCTACGGAATCCTCCCCCTGCAACCGCAGGCACCAAAAGAACTGCATCACCGCTCCTCTGGGTCCCCTCTCAGCACGACGAGCGTGGTCCCTGGAACTCAGCAACTCTGTTCAAGTGACTCCCACAGTCGAGTGACTCTTCAGTCCAAGTTTGGTGGAGGTAAGTCCTTGCATCCCCACGCTAGACTGCATTGCTGGGTACCGCGTGATTTGCAGCTGCTCCGGCTCCTGTGCACTCTTCCAGGATTACCTTTGGGCACAGCCAAGCCTGGGTCCCCGACACTCTAACCTGCAGTGCACAACCTCCTGAGTTGTCCTCCGGCGTCGTGGGACCTTCTTTTGTGACTTCGGGTGAGCTCCGGTTCACTCTTCTTCGTAGTGCCTGTTCCGGCACTTCTGCGGGTGCTGCTTGCTTCTGAGTTGGCTCTTTGTCTTGCTGGACACCCCCTCTGTCTCCTCACACAATTGGAGACATCCTGGTCCCTCCTCGGCCACAGCAGCATCCAAAAACCCTAACCGGGACCCCTGCAGCTAGCAAGGCTTGTTTGCGGTCTTTCTGCACGGGAACACCTCTGCAAGCTTCTTCACGACGTGGGACATCCATCCTCCAAAGGGGAAGTTCCTAGTCCTCTTCGTTCTTGCAGAATCCACAGCTTCTACCATCCGGTGGCAGCTTCTTTGCACCCACAGCTGGCATTTCCTGGGCATCTGACCACTCCCGACTTGAGTGTGACTCTTGGACTTGGTCCCCTTGTTCCACAGGTACTCTCGTATGGAAATCCATTGTTGTTGCATTGCTGGTGTTGGTCTTCCTTGCAGAATTCCCCTATCACGACTTCTGTGCTCTTTGGGGAACTTAGGTGCACTTTACACCTACTTTGCAGGGTCTTGGGGTGGGCTATTTTTCTAACCCTCACTGTTTCCTTACAGTCCCAGCGACCCTCTACAAGCTCTGTCGACTGGACAGAAGAAGCTGAGGTTTCTGCAGGAACGAAAAGGGCTAGAGACTTCCTCTTTGGTGGACGGAACCCACTCGCCTTGGAAAGTCGTGCAAAAGTGTTTTCCCGCCGGAAGGACGCCAACAAGCCTTGCTACAGGCAAATCGTGCGTTTGGCGTTTTTGGACGCTGCTGGGGCCCAGGAGGGACCAGGAGGTCGTAAATTGGATCTGCAGAGAGAGGGGACGTCGAGCAAGACAAAGAGCTCTCACTGAAGCAGGTAGCACCCGGAGAAGTTCCAGAAACAGGCACTAAGAGGATGCGTGAAATGGTGCTCGCCGAAGTTGCACAAAGGAGTCCCACGTCGCCGGAGACCAACTTAGAAAGTCATGCAATGCAGGTTAGAGTGCCGTGGACCCAGGCTTGGCTGTGCACAAAGGATTTCCGCCGGAAGTGCACAGGGGCCGGAGTAGCTGCAAAGTCGCGGTTCCCAGCAATGCAGCCCAGCGAGGTGAGGCAAGGACTTACCTCCACCAAACTTGGGCTGAAGAGTCACTGGACTGTGGGGGTCACTTGAACAGCATTGCTGGATTCGAGGGACCTCGCTCGTCGTGCTGAGAGGAGACCCAAGGGACCGGTGATGCAGCTTTTTGGTGCCTGCGGTTGCAGGGGGAAGATTCCGTCGACCCACGGGAGATTTCTTCGGAGCTTCTGGTGCAGAGAGGAGGCAGGCTACCCCCACAGCATGCACAAGCAGGAAAACAGTCGAGAAGGCGGCAGGATCAGCGTTACAGAGTTGCAGTAGTCGTCTTTGCTACTATGTTGCAGGTTTGCAGGCTTCCAGCGCGGTCAGCGGTCGTTTCCTTATCAGAAGGTGAAGAGAGAGATGCAGAGGAACTCGGCTGAGCTCATGCATTCGTTATCTAAAGTTTCCCCAGAGACAGAGACCCTAAATAGCCAGAAAAGAGGGTTTGGCTACCTAGGAGAGAGGAAAGGCTACTAACACCTGAAGGAGCCTATCAGCAGGAGTCTCTGACGTCACCTGGTGGCACTGGCCACTCAGAGCAGTCCAGTGTGCCAGCAGCACCTCTGTTTCCAAGATGGCAGAGGTCTGGAGCACACTGGAGGAGCTCTGGACACCTCCCAGGGGAGGTGCAGGTCAGGGGAGTAGTCACTCCCCTTTCCTTTGTCCAGTTTCGCGCCAGAGCAGGGGCTAAGGGGTCCCTGAACCGGTGTAGACTGGCTTATGCAGAATTGGGCACATCTGTGCCCAACAAAGCATTTCCAGAGGCTGGGGGAGGCTACTCCTCCCCTGCCTTCACACCATTTTCCAAAGGGAGAGGGTGTTACACCCTCTCTCAGAGGAAGTTCTTTGTTCTGCCATCCTGGGCCAGGCCTGGCTGGACCCCAGGAGGGCAGCTGCCTGTCTGAGGGGTTGGCAGCAGCAGCTGCAGTGAAACCCCAGGAAGGGCAGTCTGGCAGTACCAGGGTCTGTGCTACAGACCACTGGGATCATGGAATTGTACCAACAATTCCAGGATGGCATAGAGGGGGCAATTCCATGATCATAGACATGTTACATGGCCATATTCGGAGTTACCATGGTGAAGCTACATATAGGTAGTGACCTATATGTAGTGCACGCGTATAATGGTGTCCCCGCACTCACAAAGTTCAGTGAATTGGCTCTGAACAATGTGGGGGCACCTTGGCTAGTGCCAGGGTGCCCTCACACTAAGTAACTTTGCACCTAACCTTTACCAGGTAAAGGTTAGACATATAGGTGACTTATAAGTTACTTAAGTGCAGTGTAAAATGGCTGTGAAATAACGTGGACGTTATTTCACTCAGGCTGCAGTGGCAGGCCTGTGTAAGAATTGTCAGAGCTCCCTATGGGTGGCAAAAGAAATGCTGCAGCCCATAGGGATCTCCTGGAACCCCAATACCCTGGGTACCTCAGTACCATATACTAGGGAATTATAAGGGTGTTCCAGTAAGCCAATGTAAATTGGTAAAAATGGTCATTAGCCTGTCAGTGACAATTTGGAAAGAAATGAGAGAGCATAACCACTGAGGTTCTGATTAGCAGAGCCTCAGTGAGACAGTTAGTCACTACACAGGTAACACATTCAGGCACACTTATGAGCACTGGGGCCCTGGGTTACCAGGGTCCCAGTGACACATACAACTAAAACAACATATATGCAGTGAAAAATGGGGGTAACATGCCAGGCAAGATGGTACTTTCCTACACAACCCCCCCCCCAAACGAAGGACAATAAGACTAGCCATTACCTGATGAGGCTTCATTGTCTAAGTGGAAATATCTGGAGAGTCCATCTGCATTGGAGTGGCTACTCCCGGGTCTATGTTCCACTGTATAGTCCATTCCCTGTAGGGATATGGACCACCTCAACAATTTAGGATTTTCACCTTTCATTTGTTTTAGCCAAAGTAGAGGTTTGTGGTCTGTCTGAACAATGAAGTGAGTGCCAAACAGGTATGGCCTCAACTTCTTCAGAGCCCAGACCACAGCAAAGGCCTCCCTCTCAATGGCAGACCAACGCTTTTCTCTAGGGGTCAACCTCCTACTAATAAAAGCAACAGGTTGATCCTGGCCCTCAGAATTAAGTTGTGATAGGACTGCCCCTACTCCTAATTCAGATGCATCAGTTTGGACATAGAATTTTTTAGAGTAACAAGGGCTTTTCAGGACAGGTGCAGAGCACATGGCCTGCTTCAGCTCCTCAAAAGCTTTCTGACAGCTTGCTGTCCATAATACCTTTTTAGGCATTTTCTTGGATGTGAGGTCATTAAGAGGGGCTGCAATGGAGCCATAGTTCTTAATGAACCTCCTGTAATACCCAGTGAGGCCTAGGAAGGCTCTCACCTGAGTCTGAGTGGTAGGGGGAACCCAATCAATAATAGTTTGGATTTTCCCCTGAAGTGGTGCAATCTGTTTCCCACCAACAAGGTGTCCCAGATAAACCACCTTACCCTGCCCTATCTGGCACTTTGAAGCCTTGATAGTGAGGCCTGCCTTTTGCAGAGCCTCCAAAACTTTCCATAGGTGGACCAGGTGATCATCCCAGCTGGAGCTAAAGACAGCTATATCGTCCAAATATGCTGCACTGAAAGCTTCCAGCCCTTGCAGGACTGTGTTCACCAACCTCTGAAAAGTGGCAGGTGCATTTTTCAAACCAAAAGGCATTACAGTAAACTGGTAATGTCCTCCAATGGTAGAAAATGCAGTCTTAGGTTTAGCATCTTCTGACAATTTGATCTGCCAATACCCTGCAGTCAAATCAAAAGTGCTTAGATACTTGGCAGATGCCAGTGTATCTATGAGCTCATCTGCCCTGGGTATAGGGTGAGCATCAGTTTTGGTTACCAAGTTGAGACCTCTATAGTCTACACAAAACCGCATTTCCTTCTTTCCATCTTTAGAATTGGGTTTTGGTACCAGTACCACAGGAGAAGCCCATGGACTTTCAGAGTGCTCAACCACTCCTAGTTCCAACATTTTCTGAACTTCTTGCTTTATGCAGTCCCTGACATGGTCAGGCTGCCTATAGATCTTACTTTTGACAGGTAAACTGTCTCCAGTATCTATAGTGTGCTCACACCAAGAAGTGGTGCCTGGCACAGTAGAGAAGAGTTCTGAAAATTGTCCTAGGAGATTTATGCAATTATCTTTCTGCTCAGCAGTAAGACAATCAGCCAAAACTACACCTTCCACAAGAGCATCTTGTTCTGTGGAAGAGAAGAGATCAGGTAGAGGATCACTGTCTTCTTCCTGTCCCTCATCTGTTGCCATGAGCAGGGTGAGATCAGCCCTGTCATAGTAGGGTTTCAGGCGGTTGACATGGAGCACCCTAAGGGGACTCCTGGCAGTGCCTAAGTCAACCAAGTAGGTGACTTCACCCTTCTTTTCAACAATTGTGTGGGGTCCACTCCATTTATCTTGGAGTGCTCTTGGGGCCACAGGCTCCAAGACCCACACTTTCTGCCCTGGTTGGTACTGAACCAAAACAGCCTTCTGATCATGCCATTGCTTCTGGAGCTCTTGGCTGGCCTGAAGGTTTTTACTGGCCTTTTTCATGTACTCAGCCATCCTTGATCTGAGGCCAAGTACATAGTCCACAATATCCTGCTTAGGAGCTTTTAAAGGTTGTTCCCAACCCTCCTTTACAAGTGTGAGTGGACCCCTAACAGGGTGTCCAAAAAGAAGTTCAAAGGGGCTGAAGCCCACTCCTTTCTGGGGTACCTCCCTGTAGGCAAAAAGGAGGCATGGTAGAAGGATATCCCATCTCCTGCGGAGTTTTTCAGGGAGACCCATAATCATGCCTTTGAGAGTTTTATTAAATCTCTCCACCAGTCCATTTGTTTGTGGATGATAGGGTGTTGTGAACTTGTAAGTTACACGACACTCCTTCCACATGGCCTTTAAGTATGCAGACATGAAATTGCTTCCCCTGTCTGATACTACTTCCTTTGGGAAGCCCACCCTGGAAAATATTCCCAGGAGGGCCTTTGCCACTGCAGGTGCTGTAGTGGTCCTTAAAGGAATAGCTTCAGGATATCTTGTGGCATGGTCCACTACCACTAAGATAAACCTATTGCCTGAAGCAGTAGGAGGGTCAAGGGGGCCAACTATGTCAACCCCTACCCTTTCAAAGGGAACCCCAACCACAGGCAGTGGGATAAGGGGTGCCTTTGGAGTGCCACCTGTCTTGCCACTGGCTTGACAGGTTTCACAGGACTTACAAAATTCCTTTGTGTCCTCAGACATCCTAGGCCAATGAAACAATGGAACCAATCTGTCCCAAGTTTTCATTTGACCCAGGTGCCCAGCTAGGGGAATGTCATGTGCCAGTGTTAGGAGGAACTTTCTGTACTCCTGAGGAATCACTAATCTCCTGGCAGCTCCAGGTTTAGGATCCCTATGCTCAGTGTACAAGAGGTTGTCCTCCCAGTAAACTCTGTGAGAGTCACTGACATCCCCATTAGCCTGTTTGACAGCTTGCTGTCTGAGACCCTCTAATGTGGGACAGGTTTGCTGTGCCACACTCAGCTCCTCTCTGGCAGGCCCCCCTTCACCCAAAAGCTCAGCAGTGTCTGCTTCCAGCTCCTCTGGTGTAGGTTCTGCACAGGGAGGGAATTCTTCTTCCTCTGAATTAGAATCCACTGTAGAGGGAGGGATAGTAGGAAGTGGTTTGCTTCTACTAGCCCTAGCTTTAGGGAGCACTTGGTCCATTGTTCCCGGATCCAAGCTTCCCTGTCCTTTTTGCTTTTTGGCCTGAGCCCTTGTCAAAGCAAAAATATGCCCTGGGATGCCCAGCATTGCTGCATGTGCCTCCAACTCCACATCTGACCAAGCTGATGTCTCCAAATCATTCCCTAATAGACAGTCTACAGGTAAATCTGAAGCTACCACAACTTTCTTTGGACCAGTTACCCCCCCCAGTTGAGATTTACAACAGCCATGGGGTGGCTTTGTGTTATGTTGTGAGCATCGGTTACTTGGTACTGGTGTCCAAGTATGTGTTGTTCAGGGTGCACCAGTTTCTCAATCACCATTGTGACACTGGCACCTGTGTCCCTGTAGGCCTGGACCTCAACACCATTTATTAGGGTTAGTTGCTTGTACTTTTCCAAGTTATCGGGGCAAGCAACCAAAGTGGCTAAATCAATAGCCCCTTCAGAGACTAAAGTAGCCTCTGTGGTCTCCCTAATTAGACCAACCCCAACTAAATTACCAAAAGTGAGCCCAGCTACTCCCTTGGATTGGCTATTAGTAGGTTTGCTCCCACCACCACTGCTATTAGTAGGGACACTAGGTGTAGCAGTAGGGGTTGTAGTGGTAGGAGCTGTGGTGCCTTTCTTTGGACAACTGGGATCTGTTGTCCAATGGCCTTTTATTTTACATAAATAGCACCATGGTTTCTTTTCCTTGTTCTGATTAAAGGAGGATTTGGACCCACCACCCCCACCAGAGTGTTTTTGTGGGCCTGATGAAGACTCATTTTTAGATTTGTCCCCACCCTTGTCAGAAGACTTACCATCCTTCTTTTTGTTGCCATCTTTGTCACCCCCTGTATGAACTTTTCTGTTCACTCTTGTTCTGACCCATTTGTCTGCCTTCTTTCCCAATTCTTGGGGAGAGGTCAGATCAGAGTCCACCAAGTACTGGTGCAACAAATCAGACACACAATTATTAAGAATATGCTCTCTCAGGATCAAGTTATACAGGCTGTCATAATCAGTAACTTTACTGCCATGTAACCACCCCTCCAAGGCCTTCACTGCCTGGTCAATGAAATCAACCCAGTCTTGTGAAGACTCCTTTTTGGTCTCTCTGAACTTTATCCTGTACTGTTCAGTGGTTAAGCCATAACCATCCAGGAGTGCATTATTAAGAACTTGGAAATTATTAGCATCATTTTCTTTTACAGTAAGGAGCCTATCCCTACCTTTTCCACTAAATGATAGCCATAGGATAGCAGCCCACTGCCTTTGAGGGACATCCTGTACAACACAGGCCCTCTCAAGTGCAGCAAACCACATGTTAATGTCATCCCCCTCCTTATAAGGGGGAACTATCTTGTGCAGATTCCTGGAATCATGCTCTTTTACAGGATGACTATGGGGAATACTGCTGCTGCCACCATGGGTATCTAAACCCAACTTCTGTCTTTCCTTCTCTAATTCAAAAGACTGTCTATCCAAATCCAGCTGTTGCTTTTTAAGCTTCAGTCTGGTTTGTTCCACCCTCAACTTATTGAGTTCCCTCTCTAACATTCTGTCATCAGGGTTGGTGGGAGGGACATTTCTAGAAACAGAGCTATGATGGGAATGAACAGAAGGAGACCTGTCCCTTACAGAAGCCAACTTAACAGCTTGGTTTACAGAAACATTACTACCAGTATGGTGAGAATAAATGCTTTTGCTATGATGTGAGACAACACTATTTCTATGGTGTGGCTCATCATCATTACCATCTATGCTAGATTGTCTAGTAATGGGCAGGCTAGGAAGTTTCTTTCCTGAATCTTTTCCTGGGGGAGTCCCTGAATCTGATTGGGAACTATTAGGTACTTTTTCAACAGATGGGGCACCTATGGCCTTATCCTGTTCTCTAAGCATGTTAATTAATAGTTCTAAGGCAGGATTCTTCCCTACACTCAAACCTCTCTCTATACAGAGACTCCTTGCTCTTTTCCAGCTAAGGTTGTCATATGCAAGTTTGGACAGATCAACACTTTGGCCTGTGCCAGACATTTTTTAGAGAGAGTTAAAGTGATAGAGAAAGAGACAAAAGTTTTCAGAACTTTTTGGAAAGACAGAAAAAAAACTTTTAAAAAAACTTTTAAGAACTTTTTGATAGTTTTAGAAGTACTTTTCAGCACTTAGAAAAGAGTGAAAAGAGGAAAATGCAAAACTTTTTGGCTATGTGTATATACACTGACCTTGTTTTGTATATTTTTCTCTTATGAAAAGTACAATGACAAGAGTGGTAAGTAGTCTCAAGCACTTATCCCACCACTGCACAACCAATGTAGGAGGCTGGACTGGCTTGTAGTGAGTACCAAGGGGTACTTGCACCTTGCACCAGGCCCAGTTATCCCTTATTAGAGTATAGGGTGTCTAGCAGCTTAGGCTGATAGATAATGGTAGCTTAGCAGAGCAGCTTAGGCTGAACTAGGAGACGTGTGAAGCTACTACAGTACCACTTAGTGTCATATGCACAATATCATAAGAATACACAATACACAGTTATACTAAAAATAAAGGTACTTTATTTTTATGACAATATGCCAAAGTATCTTAGAGTGTACCCTCAGTGAGAGGATAGGAAATATACACAAGATATATATACACAATAGCAAAAATATGCAGTATAGTCTTAGAAAACAGTGCAAACAATGTATAGTTACAATAGGATGCAATGGGGAAACATAGGGATAGGGGCAACACAAACCATATACTCCAAAAGTGGAATGCGAACCACAAATGGACCCCAAACCTATGTGACCTTGTAGAGGGTCGCTGGGACTATTAGAAAATAGTGAGAGTTAGAAAAATAACCCTCCCCAAGACCCTGAAAAGTGAGTGCAAAGTGCACTAAAGTTCCCCTAAGGACAAAATAGTCGTGTTAGAGGAATAATGCAGGAAAGACACAAACCAGCAATGCAACAACTGTGGATTTCCAATCTAGGGTACCTGTGGAACAAGGGGACCAAGTCCAAAAGTCACAAGCAAGTCGGAGATGGGCAGATGCCCAGGAAATGCCAGCTGCGGGTGCAAAGAAGCTTCGACTGGACAGAAGAAGCTGAGGTTTCTGCAGGAATGAAAAGGGCTAGAGACTTCCCCTTTGGTGGACGGAACCCTCTCGCCTTGGAGAGTCGTGCAGAAGTGTTTTACCGCCGGAAGGACGCCAACAAGCCTTGCTACACGCAAATCGTGCGTTTGGCGTTTTTGGACGCTGCTGGAGCCCAGGAGGGACCAGGAGGTGGTAAATTGGACCTGCTGAGAGAGGGGACATCGAGCAAGACAAAGAGCCCTCACTGAAGCAGGTAGCACCCGGAGAAGTGCCAGAAACAGGCACTACAAAGATGCGTGAAACGGTGCTCGCCGAAGTTGCACAAAGGAGTCCCAAGTCGCCGGAGACCAACTTAGAAAGTCGTGCAATGCAGGTTAGAGTGCCGTGGACCCAGGCTTGGCTGTGCACGAAGGATTTCCGCCGGAAGTGCACAGGGGCCGGAGTAGCTGCAAAGTCGCGGTTCCCAGCAATGCAGCCCAGCGAGGTGAGGCAAGGACTTACCTCCACCAAACTTGGGCTGAAGAGTCACTGGACTGTGGGGGTCACTTGGACAGTGTCGCTGGATTCGAGGGACCTCGCTCGTCGTGCTGAGAGGAGACCCAAGGGACCGGTGATGCAGCTTTTTGGTGCCTGCGGTTGCAGGGGGAAGATTCCGTCGACCCACGGGAGATTTCTTCGGAGCTTCTGGTGCAGAGAGGAGGCAGGCTACCCCCACAGCATGCACAAGCAGGAAAACAGTCGAGAAGGCGGCAGGATCAGCGTTACAGAGTTGCAGTAGTCGTCTTTGCTACTATGTTGCAGGTTTGCAGGCTTCCAGCGCGGTCAGCGGTCGTTTCCTTATCAGAAGGTGAAGAGAGAGATGCAGAGGAACTCGGCTGAGCTCATGCATTCGTTATCTAAAGTTTCCCCAGAGACAGAGACCCTAAATAGCCAGAAAAGAGGGTTTGGCTACCTAGGAGAGAGGAAAGGCTACTAACACCTGAAGGAGCCTATCAGCAGGAGTCTCTGACGTCACCTGGTGGCACTGGCCACTCAGAGCAGTCCAGTGTGCCAGCAGCACCTCTGTTTCCAAGATGGCAGAGGTCTGGAGCACACTGGAGGAGCTCTGGACACCTCCCAGGGGAGGTGCAGGTCAGGGGAGTGGTCACTCCCTTTTCCTTTGTCCAGTTTCGCGCCAGAGCAGGGGCTAAGGGGTCCCTGAACCGGTGTAGACTGGCTTATGCAGAATTGGGCACATCTGTGCCCAACAAAGCATTTCCAGAGGCTGGGGGAGGCTACTCCTCCCCTGCCTTCACACCATTTTCCAAAGGGAGAGGGTGTCACACCCTCTCTCAGAGGAAGTTCTTTGTTCTGCCATCCTGGGCCAGGCCTGGCTGGACCCCAGGAGGGCAGCTGCCTGTCTGAGGGGTTGGCAGCAGCAGCAGCTGCAGTGAAACCCCAGGAAGGGCAGTCTGGCAGTACCAGGGTCTGTGCTACAGACCACTGGGATCATGGAATTGTACCAACAATGCCAGGATGGCATAGAGGGGGCAATTCCATGATCATAGACATGTTACATGGCCATATTCGGAGTTACCATGGTGAAGCTACATATAGGTAGTGACCTATATGTAGTGCACGCGTGTAATGGTGTCCCCGCACTCACAAAGTTCAGTGAATTGGCTCTGAACAATGTGGGGGCACCTTGGCTAGTGCCAGGGTGCCCTCACACTAAGTAACTTTGCACCTAACCTTTACCAGGTAAAGGTTAGACATATAGGTGACTTATAAGTTACTTAAGTGCAGTGTAAAATGGCTGTGAAATAACGTGGACGTTATTTCACTCAGGCTGCAGTGGCAGGCCTGTGTAAGAATTGTCAGAGCTCCCTATGGGTGGCAAAAGAAATGCTGCAGCCCATAGGGATCTCCTGGAACCCCAATACCCTGGGTACCTCAGTACCATATACTAGGGAATTATAAGGGTGTTCCAGTAAGCCAATGTAAATTGGTAAAAATGGTCACTAGCCTGTCAGTGACAATTTTGAAAGAAATGAGAGAGCATAACCACTGAGGTTCTGATTAGCTGAGCCTCAGTGAGACAGTTAGTCACTACACAGGTAACACATTCAGGCACACTTATGAGCACTGGGGCCCTGGGTTACCAGGGTCCCAGTGACACATACAACTAAAACAACATATATACAGTGAAAAATGGGGGTAACATGCCAGGCAAGATGGTACTTTCCTACAGTTATGCTCTCTCATTTCTTTCCAAATTGTCACTAACAGGCTAGTGACCAATTTCACCAATTCACATTGGCATACTGGAACACCCTTATAATTCCCTAGTATATGGTACTGAGGTACCCAGGGTATTGGGGTTCCAGGAGATCCCTATGGGCTGCAGCATTTCTTTTGCCACTCATAGGGAGCTCTGACAATTCTTACACAGGCCTGCCACTGCAGCCTGAGTGAAATAACGTCCACGTTATTTCACAGCCATTTACAACTGCACTTAAGTAACTTATAAGTCACCTATATGTCTAACCTTTACCTGGTAAAGGTTAGGTGCAAAGTTACTTAGTGTGTGGGCACCCTGGCACTAGCCAAGGTGCCCCCACATTGTTTAGGGCAAATTCCCCGGACTTTGTGAGTGCGGGGACACCATTACACGCGTGCACTACACATAGGTCACTACCTATGTGTAGCTTCACAATGGTAACTCCGAATATGGACATGTAACGTGTCTAAGATCATGGAATTGCCCCCTCTATGCCATCCTGGCATTGTTGGCACAATCCCATGATCCCACGGGTCTCTAGCACAGACCCGGGTACTGCCAAACTGCCTTTTCAGGGGTTTCACTGCAGCTGCTGCCAACCCCTCAGACAGGTTTCTGCCCTCCTGGGGTCCAGCCAGGCTTGGCCCAGGAAAGCAGAACAAAGGACTTCCTCAGAGAGAGGGTGTTACACCCTCTCCCTTTGGAAAAAGGTGTTAAGGCAGGGGAGGAGTAGCCTCCCCAAGCCTCTGGAAATGCTTTCATGGGCACAGATGGTGCCCATTTCTGCATAAGCCAGTCTACACCGGTTCAGGGACCCCTCAGCCCTGCTCTGGCGCGAAACTGGACAAAGGAAAGGGGAGTGACCACTCCCCTGACCTGCACCTCCAGTGTGCTCCAGACCTCTGCCATCTTGGAAACAGAGGTGCTGCTGGCACACTGGACTGCTCTGAGTGGCCAGGGCCAGCAGGTGACGTCAGAGACTCCTTCTGATAGGCTCCTTCAGGTGTTGCTAGCCTATCCTCCCTCCTAAGTAGCCAAACCCTCTTTTCTGGCTATTTAGGGTCTCTGCTTTGGGTAATTCCTTAGATAACGAATGCAAGAGCTCATCAGAGTTCCTCTGCATCTCTCTCTTCACCTTCTGCCAAGGAATCGACTGCTGACCGCGCTGGAAGCCAGCAAAACTGCAACAAAGTAGCGAAGACAACTACTGCAACTCTGTAAAGCTGATCCTGCCGCCTTCTCGACTGTTTTCCTGGTGGTGCATGCTGTGGGGGTAGTCTGCCTCCTCTCTGCACTAGAAGCTTCGTAGAAATCTCCCGTGGGTCGACGGAATCTTCCCCCTGCTACCGCAGGCACCAAAGAACTGCATCACCGGTCCCCTGGGTCTCCTCTCAGCACGACGAGCGAGGTCCCTTGAATCCAGCAACTCTGTCCAAGTGACTCCCACAGTCCAGTGACTCTTCAGTCCAAGTTTGGTGGAGGTAAGTCCTTGCCTCCTCACGCCAGACTGCATTGCTGGGAACCGCGTCTTTTGCAGCTACTCCGGCCTCTGTGCACTTCCGGTGGAAATCCTTTGTGCACAGCCAAGCCTGGGTCCACGGCACTCTAACCTGCATTGCACGACCTCCTGAGTTGTCCTCCGGCGGCGTGGGACTCTCTTGTGCAACTTCGGGTGAGCACCATTTCAATCCACTTTATAGTGCTTGTTCTGGCACTTCTCTGGGTGCTGCCTGCTTTTGAGAGGGCTCCTTGTCTTGCTGGACGCCCCGTCTGTCCCCTGACGCAATTGGTGACATCCTGGTCCCTCCTGGGCCACAGCAACATCCAAAAATTGTACCCGTACGACTTGCAGCTAGCAAGGCTTGTTTGCAGTCTTTCTTCAGGAAAACACTTCTGCACGACTCTTCACGACGTGGGACATCCATCCTCCAAAGGGGAAGTTTCTATCCCTTGTCGTTCCTGCAGAATCCTCAGCTTCTACTGCCTAGTAGCAGCTTCTTTGCACCCACAGCTGGCATTTCTGGGGCATCTGCCCACTCTCGACTTGATCGTGACTTTTGGACTTGGTCCCCTTGTTCCACAGGCACTCTAGTCTGGAAATCCATCGTTGTTGCATTGCTGGTGTTTGTCTTTCCTGCAGAATTCCCCTATCACGACTTCTGTGCTCTTTGGGGAACTTTAGTGCACTTTGCACTCACTTTTCAGGGTCTTGGGGTGAGCTATTTTTCTAACCCTCACTGTTTTCTTACAGTCCCAGCGACCCTCTACAAAGTCACATAGGTTTGGGGTCCATTCGTGGTTCGCATTCCACTTTTGGAGTATATGGTTTGTGTTGTCCCTATCCCTATGTGCCCCCTTTGCATCCTATTGTAACTATACATTGTTTGCACTGTTTTCTAATACTATACTGCATATTTTTGGTATTGTGTACATATATCTTGTGTATATTTGCTATCCTCATACTGAGGGTACTCACTGAGATACTTCTGGCATATTGTCATAAAAATAAAGTGCCTTTATTTTTAGTATATCTGTGTATTGTGTTTTCTTACGATATTGTGCATATGACACTAGTGGTACTGTAGGAGCTTCACTCGTCTCCTAGTTCAGCCTAAGCTGCTCTGCTAAGCTACCATTATCTATCAGCCTAAGCTGCTAGACACCCTATACACTAATAAGGGATACCTGGGCCTGGTGCAAGGTGTAAGTACCCCTTGGTACTCACTACAAGCCAGTCCAGCCTCCTACAGATACTCTCCGTTTAACCACGACTCCCCTGAGATGTCGCACTCTTGAGTCCATGCGTAAAGGCTGCCAGAAATCACCTTTTTCTGTTTGGATTTTTGTGAGGTACTGCTTGTGAGCCGGGAATGTTGAGGTGACAGGTGCGACTTGTTGTAGGATTAGCCTACTCACCTACAAGCAAAAGTGCTGTCATCTCTAAATCAACAGCCTCGCCTAGAAGGGAAGAGTCCAACTATGACAGTTATAAGCATATGTAGTACTCCCGAAGGCAATAAATGAGACACACACTCAATGAATAAATCATAGAACAAATTAGAAAAAGAACATTTGCTTGTATTTATGCTTTGAACTAAAGAACTTAATTACAATGTAAAGCAGGTTTTGTGTTAAAATTACTTTTCATTTTGAAAAATCAACACAGTGCAGTATTCAATGTTAACTTACAGGAAGAAAACAAGAATGAAGTCATGCAGGTAAGTACACAACTTACAAATCCAGTCTTCAGGCATTTAGGTCAACACCAGGCAAGGTTCAAATCAGCACCAAGAGTGCACCTGCAGTGGCACAGCTGCAGCTGGGTGCAGAGGTCGAATTTGGGATCGGTGCCCAAAGTTAACCGATGGAGACTAGGGGTGAACGAAGATGTGCTGCTCAAGGGTGAGGAAAGCTGTATCAGGGGTCGATCTCCTGGGCTTGAGGTAAGTACAAGGGGGAGCCACAAGGCAGCACCAAATTTACACCCTCAGCAGCACAGGAGTGGCCGGGTGCAGAGTGCCAACACAGCCTCGGGCACTCAATGTTAACCAATAGAGACTGGGGGTGACAAAAGATGCGCTGCTCACAGGTGAGGAAAATTGTGTCAGGGGTTGATCTCCTGGTGTTCAGACAAACACCTGGAGGGGCCACAAGGCAGCACCATACTTATATCCTCAGCAGCACAGGGGCGGCTGGGTGCAGAGTGCCAACACATCGTTGGGTGCCCAATGCAAGTCAATGGAGGAGGTTGGTTTTTGAAGAAGGCTGCAGGCACGGGCCAGGAGGCTGAATGAAGAAAACCCACAGCTGTCCAGGTAAGTTCAGAAGTTGAAAGACTCAGGAACACCATCGGTCTAGCTCCGCAATGTAGGAAAGTACCATCTTGCCTGGCATGTTACCCCCATTTTTCACTGTATATATGTTGTTTTAGTTGTATGTGTCACTGGGACCCTGGTAACCCAGGGCCCCAGTGCTCATAAGTGTGCCTGAATGTGTTACCTGTGTAGTGACTAACTGTCTCACTGAGGCTCTGCTAATCAGAACCTCAGTGGTTATGCTCTCTCATTTCTTTCCAAATTGTCACTGACAGGCTAGTGACCATTTTTACCAATTTAGATTGTCTTACTGGAACACCCTTATAATTCCCTAGTATATGGTACTGAGGTACCCAGGGTATTGGGGTTCCAGGAGATCCCTATGGGCTGCAGCATTTCTTTTGCCACCCATAGGGAGCTCTGACAATTCTTACACAGGCCTGCCACTGCAGCCTGAGTGAAATAACGTCCACGTTATTTCACAGCCATTTTACACTGCACTTAAGTAACTTATAAGTCACCTATATGTCTAACCTTTACCTGGTAAAGGTTAGGTGCAAAGTTACTTAGTGTGAGGGCACCCTGGCACTAGCCAAGGTGCCCCCACATTGTTCAGAGCCAATTCCCTGAACTTTGTGAGTGCGGGGACACCATTACACGCGTGCACTACATATAGGTCACTACCTATATGTAGCTTCACCATGGTAACTCCGAATATGGCCATGTAACATGTCTATGATCATGGAATTGCCCCCTCTATACCATCCTGGCATAGTTGGCACAATCCCATGATCCCAGTGGTCTGTAGCACAGACCCTGGTACTGCCAAACTGCCCTTCCTGGGGTTTCACTGCAGCTGCTGCTGCTGCCAACACCTCAGACAGGCAGCTGCCCTCCTGGGGTCCAGCCAGGCCTGGCCCAGGATGGCAGAACAAAGAACTTCCTCTGAGAGAGGGTGTGACACCCTCTCCCTTTGGAAAATGGTGTGAAGGCAGGGGAGGAGTAGCCTCCCCCAGCCTCTGGAAATGCTTTGTTGGGCACAGATGTGCCCAATTCTGCATAAGCCAGTCTACACCGGTTCAGGGACCCCTTAGCCCCTGCTCTGGCGCGAAACTGGACAAAGGAAAGGGGAGTGACCACTCCCCTGACCTGCACCTCCCCTGGGAGGTGTCCAGAGCTCCTCCAGTGTGCTCCAGACCTCTGCCATCTTGGAAACAGAGGTGCTGCTGGCACACTGGACTGCTCTGAGTGGCCAGTGCCACCAGGTGACGTCAGAGACTCCTTCTGATAGGCTCCTTCAGGTGTTAGTAGCCTATCCTCTCTCCTAGGTAGCCAAACCCTCTTTTCTGGCTATTTAGGGTCTCTGTCTCTGGGGAAACTTTAGATAACGAATGCATGAGCTCAGCCGAGTTCCTCTGCATCTCCCTCTTCACCTTCTGATAAGGAATCGACCGCTGACCGCGCTGGAAGCCTGCAAACCTGCAACATAGTAGCAAAGACGACTACTGCAACTCTGTAACGCTGATCCTGCCGCCTTCTCGACTGTTTTCCTGCTTGTGCATGCTGTGGGGGTAGTCTGCCTCCTCTCTGCACCAGAAGCTCCGAAGAAATCTCCCGTGGGTCGACGGAATCTTCCCCCTGCAACCGCAGGCACCAAAAAGCTGCATTACCGGTCCCTTGGGTCTCCTCTCAGCACGACGAGCGAGGTCCCTCGAATCCAGCGACGCTGTCCAAGTGACCCCCACAGTCCAGTGACTCTTCAGCCCAAGTTTGGTGGAGGTAAGTCCTTGCCTCACCTCGCTGGGCTGCATTGCTGGGAACCGCGACTTTGCAGCTACTCCGGCCCCTGTGCACTTCCGGCGGAAATCCTTTGTGCACAGCCAAGCCTGGGTCCACGGCACTCTAACCTGCATTGCACGACTTTCTAAGTTGGTCTCCGGCGACGTGGGACTCCTTTGTGCAACTTCGGCAAGCACTGTTTCACGCATCCTCGTAGTGCCTGTTTCTGGCACTTCTCCGGGTGCTACCTGCTTTAGTGAGGGCTATTTATCTTGCTCGACGTCCCCTCTCTTTTCAGGTCCAATTTGCGACCTCCTGGTCCCTCCTGAGCCCCAGCAGCGTCCAAAAACGGCAAACGCACGATTTGCGTCTAGCAAGGTTTGTTGGCGTCCTTCTGGCGGGAAAATACTTCTGCACGACTCTCCAAGGCGAGAGGGATCCGTCTACCAAAGGGGAAGTCTCTAGCCCTTTTCGTTCTTGCAGAAACCTCAGCTTCTTCTGTCCAGTCGAAGCTTCTTTGCACCCGCAGCTGGCATTTCCTGGGCATCTGCCCATCTCCGACTTGCTTGTGACTTTTGGACTTGGTCCCCTTGTTCCACAGGTACCCTAGATTGGAAATCCACAGTTGTTGCATTGCTGGTTTGTGTCTTTCCTGCATTATTCCTCTAACACAACTCTTTTGTCCTGAGGGGAACTTTAGTGCACTTTGCACTCACTTTTCAGGGTCTTGGGGAGGGTTATTTTTCTAACTCTCACTATTTTCTAATAGTCCCAGCGACCCTCTACAAGGTCACATAGGTTTGGGGTCCATTCGTGGTTCGCATTCCACTTTTGGAGTATATGGTTTGTGTTGCCCCTATGTGAGAAGGTAGCCTCTTTCTAGCCTTGTTACCCCCACTTTTGGCCTGTTTGTGAGTGTATGTCAGGGTGTTTGTCACTGTTTTCACTGTCTCACTGGGATCCTGATAGCCAGGCCTCAGTGCTCATAGTGAAAACACTATGTTTTCAGTATGGTTGTTATGTGTCACTGGGATCCTGCTGGTCAGGAACCCAGTGCTCATAGGTTTGTGGCCTATATGTATGTGTCACTGGGACCCTGTCACACAGGGCCCCAGTGCTCATAGGTGTGCATGAATATGTTCCCTGTGTGGTGCCTAACTGTCTCACTGAGGCTCTGCTAACCAGAACCTCAGTGGTTATGCTCTCTCATTTCTTTCCAAATTGTCACTGACAGGCTAGTGACCATTTTTACCAATTTACATTGGCTTACTGGAACACCCTTATAATTCCCTAGTCTATGGTACTGAGGTACCCAGGGTATTGGGGTTCCAGGAGATCCCTATGGGCTGCAGCATTTCTTTTGCCACCCATAGGGAGCTCTGACAATTCTTACACAGGCCTGCCACTGCAGCCTTAGTGAAATAACGTCCACGTTATTTCACAGCCATTTTACACTGCACTTAAGTAACTTATAAGTCACCTATATGTCTAACCTTTACCTGGTAAAGGTTAGGTGCAAAGTTACTTAGTGTGAGGGCACCCTGGCACTAGCCAAGGTGCCCCCACATTGTTCAGAGCTAATTCACTGAACTTTGTGAGTGCGGGGACACCATTACACACGTGCACTACATATAGGTCACTACCTATATGTAGCTTCACCATGGTAACTCCGAATATGGCCATGTAACATGTCTATGATCATGGAATTGCCCCCTCTATGCCATCCTGGCATTGTTGGTACAATTCCATGATCCCAGTGGTCTGTAGCACAGACCCTGGTACTGCCAGACTGCCTTTCCTGGGGTTTCACTGCAGCTGCTGCTGCTGCCAACCCCTCAGACAGGCAGCTGCCCTCCTGGGGTCCAGCCAGGCCTGGCCCAGGATGGCAGAACAAAGAACTTCCTCTGAGAGAGGGTGTGACACCCTCTCCCTTTGGAAAATGGTGTGAAGGCAGGGGAGGAGTAGCCTCCCCCAGCCTCTGGAAATGCTTTGTTGGGCACAGAGGTGCCCAATTCTGCATAAGCCAGTCTACACCGGTTCAGGGACCCCTTAGCCCCTGCTCTGGCGCGAAACTGGACAAAGGAAAGGGGAGTGACCACTCCCCTGACCTGCACCTCCCCTGGGAGGTGTCCAGAGCTCCTCCAGTGTGCTCCAGACCTCTGCCATCTTGGAAACAGAGGTGCTGCTGGCACACTGGACTGCTCTGAGTGGCCAGTGCCACCAGGTGACGTCAGAGACTCCTGCTGATAGGCTCCTTCAGGTGTTAGTAGCCTATCCTCTCTCCTAGGTAGCCAAACCCTCTTTTCTGGCTATTTAGGGTCTCTGTCTCTGGGGAAACTTTAGATAACGAATGCATGAGCTCAGCCGAGTTCCTCTGCATCTCTCTCTTCACCTTCTGATAAGGAATCGACCGCTGACCGCGCTGGAAGCCTGCAAACCTGCAACATAGTAGCAAAGACGACTACTGCAACTCTGTAACGCTGATCCTGCCGCCTTCTCGACTGTTTTCCTGCTTGTGCATGCTGTGGGGGTAGTCTGCCTCCTCTCTGCACCAGAAGCTCCGAAGAAATCTCCCGTGGGTCGACGGAATCTTCCCCCTGCAACCGCAGGCACCAAAAAGCTGCATCTCCGGTCTCTTGGGTCTCCTCTCAGCACGACGAGCGAGGTCCCTCGAATCCAGCGACACCGTCCAAGTGACTCCCACAGTCCAGTGACTCTTCAGCCCGAGTTTGGTGGAGGTAAGTCCTTGCCTCACCTCGCTGGGCTGCATTGCTGGGAACCGCGACTTTGCAAGCTTCTCCGGCCCCTGAGCACTTCCGGCGGAAATCCTTCGTGCACAGCCAAGCCTGGGTCCACGGCACTCTAACCTGCATTGCACGACTTTCTAAGTTGGTCTCCGGCGACGTGGGACTCCTTTGTGCAACTTCGGCGAGCACCGTTTCACGCATCCTCGTAGTGCCTGTTTCTGGCACTTCTCCGGGTGCTACCTGCTTCAGTGAGGGCTCTTTGTCTTGCTCGACGTCCCCTCTCTCTGCAGGTCCAATTTGCGACCTCCTGGTCCCTCCTGGGCCCCAGCAGCGTCCAAAAACGCCAAACGCACGATTTGCGTGTAGCAAGGCTTGTTGGCGTCCATCCGGCGGGAAAACACTTCTGCACGACTCTCCAAGGCGTGGGGGATCCATCCTCCAAAGGGGAAGTCTCTAGCCCTTGTCGTTCCTGCAGTATTCACAGTTCTTCAGCCTAGTAAGAGCTTCTTTGCACCAACCGCTGGCATTTCTTGGGCATCTGCCCATCTCCGAGCTGCTTGTGACTTTTGGACTTGGTCCCCTTGTTCCACAGGTACCTTCAGACAGGAATCCATCGTTGTTGCATTGCTGATTTGTGTTTTCCTTGCATTCTCCCTCTAACACGACTATTTTGTCCTTAGGGGAACTTTGGTGCACTTTGCACTCACTTTTCAGGGTCTTGGGGAGGGTTATTTTTCTAACTCTCACTATTTTCTAATAGTCCCAGCGACCCTCTACAAGGTCACATAGGTTTGGGGTCCATTCGTGGTTCGCATTCCACTTCTGGAGTATATGGTTTGTGTTGCCCCTATCCCTATGTTTCCCCATTGCATCGTATTGTAACTATACATTGTTTGCACTGTTTTCTAAGACTATACTGCATATTTTTGCTATTGTGTATATATATCTTGTGTATATTTCCTATCCTCTCACTGAGGGTACACTCTAAGATACTTTGGCATATTGTCATAAAAATAAAGTACCTTTATTTTTAGTATAAGTGTGTATTGTGTTTTCTTATGATATTGTGCATATGACACTAAGTGGTACTGTAGTAGCTTCACACGTCTCCTAGTTCAGCCTAAGCTGCTCTGCTAAGCTACCATTATCTATCAGCCTAAGCTGCTAGACACCCTATACACTAATAAGGGATAACTGGGCCTGGTACAAGGTGCAAGTACCCCTTGGTACTCACTACAAGCCAGTCCAGCCTCCTACATTGGTTGTGCAGTGGTGGGATAAGTGCTTGAGACTACTTACCACTCTTGTCATTGTACTTTTCATAAGAGAAAAATATACAAAACAAGGTCAGTGTATATACACATAGCCAAAAAGTTTTGCATTTCCTCTTTTCACTCTTTTCTAAGTGCTGAAAAGTACTCCTAAACTTTCAAAAAGTTCTTAAAAGTTTAAAAAGTTTTTTCTGTCTTTCCAAAAAGTTCTGAAAACTTTTTTCTCTTTTTCTATCACTTTAACTCTCTCAAAAAAATGTCTGGCACAGGAAAAAATGTTGAACTGTCCAAACTTGCATATGATCACCTTAGCTGGAAAGGAGCAAGGAGTCTCTGCATAGAGAGAGGTTTGAGTGTAGGGAAGAATCCTTCTTTAGAACTGTTAATTAATATGCTTAGAGTACAGGATAAGGCCATAAGTGCCCAATCTGTAGAAAAAGTAGCTAATGGTTCTCAATCTGATCCAGGGACTCCCCCAGGAAAAGGTTCAGGAACGAAACTTCTCAGCCTGCCCATTACTAGACAGTCTAGCATAGTTGGTACAGAGGTTGAATCACATCATACTGATGATGTGCTCTCACATTATGCTGGTAGCCAAGCTGTTAGGGTGCCCCTTGTAAGGGACAGGTCTCCTTCTGTTCATTCCCATCATACCTCTGTATCTAGAAATGTCCCTCCCACCCACCCTGATGACAGATTGTTAGAAAGGGAGCTCAATAGATTGAGAGTGGAGCAAACCAGACTGAAGCTCAAGAAGCAACAGCTGGATTTGGATAGACAGTCTTTAGAAATAGAGAGGGAAAGACAGAAGATGGGTTTAGATACCCATGGTGGCAGCAGCAGTATTCCCCATAGTCATCCTGCAAAAGAGCATGATTCCAGGAATCTGCACAAGATAGTTCCCCCTTATAAGGAGGGGGATGACATTAACAAGTGGTTTGCTGCACTTGAGAGGGCCTGTGTTGTACAGGATGTCCCTCAAAGGCAGTGGGCTGCTATCCTATGGCTATCATTTAGTGGAAAGGGTAGGGATAGACTCCTTACTGTGAAAGAAAGTGATGCCAATAATTTTACAGTTCTTAAGAATGCACTCCTGGATGGTTATGGCTTAACCACTGAACAGTACAGCATAAAGTTCAGAGAGACCAAAAAGGAGTCTTCACAAGACTGGGTTGATTTCATTGACCATTCAGTGAAGGCCTTGGAGGGGTGGTTACATGGCAGTAAAGTTACTGATTATGAAAGCCTGTATAACACAATCCTGAGAGAGCATATACTTAATAATTGTGTGTCTGATTTGTTGCACCAGTACCTGGTAGACTCTGATCTGACCTCTCCCCAAGAATTGGGAAAGAAGGCAGACAAATGGGTCAGAACAAGGGTGAACAGAAAAGTTCATACAGGGGGTGACAAAGATGGCAATAAGAAGAAAGATGGTGAAAAATCTCAAGATAAGCATGGGGATAAGGGTAAAACCAAAGATCCCACTTCAAATCTTAAACACTCTTCAGAGGGTGGGGATAAATCAAATTCTTCCTCTTCTTCCCAACCTGCACACATTAAAAAGCCTTGGTGCTTTGTGTGTAAAAACAGAGGCCATAGGCCAGGGGATAAGTCCTGTCCAGGTAAACGCCCTGAGCCTACCACCACTAATACATCAAGCTCTAGTGCCCCTAGCAGTAGTGGTACTAGTGGTGGGACTGCTGGCAACAGTCAAGCAAAGGGTGTAGTTGGGTTCACTTATGGGTCCATAGTGGAAACTGATGTAATCAGTCCCAAGACAGTTTCTGTCACACCTAGTGGCATTGGCCTTGCCACACTGGCTGCTTGTCCCCTTACAATGGATAAGTACAGGCAGACAGTTTCAATAAATGGTGTTGAGGCCTTGGCCTACAGGGACACAGGTGCCAGTTTCACTTTGGTGACTGAAAACCTAGTGCCTCCCGAACAACACATCATTGGACAACAGTATAAGATTATTGATGTCCATAACTCCACTAAGTTTCTTCCCTTAGCTATAATTCAGTTTAGTTGGGGTGGAGTTACTGGCCCTAAGCAGGTGGTGGTATCACCTAGCTTACCTGTAGACTGTCTCTTAGGTAATGACCTAGAGGCCTCAGGTTGGGCTGATGTAGAGTTTTATGCCCATGCAGCCATGCTGGGCATCCCTGAGGAATTGTTCCCTCTCATTTCAAGTGAAATGAAAAAGCAAAGGAGAGAAGGCCTGAAAACTCAGGATCCCTCTCCATCAACAGGTAAAAAGGGTATCACAGTATCCCCTAACCACCCTACCATTCAGGATACCATTCCTGTGGTGGGAGAAACCTCTCCTGGGGTGGCACCTGTTCCAAGGGAATCATCAGTTGGCAAAACTGGACTCCCTGAGGTGGAAGTACCTCTCTGTGGGATAACTAACATTGGTGAGAAAAAGAGCACCATTTTAGTTAACATGGAGCATCCCTCCAACCCTCCCAGAGAAACTTTAGTGCAGAAACTCTGCACTGCCTCACAACACTTAGGACAGCATCCCTGCCCTAGTGTGGAGCTGATAGGACAGCATCCCTGCCCTGCTCCAACTCAAGAGAAACAGCATCCCTGTTCTCTCTTCCAGCCAAATGGACAAAGTTTTTGTCCAGCTATGGCTTTACTGAGACAGCATCCCTGTCTGGCATTTCCATCATTACAAATAGGTTCAGTGGATAATTCCCACTGCTCTAAACTAAAACTTACTGATAGAAACTCTGAAAATACATCTTCACATTGTTGGTTAGCTAAAAAACTTCAAACAGGGTGGTTTACATCCCCACAGGGAAGTAACCATATAGTGGATGATAAAGGGAGTAACCAGTCTATTGCAGAGCTACTCTCTACTTATCACCACTTAGACAATAAAGTCTCAACTGGCCAAGGTTAGCCTTATTGTCCTTCGTTTGGGGGGGGGTTGTGTGAGAAGGTAGCCTCTTTCTAGCCTTGTTACCCCCACTTTTGGCCTGTTTGTGAGTGTATGTCAGGGTGTTTGTCACTGTTTTCACTGTCTCACTGGGATCCTGATAGCCAGGCCTCAGTGCTCATAGTGAAAACACTATGTTTTCAGTATGGTTGTTATGTGTCACTGGGATCCTGCTGGTCAGGACCCCAGTGCTCATAGGTTTGTGGCCTATATGTATGTGTCACTGGGACCCTGTCACACAGGGCCCCAGTGCTCATAGGTGTGCATGAATATGTTCCCTGTGTGGTGCCTAACTGTCTCACTGAGGCTCTGCTAACCAGAACCTCAGTGGTTATGCTCTCTCATTTCTTTCCAAATTGTCACTGACAGGCTAGTGACCATTTTTACCAATTTACATTGGCTTACTGGAACACCCTTATAATTCCCTAGTCTATGGTACTGAGGTACCCAGGGTATTGGGGTTCCAGGAGATCCCTATGGGCTGCAGCATTTCTTTTGCCACCCATAGGGAGCTCTGACAATTCTTACACAGGCCTGCCACTGCAGCCTTAGTGAAATAACGTCCACGTTATTTCACAGCCATTTTACACTGCACTTAAGTAACTTATAAGTCACCTATATGTCTAACCTTTACCTGGTAAAGGTTAGGTGCAAAGTTACTTAGTGTGAGGGCACCCTGGCACTAGCCAAGGTGCCCCCACATTGTTCAGAGCTAATTCACTGAACTTTGTGAGTGCGGGGACACCATTACACACGTGCACTACATATAGGTCACTACCTATATGTAGCTTCACCATGGTAACTCCGAATATGGCCATGTAACATGTCTATGATCATGGAATTGCCCCCTCTATGCCATCCTGGCATTGTTGGTACAATTCCATGATCCCAGTGGTCTGTAGCACAGACCCTGGTACTGCCAGACTGCCCTTCCTGGGGTTTCACTGCAGCTGCTGCTGCTGCCAACCCCTCAGACAGGCAGCTGCCCTCCTGGGGTCCAGCCAGGCCTGGCCCAGGATGGCAGAACAAAGAACTTCCTCTGAGAGAGGGTGTGACACCCTCTCCCTTTGGAAAATGGTGTGAAGGCAGGGGAGGAGTAGCCTCCCCCAGCCTCTGGAAATGCTTTGTTGGGCACAGAGGTGCCCAATTCTGCATAAGCCAGTCTACACCGGTTCAGGGACCCCTTAGCCCCTGCTCTGGCGCGAAACTGGACAAAGGAAAGGGGAGTGACCACTCCCCTGACCTGCACCTCCCCTGGGAGGTGTCCAGAGCTCCTCCAGTGTGCTCCAGACCTCTGCCATCTTGGAAACAGAGGTGCTGCTGGCACACTGGACTGCTCTGAGTGGCCAGTGCCACCAGGTGACGTCAGAGACTCCTGCTGATAGGCTCCTTCAGGTGTTAGTAGCCTATCCTCTCTCCTAGGTAGCCAAACCCTCTTTTCTGGCTATTTAGGGTCTCTGTCTCTGGGGAAACTTTAGATAACGAATGCATGAGCTCAGCCGAGTTCCTCTGCATCTCTCTCTTCACCTTCTGATAAGGAATCGACCGCTGACCGCGCTGGAAGCCTGCAAACCTGCAACATAGTAGCAAAGACGACTACTGCAACTCTGTAACGCTGATCCTGCCGCCTTCTCGACTGTTTTCCTGCTTGTGCATGCTGTGGGGGTAGTCTGCCTCCTCTCTGCACCAGAAGCTCCGAAGAAATCTCCCGTGGGTCGACGGAATCTTCCCCCTGCAACCGCAGGCACCAAAAAGCTGCATCTCCGGTCTCTTGGGTCTCCTCTCAGCACGACGAGCGAGGTCCCTCGAATCCAGCGACACCGTCCAAGTGACTCCCACAGTCCAGTGACTCTTCAGCCCGAGTTTGGTGGAGGTAAGTCCTTGCCTCACCTCGCTGGGCTGCATTGCTGGGAACCGCGACTTTGCAAGCTTCTCCGGCCCCTGTGCACTTCCGGCGGAAATCCTTCGTGCACAGCCAAGCCTGGGTCCACGGCACTCTAACCTGCATTGCACGACTTTCTAAGTTGGTCTCCGGCGACGTGGGACTCCTTTGTGCAACTTCGGCGAGCACCGTTTCACGCATCCTCGTAGTGCCTGTTTCTGGCACTTCTCCGGGTGCTACCTGCTTCAGTGAGGGCTCTTTGTCTTGCTCGACGTCCCCTCTCTCTGCAGGTCCAATTTGCGACCTCCTGGTCCCTCCTGGGCCCCAGCAGCGTCCAAAAACGCCAAACGCACGATTTGCGTGTAGCAAGGCTTGTTGGCGTCCATCCGGCGGGAAAACACTTCTGCACGACTCTCCAAGGCGTGGGGGATCCATCCTCCAAAGGGGAAGTCTCTAGCCCTTGTCGTTCCTGCAGTATTCACAGTTCTTCAGCCTAGTAAGAGCTTCTTTGCACCAACCGCTGGCATTTCTTGGGCATCTGCCCATCTCCGAGCTGCTTGTGACTTTTGGACTTGGTCCCCTTGTTCCACAGGTACCTTCAGACAGGAATCCATCGTTGTTGCATTGCTGATTTGTGTTTTCCTTGCATTCTCCCTCTAACACGACTATTTTGTCCTTAGGGGAACTTTGGTGCACTTTGCACTCACTTTTCAGGGTCTTGGGGAGGGTTATTTTTCTAACTCTCACTATTTTCTAATAGTCCCAGCGACCCTCTACAAGGTCACATAGGTTTGGGGTCCATTCGTGGTTCGCATTCCACTTCTGGAGTATATGGTTTGTGTTGCCCCTATCCCTATGTTTCCCCATTGCATCGTATTGTAACTATACATTGTTTGCACTGTTTTCTAAGACTATACTGCATATTTTTGCTATTGTGTATATATATCTTGTGTATATTTCCTATCCTCTCACTGAGGGTACACTCTAAGATACTTTGGCATATTGTCATAAAAATAAAGTACCTTTATTTTTAGTATAAGTGTGTATTGTGTTTTCTTATGATATTGTGCATATGACACTAAGTGGTACTGTAGTAGCTTCACACGTCTCCTAGTTCAGCCTAAGCTGCTCTGCTAAGCTACCATTATCTATCAGCCTAAGCTGCTAGACACCCTATACACTAATAAGGGATAACTGGGCCTGGTACAAGGTGCAAGTACCCCTTGGTACTCACTACAAGCCAGTCCAGCCTCCTACATTGGTTGTGCAGTGGTGGGATAAGTGCTTGAGACTACTTACCACTCTTGTCATTGTACTTTTCATAAGAGAAAAATATACAAAACAAGGTCAGTGTATATACACATAGCCAAAAAGTTTTGCATTTCCTCTTTTCACTCTTTTCTAAGTGCTGAAAAGTACTCCTAAACTTTCAAAAAGTTCTTAAAAGTTTAAAAAGTTTTTTCTGTCTTTCCAAAAAGTTCTGAAAACTTTTTTCTCTTTTTCTATCACTTTAACTCTCTCAAAAAAATGTCTGGCACAGGAAAAAATGTTGAACTGTCCAAACTTGCATATGATCACCTTAGCTGGAAAGGAGCAAGGAGTCTCTGCATAGAGAGAGGTTTGAGTGTAGGGAAGAATCCTTCTTTAGAACTGTTAATTAATATGCTTAGAGTACAGGATAAGGCCATAAGTGCCCAATCTGTAGAAAAAGTAGCTAATGGTTCTCAATCTGATCCAGGGACTCCCCCAGGAAAAGGTTCAGGAACGAAACTTCTCAGCCTGCCCATTACTAGACAGTCTAGCATAGTTGGTACAGAGGTTGAATCACATCATACTGATGATGTGCTCTCACATTATGCTGGTAGCCAAGCTGTTAGGGTGCCCCTTGTAAGGGACAGGTCTCCTTCTGTTCATTCCCATCATACCTCTGTATCTAGAAATGTCCCTCCCACCCACCCTGATGACAGATTGTTAGAAAGGGAGCTCAATAGATTGAGAGTGGAGCAAACCAGACTGAAGCTCAAGAAGCAACAGCTGGATTTGGATAGACAGTCTTTAGAAATAGAGAGGGAAAGACAGAAGATGGGTTTAGATACCCATGGTGGCAGCAGCAGTATTCCCCATAGTCATCCTGCAAAAGAGCATGATTCCAGGAATCTGCACAAGATAGTTCCCCCTTATAAGGAGGGGGATGACATTAACAAGTGGTTTGCTGCACTTGAGAGGGCCTGTGTTGTACAGGATGTCCCTCAAAGGCAGTGGGCTGCTATCCTATGGCTATCATTTAGTGGAAAGGGTAGGGATAGACTCCTTACTGTGAAAGAAAGTGATGCCAATAATTTTACAGTTCTTAAGAATGCACTCCTGGATGGTTATGGCTTAACCACTGAACAGTACAGCATAAAGTTCAGAGAGACCAAAAAGGAGTCTTCACAAGACTGGGTTGATTTCATTGACCATTCAGTGAAGGCCTTGGAGGGGTGGTTACATGGCAGTAAAGTTACTGATTATGAAAGCCTGTATAACACAATCCTGAGAGAGCATATACTTAATAATTGTGTGTCTGATTTGTTGCACCAGTACCTGGTAGACTCTGATCTGACCTCTCCCCAAGAATTGGGAAAGAAGGCAGACAAATGGGTCAGAACAAGGGTGAACAGAAAAGTTCATACAGGGGGTGACAAAGATGGCAATAAGAAGAAAGATGGTGAAAAATCTCAAGATAAGCATGGGGATAAGGGTAAAACCAAAGATCCCACTTCAAATCTTAAACACTCTTCAGAGGGTGGGGATAAATCAAATTCTTCCTCTTCTTCCCAACCTGCACACATTAAAAAGCCTTGGTGCTTTGTGTGTAAAAACAGAGGCCATAGGCCAGGGGATAAGTCCTGTCCAGGTAAACGCCCTGAGCCTACCACCACTAATACATCAAGCTCTAGTGCCCCTAGCAGTAGTGGTACTAGTGGTGGGACTGCTGGCAACAGTCAAGCAAAGGGTGTAGTTGGGTTCACTTATGGGTCCATAGTGGAAACTGATGTAATCAGTCCCAAGACAGTTTCTGTCACACCTAGTGGCATTGGCCTTGCCACACTGGCTGCTTGTCCCCTTACAATGGATAAGTACAGGCAGACAGTTTCAATAAATGGTGTTGAGGCCTTGGCCTACAGGGACACAGGTGCCAGTTTCACTTTGGTGACTGAAAACCTAGTGCCTCCCGAACAACACATCATTGGACAACAGTATAAGATTATTGATGTCCATAACTCCACTAAGTTTCTTCCCTTAGCTATAATTCAGTTTAGTTGGGGTGGAGTTACTGGCCCTAAGCAGGTGGTGGTATCACCTAGCTTACCTGTAGACTGTCTCTTAGGTAATGACCTAGAGGCCTCAGGTTGGGCTGATGTAGAGTTTTATGCCCATGCAGCCATGCTGGGCATCCCTGAGGAATTGTTCCCTCTCATTTCAAGTGAAATGAAAAAGCAAAGGAGAGAAGGCCTGAAAACTCAGGATCCCTCTCCATCAACAGGTAAAAAGGGTATCACAGTATCCCCTAACCACCCTACCATTCAGGATACCATTCCTGTGGTGGGAGAAACCTCTCCTGGGGTGGCACCTGTTCCAAGGGAATCATCAGTTGGCAAAACTGGACTCCCTGAGGTGGAAGTACCTCTCTGTGGGATAACTAACATTGGTGAGAAAAAGAGCACCATTTTAGTTAACATGGAGCATCCCTCCAACCCTCCCAGAGAAACTTTAGTGCAGAAACTCTGCACTGCCTCACAACACTTAGGACAGCATCCCTGCCCTAGTGTGGAGCTGATAGGACAGCATCCCTGCCCTGCTCCAACTCAAGAGAAACAGCATCCCTGTTCTCTCTTCCAGCCAAATGGACAAAGTTTTTGTCCAGCTATGGCTTTACTGAGACAGCATCCCTGTCTGGCATTTCCATCATTACAAATAGGTTCAGTGGATAATTCCCACTGCTCTAAACTAAAACTTACTGATAGAAACTCTGAAAATACATCTTCACATTGTTGGTTAGCTAAAAAACTTCAAACAGGGTGGTTTACATCCCCACAGGGAAGTAACCATATAGTGGATGATAAAGGGAGTAACCAGTCTATTGCAGAGCTACTCTCTACTTATCACCACTTAGACAATAAAGTCTCAACTGGCCAAGGTTAGCCTTATTGTCCTTCGTTTGGGGGGGGGTTGTGTGAGAAGGTAGCCTCTTTCTAGCCTTGTTACCCCCACTTTTGGCCTGTTTGTGAGTGTATGTCAGGGTGTTTGTCACTGTTTTCACTGTCTCACTGGGATCCTGATAGCCAGGCCTCAGTGCTCATAGTGAAAACACTATGTTTTCAGTATGGTTGTTATGTGTCACTGGGATCCTGCTGGTCAGGACCCCAGTGCTCATAGGTTTGTGGCCTATATGTATGTGTCACTGGGACCCTGTCACACAGGGCCCCAGTGCTCATAGGTGTGCATGAATATGTTCCCTGTGTGGTGCCTAACTGTCTCACTGAGGCTCTGCTAACCAGAACCTCAGTGGTTATGCTCTCTCATTTCTTTCCAAATTGTCACTGACAGGCTAGTGACCATTTTTACCAATTTACATTGGCTTACTGGAACACCCTTATAATTCCCTAGTCTATGGTACTGAGGTACCCAGGGTATTGGGGTTCCAGGAGATCCCTATGGGCTGCAGCATTTCTTTTGCCACCCATAGGGAGCTCTGACAATTCTTACACAGGCCTGCCACTGCAGCCTTAGTGAAATAACGTCCACGTTATTTCACAGCCATTTTACACTGCACTTAAGTAACTTATAAGTCACCTATATGTCTAACCTTTACCTGGTAAAGGTTAGGTGCAAAGTTACTTAGTGTGAGGGCACCCTGGCACTAGCCAAGGTGCCCCCACATTGTTCAGAGCTAATTCACTGAACTTTGTGAGTGCGGGGACACCATTACACACGTGCACTACATATAGGTCACTACCTATATGTAGCTTCACCATGGTAACTCCGAATATGGCCATGTAACATGTCTATGATCATGGAATTGCCCCCTCTATGCCATCCTGGCATTGTTGGTACAATTCCATGATCCCAGTGGTCTGTAGCACAGACCCTGGTACTGCCAGACTGCCCTTCCTGGGGTTTCACTGCAGCTGCTGCTGCTGCCAACCCCTCAGACAGGCAGCTGCCCTCCTGGGGTCCAGCCAGGCCTGGCCCAGGATGGCAGAACAAAGAACTTCCTCTGAGAGAGGGTGTGACACCCTCTCCCTTTGGAAAATGGTGTGAAGGCAGGGGAGGAGTAGCCTCCCCCAGCCTCTGGAAATGCTTTGTTGGGCACAGAGGTGCCCAATTCTGCATAAGCCAGTCTACACCGGTTCAGGGACCCCTTAGCCCCTGCTCTGGCGCGAAACTGGACAAAGGAAAGGGGAGTGACCACTCCCCTGACCTGCACCTCCCCTGGGAGGTGTCCAGAGCTCCTCCAGTGTGCTCCAGACCTCTGCCATCTTGGAAACAGAGGTGCTGCTGGCACACTGGACTGCTCTGAGTGGCCAGTGCCACCAGGTGACGTCAGAGACTCCTGCTGATAGGCTCCTTCAGGTGTTAGTAGCCTATCCTCTCTCCTAGGTAGCCAAACCCTCTTTTCTGGCTATTTAGGGTCTCTGTCTCTGGGGAAACTTTAGATAACGAATGCATGAGCTCAGCCGAGTTCCTCTGCATCTCTCTCTTCACCTTCTGATAAGGAATCGACCGCTGACCGCGCTGGAAGCCTGCAAACCTGCAACATAGTAGCAAAGACGACTACTGCAACTCTGTAACGCTGATCCTGCCGCCTTCTCGACTGTTTTCCTGCTTGTGCATGCTGTGGGGGTAGTCTGCCTCCTCTCTGCACCAGAAGCTCCGAAGAAATCTCCCGTGGGTCGACGGAATCTTCCCCCTGCAACCGCAGGCACCAAAAAGCTGCATCTCCGGTCTCTTGGGTCTCCTCTCAGCACGACGAGCGAGGTCCCTCGAATCCAGCGACACCGTCCAAGTGACTCCCACAGTCCAGTGACTCTTCAGCCCGAGTTTGGTGGAGGTAAGTCCTTGCCTCACCTCGCTGGGCTGCATTGCTGGGAACCGCGACTTTGCAAGCTTCTCCGGCCCCTGTGCACTTCCGGCGGAAATCCTTCGTGCACAGCCAAGCCTGGGTCCACGGCACTCTAACCTGCATTGCACGACTTTCTAAGTTGGTCTCCGGCGACGTGGGACTCCTTTGTGCAACTTCGGCGAGCACCGTTTCACGCATCCTCGTAGTGCCTGTTTCTGGCACTTCTCCGGGTGCTACCTGCTTCAGTGAGGGCTCTTTGTCTTGCTCGACGTCCCCTCTCTCTGCAGGTCCAATTTGCGACCTCCTGGTCCCTCCTGGGCCCCAGCAGCGTCCAAAAACGCCAAACGCACGATTTGCGTGTAGCAAGGCTTGTTGGCGTCCATCCGGCGGGAAAACACTTCTGCACGACTCTACAAGGCGTGGGGGATCCATCCTCCAAAGGGGAAGTCTCTAGCCCTTGTCGTTCCTGCAGTATTCACAGTTCTTCAGCCTAGTAAGAGCTTCTTTGCACCAACCGCTGGCATTTCTTGGGCATCTGCCCATCTCCGAGCTGCTTGTGACTTTTGGACTTGGTCCCCTTGTTCCACAGGTACCTTCAGACAGGAATCCATCGTTGTTGCATTGCTGATTTGTGTTTTCCTTGCATTCTCCCTCTAACACGACTATTTTGTCCTTAGGGGAACTTTGGTGCACTTTGCACTCACTTTTCAGGGTCTTGGGGAGGGTTATTTTTCTAACTCTCACTATTTTCTAATAGTCCCAGCGACCCTCTACAAGGTCACATAGGTTTGGGGTCCATTCGTGGTTCGCATTCCACTTCTGGAGTATATGGTTTGTGTTGCCCCTATCCCTATGTTTCCCCATTGCATCCTATTGTAACTATACATTGTTTGCACTGTTTTCTAAGACTATACTGCATATTTTTGCTATTGTGTATATATATCTTGTGTATATTTCCTATCCTCTCACTGAGGGTACACTCTAAGATACTTTGGCATATTGTCATAAAAATAAAGTACCTTTATTTTTAGTATAAGTGTGTATTGTGTTTTCTTATGATATTGTGCATATGACACTAAGTGGTACTGTAGTAGCTTCACACGTCTCCTAGTTCAGCCTAAGCTGCTCTGCTAAGCTACCATTATCTATCAGCCTAAGCTGCTAGACACCCTATACACTAATAAGGGATAACTGGGCCTGGTACAAGGTGCAAGTACCCCTTGGTACTCACTACAAGCCAGTCCAGCCTCCTACACCCTATCCCTATGTTTCCCCATTGCATCCTATTGTAACTATACATTGTTTGCACTGTTTTCTAAGACTATACTGCATATTTTTGCTATTGTGTATATATATCTTGTGTATATTTCCTATCCTCTCACTGAGGGTACACTCTAAGATACTTTGGCATATTGTCATAAAAATAAAGTACCTTTATTTTTAGTATAACTGTGTATTGTGTTTTCTTATGATATTGTGCATATGACACTAAGTGGTACTGTAGTAGCTTCACACGTCTCCTAGTTCAGCCTAAGCTGCTCTGCTAAGCTACCATTATCTATCAGCCTAAGCTGCTAGACACCCTATACACTAATAAGGGATAACTGGGACTGGTGCAAGGTGCAAGTACCCCTTGGTACTCACTACAAGCCAGTCCAGCCTCCTACATTGGTTGTGCAGTGGTGGGATAAGTGCTTGAGACTACTTACCACTCTTGTCATTGTACTTTTCATAAGAGAAAAATATACAAAACAAGGTCAGTGTATATACACATAGCCAAAAAGTTTTGCATTTTCCTCTTTTCACTCTTTTCTAAGTGCTGAAAAGTACTTCTAAAACTTTCAAAAAGTTCTTAAAAGTTTAAAAAAGTTTTTTTCTGTCTTTCCAAAAAGTCTGAAAACTTTTGTCTCTTTCTCTATCACTTTAACTCTCTCTAAAAAATGTCTGGCACAGGCCAAAGTGTTGATCTGTCCAAACTTGCATATGACAACCTTAGCTGGAAAAGAGCAAGGAGTCTCTGTATAGAGAGAGGTTTGAGTGTAGGGAAGAATCCTGCCTTAGAACTATTAATTAACATGCTTAGAGAACAGGATAAGGCCATAGGTGCCCCATCTGTTGAAAAAGTACCTAATAGTTCCCAATCAGATTCAGGGACTCCCCCAGGAAAAGATTCAGGAAAGAAACTTCCTAGCCTGCCCATTACTAGAAAATCTAGCATAGATGGTAATGATGATGAGCCACACCATAGAAATAGTGTTGTCTCACATCATAGCAAAAGCATTTATTCTCACCATACTGGTAGTAATGTTTCTGTAAACCAAGCTGTTAAGTTGGCTTCTGTAAGGGACAGGTCTCCTTCTGTTCATTCCCATCATAGCTCTGTTTCTAGAAATGTCCCTCCCACCAACCCTGATGACAGAATGTTAGAGAGGGAACTCAATAAGTTGAGGGTGGAACAAACCAGACTGAAGCTTAAAAAGCAACAGCTGGATTTGGATAGACAGTCTTTTGAATTAGAGAAGGAAAGACAGAAGTTGGGTTTAGATACCCATGGTGGCAGCAGCAGTATTCCCCATAGTCATCCTGCAAAAGAGCATGATTCCAGGAATCTGCACAAGATAGTTCCCCCTTATAAGGAGGGGGATGACATTAACAAGTGGTTTGCTGCACTTGAGAGGGCCTGTGTTGTACAGGATGTCCCTCAAAGGCAGTGGGCTGCTATCCTATGGCTATCATTTAGTGGAAAAGGTAGGGATAGGCTCCTTACTGTGAAAGAAAATGATGCCAATAATTTCCAAGTTCTTAAGAATGCACTCCTGGATGGTTATGGCTTAACCACTGAACAGTACAGGATAAAGTTCAGAGAGACCAAAAAGGAGTCTTCACAAGACTGGGTTGATTTCATTGACCAGGCAGTGAAGGCCTTGGAGGGGTGGTTACATGGCAGTAAAGTTACTGATTATGACAGCCTGTATAACTTAATCCTGAGAGAGCATATTCTTAATAATTGTGTGTCTGATTTGTTGCACCAGTACTTGGTGGACTCTGATCTGACCTCTCCCCAAGAATTGGGAAAGAAGGCAGACAAATGGGTCAGAACAAGAGTGAACAGAAAAGTTCATACAGGGGGTGACAAAAATGGCAACAAAAAGAAGGATGGTAAGTCTTCTGACAAGGGTGGGGACAAATCTAAAAATGAGTCTTCATCAGGCCCACAAAAACACTCTGGTGGGGGTGGTGGGTCCAAATCCTCCTTTAATCAGAACAAGGAAAAGAAACCATGGTGCTATTTATGTAAAATAAAAGGCCATTGGACAACAGATCCCAGTTGTCCAAAGAAAGGCACCACAGCTCCTACCACTACAACCCCTACTGCTACACCTAGTGTCCCTACTAATAGCAGTGGTGGTGGGAGCAAACCTACTAATAGCCAATCCAAGGGAGTAGCTGGGCTCACTTTTGGTAATTTAGTTGGGGTTGATCTAATTAGGGAGACCACAGAGGCTACTTTAGTCTCTGAAGGGGCTATTGATTTAGCCACTTTGGTTGCTTGCCCCCATAACTTGGAGAAGTACAAGCAACTAACCCTAATAAATGGTGTTGAGGTCCAGGCCTACAGGGACACAGGTGCCAGTGTCACAATGGTGATTGAGAAACTGGTGCACCCTGAACAACACATACTTGGACACCAGTACCAAGTAACCGATGCTCACAACATAACACAAAGCCACCCCATGGCTGTTGTAAATCTCAACTGGGGGGGGGTAACTGGTCCAAAGAAAGTTGTGGTAGCTTCAGATTTACCGGTAGACTGTCTATTAGGGAATGATTTGGAGACATCAGCTTGGTCAGATGTGGAGTTGGAGGCCCATGCAGCAATGCTGGGCATCCCAGGGCATATTTTTGCTTTAACAAGGGCTCAGGCCAAAAAGCAAAAAGGACAGGGAAGCTTGGATCCTGGAACAATGGACCAAGTACTCCCTAAAGCTAGGGCTAGTAGAAGCAAACCACTTCCTACTATCCCTCCCTCTACAGTGGATTCTACTTCTGAGGAAGAAGAATTCCCTCCCTGTGCAGAACCTACACCAGAGGAGCTGGAAGCAGACACTGCTGAGCTTTTGGGTGAAGGGGGGCCTGCCAGAGAGGAGCTGAGTGTGGCACAGCAAACCTGTCCCACATTAGAGGGTCTCAGACAGCAAGCTGTCAAACAGGCTAATGGGGATGTCAGTGACTCTCACAGAGTTTACTGGGAGGACAACCTCTTGTACACTGAGCATAGGGATCCTAAACCTGGAGCTGCCAGGAGATTAGTGATTCCTCAGGAGTACAGAAAGTTCCTCCTAACACTGGCACATGACATTCCCCTAGCTGGGCACCTGGGTCAAATGAAAACTTGGGACAGATTGGTTCCATTGTTTCATTGGCCTAGGATGTCTGAGGACACAAAGGAATTTTGTAAGTCCTGTGAAACCTGTCAAGCCAGTGGCAAGACAGGTGGCACTCCAAAGGCACCCCTTATCCCACTGCCTGTGGTTGGGGTTCCCTTTGAAAGGGTAGGGGTTGACATTGTTGGCCCCCTTGACCTTCCTTCTGCTTCAGGCAATAGGTTTATCTTGGTGGTAGTGGACCATGCCACAAGATATCCTGAAGCTATTCCTTTAAGGACCACTACAGCACCTGCAGTGGCAAAGGCCCTCCTGGGAATATTTTCCAGGGTGGGCTTCCCAAAGGAAGTAGTATCAGACAGGGGAAGCAATTTCATTTCTGCATACTTAAAGGCCATGTGGAAGGAGTGTGGTGTAACGTACAAGTTCACAACACCCTATCATCCACAAACAAATGGACTGGTGGAGAGATTTAATAAAACTCTCAAAGGCATGATTATGGGACTCCCTGAAAAACTCCGCAGGAGATGTGATATCCTTCTACCATGCCTCATTTTTGCCTACAGGGAGGTACCCCAGAAAGGAGTGGGCTTCAGCCCCTTTGAACTTCTTTTTGGACACCCTGTTAGGGGTCCACTCACACTTGTAAAGGAGGGTTGGGAACAACCTTTAAAAGCTCCTATGCAGGATATTGTGGATTATGTACTTGGCCTCAGATCAAGGATGGCTGAGTACATGAAAAAGGCCAGTAAAAACCTTCAGGCCAGCCAAGAGCTCCAGAAGCAATGGCATGATCAGAAGGCTGTTTTGGTTCAGTACCAACCAGGGCAGAAAGTGTGGGTCTTGGAGCCTGTGGCCCCAAGAGCACTCCAGATAAATGGAGTGGACCCCACACAATTGTTGAAAAGAAGGGTGAAGTCACCTACTTGGTTGACTTAGGCACTGCCAGGAGTCCCCTTAGGGTGCTCCATGTCAACCGCCTGAAACCCTACTATGACAGGGCTGATCTCACCCTGCTCATGGCAACAGATGAGGGACAGGAAGAAGACAGTGATCCTCTACCTGATCTCTTCTCTTCCACAGAACAAGATGCTCTTGTGGAAGGTGTAGTTTTGGCTGATTGTCTTACTGCTGAGCAGAAAGATAATTGCATAAATCTCCTAGGACAATTTTCAGAACTCTTCTCTACTGTGCCAGGCACCACTTCTTGGTGTGAGCACACTATAGATACTGGAGACAGTTTACCTGTCAAAAGTAAGATCTATAGGCAGCCTGACCATGTCAGGGACTGCATAAAGCAAGAAGTTCAGAAAATGTTGGAACTAGGAGTGGTTGAGCACTCTTACAGTCCATGGGCTTCTCCTGTGGTACTGGTACCAAAACCCAATTCTAAAGATGGAAAGAAGGAAATGAGGTTTTGTGTAGACTATAGAGGTCTCAACTTGGTAACCAAAACTGATGCTCACCCTATACCCAGGGCAGATGAGCTCATAGATACACTGGCATCTGCCAAGTATCTAAGCACTTTTGATTTGACTGCAGGGTATTGGCAGATCAAATTGTCAGAAGATGCTAAACCTAAGACTGCATTTTCTACCATTGGAGGACATTACGAGTTTACTGTAATGCCTTTTGGTTTGAAAAATGCACCTGCCACTTTTCAGAGGTTGGTGAACACAGTCCTGCAAGGGCTGGAAGCTTTCAGTGCAGCATATTTGGACGATATAGCTGTCTTTAGCTCCAGCTGGGATGATCACCTGGTCCACCTATGGAAAGGTTTGGAGGCTCTGCAAAAGGCAGGCCTCACTATCAAGGCTTCAAAGTGCCAGATAGGGCAGGGTAAGGTGGTTTATCTGGGACACCTTGTTGGTGGGGAACAGATTGCACCACTTCAGGGGAAAATCCAAACTATTATTGATTGGGTTCCCCCTACCACTCAGACTCAGGTGAGAGCCTTCCTAGGCCTCACTGGGTATTACAGGAGGTTCATTAAGAACTATGGCTCCATTGCAGCCCCTCTTAATGACCTCACATCCAAGAAAATGCCTAAAAAGGTATTATGGACAGCAAGCTGTCAGAAAGCTTTTGAGGAGCTGAAGCAGGCCATGTGCTCTGCACCTGTCCTGAAAAGCCCTTGTTACTCTAAAAAATTCTATGTCCAAACTGATGCATCTGAATTAGGAGTAGGGGCAGTCCTATCACAACTTAATTCTGAGGACCAGGATCAACCTGTTGCTTTTATTAGTAGGAGGTTGACCCCTGGAGAAAAGCGTTGGTCTGCCATTGAGAGGGAGGCCTTTGCTGTGGTCTGGGCTCTGAAGAAGTTGAGGCCATACCTGTTTGGCACTCACTTCATTGTTCAGACAGACCACAAACCTCTACTTTGGCTAAAACAAATGAAAGGTGAAAATCCTAAATTGTTGAGGTGGTCCATATCCCTACAGGGAATGGACTATACAGTGGAACATAGACCTGGGAGTAGCCACTCCAATGCAGATGGACTCTCCAGATATTTCCACTTAGACAATGAAGACTCATCAGGTCATGGCTAGTCTTATTGTCCTTCATTTGGGGGGGGGTTGTGTAGGAAAGTACCATCTTGCCTGGCATGTTACCCCCATTTTTCACTGTATATATGTTGTTTTAGTTGTATGTGTCACTGGGACCCTGGTAACCCAGGGCCCCAGTGCTCATAAGTGTGCTTGAATGTGTTACCTGTGTAGTGACTAACTGTCTCACTGAGGCTCTGCTAATCAGAACCTCAGTGGTTATGCTCTCTCATTTCTTTCCAAATTGTCACTGACAGGCTAGTGACCATTTTTACCAATTTAGATTGGCTTACTGGAACACCCTTATAATTCCCTAGTATATGGTACTGAGGTACCCAGGGTATTGGGGTTCCAGGAGATCCCTATGGGCTGCAGCATTTCTTTTGCCACCCATAGGGAGCTCTGACAATTCTTACACAGGCCTGCCACTGCAGCCTGAGTGAAATAACGTCCACGTTATTTCACAGCCATTTTACACTGCACTTAAGTAACTTATAAGTCACCTATATGTCTAACCTTTACCTGGTAAAGGTTAGGTGCAAAGTTACTTAGTGTGAGGGCACCCTGGCACTAGCCAAGGTGCCCCCACATTGTTCAGAGCCAATTCCCTGAACTTTGTGAGTGCGGGGACACCATTACACGCGTGCACTACATATAGGTCACTACCTATATGTAGCTTCACCATGGTAACTCCGAATATGGCCATGTAACATGTCTATGATCATGGAATTGCCCCCTCTATACCATCCTGGCATAGTTGGCACAATCCCATGATCCCAGTGGTCTGTAGCACAGACCCTGGTACTGCCAAACTGCCCTTCCTGGGGTTTCACTGCAGCTGCTGCTGCTGCCAACCCCTCAGACAGGCAGCTGCCCTCCTGGGGTCCAGCCAGGCCTGGCCCAGGATGGCAGAACAAAGAACTTCCTCTGAGAGAGGGTGTGACACCCTCTCCCTTTGGAAAATGGTGTGAAGGCAGGGGAGGAGTAGCCTCCCCCAGCCTCTGGAAATGCTTTGTTGGGCACAGATGTGCCCAATTCTGCATAAGCCAGTCTACACCGGTTCAGGGACCCCTTAGCCCCTGCTCTGGCGCGAAACTGGACAAAGGAAAGGGGAGTGACCACTCCCCTGACCTGCACCTCCCCTGGGAGGTGTCCAGAGCTCCTCCAGTGTGCTCCAGACCTCTGCCATCTTGGAAAGAGAGGTGCTGCTGGCACACTGGACTGCTCTGAGTGGCCAGTGCCACCAGGTGACGTCAGAGACTCCTGCTGATAGGCTCCTTCAGGTGTTAGTAGCCTATCCTCTCTCCTAGGTAGCCAAACCCTCTTTTCTGGCTATTTAGGGTCTCTGTCTCTGGGGAAACTTTAGATAACGAATGCATGAGCTCAGCCGAGTTCCTCTGCATCTCCCTCTTCACCTTCTGATAAGGAATCGACCGCTGACCGCGCTGGAAGCCTGCAAACCTGCAACATAGTAGCAAAGACGACTACTGCAACTCTGTAACGCTGATCCTGCCGCCTTCTCGACTGTTTTCCTGCTTGTGCATGCTGTGGGGGTAGTCTGCCTCCTCTCTGCACCAGAAGCTCCGAAGAAATCTCCCGTGGGTCGACGGAATCTTCCCCCTGCAACCGCAGGCACCAAAAAGCTGCATTACCGGTCCCTGGGGTCTCCTCTCAGCACGACGAGCGAGGTCCCTCGAATCCAGCGATGCTGTCCAAGTGACCCCCACAGTTCAGTGACTCTTCAGCCCAAGTTTGGTGGGGGTAAGTCCTTGCCTCACCTCGCTGGGCTGCATTGCTGGGAACCGCGACTTTGCAGCTACTCCGGCCCCTGTGCACTTCCGGCGGAAATCCTTTGTGCACAGCCAAGCCTGGGTCCACGGCACTCTAACCTGCATTGCACGACTTTCTAAGTTGGTCTCCGGCGACGTGGGACTCCTTTGTGCAACTTCGGCGAGCACCGTTTCACGCTTCCTCGTAGTGCCTGTTTCTGGCACTTCTCCGGGTGCTACCTGCTTCAGTGAGGGCTCTTTGTCTTGCTAGACGTCCCCTCTCTTTTCAGGTCCAATTTGCGACCTCCTGGTCCCTCCTGGGCCCCAGCAGCGTCCAAAAACGGCAAACGCACGATTTGCATCTAGCAAGGCTTGTTGGCGTCCTTCCGGCGGGAAAACACTTCTGCACGACTCTCCGAGGCGAGTGGGATCCGTCTACCAAAGGGGAAGTCTCTAGCCCTTTTCGTTCTTGCAGAAACCTCAGCTTCTTCTGTCCAGTCGAAGCTTCTTTGCACCCGCAGCTGGCATTTCCTGGGCATCTGCCCATCTCCGACTTGCTTGTGACTTTTGGACTTGGTCCCCTTGTTCCACAGATACCCTAGATTGGAAATCCACAGTTGTTGCATTGCTGGTTTGTGTCTTTCCTGCATTATTCCTCTAACACGACTCTTTTGTCCTTAGGGGAACTTTAGTGCACTTTGCACTCACTTTTCAGGGTCTTGGGGAGGGTTATTTTTCTAACTCTCACTATTTTCTAATAGTCCCAGCGACCCTCTACAAGGTCACATAGGTTTGGGGTCCATTCGTGGTTCGCATTCCACTTTTGGAGTATATGGTTTGTGTTGACCCTATCCCTATGTGTTCCCATTGCATCCTATTGTAACCATACATTGTTTGCACTGTTTTCTAAGACTATACTGCATATTTTTGCTATTGTGTATATATATCTTGTGTATATTTCCTATCCTCTCACTGAGGGTACACTCTAAGATACTTTGGCATATTGTCATAAAAATAAAGTACCTTTATTTTTAGTATAACTGTGTATTGTGTTTTCTTATGATATTGTGCATATGACACTAAGTGGTACTGTAGTAGCTTCACACGTCTCCTAGTTCAGCCTAAGCTGCTCTGCTAAGCTACCATTATCTATCAGCCTAAGCTGCTAGACACCCTTTACACTAATAAGGGATAACTGGGACTGGTGCAAGGTGCAAGTACCCCTTGGTACTCACTACAAGCCAGTCCAGCCTCCTACATTGGTTGTGCAGTGGTGGGATAAGTGCTTGAGACTACTTACCACTCTTGTCATTGTACTTTTCATAAGAGAAAAATATACAAAACAAGGTCAGTGTATATACACATAGCCAAAAAGTTTTGCATTTTCCTCTTTTCACTCTTTTCTAAGTGCTGAAAAGTACTTCTAAAACTTTCAAAAGGTTCTTAAAAGTTTAAAAAAGTTTTTTTCTGTCTTTCCAAAAAGTCTGAAAACTTTTGTCTCTTTCTCTATCACTTTAACTCTCTCTAAAAAATGTCTGGCACAGGCCAAAGTGTTGATCTGTCCAAACTTGCATATGACAACCTTAGCTGGAAAAGAGCAAGGAGTCTCTGTATAGAGAGAGGTTTGAGTGTAGGGAAGAATCCTGCCTTAGAACTATTAATTAACATGCTTAGAGAACAGGATAAGGCCATAGGTGCCCCATCTGTTGAAAAAGTACCTAATAGTTCCCAATCAGATTCAGGGACTCCCCCAGGAAAAGATTCAGGAAAGAAACTTCCTAGCCTGCCCATTACTAGAAAATCTAGCATAGATGGTAATGATGATGAGCCACACCATAGAAATAGTGTTGTCTCACATCATAGCAAAAGCATTTATTCTCACCATACTGGTAGTAATGTTTCTGTAAACCAAGCTGTTAAGTTGGCTTCTGTAAGGGACAGGTCTCCTTCTGTTCATTCCCATCATAGCTCTGTTTCTAGAAATGTCCCTCCCACCAACCCTGATGACAGAATGTTAGAGAGGGAACTCAATAAGTTGAGGGTGGAACAAACCAGACTGAAGCTTAAAAAGCAACAGCTGGATTTGGATAGACAGTCTTTTGAATTAGAGAAGGAAAGACAGAAGTTGGGTTTAGATACCCATGGTGGCAGCAGCAGTATTCCCCATAGTCATCCTGCAAAAGAGCATGATTCCAGGAATCTGCACAAGATAGTTCCCCCTTATAAGGAGGGGGATGACATTAACAAGTGGTTTGCTGCACTTGAGAGGGCCTGTGTTGTACAGGATGTCCCTCAAAGGCAGTGGGCTGCTATCCTATGGCTATCATTTAGTGGAAAAGGTAGGGATAGGCTCCTTACTGTGAATGAAAATGATGCCAATAATTTCCAAGTTCTTAAGAATGCACTCCTGGATGGTTATGGCTTAACCACTGAACAGTACAGGATAAAGTTCAGAGAGACCAAAAAGGAGTCTTCACAAGACTGGGTTGATTTCATTGACCAGGCAGTGAAGGCCTTGGAGGGGTGGTTACATGGCAGTAAAGTTACTGATTATGACAGCCTGTATAACTTAATCCTGAGAGAGCATATTCTTAATAATTGTGTGTCTGATTTGTTGCACCAGTACTTGGTGGACTCTGATCTGACCTCTCCCCAAGAATTGGGAAAGAAGGCAGACAAATGGGTCAGAACAAGAGTGAACAGAAAAGTTCATACAGGGGGTGACAAAGATGGCAACAAAAAGAAGGATGGTAAGTCTTCTGACAAGGGTGGGGACAAATCTAAAAATGAGTCTTCATCAGGCCCACAAAAACACTCTGGTGGGGGTGGTGGGTCCAAATCCTCCTTTAATCAGAACAAGGAAAAGAAACCATGGTGCTATTTATGTAAAATAAAAGGCCATTGGACAACAGATCCCAGTTGTCCAAAGAAAGGCACCACAGCTCCTACCACTACAACCCCTACTGCTACACCTAGTGTCCCTACTAATAGCAGTGGTGGTGGGAGCAAACCTACTAATAGCCAATCCAAGGGAGTAGCTGGGCTCACTTTTGGTAATTTAGTTGGGGTTGGTCTAATTAGGGTGACCACAGAGGCTACTTTAGTCTCTGAAGGGGCTATTGATTTAGCCACTTTGGTTGCTTGCCCCCATAACTTGGAGAAGTACAAGCAACTAACCCTAATAAATGGTGTTGAGGTCCAGGCCTACAGGGACACAGGTGCCAGTGTCACAATGGTGATTGAGAAACTGGTGCACCCTGAACAACACATACTTGGGCACCAGTACCAAGTAACCGATGCTCACAACATAACACAAAGCCACCCCATGGCTGTTGTAAATCTCAACTGGGGGGGGGGTAACTGGTCCAAAGAAAGTTGTGGTAGCTTCAGATTTACCGGTAGACTGTCTATTAGGGAATGATTTGGAGACATCAGCTTGGTCAGATGTGGAGTTGGAGGCCCATGCAGCAATGCTGGGCATCCCAGGGCATATTTTTGCTTTAACAAGGGCTCAGGCCAAAAAGCAAAAAGGACAGGGAAGCTTGGATCCTGGAACAATGGACCAAGTGCTCCCTAAAGCTAGGGCTAGTAGAAGCAAACCACTTCCTACTATCCCTCCCTCTACAGTGGATTCTACTTCTGAGGAAGAAGAATTCCCTCCCTGTGCAGAACCTACACCAGAGGAGCTGGAAGCAGACACTGCTGAGCTTTTGGGTGAAGGGGGGCCTGCCAGAGAGGAGCTGAGTGTGGCACAGCAAACCTGTCCCACATTAGAGGGTCTCAGACAGCAAGCTGTCAAACAGGCTAATGGGGATGTCAGTGACTCTCACAGAGTTTACTGGGAGGACAACCTCTTGTACACTGAGCATAGGGATCCTAAACCTGGAGCTGCCAGGAGATTAGTGATTCCTCAGGAGTACAGAAAGTTCCTCCTAACACTGGCACATGACATTCCCCTAGCTGGGCACCTGGGTCAAATGAAAACTTGGGACAGATTGGTTCCATTGTTTCATTGGCCTAGGATGTCTGAGGACACAAAGGAATTTTGTAAGTCCTGTGAAACCTGTCAAGCCAGTGGCAAGACAGGTGGCACTCCAAAGGCACCCCTTATCCCACTGCCTGTGGTTGGGGTTCCCTTTGAAAGGGTAGGGGTTGACATAGTTGGCCCCCTTGACCCTCCTACTGCTTCAGGCAATAGGTTTATCTTGGTGGTAGTGGACCATGCCACAAGATATCCTGAAGCTATTCCTTTAAGGACCACTACAGCACCTGCAGTGGCAAAGGCCCTCCTGGGAATATTTTCCAGGGTGGGCTTCCCAAAGGAAGTAGTATCAGACAGGGGAAGCAATTTCATGTCTGCATACTTAAAGGCCATGTGGAAGGAGTGTGGTGTAACGTACAAGTTCACAACACCCTATCATCCACAAACAAATGGACTGGTGGAGAGATTTAATAAAACTCTCAAAGGCATGATTATGGGACTCCCTGAAAAACTCCGCAGGAGATGGGATATCCTTCTACCATGCCTCCTTTTTGCCTACAGGGAGGTACCCCAGAAAGGAGTGGGCTTCAGCCCCTTTGAACTTCTTTTTGGACACCCTGTTAGGGGTCCACTCACACTTGTAAAGGAGGGTTGGGAACAACCTTTAAAAGCTCCTAAGCAGGATATTGTGGATTATGTACTTGGCCTCAGATCAAGGATGGCTGAGTACATGAAAAAGGCCAGTAAAAACCTTCAGGCCAGCCAAGAGCTCCAGAAGCAATGGCATGATCAGAAGGCTGTTTTGGTTCAGTACCAACCAGGGCAGAAAGTGTGGGTCTTGGAGCCTGTGGCCCCAAGAGCACTCCAAGATAAATGGAGTGGACCCCACACAATTGTTGAAAAGAAGGGTGAAGTCACCTACTTGGTTGACTTAGGCACTGCCAGGAGTCCCCTTAGGGTGCTCCATGTCAACCGCCTGAAACCCTACTATGACAGGGCTGATCTCACCCTGCTCATGGCAACAGATGAGGGACAGGAAGAAGACAGTGATCCTCTACCTGATCTCTTCTCTTCCACAGAACAAGATGCTCTTGTGGAAGGTGTAGTTTTGGCTGATTGTCTTACTGCTGAGCAGAAAGATAATTGCATAAATCTCCTAGGACAATTTTCAGAACTCTTCTCTACTGTGCCAGGCACCACTTCTTGGTGTGAGCACACTATAGATACTGGAGACAGTTTACCTGTCAAAAGTAAGATCTATAGGCAGCCTGACCATGTCAGGGACTGCATAAAGCAAGAAGTTCAGAAAATGTTGGAACTAGGAGTGGTTGAGCACTCTGACAGTCCATGGGCTTCTCCTGTGGTACTGGTACCAAAACCCAATTCTAAAGATGGAAAGAAGGAAATGAGGTTTTGTGTAGACTATAGAGGTCTCAACTTGTTAACCAAAACTGATGCTCACCCTATACCCAGGGCAGATGAGCTCATAGATACACTGGCATCTGCCAAGTATCTAAGCACTTTTGATTTGACTGCAGGGTATTGGCAGATCTAATTGTCAGAAGATGCTAAACCTAAGACTGCATTTTCTACCATTGGAGGACATTACCAGTTTACTGTAATGCCTTTTGGTTTGAAAAATGCACCTGCCACTTTTCAGAGGTTGGTGAACACAGTCCTGCAAGGGCTGGAAGCTTTCAGTGCAGCATATTTTGACGATATAGCTGTCTTTAGCTCCAGCTGGGATGATCACCTGGTCCACCTATGGAAAGTTTTGGAGGCTCTGCAAAAGGCAGGCCTCACTATCAAGGCTTCAAAGTGCCAGATAGGGCAGGGTAAGGTGGTTTATCTGGGACACCTTGTTGGTGGGGAACAGATTGCACCACTTCAGGGGAAAATCCAAACTATTATTGATTGGGTTCCCCCTACCACTCAGACTCAGGTGAGAGCCTTCCTAGGCCTCACTGGGTATTACAGGAGGTTCATTAACAACTATGGCTCCATTGCAGCCCTTCTTAATGACCTCATATCCAAGAAAATGCCTAAAAAGGTATTATGGACAGCAAGCTGTCAGAAAGCTTTTGAGGAGCTGAAGCAGGCCATGTGCTCTGCACCTGTCCTGAAAAGCCCTTGTTACTCTAAAAAATTCTATGTCCAAACTGATGCATCTGAATTAGGAGTAGGGGCAGTCCTATCACAACTTAATTCTGAGGACCAGGATCAACCTGTTGCTTTTATTAGTAGGAGGTTGACCCCTAGAGAAAAGCGTTGGTCTGCCATTGAGAGGGAGGCCTTTGCTGTGGTCTGGGCTCTGAAGAAGTTGAGGCCATACCTGTTTGGCACTCACTTCATTGTTCAGACAGACCACAAACCTCTACTTTGGCTAAAACAAATGAAAGGTGAAAATCCTAAATTGTTGAGGTGGTCCATATCCCTACAGGGAATGGACTATACAGTGGAACATAGACCTGGGAGTAGCCACTCCAATGCAGATGGACTCTCCAGATATTTCCACTTAGACAATGAAGACTCATCAGGTCATGGCTAGTCTTATTGTCCTTCATTTGGGGGGGGGTTGTGTAGGAAAGTACCATCTTGCCTGGCATGTTACCCCCATTTTTCACTGTATATATGTTGTTTTAGTTGTATGTGTCACTGGGACCCTGGTAACCCAGGGCCCCAGTGCTCATAAGTGTGCTTGAATGTGTTACCTGTGTAGTGACTAACTGTCTCACTGAGGCTCTGCTAATCAGAACCTCAGTGGTTATGCTCTCTCATTTCTTTCCAAATTGTCACTGACAGGCTAGTGACCATTTTTACCAATTTAGATTGGCTTACTGGAACACCCTTATAATTCCCTAGTATATGGTACTGAGGTACCCAGGGTATTGGGGTTCCAGGAGATCCCTATGGGCTGCAGCATTTCTTTTGCCACCCATAGGGAGCTCTGACAATTCTTACACAGGCCTGCCACTGCAGCCTGAGTGAAATAACGTCCACGTTATTTCACAGCCATTTTACACTGCACTTAAGTAACTTATAAGTCACCTATATGTCTAACCTTTACCTGGTAAAGGTTAGGTGCAAAGTTACTTAGTGTGAGGGCACCCTGGCACTAGCCAAGGTGCCCCCACATTGTTCAGAGCCAATTCCCTGAACTTTGTGAGTGCGGGGACACCATTACACGTGTGCACTACATATAGGTCACTACCTATATGTAGCTTCACCATGGTAACTCCGAATATGGCCATGTAACATGTCTATGATCATGGAATTGCCCCCTCTATACCATCCTGGCATAGTTGGCACAATCCCATGATCCCAGTGGTCTGTAGCACAGACCCTGGTACTGCCAAACTGCCCTTCCTGGGGTTTCACTGCAGCTGCTGCTGCTGCCAACCCCTCAGACAGGCAGCTGCCCTCCTGGGGTCCAGCCAGGCCTGGCCCAGGATGGCAGAACAAAGAACTTCCTCTGAGAGAGGGTGTGACACCCTCTCCCTTTGGAAAATGGTGTGAAGGCAGGGGAGGAGTAGCCTCCCCCAGCCTCTGGAAATGCTTTGTTGGGCACAGATGTGCCCAATTCTGCATAAGCCAGTCTACACCGGTTCAGGGACCCCTTAGCCCCTGCTCTGGCGCGAAACTGGACAAAGGAAAGGGGAGTGACCACTCCCCTGACCTGCACCTCCCCTGGGAGGTGTCCAGAGCTCCTCCAGTGTGCTCCAGACCTCTGCCATCTTGGAAACAGAGGTGCTGCTGGCACACTGGACTGCTCTGAGTGGCCAGTGCCACCAGGTGACGTCAGAGACTCCTGCTGATAGGCTCCTTCAGGTGTTAGTAGCCTATCCTCTCTCCTAGGTAGCCAAACCCTCTTTTCTGGCTATTTAGGGTCTCTGTCTCTGGGGAAACTTTAGATAACGAATGCATGAGCTCAGCCGAGTTCCTCTGCATCTCCCTCTTCACCTTCTGATAAGGAATCGACCGCTGACCGCGCTGGAAGCCTGCAAACCTGCAACATAGTAGCAAAGACGACTACTGCAACTCTGTAACGCTGATCCTGCCGCCTTCTCGACTGTTTTCCTGCTTGTGCATGCTGTGGGGGTAGTCTGCCTCCTCTCTGCACCAGAAGCTCCGAAGAAATCTCCTGTGGGTCGACGGAATCTTCCCCCTGCAACCGCAGGCACCAAAAAGCTGCATTACCGGTCCCTTGGGTCTCCTCTCAGCACGACGAGCGAGGTCCCTCGAATCCAGCGACGCTGTCCAAGTGACCCCCACAGTCCAGTGACTCTTCAGCCCAAGTTTGGTGGAGGTAAGTCCTTGCCTCACCTCGCTGGGCTGCATTGCTGGGAACCGCGACTTTGCAGCTACTCCGGCCCCTGTGCACTTCCGGCGGAAATCCTTTGTGTACAGCCAAGCCTGGGTCCACAGCACTCTAACCTGCATTGCACGACTTTCTAAGTTGGTCTCCGGCGACGTGGGACTCCTTTGTGCAACTTCGGCGAGCACCGTTTCACGCATCCTCGTAGTGCCTGTTTCTGGCACTTCTCCGGGTGCTACCTGCTTCAGTGAGGGCTCTTTGTCTTGCTAGACGTCCCCTCTCTTTTCAGGTCCAATTTGCGACCTCCTGGTCCCTCCTGGGCCCCAGCAGCGTCCAAAAACGGCAAACGCACGATTTGCGTCTAGCAAGGCTTGTTGGCGTCCTTCCGGCGGGAAAACACTTCTGCACGACTCTCCAAGGCGAGAGGGATCTGTCTACCAAAGGGGAAGTCTCTAGCCCTTTTCGTTCTTGCAGAAACCTCAGCTTCTTCTGTCCAGTCGAAGCTTCTTTGCACCCGCAGCTGGCATTTCCTGGGCATCTGCCCATCTCCGACTTGCTTGTGACTTTTGGACTTGGTCCCCTTGTTCCACAGATACCCTAGATTGGAAATCCACAGTTGTTGCATTGCTGGTTTGTGTCTTTCCTGCATTATTCCTCTAACACAACTCTTTTGTCCTTAGGGGAATTTTAGTGCACTTTGCACTCACTTTTCAGGGTCTTGGGGAGGGTTATTTTTCTAACTCTCACTATTTTCTAATAGTCCCAGCGACCCTCTACAAGGTCACATAGGTTTGGGGTCCATTCGTGGTTCGCATTCCACTTTTGGAGTATATGGTTTGTGTTGCCCCTATCCCTATGTTTCCCCATTGCATCCTATTGTAACTATACATTGTTTGCACTGTTTTCTAAGACTATACTGCATATTTTTGCTATTGTGTATATATATCTTGTGTATATTTCCTATCCTCTCACTGAGGGTACACTCTAAGATACTTTGGCATATTGTCATAAAAATAAAGTACCTTTATTTTTAGTATAACTGTGTATTGTGTTTTCTTATGATATTGTGCATATGACACTAAGTGGTAATGTAGTAGCTTCACACGTCTCCTAGTTCAGCCTAAGCTGCTCTGCTAAGCTACCATTATCTATCAGCCTAAGCTGCTAGACACCCTATACACTAATAAGGGATAACTGGGACTGGTGCAAGGTGCAAGTACCCCTTGGTACTCACTACAAGCCAGTCCAGCCTCCTACATTGGTTGTGCAGTGGTGGGATAAGTGCTTGAGACTACTTACCACTCTTGTCATTGTACTTTTCATAAGAGAAAAATATACAAAACAAGGTCAGTGTATATACACATAGCCAAAAAGTTTTGCATTTTCCTCTTTTCACTCTTTTCTAAGTGCTGAAAAGTACTTCTAAAACTTTCAAAAGGTTCTTAAAAGTTTAAAAAAGTTTTTTTCTGTCTTTCCAAAAAGTCTGAAAACTTTTGTCTCTTTCTCTATCACTTTAACTCTCTCTAAAAAATGTCTGGCACAGGCCAAAGTGTTGATCTGTCCAAACTTGCATATGACAACCTTAGCTGGAAAAGAGCAAGGAGTCTCTGTATAGAGAGAGGTTTGAGTGTAGGGAAGAATCCTGCCTTAGAACTATTAATTAACATGCTTAGAGAACAGGATAAGGCCATAGGTGCCCCATCTGTTGAAAAAGTACCTAATAGTTCCCAATCAGATTCAGGGACTCCCCCAGGAAAAGATTCAGGAAAGAAACTTCCTAGCCTGCCCATTACTAGAAAATCTAGCATAGATGGTAATGATGATGAGCCACACCATAGAAATAGTGTTGTCTCACATCATAGCAAAAGCATTTATTCTCACCATACTGGTAGTAATGTTTCTGTAAACCAAGCTGTTAAGTTGGCTTCTGTAAGGGACAGGTCTCCTTCTGTTCATTCCCATCATAGCTCTGTTTCTAGAAATGTCCCTCCCACCAACCCTGATGACAGAATGTTAGAGAGGGAACTCAATAAGTTGAGGGTGGAACAAACCAGACTGAAGCTTAAAAAGCAACAGCTGGATTTGGATAGACAGTCTTTTGAATTAGAGAAGGAAAGACAGAAGTTGGGTTTAGATACCCATGGTGGCAGCAGCAGTATTCCCCATAGTCATCCTGCAAAAGAGCATGATTCCAGGAATCTGCACAAGATAGTTCCCCCTTATAAGGAGGGGGATGACATTAACAAGTGGTTTGCTGCACTTGAGAGGGCCTGTGTTGTACAGGATGTCCCTCAAAGGCAGTGGGCTGCTATCCTATGGCTATCATTTAGTGGAAAAGGTAGGGATAGGCTCCTTACTGTGAAAGAAAATGATGCCAATAATTTCCAAGTTCTTAAGAATGCACTCCTGGATGGTTATGGCTTAACCACTGAACAGTACAGGATAAAGTTCAGAGAGACCAAAAAGGAGTCTTCACAAGACTGGGTTGATTTCATTGACCAGGCAGTGAAGGCCTTGGAGGGGTGGTTACATGGCAGTAAAGTTACTGATTATGACAGCCTGTATAACTTAATCCTGAGAGAGCATATTCTTAATAATTGTGTGTCTGATTTGTTGCACCAGTACTTGGTGGACTCTGATCTGACCTCTCCCCAAGAATTGGGAAAGAAGGCAGACAAATGGGTCAGAACAAGAGTGAACAGAAAAGTTCATACAGGGGGTGACAAAGATGGCAACAAAAAGAAGGATGGTAAGTCTTCTGACAAGGGTGGGGACAAATCTAAAAATGAGTCTTCATCAGGCCCACAAAAACACTCTGGTGGGGGTGGTGGGTCCAAATCCTCCTTTAATCAGAACAAGGAAAAGAAACCATGGTGCTATTTATGTAAAATAAAAGGCCATTGGACAACAGATCCCAGTTGTCCAAAGAAAGGCACCACAGCTCCTACCACTACAACCCCTACTGCTACACCTAGTGTCCCTACTAATAGCAGTGGTGGTGGGAGCAAACCTACTAATAGCCAATCCAAGGGAGTAGCTGGGCTCACTTTTGGTAATTTAGTTGGGGTTGGTCTAATTAGGGAGACCACAGTGGCTACTTTAGTCTCTGAAGGGGCTATTGATTTAGCCACTTTGGTTGCTTGCCCCCATAACTTGGAGAAGTACAAGCAACTAACCCTAATAAATGGTGTTGAGGTCCAGGCCTACAGGGACACAGGTGCCAGTGTCACAATGGTGATTGAGAAACTGGTGCACCCTGAACAACACATACTTGGGCACCAGTACCAAGTAACCGATGCTCACAACATAACACAAAGCCACCCCATGGCTGTTGTAAATCTCAACTGGGGGGGGGGGTAACTGGTCCAAAGAAAGTTGTGGTAGCTTCAGATTTACCGGTAGACTGTCTATTAGGGAATGATTTGGAGACATCAGCTTGGTCAGATGTGGAGTTGGAGGCCCATGCAGCAATGCTGGGCATCCCAGGGCATATTTTTGCTTTAACAAGGGCTCAGGCCAAAAAGCAAAAAGGACAGGGAAGCTTGGATCCTGGAACAATGGACCAAGTGCTCCCTAAAGCTAGGGCTAGTAGAAGCAAACCACTTCCTACTATCCCTCCCTCTACAGTGGATTCTACTTCTGAGGAAGAAGAATTCCCTCCCTGTGCAGAACCTACACCAGAGGAGCTGGAAGCAGACACTGCTGAGCTTTTGGGTGAAGGGGGGCCTGCCAGAGAGGAGCTGAGTGTGGCACAGCAAACCTGTCCCACATTAGAGGGTCTCAGACAGCAAGCTGTCAAACAGGCTAATGGGGATGTCAGTGACTCTCACAGAGTTTACTGGGAGGACAACCTCTTGTACACTGAGCATAGGGATCCTAAACCTGGAGCTGCCAGGAGATTAGTGATTCCTCAGGAGTACAGAAAGTTCCTCCTAACACTGGCACATGACATTCCCCTAGCTGGGCACCTGGGTCAAATGAAAACTTGGGACAGATTGGTTCCATTGTTTCATTGGCCTAGGATGTCTGAGGACACAAAGGAATTTTGTAAGTCCTGTGAAACCTGTCAAGCCAGTGGCAAGACAGGTGGCACTCCAAAGGCACCCCTTATCCCACTGCCTGTGGTTGGGGTTCCCTTTGAAAGGGTAGGGGTTGACATAGTTGGCCCCCTTGACCCTCCTACTGCTTCAGGCAATAGGTTTATCTTGGTGGTAGTGGACCATGCCACAAGATATCCTGAAGCTATTCCTTTAAGGACCACTACAGCACCTGCAGTGGCAAAGGCCCTCCTGGGAATATTTTCCAGGGTGGGCTTCCCAAAGGAAGTAGTATCAGACAGGGGAAGCAATTTCATGTCTGCATACTTAAAGGCCATGTGGAAGGAGTGTGGTGTAACGTACAAGTTCACAACACCCTATCATCCACAAACAAATGGACTGGTGGAGAGATTTAATAAAACTCTCAAAGGCATGATTATGGGACTCCCTGAAAAACTCCGCAGGAGATGGGATATCCTTCTACCATGCCTCCTTTTTGCCTACAGGGAGGTACCCCAGAAAGGAGTGGGCTTCAGCCCCTTTGAACTTCTTTTTGGACACCCTGTTAGGGGTCCACTCACACTTGTAAAGGAGGGTTGGGAACAACCTTTAAAAGCTCCTAAGCAGGATATTGTGGATTATGTACTTGGCCTCAGATCAAGGATGGCTGAGTACATGAAAAAGGCCAGTAAAAACCTTCAGGCCAGCCAAGAGCTCCAGAAGCAATGGCATGATCAGAAGGCTGTTTTGGTTCAGTACCAACCAGGGCAGAAAGTGTGGGTCTTGGAGCCTGTGGCCCCAAGAGCACTCCAAGATAAATGGAGTGGACCCCACACAATTGTTGAAAAGAAGGGTGAAGTCACCTACTTGGTTGACTTAGGCACTGCCAGGAGTCCCCTTAGGGTGCTCCATGTCAACCGCCTGAAACCCTACTATGACAGGGCTGATCTCACCCTGCTCATGGCAACAGATGAGGGACAGGAAGAAGACAGTGATCCTCTACCTGATCTCTTCTCTTCCACAGAACAAGATGCTCTTGTGGAAGGTGTAGTTTTGGCTGATTGTCTTACTGCTGAGCAGAAAGATAATTGCATAAATCTCCTAGGACAATTTTCAGAACTCTTCTCTACTGTGCCAGGCACCACTTCTTGGTGTGAGCACACTATAGATACTGGAGACAGTTTACCTGTCAAAAGTAAGATCTATAGGCAGCCTGACCATGTCAGGGACTGCATAAAGCAAGAAGTTCAGAAAATGTTGGAACTAGGAGTGGTTGAGCACTCTGACAGTCCATGGGCTTCTCCTGTGGTACTGGTACCAAAACCCAATTCTAAAGATGGAATGAAGGAAATGAGGTTTTGTGTAGACTATAGAGGTCTCAACTTGGTAACCAAAACTGATGCTCACCCTATACCCAGGGCAGATGAGCTCATAGATACACTGGCATCTGCCAAGTATCTAAGCACTTTTGATTTGACTGCAGGGTATTGGCAGATCAAATTGTCAGAAGATGCTAAACCTAAGACTGCATTTTCTACCATTGGAGGACATTACCAGTTTACTGTAATGCCTTTTGGTTTGAAAAATGCACCTGCCACTTTTCAGAGGTTGGTGAACACAGTCCTGCAAGGGCTGGAAGCTTTCAGTGCAGCATATTTTGACGATATAGCTGTCTTTAGCTCCAGCTGGGATGATCACCTGGTCGACCTATGGAAAGTTTTGGAGGCTCTGCAAAAGGCAGGCCTCACTATCAAGGCTTCAAAGTGCCAGATAGGGCAGGGTAAGGTGGTTTATCTGGGACACCTTGTTGGTGGGGAACAGATTGCACCACTTCAGGGGAAAATCCAAACTATTATTGATTGGGTTCCCCCTACCACTCAGACTCAGGTGAGAGCCTTCCTAGGCCTCACTGGGTATTACAGGAGGTTCATTAAGAACTATGGCTCCATTGCAGCCCCTCTTAATGACCTCATATCCAAGAAAATGCCTAAAAAGGTATTATGGACAGCAAGCTGTCAGAAAGCTTTTGAGGAGCTGAAGCAGGCCATGTGCTCTGCACCTGTCCTGAAAAGCCCTTGTTACTCTAAAAAAATCTATGTCCAAACTGATGCATCTGAATTAGGAGTAGGGGCAGTCCTATCACAACTTAATTCTGAGGACCAGGATCAACCTGTTGCTTTTATTAGTAGGAGGTTGACCCTTGGAGAAAAGCGTTGGTCTGCCATTGAGAGGGAGGCCTTTGCTGTGGTCTGGGCTCTGAAGAAGTTGAGGCCATACCTGTTTGGCACTCACTTCATTGTTCAGACAGACCACAAACCTCTACTTTGGCTAAAACAAATGAAAGGTGAAAATCCTAAATTGTTGAGGTGGTCCATATCCCTACAGGGAATGGACTATACAGTGGAACATAGACCTGGGAGTAGCCACTCCAATGCAGATGGACTCTCCAGATATTTCCACTTAGACAATGAAGACTCATCAGGTCATGGCTAGTCTTATTGTCCTTCATTTGGGGGGGGGTTGTGTAGGAAAGTACCATCTTGCCTGGCATGTTACCCCCATTTTTCACTGTATATATGTTGTTTTAGTTGTATGTGTCACTGGGACCCTGGTAACCCAGGGCCCCAGTGCTCATAAGTGTGCCTGAATGTGTTACCTGTGTAGTGACTAACTGTCTCACTGAGGCTCTGCTAATCAGAACCTCAGTGGTTATGCTCTCTCATTTCTTTCCAAATTGTCACTGACAGGCTAGTGACCATTTTTACCAATTTAGATTGGCTTACTGGAACACCCTTATAATTCCCTAGTATATGGTACTGAGGTACCCAGGGTATTGGGGTTCCAGGAGATCCCTATGGGCTGCAGCATTTCTTTTGCCACCCATAGGGAGCTCTGACAATTCTTACACAGGCCTGCCACTGCAGCCTGAGTGAAATAACGTCCACGTTATTTCACAGCCATTTTACACTGCACTTAAGTAACTTATAAGTCACCTATATGTCTAACCTTTACCTGGTAAAGGTTAGGTGCAAAGTTACTTAGTGTGAGGGCACCCTGGCACTAGCCAAGGTGCCCCCACATTGTTCAGAGCCAATTCCCTGAACTTTGTGAGTGCGGGGACACCATTACACGCGTGCACTACATATAGGTCACTACCTATATGTAGCTTCACCATGGTAACTCCGAATATGGCCATGTAACATGTCTATGATCATGGAATTGCCCCCTCTATACCATCCTGGCATAGTTGGCACAATCCCATGATCCCAGTGGTCTGTAGCACAGACCCTGGTACTGCCAAACTGCCCTTCCTGGGGTTTCACTGCAGCTGCTGCTGCTGCCAACCCCTCAGACAGGCAGCTGCCCTCCTGGGGTCCAGCCAGGCCTGGCCCAGGATGGCAGAACAAAGAACTTCCTCTGAGAGAGGGTGTGACACCCTCTCCCTTTGGAAAATGGTGTGAAGGCAGGGGAGGAGTAGCCTCCCCCAGCCTCTGGAAATGCTTTCTTGGGCACAGATGTGCCCAATTCTGCATAAGCCAGTCTACACCGGTTCAGGGACCCCTTAGCCCCTGCTCTGGCGCGAAACTGGACAAAGGAAAGGGGAGTGACCACTCCCCTGACCTGCACCTCCCCTGGGAGGTGTCCAGAGCTCCTCCAGTGTGCTCCAGACCTCTGCCATCTTGGAAACAGAGGTGCTGCTGGCACACTGGACTGCTCTGAGTGGCCAGTGCCACCAGGTGACGTCAGAGACTCCTGCTGATAGGCTCCTTCAGGTGTTAGTAGCCTATCCTCTCTCCTAGGTAGCCAAACCCTCTTTTCTGGCTATTTAGGGTCTCTGTCTCTGGGGAAACTTTAGATAACGAATGCATGAGCTCAGCCGAGTTCCTCTGCATCTCCCTCTTCACCTTCTGATAAGGAATCGACCGCTGACCGCGCTGGAAGCCTGCAAACCTGCAACATAGTAGCAAAGACGACTACTGCAACTCTGTAACGCTGATCCTGCCGCCTTCTCGACTGTTTTCCTGCTTGTGCATGCTGTGGGGGTAGTCTGCCTCCTCTCTGCACCAGAAGCTCCGAAGAAATCTCCCGTGGGTCGACGGAATCTTCCCCCTGCAACCGCAGGCACCAAAAAGCTGCATTACCGGTCCCTGGGGTCTCCTCTCAGCACGACGAGCGAGGCCCCTCGAATCCAGCGATGCTGTCCAAGTGACCCCCACAGTCCAGTGACTCTTCAGCCCAAGTTTGGTGGAGGTAAGTCCTTGCCTCACCTCGCTGGGCTGCATTGCTGGGAACCGCGACTTTGCAGCTACTCCGGCCCCTGTGCACTTCCGGCAGAAATCCTTTGTGCACAGCCAAGCCTGGGTCCACGGCACTCTAACCTGCATTGCACGACTTTCTAAGTTGGTCTCCGGCGACGTGGGACTCCTTTGTGCAACTTCGGCGAGCACTGTTTCACGTATCCTTGTAGTGCCTGTTTCTGGCACTTCTCTGGGTGCTACCTGCTTCAGTGAGGGCTTTTTGTCTTGCTCGACGTCCCTTCTCTCTTCAGGTCCAATTTGCGACCTCCTGGTCCCTCCTGGGCCCCAGCAGCGTCCAAAAACGCCAAACGCACGATTTGCGTCTAGCAAGGCTTGTTGGCGTCCTTCTGGCGGGAAAAACACTTCTGCACGACTCTCCAAGGCGAGAGGGATCCGTCCATCAAAGGGGAAGTCTCTAGCCCTTTTTGTTCTTGCAGAAACCTCAGCTTCTTCTGTCCAGTCGAAGCTTCTTTGCACCCGCAGCTGGCATTTCCTGGGCATCTGCCCATCTCCGACTTGCTTGTGACTTTTGGACTTGGTCCCCTTGTTCCACAGGTACCCTAGATTGGAAATCCACAGTTGTTGCATTGCTGGTTTGTGTCTTTCCTGCATTATTCCTCTAACACGACTCTTTTGTCCTTAGGGGAACTTTAGTGCACTTTGCACTCACTTTTCAGGGTCTTGGGGAGGGTTATTTTTCTAACTCTCACTATTTTCTAATAGTCCCAGCGACCCTCTACAAGGTCACATAGGTTTGGGGTCCATTCGTGGTTCGCATTCCACTTTTGGAGTATATGGTTTGTGTTGCCCCTATCCCTATGTTTCCCCATTGCATCCTATTGTAACTATACATTGTTTGCACTGTTTTCTAAGACTATACTGCATATTTTTGCTATTGTGTATATATATCTTGTGTATATTTCCTATCCTCTCACTGAGGGTACACTCTAAGATACTTTGGCATATTGTCATAAAAATAAAGTACCTTTATTTTTAGTATAACTGTGTATTGTGTTTTCTTATGATATTGTGCATATGACACTAAGTGGTACTGTAGTAGCTTCACACGTCTCCTATTTCAGCCTAAGCTGCTCTGCTAAGCTACCATTATCTATCAGCCTAAGCTGCTAGACACCCTATACACTAATAAGGGATAACTGGGCCTGGTGCAAGGTGCAAGTACCCCTTGGTACTCACTACAAGCCAGTCCAGCCTCCTACACGCAATGTCCAGGGTCTCCAGATGCCGAGGTGTCCTGTGATGTCGGAAAACAACTTACTGGGCGGTCACCGTCAGGGGGAGTCTTCGGATTGAGGCTGCAGGCTTCAAGGCAGAGTCCGGCAAGGGTCAACCCACAGTGGACTTCGGCTCAGGATCACTGGGGAACCTTCACAGAACTGGTGGGACACTTGGACTTAGGCCATGGGCGTCAGGTGCAGAGGTGAGTCTAGGTACGGTTTCGCGATTCCTCAGGGCAGAGTTTTTGTTCATAGTTGGTTACATCTGAACAAGTCCACTGTCCAGAGGAAATCTTGGTCTTTGTCAAAGGCAGGCCCTCCTCCCAGGCCTTTGGAGGTCGCTGGACTGCAGGACGGGTCATTTTTTGATGCAGAATCGTTGGGGCTGCAGAGAGGTCAATAGGGCTGGGACCAAGTCCGTTAGTGTCTGCAGTCTTCTGTGCGGGTGCAATGCTGTAGTGTCTGTCTCTTCTTAGGTCATCTGGATTCTGAGTTCTAGAGTTCATGGGTGCCACCTAAATATTCAATTTGGATAAGTTACTTACCTGTAAATCCTAGTTCTCTTCCAGGTGTATCCTCATCAAAGTTGTAAACATTGAATATTCCCGCCCTTGTGCGGGGACCCCGGAGCATATATAAAATACACACATATTATACATGTGTAAAACAGCAATGCAGGCTATAATCATAAACAGGCTAAAATGCTTTATTTCTATGAAGGTTTTTTTTTTTTTTTTTTTTTCATATTATAAAATTACAATAGAGAATAAATATCTACCCAAGCCCCCAAAACTGGGCTTAGGGAAGTAAGCAGCAGTAAACACTAGAGAAAAAGAGAAAAAACTACATTGAAAAACAATGGAGCATTCTTAGCCAATAGGGTGCATGCAGGTTAACACAGGAGAACCATAAAAACTTTGGCACCGTGCCTTTAAGACCCTGAGCACCTCCAGTATCCCACCATGCCTCAGGGTTGAAGGAAAGGTGACAGTTGGTTCACAGTTAGGTCAGTACTTTTTTACGGTGACAATCTGTGTAACTGATTCGAAAGACAGTCTGTCCTGCACTTCTAGGAGACGTGAGTCCGGGGAGGAGGGTGGGTTGTTTATGACTTTGATGAGGATACCCCTGGAAGAAAACTAGGATTTACAGGTAAGTAACTTATCCTTCTCTTCCAGGGGATCCTCATCAATAGTCATAAACATTGAATAGATTAGCAAGCCCATCCCTAAACTCTGCGGACTGTCTAATAGAAGTGCAGGAATAGATACGTATTATGCAAATACATTTCTCAGAGAGGCCTGCCCCACTTGGGCATCCGCTCTTGCATCTGAGTCCAAACAGTAATGTCTAGTAAACGTATGCACAGACTTCCATGTAGCAGCCTTACAAATCTCAGGTATTGGAACATTGTTAAGGAGGGCAGCAGTAGCCGCTTTTCCCCTTGTGGAATGCGCTTTAGGCCTAGCTAGTAATTGTTTATTAGCCAGCTGGTAAGTATTAACAATGCAAGAAACTATCCATCTTGATATAGTTCGTTTAGATACTGCCTCTCCTGTCCTCAAATGACCATAATTTACAAACAAGCGGTTGGAATGTCTAATCGATTTTGTTTTATCCAAATAAAATTTCAGCACTCTTTTCAAGTCTAAGGAGTGCAATGCTTTCTCTGCCGGAGTCTCCGGATTGGGAAAGAAAGTCGGTAAAGATATAGGCCCTCATTCTGACCTTGGCGGGCGGCGGAGGCCGCCCGCCAAAGTCCCGCCGTCAGGTTACCGTTCCGCGGTCGAAAGACCGCGGCGGTAATTCTGACTTTCCCGCTGGGCTGGCGGGCGGTCGCCTTCAGACCGCCCGCCAGCCCAGCGGGAAAGAGGCTTCCACGATGAAGCCGGCTTGGAATCGAGCCGGCGGAGTGGAAGCTGTGCGACGGGTGCAGTTGCACCCGTCGCGTATTTCACTGTCTGCGCAGCAGACAGTGAAATACATGTAGGGGCCCTCTTACGGGGGCCCCTGCAATGCCCATGCCAGTGGCATGGGCACTGCAGGGGACCCCAGGGGCCCCGCGACCCCCCCTACCGCCATCCGGATCCCGGCGGTCGGACCGCCGGGATCTGGATGGCGGTAGGGGGGGTCGGAATCCCCTCGGCGGCGCAGCAAGCTGCGCCGCCTTGGAGGATTCAATGGGGCGGCGGTACACTGGCGGGAGCCCGCCAGTGGTGCCGGTCCGACCGCGGCTTTACTGCCGCGGTCGGAATCCCCATTGGAGCACCGCCGGCCTGTCGGCGGTGCTCCCGCGGTCCTCCGCCCTGGCGGTCTTTGACCGCCAGGGTCAGAATGACCGCCATAGTCTGATTGATATGGAATTCTGACACCACTTTCGGAAGGAAAGATGGGTGAGTTCGCAGAACCACTCTATTGTCGTGAAAAACCGTGTACGGTTCTTTGGAAGACAAAGCCTGAATTTCGCTGACCCTCCTCGCTGAAGTAATGGCCACCAAAAAAACCGTCTTCCACGTAAGGTGTTGTAAAGAGGCCTTGTGTGTAGGTTCAAAAGGAGGGCCCATAAGTTTTGACAATACTATGTTCAGTTCCCATGGAGGAGATGGTCTCTGAATGGGCGGAAAAACTTTTTTCAAACCTTCTAAGAAATCCTTGACTATAGGTTTCGTAAAGAAGGATTCCTGAGAAGGTGACTTACGATAGGCTGTAATGGCAGACAAATGTACCTTAATAGATGATACCTGCAGACCGGACTTTGCCAGATGAAATAAATAGGACAGTATGACATCCTCCTGAGCCCGTATGGGATTCTGACCTTGTTGACAGCACCATATGTAGAATCTCTTCCACTTAAAAGCGTAAGAACGCTGCGTGGAAGGTCGTTTGGACTCTTTCAAGATGTTCATGCACTCCTTTGAGAGCCCTAGGTGCCCATACTGCAGGAATTCAGGAGCCATGCTGTTAAGCTCAGAGAGGGTAGGTTGGGATGTAGAATCCTGCTCTCCATTCTGCTCAGAAGATCCGGTCTGCACGGCAGCCTCCTGTGAGGTTTTTCCGATAGGTTGAGGAGATCTGTGTACCAGAATTGACGGGGCCATTGTGGCGCTATGAGAATCATTCTGGTTCTGGATCTGTAAAGTTTGTTGATCACTGCCGGTATGAGGGGAATCGGTGGAAAGGCGTAGAGAAACATCCCTGACCAGTCGATCAACAGGGCATTCCCTCGAGATCCCGGACGGTAGAACCTGGATGCGAAGTCTGGGCATTTCTTGTTTACTTCGTCTGCGAAGAGATCCAATTGAGGTCGACCCCATTGAGCGAAGATGTATTCGACGACTTCGCCGTGTAGGACCCAATCGTGTGCGTCCTCTAGGTGTCTGCTCAGGAAATCTGCTTCCACGTTTTGTTGCCCTGGCAGGTGAACCGCTTTAAGTGACATTCCTCTGGCCAGGAGCCAATGCCATATCGTTTGGGACTCTCGAGATAGGGGTAGGGATCTCGTTCCCCCCTGTTTGTTCAAATAATACATCGTGGTTGTATTGTCCGTTTGTGTTAGGAGAGTTTTCCCCTGAATTAATGGTGTGAAAGACTTGAGAGCCAGATGGACCGCTCTGAGTTCCAGCAGATTGATGTGGTACTGCTTTTCCTTGTCTGACCACAGGCCCTGAGCTGGAAGGGGACCCAGATGAGCCCCCCATCCCTGAAGAGACGCATCCATTACCAGAGTGTCGGATGGAACTACCTGGTGAAACGGAGCACCTACTGACAGGTGAGGTCTGTGCATCCACCATTTCAATGACTGAAGTGCCGCTGCCGGTAGTCACACTCTTTCCTCCCAGCGACCTGTCCTTTGGCTCCAGTTGCTCTCCAATGCCTCTTGGAGGGGCCTCATGTGCAGTCTGGCATTTGGGACAATGAAAATGCATGATGCCATGGAGCCCAGCAGCGATGTCACCTGACGTGCCGTAGGTGCGTTGGCTTTCAATAGGTCCTGACGCTTCCTGTCTATTGAGGATAGTCGTTCCTCCGAAGGATACACTCTTTGGAGTTCTGTGTTTATTATAGCTCCCAGGTAGTGAAGGCTCTTTGTTGGAATCAAGGTTGACTTTTGGTAATTGACCTGAAGACCTAGAGACTCGCAAACCCTGAGTACAATGTCCCGATGGCTTCTCGCCTGCTCCGGAGAAGAAGCCTTCAGTAACCAGTCATCTAGGTATGGGTAGATGAATATCTTTTGTTTTCGAAGATGTGCCGCTACCACCGCCATACATTTCGAGAAGACGCGTGGGGCAGATTTCAGGCCAAATGGTAGAACTCTGAACTGATAGTGCTGTGACGCTACTTGGAAGCGCAAGAATTTCCGATGCTTGGGAGCTATTGGGATGTGAAAATATGCATCCTGCAGATCGATGGAGCACATCCAGTCTCCCTGATGTAGCTGAGGGAAAATCTGTTGAAGCGCTAGCATCCTGAACTTCTGTTTTCTTATGTATTTGTTCAGCAGCCGTAAGTCCAGAATTGGTCTGAAAACGCCCTCTCAGCCCTTTTTCGCCACCAGAAAATAACGGGAGTAAACCCCCTTTCCTCTGTGTGCAGGTGGAACCCTTTCTATGGCATTCTTTTGTAAGAGGGCGAGAGCCTCTTTGCGCAGCAGGCTGAGATGAGATGGATTGCATTTGGCTGGTGGCACGTGTGGTGGAGGCTGTTTGAAAAGAAGAGAGCAGCCATTTTCGACAATATTGAGCACCCATTTGTCTCTTGTGATAGAGTGCCACTCGTGAAGATAACCTGTAATACTTCCCCCCACCGGAGTGGTGTACAGTGTCGAGGGAAGCGAGATCTCATTGTTTGGCCGGCGCTTTCGGTGTGGACTGCTGAGGTCTACTTGACCCTCGCTCCCTTGTGTTCCTTCGCTGAAAAAGAGGGCGTCCCTGCCGTTGTTGTGGCCTTTGGGACCACAGAGGGGTTTGAACCCTCTGCTGGAAAGGGCGCCTGTCATAAGGCCTATACCTTCTCCTGAAATCTTTCTTCCTTTCCAGGCCTACTGCCCTCATGGTGTCCACCTCGGTCTTCATGTGGGCCATTTCCACGTCTGCATGGGTACCGAACAGCGAGTTCCCGGCGAATGGGAGATTCAGGATGTACTGTTGTGCTTCTTGCTTTAAACCAGTCAGTCTCAGCCAGGAAGACCTTCTAGCACAGATTCCATGTGCGTACCCATGTGCAGCTAAATCCGCCCCATCTGCCGCCGCGCTGATAACCTGGTTGGATACCAGGCATCCCTCCTGCAGGATCTCTTGAAAATCTTGTCTGTCTTCTCTGGGCAATTTCTCTGTGAATCTATTGAGGGAGTCCCACAGAGAACGGTTATACCTGCCCAGGAGTGCAGAAGCACTGGAGACTTTCATTGCCGAAGCCGCCGCACCGCACATCTTTCTCCCCAGAGAGTCTAGATGCCTGCTCTCTTTATCCGGGGGGACTGTGGAGGATGATGCCACCGAGTGGGTTTTTCAGGCTGTGGCCAATATTACAGAGTCCGGTGGCGGATCCTTTCTTAGGAACAAAGGGTCCTGTTCGGGAGCCTTATATTTTTTCAGAATCCTAGCCGGTTCAGATTTGAGTGTGGCTGGGGCCAGAAAAGTGTCCATGGTTGGCTGCAACAAACCAGGCACTAGAGGCAATAGCTTTTTTGACGCTGATCTATGCTGCAGAGTCTCAAAGATGACTGACGAGGAGGTAGATGGCTCTGGAACCTCTATGTTTAATTTCTGCGCTCCCCTTAACAGCACCTCGTTAAACGTGGTAATGTCATCCACCGGTGAGACCCTAGCAGGTGGAGAATCTGTTAGGGTGGGGGAGTAACGCCCGACAGATGATCCTGACGACGACCAAGAGGATGATCTTCTTCGTGAACGAGACCTGGATCGCCGTTGAGAACGAGACCTGCTGCGAGACGCTGTAGCAGAGCGCCCAGGTCTCGCGGTCAGTTGACGAGGAGCAGAAAGAGCCCTTGCTGTCGGTGATGGCGTTCTTAGAAGGGAGGCAGTAGGCAAGTACATTCGCGAATACTGCGAATCCGGGGAGGCCGCTGGTCTATTAAGGCTCTCTAGCCATCTTGGAGATAGGTTGATGGGCGAAACATGCCCCGATGATGCCGCTCTTGAACGAGATGAGTCGCTCTGTATGGAGACCAGGGTCGGCTGGCGTGGGGCGATGTTCTACTCCCTGCGGGACAGGTAAAACCTGTGTCGACGTCGACGGCTGTGTCGACGTCGAAGGGCGCCCCATCGGTTGCTCTTGCCTCGATGTTGAGTGTCTCGACGTTGAGTGTCTCGACGTAGAGTGTCTCGACGTCGAACGGCGATCTTAGGACCTCGACCTACTCGCCGTCACGTGCCTCGACGTGGAGCGGTGGGAGGTCGACGGCGGATATCTCTCATACCGTCGAGGCGATTTCGATGTCGTGTCTCTTGACGTCGGGGGCGTACGGGCTTTGGCGGAGACCGGGCACGCCGGCGATGGCTCGACGTCGATCGGCAGGCTGCCGTCGACGGAGATCTGCCCCTGCAATGGTGTTCCCTCGATGCCGTCTCCTTCGACGTCGGGTGGGTCGCCGTCGATGGCGATCTATGCCGGTGAGACGGTGGCAGCGACGACGTCGACGGGGAACAAACAGGTACTTTCCTACCTGCTGACATCGACCTAGCCATTCTCTCCTGAGAATGGTGTGAGAAGGTAGCCTCTTTCTAGCCTTGTTACCCCCACTTTTGGCCTGTTTGTGAGTGTATGTCAGGGTGTTTGTCACTGTTTTCACTGTCTCACTGGGATCCTGATAGCCAGGCCTCAGTGCTCATAGTGAAAACACTATGTTTTCAGTATGGTTGTTATGTGTCACTGGGATCCTGCTGGTCAGGACCCCAGTGCTCATAGGTTTGTGGCCTATATGTATGTGTCACTGGGACCCTGTCACACAGGGCCCCAGTGCTCATAGGTGTGCATGTATGTGTTCCCTGTGTGGTGCCTAACTGTCTCACTGAGGCTCTGCTAACCAGAACCTCAGTGGTTATGCTCTCTCATTACTTTCAAATTGTCACTAACAGGCTAGTGACCAATTTTACCAATTTACATTGGCTTACTGGAACACCCTTATAATTCCCTAGTATATGGTCCTGAGGTACCCAGGGTATTGGGGTTCCAGGAGATCCCTATGGGCTGCAGCATTTCTTTTGCCACCCATAGGGAGCTCTGACAATTCTTACACAGGCCTGCCACTGCAGCCTGAGTGAAATAACGTCCACGTTATTTCACAGCCATTTTACACTGCACTTAAGTAACTTATAAGTCACCTATATGTCTAACCTTTACCTGGTAAAGGTTAGGTGCAAAGTTACTTAGTGTGAGGGCACCCTGGCACTAGCCAAGGTGCCCCCACATTGTTCAGAGCCAATTCCGTGAACTTTGTGAGTGCGGGGACACCATTACACGCGTGCACTACATATAGGTCACTACCGATATGTAGCTTCACCATGGTAACTCCGAATATGGCCATGTAACATGTCTATGATCATGGAATTGCCCCCTCTATGCCATCCTGGCATAGTTGGCACAATCCCATGATCCCAGTGGTCTGTAGCACAGACCCTGGTACTGCCAAACTGCCCTTCCTGGGGTTTCACTGCAGCTGCTGCTGCTGCCAACCCCTCAGACAGGCAGCTGCCCTCCTGGGGTCCAGCCAGGCCTGGCCCAGGATGGCAGAACAAAGAACTTCCTCTGAGAGAGGGTGTGACACCCTCTCCCTTTGGAAAATGGTGTGAAGGCAGGGGAGGAGTAGCCTCCCCCAGCCTCTGGAAATGCTTTGTTGGACACAGAGGTGCCCAATTCTGCATAAGCCAGTCTACACCGGTTCAGGGACCCCTTAGCCCCTGCTCTGGCGCGAAACTGGACAAAGGAAAGGGGAGTGACCACTCCCCTGACCTGCACCTCCCCTGGGAGGTGTCCAGAGCTCCTCCAGTGTGCTCCAGACCTCTGCCATCTTGGAAACAGAGGTGCTGCTGGCACACTGGACTGCTCTGAGTGGCCAGTGCCACCAAGTGACGTCAGAGACTCCTGCTGATAGGCTCCTTCAGGTGTTAGTAGCCTATCCTCTCTCCTAGGTAGCCAAACCCTCTTTTCTGGCTATTTAGGGTCTCTGTCTCTGGGGAAACTTGAGATAACGAATGCAAGAGCTCATCCGAGTTCCTCTGCATCTCTCTCTTCACCTTCTGATAAGGAAACGACCGCTGACCGCGCTGGAAGCCTGCAAACCTGCAACATAGTAGCAAAGACGACTACTGCAACTCTGTAACGCTGATCCTGCCGCCTTCTCGACTGTTTTCCTGCTTGTGCATGCTGTGGGGGTAGCCTGCCTCCTCTCTGCACCAGAAGCTCCGAAGAAATCTCCAGTGGGTCGACGGAATCTTCCCCCTGCAACCGCAGGCACCAAAAAGCTGCATTACCAGTCCCTTGGGTCTCCTCTCAGCATGACGAGCGAGGTCCCTCGAATCCAGCGACTCTGTCCAAGTGACCCCCACAGACCAGTTACTCTTCAGCCCAAGTTTGGTGGAGGTAAGTCCTTGCCTCCCCTCGCTGGGCTGCATTGCTGGGAACCGCAACTTTGCAGCTACTCCGGCCCCTGTGCACTTCCGGCGGAAATCCTTTGTGCACAGCCAAGCCTGGGTCCACGGCACTCTGACCTGCATTGCCCTCCTCCTGGCCCCCAGCAGCATCCAAAAACGCCAAACGCACGATTTGCGACTAGCAAGGCTTGTTGGCGTCCTTCCGGCGGGAAAACACTTCTGCACGACTCTTCCAGGCGAGTGGGATCCGTCCACCAAAGGGGAAGTCTCTAGCCCTTTTCGTTCCTGCAGAAACCTCAGCTTCTTCTGTCCAGTCGAAGCTTCTTTGCACCCGCAGCTGGCATTTCCTGGGCATCTGCCCATCTCCGACTTGCTTGTGACTTTTGGACTTGGTCCCCTTGTTCCACAGGTACCCTAGATTGGAAATCCACAGTTGTTGCACTGCTGGTTTGTGTCTTTCCTGCATTATTCCTCTAACACGACTACTTTGTCCTTAGGGGAACTTTAGTGCACTTTGCACTCACTTTTCAGGGTCTTGGGGAGGGTTATTTTTCTAACTCTCACTATTTTCTAATAGTCCCAGCGACCCTCTACAAGGTCACATAGGTTTGGGGTCCATTCGTGGTTCGCATTCCACTTTTGGAGTATATGGTTTGTGTTGCCCCTATCCCTATGTTTCCCCATTGCATCCTATTGTAACTATACATTGTTTGCACTGTGTTCTAAGACTATACTGCATATTTTTGCTATTGTGTATATATATCTTGTGTATATTTCCTATCCTCTCACTGAGGGTACACTCTAAGATACTTTGGCATATTGTCATAAAAATAAAGTACCTTTATTTTTAGTATAACTGTGTATTGTGTTTTCTTATGATATTGTGCATATGACACTAAGTGGTACTGTAGTAGCTTCACACGTCTCCTAGTTCAGCCTAAGCTGCTCTGCTAAGCTACCATTATCTATCAGCCTAAGCTGCTAGACACCCTATACACTAATAAGGGATAACTGGGCCTGGTGCAAGGTGCAAGTACCCCTTGGTACTCACTACAAGCCAGTCCAGCCTAGCCTCCTACAAATGGCCTGCTGGTTGCCTGGGAAGTGAAGAGGACGATGTTTTCTGCCTCTCATGAAGCCCATGTAGCCTGATCTTTTCTCTGTCCTTCAGAGTCCTCTTTGACATATTCTTGCAGTGCTTACAAGTGTCAGGGCAGTGACTCTGAGGCAGGCACACAATACAAAGAGAGTGTGGGTCTGACTGGGCCTTCTTCTTCCCACAAGAAGGGCATTTGACAAAAAGTGAAGGCATTTTTCTGTCAGGAAAAAACTGCCAAACACAGACAAAGATGTTATCTGTCGAATGAAACAGGAAAAAATGCTTTTTAAAGGATTTTTCTGAGAAAAACTCAGAAAAACTGAGAGCTCAATGCTCCAGGATCCTCTCAGAAGTAGCAGGAAAAAAGAACTGACCTAACTGTGAACCAACTGTCACCTTTCCTTCACCCCTGAGGCATGGTGGGATACTGGAGGTGCTCAGGGTCTTAAAGGCACGGTGCCAAAGTTTTTATGGTTCTCCTGTGTTAACCTGCATGCAGCCTATTGGCTAAGAATGCTCCATTGTTTTTCAAAGTAGTTTTTTCTCTTTTTCTGTAGTGTTTACTGCTGCTTACTTCCCTAAGCCCAGTTTTGGGGGCTTGGGTAGATATTTATTCTCTATTGTAATTTTATAATATGAAAAAAAAAAAAAAAAAAAAAAAAAAACTTCATAGAAATAAAGCATTTTAGCCTGTTTATGATTATAGCCTGCATTGCTGTTTTACACATGTATAATATGTGTGTATTTTATATATGCTCCGGGGTCCCCGCACAAGGGCGGGAATATCCAATGTTTATGACTATTGATGAGGATCCCCTGGAAGAGAAAGGGGCATTACAGGGAGTGCCAAGCGGTAGCCGATGGGCTGACTGTAGGAGGCTGGACTGGCTTGTAGTGAGTACCAAGGGGTACTTGCACCTTGCACCAGGCCCAGTGATCCCTTATTAGTGTATAGGGTTTCTAGCAGCTTAGGCTGATAGATAATGGTAGCTTAGCAGAGCAGCTTAGGCTGAACTAGGAGACGAGTGAAGCTCCTACAGTACCACTTAGGGGGTCATTCTGACCTCGGCGGTCTGAGACCGCCGGGGCCAGGGTCGGCGGGAGCACCGCCGACAGACCGGCGGTGCCCCGCAGGGCATTCTGACCGCGGCGGTTCGGCCGCGGTCAGATGCGGGAAACTGGCGGTCTCCCGCCGGTTTCCCGCTGCCCTGCAGAATCCTCCATGGCGGCGGAGCACGCTCCGCCGCCATGGGGATTCTGACACCCCCTACCGCCATCCTGTTCCTGGCGGGTCTCCCGCCAGGAACAGGATGGCGGTAGGGGGTGCAGCGGGGCCCCCGTAAGAGGGCCCCACAAAGTATTTCAGTGTCTGCTACGCAGACACTGAAATACGCGACGGGTGCCACTGCACCCGTCGCACCTTCCCACTACGCCGGCTCAATTCTGAGCCGGCGTCCTCGTGGGAAGGTTGATTAGCCCTGGGCTGGCGGGCGGCCTTTTGGCGGCCGCCCGCCAGCCGAGGGCAAATCCCAAAATACCCTCAGCGGTCTTTCGACCGCGGAGCGGAATTTTGGTGGGGGAACTTTGGCGGGCGGCCTCCGCCGCCCGCCGAAGTTAGAATCACCCCCTTAGTGTCATATGCACAATATCATAAGAAAACACAATACACAGTTATACTAAAAATAAAGGTACTTTATTTTTATGACAATATGCCAAAGTATCTTAGAGTGTACCCTCAGTGAGAGGATGGAAATATACACAAGATATATATACACAATAGCAAAAATATGCAGCATAGTCTTAGAAAACAGTGCAAACAATGTATAGTTACAATAGGATGCAATGGGGACACATAGGGATAGGGGCAACACAAACCATATACTCCAAAAGTGGAATGCGAACCACGAATGGACCCCAAACCTATGTGACCTTGTAGAGGGTCGCTGGGACTATTAGAAAATAGTGAGAGTTAGAAAATTAGCCCTCCCAAGACCCTGAAAAGTGAGTGCAAAGTGCACTAAAGTTCCCCAGAAGACAAAGAAGTCGTGATAGAGGAATAATGCAGAAAAGACACAAACAAACAATGCAACAACGATGGATTTCCAATCTAGGGTACCTGTGGAAAAAGGGGACCAAGTCCAAAAGTCACAAGCAAGTCGGAGATGGGCATATGCCCAGGAAATGCCAGCTGTGGATGCAAAGAAGCTTCTACTGGACAGAAGAAGCTGAGGTTTCTGCAGGAACGAAAAGGGCTAGTGACTTCCCCTTTGGTGGAGGGATCCCTCTCGCCGTGGAGAGTCGTGCAGAAGTGTTTTCCCGCCGAAAGAATGCCAACAAGCCTTGCTAGCTGCAAATTGTGCAGGTAGCATTTTTGGACGCTGCTGTGGCCCAGGAAGAACCAGGAGGTTGCAAATTGGACCAACAGGTAGAGGGGACGTCGTGCAAGACAAGGAGCCCTCTTAGCAGCAGGTAGCACCCGGAGAAGTGCCAGAAACAAGCACTACGAAGATGCATGAAATGGTGCTCTCCCGAAGTTACACAAAGGAGTCCCACGTCGCCGGAGACCAACTTAGAAAGTCGTGCAATGCAGGTTAGAGTGCCGTGGACCCAGGCTTCCTTGTGCACAAAGGATTTCTGCCGGAAGTGCACAGGGGCCGGAGTAGCTGCAAAAGTCGCGGTTCCCAGCAATGCAGTCTAGCGAGGTGAGGCAAGGACTTACCTCCACCAAACTTGGACTGAAGAGTCACTGGACTGTGGGAGTCACTTGGACAGAGTTGCTGGATTCGAGGGACCTCGCTCGTTGTGCTGAGAGGAGACCCAAGGGACCGGTAATGCAGCTTTTTGGTGCCTGCGGTTGCAGGGGGAAGATTCCGTCGACCCACGGGAGATTTCTTCGGAGCTTCTAGTGCTGAGAGGAGGCAGACTACCCCCACAGCATGCACCACCAGGAAAACAGTCGAGAAGGCAGCAGGATCAGCGTTACAGAGTTGCAGTAGTCGTCTTTGCTACTATGTTGCAGTTTTGCAGGCTTCCAGCGCGGTCAGCAGTCGATTCCTTGGCAGAAGGTGAAGAGAGAGATGCAGAGGAACTCGGATGAGCTCTTGCATTCGTTATCTAAAGTTTCCCCAGAGACAGAGACCCTAAATAGCCAGAAAAGAGGGTTTGGCTACTTAGGAGAGAGGATAGGCTACTAACACCTGAAGGAGCCTATCAGAAGGAGTCTCTGACGTCACCTGGTGGCACTGGCCACTCAGAGCAGTCCAGTGTGCCAGCAGCACCTCTGTTTCCAAGATGGCAGAGGTCTGGAGCACACTGGTGGAGCTCTGGACACCTCCCAGGGGAGGTGCAGGTCAGTGGAGTGGTCACTCCCCTTTCCTTTGTCCAGTTTCACGCCAGAGCAGGGCTAAGGGGTCCCCTGAACCGGTGTAGACTGGCTTATGCAGAATTGGGCACATTTGTGCCCAAGAAAGCATTTCCAGAGGCTTGGGGAGGCTACTCCTCCCCTGCCTTCACACCATTTTCCAAAGGGAGAGGGTGTAACACCCTCTCTCAGAGGAAGTCCTTTGTTCTGCCATCCTGGGCCAGGCCTGGCTGGACCCCAGGAGGGCAGATGCCTGTCTGAGGGGTTGGCAGCAGCAGCAGCTGCAGTGAAACCCCAGGAAGGGCAGTTTGGCAGTACCAGGGTCTGTGCTACAGACCACTGGGATCAGGCGATTGTGCCAACTATGCCAGGATGGTATAGAGGGGGCAATTACATGATCATAGACATGTTACATGGCCATATTCGGAGTTACCATTGTGAAGCTACATATAGGTAGTGACCTATATGTAGTGCACGCGTATAATGGTGTCCCCGCACTCACAAAGTCCGGGGAATTGGCCCTGAACAATGTGGGGGCACCTTGGCTAGTGCTAGGGTGCCCTCAAACTAAGTAACTTTGCACCTAACCTTTACCAGGTAAAGGTTAGACATATAGGTGACTTATAAGTTACTTAAGTGCAGTGTAAAATGGCTGTGAAATAACGTGGACGTTATTTCACTCAGGCTGCAGTGGCAGGCCTGTGTAAGAATTGTCAGAGCTCCCTATGGGTGGCAAAAGAAATGCTGCAGCCCATAGGGATCTCCTGGAACCCCAATACCCTGGGTACCTCAGTACCATATACTAGGGAATTATAAGGGTGTTCCAGTAAGCCAATGTAAATTGGTAAAATTGGTCACTAGCCTGTTAGTGACAATTTGGAAAGAAATGAGAGAGCATAACCACTGAGGTTCTGATTAGCAGAGCCTCAGTGAGACAGTTAGTCACTACACAGGTAACACTTTCAGGCACACTTATGAGCACTGGGGCCCTGGGTTACCAGGGTCCCAGTGACACATACAACTAAAACAACATATATACAGTGAAAAATGGGGGTAACATGCCAGGCAAGATGGTACTTTCCTACACAACCCCCCCCCCAAACGAAGGACAATAAGACTAGCCATGACCTGATGAGTCTTCATTGTCTAAGTGGAAATATCTGGAGAGTCCATCTGCATTGGAGTGGCTACTCCCAGGTCTATGTTCCACTGTATAGTCCATTCCCTGTAGGGATATGGACCACCTCAACAATTTAGGATTTTCACCTTTCATTTGTTTTAGCCAAAGTAGAGGTTTGTGGTCTGTCTGAACAATGAAGTGAGTGCCAAACAGGTATGGCCTCAACTTCTTCAGAGCCCAGACCTCAGCAAAGGCCTCCCTCTCTATGGCAGACCAACGCTTTTCTCTAGGGGTCAACCTTCTACTAATAAAAGCAACAGGTTGATCCTGGCCCTCAGAATTAAGTTGTGATAGGACTGCCCCTACTCCTAATGCAGATGCATCAGTCTGGACATAGAATTTTTTAGAGTAACAAGGGCTTTTCAGGACAGGTGCAGAGCACATGGCCTGCTTCAGCTCCTCAAAAGCTTTCTGACAGTTTGCTGTCCATAATACCTTTTTAGGCATTTTCTTGGATGTGAGGTCATTAAGAGGGGCTGCAATGGAGCCATAGTTCTTAATGAACCTCCTGTAATACCCAGTGAGGCCTAGGAAGGCTCTCACCTGAGTCTGAGTGGTAGGGGGAACCCAATCAATAATTGTTTGGATTTTCCCCTGAAGTGGTGCAATCTGTTCCCCACCAACAAGGTGTCCCAGATAAACCACCTTACCCTGCCCTATCTGGCACTTTGAAGCCTTGATAGTGAGGCCTGCCTTTTGCAGGGCCTCTAAAACTTTCCATAGGTGGACCAGGTGATCATCCCAGCTGGAGCTAAAGACAGCTATATCGTCCAAATATGCTGCACTGAAAGCTTCCAGCCCTTGCAGGACTGTGTTCACCAACCTCTGAAAAGTGGCAGGTGCATTTTTCAATCCAAAAGGCATTACAGTAATCTGGTAATGGCCTCCAATGGTTGAAAATGCAGTTTTAGGTTTAGCATCTTCTGATAATTTGATCTGCCAATACCCTGCAGTCAAATCAAAAGTGCTTAGATACTTGGCAGATGCCAGTGTATCTATGAGCTCATCTGTCCTGAGTATAGGGTGAGCATCAGTTTTGGTTACCAAGTTGAGACCTCTATAGTCTACACAAAACCGCATTTCCTTCTTTCCATCTTTGGAATGGGGTTTTGGTATAAGTACCACAGGAGAAGCCCATGGACTTTCAGAGTGCTCAACCACTCCCAGTTCTAACATTTTCTGCACCTCTTGCTTTATGCAGTCCCTGACATGGTCAGGCTGCCTATAGATCTTACTTTTGACAGGTAAACTGTCTCCAGTATCTATAGTGTGCTCACACCAAGAAGTGGTACCTGGCACAGTAGAGAAGAGTTCAGAGAATTGATCTAGGAGATTTATGCAATGGTCTTTCTGCTCAGCAGTAAGACAATCTGCCAAAACTACACCTTCCACAAGAGCATCTTGTTCTGTGGAAGAGAAGAGATCAGGTAGAGGATCACTGTCTTCTTCCTGTCCCTCATCAGTTGCCATGAGCAGGGTGAGATCAGCCCTATCATAGTAGGGTTTCAGGCGGTTGACATGGAGCACCCTAAGGGGACTCCTGGCAGTGCCTAAGTCAACTAAATAGGTGACTTCTCCCTTCTTTTCAACAATTGTGTGGGGTCCACTCCATTTATCTTGGAGTGCTCTTGGGGCCACAGGCTCCAAGACCCACACTTTCTGCCCTGGTTGGTACTGAACCAAAACAGCCTTCTGATCATGCCATTGCTTCTGGAGCTCTTGGCTGGCCTGAAGGTTTTTGCAGGCCTTTTTCATGTACTCGGCCATCCTTGATCTGAGGCCAAGTACATAATCCACAATATCCTGCTTAGGAGCTTTTAAAGGTTGTTCCCAACCCTCCTTTACAAGTGTGAGTGGACCCCTAACAGGGTGTCCAAAAAGAAGTTCAAAGGGGCTGAAGCCCACTCCTTTATGGGGTACCTCCCTGTAGGCAAAAGGAGGCATGGTAACAGGATATCCCATCTCCTGCGGAGTTTTTCAGGGAGACCCATAATCATGCCTTTGAGAGTTTTATTAAATCTCTCCACCAGTCCATTTGTTTGTGGATGATAGGGTGTAGTGAACTTGTAAGTTACACCACACTCCTTCCACATGGCCTTTAAGTATGCAGAGATGAAATTGCTTCCTCTGTCTGATACTACTTCCTTTGGGAAGCCCACCCTGGAAAATATTCCCAGGAGGGCCTTTGCCACTGCAGGAGCTGTAGTGGTCCTTAAAGGAATCGCTTCAGGATATCTTGTGGCATGGTCCACTACCACCAAGATAAACCTATTGCCTGAAGCAGTAGGAGGGTCAAGGGGGCCAACTATGTCAACCCCTACCCTTTCAAAGGGAACCCCAACCACAGGCAGTGGGATAAGGGGTGCCTTTGGAGTGCCACCTGTCTTGCCACTTGCTTGACAGGTTTCACAGGACTTACAAAATTCCTTTGTGTCCTCAGACATCCTAGGCCAATGAAACAAGGGGACAAGTCTGTCCCAAGTTTTCATTTGTCCCAGGTGTCCAGCTAGGGGAATGTCGTGGGCTAGAGTTAGGAGGAACTTTCTGTACTCCTGAGAAATCACTAATCTCCTGGCAGCTCCAGGTTTAGGATCCCTATGCTCAGTGTACAAGAGGTTGTCCTCCCAGTAAACTCTGTGAGAGTCACTGACATCCCCATTAGCCTGTTTGACAGCTTGCTGTCTTAGACCCTCTAATGTGGGACAGGTTTGCTGTGCCACACTCAGCTCCTCCCTGGCAGGCCCCCCTTCACCCAAAAGCTCAGCAGTGTCTGCTTCAAGCTCCTCTGGTGTAGATTCTGCACAGGGAGGGAATTCTTCTTCCTCAGAAGTTGAATCCACTGTAGAGGGAGGGATAGTAGGAAGTGGTTTGCTTCTACTAGCCCTAGCTTTAGGGAGCACTTGGTCCATTGTTCCAGGATCCAAGCTTCCCTGTCCTTTTTGCTTTTTGGCCTGAGCCCTGGTTAAAGCAAAAATATGCCCTGGGATGCCCAGCATTGCTGCATGGGCCTCCAACTCCACATTTGACCAAGCTGATGTCTACAAATCATTTCCTATTAGACAGTCTACAGGTAAATCTGTGGCTACCACAACTTTCTTTGGACCAGTAACCCCCCCCCCAGTTGAGATTTACAACAGCCATGGGGTGGCTAAGTGTGTTGTTGTGAGCATCGGTTACTTGGTACTGGTGACCAAGTAGGTGTGGTTCAGGGTGGACCAGTTTCTCTATGACCATAGTCACACTGGCTCCAGTGTCCCTGTAGGCCTGAACCTCAACACCATTTATTAGGGGTAGCTGCTTGTACTTATCCATATTAAGGGGACAAGCAACTAAGGTGGCTAAATCAATAGCTCCCTCAGAGACTAACACAGCCTCTGTGGCCTCCCTAACAATGCCAACCCCAACTAAGTTACCAATAGTGAGCCCAGCTACTCCCTTGGATTGGCTATTAGTAGGTTTGCTCCCACCACCACTGCTATTAGTAGGGACACTAGGTGTAGCAGTAGGGGTTGTAGTGGTAGGAGGCTTGGTGCTTTTCTTTGGACAACTGGGATCTGTTGTCCAATGGCCTTTTACTTTACATAAATAGCACCATGGTTTCTTTTCTTTGTTTTGATTAAAGGAGGATTTGGACCCACCACCCCCACCAGAGTGTTTTGTGGGCCTGCTGAAAACTCATTTTTAGATTTGTCCCCACCCTTGTCAGAAGACTTACCATCCTTCTTTTTGTTGCCATCTTTGTCACCCCCTGTATGAACTTTTCTGTTCACCCTTGTTCTGACCCATTTGTCTGCCTTCTTTCCCAATTCTTGGGGAGAGGTCAGATCAGAGTCAACCAAGTACTGGTGCAACAAATCAGACACACAATTATTAAGAATATGCTCTCTCCGGATTAAGTTATACAGGCTGTCATAATCAGTAACTTTACTGCCATGTAACCACCCCTCCAAGGCCTTCACTGCCTGGTCAATGAAATCAACCCAGTCTTGTGAAGACTCCTTTTTGGTCTCTCTGAACTTTATCCTGTATTGTTCAGTGGTTAAGCCATAACCATCCAGGAGTGCATTCTTAAGAACTGTAAAATTATTGGCATCACTTTCTTTCACAGTAAGGAGCCTATCCCTACCTTTCCCACTAAATGATAGCCATAGGATAGCAGCCCACTGCCTTTGAGGGACATCCTGTACAACACAGGCCCTCTCAAGTGCAGCAAACCACTTGTTAATGTCATCCCCCTCCTTATAAGGGGGAACTATCTTATGCAGATTCCTGGAATCATGCTCTTTTGCAGGATGATTATGGGGAATACTGCTGCTGCCACCATGGGTTTCTAAACCCAGTTTCTGTCTCTCCTTCTCTACTTCTAAAGTCTGTCTATCCACATCCAGCTGTTGCTTCTTGAGCTTCAGTCTGGTTTGTTCCACTCTCAATCTATTGAGCTCCCTTTCTAACAATCTGTCATCAGGGTGGGTGGGAGGGACATGCCTTTGTAGGAGGCTGGACTGGCTTGTAGTGAGTACCAAGGGGTACTTGCACCTTGCACCAGGCCCAGTTATCCCTTATTAGTGTATAGGGTGTCTAGCAGCTTAGGCTGATAGATATTGGTAGCTTAGCAGAGCAGCTTAGGCTGAACTAGGAGACGTGTGAAGCTACCACAGTACCACAAGTGTCACTTGCACAATATCATAAGAAAACACAATACACAGTTATACTAAAAATAAAGGTACTTTATTTTTATGACAATATGCCAAAGTATCTTAGAGTGTACCCTCAGTGAGAGGATAGGAAATATACACAAGATATATATACATAATAGCACAAATATGCAGTATAGTCTTAGAAAACAGTGCAAACAATGTATAGTTACAATACGATGAAATGGGGAAACATAGGGATAGGGGAAACACAAACCATATACTCCAAAAGTGGAATGCAAACCACGAATGGACCCCAAACCTATGTGACCTTGTAGAGGGTCGCTGGGACTATTAGAAAATAGTGAGAGTTAGAAAAATAACCCTCCCCAAGACCCTGAAAAGTGAGTGCAAAGTGCACTAAAGTTCCCCTAAGGACAAAGAAGTCGTGTTAGAGGAATAATGCAGGAAAGACACAAACCAACAATGCAACAACTGTGGATTTCCAATCTAGGGTACCTGTGGAACAAGGGGACCAAGTCCAAAAGTCACAAGCAAGTCGGAGATGGGCATATGCCCAGGAAATGCCAGCTGTGGATGCAAAGAAGCTTCTACTGGAAAGAAGAAGCTGATGTTTCTGCAGGAACGAAAAGGGCTAGAGACTTCTCCTTTGGTGGACCGATCCCTCTCGCCGTGGAGAGTGGTACAGAAGTGTTTTCCCACTGAAAGAACGCCAACAAGCCTTGCTAGCTGCAAATCGTGCGGTTAGCGTTTTTGGATGCTGCTGTGGCCCTGGAGGGACCAGGAGGTCGCAAATTGGACCAGGAGAGAGAAGGGACGTCGAGCAAGACAAGGAGTCCTCTCAGCAGCAGGTAGCACCCGGAGAAGTGCCAGAAACAGGCACTACAAGGATGCGTGAAACGGTGCTCACCCGAAGTTGCACAAAGGTGTCCCACGTCGCCGGAGACCAACTTAGAAAGTCGTGCAATGCAGGTTAGAGTGCCGTGGACCCAGGCTTGGCTGTACACAAAGGATTTCCCCCGGAAGTGCACAGGGGCCGGAGTAGCTGCAAAAGTCGCGGTTCCCAGCAATGCAGCTCAGCGAGGTGAGGCAAGGACTTACCTCCACCAAACTTGGACTGAAGAGTCACTGGACTGTGGGGCTCACTTGGACAGAGTCGATGGATTCGAGGGACCTCGCTCGTCGTGCTGAGAGGAGACCCAAGGGACCGGTAATGCAGCTTTTTGGTGCCTGCGGTTGCAGGGGGAAGATTCCGTTGACCCACGGGAGATTTCTTCGGAGCTTCTGGTGCAGAGAGGAGGCAGACTACCCCCACAGCATGCACAAGCAGGAAAACAGTCGAGAAGGCGGCAGGATCAGCGTTACAGAGTTGCAGTAGTCGTCTTTGCTACTATGTTGCAGGTTTGCAGGCTTCCAGCGCGGTCAGCAGTCGATTCCTTGGCAGAAGGTGAAGAGAGAGATGCAGAGGAACTCGGATGAGCTCTTGCATTCGTTATCTAAAGTTTCCCCAGAGACAGATGTAGGAAAGTACCATCTTGCCTGGCATGTTACCCCCATTTTTCACTGTATATATGTTGTTTTAGTTGTATGTGTCACTGGGACCCTGGTAACCCAGGGCCCCAGTGCTCATAAGTGTGCCTGAATGTGTTACCTGTGTAGTGACTAACTGTCTCACTGAGGCTCTGCTAATCAGAACCTCAGTAGTTATGCTCTCTCATTTCTTTCCAAATTGTCACTAACAGGCTAGTGACCATTTTTACCAATTTACATTGGCTTACTGGAACACCCTTATAATTCCCTAGTATATGGTACTGAGGTACCCAGGGTATTGGGGTTCCAGGAGATCCCTATGGGCTGCAGCATTTCTTTTGCCACCCATAGGGAGCTCTGACAATTCTTACACAGGCCTGCCACTGCAGCCTGAGTGAAATAACGTCCACGTTATTTCACAGCCATTTTACTCTGCACTTAAGTAACTTATAAGTCACCTATATGTCTAACCTTTACCTGGTAAAGGTTAGGTGCAAAGTTACTTAGTGTGAGGGCACCCTGGCACTAGCCAAGGTGCCCCCACATTGTTCAGAGCCAATTCACTGAACTTTGTGAGTGCGGGGACACCATTACACGCGTGCACTACATATAGGTCACTACCTATATGTAGCTTCACCATGGTAACTCCGAATATGGCCATGTAACATGTCTATGATCATGGAATTGCCCCCTCTATGCCATCCTGGCATTGTTGGTACAATTCCATGATCCCAGTGGTCTGTAGCACAGACCCTGGTACTGCCAGACTGCCCTTCCTGGGGTTTCACTGCAGCTGCTGCTACTGCCAACCCCTCAGACAGGCAGCTGCCCTCCTGGGGTCCAGCCAGGCCTGGCCCAGGATGGCAGAACAAAGAACTTCCTCTGAGAGAGGGTGTGACACCCTCTCCCTTTGGAAAATGGTGTGAAGGCAGGGGAGGAGTAGCCTCCCCCAGCCTCTGGAAATGCTTTGTTGGGCACAGATGTGCCCAATTCTGCATAAGCCGGTCTACACCGGTTCAGGGACCCTTTAGCCCCTGCTCTGGCGCGAAACTGGACAAAGGAAAGGGGAGTGACCACTCACCTGACCTGCACCTCCCCTGGCAATCTTCCGTCGACCCACGGGAGATTTCTTCGGAGCTTCTGGTGCAGAGAGGAGGCAGGCTACCCCCACAGCATGCACAAGCAGGAAAACAGTCGAGAAGGCGGCAGGATCAGCGTTACAGAGTTGCAGTAGTCGTCTTTGCTACTATGTTGCAGGTTTGCAGGCGTCCAGCGCGGTCAGCGGTCGATTCCTTATCAGAAGGTGAAGAGAGAGATGCAGAGGAACTCGGCTGAGCTCATGCATTCGTTATCTAAAGTTTCCCCAGAGACAGAGACCCTAAATAGCCAGAAAAGAGGGTTTGGCTACCTAGGAGAGAGGAAAGGCTACTAACACCTGAAGGAGCCTATCAGCAGGAGTCTCTGACGTCACCTGGTGGCACTGGCCACTCAGAGCAGTCCAGTGTGCCAGCAGCACCTCTGTTTCCAAGATGGCAGAGGTCTGGAGCACACTGGAGGAGCTCTGGACACCTCCCAGGGGCGGTGCAGGTCAGGGGAGTGGTCACTCCCCTTTCCTTTGTCCAGTTTCTCGCCAGAGCAGGGGCTAAGGGGTCCCTGAACCGGTGTAGACTGGCTTATGCAGAATTGGGCACATCTGTGCCCAACAAAGCATTTCCAGAGGCTGGGGGAGGCTACTCCTCCCCTGCCTTCACACCATTTTCCAAAGGGAGAGGGTGTCACACCCTCTCTCAGAGGAAGTTCTTTGTACTGCCATCCTGGGCCAGGCCTGGCTGGACCCCAGGAGGGCAGCTGCCTGTCTGAGGGGTTGGCAGCAGCAGCAGCTGCAGTGAAACCCCAGGAAGGGCAGTCTGGCAGTACCAGGGTCTGTGCTACAGACCACTGGGATCATGGAATTGTACCAACAATGCCAGGATGGCATAGAGGGGGCAATTCCATGATCATAGACATGTTACATGGCCATATTCGGAGTTACCATGGTGAAGTTACATATAGGTAGTGACCTATATGTAGTGCACGCGTGTAATGGTGTCCCCGCACTCACAAAGTTCAGTGAATTGGCTCTGAACAATGTGGGGGCACCTTGGCTAGTGCCAGGGTGCCCTCACACTAAGTAACTTTGCACCTAACCTTTACCAGGTAAAGGTTAGACATATAGGTGACTTATAAGTTACTTAAGTGCAGTGTAAAAATGGCTGTGAAATAACGTGGACGTTATTTCACTCAGGCTGCAGTGGCAGGCCTGTGTAAGAATTGTTAGAGCTCCCTATGGGTGGCAAAAGAAATGCTGCAGCCCCTAGGGATCTCCTGGAACCCCAATACCCTGGGTACCTCAGTACCATATACTAGGGAATTATAAGGGTGTTCCAGTAAGCCAATGTAAATTGGTAAAAATGGTCACTAGCCTGTCAGTGACAATTTGGAAAGAAATGAGAGAGCATAACCACTGAGGTTCTGATTAGCAGAGCCTCAGTGAGACAGTTAGTCACTACACAGGTAACACATTCAGGCACACTTATGAGCACTGGGGCCCTGGGTTACCAGGGTCCCAGTGACACATACAACTAAAACAACATATATACAGTGAAAAATGGGGGTAACATGCCAGGCAAGATGGTACTTTCCTACAACCGGTCCCTTGGGTCTCCTCTCAGCACGACGAGCGAGGTCCCTCGAATCCAGCGACGCTGTCCAAGTGACCCCCACAGTCCAGTGACTCTTCAGCCCAAGTTTGGTGGAGGTAAGTCCTTGCCTCACCTTGCTGGGCTGCATTGCTGGGAACCGCGACTTTGCAGCTACTCCGGCCCCTGTGCACTTCCGGCGGAAATCCTTTGTGCACAGCCAAGCCTGGGTCCACGGCACTCTAACCTGCATTGCACGACTTTCTAAGTTGGTCTCCGGCGACGTGGGACTCCTTTGTGCAACTTCGGCGAGCACTGTTTCACACATCCTCGTAGTGCCTGTTTCTGGCACTTCTCCGGGTGCTACCTGCTTCAGTGAGGGCTCTTTGTCTTGCTCGACATTCCCTCTCTCTGCAGGTCCAATTTGCGACCTCCTGGTCCCTCCTGGGCCCCAGCAGCGTCCAAAAACGCCAAACGCACGATTTGCGTGTAGCAAGGCTTGTTGGCGTCCTTCCGGCGGGAAAACACTTCTGCACGACTTTCCAAGGCGAGTGGGATCCGTCCACCAAAGGGGAAGTCTCTAGCCCTTTTTGTTCCTGCAGAAACCTCAGCTTCTTCTGTCCAGTCGAAGCTTCTTTGCACCCGCAGCTGGCATTTCCTGGGCATCTGCCCATCTCCGACTTGCTTGTGACTTTTGGACTTGGTCCCCTTTTTCCACAGGTACCCTAGATTGGAACTCCACAGTTGTTGCATTGCTGGTTTGTGTCTTTCCTGCATTATTCCTCTAACACGACTATTTTGTCCTTAGGGGAACTTTGGTGCACTTTGCACTCACTTTTCAGGGTCTTGGGGAGGGTTATTTTTCTAACCCTCACTATTTTCTAATAGTCCCAGCGACCCTCTACAAGGTCACATAGGTTTGGGGTCCATTCGTGGTTCGCATTCCACTTTTGGAGTATATGGTTTGTGTTGCCCCTATCCCTATGTTTCCCCATTGCATCCTATTGTAACTATACATTGTTTGCACTGTTTTCTAAGACTATACTGCATATTTTTGCTATTGTGTATATATATCTTGTGTATATTTCCTATCCTCTCACTGAGGGTACACTCTAAGATACTTTGGCATATTGTCATAAAAATAAAGTACCTTTATTTTTAGTATAACTGTGTATTGTGTTTTCTTATGATATTGTGCATATGACACTAAGTGGTACTGTAGTAGCTTCACACGTCTCCTAGTTCAGCCTAAGCTGCTCTGCTAAGCTACCATTATCTATCAGCCTAAGCTGCTAGACACCCTATACACTAATAAGGGATAACTGGGCCTGGTGCAAGGTGCAAGTACCCCTTGGTACTCACTACAAGCCAGTCCAGCCTCCTACAACAGAGACCCTAAATAGCCAGAAAAGAGGGTTTGGCTACCTAGGAGAGAGGATAGGCTACCAACACCTGAAGGAGCCTATCAGAAGGAGTCTCTGACGTCACCTGGTGGCAATGGCCACTCAGAGCAGTCCAGTGTGCCAGCAGCACCTCTGTTTCCAAGATGGCAGAGGTCTGGAGCACACTGGAGGAGCTCTGGACACCTCCCAGGGGAGGTGCAGGTCAGGGGAGTGGTCACTCCCCTTTCCTTTGTCCAGTTTCGCGCCAGAGCAGGGCTAAGGGGTCCCCTGAACCGGTGTAGACTGGCTTATGCAGAATTGGGCACATCTGTGCCCAACAAAGCATTTCCAGAGGCTGGGGGAGGCTACTCCTCCCCTGCCTTCACACCATTTTCCAAAGGGAGAGGGTGTAACACCCTCTCTCAGAGGAAGTCCTTTGTTCTGCCATCCTGGGCCAGGCCTGGCTGGACCCCAGGAGGGCAGATGCCTGTCTGAGGGGTTGGCAGCAGCAGCAGCTGCAGTGAAACTCCAGGAAGGGCAGTTTGGCAGTACCAGGGTCTGTGCTACAGACCACTGGGATCATGGGATTGTGCCAACTATGCCAGGATGGCATAGAGGGGGGCAATTCCATGATCATAGACATGTTACATGGCCATATTCGGAGTTACCATTGTGAAGCTACATATAGGTAGTGACCTATATGTAGTGCACGCGTGTAATGGTGTCCCCGCACTCACAAAGTTCAGGGAATTGGCTCTGAACAATGTGGGGGCACCTTGGCTAGTGCCAGGGTGCCCTCACACTAAGTAACTTTGCACCTAACCTTTACCAGGTAAAGGTTAGACATATAGGTGACTTATAAGTTACTTAAGTGCAGTGTAAAATGGCTGTGAAATAACGTGGGACGTTATTTCACTCAGGCTGCAGTGGCAGGCCTGTGTAAGAATTGTCAGAGCTCCCTATGGGTGGCAAAATAAATGCTGCAGCCCATAGGGATCTCCTGGAACCCCAATACCCTGGGTACCTCAGTACCATATACTAGGGAATTAGAAGGGTGTTCCAGTAAGCCAATGTAAATTGGTAAAAATGGTCACTAGCCTGTTAGTGACAATTTGGAAAGAAATGAGAGAGCATAACCACTGAGGGTCTGATTAGCAGAGCCTCAGTGAGACAGTTAGTCACTACACAGGTAACACATTCAGGCACACTTATGAGCACTGGGGCCCTGGGTTACCAGGGTCCCAGTGACACATACAACTAAAACAACATATATACAGTGAAAAATGTGGGTAACATGCCAGGCAAGATGGTACTTTCCTACACTGACCAACTACAGGGTGCCTACACTCTTCATTTGACCACTTCCGCAGGGAAGTGGGCATAATCCTCACCCTATTGGCCTAATTCCTTCCAAAAAAGATGGAGAAATGTATTTAAAAGTAGTGTCAACTTCAGCTCGTCCTCCTTAGGGGTAGGACTGGCATGAAGTGGCCACTCCTCCTGATTTAACTAATTTTTCCACCTGTACTACAGCCAAAAGTGGGGTCAAGAATTGGGGGTCGGCCTTCACCATTTGGAGAGGCCTGGGTCGCATTTCAAAGGCAGCAAGGCATTTTTAAGCTCTGCACCCTGGAATGCCCATTCTGCCTGGGAGAGGAGGTAACAGGTGTATATCTGCTCATGCATACGTGTAGGAAAGTACCATCTTGCCTGGCATGTTACCCCCATATTTCACTGTATGTATGTTGTTTTAGTCCTTGTGTCACTGGGACCCTGCCAGACAGGGACCCAGTGTTCATAGTATGTGCCCTGTATGTGTTCCATGTGTGGTGCCTAACTGTATCACTGAGGCTCTGCTAACCATATCCTCAGTGTTTATGCTCTCTCTGCTTTCCAAATTTGTCACTGCAGGCTCCAGAACTCCAGGAGATCCCTATGGGCTGCAGCATTTCTTTTGCCACCCATAGGTAGCTCTGACAATTCTTAACCAGGCCTGCCACTGCAGCCTGTGTGAAATAACGTCCACGTTATTTCAGAGCCATTTACCACTGCACATAAGTAACTTATAAGTCACCTAAATGTCTAACCTTCACCTGGTGAAGGTTGGGTGCCAAGTTACTTAGTGTGTGGGCACCCTGGCACTAGCCAAGGTGCCCCCACATCGTTCAGGGCAAATTCCCTGGACTTTGTGTGTGCGGGGACAGCATTACACGCGTGCACTGTACATAGGTCACTACCTATGTATAGCCTCACAATGGTAACTCCGAAACTGCCCATGTAACATGTCTAAGATCATGGAATTGTCACCCCAATACCATTCTGGTATTGGGGTGACAATTCCATGATCCTCCAGGTCTCTAGCACAGAACCCGGGTACTGCCAAACTGCCTTTCCAGGGTCTCCACTGCAGCTGCTGCTGCCAACCCCTCAGACAGGTTTCTGCCCTCCTGGGGTCCAGGCAGCCCTGGCCCAGGTAGGCAGAACAAAGTATTTCCTCTGAGAGAGGGTGTTACACCCTCTACCTTTGGAAATAGGTGTTAAGGGCTGGGGAGGAGTAGCCTCCCCTAGCCTCTGGAAATGCTTTGATGGCCACAGATGGTGCCCATGTCTGCATAAGCCAGCCTACACCGGTTCAGGGATCCCCCAGCCCTGCTCTGGCGTGAAACTGGACAAAGGCAAGGGGAGTGACCACACCCCTGATGTAGGAAAGTACCATCTTGCCTGGCATGTTACCCCCACTTTTTCACTGTATATATGTTGTTTTAGTTGTATGTGTCACTGGGACCCTGCCAGCCAGGGCCCCAGTGCTCATAAGTGTGCCCTGAATGTGTTACCTGTGTTATGACTAACTGTCTCACTGAGGCTCTGCTAACTAGAAACTCAGTGGTTATGCTCTCTCATTTCTTTCCAAATTGTCACTAACAGGCTAGTGACCAATTTTACCAATTCACATTGGCTTACTGGAACACCCTTATAATTCCCTAGTATATGGTGCTGAGGTACCCAGGGTATTGGGGTTCCAGGAGATCCCTATGGGCTGCAGCATTTCTTGTGCCACCCATAGGGAGCTCTGACAATTCTTACACAGGCCTGCCACTGCAGCCTGAGTGAAATAACGTCCACGTTATTTCACAGCCATTTACCACTGCACTTAAGTAACTTATAAGTCACCTAAATGTCTAACCTTTACCTGGTAAAGGTTAGGTGCAAAGTTACTTAGTGTGAGGGCACCCTGGCACTAGCCAAGGTGCCCCCACATTGTTCAGGGCCAATTCCCCGGACTTTGTGAATGCGGGGACACCATTACACGCGTGCACTACACATAGGTCACTACCTATGTGTAGCTTCACAATGGTAACTCCGAATATGGCCATGTAACATGTCTATGATCATGGAATTGCCCCCTCTATGCCATCCTGGCATAGTTGGCACAATCCCATGATCCCACGGGTCTCTAGCACAGACTCGGGAGCTGCCAAACTGCCTTTTCAGGGGTTTCACTGCAGCTGCTGCTGCTGTGAACCCCTCAGACAGGTTTCTGCCCTCCTGGGGTCCAGCCAGGCTTGGCCCAGGATGGCAGAACAAAGGACTTCCTCAGAGAGAGGGTGTTACACCCTCTCCCTTTGGAAAAAGGTGTTAAGGCAGGGGAGGAGTAGCCTCCCCCAGCCTCTGGAAATGCTTTCATGGGCACAGATGGTGCCCATTTCTGAATAAGCCAGTCTACACCGGTTCAGGGACCCCTCAGCCCTGCTCTGGCACGAAACTAGACAAAGGAAAGGGGAGTGACCACTCCCCTGACCTGCACCTCCCCTGTGAGGTGCCCAGAGCTCCTCCAGTGTGCTCCAGACCTCTGTCATCTTGGAAACAGAGGTGCTGCTGGTACACTGGACTGCTCTGAGTGGCCAGGGCCAGCAGGTGACGTCAGAGACTCCTTCTGATAGGCTCCTTCAGGTGTTGCTAGCCTATCCTCTCTCCTGAGTAGCCAAACCCTCTTTTCTGGCTATTTAGGGTCTCTGCTTTGGGGATTTCCTTAGATAACGAATGCAAGAGCTCATCAGAGTTCCTCTGCATCTCTCTCTTCACCTTCTGCCAAGGAATCGACTGCTGACCGCGCTGGAAGCCTGCAAAACTGCAACAAAGTAGTGAAGACGGCTACTGCAACTCTGTAACGCTGATCCTGCCGCCTTCTCGACTGTTTTCCTGGTGGTGCATGCTGTGGGGGTGGTCTGCCTCCTCTCTGCACTAGAAGTTCCGAAGAAATCTCCCGTGGGTCGACGGAATCTTCCCCCTGCTACCGCAGGCACCAAGGAACTGCATCATCGGTCCCCTGGGTCTCCTCTCAGCAAGACGAGCGAGGTCCCTTGAATCCAGCAACTCTGTCCAAGTGACTCCCACAGTCCAGTGACTCTTCTGTCCAAGTTTGGTGGAGGTAAGTCCTTGCCTCCCCACGCCAGACTGCATTGCTGGGAACCGCGTCTTTTGCAGCTACTCCGGCCTCTGTGCACTTCCAGCGGAAATTCTTTGTGCACAGCCAAGCCTGGGTCCACGGCACTCTAACCTGCATTGCATGACTTTCTAAGTTGTCCTCCGGCGGCGTGGGACTCCTTTGTGCAACTTCGGGTGAGCACCATTTCACTCCTCTTTGTAGTGCCTGTTCTGGCACTTCTGTGGGTGCTGCCTGCTTCTGAGAGGGCTCTTTGTCTTGCTGGGCGCCCCCTCTGTCCCCTGATGCAATTGGCAACATCCTGGTCCTTCCTGGGCTACAGTAGCATCCAAAAACCCTAACCGCAAAATTTGCAGCTAGCAAGGCTTGTTGGCAGTCTTTTGGCTGGAAAACACTTCTGCACAAGTCATCACGACGAGTGACATCCATCCTCCAAAAGGGAAGTTTCTAGTCCTTGTCATTCCTGCAGAATCCTCAGCTTCTACTGCCTAGTAGTAGCTTCTTTGCACCCACAGCTGGCATTTCCTGGGCACTTGCCCATCTCCGACTTGCTTGTGACTTTTGGACTTGGTCCCCTTGTTCCACAGGTACCCTCGTTTGGAAATCCATCGTTGTTGCATTGTTGGTTTGTGTCTTTCCTGCAGAATTCCCCTATCACGACTTCTGTGTCTTTTGGGGAACTTTAGTGCACTTTGCACTCACTTTTCAGGGTCTTGGGGTGGGCTATTTTTCTAACCCTCACTGTTTTCTTACAGTCCCAGCGACCCTCTACAAGGTCACATAGGTTTGGGGTCCATTCGTGGTTCGCATTCCACTTTTGGAGTATATGGTTTGTGTTGCCCCTATCCCTATGTGTCCCCATTGCATCCTTTTGTAACTATACATTGTTTGCACTGTTTTCTAAGACTATACTGCATATTTTTGGTATTGTGTACATATATCTTGTGTATATTTGCTATCCTCATACTGAGGGTACTCACTGAGATACTTTGGCATATTGTCATAAAAATAAAGTACCTTTATTTTTAGTATATCTGTGTATTGTGTTTTCTTATGATATTGTGCAAGTGACACTAGTGGTACTGTAGGAGCTTCACTCGTCTCCTAGTTCAGCCTAAGCTGCTCTGCTAAGCTACCATTATCTATCAGCCTAAGCTGCTAGACACCCTATACACTAATAAGGGATACCTGGGCCTGGTGCAAGGTGTAAGTACCCCTTGGTACTCACTACAAGCCAGTCCAGCCTCCTACATTGGTTGTGCAGCGGTGGGATAAGTACTTTGCAACTACTTACCACTTTTGTCATTGTATTTTTCATAAGAGAAAAATATACAAAACAAGTTCAGTGTATGTACACCTAACCAAAAAGTTTTGCTTTTTTTCTCTCACTTCTTTGCTAAGTGCTGAAAAGTACCTCTAAAACTTTCAAAAAGTTCTTAAAAAGTTAAAAAGTTTTTTTTCTGTTCTTTAAAAAGTTCTGAAACTTTATCTTTCTTTGTCTGTCCCTAAAACCTTTTCTATCATGTCTGGTACAGGCCAAACTCTTGATCTGGCCAGCATAGCTTATGACAACATTAGCAGGAAGGAAGCAAGGAGTATCTGTGTATATAGAGGTTTAGGGGTAGGGAAGAATCCCTCAAGACAACTGCTGGTTAATATGCTCATTGAACAAGATAAGACCTTAGGTGGTGTGAGAAGGTAGCCTCTTTCTAGCCTTGTTATCCCCACTTTTGGCCTGTTTGTGAGTGTATGTCAGGGTGTTTGTCACTGTTTTCACTGTCTCACTGGGATCCTGATAACCAGGCCTCAGTGCTCATAGTGAAAACACTATATTTTCAGTATGGTTGTTATGTGTCACTGGGATCCTGCTGGTCAGGACCCCAGTGCTCATAGGTTTGTGGCCTATATGTATGTGTCACTGGGACCCTGTCACACAGGGCCCCAGTGCTCATAGGTGTGCATGTATATGTTCCCTGTGTGGTGCCTAACTGTCTCACTGAGGCTCTGCTAACCAGAACCTCAGTGGTTATGCTCTCTCATTACTTTCAAATTGTCACTAACAGGCTAGTGACCACTTTTACCAATTTACATTGGCTTACTGGAACACCCTTATAATTCCCTAGTATATGGTACTGAGGTACCCAGGGTATTGGGGTTCCAGGAGATCCCTGTGGGCTGCAGCATTTCTTTTGCCACCCATAGGGAGCTCTGACAATTCTTACACAGGCCTGCCACTGCAGCCTGAGTGAAATAACGTCCACGTTATTTCACAGCCATTTTACACTGCACTTAAGTAACTTATAAGTCACCTATATGTCTAACCTTTACCTGGTAAAGGTTAGGTGCAAAGTTACTTAGTGTGAGGGCACCCTGGCACTAGCCAAGGTGCCCCCACATTGTTCAGAGCCAATTCACTGAACTTTGTGAGTGCGGGGACACCATTACACGCGTGCACTACATATAGGTCACTACCTATATGTAGCTTCACCATGGTAACTCCGAATATGGCCATGTAACATGTCTATGATCATGGAATTGACCCCTCTATGCCATCCTGGCATTGTTGGTACAATTCCATGATCCCAGTGGTCTGTAGCACAGACCCTGGTACTGCCAGACTGCCCTTCCTGGGGTTTCTCTGCAGCTGCTGCTGCTGCCAACCCCTCAGACAGGCATCTGCCCTCCTGGGGTCCAGCCAGGCCTGGCCCAGGATGGCAGAACAAAGAACTTCCTCTGAGAGAGGGTGTGACACCCTCTCCCTTTGGAAAATGGTGTGAAGGCAGGGGAGGAGTAGCCTCCCCCAGCCTCTGGAAATGCTTTGTTGGGCACAGATGTGCCCAATTCTGCATAAGCCAGTCTACACCGGTTCAGGGACCCCTTAGCCCCTGCTCTGGCGCGAAACTGGACAAAGGAAAGGGGAGTGACCACTCCCCTGACCTGCACCTCCCCTGGGAGGTGTCCAGAGCTCCTCCAGTGTGCTCCAGACCTCTGCCATCTTGGAAACAGAGGTGCTGCTGGCACACTGGACTGCTCTGAGTGGCCAGTGCCACCAGGTGACGTCAGAGACTCCTTGTGATAGGCTCCTTCAGGTGTTAGTAGCCTTTCCTCTCTCCTAGGTAGCCAAACCCTCTTTTCTGGCTATTTAGGGTCTCTGTCTCTGGGGAAACTTTAGATAACGAATGCATGAGCTCAGCCGAGTTCCTCTGCATCTCCCTCTTCACCTTCTGATAAGGAATCGACCGCTGACCGCGCTGGAAGCCTGCAAACCTGCAACATAGTAGCAAAGACGACTACTGCAACTCTGTAACGCTGATCCTGCCGCCTTCTCGACTGTTTTCCTGCTTGTGCATGCTGTGGGGGTAGTCTGCCTCCTCTCTGCACCAGAAGCTCCGAAGAAATCTCCCGTGGGTCGACGGAATCTTCCCCCTGCAACCGCAGGCACCAAAAAAACTGCATCTCCGGTCCCTTGGGTCTCCTCTCAGCACGACGAGCGAGGTCCCTCGAATCCAGCGACACCGTCCAAGTGACCCCCACAGTCCAGTGACTCTTCAGCCCAAGTTTGGTGGAGGTAAGTCCTTGCCTCACCTCGCTGGGCTGCATTGCTGGGAACCGCGACTTTGCAAGCTTCTCCGGCCCCTGTGCACTTCCGGCGGAAATCCTGTGTGCACAGCCAAGCCTGGGTCCACGGCACTCTAACCTGCATTGCACGACTTTCTAAGTTGGTCTCCCGCGACGTGGGACTCCTTTGTGCAACTTCGGCGAGCACCATTTCACGCATCCTCGTAGTGCCTGTTTCTGGCACTTCTCCGGGTGCTACCTGCTTCAGTGAGGGCTCTTTGTCTTGCTCGACGTCCCCTCTCTCTGCAGGTCCAATTTGCGACCTTCTGGTCCCTCCTGGGCCCCAGCAGCGTCCAAAAACGCCAAACGCACGATTTGCGTGTAGCAAGGCTTGTTGGCGTCCATCCGGCGGGAAAACACTTCTGCACGACTCTCCAAGGCGTTGTGGATCCATCCTCCAAAGGGGAAGCCTCTAGCCCTTGTCGTTCCTGCAGTATTCACAGTTCTTCAGCCTAGTAAGAGCTTCTTTGCACCAACCGCTGGCATTTCTTGGGCATCTGCCCATCTCCGAGCTGCTTGTGACTTTTGGACTTGGTCCCCTTGTTCCACAGGTACCCTCAGTCAGGAATCCATCGTTGTTGCATTGCTGATTTGTGTTTTCTTTGCATTTTCCCTCTAACACGACTATTTTGTCCTTAGGGGAACTTTGGTGCACTTTGCACTCACTTTTCAGGGTCTTGGGGAGGGGTATTTTTCTAACTCTCACTATTTTCTAATAGTCCCAGCGACCCTCTACAAGGTCACATAGGTTTGGGGTCCATTCGTGGTTCGCATTCCACTTCTGGAGTATATGGTTTGTGTTGCCCCTATCCCTATGTTTCCCCATTGCATCCTATTGTAACTATACATTGTTTGCACTGTTTTCTAAGACTATACTGCATATTTTTGCTATTGTGTATATATATCTTGTGTATATTTCCTATCCTCTCACTGAGGGTACACTCTAAGATACTTTGGCATATTGTCATAAAAATAAAGTACCTTTATTTTTAGTATAACTGTGTATTGTGTTTTCTTATGATATTGTGCATATGACACTAAGTGGTACTGTAGTAGCTTCACACGTCTCCTAGTTCAGCCCGAGCTGCTCTGCTAAGCTACCATTATCTATCAGCCTAAGCTGCTAGACACCCTATACACTAATAAGGGATAACTGGGCCTGGTGCAAGGTGCAAGTACCCCTTGGTACTCACTACAAGCCAGTCCAGCCTCCTACATTGGTTGTGCAGTGGTGGGATAAGTGCTTGAGACTACTTACCACTCTTGTCATTGTACTTTTCATAAGAGAAAAATATACAAAACAAGGTCAGTGTATATACACATAGCCAAAAAGTTTTGCATTTCCTCTTTTCACTCTTTTCTAAGTGCTGAAAAGTACTCCTAAACTTTCAAAAAGTTCTTAAAAGTTTAAAAAGTTTTTTTTCTGTCTTTCCAAAAAGTTCTGAAAACTTTTTTCTCTTTTTCTATCACTTTAACTCTCTCTAAAAAATGTCTGGTACAGGCCAAAATGTTGAACTGTCCAAAATTGCATATGATCACCTTAGCTGGAAAGGAGCAAGGAGTCTCTGCATAGAGAGAGGTTTGAGTGTAGGGAAGAATCCTTCCTTAGAACTGTTAATTAATATGCTTAGAGTACAGGATAAGGCCATAAGTGCCCAATCTGGTGAAAAAGTAGCTAATGGTTCTCAATCTGATCCAGGGACTCCCCCAGGAAAAGGTTCAGGAAAGAAACTTCTCAGCCTGCCCATTACTAGACAGTCTAGCATAGTTGGTACAGAAATTGAATCACACCATACTGATGGTGTGCTCTCACATTATGCTGGTAGCCAAGCTGTTAGGGTGCCCTCTGTAAGGGACAGGTCTCCTTCTGTTCATTCCCATCATACCTCTGTATCTAGAAATGTCCCTCCCACCCACCCTGATGACAGATTGTTAGAAAGGGAGCTCAATAGATTGAGAGTGGAACAAACCAGACTGAAGCTCAAGAAGCAACAGCTGGATTTGGATAGACAGTCTTTAGAATTAGAGAAGGAAAGACAGAAGTTGGGTTTAGATACCCATGGTGGCAGCAGCAGTATTCCCCATAGTCATCCTGCAAAAGAGCATGATTCCAGGAATCTGCACAAGATAGTTCCCCCTTATAAGGAGGGGGATGACATTAACAAGTGGTTTGCTGCACTTGAGAGGGCCTGTGTTGTACAGGATGTCCCTCAAAGGCTGTGGGCTGCTATCCTATGGCTATCATTTAGTGGAAAAGGTAGGGATAGGCTCCTTACTGTGAAAGAAAATGATGCCAATAATTTTACAGTTCTTAAGAATGCACTCCTGGATGGTTATGGCTTAACCACTGAACAGTACAGGATAAAGTTCAGAGAGACCAAAAAGGAGTCTTCACAAGACTGGGTTGATTTCATTGACCATTCAGTGAAGGCCTTGGAGGGGTGGTTACATGGCAGTAAAGTTACTGATTATGAAAGCCTGTATAACACAATCCTGAGAGAGCATATACTTAATAATTGTGTGTCTGATTTGTTGCACCAGTACCTGGTAGACTCTGATCTGACCTCTCCCCAAGAATTGGGAAAGAAGGCAGACAAATGGGTCAGAACAAGGGTGAACAGAAAAGTTCATACAGGGGGTGACAAAGATGGCAATAAGAAGAAAGATGGTGAAAAATCTCAAGATAAGCATGGGGATAAGGGTAAAACCAAAGATCCCACTTCAAATCTTAAACACTCTTCAGAGGGTGGGGATAAAACAAATTCTTCCTCTTCTTCCCAACCTGCACACATTAAAAAGCCTTGGTGCTTTGTGTGTAAAAATAGAGGCCATAGGCCAGGGGATAAGTCCTGTCCAGGTAAACCCCCTGAGCCTACCACCACTAATACATCAAGCTCTAGTGCCCCTAGCAGTAGTGGTACTAGTGGTGGGACTGCTGGCAACAGTCAAGCAAAGGGTGTAGTTGGGTTCACTTATGGGTCCATAGTGGAAACTGATGTCATCAGTCCCAAGACAGTTTCTGTCACACCTAGTGGCATTGGCCTTGCCACACTGGCTGCTTGTCCCCTTACAATGGATAAGTACAGGCAGACAGTTTCAATAAATGGTGTTGAGGCCTTGGCCTACAGGGACACAGGTGCCAGTTTCACTTTGGTGACTGAAAACCTAGTGCCTCCTGAACAACACATCATTGGACAACAGTATAAGATTATTGATGTCCATAACTCCACTAAGTTTCTTCCCTTAGCTATAATTCAGTTTAGTTGGGGTGGAGTTACTGGCCCTAAGCAGGTGGTGGTATCACCTAGCTTACCTGTAGACTGTCTCTTAGGTAATGACCTAGAGGCCTCAGGTTGGGCTGATGTAGAGTTTTATGCCCATGCAGCCATGCTGGGCATCCCTGAGGAATTGTTCCCTCTCATTTCAAGTGAAATGAAAAAGCAAAGGAGAGAAGGCCTGAAAACTCAGGATCCCTCTCCATCAACGGGTAAAAAGGGTATCACAGTATCCCCTAACCACCCTACCATTCAGGATACTATTCCTGTGGTGGGAGAAACCTCTCCTGGGGTGGCACCTGTTCCAAGGGAATCATCAGCTGGCAAAGCTGGACTCCCTGAGGTGGAAGTACCTCTCTGTGGGATAACTAACATTGGTGAGAAAAACAGCACCATTTTAGTTAACATGGAGCATCCCTCCAACCCTCCCAGAGAAACTTTAGTGCAGAAACCCTGCACTACCTCACAACACTTAGGACAGCATCCCTGCCCTAGTGTGGAGCTCATAGGACAGCATCCCTGCCCTGCTCCAACTCAAGAGAAACAGCATCCCTGTTCTCTCTTCCAGCCAGATGGACAAAGTTTTTGCCCAGCTATGGCTTTTCTGAGACAGCATCCCTGTCTGGCATTTCCATCACTACAAATAGGTTCAGTGGACAATTCCCACTGCTCTAAACTAAAACTTACTGATAGAAACTCTGAAAATACATCTTCACATTGTTGCTTAGCTAAAAAACTTCAAACAGGGTGGTTTACATCCCCACAGGGAAGTAACCATATAGTGGATGATAAAGGGAGTAACCAGTCTATTGCAGAGCTACTCTCTACTTATCACCACTTAGACAATAAAGTCTCAACTGGCCAAGGTTAGCCTTATTGTCCTTCGTTTGGGGGGGGGTTGTGTGAGAAGGTAGCCTCTTTCTAGCCTTGTTATCCCCACTTTTGGCCTGTTTGTGAGTGTATGTCAGGGTGTTTGTCACTGTTTTCACTGTCTCACTGGGATCCTGATAACCAGGCCTCAGTGCTCATAGTGAAAACACTATATTTTCAGTATGGTTGTTATGTGTCACTGGGATCCTGCTGGTCAGGACCCCAGTGCTCATAGGTTTGTGGCCTATATGTATGTGTCACTGGGACCCTGTCACACAGGGCCCCAGTGCTCATAGGTGTGCATGTATATGTTCCCTGTGTGGTGCTTAACTGTCTCACTGAGGCTCTGCTAACCAGAACCTCAGTGGTTATGCTCTCTCATTACTTTCAAATTGTCACTAACAGGCTAGTGACCACTTTTACCAATTTACATTGGCTTACTGGAACACCCTTATAATTCCCTAGTATATGGTACTGAGGTACCCAGGGTATTGGGGTTCCAGGAGATCCCTGTGGGCTGCAGCATTTCTTTTGCCACCCATAGGGAGCTCTGACAATTCTTACACAGGCCTGCCACTGCAGCCTGAGTGAAATAACGTCCACGTTATTTCACAGCCATTTTACACTGCACTTAAGTAACTTATAAGTCACCTATATGTCTAACCTTTACCTGGTAAAGGTTAGGTGCAAAGTTACTTAGTGTGAGGGCACCCTGGCACTAGCCAAGGTGCCCCCACATTGTTCAGAGCCAATTCACTGAACTTTGTGAGTGCGGGGACACCATTACACGCGTGCACTACATATAGGTCACTACCTATATGTAGCTTCACCATGGTAACTCCGAATATGGCCATGTAACATGTCTATGATCATGGAATTGCCCCCTCTATGCCATCCTGGCATTGTTGGTACAATTCCATGATCCCAGTGGTCTGTAGCACAGACCCTGGTACTGCCAGACTGCCCTTCCTGGGGTTTCTCTGCAGCTGCTGCTGCTGCCAACCCCTCAGACAGGCATCTGCCCTCCTGGGGTCCAGCCAGGCCTGGCCCAGGATGGCAGAACAAAGAACTTCCTCTGAGAGAGGGTGTGACACCCTCTCCCTTTGGAAAATGGTGTGAAGGCAGGGGAGGAGTAGCCTCCCCCAGCCTCTGGAAATGCTTTGTTGGGCACAGATGTGCCCAATTCTGCATAAGCCAGTCTACACCGGTTCAGGGACCCCTTAGCCCCTGCTCTGGCGCGAAACTGGACAAAGGAAAGGGGAGTGACCACTCCCCTGACCTGCACCTCCCCTGGGAGGTGTCCAGAGCTCCTCCAGTGTGCTCCAGACCTCTGCCATCTTGGAAACAGAGGTGCTGCTGGCACACTGGACTGCTCTGAGTGGCCAGTGCCACCAGGTGACGTCAGAGACTCCTTGTGATAGGCTCCTTCAGGTGTTAGTAGCCTTTCCTCTCTCCTAGGTAGCCAAACCCTCTTTTCTGGCTATTTAGGGTCTCTGTCTCTGGGGAAACTTTAGATAACGAATGCATGAGCTCAGCCGAGTTCCTCTGCATCTCCCTCTTCACCTTCTGATAAGGAATCGACCGCTGACCGCGCTGGAAGCCTGCAAACCTGCAACATAGTAGCAAAGACGACTACTGCAACTCTGTAACGCTGATCCTGCCGCCTTCTCGACTGTTTTCCTGCTTGTGCATGCTGTGGGGGTAGTCTGCCTCCTCTCTGCACCAGAAGCTCCGAAGAAATCTCCCGTGGGTCGACGGAATCTTCCCCCTGCAACCGCAGGCACCAAAAAAACTGCATCTCCGGTCCCTTGGGTCTCCTCTCAGCACGACGAGCGAGGTCCCTCGAATCCAGCGACACCGTCCAAGTGACCCCCACAGTCCAGTGACTCTTCAGCCCAAGTTTGGTGGAGGTAAGTCCTTGCCTCACCTCGCTGGGCTGCATTGCTGGGAACCGCGACTTTGCAAGCTTCTCCGGCCCCTGTGCACTTCCGGCGGAAATCCTGTGTGCACAGCCAAGCCTGGGTCCACGGCACTCTAACCTGCATTGCACGACTTTCTAAGTTGGTCTCCCGCGACGTGGGACTCCTTTGTGCAACTTCGGCGAGCACCGTTTCACGCATCCTCGTAGTGCCTGTTTCTGGCACTTCTCCGGGTGCTACCTGCTTCAGTGAGGGCTCTTTGTCTTGCTCGACGTCCCCTCTCTCTGCAGGTCCAATTTGCGACCTTCTGGTCCCTCCTGGGCCCCAGCAGCGTCCAAAAACGCCAAACGCACGATTTGCGTGTAGCAAGGCTTGTTGGCGTCCATCCGGCGGGAAAACACTTCTGCACGACTCTCCAAGGCGTGGTGGATCCATCCTCCAAAGGGGAAGCCTCTAGCCCTTGTCGTTCCTGCAGTATTCACAGTTCTTCAGCCTAGTAAGAGCTTCTTTGCACCAACCGCTGGCATTTCTTGGGCATCTGCCCATCTCCGAGCTGCTTGTGACTTTTGGACTTGGTCCCCTTGTTCCACAGGTACCCTCAGTCAGGAATCCATCGTTGTTGCATTGCTGATTTGTGTTTTCTTTGCATTTTCCCTCTAACACGACTATTTTGTCCTTAGGGGAACTTTGGTGCACTTTGCACTCACTTTTCAGGGTCTTGGGGAGGGGTATTTTTCTAACTCTCACTATTTTCTAATAGTCCCAGCGACCCTCTACAAGGTCACATAGGTTTGGGGTCCATTCGTGGTTCGCATTCCACTTCTGGAGTATATGGTTTGTGTTGCCCCTATCCCTATGTTTCCCCATTGCATCCTATTGTAACTATACATTGTTTGCACTGTTTTCTAAGACTATACTGCATATTTTTGCTATTGTGTATATATATCTTGTGTATATTTCCTATCCTCTCACTGAGGGTACACTCTAAGATACTTTGGCATATTGTCATAAAAATAAAGTACCTTTATTTTTAGTATAACTGTGTATTGTGTTTTCTTATGATATTGTGCATATGACACTAAGTGGTACTGTAGTAGCTTCACACGTCTCCTAGTTCAGCCCGAGCTGCTCTGCTAAGCTACCATTATCTATCAGCCTAAGCTGCTAGACACCCTATACACTAATAAGGGATAACTGGGCCTGGTGCAAGGTGCAAGTACCCCTTGGTACTCACTACAAGCCAGTCCAGCCTCCTACAGGTGGCACTTCTGGTGAGAAATTAGCTGATGGTTCCCACTCTGATTCTGGGGCACCCCTAGCAAAAGATTTGGGAGGGAATCTTTCCAACCTGCCCCTTAGCAGGACACCTAGCATAGCTGGTACAAATGTGAATTCACATCACAGTCATAGTGTTGCTTCTCATCACAGTAGGAGTGTGACTTCTATAGGCCAGAATGTTAGAGTGTAATCTGTTAGGAACAGGTCTCCCTCTGTTCATTCACACCATTCTTCTGTGTCAAGGCATGCCCAACCCACCCTCCCTGACGACAGTGTTAGAAAAGGAGCTCAATAGATTGAGAGTTGAAGAGTCCAGGCTGAAGCTTAAAAAGCAACAGCTGGATCTAAACACGGAAGCATTTGACCCCATGGTGGCAGCAGCAGTATTCCAAATAGTCATCCTGCAAAAGAGCATGATTCTAGGAATCTGCACAAGATAGTTCCCCCTTACAAGGAGGGGGATGACATTAACAAGTGGTTTGCTGCACTTGAGAGGGCCTGAGTTGTACAGGATGTCCCTCAAAGGCAGTGGGCTGCTATCCTATGGCTATCTTTCAGTGGAAAGGGTAGGGATAGACTCCTTACTGTGAAGGAAAGTGATGCCAATAATTTTGCAGTTCCTAAGAATGCACTCCTAGATGGTTATGGCTTAACCACTGAACAGTACAGGATGAAGTTCAGAGAAACGAAAAAGGAGTCTTCACAAGACTGGGTAGACTTTGTTGACCATTCAGTGAAGGCCTTGGAGGGGTGGTTACATGGCAGTAAAGTTTCTGACTATGAAAGCCTGTATAACTTAATCCTGAGAGAGCATATTCTTAATACTTGTGTGTCTGATTTGTTACACCAGTACCTGGTAGACTGTGATCTGACCTCTCCCCAAGAATTGGGAAAGAAGGCAGACAAATGGGTCAGAACAAGGGTGAACAGAAAAGTTCATACAGGGGGTGACAAGGATGGCAAGAAGAAGGATGGTAAGTCTTCTGACAAGGGTGGGGACAAATCTAAAAATGAGTCTTCATCGTGCCCACAAAAACACTCTGGTGGGGGTGGTGGGCCCAAATCCTCTTCAAATCAAAACAAAGAAAAGAAACCATGGTGCTATTTATGTAAAATAAAAGGCCATTGGACAACAGATCCCAGTTGTCCAAAGAAAAGCACCAAGCCTCCTACCACTACAACCCCTGCTGCTACACCTAGTGCCCCTAGTAATAGCAGTGGTGGTGGGAGCAAACCTACTAATAGCCAGTCCCAGGGAGTAGCTGGGCTCATTTTTGGAAATTTAGTTGGGGTTGGTCTGATTAGGGAGACCACAGAGGCTGTGTTAGTCTCTGAGGGGGCTATTGATTTAGCCACCTTGGTTGCTTGTCCCCTTAACATGGATAAGTACAAGCAACTATCCCTAATAAATGGTGTTGATGTTCAGGCCTACAGGGACACAGGTGCCAGTGTTACAATGGTAATAGAGAAACTGGTCCACCCTGAACAACACCTACTTGGTCACCAGTACCAAGTAACCGATGTTCATAACAACACCCTTAGCCACCCCATGGCTGTTGTGAATCTCAACTGGGGGGGGGTTACTGGCCCAAAGGAAGTTGAGGTTGCCTCAGATTTACCTGTAGACTGTCTATTAGGGAATGATTTAGAGACATCAGCTTGGGCAGAAGTGGAGTTGGAGGCTCATGCAGCAATGCTGGGCATTCCAGGGCATATTTTTGCTTTGACCAGGGCTCAGGCCAAAAAGCAAATAGGACAGGGTGACTTGGATCCTGGAAGAATGGACCAAGTGCTCCCTAAAGCTAGGGGTAGTAAAGGTAAAACACTACCTACTATCCCTCCCTCTACAGTGGATTCAACTTCTGAGTGTAGGAGGCTGGACTGGCTTGTAGTGAGTACCAAGGGGTACTTGCACCTTGCACCAGGCCCAGTTATCCCTTATTAGTGTATAGGGTGTCTAGCAGCTTAGGCTGATAGATAATGGTAGCTTAGCAGAGCAGCTTAGGCTGAACTAGGAGACGTGTGAAGCTACTACAGTACCACTTAGTGTCATATGCACAATATCATAAGAAAACACAATACACAGTTATACTAAAAAAAAAGGTACTTTATTTTTATGACAATATGCCAAAGTATCTTAGAGTGTACCCTCAGTGAGAGGATAGGAAATATACACAAGATATATATACACAATAGCAAAAATATGCAGTATAGTCTTAGAAAACAGTGCAAACAATGTATAGTTACAATAGGATGCAATGGGGAAACATAGGGATAGGGGCAACACAAACCATATACTCCAAAAGTGGAATGCAAACCACGAATGGACCCCAAACCTATGTGACCTTGTAGAGGGTCGCTGGGACTATTAGAAAATAGTGAGAGTTAGAAAAATAACCCTCCCCAAGACCCTGAAAAGTGAGTGCAAAGTGCACTAAAGTTCCCCTAAGGACAAAATAGTTGTGTTAGGGGAATAATGCAGGAAAGACACAAACCAGCAATGCAACAACTGTGGATTTCCAATCTAGGGTACCTGTGGAACAAGGGGACCAAGTCCAAAAGTCACAAGCAAGTCGGAGATGGGCAGATGCCCAGGAAATGCCAGCTGCGGGTGCAAAGAAGCTTCGACTGGACAGAAGAAGCTGAGGTTTCTGTAGGAACGAAAAAGGCTAGAGACTTCCCCTTTGGTGTACGGATCCCTCTCGCTGTGGAGAGTCGTGTAGAAGTGTTTTCCCGCCAAAAGAATGCCAACAAGCCTTGCTAGACGCAAATCGTTCGTTTATTGTTTTTGGACGCTGCTGGGGCCCAGGAGGGACCAGGAGGTCGCAAATTAGACCTGAAGAGAGAGGGGACGTCGAGCAAGACTAGGAGCCCTCACTGAAGCAGGTAGCACCCGGAGAAATGCCAGAAACAGGCACTACAAGGATGCGTGAAACGGTGCTCGCCGAAGTTGCACAAAGGAGTCCCACGTCGCCGGAGACCAACTTAGAAAGTCGTGCAATGCAGGTTAGAGTGCTGTGGACCCAGGCTTGGCTGTGCACAAAGGATTTCCGCCGGAAGTGCACAGGGGCCGGAGAAGCTGCAAAGTTGCGGTTCCCAGCTATGTAGCCCAGCGAGGTGAGGCAAGGACTTACCTCCACCAAACTTGGGCTGAAGAGTCACTGGACTGTGGGGGTCACTTGGACAGAGTCGCTGGATTCGAGGGACCTCGCTCGTCGTGCTGAGAGGAGACCCAAGGGACCGGTAATGCAGCTTTTTGGTGCCTGCGGTTGCAGGGGGAAGATTCCGTCGACCCACGGGAGATTTCTTCGGAGCTTCTGGTGCAGAGAGGAGGCAGGCTACCCCCACAGCATGCACAAGCAGGAAAACAGTCGAGAAGGCGGCAGGATCAGCGTTACAGAGTTGCAGTAGTCGTCTTTGCTACTATGTTGCAGGTTTGCAGGCTTCCAGCGCGGTCAGTGGTCGATTCCTTATCAGAAGGTGAAGAGAGAGATGCAGAGGAACTCGGCTGAGCTCATGCATTCGTTATCTAAAGTTTCCCCAGAGACAGAGACCCTAAATAGCCAGAAAAGAGGGTTTGGCTACCTAGGAGAGAGGATAGGCTACTAACACCTGAAGGAGCCTATCAGCAGGAGTCTCTGACGTCACCTGGTGGCACTGGCCACTCAGAGCAGTCCAGTGTGCCAGCAGCACCTCTGTTTCCAAGATGGCAGAGGTCTGGAGCACACTGGAGGAGCTCTGGACACCTCCCAGGGGAGGTGCAGGTCAGGGGAGTGGTCACTCCCCTTTCCTTTGTCCAGTTTCGCGCCAGAGCAGGGGCTAAGGGGTCCCTGAACCGGTGTAGACTGGCTTATGCAGAATTGGGCACATCTGTGCCCAAGAAAGCATTTCCAGAGGCTGGGGGAGGCTACTCCTCCCCTGCCTTCACACCATTTTTCCAAAGGGAGAGGGTGTCACACCCTCTCTCAGAGGAAGTTCTTTGTTCTGCCATCCTGGGCCAGGCCTGGCTGGACCCCAGGAGGGCAGATGCCTGTCTGAGGGGTTGGCAGCAGCAGCAGCTGCAGTGAAACCCCAGGAAGGGCAGTTTGGCAGTACCAGGGTCTGTGCTACAGACCACTGGGATCATGGGATTGTGCCAACTATGCCAGGATGGCATAGAGGGGGCAATTCCATGATCATAGACATGTTACATGGCCATATTCGGAGTTACCATGGTGAAGCTACATATAGGTAGTGACCTATATGTAGTGCACACGTGTAATGGTGTCCCCGCACTCACAAAGTTCAGTGAATTGGCTCTGAACAATGTGGGGGCACCTTGGCTAGTGCCAGGGTGCCCACACACTAAGTAACTTTGCACCTAACCTTTACCAGGTAAAGGTTAGACATATAGGTGACTTATAAGTTACTTAAGTGCAGTGTAAAATGGCTGTGAAATAACGTGGATGTTATTTCACTCAGGCTGCAGTGGCAGGCCTGTGTAAGAATTGTCAGAGCTCCCTATGGGTGGCAAAAGAAATGCTGCAGCCCATAGGGATCTCCTGGAACCCCAATACCCTGGGTACCTCAGTACCATATACTAGGGAATTATAAGGGTGTTCCAGTAAGCCAATGTAAATTGGTAAAATTGGTCACTAGCCTGTTAGTGACAATTTGAAAGTAATGAGAGAGCATAACCACTGAGGTTCTGGTTAGCAGAGCCTCAGTGAGACAGTTAGGCACCACACAGGGAACATATACATGCACACCTATGAGCACTGGGGCCCTGTGTGACAGGGTCCCAGTGACACATACATATAGGCCACAACCCTATGAGCACTGGGGTCCTGACTAGCAGGATCCCAGTGAGACACATAACAAACATACTGAAAACATAGTGTTTTCACTATGAGCACTGAGGCCTGGCCATCAGGATCCCAGTGAGACAGTGAAAACAGTGACAAACACCCTGACATACACTCACAAACAGGCCAAAAGTGGGGGTAACAAGGCTAGAAAGAGGCTACCTTCTCACAGTTCCCCTGAAAGAGGCCAAGAAATTGGCCAAAATACAGGGAAAATTTTGTTTTTTTCAAAAAAATTGGAAAAAGTGGCTGCAGAAGAAGGCTTGTGGTTTTTCCCCTGAAAATGGCATCAACAAAGGGTTTGCGGTGCTAAACTCAGCAGCTTCCCAGCTTTCAGGAACAGGCAGACTTGAATCAGAAAACCCAATTTTTCAACACAATTTTGGCATTTTTCTGGGACATATCCCATTTTTGCAATTTTTTGTGCTTTCAGCCTCTTTCCAGTCAGTGACAGAAATGGGCATGAAACCAATGCTGGATCCCAGAAACCTAAACATTTCTAAACCTAGACAAAATTCTGAATTCAGCAAGGGGTCATTTGTGTAGATCCTACAAGGGTTTCCTACAGAAAATAACAACTGAAAAAGAAAAATATTGAAATTTAGGTGAAAAAAACATAAATGTTTCTCTACCTTTTACTCTGTAACTTTTCCCTGCAATGTCAGAATATCGAAAGCAATATACCGTTACGTCTGCTGGACTCCTCTGGTTGCGGGGATATATAGGGCTTGTAGGTTCATCAAGAACCCGAGGAACCCAGAGCCAATAAATGAGCTGCACCCTGACGTGCGTTTTCATTCTATAACGGGTATACAGCAATTCATTTGCTGAAATATAAAGAGTAAAAAAATGCTATCAAGAAAACCTTTGTATTTCCAAAAAGGGCACAAGATAAGGTGTTGAGGAGCAGTGGTTATTTGCACATCTCTGAATTCCGGGGTGACCATACTAGCATGTGAATTACAGGGCTTTTCTCAAATAGATGTCTTTTTTACACACTCTCCTATATTTGGAAGGAAAAAATGTAGAGAAAGACAAGGGGCAATAACACTTGTTTTGCTAATCTATGTTCCCCCAAGTCTCCCGATAAAAATGATACCTCACTTGTGTGGGTAGGCCTAGCGCCCGCGACAGGAAACGCCCCAAAGCGCAACGTGGACACATCCAAATTTTTGGAAGACAACAGAGGTGTTTTTTGCGAAGTGCCTACCTGTAGATTTTGGCCTCTAGCTCAGCCGGCACCTAGGGAAACCTACCAAACCTGTGCATTTCTGAAAACTAGAGACCTAGGGGAATCCAAGGAGGGGTGACTTGCGGGGCTCGGGCCAGGTTCTGTTACCCAGAATCCTTTGCAAAACTCAAAATTTGGCTAAAAAAAACACATGTTCCTCACATTTCTGTGGCAGAAAGATCTGGAATCTGAGAGGAGCCACAAATTTCCTTTCACCCAGCGTTCCCCCAAGTCTCCCAATAAAAATGATACCTCACTTGTGTGGGTAGGCCTAGCGCCCGCAACAGGAAACGCCCCAAAGCGCAACGTGGACACATCCAAATTTTTGGAAGACAACAGAGGTGATTTTTGCGAAGTGCCTACCTGTAGATTTTGGCCTCTAGCTCAGCCGGCACCTAGGGAAACCTACCAAACCTGTGCATTTCTGAAAACTAGAGACCTAGGGGAATCCAAGGAGGGGTGACTTGCGGGGCTCGGGCCAGGTTCTGTTACCCAGAATCCTTTGCAAACCTCAAAATTTGGCTAAAAAAAACACATGTTCCTCACATTTCTGTGGCAGAAAGATCTGGAATCTGAGAGGAGCCACAAATTTCCTTTCACCCAGCGTTCCCCCAAGTCTCCCAATAAAAATGATACCTCACTTGTGTGGGTAGGCCTAGCGCCCGCAACAGGAAACGCCCCAAAGCGCAACGTGGACACATCCAAATTTTTGGAAGACAACAGAGGTGATTTTTGCGAAGTGCCTACCTGTAGATTTTGGCCTCTAGCTCAGCCGGCACCTAGGGAAACCTACCAAACCTGTGCATTTCTGAAAACTAGAGACCTAGGGGAATCCAAGGAGGGGTGACTTGCGGGGCTCGGACCAGGTTCTGTTACCCAGAATCCTTTGCAAACCTCAAAATTTGGCTAAAAAAACACATGTTCCTCACATTTCTGTGTCAGAAAGTTCTGGAATCTGAGAGGAGCCACAAATTTCCTTCCACCCAGCGTTGCCCCAAGTCTCCCGATAAAAATGATACCTCACTTGTGTGGGTAGGCCTAGTGCCGGCGACAGGAAACACCCCAAAGCGCAACGTGGACACATCCTAAATTTTGGAAAAAAACAGAGGTGTGTTTTGCGAAGTGCCTACCTGTAGATTTTGGCCTATAGCTCAGCCGGCACCTAGGGAAACCTACCAAACCTGTGCATTTCTGAAAACTAGAGACCTAGGGGAATCCAAGGAGGGGTGACTTGCGGGGCTCGGACCAGGTTCTGTTACCCAGAATCCTTTGCAAACCTCAAAATTTGGCTAAAAAAACACATGTTCCTCACATTTCTGTGGCAGAAAGTTCTGGAATCTGAGAGGAGCTACAAATTTCCTACCACCCAGCGTTCCCCCAAGTCTCCCGATAAAAATGATACCTCACTTGCGTGGGTAGGCCTAGCGCCGGCGACAGGAAACACCCCAAAGCGCAACGTGGACACATCCTAAATTTTGGAAAAAAACAGAGGTGTTGTTTGCGAAGTGCCTACCTGTAGATTTTGGCCTCTAGCTCAGCCGGCACCTAGGGAAACCTACCAAACCTGTGCATTTCTGAAAACTAGAGACCTAGGGGAATCCAAGGAGGGGTGACTTGCGGGGCTCGGACCAGGTTCTGTTACCCAGAATCCTTTGCAAACCTCAAAATTTGGCTAAAAAAACACATGTTCCTCACATTTCTGTGGCAGAAAGTTCTGGAATCTGAGAGGAGCTACAAATTTCCTTCCACCCAGCGTTCCCCAAAGTCTCCCGATAAAAATGATACCTCACTTGCATGGGTAGGCCTAGCGCCGGCGACAGGAAACACCCCAAAGTGCAACGTGGACACATCCTAAATTTTGGAAAAAAACAGAGGTGTTTTTTGCGAAGTGCCTACCTGTAGATTTTGGCCTCTAGCTCAGCCGGCACCTAGGGAAACCTACCAAACCTGTGCATTTCTGAAAACTAGAGACCTAGGGGAATCCAAGGAGGGGTGACTTGCGGGGCTCGGACCAGGTTCTGTTACCCAGAATCCTTTGCAAACCTCAAAATTTGGCTAAAAAAACACATGTTCCTCACATTTCTGTGGCAGAAAGTTCTGGAATCTGAGAGGAGCTACAAATTTCCTTCCACCCATCGTTCCCCCAAGTCTCCCGATAAAAATGATACCTCACTTGCGTGGGTAGGCCTAGCGCCGGCGACAGGAAACACCCCAAAGCGCAACGTGGACACATCCTAAATTTTGGAAAAAAAACAGAGGTGTTTTTTGCAAAGTGCCTACCTGTAGATTTTGGCCTCTAGCTCAGCCGGCACCTAGGGAAACCTACCAAACCTGTGCATTTCTGAAAACTAGAGACCTAGGGGAATCCAAGGAGGGGTGACTTGCGGGGCTCGGACCAGGTTCTGTTACCCAGAATCCTTTTCAAACCTCAAAATTTGGCTAAAAAAACACATGTTCCTCACATTTCTGTGTCAGAAAGTTCTGGAATCTGAGAGGAGCTACAAATTTCCTTCCACCCAGCGTTCCCCCAAGTCTCCCGATAAAAATGATACCTCACTTGCGTGGGTAGGCCTAGTGCCGGCGACAGGAAACACCCCAAAGCGCAACGTGGACACATCCTAAATTTTGGAAAAAAACAGAGGGAATGGTTTCTTACCTGTAACTCCAGTTCTCTCGTAGGGGTATTTCCATGATAGTCATAAGCATTGAATAGTTCCGCGCGCCTGCGGGGACCCCGGAGCACTGATGTGAAGTATATTCTTAAGTGCAAACACCAGCCATTTAAAGAAAAGGTCTGTCAAAAAACACTTAAGAATAACATTGTGCAGTCTATGTGAACAGCTACACAGGCCAAATTGTTGAAAAGAAAATCAATAGTAGTGTAAATTCATGTTCAAACACCTATTTATTCTAGAAATGTAATAACAAATACATTCTCATACTTTATTTACACCTCTGATGAGAATAAAACAATGCAGGGCAGTGTAGCCCATAGGCTGCCATTATACAGAATGTAAATAGAGCTGTGCCTTTAAGAAAAGCAAAGTCTTCCTGTTTCCCATCATGCACAGCAAAAGGCAGTTGCCTCAGTTCTTTTTTGGAGGCTATTACCTGACATGAAGAAAAAACAAAACATTTGTTGGAGTACCCACCTCCATAATATTCATGTTCTATGTCAACTCCACCGGGGAGGAGGGAGGGTTGCTTATGACTATCATGGAAATACCCCTACGAGAGAACTGGAGTTACAGGTAAGAAACCATTCCTTCTCTCGTAGGGGATTTCCATGTATAGTCATAAGCATTGAATAGAGTAGCAAGCCCATCCCCATAACCGCGGTGGAGTCGATATAAGAATACTGAGAAAAACATGAATCATGCAAACAAATTCTTGAGCAAAGCCTGTCCAACCTGAGCATCTGCCCTAGCGTCTGTATCAAGGCAGTAATGCTTAGTAAAGGTATGGACCGACCTCCAAGTGGCAGCCTTGCATATTTCTGCCAAAGGGACATTTCTCATCAAGGCAACAGTAGCTGCTTTCCCTCTGGTCGAGTGGGCTTTTGGTCTACCACCAAGGGATTTGTTTGCTAACTGATAACATAACATTATACATGAAACAATCCACCTGGATAAAGATTGTTTAGATGTGCCCAAACCTGTTCTGATTGGGCCATAGTTAATAAAAAGCTGTTGTGATTTTCGTAAGCTTTTTGTCCTGTCCAAGTAAAATTTCAATACTCTCTTTACATCCAGAGAGTGCAGAGTTCTCTCAGCAGGAGTAGCTGGATTCTGAAAGAAAGTCGGTAATGAAATTGTTTGGTTCACATGGAAGTCGGAGACTACCTTAGGTAGAAATTTTGGATGAGTTCTCATTACCACTTTTGCAGAATGAAAAACCGTGTAGGGTTCCTGAGCGCAAAGGGCCTGGATTTCGCTGACCCTACGCGCTGAAGTGATTGCCACCAGAAAAGCAGCTTTCCATGTGAGATGCTGCAGCGATGCCTTGTGTATCGGCTCGAATGGCGGCAGCATCAGACGTGATAAGACAGCGTTCAGTTCCCATGGAGGAGAAGGCTTTCTAATGGGAGGAAAAAACCTTTTTTAAACCTTCTAGGAAATCCTTAATAATCGGAATCCGAAAAAAGGAAGTTTGTGAAGGACTCTTTCTGTATGCTGTTATCGCCGCCAAGCGAACTTTTATTGACGACAGTTGTAAGCCCGATTTTGCCAAACTTAACAAGTATGGTAAGATAGATTGTTCTCCACAAGAAACCGGGTCAATGTTGTTGTGTAAACACCAAATGCAGAATCTCTTCCACTTGCTTGCATAGGCTGATCGTGTGGAAGGGCGTTTTGCTTCCCTCAGAATTTCCATACAGTCCTGAGGTAAGTTCAAATGTCCATATTGCACTAGCTCAGGAGCCATGCTGCCAAACTCAACGATGAGGGGTTGGGATGAGATATCTGCCCTCTGAACTTCGTGAGAAGGTCCGGGCGATATGGTAGCCTGATGTGTGGTTTGAGTGACCGGTGAAGAAGGTCTGGGAACCACCACTGGCGTGGCCACTCCGGAGCAATTAGGATCATTTTGGTCTGAGCATTGGACAGCTTCTGGAGAACTGCCGGAATCAGGGGAAGCGGTGGAAAGGCGTAAAGAAATGCCCCTGACCAGCTTATCCATAGGGCATTCCCCAGTGTCCCTGGATGGTAATATCTGGAGGCGAAGTTTTGGCATTTTTTGTTTTCTGGGGTTGCGAATAGGTCTGTAGAAGGGGTACCCCAGAGTGCGAAAATGGAATGAACGACGTCGTCGTGTAGTACCCATTCGTGGTTCTCGCTTATTACCCGACTGAGGGCATCCGCTTGAACATTCTGGATGCCGGGCAGGTGAGTTGCCACTAGCGACAGGTTCCTGGCTAGAAGCCAATGCCAGATTGTCTGGGCCTCTCTGGATAAAATTCTGGACCTGGTGCCTCCTTGTTTGTTCACGTAGTACATAGTGGCCACGTTGTCTGTCTGAAGAAGGAGAGTTTCCGTTCTCAGAGAGGGAAGGAAGGCTTTGAGCGCAAGGTGGACTGCGCGAAGTTCCAGCAGGTTGATGTGATAGAGACTCTCTTTCTGTGACCACTCGCCTTGGACTCGAAGATGTTCCATGTGCGCCCCCCATCCGAGCAGTGACGCATCTGTTACGATGGTTTGAGATGGAGGTCGTTGTTGGAACGGAATCCCCACCAAGAGATTGCTGGGCAAACACCACCACTTGAGGGATTGTAGGGTGTGAGGAGACAGCAGGACTTTGTTCTCCCAATCGTCCCTCAGTTGACACCACTGATCCTCTAGATTTTCCTGCAATGGTCTCATATGGAGACGAGCATTGGGAACCAGATGGATACAAGACGCCATCGAGCCCAGTAGAGAAGCTATTATTCTTGCAGTGGCTTGAGGTCTTTCCTGCAGTTGTTTGCACTTTTGGAGAATCGATAACCGTCGTTCCTCCGAAGGAAACACCTTTCCTAGCTTGGTATCTACAATGGCCCCTAAGTAATGCAACCTCTGAACAGGTGTTGCTGTTGATTTCAGAAGATTGACTTGAAGACCAAGTTTTTGTAGCAGTTGTAGAGTCCATTCGAAATGCTGCTGTGCCTCGAGATAGCTGGAGGCCTTTATGAGCCAATCGTCTAGATAGGGATAGACGAATATTCGCTGTTTCCTCAAGTGGGCGGCTACTACCGCCATGCATTTGGAAAAAGTCCTTGGCGCTGATTTTAGGCCGAACGGTAGAACTGCAAATTGGTAATGGCGTTTTCCGACAGTGAACCTTAGGAATTTTCGATGTTTCTTGGCTACTGGGATATGGAAGTAAGCGTCGCAAAGATCTATCGCACATAGCCAGTCGCCCTGACGTAAATGTGGGTAAATTTGGTGTAAGGCTAACATCCTGAATTTTTCTTTGCGAATCCATTTGTTTGCTGTCCTCAGATCTAAGATGGGACGAAACTCTTGTTTGTCTTTTTTCTGTACAAGGAAATATCTCGAATAAATCCCCTTCCCATGTTGGCTGATGGGAACGGGTTCTATGGCTCTTTTTTGCAATAGGATATTGACCTCTAACTGCAGAGCTTCGAGATGGTGGTTGGCTGTTTTGGGTGGAACAGATGGTGGAGAACTGGTGAATCTGAGAGCGTAACCATGTCTCACAATATTCAATACCCAGGCGTCTGTTGTGATGCGTAGCCACTCGTCTAGATGATTTGAGATACTTCCCCCTACCGGAGTGGGTAACGGAGGAGGGGGAAGCAAAGATTCAGGGCCTAGACGTGGGAGTTTGTCGAGGTGTCTGGGTCTGAGGTGTTGAACGACCCCTTGTCGACTTTCTGGAGAAGCCCCTCTGATGCTGCTGCTGCTGCTGTTGCTGAGGGCGTGAAGACGACCAATGTGGAGCCTGATACCTGTGGGTGAACAGTCTTCTTTGATATGGGCGGAATCCCTTTCGCTGTTCTTTAGGTCGCTCTATGCCTACCGCTTTTAAGGTATCCAGCTCCGACTTCATTCTGGCCATCTCATCATCGGCATGAGAGCCGAATAAAGTGGAGCCTGAGAAAGGCAGGTTCTGTATCCTCTGCTGTGCTTCGGGTTTAAGCGATGTAAGCCGCAGCCATGCATGTCTCCTGAGCGCTATACCATGAGCATAGTTATGTGCGGATAGAGTTGAAGCATCTGCCGCAGCACTTATGATCTGGTTAGAAACCATTGCTCCCTCGCTCACGACCTCTAGGAAATCTTCCCTTTTGTCCCTAGGGAGATGCTCTGAGAACTGTAGTATAGAGTCCCAGAGGGATCGATCATATCTCCCTAATAAAGCAGTGGCACTGGCTGCTTTCATGGTGATAGATGCCGTCGAGCATACTTTTCTTCCTGCAGCATCGATCTTTCTGCTTTCTTTGTCTGGGGGAGCAGAGGAAGACGGTGACGTCGAATGCGATTTCTTCGCTGCCACTATAACTACCGAGTCTGGTACTGGGTCCGACCTCAAGAATAGAGGATCTTGCTCTGGTGGACGGTACTTTTTAATGAGTCTGGAAGGAGCAGACTTTGTTGTAGCCGGCGTGAGAAAAATGTCCATTGCCGGTTCAATAAGACCCGGAACCAGTGGAAGTAAAGGTCGTGAAGATGTCCTTTGATGCAAGGTCTCAAAGATTACTGATGTCGATTGGGCTGGAGCTGCTAGCGGGATATTCAGCTTGGTTGCCCCTCTCACTAAGACCTCCTGAAATGTGTTGACATCATCTATGGGAGACACTCTTGGGGATGGTGAGTCTGATAAGGTTGGAGAGTAGTCTCGTGTGGACGATGAAGAATGTCCATGATGTGATTGACGACGGTGCCTTGAGGTAGATGTACGTCTCAAGGAATAACCAGAACGCCCTGCAGATCGCGTTGGAGTCCTCGGAACAGGTTCTGGAGGAGGCGCCGGAAGAGGAGCCGTAGGTGTTACCGGCGTCTGTGGTAAAGGCGACTGCCTTTGTGAGAGCTGTGGTGATGCTGGAAGTAGGATAAGCGAGGCCGAGGATTCTGAGGTTGTATAAACCCTTCTAGGCCTCTTAGATGGTCTTCTCGACGTCGAAGCACTCCTCGACGTCGAACTGCGGTGACGCCGAGTGCCTCTAGACGTCGACTCGTCTCGCCGCTGAGAACCTCTCGACGACGAACCTCGACGTCGGTGCAGTGACGGTGAACGCCTCCGACGTCGAACACTCTCTCTCGACGGCGATCTCCCTCGCCGTGTCGACGGCGAGCCCGACTCGGATCTCCTTGGCGTGGACTGTGTTCGCCGTGTCGACGGCGACCCAGATCCTCTCGACGTCGGGTGTCTTCGCCGCCTCGACGGCGAAATAGCTGTCGACGGCGAACGATGTCGTTTTCTCGCCGGCGAAGCACTCCTCGACGGCGAACATGTTGGCGCCGTTCCCTGCTTCGACGTCGACGCTCTCGACGTCGTCGGAGATCTATGTCGTTTTTCAGCAGGTCTGGAAGGAGTCATGGAGGAAACAGGTTGAGCCCTGGTAGAAGTCTGACCTTCTCCTCGCTCTGTAGTGGAATGGCCACTTTTTCTCCTGTCCTCTTTCGCCTGGAGTCGGATCTTCTCTCTGTCACGAAGGGTTCTTCTAGAGAAGGTTTTACAGATGTCACACGACTCCGGTTTGTGGCTGGATGGAAGACAAATTATACAGACCCTATGTGGATCTGTTTTAGCCTTCTTTCTTCCACAAGAAGGACATTCATCAAAAAGTGAAGGCATTTCTAACTAGGAAAACCTCAAAATTCTGTCAGAATTTAACAGAAATCAGTAGAAAATGATCACTCAAAGGTAAAAACGTCAAGTGAAAATGAAATTCAGAAGATATTTCAATGAATTTCTGTCACAAAAGCTTTTGTGAGGTAGAGCTCAATGCTTCAGGGTCCTGTCAGCAGGAGCCGGAAAAAAGAACTGAGGCAACTGCCTTTTGCTGTGCATGATGGGAAACAGGAAGACTTTGCTTTTCTTAAAGGCACAGCTCTATTTACATTCTGTATAATGGCAGCCTATGGGCTACACTGACCTGCATTGTTTTATTCTCATTAGAGGTGTAAATAAAGTATGAGAATGTATTTGTTATTACATTTCTAGAATAAATAGGTGTTTGAACATGAATTTACACTACTATTGATTTTCTTTTCAACAATTTGGCCTGTGTAGCTGTTCACATAGGCTGCACAATGTTATTCTTAAGTGTTTTTTGACAGACCTTTTCTTTAAACGGCTGGTGTTTGCACTTAAGAATATACTTCACATCAGTGCTCCGGGGTCCCCGCAGGCGCGCGGAACTATTCAATGCTTATGACTATACATGGAAATCCCCTACGAGAGAAGTGTTTTTTGCGAAGTGCCTACCTATAGAGTTTGGCCTCTAGCTCAGCCGGCACCTAGGGAAACCTACCAAACCTGTGCATTTCTGAAAACTAAAGACCTAGGGGAATCCAAGGAGGGGTGACTTGCGGGGCTCGGACCAGGTTCTGTTACCCAGAATCCTTTGCAAACCTCAAAATTTGGCTAAAAAAACACATGTTCCTCACATTTCGGTGACAAAAAGTTCTGGAATCTAAGAGGAGCCACAAATTTCCTTCCACCCAGCGTTCCCCCAAGTCTCCCGATAAAAATGATACCTCACTTGTGTGGGTAGGCCTAGCGCCCGCGACAGGAAATGGCCCAAAACACAACCTGGACACATCACATTTTTTCATAGAAAACAGGGCCTACCTGTGGATTTTGGCCTCTAGCTCAGCCGGCACCTGGGGAAACCTAGCAAACCAGCGCATTTATGAAAACTAGAAACCCAGGGGAATCCAAGATGGGGTGAATTGTGGGGCTCTGACCAGGTTCTGTTACCCAGAATCCTTTGCAAACCTCAAAATTTGGCTAAAAAAACATGTTTTCCTCACATTTCAGTGACAGAAAGTTCTGGAATCTGAGAGGAGCCACAAATTTCCTTCCACCTACCGTTCCCCCAAGTCTCCCGATAAAAATGATACCTCACTGGTGTGGGTAGGCCTAGCGCCCGCGACAGGAAATGGCCCAAAACACAACGTGGACACATCACATTTTTTCATAGAAAACAGTGCCTACCTGTGGATTTTGGCCTCTAGCTCAGCCGAGCCCAGGGGGGGCAGAAATGGCCTAAAATAAATTTGTCCCTCACCCCCCAACCCCCCTGCCCCCCCGGGAGCGACCCTTGCCTATGGGGTCGCCCCCCCTTGCGTGACATTGGTGCCAAAAAAAAAATCCCCGGTGCCTAGTGGTTTCTGCCCCCCTTGGGGCAGATTGACCTACAATCGGCCAATCTGCCCCCAAGGGGGGCAGAAATGGTCTAAATACAATTTGCCCCCAGGGGAGCGACCCTTGCCTAATGGGTCGCTCCCCATCTCTACAAAAACAAACAAACAAACAAAAAAAAAAACACAAAAAAAACAATTTGCCCTGGTGCCTAGAGGTTTCTGCCCCCCCGGGGGCAGATCGGCCTAATACCAATAGGCCGATCTGCCCCCAGGGGGGCAGAAATGGCCTAAAATAAATTTGCCCCCCCACCCCCCCGGGGAGCGACCCTTGCCTGCAAGGACGCTCCCCTTGCTTGACTGCGCAAAAAAAAGATCCCTGGTGCCTAGTGGTTTCTGCCCCCCTTGGGGGCAGATTGACCTACAATCGGCCAATCTGCCCCCAAGGGGGGCAGAAATGGTCTAAATACAATTTGCCCCCCAGGGGAGCGACCCTTGCCTAATGCGTCGCTCCCCATCTCTAAAAAAAACAAAAAAACAAAAAAAAAAACCACACAAAAAAAAAATTGCCCTGGCGCCTAAAGGTTTCTGCCCCCCCCCGGGGGCAGATCGGCCTAATACCAATAGGCCGATTTCTGCCCCCAGGGGGGCAGAAATGGCCTAAAATAAATTTGCCCCCCCACCCCCCCCGGGGAGCGACCCTTGCCTGCAAGGTCGCTCCCCTTGCGTGACTGCGCAAAAAAAAGATCCCTGGTGCCTAGTGGTTTCTGCCCCCCTTGGGGGCAGATTGACCTACAATCGGCCAATCTGCCCCCAAGGGTGGCAGAAATGGTCTAAATACAATTTGCCCCCCAGGGGAGCGACCCTTGCCTAATGCGTCGCTCTCCATCTCTAAAAAACAAACAAACAAAAAAAAAAACACAAAAAAACTATTTGCCCAGGCGCCTAGAGGTTTCTGCCGCCCCTGTGGGCAGATCGGCCTAATACCAATAGGCCGATCTGCCCCCAGGGGGGGCAGAAATGGCCTAAACTAAATTTGCCCCCCTCACCCCCCCCACCCCCGGGGAGCGACCCTTGCCTACAAGGTCGCTCCCCTTGCGTAACGGCGCAAAAAACAGATCCCTGGTGCCTAGTGGTTTCTGCCCCCCTTGGGGGCAGATTGACCTACAATCGGCCAATCTGCCCCCAAGGGGGCCAGAAATGGTCTAAATACAATTTGCCCCCCAGGGGAGCGACCCTTGCCTAATGCGTCGCTACCCATCTCTAAAAAAACAAACAAACAAAAAAAAAACACAAAAAAACTATTTGCCCAGGCGCCTAGAGGTTTCTGCCCCCCCCTGTGGGCAGATCGGCCTAATACTAATAGGCCGATCTGCCCCCAGGGGGGGCAGAAATGGTCTAAAATAAATTTGCCCCCCTCACCCCCCCCCGGGAGCGACCCGTGCCTACAAGGTCGCTCCCCTTGCGTGACGGCGCAAAAAAAAGATCCCTGGTGCCTAGTGGTTTCTGCCCCCCTTGGGGGCAGATTGACCTAAAATCGGCCGATCTGCCCCCAAAGCGGGCAGAAATGGCCTAAAATAAATTTGCCCCCCAAGGGAACGACCCTTGCCTAAGGGGTCGCTCCCCTTACGTGAAAAACAAACAAACAAAAAAAACTCCCTGGTGTCTAGTGGTTTCTGCCCCCCTTGGGGGCAGATTGGCCTCATAAAAATAAGCCAATCTGCCCCCAAAGGGGGCAGAAATGGCCTAAATATAATTTCCCCCTATGGGAGCGACCCTTGCCTAAGGGGTCGCATCCCACACCTAAAAAACAAAAGAAAACAAATAAAACAACAATCCAAAAAAAAGTATCCCTGGTGTCTAGAGGTTTCTGCCCCCACTGGGGGCAGATCGGCCTAATAATAGGCCGATCTGCCCCCAGGGGGGGCAGAAAAGGCCTTAAAAAAAAATGACCCCCTGGGAGCGACCCTTGCCCAAGGGGTCGCTCCCTTCTGTCAATTTCATAGAAAAAAAAAAAAACCCTGGTGTCTAGTGGGGTTTCAAAAGCCGGATTGCAAGCAATCCGGCTTTTGAAACCCTCGGAGAGACTTCAAAGGGAAGGAAGGAATGGTTTCTTACCTGTAACTCCATTTCTCTCGTAGGGGTATTTCCATGATAGTCATAAGCACTGAATAGTTCCGCGCGCCTGCGGGGACCCCGGAGCACTGTTGTGTAGTATATTCTTAAGTGCAATCATCAGCTCCTTGACAAAAAAGGTCTGTGAAAAACACTTAAGAATAACAATGTGCAGCCTATGTGAACAGCTACACAGGCCAAATTGTTAGAAGAAAAAACAGTTGTAGTGTAAATTTCACGTTTAAACCTCTATTTATTCTATAAATACATAAATAAATACATTCTCATATTTTATTTACACCTCTCATGAGAATAAAACAATGTAGGGCAGTGTAGCCCATAGGCTGCCATTATACAGAATGAAAATAGAGCTGTGCCTTTAAGAAAAGTAAAGTCTTCCTGTTTCCCATCATGCACAGCAAAAGGCAGTTGCCTCAGTTCTTTTTTGGAGGCTATTAACCTGGCATGAAGAAAAAACAAAACATTTGTTGGAGTACCAACCTCCATAATATTCATGTTCTATGTCAACTCCAACGGGGAGGAGGGAGGGTTGCTTATGACTATCATGGAAATACCCCTACGAGAGAACTGGAGTTACAGGTAAGAAACCATTCCTTCTCTCGTAGGGGATTTCCATGTATAGTCATAAGCACTGAATAGAGTAGCAAGCCCATCCCCATAACCGCGGTGAAGTAGATATAAGAATACTGAGAAAAAACATGAATCATGCAAACAAATTCTTGAGCAAAGCCTGTCCAACCTGAGCATCTGCCCTAGCGTCTGTATCAAGGCAGTAATGCTTAGTAAAGGTATGGACCGACCTCCAAGTGGCAGCCTTGCATATTTCTGCCAAAGGGACATTTCTCATCAAGGCTACAGTAGCTGCTTTCCCTCTGGTAGAGTGGGCTTTTGGCCTACCACCAAGGGATTTGTTTGCTAACTGATAACATAACATTATACATGAAACAATCCACCTGGATAAAGATTGTTTAGATGTGCCCAAACCTGTTCTGATTGGGCCATAGTTAATAAAAAGCTGTTGTGATTTTCGTAAGCTTTTTGTCCTGTCCAAGTAAAATTTCAATACTCTCTTTACATCCAGAGAGTGCAGAGTTCTCTCAGCAGGAGTAGCTGGATTCTGAAAGAAAGTCGGTAATGAAATTGTTTGGTTCACATGGAAGTCGGAGACTACCTTAGGTAGAAATTTTGGATGAGTTCTCATTACCACTTTTGCAGAATGAAAAACTGTGTAGGGTTCCTGAGCGCAAAGGGCCTGGATTTCGCTGACCCTACGCGCTGAAGTGATTGCCACCAGAAAAGCAGCTTTCCATGTGAGATGCTGCAGCGATGCCTTGTGTATCGGCTCGAATGGCGGCAGCATCAGACGTGATAAGACAACGTTCAGTTCCCATGGAGGAGAAGGCTTTCTAATGGGAGGAAAAACCTTCTTTAAACCTTCTAGGAAATCCTTAATAATCGGAATCCGAAAAAAGGAAGTTTGTGAAGGACTCTTTCTGTATGCTGTTATCGCCGCCAAGTGAACTTTTATTGACGACAGTTGTAAGCCCGATTTTGCCAAACTTAACAAGTATGGCAAGATAGATTGTTCTCCACAGGAAACCGGGTCAATGTTGTTGTGTAAACACCAAATGCAGAATCTCTTCCACTTGCTTGCATAGGCTGATCGTGTGGAAGGGCGTTTTGCTTCCTTCAGAATTTCCATAGAGTCCTGAGGTAGGTTCAAGTGTCCATATTGCACTAGCTCAGGAGCCATGCTGCCAAACTCAACAATGAGGGGTTGGGATGAGATATCTGCCCTCTGAACTTCGTGAGAAGGTCCGGACGATATGGTAGCCTGATGTGTGGTTTGAGTGACCGGTGAAGAAGGTCTGGGAACCACCACTGGCGTGGCCACTCCGGAGCAATTAGGATCATTTTGGTCTGAGCATTGGACAGCTTCTGGAGGACCGCCGGAATCAGGGGAAGCGGTGGAAAGGCGTAAAGAAATGCTCCTGACCAGCTTATCCACAGGGCATTCCCCAGTGTCCCTGGATGGTAATATCTGGAGGCGAAGTTTTGGCATTTTTTGTTTTCTGGGGTTGCGAATAGGTCTGTAGAGGGGGTACCCCAGAGTGCGAAAATGGAATGAACGACGTCGTCGTGTAGTACCCATTCGTGGTTCTCGTTCATTACCCGACTGAGGGCATCCGCTTGAACATTCTGGATGCCGGGCAGGTGAGTTGCCACTAGCGACAGGTTCCTGGCTAGAAGCTAATGCCAGATTGTCTGAGCCTCTCTGGATAAAATTCTGGACCTGGTGCCTCCTTGTTTGTTCACGTAGTACATAGTGGCCACGTTGTCTGTCTGAAGAAGGAGAGTTTCCGTTCTCAGAGAGGGAAGGAAGGCTTTGAGCGCAAGGTGGACTGCGCGAAGTTCCAGCAGGTTGATGTGATAGAGACTCTCTCTCTGTGACCACTCGCCTTGGACTCGAAGATGTTCCATGTGCGCCCCCCATCCGAGCAGTGACGCATCTGTTACGATGGTTTGAGATGGAGGTCATTGTTGGAACGGAATCCCCACCAAGAGATTGCTGGGTAAACACCACCACTTGAGGGATTGTAGGGTGTGAGGAGAAAGCAGGACTTTGTTCTCCCAATCGTCCCTGAGTTGACACCACTGATCCTCTAGATTTTCCTGCAATGGTCTCATATGGAGGCGAGCATTGGGAACCAGATGGATACAAGACGCCATCGAGCCCAGTAGAGAAGCTATTATTCTTGCAGTGGCTTGAGGTCTTTCCTGCAGTTGTTTGCACTTTTGGAGAATCGATAACCGTCGTTCCTCCGAAGGAAACACCTTTCCTAGCCTGGTATCTACAATGGCCCCTAAGTAATGCAACCTCTGAACAGGTGTTGCTGTAGATTTCAGAAGATTGACTTGAAGACCAAGTTTTTGTAGCAGTTGTAGAGTCCATTCGAAATGCTGCTGTGCCTCGAGATAGCTGGAGGCCTTTATGAGCCAATCGTCTAGATAGGGGTAGACGAATATTCGCTGTTTCCTCAAGTGGGCGGCTACTACCGCCATGCATTTGGAAAAAGTTCTTGGCACTGATTTTAGGCCGAACGGTAGAACTGCAAATTGGTAATGGCGTTTTCCGACGGTGAACCTTAGGAATTTTCGATGTTTCTTGGTTACTGGGATATGAAAGTAAGCGTCGCAAAGATCTATCGCACATAGCCAGTCGCCCTGACGTAGATGTGGGTAAATTTGGTGTAAGGCTAACATCCTGAATTTTTCTTTGCGAATCCATTTGTTTGCTGTCCTCAGATCTAAGATGGGACGAAACTCTTGTTTGTCTTTTTTCGGTACAAGGAAATATCTCGAATAAATCCCCTTCCCTTGTTGGCTGATGGGAACGGGTTCTATGGCTCTTTTTTGCAATAGGATATTGACCTCTAACTGCAGAGCTTCGAGATGGTGGTTGACTGTTTTGGGTGTAACAGATGGTGGAGAACTGGTGAATCTGAGAGCGTAACCATGTCTCACAATATTCAATACCCAGGCGTCTGTTGTGATGCGTAGCCACTCGTCCAGATGATTTGAGATACTTCCCCCTACCGGAGTGGATAACGGAGGAGGGGGAAGCAAATATTCAGGGCTTAGACGTGGGAGCTTGTCGAGGTGTCTGGGTCTGAGGTGTTGAACGACCCCTTGTCGACCTTCTGGAGAAGCCCCTCTGATGCTGCTGCTGCTGCTGTTGCTGAGGGCGTGAAGATGACCAATGTGGAGCCTGATACCTGTGGGTGAACAGTCTTCTTTGATATGGGCGGAATCCTTTTCGCTGTTCTTTAGGTCGCTCCATGCCTACCGCTTTCAGGGTATCCAGCTCCGACTTCATTCTGGCCATCTCATCATCGGCATGAGAGCCGAACAAAGTGGAGCCTGAGAAAGGCAGGTTCTGTATCCTCTGCTGTACTTCGGGTTTAAGCGATGTAAGCCGCAGCCATGCATGTCTCCTGAGCGCTATACCATGAGCATAGTTATGTGCGGATAGTGTTGAAGAATCCGCCGCAGTACTTATAATCTGGTTAGAAACCCTAGCTCCCTCGCTCACGACCTCTAGGAAATCTTCCCTTTTGTCCTTAGGGAGATGCTCCGCGAACTGCAGTATAGAGTCCCAGAGGGATCGATCATATCTCCCTAATAAAGCAGTGGCACTGGCTGCTTTCATGGTGATAGATGCCGTCGAGCATACTTTTCTTCCTGCAGCATCGACCTTTCTGCTCTCTTTGTCTGGGGGAGCAGAGGAAGACGGTGACGTCGAATGCGATTTCTTCGCTGCCACTATAACTACCGAGTCTGGTACTGGGTCCGACCTCAAGAATAGAGGATCTTGCTCTGGTGGACGGTACTTTTTAATGAGTCTGGAAGGAGCAGACTTTGTTGTAGCCGGCGTGAGAAAAATGTCCATTGCTGGCTCAATAAGACCCGGAACCAGTGGAAGTAAAGGTCGTGAAGATGTCCTTTGATGCAAGGTCTCAAAGATCACTGATGTCGATGGGGCCGGAGCTGCTAGCGGGATATTCAGCTTGGTTGCCCCTCTCACTAAGACCTCCTGAAATGTGTTGACATCATCTATGGGAGACACTCTTGGGGACGGTGAGTCCGATAAGGTTGGAGAGTAGTCTCGTGTGGACGATGAAGAATGTCCATGATGTGATTCCTGACGACGGTGCCTAGAGGTAGATGTACGCCTCGAGGAATAACCAGAACGCCCTGCAGATCGCGTTGGGGTCCTCGGAACAGGTTCTGGAGGAGGCGCCGGAAGAGGAGCCGTAGGTGTTACCGGCGTCTGTGGTAACGGCGACTGCCTTTGCGAGAGCTGTGGTGATGCTGGAAGTAGGATAAGCGAGGCCGAGGATTCCGAGGTTGTATAAACCCTTCTAGGCCTCTTAGATGGTCTTCTCGACGTCGAAGCACTCCTCGACGTCGAACTGCGGTGACGCCGAGTGCCTCTAGACGTCGACTCGTCTCGCCGCTGAGAACCTCTCGACGACGAACCTCGACGTCGGTGCAGTGACGGTGAACGCCTCCGACGGCGAACACTCTCTCTCGACGGCGATCCCCCTCGCTGTGTCGACGGCGAGCCCGACTCGGATCTCCTTGGCGTGGACTGTGTTCGCCGTGTCGACGGCGACCCAGATCCTCTCGACGTCGGGTGTCTTCGCCGCCTCGACGGCGAAATAGCTGTCGACGGCGAACGATGTCTTTTTCTCGCCGGCGAAGCACTCCTCGACGGCGAACATGTTGGCGCCGTTCCCTGCTTCGACGTCGACGCTCTCGACGTCGTCGGAGATCTATGTCGCTTTTCAGCAGGTCTGGAAGGAGTCATGGAGGAAACAGGTTGAGCCCTGGTAGAAGTCTGACCTTCTCCTCGCTCTGTAGTGGAATGGCCACTTTTTCTCCTGTCCTCTCTCGCCTGAAGTCGGATCTTCTCTCTATCACGAAGGGTTCTTCTAGAGAAGGTTTTACAAATGTCACACGACTCCGGTTTGTGGCTGGATGGAAGACAAATTATACAGACCCTATGTGGATCTGTTTTAGCCTTCTTTCTTCCACAAGAAGGACATTTATCAAAAAGTGAAGGCATTTCTAACTAGAAAAAACCTCAAATTCTGTCAGAATTTAACAGAAATCAGTAGAAAATGATCACTCAAAGGTAAAAACGTCGAGTGAAAATGAAATTCAGAAGATATTTCAATGAATTTCTGTCACAAAAGCTTTTGTGAGGTAGAGCTCAATGCTTCAGGGTCCTGTCAGCAGGAGCCGGAAAAAAGAACTGAGGCAACTGCCTTTTGCTGTGCATGATGGGAAACAGGAAGACTTTACTTTTCTTAAAGGCACAGCTCTATTTTCATTCTGTATAATGGCAGCCTATGGGCTACACTGCCCTACATTGTTTTATTCTCATGAGAGGTGTAAATAAAATATGAGAATGTATTTATTTATGTATTTATAGAATAAATAGAGGTTTAAACGTGAAATTTACACTACAACTGTTTTTTCTTCTAACAATTTGGCCTGTGTAGCTGTTCACATAGGCTGCACATTGTTATTCTTAAGTGTTTTTCACAGACCTTTTTTGTCAAGGAGCTGATGATTGCACTTAAGAATATACTACACAACAGTGCTCCGGGGTCCCCGCAGGCGCGCGGAACTATTCAGTGCTTATGACTATCATGGAAATACCCCCTACGAGAGAAATGGAGTTACAGGTAAGAAACCATTCCTTCCTTCCCTTTGAAGTCTCTCCGAGGGTTTCAAAAGCCGGATTGCTTGCAATCCGGCTTTTGAAACCCCACTAGACACCAGGGTTTTTTTTTTTTTTCTATGAAATTGACAGAAGGGAGCGACCCCTTGGGCAAGGGTCGCTCCCAGGGGGTCATTTTTTTTTAAGGCCTTTTCTGCCCCCCCTGGGGGCAGATCGGCCTATTATTAGGCCGATCTGCCCCCAGTGGGGGCAGAAACCTCTAGACACCAGGGATACTTTTTTTTGGATTGTTGTTTTATTTGTTTTCTTTTGTTTTTTAGGTGTGGGATGCGACCCCTTAGGCAAGGGTCGCTCCCATAGGGGGAAATTATATTTAGGCCATTTCTGCCCCCTTTGGGGGCAGATTGGCTTATTTTTATGAGGCCAATCTGCCCCCAAGGGGGGCAGAAACCACTAGACACCAGGGAGTTTTTTTTGTTTGTTTGTTTTTCACGTAAGGGGAGCGACCCCTTAGGCAAGGGTCGTTCCCTTGGGGGGCAAATTTATTTTAGGCCATTTCTGCCCGCTTTGGGGGCAGATCGGCCGATTTTAGGTCAATCTGCCCCCAAAAGTGGAATGTGAACCTCGAATGGACCCCAAACCTATGTGACCTTGTAGAGGGTCGCTGGGACTATTAGAAAATAGTGAGAGTTAGAAAAATAACCCTCCCCAAGACCCTGAAAAGTGAGTGCACTAAAGTTTCCCTAAAGACAAAGAAGTCGTGTTAGAGGAATAATGCAGGAAAGACACAAACCAACAATGCAACAACGCTGGATTTCCAATCTGGGGTACCTGTGGAACAAGGGGACCAAGTCCAAAAGTCACAAGCAAGTCGGAGATGGGCAGATGCCCAGGAAATGCCAGCTGCAGGTGCAAAGAAGCTTCCACTGGACAGAAGAAGCTGCGGTTTCTGCAGGAACGCAAAGGGCTAGAGACTTTCCCATTGGAGGACGGATTCCTCTCGCCTTGTAGAGTCGTGCAGATGTGTTTTCCCGCCGAAAAAACGCCAACAAGCCTAGCTAGCTGCAAATCGTGCGGTTAGCATTTTTGGACGCTGCTGTGACCCTGGAGGGACCAGGAGGTCGCAAATTGGACCAGGAGAGAGAGGGGACGTCGAGCAAGACAAGGAGTCCTCTCAGCAGCAGGTAGCACCCAGAGAAGTGCCAGAAACAGGCACTACGAGGATGCGTGAAACGGTGCTCACCCGAAGTTACACAAAGGAGTCCCACGTCGCCGGAGACCAACTTAGAAAGTCGTGCAATGCAGGTTAGAGTGCCGTGGACCCAGGCTTGGCTGTGCACAAAGGATTTCCGCCGGAAGTGCACAGGGGCCGGAGTAGCTGCAAAAGTCGCGGTTCCCTGCAATGCAGCCCAGCGAGGTGAGGCAAGGACTTACCTCCACCTAACTTGGACTGAAGAGTCACTGGACTGTGGGGGTCACTTGGACAGAGTCGCTGGATTCGAGGGACCTCGCTCGTCATGCTGAGAGGAGACCCAAGGGACCGGTAATGCAGCTTTTTGGTGCCTGCGGTTGCAGGGGGAAGATTCCGTCGACCCACGGGAGATTTCTTCGGAGCTTCTGGTGCAGAGAGGAGGCAGACTACCCCCACAGCATGCACAAGCAGGAAAACAGTCGAGAAGGCGGCAGGATCAGCGTTACAGAGTTGCAGTAGTCGTCTTTGCTACTATGTTGCAGGTTTGCAGGCTTCCAGCGCGGTCAGCAGTCGATTCCTTGGCAGAAGGTGAAGAGAGAGATGCAGAGGAACTCGGATGAGCTCTTGCATTCGTTATCTAAAGTTTCCCCAGAGACAGAGACCCTAAATAGCCAGAAAAGAGGGTTTGGCTACCTAGGAGAGAGGATAGGCTACTAACACCTGAAGGAGCCTATCAGAAGGAGTCTCTGACGTCACCTGGTGGCACTGGCCACTCAGAGCAGTCCAGTGTGCCAGCAGCACCTCTGTTTCCAAGATGGCAGAGGTCTGGAGCACACTGGAGGAGCTCTGGACACCTCGCAGGGGAGGTGCAGGTCAGGGGAGTGGTCACTCCCCTTTCCTTTGTCCAGTTTCGCGCCAGAGCAGGGCTAAGGGGTCCCCTGAACCGGTGTAGACTGGCTTATGCAGAATTGGGCACATCTGTGCCCAAGAAAGCATTTCCAGAGGCTGGGGGAGACTACTCCTCCCCTGCCTTCACACCATTTTCCAAAGGGAGAGGGTGTCACACCCTCTCTCAGAGGAAGTTCTTTGTTCTGCCATCCTGGGCCAGGCCTGGCTGGACCCCAGGAGGGCAGATGCCTGTCTGAGGGGTTGGCAGCAGCAGCAGCTGCAGTGAAACCCCAGGAAGGGCAGTTTGGCAGTACCAGGGTCTGTGCTACAGAACACTGGGATCATGGGATTGTGCCAACTATGCCAGGATGGCATAGAGGGGGCAATTCCATGATCATAGACATGGTACATGGCCATATTCGGAGTTACCATTGTGAAGCTACATATAGGTAGTGACCTATATGTAGTGCACACGTGTAATGGTGTCCCCGCACTCACAAAGTCAGGGAAATTGGCCCTGAACAATGTGGGGGCACCTTGGCTAGTGCCAGGGTGCCCTCACACTAAGTAACTTTGCACCTAACCTTTACCAGGTAAAGGTTAGACATATAGGTGACTTATAAGTTACTTAAGTGCAGTGTAAAATGGCTGTGAAATAACGTGGATGTTATTTCACTCAGGCTGCAGTGGCAGGCCTGTGTAAGAATTGTCAGAGCTCCCTATGGGTGGCAAAAGAAATGCTGCAGCCCATAGGGATCTCCTGGAACCCCAATACCCTGGGTACCTCAGTACCATATACTAGGGAATTATAAGGGTGTTCCAGTAAGCCAATGTAAATTGGTAAAATTGGTCACTAGCCTGTTAGTGACAATTTGAAAGAAATGAGAGAGCATAACCACTGAGGTTCTGATTAGCAGAGCCTCAGTGAGACAGTTAGTCACTACACAGGTAACACATTCAGGCACACTTATGAGCACTGGGGCCCTGGCTGACAGGGTCCCAGTGACACATACAACTAAAACAACATATATAAAGTGAAAAATGGGGGTAACATGCCAGGCAAGATGGTTCTTTCCTACACAACCCCCCCCCAAACGAAGGACAATAACACTAGCCATGACCTGATGAGTCTTCATTGTCTAAGTGGAAATATCTGGAGAGTCCATCTGCATTGGAGTGGCTACTCCCAGGTCTATGTTCCACTGTATAGTCCATTGCCTGTAGGGATATGGACCACCTCAATAATTTAGGATTTTCAACTTTCATTTGTTTTAGCCAAAGTAGAGGTTTGTGGTCTGTCTGAACAATGAAGTGAGTGCCAAACAGGTATGGCCTCAGCTTCTTCAGAGCCCAGACCACAGCAAAGGCCTCCCTCTCTATGGCAGACCAACGCTTTTCTCTAGGGGTCAACCTCCTACTAATAAAAGCAACAGGTTGATCCTGGCCCTCAGAATTAAGTTGTGATAGGACTGCCCCTACTCCTAATTCAGATGCATCAGTTTGGACATAGAATTTTTTAGAGTAACAAGGGCTTTTCAGGACAGGTGCAGAGCACATGGCCTGCTTCAGCTCCTCAAAAGCGTTCTGACAGTTTGCTGTCCATAATACCTTTTTAGGCATTTTCTTGGATGTGAGGTCATTAAGAGGGGCTGCAATGGAGCCATAGTTCTTAATGAACATCCGGTAATACCCAGTGAGGCCTAGGAAGGCTCTCACCTGAGTCTGAGTAGTAGGGGGAACCCAATCTATAATAGTTTGGATTTTCCCCTGAAGTGGTGCAATCTGTTCCCCACCAACAAGGTGTCCCAGATAAACCACCTTACCCTGCCCTATGTGGCACTTTGAGGCCTTGATAGTGAGGCCTGCCTTTTGCAGGGCCTCTAAAACTTTCCATTGGTGGACCAAGTGATCATCCCAACTGGAGCTAAAGACAGCTATATCATCCAGATATGCTGCACTAAAACCTTCCAACCCTTGCAGGACTGTGTTCACCAACCTCTGAAAAGTGGCAGGTGCATTTTTCAATCCAAAAGGCATTACTGTGAATTGGTAATGGCCTCCAATGGTTGAAAATGCAGTTTTAGGTTTAGCATCTTCTGATAATTTGATCTGCCAATACCCTGCAGTCAAATCAAAAGTGCTTAGATACTTGGCAGATGCCAGTGTATCTATGAGCTCATCTGCCCTGGGTATAGGGTGAGCATCAGTTTTGGTTACCTGGTTGAGACCTCTGTAGTCAACACAAAACCGCATTTACTTCTTTCCATCCTTGGAATGAGGTTTTGGTACAAGTACCACAGGAGAAGCCCATGGACTTTCAGAATGCTCAACCACTCCCACTTCTACCATTTTCTGCACCTCTTGCTTTATGCAGTCCCTGACATGGTCAGGCTGCCTATAGATCTTACTTTTGACAGGCAAGCTGTCTCCAGTATCTATAGTGTGCTCACACCAAGAAGTGGTACCTGGCACAGTAGAGAAGAGTTGAGAAAACTGACCCAGGAGATTTATGCAATGGTCTTTCTGCTCAGCAGTAAGACAATCAGCCAAAACCACACCTTCCACTAGAGCACCTGGTTCTGTGGAAGAAAAGAGATCAGGTAGAGGATCACTGTCTTCTTCCTGTCCCTCATCAGTTGCCATGAGCAGGGTGAGATCAGCCCTGTCATAGTAGGGTTTAAGGCGATTGACATGGAGCACCCTAAGGGGACTCCTGGCAGTGCCTAAGTCAACTAAGTAGGTGACTTCACCCTTTTTCTCAACAATTGTGTGGGGTCCACTCCATTTATCGTGGAGTGCTCTTGGGGCCACAGGCTCCAAGACAAACACTTTCTGCCCTGGTTTGTACTGAACCAAAGCAGCCTTCTGGTCATGCCATTGCTTCTGGAGCTCTTGGCTGGCCTGAAGGTTTTTACTGGCCTTTTTCATATACTCAGCCATCCTTGATCTGAGGCCAAGCACATAATCCACAATATCTTGCTTTGGAGCTTTTAAAGGTTGTTCCCAACCCTCCTTGACAAGTGTTAGTGGACCCCTAACAGGGTGTCCAAAGAGGAGTTCAAAGGGGCTGAAGCCCACTCCTTTCTGGGAGGCAAAAAGGAGGCATGGTAACAGGATATCCCATCTCCTGCGGAGTTTTTCAAGGAGACCCATAATCATGCCTTTGAGAGTTTTGTTAAATCTCTCCACCAGTCCATTTGTTTGTGGATGATAGGGTGTAGTGAACTTGTAAGTCACACCACACTCCTTCCACATGGCCTTTAAGTAAGCAGACATGAAATTGCTTCCTCTGTCTGATACTACTTCCTTTGGGAAGCGCACCCTAGAAAATATTCCCAGGAGGGCCTTTGCCACTGCAGGTGCTGTAGTGGTCCTTAAAGGAATTGCTTCAGGATAGCTTGTGGCATGGTCCACTACCACTAAGATAAACCTATTGCCTGAAGCAGTAGGAGGGTCAAGGGGGCCAACTATGTCAACCCCTACCCTTTCAAAGGGAACCCCAACCACAGGCAGTGGAATAAGGGGTGCCTTTGGGGTGCCACCTGTCTTGTCACTGGCTTGACAGGTTTCACAGGACTTACAAAACTCTTTTGTGTCCTCAGACATTCTAGGCCAATGAAACAAGGGAACAAGCCTGTCCCAAGTTTTCATTTGTCCCAGATGTCCAGCTAGGGGAATGTCGTGGGCTAGAGTTAGGAGGAACTTTCTGTACTCCTGAGGAATCACTAACCTCCTGGCAGTTCCAGGCTTAGGATCCCTTGCTTCAGTGTACAAGAGGTTGTCCTCCCAGTAAACTCTGTGAGAGTCACTGACATCCCCATTAGCCTGTTTGACAGCTTGCTGTCTTAGACCCTCTAGTGTGGGACAGGTTTGCTGTGCCACACTCAGCTCCTCCCTGGCAGGCCCCCCTTCACCCAAAAGCTCAGCAGTGTCTGCTTCCAGCTCCTCTGGTATAGGTTCTGCACAGGGTGGAAATTCTTCTTCCTCAGAAGTAGAATCCACTATAGAGGGAGGGATAGTAGGGAGTGCTTTACTTCTACTAGCCCTAGCTTTAGGGAGCACTTGGTCCATTGTTCCAGGATCCAAGTTTCCCTGTCCTTTTTGCTTTTTGGCCTGAGCCCTAGTTAAAGCAAAAATATGCCCTGGGATGCCCAGCATTGCTGCATGGGCCTCCAACTCCACATCTGACCAAGCTGATGTCTCCAAATCATTTCCTAGTAGACAGTCTACAGGTAAATCTGTGGCTACCACAACTTTCTTTGGACCAGTAACCCCCCCCCCAGTTGAGATTTACAACAGCCATGGGGTGGCTAAGTGTGTTGTTGTGAGCATCGGTTACTTGGTACTGGTGACCAAGTAGGTGTTGTTCAGGGTGGACCAGTTTCTCTATGACCATAGTCACACTGGCACCTGTGTCCCTGTAGGCCTGAACCTCAACACCATTTATTAGGGGTAGCTGCTTGTACTTATCCATATTGAGGGGACAAGCAACTAAGGTGGCTAAATCAATAGCCCTCTCAGAGACTAACACAGCCACTGTGGTCTCCCTAACAAGACCAACCCCAACTAAGTTACCAAAAGTGAGCCCAGCTACTCCCTTGGATTGGCTATTAGTAGGTTTGCTCCCACCACCACTGCTATTAGTAGGGACACTAGGTGTAGCAGTAGGGGTTGTAGTGGTAGGAGGCTTGGTGCTTTTCTTTGGACAACTGGGATCTGTTATCCAATGGCCTTTTATTTTACAGTAATAGCACCATGGTTTCTTTTCTTTGTTTTGATTAGAAGAGGATTTGGGCCCACCACCCCCACCAGAGTGTTTTTGTGGGCCTGATGAAGACTAATTTTTAGATTTGTCCCCACCCTTGTCAGAAGACTTACTATCCTTCTTCTTGTTGCCATCTTTGTCACCCCCTGTATGAACTTTTCTGTTCACCTTTGTTCTGACCCATTTGTCTGCCTTCTTTCCCAATTCTTGGGGAGAGGTCAGATCAGAGTCCACCAGGTACTGGTGCAGCAAATCAGACACACAATTATTAAGAATATGGTCTCTCAAGATCAAGTTATACAGGCTTTCATAATCAGTAACTTTACTGCCATGTAACCACCCCTCCAAGGCCTTCACTGAATGGTCGAGAAAGTCTACCCAGTCTTGTGAAGACTCCTTTTTGGTTTCTCTGAACTTCATCCTGTACTGTTCAGTGGTTAAGCCATAACCATCTAGGAGTGCATTCTTAAGAACTGCAAAATTATTGGCATCACTTTCTTTCACAGTAAGGAGCCTATCCCTACCCTTTCCACTAAATGATAGCAATAGGATAGCAGCCCACTGCCTTTGAGGGACATCCTGTACCACACAGGCCCTCTCAAGTGCAGCAAACCACTTGTTAATGTCATCCCCCTCCTTATAAGGGGGAACTATCTTGTGCAGATTCCTGGAATCATGCTCTTTTGCAGGATGACTATGGGGAATACTGCTGCTGCCACCATGGGTTTCTAAACCCAATTTCTGTCTCTCCTTCTCTACTTCTAAAGTCTGTCTATCCAAATCCAGCTGTTGCTTCTTGAGCTTCAGTCTGGTTTGTTCCACTCTCAATCTCTTGAGCTCCCTTTCTAACACTCCTGTGAGGTTGTTCCGATAGGTCGAGGAGATCTGTGTACCAGAATTGACGGGGTCATTGCGGAGCTATGAGAATCATTCTGGTGCTGGATCTGTAAAGTTTGCTGATCACTGCCGGTATGAGGGGAATCGGTGGAAAAGCGTAGAGAAATATCCCTGGCCAGTCGATCAACAGGGCATTCCCTCGAGATCCCGGATGGTAGAACCTGGATGCGAAGTCTGGGCATTTCTTGTTTACCTCATCTGCGAAGAGATCCAATTGAGGTCGACCCCATTGAGCGAAGATGTCTTCGACGACTTCGCCGTGTAGGACCCAATCGTGTGCGTCCTCTAGGTGTCTGCTCAGGAAATCTGCTTCCACGTTTTGTTGACCTGGTAGGTGAACGGCTGTAAGCGACATTCCTCTGGCCAGGAGCCAATGCCAGATTGTTTGTGACTCCCGAGATAGGGGTAGGGATCTCGTTCCCCCCTGTCTGTTCAAATAATACATTGTGGTTGTATTGTCCGTTTGTATTAGGAGAGATTTCCCCTGAATCGATGGAGCAAAAGACTTGAGAGCCAGATGGACCGCTCTGAGCTCCAGCAGATTGATGTGGTACTTCCTTTCGTTGTCGGACCACAGGCCCTGAGCTTGAAGGGGACCTAGGTGAGCCCCCCATCCCTGAAGAGACGCATCCGTTACCAGAGTGTCGGATGGAATTACCTGGTGAAACGGAGCCCCTACTGACAGGTGAGGTCTGTGCATCCACCATTGCAATGACTGACGTGCTACTATCGGCAGCCGCACTCTGTCCTCCCAGCGACCTGTTCTTTGGCTCCAGTTGTTCTCCAACGCCTCTTGGAGGGGCCTCATATGCAGCCTTGCATTTGGGACAATGAAAATGCATGATGCCATGGAGCCCAGCAGAGATGTCACCTGACGGGCCGTAGGTGTGTCGGATTTTAACAGGTCTTGAAACTTTTTCTTTATTGATAATAGTCGTTCCTCCGAAGGATACACTCTTTGGAGCTCTGTGTTTAGTATGGCTCCCAGGTAATGGAGATTCTGTGTTGGAATCAAGGTGGACTTTTGGTAGTTGACTTGAAGACCTAGAGACTCAAAAACCTTGAGCACAATGTCCCGATGGGCTCTCGCCTGATCCGGAGAGGAGGCTTTCAGTAGCCAGTCGTCTAGGTATGGGTAGATGAAGATTTTTTGTTTTCGAAGATGTGCCGCTACCACTGCCACACATTTCAAGAAGACGCGGGGGCAGATTTCAGGCCGAATGGTAGCACTTTGAACTGATAGTGCTGTGAGGCTATCTGGAAGCGCAGGAATTTCCGATGCTTGGGAACTATCGGGATGTGAAAGTATGCATCCTGTTGGTCGATGGAGCACATCCAGTCTCCCTGATGTAGCTGAGGGAAAATCTGGTGAAGAGCCAGCATCCTGAACTTTTGCCTTCTTATGTACTTGTTCAGAAGCCGTAAGTCCAGAATTGGTCTGAAAACGCCCTCTCGGCCTTTTTTCGCCACCAGAAAGTAACGGGAGTAAACCCCCTTTCCTCTGTGCTCAAGTGGAACTTTTTCTATTGCCTTCTTTCGTAAGAGGGCGAGAGCTTCTTTGCGCAATAGGTTGACGTGAAATGGATTGCATTTGGCTGGTGGCAAGTGCGGTGGAGGTTGTCTGAAGAGAAGAGAGTAGCCATTTTCGACAATGTTGAGCACCCATTTGTCTTTTGTGATAGAGTGCCACTCGTGAAGAAAATCTGTGATACTTCCCCCAACCGGAGTGGTGCACAGTGTTGAGGGAAGCGAGTTCTCATTGTTTGGCCGGCGCTTTTGGCGTGGATTGTTGAGGTCTACTTGACCCTCGTTCCCTTGTGGCCTTACGAGCCTGAAAAAGAGGGCGTCCCTGCCTTTGCTGTGGCCTCTTGGACCAGAGAGGGGTTTGAACCGTCTGCTGGAAAGGGCGCCTGTCATAAGGCCTATACCTCCTCCTGAAGTCCTTCTTCCTTTCCAGGCCTACTGCCCTCATGGTGTCCACTTCAGTCTTCATGCGCACCATTTCTTCGTCCATATGGGTACCAAACAGCGAGTTCCCATTGAATGGAAGATTTAGGATGCGCTGTTGTGCTTCCTTTTTAAACCAGTCAGTCTCAACCAGGAAGACCTTCTTGCACAGATTCCATGTGCGTACCCATGTGCATCTAAGTCTGCCCCATCTGACGCTGCGCTGATGACTTGGTTGGATACCAGACATCCCTCTTGCAGGATCTCTTGGAAGTCCTGTCTGTCTTCCCTAGGTAATTTTTCTGTGAACCTGTTGAGAGAGTCCCACAGAGAAAGGTCATATCTGCCTAGGAGTGCAGACGCGCTGGAGACCTTCATTGCAGATGCCGCCGTGCCGCACATTTTTCTCCCCAGAGAGTGTAGATGTCTGCTCTCTTTGTCCGGTGGGACCGTGGAGGATGATGCCACTGAGTGAGTTTTTCTGGCTGCGGCTAATATTACGGCGGCGGATCCGTTCTTAGGAATAAAGGATCCTGCTCAGGCGCCTTATATTTTTTCAAAATCCTAGCAGGAGCAGATTTGAGTGTGGCTGGCGCCAAAAAAGTGTCCATGGTTGGCTGCAACAGACCAGGCACTAGCGGTAGTAGCTTTTTCGAAACCGCTCTATGTTGTAGAGTCTCAAAAATGACTGATGAGGAGGTTGATGGTTCTGGAACCTCTATATTTAACTTCTGTGCACCCCTGAAAAGTACCTCATTAAAAGTAGTGATGTCATCCACCGGTGAGACTCTGGCTGGTGGAGAATCTGTTAAGGTGGGGGAGTATCGTCCGACAGATGACCGTGACGATGACCAAGAGGGCGATCTTCTGTGTCCTGATCGTGACCTAGATCGTCGCCTGGAACGTGACCTACTGCGAGACGCTGTAAAAGAGCGCCCAGGTCTCGTGGTCGGTTGGCGAGAAGCAGAACGAGCCCGTCCTGCTCGCGCTGTCGGTGATGGCGTTCTCGGGAGAGAGGCAGTAGGAGAGTACATCCGTGAATACTGCGAATCCGGAGAGGCCGCTGGCCTGTTAAGGCTCTCCAGCCATCTTGGTGACAGATTGATGGGTAAAACATGCCCGATGATGCCGCTCTAGAACGAGATGAATCACTCCTTATGGAGACCACTGGAGATGGAGCAGTCTTATCTGCTGGCGGATGTTGATGCTCTACTCCCTGCGAGACAGGTAATACCTGCGTCGACGTCGACAGCTGTACTGACGTCGAAGGGAGTGCCGCCGGTTGTTCTTGCCTCGACGTTGAGTGCCTTGACGTCGAACGGCGATCTCTGGACCTCGACCTGCTCGCCGTCGTGTGCCTCGACGTGGAGCGGTGAGCGCCCGACGGCTGATGTCTCTCTCGCCGCCGTGGCGATTTCGACGTCGTGTCTCTTGACGTCGAGGGGCGCGAGGCCTTCTGCGGCGAATGTGCGCACCGGTGATGACTCGACGTCGATCGGCGGGCTGCCGTTGACGGAGATATGCCCCTGCGGTGGCCATGTTCTCTCGACGCCGTATCCTTCGACGTCGGTCGGGTCCCCGTCGACGGCGATCCATGGAGGTGAGATGGTGGCAGCGACGACATCGACGGGGAACAAACAGGTATTTTCCTACCTGCTGACGTCGACCTAGCCATTCTCTCCTGAGAGTGGCTTGTTGGCTGCCTGGGAAGCGAAGAGGATGATGTTTTCTGCCTCTCGTGAAGCCCATGAAGCCTGATCTTTTCTCTGTCTTTCAGAGTCCTCTTTGACATGTTCTTGCAGTGTTTGCAAGTGTCAGGGCAGTGACTCTGAGGCAGGCACACAATACAAAGAGTGTGTGGATCTCACTGGGCCTTCTTCTTCCCACAGGAAGGGCATTTGACAAAAAGGGAAGGCATTTTTCTGTCAGGAAAAAACTGCCAAACTCAGACAATGATGTTAGATGTCGAGTAAAACAGGAAAAAACGCTGTTTTAAAGTATTTTTCTGAGAAAAACTCAGAAAAACTGAGAGCTCAATGCTCCAGGATCCTCTCAGAAGAAGCCGGAAAAAAGAACTGACCTAACTGTGAACCAACTGTCACCTCTCCTTCAACCCTGAGGCATGGTGGGATACTGGAGGTGCTCAGGGTCTTAAAGGCACGGTGCCAAAGTTTTTATGGTTCTCCTGTGTTAACCTGCATGCAGCCTATTGGCTAAGAATGCTCCATTGTTTTTCAATGTAGTTTTTTTCTCTTTTTCTCTAGGGATTACAACTGCTTATTTCCCTAAGCCCAGTTTTGGGGCTTGTCTAGATATTTATTCTCTATTGTAGTTTTATAAAGATTTAAAAAAATAAATAAAAAAAAACTTCATAGAAATTAAGCATTTTAGCCTGTTTGTGATTATAGCCTGCATTGCTGTTTTACACATGTATAGATGAGTTTAGTATGAAAAATATGTCTACTAAAAATGCTATATATATATTTTTCGTGCATATTTCATACTTTATATGTGTGTATTTTATATATGCTCTGGGGTCCCCGCACAAGGGCGGGAATATTCAATCTTTATGACTATTGATGAGGATCCCTGGAAGAGAACTTCCCCTTTGGAGGATGGATGTCCCACGTTGTGAAGAGTCATGCAGAGGTGTTTCCGTGCAGAAAGACGGCAAACAAGCCTTGCTAGCTGCAAGGGTCGCGGTTAGGGTTTTTGGATGCTACTGTGGCCCAGGAGGGACCAGGATGTCGCCAATTGCGTGAGGGGACAGAGGGGGCGCGCAGCAAGACAAGGAGCCCTCTCAGAAGCAAGCAGCGCCCGCAGAAGTGCCAGAAAAGGCACTACGAAGTGGAGTGAACTGAAGCTCACCCGAAGTCACAAAAGAGGGTCCCACGACCCCGGAGGACAACTCAGGAGGTCGTGCACTGCAGGTTAGAGTGCCGGGGACCCAGGCTTGGCTGTGCACAAAGGAAATCCTGGAAGAGTGCACAGGAGCCGGAGTAGCTGCAAAACACACGGTTCCCAGCAATGCAGTCTAGCGTGGGGAGGCAAGGACTTACCTCCACCAAACTTGGACTGAAGCGTCACTGGACCGTGGGAGTCACTTGGACAGAGTTGCTGAGTTCAAGGGACCTTGCTCGTCGTGCTGAGAGGAGACCCAGAGGACCGGTGATGCAGTTCTTTGGTGCCTGCGGTAGCAGGGGGAAGATTCCGACGACCCACAGGAGATTTCTTCGGAGCTTCTAGTGCAGAGAGGAGGCAGACTACCCCCACAGCATGCACCACCAGGAAAACAGTCGAGAAGGCGGCAGGATCAGCGTTACAAGGTCGCAGTAGTCGTCTTTGCTACTTTGTTGCAGTTTTGCAGGCTTCCAGCGCGGTCAGTGTAGGAGGCTGGACTGGCTTGTAGTGAGTACCAAGGGGTACTTGCACCTTGCACCAGGCCCAGTTATCCCTTATTAGTGTATAGGGTGTCTAGCAGCTTAGGCTGATAGATAATGGTAGCTTAGCAGAGCAGCTTAGGCTGAACTAGGAGACGTGTGAAGCTACTACAGTACCACTTAGTGTCATATGCACAATATCATAAGAAAACACAATACACAGTTATACTAAAAATAAAGGTACTTTATTTTTATGACAATATGCCAAAGTATCTTAGAGTGTACCCTCAGTAAGAGGATAGGAAATATACACAAGATATATATACACAATAGCAAAAATATGCAGTATAGTCTTAGAAAACAGTGCAAACAATGTATAGTTACAATAGGATGCAATGGGGAAACATAGGGATAGGGGCAACACAAACCATATACTCCAGAAGTGGAATGCGAACCACGAATGGACCCCAAACCTATGTGACCTTGTAGAGGGTCGCTGGGACTATTAGAAAATAGTGAGAGTTAGCAAAATAACCCTCCCCAAGACCCTGAAAAGTGAGTGCAAAGTGCACTAAAGTTCCCCTAAGGACAAAAGAGTAGTGTTAGAGGAATAATGCAGGAAAGACACAAACCAGCAATGCAACAACTGTGGATTTCCAATCTAGGGTACCTGTGGAACAAGGGGACCAAGTCCAAAAGTCACAAGCAAGTCGGAGATGGGCAGATGCCCAGGAAATGCCAGCTGCGGGTGCAAAGAAGCTTCGACTGGACAGAAGAAGCTGAGGTTTCTGCAGGAACGAAAAGGGCTAGAGACTTCCCCTTTGGTGGACGGATCCCTCTCGCCTTGGAGAGTCGTGCAGAAGTGTTTTCCCGCCGGAAGGACGCCAACAAGCCTTGCTACACGCAAATCGTGCGTTTGGCGTTTTTGGACACTGCTGGGGCCCAGGAGGGACCAGGAGGTCGCAAATTGGACCTGCAGAGAGAGGAGACATCGAGCAAGACAAAGAGTCCTCACTGAAGCAGGTAGCACCCGGAGAAGTGCCAGAAACAGGCACTACGAGGATGCGTGAAACGGTGCTCACCGAAGTTGCACAAAGGAGTCCCACGTCGCCGGAGACCAACTTAGAAAGTCGTGCAATGCAGGTTAGAGTGCTGTGGACCCAGGCTTGGATGTGCACGAAGGATTTCCGCCGGAAGTGCACAGGGGCCGGAGTAGCTGCAAAGTCACGGTTCCCAGCAATGCAGCCCAGCGAGGTGAGGCAAGGACTTACCTCCACCAAACTTGGGCTGAAGAGTCACTGGACTGTGGGGGTCACTTGGACAGAGTCGCTGGATTCGAGGGACCTCGCTCGTCGTGCTGAGAGGAGACCCAAGGGACCGGTAATGCAGCTTTTTGGTGCCTGCGGTTGCAGGGGGAAGATTCCGTCGACCCACGGGAGATTTCTTCGGAGCTTCTGGTGCAGAGAGGAGGCAGGCTACCCCCACAGCATGCACAAGCAGGAAAACAGTCGAGAAGGCGGCAGGATCAGCGTTACAGAGTTGCAGTAGTCGTCTTTGCTACTATGTTGCAGGTTTGCAGGCTTCCAGCACGGTCAGCGGTCGTTTCCTTATCAGAAGGTGAAGAGGGAGATGCAGAGGAACTCGGATGAGCTCTTGCATTCGTTATCTAAAGTTTCCCCAGAGACAGAGACCCTAAATAGCCAGAAAAGAGGGTTTGGCTACCTAGGAGAGAGGAAAGGCTACTAACACCTGAAGGAGCCTATCAGCAGGAGTCTCTGACGTCACCTGGTGGCACTGGCCACTCAGAGCAGTCCAGTGTGCCAGCAGCACCTCTGTTTCCAAGATGGCAGAGGTCTGGAGCACACTGGAGGAGCTCTGGACACCTCCCAGGGGAGGTGCAGGTCAGGGGAGTGGTCACTCCCCTTTCCTTTGTCCAGTTTCGCGCCAGAGCAGGGGCTAAGGGGTCCCTGAACCGGTGTAGACTGGCTTATGCAGAATTGGGCACATCTGTGCCCAACAAAGCATTTCCAGAGGCTGGGGGAGGCTACTCCTCCCCTGCCTTCACACCATTTTCCAAAGGGAGAGGGTGTCACACCCTCTCTCAGAGGAAGTTCTTTGTTCTGCCATCCTGGGCCAGGCCTGGCTGGACCCCAGGAGGGCAGCTGCCTGTCTGAGGGGTTGGCAGCAGCAGCAGCTGCAGAGAAACCCCAGGAAGGGCAGTCTGGCAGTACCAGGGTCTGTGCTACAGACCACTGGGATCATGGAATTGTACCAACAATGCCAGGATGGCATAGAGGGGGCAATTCCATGATCATAGACATGTTACATGGCCATATTCGGAGTTACCATGGTGAAGCTACATATAGGTAGTGACCTATATGTAGTGCACGCGTGTAATGGTGTCCCCGCACTCACAAAGTTCAGTGAATTGGCTCTGAACAATGTGGGGGCACCTTGGCTAGTGCCAGGGTGCCCTCACACTAAGTAACTTTGCACCTAACCTTTACCAGGTAAAGGTTAGACATATAGGTGACTTATAAGTTACTTAAGTGCAGTGTAAAATGGCTGTGAAATAACGTGGACGTTATTTCACTCAGGCTGCAGTGGCAGGCCTGTGTAAGAATTGTCAGAGCTCCCTATGGGTGGCAAAAGAAATGCTGCAGCCCATAGGGATCTCCTGGAACCCCAATACCCTGGGTACCTCAGTACCATATACTAGGGAATTATAAGGGTGTTCCAGTAAGCCAATGTAAATTGGTAAAAATGGTCACTAGCCTGTCAGTGACAATTTGGAAAGAAATGAGAGAGCATAACCACTGAGGTTCTGATTAGCAGAGCCTCAGTGAGACAGTTAGTCACTACACAGGTAACACATTCAGGCACACTTATGAGCACTGGGGCCCTGGGTTACCAGGGTCCCAGTGACACATACAACTAAAACAACATATATACAGTGAAAAATGGGGGTAACATGCCAGGCAAGATGGTACTTTCCTACAGTCAGCAGTCGATTCCTTGGCAGAAGGTGAAGAGAGAGATGCAGAGGAACTCTGATGAGCTCTTGCATTCGTTATCTAAGGAATTCCCCAAAGCAGAGCCCCTAAATAGCCAGAAAAGGAGGTTTGGCTACTTAGGAGAGAGGATAGGCTACCAACACCTGAAGGAGCCTATCAGAAGAAGTCTCTGATGTCACCTGCTGGCACTGGCCACTCAGAGCAGTCCAGTGTGCCAGCAGCACCTCTGTTTCCAAGATGGCAGAGGTCTGGAGCACACTGGAGGAGCACTGGGCACCTCCCAGGGGAGGTGCAGGTCAGGGGAGTGGTCACTCCCCTTTCCTTTGTCCAGTTTCGCGCCAGAGCAGGGCTAGGGGATCCCTGAACCGGTGTAGACTGGCTTATGCAAAGATGGGCACCATCTGTGCCCATCAAAGCATTTCCAGAGGCTGGGGGAGGCTACTCCTCCCCAGCCCTGACACCTTTTTCCAAAGGGAGAGGGTGGAACACCCTTTCTCTGAGGAAGTCCTTTGTTCTGCCTTCCTGGGCCAAGCCTGGCTGGGCCCCAGGAGGGCAGAAACCTGTCTGAGGGGCTGGCAGCAGCAGCAGCTGCTGTGAAACCCCGGGAAAGGTAGTTTGGCAGTACCCAGATCTGAGCTAGAGACTCGGGGGTCATGGAATTGTCTCCCCAATGCCAGGATGGCATTGGGGTGACAATTCCATGATCTTAGACATGTTACATGGCCATGTTCGGAGTTACCATTGTGACGCTATACATATGTCGTGATATATGTATAGTGCACGTGTGTAATGGTGTCCCCGCACTCACAAAGTCCGGGGAATTTGCCCTGAACAATGTGGGAGCACCTTGGCTAGTGCCAGGCTGCCCACACACTAAGTAACTTAGCACCCAACCTTTACCAGGTAAAGGTTAGACATATAGGTGACTTATAAGTTACTTAAGTGCAGTGGTAAATGGCTGTGAAATAACGTGGACGTTATTTCACTCAGGGTGCAGTGGCAGGCCTGTGTAAGAATTGTCAGATCTCCCTATGGGTGGCACAAGAAATGCTGCAGCCCATAGGGATCTCCTGGAACCCCAATACCCTGGGTACCTCAGTACCATATACTAGGGAATTATAAGGGTGTTCCAGTATGCCAATGTAAATTGGTGAAATTGGTCACTAGCCTGTTAGTGACAATTTGGAAAGAAATGAGAGAGCATACCCACTGAGGTTCTGAATAGCAGAGCCTCAGTGAGACAGTTAGTCATAACACAGGTAACACATACAGGGCACACTTATGAGCACTGGGGCACTGGCAGGGTCACAGTGACACATACAACTAAAACAACATATATACAGTGAAATATGGGGGTAACATGCCAGGCAAGATGGTACTTTCCTACACCAAGGTGGCCAAATCAATGGCACCTTCAGAGACTAACACAGCCTCTGTGGTCTCCCTAACAAGACCAACCCCAACTAAATTACCAAAAGTGAGCCCAGCTACTCCCTTGGATTGGCTATTAGTATGTTTGCTCCCACTTCCACTGCTATTACTAGGGGCACTAGAGGTTGCAGTAGGGGTTGTGGTAGTGGGAGGTTTGGTGTTTTTCTTTGGACAACTGGCATCAGTTGTCCAATGGCCTTTTACTTTACATAAATAACACCAAGGCTTGGTTACTTGATTAGAAGATGATTTGGACCCACCACCCCCACCAGAGTGTTTTTGTGGGACTGATGAAGACTCATTTTTAGATTTGTCCCTACCCTTGTCAGAAGACTTACCATCCTTCTTTTTCCCATCCTTGTCACCCCCTGTATGAACTTTTCTGCTCACTCTTGTTCTGACCCATTTGTCTGCCTTCTGTCCCAATTCTTGGGGAGAGGTCAGATCTGAGTCCACTAGATATTGGTGTAACAAGTCAGACACAACGTGTTTTCGAATATGCTCTCTCAGAATAAGATTATACAGGCTTTCATAGTCAGAAACTTTACTGCCATGTAACCACCCCTCCAAGGCCTTCACTGAACAGTCAACAAAGTCTATCCAGTCTTGTGAGGACTCTTTTCTGGTGTCTCTGAACTTAATCCTGTATTGTTCAGTGGTTAAGCCATATCCATCCAAGAGTGCATCCTTCAAAACTGCAAAATTATTGGCATCACTTTCTCTAACAGTAAGGAGCCTAGCCCTACCTTTTCCATTGAAAGATAGCCATAGAATAGCAGCCCACTGCCTTTGAGGGACCCCCTGTACCATACAGGCCCTCTCAAGTACAGCAAACCACTTGTTAATGTCATCCCCCTCCTTGTAAGGGGGAACTATCTTGTGCAGATTTCTGGAATCATGCTCTCTCACAGGATTACTGTCAGGAATACTGCTGCTGCCACCATGGGGTCCAAACCCCAACCTCTGTCTCTCCTTCTCCAGGTCTAGGGATTCCCTGTCTAGAGCCAGCTGTTGCGGTTTAAGCTTCAGCCTGGTCTCTTCCACTCTCAACTTTTTGAGTTCCCTTTCTAACATGTTGTCTTCAGGGTGGGTGAGTTGGGAATGCTTGGACACTGAGGATACATTGGAACCAACAGAGGGAGACCTGTCCCTAACAGCTTGCACTCTAACAACCTGACCTCCAGGAACAAAAACATCCCTACTATGATGGGAGCCTCTATTACTACCAGCATTGTTAGGTGGTCTGCTAAGGGGCAGATTTGGAATAGAACCCTCCCCACCTCCCTCAAGGGGTTCCCCTGAGTCAGAGTGTGAGCTATCTACCATCTTCTCAATTGAAGTGCCAGCTAGGGACTTATCATTCTCAAAGAGCAAATTAAATAGAAATTCTCTTGAAGGATTCTTTCCTATCACTAAACCTCTATCAATGCAGAGACTCCTTAGGCTCTTAAAGTTTAGATTATCATAAGTAGTACTGACCATTTTAAGAGAAGTTCCTACATCAGACATGATAGAAGAAGGTTTAGAGACAGTGAGAAGAGAGAAAAAGTTTCAGGACTTTTTAAAGAACAGGAAACAAAAGCTTTTTCTAACTTTTTGAAAGTTTAGGAGTACTTTTCAGCACTTAGCAGAAAGTGTAAGAGGAGAAAAGCAAAACGTTGTGTTTAGGTGTACATTCACTGAACTGGTTTTGTATATTTTTCTTTTATATAAAGTACAAAATGACAAAGTGGTGAGTAGTTACAAGTACTTATCCCACTGCTGCACAACCAATGTAGGAGGCTGGCCTGGCTTGTAGTGGGTACCAGAGGTATTTACACCTTGTGCCAGGTCCAGTTATCCCTTATTAGTGTAGAAGGGGTGTTTCTAGCAGCGAAGGCTGATAGAAGGTAGCTATAGCAAAGCAGCTTAGGCTGAACTAGGTGACATGCAAAGCTCCCATTATACCACTGGTGTCATATGCACAATATCATAAGAAAACACAATACACAGATATACTAAAAATAAAGGTACTTTATTTTTATGACAATATGCCAAAAGTATCTCAGTGAGTACCCTCAGTATGAGGATGCCAAATATACACCAGATATATGTACACAATACCAAAATTATGCAGTAATAGCAAAAGGAAGTAATGCAAGCAGTGTAAAGTTACAGTAGATTGTAATAGGAGCACATAGGTATAGGGGCAACACAAACCATATACTCCAAAAGTGGAATGCGAACCACGAATGGACCCCAAATCTATGTGACAATGTAGAGGGTCGCTGGGACTGTAAGAAAACAGTGAGGGTTTGATAAATAGCCCACCCCAAGACCCTGTAAGGTAGGTGTAAAGTGCACCTACTACCCCCAGAGAGCACAGAAGTTGTGATAGGAGGATTCTGCAAGGAAAACCAACACCAGCAATGCAACAACAGTGGATTTCCGGACCTGAGTACCTGTAAGACAAGGGGACCAAGTTCAAGAGTCGCGACAATGTCGAGAGTGGGCAGGAGCCCAGGAAATGCCAGCTGAGGGTGCAAGGAAGCTGCCACCGGATGGAAGAAGCTTGGTGTTTTGCAAGAACGAAGAGGACTAGGAACTTCCCCTTTGGAGGATGGATGTCCCACGTCGTGAAGAGGCTTGCAGACGTGTTCCCACGCAGAAACACCACAAACAAGCCTTGCCAGCTGCAAGGGTTGCAGTTAGGGTTTTTGGATGCTGCTGTGGCCCAGGAGGGACCAGGATGTCGCCACTTGGATTAGGAGCCAGCAAGTCAGGGAGCCCTCACAGAAGCAGGCAGCACCTGCAGAAGCACCGGAACAGGCACTTAGAAGAGGAGTGAACCGGAGTCCATCCGAAGTCACAAAAGGGAGTCCCACGACGCCGGAGGACAACTCAGAAGGTTGTGCACTGCAGGTTAGAGTGTCGGGGACCCAGGCTTGGTTGTGCACAAAGGAAATCCTGGAAGAGTGCACAGGAGTCGGAGCAGCTGCAAATCACGCGGTACCCAGCAATGCAGTCTAGCGTGGGGAGGCAAGGACTTACCTCCACCAAACTTGGACTGAAAAGTCACAGGACTGTGGGAGTCACTTGGACAGAGTTGCTGAGTTCCAGGGACCATGCTCGTCGTGCTGAGAGGGACCCAGAGGACCGGTGATGCAGTTTTTTGTTGCCTGCGTTGCAGGGGGAAGATTCCGTCGACCCACGGGAGATTTCTTCAGAGCTCCTGGTGCAGAAAGGAGGCAGGCTACCCCCAGAGCATGCACCACCAGGAAACAGTCGAGAAAGCCGGCAGGATGAAGCGATACAAGGTTGCAGTAGTCATCTTTGCTACTTTGTTGCGGTTTTGCAGGAGTCCTGAGCAGGCAGCGGTCGATCCTTTGGCAGAAAGGTGAAGAGGGAGATGCAGAGGAACTCTGGTGAGCTCTTGTATTCGGTATCTGAAGAATTCCCCAAAGCAGAGACCCTAAATAGCCAGAAAAGGAGGTTTGACTACCTAGGAAGGAGGATAGGCTAGTAAGAAAGGTAAGAGCCTATCAGAAGGAGTCTCTGACGTCACCTGCTGGCACTGGCCACTCAGAGCAGTCCAGTGTGCCAGCAACACCTCTGTTTCCAAGAAGGCAGAGGTCTGGGGCACACTGGAGGAGCTCTGGGCACCTCCCCTGGGAGGTGCAGGTCAGGGGAGTGGTCACTCCCTTTACCTTTGTCCAGTTTCGCGCAAGAGCAGGGCTGGGGGATACCTAAACCGGTGTAGACTGGCGTATGCAGAGATAGGCAGCATCTGTGCCCATCAAAACATTTCCAGAGGCTGGGAGAGGCTACTCCTCCCCAGCCATCACACCTGTTTCCAAAGGGAGAGGGTGTCACACCCTCTCTCAGAGGAAATCCTTTGTTCTACCTTCCTGGGCCAGGGCTGCCTGGACCCCAGGAGGGCAGAAACCTGTCTGAGGGGTTGGCAGCAGTAGCAGCTGCAGTGGAGACCCCCGAAAGGCACTTTGGCAGTACCCGGGTTCTGTGCTAGAGACCCAGGGGATCATGGAATTGTCTCCCCAATGCCAGAATGTCATTGGGGTGACAATTCCATGATCTTAGACATGTTACATGGCCATGTTCGGAGTTACCATTGTGACGCTATACAGAGGTAGTGACCTAAGTATAGTGCATACGTGTAATGGTGTCCCCGCACTCACAAAGTCCGGGGAATTTGCCCTGAACAATGTGGGGGCACCTTGGCTAGTGCCAGGGTGCCCACACACTAAGTAACTTTGCACTCAACCTTCACCAGGTGAAGGTTAGTCATATAGGTGACTTATAAGTTACTTAAGTGCAGTGGTAAATGGCTGTGAAATAACGTGGACGTTATTTCACTCAGGCTGCACTGGCAGGCCTGTGTAAGAATTGTCAGAGCTCCCTATGGGTGGCAAAAGAAATGCTGCAGCCCATAGGGATTTCCTGGAACCCCAATACCCTGGGTACCTCAGTACCATATACTAGGGAATTATATGGGTGTTCCAGTATGCCAATGTGAATTGGTGAAATTGGTCACTAGCCTGTTAGTGACAATTTGGAAAGCAGAGAGAGCATAACCACTGAGGTTCTGGTTAGCAGAGCCTCAGTGAGACAGTTAGTCATCACACAGGGAACACATACAGGGCACATACTTATGAGCACTGGGGCCCTGCCTGGCAGGGTCCCAGTGACACATAGATTAAAACAACATATATAGAGTGAAATATGGGGGTAACATGCCAGCAAAGATGGTACTTTCCTACATTCTGTCTCTTAAGGTCTCTCACTAGCATATCTCTGAGGTCAATGACTCATAATCCTTTAAGGTCATTCTCGACATCCTGTGGCAAAAGAGAAAAAGGGTTATTTGGGTAATCAGCTGCCTTTTTGCTTCCATGGCTTGAGCACGTAACAAAAAGTGATATTATTTGATGGGATGGGTAATAGTCTTGGATTCTTAAAGGGACAGTCTTATTTCCTAAATATTAAGAATTTCTCTGCATTTCTGTTCACTGTTTACCTATTGTACAGAAGAGGTTTTCGTTATGCTGCAACAAAGTTTTTTGTTTATTTCCAGTTGTTCCTATCCCATGTTCTTGTAATTTTGTAATATATATGTAATGGAAAAACATTTGGCATTTGGTAAATTGGCTTTAACTAGGTCGTAGTTTTCTATGTTGCTACTTGAGTGCAGTGGGAAGGCTTTCATATGAAGTTATGTTTGGACTTGCAGATGGGGGTCACACCCGAATTTCACAGTTATCATAATTACAGACCTACAGACCTACATGTGTAGGAGCAAGTTCATACTTGCTTACATGCAATGAAGGTTTTACTAAAGCTCAAATCGATTAAATTTCCCTTCGTAAGAGTGATCCACATGTTAAACACCTGTGTGTCAGATTGGTGTAGGAATTTTGAAATAGCCTTTTCAACATTCAGTCGGCATTCAGCAAAAGAACATGAGTTACTTACCTGTAACTGTGGTCCTCCAGTATTGGTATCTTTCATAGATTCACATGCTTGAATCATTCCCCGTCGTCGAAGTGGGAGTCCCACGGTACATAGAAAGCAATAAATAAAGAAACATTTTTTTTTTTTTTTTTTTCATTGAAGTCAATAGGAAAAAACACCTTCAATTGTAGAACTATCAGCCTCTTTAGAAAGAGCCCAAATTTCAGCCAATCAGGCGTGACCACCCCTTTAGAACCCTCAGCACAGAGGCTCAGTCTCTCAGATTTCTCCGCACTCGAGATTACAGGAAAAAACCAAAGGAGGTGAGCCTCTCTGGGGAGGAGGGTGGGTCGCATGTGAATCTATGAAAGATACCAATACTGGAGAACCACAGTTACAGGTAAGTAACTCATTTTCTTCTCCAGTATTGGGGTATCTTTCATAGATTCACATGCTTGAATCAGAATAGCCAGCAGTAAGAACAAAAGTTTGAATCCTGTAACACCAATAGTATACCTATGTATAATGCATGTTATCTAAATCTATATAGGCAATTAACATTTGCAAATTAAGCGCTAACCATATTAGCTATATAAACCATCTATATATATATATATATATATACACATCTATATATATATAACATATACCTATACCCACACACATGAAACTATATACTTTAAATTACTCTTCAAACAATACAGAGAGGATGGAGGGTAAGAGGTTATTGGCTCACCTTATGCAAATAAATTACGCAATACCGCTTGTCCTACCGCAGCATCCACCTTGTCAGAAGCTTCTAGGCAGTAATGCTGGGTGAAAGTGTGAGCACGTGTCCATGTTGCCGCTTTGCAGATCTGATTCAGAGGGACTCCAGCGAATAGAGCTGTTGAAGTGGATACCGCTCTAGTGGAATGCGCTCTGACACTGGATGGTAATGGCTTCCCTGCCAACTGGTGGCACAACTGAATGGCGGAAGAGATCCAGCGCGCTATAGTCTGTTTAGTGACTGCCTTACCCTTATTGAACTTTCCATAGCTGCTAAATAATTGTTCAGATTTACGGAAGCCGCTTGTCCTTTGAATATAAAATTTTAAACAGCGTTTAATGTCTAAAGAATGTAGAGCTCGTTCCGCTGCCGTTTGCGGATTTGGAAAAAATGTTCTGAGAATCACCGGTTCATTTAGGTGAAAAGATGATGGGACTTTAGGTAGAAACTTTGGATTAGTTCTCAAAATGACCACCTCTGGCTTGAATTGGAGGAAAGGTGGAGAAATTGTGAAGGCTTGGATATCGCGGACTCTCTTTGCCGACGTCAAGGCCAGAAGTAGAGCTGTTTTAAAAGAGATGAACTTGAGATCCACTTTATGAATGGGTTCGAACGGATGTTTCATTAATTGGGAGAGCACAATGTTCAAATGCCATTGCGGTGCAGGACGATGAACTGGTGGAAACATCCTAAATAAACCTTTAAGAAATTGTTTTATTATTCTGGACGACCATATTGAAGGTGACTAAGACGTCCGTCGGAAACGGGATATGGCCGCCAGATGCACCCTAATAGATGAATGTGACAGGCCAGATTTAGCCAAATGCAATAAATATGGCAAAATTTGCTCAGGAGATGACGCTAGATGGTGAACGTTGGAAGTTGAGCACCATAAACAAAACCTCTTCCACTTAAACTTGTATGTTCGGTTTGTAGACTGAGCTCTGGCGCAGGCAAGCACCTCCCTGCAATCCGGAGGGATATTTAATCCATCTAATTCATAGAATTCAGGAGCCAGGCTGATAAACGAAGAGATGTCGGGTTGGGATGACGAACCTGACCCTGGCTCATTGTTAACAAATCCGGTATTGCCTTCAGCCGAATGTGAGGTTGTTCCGAAAGTAATAGAAGTTCTGTGAACCAGAACTGGCGTGGCCATCTGGGAGCGATTAGTAGAATCCTGCATTGTTCCCTCTTCATCTTTTGCAGAAGCCTCGGGATGAGTGGAAGCGGGGGAAAAGCGTATGCATAAATCCCTGACCATCTGATCAAAAACGCATTCCCCTTTGATCCCCTCTGTGGACGCCAGCTTGCGAAGTGTTGGCATTTCTTGTTGTCTCTGGTCGTGACCAGATCTAGACTGGGTTTGCCCCAACGACGAAAGAGACTGTCGAGAACTGACTGATTGAGTTCCCACTCGTGACAGCTGGTTCGAGTCCTGCTTAAGGCATCTGCCCAGGTGTTGGTGATCCCTGGGAGATGTTCTGCCCTGATGGAAATTCGATGTTGAATTACCCAATGCCACAGTTTCTGCGCCTCCAGAGATAATGCCCGAGATCTTGTGCCTTCCTGCTTGTTGATGTAATGCATGACCGTGGTATTGTCTGTTCTTATCAAAACTGAAGAATCTCTGATGTTCGTGAGGAAGGATTTGAGTGCCAAGGCAACCGCTCTCAATTCCAATACATTTATGTGGAGCGTTGATTCTTGAGTGGACCATTTTCCCCTCACGGAAAGATCCTGCAAATGAGCACCCCATCCCTCTAGGGATGCATCTGTTGTTACTACATGTATGGTCCTGTCTTTCAGAAATGACAGACCGTCGGAAACGAGGGGAGTTTCCTTCCACCACCTGAAAGCCTGCTTTGCTGAAGGTGTTATTCGAATTACATCGTCGAAAGAGCCTTCTATCTGCTTCCATTGATTGTATAATTGTTGTTGAAGAGTCCTCATGTGTAGACGACAGTTCTTTATCAATGGAATGCAAGACAATAGGATCCCAAGAAAGGACTTGTAAGTCCGCACTGAAGCGGACTTTCTTTTGCTGAGACGTGTTGCTAAGTCTCGAAGTTTCTTTCTTCTGTCCTGCGAAGCAAACGCTTTCGCTTGCACAGTGTCCAAGATGGCTCCTAGAAACGTAATGTTCTGGGTAGGCTCTAGGTGAGACTTGGGATAACTGACTGTCAAGCCCAAAGCAACGAAAAAGGAGAGACATGTGTCCGTGTCCCTGGCAGCCTTCGATGTTGTACGTGCTTTTATTAGCCAGTTGTCTAAGTACGGGAACACCTGTACCCCTAATTGTCTGAGGTGGGCCGCCACTGGCGCCAAAACCTTGGTGAACACTCTTGGGGCCGACCTGAGGCCAAAAGGCAACACTCTGAACTGGAAATGAATGCCTGCAACCCTGAACCGCAAGAATTTCCGATGATTGGGGTGAATGGGAATGTGGAAATATGCGTCCTGAAGATCTAACGATGTCATAAAATCCCCTCGGTTGAGCAGGCGCAGGACGTCTTGAAGAGAGATCATGCGAAAAGATTGTTTCTTGAGGTATTTGTTGAGCGAATGAAGGTCTAGAATAGGCCTCCAGTCCCCGGTCTTCTTCCGGATAAGGAAGAAACAGGAGTAAAAACCTGTTCCCCTCTGGCTCTTTGGTACGATCTCTATTGCTCCCTTCCTCATTAAAATAGCAATCTGTTCCATAAGCTCGTTGAGATGGGCTGGCGGGGGACCTCTTGATGGTACTTGAGGGGGAGGTTGATTGAATTCTAGTTTATGCCCCCGGTTGATAATATCCAATACCCATTTGTCTGTAGTTATACTGGACCACTGGTGTAGAAATTTGGAAATTCTTCCCCCTATAAGAGTGTTGATATAGGGGCTGGGTGCAGACACTTGATGAGGGTCACTGCTTTCTTGCTGTTTCTTTTGCCCTGAACGCCGACTTTCCTTTCGCTTGTTGCCTGAAGCGAGCGGATGAATGCTGATGAAAGGAATGCGGTTGTTGCTGGCCGAAGGTTGAACGAAATTGACCTTGGTAAGAGGAGTAATGCCGATATTGTTGAGAGCCTCCTCTATATGAAAAGGTTCCTCTCCCTCTCGCTCCCCGAAAGGGTTGCCTCTTGTACTGTAGCGTTGCCAATGATCTGGCTGTCTCAGTGTCTGCCTTAATCGACTGTAATGCATCATCGACATGCTTGCCAAACAAAAGCTCGCCATCATACGGCATGTCCAGAATTTTCAATTGAACTTCAGGCCTAAACGAGGTAGCCTTAAGCCACCCCTGGCATCTAAGTACGGCCGCTCCGGCCAACTGTCGAAATCCTGTAGAGGAAACATCAATTGCAGAGTCTATGATTTCAACCGAAATCCTTTCTCCTTCTTGCAGAATTCTACGTGCTTCTACTCTACTGCTCTCAGGCAATATATCTATGAATTGTGACATGTCAGACCACATCTGGCGATCGTATCTCCCCAGTATTGCTAGAGAATTAGCTACTCTCACAGTGGTGGCAGCCATAGTTGAAAACTTGGCTGCTGAGTCCAAACGACGTCCTTCCTTGTCTGGAGGGGCAGTCAGAGATGCCGATGGATTCCTGGACCTCCTCTGAGCTGCCTGCGAAATAACCAAATCCGGTTTAGGATGGCTGATCAAACATGCTGGGGAGTTGTCTGGTGCCTTATACTTCTTCTCTAGTCTCGGTAAGACTGCGGGAATGGAGGACCGAGTCTGCATTACCTTTAGGCCCTCCTCCCAAATGAAATCAACAATGGGTATGGCCCTTACCGATTTCCTAGTGTCTTCTTTAAAGTCATAAAGAAAGCAGTCCGACTGTTTCGAAGTAATTGGCAGCTGGAATCTTTTCGCAGCTCTTTCCATGACACTATGGAAACTCCCAATGTCCTGCGGTGGAGAGTCCACTGGCGGTGGTGTAGACGGAGATGGAGTTTGGATTTGATACTCATCCCACTCCGGAATGAGAGAATCCGAGTCCTGTATCTCCCCTTCTTCTTGCTCCTCCTCGGATGAAGGTGAAGCAACACCCTGAACCGATGAAGGTGCTGTGGTACGGCCCAGAAATTCTGAAGGTCTAGCCAGAGTGGACACTGGCGTCTGTGGAGGTTGTACACAGTTCCGAAATAAGTTTAAGAAGAGAGAGAGAAAAGAAAAGGAGTCCTGACATCCGGGAACGCGACCCCAGGGTAGGTGCTACTGAGGACATCGGCTACCTGATAAATTTTCGGTGAGCCAGGCAAGAGGCCAGCGTGATCCCATGGAGCCTGTTCTTTAAGTGAAGATGGGCGACTAATAGGAAAGAAAAGCCAGTCCGGTTTAATCTTAGTAAGTGACTGATGACGCCTTGATTGTGAGCGTTAGTCAGCAGGAGTATAGGTATATTGATTTTTTTAGAGTAATTTTTTGATTTAGTAGGTCCTGAAGAAGCGTCACTGGATCCTGTGGGACCATCAGAGACGCGAAACATGTCGACCGCATACTAAGGAGGACTGGATTATTTCCACCATCCTCTACTTTTGAGTGTTTTGCGTGAGTGTCTGAGCATTACCTCTGATTCCACTCCCTGCATTCTTTTAACCTTGACCATTTCCCAATAGCAAGCAATAAATCATTGAGTGAGGGATCTGAGCCAATTTTATTTTTCTCTCTCTTGTGGATTTGTCCACTCTCGGATCCATATTAGGTTCCGCGGCATCATCGAGTATATAAAAGATCTCCGGCAAAGAGCCCCCCTCCGGGGGGTGCCCATCAGACATTGCAGTGCCGGTCTGACGAGGAGCTGTCCGATGATGAAGCATGACACCAATTAAGGTGTGTGAGGACCATTGCTCCTGATTTTCAGGACTCCTTTTCTTTTCTCTCTCTCTTCTTAAACTTATTTCGGAACTGTGTACTACTTTATATTAGCATAGTATTGGGAGAACGTACACTGGACCGCCCAATACTCCCTTTCCCCCCTTTTTTATTGAAGTCTGTAGAGGTTGTACCGGTGTAGAAGAACCAGCTGGAGGAAATCTCAAATAATAATCTTGCATCATCTGTTGAAGGTTGTTTATCAACGAGACCGGCATCTGGACTGTCTGCTCTTGTTGTTGTAGATGACTTTGATCCTGCTGGTCCGAATAATGGTGAAGATCCTCCTCCTCATCGTCCTCTTGGCACTTAATGCGTAGTTCAGATGGACTACGTGCCACCGGAAAAAAGCCGTCATCAGAATAAACATCACTGTCATCATCTTCATCAGCAAGTAGATGCTGCGGAGGAATTGGTGGAACCTTGCTGGGCGATGTATGAGATGGAAGCAATAAAGAAGACTTGCTCTTTACAGGTAAAATTCTCTGCGGTAAATAAGGAGATGTTCCAAAGTGAGGATAATGAGTCGTCGACGGAGCTGCCGTCGACGGAGCACTCGTCAATGGTGTTCTCGTCGACGGTGTAGGCGTCGACGGAGCCGTTGTCGGTGTAAGCGGCCTCGGTGCTGCCAGTGTCGACGAAGGTGTCGTCGACAAAGTCAATATTGCTACGCCCTCCGTCGACGGGGTTGCCGTCAATGGGGCTGTCGTCGACAGGTGCGTCGTCGTCGGTATTTTCGACGGTGAAACCGACGGTGATCTTCTGAATTTTCTCGTTGATGAATGCGTCGACGGCAAAGATTTCAGCTTCTTACCCGTCGACGGCTTCTTTATTTTCAAGGTGTGCGATGACGACGGACCATACTTCAGACTCACCAACGTTATCACCATAGATGATAGTAGAGACGAAGTTACTATCATCGGTGATGGAGGAGCCGTAAACGTGGTCGTCACTGTAGTCGTTGTCGTAGGAAGACCTGTCGTCGACGGAGCGCTCGTCGACGGTGTCGTCGACGGTGTAGATTTTCTGGACGTCGACGGAGGCAGTGAGCTTGAAGGCCTCTTAAGCTTCTTTGATGAAGCAGCAGGTGTGGATGGCTCTGAGTGAACCTTGCCTCATGCTACCTTGGATGTTGAAGGTAGATCCCCTGGCTTGTCCTTAAAAGCATGCAGCTTTTTAGCTGACTTACTGCTTGAAGGGGATAGGCTCTCCACCGACCTCTTCCTTTTCTTTGAGGTGACAGAAGTGTCACTCTCCCCCTCAGAAAGAGCTTCCCTTGCCTTTCTTTTCTGGAGCCAAAGCAGGAGCCTGGCTTCTCTGTCCCTCAGAGTCTTGTTGGGAAAGGTCCTGCAGATCTTACAGTCCTTGACCTTGTGCTCTGGATGTAAGCAGTAGATACATTCCTTGTGAGGATCCTCACAGTGAAGTCTCAATTTTCCACAGGTCCCACAGGGCCTAAAGAGACCTTTTCTTGTAGACATGATGGAAAAAACTTCTGTAGAAAAAGTCAAGTGAAAATTTCCAAGAATTTCTCTTGAAGAAATAGAAAACTGAGCAGAGCTCAGGGAGACTCCCTTACACACGACGTGCGGTAGAAAATCTGAGAGACTGAGCCTCTGTGCTGAGGGTTCTAAAGGGGTGGTCACGCCTGATTGGCTGAAATTTGGGCTCTTTCTAAAGAGGCTGATAGTTCTACAATTGAAGGTGTTTTTTCCTATTGACTTCAATGAAAAAAAAAAAAAAAAAAGAAGTTTTTCTTTATTTATTGCTTTCTATGTACCGTGGGACTCCCACTTCGACGACGGGGAATGATTCAAGCATGTGAATCTATGAAAGATACCCCCATACTGGAGAAGACTCACTGGCCTTAGAGCTACCCCAACTATGCAGATGAGTTTAGAGACACTTAAGAAAGTACAGGTTCAACCGATTGAAGGAAAATATGTTACTAAGAAGAAAGAGCCTGATTTAGAGTTTGGTGGACAGAGTAGTGTCCGCTGGGATGGAGGAGGACATTGCCTAGACCATCTTGAGCGTACACAGACGGCCAAATATAAAGAAGATTGCCTGCTCAGCAGTCATCGCTGTACATCGATGGGAACTGCTTGCTATCACAGGAATCCTTTCAAGGCACAAAATGTTTGATGGATGGTCACCAACGGTTTTGACAGCTGTCCCCCAAACTTTTGACATTTTTTGTTTTTCAGAAACAAACTCCTAAACACGCACAACTACATATCTCCACACCCTGTTTTATTTCCCCAGGATGTGGGCATCATTTTTGTTTTTTCCTGCCCCTCACCGCCAGTTTTTTCCAGGCAGAGATGGTCAAGAAAAAAAGACATTACAGATGGTACAATGCCCTTCCTCTGACAGCCCGTAGTCTGCTGGGCCGTCAGAGGAAGTATCCCATCAACTCAGCCAACGAAGTTCCTTCAAAGGAATATTTAAGGCCCACTCATTTCTAAATCAGGTGGGAAGACTGAGAGTTTAGCAGGCAGGATAGTCCATTGTGTATCCTGTTCGTGAATCTCTAAATCATCCCCAAAATAATTTGGATTTTCAAAGGGTTACTAATGCTCCAACATACAAGAATGAAATTCCAAATATATTGATAGAGAAATATCCCCAGACATAGCCAGCAACCAACTGTGAGAAGGTAGCCTTTTTCTAGCATTGTTACCCCCACTTTTGGCCTGTTTGTGAGTATATGTCAGGGTGTTTTTAGTGTCTCACTGGGATCCTGCTAGCCAGGACCCCAGTGCTCATAGTGAAAACCCTATTTGTCAGTGTGCTTTATATGTCTCACTGGGACCCTGCTAGCCAGGACCCCAGTGCTCATAGGTTGTGGCCTGTACGTGTATCCCTGTGTAGTGCCTAACTGTCACTGAGGCTCTGCTAACCAGAACCTCAGTGCTTATGCTCTCTTTGCCTTTCACATTGTCCCTATAGGCTAGTGACCATTTTCACCAATTCAAATATAATATTCTCTATTCTAATTATAATTCCCTAGGGTACCTAGGTGCCCAGGGCATTGGGGTTCCAGGAGATCCTTATGTGCTGCAGAATTTCTTTTGCCACCCATAGGGAGCTCAGACAATTCTTACACAGGACTGCCACTGCAGCCTGAGTGAAATAACATCCACGTTATTTCACAGTAATTTTTACACAGCACTTAAGTAACGTATAAGTCACCTATATGGCTAACCCTCACTTAGTGAAGGTTAGGTGCGAAGTTACTACGTGTGAGGGCACCCTGGCAGTCTATACCTGTTCAGGGAACCCCCCCAGTCCCTGCTCTGGTGCGAAACTGGACAGAGGAAAGGGGAGTGACCACTCTCCTGTCCATCACCACCCCAGGGGTGGTGCCCAGAGCTCCTCCAGTGTGTCCCAGACCTCTGCCATCTTGAATCCAGAAGTGTGAGGGCACAATGGAGGCCTCTGGGTGGCCAGTGCCAGCAGGTGACATCAGAGACCCCTCCTGACAGGTGCTTACCTCACTAGGTGGCCAATCCTCCTCTAAGGGCTATTTAGGGTCTCTCCTGTGGGGTTTTCCTCAGATAACGACGTGCAAGAATTCACCAGAGTTCCTCTGCATCTCCCTCTTCGACTTCTGCCAAGGATTGACCGCTGACTGCTCCAGGATGTAGGAAAGTACCATCTTGCCTGGCATGTTACCCCCATTTTTACTTGTATGTCAGTTTGTTTTTGCCTGTCTCACTGGGATCCTGCTAGCCAGGACCCCAGTGCTCATAGTTTGTGGCCTGAATGTGTGTCCCAGTGTAGCGACTAACTGTGTCACTGAGGCTCTGCTAATCAGAACCTCAGTGCTTATGCTCTGTATGTCTTTAAAATTGTCACTATAGGCTAGGGACCATTTTCGCCTATTCTAATTGGCCACTGAAACACCCTTATAATTCCATAGTATATGGTACCTAGGTACCCAGAGTATTTGGGTCTCTCCTGTGGGCTTTTCCTCAGATAACGAATGCAAGAATTCAGCAGAGTTCCTCTGCATCTCCCTCTTCGACTTCAGCCAAGGATCGACCGCTGACTGCTCCAGGATCGACCGCTGACTGCTCCAGGACGCCTGCAAAGCTGCAACAAAGTAGCAAGAAGACTACCAGCGACATTGTGGCACCTAATCCTGCCAGCTTTCTCGACTGTTTCCTGGTGGTGCATGCTATGGGGGCTGTCTGCCTTCACCCTGCACTGGAAGCCAAGAAGAAATCTCCCGTGGGTTGACGGAATCTTCCCAGTCCTCTGGGTCCCCTCTCATCGTGATGAGCGCGGTCCCTTGAACACATGTGCTGGATCCAAGTGACCCCGACAGTCCAGTGGTCCATCTGTCCAAATTTGGAGGAGGTAAGTCCTTGCCTCCCCACGCCAGCCAGTAATCCTATGTACTGCGTGAACTGCAGCTGCTAGGGCGTCTGTGCACTTTTGCAAGGAATCCTTCATGCACAGCCTAGCCCAGGTCCCCAGCACTCCTTCCTGCATTGCTGAACTCGCTGAGTAGGTCACAGGCTTCATGGGACCCTCATTTGTAGTGTTGAGACGACCGCCATGCTCAGTTTTCTTGATCTCGTGTTCAAGTACTTCAGCGGGTGCTGCCTTCTTGTGCGTGGGCTCTCTGTGTTGCTGAGGGCCCCCTCTGTCTCCTCTTCCAAGTGGCGACCTCCTGGTCCTTCCTGGACTCGGGCAGCACCATTTGTCTTCAACTGCGACCTTTGCAGCTAGCAAGGCTTGTTTGCGGTCTTTCTCCACAGAAACAACTATCCATCCTCCAGCCCTCTGTAGGACATCTTCTGTGTAAAGGAGAAGTTCCTGGCATCTTCCGTTGTTGCTGACTCTTCAGCTTCTTCCACCCAAAGGCAGTCATTTTGCGTCTTCATCCAGGGTTTAGTGGGCTCCTGCCCCCCATGGACACTTTCACGACTCTTGGACTTGGTCCCCTTCCTTTACAGGTCTTCAGGTCCAGGAATACGTCTTCAGTGCTTTGCAGTCCGTTGTGGTATTTGCAGAATCTCCTATCACAACTTTAGTGTGTTTTTGGAGAAGTAGGGTCCCTTTACTCCCACTTTTCAGGGTCTTGGGGTGGGGTATCTAGGACACCCTTAGTGTTTCCTGACACTCCCAGCGACCATCTACACAATACACTAGGCCAGGGGTCCATAAGTGGTTCGCATTCCTGTAGGAAAGTACCATCTTGCCTGGCATGTTACCCCCATTTTTCACTGTATATATGTTGTTTTAGTTGTATGTGTCACTGGGACCCTGCCAGCCAGGGCCCCAGTGCTCATAAGTGTGCCTGAATGTGTTACCTGTGTTATGACTAACTGTCTCACTGAGGCTCTGCTATCCAGAACCTCAGTGGTTATGCTCTCTCATTTCTTTCCAAATTGTCACTAACAGGCTAGTGACCAATTTCACCAATTCACATTGGCATACTGGAACACCCTTATAATTCCCTAGTATATGGTACTAAGGTACCCAGGGTATTGGGGTTCCAGGAGATCCCTATGGGCTGCAGCATTTATTTTGCCACCCATAGGGAGCTCTGACAATTCTTACACAGGCTTGCCACTGCAGCCTGAGTGAAATAACGTCCACATTATTTCACAGCCATTTACCACTGCACTTAAGTAACTTATAAGTCACCTATATGTCTAACCTTTACCTGGTAAAGGTTAGGTGCAAAGTTACTTAGTGTGTGGGCACCCTGGCACTAGCCAAGGTGCCTCCACATTGTTCAGGGCAAATTCCCCGGACTTTGTGAGTGCGGGGACACCATTACACATGTGCACTACACATAGGTCACCACCTATGTGTAGCTTCACAATGGTAACTCCGAATATGGCCATGTAACATGTCTATGATCATGGAATTGCCCCCTCTATGCCATCCTGGCATAGTTGGCACAATCCCATGATCCCACGGGTCTGTAGCTCAGACCCTGGTACTGCCAAACTGCCTTTTCAGGGGTTTCACTGCAGCTGCTGCTGCTGCCAACCCCTCAGACAGGTTTCTGCCCTCCTGGGGTCCAGCCAGGCTTGGCCCAGGATGGCAGAACAAAGGACTACCTCAGAGAGAGGGTGTTACACCCTCTCCCTTTGGAAAAAGGTGTTAAGGCAGGGGAGGAGTAGCCTCCCCCAGCCTCTGGAAATGCTTTCATGGGCACAGATGGTGCCCATTTCTGCATAAGCCAGTCTACACCGGTTCAGGGACCCCTCAGCCCTGCTCTGGCGCGAAACTGGACAAAGGAAAGGGGAGTGACCACTCCCCTGACCTGCACCTCCCCTGGGAGGTGCCCAGAGCTCCTCCAGTGTGCTCCAGACCTCTGCCATCTTGGAAACAGAGGTGCTGCTGGCACACTGGACTGCTCTGAGTGGCCAGGGCCAGCAAGTGACGTCAGAGACTCCTTCTGATAGGTTCCTTCAGGTGTTGCTAGCCTATCCTCTTTCCTAAGTAGCCAAACCCTCTTTTCTGGCTATTTAGGGTCTCTGCTTTGGGGATTTCCTTAGATAACGAATGCAAGAGCTCATCAGAGTTCCTCTGCATCTCTCTCTTCACCTTCTGCCAAGGAATCGACTGCTGACCGCGCTGGAAGCCTGCAAAACTGCAACAAAGTAGCGAAGACGACTACTGCAACTCTGTAACGCTGATCCTGCCGCCTTCTCGACTGTTTTCCTGGTGGTGCATGCTGTGGGGGTAGTCTGCCTCCTCTCTGCACTAGAAGCTCCGAAGAAATCTCCCGTGGGTCGACGGAATCTTCCCTCTGCTACCGCAGGCACCAAAGAACTGCATCACCGGTCCCCTGGGTCTCCTCTCAGCACGACGAGCGAGGTCCCTTGAATCCAGCAACTCTGTCCAAGTGACTCCCACAGTCCAGTGACTCTTCAGTCCAAGTTTGGTGGAGGTAAGTCCTTGCCTCCCCACCCCAGACTGCATTGCTGGGAACCGCGTCTTTTGCAGCTACTCCGGCCTCTGTACACTTCCGGCAGAAATCCTTTGTGCACAGCCAAGCCTGGGTCCACAGCACTCTAACCTGCATTGCACAACTTTCTAAGTTGTCCTCCGGCGGCGTGGGACTCCTTTGTGCAACTTCGGGTGAGCACCATTTCACTCCTCTTTGTAGTGCCTGTTCTGGTACTTCTGCGGGTGCTGCCTGCTTCTGAGAGGCCTTCTTGCCTTGCTGGGCACCCCCTCTGTCCCCTGACGCAATTGGCGACATCCTGGTCCCTCCTGGGCCACAGCAGCATCCAAAAACCTTAACCGCAAAATTTACAGCTAGCAAGGCTTGTTGGCAGTCTTTCGGCAGGAAAATACTTCTGCACAACTCTTCACGACGTGGGACATCCATCCTCCAAAGGGAAACTTTCTAGCCCTTGTCGTTCCTGCAGAATCCTCAGCTTCTACTGCCTAGTCGTAGCTTCTTTGCACCCACAGCTGGCATTTCCTGGGCATTTGCCCATCTCTGAATTGCTTGTGACTTTTGGACTTGTCCCCTTGTTCCACAGGTACCCTCATTTGGAAATCCATCGTTGTTGCATTGTTGGTTTGTGTCTTTCCTGCAGAATTCCCCTATCACAACTTCTATGTCCTTTGGAGAACTTTAGTGCACTTTGCACTCACTTTTCAGGGTCTTAGGGTGGGCTATTTTTCTAACCCTCACTGTTTTCTTACAGTCCCAGCGACCCTCTACAAGGTCACATAGGTTTGGGGTCCATTCGTGGTTCGCATTCCACTTTTGGAGTATATGGTTTGTGTTGCCCCTATCCCTATGTGTCCCCATTGCATCCTATTGTAACTATACATTGTTTGCACTGTTTTCTAAGACTATACTGCATATTTTTGGTATTGTGTACATATATCTTGTGTATATTTGCTATCCTTATACTGAGGGTACTCACTGAGATACTTTGGCATATTGTCATAAAAATAAAGTACCTTTCTTTTTAGTATATCTGTGTATTGTGTTTTCTTATGATATTGTGCAAGTGACACTAGTGGTACTATAGGAGCTTTACTCGTCTCCTAGTTCAGCCTAAGCTGCTCTGCTAAGCTACCATTATCTATCAGCCTAAGCTGCTAGACACCCTATACACTAATAAGGGATACCTGGGCCTGGTGCATGGTGTAATTACCCCTTGGTACTCACTACAAGCCAGTCCAGCCTCCTACAATTCCACTTTCTTAGTATATGTTTTTTTTGTTGCCCCGAGGCCTATTGCATCCTATTGTATTCTACAGTGTTTGCACTACTTTTCCAACTGTTTACTTACCTGATTTTGGTTTGTGTGTAGATTTTGTGTATTTTACTTACCTCCTAAGGGAGTATATCCTCTGTGATATGTTTGGCACATTGTCACTAAAATAAAGTACCTTTATTTTTAATTACTCTGAGTATTGTGATTCTTATGATATAATGCTATATGATATAAGTGGTATAGTAGGAGCTTTGCATGTCTCCTAGTTCAGCCTAAGCTGCTCTGCTATAGCTACCTCTATCAGCCTAAGCTGCTAGAACACTACTGATCTACTAATAAGGGATATCTGGACCTGGCACAATGTGTAAGTACCATCAGGTACCCACTATAAGCCAGGCCAGCCTCCTACACCAACTAATAATAGGTCTGTATCCACTCGTACCAGGCCCAGTTCTGATTTGATTTAATCTATGACTGGTCTTCAACAGCCTGCAATTAAGTCAATGCACTATCTGAAGTATTCTATTAAGAGCATCTGCCATGACACAATAGAAAATAACTCAGAGCAATTCAGCTTCAAAACACAAACATGTTGCTGGTTTTCTGTGCCAATGCTTGTGAATCAAGCCCAGCGAGGTCAACCATAAGAAAATTGCTGCATCTTGGAAAAAACCTTAAAGCAGGTTGTAGAAGGACATATCTACATCAAACTGTTGAAGAAAGGGCTTAAACTGTCACATTTCCAGTGGTTACAATTCCTTTACACAGAGACAGGTGAGCTGCACAGAACACATTATGAACTTTATGAAGAAATCAGCATAAGCAGACCAGTCAAGGAAGGAATGGTTTCTTACCTGTAACTCCAGTTCTCTCGTAGGGGTATTTCCATGATAGTCATAAGCACTGAATAGTTCCGCGCGCCTGCGGGGACCCCGGAGCACTGTTGTGAAGTATATTCTTAAGTGCAATCATCAGCCCCTTGACAAAAAAGGTCTGTGAAAAACACTTAAGAATAATAATGTGCAGCCTATGTGAACAGCTACACAGGCCAAATTGTTAGAAGAAAAAACAGTTGTAGTGTAAATTCACGTTTAAACCTCTATTTATTCTATAAATACATAAATAAATACATTCTCATATTTTATTTACACCTATCATGAGAATAAAACAATGTATGGCAGTGTAGCCCATAGGCTGCCATTATACAGAATGAAAATAGAGCTGTGCCTTTAAGAAAGTACATTTCCTGTTTCCCATCATGCACAGCAAAAGGCAGTTGCCTCAGTTCTTTTTTGGAGGCTAGTAACCTGACATGGAGAAACAAAAAAAAAAATCATTTGTTGGAGTACCAACCTCAATAATACTCATGTTCTATGTCAACTCCACCGGGGAGGAGGGAGGGTTGCTTATGACTATCATGGAAATACCCCTACGAGAGAACTGGAGTTACAGGTAAGAAACCATTCCTTCTCTCGTAGGGGATTTCCATGTATAGTCATAAGCACTGAATAGAGTAGCAAGCCCATCCCCATAACCGCGGTGGAGTAGACAGAAGAGTACTGAGAAAACATGAATCATGCAAATAAATTCTTGAGCAAGGCCTGTCCAACCTGCGCATCTGCCCTAGCGTCTGTATCAAGGCAGTAATGCTTAGTAAAGGTATGGACCGACTTCCAAGTGGCAGCCTTGCATATTTCTGCCAAAGGGACATTTCTCATCAAGGCTGCAGTAGCTGCCTTCCCTCTGGTAGAGTGGGCTTTTGGCCTACCACCAAGGGATTTGTTTGCTAACTGATAACATAACATTATACATGAAACAATCCACCTGGATAAAGATTGTTTAGACGTGCCCAATCCTGTTCTGATTGGGCCATAGTTAATAAAAAGCTGCTGTGATTTTCGTAAGCTTTTTGTCCTGTCCAAGTAAAATTTCAAGACTCTCTTTACATCCAGAGAGTGCAGAGTTCTCTCAGCAGGAGTAGCTGGATTCTGAAAGAAAGTCGGTAATGAAATTGTTTGGTTCACATGGAAGTCGGAGACTACCTTAGGTAAAAATTTTGGATGAGTTCTCATTACCACTTTCGCAGAATGAAAAACCGTGTAGGGTTCCTGAGCGCAAAGGGCCTGGATTTCGCTGACCCTACGCGCTGAAGTGATTGCCACCAGAAAAGCAGTTTTCCATGTGAGATGCTGCAGCGATTGTAGGAGGCTGGACTGGCTTGTAGTGAGTACCAAGGGGTACTTGCACCTTGCACCAGGCCCAGTTATCCCTTATTAGTGTATAGGGTGTCTAGCAGCTTAGGCTGATAGATAATGGTAGCTTAGCAGAGCAGCTTAGGCTGAACTAGGAGACGTGTGAAGCTACTACAGTACCACCTAGTGTCATATGCACAATATCATAAGAAAACACAATACACAGTTATACTAAAAATAAAGGTACTTTATTTTTATGACAATATGCCAAAGTATCTTAGAGTGTACCCTCAGTGAGAGGATAGGAAATATACACAAGATATCTATACACAATAGCAAAAATATGCAGTATAGTCTTAGAAAACAGTGCAAACAATGTATAGTTACAATAGGATGCAATGGGGAAACATAGGGATAGGGGCAACACAAACCATATACTCCAGAAGTGGAATGCGAACCACGAATGGACCCCAAACCTATGTGACCTTGTAGAGGGTCGCTGGGACTATTAGAAAATAGTGAGAGTTAGAAAAATAACCCTCCCCAAGACCCTGAAAAGTGAGTGCAAAGTGCACTAAAGTTCCCCTAAGGACAAAATAGTCGTGTTAGAGGGAAAATGCAAGGAAAACACAAATCAGCAATGCAACAACGATGGATTCCTGACTGAGGGTACCTGTGGAACAAGGGGACCAAGTCCAAAAGTCACAAGCAGCTCGGAGATGGGCAGATGCCCAAGAAATGCCAGCGGTTGGTGCAAAGAAGCTCTTACTAGGCTGAAGAACTGTGAATACTGCAGGAACAACAAGGGCTAAAGACTTCCCCTTTGGAGGATGGATCCCTCAAGCCTTGGAGAGTCGTGCAAAAGTGTTTTCCCGCCGGATGGACGCCAACAAGCCTTGCTACACGCAAATCGTGCGTTTAGCGTTTTTGGACGCTGCTGGGGACCAGGAGGGACCAGGAGGGACCAGGAGGTCGCAAATTGGACCTGCAGAGAGAGGGGACGTCGAGCAAGACAAAGAGCCCTCACTAAAGCAGGTAGCACCCGGAGAAGTGCCAGAAACAGGCACTACGAGGATGCGTGAAACGGTGCTTGCCGAAGTTGCACAAAGGAGTCCCACGTCGCCGGAGACCAACTTAAAAAGTCGTGCAATGCAGGTTAGAGTGCCGTGGACCCAGGCCTGGCTGTGCACGAAGGATTTCCGCCGGAAGTGCACAGGGGCCGGAGTACCTTGCAAAGTCGCGGTTCCCAGCAATGCAGCCCAGCGAGGTGAGGCAAGAACTTACCTCCACCAAACTTGGGCTGAAGAGTCACTGGACTGTGGGGGTCACTTGGACGGTGTCGCTGGATTCGAGGGACCTCGCTCGTCGTGCTGAGAGGAGACCCAAGGGACCGGTAATGCAGCTTTTTGGTGCCTGCGGTTGCAGGGGGAAGATTCCGTCGACCCACGGGAGATTTCTTCTGAGCTTCTGGTGCAGAGAGGAGGCAGGCTACCCCCACAGCATGCACAAGCAGGAAAACAGTCGAGAAGGCGGCAGGATCAGCGTTACAGAATTGCAGTAGTCGTCTTTGCTACTATGTTGCAGGTTTGCAGGCTTCCAGCGCGGTCAGCGGTCGATTCCTTATCAGAAGGTGAAGAGGGAGATGCAGAGGAACTCGGCTGAGCTCATGCATTCGTTATCTAAAGTTTCCCCAGAGACAGAGACCCTAAATAGCCAGAAAAGAGGGTTTGGCTACCTAGGAGAGAGGAAAGGCTACTAACACCTGAAGGAGCCTATCAGCAGGAGTCTCTGATGTCACCTGGTGGCACTGGCCACTCAGAGCAGCCCAGTGTGCCAGCAGCACCTCTGTTTCCAAGATGGCAGAGGTCTGGAGCACACTGGAGGAGCTCTGGACACCTCCCAGGGGAGGTGCAGGTCAGGGGAGTGGTCACTCCCCTTTCCTTTGTCCAGTTTCGCGCCAGAGCAGGGGCTAAAGGGTCCCTGAACCGGTGTAGACTGGCTTATGCAGAATTGGGCACATCTGTGCCCAACAAAGCATTTCCAGAGGCTGGGGGAGGCTACTCCTCCCCTGCCTTCACACCATTTTCCAAAGGGAGAGGGTGTCACACCCTCTCTCAGAGGAAGTTCTTTGTTCTGCCATCCTGGGCCAGGCCTGGCTGGACCCCAGGAGGGCAGCTGCCTGTCTGAGGGGTTGGCAGCAGCAGCAGCTGCAGAGAAACCCCAGGAAGGGCAGTCTGGCAGTACCAGGGTCTGTGCTACAGACCACTGGGATCGGGGAATTGTACCAACAATGCCAGGATGGCATAGAGGGGGCAATTCCATGATCATAGACATGTTACATGGCCATATTCGGAGTTACCATGGTGAAGCTACATATAGGTAGTGACCTATATGTAGTGCACGCGTGTAATGGTGTCCCCGCACTCACAAAGTTCAGTGAATTGGCTCTGAACAATGTGGGGGCACCTTGGCTAGTGCCAGGGTGCCCTCACACTAAGTAACTTTGCACCTAACCTTTACCAGGTAAAGGTTAGACATATAGGTGACTTATAAGTTACTTAAGTGCAGTGTAAAATGGCTGTGAAATAACGTGGACGTTATTTCACTCAGGCTGCAGTGGCAGGCCTGTGTAAGAATTGTCAGAGCTCCCTATGGGTGGCAAAAGAAATGCTGCAGCCCATAGGGATCTCCTGGAACCCCAATACCCTGGGTACCTCAGTACCATATACTAGGGAATTATAAGGGTGTTCCAGTAAGCCAATGTAAATTGGTAAAAATAGTCACTAGCCTGTCAGTGACAATTTAGAAAGAAATGAGAGAGCATAACCACTGAGGTTCTGATTAGCAGAGCCTCAGTGAGACAGTTAGTCACTACACAGGTAACACATTCAGGCACACTTATGAGCACTGGGGCCCTGGGTTACCAGGGTCCCAGTGACACATACAACTAAAACAACATATATACAGTGAAAAATGGGGGTAACATGCCAGGCAAGATGGTACTTTCCTACAGCGATGCCTTATGTATCGGCTCGAATGGAGGCAGCATCAGACGTGATAAGACAACGTTCAGTTCCCATGGAGGAGAAGGCTTTCTAATGGGGGGAAAAACCTTTTTTAAACCTTCAAGGAAGTCCTTAATAATCGGAATCCGAAAAAAGGAAGTTTGTGAAGGACTCTTTCTGTATGCCGTTACGGCCGCCATGTGAACTTTTATTGAAGACAGTTGTAGGCCCGATTTTGGCAAACTTAACAAGTATGGCAGGATCGATTGTTCTCCACAGGAAACCGGGTCAATGTTGTTGTGTAGACACCAAATGCAGAATCTCTTCCACTTGCTTGCATAGGCTGATCGTGTGGAAGGGCGCTTTGCTTCTTTCAGAATTTCCATACAGTCCTGAGGTAGGTTCAAGTGTCCATATTGCACTATCTCAGGAGCCATGCTGCCAAACTCAACGATGAGGGGTTGGGATGAGATATCTGCCCTCTGAACTTCGTGAGCAGGTCCGGACGATATGGTAGCCTGATGTGTGGTTTGAGTGACCGGTGAAGAAGGTCTGGGAACCACCACTGGCGTGGCCACTCAGGAGCAAATAGGATCATTTTGGTCTGAGCATTGGACAGCTTCTGGAGGACCGCCGGAATCAGGGGAAGCGGTGGAAAGGCGTAAAGAAATGCTCCTGACCAGCTTATCCACAGGGCATTTCCCAGTGTCCCTGGATGGTAATATCTGGAGGCGAAGTTTTGGCATTTTTTGTTTTCTGGGGTTGCGAATAGGTCTGTAGAGGGGGTACCCCAGAGTGCGAAAATGGAATGAACGACGTCGTCGTGTAGTACCCATTCGTGGTTCTCGTCCATTACCCGACTGAGGGCATCCGCTTGAACATGCTGGATGCCGGGCAGGTGAGTTGCCACTAGCGACAGGTTGCTGGCTAGAAGCCAATGCCAGATTGTCTGAGCCTCTCTGGATAAAATTCTGGACCTGGTGCCTCCTTGTTTGTTCACATAGTACATAGTGGCCACGTTGTCTGTCTGGAGAAGGAGAGTTTCTGTTCTCAGAGAGGGAAGGAAGGCTTTGAGCGCAAGGTGGACTGCGCGAAGTTCCAGCAGGTTGATGTGATAGAGACTCTCCCTCTGTGACCACTCGCCTTGGACTCGAAGATGTTCCATGTGCGCCCCCCATCCGAGCAGTGACGCATCTGTTACGATGGTTTGAGATGGAGGCCGTTGTTGGAACGGAACCCCCACCAAGAGATTGCTGGGTAAACACCACCACTTGAGGGATTGTAGGGTGTGAGGGGAAAGAAGGACTTTGTTCTCCGAATCGTCCCTCAGTTGACACCACTGATCCTCCAGATTTTCCTGCAATGGTCTCATATGGAGGCGAGCATTGGGAACAAGATGTATACAAGACGCCATCGAACCCAGTAGAGAAGCTATTAGTCTTGCAGTGGCTTGAGGTCTTTCCTGCAGTTGTTTGCACTTTTGGAGAATCGATAATCGTCGTTCCTCCGAAGGAAACACCTTTCCTAGCTTGGTATCTACAATGGCCCCTAAGTAATGCAACCTCTGAACAGGTGTTGCTGTAGATTTCAGGAGATTGACTTGAAGACCAAGTTTCTGCAACAGTTGTAGAGTCCATTTGAAATGCTGTTGCGCCTCGAGATAACTGGAGGCCTTTATGAGCCAATCGTCTAGATAGGGGTAGACGAATATTCGCTGTTTCCTCAAGTGGGCGACTACTACCGCCATGCTTTTGGAAAAGGTTCTCGGCGCTGATTTTAGGCCAAAAGGTAGAACTGCAAATTGGAAATGACGTTTTCCGACGGTGAACCTTAGGAATTTTCGATGTTTCTTGGTCACCGGGATATGAAAGTAAGCGTCGCAAAGGTCTATTGCACAGAGCCAGTCGCCCTGATGTAGATAGGTAAATTTGGTGTAAGGCTAACATCCTGAATTTTCCTTTGCGAATCCATTTGTTTGCTGTCCTCAGATCTAAAATGGGACGAAACTCTTGTTTGTCTTTTTTCGGTACAAGGAAATATCTCGAATAAATCCCCTTCCCTTGCTGGCTGATCGGAACGGGTTCTATGGCTCTTTTTTGCAAAAGGATATTGACCTCTAACTGAAGAGCTTCGAGATGGCGGTTGGCTGTTTTGGGTGGGACCGATGGTGGAGAACTGGTGAATCTGAGAACGTAACCATGTCTCACAATATTCAATACCCAGGCGTCTGATGTGATGCGTAGCCACTCGTCCAGATGATTTGAGATACTTCCCCCTACCGGAGTGAATAACGGAGGAGGGGGAAGCAAAGATTCAGGGCTTAGACGTGGGAGCCTGTCGAGTTGTCTGAGTTTGGGGTGTTGAACGACCCCTTGTCGACCTTCGCTGGGTGGAGAAACCCCTTTGATGTTGCTGTTGTTGCTGCTGCTGGGGGCGCGAAGACATCCAGTGTGGTGACTGATACCGGTGGGTGAAAAGTCGTCGTTGATATGGCCGGAATACCTTTCTTTGTTCTTTCGGCCTTTCCATGCCTACCGCTTTCAGGGTATCTAGTTCAGTCTTCATTCTAGCCATCTCGTCATCGGCATGAGAACCGAACAAGGTGGAGCCCGAGAAAGGTAAATTTTGTATTCTCTGCTGTGCTTCAGGTTTGAGTGATGTAAGTCTCAACCATGCATGCCTTCTGAGCGCTATCCCGTGAGCATAATTGTGTGCTGATGGCACCGAAGAGTCAGCTGCAGCACTTATAACTTGGTTAGAAACCATGGCTCCCTCACCCACGACCTCCAGGAAATCTTCCCTTTTGTCCTTAGGAAGATGTTCCGCAAACTGCATTAACGAGTCCCAGAGGGCCCGGTCGTATCGCCCTAATAACGCAGTAGCGCTGGCTGCCTTCATCGTGATGGTTGCAGTAGAACATACTTTTCGTCCTGCAGCATCTATCTTCCTGCTCTCTTTATCTGGAGGTGAAGAAGAAGACGGTGAAGTTGAATGCAGTTTCTTTGCCGCTACTATGACCACCGAATCCGGTGCTGGGTCCGACCTCAAGAATAGAGGATCTTGTTCTGGTGGACGATATTTTTTAATAAGTCTGGAGGGAGCAGACTTCGTTGCGGCCGGTGCAAGGAAAATATCCATTGCTGGTTCAAGGAGACCTGGAACCAGTGGAAGCAAAGGTCTGGAAGATGTCCTGTGATGTAAAGTCTCGTAGATCACTGACGTCGATGGGGCAGGTACCGCCAGCGGGATGTTCAGCTTGGTCGCCCCTCGTACTAAGACCTCCTGGAACGTATTCACATCATCTATGGGGGACACTCTCGGGGACGGTGAGTCCGATAGGGTTGGAGAGTAGTCCTGTGTAGACGAAGAAGAACGCCTGTAATGTGAACGCTGAGATCTCTGCGATTCATGACGGTGGTGCCGAGAGGAAGATGAGTGTCTAGAGGAATGTCCAGAACGTCTTACAGACCGCGTTGGAGTCCTCAAAGCAGACTCTGAAGGAGGAGCCGGAAGAGGTGCCGTAGGTGTTACCGGCGTCTGTGGCAATGGCGATTGTCGAGGAGAAAGTTGTGGAGACGCTGGAAGTAGGATGAGTGAGGCCGAGGATTCTGACGTTGTATAAACCCTTCTAGGCCTTTTTGATTGTCGTCTCGACGTCGACACACTCCTCGACGTCGAAGTACAGTGACGGCGAGTGCCCTTCGACGTAGTTTCTTCTCGCCGTTGAGAATCTCTTGACGACGACCCTCGACGTCGCCGTGGTGACGGTGAACATCTACGACGTCGAGCACTCCCCCTCGACGTTGATCGCCCTCGCCGTGTCGACGGCGAGCCGGACTTAGATCTCCTCGACGTGGAACGCCTCGCCGTATCGACGGCGACCCAGATCTCGACGGCGAGAGTGCACGTCTTCTCGACGGCTAAATAGTTGTCGACGGCGAGCGATGTCGCTTTCTCGCCGGCGAACCACTCCTCGACGGCGAGCATGTTGGCGCCGTTCCTTGTCTCGACGTCGACGCCCTCGACGTCGTCGGAGACCTGTGTCGTTTTTTAGCAGGTCTGGTCGGAGTTATAGAGGAAACAGGGTGAGCCCTGGTAGAAGACTGACCTTCTCCTCGCTCTGTGGTAGAATGACCACTTTTCCTCCTGTCCTCTTTCGCCTGGAGTCGGATTTTCTCCCTGTCACGAAGGGTCCTTCTGGAGAAAGTTTTGCAGATGTCACACGACTCCGGTTTGTGGCTGGATGGAAGACAAATTATACAGACCCGATGTGGATCTGTTTTGGCCTTTTTTCTGCCACAAGAAGGGCATTTGTCAAACAGTGAAGGCATTTCTGAAGTAGAAAAACCTCAAAATTCTGTCAGAATCTAACAGAAAAAAGTAGAAAGTGATCACTCAATGTTAAAAACGTCGAGTGAAATTGAAATTCAAAAGATTTTAAATGAATTTCTGTCACAAAAGGATTTTGTGAGGTAGAGCTCAATGCTTCAGGGTCCTGTCAGAAAGGAGCCGGAAAAAAGAACTGAGGCAACTGCCTTTTGCTGTGCATGATGGGAAACAGGAAGACTTTACTTTCTTAAAGGCACATCTCTATTTTCATTCTGTATAATGGCAGCCTATGGGCTACACTGCCCTACATTGTTTTATTCTCATGATAGGTGTAAATAAAATATGAGAATGTATTTATTTATGTATTTATAGAATAAATAGAGGTTTAAACGTGAATTTGCACTACAACTGTTTTTTCTTCTAACAATTTGGCCTGTGTAGCTGTTCACATAGGCTGCACATTATTATTCTTAAGTGTTTTTCACAGACCTTTTTTGTCAAGGGGCTGATGATTGCACTTAAGAATATACTTCACAACAGTGCTCCGGGGTCCCCGCAGGCGCGCGGAACTATTCAGTGCTTATGACTATACATGGAAATCCCCTACGAGAGAAGGCAGCATTTGCAAATAAGTTTTCATACCTAACAATCTGGCTCAAATACAGATTCTACAGAGTGTGCACAAGATGTTGTGAGAAAGTAGCCTCTTTCTAGCCTTGTTACCCCCACTTTTGGCCTGTTTGTGAGTGTATGTCAGGGTGTTTTCACTGTCTCACTGGGATTCTGCTAGCCAGGGCCCAGTGCTCATAGTGAAAACCCTATGTTTTCAGTATGTTTGTTATGTGTCACTGGGACCCTGCTAGTCAGGACCCCAGTGCTCATAAGTTTGTGGCCTATATGTATGTGTTCCCTGTGTGGTGCCTAACTGTCTCACTGAGGCTCTGCTAACCAGAACCTCAGTAGTTATGCTCTCTCATTTCTTTCAAATTGTCACTAACAGGCTAGTGACCAATTTTACCAATTTACATTGGCTTACTGGAACACCCTTATAATTCCCTAGTATATGGTACTGAGGTACCCAGGGAATTGGGGTTCCAGGAAATCCCTATGGGCTGCAGCATTTCTTTTGCCACCCATAGGGAGCTCTGACAATTCTTACACAGGCCTGCCACTGCAGCCTGAGTGAAATAACGTCCACGTTATTTCACAGCCATTTTACACTGCACTTAAGTAACTTATAAGTCACCTATATGTCTAACCTTTACCTGGTAAAGGTTAGGTGCAAAGTTACTTAGTGTGAGGGCACCCTGGCACTAGCCAAGGTGCCCCCACATTGTTCAGGGCCAATTCCCCGGACTTTGTGAGTGCGGGGACACCATTACACGTGTGCACTACATATAGGTCACTACCTATATGTAGCTTCACAATGGTAACTCCGAATATGGCCATGTAATATGTCTATGATCATGGAATTGCCCCCTCTATGCCATCCTGGCATAGTTGGCACAATCCCATGATCCCAGTGGTCTGTAGCACAGACCCTGGTTCTGCCAAACTGCCTTTCCTGGGGTTTCACTGCAGATGCTGCTGCTGCCAACCCCTCAGACAGGCTTCTGCCCTCCTGGGGTCCAGCCAGGCCTGGCCCAGGATGGCAGAACAAAGGACTTCCTCTGAGAGAGGGTGTTCCACCCTCTCCCTTTGGAAAATGGTGTGAAGGCAGGGGAGGAGTAGCCTCCCCCAGCCTCTGGAAATGCTTTCATGGGCACATTTGGTGCCCATTTCTGCATAAGCCAGTCTACACCGGTTCAGGGACCCCTTAGCCCTGCTCTGGCGCGAAACTGGACAAAGGAAAGGGGAGTGACCACTCCCCTGACCTGTACCTCCCATGGGAGGTGCCCAGAGCTCCTCCAGTGTGCTCCAGACCTCTGCCATCTTGGAAACAGAGGTGCTGCTGGCACACTGGACTGCTCTGAGTGGCCAGTGCCACCAGGTGACGTCAGAGACTCCTTCTGATAGGCTCCTTCAGGTGTTACTAGCCTATCCTCTCTCCTAGGTAGCCAAACCCTCTTTTCTGGCTATTTAGGGTCTCTGTCTCTGGGGAAACTTTAGATAACGAATGCAAGAGCTCAGCCGAGTTACTCTGCATCTCTCTCTTCACCTTCTGCCAAGGAATCGACTGCTGACCGCGCTGGAAGCCTGCAAAACTGCAACATAGTAGCAAAGACGACTACTGCAACTCTGTAACGCTGATCCTGCCGCCTTCTCGACTGTTTTCCTGGTGGTGCATGCTGTGGGGGTAGTCTGCCTCCTCTCTGCACTAGAAGCTCCGAAGAAATCTCCCGTGGGTCGACGGAATCGTCCCCCTGCAACCGCAGGCACCAAAGAACTGCATCACCGGTCCCCTGGGTCTCCTCTCAGCACGACGAGCGAGGTCCCTTGAATCCAGCAACTCTGTCCAAGTGACTCCCACAGTCCAGTGACTCTTCAGTCCAAGTTTGGTGGAGGTAAGTCCTTGCCTCCCCACGCCAGACTGCATTGCTGGGAACCGTGACTTTTGCAGCTACTCTGGCCTCCGTGCACTTCCGGTGGATATCCTTTGTGCACAGTCCAGCCTGGGTCCACAGAACTCTAACCTGCATTGCACGACCTCCTAAGTTGTTCTCCGGCGACGTGGGACTCCTTTGTGTGACTTCGGATGAGCACCATTTCACGCATCCTCGTAGTGCCCGTTTCTGGCACTTTTCCGGGTGCTACCTGCTGCTGAGAGGGCTCTTTGTCTTGCTCTACGTCCCCTCTGTCTCCTGACGTAGTTTGTGACATCCTGGTCTCTCCTGGGCCACAGCAGCATCCAAAAACCCTTACCTCATGATTTGCAGCTAGCAAGGCTTGTTGGCGGTCTTTTGGCGGAAAAACACTTCTGCACAACTCTCCACGGCGTGAGGGATCCGTCCTCGAAAGGGGAAGTCTCTAGTCCTTGTCGTACCTGCAGAAACCTAAGCTTCTACTGTCCAGTAGCAGCTTCTTTGCACCCACAGCTGGCATTTCCTGGGCATCTGCCCATCTCCGACTTGCTTGTGACTTTTGGACTTGGTCCCCTTGTTCCACAGGTACCCTCAACTGGAAATCCATCGTTGTTGCATTGCTGGTTTGTGTCTTTCCTGCAGAATTCCCCTATCACGACTTCTATGTCCTTTGGGGAACTTTAGTGCACTTTGCACTCACTTTTCAGGGTCTTGGGGAGGGCTATTTTTCTAACCCTTACTATTTTCTAATAGTCCCAGCGACCCTCTACAAGGTCACATAGGTTTGGGGTCCATTCATGGTTCGCATTCCACTTTTGGAGTATATGGTTTGTGTTGCCCCTATCCCTATGTGTCCCCATTGCATCCTATTGTAACTATGCATTGTTTGCACTGTTTTCTAAGACTATACTGCATATTTTTGGTATTGTGTATATATATCTTGTGTATATTTGCTATCTTCTTACTGAGGGTACACTCTGAGATACTTTGGCATATTGTCATAAAAATAAAGTACCATTTTTTTAGTATAACTGTGTATTGTGTTTTCTTGTGATATTGTGCATATGACACTAAGTGGTACTGTAGGAGCTTCACTCGTCTCCTAGTTCAGCCTAAGCTGCTCTGCTAAGCTACCATTATCTATCAGCCTATGCTGCTAGACACCCTATACACTAATAAGGGATAATTGGGCCTGGTGCAAGGTGCAAGTACCCCTTGGCACTCACTACAAGCCAGTCCAGCCTCCTACAGATGTGCAAAGGGCTCATGCATCTGGGAAACAGCCCCGGCTTAATTATTTTGTATACTTAACAACGCAAATAAAGCAGTTGGCAGCTCTATCACTACATGACGGTGTTTCCCACTAATTGGGAATGGAACACACTTATGGTTGTGTCATGCTCAAATTCTGCTGCGTTACCTCTGCTTGTCTAATATATACTTAAGAGAGCATTAGTGTAATATAAGGCTTCATCCCATACCACTTCAAGCTCTGTTACTTTGCACAGTTTTCAATTTCAAACGATACAGCTGCTGTCTTAGCTTTACTGAAAACCACCCAGAAAATCCAAAGAAAGCTTGGTTAAGCAATACACCCTTTGCTTTAAAGGTAATTTGTTTTTAACATTGGCACTTTGATTATAATCTGATGGTGCATGGCAAAATTATCCTCTTTTAGATACATCACCTCAGGAGACAAGTAGTTTATTGCACCCATGAGTGCTCCAAGGATGGAAAGTACTGCAGGATGGAGAGCCCAATTGTTCTTCACCAAGCTTCTAATTAGCACTGAAAGAAAGGAAAAACTGGGGAGTTAAGAAAAATATAAAATAACATTAAATAACATAAATCTTACTTGGTGTAGTTACAAAAAAGTCAATTATTTGGAAATGAGTTACTATAAAAGGTTTAGGGACAAAAGGGGAAATGTCTGTTCATTGGTTAGGGAAAATATCACACCTGGTTGCTGTAAGAAAGTACCCTCTATCTTGGCATGTTTACCCCCTATTTAGGGGCGAGCGCAAAGGGCTCCTTCCCCTGTTGTAATCTCTCTCTGGGCTTCTAACCATGCCCATGTCACGTCAGTCACTTTCATTGGTTCGTGGGCTTGCCTTTTAAAATCTGCTTGCTTTCATTAGTGAAAAGCAGGCATACGTCATGCCTTTTCTGGTGTTTAGCCCTCCTCGAGTGCACTGACCAAATACTGAAAACACACAGGGCTCGTTCTGGACTACTTTTTCTCTTTATTTCACAGCGCTATCTCGCTGGGCAGTAGTCGACCGCTTTGCATGACATCAATCCTGTTACATAGGCAATTGCGCTGTTGCATTTACATAGATAATTGCACTTGTGCCGATAGGTTTCACAGCTAGCAAACTTTTATTTCCCTTTGTGTGTCTGATTGCGTTGATGGCGGCCGTTGGCTCGCTTATGTGAAACTTTTACTTTTCAGTTTATATGGCAAGAAAAGTCTAGCTAGTTATGTGAAACTACTTTACTTTTCATTTTCAATTTATGCAACACGAACAGTCCGGTTAGGAGTTTACAATATTAATAACTCTAACTCAAGCAAACACAAGACCCATTTGTAGGAGGCTCGTCTGGCTTATAGTGGGTACCTTGTAGTACTTACACCCTGTGCCAGGTCCAGTTATCCCTTATTAATAGAATAGGGGTGTTTCTAGCAGCTTAGGCTGATAGAAGGTAGCTATGGCAAAGCAGCTTAGGCTGAACTAGGAGACATGCAAAGCTTCTACTATACCACTGATATCATATAGCACAATATCATAAGAAAACACCATACACAGAGTTACTAAAACTAAAGGTACTTTATTTTTATGGCAATATGCCACAAGTATCTCAGTGAGTACCCTCAGTAAGAAGGTAAGTAATATTCACAAGTTATATGTACACAAACCCAATACAGGTAAGTAAGAGTAAGAATAGTAATGCAAACAGTGTAGAATTACAATAGGATGCAATAGGTGAACATAGGTCTAGGGGCAACACAAACCATATACTCCAAAAGTGGAATGCGAATCACGAATGGACCCCAGACCTATGGGAGCTTGTAGAGGGTCGCTGGGACTGTAAGAAAAGAGTGAGGGTTAGAAAAATAGCCCACCCAAAGACCCTGAAAAATAGGTGTAGAGTGCACCTACTACCCCCAGAGAGCACAGAATTTGTGACAGGGGGATTCTGCAGAAAGAACAAACACCAGCAATGCAACAACAGTGGATTTCCGGACCTGAGTACCTGTAAGACAAGGGGACCAAGTCCAATAGTCGCGACAGTGTCGAGAGTGGGCAGGAGCCCAGGAAATGCTAGCTGAGGGTACAAGGAAGCTGCCACCGGATTGAAGAAGCTTGGAGTTCTGTAAGAAAGAAGAGAGCTAGGGACTTCTTCTTTGGAAGATGGATGTCCCACGTCGTGCTAAAGCTTGCAGATGTCGCCACTTGTAGGAGGAGACAGAGGGGGCGCCCAGCAACTCAGAGAGCCCTCACAAAAGAAGGCAGCACACGCAAAAGTACCTGAACAGGCACTTGGAAGGAAAGTGAACCAAAACTGCAAAATTGTTAGCATCACTTTCTCTAACAGTAAGGAGCCTATCCCTACCCTTTCCAGTGAAAGATAGCCACAATATTGCAGCCCACTGCCTTTGAGGGACCCCCTGTACCATACAGGCCCTCTCAAGTGCAGCAAACCACTTGTTGATGTCATCCCCCTCCTTGTAAGGGGGGACTATCTTGTGCAGATTCCTGGAATCATGCTCTCTAACAGGATTACTATCAGGAATACTGCTGCTGCCACCATGGGGTCCAAACCCCAAACTCTGTCTTTCCTTCTCCAGGTCTAGGAATTCCCTATTTAAGGCCGGCTGTTGCTGTTTAAGCTTCAGTCTGGTCTCTTCAACCCTCAACTTTTTTGAGTTCCCTTTCTAACAAGTTATCCTCAGGGTGGGTGGGTTGGGAATGCGTGGACACAGAAGACAACTTGGAAACAACAGAGGGGGATCTGTCCCTAACTGACTGGACCCTAGGAACTTGGCGTCTAGGAATAAAGACTTCCCTACTGTGATGGGAACCTCCATTACTACCAACGTTGCCGGGTGTCCTGCTAGGGGGCAGATCCGGTTCAGAATCCCCCCCACCCCCCTCAAGGAGATCCCCTGAGTCAGAATGGGAACCTTCTATTAACCTCTCATTTGATGTGCCTGCTTGGGACTCATCATTCACAATAAGCATGTTAAATGGAAACTCTTTTGTAGGGTTCTTTCCTATCACTAAACCTGCATCTAAGCAGAGACTCCGTAGGCTCTTATAATTCAAATTGTCATAAGTAGTATTGACCATTTTAAGAGTAGAATCTACCACAGACATGATAGCAAAAGGTTTAGAAATAGTGAGAAGGAAAAAAAAGTTTCAGAACTTTTTAAAAAACGGAGAAAAAACCTTTTTCTAACTTTTAGAAACTTTTAGAAGTTTAGAGAAACTTTTCAAAACTTTGTAAAAAGTTTAAGAGGAGAAAAGCAAAACTTTTTGTTTAGGTGTACATAAACTGAACTGTTTTGTATAATATTCTCTTATGAAAAGTACGCAATGACAAAGTGGTAAGTAGTTACAAGTACTTATCCCACAGCTGCACAACCAATGTAGGAGGCTGGCCTGGCTTGTAGTGGGTACCAGAGGTACTTACACCTTGTGCCAGGTCCAGTTATCCCTTATTAGTGTAGAAGAGGTGTTTCTAGCAGCTTAGGCTGATAGAAGGTAGCTATGGCAAAGCAGCTTAGGCTGAACTAAGAGACATGTAAAGCTCCTACTATACCATTGGTGTCATATGCACAGTATCATAAGAAAACACAATACACAGAATTACTAAAAATAAAGGTACTTTATTTTTATGACAATATGCCAACAGTATAACACTGAGTACCCTCAGTATGAGGATAAGATATATATACAAGATATATGTACACAAACCAAAATTAGGTAAGTAATAGCAAGAAAAGTAATGCAAACAGTGTAGGATTACAATAGATTGCAATAGGAGCACATAGGTATAGGGGCAACACAAGCCATATACTCCAAAAGTGGAATGCGAACCACGAATGGACCCCAAACCTATGTGAGCTTGTTGAGGGTCGCTGGGACCGTAGGATAACAGTGAGGGTTAGAAAAATAGCCCACCCCAAGACCCTGAAAGGTAGGTGTAAAGTGCACCTACTACCACCAGAGAGCACAGAAGTCGTGATAGGGGGATTCTGCAGGAAGAACACCAGCAATGCAACAGCAGTGGATTTCTGCACCTGAGTACCTGTAAGACAAGGGGACCAAGTCCAATAGTCGCAACAGTGTCGAGAGTGGGCAGGAGCCCAGGAAATGCCAGCTGAGGGTGCAAGGAAGCTGCCACCGGATGAAAAAAGCTTGGAGTTGTGCAAGAAAGAAGAGAGCTAGGGACTTCTCCTTTGGAAGACGGATTTCCCACGTCGCGATGAAGCTTGCAGAGGTGTTCCCATGCAGAAAGACTGCAAACAAGCCTTGCTAGCTGCAAGGGTAGCGGTAGAGGTTTTTGGGTGCTGCTGTGGCCCAGGAGGGACCAGGATGTCGCCACTTGGAGGAAGAGACAGAGGGGGCACCCAGCAACTCAGGGAGCCCTCACAGAAGCAGGCAGCACCCGCAGAAGTACCTGAACAGGCACTTGGAAGAAGACTGAACCAGAGTCCACGCAAAGTCACAAAAGGGAGTCCCACGAAGCCGGAGGACAACTCAGAAGGTTGTGGACTGCAGGAAGGAGTGGCGGGGACCCAGGCTTGGCTGTGCATGAAGGAAATACTGGAAGAGTGCACAGGAGCTGGAGCAGCTGCAAATCACACGGTAGCCTAGCGTGGGGAGGCAAGGACTTACGTCCACCAAACGTGGACTGAAGAGTCACTGGACTGTGGGAGTCACTTGGACAGAGTTGCTGAGTTCCAGGGACCACGCTCGTCAGGATGAGAGGGGACCCAGAGGACCAGTGTTGCAGTCTTTTGGTGCCTGCGTTAGCAGGGGGAAGATTCCGTCGACCCATTGGAGATTTCCTCAGAGCTCCTGGTGCAGGGAGGAGGCAGGCTACCCCCAGAGCATGCACCACCTGGAAACAGTCGAGAAAGCCGGCAGAATGAGGCGATACAAGGTTGCTAGTAGTCGTCTTGCTACTTTGTTGCGGTTTTGCAGGCGTCCTGAGCAGTCATCGGTCGATCTTTTGGCAGAAGGTGAAGCGGGAGATGCAGAGGAACTCTGACGAGCTCTTGCATTTGTTATCTGAAGAATTCCCCAGAGCAGAGACCCTAAATAGCCAGAAAAGGAGGTTTGGCTACCTAGGAAGGAGGATTGGCTACCAAGAGAGGTAAGAGCCTATCAGAAGGAGCCTCTGACGTCACCTGCTGGCACTGGCCACTCAGAGCAGTCCAGTGTGCCCCAACACCTCTGTTTTGAAGATGGCAGAGGTCTGGGACACACTGGAGGAGCTCTGGGCACCTCCCCTGGGAGATGCAGGTCAGGGGAGTGGTCACTCCCCTTTCCTTTGTCCAGTTTCACGCCAGAGCAGGGCTGGGGGATCCCTGAACCGGTGTAGACTGGCTTATGCAGAGATGGGCACCATTTGTGCCCATCAAAGCATTTCCAGAGGCTGGGGAAGGCTACTCCTCCCCAGCCCTCACATCTATTTCCAAAGGGAGATGGTGTTACACCCTCTCTCAGAGGAAGTCCTTTGTTCTGCCTTCCTGGTCCAGGGCTGCCTGGACCCCAGGAGGGCATAAACCTGTCTGAGGGGTTGGCAGCAGCAGCAGCTGCAGTGAAACCCCGGGAAAGGTAGTTTGGCAGTAGCCGGGTCTGAGCTAGAGACTCGGGGGTTGGCAGCAGCAGCAGCTGCAGTGAAACCCCGGGAAAGGTAGTTTGGCAGTAGCCGGGTCTGAGCTAGAGACTCGGGGGATCATGGAATTGTCTCCCCAATGCCAGAATGGCATTGGGGTGACAATTCCATGATCCTAGACATGTTACATGGCCATGTTCGGAGTTACCATTGTGACGCTATACATATGTCGTGACATATGTATAGTGCACGCGTGTAATGGTGTCCCCGCATTCACAAAGTCCGGGGAATTTGCCCTGAACAATGTGGGAGCACCTTGGCTAGTGCCAGGGTGCCCACACACTAAGTAACTTAGCACCCAACCTTTACCAGGTAAAGGTTAGACATATAGGTGACTTATAAGTTACTTAAGTGCAGTGGTAAATGGCTGTGAAATAACAGGGACGTTATTTCACTCAGGCTGCACTGGCAGGCCTGTGTAAGAATTGTCAGATCTCCCTATGGGTGGCACAAGAAATGCTGCAGCCCATAGGGATCTCCTGGAACCCAAATACCCTGGGTACCTCAGTACCATATACTAGGGAACTATAAGGGTGTTCCACTATGCCAATTCAAATTGGTGAAATTGGTCACTACTCTGTTAGTGACAATTTGGAAAGAAATGAGAGAGCATAACCACTGAGGTTCTGGTTAGCAGAGCCTCAGTGAGACAGTTAGGCATCACACAGGGAACACATACATATAGGTCACAAACTTATGAGCACTGGGGTCCTGGCTAGCAGGGTCCCAGTGACACATAACAAACATACTGAAAAGATAGGGTTTTCACTATGAGCACTGGGACCTGGCTGGCAGGATCCCAGTGAGACAGTGAAAACACCCTGACATACACTCACAAACAGGCCAAAAGTGGGGGTAACAAGGATAGAAAGAGGGTTCTTTCTCACACAGTCCCCCCCCCCCCAAATGAAGGAAATTAAGGCTAACCTTGGCCAGTTGAGACTTTATTGTCTAAGTGGTGATAAGTAGAGAGTAGCTCTGCAATAGACTGGTTACTCCCTTTATCATCCACTGTATGGTTACTTCCCTGTGGGGATGTAAACCACCCTGTTTGAAGTTTTTTTGCTATGCAACAATGTGAAGATATATTTTCAGAGTTTCTATCAGTAAGTTTTAGTTTAGAGCAGTGGGAATTGTCCACTGAACCTATTTGTAGTGATGAAAATGCCAGACAGGGAAGCTGTCTCAGTAAAGCCATAGCTGGGCAAAATCCTTGTCCATATGGCTGGAAGAGAGAACAGGGATGCTGGCTCTCTTTAGTTGGAGCAAGGCAGGGATGCTGTCCTATTAGCTCCACACTAGGACAGGGATGCTGTCCTAAGTGTTGTGAGGCAGTGCAGGGTTTCTGCACTAAAGTTTCTCTGGGAGGGTTGGAGGGATGCTCCATGTTAACTAAAATGGTGCTCTTTTTCTCACCAATGTTAGTTATCCCACAGAGAGGTACTTCCACCTCAGGGAGTACAGCTATGCCAGCTGATGATTCCCTTGGAACAGGTGCCACCCCAGGAGAGGTTTCTCCCACCACAGGAATGGTATCCTGAATGGTAGGGTGGTTAGGGGATACTGTGATACCCCTTTTACCTGTTGTTGGAGAGGGATCCAGAGTTTTCAGGCCTTCTCTCCTTTGCTTTTTCATTTCAGTAGAAATGAGAGGGAACAATTCCTCAGGGATACCCAGCATGGCTGCATGGGCATAAAATTCTACATCAGCCCAACCTGAGGCCTCTAGGTCATTACCTAAGAGACAGTCTACAGGTAAGCTAGGTGATACTACCACCTACTTAGGGCCAGTAACTCCACCCCAACTAAACCGAATTATAGCTAAGGGAAGAAACTTAGTGGAGTTATGGACATCAATAATTTTATACTGTTGTCCAATGATGTGTTGTTCAGGGGCCACAAGGTTTTCAGTCACCAAAGTGATACTGGCACCTGTGTCCCTGTAGGCCTGAGCCTCAACACCATTTATTGAAACTGTCTGCCTGTACTTATCCATTGTAAGGGGACAAGCAGACAGTGTGGCAAGGCCAATGCCACTAGGTGTGACAGAAACTGTCTTGGGACTGACTACCCCAGTTTCTATGATAGACCCACAAGTGAACCCAACTACACCCTTAACTTGACTGTTGCCAGCAGTCCCACCACTAGTACCACTACTGCTAGGGGCACTAGAGCTTGATGTATTAGTGGTGGTAGGTGTAGGAGGCTGGACTGGCTTGTAGTGAGTACCAAGGGGTACTTGCACCTTGCACCAGGCCCAGTTATCCCTTATTAGTGTATAGGGTGTCTAGCAGCTTAGGCTGATAGATAATGGTAGCTTAGCAGAGCAGCTTAGGCTGAACTAGGAGACGTGTGAAGCTACTACAGTACCACTAGTGTCACTTGCACAATATCATAAGAAAACACAATACACAGTTATACTAAAAATAAAGGTACTTTGGGGCATATTTATACTCCGTTTGCGCCGAATTTGCGTCGTTTTTTTCGACGCAAATTCGGCGCAAAACTAACGCCATATTTATACTTTGGCGTTAGACGCGTCTAGCGCCAAAGTATGAGGAATGAGCGTCATTTTTTTGCATGAACGCCTTCCTTGCGTTAATGAGATGCAAGGTAGGCGTTCCCGTCTAAAAAAATGACTGCGACGCAAATGCGTCGTATTTATACTCCCGGGCAAATATCACGCCCGGGAGTGGGCGGGGCAAAAAACCCCGCATTTGCGCCTCTTTTTAACGCCTGGGTCAGGGCAGGCGTTAAGGGACCTGTGGGCTCAAAATGAGCCCACAGCTGCCCTCCCATGCCCCCAGGGACCTCCCCTGCCACCCTTGCCCACCCCAGGAGGACACCCAAGGATGGAGGGACCCATCCCAGGGACATTCAGGTAAGTTCAGGTAAGTATAATTTTTTTTTTTTTGTAAATTATTTTTGGCATAGGGGGGCCTGATTTGTGCCCCCCTACATGCCACAATGCCCAATGACCATGCCCAGGGGACAGAAGTCCCCTGGGCATGGCCATTGGGCAAGGGGGCATGACTCCTGTCTTTACTAAGACAGGAGTCATGTAAATGGCGTCTGGGCGTCGTTAAAAATGGCGCAAATCGGGTGGAGGCGATTTTTTTGCCTCTACCTGACTTGCCCCATTTTAAGACGCCCTAACGCCATTTTCCCCAACGCCGGCGCTGCCTGGTGTACGTGTTTTTTTTCCACGCACACCAGGCAGCGCCGGTCTGCTATCGCCGGCTAACGCCATTCAATAAATACGGCGCCCGCATGGCGCTTCAGAATGGCGTTAGCCGGCGTTAATTTTTTTGACGCAAAACTGCGATAGCGCAGTTTTGCGTCAAAAAGTATAAATATGGCCCTTTATTTTTATGACAATATGCCAAAGTATCTCAGTGAGTACCCTCAGTATAAGGATAGTAAATATACACAAGATATATGTACACAATACCAGAAATATGCAGTATAGTCTTAGAAAACAGTGCAAACAATGTATAGTTACAATAGGATGCAATGGAGACACATAGGGATAAGGGCAACAAAAACCATATACTCCAAAAGTGGAATGAGAACCACGAATGGACCCCAAACCTATGTGACCTTGTAGAGGGTCGCTGGGACTGTAAGAAAACAGTGAGGGTTAGAAAAATAGCCCACCCCAAGACCCTGAAAAGTGAGTGCACAGTGCACTGAAGTTCCCCAAAGAGAACAGAAGTCGTGATAGGGTAATTCTGCAAGGAAGACCAACACCAGCAATGCAACAACGATGGATTTCCAGACTAGAGTACCTGTGGAACAAGGGGACCAAGTCCAAAAGTCACGATCAAGTCGAGAGTGGGCAGATGCCCAGGAAATGCCAGCTGTGGGTGCAAAGAAGCTGCTACTAGGCAGTAGAAGCTGAGGATTCTGCAGGAACGACAAGGGCTACAAACTTTCCCTTTGGAGGATGGATGTCCCACTTTGTGAAGAGTCGTGCAGAAGTGTTTTCCTGAAGAAAGACCGCAAACAAGCCTTGCTAGCTGCAAGTCAGGCGTTTAAGGTTTTTGGATGCTGCTGTGGCCCAGGAGGGACCAGGATGTCGCCAATTGCGTCACGGGACAGAGGGGGCCCCCAGCAAGACAAGGAGTCCTCTCAAAAGCAGGCAGCACCCGCAGAAGTGCCAGAAAAGGCACTACAAAGTGGAGTGAAACAGTGCTCACCCGAAGTTGCACAAAGGAGTCCCACGCCGCCGGAGGACAACTCAGGAGGTCGTGCAATGCAGGTTAGAATGCCGTGGACCTAGGCTTGGCTGTGCACAAAGGATTTCCACAGGAAGTGCACAGAGGCCGGAGTAGCTGCAAAAGAAGCGGTTCCCAGCAATGCAGACTGGCGTGGGGAGGCAAGGACTTTCCTCCACCAAACTTGGACTGAAGAGTCACTGGACTGTGAGAGTCACTTGGACAGAGTTGCTGGATTCAAGGGACCTTGCTCGTCGTGCTAAGAGGAGACCCAGGGGACCGGTGATGCATTTCTTTGGTGCCTGCGGTAGCAGGGGGAAGATTCCGTCGACCCACGGGAGATTTCTTCGGAGCGTCTAGTGCAGAGAGGAGGCAGACTACCCCCACAGCATGCACCACCAGGAAAACAGTTGAGAAGGCGGCAGGATCAGCGTTACAGAGTTGCAGTAGTCGTCTTCGCTACTTTGTTGCAGTTTTGCAGGCTTCCAGCGCGGTCAGCAGTGGATTCCTTGGCAGAAGGTGAAGAGAGAGATGCAGAGGAACTCTGATGAGCTCTTGCATTCGTTATCTAAGGAATTCCCCAAAGCAAAGACCCTAAATAGCTAGAAAAGAGGGTTTGGCTACTTAGGAGAGAGGAGAGGCTAGCAACACCTGAAGGAGCCTATCAGAAGGAGTCTCTGACGTCACCTGCTGGCCCTGGCCACTCAGAGCAGTCCAGTGTGCCAGCAGCACCTCTGTTTCCAAGATGGCAGAGGTCTGGAGCACACTGGAGGAGCTCTGGGCACCTCCCAGGGGAGGTGCAGGTCAGGGGAGTGGTCACTCCCCTTTCCTTTGTCCATTTTCGCGCTAGAGCAGGGCTGAGGGGTCCCTGAACCGGTGTAGACTGGCTTATGCAGAAATGGGCACCATCTGTGCCCATGAAAGCATTTCCAGAGGCTGGGGGAGGCTACTCCTCCCCTGCCTTAACACCTTTTTCCAAAGGGAGAGGGTGTAACACCCTCTCTCTGAGGAAGTCCTTTGTTCTGCCTTCCTGGGCCAAGCCTGGCTGGACCCCAGGAGGGCAGAAACCTGTCTGAGGGGTTGGCAGCAGCAGCAGCTGCAGTGAAACCCCTGAAAAGGCAGTTTGGCAGTACCCGGGTCTGTGCTAGAGACCCGTGAGATCATGGGATTGTGCCAACTATGCCAGGATCGCATAGAGGGGGCAATTCCATGATCATAGACATGTTACATGGCCATATTCAGAGTTACCATTGTGAAGCTACACATAGGTAGTGACCTATGTGTAGTGCACGCGTGTAATGGTGTACCCGCACTCACAAAGTCTGGGGAATTTGCCCTGAACCATGTGGGGGCACCTTGGCTAGTGCCAGGGAGCCCACACACTAAGTAACTTTGCACCTAACCTTTACCAGGTAAAGGTTAGACATATAGGTGACTTATAAGTTACTTAAGTGCAGTGGTAAATGGCTGTGAAATAACGTGGACGTTATTTCACTCAGGCTGCAGTGGCATGCCTGTGCAAGAATTGTCAGAGCTCCCTATGGGTGGCAAAAGAAATGCTGCAGCCCATAGGGATCTCCTGCAACCCCAATACCCTGGGTACCTCAGTACCATATACTAGGGAATTATAAGGGTGTTCCAGTATGCCAATGTAAATTGGTGAAATAGGTCACTAGCCTGTTAGTGACAATTTGGAAAGAAATGAGAGAGCATAACCACTGAGGTTCTGGGTAGCAGAGCCTCAGTGAGACAGTTAGTCACAACACAGGTAACACATACAGGACACACTTATGAGCACTGGGGCCCTGGCTGGCAGGGTCACCAGTGACACATACAACTAAAACAACATATATACAGTGAAATAGGGGGGTAACATGCCAGGCAAGATGGTACTTTCCTACACAACACCCCCCCCCCCCAAACGAAGGACAATAAGACTAGTCATTACCTGATGGGTCTTCATTGTCTAAGTGGAAATATCTGGAGAGTCCATCTGCATTGGAGTGGGTACTCCCAGGTCTATGTTCCACTGTATAGTCCATTCCCTGTAGGGATATGGACCACCTCAATAATTTAGGATTTTCACCTTTCATTTGTTTTAGCCAAAGTAGAGGTTTGTGGTCTGTCTGAACAATGAAGTGAGTGCCAAACAGGTATGGCCTCAACTTCTTCAGTGCCCAGACCACAGCAAAGGCCTCCCTCTCTATGGCAGACCAACGCTTTTCTCTAGGGGTCAACCTCCTGCTGATAAAAGCAACAGGTTGATCCTGGCCCTCAGAATTAAGTTGTGATAAGACTGCCCCTACGCCTAATTCAGATGCATCAGTTTGGACAATGAATTTCTTGGAGTAACAGGGGCTTTTCAGGACAGGTGCAGAGCACATGGCCTGCTTCAGCTCCTCAAAAGCTTTCTGACAGTTTGCTGTCCATATTACCTTCTTAGGCATTTTCTTTGAAGTGAGGTCATTAAGAGGGGCTGCAATGGAGCCATAGTTCTTTATGAACCTCCTATAGTACCCAGTGAGGCCTAAAAAGGCTCTCACCTGAGTCTGAGTAGTAAGGGGAACCAAATCTATAATAGTTTGGATTTTCCCCTGAAGGGTGCAATCTGTTCTCCACCAACCAGGTGTCCCAGATAAACCACCTTCCACTGCCCTATCTGGTACTTTGAAGTCTTGATAGTGAGGCCAGCCTTTTGCAGGGCCTCCAAAACTTTCTATAGGTGGACCAGGTGATCATCCCAGCTGGAGCTAAGGACAGCTATATCATCTAGATATGGTGCACTAAAAGCTTCCAGCCCTTGCAGGACTGTGTTATCCAACCTCTGAAAAGTAGCAGATGCATTTTTCAATCCAAAAGGCATTACTGTGAATTGGTAATGACCTCCAATGGTTGAAAATGCAGTTTTTGCTTTTGCATCTTCTGATAATTTGATCTGCCAATACCCAGCAGTCAAATCAAAAGTGTTTAGATACTTGGCAGATGCCAGTGTATCTATTAGCTCATCTGCCCTGGGTATAGGGTGAGCATCAGTTTTGGTTACCTGGTGGAGACCTCTGTAGTCAACACAAAACCGCATTTCCTTCTTTCCATCTTTGGAATGAGGTTTTGGTACAAGTACAACAGGAGAAGCCCATGGATTTTCAGAGTGCTCAACCACTCCTAGTTCAAGCATTTTCTGCACCTCTTGCTTTATGCTGTCTCTGACATGGTTAGGCTGCCTATATATCTTACTTTTGACAGGCAAGCTGTCTCCAGTATCTATAGTGTGCTCACACCAAGAAGTGGTACCTGGCACAGTAGAGAAGAGTTCAGAAAACTGACCCAGGAGATTTATGCAGTGGTCTTTATGCTCAGCAGTAAGACAATCTGCCAGTACAACACCTTCCACTAGAGCATCTTGTTCTGTGGAAGAGAATCAGGGAGAGGGTCACTCTCTTCTTCCTGTCCCTCATCAGTTGCCATGAGCAGGGTGAGATCAGCCCTGTCATAGTAGGGTTTCAGGCGATTGACATGGAGCACCCTAAGGGGACTCCTGGCAGTGCCTAAGTCAACTAAGTAGGTGACTTCACCCTTTTTCTCAACAATTATGTGGGGTCCACTCCATTTATCTTGGAGGGCTCTTGGGGCCACAGGCTCTAAGACCCACACTTTCTGCCCTGGTCGGTACTGAACCAAAACAGCCTTCTGGTCATGCCATTGCTTCTGGAGCTCTTGGCTGGCCTGAAGGTTTTTACTAGCCTTTTTCATGTACTCAGCCATCCTTGATCTGAGGCCAAGCACAGAGTCCACTATGTCTTGCTTTGGATCTTTTAACGGTTGTTCCCAACCCTCCTTAACAAGTGTTAGAGGACCTCTCACACGGTGACCAAATAGGAGTTCAAAGGGACTGAAGCCCACTCCTTTCTGGGGTACCTCCCTGTAAGCAAAAAGGAGGCATGGTAAAAGGATATCCCATCTCCTGCGGAGTTTTTCAGGGAGTCCCATAATCATGCCTTTGAGAGTTTTGTTAAATCTCTCCACCAGTCCATTTGTTTGTGGATGATAGGGTGTGGTGAACTTGTATGTCACACCACACTCCTTCCACATGGCTTTTAAGTAAGCAGACATGAAATTGCTTCCCCTGTCTGATACCACCTCTTTTGGGAAGCCCACCCTGGAATATATTCCCAGGAGGGCCTTTGCCACTGCAGGAGCTGTAGTGGTCCTTAGAGGAATTGCTTCAGGATATCTGGTGGCATGGTCCACTACCACCAAGATAAACCTATTGCCTGAAGCAGTAGGAGGGTCAAGGGGGCCAACTATGTCAACCCCTACCCTTTCAAAGGGAACCCCAACCACAGGCAGTGAAATAAGGGGTGCCTTTGGAGAGCCACCTGTCTTGCCACTGGCTTGACAGGTTACACAGGACTTAAAACATTCCTGTGTGTCCTCTGACATTCTAGGCCAATTAAATAAGGGAACAAGCCTGTCCCAAGTTTTCATTTGCCCCAAATGTCCAGCTAAGGGAATGTCGTGGGCTAGAGTTAGGAGGAATTTTCTGTACTCCTGAGGAATCACCAATCTCCTGGCAGCTCCAGGTTTTGGATCCCTTGCTTCAGTGTACAAGAGGTTGTCCTCCCAGTAAACTCTGTGAGAGTCACTGACATCCCCATTTGCCTGTTTGACAGCTTGCTGCCTTAGACCCTCTAGTGTGGGACAGGTATGCTGTGCCACACTCAGCTCCTCCCTGGCAGGCCCCCCTTCACCCAAAAGCTCAGCAGTGTCTTGTAAGAGGCTGGACTGGCTTGTAGTGAGTACCAAGGGGTACTTGCACCTTGCACCAGGCCCAGTTATCCCTTATTAGTGTATAGGGTGTCTAGCAGCTTAGGCTGATAGATAATGGTAGCTTAGCAGAGCAGCTTAGGCTGAACTAGGAGACGTGTGAAGCTACTACAGTACCACTTAGTGTCATATGCACAATATCATAAGAAAACACAATACACAGTTATACTAAAAATAAAGGTACTTTATTTTTATGACAATATGCCAAACTATCTTAGAGTGTACCCTCAGTGAGAGGACAGGAAATATACACAAGATATATATACACAATAGCAAAAATATGCAGTATAGTCTTAGAAAACAGTGCAAACAATGTATAGTTACAATAGGATGCAATGGGGAAACATAGGGATAGGGGCAACACAAACCATATACTCCAAAAGTGGAATGCGAACCACGAATGGACCCCAAACCTATGTGACCTTGTAGAGGGTCGCTGGGACTATTAGAAAATAGTGAGAGTTAGAAAAATAACCCTCCCCAAGACCCTGAAAAGTGAGTGCAAAGTACACTAAAGTTCCCCTAAGGACAAAGAAGTCGTGTTAGAGGAATAATGCAGGAAAGACACAAACCAGCAATGCAACAACTGTGGATTTCCAATCTAGGGTACCTGTGGAACAAGGGGACCAAGTCCAAAAGTCACAAGCAAGTCGGAGATGGGCAGATGCCCAGGAAATGCCAGCTGCGGGTGCAAAGAAGCTTCTACTGGACAGAAGAAGCTGAGGTTTCTGCAGGAACGAAAATGGGCTAGAGACTTCCCCTTTGGTGGACGGATCCCACTCGCCTTGGAGAGTCGTGCAGAAGTGTTTTCCCACCGAAAAGACGCCAACAAGCCTTGCTAGTCGCAAATCGTGCGTTTGACGTTTTTGGACGCTGCTGGGGTCCAGGAGGGACCAGGAGGTCGCAAATTGGACCTGAAGAGAGAGGGGACATCGAGCAAGACAAAGAGCCCTCACTGAAGCAGGTAGCTCCTAGAGAAGTGCCAGAAACAGGCACTACGAGGATGCGTGAAATGGTGCTCGCCAAAGTTGCACAAAGGAGTCCCACGTCGCCGGAGACCAACTTAGAAAGTCGTGCAATGCAGGTTAGAGTGCCGTGGACCCAGGCTTGGCTGTGCACAAAGGATTTCCGCCGGAAGTGCACAGGGGCCGGAGTAGCTGCAAAGTCGCGGTTCCCAGCAATGCAGCCCAGCGAGGTGAGGCAAGGACTTACCTCCACCAAACTTGGACTGAAGAGTCACTGGACTGTGGGGGTCACTTGGACAGAGTCGCTGGCTTCGAGGGACCTCGCTCGTCATGCTGAGAGGAGACCCAAGGGACCGGTAATGCAGCTTTTTGGTGCCTGCGGTTGCTGGGGGAAGATTCCGTCGACCCACTGGAGATTTCTTCGGAGCTTCTGGTGCAGAGAGGAGGCAGACTACCCCCACAGCATGCACAAGCAGGAAAACAGTCGAGAAGGCGGCAGGATCAGCGTTACAGAGTTGCAGTAGTCGTCTTTGCTACTATGTTGCAGGTTTGCAGGCTTCCAGCGCGGTCAGCAGTCGATTCCTTATCAGAAGGTGAAGAGAGAGATGCAGAGGAACTCGGATGAGCTCTTGCATTCGTTATCTAAAGTTTCCCCAGAGACAGAGACCCTAAATAGCCAGAAAAGAGGGTTTGGCTACCTAGGAGAGAGGATAGGCTAGCAACACCTGAAGGAGCCTATCACAAGGAGTCTCTGACGTCACCTGGTGGCACTGGCCACTCAGAGCAGTCCAGTGTGCCAGCAGCACCTCTGTTTCCAAGATGGCAGAGGTCTGGAGCACACTGGAGGAGCTCTGGACACCTCCCAGGGGAGGTGCAGGTCAGGGGAGTGGTCACTCCCCTTTCCTTTGTCCAGTTTCGCGCCAGAGCAGGGCTAAGGGGTCCCCTGAACCGGTGTAGACTGGCTTATGCAGAATTGGGAACATCTGTGCCCAACAAAGCATTTCCAGAGGCTGGGGGAGGCTACTCCTCCCCTGCCTTCACACCATTTTCCAAAGGGAGAGGGTGTCACACCCTCTCTCAGAGGAAGTTCTTTGTTCTGCCATCCTGGGCCAGGCCTGGCTGGACCCCAGGAGGGCAGCTGCCTGTCTGAGGGGTTGGCAGCAGCAGCAGCTGCAGTGAAACCCCAGGAAGGGCAGTTTGGCAGTACCAGGGTCTGTGCTACAGACCACTGGGATCATGGGATTGTGCCAACTATGCCAGGATGGCATAGAGGGGGCAATTCCATGATCATAGACATGTTACATGGCCATATTCGGAGTTACCATTGTGAAGCTACATATAGGTAGTGACCTATATGTAGTGCACGCGTGTAATATTGTCCCCGCACTCACAAAGTTCAGGGAATTGGCTCTGAACAATGTGGGGGCACCTTGGCTAGTGCCAGGGTGCCCTCACACTAAGTAACTTTGCACCTAACCTTTACCAGGTAAAGGTTAGACATATAGGTGACTTATAAGTTACTTAAGTGCAGTGTAAAATGGCTGTGAAATAACGTGGACGTTATTTCACTCAGGCTGCAGTGGCAGGCCTGTGTAAGAATTGTCAGAGCTCCCTATGGGTGGCAAAATAAATGCTGCAGCCCATAGGGATCTCCTGGAACCCCAATACCCTGGGTACCTCAGTACCATATACTAGGGAATTATAAGGGTGTTCCAGTAAGCCAATGTAAATTGGTAAAAATGGTCACTAGCCTGTTAGTGACAATTTGGAAAGAAATGAGAGAGCATAACCACTGAGGTTCTGATTAGCAGAGCCTCAGTGAGACAGTTAGTCACTACACAGGTAACACATTCAGGCACACCTATGAGCACTGGGGCCCTGGGTTACCAGGGTCCCAGTGACACATACAACTAAAACAACATATATACAGTGAAAAATGGGGGTAACATGCCAGGCAAGATGGTACTTTCCTACACAACCCCCCCCCAAACGAAGGACAATAAGACTAGCCATGACCTGATGAGTCTTCATTGTCTAAGTGGAAATATCTGGAGAGTCCATCTGCATTGGAGTGGCTACTCCCAGGTCTATGTTCCACTGTATAGTCCATTCCCTGTAGGGATATGGACCACCTCAACAATTTAGGATTTTCACCTTTCATTTGTTTTAGCCAAAGTAGAGGTTTGTGGTCTGTCTGAACAATGAAGTGAGTGCCAAACAGGTATGGCCTCAACTTCTTCAGAGCCCAGACCACAGCAAAGGCCTCCCTCTCAATGGCAGACCAACGCTTTTCTCTAGGGGTCAACCTTCTACTAATAAAAGCAACAGGTTGATCCTGGCCCTCAGAATTAAGTTGTGATAGGACTGCCCCTACTCCTAATTCAGATGCATCAGTTTGGACATAGAATTTTTTAGAGTAACAAGGGCTTTTCAGGACAGGTGCAGAGCACATGGCCTGCTTCAGCTCCTCAAAAGCTTTCTGACAGTTTGCTGTCCATAATACCTTTTTAGGCATTTTCTTGGATGTGATGTCATTAAGAGGGGCTGCAATGGAGCCATAGTTCTTAATGAACCTCCTGTAATACCCAGTGAGACCTAGGAAGGCTCTCACCTGAGTCTGAGTGGTAGGGGGAACCCAATCAATAATTGTTTGGATTTTCCCCTGAAGTGGTGCAATCTGTTCCCCACCAACAAGGTGTCCCAGATAAACCACCTTACCCTGCCCTATCTGGCACTTTGAAGCCTTGATAGTGAGGCCTGCCTTTTGCAGGGCCTCCAAAACTTTCCATAGGTGGACCAGGTGATCATCCCAGCTGGAGCTAAAGACAGCTATATCGTCCAAATATGCTGCACTGAAAGCTTCCAGCCCTTGCAGGACTGTGTTCACCAACCTCTGAAAAGTGGCAGGTGCATTTTTCAAACCAAAAGGCATTACAGTAAACTGGTAATGTCCTCCAATGGTAGAAAATGCAGTCTTAGGTTTAGCATCTTCTGATAATTTGGTCTGCCAATACCCTGCAGTCAAATCAAAAGTGCTTAGATACTTGGCAGATGCCAGTGTATCTATGAGCTCATCAGCCCTGGGTATAGGGTGAGCATCAGTTTTGGTTATCAAGTTGAGACCTCTATAGTCTACACAAAACCGCATTTCCTTCTTTCCATCTTTGGAATGGGGTTTTGGTACCAGTACCACAGGAGAAGCCCATGGACTGTCAGAGTGCTCAACTACTCCTAGTTCTAACATTTTCTGGACCTCTTGCTTTATGCAGTCCCTGACATGGTCAGGCTGCCTATAGATCTTACTTTTGACAGGTAAACTGTCTCCAGTATCTATAGTGTGCTCACACCAAGAAGTGGTACCTGGCACAGTAGAGAAGAGTTCAGAGAATTGATCTAGGAGATTTATGCAATTATCTTTCTGCTCAGCAGTAAGACAATCAGCCAAAACTACACCTTCCACAAGAGCATCTTGTTCTGTGGAAGAGAAGAGATCAGGTAGAGGATCACTGTCTTCTTCCTGTCCCTCATCAGTTGCCAAGAGCAGGGTGAGATCAGCCCTGTCATAGTAAGGTTTCAGGCAGTTGACATGGAGCACCCTAAGGGGACTCCTGGCAGTGCCTGAGTCAACTAAATAGGTGACTTCTCCCTTCTTTTCAACAATTGTGTGGGGACCACTCCATTTATCTTGGAGTGCTCTTGGGGCCACAGGCTCCAAGACCCACACTTTCTGTCCTGGTTGGTACTGTACCAAAACAGCCTTCTGATCATGCCATTGCTTCTGGAGCTCTTGGCTGGCCTGAAGGTTCTTACTGGCCTTTTTCATGTACTCAGCCATCCTTGATCTGAGGCCAAGTACATAATCCACAATATCCTGCTTAGGAGCTTTTAAAGGTTGTTCCCAACCCTCCTTTACAAGTGTGAGTGGTCCCCTAACAGGGTGTCCAAAAAGAAGTTCAAAGGGCCTGAAGCCCACTCCTTTCTGGGATACCTCCCTGTAGGCAAAAAGGAGGCATGGTAGAAGGATATCCCATCTCCTGCTGAGTTTTTCTGGGAGACCCATAATCATGCCTTTGAGAGTTTTATTAAATCTCTCCACCAGTCCATTTGTTTGTGGATGATAGGGTGTTGTGAACTTGTACGTTACACCACACTCCTTCCACATGGCCTTTAAGTATGCAGACATGAAATTGCTTCCCCTGTCTGATACTTCTTCCTTTGGGAAGCCCACCCTGGAAAATATTCCCAGGAGGGCCTTTGCCACTGCAGGTGCTGTAGTGGTCCTTAAAGGAATAGCTTCAGGATATCTTGTGGCATGGTCCACTACCACTAAGATAAACCTATTGCCTGAAGCAGTAGGAGGGTCAAGGGGGCCAACTATGTCAACCCCTACCCTTTCAAAGGGAACCCCAACCACAGGCAGTGGAATAAGGGGTGCCTTTGGGGTGCCACCTGTCTTGCCACTGGCTTGAGAGGTTTCACAGGACTTACAAAATTCCTTTGTGTCCTCAGACATCCTAGGCCAATGAAACAATGGAACCAATCTGTCCCAAGTTTTCATTTGACCCAGGTGTCCAGCTAGGGGAATGTCATGTGCCAGTGTTAGGAGGAACTTTCTGTACTCCTGAGGAATCACTAATCTCCTGGCAGCTCCAGGTTTAGGATCCCTATGCTCAGTGTACAAGAGGTTGTCCTCCCAGTAAACTCTGTGAGAGTCACTGACATCCCCATTAGCCTGTTTGACAGCTTGCTGTCTGAGACCCTCTAATGTGGGACAGGTTTGCTGTGCCACACTCAGCTCCTCTCTGGCAGGCCCCCCTTCACCCAAAAGCTCAGCAGTGTCTGCTTCCAGCTTCTCTGGTGTAGGTTCTGCACAGGGAGGGAATTCTTCTTCCTCAGAAGTTGAATCCACTGTAGAGGGAGGGATAGTAGGAAGTGGTTTGCTTCTACTAGCCCTAGCTTTAGGGAGCACTTGGTCCATTGTTCCAGGATCCAAGCTTCCCTGTCCTTTTTGCTTTTTGGCCTGAGCCCTTGTCAAAGCAAAAATATGCCCTGGGATGCCCAGCATTGCTGCATGGGCCTCCAACTCCACATCTGACCAAGCTGATGTCTCCAAATCATTCCCTAATAGACAGTCTACAGGTAAATCTGAAGCTACCACAACTTTCTTTGGACCAGTAACCCCCCCCCAGTTGAGATTTACAACAGCCATGGGGTGGCTAAGTGTGTTGTTGTGAGCATCGGTTACTTGGTACTGGTGACCAAGTAGGTGTTGTTCAGGGTGGACCAGTTTCTCTATGACCATAGTCACACTGGCACCAGTGTCCCTGTAGGCCTGAACCTCAACACCATTTATTAGGGGTAGCTGCTTGTACTTATCCATATTAAGGGGACAAGCAACTAAGGTGGCTAAATCAATAGCCCCCTCAGAGACTAACACAGCCTCTGTGGCCTCCCTAACAAGGCCAACCCCAACTAAATGACCAAAAGTGAGCCCAGCTACTCCCTTGGATTGGCTATTAGTAGGTTTGCTCCCACCACCACTGCTATTAGTAGGGACACTAGGTGTAGCAGTAGGGGTTGTAGTGGTAGGAGCAGTGGTGCCTTTCTTTGGACAACTGGGATCTGTTGTCCAATGGCCTTTTATTTTACATAAATAGCACCATGGTTTCTTTTCCTTGTTCTGATTAAAGGAGGATTTGGACCCACCACCCCCACCAGAGTGTTTTTGTGGGCCTGATGAAGACTCATTTTTAGATTTGTCCCCACCCTTGTCTGAAGACTTACCATCCTTCTTTTTGTTGCCATCTTTGTCACCCCCTGTATGAACTTTTCTGTTCACTCTTGTTCTGACCCATTTGTCTGCCTTCTTTCCCAATTCTTGGGGAGAGGTCAGATCAGAGTCCACCAAGTACTGGTGCAACAAATCAGACACACAATTATTAAGAATATGCTCTCTCACGATTAAGTTATACAGGCTGTCATAATCAGTAACTTTACTGCCATGTAACCACCCCTCCAAGGCCTTCACTGAATGGTCAATGAAATCAACCCAGTCTTGTGAAGACTCCTTTTTGGTCTCTCTGAACTTTATCCTGTACTGTTCAGTGGTTAAGCCATAACCATCCAGGAGTGCATTCTTAAGAACTTGGAAATTATTAGCATCATTTTCTTTTACAGTAAGGAGCCTATCCCTACCTTTTCCACTAAATGATAGCCATAGGATAGCAGCCCACTGCCTTTGAGGGACATCCTGTACAACACAGGCCCTCTCAAGTGCAGCAAACCACTTGTTAATGTCATCCCCCTCCTTATAAGGGGGAACTATCTTGTGCAGATTCCTGGAATCATGCTCTTTTGCAGGATGACTATGGGGAATACTGCTGCTGCCACCATGGGTATCTAAACCCAACTTCTGTCTTTCCTTCTCTAATTCAAAAGACTGTCTATCCAAATCCAGCTGTTGCTTTTCAAGCTTCAGTCTGGTTTGTTCCACCCTCAACTTATTGAGTTCCCTCTCTAACATTCTGTCATCAGGGTTGGTGGGAGGGACATTCCTAGAAACAGAGGTATGATGGGAATGAACAGAAGGAGACCTGTCCCTTACAGGAGCCACCCTAACAGCTTGGTTAACAGAAACATTACTACCAGTATGGTGAGAATAAATGCTTTTGCTATGATGTGAGACAACACTATTTGTATGGTGTGGCTCATCATCATTACCAACTATGCTAGACTGTCTAGTAATGGGCAGGCTAGGAAGTTTCTTTCCTGAATCATTTCTTGGGGGAGTCCCTGAATCAGATTGAGAACTATTAGGTACTTTTTCAACAGATGAGGCACCTATGGCCTTATCCTGTTCTCTAAGCATGTTAAGTAACAGTTCCAAGGAAGGATTCTTCCCTACACTCAAACCTCTCTCTATACAGAGACTCCTTGCTCTTTTCCAGCTAAGGTTGTCATATGCAAGTTTGGACAGATCAACATTTTGGCCTGTGCCAGACATTTTTAGAGAGAGTTAAAGTGATAGTAAAAGATAAAAGGTTTGTCAGAGCTTTTAGAAAGACAGAGAAAAAAACTTTTAAAACTTTTTAGAACTTTTTAGAAAGTTTAGAAGTACTTTTCAGCACTTAGAAAAGAGTGAAAAGAGGAAATGCAAAACTTTTTGGCTATGTGTATATACACTGACCTTGTTTTGTATATTTTTCTCCTATGAAAAGTACAATGACAAGAGTGGTAAGTAGTCTCAAGCACTTATCCCACCACTGCACAACCAATGTAAGAGGCTGGACTGGCTTGTAGTGAGTACCAAGGGGTACTTGCACCTTGCACCAGGCCCAGTTATCCCTTATTAGTGTATAGGGTGTCTAGCAGCTTAGGCTGATAGATAATGGTAGCTTAGCAGAGCAGCTTAGGCTGAACTAGGAGACGTGTGAAGCTACTACAGTACCACTTAGTGTCATATGCACAATATCATAAGAAAACCCAATACACAGTTATACTAAAAATAAAGGTACTTTATTTTTATGACAATATGCCAAAGTATCTTAGAGTGTACCCTCAGTGAGAGGACAGGAAATATACACAAGATATATATACACAATAGCAAAAATATGCAGTATAGTCTTAGAAAACAGTGCAAACAATGTATAGTTACAATAGGATGCAATGGGGAAACATAGGGATAGGGGCAACACAAACCATATACTCCAAAAGTGGAATGCGAACCACGAATGGACCCCAAACCTATGTGACCTTGTAGAGGGTCGCTGGGACTATTAGAAAATAGTGAGAGTTAGAAAAATAACCCTCCCCAAGACCCTGAAAAGTGAGTGCAAAGTGCACTAAAGTTCCCCTAAGGACAAAGAAGTCGTGTTAGAGGAATAATGCAGGAAAGACACAAACCAGCAATGCAACAACTGTGGATTTCCAATCTAGGGTACCTGTGGAACAAGGGGACCAAGTCCAAAAGTCACAAGCAAGTCGGAGATGGGCAGATGACCAGGAAATGCCAGCTGCGGGTGCAAAGAAGCTTCTACTGGACAGAAGAAGCTGAGGTTTCTGCAGGAACAAAAAGGGCTAGAGACTTCCACTTCGGTGGACGGGTCCATCTCGCCAGGATGGCATAGAGAGGGCAATTCCATGATCATAGACATATTACATGGCCATATTCGGAGTTACCAATGTGAAGCTACATATAGGTAGTGACCTATATGTAGTGCACGCGTGTAATGGTGTCCCCGCACTCACAAAGTCCGGGGAATTTGCCCTGAACCATGTGGGGGCACCTTGGCTAGTGCCAGGGTGCCCACACACTAAGTAACTTTGCACCTAACCTTTACCAGGTAAAGGTTAGACATATAGGTGACTTATAAGTTACTTAAGTGCAGTGGTAAATGGCTGTGAAATAACATGGACGTTATTTCACTCAGGCTGCACTGGCAGGCCTGTGTAAGAATTGTCAGATCTCCCTATGGGTGGCACAAGAAATGCTGCAGCCCATAGGGATCTCCTGGAACCCCAAAACCCAGGGTACCTCAGTACCATATACTAGGGAATTACAAGGGTGTTCCAGTATGCCAATTTAAATTGGTGAAATTGGTCACTAGCCTGTTAGTGACAATTTGGAAAGAAATGAGAGAGCATAACCACTGAGGTTCTGGGTAGCAGAGCCTCAGTGAGACAGTTAGTCATAACACAGGTAACACATACAGGGCACACTTATGAGCACTGGGGCCCTGGCTGGCAGGGTCCCAGTGACACATACAACTAAAACAACATATATACAGTGAAATATGGGGGTAACATGCCAGGCAAGATGGTACTTTCCTACAGTAAGTAGTTGCAAAGTACTTATCCCACCGCTGCACAACCAATGTAGGAGGCTGGACTGGCTTGTAGTGAGTACCAAGGGGTACTTGCACCTTGCACCAGGCCCAGGTATCCCTTATTAGTGTAGAGGGGTGTCTAGCAGCTTAGGCTGATAGAAAAGATAGCTTAGCAGAGCAGCTTAGGCTGAACTAGGAGACGAGTGAAGCTCCTACAGTACCACTAGTGTCATTTGCACAATATCATAAGAAAACACAATACACAGATATACTTAAAATAAAGGTACTTTATTTTTATGACAAGATGCCAAAGTATCTCAGTGAGTACCCTCAGTATGAGGATAGCAAATATACACAAGATATATGTGCACAATACCAAAATATGCAGTAATAGCAATGGAAAACAGTGCAAACAATGTATAGTCACAATAGAATGCAATGGGGGCACATAGGGATAGGGGCAACACAAACCATATACCCTAGAAGTGGAATGCGAACCACGAATGGACCCCAAACCTATGGGACCTTGTAGAGGGTCGCTGGGACTGTAAGGAAACAGTGAGGGTTAGAAAAATAGCCCACCCTGAAAAGTGGGTGCAAAGTGCACCTAAGTTCCCCAAAGAGCACAGAAGTCGTGATAGGGGAATTCTGCAGGAAAGACCAACACCAGCAATGCAACAACAATGGATTTCCAGACGAGAGTACCTGTGGAACAAGGGGACCAAGTCCAAAAGTCACGATCAAGTCGGGAGTGGGCAGATGCCCAGGAAATGCCAGCTGTGGGTGCAAAGAAGCTGCCACCGGATGGTAGAAGCTGTAGATTCTGCAAGAACGACAAGGGCTAGAAACTTCCCCTTTGGAGGATGGATGTCACACGTCGTGAAGTCGTGCATAGTTGTTTTCGTGCAGAAAGACTGCCAACAAGCCTTGCTAGCTGCAAGGGTCGCGGTTAGGGTTTTTGGATGCTGCTGTGGCCCAGGAGGGACCAGGATGTCGCCAATTGCGTGAGGAGACAGAGGGGGCATCCAGCAAGAAAAAGAGCCCACTCAGAAGCAAGCAGCACCCGCAGAAGTGCCGGAACAGGCACTACGAAGTGGAGTGAACCGGAGCTCACCCGAAGTTGCACAAGAGGGTCCCACGAAGCCGGAGGACAACTCAGGAGGTTGTGCAATGCAGGTTAGAGTGCCGGGCCCCAGGCTTGGCTGTGCACAATGGAAATCCTGGAAGAGTGCACAGGAGCCAGAGTAGCTGCAAAACACGCGGTTCCCAGCAATGCAGTCTAGCGTGGAGAGGCAAGGACTTACCTCCACCAAACTTGGACTGAAGAGTCACTGGACTGTGGGAGTCACTTGGACAGAGTTGCTTAGTTCAAGGGACCTCGCTCGTCGTGCTGAGAGGAGACCCAGACGACCTTTGATGCAGTTCTTTGGTGCCTGAGGTTGCAGGGGGAAGATTCCGTCGACCCACAGGAGATTTCTTCAGAGCTTCTAGTGCAGAGAGGAGGCAGACTACCCCCACAGCATGCACCACCAGGAAAACAGTCGAGAAGGCGGCAGGATCAGCGTTACAAGGTCGCAGTAGTCGTCTTTGCTACTTTGTTGCAGTTTTGCAGGCTTCCAATGCTGTCAGCAGTCGATTCCTTGGCAGAAGGTGAAGAGAGAGATGCAGAGGAACTCTGATGAGCACTTGCATTCGGTATCTAAGGAATTCCCCAAAGCAGCGACCCTAAATAGCCAGAAAAGGACGTTTGGCTACTTAGGAGAGAGGATAGGCTAGCAACACCTTAAAGAGCCTATCAGAAGGAGTCTCTGACGTCACCTGCTGCCACTGGCCACTCAGAGCAGTCCAGTGTGCCAGCAGCACCTCTGTTTCCAAGATGACAGAGGTCTGGAGCACACTGGAGGAGCTCTGGTCACCTCCCAGGGGAGGTGCAGGTCAGGGTAGTAGTCACTCCCCTTTCCTTTGTCCAGTTTCGCGCAAGAGCAGGGCTGGGGGATCCCTGAACCGGTGTAGACGGGCTTATGCAGAGATGGGCACCATCTGTGCCCATCAAAGCATTTCCAGCAGCTGGGGGAGGCTACTCCTCCCAAGCCCTAACACCTTTTTCCAAAGGGAGAGGGTGTAACACCCTCTCTCTGAGGAAGTCCTTTGTTCTGCCTTCCTGGGCCAGGCCTGGCTGGACCCCAGGAGGGCAGAAACCTGTCTGAGGGGTTGGCAGCAGCAGCAGCTGCAGTGAAACCCCAGGAAAGGTAGTTTGGCAGTACCCGGGTCTGAGCTAGAGACTCGGGGGATCATGGAATTGTCTCCCCGATGCCAGAATGGCATTGGGGTGACAATCCCATGATCCTAGACATGTTACATGGCCATGTTCGGAGTTACCATTGTGACACTATACATATGTCGTGACATATGTATAGTGCACGCGTGTAATGGTGTACCGGCACTCACAAAGTCCGGGGAATTTGCCCTGAACAATGTGGGAGCACCTTGGCTAGTGCCAGGGTGCCCACACACTAAGGGGGTCATTCCAACCCTGGCGGTCGGTGTTAAAGCAGCGGCCAACCTGCCAACAGGCAGGCGGTCAAAAAAATTGTATTCTGACCCTGGCGGGAACCGCCAACGCAGCCCGCCACTTTAACACTCCGACCGCCATGGCGGGACAAACAAACAGCTTGGCGGTCACCGCCAACAGGCAGGCGGTAGACAATGTACCGCCCACCCTATCACAACTCACCAATCCGCCACCTTTTCCGGGGCGGGAGCCCCGTCGATAAAAACACGGCGGAAACAGACTACAAACGGGAAAACGCTCACCTCTACACACTCCACGAGGAATCTGCACAGCATGGAACCCGAATTAAACATCCTACCAGCGATTGTCTACCTGCTCTTCTACCACGAGCACGAACGCAGGCGCAGACGACAACGGTGAGTACTGCACCTACGACACAGGGGAGGGGTGAGGAGAAAAGGTCACGGGCACACACATACGCGATACACCCACCCCCCCACCCCAAATACCTACACACCAATGCAGAGCAACAAGTCAGAGTGACACCCCCAAACCCCCCAGAATAATGCAAAGACAAAATAAAATGATCATTAAAATAGAAGTATATTATAGCTCAAATGAAGTAATGTGAATTATGAAAGATGAAATATACATATTAAATAAAGAACATAGTTAAAAATATATACATAGGCTATAAGTCCAGCACATTTTGCCAAAGTTCCATCGTTCGTGGGCCAATGTGCACAAACACATTGGCAAAGCCCACACACGAGACCAGATACCATTGGAGAGAACACTGCTGGGGCATCAGATGATAAAATTACAGGCACCTCAGGGGGAAGGGAAGGGGGGGCACCTCAGTCACATGAGTCCAGGACGCCAGATCCACGAGGGGCCTCCATGGCCACTGTACCATCCTGGGGAGTGCAAAGCCACAGTCTCTCAAGTCTCTACAGTGGGTGGGATGCCCACTGTACCATCCTGGGGAGTGCAAAGCCACAGTCTCTCAAGTCTCTATAGTGGGTAGATTGCCCACTGTTCCATCATGGGGAGTGCAAAGCCATAGTCCATCAGGTGGATTACAGACTCCACTGGTCATGGAGGAGGCATGGTGGCCCGAGTGCTTCGTGAAGCCCTGCTCGACACAGAACCGGCACTGCCAATGGGCCAGCGGTGCCTGACAGGAAGGGCCCAGCAGAGCAGTTCAGAGACGGCGGTGCCCAGCGGAGCGGTGCTTGACAGGAAGGGCTCAGCGGAGCGGTGCTTGACAGGAAGGGCCCAGCGGAGCGGTGCTTGAGATGAAGGGCCCAGCGGAGCGGTGCTTGAGATGAAGGGCCCAGCGGAGCGGTGCTTGACAGGAAGGGCCCAGCGAAGCGGTGCTTGAGATGAAGGGCCCAGCGGAGCGGTGCTTGAGATGAAGGTCCCAGCGGAGCAGTGCTTGAGATGAAGAGCCCAGCGGAGCGGTGCTTGACAGGAAGGGCCCAGCGGAGCGGTGCTTGAGATGAAGGGCCCAGCGGAGTGGTGCTTGAGATGAAGGGCCCAGCGGAGCGGTGCTTGACAGGAAGGGCCCAGCGGAGCGGTGCTTCTCACGGCAGGGCCCTGTTCAGTGGTGCTTCTCACGGCGGCCCCTGTTCAGCGGTGCTTCTCACGGCGGCCCCTGTTCAGCGGTGCCTCTCACGGCGGCCCCTGTTCAGCGGTGCTTCTCACGGCGGCCCCTGTTCAGCAGTGCTTCTCACGGCGGGGCCCTGTTCAGCGGTGCTTGTCTTGGCGGGGCCCTGTTCAGCGGTGCTTCTCACGGCGGCCCCTGTTCAGTGGTGCTTCTCACGGCTGTTCAGCGGTGCTTCTCACGGCGGGGCCCTGTTCTGCGGTGCTTGTCTTGGCGGGGCCCTGTTCAGCGGTGCTTGTCTTGGTGGGGCCTTGTTCAGCGGTGCTTGTCTTGTGTTTCTAGGGAACCAGACCTGGCCAATACTTCCCGCTCAGTCGCCATCCGACCTTTCGGTTGCGGGGCCCTCCTGTGATGGAGTCCTGGGCCCGTGGGTGTCCTCCGTCACACCCGGAATGGGTTCTCACCCTTATAATTCCCTAGTATATGGTACTGAGGTACCCAGGTGTAGGAAAGTACCATCTTGCCTGGCATGTTACCCCCATTTTTCACTGTATATATGTTGTTTTAGTTGTATGTGTCACTGGGACCCTGGTAACCCAGGGCCCCAGTGCTCATAAGTGTGCCTGAATGTGTTACCTGTGTAGTGACTAACTGTCTCACTGAGGCTCTGCTAATCAGAACCTCAGTGGTTATGCTCTCTCATTTCTTTCCAGATTGTCACTGACAGGCTAGTGACCATTTTTACCAATTTACATTGGCTTACTGGAACACCCTTATAACTCCCTAGTAGATGGTACTGAGGTACCCAGGGTATTGGGGTTCCAGGAGATCCCTATGGGCTGCAGCATTTCTTTTGCCACCCATAGGGAGCTCTGACAATTCTTACACAGGCCTGCCACTGCAGCCTGAGTAAAATAACGTCCACGTTATTTCACAGCCATTTTACACTGCACTTAAGTAACTTATAAGTCACCTATATGTGTAGGAAAGTACCATCTTGCCTGGCATGTTACCCCCATTTTTCACTGTATATATGTTGTTTTAGTTGTATGTGTCACTGGGACCCTGGTAACCCAGGGCCCCAGTGCTCATAAGTGTGCCTGAATGTGTTACCTGTGTAGTTACTAACTGTCTCACTGAGGCTCTGCTAATCAGAACCTCAGTGGTTATGCTCTCTCATTTCTTTCCAGATTGTCACTGACAGGCTAGTGACCATTTTTACCAATTTACATTGGCTTACTGGAACATCCTTATAACTCCCTAGTAGATGGTACTGAGGTACCCAGGGTATTGGGGTTCCAGGAGATCCCTATGGGCTGCAGCATTTCTTTTGCCACCCATAGGGAGCTCTGACAATTCTTACACAGGCCTGCCACTGCAGCCTGAGTAAAATAACGTCCACGTTATTTCACAGCCATTTTACACTGCACTTAAGTAACTTATAAGTCACCTATATGTGTAGGAAAGTACCATCTTGCCTGGCATGTTACCCCCATTTTTCACTGTATATATGTTGTTTTAGTTGTATGTGTCACTGGGACCCTGGTAACCCAGGGCCCCAGTGCTCATAAGTGTGCCTGAATGTGTTACCTGTGTAGTGACTAACTGTCTCACTGAGGCTCTGCTAATCAGAACCTCAGTGGTTATGCTCTCTCATTTCTTTCCAAATTGTCACTGACAGGCTAGTGACCATTTTTACCAATTTACATTGGCTTACTGGAACACCCTTATAATTCCCTAGTATATGGTACTGAGGTACCCAGGGTATTGGGGTTCCAGGAGATCCCTATGGGCTGCAGCATTTCTTTTGCCACCCATAGGGAGCTCTGACAATTCTTACACAGGCCTGCCACTGCAGCCTGAGTGAAATAACGTCCACGTTATTTCACAGCCATTTTACACTGCACTTAAGTAACTTATAAGTCACCTATATGTCTAACCTTTACCTGGTAAAGGTTAGGTGCAAAGTTACTTAGTGTGAGGGCACCCTGGCACTAGCCAAGGTGCCCCCACATTGTTCAGAGCCAATTCACTGAACTTTGTGAGTGCGGGGACACCATTACACGCGTGCACTACATATAGGTCACTACCTATATGTAGCTTCACCATGGTAACTCCGAATATGGCCATGTAACATGTCTATGATCATGGAATTGCCCCCTCTATGCCATCCTGGCATTGTTGGTACAATTCCATGATCCCAGTGGTCTGTAGCACAGACCCTGGTACTGCCAGACTGCCCTTCCTGGGGTTTCTCTGCAGCTGCTGCTGCTGCCAACCCCTCAGACAGGCAGCTGCCCTCCTGGGGTCCAGCCAGGCCTGGCCCAGGATGGCAGAACAAAGAACTTCCTCTGAGAGAGGGTGTGACACCCTCTCCCTTTGGAAAATGGTGTGAAGGCAGGGGAGGAGTAGCCTCCCCCAGCCTCTGGAAATGCTTTGTTGGGCACAGATGTGCCCAATTCTGCATAAGCCAGTCTACACCGGTTCAGGGACCCCTTAGCCCCTGCTCTGGCGCGAAACTGGACAAAGGAAAGGGGAGTGACCACTCCCCTGACCTGCACCTCCCCTGGGAGGTGTCCAGAGCTCCTCCAGTGTGCTCCAGACCTCTGCCATCTTGGAAACAGAGGTGCTGCTGGCACACTGGACTGCTCTGAGTGGCCAGTGCCACCAGGTGACGTCAGAGACTCCTGCTGATAGGCTCCTTCAGGTGTTAGTAGCCTTTCCTCTCTCCTAGGTAGCCAAACACTCTTTTCTGGCTATTTAGGGTCTCTGTCTCTGGGGAAACTTTAGATAACGAATGCATGAGCTCAGCCGAGTTCCTCTGCATCTCCCTCTTCACCTTCTGATAAGGAATCGACCGCTGACCGCGCTGGAAGCCTGCAAACCTGCAACATAGTAGCAAAGACGACTACTGCAACTCTGTAACGCTGATCCTGCCGCCTTCTCGACTGTTTTCCTGCTTGTGCATGCTGTGGGGGTAGTCTGCCTCCTCTCTGCACCAGAAGCTCCGAAGAAATCTCCCGTGGGTCGACGGAATCTTCCCCCTGCAACCGCAGGCACCAAAAAGCTGCATTACCGGTCCCTTGGGTCTCCTCTCAGCACGACGAGCGAGGTCCCTCGAATCCAGCGACACCGTCCAAGTGACCCCCACAGTCCAGTGACTCTTCAGCCCAAGTTTGGTGGAGGTAAGTCCTTGCCTCACCTCGCTGGGCTGCATTGCTGGGAACCGCAACTTTGCAAGCTACTCCGGCCCCTGTGCACTTCCGGCGGAAATCCTTCGTGCACAGCCAAGCCTGGGTCCACGGCACTCTAACCTGCATTGCACGACTTTCTAAGTTGGTCTCCGGCGACGTGGGACTCCTTTGTGCAACTTCGGCGAGCACTGTTTCACGCATCCTCGTAGTGCCTGTTTCTGGCACTTCTCCTGGAGCTACCCGCTTCAGTGAGGGCTCTTTGTCTTGCTCGACGTCCCCTCTCTCTGCAGATCCAATTTGCGACCTCCTGGTTGCTCCTGGGCCCCAGCAGCGTCCAAAAATGCCAAACGCACGATTTGCGTGTAGCAAGGCTTGTTGGCGTCCATCCGGCGGGAAAACACTTCTGCACGACTCTCCAAGGCGTGGGGGATCAATCCTCCAAAGGGGAAGTCTCTAGCCCTTGTCGTTCCTGCAGTATTCACAGTTCTTCAGCCTAGTAAGAGCTTCTTTGCACCAACCGCTGGCATTTCTTGGGCATCTGCCCATCTCCGAGCTGCTTGTGACTTTTGGACTTGGTCCCCTTGTTCCACAGGTACCCTCAGTCAGGAATCCATCGTTGTTGCATTGCTGATTTGTGTTTTCCTTGCATTTTCCCTCTAACACGACTATTTTGTCCTTAGGGGAACTTTAGTGCACTTTGCACTCACTTTTCAGGGTCTTGGGGAGGGTTATTTTGCTAACTCTCACTATTTTCTAATAGTCCCAGCGACCCTCTACAAGGTCACATAGGTTTGGGGTCCATTCGTGGTTCGCATTCCACTTTTGGAGTATATGGTTTGTGTTGCCCCTATCCCTATGTTTCCCCATTGCATCCTATTGTAACTATACATTGTTTGCACTGTTTTCTAAGACTATACTGCATATTTTTGCTATTGTGTATATATATCTTGTGTATATTTCCTATCCTCTCACTGAGGGTACACTCTAAGATACTTTGGCATATTGTCATAAAAATAAAGTACCTTTATTTTTAGTATAACTGTGTATTGTGTTTTCTTATGATATTGTGCATATGACACTAAGTGGTACTGTAGTAGCTTCACACGTCTCCTAGTTCAGCCTAAGCTGCTCTGCTAAGCTACCATTATCTATCAGCCTAAGCTGCTAGACACCCTATACACTAATAAGGGATAACTGGGCCTGGTGCAAGGTGCAAGTACCCCTTGGTACTCACTACAAGCCAGTCCAGCCTCCTACATTGGTTGTGCAGCGGTGGGATAAGTGCTTTGAGACTACTTACCACTCTTGTCATTGTACTTTTCATAAGAGAAAAATATACAAAACAAGGTCAGTGTATATACACATAGCCAAAAAGTTTTGCATTTCCTCTTTTCACTCTTTTCTAAGTGCTGAAAAGTACTTCTAAACTTTCAAAAAGTTCTTAAAAGTTTAAAAAGTTTTTTTTCTGTCTTTCCAAAAAGTTCTGAAAACTTTTTTCTCTTTTGCTATCACTTTAACTCTCTCTAAAAAATGTCTGGCACAGGAAAAAATGTTGAACTGTCCAAACTTGCATATGATCACCTTAGCTGGAAAGGAGCAAGGAGTCTCTGCATAGAGAGAGGTTTGAGTGTAGGGAAGAATCCTTCCTTAGAACTGTTAATTAATATGCTTAGATTACAGGATAAGGCCATAAGTGCCCAATCTGTAGAAAAAGTAGCTAATGGTTCTCAATCTGATCCAGGGACTCCCCCAGGAAAAGGTTCAGGAAAGAAACTTCTCAGCCTGCCCATTACTAGACAGTCTAGCATAGTTGGTACAGAGGTTGAATCACATCATACTGATGATGTGCTCTCACATTATGCTGGTAGCCAAGCTGTTAGGGTGCCCTCTGTAAGGGACAGGTCTCCTTCTGTTCATTCCCATCATACCTCTGTATCTAGAAATGTCCCTCCCACCCACCCTGATGACAGATTGTTAGAAAGGGAGCTCAATAGATTGAGAGTGGAGCAAACCAGACTGAAGCTCAAGAAGCAACAGCTGGATTTGGATAGACAGTCTTTAGAAATAGAGAGGGAAAGACAGAAGATGGGTTTAGATACCCATGGTGGCAGCAGCAGTATTCCCCATAGTCATCCTGCAAAAGAGCATGATACCAGGAATCTGCACAAGATAGTTCCCCCTTATAAGGAGGGGGATGACATTAACAAGTGGTTTGCTGCACTTGAGAGGGCCTGTGCTGTACAGGATGTCCCTCAAAAGCAGTTGGCTGCTATCCTATGGCTATCATTTACTGGAAAAGGTAGGGATAGGCTCCTTACTGTAAAAGAAAATGATGCTAACAATTTCCAAGTTCTTAAGAATGCACTCCTGGATGGTTATGGCTTAACCACTGAACAGTACAGGATAAAGTTCAGAGATACCAAAAAGGAGTCTTCACAAGACTGGGTTGATTTCATTGACCAGGCAGTGAAGGCCTTGGAGGGGTGGTTACATGGCAGTAAAGTTACTGATTATGACAGCCTGTATAACTTGATCCTGAGAGAGCATATTCTTAATAATTGTGTGTCTGATTTGTTGCACCAGTACTTGGTGGACTCTGATCTGACCTCTCCCCAAGAATTGGGAAAGAAGGCAGACAAATGGGTCAGAACAAGAGTGAACAGAAAAGTTCACACAGGGGATGACAAAGATGGCAACAAAAAGAAGGATGGTAAGTCTTCTGACAAGGGTGGGGACAAATCAAAAAATGAGTCTTCATCAGGCCAACAAAAACACTCTGGTGGGGGTGGTGGGCCCAAATCCTCCTTTAATCAGAACAAGGAAAAGAAACCATGGTGCTATTTATGTAAAATAAAAGGCCATTGGACAACAGATCCCAGTTGTCCAAAGAAAGGCACCACAGCTCCTACCACTACAACCCCTACTGCTACACCTAGTGTCCCTACTAATAGCAGTGGTGGTGGGAGCAAACCTACTAATAGCCAATCCAAGGGAGTAGTGGGGCTCACTTTTGGTAATTTAGTTGGGGTTGGTCTGATTAGGGAGACCACAGAGGCTACTTTAGTCTCTGAAGGGGCTATTGACTTAGCCACTTTGGTTGCTTGCCCCCATAACTTGGAGAAGTACAAGCAACTAACCCTAATAAATGGTGTTGAGGTCCAGGCCTACAGGGACACAGGTGCCAGTGTCACAATGGTGATTGAGAAACTGGTGCACCCTGAACAACACATACTTGGACACCAGTACCAAGTAACCAATGCTCACAACATAACACAAAGCCACCCCATGGCTGTTGTAAATCTCAACTGGGGGGGGGGGTATCTGGTCCAAAGAAAGTTGTGGTAGCTTCAGATTTACCTGTAGACTGTCTATTAGGGAATGATTTGGAGACATCAGCTTGGTCAGATGTGGAGTTGGAGGCCCATGCAGCAATGCTGGGCATCCCAGGGCATATTTTTGCTTTGACAAGGGCTCAGGCCAAAAAGCAAAAAGGACAGGGAAGCTTGGATCCTGGAACAATGGACCAAGTGCTCCCTAAAGCTAGGGCTAGTAGAAGCAAACCACTTCCTACTATCCCTCCCTCTACAGTGGATTCTACTTCTGAGGAAGAAGAATTCCCTCCCTGTGCAGAACCTACACCAGAGGAGCTGGAAGCAGACACTGCTGAGCTTTTGGGTGAAGGGGGGCCTGCCAGAGAGGAGCTGAGTGTGGCACAGCAAACCTGTCCCACATTAGAGGGTCTCAGACAGCAAGCTGTCAAACAGGCTAATGGGGATGTCAGTGACTCACACAGAGTTTACTGGGAGGACAACCTCTTGTACACTGAGCATAGGGATCCTAAACCTGGAGCTGCCAGGAGATTAGTGATTCCTCAGGAGTACAGAAAGTTCCTCCTAACACTGGCACATGACATTCCCTTAGCTGGGCACCTGGGTCAAATGAAAACTTGGGACAGATTGGTACCATTGTTTCATTGGCCTAGGATGTCTGAGGACACAAAGGAATTTTGCAAGTCCTGTGAAACCTGTCAAGCCAGTGGCAAGACAGGTGGCACTCCAAAGGCACCCCTTATCCCACTGCCTGTGGTTGGGGTTCCCTTTGAAAGGGTAGGGGTTGACATAGTTGGCCCCCTTGACCCTCCTACTGCTTCAGGCAATAGGTTTATCTTGGTGGTAGTGGACCATGCCACAAGATATCCTGAAGCAATTCCTTTAAGGACCACTACAGCTCCTGCAGTGGCAAAGGCCCTCCTGGGAATATTTTCCAGGGTGGGCTTCCCAAAGGAAGTAGTATCAGACAGGGGAAGCAATTTCATGTCTGCATACTTAAAGGCCATGTGGAAGGAGTGTGGTGTAACTTACAAGTTCACAACACCCTATCATCCACAAACAAATGGACTGGTGGAGAGATTTAATAAAACTCTCAAAGGCATGATTATGGGACTCCCTGAAAAACTCCGCAGGAGATGGGATATCCTTCTACCATGCCTCCTTTTTGCCTACAGGGAGGTACCCCAGAAAGGAGTGGGCTTCAGCCCCTTTGAACTTCTTTTTGGACACCCTGTTAGGGGTCCACTCACACTTGTAAAGGAGGGTTGGGAACAACCTTTAAAAGCTCCTAAACAGGATATTGTGGATTATGTACTTGGCCTCAGATCAAGGATGGCTGAGTACATGAAAAAGGCCAGTAAAAACCTTCAGGCCAGCCAAGAGCTCCAGAAGCAATGGCATGATCAGAAGGCTGTTTTGGTTCAGTACCAACCAGGGCAGAAAGTGTGGGTCTTGGAGCCTGTGGCCCCAAGAGCACTCCAAGATAAATGGAGTGGACCCCACACAATTGTTGAAAAGAAGGGTGAAGTCACCTACTTGGTTGACTTAGGCACTGCCAGGAGTCCCCTTAGGGTGCTCCATGTCAACCGCCTGAAACCCTACTATGACAGGGCTGATCTCACCCTGCTCATGGCAACAGATGAGGGACAGGAAGAAGACAGTGATCCTCTACCTGATCTCTTCTCTTCCACAGAACAAGATGCTCTTGTGGAAGGTGTAGTTTTGGCTGATTGTCTTACTGCTGAGCAGAAAGATAATTGCATAAATCTCCTAGGACAATTTTCAGAACTCTTCTCCATTGTGCCAGGCACCACTTCTTGGTGTGAGCACACTATAGATACTGGAGACAGTTTACCTGTCAAAAGTAAGATCTATAGGCAGCCTGACCATGTCAGGGACTGCATAAAGCAAGAAGTTCAGAAAATGTTGGAACTAGGAGTGGTTGAGCACTCTGACAGTCCATGGGCTTCTCCTGTGGTACTGGTACCAAAACCCAATTCTAAAGATGGAAAGAAAGAAATGCGGTTTTGTGTAGACTATAGAGGTCTCAACTTGGTAACCAAAACTGATGCTCACCCTATACCCAGGGCAGATGAGCTCATAGATACACTGGCATCTGCCAAGTATCTAAGCACTTTTGATTTGACTGCAGGGTATTGGCAGATCAAATTGTCAGAAGATGCTAAACCTAAGACTGCATTTTCTACCATTGGAGGACATTACCAGTTTACTGTAATGCCTTTTGGTTTGAAAAATGCACCTGCCACTTTTCAGAGGTTGGTGAACACAGTCCTGCAAGGGCTGGAAGCTTTCAGTGCAGCATATTTGGATGATATAGCTGTCTTTAGCTCCAGCTGGGATGATCACCTGGTCCACCTTTGGAAAGTTTTGGAGGCCCTGCAAAAGGCAGGCCTCACTATCAAGGCTTCAAAGTGCCAGATAGGGCAGGGTAAGGTGGTTTATCTGGGACACCTTGTTGGTGGGGAACAGATTGCACCACTTCAGGGGAAAATCCAAACTATTATTGATTGGGTTCCCCCTACCACTCAGACTCAGGTGAGAGCCTTCCTAGGCCTCACTGGGTATTACAGGAGGTTCATTAAGAACTATGGCTCCATTGCAGCCCCTCTTAATGACCTCACATCCAAGAAAATGCCTAAAAAGGTATTATGGACAGCAAACTGTCAGAAAGCTTTTGAGGAGCTGAAGCAGGCCATGTGCTCTGCACCTGTCCTGAAAAGCCCTTGTTACTCTAAAAAATTCTATGTCCAAACTGATGCATCTGAATTAGGAGTAGGGGCAGTCCTATCACAACTTAATTCTGAGGGCCAGGATCAACCTGTTGCTTTTATTAGTAGAAGGTTGACCCCTAGAGAAAAGCGTTGGTCTGCCATTGAGAGGGAGGCCTTTGCTGTGGTCTGGGCTCTGAAGAAGTTGAGGCCATACCTGTTTGGCACTCACTTCATTGTTCAGACAGACCACAAACCTCTACTTTGGCTAAAACAAATGAAAGGTGAAAATCCTAAATTGTTGAGGTGGTCCATATCCCTACAGGGAATGGACTATACAGTGGAACATAGACCTGGGAGTAGCCACTCCAATGCAGATGGACTCTCCAGATATTTCCACTTAGACAATGAAGACTCATCAGGTAATGGCTAGTCTTATTGTCCTTCGTTTGGGGGGGGGTTGTGTAGGAAAGTACCATCTTGCCTGGCATGTTACCCCCATTTTTCACTGTATATATGTTGTTTTAGTTGTATGTGTCACTGGGACCCTGGTAACCCAGGGCCCCAGTGCTCATAAGTGTGCCTGAATGTGTTACCTGTGTAGTGACTAACTGTCTCACTGAGGCTCTGCTAATCAGAACCTCAGTGGTTATGCTCTCTCATTTCTTTCCAAATTGTCACTGACAGGCTAGTGACCATTTTTACCAATTTACATTGGCTTACTGGAACACCCTTATAATTCCCTAGTATATGGTACTGAGGTACCCAGGGTATTGGGGTTCCAGGAGATCCCTATGGGCTGCAGCATTTCTTTTGCCACCCATAGGGAGCTCTGACAATTCTTACACAGGCCTGCCACTGCAGCCTGAGTGAAATAACGTCCACGTTATTTCACAGCCATTTTACACTGCACTTAAGTAACTTATAAGTCACCTATATGTCTAACCTTTACCTGGTAAAGGTTAGGTGCAAAGTTACTTAGTGTGAGGGCACCCTGGCACTAGCCAAGGTGCCCCCACATTGTTCAGAGCCAATTCACTGAACTTTGTGAGTGCGGGGACACCATTACACGCGTGCACTACATATAGGTCACTACCTATATGTAGCTTCACCATGGTAACTCCGAATATGGCCATGTAACATGTCTATGATCATGGAATTGCCCCCTCTATGCCATCCTGGCATTGTTGGTACAATTCCATGATCCCAGTGGTCTGTAGCACAGACCCTGGTACTGCCAGACTGCCCTTCCTGGGGTTTCTCTGCAGCTGCTGCTGCTGCCAACCCCTCAGACAGGCAGCTGCCCTCCTGGGGTCCAGCCAGGCCTGGCCCAGGATGGCAGAACAAAGAACTTCCTCTGAGAGAGGGTGTGACACCCTCTCCCTTTGGAAAATGGTGTGAAGGCAGGGGAGGAGTAGCCTTCCCCAGCCTCTGGAAATGCTTTGTTGGGCACAGATGTGCCCAATTCTGCATAAGCCAGTCTACACCGGTTCAGGGACCCCTTAGCCCCTGCTCTGGCGCGAAACTGGACAAAGGAAAGGGGAGTGACCACTCCACTGACCTGCACCTCCCCTGGGAGGTGTCCAGAGCTCCTCCAGTGTGCTCCAGACCTCTGCCATCTTGGAAACAGAGGTGCTGCTGGCACACTGGACTGCTCTGAGTGGCCAGTGCCACCAGGTGACGTCAGAGACTCCTGCTGATAGGCTCCTTCAGGTGTTAGTAGCCTTTCCTCTCTCCTAGGTAGCCAAACCCTCTTTTCTGGCTATTTAGGGTCTCTGTCTCTGGGGAAACTTTAGATAACGAATGCATGAGCTCAGCCGAGTTCCTCTGCATCTCCCTCTTCACCTTCTGATAAGGAATCGACCGCTGACCGCGCTGGAAGCCTGCAAACCTGCAACATAGTAGCAAAGACGACTACTGCAACTCTGTAACGCTGATCCTGCCGCCTTCTCGACTGTTTTCCTGCTTGTGCATGCTGTGGGGGTAGTCTGCCTCCTCTCTGCACCAGAAGCTCCGAAGAAATCTCCCGTGGGTCGACGGAATCTTCCCCCTGCAACCGCAGGCACCAAAAAGCTGCATTACCGGTCCCTTGGGTCTCCTCTCAGCACGACGAGCGAGGTCCCTCGAATCCAGCGACACCGTCCAAGTGACCCCCACAGTCCAGTGACTCTTCAGCCCAAGTTTGGTGGAGGTAAGTCCTTGCCTCACCTCGCTGGGCTGCATTGCTGGGAACCGTGACTTTGCAAGCTACTCCGGCCCCTGTGCACTTCCGGCGGAAATCCTTCGTGCACAGCCAAGCCTGGGTCCACGGCACTCTAACCTGCATTGCACGACTTTCTAAGTTGGTCTCCGGCGACGTGGGACTCCTTTGTGCAACTTCGGCGAGCACCGTTTCACGCATCCTCGTAGTGCCTGTTTCTGGCACTTCTCCGGGTGCTACCTGCTTCAGTGAGGGCTCTTTGTCTTGATCGACGTCCCCTCTCTCTGCAGGTCCAATTTGCGACCTCCTGGTCCCTCCTGGGCCCCAGCAGCGTCCAAAAACGCCAAACGCACAATTTGCGTGTAGCAAGGCTTGTTGGCGTCCATCCGGCGGGAAAACACGTCTGCACGACTCTCCAAGGCGTGGGGGATACATCCTCCAAAGGGAAAGTCTCTAGCCCTTGTCGTTCCTGCAGTATTCACAGTTCTTCAGCCTAGTAAGAGCTTCTTTGCACCAACCGCTGGCATTTCTTGGGCATCTGCCCATCTCCGAGCTGCTTGTGACTTTTGAACTTGGTCCCCTTGTTCCACAGGTACCCTCAGTCAGGAATCCATCGTTGTTGCATTGCTGATTTGTGTTTTCCTTGCATTTTCCCTCTAACACGACTATTTTGTCCTTAGGGGAACTTTAGTGCAATTTGCACTCACTTTTCAGGGTCTTGGGGAGGGTTATTTTGCTAACTCTCACTATTTTCTAATAGTCCCAGCGACCCTCTACAAGGTCACATAGGTTTGGGGTCCATTCGTGGTTCGCATTCCACTTTTGGAGTATATGGTTTGTGTTGCCCCTATCCCTATGTTTCCCCATTGCATCCTATTGTAACTATACATTGTTTGCACTGTTTTCTAAGACTATACTGCATATTTTTGCTATTGTGTATATATATCTTGTGTATATTTCCTATCCTCTCACTGAGGGTACACTCTAAGATACTTTGGCATATTGTCATAAAAATAAAGTACCTTTATTTTTAGTATAACTGTGTATTGTGTTTTCTTATGATATTGTGCATATGACACTAAGTGGTACTGTAGTAGCTTCACACGTCTCCTAGTTCAGCCTAAGCTGCTCTGCTAAGCTACCATTATCTATCAGCCTAAGCTGCTAGACACCCTATACACTAATAAGGGATAACTGGGCCTGGTGCAAGGTGCAAGTACCCCTTGGTACTCACTACAAGCCAGTCCAGCCTCCTACAATATGTCTAACCTTTACCTGGTAAAGGTTAGGTGCAAAGTTACTTAGTGTGAGGGCACCCTGGCACTAGCCAAGGTGCCCCCACATTGTTCAGAGCCAATTCACTGAACTTTGTGAGTGCGGGGACACCATTACACGCGTGCACTACATATAGGTCACTACCTATATGTAGCTTCACCATGGTAACTCCGAATATGGCCATGTAACATGTCTATGATCATGGAATTGCCCCCTCTATGCCATCCTGGCATTGTTGGTACAATTCCATGATCCCAGTGGTCTGTAGCACAGACCCTGGTACTGCCAGACTGCCCTTCCTGGGGTTTCACTGCAGCTGCTGCTGCTGCCAACCCCTCAGACAGGCAGCTGCCCTCCTGGGGTCCAGCCAGGCCTGGCCCAGGATGGCAGAACAAAGAACTTCCTCTGAGAGAGGGTGTGACACCCTCTTCCTTTGGAAAATGGTGTGAAGGCAGGGGAGGAGTAGCCTCCCCCAGCCTCTGGAAATGCTTTGTTGGGCACAGATGTGCCCAATTCTGCATAAGCCAGTCTACACCGGTTCAGGGACCCCTTAGCCCCTGCTCTGGCGCGAAACTGGACAAAGGAAAGGGGAGTGACCACTCCCCTGACCTGCACCTCCCCTGGGAGGTGTCCAGAGCTCCTCCAGTGTGCTCCAGACTTCTGCCATCTTGGAAACAGTGGTGCTGCTGGCACACTGGACTGCTCTGAGTGGCCAGTGCCACCAGGTGACGTCAGAGACTCCTGCTGATAGGCTCCTTCAGGTGTTAGTAGCCTTTCCTCTCTCCTAGGTAGCCAAACCCTCTTTTCTTTCTATTTAGGGTCTCTGTCTCTGGGGAAATTGTAGATAACGAATGCATGAGCTCAGCCGAGTTCCTCTGCATCTCTCTCTTCACCTTCTGATAAGGAAACGACCGCTGACCGCGCTGGAAGCCTGCAAACCTGCAACATAGTAGCAAAGACGACTACTGCAACTCTGTAACGCTGATCCTGCCGCCTTCTCGACTGTTTTCCTGCTTGTGCATGCTGTGGGGGTAGCCTGCCTCCTCTCTGCACCAGAAGCTCCGAAGAAATCTCCCGTGGGTTGACGGAATCTTCCCCCTGCAACCGCAGGCACCAAAAAGCTGCATTACCGGTCCCTTGGGTCTCCTCTCAGTACGACGAGCGAGGTCCCTCGAATCCAGCGACACCGTCCAAGTGACCCCCACAGTCCAGTGACTCTTCAGCCCAAGTTTGGTGGAGGTAAGTCCTTGCCTCACCTCGCTGGGCTGCATTGCTGGGAACCGTGACTTTGCAAGCTACTCCGGCCCCTGTGCACTTCCGGCGGAAATCCTTCGTGCACAGCCAAGCCTGGGTCCACGGCACTCTAACCTGCATTGCACTACTTTCTAAGTTGGTCTCCGGCGACGTGGGACTCCTTTGTGCAACTTCGGCGAGCACCGTTTCACGCATCCTCGTAGTGCCTGTTTCTGGCACTTCTCCGGGTGCTACCTGCTTCAGTGAGGGCTCTTTGTCTTGATCGACGTCCCCTCTCTCTGCAGGTCCAATTTGCGACCTCCTGGTCCCTCCTGGGCCCCAGCAGCGTCCAAAAACGCCAAACGCACGATTTGCGTGTAGCAAGGCTTGTTGGCGTCCATCCGGCGGGAAAACACGTCTGCACGACTCTCCAAGGCGTGGGGGATACATCCTCCAAAGGGAAAGTCTCTAGCCCTTGTCGTTCCTGCAGTATTCACAGTTCTTCAGCCTAGTAAGAGCTTCTTTGCACCAACCGCTGGCATTTCTTGGGCATCTGCCCATCTCCGAGCTGCTTGTGACTTTTGAACTTGGTCCCCTTGTTCCACAGGTACCCTCAGTCAGGAATCCATCGTTGTTGCATTGCTGATTTGTGTTTTCCTTGCATTTTCCCTCTAACACGACTATTTTGTCCTTAGGGGAACTTTAGTGCACTTTGCACTCACTTTTCAGGGTCTTGGGGAGGGTTATTTTGCTAACTCTCACTATTTTCTAATAGTCCCAGCGACCCTCTACAAGGTCACATAGGTTTGGGGTCCATTCGTGGTTCGCATTCCACTTTTGGAGTATATGGTTTGTGTTGCCCCTATCCCTATGTTTCCCCATTGCATCCTATTGTAACTATACATTGTTTGCACTGTTTTCTAAGACTATACTGCATATTTTTGCTATTGTGTATATATATCTTGTGTATATTTCCTATCCTCTCACTGAGGGTACACTCTAAGATACTTTGGCATATTGTCATAAAAATAAAGTACCTTTATTTTTAGTATAACTGTGTATTGTGTTTTCTTATGATATTGTGCATATGACACTAAGTGGTACTGTAGTAGCTTCACACGTCTCCTAGTTCAGCCTAAGCTGCTCTGCTAAGCTACCATTATCTATCAGCCTAAGCTGCTAGACACCCTATACACTAATAAGGGATAACTGGGCCTGGTGCAAGGTGCAAGTACCCCTTGGTACTCACTACAAGCCAGTCCAGCCTCCTACAATATGTCTAACCTTTACCTGGTAAAGGTTAGGTGCAAAGTTACTTAGTGTGAGGGCACCCTGGCACTAGCCAAGGTGCCCCCACATTGTTCAGAGCCAATTCACTGAACTTTGTGAGTGCGGGGACACCATTACACGCGTGCACTACATATAGGTCACTACCTATATGTAGCTTCACCATGGTAACTCCGAATATGGCCATGTAACATGTCTATGATCATGGAATTGCCCCCTCTATGCCATCCTGGCATTGTTGGTACAATTCCATGTTTCCAGTGGTCTGTAGCACAGACCCTGGTACTGCCAGACTGCCCTTCCTGGGGTTTCACTGCAGCTGCTGCTGCTGCCAACCCCTCAGACAGGCAGCTGCCCTCCTGGGGTCCAGCCAGGCCTGGCCCAGGATGGCAGAACAAAGAACTTCCTCTGAGAGAGGGTGTGACACCCTCTTCCTTTGGAAAATGGTGTGAAGGCAGGGGAGGAGTAGCCTCCCCCAGCCTCTGGAAATGCTTTGTTGGGCACAGATGTGCCCAATTCTGCATAAGCCAGTCTACACCGGTTCAGGGACCCCTTAGCCCCTGCTCTGGCGCGAAACTGGACAAAGGAAAGGGGAGTGACCACTCCCCTGACCTGCACCTCCCCTGGGAGGTGTCCAGAGCTCCTCCAGTGTGCTCCAGACTTCTGCCATCTTGGAAACAGTGGTGCTGCTGGCACACTGGACTGCTCTGAGTGGCCAGTGCCACCAGGTGACGTCAGAGACTCCTGCTGATAGGCTCCTTCAGGTGTTAGTAGCCTTTCCTCTCTCCTAGGTAGCCAAACCCTCTTTTCTTTCTATTTAGGGTCTCTGTCTCTGGGGAAATTGTAGATAACGAATGCATGAGCTCAGCCGAGTTCCTCTGCATCTCTCTCTTCACCTTCTGATAAGGAAACGACCGCTGACCGCGCTGGAAGCCTGCAAACCTGCAACATAGTAGCAAAGACGACTACTGCAACTCTGTAACGCTGATCCTGCCGCCTTCTCGACTGTTTTCCTGCTTGTGCATGCTGTGGGGGTAGCCTGCCTCCTCTCTGCACCAGAAGCTCCGAAGAAATCTCCCGTGGGTCGACGGAATCTTCCCCCTGCAACCGCAGGCACCAAAAAGCTGCATTACCGGTCCCTTGGGTCTCCTCTCAGTACGACGAGCGAGGTCCCTCGAATCCAGCGATGCTGTCCAAGTGACCCCCACAGTCCAGTGACTCTTCAGCCCAAGTTTGGTGGAGGTAAGTCCTTGCCTCACCTCGCTGGGCTGCATTGCTGGGAACCGCGACTTTGCAGCTACTCCGGCCCCTGTGCACTTCCGGCAGAAATCCTTTGTGCACAGCCAAGCCTGGGTCCACGGCACTCTAACCTGCATTGCACGACTTTCTAAGTGGGTCTCCGGCGACGTGGGACTCCTTTGTGCAACTTCGGCGAGCACCGTTTCACGCATCCTCGTAGTGCCTGTTTCTGGCACTTCTCCGGGTGCTACCTGCTTCAGTGAGGGCTCTTTGTCTTGCTCGATGTCCCCTCTCTCTGCAGGTCCAATTTGCGACCTCCTGGTCCCTCCTGGGCCCCAGCAGCGTCCAAAAACGCTAAACGCACGACTTGCGTCTAGAAAGGCTTGTTGGCGTCCTTTCAGCGGGAAAACACTTCTGCACGACTCTCCAAGGCGAGAGGGATCCTTCCACCAAAGGGAAAGTCTCTAGCCTTTTTCGTTCCTGCAGAAACCTCAGCTTCTTCTGTCCAGTCGAAGCTTCTTTGCACCCGCAGCTGGCATTTCCTGGGCATCTGCCCATCTCCGACTTGCTTGTGACTTTTGGACTTGGTCCCCTTGTTCCACAGGTACCCTAGATTGGAAATCCACAGTTGTTGCATTGCTGGTTTGTGTCTTTCCTGCATTATTCCTCTAACACGACTCTTTTGTCCTTAGGGGAACTTTAGTGCTCTTTGCACTCACTTTTCAGGGTCTTGGGAGGGTTATTTTTCTAACCCTCACTATTTTCTAATAGTCCCAGCGACCCTCTACAAGGTCACATAGGTTTGGGGTCCATTCGTGGTTCGCATTCCACTTTTGGAGTATATGGTTTGTGTTGCCCCTATCCCTATGTTTCCCCATTGCATCCTATTGTAACTATACATTGTTTGCACTGTTTTCTAAGACTATACTGCATATTTTTGCTATTGTGTATATATATCTTGTGTATATTTCCTATCCTCTCACTGAGGGTACACTCTAAGATACTTTGGCATATTGTCATAAAAATAAAGTACCTTTATTTTTAGTATAACTGTGTATTGTGTTTTCTTATGATATTGTGCATATGACACTAAGTGGTACTGTAGTAGCTTCACACGTCTCCTAGTTCAGCCTAAGCTGCTCTGCTAAGCTACCATTATCTATCAGCCTAAGCTGCTAGACACCCTATACACTAATAAGGGATAACTGGGCCTGGTGCAAGGTGCAAGTACCCCTTGGTACTCACTACAAGCCAGTCCAGCCTCCTACATTGGTTGTGCAGTGGTGGGATAAGTGCTTGAGACTACTTACCACTCTTGTCATTGTACTTTTCATAAGAGAAAAATATACAAAACAAGGTCAGTGTATATACACATAGCCAAAAAGTTTTGCATTTCCTCTTTTCACTCTTTTCTAAGTGCTGAAAAGTACTTCTAAACTTTCAGAAAGTTCTTAAAAGTTTAAAAAGTTTTTTTTTCTGTCTTTCCAAAAAGTTCTGAAAACTTTTGTCTCTTTCTCTATCACTTTAACTCTCTCTAAAAAAAATGTCTGGCACAGGCCAAAGTGTTGATCTGTCCAAACTTGCATATGACAACCTTAGCTGGAAAAGAGCAAGGAGTCTCTGTATAGAGAGAGGTTTGAGTGTAGGGAAGAATCCTGCCTTAGAACTACTAATTAACATGCTTAGAGAACAGGATAAGGCCATAGGTGCCCCATCTGTTGAAAAAGTACCTAATAGTTCCCAATCAGATTCAGGGACTCCCCCAGGAAAAGATTCAGGAAAAAAACTTCCTAGCCTGCCCATTACTAGACAATCTAGCATAGATGGTAATGATGATGAGCCACACCATAGAAATAGTGTTGTCTCACATCATAGCAAAAGCATTTATTCTCACCATACTGGTAGTAATGTTTCTGTAAACCAAGCTGTTAAGTTGGCTTCTGTAAGGGACAGATCTCCTTCTGTTCATTCCCATCATAGCTCTGTTTCTAGAAATGTCCCTCCCACCAACCCTGATGACAGAATGTTAGAGAGGGAACTCAATAAGTTGAGGGTGGAACAAACCAGACTGAAGCTTAAAAAGCAACAGCTGGATTTGGATAGACAGTCTTTTGAATTAGAGAAGGAAAGACAGAAGTTGGGTTTCGATACCCATGGTGGCAGCAGCAGTATTCCCCATAGTCATCCTGCAAAAGAGCATGATTCCAGGAATCTGCACAAGATAGTTCCCCCTTATAAGGAGGGGGATGACATTAACAAGTGGTTTGCTGCACTTGAGAGGGCCTGTGTTGTACAGGATGTCCCTCAAAGGCAGTGGGCTGCTATCCTATGGCTATCATTTAGTGGAAAAGGTAGGGATAGGCTCCTTACTGTAAAAGAAAATGATGCTAATAATTTCCAAGTTCTTAAGAATGCACTCCTGGATGGTTATGGCTTAACCACTGAACAGTACAGGATAAAGTTCAGAGAGACCAAAAAGGAGTCTTCACAAGACTGGGTTGATTTCATTGACCAGGCAGTGAAGGCCTTGGAGGGGTGGTTACATGGCAGTAAAGTTACTGATTATGACAGCCTGTATAACTTGATCCTGAGAGAGCATATTCTTAATAATTGTGTGTCTGATTTGTTGCACCAGTACTTGGTGGACTCTGATCTGACCTCTCCCCAAGAATTGGGAAAGAAGGCAGACAAATGGGTCAGAACAAGAGTGAACAGAAAAGTTCATACAGGGGGTGACAAAGATGGCAACAAAAAGAAGGATGGTAAGTCTTCTGACAAGGGTGGGGACAAATCTAAAAATGAGTCTTCATCAGGCCCACAAAAACACTCTGGTGGGTGTGGTGGGTCCAAATCCTCCTTTAATCAGAACAAGGAAAAGAAACCATGGTGCTATTTATGTAAAATAAAAGGCCATTGGACAACAGATCCCAGTTGTCCAAAGAAAGGCACCACAGCTCCTACCACTACAACCCCTACTGCTACACCTAGTGTCCCTACTAATAGCAGTGGTGGTGGGAGCAAACCTACTAATAGCCAATCCAAGGGAGTAGCTGGGCTCACTTTTGGTAATTTAGTTGGGGTTGGTCTGATTAGGGAGACCACAGAGGCTACTTTAGTCTCCGAAGGGGCTATTGATTTAGCCACTTTGGTTGCTTGCCCCCATAACTTGGAGAAGTACAAGCAACTAACCCTAATAAATGGTGTTGAGGTCCAGGCCTACAGGGACACAGGTGCCAGTGTCACAATGGTGATTGAGAAATTGGTGCACCCTGAACAACACATACTTGGACACCAGTACCAAGTAACCGATGCTCACAACATAACACAAAGCCACCCCATGGCTGTTGTAAATCTCAACTGGGGGGGGGTAACTGGTCCAAAGAAAGTTGTGGTAGCTTCAGATTTACCTGTAGACTGTCTATTAGGGAATGATTTGGAGACATCAGCTTGGTCAGATGTGGAGTTGGAGGCCCATGCAGCAATGCTGGGCATCCCAGGGCATATTTTTGCTTTGACAAGGGCTCAGGCCAAAAAGCAAAAAGGACAGGGAAGCTTGGATCCTGGAACAATGGACCAAGTGCTCCCTAAAGCTAGGGCTAGTAGAAGGAAACCACTTCCTACTATCCCTCCCTCTACAGTGGATTCTAATTCTGAGGAAGAAGAATTCCCTCCCTGTGCAGAACCTACACCAGAGGAGCTGGAAGCAGACACTGCTGAGCTTTTGGGTGAAGGGGGGCCTGGCAGAGAGGAGCTGAGTGTGGCACAGCAAACCTGTCCCACATTAGAGGGTCTCAGACAGCAAGCTGTCAAACAGGCTAATGGGGATGTCAGTGACTCTCACAGAGTTTACTGGGAGGACAACCTCTTGTACACTGAGCATAGGGATCCTAAACCTGGAGCTGCCAGGAGATTAGTGATTCCTCAGGAGTACAGAAAGTTCCTCCTAACACTGGCACATGACATTCCCTTAGCTGGGCACCTGGGTCAAATGAAAACTTGGGACTGATTGGTACCATTGTTTCATTGGCCTAGGATGTCTGAGGACACAAAGGAATTTTGTAAGTCCTGTGAAACCTGTCAAGCCAGTGGCAAGACAGGTGGCACTCCAAAGGCACCCCTTATCCCACTGCCTGTGGTTGGGGTTCCCTTTGAAAGGGTAGGGGTTGACATAGTTGGCCCCCTTGACCCTCCTACTGCTTCAGGCAATAGGTTTATCTTAGTGGTAGTGGACCATGCCACAAGATATCCTGAAGCTATTCCTTTAAGGACCACTACAGCTCCTGCAGTGGCAAAGGCCCTCCTGGGAATATTTTCCAGGGTGGGCTTCCCAAAGGAAGTAGTATCAGACAGAGGAAGCAATTTCATGTCTGCATACTTAAAGGCCATGTGGAAGGAGTGTGGTGTAACTTACAAGTTCACAACACCCTATCATCCACAAACAAATGGACTGGTGGAGAGATTTAATAAAACTCTCAAAGGCATGATTATGGGACTCCCTGAAAAACTCCGCAGGAGATGGGATATCCTTCTACCATGCCTCCTTTTTGCCTACAGGGAGGTACCCCAGAAAGGAGTGGGCTTCAGCCCCTTTGAACTTCTTTTTGGACACCCTGTTAGGGGTCCACTCACACTTGTAAAGGAGGGTTGGGAACAACCTTTAAAAGCTCATAAGCAGGATATTGTGGATTATGTACTTGGCCTCAGATCAAGGATGGCTGAGTACATGAAAAAGGCCAGTAAAAACCTTCAGGCCAGCCAAGAGCTCCAGAAGCAATGGCATGATCAGAAGGCTGTTTTGGTTCAGTACCAACCAGGGCAGAAAGTGTGGGTCTTGGAGCCTGTGGCCCCAAGAGCACTCCAAGATAAATGGAGTGGACCCCACACAATTGTTGAAAAGAAGGGTGAAGTCACCTACTTGGTTGACTTAGGCACTGCCAGGAGTCCCCTTAGGGTGCTCCATGTCAACCGCCTGAAACCCTACTATGACAGGGCTGATCTCACCCTGCTCATGGCAACAGATGAGGGACAGGAAGAAGACAGTGATCCTCTACCTGATCTCTTCTCTTCCACAGAACAAGATGCTCTTGTGGAAGGTGTAGTTTTGGCTGATTGTCTTACTGCTGAGCAGAAAGATAATTGCATAAATCTCCTAGGACAATTTTCAGAACTCTTCTCTACTGTGCCAGGCACCACTTCTTGGTGTGAGCACACTATAGATACTGGAGACAGTTTACCTGTCAAAAGTAAGATCTATAGGCAGCCTGACCATGTCAGGGACTGCATAAAGCAAGAAGTTCAGAAAATATTGGAACTAGGAGTGGTTGAGCACTCTGACAGTCCATGGGCTTCTCCTGTGGTTCTGGTACCAAAACCCAATTCTAAAGATGGAAAGAAGGAAATGAGGTTTTGTGTAGACTATAGAGGTCTCAACTTGGTAACCAAAACTGATGCTCACCCTATACCCAGGGCAGATGAGCTTATAGATACACTGGCATCTGCCAAGTATCTAAGCACTTTTGATTTGACTGCAGGGTATTGGCAGATCAAATTGTCAGAAGATGCTAAACCTAAGACTGCATTTTCTACCATTGGAGGACATTACCAGTTTACTGTAATGCCTTTTGGTTTGAAAAATGCACCTGCCACTTTTCAGAGGTTGGTGAACACAGTCCTGCAAGGGCTGGAAGCTTTCAGTGCAGCATATTTGGACGATATAGCTGTCTTTAGCTCCAGCTGGGATGATCACCTGGTCCACCTTTGGAAAGTTTTGGAAGCCCTGCAAAAGGCAGGCCTCACTATCAAGGCTTCAAAGTGCCAGATAGGGCAGGGTAAGGTGGTTTATCTGGGACACCTTGTTGGTGGGGAACAGATTGCACCACTTCAGGGGAAAATCCAAACTATTATTGATTGGGTTCCCCCTACCACTCAGACTCAGGTGAGAGCCTTCCTAGGCCTCACTGGGTATTACAGGAGGTTCATTAAGAACTATGGCTCCATTGCAGCCCCTCTTAATGACCTCACATCCAAGAAAATGCCTAAAAAGGTATTATGGACAGCAAGCTGTCAGAAAGCTTTTGAGGAGCTGAAGCAGGCCATGTGCTCTGCACCTGTCCTGAAAAGCCCTTGTTACTCTAAAAAATTCTATGTCCAAACTGATGCATCTGAATTAGGAGTAGGGGCAGTCCTATCACAACTTAATTCTGAGGGCCAGGATCAACCTGTTGCTTTTATTAGTAGGAGGTTGACCCCTAGAGAAAAGCGTTGGTCTGCCATTGAGAGGGAGCCCTTTGCTGTGGTCTGGGCTCTGAAGAAGTTGAGGCCATACCTGTTTGGCACTCACTTCATTGTTCAGACAGACCACAAACCTCTACTTTTGCTAAAACAAATGAAAGGTGAAAATCCTAAATTGTTGAGGTGGTCCATATCCCTACAGGGAATGGACTATACAGTGGAACATAGACCTGGGAGTAGCCACTCCAATGCAGATGGACTCTCCAGATATTTCCACTTAGACAATGAAGACTCATCAGGTAATGGCTAGTCTTATTGTCCTTCGTTTGGGGGGGGGGTTGTGTAGGAAAGTACCATCTTGCCTGGCATGTTACCCCCATTTTTCACTGTATATATGTTGTTTTAGTTGTATGTGTGACTGGGACCCTGGTAACCCAGGGCCCCAGTGCTCATAAGTGTGCCTGAATGTGTTACCTGTGTGAGTGACTAACTGTCTCACTGAGGCTCTGCTAATCAGAACCTCAGTGGTTATGCTCTCTCATTTCTTTCCAAATTGTCACTGACAGGCTAGTGACCATTTTTACCAATTTACATTGGCTTACTGGAACACCCTTATAACTCCCTAGTAGATGGTACTGAGGTACCCAGGGTATTGGGGTTCCAGGAGATCCCTATGGGCTGCAGCATTTCTTTTGCCACCCATAGGGAGCTCTGACAATTCTTACACAGGCCTGCCACTGCAGCCTGAGTGAAATAACGTCCACGTTATTTCACAGCCATTTTACACTGCACTTAAGTAACTTATAAGTCACCTATATGTCTAACCTTTACCTGGTAAAGGTTAGGTGCAAAGTTACTTAGTGTGAGGGCACCCTGGCACTAGCCAAGGTGCCCCCACATTGTTCAGAGCCAATTCACTGAACTTTGTGAGTGCGGGGACACCATTACACGCGTGCACTACATATAGGTCACTACCTATATGTAGCTTCACCATGGTAACTCCGAATATGGCCATGTAACATGTCTATGATCATGGAATTGCCCCCTCTATGCCATCCTGGCATTGTTGGTACAATTCCATGATCCCAGTGGTCTGTAGCACAGACCCTGGTACTGTCAGACTGCCCTTCCTGGGGTTTCACTGCAGCTGCTGCTGCTGCCAACCCCTCAGACAGGCAGCTGCCCTCCTGGGGTCCAGCCAGGCCTGGCCCAGGATGGCAGAACAAAGAACTTCCTCTGAGAGAGGGTGTGACACCCTCTCCCTTTGGAAAATGGTGTGAAGGCAGGGGAGGAGTAGCCTCCCCCAGCCTCTGGAAATGCTTTGTTGGGCACTGATGTGCCCAATTCTGCATAAGCCAGTCTACACCGGTTCAGGGACCCCTTAGCCCCTGCTCTGGCGCGAAACTGGACAAAGGAAAGGGGAGTGACCACTCCCCTGACCTGCACCTCCCCTGGGAGGTGTCCAGAGCTCCTCCAGTGTGCTCCAGACCTCTGCCATCTTGGAAACAGAGGTGCTGCTGGCACACTGGACTGCTCTGAGTGGCCAGTGCCACCAGGTGACGTCAGAGACTCCTGCTGATAGGCTCCTTCAGGTGTTAGTAGCCTTTCCTCTCTCCTAGGTAGCCAAACCCTCTTTTCTGGCTATTTAGGGTCTCTGTCTCTGGGGAAATTGTAGATAACGAATGCATGAGCTCAGCCGAGTTCCTCTGCATCTCTCTCTTCACCTTCTGATAAGGAAACGACCGCTGACCGCGCTGGAAGCCTGCAAACCTGCAACATAGTAGCAAAGACGACTACTGCAACTCTGTAACGCTGATCCTGCCGCCTTCTCGACTGTTTTCCTGCTTGTGCATGCTGTGGGGGTAGCCTGCCTCCTCTCTGCACCAGAAGCTCCGAAGAAATCTCCCGTGGGTCGACGGAATCTTCCCCCTGCAACCGCAGGCACCAAAAAGCTGCATTACCGGTCCCTTGGGTCTCCTCTCAGCACGACGAGCGAAGTCCCTCGAATCCAGCGACACTGTCCAAGTGACCCCCACAGTCCAGTGACTCTTCAGCCCAAGTTTGGTGGAGGTAAGTCCTTGCCTCACCTCGCTGGGCTGCATTGCTGGGAACCGCGACTTTGCAGCTACTCCGGCCCCTGTGCACTTCCGGCGGAAATCCTTTGTGCACAGCCAAGCCTGGGTCCACGGCACTCTAACCTGCATTGCACAACTTTCTAAGTGGGTCTCCGGCGACGTGGGACTCCTTTGTGCAACTTCGGCGAGCACCGTTTCACGCATCCTCGTAGTGCCTGTTTCTGGCACTTCTCCGGGTGCTACCTGCTTCAGTGAGGGCTCTTTGTCTTGCTCGACGTCCCCTCTCGCTGCAGGTCCAATTTGCGACCTCCTGGTCCCTCCTGGGCCCCAGCAGCGTCCAAAAACGCCAAACGCACGATTTGCATCTAGAAAGGCTTGTTGGCGTTCTTTTGGCGGAAAAACACTTTTGCACGACTCTCCAAGGCGAGAGGGATCCGTCCACCAAAGGGGAAGTCTCTAGCCCTTTTCGTTCTTGCAGAAACCTCAGCTTCTTCTGTCCAGTCGAAGCTTCTTTGCACCCGCAGCTGGCATTTCCTGGGCATCTGCCCATCTCCGACTTGCTTGTGACTTTTGGACTTGGTCCCCTTGTTCCACAGGTACCCTAGATTGGAAATCCACAGTTGTTGCATTGCTGGTTTGTGTCTTTCCTGCATTATTCCTCTAACACGACTCTTTTGTCCTTAGGGGAACTTTAGTGCACTTTGCACTCACTTTTCAGGGTCTTGGGGAGGGTTATTTTTCTAACCCTCACTATTTTCTAATAGTCCCAGCGACCCTCTACAAGGTCACATAGGTTTGGGGTCCATTCGTGGTTCGCATTCCACTTTTGGAGTATATGGTTTGTGTTGCCCCTATCCCTATGTTTCCCCATTGCATCCTATTGTAACTATACATTGTTTGCACTGTTTTCTAAGACTATACTGCATATTTTTGCTATTGTGTATATATATCTTGTGTATATTTCCTATCCTCTCACTGAGGGTACACTCTAAGATACTTTGGCATATTGTCATAAAAATAAAGTACCTTTATTTTTAGTATAACTGTGTATTGTGTTTTCTTATGATATTGTGCATATGACACTAAGTGGTACTGTAGTAGCTTCACACGTCTCCTAGTTCAGCCTAAGCTGCTCTGCTAAGCTACCATTATCTATCAGCCTAAGCTGCTAGACACCCTATACACTAATAAGGGATAACTGGGCCTGGTGCAAGGTGCAAGTACCCCTTGGTACTCACTACAAGCCAGTCCAGCCTCCTACACCAGGGTATTGGGGTTCCAGGAGATCCCTATGGGCTGCAGCATTTCATTTGCCACCCATAGGGACCTCTGACAATTCTTACACAGGCCTGCCACTGCAGCCTGAGTGAAATAGCATCCACGTTATTTCACAGCCATTTTTCACTGCACTTAAGTAACTTATAAGTCACCTATATGTCTAACCTTTACCTGGTAAAGGTTAGGTGCAAAGTTACTTAGTGTGAGGGCACCCTGGCACTAGCCAAGATGCCCCCACATTGTTCAGAGCCAATTCCCTGAACTTTGTGAGTGCGGGGTGTGAGAAAGTAACCTCTTTCTAGCCTTGTTACCCCACTTTTGGCCTGTTTGTGAGTGTATGTCAGGGTATTTTCACTGTCTCACTGGGATCCTGCTAGCCAGGGCCCAGTGCTCATAGTGAAAACCCCATGTTTTCAGTATGTTTGTTATGTGTCACTGGGACCCTGCTAGTCAGGACCCCAGTGCTCATAAGTTTGTGGCCTATATGTATGTGTTCCCTGTGTGGGGCCTAACTGTCTCACTGAGGCTCTGCTAACCAGAACCTCAGTGGTGATGCTCTCTCATTTATTTCAAATTGTCACTGACAGGCTAGTGACCAATTTTACCAATTTACATTGGCTTACTGGAACACCCTTATAATTCCCTAGTATATGGTACTGAGGTACCCAGGGTATTGGGGTTCCAGGAGATCCCTATGGGCTGCAGCATTTCTTTTGACACCCATAGGGAGCTCTGACAATTCTTACACAGGCCTGCCACTGCAGCCTGAGTGAAATAACGTCCACGTTATTTCACAGCCATTTTACACTGCACTTAAGTAACTTATAAGTCACCTATATGTCTAACCTTTACCTGGTAAAGGTTAGGTGCAAAGTTACTTAGTGTGAGGGCACCCTGGCACTAGCCAAGGTGCCCCCACATTGTTCAGAGCCAATTCCCTGAACTTTGTGAGTGTGGGGACACCATTACACGCGTGCACTACATATAGGTCACTACCTATATGTAGCTTCACAATGGTAACTCCGAATATGGCCATGTAACATGTCTATGATCATGGAATTGCCCCCTCTATACCATCCTGGCATAGTTGGCACAATCCCATGATCCCAGTGGTCTGTAGCACAGACCCTGGTACTGCCAAACTGCCCTTCCTGGGGTTTCACTGCAGCTGCTGCTGCTGCCAACCCCTCAGACAGGCATCTGCCCTCCTGGGGTCCAGCCAGGCCTGGCCCAGGATGGCAGAACAAAGAACTTCTTCTGAGAGAGGGTGTGACACCCTCTCCCTTTGGAAAATGGTGTGAAGGCAGGGGAGGAGTAGCCTCCCCCAGCCTCTGGAAATGCTTTGTTGGGCACAGATGTGCCCAATTCTGCATAAGCCAGTCTACACAGGTTCAGGGGACCCCTTAGCCCTGCTCTGGAGCGAAACTGGACCAAGGAAAGGGGAGTGACCACTCCCCTGACCTGCACCTCCCCTGGGAGGTGTCCAGAGCTCCTCCAGTGTGCTCCAGACCTCTGCCATCTTGGAAACAGAGGTGCTGCTGGCACACTGGACTTCTCTGAGTGACCAGTGCCTTCAGGTGACGTCAGAGACTCCTTCTGATAGGCTCCTTCAGGTGTTAGTAGCCTATCCTCTCTCCTAGGTAGCCAAACCCTCTTTTCTGGCTATTTAGGGTCTCTGTCTCTTGGGAAACTTTAGATAACGAATGAAAGAGCTCAGCCGAGTTCCTCTGCATCTCTCTCTTCACCTTCTGCCAAGGAATCGACTGCTGACCGCGCTGGAAGCCTGCAAAACTGCAACATAGTAGCAAAGACGACTACTGCAACTCTGTAACGCTGATCCTGCCGCCTTCTCGACTGTTTTCCTGGTGGTGCATGCTGTGGGGGTAGTCTGCCTCCTCTCTGCACTAGAAGCTCCGAAGAAATCTCCCGTGAGTCGACGGAATCTTCCCCCTGCAACCGCAGGCACCAAAAAGCTGCATTACCGGTCCCTTGGGTCTCCTCTCAGCACGACGAGCGAGGTCCCTCGAATCCAGCAACTCTGTCCAACTGACCCCCACAGTCCAGTGACTCTTCAGTTCAAGTTTGGTGGAGGTAAGTCCTTGCCTCACCTCGCTAGACTGCATTGCTGGGAACCGCGACTTTTGCAGCTACTCCGGCCCCTGTGCACTTCCGGTGGAAATCCTTTGTGCACAGCCAAGCCTGGGTCCACGGCACTCTAACCTGCATTGCACGACTTTCTAAGTGGGTCTCCGGCGACGTGGGACTCCTTTGTGCGACTTCGGGTGAGCACCGTTTCATGCATCATTGTAGTTCCTGTTTCTGGCACTTCTCGGGGTGCTACCTGCTGCTGAGAGGGCTCCTTGTCTTGCTCGACGTCCCCTCTCTCTCCTGGTCCAATTTGCGACCTCCTGGTCCCTCCTGGGCCACAGCAGCGTCCAAAAACGCTAACCGCATGATTTGCAGCTAGCAAGGCTTGTTGGCGTTCTTTCGGCAGGAAAATACTTCTGCACGACTCTACAAGGCCAGAGGGATCCGTCCTCCAAAGGGGAAGTCTCTAGCCCTTTCCGTTCCTGCAGAAACCGCAGCTTCTTCTGTCCAGTGGAAGCTTCTTTGCACCCGCAGCTGGCATTTCCTGGGCACCTGCCCATCTCCGACTTGCTTGTGACTTTTGGACTTGGTCCCCTTGTTCCACAGGTACCCCAGATTGGAAATCCAGCGTTGTTGCATTGTTGGTTTGTGTCTTTCCTGCATTATTCCTCTAACACGACTTCTTTGTCTTTAGGGGAACTTTAGTGCACTTTGCACTCACTTTTCAGGGTCTTGGGGAGGGTTATTTTTCTAACTCTCACTATTTTCTAATAGTCTCAGCGACCCTCTACAAGGTCACATAGGTTTGGGGTCCATTCGTGGTTCGCATTCCACTTTTGGAGTATATGGTTTGTGTTGCCCCTATCTCTATGTTTCCCCATTGCATCCTATTGTAACTATACATTGTTTGCACTGTTTTCTAAGACTATACTGCATATTTTTGCTATTGTGTATATATATCTTGTGTATATTTCCTATCCTCTCACTGAGGGTACACTCTAAGATACTTTGGCATATTGTCATAAAAATAAAGTACCTTTATTTTTAGTATAACTGTGTATTGTGTTTTCTTATGATATTGTGCAAGTGACACTTGTGGTACTGTAGTAGCTTCACACGTCTCCTAGTTCAGCCTAAGCTGCTCTGCTAAGCTACCATTATCTATCAGCCTAAGCTGCTAGACACCCTCTACACTAATAAGGGATAACTGGGCCTGGTGCAAGGTGCAAGTACCCCTTGGTACTCACTACAAGCCAGTCCAGCCTCCTACAAATGTAAATTGGTGAAATTGGTCACTAGCCTGTTAGTGACAATTTGGAAAGAAATGAGAGAGCATAACCACTGAGGTTCTGGTTAGCAGAGCCTCAGTGAGACAGTTAGGCATCACACAGGGAACACATACATATAGGTCACAAACTTATGAGCACTGGGGTCCTGGCTAGCAGGGTCCCAGTGACACATAACAAACATACTGAAAACATAGGGTTTTCACTATGAGCACTGGGCCCTGGCTGGCAGGATCCCAGTGAGACAGTGAAAACACCCTGACATACACTCACAAACAGGGCAAAAGTGGGGTAACAAGACTAGAAAGAGGCTACTTTCTCACAACCGCCCCATCCGTTTGAAACAAAATATTGTCTCACGACAGCGGCCATACCGCATCCCAGAAGCAAAACAAAAGATAATTGAAAGAGAGGTCCAAACCATGTTGACAGCAGGTATCATAGAACCATCAACCAGTCCCTGGTGCTCGCCAGTCGTCTTGGTACCCAAGCCCGATGGCAGTACAGGGTTTTGTGTGGATTACAGGGGTGTTAACAACCTCACCTATTTTGATGCTTATCCTATGCCTGGAATAGACGAACTAATTGAGAGATTAGGCCAAGCCAAATACCTCTCCACCTTACATCTCACGAAGGGTTATTGGCAGATACCCTTAAGAAAGGACGATAAAGAAAAATCAGCATTTGCCACTGTAGGAGGCTGGACTGGCTTGTAGTGAGTACCAAGGGGTACTTGCACCTTGCACCAGGCCCAGTTATCCCTTATTAGTGTATAGGGTGTCTAGCAGCTTAGGCTGATAGATAATGGTAGCTTAGCAGAGCAGCTTAGGCTGAACTAGGAGACGTGTGAAGCTACTACAGTACCACTTAGTGTCATATGCACAATATCATAAGAAAACACAATACACAGTTATACTAAAAATAAAGGTACTTTATTTTTATGACAATATGCCAAAGTATCTTAGAGTGTACCCTCAGTGAGAGGATAGGAAATATACACAAGATATATATACACAATAGCAAAAATATGCAGTATAGTCTTAGAAAACAGTGCAAACAATGTATAGTTACAATAGGATGCAATGGGGAAACATAGGGATAGGGGCAACACAAACCATATACTCCAAAAGTGGAATGCGAACCACGAATGGACCCCAAACCTATGTGACCTTGTAGAGGGTCGCTGGGACTATTAGAAAATAGTGAGAGTTAGAAAAATAACCCTCCCCAAGACCCTGAAAAGTGAGTGCAAAGTGCACCAAAGTTCCCCTAAGGACAAAATAGTCGTGTTAGAGGGAAAATGCAAGGAAAACACAAATCAGCAATGCAACAACGATGGATTCCTGACTGAGGGTACCTGTGGAACAAGGGGACCAAGTCCAAAAGTCACAAGCAGCTCGGAGATGGGCAGATGCCCAAGAAATGCCAGTGGTTGGTGCAAAGAAGCTCTTACTAGGCTGAAGAACTGTGAATACTGCAGGAACGACAAGTGCTAGAGACTTCCCCTTTGGAGGATGGATCCCCCACGGCTTGGAGAGTCGTGCAGAAGTGTTTTCCCGCCGGATGGACGCCAACAAGCCTTGCTACACGCAAATCGTGCGTTTGGCGTTTTTGGACGCTGCTGGGGCCCAGGAGGGACCAGGAGGTCGCAAATTGGACCTGCAGAGAGAGAGGACGTCGAGCAAGACAAAGAGCCCTCACTGAAGCAGGTAGCATCCGGAGAAGTGCCAGAAACAGGCACTACAAGGATGCGTGAAACGGTGCTCGCCGAAGTTGCACAAAGGAGTCCCACGTCGCCGGAGACCAACTTAGAAAGTCGTGCAATGCAGGTTAGAGTGCCGTGGACCCAGGCTTGGCTGTGCACGAAGGATTTCCGCCGGAAGTGCACAGGGGCCGGAGTAGCTTGCAAAGTCGCGGTTCCCAGCAATGCAGCCCAGCGAGGTGAGGCAAGGACTTACCTCCACCAAACTTGGGCTGAAGAGTCACTGGATTGTGGGGGTCACTTGGACAGTGTCGCTGGATTCGAGGGACCTCGCTCGTCGTGCTGAGAGGAGACCCAAGGGACCGGTGATGCAGCTTTTTGGTGCCTGCGGTTGCAGGGGGAAGATTCCGTCGACCCACGGGAGATTTCTTCAGAGCTTCTGGTGCAGAGAGGAGGCAGACAACCCCCACAGCATGCACAAGCAGGAAAACAGTCGAGAAGGCGGCAGGATCAGCGTTACAGAGTTGCAGTAGTCGTCTTTGCTACTATGTTGCAGGTTTGCAGGCTTCCAGCGCGGTCAGCGGTCGATTCCTTATCAGAAGGTGAAGAGGGAGATGCAGAGGAACTCGGCTGAGCTCATGCATTCGTTATCTAAAGTTTCCCCAGAGACAGAGACCCTAAATAGCCAGAAAAGAGGGTTTGGCTACCTAGGAGAGAGGAAAGGCTACTAACACCTGAAGGAGCCTATCAGCAGGAGTCTCTGACGTCACCTGGTGGCACTGGCCACTCAGAGCAGTCCAGTGTGCCAGCAGCACCTCTGTTTCCAAGATGGCAGAGGTCTGGAGCACACTGGAGGAGCTCTGGACACCTCCCAGGGGAGGTGCAGGTCAGGGGAGTGGTCACTCTCCTTTCCTTTGTCCAGTTTCGCGCCAGAGCAGGGGCTAAGGGGTCCCTGAACCGGTGTAGACTGGCTTATGCAGAATTTGGCACATCTGTGCCCAACAAAGCATTTCCAGAGGCTGGGGGAGGCTACTCCTCCCCTGCCTTCACACCATTTTCCAAAGGGAGAGGGTGTCACACCCTCTCTCAGAGGAAGTTCTTTGTTCTGCCATCCTGGGCCAGGCCTGGCTGGACCCCAGGAGGGCAGCTGCCTGTCTGAGGGGTTGGCAGCAGCAGCAGCTGCAGTGAAACCCCAGGAAGGGCAGTCTGGCAGTACCAGGGTCTGTGCTACAGACCACTGGGATCATGGAATTGTACCAACAATGCCAGGATGGCATAGAGGGGGCAATTCCATGATCATAGACATGTTACATGGCCATATTCGGAGTTACCATGGTGAAGCTACATATAGGTAGTGACCTATATGTAGTGCACGTGTGTAATGGTGTCCCCGCACTCACAAAGTTCAGTGAATTGGCTCTGAACAATGTGGGGGCACCTTGGCTAGTGCCAGGGTGCCCTCACACTAAGTAACTTTGCACCTAGACATATAGGTGACTTATAAGTTACTTAAGTGCAGTGTAAAATGGCTGTGAAATAACGTGGACGTTATTTCACTCAGGCTGCTGTGGCAGGCCTGTGTAAGATTTGTCAGAGCTCCCTATGGGTGGCAAAAGAAATGCTGCAGCCCATAGGGATCTCCTGGAACCCCAATACCCTGGGTACCTCAGTACCATATACTAGGGAATTATAAGGGTGTTCCAGTAAGCCAATGTAAATTGGTAAAAATGGTCACTAGCCTGTCAGTGACAATTTGGAAAGAAATGAGAGAGCATAACTGTAGGAAAGTACCATCTTGCCTGGCATGTTACCCCCATTTTTCACTGTATATATGTTGTTTTAGTTGTATGTGTCACTGGGACCCTGGTAACCCAGGGCCCCAGTGCTCATAAGTGTGCCTGTATGTGTTACCTGTGTAGTGACTAACTGTCTCACTGAGGCTCTGCTAATCAGAACCTCAGTGGTTATGCTCTCTCATTTCTTTCCAAATTGTCACTGACAGGCTAAGTGACCATTTTTACCAATTTACATTGGCTTACTGGAACACCCTTATAATCCCCTAGTATATGGTACTGAGGTACCCAGGGTATTGGGGTTCCAGGAGATCCCTATGGGCTGCAGCATTTCTTTTGCCACCCATAGGGAGCTCTGACAATTCTTACACAGGCCTGCCACTGCAGCCTGAGTGAAATAACGTCCACGTTATTTCACAGCCATTTTACACTGCACTTAAGTAACTTATAAGTCACCTATATGTCTAACCTTTACCTGGTAAAGGTTAGGTGCAAAGTTACTTAGTGTGAGGGCACCCTGGCACTAGCCAAGGTGCCCCCACATTGTTCAGAGCCAATTCACTGAACTTTGTGAGTGCGGGGACACCATTACACGCGTGCACTACATATAGGTCACTACCTATATGTAGCGTCACCATGGTAACTCCGAATATGGCCATGTAACATGTCTATGATCATGGAATTGCCCCCTCTATGCCATCCTGGCATTGTTGGTACAATTCCATGATCCCAGTGGTCTGTAGCACAGACCCTGGTACTGCCAGACTGCCCTTCCTGGGGTTTCTCTGCAGCTGCTGCTGCTGCCAACCCCTCAGACAGGCATCTGCCCTCCTGGGGTCCAGCCAGGCCTGGCCCAGGATGGCAGAACAAAGAACTTCCTCTGAGAGAGGGTGTGACACCCTCTCCCTTTGGAAAATGGTGTGAAGGCAGGGGAGGAGTAGCCTCCCCCAGCCTCTGGAAATGCTTTGTTGGGCACAGAGGTGCCCAATTCTGCATAAGCCAGTCTACACCGGTTCAGGGACCCCTTAGCCCCTGCTCTGGCGCGAAACTGGACAAAGGAAAGGGGAGTGACCACTCCCCTGACCTGCACCTCCCCTGGGAGGTGTCCAGAGCTCCTCCAGTGTGCTCCAGACCTCTGCCATCTTGGAAACAGAGGTGCTGCTGGCACACTGGACTGCTCTGAGTGGCCAGTGCCACCAGGTGACGTCAGAGACTCCTTGTGATAGGCTCCTTCAGGTGTTAGTAGCCTTTCCTCTCTCCTAGGTAGCCAAACCCTCTTTTCTGGCTATTTAGGGTCTCTGTCTCTGGGGAAACTTTAGATAACGAATGCATGAGCTCAGCCGAGTTCCTCTGCATCTCCCTCTTCACCTTCTGATAAGGAATCGACCGCTGACCGCGCTGGAAGCCTGCAAACCTGCAACATAGTAGCAAAGACGACTACTGCAACTCTGTAACGCTGATCCTGCCGCCTTCTCGACTGTTTTCCTGCTTGTGCATGCTGTGGGGGTAGTCTGCCTCCTCTCTGCACCAGAAGCTCCGAAGAAATCTCCCGTGGGTCGACGGAATCTTCCCCCTGCAACCGCAGGCACCGAAAAGCTGCATCTCCGGTCCCTTGGGTCTCCTCTCAGCAGGACGAGCGAGGTCCCTCGAATCCAGCGACACCGTCCAAGTGACCCCCACAGTCCAGTGACTCTTCAGCCCAAGTTTGGTGGAGGTAAGTCCTTGCCTCACCTCGCTGGGCTGCATTGCTGGGAACCGCGACTTTGCAAGCTTCTCCGGCCCCTGTGCACTTCCGGCGGAAATCCTGTGTGCACAGCCAAGCCTGGGTCCACGGCACTCTAACCTGCATTGCACGACTTTCTAAGTTGGTCTCCGGCGACGTGGGACTCCTTTGTGCAACTTCGGCGAGCACCGTTTCACGCATCCTCGTAGTGCCTGTTTCTGGCACTTCTCCGGGTGCTACCTGCTTCAGTGAGGGCTCTTTGTCTTGCTCGACGTCCCCTCTCGCTGCAGGTCCAATTTGCGACCTCCTGGTCCCTCCTGGGCCCCAGCAGCCTCCAAAAACGCCAAACGCACGATTTGCGTGTAGCAAGGCTTGTTGGCGTCCATCCGGCAGGAAAACACTTCTGCACGACTCTCCAAGGCGTGGGGGATCCATCCTCCAAAGGGGAAGTCTCTAGCCCTTGTCGTTCCTGCAGTATTCACAGTTCTTCAGCCTAGTAAGAGCTTCTTTGCACCAACCGCTGGCATTTCTTGGGCATCTGCCCATCTCCGAGCTGCTTGTGACTTTTGGACTTGGTCCCCTTGTTCCACAGGTACCCTCAGTCAGGAATCCATCGTTGTTGCATTGCTGATTTGTGTTTTCCTTGCATTCTCCCTCTAACACGACTATTTTGTCCTTAGGGGAACTTTGGTGCACTTTGCACTCACTTTTCAGGGTCTTGGGGTGGGTTATTTTGCTAACTCTCACTATTTTCTAATAGTCCCAGCGACCCTCTACAAGGTCACATAGGTTTGGGGTCCATTCGTGGTTCGCATTCCACTTCTGGAGTATATGGTTTGTGTTGCCCCTATCCCTATGTTTCCCCATTGCATCCTATTGTAACTATACATTGTTTGCACTGTTTTCTAAGACTATACTGCATATTTTTGCTATTGTGTATATATATCTTGTGTATATTTCCTATCCTCTCACTGAGGGTACACTCTAAGATACTTTGGCATATTGTCATAAAAATAAAGTACCTTTATTTTTAGTATAACTGTGTATTGTGTTTTCTTATGATATTGTGCATATGACACTAAGTGGTACTGTAGTAGCTTCACACGTCTCCTAGTTCAGCCTAAGCTGCTCTGCTAAGCTACCATTATCTATCAGCCTAAGCTGCTAGACACCCTATACACTAATAAGGGATAACTGGGCCTGGTGCAAGGTGCAAGTACCCCTTGGTACTCACTACAAGCCAGTCCAGCCTCCTACAATAACCACTGAGGTTCTGATTAGCAGAGCCTCAGTGAGACAGTTAGTCACTCCACAGGTAACACATTCAGGCACACTTATGAGCACTGGGGCCCTGGGTTACCAGGGTCCCAGTGACACATACAACTAAAACAACATATATACAGTGAAAAATGGGGGTAACATGCCAGGCAAGATGGTACTTTCCTACACAACCCCCCCCCCAAACGAAGGACAATAAGACTAGCCATTACCTGATGAGTCTTCATTGTCTAAGTGGAAATATCTGGAGAGTCCATCTGCATTGGAGTGGCTACTCCCAGGTCTATGTTCCACTGTATAATCCATTCCCTGTAGGGATATGGACCACCTCAACAATTTAGGATTTTCACCTTTCATTTGTTTTAGCCAAAGTAGAGGTTTGTGGTCTGTCTGAACAATGAAGTGAGTGCCAAACAGGTATGGCCTCAACTTCTTCAGAGCCCAGACCACAGCAAAGGCCTCCCTCTCAATGGCAGACCAACGCTTTTCTCTAGGGGTCAACCTCCTACTAATAAAAGCAACAGGTTGATCCTGGCCCTCAGAATTAAGTTGTGATAGGACTGCCCCTACTCCTAATTCAGATGCATCAGTTTGGACATAGAATTTTTTAGAGTAACAAGGGCTTTTCAGGACAGGTGCAGAGCACATGGCCTGCTTCAGCTCCTCAAAAGCTTTCTGACAGTTTGCTGTCCATAATACCTTTTTAGGCATTTTCTTGGATGTGAGGTCATTAAGAGGGGCTGCAATGGAGCCATAGTTCTTAATGAACCTCCTGTAATACCCAGTGAGGCCTAGGAAGGCTCTCACCTGAGTCTGAGTGGTAGGGGGAACCCAATCACTAATTGTTTGGATTTTCCACTGAAGTGGTGCAATCTGTTCCCCACCAACAAGGTGTCCCAGATAAACCACCTTACCCTGCCCTATCTGGCACTTTGAAGCCTTGATAATGAGGCCTGCCTTTTGCAGAGCCTCCAAAACTTTCCATAGGTGGACCAGGTGATCATCCCAGCTGGAGCTAAAGACAGCTATATCATCCAAATATGCTGCACTGAAAGCTTCCAGCCCTTGCAGGACTGTGTTCACCAACCTCTGAAAAGTGGCAGGCGCATTTTTCAAACCAAAAGGCATTACAGTAAACTGGTAATGTCCTCCAATGGTAGAAAATGCAGTCTTAGGTTTAGCATCTTCTGACAATTTGATCTGCCAATACCCTGCAGTCAAATCAAAAGTGCTTAGATACTTGGCAGATGCCAGTGTATCTATGAGCTCATCTGCCCTGGGTATAGGGTGAGCATCAGTTTTGGTTACCAAGTTGAGACCTCTATAGTCTACACAAAACCTCATTTCCTTCTTTCCATCTTTAGAATTGGGTTTTGGTACCAGTACCACAGGAGAAGCCCATGGACTGTCAGAGTGCTCAACCACTCCTAGTTCCAACATTTTCTGAACTTCTTGCTTTATGCAGTCCCTGACATAGTCAGGCTGCCTATAGATCTTACTTTTGACAGGTAAACTGTCTCCAGTATCTATAGTGTGCTCACACCAAGAAGTGGTGCCTGGCACAATGGAGAAGAGTTCTGAAAATTGTCCTAGGAGATTTATGCAATTATCTTTCTGCTCAGCAGTAAGACAATCAGCCAAAACTACACCTTCCACAAGAGCATCTTGATCTGTGGAAGAGAAGAGATCAGGTAGAGGATCACTGTCTTCTTCCTGTCCCTCATCTGTTGCCATGAGCAGGGTGAGATCAGCCCTGTCATAGTAGGGTTTCAGGCGGTTGACATGGAGCACCCTAAGGGGACTCCTGGCAGTGCCTAAGTCAACCAAGTAGGTGACTTCACCCTTCTTTTCAACAATTGTGTGGGGTCCACTCCATTTATCTTGGAGTGCTCTTGGGGCCACAGGCTCCAAGACCCACACTTTCTGCCCTGGTTGGTACTGAACCAAAACAGCCTTCTGATCATGCCATTGCTTCTGGAGCTCTTGGCTGGCCTGAAGGTTTTTACTGGCCTTTTTCATGTACTCAGCCATCCTTGATCTGAGGCCAAGTACATAATCCACAATATCCTGCTTAGGAGCTTTTAAAGGTTGTTCCCAACCCTCCTTTACAAGTGTGAGTGGACCCCTAACAGGGTGTCCAAAAAGAAGTTCAAAGGGGCTGAAGCCCACTCCTTTCTGGGGTACCTCCCTGTAGGCAAAAAGGAGGCATGGTAGAAGGATATCCCATCTCCTGCGGAGTTTTTCAGGGAGACCCATAATCATGCCTTTGAGAGTTTTATTAAATCTCTCCACCAGTCCATTTGTTTGTGGATGATAGGGTGTTGTGAACTTGTAAGTTACACCACACTCCTTCCACATGGCCTTTAAGTATGCAGACATGAAATTGCTTCCTCTGTCTGATACTACTTCCTTTGGGAAGCCCACCCTGGAAAATATTCCCAGGAGGGCCTTTGCTACTGCAGGAGCTGTAGTGGTCCTTAAAGGAATAGCTTCAGGATACCTTGTGGCATGGTCCACTACCACCAAGATAAACCTATTGCCTGAAGCAGTAGGAGGGTCAAGGGGGCCAACTATGTCAACCCCTACCCTTTCAAAGGGAACCCCAACCACAGGCAGTGGGATAAGGGGTGCCTTTGGAGTGCCACCTGTCTTGCCACTGGCTTGACAGGTTTCACAGGACTTACAAAATTCCTTTGTGTCCTCAGACATCCTAGGCCAATGAAACAATGGTACCAATCTGTCCCAAGTTTTCATTTGACCCAGGTGCCCAGCTAAGGGAATGTCATGTGCCAGTGTTAGGAGGAACTTTCTGTACTCCTGAGGAAACACTAATCTCCTGGCAGCTCCAGGTTTAGGATCCCTATGCTCAGTGTACAAGAGGTTGTCCTCCCAGTAAACTCTGTGAGAGTCACTGACATCCCCATTAGCCTGTTTGACAGCTTGCTGTCTGAGACCCTCTAATGTGGGACAGGTTTGCTGTGCCACACTCAGCTCCTCCCTGGCAGGCCCCCCTTCACCCAAAAGCTCAGCAGTGTCTGCTTCCAGCTCCTCTGGTGTAGGTTCTGCACAGGGAGGGAATTCTTCTTCCTCAGAAGTTGAATCCACTGTAGAGGGAGGGATAGTAGGAAGTGGTTTGCTTCTACTAACCCTAGCTTTAGGGAGCACTTGGTCCATTGTTCCAGGATCCAAGCTTCCCTGTCCTTTTTGCTTTTTGGCCTGAGCCCTTGTCAAAGCAAAAATATGCCCTGGGATGCCCAGCATTGCTGCATGGGCCTCCAACTCCACATCTGACCAAGCTGATGTCTCCAAATCATTCCCTAATAGACAGTCTACAGGTAAATCTGAAGCTACCACAACTTTCTTTGGACCAGATACCCCCCCCCCCCAGTTGAGATTTACAACAGCCATGGGGTGGCTTTGTGTTATGTTGTGAGCATCGGTTACTTGGTACTGGTGTCCAAGTATGTGTTGTTCAGGGTGCACCAGTTTCTCAATCACCATTGTGACACTGGCACCTGTGTCCCTGTAGGCCTGGACCTCAACACCATTTATTAGGGTTAGTTGCTTGTATTTCTCCAAGTTATGGGGGCAAGCAACCAAAGTGGCTAAGTCAATAGCCCCTTCAGAGACTAAAGTAGCCTCTGTGGTCTCCCTAATTAGACCAACCCCAACTAAATTACCAAAAGTGAGCCCAGCTACTCCCTTGGATTGGCTATTAGTAGGTTTGCTCCCACCACCACTGCTATTAGTAGGGACACTAGGTGTAGCAGTAGGGGTTGTAGTGGTAGGAGCTGTGGTGCCTTTCTTTGGACAACTGGGATCTGTTGTCCAATGGCCTTTTATTTTACATAAATAGCACCATGGTTTCTTTTCCTTGTTCTGATTAAAGGAGGATTTGGACCCACCACCCCCACCAGAGTGTTTTTGTGGGCCTGATGAAGACTCATTTTTAGATTTGTCCCCACCCTTGTCAGAAGACTTACCATCCTTCTTTTTGTTGCCATTTTTGTCACCCCCTGTATGAACTTTTCTGTTCACTCTTGTTCTGACCCATTTGTCTGCCTTCTTTCCCAATTCTTGGGGAGAGGTCAGATCAGAGTCCACCAAGTACTGGTGCAACAAATCAGACACACAATTATTAAGAATATGCTCTCTCAGGATTAAGTTATACAGGCTGTCATAATCAGTAACTTTACTGCCATGTAACCACCCCTCCAAGGCCTTCACTGCCTGGTCAATGAAATCAACACAGTCTTGTGAAGACTCCTTTTTGGTCTCTCTGAACTTTATCCTGTACTGTTCAGTGGTTAAGCCATAACCATCCAGGAGTGCATTCTTAAGAACTTGGAAATTATTAGCATCATTTTCTTTTACAGTAAGGAGCCTATCCCTACCTTTTCCAGTAAATGATAGCCATAGGATAGCAGCCCACTGCTTTTGAGGGACATCCTGTACAGCACAGGCCCTCTCAAGTGCAGCAAACCACTTGTTAATGTCATCCCCCTCCTTATAAGGGGGAACTATCTTGTGCAGATTCCTGGAATCATGCTCTTTTGCAGGATGACTATGGGGAATACTGCTGCTGCCACCATGGGTTTCTAAACCCAACTTCTGTCTTTCCCTCTCTACTTCTAAAGACTGTCTATCCAAATCCAGCTGTTGCTTCTTGAGCTTCAGTCTGGTTTGTTCCACTCTCAATCTATTGAGCTCCCTTTCAAACAATCTGTCATCAGGGTGGGTGGGAGGGACATTTCTAGATACAGAGGTATGATGGGAATGACCAGAAGGAGACCTGTCCCTTACAGAGGGCACCCTAACAGCTTGGCTACCAGTATAATGTGAGAGCACACCATTAGTATGGTGTGATTCAACCTCTGTACCAACTATGCTAGACTGTCTAGTAATGGGCAGGCTGAGAAGTTTCTTTCCTGAACCTTTTCCTGGGGGAGTCCCTGGATCAGATTGAGAACCATTAGCTACTTTTTCTGCAGATTGGGCACTTATGGCCTTATCCTGTACTCTAAGCATATTAATTAACAGTTCTAAGGAAGGATTCTTCCCTACACTCAAACCTCTCTCTATGCAGAGACTCCTTGCTCCTTTCCAGCTAAGGTGATCATATGCAAGTTTGGACAGTTCAACATTTTTTCCTGTGCCAGACATTTTTAGAGAGAGTTAAAGTGATAGAGAAAGAAAAAAAAGTTTTCAGAATTTTTTGGAAAGACAGAAAAAACTTTTTGAAAGTTTAGGAGTACTTTTCAGCACTTAGAAAAGAGTGAAAAGAGGAAATGCAAAACTTTTTGGCTATGTGTATATACACTGACCTTGTTTTGTATATTTTTCTCTTATGAAAAGTACAATGACAAGAGTGGTAAGTAGTCTCAAAGCACTTATCCCACCGCTGCACAACCAATGTAGGAGGCTGGACTGGCTTGTAGTGAGTACCAAGGGGTACTTGCACCTTGCACCAGGCCCAGTTATCCCTTATTAGTGTATAGGGTGTCTAGCAGCTTAGGCTGATAGATAATGGTAGCTTAGCAGAGCAGCTTAGGCTGAACTAGGAGACGTGTGAAGCTACTACAGTACCACTTAGTGTCATATGCACAATATCATAAGAAAACACAATACACAGTTATACTAAAAATAAAGGTACTTTATTTTTATGACAATATGCCAAAGTATCTTAGAGTGTACCCTCAGTGAGAGGATAGGAAATATACACAAGATATATATACACAATAGCAAAAATATGCAGTATAGTCTTAGAAAAGAGTGCAAACAATGTATAGTTACAATAGGATGCAATGGGGAAACATAGGGATAGGGGCAACACAAACCATATACTCCAAAAGTGGAATGCGAACCACGAATGGACCCCAAACCTATGTGACCTTGTAGAGGGTCGCTGGGACTATTAGAAAATAGTGAGAGTTAGAAAAATAACCCTCCCCAAGACCCTGAAAAGTGAGTGCAAAGTGCACCAAAGTTCCCCTAAGGACAAAATAGTCGTGTTAGAAGGAAAATGCAAGGAAAACACAAATCAGCAATGCAACAACGATGGATTCCTGACTGAGGGTACCTGTGGAACAAGGGGACCAAGTCCAAAAGTCACAAGCAACTCGGAGATGGGCAGATGCCCAAGAAATGCCAGCGGTTGGTGCAAAGAAGCTCTTACTAGGCTGAAGAACTGTGAATACTGCAGGAACGACAAGGGCTAGAGACTTCCCCTTTGGAGGATGGATCCCCCACGCCTTGGAGAGTCGTGCAGAAGTGTTTTCCCGCCGGATGGACGCCAACAAGCCTTCCTACACGCAAATCGTGCGTTTGGCGTTTTTGGACGCTGCTGGGGCCCAGGAGGGACCAGGAGGTCGCAAATTGGACCTGCAGAGAGAGGGGACGTCGAGCAAGACAAAGAGCCCTCACTGAAGCAGTTAGCACCCGGAGAAGTGCCAGAAACAGGCACTACGAGGATGCGTGAAACGGTGCTCGCCGAAGTTGCACAAAGGAGTCCCACGTCGCCGGAGACCAACTTAGAAAGTACCATCTTGCCTGGCATGTTACCCCCATTTTTCACTGTATATATGTTGTTTTAGTTGTATGTGTCACTGGGACCCTGCCAGCCAGGGCCCCAGTGCTCATAAGTGTGCCTGAATGTGTTACCTGTGTAGTGACTAACTGTCTCACTAAGGCTCTGCTAATCAGAACCTCAGTGGTTATGCTCTCTCATTTCTTTCAAATTGTCACTAACAGGCTAGTGACCAATTTTACCAATTTACATTGGCTTACTGGAACACCCTTATAATTCCCTAGTATATAGTACTGAGGTACCCAGGGTATTGGGGTTCCAGGAGACCCCTATGGGCTGCAGCATTTCTTTTGCCACCCATAGGGAGCTCTGACAATTCTTACACAGGCCTACCACTGCAGCCTGAGTGAAATAACGTCCACGTTATTTCACAGCCATTTTTCACTGCACTTAAGTAACTTATAAGTCACCTATATGTCTAACCTTTACCTGGTAAAGGTTAGGTGCAAAGTTACTTAGTGTGAGGGCACCCTGGCACTAGCCAAGGTGCCCCCACATTGTTCAGGGCCAATTCCTCGGACTTTGTGAGTGCGGGGACACCATTACACGCGTGCACTACATATAGGTCACTACCTATATGTAGCTTCACAATGGTAACTCCGAATATGGCCATGTAATATGTCTATGATCATGGAATTGCCCTCTCTATGCCATCCTGGCATAGTTGGCACAATCCCATGATCCCAGTGGTCTGTAGCACAGACCCTGGTACTGCCAAACTGCCTTTCCTGGGGTTTCACTGCAGCTGCTGCTGCTGTCAACCCCTCAGACAGGCTTCTGCCCTCCTGGGGTCCAGCCAGGCATGGCCCAGGATGGCAGAACAAAGGACTTCCTCTGAGAGAGGGTGTTACACCCTCTCCCTTTGGAAAATGGTGTGAAGGCAGGGGAGGAGTAGCCTCCCCCAGCCTCTGGAAATGCTTTCATGGGCACACATGGTGCCCATTTCTGCATAAGCCAGTCTACACCGGTTCAGGGACCCCTTAGCCCTGCTCTGGCGCGAAACTGGACAAAGGAAAGGGGAGTGACCACTCCCCTGACCTGTACCTCCCCTGGGAGGTGCCCAGAGCTCCTCCAGTGTGCTCCAGACCTCTGCCATCTTGGAAACAGAGGTGCTGCTGGCACACTGGACTGCTCTGAGTGGCCAGTGCCATCAGGTGACGTCAGAGACTCCTTCTGATAGGCTCCTTCAGGTGTTGCTAGCCTATCCTCTCTCCTAGGTAGCCAAACCCTCTTTTCTGGCTATTTAGGGTCTCTGTCTCTTGAGATTCCTTAGATAACGAATGCAAGAGCTCATCCGAGTTCCTCTGCATCCCTCTCTTCACCTTCTGCCAAGGAATCGACTGCTGACCGCGCTGGAAGCCTGCAAAACTGCAACAAAGTAGCAAAGACGACTACTGCAACTCTGTAACGCTGATCCTGCCGCCTTCTCGACTGTTTTCCTGGTGGTGCATGCTGTGGGGGTAGTCTGCCTCCTCTCTGCACTAGAAGCTCCGAAGAAATCTCCCGTGGGTCGACGGAATCGTCCCCCTGCAACCGCAGGCACCAAAGAACTGCATCACCGGTCCCCTGGGTCTCCTTTCAGCACGACGAGTGAGGTCCCTTGAATCCAGCAACTCTGTCCAAGTGACTCCCACAGTCCAGTGACTCTTCAGTCCAAGTTTGGTGGAGGTAAGTCCTTGCCTCCCCACGCCAGACTGCATTGCTGGGAACAGCAACTTTTGCAGCTACTCCGGCCTCCGTGCACTTCCGGCAGAAATACTTTGTGCACAGTCCAGCCTGGGTCCACGGCACTCTAACCTGCATTGCACGACCTCTTAAGTTGTTCTCCGGCGACGTGGGACTCCTTTGTGCGACTTCGGATGAGCACCGTTTAACGCATCCTCATAGTGCCTGTTTCTGGCACTTCTGTGGGTGCTGCCTGCTGCTGAGAGGGCTCCTTGTCTTGCTCAACGCCCCTTCTGTCCCCTGACGCAATTGGCGACATCCTGGTCCCTCCTGGGCCACAGCAGCATCCAAAAACCGTTACCGCACGATTTGCAGCTAGCAAGGCTTGTTGGCGGTCTTTTGGCGGGAAAGCACTTCTGCACGACTTTCCACAGCGTGTGGGATCCGTCCTCCAAAGGGGAAGTCTCTAGCCCTTGTCGTTCCTGCAGAAACCTAAGCTTCTACTGTCCAGTAGCAGCTTCTTTGCACCCACAGCTGGCATTTCCTGGGCATCTGCCCATCTCCGACTTGATTGTGACTTTTGGACTTGGTCCCCTTGTTCCACAGGTACCCTCGGCTGGAAATCCATTGTTGTTGCATTGCTGGTTTGTGGCTTTCCTGCAGAATTCCCCTATCACGACTTCTATGTCCTTTCGGGAACTTTAGTGCACTTTGCACTCACTTTTCAGGGTCTTGGGGTGGGCTATTTTTCTAACCCTCACTATTTTCCAATAGTCCCAGCGACCCTCTACAAGGTCACATAGGTTTGGGGTCCATTCGTGGTTCGCATTCCACTTTTGGAGTAAATGGTTTGTGTTGACCCTATCCCTATGTGTCCCCATTGCATCCTATTGTAACTATACATTGTTTGCACTGTTTTCTAATACTATTACTGCATATTTTGGTATTGTGTACATATATCTTATGTATATTTGCTATCCTCATACTGAGGGTACTCACTGAGATACTTTTGGCATATTGTCATAAAAATAAAGTACCTTTATTTTTAGTATATCTGTGTATTGTGTTTTCTTATGATATTGTGCATATGACACTAGTGGTACTGTAGGAGCTTCACTCGTCTCCTAGTTCAGCCTAAGCTGCTCTGCTAAGCTACCATTACCTATCAGCCTATGCTCCTAGACACCCTATACACTAATAAGGGATAACTGGGCCTGGTGCAAGGTGCAAGTACCCCTTGGTACTCACTACAAGCCAGTCCAGCCTCCTACACTGTGTTGCCCTGATTTCGATAAACCTTTTGTGTTATTGACTGATGCCTCCGACGTGGGGCTTGGGGCAGTATTATCCCAACCACAGGCTGATGATTCTCTCCACCCAGTGTTGTACATCATCAGGAAGCTTCTACCACGGGAATGTCATTATCCGGCTACAGAGAAGGAATGTTTGGCAATTAAGTGGGCAATTTAATCTCTCAGGTACTACTTGTCGGGCAGAACTTTTACCCTGATCACTGATCACGCGCCTCTCACATGGCTTGCCCATCATAAGGACACTAATGCCCGTGTTCTTCTCTGGTTCCTTTCCTTGCAGCCCTTCTCTTTTCAGACCCAACACCTGCCTGGGAAACACATGGTGACAGCGGATTTCCTTTCCCGTTATCCGGCTCTGGAGCGTCTCGACAGGCCGCTCCATAGGGGGAGTGTATGTGACGGGCTAGAGCCTGCGCGCCCGCACATGGTTATCACTTGTGCTGACTCTGCCACTGCTGGCCCGAAACTTCCTGGTCCTGCTGCCTGTGATTGGTCGATCGTTCCGCAGCAGCGGGACGCCAGTCGGTCAAAGGAACCTGTGTCAGCACTTTCGGGGTTGAGAGGCGGGAAGGAGAGAGACGAGGAGCAGAGCTCAACTGTGAACCAGCAGCGGAGGTACCCCCTGGGTATCAGAAGAGTCCATGAGAGGCGATTCCATGACGACCCTGTTCCAGGCGACCGGGAAGACGACCTGCAGCATCCTGCCATGCTCCAGGAGAATCGTGGCCGTTCAGGTGCGTGGGACTACGTCCCTGAGAGACTGTAAATAAGAGAGAGAACGGAGTGGAGTGACGAGGGGCGCACAGGGATACGGGGAGGGGAAACAGACAAACACCGAGGACATTGAAAGGCACGAGCACTGGGGAAAATAGGAAGGGAAAAGAGGGAAATAAATGAGGAGTAGGGAGAAATCCGAGAACTTACCAACAGGCACCGTAGACTACCGTTATCCTTAAATGAGCCAGCCGAAACCCAAACACAGAAACGGCTGATTACTAGAGGAAAACAGAAAGATAAGAAAGATTAGGAATCAGAATAGTATGGAAACAACAGACAAGTATAGGCTAACCTGAGACAAGAAGAGTAACGTAACAGTGTCAAGAACAGAAAGACAGGAATCATAGTGATATTGTGTAAGAAACAAGATAACATTAAAAGATCACTTACAGCTCTTATTCTTCTCTCTCCACATGCACTTCCCGGGGAAAGACCTGCGAACAAGAGAGAGAGAGAGAGAGAGAGAGAGAGAGAGAGAGAGAGAGAGAGAGAGAGAGAGAGACGAGTGAAGGGACAGAACCTCAAGAAGACCCCACCAATTAAAGCCCAACTTCGCAAAGACTGAAAACAAACCTACCAGTATTCCACCTTATACCATATCATCAATAAAAATCCTTCGTTTTAATCCTGTAACGCAGTCTGGAGTGGTTCCTCCATCTCCACACGGTGACAGGCATATTGTCATAAAAATAAAGGACTTAATTTTTAGTACTTCTGTGTATTGTGTTTTCTTATGATATTGTGCATATGACACCAGTGGTATAGTAGGAACTTTACATGTCTCCTAGTTCAGCCTAAGCTGCTTTGCCATAGCTACCTTCTATCAGCCTAAGCTGCTAGAAACACCTCTTCTACACTAATAAGGGATAACTGGACCTGGCACAAGGCGTAAGTACCTCTGGTACCCACTACAAGCCAGACCAGCCTCCTACAGTGACCAATCCCCCTTTCAGGGCTATTTAGGGTCTCTCCTATGGGTGGTTCCTCAGATTCAGATTGCAAGACTCCTGCAGGAATCCTTTGCATCCCTTACTTCACCTTCGTACCGAAGAAACTGCATCTGGACCCTCCTGGAACTCTACAAACTGCAACAAAGAAGCAAAGATGACTTCTGCAACATTGTAACTTCAGCTCCTGCCAGCAACTGCAAATGTTTCCAGGTCGTACATCCTCAGAGTACAGCCTGTCTTCAGCCTGCACCAGAAGAACAAAGGAATCTCCCAGGAGTGAAGGAGTCACTCCCCCGCTTCAGCAGGCACCCCTCTGCAGCGACAACAGGTGGATGGTTCCCCTCTCCTGACGAAGTGTATGGATCCAGCATCACAGGTGGTGGACTGAAGTGGTCCTGATGGTCCAGACGTCCTACTGTCTGGACCTTGGTGGAGGTAAGAGCTTGCCTCCCCGTGAAAGACTGTACCCCTGTTCACTGTGTTTTTTACAGTTGCCAAGGCTTATTGGCAGCCTTCCATGAAGTTCTTCGTACACCGTGCAGCTCCGGCCCCCAGCACTCCTTCCTGTGAGGCATAGCTTCCTGAGTAGTTCTCCGGCAGCGTGAGATCCCTTTGTGTAGCACTGCATTGGCCTCCTTTTGCACCTTCATTGTCCCTGTGCTGTGGGACTCCTGTGCGTGCTGCCTGGTATTCTGAGGGCTGTCTGAGTTGCTGAGAGCACCCTCTGACTCCCCCTCCTGGGTAGAGCCCGCCAGGTCCCTCCTGGTCGCAGGCAGCACCATTTTCTGCTAACCGCAAGTTTTGCATATGCCAAGGCTTGTTGGCGGAATCCAGCGACGCAAACCAGACTGCAATCTTCCATCCGGCGTGGGACATCATCTGCACCAACCAGGAACCTGCATATGTCTTCTTTGGTGCAGTATTGACTGTTGTTCTTTACCGGTGGTTCAATCAATCAATCAATACATAAGGAATTTGTAAAGCGCACTACTCACCTGTGAGGGTCTCAAGGCGCTGAGGAGGGGAGGGGTGTAGGAGGCTGGACTGGCTTGTAGTGAGTACCAAGGGGTACTTGCACCTTGCACCAGGCCCAGTTATCCCTTATTAGTGTATAGGGTGTCTAGCAGCATAGGCTGATAGATAATGGTAGCTTAGCAGAGCAGCTTAGGCTGAACTAGGAGACGAGTGATGCTCCTACAGTACCACTAGTGTCATATGCACAATATCATAAGAAAACACAATACACAGATATACTAAAAATAAAGGTACTTTATTTTTATGACAATATGCCAAAGTATCTCAGAGTGTACACTCAGTATGAGGATAGCAAATATACACAAGATATATGTACACAATACCAAAATATGCAGTAATAGTATTAGAAAACAGTGCAAACAATGTATAGTTACAATAGGATGCAATGGGAACACATAGGGATAGGGGCAACACAAACCATATACTCCAAAAGTGGAATGCGAACCACGAATGGACCCCAAACCTATGTGACCTTGTAGAGGGTCGCTGGGATTATTAGAAAATAGTAAGGGTTAGAAAAATAGCCCACCCCAAGACCCTGAAAAGTGAGTGCAAAGTGCACTAAAGTTCCCGAAAGGACATAGAAGTCGTGATAGGGGAATTCTGTAGGAAAGACACAAACCAGCAATGCAACAACGATGGATTTCCAGTCGAGGGTACCTGTGGAACAAGGGGACCAAGTCCAAAAGTCACAAGCAAGTCGGAGATGGGCAGATGCCCAGGAAATGCCAGCTGTGGGTGCAAAGAAGCTGCTACTGGACAGTAGAAGCTGAAGGTTCTGCAGGAACTACAGGGGCTAGAGACTTCCCCTTTGGAGGATGGATCCCCCATGCCATGGAGAGTCGTGCAGAAGTATTTTCCTGAAGAAAGACCGCCAACAAGCCTTGCTAGCTGCAAATCGTGCGGTTAGGGTTTTTGGATGCAGCTGTGGCTCAGGAGGGACCAGGATGTCACCAATTGTGTCTAGGGACAGAGGGGACGTCGAGCAAGACAAGGAGCCCTCTCAGAAGCAGGCAGCACCCGCAGAAGTGCCAGAAACAGGCACTACGAAGATGTGCGACACAGTGCTCACCCGAAGTCGCACAAAGGAGTCCCATGTCGCCGGAGGACAACTTAGGAGGTCGTGCAATGCAGGTTAGAGTGCCGTGGACCCAGGCTGGACTGTGCACAAAGGATTTCCGCCGGAAGTGCACGGAGGCCGGAGTAGCTGCAAAAGTCGCGGTTCCCAGCAATGCAGTCTGGCGTGGGGAGGCAAGGACTTACCTCCACCAAACTTGGACTGAAGAGTCACTGGACTGTGGCAGTCACTTGGACAGAGTTGCTGGATTCAAGGGACCTCGCTCGTCGTGCTGAGAGGAGACCCAGGAGACCCAGGGGACCGGTGATACAGTTCTTTGGTGCCTGCGGTTGCAGGGGGACGATTCCGTCGGCCCACGGGAGATTTCTTCGGAGCTTCTAGTGCAGAGAGGAGGCAGAGTACCCCCACAGCATGCACCACCAGGAAAACAGTTGAGAAGGCGGCAGGATCAGCGTTACAGAGTTGCAGTAGTCGTCTTTGCTACTTTGTTGCAGTTTTGCAGGCTTCCAGCGCGGTCAGCAGTCGATTCCTTGGCAGAAGGTGAAGAGAGAGATGCAGAGGAACTCGGATGAGCTCTTGCATTCGTTATCTAAGGAATCCCCAGAGACAGAGACCCTAAATAGCCAGAAAAGAGGGTTTGGCTACTTAGGAGAGAGGATAGGCTAGTAACACCTGAAGGAGCCTATCAGAAGGAGTCTCTGACGTCACCTGGTGGCACTGGCCACTCAGAGCAGTTCAGTGTGCCAGCAGCACCTCTGTTTCCAAGATGGCAGAGGTCTGGAGCACACTGGAGGAGCTCTGGACACCTCCCAGGGGAGGTGCAGGTCAGGGGAGTGGTCACTCCCCTTTCCTTTGTCCAGTTTCGCGCCAGAGCAGGGCTAAGGGGTCCCTGAACCGGTGTAGACTGGCTTATGCTGAAATGGGCACCATGTGTGCCCATGAAAGCATTTCCAGAGGCTGGGGGAGGCTATTCCTCCCCTGCCTTCACACCATTTTCCAAAGGGAGAGGGTGTAACACCCTCTCTCAGAGGAAGTCCTTTGTTCTGCCATCCTGGGCCAGGCCTGGCTGGACCCCAGGAGGGCAGAAGCCTGTCTGAGGGGTTGGCAGCAGCAGCAGCTGCAGTGAAACCCCGGGAAAGGCAGTTTGGCAGTACCAGGGTCTGTGCTACAGACCACTGGGATCATGGGATTGTGACAACTATGCCAGGATGGCATAGAGGGGGCAATTCCATGATCATAGACATGTTACATGGCCATATTCGGAGTTACCATTGTGAAGCTACATATAGGTAGTGACCTATATATAGTGCACGCGTGTAATGGTGTCCCCGCACTCACAAAGTCCGGGGAATTGGCCCTGAACAATGTGGGGGCACCTTGGCTAGTGCCAGGGTGCCCACACACTAAGTAACGTAGCACCCAACCTTTACCAGGTAAAGGTTTGACATATAGGTGACTTATAAGTTACTTAAGTGCAGTGTAAAATGGCTGTGAAATAACATGGACGTTATTTCACTCAGGCTGCAGTGGCAGCCCTGTGTAAGAATTGTCAGAGCTCCCTATGGGTGGCAAAAGAAATGCTGCAGCCCATAGGGATCTCCTGGAACCCCAATACCCTGGGTACCTCAGTACCATATACTAGGGAATTATAAGGGTGTTCCAGTAAGCCAATGTAAATTGGTAAAATTGGTCACTAGCCTGTTAGTGACAATTTGAAAGAAATGAGAGAGCATAACCACTGAGGTTCTGGTTAGCAGAGCCTCAGTGAGACAGTTAGTCATAACACAGGAAACACATTCAGGCACACTTATGAGCACTGGGGCCCTGGCTGGCAGGGTCCCAGTGACACATACAACTAAAACAACATATATACAGTGAAAAATGGGGGTAACATGCCAGGCAAGATGGTACTTTCCTACAAGGGGTAGAAGGAGGGGGGTTGAGGTGCTGCTACTGCTTGAACAGCCAGGCCTTGAGAAGTTTCCTGAAGGTAAGGAGGTCTTTGGTCTGGTGCAGGTGGGTGGGAAGGGTGCGCCACGTATTGGTGGCGAGGTGCGAGAATGATCTACCGCCAGTTGTAGTTCTGCAGACGCGTTGGATGGTTGCGAGGTCGGCGGAGCGGAGCTGCCGGGTCAGGGTGTAGAAGGAGAGGCATCTGTTGAGGTATTCTGGTCCTGTGTTCTGCAGTGCTTTGTGAGCGTGGGTGAGGAGTTTGAAGGTGATTCTCTTGTTGACTGGGAGCCAGTGCACGTTTTTCAGGTGGTCTGGGATGTGGTAGTGGCGGGGGATTTCTAGGATGAGGAGTGCGGCGGCGTTCTGGATGAGTTGCAGCCTCTTCTGGAGTTTAGCCGTGGTTGCTGCGTAGAGGGCATTGACGTAGTCCAGCTTGCTGCTTTCAAAGGTTTGGGTGACAGTTCTTCTGGTTTCGGTGGGTATCCATTTGTAGATCTTTCGCAGCATGCAGAGGGTGTTGAAGCAGGAGGAGGAGACAGCGCTGACTTGCTGGGTCATGGATAGTGAGGGGTCCAAGATGAATCCTAAGTTGCATGCGTGGTCGGTGGGAGTCGGAGTGGTTTAGAGAGTGGCAGGCCACCAGGAGTCATCCCATGTGGAGCCAAAGATGAGGACTTCCGTCTTATAGGAATTGAGTTTGAGGCAGCTGCTCTTCATCCATTCGGCGATGGCCTTCATTCCTTCATGGAGGTAGGTCTTGGCGGAGTCCTTGGTGAGGGAGAGGATCAACTGAGGTTGTGGGATCAGGTGATGTTAGCGAGTGGGGCCATGTAGACGTTGAAGAGGGTTGGGCTGAGGGATGAACCCTGGGGTACGCCGCAGATGATTTCGGTGGCCTCCGAGCTGAATGGGGGGAGGCGGACTCTCTGGGTTCTTCCGGTGAGAAAGGAGGTGACCCAGTCCAGGGCTCTGTTGCGGATTCCAGCATTGCTGAGGCGTGAGCGTAGGGTGTGGTGGCCGGCGGTGTCAAATGCGGCCGAGAGCTCCAGGAGGATGAGGGCCGCGGTTTCGCCGCTGTCCAGTATGGTTCTGATGTTGTCGGCAATGAGGGCGGTTTCTGTGCTGTGGTTGCTGCGGAATCCAGATTGGGAAGCGTCCAGTGTGCGGTTCTCCTTGAGGAAGCGGGTTAGTTGTCTGGATGACTTTTGTCGGGAAGGAGAGCAGGAAGATAGGCCGGAAGTTCTTGAGGTCCTTTGTGTCCGCCTTGGGGTTTTTGAGGAGGGCCATGATCTCGGCGTGTTTCCAGCTGTCTGGGAAGGTGGCGGACTCGAAGAAGCTGTTGATGATCTTCCGTAGTTGGGGATGCAATGACGTAACTTGCTTTGTTAAGGATGTGCTGAGCGCAGGGGTCAGATGGAGAGCCACAGTGGATGGTGTTCATGATTTCAATGGTGTCTTTGTTGTTGACGGGGGTCCAGGAGAGCAGGAGTTTGGTCGGAGGTGAATCTGTGGTGTTGGTGGTTGCCGGGGGGGTCTGGGTGCTGAAGCTGTTGTGGATCTCTGAAATCTTGCGATGGAAGTAGGAGGCTAGGGGATCGCAGAGGTCTTGGGATAGTGGGATGTCTTTGATGTTGGAGCTGGGGTTGGAGAGTTCCTTCACAACGTTGAAGAGCTCCTTGTGGCTGTGTGCGCTGTTGTTGATTTGGTCTTTGAAGCTGATTCTCTTGGTGGCTCGGATGAGTTGGTGGTGTCTGCGGATGGCGTTTCTGAAGTATGTGAGGTTGTCCAGAGTCTGATCTTGGCGTCACTTTCTTTCGAATCTTCATCAGATTTGCTTAGATTTGTGGAGGTCGGCGGTAAACAAGAAGGCCTTTCTGTCGGTGCGTCTGTTGGAGGGATCCTTGATTGGGGCAAGAGTATTGGCACAGGTTTTGACCCATTGCCTGAAGTTGCGGGCACCTGCATCAGTGTCGGTGGTGTTGATGGGTGGGTTCTGGGAGAGGGTCGAGATAAATTGGTCTTCGGTGGCCTTGTTCCATCTGAGGTGGGGGATACGTTGTGGGTGGTGGTGTGTTGTGGGTTTCTTGAAGGAGAAGTGGATGCAGCGGTGGTCTGTCTAGTGGAGTTCAGTGGTGTGGCTGAAAGAGACGTGATTGCTGGCGGAGAAATTAGGGTTGAGTGTTGTGTCCTGTGGAGTGTGTTGGTGTCATGATGAGCTGTTTGAGGCTGAGGTTGGAGTGGTTGTCGAGCAGGGTGGCGGTGTTGTTGTCATTGGTGTTCTCAAGGTGGAAGTTTAAGTCTCCGAGGAGTATGTAGTCAGTGGATGCAAGAGCGTGCGTTCTGATGATGTTGGTAATGGAGTCGCTGAACTGCTGTCCTGTGCCGGGGGTTCTGTAGACGAGAGTCCCTCGGAGGGTGGTGTTTGGGTCAGTGTGGATTTGGAAGTGAAGGTGTTCGGGTGTGCTGAAGGTGTTTTCGGTGTTGGTCGTGATCCTGAGGGTGTTCTTGTGAATGATAGCGATGCCTCTTCCTGGTTTGTTGGAGCGGCCCCTGCGGGTGATCTTGTACCCATCCAGGATGGCTATGGCGATGTCAGGTGCTGAGTACGGGTTCATCCAGGTCTCGGTTAGGAAGGCGAAATCTGGGGAGGCTGAGTCGAGTAGATTCCACAGCTTTCCTGCGTGCTTGTGGATGGAGCGGGTGTTGAGGAGGATACATCTGAGATGGCTGCGTCCTGCCTTGGTGGGTATGTTGTTAGCGTGGAGGATGGTGAAGGTGCAGTTCTGGCAGGAGAAAGGTCCGCAGATGGTCTGCGGGGAGGCTTGAAGGCAGGCGGGAGAGCGGCCGGTGTTGAGGGCGTGGAGGGTGGCCGTGTCGTAGTGAAGACGTGCGTGGTGGCGGTGGGGGGACGGGAGCCAGGGGTTCTGGCGCTGGGTGCAGTCCAGGCACGGACGAGTGCAGATGGTCTTGCCTTTGGCGTTCCAGAGGCGCATCCTCTGGGCGCCCACGCAGCAGCTGCAATTAATTACGGAGGTGGGGGGAGGAGGGGACAGCTGGGAGGTGGGAGGGGGACTGTAGGAGGCTGGCCTGGCTTGAAGAGGGTACCAGAGGTACTTACACCTTGTGCCAGGTCCAGTTATCCCTTATTAGTGTAGAAGAGGTGTTTCTAGCAGCTTAGGCTGATAGAAGGTAGCTATCACAAAGCAGCTTAGGCTGAACTAGGAGACATGTAAAGCTCCTACTATACCACTGGTGTCACTTGCACAATATCATAAGAAAACACAATACACAGAAGTACTAAAAATAAAGGTAATTTATTTTTATGACAATATGCCAAAAGTATCTCAGTGAGTACCCACAGTATGAGGATAAGACATATACACACGATATATCTACACAAACCAAAATTACGCAGGTAATAGCAAGAAAAGTAATGCAAGCAATGTAAAGTTACAGTAGATTGCAATAGGAGAACATAGGTATAGGGGCAACACAAACCATATACTCCAAAAGTGGAATGCAAACCACAAATGGACCCCAAACCTATGTGAGCTTGTAGAAGGTCACTGGGATTGTAAGAAAACAGTGAGGGTTAGAAAAATAGCCCACCCCAAGACCCTGAAAGGTAGATGTAAAGTGCACCTATTACCCCCAGAGAGCACAGAAGTCATGATAGGGGGATTCTGCAGGAAGAACAAACACCAGCAATGCAACAACAGTGGATTTCCGAACCTGAGTACCTGTAAGACAAAGGGACCAAGTCCAATAGTCGCGACAGTGTCGAGAGTGGGCAGGAGCCCAGGAAATGCCAGCTGAGGGTGCACGGAAGCTACCACCTGTTGGAAGAAGCTTGGAGTTCTGCAAGAAAGAAGAGGACTAGGAACTTCCCCTTTGGAGGATGGATGTCTCACATCGCGATGAAGCTTGCAGAGGTGTTCCCACGCAGAAAGACCGCAAACAAGCCTTGCTAGCTGCAAGGGTCGTGGTTAGGGATGCTGCTGTGGCCCAGGAGGGACCAGGATGTCGCCACTTGGATGAGGAGAGAGGGGGTGCCCAGCAAGTCAGGGAGCCCTCACAGAAGCAGGCAGCACCCGCAGAAGTACCTGAAACGGCACTTGGAAGAAGAGTGAATCAGAGTCCACGCGAAGTCACAAAAGGGAGTCCCACAATGCCGGAGGACAACTCAGAAGGTTGTGCACTGCAGGTTAGAGTGTCGGGGACCCAGGTTTGGCTGTGCACGAAGGAAATCCTGGAAGAGTGCACAGGAGCCGGAGCAGTTGCAAATCATGCGGCACCCAGCAATGCAGTCTAGCGTGGGGAGGCAAGTACTTACCTCTGCCAAACTTGGACAGAAGAGTCACTGGACTGCGAGAGTCACTTGGACAGAGTTGCTGAGTTCCAGGGACCATGCTTGTCGTGCTGAGAGGGGACCCAGAGGACCGGTAATGCAGTCTTTTGTTGCCTGCGGTTGCAGAGGGAAGATTCCGTCGACCCATGGGAGATTTCTTCAGAGCTCCTGGTGCAGAGAGGAGGCAGGCTACCCCCAGAGCATGCACCACCTGAAAACAGTCGAGAAAGCCGGCAGGATGAAGCGATACAAGATTGCTAGTAGTCATCTTGCTACTTTGTTGCGGTTTTGCAGGCGTCCTGAGCAGTCAGCGGTCGATCCTTTGGCAGAAGGTGAAGAGGGAGATGCAGAGGAACTCTGGTGAGTTCTTACATTCGGTATCTGAAGAATTCCCCAAAGCAGAGACCCTAAATAGCCAGAAAAGGAGGTTTGGCTACCTAGGAAGGAGGATAGGCTAGTAAGAAAGGTAAGAACCTATCAGAAGGAGTCTCTGACGTCACCTGCTGGCACTGGCCACTCAGAGCAGACCAGTGTGCCAGCAACACCTCTGTTTCCAAGATGGCAGAGGTCTGGGGCACACTGGAGCAGCTCTGGGCACCTCCCCTGGGAGGTGCAGGTCAGGGGAGTGGTCACTCCCCTTTCCTGTGTCCAGTTTCGCGCCAGAGGAGGGCTGGGGGATCCCTAAACCGGTGTAGACTGTCTTATGCAGAGATGGGCACCATCTGTGCCCATCAAAACATTTCCAGAGGCTGGGGGAGGCTACTCCTCCCCAACCCTGACACCTATTTCCAAAGAGAGAGGGTGTAACACCGCCTCTCAGAGGAAATCCTTTGTTCTGCCTTCCTGGGCTTGGGCTGCCTGGACCCAAGGGGGGAAGAAACCTGTCTGAGGGGTTGGCAGCAGCAGCTGCAGTGGAGACCCCGGAAAGGCAGTTTGGCAGTACCCGGGTTTTGTGCTAGAGACCCAGGGGATCATGGAATTGTCTCCCCAATGCCAGGATGGCATTGGGGTGACAATTCCATGATCTTAGATATGTTACATGGCCATGTTCGGAGTTACCATTGTGACGCTATACATAGGTAGTGACCTATGTACAGTGCATGCGTGTAATGGTGTCCCCGCACTCACAAAGTCCGGGAAATTTGCCCTGAACGATGTGGGGGCAGCTTGGCTAGTGCCAGGGTGCCCACACACTAAGTAACTTTGCACCCAACCTTCACCAGGCGAAGGTTAGACATATAAGTGACTTATAAGTTACTTAAGTGCAGTGGTAAATGGCTGTGAAATAACGTGGACGTTATTTCACGCAGGCTGCAGTGGCAAGCCTGTGTAAGAATTGTCACAGCTCCCTATGGATGGCAAAAGAAATGCTGCAGCCCATAGGGATCTCCTGGAACCCCAATACCCTGGGTACCTGAGTACCATATACTAGGGAATTATATGGGTGTACGAGTATGCCAATGTGAATTGGTAAATTTAGTCACTAGCCTGTTAGTGACAAATTTGAGAAGCAGAGAGAGCATAACCACTGCGGTTCTGGTTAGCAGATCCTCAGTGAGACAGTTAGGCATCACACAGGGAACACATATAGGCCCCAAACTCATGAGCACTGGGGTCCTGGCTAGCAGGGTCCCAATGACACATAACAAACATACTGATAACATGTTTTCACTATGAGCACTGGGCCCTGGCTAGCAGGGTCCCAGTGAGACAGTGAAAACACCCTGACATATACTCACAAACAGGCATAAAGTGGGGGTAACATGCCTAGAAAGAGGCTACTCTCTCACAGGGACTGAAAAATGGCACGAAAAAAGGGGCGGGTTGAAAAGGGGGAAGAGCCGGAAAAAGGGGGCGGGCCGCTTGGGCAGCAGTGGCGTATGAGAGCGAAAGTGAGAGAGAGAGAGAGAGAGAGAGAGAGAGAGAGAGAGAGAGAGAGAGAGAGAAAGAGAGCGCGGAGTGAACTAAGGGACAGTAGTGAAGCAGAGCAGAGAGCAAAGCAAAGCAAAGCAAAAGAAGGAGAGAGGCAGAAGGTCTCCCATTAGACACCAGGAATGAGGCACAGGCAGAAGCCTGTGGGTGGAGGAGGACCTCGAACTCCTGACAGGAGTCAGGAGTTCAGAGGAACCAGGGAAAGGGCTCTACTTACAGGGTGGAGCCACAGGAGGCAGAGCGATGCACTGATCAGGTCAGTAGTATTGCTCAGCTGACCACTCAGCGGCCGCCATTAAGTAGGAAGATGGGGGGGAGGAAAGGACAGCTGGGAGGTGGGAGGGGGACAAAAAACAGTGCAAAAAAAGGGGGCGGAACTGGAAAAAGGGGGTGGGGCTGCAGGGGCAGCAGCGATCAGGGGAGCGAGAGAGGGGGAGAGCAAAAATGGGAGAGAGAAAGCGGAGTGAGAGAGAAACGAGGAAAAGGAGCACTAAGGGACAGTAGAGAAGCAGAGCAGAGCAGAGCAAAGTAAAAGGAGGAGAGAGGCAGAAGGTAGCCTAGCAGGACAGCTGAGCTCTCCCACTAGACACCAGGGATGAGGCACAGGCAGAAGCCTGTGGGTGTAGGAGGGCCTCGAACTCCTGATAGGGGTCATGAGTTCAGAGGAGCCAGGGAAAGGACTCTACTTATAGGGTGGAGCCACAGGAGGCAGAGCAATGAATTGACCAGGTCAGTGGTTTTGCTCAGCCTACCACTCAGTGGCCGCCATTAAGTAGGGAGGTGGGAGGGAGGAGAGGACAGCTGGGAGGTGGGAGGGGGACGAAAAACAACACAAAAAAGGGTGCAGTGCTGGAAAAGGGGCGGAGCTGGGAAAAGGGGGCGGGCCACAGGGGCAGAACTGGCGGGGGATAGAGAGAGGGGAAGAGCGAAAGAGAGAGAGAGAGAGCGGAGTGAGAGAGAAACGAGGAAAAGGAGCACTAAGAGACAGTAGTGAAGCAGAGCAGAGAGCAAAGCAATGCAAAAGGAGGAGAGAGGCAGAAGGTAGCCTAGTAGGAAAGCAGAGCTCTCCCACTAGAAACCAGGGTTGAGGCACAGGCAGAAGCGTGCCGGTGGAAGAGGGCCTTGAACTCCTGATAGGGGTCAGGAGTTCAGAGGAGCCAGGGAAAGGGCTCTACTTACAGTGTGGAGCCACAGGAGGCAGAGCAATGCACGGACCAGGTGGTTCTTCTGCACCTTCATCTGGGTTAGCAGGGGCTCCCGTTCTCCCTGGACTCTTCTGTGCTTCTTGGACTTGGGCCCCTTCTTCCACAGGTCTTCAGGTCTACGAATCCACTGTTGGTGTCTTTGCAGTCTCCGCTGGGTCTTGCATAATCTTCTTTCTCGTGTTCTAGGAAAGTTACAGAGATTTACTTCTACTTTCCTAGGCTCTGGTGTGGGTTCTATTACTTACCTTTGGTGTTTTCTAATACTCCCAGTTCCCTTCTACACACTACACTTCCCTAGGTGGGAAACCGACTTTCGCAATCCACTTTCTTAGTGTATAGTTTGTGTTCTCCCAGGCCCATTTGTGATTTTCACTATTTGCACTGTTTTCTATTTTTCAGCTATTTCTGCATACTAGTGTATATAATTTGTGTATTACTTGCCTCCTAAGGGAGTATAGTCTCTATGGTAGTTTTGGCATTTGTGTCACCAAAATAAAGTATCTTTATTTTTGTAACACTTAGTATTTTATTTCATGTGTGTAAGTACTGTGTGATACAGTGGTATTGCATGAGCTCTGCATGTCTCCTAGTTAGGCCTTGGCTGCTCATCCATACTACCCCTAGAGAGCCTGGCTTCTAGACGCTGTCTACATTTGACTAATAAGGGATAACTGAGCCTGGTATAAGGTATTAGGTACCCACTAACACCAGGCCAGCCTCCTACAAGTAGCCAGGCTTGCTACAGTCAAAATCGATTTTGGGGATATTTCACAGTGAGGACATGCTCAACATTAATGGCTTCATGTCCTACTTTCAGTTTGCACCCTGCCTTCATGGGCAAAAGGCCTCCCTTACATAAGGGTGAATTATTAATATCTGAAAAGGAAGATTTAATTTGTAAAAAGGGGTATTTTTACAGGTCAAATATGCAGTTTAAAAACAGCTGCCGGCAGGTTACCTGCATGGAGCTACCAGGCTGCGCACTACTGTCTCTCACATATAGCCTGTACCTGTGTGCACAAGTGTATGCACATGTATTTATGTGTAACCAACCTGGTGCCCCTTACCCTTGGTGCGTCACAGCATTCTGATCTTAAAAGGCGTACACTGGTGGTAAATAGGCATAGTCAAAATTTATCATGAAATTACTGGAAGTGAGACTTAGGTAGGGAGACTCACCCACAATAATAGTCCAAAACTGGGTGATAAAAAAGCAAAACATATGGGCGTACTAAACGTTCAGAACATATTTGCAGCAGTGGTTAACAGGCTAATGCTGTGTTTAAGTCATCTAGGGCCAGATGTAGGTAGGAAAAAATTAGCGAGTCGGAAATTGCGAGTCGTTGCGACTCGCAATTTCCGACTCGCTAAATGGTATCCAAGAAGAAAAAGCGACTTCATTTTGCGACTCGCAAATGAAGTCGCACCGCAGATTGCGAGTCCGCTGTTTGCGAGGTCGCTTTTTGCGACCATGCTAAAAACGAACATGCAAATTGTGAGTGGGTGTCGCAAATTGCGACTGTGCCGCAAATCGAATGCAGGTGCAGCAGAACACTCTGGAAAACACTTCCTGGCTCTTGATGATGACATCACAGCCAGGAAGTTTACTAATACACCTGGGAGGAGGGAGAACCACACCCATTTTAAACTGCTGAACAGCCAACAGGAGGAACAGCAGCTACAATGGCAGAAACTCCTAGGAAGAGAAAACTGAAATTTGCTGAAAAAGAACTGGAGGTGCTAACGGAGGAATGCTGCCAGCACCACAGCCAACTTTTTGGGAGGGCAGCCCTCAGTGTGCCAGAGGTGGAAAAAAGACGGATTTGGAGTGACATACAGGACAAAGTCAACTCATTGGGTGTGAGCCACCGGAGTATTGAGGAGCTAAGGAAACGGTGGTATGACCTGCGCTCCCGGACCAAGGAGAGGGTGGCAGAGCGGCTCCAGGGGATGAGGGGCACTGGAGGGGGACCATCCACCATACCACCACCCACACCCTTGGAGGAAAGAGTGGAGGAGACCCTGGAGCCAGAGGCAGTGTCTGGGATAGGAGAGCTGGACCCGTCAGCGCCAGGACCCTCAACCGGTGAGTACCATGAGACATGCATGTACACCCATATCTGCCATAGCCACACCCACCTAGTACACAGCAGCATGCACAACCACAATAGTTCCATTTCAGAGTAGCAACCACCTGCATGGTGCATTATGGGCAATGTAGTCAAGTAGGCAGTTGATAGGCAACAGTTTATTAGGAAGCAGATAACAGATGGTAGATACTGACAGTGTGTTCCCTATGTCCCACAGGTCTCTCACACGACACCACCTCCAGCCACAGCGTCCAGGGGCCACAGGTCAGCCACCAGCCAGCACAGGACCCAGGACCAGCCACCACAGGGACCTGCACCACCCAAACACAGTCCCCTCCTGATGCACCAGTGGCCATACTGGAGAGTGAGCCAGCACCCGCTCCCAGCCACAGTGCCGGTGTACAGGACACGGAACCTCCACCGCGTCGCAGGCGACGTCTCAATGTCACTCCAGTGCCACAGGGTGAAGCAGGGGACGCCTCCATGCCCGCCGCCGAGGCTGCACTCCTACGTGGTCAGCGCCTGCAGACAAGAGAGATAAGAATCGTTTTAGGGGCCATGCGGCACATGGAACGCAACCAGACCACAGGGCTGCAACTGGTCCACACTGAGCTGCAACAGTTAAATACCCATGTTGGTGACCTTGCGCTCTCAATGAGACAACTGGTGTCAGAACTTATCACTGAGAGAGAGGGTGCAAGGCGCCGTGACCGGCAGCTCATCCACCGGCTGGACCGCATGTCTGCCTCCATTGTCCGGCTGGCTGTTAAAACCATTGGGCTGTCACGGCGCACAATCAGCCTCCAGGTGGACATGGGCCACTTTGCCAGCGATGTGGCACATGGGATGGGACGTATTAGCCACGCAGTAGATCTTATGGAGGCACGACAGGTGGCTAGGGTGCCGGGCAGACACGCGGCAGGACAGTGAGGAGGGCTCTACCATTAGCAGTGTCTCAGCCACAGACACCAGGGTGTTGCGCAGTGGTAGCGTACGGCAGGGCACTGCAGACGCACCAGGAACCAGCCATGCTGGGCGAGCACGGCATAGGGTGTGAGCTTCGCACTGTCCTTGACTGGAGGCACATGAGGTTAATGTGTCCAGATGCCAGGTGGACTTTTACAGCCCCTGAACTTTAGTTTGTGTAAATAGTTTTTTGGTGCACATTATTAAAGTCCTTGTTTGTTCTACTTCACACCTGGACTCTTTGTGTGTGACATTCGTGTGTGTGGTGACAGTTAGCACGTACCTTCCAAAGTATTGTTTTGCAATGTTGTCCCGTCTCTGTCTGCCTTGATTTGCAATGCTTCTATCCCCATGATGGCGATGTGGTAGCTCTTGCTCGTCATCCTCCAAATCTGGGTCTTCTGGGGTGAGAGGTAGCCCACGTCTGGTGGCAATGTTGTGCAGTATAGCACATGCGCCAACGATCTTGAAAGCTGTTATAGGGGCATACTGGAGCGCACCTCCACTTCTGTGGAGGCATCTGAATCTTGCCTTCAGCAGTCCAAAGGTCCTTTCTATAATATTTTGGGTCCTCCTATGTGCACTGTTGTATCACCTCTCTGTCTCATTGCTGGGTGTTAAGTACAGGGTAAGTATCCACGGTCGTAGTGCATATGCACTGTCACCTGTTTGGCACAAAATGTACAATGTTACCTGGGCATAGATGGGTTCCACATTGACCTGTGTGTATGTCTTTAATGTGTATTCAGCTATACCTAGGAGGTATCCGTCTCCAAACTCCCCACGTTCTAGGCGTTGGTGTATCCCACTGTGCCTGAAAATGTAGGAGTCATGTGTACTCCCTGGAAATTTGGCTACCATGTCAATGATAACATAATGGGCGTCTGTAGGAAAGTACCATCTTGCCTGGCATGTTACCCCCATATTTCACTGTATATATGTTGTTTTAGTTGTATGTGTCACTGGGACCCTACCAGCCAGGGCCCAGTGCTCATAAGTGTGCCCTGTATGTGTTCCCTGTGTGATGACTAACTGTCTCACTGAGTCTCTGCTAACCAGAACCTCAGTGGTTATGCTCTCTCTTTGCTTTCCAAATTGTCACTAACAGGCTAGTGACCAATTTCACCAATTCATATTGGCATACTGGAACACCCTTATAATTCCCTAGTATATGATACTGAGGTACCCAGGGTATTGGGGTTCCAGGAGATCCCTATGGGCTGCAGCATTTCTTTTGCCACCCATAGGGAGCTCTGACAATTCTTACAGAGGTCTGCCACTGCAGCCTGAGTGAAATAACGTCCACGTTATTTCACAGCCATTTACCACTGCACTTAAGTCACTTATAAGTCACCTATATGTCTAACCTTTACCTGGTAAAGGTTGGGTGCTAAGTTACTTAGTGTGTGGGCACCCTGGCACTAGCCAAGGTGCCCCCACATCGTTCAGGGCAAATTCCCCAGACTTTGTGAGTGCGGGGACACCATTACACGTGTGCACTACACATAGGTCACTTCCTATGTGTAGCTTCACAATGGTAACTCCGAATATGGCCATGTAACATGTCTATGATCACAGAATTGCCCCCGCTATGCCATCCTGGCATAGTTGGCACAATCCCATGAACCCACGGGTCTGTAGCTCAGACCCTGGTACTGCCAAACTGCCTTTTCAGGGGTTTCACTGCAGCTGCTGCTGCTGCCAACCCCTCAGACAGGTTTCTGCCCTCCTGGGGTCCAGCCAGGCTTGGCCCAGGATGGCAGAACAAAGGACTTCCTCAGAGAGAGGGTGTTACACCCTCTCCCTTTGGAAAAAGGTGTCAGGGCTGGGGAGGAGTAGCCTTCCCCAGCCTCTGGAAATGCTTTAATGTGCACAGATGGTGCCCATTTCTGCATAAGCCAGTCTACACCGGTTCAGGGACCCCTCAGCCCTGCTCTAGCGCGAAACAGGACAAAGGAAAGGGGAGTGACCACTCCCCTGACCTGCACCTCCCCTGGGAGGTGCCCAGAGCTCCTCCAGTGTGCTCCAGACCTCTGCCATCTCGGAAACAGAGGTGCTGCTGGCACACTGGACTGCTCTGAGTGGCCAGGGCCAGCAGGTGACATCAGAGACTCCTTCTGATAGGCTCCTTCAGGTGTTGCTAGCCTATCCTCTCTCCTAAGTAGCCAAACCCTCTTTTCTGGCTATTTAGGGTCTCTACTTTGGGGATTTCCTTAGATAACGAATGCAAGAGCTCACCAGAGTTCCTCTGCATCTCTCTCTTCACCTTCTGCCAAGGAATCGACCGCTGACTGCTCTGGAAGCCTGCAAAACTGCAACAAAGTAGCGAAGACGACTACTGCAACTCTGTATCGCTGATCCGGCCGCCTTCTCAACTGTTTTCCTGGTGGTGCACGCTGTGGAGGTAGTCTGCCTCCTCTCTGCACTAGAAGCTCCGAAGAAATATCCCGTGGGTCGACGGATTCTTCCCCCTGCAACCGCAGGCACCAAAAGACTGCATCACCGGTCCTCTGGGTCCCCTCTCAGCACAATGAGCGTGGTCCCTGGAACTCAGCAACTCTGTCCAAGTGACTCCCACAGTCCAGTGACTCTTAAGTCCAAGTTTGGTGGAAGTAAGTCCTTGCCTCCCCACGCTAAACTGCATTGCTTGTTACAGCGTGATTTGCAGCTGCTCCGGATCCTGTGCACTCTTCCAGGATTTCCTTTGTGCACAGCCAAGCCTGGGTCCCCGACACTCTAACATGCAGTGCACAACCTCCTGAGTTGTCCTCCGGCATCATGGGACCTTCTTGTGTGACTTCGGGTGAGCTCCGGTTTACTCTTCTTCGTAGTGCCTGTTCCGGTACTTCTGAAGGTGCTGCTTGCTTCTGAGAGGGCTCCTTGTCTTGCCGGACGCCCCCTCTGTCTCCTCACGCAATTGGCGACATTCTGGTCCCTCCTGGGCCACAGCAGCATCCAAAAACCCTAACCTCAACCCTTGCAGCTAGCAAGGTTTGTTTGTGGTCTTTCTGCGTGGGAACACCTCTGCAAGCTTCTTCACGACGTGGGACATCCATCCTCCAAAGGGGAAGTTCCTAGTCCTCTTCGTTCTTGCAGAATCCACAGCTTCTACCATCCGGTGGCAGCTTCTTTGCACCCACAGCTGGCATTTCCTGGGCATCTGGCCACTCTCGACTTGATCGTGACGCTTGGACTTGGTCCCCTTGTTCCACAGGTACTCTTGTCAGGAAATCCATCATTGTTGCATTGCTGGTGTTGGTCTTCCTTCCAGAATTCCCCTATCACGACTTCTGTGCTCTTTGGGGAACTTAGGTGCACTTTGCACCCACTTTTCAGGGTCTTGGGGTGGGCTATTTTTCTAACCCTCACTGTTTCCTTACAGTCCCAGCGACCCTCTACAAGGTCACATAGGTTTGGGGTCCATTCGTGGTTCGCATTCCACTTCTAGAGTATATGGTTTGTGTTGCCCCTATCCCAATGTGCCCCAATTGCATTCTATTGTGACTATACATTGTTTGCACTGTTTTCTATTGCTATTACTGCATATTTTGGTATTGTGCACATATATCTTGTGTATATTTGCTATCCTCATACTGAGGGTACTCACTGAGATACTTTGGCATATTGTCATAAAAATAAAGTACCTTTATTTTCAGTATATCTGTGTTTTGTGTTTTCTTATGATATTGTGCAAGTGACACTAGTGGTACTGTAGGAGCTTCACTCGTCTCCTAGTTCAGCCTAAGCTGCTCTGCTAAGCTACCATTATCTATCAGCCTAAGCTGCTAGACACCCTATACACTAATAAGGGATACCTGGGCCTGGTGCAAGGTGTAAATACCCCTTGGTATTCACTACAAGAAAGTCCAGCCTCCTACATCCAGGAGATTGGTGATTCCTCAGCAATACAGAGAGTTCCTCCTAACTCTAGCCCACGACATTCCCTTGGCTGGACATTTAGGGCAAATGAAAACTTGGGACAGGCTTGTCCCCTTGTTTCATTGGCCTAGAATGTCAGAGGACACAAAGACATTTTGTAAGTCCTGTGAAAGCTGTGAAGCCAGTGGAAAAACAGGTGGCACCCCAAAGGCACCCCTTATTCCACTACCAGTGGTTGGGGTTCCCTTTGAAAGGGTAGGGGTTGACATAGTTGGCCCCCTTGACCCTCCTACTGCTTCAGGCAATAGGTTTATCTTGGTGGTAGTGGACCATGCCACCAGACATCCTGAAGCAATTCCTCTAAGGACCACTACAGCTCCTGCAGTGGCAAAGGCCCTCTTGGGAATCTTTTCCATGGTGGGCTTCCCAAAAGAGGTGGTATCAGACAGTGGAAGCAATTTCATGTCTGCTTACTTAAAGGCCATGTGGAAGGAATGTGGTGTAACATACAAGTTCACCACACCCTATCATCCACAAATAAATGGACTGGTTGAGAGGTTTAATAAAACTCTCAAAGGAATGATAATGGGACTCCCTGAAAAACTCTGGAGGAGATGGGATGTCCTGTTACCTTGCCTCCTTTTTGCTTACAGGGAGATACCCCAGAAAGGAGTGGGCTTCAGCCCCTTTGAACTCCTATTTGGACACCCTGTAAGCGGTCCTCTAACACTTGTGAAGGAGGGTTGCGAACAACCTTTAAAAGCTCCTAAGCAAGACATACTGGATTATGTACTTGGCATAAGATCTAGAATGGCTGAGTACATGAAAAAGGCCAGTAAAAACCTTCAGGCCAGTCAAGAGCTCCAAAAGCAATGGCATGACCAGAAGGCTGTTCTGATTCACTACCAACCAGGGCAGAAAGTGTGGGTCTTGGAGCCTGTGGCCCCAAGAGCACTCCAAGACAAATGCAGTCGACCCCACATTATTGTTGAGAAAAAGGGAGAAGTCACCTACTTAGTTGACTTAGGCACTGGCAGGAGTCCCCTTAGGGTGCTCCATGTCAATCGCCTGAAACCCTACTATGACAGGGCTGATCTCACCCTGCTCATGGCAACAGATGAAGGACAGGAAGAAGAGAGTGACCCTCTCCCTGATCTCTTCTCTTCCACAGAACAAGATGCTCTAGTGGAAGGTGTAGTTCTGGCAGATTGTCTTACTGCTGAGCAGAAAGACCACTGCATAAATCTGCTGGGTCAGTTTTATGAACTCTTTTCTACTGTGCCAGGCACCACTTCTTGGTGTGAGCACACTATAGATACTGGAGACAGCTTGCCTGTCAAAAGTAAGATCTATAGGCAGCCTGACCATGTCAGGGACTGCATAAAACAAGAGGTTCAGAAAATGCTTGAACTGGGAGTGGTTGAGCACTCTGAAAGTGCATGGGCCTCTCCTGTGGTACTTGTACCAAAACCTCATTCCAAAGATGGAAAGAAGGAAATTAGATTTTGTGTAGATTACAGAGGTCTCAACCAGGTAACTAAAACTGATGCTCACCGTATACCCAGGGCAGATGAGCTAATAGATATACTGGCATCTGCCAAGTATCTAAGCACGTTTGATTTGACTGCAGGCTATTGGCCGATCAAGTTATCAGAGGATGCTAAAGCAAAAACTGCATTTTCAACCATTGGAGGGTGTAGGAGGCTGGACTGGCTTGTAGTGAGTACCAAGGGGTACTTACACCTTGCACCAGGCCCAGGTATCCCTTATTAGTGTATAGGGTGTCTAGCAGCTTAGGCTGATAGATAATGGTATCTTAGCAGAGCAGCTTAGGCTGAACTAGGAGACGAGTGAAGCTCCTACAGTACCACTAGTGTCACTTGCACAATATCGTAAGAAAACACAATGCATAGATATACTAAAAATAAAGGTACTTTATTTTTATGACAATATGCCAAAGTATCTCAGTGAGTACCCTATGCAGAGACTCCTTGCTCCTTTCCAGCTAAGGTGATCATAAGCAGGTTTGGACAGATCAACAGTTTGGCCTGTGCCAGACATTTTAGAAAGTGTTTAAGTGATAGACAAAGTGAGAAAAAGTTTTTCAGAACTTTTGGAAAGACATAAAAAAAACTTTTAAAACTTTTTAAGAACTTTTTAGAAAGTTTAGAAGTACTTTTCAGCACTTTAGTAAAGAAGTGAAAGGAGAAAAGCAAAACTTTTAGGTTAGGTGTATATACACTGAACTTGTTTTGTATATTTTTCTCTTATGAAAAGTACATTGACAAAAGTGGTAAGTAGTTGCAAAGTACTTATCCCACCGCTGCACAACCAATGTAGGAGGCTGGACTGGCTTGTAGTGAGTACCAAGGGGTACTTACACCTTGCTCCAGGCCCAGGTATCCCTTATTAGTGTATAAGGTGTCTAGCAGCTTAGGCTGATAGATAATGGTAGCTTAGCAGAGCAGCTTAGGCTGAACTAGGAGACGAGTGAAGCTCCTACAGTACCACTAGTGTCACTTGCACAATATAATAACACAATACACAGATATACTAAAAATAAAGGTACTTTATTTTTATGACAATATGCCAAAGTATCTCAGTGAGTACCCTCAGTATGAGGATAGCAAATATACACAACAAGGTCAGAATCCCATACGGGCTCTGGAGGATGTCATATTGTCGTACTTACATCATCTGGCAAAGTACGGTCTGCAGGTATCATCTATTAAGGTACATTTGTCTGCCATTACAGCCTATCGTAAGTCACCTTCTCAGGAATCCTTCTTTACGAAACCAGTAGTCAAGGATTTCTTAGAAGGTTTGAAAAAAGTTTTTCCCCCCATTTGGAGACCCTCTCCTCCATGGGAACTGAACATAGTATTGTCAAAACTTATGGGCCCTCCTTTCTAACCTATACACAAAGCCTCTTTGCAACACCTTACGTGGAAGACGGCTTTTCTGGTAGCCATTACTTCCGCGAGGAGGTCAGCGAAATTCAGGCTTTGTCTTCCAAAGAACCGTACACAGTTTTTCACGACAATAGAGTGGTTCTGCGAACTCACCCATCATTCCTACCGAAGGTGGTGTCAGAATTCCACATCAATCAGACTATCACTTTACCGACTTTCTTCCCCAATCTGGAGACTCCGGCGGAGAAGGCGTTGCACTCCCTAGATTTGAAAAGAGTGCTGAAATTTTATTTAGATAAAACAAAATTGATTAGACATTCCAACCACTTGTTTGTAAATTATGGTCATTTGAGGACAGGAGAGGCAGCATCTAAACAAACAATATCAAGATGGATAGTTTCTTGTATTGTTAATGCTTACCAGTTGGCTAACAAACAACTACTAGCTAGACCTAAAGCGCATTCCACAAGAGGAAAAGCGGCTACTGCTGCCCTCCTTAACAATGTTCCAATATCTGAGATTTGTAAGGCTGCTACATGGAAGTCTGTACATACATTTACTAGACATTACTGTTTGGACTCAGATGCAAGAGCAGATGCCCAAGTGGGGCAGGCCTCTCTGAGAAATGTATTTGCATGATACATATCTATTCCTGCACTTCTATTAGACAGTCCGCAGAGTTTAGGGATGGGCTTGCTAATCTATTCAATGTTTATGACTATTGATGAGGATCCCCTGGAAGAGAAGGATAAGTTACTTACCTGTAAATCCTAGTTCTCTTCCAGGGGTATCCTCATCAAAGTCATAAACAACCCACCCTCCTCCCCGGACACACGTCTCCTGTCTTTCGAATCAGTTACACAGATTATCACCGTAAAATAGAACTGACCTAACTGTGAACCAACTGTCACCTCTCCTTCACCCCTGAGGCATGGTGGGATACTGGAGGTGCTCAGGGTCTTAAAGGCACGGTGCCAAAGTTTGTATGGTTCTCCTGTGTTAACCTGCAAGCAGCCTATTGTCTAAGAATGCTCCATTGTTTTTCAATGTAGTTTTTTCTCTTTTTTCTCTAGTGATTACTACTGCTTATTTCCCTAAGCCCAGTTTTGGGGGCTTGGGTAGATATTTATTCTCTATTGTAATTTTATTATGATAAAAAAAAAAAAAAAAAAAATTCATAGAAATAAAGCATTTTAGCCTGTTTATGATTATAGCCTGCATTGTTGTTTTACACATGTATATATGAGTTTAGTATGAAAGATATGTCTACTAAAAATGCTATATATATATTTTTCGTGCATATTTCATACTTTATATGTGTGTATTTTATATATGCTCCGGGGTCCCCGCACAAGGGCGTGAATATTCAATGTTTATGACTATTGATGAGGATCCCCTGGAAGAGAAAGAGGGTTTGGCTACTTAGGAGAGAGGATAGGCTAGCAACACCTGAAGGAGCCTATCAGAAGGAGTCTCTGACGTCACCTGCTGGCCCTGGCCACTCAGAGTAGTCCAGTGTGCCAGCAGCGCCTCTGTTTCCAAGATGGCAGAGGTCTGGAGCACACTGGAGGAGCTCTGGGCACCTCCCAGGGGAGGTGCAGGTCAGGGAAGTGGTCACTCCCCTTTCCTTTGTCCAGTTTCGCGCCAGAGGAGGGCTGAGGGGTCCCTGAACCGGTGTAGACTGGCTTATGCAGAAATGGGCACCATCTGTGCCCATGAAAGCATTTCCAAAGGCTGGGGGAGGCTACTCCTACCCTGCCTTAACACCTTTTTCCAAAGGGGGAGGGTGTAACACCCTTTCTCTGAGGAAGTCCTTTGTTCTGCCTTCCTGGGCCAAGACTGGCTGGACCCCAGGAGGGCAGAAACCTGTCTGAGGGGTTGGCAGAAGCAGCAGCTGCAGTGAAACCCCTGAAAAGGCAGTTTGGCAGTACCCGGGTCTGTGCAAGAGACCCTTGGGATCATGGGATTGTGCCAACAATGCCAGGATGGCATAGAGGGGGCAATTCCATGATCATAGACATGTTACATGGCCATATTCGGAGTTACCATTGTGAAGCCACACATAGGTAGTGACCTATGAGTAGTGCACACGTGTAATGGTGTCCCCGCACTCACAAAGTCCGGGGAATTTGCCCTGAACAATGTGGGAGCACCTTGGCTAGTGCCAGGGTGCCCACACACTAAGTAACTTTGCACCTAACCTGTACCAGGTAAAGGTTAGACATATAGGTGACTTATAAGTTACTTAAGTGCAGTGGTAAATGGCTGTGAAATAATGTGGATGTTATTTCACTCAGGCTGCAGTGGCAGGCCTGTGTAAGAATTGTCAGAGCTCCCTATGGGTGGCAAAAGAAATGCTGCAGCCCATAGGGATCTCCTGGAACCCCAATACCGTGGGTACCTCAGTACCATATACTAGCGAATTATAAGGGTGTTCCAGTATGCCAATGTGAATTGGTGAAATTGGTCACTAGCCTGTTAGTGACAATTTGGAAAGAAATGAGAGAGCATAACCACTGAGGTTCTGGATAGCAGACCCTCAGTGAGACAGTTAGTCATCACACAGGTAACACATTCAGGGCACACTTATGAGCACTGGGGCCGTGGCTGGCAGGGTCCCAGTGACACATACAACTAAAACAATATATATACAGTGAAAAATGGGGGTAACATGTCATGCAAGATGGTACTTTCCTACACTTAACCACTGAACAGTACAGGATGAAGTTCAGAGAAACCAAAAAGGAGTCTTCACAAGACTGGGTAGACTTTGTTGACCATTCAGTGAAGGCCTTGGAGGGGTGGTTACATGGCAGTAAAGTTACTGATTATGAAAGCCTGTATAACTTGATCTTGAGAGACCACTCCCCTGACCTGCACCTCCCCTGGGAGGTGTCCAGAGCTCCTCCAGTGGGCTCCAGACCTCTGCCATCTTGGAAACAGAGGTGCTGCTGGCACACTGGACTGCTCTGAGTGGCCAGGGCCAGCAGGTGACGTCAGAGACTCCTTCTGATAGGCTCCTTCAGGTGTTGCTAGCCTATCCTCTCTCCTAAGTAGCCAAACCCTCTTTTCTGGCTATTTAGGGTCTCTGCTTTGGGGAATTCCTTAGATAACGAATGCAAGAGCTCATCAGAGTTCCTCTGCATCTCTCTCTTCACCTTCTGCCAAGGAATCGACTGCTGACCGCGCTGGAAGCCTGCAAAACTGCAACAAAGTAGCTAAGACAACTACTGCAACTCTGTAACGCTGATCCTGTCGCCTTCTCAACTGTTTTCCTGGTGGTGCATGCTGTGGTGGTAGTCTGCCTCCTCTCTGCACTAGAAGCTCTGAAGAAATCTCCTGTGGGTCGACGGAATCTTCCCCCTGCTACCGCAGGCACCAAAGAACTGCATCACCGGTCCCCTGGGTCTCCTCTCAGCACGACGAGCGAGGTCCCTTGAATCCAGCAACTGTGTCCAAGTGACTCCCACAGTGGTACTGTAGGAGCTTCACTCGTCTCCTAGTTCAGCCTAAGCTGCTCTGCTAAGCTACCATTATCTATCAGCCTAAGCTGCTAGACACCCTATACACTAATAAGGGATAACTGGGCCTGGTTAAGGTGTAAGTACCCCTTGGTACTCACTACAAGCCAGTCCAGCCTCCTACATTGGTTGTGCAGCGGTGGGATAAGTGCTTTGAGACTACTTACCACTCTTGTCATTGTACTTTTCATAGGAGAAAAATATACAAAACAAGTTCAGTGTATGTACACCTAACCAAAACGTTTTGCATTTCCTCTTTTCACTCTTTTCTAAGTGCTGAAAAGTACCTCTAAACTTTCTAAAAGTTCTTAAAAAGTTTAAAAAGTTTTTTTTCTGTCTTTCCAAAAGTTCTGAAAAACTTTTTCTCACTTTATCTGTCACCTAAACTCTTTCTAAAATGTCTGGCACAGGCCAAACTGTTGATCTGTCCAAACTTGCATATGATCACCTTAGCTGGAAAGGAGCAAGGAGTCTCTGCATAGAAAGAGATTTGAGTGTAGGGAAGAATCCTTCTTTGGAATTATTGCTTAACATGCTTAAAGAACAAGATAAGGCCAGAAGGGCCCCATCTGTTGAAAAAGTAGCTAATGGTTCCCAATCTGATCCAGGGACTCCCCTAGGAAAAGATTCAGGAAAGAAACTTCAGAGCCTGCCCATTACTAGACAGCCTAGCATAGTTGGTACTGATGTAGAATCACACCATACAGATAGTGTTGTCTCACATCATAGCAAGAGTATTCCTTCTCACCACAGTAGAAGTGATGTTTCTGTTAACCAAGCTGTTAGGGTGCCTTCTGTAAGGGATAGGTCTCCTTCTGTCCATTCTCACCACACTTCGGTTTCAAGGCATGTCCCTCCCACCCACCCTGATGACAGAATGTTAGAAAGGGAGCTCAATAGATTGTGAGTGGAACAAACCAGACTGAAGCTCAAAAAGCAACAGCTGGATTTGGATAGACAGAACTTAGAAGTAGAGAAGGAAAGACAGAAGTTGGGTTTAGAAACCCATGGTGGCAGCAGCAGTCATCCTGCAAAAGAGCATGATTCCAGGAATCTGCACAAGATAGTTCCCCCTTATAAGGAGGGGGATGACATTAACAAGTGATTTGCTGCACTTGAGAGGGCCTTTGTTGTACAGGATGTCCCTCAAAGGCAGTGGGCTGCTATCCTATGGCTATCATTTAGTGGAAAGGGTAGGGATAGGCTCCTTACTGTGAAAGAAAGTGAAGCCAATGATTAAAAAGTTCCTAAGAATGCACTCCTGGATGGTTATGGCTTAACCACTGAACAGTACAGGATAAAGTTCAGAGAAACCAAAAAGGAGTCTTCACAAGACTGGGTTGATTTCATTGACCATTCAGTGAAGGCCTTGGAGGGGTGGTTACATGGCAGTAAAGTTACTGATTATGACAGCCTGTATAACTTGATCCTGAGAGAGCATATTCTTAATAACTGTGTGTCTGATTTGTTGCACCAATACTTGGTGGACTCTGATCTGACCTCTCCCCAAGAATTGGGAAAGAAGGCAGACAAATGGGTCAGAACAAGGGTGAACAGAAAAGTTCATACAGGGGGTGACAAAGATGGCAATAAGAAGAAGGATGGTAAGTCTTCTGACAAGGGTGGGGACAAACCTAAAAATGAGTCTTCATCAGGCCCACAAAAACATTCTGGTGGGGGTGGTGGGTCCAAATCCTCTTCTTATCAAAACAAAGAAAAGAAACCATGGTGCTATTTATGTAAAATAAAAGGCCATTGGACAACAGATCCCAGTTGTCCAAAGAAAAGCACCAAGCCTCCTACCACTACAACCCCTACTGCTACGCCTAGTGTCCCTACTAATAGCAGTGGTGGTGGGAGCAAACTTACTAATAGCCAATCTAAGGGAGTAGCTGGGCTTACCTTTGGTAACTTAGTTGGGGTTGGTCTGATTAGGGACACCACAGAGGCTGTCTTAGTCTCTGAGGGGGCTATTGATTTAGCCACCTTGGTTGCTTGTCCCCTTAACATGGATAAGTACAAGCAACTACCCCTAATAAATGGTGTTGAGGTTCAGGCCTACAGGGACACAGGTGCCAGTGTCACAAAGGTGATAGAGAAACTGGTCCACCCTGAACAACACCTACTTGGACACCAGTACCAAGTAACCGATGCTCACAACAACACCCTTAGCCACCACATGGCTGTTGTAAATCTCAAATGGGGGGGGGGGGTTACTGGCCCAAAGAAAGTTGTGGTTGCCTCAGATTTACCTGTAGACTGTCTATTAGGGAATGATTTAGAGACATCAGCTTGGGCAGAAGTGGAGTTGGAGGCTCATGCAGCAATGCTGGGCATTCCAGGGCATATTTTTGCTTTGACCAGGTGTGAGAAAGTAGCCTCTTTCTAGCCTTGCTACCCCCACTTTTGGCCTGTTTGTGAGTGTATGTCAGGGTGTTTTCACTGTCTCACTGGGATCCTGCTAGCCAGGACCCAGTGCTCATAGTGAAAACCCTATGTTTTCAGTATGTTTGTTATGTGTCACTGGGACCCTGCTAGTCAGGACCCCAGTGCTCATAAGTTTGTGGCCTATATGTATGTGTTCCCTGTGTGGTGCCTAACTGTCTCACTGAGGCTCTGCTAATCAGAACCTCAGTGGTTATGCTCTCTCTGTACAAATTGTCACTGACAGGCTAGTGACCAATTTTACCAATTTACATTGGCTTACTGGAACACCCTTATAATTCCCTAGTATATGGTACTGAGGTACCCAGGGTATTGGGGTTCCACGAGATCCCTATGGGCTGCAGCATTTCTTTTGCCACCCATAGGGAGCTCTGACAATTCTTACACAGGCCTGCCACTGCAGCCTGAGTGAAATAACGTCCACGTTATTCCACAGCCATTTTACACTGCACTTAAGTAACTTATAAGTCACCTATATGTCTAACCTTTACCTGGTAAAGGTTAGGTGCAAAGTTACTTAGTGTGAGGGCACCCTGGCACTAGCCAAGGTGCCCCCACATTGTTCAGGGCCAATTCCCTGAACTTTGTGAGTGCGGGGACACCATTACACGCGTGCACTACATATAGGTCACTACCTATATGTAGCTTCACAATGGTAACTCCGAATATGGCCATGTAACATGTCTATGATCATGGAATTGCCCCCTCTATGCCATCCTGGCATAGTTGGCACAATCCCATGATCCCAGTGGTCTGTAGCACAGACCCTGGTACTGCCAAACTGCCCTTCCTGGGGTTTCACTGCAGCTGCTGCTGCTGCCAACCCCTCAGACAGGCATCTGCCCTCCTGGGGTCCAGCCCGGCCTGGCCCAGGATGGCAGAACAAAGGACTTCCTCTGAGAGAGGGTGTTACACCCTCTCCCTTTGGAAAATGGTGTGAAGGCAGGGGAGGAGTAGCCTCCCCCAGCCTCTGGAAATGCTTTCTTGGGCACAGATGTGCCCAATTCTGCATAAGCCAGTCTACACCGGTTCAGGGACCCCTTAGCCCCTGCTCTGTCGTGAAACTGGACAAAGGAAAGGTGAGTGACCACTCCCCTGACCTGCACCTCCCCTGGGAGGTGTCCAGAGCTCCTCCAGTATGCTCCAGACCTCTGCCATCTTGGAAACAGAGGTGCTGCTGGCACACTGGACTGCTCTGAGTGGCCAGTGCCACCAGGTGACGTCAGAGACTCCTTCTGATAGGCTCCTTCAGGTGTTAGTAGCTTATCCTCTCTCCTAGGTAGCCAAACCCTCTTTTCTGGCTATTTAGGGTCTCTGTCTCTGGGGAAACTTTAGATAACGAATGCAAGAGCTCATCCGAGTTCCTCTGCATCTCTCTCTTCACCTTCTGCCAAGGAATCGACGGCTGACCGCGCTGGAAGCCTGCAAACCTGCAACATAGTAGCTAAGACGACTACTGCAACTCTGTAACGCTGATCCTGCCGCCTTCTCGACTGTTTTCCTGGTGGTGCATGCTGTGGGGGTAGTCTGCCTCCTCTCTGCACTAGAAGCTCCGAAGAAATCTCCCGTGGGTCGACGGAATCTTCCCCCTGCAACCGCAGGCACCAAAAAGATGCATTACCGGTCCCTTGGGTCTCCTCTCAGCACGACGAGCAAGATCCCTCGAATCCAGCAACTCTGTCCAAGTGACCCCCACAGTCCAGTGACTCTTCAGTCCAAGTTTGGTGGAGGTAAGTCCTTGCCTCACCTCGCTAGACTGCATTGCTGGGAACCGCGACTTTTGCAAGCTACTCCGGCCCCTGTGCACTTCCGGCGGAAATCCTTTGTGCACAGCCATGCCTGGGTCCACGGCACTCTAACCTGCATTGCACGACTTTCTAAGTTGGTCTCCGGCGACGTGGGACTCCTTTGTGTAACTTCGGGTGAGCACCGTTTCTGGCACTTCTCCAGCTGCTACCTGCTGCTGAGAGAGCTCCTTTTCTTGCGTGACGTCCCCTCTACCTCCTGGCGCAATTTGCGACATCCCGGTCCTTCCTGGGCCACAGCAGCGTCCAAAAACGCTAACCGCACGATTTGCAGCTAGCAAGGCTTGTTGGCGTTCTTTTGGCGGAAAAACACTTCTGCACGACTCTCCACGGCGAGAGGGATCCGTCCACCAAAGGGGAAGTCTCTAGCCCTTTTCGTTCCTGCAGAAACCTCAGCTTCTTCTGTCCAGTAGAAGCTTCTTTGCACCCACAGCTGGCATTTCCTGGGCAAATGGGTCAGAACAAGGGTGAACAGAAAAGTTCATTCAGGGGGTGACAAAGATGGCAACAAAAAGAAGGATGGTAAGTCTTCTGACAAGGGTGGGGACAAATCTAAAAATGAGTCTTCATCAGGCCCACAAAAACACTCTGGTGGGGTTGGTGGGTCCAAATCCTCCTTTAATCAAAACAAAGAAAAGAAACCATGGTGCTATTTATGTAAAGTAAAAGGCCATTGGACAACAGATCCCAGTTGTCCAAAGAAAAGCACCAAGCCTCCTACCACTACAACCCCTACTGCTACCCCTAGTGTCCCTACTAATAACAGTGGTGGTGGGAGCAAACTGACTAATAGCCAATCCAAGGGAGTAGCTTGGCTCACTATTGGTAACTTAGTTGGGGTTGGTCTGGTTAGGGAGACCACAGAGGCTATATTAGTCTCTGAGGGGGCTATTGATTTAGCAACCTTAGTTGCTTGTCCCCTTAATATGGATAAGTACAAGCAGCTACCCCTAATAAATGGTGTTGAGGTTCAGGCCTACAGGGACACTGGAGCCAGTGTGACTATGGTCATAGAGAAACTGGTTAACCCTGAACAACACCTACTTGGTCACCAGTACCAAGTAACCAATGCTCACAACAACACACTTAGCCACCCCATGGCTGTTGTAAATCTCAACTGGGGGGGGTTACTGGTCCAAAGAAAGTTGTGGTAGCCACAGATTTACCTATAGACTGTCTACTAGGAAATGATTTGGAGACATCAGCTTGGTCAGATGTGGAGTTGGAGGCCCATGCAGCAATGCTGGGCATCCCAGGGCATATTTTTGCTTTAACCAGGGCTCAGGCCAAAAAGCAAAAAGGACAGGGAAGCTTGGATCCTGGAACAATGGACCATGTGCTCCCTAAAGCTAGGGCTAGTAGAAGCAAACCACTTCCTACTATCCCTCCCTCTACAGTGGATTCTACTTCTGAGGAAGAAGAATTTCCACCCTGTGCAGAACCTACACCAGAGGAGCTGGAAGCAGACACTGCTGAGCTTTTGGGTGAAGGGGGGCCTGCCAGGGAGGAGCTGAGTGTGGCACAGCAGACCTGTCCCACACTAGAGGGTCTAAGACAGCAAGCTGTCAAACAGGCTAATGGGGATGTCAGTGACTCTCACAGAGTTTACTGGGAGGACAACCTCTTGTACACTGAAGCAAGGGATCCTAAACCTGGAACTGCCAGGAGATTAGTGATTCCTCAGGAGTACAGAAAGTTCCTCCTAACTCTTGCCCACGACATTCCCCTAGCTGGACACCTGGGACAAATGAAAACTTTGGACAGACTTGTCCCCTTGTTTCATTGGCCTAGGATGTCTGAGGACACAAAGGAATTTTGTAAGTCCTGTGAAACCTGTCAAGCCAGTGGCAAGACAGGTGGCACTCCAAAGGCACTGTAGGAGGCTGGACTGGTTTGTAGTGAGTACCAAGGGGTACTTGCACCTTGCACCAGGCCCAGTTATCCCTTATTAGTGTATAGGGTGTCTAGCAGCTTAGGCTGATAGATAATGGTAGTTTAGCAGAGCAGCTTAGGCTGAACTAGGAGACGTGTGAAGCTACTACAGTACCACTTAGTGTCATATGCACAATATCATAAGAAAACACAATACACAGTTATACTAAAAATAAAGGTACTTTATTTTTTATGACAATATGCCAAAGTATCTTAGAGTGTACCCTCAGTGAGAGGATAGGAAATATACACAAGATATATATACACAATAGCAAAAATATGCAGTATAGTCTTAGAAAACAGTGCAAACAATGTATAGTTACAATAGGATGCAATGGGGAAACATAGGGATAGGGGCAACACAAACCATATACTCCAAAAGTGGAATGCGAACCACGAATGGACCCCAAACCTACGTGACCTTGTAGAGGGTCGCTGGGACTATTAGAAAATAGTGAGAGTTAGAAAAATAACCCTCCCCAAGACCCTGAAAAGTGAGTGCAAAGTGCACTAAAGTTCCCCTAAGGACAAAAGAGTCGTGTTAGAGGAATAATGCAGGAAAGACACAAACCAGCAATGCAACAGCTGTGGATTTCCAATCTAGGGTACCTGTGGAACAAGGGGACCAAGTCCAAAAGTCACAAGCAAGTCGGAGATGGGCAGATGCCCAGGAAATGCCAGCTGCGGGTGCAAAGAAGCTTCGACTGGACAGAAGAAGCTGAGGTTTCTGCAAGAACGAAAAGGGCTAGAGACTTCCCCTTTGGTGGACAAATTCCACTCGCCTTTGAGAGTCGTGCAGAAGTGTTTTCCCGCCGAAAGAATGCTAACAAGCCTTGCTAGCCGCAAATCATGCATTTGGCATTTTTGGACGCTGCTGGGGCCCAGGAGGGACCATGAGGTCGCAAATTGGACCTGAAGAGAGAAGGGACGTCGAGCAAGACAAGGAGCCCTCACTAAAGCAGGTAGCACCCGGAGAAGTGCCAGAAACAGGCACTACAAGGATGTGTGAAATGGTGCTCGCCGAAGTTGCACAAAGGAGTCCCACGTCGCCGGAGACCAACTTAGAAAGTCGTGCAATGCAGGTTAGAGTGCCGTGGACCCAGGCTTGGCTGTGCACAAAGGATTTCCGCCGGAAGTGCACAGGGGCCGGAGTAGCTGCAAAGTCGCGGTTCCCAGCAATGCAGCCCAGCGAGGTGAGGCAAGGACTTACCTCCACCAAACTTGGGCTGAAGAGTCACTGGACTGTGGGGGTCACTTGGACAGAGTCGCTGGATTCGAGGGACCTCGCTCGTCGTGCTGAGAGGAGACCCAAGGGAACTATAATGCAGCTTTTTGGTGCCTGCGGTTGCAGGGGGAAGATTCCGTCGACCCACGGGAGATTTCTTCGGAGCTTCTGGTGCAGAGAGGAGGCAGGCTACCCCCACAGCATGCACAAGCAGGAAAACAGTCGAGAAGGCGGCAGGATCAGCGTTACAGAGTTGCAGTAGTCGTCTTTGCTACTATGTTGCAGGTTTGCAGGCTTCCAGCGCGGTCAGCGGTCGATTCCTTATCAGAAGGTGAAGAGAGAGATGCAGAGGAACTCGGCTGAGCTCATGCATTCGTTATCTAAAGTTTCCCCAGAGACAGAGACCCTAAATAGCCAGAAAAGAGGGTTTGGCTACCTAGGAGAGAGGATAGGCTACTAACACCTGAAGGAGCCTATCAGCAGGAGTCTCTGACGTCACCTGGTGGCACTGGCCACTCAGAGCAGTCCAGTGTGCCAGCAGCACCTCTGTTTCCAAGCTGGCAGAGGTCTGGAGCACACTGGAGGAGCTCTGGACACCTCCCAGGGGAGGTGCAGGTCAGGGGAGTGGTCACTCCCCTTTCCTTTGTCCAGTTTCGCGCCAGAGCAGGGCTAAGGGGTCCCCTGAACCGGTGTAGACTGGCTTATGCAGAATTGGGCACCTCTGTGCCCAACAAAGCATTTCCAGAGGCTGGGGGAGGCTACTCCTCCCCTGCCTTGACACCATTTTCCAAAGGGAGAGGGTGTCACACCCTTTCTCAGAGGAAGTTCTTTGTTCTGCCATCCTGGGCCAGGCCTGGCTGGACCCCAGGAGGGCAGCTGCCTGTCTGAGGGGTTGGCAGCAGCAGCAGCTGCAGTGAAACCCCAGGAAGGGCAGTTTGGCAGTACCAGGGTCTGTGCTACAGACCACTGGGATCATGGGATTGTGCCAACTATGCCAGGATGGTATAGAGGGGGCAATTCCATGATCATAGACATGTTACATGGCCATATTCGGAGTTACCATGGTGAAGCTACATATAGGTAGTGACCTATATGTAGTGCACGCGTGTAATGGTGTCCCCGCACTCACAAAGTTCAGGGAATTGGCTCTGAACAATGTGGGGGTACCTTGGCTAGTGCCAGGGTGCCCTCACACTAAGTAACTTTGCACCTAACCTTTACCAGGTAAAGGTTAGACATATAGGTGACTTATAAGTTACTTAAGTGCAGTGTAAAATGGCTGTGAAATAACGTGGACGTTATTTCACTCAGGCTGCAGTGGCAGGCCTGTGTAAGAATTGTCAGAGCTCCCTATGGGTGGCAAAAGAAATGCTGCAGTCCATAGGGATCTCCTGGAACCCCCATACCCTGGGTACCTCAGTATCATATACTAGGGAATTATAAGGGTGTTCCAGTAAGCCAATGTAAATTGGTAAAAATGGTCACTAGCCTGTTAGTGACAATTTGAAAGTAATGAGAGAGCATAACCACTGAGGTTCTGGTTAGCAGAGCCTCAGTGAGACAGTTCGGCACCACACAGGGAACATATACATGCACACCTATGAGCACTGGGGCCCTGTGTGACAGGGTCCCAGTGACACATACATATAGGCCACAAACCTATGAGCACTGGGGTCCTGACCAGCAGGATCCCAGTGACACATAACAACCATTCTGAAAACATAGTTTTTTCACTATGAGCACTGAGGCCTGGCTATCAGGATCCCAGTGAGACAGTGAAAACAGTGACAAACACCCTGACATACACTCACAAACAGGCCAAAAGTGGGGGTAACAAGGCTAGAAAGAGGCTACCTTCTCACAGGCACCCCTTATTCCACTGCCTGTGCTTGGGGTTCCCTTTGAAAGGGTAGGGGTTGACATAGTTGGCCCCCTTGACCCTCCTACTGCTTCAGGCAATAGGTTTATCTTGGTGCTAGTGGACCATGCCACAAGATATCCTGAAGCAATTCCTTTAAGGACCACTACAGCACCTGCAGTGGCAAAGATCCTCCTGGGAATATTTTCCAGGGTGGGCTTCCCAAAGGAAGTAGTATCAGACAGGGGAAGCAATTTCATGTCTGCATACTTAAAGGCCATGTGGAAGGAGTGTGGTGTAACTTACAAGTTCACTAAACCCTACCATCCACAAACAAATGGACTGGTGGAGAAATTTAATAAAACTCTCAAAGGCATGATTATGGGTCTCCCTGAAAAACTCCGCAGGAGATGGGATATCCTGTTACCATGCCTCCTTTTTGCCTACAGGGAGGTACCCCAGAAAGGAGTGGGCTTCAGCCCCTTTGAACTCCTCTTTGGTCACCCTGTTAGGGGTCCACTTACACTTGCCAAGGAGGGTTGGGAACAACCTTTAAAAGCTCCAAAGCAAGATATTGTGGATCATGTACTTGGCCTCAGATCAAGGATGGCTGAGTATATGAAAAAGGCCAGTAAAAACCTTCAGGCCAGCCAAGAGCTCCAGAAGCAATGGCATGATCAGAAGGCTGTTTTGGTTCAGTACAAACCAGGGCAGAAAGTGTGGGTCTTGGAGCCTGTGGCCCCAAGAGCACTCCAAGATAAATGGAGTGGACCTCACACAATTGTTGAGAAAAAGGATGAAGTCACCTATTTAGTTGACTTAGGCACTGCAAGGAGTCCCCTTAGGGTACTCCATGTAAACCGCCTGAAACCCTACTATGACAGGGCTGATCTCACCCTGCTCATGGCAACTGATGAGGGACAGGAAGAAGACAGTGATCCTCTACCTGATCTCTTCTCTTCCCAGAACAAGATGCTCTTGTGGAAGGTGTAGTTTTGGCTGATTGTCTTACTGCTGAGCAGAAAGACCATTGCATAAACCTCCTAGATCAATTCTCTGAACTCTTCTCTACTGTGCCAGGTACCACTTCTTGGTGTGAGCACACTATAGATACTGGAGACAGTTTACCTGTCAAAAGTAAGATCTATAGGCAGCCTGACTGTAGGAGGCTGGGCTGGCTTGTAGATAGTACGAAGGGGTACTTGCACCTTGCACCAGGCCCAGTTATCCCTTATTAGTGTATAGGGTGTCTAGCAGCTTAGGCTGATAGATAATGGTAGCTTAGCAGAGCAGCTTAGGCTGAACTAGGAGACGTGTGAAGCTACTACAGTACCACTTAGTGTCATATGCACAATATCATAAGAAAACACAATACACAGTTATACTAAAAATAAAGGTACTTTATTTTTATGACAATATGCCAAAGTATCTTAGAGTGTACCCTTAGTGAGAGGATAGGAAATGTACACAAGATATATATACACAATAGCAAAAATATGCAGTATAGTCTTAGAAAACAGTGCAAACAATGTATAGTTACAATAGGATGCAATGGGGAAACATAGGGATAGGGGCAACACAAACCATATACTCCAAAAGTGGAATGCGAACCACGAATGGACCCCAAACCTATGTGACCTTGTAGAGGGTCGCTGGGACTATTAGAAAATAGTGAGAGTTAGAAAAATAACCCTCCCCAAGACCCTGAAAAGTGAGTGCAAAGTGCACTAAAGTTCCCCTAAGGACAACGAAGTCGTGTTAGAGGAATAATGCAGGAAAGACACAAACCAGCAATGCAACAACTGTGGATTTCCAATCGAGGGTACCTGTGGAACAAGGGGACCAAGTCCAAAAGTCACAAGCAAGTCGGAGATGGGCAGATGCCCAGGAAATGCCAGCTGCGGGTGCAAAGAAGCTTCGACGGGACAGAAGAAGCTGAGGTTTCTGCAGGAACAAAAAGGGCTAGAGACTTCCCCTTTGGTGGACGGATCCCTCTCGCCTTGGAGAGTCGTGCAGAAGTGTTTTCCCGCCGGAAGGACGCCAACAAGCCTTGCTACACGCAAATCGTGCGTTTGGCGTTTTTGGACGCTGCTGGGGCCCAGGAGGGACCAGGAGGTCGCAAATTGGACCTGAAGAGAGAGGGGACGTCGAGCAAGACAAAGAGCCCTCACTGAAGCAGGTAGCACCCGGAGAAGTGCCAGAAACAGGCACTACGAGGATGCGTGAAACGGTGCTCGCCGAAGTTGCACAAAGGAGTCCCACGTCGCCGGAGACCAACTTAGAAAGTCGTGCAATGCAGGTTAGAGTGCCGTGGACGCAGGCTTGGCTGTGCACGAAGGATTTCCACCGGAAGTGCACAGGGGCCGGAGTAGCTGCAAAGTCGCGGTTCCCAGCAATGCAGCCCAGCGAGGTGAGGCAAGGACTTACCTCCACCAAACTTGGACTGAAGAGTCACTGGACTGTGGGGGTCACTTGGACAGAGTCGCTGGATTCGAGGGACCTCGCTCGTTGTGCTGAGAGGAGACCCAAGGGACCGGTAATGCAGCTTTTTGGTGCCTGCGGTTGCAGGGGGAAGATTCCGTCGACCCACGGGAGATTTCTTCGGAGCTTCTGGTGCAGAGAGGAGGCAGGCTACCCCCACAGCATGCACAAGCAGGAAAACAGTCGAGAAGGCGGCAGGATCAGCGTTACAGAGTTGCAGTAGTCGTCTTTGCTATTATGTTGCAGGTTTGCAGGCTTCCAGCGCGGTCAGCGGTCGTTTCCTTATCAGAAGGTGAAGAGAGAGATGCAGAGGAACTCGGCTGAGCTCATGCATTCGTTATCTAAAGTTTCCCCAGAGACAGAGACCCTAAATAGCCAGAAAAGAGAGTTTGGCTACCTAGGAGAGAGGAAAGGCTACTAACACCTGAAGGAGCCTATCAGCAGGAGTCTCTGACGTCACCTGGTGGCACTGGCCACTCAGAGCAGTCCAGTGTGCCAGCAGCACCTCTGTTTCCAAGATGGCAGAGGTCTGGAGCACACTGGAGGAGCTCTGGACACCTCCCAGGGGAGGTGCAGGTCAGGGGAGTGGTCACTCCCCTTTCCTTTGTCCAGTTTCGCGCCAGAGCAGGGGCTAAGGGGTCCCTGAACCGGTGTAGACTGGCTTATGCAGAATTGTGCACATCTGTGCCCAACAAAGCATTTCCAGAGGCTGGGGGAGGCTACTCCTCCCCTGCCTTCACACCATTTTCCAAAGGGAGAGGGTGTCACACCCTCTCTCAGAGGAAGTTCTTTGTTCTGCCATCCTGGGCCACGCCTGGCTGGACCCCAGGAGGGCAGCTGCCTGTCTGAGGAGTTGGCAGCAGCAGCAGCTGCAGTGAAACCCCAGGAAGGGCAGTCTGGCAGTACCAGGGTCTGTGCTACAGACCACTGGGATCATGGAATTGTACCAACAATGCCAGGATGGCATAGAGGGGGCAATTCCATGATCATAGACATGTTACATGGCCATATTCGGAGTTACCATGGTGAAGCTACATATAGGTAGTGACCTATATGTAGTGCACGCGTGTAATGGTGTCCCCGCACTCACAAAGTTCAGTGAATTGGCTCTGAACAATGTGGGGGCACCTTGGCTAGTGCCAGGGTGCCCTCACACTAAGTAACTTTGCACCTAACCTTTACCAGGTAAAGGTTAGACATATAGGTGACTTATAAGTTACTTAAGTGCAGTGTAAAATGGCTGTGAAATAACGTGGACGTTATTTCACTCAGGCTGCAGTGGCAGGCCTGTGTAAGAATTGTCAGAGCTCCCTATGGGTGGCAAAAGAAATGCTGCAGCCCATAGGGATCTCCTGGAACCCCAATACCCTGGGTACCTCAGTACCATATACTAGGGAATTATAAGGGTGTTCCAGTAAGCCAATGTAAATTGGTAAAAATGGTCACTAGCCTGTTAGTGACAATTTAAAAGTAATGAGAGAGCATAACCACTGAGGTTCTGGTTAGCAGAGCCTCAGTGAGACAGTTAGGCACCACACAGGGAACACATACATGCACACCTATGAGCACTGGGGCCCTGTGTGACAGGGTCCCAGTGACACATACATATAGGACACAACCTCATGAGCACTGGGGTCCTGACTAGCAGGGTCCCAGTGACACATAACAAACACACTGAAACCATAGTGTTTTCACTATGAGCACTGGGGCCTAGCCATCAGGATCCCAGTGAGACAGTGAAAACAGTGACAAACACCCTGACATACACTCACAAACAGGCCAAAAGTGGGGGGTAACAAGGCTAGAAAGAGGCTACTTTCTCACACAACCCCCCCCCCCCCAAACGAAGGACAATAAGGCTAACCTTGGCCAGTTGAGACTTTATTGTCTAAGTGGTGATAAGTAGAGAGTAGCTCTGCAATAGACTGGTTACTCCCTTTATCATCCACTATATGGTTACTTCCCTGTGGGGATGTAAACCACCCTGTTTGAAGTTTTTTAGCTAAGCAACAATGTGAAGATGTATTTTCAGAGTTTCTATCAGTAAGTTTTAGTGTAGAGCAGTGGGAATTGTCCACTGAACCTATTTGTAGTGATGGAAATGCCAGACAGGGATGCTGTCTCAGAAAAGCCATAGCTGGGCAAAAACTTTGTCCATATGGCTGGAAGAGAGAACAGGGATGCTGTTTCTCTTGGGTTGGAGCAGGGCAGGGATGCTGTCCTATCAGCTCCACACTAGGGCAGGGATGCTGTCCTAAGTGTTGTGAGGCAGTGCAGAGTTTCTGCACTAAAGTTTCTCTGGGAGGGTTGGAGGGATGCTCCATGTTAACTAAAATGGTGCTCTTTTTCTCACCAATGTTAGTTATTCCACAGAGAGGTACTTCTACCTCAGGGAGTACAGTTTTGCCAACTGATGATTCCCTTGGAACAGGTGCCACCCCAGGAGAGGTTTCTCCCACCACAGGAATGGTATCCTGAATGGTAGGGTGGTTAGGGGATACTGTGATACCCTTTTTACCTGTTGATGGAGAGGGTTCCTGAGTTTTCAGGCCTTCTCTCCTTTGCTTTTTCATTTCAGTAGAAATGAGAGGGAACAATTCCTCAGGGATGCCCAGCATGGCTGCATGGGCATAAAACTCTACATCAGCCCAACCTGAGGCCTCTAGGTCATTACCTAAGAGACAGTCTACAGGTAAGCTAGGTGATACTACCACCTGCTTAGGGCCAGTAACTCCACCCCAACTAAACTGAATTATAGCTAAGGGAAGGAACTTAGTGGAGTTATGGACATCAATAATCTTATACTGTTGTCCAATGATGTGTTGATCAGGGTGCACTAGGTTTTCAGTCACCAAAGTGAAACTGGCACCTGTGTCCCTGTAGGCCAAGGCCTCAACACCATTTATTGAAACTGTCTGCCTGTACTTATCCATTGTAAGGGGACAAGCAGCCAGTGTGGCAAGGCCAATGCCACTAGGTGTGACAGAAACTGTCTTGGGACTGATGACATCAGTTTCCACTATGGACCCATAAGTGAACCCAACTACACCCTTTGCTTGACTGTTGCCAGCAGTCCCACCACTAGTACCACTACTGCTAGGGGCACTAGAGCTTGATGTATTAGTGGTGGTAGGCTCAGGGGGTTTACCTGGACAGGACTTATCCCCTGGCCTATGGCCTCTATTTTTACACACAAAGCACCAAGGCTTTTTAATGTGTGCAGGTTGGGAAGAAGAGGAAGAATTTGTTTTATCCCCACCCTCTGAAGAGTGTTTAAGATTTGAAGTGGGATCTTTGGTTTTACCCTTATCCCCATGCTTATCTTGAGATTTTTCACCATCTTTCTTCTTATTGCCATCTTTGTCACCCCCTGTATGAACTTTTCTGTTCACCCTTGTTCTGACCCATTTGTCTGCCTTCTTTCCCAATTCTTGGGGAGAGGTCAGATCAGAGTCTACCAGGTACTGGTGCAACAAATCAGACACACAATTATTAAGTATATGCTCTCTCAGGATTGTGTTATACAGGCTTTCATAATCACTAACTTTACTGCCATGTAACCACCCCTCCAAGGCCTTCACTGAATGGTCAATGAAATCAACCCAGTCTTGTGAAGACTGCTTTTTGGTCTCTCTGAACTTTATCCTGTACTGTTCAGTGGTTAAGCCATAACCATCCAGGAGTGAATTCTTAAGAACTTGGAAATTATTGGCATCATTTTCTTTTACAGTAAGGAGCCTATCCCTACCTTTTCCACTAAATGATAGCCATAGGATAGCAGCCCACTGCCTTTGAGGGACATCCTGTACAGCACAGGCCCTCTCAAGTGCAGCAAACCACTTGTTAATGTCATCCCCCTCCTTATAAGGGGGAACTATCTTGTGCAGATTCCTGGAATCATACTCTTTTGCAGGATGACTATGGGGAATACTGCTGCTGCCACCATGGGTATCTAAACCCAACTTCTGTCTTTCCTTCTCTAATTCTAAAGACTGTCTATCCAAATCCAGCTGTTGCTTCTTAAGCTTCAGTCTGGTTTGTTCCACTCTCAATCTATTGAGCTCCCTTTCTAACAATCTGTCATCAGGGTGGGTGGGAGGGACATTTCTAGATACAGAGGTATGATGGGAATGAACAGAAGGAGACCTGTCCCTTACAGAGGGCACCCTAACAGCTTGGCTACCAGTATAATGTGAGAGCACACCATCAGTATGGTGTGATTCAACCTCTGTTCCAACTATGCTAGACTGTCTAGTAATGGGCAGGCTGAGAAGTGTCTTTCCTGAACCTTTTCCTGGGGGAGTCCCTGGATCAGATTGAGAACCATTAGCTACTTTTTCACCAGATTTGGCACTTATGGCCTTATCCTGTACTCTAAGCATATTAATTAACAGTTCTAAGGAAGGATTCTTCCCTACACTCAAACCTCTCTCTATGCAGAGACTCCTTGCTCCTTTCCAGCTAAGGTGATCATATGCAAGTTTGGACAGTTCAACATTTTTGCCTGTGCCAGACATTTTTTAGAGAGAGTTAAAGTGATAGAAAAAGAGAAAAAAGTTTTCAGAACTTTTTGGAAAGACAGAAAAAAACTTTTTAAACTTTTAAGAACTTTTTGAAAGTTTAGGAGTACTTTTCAGCACTTAGAAAAGAGTGAAAAGAGGAAATGCAAAACTTTTTGGCTATGTGTATATACACTGACCTTGTTTTGTATATTTTTCTCTTATGAAAAGTACAATGACAAGAGTGGTAAGTAGTCTCAAGCACTTATCCCACCACTGCACAACCAATGTAGGAGGCTGGACAGGCTTGTAGTGAGTACCAAGGGGTACTTGCACCTTGCACCAGGCCCAGTTATCCCTTATTAGTGTATAGGGTGTCTAGCAGCTTAGGCTGATAGATAATGGTAGCTTAGCAGAGCAGCTTAGGCTGAACTAGGAGACGTGTGAAGCTACTACAGTACCACTTAGTGTCATATGCACAATATCATAAGAAAACACAATACACAGTTATACTAAAAATAAAGGTACTTTATTTTTATGACAATATGCCAAAGTATCTTAGAGTGTACCCTCAGTGAGAGGATAGGAAATGTACACAAGATATATATACACAATAGCAAAAATATGCAGTATAGTCTTAGAAAACAGTGCAAACAATGTATAGTTACAATATGATGCAATGGGGAAACATAGGGATAGGGGCAACACAAACCATATACTCCAAAAGTGGAATGCGAACCACGAATGGACCCCAAACCTATGTGACCTTGTAGAGGGTCGCTGGGACTATTAGAAAATAGTGAGAGTTAGAAAAATAACCCTCCCCAAGACCCTGAAAAGTGAGTGCAAAGTGCACTAAAGTTCCCCTAAGGACAACGGAGTCGTGTTAGAGGAATAATGCAGGAAAGACACAAACCAGCAATGCAACAACTGTGGATTTCCAATCTAGGGTACCTGTGGAACAAGGGGACCAAGTCCAAAAGTCACAAGCAAGTCGGAGATGGGCAGATGCCCAGGAAATGCCAGCTGCAAAGAAGCTTCGACTGGACAGAAGAAGCTGAGGTTTCTGCAGGAACGAAAAGGGCTAGAGACTTCCCCTTTGGTGGACGGATCCCTCTCGCCTTGGAGAGTTGTGCAGATGTGTTTTCCCGCCGGAAGGACGCCAAAAAGCCTTGCTACACGCAAATCGTGCGTTTGGCGTTTTGGGACGCTGCTGGGGCCCAGGAGGGACCAGGAGGTCGCAAATTGGACCTGAAGAGAGAGGGGACGTCGAGCAAGACAAAGAGCCCTCACTGAAGCAGGTAGCACCCGGAGAAGTGCCAGAAACAGGCACTACGAGGATGCGTGAAACGGTGCTCGCCGAAGTTGCACAAAGGAGTCCCACGTCGCCGGAGACCAACTTAGAAAGTCGTGCAATGCAGGTTAGAGTGCCGTGGACGCAGGCTTGGCTGTGCACGAAGGATTTCCGCCGGAAGTGCACAGGGGCCGGAGTAGCTGCAAAGTCGCGGTTCCCAGCAATGCAGCCCAGCGAGGTGAGGCAAGGACTTACCTCCACCAAACTTGGACTGAAGAGTCACTGGACTGTGGGGGTCACTTGGACAGAGTCGCTGGATTCGAGGGACCTCGCTCGTCGTGCTGAGAGGAGACACAAGGGACCGGTAATGCAGCTTTTTGGTGCCTGCGGTTGCAGGGGGAAGATTCCGTCGACCCACGGGAGATTTCTTCGGAGCTCCTGGTGCAGAGAGGAGGCAGGCTACCCCCACAGCATGCACAAGCAGGAAAACAGTCGAGAAGGCGGCAGGATCAGCGTTACAGAGTTGCAGTAGTCGTCTTTGCTACTATGTTGCAGGTTTGCAGGCTTCCAGCGCGGTCGTTTCCTTATCAGAAGGTGAAGAGAGAGATGCAGAGGAACTCGGCTGAGCTCATGCATTCGTTATCTAAAGTTTCCCCAGAGACAGAGACCCTAAATAGCCAGAAAAGAGGGTTTGGCTACCTAGGAGAGAGGAAAGGCTACTAACACCTGAAGGAGCCTATCAGCAGGAGTCTCTGACGTCACCTGGTGGCACTGGCCACTCAGAGCAGTCCAGTGTGCCAGCAGCACCTCTGTTTCCAAGATGGCAGAGGTCTGGAGCACACTGGAGGAGCTCTGGACACCTCCCAGGGGAGGTGTAGGTCAGGGGAGTGGTCACTCCCCTTTCCTTTGTCCAGTTTCGCGCCAGAGCAGGGGCTAAGGGGTCCCTGAACCGGTGTAGACTGGCTTATGCAGAATTGGGCACATCTGTGCCCAACAAAGCATTTCCAGAGGCTGGGGGAGGCTACTCCTCCCCTGCCTTCACACCATTTTCCAAAGGGAGAGGGTGTCACACCCTCTCTCAGAGGAAGTTCTTTGTTCTGCCATCCTGGGCCAGGCCTGGCTGGACCCCAGGAGGGCAGCTGCCTGTCTGAGGGGTTGGCAGCAGCAGCAGCTGCAGTGAAACCCCAGGAAGGGCAGTCTGGCAGTACCAGGGTCTGTGCTACAGACCACTGGGATCATGGAATTGTACCAACAATGCCAGGATGGCATAGAGGGGGCAATTCCATGATCATAGACATGTTACATGGCCATATTCGGAGTTACCATGGTGAAGCTACATATAGGTAGTGACCTATATGTAGTGCACGCGTGTAATGGTGTCCCCGCACTCACAAAGTTCAGGGAATTGGCTCTGAACAATGTGGGGGCGCCTTGGCTAGTGCCAGGGTGCCCTCACACTAAGTAACTTTGCACCTAACCTTTACCAGGTAAAGGTTAGACATATAGGTGACTTATAAGTTACTTAAGTGCAGTGTAAAATGGCTGTGAAATAACGTGGACGTTATTTCACTCAGGCTGCAGTGGCAGGCCTGTGTAAGAATTGTCAGAGCTCCCTATGGGTGGCAAAAGAAATGCTGCAGCCCATAGGGATCTCCTGGAACCCCAATACCCTGGGTACCTCAGTACCATATACTAGGGAATTATAAGGGTGTTCCAGTAAGCCAATGTAAATTGGTAAAAATGGTCACTAGCCTGTTAGTGACAATTTAAAAGTAATGAGAGAGCATAACCACTGAGGTTCTGGTTAGCAGAGCCTCAGTGAGACAGTTAGGCACCACACAGGGAACACATACATGCACACCTATGAGCACTGGGGCCCTGTGTGACAGGGTCCCAGTGACACATACATATAGGCCACAACCTCATGAGCACTGGGGTCCTGACTAGCAGGGTCCCAGTGACACATAACAAACACACTGAAACCATAGTGTTTTCACTATAAGCACTGGGGCCTAGCCATCAGGATCCCAGTGAGACAGTGAAAACAGTGACAAACATCCTGACATACACTCACAAACAGGCCAAAAGTGGGGGTAACAAGGCTAGAAAGAGGCTACTTTCTCACACTGACCATGTCAGGGACTGCATAAAGCAAGAGGTGCAGAAAATGTTAGAACTAGGAGTGGTTGAGCACTCTGAAAGTCCATGGGCTTCTCCTGTGGTACTTGTACCAAAACCCCATTCCAAAGATGGAAAGAAGGAAATGCGGTTTTGTGTAGACTATAGAGGTCTCAACCTGGTAACCAAAACTGATGCTCACCCTATACCCAGGGCAGATGAGCTCATAGATACACTGGCATCTGCCAAGTATCTAAGCACTTTTGATTTGACTGCAGGGTATTGGCAGATCAAATTGTCAGAAGATGCTAAACCTAAAACTGCATTTTCAACCATTGGAGGCCATTACCAATTTACAGTAATGCCTTTTGGTTTGAAAAATGCACCTGCCACTTTTCAAAGGTTGGTGAACACAGTCCTGCAAGGGTTGGAGGCTTTCAGTGCAGCATATTTGGACGATATAGCTGTCTTTAGCTCCAGCTGGGATGATCACCTGTTCCACCTATGGAACGTTTTGGAGGCCCTGCAAAAGGCAGGCCTCACTATCAAGGCTTCAAAGTGCCAGATAGGGCAGGGTAAGGTGGTTTATCTGGGACACCTTGTTGGTGGGGAACAGATTGCATCACTACAGGGGAAAATCCAAACAATTATTGATTGGGTTCCCCCTACTACACAGACTCAGGTGAGAGCCTTCCTAGGGCCTCACTGGGTATTACAGGAGGTTCATTAAGAACTATGGCTCCATTGCAGCCCCTCTTAATGACCTCACATCCAAGAAAATGCCTAAAAGGTATTATGGACAGCAACTGTCAGAAAGCTTTTGAGGAGCTGAAGCAGGCCATGTGCTCTGCACCTGTCCTGAAAAGCCCTTGTTACTCTAAAAAATTCTATGTCCAAACTGATGCATCTGAATTAGGAGTAGGGGCAGTCCTATCACAACTTAATTCTGAGGGCCAGGATCAACCTGTTGCTTTTATTAGTAGGAGGTTGACCCCTAGAGAAAAGCGTTGGTCTGCCATAGAGAGGGAGGCCTTTGCTGTGGTCTGGGCTCTGAAGAAGTTGAGGCCATAGCTGTTTGGCACTCACTTCATTGTTCAGACAGACCACAAACCTCTACTTTGGCTAAAACAAATGAAAGGTGAAAATCCTAAATTGTTGAGGTGGTCCATATCCCTACAGGGAATGGACTATACAGTGGAACATAGACCTGGGAGTAGCCACTCCAATGCAGATGGACTCTCCAGATATTTCCACTTAGACAATGAAGACTCATCAGGTCATGGCTAGTCTTATTGTCCTTCGTTTGGGGGGGGGTTGTGTAGGAAAGTACCATCTTGCCTGGCATGTTACCCCCATTTTTCACTGTATATATGTTGTTTTAGTTGTATGTGTCACTGGGACCCTGTTCACCAGGGCCCCAGTGCTCATAAGTGTGCCCTGAATGTGTTACCTGTGTAGTGACTAACTGTCTCACTGAGGCTCTGCTAATCAGAACCTCAGTGGTTATGCTCTCTCATTTCTTTCAAATTGTCACTAACAGGCTAGTGACCAATTTTACCAATTTACATTGGCTTACTGGAACACCCTTATAATTCCCTAGTATATGGTACTGAGGTACCCAGGGTATTGGGGTTCCAGGAGATCCCTATGGGCTGAAACATTTCTTTTGCCACCCATAGGGAGCTCTGACAATTCTTACACAGGCCTGCCACTGCAGCCTGAGTGAAATAACATCCACGTTATTTCACAGCCATTTTACACTGCACTTAAGTAACTTATAAGTCACCTATATGTCTAACTTTTACCTGGTAAAGGTTAGGTGCAAAGTTACTTAGTGTGAGGGCACCCTGGCACTAGCCAAGGTGCCCCCACATTGTTCAGGGCCAATTCCCCGGACTTTTTGAGTGCGGGAACAGCATTACAGGCGTGCACTACATATAGGTCACTACCTATATGTAGCTTCACAATGGTAACTCCGAATATGGCCATGTAACATGTCTTTGATCATGGAATTGCCCCCTCTATGCCATCCTGGCATAGTTGGCACAATCCCATGATCCTAGTGGTCTGTAGCACAGACCCTGGTACTGCCAAACTACCTTTCCTGGGGTTTCACTGCAGCTGCTGCTGCTGCCAACCCCTCAGACAGGCATCTGCCCTCCTGGGGTCCAGCCAGGCCTGGCCCAGGATGGCAGAACAAAGAACTTCCTCTGAGAGAGGGTGTTACACCCTCTCCCTTTGGAAAATGGTGTGAAGGCAGGGGAGGAGTAGCCTCCCCCTGCCTCTGGAAATGCTTTCTTGGGCACTGATGTGCCCAATTCTCCATAAGCCAGTCTACACCGGTTCAGGGGACCGCTTAGCCCTGCTCTGGCGCGAAACTGGACAAAGGAAAGGGGGATGACCACTCCCCTGACCTGCACCTCCCCTGGGAGGTGTCCAGAGCTCCTCAAGTGTGCTCCAGACCTCTGTCATCTTGGAAACAGAGGTGCTGCTGGCACACTGGACTGCTCTGACTGGCTGGACTGGCTTGTAGTGAGTACCAAGGGGTACTTGCACCAGGCCCAGTTATCCCTTATTAGTGTATAGGGTATGTAGCAGCTTAGGCTGATAGATAATGGTAGCTTAGCAGAGCAGCTTAGGCTGAACTAGGAGACGTGTGAAGCTACTACAGTACCACTTAGTGTCATATGCACAATATCATAAGAAAACTGTGAGAAGGTAGCCTCTTTCTAGCCTTGTTACCCCCACTTTTGGCCTGTTTGTGAGTGTATGTCAGGGTGTTTGTCACTGTTTTCACTGTCTCACTGGGATCCTGATAGCCAGCCCTCAGTGCTCATAGTGAAAACACTATGTTTTCAGTATGGTTGTTATGTGTCACTGGGATCCTGCTGGTCAGGACCCCAGTGCTCATAGGTTTGTGGCCTATATGTATGTGTCACTGGGACCCTGTCACACAGGGCCCCAGTGCTCATAGGGGTGCATGTATATGTTCCCTGTGTGGTGCCTAACTGTCTCACTGAGGCTCTGCTAACCAGAACCTCAGTGGTTATGCTCTCTCATTACTCCCAAATTGTCACTGACAGGCTAGTGACCATTTTTTACCAATTTACATTGGCTTACTGGAACACCCTTATAATTCCCTAGTATATGGTACTGAGGTACCCAGGGTATTGGGGTTCCAGGAGATCCCTATGGGCTGCAGCATTTCTTTTGCCACCCATAGGGAGCTCTGACAATTCTTACACAGGCCTGCCACTGCAGCCTGAGTGAAATAACGTCCACGTTATTTCACAGCCATTTTACACTGCACTTAAGTAACTTATAAGTCACCTATATGTCTAACCTTTACCTGGTAAAGGTTAGGTGCAAAGTTACTTAGTGTGAGGGCACCCTGGCACTAGCCAAGGTGCCCCCACATTGTTCAGAGCCAATTCCCTGAACTTTGTGAGTGCGGGGACACCATTACACGCGTGCACTACATATAGGTCACTACCTATATGTAGCTTCACCATGGTAACTCCGAATATGGCCATGTAACATGTCTATGATCATGGAATTGCCCCGTCTATGCCATCCTGGCATAGTTGGCACAATCCCATGATCCCAGTGGTCTGTAGCACAGACCCTGGTACTGCCAAACTGCCCTTCCTGGGGTTTCACTGCAGCTGCTGCTGCTGCCAACCCCTCAGACAGGCAGCTGCCCTCCTGGGGTCCAGCCAGGCCTGGCCCAGGATGGCAGAACAAAGAACTTCCTCTGAGAGAGGGTGTGACACCCTCTCCCTTTGGAAAATGGTGTGAAGGCAGGGGAGGAGTAGCCTCCCCCAGCCTCTGGAAATGCTTTGTTGGGCACAGAGGTGCCCAATTCTGCATAAGCCAGTCTACACCGGTTCAGGGACCCCTTAGCCCCTGCTCTGGCGCGAAACTGGACAAAGGAAAGGGGAGTGACCACTCCCCTGACCTGCACCTCCCCTGGGAGGTGTCCAGAGCTCCTCCAGTGTGCTCCAGACCTCTGCCATCTTGGAAACAGAGGTGCTGCTGGCACACTGGACTGCTCTGAGTGGCCAGTGCCACCAGGTGACGTCAGAGACTCCTGCTGATAGGCTCCTTCAGGTGTTAGTAGCCTATCCTCTCTCCTAGGTAGCCAAACCCTCTTTTCTGGCTATTTAGGGTCTCTGTCTCTGGGGAAACTCTAGATAACGAATGCAAGAGCTCATCCGAGTTCCTCTGCATCTCTCTCTTCACCTTCTGATAAGGAAACGACTGCTGACCGTGCTGGAAGCCTGCAAACCTGCAACATAGTAGCAAAGACGACTACTGCAACTCTGTAACGCTGATCCTGCCGCCTTCTCGACTGTTTTCCTGCTTGTGCATGCTGTGGGGGTAGCCTGCCTCCTCTCTGCACCAGAAGCTCCGAAGAAATCTCCCGTGGGTCTACGGAATCTTCCCCCTGCAACCGCAGGCACCAAAAAGCTGCATTACCGGTCCCTTGGGTCTCCTCTCAGCACTACGAGCGAGGTCCCTCGAATCCAGCGACTCTGTCCTAGTGACCCCCACAGTCCAGTGACTCTTCAGCCCAAGTTTGGTGGAGGTAAGTCCTTGCCTCACCTCGCTGGGCTGCATTGCTGGGAACCGCGACTTTGCAGCTACTCCGGCCCCTGTGCACTTCCGGGTGAAATCCTTTGTGCACAGCCAAGCCTGGGTCCACGGCACTCTAACCTGCATTGCACGACTTTCTAAGTTGGTCTCCGGCGACGTGGGACTCCTTTGTGCAACTTCGGCGAGCACCGTTTCACGCATCCTTGTAGTGCCAGTTTCTGGCACTTCTCCGGGTGCTACCTGCTTCAGTGAGGGCTCTTTGTCTTGCTCTACGTCCCTTCTCTCTTCAGGTCCAATTTGCGACCTCCTGGTCCCTCCTGGGCCCTGGCAGCGTCCAAAAACGCCAAACGCACAATTTGCGACTAGCAAGGCTTGTTTGCATGTTTGCAGCGGTAAAACACTTCTGCACGACTCTCCAAGGCGAGAGGGATCCGTCCACCAAAGGGAAAGTCTCTAGCCCTTTTTGTTCCTGCAGAAACCTCAGCTTCTTCTGTCCAGTCGAAGCTTCTTTGCACCCACAGCTGGCATTTCCTGGGCATCTGCCCATCTCCGACTTGCTTGTGACTTTTGGACTTGGTCCCCTTGTTCCACAGGTACCCTAGATTGGAAATCCACAGTTGTTGTATTGCTGGTTTGTGTCTTTCCTGCATTATTCCTCTAACACGACTACTTTGTCCTTAGGGGAACTTTAGTGCACTTTGCACTCACTTTTCAGGGTCTTGGGGAGGGTTATTTTTCTAACTCTCACTATTTTCTAATAGTCCCAGCGACCCTCTACAAGGTCACATAGGTTTGGGGTCCATTCGTGGTTCGCTTTCCACTTTTGGAGTATATGGTTTGTGTTGCCCCTATCCCTATGTTTCCCCATTGCATCCTATTGTAACTATACATTGTTTGCACTGTTTTCTAAGACTATACTGCATATTTTTGCTATTGTGTATATATATCTTGTGTATATTTCCTATCCTCTCACTGAGGGTACACTCTAAGATACTTTGGCATATTGTCATAAAAATAAAGTACCTTTATTTTTAGTATAACTGTGTATTGTGTTTTCTTATGATATTGTGCATATGACACTAAGTGGTACTGTAGTAGCTTCACACGTCTCCTATTTCAGCCTAAGCTGCTCTGCTAAGCTACCATTATCTATCAGCCTAAGCTGCTAGACACCCTATACACTAATAAGGGAAAACTGGGCCTGGTGCAAGGTGCAAGTACCCCTTGGTACTCACTACAAACCAGTCCAGCCTCCTACAAAAACACAATACACAGTTATACTAAAAATAAAGGTACTTTATTTTTATGACAATATGCCAAAGTATCTTAGAGTGTACCCTCAGTGAGAGGATAGGAAATATACACAAGATATATGTACACAATACCAAAAATATGCAGTATAGTGTTAGAAAACAGTGCAAACAATGTATAGTTACAATAGGATGCAATGGGGAAACATAGGGATAGGGGCAACACAAACCATATACTCCAAAAGTGGAATGCGAACCACGAATGGACCCCAAACCTATGTGACCTTGTAGAGGGTCGCTGGGACTATTAGAAAATAGTGAGAGTTAGAAAATTAGCCCTCCCCAAGACCCTGAAAAGTGAGTGCAAAGTGCACTAAAGTTCCCCTAAAGACAAAGAAGTTGTGTTAGAGGAATAATGCAGGAAAGACACAAACCAACAATGCAACAACGCTGGATTTCCAATCTGGGGTACCTGTGGAAAAAGGGGACCAAGTCCAAAAGTCACAAGCAAGTCGGAGATGGGCAGATGCCCAGGAAATGCCAGCTGCGGGTGCAAAGAAGCATCTACTGGACAGAAGAAGCTGCGGTTTCTGCAGGACCACAAAGGGTTAGAGACTTCTCCTTTGGAGGACGGATCCCTTTCGCTTTGTAGAGTCGTGCAGAAGTGTTTTCCCGCCAAAAGAATGCCTACAAGCCTTGCTAGCTGCAAATCGTGCGGTTAGCGTTTTTGGACGCTGCTGCGGCCCAGGAGGGACCAGGAGGTCGCAACATGGACCAGAAGGTAGAGGGGACGTCGAGCAAGACAAAGAGCCCTCTTAGTAGCAGGTAGCACCCAGAGAAGTGCCAGAAACAGGCACTACGAGGATGCGTGAAATGGTGCTCACCCGAAGTCGCACAAAGGAGTCCCACGTCGCCGGAGACCAACTTAGAAAGTCGTGCAATGCAGGTTAGAGTGCCGTGGACCCAGGATTGGCTGTGCACAAAGGATTCCCGCCGGAAGTGCACAGGGGCCGGAGTAGTTGCAAAAGTCGCGTTTCCCAGCAATGCAGTCTAGCGAGGTGAGGCAAGGACTTACCTCCACCAAACTTGGACTGAAGAGTGACTGGACTGTGGGGGTCACTTGGACAGAGTTGCTGGATTCGAGGGACCTCGCTCGTCGTGCTGAGAGGAGACCCAAGGGACCGGTAATGCAGCTTTTTGGTGCCTGCGGTTGCAGGGGGAAGATTCCGTCGACCCACAGGAGATTTCTTCGGAGCTTCTAGTGCAGAGAGGAGGCAGACTACCCCCACAGCATGCACCACCAGGAAAACAGTCGAGAAGGCGGCAGGATCAGCGTTACAGAGTTGCAGTAGTCATCTTTGCTACTATGTTGCAGTTTTTCAGGCTTCCAGCGCGGTCAGCAGTCGATTCCTTGGCAGAAGGTGAAGCGAGAGATGCAGAGGAACTCGGAGGAGCTCTTGCATTCGTTATCTAAAGTTTCCCCAGAGACAGAGACCCTAAATAGCCAGAAAAGAGGGTTTGGCTACTTAGGAGAGAGGATAGGCTACTAACACCTGAAGGAGCCTATCAGAAGGAGTCTCTGACGTCACCTGGTGGCACTGGCCACTGAGAGCAGTCCAGTGTGCCAGCAGCACCTCTGTTTCCAAGATGGCAGAGGTCTGGAGCACACTGGAGGAGCTCTGGACACCTCCCAGGGGAGGTGCAGGTCAGGGGAGGGGTCACTCCCCTTTCCTTTGTCCAGTTTCGCGCCAGAGCAGGGCTAAGGGGTCCCTGAACCGGTGTAGACTGGCTTATGCAGAATTGGGCACATCTGTGCCCAAGAAAGCATTTCCAGATGCTGGGGGAGGCTACCCCTCCCCTGCCTTCACACCATTTTCCAAAGGGAGAGGGTGTAACACCCTCTCTCAGAGGAAGTCCTTTGTTCTGCCATCCTGGGACAAGCCTGGCTTGACCCCAGGGGGGCAGAAACCTGTCTGAGGGGTTGGCAGCAGCAGCAGCTGCAGTGAATTCCCAGAAAAGGCAGTTTGGCAGTACCAGGGTCTGTGCTACAGACCACTGGGATCATGGAATTGTACCAACAATGCCAGGATGGCATAGAGGGGGCAATTCCATGATCTTAGACATGTTACATGGCCATATTCGGAGTTACCATTGTGAAGCTACATATAGGTAGTGACCTATATGTAGTGCACGCGTGTAATGGTGTCCCCGCACTCAAAAAGTCCGGAGAATTGGCCCTGAACAATGTGGGGGCACCTTGGCTAGTGCCAGGGTGCCCTCACACTAAGTAACTTTGCACCTAACCTTTACCAGGTAAAGGTTAGACATATAGGTGACTTATAAGTTACTTAAGTGCAGTGTAAAATGGCTGTGAAATAACGTGGACGTTATTTCACTCAGGCTGCAGTGGCAGGCCTGTGCAAGAATTGTCAGAGCTCCCTATGGGTGGCAAAAGAAATGCTGCAGCCCATAGGGATCTCCTGGAACCCCAATACCCTGGGTACCTCAGTACCATATACTAGGGAATTATAAGGGTGTTCCAGTAAGCCAATGTAAATTGGTAAAATTGGTCACTAGCCTGTCAGTGACAATTTGTAAGAAATGAGAGAGCATAACCACTGAGGTTCTGGTTAGCAGAGCCTCAGTGAGACAGATAGGCACTACACAGGGAACACATACATATAGGCCACAAACTTATGAGCACTGGGGTCCTGACTAGCAGGGTCCCAGTGACACATAACAAACATACTGAAAACATAGGGTTTTCACTATGAGCACTGGGCCCTGGCTAGCAGGATCCCAGTGAGACAGTGAAAACACCCTGACATACACTCACAAACAGGCCAAAAGTGGGGGTAACAAGCCTAGAAACAGGCTACTTTCTCACACAACCCCCCCCCCCCCAAACGAAGGACAATAAGGCTAACCTTGGCCAGTTGAGACTTTATTGTCTAAGTGGTGATAAGTAGAGAGTAGCTCTACAATAGACTGGTTACTCCCTTTATCATCCACTATATGGTTACTTCCCTGTGGGGATGTAAACCACCCTGTTTGAAGTTTTTTAGATAAGCAACAATGTGAAGATGTATTTTCAGAGTTTCTATCAGTAAGTTTTAGTTTAGAGCAGTGGGAATTGTCCACTGAACCTATTTGTAGTGATGGAAATGCTAGACAGGGATGCTGTCTCAGAAAAGCCATAGCTGGGAAAAAACTTTGTCCATATGGCTGGAAGAGAGAACAGGGATGCTGTTTCTCTTGAGTTGGAGCAGGGCAGGGATGCTGTCCTATGAGCTCCACACTAGGGCAGGGATGCTGTCCTAAGTGTTGTGAGGTAGTGCAGGGTTTCTGCACTAAAGTTTCTCTGGGAGGGTTGGAGGGATGCTCCATGTTAACTAAAATGGTGCTCTTTTTGTCACCAATGTTAGTTATCCCACAGAGAGGTACTTCCACCTCAGGGAGTACAGCTATGCCAGCTGATGATTCCCTTGGAACAGGTGCCACCCCAGGAGAGGTTTCTCCCACCACAGGAATGGTATCCTGAATGGTAGGGTGGTTAGGGGATACTGTGATACCGTTTTTACCTGTTGATGGAGAGGGATCCTGAGTTTTCAGGCCTTCTCTCCTTTGCTTTTTCATTTCAGTAGAAATGAGAGGGAACAATTCCTCAGGGATGCCCAGCATGGCTGCATGGGCATAAAACTCTACATCAGCCCAACCTGAGGCCTCTAGGTCATTACCTAAGAGACAGTCTACAGGTAAGCTAGGTGATACCACCACCTGCTTAGGGCCAGTAACTACACCCCAAATAAACTGAATTATAGCTAAGGGAAGAAACTTAGTGGAGTTATGGACATCAATAATCTTATACTGTTGTCCAATGATGTGTTGTTCAGGATGCACTAGGTTTTCAGTCACCAAAGTGATACTGGCACCTGTGTCCCTGTAGGCCAAGGCCTCAACACCATTTATTGAAACTGTCTGCCTCTACTTATCCATTGTAAGGGGACAAGCAGCCAGTGTGGCAAGGCCAATGCCACTAGGTGTGACAGAAACTGTCTTGGGACTGACCACCCCAGTTTCTATGATGGACCCATAAGTGAACCCAACTACACCCTTTGCTTGACTGTTGCCAGCAGTCCCACCACTAGTACCACTACTGCTAGGGGCACTAGAGCTTGATGTATTAGTGGTGGTAGGCTCAGGGGGTTTACCTGGACAGGACTTATCCCCTGGCCTATGGCCTCTATTTTTACACAAAAAGCACCAAGGCTTTTTAAATTGTGTAGGTTGAGAAGAAGAGGAAGAATTTGTTTTATCCCCACCCCCTGAAGAGTGTTTAAGATTTGAAGTGGGATCTTTGGTTTTACCCTTATCCCCATGCTTATCTTGAGATTTTTCACCATCTTTCTTCTTAGTGTTCTCTTTGTCACCCCCTGTATGAACTTTTCTGTTCACCCTTGTTCTGACCCATTTGTCTGCCTTCTTTCCCAATTCTTGGGGAGAGGTCAGATCAGAGTCCACCAAGTACTGGTGCAACAAATCAGACACACAATTATTAAGAATATGCTCTCTCAGGATCAAGTTATACAGGCTGTCATAATCAGTAACTTTACTGCCATGTAACCACCCCTCCAAGGCCTTCACTGAATGGTCAATGAAATCAACCCAGTCTTGTGAAGACTCCTTTTTGGTTTCTCTGAACTTTATCCTGTACTGTTCAGTGGTTAAGCCATAACCATCCAGGAGTGCATTCTTAAGAACTGTAAAATTATTTGCATCACTTTCTTTCACAGTAAGGAGCCTATCCCTACCTTTTCCACTAAATGATAGCCATAAGATAGCAGCCCACTGCCTTTGAGGGACATCCTGTACAACACAGGCCCTCTCAAGTGCAGCAAACCACTTGTTAATGTCATCCCCCTCCTTATAAGGGGGAACTATCTTGTGCAGATTCCTAGAATCATGCTCTTTTGCAGGATGACTATGGGGAATACTGCTGCTGCCACCATGGGTATCTAAACCCAACTTCTGTCTTTCCTTCTCTAGTTCAAAAGACTGTCTATCCAAATCCAGCTGTTGCTTTTTAAGCTTCAGTCTGGTTTGTTCCACCCTCAACTTATTGAGTTCCCTCTCTAACATTCTGTCATCAGGGTTGGTGGGAGGGACATTCCTAGATACAGAGGTATGATGGGAATGAACAGAAGGAGACCTGTCCCTTACAGAAGCCACCCTAACAGCTTGGCTAACAGAAACATCACTACCAATATGGTGAGAGTAAATGCATTTCCTATGATGTGAGACAACACTATTTGTATGGTGTGGCTCTCCATCATTACCAACTATGCTAGACTGTCTAGTAATGGGCAGGCTAGGAAGTTTCTTTCCTGAATCTTTTCCTGGGGGAGTCCCTGAATCAGATTGGGAACTATTAGGTACTTTTTCAACAGATGGGGCACTTATAGCCTTATCTTGTTCTCTAAGCATGTTAAGTAACAATTCCAAGGAAGGATTCTTCCCTACACTCAAACCTCTCTCTACACAGAGACTCCTTGCTCCTTTCCAGCTAAGGTGGTCATATGCAAGTTTGGACAGATCAACATTTTGGCCTGTGCCAGACATTTTTAGAGAGAGTTAAAAGTGATAGAAAAAGAGAAAAAAGTTTTCAGAACTTTTTAGAAAGACAGAAAAAAACTTTTTAAACTTTTAAGAACTTTTTGAAAGTTTAGAAGTACTTTTCAGCACTTTAGAAAAGAGTGAAAAGAGGAAATGCAAAACTTTTTGGTTATGTGTATATACACTGAACTTGTTTTGTATATTTTTCTCTTATGAAAAGTACAATGACAAGAGTGGTAAGTAGTCTCAAAGAACTTATCCCACCACTGCACAACCAATGTAGGAGGCTGGACTGGCTTGTAGTGAGTACCAAGGGGTACTTGCACCTTGCACCAGGCCCAGTTATCCCTTATTAGTGTATAGGGTGTCTAGCAGCTAAGGCTGATAGATAATGGTAGCTTAGCAGAGCAGCTTAGGCTGAACTAGGAGACGTGTGAAGCTACTACAGTACCACTTAGTGTCATATGCACAATATCATAAGAAAACACAATACACAGTTATACTAAAAATAAAGGTACTTTATTTTTATGACAATATGCCAAAGTATCTTAGAGTGTACCCTCAGTGAGAGGATAGGAAATATACACAAGATATATGTACACAATACCAAAAATATGCAGTATAGTCTTAGAAAACAGTGCAAACAATGTATAGTTACAATAGGATGCAATGGGGAAACATAGGGATAGGGGCAACACAAACCATATACTCCAAAAGTGGAATGCGAACCACGAATGGACCCCAAACCTATGTGACCTTGTAGAGGGTCGCTGGGACTATTAGAAAATAGTGAGAGTTAGAAAATTAGCCCTCCCCAAGACCCTGAAAAGTGAGTGCAAAGTGCACTAAAGTTCCCCTAAAGACAAAGAAGTTGTGTTAGAGGAATAATGCAGGAAAGACACAAACCAACAATGCAACAACGCTGAATTTCCAATCTGGGGTACCTGTGGAACAAGTGGACCAAGTCCAAAAGTCACAAGCAAGTCGGAGATGGGCAGATGCCCAGGAAAGGCCAGCTGCGGGTGCAAAGAAGCTTCTACTGGACAGAAGAAGCTGTGATTTCTGCAGAAATGCAAAGGGATAGAGACTTACCCTTTGGAAGACAATATCCCGCTCGCCTTGTAGAGTTGTGCAGAAGTGTTTTCCTGCCGAAAGAATGCTAACAAACCTTGCTAGCTGCAAATCACGCGGTTAGCGTTTATGGACACTGCTGCGGCCCAGGAGGGACCAGGAGGTCGCAAATTGGACCAGGAGGTAGAGGGTACGTTGAGCAAGACAAAGAGCACTCTTAGCAGCAGGTAGCACCCGGAGAAGTGCCAGAAACAGGCACTACAAGGATGCGTGAAACGGTGCTCACCCGAAGTCGCACAAAGGAGTCCCACGTCGCCGGAGACCAACTTAGAAAGTCGTGCAATGCAGGTTAGAGTGCCGTGGACCCAGGCTTGGCTGTGCACAAAGGATTTCCGCCGGCAGTGCACAGGGGCCGGAGTAGCTGCAAAAGTCACGGTTCCCAGCAATGCAGTCTAGCGAGGTGAGGCAAGGACTTACCTCCACCAAACTTGGACTGAAGAGTCACTGGCCTGTGGGGGTCACTTGGACAGAGTTGTTGGATTCGAGGGACCTCGCTCGTCACGCTGAGAGGAGACCCAAGGGACCAGTAATGCAGCTTTTTGGTGCCTGCGGTTGCAGGGGGAAGATTCCGTCGACCCACGGGAGATTTCTTCGGAGCTTCTAGTGCAGAGAGGAGGCAGACTACCCCCACAGCATGCACCACCAGGAAAACAGTCGAGAAGGCGTCAGGATCAGCGTTACAGAGTTGCAGTAGTCGTCTTTGCTACTATGTTGCAGTTTTGCAGGCTTCCAGCGCGGTCAGCAGTCGATTCCTTGGCAGAAGGTGAAGAGAGAGATGCAGAGGAACTCGGATGAGCTCTTGCATTCGTTATCTAAAGTTTCCCCAGAGACAGAGACCCTAAATAGCCAGAAAAGAGGGTTTGGCTACTTAGGAGAGAGGATAGGCTACTAACACCTGAAGGAGCCTATCAGAAGGAGTCTCTGACGTCACGTGGTGGCACTGGCCACTCAGAGCAGTCCAGTGTGCCAGCAGCACCTCTGTTTCCAAGATGGCAGAGGTCTGGAGCACACTGGAGGAGCTCTGGACACCTCCCAGGGGAGGTGCAGGTCAGGGGAGTGGTCACTCCCCTTTCCTTTGTCCAGTTTCGCGCCAGAGCAGGGCTAAGGGGTCCCTGAACCGGTGTAGACTGGCTTATGCAGAAATGGGCACCAAATGTGCCCATGAAAGCATTTCCAGAGGCTGGGGGAGGCTACTCCTCCCCTGCCTTCACACCATTTTCCAAAGGGAGAGGGTGTAACACCCTCTCTCAGAGGAAGTCCTTTGTTCTGCCATCCTGGGACAAGCCTGGCTTGACCCCAGGAGGGCAGAAACCTGTCTGAGGGGTTGGCAGCAGCAGCAGCTGCAGTGAAACCCCAGGAAAGGCAGTTTGGCAGTACCAGGGTCTGTGCTACAGACCACTGGGATCATGGGATTGTGACAACTATGCCAGGATGGCATAGAGGGGGTGATTCCATGATCATAGACATGTTAGATGGCCATATTCGGAGTTACCATTGTGAAGCTACATATAGGTAGTGACCTATATGTAGTGTACGCGTGTAATGGTGTCCCCGCACTCACAAAGTCCGGGGAATTGGCCCTGAACAATGTGAGGGCACCTTGGCTAGTGCCAGGGTGCCCTCACACTAAGTAACTTTGCACCTAACCTTTACCAGGTAAAGGTTAGACATATAGGTGACTTATAAGTTACTTGATTGCAGTGTAAAATGGCTGTGAAATAACGTGGACGTTATTTCACTCAGGCTGCAGTGGCAGGCCTGTGTAAGAATTGTCAGAGCTCCCTATGGGTGGCAAAAGAAATGCTGCAGCCCATAGGGATCTCCTGGAACCCCAATACCCTGGGTACCTCAGTACCATATACTAGGGAATTATAAAGGTGTTCCAGTAAGCCAATGTAAATTGGTAAAATTGGTCACTAGCCTGTTAGTGACAACTTGGAAAGAAATGAGAGAGCATAACCACTGAGGTTCTGGTTAGCAGAGCCTCAGTGAGACAGTTAGTCACTACACAGGTAACACATTCAGGCACACTTATGAGCACTGGGGCCCTGGCTGGCAGGGTCCCAGTGACACATACAACTAAAACAACATATATACAGTGAAAAATGGGGGTAACATGCCAGGCAAGATGGTACTTTCCTACACAACCCCCCCCCAAACGAAGGACAATAAGACTAGCCATGACCTGATGAGTCTTCATTGGCTAAGTGGAAATATCTGGAGAGTCCATCTGCATTGGAGTGGCTACTCCCAGGTCTATGTTCCACTGTATAGTCCATTCCCTGTAGGGATATGGACCACCTCAACAATTTAGGATTTTCACCTTTCATTTGTTTTAGCCAAAGTAGAGGTTTGTGGTCTGTCTGAACAATGAAGTGAGTGCCAAAAAGGCATGGCCTCAACTTCTTCAGAGCCCAGACCACAGCAAAGGCCTCCCTCTCTATGGCAGACCAGCGCTTTTCTCTAGGGGTCAACCTCCTACTAATAAAAGCAACAGGTTTATCCTGGCCCTCAGAATTAAGTTGTGATAGGACTGCCCCTACTCCTAATTCAGATGCATCAGTTTGGACATAGAATTTTTTAGAGTAACAAGGGCTTTTCAGGACAGGTGCAGAGCACATGGCCTGCTTCAGCTCCTCAAAAGCTTTCTGACAGTTTGCTGTCCATAATACCTTTTTAGGCATTTTCTTGGATGTGAGGTCATTAAGAGGGGCTGCAATGGAGCCATAGTTTTTAATGAACCTCCTGTAATACCCAGTGAGGCCTAGGAAGGCTCTCACCTGAGTCTGAGTGGTAGGGGGAACCCAATCAATAATTGTTTGGATTTTCCCCTGAAGTGGTGCAATCTGTTCCCCACCAGCAAGGTGTCCCAGATAAACCACCTTACCCTGCCCTATCTGGCACTTTGAAGCCTTGATAGTGAGGCCTGCCTTTTGCAGGGCCTCTAAAACTTTCCATAGGTGGACCAGGTGATCATCCCAGCTGGAGCTAAAGACAGCTATATCGTCCAAATATGCTGCACTAAAAGCTTCCAGCCCTTGCAGGACTGTGTTCACCAACCTCTGAAAAGTGGCAGGTGCATTTCTCAATCCAAAAGGCATTACTGTGAACTGGTAATGGCCTCAAATGGTTGAAAATGCAGTTTTAGGTTTAGCATCTTCTGATAATTTGATCTGCCAATACCCTGCAGTCAAATCAAAAGTGCTTAGATATTTGTCAGATGCCAGTGTATCTATGAGCTCATCTGCCCTGGGTATAAGGTGAGCAACAGTTTTGGTTACCTGGTTGAGACCTCTGTAGTCTACACAAAATCGCATTTCCTTCTTTCCATCTTTGGAATGGGGTTTTGGTACAAGCACCACAGGAGAAGCCCATGGACTTTCAGAGTGCTCAACCACTCCCAGTTCTAACATTTTCTGCACCTCTTGCTTTATGCAGTCCCTGACATGGTCAGGCTACCTATAGATCTTACTTTTGACAGGTAAGCTGTCTCCATTATCTATAGTGTGCTCACACCAAGAAGTGGTACCTGACACAGTAGAGAAGAGTTCAGAAAACTGCCCCAGGAGATTTGTGCAATCGTCTTTCTGCTCAGCAGTAAGACAATCAGCCAAAACTACACATTCCACAAGAGCATCTTGTTCTGTGGAAGAGAAGAGATCAGGTAGAGGATCACTGTCTTCTTCCTGTCCCTCATCAGTTGCCATGAGCAGGGTGAGATCAGCCCTGTCATAGTAGGGTTTCAGGCGATTGACATGGAGCACCCTAAGGGGACTCTTGGCAGTGCCTAAGTCAACTAAGTAGGTGACTTCACCCTTTTTCTCAACAATTGTGTGGGGTCCACTCCATTTATCCTGGAGTGCCCCTGGGGCCACAGGCTCCAAGACCCACACTTTCTGCCCTGTTTTGTACTGAACCAAAACAGCCTTCTGGTCATGCCATTGCTTTTGGAGCTCTTGGCTGGCCTGAAGGTTTTTACTGGCCTTTTTTATATACTCAGCCATCCTTGATCTGAGGCCAAGTACATAATCCACAATATCTTGTTTTGGAGCTTTTAAAGGTTGTTCCCAACCCTCCTTGACAAGTGTTAGTGAACCCCTGACAGGGTGTCCAAAGAGGAGTTCAAAGGGGCTGAAGCCCACTCCTTTCTGGGGTACTTCCCTGTAGGCAAAAAGGAGGCATGGTAACAGGATATCCCATCTCCTGCGGAGTTTTTCAGGGAGACCCATAATCATGCCTTTCAGAGTTTTGTTAAATCTCTCCACCAGTCCATTTGTTTGTGGATGATAGGGTGTAGTGAACTTGTAAGTCTCACCACACTCCTTCCACATGGCCCTTAAGTATGCAGACATGAAATTGCTTCCTCTGTCTGATACTACTTCCTTTGGGAAGCCTACCCTAGAGAATATTCCCAGGAGGGCCTTTGCCACTGCAGGTGCTGTAGTGGTCCTTAAAGGAATTGCTTCAGGATATCTTGTGGCATGGTCCACTACCACCAAGATAAACCTATTGCCTGAAGCAGTAGGAGGGTCAAGGGGGCCAACTATGTCAACCCCTACCCTTTCAAAGGGAACGCCAACCATAGGCAGTGGAATAAGGGGTGCCTTTGGGGTGCCACCTGTCTTGCCACTGGCATGACAGGTTTCACAGGACTTACAAAATTCCTTTGTGTCCTCAGACATCCTAGGCCAATGAAACAGTGGAACAAGCCTGTCCCAAGTTTTCATTTGTCCCAGATGTCCAGCTAGGGGAATGTCGTGGGCTAGAGTTAGGAGGAACTTTCTGTACTCCTGAGGAATCACTAACCTCCTGGCAGTTCCAGGTTTAGGATCCCTTGCTTCAGTGTACAAGAGGTTGTCCTCCCAGTAAACTCTGTGAGAGTCACTGACATCCCCATTAGCTTGTTTGACAGCTTGCTGTCTTAGACCCTCTAGTGTGGGACAGGTTTGCTGTGCCACACTCAGCTCCTCCCTGGCAGGCCCCCCTTCACCCAAAAGCTCAGCAGTGTCTGCTTCCAGCTCCTCTGGTGTAGGTTCTGCACAGGGTGGAAATTCTTCTTCCTCAGAAGTAGAATCCACTGTAGAGGGAGGGATAGTAGGAAGTGCTTTACTTCTACTAGCCCTAGCTTTAGGGAGGACTTGGTCCATTGTTCCAGGATCCAAGCTTCCCTGTCCTTTTTGCTTTTTGGCCTGAGCCCTGGTTAAAGGAAAAATATGCCCTGGGATGCCCAGCATTGCTGCATGGGCTTCCAACTCCACATCTGACCAAGCTGATGTCTCCAAATCATTTCCTAGTAGACAGTCTACAGGTAAATCTGTGGCTACCACAACTTTCTTTGGACCAGTAACCCCCCCCAGTTGAGATTTACAACAGCCATGGGGTGGCTAAGTGTGTTGTTGTGAGCATCGGTTACTTGGTACTGGTGACCAAGTAGGTGTTGTTCAGGGTGGACCAGTTTCTCTATGACCATAGTCAGACAGGCTCCAGTGTCCCTGTAGGCCTGAACCTCAACACCATTTATTAGGGGTAGCTGCTTGTACTTATCCATATTAAGGGGACAAGCAACTAAGGTGGCTAAATCAATAGCCCCCTCAGATACTAATATAGCCTCTGTGGTCTCCCTAACAAGACCAACCCCAACTAAGTTACCAATAGTGAGCCCAGCTACTCCCTTGGATTGGCTATTAGTAGGTTTGCTCCCACCACCACTGCTATTAGTAGGGACACTAGGTGTAGCAGTAGGGGTTGTAGTGGTAGGAGGCTTGGTGCTTTTCTTTGGACAACTGGGATCTGTTGTCCAATGGCCTTTTATTTTACATAAATAGCACCATGGTTTATTTTCCTTGTTTTGATTAGAAGAGGATTTGGGCCCACCACCCCCACCAGAGTGTTTTTGTGGGCCTGATGAAGACTCATTTTTAGATTTGTCCCCACCCTTGTCAGAAGACTTACCATCCTTCTTCTTGCCATCTTTGTCACCCCCTGTATGAACTTTTCTGTTCACCCTTGTTCTGACCCATTTGTCTGCCTTCTTTCCCAATTCTTGGGGAGAGGTCAGATCAGAGTCCACCAAGTACTGGTGCAACAAATCAGACACACAATTATTAAGAATATGCTCTCTCAGGATCAAGTTATACAGGCTGTCATAATCAGTAACTTTACTGCCATGTAACCACCCCTCCAAGGCCTTCACTGAATGGTCAATGAAATCAACCCAGTCTTGTGAAGACTCCTTTTTGGTCTCTCTGAACTTTATCCTGTATTGTTCAGTGGTTAAGCCATAACCATCCAGGAGTGCATTCTTAAGAACTGTAAAATTATTGGCATCACTTTCTTTCACAGTAAGGAGCCTATCCCTACCTTTTCCACTAAATGATAGCCATAGGATAGCAGCCCACTGCCTTTGAGGGACATCCTGTACAACACAGGCCCTCTCAAGTGCATCAAACTACTTGTTAATGTCATCCCCCTCCTTATAAGGGGGAACTATTTTATGCAGATTCCTGGAATCATGCTCTTTTACAGGATGACTATGGGGAATACTGCTGCTGCCACCATGGGTTTCAAAACCCAACTTCTGTCTTTCCTTCTCTAGTTCTAAAGACTGTCTATCCAAATCCAGCTGTTGCCTTTTAAGCTTCAGTCTGGTTTGTTCCACTCTCAACTTATTGAGTTCCCTTTCTAACATTCTGTCATCAGGGTTGGTGGGAGGGACATTCTTAGACACAGAAGTATGATGAGAATGAACAGAAGGAGACCTGTCCCTTACAGAGGGCACCCTAACAGCTTGGCTGACAGTGTAATGTGAGAGCACACCATCTGTATGATGTGACTCCACCTCAGTACCAACTATGCTAGACTGTCTAGTAATGGGCAGCCTAGAAAGTTTCTTTCCTGAATCTTTTCCTGGGGGAGTCCCTGGATCAGATTGGGAACCATTAGCTACTTTTTCAACAGATGGGGCACTTTTAGCCTTATCTTGTTCTCTAAGCATGTTAAGTAACAATTCCAAGGAAGGATTCTTCCCTACACTCAAACCTCTTTCTACACAGAGACTCCTTGCTCCTTTCCAGCTAAGGTGGTCATATGCAAGTTTGGACAGATCAACATTTTGACCTGTGCCAGACATTTTTAGAAAGAGTTAAAGTGATAGAAAAAGGATAAAATGTTTGTCAGAGCTTTTTAGAAAGACAGAAAAAAAAACTTTAAAAACTTTTAAGAACTTCTGAGAGGATCCTGGAGCATTGAGCTCTCAGTTTTTCTGAATTTTCTCAGAAAAATCCTTTGAAAAAGCGTTTTTTCCTTTTTCATTCGACAGATAACATCTTTGTCTGAGCTTGGCAGTTTTTTCCTGACAGAAAAATGCCTTCATTTTTTGTCAAATGCCCTGCTTGTGGGAAGAAGAAGGCCCAGTCAGACCCACACTCTCTGTGTATAGTGTGCCTGCCTCAGAGTCACTGCCCTGACACTTGTAAGCACTGCAAGAATATGTCAAAGAGGACTCTGAAAGACAGAGAAAAGATCAGGCTACATGGGCTTCAGGAGAGGCAGAAAACATCGTCCTCTTCACTTCCCAGACATCCAGCAGGCCATTCTCAGGAGAGAATGGCTAGGTCGACGTCAGCAGGTAGGAAATTACCTGTTTGTTCCCCGTCGACGTCGTCGCTACCACAGTCTCACCGGCATAGATCGCCGTCGACGGCGACACACCCGACGTCGAAGGAGACGGCGTCGAGGGAAGACCATCGCAGGGGCAGGTCTCAGTCGACGGCAGCCCGCCGATCAACGTCGAGCCATCGCCGGCGTGCCCGGTTGCATCCAAAGGCTGTGCGCCCCCCGACGTCAAGAGACACGACGTCGAAATCACCACGACGGCATGAGAGACATCCGCCGTCGGCCTCCAACCACTCCGCGTCGAGGTACACGACGGCGAGCAGGTCGAGGTCCAAGGATCGCCGTTCGACGTCAAGACATTCAACGTCGAGACACTCAACGTCGAGACACTCAACGTCGAGGCATGAACAACCGGTGGGGCGCCCTTCGACGTCGACACAGCCATCGACGTCGACACAGGTTTTACCTGTCCCGCAGGGAGTAGAACATTGCCCCACGCCAGACAAGGCTGCGCCATCTCCAGTGGTCTCCATACCGAGCGACTCTTCTCGGTCAAGAGCGGCATCATCTGGGCATGTCTCGCCCATCAATCTATCTCCAAGATGGCTGGAGAGCCTTAACAGACCAGCGGCCTCCCCAGATTCGCAATATTCGCGAATGTACTCGCCTACTGCCTCCCTGCCAAGAACGCCATCACAGACAGCAAGGGCAGGACGGGCTCATTCTGCTCCTCGTCAACCGGCCGCGAGGCCTGGGCGCTCTGCTACAGCGTCTCGCAGCAGGTCTCGTTCTCAACGACGATCCATGTCTCGTTCACGAAGAAGATCACCCTCTTGGTCGTCTTCAGGATCATCTGTCGGGCGTTATTCACCAACCCTAACAGATTCACCACCTGCTAGGGTCTCACCGGTGGATGACATTACCACGTTTAACGAGGTGCTGCTAAGAGGAGCGCAGAAACTAAACATAGAAGTTCCAGAGCCATCTACCTCCTCGTCAGTCATCTTTGAGACTCTACAACAGAGATCAGCATCAAAAAAGCTGCTGCCTCTAGTGCCTGGTTTGTTGCAGCCAACCATGGACACTTTTCTGGCCCCAGCCTCGCTCAAATCTGCCCCGGCTAGGATTCTCAAAAAATACAAGGCTCCCGAACAGGACCCTCTGTTCCTAAGGAAGGATCCGCCACTGGACTCGGTAATATTAGCCGTAGCCTGAAAGACCCACTCGGTGGCATCATCATCCACGGTCCCCCCGGATAAAGAGAGCAGGCATCTAGACTCTCTGTGGAGAAAAAAATGCGGGGCGGCGGCTTCGGCAATGAAAGTCTCCAGTGCTTCTGCACTCCTGGGCAGGTATGATCGTTCTCTGTGGGACTCTCTAAATAGATTCACAGAGAAATTGCCCAGAGAGGACAGACAAGATTTCCAAGAGATCCTGCAAGATTGATGCCTGGTATCCAACCAGGTTATCAGCGCGGCAGCAGATGGGGCGGATTTAGCTGCACATGGGTACGCGCATGGAATCTGTGCAAGGAGGTCTTCCTGGCTGAGGCTCACTGGCTTAAAGCAGGAAGCACAACAACGCATCCTGAATCTCCCATTTGCCGGGAACTCTCTATTTGGTGCCCATGCAGACGAGGAAATGGCCCGCATGAAGACCGAGGTGGATACCATGAGGGCAGTGGGCCTGGAAAGAAAGAAAGATTTCAGAAGGAGGTACAGGCCTTATGACAGGCGCCCTTTCCAGCAGAGGGTTCAAACCCCTCACTGGTCCCAAAGGTCACAGCAACGACAGGGACACCCTCTTTTTCAGTGAAGGAACACAAGGGAGCGAGGGTCAAGTAGACCTCAGCAGTCCACTCCGAAAGCACCCACCAAACAATGAGATCTTGCTTCCCTCGACACTGTACACCACTCCGGTGGGGGGAAGTATTACAGCTTATCTTCACGAGTGGCACTCTATCACAAGAGACAAATGGGTGCTCAATATTGTCGAACATGGCTACTCTCTTCTTTTCAAACAGCCTCCACCACACTTGCCACCAACCAAAGGCAATCCATCTCATCTCAGCCTGCTGAGCAAAGAGGCTCTCGCCCTCCTACAAAAGAATGCCATAGAAAAGGTTCCACCTGCGCACAGAGGAAAGGGGGTTTACTCCTGTTACTTTCTGGTGGCGAAGAAGGGTCGAGAGGGCGTTTTCAGGCCAATTCTGGACCTACGGCTGCTGAACAAATACATAAGGAAACAGAAGTTCAGGATGCTAGCGCTTCACCAGATTTTCCCTCAGCTACATCAGGGAGACTGGATGTGCTCCATCGACCTGCAGGATGCATATTTTCACATCCCAATAGCTCCCAAACATCGAAAATTCCTGCGCTTCCAAGTAGCGTTACAGCATTACCAGTTCAGAGTTCTGCCATTTGGCCTGAAATCTGCCCCACGCGTCTTCTCGAAATGTATGGCAGTGGTAGCGGCGCATCTTCGAAAACAAAAGATATTCATATATCCATACCTAGACGACTGGTTACTGAAGGCTTCTTCTCCGGAGCAGGCGAGAAGCCATCGGGACATTGTGCTCGGAGTTTGCGAGTCTCTAGGTCTTCAGGTCAATTACCAAAAGTCAACCTTGATTCCAACACAGAACCTTCACTACCTGGGAGCTATAATAAAAAACAGAACTCCAAAGAGTGTATCCTTCGGAGGAACGACTATCCTCAATAGACAGGAAGTGTCAGGACCTGTTGAGAGCCAACGCATCTACGGCACGTCAGGTGACATCGCTGCTGGGCTCCATGGCATCATGCATTTTTATTGTCCCAAATGCCAGACTCCACATGAGGCCCCTCCAAGAGGCATTGGAGAACAACTGGAGCCAAAGGACAGGTCGCTGGGAGGACAGAGTGCGACTACCGGCAGTAGCACTTCAGTCATTGAGATGGTGGATGCACAGACCTCACCTGTCAGTGGGTGCTCCATTTCACCAGGTAGTTCCATCCGACACTCTGGTAACAGATGCGTCTCTTCAGGGATGGGGGGCTCATCTAGGTCCCTTTCAAGCTCAGGGCCTGTGGTCAGACAAGGAAAAGCAGTACCACATCAATCTGCTAGAACTCAGAGCGGTCCATCTGGCTCTCAAGTCTTTCATACCACTAATTCAGGGGAAAGCTCTCCTAATACAAACGGACAATACAACCACGATGTATTATTTGAACAAACAGGGGGGAACGAGATCCCTACCCCTATCTCGAGAGTCCCAAGCGATATGGCATTGGCTCCTGGCCAGAGGAATGTCACTTACAGCGGTTCACCTGCCAGGACGCTCACGATTGGGTCCTACACGGCGAAGTCGCAGAATACATCTTCGCTCAATGGGGCCGGCCTCAACTGGACCTCTTCGCAGACGAAGTAAACAAGAAATGCCCAGACTTCAGGTTCTACCATCCGGGATCTCGAGGGAATGCCCCCTGTTGATCGACTGGTCAGGGATATTTCTCTACGCTTTTCCGCCGATTCCCCTCATACCGGCAGTGATCAACAAACTTTACAGATCCAGAACCAGAATGATTCTCATAGCGCCACAATGGCCCCGACAGTTCTGGTACACAGATCTCCTCAACCTATCGGAACAACCTCACAGGAGGCTGCCGTGCAGACCGGATCTTCTGAGCAGGATGGAGGGCAGGGTTCTGCATCCCAACCTACCCTCTCTGAGCTTGACAGCATGGCTCCTGAATTCCTGCAGTATGGGCACCTAGGGCTCTCGCAGGAGTGCATGAACATCTTGAAAGAGTCCAAACGACCTTCCACGCGGCGTTCCTACGCTTTTAAGTGGAAGAGATTCTACATCTGGTGCTGTCAGCAAGGACAGAATCCCATACGGGTGCAGGAGGATGTCATACTGTCCTATTTGCTTCATCTGGCAAAGTCCGGTCTGCAGGTATCATCTATTAAGGTACATTTGTCTGCTATTACAGCCTATCGCAAGTCACCTTCTCAGGAATCCTTCTTTACGAAACCTGTAGTAAAGGATTTCTTAGAAGGTTTGAAGAAAGTTTTTCCGCCCATTTGGAGACCTTCTCCTCCATGGGAACTGAACATAGTATTGGCAAAACTTATGGGCCCTCCTTTTGAACCTATACATAAGGCCTCTTTACAACACCTTACGTGGAAGATGGCTTTTTTAGTGGCCATTACTTCAGCGAGGAGGGTCAGCGAAATCCAGGCTTTGTCTTCCAAAGAACTGTACACGGTTTTTCATGACAATAGAGTGGTTCTGCGAACTCACCCATCTTTCCTTCCGAAGGTGGTGTCAGAATTCCATATTAATCAGACCATAACTTTACCGACGTTCTTTCCCAATCCGGAGACTCCGGCAGAGAAAGCATTGCACTCATTAGACTTGAAAAGAGTGCTGAAATTTTATCTGGACAAGACAAAATCGATTGGACACTCTAACCGCTTGTTTGTAAACTATGGTCATTTAAGGACAGGAGAGGCAGCTTCTAAGCGAACAATATCAAGATGGATAGTTTCTTGCATTGTTAATACTTACCAGCTAGCTAATAGACAATTGCTAGCGCGGCCTAGAGCGCATTCCACAAGGGGTAAAGCGGCTACTGCTGCTCTCCTTAACAATGTTCCGATATCTGAGATTTGTAAAGCTGCTACATGGAAGTCTGTCCATACGTTTACAAGACATTATTGTTTAGACTCAGATGCAAGAGCGGATGCCCAAGTGGGGCAGGCCTCTCTAAGAAATCTATTTGCGTAAGACATATCTATTCCTGCACTTCTATCGGACAGTCCGCTGGGTTTAGGGATGGGCTTGCTAATCTATTCAATGTTTATGACTATTGATGAGGATCCCCTGGAAGAGAAGGATAAGTTACTTACCTGTAAATCCTAGTTCTCTTCCAGGGGTATCCTCATCAAAGTCATAAACAACCCACCCTCATCCCCGGACGCACGTCTCCTAGAAGTGCAGGACAGACTGTGTTTTGAATCAGTTATACAAATTGTCACCGTAAAAAGAACTGATCTAACTGTGAACCAGCTGTCACCTTTCCTTCACCCCTGAGGCATGGTGGGATACTGGAGGTGCTCAGGGTCTTAAAGGCACGGTGCCAAAGTTTTTATGGTTCTCCTGTGTTAACCTGCATGCAGCCCATTGCGGCGCTACAAGAATCATTCTGGTCCTGGATCTGTAAAGTTTGCTGATCACTGCCGGAATGAGGGGAATCGGCGGAAAAGCGTAAAGAAATGTCCCTGACCAGTCGATCAACAGGGCATTCCCTAGAGATCCCGGACGGTAGAACCTGGATGCGAAGTCTGAGCATTTCTTGTTTACTTCGTCTGCGAAGAGGTCCAGTTGAGGCCGACCCCATTGCGCGAAGATGTATTCTGCGACTTCGCCGTGCAGGACCCAATCGTGAACGTCCTCCAGGTGTCTGCTTAGAAAGTCTGCTTCCACGTTCTGCTGACCTGGCAGGTGAACTGCTGTAATTGACATTCCTCTGGCCAGGAGCCAATGCCATATCGCTTGGGACTCTCGCGATAGGGGTAGAGACCTCGTTCCCCCCTGTTTGTTCAAGTAATACATCGTGGTTGTATTGTCCGTCTGTATCAAGAGAGTTTTCCCCTGAATTAGTGGTATGAAAGACTTGAGAGCGAGATGGACCGCTCTGAGTTCTAGCAGATTGATGTGGTACTGCTTTTCCTTGTCTGACCACAGACCCTGCGCTTGAAAAGGACCCAGATGAGCCCCCCATCCCTGAAGAGATGCATCCGTTACTAGGGTGTCGGATGGAAGCACCTGGTGAAACGGAGCACCCACTGACAGGTGAGGTCTGTGCATCCACCATCTCAATGACTGAAGTGCTACCTCCGGTAGCCGCACCGTGTCCTCCCAGCGACCTGTTCTCTGGCTCCAGTTGGTCTCCAATGCCTCTTGGAGGGGTCTCATGTGGAGTCTGGCATTTGGGACAATAAAAATGCACGATGCCATAGAGCCCAGTAGTGATGTCACCTGACGTGCCGTAGGTGCGCTGGCTCTCAACAGGTCCTGGCACTTCTTGTTTATTGAGGATAGTCGTTCCTCCGAAGGATACACTTTTTGTAGTTCTGTGTTTATAATAGCTCCTAGGTAGTGAAGATTCTGCGTTGGAGTCAAGGTTGACTTCTGGTAATTGACCTGAAGACCTAGAGCTTCGCAAACTCCTAGTACAATGTCCCGATGCCTTCTTGCCTGCTCCGGAGAAGAAGCCTTTAGCAGCCAGTCGTCTAGGTATGGATATATGTATATCCTTTGTCTTCGGAGATGTGCCGCCACCACTGCCATACATTTCGAGAAAACTCTTGGGGCAGATTTCAGGCCAAAGGGTAGAACCCTGAACTGGTAATGCTGTAACGCTACTCGGAAGCGCAGGAATTTTCGATGTTTTGGAGCTATTGGGATGTGAAAATACGCATCCTGCAGGACGACGGAGCACATCCAGTCTCCCTGATGCAGTTGAGGGAAAATCTGTTGAAGCGCTAGCATTCTGAACTTCTGCTTCCTTATGTATTTGTTCAGCAGCCGTAGATCCAGGATTGGCCTGAAAACGCCCTCTCGACCCTTCTTTGCCACTAGAAAGTAACGGGAGTAGACCCCCTGTCCTCTTCGTGCAGGTGGAACCTTTTCTATGGCATTCTTTCTTAGGAGGGCGAGAGCCTCCTTGCGTAGCAAGCATATATGAGATGGATTGTCGTTGGTTGGTGGCAAGCATGGTGGAGGCTGTTTGAAAAGAAGAGAATAGTCATGTTCGACAATATTGAGCACCCATTTGTCTCTTGTGATAGAGTGCCACTCGTGAAGATAAGCCGTAATACTTCCCCCCACCAGAGTGGTGTACAGTGTCGAGGGAAGCGAGATTTCATTGCTTGGTGGGTGCTTTCGGAGTGGATTGTTGAGGTCTGCTTGACCCTCGCTCCCTTGTGTTTCTTCGTTGAAAAAGAGGTCGTCCCTGTCGCTGCTGTGACCTTTGCGCCCAATGAGGGGTTTGAACCCTCTGCTGGAAAGGGCGCCTATCATACGGCCTGTACCTCCTCCTGAACTCTTTCTTTCGAGGTCCACCGCCTTCAAGGTATCCACCTCTGTCTTCATGCGGGCCATCTCTTCGTCTGCATGGGCACCGAATAGAGAGTTCCCAGCAAATGGGAGATTCAGGATGCGTTGTTGTGCTTCCTGTTTCAAGCCAGTGAGCCTCAGCCAGGAAGATCTCCTCGCACAGATACCATGTGCGTACCCATGAGCAGCCAAATCCGCCCCATCCGCTGCCGCGCTGATAACCTGGTTGGATACCAGGCATCCTTCTTGTAGTATCTCCTGGAAATCTTGCCTGTCTTCTCTGGGCAATTTTTCTGTAAATCTACTGAGGGAATCCCACAGAGAACGATCGTACCTGCCCAGGAGCGCAGACGCACTGGAGACCTTCATTGCTGAAGCCGCCGTCCTGCATATCTTCCTCCCTAGAGAGTCTAGATGCCTGCTCTCTTTATCCGGGGGTACCGTGGATGAAGATGCCACCGAGTGGGTCTTACGGGCGGCAGCTATGATCACCGAGTCCGGTGGCGGATCCTTTCTAAGGAATAAAGGGTCTTGTTCTGGAGCCTTGTATTTCTTAAGAATCCTAGCCGGGGCAGACTTAAGCGATGCTGGGGCCAGAAAAGTGTCCATGGTTGGCTGCAGCAAGCCAGGCACTAGAGGCAGCAACTTTTTCGACGCTGATCTCTGTTGTAGAGTCTCAAAGATGATCGATGAGGAGGTAGATGGTTCTGAACTCTATGTTGAGTTTCTGCGCTCCTCTTAGCAACACCTCGTTGAATGTGGTAATATCATCCACCGGTGAGACTCTAGCAGGTGGTGAATCTGTAAGGGTGGGTGAGTAACGCCCGACAGAAGAACTTGATGAAGACCAAGAGGGTGATCTTCTCCTTGACCGCAACCTGGATCTCCGTTGAGAGCGAGATCTGCTGCGAGACGCTGTAGCAGAGCGTCTAGGCCTCGCGGTCGGTTGGCGAGGAGCTGAACGAGCCCGTTCTGCCCTGGCTGTCGGTGATGGCGTTCTTGGCAGGGAGGCAGTAGGTGAATACATTCGCGAATACTGCGAATCTGGGGAGGCCGCTGGTCTGTTGAGGCTCTCCAGCCATCTCGGAGATAGATTGATGGGCGAGACATGCCCAGATGATGCCACTCTTGACCGAGAAGAGTCGCTCGGTATGGAGACCACTGGAGATGGCGCCTTGTCTGGCGTGGGGCAGGTAAAACCTGCGTCGACATCGATGGCTGTTTCGACGTCGAAGGGCGCCCAGCCGGTTGGTCCTGCCTCGACGTTGAGTGCCTCGACGTTGAGTGTCTTGACGTCGAACGACGCTCCTTGGACCTCGACCTGCTCGCCGTCGTGTGCCTCGACGTGGAGGGATGGGAGGTCGACGGCGGATGTTTCTCGTGCCGTCGCGGTGATCTCGACGTCGTGTGTCCTGACGTCGGGGGGCGCACAGCCTTTGGCGGCGAACGGGCACGCCGGCGATGGCTCGACGTCGATCGGCAGGCTGCCGTCGACGGAGACCTGCCCCTGCTCTGATGTTCCCTCGACGCCGTTCCCTTCGACGTCGGGTATGTCGCCGTCGACGGCGATCTATGCCGGTGAGACGGTGGTAGCGACGACGTCGACGGTGAACAAACAGGCACTTTCCTACCTGTCGACGTCGACCGGGCCATTCTCTCCTGAGAATGGCCTTCTGGCTGTCTGGGAAGTGAGGAAGACGATGTTCTTTTCCTCTCCTGAAGCCCATGAAGCCGGATCTTCTCTCTGTCTTTCAGAGTCCTCCTAGACATGTTCTTGCAGTACTTACAAGTGTCAGGGCAGTGACTCTGAGGCAGGCACACTATGCACAGAGAGTGGGGATCTGACTGGGCCTTCTTCTTCCCACAAGCAGGGCATTTGACGAAAAGAGAAGGCATTTTTCTGTCAGAAAAAACCTTCCTAGCTCAGACAAAGATATTATTTGTCGAGTGAAAAGTGAAAAAACGCTTTTTTAAAGAATTTTTCTGAGAAAAACTCAGAAAAACTGAGAGCTCAATGCTCCAGGATCCTCTCAGAAGAAGCCGGAAAAAAGAACTGACCTAACTGTGAACCAACTGTCACCTTTCCTTCACCCCTGAGGCATGGTGGGATACTGGAGGTGCTCAGGGTCTTAAAGGCACGGTGCCAAAGTTTTTATGGTTCTCCTGTGTTAACCTGCATGCAGCCTATTGGCTAAGAATGCTTCAGTGTTTTTCAATGCAGTTTTTTCTGTTTTTTCTCTAGAGTTTGCTACTGCTCACTTCACTAAGCCTAGTTTTAGGAGCTTGGGTACATATTTATGCTCTATTGTAGTATTTAATATAAAAAATAAATAAAAAATAAATAAAAAAAACTTCATAGAAATAAAGCATTTTTAGCCTGTTTTTAACATGATAGCCTGCATGATTATTTTTTACACATGAATGATATGTGTATATTTGATATATGCTCCGGGGTCCCCGCACAACGGCGGGAATATTCAATGTTTATTACTATTGATGAGGATCCCCTGGAAGAGAACATAGGAAAACACAATACACAGTTATACTAAAAATAAAGGTACTTTATTTTTATGACAATATGTCAAAGTATCTCAGAGTGTACCCTCAGTGAGAGGATATGAAATATACACAAGATATATATACACAATACCAAAAATATGCAGTATAGTCTTAGAAAACAGTGCAAACAATGTATAGTTACAATAGGATGCAATGGGGACACATAGGGATAGGGGCAACACAAACCATATACTCCAAAAGTGGAATGTGAACCACGAATGGACCCCAAACCTATGTGACCTTGTAGAGGGTCGCTGGGACTATTAGAAAATAGTGAGGGTTAGAAAGATAGCCCACCCCAAGATGCTGAAAAGTGAGTGCAAAGTGCACTAAAGTTCCCCCAAGGACAAAGAAGTTGTGATAGAGGAATACTGCAGGAAAGACACAAACCAGCAATGCAACAACAATGGATTTCCAGTCGAGGGTACCTGTGGAACAAGGGGACCAAGTACAAAAGTCACAAGCAAGTCGGAGATGGGCAGATGCCCAGGAAATGCCAGCTGTGGGTGCAAAGAAGCTTCTACTGGACAAGAGAAGCTGAGGTTTCTGCAGGAACGACAAGGGCTAGAGACTTCCCCTTTAGAGGACCGATCCCTCACGCCGTGGAGAGTCGTGCAGAAGTGTTTTCCCGCCGAAAGGACGCCAACAAGCCTGCCTAGCTGCAAATCGTGCGGTTAGCGTTTTTGGATGCTGCTGTGGCCCAGGAAGGACCAGGATGTCGCAAATTGCGCCAGCAGACAGAGGGGATGTCGAGCAAGACAAGGAGCCCACTCAGCAGCAGGTAGCACCCAGAGAAGTGCCAGAAACAGGCACTACAAGGATGCGTGAAATGGAGCTCACCCGAAGTTACACAAAGGAGTCCCACGTCGCCGGAGACCAACTTAGAAAGTCGTGCAATGCAGGTTAGAGTGCCGTGGACCCAGGCTTGGCTGTGCACAAAGGATTTCTGCCGGAAGTGCACAGGGGCCGGAGTAGCTGCAAAAGTCGCGGTTCCCAGCAATGCAGTCTGGCGTGGGGAGGCAAGGACTTACCTCCACCAAACTTGGACTGAAGAGTCACTGGACTGTGGGAGTCACTTGGACAGAGTTGCTGGATTCAAGGGACCTCGCTCGTTGTGCTGAGAGGAGACCCAAGGGACTGGTAATGCAGCTTTTTGGTGCCTGCGGTTGCAGGGGGAAGATTCCGTCGACCCACGGGAGATTTCTTCAGAGGTTCTAGTGCAGAGAGGAGGCAGACAACCCCCACAGCATGCACCACCAGGAAAACAGTAGAGAAGGCGGCAGGATCAGCGTTACAGAGTTGCAGTAGTCGTCTTTGCTACTATGTTGCAGTTTTGCAGGCTTCCAGCGCGGTCAGCAGTCGATTCCTTGGTAGAAGGTGAAGAGAGAGATGCAGAGGAACTCGGATGAGCTCTTGCATTCGTTATCTAAAGTTTCCCCAGAGACAGAGACCCTAAATAGCCAGAAAAGAGGGTTTGGCTACCTAGGAGAGAGGATAGGCTAGCAACACCTGAAGGAGCCTATCAGAAGGAGTCTCTGACGTCACCTGGTGGCACTGGCCACTCAGAGCAGTCCAGTGTGCCAGCAGCACCTCTGTTTCCAAGATGGCAGAGGTCTGGAGCACACTGGAGGAGATTTGGACACCTCCCAGGGGAGGTGCAGGTCAGGGGAGTGGTCACTCCCCTTTCCTTTGTCCAGTTTCGCGCCGGAGCAGGGCTAAGGGGTCCCCTGAACCGGTGTATACTGGCTTATGCAGAATTGGGCACATCTGTGCCCAAGAAAGCATTTCCAGAGGCTGGGGAGGCTACTCCTCCCCTGATTTAACACCATTTTCCAAAGGGAGAGGGTGTAACACCCTCTCTCAGAGGAAGTTATTTGTTCTGCCATCCTGGGCCAGGCCTGGCTGGACCCCAGGAGGGCAGATGGCTGTCTGAGGGGTTGGCAGCAGCAGCAGCTGCAGTGAAACCCCAGGAAAGGCAGTTTGGCAGTACCAGGGTCTGTGCTACAGACCACTGGGATCATGGGATTGTGCCAACTATGCCAGGATGGCATAGAGGGGGCAATTCCATGATCATAGACATGTTACATGGCCATATTCGGAGTTACCATGGTGAAGCTACATATAGGTAGTGACATATATGTAGTGCACGCGTGTAATGGTGTCCCCGCACTCACAAAGTCCGGGGAATTGGCCCTGAACAATGTGGGGGCACCTTGGCTAGTGCCAGGGTGCCCTCACACAAAGTAACTTTGCACCTAACCTTTACCAGGTAAAGGTTAGACATATAAGTGACTTATAAGTTACTTAAGTGCAGTGTAAAATGGCTGTGAAATAACGTGGACGTTATTTCACTCAGGCTGCAGTGGCAGGCCTGTGTAAGAATTGTCAGAGCTCCCTATGTATGGCAAAAGAAATGCTGCAGCCCATAGGGATCTCCTGGAACCCCAATACCCTGGGTACCTCAGTACCATATACTAGGGAATTATAAGGGTGTTCCAGTAAGCCAATGTAAATTGGTAAAATTGGTCACTAGCCTGTTAGTGACAATTTGAAAGAAATGAGAGAGCATAACCACTGAGGTTCTGATTAGCAGAGCCTCAGTGAGACAGTTAGTCACTACACAGGTAACACATTCAGGCACACTTATGAGCACTGGGGCCTGGGTGACAGGGTCCCAGTGACACATACAACTAAAACAACATATATACAGTGAAAAATGGGGGTAACATGCCAGGCAAGATGGTACTTTCCTACACAACCCCCCCCCCCAAACGAAGGACAACAAGACTAGCCATTACCTGATGAGTCTTCATTGTCTAAGTGGAAATATCTGGAGAGTCCATCTGCATTGGAGTGGCTACTCCCAGGTCTATGTTCCACTGTATAGTCCATTCCCTGTAGGGAGATGGACCACCTCAACAATTTAGGATTTTCACCTTTCATTTGTTTTAGCCAAAGTAGAGGTTTGTGGTCTGTCTGAACAATGAAGTGAGTGCCAAACAGGTATGGCCTCAACTTCTTCAGAGCCTAGACCACAGCAAAGGCCTCCCTCTCTATGGCAGACCAACGCTTTTCTCTAGGGGTCAACCTCCTACTAATAAAAGCAACAGGTTGATCCTGGCCCTCAGAATTAAGTTGTGATAGGACTGCCCCTACTCCTAATTCAGATGCATCAGTTTGGACATAGAATTTTGTAGAGTAACAAGGGCTTTTCAGGACAGGTGCAGAGCACATGGCCTGCTTCAGCTCCTCAAAAGCTTTCTGACAGTTTACTGTCCATAATACCTTTTTAGGCATTTTCTTGGATGTGAGGTCATTAAGAGGGGCTTCAATGGAGCCATAGTTCTTAATGAAACTCCTGTAATACCCAGTGAGGCCTAGGAAGGCTCTCACCTGAGTCTGAGTGGTAGGGGGAACCCAATCAATAATTGTTTGGATTTTCCCCTGAAGTGGTGCAATCTGTTCCCCACCAACAAGGTATCCCAGATAAACCACCTTACCCTGACCTATCTGGCACTTTGAAGCCTTGATAGTGAGGCCTGCCTTTTTCAGGGCCTCCAAAACATTCCATAGGTGGACCAGGTGATCATCCCAACTGGAGCTAAATACAGCTATATCGTCCAAATATGCTGCACTGAAAGCTTCCAGCCCTTGCAGGACTGTGTTCACCAACCTCTGAAAAGTGGCAGGTGCATTTTTCAATCCAAAAGGCATTACAGTGAACTGGTAATGTCCTCCAATGGTTGAAAATGCAGTTTTAGGTTTAGCATCTTCTGATAATTTGATCTGCCAATACCCTGCAGTCAAATCAAAAGTGCTTAGATACTTGGCAGATGCCAGTGTATCTATGAGCTCATCTGCCCTGGGTATAGGGTGAGCATCAGTTTTGGTTACCAGGTTGAGACCTCTGTAGTCTACACAAAACCGCATTTCCTTCTTTCCATCTTTGGAGTGCCACCTGTCTTGCCACTGGCTTGACAGGTTTCACAGGACTTACAAAATTCCTTTGTGTCCTCAGACATCCTAGGCCAATGAAACAAGGGGACCAGTCTGTCCCAAGTTTTAATTTGTCCCAGGTGTCCAGCTAGGGGAATGTCGTGGGCAAGAGTTAGGAGGAACTTTCTGTACTCCTGAGGAATCACTAACCTCTTGGCAGTTCCAGGTTTAGGATCCCTGGCTTCAGTGTACAAGAGATTGTCCTCCCAGTAAACTGTGAGAGTCACTGACATCCCCATTAGCCTGTTTGACAGCTTGCTGTCTTAGACCCTCTAGTGTGGGACAGGTTTGCTGTGCCACACTCAGCTCCTCCCTGGCAGGCCCCCCTTCACCCAAAAGCTCAGCAGTGTCTGCTTCCAGCTCCTCTGGTGTAGGTTCTGCACAGGGTGGAAATTCTTCTTCCTCAGAAGTAGAATCCACTGTAGAGGGAGGGATAGTAGGAAGTGGTTTGCGTCTACTAGCCCTAGCTTTAGGGAGCACTTGGTCCATTGTTCCAGGATCCAAGCTTCCCTGTCCTTTTTGCTTTTTGGCCTGAGCCCTGGTTAAAGCAAAAATATGCCCTGGGATGCCCAGCATTGCTGCATGGGCCTCCAACTCCACATCTGACCAAGCTGATGTCTCCAAATCATTTCCTAGTAGACAGTCTACAAGTAAATCTGTGGCTACCACAACTTTCTTTGGACCAGTAACCCCCCCCCCCCAGTTGAGATTAACAACAGCCATGGGGTGGCTAAGTGTGTTGTTGTGAGCATCGGTTACTTGGTACTGGTGACCAAGTAGGTGTTGTTCAGGGTGGACCAGTTTCTCTATGACCATAGTCACACTGGCACCAGTGTCCCTGTAGGCCTGAACCTCAACACCATTTATTAGGGGTAGCTGCTTGTACTTATCCATATTAAGGGGACAAGCAACTAAGGTGGCTAAATCAATAGCCCCCTCAGAGACTAACACAGCCTCTGTGGCCTCCCTAACAAGGCCAACCCCAACTAAGTGACCAATAGTGAGCCCAGCTACTCCCTTGGATTGGCTATTAGTAGGTTTGCTCCCACCACCACTGCTATTAGTAGGGACACTAGGGGTAGCAGTAGGGGTTGTAGTGGTAGGAGCATTGGTGCTTTTCTTTGGACAACTGGGATCTGTTGTCCAATGGCCTTTTATTTTACATAAATAGCACAATGGTTTCTTTTCCTTGTTCTGATTAAAAGAGGATTTGGGCCCACCACCCCCACCAGAGTGTTTTTGTGGGCCTGATGAAGACTCATTTTTAGATTTGTCCCCACCCTTGTCAGAAGACTTACCATCCTTCTTTTTGTTGCCATCTTTGTCACCCCCTGTATGAACTTTTCTGTTCACCCTTGTTCTGACCCATTTGTCTGCCTTCTTTCCCAATTCTTGGGGAGAGGTCAGATCAGAGTCCACCAAGTACTGGTGCAACAAAGCAGACACACAATTATTAAGAATATGCTCTCTCAGGATCAAGTTATACAGGCTGTCATAATCAGTAACTTTACTGCCATGTAACCACCCCTTCAAGGCCTTCACTGAATGGTCAATGAAATCAACCCAGTCTTGTGAAGACTCCTTTTTGGTCTCTCTGAACTTTATCCTGTATTGTTCAGTGGTTAAGCCATAACCATCCAGGAGTGCATTCTTAAGAACTGTAAAATTATTGGCATCACTTTCTTTCACAGTAAGGAGCATATCCCTACCTTTTCCACTAAATGATAGCCATAGGATAGCAGCCCACTGCCTTTGAGGGACATCCTGTACAACACAGGCCCTCTCAAGTGCAGCAAACCACTTGTTAATGTCATCCCCCTCCTTATAAGGGGGAACTATCTTATGCAGATTCCTGGAATCATGCTCTTTTGCAGGATGACTATGGGGAATACTGCTGCTGCCACCATAGGTTTCAAAACCCAACTTCTGTCTTTCCTTCTCTAGTTCTAAAGACTGTCTATCCAAATCCAGCTGTTGATTTTTAAGCTTCAGTCTGGTTTGTTCCACCCTCAACTTATTGTGTTCCCTCTCTAACATTCTGTCATCAGGGTTGGTGGGAGGGACATTTTTAGACACAGAAGTATGATGAGAATGGACAGAAGGAGACCTGTCCCTTACAGAGGACACCCTAACAGCTTGGCTGACAGTGTAATGTGAGAGCACACCATCTGTATGATGTGACTCCACCTCAGTACCAACTATGCTAGACTGTCTAGTAATGGGCAGGCTAGAAAGTTTCTTTCCTAAATCTTTTCCTGGGGGAGTCCCTGGATCAGATTGGGAACCATTAGCTATTTTTTCAACAGATGGGGCACTTTTAGCCTTATCTTGTTCTCTAAGCATGTTAAGTAACAATTCCAAGGAAGGATTCTTCCCTACACTCAAACCTCTCTCTACACAGAGACTCCTTGCTCCTTTCCAGCTAAGGTGGTCATATGCAAGTTTGGACAGATCAACATTTTGGCCTGTGCCAGACATTTTTAGAGAGAGTTAAAGTGATAGAAAAAGAGAAAAAAGTTTTCAGAACTTTTTAGAAATACAGAAAAAAACTTTTTAAAACTTTTTAGAACTTTTTAGAAAGTTTAGAAGTACTTTTCAGCACTTAGAAAAGAGTGAAAAGAGGAAATGCTAAACTTTTTAGTTATGTGTATATACACTGAACTTGTTTTGTACATTTTTCTCTTATGAAAAGTACAATGACAAGAGTGGTAAGTAGTCTCAAAGCACTTATCCCACCGCTGCACAACCAATGTAGGAGGCTGGACTGGCTTGTAGTGAGCACCTAGGGGTACTTGCACCTTGCACCAGGCCCAGTTATCCCTTATTAGTGTATAGGGTGTCTAGCAGCATAAGCTGATAGATAATGGTAGCTTAGCAGAGCAGCTTAGGCTGAACTAGGAGACGAGTGAAGCTCCTACAGTACCACTCAGTGTCATATGCACAATATCATAAGAAAACACAATACACAGTTATACTAAAAATAAAGGTACTTTATTTTTATGACAATATGTCAAAGTATCTCAGAGTGTACCCTCAGTGAGAGGATAGGAAATATACACAAGATATATATACACAATACCAAAAATTTGCAGTATAGTCTTAGAAAACAGTGCAAACAATGTATAGTTACAATAGGATGCAATGGGGACACATAGGGATAGGGCAACACAAACCATATACTCCAAAAGTGGAATGCGAACCACGAATGGACCCCAAACCTATGTGACCTTGTAGAGGGTCGCTGGGACTATTAGAAAATAGTGAGGGTTAGAAAGATAGCCCACCCCAAGACCATGAAAAGTGAGTGCAAAGTGCACTAAAGTTCCCCCAAGGACAAAGAAGTTGTGATAGAGGAATACTGGAGGAAAGACACAAACCAGCAATGCAACAACGATGGATTTCCAGTCGAGGGTACCTGTGGAACAAGGGGACCAAGTCCAAAAGTCACAAGCAAGTCGGAGATGGGCAGATGCCCAGGAAATGCCAGCTGTGGGTGCAAAGAAGCTTCTACTGGACAAGAGAAGCTGAGGTTTCTGCAGGAACGACAAGGGCTAGAGACTTCCCCTTTGGAGGACGGATCCCTCACGCCGTGGAGAGTCGTACATAAGTGTTTTGCCGCCGAAAGGATGCCAACAAGCCTGGCTAGCTGCAAATCGTTTGGTTAGCGTTTTTGGATGCTGCTGTGGCCCAGGAAGGACCAGGATATCGCAAATTGCGCCAGGAGACAGAGGGGACGTCGAGCAAGACAAGGAGCCCTCTCAGCAGCAGGTAGCACCCGAAGAAGTGCCAGAAACAGGCACTACGAGGATGCGTGAAACGGTGCTCACCCGAAGTTACACAAAGGAGTCCAACGTCGCCGGAGACCAACTTAGAAAGTCGTGCAATGCAGGTTAGAGTGCCGTGGACGCAGGCTTGGCTGTGCACAAAGGATTTCCGCCGGAAATGCACAGGGGCCGGAGTAGCTGCTAAAGTCGCGGTTCCCAGCAATGCAGTCTGGCGTGGGGAGGCAAGGACTTACCTCCACCAAACTTGGACTGAAGAGTCACTGGACTGTGGGAGTCACTTGGACAGAGTTGCTGGATTCAAGGGACCTCGCTCGTCGTGCTGAGAGGAGACCCAAGGGACCGGTAATGCAGCTTTTTGGTGCCTGCGGTTGCAGGGGGAAGATTCCGTCGACCCACGGGACATTTCTTCGGAGCTTCTAGTGCAGAGAGGAGGCAGACTACCCCCACAGCATGCACCACCAGGAAAACAGTTGAGAAGGCGGCAGGATCAGTGTTACAGAGTTGCAGTAGTCGTCTTTGCTACTATGTTGCAGTTTTGCAGGCTTCCAGCGCGGTCAGCTGTCGATTCCTTGGTAGAAGGTGAAGAGAGAGATGCAGAGGAACTCGGATGAGCTCTTGCATTCGTTATCTAAAGTTTCCCCAGAGACAGAGACCCTAAATAGCCAGAAAAGAGGGTTTGGCTACCTAGGAGAGAGGATAGGCTAGCAACACCTGAAGGAGCCTATCAGAAGGAGTCTCTGACGTCACCTGGTGGCACTGGCCACTCAGAGCAGTCCAGTGTGCCAGCAGCACCTCTGTTTCCAAGATGGCAGAGGTCTGGAGCACAATGGAGGAGCTCTGGACACCTCCCAGGGGAGGTGCAGGTCAGGGGAGTGGTCACTCCCCTTTTCTTTGTCCAGTTTCGCGCCAGAGCAGGGCTAAGGGGTACCCTGAACCGGTGTAGACTGGCTTATGCAGAATTGGGCACATCTGTGCCCAAGAAAGCATTTCCAGAGGCTGGGGGAGGCTACTCCTCCCCTGCCTTCACACCATTTTCCAAAGGGAGAGGGTGTAACACCCTCTCTCAGAGGAAGTTCTTTGTTCTGCCATCCTGGGCCAGGCCTGGCTGGACCCCAGGAGGGCAGATGGCTGTCTGAGGGGTTGGCAGCAGCAGCAGCTGCAGTGAAACCCCAGGAAAGGTAGTTTGGCAGTACCAGGGTCTGTGCTACAGACCACTGGGATCATGGGATTGTGCCAACTATGCCAGGATGGCATAGAGGGGGCAATTCCATGATTGTAGGAGGCTGGACTGGCTTGTAGTGAGTACCAAGGGGTACTTGCACCTTGTACCAGGCCCAGTTATCCCTTATTAGTGTATAGGGTGTCTAGCAGCTTAGGCTGATAGATAATGGTAGCTTAGCAGAGCAGCTTAGGCTGAACTAGGAGACGTGTGAAGCTACTACAGTACCACTTAGTGTCATATGCACAATATCATAAGAAAACACAATACACAATTATATTAAAAATAAAGGTACTTTATTTTTATGACAATATGCCAAAGTATCTTAGAGTGTACCCTCAGTGAGAGGATAGGAAATATACACAAGATATATATACACAATAGCAAAAATAAGCAGTATAGTCTTAGAAAACAGTGCAAACAACGTATAGTTACAATAGGATGCAATGGGGAAACATAGGGATAGGGGCAACACAAACCATATACTCCAGAAGTGGAATGCGAACCACGAATGGACCCCAAACCTATGTGACCTTGTAGAGGGTCGCTGGGACTATTAGAAAATAGTGAGAGTTAGAAAAATAACCCTCCCCAAGACCCTGAAAAGTGAGTGCAAAGTGCACCAAAGTTCCCCTAAGGACAAAATAGTCGTGTTAGAGGGAGAATGCAAGGAAAACACAAATCAGCAATGCAACAGCGATGGATTCCTGTCTGAAGGTACCTGTGGAACAAGGGGACCAAGTCCAAAAGTCACAAGCAGCTCGGAGATGGGCAGATGCCCAAGAAATGCCAGCGGTTGGTGCAAAGAAGCTCTTACTAGGCTGAAGAACTGTGAATACTGCAGGAACGACAAGGGCTAGAGACTTCCCCTTTGGAGGATGGATCCCCCACGCCTTGGAGAGTCGTGCAGAAGTGTTTTCCCGCCGGATGAACGCCAACAAGCCTTGCTACACGCAAATCGTGCGTTTGGCGTTTTTGGACGCTGCTGGGGCCCAGGAGGGACCAGGAGGTCGCAAATTGGACCTGCAGAGAGAGGGGACGTCGAGCAAGACAAAGAGCCCTCACAGAAGCAGGTAGCACCCGGAGAAGTGCCAGAAACAGGCACTACGAGGATGCGTGAAATGGTGCTCGCCGAAGTTGCACAAAGGAGTCCCACGTCGCCGGAGACCAACTTAGAAAGTCGTGCAATGCAGGTTAGAGTGCCGTGGACCCAGGCTTGGCTGTGCACGAAGGATTTCCGCCGGAAGTGCACAGGGGCCGGAGTAGCTTGCAAAGTCGCGGTTCCCAGCAATGCAGCCCAGCGAGGTGAGGCAAGGACTTACCTCCACCAAACTTGGGCTGAAGAGTCACTGGACTGTGGGGGTCACTTGGACGGTGTTGCTGGATTCGAGGGACCTCGCTCGTCGTGCTGAGAGGAGACCCAAGGGACCGGAGATGCAGCTTTTTGGTGCCTGCGGTTGCAGGGGGAAGATTCCGTCGACCCACGGGAGATTTCTTCGGAGCTTCTGGTGCAGAGAGGAGGCAGACTACCCCCACAGCATGCACAAGCAGGAAAACAGTCGAGAAGGCGGCAGGATCAGCGTTACAGAGTTGCAGTAGTCGTCTTTGCTACTATGTTGCAGGTTTGCAGGCTTCCAGCGCGGTCAGCGGTCGATTCCTTATCAGAAGGTGAAGATGGAGATGCAGAGGAACTCGGCTGAGCTCATGCATTCGTTATCTGAAGTTTCCCCAGAGACAGAGACCCTAAATAGCCAGAAAAGAGGGTTTGGCTACCTAGGAGAGAGGAAAGGCTACTAACACCTGAAGGAGCCTATCAGCAGGAGTCTCTGACGTCACCTGGTGGCACTGGCCACTCAGAGCAGTCCAGTGTGCCAGCAGCACCTCTGTTTCCAAGATGGCAGAGGTCTGGAGCACACTGGAGGAGCTCTGGACACCTCCCAGGGGAGGTGCAGGTCAGGGGAGTGGTCACTCCCCTTTCCTTTGTCCAGTTTCGCGCCAGAGCAGGGGCTAAGGGGTCCCTGAACCGGTGTAGACTGGCTTATGCAGAATTGGGCACATCTGTGCCCAACAAAGCATTTCCAGAGGCTGGGGGAGGCTACTCCTCCCCTGCCTTCACACCATTTTCCAAAGGGAGAGGGTGTCACACCCTCTCTCAGAGGAAGTTCTTTGTTCTGCCATCCTGGGCCAGGCCTGGCTGGACCCCAGGAGGGCAGCTGCCTGTCTGAGGGGTTGGCAGCAGCAGCAGCTGCAGTGAAACCCCAGGAAGGTCAGTCTGGCAGTACCAGGGTCTGTGCTACAGACCACTGGGATCATGGAATTGTACCAACAATGCCAGGATGGCATAGAGGGGGCAATTCCATGATCATAGACATGTTACATGGCCATATTCGGAGTTACCATGGTGAAGCTACATATAGGTAGTGACCTATATGTAGTGCACGCGTGTAATGGTGTCCCCGCACTCACAAAGTTCAGTGAATTGGCTCTGAACAATGTGGGGGCACCTTGGCTAGTGCCAGGGTGCCCTCACACTAAGTAACTTTGCACCTAACCTTTACCAGGTAAAGGTTAGACATATAGGTGACTTATAAGTTACTTAAGTGCAGTGAAAAATGGCTGTGAAATAACGTGGACGTTATTTCACTCAGGCTGCAGTGGCAGGCCTGTGTAAGAATTGTCAGAGCTCCCTATGGGTGGCAAAAGAAATGCTGCAGCCCATAGGGATCTCCTGGAACCCCAATACCCTGGGTACCTCAGTACCATATACTAGGGAATTATAAGGGTGTTCCAGTAAGCCAATGTAAATTGGTAAAAATGGTCACTAGCCTGTCAGTGACAATTTGAAAGTAATGAGAGAGCATAACCACTGAGGTTCTGGTTAGCAGAGCCTCAGTGAGACAGTTAGGCACCACACAGGGAACATATACATGCACACCTATGAGCACTGGGGCCCTGTGTGACAGGGTCCCAGTGACACATACATATAGGCCACAAACCTATGAGCACTGGGGTCCTGACTAGCAGGATCCCAGTGACACATAACAACCATACTGAAAACATGGTGTTTTCACTATGAGCACGGAGGCCTGGCTATCAGGATCCCAGTGAGACAGTGAAAACAGTGACAAACACCCTGACATACACTCACAAACAGGCCAAAAGTGGGGGTAACAAGGCTAGAAAGAGGCTACCTTCTCACACAACCCCCCCCCAAACGAAGGACAATAAGGCTAACCTTGGCCAGTTGAGACTTTATTGTCTAAGTGGTGATAAGTAGAGAGTAGCTCTGCAATAGACTGGTTACTCCCTTTATCATCCACTATATGGTTACTTCCCTGTGGGGATGTATACCACCCTGTTTGAAGTTTTTTAGCTAAGCAACAATGTGAAGATGTATTTTCAGAGTTTCTATCAGTAAGTTTTAGTTTAGAGCAGTGGGAATTGTCCACTGAACCTATTTGTAGTGATGGAAATGCCAGACAGGGATGCTGTCTCAGAAAAGCCATAGCTGGGCAAAAACTTTGTCCATGTGGCTGGAAGAGAGAACAGGGATGCTGTTTCTCTTGGGTTGGAGCAGGGCAGGGATGCTGTCCTATGAGCTCCACACTAGGGCAGGGATGCTGTCCTAAGTGTTGTGAGGCAGTGCAGGGTTTCTGCACTAAAGTTTCTCTGGGAGGGTTGGAGGGATGCTCCATGTTAACTAAAATGGTGCTCTTTTTCTCACCAATGTTAGTTATCCCACAGAGAGGTACTTCCACCTCAGGGAGTCCAGCTTTGCCAGCTGATGATTCCCTTGGAACAGGTACCACCCCAGGAGAGGTTTCTCCCACCACAGGAATGGTATCCTGAATGGTAGGGTGGTTAGGGGATACTGTGATACCCTTTTTACCTGTTGATGGAGAGGGATCCTGAGTTTTCAGGCCTTCTCTCCTTTGCTTTTTCATTTCACTTGAAATGAGAGGGAACAATTCCTCAGGGATGCCCAGCATGGCTGCATGGGCATAAAACTCTACATCAGCCCAACCTGAGGCCTCTAGGTCATTACCTAAGAGACAGTCTACAGGTAAGCTAGGTGATACCACCACCTGCTTAGGGCCAGTAACTCCACCCCAACTAAACTGAATTATAGCTAAGGGAAGAAACTTAGTGGAGTTATGGACATCAATAATCTTATACTGTTGTCCAATGATGTGTTGTTCAGGAGGCACTCGGTTTTCAGTCACCAAAGTGAAACTGGCACCTGTGTCCCTGTAGGCCAAGGCCTCAACACCATTTATTGAAACTGTCTGCCTGTACTTATCCATTGTAAGGGGACAAGCAGCCAGTGTGGCAAGGCCAATGCCACTAGGTGTGACAGAAACTGTCTTGGGACTGATGACATCAGTTTCCACTATGGACCCATAAGTGAACCCAACTACACCCTTTGCTTGACTGTTGCCAGCAGTCCCACCACTAGTACCACTACTGCTAGGGGCACTAGAGCTTGATGTATTAGTGGTGGTAGGCTCAGGGGGTTTACCTGGACAGGACTTATCCCCTGGCCTATGGCCTCTATTTTTACACACAAAGCACCAAGGCTTTTTAATGTGTGCAGGTTGGGAAGAAGAGGAAGAATTTGTTTTATCCCCACCCTCTGAAGAGTGTTTAAGATTTGAAGTGGGATCTTTGGTTTTACCCTTATCCCCATGCTTATCTTGAGATTTTTCACCATCTTTCTTCTTATTGCCATCTTTGTCACCCCCTGTATGAACTTTTCTGTTCACCCTTGTTCTGACCCATTTGTCTGCCTTCTTTCCCAATTCTTGGGGAGAGGTCAGATCAGAGTCTACCAGGTACTGGTGCAACAAATCAGACACACAATTATTAAGTATATGCTCTCTCAGGATTGTGTTATACAGGCTTTCATAATCAGTAACTTTACTGCCATGTAACCACCCCTCCAAGGCCTTCACTGCCTGGTCAATGAAATCAACCCAGTCTTGTGAAGACTCCTTTTTGGTCTCTCTGAACTTTATCCTGTACTGTTCAGTGGTTAAGCCATAACCATCCAGGAGTGCATTCTTAAGAACTGTAAAATTATTGGCATCACTTTCTTTCACAGTAAGGAGCCTATCCCTACCCTTTCCACTAAATGATAGCCATAGGATAGCAGCCCACTGCTTTTGAGGGACATCCTGTACAGCACAGGCCCTCTCAAGTGCAGCAAACCACTTGTTAATGTCATCCCCCTCCTTATAAGGGGGAACTATCTTGTGCAGATTCCTGGAATCATGCTCTTTTGCAGGATGACTATGGGGAATACTGCTGCTGCCACCATGGGTATCTAAACCCAACTTCTGTCTTTCCTTCTCTAATTCTAAAGACTGTCTATCCAAATCCAGCTGTTGCTTCTTGAGCTTCAGTCTGGTTTGTTCCACTCTCAATCTATTGAGCTCCCTTTCTAACAATCTGTCATCAGGGTGGGTGGGAGGGACATTTCTAGATACAGAGGTATGATGGGAATGAACAGAAGGAGACCTGTCTCTTACAGAGGGCACCCTAACAGCTTGGCTACCAGTATAATGTGAGAGCACACCATCAGTATGGTGTGATTCAACCTCTGTACCAACTATGCTAGACTGTCTAGTAATGGGCAGGCTGAGAAGTTTCTTTCCTGAACCTTTTCCTGGGGGAGTCCCTGGATCAGATTGAGAACCATTAGCTACTTTTTCACCAGATTGGGCACTTATGGCCTTATCCTGGACTCTAAGCATGTTAATTAACAGTTCTAAGGAAGGATTCTTCCCTACACTCAAACCTCTCTCTATGCAGAGACTCCTTGCTCCTTTCCAGCTAAGGTGATCATATGCAAGTTTGGACAGTTCAACATTTTGGCCTGTGCCAGACATTTTTAGAGAGAGTTAAAGTGATAGACAAAGAGAAAAAAGTTTTCAGAACTTTTTGGAAAGACAGAAAAAACTTTTTAAACTTTTAAGAACTTTTTGAAAGTTTAGAAGTACTTTTCAGCACTTAGAAAAGAGTGAAAAGAGGAAATGCAAAACTTTTTGGCTATGTGTATATACACTGACCTTGTTTTGTATATTTTTCTCTTATGAAAAGTACAATGACAAGAGTGGTAAGTAGTCTCAAAGCACTTATCCCACCACTGCACAACCAATGTAGGAGGCTGGACTGGCTTGTAGTGAGTACCAAGGGGTACTTGCACCTTGTACCAGGCCCAGTTATCCCTTATTAGTGTATAGGGTGTCTAGCAGCTTAGGCTGATAGATAATGGTAGCTTAGCAGAGCAGCTTAGGCTGAACTAGGAGACGTGTGAAGCTACTACAGTACCACTTAGTGTCATATGCACAATATCATAAGAAAACACAATACACAATTATATTAAAAATAAAGGTACTTTATTTTTATGACAATATGCCAAAGTATCTTAGAGTGTACCCTCAGTGAGAGGATAGGAAATATACACAAGATATATATACACAATAGCAAAAATAAGCAGTATAGTCTTAGAAAACAGTGCAAACAACGTATAGTTACAATAGGATGCAATGGGGAAACATAGGGATAGGGGCAACACAAACCATATACTCCAGAAGTGGAATGCGAACCACGAATGGACCCCAAACCTATGTGACCTTGTAGAGGGTCGCTGGGACTATTAGAAAATAGTGAGAGTTAGAAAAATAACCCTCCCCAAGACCCTGAAAAGTGAGTGCAAAGTGCACCAAAGTTCCCCTAAGGACAAAATAGTCGTGTTAGAGGGAGAATGCAAGGAAAACACAAATCAGCAATGCAACAGCGATGGATTCCTGTCTGAAGGTACCTGTGGAACAAGGGGACCAAGTCCAAAAGTCACAAGCAGCTCGGAGATGGGCAGATGCCCAAGAAATGCCAGCGGTTGGTGCAAAGAAGCTCTTACTAGGCTGAAGAACTGTGAATACTGCAGGAACGACAAGGGCTAGAGACTTCCCCTTTGGAGGATGGATCCCACACGCCTTGGAGAGTCGTGCAGAAGTGTTTTCCCGCCGGATGAACGCCAACAAGCCTTGCTACACGCAAATCGTGCGTTTGGCGTTTTTGGACGCTGCTGGGGCCCAGGAGGGACCAGGAGGTCGCAAATTGGACCTGCAGAGAGAGGGGACGTCGAGCAAGACAAAGAGCCCTCACTGAAGCAGGTAGCACCCGGAGAAGTGCCAGAAACAGGCACTACGAGGATGCGTGAAATGGTGCTCGCCGAAGTTGCACAAAGGAGTCCCACGTCGCCGGAGACCAACTTAGAAAGTCGTGCAATGCAGGTTAGAGTGCCGTGGACCCAGGCTTGGCTGTGCACGAAGGATTTCCGCCGGAAGTGCACAGGGGCCGGAGTAGCTTGCAAAGTCGCGGTTCCCAGCAATGCAGCCCAGCGAGGTGAGGCAAGGACTTACCTCCACCAAACTTGGGCTGAAGAGTCACTGGACTGTGGGGGTCACTTGGACGGTGTTGCTGGATTCGAGGGACCTCGCTCGTCGTGCTGAGAGGAGACCCAAGGGACCGGAGATGCAGCTTTTTGGTGCCTGCGGTTGCAGGGGGAAGATTCCGTCGACCCACGGGAGATTTCTTCGGAGCTTCTGGTGCAGAGAGGAGGCAGACTACCCCCACAGCATGCACAAGCAGGAAAACAGTCGAGAAGGCGGCAGGATCAGCGTTACAGAGTTGCAGTAGTCGTCTTTGCTACTATGTTGCAGGTTTGCAGGCTTCCAGCGCGGTCAGCGGTCGATTCCTTATCAGAAGGTGAAGAGGGAGATGCAGAGGAACTCGGCTGAGCTCATGCATTCGTTATCTGAAGTTTCCCCAGAGACAGAGACCCTAAATAGCCAGAAAAGAGGGTTTGGCTACCTAGGAGAGAGGAAAGGCTACTAACACCTGAAGGAGCCTATCAGCAGGAGTCTCTGACGTCACCTGGTGGCACTGGCCACTCAGAGCAGTCCAGTGTGCCAGCAGCACCTCTGTTTCCAAGATGGCAGAGGTCTGGAGCACACTGGAGGAGCTCTGGACACCTCCCAGGGGAGGTGCAGGTCAGGGGAGTGGTCACTCCCCTTTCCTTTGTCCAGTTTCGCGCCAGAGCAGGGGCTAAGGGGTCCCTGAACCGGTGTAGACTGGCTTATGCAGAATTGGGCACATCTGTGCCCAACAAAGCATTTCCAGAGGCTGGGGGAGGCTACTCCTCCCCTGCCTTCACACCATTTTCCAAAGGGAGAGGGTGTCACACCCTCTCTCAGAGGAAGTTCTTTGTTCTGCCATCCTGGGCCAGGCCTGGCTGGACCCCAGGAGGGCAGCTGCCTGTCTGAGGGGTTGGCAGCAGCAGCAGCTGCAGTGAAACCCCAGGAAGGTCAGTCTGGCAGTACCAGGGTCTGTGCTACAGACCACTGGGATCATGGAATTGTACCAACAATGCCAGGATGGCATAGAGGGGGCAATTCCATGATCATAGACATGTTACATGGCCATATTCGGAGTTACCATGGTGAAGCTACATATAGGTAGTGACCTATATGTAGTGCACGCGTGTAATGGTGTCCCCGCACTCACAAAGTTCAGTGAATTGGCTCTGAACAATGTGGGGGCACCTTGGCTAGTGCCAGGGTGCCCTCACACTAAGTAACTTTGCACCTAACCTTTACCAGGTAAAGGTTAGACATATAGGTGACTTATAAGTTACTTAAGTGCAGTGAAAAATGGCTGTGAAATAACGTGGACGTTATTTCACTCAGGCTGCAGTGGCAGGCCTGTGTAAGAATTGTCAGAGCTCCCTATGGGTGGCAAAAGAAATGCTGCAGCCCATAGGGATCTCCTGGAACCCCAATACCCTGGGTACCTCAGTACCATATACTAGGGAATTATAAGGGTGTTCCAGTAAGCCAATGTAAATTGGTAAAAATGGTCACTAGCCTGTCAGTGACAATTTGAAAGTAATGAGAGAGCATAACCACTGAGGTTCTGGTTAGCAGAGCCTCAGTGAGACAGTTAGGCACCACACAGGGAACATATACATGCACACCTATGAGCACTGGGGCCCTGTGTGACAGGGTCCCAGTGACACATACATATAGGCCACAAACCTATGAGCACTGGGGTCCTGACTAGCAGGATCCCAGTGACACATAACAACCATACTGAAAACATGGTGTTTTCACTATGAGCACGGAGGCCTGGCTATCAGGATCCCAGTGAGACAGTGAAAACAGTGACAAACACCCTGACATACACTCACAAACAGGCCAAAAGTGGGGGTAACAAGGCTAGAAAGAGGCTACCTTCTCACAATGATCATAAACATGTTACATGGCCATATTCGGAGTTACCATTGTGAAGCTACATATAGGTAGTGACCTATATGTAGTGCACGAGTGTAATGGTGTCCCGGACTCACAAAGTCTGGGGAATTGGCCCTGAACAATGTGGGGGCACCTTGGCTAGTGCCAGGGTGTCCTCACACTAAGTAACTTTGCACCTAACCTTTACCAGGTAAAGGTTAGACATATAGGTGACTTATAAGTTACTTAAGTGCAGTGTAAAATGGCTGTGAAATAACGTGGACGTTATTTCACTCAGGCTGCAGTGGCAGGCCTGTGTAAGAATTGTCAGAGCTCCCTATGGGTGGCAAAAGAAATGCTGCAGCCCATAGGGATCTCCTGGAACCCCAATAACCTGGGTACCTCAGTACCATATACTAGGGAATTATAAGGGTGTTCCAGTAAGCCAATGTAAATTGGTAAAATTGGTCACTAGCCTGTTAGTGACAATTTGAAAGAAACGAGAGAGCATAACCACTCAGGTTCTGATTAGCAGAGCCTCAGTGAGACAGTTAGTCACTACACAGGTAACACATTCAGGCACACTTATGAGCACTGGGGCCCTGGGTGACAGGGTCCCAGTGACACATACAACTAAAACAACATATATACAGTGAAAAATGGGGGTAACATGCCAGGCAAGATGGTACTTTCCTACACTAGTTCAGCCTAAGCTGCTCTGCTAAGCTACCATTATCTATCAGCCTAAGCTGCTAGACACCCTATACACTAATAAGCGATACCTGGGCCTGGTGCAAGGTGTAAGTACCCCTTGGTACTCACTACAAGCAAGTCCAGCCTCCTACATTAAGCCATAACCATCTAGGAGTGCATTCTTAAGAACTGCAAAATTATTGGCATCACTTTCTTTCACAGTAAGGAGCCTATCCCTACCCTTTCCACTAAATGATAGCCATGGGATAGCAGCCCACTGCCTTTGAGGGACATCCTGTACAACACAGGCCCTCTCAAGTGCAGCAAACCACTTGTTAATGTCATCCCCCTCCTTATAAGGGGGAACTAACTTGTGCAGATACCTGGAATCATGCTCTTTTGCAGGATGACTATGGAGAATACTGCTGCTGCCACCATGGGTTTCTAAACCCAATTTCTGTCTTTCTCTTTCCACTTCCAAGGACTGTATATCCAAATCCAGCTGTTGCTTCTTGAGCTTCAGTCTGGTTTGTTCCACTCTCAATCTATTGAGCTCCCTTTCTAACACTCTGTCATCAGGGTGGGTGGGTGGGACATGCTTTGAAACAGAAGTATGGTGAGAATGAACAGAAGGAGACCTGTCCCTAACAGATGGCACCCTAACAGCCTGGCTAACAGAAACATCACTTCTACTATGATGAGAAGGAATACTTTTGCTATGATGTGAGACAACACTATCAGTATGGTGTGACTCTACATCAGTACCAACTATGCTAAGTTGTCTGATAATGAGCAGGCTAGGAAGTTTCTTTTCTGAATCTTTTTGTAGGGGTGTCCCAGGGTCAGATTGGGAACTATTAGCTACTTTTTCAATAGAAGTGGCACCTCTGGCTTTATCCTGTTCAACAAGCATGTTAACCAACAGTTCTCTGGAGGGATTCTTCCCTACACTTAAACCTCTTTCTATGCAGAGACTCCTTGCTCCTTTCCAGCTAAGGTGATCATAAGCAAGTTTGGACAGATCAACAGTTTGGCCTGTGCCAGACATTTTAGAAAGTGTTTAAGTGATAGAAAAAGAAAGAAAAAGTTTTTAGAACTTTTAGAAAGACAGAAAAAAACTTTTAAAACTTTTTAAGAACTTTTTAGAAAGTTTAGAGGTACTTTTCAGCACTTTAGAAAAGAAGTGAGAAAAGAAAAGCAAAACTTTTTATACACTGAACTTGTTTTGTATATTTTTCTCTTATGAAAAGTACAATGACAAAAGTGGTAAGTAGTTGCAAAGTACTTATCCCACCGCTGCACAACCAATGTAGGAGGCTGGACTGGCTTGTAGTGAGTACCAAGGGGTACTTACACCTTGCACCAGGCCCAGGTATCCCTTATTAGTGTATAGGGTGTCTAGCAGCTTAGGCTGATAGATAATGGTAGCTTAGCAGAGCAGCTTAGGCTGAACTAGGAGACGAGTGAAGCTCCTACAGTACCACCAGTGTCATATGCACAATATCATAAGAAAACACAATACACAGATATACTAAAAATAAAGGTCCTTTATTTTTATGACAATATGCCAAAGTATCTCAGTGAGTACCCTCAGTATGAGGATAGCAAATACACACAAGATATATGTACACAATACCAAAAATATGCAGTATAGTCTTAGGAAACAGTGCAAACAATGTATAGTTACAATAGCATGCAATGGGGACACATAGGGATAGGGGCAACACAAACCATATACTCCAAAAGTGGAATGCGAACCACGAATGGACCCCAAACCTATGTGACCTTGTAGAGGGTCGCTGGGACTGTAAGAAAACAGTGAGGGTTAGAAAAATAGCCCACCCCAAGACCCTGAAAAGTGAGTGCAAAGTGCACTAAAGTTCCCCAAAGGACACAGAAGTCGTGATAGGGGAATTCTGCGGGAAAGACACAAACCAGCAATGCAACAACGATGGATTTCCAAACGAGGGTACCTGTGGAACAAGGGGACCAAGTCCAAAAGTCACAAGCAATTTGGAGATCGGCAGATGCCCAGGAAATGCCAGCTGTGGGTGCAAAGAAGCTTCTACTAGGCAGTAGAAGCTGAGGATTCTGCAGGAACGACAAGGGCTAGAAACTTCCCCTTTGGAGGATGGATTTCCCACGTCGTGAAGAGTCGTGCAGAAGTGTTTTCCCGCCGAAAGACCGCCAACAAGCCTTGCTAGCTGCAAATCGTGCGGTTAGGGTTTTTGGATGCTGCTGTGGCCTAGGAGGGACCAGGATGTCGCCAATTGCGTCAGGGGACAGAGGGGGTGCCCAGCAAGATAAGGAGCCCTCTCAGAAGCAGGCAGCACCCGCAGAAGTGCCGGAACAGGCACTACGAAGAGGAGTGAAACGTTGCTCACCCGAAGTTGCACAAAGGAGTCCCACGCCGTCGGAGGACAACTTAGAAAGTCATGCAATGCAGGTTAGAGTGCCGTGGAACCAGGCTTGGCTGTGCACAAAGGATTTCCGCCGGAAGTGCACAGAGGCCGGAGTAGCTGCAAAAGACACAGTTCCCAGCAATGCAGTCTGGCGTGGGGAGGCAAGGACTTACCTCCACCAAACTTGGACTGAAGAGTCACTGGACTGTGGGAGTCACTTGGACAGAGTTGCTGGATTCAAGGGACCTCACTCGTTGTGCTTAGAGGAGACCCAGGGGACCGGTTGTAGGAAAGTACCATCTTGCCTGGCATGTTACCCCCATTTGTCACTGTATATATGTTGTTTTAGTTGTATGTGTCACTGGGACCCTGCTAGTCAGGGCCCCAGTGCTCATAAGTGTGCCTGAATGTGTTACCTTTGTTATGACTAACTGTCTCACTGAGGCTCTGCTAACCAGAACCTCAGTGGTTATGCTCTCTCATTTCTTTCAAATTGTCACTAACAGGCTAGTGACCAATTTTACCAATTTACATTGGCTTAATGTGTAGGAAAGTATATCTTGCCTGGCATGTTACCCCCATTTTTCACTGTATATATGTTGTTTTAGTTGTATGTGTCAATGGGACCCTGTCAGCCAGGGCCCCCAGTGCTCATAAGTGTGCCTGAATGTGTTACCTGTGAAGTGACTAACTGTCTCACTGAGGCTCTGCTAATCAGAACCTCAGTGGTTATGCTCTCTCATTTCTTTCAAATTGTCACTAACAGGCTAGTGACCAATTTTACCAATTTACATTGGCTTACTGGAACACCCTTATAATTCCCTAGTATATGGTACTGATGTACCAGGGTATTGGGGTTCCAGGAGATCCCTATGGGCTGCAGCATTTCTTTTGCCACCCATAGGGAGCTCTGACAATTCTTACACAGGCCTGCCACTGCAGGCTGAGTGAAATAACGTCCACGTTATTTCACAGCCATTTTACACTGCACTTAAGTAACTTATAAGTCACCTATATGTCTAACCTTTACCTGGTAAAGGTTAGGTGCAAAGTTACTTAGTGTGAGGGCACCCTGGCACTAGCCAAGGTGCCCCCACATTGTTCAGGGCCAATTCCCCGGACTTTGTGAGTGCGGGGACACCATTACACGCGTGCACTACATATAGGTCACTACCTATATGTAGCTTCACAATGGTAACTCCGAATATGGCCATGTAACATATCTATAATCATGGAATTGCCCCCTCTATGCCATCCTGGCATAGTTGGCACAATCCCATGATCCCAGTGGTCTGTAGCACAGACCCTGGTACTGCCAAACTGCCTTTCCCGGGGTTTCACTGCAGCTGCTGCTGCTCCCAACCCCTCAGACAGGCTTCTGCCCTCCTGGGGTCCAGCCAGGCCTGGCCCAGGATGGCAGAACAAAGGACTTCCTCTGAGAGAGGGTGTTACACCCTCTCCCTTTGGAAAACTGTGTGAAGGCAGGGGAGGAGTAGCCTCCCCCAGCCTCTGGAAATGCTTTCATGGGCACACATGGTGCCCATTTCTGCATAAGCCAGTCTACACCGGCTCAGGGACCCCTTAGCCCTGCTCTGGCGTGAAACTGGACAAAGGAAAGGGGAGTGACCACTCTCCTGACCTGCACCTCCCCTGGGAGGTTTCCAGAGCTCCTCCAGTGTGCTCCAGACCTCTGCCATCTTGGAAACAGAGGTGCTGCTGGCACACTGGACTGCTCTGAGTGGCCAGTGCCATCGGGTGACGTCAGAGACTCCTTCTGATAGGCTCCTTCAGGTGTTGCTAGCCTATCCTCTCTCATAGGTAGCCAAACCCTCTTTTCTGGCTATTTAGGGTCTCTGTCTCTTGGGATTCCTTAGATAACGAATGCAAGAGCTCATCCGAGTTCCTCTGCATCTCTCTCTTCACCTTCTGCCAAGGAATCGACTGCTGACCGCGCTGGAAGCCTGCAAAACTGCAACATAGTAGCGAAGACGACTACTGCAACTCTGTAACGCTGATCCTGCCGCCTTCTCGACTGTTTTCCTGGTGGTGCATGCTGTGGGGGTAGTCTGCCTCCTCTCTGCACTAGAAGCTCCAAAGAAATCTCCCGTGGGTCGACGGAATCGTCCCCCTGCAACCGCAGGCACCAAAGAACTGCATCACCGGTCCCCTGGGTCTCCTCTCAGCACAACAAGCGAGGTCCCTTGAATCCAGCAACTCTGTCCAAGTGACTCCCACAGTCCAGTGACTCTTCAGTCCAAGTTTGGTGGAGGTAAGTCCTTGCCTCCCCACGCCAGACTGCATTGCTGGGAACTGTGACTTTTGCAGCTACTCCGGCCTCCGTGCACTTCCGGCGGAAATCCTTTGTGCACAGTCCAGCCTGGGTCCACAGCACTCTAACCTGCATTGCACGACCTCCTAAGTTGTTCTCCGGCGACGTGGGACTCCTTTGTGCGACTTAGGGTGAGCACTGTTTCACGCATCCTCGTAGTGCCTGTTTCTGGCACTTCTGCAGGTGCTGCCTGCTGCTGAGAGGGCTCCTTGTCTTGCTCGACGCCCCTTCTGTCCCCTGACGCAATTGGCGACATCTTGGTCCCTCCTGGGCCACAGCAGCATCCAAAAACCCTTACCGCACGATTTGCAGCTAGCAAGGCTTGCTGGTGGTCTTTCGGCGGGAAAACACTTCTGCACAACTCTCCACGGCGTGAGGGATACGTCCTCCAAAGGGGAAGTCTCTAGCCCTTGTTGTTCCTGCAGAAACCTAAGCTTCTACTGTCCAGTAGCAGCTTCTTTGCACCCACAGCTGGCATTTCCTGGGCATCTGCCCATCTCCGACTTGCTTGTGACTTTTGGACTTGGTCCCCTTGTTCCACAGGTACCCTCGACTGGAAATCCATAGTTGTTGCATTGCTGGTTTGTGTCTTTCCTGCAGAATTCCCCTATCACGACTTCTATGTCCTTTGGGGAACTTTAGTGCACTTTGCACTCACTTTTCAGGGTCTTGGGGTGGGCTATTTTTCTAACCCTTACTATTTTCTAATAGTCCCAGCGACCCTCTACAAGGTCATATAGGTTTGGGGTCCATTCGTGGTTCGCATTCCACTTTTGGAGTATATGGTTTGTGTTGCCCCTATCCCTATGTGTCCCCATTGCATCCTATGGTAACTATACATTGTTTGCACTGTTTTCTAATACTGTTACTGCATATTTTGGTATTGTGTACATATATCTTGTGTATATTTGCTATCCTCATACTGAGGGTACACTCTGAGATACTTTGGCATATTGTCATAAAAATAAAGTACCTTTATTTTTAGTATATCTGTGTATTGTGTTTTCTTATGATATTGTGCATATGACACTAAGTGGTACTGTAGGAGCTTCACTCGTCTCCTAGTTCAGCCTAAGCTGCTCTGCTAAGCTACCATTATCTATCAGCCTATGCTGCTAGACACCATATACACTAATAAGGGATAACTGGGCCTGGTGCAAGGTGCAAGTACCCCTTGGTACTCACTACAAGCCAGTCCAGCCTCCTACATTGGTTGTGCAGCGGTGGGATAAGTGCTTTGAGACTACTTACCACTCTTGTCATTGTACTTTTCATAAGAGAAAAATATACAAAACAAGTTCAGTGTATATACAGATAACCAAAAAGTTTAGCATTTCCTCTTTTCACTCTTTTCTAAGTGCTGAAAAGTACTTCTAAACTTTCTAAAAAGTTCTAAAAAGTTTTTAAAAGTTTTTTTCTGTATTTCTAAAAAGTTCTGAAAACTTTTTTCTCTTTTTCTATCACTTTAACTCTCTCTAAAAATGTCTGGCACAGGCCAAAATGTTGATCTGTCCAAACTTGCATATGAGCACCTTAGCTGGAAAGGAGCAAGGAGTCTCTGTGTAGAGAGAGGTTTGAGTGTAGGGAAGAATCCTTCCTTGGAATTATTGCTTAACATGCTTAGAGAACAAGATAAGGCCAAAAGGGCCCCATCTGTTGAAAAAGTAGCTAATGGTTCCCAATCTGATCCAGGGACACCCCTAGGAAAAGATTCAGGAAAGAAACTTCAGAGCCTGCCCATTACTAGACAGTCTAGCATAATTGGTACTGATGTAGAGTCACACCATACAGATAGTGTTGTCTCACATCATAGCAAGAGCATTCATTCTCACCACAGTAGAAGTGATGTTTCTGTTAACCAAGCTGTTAGGGTGCCTTCTGTAAGGGACAGGTCTCCTTCTGTCCATTCTCACCATACTTCTGTTTCAAGGCATGTCCCTCCCACCCACCCTGATGACAGACTGTTAGAGAGGGAGCTCAATAGATTGAGAGTGGAACAAACCAGACTGAAGCTCAAGAAGCAACAGATGGATTTGGATAGACAAACCTTAGAAGTAGAGAAGGAGAGACAGAAGTTGGGTTTAGAAACCCATGGTGGCAGCAGCAGTATTCCCCATAGTCATCCAGCAAAAGAGCATGATTCCAGGAATCTGCACAATATAGTTCCCCCTTATAAGGAGGGGGATGACATTAACAAGTGGTTTGCTGCACTTGAGAGGGCCTGTGCTGTACAGGATGTCCCTCAAAGGCAGTGGGCTACTATCCTATGGCTATCATTTAGTGGAAAAGGTAGGGATAGGCTCCTTACTGTGAAAGAAAGTGAAGCCAATGATTACAAAGTTCTTAAGAATTCACTCCTGGATGGTTATGGCTTAACCACTGAACAATACAGGATAAAGTTCAGAGAGACCAAAAAGGAGTCTTCACAAGACTGGGTTGATTTCATTGACCATTCAGTGAAGGCCTTGGAGGGGTGGTTACATGGCAGTAAAGTTACTGATTATGACAGCCTGTATAACTTGATCCTGAGAGAGCATATTCTTAATAATTGTGTGTCTGATTTGTTGCACCAGTACTTGGTGGACTCTGATCTGACCTCTCCACAAGAATTGGGAAAGAAGGCAGACAAATGGGTCAGAACAAGGGTGAACAGAAAAGTTCATACAGGGGGTGACAAAGATGGCAACAAGAAGAAGGATGGTAAGTCTTCTGACAAGGGTGGGGACAAATCTAAAAATGAGTCTTCATCAGGCCCACAAAAACACTCTGGTGGGGGTGGTGGGTCCAAATCCTCTTCTAATCAAAACAAAGAAAAGAAACCATGGTGCTATTTATGTAAAATAAAAGGCCATTGGACAACAGATCCCAGTTGTCCAAAGAAAAGCACCAACCCCCCTACCACTACAACCCCTACTGCTACACCTAGTGTCCCTACTAATAGCAGTGGTGGTGGGAGCAAACCTACTAATAGCCAATCCAAGGGAGTAGCTGGGCTCACTTTTGGTAACTTAGTTGGGGTTGGTCTTGTTAGGGAGACCACAGAGGCTGTGTTAGTCTCTGAGGGGGCTATTGATTTAGCCACCTTAGTTGCTTGTCCCCTTAATATGGATAAGTACAAGCAGCTACCCCTAATAAATGGTGTTGAGGTTCAGGCCTACAGGGACACAGGTGCCAGTGTCACAATGGTGATAGAGAGACTGGTCCACCCTGAACAACACCTACTTGGTCACCAGTACCAAGTAACCGATGCTCACAACAACACACTTAGCCACCCCATGGCTGTTGTAAATCTCAACTGGAGGGGGGTTACTGGTCCAAAGAAAGTTGTGGTAGCCTCAGATTTACCTATAGACTGCCTACTAGGAAATGATTTGGAGACATCAGCTTCGTCATATGTGGAGTTGGAGGCCCATGCAGCAATGCTGGGCATCCCTGGGCATATTTTTGCTTTAACGAAGGCCCAGGCCAAAAAGCAAAAAGTACAGGGAAACTTGGATCCTGGAACAATGGACCAAGTGCTCCCTAAAGCTAGGGCTAGTAGAAGTAAAGCACTTCCTACTATCCCTCCCTCTACAGTGGATTCTAATTCTGAGGAAGAAGAATTTCCACCCTGTGCAGAACCTACACCAGAGGAGCTGGAAGCAGACACTGCTGAGCTTTTGGGTGAAGGGGTGTAGGAGGCTGGACTGGCTTGTAGTGAGTACCAAGGGGTACTTGCACCTTGCACCAGGCCCAGTTATCCCTTATTAGTGTATAGGGTGTCTAGCAGCTTAGGCTGATAGATAATGGTAGCTTAGCAGAGCAGCCTAGGCTGAACTAGGAGACGTGTGAAGCTACTACAGTACCACTTAGTGTCATATGCACAATATCATAAGAAAACACAATACACAGTTATACTAAAAATAAAGGTACTTTATTTTTATGACAATATGCCAAAGTATCTTAGAGTGTACCCTCAGTGAGAGGATAGGAAATATACACAAGATATATATACACAATAGCAAATATATGCAGTATAGTCTTAGAAAACAGTGCAAACAATGTATAGTTACAATAGGATGCAATGGGGAAACATAGGGATAGGGGCAACACAAACCATATACTCCAAAAGTGGAATGCGAGCCACGAATGGACCCCAAACCTATATGACCTTGTAGAGGGTCGCTGGGACTATTAGAAAATAGTGAGAGTTAGAAAAATAACCCTCCCCAAGACCCTGAAAAGTGAGTGCAAAGTGCACTAAAGTTCCCCTAAGGACAAAAGAGTTGTGTTAGAGGAATAATGCAGGAAAGACACAAACCAGCAATGCAACAACTGTGGATTTCCAATCTAGGGTACCTGTGGAACAAGGGGACCAAGTCCAAAAGTCACAAGCAAGTCGGAGATGGGCAGATGCCCAGGAAATGCCAGCTGCGGGTGCAAAGAAGCTTCGACTGGACAGAAGAAGCTGAGGTTTCTGCAGGAACAAAAAGGGCTAGAGACTTCCCCTTTGGTGGACGGATCCCTCTTGCCTTGGAAAGTTATGCAGAAGTGTTTTCCCGCCGAAAGGACGCCAACAAGCCTTTCTAGACACAAATTGTGCGTTTGGCGTTTTTGGACGCTGCTGGGGCCCAGGAGGGACCAGGAGGTCGCAAATTGGACCTGAAGAGAGAGGGGACGTCGAGCAAGACAAAGAGCCCTCACAGAAGCAGGTAGCAACCAGGGAAGTGCCAGAAACAGGCACTACCAGGATGCGTGAAATGGTGCTCGCCGAAGTTGCACAAAGGAGTCCCACGTCGCCGGAGACCAACTTAGAAAGTCGAGCAATGCAGGTTAGAGTGCCGGGGACCCAGGCTTGGCTGTGCACAAAGGATTTCTGCCGGAAGTGCACAGGGGCCGGAGTAGCTGAAAAGTCGCGGTTCCCAGCAATGCAGCCTAGCGAGGTGAGGCAAGGACTTACCTCCACCAAACTTGGGCTGAAGAGTCACTGGACTGTGGGGGTCACTTGGACAGAGTCGCTGGATTCGAGGGACCTCGCTCGTCGTGCTGAGAGGAGACCCAAGGGACTGGTAATGCAGCTTTTTGGTGCCTGCGGTTGCAGGGGGAAGATTCCGTCGACCCACGGGAGATTTCTTCGGAGCTTCTGGTGCAGAGAGGAGGCAGGCTACCCCCACAGCATGCACAAGCAGGAAAACAGTCGAGAAGGCGGCAGGATCAGCGTTACAGAGTTGCAGTAGTCGTCTTTGCTACTATGTTGCAGGTTTGCAGGCTTCCAGCGCGGTCAGCGGTCGTTTCCTTATCAGAAGGGGAAGAGAGAGATGCAGAGGAACTCGGCTGAGCTCATGCATTCGTTATCTAAAGTTTCCCCAGAGACAGAGACCCTAAATAGCCAGAAAAGAGGGTTTGGCTACCTAGGAGAGAGGATAGGCTACTAACACCTGAAGGAGCCTATCAGCAGGAGTCTCTGACGTCACCTGGTGGCACTGGCCACTCAGAGCAGTCCAGTGTGCCAGCAGCACCTCTGTTTCCAAGATGGCAGAGGTCTGGAGCACACTGGAGGAGCTCTGGACACCTCCCAGGGGAGGTGCAGGTCAGGGGAGTGGTCACTCCCCTTTCCTTTGTCCAGTTTCGCGCCAGAGCAGGGGATAAGGGGTCCCTGAACCGGTGTAGACTGGCTTATGCAGAATTGGGCACCTCTGTGCCCAACAAAGCATTTCCAGAGGCTGGGGGAGGCTACTCCTCCCCTGCCTTCACACCATTTTCCAAAGGGAGAGGGTGTCACACCCTCTCTCAGAGGAAGTTCTTTGTTCTGCCATCCTGGGCCAGGCCTGGCTGGACCCCAGGAGGGCAGCTGCCTGTCTGAGGGGTTGGCAGCAGCAGCAGCTGCAGTGAAACCCCAGGAAGGGCAGTCTGGCAGTACCAGGGTCTGTGCTACAGACCACTGGGATCATGGAATTGTACCAACAATGCCAGGATGGCATAGAGGGGGCAATTCCATGATCATAGACATGTTACATGGCCATATTCGGAGTTACCATGGTGAAGCTACATATAGGTAGTGACCTATATGTAGTGCACGCGTGTAATGGTGTCCCCGCACTCAAAAAGTTCAGTGAATTGGCTCTGAACAATGTGGGGGCACCTTGGCTACTGCCAGGGTGCCCTCACACTAAGTAACTTTGCACCTAACCTTTACCAGGTAAAGGTTAGACATATAGGTGACTTATAAGTTACTTAAGTGCAGTGTAAAATGGCTGTGAAATAACGTGGACGTTATTTCACTCAGGCTGCAGTGGCAGGCCTGTGTAAGAATTGTCAGAGCTCCCTATGGGTGGCAAAAGAAATGCTGCAGCCCATAGGGATCTCCTGGAACCCCAATACCCTGGGTACCTCAGTACCATATACTAGGGAATTATAAGGGTGTTCCAGTAAGCCAATGTAAATTGGTAAAAATGGTCACTAGCCTGTCAGTGACAATTTGGAAAGAAATGAGAGAGCATAACCACTGAGGTTCTGATTAGCAGAGCCTCAGTGAGACAGTTAGTCACTACACAGGTAACACATTCAGGCACACTTATGAGCACTGGGGCCCTGGGTTACCAGGGTCCCAGTGACACATACAACTAAAACAACATATATACAGTTAAAAATGGGGGTAACATGCCAGGCAAGATGGTACTTTCCTACACAACCCCCCCCCAAACGAAGGACAATAAGACTAGCCATTACCTGATGAGTCTTCATTGTCTAAGTGGAAATATCTGGAGAGTCCATCTGCATTGGAGTGGCTACTCCCAGGTCTATGTTCCACTGTATAGTCCATTCCCTGTAGGGATATGGACCACCTCAACAATTTAGGATTTTCACCTTTCATTTGTTTTAGCCAAAGTAGAGGTTTGTGGTCTGTCTGAACAATGAAGTGAGTGCCAAACAGGTATGGCCTCAACTTCTTCAGAGCCCAGACCACAGCAAAGGCCTCCCTCTCAATGGCAGACCAACGCTTTTCTCTAGGGGTCAACCTCCTACTAATAAAAGCAACAGGTTGATCCTGGCCCTCAGAATTAAGTTGTGATAGGACTGCCCCTACTCCTAATTCAGATGCATCAGTTTGGACATAGAATTTTTTAGAGTAACAAGGGCTTTTCAGGACAGGTGCAGAGCACATGGCCTGCTTTAGCTCCTCAAAAGCTTTCTGACAGCTTGCTGTCCACAATACCTTTTTAGGCATTTTCTTGGATGTGAGGTCATTAAGAGGGGCTGCAATGGAGCCATAGTTCTTAATGAACCTCCTGTAATACCCAGTGAGGCCTAGGAAGGCTCTCACCTGAGTCTGAGTGGTAGGGGGAACCCAATCAATAATAGTTTGGATTTTCCCCTGAAGTGGTGCAATCTGTTCCCCACCAACAAGGTGTCCCAGATAAACCACCTTACCCTGCCCTATCTGGCACTTTGAAGCCTTGATAGTGAGGCCTGCCTTTTGCAGGGCCTCCAAAACTTTCCATAGGTGGACCAGGTGATCATCCCAGCTGGAGCTAAAGACAGCTATATCGTCCAAATATGCTGCACTGAAAGCTTCCAGCCCTTGCATGACTGTGTTCACCAACCTCTGAAAAGTGGCAGGTGCATTTTTCAAACCAAAAGGCATTACAGTAAACTGGTAATGTCCTCCAATGGTAGAAAATGCAGTCTTAGGTTTAGCCTCTTCTGACAATTTGATCTGCCAATACCCTGCAGTCAAATCAAAAGTGCTTAGATACTTGGCAGATGCCAGTGTATCTATGAGCTCATCTGCCCTGGGTATAGGGTGAGCATCAGTTTTGGTTACCAAGTTGAGACCTCTATAATCTACACAAAACCGCATTTCCTTCTTTCCATCTTTAGAATTGGGTTTTGGTACCAGTACCACAGGAGAAGCCCATGGACTGTCAGAGTGCTCAACCACTCCTAGTTCCAACATTTTCTGAACTTCTTGCTTTATGCAGTCCCTGACATGGTCAGGCTGCCTATAGATCTTACTTTTGACAGGTAAACTGTCTCCAGTATCTATAGTATGCTCACACCAAGAAGTGGTGCCTGGCACAGTAGAGAAGAGTTCTGAAAATTGTCCTAGGAGATTTATGCAATTATCTTTCTGCTCAGCAGTAAGACAATCAGCCAAAACTACACCTTCCACAAGAGCATCTTGTTCTGTGGAAGAGAAGAGATCAGGTAGAGGATCACTGTCTTCTTCCTGTCCCTCATCTTTTGCCATGAGCAGGGTGAGATCAGCCCTGTCATAGTAGGGTTTCAGGCGGTTGACATGGAGCACCCTAAGGGGACTCCTGGCAGTGCCTAAGTCAACCAAGTAGGTGACTTCACCCTTCTTTTCAACAATTGTGTGGGGTCCACTCCATTTATCTTGGAGTGCTCTTGGGGCCACAGGCTCCAAGACCCACACTTTCTGCCCTGGTTGGTACTGAACCAAAACAGCCTTCTGATCATGCCATTGCTTCTGCCACCAATGTAGGAGGCTGGACTGGCTTGTAGTGAGTACCAAGGGGTACTTGCACCTTGCACCAGGCCCAGTTATCCCTTATTAGTGTATAGGGTGTCTAGCAGCTTAGGCTGATAGATAATGGTAGCTTAGCAGAGCAGCCTAGGCTGAACTAGGAGACGTGTGAAGCTACTACAGTACCACTTAGTGTCATATGCACAATATCATAAGAAAACACAATACACAGTTATACTAAAAATAAAGGTACTTTATTTTTATGACAATATGCCAAAGTATCTTAGAGTGTACCCTCAGTGAGAGGATAGGAAATATACACAAGATATATATACACAATAGCAAAAATATGCAGTATAGTCTTAGAAAACAGTGCAAACAATGTATAGTTACAATAGGATACAATGGGGAAACATAGGGATAGGGGCAACACAAACCATATACTCCAAAAGTGGAATGCGAGCCACAAATGGACCCCAAACCTATGTGACCTTGTAGAGGGTTGCTGGGACTATTAGAAAATAGTGAGAGTTAGAAAAATAACCCTCCCCAAGACCCTGAAAAGTGAGTGCAAAGTGCACTAAAGTTCCCCTAAGGACAAAAGAGTCGTGTTAGAGGAATAATGCAGGAAAGACACAAACCAGCAATGCAACAACTGTGGATTTCCAATCTAGGGTACCAGTGGAACAAGGGGACCAAGTCCAAAAGTCACAAGCAAGTCGGAGATGGGCAGATGCCCAGGAAATGCCAGCTGCGGGTGCAAAGAAGCTTCGACTGGACAGAAGAAGCTGAGGTTTCTGCAGGAATGAAAAGGGCTAGAGACTTCCCCTTTGGTGGACGGATCCCTCTCGCCTTGGAGAGTTGTGCAGAAGTGTTTTCCCGCCGAAAGGACGCCAACAAGCCTTTCTAGACGCAAATCGTGCGTTTGGCGTTTTTGGATGCTGCTGGGGCCCATGAGGGACCAGGAGGTTGCAAATTGGACCTGAAGAGAGATGGAATGTCGAGCAAGACAAAGAGCCCTCACTGAAGCAGGTAGCACCCAGAGAAGTGCCAGAAACAGGCACTACGAGGATGCGTGAAACGGTGCTCGCCGAAGTTGCACAAAGGAGTCCCACGTCGCCGGAGACCAACTTAGAAAGTCGTGCAATGCAGGTTAGAGTGCTGGGGACCCAGGCTTGGCTGTGCACAAAGGATTTCCGCCGGAAGTGCACAGGGGCCGGAGTAGCTGCAAAGTCGCGGTTCCCAGCAATGCAGCCCAGCGAGGTGAGGCAAGGACTTACCTCCACCAAACTTGGGCTGAAGAGTCACTGGACTGCGGGGGTCACTTAGACAGAGTTGCTGGATTCGAGGGACCTCGCTCGTCGTGCTGAGAGGAGACCCAAGGGACCAGTAATGCAGCTTTTTGGTGCCTGCGGTTGCAGGGGGAAGATTCCGTCGACCCACGGGAGATTTCTTCGGAGCTTCTGGTGCAGAGAGGAGGCAGGCTACCCCCACAGCATGCACAAGCAGGAAAACAGTCGAGAAGGCGGCAGGATCAGCGTTACAGAGTTGCAGTAGTCGTCTTTGCTACTATGTTGCAGGTTTGCAGGCTTCCAGCACGGTCAGCGGTCGTTTCCTTATCAGAAGGTGAAGAGAGAGATGCAGAGGAACTCGGCTGAGCTCATGCATTCGTTATCTAAAGTTTCCCCAGAGACAGAGACCCTAAATAGCCAGAAAAGAGGGTTTGGCTACCTAGGAGAGAGGATAGGCTACTAACACCTGAAGGAGCCTATCAGCAGGAGTCTCTGACGTCACCTGGTGGCACTGGCCACTCAGAGCAGTCCAGTGTGCCAGCAGCACCTCTGTTTCCAAGATGGCAGAGGTCTGGAGCACACTGTAGGAGCTCTGGACACCTCCCAGGGGAGGTGCAGGTCAGGAGAGTGGTCACTCCCCTTTCCTTTGTCCAGTTTCGCGCCAGAGCAGGGGCTAAGGGGTCCCTGAACCGGTGTAGACTGGCTTATGCAGAATTGGGCACCTCTGTGCCCAACAAAGCATTTCCAGAGGCTGGGGGAGGCTACTCCTCCCCTGCCTTCACACCATTTTCCAAAGGGAGAGGGTGTCACACCCTCTCTCAGAGGAAGTTCTTTGTTCTGCCATCCTGGGCCAGGCCTGGCTGGACCCCAGGAGGGCAGCTGCCTGTCTGAGGGGTTGGCAGCAGCAGCAGCTGCAGTGAAACCCCAGGAAGGGCAGTCTGGCAGTACCAGGGTCTGTGCTACAGACCACTGGGATCATGGAATTGTACCAACAATGCCAGGATGGCATAGTGGGGGCAATTCCATGATCATAGACATGTTAAATGGCCATATTCGGAGTTACCATGGTGAAGCTACATATAGGTAGTGACCTATATGTAGTGCACGCGTGTAATGGTGTCCCCGCACTCACAAAGTTCAGTGAATTGGCTCTGAACAATGTGGGGGCACCTTGGCTAGTGCCAGGGTGCCCTCACACTAAGTAACTTTGCACCTAACCTTTACCAGGTAAAGGTTAGACATATAGGTGACTTATAAGTTACTTAAGTGCAGTGTAAAATGGCTGTGAAATAACGTGGACGTTATTTCACTCAGGCTGCAGTGGCAGGCCTGTGTAAGAATTGTCAGAGCTCCCTATGGGTGGCAAAAGAAATGCTGCAGCCCATAGGGATCTCCTGGAACCCCAATACCCTGGGTACCTCAGTACCATATACTAGGGAATTATAAGGGTGTTTCAGTAAGCCAATGTAAATTGGTAAAAATGGTCACTAGCCTGTCAGTGACAATTTGGAAAGAAATGAGAGAGCATAACCACTGAGGTTCTGATTAGCAGAGCCTCAGTGAGACAGTTAGTCACTACACAGGTAACACATTCAGGCACACTTATGAGCACTGGGGCCCTGGGTTACCAGGGTCCCAGTGACACATACAACTAAAACAACATATATACAGTGAAAAATGGGGGTAACATGCCAGGCAAGATGGTACTTTCCTACAAGGGGGGCCTGCCAAGGAGGAGCTGAGTGTGGCACAGCAAACCTGTCCCACACTAGAGGGTCTAAGACAGCAAGTTGTCAAACAGGCTAATGGGGATGTCAGTGACTCTCACAGAGTTTACTGGGAGGACAACCTCTTGTACACTGAAGCAAGGGATCCTAAACCTGGAACTGTCAGGAGGTTAGTGATTCCTCAGGAGTACAGAAAGTTCCTCCTAACTCTAGCCCACAACATTCCCCTAGCTGGACATCTGGGACAAATGAAAACTTGGGACAGACTTGTTCCCTTGATTCATTGGCCTAAAATGTCTGAGGACACAAAGGAATTTTGTAAGTCCTATGAAACCTGTCAAGCCAGTGGCAAGACAGGTGGCACTCCAAAGGCACCCCTTATTCCACTGCCTGTGGTTGGGGTTCCCTTTGAAAGGGTAGGGGTTGACATAGTTGGCCCCCTTGACCCTCCTACTGCTTCAGGCAATCGGTTTATCTTGGTGGTAGTGGACCATGCCACAAGATATCCTGAAGCAATTCCTTTAAGGACCACTACAGCACCTGCAGTGGCAAAGGCCCTCCTGGGAATATATTCTAGGGTGGGCTTCCCAAAGGAAGTAGTATCAGACAGAGGAAGCAATTTCATGTCTGCTTACTTAAAGGCCATGTGGAAGGAGTGTGGGGTGACTTACAAGTTCACTACACCCTATCATCCACAAACAAATGGACTGGTGGAGAGATTTAACAAAACTCTCAAAGGCATGATTATGGGACTCCCTGAAAAACTCCACAGGAGATGGGATATCCTTTTACCATGCCTCCTTTTTGCCTACAGGGAGGTACCCCAGAAAGGTGTGGGCTTCAGCCCCTTTGAACTCCTCTTTGGACACCCTGTCAGGGGTCCACTAACACTTGTCAAGGAGGGTTGGGAACAACCTTTAAAAGCTCCAAAGCAAGATATTGTGGATTATGTACTTGGCCTCAGATCAAGGATGGCTGAGTACATGAAAAAGGCCAGTAAAAACCTTCAGGCCAGCCAAGAGCTCCAAAAGCAATAGAATGACCAGAAGGCTGTTTTAGTTCAGTACAAACCAGGGCAGAAAGTGTGGGTCTTAGAGCCTGTGGCCCCAAGAGCACTCCAAGATAAATGGAGTGGACCCCACACAATTGTTGAGAAAAAGGGTGAAGTCACCTACTTAGTTGACTTAGGCACTGCCTTGAGCCCCCTTAGGGTGCTCCATGTCAATCGCCTTAAACCCTACTATGACAGGGCTGATCTCACCCTGCTCATGGCAACTGATGAGGGACAGGAAGAAGACAGTGATCCTCTACCTGACCTCTTTTCTTCCACAGAACAAGATGCTCTAGTGTAAGGTGTAGTTTTGGCTGATTGTCTTACTGCTGAGCAGAAAGACCATTGCATAAATCTCCTGGGTCAGTTTTCTGAACTCTTCTCTACTGTGCCAGGTACCACTTCTTGGTGTGAGCACACTATAGATACTGGAGACAGCTTGCCTGTCAAAAGTAAGATCTATAGGCAGCCGGACCATGTCAGGGACTGCATAAAGCAAGAGGTGCAGAAAATGCTAGAACTGGGAGTGGTTGAGCACTCTGAAAGTCCATGAGCTTCTCCTGTGGTACTTGTACCAAAACCTCATTCCAAGGATGGAAAGAAAGAAATGCGGTTTTGTGTAGACTACAGAGGTCTCAACCAGGTAACCAAAACTGATGCTCACCCTATACCCAGGCCAGATGAGCTCATAGATACACTGGCATCTGCCAAGTATCTAAGCACTTTTGATTTGACTGCAGGGTATTGGCAGATCAAATTATCAGAAGATGCTAAACCTAAAACTGCATTTTCAACCATTGGAGGCCATTACCAATTTGCAGTAATGCCTTTTGGATTGAAAAATGCACCTGCCACTTTTCAGAGGTTGGTGAACACAGTCCTGCAAGGGCTGGAAGCTTTTAGTGCAGCATATTTGGACGATATAGCTGTCTTTAGCTCCAGCTGGGATGATCACCTGGTCCACCTATGGAAAGTTTTGGAGGCCCTGCAAAAGGCAGGCCTCACTATCAAGGCTTCAAAGTGCCAGATAGGGCAGGGGAAGGTGGTTTATCTGGGACACCTTGTTGGTGGGGAACAGATTGCACCACATCAGGGGAAAATCCAAACTATTATAGATTGGGTTCCCCCTACTACTCAGACTCAGTTGACAGCCTCCCTAGGCCTCACTGGGTATTACAGGAGGTTCATTAAGAACTATGGCTCCATTGCAGCCCCTCTTAATGTCCTCACATCCAAAAAGATGCCTAAAAAGGTATTATGGACAGCAAACTGTCAGAAAGCTTTTGAGGAGCTAAAGCAGGCCATGTGCTCTGCACCTGTCCTGAAAAGCCCTTGTTACTCTAAAAAATTCTATGTCCAAACTGATGCATCTGAATTAGGAGTAGGGGTAGTCCTATCACAACTTAATTCTGAGGGCCAGGATCAACCTGTTGCTTTTATTAGTAGGAGGTTGACCCCTAGAGAAAAGCGTTGGTCTGCCATAGAGAGGGAGGCCTTTGCTGTGGTCTGGGCTCTGAAGAAGTTGAGGCCATACCTGTTTGGCACTCACTTCATTGTTCAGACAGACCACAAACCTCTACTTTGGCTAAAACAAATGAAAGGTGAAAATCCTAAATTGTTGAGGTGGTCCATATCCCTACAGGGAATGGACTATACAGTGGAACATAGACCTGGGAGTAGCCACTCCAATGCAGATGGACTCTCCAGATATTTCCACTTAGACAATGAAGACTCATCAGGTCATGGCTAGTCTTATTGTCCTTCGTTTGGGGGGGGGTTGTGTAGGAAAGTACCATCTTGCCTGGCATGTTACCCCCATTTTTCACTGTATATATGTTGTTTTAGTTGTATGTGTCACTGGGACCCTGTCAGCCAGGCCCCCCAGTGCTCATAAGTGTGCCTGAATGTGTTACCTGTGTAGTGACTAAGGGCCTGATTCTAACTTTGGAGGACGGTGTTAAACCGTCCCAAAAGTGGCGGATATACCACCTACCGTATTACGAGTCCATTATATCCTATGGAACTCGTAATACGGTAGGTGGTATATCTGCCACTTTTGGGACGGTTTAACACCGTCCTCCAAAGTTAGAATCAGGCCCTAACTGTCTCACTGAGGCTCTGCTAATCAGAACCTCAGTGGTTATGCTCTCTCATTTCTTTCAAATTGTCACTAACAGGCTAGTGACCAATTTTACCAATTTACATTGGCTTACTGGAACACCCTTATAATTCCCTAGTATATGGTACTGAGGTACCCAGGGTATTGGGGTTCCAGGAGATCCCTATGGGCTGCAGCATTTCTTTTGCCACCCATAGGGAGCTCTGACAATTCTTACACAGGCCTGCCACTGCAGCCTGAGTGAAATAACGTCCACGTTATTTCACAGCCATTTTACACTGCACTTAAGTAACTTATAAGTCACCTATATGTCTAACCTTTACCTGGTAAAGGTTAGGTGCAAAGTTACTTAGTGTGAGTGCACCCTGGCACTAGCCAAGGTGCCCCCACATTGTTCAGGGCCAATTCCCCGGACTTTGTGAGTGCGGGGACGCCATTACACGCGTGCACTACATATAGGTAACTACCTATATGTAGCTTCACAATGGTAACTCCGAATATGGCCATGTAACATATCTATGATCATGGAATTGCCCCCTCTATGCCATCCTGGCATAGTTGGCACAATCCCATGATCCCAGTGGTCTGTAGCACAGACCCTGGTACTGCCAAACTGCCTTTCCAGGGGTTTCACTGCAGCTGCTGCTGCTGCAACCCCTCAGACAGGTTTCTGCCCTCCTGGGGTCCAGCCAGGCCTGGCCCAGGATGGCAGAACAAAGGACTTCCTCTGAGAGAGGGGGTAACACCCTCTCCCTTTGGAAAATGGTGTGCAGGCAGGGGAGGGGTAGCCTCCCCCAGCCTCTGGAAATGCTTTCATGGGCACACATGGTGCCCATTTCTGCATAAGCCAGTCTACACCGGTTCAGGGACCCCTTAGCCCTGCTCTGGCGCGAAACTGGACAAAGGAAAGAGGAGTGACCATTCCCCTGACCTGCACCTCCCCTAGGAGGTGTCCAGAGCTCCTCCAGTGTGCTCCAGACCTCTGCCAACTTGGAAACAGAGGTGCTGCTGGCACACTGGACTGCTCTGAGTGGCCAGTGCCATCAGGTGACGTCAGAGACTCCTTCTGATAGGCTCCTTCAGGTGTTGCTAGCCTATCCTCTCTCCTAAGTAGCCAAACCCTCTTTTCTGGCTATTTAGGGTCTCTGTCTCTTGGGATTCTTTAGATAACGAATGCAAGAGCTCATCAGAGTTCCTCTGCATCTCTCTCTTCACCTTCTGCCAAGGAATCGACTGCTGACCGTGCTGGAAGCCAGCAAAACTGCAACGTAGTAGCGAAGACGACTACTGCAACTCTGTAACGCTGATCCTGCCGCCTTCTCTACTGTTTTCCTGGTGGTGCATGCTGTGGGGGTAGTCTGCCTCCTCTCTGCACTAGAAGCTCAGAAGAAATCTCCCGTGGGTCGACGGAATCGTCCCCCTGCAACCGCAGGCACCAAAGAACTGCATCACCGGTGTAGGAGGCTGGACTGGCTTGTAGTGAGTACAAGGGGTACTTGCACCTTGCACCAGGCCCAGTTATCCCTTATTAGTGTATAGGGTGTCTAGCAGCATAGGCTGATAGATAATGGTAGCTTAGCTTAGCTTAGCCTTCTCAACGATTTCCTGGTGGTGCATGCTTTGGGGGCTGCCAGCCTTCATCCTGCACTGGAAGCCACAAAGAAATCTCCTGTGGGTCGACGGAATCTTCCCCCTGCTTCAGCAGGCACAAAACTTCAGCGTCACTGGTACTCTGGGGCCCCTCTCATCCTGACGAGCATGGCCCCTGGAACACAGGTGGTGGACCCAAGTGACCCAGACTGTCCAGTGGTCCAACTGTCCAAATTTGGAGAAGGTAAGTCCTTGCACCCCCTCTCCAGATAGTAATCCTGTGCACCGCGTAAACTGCAGCTACAAGGGCTTCTGTGCACATTTCCACACAATTCTGCATGCAAGGCTAAGCCTAAGTCCCCAGCAGTCTGTCCTGGGATGCTCAGCTCCCTGAGTTGATCTCTGGTGCCGTGGGACCCTCTTTTGCAGTGTTGAGATGACCGATGTGTTCAGACATCTTGAACCCGTGTTCAAGGACTTCTGCAGTGCTTCCTAGTTGTGGATGGGCTCTCTACGTTGCTGAGGGCCCCCTCTGTCTCCTCTCCCAAGTGGAGACATCCTGGTCCTTCCTCAGCCCGGGCAGCACCCTTTTTCTTCAACCGCCACTCTTGCAGCTAGCAAGGCTTGTTTGCTGTATTTTGCCAAGGAAACAACTCTGCATCTTCCAGCACTCCGTGGGACATCTTCTGCACGAAGGAGAAGTTCCTAGTACCTTTTGTTGTTGCAGAATCTTCAGCTTCTTCCATCCAGAGGCAGCCATTTTGCACCTTCTTCCGGGGTTTAGTCAGCTCCTGCCCCCCTTGGACAATTTTGCGACTCTTGGACTTGGTCCCCTTCCTTTGCAGGTCCTTAGGTCCAGGAATCCGTCTTCAGTGCTTTGCAGTCTGTTGTTGTCTTTGCAAAATTCTTTATCACGACTTTAGTGTGGTTCTGGGGAAATAGTAGCACTTTACTTCTACTTAACAGGGTCTTGGGGTAGGGTATCTTGGACACCCTTGGTGTTTTCGGACACTCCCAGCGACCCTCTACACACTACACTAGGCCGGGGGTCCCTAAGTGGTCGCATTCCACTTTCTTAGTATATGGTTTGTGCTGCCCCTAGGCCTATTGCATCCTATTGTATTCTACACTGTTTGCACTACTTTTCTACCTTTTTACTTACCTGATTTTGGTTTGTGTGTATATTTTGTGTATTTTACTTACCTCCTCAGGGAGTATATCCTCTGAGATATTTTTGGCACATTGTCACTAAAATATAGTCACTTTATTTTTAATAACTCAGAGTATTGTGATTCTTATGCTATATGATATAAGTGGTATAGTAGGAGGCTTGGATGTCTCCTAGTTCAGCCTAAGCTGTTCTGCTATAGCTACCTCTATCAGCCTAAGCTTCTAGAACACTACTAATCTAGTAATAAGGGAAAACTGGACCTGGCACAAAGTGTAAGTACCATCAGGTACCCACTATAAGCCAGGCCAGCCTCCTACATCCCCTCTCTACCAGACGTCCCCAAAGCAAAATTAGAAAAACTTGTCTCCCCTCCAAATACAGCAGTCACTATCACATCCTGTGTCAAGCCTCTTTGGAGGGGATGGGGAGAATCATACCCTGTAATAACAAAGATAAAGAAAAGAAAAAGAAACAGCAATTTAGTCCACCATCCCAAATTGGGAGGTTGGGGAGGTATAATGACTGTGAGAATGAAGGCTGCTGAAGCTTACTGGTAAGTAATCAGAGTATTACTTCTTCAGCAGTCTTCCTCTTCACAGTAAATGTTTTAAACATATACCAGAGATGGATAAAATTGCCCTTAATTCAGTAATGAACTGGATACATGTAGGTACTGCTCCACCCGGTGAATTTATTTTGCATAAAAAAATAAATAGGTAAGTGACAGAAAACCGAACTTTTTCCCCAAAAGAAGAAGAGATAACTTCTATCCCACACAGTCTATAATCAGGAATGAAAGTATTGGACAAATCCCATGTTACTGCTAAACAAATGTCTTTCAAAGACTCCCCTTCCATAGCAGCCCAAGTTGAAGAAACTCCTACAGTGGATCTACCCTGCAGCAAAGAAGGAAGGGAAATTCCTGCTCTAGAATAGGAAGGGGAAATAGCTGCTTTCACCCATCTGCTAAAAGAAGCAGTAGAGGGTTTATGACCTCGACCCGTAATGCCAAAAGTCACAAAAACGCATCCGTTTTTCTGAATAATGATGTTCTGTCTAGATAGATTGATAATGTCTATGTACCTCAACTATGTACTGTAATTTCTCCTGGTCTGAAGATAGAGATAGGAAAAAACAGAGAGGACTAAGGGTCACATGTAAAAAGGATTTTTGGAGATCGCAAATGAGCCAATTCATAAAATCGGGCCATTTGCAACAACAAAAAAACATTTTGAAATGTACAAAAGGGCACTCGTGAATCGGTAACGTGTTACTGAATAGCAATTTGATTTTGCGATTCTGTATTTGGAAGGGGAATGTTTAGGGTGTCCCTTTCAAATGCCGAATTGCAGTGTTATCTATTAATGTTTTGCAACCAAATTCGTCGCAAAACATGAATTTTTTACTGACTATTCCAAGGCAGTGGTTACCATTCGCAAATGGGAAGGGATCCCTGTGGGATCCCTTTCCATCTCAGAATGTTTAACAACATATCTTAAAAAACATACAGTGGCCCCAGAGACCACTTCGTACTCTTGAAATTTAAATATTTTATTTTTTGTTTTTGAAACACATCCTGTATTCGTTTACAGGAATAGGGCTGCATTTTTTAAAATAAAAATGCTTTAATAAAAAGCATTCACAGACATGGTGAACTGCTGGTGCCAGCAGGCCACCATCCTTGTCATGGCTATCATTCCTATTAGGTCGCAAACTGCGACCTACGTCATCATTATTCATGAAGAAGGTCAATTTGCGTCCCTCTGGGAATTGCTAATTAAAAGTTTTTAGGTTTCTTACATTAGAAACTGAGATTTCCTAGTTACAATTTGGTAAGAATCGCAATTTAGAAATAGCAATTGCTAATTTTTATACACCTGGCCCTAAATCCTTCGAAGAATTAAAATATGTAGAGATTTTGGGAACAAAACAAGGGTCTGGTCTGAGGAATATCTTACCATTAAAAAAAACATATGAATGTGTCTTGAGAAAGAAGGGCCCCAATCTCACCCAACTTTCTTACTGAAGGGGCAGCGACTGAAGAAAACTCTTTGTACATGAGAACATTTAAAGTGACTGAATCTAGAACCTCAAAAGGGCTTCTTCTTAAACAATTTAGGACCAACAGGAGATCCCAAGCTGGAACTGGAGAGTGGCAAACTGGTCTTCTTAAGGCAAGACCCCTCAATAAAATTTTAGGTAAACTGTCAACAGGACTCAACGCCAAACACCTAATAGCTGACCATTGGCTTCGCAGATTGGAGACAGCCAAATCCAACTGAAAACCATCCTGAGAAGTTTCAGAATCAAATTTCCTTCATAAGAAGAAGCCCTAGATTTTTCAGATAAACATCAGTAGGAAACATTCTTCCAGTGTCTCTTGTAAATTCCAAAGGTTCTACGTCTCCTGGAATTTCGAATACAGACAGCAATGTCATGAGAGCAACCTAGAGCCGTCAGTCTTTCCTTTTCAACCTCCAACCCAGTAGCGCTAGGCAGCTGCCGTCCCTCACTGACATAGATGGGAAAGTTACAGGAGGAGGAGACGTGGGAAATACTAGGGGCGGAAGCCCTTCCAGCTGGAGAAGCAGAGGGTAGGAAGGCTGACAAGGCCAGTTCAGAGCTATCAGAATTATCTCCACCTGTTTGGAAATGATCTTCAACAAAACTGTCCTCAAGGCGGCCAAGGGAAGCTTTTTCCTTTACTGCCTATACCTCTGGAGATGGAAGGAGACAGCAACAGTTCTTGCGATGGGGATTCCCCTGAGAGGTGAAAATCAATCAATCAATCAATCATGGATTTGTAAAGTGCAGCTAATCACCCATGGGGTCTCAAGGTGCTGAATGTAGACGTGCCGCTCAGTCGAAGAGCCAGCTCCTGAGATCCTTCCTGGACGGCTTCAGTGATACCATCTGCCTGAGCTTGAGGGGAAGTGTGTTCCATGTCCGGGCTGCTAGGTAGGGGAAGGATCTTCCTCCTGCTGTACTTTTCTGGATCTTGGGGACGGCTGCAAGGGGGAGCTGGGAGGAACGGAGAAGTCTGTTGGGTACGTAGAAGGTGAGGCAGTGGTTGAGGTATGCTGGTCCTACTTTGTGCAGTGCCTTGAAGCTGTCGATCAGGAGTTTGTATGTGAGGCGCTTGTTGACTGGGAGCCAGTGTAGGTCTCTGGGGTGGTAGGAGATTTGTCTGTGTCAGGGGATATCCAGAATTAGTCTGGTTGCTGCATTCTGGACTCTTTGTAGTCTTGATTGAAGTTTCTTGGTAATGCCGGCATACAGCGCAAAAATAAACTGTGACATCTTGCCCACAGCCTCAGGGGATTGGCCAGTGTCCATGGAATTCTTGTGTCATGAGAATTCCGATGCAGCCTCTCTGAGGTGACTGAGAAATGAAATGTCAGTTGGGACTGCTGCTGTGGTGGAGGTGTAAAGAATAAACTAAGAGTTAATACTTGAAGAGCTGCGCTTTATTTTTTTACATTTCCTCCACATTTTACAGAAACCCTCAGAACCTCCTCTAAAGACACAAATCTCTAGGGAGCCAGGGAGACATAGCCACCGAAGATGGAAAGACTTAACTCACTCTGTCTGCAGGTCCATTCTCTGTCCCCAGAAGATAAACTGCAGAGAGAGACTGGAGACTGAGCTCTGTTTTACGCATATTTCCTCCATTAATAAATTCAAAGAGGGCACTCTGGAACTCGCTACATGCTTGATATAGGACCTGGTTACTTCATACTGCACACAGGGAGAGAGTGCTAAAAGGGCCATGGCAACTGCTGCTAGATCTTTCCAGTTGGAAAAGGACAGAAGCTCTGCCTGTGACCAAACCCCTTTAAAAGAAAGATTGCCCAGGATACCCCTCCCACCCGTGACTGCAGACAGCTTTTGAGTTTTGCCCTTAGTCAATCGAATCTCTGCTTTGGAACCATGGAATGATAGGTTCCAGTGAGTTAGGAGGTGGTTGATTAAGGGACAGAGGTGAAGTCGAGCCTAAGGAACTAGATGAAAGGCAACTGTCAAATTCCTCTAAATAGTCAAGCAGGTCAGTGATACAATAGCGGTACCAAAACCCACACCGTTAGGCCAACAGAAAGATGCCCACAGCATCATGACCTATGAATCACAGCGGCAGACATTCAACCGTGGTTAACCATTGCGGTAAATTCTGCTGTGCTCAAAATACACACACACTAACAAAACAACACCACATGGGACAATTCAAACTACACACACCTAACACACATACACACACCACACCAATATAAAACAAACACACACATTACCCACAACCCTTTACGACAAAAAAACTGACAACTGAGAGAGAGAGACAAGCCAGGAGCACCCACTGAATCAGAGCCACAAAACACCATCACCCATACACCATCCAGGCACCTCACAGCACACACCCCAACACATCACCCCACACACACTCACACACACCACTCACACTACACCCATGGCACCACAAAGACACCCCAGGTTCTCAGAGGAGGAGCTAAGGGTCATGGTGGAGGAAATCATCCGGGTAGAGCCACAGCTTTTCGGATCACAGGTGCAGCAGACGTCCATGGCTAGGAAGATGGAGCTATGGCGCAGAGTCATGGACAGGGCCAACGCCGTGGGACAGCACCAAAGAACAAGGGATGACATCAGGAAGAGGTTGAACGACCTACAGGGGAAGGTGCGTTCCATGGTAGCAAGACACCAGATAGCTGTACAGAGGACTGGCGGTGGTCCCCCACCTCCTCCCCCACAACTAACAACCTGGTGTAGGAGGCTGGCCTGGCTTGTAGTGGGTACCAGAGGTACTTACACCTTGTGCCAGGTCCAGTTATCCCTTATTAGTGTAGAAGAGGTGTTTCTAGCAGCTTAGGCTAATATAAGGTAGCTATGGCAAAGCAGCTTAGGCTGAACTAGGAGACATGTAAAGCTCCTTCTATACCACTGATGTCATATGCACAATATCTTAAGAAAACACAATACACAGAAGTACTAAAAATAAAGGTACTTTATTTTTATGACAATATGCCAAAAGTATATCAGTGAGTACCCTCAGTATGAGGATAAGTTATATACACAAGATATATGTACACAAACCAAAATTAGGTAAGTAATAGCAAGAAAAGCAATGCAAGCAGTGTAGAATTACAGTAGCTTGCAATAGGAGCACATAGGTATAGGGGCAACACAAACCATATACTCCAAAAGTGGAATGCGAACCATGAATGGACCCCAAACCTATGTGAGCTTGTAGAGGGACGCTGGGACTGTAAGAAAACAGTGAGGGTTAGAAAAATAGCCCATCCCAAGACCCTGAAAAGTAGGTGTAAAGTACACCTACTACCCCCAGAGATCACAGAAGTCGTGATAGGGGGATTCTGCAGGAAGAACAAACACCAGAAATGCAACAACAGTGGATTTTCGGACCTGAGTACCTGTAAGACAAGGGGACCAAGTCCAATAGTCGCGAGAGTCGAGAGTGGGCACGAGCCCAGGAAATGCCAGCTGAGGGTGCAAGGAAACTGCCATCGGATGGAAGAAGCTTGGAGCTCTGCAAGAGAGCTAGGGACTTCTCCTTTGGAAGACGGATGTCCCACGTTGCAATGAAGCTTGCAGAGGTGTTCCCACAGAGAAAGACTGCAAACAAGCCTTGCTAGCTGCAAGGGTCACGGTTAGGGTTTTTGGATGCTGCTGTGGCCCAGGAGGGACCAGGATGTCGCCACTTGGATGAGGAGACAGAGGGGGCACCCAGCAAGTCAGGAAGCCATCACAGAAGCAGGCCGAACCCACAGAAGTACCTGAACAGGCACTTAGAAGAAAAGTGAACCGGAGTCCACCCGAAGTCACAAAAGGGAGTCCCACGATGCCGGAGGACAACTCAGAAGGTTGTGCACTGCAGAATAGAGTGTAGGGGACCCAGGCTTGGCTGTGCACGAAGGAAATCCTGGAAGAGTGCACAGGAGCCGGAGCAGCTGCAAATCACGCGGTACCCAGCAATGCAGTCTAGCGTGGGGAGGCAAGGACTTACCTCCACCAAACTTGGACTGAAGAGTCACTGGACTGTGGGAGACACTGGGACAGAGTTGCTGAGTTCCAGGGACCACCCTCGTCGTGCTGAGAGGGGACCCAGAGGACCAGTGATGCAGTCTTTTGTTGCCTGCGGTTGCAGGGGGAAGATTCCATCGACCCACTGGAGATTTCTTCAGAGCTCCTGGTGCAGAGAGGAGGCAGGCTACCCCCAGAGCATGCACCACCTGGAAACAGTCGAGAAAGCCGGCAGGATGAAGCGATACAAGGTTGCTAGTAGTCATCTTGCTACTTTATTGTGGTTTTGCAGGCGTCATGAGCAGTCAGCAGTCGATCCTTTGGTAGAAGGTGAAGAGGGAGATGCAGAGGAGCTCTGATGAGCTCTTGCATTCAGTATCTGAAGAATTCCCCAAAGCAGAGACCCTAAATAGCCAGAAAAGGAGGTCTGGCTACCAAGGAAGGAGGAGTGGCTACCAAGAGAGGTAAGAGCCTATCAGAAGGAGCCTCTGACATCACCTGCTGGCACTGGCCACTCAGAGCAGTCCAGTGTGCCACAAACACCTCTGTTTCCAAGATGGCAGAGGTCTGGGACACACTGGAGGAACTCTGGGCACCTCCCCTGAGAGGTGCAGGTAAGGGGAGTGGTCACTCCCCTTTCCTTTGTCCAGTTCCGCGCCAGAGCAGGGCTGGGGGATCCCTGAACCGGTGTAGACTGGCTTATGCAGAGATGGGCACCATCTGTGCCCATCAAAGCATTTCCAGAAGCTGGGGGAGGCTACTCCTCCCCAGCCTTCACACCTATTTCCAAACGGAGAGGGTGTTACACCCTCTCTCACAGGAAGTCCTTTGTTCTGCCTTCCTGGGCAAGGGCTGCCTGGACCCCAGGGGGGCAGAAACCTGTCTGAGGGGTTGGCAGCAGCAGCAGCTGCAGTGCAAACCCTGAAAAGGCAGTTTGGCAGTACCCGGGTTCTATGCTAGAGACCCAGGGGATCATAGAATTGTCCCCCATGGCATTGGGGTGACAATTCCATGATCTTAGACATGTTACATGGCCATGTTCGGAGTTACCATTGTGACGCTGTACATAGGTAGTGACCTATGTCCAGTGCACGCGTGTAATGGTGTCCACACACTCACAAAGTCTGGGGAATTTGCCCTGAACGATGTAGGGGCACCTTGGCTAGTGCCAGGGTGCCCACACACTAAGTAACTTTGCACCCAACCTTCACCAGGTGAAGGTTAGACATATAGGTTACTTAAGTGCAGTGGTAAATGGCTGTGAAATAACGTAGATGTTATTTCACGCAGACTGCAGTGGCAGGCCTGTGTGAGAATTGTCAGTGCGCCCTATGGTTGGCAAAAGAAATGCTGCAGCCCATAGGTGTAGGAGGCTGGACTGGCTTGTAGTGAGTACCAAGGGGGACTTGCACCTTGCACCAGGCCCAGTTATCCCTTATTAGTGTATAGGGTGTCTAGCAGCATAGGCTGATAGATAATGGTAGCTTAGCAGAGCAGCTTAGGCTGAACTAGGAGACGAGTGAAGCTCCTACAGTACCACTTAGTGTCATATGCACAATATGGATAAGTTACTTACCTGTAAATCCTAGTTCTCTTCCAGGGGTATCCTCATCAAAGTCATAAACATTGAATATTCCCGCCCTTGTGCGGGGACCCCGGAGCATATATAAAATATATACACATTATACATGTGTAACAAACAGTCATGCAGGCTATCATGTTAAAAACAGGCTAAAATGCTTTATTTCTATGAAGTTATTTTTTTTTTTATTTTTTTTTTTAAATACTATAATAGAGCATAAATAAGTAGCCAAGCTCCTAAAACTAGGCTTGGGGAAGTAAGCAGTAGCAAACTCTAGTGAAAAAATAGAGAAAACTGCATTGAAAAACAATGAAGCATTCTTAGCCAATAGGCTGCATGTAGGTTAACACAGGAGAACCATAAAAACTTTGGCACTGTGCCTTTAAGACCCTGAGCACCTCCAGTATCCCACCATGCCTCAGGGGCGAAGGAAAGGTGACAGTTGGTTCACAGTTAGGTCAGTTCTTTTTACGGTGACAATTTGTATAATTGAATCAAAATACTGTCTGTCCTGCACTTCCAGTAGACGTGTGTCCGGGGAGGAGGGTGGGTTGTTTATGACTTTGATGAGGATACCCCTGGAAGAGAACTAGGATTTACAGGTAAGTAACTTATCCTTCTCTTCCAGGGGATCCTCATCAATAGTCATAAACATTGAATAGATTAGCAAGCCCATCCCTAAACCCAGCGGACTGTCCGATAGAAGTGCAGGAATAGACATGTCTTACGCAAATAAATTCCTTAGAGAGGCCTGCCCCACTTGGGCATCCGCTCTTGCATCTGAGTCTAAACAATAATGTCTTGTAAAAGTATGGACAGACTTCCATGTAGCAGCCTTACAAATCTCAGATATAGGAACATTGTTAAGGAGAGCAGCAGTAGCCGCTTTTCCCCTTGTGGAATGCGCTCTAGGCCGCGCTATCAATTGTCTATTAGCTAGCTGGTAAGTATTAACAATACAAGAGACTATCCATCTTGATATTGTTCGCTTAGATGCTGCTTCTCCTGTCCTTAAATGACCATAGTTCACAAACAAGCGGTTAGAGTGTCTAATTGATTTTGTCTTGTCCAGATAAAATTTCAGCACTCTTTTCAAGTCTAATGAGTGCAATGCTTTCTCAGCCGGAGTTTCCGGATTGGGAAAGAACGTCGGTAAAGTTATGGTCTGATTAATATGGAATTCTGACACCACCTTCGGAAGGAAAGATGGGTGAGTTCGTAGAACTACTCTATTGTCATGAAAAACCGTGTACGGTTCTTTTGCAGACAAGGCCTGGATCTCACTGACCCTCCTCGCTGAAGTAATGGCCACCAGAAAAGCCGTTTTCCACGTAAGGTGTTGTAAGGAGGCCTTATGGATAGGCTCGAAAGGAGGGCCCATAAGTTTTGCTAGGACTATGTTCAGTTCCCACGGAGGAGAAGGCCTCCGAATTGGCGGAAAAACTTTCTTCAAACCTTCTAAGAAATCCTTGACTACAGGTTTCGTAAAGAAGGATTCCTGAGAAGGTGACTTGCGATAGGCAGTAATAGCAGACAAATGTACCTTAATAGATGATACCTGCAGACCGGATTTCGCTAGGTGAAGCAAATAGGACAGTATGACGTCCTCCTGCGCCCGTATGGGATTATGGCCTTGCTGACAGCACCATATGTAGAATCTCTTCCACTTAAAAGCGTAGGAACGCCGCGTGGAAGGCCGTTTGGACTCTTTCAAGATGTTCATGCACTCCTGCGAGAGTCCTAGGTGCCCATACTGCAGGAATTCAGGAGCCATGCTGTTAAGCTCAGAGAGGGTAGGTTGGGATGCAGAATCCTGCCCTCCATTCTGCTCAGAAGATCCGGTCTGCACGGCAGCCTCCTGTGAGGTTTTTCCGACAGGTTGAGGAGATCCGTGTACCAGAATTGTCGAGGCCATTGTGGCGCTATAAGAATCATTCTGGTCCTGGATCCGTAAAGTTTGCTGATCACTGCCGGAATGAGGGGAATCGGAGGAAAAGCGTAAAGAAATGTCCCTGACCAGTCGATCAACAGGGCATTCCCTCGAGATCCTGGACGGTAGAACCTGGATGCGAAGTCTGGGCATTTCCTGTTTACATCGTCTGCGAAGAGGTCCAGTTGAGGCCGACCCCATTGTGCGAAGATGTATTCTGTGACTTCGTCGTGCAGGACCCAATCGTGAACGTCCTCCAGGTGTCTGCTTAGAAAGTCTGCTTCTACGTTCTGCTGACCTGGCAGGTGAACTGCTGTGATTGACATTCCTCTGGCCAGGAGCCAATGCCATATCGCTTGGGACTCTCGTGAAAGGGGTAGGGATCTCGTTCCCCCTTGTTTGTTCAAGTAATACATCGTGGTTGTATTGTCCGTCTGTATCAATAGAGTTTTCCCCTGAATTAGCGGTGTGAAAGACTTGAGAGCCAGATGGACCGCTCTGAGTTCTAGCAGATTGATGTGGTACTGCTTCTCCTTGTCTGACCACAGACCCTGCGCTTGAAAAGGACCCAGATGAGCCCCCCATCCCTGAAGAGACGCATCCGTTACCAGAGTGTCGGATGGAAGTACCTGGTGAAACGGAGCGCCCACTGACAGGTGAGGTCTGTGCATCCACCATCTCAATGACTGCAGTGCTACCTCCGGTAGCCGCATTGTGTCTTCCCAGCGACCTGTTCTTTGGCTCCAATTGGCCTCCAATGCCTCTTGGAGGGGTCTCATGTGGAGTCTGGCATTTGGGACAATAAAGATGCAAGATGCCATGGAGCCCAGTAGTGATGTCACCTGACGTGCCGTAGGTGCGCTGGCTCTCAACAGGTCCTGGCACTTCATGTTTATTGAGGACAGTCGTTCCTCCGAAGGATACACTTTTTGTAGTTCTGTGTTTATGATAGCTCCTAGGTAGTGAAGACTCTGCGTTGGAGTCAAGGTTGACTTCTGGTAATTGACCTGAAGACCTAGAGCTTCGCAAACTCCTAGTACAATGTCCCGATGGCTTCTCGCCTGCTCCGGAGAAGAAGCCTTTAGTAGCCAGTCGTCTAGGTATGGATATATGTATATCCTTTGTCTTCGTAGATGCGCCGCCACCACTGCCATACATTTCGAGAAAACTCTTGGAGCAGACTTCAGGCCAAAGGGTAGAACCCTGAACTGGTAATGCTGTAACGCTACTCGAAAGCGCAGGAATTTTCGATGCTTTGGAGCTATTGGGATGTGGAAATACGCATCCTGCAGGTCGATGGAGCACATCCAGTCTCCCTGATGCAGTTGAGGGAAAATTTGGTGAAGCGCTAGCATTCTGAACTTCTGCTTTCTTATGTATTTGTTCAGCAGTCTTAGATCCAGGATTGGCCTGAAAACGCCCTCTTGACCCTTCTTTGCTACTAGAAAGTAACGGGAGTAGACCCCCCTGTGGGCAGGTGGAACCCTTTCTATGGCATTCTTTCTTAGGAGGGCGAGAGCCTCCTTGCGTAGCAAGGTGAGATGAGCCGGATTGTGTTTGGTTGGTGGCAAGTGTGGTGGAGGCTGCTTGAAAAGGAGAGAATAGCCATGTTCGACAATATTGAGCACCCATTTGTCTCTTGTGATAGAGTGCCACTCGTGAAGATGAACAATAATACTTCCCCCCACCGGAGTGGTGTACAGTGTCGAGGGAAGCGAGACTTCATTGCTTAGTGGGTGCTTTTGGAGTGGACTGTTGAGGTCTACTTGACCCTCGCTCCCTTGTGTTTCTTCGCTGAAACAGAGGGCGTCCCTGTCGTTGCTGAGACCTTTGCGACCAATGAGGGGTTTGAACCCTCTGTTGGAAAGGGCGTCTATCGTACGGTCTGTACCTCCGCCTGAAATCTTTCCTTCTTTCGAGGCCTACCGCCTTCATGGTATCCACCTCGGTCTTCATGCGGGCCATCTCTTCGTCTGCATGGGCACCGAATAGAGAATTCCCGGCAAATGGGAGATTCAGGATACGTTGTTGTGCCTCCTGTTTCAAGCCAGTGAGCCTCAGCCAGGAAGATCTCCTCGCACAGATACCATGTGCGTACCCATGAGCCGCCAAATCCGCCCCATCCGCTGCTGCGCTGATAACTTGGTTAGATACCAGGCATCCTTCCTGTAGAATCTCTTGGAAATCTTGCCTGTCTTCTCTGGGCAGTTTTTCTGTAAATCTACTGAGGGAATCCCACAGAGAACGATCGTACCTGCCCAGGAGCGCAGACGCACTAGAGACCTTCATTGCTGAAGCCGCTGTCCCGCACATCTTTCTTCCCAGAGAGTCTAAATGCCTGCTCTCTTTATCCGGGGGTACCGTGGATGAAGATGCCACCGAGTGGGTCTTTCGGGCGGCAGCTATGATCACGGAGTCTGGTGGCGGATCCTTCCTAAGGAATAAAGGGTCTTGCTCTGGAGCCTTGTACTTTTTAAGAATCCGAGCCGGGGCAGACTTAAGCGAGGCTGGGGCCAGAAAAGTGTCCATGGTCGGCTGCAACAAACCAGGCACTAGAGGCAGCAACTTTTTCGACGCTGATCTCTGTTGTAGCGTCTCAAAGATGATTGATGAGGAGGTAGACGGTTCTGGAACCTCTATATTGAGTTTCTGCGCTCCTCTTAGCAACACCTCGTTGAAAGTGGTTATGTCATCCACTGGAGAGGCTCTAGCAGGTGGTGAATCTGTAAGAGTAGGTGAGTAACGCCCGACAGAAGAACCTGATGAAGACCAAGAGGGTGATCTTCTTGAGCGCGACCTGGATCTCCGTTGAGAGCGAGATCTGCTGCGGGACGCTGTAGCCGAGCGCCTAGGCCTCGCGGTCGGCTGTCGAGGAGCTGAACGAGCCCGTTCTGCCCCGGCTGTCGGCGATGGCGTTCTTGGCGGGGAGGCAGTGGGTGAATACATTCGCGAATATTGCGAATCTGGGGAGGCCGCTGGTCTGTTGAGGCTCTCCAGCCATCTCGGAGATAGGTTGATGGGCGAGACATGCCCAGGAGATGCTCTTGACCGAGAAGAGTCGCTCGGTATGGAGACCACTGGAGACTGAGCCTTGTCTGGCGAGGGGCGATGTTCTGCTCCCTGTTGGACCGGTAAAACCTGCGTCGACGTCGATGGCTGTTTCGACATCGAAGGACGCCCAGTCGGTTGGTCCTGCCTCGACGTTGATTGCCTCGACGTTGAGTGCCTTGACGTCGAACGGCGTTCCTTGGACCTCGACCTGCTCGCCGTCGTGTGCCTCGACGTGGAGCGATGGGAGGTTGACGGCGGATGTTTCTCGTGCCGTCGTGGAGATCTCGACGTCGTGTGTCCTGACGTCGGGGGGCGCACAGCCTTTGGCGGCGACCGGGCATGCCGGCGGTGGCTCGACGTCGATCGGCGGGCTGCCGTCGACGGAGACCTGCCCCTGCTCTGATGTTCCCTCGACGCCGTTCCCTTCGACGTCGGGTGCGTCGCCGTCGACGGCGATCTATGCCGGTGGGACGGTGGTAGCGACGACGTCGACGGTGAACAAACAGGTATTTTCCTACCTGTCGACGTCGACCGGGCCATTCTCTCCTGAGAATGGCGTTCTGGATGCCTGGGGAGTGAGGAGGACGATGTTCTTTTCCTCTCCTGAAGCCCATGAAGTCGGATCTTCTCTCTGTCTTTCAGAGTCCTCCTAGACATGTTCTTACAGTACTTACAAGTGTCAGGGCAGTGACTCTGAGGCAGGCATACTATGCACAGAGAGTGGGGATCTGACTGGGCCTTCTTCTTCCCACAAGCAGGGCATTTGACAAAAAGAGAAGGCATTTTTCTGTCAGAAAAAACCTTCCTAGCTCAGACAAAGATGTTACTTGTCGAGTGAAAAGTGAAAAAACGCTTTTTTAAATAATTTCTCTGAGGAAAACTCAGAAAAACTGAGAGCTCAATGCTCCAGGATCCTCTCAGAAGAAGCCGGAAAAAAGAACTGACCTAACTGTGAACCAACTGTCACCTTTCCTTCGCCCCTGAGGCATGGTGGGATACTGGAGGTGCTCAGGGTCTTAAAGGCACAGTGCCAAAGTTTTTATGGTTCTCCTGTGTTAACCTACATGCAGCCTATTGGCTAAGAATGCTTCATTGTTTTTCAATGCAGTTTTCTCTATTTTTTCACTAGAGTTTGCTACTGCTTACTTCCCCAAGCCTAGTTTTAGGAGCTTGGCTACTTATTTATGCTCTATTATAGTATTTAAAAAAAAAAAAAAAAAAAAAAAAACTTCATAGAAATAAAGCATTTTAGCCTGTTTTTAACATGATAGCCTGCATGACTGTTTGTTACACATGTATAATGTGTATATATTTTATATATGCTCCGGGGTCCCCGCACAAGGGCGGGAATATTCAATGTTTATGACTATTGATGAGGATCCCCTGGAAGAGAACATAAGAAAACACAATACACAGTTATACTAAAAATAAAGGTACTTTATTTTTATGACAATATGCCAAAGTATCTCAGAGTGTACCCTCAGTGAGAGGATAGGAAATATACACAAGATATATATACACAATACCAAAAATATGCAGTATAGTCTTAGAAAACAGTGCAAACAATGTATAGTTACAATAGGATGCAATGGGGACACATAGGGATAGGGGCAACACAAACCATATACTCCAAAAGTGGAATGCGAACCACGAATGGACCCCAAACCTATGTGACCTTGTAGAGGGTCGCTGGGACTATTAGAAAATAGTAAGGGTTAGAAAAATAGCCCACCCCAAGACCCTGAAAAGTGAGTGCAAAGTGCACTAAAGTTCCCCAAAGGACAAAGAAGTCGTGATAGGGGAATAATGCAGGAAAGACACAAACCAACAATGCAACAACGATGGATTTCCAATCTAGGGTACCTGTGGAACAAGGGGACCAAGTCCAAAAGTCACAAGCAAGTCGGAGATGGGCAGATGCCCAGGAAATGCCAGCTGTGGGTGCAAAGAAGCTTCTACTGGACAGAAGAAGCTGAGGTTTCTGCAGGAACGAAAAGGGCTAGAGACTTCCCCTTTGGTGGACGGATCCCTCTCGCCGTGGAGAGTCGTGCAGAAGTGTTTTCCCGCCGAAAGACCGCCAACAAGCCTTGCTAGCTGCAAATTGTGCGGTAAGAGTTTTTGGATACTGCTGTGGCCCAGGAAGGACCAGGATGTCGCAAATTGCGTCAGAAGAGAGAGGTGACGTCGAGCAAGACAAGGAGCCCTCTTAGCAGCAGGCAGCACCCAGAGAAGTGCCAGAAGAACGAGTTACTTACCTTCGGTAACGACTTTTCTGGTGGATACATTAGCTACCTGTGGATTCCTCACCTAATGAATACTCCCAAGGCGCCAGCATTCGACGGAAATCTTCTTACTAGTCTCTGCACGTCGACGAGGACGTCACTCTAGCCCACGCGGCGCCGTCTGACGTCATACAGGCAATAAGAGGTCCTCGACGACGTGCGGACGTCAGTACCAATCATTTTTTACGTGCATGAGAACAACCAGGCAATGCAATGAAAGAGCAAGGCAACATCCCATTACATTGTAAAAATACACAACATTGCATGAATAACTGTAAATCTTTTATATATATATATAACTCTCTCTTTTTAAAATATATATACACATCAAGTATATACACAAAGATATATACATATATACATATATATAAATATAATATATACAACATCTATTGCACCCTCAAAGACCAAGAGGAGCGTACTCAAGGATTACTTGGTAAGACCAGAAAGGCAACGGGGAGGCGGGTGGGACCGTGAGGAATCCACAGGTAGCTAATGTATCCACCAGAAAAGTCGTTACTGAAGGTAAGTAACTCGTTCTTCTGATGGATACAACTACCTGTGGATTCCTCACCTAATGAATAGAGTCCCAAAGCAGTACCACACCCAGCGGTGGGTGCCTAAATGGTCAAACCAAGAAATCCTGCAGCACTGACCGTGCAAAATGGCCGTCCCTTCTAACCTCAGAATCCAAAAAGTAATGTTTTGCAAAAGTGTGAAGGGACGACCAAGTTGCGGCCTTGCAGATGTCGACCACAGGAACACCTCTGGCCAAGGCCGAAGTGGCCGACTTAGCTCTGGTGGAATGAGCTCTAATGCCTTCAGGAGGATCCTTCTTTGCCAAAGAGTAACAGATTTTAATGCAAAGAACAACCCACCTGGATAGTGTTCTCTTGTGGACTGCCTTTCCTCTCCTCTTGCCCACGTATCCAATAAACAGCTGATCCTCCAGCCTGAAATCCTTTGTTCTATCAATAAAGAAGCTCAACGCTCTCTTTGGGTCCAGACGGTGTAGTCTTTCTTACTCTTTGGAAGGATGAGGCGGAGGATAGAACGTGGACAAAGTAATTGCCTGAGCCAAATGGAAGGGTGAAACAATCTTCGGGAGGAAAGCAGCCTTGGTCCTCAACACCACCTTATCCCCATAAAAAGTTGTATAAGGGGGCTTTACTGATAAGGCCTGCAACTCACTCACTCTCCTTGCTGATGTTATAGCTATCAGGAAGACTGTTTTTAAAACCAAATACCTTAAGGGGCAAGAATGCACAGGTTCAAAAGGGGACCCCATAAGGAAAGTCAGGACCAAGGACAAATCCCATTGCGGCATAACGAATGGCTTTGGAGGATATTTATTTAGAAGACCTTTCAAGAATCTGATAACAATAGGGGATTTAAATAAAGATGGTTGGTCTGGAAGACATATGAAGGCTGACAAGGCCGATAAATGACCCTTAATGGTAGCCACTGCACAACCTTTCTGCGCTAGAGACAGAGCAAAAGACAAAACGTCCGATAGATGAGCATGCAAAGGATCAATCTGCCTCTCTCCACACCACGCAACAAATTTAGACCATCTATTAGCGTAGATAGATTTAGTGGAGTGTCGCCTGGCCGCTAATATAACATCCACTACCTCAGGTGGGAGAGAGAAGGAACTCAGGTTGCCCCGTTCAATCTCCAGGCATGTAGGTGCAGACTCTGGAGGTTGGGGTGTAGAACCTGCCCCTGCGACTGCGAGAGGAGGTCTGCCCTGAAAGGGAGACGGAGCGGAGGGCACATTGAGAGTTGGAGAAGGTCGGAGTACCATACCCTCCTTGGCCAATCCGGAGCTATTAGGATGACTAGAGCCCGGTCCTGGCGAATCTTCCTCAATACTCGATGAATCAAGGGTTTTGGGAGGAAACGCGTAAAGTAACTGGCCGCACCAGGTTATTTGAAACGCGTCCCCCAACGCTCCCTGCATCGGATACTGGAGGCTGCAGAATAATGGACAATGCGCGTTCTCTCGAGTGGCAAACAGATCTACCTGAGGAAACCCCCACCTCTGGAAGATTAAACGGACTTGATCTGGATGGAGACGCCACTCGTGGTCTGCCGAGAAATGGCGACTGAGACTGTCCGCACGCACGTTCAAGACTCCGGCCAGATGGTTTGCTATCAAGCAAATCTGATGGTCCTCTGCCCAGGACCATAGTCGAAGAGCTTCTCTGCAGAGAAGGTACGACCCCACTCCTCCCTGCTTGTTTATGTACCACATCGTGGTAGTATTGTCCGTTAGGACCTGTACCGACTGACCACGAAGGGAAGGGAGGAAGGCCTTGAGAGCCAGACGTACAGCCCGTAACTCTAACAGATTGATGTGAAACATCTGTTCCTCTGGAGACCAAAGACCTTTGATCTCCAGATCCCCCAGATGAGCTCCCCACCCTAGAGTGGAAGCATCCGTTATGACTGTGGCCACTGGTGGCGACTGCTGGAACGGCTTTCCTTGTGAAAGATTGTTGCTTGCAATCCACCACTTCAAATCCACAGCAGCATCTCTGGAGATCTTGACAGTACCCTCTAGATCCCCTTTGTGTTGAGACCACTGCCTTCGGAGGCACCACTGAAGAGCCCTCATGTGCCAGCGAGCATGCGTGACCAACAGAATGCAGGAGGCAAACAGACCGAGCAGACGAAGGACCTTGAGGACTGGAACTACCGCTCCATTTCGAAACATTGGAACCAAATCCTGAATATCTTGAATCCGCTGAGGCGGAGGAAAGGCCCGACCCAATGTTGTATCCAGTACTGCCCCTATGAACAGGAGGCGCTGAGAGGGCTCTAGGTGAGATTTGGGCTCGTTCACCGAAAAACCCAGGTCGAACAACAACTGGGTTGTTGACTGCAGATGATGCGACACAAGCTCCGGGGACTTGGCTTTGATCAACCAGTCGTCCAAGTAAGGGAATACTGCTATCCCCTTCCTTCTGAGTTCTGCCGCAACCACCGACATCACCTTCGTGAAGACTCGAGGTGCTGAAGTAAGACCAAACGGAAGGACCGCAAACTGATAGTGTTGCGATCCCACCACAAACCGGAGATACTTCCTGTGTGACTTGAGTATCGGGATATGAAAGTAAGCATCCTGCAAGTCGACAGACACCATCCAGTCTTCCTTGTTCAACGCCAAAAGCACCTGTGCTAGGGTCAGCATCTTGAACTTTTCCTGCTTGAGGAACCAATTCAAGATCCTCAGGTCCAGAATTGGTCTCAAACGACCATCCTTCTTGGGAATCAGGAAATACCTTGAGTAACATCCTCGACCCCTTTCCTGCTCTGGGACCAACTCCACCGCGCCCTTGGAAAGGAGGGCTTGTACCTCCTGTTCTAGCAACAGGAGGTGTTCTTCTGAACAATAAGAAGGGCGGGGCGGGATGAGGGGCGGGAACTCCCGAAAGGGAAGGGTGTAGCCTTTTCCCACAATACTGAGAACCCAAGTGTCCGTTGTAACAGTCTTCCATTTGGTGAGAAAATGCTGTAATCTTCCCCCTACAGGAGAGGAGTGAGTGGGAAATGGTGGAAGCCTAAGGCTGCTTCCCCTGCTGCACCCCACCAGAGGATGAGGAAGAGGCAGAGTGCTGCTGAGAGGCTCCTCTGGTGCGGACCCTACCTCTCCCCCTAAAAGATCTATAGGGATGGGAAGAGGCAGGTTGCTGATATCTTCCCCGAAAGGAAGAGGAGGAAGAGCCACGCCCAAATCCACGAAACCTCCTGAAAAATCTGGAAGAGGCCGTGGAAGAAGGAGCTTGGAGCCCTAACGACTTAGCCGTGGCCCTGCTTTCCTTACAACGTTCCAAGGCCGAATCAGCCTTGGCTCCAAACAGTTTGTCCCCATCAAACGGGAGATCCAACAATGTGGACTGTACATCTGCAGAAAAGCCCGAGTTACGGAGCCAGGCCTGTCTCCTTGCCACCACAGTTGTGCCCATTGCTCTGGCTACCGAGTCGGTGGTATCCAGTCCCGTCTGGATAATCTGGGTCGCAGCAGCCTGGGCATTTGAAACAAGATCCAAAAGACCCTGGGGAAGCTCTGTAAACGATGAGGAAATGTCATCCATCAGAGCATGAATATACCTCCCCAGGATACAGGTTGCATTGGTGGCTTTTAACGCCAGACTGCAGGACGAAAAAATCTTCTTGGACTGCGCCTCTAGTTTCTTTGAATCTCTGTCCCCAGGCACCGTCGGGAAAGAACCAGGCGCTGACTTGGATGAACAGGAGGCCTGCACCACCAAGCTCTCCGGCGTAGGGTGCCTAGATAGAAAACCAGGGTCAGTCGGAGCCGCCCGATACCTCCTGGCCACGGCTCTGTGAACTGCTGGGGAAGATGCCGGCCTCTTCCACACCTCTAACACCGGATCCAGCAGAGCGTCATTAAATGGCAACAGAGGCTCCGCCGCAGCTGAGGCCGGATGTAGCACCTCTGTTAAAAGGTTTTGTTTAGCCTCCACCACCGGCAAAGGCAGGTCCAAAAAACTAGCTGCCTTCCGTACCACTGCATGAAAGGAAGCAGCCTCCTCAGTATATTCCCCCGGGGACGAAAGATCCCACTCAGGGGAAGTGTCCAGCCCACTGGCCGACTCCAGTCCACGCAGCCCATCACCTGAGTCCTCTAGCTCTCCTTCCTCCAGGGCTCGTTGGTACTCCTGCTCTTCTAATACACGGAGAGCACGTCTCCTCGAATGAAGTTGTTGTTCAATACGCGGAGTCGACAATGCCTCCGCCGAAGTCGAAGATCGGCGCCGATCTTCAGAAGCCACCGACGCCGCGTCCGGCGCCACAGGTAACTGCCAACGAAAGAGCAGCTGAAGCAGATGGATCCACCGGAGTCACAGGCCGAAATCCCGACGTCGACGTCGACGGGATGGAAATCCCCGGGGCCAATCCTTCTGAAGCCACCGGAGCGGCCACCGGCGCCGACACTGGCGCCGAGCCCACGTTCCCAAAAGGGAGAAAGGGCATAAAGGGTGCCGGCCGAAGAGGCGCAGGATCACCCAAAGAAAAGGCCAAAGGCCCAGCCGGAGCACCCCCTGGAGCCATCTGTTGGAAGATGGCATACATCGCATTCAAGAATGCGGAACTATCGGCTCCAGGGGTGGGAAAAGCCGGATACTGAGGTGCCTGTCTCGGAGGCGACCCCGACGCCGGCCTCGACGTCTGCGCCGGAGAAAACACCTGAGGCTCCAATACCTCAATCACCGACGCCTGTCCAGGTGAAGTTGGAGACGCCGGAGAGGGCAACGGTGTCGAAGGATGCGGCGTAACCGTGGGACTGATCTCCCATGTCCTTCGGCGCCGATCCGAAGACCTGGAACGAGTCTCCTTCGAATGACGCCGAGATTCTCTACGGCGCCGGGAGTCTCGATGACGCCGATGTCTTGGAGAAGAAGACTTCTTGTGATGCTTCTCCTTCGATTTTGCCATAAACAGCTTCGCCTCACGTTCCTTGAGGGCCTTTGGATTCATGTGCTGGCATGAATCACAAGTCGAGACGTCGTGGTCGGAGCTCAAACACCAAAGGCCATCGGAATGAGGATCCGTCACCGACATCTTGCCTCCACATTCACGACAAGGCTTAAATCCAGACTTTCTCTGCGACATTATTACCACAGCGAAAGACTACGCAGCAAAAACACACTGTAACCACAAAAGTAACAGTTGCTCCCTCGAAGATAACCGTTTCGAATGCACGGAAAAAAGGGAACTGACGTCCGCACGTCGTCGAGGACCTCTTATTGCCTGTATGACGTCAGACGGCGTCGCGTGGGCTAGAGTCACGTCCTCGTCGACGTGCAGAGACTAGTAAGAAGATTTCCGTCGAATGCTGGCGCCATGGGAGTATTCATTAGGTGAGGAATCCACAGGTAGTTGTATCCATCAGAAACAGGCACTACAAGGATGCGTGAAACGGTGCTCACCCGAAGTCGCACAAAGAAGTCCCACGTCGCCGGAGAACAACTTAGGAGGTCGTGCAATGCAGGTTAGAGTGCCGTGGACCCAGGCTGGACGGTGCACAAAGGATTTCCGCCGGAAGTGCACGGAGGCCGGAGTAGCTGCAAAAGTCGCGGTTCCCAGCAATGCAGTCTGGCGTGGGAAAGCAAGGACTTACCTCCACCAAACTTGGACTGAAGAGTCACTGGAATGTGGGCGTCACTTGGACAGAGTTGCTGGATTCGAGGGACCTCGCTCGTCGTGCTGAGAGGAGACCCAAGGGACCGGTAATGCAGCTTTTTGGTGTCTGCGGTTGCAGGTGGAAGATTCCGTCGACCCACGGGAGATTTCTTCGGAGCTTCTAGTGCAGAGAGGAGGCAGACTACCCCCACAGCATGCACCACCAGGAAAACAGTTGAGAAGGCGGCAGGATCAGCGTTACAGAGTTGCAGTAGTCGTCTTAGCTACTATGTTGCAGTTTTGCAGGCTTCCAGCGCGGTCAGCAGTCGATTCCTTGGCAGAAGGTGAAGAGAGAGATGCAGAGGAACTCGGATGAGCTCTTGCATTCGTTATCTAAAGTTTCCCCAGAGACAGAGACCCTAAATAGCCAGAAAAGAGGGTTTGGCTACCTAGGAGAGAGGATAGGCTAGCAACACCTGAAGGAGCCTATCAGAAGGAGCCTCTGACGTCACCTGGTGGCACTGGCCACTCAGAGCAGTCCAGTGTGCCAGCAGCACCTCTGTTTCCAAGATGGCAGAGGTCTGGAGCACACTGGAGGAGCTCTGGACACCTCCCAGGGGAGGTGCAGGTCAGGGGAGTGGTCACTCCCCTTTCCTTTGTCCAGTTTCGCGCCAGAGCAGGGCTAAGGGGTCCCTGAACCGGTGTAGACTGGCTTATGCAGAAATGGGCACCAAAAGTGCCCATGAAAGCATTTCCAGAGGCTGGGGGAGGCTACTCCTCCCCTGCCTTCACACCATTTTCAAAAGGGAGAGGGTGTAACACCCTCTCTCAGAGGAAGTCCTTTGTTCTGCCATCCTGGGACAAGCCTGACTTGACCCCAGGAGGGCAGAACCCTGTCTGAGGGGTTGGCAGCAGCAGCTGCAGTGAAACCCCAGGAAAGGCAGTTTGGCAGTACCAGGGTCTGTGCTACAGACCACTGGGATCATGGGATTGTGCCAACTATGCCAGGATGGCATAGAGGGGGCAATTCCATAATCATAGACATGTTACATGGCCATATTCGGAGTTACCATTGTGAAGCTACATATAGGTAATGACCTATATGTAGTGCACACGTGTAATGGTGTCCCCGCACTCTCAAAGTACGGGGAATTGGCCCTGAACAATGTGGGGGCACCTTGGCTAGTGCCAGGGTGCCCTCACACTAAGTAACTTTGCACCTAACTTTTACCAGGTAAAGGTTAGACATATAGGTGACTTATAAGTTACTTAAGTGCAGTGTAAAATGGCTGTGAAATAACGTGGACGTTATTTCACTCAGGCTGCAGTGGCAGGCCTGTGTAAGAATTGTCAGAGCTCCCTATGGGTGGCAAAAGAAATGCTGCAGCCCATAGGGATCTCCTGGAACCCCAATACCCTGGGTACCTCAGTACCATATACTAGGGAATTATAAGGGTGTTCCAGTAAGCCAATGTAAATTGGTAAAATTGGTCACTAGCCTGTTAGTGACAATTTAAAAGAAATGAGAGAGCATAACCACTGAGGTTCTGATCAGCAGAGCCTCAGTGAGACAGTTAGTCACTACACAGGTAACACATTCAGGCACACTTATGAGCACTGGGGCCCTGGGTGACTGGGTCCCAGTGACACATACAACTAAAACAACATATATACAGTGAAAAATGGGGGTAACATGCCAGGCAAGATGGTACTTTCCTACAATAGGGATCTCCAGGAACCCCAATACCCTGGGTACCTCAGTACCATATACTAGGGAATTATATGGGTGTACCAGTATGCCAATGTGAATTGGTGAAATTGGTCACTAGCCTGTTAGTGACAATTTGTACAGAGAGAGCATAACCACTGAGGTTCTGGATAGCAGAGCCTCAGTGAGACAGTTAGGCATCACACAGGGAACACTTACATATAGGTCACAAACTTATGAGCACTGGGGTCCTGGCTAGCAGGGTCCCAGTGACACATAACAAACATACTGACAACATAGGGTTTTCACTATGAGCACTGGGCCCTGGCTAGCAGGATCCCAGTGAGACAGTGAAAACACCCTGACATATACTCACTAACAGGCCAAAAGTGGGGGTAACAAGGCTAGAAAGAGGCTACAACGCTCCCCCCAAAGGAAGGACAATAAGGCTAACCTTGGCCAGTTGAGTCTTTATTGTCTAAGTGGTGATAAGTGGAGAGCAGCTCTGCAATAGACTGGTTACTCCCTTTATCATCCACTATATGGTGACTTCCATGTGGGGATGTAAACAACCCTGTTTGAAGTTTTTTAGCTAACCAACAATGTGAAGATATATTTTCAGAGTTCCTATCAGTAAGTTTTAGTTTAGAACACTGGGAATTGTCCACTGGACCTATTTCTAGGGATGAGAATGCAAGACAGGGATGCTGTCTCAGTAAAGCCATATCTGGGCAAAAACTTTGTCCATATGGCTGTAAGAGAGAACAGGGATGCTGTTTCTCTTTAGTTGGAGCAGGGCAGTGATGCTGTCCTATGAGATCTACACTAGGGCAGGGCTGTTGCCCTAAGTGTTGTGAGGCAGTGCAGGGTTTCTGCACTAAAGTTTCTCTGGGAGGGTTGGAGGAATGCTCCATGTTAACTAAAACGGTGCCCTTTTTCTCACCAATATTAGCTATCCCACAGAGAGGTACTTTCACCTCAGGGAGTATAGCTGTGCTAGCTGATGATTCCCTTGGTACAGGTGCCACCCCAGGAGAGGTTTCTCCCACCACAGGAATGGTATCCTGAATGACAGTGTGGTTAGGGGATACTGTGATACCCTTTTTACCTGTTGTTGGACAAGGATCCTGAGTTTTCAGGCCTTTTTCTCTCCTTTGCTTTTTCATTTCAGCTGAAATGAGAGGAAGCAATTCCTCAGGGATACCCAGCATGGCTGCATTGGTATAAAACTCTACCTCAGCCCAACCTGAGGTCTCTAGGTCATTACCTAAGAGACAGTCTACAGGTAAGCTAGGTGATACTACCACCTGCTTAGGGCCAGTAACTCCACCCCAACTAAGCTGAATTATAGCCAAGGGAAGAAACTTAGGGGAGTTATGGACATCAATATCTTGTACTGTTGTCCAAGGATGTGTTGTTCAAGGGGCACTAGGTTTTCAGTCACCAGAGTGATACTGGCACCTGTGTCCCTGTAGGCCTGGGCCTCAACACCATTTATTGAAACTGTCTGCCTGTACTTAACCATTGTAAGGGGACAAGCAGCCAGTGTGGCAAGGCCAATGCCAATAGGTGTGACAAGAAACTGTCTTGGGACTGATTACCCCAGTTTCTATGATGGATCCATAAGTGAACCCAACGACACCCTTACTTTGGCTGTTGCCAGCAGTCCCACCACTATTACTACTACTGCTAGGGGCACTAGAGTTTAATGTATTAGTGGTGGTTGGCTCAGGGGGTTTACCTGGACAGGACTTTTCTCCTTGCCAATGGCCTTTATTTTTACACACATAGCACCAAGGCTTTTTAATGTGTGTATGTTGTGAAGAAGAGGAAGAATTTGATTTATCCCCATCCCCTGAAGAGGGTTTAAGATTTGAAGAAGGATCTTTGGTTTTACCCTTATTCCCATGCTTATCCTGAGATTTCTCATCTTTCTTCTTGCCATCCTTGTCAACCCTGTATGAACTTTTCTGTTCACTCTTGTTCTGACCCATTTGTCTGCCTTCTTTCCCAATTCTTGGAGAGAGGTCAGATCTGAGTCCACTAGATATTGGTATAACAAGTCAGACACACAGTTATTCAGAATATGCTCTCTCAGAATAAGATTATACAGGCTTTCATAGTCAGAATCTTTACTGCCATGTAACCACCCCTACAAGGCCTTCACTGAACAGTCCACAAAGTCTATCCAGTCTTGTGAGGACTCTTTTCTGGTGTCTCTGAACTTAATCCTGTATTGTTCAGTGGTTAAGCCAAATCCATCCAAGAGTGCATCCTTCAAAACTGCAAAATTATTAGCATCACTTTCCCTAAAAGTAAGGAGCCTATCCCTACCCTTTCCATTGAAAGATAGCCACGATATAGCAGCCCACTGCCTTTGAGGGACCCCCTGTACCATACAGGCCCTCTCAAGTGCAGCAAACCACTTGTTGATGTCATCCCCCTCCTTGTAAGGGGGGACTATCTTGTGCTGATTCCTGGAATCATGCTCTCTAACAGGATTACTATCAGGAATACTGCTGCTGCCACCATAGGGTCCAAACCCCAATCTCTGTCTCTCCTTTTCCAGGTCTAGGGATTCCCTATCTAAGGCCAGCTGTTGCTGTTTAAGCTTCAGTCTGGTCTCTTCCACTCTCAACTTTTTGAGTTCCCTTTCTAACATGTTGTCTTCAGGGTGGGTGGGTTGGGAATGCTTGGACACAGAAGATAAATTGGAAACAACAGAGGGAGATCTGTCCCTAACTGACTTAACCCTAATAACTTGGCCTCCAGGAATAAAGGTTCCCCTACTGTAGGAGGCTGGACTGGCTTGTAGTGAGTACCAAGGGGTACTTGCACCTTGCACCAGGCCCAGTTATCCCTTATTAGTGTATAGGGTGTCTAGCAGCTTAGGCTGATAGATAATGGTAGCTTAGCAGAGCAGCTTAGGCTGAACTAGGAGACGTGTGAAGCTACTACAGTACCACTTAGTGTCATATGCACAATATCATAAGAAAACACAATACACAGTTATACTAAAAATAAAGGTACTTTATTTTTATGACAATATGCCAAAGTATCTTAGAGTGTACCCTCAGTGAGAGGATAGGAAATATACACAAGATATATATACACAATAGCAAAAATATGCAGTATAGTCTTAGAAAACAGTGCAAACAATGTATAGTTACAATAGGATGCAATGGGGAAACATAGGGATAGGGGCAACACAAACCATATACTCCAAAAGTGGAATGCGAACCACGAATGGACCCCAAACCTATGTGACCTTGTAGAGGGTCGCTGGGACTATTAGAAAATAGTGAGAGTTAGAAAAATAACCCTCCCCAAGACCCTGAAAAGTGAGTGCAAAGTGCACTAAAGTTCCCCTAAGGACAAAATAGTCGTGTTAGGGGGAAAATGCAAGGAAAACACAAATCAGCAATGCAACAACGATGGATTCCTGACTGAGGGTACCTGTGGAACAAGGGGACCAAGTCCAAAAGTCACAAGCAACTCGGAGATGGGCAGATGCCCAAGAAATGCCAGCGGTTGGTGCAAAGAAGCTCTTACTAGGCTGAAGAACTGTGAATACTGCAGGAACGACAAGGGCTAGAGACTTCCCCTTTGGAGGATGGATCCCCCACGCCTTGGAGAGTCGTGCAGAAGTGTTTTCCCGCCGGATGGACGCCAACAAGCCTTGCTACACGCAAATCATGCGTTTGGCGTTTTTGGATGCTGCTGGGGCCCAGGAGGGACCAGGAGGTCGCAAATTGGACCTGCAGAGAGAGGGGACGTTGAGCAAGACAAAGAGCCCTCACTGAAGCAGGTAGCACCCGGAGAAGTGCCAGAAACAGGCACTACGAGGATGCGTGAAACGGTGCTCGCCGAAGTTGCACAAAGGAGTCCCACGTCGCCGGAGACCAACTTAGAAAGTCGTGCAATGCAGGTTAGAGTGCCGTGGACCCAGGCTTGGCTGTGCACAAAGGATTTCCGCCGGAAGTGCACAGGGGCCGGAGTAGCTTGCAAAGTCGCGGTTCCCAGCAATGCAGCCCAGCGAGGTGAGGCAAGGACTTACCTCCACCAAACTTGGGCTGAAGAGTCACTGGACTGTGGGGGTCACTTGGACAGCGTTGCTGGATTCGAGGGACCTCGCTCGTCGTGCTGAGAGGAGACCCAAGGGACCGGTAATGCAGCTTTTTGGTGCCTGCGGTTGCAGGGGGAAGATTCCGTCGACCCACGGGAGATTTCTTCGGAGCTTCTGGTGCAGAGAGGAGGCAGACTACCCCCACAGCATGCACAAGCAGGAAAACAGTCGAGAAGGCGGCAGGATCTGCGTTACAGAGTTGCAGTAGTCGTCTTTGCTACTATGTTGCAGGTTTGCAGGCTTCCAGCGCGGTCAGCGGTCGATTCCTTATCAGAAGGTGAAGAGGGAGATGCAGAGGAACTCGGCTGAGCTCATGCATTCGTTATCTAAAGTTTCCCCAGAGACAGAGACCCTAAATAGCCAGAAAAGAGGGTTTGGCTACCTAGGAGAGAGGAAAGGCTACTAACACCTGAAGGAGCCTATCAGCAGGAGTCTCTGACGTCACCTGGTGGCACTGGCCACTCAGAGCAGTCCAGTGTGCCAGCAGCACCTCTGTTTCCAAGATGGAAGAGGTCTGGAGCACACTGGAGGAGCTCTGGACACCTCCCAGGGGAGGTGCAGGTCAGGGGAGTGGTCACTCCCCTTTCCTTTGTCCAGTTTCGCGCCAGAGCAGGGACTAAGGGGTCCCTGAACTGGTGTAGACTGGCTTATGCAGAATTGGGCACATCTGTGCTCAAGAAAGCATTTCCAGAGGCTGGGGGAGGCTACTCCTCCCCTGCCTTCACACCATTTTCCAAAGGGAGAGGGTGTCACACCCTCTCTCAGAGGAAGTTCTTTGTTCTGCCATCCTGGGCCAGGCCTGGCTGGACCCCAGGAGGGCAGATGCCTGTCTGAGGGGTTGGCAGCAGCAGCAGCTGCAGTGAAACCCCAGGAAGGGCAGTTTGGCAGTACCAGGGTCTGTGCTACAGACCACTGGGATCATGGAATTGTACCAACAATGCCAGGATGGCATAGAGGGGGCAATTCCATGATCATAGACATGTTACATGGCCATATTCGGAGTTACCATGGTGAAGCTACATATAGGTAGTGACCTATATGTAGTACACGCGTGTAATGGTGTCCCCGCACTCACAAAGTTCAGGGAATTGGCTCTGAACAATGTGGGGGCACCTTGGCTAGTGCCAGGGTGCCCTCACACTAAGTAACTTTGCACCTAACCTTTACCAGGTAAAGGTTAGACATATAGGTGACTTATAAGTTACTTAAGTGCAGTGTAAAATGGCTGTGAAATAACGTGGACGTTATTTCACTCAGGCTGCAGTGGCAGGCCTGTGTAAGAATTGTCAGAGCTCCCTATGGGTGGCAAAAGAAATGCTGCAGCCCATAGGGATCTCCTGGAACCCCAATACCCTGGGTACCTCAGTACCATATACTACGGAATTATAAGGGTGTTCCAGTAAGCCAATGTAAATTGGTAAAAATTGTCACTAGCCTGTTAGTGACAATTTGAAAGTAATGAGAGAGCATAACCACTGAGGTTCTGGTTAGCAGAGCCTCAGTGAGACAGTTAGGCACCACACAGGGAACATATACATGCACACCTATGAGCACTGGGGCCCTGTGTGACAGGGTCCCAGTGACACATACATATAGGCCACAAACCTATGAGCACTGGGGTCCTGACCAGCAGGATCCCAGTGACACATAACAACCATACTGAAAACATAGTGTTTTCACTATGAGCACTGAGGCCTGGCTATCAGGATCCCAGTGAGACAGTGAAAACAGTGACAAAACCCTGACATACACTCACAAACAGGCCAAAAGTGGGGGTAACAAGGCTAGAAAGAGGCTACCTTCTCACACCTACTATGATGGGAACCTCCATTACTACCAACATTACTAGGTGTCCTGCTAAGGGGCAGATTTGGAACAGAACCCTCCCCACCTCCCTCAAGGAGATCCCCTGAGTCAGAATGGGAGCCTTCTATTAACCTCTCATTTAAAGTTCATGCTTGGGACTCATCATTCACAATAAGCATGTTATATAGATACTCTTTTGTAGGGTTCTTTCCTATCACTAAACCTCTATCTAAGCAGAGACTCCTTAGGCTCTTGTAATTTAAATTGTCATAGGTAGTATTGACCATTTTAAGAGCAGACTCTACATCAGACATGATAGAAGAAGGTTTAGAGACAGTGAGAAGGAAGAAAAAGTTTCAGAACTTTTTAAAGAACAGAGAAAAAAACCTTTTTCTAACTTTTAGAAACTTTTAGAAGTTTAGAGAAACTTTTCAGAACTTTGTAAAAAGTTTGAGAGAAGAAAAGCAAAACTTTTTGGTTAGGTGTACATACACTGAACTTGTTTTGTATATTATTCTCTTATGAAAAGTACACAATGACAAAGTGGTAAGTAGTTACAAGTACCTATCCCACCGCTGCACAACCAATGTAGGAGGCTGGCCTGGCTTGCAGTGGGTACCAGAGGTACTTACACCTTGTGCCAGGTCCAGTTATCCCTTATTAGTGTAGGAGAGGCGTTTCTAGCAGCTAAGGCTGATAGAAGGTAGCAATGGCAAAGCAGCTTAGGCTGAACTTGGAGACATGTAGAATAAGTTACTTACCTTCGGTAACGCTTTTTCTGGTGGATACATTAACTACCTGTGGATTCCTCACCTAATGAATTCTCCCCTCGCGCCAGCCTCAACGGAAATGTCTTCTAGCTCTGCACGTCAACAATGACGTCACAATCGCCCGACTCCACGCGACATCATCCAGGCAATAAGAAGCCCTCGTCGACGTGCAGACGTCAGTTATCACCATTTTTTACGTGCCATAGAGGCGAACAGGTGAACATTGACCTTGAAAAGGACATAATCACATCAAATGAAATGAAAACACAACATTTATTACAATAAAAAATAAAATAAGGTAACAGCAATAACTGCTCTATATGAAAACAAATATGTCAGACAAGTCCAAACATGCCTCCTTGAACTATCTAAATCAGAGAAAGAAATGCATATATACATGCCACAACTATACTGTATACATGATTCAGGTATATACATATATACAAGACAACGGTGCTCCCCCATGGATTTCATGGTACGACCAGTCAGGCAACGCTGAGGCGGGTGGGACCGTGAGGAATCCACAGATAGTCCTTGTATCCACCAGAAAAAGCGTTACCGAAGGTAAGTAATTTGTTCTTCTGATGGATACACCTACCTGTGGATTCCTCACCTAAAGAATAGAGTCCCAAAGCAGTACTACCTCCGGAGGTGGCTGCCCGAATGGACAAACCAAGAAATCCTGCAGCACCAAGCAAGCAAAAAGGCCATCCCTCCTAACCTCAGAGTCCAAACAATAATGTTTGACAAAAGTATGGAGAGATGCCCAAGTCGCCGCCCTGCAGATGTCAACCACAGGAACACCCCTAGCTAAAGCCGAAGAAGCAGCTTTAGCTCTGGTGGAATGGGCACGAAGCCCCACAGGTGTTTTTTCTTCACCAAGGAATAACAAAGATTGATACAGAGAATGACCCACCTGGATAGCGTTCTCTTGTGGACTGCTCTACCTTTCTTCTTCCCCACGTATCCTCTGAAGAGCTGATCATCTTGCCTGAACTCCTTCGTCCTGTCGACATAGAAGCTCAGTGCTCTTTGTGGATCCAGTCGGTGGAGCCTCTCTTCCTCCTTGGATGGATGAGGCAGAGGGTAAAAGGAAGAGAGAGTAATAGACTGCCCCAAGTGAAAGGGTGTAACAACCTTCGAGAGGAAAGCCGCCTTGGTCCTTAACACCACTTTGTCTCTAAAAAAGGAAAGGTATGGAGACTCTACACTAAGGGGGTCATTTTGACCTTGGCGGACGGCGGAGGCCGTCCGCCAAGGTACCGCCGCTGAATGACCGCACCGCGGTCAAAAGACCGCGGCGGCCATTCAGACATTTCCTCTGGGCCGGCGGGCGCTCTCCAAAAGAGCGCCCGCCGGCCCAGAGGAAATGCCCCTGCAACGAGGACGCCGGCTCAGAATTGAGCCGGCGTAGTTGCAGGGGTGCGACGGGTGCAGTTGCACCCGTCGCGTATTTCAGTGTCTGCTTAGCAGACACTGAAATACTTTGCGGGGCCCTCTTACGGGGGCCCCTGCAGTGCCCATGCCATGGGCATGGGCACTGCAGGGGCCCCCAGGGGCCCCGCGGCACCCCCTACCGCCATCCTGTTCCTGGCGGGAGACCCGCCAGGAACAGGATGGCGGTAGGGGGTGTCAGAATCCCCATGGCTGCGGAGCGCGCTCCGCAGCCATGGAGGATTCACAAGGGCAGTAGGAAACCGGCGGGAGACCGCCGGTTTACCCTTTCTGGCCGCGGCTGAACCGCCGCGGTCAGAATGCCCTCGGGAGCACCGCCAGCCTGTTGGCGGTGCTCCCGTGGTCGGTGACCCTGGCAGTCACCGGCCGCCAGGGTCAGAATGACCCCCTAAGAGCCTGAAGCTCACTGACCCTTCTGGCCGGTTATGGCTACCAGGAAAACAGTCTTGAGAACTAGCAAAGGCAAAGCACAAGAATGCATTGGTTCAAATGGAGATCCAATAAAAAATGTCAATACTAAATGAAGGTCCCACTGAGGCATAACAAATGGTGATGGTGGAAACTTGTTAGTGAGCCCCTTAACAAACCTCAAAACAATAGGAGACTTAAACAAGGAAGGCTGATCAGGGAGGCACAGAAAAGCCGACAGTGCAGATAAATAACTCTTGACTGTGGCAACTGCACAACCCTTCTGCGCCAGGAAAAGAGCAAATTACAATATGTCAGACAAACTAACCTTTAAGGGATCAATTCTGTTCTCTCCACACCAACATACAAATTTAGCCCAACAACTTGCATAGATCGATTTGGTGGAGTGTCGCCTGGCCGATAAAATAACATCCACCACCTCCGGTGGTAGAGAAAAAGCACTCAGATTGCCCTGTTCAATCTCCAGGCATGAAGGTGCAGACTCTGAAAGTGGGGGTGTAGAATCTGCCCCTGCGACTGCGAGAGGAGGTCCACCCTGTAAGGGAGACGGAGCGGAGGGAACAGAGAGAGTTGGAGAAGGTCTGAGTACCACACCCTTCTTGGCCAATCCGGAGCTATCAAAATGACCTGGGCTCGGTCTTGGCGGATCTTACTCAGAACTCGAGGAATCAGGGGTATGGGAGGAAACGCGTAAAGCAACTGACCCTTCCAGGACATCTGAAATGCATCAACCAAAGCTCCTTGCACCGGATACTGGAGGCTGCAAAATAACGGGCACTGCGCATTATCCTGAGTTGCAAACAGATCTATCTGCGGATATCCCCACATCTGGAAGATGTACAGAACCAGATCTGGATGAAGACGCCACTCGTGGTCGGCCGAGCTGTGTCGACTGAGAACGTCCGCCCACACATTCAGAGCTCCGGCCGAATGATGTGCTACCAAGCAAATCTTGTGGTCCTGAAGCAAGGACCAGAGTCGAAGAGCTTCTCTGCAGAGAAGATACGACCTCACTCATCCCTGCTTGTCTATATAACACATCGTGGTAGTGTTGTCCATCAGGATCTGGACTGACTGACCGCGAATGGAAGGGAGGAAGGCCTTGAGAGCCAGACGTACTGCCCGCAACTCCAACAGATTGATGTGAAATCTCTGTTCCACTGGAGACCAAAGGCCTTTGACCTCCAGGTCCACCAGATGAGCTCCCCAGCCTAGAGTGAAAGCATCTGTTACCAATGTGGCCACCGGTGCTGGCAGCGAGAACGGCCTTCCTTGCGACAGGTTGTCGACCGCTGCCCACCATTGAAGATCCACTGCAGTGTCTCTGGTGATCGTAATCGAATCTTCGAGATCCCCTTTGTGCTGAAGCCACGGCCTGCGGACGCACCACTGAAGAGCCCTCATGTGCCAGCGTGCATGAGTGACCAGCAGTATGCAAGAAGCAAACAGACCAAGCAGGCGAAGGACCTTGAGGACTGGAACTACCGCTCCATTTCGAAACATCGGAATCAACGCCTATCCATATCCTGAACCCGCTGGGGCGGAGGAAAGGCCAGATTCAATTTCGTGTCCAGTACTGCCCCTATGAACAGGAGGCGTTTAGAGGGCTCCAGGTGAGATTTGGGCACATTGACGGAAAATCCCAGGTCTGACAACTGAGTTGTCGACTGGAGATGACGCCGCACGAGCTCCTGAGTCTTGGCTTTGATCAACCAATCGTCCAGATAGGGAAACACCGCTATCCCTGTTCTTCTGAGCTCTGCCGCTACCACCAGCATCAAATTGGTGAAAACTCGAGGTGCTGAAGTAAGACCAAACGGGAGGACCGCAAACTGATAATGCTGCGATCCCACCACAAACCGGAGATACTTCTTGTGCGATTTGAGGATCGGAATATGGAAGTACGCATCTGTAGGAAAGTACCATCTTGCCTGGCATGTTACCCCCATTTTTCACTGTATATATGTTGTTTTAGTTGTATGTGTCACTGGGACCCTGTTCACCAGGGCCCCAGTGCTCATAAGTGTGCCTGAATGTGTTACCTGTGTAGTGACTAACTGTCTCACTGAGGCTCTGCTAATCAGAACCTCAGTGGTTATGCTCTCTCATTTCTTTCCAAATTGTCAATAACAGGCTAGTGACTATTTTTACCAATTTACATTGGCTTACTGGATCACCCTTATAATTCCCTAGTATATGGTACTGATGTACCCAGGGTATTGGGGTTCCAGGAGATCCCTATGGGCTGCAGCATTTCTTTTGCCACCCATAGGGAGCTCTGACAATTCTTACACAGGCCTGCCACTGCAGCCTGAGTGAAATAACGTCCACGTTATTTCACAGCCATTTTACACTGCACTTAAGTAACTTATAAGTCACCTATATGTCTAACCTTTACCTGGTAAAGGTTAGGTGCAAAGTTACTTAGTGGGAGGGCACCCTGGCACTAGCCAAGGTGCCCCCACATTGTTCAGAGCCAATTCCCTGAACTTTGTGAGTGCGGGGACACCATTACACGCGTGCACTACATATAGGTCACTACCTATATGTAGCTTCACAATGGTAACTCCGAATATGGCCATGTAACATGTCTAAGATCATGGAATTGCCCCCTCTATGCCATCCTGGCATTGTTGGCACAATTCTATGATCCCAGTGGTCTGTAGCACAGACCCTGGTACTGCTAAACTGCCCTTCCTGGGGTTTCACTGCAGCTGCTGCTGCTGCCAACCCCTCAGACAGGCATCTGCCCTCCTGGGGTCCAGCCAGGCCTGGCCCAGGATGGCAGAACAAAGAACTTCCTCTGAGAGAGGGTGTGATACCCTCTCCCTTTGGAAAATGGTGTGAAGGCAGGGGAGGAGTAGCCTCCCCCAGCCTCTGGAAATGCTTTGTTGGGCACAGATGTGCCCAATTCTGCATAAGCCAGTCTACACCGGTTCAGGGGACCCCTTAGCCCTGCTCTGGCGCGAAACTGGACAAAGGAAAGGGGAGTGACCACTCCCCTGACCTGCACCTCCCCTGGGAGGTGTCCAGAGCTCCTCCAGTGTGCTCCAGACCTCTGCCATCTTGGAAACAGAGGTGCTGCTGGCACACTGGACTGCTCTGAGTGGCCAGTGCCACCAGGTGACGTCAGAGACTCCTTCTGATAGGCTCCTTCAGGTGTTAGTAGCCTATCCTCTCTCCTAAGTAGCCAAACCCTCTTTTCTGGCTATTTAGGGTCTCTGTCTCTGGGGAAACTTTAGATAACGAATGCAAGAGCTCATCAGAGTTCCTCTGCATCTCTCTCTTCACCTTCTGCCAAGGAATCGACTGCTGCCCGCGCTGGAAGCCTGCAAAACTGCAACATAGTAGCAAAGACGACTACTGCAACTCTGTAACGCTGATCCTGCCGCCTTCTCGACTGTTTTCCTGGTGGTGCATGCTGTGGGGGTAATCTGCCTCCTCTCTGCACTAGAAGCTCCGAAGAAATCTCCCGTGGGTCGACGGAATCTTCCCCCTGCAACCGCAGGCACCAAAAAGCTGCATTACCGGTCCCTTGGGTCTCCTCTCAGCACGACGAGCGAGGTCCCTCGAATCCAGCAACTCTGTCCAAGTGACCCCCACAGTCCAGTGACTCTTCAGTCCAAGTTTGGTGGAGGTAAGTCCTTGCCTCACCTCGCTAGACTGCATTGCTGGGAACCGCGACTTTTGCAGCTACTCCGGCCCCTGTGCACTTCCGGCGGAAATCCTTTGTGCACAGCCAAGCCTGGGTCCACGGCACTCTAACCTGCATTGCACGACTTTCTAAGTTGGTCTCCGGCGACGTGGGACTCCTTTGTGTAACTTCGGGTGAGCACCGTTTCACGCATTCTTGTAGTGCCTGTTTCTGGCACTTCTCTGGGTGCTACCTGCTGCTAAGAGGGCTCCTTGGCTTGCTTGACGTCCCCTCTCTCTCCTGGTCCAATTTGCGACCTCCTGGTCCCTCCAGGGCCACAGCAGCATCCAAAAACGCTAACTGCACGATTTGCAGCTAGCAAGGCTTGTTGGCATTCTTTCGGCGGGAAAACACTTCTGCACGACTCTACAAGGCAAGAGGGATCCGTCCTCCAAAGGGGAAGTCTCTAGCCCTTTGCGTTCTTGCAGAAACCGCAGCTTCTTCTGTCCAGTGGAAGCTTTTTTGCACCCGCAGCTGGCATTTCCTGGGCATCTGCCCATCTCCGACTTGCTTGTGACTTTTGGACTTGGTCCCCTTGTTCCACAGGTACCCTAGATTGGAAATCCACAGTTGTTGCATTGTTGGTTTGTGTCTTTCCTGCATTATTCCTCTAACACGACTTCTTTGTCCTTAGGGGAACTTTAGTGCACTTTGCACTCACTTTTCAGGGTCTTGGGGAGGGTTATTTTTCTAACGCTCACTTTTTTCTAATAGTCCCAGCGACCCTCTACAAGGTCACATAGGTTTGGGGTCCATTCGTGGTTCGCATTCCACTTTTGGAGTATATGGTTTGTGTTGCCCCTATCCCTATGTTTCCCCATTGCATCCTATTGTAACTATACATTGTTTGCACTGTTTTCTAAGACTATACTGCATATTTTTGCTATAGTGTATATATATCTTGTGTATATTTCCTATCCTCTCACTGAGGGTACACTCTAAGATACTTTGGCATATTGTCATAAAAATAAAGTACCTTTATTTTTAGTATAACTGTGTGTTGTGTTTTCTTATGATATTGTGCATATGACACTAGGTGGTACTGTAGTAGCTTCACCCGTCTCCTAGTTCAGCCTAAGCTGCTCTGCTAAGCTACCATTATCTATCAGCCTAAGCTGCTAGACACCCTATACACTAATAAGGGATAACTGGGCCTGGTGCAAGGTGCAAGTACCCCTTGGTACTCACTACAAGCCAGTCCAGCCTCCTACATTGGTTGTGCAGTGGTGGGATAAGTGCTTTGAGACTACTTACCACTCTTGTCATTGTACTTTTCATAAGAGAAAAATATACAAAACAAGGTCAGTGTATATACACATAGCCAAAAAGTTTTGCATTTCCTCTTTTCACTCTTTTCTAAGTGCTGAAAAGTACTTCTAAACTTTCAAAAAGTTCTTAAAAGTTTAAAAAGTTTTTTCTGTCTTTCCAAAACGTTCTGAAAACTTTTTTTTTTCTTTTTCTATCACTTGAACTCTCTCTAAAAATGTCTGGCACAGGCCAAAATGTTGATCTGTCCAAACTTGCATATGATCACCTTAGCTGGAAAGGAGCAAGGAGTCTCTGCATAGAGAGAGGTTTGAGTGTAGGGAAGAATCCTTCCTTGGAACTGTTACTTAACATGCTTAGAGAACAAGATAAGGCTATAGGTGCCCCATCTGTTGAAAAAGTAGCTAATAGTTCCCAATCTGATTGAGGGACTCCCCCAGGAAAAGATTCAGGAAAGAAACTTCCTAGCCTGCCCATTACTAGACAGTCTAGCATAGTTGGTAATGATGATGAGCCACACCATACAAATAGTGTTGTCTCACATCATAGCAAAAGCATTTATTCTCACCATACTGGTAGTAATGTTTCTGTTAGCCAAGCTGTTAGGGTGGCTTCTGTAAGGGACAGGTCTCCTTCTGTTCATTCCCATCATACCTCTGTATCTAGGAATGTCCCTCCCACCAACCCTGATGACAGAATGTTAGAGAGGGAACTCAATAAGTTGAGGGTGGAACAAACCAGACTGAAGCTTAAAAAGCAACAGCTGGATTTGGATAGACAGTCTTTTGAACTAGAGAAGGAAAGACAGAAGTTGGGTTTAGAAACCCATGGAGGCAGCAGCAGTATTCCCCATAGTCATCCTGTAAAAGAGCATGATTCCAGGAATCTGCACAAGATAGTTCCCCCTTATAAGGACGGGGATGACATTAACAAGTGGTTTGCTGCACTTGAGAGGGCCTGTGTTGTACAGGATGTCCCTCAAAGGCAGTGGGCTGCTATCCTATGGCTATCATTTAGTGGAAAAGATAGGGATAGGCTCCTTACTGTGAAAGAAAATGATGCTAATAATTTCCAAGTTCTTAAGAATGCACTCCTGGATGGTTATGGCTTAACCACTGAACAATACAGGATAAAGTTCAGAGAGACCAAAAAGGAGTCTTCACAAGACTGGGTTGATTTCATTGACCATTCAGTGAAGGCCTTGGAGGGGTGGTTACATGGCAGTAAAGTTACTGATTATGACAGCCTGTATAACTTAATCCTGAGAGAGCATATTCTTAATAATTGTGTGTCTGATTTGTTGCACCAGTACTTGGTGGACTCTGATCTGACCTCTCCCCAAGAATTGGGAAAGAAGGCAGACAAATGGGTCAGAACAAGGGTGAACAGAAACGTTCATACAGGGGGTGACAAAGATGGCAACAAAAAGAAGGATGGTAAGTCTTCTGACAAGGGTGGGGACAAATCTAAAAATGAGTCTTCATCAGGCCCACAAAAACACTCTGGTGGGGGTGGTGGGCCCAAATCCTCTTTTAATCAGAACAAGGAAAAGAAACCATGGTGCTATTTATGTAAAATAAAAGGCCATTGGACAACAGATCCCAGTTGTCCAAAGAAAAGCACCAATGCTCCTACCACTACAACCCCTACTGCTACCCCTAGTGTCCCTACTAATAGCAGTGGTGGTGGGAGCAAACCTACTAATAGCCAATCCAAGGGAGTAGCTGGGCTCACTATTGGTCACTTAGTTGGGGTTGGCCTTGTTAGGGAGGCCACAGAGGCTGTGTTAGTCTCTGAGGGGGCTATTGATTTAGCCACCTTAGTTGCTTGTCCCCTTAATATGGATAAGTACAAGCAGCTACCCCTAATAAATGGTGTTGAGGTTCAGGCCTACAGGGACACTGGTGCCAGTGTGACTATGGTCATAGAGAAACTGGTCCACCCTGAACAACACCTACTTGGTCACCAGTACCAAGTAACCGATGCTCACAACAACACACTTAGCCACCCCATGGCTGTTGTTAATCTCAACTGGGGGGGGGTGTAGGAAAGTACCATCTTGCCTGGCATGTTACCCCCATCTTTCACTGTATATATGTTGTTTTAGTTGTATGTGTCACTGGGACCCTGGTAACCCAGGGCCCCAGTGCTCATAAGTGTGCCTGAATGTGTTACCTGTGTAGTGACTAACTGTCTCACTGAGGCTCTGCTAATCAGAACCTCAGTGGTTATGCTCTCTCATTTCTTTCCAAATTGTCACTGACAGGCTAGTGACCATTTTTACTAATTTACATTGGCTTACTGGAACACCCTTATAATTCCCTAGTATATGGTACTGAGGTACCCAGGGTATTGGGGTTCCAGGAGATCCCTATGGGCTGCAGCATTTCTTTTGCCACCCATAGGGAGCTCTGACAATTCTTACACAGGCCTGCCACTGCAGCCTGAGTGAAATAATGTCCACGTTATTTCACAGCCATTTTACACTGCACTTAAGTAATTTATAAGTCACCTATATGTCTAACCTTTATCTGGTAAAGGTTAGGTGCAAAGTTACTTAGTGTGAGGGCACCCTGGCACTAGCCAAGGTGCCCCCACATTGTTCAGAGCCAATTCACTGAACTTTGTGAGTGCGGGGACACCATTACACGCGTGCACTACATATAGGTCACTACCTATATGTAGCTTCACCATGGTAACTCCGAATATGGCCATGTAACATGTCTATGATCATGGAATTGCCCCCTGTATGCCATCCTGGCATTGTGGGTACAATTCCATGATCCCAGTGGTCTGTAGCACAGACCCTGGTACTGCCAGACTGCCCTTCCTGGGGTTTCTCTGCAGCTGCTGCTGCTGCCAACCCCTCAGACAGGCAGCTGCCCTCCTGGGGTCCAGCCAGGCCTGGCCCAGGATGGCAGAACAAAGAACTTCCTCTGAGAGAGGGTGTGACACCCTCTCCCTTTGGAAAATGGTGTGAAGGCAGGGGAGGAGTAGCCTCCCCCAGCCTCTGGAAATGCTTTGTTGGGCACAGATGTGCCCAATTCTGCATAAGCCAGTCTACACCGGTTCAGGGACCCCTTAGCCCCTGCTCTGGCGCGAAACTGGACAAAGGAAAGGGGAGTGACCACTCCCCTGACCTGCACCTCCCCTGGGAGGTGTCCAGAGCTCCTCCAGTGTGCTCCAGACCTCTGCCATCTTGGAAACAGAGGTGCTGCTGGCACACTGGACTGCTCTGAGTGGCCAGTGCCACCAGGTGACGTCAGAGACTCCTTGTGATAGGCTCCTTCAGGTGTTAGTAGCCTTTCCTCTCTCCTAGGTAGCCAAACCCTCTTTTCTGGCTATTTAGGGTCTCTGTCTCTGGGGAAACTTTAGATAACGAATGCATGAGCTCAGCCGAGTTCCTCTGCATCTCCCTCTTCACCTTCTGATAAGGAATCGACCGCTGACCGCGCTGGAAGCCTGCAAACCTGCAACATAGTAGCAAAGACGACTACTGCAACTCTGTAACGCTGATCCTGCCGCCTTCTCGACTGTTTTCCTGCTTGTGCATGCTGTGGGGGTAGTCTGCCTCCTCTCTGCACCAGAAGCTCCGAAGAAATCTCCCGTGGGTCGACGGAATCTTCCCCCTGCAACCGCAGGCACCAAAAAGCTGCATTACCGGTCCCTTGGGTCTCCTCTCAGCACGACGAGCGAGGTCCCTCGAATCCAGCGACACCGTCCAAGTGACCCCCACAGTCCAGTGACTCTTCAGCCCAAGTTTGGTGGAGGTAAGTCCTTGCCTCACCTCGCTGGGCTGCATTGCTGGGAACCGCGACTTTGCAAGCTACTCCGGCCCCTGTGCACTTCCGGCGGAAATCCTTCTTGCACAGCCAAGCCTGGGTCCACGGCACTCTAACCTGCATTGCACGACTTTCTAAGTTGGTCTCCGGCGACGTGGGACTCCTTTGTGCAACTTCGGCGAGCACCGTTTCACGCATCCTCGTAGTGCCTGTTTCTGGCACTTCTCCGGGTGCTACCTGCTTCAGTGAGGGCTCTTTGTCTTGCTCGACGTCCCCTCTCTCTGCAGGTCCAATTTGCGACCTCCTGGTCCCTCCTGGGCCCCAGCAGCGTCCAAAAACGCCAAACGCACGATTTGCGTGTAGCAAGGCTTGTTGGCGTCCATCCGGCGGGAAAACACTTCTGCACGACTCTTCAAAGCGCGGGGGATCCATCCTCCAAAGGGGAAGTCTCTAGTCCTTGTCGTTCCTGCAGTATTCACAGTTCTTCAGCCTAGTAAGAGCTTCTTTGCACCAACCGCTGGCATTTCTTGGGCATCTGCCCATCTCCGAGCTGCTTGTGACTTTTGGACTTGGTACCCTTGTTCCACAGGTACCCTCAGTCAGGAATCCATCGTTGTTGCATTGCTGATTTGTGCTTTCCTTGCATTTTCCCTCTAACACGACTATTTTGTCCTTAGGGGAACTTTGGTGCACTTTGCACTCACTTTTCAGGGTCTTGGGGAGGGTTATTTTTCTAACTCTCACTATTTTCTAATAGTCCCAGCGACCCTCTACAAGGTCACATAGGTTTGGGGTCCATTCGTGGTTCGCATTCCACTTTTGGAGTATATGGTTTGTGTTGCCCCTATCCCTATGTTTCCCCATTGCATCCTATTGTAACTATACATTGTTTGCACTGTTTTCTAAGACTATACTGCATATTTTTGCTATTGTGTATATATATCTTGTGTATATTTCCTATCCTCTCACTGAGGGTACACTCTAAGATACTTTGGCATATTGTCATAAAAATAAAGTACCTTTATTTTTAGTATAACTGTGTATTGTGTTTTCTTATGATATTGTGCATATGACACTAAGTGGTACTGTAGTAGCTTCACACGTCTCCTAGTTCAGCCTGAGCTGCTTTGCTAAGCTTCCATTATCTATCAGCCTAAGCTGCTAGACACCCTATACACTAATAAGGGATAACTGGGCCTGGTGCAAGGTGCAAGTACCCCTTGGTACTCACTACAAGCCAGTCCAGCCTCCTACATTGGTTGTGCAGCGGTGGGATAAGTGCTTTGAGACTACTTACCACTCTTTTCATTGTACTTTTCATAAGAGAAAAATATACAAAACAAGGTCAGTGTATATTCACATAACCAAAATTTTTGCATTTCCTCTTTTCACTCTTTTCTAAGTGCTGAAAAGTACTTCTAAACTTTCAAAAAGTTCTTAAAAGTTTAAAAAGTTTTTTTTCTGTCTTTCCAAAAAGTTCTGAAAACTTTTTTCTCTTTTGCTATCACTTTAACTCTCTCTCAAAATGTCTGGCACAGGCCAAAAAGTTGAACTGTCCAAACTTGCATATGATCACCTTAGCTGGAAAGGAGCAAGGAGTCTCTGCATAGAGAGAGGTTTGAGTGTAGGGAAGAATCCTTCCTTAGAACTGTTAATTAATATGCTTAGAGTACAGGATAAGGCCATAAGTGCCCAATCTGTAGAAAAAGTAGCTAATGGTTCTCAATCTGATCCAGGGACTCCCCCAGGAAAAGGTTCAGGAAAGAAACTTCTCAGCCTGCCCATTACTAGACAGTCTAGCATAGTTGGTACAGAGGTTGAATCACATCATACTGATGATGTGCTCTCACATTATGCTGGTAGCCAAGCTGTTAGGGTGCCCCTTGTAAGGGACAGGTCTCCTTCTGTTCATTCCCATCATACCTCTGTATCTAGAAATGTCCCTCCCACCCACCCTGATGACAGATTGTTAGAAAGGGAGCTCAATAGATTGAGAGTGGAACAAACCAGACTGAAGCTCAATAAGCAACAGCTGGATTTGGATAGACAGTCTTTAGAAATAGAGAGGGAAAGACAGAAGATGGGTTTAGATACCCATGGTGGCAGCAGCAGTATTCCCCATAGTCATCCTGCAAAAGAGCATGATTCCAGGAATCTGCACAAGATAGTTCCCCCTTATAAGGAGGGGGATGACATTAACAAGTGGTTTGCTGCACTTGAGAGGGCCTGTGCTGTACAGGATGTCCCTCAAAAGCAGTGGGCTGCTATCCTATGGCTATCATTCACTGCAAAAGGTAGGGATAGGCTCCTTACTGTAAAAGAAAATGATGCTAACAATTTCCAAGTTCTTAAGAATGCACTCCTGGATGGTTATGGCTTAACCACTGAACAGTACAGGATAAAGTTCAGAGATACCAAAAAGGAGTCTTCACAAGACTGGGTTGATTTCATTGACCAGGCAGTGAAGGCCTTGGAGGGGTGGTTACATGGCAGTAAAGTTACTGATTATGACAGCCTGTATAACTTGATCCTGAGAGAGCATATTCTTAATAATTGTGTGTCTGATTTGTTGCACCAGTACTTGGTGGACTCTGATCTGACCTCTCCCCAAGAATTGGGAAAGAAGGCAGACAAATGGGTCAGAACAAGAGTGAACAGAAAAGTTCATACAGGGGGTGACAAAGATGGCAACAAAAAGAAGGATGGTAAGTCTTCTGACAAGGGTGGGGACAAATCTAAAAATGAGTCTTCATCAGGCCCACAAAAACACTCTGGTGGGGGTGGTGGGCCCAAATCCTCCTTTAATCAGAACAAGGAAAAGAAACCATGGTGCTATTTATGTAAAATAAAAGGCCATTGGACAACAGATCCCAGTTGTCCAAAGAAAGGCACCACAGCTCCTACCACTACAACCCCTACTGCTACACCTAGTGTCCCTACTAATAGCAGTGGTGGTGGGAGCAAACCTACTAATAGCCAATCCAAGGGAGTAGCTGGGCTCACTTTTGGTAATTTAGTTGGGGTTGGTCTAATTAGGGAGACCACAGAGGCTACTTTAGTCTCTGAAGGGGCTATTGACTTAGCCACTTTGGTTGCTTGCCCCCATAACTTGGAGAAGTACAAGCAACTAACCCTAATAAATGGTGTTGAGGTCCAGGCCTACAGGGACACAGGTGCCAGTGTCACAATGGTGATTGAGAAACTGGTGCACCCTGAACAACACATACTTGGACACCAGTACCAAGTAACCGATGCTCACAACATAACACAAAGCCACCCCATGGCTGTTGTAAATCTCAACTGGGGGGGGGTATCTGGTCCAAAGAAAGTTGTGGTAGCTTCAGATTTACCTGTAGACTGTCTATTAGGGAACGATTTGGAGACATCAGCTTGGTCAGATGTGGAGTTGGAGGCCCATGCAGCAATGCTGGGCATCCCAGGGCATATTTTTGCTTTGACAAGGGCTCAGGCCAAAAAGCAAAAAGGACAGGGAAGCTTGGATCCTGGAACAATGGACCAAGTGCTCCCTAAAGCTAGGGTTAGTAGAAGCAAACCACTTCCTACTATCCCTCCCTCTACAGTGGATTCTACTTCTGAGGAAGAAGAATTCCCTCCCTGTGCAGAACCTACACCAGAGGAGCTGGAAGCAGACACTGCTGAGCTTTTGGGTGAAGGGGTGTAGGAGGCTGGACTGGCTTGTAGTGAGTACCAAGGGGTACTTGCACCTTGCACCAGGCCCAGTTATCCCTTATTAGTGTATAGGGTGTCTAGCAGCTTAGGCTGATAGATAATGGTAGCTTAGCAAAGCAGCTCAGGCTGAACTAGGAGACGTGTGAAGCTACTACAGTACCACTTAGTGTCATATGCACAATATCATAAGAAAACACAATACACAGTTATACTAAAAATAAAGGTACTTTATTTTTATGACAATATGCCAAAGTATCTTAGAGTGTACCCTCAGTAAGAGGATAGGAAATATACACAAGATATATATACACAATAGCAAAAATATGCAGTATAGTCTTAGAAAACAGTGCAAACAATGTATAATTACAATAGGATGCAATGGGGAAACATAGGGATAGGGGCAACACAAACCATATACTCCAAAAGTGGAATGTGAACCACGAATGGACCCCAAACCTATGTGACCTTGTAGAGGGTCGCTGGGACTATTAGAAAATAGTGAGAGTTAGAAAAATAACCCTCCCCAAGACCCTGAAAAGTGAGTGCAAAGTGCACCAAAGTTCCCCTAAGGACAAAATAGTCGTGTTAGAGGGAGAATGCAAGGAAAACACAAATCAGCAATGCAACAACGATGGATTCCTGTCTGAAGGTACCTGTGGAACAAGGGGACCAAGTCCAAAAGTCACAAGCAGCTCGGAGATGGGCAGATGCCCAAGAAATGCCAGCGGTTGGTGCAAAGAAGCTCTTACTAGGCTGAAGAACTGTGAATACTGCAGGAACGACAAGGGCTAGAGACTTCCCCTTTGGAGGATGGATCCCCCACGCCTTGGAGAGTCGTGCAGAAGTGTTTTCCCGCCGGATGGACGCCAACAAGCCTTGCTACACGCAAATCGTGCGTTTGGCGTTTTTGGACGCTGCTGGGGCCCAGGAGAGACCAGGAGGTCGCAAATTGGACCTGCAGAGAGAGGGGACGTCGAGCAAGACAAGGAGCCCTCACTGAAGCAGGTAGCACCCGGAGAAGTGCCAGAAACAGGCACTACGAGGATGCGTGAAACGGTGCTCGCCGAAGTTGCACAAAGGAGTCCCACGTCGCCGGAGACCAACTTAGAAAGTCGTGCAATGCAGGTTAGAGTGCCGTGGACCCAGGCTTGGCTGTGCACGAAGGATTTCCGCCGGAAGTGCACAGGGGCCGGAGAAGCTTGCAAAGTCGCGGTTCCCAGCAATGCAGCCCAGCGAGGTGAGGCAAGGACTTACCTCCACCAAACTTGGGCTGAAGAGTCACTGGACTGTGGGGGTCACTTGGACGGTGTCGCTGGATTCGAGGGACCTCGCTCGTCGTGCTGAGAGGAGACCCAAGGGACCGGAGATGCAGCTTTTTGGTGCCTGCGGTTGCAGGGGGAAGATTCCGTCGACCCACGGGAGATTTCTTCGGAGCTTCTGGTGCAGAGAGGAGGCAGACTACCCCCACAGCATGCACAAGCAGGAAAACAGTCGAGAAGGCGGCAGGATCAGCGTTACAGAGTTGCAGTAGTCGTCTTTGCTACTATGTTGCAGGTTTGCAGGCTTCCAGCGCGGTCAGCGGTCGATTCCTTATCAGAAGGTGAAGAGGGAGATGCAGAGGAACTCGGCTGAGCTCATGCATTCGTTATCTAAAGTTTCCCCAGAGACAGAGACCCTAAATAGCCAGAAAAGAGGGTTTGGCTACCTAGGAGAGAGGAAAGGCTACTAACACCTGAAGGAGCCTATCACAAGGAGTCTCTGACGTCACCTGGTGGCACTGGCCACTCAGAGCAGTCCAGTGTGCCAGCAGCACCTCTGTTTCCAAGATGGCAGAGGTCTGGAGCACACTGGAGGAGCTCTGGACACCTCCCAGGGGAGGTGCAGGTCAGGGGAGTGGTCACTCCCCTTTCCTTTGTCCAGTTTCGCGCCAGAGCCTGGGCTAAGGGGTCCCTGAACCGGTGTAGACTGGCTTATGCAGAATTGGGCACCTCTGTGCCCAACAAAGCATTTCCAGAGGCTGGGGGAGGCTACTCCTCCCCTGCCTTCACACCATTTTCCAAAGGGAGAGGGTGTCACACCCTCTCTCAGAGGAAGTTCTTTGTTCTGCCATCCTGGGCCAGGCCTGGCTGGACCCCAGGAGGGCAGATGCCTGTCTGAGGGGTTGGCAGCAGCAGCAGCTGCAGAGAAACCCCAGGAAGGGCAGTCTGGCAGTACCAGGGTCTGTGCTACAGACCACTGGGATTATGGAATTGTACCAACAATGCCAGGATGGCATAGAGGGGGCAATTCCATGATCATAGACATGTTACATGGCCATATTCGGAGTTACCATGGTGAAGCTACATATAGGTAGTGACCTATATGTAGTGCACGCGTGTAATGGTGTCCCCGTACTCACAAAGTTCAGTGAATTGGCTCTGAACAATGTGGGGGCACCTTGGCTAGTGCCAGGGTGCCCTCACACTAAGTAACTTTGCACCTAACCTTTACCAGGTAAAGGTTAGACATATAGGTGACTTATAAGTTACTTAAGTGCAGTGTAAAATGGCTGTGAAATAACGTGGACGTTATTTCACTCAGGCTGCAGTGGCAGGCCTGTGTAAGAATTGTCAGAGCTCCCTATGGGTGGCAAAAGAAATGCTGCAGCCCATAGGGATCTCCTGGAACCCCAATACCCTGGGTACCTCAGTACCATATACTAGGGGATTATAAGGGTGTTCCAGTAAGCCAATGTAAATTGGTAAAAATGGTCACTAGCCTGTCAGTGACAATTTGGAAAGAAATGAGAGAGCATAACCACTGAGGTTCTGATTAGCAGAGCCTCAGTGAGACAGTTAGTCACTACACAGGTAACACATACAGGCACACTTATGAGCACTGGGGCCCTGGGTTACCAGGGTCCCAGTGACACATACAACTAAAACAACATATATACAGTGAAAAATGGGGGTAACATGCCAGGCAAGATGGTACTTTCCTACACAACCCCCCCCCAAACGAAGGACAATAAGACTAGCCATTACCTGATGAGTCTTCATTGTCTAAGTGGAAATATCTGGAGAGTCCATCTGCATTGGAGTGGCTACTCCCAGGTCTATGTTCCACTGTATAGTCCATTCCCTGTAGGGATATGGACCACCTCAACAATTTAGGATTTTCACCTTTCATTTGTTTTAGCCAAAGTAGAGGTTTGTGGTCTGTCTGAACAATGAAGTGAGTGCCAAACAGGTATGGCCTCAACTTCTTCAGAGCCCAGACCACAGCAAAGGCCTCCCTCTCAATGGCAGACCAACGCTTTTCTCTAGGGGTCAACCTTCTACTAATAAAAGCAACAGGTTGATCCTGGCCCTCAGAATTAAGTTGTGATAGGACTGCCCCTACTCCTAATTCAGATGCATCAGTTTGGACATAGAATTTTTTAGAGTAACAAGGGCTTTTCAGGACAGGTGCAGAGCACATGGCCTGCTTCAGCTCCTCAAAAGCTTTCTGACAGTTTGCTGTCCATAATACCTTTTTAGGCATTTTCTTGGATGTGAGGTCATTAAGAGGGGCTGCAATGGGGCCATAGTTCTTAATGAACCTCCTGTAATACCCAGTGAGGCCTAGGAAGGCTCTCACCTGAGTCTGAGTGGTAGGGGGAATCCAATCAATAATAGTTTGGATTTTCCCCTGAAGTGGTGCAATCTGTTCCCCACCAACAAGGTGTCCCAGATAAACCACCTTACCCTGCCCTATCTGGCACTTTGAAGCCTTGATAGTGAGGCCTGCCTTTTGCAGGGCCTCCAAAACTTTCCAAAGGTGGACCAGGTGATCATCCCAGCTGGAGCTAAAGACAGCTATATCATCCAAATATGCTGCACTGAAAGCTTCCAGCCCTTGCAGGACTGTGTTCACCAACCTCTGAAAAGTGGCAGGTGCATTTTTCAAACCAAAAGGCATTACAGTAAACTGGTAATGTCCTCCAATGGTAGAAAATGCAGTCTTAGGTTTAGCATCTTCTGACATTTTGATCTGCCAATACCCTGCAGTCAAATCAAAAGTGCTTAGATACTTGGCAGATGCCAGTGTATCTATTAGCTCATCTGCCCTGGGTATAGGGTGAGCATCTGTTTTGGTTACCAAGTTGAGACCTCTATAGTCTACACAAAACCTCATTTCCTTCTTTCCATCTTTAGAATTGGGTTTTGGTACCAGTACCACAGGAGAAGCCCATGGACTGTCAGAGTGCTCAACCACTCCTAGTTCCAACATCTTCTGAACTTCTTGCTTTATGCAGTCCCTGACATGGTCAGGCTGCCTATAGATCTTACTTTTGACAGGTAAACTGTCTCCAGTATCTATAGTGTGCTCACACCAAGAAGTGGTGCCTGGCACAATGGAGAAGAGTTCTGAAAATTGTCCTAGGAGATTTATGCAATTATCTTTCTGCTCAGCAGTAAGACAATCAGCCAAAACTACCCCTTCCACAAGAGCATCTTGTTCTGTGGAAGAGAAGAGATCAGGTAGAGGATCACTGTCTTCTTCCTGTCCCTCATCTGTTGCCATGAGCAGGGTGAGATCAGCCCTGTCATAGTAGGGTTTCAGGCGGTTGACATGGAGCACCCTAAGGGGACTCCTGGCAGTGCCTAAGTCAACCAAGTAGGTGACTTCACCCTTCTTTTCAACAATTGTGTGTGGACCACTCCATTTATCTTGGAGTGCTCTTGGGGCCACAGGCTCCAAGACCCACACTTTCTGCCCTGGTTGGTACTGAACCAAAACAGCCTTCTGATCATGCCATTGCTTCTGGAGCTCTTGGCTGGCCTGAAGGTTTTTACTGGCCTTTTTCATGTACTCAGCCATCCTTGATCTGAGGCCAAGTACATAGTCCACAATATCCTGCTTAGGAGCTTTTAAAGGTTGTTCCCAACCCTCCTTTACAAGTGTGAGTGGACCCCTAACAGGGTGTCCAAAAAGAAGTTCAAAGGGGCTGAAGCCCACTCCTTTCTGGGGTACCTCCCTGTAGGCAAAAAGGAGGCATGGTAGAAGGATATCCCATCTCCTGCGGAGTTTTTCAGGGAGTCCCATAATCATGCCTTTGAGAGTTTTATTAAATCTCTCCACCAGTCCATTTGTTTGTGGATGATAGGGTGTTGTGAACTTGTAAGTTACACCACACTCCTTCCACATGGCCTTTAAGTATGCAGACATGAAATTGCTTCCTCTGTCTGATACTACTTCCTTTGGGAAGCCCACCCTGGAAAATATTCCCAGGAGGGCCTTTGCCACTGCAGGAGCTGTAGTGGTCCTTAAAGGAATTGCTTCAGGATACCTTGTGGCATGGTCCACTACCACTAAGATAAACCTATTGCCTGAAGCAGTAGGAGGGTCAAGGGGGCCAACTATGTCAACCCCTACCCTTTCAAAGGGAACCCCAACCACAGGCAGTGGGATAAGGGGTGCCTTTGGAGTGCCACCTGTCTTGCCACTGGCTTGACAGGTTTCACAGGACTTACAAAATTCTTTTGTGTCCTCAGACATCCTAGGCCAATGAAACAGTGGTACCAATCTGTCCCAAGTTTTCATTTGACCCAGGTGCCCAGCTAAGGGAATGTCATGTGCCAGTGTTAGGAGGAACTTTCTGTACTCCTGAGGAATCACTAATCTCCTGGCAGCTCCAGGTTTAGGATCCCTATGCTCAGTGTACAAGAGGTTGTCCTCCCAGTAAACTCTGTGTGAGTCACTGACATCCCCATTAGCCTGTTTGACAGCTTGCTGTCTGAGACCCTCTAATGTGGGACAGGTTTGCTGTGCCACACTCAGCTCCTCTCTGGCAGGCCCCCCTTCACCCAAAAGCTCAGCAGTGTCTGCTTCCAGCTCCTCTGGTGTAGGTTCTGCACAGGGAGGGAATTCTTCTTCCTCAGAATTAGAATCCACTGTAGAGGGAGGGATAGTAGGAAGTGGTTTGCTTCTACTAGCCCTAGCTTTAGGGAGCACTTGGTCCATTGTTCCAGGATCCAAGCTTCCCTGTCCTTTTTGCTTTTTGGCCTGAGCCCTTGTCAAAGCAAAAATATGCCCTGGGATGCCCAGCATTGCTGCATGGGCCTCCAACTCCACATCTGACCAAGCTGATGTCTCCAAATCGTTCCCTAATAGACAGTCTACAGGTAAATCTGAAGCTACCACAACTTTCTTTGGACCAGATACCCCCCCCCAGTTGAGATTTACAACAGCCATGGGGTGGCTTTGTGTTATGTTGTGAGCATCGGTTACTTGGTACTGGTGTCCAAGTATGTGTTGTTCAGGGTGCACCAGTTTCTCAATCACCATTGTGACACTGGCACCTGTGTCCCTGTAGGCCTGGACCTCAACACCATTTATTAGGGTTAGTTGCTTGTACTTCTCCAAGTTATGGGGGCAAGCAACCAAAGTGGCTAAGTCAATAGCCCCTTCAGAGACTAAAGTAGCCTCTGTGGTCTCCCTAATCAGACCAACCCCAACTAAATTACCAAAAGTGAGCCCAGCTACTCCCTTGGATTGGCTATTAGTAGGTTTGCTCCCACCACCACTGCTATTAGTAGGGACACTAGGTGTAGCAGTAGGGGTTGCAGTGGTAGGAGCTGTGGTGCCTTTCTTTGGACAACTGGGATCTGTTGTCCAATGGCCTTTTATCTTACATAAATAGCACCATGGTTTCTTTTCCTTGTTCTGATTAGAGGAGGGTTTGGGCCCACCACCCCCACCAGAGTGTTTTTGTGGGCCTGATGAAGACTCATTTTTAGATTTGTCCCCACCCTTGTCAGAAGACTTACCATCCTTCTTTTTGTTGCCATCTTTGTCACCCCCTGTATGAACTTTTCTGTTCACTCTTGTTCTGACCCATTTGTCTGCCTTCTTTCCCAATTCTTGGGGAGAGGTCAGATCAGAGTCCACCAAGTACTGGTGCAACAAATCAGACACACAATTATTAAGAATATGCTCTCTCAGGATTAAGTTATACAGGCTGTCATAATCAGTAACTTTACTGCCATGTAACCACCCCTCCAAGGCCTTCACTGCCTGGTCAATGAAATCAACCCAGTCTTGTGAAGACTCCTTTTTGGTATCTCTGAACTTGATCCTGTACTGTTCAGTGGTTAAGCCATAACCATCCAGGAGTGCATTCTTAAGAACTTGGAAATTGTTAGCATCATTTTCTTTTACAGTAAGGAGCCTATCCCTACCTTTTCCAGTAAATGATAGCCATAGGATAGCAGCCCACTGCCTTTGAGGGACATCCTGTACAGCACAGGCCCTCTCAAGTGCAGCAAACCACTTGTTAATGTCATCCCCCTCCTTGTAAGGGGGAACTATCTTATGCAGATTCCTGGAATCATGCTCTTTTGCAGGATGACTATGGGGAATACTGCTGCTGCCACCATGGGTATCTAAACCCATTTTCTGTCTTTCCCTCTCTATTTCTAAAGACTGTCTATCCAAATCCAGCTGTTGCTTCTTGAGCTTCAGTCTGGTTTGCTCCACTCTCAATCTATTGAGCTCCCTTTCCAACAATCTGTCATCAGGGTGGGTGGGAGGGACATTTCTAGATACAGAGGTATGATGGGAATGAACAGAAGGAGACCTGTCCCTTACAGAGGGCACCCTAACAGCTTGGCTACCAGTATAATGTGAGAGCACATCATCAGTATGATGTGATTCAACCTCTGTACCAACTATGCTAGACTGTCTAGTAATGGGCAGGCTGAGAAGTTTCTTTCCTGAACCTTTTCCTGGGGGAGTCCCTGGATCAGATTGAGAACCATTAGCTACTTTTTCTACAGATTGGGCACTTATGGCCTTATCCTGTACTCTAAGCATATTAATTAACAGTTCTAAAGAAGGATTCTTCCCTACACTCAAACCTCTCTCTATGCAGAGACTCCTTGCTCCTTTCCAGCTAAGGTGATCATATGCAAGTTTGGACAGTTCAACTTTTTGGCCTGTGCCAGACATTTTTTAGAGAGAGTTAAAGTGATAGACAAAGAGAAAAAAGTTTTCAGAACTTTTTGGAAAGACAGAAAAAAACTTTTTAAACTTTTAAGAACTTTTTGAAAGTTTAGAAGTACTTTTCAGCACTTAGAAAAGAGTGAAAAGAGGAAATGCAAAACTTTTTGGCTATGTGTATATACACTGACCTTGTTTTGTATATTTTTCTCTTATGAAAAGTACAATGACAAGAGTGGTAAGTAGTCTCAAAGCACTTATCCCACCACTGCACAACCAATGTAGGAGGCTGGACTGGCTTGTAGTGAGTACCAAGGGGTACTTGCACCTTGCACCAGGCCCAGTTATCCCTTATTAGTGTATAGGGTGTCTAGCAGCTTAGGCTGATAGATAATGGTAGCTTAGCAAAGCAGCTCAGGCTGAACTAGGAGACGTGTGAAGCTACTACAGTACCACTTAGTGTCATATGCACAATATCATAAGAAAACACAATACACAGTTATACTAAAAATAAAGGTACTTTATTTTTATGACAATATGCCAAAGTATCTTAGAGTGTACCCTCAGTAAGAGGATAGGAAATATACACAAGATATATATACACAATAGCAAAAATATGCAGTATAGTCTTAGAAAACAGTGCAAACAATGTATAATTACAATAGGATGCAATGGGGAAACATAGGGATAGGGGCAACACAAACCATATACTCCAAAAGTGGAATGTGAACCACGAATGGACCCCAAACCTATGTGACCTTGTAGAGGGTCGCTGGGACTATTAGAAAATAGTGAGAGTTAGAAAAATAACCCTCCCCAAGACCCTGAAAAGTGAGTGCAAAGTGCACCAAAGTTCCCCTAAGGACAAAATAGTCGTGTTAGAGGGAGAATGCAAGGAAAACACAAATCAGCAATGCAACAACGATGGATTCCTGTCTGAAGGTACCTGTGGAACAAGGGGACCAAGTCCAAAAGTCACAAGCAGCTCGGAGATGGGCAGATGCCCAAGAAATGCCAGCGGTTGGTGCAAAGAAGCTCTTACTAGGCTGAAGAACTGTGAATACTGCAGGAACGACAAGGGCTAGAGACTTCCCCTTTGGAGGATGGATCCCCCACGCCTTGGAGAGTCGTGCAGAAGTGTTTTCCCGCCGGATGGACGCCAACAAGCCTTGCTACACGCAAATCGTGCGTTTGGCGTTTTTGGACGCTGCTGGGGCCCAGGAGAGACCAGGAGGTCGCAAATTGGACCTGCAGAGAGAGGGGACGTCGAGCAAGACAAGGAGCCCTCACTGAAGCAGGTAGCACCCGGAGAAGTGCCAGAAACAGGCACTACGAGGATGCGTGAAACGGTGCTCGCCGAAGTTGCACAAAGGAGTCCCACGTCGCCGGAGACCAACTTAGAAAGTCGTGCAATGCAGGTTAGAGTGCCGTGGACCCAGGCTTGGCTGTGCACGAAGGATTTCCGCCGGAAGTGCACAGGGGCCGGAGAAGCTTGCAAAGTCGCGGTTCCCAGCAATGCAGCCCAGCGAGGTGAGGCAAGGACTTACCTCCACCAAACTTGGGCTGAAGAGTCACTGGACTGTGGGGGTCACTTGGACGGTGTCGCTGGATTCGAGGGACCTCGCTCGTCGTGCTGAGAGGAGACCCAAGGGACCGGAGATGCAGCTTTTTGGTGCCTGCGGTTGCAGGGGGAAGATTCCGTCGACCCACGGGAGATTTCTTCGGAGCTTCTGGTGCAGAGAGGAGGCAGACTACCCCCACAGCATGCACAAGCAGGAAAACAGTCGAGAAGGCGGCAGGATCAGCGTTACAGAGTTGCAGTAGTCGTCTTTGCTACTATGTTGCAGGTTTGCAGGCTTCCAGCGCGGTCAGCGGTCGATTCCTTATCAGAAGGTGAAGAGGGAGATGCAGAGGAACTCGGCTGAGCTCATGCATTCGTTATCTAAAGTTTCCCCAGAGACAGAGACCCTAAATAGCCAGAAAAGAGGGTTTGGCTACCTAGGAGAGAGGAAAGGCTACTAACACCTGAAGGAGCCTATCACAAGGAGTCTCTGACGTCACCTGGTGGCACTGGCCACTCAGAGCAGTCCAGTGTGCCAGCAGCACCTCTGTTTCCAAGATGGCAGAGGTCTGGAGCACACTGGAGGAGCTCTGGACACCTCCCAGGGGAGGTGCAGGTCAGGGGAGTGGTCACTCCCCTTTCCTTTGTCCAGTTTCGCGCCAGAGCCTGGGCTAAGGGGTCCCTGAACCGGTGTAGACTGGCTTATGCAGAATTGGGCACCTCTGTGCCCAACAAAGCATTTCCAGAGGCTGGGGGAGGCTACTCCTCCCCTGCCTTCACACCATTTTCCAAAGGGAGAGGGTGTCACACCCTCTCTCAGAGGAAGTTCTTTGTTCTGCCATCCTGGGCCAGGCCTGGCTGGACCCCAGGAGGGCAGATGCCTGTCTGAGGGGTTGGCAGCAGCAGCAGCTGCAGAGAAACCCCAGGAAGGGCAGTCTGGCAGTACCAGGGTCTGTGCTACAGACCACTGGGATTATGGAATTGTACCAACAATGCCAGGATGGCATAGAGGGGGCAATTCCATGATCATAGACATGTTACATGGCCATATTCGGAGTTACCATGGTGAAGCTACATATAGGTAGTGACCTATATGTAGTGCACGCGTGTAATGGTGTCCCCGTACTCACAAAGTTCAGTGAATTGGCTCTGAACAATGTGGGGGCACCTTGGCTAGTGCCAGGGTGCCCTCACACTAAGTAACTTTGCACCTAACCTTTACCAGGTAAAGGTTAGACATATAGGTGACTTATAAGTTACTTAAGTGCAGTGTAAAATGGCTGTGAAATAACGTGGACGTTATTTCACTCAGGCTGCAGTGGCAGGCCTGTGTAAGAATTGTCAGAGCTCCCTATGGGTGGCAAAAGAAATGCTGCAGCCCATAGGGATCTCCTGGAACCCCAATACCCTGGGTACCTCAGTACCATATACTAGGGGATTATAAGGGTGTTCCAGTAAGCCAATGTAAATTGGTAAAAATGGTCACTAGCCTGTCAGTGACAATTTGGAAAGAAATGAGAGAGCATAACCACTGAGGTTCTGATTAGCAGAGCCTCAGTGAGACAGTTAGTCACTACACAGGTAACACATACAGGCACACTTATGAGCACTGGGGCCCTGGGTTACCAGGGTCCCAGTGACACATACAACTAAAACAACATATATACAGTGAAAAATGGGGGTAACATGCCAGGCAAGATGGTACTTTCCTACAAGGGGGGCCTGCCAGAGAGGAGCTGGGTGTGGCACAGCAAACCTGTCCCACATTAGAGGGTCTCAGACAGCAAGCTGTCAAACAGGCTAATGGGGATGTCAGTGACTCACACAGAGTTTACTGGGAGGACAACCTCTTGTACACTGAGCATAGGGATCCTAAACCTGGAGCTGCCAGGAGATTAGTGATTCCTCAGGAGTACAGAAAGTTCCTCCTAACACTGGCACATGACATTCCCTTAGCTGGGCACCTGGGTCAAATGAAAACTTGGGACAGATTGGTTCCATTGTTTCATTGGCCTAGGATGTCTGAGGACACAAAAGAATTGTGTAAGTCCTGTGAAACCTGTCAAGCCAGTGGCAAGACAGGTGGCACTCCAAAGGCACCCCTTATCCCACTGCCTGTGGTTGGGGTTCCCTTTGAAAGGGTAGGGATTGACATAGTTGGCCCCCTTGACCCTCCTACTGCTTCAGGCAATAGGTTTATCTTGGTGGTAGTGGACCATGCCACAAGATATCCTGAAGCAATTCCTTTAAGGACCACTACAGCTCCTGCAGTGGCAAAGGCCCTCCTGGGAATATTTTCCAGGGTGGGCTTCCCAAAGGAAGTAGTATCAGACAGAGGAAGCAATTTCATGTCTGCATACTTAAAGGCCATGTGGAAGGAGTGTGGTGTAACTTACAAGTTCACAACACCCTATCATCCACAAACAAATGGACTGGTGGAGAGATTTAATAAAACTCTCAAAGGCATGATTATGGGACTCCCTGAAAAACTCCGCAGGAGATGGGATATCCTTCTACCATGCCTCCTTTTTGCCTACAGGGAGGTACCCCAGAAAGGAGTGGGCTTCAGCCCCTTTGAACTTCTTTTTGGACACCCTGTTAGGGGTCCACTCACACTTGTAAAGGAGGGTTGGGAACAACCTTTAAAAGCTCCTAAGCAGGATATTGTGGATTATGTACTTGGCCTCAGATCAAGGATGGCTGAGTACATGAAAAAGGCCAGTAAAAACCTTCAGGCCAGCCAAGAGCTCCAGAAGCAATGGCATGATCAGAAGGCTGTTTTGGTTCAGTACCAACCAGGGCAGAAAGTGTGGGTCTTGGAGCCTGTGGCCCCAAGAGCACTCCAAGATAAATGGAGTGGACCCCACACAATTGTTGAAAAGAAGGGTGAAGTCACCTACTTGGTTGACTTAGGCACTGCCAGGAGTCCCCTTAGGGTGCTCCATGTCAACCGCCTGAAACCCTACTATGACAGGGCTGATCTCACCCTGCTCATGGCAACAGATGAGGGACAGGAAGAAGACAGTGATCCTCTACCTGATCTCTTCTCTTCCACAGAACAAGATGCTCTTGTGAAGGTGTAGTTTTGGCTGATTGTCTTACTGCTGAGCAGAAAGACCATTGCATAAATCTCCTAGATCAATTCTCTGAACTCTTCTCTACTGTGCCAGGCACCACTTCTTGGTGTGAGCACACTATAGATACTGGAGACAGTTTACCTGTCAAAAGTAAGATCTATAGGCAGCCTGACCATGTCAGGGACTGCATAAAGCAAGAAGTTCAGAAAATGTTGGAACTAGGAGTGGTTGAGCACTCTGACAGTCCATGGGCTTCTCCTGTGGTACTGGTACCAAAACCCAATTCTAAAGATGGAAAGAAAGAAATGCGGTTTTGTGTAGACTATAAAGGTCTCAACTTGGTAACCAAAACTGATGCTCACCCTATACCCAGGGCAGATGAGCTCATAGATACACTGGCATCTGCCAAGTATCTAAGCACTTTTGATTTGACTGCAGGGTATTGGCAGATCAAATTGTCAGAAGATGCTAAACCTAAGACTGCATTTTCTACCATTGGAGGACATTACCAGTTTACTGTAATGCCTTTTGGTTTGAAAAATGCACCTGCCACTTTTCAGAGGTTGGTGAACACAGTCCTGCACGGGCTGGAAGCTTTCAGTGCAGCATATTTGGATGATATAGCTGTCTTTAGCTCCAGCTGGGATGATCACCTGGTCCACCTTTGGAAAGTTTTGGAGGCTCTGCAAAAGGCAGGCCTCACTATCAAGGCTTCAAAGTGCCAGATAGGGCAGGGTAAGGTGGTTTATCTGGGACACCTTGTTGGTGGGGAACAGATTGCACCACTTCAGGGGAAAATCCAAACTATTATTGATTGAGTTCCCCCTACCACTCAGACTCAGGTGAGAGCCTTCCTAGGCCTCACTGGGTATTACAGGAGGTTCATTAAGAACTATGGCTCCATTGCAGCCCCTCTTAATGACCTCACATCCAAGAAAATGCCTAAAAAGGTATTATGGACAGCAAACTGTCAGAAAGCTTTTGAGGAGCTGAAGCAGGCCATGTGCACTGCACCTGTCCTGAAAAGCCCTTGTTACTCTAAAAAATTCTATGTCCAAACTGATGCATCTGAATTAGGAGTAGGGGCAGTCCTATCACAACTTAATTCTGAGGGCCAGGATCAACCTGTTGCTTTTATTAGTAGAAGGTTGACCCCTAGAGAAAAGCGTTGGTCTGCCATTGAGAGGGAGGCCTTTGCTGTGGTCTGGGCTCTGAAGAAGTTGAGGCCATACCTGTTTGGCACTCACTTCATTGTTCAGACAGACCACAAACCTCTACTTTGGCTAAAACAAATGAAAGGTGAAAATCCTAAATTGTTGAGGTGGTCCATATCCCTACAGGGAATGGACTATACAGTGGAACATAGACCTGGGAGTAGCCACTCCAATGCAGATGGACTCTCCAGATATTTCCACTTAGACAATGAAGACTCATCATGTAATGGCTAGTCTTATTGTCCTTCGTTTGGGGGGGGGTTGTGTAGGAAAGTACCATCTTGCCTGGCATGTTACCCCATCTTTCACTGTATATATGTTGTTTTAGTTGTATGTGTCACTGGGACCCTGGTAACCCAGGGCCCCAGTGCTCATAAGTGTGCCTGAATGTGTTACCTGTGTAGTGACTAACTGTCTCACTGAGGCTCTGCTAATCAGAACCTCAGTGGTTATGCTCTCTCATTTCTTTCCAAATTGTCACTGACAGGCTAGTGACCATTTTTACCAATTTACATTGGCTTACTGGAACACTCTTATAATTCCCTAGTATATGGTACTGAGGTACCCAGGGTATTGGGGTTCCAGGAGATCCCTATGGGCTGCAGCATTTCTTTTGCCACCCATAAGGAGCTCTGACAATTCTTACACAGGCCTGCCACTGCAGCCTGAGTGAAATAACGTCCACGTTATTTCACAGCCATTTTACACTGCACTTAAGTAACTTATAAGTCACCTATATGTCTAACCTTTACCTGGTAAAGGTTAGGTGCAAAGTTACTTAGTGTGAGGGCACCCTGGCACTAGCCAAGGTGCCCCCACATTGTTCAGAGCCAATTCACTGAACTTTGTGAGTGCGGGGACACCATTACACGCGTGCACTACATATAGGTCACTACCTATATGTAGCTTCACCATGGTAACTCCGAATATGGCCATGTAACATGTCTATGATCATGGAATTGCCCCCTCTATGCCATCCTGGCATTGTGGGTACAATTCCATGATCCCAGTGGTCTGTAGCACAGACCCTGGTACTGCCAGACTGCCCTTCCTGGGGTTTCTCTGCAGCTGCTGCCAACCCCTCAGACAGGCAGCTGCCCTCCTGGGGTCCAGCCAGGCCTGGCCCAGGATGGCAGAACAAAGAACTTCCTCTGAGAGAGGGTGTGACACCCTCTCCCTTTGGAAAATGGTGTGAAGGCAGGGGAGGAGTAGCCTCCCCCAGCCTCTGGAAATGCTTTGTTGGGCACAGATGTGCCCAATTCTGCATAAGCCAGTCTACACCGGTTCAGGGACCCCTTAGCCCCTGCTCTGGCGCGAAACTGGACAAAGGAAAGGGGAGTGACCACTCCCCTGACCTGCACCTCCCCTGGGAGGTGTCCAGAGCTCCTCCAGTGTGCTCCAGACCTCTGCCATCTTGGAAACAGAGGTGCTGCTGGCACACTGGACTGCTCTGAGTGGCCAGTGCCACCAGGAGACGTCAGAGACTCCTTGTGATAGGCTCCTTCAGGTGTTAGTAGCCTTTCCTCTCTCCTAGGTAGCCAAACCCTCTTTTCTGGCTATTTAGGGTCTCTGTCTCTGGGGAAACTTTAGATAACGAATGCATGAGCTCAGCCGAGTTCCTCTGCATCTCCCTCTTCACCTTCTGATAAGGAATCGACCGCTGACCGCGCTGGAAGCCTGCAAACCTGCAACATAGTAGCAAAGACGACTACTGCAACTCTGTAACGCTGATCCTGCCGCCTTCTCGACTGTTTTCAAGCTTGTGCATGCTGTGGGGGTAGTCTGCCTCCTCTCTGCACCAGAAGCTCCGAAGAAATCTCCCGTGGGTCGACGGAATCTTCCCCCTGCAACCGCAGGCACCAAAAAGCTGCATTACCGGTCCCTTGGGTCTCCTCTCAGCACGACGAGCGAGGTCCCTCGAATCCAGCGACACCGTCCAAGTGACCCCCACAGTCCAGTGACTCTTCAGCCCAAGTTTGGTGGAGGTAAGTCCTTGCCTCACCTCGCTGGGCTGCATTGCTGGGAACCGCGACTTTGCAAGCTACTCCGGCCCCTGTGCACTTCCGGCGGAAATCCTTCGTGCACAGCCAAGCCTGGGTCCACGGCACTCTAACCTGCATTGCACGACTTTCTAAGTTGGTCTCCGGCGACGTGGGACTCCTTTGTGCAACTTTGGCGAGTACCGTTTCACGCATCCTCGTAGTGCCTGTTTCTGGCACTTCTCCGGGTGCTACCTGCTTCAGTGAGGGCTCTTTGTCTTGCTCGACGTCCCCTCTCTCTGCAGGTCCAATTTGCGACCTCCTGGTCCCTCCTGGGCCCCAGCAGCGTCCAAAAACGGCAAACGCACGATTTGCGTGTAGCAAGGCCTGTTGGCGTCCATCCGGCGGGAAAACACTTCTGCACGACTCTCCAAGGCGTGGGGGATCCATCCTCCAAAGGGGAAGTCTCTAGTCCTTGTCGTTCCTGCAGTATTCACAGTTCTTCAGCCTAGTAAGAGCTTCTTTGCACCAACCGCTGGCATTTCTTGGGCATCTGCCCATCTCCGAGCTGCTTGTGACTTTTGGACTTGGTCCCCTTGTTCCACAGGTACCCTCAGTCAGGAATCCATCGTTGTTGCATTGCTGATTTGTGTTTTCCTTGCATTTTCCCTCTAACACGACTATTTTGTCCTTAGGGGAACTTTGGTGCACTTTGCACTCACTTTTCAGGGTCTTGGGGAGGGTTATTTTTCTAACTCTCACTATTTTCTAATAGTCCCAGCGACCCTCTACAAGGTCACATAGGTTTGGGGTCCATTCGTGGTTCGCATTCCACTTTTGGAGTATATGGTTTGTGTTGCCCCTATCCCTATGTTTCCCCATTGCATCCTATTGTAACTATACATTGTTTGCACTGTTTTCTAAGACTATACTGCATATTTTTGCTATTGTGTATATATATCTTGTGTATATTTCCTATCCTCTCACTGAGGGTACACTCTAAGATACTTTGGCATATTGTCATAAAAATAAAGTACCTTTATTTTTAGTATAACTGTGTATTGTGTTTTCTTATGATATTGTGCATATGACACTAAGTGGTACTGTAGTAGCTTCACACGTCTCCTAGTTCAGCCTGAGCTGCTTTGCTAAGCTACCATCATCTATCAGCCTAAGCTGCTAGACACCCTATACACTAATAAGGGATAACTGGGCCTGGTGCAAGGTGCAAGTACCCCTTGGTACTCACTACAAGCCAGTCCAGCCTCCTACAGGGGGTTACTGGTCCAAAGAAAGCTGTGGTAGCCACAGATTTACCTGTAGACTGTCTACTAGGAAATGATCTGGAGACATCAGCTTGGTCAGATGTGGGGTTGGAGGCCCATGCAGCAATGCTGGGCATCCCAGGGCATATTTTTGCTTTGACAAGGGCTCAGGCCAAAAAGCAAAAAGGACAAGGAAGCTTGGATCCTGGAACAATGGACCAAGTGCTCCCTAAAGCTAGGGCTAGTAGAAGCAAACCACTTCCTACTATCCCTCCCTCTACAGTGGATTCTACTTCTGAGGAAGAAGAATTCCCTCCTTGTGCAGAACCTACACCAGAAGAGCTGGAAGAAGACACTGCTGAGCTTTTGGGTGAAGGGGGGCCTGCCAGGGAGGAGCTGAGTGTGGCACAGCAAACCTGTCCCACATTAGAGGGTCTCAGACAGCAAGCTGTCAAACAGGCTAATGGGGATGTCAGTGACTCTCACAGAGCTTACTGGGAGGACAACCTCTTGTACACTGAGCATAGGGATCCTAAACCTGGAGCTGCCAGGAGATTAGTGATTCCTCAGGAGTACAGAAAGTTCCTCCTAACCCTGGCACATGACATTCCCCTAGCTGGGCATCTAGGACAAATGAAAACTTGGGACAGGCTTGTTCCCCTGTTTCATTGGCCTAGAATGTCTGAGGACACAAAGGAATTTTGTAAGTCCTGTGAAACCTGTCAAGCCAGTGGCAAGACAGGTGGCACCCCAAAGGCACCCCTTATTCCACTGCCTGTGGTTCCCTTTGAAAGGGTAGGGGTTGACATAGTTGGCCCCCTTGAACCACATACTGCTTCAGGCAATAGATTCATCTTGGTGGTAGTGGACCATGCCACAAGATACCCTGAAGCTATTCCTTTAAGGACCACTACAGCACCTGCAGTGGCAAAGGCCCTCCTGGGAATATTTTCCAGGGTGGGCTTCTCAAAGGAAGTGGTATCAGACAGGGGAAGCAATTTCATGTCTGCATACTTAAAGGCCATGTGGAAGGAGTGTGGTGTAACGTACAAGTTCACAACACCCTATCATCCATAAACAAATGGACTGGTGGAGAGATTTAATAAAACTCTCAAAGGCATGATTATGGGTCTCCCTGAAAAACTCCGCAGGAGATGGGATATCCTTCTACCATGCCTCCTTTTTGCCTACAGGGAGGTACCCCAGAAAGGAGTGGGCTTCAGCCCCTTTGAACTTCTTTTTGGACACCCTGTTAGGGGTCCACTCACACTTGTAAAGGAGGATTGGGAATAACCTTTAAAAGCTCCTAAGCAGGATATTGTGGATTATGTACTTGGCCTCAGATCAAGAATGGCTGAGTACATGAAAAATGCCAGTAATAACCTTCAGGCCAGCCAAGAGCTCCAGAAGCAATGGCATGATCAGAAGACTGTTTTGGTTCAGTACCAAACAGGGCAGAAAGTGTGGGTCTTGGAGCCTGTGGCCCCAAGAGCACTCCAAGATAAATGGAGTGGACCCCACACAATTGTTGAGAAAAAGGGAGGAGTCACCTATTTAGTTGACTTAGGCACTGCAAGGAGTCCCCTTAGGGTACTCCATGTAAACCGCCTGAAACCCTACTATGACAGGGCTGATCTCACCCTGCTCATGGCAACAGATGAGGGACAGGAAGAAGACAGTGATCCTCTACCTGATCTCTTCTCTTCCACAGAACAAGATGCTCTGGTGGAAGGTGTAGTTTTGGCTGATTGTCTTACTGCTGAGCAGAAAGACAATTGCATAAACCTCCTAGATCAATTCTCTGAACTCTTCTCTACTATGCCAGGTACCACTTCTTGGTGTGAGCACACTATAGATACTGGAGACAGCTTGCCTGTCAAAAGTAAGATCTATAGGCAGCCTGACCATGTCAGGGACTGCATAAAGCAAGAGGTCCAGAAAATGTTAGAACTAGGAGTGGTTGAGCACTCTGAAAGTCCATGGGCTTCTCCTGTGGTACTTGTACCAAAACCCCATTCCAAAGATGGAAAGAAGGAAATGCGGTTTTGTCTAGACTATAGAGGTCTCAACTTGGTAACCAAAACTGATGCTCACCCTATACCCAGGGCAGATGAGCTCATAGATACACTGGCATCTGCCAAGTATCTAAGCACTTTTGATTTGACTGCAGGGTATTGGCAGATCAAATTGTCAGAAGATGCTAAACCTAAGACTGCATTTTCAACCATTGGAGGACATTACCAGTTTACTGTAATGCCTTTTGGTTTGAAAAATGCACCTGCCACTTTTCAGAGGTTGGTGAACACAGTCCTGCAAGGGCTGGAAGCTTTCAGTGCAGCATATTTGGACGATATAGCTGTCTTTAGCTCCAGCTGGGATGATCACCTGGTCCACCTATGGAAAGTTTTGGAGGCCCTGCAAAAGGCAGGCCTCACTATCAAGGCTTCAAAGTGCCAGATAGGGCAGGGTAAGGTGGTTTATCTGGGACACCTTGTTGGTGGGGAACAGATTGCACCACTACAGGGGAAAATCCAAACAATTATTGATTGGGTTCCCCCTACTACATAGACTCAGGTGAGAGCCTTCCTAGGCCTCACTGGGTATTACAGGAGGTTCATTAAGAACTATGGCTCCATTGCAGCCCCTCTTAATGACCTCACTTCCAAAAAGATGCCTAAAAAGGTATTATGGACAGCAAACTGTCAGAAAGCTTTTGAGGAGCTGAAGCAGGCCATGTGCTCTGCACCTGTCCTGAAAAGCACTTGTTACTCTAAAAAATTCTATGTCCAAACTGATGCATCTGAATTAGGAGTAGGGGCAGTCCTATCACAACTTAATTCTGAGTGCCAGGATCAACCTGTTGCTTTTATTAGTAGGAGGTTGACCCCTAGAGAAAAGCGTTGGTCTGCCATTGAGAGGGAGGCCTTTGCTGTGGTCTGGGCTCTGAAGAAGTTGAGGCCATACCTGTTTGGCACTCACTTCATTGTTCAGACAGACCACAAACCTCTACTTTGGCTAAAACAAATGAAAGGTGAAAATCCTAAATTGTTGAGGTGGTCCATATCCCTACAGGGAATGGACTATACAGTGGAACATAGACCTGGGAGTAGCCACTCCATTGCAGATGGACTCTCCAGATATTTCCACTTAGACAATGAAGACTCATCAGGTCATGGCTAGTCTTATTGTCCTTCGTTTGGGGGGGGGTTGTGTAGGAAAGTACCATCTTGCCTGGCATGTTACCCCCATTTTTCACTGTATATATGTTGTTTTAGTTGTATGTGTCACTGGGACCCTGTTCACCAGGGCCCCAGTGCTCATAAGTGTGCCTGAATGTGTTACCTGTGTAGTGACTAACTGTCTCACTGAGGCTCTGCTAATCAGAACCTCAGTGGTTATGCTCTCTCCTTTCTTTCCAAATTGTCACTAACAGGCTAGTGACTATTTTTATCAATTTACATTGGCTTACTGGAACACCCTTATAATTCCCTAGTATATGGTACTGAGGTAGCCAGGGTATTGGGGTTCCAGGAGATCCCTATGGGCTGCAGCATTTCTTTTGCCACCCATAGGGAGCTCTGACAATTCTTACACAGGCCTGCCACTGCAGCCTGAGTGAAATAACGTCCACGTTATTTCACAGCCATTTTACACTGCACTTAAGTAACTTATAAGTCACCTATATGTCTAACCTTCACCTGGTAAAGGTTAGGTGCAAAGTTACTTAGTGGGAGGGCACCCTGGCACTAGCCAAGGTGCCCCCACATTGTTCAGAGCCAATTCCCTGAACTTTGTGAGTGCGGGGACACCATTACACGCGTGCACTACATATAGGTCACTACCTATATGTAGCTTCACAATGGTAACTCCGAATATGGCCATGTAACATGTCTAAGATCATGGAATTGCCCCCTCTATGCCATCCTGGCATTGTTGGCACAATTCCATGATCCCAGTGGTCTGTAGCACAGACCCTGGTACTGCCAAACTGCCCTTCCTGGGGTTTCACTGCAGCTGCTGCTGCTGCCAACCCCTCAGACAGGCATCTGCCCTCCTGGGGTCCAGCCAGGCCTGGCCCAGGATGGCAGAACAAAGAACTTCCTCTGAGAGAGGGTGTGACACCCTCTCCCTTTGGAAAATGGTGTGAAGGCAGGGGAGGAGTAGCCTCCCCCAGCCTCTGGAAATGCTTTGTTGGGCACAGATGTGCCCAATTCTGCATAAGCCAGTCTACACCGGTTCAGGGGACCCCTTAGCCCTGCTCTGGCGCGAAACTGGACAAAGGAAAGGGGAGTGACCACTCCCCTGACCTGCACCTCCCCTGGGAGGTGTCCAGAGCTCCTCCAGTGTGCTCCAGACCTCTGCCATCTTGGAAACAGAGGTGCTGCTGGCCCACTGGACTGCTCTGAGTGGCCAGTGCCACCAGGTGACGTCAGAGACTCCTTCTGATAGGCTCCTTCAGGTGTTAGTAGCCTATCCTCTCTCCTAAGTAGCCAAACTCTCTTTTCTGGCTATTTAGGGTCTCTGTCTCTGGGGAAACTTTAGATAACGAATGCAAGAGCTCATCAGAGTTCCTCTGCATCTCTCTCTTCACCTTCTGCCAAGGAATCGACTGCTGACCGCGCTGGAAGCCTGCAAAACTGCAACATAGTAGCAAAGACGACTACTGCAACTCTGTAACGCTGATCCTGCCGCCTTCTCGACTGTTTTCCTGGTGGTGCATGCTGTGGGGGTAGTCTGCCTCCTCTCTGCACTAGAAGCTCCGAAGAAATCTCCCGTGGGTCGACGGAATCTTCCCCCTGCTACCGCAGGCACCAAAAAGCTGCAATACCGGTCCCTTGGGTCTCCTCTCAGCATGATGAGCGAGGTCCCTCGAATCCAGTAACTCTGTCCAAGTGATCCCCACAGTCCAGTGACTCTTCAGTCCAAGTTTGGTGGAGGTAAGTCCTTGCCTCACCTCGCTAGACTGCATTGCTGGGAACTGCGACTTTTGCAGCTACTCCGGCCCCTGTGCACTTGCGGTGGAAATCCTTTGTGCACAGCCAAGCCTGGGTCCACGGCATTCTAACCTGCATTGCACGACTTTCTAAGTTGGTCTCCGGCGACGTGGGACTCCTTTGTGCGACTTCGGGTGAGCACCGTTTCACGCATCCTCGTAGTGCCTGTTTCTGGCACTTCTGCGGGTGCTACCTGCTTATGAGAGGGTTCCTTGTCTTGCTCGACGTCCCCTCTCTCTCCTGGTCCAATTTGCGACCTTCTGGTCCCTCCAGGGCCACAGCAGTGTCCAAAAACGCTAACCGCATGATTTGCAGCTAGCAAGGCTTGTTGGCGTTCTTTCGGCGGGAAAATACTTCTGCAGGACTCTCCACGGCGAGAGGGATCTGTCCACCAAAGGAGAAGTCTCTAGCCCTTTTCGTTCCTGCAGAAACCGCAGCTTCTTCTGTCCAGTGGAAGCTTCTTTGCACCCGCAGCTGGCATTTCCTGGGCATCTGCCCATCTCCGACTTGCTTGTGACTTTTGGACTTGGTCCCCTTGTTCCACAGGTACCCTAGATTGGAAATCCACAGTTGTTGCATTGTTGGTTTGTGTCTTTCCTGCATTATTCCTCTAACACGACTTCTTTGTCCTTAGGGGAACTTTAGTGCACTTTGCACTCACTTTTCAGGGTCTTGGGGAGGGTTATTTTTCTAACTCTCACTATTTTCTAATAGTCCCAGCGACCCTCTACAAGGTCACATAGGTTTGGGGTCCATTCGTGGTTCGCATTCCACTTTTGGAGTATATGGTTTGTGTTGCCCCTATCCCTATGTTTCCACATTGCATCCTATTGTAACTATACATTGTTTGCACTGTTTTCTAAGACTATACTGCATATTTTTGCTATTGTGTATATATATTTTGTGTATATTTCCTATCCTCTCACTGAGGGTACACTCTAAGATACTTTGGCATATTGTCATAAAAATAAAGTACCTTTATTTTTAGTATAACTGTGTATTGTGTTTTCTTATGATATTGTGCATATGACACTAAGTGGTACTGTAGTAGCTTCACCCGTCTCCTAGTTCAGCCTAAGCTGCTCTGCTAAGCTACCATTATCTATCAGCCTAAGCTGCTAGACACCCTATACACTAATAAGGGATAACTGGGCCTGGTGCAAGGTGCAAGTACCCCTTGGTACTCACTTCAAGCCAGTCCAGCCTCCTACAAGCCATAGTTCTTAATGAACCTCCTGTAATTCCCAGTGAGGCCTAGGAAGGCTCTCACCTGAGTCTGTGTAGTAGGGGGAACCCAATCAATAATTGTTTGGATTTTCCCCTGTAGTGGTGCAATCTGTTCCCCACCAACAAGGTGTCCCAGATAAACCACCTTACCCTGCCCTATCTGGCACTTTGAAGCCTTGATAGTGAGGCCTGCCTTTTGCAGGGCCTCCAAAACTTTCCAAAGGTGGACCAGGTGATCATCCCAGCTGGAGCTAAAGACAGCTATATAGTCCAAATATGCTGCACTGAAAGCTTCCAGCCCTTGCAGGACTGTGTTCACCAACCTCTGAAAAGTGGCAGGTTCATTTTTCAAACCAAAAGGCATTACAGTAAACTGGTAATGTCCTCCAATGGTTGAAAATGCAGTCTTAGGTTTAGCATCTTCTGACAATTTGATCTGCCAATACCCTGCAGTCAAATCAAAAGTGCTTAGATACTTGGCAGATGCCAGTGTATCTGTGAGCTCATCTGCCCTGGGTATAGGGTGAGCATCAGTTTTGGTTACCAAGTTGAGACCTCTATAGTCTACACAAAACCGCATTTCCTTCTTTCCATCTTTGGAATGGGTTTTGGTACAAGTACCACAGGAGAAGCCCATGGACTGTCAGAGTGCTCAACTATTCTAGTTCTAACATTTTCTGGACCTCTTGCTTTATGCAGTCCCTGACATGGTCAGGCTGCCTATAGATCTTACTTTTGACAGGCAAGCTGTCTCCAGTATCTATAGTGTGCTCACACCAAGAAGTGGTACCTGGCACAGTAGAGAAGAGTTCAGAGAATTGATCTAGGAGGTTTATGCAATTGTCTTTCTGCTCAGCAGTAAGACAATCAGCCAAAACTACACCTTCCACCAGAGCATCTTGTTCTGTGGAAGAGAAGAGATCAGGTAGAGGATCACTGTCTTCTTCCTGTCCCTCATCTGTTGCCATGAGCAGGGTGAGATCAGCCCTGTCATAGTAGGGTTTCAGGCGGTTTACATTGAGTACCCTAAGGGGACTCCTTGCAGTGCCTAAGTCAACTAAATAGGTGACTTCTCCCTTTTTCTCAAGAATTGTGTGGGGTCCACTCCATTTATCTTGGAGTGCTCTTGGGGCCACAGGCTCCAAGACCCACACTTTCTGCCCTGGTTGGTACTGAACCAAAACACCCTTCTGATCATGCCATTGCTTCTGGAGCTCTTGGCTGGCCTGAAGGTTTTTACTGGCCTTTTTCATGTACTCAGCCATTCTTGATCTCAGGCCAAGTACATAATCCACAATATCCTGCTTAGGAGCTTTTTAAGGTTGTTCCCAACCCTCCTTTACAAGTGTGAGTGGACCCCTAACAGGGTGTCCAAAAAGAAGTTCAAAGGGGCTGAAGCCCACTCCTTTCTGGGGTACCTCCCTGTAGGCAAAAAGGAGGCATGGTAGAAGGATATCCCATCTCCTGCGGAGTTTTTCAGGGAGACCCATAATCATGCCTTTGAGAGTTTTATTAAATCTCTCCACCAGTCCATTTGTTTGTGGATGATAGGGTGTTGTGAACTTGTACGTTACACCACACTCCTTCCACATGGCCTTTAAGTATGCAGACATGAAATTGCTTCCCCTGTCTGATACCACTTCCTTTGGGAAGCCCACCCTGGAAAATATTCCCAGGAGGGCCTTTGCCACTGCAGGTGCTGTAGTGGTCCTTAAAGGAATAGCTTCAGGATATCTTGTGGCATGGTCCACTACCACCAAGATGAATCTATTGCCTGAAGCAGTAGGAGGGTCAAGGGGGCCAACTATCCAAAAATATGCAGTATAGTCTTAGAAAACAGTGCAAACAATGTATAGTTACAATAGGATGCAATGGGGAAACATAGGGATAGGGGCAACACAAACCATATACTCCAAAAGTGGAATGCGAACCACGAATGGACCCCAAACCTATGTGACCTTGTAGAGGGTCGCTGGGACTATTAGAAAATAGTGAGAGTTAGAAAAATAACCCTCCCCAAGACCCTGAAAAGTGAGTGCAAAGTGCACTAAAGTTCCCCTAAGGACAACGAAGTCGTGTTAGAGGAATAATGCAGGAAAGACACAAACCAGCAATGCAACAACTGTGGATTTCCAATCGAGGGTACCTGTGGAACAAGGGGACCAAGTCCAAAAGTCACAAGCAAGTCGGAGATGGGCAGATGCCCAGGAAATGCCAGCTGCGGGTGCAAAGAAGCTTCTATTGGACAGAAGAAGCTGAGGTTTCTGCAGGAACGAAAAGGGCTAGAGACTTCCCCTTTGGTGGACGGATTCCTCTCGCCGTGAAGAGTCGTGCAGAATTGTTTTCCCGCCGAAAGAACGCCAACAAGCCTTTCTAGCTGCAAATCGTTTGGTTAGTGTTTTTGGACGCTGCTGAGGCCCAAGAGGGACCAGGAGGTCGCAAATTGGACCAGCAGAGAGAGGGGACGTCGATCAAGACAAAGAGCCCTCTCTGAAGCAGGTAGCACCCGGAGAAGTGCCAGAAACAGGCACTACAAGGATGCGTGAAACGGTGCTCACCCGAAGTCGCACAAAGGAGTCCCACGTCGCCGGAGACCAACTTAGAAAGTCGTGCAATGCAGGTTAGAGTGCCGTGGACCCAGGCTTGGCTGTGCACAAAGGATTTCCACCGGAAGTGCACAGGGACCGGAGTAGTTGCAAAAGTCGCGGTTCCCAGCAATGCAGCCCAGCGAGGTGAGGCAAGGACTTACCTCCACCAAACTTGGACTGAAGAGTCACTGGACTGTGGGGGTCACTTGGACAGAGTCGCTGGATTCGAGGGACCTCGCTCGTCGTGCTGAGAGGAGACCCAAGGGACCGGTAATGCAGCTTTTTGGTGCCTGCGGTTGCAGGGGGAAGATTCCGTCGACCCACGGGAGATTTCTTCGGAGCTTCTGGTGCAGAGAGGAGGCAGACTACCCCCACAGCATGCACAAGCAGGAAAACAGTCGAGAAGGCGGCAGGATCAGCGTTACAGAGTTGCAGTAGTCGTCTTTGCTACTATGTTGCAGGTTTGCAGGCTTCCAGCGCGGTCAGCAGTCGATTCCATGGCAGAAGGTGAAGAGAGATGCAGAGGAACTCGGATGAGCTCTTGCATTCGTTATCTAAAGTTTCCCCAGAGACAGAGACCCTAAATAGCCAGAAAAGAGGGTTTGGCTACCTAGGAGAGAGGATAGGCTACTAACACCTGAAGGAGCCTATCAGCAGGAGTCTCTGACGTCACCTGGTGGCACTGGCCACTCAGAGCAGTCCAGTGTGCCAGCAGCACCTCTGTTTCCAAGATGGCAGAGGTCACTCCCCTTTCCTTTGTCCAGTTTCGCGCCAGAGCAGGGCTATGGGGTCCCCTGAACCGGTGTAGACTGGCTTATGCAGAATTGGGCACATCTGTGCCCAAGAAAGCATTTCCAGAGGCTGGGGGAGGCTACTCCTCCCCTGCCTTCACACCATTTTCAAAAGGGAGAGGGTGTAACACCCTCTCTCAGAGGAAGTCCTTTGTTCTGCCATCCTGGGCCAGGCCTGGCTGAACCCCAGGAGGGCAGATGCCTGTCTGAGGGGTTGGCAGCAGCAGCAGCTGCAGTGAAACCCCAGGAAGAGCAGTTTGGCAGTACCAGGGTCTGTGCTACAGACCACTGGGATCATGGGATTGTGCCAACTATGCCAGGATGGCATAGAGGGGGCAATTCCATGATCATAGACATGTTACATGGCCATATTCGGAGTTACCATTGTGAAGCTACATATAGGTAGTGACCTATATGTAGTGCACGCGTGTAATGGTGTCCCCGCACTCACAAAGTCAGGGAAATTGGCCCTGAACAATGTGGGGGCACCTTGGCTAGTGCCAGGGTGCCCTCACACTAAGTAACTTTGCACCTAACCTTTACCAGTTAAAGGTTAGACATATAGGTGACTTATAAGTTACTTAAGTGCAGTGTAAAATGGCTGTGAAATAACGTGGACGTTATTTCACTCAGGCTGCAGTGGCAGACCTTTGTAAGAATTGTCAGAGCTCCCTATGGGTGGCAAAAGAAATGCTGCAGCCCATAGGGATCTCCTGGAACCCCAATACCCTGGGTACCTCAGTACCATATACTAGGGAATTATAAGGGTGTTCCAGTAAGCCAATGTAAATTGGTAAAATTGGTCACTAGCCTGTTAGTGACAATTTGAAAGAAATGAGAGAGCATAACCACTGAGGTTCTGGTTAGCAGAGCCTCAGTGAGACAGTTAGGCACTACACAGGGAACACATACATATAGGCCACAAACTTATGAGCACTGGGGTCCTGACTAGCAGGGTCCCAGTGACACATAACAAACATACTGAAAACATAGGGTTTTCACTATGAGCACTGGGCCCTGGCTAGCAGGATCCCAGTGAGACAGTGAAAAAACCCTGACATACACTCACAAACAGGCCAAATGTGGGGGTAACAAGGCTAGAAAGAGGCTACTTTCTCACACAACCCCCCCCCCCAAACGAAGGACAATAAGGCTAACCTTGGCCAGTTGAGACTTTATTGTCTAAGTGGTGATAAGTAGAGAGTAGCTCTGCAATAGACTGGTTACTCCCTTTATCATCCACTATATGGTTACTTCCCTGTGGGGATGTAAACCACCCTGTTTGAAGTTTTTTAGCTAAGCAACAATGTGAAGATGTATTTTCAGAGTTTCTATCAGTAAGTTTTAGTTTAGAGCAGTGGGAATTATCCACTGAACCTATGTGTAATGATGGAAATGCCAGACAGGGATGCTGTCTCAGTAAAGCCATAGCTGGGCAAAAACTTTGTCCATATGGCTGGAAGAGAGAACAGGGATGCTGTTTCTCTTGAGTTGGAGCAGGGCAGGGATGCTGTCCTATCAGCTCCACACTAGGGCAGGGATGCTGTCCTAAGTGTTGTGAGGCAGTGCAGAGTTTCTGCACTAAAGTTTCTCTGGGAGGGTTGGAGGGATGCTCCATGTTAACTAAAAGGGTGCTCTTTCTGTCACCAATGTTAGTTATCCCACAGAGAGGTACTTCTACCTCAGGGAGTACAGTTTTGCTAACTGATGATTCCCTTGGAACAGGTGCCACCCCAGGAGAGGTTTCTCCCACCACAGGAATGGTATCCTGAATGGTAGGGTGGTTAGGGGATACTGTGATTCCCCTTTTACCTGTTGATGGAGAGGGATCCTGAGTTTTCAGGCCTTCTCTCCTTTGCTTTTTCATTTCTGTAGAAATGAGAGGGAACAATTCCTCTGGGATGCCCAGCATGGCTGCATGGGCATAAAACTCTACATCAGCCCAACCTGAGGCCTCTAGGTCATTACCTAAGAGACAGTCTACAGGTAAGCTAGGTGATACCACCACCTGCTTAGGGCCAGTAACTCCACCCCAACTAAACTGAATTATAGCTAAGGGAAGAAACTTAGTGGAGTTATGGACATCAATAATCTTATACTGTTGTCCAATGATGTGTTGATCAGGGTGCACTAGGTTTTCAGTCACCAAAGTGATACTGGCACCTGTGTCCCTGTAGGCCAAGGCCTCAACACCATTTATTGAAACTGTCTGCCTGTACTTATCCATTGTAAGGGGACAAGCAGCCAGTGTGGCAAGGCCAATGCCACTAGGTGTGACAGAAACTGTCTTGGGACTGACTACCCCAGTTTCTATGATGGACCCATAAGTGAACCCAACTAAACCCTTTGCTTGGCTGTTGCCAGCAGTCCGACCACTAGTACCACTACTGCTAGGGGCACTAGAGCTTGATGTATTAGTGGTGGTAGGCTCAGGGGGTTTACCTGGACAGGACTTATCCCCTGGCCTATGGCCTCTGTTTTTACACACAAAGCACCAAGGCTTTTTAATGTGTGCAGGTTGAGAAGAAGAGGAAGAATTAGTTTTATCCCCACCCTCTGAAGAGTGTTTAAGATTTGAAGTGGGATCTTTGGTTTTACCCTTATCCCCATGCTTATCTTGAGATTTTTCACCATCTTTCTTCTTATTGCCATCTTTGTCACCCCCTGTATGAACTTTTCTGTTCACCCTTGTTCTGACCCATTTGTCTGCCTTCTTTCCCAATTCTTGGGGAGAGGTCAGATCAGAGTCTACCAGGTACTGGTGCAACAAATCAGACACACAATTATTAAGAATATGCTCTCTCAGGATCAAGTTATACAGGCTGTCATAATCAGTAACTTTACTGCCATGTAACCACCCCTCCAAGGCCTTCACTGCATGGTCAATGAAATCAACCCAGTCTTGTGAAGACTCCTTTTTGGTCTCTCTGAACTTTATCCTGTACTGTTCAGTGGTTAAGCCATAACCATCCAGGAGTGCATTCTTAATAACTTGGAAATTATTAGCATCATTTTCTTTCACAGTAAGGAGCCTATCCCTACCTTTTCCACTAAATGATAGCCATAGGATAGCAGCCCACTGCCTTTGAGGGACATCCTGTACAACACAGGCCCTCTCAAGTGCAGCAAACCACTTGTTAATGTCATCCCCCTCCTTATAAGGGGGAACTATCTTGTGCAGATTCCTGGAATCATGCTCTTTTGCAGGATGACTATGGGGAATACTGCTGCTGCCACAAATGGGTTTCTAAACCCAACTTCTGTCTTTCCTTCTCTAGTTCAAAAGACTGTCTATCCAAATCCAGCTGTTGCTTTTTAAGCTTCAGTCTGGTTTGTTCCACCCTCAACTTATTGAGTTCCCTCTCTAACATTCTGTCATCAGGGTTGGTGGGAGGGACATTCCTAGATACAGAGGTATGATGGGAATGAACAGAAGGAGACCTGTCCCTTACAGAAGCCACCCTAACAGCTTGGCTAACAGAAACATTACTACCAGTATGGTGAGAATAAATGCTTTTGCTATGATGTGAGACAACACTATTTGTATGGTGTGGCTCATCATCATTACCAACTATGCTAGACTGTCTAGTAATGGACAGGCTAGGAAGTTTCTTTCCTGAATCTTTTCCTGGGGGAGTCCCTGAATCAGATTGGGAACTATTAGGTACTTTTTCAACAGATGGGGCACCTATAGCCTTATCTTGTTCTCTAAGCATGTTAATTAACAGTTCCAAGGAAGGATTCTTCCCTACACTCCAACCTCTCTCTATGCAGAGACTCCTTGCTCCTTTCCAGCTAAGGTGATCATATGCAAGTTTGGACAGATCAACATTTTGGCCTGTGCCAGACATTTTTTAGAGAGAGTTAAAGTGATAGAAAAAGAGAAAAAAGTTTTCAGAACTTTTTAGAAAGACAGAAAAAAAAACTTTTTAAACTTTTAAGAACTTTTTGAAAGTTTAGAAGTACTTTTCAGCACTTAGAAAAGAGTGAAAAGAGGAAATGCAAAACTTTTTGGCTATGTGTATATACACTGACCTTGTTTTGTATATTTTTCTCTTATGAAAAGTACAATGACAAGAGTGGTAAGTAGTCTCAAAGCACTTATCCCACCGCTGCACAACCAATGTAGGAGGCTGGACTGGCTTGTAGTGAGTACCAAGGGGTACTTGCACCTTGCACCAGGCCCAGTTATCCCTTATTAGTGTATAGGGTGTCAGCAGCTTAGGCTGATAGATAATGGTAGCTTAGCAGAGCAGCTTAGGCTGAACTAGGAGACGTGTGAAGCTACTACAGTACCACTTAGTGTCATATGCACAATATCATAAGAAAACACAATACACAGTTATACTAAAAATAAAGGTACTTTATTTTTATGACAATATGCCAAAGTATCTTAGAGTGTACCCTCAGTGAGAGGATAGGAAATATACACAAGATATATATACACAATCGCAAAAATATGCAGTATAGTCTTAGAAAACAGTGCAAACAATGTATAGTTACAATAGGATGCAATGGGGAAACATAGGGATAGGGGCAACACAAACCATATACTCCAAAAGTGGAATGCGAACCACGAATGGACCCCAAACCTATGTGACCTTGTAGAGGGTCGCTGGGACTATTATAAAATAGTGAGAGTTAGAAAAATAACCCTCCCCAAGACCCTGAAAAGTGAGTGCAAAGTGCACTAAAGTTCCCCTAAGGACAAAGAAGTCGTGTTAGAGGAATAATGCAGGAAAGACACAAACCAACAATGCAACAACTGTGGATTTCCAATCTAGGGTACCTGTGGAACAAGGGGACCAAGTCCAAAAGTCACAAGCAAGTCGGAGATGGGCAGAAGCCCAGGAAATGCCAGCTGCGGGTGCAAAGAAGCTTCTACTGGACAGAAAAAGCTGAGGTTTCTGCAGGAACGAAAAGGGCTAGAGACTTCCCCTTTGGTAGACGGATCCCTCTCGCCGTGGAGAGTTGTGCAGAAGTGTTTTTTCGCCGAAAGAACGCCAACAAGCCTTGCTAGCTGCAAATCGTGCGGTTAGCGTTTTTGGACGCTGCTGTGGCCCTGGAGGGACCAGAAGGTCGCAAATTGGACCAGCAGAGAGAGGGGATGTCGAGCAAGACAACGAGCCCTCTCTGAAGCAGGTAGCATCCGGAGAAGTGCCAGAAACAGGCACTACAAGGATGCGTGAAATGGTGCTCACCCGAAGTCGCACAAAGGAGTCCCACGTCGCCGGAGACCAACTTAGAAAGTCGTGCAATGCAGGTTAGAGTGCCGTGGACCCAGGCTTGGTTGTGCACAAAGGATTTCCGCCGGAAGTGCACAGGGGCCGGAGTAGCTGCAAAAGTCGCGGTTCCCAGTAATGCAGCCCAGCGAGGTGAGGCAAGGACTTACCTCCACCAAACTTGGACTGAAGAGTCACTGGACTGTGGGGGTCACTTGGACAGAGTCGCTGGATTCGAGGGACCTCGCTCGTCGTGCTGAGAGGATACCCAAGGGACCGGTAATGCAGCTTTTTGGTGCCTGTGGTGGCAGGGGGAAGATTCCGTCGACCCACGGGAGATTTCTTCGGAGCTTCTGGTGCAGAGAGGAGGCAGACTACCCCCACAGCATGCACAAGCAGGAAAACAGTCGAGAAGGCGGCAGGATCAGCGTTACAGAGTTGCAGTAGTCGTCTTTGCTACTATGTTGCAGGTTTGCAGGCTTCCAGCGCGGTCAGCAGTCGATTCCTTGGCAGAAGGTGAAGAGAGAGATGCAGAGGAACTCGGATGAGCTCTTGCATTCGTTATCTAAAGTTTCCCCAGAGACAGAGACCCTAAATAGCCAGAAAAGAGGGTTTGGCTACCTAGGAGAGAGGATAGGCTACTAACACCTGAAGGAGCCTATCAGCAGGAGTCTCTGACGTCACCTGGTGGCACTGGCCACTCAGAGCAGTCCAGTGTGCCAGCAGCACCTCTGTTTCCAAGATGGCAGAGGTCTGGAGCACACTGGAGGAGCTCTGGACACCTCCCAGGGGAGGTGCAGGTCAGGGGAGTGGTCACTCCCCTTTCCTTTGTCCAGTTTCGCGCCAGAGCAGGGCTAAGGGGTCCCCTGAACCGGTGTAGACTGGCTTATGCAGAATTGGGCACATCTGTGCCCAAGAAAGCATTTCCAGAGGCTGGGGGAGGCTACTCCTCCCCTGCCTTCACACCATTTTCCAAAGGGAGAGGGTGTAACACCCTCTCTCAGAGGAAGTCCTTTGTTCTGCCATCCTGGGCCAGGCCTGGCTGAACCCCAGGAGGGCAGATGCCTGTCTGAGGGGTTGGCAGCAGCAGCAGCTGCAGTGAAACCCCAGGAAGAGCAGTTTGGTAGTACCAGGGTCTGTGCTACAGACCACTGGGATCATGGGATTGTGCCAACTATGCCAGGATGGCATAGAGGGGGCAATTCCATGATCATAGACATGTTACATGGCCATATTCGGAGTTACCATTGTGAAGCTACATATAGGTAGTGACCTATATGTAGTGCACGCGTGTAATGGTGTCCCCGCACTCACAAAGTCAGGGAAATTGTCCCTGAACAATGTGGGGGCACCTTGGCTAGTGCCAGGGTGCCCTCACACTAAGTAACTTTGCACCTAACCTTTACCAGGTAAAGGTTAGACATATAGGTGACTTATAAGTTACTTAAGTGCAGTGTAAAATGGCTGTGAAATAACGTGGACGTTATTTCACTCAGGCTGCAGTGGCAGACCTGTGTAAGAATTGTCAGAGCTCCCTATGGGTGGCAAAAGAAATGCTGCAGCCCATAGGGATCTCCTGGAACCCCAATACCCTGGGTACCTCAGTACCATATACTAGGGAATTATAAGGGTGTTCCAGTAAGCCAATGTAAATTGGTAAAATTGGTCACAAGCCTGTTAGTGACAATTTGAAAGAAATGAGAGAGCATAACCACTGAGGTTCTAGTTAGCAGAGCCTCAGTGAGACAGTTAGGCACTACACAGGGAACACATACATATAGGCCACAAACTTATGAGCACTGGGGTCCTGACTAGCAGGGTCCCAGTGACACATAACAAACATACTGAAAACATAGGGTTTTCACTATGAGCACTGGGCCCTGGCTAGCAGGATCCCAGTGAGACAGTGAAAACACCCTGACATACACTCACAAACAGGCCAAATGTGGGGGTAACAAGGCTAGAAAGAGGCTACTTTCTCACATGGCTCCATTGCAGCCCCTCTTAATGACCTCACTTCCAAAAAGATGCCTAAAAAGGTATTATGGACAGCAAACTGTCAGAAAGCTTTTGAGGAGCTGAAGCAGGCCATGTGCTCTGCACCTGTCCTGAAAAGCCCTTGTTACTCTAAAAAATTCTATATCCAAACTGATGCATCTGAATTAGGAGTAGGGGCAGTCCTATCACAACCTAATTCTGAGGGCCAGGATCAACCTGTTGCTTTTATTAGTAGGAGGTTGACCCCTAGAGAAAAGCGTTGGTCTGCCATTGAGAGGGAGGCCTTTGCTGTGGTCTGGGCACTGAAGAATTTGAGGCCATACCTGTTTGGCACTCACTTCATTGTTCAGACAGACCACAAACCTCTACTTTGGCTAAAACAAATGAAAGGTGAAAATCCTAAATTGTTGAGGTGGTCCATATCCCTACAGGGAATGGACTATACAGTGGAACATAGACCTGGGAGTAGCCACTCCAATGCAGATGGACTCTCCAGATATTTCCACTTAGACAATGAAGACTCATCAGGTCATGGCTAGTCTTATTGTCCTTCGTTTGGGGGGGGGTTGTGTAGGAAAGTACCATCTTGCCTGGCATGTTACCCCCATTTTTCACTGTATATATGTTGTTTTAGTTTTATGTGTCACTGGGACCCTGTTCACCAGGGCCACAGTGCTCATAAGTGTGCCTGAATGTGTTACCTGTGTAGTGACTAACTGTCTCACTGAGGCTCTGCTAATCAGAACCTCAGTGGTTATGCTCTCTCATTTCTTTCCAAATTGTCACTAACAGGCTAGTGACTATTTTTACCAATTTACATTGGCTTACTGGAACACCCTTATAATTCCCTAGTATGTGGTACTGAGGTACCCAGGGTATTGGGGTTCCAGGAGATCCCTATGGGCTGCAGCATTTCTTTTGTCACCTATAGGGAGCTCTGACAATTCTTACACAGGCCTGCCACTGCAGCCTGAGTGAAATAACGTCCACGTTATTTCACAGCCATTTTACACTGCACTTAAGTAACTTATAAGTCACCTATATGTCTAACCTTTACCTGGTAAAGGTTAGGTGCAAAGTTACTTAGTGGGAGGGCACCCTGGCACTAGCCAAGGTGCCCCCACATTGTTAAGAGCCAATTCCCTGAACTTTGTGAGTGCGGGGACACCATTACACGCTTGCACTACATATAGGTCACTACCTATATGTGGCTTCACAATGGTAACTCCGAATATGGCCATGTAACATGTCTAAGATCATGGAATTGCCCCCTCTATGCCATCCTGGCATAGTTGGCACAATTCCATGATCCCAGTGGTCTGTAGCACAGACCCTGGTACTGCCAAACTGCCTTTCCTGGGGTTTCACTGCAGCTGCTGCTGCTGCCAACCCCTCAGACAGGCATCTGCCCTCCTCGGGTCCAGCCAGGCCTGGCCCAGGATGGCAGAACAAAGAACTTCCTCTGAGAGAGGGTGTGACACCCTCTCCCTTTGGAAAATGGTGTGAAGGCAGGGGAGGAGTAGCCTCCCCCAGCCTCTGGAAATGCTTTGTTGGGCACAGATGTGCCCAATTCTGCATAAGCCAGTCTACACCGGTTCAGGGGACCCCTTAGCCCTGCTCTGGCGCGAAACTGGACAAAGGAAAGGGGAGTGACCACTCCCCTGACCTGCACCTCCCCTGGGAGGTGTCCAGAGCTCCTCCAGTGTGCTCCAGACCTCTGCCATCTTGGAAACAGAGGTGCTGCTGGCACACTGGACTGCTCTGAGTGGCCAGTGCCACCAGGTGACGTCAGAGACTCCTTCTGATAGGCTCCTTCAGGTGTTAGTAGCCTATCCTCTCTCCTAAGTAGCCAAACCCTCTTTTCTGGCTATTTAGGGTCTCTGTCTCTGGGGAAACTTTAGATAATGAATGCAAGAGCTCATCAGAGTTCCTCTGCATCTCTCTCTTCACCTTCTGCCAAGGAATCGACTGCTGACCGCGCTGGAAGCCTGCAAAACTGCAACATAGTAGCAAAGACGACTACTGCAACTCTGTAACGCTGATCCTGCCGCCTTCTCGACTGTTTTCCTGGTGGTGCATGCTGTGGGGGTAGTCTGTCTCCTCTCTGCACTAGAAGCTCCGAAGAAATCTCCCGTGGGTCGACGGAATCTTCCCCCTGCAACCACAGGCACCAAAAAGCTGCATTACCGGTCCCTTGGGTCTCCTCTCAGCACGACGAGCGAGGTCCCTCGAATCCAGCAACTCTGTCCAAGTGACCCCCACAGTCCAGTGACTCTTCAGTCCAAGTTTGGTGGAGGTAAGTCCTTGCCTCACCTCGCTAGACTGCATTGCTGGGAACTGCGACTTTTGCAGCTACTCCGGCCCCTGTGCACTTCCGGCGGAAATCCTTTGTGCACAGCCAAGCCTGGGTCCACGGCACTCTAACCTGCATAGCACGACTTTCTAAGTTGGTCTCCGGCGACGTGGGACTCCTTTGTGCCACTTCGGGTGAGCACCGTTTCACGCATCCTTGTAGTGCCTGTTTCTGGCACTTCTGCAGGTGCTACCTGCTGCTGAGAGGGCTCCTTGTCTTGCTCGACGTCCCCTCTCTCTCCTGGTCCAATTTGCGACCTCCTGGTCCCTCCAGGGCCACAGCAGCGTCCAAAAACGCTAACTGCATGATTTGCAGCTAGCAAGGCTTGTTGGCGTTCTTTTGGCAGGAAAACACTTCTGCACGATTCTACAAGGCGAGTGGGATCCGTCCTCCAAAGGGGAAGTCTGTAGCCCTTTGCGTTCTTGCAGAAACCGCAGCTTCTTCTGTCCAGTGGAAGCTTCTTTGCACCCGCAGCTGGCATTTCCTATGCATCTGCCCATCTCTGACTTGCTTGTGACTTTTGGACTTGGTCTCCTTGTTCCACAGGTACCCTAGATTGGAAATCCACAGTTGTTGCATTGTTGGTTTGTGTCTTTCCTGCATTATTCCTCTAACACGACTTCTTTGTCCTTAGGGGAACTTTAGTGCACTTTGCACTCACTTTTCAGGGTCTTGGGGAGGGTTATTTTTCTAACTCTCACTATTTTCTAATAGTCCCAGCGACCCTCTACAAGGTCACATAGGTTTGGGGTCCATTCGTGGTTCGCATTCCACTTTTGGAGTAAATGGTTTGTGTTGCCCCTATCCCTATGTTTCCCCATTGCATCCTATTGTAACTATACATTGTTTGCACTGTTTTCTAAGACTATACTGCATATTTTTGCTATTGTGTATATATATCTTGTGTATATTTCCTATCCTCTCACTGAGGGTACACTCTAAGATACTTTGGCATATTGTCATAAAAATAAAGTACCTTTATTTTTAGTATAACTGTGTATTGTCTTTTCTTATGATATTGTGCATATGACACTAAGTGGTACTGTAGTAGCTTCACCCGTCTCCTAGTTCAGCCTAAGCTGCTCTGCTAAGCTACCATTATCTATCAGCCTAAGCTGCTAGACACCCTATACACTAATAAGGGATAACTGGGCCTGGTGCAAGGTGCAAGTACCCCTTGGTACTCACTACAAGCCAGTCCAGCCTCCTACATGGGCTCTTTGTCTTGCTGGACGCCCCCTCTGTCTCCTCACGCAATTGGCGACATCCTGGTCCCTCCTGGGCCACAGCAGCATCCAAAAACCCTAACCGCAACCCTTGCAGCTAGCAAGGCTTGTTTGCGGTCTTTCTGCACAGAAACACCTCTGCACGACTGTTCACGACGTGGGACATCCATCCTCCAAAGGGAAAGTTTCTAGCCCTTGTCGTTCTTGCAGAATCCACAGCTTCTACCATCCGGTGGCAGCTTCTTTGCACCCACAGCTGGCATTTCCTGGGCATCTGCCCACTCCCAACTTGATCGTGACTCTTGGACTTGGTCCCCTTGTTCCACAGGTACTCTCGTAAGGAAAGCCATTGTTGTTGCATTGCTGGTGTTGGTCTTCCTTGCAGAATTCCCCTATCACGACTTATGTGCTCTTTGGGGAACTTAGGTGCACTTTGCACCCACTTTTCAGGGTCTTGGGGTGGGCTATTTTTCTAACCCTCACTGTTTCCTTACAGTCCCAGCGACCCTCTACAAGGTCACATAGGTTTGGGGTCCATTCGTGGTTCGCATTCCACTTCTAGAGTATATGGTTTGTGTTGCCCCTATCCCTATGTGCCCCCATTGCATTCTATTGTGACTATACATTGTTTGCACTGTTTTCTATTGCTATTACTGCATATTTTGGTATTGTGTACATATATCTTGTGTATATTTGCTATCCTTATACTGAGGGTACTCACTGAGATACTTTTGGCATATTGTCAAAAAAATAAAGTACCTTTATTTTTAGTATATCTGTGTATTGTGTTTTCTTATGATATTGTGCATATGACACTAGTGGTACTGTAGGAGCTTCACTCGTCTCCTAGTTCAGCCTAAGCTGCTCTGCTAAGCGACCTTTTCTATCAGCCTAAGCTTCTAGACACCCCTCTACACTAATAAGGGATACCTGGACCTGGTGCAAGGTGTAAGTACCCTTTGGTACCCACTACAAGCCAGTCCAGACTCCTACATTGGTTGTGCAGCGGTGGGATAAGTACTTGCAACTACTTACCACTTTGTCATTTTGTACTTTTCATAAGAGAAAAATATACAAAACAAGTTCAGTGTATGTACACCTAACCAAAAGGTTTTGCTTTTCTTCTCTTACTCCTTTGCTAAGTGCTGAAAAGTACCTCTAAAACTTTCAAAAAGTTCTTAAAAAGTTTAAAAAGTTGTTTTCTGTTCTTTGAAAAGTTCCGAAACTTTTTCTTTCTTTTTCTGTTCCTTAAACCTTTTCTATAATGTCTGGTAGAGGTCAAACTGTTGATCTGACCAAACTTGCTTATGATCACCTAGCTGGAAAGGAGCAAGGAGTCTCTGCATTGAAAGAGGTTTAGGGGTAGGGAAGAATCCCTCTAGAGAACTATTAGTTAACATGCTCATTGAACAAGATAAGACCTTAGTTGGCACTTCTGTTGAGAGATTAGATGATGGTTACCACTCTGATTCTGGGGCACCCCTAGTAAAGGAGTTAGAAGGGAACCTTCCCAACCTGCCCATTAGCAGACCACCTAGCATTGCTGGTACTAATGTGAGTTCTCATCACAGTAGGAGTGTCACTTCTGTAAGCCAGGTTGTTAGAGTGCCATCTGTTAGGGACAGGTCTCCCCTGTCCATTTTCACCATTCTTCTGTGTCAAGGCATGCCCAACCCACCCACCCTGAAGACAGAGTGTTAGAACAGGAGCTCAATAGATTGAGAGTGGAAGAATCCAGGCTGAAGCTCAAGAAGCAACAGCTGGATTTAGATAGGCAAGCATTTGATTTAGAAAAAGAAAGACAGAGGTTGGGGTTAGGACCCCATGGTGGTAGCAGCAGTATTACAGATAGTAATCCTGTAAAAGAGCATGATTCTAGGAATCTGCACAAGATAGTTCCCCCTTACAAGGAGGGGGGTGACACTAACAAGTGGTTTGCTGCACTTGAGAGGGCCTGTAATGTACAGGGGGTCCCTCAAAGGCAGTGGGATGCTATCCTATGGCTATCTTTCAGTGGAAAGGGAAGGGATAGGCTCCTTACTATTAAGAAAAGTGATGCCAATGATTTTGCAGTTCTTAAGAATGCACTCCTTGATGGTTATGGCTTAACCACTGAACAGTACAGGATCAAGTTCAGAGAAACCAAAAAGGAGTCTTCACAAGACTGGGTAGACTTTGTTGACCATTCAGTGAAGGCCTTGGAGGGGTGGTTACATGGCAGTAAAGTTTCTGACTATGAAAGCATGTATAACGTAATCCTGAGAGAGCATATTCTTAATAATTGTGTGTCTGATTTGTTACACCAGTACCTGGTAGACTCTGATCTGACCTCTCCCCAAGAATTGGGAAAGAAGGCAGACAAATGGGTCAGAACAAGGGTGAACAGAAAAGTTCATACAGGTGGTGACAAGGATGGCAAGAAGAAAGATGGTGAGAAATCTTAGGATAAGCATTGGGGCAAGGGTAAAACCAAAGATCCTTCTTCAAATCCTAAACACTCTTCAGTGGGTGGGGATAAAACAAATTCTTCCTCTTCTTCTCAACCCACACACATTAAAAAACCTTGGTGCTTTGTGTGTAAAAACAGAGGCCATAGGCCAGGGGATAAGTCCTGTCCAGCTAAACCCCCTGAGCCTACCACCACTAATACATCAAGCTCTAGTGCCCCTAGCAGTAGTGGTACTAGTGGTGGGACTGCTGGCAACAGTCAAGTTAAAAGTGTAGTTGGGTTCACTTATGGGTCCATCATAGAAACTGGGGTAGTCAGTCCCAAGACAGTTTCTGTCACACCTAGTGGCATTGGCCTTGCCACACTGGCTGCTTGTCCCCTTACAACGGATAAGTACAGCAGACAGTTTCAATAAATGGTGTTGAGGCTCAGGCCTACAGGGACACAGGTGCCCGTATCACTTTGGTGACTGAAAACCTTGTGGCTCCTGAACAACACATCATTGGACAACAGTATAAGATTATTGATGTCCATAACTCCACTAAGTTTCTTCCCTTAGCTATAGTTCAGCTTAGTTGGGGTCGAGTTACTGGCCCTAAGCAGCTGGTAGTGTCACCTAGCTTACCTGTAGACTGTCTCTTAGGTAATGACCTAGAGGCCTCAGGTTGGGCTGATGTAGAGTTTTATACCCATGCAGCCATGCTGGGTATCCCTGAGGAATTGTTCCCTCTCATTTCTACTGAAATGAAAAAGCAAAGGAGAGAAGGCCTGAAAACTCAGGATCCATCTCCAACAAGTAAAAAGGGTATCACAGAATCCCCTAACCACCCTGCCATTCAGGATACCATTCCTGTGGTGGGAGAAACCTCTCCTGGGGTGGCATCTGTTCCAAGGGAATCATCAGCTGGCATAGCTGTACTCCCTTAGGTGGAAGTACCTCTCTGTGGGATAACTAACATTGGTGATAAAAAGAGCACCATTTTAGTTAACATGGAGCATCCCTCCAACCCACCCAGAGAAACTTTAGTGCAGAAACTCTGCACTGCCTCACAACACTTAGGACAGCATCCCTGCCCTAGTGTGGAGCTCATAGGACAGCATCCCTGCCCTGCTCCAACTCAAAAGAAACAGCATCCCTGTTCTCTCTTCCAGCCATATGGACAAGGTTTTTGCCCAGCTATGGCTTTTCTGAGACAGCATCCCTGTCTGGCATTTTCATCACTACAAATAGGTTCAGTGGACAATTCCCACTGCTCTAAACTAAAACTTACTGATAGAAACTCTGAAAATATATCTTCACATTGTTGCTTAGCTAAAAAACTTCAAACAGGGTTGTTTACATCCCCACAGGGAAGTAACCATATAGTGGATGATAAAGGGAGTAACCAGTCTATTGCAGAGCTACTCTCTACTTATCACCACTTAAACAATAAAGTCTCAACTGGCCAAGGTTAGCCTTATTGTCCTTCGTTTGGGGGGGGGGGAGGGTTGTGTGAGAAAGTAGCCTCTTTCTAGCCTTGTTACCCCCACTTTTGGCCTGTTTGTGAGTGTATGTCAGGGTGTTTTCACTGTCTCACTGGGATCCTGCTAGCCAGGGATCAGTGCTCATAGTGAAAACCCTAAGTTTTCAGTATGTTTGTTATGTGTCACTGGTACCCTGCTAGCCAGGACCCCAGTGCTCATAAGTTTGTGACCTATATGTAAGTGTTCCCTGTGTGATGCCTAACTGTCTCACTGAGACTCTGCTATCCAGAACCTCAGTGGTTATGCTCTCTCTGTACAAATTGTCACTAACAGGCTAGTGACCAATTTCACCAATTTACATTGGCATACTGGAACGCCCTTATAATTCCCTAGTATATGGTACTGAGGTACCCAGGGTATTGGGGTTCCAGGAGAACCCTATGGGCGGCAGCATTTCTTTTGCCACCCATAGGGAGCTCTCACAATTCTTACACAGGCCTGCCATTGCAGCCTGAGTGAAGCAACGTCCACGTTATTTCACAGCCATTTACCACTGCACTTAAGTAACTTATAAGTCACCTATATGTCTAACCTTTACCTGGTAAAGGTTGGGTGCTAAGTTACTTAGTGTGTGGGCACCCTGGTACTAGCCAAGGTGCTGCCACATTGTTCAGGGCAAATTCCCCGGACTTTGTGAGTGCGGGGACACCATTACACGCGTGCACTATACATATGTCACGACATATGTATAGCGTCACAATAGTAACTCCGAACATGGCCATGTAACATGTCTAAGATCATGGAATTGTCACCCCAATGCCATTCTGCATTGGGGAGACAATTCCATGATCCCCCGAGTCGCTACCTCAGACCCAGGTACTGCCAAACTACCTTTCCCGGGGTTTCACTGCAGCTGCTGCTGCTGCCAACCCCTCAGACAGGTTTCTGCCCTGCTGGGGTCCAGCCAGGCTTGGACCAGGAAGGCAGAACAAAGGACGTCCTCAGAGAGAGGGTGTTACACCCTCTCCCCTTGGAAAAAGGTGTTAGGGCTGGGGAGGAGTAGCCTCCCCCAGCCTCTGGAAATGCTTTCATGGGCACAGATGGTGCCCATTTCTGCATAAGCCAGTCTACACCGGTTCAGGGATCCCCCAGCCCTGCTCTGGCGCAAAACTGGACAAAGGGAAGGGGAGTGACCACTCCCCTATTCTGCACCTCCCCTGGGAGGTGTCCAGAGCTCCTCCAGTGTGCTCCAGACCTCTGCCATCTTGGAAACAGAGGTGCTGCTGGCACACTGGACTGCTCTGAGTGGCCAGTGCCAGCAGGTGACGTCAGAGACTCCTTCTGATAGGCTCCTCCAGGTGTTGCTAACCTATCCTCTCTCCTAAGTAGCCAAACCTGCTTTTCTGGCTATTTAGGGTCTCTGCTTTGGGGAATTCTTTAGATAACGAATGCAAGAGCTCATCAGAGTTCCTCTGCATCTCTCTCTTCACCTTCTGCCAAGGAATCGACTGCTGACCGCGCTAGAAGCCTGCAAAACTGCAACAAAGTAGCAAAGATGACTACTGCGACCTTGTAACGCTGATCCTGCCGCCTTTTCGAATGTTTTCCTGGTGGTGCATGCTGTGGGGGTAGTCCGCCTCCTCTCTGCACTAGAAGCTCCGAAGAAATCTCCCGTGGGTCGACGGAATCTTCCCCCTGCAACCGCAGGCACCAAAAAGCTGCATTACCGGTCTCTTGGGTCTCCTCTCAGCACGACGAGCGAGGTCCCTCGAATCCAGCAACTCTGTCCAAGTGGCCCCCACAGTCCAGTGACTCTTCAGTACAAGTTTGGTGGAGGTAAGTCCTTGCCTCACCTAGCTAGACTGCATTGCTGGGAACCGCGACTTTTGTAGCTACTCCGGCCCCTGTGCACTTCCGGCGGAAATCCTTTGTGCACAGCCAAGCCTGGGTCCACGGCACTCTAACCTGCATTGCACGACTTTCTAAGTTGGTCTCCGGCGACGTGGGACTCCTTTGTGTAACTTCGGGTGAGCACCGTTTCACGCATCCTTGTAGTGCCTGTTTCTGGCACTTCTCCGGGTGCTACCTGCTGCTAAGAGGGCTCCTTGTCTTGCTCGATGTCCCCTCTACATCCTGGTCCATTTTGAGACCTCCTGGTCCCTCCTGGGCCACAGCAGCATCCAAAAACGCTAACCGCACAATTTGCAGCTAGCAAGGCTTGTTGGCGTTCTTTCGGCGGGAAACACTTCTGCACGACTCTACAAGGCGAGAGGGATCCGTCCTCCAAAGGGGAAGTCTCTAGCCCTTTGCGTTCCTGCAGAAACCGCAGATTCTTCTGTCCAGTAGAAGCTTCTTTGCACCCGCAGCTGGCATTTCCTGGGCATCTGCCCATCTCCGACTTGCTTGTGACTTTTGGCCTTGGTCCCCTTGTTCCACAGGTACCCCAGATTGGAAATCCAGCGTTGTTGCATTGTTGGTTTGTGTCTTTCCTGCATTATTCCTCTAACACGACTTCTTTATCCTTAGGGGAACTTTAGTGCACTTTGCACTCACTTTTCAGGGTCTTGGGGAGGGTTATTTTTCTAACTCTCACTATTTTCTAATAGTCCCAGCGACCCTCTACAAGGTCACATAGGTTTGGGGTCCATTCGTGGTTCGCATTCCACTTTTGGAGTATATGGTTTGTGTTGCCCCTATCCCTATGTTTCCCCATTGCATCCTATTGTAACTATACATTGTTTGCACTGTTTTCTAAGACTATACTGCATATTTTTGCTATTGTGTATATATATCTTGTGTATATTTCCTATCCTCTCACTGAGGGTACACTCTAAGATACTTTGGCATATTGTCATAAAAATAAAGTACCTTTATTTTTAGTATAACTGTCTATTGTGTTTTCCATTATCTATCAGCCTAAGCTGCTAGACACCCTATACACTAATAAGGGATAACTGGGCCTGGTGCAAGGTGCAAGTACCCCTTGGTACTCACTACAAGCCAGTCCAGCCTCCTACATTGGTTGTGCAGTGGTGGGATAAGTGCTTTGAGACTACTTACCACTCTTGTCATTGTACTTTTCATAAGAGAAAAATATACAAAACAAGTTCAGTGTATATACACATAGCCAAAAAGTTTTGCATTTCCTCTTTTCAATCTTTTCTAAGTGCTGAAAAGTACTTCTAACTTTCTAAAAAGTTCTAAAAAGTTGAAAAAGTTTTTTTCTCTGTCTAAAAGCTCTGACAAACTTTTTTCTCTTTTTCTATCACTTTAACTCTCTCTAAAAATGTCTGGCACAGGCCAAAATGTTGATCTGTCCAAACTTGCATATGATCACCTTAGCTGGAAAGCAGCAAGGAGTATCTGCATAGAGAGAGGTTTGAGTGTAGGGAAGAATCCTTCCTTGGAATTGTTACTTAACATGCTTAGAGAACAGGATAAGGCTAGAAGTGCCCCGTCTGTTGAAAAAGTAGCTAATGGTTCCCAATCTGATCCAGGGACTCCCCCAGGAAAAGATTCAGGAAAGAAACTTCCTAGCCTGCCCATTACTAGACAGTCTAGCATAGTTGGTAATGATGAAGAGCCACACCATACAAATAGTGTTGTCTCACATCATAGCAAAAGCATTTATTCACACCACAGTGGTACTGATGTTTCTGTTAGCCAAGCTGTTAGGGTGCCCTCTGTAAGGGACAGGTCTCCTTCTGTTCATTCCCATCATACCTCTGTATCTAGAAATGTCCCTCCCACCAACCCTGATGACAGATTGTTAGAAAGGGAACTCAATAAGTTGAGGGTGGAACAAACCAGACTGAAGCTTAAAAAGCAACAGCTGGATTTGGATAGACAGTCTTTAGATTTAGAGAAGGAAAGACAGAAGTTGGGTTTAGAAAGCCATGGTGGCAGCAGCAGTATTCCCCATAGTCATCCTGCAAAAGAGCATGATTCCAGGAATCTGCACAAGATGGTTCCCCCTTATAAGGAGGGGGATGACATTAACAAGTGGTTTGCTGCACTTGAGAGGGCCTGTGTTGTACAGGATGTCCCTCAAAGGCAGTGGGCTATCCTATGGCTATCATTTAGTGGAAAAGATAGGGATAGGGATAGGCTCCTTACTGTGAAAGAAAGTGATGCCAATAATTTTACAGTACTTAAGAATGCACTCCTGGATGGTTATGGCTTAACCACTGAACAATACAGGATAAAGTTCAGAGAGACCAAAAAGAAGTCTTCACAAGACTGGGTTGATTTCATTGACCATTCAGTGAAGGCCTTGGAGGGGTGGTTACATGGCAGTAAAGTTACTGATTATGACAGCCTGTATAACTTGATCCTGAGAGAGCATATTCTTAATAATTGTGTGTCTGATTTGTTGCACCAGTACTTGGTGGACTCTGATCTGACCTCTCCCCAAGAATTGGGAAAGAAGGCAGACAAATGGGTCAGAACAAGGGTGAACAGAAAAGTTCATACAGGGGGTGACAAAGATGGCAACAAAAAGAAGGATGGTAAGTCTTCTGACAAGGGTGGGGACAAATCTAAAAATGAGTCTTCATCAGGCCCACAAAAACACTCTGGTGGGGGTGGTGGGTCCAAATCCTCTTCTAATCAAAACAAAGAAAAGAAACCATGGTGCTATTTATGTAAAATAAAAGGCCATTGGACAACAGATCCCAGTTGTCCAAAGAAAAGCACCAACCCCCCTACCACTACAACCCCTACTGCTACACCTAGTGTCCCTACTAATAGCAGTGGTGGTGGGAGCAAACCTACTAATAGCCAATCCAAGGGAGTAGCTGGGCTCACTTTTGGTAACTTAGTTGGGGTTGGCCTTGTTAGGGAGGCCACAGAGGCTGTGTTAGTCTCTGAGGGGGCTATTGATTTATCCACCTTAGTTGCTTGTCCCCTTAATATGGATAAGTACAAGCAGCTACCCCTAATAAATGGTGTTGAGGTTCAGGCCTACAGGGACACTGGAGCCAGTGTGACTATGGTCATAGAGAAACTGGTCCACCCTGAACAACACCTACTTGGTCACCAGTACCAAGTAACTGATGCTCACAACAACACACTTAGCCACCCCATGGCTGTTGTTAATCTCAACTGGGGGGGGTTACTGGTCCAAAGAAAGTTGTGGTAGCCACAGATTTACCTGTAGACTGTCTACTAGGAAATGATTTGGAGACATCAGCTTGGTCAGATGTGGAGTTGGAAGCCCATGCAGCAATGCTGGGCATCCCAGGGCATATTTTTGCTTTGACAAGGGCTCAGGCCAAAAAGCAAAAAGGACAGGGAAGCTTGGATCTTGGAACAATGGACCAAGTGCTCCCTAAAGCTAGGGCTAGTAGAAGCAAACCCTACTATCCCTCCCTCTACAGTGGATTCAACTTCTGAGGAAGAAGAATTCCCTCCCTGTGCAGAACCTACACCAGAGGAGCTGGAAGCAGACACTGCTGAGCTTTTGGGTGAAGGGGGGCCTGCCAGGGAGGAGCTGAGTGTGGCACAGCAAACCTGTCCCACATTAGAGGGTCTAAGACAGCAAGCTGTCAAACAGGCTAATGGGGATGTCAGTGACTCTCACAGAGTTTACTGGGAGGACAACCTCTTGTACACTGAGCATAGGGATCCTAAACCTGGAGCTGCCAGGAGATTAGTGATTCCTCAGGAGTACAGAAAGTTCCTCCTAACTCTTGCCCACGACATTCCCCTAGCTGGGCATCTGGGACAAATGAAAACTTGGGACAGACTTGTTCCCTTGTTTCATTGGCCTAGAATGTCTGAGGACACAAAAGATTTTTGTAAGTCCTGTGAAACCTGTCAAGCCAGTGGCAAGACAGGTGGCACCCCAAAGGCACCCCTTATTCCACTGCCTGTGGTTGGGGTTCCCTTTGAAAGGGTAGGGGTTGACATAGTTGGCCCCCTTGACCCTCCTACTGCTTCAGGCAATAGGTTTATCTTGGTGGTAGTGGACCATGCCACAAGATACCCTGAAGCAATTCCTTTAAGGACCACTACAGCACCTGCAGTGGCAAAGGCCCTCCTGGGAATATTTTCCAGAGTGGGCTTCCCAAAGGAAGTAGTATCAGACAGGGGAAGCAATTTCATGTCTGCATACTTAAAGGCCATGTGGAAGGAGTGTGGTGTAACTTACAAGTTCACTACAACCTATCATCCACAAACAAATGGACTGGTGGAGAGATTTAATAAAACTCTCAAAGGCATGATTATGGGTCTCCCTGAAAAACTCCACAGGAGATGGGATATCCTTCTACCATGCCTCCTTTTTGCCTACAGGGAGGTACCCCAGAAAGGAGTGGGCTTTAGCCCCTTTGAACTTCTTTTTGGACACCCTGTCAGGGGTCCACTCACACTTGTAAAGGAGGGTTGGGAACAACCTTTAAAAGCTCCTAAGCAGGATATTGTGGATTATGTACTTGGCCTCAGATCAAGGATGGCTGAGTACATGAAAAAGGCCAGCAAAAACCTTCAGGCCAGCCAAGAGCACCAGAAGCAATGGCATGATCAGAAGGCTGTTTTGGTTCAGTACCAACCAGGGCAGAAAGTGTGGGTCTTGGAGCCTGTGGCCCCAAGAGCACTCCAAGATAAATGGAGTGGACCCCACACAATTGTTGAAAAGAAGGGAGAAGTCACCTATTTAGTTGACTTAGGCACTGCCAGGAGTCCCCTTAGAGTGCTCCATGTCAACCGCCTGAAACCCTACTATGACAGGGCTGATCTCACCCTGCTCATGGCAACTGATGAGGGACAGGAAGAAGACAGTGATCCTCTACCTGATCTCTTCTCTTCCACAGAACAAGATGCTCTTGTGGAAGGTGTAGTTTTGGCTGATTGTCTTACTGCTGAGCAGAAAGACCATTGCATAAATCTCCTAGATCAATTCTCTGAACTCTTCTCTACTGTGCCAGGTACCACTTCTTGGTGTGAGCACACTATAGATACTGGAGACAGTTTACCTGTCAAAAGTAAGATCTATAGGCAGCCTGACCATGTCAGGGACTGCATAAAGCAAGAGGTGCAGAAAATGTTAGAACTAGGAGTGGTTGAGCACTCTGAAAGTCCATGGGCTTCTCCTGTGGTACTTGTACCAAAACCCCATTCCAAAGATGGAAAGAAGGAAATGCGGTTTTGTGTAGACTATAGAGGTCTCAACTTGGTAACCAAGACTGATGCTCACCCTATACCCAGGGCAGATGAGCTCATAGATACACTGGCATCTGCCAAGTATCTAAGCACTTTTGATTTGACTGCAGGGTATTGGCAGATCAAATTGTCAGAAGATGCTAAACCTAAAACTGCATTTTCAACCATTGGAGGACGTTACCAGTTTACTGTAATGCCTTTTGGTTTGAAAAATGCACCTGCCACTTTTCAAAGGTTGGGGAACACAGTCCTGCAAGGGCTGGAAGCTTTCAGTGCAGCATATTTGGACGATATAGCTGTCTTTAGCTCCAGCTGGGAGGATCACCTGGTCCACCTATGGAAAGTTTTGGAGGCCCTGCAGAAGGCAGGCCTCACTATCAAGGCTTCAAAGTGCCAGATAGGGCAGGGGAAGGTGGTTTATCTGGGACACCTTGTTGGTGGGGAACAGATTGCACCACTTCAGGGGAAAATCCAAACAATTATTGATTGGGTTCCCCCTACCACTCAGACTCAGGTGAGAGCCTTCCTAGGCCTCACTGGGTATTACAGGAGGTTCATTAAGAACTATGGCTCCATTGCAGCCCCTCTTAATGACCTCACATCCAAGAAAATGCCTAAAAAGGTATTATGGACAGCAAACTGTCAGAAAGCTTTTGAGGAGCTGAAGCAGGCCATGTGCTCTGCACCTGTCCTGAAAAGCCCTTGTTACTCTAAAAAATTCTATGTCCAAACTGATGCATCTGAATTAGGAGTAGGGGTGTAGGAAAGTACCATCTTGCCTGGCATGTTACCCCCATTTTTCACTGTATATATGTTGTTTTAGTTGTATGTGTCACTGGGACCCTGGTAACTCAGGGCCCCAGTGCTCATAAGTGTGCCTGAATGTGTTACCTGTGTAGTGACTAACTGTCTCACTGAGGCTCTGCTAATCAGAACCTCAGTGGTTATGCTCTCTCATTTCTTTCCAAATTGTCACTGACAGGCTAGTGACCATTTTTACCAATTTACATTGGCTTACTGGAACACCCTTATAATTCCCTAGTATATGGTACTGAGGTACCCAGGGTATTGGGGTTCCAGGAGATCCCTATGGGCTGCAGCATTTCTTTTGCCACCCATAGGGAGCTCTGACAATTCTTACACAGGCCTGCCACTGCAGCCTGAGTGAAATAACGTCCACGTTATTTCACAGCCATTTTACACTACACTTAAGTAACTTATAAGTCACCTATATGTCTAACCTTTACCTGGTAAAGGTTAGGTGCAAAGTTACTTAGTGTGAGGGCACCCTGGCACTAGCCAAGGTGCCCCCACATTGTTCAGAGCCAATTCACTGAACTTTGTGAGTGCGGGGACACCATTACACGCGTGCACTACATATAGGTCACTACCTATATGTAGCTTCACCATGGTAACTCCGAATATGGCCATGTAACATGTCTATGATCATGGAATTGCCCCCTCTATGCCATCCTGGCATTGTTGGTACAATTCCATGATCCCAGTGGTCTGTAGCACAGACCCTGGTACTGCCAGACTGCCCTTCCTGGGGTTTCACTGCAGCTGCTGCTGCTGCCAACCCCTCAGACAGGCAGCTGCCCTCCTGGGGTCCAGCCAGGCCTGGCCCAGGATGGCAGAACAAAGAACTTCCTCTGAGAGAGGGTGTGACACCCTCTCCCTTTGGAAAATGGTGTGAAGGCAGGGGAGGAGTAGCCTCCCCCAGCCTCTGGAAATGCTTTGTTGGGCACAGATGTGCCCAATTCTGCATAAGCCAGTCTACACCGGTTCAGGGACCCCTTAGCCCCTGCTCTGGCACGAAACTGGACAAAGGAAAGGGGAGTGACCACTCCCCTGACCTGCACCTCCCCTGGGAGGTGTCCAGAGCTCCTCCAGTGTGCTCCAGACCTCTGCCATCTTGGAAACAGAGGTGCTGCTGGCACACTGGACTGCTCTGAGTGGCCAGTGCCACCAGGTGACGTCAGAGACTCCTGCTGATAGGCTCCTTCAGGTGTTAGTAGCCTTTCCTCTCTCCTAGGTAGCCAAACCCTCTTTTCTGGCTATTTAGGGTCTCTGTCTCTGGGGAAACTTTAGATAACGAATGCATGAGCTCAGCCGAGTTCCTCTGCATCTCTCTCTTCACCTTCTGATAAGGAATCGACCGCTGACCGCGCTGGAAGCCTGCAAACCTGCAACATAGTAGCAAAGACGACTACTGCAACTCTGTAACGCTGATCCTGCCGCCTTCTCGACTGTTTTCCTGCTTGTGCATGCTGTGGGGGTAGTCTGCCTCCTCTCTGCACCAGAAGCTCCGAAGAAATCTCCCGTGGGTCGACGGAATCTTCCCCCTGCAACCGCAGGCACCAAAAAGCTGCATTACCGGTCCCTTGGGTCTCCTCTCAGCACGACGAGCGAGGTCCCTCGAATCCAGCGACGCTGTCCAAGTGACCCCCACAGTCCAGTGACTCTTCAGCCCAACTTTGGTGGAGGTAAGTCCTTGCCTCACCTCGCTGGGCTGCATTGCTGGGATCCGCGACTTTGCAGCTACTCCGGCCCCTGTGCACTTCCGGCGGAAATCCTTCGTGCACAGCCAAGCCTGGGTCCACGGCACTCTAACCTGCATTGCACGACTTTCTAAGTTGGTCTCCGGCGACGTGGGACTCCTTTGTGCAACTTCGGCAAGCACCGTTTCACGCATCCTCGTAGTGCCTGTTTCTGGCACTTCTCCGGGTGCTACCTGCTTCAGTGAGGGCTCTTTGTCTTGCTCGACGTCCCCTCTCTCTGCAGGTCCAATTGGCGACCTCCTGGTCCCTCCTGGGCCCCGGCAGCATCAAAAAACGCCAAACGCACGATTTTCGTGTAGCAAGGCTTGTTGGCGTCCTTCTGGCGGAAAAACACTTCTGCACGACTCTCCAAGGCGAGAGGGATCCGTCCACCAAAGGGGAAGTCTCTAAGCCTTTTCGTTCCTGCAGAAACCTCAGCTTCTTCTGTCCAGTTGAAGCTTCTTTGCACCCGCAGCTGGCATTTCCTGGGCATCTGCCCATCTCCGACTTGCTTGTGACTTTTGGACTTGGTCCCCTTGTTCCACAGGTACCCTAGATTGGAAATCCACAGTTGTTGCATTGCTGGTTTGTGTCTTTCCTGCATTATTCCTCTAACACTACTCTTTTGTCCTTAGGGGAACTTTAGTGCACTTTGCACTCACTTTACAGGGTCTTGGGGAGGGTTATTATTCTAACTCTCACTATTTTCTAATAGTCCCAGCGACCCTCTACAAGGTCACATAGGTTTGGGGTCCATTCGTGGTTCGCATTCCACTTCTGGAGTATATGGTTTGTGTTGCCCCTATCCCTATGTTTCCCCATTGCATCCTATTGTAACTATACATTGTTTGCACTGTTTTCTAAGACTATACTGCATATTCTTGCTATTGTGTATATATATCTTGTGTATATTTCCTATCCTCTCACTGAGGGTACACTCTAAGATACTTTGGCATATTGTCATAAAAATAAAGTACCTTTATTTTTAGTATAACTGTGTATTGTGTTTTCTTATGATATTGTGCATATGACACTAAGTGGTACTGTAGTAGCTTCACACGTCTCCTAGTTCAGCCTAAGCTGCTCTGCTAAGCTACCATTATCTATCAGCCTAAGCTGCTAGACACCCTATACACTAATAAGGGATAACTGGGCGTGGTGCAAGGTGCAAGTACCCCTTGGTACTCACTACAAGCCAGTCCAGCCTCTTACATTGGTTGTGCAGTGGTGGGACAAGTGCTTGAGACTACTTACCACTCTTGTCATTGTACTTTTCATAAGAGAAAAATATACAAAACAAGGTCAGTGTATATACACATAGCCAAAAAGTTTTGCATTTCCTCTTTTCACTCTTTTCTAAGTGCTGAAAAGTACTTCTAAAACTTTCAAAAAGTTCTTAAAAGTTTAAAAAGTTTTTTCTGTCTTTCCAAAAAGTTCTGAAAACTTTTTTCTCTTTTTCTATCACTTTAACTCTCTCAAAAAAAATGTCTGGCACAGAAAAAAATGTTGAACTGTCCAAACTTGCATATGATCACCTTAGCTGGAAAGGAGCAAGGAGTCTCTGCATAGAGAGAGGTTTGAGTGTAGGGAAGAATCCTTCCTTAGAACTGTTAATTAATATGCTTAGAGTACAGGATAAGGCCATAAGTGCCCAATCTGTAGAAAAAGTAGCTAATGGTTCTCAATCTGATCCAGGGACTCCCCCAGGAAAAGGTTCAGGAAAGAAACTTCTCAGCCTGCCCATTACTAGACAGTCTAGCATAGTTGGTACAGAGGTTGAATCACACCATACTGATGGTGTGCTCTCACATTATGCTGGTAGCCAAGCTGTTAGGGTGCCCTCTGTAAGGGACAGGTCTCCTTCTGTTCATTCCCATCATACCTCTGTATCTAGAAATGTCCCTCCCACCCACCCTGATGACAGATTGTTAGAAAGGGAGCTCAATAGATTGAGAGTGGAACAAACCAGACTGAAGCTCAAGAAGCAACAGCTGGATTTGGATAGACAGTCTTTAGAAATAGAGAGGGAAAGACAGAAGTTGGGTTTAGATACCCATGGTGGCAGCAGCAGTATTCCCCATAGTCATCCTGCAAAAGAGCATGATTCCAGGAATCTGCACAAGATAGTTCCCCCTTATAAGGAGGGGGATGACATTAACAAGTGGTTTGCTGCACTTGAGAGGGCCTGTGCTGTACAGGATGTCCCTCAAAAGCAGTGGGCTGCTATCCTATGGCTATCATTTAGTGGAAAAGGTAGGGATAGGCTCCTTACAGTGAAAGAAAATGATGCCAATAATTTCCAAGTTCTTAAGAATGCACTCCTGGATGGTTATGGCTTAACCACTGAACAGTACAGGATAAAGTTCAGAGAGACCAAAAAGGAGTCTTCACAAGACTGGGTTGATTTCATTGACCAGGCAGTGAAGGCCTTGGAGGGGTGGTTACATGGCAGTAAAGTTACTGATTATGACAGCCTGTATAACTTAATCCTGAGAGAGCATATTCTTAATAATTGTGTGTCTGATTTGTTGCACCAGTACTTGGTGGACTCTGATCTGACCTCTCCCCAAGAATTGGGAAAGAAGGCAGACAAATGGGTCAGAACAAGAGTGAACAGAAAAGTTCATACAGGGGGTGACAAAGATGGCAACAAAAAGAAGGATGGTAAGTCTTCTGACAAGGGTGGGGACAAAGCTAAAACTGAGTCTTCATCAGGCCCACAAAAACACTCTGGTGGGGGTGGTGGGTCCAAATCCTCCTTTAATCAGAACAAGGAAAAGAAACCATGGTGCTATTTATGTAAAATAAAAGGCCATTGGACAACAGATCCCAGTTGTCCAAAGAAAGGCACCACAGCTCCTACCACTACAACCCCTACTGCTACACCTAGTGTCCCTACTAAGAGCAGTGGTGGTGGGAGCAAACCTACTAATAGCCAATCCAAGGAAGTAGCTGAGCTCACTTTTGGTAATTTAGTTGGGGTTGGTCTGATTAGGGAGACCACAGAGGCTACTTTAGTCTCTGAAGGGGCTATTGATTTAGCCACTTTGGTTGCTTGCCCCCATAACTTGGAGAAGTACAAGCAACTAACCCTAATAAATGGTGTTGAGGTCCAGGCCTACAGGGACACAGGTGCCAGTGTCACAATGGTGATTGCGAAACTGGTGCACCCTGAACAACACATACTTGGACACCAGTACCAAGTAACCGATGCTCACAACATAACACAAAGCCACCCCATGGCTGTTGTAAATCTCAACTGGGGGGGGGTAACTGGTCCAAAGAAAGTTGTGGTAGCTTCAGATTTACCTGTAGACTGTCTATTAGGGAATGATTTGGAGACATCAGCTTGGTCAGATGTGGAGTTGGAGGCCCATGCAGCAATGCTGGGCATTCCAGGGCATATTTTTGCTTTGACAAGGGCGCAGGCCAAAAAGCAAAAAGGACAGGGAAGCTTGGATCCTGGAACAATGGACCAAGTGCTCCCTAAATCTAGGGCTAGTAGAAGCAAACCACTTCCTACTATCCCTCCCTCTACAGTGGATTCAACTTCTGAGGAAGAAGAATTCCCCCCCTGTGCAGAACCTACACCAGAGGAGCTGGAAGCAGACACTGCTGAGCTTTTGGGTGAAGGGGGGCCTGCCAGGGAGGAGCTGAGTGTGGCACAGCAAACCTGTCCCACATTAGAGGGTATCAGACAGCAAGCTGTCAAACAGGCTAATGGGGATGTCAGTGACTCTCACAGAGTTTACTGGGAGGACAACCTCTTGTACACTGAGCATAGGGATCCTAAACCTGGAGCTGCCAGGAGATTAGTGATTCCTCAGGAGTACAGAAAGTTCCTCCTAACACTGGCACATGACATTCCCTTAGCTGGGCACCTGGGTCAAATGAAAACTTGGGACAGATTGGTACCATTGTTTCATTGGCCTAGGATGTCTGAGGACACAAAGGAATTTTGTAAGTCCTGTGAAACCTGTCAAGCCAGTGGCAAGACAGGTGGCACTCCAAAGGCACCCCTTATCCCACTGTCTGTGGTTGGGGTTCCCTTTGAAAGGGTAGGGGTTGACATAGTTGGCCCCCTTGACCCTCCTACTGCTTCAGGCAATAGGTTTATCTTAGTGGTAGTGGACCATGCCACAAGATATCCTGAAGCTATTCCTTTAAGGACCACTACAGCTCCTGCAGTGGCAAAGGCCCTCCTGGGAATATTTTCCAGGGTGGGCTTCCCAAAGGAAGTAGTATCAGACAGAGGAAGCAATTTCATGTCTGCATACTTAAAGGCCATGTGGAAGGAGTGTGGTGTAACTTACAAGTTCACAACACCCTATCATCCACAAACAAATGGACTGGTGGAGAGATTTAATAAAACTCTCAAAGGCATGATTATGGGACTCCCTGAAAAACTCCGCAGGAGATGGGATATCCTTCTACCATGCCTCCTTTTTGCCTACAGGGAGGTACCCCAGAAAGGAGTGGGCTTCAGCCCCTTTGAACTTCTTTTTGGACACCCTGTTAGGGGTCCACTCACACTTGTAAAGGAGGCTTGGGAACAACCTTTAAAAGCTCCTAAGCAGGATATTGTGGATTATGTACTTGGCCTCAGATCAAGGATGGCTGAGTACATGAAAAAGGCCAGTAAAAACCTTCAGGCCAGCCAAGAGCTCCAGAAGCAATGGCATGATCAGAAGGCTGTTTTGGTTCAGTACCAACCAGGGCAGAAAGTGTGGGTCTTGGAGCCTGTGGCCCCAAGAGCACTCCAAGATAAATGGAGTGGACCCCACACAATTGTTGAAAAGAAGGGTGAAGTCACCTACTTGGTTGACTTAGGCACTGCCAGGAGTCCCCTTAGGGTGCTCCATGTCAACCGCCTGAAACCCTACTATGACAGGGCTGATCTCACCCTGCTCATGGCAACAGATGAGGGACAGGAAGAAGACAGTGATCCTCTACCTGATCTCTTCTCTTCCACAGAGCAAGATGCCCTTGTGGAAGGTGTAGTTTTGGCTGATTGTCTTACTGCTGAGCAGAAAGATAATTGCATAAATCTCCTAGGACAATTTTCAGAACTCTTCTCTACTGTGCCAGGCACCACTTCTTGGTGTGAGCACACTATAGATACTGGAGACAGTTTACCTGTCAAAAGTAAGATCTATAGGCAGCCTGACCATGTCAGGGACTGCATAAAGCAAGAAGTTCAGAAAATGTTGGAACTAGGAGTGGTTGAGCACTCTGACAGTCCATGGGCTTCTCCTGTGGTACTGGTACCAAAACCCAATTCTAAAGATGGAAAGAAGGAAATGAGGTTTTGTGTAGACTATAGAGGTCTCAACTTGGTAACCAAAACTGATGCTCACCCTATACCCAGGGCAGATGAGCTTATAGATACACTGGCATCTGCCAAGTATCTAAGCACTTTTGATTTGACTGCAGGGTATTGGCAGATCAAATTGTCAGAAGATGCTAAACCTAAGACTGCATTTTCTACCATTGGAGGACATTACCAGTTTACTGTAATGCCTTTTGGGTTGAAAAATGCACCTGCCACTTTTCAGAGGTTGGTGAACACAGTCCTGCAAGGGCTGGAAGCCTTCAGTGCAGCATATTTGGACGATATAGCTGTCTTTAGCTCCAGCTGGGATGATCACCTGGTCCACCTATGGAAAGTTTTGGAGGCTCTGCAAAAGGCAGGCCTCACTATCAAGGCTTCAAAGTGCCAGATAGGGCTGGGTAAGGTGGTTTATCTGGGACACCTTGTTGGTGGGGAACAGATTGCACCACTTCAGGGGAAAATCCAAACTATTATTGATTGGGTTCCCCCTACCACTCAGACTCAGGTGAGAGCCTTCCTAGGCCTCACTGGGTATTACAGGAGGTTCATTAAGAACTATGGCTCCATTGCAGCCCCTCTTAATGTCCTCACATCCAAGAAAATGCCTAAAAAGGTATTATGGACAGCAAGCTGTCAGAAAGCTTTTGAGGAGCTGAAGCAGGCCATGTGCTCTGCACCTGTCCTGAAAAGCCCTTGTTACTCTAAAAAATTCTATGTCCAAACTGATGCATCTGAATTAGGAGTAGGGGCAGTCCTATCACAACTTAATTCTGAGGGCCAGGATCAACCTGTTGCTTTTATTAGTAGGAGGTTGACCCCTAGAGAAAAGCGTTGGTCTGCCATTGAGAGGGAGGCCTTTGCTGTGGTCTGGGCTCTGAAGAAGTTGAGGCCATACCTGTTTGGCACTCACTTCATTGTTCAGACAGACCACAAACCTCTACTTTGGCTAAAACAAATGAAAGGTGAAAATCCTAAATTGTTGAGGTGGTCCATATCCCTACAGGGAATGGACTATACAGTGGAACATAGACCTGGGAGTAGCCACTCCAATGCAGATGGACTCTCCAGATATTTCCACTTAGACAATGAAGACTCATCAGGTAATGGCTAGTCTTATTGTCCTTCGTTTGGGGGGGGGTTGTGTAGGAAAGTACCATCTTGCCTGGCATGTTACCCCCATTTTTCACTGTATATATGTTGTTTTAGTTGTATGTGTCACTGGGACCCTGGTAACCCAGGGCCCCAGTGCTCATAAGTGTGCCTGAATGTGTTACCTGTGTAGTGACTAACTGTCTCACTGAGGCTCTGCTAATCAGAACCTCAGTGGTTATGCTCTCTCATTTCTTTCCAAATTGTCACTGACAGGCTAGTGACCATTTTTACCAATTTACATTGGCTTACTGGAACACCCTTATAATTCCCTAGTATATGGTACTGAGGTACCCAGGGTATTGGGGTTCCAGGAGATCCCTATGGGCTGCAGCATTTCTTTTGCCACCCATAGGGAGCTCTGACAATTCTTACACAGGCCTGCCACTGCAGCCTGAGTGAAATAACGTCCACGTTATTTCACAGCCATTTTACACTACACTTAAGTAACTTATAAGTCACCTATATGTCTAACCTTTACCTGGTAAAAGTTAGGTGCAAAGTTACTTAGTGTGAGGGCACCCTGGCACTAGCCAAGGTGCCCCCACATTGTTCAGAGCCAATTCACTGAACTTTGTGAGTGCGGGGACACCATTACACGCGTGCACTACATATAGGTCACTACCTATATGTAGCTTCACCATGGTAACTCCGAATATGGCCATGTAACATGTCTATGATCATGGAATTGCCCCCTCTATGCCATCCTGGCATTGTTGGTACAATTCCATGATCCCAGTGGTCTGTAGCACAGACCCTGGTACTGCCAGACTGCCCTTCCTGGGGTTTCACTGCAGCTGCTGCTGCTGCCAACCCCTCAGACAGGCAGCTGCCCTCCTGGGGTCCAGCCAGGCCTGGCCCAGGATGGCAGAACAAAGAACTTCCTCTGAGAGAGGGTGTGACACCCTCTCCCTTTGGAAAATGGTGTGAAGGCAGGGGAGGAGTAGCCTCCCCCAGCCTCTGGAAATGCTTTGTTGGGCACAGATGTGCCCAATTCTGCATAAGCCAGTCTACACCGGTTCAGGGACCCCTTAGCCCCTGCTCTGGCACGAAACTGGACAAAGGAAAGGGGAGTGACCACTCCCCTGGCCTGCACCTCCCCTGGGAGGTGTCCAGAGCTCCTCCAGTGTGCTCCAGACCTCTGCCATCTTGGAAACAGAGGTGCTGCTGGCACACTGGACTGCTCTGAGTGGCCAGTGCCACCAGGTGACGTCAGAGACTCCTGCTGATAGGCTCCTTCAGGTGTTAGTAGCCTTTCCTCTCTCCTAGGTAGCCAAACCCTCTTTTCTGGCTATTTAGGGTCTCTGTCTCTGGGGAAACTTTAGATAACGAATGCATGAGCTCAGCCGAGTTCCTCTGCATCTCTCTCTTCACCTTCTGATAAGGAATCGACCGCTGACCGCGCTGGAAGCCTGCAAACCTGCAACATAGTAGCAAAGACGACTACTGCAACTCTGTAACGCTGATCCTGCCGCCTTCTCGACTGTTTTCCTGCTTGTGCATGCTGTGGGGGTAGTCTGCCTCCTCTCTGCACCAGAAGCTCCGAAGAAATCTCCCGTGGGTCGACGGAATCTTCCCCCTGCAACCGCAGGCACCAAAAAGCTGCATTACCGGTCCCTTGGATCTCCTCTCAGCACGACGAGCGAGGTCCCTCGAATCCAGCGACGCTGTCCAAGTGACCCCCACAGTCCAGTGACTCTTCAGCCCAAGTTTGGTGGAGGTAAGTCCTTGCCTCACCTCGCTGGGCTGCATTGCTGGGATCCGCGACTTTGCAGCTACTCCGGCCCCTGTGCACTTCCGGCGGAAATCCTTCGTGCACAGCCAAGCCTGGGTCCACAGCACTCTAACCTGCATTGCACGACTTTCTAAGTTGGTCTCCGGCGACGTGGGACTCCTTTGTGCAACTTCGGCAAGCACCGTTTCACGCATCCTCGTAGTGCCTGTTTCTGGCACTTCTCCGGGTGCTACCTGCTTCAGTGAGGGCTCTTTGTCTTGCTCGACATCCCCTCTCTCTGCAGGTCCAATTGGCGACCTCCTGGTCCCTCCTGGGCCCCGGCAGCGTCAAAAAACGCCAAACGCACGATTTGCGTGTAGCAAGGCTTGTTGGCATCCTTCCGGCGGGAAAACACTTCTGCACGACTCTCCAAGGCGAGAGGGATCCGTCCACCAAAGGGGAAGTCTCTAAGCCTTTTCGTTCCTGCAGAAACCTCAGCTTCTTCTGTCCAGTTGAAGCTTCTTTGCACCCGCAGCTGGCATTTCCTGGGCATCTGCACATCTCCGAATTGCTTGTGACTTTTGGACTTGGTCCCCTTGTTCCACAGGTACCCTAGATTGGAAATCCACAGTTGTTGCATTGCTGGTTTGTGTCTTTCCTGCATTATTCCTCTAACACTACTCTTTTGTCCCTAGGGGAACTTTAGTGCACTTTGCACTCACTTTTCAGGGTCTTGGGGAGGGTTATTATTCTAACTCTCACTATTTTCTAATAGTCCCAGCGACCCTCTACAAGGTCACATAGGTTTGGGGTCCATTCGTGGTTCGCATTCCACTTCTGGAGTATATGGTTTGTGTTGCCCCTATCCCTATGTTTCCCCATTGCATCCTATTGTAACTATACATTGTTTGCACTGTTTTCTAAGACTATACTGCATATTTTTGCTATTGTGTATATATATCTTGTGTATATTTCCTATCCTCTCACTGAGGGTACACTCTAACATACTTTGGCATATTGTCATAAAAATAAAGTACCTTTATTTTTAGTATAACTGTGTATTGTGTTTTCTTATGATATTGTGCATATGACACTAAGTGGTACTGTAGTAGCTTCACACGTCTCCTAGTTCAGCCTAAGCTGCTCTGCTAAGCTACCATTATCTATCAGCCTAAGCTGCTAGACACCCTATACACTAATAAGGGATAACTGGGCCTGGTGCAAGGTGCAAGTACCCCTTGGTACTCACTACAAGCCAGTCCAGCCTCTTACATTGGTTGTGCAGTGGTGGGACAAGTGCTTGAGACTACTTACCACTCTTGTCATTGTACTTTTCATAAGAGAAAAATATACAAAACAAGGTCAGTGTATATACACATAGCCAAAAAGTTTTGCATTTCCTCTTTTCACTCTTTTCTAAGTGCTGAAAAGTACTTCTAAAACTTTCAAAAAGTTCTTAAAAGTTTAAAAAGTTTTTTCTGTCTTTCCAAAAAGTTCTGAAAACTTTTTTCTCTTTTTCTATCACTTTAACTCTCTCAAAAAAAATGTCTGGCACAGAAAAAAATGTTGAACTGTCCAAACTTGCATATGATCACCTTAGCTGGAAAGGAGCAAGGAGTCTCTGCATAGAGAGAGGTTTGAGTGTAGGGAAGAATCCTTCCTTAGAACTGTTAATTAATATGCTTAGAGTACAGGATAAGGCCATAAGTGCCCAATCTGTAGAAAAAGTAGCTAATGGTTCTCAATCTGATCCAGGGACTCCCCCAGGAAAAGGTTCAGGAAAGAAACTTCTCAGCCTGCCCATTACTAGACAGTCTAGCATAGTTGGTACAGAGGTTGAATCACACCATACTGATGGTGTGCTCTCACATTATGCTGGTAGCCAAGCTGTTAGGGTGCCCTCTGTAAGGGACAGGTCTCCTTCTGTTCATTCCCATCATACCTCTGTATCTAGAAATGTCCCTCCCACCCACCCTGATGACAGATTGTTAGAAAGGGAGCTCAATAGATTGAGAGTGGAACAAACCAGACTGAAGCTCAAGAAGCAACAGCTGGATTTGGATAGACAGTCTTTAGAAATAGAGAGGGAAAGACAGAAGTTGGGTTTAGATACCCATGGTGGCAGCAGCAGTATTCCCCATAGTCATCCTGCAAAAGAGCATGATTCCAGGAATCTGCACAAGATAGTTCCCCCTTATAAGGAGGGGGATGACATTAACAAGTGGTTTGCTGCACTTGAGAGGGCCTGTGCTGTACAGGATGTCCCTCAAAAGCAGTGGGCTGCTATCCTATGGCTATCATTTAGTGGAAAAGGTAGGGATAGGCTCCTTACAGTGAAAGAAAATGATGCCAATAATTTCCAAGTTCTTAAGAATGCACTCCTGGATGGTTATGGCTTAACCACTGAACAGTACAGGATAAAGTTCAGAGAGACCAAAAAGGAGTCTTCACAAGACTGGGTTGATTTCATTGACCAGGCAGTGAAGGCCTTGGAGGGGTGGTTACATGGCAGTAAAGTTACTGATTATGACAGCCTGTATAACTTAATCCTGAGAGAGCATATTCTTAATAATTGTGTGTCTGATTTGTTGCACCAGTACTTGGTGGACTCTGATCTGACCTCTCCCCAAGAATTGGGAAAGAAGGCAGACAAATGGGTCAGAACAAGAGTGAACAGAAAAGTTCATACAGGGGGTGACAAAGATGGCAACAAAAAGAAGGATGGTAAGTCTTCTGACAAGGGTGGGGACAAAGCTAAAACTGAGTCTTCATCAGGCCCACAAAAACACTCTGGTGGGGGTGGTGGGTCCAAATCCTCCTTTAATCAGAACAAGGAAAAGAAACCATGGTGCTATTTATGTAAAATAAAAGGCCATTGGACAACAGATCCCAGTTGTCCAAAGAAAGGCACCACAGCTCCTACCACTACAACCCCTACTGCTACACCTAGTGTCCCTACTAATAGCAGTGGTGGTGGGAGCAAACCTACTAATAGCCAATCCAAGGAAGTAGCTGGGCTCACTTTTGGTAATTTAGTTGGGGTTGGTCTGATTAGGGAGACCACAGAGGCTACTTTAGTCTCTGAAGGGGCTATTGATTTAGCCACTTTGGTTGCTTGCCCCCATAACTTGGAGAAGTACAAGCAACTAACCCTAATAAATGGTGTTGAGGTCCAGGCCTACAGGGACACAGGTGCCAGTGTCACAATGGTGATTGAGAAACTGGTGCACCCTGAACAACACATACTTGGACACCAGTACCAAGTAACCGATGCTCACAACATAACACAAAGCCACCCCATGGCTGTTGTAAATCTCAACTGGGGGGGGGTAACTGGTCCAAAGAAAGTTGTGGTAGCTTCAGATTTACCTGTAGACTGTCTATTAGGGAATGATTTGGAGACATCAGCTTGGTCAGATGTGGAGTTGGAGGCCCATGCAGCAATGCTGGGCATTCCAGGGCATATTTTTGCTTTGACAAGGGCGCAGGCCAAAAAGCAAAAAGGACAGGGAAGCTTGGATCCTGGAACAATGGACCAAGTGCTCCCTAAAGCTAGGGCTAGTAGAAGCAAACCACTTCCTACTATCCCTCCCTCTACAGTGGATTCAACTTCTGAGGAAGAAGAATTCCCCCCCTGTGCAGAACCTACACCAGAGGAGCTGGAAGCAGACACTGCTGAGCTTTTGGGTGAAGGGGGGCCTGCCAGGGAGGAGCTGAGTGTGGCACAGCAAACCTGTCCCACATTAGAGGGTATCAGACAGCAAGCTGTCAAACAGGCTAATGGGGATGTCAGTGACTCTCACAGAGTTTACTGGGAGGACAACCTCTTGTACACTGAGCATAGGGATCCTAAACCTGGAGCTGCCAGGAGATTAGTGATTCCTCAGGAGTACAGAAAGTTCCTCCTAACACTGGCACATGACATTCCCTTAGCTGGGCACCTGGGTCAAATGAAAACTTGGGACAGATTGGTACCATTGTTTCATTGGCCTAGGATGTCTGAGGACACAAAGGAATTTTGTAAGTCCTGTGAAACCTGTCAAGCCAGTGGCAAGACAGGTGGCACTCCAAAGGCACCCCTTATCCCATTGCCTGTGGTTGGGGTTCCCTTTGAAAGGGTAGGGGTTGACATAGTTTGCCCCCTTGACCCTCCTACTGCTTCAGGCAATAGGTTTATCTTAGTGGTAGTGGACCATGCCACAAGATATCCTGAAGCTATTCCTTTAAGGACCACTACAGCTCCTGCAGTGGCAAAGGCCCTCCTGGGAATATTTTCCAGGGTGGGCTTCCCAAAGGAAGTAGTATCAGACAGAGGAAGCAATTTCATGTCTGCATACTTAAAGGCCATGTGGAAGGAGTGTGGTGTAACTTACAAGTTCACAACACCCTATCATCCACAAACAAATGGACTGGTGGAGAGATTTAATAAAACTCTCAAAGGCATGATTATGGGACTCCCTGAAAAACTCCGCAGGAGATGGGATATCCTTATACCATGCCTCCTTTTTGCCTACAGGGAGGTACCCCAGAAAGGAGTGGGCTTCAGCCCCTTTGAACTTCTTTTTGGACACCCTGTTAGGGGTCCACTCACACTTGTAAAGGAGGCTTGGGAACAACCTTTAAAAGCTCCTAAGCAGGATATTGTGGATTATGTACTTGGCCTCAGATCAAGGATGGCTGAGTACATGAAAAAGGCCAGTAAAAACCTTCAGGCCAGCCAAGAGCTCCAGAAGCAATGGCATGATCAGAAGGCTGTTTTGGTTGAGTACCAACCAGGGCAGAAAGTGTGGGTCTTGGAGCCTGTGGCCCCAAGAGCACTCCAAGATAAATGGAGTGGACCCCACACAATTGTTGAAAAGAAGGGTGAAGTCACCTACTTGGTTGACTTAGGCACTGCCAGGAGTCCCCTTAGGGTGCTCCATGTCAACCGCCTGAAACCCAACTATGACAGGGCTGATCTCACCCTGCTCATGGCAACAGATGAGGGACAGGAAGAAGACAGTGATCCTCTACCTGATCTCTTCTCTTCCACAGAGCAAGATGCCCTTGTGGAAGGTGTAGTTTTGGCTGATTGTCTTACTGCTGAGCAGAAAGATAATTGCATAAATCTCCTAGGACAATTTTCAGAACTCTTCTCTACTGTGCCAGGCACCACTTCTTGGTGTGAGCACACTATAGATACTGGAGACAGTTTACCTGTCAAAAGTAAGATCTATAGGCAGCCTGACCATGTCAGGGACTGCATAAAGCAAGAAGTTCAGAAAATGTTGGAACTAGGAGTGGTTGAGCACTCTGACAGTCCATGGGCTTCTCCTGTGGTACTGGTACCAAAACCCAATTCTAAAGATGGAAAGAAGGAAATGAGGTTTTGTGTAGACTATAGAGGTCTCAACTTGGTAACCAAAACTGATGCTCACCCTATACCCAGGGCAGATGAGCTTATAGATACACTGGCATCTGCCAAGTATCTAAGCACTTTTGATTTGACTGCAGGGTATTGGCAGATCAAATTGTCAGAAGATGCTAAACCTAAGACTGCATTTTCTACCATTGGAGGACATTACCAGTTTACTGTAATGCCTTTTGGGTTGAAAAATGCACCTGCCACTTTTCAGAGGTTGGTGAACACAGTCCTGCAAGGGCTGGAAGCCTTCAGTGCAGCATATTTGGACGATATAGCTGTCTTTAGCTCCAGCTGGGATGATCACCTGGTCCACCTATGGAAAGTTTTTGAGGCTCTGCAAAAGGCAGGCCTCACTATCAAGGCTTCAAAGTGCCAGATAGGGCAGGGTAAGGTGGTTTATCTGGGACACCTTGTTGGTGGGGAACAGATTGCACCACTTCAGGGGAAAATCCAAACTATTATTGATTGGGTTCCCCCTACCACTCAGACTCAGGTGAGAGCCTTCCTAGGCCTCACTGGGTATTACAGGAGGTTCATTAAGAACTATGGCTCCATTGCAGCCCCTCTTAATGACCTCACATCCAAGAAAATGCCTAAAAAGGTATTATGGACAGCAAGCTGTCAGAAAGCTTTTGAGGAGCTGAAGCAGGCCATGTGCTCTGCACCTGTCCTGAAAAGCCCTTGTTACTCTAAAAAATTCTATGTCCAAACTGATGCATCTGAATTAGGAGTAGGGGCAGTCCTATCACAACTTAATTCTGAGGGCCAGGATCAACCTGTTGCTTTTATTAGTAGGAGGTTGACCCCTAGAGAAAAGCGTTGGTCTGCCATTGAGAGGGAGGCCTTTGCTGTGGTCTGGGCTCTGAAGAAGTTGAGGCCATACCTGTTTGGCACTCACTTCATTGTTCAGACAGACCACAAACCTCTACTTTGGCTAAAACAAATGAAAGGTGAAAATCCTAAATTGTTGAGGTGGTCCATATCCCTACAGGGAATGGACTATACAGTGGAACATAGACCTGGGAGTAGCCACTCCAATGCAGATGGACTCTCCAGATATTTCCACTTAGACAATGAAGACTCATCAGGTAATGGCTAGTCTTATTGTCCTTCGTTTGGGGGGGGGGTTGTGTAGGAAAGTACCATCTTGCCTGGCATGTTACCCCCATTTTTCACTGTATATATGTTGTTTTAGTTGTATGTGTCACTGGGACCCTGGTAACCCAGGGCCCCAGTGCTCATAAGTGTGCCTGAATGTGTTACCTGTGTAGTGACTAACTGTCTCACTGAGGCTCTGCTAATCAGAACCTCAGTGGTTATGCTCTCTCATTTCTTTCCAAAGTGTCACTGACAGGCTAGTGACCATTTTTACCAATTTACATTGGCTTACTGGAACACCCTTATAATTCCCTAGTATATGGTACTGAGGTACCCAGGGTATTGGGGTTCCAGGAGATCCCTATGGGCTGCAGCATTTCTTTTGCCACCCATAGGGAGCTCTGACAATTCTTACACAGGCCTGCCACTGCAGCCTGAGTGAAATAACGTCCACGTTATTTCACAGCCATTTTACACTACACTTAAGTAACTTATAAGTCACCTATATGTCTAACCTTTACCTGGTAAAGGTTAGGTGCAAAGTTACTTAGTGTGAGGGCACCCTGGCACTAGCCAAGGTGCCCCCACATTGTTCAGAGCCAATTCACTGAACTTTGTGAGTGCGGGGACACCATTACACGCGTGCACTACATATAGGTCACTACCTATATGTAGCTTCACCATGGTAACTCCGAATATGGCCATGTAACATGTCTATGATCATGGAATTGCCCCCTCTATGCCATCCTGGCATTGTTGGTACAATTCCATGATCCCAGTGGTCTGTAGCACAGACCCTGGTACTGCCAGACTGCCCTTCCTGGGGTTTCACTGCAGCTGCTGCTGCTGCCAACCCCTCAGACAGGCAGCTGCCCTCCTGGGGTCCAGCCAGGCCTGGCCCAGGATGGCAGAACAAAGAACTTCCTCTGAGAGAGGGTGTGACACCCTCTCCCTTTGGAAAATGGTGTGAAGGCAGGGGAGGAGTAGCCTCCCCCAGCCTCTGGAAATGCTTTGTTGGGCACAGATGTGCCCAATTCTGCATAAGCCAGTCTACACTGGTTCAGGGACCCCTTAGCCCCTGCTCTGGCGCGAAACTGGACAAAGGAAAGGGGAGTGACCACTCCCCTGACCTGCACCTCCCCTGGGAGGTGTCCAGAGCTCCTCCAGTGTGCTCCAGACCTCTGCCATCTTGGAAACAGAGGTGCTGCTGGCACACTGGACTGCTCTGAGTGGCCAGTGCCACCAGGTGACGTCAGAGACTCCTGCTGATAGGCTCCTTCAGGTGTTAGTAGCCTTTCCTCTCTCCTAGGTAGCCAAACCCTCTTTTCTGGCTATTTAGGGTCTCTGTCTCTGGGGAAACTTTAGATAACGAATGCATGAGCTCAGCCGAGTTCCTCTGCATCTCTCTCTTCACCTTCTGATAAGGAATCGACCGCTGACCGCGCTGGAAGCCTGCAAACCTGCAACATAGTAGCAAAGACGACTACTGCAACTCTGTAACGCTGATCCTGCCGCCTTCTCGACTGTTTTCCTGCTTGTGCATGCTGTGGGGGTAGTCTGCCTCCTCTCTGCACCAGAAGCTCCGAAGAAATCTCCCGTGGGTCGACGGAATCTTCCCCCTGCAACCGCAGGCACCAAAAAGCTGCATTACCGGTCCCTTGGGTCTCCTCTCAGCACGACGAGCGAGGTCCCTCGAATCCAGCGACGCTATCCTAGTGACCCCCACAGTCCAGTGACTCTTCAGCCCAAGTTTGGTGGAGGTAAGTCCTTGCCTCACCTCGCTGGGCTGCATTGCTGGGATCCGCGACTTTGCAGCTACTCCGGCCCCTATGCACTTCCGGCGGAAATCCTTCGTGCACAGCCAAGCCTGGGTCCACGGCACTCTAACCTGCATTGCACGACTTTCTAAGTTGGTCTCCGGCGACGTGGGACTCCTTTGTGCAACTTCGGCAAGCACCGTTTCACGCATCCTCGTAGTGCCTGTTTCTGGCACTTCTCCGGGTGCTACCTGCTTCAGTGAGGGCTCTTTGTCTTGCTCGACGTCCCCTCTCTCTGCAGGTCCAATTGGCGACCTCCTGGTCCCTCCTGGGCCCCGGCAGCGTCAAAAAACTACAAACGCACGATTTGCGTGTAGCAAGGCTTGTTGGCGTCCTTCCGGCGGGAAAACACTTCTGCACAACTCTCCAAAGCGAGAGGGGTCCGTCCACCAAAGGGGAAGTCTCTAAGCCTTTTCGTTCCTGCAGAAACCTCAGCTTCTTCTGTCCAGTTGAAGCTTCTTTGCACCCGCAGCTGGCATTTCCTGGGCATCTGCCCATCTCCGACTTGCTTGTGACTTTTGGACTTGGTCCCCTTGTTCCACAGGTACCCTAGATTGGAAATCCACAGTTGTTGCATTGCTGGTTTGTGTCTTTCCTGCATTATTCCTCTAACACTACTCTTTTGTCCTTAGGGGAACTTTAGTGCACTTTGCACTCACTTTTCAGGGTCTTGGGGAGGGTTATTATTCTAACTCTCACTATTTTCTAATAGTCCCAGCGACCCTCTACAAGGTCACATAGGTTTGGGGTCCGTTCGTGGTTCGCATTCCACTTCTGGAGTATATGGTTTGTGTTGCCCCTATCCCTATGTTTCCCCATTGCATCCTATTGTAACTATACATTGTTTGCACTGTTTTCTAAGACTATACTGCATATTTTTGCTATTGTGTATATATATCTTGTGTATATTTCCTATCCTCTCACTGAGGGTACACTCTAAGATACTTTGGCATATTGTCATAAAAATAAAGTACCTTTATTTTTAGTATAACTGTGTATTGTGTTTTCTTATGATATTGTGCATATGACACTAAGTGGTACTGTAGTAGCTTCACACGTCTCCTAGTTCAGCCTAAGCTGCTCTGCTAAGCTACCATTATCTATCAGCCTAAGCTGCTAGACACCCTATACACTAATAAGGGATAACTGGGCCTGGTGCAAGGTGCAAGTACCCCTTGGTACTCACTACAAGCCAGTCCAGCCTCTTACAAGGGGCAGTCCTATCACAACTTAATTCTGAGGGCCAGGATCAACCTGTTGCTTTTATTAGTAGGAGGTTGACCCCTAGAGAAAAGCGTTGGTCTGCCATAGAGAGGGAGGCCTTTGCTGTGGTCTGGGCTCTGAAGAAGTTGAGGCCATACCTGTTTGGCACTCACTTCAGTGTTCAGACAGACCACAAACCTCTACTTTGGCTAAAACAAATGAAAGGTGAAAATCCTAAATTGTTGAGGTGGTCCATATCCCTACAGGGAATGGACTATACAGTGGAACATAGACCTGGGAGTAGCCACTCCAATGCAGATGGACTCTCCAGATATTTCCACTTAGACAATGAAGACTCATCAGGTCATGGCTAGTTTTATTGTCCTTCGTTTGGGGGGGGGGGGGTTGTGTAGGAAAGTACCATCTTGCCTGGCATGTTACCCCCATTTTTCACTGTATATATGTTGTTTTAGTTGTATGTGTCACTGGGACCCTGGTAACCCAGGGCCCCAGTGCTCATAAGTGTGCCTGAATGTGTTACCTGTGTAGTGACTAACTGTCTCACTGAGGCTCTGCTAATCAGAACCTCAGTGGTTATGCTCTCTCATTTCTTTCCAAATTGTCACTAACAGGCTAGTGACCATTTTTACCAATTTACATTGGATTACTGGAACACCCTTATAATTCCCTAGTATATGGTACTGAGGTACCCAGGGTATTGGGGTTCCAGGAGATCCCTATCGGCTGCAGCATTTCTTTTGCCACCCATAGGGAGCTCTGACAATTCTTACATAGGCCTGCCACTGCAGCCTGAGTGAAATAACGTCCACGTTATTTCACAGCCATTTTACACTGCACTTATGTAACTTATAAGTCACCTATATGTCTAACCTTTACCTGGTAAAGGTTAGGTGCAAAGTTACTTAGTGTGAGGGCACCCTGGCACTAGCCAAGGTGCCCCCACATTGTTCAGGGCCAATTTCCCTGACTTTGTGAGTGCGGGGACACCATTACACGTATGCACTACATATAGGTCACTACCTATATGTAGCTTCACAATGGTAACTCTGAATATGGCCATGTAACATGTCTATGATCATGGAATTGCCCCCTCTATGCCATCCTGGCATAGTTGGCACAATCCCATGATCCCAGTGGTCTGTAGCACAGACCCTGGTACTGCCAAACTGCCCTTCCTGGGGTTTCACTGCAGCTGCTGCTGCTGCCAACCCCTCAGACAGGCATCTGCCCTCCTGGGGTCCAGCCAGGCCTGGCCCAGGATGGCAGAACAAAGAACTTCCTCTGAGAGAGGGTGTAACACCCTCTCCCTTTGGAAAATGGTGTGAAGGCAGGGGAGGAGTAGCCTCCCCCAGCCTCTGGAAATGCTTTCTTGGGCACAGATGTGCCCAATTCTGCATAAGCCAGTCTACACCGGTTCAGGGGACCCCTTAGCCCTGCTCTGGCGCGAAACTGGACAAAGGAAAGGGGAGTGACCACTCCCCTGACCTGCACCTCCCCTGGGAGGTGTCCAGAGCTCCTCCAGTGTGCTCCAGACCTCTGCCATCTTGGAAACAGAGGTGCTGCTGGCACACTTGACTGCTCTGAGTGGCCAGTGCCACCAGGTGACGTCAGAGACTCCTTCTGATAGGCTCCTTCAGGTGTTAGTAGCCTATCCTCTCTCCTAGGTAGCCAAACCCTCTTTTCTGGCTATTTAGGGTCTCTGTCTCTGGGGAAACTTTAGATAACGAATGCAAGAGCTCATCCGAGTTCCTCTGCATCTCTCTCTTCACCTTCTGATAAGGAATCGACTGCTGACCGCGCTGGAAGTCTGCAAAACTGCAACAAAGTAGCAAAGACGACTACTGCAACTCTGTAACGCTGATCCTGCCGCCTTCTCGACTGTTTTCCTGGTGGTGCATGCTGTGGGGGTAGTCTGCCTCCTCTCTGCACTAGAAGCTCCGAAGAAATCTCCCGTGGGTCGACGGAATCTTCCCCCTGCAACCGCAGGCACCAAAAAGCTGAATTACCGGTCTCTTGGGTCTCCTCTCAGCACGACGAGCGAGGTCCCTCGAATCCAGCAACTCTGTCCAAGTGGGCCCCACAGTCCAGTGACTCTTCAGTCCAAGTTTGGTGGAGGTAAGTCCTTGCCTCACCTCGCTAGACTGCATTGCTGGGAACCGTGACTTTTGCAGCTACTCCGGCCCCTGTGCACTTCCGGCGGAAATCCTTTGTGCACAGCCAAGCCTGGGTCCACGGCACTCTAACCTGCATTGCACGACTTTCTAAGTTGGTCTCCGGCGACATGGGACTCCTTTGTGTAACTTCGGGTGAGCACCGTTTCATGCATCCTTGTAGTGCCTGTTTCTGGCACTTCTCCGGGTGCTACCTGCTGCTAAGAGCGCCCCTTGTCTTGCTCGACGTCCCCTCTACATCCTGGTCCAATTTGCGACCTCCTGGTCCTTCCTGGGCCACAGCAGCATCCAAAAACGCTAATCCAACGATTTGCAGCTAGCAAGGCTTGTTGGCGTTCTTTCAGCGGGAAAACACTTCTGCACGACTCTACAAGGCGAGAGGGATCCGTCCTCCAAAGGGGAAGTCTCTAGCCCTTTGCGTTCCTGCAGAAACCGCAGCTTCTTCTGGCCAGTAGAAGCTTCTTTGCACCCGCAGCTGGCATTTCCTGGGCATCTGCCCATCTCCGACTTGCTTGTGACTTTTGGACTTGGTCCCCTTGTTCCACAGGTACCCCAGATTGGAAATCCAGCGTTGTTGCATTGTTGGTTTGTGTCTTTCCTGCATTATTCCTCTAACACGACTTCTTTATCCTTAGGGGAACTTTAGTGCACTTTGCACTCACTTTTCAGGGTCTTGGGGAGGGTTATTTTTCTAACTCTCACTATTTTCTAATAGTCCCAGCGACCCTCTACAAGGTCACATAGGTTTGGGGTCCATTCGTGGTTCGCATTCCACTTTTGGAGTATATGGTTTGTGTTGCCCCTATCCCTATGTGTCCCCATTGCATCCTATTGTAACTATACATTGTTTGCACTGTTTTCTAAGACTATACTGCATATTTTTGCTATTGTGTATATATATCTTGTGTATATTTCCTATCCTCTCACTGAGGGTACACTCTAAGATACTTTGGCATATTGTCATAAAAATAAAGTACCTTTATTTTTAGTATAACTGTGTATTGTGTTTTCTTATGATATTGTGCATATGACACTAAGTGGTACTGTAGTAGCTTCACACGTCTCCTAGTTCAGCCTAAGCTGCTCTGCTAAGCTACCATTATCTATCAGCCTAAGCTGCTAGACACCCTATACACTAATAAGGGATAACTGGGCCTGGTGCAAGGTGCAAGTACCCCTTGGTACTCACTACAAGCCAGTCCAGCCTCCTACAGTCATAAAAATAAAGTACCTTTATTTTTAGGATATCTGTGTATTGTGTTTTCTTATGATATTGTGCAAGTGACACTAGTGGTACTGTAGGAGCTTCACTCGTCTCCTAGTTCAGCCTAAGCTGCTCTGCTAAGCTACCTTTTCTATCAGCCTAAGCTGCTAGACACCCCTCTACACTAATAAGGGATACCTGGGCCTGGTGCAAAGTGTAAGTACCCCTTGGTACCCACTACAAGCCAGTCCAGCCTCCTACACCTTCTATCAGCCTAAGCTGCTAGAAACACCTCTTCTCCACTAATAAGGGATAAGTGGTTCTGGTACAGAGTGTAAGTTCTCCTTGGTACCCACTACAAGCCAGGCCAGCCTCCTACAGAGGGACACTCTGGCACTCCAAGGGGCCCCTGACACTAGCATGGACGTTCAACTGCCCACCACCTCCGCCGGCGCTAGTGGACAGGACGCCCCGCCACAGGACCACCACACCAGCACCCCATCCCCTCCAGACGGAGAACCACCCCGCAAACGGTCCCTGAGATCCAGGAACAAGACAGAGCATGATGCCAAGACCCCAGCCAAGAAATGAGACCACCCTGATTGTCATCCTACTGTCCCACTTTGTAACCCTGTCCATATTGGAACTGCTCCAGCTCCACTTCCTATGCCCATATGGGCAATGCACCTGTGAGACTAATAGACTGGGCTCTGCCATGGACATCCCTCCACCATCACCCCTCACCATTTTACAACCCCCCTCCAATATTGAGCACTTCAATAAACACCCTTGAAGCACAAAACAATCTGGAGCCAGTCTGTGATTTTGAAAATGTGTATTAGCAATGACAGTGACAAAATGCGTTTTCAAATGGAATGTCAACATAACTATGTCACACATCTCAGGTCCATGAGGAATCTAAGCAGATGACACACGTTGGAAACCACACCTGTGAAACCGTAAGGGAAATGTACAACTCAGTTACCATATACTGGTTGAAATCGACAGACAGGATAGAGGTAGAAGTGTGAAAGTACTTGTAGTAGGCAGGAATGTGTTCTCACCTGTGTGTCACTGGAAATATTGCAGGATAACTGAGTCCCTGTTGTCAATGTCTTCTTCCTCTGCTTCCTCCTCATCACTGTCCACAGGCTCCACAGCTGCCACAACACCATCATCTGGACCATCCTCCTGCAGAAAAGGCACCTGTCGTCGCAAAGCCAAGTTGTGAAGCATACAGCAGGCCACGATGATCTGGCACACCTTCCTTGGTGAGTAGAATAGGGAACCACCTGTCATATGGAGGCACCTGAACCTGGCCTTCAGGAGGCCGAAGGTGCATTCGATCACCCTCCTAGTCCGCCCATGGGCCTCATTGTACCGTTCCTCTGCCCTGGTCCTGGGATTCCTCACTGGGGTCAGTAGCCATGACAGGTTGGGGTAACCCGAGTCCCCTAATAGCCACACCCGGTGCCTCTGGAGTTGACCCATCACATAAGGGATGCTGCTATTCTGCAGAGAGCCAGGGAGCATAGCATTTACCTGGGAGATGTACTGGTCTGCCAAACATACCATTTGTACATTCATCGAATGATAACTCTTCCGGTTCCTGTACACCTGTTCACTCCTGTGGGGGTGGGCGGGACCAGAGCTACATGGGTCCCATCAATGGCACCTATGATGTTGGGGATATGTCCAAGGGCATAGAAGTCACCTTTAACTGTAGGCAAATCCTCCACTTGAGGGAAAACGATGTAGCTCCGCATGTGTTTCAGCAGGGCAGACAACACTCTGGACAACACGTTGGAAAACATAGGCTGGGACATCCCTGATGCCATGGCCACTGTTGTTTGAAATGACCCACTTGCAAGGAAATGGAGCACTGATAGGACTTGGACTTGAGGGGGGATCCCTGTGGGATGGCAGATTGCTGACATCAGGTCTGGCTCCAAATGGGCACACAGTTCCTGGATTGTGGCACGGTCAATCCTGTAGGTGATGATCAAATCTCTTTCCTTCATTGTCGACAGGTCCACCAGCGGTCGGTACACCAGAGGATTCCGCCATGTCTTCACATGTCCCAGCGGACAGTGCCTAGGAATGACAACAGCGACCACATAGTCAAACAACTCAGAGGTATGTACCCACAGTCTACATAGAACACCATTCATACACAAAATCTGACCTGTATTTGTGTTGTGCAACAAGGCCGAGGTCTGTGTGACGCAGTTGTTAATTAGGCCATGTGGGCCCCTGAAATGGCGGCTGCCTGACCTCTAAAGTGGGACAATGGGATGTGAGGTAACTGCGCTGGCGTTGTACACTGTCGCAGTAGGTGGTCGAAGACTGCGGCGCAATGCTGCATTGGTAACATTGGACCCTATGGGTCCCAGGAGCCAATGACAATGTACGCCGGCGGTGATGGTACGCACCGCCGTGGACGTGACCGCCGCGGAGGTGACCGCCATTTTCTAGCTGTTCAATCACTCGATACCTGATCTTCGAAAGGAGAGGACCTACACTGCAAGTGCTGCTGTGACCTCGGTCTGGAAGAGACAATGGCTTGTGCGTCTGGGGAAAGGGCCCCTACCTTCACTGCAGAGGAGTTGGAGAAGCTCGTGGACGGGGTCCTCCCCCAGTACACGCTACTCTACGGTCCTCCAGACCAACAGGCAAGTACACAGGGAGCAAGTTGTATACGCTATGCCTGTGTGGAGAGGTCTGGTTGTAAGAAGGAAGGGGGCACAGTTCTGCGTGCATGAAGGACTGTGAATGCATGTGCCACATGGCAAGGGTAGGGATGTGGGCCACTCACTTCAACGGTGCAGTTGGTATTGACTTCCCTTCTTCCCCTGTACATGTCATGTAGGTCAGAGCGCACCAGAAGAAGGATATTTGGCGTGCCATCGCCAAGGACGTCCGGACCCGGGGGGTCCACCACAGACGGAGCACCCACTGCCGGAAAAGATGGGAGGACATTCGCCGCTGGAGCAAGAAGACGGCAGAGGCTCAGCTGGGGATGGCCTGCCAACGTGGGAGGGGTGCCCGTTGAACCATGACCCCCTGATGTTCCGGATCCTGGCGGTGGCCTACCCTGAGATGGATGGACACTTGAGGGCATCACAGCAGACACAAGGGGGTGAGTACAACATCATTTAGCGGACTTTGCCCGCAGTGAAGGTGTCTGGGTGGGAGAGGAGGGCTGTGGGTTCCCTAGGCAAGGGCAAGTTCCGTAGGATAGGCCCCTCCGTAATGCAGGCCATGTGGCACCCCACCCCACCTCGGTAGAGTGCCAAGTACAGGTATACATGCCCCTGTGTCATCTATGTGTGCAGATATCGACCATAGCCATGTAGGACATATCCCAGGAATTGCATCTGTAGAGCCCAACAGCGCGACGTAGTGCAGGGGGCTGCTGTGTCTGTATTGTCCGCCAACGGTAGTGGTAAGCCATGCACTCAACCTGTCTTTCTTCTGTTGTCCCCCCCCCTTTCTGTGGTCTCCCTGTTCTTGTGTGCATCAGCATCATCAGGCGGAGGTACAGTGGCACCCGAGCACGAGGGAGCTGCATCCCACATGGCCATGGAGGGCCACACCACGGACTCAGAATACACCAGTGGGACGGAGGGCGAGGGGAGCACCACGGCGGTCACAGGATCTGCAACCAGCGACATGGACTCGTCCTCCGATGGGAGCTCCCTTGTGGTGGTGGCAAAATCTGTGCCCGCCACTTCTATAGGTACAGCCACTACCCCCCCAACCAGCACCGCCCTCCCAGCAGCCCCTCAGCCTTCGCCCCGTGCCCGCTCACCCAGTGGGGTGGGCATCACCTTCGCCCCAGGCACCTCAGCTCCTGCCCCTGTCACCTCTGCTGCCCTCAGTGAGGAGGCCATTGACCTCCTCAGGTCCCTCACTGTGGGGCAGTCTACCAGGGTGTAGAAAGGGAATTGCAACACACAAATGCATTCCTGGAGGGCATTCATTCTGGTCAGGCTGCCCTTCATCGAACCCTGCAAACTCTGGCCTCAGCACTGATGGCAGCCATTGTCCCTGTCTCTAGCCTCCCCCTCCAACTTCCTCCACCCAGACCCAATCCCCTGTACCCCAGCCAATCCCAAGCACACCATCAGACCAGCCTGCACACACCTCACCACACAAGGGAAGCTCAGGCAAACATAAGCACCACACATCCCACAGGCACTCACGCAAGCATCACACACACATACAGACACACCAACATCCACTGCCTCCACTGTGTCCCCCTCCTCCTCGTCTCCCTCCTGCCTCCCAGTCTCATCTACACTCTCACCTGCATGCACTACCTCTACAGCCACTATGTCCCGCACCAGAACACCCACCACCACACCCCGCTCACCTGCACTCACCACCCCGACTCCCATTTACACGTCTCCTGTGTCCTCTCCCAGTGTGTCTGTGACACCCCCTCCGAAGATACACAAACGCAGGCACACACCCACCCAACAGCCATCCACCTCACTGCAGCCTCCAGCCCATGCACCTTCACCCAAAGTCACCAAACCTACACCTCCTACAACCACTACCTCTTCCTCCACTCCCAAACCCCCTCCAGCTACCCGTCCCAGTGTTCCAAAGAAACTTTTCCTGGCCAACCTTGACCTCTTTCCCACCACCCCCCCCTCCAACTCATAGGTCCCGTACTAGCACCTCAGCCAAAAAAAAACCAGGATCAGTGGTGCCTGTTACAGGTATGTGGAGTGCACCAGCCACCAGGCCAGCCAGTGTGGCACGGAGCCACAGCACAGCCAGTCCCCCCCCTGAGAAGCACCAGAAGTTGGACAGTGCCCGGCGGGAGAGGGGGAAGACTCCAGACAGGAAAGCCGCTTACAAGGGTCCCGGGGGGAGTGTCGACTCAGCTGTGACTCCTCCCAAGGTGGGGAAGGGGCAGAAGAAATCTCCAAAGTCTGGGAGGAGTAGCGCAGCAGAGAAGACCGCCATCATCCCCACTGGCCAGGAGGCCAGCCCAATCGTCACTGGCCAGGAGGCTACAGCCAGAGTCACTGCCCAGGAGGCCAGCCCAATCGTCACTGGCCAGGAGGCCACCACCAGTCAATGCCCAGGAGGCCAGCCCCATCGTCACAGGCCAGGAGGCCACCGCCAGAGTCACTGCCCAGGAGGCCAGCCCCATCGTCACTGGCCAGGAGGCCACCGCCAGAGTCACTGCCCAGGAGGTCAGCCCCATCGTCACTGGCCAGGAGGCCACCGCCAGCCCCAGAATCACTGGCCAGGAAGGCCCCGCAAGCCACAGCCCAGCTGACCCATGAAGGACCGCCAGCCACAGGCCTGCTGGGCAATGAAGGACCGACTTGGCAAGCACCGCTGAACAGGCCAGGGACCTCTGAACAAGGCAAAGACCGCCATGGCAAGCACCGCTGAACAGGGCAAGCACCGCTGAACAGGTCAGAAACTGCCAACTCAAGCACCGCTGAACAAGGCAAAGACCGCCATGGAATGCACCGCTGAACAGGGCAAGCACCGCTGAACAGGTCAGGAACTGCCAACTCAAGCACCGCTGAACAGGGTAAAGACCGCCATGGCAAGCACCGCTGAACAGGGCAAGCACCGTTGAACAGGTCAGAAACTGACAACTCAAGCACTCCTGAACAAGGCAAAGACCGCCATGGAATGCACCGCTGAACAGAGCAAGCACTGCTGAACAGGTCAGAAACTGCCAACTCAAGCACCGCTGAACAGGGCAAAGACCGCCATGGCAAGCACCGCTGAACAGGGCAAGCACCACTGAACAGGTCAGAAACTGCCAACTCAAGCACCGCTGAACAAGGCAAAAACCGCCATGGAATGCACCGCGGAACAGGGCAAGCACCGCTGAACAGGTCAGAAACTGCCAACTCAAGCACCACTGAACAGGGCAAAGACCGCCATGGCAAGCACCGCTTTACAGGGCAAGCACTGCTGAACAGGTCAGAAAGTGCCAACTCAAGCACCCCTGAACAAGGCAAAGACCGCCATGGAATGCACCGGACAGTGACAGGGCAAGCACCGCTGAACAGGTCAGAAACTGCCAACTCCAGCACCGCTGAACAGGGCAAAGACTGCCATGGCAAGCACCGCTGAACAGGGCAAAGACCGCCATGGCAAGCACCGCTGTACAGGGCAAGGACCGCCGAACAGGGCAAAGACCGCCAAGGCGCGCACCGCTAGCCCATTAGCAGCAGGGGCAGTGAAGCAACTGGGACCGTCACGGGGTGAGTGCTGCACTCTGGGCACCAGTCCCCCTCCAGAACCAGTGGAAAACAGCATCCACTCTGTCTGTCCTGCACAGGATGAAGCACTCTGGGCACCAGTCCCCCTCCAGAACCAGTGGAGACATGCATCCACTCCGTCTGTCCTGCACAGGATGAAGCACTCTGGGCACCAGTCCCCCTCCAGAACCAGTGGAGACATGCATCCACTCCATCTGTCCTGCACAGGATGAAGCACTCTGGGCACCAGTCCCCCTCCAGAACCAGTGGAGACATGCATCCACTTGAGAGACTGTGCCTTTTCACTCCCCAGGATGGTACAGTGGGCAACCCACCCACTGTAGAGACTTGAGAGACTGTGGCTTTGCACTCCCCAGGATTAAACAGTGGGCAAACCACCCACTGTAGAGACTTGAGAGACTGTGGCTTTGCACTCCCCAGGATGGTACAGTGGGCAACCCACCCACTGTAGAGACTTGAGAGACTGTGGCTTTGCACTCCCCAGGATGGTACAGTGGGCAACCCACCCACTGTAGAGACTTGAGAGACTGTGGCTTTGCACTCCCCAGGATTGAACAGTGGGCAAACCACCCACTGTAGAGACTTGAGAGACTGTGGCTTTGCACTCCCCAGGATTGAACAGTGGGCAAACCACCCACTGTAGAGACTTGAGAGACTGTGGCTTTGCACTCCCCAGGATTGAACAGTGGGCATGGTGGCCCCTTCGTGGATCTGGTGTGGTGCACTCATCCGGCTGAGGTGCCCCCCCTTCCCTTCCCCCTGAGGTGCCTGTTGTATTTCTATCTGATGCCCCTGCAGTGTTCTCTCCGTTTTGATCAGGTATCTAGTGTGGGCCTCGCCCATGCATTTTGGGCCCAGTGGTCCGCGGACAATGAATGGTGCATTACCTGCACTACTAATCGTGGTGTATATTTTGTTTAATGTGTGTGTGTATACATATATATATATATATATATGTATATATTTGGTTACTGTATTTTGATATATTACAATGGTTACACTCATTTCCTTTTGTCTTTGCATTCTTCCGGGGGGGGTTTGGGGGTTGTTACTGTAATGTTTGGATATGCATTGGTGTGTGTGCTGTAGTGGGTGAGGGTCTGGGTGGGGGTTGGGATGTAGGTTGTGTGTGTCCCTGTGTTTTTCTCTCCCCCTCCCCTATGTCGTAGGTGCAGTACTCACCGTGGTCTTCGCCGCCGGCGTTGATGATCCTCGTATAGGAGCAGGAAGACTATCGCTCGCAGAATATGGAGTTCCAGCTCCATGATGTCGTTCCTCGTGGAGTGTGTAGAGGTGAGCGTTTTCCCTTTGAAATGGCTGTTTCCGCCGTGTTTTTATCCGCGGTGAATCCGCCCAGGAAAAGGTGGCAGATTGGTAGGTTGTGATACTGTGGTCAGTACATTGTCCTCCATCTGTCTGTTGGCGGTGACCGCCGCGCTGTTTGTCTGTAACGCCGTGGCGGTCGGAGTGTTAAAGTGGCTGTCTTTGTTGGCAGTTTCCACCACGGTCATAATTCCAATTTTTTTACCGCCGGCCTGTTGGCGGTTTTAACGCAGCTTTAACACCGACCGCCAGGGTTGTAATGAGGGCCTTATTCTTCTGATGGATACACCTACCTGTGGATTCCTCAGCTAATGAATAGAGTCCCAAAGCAGTACAACCTCCGGAGGTGGGTGCCCGAATGATCAAACCAAGAAATCCTACAGCACCAAGCGAGCAAAATGGCCATCCCTCCTAACCTCAGAATCCAAATAATAATGTTTGACAAAAGTATGGAGGGATGCCCAAGTTGCCGCCCTGCAAATGTCAACCACAGGAACACCCCTAGCCAAAGCTGAAGAGGCAGGCTTAGCTCTGGTGGAATGGGCACGAAGCCCCACAAGTGGTTCTTTCTTAGCTAAGGAATGACAAAGCTTAATACAGAGAATGACCCACCTGGATAGCGTTCTCTTGTGGACTGCTCTGCCTTTCCTCTTCCCCCGTATCCAACGAAGAGCTGATCATCTTGCCTGAACTCCTTTGTCCTCTCGACAAAGAAGCTCATTGCTCTTCGTGGATCCAGTCGGTGGAGCCTCTCTTCCTCCTTGGATGGATGAGGCGGAGGGTAAAAGGAAAAGAGAGTAATAGTCTGCCCCAGGTGAAAGGGTGTAACAACCTTCGGGAGGAAAGCCGCCTTGGTCCTTTAACACCACTTTGTCTCTAAAGAAGGAAAGGTATGGAGGCTCTACACTTAGAGCCTGAAGCTCACTGACTCTTCTGGCCGATGTTATAGCTACCAGGAATACAGTCTTAAGAACCAGCAAACGCAAAGCACAAGAATGCATTGGTTCAAATGGCGATCCCATTATAAATGCTAAAACTAAATTAAGGTCCCACTGAGGCATAACAAATGGTGAGGGGGGAAACTTATTAGTGAGCCCCTTAACAAACCTCAAAACAATTGGACATTTAAATAAGGAAGGTTGATCAGGAAGGCACACTGAAAAGCCGACAGTGCTGACAAATAGCCCTCAACTGTGGCAACTGCACCACCCGCCTGGCCGATAAAATAACATCCACCACTTCCGGTGGGAGAGAAAAAGCACTCAGATTGCCCCGTTCAATCTCCAGGCATGAAGGTGTAGACTCTGGAGGTGGGGGTGTAGAATCTGCCCCTGCGACTGCGAGAAGAGGTCCACCCTGTAAGGGAGACGGAGCGGAGGGCACAGAGAGAGTTGGTGAAGGTCTGTGTACCACACCCTTCTTGGCCAATCCGGGGCTATCAAGATGACCTGGGCCCGATCTTGGCGGATCTTCCTCAGAACTCGAGGAATCAGGGGTATGGGAGGAAACGCGTAAAGCAACTGACATTTCCAGGACATCTGAAACGCGTCCCCCAAAGCTCCTTGCACCGGATACTGGAGGCTGCATAATAACGGGCATCGCGCATTCTTCTGAGTAGCAAACAGATCTATCTGCGGACACCCCCACATCTGGAAGATGTAAAGAACCAGATCTGGATGAAGAAGCCACTCGTGGTCGACCGAGCTGTGTCGACTGAGAACATCTGCGCGTACATTCAGAACTCCGGCCAAATGATTTGCTACCAAGCAAATCTTGTGGTCCTGAAGCCAGGACCAGAGTCAAAGAGCTTCTCTGCAGAGAAGATACGACCCCACTCCTCCCTGCTTGTTTATATACCACATCGCAGTAGTGTTGTCCGTCAGAATCTGGACCGACTGACCGCGAATGGAAGGGAGGAAGGCCTTTTGAGCCAGACGTACTGCCCGCAATTCAAACAGATTGATGTGAAATCTCTGTTCCACTGGAGACCAAAGGCCTTTGATCTCCATGTCCCCCAGATGAGCTCCTCACCCTAGAGTGGAAGCATCCGTTACAACTGTGGCCACCGGCGGAGGCAGCGAGAACGGCCTTCCTTGCGACAGGTTGCCTATCGCTGCCCACCACTGAAGATCCACTGCAGTGTCTCTGGTGATCGTGATCGAATCTCCGAGATCCCCTTTGTGCTGAAACCACTGCCTGCGGAAGCACCACTGAAGAGCCCTCATGTGCCAGCGTGCATGAGTGACCAGCAGTATGCAAGAAGCAAACAGACTGAGCAGACAAAGGACCTTGAGGACTGGAACTATTGCTCCATTTCCAAACATCGGAATCAACGCCTGAATGTCCTGAACCCGCTGGGGCAGAGAAAAGGCCCGAATCAATGTCGTGCCCAGTACTGCCCCTATGAACAGGAGGCGTTGAGAGGGCTCCAGGTGAGATTTGGGCACATTGACTGAAAAACCCAGGTCGAACAACAACTGAGTTGTCGACTGCAGGTGACACAGCACGAGCTCCGGAGTCTTGGCTTTGATCAACCAATCGTCCAGATAGGGAAACACGGCTTTCCCTCTTCTTCTGAGCTCTGCCGCTACCACCGCCATCACCTTTGTGAAGACTCGAGGTCCTGAAGTAAGACCAAATGGAAGGACCGCAAACTGATAATGCTGCGACCCCACCACAAACCAGAGATACTTTGTTTTACGATTTGAGGATCGGAATATGGAAGTACTGTAGGAGGCTGGACTGGCTTGTAGTGAGTACCAAGGGGTACTTGCACCTTGCACCAGGCCCAGTTATCCCTTATTAGTGTATAGGGTGTCTAGCAGCTTAGGCTGATAGATAATGGTAGCTTAGCAGAGCAGCTTAGGCTGAACTAGGAGACGTGTGAAGCTACTACAGTACCACTTAGTGTCATATGCACAATATCATAAGAAAACACAATACACAGTTATACTAAAAATAAAGGTACTTTATTTTTATGACAATATGCCAAAGTATCTTAGAGTGTACCCTCAGTGAGAGGATAGGAAATATACACAAGATATATATACACAATAGCAAAAATATGCAGTATAGTCTTAGAAAACAGTGCAAACAATGTATAGTTACAATAGGATGCAATGGGGAAACATAGGGATAGGGGCAACACAAACCATATACTCCAGAAGTGGAATGCGAACCACGAATGGACCCCAAACCTATGTGACCTTGTAGAGGGTCGCTGGGACTATTAGAAAATAGTGAGAGTTAGCAAAATAACCCACCCCAAGACCCTGAAAAGTGAGTGCAAAGTGCACCAAAGTTCCCCTAAGGACAAAATAGTCGTGTTAGAGGGAGAATGCAAGGAAAACACAAATCAGCAATGCAACAACGATGGATTCCTGTCTGAAGGTACCTGTGGAACAAGGGGACCAAGTCCAAAAGTCACAAGCAGCTCGGAGATGGGCAGATGCCCAAGAAATGCCAGCGGTTGGTGCAAAGAAGCTCTTACTAGGCTGAAGAACTGTGAATACTGCAGGAACGACAAGGGCTAGAGACTTCCCCTTTGGAGGATGGATCCCCCACGCCTTGGAGAGTCGTGCAGAAGTGTTTTCCCGCCGGATGGACGCCAACAAGCCTTGCTACACGCAAATCGTGCGTTTGGCATTTTTGGACGCTGCTAGGGCCCAGGAGGGACCAGGAGGTCGCAAATTGGACCTGCAGAGAGAGGGGACGTCGAGCAAGACAAAGAGCCCTCACTGAAGCAGGTAGCACCCGGAGAAGTGCCAGAAACAGGCACTACGAGGATGCGTGAAACGGTGCTCGCCGAAGTTGCACAAAGGAGTCCCATGTCGCCGGAGACCAACTTAGAAAGTCGTGCAATGCAGGTTAGAGTGCCGTGGACCCAGGCTTGGCTGTGCACACAGGATTTCCGCCGGAAGTGCACAGGGGCCGGAGAAGCTTGCAAAGTCGCGGTTCCCAGCAATGCAGCCCAGCGAGGTGAGGCAAGGACTTACCTCCACCAAACTTGGGCTGAAGAGTCACTGGACTGTGGGGGTCACTTGGACGGTGTCGCTGGATTCGAGGGACCTCGCTCGTCGTGCTGAGAGGAGACCCAAGGGACCGGAGATGCAGCTTTTTGGTGCCTGCGGTTGCAGGGGGAAGATTCCGTCGACCCACGGGAGATTTCTTCGGAGCTTCTGGTGCAGAGAGGAGGCAGACTACCCCCACAGCATGCACAAGCAGGAAAACAGTCGAGAAGGCGGCAGGATCAGCGTTACAGAGTTGCAGTAGTCGTCTTTGCTACTATGTTGCAGGTTTGCAGGCTTCCAGCGCGGTCAGCGGTCGATTCCTTATCAGAAGGTGAAGAGGGAGATGCAGAGGAACTCGGCTGAGCTCATGCATTCGTTATCTAAAGTTTCCCCCGAGACAGAGACCCTAAATAGCCAGAAAAGAGGGTTTGGCTACCTAGGAGAGAGGAAAGGCTACTAACACCTGAAGGAGCCTATCACAAGGAGTCTCTGACGTCACCTGGTGGCACTGGCCACTCAGAGCAGTCCAGTGTGCCAGCAGCACCTCTGTTTCCAAGATGGCAGAGGTCTGGAGCACACTGGAGGAGCTCTGGACACCTCCCAGGGGAGGTGCAGGTCAGGGGAGTGGTCACTCCCCTTTCCTTTGTCCAGTTTCGCGCCAGAGCAGGGGCTAAGGGGTCCCTGAACCGGTGTAGACTGGCTTATGCAGAATTGGGCACCTCTGTGCCCAACAAAGCATTTCCAGAGGCTGGGGGAGGCTACTCCTCCCCTGCCTTCACACCATTTTCCAAAGGGAGAGGGTGTCACACCCTCTCTCAGAGGAAGTTCTTTGTTCTGCCATCCTGGGCCAGGCCTGGCTGGACCCCAGGAGGGCAGATGCCTGTCTGAGGGGTTGGCAGCAGCAGCAGCTGCAGAGAAACCCCAGGAAGGGCAGTCTGGCAGTACCAGGGTCTGTGCTACAGACCACTGGGATCATGGAATTGTACCAACAATGCCAGGATGGCATAGAGGGGGCAATTCCATGATCATAGACATGTTACATGGCCATATTCGGAGTTACCATGGTGAAGCTACATATAGGTAGTGACCTATATGTAGTGCACGCGTGTAATGGTGTCCCCGCACTCACAAAGTTCAGTGAATTGGCTCTGAACAATGTGGGGGCACCTTGGCTAGTGCCAGGGTGCCCTCACACTAAGTAACTTTGCACCTAACCTTTACCAGGTAAAGGTTAGACATATAGGTGACTTATAAGTTACTTAAGTGCAGTGTAAAATGGCTGTGAAATAACGTGGACGTTATTTCACTCAGGCTGCAGTGGCAGGCCTGTGTAAGAATTGTCAGAGCTCCCTATGGGTGGCAAAAGAAATGCTGCAGCCCATAGGGATCTCCTGGAACCCCAATACCCTGGGTACCTCAGTACCATATACTAGGGGATTATAAGGGTGTTCCAGTAAGCCAATGTAAATTGGTAAAAATGGTCACTAGCCTGTCAGTGACAATTTGGAAAGAAATGAGAGAGCATAACCACTGAGGTTCTGATTAGCAGAGCCTCAGTGAGACAGTTAGTCACTACACAGGTAACACATACAGGCACCCTTATGAGCACTGGGGCCCTGGGTTACCAGGGTCCCAGTGACACATACAACTAAAACAACATATATACAGTGAAAAATGGGGGTAACATGCCAGGCAAGATGGTACTTTCCTACACAACCCCCCCCCAAACGAAGGACAATAAGACTAGCCATTACCTGATGAGTCTTCATTGTCTAAGTGGAAATATCTGGAGAGTCCATCTGCATTGGAGTGGCTACTCCCAGGTCTATGTTCCACTGTATAGTCCATTCCCTGTAGGGATATGGACCACCTCAACAATTTAGGATTTTCACCTTTCATTTGTTTTAGCCAAAGTAGAGGTTTGTGGTCTGTCTGAACAATGAAGTGAGTGCCAAACAGGTATGGCCTCAACTTCTTCAGAGCCCAGACCACAGCAAAGGCCTCCCTCTCAATGGCAGACCAACGCTTTTCTCTAGGGGTCAACCTTCTACTAATAAAAGCAACAGGTTGATCCTGGCCCTCAGAATTAAGTTGTGATAGGACTGCCCCTACTCCTAATTCAGATGCATCAGTTTGGACATAGAATTTTTTAGAGTAACAAGGGCTTTTCAGGACAGGTGCAGAGCACATGGCCTGCTTCAGCTCCTCAAAAGCTTTCTGACAGTTTGCTGTCCATAATACCTTTTTAGGCATTTTCTTGGATGTGAGGTCATTAAGAGGGGCTGCCATGGAGCCATAGTTCTTAATGAACCTCCTGTAATACCCAGTGAGGCCTAGGAATGCTCTCACCTGAGTCTGAGTGGTAGGGGGAATCCAATCAATAATAGTTTGGATTTTCCCCTGAAGTGGTGCAATCTGTTCCCCACCAACAAGGTGTCCCAGATAAACCACCTTACCCTGCCCTATCTGGCACTTTGAAGCCTTGATAGTGAGGCCTGCCTTTTGCAGGGCCTCCAAAACTTTCCACAGGTGGACCAGGTGATCATCCCAGCTGGAGCTAAAGACAGCTATATCATCCAAATATGCTGCACTGAAAGCTTCCAGCCCTTGCAGGACTGTGTTCACCAACCTCTGAAAAGTGGCAGGTGCATTTTTCAAACCAAAAGGCATTACAGTAAACTGGTAATGTCCTCCAATGGTAGAAAATGCAGTCTTAGGTTTAGCATCTTCTGACATTTTGATCTGCCAATACCCTGCAGTCAAATCAAAAGTGCTTAGATACTTGGCAGATGCCAGTGTATCTATTAGCTCATCTGCCCTGGGTATAGGGTGAGCATCTGTTTTGGTTACCAAGTTGAGACCTCTATAGTCTACACAAAACCTCATTTCCTTCTTTCCATCTTTAGAATTGGGTTTTGGTACCAGTACCACAGGAGAAGCCCATGGACTGTCAGAGTGCTCAACCACTCCTAGTTCCAACATCTTCTGAACTTCTTGCTTTATGCAGTCCCTGACATGGTCAGGCTGCCTATAGATCTTACTTTTGACAGGTAAACTGTCTCCAGTATCTATAGTGTGCTCACACCAAGAAGTGGTGCCTGGCACAATGGAGAAGAGTTCTGAAAATTGTCCTAGGAGATTTATGCAATTATCTTTCTGCTCAGCAGTAAGACAATCAGCCAAAACTACCCCTTCCACAAGAGCATCTTGTTCTGTGGAAGAGAAGAGATCAGGTAGAGGATCACTGTCTTCTTCCTGTCCCTCATCTGTTGCCATGAGCAGGGTGAGATCAGCCCTGTCATAGTAGGGTTTCAGGCGGTTGACATGGAGCACCCTAAGGGGACTCCTGGCAGTGCCTAAGTCAACCAAGTAGGTGACTTCACCCTTCTTTTCAACAATTGTGTGGGGTCCACTCCATTTATCTTGGAGTGCTCTTGGGGCCACAGGCTCCAAGACCCACACTTTCTGCCCTGGTTGGTACTGAACCAAAACAGCCTTCTGATCATGCCATTGCTTCTGGAGCTCTTGGCTGGCCTGAAGGTTTTTACTGGCCTTTTTCATGTACTCAGCCATCCTTGATCTGAGGCCAAGTACATAATCCACAATATCCTGCTTAGGAGCTTTTAAAGGTTGTTCCCAACCCTCCTTTACAAGTGTGAGTGGACTCCTAACAGGGTGTCCAAAAAGAAGTTCAAAGGGGCTGAAGCCCACTCCTTTCTGGGGTACCTCCCTGTAGGCAAAAAGGAGGCATGGTAGAAGGATATCCCATCTCCTGCGGAGTTTTTCAGGGAGTCCCATAATCATGCCTTTGAGAGTTTTATTAAATCTCTCCACCAGTCCATTTGTTTGTGGATGATAGGGTGTTGTGAACTTGTAAGTTACACCACACTCCTTCCACATGGCCTTTAAGTATGCAGACATGAAATTGCTTCCTCTGTCTGATACTACTTCCTTTGGGAAGCCCACCCTGGAAAATATTCCCAGGAGGGCCTTTGCCACTGCAGGAGCTGTAGTGGTCCTTAAAGGAATAGCTTCAGGATATCTTGTGGCATGGTCCACTACCACCAAGATAAACCTATTGCCTGAAGCAGTAGGAGGGTCAAGGGGGCCAACTATGTCAACCCCTACCCTTTCAAAGGGAACCCCAACCACAGGCAGTGGGATAAGGGGTGCCTTTGGAGTGCCACCTGTCTTGCCACTGGCTTGACAGGTTTCACAGGACTTACAAAAATCTTTTGTGTCCTCAGACATCCTAGGCCAATGAAACAGTGGTACCAATCTGTCCCAAGTTTTCATTTGACCCAGGTGCCCAGCTAAGGGAATGTCATGTGCCAGTGTTAGGAGGAACTTTCTGTACTCCTGAGGAATCACTAATCTCCTGGCAGCTCCAGGTTTAGGATCCCTTTGCTCAGTGTACAAGAGGTTGTCCTCCCAGTAAACTCTGTGTGAGTCACTGACATCCCCATTAGCCTGTTTGACAGCTTGCTGTCTGAGACCCTCTAATGTGGGACAGGTTTGCTGTGCCACACTCAGCTCCTCTCTGGCAGGCCCCCCTTCACCCAAAAGCTCAGCAGTGTCTGCTTCCAGCTCCTCTGGTGTAGGTTCTGCACAGGGAGGGAATTCTTCTTCCTCAGAAGTAGAATCCACTGTAGAGGGAGGGATAGTAGGAAGTGGTTTGCTTCTACTAGCCCTAGCTTTAGGGAGCACTTGGTCCATTGTTCCAGGATCCAAGCTTCCCTGTCCTTTTTGCTTTTTGGCCTGAGCCCTTGTCAAAGCAAAAATATGCCCTGGGATGCCCAGCATTGCTGCATGGGCCTCCAACTCCACATCTGACCAAGCTGATGTCTCCAAATCGTTCCCTAATAGACAGTCTACAGGTAAATCTGAAGCTACCACAACTTTCTTTGGACCAGATACCCCCCCCCAGTTGAGATTTACAACAGCCATGGGGTGGCTTTGTGTTATGTTGTGAGCATCGGTTACTTGGTACTGGTGTCCAAGTATGTGTTGTTCAGGGTGCACCAGTTTCTCAATCACCATTGTGACACTGGCACCTGTGTCCCTGTAGGCCTGGACCTCAACACCATTTATTAGGGTTAGTTGCTTGTACTTCTCCAAGTTATGGGGGCAAGCAACCAAAGTGGCTAAGTCAATAGCCCCTTCAGAGACTAAAGTAGCCTCTGTGGTCTCCCTAATCAGACCAACCCCAACTAAATTACCAAAAGTGAGCCCAGCTACTCCCTTGGATTGGCTATTAGTAGGTTTGCTCCCACCACCACTGCTATTAGTAGGGACACTAGGTGTAGCAGTAGGGGTTGTAGTGGTAGGAGCTGTGGTGCCTTTCTTTGGACAACTGGGATCTGTTGTCCAATGGCCTTTTATCTTACATAAATAGCACCATGGTTTCTTTTCCTTGTTCTGATTAAAGGAGGATTTGGGCCCACCACCCCCACCAGAGTGTTTTTGTGGGCCTGATGAAGACTCATTTTTAGATTTGTCCCCACCCTTGTCAGAAGACTTACCATCCTTCTTTTTGTTGCCATCTTTGTCACCCCCTGTATGAACTTTTCTGTTCACTCTTGTTCTGACCCATTTGTCTGCCTTCTTTCCCAATTCTTGGGGAGAGGTCAGATCAGAGTCCACCAAGTACTGGTGCAACAAATCAGACACACAATTATTAAGAATATGCTCTCTCAGGATTAAGTTATACAGGCTGTCATAATCAGTAACTTTACTGCCATGTAACCACCCCTCCAAGGCCTTCACTGCCTGGTCAATGAAATCAACCCAGTCTTGTGAAGACTCCTTTTTGGTATCTCTGAACTTGATCCTGTACTGTTCAGTGGTTAAGCCATAACCATCCAGGAGTGCATTCTTAAGAACTTGGAAATTATTGGCATCATTTTCTTTCACTGTAAGGAGCCTATCCCTACCTTTTCCACTAAATGATAGCCATAGGATAGCAGCCCACTGCTTTTGAGGGACATCCTGTACAACACAAGCCCTCTCAAGTGCAGCAAACCACTTGTTAATGTCATCCCCCTCCTTGTAAGGGGGAACTATCTTATGCAGATTCCTGGAATCATGCTCTTTTGCAGGATGACTATGGGGAATACTGCTGCTGCCACCATGGGTATCTAAACCCATTTTCTGTCTTTCCCTCTCTATTTCTAAAGACTGTCTATCCAAATCCAGCTGTTGCTTCTTGAGCTTCAGTCTGGTTTGCTCCACTCTCAATCTATTGAGCTCCCTTTCTAACAATCTGTCATCAGGGTGGGTGGGAGGGACATTTCTAGATACAGAGGTATGATGGGAATGAACAGAAGGAGACCTGTCCCTTACAGAGGGCACCCTAACAGCTTGGCTACCAGTATAATGTGAGAGCACATCCTCAGTATGATGTGATTCAACCTCTGTACCAACTATGCTAGACTGTCTAGTAATGGGCAGGCTGAGAAGTTTCTTTCCTGAACCTTTTCCTGGGGGAGTCCCTGGATCAGATTGAGAACCATTAGCTACTTTTTCTACAGATTGGGCACTTATGACCTTATCCTGTACTCTAAGCATATTAATTAACAGTTCTAAGGAAGGATTCTTCCCTACACTCAAACCTCTCTCTATGCAGAGACTCCTTGCTCCTTTCCAGCTAAGGTGATCATATGCAAGTTTGGACAGTTCAACTTTTTGGCCTGTGCCAGACATTTTTAGAGAGAGTTAAAGTGATAGACAAAAGAGAAAAAAAGTTTTCAGAACTTTTTGGAAAGACAGAAAAAACTTTTTAAACTTTTAAGAACTTTTTGAAAGTTTAGAAGTACTTTTCAGCACTTAGAAAAGAGTGAAAAGAGGAAATGCAAAACTTTTTGTCTATGTGTATATACACTGACCTTGTTTTGTATATTTTTCTCTTATGAAAAGTACAATGACAAGAGTGGTAAGTAGTCTCAAGCACTTATCCCACCACTGCACAACCAATGTAGGAGGCTGGACTGGCTTGTAGTGAGTACCAAGGGGTACTTGCACCTTGCACCAGGCCCAGTTATCCCTTATTAGTGTATAGGGTGTCTAGCAGCTTAGGCTGATAGATAATGGTAGCTTAGCAGAGCAGCTTAGGCTGAACTAGGAGACGTGTGAAGCTACTACAGTACCACTTAGTGTCATATGCACAATATCATAAGAAAACACAATACACAGTTATACTAAAAATAAAGGTACTTTATTTTTATGACAATATGCCAAAGTATCTTAGAGTGTACCCTCAGTGAGAGGATAGGAAATATACACAAGATATATATACACAATAGCAAAAATATGCAGTATAGTCTTAGAAAACAGTGCAAACAATGTATAGTTACAATAGGATGCAATGGGGAAACATAGGGATAGGGGCAACACAAACCATATACTCCAGAAGTGGAATGCGAACCACGAATGGACCCCAAACCTATGTGACCTTGTAGAGGGTCGCTGGGACTATTAGAAAATAGTGAGAGTTAGCAAAATAACCCACCCCAAGACCCTGAAAAGTGAGTGCAAAGTGCACCAAAGTTCCCCTAAGGACAAAATAGTCGTGTTAGAGGGAGAATGCAAGGAAAACACAAATCAGCAATGCAACAACGATGGATTCCTGTCTGAAGGTACCTGTGGAACAAGGGGACCAAGTCCAAAAGTCACAAGCAGCTCGGAGATGGGCAGATGCCCAAGAAATGCCAGCGGTTGGTGCAAAGAAGCTCTTACTAGGCTGAAGAACTGTGAATACTGCAGGAACGACAAGGGCTAGAGACTTCCCCTTTGGAGGATGGATCCCCCACGCCTTGGAGAGTCGTGCAGAAGTGTTTTCCCGCCGGATGGACGCCAACAAGCCTTGCTACACGCAAATCGTGCGTTTGGCGTTTTTGGACGCTGCTAGGGCCCAGGAGGGACCAGGAGGTCGCAAATTGGACCTGCAGAGAGAGGGGACGTCGAGCAAGACAAAGAGCCCTCACTGAAGCAGGTAGCACCCGGAGAAGTGCCAGAAACAGGCACTACGAGGATGCGTGAAACGGTGCTCGCCGAAGTTGCACAAAGGAGTCCCACGTCGCCGGAGACCAACTTAGAAAGTCGTGCAATGCAGGTTAGAGTGCCGTGGACCCAGGCTTGGCTGTGCACACAGGATTTCCGCCGGAAGTGCACAGGGGCCGGAGAAGCTTGCAAAGTCGCGGTTCCCAGCAATGCAGCCCAGCGAGGTGAGGCAAGGACTTACCTCCACCAAACTTGGGCTGAAGAGTCACTGGACTGTGGGGGTCACTTGGACGGTGTCGCTGGATTCGAGGGACCTCGCTCGTCGTGCTGAGAGGAGACCCAAGGGACCGGAGATGCAGCTTTTTGGTGCCTGCGGTTGCAGGGGGAAGATTCCGTCGACCCACGGGAGATTTCTTCGGAGCTTCTGGTGCAGAGAGGAGGCAGACTACCCCCACAGCATGCACAAGCAGGAAAACAGTCGAGAAGGCGGCAGGATCAGCGTTACAGAGTTGCAGTAGTCGTCTTTGCTACTATGTTGCAGGTTTGCAGGCTTCCAGCGCGGTCAGCGGTCGATTCCTTATCAGAAGGTGAAGAGGGAGATGCAGAGGAACTCGGCTGAGCTCATGCATTCGTTATCTAAAGTTTCCCCCGAGACAGAGACCCTAAATAGCCAGAAAAGAGGGTTTGGCTACCTAGGAGAGAGGAAAGGCTACTAACACCTGAAGGAGCCTATCACAAGGAGTCTCTGACGTCACCTGGTGGCACTGGCCACTCAGAGCAGTCCAGTGTGCCAGCAGCACCTCTGTTTCCAAGATGGCAGAGGTCTGGAGCACACTGGAGGAGCTCTGGACACCTCCCAGGGGAGGTGCAGGTCAGGGGAGTGGTCACTCCCCTTTCCTTTGTCCAGTTTCGCGCCAGAGCAGGGGCTAAGGGGTCCCTGAACCGGTGTAGACTGGCTTATGCAGAATTGGGCACCTCTGTGCCCAACAAAGCATTTCCAGAGGCTGGGGGAGGCTACTCCTCCCCTGCCTTCACACCATTTTCCAAAGGGAGAGGGTGTCACACCCTCTCTCAGAGGAAGTTCTTTGTTCTGCCATCCTGGGCCAGGCCTGGCTGGACCCCAGGAGGGCAGATGCCTGTCTGAGGGGTTGGCAGCAGCAGCAGCTGCAGAGAAACCCCAGGAAGGGCAGTCTGGCAGTACCAGGGTCTGTGCTACAGACCACTGGGATCATGGAATTGTACCAACAATGCCAGGATGGCATAGAGGGGGCACTTCCATGATCATAGACATGTTACATGGCCATATTCGGAGTTACCATGGTGAAGCTACATATAGGTAGTGACCTATATGTAGTGCACGCGTGTAATGGTGTCCCCGCACTCACAAAGTTCAGTGAATTGGCTCTGAACAATGTGGGGGCACCTTGGCTAGTGCCAGGGTGCCCTCACACTAAGTAACTTTGCACCTAACCTTTACCAGGTAAAGGTTAGACATATAGGTGACTTATAAGTTACTTAAGTGCAGTGTAAAATGGCTGTGAAATAACGTGGACGTTATTTCGCTCAGGCTGCAGTGGCAGGCCTGTGTAAGAATTGTCAGAGCTCCCTATGGGTGGCAAAAGAAATGCTGCAGCCCATAGGGATCTCCTGGAACCCCAATACCCTGGGTACCTCAGTACCATATACTAGGGGATTATAAGGGTGTTCCAGTAAGCCAATGTAAATTGGTAAAAATGGTCACTAGCCTGTCAGTGACAATTTGGAAAGAAATGAGAGAGCATAACCACTGAGGTTCTGATTAGCAGAGCCTCAGTGAGACAGTTAGTCACTACACAGGTAACACATACAGGCACACTTATGAGCACTGGGGCCCTGGGTTACCAGGGTCCCAGTGACACATACAACTAAAACAACATATATACAGTGAAAAATGGGGGTAACATGCCAGGCAAGATGGTACTTTCCTACAAGTACGCATCCTTCAAATCGACAGACACCATCCAATCTCCTCCGTTCAACGCCAAAAGAACCTCTGAAAGGGTCAGCATTTTGAACTTCTCCTGCCTGAGGAACCAATTCAAAATCCTCAAATCCAGAATTGGTCTCAACCGACCATCTTTTTTGGGGATCAGGAAGTATCTTGAATAACAGCCCTGACCCCTCTCCTGCTCGGGAACCAACTCTACTGCGCCTTTTGCCAATAGGGATAACACCTCCTGTTGCAGTAACAGAAGATGGTCTTCCGAACAGAAGGATGGGCGGGGAGGGAAGGGAGGGGTGAACTCCCGAAAGGGAAGAGCGTATCCTCTCTTCACAATGTCGATGACCCAAGAGTCTGATGTTATAAACTCCCACATTGGAAGAAATTGGGCAAGTCTCCCCCCTACCGGAGACAAGTGAACAGGGAGCGGTGGAAGGCTAAGGCTGCTTTCCCTGCTGCACCCCTCCCGAGGAAGAGGAAGAAGCAGAGTGCTGCTGGGTTGTTCCTCTTACTCCGCCCCTGCCTCTGAAGGATCTGTAAGGCAGGGAGCTTGCAGGTTGTTGTGGCGCATGGAACCTGCCACAAAAGGAGGAGCCATGTCCAAAACCCCTAAACTTCCTATATGACCTAAAGGAAGAGGAAGTAGCTGCCTGAAGTCCTAACGACCTCGTTGTGGCTCTGCTTTCTTTGAAACGTTCAAGAGCAGAATCTTCCTTTATCCCAAAGAGTTTTTCTCCATCAAAAGGCAGATCCAGGAGACTCGCCTGCACATCCGTAGAAAAGCCTGATGAGCGCAGCCAAGCCTGATGCCTCGATACTATGGATGTGCCCATAGCCCTTGCCACACAGTCAGAGGTGTCCAACCCAGACTGGAACACCTGGGTCGCCGCCGCCTGAGCGTCCGCTAACAAATGCAATACCTCTTGTGGCAAGTTTGGATGACCTTTTGCTTCCTCCATAAGGGCATGAATATAATGTCCCAAAATGCAGGTTGCATTGGTCGACTTCAGGCCATACTGCATGACGAAAAGGCCTTTTTTGCAGCATGGTCTATTTTCTTTGACTCCCTGTCCGCAGGGGTCCCGTGGAACGAACCAGGGGATGACCGGGAAGAACACGAAGCCTGAACAACCAAACTCTCCGGAGTTGGATGTCTGTAGGAGGCTGGCCTGGCTTGTAGTGGGTACCAAGGGGTACTTACACTCTATGCCAGGTCCAGTTATCCCTTATTAGTGTAGAAGAGGTGTTTCTAGCAGCTTAGGCTGATAGAAGGTAGCTACAGCAGAGCAGCTTAGGCTGAACTAGGAGACATGCAAAGCTCCTACTATCCCACTGGTGTCATATGCACAATATCATAAGAAAACACAATACACAGATATACTAAAAATAAAGGTACTTTATTTTTATGACAATATGCCAAAAGTATCTCAGTGAGTACCCTTAGTAAGAGGATGCCAAATATACACAAGATATATGTACACAATACCAAAAATATGCAGTAATAGCAAAAGGAAGTAATGCAAGCAATGTAGAATTACAGTAGATTGCAATAGGAGCACATAGGTATAGGGGCAACACAAATCATATACTCCAAAAGTGGAATGCGAACCACAAATGGACTGTGAGAAGGTAGCCTCTTTCTAGCCTTGTTACCCCCACTTTTGGCCTGTTTGTGAGTGTATGTCAGAGTGTGTGTCACTGTTTTCACTGTCTCACTGGGATCCTGATAGCCAGGCCTCAGTGCCCATAGTGAAAACACTATGTTTTCAGTATGTTTGTTATGTGTCACTGGGATCCTGCTGGTCAGGACCCCAGTGCTCATAGGTTTGTGGCCTATATGTATGTGTCACTGGGACCCTGTCACACAGGGCCCCAGTGCTCATAGGTGTGCATGTATATGTTCCCTGTGTGGTGCCTAACTGTCTCACTGAGGCTCTGCTAACCAGAACCTCAGTGGTTATGCTCTCTCATTACTTCAAATTGTCACTAACAGGCTAGTGACCAATTTTACCAATTTACATTGGCTTACTGGAACACCCTTATAATTCCCTAGTATATGGTACTGAGGTACCCAGGGTATTGGGGTTCCAGGAGATCCCTATGGGCTGCAGCATTTCTTTTGCCACCCATAGGGAGCTCTGACAATTCTTACACAGGCCTGCCACTGCAGCCTGAGTGAAATAACGTCCACGTTATTTCACAGCCATTTTACACTGCACTTAAGTAACTTATAAGTGTAGGAGGCTGGACTGGCTTGTAGTGAGTACCAAGGGGTACTTGCACCTTGCACCAGGCCCAGTTATCCCTTATTAGTGTATAGGGTGTCTAGCAGCTTAGGCTGATAGATAATGGTAGCTTAGCAAAGCAGCTCAGGCTGAACTAGGAGACGTGTGAAGCTACTACAGTACCACCTAGTGTCATATGCACAATATCATAAGAAAACACAATACACAGTTATACTAAAAATAAAGGTACTTTATTTTTATGACAATATGCCAAAGTATCTTAGAATGTACCCTCAGTGAGAGGATAGGAAATATACACAAGATATATATACACAATAGCAAAAATATGCAGTATAGTCTTAGAAAACAGTGCAAACAATGTATAGTTACAATAGGATGCAATGGGGAAACATAGGGATAGGGGCAACACAAACCATATACTCCAAAAGTGGAATGTGAACCACGAATGGACCCCAAACCTATGTGACCTTGTAGAGGGTCGCTGGGACTATTAGAAAATAGTGAGAGTTAGAAAAATAACCCTCCCCAAGACCCTGAAAAGTGAGTGCAAAGTGCACCAAAGTTCCCCTAAGGACAAAATAGTCGTGTTAGAGGGAAAATGCAAGGAAAACACAAATCAGCAATGCAACAACGATGGATTCCTGACTGAGGGTACCGTGGAACAAGGGGACCACGTCCAAAAGTCACAAGCAGCTCGGAGATGGGCAGATGCCCAAGAAATGCCAGCGTTTGGTGCAAAGAAGCTCTTACTAGGCTGAAGAACTGTGAATACGGCAGGAACGACAAGGGCTAGAGACTTCCCCTTTGGAGGATGGATCCCCCACGCCTTGGAGATTCGTGCAGAAGTGTTTTCCCGCCGGATGGACGCCAACAAGCCTTGCTACACGCAAATCGTGCGTTTGGCGTTTTTGGACGCTGCTGGGGCCCAGGAGGGACCAGGCGGTCGCAAATTGGACCTGCAGGGAGAGGGGACGTCGAGCAAGACAAAGAGCCCTCACTGAAGCAGGTAGCACCCGGAGAAGTGCCAGAAACAGGCACTACGAGGATGCGTGAAACGGTGCTCGCCGAAGTTGCACAAAGGAGTCCCACGTCGCCGGAGACCAACTTAGAAAGTCGTGCAATGCAGGTTAGAGTGCCGTGGACCCAGGCTTGACTGTGCACACAGGATTTCCGCCGGAAGTGCACAGGGGCCGGAGAAGCTTGCAAAGTCGCGGTTCCCAGCAATGCAGCCCAGCGAGGTGAGGCAAGGACTTACCTCCACCAAACTTGGGCTGAAGAGTCACTGGACTGTGGGGGTCACTTGGACGGTGTCGCTGGATTCGAGGGACCTCGCTCGTCGTGCTGAGAGGAGACCCAAGGGACCGGAGATGCAGCTTTTTGGTGCCTGCGGTTGCAGGGGGAAGATTCCGTCGACCCACGGGAGATTTCTTCGGAGCTTCTGGTGCAGAGAGGAGGCAGACTACCCCCACAGCATGCACAAGCAGGAAAACAGTCGAGAAGGCGGCAGGATCAGCGTTACAGAGTTGCAGTAGTCGTCTTTGCTACTATGTTGCAGGTTTGCAGGCTTCCAGCGCGGTCAGCGGTCGATTCCTTATCAGAAGGTGAAGAGGGAGATGCAGAGGAACTCGGCTGAGCTCATGCATTCGTTATCTGAAGTTTCCCCAGAGACAGAGACCCTAAATAGCCAGAAAAGAGGGTTTGGCTACCTAGGAGAGAGGAAAGGCTACTAACACCTGAAGGAGCCTATCAGCAGGAGTCTCTGACGTCACCTGGTGGCACTGGCCACTCAGAGCAGTCCAGTGTGCCAGCAGCACCTCTGTTTCCAAGATGGCAGAGGTCTGGAGCACACTGGAGGAGCTCTGGACACCTCCCAGGGGAGGTGCAGGTCAGGGGAGTGGTCACTCCCCTTTCCTTTGTCCAGTTTCGCGCCAGAGCAGGGGCTAAGGGGTCCCTGAACCGGTGTAGACTGGCTTATGCAGAATTGGGCACATCTGTGCCCAACAAAGCATTTCCAGAGGCTGGGGGAGGCTACTCCTCCCCTGCCTTCACACCATTTTCCAAAGGGAGAGGGTGTCACACCCTCTCTCAGAGGAAGTTCTTTGTTCTGCCATCCTGGGCCAGGCCTGGCTGGACCCCAGGAGGGCAGCTGCCTGTCTGAGGGGTTGGCAGCAGCAGCAGCTGCAGAGAAACCCCAGGAAGGGCAGTCTGGCAGTACCAGGGTCTGTGCTACAGACCACTGGGATCATGGAATTGTACCAACAATGCCAGGATGGCATAGAGGGGGCAATTCCATGATCATAGACATGTTACATGGCCATATTCGGAGTTACCATGGTGAAGCTACATATAGGTAGTGACCTATATGTAGTGCACGCGTGTAATGGTGTCCCCGCACTCACAAAGTTCAGGGAATTGGCTCTGAACAATGTGGGGGCACCTTGGCTAGTGCCAGGGTGCCCTCACACTAAGTAACTTTGCACCTAACCTTTACCAGGTAAAGGTTAGACATATAGGTGACTTATAAGTTACTTAAGTGCAGTGTAAAATGGCTGTGAAATAACGTGGACGTTATTTCACTCAGGCTGCAGTGGCAGGCCTGTGTAAGAATTGTCAGAGCTCCCTATGGGTGGCAAAAGAAATGCTGCAGCCCATAGGGATCTCCTGGAACCCCAATACCCTGGGAACCCCAGTACCATATACTATGGAATTATAAGGGTGTTCCAGTAAGCCAATGTAAATTGGTAAAAATGGTCACTAGCCTGTTAGTGACAATTTGAAAGTAATGAGAGAGCATAACCACTGAGGTTCTGGTTAGCAGAGCCTCAGTGAGACAGTTAGGCACCACACAGGGAACATATACATGCACACCTATGAGCACTGGGGCCCTGTGTGACAGGGTCCCAGTGACACATACATATAGGCCACAAACCTATGAGCACTGGGGTCCTGACCAGCAGGATCCCAGTGACACATAACAAACATACTGAAACCATAGTGTTTTCACTATGAGCACTGAGGTCTGGCTATCAGGATCCCAGTGAGACAGTGAAAACAGTGACAAACACCCTGACATACACTCACAAACAGGCCAAAAGTGGGGGTAACAAGGCTAGAAAGAGGCTACCTTCTCACACAACCCCCCCCCCAAACGAAGGACAATAAGGCTAACCTTGGCCAGTTGAGACTTTATTGTCTAAGTGGTGATAAGTAGAGAGTAGCTCTGCAATAGACTGGTTACTCCCTTTATCATCCACTATATGGTTACTTCCCTGTGGGGATGTAAACCACCCTGTTTGAAGTTTTTTAGCTAGCCAACAATGTGAAGATGTATTTTCAGAGTTTCTATCAGTAAGTTTTAGTTTAGAGCAGTGGGAATTATCCACTGAACCTATTTGTAATGATGGAAATGCCAGACAGGGATGCTGTCTCAGTAAAGCCATAGCTGGGCAACAACTTTGTCCATTTGGCTGGAAGAGAGAACAGGGATGCTGTTTCTCTTGAGTTGGAGCAGGGCAGGGATGCTGTCCTATCAGCTCCACACTAGGGCAGGGATGCTGTCCTAAGTGTTGTGAGGCAGTGCAGAGTTTCTGCACTAAAGTTTCTCTGGGAGGGTTGGAGGGATGCTCCATGTTAACTAAAATGGTGCGCTTTTTCTCACCAATGTTAGTTATCCCACAGAGAGGTACTTCCACCTCAGGGAGTACAGTTTTGCCAACTGATGATTCCCTTGGAACAGGTGCCACCCCAGGAGAGGTTTCTCCCACCACAGGAATGGTATCCTGAATGGTAGGGTGGTTAGGGGATACTGTGATACCCTTTTTACCTGTTGATGGAGAGGGATCCTGAGTTTTCAGGCCTTCTCTCCTTTGCTTTTTCATTTCACTTGAAATGAGAGGGAACAATTCCTCAGGGATGCCCAGCATGGCTGCATGGGCATAAAACTCTACATCAGCCCAACCTGAGGCCTCTAGGTCATTACCTAAGAGACAGTCTACAGGTAAGCTAGGTGATACCACCACCTGCTTAGGGCCAGTAACTCCACCCCAACTAAACTGAATTATAGCTAAGGGAAGAAACTTAGTGGAGTTATGGACATCAATAATCTTATACTGTTGTCCAATGATGTGTTGATCAGGGTGCACTAGGTTGTCAGTCACCAAAGTGAAACTGGCACCTGTGTCCCTGTAGGCCAAGGCCTCAACACCATTTATTGAAACTGTCTGCCTGTACTTATCCATTGTAAGGGGACAAGCAGCCAGTGTGGCAAGGCCAATGCCACTAGGTGTGACAGAAACTGTCTTGGGACTGATGACATCAGTTTCCACTATGGACCCATAAGTGAACCCAACTACACCCTTTGCTTGACTGTTGCCAGCAGTCCCACCACTAGTACCACTACTGCTAGGGGCACTAGAGCTTGATGTATTAGTGGTGGTAGGCTCAGGGGGTTTACCTGGACAGGACTTATCCCCTGGCCTATGGCCTCTATTTTTACACACAAAGCACCAAGGCTTTTTAATGTGTGCAGGTTGGGAAGAAGAGGAAGAATTTGTTTTATCCCCACCCTCTGAAGAGTGTTTAAGATTTGAAGTGGGATCTTTGGTTTTACCCTTATCCCCATGCTTATCTTGAGATTTTTCACCATCTTTCTTCTTATTGCCATCTTTGTCACCCCCTGTATGAACTTTTCTGTTCACCCTTGTTCTGACCCATTTGTCTGCCTTCTTTCCCAATTCTTGGGGAGAGGTCAGATCAGAGTCTACCAGGTACTGGTGCAACAAATCAGACACACAATTATTAAGTATATGCTCTCTCAGGATTGTGTTATACAGGCTTTCATAATCAGTAACGTTACTGCCATGTAACCACCCCTCCAAGGCCTTCACTGAATGGTCAATGAAATCAACCCAGTCTTGTGAAGACTCCTTTTTGGTCTCTCTGAACTTTATCCTGTACTGTTCAGTGGTTAAGCCATAACCATCCAGGAGTGCATTCTTAAGAACTGTAAAATTATTGGCATCACTTTCTTTCACAGTAAGGAGTCTATCCCTACCCTTTCCACTAAATGACAGCCATAGGATAGCAGCCCACTGCTTTTGAGGGACATCCTGTACAGCACAGGCCCTCTCAAGTGCAGCAAACCACTTGTTAATGTCATCCCCCTCCTTATAAGGGGGAACTATCTTGTGCAGATTCCTGGAATCATGCTCTTTTGCAGGATGACTATGGGGAATACTGCTGCTGCCACCATGGGTATCTAAACCCAACTTCTGTCTTTCCCTCTCTATTTCTAAAGACTGTCTATCCAAATCCAGCTGTTGCTTCTTGAGCTTCAGTCTGGTTTGTTCCACTCTCAATCTATTGAGCTCCCTTTCTAACAATCTGTCATCAGGGTGGGTGGGAGGGACATTTCTAGATACAGAGGTATGATGGGAATGAACAGAAGGAGACCTGTCCCTTACAGAGGGCACCCTAACAGCTTGGCTACCAGCATAATGTGAGAGCACATCATCAGTATGATGTGATTCAACCTCTGTACCAACTATGCTAGACTGTCTAGTAATGGGCAGGCTGAGAAGTTTCTTTCCTGAACCTTTTCCTGGGGGAGTCCCTGGATCAGATTGCGAACCATTAGCTACTTTTTCTACAGATTGGGCACTTATGGCCTTATCCTGTACTCTAAGCATATTAATTAACAGTTCTAAAGAAGGATTCTTCCCTACACTCAAACCTCTCTCTATGCAGAGACTCCTTGCTCCTTTCCAGCTAAGGTGATCATATGCAAGTTTGGACAGTTCAACATTTTTTCCTGTGCCAGACATTTTTTAGAGAGAGTTAAAGTGATAGAAAAAGAGAAAAAAGTTTTCAGAACTTTTTTGGAAAGACAGAAAAAAACTTTTTAAACTTTTAAGAACTTTTGGAAAGTTTAGAAGTACTTTTCAGCACTTAGAAAAGAGTGAAAAGAGGAAATGCAAAACTTTTTGGCTATGTGTATATACACTGACCTTGTTTTGTATATTTTTCTCTTATGAACAGTACAATGACAAGAGTGGTAAGTAGTCTCAAGCACTTATCCCACCACTGCACAACCAATGTAGGAGGCTGGACTGGCTTGTAGTGAGTACCAAGGGGTACTTGCACCTTGCACCAGGCCCAGTTATCCCTTATTAGTGTATAGGGTGTCTAGCAGCTTAGGCTGATAGATAATGGTAGCTTAGCAAAGCAGCTCAGGCTGAACTAGGAGACGTGTGAAGCTACTACAGTACCACCTAGTGTCATATGCACAATATCATAAGAAAACACAATACACAGTTATACTAAAAATAAAGGTACTTTATTTTTATGACAATATGCCAAAGTATCTTAGAATGTACCCTCAGTGAGAGGATAGGAAATATACACAAGATATATATACACAATAGCAAAAATATGCAGTATAGTCTTAGAAAACAGTGCAAACAATGTATAGTTACAATAGGATGCAATGGGGAAACATAGGGATAGGGGCAACACAAACCATATACTCCAAAAGTGGAATGTGAACCACGAATGGACCCCAAACCTATGTGACCTTGTAGAGGGTCGCTGGGACTATTAGAAAATAGTGAGAGTTAGAAAAATAACCCTCCCCAAGACCCTGAAAAGTGAGTGCAAAGTGCACCAAAGTTCCCCTAAGGACAAAATAGTCGTGTTAGAGGGAAAATGCAAGGAAAACACAAATCAGCAATGCAACAACGATGGATTCCTGACTGAGGGTACCGTGGAACAAGGGGACCACGTCCAAAAGTCACAAGCAGCTCGGAGATGGGCAGATGCCCAAGAAATGCCAGCGTTTGGTGCAAAGAAGCTCTTACTAGGCTGAAGAACTGTGAATACGGCAGGAACGACAAGGGCTAGAGACTTCCCCTTTGGAGGATGGATCCCCCACGCCTTGGAGATTCGTGCAGAAGTGTTTTCCCGCCGGATGGACGCCAACAAGCCTTGCTACACGCAAATCGTGCGTTTGGCGTTTTTGGACGCTGCTGGGGCCCAGGAGGGACCAGGCGGTCGCAAATTGGACCTGCAGGGAGAGGGGACGTCGAGCAAGACAAAGAGCCCTCACTGAAGCAGGTAGCACCCGGAGAAGTGCCAGAAACAGGCACTACGAGGATGCGTGAAACGGTGCTCGCCGAAGTTGCACAAAGGAGTCCCACGTCGCCGGAGACCAACTTAGAAAGTCGTGCAATGCAGGTTAGAGTGCCGTGGACCCAGGCTTGACTGTGCACACAGGATTTCCGCCGGAAGTGCACAGGGGCCGGAGAAGCTTGCAAAGTCGCGGTTCCCAGCAATGCAGCCCAGCGAGGTGAGGCAAGGACTTACCTCCACCAAACTTGGGCTGAAGAGTCACTGGACTGTGGGGGTCACTTGGACGGTGTCGCTGGATTCGAGGGACCTCGCTCGTCGTGCTGAGAGGAGACCCAAGGGACCGGAGATGCAGCTTTTTGGTGCCTGCGGTTGCAGGGGGAAGATTCCGTCGACCCACGGGAGATTTCTTCGGAGCTTCTGGTGCAGAGAGGAGGCAGACTACCCCCACAGCATGCACAAGCAGGAAAACAGTCGAGAAGGCGGCAGGATCAGCGTTACAGAGTTGCAGTAGTCGTCTTTGCTACTATGTTGCAGGTTTGCAGGCTTCCAGCGCGGTCAGCGGTCGATTCCTTATCAGAAGGTGAAGAGGGAGATGCAGAGGAACTCGGCTGAGCTCATGCATTCGTTATCTGAAGTTTCCCCAGAGACAGAGACCCTAAATAGCCAGAAAAGAGGGTTTGGCTACCTAGGAGAGAGGAAAGGCTACTAACACCTGAAGGAGCCTATCAGCAGGAGTCTCTGACGTCACCTGGTGGCACTGGCCACTCAGAGCAGTCCAGTGTGCCAGCAGCACCTCTGTTTCCAAGATGGCAGAGGTCTGGAGCACACTGGAGGAGCTCTGGACACCTCCCAGGGGAGGTGCAGGTCAGGGGAGTGGTCACTCCCCTTTCCTTTGTCCAGTTTCGCGCCAGAGCAGGGGCTAAGGGGTCCCTGAACCGGTGTAGACTGGCTTATGCAGAATTGGGCACATCTGTGCCCAACAAAGCATTTCCAGAGGCTGGGGGAGGCTACTCCTCCCCTGCCTTCACACCATTTTCCAAAGGGAGAGGGTGTCACACCCTCTCTCAGAGGAAGTTCTTTGTTCTGCCATCCTGGGCCAGGCCTGGCTGGACCCCAGGAGGGCAGCTGCCTGTCTGAGGGGTTGGCAGCAGCAGCAGCTGCAGAGAAACCCCAGGAAGGGCAGTCTGGCAGTACCAGGGTCTGTGCTACAGACCACTGGGATCATGGAATTGTACCAACAATGCCAGGATGGCATAGAGGGGGCAATTCCATGATCATAGACATGTTACATGGCCATATTCGGAGTTACCATGGTGAAGCTACATATAGGTAGTGACCTATATGTAGTGCACGCGTGTAATGGTGTCCCCGCACTCACAAAGTTCAGGGAATTGGCTCTGAACAATGTGGGGGCACCTTGGCTAGTGCCAGGGTGCCCTCACACTAAGTAACTTTGCACCTAACCTTTACCAGGTAAAGGTTAGACATATAGGTGACTTATAAGTTACTTAAGTGCAGTGTAAAATGGCTGTGAAATAACGTGGACGTTATTTCACTCAGGCTGCAGTGGCAGGCCTGTGTAAGAATTGTCAGAGCTCCCTATGGGTGGCAAAAGAAATGCTGCAGCCCATAGGGATCTCCTGGAACCCCAATACCCTGGGTACCCCAGTACCATATACTATGGAATTATAAGGGTGTTCCAGTAAGCCAATGTAAATTGGTAAAAATGGTCACTAGCCTGTTAGTGACAATTTGAAAGTAATGAGAGAGCATAACCACTGAGGTTCTGGTTAGCAGAGCCTCAGTGAGACAGTTAGGCACCACACAGGGAACATATACATGCACACCTATGAGCACTGGGGCCCTGTGTGACAGGGTCCCAGTGACACATACATATAGGCCACAAACCTATGAGCACTGGGGTCCTGACCAGCAGGATCCCAGTGACACATAACAAACATACTGAAACCATAGTGTTTTCACTATGAGCACTGAGGTCTGGCTATCAGGATCCCAGTGAGACAGTGAAAACAGTGACAAACACCCTGACATACACTCACAAACAGGCCAAAAGTGGGGGTAACAAGGCTAGAAAGAGGCTACCTTCTCACAATAAGTCACCTATATGTCTAACCTTTACCTGGTAAAGGTTGGGTGCAAAGTTACTTAGTGTGAGGGCACCCTGGCACTAGCCAAGGTGCCCCCACATTGTTCAGAGCCAATTCCCTGAACTTTGTGAGTGCGGGGACACCATTACACGCGTGCACTACATATAGGTCACTACCTATATGTAGCTTCACCATGGTAACTCCGAATATGGCCATGTAACATGTCTATGATCATGGAATTGCCCCCTCTATGCCATCCTGGCATAGTTGGCACAATCCCATGATCCCAGTGGTCTGTAGCACAGACCCTGGTACTGCCAAACTGCCCTTCCTGGGGTTTCACTGCAGCTGCTGCTGCTGCCAACCCCTCAGACAGGCAGCTGCCCTCCTGGGGTCCAGCCAGGCCTGGCCCAGGATGGCAGAACAAAGAACTTCCTCTGAGAGAGGGTGTGACACCCTCTCCCTTTGGAAAATGGTGTGAAGGCAGGGGAGGAGTAGCCTCCCCCAGCCTCTGGAAATGCTTTGTTGGGCACAGATGTGCCCAATTCTGCATAAGCCAGTCTACACCGGTTCAGGGACCCCTTAGCCCCTGCTCTGGCGCGAAACTGGACAAAGGAAAGGGGAGTGACCACTCCCCTGACCTGCACCTCCCCTGGGAGGTGTCCAGAGCTCCTCCAGTGTGCTCCAGACCTCTGCCATCTTGGAAACAGAGGTGCTGCTGGCACACTGGACTGCTCTGAGTGGCCAGTGCCACCAGGTGACGTCAGAGACTCCTGCTGATAGGCTCCTTCAGGTGTTAGTAGCCTTTCCTCTCTCCTAGGTAGCCAAACCCTCTTTTCTGGCTATTTAGGGTCTCTGTCTCTGGGGAAACTTTAGATAACGAATGCATGAGCTCAGCCGAGTTCCTCTGCATCTCCCTCTTCACCTTCTGATAAGGAAACGACCGCTGACCGCGCTGGAAGCCTGCAAACCTGCAACATAGTAGCAAAGACGACTACTGCAACTCTGTAACGCTGATCCTGCCGCCTTCTCGACTGTTTTCCTGCTTGTGCATGCTGTGGGGGTAGCCTGCCTCCTCTCTGCACCAGAAGCTCCGAAGAAATCTCCCGTGGGTCGACGGAATCTTCCCCCTGCAACCGCAGGCACCAAAAAGCTGCATTACCGGTCCCTTGGGTCTCCTCTCAGCACGACGAGCGAGGTCCCTCGAATCCAGCGATGCTGTCCAAGTGACCCCCACAGTCCAGTGACTCTTCAGCCCAAGTTTGGTGGAGGTAAGTCCTTGCCTCACCTCGCTGGGCTGCATTGCTGGGAACCGCGACTTTGCAGCTACTCCGGCCCCTGTGCACTTCCGGCGGAAATCCTTCGTGCACAGCCAAGCCTGGGTCCACGGCACTCTAACCTGCATTGCACGACTTTCTAAGTTGGTCTCCGGCGACGTGGGACTCCTTTGTGCAACTTCGGCGAGCACCGTTTCACGCATCCTCGTAGTGCCTGTTTCTGGCACTTTTCCGGGAGCTACCTGCTTCAGTCAGGGCTCTTTGTCTTGCTCGACGTCCCCTCTCTCTGCAGGTCCAATTTGCGACCTCCTGGTCCCTCCTGGGCCCCAGCAGCGTCCAAAAACGCCAAACGCACGATTTGCGTGTAGCAAGGCTTGTTGTCGTCCTTCCGGCGGGAAAACACTTCTGCACGACTCTCCAAGGCAAGAGGGATCCGTCCACCAAAGGGGAAGTCTCTAGCCCTTTTCGTTCCTGCAGAAACCTCAGCTTCTTCTGTCCAGTCAAAGCTTCTTTGCACCCGCAGCTGGCATTTCCTGGGCATCTGCCCATCTCCGACTTGCTTGTGACTTTTGGACTTGGTCCCCTTGTTCCACAGGTACCCTAGATTGGAAATCCACAGTTGTTGCATTGCTAGTTTGTGTCTTTCCTGCATTATTCCTCTAACACGACTCTTTTGTCCTTAGGGGAACTTTGGTGCACTTTGCACTCACTTTTCAGGGTCTTGGGGAGGGTTATTTTCCTAACTCTCACTATTTTCTAATAGTCCCAGCGACCCTCTACAAGGTCACATAGGTTTGGGGTCCATTCGTGGTTCGCATTCCACTTCTGGAGTATATGGTTTGTGTTGCCCCTATCCCTATGTTTCCCCATTGCATCCTATTGTAACTATACATTGTTTGCACTGTTTTCTAAGACTATACTGCATATTTTTGCTATTGTGTATATATATCTTGTGTATATTTCCTATCCTCTCACTGAGGGTACACTCTAAGATACTTTGGCATATTGTCATAAAAATAAAGTACCTTTATTTTTAGTATAACTGTGTATTGTGTTTTCTTATGATATTGTGCATATGACACTAAGTGGTACTGTAGTAGCTTCACACGTCTCCTAGTTCAGCCTAAGCTGCTCTGCTAAGCTACCATTATCTATCAGCCTAAGCTGCTAGACACCCTATACACTAATAAGGGATAACTGGGCCTGGTGCAAGGTGCAAGTACCCCTTGGTACTCACTACAAGCCAGTCCAGCCTCCTACATTGGTTGTGCAGCGGTGGGATAAGTGCTTTGAGACTACTTACCACTCTTGTCATTGTACTTTTCATTAGAGAAAAATATACAAAAAAAGGTCAGTGTATATACACATAGCCAAAAAGTTTTGCATTTCCTCTTTTCACTCTTTTCTAAGTGCTGAAAAGTACTTCTAAAACTTTCAAAAAGTTCTTAAAAGTTTAAAAAGTTTTTTCTGTCTTTCCAAAAAGTTCTGAAAACTTTTTTTCTTTTTCTATCACTTTAACTCTCTCTAAAAAATGTCTGGCACAGGCAAAAATGTTGAACTGACCAAACTTGCATATGATCACCTTAGCTAGAAAGGAGCAAGTAGTCTCTGCATAGAGAGAGGTTTGAGTGTAGGGAAGAATCCTTCCTTAGAACTGTTAATTAATATGCTTAGAGTACAGGATAAGGCCATAAGTGCCCAATCTGGTGAAAAAGTAGCTAATGGTTCTCAATCTGATCCAGGAACTCCCCCAGGAAAAGGTTCAGGAAAGAAACTTCTCAGCCTGCCCATTACTAGACAGTCTAGCATAGTTGGTACAGAGGTTGAATCACACCATACTGATGGTGTGCTCTCACATTATACTGGTAGCCAAGCTGTTAGGGTGCCCTCTGTAAGGGACAGGTCTCCTTCTGTTCATTCCCATCATACCTCTGTATCTAGAAATGTCCCTCCCACCCACCCTGATGACAGATTGTTAGAAAGGGAGCTCAATAGATTGAGAGTGGAACAAACCAGACTGAAGCTCAAGAAGCAACAGCTGGATTTGGATAGACAGTCTTTAGAATTAGAGAAGGAAAGACAGAAGTTGGGTTTAGATACCCATGGTGGCAGCAGCAGTATTCCCCATAGTCATCCTGCAAAAGAGCATGATTCCAGGAATCTGCACAAGATAGTTCCCCCTTATAAGGAGGGGGATGACATTAACAAGTGGTTTGCTGCACTTGAGAGGGCCTGTGCTGTACAGGATGTCCCTCAAAGGCAGTGGGCTGCTATCCTATGGCTATCATTTAGTGGAAAGGGTAGGGATAGACTCCTTACTGTAAAAGAAAATGATGCTAATAATTTTACAGTTCTTAAGAATGCACTCCTGGATGGTTATGGCTTAACCACTGAACAGTACAGGATAAAGTTCAGAGAGACCAAAAAGGAGTCTTCACAAGACTGGGTTGATTTCATTGACCATTCAGTGAAGGCCTTGGAGGGGTGGTTACATGGCAGTAAAGTTACTGATTATGAAAGCCTGTATAACACAATCCCGAGAGAGCATATACTTAATAATTGTGTGTCTGATTTGTTGCACCAGTACCTGGTAGACTCTGATCTGACCTCTCCCCAAGAATTGGGAAAGAAGGCAGACAAATGGGTCAGAACAAGGGTGAACAGAAAAGTTCATACAGGGGGTGACAAAGATGGCAATAAGAAGAAAGATGGTGAAAAATCTCAAGATAAGCATGGGGATAAGGGTAAAACCAAAGATCCCACTTCAAATCTTAAACACTCTTCAGAGGGTGGGGATAAAACAAATTCTTCCTCTTCTTCCCAACCTGCACACATTAAAAAGCCTTGGTGCTTTGTGTGTAAAAACAGAGGCCATAGGCCAGGGGATAAGTCCTGTCCAGGTAAACCCCCTGAGCCTACCACCACTAATACATCAAGCTCTAGTGCCCCTAGCAGTAGTGGTACTAGTGGTGGGACTGCTGGCAACAGTCAAGCAAAGGGTGTAGTTGGGTTCACTTATGGGTCCATAGTGGAAACTGATGTAATCAGTCCCAAGACAGTTTCTGTCACACCTAGTGGCACTGGCCTTGCCACACTGGCTGCTTGTCCCCTTACAATGGATAAGTACAGGCAGACAGTTTCAATAAATGGTGTTGAGGCCTTGGCCTACAGGGACACAGGTGCCAGTATCACTTTGATGACTGAAAACCTAGTGCATCCTGAACAACACATCATTGGACAACAGTATAAGATTATTGATGTCCATAACTCCACTAAGTTTCTTCCCTTAGCTATAATTCAGTTTAGTTGGGGTGGAGTTACTGGCCCTAAGCAGGTGGTGGTATCACCTAGCTTACCTGTAGACTGTCTCTTAGGTAATGACCTAGAGGCCTCAGGTTGGGCTGATGTAGAGTTTTATGCCCATGCAGCCATGCTGGGCATCCCTGAGGAATTGTTCCCTCTCATTTCAAGTGAAATGAAAAAGCAAAGGAGAGAAGGCCTGAAAACTCAGGATCCCTCTCCATCAACAGGTAAAAAGGGTATCACAGTATCCCCTAACCACCCTACCATTCAGGATACTATTCCTGTGGTGGGAGAAACCTCTCCTGGGGTGGCACCTGATCCAAGGGAATCATCAGTTGGCAAAACTGTACTCCCTGAGGTGGAAGTACCTCTCTGTGGGATAACTAACATTGGTGAGAAAAAGAGCACCATTTTAGTTAACATGGAGCATCCCTCCAACCCTCCCAGAGAAACTTTAGTGCAGAAACCCTGCACTACCTCACAACACTTAGGACAGCATCCCTGCCCTAGTGTGGAGCTCATAGGACAGCATCCCTGCCCTGCTCCAACTCAAGAGAAACAGCATCCCTGTTCTCTCTTCCAGCCAGATGGACAAAGTTTTTGCCCAGCTATGGCTTTTCTGAGACAGCATCCCTGTCTGGCATTTCCATCACTACAAATAGGTTCAGTGGACAATTCCCACTGCTCTAAACTAAAACTTACTGATAGAAACTCTGAAAATACATCTTCACATTGTTGCTTAGCTAAAAAACTTCAAACAGGGTGGTTTACATCCCCACAGGGAAGTAACCATATAGTGGATGATAAAGGGAGTAACCAGTCTATTGCAGAGCTACTCTCTACTTATCACCACTTAGACAATAAAGTCTCAACTGGCCAAGGTTAGCCTTATTGTCCTTCGTTTGGGGGGGTTTGTGTGAGAAGGTACCCTCTTTCTAGCCTTGTTACCCCCACTTTTGGCCTGTTTGTGAGTGTATGTCAGAGTGTTTGTCACTGTTTTCACTGTCTCACTGGGATCCTGATAGCCAGGCCTCAGTGCCCATAGTGAAAACACTATGTTTTCAGTATGTTTGTTATGTGTCACTGGGATCCTGCTGGTCAGGACCCCAGTGCTCATAGGTTTGTGGCCTATATGTATGTGTCACTGGGACCCTGTCACACAGGGCCCCAGTGCTCATAGGTGTGCATGTATATGTTCCCTGTGTGGTGCCTAACTGTCTCACTGAGGCTCTGCTAACCAGAACCTCAGTGGTTATGCTCTCTCATTACTTCAAATTGTCACTAACAGGCTAGTGACCAATTTTACCAATTTACATTGGCTTACTGGAACACCCTTATAATTCCCTAGTATATGGTACTGAGGTACCCAGGGTATTGGGGTTCCAGGAGATCCCTATGGGCTGCAGCATTTCTTTTGCCACCCATAGGGAGCTCTGACAATTCTTACACAGGCCTGCCACTGCAGCCTGAGTGAAATAACGTCCACGTTATTTCACAGCCATTTTACACTGCACTTAAGTAACTTATAAGTCACCTATATGTCTAACCTTTACCTGGTAAAGGTTGGGTGCAAAGTTACTTAGTGTGAGGGCACCCTGGCACTAGCCAAGGTGCCCCCACATTGTTCAGAGCCAATTCCCTGAACTTAGTGAGTGCGGGGACACCATTACACGCGTGCACTACATATAGGTCACTACCTATATGTAGCTTCACCATGGTAACTCCGAATATGGCCATGTAACATGTCTATGATCATGGAATTGCCCCCTCTATGCCATCCTGGCATAGTTGGCACAATCCCATGATCCCAGTGGTCTGTAGCACAGACCCTGGTACTGCCAAACTGCCCTTCCTGGGGTTTCACTGCAGCTGCTGCTGCTGCCAACCCCTCAGACAGGCAGCTGCCCTCCTGGGGTCCAGCCAGGCCTGGCCCAGGATGGCAGAACAAAGAACTTCCTCTGAGAGAGGGTGTGACACCCTCTCCCTTTGGAAAATGGTGTGAAGGCAGGGGAGGAGTAGCCTCCCCCAGCCTCTGGAAATGCTTTGTTGGGCACAGATGTGCCCAATTCTGCATAAGCCAGTCTACACCGGTTCAGGGACCCCTTAGCCCCTGCTCTGGCGCGAAACTGGACAAAGGAAAGGGGAGTGACCACTCCCCTGACCTGCACCTCCCCTGGGAGGTGTCCAGAGCTCCTCCAGTGTGCTCCAGACCTCTGCCATCTTGGAAACAGAGGTGCTGCTGGCACACTGGACTGCTCTGAGTGGCCAGTGCCACCAGGTGACGTCAGAGACTCCTGCTGATAGGCTCCTTCAGGTGTTAGTAGCCTTTCCTCTCTCCTAGGTAGCCAAACCCTCTTTTCTGGCTATTTAGGGTCTCTGTCTCTGGGGAAACTTTAGATAACGAATGCATGAGCTCAGCCGAGTTCCTCTGCATCTCCCTCTTCACCTTCTGATAAGGAAACGACCGCTGACCGCGCTGGAAGCCTGCAAACCTGCAACATAGTAGCAAAGACGACTACTGCAACTCTGTAACGCTGATCCTGCCGCCTTCTCGACTGTTTTCCTGCTTGTGCATGCTGTGGGGGTAGCCTGCCTCCTCTCTGCACCAGAAGCTCTGAAGAAATCTCCCGTGGGTCGACGGAATCTTCCCCCTGCAACCGCAGGCACCAAAAAGCTGCATTACCGGTCCCTTGGGTCTCCTCTCAGCACGACGAGCGAGGTCCGTCGAATCCAGCGATGCTGTCCAAGTGACCCCCACAGTCCAGTGACTCTTCAGCCCAAGTTTGGTGGAGGTAAGTCCTTGCCTCACCTCGCTGGGCTGCATTGCTGGGAACCGCGACTTTGCAGCTACTCCGGCCCCTGTGCACTTCCGGCGGAAATCCTTCGTGCACATCCAAGCCTGGGTCCACGGCACTCTAACCTGCATTGCACGACTTTCTAAGTTGGTCTCCGGCGACGTGGGACTCCTTTGTGCAACTTCGGCGAGCACCGTTTCACGCATCCTCGTAGTGCCTGTTACTGGCACTTTTCCGGGTGCTACCTGCTTCAGTGAGGGCTCTTTGTCTTGCTAGACGTCCCCTCTCTCTGCAGGTCCAATTTGCGACCTCCTGGTCCCTCCTGGGCCCCAGCAGCGTCCAAAAACGCCAAACGCACGATTTGCGTGTAGCAAGGCTTGTTGTCGTCCTTCCGGCGGGAAAACACTTCTGCACGACTCTCCAAGGCAAGAGGGATCCGTCCACCAAAGGGGAAGTCTCTAGCCCTTTTCGTTCCTGCAGAAACCTCAGCTTCTTCTGTCCAGTCGAAGCTTCTTTGCACCCGCAGCTGGCATTTCCTGGGCATCTGCCCATCTCCGACTTGCTTGTGACTTTTGGACTTGGTCCCCTTGTTCCACAGGTACCCTAGATTGGAAATCCACAGTTGTTGCATTGCTAGTTTGTGTCTTTCCTGCATTATTCCTCTAACACGACTCTTTTGTCCTTAGGGGAACTTTGGTGCACTTTGCACTCACTTTTCAGGGTCTTGGGGAGGGTTATTTTCCTAACTCTCACTATTTTCTAATAGTCCCAGCGACCCTCTACAAGGTCACATAGGTTTGGGGTCCATTCGTGGTTCGCATTCCACTTCTGGAGTATATGGTTTGTGTTGCCCCTATCCCTATGTTTCCCCATTGCATCCTATTGTAACTATACATTGTTTGCACTGTTTTCTAAGACTATACTGCATATTTTTGCTATTGTGTATATATATCTTGTGTATATTTCCTATCCTCTCACTGAGGGTACACTCTAAGATACTTTGGCATATTGTCATAAAAATAAAGTACCTTTATTTTTAGTATAACTGTGTATTGTGTTTTCTTATGATATTGTGCATATGACACTAAGTGGTACTGTAGTAGCTTCACACGTCTCCTAGTTCAGCCTAAGCTGCTCTGCTAAGCTACCATTATCTATCAGCCTAAGCTGCTAGACACCCTATACACTAATAAGGGATAACTGGGCCTGGTGCAAGGTGCAAGTACCCCTTGGTACTCACTACAAGCCAGTCCAGCCTCCTACATTGGTTGTGCAGCGGTGGGATAAGTGCTTTGAGACTACTTACCACTCTTGTCATTGTACTTTTCATTAGAGAAAAATATACAAAAAAAGGTCAGTGTATATACACATAGCCAAAAAGTTTTGCATTTCCTCTTTTCACTCTTTTCTAAGTGCTGAAAAGTACTTCTAAAACTTTCAAAAAGTTCTTAAAAGTTTTAAAAGTTTTTTCTGTCTTTCCAAAAAGTTCTGAAAACTTTTTTTCTTTTTCTATCACTTTAACTCTCTCTAAAAAATGTCTGGCACAGGCAAAAATGTTGAACTGACCAAACTTGCATATGATCACCTTAGCTAGAAAGGAGCAAGGAGTCTCTGCATAGAGAGAGGTTTGAGTGTAGGGAAGAATCCTTCCTTAGAACTGTTAATTAATATGCTTAGAGTACAGGATAAGGCCATAAGTACCCAATCTGGTGAAAAAGTAGCTAATGGTTCTCAATCTGATCCAGGAACTCCCCCAGGAAAAGGTTCAGGAAAGAAACTTCTCAGCCTGCCCATTACTAGACAGTCTAGCATAGTTGGTACAGAGGTTGAATCACACCATACTGATGGTGTGCTCTCACATTATACTGGTAGCCAAGCTGTTAGGGTGCCCTCTGTAAGGGACAGGTCTCCTTCTGTTCATTCCCATCATACCTCTGTATCTAGAAATGTCCCTCCCACCCACCCTGATGACAGATTGTTAGAAAGGGAGCTCAATAGATTGAGAGTGGAACAAACCAGACTGAAGCTCAAGAAGCAACAGCTGGATTTGGATAGACAGTCTTTAGAATTAGAGAAGGAAAGACAGAAGTTGGGTTTAGATACCCATGGTGGCAGCAGCAGTATTCCCCATAGTCATCCTGCAAAAGAGCATGATTCCAGGAATCTGCACAAGATAGTTCCCCCTTATAAGGAGGGGGATGACATTAACAAGTGGTTTGCTGCACTTGAGAGAGCCTGTGCTGTACAGGATGTCCCTCAAAGGCAGTGGGCTGCTATCCTATGGCTATCATTTAGTGGAAAGGGTAGGGATAGACTCCTTACTGTAAAAGAAAATGATGCTAATAATTTTACAGTTCTTAAGAATGCACTCCTGGATGGTTATGTCTTAACCACTGAACAGTACAGGATAAAGTTCAGAGAGACCAAAAAGGAGTCTTCACAAGACTGGGTTGATTTCATTGACCATTCAGTGAAGGCCTTGGAGGGGTGGTTACATGGCAGTAAAGTTACTGATTATGAAAGCCTGTATAACACAATCCTGAGAGAGCATATACTTAATAATTGTGTGTCTGATTTGTTGCACCAGTACCTGGTAGACTCTGATCTGACCTCTCCCCAAGAATTGGGAAAGAAGGCAGACAAATGGGTCAGAACAAGGGTGAACAGAAAAGTTCATACAGGGGGTGACAAAGATGGCAATAAGAAGAAAGATGGTGAAAAATCTCAAGATAAGCATGGGGATAAGGGTAAAACCAAAGATCCCACTTCAAATCTTAAACACTCTTCAGAGGGTGGGGATAAAACAAATTCTTCCTCTTCTTCCCAACCTGCACACATTAAAAAGCCTTGGTGCTTTGTGTGTAAAAACAGAGGCCATAGGCCAGGGGATAAGTCCTGTCCAGGTAAACCCCCTGAGCCTACCACCACTAATACATCAAGCTCTAGTGCCCCTAGCAGTAGTGGTACTAGTGGTGGGACTGCTGGCAACAGTCAAGCAAAGGGTGTAGTTGGGTTCACTTATGGGTCCATAGTGGAAACTGATGTAATCAGTCCCAAGACAGTTTCTGTCACACCTAGTGGCACTGGCCTTGCCACACTGGCTGCTTGTCCCCTTACAATGGATAAGTACAGGCAGACAGTTTCAATAAATGGTGTTGAGGCCTTGGCCTACAGGGACACAGGTGCCAGTATCACTTTGATGACTGAAAACCTAGTGCATCCTGAACAACACATCATTGGACAACAGTATAAGATTATTGATGTCCATAACTCCACTAAGTTTCTTCCCTTAGCTATAATTCAGTTTAGTTGGGGTGGAGTTACTGGCCCTAAGCAGGTGGTGGTATCACCTAGCTTACCTGTAGACTGTCTCTTAGGTAATGACCTAGAGGCCTCAGGTTGGGCTGATGTAGAGTTTTATGCCCATGCAGCCATGCTGGGCATCCCTGAGGAATTGTTCCCTCTCATTTCAAGTGAAATGAAAAAGCAAAGGAGAGAAGGCCTGAAAACTCAGGATCCCTCTCCATCAACAGGTAAAAAGGGTATCACAGTATCCCCTAACCACCCTACCATTCAGGATACTATTCCTGTGGTGGGAGAAACCTCTCCTGGGGTGGCACCTGATCCAAGGGAATCATCAGTTGGCAAAACTGTACTCCCTGAGGTGGAAGTACCTCTCTGTGGGATAACTAACATTGGTGAGAAAAAGAGCACCATTTTAGTTAACATGGAGCATCCCTCCAACCCTCCCAGAGAAACTTTAGTGCAGAAACCCTGCACTACCTCACAACACTTAGGACAGCATCCCTGCCCTAGTGTGGAGCTCATAGGACAGCATCCCTGCCCTGCTCCAACTCAAGAGAAACAGCATCCCTGTTCTCTCTTCCAGCCAGATGGACAAAGTTTTTGCCCAGCTATGGCTTTTCTGAGACAGCATCCCTGTCTGGCATTTCCATCACTACAAATAGGTTCAGTGGACAATTCCCACTGCTCTAAACTAAAACTTACTGATAGAAACTCTGAAAATACATCTTCACATTGTTGCTTAGCTAAAAAACTTCAAACAGGGTGGTTTACATCCCCACAGGGAAGTAACCATATAGTGGATGATAAAGGGAGTAACCATTCTATTGCAGAGCTACTCTCTACTTATCACCACTTAGACAATAAAGTCTCAACTGGCCAAGGTTAGCCTTATTGTCCTTCGTTTGGGGGGGGGTTGTGTGAGAAGGTAGCCTCTTTCTAGCCTTGTTACCCCCACTTTTGGCCTGTTTGTGAGTGTATGTCAGAGTGTTTGTCACTGTTTTCACTGTCTCACTGGGATCCTGATAGCCAGGCCTCAGTGCCCATAGTGAAAACACTATGTTTTCAGTATGTTTGTTATGTGTCACTGGGATCCTGCTGGTCAGGACCCCAGTGCTCATAGGTTTGTGGCCTATATGTATGTGTCACTGGGACCCTGTCACACAGGGCCCCAGTGCTCATAGGTGTGCATGTATATGTTCCCTGTGTGGTGCCTAACTGTCTCACTGAGGCTCTGCTAACCAGAACCTCAGTGGTTATGCTCTCTCATTACTTCAAATTGTCACTAACAGGCTAGTGACCAATTTTACCAATTTACATTGGCTTACTGGAACACCCTTATAATTCCCTAGTATATGGTACTGAGGTACCCAGGGTATTGGGGTTCCAGGAGATCCCTATGGGCTGCAGCATTTCTTTTGCCACCCATAGGGAGCTCTGACAATTCTTACACAGGCCTGCCACTGCAGCCTGAGTGAAATAACGTCCACGTTATTTCACAGCCATTTTACACTGCACTTAAGTAACTTATAAGTCACCTATATGTCTAACCTTTACCTGGTAAAGGTTGGGTGCAAAGTTACTTAGTGTGAGGGCACCCTGGCACTAGCCAAGGTGCCCCCACATTGTTCAGAGCCAATTCCCTGAACTTTGTGAGTGCGGGGACACCATTACACGCGTGCACTACATATAGGTGACTACCTATATGTAGCTTCACCATGGTAACTCCGAATATGGCCATGTAACATGTCTATGATCATGGAATTGCCCCCTCTATGCCATCCTGGCATAGTTGGCACAATCCCATGATCCCAGTGGTCTGTAGCACAGACCCTGGTACTGCCAAACTGCCCTTCCTGGGGTTTCACTGCAGCTGCTGCTGCTGCCAACCCCTCAGACAGGCAGCTGCCCTCCTGGGGTCCAGCCTGGCCTGGCCCAGGATGGCAGAACAAAGAACGTCCTCTGAGAGAGGGTGTGACACCCTCTCCCTTTGGAAAATGGTGTGAAGGCAGGGGAGGAGTAGCCTCCCCCAGCCTCTGGAAATGCTTTGTTGGGCACAGATGTGCCCAATTCTGCATAAGCCAGTCTACACCGGTTCAGGGACCCCTTAGCCCCTGCTCTGGCGCGAAACTGGACAAAGGAAAGGGGAGTGACCACTCCCCTGACCTGCACCTCCCCTGGGAGGTGTCCAGAGCTCCTCCAGTGTGCTCCAGACCTCTGCCATCTTGGAAACAGAGGTGCTGCTGGCACACTGGACTGCTCTGAGTGGCCAGTGCCACCAGGTGACGTCAGAGACTCCTGCTGATAGGCTCCTTCAGGTGTTAGTAGCCTTTCCTCTCTCCTAGGTAGCCAAACCCTCTTTTCTGGCTATTTAGGGTCTCTGTCTCTGGGGAAACTTTAGATAACGAATGCATGAGCTCAGCCGAGTTCCTCTGCATCTCCCTCTTCACCTTCTGATAAGGAAACGACCGCTGACCGCGCTGGAAGCCTGCAAACCTGCAACATAGTAGCAAAGACGACTACTGCAACTCTGTAACGCTGATCCTGCCGCCTTCTCAACTGTTTTCCTGCTTGTGCATGCTGTGGGGGTAGCCTGCCTCCTCTCTGCACCAGAAGCGCCGAAGAAATTTCCCGTGGGTCGACGGAATCTTCCCCCTGCAACCGCAGGCACCAAAAAGCTGCATTACCGGTCCCTTGGGTCTCCTCTCAGCACGACGAGCGAGGTCCCTCGAATCCAGCGACGCTGTCCAAGTGACCCCCACAGTCCAGTGACTCTTCAGCCCAAGTTTGGTGGAGGTAAGTCCTTGCCTCACCTCGCTGGGCTGCATTGCTGGGAACCGCGACTTTGCAGCTACTCCGGCCCCTGTGCACTTCCGGCGGAAATCCTTCGTGCACAGCCAAGCCTGGGTCCACGGCACTCTAACCTGCATTGCACGACTTTCTAAGTTGGTCTCCGGCGACGTGGGACTCCTTTGTGCAACTTCGGCGAGCACCGTTTCACGCATCCTCGTAGTGCCTGTTTCTGGCACTTTTCCGGGTGCTACCTGCTTCAGTGAGGGCTCTTTGTCTTGCTCGACGTCCCCTCTCTCTGCAGGTCCAATTTGCGACCTCCTGGTCCCTCCTGGGCCCCAGCAGCGTCCAAAAACGCCAAACGCACGATTTGCGTGTAGCAAGGCTTGTTGGCGTCCTTCCGGCGGGAAAACACTTCTGCACGACTCTCCAAGGCAAGAGGGATCCGTCCACCAAAGGGGAAGTCTCTAGCCCTTTTCGTTCCTGCAGAAACCTCAGCTTCTTCTGTCCAGTCGAAGCTTCTTTGCACCCGCAGCTGGCATTTCCTGGGCATCTGCCCATCTCCGACTTGCTTGTGACTTTTGGACTTGGTCCCCTTGTTCCACAGGTACCCTAGATTGGAAATCCACAGTTGTTGCATTGCTGGTTTGAGTCTTTCCTGCATTATTCCTCTAACACGACTCTTTTGTCCTTAGGGGAACTTTGGTGCACTTTGCACTCACTTTTCAGGGTCTTGGGGAGGGTTATTTTCCTAACTCTCACTATTTTCTAATAGTCCCAGCGACCCTCTACAAGGTCACATAGGTTTGGGGTCCATTCGTGGTTCGCATTCCACTTCTGGAGTATATGGTTTGTGTTGCCCCTATCCCTATGTTTCCCCATTGCATCCTATTGTAACTATACATTGTTTGCACTGTTTTCTAAGACTATACTGCATATTTTTGCTATTGTGTATATATATCTTGTGTATATTTCCTATCCTCTCACTGAGGGTACACTCTAAGATACTTTGGCATATTGTCATAAAAATAAAGTACCTTTATTTTTAGTATAACTGTGTACTGTGTTTTCTTATGATATTGTGCATATGACACTAAGTGGTACTGTAGTAGCTTCACACGTCTCCTAGTTCAGCCTAAGCTGCTCTGCTAAGCTACCATTATCTATCAGCCTAAGCTGCTAGACACCCTATACACTAATAAGGGATAACTGGGCCTGGTGCAAGGTGCAAGTACCCCTTGGTACTCACTACAAGCCAGTCCAGCCTCCTACATGGACCCAAACCTATGTGAGCTTGTAGAGGGTCGCTGGGACTGTAAGAAAACAGTGAGGGTTAGAAAAATAGCCCAACTCAAGACCTTGAAAAGTAGGTGTAAATGGCACCTATATTCCCCAGAGAGCACAGAAGTCGTGATAGGGGAATTCTGCAAGGAAGACCAACACCAGCAATGCAACCAAAGTGGATTTCCGGACAAGAGTACCTGTGGAACAAGGGGACCAAGTCCAAGAGTCTCGACAAAGTCGAGATTGGGCAGATGCCCAGGAAATGCCAGCTGAGGGTGCAAAGAAGCTGCCACCGGATGGTAAAAGCTGTGGATTCTGCAAGAACGAAGAGGACTAGGACCTTCCCCTTTGGAGGATGGATGTCCCACGTCGTGAAGAAGCTTGTAGAGGTGTTCCGACGCAGAAAGCCTTGCTAGCTGCAAGGGTCTTGGTTAGGGTTTTTGGATGCTGCTGTGGCCCAGGAGGGACCAGGATGTCATCACTTGGATGAGGAGACAGAGGGGGCGCCCAGCAAGTCAGGGAGCCCTCACAGAAGCAGGCAGCACCCACAGAAGCACCGGAACAGGCACTTGGAAGAGGAGTAAACTGGAGCTCACCCGAAGACACAAAAGGGAGTCCCACGACGCCGGAGGACAACTCAGAAAGTTGTGCAATGCAGGTTAGGGTGTCGGGGACCGAGGCTTGGCTGTGCACAAAGGAAATCCTGGAAGAGTGCACAGGAGCCGGAGCAGCTGCATATCACGCGGTACCCAGCAATGCAGTCTAGCGTAGGGAGGCAAGGACTTACCTCCACCAAACTTGGACTGAAGAGTCACTGGAATGTGGGAGTCACTTGGACAGATTTGCTGAGCTCCAGGGACCACGCTCGTCGTGCTGAGAGGGGACCCAGAGGACCGGTGATGCAGTCTTTTGTTGCCTGCGGTTGCAGGGGGAAGATTCAGTCGACCCACAGGAGATTTCTTCAGAGCACCAGGTGCAGAAAGGAGGCAGGCTACCCCCCGAGCACGCACCACCAGGAAACAGGCAACAAAGCGACAGGATCAGCGATACAAGGTTGCAGTAGTCGTCTTTGCTACTTTGTTGCGGTTTTGCAGGCGTCCTGAGCAGTCAGCGGTCGATTCTTTGGCAGAAGGTGAAGAGAGAGATGCAGAGGAACTCTGATGAGCTCTTGCATTTGTTATCTAAAGAATTCCCCAAAGCAGAGACCCTAAATAGCCAGAAAAGGAGGTTTGGCTACTTATGAAGGAGGATAGGCTAGCAAAACAGGTAAGAGCCTATCAGAAGGAGTCTCTGACGTCACCTGCTGGCATTGGCCACTCAGAGCAGTCCAGTGTGCCAGCAGCACCTCTGTTTCCAAGATGGCAGAGGTCTGGAGCACACTGGAGGAGCTCTGGGCACCTCCCCTGGGAGGTGCAGGTCAGGGGAGGGGTCACTCCCCTTTCCTTTGTCCAGTTCAGCGCCAGAGCAGGGCTGGGGGATCCCTGAACTGGTGTAGACTGGCTTATGTAGAGATGTGCAGCATCTGTGCCCATCAAAGCATTTCCAGAGGCTGGGGGAGGCTACTCCTCCCCAGCCCTGACACCTTTTTCCAAAGGGAGAGGGTGTAACACCCTCTCTCTGAGGAAGTCCTTTGTTCTGCCTTCCTGGGCCAGGCCTCGCTGGACCCCAGGAGGGCAGAAACCTGTCAGAGGGGTTGGCAGCAGCAGCAGCTGCAGTGAAAGCCCGGGAAAGGCAGTTTGGCAGTACCCGGGTCTATGCTAGAGACTCGGGGGATCATGGAATTGTCTTCCCAATGCCAGAATGGCATTGGGGTGACAATTCCATGATCTTAGACATGTTACATGGCCATGTTTGGACTTACCATTGTGATGCTATACATATGTCGTGACATATGTAGAGTGCACGCGTGTAATGGTGTTCCCGCACTCACAACGTCCGGGGAATTTGCCCTGAACAATGTGGGAGCACCTTGGCTACTGCCAGGGTGCCCACACACTAAGTAACTTAGCACCCAACCTTTACCAGGTAAAGGTTAGACATTTAGGTGACTTATAAGTTACTTGAGTGCAGTGGTAAATGGCTGTGAAATAACATGTACGGTATTTCACTCAGGCTGCACTGGCAGGCCTGTGTAAGAATTGTCAGATCTCCCTATGGGTGGCACAAGAAATGCTGCAGCCCATAGGGATCTCCTGGAACCCCAATACCTCAGTACCTCAGTACCATATAGTAGGGAATTATAAGGGTGTTCCAGTATGCCAATGTAAGTTGGTGAAATTGGTCACTAGCCTGTTAGTGACAATTTGGAAAGGAAATGAGAGAGCATAACCACTGAGGTTCTGGATAGCAGAGCCTCAGTGAGACAGTTAGTCATAACACAGGTAACACATACAGGGCACACTTATGAGCACTGGGGCCCTGGCTGGCAGGGTCCCAGTGACACATACAACTAAAACAACATATATACAGTGAAATATGGGGGTAACATGCCAGGCAAGATGGTACTTTCCTACACAACCCCCCCCCCCCCAAACAAAGAACAATAAGACTAGCCATGACCTGATGAGTCTTCATTGTCTAAGTGGAAATATCTGGAGAGTCCATCTGCATTGGATGGGTACTCCCAGGTCTATGTTCCACTAGATAGTCCATTCCCTGTAGGGATACGGACCACCTCAACAATGTTGGATTTTCACCTTTCATTTGTTTTAGCCAAAGTAGAGGTTTGTGGTCTGTCTGAACAATGAAGTGAGTGCCCAACAGGTATGGCCTCAACTTCTTCAGTGCCCAGACCACAGCAAAGGCCTCCCTCTCTATGGCAGACCAACGCTTTTCTCTAGGGGTCAACCTCCTGCTGATAAAAGCAACAGGTTGATCCTGGCCCTCAGAATTAAGTTGTGATAAGACTGCCCCTACCCCTAATTCAGATGCATCAGTTTGGACAATGAATTTTGTGGAGTAACAGGGGCTTTTCAGGACAGGTGCAGAGCACATGGCCAGCTTCAGCTCCTCAAAAGCTTTCTGACAGTTTGCTGTCCATAATACCTTCTTAGGCTTTTTGTTAGATGTGAGGTCATTAAGAGGGGCTGCAATGGAGCCATAGTTCTTTATGAACCTTCTGTAGTACCCAGTGAGGCCAAAAAAGGCTCTCACCTGAGTCTGAGTTGTAGGGGGAACCCAATCTATAATAGTTTGGATTTTCCCCTGGAGTGGTGCAATCTGTTCTCCACCTACCAGGTGTCCCAGATAAACCACTTTCCCCTGCCCTATCTGGCACTTTGAAGCCTTGATAGTGAGGCCTGCCTTTTTCAGGGCCTCCAAAACTTTCCATAGGTGGACCAGGTGATCATCCCAGCTGGAGCTAAAGACAGCTATATCATCTAGATATGCTGCACTAAAGGCTTCCAGCCCTTGCAGGACTGTATTCACCAACCTTTGAAAAGTGGCAGGTGCATTTTTCAATCCAAAAGGCATTATTGTGAATTGGTAATGGCCTCCAATGGTTGAAAATGCAGTTTTTGCTTTTGCATCCTCTGATAACTTGATCTCCCAATACCCTGCAGTCAAATCAAAGGTGCTTAGATACTTGGCAGATGCCAGTGTATCTATTAGCTCATCTGCCCTGGGTATAGGGTGAGCATCAGTTTTGGTTACATGGTTTAGACCTCTGTATTCAACACAAAATCTCATTTCCCTTTTACCATCTCTGGAATGAGGTTTTGGTACAAGTACCACAGGAGAGGCCCATGGACTTTCAGAGTGCTCAACCACTCCCAGTTCAAGCATTTTCTGCACCTCTTGCTTTATGGAGTCTCTGACATGGTCAGGCTGCTTATAGATCTTACTTTTGACAGGCAAGCTGTCTCCAGTATCTATAGTGTGCTCACACGAAGAAGTGGTGCCTGGCACAGTAGAGAAGAGTTCAGAAAACTGACCCAGGAGATTTATGCAGTGGTCTTTCTGCTCAGCAGTAAGACAATCTGCCAGTACTACACCTTCCACTAGAGCATCTTGTTCTGTGGAAGAGAAGAGATCAGGGAGAGGGTCACTCTCTTCTTCCTGTCCCTCATCTGTTGCCATGAGCAGGGTGAGATCAGCCCTGTCATAGTAGAGTTTCAGGCGATTGACGTGGAGCACCATAAGGGGACTCCTGGCAGTGCCTAAGTCAACTAAGTAGGTGACTTCACCCTTTTTCTCAATAATAATGTGGGGTCCACTCCATTTATCTTGGAATGCTCTTGGGGCCACAGGCTCCAAGACCCACACTTTCTGCCCTGATTGGTACTGAACCAAAACAGCCTTCTAGTCATGCCATTGCTTTTGGAGCTCTTGGCTGGCCTGAAGGTTTTTACTGGCCTTTTTCATGTACTCCGCCATTCTAGATCTTAGGCCAAGTACATAGTCCACTATGTCTTGCTTAGGAGCTTTTAAAGGTTGTTCCCAACCCTCCTTCACAAGTGTTAGAGGACCTCTCACAGGGTGTCCAAAGAGGAGTTCAAAGGGGCTGAAACCCACTCCTTTTTGGGGTACCTCTCTGTAAGCAAAAAGGAGGCAAGGTAATAGGACATCCCATCTCCTGCGGAGTTTGTCAGTGAGTCCCATTATCATTCCTTTGAGAGTTTTATTAAACCTCTCAACCAGTACATTTGTTTGTGGATGACAGGGTGTGGTGAACTTGTAAGTCACACCACACTCCTTCCACATGGCCTTTAAGTAAGCAGACATGAAATTGCTTCCCCTGTCTTATACCACCTCTTTTGGGAAGCCCACCCTGGAAGAGATTCCCAGGAGGGCCTTTGCCACTGCAGGAGCTGTAGTGGTCCTTAGAGGAATTGCTTCAGGATATCTTGTGGCATGGTCCACTACCACCAAGATAAACCTATTGCCTGAAGCAGTAGGAGGGTCAAGGGGGGCAACTATGTCAACCCCTACCCTTTCAAAGGGAACCCCAACCACAGGCAGTGGAATAAGGGGTGCCTTTGGAGTGCCACCTGTCTTGCCACTGGCTTGACAGGTTTCACAGGACTTACAAAATTCCTTTGTGTCCTCAGACATTCTAGGCCAATGAAACAAGGGAACAAGTCTGTCCCAAGTTTTCATTTGCCCTAAATGTCCAGCAAGGGGAATGTCGTGAGCAAGAGTTAGGAGGAACTTTCTGTACTCCTGAGGAATCACCAATCTCCTGGCAGCTCCAGGTTTTGGGTCCCTTCTTCAGTGTACAAGAGGTTGTCCTCCCAGTAAACTCTGTGAGAGTCACTGACATCCCCATTAGCTTGTTTGACAGCTTGCTGTCTTAGACCCTCTAGTGTGGGACAGGTCTGCTGTGCCATACTCAGCTCCTCCCTGGCAGGCCCCCCTTCACCCAAAAGCTCAGCAGTGTCTGCTTCCAGCTCCTCTGGTGTAGGTTCTGCACAGGGTGGAAATTCTTCTTCCTCAGAAGTAGAATCCACTGTAGAGGGAGGGATAGTAGGTAGTGCTTTACTTCTACTAGCCCTAGCTTTAGGGAGCACTTGGTCCATTGTTCCAGGATCCAAGTTTCCCTGTCCTTTTTGCTTTTTGGCCTGAGCCCTGGTTAAAGTAAAAATATGCCCTGGGATGCCCAGCATTGCTGCATGAGCCTCCAACTCCACTTCTGACCAAGCTGATGTCTCCAAATCATTTCCTAGTAGACAGTCTACAGGTAAATCTGAGGCTACCACAACTTTCTTTGGACCAGTAACCACCCCCCAGTTGAGATTTACAACAGCCATGGGGTGGCTAAGTGTGTTGTTGTGAGCATCGGTTACTTGGTACTGGTGACCAAGTAGGTGTTGTTCAGGGTGGACCAGTTTCTCTATCACCATTGTGACACTGGCACCTGTGTCCCTGTAGGCCTGAACCTCAACACCATTTATTAGGGGTAGTTGCTTGTACTTATCCATGTTAAGGGGACAAGCAACCAAGGTGGCTAAATCAATAGCCCCCTCAGAGACTAACACAGCCTCTGTGGTCTCCCTAATCAGACCAACCCCAACTAAGTTACCAAAGGTGAGCCCAGCTACTCCCTTAGATTGGCTATTAGTAGGTTTGCTCCCACCACCACTGCTATTAGTAGGGACACTAGGTGTAGCAGTAGGGGTTGTAGTGGTAGTAGGCTTGGTGCTTTTCTTTGGACAACTGGGATCTGTTGTCCAATGGCCTTTTATTTTACATAAATAGCACCATGGTTTCTTTTCTTTGTTTTGATTAGAAGAGGATTTGGGCCCACCACCCCCACCAGAGTGTTTTTGTGGGCCTGATGAAGACTCATTTTTAGATTAGTCCCCACCCTTGTCAGAAGACTTACCATCCTTCTTCTTATTGCCATCTTTGTCACCCCCTGTATGAACTTTTCTGTTCACCCTTGTTCTGATCCATTTGTCTGCCTTCTTTCCCAATTCTTGGGGAGAGGTTAGATCAGAGTCCACCAAGTACTGGTGCAACAAACAGACACACAATTATTAAGAATATGCTCTCTCAGGATCAAGTTATACAGGCTTTCATAATCAGTAACTTTACTGCCATGTAACCACCCCTCCAAGGCCTTCACTGAATGGTCAATGAAATCAACCCAGTCTTGTGAAGACTCCTTTTTGGTCTCTCTGAACTTTATCCTGTAATGTTCAGTGGTTAAGCCATAACCATCCAGGAGTGCATTCTTAAGAACTTGGAAATTATTAGCATCATTTTCTTTTATAGTAAGGAGCCTATCCCTACCTTTTCCACTAAATGATAGCCATAGGATAGCAGCCCACTGCCTTTGAGGGACATCCTGTACAGCACAGGCCCACTCAAGTGCAGCAAACCACTTGTTAATGTCATCCCCCTCCTTATAAGGGGGAACTATCTTGTGCAGATTCCTGGAATCATGCTCTTTTGCAGGATGACTATGGGGAATACTGCTGCTGCCATCATGGGTTTCTAAACCCAATTTCTGTCTCTCCTTCTCTACTTCTAAGGTCTGTCTATCCAAATCCAGCTGTTGCTTCTTGAGCTTCCGTCTGGTTTGTTCCACTCTCAATCTATTGAGCTCCCTTTCTAACATTCTGTCATCAGGGTGGGTGGGAGTGTAGGAGGCTGGACTAGCTTGTAGTGAGTACCAAGGGGTACTTGCACCTTGCACCAGGCCCAGTTATCCCTTATTAGTGTATAGGTTGTCTAGCAGCATAGGCTGATAGATAATGGTAGCTTAGCAGAGCAGCTTAGGCTGAACTAGGAGACGAGTGAAGCTCCTACAGTACCACTTAGTGTCATATGCACAATATCATAAGAAAACACAATATACAGATATACTAAAAATAAAGGTACTTTATTTTTATGACAATATGCCAAAGTATCTCAGAGTGTACCCTCAGTATGAGGATAGCAAATATACACAAGATATATGTACACAATACCAAAATATGCAGTAATAGTATTAGAAAACAGTGCAAACAATGTATAGTTACAATAGGATGCAATGGAGACATATAGGGATAGGGGCAAGACAAACCATATACTCCAAAAGTGGAATGCGAATCACGAATGGACCCCAAACCTATGTGACCTTGTAGAGGGTCGCTGGGACTATTAGAAAATAGTAAGGGTTAGAAAAATAGCCCACCCCAAGACCCTGAAAAGTGAGTGCAAAGTGCACTAAAGTTCCCCAAAGGACATAGAAGTCCGTGATAGGGGAATTCTGCAGGAAAGACACAAACCAGCAATGCAACAACGATGGATTTCCAGTCGAAGGTACCTGGGGAACAAGGGGACCAAGTCCAAAAGTCACAAGCAAGTCGGAGATGGGCAGATGCCCAGGAAATGCCAGCTGTGGGTGCAAAGAAGCTGCTACTGGACAGTAGAAGCTTAGGTTTCTGCAGGAACGACAAGGGCTAGAGACTTCCCCTTTGGAGGACGGATCCCTCACGCCGTGGAGAGTCGTGCAGAAGTGTTTTCCCGCCAAAAGACCGCCAACAAGCCTTGCTAGCTGCAAAATCGTGCGGTTAGTGTTTTTGGATGCTGCTGTGGCCCAGGAGGGACCAGGATGTCACCAATTGCGTCTGGGGACAGAGGGGGCGTTGAGCAACACAAGGAGCCCTCTCAGCAGCAGGCAGCACCCGTAGAAGTGCCAGAAACAGGCACTACAAGGATGTGTGAAACGGTGCTCACCCGAAGTCGCACAAAGGAGTCCCACGTCGCCGGAGAACAACTTAGGAGGTCGTGCAATGCAGGTTAGAGTGCCGTGGACCCAGGCTGGACTGTGCACAAAGGATTTCCGCCGGAAGTGCACGGAGGCCGGAGTAGCTGCAAAAGTCGCGGTTCCCAGCAATGCAGTCTGGCGTGGGGAGGCAAGGACTTACCTCCACCAAACTTGGACTGAAGAGTCACTGGACTGTGGGAGTCACTAGGACAGAGTTGCTGGATTCAAGGGACCTCGCTCGTCCTGCTGAGAGGAGACCCAGGGGACCGGTGATGCAGTTCTTTGGTGCCTGCGGTTGCAGGGGGACGATTCCGTCGACCCACAGGAGATTTCTTCGGAGCTTCTAGTGCAGAGAGGAGGCAGACTACCCCCACAGCATGCACCACCAGGAAAACAGTCGAGAAGGCGACAGGATCAGCTTTACAGAGTTGCAGTAGTCGTCTTTGCTACTATGTTGCAGTTTTGCAGGCTTCCAGCGCGGTTAGCAGTCGATTCCTTGGCAGAAGGTGAAGAGAGAGATGCAGAGGAACTCGGATGAGCTCTTGCATTCGTTATCTAAGGAATCCCAAGAGACAGAGACCCTAAATAGCCAGAAAAGAGGGTTTGGCTACCTAGGAGAGAGGATAGGCTAGCAACACCTGAAGGAGCCTATCAGAATGAGTCTCTGACGTCACCTGATGGCACTGGCCACTCAGAGCAGTCCAGTGTGCCAGCAGCACCTCTGTTTCCAAGATGGCAGAGGTCTGGAGCACACTGGAGGAGCTCTGGGCACCTCCCAGGGGAGGTACAGGTCAGGGGAGTGGTCACTCCCCTTTCCTTTGTCCAGTTTCGCGCCAGAGCAGGGCTAAGAGGTCCCTGAACCGGTGTAGACTGGCTTATGCAGAAATGGGCACCAAATGTGCCCATGAAAGCATTTCCAGAGGCTGGGGGAGGCTACTCCTCCCCTGCCTTCACACCATTTTCCAAAGGGAGAGGGTGTAACACCCTCTCTCAGAGGAAGTCCTTTGTTCTGCCATCCTGGGCCAGGCCTGGCTGGACCCCAGGAGGGCAGAAGCCTGTCTGAGGGGTTGGCAGCAGCAGCAGCTGCAGTGAAACCCCAGGAAAGGCAGTTTGGCAGTACCAGGGTCTGTGCTACAGACCACAGGGATCATGGGATTGTGCCAACTATGCCAGGATGGCATAGAGGGGGCAATTCCATGATCATAGACATGTTACATGGCCATATTCGGAGTTACCATTGTGAAGCTACATATAGGTAGTGACCTATATGTAGTGCACACGTGTAATGGTGTCCCGCACTCACAAAGTCCGGGGAATTGGCCGTGAAAAATGTGGGGGCACCTTGGCTAGTGCCAGGGTGCCCTCACACTAAGTAACTTTGCACCTAATCTTTACCAGGTAAAGGTTAGACATATAGGTGACTTATAAGTTACTTAAGTGCAGTGTAAAATGGCTGTGAAATAACGTGGACGTTATTTCACTCAGGCTGCAGTGGCAGGCCTGTGTAAGAATTGTCAGAGCTCCCTATGGGTGGCAAAAGAAATGCTGCAGCCCATAGGGATCTCCTGGAACCCCAATACCCTGGGTACCTCAGTACCATATACTAGGAAATTATAAGGGTGTTCCAGTAAGCCAATGTAAATTGGTAAAATTGGTCACTAGCCTGTTAGTGACAATTTGGAAAGAAATGAGAGAGCATAACCACTGAGGTTCTGGTTAGCAGAGCCTCAGTGAGACAGTTAGTCACTACACAGGTAACACATTCAGGCACACTTATGAGCACTGGGGCCCTGGCTGGCAGGGTCCCAGTGACACATGCAACTAAAACAACATATATACAGTGAAAAAATGGGGGTAACATGCCAGGCAAGATGGTACTTTCCTACAGGGAGGGACATGCCTTGAAACAGAAGTATGGTGAGAATGGACAGAAGGAGACCTGTCCCTTACAGAAGGCACCCTAACAGCTTGATTAACAGAAACATCACTTCTACTGTGGTGAGAAGGAATACTCTTGCTATGATGTGAGACAACACCATCTGTATGGTGTGACTCTACATCAGTACCAACTATGCTAGACTGTCTAGTAATAGGCAGGCTAGAAAGTTTCTTTCCTGAATCTTTTCCTAGGGGAGTCCCTGGATCAGATTGGGAACCATTAGCTACTTTTTCAACAGATGGGGCCCTTCTGGCCTTATCTTGTTCTCTAAGCATGTTAAGCAACAATTCCAAGGAAGGATTCTTCCCTACACTCAAACCTCTTTCTATGCAGAGACTCCTTCCTCCTTTCCAGCTAAGGTGATCATATGCAAGTTTGGACAGATCAACATTTTGGCCTGTGCCAGACATTTTAGAAAGAGTTTAAGTGATAGAAAAAGTGAAGAAAAAGTTTTTCAGAACTTTTAGAAAGACAGAAAAAAAAACTTTAAAAACTTTTTAAGAACTTTTAGAAAGTTTAGATGTACTTTTCAGCACTTAGAAAAGAGTGAAAAGAGGAAATGCAAAACTTTTTAGTTATGTGTACACACACTGAACTTGTTTTGTATATTTTTCTCTTATGAAAAGTACAATGACAAGAGTGGTAAGTAGTCTCAAAGCACTTATCCCACCGCTGCACAACCAAAGTAGGAGGCTGGACTGGCTTGTAGTGAGTACCAAGGGGTACTTGCACCTTGCACCAGGCCCAGTTATCCCTTATTAGTGTATAGGGTGTCTAGCAGCATAGGCTGATAGATAATGGTAGCTTAGCAGAGCAGCTTAGGCTGAACTAGGAGACGAGTGAAGCTCCTACAGTACCACTAGTGTCACTTGCACAATATCATAAGAAAACACAATACACAGATATACTAAAAATAAAGGTACTTTATTTTTATGACAATATGCCAAAGTATCTCAGAGTGTACCCTCAGTATGAGGATAGCAAATATACATAAGATATTTGTACACAATACCAAAAATATGCAGTATAGTCTTAGAAAACAGTGCAAACAATGTATAGTTACAATAGGATGCAATGGGGACACACAAACCATATACTCCAAAAGTGGAATGCGAACCACGAATGGACCCCAAATCTATGTGACCTTGTAGAGGGTCGCTGGGACTATTAGAAAATAGTGAGGGTTAGAAAAATAGCCCACCCCAAGACCCTGAAAAGTGAGTGCAAAGTGCACTAAAGTTCCCCAAAGGACATAGAAGTCGTGATAGGGGAATTCTGCAGGAAAGACACAAACCAGCAATGCAACAACAATGGATTTCCAGTCGAGGGTACCTGTGGAACAAGGGGACCAAGTCCAAAAGTCACAAGCAAGTCGGAGATGGGCAGATGCCCAGGAAATGCCAGCTGTGGGTGCAAAGAAGCTGCTACTGGACAGTAGAAGCTGAGGATTCTGCAGGAACGACAAGGGCTAGAGACTTCCCCTTTGGAGGATGGATCCCCCACGCCGTGGAGAGTCGTGCAGAAGTGTTTTCCCGCCGAAAGACCGCCAACAAGCCTTGCTAGCTGCAAATCGTGTGGTTAGGGTTTTTGGATGCTGCTGTGGCCCAGGAGGGACCAGGATTTTGCCAATTGCGTCTGGGGACACAGGGGGCGTCGAGCAAGACAAGGAGCCCTCTCAGAAGCAGGCAGCACCCGCAGAAGTGCCGGAACAGGCACTACGAAGAAGAGTGAAACGGTGCTCACCCAAAGTTGCACAAAGGAGTCCCACGTCGCCAGAGACCAACTTAGAAAGTCGTGCAATGCAGGTTAGAGTGCCATGGACCCAGGCTTGGCTGTGCACAAAGGATTTCCGCCAGAAGTGCACAGGGGCCGGAGTAGCTGCAAAAGTCGCGGTTCCCAGCAATGCAGTCTGGTGTGTGGAGGCAAGGACTTACCTCCACCAAACTTGGACTGAAGAGTCACTGGACTGTGGGAGTCACTTGGACACAGTTGCTGGATTCAAGGGACCTCGCTCGTCGTGCTGAGAGGAGACCCAGGGTACCAGTGATGCAGTTCTTTGGTGCCTGCGGTTGCAGGGGGAAGATTCCGTCGACCCACGGGAGATTTCTTCGGAGCTTCTTGTGCAGAGAGGAGGCAGGCTACCCCCACAGCATGCACCACCAGGAAAACAGTCGAGAAGGCGGCAGGATCAGCGTTACAGAGTTGCAGTAGTCATCTTTGGTACTTTGTTGCAGTTTTGCAGGCTTCCAGCGTGGTCAGCAGTCGATTCCTTGGCAGAAGGTGAAGAGAGAGATGCAGAGGAACTCGATGAGCTCTTGCATTCGTTATCTAAGGAATTCCCCAAAGCAGAGACCCTAAATAGCCAGAAAAGAGGGTTTGGCTACTTAGGAGGGAGGATAGGCTAGCAACACCTGAAGGAGCCTATGAGGAGGAGTCTCTGACGTCACCTGCTGGCCCTGGCCACTGTAGGAAAGTACCATCTTGCCTGGCATGTTACCCCCATTTTTCACTGTATATATGTTGTTTTAGTTGTATGTGTCACTGGGACCCTGTCATCCAGGGCCCCAGTGCTCATAAGTGTGCCTGAATGTGTTACCTGTGTAGTGACTAACTGTCTCACTGAGGCTCTGCTAATCAAAACCTCAGTGGTTATGCTCTCTCATTTCTTTCCAAATTGTCACTAACAGGCTAGTGACCAATTTCACCAATTTACATTGGCTTACTGGAACACCCTTATAATTCCCTAGTATATGGTACTAAGGTAACCAGGGTATTGGGGTTCCAGGAGATCCCTATGGGCTGCAGCATTTCTTTTGCCACCCATAGGGAGCTCTGACAATTCTTACACAGGCCTGCCACTGCAGCCTGAGTGAAATAACGTCCACGTTATTTCACAGCCATTTTACACTGCACTTAAGTAACTTATAAGTCACCTATATGTCTAACCTTTACCAAGTAAAGGTTAGGTGCAAAGTTACTTAGTGTAAGGGCACCCTGGCACTAGCCAAGGTGCCCCCACATTGTTCAGGGCCAATTCCCCGGACTTTGTGAGTGTGGGGACACCATTACACGCGTGCACTACATATAGGTCACTACCTTTATGTAGCTTCACAATGGTAACTCCGAATATGGCCATGTAACATGACTATGATCATGGAATTGCCCCCTCTATGCCATCCTGGCATAGTTGGCACAATCCCATGATCCCAGTGGTCTGTAGCACAGACCCTGGAATTGCCAAACTGCCTTTCCTGGGGTTTCACTGCAGCTGCTGCTGCTGCCAACCCCTCAGACAGGCATCTGCCCTCCTGGGGTCCAGCCAGGCCTGGCCCAGGATGGCAGAACAAAGAACTTCCTCTGAGAGAGGGTGTTACACCCTCTCCCTTTGGAAAATGGTGTGAAGGCAGGGGAGGAGTAGCCTCCCCTAGCCTCTGGAAATGCTTTCTTGGGCACAGATGTGCCCAATTCTGCATAAGCCAGTCTACACCGGTTCAGGGGACCCCTTAGCCTGCTCTGGCGCGAAACTGGACAAAGGAAAGGGGAGTGACCACTCCCCTCACCTGCACCTCCCCTGGGAGGTGTCCAGAGCTCCTCCAGTGTGCTCCAGACCTCTGCCATCTTGGAAACAGAGGTGCTGCTGGCACACTGGACTGCTCTGAGTGGCCAGTGCCACCAGGTGACGTCAGAGACTCCTTCTGATAGGCTCCTTCAGGTGTTGCTAGCCTATCCTCTCTCCTAGGTAGCCAAACCCTCTTTTCTGGCTATTTAGGGTCTCTGTCTCTGGGGAAACTTTAGATAACGAATGCAAGAGCTCATCCGAGTTCCTCTGCATCTCTCTCTTCGCCTTCTGCCAAGGAATCGACTGCTGACCGCGCTGGAAGCCTGCAAAACTGCAACATAGTAGCAAAGACGACTACTGCAACTCTGTAACGCTGATCCTGCCGCCTTCTCGACTGTTTTCCTGGTGGTGCATGCTGTGGGGGTAGTCTGCCTCCTCTCTGCACTAGAAGCTCCGCAGAAATCTCCCGTGGGTCGACGGAATCTTCCCCCTGCAACCGCAGGCACCAAAAAGCTGCATTACAGGTCCCTTGGGTCTCCTCTCAGCACGACGAGCGAGGTCCCTCGAATCCAGCAACTCTGTCCAAGTGACTCCCACAGTCCAGTGACTCTTCAGTCCAAGTTTGGTGGAGGTAAGTCCTTGCCTCCCCACGCCAGACTGCATTGCTGGGAACCGCGACTTTTGCAGCTACTCCGGCCTCCGTGCACTTCCGGCGGAAATCCTTTGTGCACAGTCCAGCCTGGGTCCACGGCACTCTAACCTGCATTGCACGACCTCCTAAGTTGTTCTCCGGCGACGTGGGACTCCTTTGTGCGACTTCGGGTGAGCACCGTTTCACGCATCCTCGTAGTGCCTGTTTCTGGCACTTCTCCGGGTGCTACCTGCTGCTGAGAGGGCTCCTTGTCTTGCTCGACGTCCCCTCTCTCTCCTGACGCAATTTGCGACATCCTGGTCCTTCCTGGGCCACAGCAGCATCCAAAAACGCTTACCGCACGATTTGCAGCTAGCAAGGCTTGTTGGCGGTCTTTCGGCGGGAAAACACTTCTGCACGACTCTCCACGGCGAGAGGGATCCGTCCACCAAAGGGGAAGTCTCTAGCCCTTTTCGTTCCTGCAGAAACCTCAGCTTCTTCTGTCCAGTAGAAGCTTCTTTGCACCCACAGCTGGCATTTCCTGGGCATCTGCCCATCTCCGACTTGCTTGTGACTTTTGGACTTGGTCCCCTTGTTCCACAGGTACCCTAGATTGGAAATCCATAGTTGTTGCATTGTTGGTGTCTTTCCTGCATTATTCCCCTATCACGACTTCTTTGTCCTTTGGGGAACTTTAGTGCACTTTGCACTCACTTTTCAGGGTCTTGGGGTGGGCTATTTTTCTAACCCTCACTATTTTCTAATAGTCCCAGCGACCCTCTACAAGGTCACATAGGTTTGGGGTCCATTCGTGGTTCGCATTCCACTTTTGGAGTATATGGTTTGTGTTGCCCCTATCCCTATGTTTCCCCATTGCATCCTATTGTAACTATACATTGTTTGCACTGTTTTCTAAGACTATACTGCATATTTTTGCTATTGTGTATATATATCTTGTGTATATTTCCTATCCTCTCACTGAGGGTACACTCTAAGATACTTTGGCATATTGTCATAAAAATAAAGTACCTTTATTTTTAGTATAACTGTGTATTGTGTTTTCTTATGATATTGTGCATATGACACTAAGTGGTACTGTAGTAGCTTCACACGTCTCCTAGTTCAGCCTAAGCTGCTCTGCTAAGCTACCATTATCTATCAGCCTAAGCTGCTAGACACCCTATACACTAATAAGGGATAACTGGGCCTGGTGCAAGGTGCAAGTACCCCTTGGTACTCACTACAAGCCAGTCCAGCCTCCTACATTGGTTGTGCAGTGGTGGGATAAGTGCTTGAGACTACTTACCACTCTTGTCATTGTACTTTTCATAAGAGAAAAATATACAAAACAAGGTCAGTGTATATACACATAGCCAAAAAGTTTTGCATTTCCTCTTTTCACTCTTTTCTAAGTGCTGAAAAGTACTTCTAAACTTTCAAAAAGTTCTTAAAAGTTTAAAAAGTTTTTTCTGTCTTTCCAAAAAGTTCTGAAAACTTTTTTTTTCTCTTTTTCTATCACTTTAACTCTCTCTAAAAAATGTCTGGCACAGGCCAAAATGTTGATCTGTCCAAACTTGCATATGACAACCTTAGCTGGAAAAGAGCAAGGAGTCTCTGTATAGAGAGAGGTTTGAGTGTAGGGAAGAATCCTTCCTTGGAACTGTTACTTAACATGCTTAGAGAACAGGATAAGGCCATAGGTGCCTCATCTGTTGAAAAAGTACCTAATAGTTCCCAATCTGATTCAGGGACTCCCCCAGGAAAAGATTCAGGAAAGAAACTTCCTAGCCTGCCCATTACTAGACAATCTAGCATAGATGGTAATGATGATGAGCCACACCATATAAATAGTGTTGTCTCACATCATAGCAAAAGCATTTATTCTCACCATACTGGTAGTAATGTTTCTGTAAACCAAGCTGTTAGGGTGGCTTCTGTAAGGGACAGGTCTCCTTCTGTTCATTCCCATCATAGCTCTGTTTCTAGAAATGTCCCTCCCACCAACCCTGATGACAGAATGTTAGAGAGGGAACTCAATAAGTTGAGGGTGGAACAAACCAGACTGAAGCTTAAAAAGCAACAGCTGGATTTGGATAGACAGTCTTTTGAATTAGAGAAGGAAAGACAGAAGTTGGGTTTAGATACCCATGGTGGCAGCAGCAGTATTCCCCATAGTCATCCTGCAAAAGAGCATGATTCCAGGAATCTGCACAAGATAGTTCCCCCTTATAAGGAGGGGGATGACATTAACAAGTGGTTTGCTGCACTTGAGAGGGCCTGTGTTGTACAGGATGTCCCTCAAAGGCAGTGGGCTGCTATCCTATGGCTATCATTTAGTGGAAAAGGTAGGGATAGGCTCCTTACTGTGAAAGAAAATGATGCTAATAATTTCCAAGTTCTTAAGAATGCACTCCTGGATGGTTATGGCTTAACCACTGAACAGTACAGGATAAAGTTCAGAGAGACCAAAAAGGAGTCTTCACAAGACTGGGTTGATTTCATTGACCATTCAGTGAAGGCCTTGGAGGGGTGGTTACATGGCAGTAAAGTTACTGATTATGACAGCCTGTATAACTTAATCCTGAGAGAGCATATTCTTAATAATTGTGTGTCTGATTTGTTGCACCAGTACATGGTAGACTCTGATCTGACCTCTCCCCAAGAATTGGGAAAGAAGGCAGACAAATGGGTCAGAACAAGAGTGAACAGAAAAGTTCATACAGGGGGTGACAAAGATGGCAACAAAAAGAAGGATGGTAAGTCTTCTGACAAGGGTGGGGACAAATCTAAAAATTAGTCTTCATCAGGCCCACAAAAACACTCTGGTGGGGGTGGTGGGTCCAAATCCTCCTTTAATCAGAACAAGGAAAAGAAACCATGGTGCTATTTATGTAAAATAAAAGGCCATTGGACAACAGATCCCAGTTGTCCAAAGAAAGGCACCACTGCTCCTACCACTACAACCCCTACTGCTACACCTAGTGTCCCTACTAATAGCAGTGGTGGTGGGAGCAAACCTACTAATAGCCAATCCAAGGGAGTAGCTGGGCTCACTTTTGGTAACTTAGTTGGGGTTGGTCTGATTAGGGAGACCACAGAGGCTACTTTAGTCTCTGAAGGGGCTATTGATTTAGCCACTTTGGTTGCTTGCCCCCATAACTTGGAGAAGTACAAGCAACTAACCCTAATAAATGGTGTTGAGGTCCAGGCCTACAGGGACACAGGTGCCAGTGTCACAATGGTGATTGAGAAACTGGTGCACCCTGAACAACACATACTTGGACACCAGTACCAAGTAACCGATGCTCACAACATAACACAAAGCCACCCCATGGCTGTTGTAAATCTCAACTGGGGGGGGGTAACTGGTCCAAAGAAAGTTGTGGTAGCTTCAGATTTACCTGTAGACTGTCTATTAGGGAATGATTTGGAGACATCAGCTTGGTCAGATGTGGAGTTGGAGGCCCATGCAGCAATGCTGGGCATCCCAGGGCATATTTGTGCTTTGACAAGGGCTCAGGCCAAAAAGCAAAAAGGACAGGGAAGCTTGGATCCTGGAACAATGGACCAAGTGCTCCCTAAAGCTAGGGCTAGTAGAAGCAAACCACTTCCTACTATCCCTCCCTCTACAGTGGATTCTACTTCTGAGGAAGAAGAATTCCCTCCCTGTGCAGAACCTACACCAGAGGAGCTGGAAGCAGACACTGCTGAGCTTTTGGGTGAAGGGGGGCCTGCCAGAGAGGAGCTGAGTGTGGCACAGCAAACCTGTCCCACATTAGAGGGTCTCAGACAGCAAGCTGTCAAACAGGCTAATGGGGATGTCAGTGACTCTCACAGAGTTTACTGGGAGGACAACCTCTTGTACACTGAGCATAGGGATCCTAAACCTGGAGCTGCCAGGAGATTAGTGATTCCTCAGGAGTACAGAAAGTTCCTCCTAACACTGGCACATGACATTCCCCTAGCTGGGCACCTGGGTCAAATGAAAACTTGGGACAGATTGGTTCCATTGTTTCATTGGCCTAGGATGTCTGAGGACACAAAGGAATTTTGTAAGTCCTGTGAAACCTGTCAAGCCAGTGGCAAGACAGGTGGCACCCCAAAGGCACCCCTTATCCCACTGCCTGTGGTTGGGGTTCCCTTTGAGAGGGTAGGGGTTGACATAGTTGGCCCCCTTGACCCTCCTACTGCTTCAGGCAATAGGTTTATCTTGGTGGTAGTGGACCATGCCACAAGATATCCTGAAGCAATTCCTTTAAGGACCACTACAGCTCCTGCAGTGGCAAAGGCCCTCCTGGGAATATTTTCCAGGGTGGGCTTCCCAAAGGAAGTAGTATCAGACAGAGGAAGCAATTTCATGTCTGCATACTTAAAGGCCATGTGGAAGGAGTGTGGTGTAACATACAAGTTCACAACACCCTATCATCCACAAACAAATGGACTGGTGGAGAGATTTAATAAAACTCTCAAAGGCATGATTATGGGTCTCCCTGAAAAACTCCGCAGGAGATGGGATATCCTTCTACCATGCCTCCTTTTTGCCTACAGGGAGGTACCCCAGAAAGGAGTGGGCTTCAGCCCCTTTGAACTTCTTTTTGGACACCCTGTTAGGGGTCCACTCACACTTGTAAAGGAGGGTTGGGAACAACCTTTAAAAGCTCCTAAGCAGGATATTTTGGATTATGTACTTGGCCTCAGATCAAGGATGGCTGAGTACATGAAAAAGGCCAGTAAAAACCGTCAGGCCAGCCAAGAGCTCCAGAAGCAATGGCATGATCAGAAGGCTGTTTTGGTTCAGTGCCAACCAGGGCAGAAAGTGTGGGTCTTGGAGCCTGTGGCCCCAAGAGCACTCCAAGATAAATGGAGTGGTCCCCACACAATTGTTGAAAAAAAGGGTGAAGTCACCTATTTAGTTGACTTAGGCACTGCAAGGAGTCCCCTTAGGGTACTCCATGTAAACCGCCTGAAACCCTACTATGACAGGGCTGATCTCACCCTGCTCATGGCAACTGATGAGGGACAGGAAGAAGACAGTGATCCTCTACCTGATCTCTTCTCTTCCACAGAACAAGATGCTCTAGTGGAAGGTGTAGTTTTGGCTGATTGTCTTACTGCTGAGCAGAAAGACCATTGCATAAATCTCCTAGATCAATTCTCTGAACTCTTCTCTACTGTGCCAGGTACCACTTCTTGGTGTGAGCACACTATAGATACTGGAGACAGTTTACCTGTCAAAAGTAAGATCTATAGGCAGCCTGACCATGTCAGAGACTGCATAAAGCAAGAGGTCCAGAAAATTTTAGAACTAGGAGTGGTTGTGCACTCTGAAAGTCCATGGGCTTCTCCTGTGGTACTTGTACCAAAACCCCATTCCAAAGATGGAAAGAAGGAAATGCGGTTTTGTGTAGACTATAGAGGTCTCAACCTTGTAACCAAAACTGATGCTCACCCTATACCCAGGGCAGATGAGCTCATAGATACACTGGCATCTGCCAAGTATCTAAGCACTTTTGATTTGACTGCAGGGTATTGGCAGATCAAATTGTCAGAAGATGCTAAACCTAAGACTGCATTTTCTACCATTGGAGGACATTACCAGTTTACTGTAATGCCTTTTGGTTTGAAAAATGCACCTGCCACTTTTCAGAGGTTGGTGAACACAGTCCTGCAAGGGCTGGAAGCTTTCAGTGCAGCATATTTGGACGATATAGCTGTCTTTAGCTCCAGCTGGGATGATCACCTGGTCCACCTATGGAAAGTTTTGGAGGCCCTGCAAAAGGCAGGCCTCACTATCAAGGCTTCAAAGTGCCAGATAGGGCAGGGTAAGGTGGTTTATCTGGGACACCTTGTTGGTGGGGAACAGATTGCACCACTTCAGGGGAAAATCCAAACAATTATTGATTGGATTCCCCCTACCACTCAGACTCAGGTGAGAGCCTTCCTAGGCCTCACTGGGTATTACAGGAGGTTCATTAAGAACTATGGCTCCATTGCAGCCCCTCTTAATGACCTCACATCCAAGAAAATGCCTAAAAAGGTATTATGGACAGCAAACTGTCAGAAAGCTTTTGAGGAGCTGAAGCAGGCCATGTGCTCTGCACCTGTCCTGAAAAGCCCTTGTTACTCTAAAAAATTATATGTCCAAACTGATGCATCTGAATTAGGAGTAGGGGCAGTCCTATCACAACTTAATTCTGAGGGCCAGGATCAACCTGTTGCTTTTATTAGTAGAAGGTTGACCCCTAGAGAAAAGCGTTGGTCTGCCATTGAGAGGGAGGCCTTTGCTGTGGTCTGGGCTCTGAAGAAGTTGAGGCCATACCTGTTTGGCACTCACTTCATTGTTCAGACAGACCACAAACCTCTACTTTGGCTAAAACAAATGAAAGGTGAAAATCCTAAATTGTTGAGGTGGTCCATATCCCTACAGGGAATGGACTATACAGTGGAACATAGACCTGGGAGTAGCCACTCCAATGCAGATGGACTCTCCAGATATTTCCACTTAGACAATGAAGACTCATCAGGTCATGGCTAGTCTTATTGTCCTTCGTTTGGGGGGGGGTTGTGTAGGAAAGTACCATCTTGCCTGGCATGTTACCCCCATTTTTCACTGTATATATGTTGTTTTAGTTGTATGTGTCACTGGGACCCTGGTAACCCAGGGCCCCAGTGCTCATAAGTGTGCCTGAATGTGTTACCTGTGTAGTGACTAACTGTCTCACTGAGGCTCTGCTAATCAGAACCTCAGTGGTTATGCTCTCTCATTTCTTTCCAAATTGTCACTGACAGGCTAGTGACCATTTTTACCAATTTACATTGGCTTACTGGAACACCCTTATAATTCCCTAGTATATGGTACTGAGGTACCCAGGGTATTGGGGTTCCAGGAGATCCCTATGGGCTGCAGCATTTCTTTTGCCACCCATAGGGAGCTCTGACAATTCTTACACAGGCCTGCCACTGCAGCCTGAGTGAAATAACGTCCACGTTATTTCACAGCCATTTTACACTGCACTTAAGTAACTTATAAGTCACCTATATGTCTAACCTTTACCTGGTAAAGGTTAGGTGCAAAGTTACTTAGTGTGAGGGCACCCTGGCACTAGCCAAGGTGCCCCCACATCGTTCAGAGCCAATTCCCTGAACTTTGTGAGTGCGGGGACACCATTACACGCGTGCACTACATATAGGTCACTACCTATATGTAGCTTCACAATGGTAACTCCGAATATGGCCATGTAACATGTCTATGATCATGGAATTGCCCCCTCTATGCCATCCTGGCATAGTTGGCACAAACCCATGATCCCAGGGGTCTGTAGCACAGACCCTGGTACTGCCAAACTGCCCTTCCTGGGGTTTCACTGCAGCTGCTGCTGCTGCCAACCCCTCAGACAGGCAGCTGCCCTCCTGGGGTCCAGCCAGGCCTGGCCCAAGATGGCAGAACAAAGAACTTCCTCTGAGAGAGGGTGTGACACCCTCTCCCTTTGGAAAATGGTGTGAAGGCAGGGGAGGAGTAGCCTCCCCCAGCCTCTGGAAATGCTTTGTTGGGCACAGAGGTGCCCAATTCTGCATAAGCCAGTCTACACCGGTTCAGGGGACCCCTTAGCCCTGCTCTGGCGCGAAACTGGACAAAGGAAAGGGGAGTGACCACTCCCCTGACCTGCACCTCCCCTGGGAGGTGTCCAGAGCTCCTCCAGTGTGCTCCAGACCTCTGCCATCTTGGAAACAGAGGTGCTGCTGGCACACTGGACTGCTCTGAGTGACCAGTGCCACCAGGTGACGTCAGAGACTCCTGCTGATAGGCTCCTTCAGGTGTTAGTAGCCTATCCTCTCTCCTAGGTAGCCAAACCCTCTTTTCTGGCTATTTAGGGTCTCTGTCTCTGGGGAAACTTTAGAAAACGAATGCAAGAGCTCATCCGAGTTCCTCTGCATCTCTCTCTTCACCTTCTGATAAGGAATCGACTGCTGACCGCGCTGGAAGCCTGCAAACCTGCAACATAGTAGCAAAGACGACTACTGCAACTCTGTAACACTGATCCTGCCGCCTTCTCGACTGTTTTCCTGCTTGTGCATGCTGTGGGGGTAGCCTGCCTCCTCTCTGCACCAGAAGCTCCGAAGAAATCTCCCGTGGGTCGACGGAATCTTCCCCCTGCAACCGCAGGCACCAAAAAGCTGCATTACCGGTCCCTTGGGTCTCCTCTCAGCACGACGAGCGAGGTCCCTCGAATCCAGCGACTCTGTCCAAGTGACCCCCACAGTCCAGTGACTCTTCAGCCCAAGTTTGGTGGAGGTAAGTCCTTGCCTCACCTCGCTGGGCTGCATTGCTGGGAACCGCGACTTTGCAGCTACTCCGGCCCCTGTGCACTTCCGGCGGAAATCCTTTGTGCACAGCCAAGCCTGGGTCCACGGCACTCTAACCTGCATTGCACGACTTTCTAAGTTGGTCTCCGGCGACGTGGGACTCCTTTGTGCAACTTCGGCGAGCACCGTTTCACGCATCCTCGTAGTGCCTGTTTCTGGCACTTCTCCGGGTGCTACCTGCTTCAGTGAGGGCTCTTTGTCTTGCTCGACGTCCCCTCTCTCTTCAGGTCCAATTTGCGACCTCCTGGTCCCTCCTGGGCCCCAGCAGCGTCCAAAAACGCCAAACGCACGATTTGCAGCTAGCAAGGCTAGTTGGCGTTCTTTCGGCGGGAAAACACTTCTGCACGACTCTCCACGGCGAGAGGGATCCGTCCACCAAAGAGGAAGTCTCTAGCCCTTTTCGTTCCTGCAGAAACCTCAGCTTCTTCTGTCCAGTAGAAGCTTCTTTGCACCCGCAGCTGGCATTTCCTGGGCAGCTGCCCATCTCCGACTTGCTTGTGACTTTTGGACTTGGTCCCCTTGTTCCACAAGTACCCTAGATTGGAAATCCACAGTTGTTGCATTGCTGGTTTGTGTCTTTCCTGCATTATTCCTCTAACACGACTACTTTGTCCTTAGGGGAACTTTAGTGCACTTTGCACTCACTTTTCAGGGTCTTGGGGAGGGTTATTTTTCTAACTCTCACTATTTTCTAATAGTCCCAGCGACCCTCTACAAGGTCACATAGGTTTGGGGTCCATTCGTGGTTCGCATTCCACTTTTGGAGTATATGGTTTGTGTTGCCCCTATCCCTATGTTTCCCCATTGCATCCTATTGTAACTATACATTGTTTGCACTGTTTTCCAAGACTATACTGCATATTTTTGCTATTGTGTATATATATCTTGTGTATATTTCCTATCCTCTCACTGAGGGTACACTCTAAGATACTTTGGCATATTGTCATAAAAATAAAGTACCTTTATTTTTAGTATAACTGTGTATTGTGTTTTCTTATGATATTGTGCATATGACACTAAGTGGTACTGTAGTAGCTTCACACGTCTCCTAGTTCAGCCTAAGCTGCTCTGCTAAGCTACCATTATCTATCAGCCTAAGCTGCTAGACACCCTATACACTAATAAGGGATAACTGGGCCTGGTGCAAGGTGCAAGTACCCCTTGGTACTCACTACAAGCCAGTCCAGCCTCCTACACCAGGGTGCCCACACACTAAGTAACTTTGCACCTAACCTTTACCAGGTAAAGGTTAGACATATAGGTGACTTATAAGTTACTTAAGTGCAGTGGTAAATGGCTGTGAAATAACGTGGACGTTATTTCATTCAGGCTGCAGTGGCAGGCCTGTGTAAGAATTGTTAGAGCTCCCTATGGGTGGCAAAAGAAATGCTGCAGCCCATAGGGATCTCCTGGAACCCCAATACCTCGGGTACCTCAGTACCATATAAAGGGAATTATAAGGGTGTTCCAGTGAGCCAATGTAAGTTGGTAAAATTGGTCACTAGCCTGTTAGTGACAATTTGAAAGAAATGAGAGAGCATAACCACTGAGGTTCTGGATAGCAGAGCCTCAGTGAGACAGTTAGTCATAACACAGGTAACACAGTCAGGCACACTTATGAGCACTGGGGCCCTGGCTGGCAGGGTCCCCAGTGACACATACAACTAAAACAACATATATACAGTGAAAAATGGGGGTAACATGCCAGGCAAGATGGTACTTTCCTACAGTCACCTATTGCGGAATCCCTGCTACTAAGCCAGTGGTCAGGTAAGCAGTCAAGTGTCTTTATTATTTGCTCAGCCACAGCCCCCATTGCATGTAATCTCTGCGATCTAGTCAACCATCAGCTAAACTTTAGTTTCTTTGCTGTTTTCATGGCTGCCAGGCAAATAGTACATAATCACTACTACTTAGCCAGCAGCTAGTAAATTTAGGGCCAGATTTAAGAGAAAATGACAGTGCGCCAAATTTGGCAGCATCACACACGTTATTTTCGCAACGCAGGGATGCACTGTATTTAATAGAATATGGCGCATTATGTTCCCCCCTGTGCTAGTGCTGAATTTGCTGCTGTGCAAGAACGGAGCAACCCTTGCACCATAGTACAAGGATGGGTGTGTTGAGGGGGAGATTGTTTTTGTGCAGGAAGTAACACCTCCCTGCACAAAAACAATCTTAAATTGCAAAAAGCAGCACACACAGAAAGAGAAAAAATTTGTAATTAAAGCATTTCTCCTTGTTGCGCCATGCTAGTGCCACCCCTGGGGTGGCGTTAGATTTTGGAGCTGCCTCAGGTTTACGAAAACACGTAAATCTGGGGCAGCGTCAAATTGCAATGCGTGTTGCTGTGGCACGCCCACAGCAACACCCATTGCACGCCCCTTACATGCAAAGTGCTGCATGTGAAGGGGCATTATTTACAAGGTGGTGTTAAGCCACAAAAAGTGGCTTACCACAACCTTGTAAATACAGTGTAGTGCATAGCACCACCGGATGTCACTAAGACTGACTCGCTGGTGGCGCTAGGGGCTCTTAGCCCCTCAATCTCCTGGCTGAGGTGCAAAATTTTTAAAAATCACCTATGCCATTTATTTCCTTATCAGTACATACTTTAAACAGTAAAGGTAAGACGAAAACACTTTAAAATGTATTGTACACATCCCTAATGACTCCTGACTGAAAAAGGAAATAAAGAGAGAAAGGCAATGTTAAAAATGAATACTACTAAAAACTTCGTCCTGGCCTTTGCAGAAAGTTAAAAGAGATTAGGTAGCCGGTATTTTTCTCTGGTAAAGGTGCCAGCCGTACCGTTACTCCTAGTGTTGATTTTGCCAATCTGCACATTAGCCTGAGAATCTGCAGATGAGCTGGTTGGAGAATGCTTTACACTATTCAAAATAATGAGATAATTTTTCACAGAACCAGAAATAACGTGTTTTAACAATCCTACCTCCCACCAAACTGGTAACAAAAATGAAGAGGAGGACGCCGGACAATTGATCCGGTCCGTAGACCGGTTTTTCCACTGTGGTATTTAGTTTCTCAGTTGGTTCAGATAACGTTTCGTTCATTGTATTTACTCCCACGCCTCTTTTTGAAACCTTCAAAAGCCACTTGTGAGTGCGACTGGCTGCTTCCTGTTGCGCAACCGCAGCAGAAAACGTTGAGTGTCTCTGTTCAAATCCAACGAGACTCTTACCCACCAACCGCCACACCCGTCAACCTCCTCTGCCGCCAGTATCACGCTGGGGAAGTTCGACCAAGGAGGCAAAATGGAGAAAACTCCACATAGTATCTGCGACAGTGCTGATAGGGAAAGAGTTGTGTGTTTGCTGAACTTTTTCAACAAAAAACGTATGTTAAATTGAGCCCCGAAAATAGCCGTCTAGAAGAATGCAAACGTGCGTAAAGGACATACGTTTGAAAAATGGGAATAATTTCTCGCGCTGCACAAGTGGCGCTTATATTATTATTATTTTAGAGATATAATACCCGTAAACATGTTGTAATCTGATTTTTAAGTAAAACAGACTAAGGGCCAAATGTACAAACTCTTTTTCCCATAGAATGGGGAAAAACCTTTGCTACATCTGGCCCTAAGTTTCTGGTCAAAGTGGCAATTTTGCGGACGTAATCCAACAATACTTTTCATTGTATACCTGAAAAATTAAGTAGCTGACAAACCTGCACCGGAGTACATTTGCGCTGGCTGTATTTCATGAACTTAGGGCTAGATGTAGGAAGAAATGGGTTTGCGAGTCGCAAACCCATATGCAGGATGGTGTCCCTGACACCATCTGCAGATCGCAAGGGGGTTGCAAAGACCCACCTCATTGATATTAATGAGGTGGGTCGCAATTTGCGACCCCCTTGCGATTCGCTGCACTCACAGGGATGGTACCCTGCTGGAGACAGCAGACCACCATGTCTGTGACTGCGTTTTAATAAAGCAGTTTTCTTTTTTGCATTGCATCCCGTTTTCCTTAAAGGAGAAGGAGTTGCAATACACTAGAGAAAATTAAACTTCTTTGTTTCATTTTTTCAGAGCCATTCACAAAGGGGAAAGGGTCCCATAGGGACCACTTCCCTTTTGCAAATGGGTTAGCACCCATCTCACATGGATGCTAACTGCGCATTGCTTTGCGACGAGTTCGCCTTCACAAAGTGTAGGAAAGTACCATCTTGCCTGGCATGTTACCCCCATTTTTCACTGTATATATGTTGTTTTAGTTGTATGTGTCACTGGAACCCTGCCAGCCAGGGCCCCAGTGCTCATAAGTGTGCCTGAATGTGTTACCTGTGTAGTGACTAACTGTCTCACTGAGGCTCTGCTAACCAGAACCTCAGTGGTTATGCTCTCTCATTTCTTTCCAAATTGTCACTAACAGGCTAGTGACCAATTTTTCCAATTCACATTGGCTTACTGGAACACCCTTATAATTCCCTAGTATATGGTACTGAGGTACCCAGGGTATTGGGGTTCCAGGAGATCCCTATGGGCTGCAGCATTTCTTTTGCCACCCATAGGGAGCTCTGACAATTCTTACACAGGCCTGCCACTGCAGCCTGAGTGAAATAACGTCCACGTTATTTCACAGCCATTTTACACTGCACTTAAGTAACTTATAAGTCACCTATATGTCTAACCTTTACCTGGTAAAGGTTAGGTGCAAAGTTACTTAGTGTGAGGGCACCCTGGCACTAGCCAAGGTGCCCTCACATTGTTCAGGGCCAATTCCCCGGACTTTGTGAGTGCGGGGACACCATTACACGCGTGCACTACATATAGGTCACTACCTATATGTGGCTTCACAATGGTAACTCCGAATATGGCCATGTAACATGTCTATGCTCATGGAATTGCCCCCTCTATGCCATCCTGGCATAGTTGGCACAATCCCATGATCCCAGTGGTCTGTAGCACAGACCCTGGTACTGCCAAACTGCCTTACCTGGGGTTTCACTGCAGCTGCTGCTGCTGCCAACCCCTCAGACAGGCTTCTGCCCTCCTGGGGTCCAGCCAGGCCTGGCCCAGGATGGCAGAACAAAGGACTTCCTCTGAGAGGGGTTTTACACCCTCTCCCTTGGGAAAATGGAGTGAAGGCAGGGGAGGAGTAGCCTCCCCCAGCCTCTGGAAATGCTTTCATGGGCACATTTGGTGCCCATTTCTGCATAAGCCAGTCTACACCGGTTCAGGGACCCCTTAGCCCTGCTCTGGCGCAAAACTGGACAAAGGAAAGGGGAGTGACCACTTGTAGGAAAGTACCATCTTGCCTGGCATGTTACCCCCATTTTTCACTGTATATATGTTGTTTTAGTTGTATGTGTCACTGGGACCCTGGTAACCCAGGGCCCCAGTGCTCATAAGTGTGCCTGAATGTGTTACCTGTGTAGTGACTAACTGTCTCACTGAGGCTCTGCTAATCAGAACCTCAGTGGTTATTCTCTCTCATTTCTTTCCAAATTGTCACTAACAGGCTAGTGACCATTTTTACCAATTTACATTGGCTTACTGGAACACCCTTATAATTCCCTAGTATATGGTACTGAGGTACCCAGGGTATTGGGGTTCCAGGAGATCCCTATGGGCTGCAGCATTTCTTTTGCCACCCATAGGGAGCTCTGACAATTCTTACACAGGCCTGCCACTGCAGCCTGAGTGAAATAACGTCCACGTTATTTCACAGCCATTTACCACTGCACTTAAGTAACTTATAAGTCACCTATATGTCTAACCTTTACCTGGTAAAGGTTAGGTGCAAAGTTACTTAGTGTGAGGGCACCCTGGCACTAGCCAAGGTGCCCCCACATTGTTCAGAGCCAATTCCCTGAACTTTGTGAGTGCGGGGACACCATTACACGCGTGCACTACATATAGGTCACTACCTATATGTAGCTTCACAATGGTAACTCCGAATATGGCCATGTAACATGTCTATGATCATGGAATTGCCCCCTCTATACCATCCTGGCATAGTTGGCACAATCCCATGATCCCAGTGGTCTGTAGCACAGACCCTGGTACTGCCAAACTGCCTTTCCTGGGGTTTCACTGCAGCTGCTGCTGCTGCCAACCCCTCAGACAGGCATCTGCCCTCCTGGGGTCCAGCCAGGCCTGGCCCAGGATGGCAGAACAAAGAACTTCCTCAGAGAGAGGGTGTTACACCCTCTCCCTTTGGAAAATGGTGTGACGGCAGGGGAGGAGTAGCCTCCCCCAGCCTCTGGAAATGCTTTCATGGGCAGAGATGGTGCCCATTTCTGCATAAGCCAGTCTACACCGGTTCAGGGACCCCTCAGCCCTGCTCTGGCGCGAAACTGGACAAAGGAAAGGGGAGTGACCACTCCCCTGAGCTGCACCTCCCCTGGGAGGTGCCCAGAGCTCCTCCAGTGTGCTCCAGACCTCTGCTATCTTGGAAACAGAGGTGCTGCTGGCACACTGGACTGCTCTGAGTGGCCAGGGCCAGCAGGTGACGTCAGAGACTCCTTCTGATAGGCTCCTTCAGGTGTTGCTAGCCTATCCTCTCTCCTAAGTAGCCAAACCCTCTTTTCTGGCTATTTAGGGTCTCTGCTTTGGGGAATTCCTTAGATAACGAATGCAAGAGCTCATCAGAGTTCCTCTGCATCTCTCTCTTCACCTTCTGCCAAGGAATCGACTGCTGACCGTGCTGGAAGCCTGCAAAACTGCAACAAAGTAGCTAAGACGACTACTGCAACTCTGTAACGCTGATCCTGCCGCCTTCTCGACTGTTTTCCTGGTGGTGCATGCTGTGGGGGTAGTCTGCCTCCTCTCTGCACTAGAAGCTCCGAAGAAATATCCCGTGGGTCGACAGAATCTTCCCCCTGCAACCGCAGGCACCAAAGAACTGCATTACCGGTACTCTGGGTCTCCTCTCAGCACGACGAGCGAGGTCCCTTGATTCCAGCAACTCTGTCCAAGTGACTCCCCTGTCCAGTGACTCTTCAGTCCAAGTTTGGTGGAGGTAAGTCCTTGCCTCCCCACGCCAGACTGCATTGCTGGGAACTGCGTCTTTTGCAGCTACTCCGGCCTCTGTGCACTTCCGGCGGAAATCCTTTGTGCACAGCCAAGCCTGGGTCCACGGCACTCTAACCTGCATTGCACGACTTTCTAAGTTGGTCTCCGGCGGCGTGGGACTACTTTGTGCAACTTTGGGTGAGCACCGTTTCACTCTTCTTCGTAGTGCCGGTTCCGGCACTTCTGTGGGTGCTGCCTGCATCTGAGAGGGCGCCTTGTCTTGCTCGACGCCCCCTCTGTCCCCAGACACAATTTGCGACATCCTGGTCCCTCCTGGGCCACAGCAGCATCCAAAAACCCTACCCGCACGATTTGCAGCTAGCAAGGCTTGTTGGCAGTCTTTTGGCGGGCAAACACTTCTGCACGACTCTCCACGGCGTGGGGGATCCATCCTCCAAAGGGGAAGTCTCTAGCCCTTGTTGTTCCTGCAGAATCCTCAGCTTCTACTGTCTAGTAGCAGCTTCTTTGCACCCACAGCTGGCATTTCCTGGGCATCTGCCCATCTCCGACTTGCTTGTGACTTTTGGACTTGGTCCCCTTATTCCACAGGTACCCTCGACTGGAAATCCATCGTTGTTGCATTGCTGGTTTGTGTCTTTCCTGCAGAATTCCCCTATCACGACTTCTATGTCCTTTTGGGAACTTTAGTGCACTTTGCACTCACTTTTCAGGGTCTTGGGGTGGGCTATTTTTCTAACCCTTACTATTTTCTAATAGTCCCAGCGACCCTCTAGAAGGTCACATAGGTTTGGGGTCCATTCGTGGTTCGCATTCCACTTTTGGAGTATATGGTTTGTGCTGCCCCATCCCTATGTGTCCCCATTGCATCCTATTGTAACTATACATTGTTTGCACTGTTTTCTAAGACTATACTGCATATTTTTGGTATTGTGTACATATATCTTGTGTATATTTGCTATCCTCATACTGAGGGTACACTCTAAGATACTTTGGCATATTGTCATAAAAATAAAGTACCTTTATTTTTAGTATATCTGTGTATTGTGTTTTCTTATGATATTGTACAAGTGATACTAGTGGTTCTGTAGGAGCTTCACTCGTCTCCTAGTTCAGCCTAAGCTGCTATGCTAAGCTACCATTATCTATCAGCCTTTGCTGCTAGAAACCCTATACACTAATAAGGGATAACTGGGCCTAGTGCAAGGTATAAGTACCCCTTGGTACTCACTACAAGCCAGTCCAGCCTCCTATATACTGGAACACCCTTATAATTCCCTAGTATATGGTACTGAAGTACCCAGGGTATTGGTGTTCCAGGAGATCCCTATGGCTGCAGCATTTCTTTTGCCACCCATAGGGAGCTCTGACAATTCTTACACAGGCCTACCACTGCAGCCTGAGTGAAATAACGTCCCCGTTATTTCACAGCCATTTACCACTGCACTTAAGTAAGTTATAAGTCACCTATATGTCTAACCTTTACCTGGTAAATGTTAGGTGCAAAGTTACTTAGTGTGAGGGCACCCTGGCACTAGCCAAGGTGCCCCCACATTGTTCAGGGCAAATTCCCCGGACTTTGTGAGTGCAGGGACACCATTACACGCGTGCACTACACATAGGTCACTACCTATGTGTAGCTTCACAATGGTAACTCCGAATATGGCCATGTAACCTGTCTATGATCATGGAATTGCCCCCTCTATGCCATCCTGGCATAGTTGGCACAATCCCATGATCCCAGTGGTCTGTAGCACAGACCCTGGTACTGCCAAACTGCCTTTTCAGGGGTTTCACTGCAGCTGCTGCTGCTGCCAACCCCTCAGACAGGTTTCTGCCCTCCTGGGGTCCAGCCAGGCTTGGCCCAGGATGGCAGAACAAAGGACTTCCTCTGAGAGAGGCTGTTACACCCTCTCCCTTTGGAAAATGGTGTGAAGGCAGGGGAGGAGTAGCCTCCCCCAGCCTCTGGAAATGCTTTCATGGGCCCAGATGGTGCCCATTTCTGCATAGGCCAGTCTACACCGGTTCAGGGACCCCTCAGCCCTTCTCTGGCGCGAAACTGGACAAAGGAAAGGGGAGTGACCACTCCCCTGACCTGCACCTCCCCTGGGAGGTGCCCAGAGCTCCTCCAGTGTGCTCCAGACCTCTGCCATCTTGGAAACAGAGGTGCTGCTGGTACACTGGACTACTCTGAGTGGCCAGGGCCAGCAGGTGACGTCAGAGACTCCTTCTGATAGGCTCCTTCAGGTGTTGCTAGCCTATCCTCTCTCCTAAGTAGCCAAACCCTCTTTTCTGGCTATTTAGGGTCTCTGCTTTGGGGATTTCCTTAGATAACGAATGCAAGAGCTCATCAGAGTTCCTCTGCATCTCTCTCTTCACCTTCTGCCAAGGAATCGACTGCTGACCGCGCTGGAAGCCTGCAAAACTGCAACAAAGTAGCGAAGATGACTACTGAAACTCTGTAACGCTGATCCTGCCGCCTTCTCAACTGTTTTCCTGGTGGTGCATGCTGTGGGGGTAGTGTGCCTCCTCTCTGCACTAGAAGCTCAGAAGAAATCTCCTGTGGGTAGAAGGAATCTTCCCCCTGCAACCGCAGGCACCAAAGAACTGCATTACCGGTACCCTGGGTCTCCTCTCAGCACGACGAGCGAGGTCCCTTGAATCCAGCAACTCTGTCCAAGTCACTCCCACAGTCCAGTGACTCTTCAGTCCAAGTTTGGTGGAGGTAAGTCCTTGCCTCCCCACGCCAGACTGCATTGCTGGGAACCGCAACTTTTGCAGCTACTCCGGCCTCTCTGCACGTCCGGTGGAAATCCTTTGTGCACAGCCAAGCCTGGGTCCACGGCACTCTAACCTGCATTGCACGACTTTCTAAGTTGTCCTCCTGCAGCGTGGGACTCCTTTGTGAAACTTCGGGTGAGCACTGTTTCACTCTTCTTCGTAGTGCCTGTTCCGGCACTTTTGCGGGTGCTGCCTGCATCTGAAAGGCTCCTTGTCTTGCTCGATGCCCCCTCTGTCCCCAGACGCAATTGGCGACATCTTGGTCCCTCCTGGGCCACAGCAGCATCCAAAAACCCTAACCGCACGATTTGCAGCTAGCAAGACCTATTGGCGGTCTTTCGGCAGGAAAACACTTCTGCACGACTCTCCACGGCGTGCGGGATCCATCCTCCAAAGGGGAAGTTTCTAGCCCTTGTCGTTCCTGCAGAATCCTCAGCTTCTACTGTCCAGTAGCAGCTTTTTTACACCCACAGCTGGCATTTCCTGGGCATCTGCCCATCTCCGACTTGCTTGTGAGTTTTGGACTTGGTCCCCTTGTTCCACAGGTACCCTCGACTGGAAATCCATCGTTGTTGCATTGCTGGTTTGTGTCTTTCCTGCAGAATTCCCCTATCACGACTTCTGTGCTCTTTGGGCAACTTTAGTGCACTTTGCACTCACTTTTCAGGGTCTTGGTGTGGCTATTTTTCTAACCCTTACTATTTTCTAATAGTCCCAGCGACCCTCTACAAGGTCACATAGGTTTGGGGTCCATTCGTGGTTCGCATTCCACTTTTGGAGTATATGGTTTGTGTTGCCCCTATCCCTATGTGTCCCCATTGCATCCTATTGTAACTATACATTGTTTGCACTGTTTTCTAAGAGTATACTGCATATTTTTGGTATTGTGTACATATATCTTGTGTATATTTGATATCCTCATACTGAGAGTACACTCTGAGATACTTTGGCATATTGTCATAAAAATAAAGTACCTTTATTTTTAGTGTATCTGTGTATTGTGTTTTCTTATGATATTGTGCAAGTGACACTAGTGGTACTGTAGGAGCTTCACTCGTCTCCTAGTTCAGCCTAAGCTGCTCTGCTAAGCTACCATTATCTATCAGCCTAAGCTGCTAGACACCCTATACACTAATAAGGGATACCTGGGCCTGGTGCAAGGTGTAAGTACCCCTTGGTACTCACTACAAGCCAGTCCATCCTCCTACACCTTGATAGCTGCAAGGGTCGCGGTTAGGGTTTTTGGATGCTGCTGTGGCCCAGGAGGGACCAGGATGTCGCCAATTGCTTGAGGAGACAGAGGGGGCGTGTAGGAAAGTACTATCTTGCCTGGCATGTTACCCCCATATTTCACTGTATATATGTTGTTTTAGTTGTATGTGTCACTGGGACCCTGCCAGCCATGGCCCCAGTGCCCCACGCGGCAGGTAGGGAGAGCTTTTGCGCCTTACCTACGCTTATGTGCCTACAGCTATCTATTTCTCTGGTTGAAGAAAAATGCAAAAAGGGTTAAAAGCTAAAAATTGAATTTGAATTTGATTGTCCCACAGAATACGTGTGTACAGTGTGTATTCTGACTAATGAAATACTCGTTTTAATTGTTTTTTTGAAATTGTTTTTATTTGTATGAATTTCGCTATTGAAGACAAGCTGGTTTAATACTAAATCTGTTTTAAATCTGTTTTTAAATAAGCGACTCTATACAGTAGCAACGTTAAAATCATATTCAATAGAGGACGCTTCTTGGAGACAAGAAGCGGAAAACGGCCGCCATTTTGGAGGTTGGCATTCTAGTTTCTTTCAGGAAACTATTTAAACAGTACATGACCGCAGCGCGCAGCGGCAGGTAGGGAGAGCTTTTGCGCCTTACCTACGCTTATGTGCCTACAGCTATCTATTTCTCTGGTTGAAGAAAAGTGCAAAAAGGGTTAAAAGCTAAAAATTTAATTTGAATTTGATTGTCCCACAGAATACGTGTGTACAGTGTGTATTCTGATTAATGAAATACTCGTTTTAATTGTTTTTTTGAAATTGTTTTTATTTGTATGAATTTCGCTATTGAAGACAAGCTGGTTTAATACTAAATCTGTTTTAAATCTGTTTTTAAATAAGCGCCTCTATACAGTAGCAACGTTAAAATAATATTCAATAGAGGACGCTTCTTGGAGACAAGAAGCGGAAAACGGCCGCCATTTTGGAGGTTGGCATTCTAGTTTCTTTCAGGAAACTATTTAAACAGTACATGACCGCGGCGCGCAGCGGCAAGTAGGGAGAGCTTTTGCGCCTTACCTACGCTTATGTGCCTACAGCTATCTATTTCTCTGGTTGAAGAAAAGTGCAAAAAGGGTTAAAAGCTAAAAATTGAATTTGAATTTGATTGTCCCAAAGAATACGTGTGTACAGTGTGTATTCTGACTAATGAAATACTCGTTTTAATTGTTTTTTTGAAATTGTTTTTATTTGTATGAATTTCGCTATTGAAGACAAGCTGGTTTAATACTAAATCTGTTTTAAATCTGTTTTTAAATAAGCGACTCTATACAGTAGCAACGTTAAAATCATATTCAATAGAGGACGCTTCTTGGAGACAAGAAGCGGAAAACGGCCGCCATTTTGGAGGTTGGCATTCTAGTTTCTTTCAGGAAACTATTTAAACAGTATATGACCGCGGCGCGCAGCGGCAGGTACGGAGAGCTTTTGCGCCTTACCTACGCTTATGTGCCTACAGCTATCTATTTCTCTGGTTGAAGAAAAGTGCAAAAAGGGTTAAAAGCTAAAAATTGAATTTGAATTTCATTGTCCCACAGAATACGTGTGTACAGTGTGTATTCTGACTAATGAAATACTCGTTTTAATGGTTTTTTTAAAATTGTTTTTATTTGTATGAATTTCGCTATTGAAGACAAGCTGGTTTAATACTAAATCTGTTTTAAATCTGTTTTTAAATAAGCGACTCTATACAGTAGCAACGTTAAAATCATATTCAATAGAGGACGCTTCTTGGAGACAAGAAGCGAAAAACGGCCGCCATTTTGGAGGTTGGCATTCTAGTTTCTTTCAGGGAACTATTTAAACAGTACATGACCGCGGCGCGCAGCGGACGCGCGCAGCGGGCGCGCCGCTGGCGCGCCGCTGGCGCACCAAAGGCATGCCCGTCTGCGCCCGTCCGCGCCAGAACGAGCCAAGTGCCAAGTAATTATGCTCAAAATCACTTAGGGAAAGAAAGCATTACCTACTCAAGAAAAGATCTGTGCAGCTTGAATAATGTTCATTACAAGAGTTGTGGAAAGAGCTCTGACCTCTATAATGGTCAGTTTAGATGCCCTTCGTGTGCATGGTCATTCCAAGTTGACCTGCCCGACGAGAGGACAAGGGTTCTGACAATCTACCCATTTTCTTACTCAATTGCCGTTCGTTAGGAGCCCATACACTGGATATTCATCTCTTGGTGGAACAAAGAGAGCCTTTGGCCATGTTCCTGACTGAAACATGGCTGAATGAGAGCTCTGCGCCAGATATTGTAATGGCTCTTCCAAGCGGATATTAGATGAGTAGACTAGATAGACGTTCTAGAGGAGGTGGTATAGCAGTGATTTATAGAGATTCCTGTAAGATTACTACAGCACCCACTTCAATTAAAGATGGTGAAAGCATGTCTTTCTCCATCAATGTGAATCCTCATTATACTTTATCGGGGGTTCTAATCTATCGACCTCCAGGCCCTATGGGAGATTTTATGACTTCACTAGCGGAAAATATTTCACAAGCAATATATACTAAACCTAACTTTTTAGTGTTAGGAGATTTTAATTTACAGGCCGAAAAGATGGACAAGGCCTCGACTAGAATGTTGATTTCAGATATGATGGCCTGTGACTTAGTACAGTTAATTCAGGGACCTACTCACAACAGAGGACATACACTTGATTTAGTTTTCTCTAACGTATTACGTCTAGAATTTATATCGTCACTTCCACTTGCATGGACAGATCATTATCTGATAGAATTAGAATTATCTATTTTACAGCAGAGGTTTCCGAACACGGCCGCCTCTTCATGCAGAAGAAAGTGGCACAAACTAAAAGCCACTGAGTGGATTAAGGCACTCGAAAAAAAGAAGCCAGGGCAGATAAATACAGACAATATATCAGACTTCACGCAATCCATGAATAAATGGATAGAGGACAGCTTGGATGATACAATACCTTTCTACTACACCAGAAATATAGGCCGAAAGAAATCGGCACCCTGGTTTAATGATCGCCTCCTAGAGAAGAAAAGAGGCTGTAGGAAACTAGAAAGGAAATGGAGATATACTCAAGATGACTCTATCAAAAAGGAGTATAAGACTATGATTCGAGAGTATCACTCAGAAATTCGGGAAACCCAGGCGACATATTATGCTGGAAAAATTGAGGCAGCAGCTAACTCATCTAAAGAGATATTTAATGCTTTAAAAGACCTCATTAATCCCACCGAGGAAGTAGAAAATAGGGATTTTCCACAGCAACACGTAGAGGATCTGGCAAGCTTCTTTCTGAGCAAAATTCAGAATATTTATGAAACATTTCCTAATTCTCAAAGCAAAGCACAGGAGATGGGGCATCAGGAAGAGCAGGAGGACATCCGCTTTACAAATTTTATGCCCATTAGGTTGGATATAGTGGAAAAATCATTGAATTCAATAAAATCAGGATCCCCGTTGGACCCTGCGCCCCCCCAGATTATAACTATGGGATTACCCATCTTAGGTCCATTAATCACTAAACTGATTAACACCTCATTAGTTTCTGGTAGGGTGCCAGATTCTTGGAAATAAGCAATTGTGAAACCTCTGCTGAAAAAACCCAAGGCAGATTCTAAAATATTGAATAATTATAGACCAATCTCGCTGCTACCCTTAATGGCTTAACTGACAGAGAAGCATGTACATAGCCAGTTGTCTACGCTTCTGGAGGAAGAAAAACTATTACATCATACTCAGATGGGTTTTAGGCCTAAACATGGAACAGAAACCGCACTGATTGCCATCACGGAGGAAGCAAAAAAAAGGATGGATAACGGATGTGAGACCGCGATCATCCTTTTAGATCTGAGCGCAGCATTTGATACAGTTGATCTAAGCATCCTTGCAACGAGATTACGGGATTGTGGAATCGCGGGCACGGCACTAGAATGGATCAACTCATATGTATATGGTAGATCCTTTCAGGTGCTGGATAGATCCTACATCTCTAAGCGCACCTTCAGTACTTGCGTTGTTCCTCAGGGGTCAGCGCTGAGTCCGCTACTCTTTAATGTTTATATGAGGCCTTTGGCAGGGATCGTAGAACCATTTGGAGTAAAATTGGTCTCATATGCAGATGATACCCAACTAGTTGTCTCCTTCTCGAAAGCCCGACCAGACCTGGGCATGGCACTAGGACCATGCCTGGAAGCAGTTGCTACATGGATGGCGGGTAGTAAAATGAAGCTTAATAATGATAAAACAGAGGTGATGTACTTTGGGAATAATAATAAGCCCTTAGTCATGTCCAGCAATCCAGTCGGAGCCTCCACTCTGCCTCCTCCCAAAAGCCTTATTAAAAGCTTGGGCATCTGGTTGGATCCTCTATTATCAATGGCACAACATGCTAATAGAATAGCAGGAACCTCATTTGCCCTGCTTAGGATGCTCAGAAAGGTTCTAACAATACTACCTTTTGTGGCTAGAAGATTGGTTATCCAGGCGGTGATAGGCTCGCGAATTGATTATGGCAACGCCTTGTTTATAGGATCTCCTAAATTTGTTATCCAAAAACTACAAAGAGTACAGAATGCCGCGGCACGCCTACTTTTAAACATCCCCAAACAACACTCTATAAGAGCAGGAATTGTCTCCTTACACTGGCTTCCGGTGGCAGAGAGGATTCAGTTTAAGGCCCTCTGTCATATTCACAGGGCCATCTTTAATAAGGGTCCTGAAATGCTCAAAACACTGGCACAGATTTATGTTCCAGCTAGGCCACTCAGATCCTCATCAACTAACCTGATCAAGGTACCGGTGGTTAGGAAGGCAAGATGGGGAGGAAGATCACTGGCATATCAAGGTGCTGTGTTGTGGAACAACCTGCCTCCTAGTATAAGATCCAACTCTCAAGAAACTTCCTTTAGGAAGGACCTGAAAACATGGTTATTTAAAACCTAAATTCTTCAACGAATAGAAATAGTTTCATCCTGGCGATGGCATTGGAAGCGCTACGAGGCCTTAGGGCAGTTAGGCGCTATATAAATATGAATAACATAACATAACATAACATAAGTGTGCCCTGTATGTGTTACCTGTGTTATGACTAACTGTCTCACTGAGGCTCTGCTATCCAGAACCTCAGTAGTTATGCTCTCTCATTTCTTTCCAAATTGTCACTAACAGGCTAGTGACCAATTTCACCAATTTACATTGGCATACTGGAACACCCTTAGAATTCCCTAGTATATGGTACTGAGGTACCCATGGTATTGGGGTTCCAGGAGATCCCTATGGGCTGCAGCATTTCTTTTGCCACCCATAGGGAGCTCTGACAATTCTTACACAAGCCTGCCACTGCAGCCTGAGTGAAATAATGTCCACGTTATTTCACAGCCATTTAACACTGCACTTAAGTAATTTATAAGTCACCTATATGTCTAACCTTTACCTGTTAAAGATTAGGTGCAAAGTTACTTAGTGTGTGGGCACCCTGGCACTAGCCAAGGTGCCCCCACATTGTTCAGGGCAAATTCCCCGGACTTTGTGAGTGTGGGGACACCATTACACGCATGCACTATACATAGGTCACTACCTATGTATAGCTTCACAATGGTAACTCCGCATACGGCCATGTAACATGTCTAAGATCATGGAATTGCCCCCTCTATGCCATCCTGGCATTGTTGGCACAATCCCATGATCCCACGGGTCTCTAGCACAGACCCGGGTACTGTCAAACTGCCTTTTCAGAGGTTTCACTGCAGCTGCTGCTGCTGCCAACCCCTCAGACAGTTTTCTGCCCTCCTGGGGTCCAGCCAGGCTTGGCCCAGGAAGGCAGAACAAAGGACTTCCTCAGAGAGAGGGTGTTACACCCTCTGCCTTTGGAAAAAGGTTTTAAGGCAGGGGAGGAGTAGCCTCCCCCAGCCTCTGGAAATGCTTTCATGGACACAGATGGTGCCCATTTCTGCATAAGCCAGTCTACACCATTTCAGGGACCCCTCAGCCCTGCTCTGGCGCGAAACTGGACAAAGGAAATTGCAGTGACCACTCCCCTGACCTGCACCTCCCCTGGGAGGTGCCCAGAGCTCCTCCAGTGTGTCCCAGACCTCTGCTATCTTTGAAACAGAGGTGTTTGTGGCATACTGGACTGCTCTGAGTGGCCAGTGCCAGCAGGTGACGTCTGAGACTCCTTCTGATAGGCTCCTTCAGGTGTTGCTAGCCTATCCTCTCTCCTAAGTAGCCAAACCCTCTTTTCTGGCTATTTAGGGTCTCTGCTTTGGGGAATTCCTTAGATAACTAATGCAAGAGCTCATAAGAGTTCCTCTGCATCTCTCTCTTCACCTTCTGCCAAGGAATCGACTGCTGACCGCACTGGAAGCCGGCAAAACTGCAACAAAATAGCAAAGACGACTACTGCGACACTGTAACGCTGATCCTGCCGCCTTCTCGACTGTTTTCCTGGTGGTGCATGCTGTGGGGGTAGTCTGCCTCCTCTCTGCACTAGAAGCTCCGAAGAAATCTCCTGTGGATCGACGGAATTGTCCCCCTGCAACCGCAGGCACCAAAGAACTGCATCACCGGTCCTCTGGGTCTCCTCTCAGCACAATGAGCGAGGTCCCTTGAACTCAGCAACTCTGTCCAAGTGACTCCCCAGTCCAGTGACTCTTCAGTCCAAGTTTGGTGGAGGTAAGTCCTTGCCTCCCCACGCCAGACTGCATTGCTGAGAACCGCATCTTTTGCAGCTACTCCGGCTCCTGTGCACTTTTCCAAGATTTCCTTTGTGCACTGCTAAGCCTGGGTCCACGGCACTCTAACCTGCATTGCACGACCCCCTGAGTTGTCCTCCGGCGGCGTGGGGCTCTCTTGTGCAACTTCGGGTGAGCACCGTTTCACTCCACTTCGTAGTGCCTGTTCCAGCACTTCTCCAGGTGCTGCCTGCTTCTGATAGCGCTCCTTGTCTTGCTGGATGCCCCCTCTGTCCCCTCCCGCAATTGGCGACATCGTGGTCCCTCCTGGGCCACAGCAGCATCCAAAAACCCCGACCGCAAGATTTGCAGCTAGCAAGGCTTCTTTACGGTCTTTCCGCTGTAGGAAAGTACCACCTTGCCTGGCATGTTACCCCCATTTTTCACTGTATATATGTTGTTTTAGTTGTATGTGTCACTGGGACCCTGGTAACCCAGGGCCACAGTGCTCATAAGTGTGCCTGAATGTGTTACCTGTGTAGCGACTAACTGTCTCACTGAGGCTCTGCTAATCAGAACCTCAGTGGTTATGCTCTCGCATTTCTTTCCAAATTGTCACTAACAGCCTAGTGACCATTTTTACCAATTTACATTGGCTTACTGGAACACCCTTATAATTCCCTAGTATATGGTACTGAGGTACCCAGGGTATTGGGGTTCCAGGAGATCCCTATGGGCTGCAGCATTTCTTTTGCCACCTATAGGGAGCTCTGACAATTCTTACACAGGCCTGCCACTGCAGCCTGAGTGAAATAACGTCCACGTTATTTCACAGCCATTTTACACTGCACTTAAGTAACTTATAAGTCACCTATATGTCTAACCTTTACCTGGTAAAGGTTAGGTGCAAAGTTACTTAGTGTGAGGGCACCCTGGCACTAGCCAAGGTGCCCCCACATTGTTCAGAGCCAATTCCCTGAACTTTGTGAGTGCGGGGACACCATTACACGCGTGCACTACATATAGGTCACTACCTATATGTAGCTTCACAATGGTAACTCCGAATATGGCCATGTAACATGTCTATGATCATGGAATTGCCCCCTCTATGCCATCCTGGCATAGTTGGCACAATCCCATGATCCCAGTGGTCTGTAGTACAGACCCTGGTACTGCCAAACTGCCCTTCCTGGGGTTTCACTGTAGCTGCTGCTGCTGCCAACCCCTCAGACAGGCAGCTGCCCTCCTGGGGTCCAGCCAGGCCTGGCCCAGGATGGCAGAACAAAGAACTTCCTCTGAGAGAGGGTGTGACACCCTCTCCCTTTGGAAAATGGTGTGAAGGCAGGGGAGGAGTAGCCTCCCCCAGCCTCTGGAAATGCTTTGTTGGGCACAGATGTGCCCAATTCTGCATAAGCCAGTCTACACCGGTTCAGGGACCCCTTAGCCCCTGCTCTGGCGCGAAACTGGACAAAGGAAAGGGGAGTGACCACTCCCCTGACCTGCACCTCCCCTGGGAGGTGTCCAGAGCTCCTCCAGTGTGCTCCAGACCTCTGCCATCTTGGAAACAGAGGTGCTGCTGGCACACTGGACTGCTCTGAGTGGCCAGTGCCACCAGGTGACATCAGAGACTCCTGCTGATAGGCTCCTTCAGGTGTTACTAGCCTATCCTCTCTCCTAGGTAGCCAAACCCTCTTTTCTGGCTATTTAGGGTCTCTGTCTCTGGGGAAACTTTAGATAACGAATGCATGAACTCAGCCGAGTTCCTCTGCATCTCCCTCTTCACCTTCTGATAAGGAATCGACTGCTGACCGCGCTGGAAGCCTGCAAACCTGCAACATAGTAGCAAAGACGACTACTGCAACTCTGTAACGCTGATCCTGCCACCTTCTCAACTGTTTTCCTGCTTGTGCATGCTGTGGGGGTAGCCTGCCTCCTCTCTGCACCAGAAGCTCCGAAGAAATCTCCTGTGGGTCGACGGAATCTTCCCCCTGCAACCGCAGGCACCAAAAAGCTGCATTACTGGTCCCTTGGGTCTCCTCTCAGCACGACGAGCGAGGTCCCTCGAATCCAACGACTCTGTCCAAGTGACCCCCACAGTCCAGTGACTCTTCAGTCCAAGTTTGGTGGAGGTAAGTCCTTGCCTCACCTCGCTGGGCTGCATTGCTGGGAACCGCGACTTTGCAGCTACTCCGGCCCCTGTGCACTTCCGGCGGAAATCCTTTGTGCACAGCCAAGCCTGGGTCCACGGCACTCTAACCTGCATTGCACGACTTTCTAAGTTGGTCTCTGGCGACGTGGGACTCCTTTGTGCAACTTCGGCGAGCACCGTTTCATGCATCCTTGTAGCGCCTGTTTCTGGCACTTCTCTGGGTGCTACCGGCTTCAGAGAGGGCTCCTTTTCTTGCTCGACGTCCCTTCTCTCTGCTGGTCCAATTTGCGACCTCCTGGTCCCTCCTGGGCCCCAGCAGCGTCCAAAAACGCCAAACACACGATTTGCAGCTAGCAAGGCTTGTTGGCCTTCTTTTGGCGGGAAAACACTTCTGCACGACTCTCCAAGGCGAGAGGGATTTGTCCACCAAAGGGGAAGTCTCTAGCCCTTTTCGTTCCTGCATTAACCTCAGCTTCTTCTGTCCAGTCGAAGCTTCTTTGCACCCGCAGCTGGCATTTCCTGGGCATCTGCCCATCTCCGACTTGCTTGTGACTTTTGGACTTGGTCCCCTTGTTCCACAGGTACCCTAGATTGGAAATCCACAGTTGTTGCATTGCTGGTTTGTGTCTTTCCTGCATTATTCCTCTAACACGACTATTTTGTCCTTAGGGGAACTTTAGTGCACTTTGCACTCACTTTTCAGGGTCTTGGGGAGGGTTATTTTTCTAACTCTCACTATTTTCTAATAGTCCCAGCGACCCTCTACAAGGTCACATAGGTTTGGGGTCCATTCGTGGTTCGCATTCCACTTTTGGAGTATATGGTTTGTGTTGCCCCTATCCCTATGTTTCCCCATTGCATCCTATTGTAACTATACATTGTTTGCATTGTTTTCTAAGACTATACTGCATATTTTTGCTATTGTGTATATATATCTTGTGTATATTTCCTATCCTCTCACTGAGGGTACACTCTAAGATACTTTGGCATATTGTCATAAAAATAAAGTACCTTTATTTTTAGTATAACTGTGTATTGTGTTTTCTTATGATATTGTGCATATGACACTAAGTGGTACTGTAGTAGCTTCACACGTCTCCTAGTTCAGCCTAAGCTGCTCTGCTAAGCTACCATTATCTATCAGCCTAAGCTGCTAGACACCCTATACACTAATAAGGGATAACTGGGCCTGATGCAAGGTGCAAGTACCCCTTGGTACTCACTACAAGCCAGTCCAGCCTCCTACATTGGTTGTGCAGTGGTGGGATAAGTGCTTGAGACTACTTACCACTCTTGTCATTGTACTTTTCATAAGAGAAAAATATACAAAACAAGGTCAGTGTATATACACATAGCCAAAAAGTTTTGCATTTCCTCTTTTCACTCTTTTCTAAGTGCTGAAAAGTACTTCTAAACTTTCAAAAAGTTCTTAAAAGTTTAAAAAGTTTTTTTTCTGTCTTTCCAAAAAGTTCTGAAAACTTTTTTCTCTTTTTCTATCACTTTAACTCTCTCTAAAAAATGTCTGGCACAGGCCAAACTGTTGATCTGTCCAAACTTGCATATGACAACCTTAGCTGGAAAAGAGCAAGGAGTCTCTGTATAGAGAGAGGTTTGAGTGTAGGGAAGAATCCTTCCTTGGAACTGTTACTTAACATGCTTAGAGAACAGGATAAGGCCATAGGTGCCCCATCTGTTGAAAAAGTACCTAATAGTTCTCAATCTGATTCAGGGACTCCCCCAGGAAAAGATTCAGGAAAGAAACTTCCTAGCCTGCCCATTACTAGACAATCTAGCATAGATGGTAATGATGATGAGCCACACCAAATAAATAGTGTTGTCTCACATCATAGCAAAAGCATTTATTCTCACCATACTGGTAGTAATGTTTCTGTAAACCAAGCTGTTAGGGTGGCTTCTGTAAGGGACAGATCTCCTTCTGTTCATTCCCATCATAGCTCTGTTTCTAGAAATGTCCCTCCCACCAACCCTGATGACAGAATGTTAGAGAGGGAACTCAATAAGTTGAGGGTGGAACAAACCAGACTGAAGCTTAAAAAGCAACAGCTGGATTTGGATAGACAGTCTTTTGAATTAGAGAAGGAAAGACAGAAGTTGGGTTTAGATACCCATGGTGGCAGCAGCAGTATTCCCCATAGTCATCCTGCAAAAGAGCATGATTCCAGGAATCTGCACAAAATAGTTCCCCCTTATAAGGAGGGGGATGACATTAACAAGTGGTTTGCTGCACTTGAGAGGGCCTGTGTTGTACAGGATGTCCCTCAAAGGCAGTGGGCTGCTATCCTATGGCTATCATTTAGTGGAAAAGGTAGGGATAGGCTCCTTACTGTGAAAGAAAATGATGCTAATAATTTCCAAGTTCTTAAGAATGCACTCCTGGATGGTTATGGCTTAACCACTGAACAGTACAGGATAAAGTTCAGAGAGACCAAAAAGGAGTCTTCACAAGACTGGGTTGATTTCATTGACCATTCAGTGAAGGCCTTGGAGGGGTGGTTACATGGCAGTAAAGTTACTGATTATGACAGCCTGTATAACTTGATCCTGAGAGAGCATATTCTTAATAATTGTGTGTCTGATTTGTTGCACCAGTACTTGGTGGACTCTGATCTGACCTCTCCCCAAGAATTGGGAAAGAAGGCAGACAAATGGGTCAGAACAAGAGTGAACAGAAAAGTTCATACAGGGGGTGACAAAGATGGCAACAAAAAGAAGGATGGTAAGTCTTCTGACAAGGGTGGGGACAAATCTAAAAATGAGTCTTCATCAGGCCCACAAAAACACTCTAGTGGGGGTGGTGGGCCCAAATCCTCCTTTAATCAGAACAAGGAAAAGAAACCATGGTGCTATTTATGTAAAATAAAAGGCCATTGGACAACAGATCCCAGTTGTCCAAAGAAAGGCACCACAGCTCCTACCACTACAACCCCTACTGCTACACCTAGTGTCCCTACTAATAGCAGTAGTGGTGGGAGCAAACCTACTAATAGCCAATCCAAGGGAGTAGCTGGGCTCACTTTTGGTAATTTAGTTGGGGTTGGTCTGATTAGGGAGACCACAGAGGCTACTTTAGTCTCTGAAGGGGCTATTGATTTAGCCACTTTGGTTGCTTGCCCCCATAACTTGGAGAAGTACAAGCAACTAACCCTAATAAATGGTGTTGAGGTCCAGGCCTACAGGGACACAGGTGCCAGTGTCACAATGGTGATTGAGAAACTGGTGCACCCTGAACAACACATACTTGGACACCAGTACCAAGTAAACGATGCTCACAACATAACACAAAGCCACCCCATGGCTGTTGTTAATCTCAACTGGGGGGGGGTTACTGGTCCAAAGAAAGTTGTGGTAGCTTCAGATTTACCTGTAGACTGTCTATTAGGGAATGATTTGGAGACATCAGCTTGGTCAGATGTGGAGTTGGAGGCCCATGCAGCAATGCTGGGCATCCCAGGGCATATTTTTGCTTTAACAAGGGCTCAGGCCAAAAAGCAAAAAGGACAGGGAAGCTTGGATCCTGGAACAATGGACCAAGTGCTCCCTAAAGCTAGGGCTAGTAGAAGCAAACCACTTCCTACTATCCCTCCCTCTACAGTGGATTCAACTTCTGAGGAAGAAGAATTCCCTCCCTGTGCAGAACCTACACCAGAGGAGCTGGAAGCAGACACTGCTGAGCTTTTGGGTAAAGGGGGGCCTGCCAGAGAGGAGCTGAGTGTGGCACAGCAAACCTGTCCCACATTAGAGGGTCTCAGACAGCAAGCTGTCAAACAGGCTAATGGGGATATCAGTGACTCTCACAGAGTTTACTGGGAGGACAACCTCTTGTACACTGAGCATAGGGATCCTAAACCTGGAGCTGCCAGGAGATTAGTGATTCCTCAGGAGTACAGAAAGTTCCTCCTAACACTGGCACATGACATTCCCTTAGCTGGGCATCTAGGACAAATGAAAACTTGGGACAGGCTTGTTCCCCTGTTTCACTGGCCTAGGATGTCTGAGGACACAAAGGAATTTTGTAAGTCCTGTGAAACCTGTCAAGCCAGTGGCAAGACAGGTGGCACCCCAAAGGCACCCCTTATCCCACTGCCTGTGGTTGGGGTTCCCTTTGAAAGGGTAGGGGTTGACATAGTTGGCCCCCTTGACCCTCCTACTGCTTCAGGCAATAGCTTTATCTTAGTGGTAGTGGACCATGCCACAAGATATCCTGAAGCTATTCCTTTAAGGACCACTACAGCACCTGCAGTGGCAAAGGCCCTCCTGGGAATATTTTCCAGGGTGGGCTTCCCAAAGGAAGTAGTATCAGACAGAGGAAGCAATTTCATGTCTGCATACTTAAAGGCCATGTGGAAGGAGTGTGGTGTAACGTACAAGTTCACAACACCCTATCATCCACAAACAAATGGACTGGTGGAGAGATTTAATAAAACTCTCAAAGGCATGATTATGGGTCTCCCTGAAAAACTCCGCAGGAGATGGGATATCCTTCTACCATGCCTCCTTTTTGCCTACAGGGAGGTACCCCAGAAAGGAGTGGGCTTCAGCCCCTTTGAACTTCTTTTTGGACACCCTGTTAGGGGTCCACTCACACTTGTAAAGGAGGGTTGGGAACAACCTTTAAAAGCTCCTAAGCAGGATATTGTGGATTATGTACTTGGCCTCAGATCAAGGATGGCTGAGTACATGAAAAAGGCCAGTAAAAACCTTCAGGCCAGCCAAGAGCTCCAGAAGCAATGGCATGATCAGAAGGCTGTTTTGGTTCAGTACCAACCAGGGCAGAAAGTGTGGGTCTTGGAGCCTGTGGCCCCAAGAGCACTCCAAGATAAATGGAGTGGACCCCACACAATTGTTGAAAAGAAGGGTGAAGTCACCTACTTGGTTGACTTAGGCACTGCCAGGAGTCCCCTTAGGGTGCTCCATGTCAACCGCCTGAAACCCTACTATGACAGGGCTGATCTCACCCTGCTCATGGCAACTGATGAGGGACAGGAAGAAGACAGTGATCCTCTACCTGATCTCTTCTCTTCCACAGAACAAGATGCTCTTGTGGAAGGTGTAGTTTTGGCTGATTGTCTTACTGCTGAGCAGAAAGATAATTGCATAAATCTCCTAGATCAATTCTCTGAACTCTTCTCTACTGTGCCAGGTACCACTTCTTGGTGTGAGCACACTATAGATACTGGAGACAGTTTACCTGTCAAAAGTAAGATCTATAGGCAGCCTGACCATGTCAGGGACTGCATAAAGCAAGAAGTTCAGAAAATGTTGGAACTAGGAGTGGTTGAGCACTCTGACAGTCCATGGGCTTCTCCTGTGGTACTGGTACCAATACCCAATTCTAAAGATGGAAAGAAGGAAATGCGGTTTTGTGTAGACTATAGAGGTCTCAACTTGGTAACCAAAACTGATGCTCACCCTATACCCAGGGCAGATGAGCTCATAGATACACTGGCATCTGCCAAGTATCTAAGCACTTTTGATTTGACTGCAGGGTATTGGCAGATCAAATTGTCAGAAGATGCTAAACCTAAGACTGCATTTTCTACCATTGGAGGACATTACCAGTTTACTGTAATGCCTTTTGGTTTGAAAAATGCACCTGCCACTTTTCAGAGGTTGGTGAACACAGTCCTGCAAGGTCTGGAAGCTTTCAGTGCAGCATATTTGGACGATATAGCTGTCTTTAGCTCCAGCTGGGATGATCACCTGGTCCACCTACGGAAAGTTTTGGAGGCTCTGCAAAAGGCAGGCCTCACTATCAAGGCTTCAAAGTGCCAGATAGGGCAGGGTAAGGTGGTTTATCTGGGACACCTTGTTGGTGGGGAACAGATTGCACCACTTCAGGGGAAAATCCAAACAATTATTGATTGGGTTCCCCCTACCACTCAGACTCAGGTGAGAGCCTTCCTAGGCCTCACTGGGTATTACAGGAGGTTCATTAAGAACTATGGCTCCATTGCAGCCCCTCTTAATGACCTCACATCCAAGAAAATGCCTAAAAAGGTATTATGGACAGCAAACTGTCAGAAAGCTTTTGAGGAGCTGAAGCAGGCCATGTGCTCTGCACCTGTCCTGTAAAGCCCTTGTTACTCTAAAAAATTATATGTCCAAACTGATGCATCTGAATTAGGAGTAGGGGCAGTCCTATCACAACTTAATTCTGAGGGCCAGGATCAACCTGTTGCTTTTATTAGTAGGAGGTTGACCCCTAGAGAAAAGCGTTGGTCTGCCATTGAGAGGGAGGCCTTTGCTGTGGTCTGGGCTCTGAAGAAGTTGAGGCCATACTTGTTTGGCACTCACTTCATTGTTCAGACAGACCACAAACCTCTACTTTGGCTAAAACAAATGAAAGGTGAAAATCCTAAATTGTTGAGGTGGTCCATATCCCTACAGGGAATGGACTATACAGTGGAACATAGACCTGGGAGTAGCCACTCCAATGCAGATGGACTCTCCAGATATTTCCACTTAGACAATGAAGACTCATCAGGTCAAGGCTAGTCTTATTGTCCTTCGTTTGGGGGGGGGTTGTGTAGGAAAGTACCATCTTGCCTGGCATGTTACCCCCATTTTTCACTGTATATATGTTGTTTTAGTTGTATGTGTCACTGGGACCCTGGTAACCCAGGGCCCCAGTGCTCATAAGTGTGCCTGAATGTGTTACCTGTGTAGTGACTAACTGTCTCACTGAGGCTCTGCTAACCAGAACCTCAGTGGTTATGCTCTCTCATTTCTTTCCAAATTGTCACTGACAGGCTAGTGACCATTTTTACCAATTTACATTGGCTTACTGGAACACCCTTATAATTCCCTAGTATATGGTACTGAGGTACCCAGGGTATTGGGGTTCCAGGAGATCCCTATGGGCTGCAGCATTTCTTTTGCCACCCATAGGGAGCTCTGACAATTCTTACACAGGCCTGCCACTGCAGCCTGAGTGAAATAACGTCCACGTTATTTCACAGCCATTTTACACTGCACTTAAGTAACTTATAAGTCACCTATATGTCTAACCTTTACCTGGTAAAGGTTAGGTGCAAAGTTACTTAGTGTGAGGGCACCCTGGCACTAGCCAAGGTGCCCCCACATTGTTCAGAGCCAATTCCCTGAACTTTGTGAGTGCGGGGACACCATTACACGCGTGCACTACATATAGGTCACTACCTATATGTAGCTTCACAATGGTAACTCCGAATATGGCCATGTAACATGTCTATGATCATGGAATTGCCCCCTCCATGCCATCCTGGCATAGTTGGCACAATCCCATGATCCCAGTGGTCTGTAGCACAGACCCTGGTACTGCCAAACTGCCCTTCCTGGGGTTTCACTGCAGCTGCTGCTGCTGCCAACCCCTCAGACAGGCAGCTGCCTTCCTGGGGTCCAGCCAGGCCTGGCCCAGGATGGCAGAACAAAGAACTTCCTCTGAGAGAGGGTGTGACACCCTCTCCCTTTGGAAAATGGTGTGAAGGCAGGGGAGGAGTAGCCTCCCCCAGCCTCTGGAAATGCTTTGTTGGGCACAGATGTGCCCAATTCTGCATAAGCCAGTCTACACCGGTTCAGGGACCCCTTAGCCCCTGCTCTGGCGCGAAACTGGACAAAGGAAAGGGGAGTGACCACTCCCCTGACCTGCACCTCCCCTGGGAGGTGTCCAGAGCTCCTCCAGTGTGCTCCAGACCTCTGCCATCTTGGAAACAGAGGTGCTGCTGGCACACTGGACTGCTCTGAGTGGCCAGTGCCACCAGGTGACGTCAGAGACTCCTGCTGATAGGCTCCTTCAGGTGTTAGTAGCCTATCCTCTCTCCTAGGTAGCCAAACCCTCTTTTCTGGCTATTTAGGGTCTCTGTCTCTGGGGAAACTTTAGATAACGAATGCATGAGCTCAGCCGAGTTCCTCTGCATCTCCCTCTTCACCTTCTGATAAGGAATCGACTGCTGACCGCGCTGGAAGCCTGCAAACCTGCAACATAGTAGCAAAGACGACTACTGCAACTCTGTAACGCTGATCCTGCCGCCTTCTCGACTGTTTTCCTGCTTGTGCATGCTGTGGGGGTAGCCTGCCTCCTCTCTGCACCAGAAGCTCCGAAGAAATCTCCCGTGGGTCGACGGAATCTTCCCCCTGCAACCGCAGGCACCAAAAAGCTGCATTACCGGTCCCTTGGGTCTCCTCTCAGCACGACGAGCGAGGTCCCTCGAATCCAGCGACTCTGTCCAAGTGACCCCCACAGTCCAGTGACTCTTCAGTCCAAGTTTGGTGGAGGTAAGTCCTTGCCTCACCTCGCTGGGCTGCATTGCTGGGAACCGCGACTTTGCAGCTACTCCGGCCCCTGTGCACTTCCGGCGGAAATCCTTTGTGCACAGCCAAGCCTGGGTCCACGGCACTCTAACCTGCATTGCACGACTTTCTAAGTTGGTCTCCGGCGACGTGGGACTCCTTTGTGCAACTTCGGCGAGCACCGTTTCACGCATCCTCGTAGCGCCTGTTTCTGGCACTTCTCCGGGTGCTACTGGCTTCAAAGAGGGCTCCTTGTCTTGCTCGACATCCCCTCTCTTTGCTGGTCCAATTTGCGACCTCCTGGTCCCTCCTGGGCCCCAGCAGCGTCCAAAAACACCAAACGCACGATTTGCAGCTAGCAAGGCGTGTTGGCGTTCTTTCGGCGGGAAAACACTTCTGCACAACTCTCCAAGGCAAGAGGGATCCGTCCACAAAAGGGGAAGTCTCTAGCCCTTTTTGTTCCTGCAGAAACCTCAGCTTCTTCTGTCCAGTCGAAGCTTCTTTGCACCCGCAGCTGGCATTTCCTGGGCATCTGCCCATCTCCGACTTGCTTGTGACTTTTGGACTTGGTCCCCTTGTTCCACAGGTACCCTAGATTGGAAATCCACAGTTGTTGCATTGCTGGTTTGTGTCTTTCCTGCATTATTCCTCTAACACGACTATTTTGTCCTTAGGGGAACTTTAGTGCACTTTGCACTCACTTTTCAGGGTCTTGGGGAGGGTTATTTTTCTAACTCTCACTATTTTCTAATAGTCCCAGCGACCCTCTACAAGGTCACATAGGTTTGGGGTCCATTCGTGGTTCGCATTCCACTTTTGGAGTATATGGTTTGTGTTGCCCCTATCCCTATGTTTCCCCATTGCATCCTATTGTAACTATACATTGTTTGCACTGTTTTCTAAGACTATACTGCATATTTTTGCTATTGTGTATATATATCTTGTGTATATTTCCTGTCCTCTCACTGAGGGTACACTCTAAGATACTTTGGCATATTGTCATAAAAATAAAGTACCTTTATTTTTAGTATAACTGTGTATTGTGTTTTCTTATGATATTGTGCATATGACACTAAGTGGTACTGTAGTAGCTTCACACGTCTCCTAGTTCAGCCTAAGCTGCTCTGCTAAGCTACCATTATCTATCAGCCTAAGCTGCTAGACACCCTATACACTAATAAGGGATAACTAGGCCTGGTGCAAGGTGCAAGTACCCCTTGGTACTCACTACAAGCCAGTCCAGCCTCCTACACAGCCTCCTACATTGGTTGTGCAGCGGTGGGATAAGTACTTTGCAACTACTTACCACTTTTGTCATTGTACTTTTCATGAGAGAAAAATATACAAAACAAGTTCAGTGTATGTACACCTAACCAAAAAGTTTTGCTTTTCTCTTTTCACTTCTTTACTAACTGCTGAAAAGTACCTCTAAACTTTCTAAAAAGTTCTTAAAAAGTTTTAAAAGTTTTTTTTTTCTGTCTTTCAAAAAGTTCTGAAAATTCTTTCTCACTTTTTCTGTCACTTAAACACTTTCTAAAATGTCTGGTACAGGCCAAACTGTTGATCTGTCCAAACTTGCTTATGATCACCTTAGCCGGAAAGGAGCAAGGAGTCTCTGCATAGAGAGAGGTTTCAGTGTAGGGAAGAATCCCTCTAGAGAACTGTTGGTTAATATGCTTGTTGAACAGGATAAGGCCAGAGGTGGCACTTCTGTTGAGAAATTAGCTGATGGTTCCCAATCTGACCCTGGGGCACCCCTAGCAAAAGATTTAGAAGGGAAACTTCCTAGCCTGCCCATTAGCAGACCACCTATCATACCTGGTACTGATGTAGAGTCACATCACAGTAATAGTGTTGCCTCACATCACAGTAAGAGTATTCCTTCTCATCATAGTGGAAGTGCTATTTCTGTTAGCCAGGCTGTTAGAGTGCCACCTGTTAGGGACAGGTCTCCTTCTGTTCATTCTCACCATACTTCTGTTTCAAGGCATGCCCCACCCACCCATCCTGATGACAGAATGTTAGAAAGGGAGCTCAATAGATTGAGAGTGGAAGAATCCAGGCTGAAGCTCAAGAAGCAACAGCTGGATTTAGATAGGCAGTCCTTAGAGATAGAAAGAGAAAGACAGAAAATTGGGTTAGACACCCATGGTGGCAGCAGCAGTATTCCCCATAGTCATCCTGCAAGAGAGCATGATTCTAGGAATCTGCATAAGATAGTTCCCCCTTATAAGGAGGGGGATGACATTAACAAGTGGTTTGCTGCACTTGAGAGGGCCTGTGTTATACAGGATGTCCCTCAAAGGCAGTGGGCTGCTATCCTATGGCTATCTTTTAGTGGAAAGGGTAGGGATAGGCTCCTTACTGTGAAAGAAAGTGATGCCAATAATTTTACAGTTCTTAAGAATGCACTCCTGGATGGTTATGGCTTAACCACTGAACAGTACAGGATGAAGTTCAGAGAGACCAAAAAGGAGTCTTCACAAGACTGGGTAGACTTTGTTGACCTTTCAGTGAAGGCCTTGGAGGGGTGGTTACATGGCAGTAAAGTTACTGATTATGAAAGCCTGTATAACTTAATCCTGAGAGAGCATATTCTTAATAATTGTGTGTCTGATTTGTTGCATCAGTACCTGGTGGACTCTGATCTGACCTCTCCCCAAGAATTGGGAAAGAAGGCAGACAAATGGGTCAGAACAAGGGTGAACAGAAAGGTTCATACAGGGGGTGAGAAAGATGGCAAGAAGAAGGATGGTAAGTCTTCTGACAAGGATGGGGACAAATCTAAAAATGAGTCTTCATCAGGCCCACAAAAACACTCTGGTGGGGGTGGTGGGCCCAAATCCTCTTCAAATCAAAACAAAGAAAAGAAACCATGGTGCTATTTATGTAAAATAAAAGGCCATTGGACAACAGATCCCAGTTTTCCAAAGAAAAGCACCAAGCTGCCTACCCCTACAACCCCTGCTGCTACACCTAGTGCCCCTAGTAATAGCAGTGGTGGTGGGAGCAAACCTACTAATAGCCAATCCAAGGGAGTAGCTGGGATCACTTTTGGTAATTAAGTTGGGGTTGGTCTGATTAGGGAGACCACAGAGGCTGTGTTAGTCTCTGAGGGGGCTATTGATTTAGCCACCTTAGTTGCTTGTCCCCTTAACATGGATAAGTACAAGCAACTACCCCTAATAAATGGAGTTGAGGTTCAGGCCTACAGGGACACAGGTGCCAGTGTTACAATGGTAATAGAGAAACTGGTTCACCCGGAACAACACCTACTTGGTCACCAGTACCAAGTAACCGATGCTCATAACAACACCCTTAGCCACCCCATGGCTGTTGTGAATCTCAACTGGGGGGGGGGGGTTACTGGCCCAAAGAAAGTTGTGGTTGCCTCAGATTTACCTGTAGACTGTCTATTAGGGAATGATTTAGAGACATCAGCTTGGGCAGAAGTGGAGTTGGAGGCTCATGCAGCAATGCTGGGCATTCCAGGGCATATTTTTGCTTTGACTAGGGCTCAGGCCAAAAAGCAAAAAGGACAGGGTCACTTGGATCCTGGAAGAATGGACCAAGTGCTCCCTAAAGCAAGGGTTAGCAAAGGTAAAACACTACCTACTATCCCTCCCTCTACGGTAGATTCTAATTCTGAGGAAGAAGAATTCCCACCCTGTGCAGAACCTACACCAGAGGAGCTGGAAGCAGACACTGCTGAGCTTTTGGGTGAAGGGGGGCCTGCCAGGGAGGAGCTGAGTATGGCACAGCATACCTGTCCCACACTAGAGGGACTAAGGCAGGAAGCTGTCAAACAAGCAAATGGGGATGTCAGTGACTCTCACAGAGTTTACTGGGAGGACAACCTCTTGTACACTGAAGCAAGGGATCCAAAACCTGGAGCTGCCAGGAGATTGGTGATTCCTCAAGAGTACAGAAAGTTCCTCCTAACTCTAGCCCACGACATTCCCTTAGCTGGACATTTGGGGCAAATGAAAACTTGGACAGGCTTGTTCCCTTGTTTCATTGGCCTAGAATGTCAGAGGACACAAAGGAATTTTGTAAGTCCTGTGAAACCTGTCAAGCCAGTGGCAAGACAGGTGGAACTCCAAAGGCACCCCTTATTCCACTGCCTGTGTTTGGGGTTCCCTTTGAAAGGGTAGGGGTTGACATAGTTGGCCCCCTTGACCCTCCTACTGCTTCAGGCAATAGGTTTATCTTGGTGGTAGTGGACCATGCCACCAGATATCCTGAAGCAATTCCTCTAAGGACCACTACAGCTCCTGCAGTGGCAAAGGCCCTCCTGGGAATCTTTTCCAGGGTGGGCTTCCCAAAAGAGGTGGTATCAGACAGGGGAAGCAATTTCATGTCTGCTTACTTAAAGGCCATGTGGAAGGAGTGTGGTGTTACATACAAGTTCACCATACCCTATCATCCACAAACAAATGGACTGGTGGAGAGATTTAACAAAACTCTCAAAGGCATGATTATGGGACTCCCTGAAAAACTCAGCAGGAGATGGGATATCCTTTTACCTTGCCTCCTTTTTGCTTACAGGGAGGTACCCCAGAAAGGAGTGGGCTTCAGCCCCTTTGAACTCCTCTTTGGACACCCTGTGAGAGGTCCTCTAACACTTGTTAAGGAGGGTTGGGAACAACCTTTAAAAGCTCCAAAGCAAGACATAGTGGACTATGTACTTGGCCTAAGATCTAGGATGGCTGAGTACATGAAAAAGGCCAGTAAAAACCTTCAGGCCAGCCAAGAGCTCCAGAAGCAATGGCATGACCAGAAGGCTGTTTTGGTTCAGTACCAACAAGGGCAGAAAGTCTGGGTCTTGGAGCCTGTGGCCCCAAGAGCACTCCAAGATAAATGGAGTGGACCCCACATAATTGTTGAAAAGAAGGGGGAAGTCACCTACTTAGTTGACTTAGGCACTGCCAGGAGTCCCCTTCGGGTGTTACATGTCAATCGCCTGAAACCCTACTATGACAGGGCTGATCTCACCCTGCTCATGGCAACTGATGAGGGACAGGAAGAAGAGAGTGACCCTCTCCCTGATCTCTTCTCTTCCACAGAACAAGATGCTCTGGTGGAAGGTATAGTACTGGCAGATTGTCTTACTGCTGAGCAGAAAGACCACTGCATAAATCTCCTGGGTCAGTTTTCAGAACTCTTCTCTACTGTGCCAGGTACCACTTCTTGGTGTGAGCACACTATAGATACTGGAGACAGCTTGCCTGTCAAAAGTAAGATCTATAGGCAGCCTGACCATGTCAGAGACTGCATAAAGCAAGAGGTGCAGAAAATGCTTGAAGTGGGAGTGGTTGAGCACTCTGAAAGTCCATGGGCCTCTCCTGTGGTACTTGTACCAAAACCTCATTCCAAAGATGGAAAGAAGGAAATGCGGTTTTGTGTAGACTATAGAGGTCTCAACCAGGTAACCAAAACTGATGCTCACCCTATACCCAGGGCAGATGAGGTAATAGATACACTGGCATCTGACAAGTATCTAAGCACTTTTGACTTGACTGCAGGGTTTTGGCAGATCAAATTATCAGAAGATGCAAAAGCAAAAACTGCATTTTCAACCATTGGAGGCCATTACCAATTCACAGTAATGACTTTTGGATTGAAAAATGCACCTGCCACTTTTCAAAGGTTGGTGAATACAGTCCTGCAAGGGCTGGAAGCTTTTAGTGCAGCATATCTAGACGATATAGCTGTCTTTAGCTCCAGCTGGGATGATCACCTGGTCCACCTATGGAAAGTTTTGGAGGCCCTGCAAAAGGCAGGCCTCACTATCAAGGCTTCAAAGTGCCAGATAGGGCAGGGGAAGGTGGTTTATCTGGGACACCTGGTAGGTGGAGAACAGATTGCACCACTTCAGGGGAAAATCCAAACTATTATAGATTGGGTTCCCCCTACTACTCAGGCTCAGGTGAGAGCCTTTTTAGGCCTCACAGGGTACTATAGGAGGTTCATAAAGAACTATGGCTCCATTGTAGCCCCTCTTAATGATCTCACATCCAAGAAAATGCCTAAGAAGGTATTATGGACAGAAAGCTGTCAGAAAGCTTTTGAGGAGCTGAAGCAGGCCATGTGCTCCGCACCTGTCCTGAAAAGCCCCTGTTACTCCAAAAAATTCATTGTCCAAACTGATGCATCTGAATTAGGGGTAGGGGCAGTCTTATCACAACTTAATTCTGAGGGCCAGGATCAACCTGTTGCTTTTATCAGCAGGAGGTTGACCCCTAGAGAAAAGCGTTGGTCTGCCATAGAGAGGGAGGCCTTTGCTGTGGTCTGGGCACTGAAGAAGTTGAGGCCATACCTGTTTGGCACTCACTTCATTGTTCAGACAGACCACAAACCTCTACTTTGGCTAAAACAAATGAAAGGTGAAAATCCTAAATTGTTGAGGTGGTCCATATCCCTACAGGGAATGGACTATACAGTGGAACATAGACCTGGGAGTACCCACTCCAATGCAGATGGACTCTCCAGATATTTCCACTTAGATAATGAAGACCCATCAGGTAATGACTAGTCTTATTGTCCTTCGTTTGAGGGTGGGGGTTGTGTAGGAAAGTACCATCTTGCCTGGCATGTTACCCCCATTTTTCACTGTATATATGTTGTTTAGTTGTATGTGTCACTGGGACCCTGCCAGCCAGGGCCCCAGTGCTCATAAGTGTGCCCTGTATGTGTTACCTGTGTTATGACTAACTGTCTCACTGAGGACCTGCTATCCAGAACCTCAGTGGTTATGCTCTCTCATTTCTTTCCAAATTGTCACTAACAGGCTAATGACCAATTTCACCAATTCACATTGGCATACTGGTACACCCTTATAATTCCCTAGTATATGGTACTGAGGTACCCAGGGTATTGGGGTTCCAGGAGATCCCTATGGGCTGCAGCATTTCTTTTGCCACCCATAGGGAGCTCTGACAATTCTTACACCTGCCTGCCACTGCAGCCTGAGTGAAATAACGTCCACGTTATTTCACAGCCATTTACCACTGCACTTAAGTAACTTATAAGTCACCTATATGTCTAACCTTTACCTGGTAAAGGTTAGGTGCAAAGTTACTTAGTGTGTTGGCACCCTGGCACTAGCCAAGGTGCCCCCACATGGTTCAGGGCAAATTCCCCGGACTTTGTAAGTGCGGGGACACCATTACACACGTGCACTATACATAGGTCACTACCTATGTATAGCTTCACAATGGTAACTCCGAATATGGCCATGTAACATGTCTAAGATCATGGAATTGCCCCCTCTATGCCATCCTGGCATTGTTGGCACAATCCCATGATCCCACGGGTCTCTAGCATAGACCCGGGTACTGCCAAACCGCCTTTTCAGGGGTTTCATGGCAGCTGCTGCTGCTGCCAACCCCTCAGACAGGTTTCTGCCCTCCTGGGGTCCAGCCAGGCTTGGCACAGGAAGGCAGAACAAAGGACTTCCTCAGAGAGAGGGTGTTACACCCTCTCCCTTTGGAAAAAGGTGTTAAGGCAGGGGAGGAGTTGCCTCCCCAGCCTCTGGAAATGCTTTCATGGGCACAGATGGTGCCCATTTCTGCATAAGCCAGTCTACACTGGTTCAGAGGCCCCTCAGCCCTGCCCTGGCGCGACCTGGACAAAGGAAAGGGGAGTGACCACTCCCCTGACCTGCACCTCCCCTGGGAGGTGCCCAGAGCCCCTCCAGTGTGCTCCAGACCTCTGCCATCTTGGAAACAAAGGTGCTGCTGGCAAACTGGACTGCTCTGAGTGGCCAGGGCCAGCAGGTGACGTCAAAGACTCCTTCTGATAGGCTCTTTCAGGTGTTGCTAGCTGTAGGAGGCTGGACTGGCTTGTAGTGAGTACCAAGGGGTACTTGCACCTTGCACCAGGCCCAGTTATCCCTTATTAGTGTATAGGGTGTCTAGCAGCTTAGGCTGATAGATAATGGTAGCTTAGCAGAGCAGCTTAGGCTGAACTAGGAGACGTGTGAAGCTACTACAGTACCACTTAGTGTCATATGCACAATATCATAAGAAAACACAATACACAGTTATACTAAAAATAAAGGTACTTTATTTTTATGACAATATGCCAAAGTATCTTAGAGTGTACCCTCAGTGAGAGGATAGGAAATATACACAAGATATATATACACCATAGCAAAAATATGCAGTATAGTCTTAGAAAACAGTGCAAACAATGTATAGTTACAATAGGATGCAATGGGGAAACATAGGGATAGGGGCAACACAAACCATATACTCCAAAAGTGGAATGCGAACCACGAATGGACCCCAAACCTATGTGACCTTGTAGAGGGTCGCTGGGACTATTAGAAAATAGTGAGAGTTAGAAAAATAACCCTCCCCAAGACCCTAAAAAGTGAGTGCAAAGTGCAGTAAAGTTCCCCTAAGGACAAAATAGTCGTGTTAGAGGAATAATGCAGGAAAGACACAAACCAGCAATGCAACAACTGTGGTTTCCAATCTAGGGTACCTGTGGAACAAGGGGACCAAGTCCAAAAGTCACAAGCAAGTCGGAGATGGGCAGATGCCCAGGAAATGCCAGCTGCGGGTGCAAAGAAGCTTCGACTGTACAGAAGAAGCTGAGGTTTCTGCAGGAACAAAAAGGGCTAGAGACTTCCCCTTTGGTGGACGGATCCCGCTTGCATTGGAGAGTCGTGCAGAAGTGTTTTTCCGCCGGAAGGACGCCAACAAGCCTTGCTACACGCAAATCGTGCTTTTGGGGTTTTTGGACGCTGCTGGAGCCCAGGAGGGACCAGGAGGTCGCAAATTGGACCTGAAGAGAGAGGGGACGTCGAGCAAGACAAAAAGCCCTCACTGAAGCAGGTACCACCCGGAGAAGTGCCAGAAACAGGCACTACAAGGATGCGTGAAACGGTGCTCGCCGAAGTTGCACAAAGGAGTCCCACGTCGCCGGAGACCAACTTAGAAAGTCGTGCAATGCAGGTTAGAGTGCCGTGGACCCAGGCTTGGCTGTGCACAAAGGATTTCCGCCGGAAGTGCACAGGGGCCGGAGTAGCTGCAAAGTCGCGGTTCCCAACAATGCAGCCCAGCGAGGTGAGGCAAGGACTTACCTCCACCAAACTTGGGCTGAAGAGTCACTGGACTGTGGGGGTCACTTGGACAGCGTCGCTGGATTCGAGGGACCTCGCTCGTTGTGCTGAGAGGAGACCCAAGGACCGGTAATGCAGCTTTTTGGTGCCTGCGGTTGCAGGGGGAAGATTCCGTCGACCCACGGGAGATTTCTTCGGAGCTTCTGGTGCAGAGAGGAGGCAGGCTACCCCCACAGCATGCACAAGCAGGAAAACAGTCGAGAAGGCGGCAGGATCAGCGTTACAGAGTTGCAGTAGTCGTCTTTGCTACTATGTTGCAGGTTTGCAGGCTTCCAGCACGGTCAGCGGTCGTTTCCTTATCAGAAGGTGAAGAGAGAGATGCAGAGGAACTCGGCTGAGCTCATGCATTCGTTATCTAAAGTTTCCCCAGAGACAGAGACCCTAAATAGCCAGAAAAGAGGGTTTGGCTACCTAGGAGAGAGGAAAGGCTACTAACACCTGAAGGAGCCTATCAGCAGGAGTCTCTGACGTCACCTGGTGGCACTGGCCACTCAGAGCAGTCCAGTGTGCCAGCAGCACCTCTGTTTCCAAGATGGCAGAGGTCTGGAGCACACTGGAGGAGCTCTGGACACCTCCCAGGGGAGGTGCAGGTCAGGGGAGTGGTCACTCCCCTTTCCTTTGTCCAGTTTCGCGCCAGAGCAGGGGCTAAGGGGTCCCTGAACCGGTGTAGACTGGCTTATGCAGAATTGGGCACCTCTGTGCCCAACAAAGCATTTCCAGAGGCTGGGGGAGGCTACTCCTCCCCTGCCTTCACACCATTTTCCAAAGGGAGAGGGTGTCACACCCTCTCTCAGAGGAAGTTCTTTGTTCTGCCATCCTGGGCCAGGCCTGGCTGGACCCCAGGAGGGCAGCTGCCTGTCTGAGGGGTTGGCAGCAGCAGCAGCTGCAGTGAAACCCCAGGAAGGGCAGTCTGGCAGTGCCAGGGTCTGTGCTACAGACCACTGGGATCATGGAATTGTACCAACAATGCCAGGATGGCATAGAGGGGGCAATTCCATGATCATAGACATGTTACATGGCCATATTCGGAGTTACCATGGTGAAGCTACATATAGGTAGTGACCTATATGTAGTGCACGCGTGTAATGGTGTCCCCGCACTCACAAAGTTCAGTGAATTGGCTCTGAACAATGTGGGGGCACCTTGAGTGCCAGGGTGCCCTCACACTAAGTAACTTTGCACCTAACCTTTACCAGGTAAAGGTTAGACATATAGGTGACTTATAAGTTACTTAAGTGCAGTGTAAAATGGCTGTGAAATAACGTGGACGTTATTTCACTCAGGCTGCAGTGGCAGGCCTGTGTAAGAATTGTCAGAGCTGCCTATGGGTGGCAAAAGAAATGCTGCAGCCCATAGGGATCTCCTGGAACCCCAATACCCTGGGTACCTCAGTACCATATACTAGGGAATTTATAAGGGTGTTCCAGTAAGCCAATGTAAATTGGTAAAAATGGTCACTAGCCTGTCAGTGACAATTTGGAAAGAAATGAGAGAGCATAACCACTGAGGTTCTGATTAGCAGAGCCTCAGTGAGACAGTTTAGTCTCGACTACACAGGTAACACATTCAGGCACACTTATGAGCACTGGGGCCCTGGGTTACCAGGGTCCTAGTGACACATACAACTAAAACAACATATATACAGTGAAAAATGGGGGTAACATGCCAGGCAAGATGGTACTTTCCTACAGCCTGTCAGTGACAATTTGAAAGAAATGAGAGAGCATAACCTCTGAGGTTCTGATTAGCAGAGCCTCAGTGAGACAGTTAGTCACTACACAGGTAACACATTCAGGCACTCTTATGAGCACTGGGGCCCTGGAGAACAGGGTCCAGTGACACATACAACTAAAACAACATATATACAGTGAAAAATGGGGGTAACATGCCAGGCAAGATGTACTTTCCTACACTCACCCACGCACACAAAGCCCTCCACGACAAGGGACCTGAATACCTCAATCGACGCCTCAGCTTCTACGTCCCCACCCGTCTCCTCCGTTTCACCGGCCTCGCGCTCACTGCCGTCCCTCTGTATGCCGTCTCATACCTCTGTATCTAGAAATGTCCCTCCCACCCACCCTGATGACAGATTGTTAGAAAGGGAGCTCAATAGATTGAGAGTGGAACAAACCAGACTGAAGCTCAAGAAGCAACAGCTGGATTTGGATAGACAGTCTTTAGAAGTAGAGAAGGAAAGACAGAAGTTGGGTTTAGATACCCATGGTGGCAGCAGCAGTATTCCCCATAGTCATCCTGCAAAAGAGCATGATTCCAGGAATCTGCACAAGATTGTTCCCCCTTATAAGGAGGGGGATGACATTAACAAGTGGTTTGCTGCACTTGAGAGGGCCTGTGCTGTACAGGATGTCCCTCAAAAGCAGTGGGCTGCTATCCTATGGCTATCATTTAGTGGAAAAGGTAGGGATAGGCTCCTTACTGTAAAAGAAAATGATGCCAATAATTTCCAAGTTCTTAAGAATGCACTCCTGGATGGTTATGGCTTAACCACTGAACAGTACAGGATAAAGTTCAGAGAGACCAAAAAGGAGTCTTCACAAGACTGGGTTGATTTCATTGACCAGGCAGTGAAGGCCTTGGAGGGGTGGTTACATGGCAGTAAAGTTACTGATTATGACAGCCTGTATAACTTAATCCTGAGAGAGCATATTCTTAATAATTGTGTGTCTGATTTGTTGCACCAGTACTTGGTGGACTCTGATCTGACCTCTCCCCAAGAATTGGGAAAGAAGGCAGACAAATGGGTCAGAACAAGAGTGAACAGAAAAGTTCATACAGGGGGTGACAAAGATGGCAACAAAAAGAAGGATGGTAAGTCTTCTGACAAGGGTGGGGACAAATCTAAAAATGAGTCTTCATCAGGCCCACAAAAACACTCTGGTGGGGGTGGTGGGTCCAAATCCTCCTTTAATCAGAACAAGGAAAAGAAACCATGGTGCTATTTATGTAAAATAAAAGGCCATTGGACAACAGATCCCAGTTGTCCAAAGAAAGGCACCACAGCTCCTACCACTACAACCCCTACTGCTACACCTAGTGTCCCTACTAATAGCAGTGGTGGTGGGAGCAAACCTACTAATAGCCAATCCAAGGGAGTAGCGGGGCTCACTTTTGGTAATTTAGTTGGGGTTGGTCTGATTAGGGAGACCACAGAGGCTACTTTAGTCTCTGAAGGGGCTATTGATTTAGCCACTTTGGTTGCTTGCCCCCATAACTTGGAGAAGTACAAGCAACTAACCCTAATAAATGGTGTTGAGGTCCAGGCCTACAGGGACACAGGTGCCAGTGTCACAATGGTGATTGAGAAACTGGTGCACCCTGAACAACACATACTTGGACACCAGTACCAAGTAACCGATGCTCACAACATAACACAAAGCCACCCCATGGCTGTTGTAAATCTCAACTGGGGGGGGGTAACTGGTCCAAAGAAAGTTGTGGTAGCTTCAGATTTACCTGTAGACTGTCTATTAGGGAATGATTTGGAGACATCAGCTTGGTCAGATGTGGAGTTGGAGGCCCATGCAGCAATGCTGGGCATCCCAGGGCATATTTTTGCTTTGACAAGGGCTCAGGCCAAAAAGCAAAAAGGACAGGGAAGCTTGGATCCTGGAACAATGGACCAAGTGCTCCCTAAAGCTAGGGCTAGTAGAAGCAAACCACTTCCTACTATCCCTCCCTCTACAGTGGATTCTAATTCTGAGGAAGAAGAATTCCCTCCCTGTGCAGAACCTACACCAGAGGAGCTGGAAGCAGACACTGCTGAGCTTTTGGGTGAAGGGGGGCCTGCCAGAGAGGAGCTGAGTGTGGCACAGCAAACCTGTCCCACATTAGAGGGTCTCAGACAGCAAGCTGTCAAACAGGCTAATGGGGATGTCAGTGACTCTCACAGAGTTTACTGGGAGGACAACCTCTTGTACACTGAGCATAGGGATCCTAAACCTGGAGCTGCCAGGAGATTAGTGATTCCTCAGGATTACAGAAAGTTCATCCTAACACTGGCACATGACATTCCCTTAGCTGGGCATCTAGGACAAATGAAAACTTGGGACAGGCTTGTTCCCCTGTTTCATTGGCCTAGGATGTCTGAGGACACAAAAGAATTTTGCAAGTCCTGTGAAACCTGTCAAGCCAGTGGCAAGACAGGTGGCACCCCAAAGGCACCCCTTATCCCACTGCCTGTGGTTGGGGTTCCCTTTGAAAGGGTAGGGGTTGACATAGTTGGCCCCCTTGACCCTCCTACTGCTTCAGGCAATAGGTTTATCTTGGTGGTAGTGGACCATGCCACAAGATATCCTGAAGCTATTCCTTTAAGGACCACTACAGCTCCTGCAGTGGCAAAGGCCCTCCTGGGAATATTTTCCAGGGTGGGCTTCCCAAAGGAAGTAGTATCAGACAGAGGAAGCAATTTCATGTCTGCATACTTAAAGGCCATGTGGAAGGAGTGTGGTGTAACTTACAAGTTCACAACACCCTATCATCCACAAACAAATGGACTGGTGGAGAGATTTAATAAAACTCTCAAAGGCATGATTATGGGTCTCCCTGAAAAACTCCGCAGGAGATGGGATATCCTTCTACCATGCCTCCTTTTTGCCTACAGGGAGGTACCCCAGAAAGGAGTGGGCTTCAGCCCCTTTGAACTTCTTTTTGGACACCCTGTTAGGGGTCCACTCACACTTGTAAAGGAGGGTTGGGAACAACCTTTAAAAGCTCCTAAGCAGGATATTGTGGATTATGTACTTGGCCTCAGATCAAGGATGGCTGAGTACATGAAAAAGGCCAGTAAAAACCTTCAGGCCAGCCAAGAGCTCCAGAAGCAATGGCATGATCAGAAGGCTGTTTTGGTTCAGTACCAACCAGGGCAGAAAGTGTGGGTCTTGGAGCCTGTGGCCCCAAGAGCACTCCAAGATAAATGGAGTGGACCCCACACAATTGTTGAAAAGAAGGGTGAAGTCACCTACTTGGTTGACTTAGGCACTGCCAGGAGTCCCCTTAGGGTGCTCCATGTCAACCGCCTGAAACCCTACTATGACAGGGCTGATCTCACCCTGCTCATGGCAACAGATGAGGGACAGGAAGAAGACAGTGATCCTCTACCTGATCTCTTCTCTTCCACAGAACAAGATGCTCTTGTGGAAGGTGTAGTTTTGGCTGATTGTCTTACTGCTGAGCAGAAAGATAATTGCATAAATCTCCTAGGACAATTTTCAGAACTCTTCTCCATTGTGCCAGGCACCACTTCTTGGTGTGAGCACACTATAGATACTGGAGACAGTTTACCTGTCAAAAGTAAGATCTATAGGCAGCCTGACCATGTCAGGGACTGCATAAAGCAAGAAGTTCAGAAGATGTTGGAACTAGGAGTGGTTGAGCACTCTGACAGTCCATGGGCTTCTCCTGTGGTACTGGTACCAAAACCCAATTCTAAAGATGGAAAGAAAGAAATGCGGTTTTGTGTAGACTATAGAGGTCTCAACTTGGTAACCAAAACTGATGCTCACCCTATACCCAGGGCAGATGAGCTCATAGATACACTGGCATCTGCCAAGTATCTAAGCACTTTGGATTTGACTGCAGGGTATTGGCAGATCAAAATGTCAGAAGATGCTAAACCTAAGACTGCATTTTCTACCATTGGAGGACATTACCAGTTTACTGTAATGCCTTTTGGTTTGAAAAATGCACCTGCCACTTTTCAGAGGTTGGTGAACACAGTCCTGCAAGGGCTGGAGGCTTTCAGTGCAGCATATTTGGATGATATAGCTGTCTTTAGCTCCAGCTGGGATGATCACCTGGTCCACCTTTGGAAAGTTTTAGAGGCCCTGCAAAAGGCAGGCCTCACTATCAAGGCTTCAAAGTGCCAGATAGGGCAGGGTAAGGTGGTTTATCTGGGACACCTTGTTGGTGGGGAACAGATTGCACCACTTCAGGGGAAAATCCAAACTATTATTGATTGGGTTCCCCCTACCACTCAGACTCAGGTGAGAGCCTTCCTAGGCCTCACTGGGTATTACAGGAGGTTCATTAAGAACTATGGCTCCATTGCAGCCCCTCTTAATGACCTCACATCCAAGAAAATGCCTAAAAAGGTATTATGGACAGCAAACTGTCAGAAAGCTTTTGAGGAGCTGAAGCAGGCCATGTGCTCTGCACCTGTCCTGAAAAGCCCTTGTTACTCTAAAAAATTCTATGTCCAAACTGATGCATCTGAATTAGGAGTAGGGGCAGTCCTATCACAACTTAATTCTGAGGGCCAGGATCAACCTGTTGCTTTTATTAGTAGAAGGTTGACCCCTAGAGAAAAGCGTTGGTCTGCCATTGAGAGGGAGGCCTTTGCTGTGGTCTGGGCTCTGAAGAAGTTGAGGCCATACCTGTTTGGCACTCACTTCATTGTTCAGACAGACCACAAACCTCTACTTTGGCTAAAACAAATGAAAGGTGAAAATCCTAAATTGTTGAGGTGGTCCATATCCCTACAGGGAATGGACTATAAAGTGGAACATAGACCTGGGAGTAGCCACTCCAATGCAGATGGACTCTCCAGATATTTCCACTTAGACAATGAAGACTCATCAGGTAATGGCTAGTCTTATTGTCCTTCGTTTGGGGGGGGGTTGTGTAGGAAAGTACCATCTTGCCTGGCATGTTACCCCCATTTTTCACTGTATATATGTTGTTTTAGTTGTATGTGTCACTGGGACCCTGGTAACCCAGGGCCCCAGAGCTCATAAGTGTGCCTGAATGTGTTACCTGTGTAGTGACTAACTGTCTCACTGAGGCTCTGCTAATCAGAACCTCAGTGCTTATGCTCTCTCATTTCTTTCCAAACTGTCACTGACAGGCTAGTGACCATTTTTACCAATTTACATTGGCTTACTGGAACACCCTTATAATTCCCTAGTATATGGTACTGAGGTACCCAGGGTATTGGGGTTCCAGGAGATCCCTATGGGCTGCAGCATTTCTTTTGCCACCCATAGGGAGCTCTGACAATTCTTACACAGGCCTGCCACTGCAGCCTGAGTGAAATAACGTCCACGTTATTTCACAGCCATTTTACACTGCACTTAAGTAACTTATAAGTCACCTATATGTCTAACCTTTACCTGGTAAAGGTTAGGTGCAAAGTTACTTAGTGTGAGGGCACCCTGGCACTAGCCAAGGTGCCCCCACATTGTTCAGAGCCAATTCACTGAACTTTGTGAGTGCGGGGACACCATTACACGCGTGCACTACATATAGGTCACTACCTATATGTAGCTTCACCATGGTAACTCCGAATATGGCCATGTAACATGTCTATGATCATGGAATTGCCCCCTCTATGCCATCCTGGCATTGTTGGTACAATTCCATGATCCCAGTGGTCTGTAGCACAGACCCTGGTACTGCCAGACTGCCCTTCCTGGGGTTTCTCTGCAGCTGCTGCTGCTGCCAACCCCACAGACAGGCAGCTGCCCTCCTGGGGTCCAGCCAGGCCTGGCCCAGGATGGCAGAACAAAGAACTTCCTCTGAGAGAGGGTGTGACACCCTCTCCCTTTGGAAAATGGTGTGAAGGCAGGGGAGGAGTAGCCTCCCCCAGCCTCTGGAAATGCTTTGTTGGGCACAGATGTGCCCAATTCTGCATAAGCCAGTCTACACCGGTTCAGGGACCCCTTAGCCCCTGCTCTGGCGCGAAACTGGACAAAGGAAAGGGGAGTGACCACTCCCCTGACCTGCACCTCCCCTGGGAGGTGTCCAGAGCTCCTCCAGTGTGCTCCAGACCTCTGCCATCTTGGAAACAGAGGTGCTGCTGGCACACTGGACTGCTCTGAGTGGCCAGTGCCACCAGGTGACGTCAGAGACTCCTTGTGATAGGCTCCTTCAGGTGTTAGTAGCCTTTCCTCTCTCCTAGGTAGCCAAACCCTCTTTTCTGGCTATTTAGGGTCTCTGTCTCTGGGGAAACTTCAGATAACGAATGCACGAGCTCAGCCGAGTTCCTCTGCATCTCCCTCTTCACCTTCTGATAAGGAATCGACCGCTGACCGCGCTGGAAGCCTGCAAACCTGCAACATAGTAGCAAAGACGACTACTGCAACTCTGTAACGCTGATCCTGCCGCCTTCTCGACTGTTTTCCTGCTTGTGCATGCTGTGGGGGTAGTCTGCCTCCTCTCTGCACCAGAAGCTCCGAAGAAATCTCCCGTGGGTCGACGGAATCTTCCCCCTGCAACCGCAGGCACCAAAAAGCTGCATCTCCGGTCCCTTGGGTCTCCTCTCAGCACGACGAGCGAGGTCCCTCGAATCCAGCGACACCGTCCAAGTGACCCCCACAGTCCAGTGACTCTTCAGTCCAAGTTTGGTGGAGGTAAGTCCTTGCCTCACCTCGCTGGGCTGCACTGCTGGGAACCGCGACTTTGCAAGCTACTCCGGCCCCTGTGCACTTCCGGCAGAAATCCTTCGTGCACAGCCAAGCCTGGGTCCACGGCACTCTAACCTGCATTGCACGACTTTCTAAGTTGGTCTCCGGCGACGTGGGAGTCCATTGTGCAACTTCGGCGAGCACCGTTTCACGCATCCTCGTAGTGCCTGTTTCTGGCACTTCTCCGGGTGCTACCTGCTTCACTGAGGGCTCTTTGTCTTGCTCGACGTCCCCTCTCTCCTCAGGTCCAATTTGCGACCTTCTGGTCCCTCCTGGGCCCCAGCAGCGTCCAAAAACGCCAAACGCACGATTTGCGTGTAGCAAGGCTTGTTGGCATCCATCCGGCGGGAAAACACTTCTGCACGACTCTCCAAGGCGTGGGGGATCCATCCTCCAAAGGGGAAGTCTCTAGCCCTTGTCGTTCCTGCAGTATTCACAGTTCTTCAGCCTAGTAAGAGCCTCTTCGCACCAACCGCTGGCATTTCTTGGGCATCTGCCCATCTCCGAGTTGCTTGTGACTTTTGGACTTGGTCCCCTTGTTCCACAGGTACCCTCAGTCAGGAATCCATCGTTGTTGCATTGCTGATTTGTGTTTTCCTTGCATTTTTCCTCTAACACGACTATTTTGTCCTTAGGGGAACTTTGGTGCACTTTGCACTCACTTTTCAGGGTCTTGGGGAGGGTTATTTTGCTAACTCTCACTATTTTCTAATAGTCCCAGCGACCCTCTACAAGGTCACATAGGTTTGGGGTCCATTCGTGATTCGCATTCCACTTCTGGAGTATATGGTTTGTGTTGCCCCTATCCCTATATTTCCCCATTGCATCCTATTGTAACTATACATTGTTTGCACTGTTTTCTAAGACTATACTGCATATTTTTGCTATTGTGTATATATATCTTGTGTATATTTCCTATCCTCTCACTGAGGGTACACTCTAAGATACTTTGGCATATTGTCATAAAAATAAAGTACCTTTATTTTTAGTATAACTGTGTATTGTGTTTTCTTATGATATTGTGCATATGACACTAAGTGGTACTGTAGTAGCTTCACACGTCTCCTAGTTCAGCCTAAGCTGCTCTGCTAAGCTACCATTATCTATCAGCCTAAGCTGCTAGACACCCTATACACTAATAAGGGATAACTGGGCCTGGTGCAAGGTGCAAGTACCCCTTGGTACTCACTACAAGCCAGTCCAGCCTCCTACAACCAGTCCATTTGTTTGTGGATGATAGGGTGTTGTGAACTTGTATGTTACACCACACTCCTTCCACATGGCCTTTAAGTATGCAGACATGAAATTGCTTCCCCTGTCTGATACCACTTCCTTTGGGAAGCCCACCCTAGAAAATATTCCCAGGAGGGCCTTTGCCACTGCAGGTGCTGTAGTGGTCCTTAAAGGAATTGCTTCAGGATATCTTGTGGCATGGTCCACTACCACCAAGATAAACCTATTGCCTGAAGCAGTAGGAGGGTCAAAGGGGCCAACTATGTCAACCCCTACCCTTTCAAAGGGAACCCCAACCACAGGCAGTAGGATAAGGGGTGCCTTTGGGGTGCCACCTGTCTTGCCACTGGCTTGACAGGTTTCACAGGACTTACAAAATTCCTTTGTGTCCTCAGACATTTTAGGCCAATGAAACAGGGGAACAAGCCTGTCCCAAGTTTTCATTTGTCCTAGATGCCCAGCTAAGGGAATGTCATGTGCCAGTGTTAGGAGGAACTTTCTGTACTCCTGAGGAATCACTAATCTCCTGGCAGCTCCAGGTTTAGGATCCCTATGCTCAGTGTACAAGAGGTTGTCCTCCCAGTAAACTCTGTGAGAGTCACTGACATCCCCATTAGCCTGTTTGACAGCTTGCTGTCTGAGACCCTCTAATGTGGGACAGGTTTGCTGTGCCACACTCAGCTCCTCTCTGGCAGGCCCCCCTTCACCCAAAAGCTCAGCAGTGTCTGCTTCCAGCTCCTCTGGTGTAGGTTCTGCACAGGGAGGGAATTCTTCTTCCTCAGAAGTTGAATCCACTGTAGAGGGAGGGATAGTAGGAAGTGGTTTGCTTCTACTAGCCCTAGCTTTACGGAGCACTTGGTCCATTGTTCCAGGATCCAAGCTTCCCTGTCCTTTTTGCTTTTTGGCCTGAGCCCTTGTCAAAGCAAAAATATGCCCTGGGATGCCCAGCATTGCTGCATGGGCCTCCAACTCCACATCTGACCAAGCTGATGTCTCCAAATCATTCCCTAATAGACAGTCTACAGGTAAATCTGAAGCTACCACAACTTTCTTTGGACCAGTAACCCCCCCCCAGTTGAGATTAACAACAGCCATGGGGTGGCTAAGTGTGTTGTTGTGAGCATCGGTTACTTGGTCCTGGTGACCAAGTAGGTGTTCAGGGTGGACCAGTTTCTCTATGACCATAGTCACACTGGCACCAGTGTCCCTGTAGGCCTGAACCTCAACACCATTTATTAGGGGTAGCTGCTTGTACTTATCCATATTAAGGGGACAAGCAACTAAGGTGGCTAAATCAATAGCCCCCTCAGAGACTAACACAGCCTCTGTGGCCTCCCTAACAAGGCCAACCCCAACTAAGTTACCAATAGTGAGCCCAGCTACTCCCTTGGATTGGCTATTAGTAGGTTTGCTCCCACCACCACTGCTATTAGTAGGTACACTAGGTGTAGCAGTAGGGGTTGTAGTGGTAGGAGGCTTGGTGCCTTTCTTTGGACAACTGGGATCTGTTGTCCAATGGCCTTTTATTTTACATAAATAGCACCATGGTTTCTTTTCCTTGTTCTGATTAAAAGAGGATTTGGGCCCACCACCCCCACCAGAGTGTTTTTGTGGGCCTGATGAAGACTCATTTTTAGATTTGTCCCCACCCTTGTCAGAAGACTTACCATCCTTCTTTTTGTTGCCATCTTTGTCACCCCCTGTATGAACTTTTCTGTTCACTCTTGTTCTGACCCATTTGTCTGCCTTCTTTCCCAATTCTTGGGGAGAGGTCAGATCAGAGTCCACCAAGTACTGGTGCAACAAATCAGACACACAATTATTAAGAATATGCTCTCTCAGGATCAAGTTATACAGGCTGTCATAATCAGTAACTTTACTGCCATGTAACCACCCCTCCAAGGCCTTCACTGAATGGTCAATGAAATCAACCCAGTCTTGTGAAGACTCCTTTTTGGTCTCTCTGAACTTTATCCTGTACTGTTCAGTGGTTATGCCATAACCATCCAGGAGTGCATTCTTAAGAACTTGGAAATTATTAGCATCATTTTCTTTCACAGTAAGGAGCCTATCCCTACCTTTTCCACTAAATGATAGCCATAGGATAGCAGCCCACTGCCTTTGAGGGACATCCTGTACAACACAGGCCCTCTCTAGTGCAGCAAACCACTTGTTAATGTCATCCCCCTCCTTATAAGGGGGAACTATCTTATGCAGATTCCTGGAATCATGCTCTTTTGCAGGATGACTATGGGGAATACTGCTGCTGCCACCATGGGTTTCTAAACCCAGTTTCTGTCTCTCCTTCTCTACTTCTAAAGTCTGTCTATCCAAATCCAGCTGTTGCTTCTTGAGCTTCAGTCTGGTTTGTTCCACTCTCAATCTATTGAGCTCCCTTTCTAACAATCTGTCATCAGGGTGGGTGGGAGGGACATGCCTTGAAACAGAAGTATGGTGAGAATGGACAGAAGGAGACCTGTCCCTTACAGAAGGCACCCTAACAGCTTGGCTAACAGAAACATCACTACCAGTATGGTGAGAATAAATGCTTTTGCTATGATGTGAGACAACACTATTTATATGGTGTGGCTCATCATCATTACCAACTATGCTAGACTGTCTAGTAATGGGCAGGCTAGGAAGTTTCTTTCCTGAATCTTTTCCTGGGGGAGTCCCTGGATCAGATTGAGAACCATTAGCTACTTTTTCTACAGATGGGGCACTTATGGCCTTATCCTGTACTCTAAGCATGTTAATTAACAGTTCTAAGGAAGGATTCTTTCCTACACTCAAACCTCTCTCTATGCAGAGATTCCTTGCTCCTTTCCAGCTAAGGTGATCATATGCAAGTTTGGACAGATCAACATTTTGGCCTGTGCCAGACATTTTTTAGAGAGAGTTAAAGTGATAGTAAAAGATAAAAAGTTTGTCAGAGCTTTTAGAAAGACAGAGAAAAAAACTTTTAAAACTTTTTAGAACTTTTTAGAAAGTTAGAAGTACTTTTCAGCACTTAGAAAAGAGTAAAAAGAGGAAATGCAAAACTTTTTGGCTATGTGTATATACACTGAACTTGTTTTGTATATTTTTCTCTTATGAAAAGTACAATGACAAGAGTGGTAAGTAGTCTCAAAGCACTTATCCCACCGCTGCACAACCAATGTAGGAGGCTGGACTGGCTTGTAGTGAGTACCAAGGGGTACTTGCACCTTGCACCAGGCCCAGTTATCCCTTATTAGTGTATAGGGTGTCTAGCAGCTTAGGCTGATAGATAATGGTAGCTTAGCAGAGCAGCTTAGGCTGAACTAGGAGACGTGTGAAGCTACTACAGTACCACTTAGTGTCATATGCACAATATCATAAGAAAACACAATACACAGTTATACTAAAAATAAAGGTACTTTATTTTTATGACAATATGCCAAAGTATCTTAGAGTGTACCCTCAGTGAGAGGATAGGAAATATACACAAGATATATATACACAATAGCAAAAATATGCAGTATAGTCTTAGAAAACAGTGCAAACAATGTATAGTTACAATAGGATGCAATGGGGAAACATAGGGATAGGGGCAACACAAACCATATACTCCAAAAGTGGAATGCGAACCACGAATGGACCCCAAACCTATGTGACCTTGTAGAGGGTCGCTGGGACTATTAGAAAATAGTGAGAGTTAGAAAAATAACCCTCCCCAAGACTCTGAAAAGTGAGTGCAAAGTGCACTAAAGTTCCCCTAAGGACAAAGAAGTCGTGTTAGAGGAATAATGCAGGAAAGACACAAACCAGCAATGCAACAACTCTGGATTTCCAATCTAGGGTACCTGTGGAACAAGGGGACCAAGTCCAAAAGTCACAAGCAAGTCGGAGATGGGCAGATGCCCAGGAAATGCCAGCTGTGGATGCAAAGAAGCTTCTACTGGACAGAAGAAGGTGAGGTTTCTGCAGGAACAAAAAGGGCTAGAGACTTGCCCTTTGGTGGACAAATCCCTCTCGCCGTGGAGAGTTGTGCAGAACTCTTTTCCCGCCGAAAGAACGCCAACAAGCCTTGCTAGCTGCAAATCGTGCGGTTAGCGTTTTTGGACGCTGCTGAGGCCCAGGAGGGACCAGGAGGTCGCAAATTGGACCAGCAGAGAGAAGAGACGTCGGGCAAGACAAGGAGCCCTCTCTAAACCAGGTAGCACCCGGAGAAGTGCCAGAAACAGGCACTACGAGGATGCGTGAAACGGTGCTCGCCGAAGTTGCACAAAGGAGTCCCACGTCGCCGGAGACCAACTTAGAAAGTCGTGCAATGCAGGTTAGAGTGCCGTGGACCCAGGCTTGGCTGTGCACAAAGGATTTCTGCCGGAAGTGCACAGGGGCCGGAGTAGCTGCAAAAGTCGCGGTTCCCAGCAATGCAGCCCAGCGAGGTGAGGCAAGGACTTACCTCCACCAAACTTGGACTGAAGAGTCACTGGACTGTGCGGGTCACTTGGACAGAGTCGCTGGATTCGAGGGACCTCGCTCGTCGTGCTGAGAGTAGACCCAAGGGACCAGTAATGCAGCTTTTTGGTGCCTGCGGTTGCAGGGGGAAGATTCCGTCGACCCACGGGAGATTTCTTCGGAGCTTCTGGTGCAGAGAGGAGGCAGACTACCCCCACAGCATGCACAAGCAGGAAAACAGTCAAGAAGGCGGCAGGATCAGCGTTACAGAGTTGCAGTAGTCGTCTTTGCTACTATGTTGCAGGTTTGCAGGCTTCCAGCGCGGTCAGCAGTCGATTCCTTATCAGAAGGTGAAGAGAGAGATGCAGAGGAACTCGGATGAGCTCTTGCATTCGTTATCTGAAGTTTCCCCAGAGACAGAGACCCTAAATAGCCAGAAAAGAGGGTTTGGCTACCTAGGAGAGAGGATAGGCTAGCAACACCTGAAGGAGCCTATCACAAGGAGTCTCTGACGTCACCTGGTGGCACTGGCCACTCAGAGCAGTCCAGTGTGCCAGCAGCACCTCTGTTTCCAAGATGGCAGAGGTCTGGAGCACACTGGAGGAGCTCTGGACACCTCCCAGGTGAGGTGCAGGTCAGGGGAGTGGTCACTCCCCTTTCCTTTGTCCAGTTTCGCGCCAGAGCAGGGCTAAGGGGTCCCCTGAACCGGTGTAGACTGGCTTATGCAGAATTGGGCACCTCTGTGCCCAACAAAGCATTTCCAGAGGCTGGGGGAGGCTACTCCTCCCCTGCCTTCACACCATTTTCCAAAGGGAGAGGGTGTCACACCCTCTCTCAGAGGAAGTTCTTTGTTCTGCCATCCTGGGCCAGGCCTGGCTGGACCCCAGGAGGGCAGATGCCTGTCTGAGGGGTTGGCAGCAGCAGCTGCTGCAGTGAAACCCCAGGAAGGGCAGTTTGGCAGTACCAGGGTCTGTGCTACAGACCACTGGGATCATGGGATTGTGCCAACTATGCCAGGATGGCATAGAGGGGGCAATTCCATGATCATAGACATGTTACATGGCCATATTCGGAGTTACCATTGTGAAGCTACATATAGGTAGTGACCTATATGTAGTGCACGCGTGTAATGGTGTCCCCGCACTCACAAAGTTCAGGGAATTGGCTCTGAACAATGTGGGGGCACCTTGGCTAGTGCCAGGGTGCCCTCACACTAAGTAACTTTGCACCTAACCTTTACAAGGTAAAGGTTAGACATATAGGTGACTTATAAGTTACTTAAGTGCAGTGTAACATGGCTGTGAAATAACGTGGACGTTATTTCACTCAGGCTGCAGTGGCAGGCCTGTGTAAGAATTGTCAGAGCTCCCTATGGGTGGCAAAAGAAATGCTGCAGCCCATAGGGATCTCCTGGAACCCCAATACCCTGGGTACCTCAGTACCATATACTAGGGAATTATAAGGGTGTTCCAGTAAGCCAATGTAAATTGGTAAAAATGGTCACTAGCCTGTTAGTGACAATTTGGAAAGAAATGAGAGAGCATAACCACTGAGGTTCTGATTAGCAGAGCCTCAGTGAGACAGTTAGTCACTACACAGGTAACACATTCAGGCAGTCTTATGAGCACTGGGTCCCTGGGTTACCAGGGTCCCAGTGACACATACAACTAAAACAACATATATACAGTGAAAAATGGGGGTAACATGCCAGGCAAGATGGTACTTTCCTACACCACTGCATAAATCTCCTAGGTCAGTTTTCTGAACTCTTCTCTACTGTGCCAGGTACCACTTCTTGGTGTGAGCACACTATAGATACTGGAGACAGCTTGCCTGTCAAAAGTAAGATCTATAGGCAGCCTGACCATGTCAGGGACTGCATAAAGCAAGAGGTGCAGAAAATGTTAGAACTGGGAGTGGTTGAGCACTCTGAAAGTCCATGGGCTTCTCCTGTGGTACTTGTACCAAAACCTCATTCCAAAGATGGAAAGAAGGAAATGCGGTTTTGTGTAGACTACAGAGGTCTCAACCAGGTAACCAAAACTGATGCTCACCCTATCCCCAGGGCAGATGAGCTCATAGATACACTGGCATCTGCCAAGTATCTAAGCACTTTTGATTTGACTGCAGGGTATTGGCAGATCAAATTATCAGAAGATGCTAAAGCTAAAACTGCATTTTCAACCATTGTGAGGTACTGGGTTTTTCAGAACCGGTACTGATCCGGTAACCCAGTGGTGCCAGGGTACACCCAAAGACCTCGGGTACTTTCCTGATTCAGACCACAGAAACTCAGAGTCTTCTAGGTGAAGTCAAAGATCGAATTTATTGGCTGCAACCAAGTAACAAGCGTCCTAGAAGTACAACAGCACGGTTTGTATGTTCTCAGGAGACTGTGTGTCAATGCAAAGTCAGGCTTCCTTATATACAGTTTTTTAAGCTTCAGGCAAACATTCTTGACATTTTGGTTGGTCATTCACATGTTTTCACTACAAAGGAAAAAACAGTGTCATGATGAAACCTCATATTTCATGTCATCCAACCCATAATAAATTACCCGGCAAGGCCTAGTATTTTACATCAGATAAGTGTGAACCCCCAATAAAAACGGGCACCTCCCCCTCGTAAAGTAAGAAGAAGAAAAGAGCAGGTGCAGGTGTGAGCAAGATTAGGCAGGGTGTGTGAGCGATAATAAGGGTTTTATGGCATGGTGTGCCTTGATGCTATCTGATTCGGCCACTGGGAGAGGGACTGACCAAACAGGCTTGGCCTGAGGCAATGGTTCCAGCTTGCCCAGGTCAGAGAAAAGTCAATCAAGGTGTACGTGTCCTTGGAATCAAATCTGACTGTATTATAAGCCTATGTGAGGGCAACTTTTAAAAATGACTGCCGTGTATAAAATGGGAGCCACGAGTGCAGGACGAAAATGGCGATTTCGAGGTGAAAACGCTGCTGGAATTGAGCGAAAATGCTCATGCTTAGTGTACTAGTCATTATCGGTCTTTTGATACTAAAATCGTACTGCTGTGGCAAAGTAAATTACATGGGTCCAGAATGTTTAGAACCACAAACCCTCCTTTTGCCCTTATATAGGCAATAAACCTATTCTCATGCTAATCTGAGTCCAGGTCTATGTTTCTAAAGTCGTTGAGATGTTGCTGTAACATCATCCTAGTATTTAGCTCGTCTCTTGGTGCAGGTTTCCTTATGCATGATGTAACACAGAGGCCACATATCACAGGAGCACACTGCACGCATAGACAGAACAGGAAAAGAATGGCCAAGATCATCCCAATGACCATCAGTATCTTCCATCCCCATGCTGATATCAGTTCCCAGAACCATCCCATTAATGACCAATCTCCTCTAAATGAATAGATTCGGAAATTCTATGCAGTTTGGAGATGGCCTGGTATACTGTTGGAGCGTTATCTGGGACAAAAACACAGCAACTCGATTGGATCAATGTACATACTCCACCCCGGTCTGCAAGTATGACATCTAATGCGACCCTGTTCTGAAGGGTCATAAGACGATCCGACTGGAGCTCAGCAGTCAAGTTACCAAGGGCACCAGCGGTTTCAGCCACGGTGGATTCAACAACTCTTATCAATTGCCTTATGCTCCTGCTGTAACCTATTTGTCCCCAGAATGGCAGAAAACCCTTTACGAAGTCCCCAAATTCTTGTCCTGCAGTGTCTTCTTCACTGAAGACGCCTCTAACTATCCTTGTCTTGTGCTAATCTGCCACTGCTGTGTAGGTAGGGGGCAACAGGAACGAAACGAAGCATGTGCCCGAAAAGTCAGGGGGCAACCATGTAAAGGCTCTATCATGGCAGATGAAATAGGTACCCTTAGCTGCCAAGAGCGGAGGGGAGGTCTGAGATGCGAAGACATATGTCTCAGTGCAGACGCTTTCCCCTAGCTGAGCTCTGGGATTCTTGCCAGTACCTTGCAGACACAAGTGACCCTGATGGGGTACAACCCAAATCAGGGAAGATATCTTAGCTTGCTGTTTCTCACTCATTGTGGCTTCATATCCGGTCATGTTCCATCCTATATATGCTATTGTCTCATCTCTGGGGATAGTCTCGTAGAAGATATTGTCCTTCATCATGTCTATGATACCTTTAACTAAAGCATTTTTCTTAGGGTTGTCTTCCGCAAAACGTAGGGGGTAGTGTGCATAGATGAATATCGTTCTGAATGCCCACACGGAACAATTGTGGCTGAAAGGCAGGATCAGATAAGGGATACCTTTATCTGCTGTGTGAGGCATAAGGCCACATACCCAACAGTTAGTTGTATTTATCACTAGTTGGTGTTGGTGCAAAAGCTGGATGAAGGAGTTATTAATGAACTCTAGTCTCCTAGCAGATTCATGTTTAGGGAGGAGTTGAAAAGAATGTGGGGAAACAGTGGAAGGAGGAGGTGTAGACGAGGTAGTGGGTGCCAATATCACGTTAAAACAGAATAAAACATATCCTATAAAAAACATAAGTATACTAAATAACATAAAAATGCACAGCAGCAAAAACGGTTTCCTTGTTATCATTTCACATATTCTCTTCTTGAAACTCAGTCTTTCAACATGTTCTCCATTTTGGAAAGATTCCATCCTCTAACCGTTGCCGTTCGTGGCGGTTGGTTTACTTCACTTAGGAGTGTTCTGAATGTTCCAGGCCGCCCTAGAACAAACCAGACCTGTAGACCTTGTGTCCACAGGTTACCCCCCTAAGTCATTTCAGCCACAATCCTACTGCTGAACCCGGATGGAGGTTCGAAAAACACAACAAAGAAAAAAAGTCATTTAAAAATAATTTTCCATATTGGAGAACTTTGCTAAAGGGAAGAAAAGTAAACTGTTTTATTTGTCCTTTATTCTTGGTCGTAGATTATAACGGTTAGTCCCAGGTATCGTGTGGTCCTGAAAAAGGAGTTCAGGTTCTGTAGTGTCCAATCGAACTGACGGTGATACTGCTGATTGTAAAATGTCATCACTTTCTTTCTCAGTGAGTGTTCCTTTTATTCGTGCATCGCTGAAAGGCAGAAAACGTGGCACGGTTTCAGTCTCTGAGCCGGCGACACGGTTTCAGTCTCTGAGTCGGCGACACCTTCCTGGACCCACCGGTCATATGGCAGAGGTAGGGGTACCCTTTTGCAATGGGTCCCATGGACCAGTGTTTCTTCCCTTCTACTCGAACAGCTGATCTTGTGGAGAGAAGAACGAGGTGCGGTCCGGTCCACCTGGGCTGCTCGTTTTTGGTTTGCTGAAAGTTCTTTATTAAAACCCAGGATCCAGGCTCAATGGGATGACCTGGAGATTCAGAGACCGGAGGCAGGGTGTCGTGGACCTGTTGATGTAAAACATGCAATTTAGCCGTCAATTCATACAGATAGTCAAGCAAAACAGGATGCTCTATCTCGCTAAACTTCTTGGGCCTGGGCACTCCCCATATATTGGCCGGGCGGCCAAAGACTATTTCATAAGGACTAAGTTTCACTTGTGAATGCACAGTCATTCTGGTTGATAGGAGTGCTAAGGGTAGAGCGTCAGGCCATTTAAGACCAGAGCTCGCTTGTATCTTGGCCAATTTTAGCTTTAGAGTGCCATTATAGCACTCCACTAATCCAGCTGATTGGGGGTGATTTGCAGCGTGAAACTTTTGGTTTATGCCTAGCCCTTCGCATACTTTCTTCATCACTTGACCCACAAATTCACTTCCATTGTCACTCCAGATCATTCTCGGCATTCCGAATCTAGGGAAGAACTCTTTCACAAGGGCTTTGGCTGTGGATTGCGCAGTATTGTCTTTTAGGGGATAGGCTTCCACCCATCTTGAAAAGGCACAAACAACAACGAGTACGTATTTTAAGTTGTTGCACCTCTCCATGTGGATGAAATCTAGCTGCAAAATCTCAAACGGATACGTAGGAGGTGCAAAATGACCAGCTGGAGTTGGGGTTCCTCTACCAGGGTTGTGTTTCAGGCATACCATGCAATTTTTAACCACATTTTCTGCGCACTTGGGAATTCCTGCATTTTGCCATACTGGGGCCAACAACTTACAAATCCCTTTCACACTGATGTGAGCCATTCCATGAGCCATTGTAACTACTGCAAGCACATACGCATCGGGTAGCAACCATCTTTGATGTTCTGACAACTCGACCCAACAACCATTCGCATCCAATTTACCCGTACTTTCTCTCCACAAACTCAATTCTCTCTCTGTGGCTTCAGCTTGAATCGATTTCACGCTTTCTATCGTGTCTTCACACATTCCAACATCACCAATCCATCTTGCAGGGCCCGCGACATACATTCGGCTCATCACATTCCTTGCCGTTTCTTTTGCGACCTCGTCAGCAAATGCATTCCCACGACTAACATCATCAGTCACCTTTTTATGTGCGCTACACTTCACAATCGCAACTTGCAACGGTAAAGTAAGTGAATCAAGGAGCTCATTTACCAACTGACCATGCTGTATTTTAGTTCCATGCGAGGTCAGGAACCCACGTTCCTTCCACAAACGCCCAAAACTATGGGCCACACCAAACGCATATTGGCTATCGGTATAGATAGTCACTTTCATTCCTTTTGATACTGTACATGCTCTTGTTAGGGCTATTAACTCAGCTGCTTGGGCCGAATTGTGTGGGATACGTGCAGCTTCAACAATCGTACACAAAGTTGTCACAGCATACGCCGCAGTCGTGTCACCATTTGTGAGCTTAAAGCATGAACCATCCCTCCACAAAGTACCATCACTCTTTGCAAGGGGAGTGTCCAGAAGGTCTATTCTCCCTTTCCTTCTGTTCTATGGAGACAATCATGTTGTTCAGAAGTATCTAACTCCGTCACAATTGGCAATAACGTAGCTGGGTTAAGTGTAGTGCATCTTTTTATATGTACATGGCTTGCTAACAATGTCAACTCGTAACCTGACAATCGAGCACTAGTTAAATGCTGTGTCTTGGTTCTGTTTAACAACGTGTCCACTGCATGTGGAACCATTACGATTAATGTGTCATTCATCACTAAACCAGCAGACTGTCGGATAGAAACAGCAGTTGCCGCTGCCGCTCTTAAGCAGCTTGGTAGTGCCTTAGCTACTGGGTCTAAGGTTGAAGAGAAATAGGCGCATGGACGCTCCCTGTCTCCAAACTGTTGTGTCAAAACTGCTAACGCACAACCTTCTTTCTCATGGACATACAATGTAAAAGGCTTGCTGTAGTTGGGGGTACCCAACACAGGAGCTGAACATAATGCATCACGTAATTCGACAAAACTTTTCTGACAATCTTCAGACCATGGGACGGGATTTGGTGTATCTTTACAAGTTAATGCCACCAAGGGTTTGGCTATTAACGAAAAATTAGGTATCCATTGTCTGCAATATGATGTAATACCCAAGAAAGCACGCACTTCTCTCTGTGTTCTTGGCACACTCATTGCTGCAACAGCCCTGATTCTCTCTGGGGTCAGTTGCCTTCCCTCCTTCGAAAAGAGATGACCTAAATAGGTCACTTCTTTTTGACAATACTGTAACTTTGAAAGGGACACTTTGTGGTGTAAATCAGACAAATGACGCAATAATGACAATGTTGCTTCTTTGCAGATCTCCTTAGTATCTGCAGCAACTAGCAAATCATCGACATATTGAATGAGAGTGGCGCCATCAGAGTGTCAAGTTGTGCTTTCAAAGCCTGACTATAGATAGATGGACTTTCACAATAGCCTTGAGGAGCTCTCTTAAATCTGAAGCTTCATCCTCCCAAATTGAAGCCAAAAATGTCCCTGCTCTCTTCTGCAATAGGGATGCTGAAGAAAGCATTTTTCAGGTCTATCACTGAAAACCAAGTGGCTGAAGCTGGAATCATTGTCAACAATGCAGTGATATCGGGGACGACTGGAAACTGTGGCACAACTATTTTGTTCACCTCTCTAAGATCAATTACAAACCTATAAACATGTGGCTGAGTAGGGTCAGTATGCTTCAAGACAGGCAAAACGGGACTATTGCAAACGTTGCCTCTTGTCTCTTCAATTACATCCTTCTCAATCAGATCACAAATAATTGCTAACAACGCTTTTTCCCCTTCACTAGAGATCTTGTATTGGGGAATACGTGGCATTTTAACATTGGCTTTTAATGTTATCACATATGGCTGAATTTCCAAAAGACCTACATCATTAGGTCCAGTAGCCCAAAGAGTATTAGGAAGAGACGAAAATTCTGGTGGAAATCTGTCCTTTGACAAATACATTGGTGAAACCACTTTCTTACCCAATGTGAGTTGCACTCCAGAAGGAGAGCAATACAATGTCGCATACAATCTCTTTAACAGATCTAATCCTAACAAGTTCTCGCCACAACCTGTCGTCAAAATAAGGGGTGTTTCAAATTTAAAAGGTCCAACAGAAAGAGATATAGGGTTAGAAATCGGATTTCTAACTGGGGCGCCGGAAAACCCTACTGATACATTTGTTTCGCCAGACAAAGGTGCGCCAGGGAGTTTTGAGTGCATAATAGAACTCTTGGTAGCACCAGTACCCAACAGAAAAGGTTCTGACACACCTGATGCAATCAACTTAACATAAGGCCCACTCTGATCTACTGGAACTGAAACAACTCCCTCTCTTTGTCTATGGCTGTCCTAGCAATCATTACTGTCCAAATGCTCATCCTCTGTATAGTAATCATCAGTATAGTACTGAGCCGTCCTACCAGATGCATTAACCTGTTGATCAAATCTGTTCATTGAGTTTTGAGGGAGGAATGGGCGCACGCTCTGGGGAACATATCCACGTCCTCTTCCTCTAGGTGCTTGTGGAACACCTCGACCTCTTAAACCAGAAGTACCATTTGCGCGCTGTAGCAAAGCAGGGCAACTATACTTGAAATGACCCACTTCCTTGCAATATGAACACTGATTGGGACCTACTGGGATACGTGGTTGAGCATACTCGGCTCTTTGTGAGTTTCTCTGAAACGGTTGGGGCTGATAGTTATTCTGATAGTTGTTCTGTGCACCACTATTTTGACCACCACGTGGCGGGTACGCTTGTTGTAACAGAACCTTCGTTTTCAATTCTTTAGTTTTCTTCTCTACTCTATCTCTCTCATCTTTATCTCTATTTTCGTAGTACTGTGCAGTAGCCAATATCTGCGCTGAAGAGGAAACTGCCCAAGAACTTTCTGAATCTTTTAACTTTTTACACAACTCAGGAAGCAGATTATGCACAAATTTATCGACGAACAAACGTTGACCACCTTCCGTGCTCATATCTTGACCACTGTGGTCCACAAACGTTTCTTCAAACCTGGTGAAGAAATCTGATACCGTTTCTTCTTTCTTTTGCTTACATGCAGACAATTTATCCCCGTTTACACGCATCGCAGGCATTATAGTTTTCATGTAATCAATAATCCTACCAGGAAGCTCTGTCACTAAAGGCTCAGGTTTAGCACCACCAATTTGTCGGGCATCTGCAGCAGCAATATTAGCCCATGTGTCACCTAACTCTTGAGCATGGTCTGTATGGCGAATCTTTCCCCATAAAGGCTGTGGAACAACATTCCCAAACAACATGTCTATGTCAGCTAAATTCATAATGCAAGACCCCGCAGTCAGTGACAATTCCTTGTAATACCCTGTAGGATTCTTACGGGGATCAGGCAATGTCTGCTTAAGGGCTAAAACTTCAGCTTGCTTCCATGGAACGTGTACCCATACACGCTGGAAATGAGGCAGGACAGGTGGATTAGCATTTGGGTCCCCTTACCTCCATTGTGGGGGAACTTCTCTCATGGGGTACTGTTTCCCTTTCTTTTTAGCAGAAGAATCATATTTAAACAATAACCTGGAAACACCTTCAGTCCTAAACGACAATAACATCGCAACTGCTTTCTCGACATCTGAACCCACAATCAAACCTGTCGCAAAATCGAACCGTACATGACACAACTTAGGCGAATTGGGCTCCAAACCATTTTCCTCTAAATCCTCAGAAAGAAAAGTACACATTTTCTCAAAAACGTATCTCTGTTTCGGTTCTTCCCACTGATGGAAGACATCCATAACAGACTCTAGTTCATATCTCGCTGGTTCAGTAACCCATTTATGCGCCAAATAATTCAGTGTCTCTTTCTCCCTACCATCAGGCAATTGGCTACGCAATTGTTTACGCTCTGAAACTGGGGTCGTAGCTAATGACCCAAAGAGAGGGGATAAAAGACTAGTCACAGTGTTTGTCATTCTCTGACGGATAGAGGGAGAGGTTGACAAATGAACAGGAGGAAAAACAGAATGAGACAAGGCAGAGACAGAAGCAGTGTCAGAAACAATACCAGGAGTGGTAGTCGCTATAGTAGTCAAAGTTGTAGGAAGTAAAGGCAGAGCAGATGTCAAAGCCGGTGGCCCTTGAGGAGGCTGCACCGGAGGAATAGGAACCAACTGAAGAAAGCTGGTGGGTGCTGTGGAGGAGCAGGAGGCAATGCAACCACTGGTGCCGTGGCATTCTGCGAATAGGGTGGTGGCGAACCTAGCAAATGCGACATTAGGGGATCTTTTTCAGAGTTTTTTGCTGCATCTTGCTGAAGAGGCGGCAAAACTGGATAGCATTTATCTACTGTCATTTTATGTCGCCTATGCAACTGCTCATTCAACTGTTCTACTTCGTTATCTTTAAACTGTATAGCAGCTTGCTTAATCGAAATACCTTTTTCTCTCTTATTTTTCTTAGCTAATTTAATTTCCTTTTGCTTGGCTTCCTTACGCCATAAGCGAAAAAGAATCAAACATTGCCGGCCGGGCTTTCTTCTTAAAAAGTCTAACTTCGAGGTTATCTAAGATTTCTGTGTCAAAGCTACCATTTTGGGGCCATTTTAAAACACCATCTTTTCTGGTGTAACGGATCCATACTTCATTATATGTGATGGGGCCTACTCCGTGCTTCACATATAGTTCATAGGTTGGAGTTCCAATCGGAGGAACCGGACATGAGTCCTCCAACCGGGAGTCCCTTTTACAACCAAGACAAAACAAATTTCCAAGTCGGCTAAGACCAGGCATCTTAGCTCACTAGTCTAGCTTCAAGCTTCAAAGGATTATCGTTTACGATAGTCTCGTGAATACACGAGTCCTTCAGCTTTGGTACTTGCAAGTTCCAAATCAAAGTGATCCCGAAGGGATACCAAACCAAATGTCCAACTAAGGACCAAACCAAGTGTCCAACTAAGGACTGGGAGACGCTCCACTTATACTTAACTGAAAATATCGATGATGTCACCAGAAGACTCGTCTTATCGTTTCGCTCTACCAAACATCAAGGGTCCAAATCAGGGCGATAGCCAGGGCAGCAGTCCTTCGTAGCCGTCGGGAAGCGTGGAACCTCGCAGCAAAGACTTTCGGACCACGTCGACATGCAGGGGTCGATGAAGTGGCGGCCTTCCTCCAGAATTTTCACACGAAGCTCCTCACGGACCTCAGGCTTGGACCGGTACCGCTGATATCGCCCCACGTTGGGCGCCAACTGAGGTACTGGGTTTTTCAGAACCAGTACTGATCCGGTAACCCAGTGGTGCCAGGGTACACCCAAAGACCTCGGGTACTTTCCTGATTCAGACCACAGAAACTCAGAGTCTTCTAGGTGAAGTCAAAGATCGAATTTATTGGCTGCAACCAAGTAACAAGCTGTAGGAGGCTGGACTGGCTTGTAGTGAGTACCAAGGGGTACTTGCACCTTGCACCAGGCCCAGTTATCCCTTATTAGTGTATAGGGTGTCTAGCAGCTTAGGCTGATAGATAATGGTAGCTTAGCAGAGCAGCTTAGGCTGAACTAGGAGACGTGTGAAGCTACTACAGTACCACCTAGTGTCATATGCACAATATCATAAGAAAACACAATACACAGTTATACTAAAAATAAAGGTACTTTATTTTTATGACAATATGCCAAAGTATCTTAGAGTGTACCCTCAGTGAGAGGATAGGAAATATACACAAGATATATATACACAATAGCAAAAATATGCAGTATAGTCTTAGAAAACAGTGCAAACAATGTATAGTTACAATAGGATGCAATGGGGAAACATAGGGATAGGGGCAACACAAACCATATACTCCAAAAGTGGAATGCGAACCACGAATGGACCCCAAACCTATGTGACCTTGTAGAGGGTCGCTGGGACTATTAGAAAAGATTGAGAGTTAGAAAAATAACCCTCCCCAAGACCCTGAAAAGTGAGTGCAAAGTGCACTAAAGTTCCCCTAAAGACAAAGAAGTCGTGTTAGAGGAATAATGCAGGAAAGACACAAACCAACAATGCAACAACGCTGGATTTCCAATCTGGGGTACCTGTGGAACAAGGGGACCAAGTCCAAAAGTCACAAGCAAGTCGGCGATGGGCAGATGCCCAGGAAATGCCAGCTGCGGGTGCAAAGAAGCTTCTACTGGACAGAAGAAGCTGTGGTTTCTGCAAGAACGCAAAGGGCTAGAGACGTCCCCTTTGGAGGACGGATCCCTCTCTCCTTGTAGAGTCGTGCAGAAGTGTTTTCCCGCCGAAAGAACGCCAACAAGCCTTGCTAGCTGCAAATAGTGTGGTTAGCGTTTTTGGACGCTGCTGTGGCTCTGGAGGGACCAGGAGGTCGCAAATTAGACCAGGAGAGAGAGGGGACGTCGAGCACGACAAGGAGCCCTCTCAGCAGCAGGTAGCACCCGGGGAAGTGCCAGCAACAGGCACTACAAGGATGCGTGAAATGGTGCTCACCCGAAGTCGCACAAAGGAGTCCCACGTCGCCGGAGACCAACTTAGAAAGTCGTGCAATGCAGGTTAGAGTGCCATGGACCCAGGCTTGGCTGTGCACAAAGGATTTCCACCGGAAGTGCACAGGGGCCGGAGTAGCTGCAAAAGTCGCGGTTCCCAGCAATGCAGCCCAGCGAGGTGAGGCAAGGACTTACCTCCACCAAACTTGGACTGAAGAGTCACTGGACTGTGGGGGTCACTTGGACAGAGTCGCTGGATTCGAGGGACCTCGCTCGTCGTGCTGAGAGGAGACTCAAGGGACCGGTAATCATCTTTTTGGTGCCTGCGGTTGCAGGGGGAAGATTCCGTCGACCCACGGGAGATTTCTTCGGAGCTTCTAGTGCAGGGAGGAGGCAGACTACCCCCACAGCATGCACCACCAGGAAAACAGTCGAGAAGGCGGCAGGATCAGCGTTACAGAGTTGCAGTAGTCGTCTTTGCTACTTTGTTGCAGTGTTGCAGGCTTCCAGCGCGGTCAGCAGTCGATTCCTTGGCAGAAGGTGAAGAGAGAGATGCAGAGGAACTCGGATGAGCTCTTGCATTCGTTATCTAAAGTTTCCCCAGAGACAGAGACCCTAAATAGCCAGAAAAGAGGGTTTGGCTACCTAGGAGAGAGGAAAGGCTACTAACACCTGAAGGAGCCTATCAGCAGGAGTCTCTGACGTCACCTGGTGGCACTGGCCACTCAGAGCAGTCCAGTGTGCCAGCAGCACCTCTGTTTCCAAGATGGCAGAGGTCTGGAGCACACTGGAGGAGCTCTGGACACCTCCCAGGGGAGGTGCAGGTCAGGGGAGTGGTCACTCCCCTTTCCTTTGTCCAGTTTCGCGCCAGAGCAGGGCTAAGGGGTCCCCTGAACCGGTGTAGACTGGCTTATGCAGAATTGGGCACATCTGTGCCCAACAAAGCATTTCCAGAGGCTGGGGGAGGCTATTCCTCCCCTGCCTTCACACCATTTTCCAAAGGGAGAGGGTGTCACACCCTCTCTCAGAGGAAGTCCTTTGTTCTGCCATCCTGGGCCAGGCCTGGCTGGACCCCAGGAGGGCAGATGCCTGTCTGAGGGGTTGGCAGCAGCAGCAGCTGCAGTGAAACCCCAGGAAGGGCAGTTTGGCAGTACCAGGGTCTGTGCTACAGACCACTGGGATCATGGGATTGTGCCAACTATGCCAGGATGGTATAGAGGGGGCAATTCCATGATCATAGACATGTTACATGGCCATATTCGGAGTTACCATTGTGAAGCTACATATAGGTAGTGACCTATATGTAGTGCACGCGTGTAATGGTGTCCCCGCACTCACAAAGTTCAGGGAATTGGCTCTGAACAATGTGGGGGCACCTTGGCTAGTGCCAGGGTGCCCTCACACTAAGTAACTTTGCACCTAACCTTTACCAGGTAAAGGTTAGACATATAGGTGACTTATAAGTTACTTAAGTGCAGTGTAAAATGGCTGTGAAATAACGTGGACGTTATTTCACTCAGGCTGCAGTGGCAGGCCTGTGTAAGAATTGTCAGAGCTCCCTATGGGTGGCCAAAGAGATGCTGCAGCCCATAGGGATCTCTTGGAACCCCAATACCCTGGGTACCTCATTACCATATACTAGGGAATTATAAGGGTGTTCCAGTAAGCCAATGTAAATTGGTAAAAATGGTCACTAGCCTGTTAGTGACAATTTGGAAAGAAATGAGAGAGCATAACCACTGAGGTTCTGATTAGCAGAGCCTCAGTGAGACAGTTAGTCACTACACAGGTAACACATTCAGGCATACTTATGAGCACTGGGGCCCTGGGTTACCAGGGTCCCAGTGACACATACAACTAAAACAACATATATACAGTGAAAAATGGGGGTAACATGCCAGGCAAGATGGTACTTTCCTACACAACCCCCCCCCCCAAACGAAGGACAATAAGACTAGCCATGACCTGATGAGTCTTCATTGTCTAAGTGGAAATATCTGGAGAGTCCATCTGCATTGGAGTGGCTACTCCCAGGTCTATGTTCCACTCTATAGTCCATTCCCTGTAGGGATATGGACCACCTCAGCAATTTAGGATTTTCACCTTTCATTTGTTTTAGCCAAAGTAGAGGTTTGTGGTCTGTCTGAACAATGAAGTGAGTGCCAAACAGGTATGGCCTCAACTTCTTCAGTGCCCAGACCACAGCAAAGGCCTCCCTCTCAGTGGCAGACCAACGCTTTTCTCTAGGGGTCAACCTCCTACTAATAAAAGCAACAGGTTGATCCTGGCCCTCAGAATTAAGTTGTGATAGGACTGCCCCTACTCCTAATTCAGATGCATCAGTTTGGACATAGAATTTGTTAGAGTAACAAGGGCTTTTCGGGACAGGTGCAGAGCACATGGCCTGCTTCAGCTCCTCAAAAGCTTTCTGACAGTTTGCTGTCCATAATACCTTTTTAGGCATTTTCTTGGATGTGAGGTCATTAAGAGGGGCTGCAATGGAGCCATAGTTCTTAATGAACCTCCTGTAATACCCAGTGAGGCCTAGGAAGGCTCTCACCTGACTCTGAGTGGTAGGGGGAACCCAATCAATAATTGTTTGGATTTTCCCCTGAAGTGGTGCAATCTGTTCCCCACCAACAAGGTGTCCCAGATAAACCACCTTACCCTGCCCTATCTGGCACTTTGAAGCCTTGATAGTGAGGCCTGCCTTTTGCAGGGCCTCCAAAACTTTCCATAGGTGGACCAGGTGATCATCCCAGCTGGAGCTAAAGACAGCTATATTGTCCAAATATGCTGCACTGAAAGCTTCCAGCCCTTGCAGGACTGTGTTCACCAACCTCTGAAAAGTGGCAGGTGCATTTTTCAAACCAAAAGGCATTACAGTAAACTGGTAATGTCCTCCAATGGTTGAAAATGCTGTTTTAGGTTTAGCATCTTCTGACAATTTGATCTGCCAATACCCTGCAGTCAAGTCAAAAGTGCTTAGATACTTGGCAGATGCCAGTGTATCTATGAGCTCATCTGCCCTGGGTATAGGGTGAGCATCAGTTTTGGTTACCAAGTTGAGACCTCTATAGTCTACACAAAACCGCATTTCCTTCTTTCCATCTTTGGAATGGGGTTTTGGTACCAGTACCACAGGAGAAGCCCATGGACTGTCAGAGTGCTCAACCACTCCTAGTTCTAACATTTTCTGGACCTCTTGCTTTATGCAGTCCCTGACATGGTCAGGCTGCCTATAGATCTTACTTTTGACAGGCAAGCTGTCTCCAGTATCTATAGTGTGCTCACACCAAGAAGTGGTACCTGGCACAGTAGAGAAGAGTTCAGAGAATTGATCTAGGAGATTTATGCAATTGTCTTTCTGCTCAGCAGTAAGACAATCAGCCAAAACTACACCTTCCACCAGAGCATCTTGTTCTGTGGAAGAGAAGAGATCAGGTAGAGGATCACTGTCTTCTTCCTGTCCCTCATCTGTTGCCATGAGCAGGGTGAGATCAGCCCTGTCATAGTAGGGTTTCAGGCGGTTTACATGGAGTACCCTAAGGGGACTCCTTGCAGTGCCTAAGTCAACTAAATAGGTGACTTCTCCCTTTTTCTCAACAATTGTGTGTTGTCCACTCCATTTATCTTGGAGTGCTCTTGGGGCCACAGGCTCCAAGACCCACACTTTCTGTCCTGGTTGGTACTGCACCAAAACAGCCTTCTGATCATGCCATTGCTTCTGGAGCTCTTGGCTGGCCTGAAGGTTCTTACTGGCCTTTTTCATGTACTCAGCCATCCTTGATCTGAGGCCAAGTACATAATCCACAATATCCTGCTTAGGAGCTTTTAAAGGTTGTTCCCAACTCTCCTTTACAAGTGTGAGTGGTCCCCTAACAGGGTGTCCAAAAAGAAGTTCAAAGGGCCTGAAGCCCACTCCTTTCTGGGGTACCTCCCTGTAGGCAAAAAGGAGGCATGGTAGAAGGATATCCCATCTCCTGCTGAGTTTTTCTGGGAGACCCATAATCATGCCTTTGAGAGTTTTATTAAATCTCTCCACCAGTCCATTTGTTTGTGGATGATAGGGTGTTGTGAACTTGTACGTTACACCACACTCCTTCCACATGGCCTTTAAGTATGCAGACATGAAATTGCTTCCCCTGTCTGATACTACTTCCTTTGGGAAGCCCACCCTGGAAAATATTCCCAGGAGGGCCTTTGCCACTGCAGGTGCTGTAGTGGTCCTTAAAGGAATAGCTTCAGGATATCTTGTGGCATGGTCCACTACCACCAAGATGAATCTATTGCCTGAAGCAGTAGGAGGGTCAAGGGGGCCAACTATGTCAACCCCTACCGTTTCAAAGTGAACCCCAACCACAGGCAGTGGAATAAGGGGTGCCTTTGGGGTGCCACCTGTTTTGCCACTGGCTTGACAGGTTTCACAGGACTTACAAAATTCCTTTGTGTCCTCAGACATTCTAGGCCAATGAAACAGGGGAACAAGCCTGTCCCAAGTTTTCATTTGTCCTAGATGCCCAGCTAGGGGAATGTCATGTGCCAGGGTTAGGAGGAACTTTCTGTACTCCTGAGGAATCACTAATCTCCTGGCAGCTCCAGGTTTAGGATCCCTATGCTCAGTGTACAAGAGGTTGTCCTCCCAGTAAACTCTGTGAGAGTCACTGACATCCCCATTAGCCTGTTTGACAGCTTGCTGTCTGAGACCCTCTAATGTGGGACAGGTTTGCTGTGCCACACTCAGCTCCTCTCTGGCAGGCCCCCCTTCACCCAAAAGCTCAGCAGTGTCTGCTTCCAGCTCCTCTGGTGTAGGTTCTGCACAGGGAGGGAATTCTTCTTCCTCAGAAGTTGAATCCACTGTAGAGGGAGGGATAGTAGGAAGTGGTTTGCTTCTACTAGCCCTAACTTTAGGGAGCACTTGGTCCATTGTTCCAGAATCCAAGCTTCCATGTCCTTTTTGCTTTTTGGCCTGAGCCCTTGTCAAAGCAAAAATATGCCCTGGGATGCCCAGCATTGCTGCATGGGCCTCCAACTCCACATCTGACCAAGCTGATGTCTCCAAATCATTTCCTAGTAGACAGTCTACAGGTAAATCTGTGGCTACCACAACTTTCTTTGGACCAGTAACCCCCCCCAGTTGAGATTAACAACAGCCATGGGATGGCTAAGTGTGTTGTTGTGAGCATCGGTTACTTGGTTCTGGTGACCAAGTAGGTGTTGTTCAGGGTGGACCAGTTTCTCTATGACCATAGTCACACTGTCTCCAGTGTCCCTGTAGGCCTGAACCTCAACACCATTTATTAGGGGTAGCTGCTTGTACTTATCCATATTAAGGGGACAAGCAACTAAGGTGGCTAAATCAATAGCCCCCTCAGAGACTAACACAGCCTCTGTGGCCTCCCTAACAAGGCCAACCCCAACTAAGTTACCAATAGTGAGCCCAGCTACTCCCTTGGATTGGCTATTAGTAGGTTTGCTCCCACCACCACTGCTATTAGTAGGGACACTAGGGGTAGCAGTAGGGGTTGTAGTGGTAGGAGCATTGGTGCTTTTCTTTGGACAACTGGGATCTGTTGTCCAATGGCCTTTTATTTTACATAAATAGCACCATGGTTTCTGTAGGAAAGTACCATCTTGCCTGGCATGTTACCCCCATTTTTCACTGTATATATGTTGTTTTAGTTGTATGTGTCACTGGGACCCTGGTAACCCAGGGCCCCAGTGCTCATAAGTGTGCCTGAATGTGTTACCTGTGTAGTGACTAACTGTCTCACTGAGGCTCTGCTAATCAGAACCTCAGTGGTTATTGTAGGAGGCTGGACTGGCTTGTAGTGAGTACCAAGGGGTACTTGCACCTTGCACCAGGCCCAGTTATCCCTTATTAGTGTATAGGGTGTCTAGCAGCTTAGGCTGATAGATAATGGTAGCTTAGCAGAGCAGCTTAGGCTGAACTAGGAGACGTGTGAAGCTACTACAGTACCACTTAGTGTCATATGCACAATATCATAAGAAAACACAATACACAGTTATACTAAAAATAAAGGTACTTTATTTTTATGACAATATGCCAAAGTATCTTAGAGTGTACCCTCAGTGAGAGGATAGGAAATATACACAAGATATATATACACAATAGCAAAAATATGCAGTATAGTCTTAGAAAACAGTGCAAACAATGTATAGTTACAATACGATGCAATGGGGAAACATAGGGATAGGGGCAACACAAACCATATACTCCAAAAGTGGAATGCGAACCACGAATGGACCCCAAACCTATGTGACCTTGTAGAGGGTCGCTGGGACTATTAGAAAATAGTGAGAGTTAGAAAAATAACCCTCCCCAAGACCCTGAAAAGTGAGTGCAAAGTGCACTAAAGTTCCCCTAAGGACAAAATAGTCGTGTTAGAGGAAAAATGCAAGGAAAACACAAATCAGCAATGCAACAACGATGGATTCCTGACTGAGGGTACCTGTGGAACAAGGGGACCAAGTCCAAAAGTCACAAGCAACTCGGAGATGGGCAGATGCCCAAGAAATGCCAGCAGTTGGTGCAAAGAAGCTCTTACTAGGCTGAAGAACTGTGAATACTGCAGGAACGACAAGGGCTAGAGACTTCCCCTTTGGAGGATGGATACCACACGCCTTGGAGAGTTGTGCAGAAGTGTTTTCCCGCCGGATGGACGCCAACAAGCCTTGCTACACGCAAATCGTGCGTTTGGCGTTTTTGGACGCTGCTGGGGCCCAGGAGGGACCAGGAGGTAGCAAATTAGACCTGCAGAGAGAGGGGACGTCGAGCAAGACAAAGAGCCCTCACTGAAGCAGGTAGCACCCAGAGAAGTGCCAGAAACAGGCACTACAAGGATGCGTGAAACGGTGCTCGCCGAAGTTGCACAAAGGAGTCCCACGTCGCCGGAGACCAACTTAGAAAGTCGTGCAATGCAGGTTAGAGTGCCGTGGACCCAGGCTTGGCTGTGCACGAAGGATTTCCGCCGGAAGTGCACAGGGGCCGGAGTAGCTTGCAAAGTCACGGTTCCCAGCAATGCAGCCCAGCGAGGTGAGGCAAGGACTTACCTCCACCAAACTTGGGCTGAAGAGTCACTGGACTGTGGGGGTCACTTGGACGGTGTCGCTGGATTCGAGGGACCTCGCTCGTTGTGCTGAGAGGAGACCCAAGGGACCGGTAATGCAGCTTTTTGGTGCCTGCGGTTGCAGGGGGAAGATTTCGTCGACCCACAGGAGATTTCTTCGGAGCTTCTGGTGCAGAGAGGAGGCAGACTACCCCCACAGCATGCACAAGCAGGAAAACAGTCGAGAAGGCGGCAGGATCAGCGTTACAGAGTTGCAGTAGTCGTCTTTGCTACTATGTTGCAGGTTTGCAGGCTTCCAGCGCGGTCAGCGGTCGATTCCTTATCAGAAGGTGAAGAGGGAGATGCAGAGGAACTCGGCTGAGCTCATGCATTCGTTATCTAAAGTTTCCCCAGAGACAGAGACCCTAAATAGCCAGAAAAGAGGGTTTGGCTACCTAGGAGAGAGGAAAGGCTACTAACACCTGAAGGAGCCTATCAGCAGGAGTCTCTGACGTCACCTGGTGGCACTGGCCACTCAGAGCAGTCCAGTGTGCCAGCAGCACCTCTGTTTCCAAGATGGCAGAGGTCTGGAGCACACTGGAGGAGCTCTGGACACCTCCCAGGGGAGGTGCAGGTCAGGGGAGTGGTCACTCCCCTTTCCTTTGTCCAGTTTCGCGCCAGAGCAGGGGCTAAGGGGTCCCTGAACCGGTGTAGACTGGCTTATGCAGAATTGGGCACATCTGTGCCCAACAAAGCATTTCCAGAGGCTGGGTGAGGCTACTCCTCCCCTGCTTTCACACCATTTTCCAAAGGGAGAGGGTGTCACACCCTCTCTCAGAGGAAGTTCTTTGTTCTGCCATCCTGGGCCAGGCCTGGCTGGACCCCAGGAAGGCAGCTGCCTGTCTGAGGGGTTGGCAGCAGCAGCAGCTGCAGTGAAACCCCAGGAAGGGCAGTCTGGCAGTACCAGGGTCTGTGCTACAGACCACTGGGATCATGGAATTGTACCAACAATGCCAGGATGGCATAGAGGGGGCAATTCCATGATCATAGACATGTTACATGGCCATATTCGGAGTTACCATGGTGAAGCTACATATAGGTAGTGACCTATATGTAGTGCACGCGTGTAATGGTGTCCCCGCACTCACAAAGTTCAGTGAATTGGCTCTGAACAATGTGGGGGCACCTTGGCTAGTGCCAGGGTGCCCTCACACTAAGTAACTTTGCACCTAACCTTTACCAGGTAAAGGTTAGACATATAGGTGACTTATAAGTTACTTAAGTGCAGTGTAAAATGGCTGTGAAATAACGTGGACGTTATTTCACTCAGGCTGCAGTGGCAGGCCTGTGTAAGAATTGTCAGAGCTCCCTATGGGTGGCAAAAGAAATGCTGCAGCCCATAGGGATCTCCTGGAACCCCAATACCCTGGGTACCTCAGTACCATATACTAGGGAATTATAAGGGTGTTCCAGTAAGCCAATGTAAATTGGTAAAATTGGTCACTAGCCTGTTAGTGACAATTTGAAAGTAATGAGAGAGCATAACCACTGAGGTTCTGGTTAGCAGAGCCTCAGTGAGACAGTTAGGCACCACACAGGGAACATATACATGCACACCTATGAGCACTGGGGCCCTGTGTGACAGGGTCCCAGTGACACATACATATAGGCCACAAACCTATGAGCACTGGGGTCCTGACCAGCAGGATCCCAGTGACACATAACAAACATACTGAAAACATAGTGTTTTCACTATGAGCAATGGGGCCTAACCATCAGGATCCCAGTGAGACAGTGAAAACAGTGACAAACATCCTGACATACACTCACAAACAGGCCAAAAGTGGGGGTAACAAGGCTAGAAAGAGGCTACCTTCTCACAGTTATGCTCTCTCATTTCTTTCCAAATTGTCACTAACAGGCTAGTGACCATTTTTACCAATTTACATTGGCTTACTGGAACACCCTTATAATTCCCTAGTATATGGTACTGAGGTACCCAGGGTATTGGGGTTCCAGGAGATCCCTATGGGCTGCAGCATTTCTTTTGCCACCCATAGGGAGCTCTGACAATTCTTACACAGGCCTGCCACTGCAGCCTGAGTGAAATAACGTCCACGTTATTTCACAGCCATTTTACACTGCACTTAAGTAACTTATAAGTCACCTATATGTCTAACCTTTACCTGGTAAAGGTTAGGTGCAAAGTTACTTAGTGTGAGGGCACCCTGGCACTAGCCAAGGTGCCCCCACATTGTTCAGAGCCAATTCCCTGAACTTTGTGAGTGCGGGGACACCATTACACGCGTGCACTACATATAGGTCACTACCTATATGTAGCTTCACAATGGTAACTCCGAATATGGCCATGTAACATGTCTATGATCATGGAATTGCCCCCTCTATGCCATCCTGGCATAGTTGGCACAATCCCATGATCCCAGTGGTCTGTAGCACAGACCCTTGCAACTGCCAAACTGCCCTTCCTGGGGTTTCACTGCAGCTGCTGCTGCTGCCAACCCCTCAGACAGGCATCTGCCCTCCTGGGGTCCAGCCAGGCCTGGCCCAGGATGGCAGAACAAAGAACTTCCTCTGAGAGAGGGTGTGACACCCTCTCCCTTTGGAAAATGGTGTGAAGGCAGGGGAGGAGTAGCCTCCCCCAGCCTCTGGAAATGCTTTGTTGGGCACAGAGGTGCCCAATTCTGCATAAGCCAGTCTACACCGGTTCAGGGGACCCCTTAGCCCTGCTCTGGCGCGAAACTGGACAAAGCAAAGGGGAGTGACCACTCCCCTGACCTGCACCTCCCCCGGGAGGTGTCCAGAGCTCCTCCAGTGTGCTCCAGACCTCCTTGTGATAGGCTCCTTCAGGTGTTGCTAGCCTATCCTCTCTCCTAGGTAGCCAAACCCTCTTTTCTGGCTATTTAGGGTCTCTGTCTCTGGGGAAACTTCAGATAACGAATGCAAGAGCTCATCCGAGTTCCTCTGCATCTCTCTCTTCACCTTCTGATAAGGAATCGACTGCTGACCGCGCTGGAAGCCTGCAAACCTGCAACATAGTAGCAACATAGTAGCAAAGACGACTACTGCAACTCTGTAACGCTGATCCTGCCGCCTTCTCGACTGTTTTCCTGCTTGTGCATGCTGTGAGGGTAGTCTGCCTCCTCTCTGCACCAGAAGCTCCGAAGAAATCTCCCGTGGGTCGACGGAATCTTCCCCCTGCAACCGCAGGCACCAAAAAGCTGCATTACCGGTCCCTTGGGTCTCCTCTCAGCACGACGAGCGAGGTCCCTCGAATCCAGCAACTCTGTCCAAGTGACCCCTACAATCTAGTGACTCTTCAGTCCAAGTTTGGTGGAGGTAAGTCCTTGCCTCACCTCGCTGGGCTGCATTGCTGGGAACCGCGACTTTGCAGCTACTCCGGCCCCTGTGCACTTCCGGTGGAAATCCTTTGTGCACAGCCAAGCCTGGGTCCACGGCACTCTAACCTGCATTGCACGACTTTCTAAGTTGGTCTCCGGCGACGTGGGACTCCTTTGTGCAACTTCGGCGAGCACCATTTCACGCATCCTCGTAGTGCCTGTTTCTGGCACTTTTCCGGGTGCTACCTGCTTCAGAGAGGGCTCCTTGTCTTGCCCGACGTCCCCTCTCTCTGCTGGTCCAATTTGCGACCTCCTGGTTCCTCCTGGGCCTCAGCAGCGTCCAAAAACGCTAATCGCACGATTTGCAGCTAGCAAGGCTTGTTGGCGTTCTTTCGGCGGGAAAACAGCTTTGCACAACTCTCCACGGCTAGAGGAATCCGTCCACCAAAGGGGAAGTCTCTAGCCCTTTTCGTTCCTGCATAAACCTCAGCTTCTTCTGTCCAGTAGAAGCTTCTTTGCACCCGCAGCTGGCATTTCCTGGGCATCTGCCCATCTCCGACTTGCTTGTGACCTTTGGACTTGGTCCCCTTGTTCCACAGGTACCCTAGATTGGAAATCCACAGTTGTTGCATTGCTGGTTTGTGTCTTTCCTGCATTATTCCTCTAACACGACTTCTTTGTCCTTAGGGGAACTTTAGTGCACTTTGCACTCACTTTTCAGGGTCTTGGGGAGGGTTATTTTTCTAACTCTCACTATTTTCTAATAGTCCCAGCGACCCTCTACAAGGTCACATAGGTTTGGGGTCCATTCGTGGTTCGCATTCCACTTTTGGAGTATATGGTTTGTGTTGCCCCTATCCCTATGTTTCCCCATTGCATCCTATTGTAACTATACATTGTTTGCACTGTTTTCTAAGACTATACTGCATATTTTTGCTATTGTGTATATATATCTTGTGTATATTTCCTATCCTCTCACTGAGGGTACACTCTAAGATACTTTGGCATATTGTCATAAAAATAAAGTACCTTTATTTTTAGTATAACTGTGTATTGTGTTTTCTTATGATATTGTGCATATGACACTAAGTGGTACTGTAGTAGCTTCACCCGTCTCCTAGTTCAGCCTAAGCTGCTCTGCTAAGCTACCATTATCTATCAGCCTAAGCTGCTAGACACCCTATACACTAATAAGGGATAACTGGGCCTGGTGCAAGGTGCAAGTACCCCTTGATACTCACTACAAGCCAGTCCAGCCTCCTACATTGGTTGTGCAGTGGTGGGATAAGTGCTTTGAGACTACTTACCACTCTTGTCATTGTACTTTTCATAAGAGAAAAATATACAAAACAAGGTCAGTGTATATACACATAGCCAAAAAGTTTTGCATTTCCTCTTTTCACTCTTTTCTAAGTGCTGAAAAGTACTTCTAACTTTCTAAAAAGTTCTAAAAAGTTTTAAAAGTTATTTTCTCTGTCTTTCTAAAAGCTCTGACAAACTTTTTATCTTTTACTATCACTTTAACTCTCTCTAAAAATGTCTGGCACAGGCCAAAATGTTGATCTGTCCAAACTTGCATATGACAACCTTAGCTGGAAAAGAGCAAGGAGTCTCTGTATAGAGAGAGGTTTGAGTGTAGGGAAGAATCCTTCCTTGGAACTGTTACTTAACATGCTTAGAGAACAGGATAAGGCCATAGGTGCCTCATCTGTTGAAAAAGTACCTAATAGTTCCCAATCTGATTCAGGGACTCCCCCAGGAAAAGATTCAGGAAAGAAACTTCCTAGCCTGCCCATTACTAGACAGTCTAGCATAGTTGGTAATGATGATGAGCCACACCATACAAATAGTGTTGTCTCACATCATAACAAAAGCATTTATTCTCACCATACTGGTAGTAATGTTTCTGTTAGACAAGCTGTTAGGGTGGCTTCTGTAAGGGACAGGTCTCCTTCTGTTCATTCCCATCATACCTCTGTATCTAGGAATGTCCTTCCCACCAACCCTGATGACAGAATGTTAGAGAGGGAACTCAATAAGTTGAGGGTGGAACAAACCAGACTGAAGCTTAAAAAGCAACAGCTGGATTTGGATAGACAGTCTTTTGAACTAGAGAAGGAAAGACAGAAGTTGGGTTTAGAAACCCATGGTGGCAGCAGCAGTATTCCCCATAGTCATCCTGCAAAAGAGCATGATTCCAGGAATCTGCACAAGATAGTTCCTGTAGGAAAGTACCATCTTGCCTGGCATGTTACCCCCATTTTTCACTGTATATATGTTGTTTTAGTTGTATGTGTCACTGGGACCCTGGTAACCCAGGGCCCCAGTGCTCATAAGTGTGCCTGAATGTGTTACCTGTGTAGTGACTAACTGTCTCACTGAGGCTCTGCTAATCAGAACCTCAGTGGTTATGCTCTCTCATTTCTTTCCAAATTGTCACTGACAGGCTAGTGACCATTTTTACCAATTTACATTGGCTTACTGGAACACCCTTATAAATCCCTAGTATATGGTACTGAGGTACCCAGGGTATTGGGGTTCCAGGAGATCCCTATGGGCTGCAGCATTTCTTTTGCCACCCATAGGGAGCTCTGACAATTCTTACACAGGCCTGCCACTGCAGCCTGAGTGAAATAACGTCCACGTTATTTCACAGCCATTTTACACTGCACTTAAGTAACTTATAAGTCACCTATATGTCTAACCTTTACCTGGTAAAGGTTAGGTGCAAAGTTACTTAGTGTGAGGGCACCCTGGCACTAGCCAAGGTGCCCCCACATTGTTCAGAGCCAATTCACTGAACTTTGTGAGTGCGGGGACACCATTACACGCGTGCACTACATATAGGTCACTACCTATATGTAGCTTCACCATGGTTACTCCGAATATGGCCATGTAACATGTCTATGATCATGGAATTGCCCCCTCTATGCCATCCTGGCATTGTTGGTACAATTCCATGATCCCAGTGGTCTGTAGCACAGACCCTGGTACTGCCAAACTGCCCTTCCTGGGGTTTCTCTGCAGCTGCTGCTGCTGCCAACCCCTCAGACAGGCAGCTGCCCTCCTGGGGTCCAGCCAGGCCTGGCCCAGGATGGCAGAACAAAGAACTTCCTCTGAGAGAGGGTGTGACACCCTCTCCCTTTGGAAAATGGTGTGAAGGCAGGGGAGGAGTAGCCTCCCCCAGCCTCTGGAAATGCTTTGTTGGGCACAGATGTGCCCAATTCTGCATAAGCCAGTCTACACCGGTTCAGGGACCCCTTAGCCCCTGCTCTGGCGCGAAACTGGACAAAGGAAAGGGGAGTGACCACTCCCCTGACCTGCACCTCCCCTGGGAGGTGTCCAGAGCTCCTCCAGTGTGCTCCAGACCTCTGCCATCTTGGAAACAGAGGTGCTGCTGGCACACTGGACTGCTCTGAGTGGCCAGTGCCACCAGGTGACGTCAGAGACTCCTTGTGATAGGCTCCTTCAGGTGTTAGTAGCCTTTCCTCTCTCCTAGGTAGCCAAACCCTCTTTTCTGGCTATTTAGGGTCTCTGTCTCTGGGGAAACTTTAGATAACGAATGCATGAGCTCAGCCGAGTTCCTCTGCATCTCCCTCTTCACCTTCTGATAAGGAATCGACTGCTGACCGCGCTGGAAGCCTGCAAACCTGCAACATAGTAGCAAAGACGACTACTGCAACTCTGTAACGCTGATCCGGCCGCCTTCTCGACTGTTTTCCTGCTTGTGCATGCTGTGGGGGTAGTCTGCCTCCTCTCTGCACCAGAAGCTCCGAAGAAATCTCCCGTGGGTCGACGGAATCTTCCCCCTGCAACCGCAGGCACCAAAAAGCTGCATTACCGGTCCCTTGGGTCTCCTCTCAGCACGACGAGCGAGGTCCCTCGAATCCAGCGACACCGTCCAAGTGACTCCCACAGTCCAGTGACTCTTCAGCCCAAGTTTGGTGGAGGTAAGTCCTTGCCTCACCTCGCTGGGCTGCATTGCTGGGAACCGCGACTTTGCAAGCTACTCCGGCCCCTGTGCACTTCCGGCGGAAATCCTTCGTGCACAGCCAAGCCTGGGTCCACGGCACTCTAACCTGCATTGCACGACTTTCTAAGTTGGTCTCCGGCGACGTGGGACTCCTTTGTGCAACTTCGGCGAGCACCGTTTCACGCATCTTCGTAGTGCCTGTTTCTGGCGTTTCTCCGGGTGCTACCTGCTTCAGTGAGGGCTCTTTGTCTTGCTCGACGTCCCCTCTCTCTGCAGGTCCAATTTGCGACCTCCTGGTCCCTCCTGGGCCCCAGCAGCGTCCAAAAAACGCCATAAGGCACGATTTGCGTGTAGCAAGGCTTGTTGGCGTCCATCCGGCGGTAAAACACTTCTGCACGACTCTCCAAGGCATGGGGGATCCATCCTCCAAACGGGAAGTCTCTAGCCCTTGTCGTTCCTGCAGTATTCACAGTTCTTCAGCCTAGTAAGAGCTTCTTTGCACCAACCGCTGGCATTTCTTGGGCATCTGCCCATCTCCGAGCTGCTTGTGACTTTTGGACTTGGTCCCCTTGTTCCACAGGTACCCTCAGTCAGGAATCCATCGTTGTTGCATTGCTGATTTGTGTTTTCCTTGCATTCTCCCTCTAACACGACTATTTTGTCCTTAGGGGAACTTTAGTGCACTTTGCACTCACTTTTCAGGGTCTTGGGGAGGGTTATTTTTCTAACTCTCACTATTTTCTATTAGTCCCAGCGACCCTCTACAAGGTCACATAGGTTTGGGGTCCATTCGTGGTTCGCATTCCACTTTTGGAGTATATGGTTTGTGTTGCCCCTATCCCTATGTTTCCCCATTGCATCCTATTGTAACTATACATTGTTTGCACTGTTTTCTAAGACTATACTGCATATTTTTGCTATTGTGTATATATATCTTGTGTATATTTCCTATCCTCTCACTGAGGGTACACTCTAAGATACTTTGGCATATTGTCATAAAAATAAAGTACCTTTATTTTTAGTATAACTGTGTATTGTGTTTTCTTATGATATTGTACATATGACACTAAGTGGTACTGTAGTAGCTTCACACGTCTCCTAGTTCAGCCTAAGCTGCTCTGCTAAGCTACCATTATCTATCAGCCTAAGCTGCTAGACACCCTATACACTAATAAGGGATAACTGGGCCTGGTGCAAGGTGCAAGTACCCCTTGGTACTCACTACAAGCCAGTCCAGCCTCCTACATTGGTTGTGCAGCGGTGGGATAAGTGCTTTGAGACTACTTACCACTCTTGTCATTGTACTTTTCATAAGAGAAAAATATACAAAACAAGGTCAGTGTATATACACATAGCCAAAAAGTTTTGCATTTCCTCTTTTCACTCTTTTCTAAGTGCTGAAAAGTACTTCTAAACTTTCAAAAAGTTCTTAAAAGTTTAAAAAGTTTTTTCTGTCTTTCCAAAAAGTTCTGAAAACTTTTTTGTCTTTGTCTATCACTTTAACTCTCTCTAAAAATGTCTGGCACAGGCCAAAAAGTTGAACTGTCCAAACTTGCATATGATCACCTTAGCTGGAAAGGAGCAAGGAGTCTCTGCATAGAGAGAGGTTTGAGTGTAGGGAAGAATCCTTCCTTAGAACTGTTAATTAATATGCTTAGAGTACAGGATAAGGCCATAAGTGCCCAATCTGTAGAAAAAGTAGCTAATGGTTCTCAATCTGATCCAGGGACTCCCCCAGGAAAAGGTTCAGGAAAGAAACTTCTCAGCCTGCCCATTACTAGACAGTCTAGCATAGTTGGTACAGAGGTTGAATCACATCATACTGATGATGTGCTCTCACATTATGCTGGTAGCCAAGCTGTTAGGGTGCCCCTTGTAAGGGACAGGTCTCCTTCTGTTCATTCCCATCATACCTCTGTATCTAGAAATGTCCCTCCCACCCACCCTGATGACAGATTGTTAGAAAGGGAGCTCAATAGATTGAGAGTGGAGCAAACCAGACTGAAGCTCAAGAAGCAACAGCTGGATTTGGATAGACAGTCTTTAGAAATAGAGAGGGAAAGACAGAAGATGGGTTTAGATACCCATGGTGGCAGCAGCAGTATTCCCCATAGTCATCCTGCAAAAGAGCATGATTCCAGGAATCTGCACAAGATAGTTCCCCCTTATAAGGAGGGGGATGACATTAACAAGTGGTTTGCTGCACTTGAGAGGGCCTGTGCTGTACAGGATGTCCCTCAAAAGCAGTGGGCTGCTATCCTATGGCTATCATTCACTGGAAAAGGTAGGGATAGGCTCCTTACTGTAAAAGAAAATGATGCTAATAATTTCCAAGTTCTTAAGAATGCACTCCTGCATGGTTATGGCTTAACCACTGAACAGTACAGGATAAAGTTCAGAGATACCAAAAAGGAGTCTTCACAAGACTGGGTTGATTTCATTGACCAGGCAGTGAAGGCCTTGGAGGGGTGGTTACATGGCAGTAAAGTTACTGATTATGACAGCCTGTATAACTTGATCCTGAGAGAGCATATTCTTAATAATTGTGTGTCTGATTTGTTGCACCAGTACTTGGTGGACTCTGATCTGACCTCTCCCCAAGAATTGGGAAAGAAGGCAGACAAATGGGTCAGAACAAGAGTGAACAGAAAAGTTCATACAGGGGGTGACAAAGATGGCAACAAAAAGAAGGATGGTAAGTCTTCTGACAAGGGTGGGGACAAATCTAAAAATGAGTCTTCATCAGGCCCACAAAAACACTCTAGTGGGGGTGGTGGGCCCAAATCCTCCTTTAATCAGAACAAGGAAAAGAAACCATGGTGCTATTTATGTAAAATAAAAGGCCATTGGACAACAGATCCCAGTTGTCCAAAGAAAGGCACCACAGCTCCTACCACTACAACCCCTACTGCTACACCTAGTGTCCCTACTAATAGCAGTGGTGGTGGGAGCAAACCTACTAATAGCCAATCCAAGGGAGTAGCTGGGCTCACTTTTGGTAATTTAGTTGGGGTTGGTCTGATTAGGGAGACCACAGAGGCTACTTTAGTCTCTGAAGGGGCTATTGATTTAGCCACTTTGGTTGCTTGCCCCCATAACTTGGAGAAGTACAAGCAACTAACCCTAATAAATGGTGTTGAGGTCCAGGCCTACAGGGACACAGGTGCCAGTGTCACAATGGTGATTGAGAAACTGGTGCACCCTGAACAACACATACTTGGACACCAGTACCAAGTAACCGATGCTCACAACATAACACAAAGCCACCCCATGGCTGTTGTAAATCTCAACTGGGGGGGGGTATCTGGTCCAAAGAAAGTTGTGGTAGCTTCAGATTTACCTGTAGACTGTCTATTAGGGAACGATTTTGAGACATCAGCTTGGTCAGATGTGGAGTTGGAGGCCCATGCAGCAATGCTGGGCATCCCAGGGCATATTTTTGCTTTGACAAGGGCTCAGGCCAAAAAGCAAAAAGGACAGGGAAGCTTGGATCCTGGAACAATGGACCAAGTGCTCCCTAAAGCTAGGGCTAGTAGAAGCAAACCACTTCCTACTATCCCTCCCTCTACAGTGGATTCTACTTCTGAGGAAGAAGAATTCCCTCCCTGTGCAGAACCTACACCAGAGGAGCTGGAAGCAGACACTGCTGAGCTTTTGGGTGAAGGGGGGCCTGCCAGAGAGGAGCTGAGTGTGGCACAGCAAACCTGTCCCACATTAGAGGGTCTCAGACAGCAAGCTGTCAAACAGGCTAATGGGGACGTCAGTGACTCACACAGAGTTTACTGGGAGGACAACCTCTTGTACACTGAGCATAGGGATCCTAAACCTGGAGCAGCCAGGAGATTAGTGATTCCTCAGGAGTACAGAAAGTTCCTCCTAACACTGGCACATGACATTCCCTTAGCTGGGCACCTGGGTCAAATGAAAACTTGGGACAGATTGGTACCATTGTTTCATTGGCCTAGGATGTCTGAGGACACAAAAGAATTTTGTAAGTCCTGTGAAACCTGTCAAGCCAGTGGCAAGACAGGTGGCACTCCAAAGGCACCCCTTATCCCACTGCCTGTGGTTGGGGTTCCCTTTGAAAGGGTAGGGGTTGACATAGTTGGCCCCCTTGACCCTCCTACTGCTTCAGGCAATAGGTTTATCTTGGTGGTAGTGGACCATGCCACAAGATATCCTGAAGCTATTCCTTTAAGGACCACTACAGCTCCTGCAGTGGCAAAGGCCCTCCTGGGAATATTTTCCAGGGTGGGCTTCCCAAAGGAAGTAGTATCAGACAGAGGAAGCAATTTCATGTCTGCATACTTAAAGGCCATGTGGAAGGAGTGTGGTGTAACTTACAAGTTCACAACACCCTATCATCCACAAACAAATGGACTGGTGGAGAGATTTAATAAAACTCTCAAAGGCATGATTATGGGACTCCCTGAAAAACTCCGCAGGAGATGGGATATCCTTCTACCATGCCTCCTTTTTGCCTACAGGGAGGTACCCCAGAAAGGAGTGGGCTTCAGCCCCTTTGAACTTCTTTTTGGACACCCTGTTAGGGGTCCACTCACACTTGTAAAGGAGGGTTGGGAACAACCTTTAAAAGCTCCTAAGCAAGATATTGTGGATTATGTACTTGGCCTCAGATCAAGGATGGCTGAGTACATGAAAAAGGCCAGTAAAAACCTTCAGGCCAGCCAAGAGCTCCAGAAGCAATGGCATGATCAGAAGGCTGTTTTGGTTCAGTACCAACCAGGGCAGAAAGTGTGGGTCTTGGAGCCTGTGGCCCCAAGAGCACTCCAAGATAAATGGAGTGGACCCCACACAATTGTTGAAAAGAAGGGTGAAGTCACCTACTTGGTTGACTTAGGCACTGCCAGGAGTCCCCTTAGGGTGCTCCATGTCAACCGCCTGAAACCCTACTATGACAGGGCTGATCTCACCCTGCTCATGGCAACAGATGAGGGACAGGAAGAAGACAGTGATCCTCTACCTGATCTCTTCTCTTCCACAGAACAAGATGCTCTTGTGGAAGGTGTAGTTTTGGCTGATTGTCTTACTGCTGAGCAGAAAGATAATTGCATAAATCTCCTAGGACAATTTTCAGAACTCTTCTCCATTGTGCCAGGCACCACTTCTTGGTGTGAGCACACTATAGATACTGGAGACAGTTTACCTGTCAAAAGTAAAATCTATAGGCAGCCTGACCATGTCAGGGACTGCATAAAGCAAGAAGTTCAGAAGATGTTGGAACTAGGAGTGGTTGAGCACTCTGACAGTCCATGGGCTTCTCCTGTGGTACTGGTACCAAAACCCAATTCTAAAGATGGAAAGAAGGAAATGAGGTTTTGTGTAGACTATAGAGGTCTCAACTTGGTAACCAAAACTGATGCTCACCCTATACCCAGGGCAGATGAGCTCATAGATACACTGGCATCTGCCAAGTATCTAAGCACTTTTGATTTGACTGCAGGGTATTGGCAGATCAAATTGTCAGAAGATGCTAAACCTAAGACTGCATTTTCTACCATTGGAGGACATTACCAGTTTACTGTAATGCCTTTTGGTTTGAAAAATGCACCTGCCACTTTTCAGAGGTTGGTGAACACAGTCCTGCAAGGGCTGGAAGCTTTCAGTGCAGCATATTTGGACGATATAGCTGTCTTTTGCTCCAGCTGGGATGATCACCTGGTCCACCTATGGAAAGTTTTGGAGGCCCTGCAAAAGGCAGGCCTCACTATCAAGGCTTCAAAGTGCCAGATAGGGCAGGGTAAGGTGGTTTATCTGGGACACCTTGTTGGTGGGGAACAGATTGCACCACTTCAGGGGAAAAGCCAAACTATTATTGATTGGGTTCCCCCTACCACTCAGACTCAGGTGAGAGCCTTCCTAGGCCTCACTGGGTATTACAGGAGGTTCATTAAGAACTATGGCTCCATTGCAGCCCCTCTTAATGACCTCACATCCAAGAAAATGCCTAAAAAGGTATTATGGACAGCAAACTGTCAGAAAGCTTTTGAGGAGCTGAAGCAGGCCATGTGCTCTGCACCTGTCCTGAAAAGCCCTTGTTACTCTAAAAAATTATATGTCCAAACTGATGCATCTGAATTAGGAGTAGGGGCAGTCCTATCACAACTTAATTCTGAGGGCCAGGATCAACCTGTTGCTTTTATTAGTAGAAGGTTGACCCCTAGAGAAAAGCGTTGGTCTGCCATTGAGAGGGAGGCCTTTGCTGTGGTCTGGGCTCTGAAGAAGTTGAGGCCATACCTGTTTGGCACTCACTTCATTGTTCAGACAGACCACAAACCTCTACTTTGGCTAAAACAAATGAAAGGTGAAAATCCTAAATTGTTGAGGTGGTCCATATCCCTACAGGGAATGGACTATACAGTGGAACATAGACCTGGGAGTAGCCACTCCAATGCAGATGGACTCTCCAGATATTTCCACTTAGACAATGAAGACTCATCAGGTAATGGCTAGTCTTATTGTCCTTCGTTTGGGGGGGGGTTGTGTAGGAAAGTACCATCTTGCCTGGCATGTTACCCCCATTTTTCACTGTATATATGTTGTTTTAGTTGTATGTGTCACTGGGACCCTGGTAACCCAGGGCCCCAGTGCTCATAAGTGTGCCTGAATGTGTTACCTGTGTAGTGACTAACTGTCTCACTGAGGCTCTGCTAATCAGAACCTCAGTGGTTATGCTCTCTCATTTCTTTCCAAATTGTCACTGACAGGCTAGTGACCATTTTTACCAATTTACATTGGCTTACTGGAACACCCTTATAATTCCCTAGTATATGGTACTGAGGTACCCAGGGTATTGGGGTTCCAGGAGATCCCTATGGGCTGCAGCATTTCTTTTGCCACCCATAGGGAGCTCTGACAATTCTTACACAGGCCTGCCACTGCAGCCTGAGTGAAATAACGTCCACGTTATTTCACAGCCATTTTACACTGCACTTAAGTAACTTATAAGTCACCTATATGTCTAACCTTTACCTGGTAAAGGTTAGGTGCAAAGTTACTTAGTGTGAGGGCACCCTGGCACTAGCCAAGGTGCCCCCACATTGTTCAGAGCCAATTCACTGAACTTTGTGAGTGCGGGGACACCATTACACGCGTGCACTACATATAGGTCACTACCTATATGTAGCTTCACCATGGTAACTCCGAATATGGCCATGTAACATGTCTATGATCATGGAATTGCCCCCTCTATGCCATCCTGGCATTGTTGGTACAATTACATGATCCCAGTGGTCTGTAGCACAGACCCTGGTACTGCCAAACTGCCCTTCCTGGGGTTTCTCTGCAGCTGCTGCTGCTGCCAACCCCTCAGACAGGCAGCTGCCCTCCTGGGGTCCAGCCAGGCCTGGCCCAGGATGGCAGAACAAAGAACTTCCTCTGAGAGAGGGTGTGACACCCTCTCCCTTTGGAAAATGGTGTGAAGGCAGGGGAGGAGTAGCCTCCCCCAGCCTCTGGAAATGCTTTGTTGGGCACAGATGTGCCCAATTCTGCATAAGCCAGTCTACACCGGTTCAGGGACCCCTTAGCCCCTGCTCTGGCGCGAAACTGGACAAAGGAAAGGGGAGTGACCACTCCCCTGACCTGCACCTCCCCTGGGAGGTGTCCAGAGCTCCTCCAGTGTGCTCCAGACCTCTGCCATCTTGGAAACAGAGGTGCTGCTGGCACACTGGACTGCTCTGAGTGGCCAGTGCCACCAGGTGACGTCAGAGACTCCTTGTGATGGGCTCCTTCAGGTGTTAGTAGCCTTTCCTCTCTCCTAGGTAGCCAAACCCTCTTTTCTGGCTATTTAGGGTCTCTGTCTCTGGGGAAACTTTAGATAACGAATGCATGAGCTCAGCCGAGTTCCTCTGCATCTCCCTCTTCACCTTCTGATAAGGAATCGACCGCTCACCGCGCTGGAAGCCTGCAAACCTGCAACATAGTAGCAAAGACGACTACTGCAACTCTGTAACGCTGATCCAGCCTCCTTCTCGACTGTTTTCCTGCTTGTGCATGCTGTGGGGGTAGTCTGCCTCCTCTCTGCACCAGAAGCTCCGAAGAAATCTCCCGTGGGTCGACGGAATCTTCCCCCTGCAACCGCAGGCACCAAAAAGCTGCATTACCGGTCCCTTGGGTCTCCTCTCAGCACGACGAGCGAGGTCCCTCGAATCCAGCGACACCGTCCAAGTGACTCCCATAGGCCAGTGACTCTTCAGGCCAAGTTTGGTGGAGGTAAGTCCTTGCCTCACCTCGCTGGGCTGCATTGCTGGGAACCGCGACTTTGCCAGCTACTCCGGCCCCTGTGCACTTCCGGCGGAAATCCTTCGTGCACAGCCAAGCCTGGGTCCACGGCACTCTAACCTGCATTGCACGACTTTCTAAGTTGGTCTCCGGCGACGTGGGACTCCTTTGTGCAACTTCGGCGAGCACCGTTTCACGCATCCTCGTAGTGCCTGTTTCTGGCACTTCTCCGGGTGCTACCTGCTTCAGTGAGGGCTCTTTGTCTTGCTCGACGTCCCCTCTCTCTGCAGGTCCAATTTGCGACCTCCTGGTCCCTCCTGGGCCCCAGCAGCGTCCAAAAAACGCCAAACGCACGATTTGCGTGTAGCAAGGCTTCTTGGCGTCCATCCGGCGGGAAAACACTTCTGCACGACTCTCCAAGGCGTGGGGGATCCATCCTCCAAACGGGAAGTCTCTAGCCCTTGTCGTTCCTGCAGTATTCACAGTTCTTCAGCCTAGTAAGAGCTTCTTTGCACCAACCGCTGGCATTTCTTGGGCATCTGCCCATCTCCGAGCTGCTTGTGACTTTTGGACTTGGTCCCCTTGTTCCACAGGTACCCTCAGTCAGGAATCCATCGTTGTTGCATTGCTGATTTGTGTTTTCCTTGCATTCTCCCTCTAACACGACTATTTTGTCCTTAGGGGAACTTTAGTGCACTTTGCACTCACTTTTCAGGGTCTTGGGGAGGGTTATTTTTCTAACTCTCACTATTTTCTAATAGTCCCAGCGACCCTCTACAAGGTCACATAGGTTTGGGGTCCATTCGTGGTTCGCATTCCACTTTTGGAGTATATGGTTTGTGTTGCCCCTATCCCTATGTTTCCCCATTGCATCCTATTGTAACTATACATTGTTTGCACTGTTTTCTAAGACTATACTGCATATTTTTGCTATTGTGTATATATATCTTGTGTATATTTCCTATCCTCTCACTGAGGGTACACTCTAGGATACTTTGGCATATTGTCATAAAAATAAAGTACCTTTATTTTTAGTATAACTGTGTATTGTGTTTTCTTATGATATTGTGCATATGACACTAAGTGGTACTGTAGTAGCTTCACACGTCTCCTAGTTCAGCCTAAGCTGCTCTGCTAAGCTACCATTATCTATCAGCCTAAGCTGCTAGACACCCTATACACTAATAAGGGATAACTGGGCCTGGTGCAAGGTGCAAGTACCCCTTGGTACTCACTACAAGCCAGTCCAGCCTCCTACATTGGTTGTGCAGCGGTGGGATAAGTGCTTTGAGACTACTTACCACTCTTGTCATTGTACTTTTCATAAGAGAAAAGTATACAAAACAAGGTCAGTGTATATACACATAGCCAAAAAGTTTTGCATTTCCTCTTTTCACTCTTTTCTAAGTGCTGAAAAGTACTTCTAAACTTTCAAAAAGTTCTTAAAAGTTTAAAAAGTTTTTTCTGTCTTTCCAAAAAGTTCTGAAAACTTTTTTGTCTTTGTCTATCACTTTAACTCTCTCTAAAAATGTCTGGCACAGGCCAAAAAGTTGAACTGTCCAAACTTGCATATGATCACCTTAGCTGGAAAGGAGCAAGGAGTCTCTGCATAGAGAGAGGTTTGAGTGTAGGGAAGAATCCTTCCTTAGAACTGTTAATTAATATGCTTAGAGTACAGGATAAGGCCATAAGTGCCCAATCTGTAGAAAAAGTAGCTAATGGTTCTCAATCTGATCCAGGGACTCCCCCAGGAAAAGGTTCAGGAAAGAAACTTCTCAGCCTGCCCATTACTAGACAGTCTAGCATAGTTGGTACAGAGGTTGAATCACATCATACTGATGATGTGCTCTCACATTATGCTGGTAGCCAAGCTGTTAGGGTGCCCCTTGTAAGGGACAGGTCTCCTTCTGTTCATTCCCATCATACCTCTGTATCTAGAAATGTCCCTCCCACCCACCCTGATGACAGATTGTTAGAAAGGGAGCTCAATAGATTGAGAGTGGAGCAAACCAGACTGAAGCTCAAGAAGCAACAGCTGGATTTGGATAGACAGTCTTTAGAAATAGAGAGGGAAAGACAGAAGATGGGTTTAGATACCCATGGTGGCAGCAGCAGTATTCCCCATAGTCATCCTGCAAAAGAGCATGATTCCAGGAATCTGCACAAGATAGTTCCCCCTTATAAGGAGGGGGATGACATTAACAAGTGGTTTGCTGCACTTGAGAGGGCCTGTGCTGTACAGGATGTCCCTCAAAAGCAGTGGGCTGCTATCCTATGGCTATCATTCACTGGAAAAGGTAGGGATAGGCTCCTTACTGTAAAAGAAAATGATGCTAATAATTTCCAAGTTCTTAAGAATGCACTCCTGGATGGTTATGGCTTAACCACTGAACAGTACAGGATAAAGTTCAGAGATACCAAAAAGGAGTCTTCACAAGACTGGGTTGATTTCATTGACCAGGCAGTGAAGGCCTTGGAGGGGTGGTTACATGGCAGTAAAGTTACTGATTATGACAGCCTGTATAACTTGATCCTGAGAGAGCATATTCTTAATAATTGTGTGTATGATTTGTTGCACCAGTACTTGGTGGACTCTGATCTGACCTCTCCCCAAGAATTGGGAAAGAAGGCAGACAAATGGGTCAGAACAAGAGTGAACAGAAAAGTTCATACAGGGGGTGACAAAGATGGCAACAAAAAGAAGGATGGTAAGTCTTCTGACAAGGGTGGGGACAAATCTAAAAATGAGTCTTCATCAGGCCCACAAAAACACTCTGGTGGGGGTGGTGGGCCCAAATCCTCCTTTAATCAGAACAAGGAAAAGAAACCATGGTGCTATTTATGTAAAATAAAAGGCCATTGGACAACAGATCCCAGTTGTCCAAAGAAAGGCACCACAGCTCCTACCACTACAACCCCTACTGCTACACCTAGTGTCCCTACTAATAGCAGTGGTGGTGGGAGCAAACCTACTAATAGCCAATCCAAGGGAGTAGCTGGGCTCACTTTTGGTAATTTAGTTGGGGTTGGTCTGATTAGGGAGACCACAGAGGCTACTTTAGTCTCTGAAGGGGCTATTGATTTAGCCACTTTGGTTGCTTGCCCCCATAACTTGGAGAAGTACAAGCAACTAACCCTAATAAATGGTGTTGAGGTCCAGGCCTACAGGGACACAGGTGCCAGTGTCACAATGGTGATTGAGAAACTGGTGCACCCTGAACAACACATACTTGGACACCAGTACCAAGTAACCGATGCTCACAACATAACACAAAGCCACCCCATGGCTGTTGTAAATCTCAACTGGGGGGGGGTATCTGGTCCAAAGAAAGTTGTGGTAGCTTCAGATTTACCTGTAGACTGTCTATTAGGGAACGATTTGGAGACATCAGCTTGGTCAGATGTGGGGTTGGAGGCCCATGCAGCAATGCTGGGCATCCCAGGGCATATTTTTGCTTTGACAAGGGCTCAGGCCAAAAAGCAAAAAGGACAGGGAAGCTTGGATCCTGGAACAATGGACCAAGTGCTCCCTAAAGCTAGGGCTAGTAGAAGCAAACCACTTCCTACTATCCCTCCCTCTACAGTGGATTCTACTTCTGAGGAAGAAGAATTCCCTCCCTGTGCAGAACCTACACCAGAGGAGCTGGAAGCAGACACTGCTGAGCTTTTGGGTGAAGGGGGGCCTGCCAGAGAGGAGCTGAGTGTGGCACAGCAAACCTGTCCCACATTAGAGGGTCTCAGACAGCAAGCTGTCAAACAGGCTAATGGGGATGTCAGTGACTCACACAGAGTTTACTGGGAGGACAACCTCTTGTACACTGAGCATAGGGATCCTAAACCTGGAGCAGCCAGGAGATTAGTGATTCCTCAGGAGTACAGAAAGTTCCTCCTAACACTGGCACATGACATTCCCTTAGCTGGGCACCTGGGTCAAATGAAAACTTGGGACAGATTGGTACCATTGTTTCATTGGCCTAGGATGTCTGAGGACACAAAAGAATTTTGTAACTCCTGTGAAACCTGTCAAGCCAGTGGCAAGACAGGTGGCACTCCAAAGGCACCCCTTATCCCACTGCCTGTGGTTGGGGTTCCCTTTGAAAGGGTAGGGGTTGACATAGTTGGCCCCCTTGACCCTCCTACTGCTTCAGGCAATAGGTTTATCTTGGTGGTAGTGGACCATGCCACAAGATATCCTGAAGCTATTCCTTTAAGGACCACTACAGCTCCTGCAGTGGCAAAGGCCCTCCTGGGAATATTTTCCAGGGTGGGCTTCCCAAAGGAAGTAGTATCAGACAGAGGAAGCAATTTCATGTCTGCATACTTAAAGGCCATGTGGAAGGAGTGTGGTGTAACTTACAAGTTCACAACACCCTATCATCCACAAACAAATGGACTGGTGGAGAGATTTAATAAAACTCTCAAAGGCATGATTATGGGACTCCCTGAAAAACTCCGCAGGAGATGGGATATCCTTCTACCATGCCTCCTTTTTGCCTACAGGGAGGTACCCCAGAAAGGAGAAGGCTTCAGCCCCTTTGAACTTCTTTTTGGACACCCTGTTAGGGGTCCACTCACACTTGTAAAGGAGGGTTGGGAACAACCTTTAAAAGCTCCTAAGCAAGATATTGTGGATTATGTACTTGGCCTCAGATCAAGGATGGCTGAGTACATGAAAAAGGCCAGTAAAAACCTTCAGGCCAGCCAAGAGCTCCAGAAGCAATGGCATGATCAGAAGGCTGTTTTGGTTCAGTACCAACCAGGGCAGAAAGTGTGGGTCTTGGAGCCTGTGGCCCCAAGAGCACTCCAAGATAAATGGAGTGGACCCCACACAATTGTTGAAAAGAAGGGTGAAGTCACCTACTTGGTTGACTTAGGCACTGCCAGGAGTCCCCTTAGGGTGCTCCATGTCAACCGCCTGAAACCCTACTATGACAGGGCTGATCTCACCCTGCTCATGGCAACAGATGAGGGACAGGAAGAAGACAGTGATCCTCTACCTGATCTCTTCTCTTCCACAGAACAAGATGCTCTTGTGGAAGGTGTAGTTTTGGCTGATTGTCTTACTGCTGAGCAGAAAGATAAATGCATAAATCTCCTAGGACAATTTTCAGAACTCTTCTCCATTGTGCCAGGCACCACTTCTTGGTGTGAGCACACTATAGATACTGGAGACAGTTTACCTGTCAAAAGTAAAATCTATAGGCAGCCTGACCATGTCAGGGACTGCATAAAGCAAGAAGTTCAGAAGATGTTGGAACTAGGAGTGGTTGAGCACTCTGACAGTCCATGGGCTTCTCCTGTGGTACTGGTACCAAAACCCAATTCTAAAGATGGAAAGAAGGAAATGAGGTTTTGTGTAGACTATAGAGGTCTCAACTTGGTAACCAAAACTGATGCTCACCCTATACCCAGGGCAGATGAGCTCATAGATACACTGGCATCTGCCAAGTATCTAAGCACTTTTGATTTGACTGCAGGGTATTGGCAGATCAAATTGTCAGAAGATGCTAAACCTAAGACTGCATTTTCTACCATTGGAGGACATTACCAGTTTACTGTAATGCCTTTTGGTTTGAAAAATGCACCTGCCACTTTTCAGAGGTTGGTGAACACAGTCCTGCAAGGGCTGGAAGCTTTCAGTGCAGCATATTTGGATGATATAGCTGTCTTTAGCTCCAGCTGGGATGATCACCTGGTCCACCTTTGGAAAGTTTTGGAGGCCCTGCAAAAGGCAGGCCTCACTATCAAGGCTTCAAAGTGCCAGATAGGGCAGGGTAAGGTGGTTTATCTGGGACACCTTGTTGGTGGGGAACAGATTGCACCACTTCAGGGGAAAATCCAAACTATTATTGATTGGGTTCCCCCTACCACTCAGACTCAGGTGAGAGCCTTCCTAGGCCTCACTGGGTATTACAGGAGGTTCATTAAGAACTATGGCTCCATTGCAGCCCCTCTTAATGACCTCACATCCAAGAAAATGCCTAAAACGGTATTATGGACAGCAAACTGTCAGAAAGCTTTTGAGGAGCTGAAGCAGGCCATGTGCTCTGCACCTGTCCTGAAAAGCCCTTGTTACTCTAAAAAATTCTATGTCCAAACTGATGCATCTGAACTAGGAGTAGGGGCAGTCCTATCACAACTTAATTCTGAGGGCCAGGATCAACCTGTTGCTTTTATTAGTAGAAGGTTGACCCCTAGAGAAAAGCGTTGGTCTGCCATTGAGAGGGAGGCCTTTGCTGTGGTCTGGGCTCTGAAGAAGTTGAGGCCATACCTGTTTGGCACTCACTTCATTGTTCAGACAGACCACAAACCTCTACTTTGGCTAAAACAAATGAAAGGTGAAAATCCTAAATTGTTGAGGTGGTCCATATCCCTACAGGGAATGGACTATACAGTGGAACATAGACCTGGGAGTAGCCACTCCAATGCAGATGGACTCTCCAGATATTTCCACTTAGACAATGAAGACTCATCAGGTAATGGCTAGTCTTATTGTCCTTCGTTTGGGGGGGGGGTTGTGTAGGAAAGTACCATCTTGCCTGGCATGTTACCCCCATTTTTCACTGTATATATGTTGTTTTAGTTGTATGTGTCACTGGGACCCTGGTAACCCAGGGCCCCAGTGCTCATAAGTGTGCCTGAATGTGTTACCTGTGTAGTGACTAACTGTCTCACTGAGGCTCTGCTAATCAGAACCTCAGTGGTTATGCTCTCTCATTTCTTTCCAAATTGTCACTGACAGGCTAGTGACCATTTTTACCAATTTACATTGGCTTACTGGAACACCCTTATAATTCCCTAGTATATGGTACTGAGGTACCCAGGGTATTGGGGTTCCAGGAGATCCCTATGGGCTGCAGCATTTCTTTTGCCACCCATAGGGAGCTCTGACAATTCTTACACAGGCCTGCCACTGCAGCCTGAGTGAAATAACGTCCACGTTATTTCACAGCCATTTTACACTGCACTTAAGTAACTTATAAGTCACCTATATGTCTAACCTTTACCTGGTAAAGGTTAGGTGCAAAGTTACTTAGTGTGAGGGCACCCTGGCACTAGCCAAGGTGCCCCCACATTGTTCAGAGCCAATTCACTGAACTTTGTGAGTGCGGGGACACCATTACACGCGTGCACTACATATAGGTCACTACCTATATGTAGCTTCACCATGGTAACTCCGAATATGGCCATGTAACATGTCTATGATCATGGAATTGCCCCCTCTATGCCATCCTGGCATTGTTGGTACAATTCCATGATCCCAGTGGTCTGTAGCACAGACCCTGGTACTGCCAAACTGCCCTTCCTGGGGTTTCTCTGCAGCTGCTGCTGCTGCCAACCCCTCAGACAGGCAGCTGCCCTCCTGGGGTCCAGCCAGGCCTGGCCCAGGATGGCAGAACAAAGAACTTCCTCTGAGAGAGGGTGTGACACCCTCTCCCTTTGGAAAATGGTGTGAAGGCAGGGGAGGAGTAGCCTCCCCCAGCCTCTGGAAATGCTTTGTTGGGCACAGATGTGCCCAATTCTGCATAAGCCAGTCTACACCGGTTCAGGGACCCCTTAGCCCCTGCTCTGGCGCGAAACTGGACAAAGGAAAGGGGAGTGACCACTCCCCTGACCTGCACCTCCCCTGGGAGGTGTCCAGAGCTCCTCCAGTGTGCTCCAGACCTCTGCCATCTTGGAAACAGAGGTGCTGCTGGCACACTGGACTGCTCTGAGTGGCCAGTGCCACCAGGTGACGTCAGAGACTCCTTGTGATAGGCTCCTTCAGGTGTTAGTAGCCTTTCCTCTCTCCTAGGTAGCCAAACCCTCTTTTCTGGCTATTTAGGGTCTCTGTCTCTGGGGAAACTTCAGATAACGAATGCAAGAGCTCATCCGATTTCCTCTGCATCTCTCTCTTCACCTTCTGATAAGGAATCGACTGCTGACCGCGCTGGAAGCCTGCAAACCTGCAACATAGTAGCAAAGACGACTACTGCAACTCTGTAACGCTGATCCTGCCGCCTTCTCGACTGTTTTCCTGCTTGTGCATGCTGTGGGGGTAGTCTGCCTCCTCTCTGCACCAGAAGCTCAGAAGAAATCTCCCGTGGGTCGACGGAATCTTCCCCCTGCAACCGCAGGCACCAAAAAGCTGCATTACCGGTCCCTTGGGTCTCCTCTCAGCACGACGAGCGAGGTCCCTCGAATCCAGCAACTCTGTCCAAGTGACCCCCACAGTCCAGTGACTCTTCAGTCCAAATTTGGTGGAGGTAAGTCCTTGCCTCACCTCGCTGGGCTGCATTGCTGGGAACCGCGACTTTGCAGCTACTCCGGCCCCTGTGCACTTCCGGCGGAAATCCTTTGTGCACAGCCAAGCCTGCGTCCACGGCACTCAAACCTGCATTGCACGACTTTCTAAGTTGGTCTCCGGCGACGTGGGACTCCTTTGTGCAACTTCGGCGAGCACCGTTTCACGCATCCTCATAGTGCCTGTTTCTGGCACTTCTCCGGGTGCTACCTGCTTCAGAGAGGGCTCCTTCTCTTGCTCGACGTCCCCTCTCTCTGCTGGTCCAATTTGCGACCTCCTGGTCCCTCCTGGGCCTCAGCAGCGTCCAAAAACGCTAACTGCACGATTTGCAGCTAGTAAGGCTTGTTGGCGTTCTTTCGGCGGGAAAACACTTCTGCACGACTCTCCACGGCGAGAGGGATCCGTCCACCCAAGGGGAAGTCTCTAGCTCTTTTTGTTCCTGCAGAAACCTCAGCTTCTTCTGTCCAGTAGAAGCTTCTTTGCACCCGTAGCTGGCATTTCCTGGGCATCTGCCCATCTCCAACTTGCTTGTGACTTTTGGACTTGGTCCCCTTGTTCCACAGGTACCCTAGATTGGAAATCCACAGTTGTTGCATTGCTGGTTTGTGTCTTTCCTGCATTATTCCTCTAACACGACTTCTTTGTCCTTAGGGGAACTTTAGTGCACTTTGCACTCACTTTTCAGGGTCTTGGGGAGGGTTATTTTTCTAACTCTCACTATTTTCTAATAGTCCCAGCGACCCTCTACAAGGTCACATAGGTTTGGGGTCCATTCGTGGTTCGCATTCCACTTTTGGAGTCTATGGTTTGTGTTGCCCCTATCCCTATGTTTCCCCATTGCATCCTATTGTAACTATACATTGTTTGCACTGTTTTCTAAGACTATACTGCATATTTTTGCTATTGTGTATATATATCTTGTGTATATTTCCTATCCTCTCACTGAGGGTACACTCTAAGATACTTTGGCATATTGGGGGTCATTTTGACCCTGGCGGCTGGTGGCCGCCAGGGCCACCGACCACGGGAGCACTGCCAACAGGCTGGCGGTGCTCCCACGAGCATTCTGACCGCGGCGGTTCAGCCGCGGTCAGAAGCGGCAAGTCGGCGGGCTCCCGCCGACTTACCGCTGCTCGGGGGAATCCTTCATGGCGGCGGAGCGCGCTCCGCCGCCATGAGGATTCTGACCCCCCCTACCGCCATCCTGTTCATGGCGGGAAAGCCGCCATGAACAGGATGGCGGTAGGGGGGGTCGGGGGCCCCTGGGGGCCCCTGCCGTGCCCATGCCAATGGCATGGGCACGGCATGGGCCCCCGTAAGAGGGCCCCGTAAAGTATTTCAGTGTCTGCCTTGCAGACACTGAAATACGCGACGGGTGCCACTGCACCCGTTGCACCTTCCCACTCCGCCGGCTCGATTACGAGCCGGCATCCTCGTGGGAAGGGAGTTTTTCCCTGGGCTGGCGGGCGGTCTCCAAAAGACCGCCCGCCAGCCCAGGGAAAAACTCATAATACCCTCCGCGGTCTTCTGACCGCGGAGCGGTATAATGGGGGCGGAATTCTGGCGGGCGGCCTCCGCCGCCCGCCAGAATCAGAATCACCCCCATTGTCTTAAAAATAAAGTACCTTTATTTTGAGTATAACTGTGTATTGTGTTTTCTTATGATATTGTGCATATGACACTAAGTGGTACTGTAGTAGCTTCACCCGTCTCCTAGTTCAGCCTAAGCTGCTCTGCTAAGCTACCATTATCTATCAGCCTAAGCTGCTAGACACCCTATACACTAATAAGGGATAACTGGGCCTGGTGCAAGGTGCAAGTACCCCTTGGTACTCACTACAAGCCAGTCCAGCCTCCTACATCTGCTTTGGGGAATTCCTTAGATAAGGAATGCAAGAGCTCATCAGAGTTCCTCTGCATCTCTCTCTTCACCTTCTGCCAAGGAATCGACTGCTGACCGCGCTGGAAGCCTGCAAAACTGCAACAAAGTAGCGAAGACGACTACCGCAACTCTGTAACGCTGATCCTGCCGCCTTCTCGACTGTTTTCCTGGTGGTGCATGCTGTGGGGGTAGTCTGCCTCCTCTCTGCACTAGAAGCTCCGAAGAAATCTCCCGTGGGCCAACAGAATCGTCCCCCTGCAACCGCAGGCACCAAAGAACTGCATTACCGGTACCCTGCGTCTCCTCTCAGCACAACGAGCGAGGTCCCTTGAATCCAGCAACTCTGTCCAAGTGACTCCCACAGTCCAGTGACTCTTCAGTCCAAGTTTGGTGGAGTTAAGTCCTTGCCTTCCCACGCCAGACTGCATTGCTGGGAACCGCGACTTTTGCAGCTACTCCGGCCTCTGTACACTTCCGGTGGAAATCCTTTGTGCACAGCCAATCCTGGGTCCACTGCACTCTAACGTACATTGCACGACTTTCTAAGTTGTCCTCCGGTGGCGTGGGACTCCTTTGTGCAACTTCGGGTGAGCACCATTTCACTCTTCTTTGTAGTGCCTGTTACGGAACTTCTGTGGGTGCTGACTGCTTCTGAGAGAGCTCCTTGTCTTGCTCAACGCTCCCTCTGTCCCCAGACGCAATTGGCGACATCCTGGTCCCTCCTGGGCCACAGCAGCATCCAAAAATCCTAACTGCATGATTTGCAGCTAGCAAGGCTTGTTGGTGGTCTTTTGGCGGGAAAACACTTCTGCACGACTCTCCACGGCGTGGTAGATCCATCCTCCAAAGGGGAAATCTCTAGCCTTCGTCGTTCCTGCAGAATCCTCAGCTTCTACTGTCCAGTAGCAGCTTCTTTGCACCCACAGCTGGCATTTCCTGGGCATCTGCCCATCTCCGACTTGCTTGTGACTTTTGGATTTGGTCCCCTTGTTCCACAGGTACCCTCGACTGGAAATCCATCGTTGTTGCATTGCTGGTTTGTGTCTTTCCTGCAGAATTCCCCTATCAGGACTTCTTTGTCCTTTGGGGAACTTTAGTGCACTTTGCACTCACTTTTCAGGGTCTTGGGGTGGGCTATTTTTCTAACCCTTACTATTTTCTAATAGTCCCAGCGACCCTCTACAAGGTCACATAGGTTTGGGGTCCATTCGTGGTTTGCATTCCACTTTTGGAGTATATGGTTTGTGTTGCCCCTATCCATATGTGTCCCCATTGCATCCTATTGTAACTATACATTGTTTGCACTGTTTTCTAAGACTAAACTGCATATTTTTGGTATTGTGTACATATATCTTGTGTATATTTGCTATCCTCATACTGAGGGTACTCACTGAGATACTTTGGCATATTGTCATAAAAATAAAGTACCTTTATTTTTAGTATATCTGTGTATTGTGTTTTCTTATGATATTGTGCAAGTGACACTAGTGGTACTGTGGGAGCTTCACTCGTCTCCTGGTTCAGCCTAAGCTGCTCTGCTAAGCTACCATTATCTATCAGCTTAAGCTGCTAGACACCCTATACACTAATAAGGGATACCTGGGCCTGGTGCAAGGTGTAAGTACCCCTTGGTACTCACTACAAGCCAGTCCAGCCTCCTACACCTATATGTCTAACCTTTACCTGGTAAAGGTTGAGTGCTAAGTTACTTAGTGTGTGGGCACCCTGGCACTAGCCAAGGTGCTCCCACATTGTTCAGGGCAAATTCCCCGGACTTTGTGAGTGCAGGGACACCATTACACGCGTGCACTATACATATGTCACAACATATGTATAGCATCACAATAGTAACTCCGAACATGGCCATGTAACATGTCTAGGATCATGGAATTGTCAACCCAATGCCATTCCGGCATTGGGGAGACAATTCCATGATCCCCCGAGTCTCTAGCTCAGACCCGGGTACTGCCAAACTACCTTTCCCGGGGTTTCACTGCAGCTGCTGCTGCTGCCAACCCCTCAGACAGGTTTCTGCCCTCCTGGGGTCCAGCCAGGCTTGGCCCAGGAAGGCAGAACAAAGGACTTCCTCAGAGAGAGGGTGTTACACCCTCTCCCTTTGGAAAAAGGTGTCAGGGCTGGGGAGGAGTAGCCTCCCCCAGCCTCTGGAAATGCTTTGATGGGCACAGATGGTGCCCAACTCTGCATAAGCCAGTCTGCACCGGTTCAGGGATCCCTCAGCCCTGCTCTGGCACGAAACTGGACAAAGGAAAGGGGAGTGACCACTCCCCTGACCTGCACCTCCCCTGGGAGGTGCCCAGAGCTCCTCCAGTGTGCTCCAGACCTCTGCCATCTTGGAAACAGAGGTGCTGCTGGCCCACTGGACTGCTCTGAGTGGCCAGTGCCAGCAGGTGACGTCAGAGACTCCTTCTGATAGGCTCCTTCAGGTGTTGCTAGCCTATCCTCTCTCCTAAGTAGCCAAACCTCCTTTTCTGGCTATTTAGGGTCTCTGCTTTGGGGAATTTCTTAGATAACGAATGCAAGAGCTCATCAGAGTTCCTCTGCATCTCTCTCTTCACCTTCTGCCAAGGAATCGACTGCTGACTGCGCTGGAAGCCTGCAAAACTGCAACAAAGTAGCAAAGACGACTACTGCAACCTTGTAACGCTGATCCTGCCGCCTTCTCAACTGTTTTCCTGGTGGTGCATGCTGTGGGGGTAGTCTGCCTCCTCTCTGCACTAGAAGCTCCAAAGAAATCTCCAGTGGGTCGACGGAATCTTCCCCCTGCAACCGCAGGCACCTTAAGAACTGTATCACCGGTCCTCTGGGTCTGCTGTCAGCACAATGAGCGAGGTCCCTTGAGCTCAGCAACTCTGTCCAAGTGACTCCCGCAGTCCAGTGACTCTTCAGTCCAAGTTTGGTGGAGGTAAGTCCTTGCCTCCCCACGCTAGACTGCATTGCTGGGAACCGCGTGTTTTGCAGGTACTCCGGCTCCTGTGCACTCTTCCAGGATTTCCTTTATGCACAGCCAAGCCTGGGTCCCCGGCACTCTAACCTGCAGTGCACGACCTCCTCAGTTGTCCTCCGGCGTCGTGGGACCCTCTTGTGTGACTTCGGGTGAGCTCCAGTTCACTCCACTTCGTAGTGCCTGTTCTGGCACTTTTGCGGGTGCTGCTTGCTTCTGAGAGGGCTCCTTGTCTTGCTGGATGCCCCCTCTGTCTCCTCACGCAATTGGCGACATCCTGGTCCCTCCTGGGCCACAGCAGCATCCCAAAATCCTAACCGCGACCCTTGCAGCTAGCAAGGCTTGTTTGCGGTCTTTCTGCACGACTCTTCAAGACGTGGGACATCCATCCTCCCAATGGGAAGTTTCTAGCCCTGGTCGTTTTTGCAGAATCCACAGCTTCTACCATCCGGTGGCAGCTTCTTTGCACCCACAGCTGGCATTTCCTGGGCATCTGCCCACTCCCGACTTGATCGTGACTTTTGGACTTGGTCCCCTTGTTCCACAGGTACTCTTGTCTGGAAATCCATTGTTGTTGCATTGCTGGTGTTGGTCTTTCCTGCAGAATTCCCCTATCACGACTTTTGTGCTCTTTGGGGAACTTAGGTGCACTTTGCACCCACTTTTCAGGGTCTTGGGGTGGGCTATTTTTCTAACCCTCACTGTTTCCTTACAGTCCCAGCGATCTTCTACAAGGTCACATAGGTTTGGGGTCCATTCGTGGTTCGCATTCCACTTCTAGAGTATATGGTTTGTGTTGCCCCTATCCCTATGTGCCCCCATTGCATTCTATTGTGACTATACATTGTTTGCACTGTTTTCTATTGCTATTACTCTATATTTTGGTATTGTGTACATATATCTTGTGTATATTTGCTATCCTCATACTGAGGGTACTCACTGAGATACTTTTGGCATATTGTCATAAAAATAAAGTACCTTTATTTTTAGTATATCTGTGTATTGTGTTTTCTTATGATATTGTGCATATGACACCAGTGGTATAGTAGGAGCTTCACACGTCTCCTAGTTCAGCCTAAGCTGCTCTGCTAAGCTACCTTTTCCATCAGCCTAAGCTGCTAGACACCTCTTCTACACTAATAAGGGATAACTGGACCTGGTGCAGAGTGTAAGTACCCCTTGGTACCACTACAAACCAGGCCAGCCTCCTACAAAAATGATAAGGGCATAGCTTGCACATCAGGTGAGAGGTTAGCTGATGGTTCACACTCTGATTCTGGGTTAGCCCCAGCAAAAGTGTTAGATGGGAACCTTTCCAACCTGCCCCTTAGCAGGCCACCTAGCAACCCTGGTACTAATGTGAGCTCTCATCACAGTAGAAGTTTTACTCCTACAGGACAGGTTGTTAGAGTGCCAACTATTAGAGATAGGTCTCCCTCTGTTCATTCACACCATTCTTCTGTGTCTAAGCATGCCCAACCCACCCACCCTGATGACAGAGTGTTAGAAACGGAGCTAAATAGATTGAGAGTGGAAGAGTCCAGGCTGAAGCTTAAAAAGCAACAGCTGGATCTAGAAAGGGAAGCATTAGACTTAGAAAAAGAAAGACAGAGGTTGGGGTTTGGACCCCATGGTGGCAGCAGCAGTATTACAGATAGTAATCCTGTAAAAGAGCATGATTCTAGGAATCTGCACAAGATAGTTCCCCCTTACAAGGAGGGGGATGACATTAACAAGTGGTTTGCTGCACTTGAGGGGGCCTGTGTTGTACACGGGGTCCCTCAAAGGCAGTGGGCTGCTATACTATGGCTATCTTTCAGTGGAAAGGGTAGGGATAGGCTCCTTACTGTAAAGGAAAGTGATGCCAATAATTTTACAGTTTTAAAGAATGCACTCCTAGATGGTTATGGCTTAACCACTGAACAGTACAGGATCAAGTTCAGAGAAACCAAAAAGGAGTCTTCACAAGACTGGGTAGACTTTGTTGCCCATTCAGTGAAGGCCTTGGAGGGGTGGTTACATGGCAGTAAAGATTCTGACTATGAAAGCCTGTATAACTTAATCCTGAGAGAGCATATTCTGAATAACTGTGTGTCTGATTTGTTGCACCGATATCTAGTGGACTCAGATCTGATATCTCCCCAAGAATTGGGAAAGAAGGCAGACAAATGGGTCAGAACAAGAGTGAACAGAAAAGTTCATACAGGTGGTGACAAGGATGGCAAGAAGAAAGATGGTGAGAAATCTCAGGATAAGCATGGGGATAAGGGTAAAACCAAAGATCCTTCTTCAAATCCTGAACACTCTTCAGGGGGTGGGGATAAAACTAATTCTTCCTCTTCTTCTCAACCCACACACATTAAAAAGCCTTGGTGCTTTGTGTGTAAAAACAGAGGCCATAGGCCAGGGGATAAGTCCTGTCCAGGTAAACCCCCTGAGCCTACCACCACTGATACATCAAGCTCTAGTGCCCCTAGTAGTAGTGGTAATAGTGGTGGGACTGCTGGCAACAGTCAAACTAAGGGTGTAGTTGGGTTCAATTATTGGTCCATCATAGAAACTGGGGTAGTCAGTCCCAAGACAGTTTCTGTCACACCTAGTGGCATTGGCCTTGCCACACTGGCTGCTTGTCCCCTTACAATGGATAAGTACAGGCAGACAGTTTCAATAAATGGTGTTGAGGCCCAGGCCTACAGGGACTCAGGTGCCAGTATCACTTTGGTGACTGAAAACCTTGTGGCTCCTGAACAACACATCACTGGACAACAGTATAAGATTATTGATGTCCATAACTGTAGGAGGCTGGCCTGGCTTGTAGTGAGTACCAAGGGGTACGTACACCTTGCACCAGGTCCAGGTATCCCTTATTAGTGTAGAGGGGTGTCTAGCAGCTTAGGCTGATAGAAAAGGTAGTTTAGCAGAGCAGCTTAGGCTGAACTAGGAGACGAGTGAAGTTCCTACTATACCACTGGTGTCACATGCACAATATCATAAGAAAACACAATACACAGATATACTAAAAATAAAGGTACTTTATTTGTATGACAATATGCCAAAGTATCTCAGTGAGTACCCTCAGTATGAGGATAGCAAATATGCACAAGATATATGTACATAATACCAAAATATGCAGTAATAGCAATAGAAAACAGTGCAAACAATGTATAGTCACAATAGAATGCAATGGGGGCACATAGGGATAGGGGCAACACAAACCATATACTCTAGAAGTGGAATGCGAACCACAAATGGACCCCAAACCTATGTGACCTTGTAGAGGGTCGCTGGGACTGTAAAGAAACAGTGAGGGTTAGAAAAATAGCCCACCCCAAGACCCTGAAAAGTGGGTGCAAAGTGCACCTAAGTTCCCCAAAGAGCACAGAAGTCGTGATAGGGGAATTCTGCAGGAAAGACCAACACCAGCAATGCAACAACGATGGATTTCCAGACGAGAGTACCTGTGGAACAAGGGGACTAAGTCCAAAAGTCACGATCAAGTCGGGAGTGGGCAGATGCCCAGGATATGCCAGCTGTGGGTGCAAAGAAGCTGCCACCGGATGGTAGAAGCTATGGATTCTGCAAGAACGACAAGGGCTAGAAACTTCCCCTTTGGAGGATGGATGTCCCACGTCGTGAAGAGTCATGCAGAATTGTTTTCCCACAGAAAGACCGCAAACAAGCCTTGCTAGCTGCAAAGCTCACGCTTAGGGTTTTTGGATGCTGCTGTGGCCCAGGAGGGACCAGGATGTCATCAGTTGCGTGAGGCGACAGAGGGGCCATCCAGCAAGAGAAGGAGCCCACTCAGAAGCAAGCAGCACCTGCAGAAGTGCCGGAACAGGCACTACGAAGTGGAGTGAATCAGTGCTCACCCGAAGTTGCACAAGAGAGTCCCACGACGCCGGAGGACAACTCAGGAGGTCGTGCAATGGAGGTTAGAGTGCCGGGGATCCAGGCTTGGCTGTGCACAAAGGAAATCCTGGAAGAGTGCACAGGAGCCAGAGTAGCTGCAAAACACGCGGTTCCCAGCAATGCAGTCTAGCGTGGGGAGACCCAGAGGACCGGTGATGCAGTTCTTTGGTGCCTGCGGTTGCAGGGGGAAGATTCCGTCGACCCACGGGAGATTTCTTCGGAGCTTCTAGTGCAAAGAGGAGGCAGACTACCCCCACAGCATTCACCACCAGGAAAACAGTCGAGAAGGCGTCAGGATCAGCGTTACAAGGTCGCAGTAGTTGTCGTTGCTACTTTGTTGCAGTTTTGCAGGCTTCCAGCGCGGTCAGCAGTCGATTCCTTGGCAGAAGGTGAAGAGAGAGATGCAGAGTAACTCTGATGAGCTCTTGCATTCGTTATCTAAGGAATTCCCCAAAGCAGAGACCCTAAATAGCCAGAAAAGGAGGTTTGGCTACTTAGGAGAGAGGATAGGCTAGCAACACCTGAAGGAGCCTATCAGAAGGAGTCTCTGACGTCACCTGCTGGCACTGGCCACTCAGAGCAGTCCAGTGTGCCAGCAGCACCTCTGTTTCCATGATGGCAGAGGTCTGGAGCACACTGGAGGAGCTCTGGGCACCTCCCAGAGGAGGTGCAGGTCAGGGGAGTGGTCACTCCCCTTTCCTTTGTCCAGTTTCGCGCCAGAGCAGGGCTCAGGGATCCCTGAACCGGTGCAGACTGGCTTATGCAGAGATGGGCACCATCTGTGCCCATCAAAGCATTTCCGGAGGCTGGGGGAGGCTACTCCTCCCCAACCCTGACACCTTTTTCCAAAGGGAGAGGGTGTAACACCCTCTCTGTGAGGAAGTCCTTTGTTCTGCCTTCCTGGGCCAGGCCTGACTGGACCCCAGGAGGGCAGAAACCTGTCTAAGGGGTTGGCAGCAGCAGCTGCAGTGAAACCCCGGAAAAGGTAGTTTAGCAGTACCCGGGTCTGAGCTAGAGACTCAGTGGATCTCTGGCATTGGGGTGACAATTCCTTGATCTTAGACATGTTACATGGCCATGTTCGGAGTTACCATTGTGACGCTATACATATGTCGTGACATATGTATAGTGCACGCGTGTAATGGTGTTTCCGCACTCACAAAGTCCGGGGAATTTGCTCTGAACAATGTGGGAGCACTTTGGCTAGTGCCAGGGTGCCCACACACTAAGGGGGTCATTCTGACCCTGGCGGCCGGTGGCCGCCAGGGCCACCGACCACGGGAGCACCGCCAACAGGCTGGCGGTGCTCCCGAGGGCATTCTGACCGCGGCGGTTCAGCCGCGGTCAGAAAGGGTAAACCGGCGGTCTTCCGCCGGTTTACCACTGCCCGTTGGAATCCTCCAAGGCGGCGCAGCTTGCTGCGCCGCCGAGGTGATTCTGACACCCCCTACCGCCCGAACCGCCAGGAACAGGATGGCTGTAGGGGGTGTCGCGGGGCCCCTGGGGGCCCCTGCAGTGCCCATGCCAATGGCATGGGCACTGCAGGGGCCCCTGTAAGAGGGCCCGCTTGTATTTCACTGTCTGCTTAGCAGACAGTGAAATAAGCGACGGGTGCAGTAGCACCCGTCGCACCTTCCTACTCCGCCGGCTCGATTACGAGCCGGCTTCATCGTGGGAAGGACGGTTTCCCCTGGGCTGGCGGGCGGCCTTTTGGAGGCCGCCTGCCAGCCCAGGGGAAACCTCAAAATACCCACCGCGGTCTTCCGACCGCGGTACGGTATTTTGGCGGCTCCCGCCGGGCGCGCGGTGACCGCGCCCAGCGGGAGTCAGAATGACCCCCTAAGTAACTTAGCACCCAACCTTTACCAGGTAAAGGTTAGACATATAGGTGACTTATAAGTCACTTAAGTGCAGTGGTAATGGCTGTGAAATAACGTGGACGTTATTTCACTCAGGCTGCACTGGCAGGCCTGTGTAAGAATTGTCAGATCTCCCTATGGGTGGCATAAGAAATGCTGCATCCAATAGAGATCTCCTGGAATGCCAATACCCTGGGTACCTCAGTACCATATACTAGGGAATTATAAGGGTGTTCCAGTATGCCAATGTAAATTGGTGAAATTGGCCACTAGCCTGTTATGACAATTTGGAAAGGAAATGTGAGAGCATAACCACTGAGGTTCTGGATAGCAGAGCCTCAGTGAGACAGTTAGTCATAATACAGGTAACACATACAGGGCACACTTATGAGCACTGGGTGTAGGAGGCTGGACTGGCTTGTAGTGAGTACCAAGGGGTACTTGCACCTTGCACCAGGCCCAGTTATCCCTTATTAGTGTATAGGGTGTCTAGCAGCTTAGGCTGATAGATAATGGTAGCTTAGCAGAGCAGCTTAGGCTGAACTAGGAGACGTGTGAAGCTACTACAGTACCACTTAGTGTCATATGCACAATATCATAAGAAAACACAATACACAGTTATACTAAAAATAAAGGTACTTTATTTTTATGACAATATGCCAAAGTATCTTAGAGTGTACCCTCAGTGAGAGGATAGGAAATATACACAAGATATATATACACAAGATATATATACACAATAGCAAAAATATGCAGTATAGTCTTAGAAAACAGTGCAAACAATGTATAGTTACAATAGGATGCAATGGGGAAACATAGGGATAGGGGCAACACAAACCATATACTCCAGAAGTGGAATGCGAACCACGAATGGACCCCAAACCTATGTGACCTTGTAGAGGGTCGCTGGGACTATTAGAAAATAGTGAGAGTTAGAAAAATAACCCTCCCCAAGACCCTGAAAAGTGAGTGCAAAGTGCACTAAAGTTCCCCTAAGGACAGAAGAGTCGTGTTAGAGGAATAATGCAGGAAAGACACAAACCAGCAATGCAACAACTGTGGATTTCCAATCTAGGGTACCTGTGGAACAAGGGGACCAAGTCCAAAAGTCACAAGCAAGTCGGAGATGGGCAGATGCCCAGGAAATGCCAGCTGTGGGTGCAAAGAAGCTTCTACTGGACAGAAGAAACTAAGGTTTCTGCAGGAACAAAAAGGGCTAGAGACTTCCCCTTTGGTGGACGGATCCCTCTCGCCTTGGAGAGTCGTGCAGAAGTGTTTTTCCGCCGGAAGAACGCCAACAAGCCTTGCTACACGCAAATCGTGTGTTTGGCGTTTTTGGACGCTGCTGGGGCCCAGGAGGGACCAGGAGGTCGCAAATTGGACCTGCAGAGAGAGGGGACGTCGAGCAAGACAAAGTGCCCTCACTGAAGCAGGTAGCACCCGGAAAAGTGCCAGAAACAGGCACTACGAGGATGCGTGAAACGGTGCTCGCCGAAGTTGCACAAAGGAGTCCCACGTCGCCGGAGACCAACTTAGAAAGTCGTGCAATGCAGGTTAGAGTGCCGTGGACCCAGGCTTGGCTGTGCATGAAGGATTTCCGCCGGAAGTGCACAGGGGCCGGAGTAGCTGCAAAGTCGCGGTTCCCAGCAATGCAGCCCAGCGAGGTGAGGCAAGGACTTACCTCCACCAAACTTGGGCTGAAGAGTCACTGGACTGTGGGGGTCACTTGGACAGAGTTGCTGGATTCGAGGGACCTCGCTCGTCGTGCTGAGAGGAGACCCAAGGGACCGGTAATGCAGCTTTTTGGTGCCTGCGGTTGCAGGGGGAAGATTCCGTCGACCCACGGGAGATTTCTTCGGAGCTTCTGGTGCAGAGAGGAGGCAGGCTACCCCCACAGCATGCACAAGCAGGAAAACAGTCGAGAAGGCGGCAGGATCAGCGTTACAGAGTTGCAGTAGTCGTCTTTGCTACTATGTTGCAGGTTTGCAGGCTTCCAGCGCGGTCAGCGGTCGATTCCTTATCAGAAGGTGAAGAGGGAGATGCAGAGGAACTCGGCTGAGCTCATGCATTTGTTATCTGAAGTTCCCCCAGAGACAGAGACCCTAAATAGCCAGAAAAGAGGGTTTGGCTACCTAGGAGAGAGGAAAGGCTACTAACACCTGAAGGAGCCTATCACAAGGAGTCTCTGACGTCACCTGGTGGCCCTGGCCACTCAGAGCAGTCCAGTGTGCCAGCAGCACCTCTGTTTCCAAGATGGCAGAGGTCTGGAGCACACTGGAGGAGCTCTGGACACCTCCCAGGGGAGGTGCAGGTCATGGGAGTGGTCACTCCCCTTTCCTTTGTCCAGTTTCGCGCCAGAGCAGGGGCTAAGGGGTCCCTGAACCGGTGTAGACTGGCTTATGCAGAATTGGGCACATCTGTGCCCAACAAAGCATTTCCAGAGGCTGGGGGAGGCTACTCCTCCCCTGCCTTCACACCATTTTCCAAAGGGAGAGGGTGTCACACCCTCTCTCAGAGGAAGTTCTTTGTTCTGCCATCCTGGGCCAGGCCTGGCTGGACCCCAGGAGGGCAGCTGCCTGTCTGAGGGGTTGGCAGCAGCAGCAGCTGCAGAGAAACCCCAGGAAGGGCAGTCTGGCAGTACCAGGGTCTGTGCTACAGACCACTGGGATCATGGAATTGTACCAACAATGCCAGGATGGCATAGAGGGGGCAATTCCATGATCATAGACATGTTACATGGCCATATTCGGAGTTACCATGGTGAAGCTACATATAGGTAGTGACCTATATGTAGTGCACGCGTGTAATGGTGTCCCCGCACTCACAAAGTTCAGTGAATTGGCTCTGAACAATGTGGGGGCACCTTGGCTAGTGCCAGGGTGCCCTCACACTAAGTAACTTTGCACCTAACCTTTACCAGGTAAAGGTTAGACATATAGGTGACTTATAAGTTACTTAAGTGCAGTGTAAAATGGCTGTGAAATAACGTGGACGTTATTTCACTCAGGCTGCTGTGGCAGGCCTGTGTAAGATTTGTCAGAGCTCCCTATGGGTGGCAAAAGAAATGCTGCAGCCCATAGGGATCTCCTGGAACCCCAATACCCTGGGTACCTCAGTACCATATACTAGGGAATTATAAGGGTGTTCCAGTAAGCCAATGTAAATTGGTAAAAATGGTCACTAGCCTGTCAGTGACAATTTGGAAAGAAATGAGAGAGCATAACCACTGAGGTTCTGATTAGCAGAGCCTCAGTGAGACAGTTAGTCACTACACAGGTAACACATTCAGGCACACTTATGAACACTGGGGCCCTGGGTTACCAGGGTCCCAGTGACACATACAACTAAAACCACATATATACAGTGAAAAATGGGGGTAACATGCCAGGCAAGATGGTACTTTCCTACACAACCCCCCCCCAAACGAAGGACAATAAGACTAGCCATTACCTGATGAGTCTTCATTGTCTAAGTGGAAATATCTGGAGAGTCCATCTGCATTGGAGTGGCTACTCCCAGGTCTATGTTCCACTGTATAGTCCATTCCCTGTAGGGATATGGACCACCTCAACAATTTAGGATTTTCACCTTTCATTTGTTTTAGCCAAAGTAGAGGTTTGTGGTCTGTCTGAACAATGAAGTGAGTGCCAAACAGGTATGGCCTCAACTTCTTCAGAGCCCAGACCACAGCAAAGGCCTCCCTCTCAATGGCAGACCAACGCTTTTCTCTAGGGGTCAACCTTCTACTAATAAAAGCAACAGGTTGATCCTGGCCCTCAGAATTAAGTTGTGATAGGACTGCCCCTACTCCTAATTCAGATGCATCAGTTTGGACATAGAATTTTTTAGAGTAACAAGGGCTTTTCAGGACAGGTGCAGAGCACATGGCCTGCTTCAGCTCCTCAAAAGCTTTCTGACAGTTTGCTGTCCATAATACCTTTTTAGGCATTTTCTTGGATGTGAGGTCATTAAGAGGGGCTGCAATGGAGCCATAGTTCTTAATGAACCTCCTGTAATACCCAGTGAGGCCTAGGAAGGCTCTCACCTGAGTCTGAGTGGTAGGGGGAACCCAATCAATAATAGTTTGGATTTTCCCCTGAAGTGGTGCAATCTGTTCCCCACCAACAAGGTGTCCCAGATAAACCACCTTACCCTGCCCTATCTGGCACTTTGAAGCCTTGATAGTGAGGCCTGCCTTTTGCAGGGCCTCCAAAACTTTCCAAAGGTGGACCAGGTGATCATCCCAGCTGGAGCTAAAGACAGCTATATCATCCAAATATGCTGCACTGAAAGCTTCCAGCCCTTGCAGGACTGTGTTCACCAACCTCTGAAAAGTGGCAGGTGCATTTTTCAGACCAAAAGGCATTACAGTAAACTGGTAATGTCCTCCAATGGTAGAAAATGCAGTCTTAGATTTAGCATCTTCTGACAATTTGATCTGCCAATACCCTGCAGTCAAATCAAAAGTGCTTAGATACTTGGCAGATGCCAGTGTATCTATGAGCTCATCTGCCCTGGGTATAGGGTGAGCATCAGTTTTGGTTACCAAGTTGAGACCTCTATAGTCGACACAAAACCTCATTTCCTTCTTTCCATCTTTAGAATTGGGTTTTGGTACCACAGGAGAAGCCCATGGACTGTCAGAGTGCTCAACCACTCCTAGTTCCAACATCTTCTGAACTTCTTGCTTTATGCAGTCCCTGACATGGTCAGGCTGCCTATAGATCTTACTTTTGACAGGTAAACTGTCTCCAGTATCTATAGTGTGCTCACACCAAGAAGTGGTGCCTGGCACAATGGAGAAGAGTTCTGAAAATTGTCCTAGGAGATTTATGCAATTATCTTTCTGCTCAGCAGTAAGACAATCAGCCAAAACTACACCTTCCACAAGAGCATCTTGTTCTGTGGAAGAGAAGAGATCAGGTAGAGGATCACTGTCTTCTTCCTGTCCCTCATCTGTTGCCATGAGCAGGGTGAGATCAGCCCTGTCATAGTAGGGTTTCAGGCGGTTGACATGGAGCACCCTAAGGGGACTCCTGGCAGTGCCTAAGTTAACCAAGTAGGTGACTTCACCCTTCTTTTCAACAATTGTGTGTGGACCACTCCATTTATCTTGGAGTGCTCTTGGGGCCACAGGCTCCAAGACCCACACTTTCTGCCCTGGTTGGTACTGAACCAAAACAGCCTTCTGATCATGCCATTGCTTCTGGAGCTCTTGGCTGGCCTGAAGGTTTTTACTGGCCTTTTTCATGTACTCAGCCATCCTTGATCTGAGGCCAAGTACATAGTCCACAATATCCTGCTTAGGAGCTTTTAAAGGTTGTTCCCAACCCTCCTTTACAAGTGTGAGTGGACCCCTAACAGGGTGTCCAAAAAGAAGTTCAAAGGGGCTGAAGCCCACTCCTTTCTGGGGTACCTCCCTGTAGGCAAAAAGGAGGCATGGTAGAAGGATATCCCATCTCCTGCGGAGTTTTTCAGGGAGTCCCATAATCATGCCTTTGAGAGTTTTATTAAATCTCTCCACCAGTCCATTTGTTTGTGGATGATAGGGTGTTGTGAACTTGTAAGTTACACCACACTCCTTCCACATGGCCTTTAAGTATGCAGACATGAAATTGCTTCCTCTGTCTGATACTACTTCCTTTGGGAAGCCCACCCTGGAAAATATTCCCAGGAGGGCCTTTGCCACTGCAGGAGCTGTAGTGGTCCTTAAAGGAATAGCTTCAGGATATCTTGTGGCATGGTCCACTACCACCAAGATAAACCTATTGCCTGAAGCAGTAGGAGGGTCAAGGGGGCCAACTATGTCAACCCCTACCCTTTCAAAGGGAACCCCAACCACAGGCAGTGGGATAAGGGGTGCCTTTGGAGTGCCACCTGTCTTGCCACTGGCTTGACAGGTTTCACAGGACTTACAAAATTCTTTTGTGTCCTCAGACATCCTAGGCCAATGAAACAGTGGTACCAATCTGTCCCAAGTTTTCATTTGACCCAGGTGCCCAGCTAAGGGAATGTCATGTGCCAGTGTTAGGAGGAACTTTCTGTACTCCTGAGGAATCACTAATCTCCTGGCTGCTCCAGGTTTAGGATCCCTATGCTCAGTGTACAAGAGGTTGTCCTCCCAGTAAACTCTGTGTGAGTCACTGACATCCCCATTAGCCTGTTTGACAGCTTGCTGTCTGAGACCCTCTAATGTGGGACAGGTTTGCTGTGCCACACTCAGCTCCTCTCTGGCAGGCCCCCCTTCACCCAAAAGCTCAGCAGTGTCTGCTTCCAGCTCCTCTGGTGTAGGTTCTGCACAGGGAGGGAATTCTTCTTCCTCAGAAGTAGAATCCACTGTAGAGGGAGGGATAGTAGGAAGTGGTTTGCTTCTACTAGCCCTAGCTTTAGGGAGCACTTGGTCCATTGTTCCAGGATCCAAGCTTCCCTGTCCTTTTTGCTTTTTGGCCTGAGCCCTTGTCAAAGCAAAAATATGCCCTGGGATGCCCAGCATTGCTGCATGGGCCTCCAACTCCACATCTGACCAAGCTGATGTCTCCAAATCGTTCCCTAATAGACAGTCTACAGGTAAATCTGAAGCTACCACAACTTTCTTTGGACCAGATACCCCCCCCCAGTTGAGATTTACAACAGCCACGGGGTGGCTTTGTGTTTTGTTGTGAGCATCGGTTACTTGGTACTGGTGTCCAAGTATGTGTTGTTCAGGGTGCACCAGTTTCTCAATCACCATTGTGACACTGGCACCTGTGTCCCTGTAGGCCTGGACCTCAACACCATTTATTAGGGTTAGTTGCTTGTACTTCTCCAAGTTATGGGGGCAAGCAACCAAAGTGGCTAAGTCAATAGCCCCTTCAGAGACTAAAGTAGCCTCTGTGGTCTCCCTAATTAGACCAACCCCAACTAAATTACCAAAAGTGAGCCCAGCTACTCCCTTGGATTGGCTATTAGTAGGTTTGCTCCCACCACCACTGCTATTAGTAGGGACACTAGGTGTAGCAGTAGGGGTTGTAGTGGTAGGAGCTGTGGTGCCTTTCTTTGGACAACTGGGATCTGTTGTCCAATGGCCTTTTATTTTACATAAATAGCACCATGGTTTCTTTTCCTTGTTCTGATTAAAGGAGGATTTGGGCCCACCACCCCCACCAGAGTGTTTTTGTGGGCCTGATGAAGACTCATTTTTAGATTTGTCCCCACCCTTGTCAGAAGACTTACCATCCTTCTTTTTGTTGCCATCTTTGTCACCCCCTGTATGAACTTTTCTGTTCACTCTTGTTCTGACCCATTTGTCTGCCTTCTTTCCCAATTCTTGGGGAGAGGTCAGATCAGAGTCCACCAAGTACTGGTGCAACAAATCAGACACACAATTATTAAGAATATGCTCTCTCAGGATCAAGTTATACAGGCTGTCATAATCAGTAACTTTACTGCCATGTAACCACCCCTCCAAGGCCTTCACTGCCTGGTCAATGAAATCAACCCAGTCTTGTGAAGACTCCTTTTTGGTATCTCTGAACTTTATCCTGTACTGTTCAGTGGTTAAGCCATAACCATCCAGGAGTGCATTCTTAAGAACTTGGAAATTGTTAGCATCATTTTCTTTTACAGTAAGGAGCCTATCCCTACCTTTTCCAGTAAATGATAGCCATAGGATAGCAGCCCACTGCTTTTGAGGGACATCCTGTACAGCACAGGCCCTCTCAAGTGCAGCAAACCACTTGTTAATGTCATCCCCCTCCTTATAAGGGGGAACTATCTTGTGCAGATTCCTGGAATCATGCTCTTTTGCAGGATGACTATGGGGAATACTGCTGCTGCCACCATGGGTATGTAAACCCATCTTCTGTCTTTCCCTCTCTATTTCTAAAGACTGTCTATCCAAATCCAGCTGTTGCTTCTTGAGCTTCAGTCTGGTTTGCTCCACTCTCAATCTATTGAGCTCCCTTTCTAACAATCTGTCATCAGGGTGGGTGGGAGGGACATTTCTAGATACAGAGGTATGATGGGAATGAACAGAAGGAGACCTGTCCCTTACAAGGGGCACCCTAACAGCTTGGCTACCAGCATAATGTGAGAGCACATCATCAGTATGATGTGATTCAACCTCTGTACCAACTATGCTAGACTGTCTAGTAATGGGCAGGCTGAGAAGTTTCTTTCCTGAACCTTTTCCTGGGGGAGTCCCTGGATCAGATTGAGAACCATTAGCTACTTTTTCTACAGATTGGGCACTTATGGCCTTATCCTGTACTCTAAGCATGTTAATTAACAGTTCTTAGGAAGGATTCTTCCCTACACTCAAACCTCTCTCTATGCAGAGACTCCTTGCTCCTTTCCAGCTAAGGTGATCATATGCAAGTTTGGACAGTTCAACTTTTTGGCCTGTGCCAGACATTTTTAGAGAGAGTTAAAGTGATAGACAAAGAGAAAAAAGTTTTCAGAACTTTTTGGAAAGACAGAAAAAACTTTTTAAACTTTTAAGAACTTTTTGAAAGTTTAGAAGTACTTTTCAGCACTTATAAAAGAGTGAAAAGAGGAAATGCAAAACTTTTTGGCTATGTGTATATACACTGACCTTGTTTTGTATATTTTTCTCTTATGAAAAGTACAATGACAAGAGTGGTAAGTAGTCTCAAAGCACTTATCCCACCACTGCACAACCAATGTAGGAGGCTGGACTGGCTTGTAGTGAGTACCAAGGGGTACTTGCACCTTGCACCAGGCCCAGTTATCCCTTATTAGTGTATAGGGTGTCTAGCAGCTTAGGCTGATAGATAATGGTAGCTTAGCAGAGCAGCTTAGGCTGAACTAGGAGACGTGTGAAGCTACTACAGTACCACTTAGTGTCATATGCACAATATCATAAGAAAACACAATACACAGTTATACTAAAAATAAAGGTACTTTATTTTTATGACAATATGCCAAAGTATCTTAGAGTGTACCCTCAGTGAGAGGATAGGAAATATACACAAGATATATATACACAAGATATATATACACAATAGCAAAAATATGCAGTATAGTCTTAGAAAACAGTGCAAACAATGTATAGTTACAATAGGATGCAATGGGGAAACATAGGGATAGGGGCAACACAAACCATATACTCCAGAAGTGGAATGCGAACCACGAATGGACCCCAAACCTATGTGACCTTGTAGAGGGTCGCTGGGACTATTAGAAAATAGTGAGAGTTAGAAAAATAACCCTCCCCAAGACCCTGAAAAGTGAGTGCAAAGTGCACTAAAGTTCCCCTAAGGACAGAAGAGTCGTGTTAGAGGAATAATGCAGGAAAGACACAAACCAGCAATGCAACAACTGTGGATTTCCAATCTAGGGTACCTGTGGAACAAGGGGACCAAGTCCAAAAGTCACAAGCAAGTCGGAGATGGGCAGATGCCCAGGAAATGCCAGCTGCGGGTGCAAAGAAGCTTCGACTAGACAGAAGAAACTAACGTTTCTGCAGGAACGAAAAGGGCTAGAGACTTCCCCTTTGGTGGACGGATCACTCTTGCCTTGGAGAGTCGTGCAGAAGTGTTTTCCCGCCGGAAGAACGCCAACAAGCCTTGCTACACGCAAATCGTGTGTTTGGCGTTTTTGGACGCTGCTGGGGCCCAGGAGGGACCAGGAGGTCGCAAATTGGACCTGCAGAGAGAGGGGACGTCGAGCAAGACAAAGAGCCCTCACTGAAGCAGGTAGCACCCAGGGAAGTGCCAGAAACAGGCACTACGAGGATGCGTGAAACGGTGCTCGCCGAAGTTGCACAAAGGAGTCCCACGTCGCCGGAGACCAACTTAGAAAGTCGTGCAATGCAGGTTAGAGTGCCGTGGACCCAGGCTTGGCTGTGCATGAAGGATTTCTGCCAGAAGTGCACAGGGGCCGGAGTAGCTGCAAAGTCGCGGTTCCCAGCAATGCAGCCCAGCGAGGTGAGGCAAGGACTTACCTCCACCAAACTTGGGCTGAAGAGTCACTGGACTGTGGGGGTCACTTGGACAGAGTCGCTGGATTCGAGGGACCTCGCTCGTTGTGCTGAGAGGAGACCCAAGGGACCGGTAATGCAGCTTTTTGGTGCCTGCGGTTGCAGGGGGAAGATTCCGTCGACCCACGGGAGATTTCTTCGGAGCTTCTGGTGCAGAGAGGAGGCAGGCTACCCCCACAGCATTCACAAGCAGGAAAACAGTTGAGAAGGCGGCAGGATCAGCGTTACAGAGTTGCAGTAGTCGTCTTTGCTACTATGTTGCAGGTTTGCAGGCTTCCAGCGCGGTCAGCGGTCGATTCCTTATCAGAAGGTGAAGAGGGAGATGGAGAGGAACTCGGCTGAGCTCATGCATTCGTTATCTGAAGTTCCCCCAGAGACAGAGACCCTAAATAGCCAGAAAAGAGGGTTTGGCTACCTAGGAGAGAGGAAAGGCTACTAACACCTGAAGGAGCCTATCACAAGGAGTCTCTGACGTCACCTGGTGGCCCTGGCCACTCAGAGCAGTCCAGTGTGCCAGCAGCACCTCTGTTTCCAAGATGGCAGAGGTCTGGAGCACACTGGAGGAGCTCTGGACACCTCCCAGGGGAGGTGCAGGTCAGGGGAGTGGTCACTCCCCTTTCCTTTGTCCAGTTTCGCGCCAGAGCAGGGGCTAAGGGGTCCCTGAACCGGTGTAGACTGGCTTATGCAGAATTGGGCACATCTGTGCCCAACAAAGCATTTCCAGAGGCTGGGGGAGGCTACTCCTCCCCTGCCTTCACACCATTTTCCAAAGGGAGAGGGTGTCACACCCTCTCTCAGAGGAAGTTCTTTGTTCTGCCATCCTGGGCCAGGCCTGGCTGGACCCCAGGAGGGCAGCTGCCTGTCTGAGGGGTTGGCAGCAGCAGCAGCTGCAGAGAAACCCCAGGAAGGGCAGTCTGGCAGTACCAGGGTCTGTGCTACAGACCACTGGGATCATGGAATTGTACCAACAATGCCAGGATGGCATAGAGGGGGCAATTCCATGATCATAGACATGTTACATGGCCATATTCGGAGTTACCATGGTGAAGCTACATATAGGTTGTGACCTATATGTAGTGCACGCGTGTAATGGTGTCCCCGCACTCACAAAGTTCAGTGAATTGGCTCTGAACAATGTGGGGGCACCTTGGCTAGTGCCAGGGTGCCCTCACACTAAGTAACTTTGCACCTAACCTTTACCAGGTAAAGGTTAGACATATAGGTGACTTATAAGTTACTTAAGTGCAGTGTAAAATGGCTGTGAAATAACGTGGACGTTATTTCACTCAGGCTGCTGTGGCAGGCCTGTGTAAGATTTGTCAGAGCTCCCTATGGGTGGCAAAAGAAATGCTGCAGCCCATAGGGATCTCCTGGAACCCCAATACCCTGGGTACCTCAGTACCATATACTAGGGAATTATAAGGGTGTTCCAGTAAGCCAATGTAAATTGGTAAAAATGGTCACTAGCCTGTCAGTGACAATTTGGAAAGAAATGAGAGAGCATAACCACTGAGGTTCTGATTAGCAGAGCCTCAGTGAGACAGTTAGTCACTACACAGGTAACACATTCAGGCACACTTATGAGCACTGGGGCCCTGGGTTACCAGGGTCCCAGTGACACATACAACTAAAACCACATATATACAGTGAAAAATGGGGGTAACATGCCAGGCAAGATGGTACTTTCCTACACTGGGGCCCTGGCTGGCAGGGTCCCAGTGACACATACAACTAAAACAACATATATACAGTGAAATATGGGGGTAACATGCCAGGCAAGATGGTACTTTCCTACAATAACTCCACTAAGTTTCTTCCCTTAGCTATAGTTCAGCTTAGTTGGGGTGGAGTTACTGGCCCTAATCAGGTGGTAGTATCACCTAGCTTACCTGTAGATTGTCTCTTAGGTAATGACCTAGAGGCCTCAGGTTGGGCTGATGTACAGTTTTATTCCCATGCAGCCATGCTGGTTATCCCTGAGGAATTTCTGCTGAAATGAAAAAGCAAAGGAGAGAAGGCCTGAAAACTCAGGATCCCTCTCCAACAACAGGTAACAAGGGTATCTCAGAATCCCCTAACCACCCTGCCATTCAGGATATCATTCCTGTGGTGGGAGAAACCTCTCCTTGGGTGGCACCTGTTCCAAGGGAATCATCAGCTGGCATAGCTGTACTCCCAGAGGTGGAAGTACTTCTCTGTGGGATAACTAACATTGGTGAGAAAAAGAGCACCATTTTAGTTAACATGGAGCATCCCTCCAACCCTCCCAGAGAAACTTTAGTGCAGAAACCCTGCACTGCCTCACAACACTTAGGACAGCATCCCTGCCCTAGTGTGGAGCTCATAGGACAGCATCCCTGCCCTGTTCCTACTAAAGAGAAGCAGCATCCCTGTTCCCTCTTCCAGCCATATGGACAAAGTTTTTGCCCAGCTATGGCTTTACTGAGACAGCATTCCTGTCTGGCATTTTCATCACTACAAATAGGTTCAGTGGACAATTCCCACTGCTCTAAACTAAAACTTACTGATAGAAACTCTGAAAATATGTCTTCACATTGTTGCTTAGCTAAAAAACTTCAAACAGGGTGGTTTACATCCCCACAGGGAAGTAACCATACAGTGGATGATAAAGGGAGTAACCAGTCTATTGCAGAGCTACTGTCTACTTATCACCACTTAGACAATAAAGTCTCAATTGGCCAAGGTTAGCCTTATTGTCCTTCGTTTGGGGGGGGGGGGGTTGTGTGAGAAAGTAGCCTCTTTCTAGCCTTGTTACCCCCACTTTTGGCCTGTTTGTGAGTGTATGTCAGGGTGTTTTCACTGTCTCACTGGGATCCTGCTAGCCAGGGCCCAGTGCTCATAGTGAAAACCCAATGTTTAAGTACGTTTGTTATGTGTCACTGGGACCCTGCTAGCCAGGACCCCAGTGCTCATAAGTTTGTGACCTATATGTATGTGTACCCTGTGATGATTAACTGTCTCACTGAGGCTCTGCTAACCAGAACCTCATTGGTTATGCTCTCTCATTTCTTTCCAAATTGTCACTAACAGGCTAGTGACCAATTTCACCAATTCATATTGGCATACTGGAACACCTTTATAATTCCCTAGTATATGGTACTGAGGTACCCAGGGTATTGGGGTTCCAGGAGATCCCTATGGGCTGCAGCATTTCTTTTGCCACCCATAGGGAGCTCTGACAATTCTTACACAGGCCTGCCACTGCAGCCTGAGTGAAATAACGTCCACGTTATTTCACAGCCATTACCACTGCACTTAAGTGACTTATAAGTCACCTATATGTCTAACCTTTACCTGGTAAAGGTTGGGTGCTAAGTTACTTAGTGTGTGGGCACCCTGGCACTAGCCAAGGTGCCCCCACATTGTTCAGGGCAAATTCCCCGGACTTTGTGAGTGCGGGGACACCATTACACGCGTGCGCTATACATAGGTCACTACCTATGTATAGCGTCACAATGGTAACTCCGAACATGGCCATGTAACATGTCTAAGATCATGGAATTGCCACCCCAATGCCATCCTGGCAGTGGGGAGACAATTCCATGATCCCCCGAGTCTCTAGCACAGACCCGGATATTGCCAAACTGCCTTTCCCGGGGTTTCACTGCAGCTGCTGCTGCTGCCAACCCCTCAGACAGGTTTCTGCCCTCCTGGGGTCCAGCCAGGCTTGGCCTGGGAAGGCAGAACAAAGGGCATCCTCAGAGAGAGGGTGTTACACCCTCTCCCTTTGGAAAAAGGTGTCAGGGCTGGGGAGGAGTAGCCTCCCCCAGCCTCTGGAAGTGCTTTGATGGGCACAGATGGTGCCCATCTCTGCATAAGCCAGTCTACACCGGTTCAGGGATCCCCCAGCCCTGCTCTGGCGCGAAACTGGACAAAGGAAAGGAGAGTGACCACTCCACTGACCTGCACCTCCCCTGGGAGGTGCCCAGAGCTCCTCCAGTGTGCTCCAGACCTCTGCCATCTTGGAAACAGAGGTGCTGCTGGCACACTGGACTGCTCTGAGTAGCCAGTGCCAGCAGGTGACATCAGAGAGTCCTTCTGATAGGCTCTTACCTCTGTTGCTAGCCTATCCTCCTTCCTAAGTAGCCAAACCTACTTTTCTGGCTATTTAGGGTCTCTGCTTTGGGGAATTCTTTAGATAACGAATGCAAGAGCTCATCAGAGTTCCTCTGCATCTCTCTCTTCACCTTCTGCCAAGGAATCGACCGCTGACTGCTCTGGACGCCTGCAAAACCGCAACAAAGTAGCAAAGATGACTACTGCAACCTTGAAACACTGATTCGGCCACCTTCTCAACTGTTTTCCTGGTGGTGCATGCTGTGGGGGTAGTCTGCCTCCTCTCTGCACTAGAAGCTCCGAAGAAGTCTCCTGTGGGTCGACGGAATCTTCCCCCTGCAATCGCAGGCACCAAAAGACTGCATCACCGGTCCTCTGGGTCCTCTCTCAGCATGACGAGCGTGGTCCCTGGAACTCAGCAACTCTGTCCAAGTGACTACCACATCCCAGTGACTCTTCAGTCCAAGGTTGGTGGGGGTACGTCCTTGCCTCCCCGCGCTATACTGCATTACCTGGTACCGCGTGATTTGCAGCTGCTCCGGCTCCTGTGCACTCTTCCAGGATTTCCTTTGTGCAGAGCCAAGCCTTGTTCCCCGACACTCTAACCTGCAGTGCACGACCTCCTGAGTTGTCCTCCGGCATCGTGGGACCTTCTTTTGTGACTTCGGGTGGGCTCCGGTTCACTCCTCTTTGTAGTGCCTGTTCCGGCACTTCTGCGGGTGCTGCTTGCTTTTGAGTGGGCTCCTTGTCTTGCTGGACGCCCCCTCTGTCTCCTCACGCAATTGGCGACATACTGGTCCCTCCTGGGCCACAGCAGCATCCAAAAACCCTAACCGCGTCCTTTGCAGCTAGCAAGGCTTGTTTGTGGTCTTTCTGGGTGCGAGCACCTCGGCAAGCTTCTTCACGATGTGGGACATCCATCCTCCAAAGGGGAAGTTCCTAGTCCTCTTCGTTCTTGCAGAAACACAGCTTCTACCATCCGGTGGCAGCTTCTTTGCAACCTCAGCTGGCATTTCTTGGGCATCTGCCCACTCCCGACTTGAGTGTGACTCTTGGACTTGGTCCCCTTGTTCCACAGATACTCTCATCTGGAAATCCATTGTTGTTGCATTGCTGGTGTTGGTCTTCCTTGCAGAATTCCCCTATCACAACTTCTGTGCTCTCTGGGGAACTTAGGTGCACTTTACACCTACTTTTCAGGGTCTTGGGGTGGGCTATTTTTCTTTCCCTCACTGTTTTCTTACAGTCCCAGCGACCCTCTACAAGCTCACATAGGTTTGGGGTCCATTCGTGGTTCGCATTCCACTTCTAGTGTATATGGGTTGTGTTGCCCCTATACCTATGTGCTGTCATTGCAATCTATTGTGACTGTACATTGCTTGCATTGCTTTCTATTGCTATTACTGCATATTTTTGGTATTGTGTACATATATCTTGTGTGTATTTGCTATCCTCATACTGAGGGTACTCACTGAGATACTTTTGGCATATTGTCATAAAAATAAAGTACCTTTATTTTTAGTATATCTGTGTATTGTGTTTTCTTTTGATATTGTGCATATGACACTAGTGGTATAGTGGGAGCTTTGCATGTCTCCTAGTTCAGCGTAAGCTGCTCTGCTAAGCTACCCTTTTCTATCAGCTAAAGCTGCTAGACACCTCTTCTACACTAATAAGGGATACCTGGACCTGGTGCAGAGTGTAAGTACCCCTTGGTACTCACTACAAACCAGGCCAGCCTCCTACACTCCCCACGCTAGACTGCATTGCTGGGTACCGTGTGATTTGCAGCTGCTCCGGCTCCTGTGCACTCTTCCAGGATTTCCTTTGTGCACAGCCAAGCCTGGGTCCCCGACACTCTAACCTGCAGTGCACGACCTCCTGAGTTGTCCTCCGGCGTCGTGGGACCTTCTTTTGTGACTTCGGGTGAGCCCCGGTTCACTCTTCTTCGTAGTACCTGTTCTGGCACTTCTGCGGGTACTGCTTGCTTCTGAGTGGGCTCCTTGTCTTGCTGGACGCCCCCTCTGTCTCCTCATGCAATTGGTGACATCCTGGTCCCTCCTGGGCCACAGCAGCATCCAAAAACCCTAACCGCGACCCTTGCAGCTAGCAAGGCTTGTTTGTGGTCTTTCTGCGTGGGAAGACCTCTGCAAGCTTCTTCACGGCGTGGGACATCCATCCTCCAAAGGGGAAGTTCCTAGTCCTCTTCGTTCTTGCAGAATCCACAGCTTCTACCACCCGGTGGCAGCTTCTTTGCAACCTCAGCTGGCATTTCCTGGGCATCTGCCCACTCCCGACTTGATCGTGACTCTTGGACTTAGTCCCCTTGTTCCAAAGGTACTCTTGTCCGGAAATCCATCGTTGTTGCATTGCTGGTGTTGGTCTTCCTTGCAGAATTCCCCTATCACGACTTCTGTGCTCCCTGGGGGTAGTAGGTGCACTTTACACCTACTTTTCAGGTTCTTTGGGTGGGCTATTTTTCTAACCCTCACTGTTTTTTTACAGTCCCAGAGACCCTCTACAAGCCACATAGGACTGGGGTCCATTCGTGGTTCGCGTTCCACTTCTGGAGTATATGGTTTGTGTTGCCCCTATACCTATGTGCTCCTATTGCAACCTATTGGGATTCTACACTGTTTGCATTACTTTTCTTGCTATTACTTACCTAATTTTGGTTTGTGTACATATATCTTGTGTATATAACTTATCCTCATACTGAGGGTACTCACTGATATACTTTTGGCATATTGTCATAAAATTAAAGTACCTTTATTTTTAGTAACTCTGTGTATTGTGTTTTCTTATGATATTGTGCATATGACACCAGTTGTATAGTAGGAGCTTTACATGTCTCCTAGTTCAGCCTAAGCTGCTTTGCCATAGCTACCTTCTATCAGTCTAAGCTGCTAGAAACACCTCTTCTACACTAATAAGGGATAACTGGACCTGGCACAAGGTGTAAGTACCTCTGGCACCCACTACAAGCCAGGCCAGCCTCCTACAATGGACTTTCTAAGTTTCTGACAGTCCTTCCTTGGCCCCTGACCCTGCTGTTCTATGTGCAGCTCATGTTCTGCACGTCCCTAATGGTGCTTCTAACAGAGTTTGCTGGTGATCTAATGGTTTGCTGATGAAGAAACTTTGAATGTTGACTCTAGGAGAGGTGTATCTCCTTGCTGATTGCCATTTCTCTTGACGTGTCCCTCTTTTTCTATAATAGAAGCTAGCAGGCTCACACTCAATCCTTTTTTCCAAAGTTAGTATTCTCTAGCCGTAGCTATATTCTTTTCAAATTATGTTTGTCTTTCTTTTGTATTTTGTACGCCAGTGTTTGTCCCCACAAATGCATGTCCTAATTTGGTTAACTGTAAGGATGACTTATGTCCAACGCAAAATTTGCATACTTTGCTGAACTGAACTTGACAAATGTTGATACAATCTCACTGGTGATATGTTTCTGTGCTTCAGATTATCTCTTTAATTACATGCATTATTTTTCTTGAATATTTAATTGTGTTATTGCTTATTTGATTAAATAGGTTTCGCCTCTTTGGGCAGTCAATGGTGTTGATTTATCTTTTTAATCTGATTTTGCGCACAGTCTTCATGACATTAGCTTTGTGGTTATAAAATAAAGCTTTACAACTTTTCATTGTTTGGAGTCTCCTTCCGTGGCCACATTGACCAAGGTGTCTAAGTTGTTTTGTGGTGTTAATGTGAATTTGGTTTGGTTTGCCACACTCTTTGTGGGTCAAAAGGTCCGTTGACCTCAGTGAAGTGCTTGATTCCTGTGAAAGATGTAAAACGCGCAACAAAGGTAAAGGAGAAGGATGGGTGACACACTGTACAAGGGCCTCAGCCAGGTGCCATTGCAGAGCATTAAAAACTGAGAATTCACTGAAAAAAACAAAGGTTAGAGGAACATTATAGTTTGGAAATAGAATAAAAAAACCTCACAAAGTCAGTAAAAAAACAAAGGTTAAAGGAACATTATAGTTAGGTTCTGATTTTAAATACACAAAACCATTGAAATTCAGCAGTTACTGTTACACTTATCAGAATAAACTACAAGTCGTGCCAAGGCACTTTAGCACTTTAGGACTTTAGGAAGCTCATTAGTCCTTTATACTTTGCACTTTAACCTAAAAATGACTTCCTTCTCTGTTAAAATCAGATGAGTGCCAACGTTCTAATTTTGAATATACAGGTTCTCATAATACCTCTGAATTTTAGAATTGTGATTTGCTTTAATATGTAGAAACTATTCTTGTGAGGTTGTACCTTTTGCCCACCTGTAAGAAAGGATTAGGAAGTAATACTTTATTGAAATATGTTGTTGGTTTAAACTGAAACAGAATGAGATACAATTGAGGTAACGTTCAATCCTTTCAGGGTGTGACTCCCTATGGAAAGTTTACAGATGCACTTGCAGTTTTTTGGGATACTTCACCCAAAATGTGGCAGTGACATTAGCACTTTAGCACCAACACTTCTTATTTTATATTTGAACAAAATATGACTTTCCTCTTCGTTGAAATCAGATGAATGTCCACCTTATAATATCTAATACATAGGTCCTTTTAATGCCTCTGTATTTCATAATGTTGTTTCACCCTATTGTGCGAGAACCTTAATTGGTGAGGTATGTACTTTTGCCCATTGCACTTCAGGAAAGAATTAGAAAGTGGCACCTATTAGAAACTGGGTTTATGGTTGGCAGAGGTAGGCACCCTGTCCAAGCAGGAATCACAATCCTAGTCAGTGTAAATCACAAACACACTCTAGGTTAACCTGTGCTAACCCTCTGGTAGCTTAGCACAGAGCAGTGAGGCTTAGATGAAGAAGCAATGTGAAAGTACTTGTGTAACACTTCAAATAATAAAACTGTGAAAACACCGTACACAAATAATCCACACCAAGTCAGAGAAATATAGCTTAATAATTTATTTAATAAATACAACAATACTAACATGCTAAAAATCCAATAAGTACAACTTGAGATATGAATTTTGAAAGAATAAAGGTAAAATAGTGCTTAGAAGCAATAAGCGCATTAAAATCACACCCTCCTTAAGGTCCTTCTTTAAGGTTAAGGCTAAAAAAAAGAAGAGGAAAACTTGTGAGACCTTATCAACCTGGTATATCAGTTCCATTGGTTCACAAATGTATCATAGAAGTAGGACAGCAGAGGTTGGTTGGTGGAACAGGCTAAGTGATTAAGAACAGGTTCCAAGCACTAAACCAGGAACTCTCAAGGACAGACAAGGAAGGAGAGTCACAACCATTGTCTCAGGGTGTGTGAGATAAGGCAGAGGATTCCACCAGGCAAGTAGGCATAGAATATTTACTGGTAGTTCTGACAGAAGAAATGAAAACTACATTTGCAATCTCAGAAAAAAAATAGGCTAGTATACAAGGTGCTTGTGATACTTTAGAGCAGTGATTCCCAACCTTTTGACTTCTGTGGAACCCACTTTATCAATACTGGAACCTGGGGACCCCCACTAAATCATTATTGGAATCTGGGTGTCGTAGTTTGACTCTTGCTCTGGGCAAGACTGCTGGTTTAAGGATGACAGTACTTATGTTTGTAGGCGACTATGCCAATCCTACAACAAGTTGCAACTATCGTCCGAACCCTCCCAACTCACAAGCAGAACCTCACCAAAAACCCAAATAGTAAAAGGTGATTTGTGGCAGTCTTTACGCATGGACTCAAAAGTGTGACATCTCAGGGAATGTTATGGTTAAACAGAGATTACCCCTTTCTCAAATGAACAACATGTCTCAATCAAACACAGTCAATAAAAGAGATGCAGTGAAGTTTTCAATACGTTTTATCAATGAAACTGCAATCTATGATAAGTTTCATGGGCTGCAATGATAAGGATAATGAATAATGCAAGACATAAAAATGAGAACACGAGAGTCATTAATACAAAGACCCCCACCATCTTGTAATAAAAAGAAATGACATGATGTATGAAATATGTGCTAATACCCCAATATGATGTATCTAATCTCTAACCTAAAAGACAGCTAGGTGTGTTAAACCTAATCTGCCAATCCATGTCCATGAGAAGAGCCCCCCTCGTTAGCTTGGAGTGAAGTCTCTAGCTCAGACTCCGTTGGGACACGAAGACTGGGTAAGCGTCAAGGCGACATGCAGCATCAATAGCAACGATGGCATCTGGCCGGAATCATTCTGACTATATGTCTAAGTGAGGTGCATTTATACAGATCTGCTCTGTCCCCCGGGGTAGGTCTGTTCCCAAACAATAGATAACAAGTCAAGCTTGGGACGGCAATTTATATAAACAATTCCCTCAAAGGCGTGAAGAGGGAAAGTGCCTAATGTGAATACCTACAGTTTCTTTATATTTGTTGGTTGGCATTGATGCCTTAGCGTGATAGCACTGATAATGTGAAACTAGAACATTGGCCTAGCTAGAAACAATGCAGCCATCTTGGAAACATATAATTAAATAATTGCACTAAAACAGAGCAAGCTAAGTAGGGTAAAAGTCACTAGGTGACAGGGGCACAGGTCCCCAAGCTAGAAGGCTAAGCTAACTCCTGTGTTCCATTAAAACAAGGTAGGATTCAGTACACCCTCCCCAATGCTGTAGCAAGTATGACGCCATTGAAGGTGAATGAATCCAAGCTAAAAAATGCCCTGGACTAAAAAGCTAAAATCATAAAAACGAGCTAAAATTTTATTGTAAAAACATGTTAAAAAATAGTTTAAAACATACGAAGAGATGTAATGTTGGCCATGACAAGCACAGTAGGCCAAAGTAACTGCAATAAATGCACATTTTTAATTTGGTAGGATAAGCCAATCATCAAATTTATTTAACATTAGTCATGATCTTGAAGAGCATCTTCAAAGCCATTGAACGGTAAGGACCGCAGGAAAGAGGCCATTTCATCAGATGTTAGATCAATGACAGGATAGGCATACGGATCCATGGAGCAGTAGTGCATAGTAGACTCTTGCGCAGGTCCACCTGCAGGAGTGGCACTCTCCACAGTGCCGAAAAGAGCCAGATCGTTCCCCAAGGGCAGCTCATAAGTGGCCTTGCGAATCAGCCTTAGTCTCAAGGAGCAAGACCGTGAATGAACCCTCATCGGGGACATCAGCAGTGCTTGGTCTACAGGAGGCACTGACATAACAGCAAGACACACTGTAGGCAAATGTTCAAAGATTCACCATGCGCAGCGAAAGACTGGTTGAAAACACCATAGGAGTGGTCGGAATGACAATGACCAATCACCCTCCAATTTTTCCAGCAATGGAGCATTAAAGACCTGAACCATGCGTTCACGGCACAGTTGAGCTGGTGGCAGTGGCTCCATTGCTTCTCGTAGCTGGAAAGACACAACTACTGTGAATCAGAAGAAATAGCAGCAGTATTCCGCCTATTAATACCAAAATTACATGAAAGCCACAAAACACATTTGTAAAGAGTGAATGGATGGCTGATGGAATGATGCCGAAGACAGTCTGGAAGATGGACACAAATCCAGACCCAACAGACTTAAAGAAATGGACAATCCCCATAGTGCTTGAAGTGTTGAAAATGCTGAATACCAGCTCTCCATAGTGCTTGGGGAATTTGGTATTTAATAGGGATTGTATCTCTGCTGATGATCTCGCTATCTGGAGAGCACACATCTCTCTAGCTGATGTCAACGCGACTTGTTTTTGAAACAGTAGCACCTTTAGTCTGCTCAGCTTCTACTAATTTACATTAGCAGTAAGAATGTAAGGTCACATTTCTGATACTTTTATCTCTCGTGTGGGGAGAAATAAAACTTGTCCGCAACATGTAACGGCCTTCGAGACTGAAATCGCGTAGGCAAATCCTGGTTGCATAATGCAACAGCTTTGTTCGCTCAGCACCACATAACTTCCATCCGAAAGTACATGAAATGCTGGTTGAATCAAAGGGACGGGAGTACCCTTAAGAAAACAGGCAAAGTTTGCGACCCCCGCATTGCAAAGGCCGCAAAGGGACACCTGCTTGCAGATCATTGAATGACTAACAACAGTCTAACATTCGCTTCCGCTGAGAAAGACCTCTGTTTCTCCGTTCAGACATTTGTATTCAAAGAGCAACTCCCACTCTTCTTTCATATAGCTATCACCTGGCCGCTCATACCTGCCGACGGCAAGATGTTTCAGGCATTTCAAAAAATGAAAAGTTGATATGGATAGATTCATATTGCCATGTAGGAGCCATACTGGTGATGTACTTTCTGCAACTACGAAAAGCAACTTTTCTAACTTTTCCTTGTGAAGCATGGTGAAATTCCTTCCCTTTTAGCCATCGTCTGTTGTTCCTTGTATAAATTAAAAGCAGTAAAGAATTCACTACCGTTAATGTACTTCCATGGAACTTGGCCATTTTTCAAAGTCTGTAATGTCCAACCTAACTGCATGATGGAACGCAGCTGACTTTGCCCATGATATGAAAAGGACATGTCTGTCTGAATGATATCAATTGCAGATGACACTTTGTGTGTTAGGGAATAAATCCTGTTGGACAGAGTGTTCATACCGTTGTCAACAACAGCTAAAGCCTTTTCTAAATTCTCCTTGTCTATCTGCCTCAACCGTGCAGCAGCTTCTATCTGGGAAAGCTTCCAGATCTCATTATATATGGCATAGATAAATCTTTTACAGCGTGGCTTTATAGGACCTAACAAGAAGTCCAGCAAGTCTTTATCTTCAAAAAGAGTGTTCAGATGTTCCTTAACCATGGCTAATATAACATAAAATCAACTGTCTTGATATCCTAATCATCAGATACAACACCAGGTGTAAATACATCAGTCATTGAAACTTTGAAGACATATGGAATTTGAATGACCTCAGTAGGCTCATGTATATCAAATAGAAAGTTGCCTCACGCAATCCCATCAGGAATAGGTACAGGGACAACTTAGACTTTTCATCCTTGGCGTTGTCTCCCTTGACTTTTTGCCTCTGTTCCCCAGGTTGTTGATGTGTGCTGGACTCCGATTTTGCTGTTTTAGTTACTCTTGGCACTTTACCACTGCTAATCAGTGCTAAAGTGCAAGTGCCCCTTTACAAAATGTGTATGTAATTGGCTTATCCATGATTGGCATATTTGATTTATTAGTAAGTCCCTAGTACAGTGCATTAGAGGTACCCAGGGCCTGTAAATCAAATGCTACTAGTGGGCCTGCAACACCGGTTGTGCCACCCACATAGGTAGCTCTGTAATGATATCTCAGACCTGCCACTACAGTGTCTGTGTGTGCAGTTTTTAACTGTAAATTCGACTTGGCAAGTGTACCCACTTGCCTGGCCTAAACCTTCCCTTTTCTTACATGTCAGACACCCCTAAGGTAGGCCCTAGGTAGCCCCAAGGGCAGGGTGCAGTGTATGGTTAAGGTAGGACATATAGTAATGTGTTTTATATGTTCTGACAGTGAAATATTGCTAAATTTGTTTTTCACTGTTGCAAGGCCTGTCCCTCTCATAGGTTAACATGGGGGCTACCTTTAAATATGATTAAAGTGTAGATTCCCCTTAGGAGCGGATGGACATGTGGAGTTTGGGGTCTCTGAGCTCACAATTTAAAAACACATATTTTAGTAAAGTTGATTTTAAGATTGTGTGTTTGAAAATGCCACTTTTAGAAAGTGAGCATTTTCTAGCTTATACCATTTCTGTGACTCTGCCTGTTTGTGGATTCCCTGTCTGGGTCAGTTTGACAGTTGGGCTGGTTGCACCTCACACTAGACAGTGACACAAACGGAGCTGGGGTGTAGCCTGCATATCCTGATGAGCCATCTGTGCTAGGAGGGAGGGGAGGAGTGGTCACTCACACCTGAAAGGGCTATGCCTGCCCTCACACAAGGCAGGATTTCACATTCAAAAGAGACTTTACTTTGAAGTAGGCCTACTTCAAAGGAGAAATTGGGTATAAGAAGGGCACCCAAAACCACAGACTTTAGAAACATTTCTGGAAACAAGAGGAACCTCTGCCTGGAGAAGAGCTGAAGAGCTGAGGAAGAAGAGTTGCCCTGCCTGTGACTGTGCTTTGTGGAGCTATCCTGTAGTTGCTGATTCTGCCAAAGTAAGACGACAAAGACTGGACTTTGTGTGCCTTCCATCTTGAGAAAAACTCTCCAATACGTGATTTAGAGCTTGCCTCCTGTTGTCTGAAGTCTCAGGGACAGCAAAGACTTCTCTCTGCCAGCACCTGGAGTCTCTGGAGAGACCCATACTCTGCCCTGTGGTGCCCATCCAGTTCCTTGGACCCTAAAAGGAGAATCTGGTAGCATAAGAGCAGGAAATCCACGCACAGAGCGCAGAGCGGGGAAAAGATCGAAGCAACTCCAATCTGCGGCTGAAGAATTGATGCACGGAGCAGGAGAAACGACACGCAGCATTGCTGATGGAGACTGGGAGATCGCAACCCGCGCTGCGGGGTTTTCGGATCATCGTGCAGCTGGATTTCCGACTCAAGGACCTCTGGGCGTGTTAAAACAACGCAAGGCCTGCCCGGACCTGAGAGTGCTGACCGGATCGACTCATCGTTCTCCTACAGAGAGAAAGAACGACGCGCCCGACCTGACGAAAGAAGAAACAACACAATGTCCTGCTCGTGAGTGGAATCGACGCATCGCAATCTCTTTTTGACGTACACTCGCCCATACAGGTTTTTTTTTTACGCACCCAAGGTACTTTTCCACACTAACCGTGTTAGTGTGTGTTTAAAACTACTTTAAGACTCTTTTTGCATTTTTATTAATAACTTGAATTGTGTATTGTGGATTTTTGTTGTTTTGGTCTTGTTTTGTTTAGATAAATATTTTCTAATTTTCTAAAGTTGTGTTGTGTCATTTTGTAGTGTTTTCATTAAGTTACTGTGTGTGTTGGTACAAATACTTTACACCTAGCACTCTGAAGTTAAGCCTACTGCTCTGCCAAGCTACTAAGGGGGTAAGCAGGGGTTAGCTGAGGGTGATTCTCTTTTACCCCGACTAGAGTGAGGGTCCTTGGTTGAACAGGGGGTAACCTGACTGTCAACCAAAGACCCCATTTGTAACAGGACAAATCTCTTTGGACCTCATGTGAGGAATGATATGGAGTTAAGACTTCATCCACAGGCTCAACAGAGGAGCGTTCAAGAAGGTAATGACCATTTAAAAGCAAAAAAGAAAACAGTCAAGAAACCAATCCATAGAAATAATGCAAAAAGTGTCAAGCAGAACCATAAATAGCTCCATGGGTGAATTAAATAGTTATTTTTAAGCCATAGATACAGCTTACACGTCTTTGAAACATTTTCAATTGCAGGAGTGGATGAATCTGAAGAAAAGTCATCAATGCTGATGAAGTAACCAGAAGCAGTCTCTGCAAACTCAAGAGCAGGAAGAGCAGGTGCATTACTGGTGGATGGATTTGTGAGAGGAGGCCTCTTTTTGCATGGTTACCCCCCCCCACTTTTTAGCTGAAGTTGATGTGTTTTAGAAGTTGGTAGTGCCTAGGACCCCTGCTAAACAGGTTCCCTGGGCCAGAGCTCTTTCCCTAAAACTGTTGTGATACTTTGGTTACACTCTTAAATACCCCTGCAAGTCCCTAGTAAATGGGTACCCCAGTACCCAGGGCAGGGGATATTAAGAGTAGCTGTAGGAGGGTGGCCTGGCTTATAGTGGGTACCTGATGGTACTTAAATCTTGTGCCAGGTCCAGTTATCCCTTATTAGTAGATTAGTAGTGTTCTAGCAGCTTAGGCTGATAGAGGTATCTATAGCAGAGCAGCTTAGGCTGAACTAGGAGACATGCAAAGCTCCTACCATACCACTTATAGCACATAGCACTATATCATAAGAATCACAATACTCAGAGTTACTGTAGGAAAGTACCATCTTGCCTGGCATGTTGTAGGAGGCTGGCCTGGCTTGTAGTGTGTACCAGAGGTACTTACACCTTGTGCCAGGTCCAGTTATCCCTTATTAGTGTAGAAGAGGTGTTTCTAGCAGCTTAGACTGATAGAAGTTAGCTATGGCAAAGCATCTTAGGCTGAACTAGGAGACATGTAAAGCTCCTACCATACCACTGGTGTAATATGTACAATATCATAAGAAAACACAATACACAGAAATACTAAAAATAAAGGTACTTTATTTTTATGACAATATGCCAAAATTATATCAGTGAGTACCCTCAGTATGAGAATAAGTTATATACACAGGATATATGTACACAAACCAAAATTGTGCAGGTAATAGCAAGAAAAGTAATGCAAGCAGTGTAAAATTACAGTAGATTGCAATAGGAGCACATAGGTATAGGGGCAACACAAACCATATACTCCAAAAGTGGAATGCGAACCACGAATGGACCCCACACCTATGTGAGCTTGTAGAGGGTCGCTGGGACTGTAAGAAAACAGTGAGGGTTAGAAAAATAGCCCACCCCAAGACCCTGAAAAGTAGGTGTAAAGTGCACCTACTACCCCCAGAGAGCACAGAAGTCGTGATAGGGGGATTCTGCAGGAAGAACAAACACCAGCAATGCAACAGCAGTGGATTTCTGGACCTGAGTACCTGTAAGACAAGGAGACCAAGTCCAATAGTTTCGACAGTGTCGAGAGTGGGCAGGAGCCCAGGAGATGCCAGCTGAGGGTGCAAGGAAGCTGCCACCGGATGGAAGAAGCTTGGAGTTCTCCTTTGGAAGACAGATGTCTCACGTCGCGATGAAGCTTGCAGAGGTATTCCCACGCAGAAAGACCAAAAACAAGAAATTGCTAGCGGCAAGGGTTGCGGTAGAGGTTTTTTGGTGCTGCTGTGGCCCATGAGGGACCAGGATGTCGCCACTTGGAGGAGGAGACAGAGGGGGTGCCCAGCAACTCAGGGAGCCCTCAAAGAAGCAGGCAGCACCCACAGAAGTACCTGAACAGGCACTTGGAAAAAGAGTGAACCGGAGTCCACGCGAAGTTACAAAAGGGAGTCCCACAACTCAGAAGGTTGTGCACTGCAGGAAGGAGTGCTGGGGAACCAGGCTTGGCTGTGCACAAAGGAAATCCTGGAAGAGTGCACAGGAGCCAGAGCAGCTGCAAATCGCGCGGTACCCAGCAATGCAGTCTAGCGTGAGGAGGCAAGGACTTACCTCCACCAAACTTGGACTGAAGAGTCACTGGCCTGTTGGAGTCACTTGGACAGAGGTGCTGAGTTCCAGTGACCAAGCTCGTCAGGATGAGAGGGGACCCAGAGGACCAGTGTTGCAGTCTTTTGGTGCCTGCGTTAGCAGGGGGAAGATTCCGTCGATCCACGGGAGATTTCTTCGGAGCTTCTGGTGCAGGGTGAAGGCAGGCTACCCCCAGAGCATGCACCACCTGGAAACAGTTGAGAAAGCCGGCAGGATGAGGCGATACAGGGATGCTAGTTGTCGTCTTGATGCTTTGTTGCGGTTTTGCAGACGTCCTGAGCAGTCAGTGGTCGATCCTTTGGTAAAAGGTGAAGAGGGAGATGCAGAGGAACTCTGATGAACTCTTGCATTCGTTATCTAAAGAATTCCCCAAAGCAGAGCCCCTAACTAGCCAGAGAAGGAGGTTTGGCTACCAGGTTATGAGGATTGGCTACCAAGAGAGGTAAGAGCCTATCAAAATGAGCCTCTGACGTCACCTGATGGCACTGGCCACTCAGAGCAGTTCAGTGTGACCCAACACCTCTGTTTCCAAGGTGGCAGCGGTCTGGGACACACTGGAGGAGCTCTGGGCACCTCCCCTGGGAGGTGCAGGTCAGGGGAGTGGTCACTCCCCTTTCCTCTGTCCAGTTTCACGCCAGAGCAGGGCTGGGGGATCCCTGTACCGGTGTAGACTGGCTTATGCAGAGATGGGCACCATCTGTGCCAATCAAAGGATTTTCAGAGGCCGGGGGGGCTTCTTCTCCCCAGCCTTCACACCTATTTCCAAAGGGAGAGGGTGTAACACCCTCTCTCAGAGGAAATCCTTTGTTCTACCTTCCTGGGCCAGGGCTGCCTGGACCTCAGGAGGGCAGAAACCTGTCTGAGGGGTTGGCAGCAGCAGCAGCTGCAGTGGAGACCCCGGAAAGGCAGTTTGGCAGTACCCAGGTACTGTGCTAGAGACCAGGGGGATCATGGAATTGTCCCCCTAATACCAGAATGTTATTGGGTTGACAATTCCATGATCTTAGACATGTTACATGGCCATGTTCGGAGTTACCATTGTGACGCTATACATAGGTAGTGACCTATGTATCGTGGACACGTGTAATGGTGTCCCCCCACTCACAAAGTCCGGGGAATTTGCCCTGTACGATGTGGGGGCACCTTGGCTAGTGCCAGGGTGCCCACACACTAAGTAACTTTGCACCCCACCTTCACCAGGTGAAGGTTAGAGATATAGGTGACTTGTAAGTTACTTAAGTGCAGTGGTAAATGGCTGTGAAATAACGTGGACGTTATTTCACGCAGGCTGCACTGGCAGGCCTGTGTAAGAATTGTCAGATCTCCCTATGGGTGGCAAAAGAAATGCTGCAGCCCATAGGGATCTCCTGGAACCCCAATACCCTGGGTACCTCAGTACCATATACTAGGGAATTATATGGGTGTACCAGTATGACAATGTGAATTGGTAAATTTAGTTATTAGCCTGTTAGTGACAAATTTGGAAAGCAGAGAGAGCATAACCACTGAGGTTCTGGTTAGCAGAGCCTCAGTGAGACAGTTAGAAATCAAACAGGGAACACATACATTGCACATACGTATGAGAACTGGGGCCCTGCCTGGCAGGGTCCCAGTGACACATACACTAAAACAACATATATACAGTGAAATATGGGGGTAACATGCCAGGCAAGATAGTACTTTCCTCGAAACCCCCCCCCAAACGAAGGACAATAAGACTAGCCATGACCTGATGAGTCTTCATTGTCTAAGTGGAAATATCTGTAGAGTCCATCTGCATTGGAGTGGGTACTCCCAGGTCTATGTTCCATTGTATAGTCCATTCCCTGTAGAGATATGGACCACCTCACCAATTTAGGGCTTTTCACCTTTCATTTGTTTTAGCCAAAGTAGAGGTTTGTGGTCTGTCTGAACAATAAAGTGAGTGCCAAACAGGTATGGCCTCAACGTTTTCAGTGCCCAGACCACAGCAAAAGCCTCCCTCTCTATGGCAGACCAACGCTTTTCCAAGGGGTCAACCTTCTGCTGATAAAAGCAACTGGTTGATCCTGGCCCTCAGAATTCAGTTGTGATAAGCCTGCCCCTACCCCTAATTCAGATGCATCAGTTTGAACAATGAATTGCTTGGAGTAACATGGGCTTTTTAGGACAGGTGCAGAGCACATGGCCTGTTTGAGCTACTCAAAAGCTTTCTGACAGCTAGCTGTCCTCAATACCTTTTTAGGCATCTTCTTACTACTGAGATCATTAAGAGGGGCTGCTATGGAGCCATGGTTTTTTATGAATCTCCTGTAATACCCAGTGAGGCCTAGGAAGGCTCTCACCTGGGTCTGAGTTGTAGGGGGAAACCAATCCATGATTGTCTGGAATTTCCCCTGCAGTGGTGCAATCTGTTCTCCACCTACCAGGTGTCCCTGATAAACCACCTTTCCCTGCCCTATCTGGCACTTTGAAGCCTTGATAGTGAGGCCTGCCTTTTGCAGGGCCTCCAAAACCTTCCAAAGGTGGACCAGGTGGTCATCCAGGTGGAGCTAAAGACAGCAATATCATCTAGATATGCTGCACTAAAAGCCTCCAACCCTTGCAAGACTGTGTTCACCAACCTCTGAAAAGTGGCAGGTGCGTTTTTCAACCTAAAGGGCATCACTGTAAATTGGTAGTGCCCTCCTATAAATGAAAATGCAGTTTTTGCTTTAGCATCCTCTGATAACTTGATCTGCCAATACCCTGCAGTAAAATCAAAGGTGCTTAGATACTTGGCAGATGCCAGTGTATCTATGAGCTCATCTGCCCTGGGTATAGGGTGAGCATCAGTTTTTGTTACCTGATTGAGACCTCTGTAATCTACACAAAACCTCATCTCCCTTTTTCCATCTTTTGAGTGAGGCTTTGGTACAAGCACCACAGGACTCACCCATGGGCTTTCAAAAGGTTCAACCACTCTAGATCAAGCATTTTCTGAACCTCATGTTTTATGCAGTCCCTGACATGGTCAGGCTGCCTATAGATTTTACTTTTGACAGGCAAGCTGTCTCCAGTATCAATTGTGTGTTCACACCAGGATGTGGTAACTGGCACAGTTGAAAAGAGTTCAGAAAATTGTCCAAGGAGATTTATGCAGTTGTCTTTCTGTTCTGCAGTCAGACAGTCTGCCAAAACGACTCCCTCCACGAAAGCATCATTTTCAGTGGTGGAAAAGAAATCAGGGAGAGGGTCACTCTCTTCTTCCAGTCCCTCATCGGTTGCCATGAGCAGGGTGAGATCAGCCCTGTCATAGTTATGGTTTTAGGCGGTTGACATGAATCACCCTAAGGGGACTCCTGGCAGTGCCCAGGTCTACCAGATAGGTAACCTTACCCTTCTTTTCAACAATGAGATGGGGTTCACTCCATTTGTCCTGGAGTGCTCTTGGGGCCACAGGCTCCATGCCCACACCTTCTGTCCTGGTTGATACTGAATCAGAACAGCCTTCTGGTCATGCCATTGCTTCTGGAGCTCTTGGCTGGCCTGAAGGTTTTTACTGGCCTTTTTCATGTACTCAGCCATTCTGGATCTTAGGCCAAGTACATTGTCCACAATGTCCTGTTTAGGAGCTCTTAAAGGTTGTTCCCAACCCTCCTTCACAAGTGTTAGTGGACCTCTTACAAGGTGTCCAAAGAGGAGTTCAAAGGGGCTGAAGCCAACTCTTTTCTGGGGTACCTCTGTAGGAGGCTGGACTGGCTTGTAGTGAGTACCAAGGGGTACTTGCACCTTGCACCAGGCCCAGTTATCCCTTATTAGTGTATAGGGTGTCTAGCAGCTTAGGCTGATAGGTAATGGTAGCTTAGCAGAGCAGCTTAGGCTGAACTAGGAGACGTGTGAAGCTACTACAGTACCACTTAGTGGCATATGCACAATATCATAAGAAAACACAATACACAGTTATACTAAAAATAAAGGTACTTTATTTTTATGACAATATGCCAAAGTATCTCAGAGTGTACCCTCAGTGAGAGGATAGGAAATATACACAAGATATATATACACAATAGCAAAAATATGCAGTATAGTCTTAGAAAACAGTGCAAACAATGTATAGTTACAATATGATGCAATGGGGACACATAGGGATAGGGGCAACACAAACCATATACTCCAAAAGTGGAATGCGAATCACAAATGGACCCCAAACCTATGTGACCTTGTAGAGGGTCGCTGGGACTATTAGAAAATAGTGAGAGTTAGAAAAATAACCCTCCCCAAGACCCTGAAAAGTGAGTGCAAAGTGCACTAAAGTTCCCCTAAGGACAAAGAAGTCGTGTTAGAGGAATAATGCAGGAAAGACACAAACCAACAATGCAACAACGATGGATTTCCAATCTAGGGTACCTGTGGAACAAGGGGACCAAGTCCAAAAGTCACAAGCAAGTCGGAGATGGGCAGATGCCCAGGAAATGCCAGCTGTGGGTGCAAAGAAGCTTCTACTGGACAGAAGAAGCTGAGGTTTCTGCAGGAACGAAAATGGCTAGAGACTTCCCCTTTGCTGGACGGATCTCGCTCGCCGTGGAGAGTCGTGCAGAAGTGTTTTCCCGCCGAAAGAATGCCAACAAGCCTTGCTAGCTGCAAATCGCGCGGTTAGCGTTTTTGGATGCTGCTGTGGCCCAGGAAGGACCAGGATGTCGCAAATTGCGCCAGGAGGTAGAGGGGACATCAAGCAAGACAAGGAGCCCTCTCAGCAGCAGGTAGCACCCGGAGAAGTGCCAGAAACAGGCACTACGAGGATGCGTGAAACGGTGCTCACCCGAAGTTACACAAAGGAGTCCCACGTCGCCGGAGACCAACTTAGAAAGTCATGCAATGCAGGTTAGAGTGCCGTGGACCCAGGCTTGGCTGTTGTAGGAGGCTGGACTGGCTTGTAGTGAGTACCAAGGGGTACTTGCACCTTGCACCAGGCCCAGTTATCCCTTATTAGTGTATAGGGTGTCTAGCAGCTTAGGCTGATAGATAATGGTAGCTTAGCAGAGCAGCTTAGGCTGAACTAGGAGACGTGTGAAGCTACTACAGTACCACAAGTGTCACTTGCACAATATCATAAGAAAACACAATACACAGTTATACTAAAAATAAAGGTACTTTATTTTTATGACAATATGCCAAAGTATCTTAGAGTGTACCCTCAGTGAGAGGATAGGAAATATACACAAGATATATATACACAATAGCAAAAATATGCAGTATAGTCTTAGAAAACAGTGCAAACAATGTATAGTTACAATAGGATGCAATGGGAACACATAGGGATAGGGGCAACACAAACCATATACTCCAAAAGTGGAATGCGAACCACGAATGGACCCCAAACCTATGTGACCTTGTAGAGGGTCGCTGGGACTATTAGAAAATAGTGAGAGTTAGAAAATTAGCCCTCCCCAAGACCCTGAAAAGTGAGTGCAAAGTGCACTAAACTTCCCCCAAAGACAAAGAAGTCGTGATAGAGGAATAATGCAGGAAAGACACAAACCAACAATGCAACAACTGTGGATTTCCAATCTAGGGTACCTGTGGAACAAGGGGACCAAGTCCAAAAGTCACAAGCAAGTCGGAGATGGGCATATGCCCAGGAAATGCCAGCTGTGGGTGCAAAGAAGCTTCTACTGGACAGAAGAAGCTGAGGTTTCTGCAGGAACGAAAAGGGCTAGAGACTTCCCCTTTGGTGGACGGATTCCACTCGCCATGGAGAGTCGTGCAGAAGTGTTTTCCCGCCAAGAAAACGCCAACAAGCCTTGCTAGCTGCAAATCATGCGGCTAGCGTTTTTGGACGCTGCTGTGGCCCTGGAGGGTCCAGGAGGTCGCAAATTGGACCAGGAGAGAGAGGGGACGTCAGCAAGACAAGGAGCTCTCTCAGCAGCAGGTAGCACCCGGACAAGTGCCAGAAACAGGCACTACGAGGATGCGTGAAACGGTGCTCACGGGAAGTTACACAAAGGAGTCCCACGTCGCCGGAGACCAACTTAGAAAGTCGTGCAATGCAGATTAGAGTTCCGTGGACCCAGGCTTGGCTGTGCACAAAGGATTTCCGCCGGAAGTGCACAGGGGCCGGAGTAGCTGCAAAAGTCGCGGTTCCCAGCAATGCAGCCCAGCGAGGTGAGGCAAGGACTTACCTCCACCAAACTTGGACTGAAGAGTCACTGGACTGTGGGAGTCACTTGGACAGAGTTGCTGGATTCGAGGGACCTCGCTCGTCGTGGTGAGAGGAGACCCAAGGGACCGGTAAAGCAGCTTTTTGGTGCCTGCGGTTGCAGGGGGAAGATTCAGTCGACCCACGGGAGATTTCTTTGGAGCTTCTAGTGCAGAGAGGAGGCAGACTACACCCACAGCATGCACCACCAGGAAAACAGTCGAGAAGGCGGCAGGATCAGCGTTACAGAGTTGCAGTAGTCGTCTTTGCTACTTTGTTGCAGTGTTGCAGGCTTCCAGCGCGGTCAGCAGTCGATTCCTTGGCAGAAGGTGAAGAGAGAGATGCAGAGGAACTCGGATGAGCTCTTGCATTCGTTATCTAAAGTTTCCCCAGAGACAGAAACCCTAAATAGCCAGAAAAGAGGGTTTGGCTATCTAGGAGAGAGGATAGGCTACTAACACCTGAAGGAGCCTATCAGAAGGAGTCTCTGATGTCACCTGGTGGCACTGGCCACTCAGAGCAGTCCAGTGTGCCAGCAGCACCTCTGTTTCCAAGATGGCAGAGGTCTGGAGCACACTGGAGGAGCTCTGGACACCTCCCAGGGGAGGTGCAGGTCAGGGGAGTGGTCACTCCCCTTTCCTTTGTCCAGTTTCGCGCCAGAGCAGGGCTAAGGGGTCCCCTGAACCGGTGTAGACTGGCTTATGCAGAATTGGGCACATCTGTGCCCAAGAAAGCATTTCCAGAGGCTGGGGGAGGCTACTCCTCCCCTGCCTTCACACCATTTTCCAAAGGGAGAGGGTGTCACACCCTCTCTCAGAGGAAGTTCTTTGTTCTGCCATCCTGGGCCAGGCCTGGCTGGACCCCAGGAGGGCAGATGCCTGTCTGAGGGGTTGGCAGCAGCAGCAGCTGCAGTGAAAACCCCAGGAAGGGCAGTTTGGCAGTACCAGGGTCTGTGCTACAGACCACTGGGATCATGGGATTGTGCCAACTATGCCAGGATGGCATAGAGGGGGCAATTCCATGATCATAGACATGTTACATGGCCATATTCGGAGTTACCATTGTGAAGCTACATATAGGTAGTGACCTATATGTAGTGCACGCGTGTAATGGTGTCCCCGCACTCACAAAGTCAGGGAAATTGGCCCTGAACAATGTGGGGGCACCTTGGCTAGTGCCAGGGTGCCCTCACACTAAGTAACTTTGCACCTAACCTTTACCAGGTAAAGGTTAGACATATAGGTGACTTATAAGTTACTTAAGTGCAGTGTAAAATGGCTGTGAAATAACGTGGACGTTATTTCACTCAGGCTGCAGTGGCAGGCCTGTGTAAGAATTGTCAGAGCTCCCTATGGGTGGCAAAAGAATTGCTGCAGCCCATAGGGATCTCCTTGAACCCCAATACCCTGGGTACCTTAGTACTAGGGAATTATAAGGGTGTTCCAGTAAGCCAATGTAAATTGGTAAAATTGGTCACTAGCCTGTTAGTGACAATTTAGAAAGAAATGAGAGAGCATAACCACTGAGGTTCTGATTAGCAGAGCCTCAGTGAGACAGTTAGTCACTACACAGGTAACACATTCAGGCACACTTATGAGCACTGGGGCCCTGGTGAACAGGGTCCCAGTGACACATACAACTAAAACAACATATATACAGTGAAACAATGGGGGTAACATGCCAGGCAAGATGGTACTTTCCTACACAACCCCCCCCAAACGAAGGACAATAAGACTAGCCATGACCTGATGAGTCTTCATTGTCTAAGTGGAAATATCTCGAGAGTCCATCTGCATTGGAGTGGGTACTCCCAGGTCTATGTTGCACTGTATACTCCATTCCCTGTAGGGATATTGACCACCTCAACAATTTAGGATTTTCACCTTTCATTTGTTTTAGCCAAAGTAGAGGTTTGTGGTCTGTCTGAACAATGAAGTGAGTGCCAAACAAGTATGGCCTCAACTTCTTCAGAGCCCAGACCACAGCAAAGGCCTCCCTCTCTATGGCAGACCAACGCTTTTCACTAGGGGTCAACCTCCTACTAATAAAAGCAACAGGTTGATCCTGGCCCTCAGAATTAAGTTGTGATAGGACTGCCCCTACTCCTAATTCAGATGCATCAGTTTGGACATAGAATTTTTTAGAGTAACAAGGGCTTTTCAGGACAGGTGCAGAGCACATGGCCTGCTTCAGCTCCTCAAAAGCTTTCTGACAGTTTGCTGTCCATAACACCTTTTTTAGGCATTTTCTTGGATGTGAGGTCATTAAGAGGGGCTGCAATGGAGCCATAGTTCTTAATGAACCTCCTGTAATACCCAGTGAGGCCTAGGAAGGCTCTCACCTGAGTGTGAGTGGTAGGGGGAACCCAATCAATAATTCTTTGGATTTTCCCCTGTAGTGGTGCAATCTGTTCCCCACCAACAAGGTGTCCCAGATAAACCACCTTACCCTGCCCTATCTGGCACTTTGAAGCCTTGATAGTGAGGCCTGCCCTTTGCAGGGTCTCCAAAACTTTCCATAGGTGGACCAGGTGATCATCCCAGCTGGAGCTAAATACAGCTATATCGTCCAAATATGCTGTACTGAAAGCTTCCAGCCCTTGCAGGACTGTATTCACCAACCTCTGAAAAGTGGCAGGTGCATTTTTCAAACCAAAAGGCATTACAGTAAACTGGTAATGGCCTCCAATGGTTGAAAATGCAGTCTTAGGTTTAGCATCTTCTGACAATTTGATCTGCCAATACCCTGCAGTCAAATCAAAAGTGCTTAGATACTTGGCAGATGCCAGTGTATCTATGAGCTCATCTGCCCTGGGTATAGGGTGAGCATCAGTTTGGGTTACCAAGTTGAGACCTCTATAGTCTACACAAAACCGCATTTCCTTCTTTCCCTCTTTAGAATGGGGTTTTGGTACAAGTACCTGTGAGAAGGTAGCCTCTTTCTAGCCTTGTTACCCCCACTTTTGGCCTGTTTGTGAGTGTATGTCAGGGTGTTTGTCACTGTTTTCACTGTCTCACTGGGATCCTGATAGCCAGGCCTCAGTGCTCATAGTGAAAACACTATGTTTTCAGTATGTTTGTTATGTGTCACTGGGATCCTGCTGGTCAGGACCCCAGTGCTCATAGGTTTGTGGCCTATATGTATGTGTCACTGGGACCCTGTCACACAGGGCCCCAGTGCTCATAGGTGTGCATGTATATGTTCCCTGTGTGGTGCCTAACTGTCTCACTGAGGCTCTGCTAACCAGATCCTCAGTGGTTATGCTCTCTCATTTCTTTCCAAATTGTCACTAACAGGCTAGTGACCATTTGTACCAATTTACATTGGCTTACTGGAACACCCTTATAATTCCCTAGTATATGGTACTGAGGTACCCAGGGTATTGGGGTTCCAGGAGATCCCTATGGGCTGCAGCATTTCTTTTGCCACCCATAGGGAGCTCTGACAATTCTTACACAGGCCTGCCACTGCAGCCTGAGTGAAATAACGTCCACGTTATTTCACAGCCATTTTACACTGCACTTAAGTAACTTATAAGTCACCTATATGTCTAACCTTTACCTGGTAAAGGTTAGGTGCAAAGTTACTTAGTGTGAGGGCACCCTGGCACTAGCCAAGGTGCCCCCACATTGTTCAGAGCCAATTCCCTGAACTATGTGAGTGCGGGGACACCATTACACGCGTGCACTACATATAGGTCACTACCTATATGTAGCTTCACCATGGTAACTCCGAATATGGCCATGTAACATGTCTATGATCATGGAATTGCCCCCTCTATGCCATCCTGGCATAGTTGGCACAATCCCATGATCCCAGTGGTCCGTAGCACAGACCCTGGTACTGCCAAACTGCCCTTCCTGGGGTTTCACTGCAGCTGCTGCTGCTGCCAACCCCTCAGACAGGCAGCTGACCTCCTGGGGTCCAGCCAGGCCTGGCCCAGGATGGCAGAACAAAGAACTTCCTCTGAGAGAGGGTGTGACACCCTCTCCCTTTGGAAAATGGTGTGAAGGCAGGGGAGGAGTAGCCTCCCCCAGCCTCTGGAAATGCATTGTTGGGCACAGAGGTGCCCAATTCTGCATAAGCCAGTCTACACCGGTTCAGGGACCCCTTAGCCCCTGCTCTGGCGCGAAACTGGACAAAGGAAAGGGGAGTGACCACTCCCCTGACCTGCACCTCCCCTGGGAGGTGTCCAGAGCTCCTCCAGTGTGCTCCAGACCTCTGCCATCTTGGAAACAGAGGTGCTGCTGGCACACTGGACTGCTCTGAGTGGCCAGTGCCACCAGGTGACGTCAGAGACTCCTGCTGATAGGCTCCTTCAGGTGTTAGTAGCCTATCCTCTCTCCTAGGTAGCCAAACCTTCTTTTCTGGCTATTTAGGGTCTCTGTCTCTGGGGAAACTTTAGATAACGAATGCAAGAGCTCATCCGAGTTCCTCTGCATCTCTCTCTTCACCTTCTGATAAGGAAACGACTGCTGACCGCGCTGGAAGCCTGCAAACCTGCAACATAGTAGCAAAGACGACTACTGCAACTCTGTAACGCTGATCCTGCCGCCTTCTCGACTGTTTTCCTGCTTGTGCATGCTGTGGGGGTAGCCTGCCTCCTCTCTGCACCAGAAGCTCCGAAGAAATCTCCCGTGGGTCGACGGAATCTTCCCCCTGCAACCGCAGGCATCAAAAAGCTGCATCACCGGTCCCTTGGGTCTCCTCTCAGCACGACGAGCGAGGTCCCTCGAATCCAGCGACTCTGTCCAAGTGACCCCCACAGTCCAGTGACTCTTCAGCCCAAGTTTGGTGGAGGTAAGTCCTTGCCTCACCTCGCTGGGCTGCATTGCTGGGAACCGCAACTTTGCAGCTACTCCGGCCCCTGTGCACTTCCGGCGGAAATCCTTTGTGCACAGCCAAGCCTGGGTCCACGGCACTCTAACCTGCATTGCACGACTTTCTAAGTTGGTCTCCGGCGACGTGGGACTCCTTTGTGTAACTGCGGCGAGCACCGTTTCACGCATCTTCGTAGTGCCTGTTTCTGGCACTTCTCCGGGTGCTACCTGCTTCAGTGAGGGCTCTTTGTCTTGCTCGACGTCCCTTCTCTCTTCAGGTCCAATTTGCGACCTCCTGGTCCCTCCTGGGCCCCAGCAGCGTCCAAAAACGCCAAATGCACGATTTGCGCCTAGCAAGGCTTGTTGGAGTCCTTTTGGCGGGAAATTACATCTGCACGACTCTGCAAGGCGAGAGGGATCCGTCCTCCAAAGGGGAAGTCTCTAGGCCTTTTTGTTCCTGCAGAAACCTCAGCTTCTTCTGTCCAGTCGAAGCTTCTTTGCACCCGCAGCTGGCATTTCCTGGGCATCTGCCCATCTCCGACTTGCTTGTGACTTTTGGACTTGGTCCCCTTGTTCCACAGGTACCCTATATTGGAAATCCACAGTTGTTGCATTGCTGGTTTGTGTCTTTCCTGCATTATTCCTCTAACACGACTATTTTGTCCTTAGGGGAACTTTAGTGCACTTTGCACTCACTTTTCAGGGTCTTGGGGAGGGTTATTTTTCTAACTCTCACTATTTTCTAATAGTCCCAGCGACCCTCTACAAGGTCACATAGGTTTGGGGTCCATTCGTGGTTCGCATTCCACTTTTGGAGTATATGGTTTGTGTTGCCCCTATCCCTATGTTTCCCCATTGCATCCTATTGTAACTCTACATTATTTGCACTGTTTTCTAAGACTATACTGCATATTTTTGCTATTGTGTATATATATCTTGTGTATATTTCCTATCCTCTCACTGAGGGTACACTCTAAGATACTTTGGCATATTGTCATAAAAATAAAGTACCTTTATTTTTAGTATAACTGTGTATTGTGTTTTCTTATGATATTGTGCATATGACACTAAGTGGTACCGTAGTAGCTTCACACGTCTCCTAGTTCAGCCTAAGCTGCTCTGCTAAGCTACCATTATCTATCAGCCTAAGCTGCTAGACACCCTATACACTAATAAGGGATAACTGGGCCTGGTGCAAGGTGCAAGTACCCCTTGGTACTCACTACAAGCCAGTCCAGCCTCATACATTGGTTGTGCAGTGGTGGGATAAGTGCTTGAGACTACTTACCACTCTTGTCATTGTACTTTTCATAAGAGAAAAATATACAAAACAAGGTCAGTGTATATACACATAGCCAAAAAGTTTTGCATTTCCTCTTTTCACTCTTTTCTAAGTGCTGAAAAGTACTCCTAAACTTTCAAAAAGTTCTTAAAAGTTTAAAAAGTTTTTTTTTCTGTCTTTCCAAAAAGTTCTGAAAACTTTTTTCTCTTTTTCTATCACTTTAACTCTCTCTAAAAATGTCTGGCACAGGCCAAAGTGTTGATCTGTCCAAACTTGCATATGACAACCTTAGCTGGAAAAGAGCAAGGAGTCTCTGTATAGAGAGAGGTTTGAGTGTAGGGAAAAATCCTTCCTTGGAACTGTTACTTAATATGCTTAGAAAATAGGATAAGGCCATAGGTGCCCCATCTGTTGAAAAAGTACCTAATAGTTCCCAATCTGATTCAGGGACTCCCCCAGGAAAAGATTCAGGAAAGAAACTTCCTAGCCTGCCCATTACTAGACAATCTAGCATAGATGGTAATGATGATGAGCCACACCAAATAAATAGTGTTGTCTCACATCATAGCAAAAGCATTTATTCTCACCATACTGGTAGTAATGTTTCTGTAAACCAAGCTGTTAAGTTGGCTTCTGTAAGGGACAGGTCTCCTTCTGTTCATTCCCATCATAGCTCTGTTTCTAGAAATGTCCCTCCCACCAACCCTGATGACAGAATGTTAGAGAGGGAACTCAATAAGTTGAGGGTGGAACAAACCAGACTGAAGCTCAAAAAGCAACAGCTGGATTTGGATAGACAGTCTTTTGAATTAGAGAAGGAAAGACAGAAGTTGGGTTTAGATACCCATGGTGGCAGCAGCAGTATTCCCCATAGTCATCCTGCAAAAGAGCATGATTCCAGGAATCTGCACAAGATAGTTCCCCCTTATAAGGAGGGGGATGACATTAACAAGTGGTTTGCTGCACTTGAGAGGGCCTGTGTTGTACAGGATGTCCCTCAAAGGCAGTGGGCTGCTATCCTATGGCTATCATTTAGTGGAAAAGGTAGGGATAGGCTCCTTACTGTGAAAGAAAATGATGCTAATAATTTCCAAGTTCTTAAGAATGCACTCCTGGATGGTTATGGCTTAACCACTGAACAGTACAGGATAAAGTTCAGAGAGACCAAAAAGGAGTCTTCACAAGACTGGGTTGATTTCATTGACCAGGCAGTGAAGGCCTTGGAGGGGTGGTTACATGGCAGTAAAGTTACTGATTATGAAAGCCTGTATAACACAATCCTGAGAGAGCATATACTTAATAATTGTGTGTCTGATTTGTTGCACCAGTACCTGGTAGACTCTGATCTGACCTCTCCCCAAGAATTGGGAAAGAAGGCAGACAAATGGGTCAGAACAAGGGTGAACAGAAAAGTTCATACAGGGGGTGACAAAGATGGCAATAAGAAGAAAGATGGTGAAAAATCTCAAGATAAGCATGGGGATAAGGGTAAAACCAAAGATCCCACTTCAAATCTTAAACACTCTTCAGAGGGTGGGGACAAAACTAATTCTTCATCTTCTTCACAACCTGCACACATTAAAAAGCCTTGGTGCTTTGTGTGTAAAAACAGAGGCCATAGGCCAGGGGATAAGTCCTGTCCAGGTAAACCCCCTGAGCCTACCACCACTAATACATCAAGCTCTAGTGCCCCTAGCAGTAGTGGTACTAGTGGTGGGACTGCTGGCAACAGTCAAGTTAAAGGTGTAGTTGGGTTCACTTATGGGTCCATAGTGGAAACTGATGTAATCAGTCCCAAGACAGTTTCTGTCACACCTAGTGGCATTGGCCTTGCCACACTGGCTGCTTGTCCCCTTACAATGGATAAGTACAGGCAGACAGTTTCAATAAATGGTGTTGAGGCCTTGGCCTACAGGGACACAGGTGCCAGTTTCACTTTGGTGACTGAAAACCTAGTGCACCCTGATCAACACATCATTGGACAACAGTATAAGATAATTGATGTCCATAACTCCACTAAGTTTCTTCCCTTAGCTATAATTCAGTTTAGTTGGGGTGGAGTTACTGGCCCTAAGCAGGTGGTGGTATCACCTAGCTTACCTGTAGACTGTCTCTTAGGTAATGACCTAGAGGCCTCAGGTTGGGCTGATGTAGAGTTTTATGCCCATGCAGCCATGCTGGGCATCCCTGAGGAATTGTTCCCTCTCATTTCAAGTGAAATGAAAAAGCAAAGGAGAGAAGGCCTGAAAACTCAGGATCCCTCTCCATCAACAGGTAAAAAGGGTATCACAGTATCCCCTAACCACCCTACCATTCAGGATACTATTCCTGTGGTGGGAGAAACCTCTCCTGGGGTGGCACCTGTTCCAAGGGAATCATCAGCTGGCAAAGCTGGACTCCCTGAGGTGGAAGTTCCTCTCTGTGGGATAACTAACATTGGTGAGAAAAACAGCACCATTTTAGTTAACATGGAGCATCCCTCCAACCCTCCCAGAGAAACTTTAGTGCAGAAACCCTGCACTACCTCACAACACTTAGGACAGCATCCCTGCCCTAGTGTGGAGCTCATAGGACAGCATCCCTGCCCTGCTCCAACTCAAGAGAAACAGCATCCCTGTTCTCTCTTCCAGCCAGATGGACAAAGTTTTTGCCCAGCTATGGCTTTTCTGAGACAGCATCCCTGTCTGGCATTTCCATCACTACAAATAGGTTCAGTGGACAAATCCCACTGCTCTAAACTAAAACTTACTGATAGAAACTCTGAAAATACATCTTCACATTGTTGCTTAGCTAAAAAACTTCAAACAGGGTGGTTTACATCCCCACAGGGAAGTTACCATATAGTGGATGATAAAGGGAGTAACCAGTCTATTGCAGAGCTACTCTCTACTTATCACCACTTAGACAATAAAGTCTCAACTGGCCAAGGTTAGCCTTATTGTCCTTCGTTTGGGGGGGGGTTGTGTGAGAAGGTAGCCTCTTTCTAGCCTTGTTACCCCCACTTTTGGCCTGTTTGTGAGTGTATGTCAGGGTGTTTGTCACTGTTTTCACTGTCTCACTGGGATCCTGATAGCCAGGCCTCAGTGCTCATAGTGAAAACACTATGAGGGTCATTCTGACCCTGGCGGCCGGTGGCCGCCAGGGCCACCGACCACGGGAGCACCGCCGACAGGCTGGCGGTGCTCCAATGAGCATTCTGACCGCGGCGGTTCAGCCGCGGTCAGAAGCGGAAAGTCAGCGGTCTCCCGCTGACTTTCCGCTGCTCATTGGAATCCTCCATGGCTGCGGAGCGCGCTCCGCAGCCATGAGGATTCTGACCCCCCCTACCGCCATCCAGTTCATGGCGGGAAAGCCGCCATGAACAGGATGGCGGTAGGGGGGGTCGCGGGGCCCCTGGGGGCCCCTGCCATGCCCATGCCAATGGCATGGGCACGGCAGGGGCCCCCGTAAGAGGGCCCCAAAATGTATTTCACTGTCTGCCTTGCAGACAGTGAAATACGCGACGGGTGCAGTAGCACCCGTCGCACCTTCCCACTCCGCCGGCTCGATTACGAGCCGGCATCCTCGTGGGAAGGTCGTTTTCCCCTGGGCTGGCGGGCGGTTTAACTGGAACCGCCCGCCAGCCCAGGGGAAAACTCGTAATACCCGCCGCGGTCTTTTGACCGCGGCGCGGTAATTTGGAGGGCGGGATCCTGGCGGGTGGCCTCCGCCGCCCGCCAGGGTCATAATGAGGCCCTATGTTTTCAGTATGTTTGTTATGTGTCACTAGGATCCTGCTGGTCAGGACCCCAGTGCTCATAGGTTTGTGGCCTATATGTATGTGTCACTGGGACCCTGTCACACAGGGCCCCAGTGCTCATAGGTGTGCATGTATATGTTCCCTGTGTGGTGCCTAACTGTCTCACTGAGGCTCTGCTAACCAGAACCTCAGTGGTTATGCTCTCTCATTTCTTTCCAAATTGTCACTAACAGGCTAGTGACCATTTGTACCAATTTACATTGGCTTACTGGAACACCCTTATAATTCCCTAGTATATGGTACTGAGGTACCCAGGGTATTGGGGTTCCAGGAGATCCCTATGGGCTGCAGCATTTCTTTTGCCACCCATAGGGAGCTCTTACAATTCTTACACAGGCCTGCCACTGCAGCCTGAGTGAAATAACGTCCACGTTATTTCACAGCCATTTTACACTGCACTTAAGTAACTTATAAGTCACCTATATGTCTAACCTTTACCTGGTAAAGGTTAGGTGCAAAGTTACTTAGTGTGAGGGCACCCTGGCACTAGCCAAGGTGCCCCCACATTGTTCAGAGCCAATTCCCTGAACTTTGTGAGTGCGGGGACACCATTACACGCGTGCACTACATATAGGTCACTACCTATATGTAGCTTCTCCATGGTAACTCCGAATATGGCCATGTAACATGTCTATGATCATGGAATTGCCCCCTCTATGCCATCCTGGCATAGTTGGCACAATCCCATGATCCCAGTGGTCTGTAGCACAGACCCTGGTACTGCCAAACTGCCCTTCCTGGGGTTTCACTGCAGCTGCTGCTGCTGCCAACCCCTCAGACAGGCAGCTGACCTCCTGGGGTCCAGCCAGGCCTGGCCCAGGATGGCAGAACAAAGAACTTCCTCTGAGAGAGGGTGTGACACCCTCTCCCTTTGGAAAATGGTGTGAAGGCAGGGGAGGAGTAGCCTCCCCCAGCCTCTGGAAATGCATTGTTGGGCACAGAGGTGCCAAATTCTGCATAAGCCAGTCTACACCGGTTCAGGGACCCCTTAGCCCCTGCTCTGGCGCGAAACTGGACAAAGGAAAGGGGAGTGACCACTCCCCTGACCTGCACCTCCCCTGGGAGGTGTCCAGAGCTCCTCCAGTGTGCTCCAGACCTCTGCCATCTTGGAAACAGAGGTGCTGCTGGCACACTGGACTGCTCTGAGTGGCCAGTGCCACCAGGTGACGTCAGAGACTCCTGCTGATAGGCTCCTTCAGGTGTTAGTAGCCTATCCTCTCTCCTAGGTAGCCAAACCCTCTTTTCTGGCTATTTAGGGTCTCTGTCTCTGGGGAAACTTTAGATAACGAATGCAAGAGCTCATCCGAGTTCCTCTGCATCTCTCTCTTCACCTTCTGATAAGGAAACGACTGCTGACCGCGCTGGAAGCCTGCAAACCTGCAACATAGTAGCAAAGACGACTACTGCAACTCTGTAACGCTGATCCTGCCGCCTTCTCGACTGTTTTCCTGCTTGCGCATGCTGTGGGGTTAGCCTGCCTCCTCTCTGCACCAGAAGCTCCGTAGAAATCTCCCGTGGGTCGACGGAATCTTCCCCCTGCAACCGCAGGCACCAAAAAGCTGCATCACCGGTCCCTTGGGTCTCCTCTCAGCACGACGAGCGAGGTCCCTCGAATCCAGCGACTCTGTCCAAGTGACCCCCACAGTCCAGTGACTCTTCAGCCCAAGTTTGGTGGAGGTAAGTCCTTGCCTCACCTCGCTGGGCTGCATTGCTGGGAACCGCGACTTTGCAGCTACTCCGGCCCCTGTGCACTTCCGGTGGAAATCCTTTGTGCACAGCCAAGCCTCGGTCCACGGCACTCTAACCTGCATTGCACGACTTTCTAAGTTGGTCTCCGGCGACGTGGGACTCCTTTGTGTAACTGCGGCAAGCACCGTTTCACGCATCTTCGTAGTGCCTGTTTCTGGCACTTCTCCGGGTGCTACCAGCTTCAGTGAGGGCTCTTTGTCTTGCTCGACGTCCCCTCTCTCTTCAGGTCCAATTTGCGACCTCCTGGTCCCTCCTGGGCCCCAGCAGCGTCCAAAAACGCCAAATGCACGATTTGCGCCTAGCAAGGCTTGTTGGCGTTCTTTTGGCGGGAAATCACTTCTGCACGACTCTCCAAGGCAAGGGGGATCCGTCCACGAAAGGGGAAGTCTCTAGCCCTTTTCGTTCCTGCAGAAACCTCAGCTTCTTCTGTCCAGTCGAAGCTTCTTTACACCCGCAGCTGGCATTTCCTGGGCATCTGCCCATCTCCGACTTGCTTGTGACTTTTGGACTTGGTCCCCTTGTTCCACAGGTACCCTAGATTGGAAATCCACAGTTGTTGCATTGCTGGTTTGTGTCTTTCCTGCATTATTCCTCTAACAAGACTAATTTGTCCTTAGGGGAACTTTAGTGCACTTTGCACTCACTTTTCAGGGTCTTGGGGAGGGTTATTTTTCTAACTCTCACTATTTTCTAATAGTCCCAGCGACCCTCTACAAGGTCACATAGGTTTGGGGTCCATTCGTGGTTCGCATTCCACTTTTGGAGTATATGGTTTGTGTTGCCCCTATCCCTATGTTTCCCCATTGCATCCTATTGTAACTATACATTGTTTGCACTGTTTTCTAAGACTATACTGCATATTTTTGCTATTGTGTATATATATCTTGTGTATATTTCCTATCCTCTCACTGAGGGTACACTCTAAGATACTTTGGCATATTGTCATAAAAATAAAGTACCTTTATTTTTAGTATAACTGTGTATTGTGTTTTCTTATGATATTGTGCATATGACACTAAGTGGTACTGTAATAGCTTCACACGTCTCCTAGTTCAGCCTAAGCTGCTCTGCTAAGCTACCATTATCTATCAGCCTAAGCTGCTAGACACCCTATACACTAATAAGGGATAACTGGGCCTGGTGCAAGGTGCAAGTACCCCTTGGTACTCACTTCAAGCCAGTCCAGCCTCCTACAGTACCACAGGAGAAGCCCATGGACTTTCAGAGTGCTCAACCACTCCTAGTTCTAACATTTTCTGCACCTCTTGCTTTATGCAGTCCCTGACATGGTCAGGCTGCCTATAGATCTTACTTTTGACAGGTAAACTGTCTCCAGTATCTATAGTGTGCTCACACCAAGAAGTGGTACCTGGCACAGTAGAGAAGAGTTCAGAGAATTGATCTAGGAGATTTATGCAATGGTCTTTCTGCTCAGCAGTAAGGCAATCAGCCAAAACTACACCTTCCACAAGAGCATCTTGTTCTGTGGAAGAGAAGAGATCAGGTAGAAGATCACTGTCTTCTTCCTGTCCCTCATCAGTTGCTATGAGCAGGGTGAGATCAGCCCTGTCATAGTAGGGTTTCAGGCGGTTTACATGGAGTACCCTAAGGGGACTCCTTGCAGTGCCTAAGTCAACTAAATAGGTGACTTCACCCTTTTTCTCAACAATTGTGTGGGGACCACTCCATTTATCTTGGAGTGCTCTTGGGGCCACAGGCTCCAAGACCAACACTTTCTGCCCTGGTTGGTACTGAACCAAAACAGCCTTCTGATCATGCCATTGCTTCTGGAGCTCTTGGCTGGCCTGAAGGTTTTTGCTGGCCTTTTTCATGTACTCAGCCATCCTTGATCTGAGGCCAAGTACATAAGCCACAATATCCTGCTTAGGAGCTTTTAAAGGTTGTTCCCAACCCTCCTTTACAAGTGTGAGTGGACCCCTAACAGGGTGTCCAAAAAGAAGTTCAAAGGGGCTGAAGCCCACTCCTTTCTGGGGTACCTCCCTGTAGGCAAAAAGGAGGCATGGTAGAAGAATATCCCATCTCCTGCAGAGTTTTTCAGGGAGACCCATAATCATGCCTTTGAGAGTTTTGTTAAATCTCTCCACCAGGCCATTTGTTTGTGGATGATAGGGTGTAGTGAATTTATAAGTTACACCACACTCCTTCCACATGGCCTTTAAGTATGCAGACATGAAATTGCTCCTACTGTCTGATACTACTTCCTTTGGGAAGCCCACCCTGGAAAATATTCCCAGGAGGGCCTTTGCCACTGCAGGAGCTGTAGTGGTCCTTAAAGGAATAGCTTCAGGATATCTTGTGGCATGGTCCACTACCACCAAGATAAACCTATTGCCTGAAGCAGTAGGAGGGTCAAGGGGGCCAACTATGTCAACCCCTACCCTTTCAAAGGGAACCCCAACCACAGGCAGTGGAATAAGGGGTGCCTTTGGGGTGCCACCTGTCTTGCCACTGGCTTGACAGGTTTCACAGGACTTACAAAAATCTTTTGTGTCCTCAGACATCTTAGGCCAATGAAACAAGGGAACAAGTCTGTCCCAAGTTTTCATTTGTCCCAGGTGCCCAGCTAGGGGAATGTCGTGGGCAAGAGTTAGGAGGAACTTTCTGTACTCCTGAGGGATCACTAATCTCCTGGCAGCTCCAGGTTTAACAAGACCAACCCCAACTACATTGCCATAGTGAGCCCAGCTACTCCCTTGGATGGCTATTTGTAGGTTTGCTCCCACAACCACTGCTATTACTAGGGGCACTAGAATTTGCAGCAGGGCTTGTGGTAGTGGGAGGTTTGGTGTTTTTCTTTGGACAACTGGCATCAGTTGTCCAATGGCATTTGACTTTACACAAATAACACCAAGGCTTTTTAGGCTGATTATTGGAAGAGGATTTGGACCTACCACCCCCACCAGAGTATTTTTGTGGGCCATCCTTCTTCTTGCCATCCTTGTCACCCCCTGTATGAACTTTTCTGTTCACTCTTGTCCTGACCCATTTGTCTGCCTTCTTTCCCAATTCTTGGGGAGAGGTCAGATCTGAGTCCACTAGATACTGGTGTAACAAGTCAGACACACAGTTATTCAGACTATGCTCTCTCAGAATAAGATTATGCAGGCTTTCATAGTCAGATACTTTACTGCCATGTAACCACCCCTCCAAGGCCTTCACTGAACAGTCTACAAAGTCTGTCCAGTCTTGTGAGGACTCTTTTCTGGTGTCTTAATCCTGTATTGTTCAGTGGTTAAGCCAAATCCATCCAAGAGTGCATCCTTCAAAACTGCAAAATTGTTAGCATCATTTTCTCTAACAGTAAGGAGCCTATCCCTACCCTTTCCAGTGAAAGATAGCCACAAAATAGCAGACCACTGCCCTTGAGGGACCCCCTGTACCATACAGGCCCTCTCAAGTGCAGCAAACCACTTGTTGATGTCATCCCCCTCCTTGTAAGTGGGGACTATCTTATGCAGATTCCTGGAATCATGCTCTCTAACAGGATTACTATCAGGAAAACTGCTGCTGCCACCATAGGGTCCAAACCCCAATCTCTGTCTTTCCTTCTCCAGGTCTAGGGATTCCCTATCTAAGGCCAGCTGCTGCTGTTTAAGCTTCAGTCTGGTCTCTTCAACCCTCATCTTTTTGAGTTCCCTTTCTAACAAGTCGTCCTCAGGGTGGGTGGGTTGGGAATGCTTGGACACAGAAGACAAATTGGAAACAACAGAGGGGGATCAGTCCCTAACTGACTGGACCCTAGCCACTTGGCCTCTAGGAATAAAGACTTCCCTACTGTGATGGGAACCTCCATTACTACCAACATTACTGGGTGTCTTGCTAGGGGGCAGATCCGTTTCAGAACCCTCCCTACCTCCCTAAGGAGATCTCCTGAGTCAGAATGGGAACCTTCTATTAACCTTTCATTTGATGTGCCTGCTTGGGACTCATCATTCACAATAAGCATGTTAAATAGAAACTCTTTTGTAGGGTTCTTTCATATCACTAAACCTCTATCTAAGCAGAGACTCCTTAGGCTCTTGTAATTCAAATTGTCATAAATTGTATTGACCATTTTAAGAGTAGAATCTACTACAGACATGATAGCAAAAGGTTTAGAGATAGTGAGAAGGAAGAAAAAGTTTCAGAACTTTTTAAAGAACAGAGAAAAAAAACTTTTTTTAACTTTTAGAAAACTTTTAGAAGTTTAGAGAAACTTTTCAAAACTTTGTAAAAAGTTTAAGAGGAGAAAAGCAAAACTTTTTGGTTAGGTGTACATACACTGAACTGTTTTGTATATTATTCTCTTATGAAAAGTACACAATGACAAAGTGGTAAGTGATTACAAGTACTTATCCCACCGCTGCACAACCAATGTAGGTGGCTGGCCTGGCTTGTAGTGGGTACCAGAGGTACTTACACCTTGTGTCAGGTCCAGTTATCCCTTATTAGTGTAGAAGAGGTGTTTCTAGCAGCTTAGACTGATAGAAGGTAGCTATGGGAAAGCAGCTTAGGCTGAACTAGGAGACATGTAAAGCTCCTACTATACCACTGGTGTCATATGCACAATATCATAAGAAAACACAATACACAGAATTACTAAAAATAAAGGTACTTTATTTTTATGACAATATGCCACAAGTATCTCAGTGAGTACCCTCACTATGAACATAAGTTATATACACAAGATATATGTACACAAACCAAAATTAGGTAAGTAATAGCAAGAAAATAATGCAAGCAGTGTAGAATTACAGTAGATTGCAATAGGAGCACATAGGTATAGGGGCAACACAAAACCATATACTCTAAAAGTGGAATGCGAACCACAAATGGACCCCAAACCTATGTGAGCTTGTAGAGGGTCGCTGGGATTGTAAGAAAACAGTGAGGGTTAGAAAAATAGCCCTCCCAAGACCCTGAAAAGGTAGGTGTAAAGTGCACCTACTACCCCCAGAGAGCACAGAAGTCGTGATAGGGGGATTCTGCAGAAAGAACAAACACCAGCAATGCAACATCAGTGGATTTCTGGACCTGAGTACCTGTAAGACAAGGGGACCAAGTCCAATAGTTGCGACAGTGTCGAGAGTGGGCAGGAGCCCAGGAAATGCCAGCTGAGGGTGGAAGGAAGCTGGCACCGGATGGAAGAAGCTTAGAGTTCTGCAAGAAAGAAGAGAGCTAGGGACTTCTCCTTTGGAAGACGGATTTCCCACATCACGATGAAGCTTGCAGAGGTGTTCCCACGCAGAAAGACTGCAAACAAGCCTTGCTAGCTGCAAGGGTCGCGGTAGAGGTTTTTGGGTGCTGCTGTGGCCCAGGAGGGACCAGGATGTCACCACTCGGAGGAGGAGACACATTGGGTGCCCAGCAACTCAGGGAGCCCTCACAGAAGCAGGAAGCACCCGCAGAAGTACCTGAACAGGCACTTGTAAGAAGAGTGAACCGGAGTCAATGCGAAGTCACAAAAGGGAGTCCCCAACGCCAGAGGACAACTCAGAAGGTTGTGCACTGCAGGAAGGAGTATCGGGGACCCAGGCTTGGTTGTGCATGAAGGAAATCCTGGAAGAGTGCCAGGGTGCCCCCACATCGTTCAGGGCAAATTCCCCGGACTTTGTGAGTGCGGGGACACCATTACACATGTGCACTATACATAGGTCACTACCTATGTATAGCGTCACAATGGTAGCTCTGAACATGGCCATGTAACATGTCTAAGATCATGGAATTGTCACTCCAATACCATTCTGGTATTGGGGGGACAATTCCATGACCCCCCGGGTATCTAGCACAGAACCCGGGTACTGCCAAACTGCCTTTCCAGGGTTTCCACTGCAGCTGCTGCTGTTGCCAACCCCTCAGACAGGATTCTGCCCTCCTGGGGTCCAGGCAGCCCTGGCCCAGGAAGGCAGAACAAAGGATTTTCTCTGAGAGAGGGTGTTACACCCTCTCCCTTTGGAAATAGGTGTGAAGGCTGGGGAGAAGAAGCCTCCCCCAGCCTCTGGAAATGCTTTGATGGGCACAGATGGTGCCCATCTCTGCATAAGCCAGTCTACATCGGTTCAGGGATCCCTCAGCCCTGCTCTGGCGCAAAACTGGACAAAGGAAAGGGGAGTGACCGCCCCCCTGACCTGTACCTCCCGGGGAGGTGCCCAGAGCTCCTCCAGTGTGTCCCAGACCGCTGCCATCTTGGAAGCAGAGGTGTTGGGGGCACACTGGACTGCTCTGAGTGGCCAGTGCCAGCAGGTGACGTCAGAGACCCCCTCTGATAGGCTCTTACCTTTCTTGGTAGCCATTCCTCCTTTCTTTGTAGCCAAACCTCCTTTTCTGGCTCTTTACGGTCTCTCCTCTGGGGTATTCTTCAGATAACGAATGCAAGAGCTCACTGGAGTTCCTCTGCACTTCCCTCTTCGACTTCTGCCAAGGATCGACTGCTGACTGCTCCAGGACACCTGCAAAACTGCAACACAGTAGCAAGACGACTACCAGCAACATTATAGCACCTCATTCTGCCGGCTTTCTCAACTGTTTCCTGGTGGTGCATGCTCTGGGGGTCACCTGCTTTCACCCTGCACTGGAAGCCAAGAAGAAATCTCCCGTAGGTCGACGGAATTGTCCCCCTGCTAATGCAGGCACCAAAAGACTGCATCACCGGTCCTCTGGGTCCCCTCACATCCTGACGAGCGTGGTCCCTGGAACATCAGAACTCTAGCCATGTGACTCCCACAGTCCAGTGATCCTTCAGTCTAAGTTTGGTGGAGGTAAGTCCTTGCCTCCCCACGCTAGACTGCAAACCTGTGTACTGCATGATTTGCAACTGCTCCAGCTCCTGTGCAATCTTCTAGGATTTCCTTTGTGCACAGCCTAGCCTGGGTCCCCAGCACTCCGTCCTGCAGTGCTCAACCCTCTGAGTTGGCCTCCGGCGTCGTGGGACTCTCCTTTGTGACTCTGAGTAGCTCCGGTTCACAGATCTTCTAAGTGCCTGTTTGGGTACTTCTGCGGATGCTGCCTGCTTCTGTTGGGGCTCTCTGAGTGGCTGAGCGTCCCCTCTGTCTCCTCCTCCAAGGGGTGACATCCTGGTTCTTCCAGGTCCCCTGCAGCACCCAAAAACCTCTACCGTGACCCTTGCAGCTAGTAAGGCTTGTTCGTGGTATTTCTGCGTGGAAATTCGCCTGCCTTCTTTATCGCAACGTGGGACATCTTCCATCCAAAGGAGAAGTTCCTAGTCCTCTTCGTTGTTGCAGAATTCCAAGCTTCTTCCATCTGGAGGCAGCTTTCTTGCACCTTCATCCGGGGTTTCCTGGGCTCCTGCCCCCCTGGACACTATCGCAACTCTTGGACTTGGTCTCCTTGCCTTGCAGGTCCTCAGGTCCAGGAATCCGTCTTCAGTGCTTCGCTGGTGTTTGTGGTTCTTTCAGAATCCCCCTATCACGACTATTGTGTCCTTTTGGGGCAGTAGGTGTTCTTTACTCCTACTTTTCAGGATCTTGGGGTGGGGTATCTTGGACACCCTGACTGTTTTCTTACAGTCCCAGCGACCCTCTACAAGCTCCCATAGGTCTGGGGTCCATTTGTGATTCGCATTCTGTAGGAAAGTACCATCTTGCCTGCCATGTTACCCCCATTTTTCACTGTATATATCTTGTTTTAGTTGTATGTGTCACTGGGACCCTGCCAGCCAGGGCCCCAGTGCTCATAAGTGTGCACTGAATGTGTTACCTGTGTTATGACTAACTGGCTCACTGAGGCTCTGCTATCCAGAACCTCAGTGGTTATGCTCTCTCATTTCTTTCCAAATTGTCACTAACAGGCTAGTGACCAATTTCACCAATTCACATTGGCTTACTGGAACACCCTTATAATTCCCTAGTATATGGTACTGAGGTACCCAGGGTATTGGGGTTCCAAGAGATCCCTATGGGCTGCAGCATTTCTTTTGCCACCCATAGGGAGCTGTGACAATTCTTACACAGGCCTGCCACTGCAGCCTGAGTGAAATAACGTCCACGTTATTTCACAGCCATTTACCACTGCACTTCAGTAACTTATAAGTCACCTATATTTCTAACCTTTACCTGGTAAAGGTTAGGTGCAAAGGTACTTAGTGTGGGGGCACCCTGGCACTAGCCAAGGTGCCCCCACATTGTTCAGGGCAAATTCCCCAGACTTTGTGAGTGCGGGGACACCATTACACGCGTGCACTACACATAGGTCACTACCTATGTGTAGCTTCACAATGGTAACTCCGAATATGGCCATGTAACATGTCTATGATCATGGAATTGCCCCCTCTATGCCATCCTGGCATAGTTGGCACAATCCCATGATCCCAGTGGTCTGTAGCACAGACCCTGGTACTGCCAAACTGCCTTTTCAGGGGTTTCACTGCAGCTGCTGCTGCTGCCAACCCCTCAGACAGGTTTCTGCCCTCATGGGGTCCAGCCAGGCTTGGCCCAGGATGGCAGAACAAATGACTTCCTCTGAGAGAGGGTGTTACACCCTCTCCCTTTGGAAAATGGTGTGAAGGCAGGGGAGGAGTAGCCTCCCCCAGTCTCTGGAAATGCTTTCATGGGCACAGATGGTGCCCATTTCTGCATAAGCCAGTCTACACCGGTTCAGGGACCCCTCAGCCCTGCTCTGGCGCGAAACTGGACAAAGGAAAGGGGAGTGACCACTCCCCTGACCTGCACCTCCCCTGGGAGGTGCCCAGAGCTCCTCCAGTGTGCTCCAGACCTCTGCTATCTTGGAAACAAAGGTGCTGCTGGCACACTGGACTGCTCTGAGTGGCCAGGGCCAGCAGGTGACGTCAGAGACTCCTTCTGATAGGCTCCTTCAGGTGTTGCTAGCCTATCTTCTCTCCTAAGTAGCCAAACCCTCTTTTCTTGCTATTTAGGGTCTCTGCTTTGGGGATTTCCTTAGATAACGAATGCAAGAGCTCATCAGAGTTCCTCCGCATCTCTCTCTTCACCTTCTGCCAAGGAATCGACTGCTGACCGCGCTGGAAGCCTGCAAAACTGCAACAAAGTAGCGAAGACGACTACTGCAACTCTGTAACACTGATCCTGCCGCCTTCTCGACTGTTTTCCTGGTGGTGCATGCTGTGGGGGTGGTCTGCCTCCTCTCTGCACTAGAAGCTCCGAAGAAATCTCCCGTGGGTCGACGGAATCTTCCCCCTGCAACCGCGGGCACCAAAGAACTGCATTACCCTGAGTCTCCTCTCAGCATGACGAGCGAGGTCCCTTGAATCCAACAACTCTGTCCAAGTGACTCCCACAGTCCAGTGACTCTTCAGTCCAAGTTTGGTGGAGGTAAGTCCTTGCCTCCCCACGCCAGACTGCATTGCTGGGAACCGTGACTTTTGCAGCTACTCCGGCCTCTGTGGACTTACGGTGGAAATCCTTCGTGCACAGCCAAGCCTGGGTCCACGGCACTCTAACCTGCATTGCACGACTTTCTAAGTAGTCCTCCGGCGGCGTGGGACTCCTTTGTGCAACTTCGGGTGAGCACTGTTTCACTCTTCTTTGTAGTGCCTGTTCCGGCACTTCTGCAGGTGCTGCCTGCTTTTGAGAGGGCTCCTTGTCTTGCTCGACACCCCCTCTGTCCCCAGACGCAATTGGCGACATCCTGGTCCCTCCTGGGCCACAGCAGCATCCAAAAACCCTTACTGCACGATTTGCAGCTAGCAAGGCTTGTTGGCGGTCTTTCTTCAGGAAAACACGAGGATGCGTGAAACAGGTTAGAGTGCCGTGGACCCAGGCTGGACTGTGCACAAAGGATTTCCACCGGAAGTGCACGGAGGCCGGAGTAGCTGCAAAAGTCGCGGTTCCCAGCAATGCAGTCGGGCGTGGGGAGGCAAGGACTTACCTCCACCAAACTTGGACTGAAGAGTCACTGGACTGTGGGAGTCACTTGGACAGAGTTGCTGGATTCAAGGGACCTCGCTCGTCGTGCTGAGAGGAGACCCAGGCAACCGGTGATGCAGTTCTTTGGTGCCTGCGGTTGCAGGGGGACGATTCCGTCGACCCACGGGAGATTTCTTCGGAGCTTCTAGTGCAGAGAGGAGGCAGACTACCCCCACAGCATGCACCACCAGGAAAACAGTCGAGAAGGCGGCAGGATCAGCGTTACAGAGTTGCAGTAGTCGTCTTTGCTACTTTGTTGCAGTTTTGCAGGCTTCCAGCGCGGTCAGCAGTCGATTCCTTGGCAGAAGGTGAAGAGAGAGATGCAGAGGAACTCGGATGAGCTCTTGCAGTCGTTATCTAAGGAAATCCCCAAAGCAGAGACCCTAAATAACCAGAAAAGAGGGTTTGGCTACTTAGGAGAGAAGATAGGCTAGCAACACCTGAAGGAGCCTATCAGAAGGAATCTCTGATGTCACCTGGTGGCACTGGCCACTCAGAGCAGTCCAGTGTGCCAGCAGCACCTCTGTTTCCAAGATGGCAGAGGTCTGGAGCACATTGGAGGAGCTCTGGGCACCTCCCAGGGGAGGTGCAGGTCAGGGGAGTGGTCACTCCCCTTTCCTTTGTCCAGTTTCGCGCCAGAGCAGGGCTAAGAGGTCTCTGAACCGGTGTAGACTGGCTTATGCAGAAATGGGCACCATGTGTGCCCATGAAAGCATTTCCAGAGGCTGGGGGAGGCTACTCCTCCCCTGCCTTCACACCATTTTCCAAAGCGAGAGGGTGTAACACCCTCTCTCAATGGAAGTCCTTTGTTCTGCCACCCTGGGCCAGGCCTGGCTGGACCCCAGGAGGGCAGAAGCCTGTCTGAGGGGTTGGCAGCAGCTGCAGTGAAACCCCGGGAAAGGCAGTTTGGCAGTACCAGGGTCTGTGCTACAGACCACTGGGATCATGGGATTGTGCCAACTATGCCAGGATGGCATAGAGGGGGCAATTCCATGATCATAGACATGTTACATGGCCATATTCGGAGTTACCATTGTGAAGCTACATATAGGTAGTGACCTATATGTAGTGCACGTGTGTAATGGTGTCCCCGCACTCACAAAGTCCGGGGAATTGGCCCTGAACAATGTGGGGGCACCTTGGCTAGTGCCAGGGTGCCCTCACACTAAGTAACTTTACACCTAACCTTTACCAGGTAAAGGTTAGACATATAGGTGACTTATAAGTTACTTAAGTGCAGTGTAAAATGGCTGTGAAATAACATGGACGTTATTTCACTCAGGCTGCAGTGGCAGGCCTGTGTAAGAATGGTCAGAGCTCCCTATGGGTGGCAAAAGAAATGCTGCAGCCCATAGGGATATCCTGGAACCCCAATACCCTGGGTACCTCAGTACCATATACTAGGGAATTATAAGGGTGTTCCAGTAAGCCAATGTAAATTGGTAAAATTGGTCACTAGCCTGTTAGTGACAATTTGGAAAGAAATGAGAGAGCATAACTGTGAGAAGGTAGCCTCTTTCTAGCCTTGTTACCCCCACTTTTGGCCTGTTTGTGAGTGTATGTCAGGGTGTTTGTCACTGTTTTCACTGTCTCACTGGGATCCTGATAGCCAGGCCTCAGTGCTCATAGTGAAAACACTATGTTTTCAGTATGTTTGTTATGTGTCACTGGGATCCTGCTGGTCAGGACCCCAGTGCTCATAGGTTTGTGGCCTATATGTATGTGTCACTGGGACCCTGTCACACAGGGCCCCAGTGCTCATAGGTGTGCATGTATATGTTCCCTGTGTGGTGCCTAACTGTCTCACTGAGGCTCTGCTAACCAGAACCTCAGTGGTTATGCTCTCTCATTACTTTCCAAATTGTCACTGACAGGCTAGTGACCATTTTTACCAATTTACATTGGCTTACTGGAACACCCTTATAATTCCCTAGTATATGGTACTGAGGTACCCAGGGTATTGGGGTTCCAGGAGATTCCTATGGGCTGCAGCATTTCTTTTGCCACCCATAGGGAGCTCTGACAATTCTTACACAGGCCTGCCACAGCAGCCTGAGTGAAATAACGTCCACGTTATTTCACAGCCATTTTACACTGCACTTAAGTAACTTATAAGTCACCTATATGTCTAACTGTAGGAGGCTGGACTGGCTTGTAGTGAGTACCAAGGGGTACTTGCACCTTGCACCAGGCCCAGTTATCCCTTATTAGTGTATAGGGTGTCTAGCAGCTTAGGCTGATAGATAATGGTAGCTTAGCAAAGCAGCTCAGGCTGAACTAGGAGACGTGTGAAGCTACTACAGTACCACTTAGTGTCATATGCACAATATCATAAGAAAACACAATACACAGTTATACTAAAAATAAAGGTACTTTATTTTTATGACAATATGCCAAAGTATCTTAGAGTGTACCCTCAGTGAGAGGATAGGAAATATACACAAGATATATATACACAATAGCAAAAATATGCAGTATAGTCTTAGAAAACAGTGCAAACAATGTATAGTTACAATAGGATGCAATGGGGAAACATAGGGATAGGGGCAACACAAACCATATACTCCAGAAGTGGAATGCGAACCACGAATGGACCCCAAACCTATGTGACCTTGTAGAGGGTCGCTGGGACTATTAGAAAATAGTGAGAGTTAGAAAAATAACCCTCCCCAAGACCCTGAAAAGTGAGTGCAAAGTGCACCAAAGTTCCCCTAAGGACAAAATAGTCGTGTTAGAGGGAGAATGCAAGGAAAACACAAATCAGCAATGCAACAACGATGGATTCCTGTCTGAAGGTACCTGTGGAACAAGGGGACCAAGTCCAAAAGTCACAAGCAGCTCGGAGATGGGCAGATGCCCAAGAAATGCCAGCGGTTGGTGCAAAGAAGCTCTTACTAGGCTGAAGAACTGTGAATACTGCAGGAACGACAAGGGCTAGAGACTTCCCCTTTGGAGGATGGATCCCCCACGCCTTGGAGAGTCGTGCAGAAGTGTTTTCCCGCCGGATGGACGCCAACAAGCCTTGCTACACGCAAATCGTGCGTTTGGCGTTTTTGGACGCTGCTGGGGCCCAGGAGGGACCAGGAGGTCGCAAATTGGACCTGCAGAGAGAGGGGACGTCGAGCAAGACAAAGAGCCCTCACTGAAGCAGGTAGCACCCGGAGAAGTGCCAGAAACAGGCACTATGAGGATGCGTGAAACGGTGCTCGCCGAAGTTGCACAAAGGAGTCCCACGTCGCCGGAGACCAACTTAGAAAGTCGTGCAATGCAGGTTAGAGTGCCGTGGACCCAGGCTTGGCTGTGCACGAAGGATTTCCGCCGGAAGTGCACAGGGGCCGGAGTAGCTTGCAAAGTCGCGGTTCCCAGCAATGCAGCCCAGCGAGGTGAGGCAAGGACTTACCTCCACCAAACTTGGGCTGAAGAGTCACTGGACTGTGGGGGTCACTTGGACGGTGTCGCTGGATTCGAGGGACCTCGCTCGTCGTGCTGAGAGGAGACCCAAGGGACCGGAGATGCAGCTTTTTGGTGCCTGCGGTTGCAGGGGGACGATTCCGTCGACCCACGGGAGATTTCTTCGGAGCTTCTGGTGCAGAGAGGAGGCAGGCTACCCCCACAGCATGCACAAGCAGGAAAACAGTCGAGAAGGCGGCAGGATCAGCGTTACAGAGTTGCAGTAGTCGTCTTTGCTACTATGTTGCAGGTTTGCAGGCTTCCAGCGCGGTCAGCGGTCGATTCCTTATCAGAAGGTGAAGAGGGAGATGCAGAGGAACTCGGCTGAGCTCATGCATTCGTTATCTAAAGTTTCCCCAGAGACAGAGACCCTAAATAGCCAGAAAAGAGGGTTTGGCTACCTAGGAGAGAGGAAAGGCTACTAACACCTGAAGGAGCCTATCACAAGGAGTCTCTGACGTCACCTGGTGGCACTGGCCACTCAGAGCAGTCCAGTATGCCAGCAGCACCTCTGTTTCCAAGATGGCAGAGGTCTGGAGCACACTGGAGGAGCTCTGGACACCTCCCAGGGGAGGTGCAGGTCAGGGGAGTGGTCACTCCCCTTTCCTTTGTCCAGTTTCGCGCCAGAGCAGGGGCTAAGGGGTCCCTGAACCGGTGTAGACTGGCTTATGCAGAATTGGGCACCTCTGTGCCCAACAAAGCATTTCCAGAGGCTGGGGGAGGCTACTCCTCCCCTGCCTTCACACCATTTTCCAAAGGGAGAGGGTGTCACACCCTCTCTCAGAGGAAGTTCTTTGTTCTGCCATCCTGGGCCAGGCCTGGCTGGACCCCAGGAGGGCAGATGCCTGTCTGAGGGGTTGGCAGCAGCAGCAGCTGCAGAGAAACCCCAGGAAGGGCAGTCTGGCAGTACCAGGGTCTGTGCTACAGACCACTGGGATCATGGAATTGTACCAACAATGCCAGGATGGCATAGAGGGGGCAATTCCATGATCATAGACATGTTACATGGCCATATTCGGAGTTACCATGGTGAAGCTACATATAGGTAGTGACCTATATGTAGTGCACGCGTGTAATGGTGTCCCCGCACTCACAAAGTTCAGTGAATTGGCTCTGAACAATGTGGGGGCACCTTGGCTAGTGTCAGGGTGCCCTCACACTAAGTAACTTTGCACCTAACCTTTACCAGGTAAAGGTTAGACATATAGGTGACTTATAAGTTACTTAAGTGCAGTGTAAAATGGCTGTGAAATAACGTGGACGTTATTTCACTCAGGCTGCAGTGGCAGGCCTGTGTAAGAATTGTCAGAGCTCCCTATGGGTGGCAAAAGAAATGCTGCAGCCCATAGGGATCTCCTGGAACCCCAATACCCTGGGTACCTCCGTACCATATACTAGGGGATTATAAGGGTGTTCCAGTAAGCCAATGTAAATTGGTAAAAATGGTCACTAGCCTGTCAGTGACAATTTGGAAAGAAATGAGAGAGCATAACCACTGAGGTTCTGGTTAGCAGAGCCTCAGTGAGACAGTTAGGCACCACACAGGGAACATATACATGCACACCTATGAGCACTGGGGCCCTGTGTGACAGGGTCCCAGTGACACATACATATAGGCCACAAACCTATGAGCACTGGGGTCCTGACCAGCAGGATCCCAGTGACACATAACAAACATACTGAAAACATAGTGTTTTCACTATGAGCACTGAGGCCTGGCTATCAGGATCCCAGTGAGACAGTGAAAACAGTGACAAACACCCTGACATACACTCACAAACAGGCCAAAACTGGGGGTAACAAGGCTAGAAAGAGGCTACCTTCTCACACAACCCCCCCCCAAACGAAGGACAATAAGGCTAACCTTGGCCAGTTGAGACTTTATTGTCTAAGTGGTGATAAGTAGAGAGTAGCTCTGCAATAGACTGGTTACTCCCTTTATCATCCACTATATGGTTACTTCCCTGTGGGGATGTAAACCACCCTGTTTGAAGTTTTTTAGCTAAGCAACAATGTGAAGATGTATTTTCAGAGTTTCTATCAGTAAGTTTTAGTTTAGAGCAGTGGGAATTGTCCACTGAACCTATTTGTAGTGATGGAAATGCCAGACAGGGATGCTGTCTCAGAAAAGCCATAGCTGGGCAAAAACTTTGTCCATATGGCTGGAAGAGAGAACAGGGATGCTGTTTCTCTTGGGTTGGAGCAGGGCAGGGATGCTGTCCTATCAGCTCCACACTAGGGCAGGGATGCTGTCCTAAGTGTTGTGAGGCAGTGCAGGGTTTCTGCACTAAAGTTTCTCTGGGAGGGTTGGAGGGATGCTCCATGTTAACTAAAATGGTGTTCTTTTTCTCACCAATGTTAGTTATCCCACAGAGAGGTACTTCCACCTCAGGGAGTACAGTTTTGCTAACTGATGATTCCCTTGGAACAGGTGCCACCCCAGGAGAGGTTTCTCCCACCACAGGAATGGTATCCTGAATGGTAGGGTGGTTAGGGGATACTGTGATACCCTTTTTACCTGTTGATGGAGAGGGATCCTGAGTTTTCAGGCCTTCTCTCCTTTGCTTTTTCATTTCACTTGAAATGAGAGGGAACAATTCCTCAGGGATGCCCAGCATGGCTGCATGGGCATAAAACTCTACATCAGCCCAACCTGAGGCCTCTAGGTCATTACCTAAGAGACAGTCTACAGGTAAGCTAGGTGATACCACCACCTGCTTAGGGCCAGTAACTCCACCCCAACTAAACTGAATTATAGCTAAGGGAAGAAACTTAGTGGAGTTATGGACATCAATAATCTTATACTGTTGTCCAATGATGTGTTGATCAGGGTGCACTAGGTTTTCAGTCACCAAAGTGAAACTGGCACCTGTGTCCCTGTAGGCCAAGGCCTCAACACCATTTATTGAAACTGTCTGCCTGTACTTATCCATTGTAAGGGGACAAGCAGCCAGTGTGGCAAGGCCAATGCCACTAGGTGTGACAGAAACTGTCTTGGGACTGATGACATCAGTTTCCACTATGGACCCATAAGTGAACCCAACTACACCCTTTGCTTGACTGTTGCCAGCAGTCCCACCACTAGTACCACTACTGCTAGGGGCACTAGAGCTTGATGTATTAGTGGTGGTAGGCTCAGGGGGTTTACCTGGACAGGACTTATCCCCTGGCCTATGGCCTCTATTTTTACACACAAAGCACCAAGGCTTTTTAATGTGTGCAGGTTGGGAAGAAGAGGAAGAATTTGTTTTATCCCCACCCTCTGAAGAGTGTTTAAGATTTGAAGTGGGATCTTTGGTTTTACCCTTATCCCCATGCTTATCTTGAGATTTTTCACCATCTTTCTTCTTATTGCCATCTTTGTCACCCCCTGTATGAACTTTTCTGTTCACCCTTGTTCTGACCCATTTGTCTGCCTTCTTTCCCAATTCTTGGGGAGAGGTCAGATCAGAGTCTACCAGGTACTGGTGCAACAAATCAGACACACAATTATTAAGTATATGCTCTCTCAGGATTGTGTTATACAGGCTTTCATAATCAGTAACTTTACTGCCATGTAACCACCCCTCCAAGGCCTTCACTGAATGGTCAATGAAATCAACCCAGTCTTGTGAAGACTCCTTTTTGGTCTCTCTGAACTTTATCCTGTATTGTTCAGTGGTTAAGCCATAACCATCCAGGAGTGCATTCTTAAGAACTGTAAAATTATTGGCATCATTTTCTTTCACAGTAAGGAGTCTATCCCTACCCTTTCCACTAAATGATAGCCATAGGATAGCAGCCCACTGCCTTTGAGGGACATCCTGTACAGCACAGGCCCTCTCAAGTGCAGCAAACCACTTGTTAATGTCATCCCCCTCCTTATAAGGGGGAACTATCTTGTGCAGATTCCTGGAATCATGCTCTTTTTCAGGATGACTATGGGGAATACTGCTGCTGCCACCATGGGTATCTAAACCCATTTTCTGTCTTTCCCTCTCTATTTCTAAAGACTGTCTATCCAAATCCAGCTGTTGCTTCTTGAGCTTCAGTCTGGTTTGCTCCACTCTCAATCTATTGAGCTCCCTTTCCAACAATCTGTCATCAGGGTGGGTGGGAGGGACATTTCTAGATACAGAGGTATGATGGGAATGAACAGAAGGAGACCTGTCCCTTACAGAGGGCACCCTAACAGCTTGGCTACCAGTATAATGTGAGAGCACATCATCAGTATGATGTGATTCAACCTCTGTACCAACTATGCTAGACTGTCTAGTAATGGGCAGGCTGAGAATTTTCTTTCCAGAACCTTTTCCTGGGGGAGTCCCTGGATCAGATTGAGAACCATTAGCTACTTTTTCTACAGATTGGGCACTTATGGCCTTATCCTGTACTCTAAGCATATTAATTAACAGTTCTAAGGAAGGATTCTTCCCTACACTCAAACCTCTCTCTATGCAGAGACTCCTTGCTCCTTTCCAGCTAAGGTGATCATATGCAAGTTTGGACAGTTCAACTTTTTGGCCTGTGCCAGACATTTTTTAGAGAGAGTTAAAGTGATAGACAAAGAGAAAAAAGTTTTCAGAACTTTTTGGAAAGACAGGAAAAACTTTTTAAACTTTTAAAGAACTTTTTGAAAGTTTAGAAGTACTTTTCAGCACTTAGAAAAGAGTGAAAAGAGGAAATGCAAAACTTTTTGGCTATGTGTATATACACTGACCTTGTTTTGTATATTTTTCTCTTATGAAAAGTACAATGACAAGAGTGGTAAGTAGTCTCAAGCACTTATCCCACCACTGCACAACCAATGTAGGAGGCTGGACTGGCTTGTAGTGAGTACCAAGGGGTACTTGCACCTTGCACCAGGCCCAGTTATCCCTTATTAGTGTATAGGGTGTCTAGCAGCTTAGGCTGATAGATAATGGTAGCTTAGCAAAGCAGCTCAGGCTGAACTAGGAGACGTGTGAAGCTACTACAGTACCACTTAGTGTCATATGCACAATATCATAAGAAAACACAATACACAGTTATACTAAAAATAAAGGTACTTTATTTTTATGACAATATGCCAAAGTATCTTAGAGTGTACCCTCAGTGAGAGGATAGGAAATATACACAAGATATATATACACAATAGCAAAAATATGCAGTATAGTCTTAGAAAACAGTGCAAACAATGTATAGTTACAATAGGATGCAATGGGGAAACATAGGGATAGGGGCAACACAAACCATATACTCCAGAAGTGGAATGCGAACCACGAATGGACCCCAAACCTATGTGACCTTGTAGAGGGTCGCTGGGACTATTAGAAAATAGTGAGAGTTAGAAAAATAACCCTCCCCAAGACCCTGAAAAGTGAGTGCAAAGTGCACCAAAGTTCCCCTAAGGACAAAATAGTCGTGTTAGAGGGAGAATGCAAGGAAAACACAAATCAGCAATGCAACAACGATGGATTCCTGTCTGAAGGTACCTGTGGAACAAGGGGACCAAGTCCAAAAGTCACAAGCAGCTCGGAGATGGGCAGATGCCCAAGAAATGCCAGCGGTTGGTGCAAAGAAGCTCTTACTAGGCTGAAGAACTGTGAATACTGCAGGAACGACAAGGGCTAGAGACTTCCCCTTTGGAGGATGGATCCCCCACGCCTAGGAGAGTCGTGCAGAAGTGTTTTCCCGCCGGATGGACGCCAACAAGCCTTGCTACACGCAAATCGTGCGTTTGGCGTTTTTGGACGCTGCTGGGGCCCAGGAGGGACCAGGAGGTCGCAAATTGGACCTGCAGAGAGAGGGGACGTCGAGCAAGACAAAGAGCCCTCACTGAAGCAGGTAGCACCCGGAGAAGTGCCAGAAACAGGCACTATGAGGATGCGTGAAACGGTGCTCGCCGAAGTTGCACAAAGGAGTCCCACGTCGCCGGAGACCAACTTAGAAAGTCGTGCAATGCAGGTTAGAGTGCCGTGGACCCAGGCTTGGCTGTGCACGAAGGATTTCCGCCGGAAGTGCACAGGGGCCGGAGTAGCTTGCAAAGTCGCGGTTCCCAGCAATGCAGCCCAGCGAGGTGAGGCAAGGACTTACCTCCACCAAACTTGGGCTGAAGAGTCACTGGACTGTGGGGGTCACTTGGACGGTGTCGCTGGATTCGAGGGACCTCGCTCGTCGTGCTGAGAGGAGACCCAAGGGACCGGAGATGCAGCTTTTTGGTGCCTGCGGTTGCAGGGGGACGATTCCGTCGACCCACGGGAGATTTCTTCGGAGCTTCTGGTGCAGAGAGGAGGCAGGCTACCCCCACAGCATGCACAAGCAGGAAAACAGTCGAGAAGGCGGCAGGATCAGCGTTACAGAGTTGCAGTAGTCGTCTTTGCTACTATGTTGCAGGTTTGCAGGCTTCCAGCGCGGTCAGCGGTCGATTCCTTATCAGAAGGTGAAGAGGGAGATGCAGAGGAACTCGGCTGAGCTCATGCATTCGTTATCTAAAGTTTCCCCAGAGACAGAGACCCTAAATAGCCAGAAAAGAGGGTTTGGCTACCTAGGAGAGAGGAAAGGCTACTAACACCTGAAGGAGCCTATCACAAGGAGTCTCTGACGTCACCTGGTGGCACTGGCCACTCAGAGCAGTCCAGTATGCCAGCAGCACCTCTGTTTCCAAGATGGCAGAGGTCTGGAGCACACTGGAGGAGCTCTGGACACCTCCCAGGGGAGGTGCAGGTCAGGGGAGTGGTCACTCCCCTTTCCTTTGTCCAGTTTCGCGCCAGAGCAGGGGCTAAGGGGTCCCTGAACCGGTGTAGACTGGCTTATGCAGAATTGGGCACCTCTGTGCCCAACAAAGCATTTCCAGAGGCTGGGGGAGGCTACTCCTCCCCTGCCTTCACACCATTTTCCAAAGGGAGAGGGTGTCACACCCTCTCTCAGAGGAAGTTCTTTGTTCTGCCATCCTGGGCCAGGCCTGGCTGGACCCCAGGAGGGCAGATGCCTGTCTGAGGGGTTGGCAGCAGCAGCAGCTGCAGAGAAACCCCAGGAAGGGCAGTCTGGCAGTACCAGGGTCTGTGCTACAGACCACTGGGATCATGGAATTGTACCAACAATGCCAGGATGGCATAGAGGGGGCAATTCCATGATCATAGACATGTTACATGGCCATATTCGGAGTTACCATGGTGAAGCTACATATAGGTAGTGACCTATATGTAGTGCACGCGTGTAATGGTGTCCCCGCACTCACAAAGTTCAGTGAATTGGCTCTGAACAATGTGGGGGCACCTTGGCTAGTGTCAGGGTGCCCTCACACTAAGTAACTTTGCACCTAACCTTTACCAGGTAAAGGTTAGACATATAGGTGACTTATAAGTTACTTAAGTGCAGTGTAAAATGGCTGTGAAATAACGTGGACGTTATTTCACTCAGGCTGCAGTGGCAGGCCTGTGTAAGAATTGTCAGAGCTCCCTATGGGTGGCAAAAGAAATGCTGCAGCCCATAGGGATCTCCTGGAACCCCAATACCCTGGGTACCTCCGTACCATATACTAGGGGATTATAAGGGTGTTCCAGTAAGCCAATGTAAATTGGTAAAAATGGTCACTAGCCTGTCAGTGACAATTTGGAAAGAAATGAGAGAGCATAACCACTGAGGTTCTGGTTAGCAGAGCCTCAGTGAGACAGTTAGGCACCACACAGGGAACATATACATGCACACCTATGAGCACTGGGGCCCTGTGTGACAGGGTCCCAGTGACACATACATATAGGCCACAAACCTATGAGCACTGGGGTCCTGACCAGCAGGATCCCAGTGACACATAACAAACATACTGAAAACATAGTGTTTTCACTATGAGCACTGAGGCCTGGCTATCAGGATCCCAGTGAGACAGTGAAAACAGTGACAAACACCCTGACATACACTCACAAACAGGCCAAAAGTGGGGGTAACAAGGCTAGAAAGAGGCTACCTTCTCACACTAACCTTTACCTGGTAAAGGTTAGGTGCAAAGTTACTTAGTGTGAGGGCACCCTGGCACTAGCCAAGATGCCCCCACATTGTTCAGGGCCAATTCCCTGAACTTTGTGAGTGCGGGGACACCATTACACGCGTGCACTACATATAGGTCACTACCTATATGTAGCTTCACCATGGTAACTCCGAATATGGCCATGTAACATGTCTATGATCATGGAATTGCCCCCTCTATGCCATCCTGGCATAGTTGGCACAATCCCATGATCCCAGTGGTCTGTAGCACAGACCCTGGTACTGCCAAACTGCCCTTCCTGGGGTTTCACTGCAGCTGCTGCTGCTGCCAACCCCTCAGACAGGCAGCTGCCCTCCTGGGGTCCAGCCAGGCCTGGCCCAGGATGGCAGAACAAAGAACTTCCTCTGAGAGAGGGTGTGACACCCTCTCCCTTTGGAAAATGGTGTGAAGGCAGGGGAGGAGTAGCCTCCCCCAGCCTCTGGAAATGCTTTGTTGGGCACAGAGGTGCCCAATTCTGCATAAGCCAGTCTACACCGGTTCAGGGACCCCTTAGCCCCTGCTCTGGCGCGAAACTGGACAAAGGAAAGGGGAGTGACCACTCCCCTGACCTGCACCTCCCCTGGGAGGTGTCCAGAGCTCCTCCAGTGTGCTCCAGACCTCTGCCATCTTGGAAACAGAGGTGCTGCTGGCACACTGGACTGCTCTGAGTGGCCAGTGCCACCAGGTGACGTCAGAGACTCCTGCTGATAGGCTCCTTCAGGTGTTAGTAGCCTATCATCTCTCCTAGGTAGCCAAACCCTCTTTTCTGGCTATTTAGGGTCTCTGTCTCTGGGGAAACTTTAGATAACGAATGCATGAGCTCAGCCGAGTTCCTCTGCATCTCTCTCTTCACCTTCTGATAAGGAAACGACCGCTGACCGCGCTGGAAGCCTGCAAACCTGCAACATAGTAGCAAAGACGACTACTGCAACTCTGTAACGCTGATCCTGCCGCCTTCTCGACTGTTTTCCTGCTTGTGCATGCTGTGGGGGTAGTCTGCCTCCTCTCTGCACCAGAAGCTCCGAAGAAATCTCCCGTGGGTCGACGGAATCTTCCCCCTGCAACCACAGGCACCAAAAAGCTGCATTAACAGTCCCTTGGGTCTCCTCTCAGCACGACGAGCGAGGTCCCTCGAATCCAGCGACTCTGTCCAAGTGACCCCCACAGTCCAGTGACTCTTCAGTCCAAGTTTGGTGGAGGTAAGTCCTTGCCTCACCTCGCTGGGCTGCATTGCTGGGAACCGCGACTTTGCAGCTACTCCGGCCCCTGTGCACTTCCGGCGGAAATCCTTTGTGCACAGCCAAGCCTGGGTCCACGGCACTCTAACCTGCATTGCACGACTTTCTAAGTTGGTCTCCGGTGACGTGGGACTCCTTTGTGCAACTTTGGCAAGCACTGTTTCACGCATCCTCGTAGTGCCTGTTTCTGGCACTTCTCCGGGTGCTACCTGCTTCAGTGAGGGCTCTTTGTCTTGCTCGACGTCCCCTCTCTCTTCAGGTTCAGTTTGCGACCTCCTGGTCCCTCCTGGGCCCCAGCAGCGTCCAAAAACGCCAAACGCACGATTTGCGTGTAGCAAGGCTTGTTGGCGTCCTTCCGGCGGGAAAACACTTCTGCACGATTCTCCAAGGCGAGTGGGATCCGTCCGCCAAAGGGGAAGTCTCTAGCCCTTTTCGTTCCTGCAGAAACCTCAGCTTCTTCTGTCCAGTCGAAGCTTCTTTGCACCCGCACCTGGCATTTCCTGGGCATCTGCCCATCTCCGACTTGCTTGTGACTTTTGGACTTGGTCCCCTTGTTCCACAGGTACCCTAGATTGGAAATCCACAGTTGTTGCATTGCTGGTTTGTGTCTTTCCTGCATTATTCCTCTAACACGACTATTTTGTCCTTAGGGGAACTTAGTGCACTTTGCACTCACTTTTCAGGGTCTTGGGGAGGGTTATTTTTCTAACTCTCACTATTTTCTAATAGTCCCAGCGACCCTCTACAAGGTCACATAGGTTTGGGGTCCATTCGTGGTTCGCATTCCACTTCTGGAGTATATTGTTTGTGTTGCCCCTATCCCTATGTTTCCCCATTGCATCCTATTGTAACTATACATTGTTTGCACTGTTTTCTAAGACTATACTGCATATTTTTGCTATTGTGTATATATATCTTGTGTATATTTCCTATCCTCTCACTGAGGGTACACTCTAAGATACTTTGGCATATTGTCATAAAAATAAAGTACCTTTATTTTTAGTATAACTGTGTATTGTGTTTTCTTATGATATTGTGCATATGACACTAAGTGGTACTGTAGTAGCTTCACACGTCTCCTAGTTCAGCCTAAGCTGCTCTGCTAAGCTACCATTATCTATCAGCCTAAGCTGCTAGACACCCTAGACACTAATAAGGGATAACTGGGCCTGGTGCAAGGTGCAAGTACCCCTTGGTACTCACTACAAGCCAGTCCAGCCTCCTACATTGGTTGTGCAGTGGTGGGATAAGTGCTTGAGACTACTTACCACTCTTGTCATTGTACTTTTCATAAGAGAAAAATATACAAAACAAGGTCAGTGTATATACACATAGCCAAAAAGTTTTGCATTTCCTCTTTTCACTCTTTTCTAAGTGCTGAAAAGTACTCCTAAACTTTCAAAAAGTTCTTAAAAGTTAAAAAAGTTTTTTTTTTCTGTCTTTCCAAAAAGTTCTGAAAACTTTTGTCTCTTTCTCTATCACTTTAACTCTCTCTAAAAAATGTCTGGCACAGGCCAAAGTGTTGATCTGTCCAAACTTGCATATGACAACCTTAGCTGGAAAAGAGCAAGGAGTCTCTGTATAGAGAGAGGTTTGAGTGTAGGGAAGAATCCTGCCTTGGAACTGTTAATTAACATGCTTAGAGAACAGGATAAGGCCAGAGGTGGCCCATCTGTTGAAAAAGTACATAATAGTTCCCAATCTGATTCAGGGACTCCCCCAGGAAAAGATTCAGGAAAGAAACTTCCTAGCCTGCCCATTACTAGACAATCTAGCATAGATGGTAATGATGATGAGCCACACCAAAGAAATAGTGTTATCTCACATCATAGCAAAAGCATTTATTCTCACCATACTGGTAGTAATGTTTCTGTAAACCAAGCTGTTAAGTTGCCTTCTGTAAGGGACAGGTCTCCTTCTGTTCATTCCCATCATAGCTCTGTTTCTAGAAATGTCCCTCCCACCAACCCTGATGACAGAATGTTAGCGAGGGAACTCAATAAGTTGAGGGTGGAACAAACCAGACTGAAGCTTAAAAAGCAACAGCTGGATTTGGATAGACAGTCTTTTGAATTAGAGAAGGAAAGACAGAAGTTGGGTTTAGATACCCATGGTGGCAGCAGCAGTATTCCCCATAGTCATCCTGCAAAAGAGCATGATTCCAGGAATCTGCACAAGATAGTTCCCCCTTATAAGGAGGGGGATGACATTAACAAGTGGTTTGCTGCACTTGAGAGGGCCTGTGTTGTACAGGATGTCCCTCAAAGGCAGTGGGCTGCTATCCTATGGCTATCATTTAGTGGAAAAGGTAGGGATAGGCTCCTTACTGTGAAAGAAAATGATGCTAATAATTTTACAGTTCTTAAGAATGCACTCCTGGATGGTTATGGCTTAACCACTGAACAGTACAGGATAAAGTTCAGAGAGACCAAAAAGGAGTCTTCACAAGACTGGGTTGATTTCATTGACCATTCAGTGAAGGCCTTGGAGGGGTGGTTACATGGCAGTAAAGTTACAGATTATGAAAGCCTGTATAACACAATCCTGAGAGAGCATATACTTAATAATTGTGTGTCTGATTTGTTGCACCAGTACCTGGTAGACTCTGATCTGACCTCTCCCCAAGAATTGGGAAAGAAGGCAGACAAATGGGTCAGAACAAGGGTGAACAGAAAAGTTCATACAGGGGGTGACAAAGATGGCAATAAGAAGAAAGATGGTGAAAAATCTCAAGATAAGCATGGGGATAAGGGTAAAACCAAAGATCCCACTTCAAATCTTAAACACTCTTCAGAGGGTGGGGATAAAACAAATTCTTCCTCTTCTTCCCAACCTGCACACATTAAAAAGCCTTGGTGCTTTGTGTGTAAAAATAGAGGCCATAGGCCAGGGGATAAGTCCTGTCCAGGTAAACCCCCTGAGCCTACCACCACTAATACATCAAGCTCTAGTGCCCCTAGCAGTAGTGGTACTAGTGGTGGGACTGCTGGCAACAGTCAAGCAAAGGGTGTAGTTGGGTTCACTTATGGGTCCATAGTGGAAACTGATGTAATCAGTCCCAAGACAGTTTCTGTCACACCTAGTGGCACTGGCCTTGCCACACTGGCTGCTTGTCCCCTTAAAATGGATAAGTACAGGCAGACACTTTCAATAAATGGTGTTGAGGCCTTGGCCTACAGGGACACAGGTGCCAGTTTCACTTTGGTGACTGAAAACCTAGTGCCTCCTGAACAACACATCATTGGACAACAGTATAAGATTATTGATGTCCATAACTCCACTAAGTTTCTTCCCTTAGCTATAATTCAGTTTAGTTGGGGTGGAGTTACTGGCCCTAAGCAGGTGGTGGTATCACCTAGCTTACCTGTAGACTGTCTCTTAGGTAATGACCTAGAGGCCTCAGGTTGGACTGATGTAGAGTTTTATGCCCATGCAGCCATGCTGGGCATCCCTGAGGAATTGTTCCCTCTCATTTCAAGTGAAATGAAAAAGCAAAGGAGAGAAGGCCTGAAAACTCAGGAACCCTCTCCATCAACAGGTAAAAAGGGTATCACAGTATCCCCTAACCACCCTACCATTCAGGATACCATTCCTGTGGTGGGAGAAACCTCTCCTGGGGTGGCACCTGTTCCAAGGGAATCATCAGTTGGCAAAACTGTACTCCCTGAGGTGGAAGTACCTCTCTGTAGGATAACTAACATTGGTGAGAAAAAGAGCACCATTTTAGTTAACATGGAGCATCCCTCCAACCCTCCCAGAGAAACTTTAGTGCAGAAACTCTGCACTGCCTCACAACACTTAGGACAGCATCGCTGCCCTAGTGTGGAGCTGATAGGACAGCATCCCTGCCCTGCTCCAACCCAAGAGAAACAGCATCCCTGTTCTCTCTTCCAGCCATATGGACAAAGTTTTTGCCCAGCTATGGCTTTTCTGAGACAGCATCCCTGTCTGGCATTTCCATCACTACAAATAGGTTCAGTGGACAATTCCCACTGCTCTAAACTAAAACTTACTGATAGAAACTGTGAAAATACATCTTCACATTGTTGCTTAGCTAAAAAACTTCAAACAGGGTGGTTTACATCCCCACAGGGAAGTAACCATATAGTGGATGATAAAGGGAGTAACCAGTCTATTGCAGAGCTACTCTCTACTTATCACCACTTAGACAATAAAGTCTCAACTGGCCAAGGTTAGCCTTATTGTCCTTCGTTTGGGGGGGGTTGTGTGAGAAGGTAGCCTCTTTCTAGCCTTGTTACCCCCACTTTTGGCCTGTTTGTGAGTGTATGTCAGGGTGTTTGTCACTGTTTTCACTGTCTCACTGGGATCCTGATAGCCAGGCCTCAGTGCTCATAGTGAAAACACTATGTTTTCAGTATGTTTGTTATGTGTCACTGGGATCCTGCTGGTCAGGACCCCAGTGCTCATAGGTTTGTGGCCTATATGTATGTGTCACTGGGACCCTGTCACACAGGGCCCCAGTGCTCATAGGTGTGCATGTATATGTTCCCTGTGTGGTGCCTAACTGTCTCACTGAGGCTCTGCTAACCAGAACCTCAGTGGTTATGCTCTCTCATTACTTTCCAAATTGTCACTGACAGGCTAGTGACCATTTTTACCAATTTACATTGGCTTACTGGAACACCCTTATAATTCCCTAGTATATGGTACTGAGGTACTCAGGGTATTGGGGTTCCAGGAGATCCCTATGGGCTGCAGCATTTCTTTTGCCACCCATAGGGAGCTCTGACAATTCTTACACAGGCCTGCCACTGCAGCCTGAGTGAAATAACGTCCACGTTATTTCACAGCCATTTTACACTGCACTTAAGTAACTTATAAGTCACCTATATGTCTAACCTTTACCTGGTAAAGGTTAGGTGCAAAGTTACTTAGTGTGAGGGCACCCTGGCACTAGCCAAGATGCCCCCACATTGTTCAGAGCCAATTCCCTGAACTTTGTGAGTGCGGGGACACCATTACACGCGTGCACTACATATAGGTCACTACCTATATGTAGCTTCACCATGGTAACTCCGAATATGGCCATGTAACATGTCTATGATCATGGAATTGCCCCCTCTATGCCATCCTGGCATAGTTGGCACAATCCCATGATCCCAGTGGTCTGTAGCACAGACCCTGGTACTGCCAAACTGCCCTTCCTGGGGTTTCACTGCAGCTGCTGCTGCTGCCAACCCCTCAGACAGGCAGCTGCCCTCCTGGGGTCCAGCCAGGCCTGGCCCAGGATGGCAGAACAAAGAACTTCCTCTGAGAGAGGGTGTGACACCCTCTCCCTTTGGAAAATGGTGTGAAGGCAGGGGAGGAGTAGCCTCCCCCAGCCTCTGGAAATGCTTTGTTGGGCACAGAGGTGCCCAATTCTGCATAAGCCAGTCTACACCGGTTCAGGGACCCCTTAGCCCCTGCTCTGGCGCGAAACTGGACAAAGGAAAGGGGAGTGACCACTCCCCTGACCTGCACCTCCCCTGGGAGGTGTCCAGAGCTCCTCCAGTGTGCTCCAGACCTCTGCCATCTTGGAAACAGAGGTGCTGCTGGCACACTGGACTGCTCTGAGTGGCCAGTGCCACCAGGTGACGTCAGAGACTCCTGCTGATAGGCTCCTTCAGGTGTTAGTAGCCTATCCTCTCTCCTAGGTAGCCAAACCCTCTTTTCTGGCTATTTGGGGTCTCTGTCTCTGGGGAAACTTTAGATAACGAATGCATGAGCTCAGCCGAGTTCCTCTGCATCTCTCTCTTCACCTTCTGATAAGGAAACGACAGCTGACCGCGCTGGAAGCCTGCAAACCTGCAACATAGTAGCAAAGACGACTACTGCAACTCTGTAACGCTGATCCTGCCACCTTCTCGACTGTTTTCCTGCTTGTGCATGCTGTGGGGGTAGTCTGCCTCCTCTCTGCACCAGAAGCTCCGAAGAAATCTCCCGTGGGTCGACGGAATCTTCCCCCTGCAACCGCAGGCACCTAAAAGCTGCATTACCGGTCCCTTGGGTCTCCTCTCAGCACGACGAGCGAGGTCCCTCGAATCCAGCGACTCTGTCCAAGTGACCCCCACAGTCCAGTGACTCTTCAGTCCAAGTTTGGTGGAGGTAAGTCCTTGCCTCACCTCGCTGGGCTGCATTGCTGGGAACCGCGACTTTGCAGCTACTCCGGCCCCTGTGCACTTCCGGCGGAAATCCTTTGTGCACAGCCAAGCCTGGGTCCACGGCACTCTAACCTGCATTGCACGACTTTCTAAGTTGGTCTCCGGCGACGTGGGACTCCTTTGTGCAACTTCGGCGAGCACCATTTCACGCATCATCTTAGTGCCTGTTTCTGGCACTTCTCCGGGTGCTACCTGCTTCAGTGAGAGCTCTTTGTCTTGCTCGATGTCCCTTCTCTCTTCAGGTCCAATTTGCGACCTCCTGGTCCCTCCTGGGCCCCAGCAGCGTCCAAAAACGCCAAACGCACAATTTGCGTGTAGCAAGGCTTGTTGGCGTCCTTCCGGCGGGAAAACACTTATGCACGACTCTCCAAGGCGAGCGGGATCTGTCCACCAAAGGGGAAGTCTCTAGCCCTTTTCGTTCCTGCAGAAACCTCAGCTTCTTCTGTCCAGTCGAAGCTTCTTTGCACCCGCAGCTGGCATTTCCTGGGCATCTGCCCATCTCCGACTTGCTTGTGACTTTTGGACTTGGTCCTCTTATTCCACAGGTATCCTAGATTGGAAATCCACAGTTGTTGCATTGCTGGTTTGTGTCTTTCCTGCATTATTCCTCTAACACGACTATTTTGTCCTTAGGGGAACTTTAGTGCACTTTGCACTCACTTTTCAGGGTCTTGGGGAGGGTTATTTTTCTAACTCTCACTATTTTCTAATAGTCCCAGCGACCCTCTACAAGGTCACATAGGTTTGGGGTCCATTCGTGGTTCGCATTCCACTTCTGGAGTATATGGTTTGTGTTGCCCCTATCCCTATGTTTCCCCATTGCATCCTATTGTAACTATACATTGTTTGCACTGTTTTCTAAGACTATACTGCATATTTTTGCTATTGTGTATATATATCTTGTGTATATTTCCTATCCTCTCACTGAGGGTACACTCTAAGATACTTTGGCATATTGTCATAAAAATAAAGTACCTTTATTTTTAGTATAACTGTGTATTGTGTTTTCTTATGATATTGTGCATATGACACTAAGTGGTACTGTAGTAGCTTCACACGTCTCCTAGTTCAGCCTAAGCTGCTCTGCTAAGCTACCATTATCTATCAGCCTAAGCTGCTAGACACCCTATACACTAATAAGGGATAACTGGGCCTGGTGCAAGGTGCAAGTACCCCTTGGTACTCACTACAAGCCAGTCCAGCCTCCTACAATAACCACTGAGGTTCTGGTTAGCAGAGCCTCAGTGAGACAGTTAGGCACCACACAGGGAACACATACATATAGGCCACAAACTTATGAGCACTGGGGTCCTGACTAGCAGGGTCTCAGTGACACATAACAAACATACTGAAAACATAGGGTTTTCACTATGAGCACTGGGCCCTGGCTAGCAGGATCCCAGTGAGACAGTGAAAACACCCTGACATACACTCACAAACAGGCCAAAAGTGGGGGTAACAAGGCTAGAAAGAGGCTACTTTCTCACATCCCTCTACAGTGGATTCTACTTCTGAGGAAGAAGAATTTCCACCCTGTGCAGAACCTACACCAGAGGAGCTGGAAGCAGACACTGCTGAGCTTTTGGGTGAAGGGGGGCGTGCCAGAGAGGAGCTGAGTGTGGCACAGCAGACCTGTCCCACACTAGAGGGTCTAAGACAGCAAGCTGTCAAACAAGCAAATGGGGATGTCAGTGACTCTCACAGAGTTTACTGGGAGGACAACCTCTTGTACACTGAAGCAAGGGATCCAAAACCTGGAGCTGCCAGGAGATTGGTGATTCCTCAGGAGTACAGAAAGTTCCTCCTAACTCTTGCTCACGACATTCCCCTTGCTGGACATTTGGGGCAAATGAAAACTTGTGACAGGCTTGTTCCCTTGTTTCATTGGCCTAGAATGTCTGAGGACACAAAAGATTTTTGTAAGTCCTGTGAAACCTGTCAAGCCAGTGGCAAGACAGGTGGCACTCCAAAGGCAACCCTTATTCCACTGCCTGTGGTTGGGGTTCCCTTTGAAAGGGTAGGGGTTGACATAGTTGGCCCCCTTGACCCTCCTACTGCTTCAGGCAATAGGTTTATCTTGGTGGTAGTGGACCATGCCACAAGATATCCTGAAGCAATTCCTCTAAGGACCACTACAGCTCCTGCAGTGGCAAAGGCCCTCCTGGGAACCTTTTCCAGGGTGGGCTTCCCAAAAGAGGCAGTTTCAGACAGAGGAAGCAATTTCATGTCTGCTTACATGAAGGCCATGTGGAAAGAGTGTGAGGTGACATACAAGTTCACCACACCCTATCATCCACAAACAAATGGACTGCTGGAGAGATTTAACAAAACTCTCAAAGGCATGATTATGGGTCTCCCTGAAAAACTCCGCAGGAGATGGGATATCCTTTTACCATGCCTCCTTTTTGCTTAGAGGGAGGTACCCCAGAAAGGAGTGGGCTTCAGCCCCTTTGAACTTCTTTTTGGTCACCCTGTGAGAGGTCCCCTAACACTTGTAAAGGAGGGTTGGGAACAACCTTTAAAAGCTCCTAAGCAAGACATAGTGGACTATGTACTTGGCCTAAGATCAAGAATGGCTGCGTACATGAAAAAAGGCCAGTAAAAACCTTCAGGCCAGCCAAGAGCTCCAAAAGCAATGGCATGACCAGAAGGCTGTTTTGGTTCAGTACCAACCAGGGCAGAAAGTGAGGGTCTTGGAGCCTGTAGCCCCAAGAGCACTCCAAGATTAATGGAGCGGACCCCACACAATTGTTGAGAAAAAGGGTGAAGTCACCTACTTAGTTGACTTAGGCACTGCCAGGAGTCCCCTTAGGGTGCTCCATGTCAATCGCCTGAAACAAACTATGACAGGGCTGATCTCACCCTGCTCATGGCAACTGATGAGGGACAGGAAGAAGACAGTGATCCTCTTCCTGATCTCTTCTCTTCCACAGAGCAAGATGCTCCAGTGGGAGGTGTAGTTTTGGCTGATTGTCTTACTGCTGAGCAGAAAGACCATTGTATGAATCTCCTGGGTCAGTTTTCTGAACTCTTCTCTACTGTGCCAGGCACCACTTCTTGGTGTGAGCACACTATAGATACTGGAGACAGCTTGCCTGTCAAAAGTAAGATCTATAGGCAGCCTGAGCATGTCAGAGACTGCATAAAGCAAGAGGTGCAGAAAATGTTAGAACTGGGAGTGGTTGAGCACTCTGAAAGCCCATGTGCTTCTCCTGTGGTACTTGTACCAAAACCCCATTCCAAAGATGGAAAGAAGGAAATGCAGTTTTGTGTAGACTACAGAGGTCTCAATCAGGTAACCAAAACTGATGCTCACCCTATACCCAGGGCAGATGAGCTCATAGATACACTGGCATCTGTCAAGTATCTAAGCACTTTTGATTTGGTATTGGCAGATCAAATTATCAGAAGATGCTAAACCAAAAACTGCATTTTCAACCATTGGAGGTCATTACCAATTCACAGTAATGCCTTTTGGATTGAAAAATGCACCTACCACTTTTCAGAGGTTGGTGAACACAGTCCTGCAAGGGCTGGAAGCTTTTAATGCAGCATATCTAGACGATATAGCTGTCTTTAGCTCCAGCTGGGATGATCACCTGGTCCACCTATGGAAAGTTTTAGAGGCCCTGCAAAAGGCAGGCCTCACTATCAAGGCTTCAAAGTGCCAGATAGGGCAGGGAAAGGTGGTTTATCTGGGACACCTTTTTTGTGGGGAACAGATTGCACCACTTCAGGAGAAAATCCAAACTATTATAGATTGGGTTCCCCCTACTACTCAGACTCAGGTGAGAGCCTTTTTAGGCCTCACTGGGTACTATAGGAGGATCATAAAGAACTATAGCTCCATTGCAGCCCCTCTTAATGACCTCACTTCAAAGAAAATGCCTAAAAAGGTATTATGGACAGCAAACTGTCAGAAAGCTTTTGAGGAGCTAAAGCAGGCCATGTGCTCTGCACCTGTCCTGAAAAGCCCTTGTTACTCTAAAAAATTCTATGTCCAAACTGATGCATCTGAATTAGGAGTAGGGGCAGTCCTATCACAACTCAATTCTGAGGGCCAGGATCAACCTATTGCTTTTATTAGTAGGAGGGCGACCCCTAGAGAAAAGCGTTGGTCTGCCATAGAGAGGGAGGCCTTTGCTGTGGTCTGGGCACAGAAGAAGTTGAGGCCTACCTGTTTGGCACTCACTTCATTGTTCAGACAGACCACAAACCTCTACTTTGGCTAAAACAAATGAAAGGTGAAAATCCTAAATTGTTGAGGTGGTCCATATCCCTACAGGGAATGGACTATACAGTGGAACATAGACCTGGGAGTAGCCACTCCAATGCAGATGGACTCTCCAGATATTTCCACTTAGACAATGAAGACCCATCAGGGAATGACTAGTCTTATTGTCCTTCGTTTGGGGGGGGGGTTGTGTAGGAAAGTACCATCTTGCCTGGCATGTTACCCCCATTTTTCACTGTATATATGTTGTTTTAGTTGTATGTGTCACTGGGACCCTACCTGCCAGGGCCCCAGTGCTCATAAGTGTGCCCTGAATGTGTTACCTGTGTTATGACTAACTGTCTCACAGAGGCTCTGCTATCCAGAACCTCAGTGGTTGTGCTCTCTCATTTCTTTCCAAATTGTCACTAACAGGCTAGTGACCAATTTCACCAATTCACATTGGCTTACTGGAACACCCTTATAATTCCCTCGTATGTGGTACTTAGGTACCCAGGGTATTGGGGTTCCAAGAGATCCCTATGGGCTGCAGCATTTCTTTTGCCACCCATAGGGAGCTCTGACAATTCTTACACAGGCCTTCCACTGCAGCCTGAGTGAAATAACGTCCACGTTATTTCACAGCCATTTACCACTGCCCTTAAGTAACTTATAAGTCACCTATATGTCTAACCTTTACCTGGTAAAGGTTAGGTGCAAAGTTACTTAGTGTGAGGGCACCCTGGCACTAGCCAAGGTGCCCCCACATTGTTCAGGGCAAATTCCTCGGACTTTGTGAGTGCGGGGACACCATTACACGTGTGCACTACACATAGGTCACTACCTATGTGTAGCTTCACAATGGTAACTCCGAATATTGCCATGTAACATGTCTATGATCATGGAATTGCCCCCTCTATGCCATCCTGGCATAGTTGGCACAATCCCATGATCCCAGTGGTCTGTAGCACAGACCCTGGTACTGCCAAACTGCCTTTTCAGGGGTTTCACTGCAGCTGCTGCTGCCAACCCCTCAGACAGGTTTCTGACCTCCTGGCATCCAGCCAGGATTGGCCCAGGATGGCAGAACAAAGGACTTCCTCTGAGAGAGGGTGTTACACCCTCTCCCTTTGGAAAATGGTGTGAAGGCAGGGGAGGAGTAGCCTCCCCCAGCCTCTGGAAATGTTTTCATGGGCACAGATGGTGCCCATTTCTGCATAAGCCAGTCTACACCGGTTCAGGGACCCCTCAGCCCTGCTCTAGCGCGAAACTGGACAAAGGAAAGGGGAGTGACCACTCCCTGACCTGCACCTCCCCTGGTAGGTGCCCAGAGCTCCTCCAGTGTGCTCCAGACCTTTGTCATCTTGGAAACAGAGGTGCTGCTGGCACACTGGACTGCTCTGAGTGGCCAGGGCCAGCAGGTGACGTCAGAGACTCCTTCTGATAGGCTCCTTCAGGTGTTGCTAGCCTATCTTCTCTCCTAAGTAGCCAAACCCTCTTTTCTGGCTATTTAGGGTCTCTGCTTTGGGGATTTCCTTAGATAAAGAATGCAAGAGTTCATCAGAGTTCCTCTGCATCTCTCTCTTCACCTTCTGCCATGGAATCGACTGCTGACCGCGCTGGAAGCCTGCAAAACTGCAACAAAGTAGCGAAGACGACTACTGCAACTCTGTAACGCTGATCCTGCCGCCTTCTCGACTGTTTTCCTGGTGGTGCATGCTGTGGGGGTAGTCTGCCTCCTCTCTGCACTAGAAGCTCCGAAGAAATCTCCCGTGGGTCGACGGAATCTTCCCCCTGCAACCGCAGGCACCAAAGAACTGCATCACCGGTACCCTGGGTCTCCTCTCAGCACAACGAGCGAGGTCCCTTGAATCCAGCAACTCTGTCCAAGTGACTCTCACAGTCCAGTGACTCTTCAGACCAAGTTTGGTGGAGGTAAATCCTTGCCTCCCCACGCCAGACTGCATTGCTGGGAACCGTGACTTTTGCAGCTACTCCGGCCTCTGTGCACTTCCGGTGGAAATCCTTTGTGCACAGCCAAGCCTGGATCCACGGCACTCTAACCTGCATTGCACGACTTTCTAAGTTGTGCTCCGGCGGCGTGGGACTCCTTTGTGCAACTTCGGTTGAGCACCGTTTCACTCTTCTTTGTAGTGCCTGTTTTGGCACTTTTGCGGGTGCTGCCTGCTTCTGAGAGGGCTCCTTGTCTTGCTTTATACCCCCTCTGTCCCTAGACGCAATTGGCGACATCCTGGTCCCTCCTGGGCCACAGCAGCATCCAAAAACCCTAACCGCATGATTTGCAGCTAGCAAGGCTTGTTGGCAGTCTTTCTTCAGAAAAGCACTTCTGCACGACTGTCCACGGCGTGCGGGATCCATCCTCCAAAGGGGAAGTCTCTAGCCCTTGTCGTTCCTGCAGAATCCTCAGCTTCTACTGTCCAGTAGCAGCTTCTTTGCACCCACAGCTGCCATTTCCTGGGCATCTGCTCATCTCCGACTTGCTTGTGACTTTTGGACTTGGTCCCCTTGTTCCACAGGTACCCTCGACTAGAAATCCATCGTTGTTGCATTGCTGGTTTGTGTCTTTCCTGCAGAATTCCCCTATCACGACTTCTTTGTCCTTTGGGGAACTTTAGTGCACTTTGCACTCACTTTTCAGGGTCTTGGGGTGGGCTATTTTTCTAACCCTAACTGTTTTCTTACAGTCCCAGCGACCCTCTACGAGGTCACATAGGTTTGGGGTCCATTCGTGGTTCACTTTTGTAGTATATGGTTTGTGTTGCCCCTATCCCTATGTGTCCCCATTGCATCCTATTGTAACTATACAATGTTTGCACTGTTTTCTAAGACTATACTGCATATTTTTGGTATTGTGTACATATATCTTGTGTATATTTGCTATCCTCATACTGAGGGTACTCACTGAGATACTTTTGGCATATTGTCATAAAAATAAATTACCTTTATTTTTAGTATATCTGTGTATTGTGTTTTCTTATGATATTGTGCATATGACACTTGTGGTACTGTAGAAGCTTCACTCGTCTCCTAGTTCAGCCTAAGCTGCTCTGCTAAGCTACCATTATCTATCAGCCTAAGCTGCTAGACACCCTATACACTAATAAGGGATTCCTGGGCCTGGTGCAAGGTGTAAGTACCCCTTGGTACTCACTACAAGCCAGTCCAGCCTCCTACACATTCCACTTTTGGAGTATATGGTTTGTGTTGCCCCTAGACCTATGTTTGCCTATTGTAACCTATTGTAATTCTACACTGTTTGCATTACTTTTCTGACTCTTACTTACCGGTTTTGGGTTTGTGCATATATCACTTGTGAATATTACGAATATGCCACTGAACCACTACTGTCAAAACAACGACTGCCTAAACAACGACAGCCCAACAACGAAAACGCGTAAACAATAAATTTCTTTACAATGAAGTCTAAACAATGAAAAAAACGCATAAACTGAATTATGCCTAAACAACGACCTCCTATATAACGAATATGGGAACCACTACAGTACGAATATGCCACTGAACCACTACTGCCTAAACAACGACTGCCTAAACAACGACTGCCCAAACAATGACTGCCCAACACCGAAAACGCCTAAACAAAGAATTTTTTTTACAACTAACTCTAAGCAACGAAAAAAAACGCATAAACTGAATTATGCCTAAACGTTGACCACCTATATAAAGAATTTGGGAACCACTACAGTACTACGTTAAAAAACCAGCGAAATCGACAACAACAATATTTTTCCTACAGAAAACAAAGAAAACATCACCACAAATCGAAAACATATAAAAACAGTTTTAATGTGAAATAAATTGTTTTAAAACAAAAATAAAAAGGGTAGAACACTAACGAAAAAAAAACTGTTTAAAACGATAGTCCTACAACAGTTTCTACATCACCCAGGAAGTATTTCTTCTCCTCAAGAAACGACGACTAACAGGGAAAAGAAATACAAACTACGCTATAATTATACTTGAAAACTAAATATGGGTTCTATCACAAACGAGTACAGAATAAAAAAACACGTCCAAAACATACCTCCATTTTGTTTTCAGTATTACATCGAACAGCTTACAGAGAGGACGTGTAAACCACTACGGAGAGAAAATTATCTGTATTTTATCCAACATCGCCCTCTACTGACATTGCAAGGTACAATATACTTAAAATAGATATAAATAAATATACAAAGCTAAAACACAGCTAAAAAAATAAATAATGAAGATAGTTTTTCACTTTTGTATTACATTTGATTAAATCGTTACAAATTGTATTAAAAAAATTTGTTTAAAAACGAGTATGATACCATTACTTAAAAAAAATTATGATACAAATAAAATATATCTATAAAACAATTCATGTGCGAAAGAGTAAAAAAAAAATGACTTCACCTAGGAAATTTAATTGAAAGGCAAGACATTACTCACCTCAAAATTCAAGGCTAGAGAAAAAAATTACTTTTTAAATTAAGCAAAGTAATTCATTAATAATACAAAATAAAAACTAAATAATACACTCTTTATTATTTCTTTTAGACTCCAAGGAACAAAAAAAACCACCAGGAGGTAAAAAAAGAAGCTCAGCAAAAAATAAAAAATTAAGTAAGTCTAACATTATGTGTATAACAGGCAAGCAGTTCTTCTAATGTTATAAGACTAAACAAACACTCATGTGCAAGGTCTCCTTACAGTCATGCCATACACACATAAAGTCAGACAAATTAAAAGTGCTTGAAAAACACAGGATGTATGGGGCCGAGATGCAGTTGCAAAAAGAGGTGAAAGCTAAATAAACAAGGGTGGGGGCAATAAAGTCAGAGAGAGTGATGGGGAACAAGCAAACACAGAGAACAGAGCTAGAAAACATGCAGTCTGTAGAGTGGCTCAATAAAAATAAAAAATGTCCCAAAAGTGCAAACAGTAAGGACACAAGTACTTGGGCCATGCTCTAGGGCATGGTCACATGCAAGAAGAGGAATGTGCTGACTGCAGAGTTGTCCAGCAGGAAGCAAGTAATGGAGAGTGACTTTGAGGCCCAGTAATAGTAAGTAATAGGAAGCTCTAAGTCCACCAACAAAAAACAAAATATCTCAAACAAACAGACATGCACTGTTTACAAGAGATCTAAAAAGGGAAGACCAACTGGCTTTGCCAATACTTTTTCTTACACTTAGCTTTGCCACTGGTTGTTGCAACATTTGCTCAGATATAGCATGCTTAGTGCCCGCTGTTCAACAAAGTGGGAGGAAGGGTGCACTAGTTCTCCTTAAAGATCACAGACTACATGTAGACTCTACATGAAAGCTAAGATGTACTATTAAACTTCCATCCAAGTACTCACCTTAAAGCAGAAACTGCACAATATATCCACTCAAATTTACTAATACAACTGCTATAGATACTTATGTAAGGACAGCTGCTGGACAATGAGTATACAATAAATTAACTGTTACAACTCCAGAAACTACTTACGTCAGGACAGATGTTGCACTCTAAATAGAACCAAACTTACTATTGAAATCCACTAAGTATTTACCTCAGAGCAAATAGAAGAGAGTAAATAAATACAAAATTTAGCATTCCAACCTCTCCGCATACTTACATAGCAGTAGGTGCTGGACAGTGAGTATTATTACAAGTCCATCAAGTACTTACCTCAGAGCAAGAGTTAGACAATAAATAGAACTAAAATTAGTATTCCAACTCCACCAAGTACTTACCTCATAGCAGGTGACAGACAGTCACTACATTCCAAAATAACCATTCCAACTTCACTGCATACTTACGTGAAGGTAGGTGCTGGACAGTGACTATAAGAAAATGTACTATTACAGCTCCACCAAGTACTTAACTCAGAGCAAGGGCTGTAAACTAAATAGAACTAAAATTAATATTCCAACTCCACCAAGTACTTACCTCAGGACAGACAGATGACAGACATTAAATAAAATCTACTTTTACACTTGAAAATTAACCACATACTTACATGAGGGTAGGTGCCGGACAGTGACTTAAAAACAAATTTACTATTACAACTCCACCAAGTACTTACCTCAGGGCAGGTGCTGGACACTAAATAGAACTAAAATTACTATTCCAACTCCACCAAGTACTTCCCTCAGGGCAGATGGCAGACATTCAGCACATTACAAATTAACCACTGCAAGTTCCCCACATACTTATGTGAGGGTATGAGCTGGATAGTGACTATAAAATTTTTTTACTATTACAACTACACCAACCAGTTACCTCAAAGCAGGTGCATTCACTAAACAGAACTACAATTACTATTGCAACACCACCAAGTACTTACCTCAAGGCAGGTGCTGGACACTAAATAGAACTAAAATTACTATTGCAACTCCACCAAGTACTTACCTCAGGGCAGATGGCAGATATTCAGCACATTGCAAATTAACCATTGCAAGTTCCCCACATACTTACGTGAGGGTATGTGCTGGATAGTGACTATAATTTTTTTTACTGTTACAACTCCACCAAATACTTACCTCAAAGCAGGTGCTGGACACTATATAGAACTAAAATTACTATTCCAACTCCACCAACTACTTACCTCAGGACAGATGGCTCACATTAAGCACATTGCAAATTAACCATTGCAAGTTCCTAACATACTTACGTGAGGGTATGTGCTGGACAGTGACAATACATTTTTTTTACTATTACAACTCCACCAAATACTTACTTCACGGCAGGTGTTGGGCAGTAAATAGAACTAAAATTACTATTCCAACTCCACCAAGTACTTACCTCATAGCAGATGAGAGAAGTTCAGTACATTCCAAAATAACCATTCCAACTTCACTACATACTTACATGAAGGTTGGTGCTGGACAGTGACTATAATAAAATGTACTATTACAACTCAACTCCACCAAGTACTTACCTCAGAGCAAGGGCTGGAAACTAAATAGAACTAAAATTAGTATTCCAACTCCACCAAGTACTTACCTCAGGACAGATAACAGACATTCAATAAAATCTAATTTTACCATTGCAAAATCCCCACATACTTACGTGAGGGTAGGTGCTGGACAGTGACTTCAAAACAAATTTACTATTACAACTCGACCAAGTACTTACCTCAGGGCAGGTGCTGGACACTAAATAGAACTAAAATTACTATTCCAAATCCACCAAGTACTTACCTCAGGGCAACTAAAAGACATTGAATAAATGTCAAATTTAGTACTACAACTCCACTGCCTATTTACATCAGCTCAGAAAATGGGCAGTGAACCTACATGAAATTTACTATCACAACTCCAAAAAGTACTTACCTCATAACAGACACTGGTCACAGAGTAGACCCACGTTTACAATTCTAAATCCACAAATTACTTACCTCAGCGCAGGTGATACACAATCACCAAATGTAGAAGTTAATATTCCAGCTACACCGAACACTTAGAAAGAACATGCAGTATACGTTAACTAACTTACTATTTTATAAAGTAATTCCACCACATAATTAAAATTAAAAACTAAAAAGTTCTTATAATATATTTTTTTATATTATTTACAGATATTTTACAAATGGCATCACAAGGAGAAGCAAGTTACGTGACCTCAAGAACAGGACACCAGCTACTAAAGTATGAAGGGTATCTTTATTGCAGAGACAAGGTTGTCGACCTTAGGAGTCATTGGAGGTGTGTACAATTCTACTCTTCACATTGCAGAGGCAGAGCTGTTACTCTGGAAGACACCGTTGTTAGGACAACAGAGCACAACCACTCTGCCTCTGCAATGGAAATAGAGATTAGAGAAAACGTACAAAAAATAAACATATTGCGCACTCCTCCAATGACTCCTGCAGACAGGTTCTAAGGGAGGTAGTACAAAGTATTCCCATACAGATTGCAGGTAGCATGCCTTCTATACCAAACCTTAGGTGAATGTTTCAACGAGAAAAACTGGCAAGTAACCCCCAACATGTAACACCACGATCCTATGAAGACATTAACATCCCCTCAGAACTAAAAATTACCTTCTCCAAAGAAACTTTTCGCATGCAGGACAACGAAAACCCTCAAAAAAGAATGTTAATATTTAGCACAACCCGCAACTTACTAATCCTACAAAATAGTGAAATTTGGATGATGGATGGAACATTTAAATCTACACCCCATCCATTCACTCAAATTTACACTATACATGCAACAAAAAATAGCACTACAGTCCCCCTAGTGTATGCATTATTGCCTGATAAACATTCCCCTACTTACACTGAATTCTTATCAACAATCAGAAACAAAACACTAAATAAAAGACCTAGAAAAGTGATACTGGATTTCGAATTATCATTGATAAACACAATACTGAAAATATATCCAGAAATCCAAATTCAAGGATGCTTTTTCCACTTTTCACAGGCATATTGACGTAGAATTCAAAACTACAATTGAATTAAGGAATCTCACAGCATTCTGCTTTGTACCACCTGAAAAAGTAGATGAGTATTACACAACAATAACAGACTCTAACTATTATACAGTAAATAAAGACAAATTGGCACCCTTACTAAATTATTTCGAAGAAACCTGGATTGGACACCTAAGCAGATCTGATTGCAGAAGAAAGCCAAGATTTCCAATAGAATGGTGGAACTGCTACCAGACCTGTTTAGAAGGTGGTGCAAAGACTAATAATGCCATAGAGGGATGGCACAACTCCTTCAATAAAGCAATAGGGAAACCCCACCCAAACCTGTATCATTTCATGGAAATTTTGAAGAAGGAGCAAAGTTTCCAAGAAATGAGACTTGCTCAGTCACTCTCATGTAGCCTGAACCCACGCACAAGTCAAAAAAGCAAAGAAATGGCAGAAAGAATTTTGGCAAAAATACAAGAATTTCATACAATGACGGCATCAGACTACCTCGACAGTCTAGCATATATTCTACATTACAAACAACCACTAACCTACTCAGAAATTACTTGCCAGTTTTAAAAAAAAAGACCATTAATTAAATTGCCAATTATGAAATTATTTTTACACTAAATTAATCCAACCAAAACTGTTCCTTCCTTTGAAGTTTTCATGTCTTTATCCAAATACGTGTTGCTGAAGAAATCTTCTTCATTAATATCGAAGAACCATTTTGTACTGCAGAATTAAAAAAAAAACATTAATCATCTTGAAAAAAAATTCAATTGGTGATACCAAATGGATGATGAAAAAAAACAACTCCGTATACAATAAAAAGTTGAAAAAAAAGAAAATATAACATTTTACCAAACCACAAAATTAAAAAAACAAAAAAAAACACCTTAAGAACATTTTTTACCCCAAAAAATTAAAAATGTTAATCCGATACTTACCAAATAAACAGCAATAAATAAAATATTAATAATCAACAAAAAGACATGAAAACGAAATAAAGGACACTACTAATACAAAAGAAATAAATAATTACGAAGACTGTTACAATTAACCAAATATTCTTTAAAAAAAACGAACAGTTGCCTTGCTTATGGAGCCCTAAAACTAAATAATCACCAGCAAAAAGACAATTGTTCGTATTTATTAGAAAAGCAGTACAATTATTGTAAAGGTAAAACACTGCACATTTTTCTTTTTTAAACGATTGTAGGAAAGTACCATCTTGCCTGGCATGTTACCCCCATTTTTCACTGTATATATGTTGTTTTAGTTGTATGTGTCACTGGGACCCTGGTAACCCAGGACCCCAGTGCTCATAAGTGTGCCTGAATGTGTTACCTGTGTAGTGACTAACTGTCTCACTGAGGCTCTGCTAATCAGAACCTCAGTGGTTATGCTCTCTCATTTCTTTCCAAATTGTCACTAACAGGCTAGTGACCATTTTTACCAATTTACATTGGCTTACTGGAACACCCTTATAATTCCCTAGTATATGGTACTGAGGTACCCAGGGTATTGGGGTTCCAGGAGATCCCTATGGGCTGCAGCATTTCTTTTGCCACCCATAGGGAGCTCTGACAATTCTTACACAGGCCTGCCACTGCAGCCTGAGTGAAATAACGTCCACGTTATTTCACAGCCATTTTACACTGCACTTAAGTAACTTATAAGTCACCTATATGTCTAACCTTTACCTGGTAAAGGTTAGGTGCAAAGTTACTTAGTGTGAGGGCACCCTGGCACTAGCCAAGGTGCCCCCACATTGTTCAGAGCCAATTCCCTGAACTTTGTGAGTGCGGGGACACCATTACACGCGTGCACTACATATAGGTCACTACCTATATGTAGCTTCACAATGGTAACTCCGAATATGGCCATGTAACATGTCTATGATCATGGAATTGCCCCCTCTATGCCATCCTGGCATAGTTGGCACAATCCCATGATCCCAGTGGTCTGTAGCACAGACCCTGGTACTGCCAAACTGCCCTTCCTGGGGTTTCACTGCAGCTGCTGCTGCTGCCAACCCCTCAGACAGGCATCTGCCCTCCTGGGGTCCAGCCAGGCCTGGCCCAGGATGGCAGAACAAAGAACTTCCTCTGAGAGAGGGTGTGACACCCTCTCCCTTTGGAAAATGGTGTGAAGGCAGGGGAGGAGTAGCCTCCCCCAGCCTCTGGAAATGCTTTGTTGGGCACAGATGTGCCCAATTCTGCATAAGCCAGTCTACACCGGTTCAGGGGACCCCTTAGCCCTGGTCTGGCGCGAAACTGGACAAAGGAAAGGGGAGTGACCACTCCCCTGACCTGCACCTCCACTGGGAGGTGTCCAGAGCTCCTCCAGTGTGCTCCAGACCTCTGTCATCTTGGAAACAGAGGTGCTGCTGGCACACTGGACTGCTCTGAGTGGCCAGTGCCACCAGGTGACGTCAGAAACTCCTTGTGATAGGCTCCTTCAGGTGTTGCTAGCCTATCCTCTCTCCTAAGTAGCCAAACCCTCTTTTCTGGCTATTTAGGGTCTCTGTCTCTGGGGAAACTTCAGATAACGAATGCAAGAGCTCATCCGAGTTCCTCTGCATCTCTCTCTTCACCTTCTGATAAGGAATCGACTGCTGACCGCGCTGGAAGCCTGCAAACCTGCAACATAGTAGCAAAGACGACTACTGCAACTCTGTAACGCTGATCCTGCCGCCTTCTCGACTGTTTTCCTGCTTGTGCATGCTGTGGGGTTAGTCTGCCTCCTCTCTGCACCAGAAGCTCCGAAGAAATCTCCCGTGGGTCGACGGAATCTTCCCCCTGCAACCGCAGGCACCAAAAAGCTGCATTACCGGTCCCTTGGGTCTCCTCTCAGCATGACGAGCGAGGTCCCTCGAATCCAGCGACTCTGTCCAAGTGACCACCACAGTCCAGTGACTCTTCAGTCCAAGTTTGGTGGAGGTAAGTCCTTGCCTCACCTCGCTGGGCTGCATTGCTGGGAACAGCGACTTTGCAGCTACTCCGGCCCCTGTGCACTTCCGGCGGAAATCCTTTGTGCACAGCCAAGCCTGGATCAACGGCACTCTAACCTGCATTGCACGACTTTCTAAGTTGGTCTCCGGCGACGTGGGACTCCTTTGTGCAACTTCGACGAGCACCATTTCACTCATCCTCGTAGTGCCTGTTTCTGGCACTTCTCAGGGTGCTACCGGCTTCAGAGAGGGCTCCTTGTCTTGCTCGACGTCCCCTCTCTCTGCTGGTCCAATTTGCGACCTCCTGGTCCCTCCTGGGCCTCAGCAGCGTCCAAAAACGCTAGCCACACGATTTGCAGCTAGCAAGGCTTCTTGACGTCTTTTTGGCGGAAAAACACTTCTGCACGACTCTCCACGGCGAGAGCGATCCGTCCAAAAAAGGGGAAGTCTCTAGCCCTTTTCGTTCCTGCAGAAACCTCAGCTTCTTCTGTCCAGTAGAAGCTACTTTGCACCCGCAGCTGGCATTTCCTGGGCATCTGCCCATCTCCGACTTGCTTGTGACTTTTGGACTTGGTCCCCTTGTTCCACAGGTACCCTAGATTGGAAATCCACAGTTGTTGCATTGCTGGTTTGTGTCTTTCCTGCATTATTCCTCTAACACGACTTCTTTGTCCTTAGGGGAACTTTAGTGCACTTTGCACTCACTTTTCAGGGTCTTGGGGAGGGTTATTTTTCTAACTCTCACTATTTTCTAATAGTCCCAGCGACCCTCTACAAGGTCACATAGGTTTGGGGTCCATTCGTGGTTCGCATTCCACTTTTGGAGTATATGGTTTGTGTTGCCCCTATCCCTATGTTTCCCCATTGCATCCTATTGTAACTATACATTGTTTGCACTGTTTTCTAAGACTATACTGCATATTTTTGCTATTGTGTATATATATCTTGTGTATATTTCCTATCCTCTCACTGAGGGTACACTCTAAGATACTTTGGCATATTGTCATAAAAATAAAGTACCTTTATTTTTAGTATAACTGTGTATTGTGTTTTCTTATGATATTGTGCATATGACACTAAGTGGTACTGTAGTAGCTTCACACGTCTCCTAGTTCAGCCTAAGCTGCTCTGCTAAGCTACCATTATCTATCAGCCTAAGCTGCTAGACACCCTATACACTAATAAGGGATAACTGGGCCTGGTGCAAGGTGCAAGTACCCCTTGGTACTCACTACAAGCCAGTCCAGCCTCCTACATTGGTTGTGCAGCGGTGGGATAAGTGCTTTGAGACTACTTACCACTCTAGTCATTGTACTTTTCATAAGAGAAAAATATACAAAACAAGGTCAGTGTATATACACATAGCCAAAAAGTTTTGCATTTCCTCTTTTCACTCTTTTCTAAGTGCTGAAAAGTACTTCTAACTTTCTAAAAAGTTCTAAAAAGTTTAAAAAGTTTTTTTCTCTGTCTTTCTAAAAGCTCTGACAAACTTTTTATCTTTTACTATCACTTTAACTCTCTCTAAAAATGTCTGGCACTGGCCAAAATGTTGATCTGTCTAAACTTGCATATGACAACCTTATCTGGAAAAGAGCAAGGAGTCTCTGTATAGAGAGAGGTTTGAGTGTAGGGAAGAATCTTTCCTTGGAACTGTTACTTAACATGCTTAGAGAACAGGATAAGGCCATAGGTGCCTCATCTGTTGAAAAAGTACCTAATAGTTCCCAATCTGATTCAGGGACTCCCCCAGGAAAAGATTCAGGAAAGAAACTTCCTAGCCTGCCCATTACTAGACAGTCTAGCATAGTTGGTAATGATGATGAGCCACACCATACAAATAGTGTTGTCTCACATCATAGCAAAAGCATTTATTCTCACCATACTGGTAGTAATGTTTCTGTCAGCCAAGCTGTTAGGGTGGCTTCTGTAAGGGACAGGTCTCCTTCTGTTCATTCCCATCATACCTCTGTTTCTAGGAATGTCCCTCCCACCAACCCTGATGACAGAATGTTAGAGAGGGAACTCAATAAGTTGAGGGTGGAACAAACCAGACTGAAGCTTAAAAAGCAACAGCTGGATTTGGATAGACAGTCTTTTGAACTAGAGAAGGAAAGACAGAAGTTGGGTTTAGAAACCCATGGTGGCAGCAGCAGTATTCCCCATAGTCATCCTGCAAAAGAGCATGATTCCAGGAATCTGCACAAGATAGTTCCCCCTTATAAGGAGGGGGATGACATTAACAAGTGGTTTGCTGCACTTGAGAGGGCCTGTGTTGTACAGGATGTCCCTCAAAGGCAGTGGGCTGCTATCCTATGGCTATCATTTAGTGGAAAAGGTAGGGATAGGCTCCTTACTGTGAAAGAAAATGATGCTAATAATTTCCAAGTTCTTAAGAATGCACTCCTGGATGGTTATGGCTTAACCACTGAACAGTACAGGATAAAGTTCAGAGAGACCAAAAAGGAGTCTTCACAAGACTGGGTTGATTTCATTGACCATTCAGTGAAGGCCTTGGAGGGGTGGTTACATGGCAGTAAAGTTACTGATTATGACAGCCTGTATAACTTAATCCTGAGAGAGCATATTCTTAATAATTGTGTGTCTGATTTGTTGCACCAGTACTTGGTGGACTCTGATCTGACCTCTCCCCAAGAATTGGGAAAGAAGGCAGACAAATGGGTCAGAACAAGAGTGAACAGAAAAGTTCATACAGGGGGTGACAAAGATGGCAACAAAAAGAAGGATGGTAAGTCTTCAGACAAGGGTGGGGACAAATCTAAAAATGAGTCTTCATCAGGCCCACAAAAACACTCTGGTGGGGGTGGTGGGTCCAAATCCTCTTTTAATCAGAAGAAGGAAAAGAAAACATGGTGCTATTTATGTAAAATAAAAGGCCATTGGACAACAGATCCCAGTTGTCCAAAGAAAGGCACCAATGCTCCTACCACTACAACCCCTACTGCTACACCTAGTGTCCCTACTAATAGCAGTGGTGGTGGGAGCAAACCTACTAATAGCCAATCCAAGGGAGTAGCTGGGCTCACTTTTGGTAATTTAGTTGGGGTTGGCCTTGTTAGGGAGGCCCCAGAGGCTGTGTTAGTCTCTGAGGGGGCTATTGATTTAGCCACCTTAGTTGCTTGTCCCCTTAATATGGATAAGTACAAGCAGCTACCCCTAATAAATGGTGTTGAGGTTCAGGCCTACAGGGTCACTGGTGCCAGTGTGACTATGGTCATAGAGAAACTGGTCCACCCTGATCAACACCTACTTGGTCACCAGTACCAAGTAACCGATGCTCACAACAACACACTTAGCCACCCCATGGCTGTTGTAAATCTCAACTGGGGGGGGGTTACTGGTCCAAAGAAAGTTGTGGTAGCTTCAGATTTACCTGTAGACTGTCTATTAGGGAATGATTTGGAGACATCAGCTTGGTCAGATGTGGAGTTGGAGGCCCATGCAGCAATGCTGGGCATCCCAGGGCATATTTTTGCTTTGACAAGGGCTCAGGCCAAAAAGCAAAAAGGACAGGGAAGCTTGGATCCTGGAACAATGGCCCAAGTGCTCCCTAAAGCTAGGGCTAGTAGAAGCAAACCACTTCCTACTATCCCTCCCTCTACAGTGGATTCTACTTCTGAGGAAGAAGAATTCCCTCCCTGTGCAGAACCTACACCAGAGGAGCTGGAAGCAGACACTGATGAACTTTTGGGTGAAGGGGGGCCTGCCAGAGAGGAGCTGAGTGTGGCACAGCAAACCTGTCCCACATTAGAGGGTCTCAGACAGCAAGCTGTCAAACAGGCTAATGGGGATGTCAGTGACTCTCACAGAGTTTACTGGGAGGACAACCTCTTGTACACTGAGCATAGGGATCCTAAACCTGGAGCTGCCAGGAGATTAGTGATTCCTCAGGAGTACAGAAAGTTCCTCCTAACACTGGCACATGACATTCCCCTAGCTGGACACCTGGGTCAAATGAAAACTTGGGACAGATTGGTTCCATTGTTTCATTGGCCTAGGATGTCTGAGGACACAAAGGAATTTTGTAAGTCCTGTGAAACCTGTCAAGCCAGTGGCAAGACAGGTGGCACCCCAAAGGCACCCCTTATTCCACTGCCTGTGGTTGGGGTTCCCTTTGAAAGGGTAGGGGTTGACATAGTTGGCCCCCTTGACCCTCCTACTGCTTCAGGCAATAGATTTATCTTGGTGGTAGTGGACCATGCCACAAGATATCCTGAAGCTATTCCTTTAAGGACCACTACAGCACCTGCAGTGGCAAAGGCCCTCCTGGGAATATTTTCCAGGGTGGGCTTCCCAAAGGAAGTGGTATCAGACAGAGGACGCAATTTCATGTCTGCATACTTAAAGGCCATGTGGAAGGAGTGTGGTGTAACGTACAAGTTCACAACACCCTATCATCCACAAACAAATGGACTGGTGGAGAGATTTAATAAAACTCTCAAAGGCATGATTATGGGTCTCCCTGAAAAACTCCGCAGGAGATGGGATATCCTTCTACCATGCCTCCTTTTTGCCTACAGGGAGGTACCCCAGAAAGAAGTGGGCTTCAGCCCCTTTGAACTTCTTTTTGGACACCCTGTTAGGGGTCCACTCACACTTGTAAAGGAGGGTTGGGAACAACCTTTAAAAGCTCCTAAGCAGGATATTGTGGATTATGTACTTGGCCTCAGATCAAGGATGGCTGAGTACATGAAAAAGGCCAGTAAAAACCTTCAGGCCAGCCAAGAGCTCCAGAAGCAATGGCATGATCAGAAGGCTGTTTTGGTTCAGTACCAACCAGGGCAGAAAGTGTGGGTCTTGGAGCCTGTGGCCCCAAGAGCACTCCAAGATAAATGGAGTGGTCCCCACACAATTGTTGAAAAGAAGGGAGAAGTCACCTATTTAGTTGACTTAGGCACTGCCAGGAGTCCCCTTAGGGTGCTCCATGTCAACCGCCTGAAACCCTACTATGACAGGGCTGATCTCACCCTGCTCATGGCAACAGATGAGGGACAGGAAGAAGACAGTGATCCTCTACCTGATCTCTTCTCTTCCACAGATCAAGATGCTCTTGTGGAAGGTGTAGTTTTGGCTGATTGTCTTACTGCTGAGCAGAAAGATAATTGCATAAATCTCCTAGATCAATTCTCTGAACTCTTCTCTACTGTGCCAGGTACCACTTCTTGGTGTGAGCACAATATAGATACTGGAGACAGTTTACCTGTCAAAAGTAAGATCTATAGGCAGCCTGACCATGTCAGGGACTGCATAAAGCAAGAGGTCCAGAAAATGTTAGAACTAGGAGTAGTTGAGCACTCTGACAGTCCATGGGCTTCTCCTGTTGTACTGGTACCAAAACCCCATTCCAAAGATGGAAAGAAGGAAATGCGGTTTTGTGTAGACTATAGAGGTCTCAACTTGGTAACCAAAACTGATGCTCACCCTATACCCAGGGCAGATGAGCTCATAGATACACTGGCATCTGCCAAGTATCTAAGCACTTTTGATTTGACTGCAGGGTATTGGCAGATCAAATTATCAGAAGATGCTAAACCTAAGACTGCATTTTCTACCATTGGAGGACATTACCAGTTTACTGTAATGCCTTTTGGTTTGAAAAATGCACCTGCCACTTTTCAGAGGTTGGTGAACACAGTCCTGCAAGGGCTGGAAGCTTTCAGTGCAGCATATTTGGACGATATAGCTGTCTTTAGCTCCAGATGGGATGACCACCTGGTCCACCTATGGAAAGTTTTGGAGGCCCTGCAAAAGGCAGGCCTCACTATCAAGGCTTCAAAGTGCCAGATAGGGCAGGGTAAGGTGGTTAATCTGGGACACCTGGTTGGTGGGGAACAGATTGCACCACTTCAGGGGAAAATCCAAACAATTATTGATTGGGTTCCCCCTACCACTCAGACTCACGTGAGAGCCTTCCTAGGCCTCACTGGGTATTACAGGAGGTTCATTAAGAACTATGGCTCCATTGCAGCCCCTCTTAATGACCTCACATCCAAGAAAATGCCTAAAAAGGTATTATGGACAGCAAACTATCAGAAAGCTTTTGAGGAGCTGAAGCAGGCCATGTGCTCTGCACCTGTCCTGAAAAGCCCTTGTTACTCTAAAAAATTCTATGTCCAAACTGATGCATCTGAATTAGGAGTAGGGGCAGTCCTATCACAACTTAATTCTGAGGGCCAGGATCAACCTGTTGCTTTTATTAGTAGGAGGTTGACCCCTAGAGAAAAGCGTTGGTCTGCCATTGAGAGGGAGGCCTTTGCTGTGGTCTGGGCTCTGAAGAAGTTGAGGCCATACCTGTTTGGCACTCACTTCATTGTTCAGACAGACCACAAACCTCTAGTTTGGCTAAAACAAATGAAAGGTGAAAATCCTAAATTGTTGAGGTGGTCCATATCCCTACAGGGAATGGACTATACAGTGGAACATAGACCTGGGAGTAGCCACTCCAATGCAGATGGACTCTCCAGATATTTCCACTTAGACAATGAAGACTCATCAGGTCATGGCTAGTCTTATTGTCCTTCGTTTGGGGGGGGTTGTGTAGGAAAGTACCATCTTGCCTGGCATGTTACCCCCATTTTTCACTGTATATATGTTGTTTTAGTTGTATGTGTCACTGGGACCCTGGTAACCCAGGACCCCAGTGCTCATAAGTGTGCCTGAATGTGTTACCTGTGTAGTGACTAACTGTCTCACTGAGGCTCTGCTAATCAGAACCTCAGTGGTTATGCTCTCTCATTTCTTTCCAAATTGTCACTAACAGGCTAGTGACCATTTTTACCAATTTACATTGGCTTACTGGAACACCCTTATAATTCCCTAGTATATGGTACTGATGTACCCAGGGTATTGGGGTTCCAGGAGATCCCTATGGGCTGCAGCATTTCTTTTGCCACCCATAGGGAGCTCTGACAATTCTTACACAGGCCTGCCACTGCAGCCTGAGTGAAATAACGTCCACGTTATTTCACAGCCATTTTACACTGCACTGAAGTAACTTATAAGTCACCTATATGTCTAACCTTTACCTGGTAAAGGTTAGGTGCAAAGTTACTTAGTGTGAGGGCACCCTGGCACTAGCCAAGGTGCCCCCACATTGTTCAGAGCCAATTCCCTGAACTTTGTGAGTGCGGGGACACCATTACACGCTTGCACTACATTTAGGTCACTACCTATATGTAGCTTCACAATGGTAACTCCGAATATGGCCATGTAACATGTCTATGATCATGGAATTGCCCCCTCTATGCCATCCTGGCATAGTTGGCACAATCCCATGATCCCAGTGGTCTGTAGCACAGACCCTGGTACTGCCAAACTGCCCTTCCTGGGGTTTCACTGCAGCTGCTGCCAACCCCTCAGACAGGCATCTGCCCTCCTGGGGTCCAGCCAGGCCTGGCCCAGGATGGCAGAACAAAGAACTTCCTCTGAGAGAGGGTGTGACACCCTCTCCCTTTGGAAAATGGGGTGAAGGCAGGGGAGGAGTAGCCTCCCCCAGCCTCTGGAAATGCTTTGTTGGGCACAGATGTGCCCAATTCTGCATAAGCCAGTCTACACCGGTTCAGGGGACCCCTTAGCCCTGCTCTGGCGTGAAACTGGACAAAGGAAAGGGGAGTGACCACTCCCCTGACCTGCACCTCCCCTGGGAGGTGTCCAGAGCTCCTCCAGTGTGCTCCAGACCTCTGCCATCTTGGAAACAGAGGTGCTGCTGGCACACTGGACTGCTCTGAGTGGCCAGTGCCACCAGGTGACGTCAGAGACTCCTTGTGATAGGCTCCTTCAGGTGTTGCTAGCCTATCCTCTCTCCTAAGTAGCCAAACCCTCTTTTCTGGCTATTTAGGGTCTCTGTCTCTGGGGAAACTTCAGATAACGAATGCAAGAGCTCATCCGAGTTCCTCTGCATCTCTCTCTTCACCTTCTGATAAGGAATCGACTGCTGACCGCGCTGGAAGCCTGCAAACCTGCAACATAGTAGCAAAGACGACTACTGCAACTCTGTAACGCTGATCCTGCCGCCTTCTCGACTGTTTTCCTGCTTGTGCATGCTGTGGGGGTAGTCTGCCTCCTCTCTGCACCAGAAGCTCCGAAGAAATCTCCCGTGGGTCGACGGAATCTTCCCCCTGCAACTGCAGGCACCAAAAAGCTGCATTACCGGTCCCTTGGGTCTCCTCTCAGCACGACGAGCGAGGTCCCTCGAATCCAGCGACTCTGTCCAAGTGACCCCCACAGTCCAGTGACTCTTCAGTCCAAGTTTGGTGGAGGTAAATCCTTGCCTCACCTCGCTGGGCTGCATTGCTGGGAACCGCGACTTTGCAGCTACTCCGGCCCCTGTGCACTTTCGGTGGAAATCCTTTGTGCACAGCCAAGCCTGGATCCACGGCACTCTAACCTGCATTGCACGACTTTCTAAGTTGGTCTCCAGCGACGTGGGACTCCTTTGTGCAACTTCGGCAAGCACCGTTTCACGCATCCTCGTAGTGCCTGTTTCTGGCACTTGTGTGGGTGCTACCGGCTTCAGAGAGGGCTCTTTGTCTTGCTCGACGTCCCTTCTCTCTGTTGGTCTAATTTGCGACCTCCTGGTCCCTCCTGGGCCTCAGCAGCGTCCAAAAACGCTAGCCGCACGATTTGCAGCTAGCAAGGCTTGTTGACGTTCTTTCGGCGGGAAAACACTTCTGCACGACTCTCCACGGCGAGAGGCATCGGTCTACCAAAGGGAAAGTCTCTAGCCCTTTTCGTTCCTGCAGAAACCTCAGCTTCTTCTGTCCAGTAGAAGCTTCTTTGCACCCGCAGCTGGCATTTCCTGGGCATCTGCCCATCTCCGACTTGCTTGTGACTTTTGGACTTGGTCCCCTTGTTCCACAGGTACCCTAGATTGGAAATCCAGAGTTGTTGCATTGCTGGTTTGTGTCTTTCCTGCATTATTCCTCTAACACGACTTCTTTGTCCTTAGGGGAACTTTAGTGCACTTTGCACTCACTTTTCAGGGTCTTGGGGAGGGTTATTTTTCTAACTCTCACTATTTTCTAATAGTCCCAGCGACCCTCTACAAGGTCACATAGGTTTGGGGTCCATTCGTGGTTCGCATTCCACTTTTGGAGTATATGGTTTGTGTTGCCCCTATCCCTATGTTTCCCCATTGCATCCTATTGTAACTATACATTGTTTGCACTGTTTTCTAAGACTATACTGCATATTTTTGCTATTGTGTATATATATCTTGTGTATATTTCCTATCCTCTCACTGAGGGTACACTCTAAGATACTTTGGCATATTGTCATAAAAATAAAGTACCTTTATTTTTAGTATAACTGTGTATTGTGTTTTCTTATGATATTGTGCATATGACACTAAGTGGTACTGTAGTAGCTTCACACGTCTCCTAGTTCAGCCTAAGCTGCTCTGCTAAGCTACCATTATCTATCAGCCTAAGCTGCTAGACACCCTATACACTAATAAGGGATAACTGGGCCTGGTGCAAGGTGCAAGTACCCCTTGGTACTCACTACAAGCCAGTCCAGCCTCCTACAACGATACCACTATTGTATACAAAACTGTACGGAAAGAAAAAATTAAACATAAAAAGCATTCCAAACATCGAAAATCTACTGCCTACCTTAGAACTACCTCCAACAACTATTTCTGCATTAAAAATACCATAAAACATACTGTAAAAAAAATTATAATTCCACTTACCCGAACGAGGTCTCAGCTTCCGTCCTGTCTTGACCGCGACGCTGCTCCGACTGAAAACAGAAGACGTCAAACAAGGTAAACAGGGAAGAGCACTAAAAATAGCCCCTTCTGTGCCGCGGACGTAGTGATTACGTCCCGTGGCACAGTGCTCCTGTGCCGAGGACGTAACCATTACGTCCTCGGCCAAGAGGGAGTGCTAGTGCTCCCTCCGTGGGGTTTCCCCCACCCCCCCAAGGCGGGGATGGAAGGGGAAGACCTTCCCCTTCCATCCCCCCTGCCCCACCCACCCCCCGTAATGACGATTGCGTGCTGACATCATTACCCACTGCCGGTCGCACTGGAAGCCATTTGCTTCCAGTGCGACGAAAGGAGAAACAGGTGAGTTTCTCCTCCGGCGGGTGGGGGGTTTGGGACAAAGAGGCACCGTGGGAAAGGAAAGGCTTTTCCTTTCTCCGGTGTCTCTTTGAGCATTCCTGCTGCCCGATCGCATTGCAATCGGGCAGCAGGAATGCCCACTAGACGCCAGGGATTTATTTTTTTTGTACATGTTTAAGCGTTTGGGAGCGGCCCCTTGGGCAAGGGTCGCTCCCATTTGGGGGCATGTTTATGTTGCCCATTTCTGCCCCCGAGGAGGGCAGATCGGCCTATTATTTTTAGGCCGATCTGCCCCCAAGGAGGGCAGAATCCACTAGACACCAGGGATTTTTTTTTTTTTTGTATAAAATGTTTACGTGTTTGGGAGCGGCGCCTTGGGCAAGGGTCGCTCCCTTTTGGGGGAATGTTTATTGTGGCCATTTCTGCCTCCCTTGGGGGCAGATCGGCCTATAATTTTTAGGCTGATCTGCCCCCAAGGGGGGCAGAAGCCACTTAGACACCAGGGATAGTGTGTGTGTGTGTGTGTGTGTGTGTTAGTGGAGGGGGGGCAACCCCTTGGGCAAGGGTTACCTCCCTTTGGGGGCACGTGTACCAAGGCCATTTCTGACCTCCTTGGGGACAGATCGGCCTATTATTTTTAGGCTCATCTGCCCCCAAAGGGGGGCAGAAACCACTATTAACATTTTCCAAATTAAAAAATATATATATTTTATCAATTTTTAAAAATGAAAAAAACAAAGTACAATTAATAAAAAATATATATATTTTGAAGTTTTACATATTTACAATTAATATTCTACTCTACAAAATACTATTATAATAAACATTTAAATATAAATATTAAAACATAACTATTTTGAAATTAAAAAATATAAAAAAAATTAACACAGAAAAGCTAAAAAAATAAATAAAAATAAAATTCACCTTTATTAAAAAAAAAAATGTCAGTATCAATACACTCCCAAATCATTATCCCTCAATAAACAGTATCCCATCCCTGAAAAAACAAATTACACCAATATAAAAAATACCCAAGGGTATAAATAAATACCTGAGTATTAATACACTTCACCACCCATAACCTCTACATCCCATATATCCCGCCCCTAATTCTACTCATAGTTTTAATAAAATAATACAAAATTTCCCCAAGTATATAAAATAATACCTGAGTATTAATATACTTCCCACCCATAACCCCTAGATCCCAAATATCCCATCCATTATACCACAGATTGTTTATAAAAAAACAAATACAAAATAACCCAAGTGTACAAATTAATATCCAAGTACTAATACACTTTCCCACCCATAACCCCTGCATCCCATATATCCCACCCCTAATCCTGCAACATAATACAAAAAAAAAATACACAATTAGTCAAATGTGTAAATTAATACTTCAGTATTAATACACTTCCCCACCCATAACCCCTGTATCCCACGTATCCCGCCCCTAACTACACACCATGTTTTTAAAACATACAACAATAAAATACCCAAAAGTATAAATTAACACTTCAGTATTAATAAACTTCCCTACCCAAAACCCTTGCATCCAATATATCCCATCCCTTCCTCTGCAGCATATTTTTAAAAACAGAATAAAAATTTACTGTAGTTTATAAATTAATACCTAAGTATTTATACACTTCCCCACCCATAACCCCTCCATCTCATCTTACCCATCCCTTATTTCGCAGTTTATTTTTAAAAAATAAATAAAAAATTACCCAAGTGTATAAAACAATACCTGAATATTAATATACTTCCCACCCATAACCCCTACATCCCATATATCCCATCCGTTATCCCACAGCTGCACTGGCAGGCCTGTGTAAGAATTGTCAGAGCTCCATATGGGTGGCAAAAGAAATGCTGCAGCCCATAGGGATCTCCTGGAACCCCAATACGCTTGGTACCTCAGTACCCTACACTGGGGAATTATATGGGTGTACCAGTATGCCAATGTGAATTGGTAAATTTAGTCACTAGCCTGTTAGTGACAAATTTGGAAAGCAGAGAGAGCATAACCACTGAGGTTCTGGTTAGAAGAGCCTCAGTGAGACAGTTAGGCATCACACAGGGAACACATACAGGGCACATACTTATGAGCACTGGGGCCCTGCCTTGCAGGGTTCCAGTGACACATAGACTAAAACAACATATATACAGTGAAATATGGGGGTAACATGCCAGGCAAGATGGTACTTTCCTACAGCGCCCCCTCTGTCTCCTCCTCCAAGGGGCGACATCCTGGTCCTTCCTTGACCCCAGCAGCACCCAAAAACCTCTACCGCAACCCTTGCAGCTAGCAAGGCTTGTTTGCAGTATTTCTGCATGGAAACACTTCTGCAACATCCAGCACACCTTGGGACATCTTCCATCCACAGAAGAAGTTCCTAGCCCTTTTTGTTGTTGCAGAATCTTTGGCTTCTTCCACCCGGAGGCAGCCCTTTTGCGCCTTCATCCGGGGTTTCCTGGGCTCCTGCCCCCCGGGCACTATCGCGACTCTTGAACTTGGTCCCCTTGCCTTGCAGGTCCTCACATCCAGGAATCCGTCTTCAGTGTTTTGCTGGTGCTTGTGGTTCTTGCAGAATCCCCCTATCACGACTATTGTGTCTTTCTGGGTTAGTAGGGTAACTTTACTCCTACTTTCTAGGGTCTTGGGGTGGGGTATTTTGGACACCCTTACTGTTTTCTCACAGTACCAGCGACCCTCTGCAATCTCCCATAGGTCTGGGGTCCATTCGTGATTCGCATTCCACTTTTGGAGTATATGGTTTGTGTTGCCCCTCGACCTATGTCTCCCTATTGCATCCTATTGTGATTCTACATTGTTTGCACTACTTTTCTTACTGTTACTTTGCTGTTTTGGGTTTGTGTACATATAATTTGTGTATATTACTTACCTTCTAAGTGAGGGTACTCTCGGAGATACTTTTGTCATATTGTCACAAAAATAAAGTACCTTTATTTTTAGTAACTCTGAGTATTTTGTTTTCTTATGATATTGTGCTATATGATATAAGTGGTATAGTAGGAGCTTTGCATGTCTCCCAGTTCAGCCTAAGCTGCTTTGCCATAGCTACCTTCTATCAGCCTAAGCTGCTAGAAACACCTCTATTCTACTAATAATGGAAAACTGGACCTGGCACAGGGTGTAAGTACCACAAGGTACCCAGTATAAGCCAGATCAGCCTCCTACATTTGTGGCAGCGGTGGGATAAGTACTTGTAACTGCTTTACCACTTTGTCATTTGGTGCTTTTCATAAGAAAATCATATACCAAATAGTGCAGTATTTGTACACTTAACCAAACTGTTTACTTTTCTACTCTGAAACTTTTAACAAAGTTTCTGAAAAGTATTGAAAAGTTCTAAAAGTTTTCCCAATGTTTGAAAAAGTTTTTTCTCTGTGCTTTCTAAAGTTCTAAAACTTTTTCTCTCACTATCCTTAAACCTTTTTCTATCATGTCTGTAGTAGAGCCCACTCCCAAAACTGTTAATGTAACATATGAGAGTTTGAACTATGAAAGTTTGAGGGGTCTCTGCCTGGATAGAGGTTTGAGTATAGGTAAGAATCCTACAAAAGAGTTTCTCTTTAACATGCTCATTGTAGATGACCAGAACCAGTCTGGCCCATCTCAGGAGAGGTTAGAAAAAGGGGAAGCTTCCCAGTCAGACTAAGAGGAGTTCCCTGGAGAAGCTGGGAAGGGTTCTTACAAGGTCCTGCCCCCTAGAAGGGCATCTAGTGACACTGGTAGTGTTAGAGGGTCCCACACCAGTAGGGCATCTTTCACCCCTAAAGGCCAGGTTACTAGGGTCCAGACAGTTAGGGCCAAGTCTCCCTCTGAAACATCCCACATTTCCTCTGTGTCTAAACATTCCCAACCCACCCACCCTGAGGATAACTTAATGGAAAGGGAACCCAGAAAGCTGAGGGTAGAAGAGACCAGACTGAAGCGTAAACAGCAGCAGCTGGCCTTAGCTAGGGAATCCCTAGACATAGAGAGGGAAAGTCAGAGGTTGGGGTTAGTTCCCCATGGTGGCAGCAGCAGTGTTTCTAACAGCAATCCTATGGGAGAGCAAGATTCCAGGAATCTGCATAAGATAGTCCCCCCTTACAAGGAGGGGGATGACATTAATAAGTGGTTTGCTGCACTTGAGCGGGCTTGTATGGTACAGTTGGTCCTTCAAAGGCAGTGGGCTGCTATCTTGTGGCTATCTTTCACTGGAAAGGGTAGGGATAGGCTCCTTACTGTCAGAGAAATTGATGCTAATAATTAGAAAGCTTTGAAGGATGCACTCTTGGATGGATTTGGCTTAACCACTGAACAATACAGGATTAAGTTCGGAGACACCAGAAAAGAGTCCTCTCAAGACTGGACAGATTTTGTTGACTGTTCAGTGAAGGCCTTGGAGGGTTGGTTGCATGGCAGTAAAGTATCTGACTATGAAAGCCTGTATAATCTTATTCTGAGAGCATATTCTTAACAATTGTGTGTCTGACTTGTTGCACCAATACCTAGTGGACTCTGATCTGACCTCTCCCCAAGAATTGGGAAAGAAGGCAGACAAATGGGTCAGAACAAGGGTGTACAGAAAAGTTCATACAGGGAGTGACAAGGATGGCAAGAAGAAGGATGGTAAGTCTTCTGAGAAGGGTGGGGACAAAAGTAAACATTCTGAGTCTTAATAAGGCCCACAAAAATCCTCTGGGGTGGTGGGTCCAAATCCTTTTCTAACAATCAGAAAAGGCCTTGGTGTTATTTGCGCAAAGTCAAAGGCCACTGGGCAAGTGATTCTACTTGCGCAAAGAAAAACACCAAACCTCCCACCACCACAACCCCTGCTGCAACCTCTAGGGCCCCTAGTAATAACAGTGGTGGTGGGAAATCTACTACTAATAGCCAATCCAAGGGTGAAGCTGGGCTCACTATTGGCAATGTAGTTGGGGTTGGTCTAGTTAGGGAGACCACAGAGGCTGTTTTAGTCTCTGATGGATGCATTGATTTTGCCCCCTTGGTTGCTTGTCCCCTTATTATGTGTAAATACAAGCAACTTCCCCTAATCAATGGTGTTGAGGCCTACGGGACACAGGAGCCAGTGTAACTATGGTGATAGAAAAACTGGTCCACCATGATCAACACCTACTTGGTCAGCAGTACCAAGTAACCAATGCTCATAAGAACACTCTTAGCCACCGCATGGCTGTTGTGAATCTCAACTTGGTGGGGGTTACTGGTCCAAAGAAAGTTGTGGTAGCCACTGATTTACCTGTAGATTGTCTACTAGGAAACGATTTGCAAACATCAGCTTGGGCAGAAGTGGAGGCTCATCCAGCAATGCTGGGCATCCCTGGGCATATTTATACTTTGACAAGGGCTCAGGCCAAAAAGCAAAAAGCAAAAAGGAGAGGGAAACTTGGATCCGGGAACAATGGAACAAGTGCTCCCTAAAGCTAGGGGTAGAAAGGGTAAATCCCTACCCACTATCCCTCCCTCTACAAATGATACCCCGTTTTGAGGGAGAGGAATCCTCTCCCTGTGCAGAACCTACACCAGAGGAGCTGGCAGCAGACACTGCTGAGCTTTTGGGTGCAGGGGGGCCTGCCAGGGAAGAGCTGAGTGTGGCACTGTAGGAAAGTACCATCTTGCCTGGCATGTTACCCCCATTTTTCACTGCATAGATGTTGTTTTAGTTGTATGTGTCACTGGGACCCTGGTAACCCAGGGCCCCAGTGCTCATAAGTGTGCCTGAATGTGTTACCTGTGTAGTGACTAACTGTCTCACTGAGGCTCTGCTAACCAGAACCTCAGTGGTTATGCTCTCTCATTTCTTTCCAAATTGTCACTGACAGGCTAGTGACCATTTTTACCAATTTACATTGGCTGACTGGAACACCCTTATAATTCCCTAGTATATGGTACTGAGGTACCCAGGGTATTGGGGTTCCAGGAGATCCCTATGGGCTGCAGCATTTCTTTTGCCACCCATAGGGAGCTCTGACAATTCTTACACAGGCCTGCCACTGCAGCCTGAGTGAAATAACGTCCACGTTATTTCACAGCCATTTTACACTGCACTTAAGTAACTTATAAGTCACCTATATGTCTAACCTTTACCTGGTAAAGGTTAGGTGCAAAGTTACTTAGTGTGAGGGCACCCTGGCACTAGCCAAGGTGCCCCCACATTGTTCAGAGCCAATTCCCTGAACTTTGTGAGTGCGGGGACACCATTACACGCGTGCACTACATATAGGTCACTACCTATATGTAGCTTCACAATGGTAACTCCGAATATGGCCATGTAACATGTCTATGATCATGGAATTGCCCCCTCTATGCCATCTTGGCATAGTTGGCACAATCCCTTGATCCCAGTTGTCTGTAGCACAGACCCTGGTACTGCCAAACTGCCCTTCCTGGGGTTTCACTGCAGCTGCTGCTGCTGCCAACCCCTCAGACAGGCAGCTGCCCTCCTGGGGTCCAGCCAGGCCTGGCCCAGGATGGCAGAACAAAGAACTTCCTCTGAGAGAGGGTGTGACACCCTCTCCCTTTGGAAAATGGTGTGAAGGCAGGGGAGGAGTAGCCTCCATCAGCCTCTGGAAATGCTTTGTTGGGCACAGATGTGCCCAATTCTGCATAAGCCAGTCTACACCGGTTCAGGGACCCCTTAGCCCCTGCTCTGGCGCGAAACTGGACAAAGGAAAGGGGAGTGACCACTCCCCTGACCTGCACCTCCCCTGGGAGGTGTCCAGAGCTCCTCCAGTGTGCTCCAGACCTCTGCCATCTTGGAAACAGAGGTGCTGCTGGCACACTGGACTGCTCTGAGTGGCCAGTGCCACCAGGTGACGTCAGAGACTCCTGCTGATAGGCTCCTTCAGGTGTTAGTAGCCTATCCTCTCTCCTAGGTAGCCAAACCCTCTTTTCTGGCTATTTAGGGTCTCTGTCTCTGGGGAAACTTCAGATAACGAATGCAAGAGCTCATCCGAGTTCCTCTGCATCTCTCTCTTCACCTTCTGATAAGGAAACGACTGCTGACCGCGCTGGAAGCCTGCAAACCTGCAACATAGTAGCAAAGACGACTACTGCAACTCTGTAACGCTGATCCTGCCGCCTTCTCGACTGTTTTCCTGCTTGTGCATGCTGTGGGGGTAGCCTGCCTCCTCTCTGCACCAGAAGCTCCGAAGAAATCTCCCGTGGGTCGACAGAATCTTCCCCCTGCAACCGCAGGCACCAAAAAGCTGCATCACTGGTCCCTTGGGTCTCCTCTCAGCACGACGAGCGAGGTCCCTGGAATCCAGTGACGCTGTCCAAGTGACTCCCACAGTCCAGTGACTCTTCAGCCCAAGTTTGGTGGAGGTAAGTCCTTGCCTCACCTCGCTGGGCTGCATTGCTGGGAACCGCGACTTTGCAGCTACTCCGGCCCCTGTGCACTTCCGGCGGAAATCCTTTGTGCACAGCCAAGCCTGGGTCCACGGCACTCTAACCTGCATTGCACGACTTTCGAAGTTGGTCTCCGGCGACGTGGGACTCCTTTGTGCAACTTCGGCGAGCACCGTTTCACGCATCCTCGTAGTGCCTGTTTCTGGCACTTCTCCGGGTGCTACCTGCTTCAGTGAGGGCTCTTTGTCTTGCTCGATGTCCCTTCTCTCTTCAGGTCCAATTTGCGACCTCCTGGTCCCTCCTGGGCCCTAGCAGCGTCCAAAAATGCCAAACGCACGATTTGCACCTAGCAAGGCTTGTTGGCGGGAAAACACTTCTGCACGACTCTCCAAGGCGATAGGAATCTGTCCACCAAAGGGGAAGTCTCTAGCCATTTTTGTTCCTGCAGAAACCTCAGCTTCTTTTGTCCAGTCGAAGCTTCTTTGCACCCGCAGCTGGCATTTCCTGGGCATCTGCCCATCTCCGACTTGCTTGTGACTTTTGGACTTGGTCCCCTTGTTCCACAGGTACCCTAGATTAGAAATCCACAGTTGTTGCATTGCTGGTTTGTGTCTTTCCTGCATTATTCCTCTAACACGACTTCTTTGTCCTTAGGGGAACTTTAGTGCACTTTGCACTCACTTTTCAGGGTCTTGGGGAGGGTTATTTTTCTAACTCTCACTATTTTCTAATAGTCCCAGCAACCCTCTACAAGGTCACATAGGTTTGGGGTCCATTCGTGGTTCGCATTCCACTTTTGGAGTATATGGTTTGTGTTGCCCCTATCCCTATGTTTCCCCATTGCATCCTATTGTAACTATACATTGTTTGCACTGTTTTCTAAGACTATACTGCATATTTTTGCTATTGTGTATATATATATCTTGTGTATATTTCCTATCCTCTCACTGAGGGTACACTCTAAGATACTTTGGCATATTGTCATAAAAATAAAGTACCTTTATTTTTAGTATAACTGTGTATTGTGTTTTCTTATGATATTGTGCATATGACACTAAGTGGTACTGTAGTAGCTTCACACGTCTCCTAGTTCAGCCTAAGCTGCTCTGCTAAGCTACCATTATCTATCAGCCTAAGCTGCTAGACACCCTATACACTAATAAGGGATAACTGGGCCTGGTGCAAGGTGCAAGTACCCCTTGGTACTCACTACAAGCCAGTCCAGCCTCCTACATTGGTTGTGCAGTGGTGGGATAAGTGCTTGAGACTACTTACCACTCTTGTCATTGTACTTTTCATAAGAGAAAAATATACAAAACAAGGTCAGTGTATATACACATAGCCAAAAAGTTTTGCATTTCCTCTTTTCACTCTTTTCTAAGTGCTGAAAAGTGCTTCTAAACTTTCAAAAAGTTCTTAAAAGTTTAAAAAGTTTTTTTCTGTCTTTCCAAAAAAGTTCTGAAAACTTTTTTCTCTTTTTCTATCACTTTAACTCTCTCTAAAAAATGTCTGGCACAGGCCAAAGTGTTGATCTGTCCAAACTTGCATATGACAACCTTAGCTGGAAAAGAGCAAGGAGTCTCTGTATAGAGAGAGGTTTGAGTGTAGGGAAGAATCCTTCCTTGGAACTGTTACTTAACATGCTTAGAGAACAGGATAAGGCCATAGGTGCCCCATCTGTTGAAAAAGTACCTAATAGTTCCCAATCTGATTCAGGGACTCCCCCAGGAAAAGATTCAGGAAAGAAACTTCCTAGCCTGCCCATTACTAGACAATCTAGCATAGATGGTAATGATGATGAGCCACACCAAATAAATAGTGTTGTCTCACATCATAGCAAAAGCATTTATTCTCACCATACTGGTAGTAATGTTTCTGTAAACCAAGCTGTTAGGGTGCCTTCTGTAAGGGACAGGTCTCCTTCTGTTCATTCCCATCATAGCTCTGTTTCTAGAAATGTCCCTCCCACCAACCCTGATGACAGAATGTTAGAGAGGGAACTCAATAAGTTGAGGGTGGAACAAACCAGACTGAAGCTTAAAAAGCAACAGCTGGATTTGGATAGACAGTCTTTTGAATTAGAGAAGGAAAGACAGAAGTTGGGTTTAGATACCCATGGTGGCAGCAGCAGTATTCCCCATAGTCATCCTGCAAAAGAGCATGATTCCAGGAATCTGCACAAGATAGTTCCCCCTTATAAGGAGGGGGATGACATTAACAAGTGGTTTGCTGCACTTGAGAGGGCCTGTGTTGTACAGGATGTCCCTCAAAGGCAGTGGGCTGCTATCCTATGGCTATCATTTAGTGGAAAAGGTAGGGATAGGCTCCTTACTGTGAAAGAAAATGATGCTAATAATTTCCAAGTTCTTAAGAATGCACTCCTGGATGGTTATGGCTTAACCACTGAACAGTACAGGATAAAGTTCAGAGAGACCAAAAAGGAGTCTTCACAAGACTGGGTTGATTTCATTGACCAGGCAGTGAAGGCCTTGGAGGGGTGGTTACATGGCAGTAAAGTTACTGATTATGACAGCCTGTATAACTTGATCCTGAGAGAGCATATTCTTAATAATTGTGTGTCTGATTTGTTGCACCAGTACTTGGTGGACTCTGATCTGACCTCTCCCCAAGAATTGGGAAAGAAGGCAGACAAATGGGTCAGAACAAGAGTGAACAGAAAAGTTCATACAGGGGGTGACAAAGATGGCAACAAAAAGAAGGATGGTAAGTCTTCTGACAAGGGTGGGGACAAATCTAAAAATGAGTCTTCATCAGGCCCACAAAAACACTCTGGTGGGGGTGGTGGGTCCAAATCCTCCTTTAATCAGAACAAGGAAAAGAAACCATGGTGCTATTTATGTAAAATAAAAGGCCATTGGACAACAGATCCCAGTTGTCCAAAGAAAGGCACCACTGCTCCTACCACTACAACCCCTACTGCTACACCTAGTGTCCCTACTAATAGCAGTGGTGGTGGGAGCAAACCTACTAATAGCCAATCCAAGGGAGTAGCTGGGCTCACTTTTGGTAATTTAGTTGGGGTTGGTCTAATTAGGGAGACCACAGAGGCTACTTTAGTCTCTGAAGGGGCTATTGATTTAGCCACTTTGGTTGCTTGCCCCCATAACTTGGAGAAGTACAAGCAACTAACCCTAATAAATGGTGTTGAGGTCCAGGCCTACAGGGACACAGGTAGTGGAGGCCCATGCAGCAATGCTGGGCATCCCAGGGCATATTTTTGCTTTGACAAGGGCTCAGGCCAAAAAGCAAAAAGGACAGGGAAGCTTGGATCCTGGAACAATGGCCCAAGTGCTCCCTAAAGCTAGGGCTAGTAGAAGCAAACCACTTCCTACTATCCCTCCCTCTACAGTGGATTCTACTTCTGAGGAAGAAGAATTCCCTCCCTGTGCAGAACCTACACCAGAGGAGCTGGAAGCAGACACTGCTGAGCTTTTGGGTGAAGGGGGGCCTGCCAGAGAGGAGCTGAGTGTGGCACAGCAAACCTGTCCCACATTAGAGGGTCTCAGACAGCAAGCTGTCAAACAGGCTAATGGGGATGTCAGTGACTCTCACAGAGTTTACTGGGAGGACAACCTCTTGTACACTGAGCATAGGGATCCTAAACCTGGAGCTGCCAGGAGATTAGTGATTCCTCAGGAGTACAGAAAGTTCCTCCTAACACTGGCACATGACATTCCCTTAGCTGGGCACCTAGGACAAATGAAAACTTGGGACAGGCTTGTTCCCCTGTTTCATTGGCCTAGGATGTCTGAGGACACAAAGGAATTTTGTAAGTCCTGTGAAACCTGTCAAGCCAGTGGCAAGACAGGTGGCACACCAAAGGCACCCCTTATTCCACTGCCTGTGGTTGGGGTTCCCTTTGAAAGGGTAGGGGTTGACATAGTTGGCCCACTTGACCCTCCTACTGCTTCAGGCAACAGGTTTATCTTGGTGGTAGTGGACCATGCCACAAGATATCCTGAAGCTATTCCTTTAAGGACCACTACAGCTCCTGCGGTGGCAAAGGCCCTCCTGGGAATATTTTCCAGGGTGGGCTTCCCAAAGGAAGTAGTATCAGACAGAGGAAGCAATTTCATGTCTGCATACTTAAAGGCCATGTGGAAGGAGTGTGGTGTAACGTACAAGTTCACAACACCCTATCATCCACAAACAAATGGACTGGTGGAGAGATTTAATACAACTCTCAAAGGCATGATTATGGGTCTCCCTGAAAAACTCCGCAGGAGATGGGATATCCTTCTACCATGCCTCCTTTTTGCCTACAGGGAGGTACCCCAGAAAGGAGTGGGCTTCAGCCCCTTTGAACTTCTTTTTGGACACCCTGTTACGGGTCCACTCACACTTGTAAAGGAGGGTTGGGAACAACCTTTAAAAGCTCCTAAGCAGGATATTGTGGATTATGTACTTGGCCTCAGATCAAGGATGGCTGAGTACATGAAAAAGGCCAGTAAAAACCTTCAGGCCAGCCAAGAGCTCCAGAAGCAATGGCATGATCAGAAGGCTGTTTTGGTTCAGTACCAACCAGGGCAGAAAGTGTGGGTCTTGGAGCCTGTGGCCCCAAGAGCACTCCAAGACAAATGGAGTGGGCCCCACACAATTGTTGAAAAGAAGGGTGAAGTCACCTACTTGGTTGACTTAGGCACTGCCAGGAGTCCCCTTAGGGTGCTCCATGTCAACCGCCTGAAACCCTACTATGACAGGGCTGATCTCACCCTGCTCATGGCAACAGATGAGGGACAGGAAGAAGATAGTGATCCTCTACCTGATCTCTTCTCTTCCACAGATCAAGATGCTCTTGTGGAAGGTGTAGTTTTGGCTGATTGTCTTACTGCTGAGCAGAAAGACAATTGCATAAATCTCCTAGGACAATTTTCAGAACTCTTCTCTACTGTGCCAGGCACCACTTCTTGGTGTGAGCACACTATAGATACTGGAGACAGTTTACCTGTCAAAAGTAAGATCTATAGGCAGCCTGACCATGTCAGGGACTGCATAAAGCAAGAAGTTCAGAAAATTTTGGAACTAGGAGTGGTTGAGCACTCTGACAGTCCATGGGCTTCTCCTGTGGTACTGGTACCAAAACCCAATTCTAAAGATGGAAAGAAAGAAATGCGGTTTTGTGTAGACTATAGAGGTCTCAACTTGGTAACCAAAACTGATGCTCACCCTATACCCAGGGCAGATGAGCTTATAGATACACTGGCATCTGCCAAGTATCTAAGCACTTTTGATTTGACTGCAGGGTATTGGCAGATCAAATTATCAGAAGATGCTAAACCTAAGACTGCATTTTCTACCATTGGAGGACATTACCAGTTTACTGTAATGCCTTTTGGTTTGAAAAATGCACCTGCCACTTTTCAGAGGTTGGTGAACACAGTCCTGCAAGGGCTGGAAGCTTTCAGTGCAGCATATTTGGACGATATAGCTGTCTTTAGCTCCAGCTGGGATGATCACCTGGTCCACCTATGGAAAGTTTTGGAGGCCCTGCAAAAGGCAGGCCTCACTATCAAGGCTTCAAAGTGCCAGATAGGGCAGGGTAAGGTGGTTTATCTGGGACACCTTGTTGGTGGGGAACAGATTGCACCACTTCAGGGGAAAATCCAAACTATTATTGATTGGGTTCCCCCTACCACTCAGACTCAGGTGAGAGCCTTCCTAGGCCTCACTGGGTATTACAGGAGGTTCATTAAGAACTATGGCTCCATTGCAGCCCCTCTTAATGACCTCACATCCAAGAAAATGCCTAAAAAGGTATTATGGACAGCAAACTGTCAGAAAGCTTTTGAGGAGCTGAAGCAGGCCATGTGCTCTGCACCTGTCCTGAAAAGCCCTTGTTACTCTAAAAAATTCTATGTCCAAACTGATGCATCTGAATTAGGAGTAGGGGCAGTCCTATCACAACTTAATTCTGAGGGCCAGGATCAACCTGTTGCTTTTATTAGTAGGAGGTTGACCCCTAGAGAAAAGCGTTGGTCTGCCATTGAGATGGAGGCCTTTGCTGTGGTCTGGGCTCTGAAGAAGTTGAGGCCATACCTGTTTGGCACTCACTTCATTGTTCAGACAGACCACAAACCTCTACTTTGGCTAAAACAAATGAAAGGTGAAAATCCTAAATTGTTGAGGTGGTCCATATCCCTACAGGGAATGGACTATACAGTGGAACATAGACCTGGGAGTAGCCACTCCAATGCAGATGGACTCTCCAGATATTTCCACTTAGACAATGAAGACTCATCAGGTCATGGCTAGTCTTATTGTCCTTCGTTTGGGGGGGGGTTGTGTAGGAAAGTACCATCTTGCCTGGCATGTTACCCCCATTTTTCACTGTATAGATGTTGTTTTAGTTGTATGTGTCACTGGGACCCTGGTAACCCAGGGCCCCAGTGCTCATAAGTGTGCCTGAATGTGTTACCTGTGTAGTGACTAACTGTCTCACTGAGGCTCTGCTAACCAGAACCTCAGTGGTTATGCTCTCTCATTTCTTTCCAAATTGTCACTAACAGGCTAGTGACCATTTTTACCAATTTACATTGGCTGACTGGAACACCCTTATAATTCCCTAGTATATGGTACTGAGGTACCCAGGGTATTGGGGTTCCAGGAGATCCCTATGGGCTGCAGCATTTCTTTTGCCACCCATAGGGAGCTCTGACAATTCTTACACAGGCCTGCCACTGCAGCCTGAGTGAAATAACGTCCACGTTATTTCACAGCCATTTTACACTGCACTTAAGTAACTTATAAGTCACCTATATGTCTAACCTTTACCTGGTAAAGGTTAGGTGCAAAGTTACTTAGTGTGAGGGCACCCTGGCACTAGCCAAGGTGCCCCCACATTGTTCAGAGCCAATTCCCTGAACTTTGTGAGTGCGGGGACACCATTACACGCGTGCACTACATATAGGTCACTACCTATATGTAGCTTCACAATGGTAACTCCGAATATGGCCATGTAACATGTCTATGATCATGGAATTGCCCCCTCTATGCCATCCTGGCATTGTTGGTACAATTCCATGATCCCAGTGGTCTGTAGCACACACCCTGGTACTGCCAAACTGCCCTTCCTGGGGTTTCACTGCAGCTGCTGCTGCTGCCAACCCCTCAGACAGGCAGCTGCCCTCCTGGGGTCCAGCCAGGCCTGGCCCAGGATGGCAGAACAAAGAACTTCCTCTGAGAGAGGGTGTGACACCCTCTCCCTTTGGAAAATGGTGTGAAGGCAGGGGAGGAGTAGCCTCCCCCAGCCTCTGGAAATGCTTTGTTGGGCACAGATGTGCCCAATTCTGCATAAGCCAGTCTACACCGGTTCAGGGACCCCTTAGCCCCTGCTCTGGCGCGAAACTGGACAAAGGAATGGGGAGTGACCACTCCCCTGACCTGCACCTCCCCTGGGAGGTGTCCAGAGCTCCTCCAGTGTGCTCCAGACCTCTGCCATCTTGGAAACAGAGGTGCTGCTGGCACACTGGACTGCTCTGAGTGGCCAGTGCCACCAGGTGACGTCAGAGACTCCTGCTGATAGGCTCCTTCAGGTGTTAGTAGCCTATCCTCTCTCCTAGGTAGCCAAACCCTCTTTTCTGGCTATTTAGGGTCTCTGTCTCTGGGGAAACTTCAGATAACGAATGCAAGAGCTCATCCGAGTTCCTCTGCATCTCTCTCTTCACCTTCTGATAAGGAAACGACCGCTGACCGCGCTGGAAGCCTGCAAACCTGCAACATAGTAGCAAAGACGACTACTGCAACTCTGTAACGCTGATCCTGCCGCCTTCTCGACTGTTTTCCTGCTTGTGCATGCTGTGGGGGTAGCCTGCCTCCTCTCTGCACCAGAAGCTCCGAAGAAATCTCCCGTGGGTCGACGGAATCTTCCCCCTGCAACCGCAGGCACCAAAAAGCTCCATCACCGGTCCCTTGGGTCTCCTCTCAGCACGACGAGCGAGGTCCCTCGAATCCAGCGATGCTGTCCAAGTGACTCGCACAGTCCAGTGACTCTTCAGCCCAAGTTTGGTGGAGGTAAGTCCTTGCCTCACCTCGCTGGGCTGCATTGCTGGGAACCGCGACTTTGCAGCTACTCCGGCCCTTGTGCACTTCCGGCAGAAATCCTTTGTGCACAGCCAAGCCTGGGTCCACGGCACTCTAACCTGCATTGCACGACTTTCTAAGTTGGTCTCTGGCGACGTGGGACTCCTTTGTGCAACTTCGGCGAGCACCATTTCACGCATCCTTGTAAAGGTATGATAATGGGACTCTCTGAAAAACTCAGAAGGAGATGGGATGTCCTGTTACCTTGCCTCCTATTTGCTTACAGGGAGGTATCCTAGAAAGGAATGGGCTTCAGCCCCTTTGAACTCCTCTTTGGGCATCCTGTAAGAGGTCCACTTGCTCTTGTGAAGGAGGGGTAGGAACAACCTTTAAAAGCTCCTAAACAGGACATAGTGGACTATATACTTGGCCTAAGATCCAGAATGGCTGAGTTTAGGAAACTACCATCTTGCCTGGCATGTTACCCCCATTTTCACTATATGTATGTATGTTTTAGCCGCTGTGTAACTCGGGATCCTGCTAGGCAGGACCCCAGTGCTCATAGAACGTGCCCTGTATGTGTACCCTGTGTGGTGCCTAACTGTATCACTGAGGCTCTGCTAATCAGAACCTCAGTGTTTATGCTCTCTCTGCTTTCTAAATTTGTCAATGCAGGCTAGTGACTAAAGTTACCAATTCTCATTGGCACACTGGTACACCCATATAATACCCTTGTATATGGTACTTAGGTACCCAGGGTATTGGGGTTCCAGGAGATCCCTATGGGCTGCAGTATTTCTTTTGCCCCCCATAGGGAGCTCTGAGAATTCTTACACAGGCCTGCCACTGCAGCCTGAGTGAAATAACGTCCACGTTATTTCACAGCCATTTTTGACTGCACACAAGTAACTTATAAGTCATCTTCATGTCTAACCTTCACCTGGTGATGGTTGGGTGCCAAGTTACTTAGTGTGTGGGCACCCTCGCACTAGCCAAGGTGCCCTCACATCGTTCAGGGCAAATTCCCCGGACTTTGTGAGTGCGGGGACACCATCACACACGTGCACTGTACATAGGTCACAACCTATGTATAGCGTCAAAATGGTTACTCCGAACATGGCCATGGAACATGTCTCAGATCATGGAATTGTCACCCCAATACCATTCTGATATCGGGGGGACAATTCCATGATCCCCCGGGTCTCTAGCACAGCACCCGGGTACTGCCAAGCTGCCTTTCTGGGGTTTCCACTGCAGCTGCTGCTGCTGCCAACCCCTCAGATAGGATTCTGCCCTCCTGGGGTCCAGGCAGCCCTGGCCCATGAAGGCAGAACAAAGGATTTCCTCTGAGAGAGGGTGTTACACCCTCTCCCTTTGGAAATAGGTGTGAAGGGCTAGGGAGTAGTAGCCTCCCCCAGCCTCTGGAAATGCTTTGATGGGCACAGATGGTGCCCATCTCTGCATAAGCCAGTCTACACCTGTTCGGGGATACCCCAGCCCTGCTCTGGCACAAAACTGGACAAAGGAAAGGGGAGTGACCACTCCCCTGACCAGTACCTCTCAGGGGAGGTGCCCAGAGCTCCTCCAGTGTGTCTCAGACCTCTGCCATCTTGGAAACAGAGGTTTTGGGGGCACACTGGACTCCAGTCGAAGCTTCTTTGCACCCGCAGCTGGCATTTCCTGGGCATCTGCCCATCTCCGACTTGCTTGTGACTTTTGGACTTGGTCCCCTTGTTCCACAGGTACCCTAGATTAGAAATCCACAGTTGTTGCATTGCTGGTTTGTGTCTTTCCTGCATTATTCCTCTAACACGACTTCTTTGTCCTTAGGGGAACTTTAGTGCACTTTGCACTCACTTTTCAGGGTCTTGGGGAGGGTTATTTTTCTAACTCTCACTATTTTCTAATAGTCCCAGCAACCCTCTACAAGGTCACATAGGTTTGGGGTCCATTCGTGGTTCGCATTCCACTTTTGGAGTATATGGTTTGTGTTGCCCCTATCCCTATGTTTCCCCATTGCATCCTATTGTAACTATACATTGTTTGCACTGTTTTCTAAGACTATACTGCATATTTTTGCTATTGTGTATATATATATCTTGTGTATATTTCCTATCCTCTCACTGAGGGTACACTCTAAGATACTTTGGCATATTGTCATAAAAATAAAGTACCTTTATTTTTAGTATAACTGTGTATTGTGTTTTCTTATGATATTGTGCATATGACACTAAGTGGTACTGTAGTAGCTTCACACGTCTCCTAGTTCAGCCTAAGCTGCTCTGCTAAGCTACCATTCTCTATCAGCCTAAGCTGCTAGACACCCTATACACTAATAAGGGATAACTGGGCCTGGTGCAAGGTGCAAGTACCCCTTGGTACTCACTACAAGCCAGTCCAGCCTCCTACATTGGTTGTGCAGTGGTGGGATAAGTGCTTGAGACTACTTACCACTCTTGTCATTGTACTTTTCATAAGAGAAAAATATACAAAACAAGGTCAGTGTATATACACATAGCCAAAAAGTTTTGCATTTCCTCTTTTCACTCTTTTCTAAGTGCTGAAAAGTACTTCTAAACTTTCAAAAAGTTCTTAAAAGTTTAAAAAGTTTTTTTCTGTCTTTCCAAAAAAGTTCTGAAAACTTTTTTCTCTTTTTCTATCACTTTAACTCTCTCTAAAAAATGTCTGGCACAGGCCAAAGTGTTGATCTGTCCAAACTTGCATATGACAACCTTAGCTGGAAAAGAGCAAGGAGTCTCTGTATAGAGAGAGGTTTGAGTGTAGGGAAGAATCCTTCCTTGGAACTGTTACTTAACATGCTTAGAGAACAGGATAAGGCCATAGGTGCCCCATCTGTTGAAAAAGTACCTAATAGTTCCCAATCTGATTCAGGGACTCCCCCAGGAAAAGATTCAGGAAAGAAACTTCCTAGCCTGCCCATTACTAGGCAATCTAGCATAGATGGTAATGATGATGAGCCACACCAAATAAATAGTGTTGTCTCACATCATAGCAAAAGCATTTATTCTCACCATACTGGTAGTAATGTTTCTGTAAACCAAGCTGTTAGGGTGCCTTCTGTAAGGGACAGGTCTCCTTCTGTTCATTCCCATCATAGCTCTGTTTCTAGAAATGTCCCTCCCACCAACCCTGATGACAGAATGTTAGAGAGGGAACTCAATAAGTTGAGGGTGGAACAAACCAGACTGAAGCTTAAAAAGCAACAGCTGGATTTGGATAGACAGTCTTTTGAATTAGAGAAGGAAAGACAGAAGTTGGGTTTAGATACCCATGGTGGCAGCAGCAGTATTCCCCATAGTCATCCTGCAAAAGAGCATGATTCCAGGAATCTGCACAAGATAGTTCCCCCTTATAAGGAGGGGGATGACATTAACAAGTGGTTTGCTGCACTTGAGAGGGCCTGTGTTGTACAGGATGTCCCTCAAAGGCAGTGGGCTGCTATCCTATGGCTATCATTTAGTGGAAAAGGTAGGGATAGGCTCCTTACTGTGAAAGAAAATGATGCTAATAATTTCCAAGTTCTTAAGAATGCACTCCTGGATGGTTATGGCTTAACCACTGAACAGTACAGGATAAAGTTCAGAGAGACCAAAAAGGAGTCTTCACAAGACTGGGTTGATTTCATTGACCAGGCAGTGAAGGCCTTGGAGGGGTGGTTACATGGCAGTAAAGTTACTGATTATGACAGCCTGTATAACTTGATCCTGAGAGAGCATATTCTTAATAATTGTGTGTCTGATTTGTTGCACCAGTACTTGGTGGACTCTGATCTGACCTCTCCCCAAGAATTGGGAAAGAAGGCAGACAAATGGGTCAGAACAAGAGTGAACAGAAAAGTTCATACAGGGGGTGACAAAGATGGCAACAAAAAGAAGGATGGTAAGTCTTCTGACAAGGGTGGGGACAAATCTAAAAATGAGTCTTCATCAGGCCCACAAAAACACTCTGGTGGGGGTGGTGGGTCCAAATCCTCCTTTAATCAGAACAAGGAAAAGAAACCATGGTGCTATTTATGTAAAATAAAAGGCCATTGGACAACAGATCCCAGTTGTCCAAAGAAAGGCACCACTGCTCCTACCACTACAACCCCTACTGCTACACCTAGTGTCCCTACTAATAGCAGTGGTGGTGGGAGCAAACCTACTAATAGCCAATCCAAGGGAGTAGCTGGGCTCACTTTTGGTAATTTAGTTGGGGTTGGTCTAATTAGGGAGACCACAGAGGCTACTTTAGTCTCTGAAGGGGCTATTGATTTAGCCACTTTGGTTGCTTGCCCCCATAACTTGGAGAAGTACAAGCAACTAACCCTAATAAATGGTGTTGAGGTCCAGGCCTACAGGGACACAGGTGCCAGTGTCACAATGGTGATTGAGAAACTGGTGCACCCTGAACAACACATACTTGGACACCCGTACCAAGTAACCGATGCTCACAACATAACACAAAGCCACCCCATGGCTGTTGTAAATCTCACCTGGGGGGGTAACTGGTCCAAAGAAAGTTGTGGTAGCTTCAGATTTACCTGTAGACTGTCTATTAGGGAATGATTTGGAGACATCAGCTTGGTCAGATGATGAGTTGGAGGCCCATGCAGCAATGCTGGGCATCCCAGGGCATATTTTTGCTTTGACAAGGGCTCAGGCCAAAAAGCAAAAAGGACAGGGAAGCTTGGATCCTGGAACAATGGACCAAGTGCTCCCTAAAGCTAGGGCTAGTAGAAGCAAACCACTTCCTACTATCCCTCCCTCTACAGTGGATTCTACTTCTGAGGAAGAAGAATTCCCTCCCTGTGCAGAACCTACACCAGAGGAGCTGGAAGCAGACACTGCTGAGCTTTTGGGTGAAGGGGGGCCTGCCAGAGAGGAGCTGAGTGTGGCACAGCAAACCTGTCCCACATTAGAGGGTCTCAGACAGCAAGCTGTCAAACAGGCTAATGGGGATGTCAGTGACTCTCACAGAGTTTACTGGGAGGACAACCTCTTGTACACTGAGCATAGGGATCCTAAACCTGGAGCTGCCAGGAGATTAGTGATTCCTCAGGAGTACAGAAAGTTCCTCCTAACACTGGCACATGACATTCCCTTAGCTGGGCACCTAGGACAAATGAAAACTTGGGACAGGCTTGTTCCCCTGTTTCATTGGCCTAGGATGTCTGAGGACACAAAGGAATTTTGTAAGTCCTGTGAAACCTGTCAAGCCAGTGGCAAGACAGGTGGCACACCAAAGGCACCCCTTATTCCACTGCCTGTGGTTGGGGTTCCCTTTGAAAGGGTAGGGGTTGACATAGTTGGCCCCCTTGACCCTCCTACTGCTTCAGGCAACAGGTTTATCTTGGTGGTAGTGGACCATGCCACAAGATATCCTGAAGCTATTCCTTTAAGGACCACTACAGCTCCTGAGGTGGCAAAGGCCCTCCTGGGAATATTTTCCAGGGTGGGCTTCCCAAAGGAAGTAGTATCAGACAGAGGAAGCAATTTCATGTCTGCATACTTAAAGGCCATGTGGAAGGAGTGTGGTGTAACGTACAAGTTCACAACACCCTATCATCCACAAACAAATGGACTGGTGGAGAGATTTAATAAAACTCTCAAAGGCATGATTATGGGTCTCCCTGAAAAACTCCGCAGGAGATGGGATATCCTTCTACCATGCCTCCTTTTTGCCTACAGGGAGGTACCCCAGAAAGGAGTGGGCTTCAGCCCCTTTGAACTTCTTTTTGGACACCCTGTTAGGGGTCCACTCACACTTGTAAAGGAGGGTTGGGAACAACCTTTAAAAGCTCCTAAGCAGGATATTGTGGATTATGTAATTGGCCTCAGATCAAGGATGGCTGAGTACATGAAAAAGGCCAGTAAAAACCTTCAGGCCAGCCAAGAGCTCCAGAAGCAATGGCATGATCAGAAGGCTGTTTTGGTTCAGTACCAACCAGGGCAGAAAGTGTGGGTCTTGGAGCCTGTGGCCCCAAGAGCACTCCAAGACAAATGGAGTGGGCCCCACACAATTGTTGAAAAGAAGGGTGAAGTCACCTACTTGGTTGACTTAGGCACTGCCAGGAGTCCCCTTAGGGTGCTCCATGTCAACCGCCTGAAACCCTACTATGACAGGGCTGATCTCACCCTGCTCATGGCAACAGATGAGGGACAGGAAGAAGATAGTGATCCTCTACCTGATCTCTTCTCTTCCACAGATCAAGATGCTCTTGTGGAAGGTGTAGTTTTGGCTGATTGTCTTACTGCTGAGCAGAAAGACAATTGCATAAATCTCCTAGGACAATTTTCAGAACTCTTCTCTACTGTGCCAGGCACCACTTCTTGGTGTGAGCACACTATAGATACTGGAGACAGTTTACCTGTCAAAAGTAAGATCTATAGGCAGCCTGACCATGTCAGGGACTGCATAAAGCAAGAAGTTCAGAAAATGTTGGAACTAGGAGTGGTTGAGCACTCTGACAGTCCATGGGCTTCTCCTGTGGTACTGGTACCAAAACCCAATTCTAAAGATGGAAAGAAAGAAATGCGGTTTTGTGTAGACTATAGAGGTCTCAACTTGGTAACCAAAACTGATGCTCACCCTATACCCAGGGCAGATGAGCTTATAGATACACTGGCATCTGCCAAGTATCTAAGCACTTTTGATTTGACTGCAGGGTATTGGCAGATCAAATTATCAGAAGATGCTAAACCTAAGACTGCATTTTCTACCATTGGAGGACATTACCAGTTTACTGTAATGCCTTTTGGTTTGAAAAATGCACCTGCCACTTTTCAGAGGTTGGTGAACACAGTCCTGCAAGGGCTGGAAGCTTTCAGTGCAGCATATTTGGACGATATAGCTGTCTTTAGCTCCAGCTGGGATGATCACCTGGTCCACCTATGGAAAGTTTTGGAGGCCCTGCAAAAGGCAGGCCTCACTATCAAGGCTTCAAAGTGCCAGATAGGGCAGGGTAAGGTGGTTTATCTAGGACACCTTGTTGGTGGGGAACAGATTGCACCACTTCAGGGGAAAATCCAAACTATTATTGATTGGGTTCCCCCTACCACTCAGACTCAGGTGAGAGCCTTCCTAGGCCTCACTGGGTATTACAGGAGGTTCATTAAGAACTATGGCTCCATTGCAGCCCCTCTTAATGACCTCACATCCAAGAAAATGCCTAAAAAGGTATTATGGACAGCAAACTGTCAGAAAGCTTTTGAGGAGCTGAAGCAGGCCATGTGCTCTGCACCTGTCCTGAAAAGCCCTTGTTACTCTAAAAAATTCTATGTCCAAACTGATGCATCTGAATTAGGAGTAGGGGCAGTCCTATCACAACTTAATTCTGAGGGCCAGGATCAACCTGTTGCTTTTATTAGTAGGAGGTTGACCCCTAGAGAAAAGCGTTGGTCTGCCATTGAGAGGGAGGCCTTTGCTGTGGTCTGGGCTCTGAAGAAGTTGAGGCCATACCTGTTTGGCACTCACTTCATTGTTCAGACAGACCACAAACCTCTACTTTGGCTAAAACAAATGAAAGGTGAAAATCCTAAATTGTTGAGGTGGTCCATATCCCTACAGGGAATGGACTATACAGTGGAACATAGACCTGGGAGTAGCCACTCCAATGCAGATGGACTCTCCAGATATTTCCACTTAGACAATGAAGACTCATCAGGTCATGGCTAGTCTTATTGTCCTTCGTTTGGGGGGGGGTTGTGTAGGAAAGTACCATCTTGCCTGGCATGTTACCCCCATTTTTCACTGTATAGATGTTGTTTTAGTTGTATGTGTCACTGGGACCCTGGTAACCCAGGGCCCCAGTGCTCATAAGTGTGCCTGAATGTGTTACCTGTGTAGTGACTAACTGTCTCACTGAGGCTCTGCTAACCAGAACCTCAGTGGTTATGCTCTCTCATTTCTTTCCAAATTGTCACTGACAGGCTAGTGACCATTTTTACCAATTTACATTGGCTGACTGGAACACCCTTATAATTCCCTAGTATATGGTACTGAGGTACCCAGGGTATTGGGGTTCCAGGAGATCCCTATGGGCTGCAGCATTTCTTTTGCCACCCATAGGGACCTCTGACAATTCTTACACAGGCCTGCCACTGCAGCCTGAGTGAAATAACGTCCACGTTATTTCACAGCCATTTTACACTGCACTTAAGTAACTTATAAGTCACCTATATGTCTAACCTTTACCTGGTAAAGGTTAGGTGCAAAGTTACTTAGTGTGAGGGCACCCTGGCACTAGCCAAGGTGCCCACACATTGTTCAGAGCCAATTCCCTGAACTTTGTGAGTGCGGGGACACCATTACACGCGTGCACTACATATAGGTCACTACCTATATGTAGCTTCACAATGGTAACTCCGAATATGGCCATGTAACATGTCTATGATCATGGAATTGCCCCCTCTATGCCATCCTGGCATAGTTGGCACAATCCCATGATCCCAGTTGTCTGTAGCACAGACCCTGGTATTGCCAAACTGCCCTTCCTGGGGTTTCACTGCAGCTGCGGCTGCTGCCAACCCCTCAGACAGGCAGCTGCCCTCCTGGGGTCCAGCCAGGCCTGGCCCAGGATGGCAGAACAAAGAACTTCCTCTGAGAGAGGGTGTGACACCCTCTCCCTTTGGAAAATGGTGTGAAGGCAGGGGAGGAGTAGCCTCCCCCAGCCTCTGGAAATGCTTTGTTGGGCACAGATGTGCCCAATTCTGCATAAGCCAGTCTACACCGGTTCAGGGACCCCTTAGCCCCTGCTCTGGCGCGAAACTGGACAAAGGAATGGGGAGTGACCACTCCCCTGACCTGCACCTCCCCTGGGAGGTGTCCAGAGCTCCTCCAGTGTGCTCCAGACCTCTGCCATCTTGGAAACAGAGGTGCTGCTGGCACACTGGACTGCTCTGAGTGGCCAGTGCCACCAGGTGACGTCAGAGACTCCTGCTGATAGGCTCCTTCAGGTGTTAGTAGCCTATCCTCTCTCCTAGGTAGCCAAACCCTCTTTTCTGGCTATTTAGGGTCTCTGTCTCTGGGGAAACTTCAGATAACGAATGCAAGAGCTCATCCGAGTTCCTCTGCATCTCTCTCTTCACCTTCTGATAAGGAAACGACCGCTGACCGCGCTGGAAGCCTGCAAACCTGCAACATAGTAGCAAAGACGACTACTGCAACTCTGTAACGCTGATCCTGTCGCCTTCTCGACTGTTTTCCTGCTTGTGCATGCTGTGGGGGTAGCCTGCCTCCTCTCTGCACCAGAAGCTCCGAAGAAATCTCCCGTGGGTCGACGGAATCTTCCCCCTGCAACCGCAGGCACCAAAAAGCTCCATCACCGGTCCCTCGGGTCTCCTCTCAGCACGACGAGCGAGGTCCCTCGAATCCAGCGATGCTGTCCAAGTGACCCCCACAGTCCAGTGACTCTTCAGCCCAAGTTTGGTGGAGGTAAGTCCTTGCCTCACCTCGCTGGGCTGCATTGCTGGGAAACGCGACTTTGCAGCTACTCCGGCCCTTGTGCACTTCCGGCAGAAATCCTTTGTGCACAGCCAAGCCTGGGTCCACGGCACTCTAACCTGCATTGCACGACTTTCTAAGTTGGTCTCCGGCGACGTGGGACTCCTTTGTGCAACTTCGGCGAGCACCATTTCACGCATCCTTGTAGTACCTGTTTCTGGCACTTCTCCGGGTGCTACCTGCTTCAGTGAGGGCTCTTTGTCTTGCTCGACGTCCCCTCTCTCTTCAGGTCCAATTTGCGACCTCCTGATCCCTCCTGGGCCCCAGCAGCGTCCAAAAACGCCAAACGCACGATTTGCGCCTAGCAAGGCTTGTTGGCGTCCTTTCGGCGGCAAAATACTTCTGCACGACTTTCCCAGGCGAGAGAGATCTGTCCACCAAAGGGGAAGTCTCTAGCCCTTTTTGTTCCTGCAGAAACCTCAGCTTCTTCTGTCCAGTTGAAGCTTCTTTGCACCCGCAGCTGGCATTTCCTGGGCATCTGCCCATCTCCGACTTGCTTGTGACTTTTGGACTTGGTCCCCTTGTTCCACAGGTACCCTAGATTGGAAATCCACAGTTGTTGCATTGCTGGTTTGTGTCTTTCCTGCATTATTCCTCTAACACGACTTCTTTGTCCTTAGGGGAACTTTAGTGCACTTTGCACTCACTTTTCAGGGTCTTGGGGAGGGTTATTTTTCTAACTCTCACTATTTTCTAATAGTCCCAGCGACCCTCTACAAGGTCACATAGGTTTGGGGTCCATTCGTGGTTCGCATTCCACTTTTGGAGTATATGGTTTGTGTTGCCCCTATCCCTATGTTTCCCCATTGCATCCTATTGTAACTATACATTGTTTGCACTGTTTTCTAAGACTATACTGCATATTTTTGCTATTGTGTATATATATCTTGTGTATATTTCCTATCCTCTCACTGAGGGTACACTCTAAGATACTTTGGCATATTGTCAAAAAAATAAAGTACCTTTATTTTTAGTATAACTGTGTATTGTGTTTTCTTATGATATTGTGCATATGACACTAAGTGGTACTGTAGTAGCTTCACACGTCTCCTAGTTCAGCCTAAGCTGCTCTGCTAAGCTCCCATTATCTATCAGCCTAAGCTGCTAGACACCCTATACACTAATAAGTGATAACTGGGCCTGGTGCAAGGTGCAAGTACCCCTTGGTACTCACTACAAGCCAGTCCAGCCTCCTACAGGCAAAGCAAACCTGTTCCAGATTAGAGGGTTTAAGACAGCAAGCTGTCAAGCAGGGGAATGTGGATTTCAGTGACAGTCATAGGGTGTATAGGGAAAACAACCTCTTGTACACAGAGTCAAGGGACATAAAACATAGAGCTGCCAGTAGATTGGTCATTCCCCTGCAGTACAGAGAGTTTCTTCTCATCCTAGCACATGACATTCCTTTGGCTGGGCATTTGGGCCAGACAAAAACTTGGGAAAGACTTGTCCCCTTGTTTCACTGGCCTCATATGTCAGAGGACACAAAATACTGTTGTAAATTTTGTGTGACCTGCCAAGCCAGTGACAAGACTGGTGGCCCTCCAAAGGCCCATCTACTTCCACTTCCTGTGGTTGGAGTGCCCTTTGAAAGGGTAGGGGTTGACATAGTTGGCCCCCTTGACCCTCCAACTGCTTCAGGCAATAGATTTATCTTGGTGGTAGTGGACCATGCCACAAGATATCCTGAAGCCATACCTTTAAGGACCACTACAGCTCCTGCAGTGGCAAAGGCCCTCCTAGGAATCTTTTCCAGGGTGGGTTTTCCTGAAGAGGTGGTCCAGTAAGAGGTAGCAACTTCATGTCTGCATACCTAAAAGCAATGTGGAAGGAGTGTGGTGTTACCTACAAGTTCACCACACCCTTACCATCCACAAACAAATGGTCTGGTTGAGAGGTTTAATAAATCAAAGGTATGATAATGGGACTCTCTGAAAAACTCAGAAGGAGATGGGATGTCCTGTTACCTTGCCTCCTATTTGCTTACAGGGAGGTATCCTAGAAAGGAATGGGCTTCAGCCCCTTTGAACTCCTCTTTGGGCATCCTGTAAGAGGTCCACTTGCTCTTGTGAAGGAGGGGTAGGAACAACCTTTAAAAGCTCCTAAACAGGACATAGTGGACTATATACTTGGCCTAAGATCCAGAATGGCTGAGTTTAGGAAAGTACCATCTTGCCTGGCATGTTACCCCCATTTTCACTATATGTATGTATGTTTTAGCCGCTGTGTAACTCGGGATCCTGCTAGGCAGGACCCCAGTGCTCATAGAACGTGCCCTGTATGTGTACCCTGTGTGGTGCCTAACTGTATCACTGAGGCTCTGCTAATCAGAACCTCAGTGTTTATGCTCTCTCTGCTTTCTAAATTTGTCAATGCAGGCTAGTGACTAAAGTTACCAATTCTCATTGGCACACTGGTACACCCATATAATACCCTTGTATATGGTACTTAGGTACCCAGGGTATTGGGGTTCCAGGAGATCCCTATGGGCTGCAGTATTTCTTTTGCCACCCATAGGGAGCTCTGAGAATTCTTACACAGGCCTGCCACTGCAGCCTGAGTGAAATAACGTCCACGTTATTTCACAGCCATTTTTGACTGCACACAAGTAACTTATAAGTCATCTTCATGTCTAACCTTCACCTGGTGAAGGTTGGGTGCCAAGTTACTTAGTGTGTGGGCACCCTCGCACTAGCCAAGGTGCCCTCACATCGTTCAGGGCAAATTCCCCGGACTTTGTGAGTGCGGGGACACCATCACACACGTGCACTGTACATAGGTCACAACCTATGTATAGCGTCAAAATGGTTACTCCGAACATGGCCATGGAACATGTCTCAGATCATGGAATTGTCACCCCAATACCATTCTGATATCGGGGGGACAATTCCATGATCCCCCGGGTCTCTAGCACAGCACCCGGGTACTGCCAAGCTGCCTTTCTGGGGTTTCCACTGCAGCTGCTGCTGCTGCCAACCCCTCAGATAGGATTCTGCCCTCCTGGGGTCCAGGCAGCCCTGGCCCATGAAGGCAGAACAAAGGATTTCCTCTGAGAGAGGGTGTTACACCCTCTCCCTTTGGAAATAGGTGTGAAGGGCTAGGGAGTAGTAGCCTCCCCCAGCCTCTGGAAATGCTTTGATGGGCACAGATGGTGCCCATCTCTGCATAAGCCAGTCTACACCTGTTCGGGGATCCCCCAGCCCTGCTCTGGCACAAAACTGGACAAAGGAAAGGGGAGTGACCACTCCCCTGACCAGTACCTCTCAGGGGAGGTGCCCAGAGCTCCTCCAGTGTGTCTCAGACCTCTGCCATCTTGGAAACAGAGGTTTTGGGGGCACACTGGACTGCTCTGAGTGGCCAGTGGCAGCAGGTGACGTTAGAGACCCCCTCTGATAGGCCCTTACCTTTCTTGGTAGCCATTCCTCCTTTCTTGGTAGGCAAACCTCCTTTTCTGGCTATTTAGGGTCTCTCCTCTGTGGAATTCTTCAGATAACGACAGCAAGAGCTCACCAGAGTTCCTCTGCTCTTCCCTCTTCAACTTCTGCCAAGGATCGACCGCTGACTGCTCCAGGATGCCTGCAAAACCGCAACAAATTAGCAAGACGACTACCAGCAACATTGTAGCACCTAATCCTGCCGGCTTTCTCAACTGTTCCCTGGTGGTGCATGCTCTGGGGGTCATCTGCCTTCACCCTGTACTGGAAGCCAAGAAGAAATCTCCCATGGGTCGAAGGAATCTTCCCCCTGCTAATGCAGGCACCAAAACACTGTATCACCGGTCCTCTGGGTCCCCTCTCATCCTGACAAGCATGGTCCCTGGAACACAGGAACTCTATCCAAGTGACTCCCAAAGTCCAGTGATCCTTCAGTCCAAGTTTGGTGGAGGTAAGTTTTTGCCTCCCCCCATTAGACTACAAACCTGTGTACTGCATGATTTGCAGCTGCTCCGGCTCCTGTGCACTCTTCCAGGATTCCTTCATGCAAAGCCTAGCCTGGCTCCCCAGCACTCCGTCCTGCAGTGCTCAACCCTCTGAGTTGGCCTCCGGCATTGTGGGACCCTCCTTTGTGACTATGAGCCAGCTCCGATTCACAAATCTTCTAAGTGCCTGTTTGGGTAATTCTGCGGGTGCTGCCTGCTTCTGTGGGGGCTCTCTGAGGTGGTGAGCGCCCCCTCTGTCTCCTCCTCCAAGGGGCGACATCCTTGTCCTTCCTTCTCCCCAGCAGCACCCAAAAACCTCTACTGCGACCTTTGCAGCTAGCAAGGCTTGCTTGCGGTATTTCTGCGTGGAAACACTTCTGCAACCTTCATCGCGACATGGGACATCTTCCATCCAAAGGGGAAGTTCCTAGTCCTCTTCGTTGTTGCAGAATTCAAAGCTTCTTCCATCCGGAGGCAGCTTTCTTGCACCTTCATCCGTGGTTTCCTGGGCTCCTGCCCCCCGGACACTAGCGCGACTCTTGGACTTGGTCCCCTTGCCTTGCAGGTCCTCAGGTCCAGGAATCCGTCTTCAGTGCCTTGCTGGTGTTTGTGGTTTTTGTAGAATCCCCCTATCACGACTATTGTGTCCTATTGGGGTAGTAGGTGTACTTTACTTCTACTTTTCAGGGTCTTGGGGTGGGGTATCTTGGACACCCTGACTGTTTTCTTACAGTCCCAGCAACCCTCTACAAGCTCCCATAGGTCTGGGGTCCATTCGTGATTCGCATTCCACTTTTGGAGTATATGGTTTGTGTTGCCCCTAGACCTATGTTCACCTATTGCAACCTATTGTAATTCTACACTGTTTGCATTACTTTTTCTTTACTCTTACCTACCTGTTTTGGGTTTGTGTACATATAACTTGTGTATATTACTTACCTTCTTACTGAGGGTACTCACTGAGATACTTGTGGCATATTGTCATAAAAATAAAGTACCTTTATTTTTAGTAACTCTGAGTATTGTGTTTTCTTATGATATTGTGCATATGATATAAGTGGTATAGTAGGAGCTATGCATGTCTCCTAGTTCAGCCTAAGCTCCTTTTCCATAGCTATCTTCTATCAGCCTAAGCTGCTAGAAACACCTCTATTCTGCTAATAAGGGATAACTGGACCTGGCACAGGGTGTAAGTACCACAGGGTACCCACTATAAGCCAGGCCAGCCTTGTACATTGGTGGTGCAGCGGTGGGATAAGTACTTGCAACTGCTTTACCACTTTGTCATTTTGCACTTTTCATAAGAGAATCATATGCCAAACAGTTCAGTGTATGTACACTTAACCCAAAAAGTTTGCTTTTCTCTCCTAAAACATTTTACAAAGTTCTGAAAAGTTCTTAAAACTTCTAAAAGTTTTCTAAAAATTAGAAAAAGGTTTTTTTTCTGTGCTTTCAAAAGTTCTAAAACTTTTTCTTCTCACATTATCCCTAAACCTTGACTATCATGTCTGTTGTAATGTCCACTCTCAAGACTGTTAATGCAACATATGAGAATTTGAACTATAAAAGTTTGAGGGGTCTGTGGCTGGATAGAGGTTTGAATATGGGAAAGAACCTTACAAAAGAGTTTCTTTTTAACATGCTTGTTGTGGATGACCAGAACCAGTCTGGACCATCAAATGAGAGGTTAGAAAAGGGAGAAGCTTCGCAGTCTGATTCAGAGGAGTTCCCTGGAGAAGCTGGGGAGGGTTCTGACAAGGGTCTGCCCCCTAGCAGGGCACCTAGGTGGTCATTACAACATTGGCGGTAAAAGCCGCTTGCCGCCGTGCAGAAGACCACCAACACACCGGCACGGACGCGGAAATCCGCCACAGCTATTATGACCCACAGCACGGAATCCGCCAATATTTAGACACCCACACAAGTCCGCCACACTAAAGGTCAGTGATAAACTGGCAAAAACAAAACCTCCACCGTCACGCCAACAGAAATAGGCCCACACTATCACGACCCACGAATCCACGTGGCGGTCTTTTAACCGCGGTATTTCATTGGCGGTACACACTGCCACGCTCAAAATACACACACTTTTACAAAACACTGCCACATTGGACAAATCGAAATACACACACCTGATACACATACACACACCACTCCCACACACTCAATACAATATAAAACACACACCCACATCACCCTCAAACCCCTATGACAACAATTACTGAGAGAAAGCCAGAGAGAGACACCACCATCAACAATACTAGCATCCACAGGCACACAGCACCATCACCCACATAACTTCCACGCACCTCACACTACACACCACTACATAACAGCACACTAATCACCCCACACACCACCCCACACATCACCCACACCACCCATGGCACGGCAAAGACACCCCATGTTCTCGGAGGAGGAGCTCAGGGTCATGGTGGAGGAAATCGTCCGGGTAAAGCCACAGCTATTCGGATCACAGGTGCAGCACACCTCCATTGCAAGGAAGATGGAGCTATGGTGAAGAATAGTGGACAGGGTCAACGCAGTGGGATAGCACCCAAGAAATAGGGAGGACATCAGGAAGAGGTGGAACGACCTACGGGGGAAGGTGCGTTCCGTGGTCTCAAGACACCACCTTGCGGTTCAGCGGACTGGCGGCGGACCCCGACCTCCTCCCCCACAACTAACAACATGGGAGGAGCAGGTTTTGGCGATTCTGCATCCTGAGGGCCTCGCAGGAGTAGGTGGAGGAATGGACTCTGGTAAGTCAAATCTTAACTATTATGTCCCCCACCCTACCTGCATGCCAGCACATACCCCCTCCCTCACCCCATCACTCTAACTCCTCACAAATGTCCCAACATCACAAACCACACATCCTAACACCAAGCCCTGCATGCAGCAACAAAGCATGGACACCCATCACTAAAGCATGGCCACTGCACATACTCCTACACCCCCCAAAACCATCATCACACAAGGTCCCATACAGGAATGCAAGCACTGGGTTACACGGTCACCCACCCATTGCACACCATGGCACACACAGATGTAATAAACATCCTTTTATACCCCTGCAGGACCCCTACCCAACATCACCGGACATGAGGGTCCACACATGTCCACACCACCAACAGAAGAGGCCCACAGTGATGACAACACCTCTGTCCAACTGGATCTAGATGACCAGCCCGGCCCATCGGGGACCTCGGGACAGTCAGTTCCCCTGGCACTGGCACAGGCCACCACAGAGCTTCCCCCCTCTGGAAACACCAGCACAGCACTCACCCAGCGGGCCCATACCTCTGTCCCCAGGACACGTCAATCAGCAGTGTGTCCACCACTACAGGGAACCCAGGCTAACCCACCACCCCAACAACAACAGGGACCTGGGGGCAGTGGGCACACGGTCCAGGGGACAGAGGCCCAGGAACACAGGAGAACTGGGAGGGCTGCTGTGCGACAGGGGGAGGACAGGCCAAGGGAACCCACTCTCCACGAGGCCCTCTCCAACATCATGGGAGCCTACCACCACTCCCAGGAGACGATGGCAACGGTACTGGCCAAGTTTCAGGAGACCCAGCGGCTGCAGGAGGAACAGTATTTGGGCTTCAGGGAGGAACTCAGAGCCATCAATTCCACCCTGGGCACTATCGTAGGGGTGCTGAAGGAAGTACTCAAGACCAGGAGGGACACTGTGGCACTACAAGGGGCCTCTGACACTAGCCTGGACGATGCACTGCCCACCACCTCCGCCTGCACTAGTGGACAGGAGGCACCGCCACAGGTCCAACAGACCAGCACCCCACCCCCTGCAGAGGGAGAACCACCTCGCAAACGGTCCCTGAAATCCAGGACAAAGACAGAGAACGATGCCAAGACCCCCGCAAAGAAATGAGACCACCCTGAATGTCATCCTTCTGTCCCACTTTGTCACCCTGTCCATTCTTAAACTGCCCCAGCTCCACTTCCTATGCCCATTTGGGCAATGCACCTGTGAGACTAATAGACTGGACTCTGCCATGGACATTCCTCCGCCATCACCCTTCACCATTTTGCTACCCCGTCCAATATTGAGCACTAAAATAAACACCCTTAAAGCACAAAACAATCTGGAGTCAGTCTGTGATTTCGGAATAGTGTATTAGCAATTACAGTGTCAAAAAGCTCTTTCATTTGTAATGTCAACATACCTATGTCACACAGCTGTAGTCCATGAGGAATCAAAGTAGATGTCACACATTGGGACCTACATCTGTGAAATCGTAAGGGAAAGTGACAACTCAGTGACCATACACTGGGTGAAAACGACAGACAGTAGAGAGGTAGTAGTGTTAAAGTACATGTAGTAGGCAGGTTTGTATTCTTACCTTTGTTTCACTGGAAATATTGTTGGATCACTGAGTCCCTGTTGCCCATGTATTCTTCTTCTGCTTCCTCGTCTTCACTGTCCACAGGCTCCACAGCTGCAACAACACCGCCATCTGGACCATCCTCCTGCAGAAAAGGCACCTGTCGTCGCAAAGCCAAGTTGTGAAGCATATAGCAGGCCACGATGATCTGGCACACCTTCTATGGTGAGTAGAATAGGGATCCACCTGTCATATGGAGGCACCTGAACCTGGCCTTCAGGAGGCCGAATGTCAGCTCGATCACCCTCCTAGTTTGCTCATGGGCCTCATTGTAGCGTTCCTCTGCCTTTGTCCTGGGATTCCTCGCTGGGGTCAGTAGCCATGACAGGTTGGGGTAACCAGAGTCACCTGCAAATGGCGAGGGACAACTGTTCGACACACTCTAACCTGTACGGATATCCCCAGACCCAGACAACCATTCCCACTGTCTTGCTTCCAGGTGCTCACCTAATAGCGACACACGGTGCCTCTGGAGTTGACCCATCACATAAGGGATGCTGCTATTCCGCAGGATGTAGGCATCATGCACTGAGTCAGGGAACTTGGCATTCACATGGGAGATGTACTGGTCTGCCAAACATACCATCTGTACATTCATCGAATGATAACTCTTCAAGTTTCTGTACACCTGTTCACTCCTGTGGGGGGGGGGGGACCAAAGCCACATGGGTCCCATAGGAGCTATGATGTTGGGGATATGTCCCAGGGCATAGAAATCACCTTTCAGTGTAGGCAAATGCTCCACCTGAGGGAAAGCGATGTAGCTCCGCATGTGTTTCAGCAGGGCAGACAACACTCTGGACAACACGCTGGAAAACATAGGCTGGGACATCCCTGGCCACTGCTGTTTGAAATTACCCACTTGCAAGGAAATGGAGCACTTACAGCACCTGCACTTGAGGGGGGATTCCTGTGGGATGGTGGATAGCTGACATCAGGTCTGGCTCCAGCTGGGTACACAGTTCCTGGATTGTGGCACGGTCAAGCCTGTAGGTGATGATCACATGTCTTTCCTCCATTGTCGACAGGTCCACCAACGGTCGGTACACCGGAGGATGCCGCCATCTCCTCACGTGTCCCAGCGGACGGTGCTTATGAAGGACAACAGCGAGCACAGAGTCAAACAACTCAGAGGTACGTACCCACAGCTTACACAGAACACCAATTATAATCCAAAAAGTGGCCTGTATGTGTGTCGAGTCTAGGCCTAGGACTGTGTGACGCAGTTAAAAATGAAGCCATGTGGGCCCCTGAAATGGCATCTGCCTCACCTGTAAAGTGAGACAATTGGATGTGAGGTAACTGCGCTGGCGTTGTACACCGTCGCGGTAGGCGGTCGAAGACCGCGGCGCAATGCTGCATTGGATAACATTGGACCCTATGGGTCCCATGAGCCAATGACGATGTAAGCCGGCGGTGGCAGTACGCACCTCCGCGGACGTGACCGTCATTTTCTATCTGTTCAATCACTCAATACCTGATCATCGACAGGAGAGGACCTACACTGCAAGTGCTTCTGTGACCTCGTTCTGGAAGAGACAATGGCTCGAGTGTCTGGGGAAAGGGCCCCTGCCTTCACATCGGAGGAGTTGGAGAAACTCGTGGATGGGTTCCTCCCCCAGTACACGCTACTCTACGGTCCTCCAGACAAACAGGTAAGCACACTGGGAGCATGGTGTATGGGCTATGCCTGTGTGGAGTGGGGTGGATGAAAGATGGGGGAAGGGTGGAGATTGAGGCCTGCATGAAACGATGGTGAGTGCATGTGCAACATGGCAAGGGTTGGGATGGGGGCCAATGACTGTGACGGTGCAGTTGGTAATAACTTTTCTTTTCCCCCTGTACAGTTCATCTAGGTCAGCGCCCACCAGAAAAAGGATATTTGGCATGCCATCGCCAAGGAAGTCCGGACCCTGGGGGTCCACCACAGACGGAGCACCCACTGCCGTAAGAGATGGGAGGACATTCGCCGCTGGAGCAAGAAGACGGCGGAGGCCCAGCTGGAGATGGCCTCCCAACGTGGAAGGGGTGCCCGTCGCACCATGACCCCCCTGATGTTCAGGACCCTGGTGGTGGCGTACCCGGAGTTGGATGGGTGCTTCAGGGCATCACAGCAGCCACAATGGGGTGAGTACACTCTCATTCAGCTGATTTTGCGCGCAGTGGAGGTGTCTGGGTGGGGGAGGTGGGCTGTGGGTTTCTATAGGCCAGGGCGAGTGTGCTAGTTAGGTCCCCTTGTTCTGGCAGACCCTGTGGCACCCCACCCCACCTGTGTACAGTGCCAAGTTCACCTAGTCAGGCTCCTATGTCATCCATGTGTGCAGACGTCGGCCATAGCCTTGTAGGCCATGTCCCAGGGATTGAACAGTGGAGTGTAGGAAAGTACCATCTTGCCTGGCATGTTACCCCCATTTTTCACTGTATATATGTTGTTTTAGTTGTATGTGTCACTGGGACCCTGCCAGCCAGGGCCCCAGTGCTCATAAGTGTGCCTGGATGTGTTACCTGTGTTATGACTAACTGTCTCACTGAGGCTCTGCTATCCAGAACCTCAGTGGTTATGCTCTCTCATTTCTTTCAAATTGTCACTAACAGGCTAGTGACCAATTTTACCAATTTACATTGGTTTACTGGAACACCCTTATAATTCCCTAGTATATGGTACTGAGGTACCCAGGGTATTGGGGGTCCAGGAGATCCCTATGGGCTGCAGCATTTCTTTTGCCACCCATAGGGAGCTCTGACAATTCTTACACAGGCCTGCCACTGCAGCCTGAGTGAAATAACGTCCACGTTATTTCACAGCCAATTACCACTGCACTTAAGTAACTTATAAGTCACCTATATGTCTAACCTTTACCTGGTAAAGGTTAGGTGCAAAGTTACTTAGTGTGAGGGCACCCTGGCACTAGCCAAGGTGCCCCCACATTGTTCAGGGCAAATTCCCCGGACTTTGTGAGTGCGGGGACACCATTACACGCGTGCACTACACATAGGTCAATACCTATGTGTAGCTTCACAATGGTAACTCCGAATATGGCCATGTAACATGTCTATGATCATGGAAATGCCCCCTCTATGCCATCCTGGCATAGTTGGCACAATCCCATGATCCCAGTGGTCTGTAGCACAGACCCTGGTACTGACAAACTGCCTTTTCAGGGGTTTCACTGCAGCTGCTGCTGCTGCCAACCCCTCAGACAGGTTTCTGCCCTCCTGGGGTCCAGCCAGGCTTGTCCCAGGATGGCAGAACAAAGGACTTCCTCTGAGAGAGGGTGTTACACCCTCTCCCTTTGGAAAATGGTGTGAAGGCAGGGGAGGAGTAGCCTCCCCCGGCCTCTGGAAATGCTTTCATGGGCACAGATGGTGCCCATTTCTGCATAAGCCAGTCTACACTGGTTCAGAGACCCCTTAGCCCTGCTCTGGCGCGAAACTGGACAAAGGAAAGGGGAGTGACCACTCCCCTGACCTGCACCTCCCCTGGGAGGTGCCCAGAGCTCCTCCAGTGTGCTCCAGACCTCTGCCATCTTGGAAACAGAGGTGCTGCTGGCACACTGGACTGCTCTGAGTGGCCAGGGCCAGCAGGTGACGTCAGAGACTCCTTCTGATAGGCTCCTTCAGGTGTTGCTAGCCTATCCTCTCTCCTAAGTAGCCAAACCCTCTTTTCTGGCTATTTAGGGTCTCTGCTTTAAGGAAATTCCTGAGATAACGAATGCAAGAGCTCATCAGAGTTCCTCTGCATCTCTCTCTTCACCTTCTGCCAAGGAATCGACTGCTGACTTTGCTGGAAGCCTGCAAAACTGCAACAAAGTAGCGAAGACGACTACTGCAACTCTGTAACGCTGATCCTGCCGCCTTCTCGACTGTTTTCCTGGTGGTGCATGCTGTGGGGGTAGTCTGCCTCCTCTCTGCACTAGAAGCTCCGAAGAAATCTCCCGTGGGCCGACGGAATCGTCCCCCTGCAACTGCAGGCACCAAAGAACTGCATTACCGGTACCCTTAGTCTCCTCTCAGCACGACGAGCGAGGTCCCTTGAATCCAGCAACTATGTCCAAGTGACTCCCACCGTCCAGTGACTCTTCAGTTCAAGTTTGGTGGAGGTAAGTCCTTGCCTCCCCACGCCAGACTGCATTGCTGGGAACCGTGACTTTTGCATCTACTCCGGCCTCTGTGCACTTCCGGCGGAAATCCTTTGTGCACAGCCAAGCCTGGGTCCACGGCACTCTAACCTGCATTGCACGACTTTCTAAGTTGGCCTCCGGCGACGTGGGACTCCTTTGTGCAACTTCGGGTGAGCACCGTTTCACTCTTCTTTGTAGTGCATTGCTGGGTACCGCGTGATTTGCAGCTGCTCCGGCTCCTGTGCACTCTTCTAGGATTTCCTTCCTGCACAGCCAAGCCTGGGTCCCCGACACTCTAACCTGCAGTGCACAACCTTCTGAGTTGTCCTCCGGCGTCGTGGGAGTCCCTTTTGTGACTTCGGGTGGACTCCGGTTCACTTCTAAGTGCCTGTTCCAGTACTTCTGCGGGTGCTGCCTGCTTCTGTGAGGGATCCCTGACTTGCTGGGCGCCCCCTCTGTCTCCTCATCCAAGTGGCGACATCCTGGTCCCTCCTGGGCCACAGCAGCATCCATAAACCCTAACCGCGACCCTTGCAGCTAGCAGGACTTGTTTGCAGTATTTCTGTGTGGAAACACCTCTGCAAGCTTCTTCACGACGTGGGACATCCTGTAGGAGGCTGGACTGGCTTGTAGTGAGTACCAAGGGGTACTTGCACCTTGCACCAGGCCCAGTTATCCCTTATTAGTGTATAGGGTGTCTAGCAGCTTAGGCTGATAGATAATGGTAGCTTAGCAGAGCAGCTTAGGCTGAACTAGGAGACGTGTGAAGCTACTACAGTACCACTTAGTGTCATATGCACAATATCATAAGAAAACACAATACACAGTTATACTAAAAATAAAGGTACTTTATTTTTATGACAATATGCCAAAGTATCTTAGAGTGTACCCTCAGTGAGAGGATAGGAAATATACACAATAGCAAAAATATGCAGTATAGTCTTAGAAAACAGTGCAAACAATGTATAGTTACAATAGGATGCAATGGGGAAACATAGGGATAGGGGCAACACAAACCATATACTCCAAAAGTGGAATGCGAACCACGAATGGACCCCAAACCTATGTGACCTTGTAGAGGGTCGCTGGGACTATTAGAAAATAGTGAGAGTTAGAAAAATAACCCTCCCCAAGACCCTGAAAAGTGAGTGCAAAGTGCACTAAAGTTCCCCTAAGGACAAAGAAGTCGTGTTAGAGGAATAATGCAGGAAAGACACAAACCAGCAATGCAACAACTGTGGATTTCCAATCTAGGGTACCTGTGGAACAAGGGGACCAAGTCCAAAAGTCACAAGCACGTCGGAGATGGGCAGATGCCCAGGAAATGCCAGCTGCGGGTGCAAAGAAGCTTCTACTGGACAGAAGAAACTGAGGTTTCTGCAGGAACGAAAAGGGCTAGAGACTTCCCCTTTGGTGGACGAATCCCTCTCGTCGTGGAGAGTCGTGCAGAAGTGTTTTCCCGCTGAAAAAACGCCAACAAGCCTTGCTAGTCGCAAATCGTGCGTTTGGCGTTTCTGGATGCTGCTGGGGCCCAGGAGGGACCAGGAGGTCGCAAATTAGACCTGAAGAGAGAGGGGACGTCGAGCAAGACAAAGAGCCCTCACTGAAGCAGGTAGCACCCGGAGAAGTGCCAGAAACAGGCACTACGAGGATGCGTGAAACGGTGCTCACCGAAGTTGCACAAAGGAGTCCCACGTCGCCGGAGACCAACTTAGAAAGTCGTGCAATGCAGGTTAGAGTGCCGTGGACCCAAGCTTGGCTGTGCACAAAGGATTTCCACCGGAAGTGCACAGGGGCCGGAGTAGCTGCAACGTCGCGGTTCCCAGCAATGCAGCCCAGCGAGGTGAGGCAAGGACTTACCTCCACCAAACTTGGGCTGAAGAGTCACTGGACTGTGGGGGTCACTTGGACAGAGTTGCTGGATTCGAGGGACCTCGCTCGTTGTGCTGAGACGAGACCCAAGGGACCGGTAATGCAGCTTTTTGGTGCCTGCGGTTGCAGGGGGAAGATTCCGTCGACCCACGGGAGATTTCTTCGGAGCTTCTGGTGCAGAGAGGAGGCAGGCTACCCCCACAGCATGCACAAGCAGGAAAACAGTCGAGAAGGCGGCAGGATCAGCGTTACAGAGTTGCAGTAGTCGTCTTTGCTACTATGTTGCAGGTTTGCAGGCTTCCAGCGCGGTCAGCAGTTGTTTCCTTATCAGAAGGTGAAGAGAGAGATGCAGAGGAACTCGGATGAGCTCTTGCATTCGTTATCTAAAGTTTCCACAGAGACCCTAAATAGCCAGAAAAGAGGGTTTGGCTACCTAGGAGAGAGGATAGGCTACTAACACCTGAAGGAGCCTATCAGCAGGAGTCTCTGACGTCACCTGGTGGCACTGGCCACTCAGAGCAGTCCAGTGTGCCAGCAGCACCTCTGTTTCCAAGATGGCAGAGGTCTGGAGCACACTGGAGGAGCTCTGGACACCTCCCAGGGGAGGTGCAGGTCAGGGGAGTGGTCACTCCCCTTTCCTTTGTCCAGTTTCGCGCCAGAGCAGGGGCTAAGGGGTCCCTGAACCGGTGTAGACTGGCTTATGCAGAATTGGGCACATCTGTGCCCAAGAAAGCATTTCCAGAGGCTGGGGGAGGCTACTCCTCCCCTGCCTTCACACCATTTTCCAAAGGGAGAGGGTGTCACACCCTCTCTCAGAGGAAGTTCTTTGTTCTGCCATCCTGGGCCAGGCCTGGCTGGACCCCAGGAGGGCAGATGCCTGTCTGAGGGGTTGGCAGCAGCAGCAGCTGCAGTGAAACCCCAGGAAGGGCAGTTGGGCAGTACCAGGGTCTGTGCTACAGACCACTGGGATCATGGGATTGTGCCAACTATGCCAGGATGGCATAGAGGGGGCAATTCCATGATCATAGACATGTTACATGGCCATTTTCGGAGTTACCATTGTGAAGCTACATATAGGTAGTGACCTATATGTAGTGCACGCGTGTAATGGTGTCCCCGCACTCACAAAGTTCAGTGAATTGGCTCTGAACAATGTGGGGGCACCTTGGCTAGTGCCAGGGTGCCCACACACTAAGTAACTTTGCACCTAACCTTTACCAGGTAAAGGTTAGACATATAGGTGACTTATAAGTTACTTAAGTGCAGTGTAAAATGGCTGTGAAATAACGTGGACGTTATTTCACTCAGGCTGCAGTGGCAGGCCTGTGTAAGAATTGTCAGAGCTCCCTATGGGTGGCAAAAGAAATGCTGCAGCCCATAGGGATCTCCTGGAACCCCAATACCCTGGGTACCTCAGTACCATATACTAGGGAATTATAAGGGTGTTCCAGTAAGCCAATGTAAATTGGTAAAAATGGTCACTAGCCTGTTAGTGACAATTTGGAAAGAAATGAGAGAGCATAACCACTGAGGTTCTGATTAGCAGAGCCTCAGTGAGACAGTTAGTCACTACACAGGTAACACATTCAGGCACACTTATGAGCACTGGGCCCTGGGTTACCAGGGTCCCAGTGACACATACAACTAAAACAACATATATACAGTGAAAAATGGGGGTAACGTGCCAGGCAAGATGGTACTTTCCTACACAACCCCCCCCCAAACGAAGGACAATAAGACTAGCCATGACCTGATGAGTCTTCATTGTCTAAGTGGAAATATCTGGAGAGTCCATCTGCATTGGAGTGGCTACTCCCAGGTCTATGTTCCACTGTATAGTCCATTCCCTGTAGGGATATGGACCACCTCAACAATTTAGGATTTTCACCTTTCATTTGTTTTAGCCAAAGTAGAGGTTTGTGGTCTGTCTGAACAATGAAGTGAGTGCCAAACAGGTATGGCCTCAACTTCTTCAGAGCCCAGACCACAGCAAAGGCCTCCCTCTCAATGGCAGACCAACGCTTTTCTCTAGGGGTCAACCTTCTACTAATAAAAGCAACAGGTTGATCCTGGCCCTCAGAATTAAGTTGTGATAGGACTGCCCCTACTCCTAATTCAGATGCATCCGTTTGGACATAGAATTTTTTAGAGTAACAAGGGCTTTTCAGGACAGGTGCAGAGCACATGGCCTGCTTCAGCTCCTCAAAAGCTTTCTGACAGTTTGCTGTCCATAATACCTTTTTAGGCATTTTCTTGGATGTGAGGTCATTAAGAGGGGCTGCAATGGAGCCATAGTTCTTAATGAACCTCCTGTAGTACCCAGTGAGGCCTAGGAAGGCTCTCACCTGAGTCTGAGTGGTAGGGGGAACCCAATCAATAATTGTTTGGATTTTCCCCTGAAGTGGTGCAATCTGTTCCCCACCAACAAGGTGTCCCAGATAAACCACCTTACCCTGCCCTATCTGGCACTTTGAAGCCTTGATAGTGAGGCCTGCCTTTTGCAGGGCCTCCAAAACTTTCCATAGGTGGACCAGGTGATCATCCCAGCTGGAGCTAAAGACAGCTATATCGTCCAAATATGCTGCACTGAAAGCTTCCAGCCCTTGCAGGACTGTGTTCACCAACCTCTGAAAAGTGGCAGGTGCATTTTTCAAACCAAAAGGCATTACAGTAAACTGGTAATGTCCTCCAATGGTAGAAAATGCAGTCTTAGGTTTAGCATCTTCTGATAATTTGATCTGCCAATACCCTGCAGTCAAGTCAAAAGTGCTTAGATACTTGGCAGATGCCAGTGTATCTATAAGCTCATCTGCCCTGGGTATAGGGTGAGCATCAGTTTTGGTTACCAAGTTGAGACCTCTATAGTCTACACAAAACCGCATTTCTTTCTTTCCATCTTTAGAATTGGGTTTTGGTACCAGTACCACAGGAGAAGCCCATGGACTGTCAGAGTGCTCAACCACTCCTAGTTCCAACATTTTCTGAACTTCTTGCTTTATGCAGTCCCTGACATGGTCAGGCTGCCTATAGATCTTACTTTTGACAGGTAAACTGTCTCCAGTATCTATAGTGTGCTCACACCAAGAAGTAGTGCCTGGCACAGTAGAGAAGAGTTCTGAAAATTGTCCTAGGAGATTTATGCAATTGTCTTTCTGCTCAGCAGTAAGACAATCAGCCAAAACTACACCTTCCACAAGAGCATCTTGAGCTGTGGAAGAGAAGAGATCAGGTAGAGGATCACTGTCTTCTTCCTGTCCCTCATCTGTTGCCATGAGCAGGGTGAGATCAGCCCTGTCATAGTAGGGTTTCAGGCGGTTGACATGGAGCACCCTAAGGGGACACCTGGCAGTGCCTAAGTCAACTAAATAGGTGACTTCTCCCTTCTTTTCAACAATTGTGTGGGGTCCACTCCATTTATCTTGGAGTGCTCTTGGGGCCACAGGCTCCAAGACCCACACTTTCTGCCCTGGTTGGTACTGAACCAAAACAGCCTTCTGATCATGCCATTGCTTCTGGAGCTCTTGGCTGGCCTGAAGGTTTTTACTGGCCTTTTTCATGTACTCAGCCATCCTTGATCTGAGGCCAAGTACATAATCCACAATATCCTGCTTAGGAGCTTTTAAAGGTTGTTCCCAACCTTCCTTTACAAGTGTGAGTGGACCCCTAACAGGGTGTCCAAAAAGAAGTTCAAAGGGGCTGAAGCCCACTCCTTTCTGGGGTACCTCCCTGTAGGCAAAAAGGAGGCATGGTAGAAGGATATCCCATCTCCTGCGGAGTTTTTCAGGGAGACCCATAATCATGCCTTTGAGAGTTTTATTAAATCTCTCCACCAGTCCATTTGTTTGTGGATGATAGGGTGTTGTGAACTTGTACGTTACACCACACTCCTTCCACATGGCCTTTAAGTATGCAGACATGAAATTGCTTCCTCTGTCTGATACTACTTCCTTTGGGAAGCCCACCCTGGAAAATATTCCCAGGAGGGCCTTTGCCACTGCAGGAGCTGTAGTGGTCCTTAAAGGAATAGCTTCAGGATATCTTGTGGCATGGTCCACTACCACCAAGATAAACCTATTGCCTGAAGCAGTAGGAGGGTCAAGGGGGCCAACTATGTCAACCCTTACCCTTTCAAAGGGAACCCCAACCACAGGCAGTGGAATAAGGGGTGCCTTTGGTGTGCCACCTGTCTTGCCACTGGCTTGACAGGTTTCACAGGACTTACAAAATTCCTTTGTGTCCTCAGACATCCTAGGCCAATGAAACAATGGAACCAATCTGTCCCAAGTTTTCATTTGACCCAGGTGTCCAGCTAGGGGAATGTCATGTGCCAGTGTTAGGAGGAACTTTCTGTACCTCTGAGGAATCACTAATCTCCTGGCAGCTCCAGGTTTAGGATCCCTATGCTCAGTGTACAAGAGGTTGTCCTCCCAGTAAACTCTGTGAGAGTCACTGACATCCCCATTAGCCTGTTTGACAGCTTGCTGTCTGAGACCCTCTAACGTGGGACAGGTTTGCTGTGCCACACTCAGCTCCTCTCTGGCAGGCCCCCCTTCACCCAAAAGCTCAGCAGTGTCTGCTTCCAGCTCCTCTGGTGTAGGTTCTGCACAGGGAGGGAATTCTTCTTCCTCAGAAGTAGAATCCACTGTAGAGGGAGGGATAGTAGGAAGTGGTTTGCTTCTACTAGCCCTAGCTTTAGGGAGCACTTGGTCCATTGTTCCAGGATCCAAGCTTCCCTGTCCCTTTTGCTTTTTGGCCTGAGCCCTTGTCAAAGCAAAAATATGCCCTGGGATGCCCAGCATTGCTGCATGGGCCTCCAACTCCACATCTGACCAAGCTGATGTCTCCAAATCATTCCCTAATAGACAGTCTACAGGTAAATCTGAAGCTACCACAACTTTCTTTGGACCAGTTACCCCCCCCCAGTTGAGATTTACAACAGCCATGGGGTGGCTTTGTGTTATGTTGTGAGCATCGGTTACTTGGTACTGGTGTCCAAGTATGTGTTGTTCAGGGTGCACCAGTTTCTCAATCACCATTGTGACACTGGCACCTGTGTCCCTGTAGGCCTGGACCTCAACACCATTTATTAGGGTTAGTTGCTTGTACTTCTCCAAGTTATGGGGGCAAGCAACCAAAGTGGCTAAATCAATAGCCCCTTCAGAGACTAAAGTAGCCTCTGTGGTCTCCCTAATCAGACCAACCCCAACTAAGTTACCAAAAGTGAGCCCAGCTACTCCCTTGGATTGGCTATTAGTAGGTTTGCTCCCACCACCACTGCTATTAGTAGGGACACTAGGTGTAGCAGTAGGGGTTGTAGTGGTAGGAGCAGTGGTGCCTTTCTTTGGACAACTGGGATCTGTTGTCCAATGGCCTTTTATTTTACATAAATAGCACCATGGTTTCTTTTCCTTGTTCTGATTAAAGGAGGATTTGGACCCACCACCCCCACCAGAGTGTTTTTGTGGGCCTGATGAAGACTCATTTTTAGATTTGTCCCCACCCTTGTCAGAAGACTTACCATCCTTCTTTTTGTTGCCATCTTTGTCACCCCCTGTATGAACTTTTCTGTTCACTCTTGTTCTGACCCATTTGTCTGCCTTCTTTCCCAATTCTTGGGGAGAGGTCAGATCAGAGTCCACCAAGTACTGGTGCAACAAATCAGACACACAATTATTAAGAATATGCTCTCTCAGGATCAAGTTATACAGGCTGTCATAATCAGTAACTTTACTGCCATGTAACCACCCCTCCAAGGCCTTCACTGCCTGGTCAATGAAATCAACCCAGTCTTGTGAAGACTCCTTTTTGGTCTCTCTGAACTTTATCCTGTACTGTTCAGTGGTTAAGCCATAACCATCCAGGAGTGCATTCTTAAGAACTTGGAAATTATTAGCATCATTTTCTTTCACAGTAAGGAGCCTATCCCTACCTTTTCCACTAAATGATAGCCATAGGATAGCAGCCCACTGCCTTTGAGGGACATCCTGTACAACACAGGCCCTCTCAAGTGCAGCAAACCACTTGTTAATGTCATCCCCCTCCTTATAAGGGGGAACTATCTTGTGCAGATTCCTGGAATCATGCTCTTTTGCAGGATGACTATGGGGAATACTGCTGCTGCCACCATGGGTATCTAAACCCAACTTCTGTCTTTCCTTCTCTAATTCAAAAGACTGTCTATCCAAATCCAGCTGTTGCTTTTTAAGCTTCAGTCTGGTTTGTTCCACCCTCAACTTATTGAGTTCCCTCTCTAACATTCTGTCATCAGGGTTGGTGGGAGGGACATTTCTAGAAACAGAGCTATGATGGGAATGAACAGAAGGAGACCTGTCCCTTACAGAAGGCAACTTAACAGCTTGGTTTACAGAAACATTACTACCAGTATGGTGACAATAAATGCTTTTGCTATGATGTGAGATAACACTATTTCTTTGGTGTGGCTCATCATCATTACCATCTATGCTAGATTGTCTAGTAATGGGCAGGCTAGGAAGTTTCTTTCCTGAATCTTTTCCTGGGGGAGTCCCTGAATCAGATTGGGAACTATTAGGTACTTTTTCAACAGATGGGGCACCTATGGCCTTATCCTGTTCTCTAAGCATGTTAAGTAACAGTTCCAAGGAAGGATTTTTCCCTACACTCAAACCTCTCTCTATACAGAGACTCCTTGCTCTTTTCCAGCTAAGGTTGTCATATGCAAGTTTGGACAGATCAACAGTTTGGCCTGTGCCAGACATTTTTTAGAGAGAGTTAAAGTGATAGAAAAAGAGAAAAAAGTTTTCAGAACTTTTTGGAAAGACAGAAAAAAAACTTTTTAAACTTTTAAGAACTTTTTGAAAGTTTAGAAGTACTTTTCAGCACTTAGAAAAGAGTGAAAAGAGAAAATGCAAAACTTTTTGGCTATGTGTATATACACTGACCTTGTTTTGTATATTTTTCTCTTATGACCAGTACAATGACAAGAGTGGTAAGTAGTCTCAAGCACTTATCCCACCACTGCACAACCAATGTAGGAGGCTGGACTGGCTTGTAGTGAGTACCAAGGGGTACTTGCACCTTGCACCAGGCCCAGTTATCCCTTATTAGTGTATAGGGTGTCTAGCAGCTTAGGCTGATAGATAATGGTAGCTTAGCAGACGAGCTTAGGCTGAACTAGGAGACGTGTGAAGCTACTACAGTACCACTTAGTGTCATATGCACAATATCATAAGAAAACACAATACACAGTTATACTAAAAATAAAGGTACTTTATTTTTATGACAATATGCCAAAGTATCTTAGAGTGTACCCTCAGTGAGAGGATAGGAAATATACACAAGATATATATACACAATAGCAAAAATATGCAGTATAGTCTTAGAAAACAGTGCAAACAATGTATAGTTACAATAGGATGCAATGGGGAAACATAGGGATAGGGGCAACACAAACCATATACTCCAAAAGTGGAATGCGAACCACGAATGGACCCCAAACCTATGTGACCTTGTAGAGGGTCGCTGGGACTATTAGAAAATAGTGAGAGTTAGAAAAATAACCCTCCCCAAGACCCTGAAACGTGAGTGCAAAGTGCACTAAAGTTCCCCTAAGGACAAAGAAGTCGTGTTAGAGGAATAATGCAGGAAAGACACAAACCAGCAATGCAACAACTGTGGATTTCCAATCTAGGGTACCTGTGGAACAAGGGGACCAAGTCCAAAAGTCACAAGCACGTCGGAGATGGGCAGATGCCCAGGAAAGGCCAGCTGCGGGTGCAAAGAAGCTTCTACTGGAAAGAAGAAGCTGAGGTTTCTGCAGGAACGAAAAGGGCTAGAGACTTCCCCTTTGGTGGACGGATCTCACTCACCGTGGAAAGTCGTGCAGAAGTGTTTTCCTGCCGAAAGAACGCCAACAAGCCTTGCTAGTCGCAAATCGTATGTTTGGCGTTTTTGGAAGCTGCTGGGGCCCAGGAGGGACCAGGAGGTCGCAAATTGGACCTGAAGAGAGAGGGGATATCGAGCAAGACAAAGAGCCCTCACTGAAGCAGGTAGCTCCCGGAGAAGTGCCAGAAACAGGCACTATGAAGATGCGTGAAACAGTGCTCGCCGAAGTTGCACAAAGGAGTCCCACGTCGCCGAAGACCAACTTAGAAAGTCGTGCAATGCAGGTTAGAGTGCCGTGGACGCAAGCTTGGCTGTGCACAAAGGATTTCTGCCGGAAGTGCACAGGGGCCGGAGTAGCTGCAACGTCGCGGTTCCCAGCAATGCAGCCCAGCGAGGTGAGGCAAGGACTTACCTCCACCAAACTTGGGCTGAAGAGTCACTGGACTGTGGGGGTCACTTGGACAGAGTCGCTGGATTCGAGGGACCTCGCTCGTCATGCTGAGAGGAGACCCAAGGGACCGGTAATGCAGCTTTTTGGTGCCTGCGGTTGCAGGGGGAAGATTCCGTCGACCCACGGGAGATTTCTTCGGAGCTTCTGGTGCAGAGAGGAGGCAGGCTACCCCCACAGCATGCACAAGCAGGAAAACAGTCGAGAAGGCGGCAGGATCAGCGTTACAGAGTTGCAGTAGTCGTCTTTGCTACTATGTTGCAGGTTTGCAGGCTTCCAGCGCGGTCAGCTGTCGTTTCCTTATCAGAAGGTGAAGAGAGAGATGCAGAGGAACTCGGATGAGCTCTTGCATTCGTTATCTAAAGTTTCCCCAGAGACAGAGACCCTAAATAGCCAGAAAAGAGGGTTTGGCTACCTAGGAGAGAGGATAGGCTACTAACACCTGAAGGAGCCTATCAGCAGGAGTCTCTGACGTCACCTGGTGGCACTGGCCACTCAGAGCAGTCCAGTGTGCCAGCAGCACCTCAGTTTCCAAGATGGCAGAGGTCTGGAGCACACTGGAGGAGCTCTGGACACCTCCCAGGGGAGGTGCAGGTCAGGGGAGTGGTCACTCCCCTTTCCTTTGTCCAGTTTCGCGCCAGAGCAGGGGCTAAGGGGTCCCTGAACCGGCGTAGACTGGCTTATGCAGAATTGGGCACATCTGTGCCCAAGAAAGCATTTCCAGAGGCTGGGGGAGGCTACTCCTCCCCTGCCTTCACACCATTTTCCAAAGGGAGAGGGTGTCACACCCTCTCTCAGAGGAAGTTCTTTGTTCTGCCATCCTGGGCCAGGCCTGGCTGGACCCCAGGAGGGCAGATGCCTGTCTGAGGGGTTGGCAGCAGCAGCAGCTGCAGTGAAACCCCAGGAAGGGCAGTTTGGCAGTACCAGGGTCTGTGCTACAGACCACTGGGATCATGGGATTGTGCCAACTATGCCAGGATGGCATAGAGGGGGCAATTCCATGATCATAGACATGTTACATGGCCATTTTCGGAGTTACCATTGTGAAGCTACATATAGGTAGTGACCTATATGTAGTGCACGCGTGTAATGGTGTCCCCGCACTCACAAAGTTCAGTGAATTGGCTCTGAACAATGTGGGGGCACCTTGGCTAGTGCCAGGGTGCCCACACACTAAGTAACTTTGCACCTAAACTTTACAAGGTAAAGGTTAGACGTATAGGTGACTTATAAGTTACTTAAGTGCAGTGTAAAATGGCTGTGAAATAACGTGGACGTTATTTCACTCAGGCTGCAGTGGCAGGCCTGTGTAAGAATTGTCAGAGCTCCCTATGGGTGGCAAAAGAAATGCTGCAGCCCATAGGGATCTCCTGGAACCCCAATACCCTGGGTACCTCAGTACCATATACTAGGGAATTATAAGGGTGTTCCAGTAAGCCAATGTAAATTGGTAAAAATGGTCACTAGCCTGTTAGTGACAATTTGGAAAGAAATGAGAGAGCATAACCACTGAGGTTCTGATTAGCAGAGCCTCAGTGAGACAGTTAGTCACTACACAGGTAACACATTCAGGCACACTTATGAGCACTGGGGCCCTGGGTTACCAGGGTCCCAGTGACACATACAACTAAAACAACATATATACAGTGAAAAATGGGGGTAACATGCCAGGCAAGATGGTACTTTCCTACACATCCATCCTCCAAAGGGGAAGTTCCTAGTCCTCTTCGTTCTTCCAAAACACCAAGCTTCTTCCATCTGGTGGCAGCTTCCTTGCACCCTCAGCTGGCATTTCCTGGGCTCCTGCCAACTCTCGACACTGTCGCGACTCTTGAACTTGGTCCCCTTGTCTTACAGGTACTCAGGTCTGGAAATCCACCTTTGTTGCATTGCTGGTGTTGGTTTTCCTTGCAGAATCCCCCTATCAAGACTTCTGTGCTCTCTGGGGGTTGTAGGTGCACTTTACACCTACCGTACAGGGTCTTGGGGTGAGCTATTTTTCTAACCCTCACTGTTTTCTTACAGTCCCAGCGACCCTCTACAAGCTCACATAGGTTTGGGGTCCATTTGTGGTTCACATTCCACTTTTGGAGTATATGGTTTGTGTTGCCCCTATACCTATGTGCTCCTATTGCAATCTATTGTAACTTTACACTGCTTGCATTACTTCCTTTTGCTATTACTGCATATTTTTGGCATTGTGTACATATATCTTGTGTATATTTGGCATCCTCATACTGAGGGTACTCACTGAGATACTTTTGACATATTGTCATAAAAATAAAGTACCTTTATTTTTAGTATATCTGTGTATTGTGTTTTCTTATGATATTGTGCATATGACACCAGTGGTATAGTAGGAGCTTTGCATGTCTCCTAGTTCAGCCTAAGCTGCTCTGCTATAGCTACCTTCTATCAGCCTAAGCTGCTAGAAACACCTCTTCTACACAAATAAGGGATAACTGGACCTGGTACAGAGTGTAAGTACCCCTTGGTACCCACTAAAAGCCAGGCCAGCCTCCTACAGGTGCCGCCACCACAAGGGAGATCCAATCAGAGGACGAGTCCGTGTCGCTGGTGTCAGCTCCTGTCCCCGCCGTGGAGCTCCCCTCGCCCTCCATCCCACTGGTGAACTCTGAGTCCGTAGTTTCGCCCTCCAGGGCCATGTGGGATGCAGCTCCCTCATGCTCCGGTGCCACTGCTCCTCCGCCTGATGATGCTAATGCACACAAGAACAGGGAGACCACAAAAAGGGGGGACGACGACAGAAGAAAGACATGTTGAGTGCATGCATAACCGCTACCGTTGGCGGACACGACAGACACAGAAGCCCCCTGCACTACGCCGCGCACTTGGGCTCCATGTAGGAGGCTGGACTGGCTTGCAGTGAGTACCAAGGGGTACTTACCCCTTGCACCAGGCCCAGGTATCCCTTATTAGTGTATAGGGTGTCTAGCAGCATAGGCTGATAGATAATGGTAGCTTAGCAGAGCAGCTTAGGCTGAACTAGGAGACGAGTGAAGCTCCTACAGTACCACTAGTGTCACTTGCACAATATCATAAGAAAACACAATACACAGATATACTAAAAATAAAGGTACTTTATTTTTATGACAATATGCCAAAAGTATCTCAGTGAGTACCCTCAGTATGAGGATAGCAAATATACACAAGATATATGTACACAATACCAAAAATATGCAGTATAGTATTAGAAAACAGTGCAAACAATGTATAGTTACAATAGGATGCAATGGGGACACATATTAATAGGGGCAACACAAACCATATATTCCAAAAGTGGAATGCGAACCACGAATGGACCCCAAACCTATGTTACCTTGTAGAGGGTCGCTGGGACTGTAAGAAAACAGTGAGGGTTAGAAAAATAGCCCACCCCAAGACCCTGAAAAGTGAGTGCAAAGTGCACTAAAGTTCCCCAAAGGACATAGAAGTCGTGATAGGGGAATTCTGCAGGAAAGACACAAACCAGCAATGCAACAACGATGGATTTCCAGTCGAGGGTACCTGTGGAACAAGGGGACCAAGTCCAAAAGTCACAAGCAAGTCGGAGATGGACAGATGCCCAGGAAATGCCAGCTGTGGGTGCAAAGAAGCTACTACTGGACAGTAGAAGCTGAGGATTCTGCAGGAACGACAAGGGCTAGAGACTTCCCCTTTGGAGGATGGATTCCGAAAGCTGTGGAGAGTTGTGCAAAAGTGTTTTCCTGAAGAAAGACCGCCAACAAGCCTTGCTAGCTTCAAGTTGTGCAGTTAGTGTTTTTGGATGCTGCTGTGGCCCAGGAGGGACCAGGATATCGCCAATTGCGTCACGGGACAGAGGGGGCACCCAGCAAGACAAGGAGCCCTCTCAGAAGCAGGCAGCACCCGCAGAAGTGCCGGAACAGGCCCTACAAACAGGAGTGAAATGGTGCTCATCCTAAGTTGCACAAAGGAGTCCCACGCCGCCGGAGGACAACTTAGAAAGTCGTGCAATGCAGGTTATAGTGCCGTGGACCCAGGCTTGGCTGTGCACAAAGGATTTCTGTCGGAATTGCACAGAGGCTGGAGTAGTTGCAAAAGACGCGATTCCCAGCAATGCAGTCTGGTGTGGGGAGGCAAGGACTTACCTCCACCAAACTTGGACTGAAGAGTCACTGGACTGTGGGAGTCACTTGGACAGAGTTGCTGGATTCAAGTGACCTCGCTCGTCGTGCTGAGAGGAGACCCAGGGGACCGGTGATGCAGTTCTTTGGTGCCTGCAGTAGCAGGGGGAAGATTTCGTCGAACCACAGTAGATTTCTTCGGCGCTTCTAGTGCAGAGAGGAGGCAGACTACCCCCACAGCATGCACCACCAGGAAAACAGTCGAGAAGGCGGCAGGATCAGCGTTACAGAGTTGCAGTAGTCGTCTTCGCTTCTTTGTTGCAGTTTTGCAGGCTTCCAGCGCAGTCAGCAGTCGATTCCTTGGCAGAAGGTGAAGAGAGAGATGCAGAGGAACTCTGATGAGCTCTTGCATTTGTTATCTAAGGAAATCCCAAAAGAAGAGACCCTAAATAGCCAGAAAAGAGGGTTTGGCTACATAGGAGAGAAGATAGGCTAGCAACACCTGAAGGAGACCATCAGAAGGAGTCTCTGACGTCACCTGCTGGCCCTGGCCACTCAGAGCAGTCCAGTGTGCCAGCAGCACCTCTGTTTCCAAGATGGCAGAGGTCTGGAGCACACTGGAGGAGCTCTGGGCACCTCCCAGGGGAGGTTCAGGTCAGGGGAGTGGTCACTCCCCTTTCCTTTGTCCAGTTTCGCGCCAGAGCAGGGCTGAGGGGTCCCTGAACCGGTGTAGACTGGCTTATGCAGAAATGGGCACCATCTGTGCCCATGAAAGCATTTCCAGAGGCTGGGGGAGGCTACTCCTCCCCACCCCTGACACCTTTTTCCAAAGGGAGAGGGTGTAACACCCTCTCTCTGAGGAAGTCCTTTGTTCTGCCATCCTGGGCCAAGCCTGGCTGGACCCCAGGAGGGCAGAAACCTGTCTGAGGGGTTGGCAGCAGCAGCAGCTGCAGTGAAACCCCTGAAAAGGCAGTTTGGCAGTACCAGGGTCTGAGCTACAGACCACTGGGATAATGGGATTGTGCCAACTATGCCAGGATGGCATAGAGGGGGTAATTCAATGATCATAGACATGTTACATGGCCATATTCGGAGTTACCATTGTGAAGCCACATATAGGTAGTGACCTATTTGTAGTGCACACGTGTAATGGTGTCCCCGCACTCACAAAGTCTGGGGAATTTGCCTCGAACAATGTGGGAGCACCTTGGCTAGTGCCAGGGTGCCCACACACTAAGTAACTTTGCACCTAACCTTTACTAGGTAAAGGTTAGACATATAGGTGACTTATAAGTTACTTAAGTGCAGTGGTAAATGGCTATGAAATAACGTGGACGTTATTTCACTCAGGCTGCAGTGGCAGGCCTGTGTAAGAATTGTCATAGCTCCCTATGGGTGGCAAAAGAAATGCTGCAGCCCATAGGGATCTCCTGGAACCCCAATAACCTGGGAACCTCAGTACCATTTACTAGGGAATTATAAGGGTGTTCCAGTATGCCAATGTGAATTGGTAAAATTGGTCACTAGCCTGTTAGTGACAATTTGGAAAGAGATGAGAGAGCATAACCACTGAGGTTCTGGATAGCAGAGCCTCAGTGAGACAGTTAGTCATAACACAGGTAACACATTCAGGCACACTCATGAGCACTGGGGCCCTGGCTGGCAGGGTCCCAGTGACACATACAACTAAAACAACATATATACAGTGAAAAATGGGGGTAACATGCCAGGCAAGATGGTACTTTCCTACACAACCTCCCCCAAACGAAGGACAATAAGACTAGTCATTATCTGATGGGTCTTCATTGTCTAAGTGGAAATATCTGGAGAGTCCATCTGCATTGGAGTGGGTACTCCCAGGTCCATGTTCCATTGTATAGTCCATTCCCTGTAGGGATATGGACCACCTCAACAATTTAGGATTTTCACCTTTCATTTGTTTTAGCCAAAGTAGAGGTTTGTGGTCTGTCTGAACAATGAAGTGAGTGCCAAACAGGTATGGCCTCAACTTCTTCAGTGCCCAGACCACAGCAAAGGCGTCCCTCTCTATGGCAGACCAACGCTTTTCTCTAGGGGTCAACCTCCTACTAATAAAAGCAACAGGTTGATCCTGGCCCTCAGAATTAAGTTGTGATAGGACTGCCCCTACTCCTAATTCAGATGCATCAGTTTGGACATAGCATTTTTTAGAGTAACAGGGGCTTTTCAGGACAGGTGCAGAGCACATGGTCTGCTTCAGCTCCTAAAAAGCTTTCTGACAGTTTGCTGTCCATTATACCTTCTTAGGCATTTTCTTTGAAGTGAGGTCATTAAGAGGGGCTGCTATGGAGCCATAGGGCCAGATGTAGCAACTTAAAAATTTGCGAGGTTCAAAGTGCTAGTCCATGCGACTCGCAATTTGCACCTCGCAAATTGGTATGCAGTACGGTGTGTCAGACACCAACTGCAACTCGCTATGGGGTCGCAATGACCCACCTCATGAATATTCATGAGGTGGGTCGCAAATTGCGGCCCCATAGTGAGTATAGGCACTCGCAAACATGGGGGCCTGCTGTCGTCAGCAGACCTCCATGTTTGTGACTGCTTTCAATAAAGCAGTTTTTTTTTTTTTAAGTGTAGCCCGTTTTCCTTAAAGGAAAACGAGCTGCATTTAAAAAAAAAAAAACGAAACCTTTAGTTTCGGTATTTTTTCAGGGCAGGGAGTGGTCCCTGGGACCACTCCCTGCCCTGAAAAAATATTTTTGGGTCCATTCACAAAGTGGAAGGGGTCTCATGGGGACCCTTTCCAATTTGCGAGTGGGTTACCATCCACTTGAAGTGGATGGTAACTGCGATACCATTTGCGACCGCGTACGCGGTTGCAAATGGTATTGCATACCACTCAGACTCGCAAATAGGAAGGGAACACCCCTTCCTATTTGCGATTCTGAAATGCATATTGCGAGTCGGTACCGACTCGCAATATGCATTTCAGCATTGGGAAACGCGTTTAGCGAGTCGCAAACGGCAATTTTTGCCGTTTGCGACTCGCTAAACGTTTCCTACATCTGGCCCATAGTTCTTTATGAACCTCCTATAGTACCCAGTGAGGCCTAAAAAGGCTCTCACCTGAGTCTGAGTAGTAGGGGGAACCCAATCTAAAATAGTTTGGATTTTCCCCTGTAGTGGTGTAATCTGTTCTCCACCAACCAGGTGTCCCAGATAAACCACCTTCCCCTGCCCTATCTGGCACTTTGAAGCCTTGATAGTGAGGCCTGCCTTTTGCAGGGCCTCTAAAACTTTCCATAGGTGGACCAGATGATCATCCCAGCTGGAGCTAAAGACAGCTATATCATCCAAATATGCTGCACTAAAAGCTTCCAGCCCTTGTAGGACTGTGTTCACCAACCTCTGAAAAGTGGCAGGTGCATTTTTCAATCCAAAAGGCATTACTGTGAATTGGTAATGGCCTCCAATGGTTGAAAATGCAGTTTTTGCTTTTGCATCTTGTAGGAGGCTGGACTGGCTTGTAGTGAGTACCAAGGGGTACTTGCACCTTGCACCAGGCCCAGTTATCCCTTATTAGTGTATAGGGTGTCTAGCAGCTTAGGCTGATAGATAATGGTAGCTTAGCAGAGCAGCTTAGGCTGAACTAGGAGACGTGTGAAGCTACTACAGTACCACTTAGTGTCATATGCACAATATCATAAGAAAACACAATACACAGTTATACTAAAAATAAAGGTACTTTATTTTTATGACAATATGCCAAAGTATCTTAGAGTGTACCCTCAGTGAGAGGATAGGAAATATACACAAGATATATATACACAATAGCAAAAATATGCAGTATAGTCTTAGAAAACAGTGCAAACAATGTATAGTTACAATAGGATGCAATGGGGAAACATAGGGATAGGGGCAACACAAACCATATACTCCAAAAGTGGAATGCGAACCACGAATGGACCCCAAACCTATGTGACCTTGTAGAGGGTCGCTGGGACTATTAGAAAATAGTGAGAGTTAGAAAAATAACCCTCCCCAAGACCCTGAAAAGTGAGTGCAAAGTGCACCAAAGTTCCCCTAAGGACAAAATAGTCGTGTTAGAGGGAGAATGCAAGGAAAACACAAATCAGCAATGCAACAACGATGGATTCCTGTCTGAGGGTACCTGTGGAACAAGGGGACCAAGTCCAAAAGTCACAAGCAGCTCGGAGATGGGCAGATGCCCAAGAAATGCCAGCGGTTGGTGCAAAGAAGCTCTTACTAGGCTGAAGAACTGTGAATACTGCAGGAACGACAAGGGCTAGAGACTTCCCCTTTGGAGGATGGATCCCCCACGCCTTGGAGAGTCGTGCAGAAGTGTTTTCCCGCCGGATGGACGCCAACAAGCCTTGCTACACGCAAATCGTGCGTTTGGCGTTTTTGGACGCTGCTGGGGCCCAGGAGGGACCAGGAGGTCGCAAATTGGACCTGCAGAGAGAGGGGACGTCGAGCAAGACAAAGAGCCCTCACTGAAGCAGGTAGCACCCGGAGAAGTGCCAGAAACAGGCACTACGAGGATGCGTGAAACGGTGCTCGCCGAAGTTGCACAAAGGAGTCCCACGTCGCCGGAGACCAACTTAGAAAGTCGTGCAATGCAGGTTAGAGTGCCGTGGACCCAGGCTTGGCTGTGCACGAAGGATTTCCGCCGGAAGTGCACAGGGGCCGGAGAAGCTTGCAAAGTCGCGGTTCCCAGCAATGCAGCCCAGCGAGGTGAGGCAAGGACTTACCTCCACCAAACTTGGGCTGAAGAGTCACTGGACTGTGGGGGTCACTTGGACGGTGTCGCTGGATTCGAGGGACCTCGCTCGTCGTGCTGAGAGGAGACCCAAGGGACCGGAGATGCAGCTTTTTGGTGCCTGCGGTTGCAGGGGGAAGATTCCGTCGACCCACGGGAGATTTCTTCGGAGCTTCTGGTGCAGAGAGGAGGCAGGCTACCCCCACAGCATGCACAAGCAGGAAAACAGTCGAGAAGGCGGCAGGATCAGCGTTACAGAGTTGCAGTAGTCGTCTTTGCTACTATGTTGCAGGTTTGCAGGCTTCCAGCGCGGTCAGCGGTCGATTCCTTATCAGAAGGTGAAGAGGGAGATGCAGAGGAACTCGGCTGAGCTCATGCATTCGTTATCTAAAGTTTCCCCAGAGACAGAGACCCTAAATAGCCAGAAAAGAGGGTTTGGCTACCTAGGAGAGAGGAAAGGCTACTAACACCTGAAGGAGCCTATCACAAGGAGTCTCTGACGTCACCTGGTGGCACTGGCCACTCAGAGCAGTCCAGTGTGCCAGCAGCACCTCTGTTTCCAAGATGGCAGAGGTCTGGAGCACACTGGAGGAGCTCTGGACACCTCCCAGGGGAGGTGCAGGTCAGGGGAGTGGTCACTCCCCTTTCCTTTGTCCAGTTTCGCGCCAGAGCAGGGGCTAAGGGGTCCCTGAACCGGTGTAGACTGGCTTATGCAGAATTGGGCACCTCTGTGCCCAACAAAGCATTTCCAGAGGCTGGGGGAGGCTACTCCTCCCCTGCCTTCACACCATTTTCCAAAGGGAGAGGGTGTCACACCCTCTCTCAGAGGAAGTTCTTTGTTCTGCCATCCTGGGCCAGGCCTGGCTGGACCCCAGGAGGGCAGCTGCCTGTCTGAGGGGTTGGCAGCAGCAGCAGCTGCAGAGAAACCCCAGGAAGGGCAGTCTGGCAGTACCAGGGTCTGTGCTACAGACCACTGGGATCATGGAATTGTCCCAACAATGCCAGGATGGCATAGAGGGGGCAATTCCATGATCATAGACATGTTACATGGCCATATTCGGAGTTACCATGGTGAAGCTACATATAGGTAGTGACCTATATGTAGTGCACGCGTGTAATGGTGTCCCCGCACTCACAAAGTTCAGTGAATTGGCTCTGAACACTGTGGGGGCACCTTGGCTAGTGCCAGGGTGCCCTCACACTAAGTAACTTTGCACCTAACCTTTACCAGGTAAAGGTTAGACATATAGGTGACTTATAAGTTACTTAAGTGCAGTGTAAAATGGTTGTGAAATAACGTGGACGTTATTTCACTCAGGCTGCAGTGGCAGGCCTGTGTAAGAATTGTCAGAGCTCCCTATGGGTGGCAAAAGAAATGCTGCAGCCCATAGGGATCTCCTGGAACCCCAATACCCTGGGTACCTCAGTACCATATACTAGGGGATTATAAGGGTGTTCCAGTAAGCCAATGTAAATTGGTAAAAATGGTCACTAGCCTGTCAGTGACAATTTGGAAAGAAATGAGAGAGCATAACCACTGAGGTTCTGATTAGCAGAGCCTCAGTGAGACAGTTAGTCACTACACAGGTAACACATACAGGCACACTTATGAGCACTGGGGCCCTGGGTTACCAGGGTCCCAGTGACACATACAACTAAAACAACATATATACAGTGAAAAATGGGGGTAACATGCCAGGCAAGATGGTACTTTCCTACACAACCCCCCCCCAAACGAAGGACAATAAGACTAGCCATTACCTGATGAGTCTTCATTGTCTAAGTGGAAATATCTGGAGAGTCCATCTGCATTGGAGTGGCTACTCCCAGGTCTATGTTCCACTGTATAGTCCATTCCCTGTAGGGATATGGACCACCTCAACAATTTAGGATTTTCACCTTTCATTTGTTTTAGCCAAAGTAGAGGTTTGTGGTCTGTTTGAACAATGAAGTGAGTGCCAAACAGGTATGGCCTCAACTTCTTCAGAGCCCAGACCACAGCAAAGGCCTCCCTCTCAATGGCAGACCAACGCTTTTCTCTAGGGGTCAACCTTCTACTAATAAAAGCAACAGGTTGATCCTGGCCCTCAGAATTAAGTTGTGATAGGACTGCCCCTACTCCTAATTCAGATGCATCAGTTTGGACATAGAATTTTTTAGAGTAACAAGGGCTTTTCAGGACAGGTGCAGAGCACATGGCCTGCTTCAGCTCCTCAAAAGCTTTCTGACAGTTTGCTGTCCATAATACCTTTTTAGGCATTTTCTTGGATGTGAGGTCATTAAGAGGGGCTGCAATGGAGCCATAGTTCTTAATGAACCTCCTGTAATACCCAGTGAGGCCTAGGAAGGCTCTCACCTGAGTCTGAGTGGTAGGGGGAATCCAATCAATAATAGTTTGGATTTTCCCCTGAAGTGGTGCAATCTGTTCCCCACCAACAAGGTGTCCCAGATAAACCACTTTACCCTGCCCTATCTGGCACTTTGAAGCCTTGATAGTGAGGCCTGCCTTTTGCAGGGCCTCCAAAACTTTCCAAAGGTGGACCAGGTGATCATCCCAGCTGGAGCTAAAGACAGCTATATCATCCAAATATGCTGCACTGAAAGCTTCCAGCCCTTGCAGGACTGTGTTCACCAACCTCTGAAAAGTGGCAGGTGCATTTTTCAAACCAAAAGGCATTACAGTAAACTGGTAATGTCCTCCAATGGTAGAAAATGCAGTCTTAGGTTTAGCATCTTCTGACATTTTGATCTGCCAATACCCTGCAGTCAAATCAAAAGTGCTTAGATACTTGGCAGATGCCAGTGTATCTATTAGCTCATCTGCCCTGGGTATAGGGTGAGCATCTGTTTTGGTTACCAAGTTGAGACCTCTATAGTCTACACAAAACCTCATTTCCTTCTTTCCATCTTTAGAATTGGGTTTTGGTACCAGTACCACAGGAGAAGCCCATGGACTGTCAGAGTGCTCAACCACTCCTAGTTCCAACATCTTCTGAACTTCTTGCTTTATGCAGTCCCTGACATGGTCAGGCTGCCTATAGATCTTACTTTTGACAGGTAAACTGTCTCCAGTATCTATAGTGTGCTCACACCAAGAAGTGGTGCCTGGCACAATGGAGAAGAGTTCTGAAAATTGTCCTAGGAGATTTATGCAATTATCTTTCTGCTCAGCAGTAAGACAATCAGCCAAAACTACCCCTTCCACAAGAGCATCTTGTTCTGTGGAAGAGAAGAGATCAGGTAGAGGATCACTGTCTTCTTCCTGTCCCTCATCTGTTGCCATGAGCAGGGTGAGATCAGCCCTGTCATAGTAGGGTTTCAGGCGGTTGACATGGAGCACCCTAAGGGGACTCCTGGCAGTGCCTAAGTCAACCAAGTAGGTGACTTCACCCTTCTTTTCAACAATTGTGTGTGGACCACTCCATTTATCTTGGAGTGCTCTTGGGGCCACAGGCTCCAAGACCCACACTTTCTGCCCTGGTTGGTACTGAACCAAAACAGCCTTCTGATCATGCCATTGCTTCTGGAGCTCTTGGCTGGCCTGAAGGTTTTTACTGGCCTTTTTCATGTACTCAGCCATCCTTGATCTGAGGCCAAGTACATAGTCCACAATATCCTGCTTAGGAGCTTTTAAAGGTTGTTCCCAACCCTCCTTTACAAGTGTGAGTGGACCCCTAACAGGGTGTCCAAAAAGAAGTTCAAAGGGGCTGAAGCCCACTCCTTTCTGGGGTACCTCCCTGTAGGCAAAAAGGAGGCATGGTAGAAGGATATCCCATCTCCTGCGGAGTTTTTCAGGGAGTCCCATAATCATGCCTTTGAGAGTTTTATTAAATCTCTCCACCAGTCCATTTGTTTGTGGATGATAGGGTGTTGTGAACTTGTAAGTTACACCACACTCCTTCCACATGGCCTTTAAGTATGCAGACATGAAATTGTTTCCTCTGTCTGATACTACTTCCTTTGGGAAGCCCACCCTGGAAAATATTCCCAGGAGGGCCTTTGCCACTGCAGGAGCTGTAGTGGTCCTTAAAGGAATAGCTTCAGGATATCTTGTGGCATGGTCCACTACCACCAAGATAAACCTATTGCCTGAAGCAGTAGGAGGGTCCAGGGGGCCAACTATGTCAACCCCTACCCTTTCAAAGGGAACCCCAACCACAGGCAGTGGGATAAGGGGTGCCTTTGGAGTGCCACCTGTCTTGCCACTGGCTTGACAGGTTTCACAGGACTTACAAAAATCTTTTGTGTCCTCAGACATCCTAGGCCAATGAAACAGTGGTACCAATCTGTCCCAAGTTTTCATTTGACCCAGGTGCCCAGCTAAGGGAATGTCATGTGCCAGTGTTAGGAGGAACTTTCTGTACTCCTGAGGAATCACTAATCTCCTGGCAGCTCCAGGTTTAGGATCCCTTTGCTCAGTGTACAAGAGGTTGTCCTCCCAGTAAACTCTGTGTGAGTCACTGACATCCCCATTAGCCTGTTTGACAGCTTGCTGTCTGAGACCCTCTAATGTGGGACAGGTTTGCTGTGCCACACTCAGCTCCTCTCTGGCAGGCCCCCCTTCACCCAAAAGCTCAGCAGTGTCTGCTTCCAGCTCCTCTGGTGTAGGTTCTGCACAGGGAGGGAATTCTTCTTCCTCAGAAGTAGAATCCACTGTAGAGGGAGGGATAGTAGGAAGTGGTTTGCTTCTACTAGCCCTAGCTTTAGGGAGCACTTGGTCCATTGTTCCAGGATCCAAGCTTCCCTGTCCTTTTTGCTTTTTGGCCTGAGCCCTTGTCAAAGCAAAAATATGCCCTGGGATGCCCAGCATTGCTGCATGGGCCTCCAACTCCACATCTGACCAAGCTGATGTCTCCAAATCGTTCCCTAATAGACAGTCTACAGGTAAATCTGAAGCTACCACAACTTTCTTTGGACCAGATACCCCCCCCCAGTTGAGATTTACAACAGCCATGGGGTGGCATTGTGTTATGTTGTGAGCATCGGTTACTTGGTACTGGTGTCCAAGTATGTGTTGTTCAGGGTGCACCAGTTTCTCAATCACCATTGTGACACTGGCACCTGTGTCCCTGTAGGCCTGGACCTCAACACCATTTATTAGGGTTAGTTGCTTGTACTTCTCCAAGTTATGGGGGCAAGCAACCAAAGTGGCTAAGTCAATAGCCCCTTCAGAGACTAAAGTAGCCTCTGTGGTCTCCCTAATCAGACCAACCCCAACTAAATTACCAAAAGTGAGCCCAGCTACTCCCTTGGATTGGCTATTAGTAGGTTTGCTCCCACCACCACTGCTATTAGTAGGGACACTAGGTGTAGCAGTAGGGGTTGTAGTGGTAGGAGCTGTGGTGCCTTTCTTTGGACAACTGGGATCTGTTGTCCAATGGCCTTTTATCTTACATAAATAGCACCATGGTTTCCTTTCCTTGTTCTGATTAGAGGAAGGTTTGGGCCCACCACCCCCACCAGAGTGTTTTTGTGGGCCTGATGAAGACTCATTTTTAGATTTGTCCCCACCCTTGTCAGAAGACTTACCATCCTTCTTTTTGTTGCCATCTTTGTCACCCCCTGTATGAACTTTTCTGTTCACTCTTGTTCTGACCCATTTGTCTGCCTTCTTTCCCAATTCTTGGGGAGAGGTCAGATCAGAGTCCACCAAGTACTGGTGCAACAAATCAGACACACAATTATTAAGAATATGCTCTCTCAGGATTAAGTTATACAGGCTGTCATAATCAGTAACTTTACTGCCATGTAACCACCCCTCCAAGGCCTTCACTGCCTGGTCAATGAAATCAACCCAGTCTTGTGAAGACTCCTTTTTGGTATCTCTGAACTTGATCCTGTACTGTTCAGTGGTTAAGCCATAACCATCCAGGAGTGCATTCTTAAGAACTTGGAAATTGTTAGCATCATTTTCTTTTACAGTAAGGAGCCTATCCCTACCTTTTCCAGTAAATGATAGCCATAGGATAGCAGCCCACTGCCTTTGAGGGACATCCTGTACAGCACAGGCCCTCTCAAGTGCAGCAAACCACTTGTTAATGTCATCCCCCTCCTTGTAAGGGGGAACTATCTTATGCAGATTCCTGGAATCATGCTCTTTTGCAGGATGACTATGGGGAATACTGCTGCTGCCACCATGGGTATCTAAACCCATCTTCTGTCTTTCCCTCTCTATTTCTAAAGACTGTCTATCCAAATCCAGCTGTTGCTTCTTGAGCTTCAGTCTGGTTTGCTCCACTCTCAATCTATTGAGCTCCCTTTCTAACAATCTGTCATCAGGGTGGGTGGGAGGGACATTTCTAGATACAGAGGTATGATGGGAATGAACAGAAGGAGACCTGTCCCTTACAGAGGGCACCCTAACAGCTTGGCTACCAGTATAATGTGAGAGCACATCATCAGTATGATGTGATTCAACCTCTGTACCAACTATGCTAGACTGTCTAGTAATGGGCAGGCTGAGAAGTTTCTTTCCTGAACCTTTTCCTGGGGGAGTCCCTGGATCAGATTGAGAACCATTAGCTACTTTTTCTACAGATTGGGCACTTATGGCCTTATCTTGTACTCTAAGCATATTAATTAACAGTTCTAAAGAAGGATTCTTCCCTACACTCAAACCTCTCTCTATGCAGAGACTCCTTGCTCCTTTCCAGCTAAGGTGATCATATGCAAGTTTGGACAGTTCAATTTTTTGGCCTGTGCCAGACATTTTTTAGAGAGAGTAAAAGTGATAGACAAAGAGAAAAAAGTTTTCAGAACTTTTTGGAAAGACAGAAAAAACTTTTTAAACTTTTAAGAACTTTTTGAAAGTTTAGAAGTACTTTTCAGCACTTAGAAAAGAGTGAAAAGAGGAAATGCAAAACTTTTTGGCTATGTGTATATACACTGACCTTGTTTTGTATATTTTTCTCTTATGAAAAGTACAATGACAAGAGTGGTAAGTAGTCTCAAAGCACTTATCCCACCACTGCACAACCAATGTAGGAGGCTGGACTGGCTTGTAGTGAGTACCAAGGGGTACTTGCACCTTGCACCAGGCCCAGTTATCCCTTATTAGTGTATAGGGTGTCTAGCAGCTTAGGCTGATAGATAATGGTAGCTTAGCAGAGCAGCTTAGGCTGAACTAGGAGACGTGTGAAGCTACTACAGTACCACTTAGTGTCATATGCACAATATCATAAGAAAACACAATACACAGTTATACTAAAAATAAAGGTACTTTATTTTTATGACAATATGCCAAAGTATCTTAGAGTGTACCCTCAGTGAGAGGATAGGAAATATACACAAGATATATATACACAATAGCAAAAATATGCAGTATAGTCTTAGAAAACAGTGCAAACAATGTATAGTTACAATAGGATGCAATGGGGAAACATAGGGATAGGGGCAACACAAACCATATACTCCAAAAGTGGAATGCGAACCACGAATGGACCCCAAACCTATGTGACCTTGTAGAGGGTCGCTGGGACTATTAGAAAATAGTGAGAGTTAGAAAAATAACCCTCCCCAAGACCCTGAAAAGTGAGTGCAAAGTGCACCAAAGTTCCCCTAAGGACAAAATAGTCGTGTTAGAGGGAGAATGCAAGGAAAACACAAATCAGCAATGCAACAACGATGGATTCCTGTCTGAGGGTACCTGTGGAACAAGGGGACCAAGTCCAAAAGTCACAAGCAGCTCGGAGATGGGCAGATGCCCAAGAAATGCCAGCGGTTGGTGCAAAGAAGCTCTTACTAGGCTGAAGAACTGTGAATACTGCAGGAACGACAAGGGCTAGAGACTTCCCCTTTGGAGGATGGATCCCCCACGCCTTGGAGAGTCGTGCAGAAGTGTTTTCCCGCCGGATGGACGCCAACAAGCCTTGCTACACGCAAATCGTGCGTTTGGCGTTTTTGGACGCTGCTGGGGCCCAGGAGGGACCAGGAGGTCGCAAATTGGACCTGCAGAGAGAGGGGACGTCGAGCAAGACAAAGAGCCCTCACTGAAGCAGGTAGCACCCGGAGAAGTGCCAGAAACAGGCACTACGAGGATGCGTGAAACGGTGCTCGCCGAAGTTGCACAAAGGAGTCCCACGTCGCCGGAGACCAACTTAGAAAGTCGTGCAATGCAGGTTAGAGTGCCGTGGACCCAGGCTTGGCTGTGCACGAAGGATTTCCGCCGGAAGTGCACAGGGGCCGGAGAAGCTTGCAAAGTCGCGGTTCCCAGCAATGCAGCCCAGCGAGGTGAGGCAAGGACTTACCTCCACCAAACTTGGGCTGAAGAGTCACTGGACTGTGGGGGTCACTTGGACGGTGTCGCTGGATTCGAGGGACCTCGCTCGTCGTGCTGAGAGGAGACCCAAGGGACCGGAGATGCAGCTTTTTGGTGCCTGCGGTTGCAGGGGGAAGATTCCGTCGACCCACGGGAGATTTCTTCGGAGCTTCTGGTGCAGAGAGGAGGCAGGCTACCCCCACAGCATGCACAAGCAGGAAAACAGTCGAGAAGGCGGCAGGATCAGCGTTACAGAGTTGCAGTAGTCGTCTTTGCTACTATGTTGCAGGTTTGCAGGCTTCCAGCGCGGTCAGCGGTCGATTCCTTATCAGAAGGTGAAGAGGGAGATGCAGAGGAACTCGGCTGAGCTCATGCATTCGTTATCTAAAGTTTCCCCAGAGACAGAGACCCTAAATAGCCAGAAAAGAGGGTTTGGCTACCTAGGAGAGAGGAAAGGCTACTAACACCTGAAGGAGCCTATCACAAGGAGTCTCTGACGTCACCTGGTGGCACTGGCCACTCAGAGCAGTCCAGTGTGCCAGCAGCACCTCTGTTTCCAAGATGGCAGAGGTCTGGAGCACACTGGAGGAGCTCTGGACACCTCCCAGGGGAGGTGCAGGTCAGGGGAGTGGTCACTCCCCTTTCCTTTGTCCAGTTTCGCGCCAGAGCAGGGGCTAAGGGGTCCCTGAACCGGTGTAGACTGGCTTATGCAGAATTGGGCACCTCTGTGCCCAACAAAGCATTTCCAGAGGCTGGGGGAGGCTACTCCTCCCCTGCCTTCACACCATTTTCCAAAGGGAGAGGGTGTCACACCCTCTCTCAGAGGAAGTTCTTTGTTCTGCCATCCTGGGCCAGGCCTGGCTGGACCCCAGGAGGGCAGCTGCCTGTCTGAGGGGTTGGCAGCAGCAGCAGCTGCAGAGAAACCCCAGGAAGGGCAGTCTGGCAGTACCAGGGTCTGTGCTACAGACCACTGGGATCATGGAATTGTCCCAACAATGCCAGGATGGCATAGAGGGGGCAATTCCATGATCATAGACATGTTACATGGCCATATTCGGAGTTACCATGGTGAAGCTACATATAGGTAGTGACCTATATGTAGTGCACGCGTGTAATGGTGTCCCCGCACTCACAAAGTTCAGTGAATTGGCTCTGAACACTGTGGGGGCACCTTGGCTAGTGCCAGGGTGCCCTCACACTAAGTAACTTTGCACCTAACCTTTACCAGGTAAAGGTTAGACATATAGGTGACTTATAAGTTACTTAAGTGCAGTGTAAAATGGTTGTGAAATAACGTGGACGTTATTTCACTCAGGCTGCAGTGGCAGGCCTGTGTAAGAATTGTCAGAGCTCCCTATGGGTGGCAAAAGAAATGCTGCAGCCCATAGGGATCTCCTGGAACCCCAATACCCTGGGTACCTCAGTACCATATACTAGGGGATTATAAGGGTGTTCCAGTAAGCCAATGTAAATTGGTAAAAATGGTCACTAGCCTGTCAGTGACAATTTGGAAAGAAATGAGAGAGCATAACCACTGAGGTTCTGATTAGCAGAGCCTCAGTGAGACAGTTAGTCACTACACAGGTAACACATACAGGCACACTTATGAGCACTGGGGCCCTGGGTTACCAGGGTCCCAGTGACACATACAACTAAAACAACATATATACAGTGAAAAATGGGGGTAACATGCCAGGCAAGATGGTACTTTCCTACACATCTTCTGATAATTTGATCTGCCAATACCCTGCAGTCAAGTCAAAAGTGCTTAGATACTTGGCAGATGCCAGTGTATCTATGAGTTCATCTGCCCTGGGTATAGGGTGAGCATCAGTTTTGGTTACCTGGTTGAGACCTCTGTAGTCTAAACAAAATCGCATTTCCTTCTTTCCATCTTTGGAATGAGGTTTTGGTACAAGTACCACAGGAGAAGCCCATGGATTTTCAGAGTGCTCAACCACTCCTAGTTCTAACATTTTCTGCACCTCTTGCTTTATGCAGTCTCTGACATGGTCAGGCTGCCTATAGATCTTACTTTTGACAGGCAAGCTGTCTCCAGTATCTATAGTGTGCTCACACCAAGAAGTGGTACCTGGCACAGTAGAGAAGAGTTCAGAAAACTGACCCAGGAGATTTATGCAGTGGTCTTTCTGCTCAGCAGTAAGACAATCTGCCAGTACAACACCTTCCACTAGAGCATCTCTGTGGAAGAGAAGAGATCAGGAAGAGGGTAACTCTCTTCTTCCTGTCCCTCATCAGTTGCCATGAGCAGGGTGAGATCAGTCCTGTCATAGTAGGGTTTCAGGCGATTGACATGGAGCACCCTAAGGGGACTCCTGGCAGTGCCTAAGTCAACTAAGTAGGTGACTTCACCCTTCTTTTCAACTATTGTGTGGGGTCGACTCCATTTATCTTGGAGTGCTCTTGGGGCCACAGGCTCCAAGACCCACACTTTCTGCCCTGGTTGGTACTGAACCAAAACAGCCTTCTGGTCATGCCATTGCTTTTGGAGCTCTTGGCTGGCCTGAAGGTTTTTACTGGCCTTTTTCATGTACTCAGCCATCCTTGATCTGATGCCAAGTACATAGTCCACTATGTCTTGCTTTGGAGCTTTTAAAGGTTGTTCGCAACCCTCCTTAACACGTGTTAGAGGACCTCTCACAGGGTGACCAAATAGGGGTTCAAAGGGGCTGAAGCCCACTCCTTTCTGGGGTACCTCCCTGTAAGTAAAAAGGAGGCATGGTAAAAGGATATCCCATCTCCTGCGGAGTTTTTCTGGGAGTCCCATAATGATGCCCTTGAGAGTTTTGTTAATTCTCTCCACCAGTCCATTTGTTTGTGGATGATAGGGTGTGGTGAACTTGTATGTCACCCCACACTCCTTCCACATGGCCTTTAAGTAAGCAGACATGAAATTGCTTCCCCTGTCTGATACCACCTCTTTTGGGAAGCCCACCCTGGAAAAGATTCCCAGGAGGGCCTTTGCCACTGCAGGAGCTGTAGTGGTCCTTAGAGGAATTGCTTCAGGATATCTGGTGGCATAGTCCACTACCACCCAGATAAACCTATTGACTGAAGCAGTAGGAGGGTCAAGGGGGCCAACTATGTCAACCCCTACCCTTTCAAAGGGAACCCCAACCACAGGCAGTGGAATAAGGGGTGCCTTTGGAGTGCCACCTGTCTTGCCACTGGCTTGACAGGTTTCACAGGACTTACAAAATTCCTTTGTGTCCTCTGACATTCTAGGCCAATGAAAGAGGGGAACAAGCCTGTCCCAAGTTTTAATTTGCCCCAAATGTCCCGCTAAGGGAATGTCGTGAGCAAGAGTTAGGAGGAACTTTCTGTACTCCTGAGGAATCACCAATCTCCTGGCAGCTCCAGGTTTTGGATCCCTTGCTTCAGTGTACAGAAGATTGTCCTCCCAGTAAACTCTGTGAGAGTCACTGACATCCCCATTTGGTTGTTTGACAGCTTGCTGCCTTAGACCCTCTAGTGTGGGACAGGTCTGCTAAGCCACACTCAGCTCCTCCCTGGCAGGCCCCCCTTCACCCAAAAGCTCAGCAGTGTCTGCTTCCAGCTCCTCTGGTGTAGGTTCTGCACAGGGTGGAAATTCTTCTTCCTCAGAAGTAGAATCCACTGTAGAGGGAGGGTTAGTAGGTAGTGATTTACCTTTGCTAACCCTAGCTTTAGGGAGCACTTGGTCCATTCTTCCAGGATCCAAGTCACTCTGTCCTTTTTGCTTTTTGGTCTGAGCCCTTGTCAAAGCAAAAATATGCCCTGGAATGCCCAGCATTGCTGCATGAGCCTCCAACTCCAATTCTGCCCAAGCTGATGTCTCTAAATCATTCCCTAATAGAGAGTCTACAGGTAAATCTGAGGCAACCACAACTTTCTTTGGGCCAGTAACCCCCCCCCCCAGTTGAGATTCACAACAGCCATGGGGTGGCTAAGGGTGTTGTTATGAGCATCGGTTACTTGGTACTGGTGACCAAGTAGGTGTTGTTCAGGGTGGACCCGTTTCTCTATTAACATTGTAACACTGGCACCAGTGTCCCTGTAGGCCTGAACCTCAACACCATTTATTAGGGGTAGTTGCTTGTACTTATCCATGTTAAGGGGACAAGCAACCAAGATGGCTAATTCAATAGCCCCCTCAGAGACTAACACAGCCTCTGTGGTCTCCCTAATTAGACCAACCCCAACTAAGTTACCAAAAGTGAGCCCAGCTACTCCCTTGGATTGGCTATTAGTAGGTTTGCTCCCACCACCACTGCTATTAGTAGGGAGACTAGGTGTAGCAGTAGAGGTTGTAGTGGTAGGAGGCTTGGTGCTTTTCTTTGGACAACTAGGATCTGTTGTCCAATGGCCTTTTATTTTACATAAATAGCACCATGGTTTCTTTTCTTTGTTTTGATTAGAAGAGGATTTGGACCCACCACCCCCACCAGAGTGTTTTTGTGGGCCTGATGAAGACTAATTTTTAGATTTGTCCCCACCCTTGTCAGAAGACTTACCATCCTTCTTCTTATTGCCATCTTTGTCACCCCCTGTATGAACTTTTCTGTTCACCCTTGTTCTGACCCATTTGTCTGCCTTCTTTCCCAATTCTTGGGGAAAGGTCAGATCAGAGTCCACCAAGTACTGGTGCAACAAATCAGACCCACAATTATTAAGAATATGCTCTCTCAGGATCAAATTATACAGGCTTTCATAATCAGTAACTTTACTGCCATGTAACCACCCCTCCAAGGCCTTCACTGAATGGTCAACAAAGTCTACCCAGTCTTGTGAAGACTCCTTTTTGGTCTCTCTGAACTTCATCCTGTACTGTTCAGTGGTTAAGCCATAACCATCCAGGAGTGCATTCTTAAGAACTGTAAAATTATTGGCATCACTTTCTTTCACAGTAAGGAGCATATCCCTACCCTTTCCACTAAATGATAGCCATAGGATAGCAGCCCACTGCCTGTATAACATAGGCCCTCTCAAGTGCAGCAAACCACTTGTTAATGTCATCCCCCTCCTTATAAGGGGGAAGTATCTTGTGCAGATTCCTAGAATCATGCTCTTTTGCCGGATGACTTTGGGGAATACTGCTGCTGCCACCATGGGTTTCAAACCCAATTTTCTGTCTTTCTCTTTCAATTTCTAAGGACTGCCTATCTAAATCCAGCTGTTGCTTCTTGAGCTTCAGTCTGGATTCCTCCACTCTCAATCTATTGAGCTCCCTTTCTAACACTCTGTCATCAGGGTGGGTGGGAGGGATATGCCTAGAAACAGAAGTATGGTGAGAATGGACAGAAGGAGACCTGGCCCTAACAGAAGGCATCCTAACAGCTTGGTTAACAGAAACATCACTTCTACTGTGATGAGAAGGAATACTCTTGCTATGATGTGAGACAACACTATCAGTATGGTGTGACTCTACATCAGTACCAGCTATGCTAGGTTGTCTGATAATGGGCAGGTTAGGAAGTTTCCTTTCTGAATCTTTTCCTAAGGGTGTCCCCAGGTCAGATTGAGAACCATTAGCTATTTTTTCAACAGAAGGGGCACTTCTGGCCTTATCCTGTTCTACAAGCATGTTAACCAACAATTCTCTGGGGGGATCCTTCCCTACACTTAAACCTCTTTCTATGCAGAGACTCCTTGCTCCTTTCCAGCTAAGGTGATCATAAGCAAGTTTGGCCTGTGCCAGACATTTTAGAAAGTGTTAAAGTGATAGAAAACTTTTTAAGAACTTTTAGAAAGTTTAGAGGTACTTTTCAGCACTTAGAAAAGAAGTGAAAAGAGGAAATGCAAAACTTTTTGGTTAGGTGTACATACACTGAACTTATTTTGTATATTTTTCTCTTATGAAAAGTACAATGACAAAAGTGGTAAGCAGTTACAAAGCACCACTGCACAACCAATGTAGGAGGCTGGACTGGCTTGTAGTGCGTACCAAGGGGTACTTACACCTTGCACCAGGTCCAGGTATCCCTTATTAGTGTATAGGGTGTCTAGCAGCTTAGGCTGATAGATAATGGTAGCTTAGCAGAGCAGCTTAGGCTGAACTAGGAGACGAGTGAAGCTCCTACAGTACCACTAGCGTCATATGCACAATATCATAAGAAAACACAATACACAGATATACTAAAAATAAAGGTACTTTATTTTTATGACAATATGCCAAAAGTATCTCAGTGAGTACCCTCAGTATGGGGATATCAAATATACACAAGATATATGTACACAATACCAAAAATATGCAGTATAGTATTAGAAAACAGTGCAAACAATGTATAGTTACAATAGGATGCAATGGGGACACATAGGGATAGGGGCAACACAAACCATATACTCCAAAAGTGGAATGCGAACCATGAATGGACCCCAAACCTATGTGACCTTGTAGAGGGTCGCTGGGACTGTAAGAAAACATTGAGGGTTAGAAAAATAGCCCACCCCAAGACCCTGAAAAGTGAGTGCAAAGTGCACTAAAGTTCCCCAAAGGACATAGAAGTCGTGATAGGGGAATTCTGCAGGAAAGACACAAACCAGAAATGCAACAACGATGGATTTCCAGTCGAGGGTAACTGTGGAACAAGGGGACCATGTCCAAATGTCACAAGCAAGTCGGAGATGGACAGATGCCCAGGAAATGCCAGCTGTGGGTGCAAAGAAGCTACTACTGGACAGTAGAAGCTGAGGATTCTGCAGGAACGACAAGGGCTAGAGACTTCCCCTTTGGGGGATGGATTCCCCACGCCGTGGAGAGTTGTGCAGAAGTGTTTTTCTGAAGAAAGACTGCCAACAAGCCTTGCTAGCTGCAAGTCGTGCAGTTAGTATTTTTGGATGCTGCTGTGGCCCAGGAGGGACCAGGATGTCGCCAATTGCGTCAGGGGACAGAGAGGGTGCCCAGCAAGACAAAGGGCCCTCTCAGAAGCAGGCAGCACCCGCAGAAGTGCCGGAAAAGGCACTACAAAGAGGAGTGAAACGGTGCTCACCCGAAGTTGCACAAAGGAGTTCCACGCCGCCGGAGGACAACTTAGAAAGTCGTGCAATGCAGGTTAGAGTGCGTGGACCCACGCTTGGCTGTGCACAAAGGATTTCCGCTGGAAGTGCACAGAGGCCGGAGTAGTTGCAAAAGACGCGGTCCCCAGCAATGCAGTCTGGCGTGGGGAGGCAAGGACTTACCTCCACCAAACTTGGACTGAAGAGTCACTGGACTGTGGGAGTCACTTGGACAGAGTTGCTGGATTCAAGGGACCTCGCTCGTCGTGCTGAGAGGAGACCCAGGGGACCGGTGATGCAGTTCTTTGGTGCCTGCGGTAGCAAGGGGAAGATTCCGTCGACCCATGTAGGAGGCTGGACTGGCTTGTAGTGAGTACCAAGGGGTACTTACACCTTGCACCAGGCCCAGTTATCCCTTATTAGTGTATAGGGTGTCTAGCAGCTTAGGCTGATAGATAATGGTAGCTTAGCAGAGCAGCTTAGGCTGAACTAGGAGACGTGTGAAGCTACTACAGTACCACTTAGTGTCATATGCACAATATCATAAGAAAACACAATACACAGTTATACTAAAAATAAAGGTACTTTATTTTTATGACAATATGCCAAAGTATCTTAGAGTGTACCCTCAGTGAGAGGATAGGAAATATACACAAGATATATATACACAATAGCAAAAATATGCAGTATAGTCTTAGAAAACAGTGCAAACAATGTATAGTTACAATAGGATGCAATGGGGAAACATAGGGATAGGGGCAACACAAACCATATACTCCAAAAGTGGAATGCGAACCACGAATGGACCCCAAACCTATGTGACCTTGTAGAGGGTCGCTGGGACTATTAGAAAATAGTGAGAGTTAGAAAAATAACCCTCCCCAAGACCCTAAAAAGTGAGTGCAAAGTGCACTAAAGTTCCCCTAAGGACAAAGAAGTCGTGTTAGAGGAATAATGCAGGAAAGACACAAACCAGCAATGCAACAACTGTGGATTTCCAATCTAGGGTACCTGTGGAACAAGGGGACCAAGTCCAAAAGTCACAAGCACGTCGGAGATGGGCAGATGCCCAGGAAATGCCAGCTGCGGGTGCAAAGAAGCTTCTACTGGACAGAAGAAGCTGAGGTTTCTGCAGGAACGAAAAGGGCTAGAGACTTCCCCTTTGGTGGACGGATCCCCCTCGCCGTGGAGAGTCGTGCAAAAGTGCTTTTCCGCCGAAAGAATGCCAACAAGCCTTGCTAGTTGTAAATTGTGCGTTTGGCGTTTTTGGACGCTGCTGGGGCCCAGGAGGGACCAGAAGGTCGCAAATTGGCCCTGAAGAGAGAGGGGACGTCGAGCAATACAAAGAGCCCTCACTGAAGCAGGTAGCACCCGGAAAAGTGCCAGAAACAGGCACTACGAGGATGCGTGAAACGGTGCTCGCCAAAGTTGCACAAAGGAGTCCCACGTCGCCGGAGACCAACTTAGAAAGTCGTGCAATGCAGGTTAGAGTGCCGTGGACGCAGGCTTGGCTGTGCACAAAGGATTTCTGCCGGAAGTGCACAGGGGCCGGAGTAGCTGCAAAGTCGCGGTTCCCAACAATGCAGCCCAGCGAGGTGAGGCAAGGACTTACCTCCACCAAACTTGGGCTGAAGAGTCACTGGACTGTGGGGGTCACTTGGACAGAGTTGCTGGATTCGAGGGACCTCGCTCGTCGTGCTGAGAGGAGACCCAAGGGACCGGAAATGCAGCTTTTTGGTGCCTGCGGTTGCAGGGGGAAGATTCCGTCGACCCACAGGAGATTTCTTCGGAGCTTCTGGTGCAGAGAGGAGGCAGGCTACCCCCACAGCATGCACAAGCAGGAAAACAGTCGAGAAGGCGGCAGGATCAGCGTTACAGAGTTGCAGTAGTCGTCTTTGCTACTATGTTGCAGGTTTGCAGGCTTCCAGCGCGGTCAGCAGTCGATTCCTTATCAGAAGGTGAAGAGAGAGATGCAGAGGAACTCGGATGAGCTCTTGGATTCGTTATCTAAAGTTTCCCCAGAGACAGAGACCCTAAATAGCCAGAAAAGAGGGTTTGGCTACCTAGGAGAGAGGATAGGCTACTAACACCTGAAGGAGCCTATCAGCAGGAGTCTCTGACGTCACCTGGTGGCACTGGCCACTCAGAGCAGTCCAGTGTGCCAGCAGCACCTCTGTTTCCAAGATGGCAGAGGTCTGGAGCACACTGGAGGAGCTCTGGACACCTCCCAGGGGAGGTGCAGGTCAGGGGAGAGGTCACTCCCCTTTCCTTTGTCCAGTTTCGCGCCAGAGCAGGGGCTAAGGGGTCCCTGAACCGGTGTAGACTGGCTTATGCAGAATTGGGCACATCTGTGCCCAAGAAAGCATTTCCAGAGGCTGGGGGAGGCTACTCCTCCCCTGCCTTCACACCATTTTCCAAAGGGAGAGGGTGTCACACCCTCTCTCAGAGGAAGTTCTTTGTTCTGCCATCCTGGGCCAGGCCTGGCTGGACCCCAGGAGGGCAGATGCCTGTCTGAGGGGTTGGCAGCAGCAGCAGCTGCAGTGAAACCCCAGGAAGGGCAGTTTGGCAGTACCAGGGTCTGTGCTACAGACCACTGGGATCATGGGATTGTGCCAACTATGCCAGGATGGCATAGAGGGGGCAATTCCATGATCATAGACATGTTACATGGCCATATTCGGAGTTACCATTGTGAAGCTACATATAGGTAGTGACCTATATGTAGTGCACGCGTGTAATGGTGTCCCCGCACTCACAAAGTTCAGGGAATTGGCTCTGAACAATGTGGGGGCACCTTGGCTAGTGCCAGGGTGCCCTCACACTAAGTAACTTGGCACCTAACCTTTACCAGGTAAAGGTTAGACATATAGGTGACTTATAAGTTACTTAAGTGCAGTGTAAAATGGCTGTGAAATAACGTGGACGTTATTTCACTCAGGCTGCAGTGGCAGGCCTGTGTAAGAATTGTCAGAGCTCCCTATGGGTGGCAAAAGAAATGCTGCAGCCCATAGGGATCTCCTGGAACCCCAATACCCTGGGTACCTCAGTACCATATACTAGGGAATTATAAGGGTGTTCCAGTAAGCCAATGTAAATTGGTAAAATTGGTCACTAGCCTGTTAGTGACAATTTGAAAGTAATGAGAGAGCATAACCACTGAGGTTCTGGTTAGCAGAGCCTCAGTGAGACAGTTAGGCACCACACAGGGAACATATACATGCACACCTATGAGCACTGGGGCCCTGTGTGACAGGGTCCCAGTGACACATACATATAGGCCACAAACCTATGAGCACTGGGGTCCTGACCAGCAGGATCCCAGTGACACATAACAAACATACTGAAAACATAGGTGGTCATTCTGACCCTGGCGGTCTTTGACCGCCAGGGCGGAGGACCGCGGGAGCACCGCCGACAGGCCGGCGGTGCTCCAATGGGGATTCCGACCGCGGCGGTAAAGCCGCGGTCGGACCGGCACCACTGGCGGGGTCCCGCCAGTGTACCGCGGCCCCATTGAATCCTCCGCGGCGGCGCAGCTTGCTGCACCGCCGCGGGGATTCCGACCCCCCCTACCGCCATCCAGATCCCGGCGGTCGGACCGCCGAGATCCGGATGGCGGTAGGGGGGGTCGCGGGGCCCCTGGGGGCCCCTGCAGTGCCCATGCCACTGGCATGGGCATTGCAGGGGCCCCCGTAAGAGGGCCCCTACATGTATTTCACTGTCTGCTGCGCAGACAGTGAAATACGCGACGGGTGCAACTGCACCCGTCGCACAGCTTCCACTCCGCCGGCTCGATTCCGAGCCGGCTTCATCGTGGAAGCCTCTTTCCCCGCTGGGCTGGCTGGCGGTCTGAAGGCGACCGCCCGCCAGCCCAGCGGGAAAGTCAGAATTACCGCTGCGGTCTTTCGACCGCGGAACGGTAACCTGACGGCGGGACTTTGGCGGGCGGCCTCCGCCGCCCGCCAAGGTCAGAATGAGGGCCATAGTGTTTTCACTATGAGCACTGGGGCCTAGCTATCAGGATCCCAGTGAGACAGTGAAAACAGTGACAAACACCCTGACATACACTCACAAACAGGCCAAAAGTGGGGGTAACAAGGCTAGAAAGAGGCTACCTTCTCACAACCCACGGGAGATTTCTTCGGCTCTTCTAGTGCAGAGAGGAGGCAGACTACCCCCACAGCATGCACCACCAGGAAAACAGTCGAGAAGGCGGCAGGATCAGCGTTACAGAGTTGCAGTATTCGTCTTCGCTACTTTGTTGCGGTTTTGCAGGCGTCCTGAGCAGTCAGCGGTCGATCCTTTGGCAGAAGGTGAAGAGAGAGATGCAGAGGAACTCTGGTGAGCTCTTGCATTTGGTATCTAAAGAATTCCCCAAAGCAAAGACCTTAAATAGCCAGAAAAGGAGGTTTGGCTACCTAGGAAGGAGGATAGGCTAGTAAGAAAGGTAAGAGCCTATCAGAAGGAGTCTCTGACGTCACCTGATGGCACTGGCCACTCAGAGCAGTCCAGTGTGCCAGCAACACCTCTGTTTCCAAGATGACAGAGGTCTGGGGCACACTGGAGGAGCTCTGGGCACCTCCCTTGGGAGTTGCAGGTCAGGGGAGTGGTCACTCCCCTTTCCTTTGTCCAGTTTCATGCCAGAGCAGGGCTGGGGGATCACTGAACCAGTGTAGACTGGCTTATGCAGAGATGGGCAGCATCTGTGCCCATCAAAGCATTTCCAGAGGCTGGAGGAGGCTACTCCTCCCCAGCCATCACACCTATTTCCAAAGGGAGAGGGTGTCACACCCTCTCTCAGTGGAAATCCTTTGTTCTGCCTTCCTGGGGCAGGGCTGCCTGGACCCCAGGAGGGCAGAAACCTGTCTGAGGGGTTGGCAGCAGCTGCAGTGGAGACCCCGGAAAGGCAGTTTGGCTGTACCCGGGTTCTGTGCTAGAGACCCGGGTGATCATGGAATTGTCTCCCCAATGCCTGAATAGCATTGGGGTGACAATTCCATGATCTTAGACATGTTACATGGCCATGTTCGGAGTTACCATTGTGACGCTATACATAGGTAGTGACCTATGTATAGTGCACGTGTGAAATGGTGTCCCCGCACTCACAAAATCAACGGAATTTGCCGTGAACAATGTGGGAGCACCTTGGCTAGTGCCAGGGTGCCCACATGTAGGAAAGTACCATCTTACCTGGCATGTTACCCCCATTTTTCACTGTATATATGTTGTTTTAGTTGTATGTGTCACTAGGACCCTGCCAGCCAGGGCCCCAGTGCTCATAAGTGTGCCTGAAAGTGTTACCTGTGTTATGACTAACTGTCTCACTGAGGCTCTGCTATCCAGAACCTCAGTGGTTATTCTCTCTCATTTCTTTCAAATTGTCACTAACAGGCTAGTGACCAATTTTACCAATTTACATTGGCTTACTGGAACACCCTTATAATTCCCTAGTATATGGTACTGAGGTACCCAGGGTATTGGGGTTCCAGGAGATCCCTATGGGCTGCAGCATTTCTTTTGCACCCACAGGGAGCTCTGACAATTCTTACACAGGCCTGCCACTGCAGCCTGAGTGAAATAACGTCCACGTTATTTCACAGCCATTTACCACTGCACTTAAGTAACTTATAAGTCACCTATATGTCTAACCTTTACCTGGTAAAGGTTAGGTGCAAAGTTTCTTAGTGTGAGGGCACCCTGGCACTAGCCAAGGTGCCCCCACATTGTTCAGGGCAAATTACCCGGACTTTGTGAGTGCGGGGACACCATTACACGCATGCACTACACATAGGTCACTACCTATGTGTAACTTCACAATGGTAACTCCGAATATGGCCATGTAACATGTCTATGATCATGAAATTGCCCCCTCTATGCCATCCATCCTGGCATAGTTGCCACAATCCCATGATACCAGTGGTCTGTAGCACAGACTCTGGTACTGCCAAACTGCCTTTTCAGGGGTTTCACTGCAGCTGCTGCTGCTGCCTACCCCTCATGCAGGTTTCTGCCCTCCTGGAGTCCAGCCAGGCTTGTCCCAGGATGGCAGAACAAAGGACTTCCTCTGAGAGAGGGTGTTACACCCTCTCCCTTTGGAAAATGGTGTGAAGGCAGGGGAGGAGTAGCCTCCCCCAGCCTCTGGAAATGCTTTCATGGGCACAGATGGTGCCCATTTCTGCATAAGCCAGTCTACACTGGTTCAGGGACCCCTCAGCCCTGCTGTGGCGCGAAACTGGACAAAGGAAAGGGGAGTGACCACTCCCCTGACCTGCACCTCCCCTGGGAGGTGCCCAGAGCTCCTCCAGTGTGCTCCAGACCTCTGCCATCTTGGAAACAGAGGTGCTGCTGGCACACTGGACTGCTCTGAGTGGCCAGTGCCAGCAGGTGACGTCAGAGACTCTTTCTGATAGGCTCCTTCAGGTGTTGCAAGCCTATCCTCTCTCCTAAGTAGCTAAACCCTCTTTTCTGGCTATTTAGGGTCTCTGCTTTGGGGATTTCCTTAGATAATGAATGCAAGAGCTCATCAGAGTTCCTCTGCATCTCTCTCTTCACCTTCTGCCAAGGAATCGACTGCTGACCGCGCTGGAAGCCTGCAAAACTGCAACAAAGTAGCTAAGACGACTACTGCAACTCTGTAACGCAGATCCTGCCGCCTTCTCGACTGTTTTCCTGGTGGTGCATGCTGTGGGGGTAGTCTGCCTCCTCTCTGCACTAGAAGCTCCAAAGAAATCTCCCGTGGGTCGACGGAATCTTCTTCCTGCAACCGCAGGCACCAAAGAACTGCATTACCGGTACTCTGGGTCTCCTCTCAGCATGACGAGCGAGGTCCCTTGATTCCAGCAACTCTGTCCAAGTGACTCCCACAGTCCAGTGACTCTTCAGTCCAATTTCGGTGGAGGTAAATCCTTGCCTCCCCACGCCAGACTGCATTGCTGGGAACCGCGTCTTTTGCTGCTACTCCGGCCTCTGTGCACTTCTGGCGGAAATCCTTTGTGTACAGCCAAGCCTGGGTCCACGGCACTCTAACCTGCATTGCATGACTTTCTAAGTTGGTCTCCGGCGGCGTGGGACTCCTTTGTGCAACTTCGGGTGAGCACCATTTCACTCTTCTTCATAGTGCCTGTTCCGGAACTTCTGCGGGTGCTGCCTGCTTCTGAGAGGGCTCCTTGTCTTGCTCGACGCCCCCTCTGGCCCCAGACGCAATTGGCGACATCCTGGTCCCTCCTGAGCCACAACAGCATCCAAAAACCCTAACCACATGATTTGCAGCTAGCAAGGCTTGTTGCCGGTCTTTCGGCGGGAAAATACTTCTGCACGACTCTCCACGGCGTGGTGGATCCATCCTCTGAAGGGGAAGTGTGAGAAAGTAGCCTCTTTCTAGCCTTGTTACCCCCACTTTTGGCCTGTTTGTGAGTGTATGTCAGGGTGTTTTCACTGTCTCACTGGGATCCTGCCAGCCAGGGCCCAGTGCTCATAGTGAAAACCCTATGTTTTCAGTATGTTTGTTATGTGTCACTGGGACCCTGCTAGTCAGGACCCCAGTGCTCATAAGTTTGTGGCCTATATGTGTGTGTTCCCTGTGTAGTGCCTAACTGTCTCACTGAGGCTCTGCTAACCAGAACCTCAGTGGTTATGCTCTCTCATTTCTTTCCAAATTGTCACTAACAGGCTAGTGACCATTTTTACCAATTTACATTGGCTTACTGGAACACCCTTATAATTCCCTAGTATATGGTACTGAGGTACCCAGGGTATTGGGGTTCCAGGAGATCCCTATGGGCTGCAGCATTTCTTTTGCCACCCATAGGGAGCTCTGACAATTCTTACACAGGCCTGCCACTGCAGCCTGAGTGAAATAACGTCCACGTTATTTCACAGCCATTTTACACTGCACTTAAGTAACTTATAAGTCACCTATATGTCTAACCTTTACCTGGTAAAGGTTAGGTGCAAAGTTACTTAGTGTGAGGGCACCCTGGCACTAGCCAAGGTGCCCCCACATTGTTCAGAGCCAATTCCCTGAACTTTGTGAGTGCGGGGACACCATTACACGCGTGCACTACATATAGGTCACTACCTATATGTAGCTTCACCATGGTAACTCCGAATATGGCCATGTAACATGTCTATGATCATGGAATTGCCCCCTCTATGCCATCCTGGCATTGTTGGTACAATTCCATGATCCCAGTGGTCTGTAGCACAGACCCTGGTACTGCCAAACTGCCCTTCCTGGGGTTTCACTGCAGCTGCTGCTGCTGCCAACCCCTCAGACAGGCATCTGCCCTCCTGGGGTCCAGCCAGGCCTGGCCCAGGATGGCAGAACAAAGAACTTCCTCTGAGAGAGGGTGTGACACCCTCTCCCTTTGGAAAATGGTGTGAAGGCAGGGGAGGAGTAGCCTCCCCCAGCCTCTGGAAATGCTTTGTTGGGCACAGAGGTGCCCAATTCTGCATAAGCCAGTCTACACCGGTTCAGGGACCCCTTAGCCCCTGCTCTGGCGCGAAACTGGACAAAGGAAAGGGGAGTGACCACTCCCCTGACCTGCACCTCCCCTGGGAGGTGTCCAGAGCTCCTCCAGTGTGCTCCAGACCTCTGCCATCTTGGAAACAGAGGTGCTGCTGGCACACTGGACTGCTCTGAGTGGCCAGTGCCACCAGGTGACGTCAGAGACTCCTGCTGATAGGCTCCTTCAGGTGTTAGTAGCCTATCCTCTCTCCTAGGTAGCCAAACCCTCTTTTCTGGCTATTTAGGGTCTCTGTCTCTGGGGAAACTGCAGATAACGAATGCATGAGCTCAGCCGAGTTCCTCTGCATCTCTCTCTTCACCTTCTGATAAGGAATCGACTGCTGACCGCGCTGGAAGCCTGCAAACCTGCAACATAGTAGCAAAGACGACTACTGCAACTCTGTAACGCTGATCCTGCCGCCTTCTCGACTGTTTTCCTGCTTGTGCATGCTGTGGGGGTAGTCTGCCTCCTCTCTGCACCAGAAGCTCTGAAGAAATCTCCCGTGGGTCGACGGAATCTTCCCCCTGCAAACGCAGGCACCAAAAAGCTGCATTACCAGTCCCTTGGGTCTCCTCTCAGCACGACGAGCGAGGTCCCTCGAATCCAGCGACTCTGTCCAAGTGACCCCCACAGTCCAGTGACTCTTCAGTCCAAGTTTGGTGGAGGTAAGTCCTTGCCTCACCTCGCTGGGCTGCATTGCTGGAAACCGCGACTTTGCAGCTACTCCGGCCCCTGTGCACTTCTGGCAGAAATCCTTCGTGCACAGCCAAGCCTGGGTCCACGGCACTCTAACCTGCATTGCACGACTTTCTAAGTTGGTCTCCGGCGACGTGGGACTCCTTTGTGCAACTTCGGTGAGCACCGTTTCACGCATCCTCGTAGTGCCTGTTTCTGGCACTTCTCTGGGTTCTACCTGCTTCAGTGAGGGCTCTTTGTCTTGCTCGACGTCTCTTCTCTCTTTAGGTCCAATTTGCGACCTCCTGGTCCCTCCTGGGCCCCAGCAGTGTCCAAAAACGCCAAACGCATGATTTGCGAATAGCAAGGCTTGTTGGCATCCTTTTAGCGGGAAAACACTTCTGCACAACTCTCCAATGCAAGTGGGATTCGTCTACCAAAGGGGAAGTCTCTAGTCCTTTTCGTTCCTGCAGAAACCTCAGCTTCTTCTGTCCAGTAGAAGCTTCTTTGCACCCGCAGCTGGCATTTCCTGGGCATTTGCCCATCTCCGACTTGCTTGTGACTTTTGGACTTGGTCCCCTTGTTCCACAGGTACCCTAGATTGGAAATCCACAGTTGTTGTATTGCTGGTTTGTGTCTTTCCAGCATTATTCCTCTAACACGACTTCTTTGTCCTTAGGGGAACTTTAGTGCACTTTGCACTCACTTTTCAGGGTCTTGGGGAGGGTTATTTTGCTAACTCTCACTATTTTCTAATAGTCCCAGCGACCCTCTACAAGGTCACATAGGTTTGGGGTCCATTCGTGGTTCGCATTCCACTTTTGGAGTATATGGTTTGTGTTGCCCCTATCCCTATGTTTCCCCATTGCATCCTATTGTAACTATACATTGTTTGCACTGTTTTCTAAGACTATACTGCATATTTTTGCTATTGTGTATATATATCTTGTGTATATTTCCTATCCTCTCACTGAGGGTACACTCAAAGATACTTTGGCATATTGTCATAAAAATAAAGTACCTTTATTTTTAGTATAACTGTGTATTGTGTTTTCTTATGATATTGTGCATATGACACTAAGTGGTACTGTAGTAGCTTCACACGTCTCCTAGTTCAGCCTAAGCTGCTCTGCTAAGCTACCATTATCTATCAGCCTAAGCTGCTAGACCCCCTATACACTAATAAGGGATAACTGGGCCTGGTGCAAGGTGCAAGTACCCCTTGGTACTCACTACAAGCCAGTCCAGCCTCCTACATTGGTTGTGCAGTGGTGGGATCAGTGCTTTGAGACTACTTACCACTCTTGTCATTGTACTTTTCATGAGAGAAAAATATACAAAACAAGGTCAGTGTATATACACATAGCCAAAAAGTTTTGCATTTCCTCTTTTCACTCTTTTCTAAGTGCTGAAAAGTACTTCTAACTTTCTAAAAAGTTCTAAAAAGTTTTAAAAGTTTTTTTCTCTGTCTTTCTAAAAGCTCTGACAAACTTTTTATCTTTTACTATCACTTTAACTCTCTCTAAAAATGTCTGGCACAGGCCAAAATGTGGATCTGTCCAAACTTGCATATGACAACCTTAGCTGGAAAAGAGCAAGGAGTCTCTGTATAGAGAGAGGTTTGAGTGTAGGGAAGAATCCTTCCTTGGAACTGTTACTTAACATGCTTAGAGAACAGGATAAGGCCATAGGTGCCTCATCTGTTGAAAAAGTACCTAATAGTTCCCAATCTGATTCAGGGACTCCCCCAGGAAAAGATTCAGGAAAGAAACTTCCTAGCCTGCCCATTACTAGACAGTCTAGCATAGTTGGTAATGATGATGTGCCACACCATACAAATAGTGTTGTCTCACATCATAGCAAAAGCATTTATTCTCACCATACTGGTAGTAATGTTTCTGTTAGCCAAACTGTTAGGGTGGCTTCTGTAAGGGACAGGTCTCCTTCTGTTCATGACCATCATACCTCTGTATCTAGGAATGTCCCTCCCACCAACCCTGATGACAGAATGTTAGAGAGGGAACTCAATAAGTTGAGGGTGGAACAAACCAGACTGAAGCTTAAAAAGCAACAGCTGGATTTGGATAGACAGTCTTTTGAATTAGAGAAGGAAAGACAGAAGTTGGGTTTAGATACCCATGGTGGCAGCAGCAGTATTCCCCATAGTCATCCTGTTAAAGAGCATGATTCCAGGAATCTGCACAAGATAGTTCCCCCTTATAAGGAGGGGGATGACATTAACAAGTGGTTTGCTGCACTTGAGAGGGCCTGTGTTGTACAGGATGTCCCTCAAAGGCAGTGGGCTGCTATCCTATGGCTATCATTTAGTGGAAAAGGTAGGGATAGGCTCCTTACTGTGAAAGAAAGTGATGCCAATAATTTTACAGTTCTTAAGAATGCACTCCTGGATGGTTATGGCTTAACCACTGAACAATACAGGATAAAGTTCAGAGAGACCAAAAAGGAGTCTTCACAAGACTGGGTTGATTTCATGGACCATTCAGTGAAGGCCTTGGAGGGGTGGTTACATGGCAGTAAAGTTACTGATTATGAAAGCCTGTATAACACAATCCTGAGAGAGTATATACTTAATAATTGTGTGTCTGATTTGTTGCACCAGTACCTGGTAGACTCTGATCTGACCTCTCCACAAGAATTGGGAAAGAAGGCAGACAAATGGGTCAGAACAAGGGTGAACAGAAAAGTTCATACAGGGGGTGACAAAGATGGCAATAAGAAGAAAGATGGTGAAAAATCTCAAGATAAGCATGGGGATAAGGGTAAAACCAAAGATCCCACTTCAAATCTTAAACACTCTTCAGAGGGTGGGGATAAAACTAATTCTTCCTCTTCTTCTCAACCTGCACACATTAAAAAGCCTTGGTGCTTTGTGTGTAAAAACAGAGGCCATAGGCCAGGGGATAAGTCCTGTCCAGGTAAACCCCCTGAGCCTACCACCACTAATACATCAAGCTCTAGTGCCCCTAGCAGTAGTGGTACTAGTGGTGGGACTGCTGGCAACAGTCAAGTGAAGGGTGTAGTTGGGTTCACTTTTCGGTCCATAGTAGAAACTGGGGTAGTCACTCCCAAGACAGTTTCTGTCACACCTAGTGGCATTGGCCTTGCCACACTGGCTGCTTGTCCCCATACAATGGATAAGTACAGGCAGACAGTTTCAATAAATGGTGTTGAGGCCTTGGCCTACAGGGACACAGGTGCCAGTATCACTTTGGTGACTGAAAACCTAGTGCACCCTGATCAACACATCATTGGACAACAGTATAAGATTATTGATGTCCATAACTCCACTAAGTTTCTTCCCTTAGCTATAATTCAGTTTAGTTGGGGTGGAGTTACTGGCCCTAAGCAGGTGGTGGTATCCCCTAGCTTACCTGTAGACTGTCTCTTAGGTAATGACCTAGAGGCCTCAGGTTGGGCTGATGTAGAGTTTTATGCCCATGCAGCCATGCTGGGCATCCCTGAGGAATTGTTCCCTCTCATTTCTACTGAAATGAAAAAGCAAAGGAGAGAAGGCCTGAAAACTCAGGATCCCTCTCCATCAACAGGTAAAAAGGGTACCACAGTATCCCCTAACCACCCTACCATTCAGGATACCATTCCTGTGGTGGGAGAAACCTCTCCTGGGGTGGCACCTGTTCCAAGGGAATCATCAGCTGGCAACGCTGGACTCCCTGAGGTAGAAGTACCTCTCTGTGGGATAACTAACATTGGTGACAAAAAGAGCACCATTTTAGTTAACATGGAGCATCCCTCCAACCCTCCCAGAGAAACTTTAGTGCAGAAACCCTGCACTGCCTCACAACACTTAGGACAGCATCCCTGCCCTAGTGTGGAGCTGATAGGACAGCATCCCTGCCCTGCTCCAACCCAAGAGAAACAGCATCCCTGTTCTCTCTTCCAGCCATATGGACAAAGTTTTTGCCCAGCTATGGCTTTTCTGAGACAGCATCCCTGTCTGGCATTTCCATCACTACAAATAGGTTCAGTGGACAATTCCCACTGCTCTAAACTAAAACTTACTGATAGAAACTCTGAAAATACATCTTCACATTGTTGCTTAGCTAAAAAACTTCAAACAGGGTGGTTTACATCCCCACAGGGAAGTAACCATATAGTGGATGATAAAGGGAGTAACCAGTCTATTGCAGAGCTACTCTGTACTTATCACCACTTAGACAATAAAGTCTCAACTGGCCAAGGTTAGCCTTATTGTCCTTCGTTTGGGGGGGGGTTGTGTGAGAAAGTAGCCTCTTTCTAGCCTTGTTACCCCCACTTTTGGCCTGTTTGTGAGTGTATGTCAGGGTGTTTTCACTGTCTCACTGGGATCCTGCCAGCCAGGGCCCAGTGCTCATAGTGAAAACCCTATGTTTTCAGTATGTTTGTTATGTGTCACTGGGACCCTGCTAGTCAGGACCCCAGTGCTCATAAGTTTGTGGCCTATATGTGTGTGTTCCCTGTGTAGTGCCTAACTGTCTCACTGAGGCTCTGCTAACCAGAACCTCAGTGGTTATGCTCTCTCATTTCTTTCCAAATTGTCACTAACAGGCTAGTGACCATTTTTACCAATTTACATTGGCTTACTGGAACACCCTTATAATTCCCTAGTATATGGTACTGAGGTACCCAGGGTATTGGGGTTCCAGGAGATCCCTATGGGCTGCAGCATTTCTTTTGCCACCCATAGGGAGCTCTGACAATTCTTACACAGGCCTGCCACTGCAGCCTGAGTGAAATAACGTCCACGTTAGTTCACAGCCATTTTACACTGCACTTAAGTAACTTATAAGTCACCTATATGTCTAACCTTTACCTGGTAAAGGTTAGGTGCAAAGTTACTTAGTGTGAGGGCACCCTGGCACGAGCCAAGGTGCCCCCACATTGTTCAGAGCCAATTCCCTGAACTTTGTGAGTGCGGGGACACCATTACACGCGTGCACTACATATAGGTCACTACCTATATGTAGCTTCACAATGGTAACTCCGAATATGGCCATGTAACATGTCTATGATCATGGAATTGCCCCCTCTATGCCATCCTGGCATTGTTGGTACAATTCCATGATCCCAGTGGTCTGTAGCACAGACCCTGGTACTGCCAAACTGCCCTTCCTGGGGTTTCACTGCAGCTGCTGCTGCTGCCAACCCCTCAGACAGGCATCTGCCCTCCTGGGGTCCAGCCAGGCCTGGCCCAGGATGGCAGAACAAAGAACTTCCTCTGGGAGAGGGTGTGACACCCTCTCCCTTTGGAAAATGGTGTGAAGGCAGGGGAGGAGTAGCCTCCCCCAGCCTCTGGAAATGCTTTGTTGGGCACAGAGGTGCCCAATTCTGCATAAGCCAGTCTACACCGGTTCAGGGACCCCTTAGCCCCTGCTCTGGCGCGAAACTGGACAAAGGAAAGGGGAGTGACCACTCCCCTGACCTGCACCTCCCCTGGGAGGTGTCCAGAGCTCCTCCAGTGTGCTCCAGACCTCTGCCATCTTGGAAACAGAGGTGCTGCTGGCACACTGGACTGCTCTGAGTGGCCAGTGCCACCAGGTGACGTCAGAGACTCCTGCTGATAGGCTCCTTCAGGTGTTAGTAGCCTATCCTCTCTCCTAGGTAGCCAAACCCTCTTTTCTGGCTATTTAGGGTCTCTGTCTCTGGGGAAACTGCAGATAACGAATGCATGAGCTCAGCCGAGTTCCTCTGCATCTCTCTCTTCACCTTCTGATAAGGAATCGACTGCTGACCGCGCTGGAAGCCTGCAAACCTGCAACATAGTAGCAAAGACGACTACTGAACTCTGTAACGCTGATCCTGCCGCCTTCTCGACTGTTTTCCTGCTTGTGCATGCTGTGGGGGTAGTCTGCCTCCTCTCTGCACCAGAAGCTCCGAAGAAATCTCCCGTGGGTCGACGGAATCTTCCCCCTGCAACCGCAGGCACCAAAAAGCTGCATTACTGGTCCCTTGGGTCTCCTCTCAGCACGACAAGCGAGGTCCCTCGAATCCAGCAACTCTGTCCAAGTGACCCCCACAGTCCAGTGACTCTTCAGTCCAAGTTTGGTGGAGGTAAGTCCTTGCCTCACCTCGCTGGGCTGCATTGCTGGAAACCGCGACTTTGCAGCTACTCCGGCCCCTGTGCACTTCCGGCGGAAATCCTTCGTGCACAGCCAAGCCTGGGTCCACGGCACTCTAACCTGCATTGCACGACTTTCTAAGTTGGTCTCCGGCGACGTGGGACTCCTTTGTGCAACTTCGGCGAGCACCGTTTCACGCATCATCGTAGTGCCTGTTTCTGGCACTTCTGTGGGTGCTATCTGCTTCAGTGAGGGCTCTTTGTCTTGCTCGACGTCCCCTCTCTCTTCAGGTCCAATTTGCGACCTCCTGGTCCCTCCTGGGCCCCAGCAGTGTCCAAAAACGCTAAATGCACGATTTGCGACTAGCAAGGCTTGTTGGCGTCCTTTCAGCGGGAAAACACTTCTGCACGATTCTCCAAGGCAAGTGGGATTCGTCCACCTAAGGGGAAGTCTCTAGCCCTTTTTTTTCTTGCAGAAACCTCAGCTTCTTCTGTCCAGTAGAAGCTTCTTTGCACCCGCAGCTGGCATTTCCTGGGCATTTGCCCATCTCCGACTTGCTTGTGACTTTTGGACTTGGTCCCCTTGTTCCACAGGTACCCTAGATTGGAAATCCACAGTTGTTGCATTGCTGGTTTGTGTCTTTCCTGCATTATTCCTCTAACACGACTTCTTTGTCCTTAGGGGAACTTTAGTGCACTTTGCACTCACTTTTCAGGGTCTTGGGGAGGGTTATTTTGCTAACTCTCACTATTTTCTAATATTCCCAGCGACCCTCTACAAGGTCACATAGGTTTGGGGTCCATTCGTGGTTCGCATTCCACTTTTGGAGTATATGGTTTGTGTTGCCCCTATCCCTATGTTTCCCCATTGCATCCTATTGTAACTATACATTGTTTGCACTGTTTTCTAAGACTATACTGCATATTTTTGCTATTGTGTATATATATATCTTGTGTATATTTCCTATCCTCTCACTGAGGGTATACTCTAAGATACTTTGGCATATTGTCATAAAAATAAAGTACCTTTATTTTTAGTATAACTGTGTATTGTGTTTTCTTATGATATTGTGCATATGACACTAAGTGGTACTGTAGTAGCTTCACACGTCTCCTAGTTCAGCCTAAGCTGCTCTGCTAAGCTACCATTATCTATCAGCCTAAGCTGCTAGACACCCTATACACTAATAAGGGATAACTGGGCCTGGTGCAAGGTGCAAGTACCCCTTGGTACTCACTACAAGCCAGTAGAGCCTCCTACAGGAAGTCTCTAGCCCTTGTCGTTCTTGCAGAATCCTCAGCTTCTACTCTCCAGTAGCAGCTTCTTTGCACCCCCAGCTGGCATTTCCTGGGCATCTGCCCATCTCCGACTTGCTTGTGACTTTTGGACTTGGTCCCCTTGTTCCACAGGTACCCTCGACTGGAAATTCATCGTTGTTGCATTGCTGGTTTGTGTCTTTACTGTAGAATTCCCCTATCACGACTTCTTTGTCCTTTGGGGAACTATAGTGCACTTTGCACTCACTTTTCAGGGTCTTGGGGTGGGCTATTTTTCTAACCCTCACTATTTTCTAATAGTCCCAGCGACCCTCTACAAGGTCACATAGGTTTGGGGTCCATTCGTGGTTCGCTTTCCACTTTTGGAGTATATGGTTTGTGTTGCCCCTATCCCTATGTGTCCACATTACATCCTATTGTAACTATACATTGTTTGCACTGTTTTCTAAGACTATACTGCATATTTTTGGTATTGTGTACATAAATCTTGTGTATATTTGCTATCCTCATACTGAGGGTACACTCTGAGATACTTTGGGATATTGTCATAAAAATAAAGTACCTTTATTTTTAGTATATCTGTGTATTGTGTTTTCTTATGATATTGTGCAAGTGACACCAGTGGTACTGTAGGAGCTTCACTCGTCTCCTAGTTCAGCCTAAGCTGCTCTGCTAAGCTACCATTATCTATCAGCATAAGCTGCTAGACACCCTATACACCAATAAGGGATACCTGGGCCTGGTGTAAGGTGTAAGTACCCCTTGGTACTCACTACAAGCCAGTCCAGCCTCCTACACCACATACTAAGTAACTTTGCACCCAACCTTCACCAGGTGAAGGTTAGACATATAGGTGACTTATAAGTTACTTAAGTGCAGTGGTAAATGGCTGTGAAATAACGTGGACGTTAATTCACTCAGGCTGCACTGGGAGGCCTGCATAAGAATAGTCAGATCTCCCTATGGGTGGCAAAAGAAATGCTGCAGCCCATAGGGATCTCCGGGAACCCCATTACCCTGGGTACCTCAGTACCATATACTAGGGAATTATATGGGTGCTCCAGTATACCAATGTTAATTGGTGAAATTGGTCTCTAGCCTGTTAGTGACAATTTGGAAAGCAGAGAGAGCATAACCACTGAGGTTCTGGTTAGCAGAGCCTCAGTGAGACAGTTAGGCATCACACAGGAAACACATACATATAGGCCACAAACTTAAGAGCACTGGGGTCCTGGCTAGCAGGGTCCCAGTGACACATAACAAACATACTGACAACATAGGGTTTTTACTGTGAGCACTTGGCCCTGGCTAGCTGGATCCCAGTGAGACAGTGAAAACACCCTGACATATACTCACAAACAGACCAAAAGTGGGGGTACGAAAGAGGCTACTTTCTCACAGCACCATCTGTGCCCCCGCATATACAGGTACAGCCGCCACCCCCCCTGCCAGCACTGGCCTCCCAGCAGCCCCTCAGCCTTTGTCCCGTGCCCGCTCAAGCCAAGAAGGGTGGGCATCACCTTCTCTCCAGGCACCTCAGGCCCTGCCCGAGTCACCCCTGCTGCCCTCAGTGAGGAGGCCATTGACCTCCTCAGGTCCCTCACTGTTGGGCAGTCTACCATTTTGAATGCCATCCAGGGTGTAGAAAGGCAGTTGCAACAAACAAATACATTCCTGGAGGGCATTTATTCTGGTCAGGCGGCCCTTCAGCGAGCTTTTCAGACTTTGGCCTCAGCACTGATGGCAGCCATTGTCCCCGTCTCTAGCCTCCCCCCTCCAACTTCCTCCACCCAGACCCAATCCCCTGTACCCCAGCCTATCCCAAGCACACCTTCAGACCAGCATGCACACACCTCTACACACAAGGGAAGCTCAGGCAGACATAAGCACCATACATCCCACAGGCACCCACGCAAGCATCAGACACATGCAGACACACCAACATCCACTGCCTCCACTGTGTCCCCCTCCTCCTCGTCTCCCTCTTCCCTCCCAGTCTTGTCTACACGCACACCTGCATGCACTACATCTACAGACACTACTGCCATCACCAGCACACACACCACCACACCCCGCTCACGTGCAGTCACCACCCCCACTACCATTCACATGTCCCCTGTGTCCTCTCCCAGTGTGTCTGTGACGCCAGCTCCCAAGATACACAAACGCAGGCACACACCCACCCAACAGCCATCCACCTCACGACAGCCTCAGGTGCATGCACCTTCACCCAAAGTCACCAAACAAACACCTCCTACAACCACAACCTCTTCCTCCACTCCCAAAGCCCCTCCAGCTACTCGTCCCAGTGTCTCCCAAAAACTTTTCCTGTCCAACCTTGACCTCTTTCCCACACCTCCCCCACCCCGTCCGTCTCCTAGGTCCCGAACTAGCACCTCAGCCACAACATCTCAGGGACCAGTGGTGCCTGTAGCCACCGGAATCTGGAGTGCACCGGCCACCAGGGCAGCCATTGTGGCACGGAGCCACAGTACAGACAGTCCCCCACCTGTCAAGCATCAGAAGTTGGCCATTGCCCGGTGGGAGAGGGGGAAGATTCCACCCACCAAAGCCGCTCCCAGGGGTACCAGTGGGAGTGTGGAGTCAGCTGCTACACCTTCCAAGGTGGGAAGGGCCACAAAAAACCTGGCAAGTCTGGGAAGAGCAGCACGGCGGAGGAGACCGCCATCATCCTCGCTGCCCAGGAGGCCACAGCCATCATCTCCGCTGCCCAGGAGGCCACCGCCATCATCCCTGCTGGGCCAGAGAGGACCGCCAGCACAAGCCCCGCTGGGCCAGAGAGGACCACCAGTACAAGCCCCGCTGGGCTAGAGAGGACCACCAGCACAAGGCCCGCTGTGCCAGAGAGGACCGCCAGCACAAGCCCGCTGGGACAGAGAGGACCGCTATCACAAGCCCAGCTAGGACAGAGAGGACTGCCAGCAGCTGAGTCATTGCAAAGGAGCCCACCGCTCCAAGCACCGTTGAACAGGGCACTGCCGCTCCAAGCACCGCTGAACAGGGCACCACTGCCTCAAGCACCGCTGGCCCATGAGCGCCAAGGGCACTGACGCTACTGAGTCTGTCACGGGCAGGATGAAGCACTCTGGGCACAAAGCCCCGTCCAGAACCAGTGGAGAGAAACATCCACTACCTCTGTCCTTAGCAGGATGAAGCACTCTGGGCACAAAGCCCCCTCCAGAACCAGTGGAGAAATACATCCACTACCTCTGTCCTTAGCAGGATGAAGCACTCTGGGCACAAAGCCCCCTCCAGAACCAGTGGAGACTGTTATCGACTTGAGAGACTGTGGCTTTGCACTCCCCAGGATGTGGCAGTGGGCAACCCACCCACTGTAGAGACTTGAGAGACTGTGGATTTGCACTCCCCAGGATGGAACAGTGGGCAACCCACCCACTGTAGAGACTTGAGAGACTGTGGCTTTGCACTCCCCAGGATTGAACAGTGGGCAACCCACCCACTGTAGAGACTTGAGAGACTGTGGATTTGCACTCCCCAGGATTGAACAGTGGGCATGTGGCCCTCTCGTGGATTTGGTGTTGTGCACTCAACCGGCCGAGGTGGCCCCCCTTTCCCTCCCCCTGAGGTGCCTGTTTTCTTGCTCTCTGATGCCCCTGCAGTGTTCTCTTCGTCATGGTCGGGGATCTTGTGTGGGCCTCACCCATGCCGTGTGGGCCCAGTGTTCCACAAACTTAATTGGAGCACTATCTGGACTACTATGCTTGGTGTATATTTTGTTTATAGTGTATATATATATTTTTGCCTACTTGATTTTAATATATTACAATGGTTACACTCATTTCCTTTTGTCTTTGCATTCTTCTGGGGGGTTTGGGGGGTGTAACCATCATGTATTAATATGTATTAGTGTGTGTTTTGTTGTGGGTGAGGGTGGGGGTGGGGGTGTTGCGTGTGTGTGTCCCTGTTTTTTCCCTCCCCCCTCCCCTGTGTCATAGGTGCAGTACTCACTGTGGTCTTTGCTGCCGGCGTTCGTGCTCCTGGTAGAGGAGCAGGAAGACTATCGCAGGGAGAATTTGGTGTTCCGGCTCCATTGTGTCCTAGTTCCTCGTGGAGTGTGTAGAGGTGAGCGTTTTCCCTTCGGAATCCTGTTTCTGCCGTGTTTTTATCCGCGGTGAATCCAAAGCGGAAATGGTGGCGGATTGGCCTGTTGTGATACTGTGGGCGGTACTTTGTCCTCCGCCTGTCTGTTGGCGGTGACCGCCGTGCTGTTTATTTGTACCTCTGTGGCGGTCGGAGTGTTAAAGTGGCTGTCTTTGTTGGCGGTTTCCGCCACGGTCGTGGTTGCACATTCTTTACCGCCGGCCTGTTGGCGGTCTTACCGCTGCTTTAACACCGACCGCCAGGGTTGTAATGACCGCCTTAGTGGTGCTGGTAGTGATAGAAGTTCCCATAACAGTAGGGTATACTTTATCCCTAGAGGCCAGGTTACCAGGGTCCAGACAGTTAGGGACAGGTCCCCCTCTGAAACTTCCCATATTTCATCTGTGTCAAAGCATTCCCAACCCACCCACCCTGAGGATAACTTGTTAGAAAGGGAACTCAAAAAGTTGAGGGTTGAAGAAACCAGACTGAAGCTTAAACAGCAGCAGCTGGCCTTAGATAGGGAATCCCTAGACATAGAGAAGGAAAGACAGAGGATGTGGCTAGTTCCCCATGGTGGCAGCAGCAGTATTCCTGATAGCAATCCTGTTAGGGAGCAAGATTCAAGGAATCTGCACAAGATAGTCCCCCCTTACAAGGAGGGGGATTACATTAATAATTGGTTTGGTGCACTTGAGAGGGCCTGTATGGTACAGGTGGTCCCTCAAAGGCAGCAGCCTGCTATTTTGTGGCTATCTTTCACTGGAAAGGGTAGGGATAGGCTCCTTACTATTAGAGAAAGTGAAGCCAACAACTACAAAGTTTTGAAAGATAGACTCTTGGATGGATTTGGCTTAACCACGGCACAATACAGGATTAAGTTCAGAGACACCAGAAAACAGTGTTCTCAAGACTGGACAGATTTTGTGGACTGTTCAGTGAAGGTCTTGGAAGGTTGGTTGCATGGCAGTAAAGTTTCTGACTATGAAAGCCTGTATTATCTTATTCTGAAAGAGCATATTCTAAATAACTGTGTGTCTGACTTGTTGCACCCATACCTAGTGGACTCTGATCTGACCTCTCCCCAAGAATTGGGAAAGAAGGCAGACAAGTGGGTCAGAACAAGGATGAACAGAAAAGTTCATACAGGGGGTGAGAAGGATGGTAAGTCTTCTGGCAAGGGTGGGGATAAAAGTAAGCATACTGAGTCTTCATCAGGCCCTCAAGAATCCTCTGGTGGTGATGGTGGGTCAAAATCCTATTCCAATAAGCAACCTAAAAAGCCTTGGTGTTATTTGTGTAAAGTCAAAGGCCATTGGGCAACTGATTCCAGTTGTCCAAAGGAAAACACCAAACCTTCCACTACCACAACCCCTGCTGCAAATTCTAGTGCCCCTAGTCATAGCAGTGGTGGTGGGAAACCTACAAATAGCCAATCCAAGGGTGTAGCTGGGCTCACTATTGGCAATGTAGTTGGGGTTGGTCTTGTTAGGGAGACCACACAGGCTGTTTTAGTCTCTGAAGGTGCCATTGATTTGCCACCTTGGTTGCTTGTCCCTTTAATTTGGATAAGTACAAGCAACTTCCCCTAATAAATGGGGTTGAGGTTCAGGCCTACAGGGACACAGGTGCCAGTGTTACTACGGTCATAGAGAAACTGATCCACCCTGAACAACACCTACTTGGCAGCAGTACCAAGTGACAGACGCTCATAACAACACTCTTAGCCAACCCCATGGCTGTTGTAAATCTCAACTGGGGGGGGGGGGTTACTGGTCCAAAGAAACTTGTGGTTGTCTCAGATTTACCTGTAGACTGTCTACTAGGGAATGATTTAGAGACATCAGCTTGGGCAGAAGTGGAGTTGGAGGCTCATACAGCAATGCTGGGCATTCCTGGGCATATTTTTGCTTTAACCAGGGCTCAGGCCAAAACGCAAAAAGGACAGGGTAACTTGGATCCTGGAAGAATGGACCAAGTGCTCCCTAAAGGTAGCGGTAGCAAGGGTAAATCCCTACCCACTATCCCTCCCTCTACAGATGATTCTCCTTCTGAGGAAGAAGAATTTCCTCCCTGTGCAGAACCTTCACCAGATGAGCTGGCAGGACACACTGCTGAGCTTTTGGGTGGAGGGGGTCTGCCAAGGAAGAGCTGAGTGTGGCACAGTAAACCTGTCCCACATTAGAGGGTCTCAGACAGAAAGCTGTCAAGCAGCAAAATGGGGATGTCAGTGACTCACACAGAGTTTACTGGGAGGACAACCTCTTGCACACCGAGGCAAGCCAGGAGATTGGTCATTCCCCTGCAGTACAGAGAGTTCCTCCTAACTCTTGCACATGACATTCCTTTGGCTGGCCAAATGGGCCAGATCAAAACATGGGAAAGGCTTGTCCCCCTGTTTCACTGGCCTAGGATGTCAGAGGACACAAAGGAATTTTGCAAATCTTGTGTGACCTGCCAAGCCAGTGGCAAGACTGGTGGCACACCAAAGGATCCCCTTATTCCACTACCTGTGGTTGGGGTCCCCTTTGAAGGGGTAGGGGTTGACATAGTTGGCCCCCTTGACCCTCCTACTGCTTCAGGTAATAGATTTATCTTGGTGGTTGTGGCCCATGCCACAAGATATCCTGAAGCAATTCCTCTAAGGACCACTACAGCACCTGCAGTGGAAAAGGCCCTCCTGGGAATCTTTTCCAGGGTGGGTTTACCTAAAGAGGTTGTATAAGACAGGGGTAGCAACTTCATGTCTGCATATTTGAAAGCAATGTGGAAGGAATGTGGTGTAACCTACAAATTCACCACTCCTCAACATCCACAGACAAATGGACTGGTAGAGAGGTTTAATAAAACTCTCAAAGGTATGATAATAGGACTCCCTGAAAAACTCAGGAGGAGACGGGATGTTGTGTTACCTCGCCTCCTTTTTGCTTACAGGGAGGTACCCCAGAAAGGAATGGCCTTCAGCCCCTTTGAACTCCTCTTTAGACACCCTGTAAGAGGTCCACTAACACTTGTGAAGGAGGGTTGGGAACAACCTTTAAAAGCTCCCAAACAGGACATAGTGCACTATGTACTTGGTCTAAGATCCAGAATGGCCGAGTACATGAAAAAGGCCAGTAAAAACCTTCAGGCCAGCCAAGAGCTCCAGAAGCAATGGCATGACCAGAAGGCTGTTCTGATTCAGTACCAACCAGGACATAAGGTGTGGGTATTGGAGCCTGTGGCCCCAAGAGCACTCCAGGACAAATGGAGTGGCGCCATCTAATTGTTGAGAAAAAGGGTGAGGTCACCTATGAGGTAGACCTGTGCACTGCCAGTAGTCCCCTTAGGGTGATTCATATCAACCACCTAAAACCCTACTATGACAGGGCTGATCTCACCCTGCTCATGGCAACAGATGAGGGACAGGAAGAAGAGAGTGACCCTCTCCTTGATCTCTTTTCCACCACTGAAAATGATGCTTTAGTGGAGGGAATAGTTTTGGCAAATTGTCTGACTGCAGAACAGAAAGACAACTGCATACATCTCCTTGGACAATTTTCTGAACTCTTTTCAACTGTGCCAGGCACCAGATCATGGTGTGAACACACAATTGATACTGGAGACAGCTTGCCTGTCAAAAGTAAAATCTATAGGCAGCCTGACCATGTCAGGGACTGCATAAAACAAGAGGTTCATAAAATGCTTGATCTAGGAGTGGTTGAACCTTCTGAAAGCCCATGGGCGAGTCCTGTGCTGCTTGTACCAAAGCCTCACTCAAAAGATGGAAAAAGGGAGATGAGGTTTTGTGTAGAATACAGAGGTCTCAATCAGGTAACAAAAACTGATGCTCATCCTATACCCAGGGCAGACGAGCTCATAGATACACTGGCATCTGCCAAGTATCTAAGCACCTTTGATTTGACTGCAGGGTATTGGCAGATCAAATTGGCTGAGGATGCTAAACCTAAAACTGCATTTTCAACTATAGGAGGGCACTACCAATTTACAGTGATGCCCTTTGGGTTGAAAAATGCACCGACACTTTTCAGAGGTTGGTGAACACAGTCCTGCAAGGGTTGGAGGCTTTTAGTGCAGCATATCTAGATGATATATCTGTCTTTAGTTCCACCTGGGATGAGCACCTGGTCCACCTTTGGAAAGTTTTGGAGGACCTGCAAAAGGCAGGCCTCACTATCAAGGCCTCAAAGTTCCAGATAGGGCAGGGGAAGGTGGTTTATCTGGGACAACCGGTAGGTGGAGAACAGATTGCACCACTTCAGGGGAAAATCCAGACAATCATGGATTGGGTTCCCCCTTCAACACAGTCCCAGGTGAGAGCCTTCTTAGGCCTCACAGGGTATTACTGGAGATTTATTAAAAACTATGGCTCCATGGAAGCCCCTCTTAATGATCTCACTAGTAAGAAGATGCCTAAAAGGGTATTGTGGACAGCTAGCTGTCAGAAAGCTTTTGAGGAGCTCAAACAGGCCATGTGCTCTGCACCTGTCCTAAAAAGCGCATGTTACTCCAAGAAATTCATTTTTCAAACTGCTGCATCTGAATTAGGGGTAGGGGCAGTCTTATCACAACTGAATTCTGAGTGCCAGGATCAACCAGTTGTTTTTATCAGCAGAAGGTTGACCCCTAGAGAAAAGTGTTGGTCTGCCAAAGAGAGGGAGGACTTTGCTGTGGTATGGGCACTGAAAAAGGTTAGGCCATACCTGTTTGGTACTCACTTTATGTAGGAGGCTGGCCTGGTTTGTAGTGAGTACCAATGGGTATTTACACTCTGCACCAGGTCCAGGTATCCCTTATTAGTGTAGAAGAGGTGTCTAGCAGCTTTGGCTGATAGAAAAGGGTAGATTAGCAGAGCAGCTTAGGCTGAACTAGGAGACATGCAAAGCTCCCACTATACCACTGGTGTCATATGCACAATATCATAAGAAAACACAATACACAGATATACTAAGAATAAAGGTACTTTATTTTTATGACAATATGCCAAATGTATCTCAGTGAGTACCCTCAGTATGAGGATAGCAAATATACACAAGATATATGTACACAATACCAAAATTATGCAGTAATAGCAATAGAAAGCAATGCAAGCAATGTACAGTCACAATAGATTGCAATGAGAGCACATAGGTAAAGGGGCAACACAAACCATATACACTAGAAGTGGAATGCGAACCACGAATGGACCCCAAACCTATGTGAGCTTGTAGAGGGTCGCTGGGACTGTAAGAAAACAGTGAGGGTTAGAAAAATAGCCCACCCCAAGACCCTGAAAAGTAGGTGTAAAGTGCACCTAAGTTCGCCAGAGAGCACAGAAGACGTGATAGGGGAATTCTGCAAGGAAGATCAACATCAGCAATGCAACAATGATGGATTTCCGGACGAGAGTACCTGTGGAACAAGGGGACCAAGTCCAAGAGTCGCGCCAAAGTCGAGATTGGGCAGATGCCCAGGAAATGCCTGCTGAGGGTGCAAAGAAGCTGCCACCGGATAATAGAAGCTATGGATTCTGCAAGAACGAAGAGGACTAGGAACTTCTCCTTTGGAGGATGGATGTCCCACGTCGTGAAGAAGCTTGCAGAGGTGTTCCCATGCAGAAAGACTACAAACAAGCCTTGCTAGCTGCAAGGGTCACGGTTAGGGTTTTTGGATGCTGCTGCGGCCCAGGAGGGGCCAGGATGTCGCCAATTGCGTGATGAGACAGAGGGGGCGCCCAGCAAGACAAGGAGCCCTCTCAGAAGCAAGCAGCACCCGCAGAAGTGCCAGAACAGGCACTACGAAGAAGAGTGAACCGGAGCTCACCCGCAGTCACAAAAGGAGATCCCACGATGCCGGAAGACAACTTTGAAGGATGTGCACTGCAGGTTAGAGTGTCGGGTACCCAGGCTTGGCTGTGCACAAAGGAAATCCTGGAAGAGTGCACAGGAGCAGCTACAAATCACGCGGTACACAGCAATGCAGTCTAGCGTGGGGAGGCAAGGACTTACCTCCACCAAACTTGGACTGAAGAGTCACCTGACTGTGAGAGTCACTTGGACAGAGTTGCTGAGTTGCAGGGACCACGCTCGTCGTGCTGAGAGGGGACCCAGAGGACCGGTGATGCAGTTCTTTTGGTGCCTGTGGTTGCAGGGGGAGGATTCCGTCGTCCCACGGGAGATTTCTTCGGAGCTTCTAGTGCAGAGAGGAGGCAGACTACCCCCACAGCACGCACCACCAGGAAAACAGTTGAGAAGGCGGTAGGATCAGCGATACAAGGTTGCAGTAGTCGTCTTTGCTACTTTTTTGCGGTTTTGCAGGCTTCCTGAGCAGTCAGCGGTCGATTCCTTGGCAGAAGGTGAAGAGAGAGATGCAGAGGAACTCTGATGAGCTCTTGCATTCGTTATCTAAGGAGTTCCCCAAAGCAGAGACCCTAAATAGCCAGAAAAGAGGGTTTGGCTACTTAGGAGAGAGGATAGGCTAGCAACACCTGAAGGAGCCTATCAGAAGGAGTCTCTGATGTCACCTGCTGGCCCTGGCCACTAAGAGCAGTCCAGTGTGCCAGCAGCACCTCTGTTTCCAAGATGGCAGAGGTCTGGAGCACACTGGAGGAGCTCTGGGCACCTCCCCTGGGAGGTGCAGGTCAGGGGAGTGGTCACTCCCCTTTCCTTTGTCCAGTTTTGCGCAAGAGCAGGGCTGGGGGATCCCTGAACCGGTGTAGACTGGCTTATGCAGAGATGGTCACCATCTGTGCCCATCAAAGCATTTCCAGAGGCTGGGGGAGGCTACTCCTCCCCAGCCCTGACACCTTTTTCCAAAGGAAGAGGGTGTAACACCCTCTCTCTGAGGAAGTCCTTTGTTCTGCCATCCTGGGCCAAGCCTGGCTGGACCCCAGGAGGGCAGCAACCTGTCTGAGGGGTTGGCAGCAGCAGCAGCTGCAGTGAAACCCCTGAAAAGGCAGTTTGGCAGTACCAGGGTCTGTGCTACAGACCACTGGGATCATGGTATTGTGCCAACTATGCCAGGATGGCATAGAGGGGGCAATTCCATGATCATAGACATGTTACATGGCCATATTCGGAGTTACCATTGTGAAGCTACACATAGGTAGTGACCTATATGTAGTGCACGCGAGTAATGGTGTCCCCGCACTCACAAAGTACGGGGAATTTGCCCTGAACAATATGGGGGCACCTTGGCTAGTGCCAGGGTGCCCTCACACTAAGTAACTTTGCACCTAACCTTTACCAGGTAAAGGTTAGACATATAGGTGACTTATAAGTTACTTAAGTGCAGTGGTAAATGGCTGTGAAATAACGTGGACGTTATTTCACTCAGGCTGCAGTGGCAGGCCTGTGTAAGAATTGTCAGAGCTCTCTATGGGTGGCAAAAGAAATGCTGCAGCCCATAGGGATCTCCTGGAACCCCAATACCCCGGGTACCTCAGTACCATATACTAGGGAATTATAAGGGTGTTCCAGTAAGCAAATGTGAATTGGTGAAATTGGTCACTAACCTGTTAGTGACAATTTGGAAAGAAATGAGAGAGCATAACCACTGAGGTTCTGGATAGCAGAGCCTCAGTGAGACAGTTAGTCATAACACAGGTAACACATTCAGGGCACACTTATGAGCACTGGGGCCCTGGCTGGCAGGGTCCCAGTGACACATACAACTAAAACAACATATATACAGTGAAAAATGGGGGTAACATGGCAGGCAAGATGGTACTTTCCTACAATAAGCACTGAGGTTCTGATTAGCAGAGCCTCAGTGACACAGTTAGGCACCACACAGGGAACACATTCAGGCCACAACTATGAGCACTGGGGACCTGGCTAGCAGGATCCCAGCAAGACAGGCAAAAACAAACTGACACACAAGTAGAAAATGGGGATAACATTCCAGGCAAGATGGTCCTTTCCTACAGTAGGTCCCTGGGGGGGAGCAGCACTGATTGTGCTACTCCCGAGGGCTCTGCACTCAGATGCATCCAGCACTGCCCTCTGTGTGCCCTGTCCCCCATATACTGCATATGTTACGGATATGTCACCCCTGTAGCAAGCCTTCCAGCCCGAAGGAAGGGTGCACCATACTATATGTGAGGGCATAGCTGCCTGAGCAATATGTCCCCACTGTGTCCTAGCTAAACCTAGGACATAGTAAGTGAACAGAGCAGCCATCTCAATGTATGTACTGGGCACTGGTCAAACACGAATTCCCCAGCTACATAATGGCCACTCTGCACCCTGGGTTGTTTGGTATCAAACTACTCAGAATATGACATCCAAACTGATACCAGTATTGGATTTAAACCTAAAAATGACCAAAGTCCACCTTAGAGGTGCCCCCTGCAAAAGCTAACCCTAACTGGAAGAGTTTCTGGGTGGTTCTATCCAGATGCCACTCCAGACAGCCAATATACTAACCTGGGGGAGAGCTCTGGCTCTCTGGTTCGTAAGACAATGACCTTCCTGGGTGGAAGAGCTAACACCCCTCCCTCAGGAATGTGCAACACCCTGACGGTGAGCTTCAAAGGGCTACAGCCCCTGAAACTCGAGACTCCAGGTCTGCTGCTAGCAGCGTCCCCCTTTGCAAACCCCCACTTTTGGTGGGAGCAAAGGCGGGAAACCAGACAAAGGGTAGGAGGAGTGTCCTCACTGAGCCTGCACCACCCCTAAGGGCTTGTATGCAAACTCTGATTCAGTTTTCTCCATCTTGGAATGGAGGAAAACAGCCAATGAGGTTTAGGAAAGTGACCCTTCCCACAGGAAGTGGTCACTGTAGTGGGTACCACTCAAGGGTAAATGCCTCATTGGACACTACCAGGTTCCCCTAAAACGCCCACTAAATTCAGTATTTAGTGGGCTCCCCTAGACCAAGATTCTAGATTTTTGAAATGGATCCCAAGGAGAAAAGAAGACCAGCACCAAAGAAACCACCAGGACGAGAACTGAGGACCTGCTGCACCAGAAGAGGTGCCAAGACCCCTGCTTGCTGCACCAGAGTCCCGACAATCACGACAGCGGAGGAGCTGAACACTGGAACGACCCCAAGAAATCCAGGGGACCTCCAGGCTTCAATGATAACCCCAGATCTCCCTCCTGAGTGGAGGCACCACTCAAGAAAAGCAAGAAAACTGCAAAGGACCAAGAAACCAGTGAGGGACACTTCACTGAATCGCTTATATCTCTGCGACCAGAGGTCACAGTCACACCGGACGACACACAGGCGACAGCCCGGAAGTGCCCTCCAACTGTACCAAGTTTCATGGCTCTGCGACACCCAGTGACCGAGATAGAGCAATACCCTGGGACCTGGTCAGCTGATGTCGGACCAGGAGAAAACCAGCTCCCCCGAGCTGAAAAAGGATTAGAAGGAATCCCCAGTCAAGGGACTTCAGGAACACCCAGGACCTCCAACCAGAGTACCCCTGTTGTCCTATAATCAGCCGTCAAAGAGACTCACCTCCAGCTCCAGTGGACTTCGTTGCGCACAGCATCCAAGACCTCCAAAACGCCCTGCACCTGGCTGCCCTGGGACTTGCATCGCAGGATTTGCTGTGTGTCCCGGGTCCCCAATCTTTAGTGACCTTGACAGCCCAAGGGGAACCCCAGGCACCACTTTGAATTTGCAATCCAGCTCCCTTTTCCAAGTGAGCCGTCCAGGTGGGCCTGTGCCAAGGACTTTTCCAACGCTGCTCCTGCCGGAACCGGGAGCTGCCCGAGGCTCTCCAGCTGGCATGAGGTGCCCACCAACCACTGCAACCACCCTGCAAAAGAAAAGACTGGTAACTTAACTGTGCGATTGTTAATGCATTTTTAAAAGTGATTGCCTATTGATCCCTATGGTGTGTAATTAGGCACAGAAAGACTAACTTTATTAAAACTTCAAAAAGTCATAACTCAAAAAGTACTTAGCGTATTCTAGAGATTTTGGTCTTAAAAATTATATAAAAGTCTGAAGTATTTTTATAAATACTGGTCTCGAGTTATTCATATTGTGTGTGTGGTGCATGATTGGATTTGTGAGTACAGCAAATACTTAGCACATCTCCTGGATTAGCCTTACTGCTCGACCAGCTACCTTAAAAATTTGAGCGTTAGGTGGTCTGATTTTTTACCCATTGAAAACTAACATGTGGTTGTCCAGACACTCTGTATAGTTTACTTAGTTTTGTACACTGCATAGAGGGCCAGCCTCCAACAGGATCCACTTTGCGTGGAGGCTCACAGTAGACGGTGTTGTCAGTCTGTGTTGTGTTGGTGTGGAAAACAGCCAAATCTTGGACAGGTGTTGTCGTTGAAGTGGTAACAGGAATCAGCAAGACCTCATTTTCGGCTCTTCCCACAGTCGAGGAGGTGTTTGTAGCATCGTTGGACATTGTTGTGTAGTCCGAAGTAGTGTTGTTATTTGTGCTTTGAGGAGGTATGTCCTGTTGGGTAGTGAGAGGGGATTGGGAACTACCCAATGGACCTCTGGGTCTACTGTGCAGGATTGGCCACATGGTGAAGTTTGACGTCATCAGTGGAAATGAATCTGTTTGCTTTGGAACCAGACAGTGGTGGTAAGATAACAGTTCTGGTATCTTGTATTTCCAGGACTGCGACTGGTGCTCTGTAGGATGGACCTAATTCCTTCTTCAGGGTGATCTTCTCATGAACCAGATCCCCAGCTTTAGGAATCCAGGCAGTAGGAGTTGTTGGTAAATCCCTGTAGGAGGCTGGACTGGCTTGTAGTGAGTACCAAGGGGTACTTGCACCTTGCACCAGGCCCAGTTATCCCTTATTAGTGTATAGGGTGTCTAGCAGCATAGGCTGATAGATAATGGTATCTTAGCAGAGCAGCTTAGGCTGAACTAGGAGACGAGTGAAGCTCCTACAGTACCACTAGTGTCATATGCACAATATCATAAGAAAACACAATACACAGATATACTAAAAATAAAGGTACTTTATTTTTATGACAATATGCCAAAGTATCTCAGAGTGTACCCTCAGTATGAGGATAGCAAATATACACAAGATATATGTACACAATACTAAAATATGCAGTAATAGTATTAGAAAACAGTGCAAACAATGTATAGTTACAATAGGATGCGATGGGGACACATAGGGATAGGGGCAACACAAACCATATACTCCAAAAGTGGAATGCGAAACACGAATGGACCCCAAACCTATGTGACCTTGTAGAGGGTCGCTGGGACTATTAGAAAATAGTAAGGGTTAGAAAAATAGCCCACCCCAAGACCCTGAAAAGTGAGTGCAAAGTGCACTAAAGTTCCCCAAAGGACATAGAAGTCGTGATAGGGGAATTCTGCAGGAAAGACACAAACCAGTAATGCAACAACGATGGATTTCCAGTCGAGGGTACGTGTGGAACAAGGGGTCCAAGTCCAAAAGTCACAAGCAAGTCGGAGATGGGCAGATGCCCGAGAAATGCCAGCTGTGGGTGCAAAGATGCTGCGACTGGACAGTAGAAGTGTAGGTTTCTGCAAGAACGACAAGGGCTAGAGACTTCCCCTTTGGAGGACGGATCCCGCACGCCGTGGAGAGTCATACAGAAGTGTTTTCCCGCCGAAAGACCGCCAACAAGCCTTGCTAGCTGCAAATCATGCGGTAAGGGTTTTTGGATGCTGCTGTGGCCCAGGAGGGACCAGGATGTTGCCAATTGCGTCTGGGAACAGAGGGGGCGTCGAGCAAGAGAAGGAACCCTCTCAGCAGCAGGCAGCACATGCAGAAGTGCTAGAAACAGGCACTACGAGGATGCATGAAACGGTGCTCACCCGAAGTCGCACAAAGGAGTCCCACGTCGCCGGAGAACAACTTAGGAGGTCGTGCAATGCAGGTTAGAGTGCCGTGGACCCAGGCTGGACTGTGCACAAAGGATTTCTGCCGGAAGTGCACGGAGGCCGGAGTAGCAGCAAAAGTCGCGGTTTCCAGCAATGCAGGCTGGCGTGGGGAGGCAAGGACTTACCTCCACCAAACTTGGAATGAAGAGTCACTGGACTGTGGGAGTCACTTGGACAGAGTTGCTGGATTCAAGGGCCCTCGCTCGTCGTGCTGAGAGGAGACCCAAGGTACCGGTTGTAGGAGGCTGGACTGGCTTGTAGTGAGTACCTAGGGGTACTTGCACCTTGCACCAGGCCCAGTTATCCCTTATTAGTGTATAGGGTTTCTAGCAGCATAGGCTGATAGATAATGGTAGCTTAGTGTGAGAAGGTAGCCTCTTTCTAGCCTTGTTACCCCCACTTTTGGCCTGTTTGTGAGTGTATGTCAGGGTGTTTGTCACTGTTTTCACTGTCTCACTGGGATCCTGATAGCCAGGCCTCAGTGCTCATAGTGAAAACACTATGGTTTCAGTATGTTTGTTATGTGTCACTGGGATCCTGCTGGTCAGGACCCCAGTGCTCATAGGTTTGTGGCCTATATGTATGTGTCACTGGGACCCTGTCACACAGGGCCCCAGTGCTCATAGGTGTGCATGTATATGTTCCCTGTGTGGTGCCTAACTGTCTCACTGAGGCTCTGCTAACCAGAACCTCAGTGGTTATGCTCTCTCATTACTTTCAAATTGTCACTAACAGGCTAGTGACCATTTTTACCAATTTACATTGGCTTACTGGAACACCCTTATAATTCCCTAGTATATGGTACTGAGGTACCCAGGGTATTGGGGTTCCAGGAGATCCCTATGGGCTGCAGCATTTCTTTTGCCACCCATAGGGAGCTCTGACAATTCTTACACAGGCCTGCCACTGCAGCCTGAGTGAAATAACGTCCACGTTATTTCACAGCCATTTTACACTGCACTTAAGTAACTTATAAGTCACCTATATGTCTAACCTTTACCTGGTAAAGGTTAGGTGCAAAGTTACTTAGTGTGAGGGCACCCTGGCACTAGCCAAGGTGCCCCCACATTGTTCAGAGCCAATTCACTGAACTTTGTGAGTGCGGGGACACCATTACACGCGTGCACTACATATAGGTCACTACCTATATGTAGCTTCACCATGGTAACTCCGAATATGGCCATGTAACATGTCTATGATCATGGAATTGCCCCCTCTATGCCATCCTGGCATTGTTGGTACAATTCCATGATCCCAGTGGTCTGTAGCACAGACCCTGGTACTGCCAGACTGCCCTTCCTGGGGTTTCTCTGCAGCTGCTGCTGCTGCCAACCCCTCAGACAGGCATCTGCCCTCCTGGGGTCCAGCCAGGCCTGGCCCAGGATGGCAGAACAAAGAACTTCCTCTGAGAGAGGGTGTGACACCCTCTCCCTTTGGAAAATGGTGTGAAGGCAGGGGAGGAGTAGCCTCCCCCAGCCTCTGGAAATGCTTTGTTGGGCACAGAGGTGCCCAATTCTGCATAAGCCAGTCTACACCGGTTCAGGGACCCCTTAGCCCCTGCTCTGGCGCGAAACTGGACAAAGGAAAGGGGAGTGACCACTCCCCTGACCTGCACCTCCCCTGGGAGGTGTCCAGAGCTCCTCCAGTGTGCTCCAGACCTCTGCCATCTTGGAAACAGAGGTGCTGCTGGCACACTGGACTGCTCTGAGTGGCCAGTGCCACCAGGTGACGTCAGAGACTCCTTGTGATAGGCTCCTTCAGGTGTTAGTAGCCTTTCCTCTCTCCTAGGTAGCCAAACCCTCTTTTCTGGCTATTTAGGGTCTCTGTCTCTGGGGAAACTTTAGATAACGAATGCATGAGCTCAGCCGAGTTCCTCTGCATCTCCCTCTTCACCTTCTGATAAGGAATCGACCGCTGACCGCGCTGGAAGCCTGCAAACCTGCAACATAGTAGCAAAGACGACTACTGCAACTCTGTAACGCTGATCCTGCCGCCTTCTCGACTGTTTTCCTGCTTGTGCATGCTGTGGGGGTAGTCTGCCTCCTCTCTGCACCAGAAGCTCCGAAGAAATCTCCCGTGGGTCGACGGAATCTTCCCCCTGCAACCGCAGGCACCAAAAAGCTGCATCTCCGGTCCCTTGGGTCTCCTCTCAGCACGACGAGCGAGGTCCCTCGAATCCAGCGACACCGTCCAAGTGACCCCCACAGTCCAGTGACTCTTCAGCCCAAGTTTGGTGGAGGTAAGTCCTTGCCTCACCTCGCTGGGCTGCATTGCTGGGAACCGCGACTTTGCAAGCTTCTCCGGCCCCTGTGCACTTCCGGCGGAAATCCTGTGTGCACAGCCAAGCCTGGGTCCACGGCACTCTAACCTGCATTGCACGACTTTCTAAGTTGGTCTCCGGCGACGTGGGACTCCTTTGTGCAACTTCGGCGAGCACCGTTTCACGCATCCTCGTAGTGCCTGTTTCTGGCACTTCTCCGGGTGCTACCTGCTTCAGTGAGGGCTCTTTGTCTTGCTCGACGTCCCCTCTCTCTCCAGGTCCAATTTGCGACCTCCTGGTCCCTCCTGGGCCCCAGCAGCGTCCAAAAACGCCAAACGCACGATTTGCGTGTAGCAAGGCTTGTTGGCGTCCATCCGGCGGGAAAACACTTCTGCACGACTCTCCAAGGCGTGGGGGATCCATCCTCCAAAGAGGAAGTCTCTAGCCCTTGTCGTTCCTGCAGTATTCACAGTTCTTCAGCCTAGTAAGAGCTTCTTTGCACCAACCGCTGGCATTTCTTGGGCATCTGCCCATCTCCGAGCTGCTTGTGACTTTTGGACTTGGTCCCCTTGTTCCACAGGTACCTTCAGACAGGAATCCATCGTTGTTGCATTGCTGAGTTGTGTTTTCCTTGCATTCTCCCTCTAACACGACTATTTTGTCCTTAGGGGAACTTTGGTGCACTTTGCACTCACTTTTCAGGGTTTTGGGGAGGGTTATCTTTCTAACTCTCACTATTTTCTAATAGTCCCAGCGACCCTCTACAAGGTCACATAGGTTTGGGGTCCATTCGTGGTTCGCATTCCACTTCTGGAGTATATGGTTTGTGTTGCCCCTATCCCTATGTTTCCCCATTGCATCCTATTGTAACTATACATTGTTTGCACTGTTTTCTAAGACTATACTGCATATTTTTGCTATTGTGTATATATATCTTGTGTATATTTCCTATCCTCTCACTGAGGGTACACTCTAAGATACTTTGGCATATTGTCATAAAAATAAAGTACCTTTATTTTTAGTATAACTGTGTATTGTGTTTTCTTATGATATTGTGCATATGACACTAAGTGGTACTGTAGTAGCTTCACACGTCTCCTAGTTCAGCCTGAGCTGCTTTGCTAAGCTACCATTATCTATCAGCCTAAGCTGCTAGACACCCTATACACTAATAAGGGATAACTGGGCCTGGTGCAAGGTGCAAGTACCCCTTGGTACTCACTACAAGCCAGTCCAGCCTCCTACACTTAGCAGAGCAGCTTAGGCTGAACTAGGAGACGAGTGAAGCTCCTACAGTACCACTTAGTGTCATATGCACAATATCATAAGAAAACACAATACACAGATATACTAAAAATAAAGGTACTTTATTTTTATGACAATATGCCAAAGTATCTCAGAGTGTACCCTCAGTATGAGGATAGCAAATATACACAAGATATATGTACACAATACCAAAATATGCAGTAATAGTATTAGAAAACAGTGCAAACAATGTATAGTTACAATAGGATGCGATGGGGACACATAGGGATAGGGGCAACACAAACCATATACTCCAAAAGTGGAATGCGAACCACGAATGGACCCCAAACCTATGTGACCTTGTAGAGGGTCGCTGGGACTATTAGAAAATAGTAATGGTTAGAAAAATAGCCCACCCCAAGACCCTGAAAAGTGAGTGCAAAGTGCACTAAAGTGCACTAAAGTTCCCCAAAGGACATAGAAGTCGTGATAGGGGAATTCTGCAGGAAAGACACAAACCAGCAATGCAACAACAATGGATTTCCAGTCGAGGGTACCTGTGGAACAAGGGGACCAAGTCCAAAAGTCACAAGCAAGTCGGAGATGGGCAGATGCCCAGGAAATGCCAGCTGTGGGTGCAAAGAAGCTGCCACCAGATGGTAGAAGCTGAGGATTCTGCAAGAACGATAAGGGCTAGAAAATTCCCCTTAGGAGGATGGATGTCCCACGTCGTGAAGAGTTGTGCAGAAGTGTTTTCCCGCAGAAAGACCGCAAACAAGCCTTGTTAGATGCAACGATTGCGGTTAGGGTTTTTGGATGCTGCTGTGGTCCAGGAGGGACCAGGATGTCACCAATTGCGTGAGGAGACAGAGGGGCCGTCCAGCAAGACAAGGAGCCCTATCAGAAGCAAGCAGCACCCGCAGAAGTGCTGTAACAGGCACAACAAAGTGGAGTGAATCGGTGCTCACCCGAAGTTGCACAAGAGAGTCCCACAACACCGGAGGACAACTCAGGAGGTTGTGCAATGCAGGGTAGAGGGCCAGGGACCCAGGCTTGGCTGTGCACAAAGGAAATCCTCGGGGAGTGCACAGGAGCCGGAGTAGCTGCAAAACACGCGGTTCCCAGCAATGCAGTCTAGCGTGGGGAGGCAAGGACTTACCTCCACAAAACCAGGACTGAATAGTCACTGGACTGTGGGAGTCACTTGGACAGAGTTGCTGAATTCAAGGAACCTCGCTCGTCGTGCTGAGAGGAGACCCAGAGGGCCGGTGAAGCAGTTCTTTGGTGCCTGCGGTTGCAGGGGGAAGATTCCGTCAACGCACTGGAGATTTCTTTGGAGCTTCTAGTGCAGAGAGGCGGCAGACTACCCCCACAGCATGCACCACCAGGAAAACAGTCGAGAAGGCAGCAGGATCAGCGTTACAAGGTCGTAGTAGTCGTCTTTGCTACTTTGTTGCAGTTTTGCAGGCTTCCAGCGCGGTCAGCAGTCGATTCCTTGGCAGAAGGGGAAGAGAGAGATGCAGAGGAACTCTGATGAGCTCTTGCATTCGTTATCTAAGGAATTCCCCAAAGCAGAGACCCTAAATAGCCAGAAAAGAGGGTTTGGCAACTTAGGAGAGAGGATAGCCTAGCAACACCTGAAGGAGCCTATCAGAAGGAGTCTCTGACGTCACCTGCTGGCACTGGCCACTCAGAGCAGTCCAATGTGCCAGCAGCACCTCTGTTTCCAAGATGGCAGAGGTCTGGAGCACACTGGAGGAGCTCTGGGCACCTCCCAGGGGAGGTGCAGATCAGGGGAGTGGTCACTCCCCTTTCCTTTGTCCAGTTTCGCGCCCTAGCAGGGCTGAGGGATCCCTGAACCGGTGCAGACTGGCTTATACAGAGATGGGCACCATCTGTGCCCATCAAAGCATTTCCAGAGGCTGGGGAGGCTACTCCTCCCCAGCCCTGACACCTTTTTCCAAAGGGAGAGGGTGTAACACCCTCTCTATGAGGAAGTCCTTTGTTCTGCCTTCCTGGGCCAAGCCTGGCTGGACCCCAGGAGGGCAGAAACCTGTCTGAGGGGTTGGCAGCAGGAGCAGCTGCAGTGAAACCCCTGAAAAGGCAGTTTGGCAGTACCCGGGTCTGTGCTAGAGACCCGTGGGATCATGGGATTGTGCCAGCAATGCCAGGATGGCATTGAGGGGGCAATTCCATGATCATAGACATGTTACATGGCCATATTCGGAGTTACCATTGTGACGCTATACATATGTCATGACATATGTATAGTGCACGCGTGTAATGGTGTCCCTGCACTCACAAAGTCCGGGGAATTTGCCCTGAACTATGTGGGAGCACCTTGGCTAGTGCCAGGGTGCCCACACACTAAGTAACTTAGCACCCAACCTTTACCAGGTAAAGGTTAGACATATAGGTGAAACCCCGGGAAAGGTAGTTTGGCAGTACCCGGGTCTGAGCTAGAGACTCGGGGGATCATGGAATTGTCTCCCCAATGCCAGAATGGCATTGGGGTGACAATTCCATGATCCTAGACATGTTACATGGCCATGTTCGGAGTTACCATTGTGACGCTATACATATGTCGTGACATATGTATAGTGCACGCGTGTAATGGTGTCCCTGCACTCACAAAGTCCGGGGAATTTGCCCTGAACAATGTGGGAGCACCTTGGCTAGTGCCAGGGTGCCCACACACTAAGGGGGTGATTCCAACCCTGGCGGTCGGTGATAAAGCGGCGGCCAACCCGCCAACAGGCAGGCGGTCCAAAAAATATAATTCCAACACAGCCCGCCACCTTAACACTCCGACCGCCACGGCGGGACACACAAACAGCGCGGCGGTCACCACCAACAGGCAGGCGGCAGACAATGTACCGCCCACACTATCACAACTCACCAATCCGCCACCTTTTCCGGGGCGGGAGCCCCGCCGATAAAAACACGGCGGAAACAGACTACGAACGGGAAAACGCTCACCTATACACACTCCACGAGGACCGAGGACAGCATGGAACCCGAATTAAACATCCTACCTGCTCTTGTCTACCTGCTCATCTACCACGAGTACGAACGCCGGCGCAGACGACAACGGTGAGTACTGCACCTACGACACAGGGGAGGGGGGAGGAGAAAAGGTTACGGGCACACACATATGCGACTCCCCCCCCCCAACTATCTACACACCAATGCAGAGCAACAAGTCACAGTGACACCACCCAAACCCCCCGGAATAATGCAAAGACATAATGAAACTGAGAAACAAAATGTATGTATAAAATAGGTTCTTTGAAGTCATGGTAAAATAGCAATATGAATTGTAAAAAATCCAGTAAGAACATTGCGAAACCGATAAACATAGGCAATAAGTCCTGCACAGTCACTTAAATTTCCACTGTCCGTGGGCCAAAGTGTATCAACACATGGGCAAAGCCCACACAGGAGACCTGAGTCCGTTGGAGAGAACACTGCTGGGGCATCAGATGACAAAACTACAGGCACCTCAGGGGGAAGGGAAAGGGGGGCACCTCAGCCACATGAGTCCACAACGCCAGATCCACGAAGGGGCCACCATGCCCACTGTGCCATCCTGGGGAGTGCAAAGCCACAGTCTCACAAGTCTCTACAGTGGGTGGTCTGCCCACTGTGCCATCCTGGGGAGTGCAAAGCCACAGTCTCTCAAGTCTCTACAGTGGGTGGTCTGCCCACTGTGCCATCCTGGGGAGTGCAAAGCCACAGTCTCACAAGTCTCTACAGTGGATGGTCTGCCCACTGTGCCATCCTGGGGAGTGCAAAGCCACAGTCTCACAAGTCTCTACAGTGGGTGGTCTGCCCACTGTGCCATCCTGGGGAGTGCAAAGCCACAGTCTCACAAGTCTCTACAGTGGGTGGTCTGCCCACTGTGCCATCCTGGGGAGTGCAATGCCACAGTCTCACAAGTCTCTACAGTGGGTGGTCTGCCCACTGTGCCATCCTGGGGAGTGCAAAGCCACAGTCTCACAAGTCTCTACAGTGGGTGGTCTGCCCACTGTGCCATCCTGGGGAGTGCAGAGACACAGGCCATCAGGAGGATTACAGACTCCATAGGTAATGGAGGAGGCAGGGTGCCCCGAGTGCAGCGTGAACACTAGCTCGACACAGAACCGGCACTGTCAATGGGCCAGCGGTGCTTGACAGGAAGGGCCCAGCGGAGCGGTGCTTGACAGGAAGGGTGGAGCGGTGCTTGAGACGGCGGGGCCCAGCGGAGCGGTGCTTGACAGGAAGGGCCCAGCGGAGCGGAGCTTGACAGGAAGGGCCCAGCGGAGTGGTGCTTGAGATGAAGGGCCCAGCGGAGCGGTGCTTGACAGGAAGGGCCCAGCGGAGCGGTGCTTGAGACGGCGGGGCCCAGCGGAGCGGTGCTTGACAGGAAGGGCCCAGCGGAGCGGTGCTTGAGATGAAGGGCCCAGCGGAGCGGTGCTTGACAGGAAGGGCCCAGCGGAGCGGTGCTTGAGACGGCGGGCCCAGCGGAGCGGTGCTTGACAGGAAGGGCCCAGCGGAGCGGTGCTTGACAGGAAGGGCCCAGCGGAGCGGTGCTTGAGATGAAGGGCCCAGCGGAGCGGTGCTTGACAGGAAGGGCCCAGCGGAGCGGTGCTTGAGATGAAGGGCCCAGCAGAGCGGTGCTTGAGACGGCGGGGCCCTGTTCAGCGGTGCTCTTCACGGCGGGGCCCTGTTCAGCGGTGCTCTTCACGGGGGCCCTGTTCAGCGGTGCCTTTCTGCACGGCGGGGCCCTGTTCAGCAGTGCCTCTCTTGGCGGGGCCCTGTTCAGCGGTGCCTTTCTGCACGGCGGGGCCCTGTTCAGCGGTGCCTGTCTTGGCGGGGCCCTGTTCAGCGGTGCTCTTTGTAGGAGGCTGGACTGGCTTGTAGTGAGTACCAAGGGGTACTTGCACCTTGCACCAGGCCCAGTTATCCCTTATTAGTGTATAGGGTGTCTAGCAGCTTAGGCTGATAGATAATGGTAGCTTAGCGGAGCAGCTTAGGCTGAACTAGGAGACGTGTGAAGCTACTACAGTACCACTTAGTGTCATATGCACAATATCATAAGAAAACACAATACACAGTTATACTAAAAATAAAGGTACTTTATTTTTATGACAATATGCCAAAGTATCTTAGAGTGTACCCTCAGTGAGAGGATAGGAAATATACACAAGATATATATACACAATAGCAAAAATATGCAGTATAGTCTTAGAAAACAGTGCAAACAATGTATAGTTACAATAGGATGCAATGGGGAAACATAGGGATAGGGGCAACACAAACCATATACTCCAAAAGTGGAATGCGAACCACGAATGGACCCCAAACCTATGTGACCTTGTAGAGGGTCGCTGGGACTATTAGAAAATAGTGAGAGTTAGAAAAATAACCCTCCCCAAGACCCTGAAAAGTGAGTGCAAAGTGCACTAAAGTTCCCCTAAGGACAAAGAAGTTGTGTTAGAGGAATAATGCAGGAAAGACACAAACCAACAATGCAACAACTGTGGATTTCCAATCTAGGGTACCTGTGGAACAAGGGGACCAAATCCAAAAGGCACAAGCAAGTCGGAGATGGGCAAATGCCCAGGAAATGCCAGCTGCGGGTGCAAAGAAGCTTCTACTGGACAGAAGAAGCTGAGGTTTCTGCAGGAACGAAAAGGGCTAGAGACTTCCCCTTAGGTGGACCGATCCCTCTCGCCGTGGAGAGTCGTGCAGAAGTGTTTTCCCGCCGAAAGAACGCCAACAAGCCTTGCTAGCTGGAAATTGTGCGGTTAGCGTTTTTGGACGCTGCTGTGGCCCTGGAGGGACCAGGAGGTCGCAAATTGGACCAGGAGAGAGAGGGGATGTCGAGCAGGACAAGGAGCCCTCTCAGTAGCAGGTAGCACCCGGAGAAGTGCCAGAAACAGGCACTACGATGATGGGTGAAACGGTGCTCACCCGAAGTTGCACAAAGGAGTCCCACGTCGCCGGAGACCAACTTAGAAAGTCGTGCAATGCAGATTAGAGTGCCGTGGACCCAGGCTTGGCTGTGCACAAAGGATTTCCGCCGGAAGTGCACAGGGGCCGGAGTAGCTGCAAAAGTCGCTGTTCCCAGCAATGCAGCCCAGCGAGGTGAGGCAAGGACTTACCTCCACCAAACTTGGACTGAAGAGTCACTGGACTGTGGGGGTCACTTGGACAGAGTCGCTAGATTCGAGGGACCTTGCTCGTCGTGCTGAGAGGAGACCCAAGGGACCGGTAATGCAGCTTTTTGGTGCCTGCGGTTGCAGGGGGAAGATTCCGTCGACCCACAGGAGATTTCTTCGGAGCTTCTGGTGCAGAGAGGAGGCAGACTACCCCCACAGCATGTACAAGCAGGAAAACAGTCGAGAAGGTGGCAGGATCAGCGTTACAGAGTTGCAGTAGTCGTCTTTGCTACTATGTTGCAGGTTTGCAGGTTTGCAGGCTTCCAGCGCGGTCAGCAGTCGATTCCTTGGCAGAATGTGAAGAGAGAGATGCAGAGGAACTCGGATGAGCTCTTGCATTCGTTATCTAAAGTTTCCCCAGAGACAGAGACCCTAAATAGCCAGAAAAGAGGGTTTGGCTACTTAGGAGAGAGGATAGGCTAGCAACACCTGAAGGAGCCTATCACAAGGAGTCTCTGACGTCACCTGGTGGCACTGGCCACTCAGAGCAGTCCAGTGTGCCAGCAGCACCTCTGTTTCCAAGATGGCAGAGGTCTGGAGCACACTGGAGGAGCTCTGGACACCTCCCAGGGGAGGTGCAGGTCAGGGGAGTGGTCACTCCCCTTTTCTTTGTCCAGTTTCGCACCAGAGCAGGGCTAAGGGGTCCCCTGAACCGGTGTAGACTGGCTTATGCAGAATTGGGCACACCTGTGCCCAACAAAGCATTTCCAGAGGCTGGGGGAGGCTACTCCTCCCCTGCCTTCACACCATTTTCCAAAGGGAGAGGGTGTAACACCCTCTCTCAGAGGAAGTCCTTTGTTCTGCCATCCTCGGCCAGGCCTGGCTGGACCCCAGGAGGGCAGATGCCTGTCTGAGGGGTTGGCAGCAGCAGCAGCTGCAGTGAAACCCCAGGAAGGGCAGTTTGGCAGTACCAGGGTCTGTGCTACAGACCACTGGGATCATGGGATTGTGCCAACTATGCCAGGATGGCATAGAGGGGGCAATTCCATGATAATAGACATGTTACATGGCCATATTCGGAGTTACCATTGTGAAGCTACATATAGGTAGTGACCTATATGTAGTGCACGCGTGTAATGGTGTCCCCGCACTCACAAAGTTCAGGGAATTGGCTCTGAACAATGTGGGGGCACTTTGGCTAGTGCCAGGGTGCCCTCACACTAAGTAACTTTGCACCTAACCTTTACCAGATAAAGGTTAGACATATAGGTGACTTATAAGTTACTTAAGTGCAGTGTAAAATGGCTGTGAAATAACGTGGACGTTATTTCACTCAGGCTGCAGTGGCAGGCCTGTGTAAGAATTGTCAGAGCTCCCTATGGGTGGCAAAAGAAATGCTGCAGCCCATAGGGATCTCCTGGAACCCCAAGACCCTGGGTACCTCAGTACCATATACAAGGGAATTATAAGGGTGTTCCAGTAAGCCAATGTAAATTGGTAAAACTGGTCACTAGCCTGTTAGTGACAATTTGTACAGAGAGAGCATAACCACTGAGGTTCTGGTTAGCAGAGCCTCAGTGAGACAGTTAGGCACCACACAGGGAACACATACATATAGGCCACAAACTTATGAGCACTGGGGTCCTGACTAGCAGGGTCCCAGTGACACATAACAAACATACTGAAAACATAGGGTTTTCACTATGAGCACTGGGCCCTGGCTAGCAGGATCCCAGTGAGACAGTGAAAACACCCTGACATACACTCACAAACAGGCCAAAAGTGGGGGTAACAAGGCTAGAAAGAGGCTACTTTCTCACACTCTTCACGGCGGGGCCCTGTTCAGCGGTGCCTGTCTTGGCGGGGCCCTGTTCAGCGGTGCCTGTCTTGGCGGGGCCCTGTTCAGCGGTGCTCTTCACGGCGGGGCCCTGTTCAGCGGTGCTCTTCACGGCGGGGCCCTGTTCAGCGGTGCACTTCACGGCGGGGCCCTGTTCAGCGGTGCCTTTCTGCACGGCGAGGCCCTGTTCAGCGGTGCCTGTCTTGGCGGGCCCTGTTCAGCGGTGCCTTTCTGCACGGCGGGGCCCTCTTCAGCGGTGCTTGTCCAGTCATTCAAGGGAGCCAGACCTGGCCAGGACTCCCTGCTTAGTCGCCCTCCGACCGTGCAGTTGCTGGACCCTTCTGTGACGGAGTCCTGAGCCCGTGGGTGTCCTCCCTCACACCCGGGATGGGGCTTGTGGGGCCCTCCTGGTCCGCGCCCCTGCTGGGTGACTTCTCCGCCCTGCTGCCCTTGCCCTCCTTCGATGAGGCTCTCTGGCCCTTGCCTCCCCTGGATGTTGTGGCAGATGACGTCCCAGGACTTTGCTCCTTGGGGGCAGCCGTGTCAGTCTTCTCGCGGCGGCCCTTGATTTTACGGGTCCTCTTTCCAGGGGGGGGGGGCTGGCTGTCCCCTTGCTGCTGGCCGATGTATCAGTGCTGGGAAAGGGTGGACTCCAAAACCCGTGCACAATCGTGACACTTGAAGCAGGGCTGGTGGTGGCTGAGGTGCTCTTGGGACTCTTAGCAGATGGAGGGGGTGGGTCAGGTGGGGCAAAGAGGTTAAGTTTGGAGACGTAAACTTTCTTATGACCAAGGTAAAGGGTAGGTGTAGTGGGAATGGGAGTGGAGGAAGAGGATGTGGTTGCAGGAGAGTCAGGTGTGCTGTCTTTGGGTGCAGGTGCTTGTGACGTAGGCTGTGGTGATGTGGTTGGCTGTTGGGTGGGTGGCTGCCTGCGTTTGTGTGTCTTGGAAGAGGGGGTGACAGACACAGTGGGAGAGGACACAGGGGACGTGTAAATGGCAGTGGGGGTGGTGACTGCAAGTATGCGGACTGTACTGGAGGGTGTGCTGGTGATGGAAGTACTGGCTGATGGTGGTGTGCATGCAGGTGTGAGTGGAGACTGTGAGAAAGTAGCCTCTTTCTAGCCTTGTTACCCCCACTTTTGGCCTGTTTGTGAGTGTATGTCAGGATGTTTGTCACTGTTTTCACTGTCTCACTGTGATCCTGATGGCTAGGCCCCAGTGCTCATAGTGAAAACACTATGGGGGTGATTCTAACCTTGGCGGACGGCGGAGGTACCGCCGTGAAATGACCGCACCGCGGTCAAAAGACCGCGGCGGCCATTTAAACATTTCCTCTGGGCCGGCGGGCGCTCTCCGAAAGAGCGCCCGCCGGCCCAGAGGAAATGCCCCTGCAACGAGGACGCCGGCTCAGAACTGAGCCGGCGTAGTTGCAGGGGTGCGACGGGTGCAGTTGCACCCGTCGCGTATTTCAGTGTCTGCAAGGCAGACACTGAAATACTTTGCGGGGCCCTCTTACGGGGGCCCCTGCCATGCCCATGCCATTGGCATGGGCACGGCAGGGGCCCCCAGGGGCCCCGCGGCACCCCCTACCGCCATCCTGTTCATGGCGGGTTTCCCGCCATGAACAGGATGGCGGTAGGGGCTGTCAGAATCCTCATGGCGGCGGAGCGCGCTCCGCCGCCATGAAGGATTCCCCCGAGCAGCGGTAAGTCGGCGGGAGCCCGCCGACTTGCCGCTTCTGACCGCGGCTGAACCGCCGCGGTCAGAATGCTCGTGGGAGCACCGCCAGCCTGTTGGCGGTGCTCCCGTGGTCGGTGGCCCTGGCGGCCACCGGCCGCCAGGGTCAGAATGACCCCCTATGTTTTCAGTATGTTTGTTATGTGTCACTGGGACCCTGCTAGTCAGGACCCCAGTGCTCATAAGGTTGTGGCCTATATGTATGTGTCACTGGGACCCTGTCACACAGGGCCCCAGTGCTCATAGGTGTGCATGTATATGTTCCCTGTGTGGTGCCTAACTGTCTCACTGAGGCTCTGCTAACCAGAACCTCAGTGGTTATGCTCTCTCATTACTTTCAAATTGTCACTAACAGGCTAGTGACCAATTTTACCAATTTACATTGGCTTACTGGAACACCCTTATAATTCCCTAGTATATGGTACTGAGGTACCCAGGGTATTGGGGTTCCAGGAGATCCCTATGGGCTGCAGCATTTCTTTTGCCACCCATAGGGAGCTCTGACAATTCTTACACAGGCCTGCCACTGCAGCCTGAGTGAAATAACGTCCACGTTATTTCACAGCCATTTTACACTGCACTTAAGTAACTTATAAGTCACCTATATGTCTAACCTTTACCTGGTAAAGGTTAGGTGCAAAGTTACTTAGTGTGAGGGCACCCTGGCACTAGCCAAGGTGCCCCCACATTGTTCAGAGCCAATTCACTGAACTTTGTGAGTGCGGGGACACCATTACACGCGTGCACTACATATAGGTCACTACCTATATGTAGCTTCACCATGGTAACTCCGAATATGGCCATGTAACATGTCTATGATCATGGAATTGCCCCCTCCATGCCATCCTGGCATAGTTGGCACAATCCCATGATCCCAGTGGTCTGTAGCACAGACCCTGGTACTGCCAAACTGCCCTTCCTGGGGTTTCACTGCAGCTGCTGCTGCTGCCAACCCCTCAGACAGGCATCTGCCCTCCTGGGGTCCAGCCAGGCCTGGCCCAGGATGGCAGAACAAAGAACTTCCTCTGAGAGAGGGTGTGACACCCTCTCCCTTTGGAAAATGGTGTGAAGGCAGGGGAGGAGTAGCCTCCCCCAGCCTCTGGAAATGCTTTGTTGGGCACAGATGTGCCCAATTCTGCATAAGCCAGTCTACACCGGTTCAGGGACCCCTTAGCCCCTGCTCTGGCGCGAAACTGGACAAAGGAAAGGGGAGTGACCACTCCCCTGACCTGCACCTCCCCTGGGAGGAGTCCAGAGCTCCTCCAGTGTGCTCCAGACCTCTGCCATCTTGGAAACAGAGGTGCTGCTGGCACACTGGACTGCTCTGAGTGGCCAGTGCCACCAGGTGACGTCAGAGACTCCTGCTGATAGGCTCCTTCAGGTGTTAGTAGCCTATCCTCTCTCCTAGGTAGCCAAACCCTCTTTTCTGGCTATTTAGGGTCTCTGTCTCTGGGGAAACTTCAGATAACGAATGCAAGAGCTCATCCGAGTTCCTCTGCATCTCCCTCTTCACCTTCTGATAAGGAATCGACTGCTGACCGCGCTGGAAGCCTGCAAACCTGCAACATAGTAGCAAAGACGACTACTGCAACTCTGTAACGCTGATCCTGCCGCCTTCTCGACTGTTTTCCTGCTTGTGCATGCTGTGGGGGTAGCCTGCCTCCTCTCTGCACCAGAAGCTCCGAAGAAATCTCCTGTGGGTCGACGGAATCTTCCCCCTGCAACCGCAGGCACCAAAAAGCTGCATTACCGGTCCCTTGGGTCTCCTCTCAGCACGACGAGCGAGGTCCCTCGAATCCAGCGACTCTGTCTAAGTGACCCCCACAGTCCAGTGACTCTTCAGCCCAAGTTTGGTGGAGGTAAGTCCTTGCCTCACCTCGCTGGGCTGCATTGCTGGGAACCGCGACTTTGCAGCTACTCCGGCCCCTGTGCACTTCCGGCGGAAATCCTTTGTGCACAGCCAAGCCTGGGTCTACGGCACTCCAACCTGCATTGCACGACTTTCTAAGTTGGTCTCCGGCGACGTGGGACTCCTTTGTGCAACTTCGGCGAGCACCGTTTCACGCATCCTCGTAGTGCCTGTTTCTGGCACTTCTCCGGGTGCTACCTGCTTCAGTGAGGGCTCTTTGTCTTGCTCGACGTCCCCTCTCTCTTCAGATCCAATTTGCGACCTCCTGGTCCCTCTTGGGCCCCAGCAGCGTCCACAAACGCTAAACGCACGATTTGCGCCTAGCAAGGCTTGTTGGCGTCCTTTTGGCGGGCAAATACTTCTGAACGACTCTCCAAGGCAAGGGGGATCCGTCCACCAAAGGGGAAGTCTCTAGCCCTTTTCGTTCCTGCAGAAACCTCAGCTTCTTCTGTCCAGTCGAAGCTTCTTTGCACCCGCAGCTGGCATTTCCTGGGCCTCTGCCCATCTCCGACTTGCTTGTGACTTTTGGACTTGGTCCCCTTGTTCCACAGGTACCCTAGATTGGAAATCCACAGTTGTTGCATTGCTGGTTTGTGTCTTTCCTGCATTATTCCTCTAACACGTCTACTTTGTCCTTAGGGGAACTTTAGTGCACTTTGCACTCACTTTTCAGGGTCTTGGGGAGGGTTATTTTTCTAACTCTCACTATTTTCTAATAGTCCCAGCGACCCTCTACAAGGTCACATAGGTTTGGGGTCCATTCGTGGTTCGCATTCCACTTTTGGAGTATATGGTTTGTGTTACCCCTATCTCTATGTTTCCCCATTGCATCCTATTGTAACTATACATTGTTTGCACTGTTTTCTAAGACTATACTGCATATTTTTGCTATTGTGTATATATATCTTGTGTATATTTCCTATCCTCTCACTGAGGGTACACTCTAAGATACTTTGGCATATTGTCATAAAAATAAAGTACCTTTATTTTTAGTATAACTGTGTATTGTGTTTTCTTATGATATTGTGCACATGACACTAAGTGGTACTATACAGGGAGTGCAGAATTATTAGGCAAATGAGTATTTTGACCACATCATCCTCTTTATGCATGTTGTCTTACTCCAAGCTGTATAGGCTCGAAAGCCTACTACCAATTAAGCATATTAGGTGATGTGCATCTCTGTAATGAGAAGGGGTGTGGTCTAATGACATCAACACACTATATCAGGTGTGCATAATTATTAGGCAACTTCCTTTCCTTTGGCAAAATGGGTCAAAAGAAGGACTTGACAGGCTCAGAAAAGTCAAAAATAGTGAGATATCTTGCAGAGGGATGCAGCACTCTTAAAATTGCAAAGCTTCTGAAGCGTGATCATCGAACAATCAAGCGTTTCATTCAAAATAGTCAACAGGGTCGCAAGAAGCGTGTGGAAAAACCAAGGCGCAAAATAACTACCCATGAACTGAGAAAAGTCAAGCGTGCAGCTGCCACGATGCCACTTGCCACCAGTTTGGCCATATTTCAGAGCTGCAACATCACTGGAGTGCCCAAAAGCACAAGGTGTGCAATACTCAGAGACATGGCCAAGGTAAGAAAGGCTGAAAGACGACCACCACTGAACAAGACACACAAGCTGAAACGTCAAGACTGGGCCAAGAAATATCTCAAGACTGATTTTTCTAAGGTTTTATGGACTGATGAAATGAGAGTGAGTCTTGATGGGCCAGATGGATGGGCCCGTGGCTGGATTGGTAAAGGGCATAGAGCTCCAGTCCGACTCAGACGCCAGCAAGGTGGAGGTGGAGTACTGGTTTGTGCTGGTATCATCAAAGATGAGCTTGTGGGGCCTTTTCGGGTTGAGGATGGAGTCAAGCTCAACTCCCAGTCCTACTGCCAGTTCCTGGAAGACACCTTCTTCAAGCAGTGGTACAGGAAGAAGTCTGCATCCTTCAAGAAAAACATGATTTTCATGCAGGACAATGCTCCATCACACGCGTCCAAGTACTCCACAGCGTGGCTGGCAAGAAAGGGTATAAAAGAAGGAAATCTAATGACATGGCCTCCTTGTTCACCTGATCTGAACCCCATTGAGAACCTGTGGTCCATCATCAAATGTGAGATTTACAAGGAGGGAAAACAGTACACCTCTCTGAACAGTGTCTGGGAGGCTGTGGTTGCTGCTGCACGCAATGTTGATGGTGAACAGATCAAAACACTGACAGAATCCATGGATGGCAGGCTTTTGAGTGTCCTTGCAAAGAAAGGTGGCTATATTGGTCACTGATTTGTTTTTGTTTTGTTTTTGAATGTCAGAAATGTATATTTGTGAATGTTGAGATGTTATATTGGTTTCACTGGTAATAATAAATAATTGAAATGGGTATATATTTTTTTTTGTTAAGTTGCCTAATAATTATGCACAGTGATAGTCACCTGCACACACAGATATCCCCCTAACATAGCTAAAACTAAAAACAAACTAAAAACTACTTCCAAAAATATTCAGCTTTGATATTAATGAGTTTTTTGGGTTCATTGAGAACATGGTTGTTGTTCAATAATAAAATTAATCCTCAAAAATACAACTTGCCTAATAATTCTGCACTCCCTGTAGTAGCTTCACACGTCTCCTAGTTCAGCCTAAGCTGCTCTGCTAAGCTACCATTATCTATCAGCCTAAGCTGCTAGACACCCTATACACTAATAAGGGATAGCTGGGCCTGGTGCAAGGTGCAAGTACCCCTTGGTACTCACTACAAGCCAGTCCAGCCTCCTATAGAGACATCACAGGGAGGGAGGAGGGAGACGAGGAGGAGGGGGACACAGAGGTGGGAGTGACTGTTGGCATGTCTGCATCTGGGTGTTGCTTGGGTGAATGCTTGTGGGATCTGTGGTGCTTATGTCTGGATGAGCTGCCCTTGGGTATTGAGGTGTGTGCAGGCTGGTCTGATGGTGTGGATGGGATAGGTTGAGGAACAGGAGACAGAGACATGGTGGAGGCAGTTAGAAGAGGGAGGCTGGAAACAGGGACAATGGCTGCCGTCAGTGCTGAGGCCAGAGCATTGAACGATCGTTGATGGGCGGCCTGACCCGAATGAATGCCCTCCAGGTATGCATTGTTCCATGCACCTCCCTCTCTACCCCCTGGATGGCATTCAAAAGGGTAGACTGCCCAACAATGATGGTCTGTAGGAGGTCAATGACCTCCTCACTGAGGGCAGCAGGGGTAACTGGGGCTGGGCCTGAGGTGCCTGGGGCGAAGGAGATGCCCGCCTTCTTGGGCGAGCGGGCACGGAGCGAAGGCTGAGGGGCTGCTGGGAGGGCGGAGCTGGTGCGCTGGGTGGCGGCTGTACCTGTAGAGGCGGGGGGCCCGGATGTTGCCGCCACCCCTAGGGAGCTCCCTTCCGAGGACGTGTCGGTATCGCTGGTGTCACCACGGGTCCCCGTTGTGGTGCTCCCCTCGCCCTCCGTATCACTGGTGACCTCGGTGTCTGTACCATGACCCACCGGGGCCTTGTGAGTTGCAGCTCCCTCGTGCTCCGATGCCAATTCTCCTCCGCCTGATGATGCTAATGCACACATGCACAAGAAGATAAAGAAAAAGGGTGGGGGGAGAAATAAAAACAGGTTGAGTGCATGCATTGTCAACACCGTTGGCGGAGAGGACAGACACAGGAGCCTCATGCACTACACCGCGCAATCGGGGTACATTACTCAGTACTTGTGACTAGGCCAATAGGTCTATGGACAACAAATGCGCACATGGGTGATGCTGGACCATCGATTGCTGTACTTGGCACCCTACAGAGGTGGGGGGCGGGGGCACAGGGCCATGCCTAAAGGAGGGGACTACACTACAGAAAGCGCCCTGGCCTAATGTCACCCACAGCCCTCCTCCTCCACCCAGACGCCTCCACTGCGCGTAAAGATAGCAGAATGTGCTGTTACTCACCCCCTTGTGTCTGCTGTGATGTCCTCACGCGCCCATCCAAATCGGGGTAGGCCACCGCCAGGATCCGGGACATCAGGGGGGTCAGGGTACGACTGGCACCCCTCCTAGGTTGGGAGGCCATCCCCAGCAGTGACTCGGTGGTCTTCCTGGTACCGCGGCGGATGTCCTCCCACCTCTTTCGGCAGTGGCTGCCCCGTCTGTTGTGGACCCCCAGGGCCCGGACTTTCTTGGCGATGGCACGCCAAATGTCGACTTTCTGATGGGCGCTGACCTATTTGACATGTACAGGGTGGAATAGGAAATATCATCATTTGTCTGCATGTTAGGTGTGATTGCCCCGCCTCCCCAACCTTGCCATGTGGCACATGCTCTCATCTGTCGTGCCTTGCACTACTCATTCTCTCCCCACCCCACCATCTTACATCCACCATAGACAACCCAGGCATAGCCCATTCAACGTGCACCCAGTGTACTTACCTGTTGGTCTGGAGAACCGTAGAGTAGCGCATACTGGGGGAGGACCCCATCCACAAGTTTCTCCAACTCTTCAGAAGTGAAGGCAGGGGCCCTTTCCCCAGTCGCAGAAGCCATTGTCTCTTCCAGACCGAGGTCACAGCAGCACATGGAGTATAGGTCCTCTCCAGTGGATGATCAGGTCTCGAGTGATTAAGCAGCTACAAAATGGCGGTCACGCCCGCGGCGGTGCGTACCGCGGCGGTGCGTACCGCGGCGGTGTGTACCGTGACCGCCGGCGGACATCGTCATTGGCTCCTGAGACCCATAGGGTTCAATGTTAACCAATGCTGCTTTGCGCCGCGGTCTTTCTTTGGAAAGAAATGAGAGAGCATAACCACTGAGGTTCTGGTTAGCAGAGCCTCAGTGTAGGAAAGTACCATCTTGCCTGGCATGTTACCCCCATTTTTCACTGTATATATGTTGTTTTAGTTGTATGTGTCACTGGGACCCTGTTCACCAGGGCCCTAGTGCTCATAAGTGTGCCTGAATGTGTTACCTGTGTAGTGACTAACTGTCTCACTGAGGCTCTGCTAATCAGAACCTCAATGGTTATGCTCTCTCATTTCTTTCCAAATTGTCACTAACAGGCTAGTGACTATTTTTACCAATTTACATTGGCTTACTGGAACACCCTTATAATTCCCTAGTATATGGTACTGAGGTACCCAGGGTATTGGGGTTCCAGGAGATCCCTATGGGCTGCAGCATTTCTTTTGCGACCCATAGGGAGCTCTGACAATTCTTACACAGGCCTGCCACTGCAGCCTGAGTGAAATAACGTCCACGTTATTTCACAGCCATTTTTACACTGCACTTAAGTAACTTATAAGTCACCTATATGTCTAACCTTTACCTGGTAAAGGTTGGGTGCTAAGTTACTTAGTGTGAGGGCACCCTGGCACTAGCCAAGGTGCCCCCACATTGTTCAGGGCCAATTCCCCGGACTTTGTGAGTGCGGGACACCATTACACTCGTGCACTACATATAGGTCACTACCTATATGTAGCTTCACAATGGTAACTCCGAATATGGCCATGTAATATGTCTATGATCATGGAATTGCCCCCTCTATGCCATCCTGGCATAGTTGGCACAATCCCATGATCCCAGTGGTCTGTAGCACAGACCCTGGTATTGCCAAACTGCCTTTCCAGGGGTTTCACTGCTGCTGCTGCTGCTGCCAACCCCTCAGACAGGCATCTGCCCTCCTGGGGTCCAGCCAGGCCTGGCCCAGGTTGGCAGAACAAAGAACTTCCTCTGAGAGAGGGTGTTACACCCTCTCCCTTTGGAAAATGGTGTGAAGGCAGGGGAGGAGTAGCCTCCCCCAGCCTCTGGAAATGCTTTCTTGGGCACAGATGTGCCCAATTCTGCATAAGCCAGTCTACACCGGTTCAGGGGACCCCTTAGCCCTGCTCTGGCACGAAACTGGACAAAGGAAAGGGGAGTGACCACTCCCCTGACCTGTACCTCCCCTGGGAGGTGCCCAGAGCTCCTCCAGTGTGCTCCAGACCTCTGCCATCTTGGAAACAGAGGTGCTGCTGGCACACTGGACTGCTCTGAGTGGCCAGTGCCACCAGGTGACATCAGAGGCTCCTTCAGGTGTTGCTAGCCTATCCTCTCTCCTAGGTAGCCAAGCCCTCTTTTCTGGCTATTTAGGGTCTCTGTCTCTTGGGATTCCTTAGATAACGAATGCAAGAGCTCATCCGAGTTCCTCTGCATCTCTCTCTTCACCTTCTGCCAAGGAATCGACTGCTGACCGCGCTGGAAGCCTGCAAACCTGCAACATAGTAGCAAAGATGACTACTGCAACTCTGTAACGCTGATCCTGACGCCTTCTCGACTGTTTTCCTGGTGGTGCATGCTGTGGGTGTAGTCTGCCTCCTCTCTGCACTAGAAGCTCAGAAGAAATCTCCTGTGGGTCGACGGAATCTTCCCCCTGCAACCGCAGGCACCAAAAAGCTGCATTACCGGTCCCTTGGGTCTCCTCTCAGCATGACGAGCGAGGTCCCTCGAATCCAGCAACTCTGTCCAAGTGGCCCCAACAGTTCAGTGACTCTTTAGTCCAAGTTTGGTGGAGGTAAGTCCTTGCCTCACCTCGCTAGACTGCATTGCTGGGAACTGTGACTTTTGCAGCTACTCCGGCCTCCGTGCACTTCCGGCGGAAATCCTTTGTGCACAGTCCAGCCTGGGTCCACGGCACTCTAACCTGCATTGCACGACCTCCTAAGTTGTTCTCCGGCGAAGTGGGACTCCTTTGTGTAACTTCGGGTGAGCACTGTCTCACGCATCCTCGTAGTGCCTGTTTCTGGCACTTCTCCGGGTGCTACCTGCTGCTAAGAGGGCTCCTTGTCTTGCTCGCCGTCTCCTCTACCTCCTGGTCCAATTTGCGACCTCCTGGTCTGTCGTGGGCCACAGCAGCATCCAAAAATGCTAACCGCACGATTTGCAGCTAGCAAGGCTTGTTGGCATTCTTTTGGCAGGAAAACACTTCTGCACGACTCTACAAGGCAAGAGAGATCCGTCCTGCAAAGGAGAAGTCTCTAGCCCTTTGCGTTCCTGCAGAAACCGTAGCTTCTTCTGTCCAGTAGAAGTTTCTTTGCACCCGCAGCTGGCATTTCCTGGGCATCTGCCCATCTCCGACTTGCTTGTGACTTTTGGACTTGGTCCCCTTGTTCCACAGGTACCCCAGATTGGAAATCCAGCGTTGTTGCATTGTTGGTTTGTGTCTTTCCTGCATTATTCCTCTAACACGACTTCTTTATCCTTATGGGAACTTTAGTGCACTTTGCACTCACTTTTCAGGGTCTTGGGGAGGGTTATTTTTCTAACTCTCACTATTTTCTAATAGTCCCAGCGACCCTCTACAAGGTCACATAGGTTTGGGGTCCATTCGTGGTTCGCATTCCACTTTTGGAGTATATGGTTTGTGTTGCCCCTATCCCTATGTGTTCCCATTGCATCCTATTGTAACCATACATTGTTTGCACTGTTTTCTAAGACTATACTGCATATTTTTGCTATTGTGTATATATATCTTGTGTATATTTCCTATCCTCTCACTGAGGGTACACTCTAAGATACTTTGGCATATTGTCATAAAAATAAAGTACCTTTATTTTTAGTGTAACTGTGTATTGTGTTTTCTTATGATATTGTGCATATGACACTAAGTGGTACTGTAGTAGCTTCACACGTCTCCTAGTTCAGCCTAAGCTGCTCTGCTAAGTTACCATTATCTATCAGCCTAAGCTGCTAGACACCCTATACACTAATAAGGGATAACTGGGCCTGGTGCAAGGTGCAAGTACCCCTTGGTACTCACTACAAACCAGTCCGGCCTCCTACATTGGTTGTGCAGCAGTGGGATAAGTGCTTTGAGACTACTTACCACTCTTGTCATTGTACTTTTCATAAGAGAAAAATATACAAAACAAGTTCAGTGTATATGCACATAGCCAAAAAGTTTTGCATTTCCTCTTTTCACTCTTTTCTAATTGCTGAAAAGTTCTTCTAAAAGTTCTAAAAAGTTCTAAAAAGTTTTAAAAGTTTTTTTTCTCTGTCTTTCTAAAAGCTCTGACAAACTTTTTTCTCTTTTTCTATCACTTTAACTCTCTCTAAAAATGTCTGGCACAGGCCAAAATGTTGATCTGTCCAAACTTGCATATGATCACCTTAGCTGGAAAGGAGCAAGGAGTCTCTGCATAGAGAGAGGTTTGAGTGTAGGGAAGAATCCTTCCTTGGAATTGTTACTTAACATGCTTAGAGAACAAGATAAGGCAAGAAGTGCCCCATCTGTTGAAAAAGTAGCTAATGGTTCCCAATCTGATCCAGGGACTCCCCCAGGAAAAGATTCAGGAAAGAAACTTCAAAGCCTGCCCATTACTAGACAGTCTAGCATAGTTGGTAATGATGAAGAGCCACACCATACAAATAGTGTTGTCTCACATCATAGCAAAAGCATTTATTCTCACCACAGTGGTACTGATGTTTCTGTTAGCCAAGCTGTTAGGGTGCCCTCTGTAAGGGACAGGTCTCCTTCTGTCCATTCTCACCATACTTCTGTTTCAAGGCATGTCCCTCCCATCCACCCTGATGACAGATTGTTAGAAAGGGAGCTCAATAGATTGAGAGTGGAACAAACCAGACTGAAGCTCAAGAAGCAACAGCTGGATTTGGATAGACAGACTTTAGAAGTAGAGAAGGAGAGACAGAAACTGGGTTTAGAATCCCATGGTGGCAGCAGCAGTATTCTCCATAGTCATCCTGCAAAAGAGCATGATTCCAGGAATCTGCATAAGATAGTTCCCCCTTATAAGGAGGGGGATGACATTAACAAGTGGTTTGCTGCACTTGAGAGGGCCTGTGCTGTACAGGATGTCCCTCAAAGGCAGTGGGCTGCTATCTTATGGCTATCATTTAGAGGAAAAGGTAGGGATAGGCTCCTTACTGTAAAAGAAAATGAAGCTAATGATTACAAACTTCTTAAGAATGCACTCCTGGATGGTTATGGCTTAATGTAGGAGGCTGGACTGGCTTGTAGTGAGTACCAAGGGGTACTTGCACCTTGCACCAGGCCCAGTTATCCCTTATTAGTGTATAGGGTGTCTAGCAGCTTAGGCTGATAGATAATGGTAGCTTAGCAGAGCAGCTTAGGCTGAACTAGGAGACGTGTGAAGCTACTACAGTACCACTTAGTGTCATATGCACAATATCATAAGAAAACACAATACACAGTTATACTAAAAATAAAGGTACTTTATTTTTATGACAATATGCCAAAGTATCTTAGAGTGTACCCTCAGTGAAAGGATAGGAAATATACACAAGATATATATACACAATAGCAAAAATATGCAGTATAGTCTTAGAAAACAGTGCAAACAATGTATAGTTACAATAGGATGCAATGGGGAAACATAGGGATAGGGGCAACACAAACCATATACTCCAAAAGTGGAATGCGAACCACGAATGGACCCCAAACCTATGTGACCTTGTAGAGGGTCGCTGGGACTATTAGAAAATAGTGAGAGTTAGAAAAATAACCCTCCCCAAGACCCTGAAAAGTGTGTGCAAAGTGCACTAAAGTTCCCCTAAGGACAAAGAAGTCGTGTTAGAGGAATAATGCAGGAAAGACACAAACCAGCAATGCAACAACTGTGGATTTCCAATCTAGGGTACCTGTGGAACAAGGGGACCACGTCCAAAAGTCACAAGCAAGTCGGAGATGGGCAGATGCTCAGGAAATGCCAGCTGCGGGTGCAAAGAAGCTTCTACTGGACAGAAGAAGCTGAGGTTTCTGCAGGAACGAAAAGGGCTAGAGACTTCCCCTTTGGTGGAAGGATCCTTCTCGCCTTGGAGAGTTGTGCAGAAGTGTTTTCCCGCCGGAAGGACGTCAACAAGCCTTGCTAGTCACAAACCGTGCGTTTGGCGTTTTTGGACGCTGCTGGGGCCCAGGAGGGACCAGGAGGTCGCAAATTGGACCTGAAGAGAGAGGGGACGTCAAGCAAGACAAGGAGCCCTCACAGAAGCAGGTAGCACCCGGAGAAGTGCCAGAAACAGGCACTAAGAAGATGCATGAAATGGTGCTCGCCGAAGTTGCACAAAGGAGTCCCACGTCGCCGGAGACCAACTTAGAAAGTCGTGCAATGCAGGTTAGAGTGCCGTGGACCCAGGCTTGGCTGTGCACAAAGGATTTCCACCGGAAGTGCACAGGGGCAGGAGTAGCTGCAAAGTCATGGTTCCCAGCAATGCAGCCCAGCGAGGTGAGGCAAGGACTTACCTCCACCAAACTTGGGCTGAAGAGTCACTGGACTGTGGGGGTCACTTGGACAGAGTCGCTGGATTCGAGGGACCTCGCTTGTCGTGCTGAGAGGAGACCCAAGGGACTGGTAATGCAGCTTTTTGGTGCCTGCGGTTGCAGGGGGAAGATTCCGTCGACCCACAGGAGATTTCTTCGGAGCTTCTGGTGCAGAGAGGAGGCAGACTACCCCCACAGCATGCACAAGCAGGAAAACAGTCGAGAAGGCGGCAGGATCAGCATTACAGAGTTGCAGTAGTCGTCTTTGCTACTATGTTGCAGGTTTGCAGGCTTCCAGCGCGGTCAGCAGTCGATTCCTTATCAGAAGGTGAAGAGAGAGATGCAGAGGAACTCGGATGAGCTCTTGCATTCGTTATCTAAAGTTTCCCCAGAGACAGAGACCCTAAATAGCCAGAAAAGAGGGTTTGGCTACCTAGGAGAGAGGATAGGCTACTAACACCTGAAGGAGCCTATCAGAAGGAGTCTCTGACGTCACCTGGTGGCACTGGCCACTCAGAGCAGTCCAGTGTGCCAGCAGCACCTCTGTTTCCAAGATGGCAGAGGTCTGGAGCACACTGGAGGAGCTCTGGACACCTCCCAGGGGAGGTGCAGGTCAGGGGAGTGGTCACTCCCCTTTCCTTTGTCCAGTTTCGCGCCAGAGCAGGGCTAAGGGGTCCCCTGAACCGGTGTAGACTGGATTATGCAGAATTGGGCACCTCTGTGCCCAACAAAGCATTTCCAGAGGCTGGGGGAGGCTACTCCTCCCCTGCCTTCACACCATTTTCCAAAGGGAGAGGGTGTCACACCCTCTCTCAGAGGAAGTTCTTTGTTCTGCCATCCTGGGCCAGGCCTGGCTGGACCCCAGGAGGGCAGCTGCCTGTCTGAGGGGTTTGCAGCAGCAGCAGCTGCAGTGAAACCCCAGGAAGGGCAGTTTGGGAGTACCAGGGTCTGTGCTACAGACCACTGGGATCATGGGATTGTGCCAACTATGCCAGGATGGCATAGAGAGGTCAATTCCATGATCATAGACATGTTACATGGCCATATTCGGAGTTACCATTGTGAAGCTACATATAGGTAGTGACCTATATGTAGTGCACGCGTGTAATGGTGTCCCCGCACTCACAAAGTTCAGGGAATTGGCTCTGAACAATGTGGGGGCACCTTGGCTATTGCCAGGGTGCCCTCACACTAAGTAACTTTGCACCTAACCTTTACCAGGTAAAGGTTAGACATATAGGTGACTTATAAGTTACTTAAGTGCAGTGTAAAATGGCTGTGAAATAACGTGGACGTTATTTCACTCAGGCTGCAGTGGCAGGCCTGTGTAAGAATTGTCAGAGCTCCCTATGGGTGGCAAAAGAAATGCTGCAGCCCATAGGGATCTCCTGGAACCCCAATACCCTGGGTACCTCAGTACCATATACTAGGGAATTATAAGGGTGTTCCAGTAAGCCAATGTAAATTGGTAAAAATGGTCACTAGCCTGTTAGTGACAATTTGGAAAGAAATGAGAGAGCATAACCACTGAGGTTCTGGTTAGCAGAGCCTCAGTGAGACAGTTAGGCACTACACAGGGAACACACACATATAGGCCACAAACTTATGAGCACTGGGGTCCTGACTAGCAGGGTCCCAGTGACACATAACAAACATACTGAAAACATAGGGTTTTCACTATGAGCACTGGGCCCTGGCTAGCAGGATCCCAGTGAGACAGCAAAAACACCCTGACATACACTCACAAACAGGCCCAAAGTGGGGGTAACAAGGCTAGAAAGAGCCTACTTTCTCACACTTAACCACTGAACAATACAGGATAAAGTTCAGAGAGACCAAAAAGGAGTCTTCACAAGACTGGGTTGATTTCATTGACCATTCAGTGAAGGCCTTGGAGGGGTGGTTACATGGCAGTAAAGTTACTGATTATGACAGCCTGTATAACTTGATCCTGAGAGAGCATATTCTTAATAATTGTGTGTCTGATTTGTTGCACCAGTACTTGGTGGACTATGATCTGACCTCTCCCCAAGAATTGGGAAAGAAGGCAGACAAATGGGTCAGAACAAGGGTGAACAGAAAAGTTCATACAGGGGGTGACAAAGATGGCAACAAGAAGAAGGATGGTAAGTCTTCTGACAAGGGTGGGGACAAATCTAAAAATGAGTCTTCATCAGGCCCACAAAAACACTCTGGTGGGGGTGGTGGGCCCAAATCCTCTTCTAATCAAAACAAGGAAAAGAAACCATGGTGCTATTTATGTAAAATAAAAGGCCATTGGACAACAGATCCCAGTTGTCCAAAGAAAAGCACCAAGCCTCCTACCACTACAACCCCTACTGCTACACCTAGTGTCCCTACTAATAGCAGTGGTGGTGGGAGCAAACCTACTAATAGCCAATCCAAGGGAGTAGCTGGGCTCACTATTGGTAACTTAGTTGGGGTTGGTCTTGTTAGGGAGACCACAGAGGCTACATTAGTCTCTGAGGGGGCTATTGATTTAGCCACCTTAGTTGCTTGTCCCCTTAATATGGATAAATACAAGCAGCTACCCCTAATAAATGGTGTTGAGGTTCAGGCCTACAGGGACACTGGAGCCAGTGTAACTATGGTCATAGAGAAACTGGTCCACCCTGAACAACACCTACTTGGTCACCAGTACCAAGTAACCGATGCTCACAACAACACACTTAGCCACCCCATGGCTGTTGTAAATCTCAACTGGGGGGGGGTTACTGGTCCAAAGAAAGTTGTGGTAGCTTCAGATTTACCTGTAGACTGCCTATTAGGGAATAATTTGGAGACATCAGCTTGGTCAGATGTGGAGTTGGAGGCCCATGCAGCAATGCTGGGCATCCCAGGGCATATTTTTGCTTTAACAAGGGCTCAGGCCAAAAAGCAAAAAGGACAGGGAAGCTTGGATCCTGGAACAATGGACCAAGTGCTCCCTAAAGCTAGGGCTAGTAGAAGCAAAACACTTCCTACTATCCCTCCCTCTACAGTGGATTCTACTTCTGAGTAAGAAGAATTCCCTCCCTGTGCAGAACCTACACCAGAGGAGCTTCAAGCAGACACTGCTGAGCTTTTGGGTGAAGGGGGGCCTGCCAGGGAGGAGCTGAGTGTGGCACAGCAAACCTGTCCCACATTAGAGGGTGTAGGAGGCTGGACTGGCTTGTAGTGAGTACCAAGGGGTACTTGCACCTTGCACCAGGCCCAGTTATCCCTTATTAGTGTATAGGGTGTCTAGCAGCTTAGGCTGATAGATAATGGTAGCTTAGCAGAGCAGCTTAGGCTGAACTAGGAGACGTGTGAAGCTACTACAGTACCACTTAGTGTCATATGCACAATATCATAAGAAAACACAATACACAGTTATACTAAAAATAAAGGTACTTTATTTTTATGACAATATGCCAAAGTATCTTAGAGTGTACCCTCAGTGAGAGGATAGGAAATATACACAAGATATATATACACAATAGCAAAAATATGCAGTATAGTCTTAGAAAACAGTGCAAACAATGTATAGTTACAATAGGATGCAATGGGGAAACATAGGGATAGGGGCAACACAAACCATATACTCCAAAAGTGGAATGCGAACCACGAATGGACCCCAAACCTATGTGACCTTGTAGAGGGTCGCTGGGACTATTAGAAAATAGTGAGAGTTAGAAAAATAACCCTCCCCAAGACCCTGAAAAGTGAGTGCAAAGTGCACCAAAGTTCCCCTAAGGACAAAAGAGTTGTGTTAGAGGAATAATGCAGGAAAGACACAAACCCGCAATGCAACAACTGTGGATTTCCAATCTAGGGTACCTGTGGAACAAGGGGACCAAGTCCAAAAGTCACAAGCAAGTCGGAGATGGGCAGATGCCCAGGAAATGCCAGCTGCGGGTGCAAAGAAGCTTCGACTGGACAGAAGAAGCTGAGGTTTCTGCAGAAACGAAAAGGGCTAGAGACTTTCCCTTTGGTTGACTGATCCCACTTGCCTTGGAGAGTCGTGCAGAAGTATTTTCCCGCCGAAAGGACGCCAACAAGCCTTGCTAGGTGCAAATCGTGCGTTTGGCGTTTTTGGACACTGCTGGGGTCCAGGAGGGACCAGGAGGTCGCAAATTGGACCTGAAGAGAGAGGAGACGTCGAGCAAGACAAAGAGCCCTCACTGAAGCAGGTAGCACCCGGAGAAGTGCCAGAAACAGGCACTACAAGGATATGTGAAACGGTGCTTGCCGAAGTTGCACAAAGGAGTCCCACGTCGCTGGAGACCAACTTAGAAAGTCGTGCAATGCAGGTTAGAGTGCTGTGGACCCAGGCTTGGCTGTGCACAAAGGATTTCCGCCGGAAGTGCACAGGGGCCGGAGTAGCTGCAAAGTCGCGGTTCCCAGCAATGCAGCCCAGCGAGGTGAGGCAAGGACTTACCTCCACCAAACTTGGGCTGAAGAGTCACTGGACTGTGGGGGTCACTTGGACAGCATCGCTGGATTCGAGGGACCTCGCTCGTCGTTCTGAGAGGAGACCCAAGGGACCGGTAATGCAGCTTTTTTGTGCCTGCGGTTGCAGGGGGAAGATTCCGTCGACCCACGGGAGATTTCTTCGGAGCTTCTGGTGCAGAGAGGAGGCAGACTACCCCCACAGCATGCACAAGCAGGAAAACAGTCGAGAAGGCGGCAGGATCAGCGTTACAGAGTTGCAGTAGTCGTCTTTGCTACTATGTTGCAGGTTTGCAGGCTTCCAGCGCGGTCAGCGGTCGTTTCCTTATCAGAAGGTGAAGAGAGAGATGCAGAGGAACTCGGATGAGCTCTTGCATTCGTTATCTAAAGTTTCCCCAGAGACAGAGACCCTAAATAGCCAGAAAAGAGGGTTTGGCTACTTAGGAGAGAGGAAAGGCTACTAACACCTGAAGGAGCCTATCAGCAGGAGTCTCTGACGTCACCTGGTGGCACTGGCCACTCAGAGCAGTCCAGTGTGCCAGCAGCACCTCTGTTTCCAAGATGGCAGAGGTCTGGAGCACACTGGAGGAGCTCTGGACACCTCCCAGGGGAGGTGCAGGTCAGGGGAGTGGTCACTCCCCTTTCCTTTGTCCAGTTTCGCGCCAGAGCAGGGGCTAAGGGGTCCCTGAACCGGTGTAGACTGGTTTATGCAGAATTGGGCACATCTGTGCCCAAGAAAGCATTTCCAGAGGCTGGGGGAGGCTACTCCTCCCCTGCCTTCACACCATTTTCCAAAGGGAGAGGGTGTCACACCCTCTCTCAGAGGAAGTTCTTTGTTCTGCCATCCTGGGCCAGGCCTGGCTGGACCCCAGGAGGGCAGATGCCTGTCTGAGGGGTTGGCAGCAGCAGCAGCTGCAGTGAAACCCCAGGAAGGGCAGTTTGGCAGTACCAGGGTCTGTGCTACAGACCACTGGGATCATGGGATTGTGCCAACTATGCTAGGATGGCATAGAGGGGGCAATTCCATGATCATAGACATGTTACATGGCCATATTCGGAGTTACCATGGTGAAGCTACATATAGGTAGTGACCTATATGTAGTGCACGCGTGTAATGGTGTCCCCGCACTCACAAAGTTCAGGGAATTGGCTCTGAACAATGTGGGGGCACCTTGGCTAGTGCCAGGGTGCCCTCACACTAAGTAACTTTGCACCTAACCTTTACCAGGTAAAGGTTAGACATATAGGTGACTTATAAGTTACTTAAGTGCAGTGTAAAATGGCTGTGAAATAACGTGGACGTTATTTCACTCAGGCTGCAGTGGCAGGCCTGTGTAAGAATTGTCAGAGCTCCCTATGGGTGGCAAAAGAAATGCTGCAGCCCCTAGGGATCTCCTGGAATCCCAATACCCTGTGTACCTTAGTACCATATACTAGGGAATTATAAGGGTGTTCCAGTAAGCCAATGTGAATTGGTAAAATTGGTCACTAGCCTGTTAGTGACAATTTAAAAGTAATGAGAGAGCATAACCACTGAGCTTCTGGTTAGCAGAGCCTCAGTGAGACAGGTAGGCACCACACAGGGAACACATACATGCACACCTATGAGCACTGGGGCCCTGTGTGACAGGGTCCCAGTGACACATACATATAGGCCACAACCTTATGAGCACTAGGGTCCTGACTAGCAGGGTCCCAGTGACACATAACAAACATACTGAAAACATAGTGTTTTCACTATGAGCACTGGGGCCTAGCCATCAGGATCCCAGTGAGACAGTGAAAACAGTGACAAACATCCTGACATACACTCACAAACAGGCCAAAAGTGGGGGTAACAAGGCTAGAAAGAGGCTACTTTCTCACAGAGGGTCTAAGACAGCAAGCTGTCAAACAGGCTAATGGGGATGTCAGTGACTCTCACAGAGTTTACTGGGAGGACAACCTCTTGTACACCGAGCATAGGGCCCCAGTGCTCATAAGTGTGCCTGAATGTGTTAACTGTGTAGTGACTAACTGTCTCACTGAGGCTCTGCTAACCAGAACCTCAGTGGTTATGCTCTCTCATTTCTTTCAAATTGTCACTGACAGGCTAGTGACCAATTTTACCAATTTACATTGGCTTACTGGAACACCCTTATAATTCCCTAGTATATGGTACTGAGGTACCCAGGATATTGGGGTTCCAGGAGATCCCTATGGGCTGCAGCATCTCTTTTGCCACCCATAGGGAGCTCTGACAATTCTTACACAGGCCTGCCAGTGCAGCCTGAGTGAAATAACGTCCACGTTATTTCACAGCCATTTTTACACTGCACTTAAGTAACTTATAAGTCACCTATATGTCTAACCTTTACCTGGTAAAGGTTGGGTGCTAAGTTACTTAGTGTGAGGGCACCCTGGCACTAGCCAAGGTGCCCCCACATTGTTCAGGGCCAATTCCCCGGACTTTGTGAGTGCGGGGACACCATTACACGCGTGCACTACATATAGGTCACTACCTATATGTAGCTTCACAATGGTAACTCCGAATATGGCCATGTAATATGTCTATGATCATGGAATTGCCCCCTCTATGCCATCCTGGCATAGTTGGCACAATCCCTTGATCCCAGTGGTCTGTAGCACAGACCCTGGTACTGCCAAACTGCCTTTCCCGGGGTTTCACTGCAGCTGCTGCCAACCCCTCAGACAGGCATCTGCTCTCCTGGGGTCCAGCCAGGCCTGGCCCAGGATGGCAGAACAAAGAACTTCCTCTGAGAGAGGGTGTTACACCCTCTCCCTTTGGAAAATGGTGTGAAGGCAGGGGAGGAGTAGCCTCCCCCAGCCTCTGGAAATGCTTTCTTGGGCACAGATTGCCCAATTCTGCATAAGCCAGTCTACACCGGTTCAAGGGACCCCTTAGCCCTGCTCTGGCGCGAAACTGGACAAAGGAAAGGGGAGTGACCACTCCCCTGACCTGAACCTCCCCTGGGAGGTGCCCAGAGCTCCTCCAGTGTGCTCCAGACCTCTGCCATCTTGGAAACAGAGGAGCTGCTGGCACACTGGACTGCTCTGATTGGCCAGTGCCAGCAGGTGACGTCAGAGACTCCTTCTGATAGGCTCCTTCAGGTGTTGCTAGCCTGTCCTCTCTCCTAAGTATCCAAACCTCCTTTTCTGCCTATTTAGGGTCTCTGCTTTGGGGAATTCCTTAGATAACGAATGCAAGAGCTCATCAGAGTTCCTCTGCATCTCTCTCTTCACCTTCTGCCAAGGAATCGACTGCTGACCGCGCTGGAAGCCTGCACAACTGCAACAAAGTAGCAAACAAGACTACTGCGACCTTGTAACTCTGATCCTGCCGCCTTCTCGACTGTTTTCCTGGTGGTGTATGCTGTGGGGGTAGTCTGCCCCCTCTCTGCACTAGAAGCTCCGAAGAAATCTCCTGTGGGTCGATGGAATGTTCCCCTTGCAACCGCAGGCACCAAAGAACTGCATTACCGGTCCTCTGGGTCTCCTCTCAGCACGATGAGTGAGGTCCCTTGAACTCAGAAAGTCTGTCCAAGTGACTCCCACAGTCCAGTGACTCTTCAGTCCAAGTTTGGTGGAGGTAAGTCCTTGCCTCCCCACACTAGACTGCATTGCTGGGAACCGCGTGTTTTGCAGCTTCTCTGGCTCCTGTGCACTCTTCAAGGATTTCCTTTGTGCACAGCCCAGCCTGGGTCCCCGGCACTCTATCCTGCATTGCACAACCTCCTGAGTTGTCCTCCGGCGTCGTGGGACCCTCTTGTGCAACTTCGGGCGAGCACCAATTCACTCCACTTCGTAGTGCCTTTTCCGGCTCTTCTGCGGGTGCTGCTTGCTTCTGAGTGGGCCCTTTGTCTTGCTGTACGACCCCTCTGTCTCCTCACGCAATTGGCGACATCCTGGTCCCTCCTGGGCCACAGCAGCATCCAAAAACCCTAACCGCGAGCTTTGCAGCTAGCAAGGCTTGTTTGCGGTCTTTCTGCGGGAAAGCACTTCTGCACAACTCTTCACGACGTGGGACATCCATCCTCCACAGGGGAATTTTCTTGCCCTTGTCGTTCTTGCAGAATCCATAGCTTCTACCATCCAGTGGCAGCTACTTTGCACCCACAGCTGGCATTTCCTGGGCATCTGCCCACTCCCGACTTGATCGTGACTTTTGGACTTGGTCCTCTTGTTCCACAGGTACTCTCGTCTGGAAATCCATCTTTGTTGCATTGCTGGTGTTGGTCTTTCCTGCAGAATTCCCCTATCACGACTTCTGTGCTCTTTGGGGAACTTAGGTGCAGTTTGCACCCACTTTTCAGGGTCTTGGGGTGGGCTATTTTTCTAACCCTCACTGTTTTCTTACAGTCCCTGCGACCCTCTACACGATCACATAGGTTTGGGGTCTATTCGTGGTTCGCATTACACTTCTAGAGTATATGGTTTGTGTTGCCCCTATCCCTATGTGCCCCCATTGCATTCTATTGTGACTATACATTGTTTGCACTGTTTTCTATTGCTATTACTGCATATTTTGGTATTGTGTGTGAGAAAGTAGCCTCTTTCTAGCCTTGTTACCCCCACTTTTGGCCTATTTGTGAGTGTATGTCAGGATGTTTGTCACTGTTTTCACTGTCTCACTGTGATCCTGATGGCTAGGCCCCAGTGCTCAAAGTGAAAACACTATGTGTTCAGTATGTTTGTTATGTGTCACTGGGACCCTGCTGGTCAGGACCCCAGTGCTCATAAGGTTGTGGCCTATATGTATGTGTCACTGGGACCCTGTCACAAAGGGCACCAGTGCTCATAGGTGTGCATGTATATGTTCCCTGTGTGGTGCCTAACTGTCTCACTGAGGCTCTGCTAACCAGAACCTCAGTGGTTATGCTCTCTCATTACTTTCAAATTGTCACTAACAGGCTAGTGACCATTTTTACCAATTTACATTGGCTTACTGGAACACCCTTATAATTCCCTAGTATATGGTACTGAGGTACCCAGGGTATTGGGGTTCCAGGAGATCCCTATGGGCTGCAGCATTTCTTTTGCCACCTATAGGGAGCTCTGACAATTCTTACACAGGCCTGCCACTGCAGCATGAGTGAAATAACGTCCACGTTATTTCACAGCCATTTTACACTGCACTTAAGTAACTTATAAGTCACCTATATGTCTAACCTTTACCTGGTAAAGGTTAGGTGCAAAGTTACTTAGTGTGAGGGCACCCTGGCACTAGCCAAGGTGCCCCCACATTGTTCAGAGCCAATTCCCTGAACTTTGTGAGTGCGGGGACACCATTACACGCGTGCACTACATCTAGGTCACTACCTATATGTAGCTTCACCATGGTAACTCCGAATATGGCCATGTAACATGTCTATGATCATGGAATTGCCCCCTCTATACCATCCTGGCATAGTTGGCACAATCCCATGATCCCAGTGGTCTGTAGCACAGACCCTGGTACTGCCAAACTGCCCTTCCTGGGGTTTCACTGCAGCTGCTGCTGCTGCCAACCCCTCAGACAGGCAGCTGCCCTCCTGGGGTCCAGCCAGGCCTGGCCCAGGATGGCAGAACAAAGAACTTCCTCTGAGAGAGGGTGTGACACCCTCTCCCTTTGGAAAATGGTGTGAAGGCAGGGGAGGAGTAGCCTCCCCCAGCCTCTGGAAATGCTTTCTTGGGCACAGATGTGCCCAATTCTGCATAAGCCAGTCTACACCGGTTCAGGGACCCCTTAGCCCCTGCTCTGGCGCGAAACTGGACAAAGGAAAGGGGAGTGACCACTCCCCTGACCTGCACCTCCCCTGGGAGGTGTCCAGAGCTCCTCCAGTGTGCTCCAGACCTCTGCCATCTTGGAAACAGAGGTGCTGCTGGCACACTGGACTGCTCTGAGTGGCCAGTGCCACCAGGTGACGTCAGAGACTCCTGCTGATAGGCTCCTTCAGGTGTTAGTAGCCTTTCCTCTCTCCTAGGTAGCCAAACCCTCTTTTCTGGCTATTTAGGGTCTCTGTCTCTGGGGAAACTTTAGATAACGAATGCATGAGCTCAGCCGAGTTCCTCTGCATCTCTCTCTTCACCTTCTGATAAGGAAACGACCGCTGACCGCGCTGGAAGCCTGCAAACCTGCAACATAGTAGCAAAGACGACTACTGCAACTCTGTAACGCTGATTCTGCCGCCTTCTCGACTGTTTTCCTGCTTGTGCATGCTGTGGGGGTAGCCTGCCTCCTCTCTGCACCAGAAGCTCCGAAGAAATCTCCCGTGGGTCGACGGAATCTTCCCCCTGCAACAGCAGGCACCAAAAAGCTGCATTACCGGTCCCTTGGGTCTCCTCTCAGCACGACGAGCGAGGTCCCTCGAATCCAGCGACGCTGTCCAAGTGACCCCCACAGTCCAGTGACTCTTCAGCCCAAGTTTGGTGGAGGTAAGTCCTTGCCTCACCTCGCTGGGCTGCATTGCTGGGAACCGCGACTTTGCAGCTGCTCCGGCCCCTGTGCACTTTTGGCGGAAATCCTTTGTGCACAGCCAAGCCTGGGTCCACGGCACTCTAACCTGCATTGCACGACTTTCTAAGTTGGTCTCCGGCGACGTGGGACTCCTTTGTGCAACTTCGGCAAGCACCGTTTCACGCATCCTTGTAGTGCCTGTTTCTGGCACTTCTGCGGGTGCTACCTGCTTCACTGAGGGCTCTTTGTCTTGCTCGACGTCCCCTCTCTCTGCAGGTCGAATTTGCGACCTCCTGGTCCCTCCTGGGCCCCAGCAGCGTCCAAAAACGCCAAACAACGATTTGCGTGTAGCAAGGCTTGTAGGCGTCCTTCCGGCGGGAAAACACTTCTGCACGACTCTCCAAAGCAAGAGGAATTTGTCCACCAAAGGGGAAGTCTCTAGCCCTTTTCGTTCCTGCAGAAACCTCAGCTTCTTCTGTCCAGTCGAAGCTTCTTTGCACCCGCAGCTGGCATTTCCTGGGCATCTGCCCATCTCCGACTTGCTTGTGACTTTTGGACTTGGTCCCCTTGTTCCACAGGTACCCTAGATTGGAAATCCACAGTTGTTGCATTGCGGGTTTGTGTCTTTCCTGCATTATTCCTCTAACACAACTCTTTTGTCCTTAGGGGAACTTTGGTGCACTTTGCACTCACTTTTCAGGGTCTTGGGGAGGGTTATTTTTCTAACTCTCACTATTTTCTAATAGTCCCAGCGACCCTCTACAAGGTCACATAGGTTTGGGGTCCATTCGTGGTTCGCATTCCACTTTTGGAGTATATGGTTTGTGTTGCCCCTATCCCTATGTTTCCCCATTGCATCCTATTGTAACTATACATTGTTTGCACTGTTTTCTAAGACTATACTGCATATTTTTGCTATTGTGTATATATATCTTGTGTATATTTCCTATCCTCTCACTGAGGGTACACTCTAAGATACTTTGGCATATTGTCATAAAAATAAAGTACCTTTATTTTTAGTATAACTGTGTATTGTGTTTTCTTATGATATTGTGCATATGACACTAAGTGGTACTGTAGTAGCTTCACACGTCTCCTAGTTCAGCCTAAGCTGCTCTGCTAAGCTACCATTATCTATCAGCCTAAGCTGCTAGACACCCTATACACTAATAAGGGATAACTGGGCCTGGTGCAAGGTGCAAGTACCCCTTGGTACTCACTACAAGCCAGTCCAGCCTCCTACATTGTGTACATATATCTTGTGTATATTTGCTATTCTCATACTGAGGGTACTCACTCAGATACTTTGGCATATTGTCATAAAAATAAAGTACCTTTATTTTTAGTATATCTGTGTATTGTGTTTTCTTATGATATTATGCATATGACACTAGTGGTACTGTAGGAGCTTCACTCGTCCCCTAGTTCAGCCTAAGCTGCTCTGCTAAGCTACCCTTTCTATCAGCCTAAGCTGCTAGACACCCCTCTACACTAATGAGGGACACCTGGGCCTGGTGCAAGGTGTTAGTACCCCTTGGTACTCACTACAAGCCAGTCCAGCCTCCTACAGTTATGCTCTCTAATTTCTTTCCAAATTGTCACTAACAGGCTAGTGACCAATTTCACTAATTTACATTGGCATACTGGAACACCCTTATAATTCCCTAGTATATGGCACTGAGGTACCCAGGGTATTGGGGTTCCAGGAGATCACTATGGGCTGCAGCATTTCTTGTGCCACCCATAGGGAGCTCTGACAATTCTTACACAGGCCTGCCACTGCAGCCTGAGTGAAATAACGTCCACGTTATTTCACAGCCATTTACCACTGCACTTAAGTAACTTATAAGTCACCTATATGTCTAACCTTTACCTGGTAAAGGTTGGGTGCTAAGTTACTTAGTGTGTGGGCACCCTGGCACTAGCCAAGGTGCTCCCACATTGTTAAGGGCAAATTCCCCGGACTTTGTGAGTGCTGGGACACCATTACACGCGTGCACTATACATATGTCACAACATATGTATAGTGTCACAATGGTAACTCCGAACATGGCCATGTAACATGTCTAAGATCATGGAATTATTGGGGAGACAATTCCATGATCCCCCGAGTCTCTAGCTCAGACCCGGGTACTGCCAAACTACCTTTCCCGGGGTTTCACTGCAGCTGCTGCTGCTGCTAATCCCTCAGACAGGTTTCTGCCCTCCTGGGGTCCAGCCAGGCTTGGCCCAGGAAGGCAGAACAAAGGACTTCCTCAGAGAGAGGGTGTTACACCCTCTCCCTTTGGAAAAAGGTGTCAGGGCTGGGGAGGAGTAGCCTCCCCCAGCCTCTGGAAATGCTTTGATGGGCGCAGATGGTGCCCATCTCTGCATAAGCCAGTCTGCACTGGTTCAGGGATCCCTCAGCCCTGCTCTGGCACGAAACTGGACAAAGGAAAAGGGGAGTGACCACTCCCCTGAGCTGAACCTCCCTTGGGAGGTGCCCAGAGCTCCTCCAGTGTGTTCCAGACCTCTGCCATCTTGGAAACAGAGGTGCTGCTGGCACACTGGACTGCTCTGAGTGGCCAGTGCCAGCAGGTGACGTCAGAGATTCCTTCTGATAGGCTCCTTCAGGTGGTGCTAGCCTATCCTCTCTCCTAGGTAGCCAAAACTCCTTTACTGGCTATTTAGGGTCTCTGCTTTGGGGAATTCTTTAGATAACGAATGCAAGAGCTCATCAGAGTTCCTCTGCATCTCTCTCTTCACCTTCTGCCAAGGAATCGACTGCTGACCGCGCTGGAAGCCTGCAAAACTGCAACAAAGTAGCTAAGACGACTACTGCGACCTTGTAACGCTGATCCTGCCGCCTTCTCGACTGTTTTCCTGTGCATGCTGTGGGGGTAGTCTGCTTCCTTTCTGCACTAGAATCTCCGAAGAAATCTCCCGTGGGTCAACGGAATCTTCCCCCTTCAACCACAGGCACCAAAGAACTGCATCACCGGTCCTCTGGGTCTCCTCTCAGGACGACGAGCGAGGTCCCTTGAACTCAGCAACTCTGTCCAAGTGACTCCGACAGTCCAGTGACTCTTCAGTCCAAGTTTGGTGGAGGTAAGTCCTTGCCTCCCCACGCTAGACTGCATTGCTGGGAACCGCGTGTTTTGCAGCTACTCCGGCTCCTGTGCACTCTTCCATGATTTCCTTTGTGCACAGCCAAGCCTGGGTCCCCGGCACTCTAACCTGCAGTGCACGACCTCCTGAGTTGTCCTCCGGCGTCGTGGGACCCTCTTTCTTGACTTCGGGTGAGCTCCTGTTCACTCCGCTTTGTAGTGCCTGTTCCGGCACTTCTGTGGGTGCTGCTTGCTTCTGAGTGGGCTCCTTGTCTTGCTGGACGCCCCGTCTGTCTCCTCACGCAATTGGTGACATCCTGGTCCCTCCTGGGCCACAGCAGCATCCAAAAACCCTAACCGTGACCCTTGCAGCTAGCAAGGCTTGTTTGCGGTCTTTCTGCACGGAAACACCTCTGCACGACTCTTCACGACGTGGGACATCCATCCTCAAAAGGGGAAGTTTCTAGCCCTTGTCGTTCTTGCAGAATCCACAGCTTCTACCATCCAGTGGCAGTTTCTTTGCACCCACAGCTGGTATTTCCTGGGCATCTTCCCACTCCCGACTTGATCGTGACTCTTGGACTTGGTCCCCTTGTTCCACAGGTACTCTCGTCAGGAAATCCATTGTTGTTGCATTGCTGGTGTTGGTCTTCCTTGCAGAATTCCCCTATCACGACTTCTGTGCTCTTTGGGGAACTTAGGTGCACTTTGCACCCACTTTTCAGGGTCTTGGGGTGGGCTATTTTTCTAACCCTCACTGTTTCCTTACAGTCCCAGCGACCCTCTACAAGGTCACATAGGTTTGGGGTCCATTCGTGGTTCGCATTCCACTTCTAGAGTATATAGTTTGTGTTGCCCCTATCCCTATGTGCCCCCATTGCATTCTATTGTGACTATACATTGTTTGCACAGTTTTCTATTGCTATTACTGCATATTTTGGTATTGTGTACATATATCTTGTGTATATTTGCTATCCTCATACTGAGGGTACTCACTGAGATACTTTGGCATATTGTCATAAAAATAAAGTACCTTTATTTTGAGTATATCTGTGTATTGTGTTTTCTTATGATATTGTGCAAGTGACACTAGTGGTACTGTAGGAGCTTCACTCGTCTCCTAGTCCAGCCTAAGCTGCTCTGCTAAGCTACCTTTTCTATCAGTCTAACCTGCTAGACACCCCTCTACACTAATAAGGGATACCTGGGCCTGGTGCAAGGTGTAAGTACCTCTTGGTACCCACTACAATCCAGTCCAGCCTCCTACATTGGTTGTGCAGCGGTGGGATAAGTACTTTGCAACTACTTACCACTTTGTCATATTGTACTTTTCATAAGAGAAAAATATACAAAACAAGTTCAGTGTATGTACACCTAACCAAAATGTTTTGCTTTTCTCCTCTCACTTCTTTACTAAGTGCTGAAAAGTACCTCTAAACTTTCTAAATAGTTCTTAAAAAGTTTTAAAAGTTTTTTTGTCTTTTTCTGTACCTTAAACACTTTCTAAAATGTCTGGTACAGGCCAAACTGTTGATCTGTCCAAACTTGCTTATGATCACCTTAGCTGGAAAGGAGCAAGGAGTCTCTGCATTGAAAGAGGTTTAGGGGTAGGGAAGAATCCCTCTAGAGAACTGTTGGTTAATATGCTCATTGAACAAGATAAGACCAGAGTTGGCACTTCTGTTGAGAAATTAGCTGATGGTTCCCAATCTGACCCTGGGGCACCCCTAGCAAAGGATTTAGAAGGGAACCTTCCCAACCTGCCCATTAGCAGACCACCTAGCATAGCTGGTACTGATGTGAATTCACATCACAGTAATAGTGTTGCTTCTCATCACAGTAGAAGTATTACTTCTGTAGGCCAGAAGATTAGAGTGCCATATGTTAGGGCCAGGTCTCCCTCTGTTCATTCTCACCATTCTTCTGTATCAAGGCATGCCCAACCCACCCACCCTGATGACAGAGTGTTAGAAAGGGAGCTCAATAGATTGAGAGTGGAAGAATCCAGGCTGAAGCTCAAGAAGCAAACAGCTGGATTTAGATAGGCAGTCCTTTGATTTAGAAAAAGAAAGACAGAGGTTGGGGTTAGGACCCATGGTGGCAGCAGCAGTATTCCAAATAGTCATCCTGCAAAAGAGCATGATTCTAGGAATCTGCACAAGATAGTTCCCCCTTACAAGGAGGGGGATGACATTAACAAGTGGTGTGCTGTACTTGAGGGGGCCTGTGTTGTACAGGAGGTCCCTCAAAGGCAGTGGGCTGCTTTCCTATGGCTATCTTTCAGTGGAAAGGGTAGGGATAGGCTCCTTACTGTAAAGGAAAGTGATGCCAATAATTTTGCAGTTCTTAAGAATGCACTCCTGGATGGTTATGGCTTAACCACTGAACAGTACAGGATGAAGTTCAGAGAAACCAAAAAGGAGTCTTCACAAGACTGGGTAGACTTTGTTGACCATTCAGTGAAGGCCTTGGAGGGGTGGTTACATGGCAGTAAAGTTTCTGACTATGAAAGCCTGTATAACTTAATCCTGAGAGAGCATATTCTTAATAATTGTTTGTCCGATTTGTTACACCAGTACCTGGTAGACTCTGATCTGACCTCTCCCCAAGAATTGGGAAAGAAGGCAGACAAATGGGTCAGAAAAAGGGTGAACAGAAAAGTTCATACAGGGGGTGACAAGGATGGCAAGAAGAAGGATGGTAAGTCTTCTGACAAGGGTGGGGACAAATCTAAAAATAAGTCTTCATCAGGCCCACAAAAACACTTTGGTGGGGGTGGTGGGCCCAAATCCTCTTCAAATCAAAACAAAGAAAAGAAACCATGGTGCTATTTATGTAAAATAAAAGGCCATTGTACAACAGATCCCAGTTGTTCTAAGAAAAGCACCAAGCCTCCTACCACTACAACCCCTGCTGCTACACCTAGTGCCCCTAGTAGTAGCAGTGGTGGTGGGAGCAAACCTACTAATAGCTGTAGGAGGCTGGACTGGCTTGTAGTGAGTACCAAGGGGTACTTGCACCTTGCACCAGGCCCAGTTATCCCTTATTAGTGTATAGGGTGTCTAGCAGCTTAGGCTGATAGATAATGGTAGCTTAGCAGAGCAGCTTAGGCTGAACTAGGAGACGTGTGAAGCTACTACAGTACCACTTAGTGTCATATGCACAATATCATAAGAAAACACAATACACAGTTATACTAAAAATAAAGGTACTTTATTTTTATGACAATATGCCAAAGTACCTTAGAGTGTACCCTCAGTGAGAGGATAGGAAATATACACAAGATATATATACACAATAGCAAAAATATGCAGTATAGTCTTAGAAAACAGTGCAAACAATGTATAGTTACAATAGGATGCAATGGGGAAACATAGGGATAGGGGCAACACAAACCATATACTCCAGAAGTGGAATGCGAACCACGAATGGACCCCAAACCTATGTGACCTTGTAGAGGGTCGCTGGGACTATTAGAAAATAGTGAGAGTTAGAAAAATAACCCTCCCCAAGACCCAGAAAAGTGAGTGCAAAGTGCACCAAAGTTCCCCTAAAGACAAAATAGTCGTGTTAGAGGGAGAATGCAAGGAAAACACAAATCAGCAATGCAACAACGATGGATTCCTGACTGAGGGTACCTGTGGAACAAGGGGACCAAGTCCAAAAGTCACAAGCAGCTCGGAGATGGGCAGATGCCCAAGAAATGCCAGCGGTTGGTGCAAAGAGGCTCTTACTAGGCTGAAGAACTGTGAATACTGCAGGAACGACAAGGGCTAGAGACTTCCCCTTTGGAGGATGGATCCCCCACGCCTTGGAGAGTCGTGCAGAAGTGTTTTCCCGCCGGATGGACGCCAACAAGCCTTGCTACACGCAAATCGTGCGTTTGGCGTTTTTGGACGCTGCTGGGGCCCAGGAGGGACCAGGAGGTCGCAAATTGGACCTGCAGAGAGAGGGGACGTCGAGCAAGACAAAGAGCCCTCACTGAAGCAGGTAGCACCCGGAGAAGTGCCAGAAACAGGCACTACGAGGATGCGTGAAACGGTGCTCGCCGAAGTTGCACAAAGGAGTCCCACGTCGCCGGAGACCAACTTAGAAAGTCGTGCAATGCAGGTTAGAGTGCCGTGGTCCCCAGGCTTGGCTGTGCACACAGGATTTCCGCCGGAAGTGCACAGGGGCCGGAGAAGCTTGCAAAGTCGCGGTTCCCAGCAATGCAGCCCAGCGAGGTGAGGCAAGGACTTACCTCCACCAAACTTGGGCTGAAGAGTCACTGGACTGTGGGGGTCACTTGGACGGTGTCGCTGGATTCGAGGGACCTCGCTCGTCGTGCTGAGAGGAGACCCAAGGGACCGGAGATGCAGCTTTTTGGTGCCTGCGGTTGCAGGGGGAAGATTCCGTCGACCCACGGGAGATTTCTTCGGAGCTTCTGGTGCAGAGAGGAGGCAGACTACCCCCACAGCATGCACAAGCAGGAAAACAGTCGAGAAGGCGGCAGGATCAGCGTTACAGAGTTGCAGTAGTCGTCTTTGCTACTATGTTGCAGGTTTGCAGGCTTCCAGCGCGGTCAGCGGTCGATTCCTTATCAGAAGGTGAAGAGGGAGATGCAGAGGAACTCGGCTGAGCTCATGCATTCGTTATCTAAAGTTTCCCCAGAGACAGAGACCCTAAATAGCCAGAAAAGAGGGTTTGGCTACCTAGGAGAGAGGAAAGGCTACTAACACCTGAAGGAGCCTATCACAAGGAGTCTCTGACGTCACCTGGTGGCACTGGCCACTCAGAGCAGTCCAGTGTGCCAGCAGCACCTCTGTTTCCAAGATGGCAGAGGTCTGGAGCACACTGGAGGAGCTCTGGACACCTCCCAGGGGAGGTGCAGGTCAGGGGAGTGGTCACTCCCCTTTCCTTTGTCCAGTTTCGCGCCAGAGCAGGGGCTAAGGGGTCCCTGAACCGGTGTAGACTGGCTTATGCAGAATTGGGCACCTCTGTGCCCAACAAAGCATTTCCAGAGGCTGGGGAGGCTACTCCTCCCCTGCCTTCACACCATTTTCCAAAGGGAGAGGGTGTCACACCCTCTCTCAGAGGAAGTTCTTTGTTCTGCCATCCTAGGCCAGGCCTGGCTGGACCCCAGGAGGGCAGATGCCTGTCTGAGGGGTTGGCAGCAGCAGCAGCTGCAGAGAAACCCCAGGAAGGGCAGTCTGGCAGTACCAGGGTCTGTGCTACAGACCACTGGGATCATGGAATTGTACCAACAATGCCAGGATGGCATAGAGGGGGCAATTCCATGATCATAGACATGTTACATGGCCATATTCGGAGTTACCATGGTGAAGCTACATATAGGTAGTGACCTATATGTAGTGCACGCGTGTAATGGTGTCCCCGCACTCACAAAGTTCAGTGAATTGGCTCTGAACAATGTGGGGGCACCTTGGCTAGTGCCAGGGTGCCCTCACACTAAGTAACTTTGCACCTAACCTTTACCAGGTAAAGGTTAGACATATAGGTGACTTATAAGTTACTTAAGTGCAGTGTAAAATGGCTGTGAAATAACGTGGACGTTATTTCACTCAGGCTGCAGTGGCAGGCCTGTGTAAGAATTGTCAGAGCTCCCTATGGGTGGCAAAAGAAATGCTGCAGCCCATAGGGATCTCCTGGAACCCCAATACCCTGGGTACCTCAGTACCATATACTAGGGGATTATAAGGGTGTTCCAGTAAGCCAATGTAAATTGGTAAAAATGGTCACTAGCCTGTCAGTGACAATTTGGAAAGAAATGAGAGAGCATAACCACTGAGGTTCTGATTAGCAGAGCCTCAGTGAGACAGTTAGTCACTACACAGGTAACACATACAGGCACACTTATGAGCACTGGGGCCCTGTGTGACAGGGTCCCAGTGACACATACATATAGGCCACAAACCTATGAGCACTGGGGTCCTGACTAGCAGGATCCCAGTGACACATAACAACCATACTGAAAACATGGTGTTTTCACTATGAGCACTGAGGCCTGGCTATCAGGATCCCAGTGAGACAGTGAAAACAGTGACAAACACCCTGACATACACTCACAAACAGGCCAAAAGTGGGGGTAACAAGGCTAGAAAGAGGCTACCTTCTCACACAACCCCCCCCCCAAACGAAGGACAATAAGGCTAACCTTGGCCAGTTGAGACTTTATTGTCTAAGTGGTGATAAGTAGAGAGTAGCTCTGCAATAGACTGGTTACTCCCTTTATCATCCACTATATGGTTACTTCCCTGTGGGGATGTAAACCACCCTGTTTGAAGTTTTTTAGCTAACCAACAATGTGAAGATGTATTTTCAGAGTTTCTATCAGTAAGTTTTAGTTTAGAGCAGTGGGAATTATCCACTGAACCTATTTGTAATGATGGAAATGCCAGACAGGGATGCTGTCTCAGTAAAGCCATAGCTGGGCAAAAACTTTGTCCATTTGGCTGGAAGAGGGAACAGGGATGCTGTTTCTCTTGAGTTGGAGCAGGGCAGGGATGCTGTCCTATGAGCTCCACACTAGGGCAGGGATGCTGTCCTAAGTGTTGTGAGGCGGTACAGGGTTTCTGCACTAAAGTTTCTCTGGGAGGGTTGGAGGGATGCTCCATGTTAACTAAAATGGTGTTCTTTTTGTCACCAATGTTAGTTATCCCACAGAGAGGTACTTCTACCTCAGGGAGTCCAGCTATGCCAGCTGATGATTCCCTTGGAACAGGTGCCACCCCAGGAGAGGTTTCTCCCACCACAGGAATGGTATCCTGAATGGTAGGGTGGTTAGGGGATACTGTGATACCCTTTTTACCTGTTGATGGAGAGGGATCCTGAGTTTTCAGGCCTTCTCTCCTTTGCTTTTTCATTTCAGTAGAAATGAGAGGGAACAATTCCTCAGGGATGCCCAGCATGGCTGCATGGGCATAAAACTCTACATCAGCCCAACCTGAGGCCTCTAGGTCATTACCTAAGAGACAGTCTACAGGTAAGCTAGGTGATACCACCACCTGCTTAGGGCCAGTAACTCCACCCCAACTAAACTGAATTATAGCTAAGGGAAGAAACTTAGTGGAGTTATGGACATCAATAATCTTATACTGTTGTCCAATGATGTGTTGTTCAGGAGGCACTAGGTTTTCAGTCACCAAAGTGAAACTGGCACCTGTGTCCCTGTAGGCCAAGGCCTCAACACCATTTATTGCAACTGTCTGCCTGTACTTATCCATTGTAAGGGGACAAGCAGCCAGTGTGGCAAGGCCAGTGCCACTAGGTGTGACAGAAACTGTCTTGGGACTGATTACATCAGTTTCCACTATGGACCCATAAGTGAACCCAACTACACCCTTTGCTTGACTGTTGCCAGCAGTCCCACCACTAGTACCACTACTGCTAGGGGCACTAGAGCTTGATGTATTAGTGGTGGTAGGCTCAGGGGGTTTACCTGGACAGGACTTATCCCCTGGCCTATGGCCTCTGTTTTTACACACAAAGCACCAAGGCTTTTTAATGTGTGCAGGTTGGGAAGAAGAGGAAGACTTTGTTTTATCCCCACCCTCTGAAGAGTGTTTAAGATTTGAAGTGGGATCTTTGGTTTTACCCTTATCCCCATGCTTATCTTGAGATTTTTCACCATCTTTCTTCTTATTGCCATCTTTGTCACCCCCTGTATGAACTTTTCTGTTCACTCTTGTTCTGACCCATTTGTCTGCCTTCTTTCCCAATTCTTGGGGAGAGGTCAGATCAGAGTCCACCAAGTACTGGTGCAACAAATCAGACACACAATTATTAAGAATATGCTCTCTCAGGATCAAGTTATACAGGCTGTCATAATCAGTAACTTTACTGCCATGTAACCACCCCTCCAAGGCCTTCACTGCCTGGTCAATGAAATCAACCCAGTCTTGTGAAGACTCCTTTTTGGTATCTCTGAACTTTATCCTGTACTGTTCAGTGGTTAAGCCATAACCATCCAGGAGTGCATTCTTAAGAACTTGGAAATTGTTAGCATCATTTTCTTTTACAGTAAGGAGCCTATCCCTACCTTTTCCAGTAAATGATAGCCATAGGATAGCAGCCCACTGCTTTTGAGGGACATCCTGTACAACACAGGCCCTCTCAAGTGCAGCAAACCACTTGTTAATGTCATCCCCCTCCTTGTAAGGGGGAACTATCTTATGCAGATTCCTGGAATCATGCTCTTTTGCAGGATGACTATGGGGAATACTGCTGCTGCCACCATGGGTATCTAAACCCATTTTCTGTCTTTCCCTCTCTATTTCTAAAGACTGTCTATCCAAATCCAGCTGTTGCTTCTTGAGCTTCAGTCTGGTTTGCTCCACTCTCAATCTATTGAGCTCCCTTTCTAACAATCTGTCATCAGGGTGGGTGGGAGGGACATTTCTAGATACAGAGGTATGATGGGAATGAACAGAAGGAGACCTGTCCCTTACAGAGGGCACCCTAACAGCTTGGCTACCAGTATAATGTGAGAGCACACCATCAGTATGGTGTGATTCAACCTCTGTACCAACTATGCTAGACTGTCTAGTAATGGGCAGGCTGAGAAGTTTCTTTCCTGAACCTTTTCCTGGGGGAGTCCCTGGATCAGATTGAGAACCATTAGCTACTTTTTCTACAGATTGGGCACTTATGGCCTTATCCTGTACTCTAAGCATATTAATTAACAGTTCTAAGGAAGGATTCTTCCCTACACTCAAACCTCTCTCTATGCAGAGACTCCTTGCTCCTTTCCAGCTAAGGTGATCATATGCAAGTTTGGACAGTTCAACTTTTTGGCCTGTGCCAGACATTTTTAGAGAGAGTTAAAGTGATAGACAAAGAGAAAAAAGTTTTCAGAACTTTTTGGAAAGACAGAAAAAAACTTTTTAAACTTTTAAGAACTTTTTGAAAGTTTAGAAGTACTTTTCAGCACTTAGAAAAGAGTGAAAAGAGGAAATGCAACACTTTTTGGCTATGTGTATATACACTGACCTTGTTTTGTATATTTTTCTCTTATGAAAAGTACAATGACAAGAGTGGTAAGTAGTCTCAAAGCACTTATCCCACCACTGCACAACCAATGTAGGAGGCTGGACTGGCTTGTAGTGAGTACCAAGGGGTACTTGCACCTTGCACCAGGCCCAGTTATCCCTTATTAGTGTATAGGGTGTCTAGCAGCTTAGGCTGATAGATAATGGTAGCTTAGCAGAGCAGCTTAGGCTGAACTAGGAGACGTGTGAAGCTACTACAGTACCACTTAGTGTCATATGCACAATATCATAAGAAAACACAATACACAGTTATACTAAAAATAAAGGTACTTTATTTTTATGACAATATGCCAAAGTACCTTAGAGTGTACCCTCAGTGAGAGGATAGGAAATATACACAAGATATATATACACAATAGCAAAAATATGCAGTATAGTCTTAGAAAACAGTGCAAACAATGTATAGTTACAATAGGATGCAATGGGGAAACATAGGGATAGGGGCAACACAAACCATATACTCCAGAAGTGGAATGCGAACCACGAATGGACCCCAAACCTATGTGACCTTGTAGAGGGTCGCTGGGACTATTAGAAAATAGTGAGAGTTAGAAAAATAACCCTCCCCAAGACCCAGAAAAGTGAGTGCAAAGTGCACCAAAGTTCCCCTAAAGACAAAATAGTCGTGTTAGAGGGAGAATGCAAGGAAAACACAAATCAGCAATGCAACAACGATGGATTCCTGACTGAGGGTACCTGTGGAACAAGGGGACCAAGTCCAAAAGTCACAAGCAGCTCGGAGATGGGCAGATGCCCAAGAAATGCCAGCGGTTGGTGCAAAGAGGCTCTTACTAGGCTGAAGAACTGTGAATACTGCAGGAACGACAAGGGCTAGAGACTTCCCCTTTGGAGGATGGATCCCCCACGCCTTGGAGAGTCGTGCAGAAGTGTTTTCCCGCCGGATGGACGCCAACAAGCCTTGCTACACGCAAATCGTGCGTTTGGCGTTTTTGGACGCTGCTGGGGCCCAGGAGGGACCAGGAGGTCGCAAATTGGACCTGCAGAGAGAGGGGACGTCGAGCAAGACAAAGAGCCCTCACTGAAGCAGGTAGCACCCGGAGAAGTGCCAGAAACAGGCACTACGAGGATGCGTGAAACGGTGCTCGCCGAAGTTGCACAAAGGAGTCCCACGTCGCCGGAGACCAACTTAGAAAGTCGTGCAATGCAGGTTAGAGTGCCGTGGTCCCAGGCTTGGCTGTGCACACAGGATTTCCGCCGGAAGTGCACAGGGGCCGGAGAAGCTTGCAAAGTCGCGGTTCCCAGCAATGCAGCCCAGCGAGGTGAGGCAAGGACTTACCTCCACCAAACTTGGGCTGAAGAGTCACTGGACTGTGGGGGTCACTTGGACGGTGTCGCTGGATTCGAGGGACCTCGCTCGTCGTGCTGAGAGGAGACCCAAGGGACCGGAGATGCAGCTTTTTGGTGCCTGCGGTTGCAGGGGGAAGATTCCGTCGACCCACGGGAGATTTCTTCGGAGCTTCTGGTGCAGAGAGGAGGCAGACTACCCCCACAGCATGCACAAGCAGGAAAACAGTCGAGAAGGCGGCAGGATCAGCGTTACAGAGTTGCAGTAGTCGTCTTTGCTACTATGTTGCAGGTTTGCAGGCTTCCAGCGCGGTCAGCGGTCGATTCCTTATCAGAAGGTGAAGAGGGAGATGCAGAGGAACTCGGCTGAGCTCATGCATTCGTTATCTAAAGTTTCCCCAGAGACAGAGACCCTAAATAGCCAGAAAAGAGGGTTTGGCTACCTAGGAGAGAGGAAAGGCTACTAACACTTGAAGGAGCCTATCACAAGGAGTCTCTGACGTCACCTGGTGGCACTGGCCACTCAGAGCAGTCCAGTGTGCCAGCAGCACCTCTGTTTCCAAGATGGCAGAGGTCTGGAGCACACTGGAGGAGCTCTGGACACCTCCCAGGGGAGGTGCAGGTCAGGGGAGTGGTCACTCCCCTTTCCTTTGTCCAGTTTCGCGCCAGAGCAGGGGCTAAGGGGTCCCTGAACCGGTGTAGACTGGCTTATGCAGAATTGGGCACCTCTGTGCCCAACAAAGCATTTCCAGAGGCTGGGGGAGGCTACTCCTCCCCTGCCTTCACACCATTTTCCAAAGGGAGAGGGTGTCACACCCTCTCTCAGAGGAAGTTCTTTGTTCTGCCATCCTGGGCCAGGCCTGGCTGGACCCCAGGAGGGCAGATGCCTGTCTGAGGGGTTGGCAGCAGCAGCAGCTGCAGAGAAACCCCAGGAAGGGCAGTCTGGCAGTACCAGGGTCTGTGCTACAGACCACTGGGATCATGGAATTGTACCAACAATGCCAGGATGGCATAGAGGGGGCAATTCCATGATCATAGACATGTTACATGGCCATATTCGGAGTTACCATGGTGAAGCTACATATAGGTAGTGACCTATATGTAGTGCACGCGTGTAATGGTGTCCCCGCACTCACAAAGTTCAGTGAATTGGCTCTGAATAATGTGGGGGCACCTTGGCTAGTGCCAGGGTGCCCTCACACTAAGTAACTTTGCACCTAACCTTTACCAGGTAAAGGTTAGACATATAGGTGACTTATAAGTTACTTAAGTGCAGTGTAAAATGGCTGTGAAATAACGTGGACGTTATTTCACTCAGGCTGCAGTGGCAGGCCTGTGTAAGAATTGTCAGAGCTCCCTATGGGTGGCAAAAGAAATGCTGCAGCCCATAGGGATCTCCTGGAACCCCAATACCCTGGGTACCTCAGTACCATATACTAGGGGATTATAAGGGTGTTCCAGTAAGCCAATGTAAATTGGTAAAAATGGTCACTAGCCTGTCAGTGACAATTTGGAAAGAAATGAGAGAGCATAACCACTGAGGTTCTGATTAGCAGAGCCTCAGTGAGACAGTTAGTCACTACACAGGTAACACATACAGGCACACTTATGAGCACTGGGGCCCTGTGTGACAGGGTCCCAGTGACACATACATATAGGCCACAAACCTATGAGCACTGGGGTCCTGACTAGCAGGATCCCAGTGACACATAACAACCATACTGAAAACATGGTGTTTTCACTATGAGCACTGAGGCCTGGCTATCAGGATCCCAGTGAGACAGTGAAAACAGTGACAAACACCCTGACATACACTCACAAACAGGCCAAAAGTGGGGGTAACAAGGCTAGAAAGAGGCTACCTTCTCACAATAGCCAATCCAAGGGAGTAGCTGGGCTCATTTTTGGTAATTTAGTTGGGGTTGGTCTGGTTAGGGAGACCACAGAGGCTGTGTTAGTCTCTGAGGGGGCTATTGATTTAGCCACCTTGGTTGCTTGTCCCCTTAATATGGATAAGTACAAGCAACTAACCCTAATAAATGGTGCTGAGATTCAGGCCTACAGGGACACAGGTGCCAGTGTTACAATGGTAATAGAGAAACTGGTCCACCCTGAACAACACCTACTTGGTCACCAGTACCAAGTAACCAATGCTCATAACAACACTCTTAGCCACCCCATGGCTGTTGTGAATCTCAACTGGGGGGGGAGGGGTGGGTTACTGGTCCAAAGAAAGTTGTGGTTGCCTCAGATTTACCTGTAGACTGTCTACTAGGGGATGATTTAGAGACATCAGCTTGGGCAGAAGTGGAGTTGGAGGCTCATGCAGCAATGCTGGGCATTCCAGGGCATATTTTTGCTTTGACCAGGGCTCAGGCCAAAAAGCAAAAAGGACAGGGTGACTTGGATCCTGGAAGAATGGACCAAGTGCTCCCTAAAGCTAGGGTTAGTAAAGGTAAAACACTACCTCCTATCCCTCCCTCTACAGTGGATTCAACTTCTGAGGAAGAAGAATTTCCACCCTGTGCAGAACCTACACCAGAGGAGCTGGAAGCAGACACTGCTGAGCTTTTGGGTGAAGGGGCGGCTGCCAGGGAGGAGCTGAGTGTGGCACAGCATACCTGTCCCACACTAGAGGGTCTAAGGCAGCAAGCTGTCAAACAAGCAAATGGGGATGTCAGTGACTCTCTCAGAGTTTACTGGGAGGATAACGTTTTGTATACTGAAGCAAGGGATCCAAAACCTGGAGTGAGTGCGGGAACACCATTACACGCGTGCACTATACATATGTCTGACTGCAGGGTATTGGCAGATCAAGTTATCAGAGGATGCTAAAGCAAAAACTGCATTTTCAACCATTGGAGGCCATTTCCAATTTACAGTAATGCCTTTTGGATTGAAAAATGCACCTGCCACTTTTCAGAGGTTGGTGAATACAGTCCTGCAAGAGTTGGAGGCTTTCAGTGCAGCATATCTAGATGATATAGCTGTCTTTTGCTCCACCTGGGATGATCACCTGGTCCACCTGTGGAAAGTTTTGGAGGCCCTGCAAAAGGCAGGCCTCACTATCAAGGCTTCAAAGTGCCAGATTGGGCAGGGGAAAGTGGTTTATCTGGGACACCTTGTAGGTGGAGAACAGATTGCACCACTTCAGGGGAAAATCCAAACTATCACAGATTGGGTTCCCTTACAACTCAGACCCAGGTGAGAGCCTTCTTAGGCCTCACTGGATATTACAGGAGGTTCATTAAGAACTATGGCTCCATTGCAGCCCCACTTAATGACCTCACCTCCAAGAAAATGCCTAAAAAGGTATTGTGGACAGCTAGCTGTCAGAAAGCTTTTGAGGAGCTGAAACAGGCCATGAGCACTGCACCTGTCCTAAAAAGCCCATGTTACTCCAAGAAATTAATTGTTCAAACTGATGCATCTGAATTAGGGGTAGGGGCAGTCCTATCACAACTCAATTCTGAGGGCCAGGATCAACCTGTGGCTTTTATCAGCAGGAGGTTGACCCCTAGAGAAAAGCGTTGGTCTGCCATAGAGAAGGAGGCCTTTGCTGTGGTCTGGGCACTGAAGAAGTTAAGGCCATACCTGTTTGGCACTTACTTCATTGTTCAGACAGACCACAAACCTCGACCTTGGCTAAAACAAATGAAAGGTGAAAACTTTAAATTGTTGAGGTGGTCCATATTTCTACAGGGAATGGACTATACAGTGGAACATAGACCTGGGAGTACCCACTCCAATGCAGATGGATTCTCCAGATATTTCCACTCAGACAATGAAGACTCATCAGGCCATGGCCAGTCTTATTGTCCTTCGTTTGGCGGGGGTGGGGGTTGTGTAGAAAAGTACCATCTTGCCTGGCATGTTACCTCCATATTTCACTGTATATATGTTGTTTTAGTGTATGTGTCACTGGGACCCTGCTAGCCAGGGCCCCAGTGCTCATAAGTGTGCCCTGTATGTGTTCCCTGTGTGATGACTAACTGTCTCACTGAGGCTCTGCTAATCAGAACCTCAGTGGTTATGCTCTCTCTGCTTTCTAAATTGTCACTAACACGCTAGTGACCAATTTCACCAATTCACATTGGTATACTGTAGGAGGCTGGACTGGCTTGTAGTGAGTACCAAGGGGTACTTGCACCTTGCACCAGGCCCAGTTATCCCTTATTAGTGTATAGGGTGTCTAGCAGCTTAGGCTGATAGATAATGGTAGCTTAGCAGAGCAGCTTAGGCTGAACTAGGAGACGTGTGAAGCTACTACAGTACCACTTAGTGTCATATGCACAATATCATAAGAAAACACAATACACAGTTATACTAAAAATAAAGGTACTTTATTTTTATGACAATATGCCAAAGTATCTTAGAGTGTACCCTCAGTGAGAGGATAGGAAATATACACAAGATATATATAGAAAATATGCAGTATAGTCTTAGAAAACAGTGCAAACAATGTATAGTTACAATAGGATGCAATGGGGAAACATAGGGATAGGGGCAACACAAACCATATACTCCAGAAGTGGAATGCGAACCACGAATGGACCCCAAACCTATGTGACCTTGTAGAGGGTCGCTGGGACTATTAGAAAATAGTGAGAGTTAGCAAAATAACCCTCCCCAAGACCCTGAAAAGTGAGTGCAAAGTGCACCAAAGTTCCCCTAAGGACAAAAGAGTCGTGTTAGAGGAATAATGCAGGAAAGACACAAACCAGCAATGCAACAACGGTGGATTTCCAATCTAGGGTACCTGTGGAACAAGGGGACCAAGTCCAAAAGTCACAAGCAAGTCGGAGATGGGCAGATGCCCAGGAAATGCCAGCTGCGGGTGCAAAGAAGCTTCGACTGGACAGAAGAAGCTGCGGTTTCTGCAGGAACGAAAAGGGCTAGAGACTTCCCCTTTGGTGGACGGATCCCTCTCGCCTTGGAGAGTCGTGCAGAAGTATTTTCCCGCCGGAAGGACGCCAGCAAGCCTTGCTACACGCAAATCGTGCGTTTGGAGTTTTTGGACGCTGCTGGGGCCCTGGAGGGACCAGGAGGTCGCAAATTAGACCTGCAGAGAGATGGGACGTCGAGCAAGACAAAGAGCCCTCACTGAAGCAGGTACCACCCGGAGAAGTGCCAAAAACAGGCACTAAAAGGATGTGTGAAACAGTGCTCGCTGAAGTTACACAAAGGAGTCCCACGTCGCCGGAGACCAACTTAGAAAGTCGTGCAATGCAGGTTAGAGTGCCGTGGACCCAGGCTTAGCTGTGCACAAAGGATTTCTGCCGGAAGTGCACAGGGGCCGGAGTAGCTGCAAAGTCGCGGTTCCCAGCAATGCAGCCCAGCGAGGTGAGGCAAGGACTTACCTCCACCAAACTTGGACTGAAGAGTCACTGGACTGTGGGGGTCACTTGGACAGAGTCGCTGGATTCGAGGGACCTCGCTCGTCGTGCTGAGAGGAGACCCAAGGGACCGGTAATGCAGCTTTTTGGTGCCTGCGGTTGCAGGGGGAAGATTCCGTCGACCCACGGGAGATTTCTTCGGAGCTTCTGGTGCAGAGAGGAGGCAGGCTACCCCCACAGCATGCACAAGCAGGAAAACAGTCGAGAAGGCGGCAGGATCAGCGTTACAGAGTTGCAGTAGTCGTCTTTGCTACTATGTTGCAGGTTTGCAGGCTTCCAGCGCGGTCAGCGGTCGATTCCTTATCAGAAGGTGAAGAGAGAGATGCAGAGGAACTCGGCTGAGCTCATGCATTCGTTATCTAAAGTTTCCCCAGAGACAGAGACCCTAAATAGCCAGAAAAGAGGGTTTGGCTACCTAGGAGAGAGGAAAGGCTACTAACACCTGAAGGAGCCTATCAGCAGGAGTCTCTGACGTCACCTGGTGGCACTGGCCACTCAGAGCAGTCCAGTGTGCCAGCAGCACCTCTGTTTCCAAGATGGCAGAGGTCTGGAGCACACTGGAGGAGCTCTGGACACCTCCCAGGGGAGGTGCAGGTCAGGGGAGTGGTCACTCCCCTTTCCTTTGTCCAGTTTCGCGCCAGAGCAGGGGCTAAGGGGTCCCTGAACCGGTGTAGACTGGCTTATGCAGAATTGGGCACATCTGTGCCCAAGAAAGCATTTCCAGAGGCTGGGGGAGGCTACTCCTCCCCTGCCTTCACACCATTTTCCAAAGGGAGAGGGTGTCACACCCTCTCTCAGAGGAAGTTCTTTGTTCTGCCATCCTGGGCCAGGCCTGGCTGGACCCCAGGAGGGCAGATGCCTGTCTGAGGGGTTGGCAGCAGCAGCAGCTGCAGTGAAACCCCAGGAAGGGCAGTTTGGCAGTACCAGGGTCTGTGCTACAGACCACTGGGATCATGGGATTGTGCCAACTATGCCAGGATGGCATAGAGGGGGCAATTCCATGATCATAGACATGTTACATGGCCATATTCGGAGTTACCATGGTGAAGCTACATATAGGTAGTGACCTATATGTAGTGCACGCGTGTAATGGTGTCCCCGCACTCACAAAGTTCAGGGAATTGGCTCTGAACAATGTGGGGGCACCTTGGCTAGTGCCAGGGTGCCCTCACACTAAGTAACTTTGCACCTAACCTTTACCAGGTAAAGGTTAGACATATAGGTGACTTATAAGTTACTTAAGTGCAGTGTAAAATGGCTGTGAAATAACGTGGACGTTATTTCACTCAGGCTGCAGTGGCAGGCCTGTGTAAGAATTGTCAGAGCTCCCTATGGGTGGCAAAAGAAATGCTGCAGCCCATAGGGATCTCCTGGAACCCCAATACCCTGGGTACCTCAGTACCATATACTAGGGAATTATAAGGGTGTTCCAGTAAGCCAATGTAAATTGGTAAAATTGGTCACTAGCCTGTTAGTGACAATTTGAAAGTAATGAGAGAGCATAACCACTGAGGTTCTGGTTAGCAGAGCCTCAGTGAGACAGTTAGGCACCACACAGGGAACATATACATGCACACCTATGAGCACTGGGGCCCTGTGTGACAGGGTCCCAGTGACACATACATATAGGCCACAAACCTATGAGCACTGGGGTCCTGACCAGCAGGATCCCAGTGACACATACCAACCATACTGAAAACATAGGCGGTCATTCTGACCCTGGCGGTCTTTGACCGCCAGGGCGGAGGACCGCGGGAGCACCGCCGACAGGCCGGCGGTGCTCCAATGGGGATTCCGACCGCGGCGGTAAAGCCGCGGTCGGACCGGCACCACTGGCGGGCTCCCGCCAGTGTACCGCCGCCCCATTGAATCCTCCACGGCGGCGCAGCTTGCTGCACCGCCGCGGGGATTCCGACCCCCCCTACCGCCATCCAGATCCCGGCGGTCCGACCGCCGGGATCCGGATGGCGGTAGGGGGGCTCGCGGGGCCCCTGGGGGCCCCTGCAGTGCCCATGCCACTGGCATGGGCATTGCAGGGGCCCCCGTAAGAGGGCCCCTACATGTATTTCACTGTCTGCTGCGCAGAGAGTGAAATACGCGACGGGTGCAACTGCACCCGTCGCACAGCTTCCACTCCGCCGGCTCGATTCCGAGCCGGCTTCATCGTGGAAGCCTCTTTCCCGCTGGGCTGGCGGGCGGTCTGAAGGCGACCGCCCGCCAGCCCAGCGGGAAAGTCAGAATTACCCCCGCGGTCTTTCGACCGCGGAACGGTAACCTGACGGCGGGACTTTGGCGGGCGGCCTCCGCCGCCCGCCAAGGTCAGAATGAGGGCCATAGTGTTTTCACTATGAGCACTGAGGCCTGGCTATCAGGATCCCAGTGAGACAGTGAAAACAGTGACAAACACCCTGACATACACTCACAAACAGGCCAAAAGTGGGGGTAACAAGGCTAGAAAGAGGCTACCTTCTCACATATACTGGAACACCCTTATAATTCCCTAGTATATGGTACTGAGGTACCCAGGGTATTGGGGTTCAAGGAGATCCCTATGGGCTGCAGCATTTCTTTTGCCACGCATAGGGAGCTCTGACAATTCTTACACAGGCCTGCCACTGCAGCCTGAGTGAAATAACGTCCACGTTATTTCACAGCCATTTACCACTGCACTTAAGTAACTTATAAGTCACCTATATTTCTAACCTTCACCTGGTGAAGGTTGGGTGCTAAGTTACTTAGTGTGTGGGCACCCTGGCACTAGCCAAGGTGCCCCCACATCATTCAGGGCAAATTCCCCGGTCTTTGTGAGTGCGGGGACACCATTACACGCGTGCACTATTCATATGTCACTACCTATGTATAGCGTCACAATGGTAACTCCGAACATGGCCATGTAATATGTCTAAGATCATGGAATTGTCACCCCCAATGTCATTCTGGCATTGGGGAGACAATTCCATGATCCCCCGAGTCTCTAGCACAGACCCGCGTACTGCCAAACTGTCTTTCCCGGGGTTTCTTTGCAGCTGCTGCCAACCAATCAGACAGGTTTCTGCCCTCCTGGGGTCCAGCCAGCTTGGCCCAGGAAGGCAGAACAAAGGACTTCCTCAGAGAGAGGGTGTTACACCCTCTCCCTTTGGAAAAAGGTGTCAGGGCTTGGGAGGAGTAGCCTTCCCCAGCCTCTGGAAATGCTTTCATGGGCACAGATGGTGCCCATCTCTGCATAAGCCAGTCTACACCGGTCAGGGATCCCCCAGCCCTGCTCTGGCGTGAAACTGGACAAAGGAAAGGGGAGTGACTACTCCCCTGACCTGCACCTCCCAGGGGAGGTGCCCAGAGCTCCTCCAGTGTGCTCCAGACCTCTGCCATCTTGGAAACAGAGGTGCTGCTGGCACACTGGACTGCTCTGAGTGGCCAGTGCCAGCAGGTGACGTTAGAGACTCCTTCTGATAGGCTCTTACCTGTGTTGCTAGCCTATCCTCCTTCCTAGGTAGCCAAACCTCCTTTTCTGGCTATTTAGGGTCTCTGCTTTGGGGAATTCTTTAGATAACGAATGTAAGAGCTCATCAGAGTTCCTCTGCATCACTCTCTTCACCTTCTGCCAAAGGATCGACCGCTGACTGCTCAGGACGCCTGCAAAACCGCAGCAAAGTAGCAAAGACGACTACTGCAACTTTGTATCGCTGATCCTGCCGTTTTCTCGCCTGTTTCCTGGTGGTGAATGCTCTGGGGGTAGCCTGCCTCCTTTCTGCACCAGGAGCTCTGAAGAAATCTCCCGTGGGTCGACGGAATCTTCCCCCTGCAACCGCAGGCAACAAAAGACTGCATCACCGGTCCTCTGGGTCCCCTCTCAGCACGACGAGCGTGTTCCCTGGAACTCAGCAACTCTGTCCAAGTGACTCCCACAGTCCAGTGACTCTTCAGTCCAAGTTTGGTGGAGGTAAGTCCTTGCCTCCCCACGCTAGACTGCATTGCTGGGTACCGCGTGATTTACAGCTGCTCCGGCTCCTGTGCACTCTTCCAGGATTTCCTTTGTGCACAGCCAAGCCTGGGTCCCCAACACTCTAAACTGCAGTGCACAACCTCCTGGGTTGTCCACCGGCGTCGTGGGACTCCCTTTTGTGTCTTCGGGTCAGCTCCGGTTCACTCCTCTTCCAAGTGCCTGTTCCGGTACTTCTGCGGGTGCTGCCTGCTTTTGTGAGGGCTCCCTGACTTGCTGGGCACCCCCTCTGTCTCCTCTTCCAAGTGGCGACATCCTGATCGCTCCTGGGCCACAGCAGCATCCAAAAACCCTAACCGCAACCCTTGCATCTAGAAAGGCTTGTTTGCAGTTTTTCGGCATGTGAACACCTCTGCAAGCTTCTTCACGACGTGGGGCATCCATCCTCCAAAGGGGATGTTCCTAGTCCTCTTCGTTCTTGCAGAATCCACAGTTTCTACCATCTGGTGGCAGCTTCTTTGCACCCTCAGCTGGCATTTCCTGGGCATCTTGCCAATCTCGACTTTGTCGCGACTCTTGGACTTGGTCCCCTTGTTCCACAGGTACTCTCGTCTGGAAATCCACTTTGGTTGCATTGCTGGTGTTGGTCTTCCTTGCCGAATTCCCCTATCACGACTTCTGAGCTCTCTGGGAAATATAGGTGCCCTTTACACCTACTTTTCAGGGTCTTGGGGTGGGCTACTTTTCTAACCCTCACAGTTTTCTTACAGTCCCAGCGACCCTCTACAAGCTCACATAGGTTTGGGGTCCATTCATGGTTCGCATTCCACTTTTGGAGTAGATGGTTTGTGTTGCCCCTATACCTATGTGCTCCTATTGCAATCTACTGTAATTCTACATTGCTTGCATTACTTCCTTTTGCTATTACTGCATATTTTTAGTATTGTGTACATATATCTTGTGTATATTTGGCATCCTCATACTGAGGGTACTCACTGAGATACTTTTGGCATATTGTCATAAAAATAAAGTACCTTTATTTATAGTATATCTGTGTATTGTGTTTTCTTATGATATTGTGCATATGATATAGGTGGTACAGTAGGAGCTTTGCATGCCTCCTAGTTCAGCCTTAACTGCTTTGCCATAGCTACCTTCTATCAGTCTAAGCTGCTAGAAACACCTCTTCTACACTAATAAGGGATAACTGGACCTGGCACAAGGTGTAAGTACCTCTGGTACCCAGTACAAGCCAGGCCAGCCTCCTACATATCCCAGTGACACATATCAAACACACTGACAACATAGGGTTTTCACTATGAGCACTGGGCCCTGGTTAGCAGGATCCCAGTGAGACAGTAAAAACACCCTGACATATACTCACAAACAGGCCAAAAGTAGGGGTAACAAGGCTAGAAGTATATCCTCTGATATTTCTGACACATTGGGACTGATTACAACTTTGGAGGAGGTGTTAATCCGTCCCAAAAGTGACAGTAAAGTGACGGATATACCACCAGCCGTATTACGATTTCCATAGGATATAATGGACTACGGCTGGTGGTATATCCGTCACTTTACCGTCACTTTTGGGACGGATTAACACCTCCTCCAAAGTTGTAATCAGGCCCATTGTCACTAAAATAAAGTACCTTTATTTTTAGTAACTCTGAGTATTGTGATTGTTATGGTATAGTGCTATATGATATAAGTGGTATAGTAGGAGCTTTGCATGTCTCCTAGTTCAGCCTAAGCTGCTCCGCTATAGCTACCTCTATCAGCGAAATCTGCTAGAACACTACTAATCTACTAACAAGGGATAACTGGACCTGGCATAAGGTGTAAGCACTATCAGGTACCCACTATAAGCCAGGCCAGCCTCCTACAAAAACACACTGACAAATAGGCTTTAAACTATGAGCACTGGGGTTCTGGCTAGCAGGATCCCAGTGAGACAGTAAAAACACACTGAGAAACACTTACAAACAGGCCAGAAATGGGGGGACCCTGCTAGAAAGAGGCTACTTTCTCACAGTGACCACTCCCTGTCCATCACTACCCTAGGAATGGTAGTTAGAGCTCCTCCAGAGGGCACCTGGGTTTTGCCATTGTGCATTACAAGTTGACAGGGAACTCTGGGAGCATCTGAGTGGCCAGTGGCAGTAGAGTATGTCAGAGCCCTCCCCTGATAGATGCTTATCTGTGTAGTTGACCAATCCCCCTTTCAGGGCTATTTAGGCTCTCTCTCTTGGTGGTTCTTCAGGTTCGTATTGTAAGACTCCAGCAGGAATTGTGTGCATCCTTTAGTTCACCTTCTTACCAAAGAAACTGCATCTGAACCCTCCAGGAACTCTACAAACTGCAACAAAGAAGCAAAGACGACTTCTGCAAAATTGTATCTTCAGCTCCTGCCAGCAACTGCAACTGTTTCCTAGTCATGCATCCTCAGAGGACAGCCTGTCTTCAACCTGCACCAGAAGAATAAAGGAATCTCTCTTGGAGTGAAGGAGTCACGCCCCTGCTTCAGTAGGCACCTCCCTGCGCTGATCCAGCATCAAGGGTGGTGTACTGAAGTGGTCCTGACGGTCCTGACGTCCTACTGTCCAACTTTGGTGGAGGCTAGAGCTTGCCTCCCCAGGCAAGACAGTACCCCCGTGCACCATGTGTTTTGCAGTTGCCAAGACTTGTTGGCATCCTTCCACGTAGTTCTTCGTGCACCGTGCTGCTCTGTCCCCCAGCACTCTATCCTGTGACGCACAGCTTCCAGCGTGGTTCTGCGGCGGCGTGGAACCCTTTGTTGTAGTGCTGCTTAGGCCTTCTTTTGCACCTCCTTTGTCCCTGTGCTGTGGGACTCATGTGCACACTGTCTGGTCTTCTGTGGGCTCTCTGAGTTGCTGAGAGTCCCCTCTGACTCCCACTCCTGGCTAGAGTTCACCAGGTTCCTCCTGGTCCCGGGAAGCGCTATTTTCCGGTAAGCGTGATCTTTGGTGTGCCAAGGCTTGTCGGCAGAATCCAGCGACACACACACACCAGACTGCAATCATCCATCCGGTGTGGGACATCATCAGCATCAACCAGGAACACGCATCTATCTTCTTGGGTGCAGTACTGACTGTTGTTCTTCACAGGTGGTTCTTCTTTTGCACCTTTATCCAGATTATCACGGGCTCCTGTTCTCCCTGGACTCTTCTGTGCTTCTTCGACTTGGTCCACTTCTTCAAGTTCAGGTCCAGGAATCCATCATTGGTGTCTTGCAATCTCTTCTGGTTCTTGCAATATCTTCTTTCTCGTGTTCTTGTGTGTTCTAGGAAAGTTACTGTGATTTACTCCTGCTTTCCTGGGCTCTGGTGTGGGTTCTATTACTTACATTTGATGCTTTCCAATACTCCTAGTGCCCCTCTACACACTACACTTGCCTAGGTGGGAGACCAACATTCACATTCCCCTTTCTTAGTATATGGTTTGTGTTCCCCCAGGCCCATTTCTACCAATTGTGATTTTCACTATTTGCACTTTTTTGTAACTGTTTTTACAGCTATTTCTGCATACTAGTATATATAATTTGTGTATTACTTACCTCCTAAGGGAGTATAGTCTTTATGGTATTTTTGGAATTTTTGTCACTAAAATAAAGTACCTTTGTTTTTGTAACAGTGAGTATTTTGTATCATGTGTCTGAGTACTGTGACTACAGTGATATTGCATGAGCTTTGCATGTCTCCTAGTTAGGCCTTGGCTGCTCATCCACACTACCTCTAGAGAGCCTGGCTTCTAGACACTGCCCTCATTTCACTAATAAGGGATAACTGGACCTGGTATAAGGTGTAAGTACCTTAGGTACCCACTACAAACCATGACAGCCTCCTACATTGGTGGTGCAGTGATGGGATAAGTACTTGCAATTGCCTTATCACTCTGTCACTGGTACTTTCCACAGGAAAGAATACTCTATACCTAGAGTTATACACATATACCTAGTACAGGGATCTAGTCTCTTACTTTCCTTTCCAAAGACTATGGGTTAGGTAGGTTATGTTTTTCCCTACACTACACTAAAACAAGACATCATGTCTACTGCTGGGCCTAGCTCTGAGGTCATGGGTACTCCCTATGAGGGCATGACCTTTAAGTAATTGAAGGGGCTTTGCACAGACAGAAAACAAGATGTGGGGAAGAACCCCAACAATAATTTCCTGTTGAGTCTCCTTCTCTAGGATGACCAGGAGCATGCTGGTAGCCAGGAGGAGGTAGAGTGAGATTCTGACCCCTTAGAATCCGAGAATCACCCTTCAGATTCAGGGGATGGCTCTTCCAAAGATCTTCCACCTAGCAGGCCTACTAATGTTGCTGGTAGTGGGAGGGGTAGTCCTTCAGGTAGGGCAACATTCACACCCAGAGGTGAAGTCACTATGATCACCAAAGGTAAGGAAAGGTCTACCTCTGCACATTCCCATGTCACTTCCGTGTCTGAGGGATCCCATGGTTCAACTGCAGGTGATTACTCTATAGATAGGGAGCTCAGGAAACTGAGACTGGAGGAGGTCAGGCTGAGGCTACAGCAGCAACAGCTAGCCCTAGATAGGGAGGCCTTGGCTGTGGAAAGTGAAAGGCAGGGGTTGAGGTTAGCACCCCACTGTGGCAGCAGCAGCAGCAGCTTCAGGAGTTATAGGTTCAGGGAGGACACCCTTGATTCTAGAAACCTGCATAAAATTGTTCCCCCATACAAACTGTCGGATAAGATCTACAAGTGGTTTGCTGCACTTGAGAGGGCCTGCAAAGTTCAAAGGGTCTCTCAAAGGCAGTGGGCTTCTATTCTGTGATTGTCCATTTCTGACAAGGGAGGGATAGACTACTCACTGTCAGAGAAGAAGACTCAGACAATTATGGTATTCTTAAAACTGCACTCTTGGATGGTTTTGGCTTAACCACTGAACAATACAGGATTAAGTTCAGAGAAACCAGAAAATAATCCTCACAAGACTGGGTTGACTTTGTGGAATTTTTTGTTAAGGCTTTGGAAGGCTGGTTACATGGCAGCAAAGTATCTAATTATGAGGGCTTATTGTAGGAAAGTACCATCTTGCCTGGCATGTTACCCCCATTTTTCACTGTATATATGTTGTTTTAGTTGTATGTGTCACTGGGACCCTGGTAACCCAGGGCCCCAGTGCTCATAAGTGTGCCTGAATGTGTTACCTGTGTAGAGACTAACTGTCTCACTGAGGCTCTGCTAATCAGAACCTCAGTGGTTATGCTCTCTCATTTCTTTCCAAATTGTCACTAACAGGCTAGTGACCATTTTTACCAATTTACATTGGCTTACTGGAACACCCTTATAATTCACTAGTATATGGTACTGAGGTACCCAGGGTATTGGGGTTCCAGGAGATCCCTATGGGCTGCAGCATTTCTTTTGCCACCCATAGGGGGCTCTGACAATTCTTACACAGGCCTGCCACTGCAGCCTGAGTGAAATAACGTCCACGTTATTTCACAGCCATTTTACACTGCACTTAAGTAACTTATAAGTCACCTATATGTCTAACCTTTACCTGGTAAAGGTTAGGTGCAAAGTTACTTAGTGTGAGGGCACCCTGGCACTAGCCAAGGTGCCCCCACATTGTTCAGAGCCTATTCCCTGAACTTTGTGAGTGCGGGGACACCATTACACGCGTGCACTACATATAGGTCACTACCTATATGTAGCTTCACAATGGTAACTCCGAATATGGCCATGTAACATGTCTATGATCATGGAATTGCCCCCTCTATGCCATCCTGGCATAGTTGGCACAATCCCATGATCCCAGTGGTCTGTAGCACAGACCCTGGTACTGCCAAACTGCCCTTCCTGGGGTTTCACTGCAGCTGCTGCTGCTGCCAACCCCTCAGACAGGCAGCTGCCCTCCTGGGGTCCAGCCAGGCCTGGCCCAGGATGGCAGAAAAAAGAACTTCCTCTGAGAGAGGGTGTGACACCCTCTCCCTTTGGAAAATGGTGTGAAGGCAGGGGAGGAGTAGCCTCCCCCAGCCTCTGGAAATGCTTTGTTGGGCACAGAGGTGCCCAATTCTGCATAAGCCAGTCTACACCGGTTCAGGGGACCCCTTAGCCCTGCTCTGGTGCGAAACTGGACAAAGGAAAGGGGAGTGACCACTCCCCTGACCTGCACCTCCCCTGGGAGGTGTCCAGAGCTCCTCCAGTGTGCTCCAGACCTCTGCCATCTTGGAAACAGAGGTGCTGCTGGCACACTGGACTGCTCTGAGTGGCCAGTGCCACCAGGTGACGTCAGAGACTCCTTGTGATAGGCTCCTTCAGGTGTTGCTAGCCTATCCTCTCTCCTAGGTAGCCAAACCCTCTTTTCTGGCTATTTAGGGTCTCTGTCTCTGGGGAAACTTTAGATAACGAATGCAAGAGCTCATCCGAGTTCCTCTGCATCTCTCTCTTCACCTTCTGATAAGGAATCGACTGCTGACCGCGCTGGAAGCCTGCAAACCTGCAACATAGTAGCAAAGACGACTACTGCAACTCTGTAACGCTGATCCTGCCGCCTTCTCGACTGTTTTCCTGCTTGTGCATGCTGTGGGGGTAGTCTGCCTCCTCTCTGCACCAGAAGCTCCGAAGAAATCTCCCGTGGGTCGACGGAATCTTCCCCCTGCAACCGCAGGCACCAAAAAGCTGCATTACCGGTCCCTTGGGTCTCCTCTCAGCACAACGAGCGAGGTCCCTCGAAGCCAGCGACTCTGTCCAAGTGACCCCCACAGTCCAGTGACTCTTCAGTCCAAGTTTGGTGGAGGTAAGTCCTTGCCTCACCTCGCTGGGCTGCATTGCTGGGAACCGCGACTTTGCAGCTACTCCGGCCCCTGTGCACTTCCGGCGGAAATCCTTTGTGCACAGCCAAGCCTGGGTTCACGGCACTCTAACCTGCATTGCACGACTTTCTAAGTTGGTCTCCGGCGACGTGGGACTCCTTTGTGCAACTTCGGCAAGCACCGTTTCACGCATCCTCGTAGTGCCTGTTTCTGGCACTTCTCCGGGTGCTACCTGCTTTAGTGAGGGCTCTTTGTCTTGCTCGACGTCCCCTCTCTCTTCAGGTCCAATTTGCGACCTCCTGGTCCCTCCTGGGCCCCAGCAGCGTCCAAAAACGCCAAACGCACGATTTGCGACTAGCGGGAAAACACTTCTGCACGACTCTCCAAGGCGAGAGGGATCCGTCCACCAAAGGGGAAGTCTCTAGCCCTTTTCGTTCCTGCAGAAACCTCAGCTTCTTCTATCCAGTAGAAGCTTCTTTGCACCCGCAGCTGGCATTTCCTGGGCATCTGCCCATCTCCGACTTGCTTGTGACTTTTGGACTTGGTCCCCTTGTTCCACAGGTACCCTAGATTGGAAATCCACAGTTGTCGCATTGCTGGTTTGTGTCTTTCCTGCATTATTCCTCTAACACGACTTCTTTGTCCTTAGGGGAACTTTAGTGCACTTTGCACTCACTTTTCAGGGTCTTGGGGAGGGTTATTTTTCTAACTCTCACTATTTTCTAATAGTCCCAGCAACCCTCTACAAGGTCACATAGGTTTGGGGTCCATTCGTGGTTCGCATTCCACTTTTGGAGTATATGGTTTGTGTTGCCCCTATCCCTATGTTTCCCCATTGCATCCTATTGTAACTATACATTGTTTGCACTGTTTTCTAAGACTATACTGCATATTTTTGCTATTGTGTATATATATCTTGTGTATATTTCCTGTCCTCTCACTGAGGGTACACTCTAAGATACTTTGGCATATTGTCATAAAAATAAAGTACCTTTATTTTTAGTATAACTGTGTATTGTGTTTTCTTATGATATTGTGCATATGACACTAAGTGGTACTGTAGTAGCTTCACACGTCTCCTAGTTCAGCCTAAGCTGCTCTGCTAAGCTACCATTATCTATCAGCCTAAGCTGCTAGACACCCTATACACTAATAAGGGATAACTGGGCCTGGTGCAAGGTGCAAGTACCCCTTGGTACTCACTACAAGCCAGTCCAGCCTCCTACATTGGTTGTGCAGTGGTGGGATAAGTGCTTGAGACTACTTACCACTCTTGTCATTGTACTTTTCATAGGAGAAACATATACAAAACAAGGTCAGTGTATATACACATAGCCAAAAAGTTTTGCATTTCCTCTTTTCACTCTTTTCTAAGTGCTGAAAAGTACTTCTAAACTTTCTAAAAAGTTCTAAAAAGTTTTAAAAGTTTTTTTCTCTGTCTTTCTAAAAGCTCTGACAAACTTTTTATCTTTTACTATCACTTTAACTCTCTCTAAAAATGTCTGGCACAGGCCAAAATGTTGATCTGTCCAAACTTGCATATGACAACCTTAGCTGGAAAAGAGCAAGGAGTCCCTGTATACAGAGAGGTTTGAGTGTAGGGAAGAATCCTTCCTTGGAACTGTTACTTAACATGCTTAGAGAACAGGATAAGGCCATAGGTGCCTCATCTGTTGAAAAAGTACCTAATAGTTCTCAATCTGATTCAGGGACTCCCCCAGGAAAAGATTCAGGAAATAAACTTCCTAGCCTGCCCATTACTAGACAGTCTAGCATAGTTGGTAATGATGATGAGCCACACCATACAAATAGTGTTGTCTCACATCATAGCAAAAGCATTTATTCTCACCATACTGGTAGTAATGTTTCTGTTAACCAAGCTGTTAGGGTGGCTCCTGTAAGGGACAGGTCTCCTTCTGTTCATTCCCATCATACCTCTGTTTCTAGGAATGTCCCTCCCACCAACCCTGATGACAGAATGTTAGAGAGGGAACTCAATAAGTTGAGGGTGGAACAAACCAGACTGAAGCTTAAAAAGCAACAGCTGGATTTGGATAGACAGTCTTTTGAATTAGAGAAGGAAAGACAGAAGTTGGGTTTAGATACCCATGGTGGCAGCAGCAGTATTCCCCATAGTCATCCTGCAAAAGAGCATGATTCCAGGAATCTGCACAAGATAGTTCCCCCTTATAAGGAGGGGGATGACATTAACAAGTGGTTTGCTGCACTTGAGAGGGCCTGTGTTGTACAGGATGTCCCTCAAAGGCAGTGGGCTGCTATCCTATGGCTATCATTTAGTGGAAAAGGTAGGGATAGGCTCCTTACTGTAAAAGAAAATGATGCTAATAATTTCCAAGTTCTTAAGAATGCACTCCTGGATGGTTATGGCTTAACCACTGAACAGTACAGGATAAAGTTCAGAGAGACCAAAAAGGAGTCTTCACAAGACTGGGTTGATTTCATTGACCATTCAGTGAAGGCCTTGGAGGGGTGGTTACATGGCAGTAAAGTTACTGATTATGATAGCCTGTATAACTTAATCCTGAGAGAGCATATTCTTAATAATTGTGTGTCTGATTTGTTGCACCAGTACTTGGTGGACTCTGATCTGACCTCTCCCCAAGAATTGGGAAAGAAGGCAGACAAATGGGTCAGAACAAGAGTGAACAGAAAAGTTCATACAGGGGGTGACAAAGATGGCAACAAAAAGAAGGATGGTAAGTCTTCAGACAAGGGTGGGGACAAATCTAAAAATGAGTCTTCATCAGGCCCACTAAAACACTCTGGTGGGGGTGGTGGGTCCAAATCCTCCTTTAATCAGAACAAGGAAAAGAAACCATGATGCTATTTATGTAAAATAAAAGGCCATTGGACAACAGATCCCAGTTGTCCAAAGAAAGGCACCACTGCTCCTACCACTACAACCCCTTACTTCTACACCTAGTGTCCCTACTAATAGCAGTGGTGGTGGGAGCAAACCTACTAATAGCCAATCCAAGGGAGTAGCTGGGCTCACTTTTGGTAATTTAGTTGGGGTTGGCCTTGTTAGGGAGGCCACAGAGGCTGTGTTAGTCTCTGAGGGGGCTATTGATTTAGCCACCTTAGTTGCTTGTCCCCTTAATATGGATAAGTACAAGCAGCTACCCCTAATAAATGGTGTTGAGGATCAGGCCTACAGGGACACTGGTGCCAGTGTGACTATGGTCATAGAGAAACTGGTCCACCCTGAACAACACCTACTTGGTCACCAGTACCAAGTAACCGATGCTCACAACAACACACTTAGCCACCCCATGGCTGTTGTAAATCTCAACTGGGGGGGGGTTACTGGTCCAAAGAAAGTTGTGGTAGCTTCAGATTTACCTGTAGACTGTCTATTAGGGAATGATTTGGAGACATCAGCTTGGTCAGATGTGGAGTTGGAGGCCCATGCAGCAATGCTGGGCATCCCAGGGCATATTTTTGCTTTGACAAGGGCTCAGGCCAAAAAGCAAAAAGGACAGGGAAGCTTGGATCCTGGAACAATGGACCAAGTGCTCCCTAAAGCTAGGGCTAGTAGAAGCAAACCACTTCCTACTATCCCTCCCTCTACAGTGGATTCAACTTCTGAGGAAGAAGAATTCCCTCCCTGTGCAGAACCTGCACCAGAGGAGCTGGAAGCAGACACTGCTGAGCTTTTGGGTGAAGGGGGGCCTGCCAGAGAGGAGCTGAGTGTGGCACAGCAAACCTGTCCCACATTAGAGGGTCTCAGACAGCAAGCTGTCAAACAGGCTAATGGGGATTTCAGTGACTCTCACAGAGTTTACTGGGAGGACAACCTCTTGTACACTGAGCATAGGGATCCTAAACCTGGAGCTGCCAGGAGATTAGTGATTCCTCAGGAGTACAGAAAGTTCCTCCTAACACTGGCACATGACATTCCCCTAGCTGGACACCTGGGTCAAATGAAAACTTGGGACAGATTGGTTCCATTGTTTCATTGGCCTAGGATGTCTGAGGACACAAAGGAATTTTGTAAGTCCTGTGAAACCTGTCAAGCCAGTGGCAAGACAGGTGGCACCCCAAAGGCACCCCTTATTCCACTGCCTGTGGTTGGGGTTCCCTTTGAAAGGGTAGGGGTTGACATAGTTGGCCCCCTTGACCCTCCTACTGCTTCAGGCAATAGGTTTATCTTAGTGGTAGTGGACCATGCCACAAGATATCCTGAAGCTATTCCTTTAAGGACCACTACAGCACCTGCAGTGGCAAAGGCCCTCCTGGGAATATTTTCCAGGGTGGGCTTCCCAAAGGAAGTAGTATCAGACAGGGGAAGCAATTTCATGTCTGCATACTTAAAGGCCATGTGAAAGGAGTGTGGTGTAACGTACAAGTTCACAACACCCTATCATCCACAAACAAATGGACTGGTGGAGAGATTTAATAAAACTCTCAAAGGCATGATTATGGGTCTCCCTGAAAAACTCCGCAGGAGATGGGATATCCTTCTACCATGCCTCCTTTTTGCCTACAGGGAGGTACCCCAGAAAGGAGTGGGCTTCAGCCCCTTTGAACTTCTTTTTGGACACCCTGTTAGGGGTCCACTCACACTTGTAAAGGAGGGTTGGGAACAACCTTTAAAAGCTCCTAAGCAGGATATTGTGGATTATGTACTTGGCCTCAGATCAAGGATGGCTGAGTACATGAAAAAGGCCAGTAAAAACCTTAAGGCCAGCCAAGAGCTCCAGAAGCAATGGCATGATCAGAAGGCTGTTTTGGTTCAGTACCAGCCAGGGCAGAAAGTGTGGGTCTTGGAGCCTGTGGCCCCAAGAGCACTCCAAGATAAATGGAGTGGTCCCCACACAATTGTTGAAAAGAAGGGAGAAGTCACCTATTTAGTTGACTTAGGCACTGCCAGGAGTCCCCTTAGGGTGCTCCATGTCAACCGCCTGAAACCTTACTATGACAGGGCTGATCTCACCCTGCTCATGGCAACTGATGAGGGACAGGAAGAAGACAGTGATCCTCTACCTGATCTCTTCTCTTCCACAGAACAAGATGCTCTTGTGGAAGGTGTAGTTTTGGCTGATTGTCTTACTGCTGAGCAGAAAGATAATTGCATAAATCTCCTAGATCAATTCTCTGAACTCTTCTCTACTGTGCCAGGTACCACTTCTTGGTGTGAGCACACTATAGATACTGGAGACAGTTTACCTGTCAAAAGTAAGATCTATAGGCAGCCTGACCATGTCAGGGACTGCATAAAGCAAGAGGTCCAGAAAATGTTAGAACTAGGAGTAGTTGAGCACTCTGACAGTCCATGGGCTTCTCCTGTGGTACTGGTACCAAAACCCCATTCCAAAGATGGAAAGAAGGAAATGCGGTTTTGTGTAGACTATAGAGGTCTCAACTTGGTAACCAAAATTGATGCTCACCCTATACCCAGGGCAGATGAGCTCATAGATACACTGGCATCTGCCAAGTATCTAAGCACATTTGATTTGACTGCAGGGTATTGGCAGATCAAATTATCAGAAGATGCTAAACCTAAGACTGCATTTTCTACCATTGGAGGACATTACCAGTTTACTGTAATGCCTTTTGGTTTGAAAAATGCACCTGCCACTTTTCAGAGGTTGGTGAACACAGTCCTGCAAGGGCTGGAAGCTTTCAGTGCAGCATATTTGGACGATATAGCTGTCTTTAGCTCCAGCTGGGATGATCACCTGGTCCACCTATGGAAAGTTTTGGAGGCCCTGCAAAAGGCAGGCCTCACTATCAAGGCTTCAAAGTGCCAGATAGGGCAGGGTAAGGTGGTTTATCTGGGACACCTTGTTGGTGGGGAACAGATTGCACCACTTCAGGGGAAAATCCAAACAATTATTGATTGGGTTCCCCCTACCACTCAGACTCAGGTGAGAGCCTTCCTAGGCCTCACTGGGTATTACAGGAGGTTCATTAAGAACTATGGCTCCATTGCAGCCCCTCTTAATGACCTCACATCCAAGAAAATGCCTAAAAAGGTATTATGGACAGCAAACTGTCAGAAAGCTTTTGAGGAGCTGAAGCAGGCCATGTGCTCTGCACCTGTCCTGAAAAGCCCTTGTTACTCCAAAACATTCTATGTCCAAACTGATGCATCTGAATTAGGAGTAGGGGCAGTCCTATCACAACTTAATTCTGAGGGCCAGTATCAACCTGTTGCTTTTATTAGTAGAAGGTTGACCCCTAGAGAAAAGCGTTGGTCTGCCATTGAGAGGGAGGCCTTTGCTGTGGTCTGGGCTCTGAAGAAGTTGAGGCCATACCTGTTTGGCACTCACTTCATTGTTCAGACAGACCACAAACCTCTACTTTGGCTAAAACAAATGAAAGGTGAAAATCCTAAATTGTTGAGGTGGTCCATATCCCTACAGGGAAGGGTGTACTATACAGTGGAACATAGACCTGGGAGTAGCCACTCCAATGCAGATGGACTCTCCAGATATTTCCACTTAGACAATGAAGACTCATCAGGTCATGGCTAGTCTTTTTGTCCTTCGTTTGGGGGGGGGTTGTGTAGGAAAGTACCATCTTGCCTGGCATGTTACCCCCATTTTTCACTGTATATATGTTGTTTTAGTTGTATGTGTCACTGTGACCCTGGTAACCCAGGGCCCCAGTGCTCATAAGTGTGCCTGAATGTGTTACCTGTGTAGTGACTAACTGTCTCACTGAGGCTCTGCTAATCAGAAACTCAGTGGTTATGCTCTCTCATTTCTTTCCAAATTGTCACTAACAGGCTAGTGACCATTTTTACCAATTTACATTGGCTTACTGGAACACCCTTATAATTCCCTAGTATATGGTACTGAGGTACCCAGGGTATTGGGTTTCCAGGAGATCCCTATGGGCTGCAGCATTTCTTTTGCCACCCATAGGGAGCTCTGACAATTCTTACACAGGCCTGCCACTGCAGCCTGAGTGAAATAACGTCCACGTTATTTCACAGCCATTTTACACTGCACTTAAGTAACTTATAAGTCACCTATATGTCTAACCTTTACCTGGTAAAGGTTAGGTGCAAAGTTACTTAGTGTGAGGGCACCCTGGCACTAGCCAAGGTGCCCCCACATTGTTCAGAGCCAATTCCCTCAACTTTGTGAGTGCGGGGACACCATTACACGCGTGCACTACGTATAGGTCACTACCTATATGTAGCTTCACAATGGTAACTCCGAATATGGCCATGTAACATGTCTATGATCATGGAATTGCCCCCTCTATGCCATCCTGGCATAGTTGGCACAATCCCATGATCCCAGTGGTCTGTAGCACAGACCCTGGTACTGCCAAACTGCCCTTCCTGGGGTTTCACTGCAGCTGCTGCTGCTGCCAACCCCTCAGACAGGCAGCTGCCCTCCTGGGGTCCAGCCAGGCCTGGCCCAGGATGGCAGAACAAAGAACTTCCTCTGAGAGAGGGTGTGACACCCTCTCCCTTTGGAAAATGGTGTGAAGGCAGGGGAGGAGTAGCCTCCCCCAGCCTCTGGAAATGCTTTGTTGGGCACAGAGGTGCCCAATTCTGCATAAGCCAGTCTACACCGGTTCAGGGAACCCCTTAGCCCTGCTCTGGCGCGAAACTGGACAAAGGAAAGGGGAGTTCTCACTCCCCTGACCTGCACCTCCCCTGGGAGGTGTCCAGAGCTCCTCCAGTGTGCTCCATACCTCTGCCATCTTGGAAACAGAGGTGCTGCTGGCACACTGGACTGCTCTGAGTGGCCAGTGCCACCAGGTGACGTCAGAGACTCCTTGTGATAGGCTCCTTCAGGTGTTGCTAGCCTATCCTCTCTCCTAGGTAGCCAAACCCTCTTTTCTGGCTATTTAGGGTCTCTGTCTCTGGGGAAACTTTAGATAACGAATGCAAGAGCTCATCCGAGTTCCTCTGCATCTTTCTCTTCACCTTCTGATAAGGAATCGACTGCTGACCGCGCTGGAAGCCTGCAAACCTGCAACATAGTAGCAAAGACGACTACTGCAACTCTGTAACGCTGATCCTGCCGCCTTCTCGACTGTTTTCCTGCTTGTGCATGCTGTGGGGGTAGTCTGCCTCCTCTCTGCACCAGAAGCTCCGAAGAAATCTCCCGTGGGTCGACGGAATCTTCCCCCTGCAACCGCAGGCACCAAAAAGCTGCATTACCGGTCCCTCGGGTCTCCTCTCAGCACAACGAGCGAGGTCCCTCGAAGCCAGCGACTCTGTCCAAGTGACCCCCACAGTCCAGTGACTCTTCAGTCCAAGTTTGGTGGAGGTAAGTCCTTGCCTCACCTCGCTGGGCTGCATTTCTGGGAACCGCGACTTTGCAGCTACTCCGGCCCCTGTGCACTTCCGGCGGAAATCCTTTGTGCACAGCCAAGCCTGGGTCCACGGCACTCTAACCTGCATTGCACGACTTTCTAAGTTGGTCTCCGGCGACGTGGGACTCCTTTGTGCAACTTCGGCGAGCACCATTTCACGCATCCTCGTAGTGCCTGTTTCTGGCACTTCTCCGGGTGCTACCTGCTTCAGTGAGGGCTCTTTGTCTTGCTCGACGTCCCCTCTCTCTTCAGGTCCAATTTGCGACCTCCTGGTCCCTTTTGGGCCCCAGCAGCGTCCAAAAACGCCAAACGCACGATTTGCAACTAGCAAGGCTTGTTGGTGTCCTTTCGGCGGGAAAACACTTCTGCACAACTCTCCAACGCGAGAGGAAGCCGTCCACCAAAGGGGAATTCTCTAGCCCTTTTCGTTTCTGCAGAAACCTCAGCTTCTTCTGTCCAGTAGAAGCTTCTTTGCACCCGCAGCTGGCATTTCCTGGGCATCTGCCCATCTCCGACTTGCTTGTGACTTTTGGACTTGGTCCCCTTGTTCCACAGGTACCCTAGATTGGAAATCCACAGTTGTTGCATTGCTGGTTTGTGTCTTTCCTGCATTATTCCTCTAACACGACTTCTTTGTCCTTAGGGGAACTTTAGTGCACTTTGCACTCACTTTTCAGGGTCTTGGGGAGGGTTATTTTTCTAACTCTCACTATTTTCTAATAGTCCCAGCGACCCTCTACAAGGTCACATAGGTTTGGGGTCCATTCGTGGTTCGCATTCCACTTTTGGAGTATATGGTTTGTGTTGCCCCTATCCCTATGTTTCCCCATTGCATCCTATTGTAACTATACATTGTTTGCACTGTTTTCTAAGACTATACTGCATATTTTTGCTATTGTGTATATATATCTTGTGTATATTTCCTGTCCTCTCACTGAGGGTACACTCTAAGATACTTTGGCATATTGTCATAAAAATAAAGTACCTTTATTTTTAGTATAACTGTGTATTGTGTTTTCTTATGATATTGTGCATATGAAACTAAGTGGTACTGTAGTAGCTTCACACGTCTCCTAGTTCAGCCTAAGCTGCTCTGCTAAGCTACCATTATCTATCAGCCTAAGCTGCTAGACACCCTATACACTAATAAGGGATAACTGGGCCTGGTGCAAGGTGCAAGTACCCCTTGGTACTCACTACAAGCCAGTCCAGCCTCCTACACTTATACGATCTGATTCTGAGAGCATATTTTGAATAACTGTGTGTCTGACTTGTTGCATCAGTACTTGGTAGATTCAGATCTGACCTCTCTCCAAAAATTGGGAAAGAAGGTAGACAAAAGGGTCAGAACAAGAGTGAGCAGAAAAGCTCATACAGGGGGTGACAAGGAATGTAAGAAAGAAGGTGATAAGTCTCAGGACAAGGGTGGGGACAATCATAAAATTAAAGACTTCTCATCAGGTCCACACAACTCTTCTGGAGGTGGGAATACAACCTTTGCCTCTTCTTCCTTTTCTGCACACACTAAAATGCCTTTGTGCTATATGTGCAGAGGTAATGGTCAGAGGGCAGGGGACAAATCTTGTTTTGGTCCTTAGCCGAGCCGGATTGACGCAGCCTGACTTCCTGAGTGAATAATTGATGCAGCGCCTGGCGTGCAACAGAAAATTCGATGCATTGCCTACCGGATCGACGCAATGCCTGAGACTTCTTCCTGCACGGACAGAATTTTTCCTGCATTGTCCCTGGTTGTCCAAAGATCTCTGCATCGCAGTGAGAAACCAAGACTGCATACCGGAAATAGATGCAAAGCCCCTTGCAGCGTGGAAAGAAATGGTGCATCATCTGTGCTACGTCGAAAAATCCGACGCACACCTTATTTTTCCACGCATCTCCTCTTCTGCGGTCTCCGTGCATGGTAATTTTGATGCATACCAGGTACTTTGTGCAAACAAGAGACAACTATTGATTTCTAAGATTTAAGACTCTTTTTAAACTTGCAAAAGTGATATCTCAACTTGTGCTTATTGAATCTTTATCATTTTGACCTTAATTTAACCAGATAAATATCTTATATTTTTTTCTAAACCTGTGTGGTGTATTTTTGTGGTGTTTTCACTGTGTTACTGTATGATTTATTGCACAAATACTTTACACATTGTCTTCTAAGGTAAGCCTGACTGCTCAGTGTCAAGCTACCTGAGGGTGGGCACTGGATTGTGTGTGACTTACTCTGACTAGGATTGAGGTTCCTGTTTGGACAAAGGTGTGTACCTCTTCCAACTAGAGACCCCATTTCTAACAGGCATTATAAACGGAGCGGGAAGAAGCCTATCAGTCAAACCTTTAAGAAACCTAACAATTATTGGGGACTTAATTGAAGGGGGTTGGTCAGGTAAACAAATAAATGCTGATAGTGTAGACAGATAGCCCTTCAGTGTCGTAACTGTGCAACATTTTTGTGCCAAGCAGAGAGCAAATTGTAAAACATTGGAGAAATGGGCATTTAAAGGATCAATGTACCTCTGCTCACACCATTTAACAAAGTTGGCCCATCTACCAGCATAGACAGTTTTGATGGTGTGTAGCCTGGCCCATACTATAACATCCACCACTTCTGGGGGAGAGAAAAATAATTCATATTTCCCCATTCCATCTCTAGGCATATCTCTGCAGGCACAGGAGGTGGGGATGCAGAACCTTCCCCTGCGATTGCGAGAGTAGGTCTGCCCTATGAGGGAGACAGAGCAGAGGGCACAGCAAGAGGTAAAGTAGGTCTGTGTACCACATCCTTTTTGGCCAATCCGGGGTATTAATATGACTTGGGCCCGGTCTTGGGGAATCTTCCTCAGAACCCAAGAAATCAAAGGTATGAGAAGGAATGCGTGAAGCAGCCAGTTGCTCCAGCTCAACTGAAACGAGCCTCCCAATGCTCCTTGCATCGGAAACTGGAGGCTTCAGAAAGATTGGCAGTGCGTGTTCTTGTGAGTAACAAACAGGTCTGTCTGAAGTGTCCCTCATAACTGGAAGACGTGAGGAACCACTTCTGGATGGAGACGGCACTCATGGTTGGCTGAAAAATGCCAGCTGAGACTGTCCGCATGTACGTTGAGAACTCCAGCCAAATGGCTTCCTACTATGCAAATCCGATGGTCCTAAGCCCAGGACCAGAGTTGTAGAGCCTGTTGAGCAGATATAACCCTACTCCTCCGTGTTTGTTAATGTACAACATTACGGTAGTGCTGTCTGTCAAGACTTGTACTGACTGACCGAGAATGGAAGGGAGGAAGGCCTTTAGAGCCAGACGTAATGTCTGCAATTCCAACTAATTGATATGAAACATCTGTTCTTCTGGGGACCAAAGACCCTTGATTTCCAGATCACCCAGATGGGCTCCCCACCCTACAGTGGAAGCATCCGTTATGACTGTGGTCACCGGAGGTGGAAGACAAAACCGACTCCCCTGTGATAGGTTGTCACCCACACTCCACCATCAAAGATCCAATGCAGTGTCTCTGGAGACCGTTATTGACTCTTTAAGATCTCCGTTGTGTTGAAACCACTGCTTGCAGCGGCACCATTGGAGAGCCCTCATGTGCCAATGTGCGTGAGTGACCAACAGAATACAGGAAGTGAACAGACCAAGCAAGCGTAGGATTTTTAGGACTGGAACAACCGCTCCTTTCTGAAACATTGGAATCATAGCCTGAATGCCCCAAATCCTCTGAGGTGGAGGGTATGCATGATTAATTGTTGTGTCCAGTACTGCCCCTATGAACAGGAGGCAATGAGAGGCCTCCAGGTGGAACTTGGGCATTTTTAACGAAAAGCCCAGGTTGAACAACAACTGGTTTGTCAGCTGTAAATGAGGCAGAACCAGGTCTGGCGACTCGGGCTTTGAGCAGCCAATCATCCAAGTAAGGGAATACAGATATTATCCTCCTTCTGAGCTGCACTGCAATCACTGCCATCACCTTTGTGAAGAATTGAGGTGTGGAAGTAAGATCAAAAGGAAGGACCGCAAACTGATAATGCTACCATGAACTGGAGATACTTCCTGTGTGACTGCAGAATGGGGATATGAAAATACATGTCCTGCAAGTTGATAGAAATGATCCAGTCTTCCCTGTCCAATGCAAGAAGCACCTGAGCTAGGGTCAGCATTTTGAATGTTTCCTGTTTGAGGAACCAATTCAAAATCCTCAGATCCAGGATGGGCCTCAAATGACCATCTTTCTTTGTGATTAGGAAATATCTTGAATAACAACCCTGATCCTTTTCCTGCTACAGAACCAACTTCACTGCACCCTTTGAAAGCAGATTTTGTACCTCCTGCTGAAGCAATAGCAGATGATCCTCTGAACAACAAGTTTGCTGGGGAGGAAAGGGAGGAGGAAACTCCTGAAAGGGAAGGGCATAGCCATTTCCTACAATGCTTAACACCCAAGAGCCTGATGTTATTGACTTCCACTCTTGAAGAAAATTAACTACCTCCCCCCTATGGGAAACACATGCTGCTGAAAGGAGAGAGAGCTAGGGCTGCTTTCCTGAAAGGTTCCCAGCAGAGAAAGAAGTGGAGGAGGAGGAAGGTTGCTGGGCGGCTCCATGTTTCATAAGTCTAGACCCGACTTGTGTAGGACCTATATAAGGGGTTGGCTCTGGAACTCTTGCCTCCCAAGAAAAAAGGAGCTGTGGCTAAACCCCCTACACCTACAGAACAGTCTATAGGTAGAGGAGAGTGACTGAAGAACTAAAGACTTAGTTGTGGCCATGCTCTCCTTGAACCTTTCTAGAGCTGAGCCTTCTCTCCAAACATTCTGGACCTGTAAAAAGGGAGATCTGCCAAGGTGGACGGTACCCTAAGCCTTGCATGCCTTCTGCTAGCCACCAATGTATCCTTGGCTCTGGCAACCGAGGTCTGCAGTGTCCAACCCGATTGGAAGACCTACTTAGCCATTGGCTGACTAGCCTGCAGCAGTTCCTTTAAATATTCTTGCACATCTTGCGGCAGATTGGGAGCCACCTCCTTAGCTGAGTCCATCAATGCATGGCTATATCTGCCCAACACATATGAAGCATTAACCGATTTTCAAAGCCATCCTACACAGTGCAAAAACCTCCTAAGCAGACTGTTCCATGTGTTTCGATTCCCTATCTGCAGGAGTCATAGGGAAGGAACCAGGAGCCCGTTTTGAAGAACAAGAAGCCTGGACTACCAGACTTTCAGGTGTTGGATGTTGACTAAGGAATTGCGGGTCACCTGGTGCTGCCCTATACCTTCTGGCAATTACTTTGAAAACAGCTAGAGTAGGCAAAGGTTTCCACGAAAAATCCAGACCCGGCTCAGACAAAGCCTTGTTAAACGGTAGCAAAGGTTCTTATGTAGCAGAGGAGGAGTGGAGATCCTCAGTCAGGATGCTGGACTTCAGCTCTGATGTGGGTAATGGCAATTCCAAAAGGTCGGCAGTCTTACTGATCACAACATGATAATTAGTAACCTCTGGAGGCGGAATACCCCCAGGTGATAACAACTCCCACTCAGGAGAAGTGTCCAGTCCGCTTGCCACCTCAATACTCTCAAAGCCATGAGAATGCAAAGGGATCTCTCCTTCCTCTAAATCTTGTTGCTCCTCCAGATATTGCTCCTTTCCAAGAACCTCAAGGCCTCCCTTCTAGATCTTAATTTAGATTCCAATTGCTGAGTTGGTAAAGAGTATGCAGATGTCGAGGATGTTTGTTGTGGTGCCGGTGGAGCTGGGGCCGGCACCGGGATTTTACTCTGGGTAGGAGTTGAGTGACTTGATGCCAGATGAATATTATCCGACATTGGTATTGGCACCGGAGGCACTGTCATCCCCAAAGGTTATGCTGTGGGCAAAAATACATAAAAGAAGCCTGTTTATATGGCACCAGGAAGCCAAGACTAACGGACCCAGGGGCCCACTGACGCACCAACAGGAGTCATTAGCCGGTCAAAAATGCTGAACATAGCATTTAAAAAGGCAGATGGATCTGCCCAGGAGTCAGAAAGGCTGGATATTCTTGTTGAGGCTGGACCTGACTTGACTCTCGCACCTCAATCTCCTAGTTTGGTGGAGTAATAAGAGAGAACTGAGCTGCAGGACTTGTGGGTGATGCAGAGATCTCAACCAAAGATGCGCCGGTGACATCTCTGGCGGTTGTGGAGGAGAAAGGGTGGGGCTCAGCCCCCAGGTCGAACAGTGCAGAGACTTAGAAGCTGGTGACAAGGACCACGGGCTAGCATCTAGGGAAGAGTGACTTAGAGAGGTATGGCAATGCCGCTTCTTATGTGATCTCGAAGACCTATGGAAAGACAACTCGTCTTGAGGCCTGGATCTTCAAGGGAACCTCCTTTTTGGCCTTTGCCAGTGTAGGCCTTGTGCCAGGTCCAGTTATCCCTTATTAGTGTAGAAGAGGTGTTTCTAGCAGCTTAGAGTGATAGAAGGTAGCTATGGCAAAGCAGCTTAAGCTGAACTAGGAGACATGTAAAGCTCCTACTATACCACTGGTGTCATATGCACAACATCATAAGAAAACACAATACACAGAATTACTAAAAATAAAGGTACTTTATTTTTATGACAATATGCCAAAAGTATATCAGTGAGTACCCTCATTATGAGGATAATATATATACACAAGATATATGTACACAAACCAAAATTAGATAAGTAATAGCAAGAAAAGTAATGCAAGCAGTGTAGAATTACAGTAGATTGCAATAGGAGCACATAGGTATAGGGGCAACACAAACCATGTACTCCAAAAGTGGAATGCGAACCACGGATGAACCCCAACCCTATGTGAGCTTGTAGAGGGTCGCAGGGAATGTAAGGAAACAGTGAGGGTTAGAAAAATAGCCCACCCCAAGACCCTGAAAAGTAGGTGTAAAGTGCACCTACTACCCCCAGAGAGCACAGAAGTCATGATAGGGGGATTCTGCAGGAAGAACAAACACCAGCAATGCAACAACAGTGGATTTCCAGACCTGAGTACCTGTAAGACAAGGGGACCAAGTCCAATAGTCGCGACAGTGTTGAGAGCGGGCAGAGGCCCAGGAAATGCCAGCTGACGGTGCAAAGAAGCTGCCACCGGAGGGAAGAAGCTTTGTGTTCTGCAAGAACGAAGAGGACTAGGAACTTCCCCTTTGGAGGATGGATGTCCCACGTCGCGAAGAAGCTTGCAGAGGTGTTCCCACGCAGAAAAACTGCAAACAAGCCCTGCTAGCTGCAAGGGTCGCGGTTAGGGTTTTTGGATGCTGCTGTGGCCCAGGAGAAACCAGGATGTCGCCACTTGGATGAGGAGACAGAGGGGGCACCCAGCAAGTCAGGGAGCCCTCACAGAAGCAGGCAGCACCGGCAGAAGTACTGGATCAGGCACTTAGAAGAGGAGTGAACCGGAGTCCACCCGAAGTCAGAAAAGGGAGTCCCACGACACCGGAGGACAACTCAGAAGGTTGTGCACTGCAGTTTAGAGTGTCGGGGACCCAGGCTTGGCTGTGCACAAAGGAAATCCTGGAAGAGTGCACAGGAGCCAGAGCAGCTGCAAATAACGCGGTACCCAGCAATGCAGTCTAGCGTGGGGAGGCAAGGACTTACCTCCACCAAACTTGGACTGAAGAGTCACTGGACTATGGGAGTCACTTGGACAGAGTTGCTGAGTTCCAGGGACCACGCTCGTTGTGCTGAGAGGGGACCCAGAGGACCGGTGATGCAGTCTTTTGTTGCCTGCGGTTGCAGGGGGAAGATTCCGTCGACCCACAGGAGATTTCTTCAGAGCTCCTGGTGCAAGAAGGAGGCAGGCTACCCCCAGAGCATGCACCACCAGGAAACAGGCGAGAAAGACAGCAGGATGAAGCGATACAAGGTTGCAGTAGTTGTCTTTGCTACTTTGCTGCAGTTTTGCAGGTGTCCTGAGCAGTTAGCGGTCGATCCTTTGACAGAAGGTGAAGAGGGAGATGCAGGGTGTAGGAGGCTGGACTGGCTTGTAGTGAGTACCAAGGGGTACTTGCACCTTGCACCAGGCCCAGTTATCCCTTATTAGTGTATAGGGTGTCTAGCAGCTTAGGCTGATAGATAATGGTAGCTTAGCAGAGCAGCTTAGGCTGAACTAGGAGACGTGTGAAGCTACTACAGTACCACTTAGTGTCATATGCACAATATCATAAGAAAACACAATACACAGTTATACTAAAAATAAAGGTACTTTATTTTTATGATAATATGCCAAAGTATCTTAGAGTGTACCCTCAGTGAGAGGATAGGAAATATACACAAGATATATATACACAACAGCAAAAATATGCAGTATAGTCTTAGAAAACAGTGCAAACAATGTTTAGTTACAATAGGATGCAATGGGGACACATAGGGATAGGGGCAACACAAACCATATACTCCAAAAGTGGAATGCGAACCACGAATGGACCCCAAACCTATGTGATCTTGTAGAGGGTCGCTGGGACTATTAGAAAATAGTGAGAGTTAGAAAAATAACCCTCCCCAAGACCCTGAAAAGTGAGTGCAAAGTGCACTAAAGTTCCCCTAAGGATAAAGAAGTCGTGTTAGAGGAATAATGCAGGAAAGACACAAACCAACAATGCAACGATGGATTTCCAATCTAGGGTACCTGTGGAACAAGGGGACCAAGTCCAAAAGTCACAAGCAAGTCGGAGATGGGCAGATGCCCAGGAAATGCCAGCTGTGGGTGCAAAGAAGCTTCTACTGGACAGAAGAAGCTAAGGTTTCTGCAAGAACTAAAAGGGCTAGAGAATTCCCCTTTGGTGGACGGATCCCACTCGCCGTGAAAAGTTGTGCAGAAGTGTTTTCCCGCCAAAAGAATGGCAACAAGCCTTGCTAGCTGCAAATCGTGCGATTAGCATTTTTGGACGCTGCTGTGGCCCAGGAGGGACCAGGAGGTCGCAAATTGGACCAGGAGGTAGAGGGGACGTCGAGCAAAACAAGAAGCCCTCTTAGCAGCAGGTAGCACCCGGAGAAGTGCCAGAAACAGGCACTACAAGGATGCGTGAAACGGTGCTCACCCGAAGTTACACAAAGGAGTCCCACGTCGCCGGAGACCAACTTAGAAAGTCGTGCAATGCAGGTTAGAGTGCCGTGGACCCAGGCTTGGCTGTGCACAAAGGATTTCCGCCGGAAGTGCACAGGGGCCGGAGTAGCTGCAAAAGTCGTGGTTCCCAGCAACGCAGTCTAGCGAGGTGAGGCAAACTGATGCATCTGAATTAGGAGTAGGGGCAGTCCTATCACAACTTAATTCTGAGGTCCAAGATCAACCTGTTGCTTTTATTAGTAGGAGGTTGACCCCTAGAGAAAAGCGTTGGTCTGCCATTGAGAGGGAGGCCTTTGCTGTGGTCTGGGCACTGAAGAAGTTGAGGCCATACCTGTTTGGCACTCACTTCATTGTTCAGACAGACCACAAACCTCTACTTTGGCTAAAACAAATGAAAGGTCTCATCAGGTCATGGCTAGTCTTATTGTCCTTCGTTTGGGGGGGGGGTTGTGTAGGAAAGTACCATCTTGCCTGGCATGTTACCCCCATTTTTCACTGTATATATGTTGTTTTAGTTGTATGTGTCACTGGGACCCTGCCAGCCAGGGCCCCAGTGCTCATAAGTGTGCCTGAATGTGTTACCTCTGTAGTGACTAACTGTCTCACTGAGGCTCTGCTATTCAGAACCTCAATGGTTATGCTCTCTCATTTCTTTCAAATTGTCACTAACAGGCTAGTGACCAATTTTACCAATTTACATTGGCTTACTGGAACACCCTTATAATTCCCTAGTATATGGTACTGAGGTACCCAGGGTATTGGGGTTCCAGGAGATCCCTATGGGCTGCAGCATTTCTTTTGCCACCCATAGGGAGCTCTGACAATTCTTACACAGGCCTGTGTGAGAAAGTAGCCTCTTTCTAGCCTTGTTACCCCCACTTTTGGCCTGTTTGTGAGTGTATGTCAGGGTGTTTGTCACTGTTTTCACTGTCTCACTGGGATCCTGATAGCCAGGCCCCAGTGCTCATAGTGAAAACACTATGGTTTCAGTATGGTTGTTATGTGTCACTGGGATCCTGCTGGTCAGGACCCCAGTGCTCATAGGTTTGTGGCCTATATGTATGTGTCACTGGGACCCTGTCACACAGGGCCCCAGTGCTCATAGGTGTGCATGTACATGTTCCCTGTGTGGTGCCTAACTGTCTCACTGAGGCTCTGCTAACCAGAACCTCAGTGGTTATGCTCTCTCATTACTTTCAAATTGTCACTAACAGGCTAGTGACCATTTTTACCAATTTACATTGGCTTACTGGAACACCCTTATAATTCCCTAGTATATGGTACTGAGGTACCCAGGGTATTGGGGTTCCAGGAGATCCCTATGGGCTGCAGCATTTCTTTTGCCACCCATAGGGAGCTCTGACAATTCTTACACAGGCCTGCCACTGCAGCCTGAGTGAAATAACGTCCACGTTATTTCACAGCCATTTTACACTGCACTTAAGTAACTTATAAGTCACCTATATGTCTAACCTTTACCTGGTAAAGGTTGGGTGCAAAGTTACTTAGTGTGAGGGCACCCTGGCACTAGCCAAGGTGCCCCCACATTGTTCAGAGCCAATTCCCTGAACTTTGTGAGTACGGGGACACCATTACACGCGTGCACTACATATAGGTCACTACCTATATGTAGCTTCACCATGGTAACTCCGAATATGGCCATGTAACATGTCTATGATCATGGAATTGCCCCCTCTATGCCATCCTGGCATTGTTGGTACACTTCCATGATCCCAGTGGTCTGTAGCACAGACCCTGGTACTGCCAGACTGCCCTTCCTGGGGTTTCACTGCAGCTGCTGCTGCTGCCAACCCCTCAGACAGGCAGCTGCCCTCCTGGGGTCCAGCCAGGCCTGGCCCAGGATGGCAGAACAAAGAACTTCCTCTGAGAGAGGGTGTGACACCCTCTCCCTTTGGAAAATGGTGTGAAGGCAGGGGAGGAGTAGCCTCCCCCAGCCTCTGGAAATGCTTTGTTGGGCACAGATGTGCCCAATTCTGCATAAGCCAGTCTACACCGGTTCAGGGACCCCTTAGCCCCTGCTCTGGCGCGAAACTGGACAAAGGAAAGGGGAGTGACCACTCCCCTGACCTGCACCTCCCCTGGGAGGTGTCCAGAGCTCCTCCAGTGTGCTCCAGACCTCTGCCATCTTGGAAACAGAGGTGCTGCTGGCACACTGGACTGCTCTGAGTGGCCAGTGCCACCAGGTGACGTCAGAGACTCCTGCTGATAGGCTCCTTCAGGTGTTAGTAGCCTTTCCTCTCTCCTAGGTAGCCAAACCCTCTTTTCTGGCTATTTAGGGTCTCTGTCTCTGGGGAAACTTTAGATAACGAATGCATGAGCTCAGCCGAGTTCCTCTGCATCTCCCTCTTCACCTTCTGATAAGGAATCGACCGCTGACCGCGCTGGAAGCCTGCAAACCTGCAACATAGTAGCAAAGACGACTACTGCAACTCTGTAACGCTGATCCTGCCGCCTTCTCGACTGTTTTCCTGCTTGTGCATGCTGTGGGGGTAGTCTGCCTCCTCTCTGCACCAGAAGCTCCGAAGAAATCTCCCGTGGGTCGACGGAATCTTCCCCCTGCAACCGCAGGCACCAAAAAGCTGCATTACCGGTCCCTTGGGTCTCCTCTCAGCACGACGAGCGAGGTCCCTCGAATCCAGCGACACCGTCCAAGTGACCCCCACAGTCCAGTGACTCTTCAGTCCAAGTTTGGTGGAGGTAAGTCCTTGCCTCACCTCGCTGGGCTGCATTGCTGGGAACCGCGACTTTGCAAGCTACTCCGGCCCCTGTGCACTTCCGGCGGAAATCCTTCGTGCACAGCCAAGCCTGGGTCCACGGCACTCTAACCTGTATTGCACGACTTTCTAAGTTGGTCTCCGGCGACGTGGGACTCCTTTGTGCAACTTCGACGAGCACCGTTTCACGCATCCTCGTAGTGCCTGTTTCTGGCACTTCTCCGGGTGCTACCTGCTTCAGTGAGGGCTCTTTGTCTTGCGCGACGTCTCCTCTCTCTGCAGGTCCAATTTGCGACCTCCTGGTCCCTCCTGGGCCCCTGCAGCATCCAAAAACGCCAAACGCATGATTTGCGTGTAGCAAGGCTTGTTTGCGTCCATCCGGCGGGAAAACACTTTTGCACGACTCTCCAAGGCGTGGGGGATCCATCCTCCAAAGGGGAAGTCTCTAGCCCTTGTCGTTCTTGCAGTATTCACAGTTCTTCAGCCTAGTAAGAGCTTCTTTGCACCAACCGCTGGCATTTCTTGGGCATCTGCCCATCTCCGAGCTGCTTGTGACTTTTGGACTTGGTCCCCTTGTTCCAAAGGTACCCTCAGTCAGGAATCCATCGTTGTTGCATTGCTGATTTGTGTTTTCCTTTTATTTTCCCTCTAACACGACTATTTTGTCCTTAGGGGAACTTTAGTGCACTTTGCACTCACTTTTCAGGGTCTTGGGGAGGGTTATTTTTCTAACTCTCACTATTTTCTAATAGTCCCAGCGACCCTCTACAAGGTCACATAGGTTTGGGGTCCATTCGTGGTTCGCATTCCACTTCTGGAGTATATGGTTTGTGTTGCCCCTACCCCTATGTTTCCCCATTGCATCCTATTGTAACTATACATTGTTTGCACTGTTTTCTAAGACTATACTGCATATTTTTGCTATTGTGTATATATATCTTGTGTATATTTCCTATCCTCTCACTGAGGGTACACTCTAAGATACTTTGGCATATTGTCATAAAAATAAAGTACCTTTATTTTTAGTATAATTGTGTATTGTGTTTTCTTATGATATTGTGCATATGACACTTAGGGCCTGATTCTAACTTTGGAGGACGGTGTTAAACCGTCCCAAAAGTGGCGGATATACCACCTACCGTATTACGAGTCCATTATATCCTATGGAACTCGTAATACGGTAGGTGGTATATCTGCCACTTTTGGGACGGTTTAACACCGTCCTCCAAAGTTAGAATCAGGCCCTAAGTGGTACTGTAGTAGCTTCACACGTCTCCTAGTTCAGCCTAAGCTGCTCTGCTAAGCTACCATTATCTATCAGCCTAAGCTGCTAGACACCCTATACACTAATAAGGGATAACTGGGCCTGGTGCAAGGTGCAAGTACCCCTTGGTACTCACTACAAGCCAGTCCAGCCTCCTACATTGGTTGTGCAGTGGTGGGATAAGTGCTTGAGACTACTTACCACTCTTGTCATTGTACTTTTCATAAGAGAAAAATATACAAAACAAGGTCAGTGTATATACACATAGCCAAAAAGTTTTGCATTTCCTCTTTTCACTCTTTTCTAAGTGCTGAAAAATACTCCTAAACTTTCAAAAAGTTCTTAAAAGTTTAAAAAGTTTTTTTCTGTCTTTCCAAAAAGTTCTGAAAACTTTTTTCTCTTTTTCTATCACTTTAACTCTCTCAAAAAAATGTCTGGCACAGGCAAAAATGTTGAACTGTCCAAACTTGCATATGATCACCTTAGCTGGAAAGGAGCAAGGAGTCTCTGCATAGAGAGAGGTTTGAGTGTAGGGAAGAATCCTTCCTTAGAACTGTTAATTAACATGCTTAGAGTACAGGATAAGGCCATGAGTGCCAAATCTGGTGAAAAAGTAGCTAATGGTTCTCAATCTGATCCAGGGACTCCCCCAGGAAAAGGTTCAGGAAAGAAACTTCTCAGCCTGCCCATCACTAGACAGTCTAGCATAGTTGGTACAGAGGTTGAATCACACCATACTGATGGTGTGCTCTCACATTATACTGGTAGCCAAGCTGTTAGGGTGCCCTCTGTAAGGGACAGGTCTCCTTCTGTTCATTCCCATCATACCTCTGTATCTAGAAATGTCCCTCCCACCCACCCTGATGACAGATTGTTAGAAAGGGAGCTCAATAGATTGAGAGTGGAACAAACCAGACTGAAGCTCAAGAAGCAACAGCTGGATTTGGATAGACAGTCTTTAGAATTAGAGAAGGAAAGACAGAAGTTGGGTTTAGATACCCATGGTGGCAGCAGCAGTATTCCCCATAGTCATCCTGCAAAAGAGCATGATTCCAGGAATCTGCACAAGATAGTTCCCCCTTATAAGGAGGGGGATGACATTAACAAGTGGTTTGCTGCACTTGAGAGGGCCTGTGCTGTACAGGATGTCCCTCAAAGGCAGTGGGCTGCTATCCTATGGCTATCATTTAGTGGAAAGGGTAGGGATAGACTCCTTACTGTGAAAGAAAGTGATGCCAATAATTTTACAGTTCTTAAGAATGCACTCCTGGATGGTTATGGCTTAACCACTGAACAGTACAGGATAAAGTTCAGAGAGACCAAAAAGGAGTCTTCACAAGACTGGGTTGATTTCATTGACCATTCAGTGAAGGCCTTGGAGGGGTGGTTACATGGCAGTAAAGTTACTGATTATGAAAGCCTGTATAACACAATCCTGAGAGAGCATATACTTAATAATTGTGTGTCTGATTTGTTGCACCAGTACCTGGTAGACTCTGATCTGACCTCTCCCCAAGAATTGGGAAAGAAGGCAGACAAATGGGTCAGAACAAGGGTGAACAGAAAAGTTCATACAGGGGGTGACAAAGATGGCAATAAGAAGAAAGATGGTGAAAAATCTCAAGATAAGCATGGGGATAAGGGTAAAACCAAAGATCCCACTTCAAATCTTAAACACTCTTCAGAGGGTGGGGATAAAACTAATTCTTCCTCTTCATCTCAACCTGCACACATTAAAAAGCCTTGGTGCTTTGTGTGTAAAAACAGAGGCCATAGGCCAGGGGATAAGTCCTGTCCAGGTAAACCCCCTGAGCCTACCACCACGAATACATCAAGCTCTAGTGCCCCTAGCAGTAGTGGTACTAGTGGTGGGACTGCTGGCAACAGTCAAGCAAAGGGTGTAGTTGGGTTCACTTATGGGTCCATAGTGGAAACTGATGTAATCAGTCCCAAGACAGTTTCTGTCAAACCTAGTGGCATTGGCCTTGCCACACTGGATGCTTGTCCCCTTACAATGGATAATTAAAGGCAGACAGTTTCAATAAATGGTGTTGAGGCCTTGGCCTACAGGGACACAGGTGCCAGTTTCACTTTGGTGACTGAAAACCTAGTGCACCCTGATCAACACATCATTGGACAACAGTATAAGATTATTGATGTCCATAACTCCACTAAGTTTCTTCCCTTAGCTATAATTCAGTTTAGTTGGGGTGGAGTTACTGGCCCTAAGCAGGTGGTGGTATCACCTAGCTTACCTGTAGACTGTCTCTTAGGTAATGACCTAGAGGCCTCAGGTTGGGCTGATGTAGAGTTTTATGCCCATGCAGCCATGCTGGGCATCCCTGAGGAATTGTTCCCTCTCATTTCAAGTGAAATGAAAAAGCAAAGGAGAGAAGGTCTCAAAACTCAGGATCCCTCTCCATCAACAGGTAAAAAGGGTATCACAGTATCCCCTAACCACCCTACCATTCAGGATCCTATTCCTGTGGTGGGAGAAACCTCTCCTGGGGTGGCACCTGTTCCAAGGGAATCATCAGCTGGCAAAGCTGGACTCCCTGAGGTGGAAGTACCTCTCTGTGGGATAACTAACATTGGTGAGAAAAACAGCACCATTTTAGTTAACATGGAGCATCCCTCCAACCCTCCCAGAGAAACTTTAGTGCAGAAACCCTGCACTACCTCACAACACTTAGGACAGCATCCCTGCCCTAGTGTGGAGCTCATAGGACAGCATCCCTGCCCTGCTCCAACTCAAGAGAAACAGCATCCCTGTTCTCTCTTCCAGCCAGATGGACAAAGTTTTTGCCCAGCTATGGCTTTTCTGAGACAGCATCCCTGTCTGGCATTTCCATCACTACAAATAGGTTCAGTGGACAATTCCCACTGCTCTAAACTAAAACTTACTGATAGAAACTCTGAAAATACATCTTCACATTGTTGCTTAGCTAAAAAACTTCAAACAGGGTGGTTTACATCCCCACAGGGAAGTAACCATATAGTGGATGATAAAGGGAGTAACCAGTCTATTGCAGAGCTACTCTCTACTTATCACCACTTAGACAATAAAGTCTCAACTGGCCAAGGTTAGCCTTATTGTCCTTCGTTTGGGGGGGGGTTGTGTGAGAAGGTAGCCTCTTTCTAGCCTTGTTACCCCCACTTTTGGCCTGTTTGTGAGTGTATGTCAGGGTGTTTTGTCACTGTTTTCACTGTCTCACTGGGATCCTGATAGCCAGGCGTCAGTGCTCATAGTGAAAACACTATGCGGGTCATTCCGACCCTGGCGGTCGGTGGCCGCCAGGGCCACCGACCACGGGAGCACCGCCGACAGGCTGGCGGTGCTCCTACGAGCATTCTGACCGCGGCGGTTTAGCCGCGGTCAGACGCGGAAAGCCAGCGGTCTCCCGCTGACTTTCCGCCGCTCGTAGGAATCCTCCATGGCTGCGGAGCGCGCTCCGCAGCCATGCAGGATTCCGACTCCCCCTCCCGCCATCCAGTTCCTGGCGGTTCTCCCGCCGGGAACCGGATGGCGGGAGGGGGAGTCACGGGGCCCCTGGGGGCCCCTGCCGTGCCCATGCCTATGGCATGGGCACGGCAGGGGCCCCCGTAAGAGGGCCCCTAAAAGTATTTCAGTGTCTGCAAAGCAGACACTGAAATACGCGACGGGTGCAACTGCACCCGTCGCACCTTCCCACTCCGCCGGCTCTATTACGAGCCGGCGTCATCGTGGGAAGGGAGTTTTCCCCTGGGCTGGCGGGCGGTCTTGCGAAGACCGCCCGCCAGCCCAGGGGAAAACTCGGAATACCCTCCGCGGTCTTTCGACCGCGGAGCGGTATTTCGGAGGGGGGAAGTCTGGCGGGCGGCCTCCGCTGCCCGTCAGACTCAGAATTAGGCCCTATGTTTTCAGTATGTTTGTTATGTGTCACTGGGATCCTGCTGGTCAGGACCCCAGTGCTCATAGGTTTGTGGCCTATATGTTTGTGTCACTGGGACCCTGTCACACAGGGCCCCAGTGCTCATAGGTGTGCATGTATATGTTCCCTGTGTGGTGCCTAACTGTCTCACTGAGGCTCTGCTAACCAGAACCTCAGTGGTTATGCTCTCTCATTACTTTCAAATTGTCACTAACAGGCTAGTGACCAATTTTACCAATTTACATTGGCTTACTGGAACACCCTTATAATTCCCTAGTATATGGTACTGAGGTACCGAGGGTATTGGGTTCCAGGAGATCCCTATGGGCTGCAGCATTTCTTGTGCCACCCATAGGGAGCTCTGACAATTCTTACACAGGCCTGCAACTGCAGCCTGAGTGAAATAACGTCCACGTTATTTCACAGCCATTTTACACTGCACTTAAGTAACTTATAAGTCACCTATATGTCTAACCTTTACCTGGTAAAGGTTGGGTGCAAAGTTACTTAGTGTGAGGGCACCCTGGCACTAGCCAAGGTGCCCCCACATTGTTCAGAGCCAATTCCCTGAACTTTGTGAGTGCGGGGACACCATTACACGCGTGCACTACATATAGGTCACTACCTATATGTAGCTTCACCATGGTAACTCCGAATATGGCCATGTAACATGTCTATGATCATGGAATTGCCCCCTCTATGCCATCCTGGCATTGTTGGTACACTTCCATGATCCCAGTGGTCTGTAGCACAGACCCTGGTACTGCCAGACTGCCCTTCCTGGGGTTTCACTGCAGCTGCTGCTGCTGCCAACCCCTCAGACAGGCAGCTGCCCTCCTGGGGTCCAGCCAGGCCTGGCCCAGGATGGCAGAACAAAGAACTTCCTCTGAGAGAGGGTGTGACACCCTCTCCCTTTGGAAAATGGTGTGAAGGCAGGAGAGGAGTAGCCTCCCCCAGCCTCTGGAAATGCTTTGTTGGGCACAGATGTGCCCAATTCTGCATAAGCCAGTCTACACCGGTTCAGGGACCCCTTAGCCCCTGCTCTGGCGCGAAACTGGACAAAGGAAAGGGGAGTGACCACTCCCCTGACCTGCACCTCCCCTGGGAGGTGTCCAGAGCTCCTCCAGTGTGCTCCAGACCTCTGCCATCTTGGAAACAGAGGTGCTGCTGGCACACTGGACTGCTCTGAGTGGCCAGTGCCACCAGGTGACGTCAGAGACTCCTGCTGATAGGCTCCTTCAGGTGTTAGTAGCCTTTCCTCTCTCCTAGGTAGCCAAACCCTCTTTTCTGGCTATTTAGGGTCTCTGTCTCTGGGGAAACTTTAGATAACGAATGCATGAGCTCAGCCGAGTTCCTCTGCATCTCCCTCTTCACCTTCTGATAAGGAATCGACCGCTGACCGCGCTGGAAGCCTGCAAACCTGCAACATAGTAGCAAAGACGACTACTGCAACTCTGTAACGCTGATCCTGCCGCCTTCTCGACTGTTTTCCTGCTTGTGCATGCTGTGGGGGTAGTCTGCCTCCTCTCTGCACCAGAAGCTCCGAAGAAATCTCCCGTGGGTCGACGGAATCTTCCCCCTGCAACCGCAGGCACCAAAAAGCTGCATTACCGGTCCCTTGGGTCTCCTCTCAGCACGACGAGCGAGGTCCCTCGAATCCAGCGACACCGTCCAAGTGACCCCCACAGTCCAGTGACTCTTCAGCCCAAGTTTGGTGGAGGTAAGTCCTTGCCTCACCTCGCTGGGCTGCATTGCTGGGAAACGCGACTTTGCAAGCTACTCCGGCCCCTGTGCACTTCCGGTGGAAATCCTTCGTGCACAGCCAAGCCTGGGTCCACGGCACTCTAACCTGCATTGCACGACTTTCTAAGTTGGTCTCCGGCGACGTGGGACTCCTTTGTGCAACTTCGGCGAGCACCCTTTCACGCATCCTCGTAGTGCCTGTTTCTGGCACTTCTCTGGGTGCTACCTGCTTTAGTGAGGGCTCTTTGTCTTGCTCGACGTCCCCTCTCTCTGCAGGTCCAATTTGCGACCTCCTGGTCCCTCCTGGGCCCCAGCAGCGTCCAAAAACGCCAAACACATGATTTGCGTGTAGCAAGGCTTGTTGGCGTCCATCCGGCGGGAAAACACTTCTGCACGACTCACCAAGGCGTGCTGGATCCATCCTCCAAAGGGGAAGTCTCTAGCCCTTGTCGTTCCTGCAGTATTCACAGTTCTTCAGCCTAGTAAGAGCTTCTTTGCACCAACCGCTGGCATTTCTTGGGCATCTGCCCATCTCCGAGCTGCTTGTGACTTTTGGACTTGGTCCCCTTGTTCCACAGGTACCCTCAGTCAGGAATCCATCGTTGTTGCATTGCTGATTTGTGTTTTCCTTGCATTTTCCCTCTAACACGACTATTTTGTCCTTAGGGGAACTTTAGTGCACTTTGCACTCACTTTTCAGGGTCTTGGGGAGGGTTATTTTTCTAACTCTCACTATTTTCTAATAGTCCCAGCGACCCTCTACAAGGTCACATAGGTTTGGGGTCCATTCGTGGTTCGCATTCCACTTCTGGAGTATATGGTTTGTGTTGCCCCTACCCCTATGTTTCCCCATTGCATCCTATTGTAACTATACATTGTTTGCACTGTTTTCTAAGACTATACTGCATATTTTTGCTATTGTGTATATATATCTTGTGTATATTTCCTATCCTCTCACTGAGGGTACACTCTAAGATACTTTGGCATATTGTCATAAAAATAAAGTACCTTTATTTTTAGTATAATTGTGTATTGTGTTTTCTTATGATATTGTGCATATGACACTAAGTGGTACTGTAGTAGCTTCACACGTCTCCTAGTTCAGCCTAAGCTGCTCTGCTAAGCTACCATTATCTATCAGCCTAAGCTGCTAGACACCCTATACACTAATAAGGGATAACTGGGCCTGGTGCAAGGTGCAAGTACCCCTTGGTACTCACTACAAGCCAGTCCAGCCTCCTACACCACAGGCTCCAAGACCCACACTTTCTGCCCTGGTTGGTACTGAACCAAAACAGCCTTCTGATCATGCCATTGCTTCTGGAGCTCTTGGCTGGCCTGAAGGTTTTTACTGGCCTTTTTCATGTACTCAGCCATCCTTGATCTGAGGCCAAGTACATAATCCACAATATCCTGCTTAGGAGCTTTTAAAGGTTGTTCCCAACCCTCCTTTACAAGTGTGAGTGGACCCCTAACAGGGTGTCCAAAAAGATGTTCAAAGGGGCTGAAGCCCACTCCTTTCTGGGGTACCTCCCTGTAGGCAAAAAGGAGGCATGGTAGAAGGATATCCCATCTCCTGCGGAGTTTTTCAGGGAGTCCCATAATCATGCCTTTGAGAGTTTTATTAAATCTCTCCACCAGTCCATTTGTTTGTGGATGATAGGGTGTTGTGAACTTGTAAGTTACACCACACTCCTTCCACATGGCCTTTAAGTATGCAGACATGAAATTGCTTCCTCTGTCTGATACTACTTCCTTTGGGAAGCCCACCCTGGAAAATATTCCCAGGAGGGCCTTTGCCACTGCAGGAGCTGTAGTGGTCCTTAAAGGAATAGCTTCAGGGTATCTTGTGGCATGGTCCACTACCACCCAGATAAATCTATTGCCTGAAGCAGTAGGAGGGTCAAGGGGGCCAACTATGTCAACCCCTACCCTTTCAAAGGGAACCCCAACCACAGGCAGTTGGATAAGGGGTGCCTTTGGGGTGCCACCTGTCTTGCCACTGGCTTGACAGGTTTCACAGGACTTACAAAATTCCTTTGTGTCCTCAGACATTCTAGGCCAATGAAACAGGGGAACAAGCCTGTCCCAAGTTTTCATTTGTCCTAGATGCCCAGCTAGGGGAATGTCATGTGCCAGGGTTAGGAGGAACTTTCTGTACTCCTGAGGAATCACTAATCTCCTGGCGCTCCAGGTTTAGGATCCCTATGCTCAGTGTACAAGAGGTTGTCCTCCCAGTAAACTCTGTGAGAGTCACTGACATCCCCATTAGCCTGTTTGACAGCTTGCTGTCTGAGACCCTCTAATGTGGGACAGGTTTGCTGTGCCACACTCAGCTCCTCTCTGGCAGACCCCCCTTCACCCAAAAGCTCAGCAGTGTCTGCTTCCAGCTCCTCTGGTGTAGGTTCTGCACAGGGAGGGAATTCTTCTTCCTCAGAAGTAGAATCCACTGTAGAGGGAGGGATAGTAGGAAGTGGTTTGCTTCTACTAGCCCTAGCTTTAGGGAGCACTTGGTCCATTGTTCCAGGATCCAAGCTTCCCTGTCCTTTTTACTTTTTGGCCTGAGCCCTTGTCAAAGCAAAAATATGCCCTGGGATGCCCAGCATTGCTGCATGGGCCTCCAACTCCACATCTGACCAAGCTGATGTCTCCAAATCATTTCCTAGTAGACAGTCTACAGGTAAATCTGTGGCTACCACAACTTTCTTTGGACCAGTAACCCCCCCCCAGTTGAGATTAACAACAGCCATGGGGTGGCTAAGTGTGTTGTTGTGAGCATCGGTTACTTGGTACTGGTGACCAAGTAGGTGTTGTTCAGGGTGGACCAGTTTCTCTATGACCATAGTCACACTGGCACCAGTGTCCCTGTAGGCCTGAACCTCAACACCATTTATTAGGGGTAGCTGCTTGTACTTATCCATATTAAGGGGACAAGCAACTAAGGTGGCTAAATCAATAGCCCCCTCAGAGACTAACACAGCCTCTGTGGCCTCCCTAACAAGGCCAACCCCAACTAAGTTACCAATAGTGAGCCCAGCTACTCCCTTGGATTGGCTATTAGTAGGTTTGCTCCCACCACCACTGCTATTAGTAGGGACACTAGGGGTAGCATTAGGGGTTGTAGTGGTAGGAGCATTGGTGCTTTTCTTTGGACAACTGGGATCTGTTGTCCAATGGCCTTTTATTTTACATAAATAGCACCATGGTTTATTTTCCTTGTTCTGATTAAAAGAGGATTTGGGCCCACCACCCACACCAGAGTGTTTTTGTGGGCCTGATGAAGACTAATTTTTAGATTTGTCCCCACCCTTGTCAGAAGACTTACCATCCTTCTTTTTGTTGCCATCTTTGTCACCCCCTGTATGAACTTTTCTGTTCACCCTTGTTCTGACCCATTTGTCTTCCTTCTTTCCCAATTCTTGGGAGAGGTCAGATCAGAGTCCGCCAAGTACTGGTGCAACAAATCAGACACACAATTATTAAGAATATGCTCTCTCAGGATTAAGTTATACAGGCTGTCATAATCAGTAACTTTACTGCCATGTAACCACCCCTCCAAGGTCTTCACTGAATGGTCAATGAAATCAACCCAGTCTTGTGAAGACTCCTTTTTGGTCTCTCTGAACTTTATCCTGTATTGTTCAGTGGTTAAGCCATAACCATCCAGGAGTGCATTCTTAAGAACTTGGAAATTATTAGCATCATTTTCTTTCACAGTAAGGAGCCTATCCCTACCTTTTCCACCAAATGATAGCCATAGGATAGCAGCCCACTGCCTTTGAGGGACATCCTGTACAACACAGGCCCTCTCAAGTGCAGCAAACCACTTGTTAATGTCATCCCGCTCCTTATAAGGGGGAACTATCTTGTGCAGATTCCTGGAATCATGCTCTTTTACAGGATGACTATGGGGAATACTGCTGCTGCCACCATGGGTTTCTAAACCCAACTTCTGTCTTTCCTTCTCTAGTTCAAAAGACTGTCTATCCAAATCCAGCTGTTGCTTTTTAAGCTTCAGTCTGGTTTGTTCCACCCTCAACTTATTGAGTTCCCTCTCTAACATTCTGTCATCAGGGTTGGTGGGAGGGACATTCCTAGATACAGAGGTATGATGGGAATGAACAGAAGGAGACCTGTCCCTTACAGAAGCCACCCTAACAGCTTGGCTAACAGAAACATTACTACCAGTATGGTGAGAATAAATGCTTTTGCTATGATGTGAGACAACACTATTTGTATGGTGTGGCTCATCATCATTACCAACTATGCTAGACTGTCTAGTAATGGGCAGGCTAGGAAGTTTCTTTCCTGAATCTTTTCCTGGGGGAGTCCCTGAATCAGATTGGGAACTATTAGGTACTTTTTCAACAGATGGGGCACCTATAGCCTTATCTTGTTCTCTAAGCATGTTAAGTAACAGTTCCAAGGAAGGATTCTTCCCTACACTCAAACCTCTCTCTATGCAGAGACTCCTTGCTCCTTTCCAGCTAAGGTGATCATATGCAAGTTTGGACAGATCAACATTTTGGCCTGTGCCAGACATTTTTAGAGAGAGTTAAAGTGATAGAAAAAGAGAAAAAAGTTTGTCAGAGCTTTTAGAAAAACAGAGAAAAAAAACTTTTAAAACTTTTCAGAACTTTTTAGAAAGTTAGAAGTACTTTTCAGCACTTAGAAAAGAGTGTAAAGAGGAAATGCACAACTTTTTGGCTATGTGTATATACACTGACCTTGTTTTGTATATTTTTCTCTTATGAAAAGTACAATGACAAGAGTGGTAAGTAGTCTCAAAGCACTTATCCCACCACTGCACAACCAATGTAGGAGGCTGGACTGGCTTGTAGTGAGTACCAAGTACCCCTTGCACCTTGCACCAGGCCGAGTTATCCCTTATTAGTGTATAGGGTGTCTAGCAGCTTAGGCTGATAGATAATGGTAGCTTAGCAGAGCAGCTTAGGCTGAACTAGGAGACGTGTGAAGCTACTACAGTACCACTTAGTGTCATATGCACAATATCCTAAGAAAACACAATACACAGTTATACTAAAAATAAAGGTACTTTATTTTTATGACAATATGCCAAAGTATCTTAGAGTGTACCCTCAGTGAGAGGATAGGAAATATACACAAGATATATATACACAATAGCAAAAATATGCAGTATAGTCTTAGAAAACAGTGCAAACAATGTATAGTTACAATAGGATGCAATGGGGACACATAGGGATAGGGGCAACACAAACCATATACTCCAAAAGTGGAATGCGAACCACGAATGGACCCCAAACCTATGTGACCTTGTAGAGGGTCGCTGGGACTATTAGAAAATAGTGAGAGTTAGAAAATTAGCCCTCCCCAAGACCCTGAAAAGTGAGTGCAAAGTGCACTAAAGTTCCCCAAAAGACAAAGAAGTCGTGATAGAGGAATAATGCAGGAAAGACACAAACCAACAATGCAACAACTGTGGATTTCCAATCTAGGGTACCTGTGGAACAAGGGGACCAAGTCCAAAAGTCACAAGCAAGTCGGAGATGGGCATATGCCCAGGAAATGCCAGCTGTGAATGCAAAGAAGCTTCTACTGGACAGAAGAAGCTGAGGTTTTCTGCAGGAACAAAAAGGGCTAGAGACTGTCCCCTTTGGTGGAACGATCTCTCTCGCCGTGGAGAGTCGTGCAGAAGTGTTTTCCCCGCCGAAAGAATGCCAACAAGCCTTGCTAGCTGCAAATTGTGCGGTTAGCGTTTTTGGACGCTGTTGTGGCCCAGGAGGGACCAGGAGGTCGCAAATTGGACCAGGAGGTAGAGGGGACGTCGAGCAAGTCAAAGAGCCCTCTTAGCAGCAGGTAGCACCCAGAGAAGTGCCAGAGAACAGGCACTACGAGGATGCGTGAACGGTGCTCACCCGAAGTTACACAAAGGAGTCCCACGTCGCCGGAGACCAACTTAGAAAGTCGGGCAATGCAGGTTAGAGTGCCGTAGACCCCAGGCTTGGCTGTGCACGAAGGATTTCCGCCGGAACTGCACAGGGGCCGGAGTAGCTGCAAAAGTCGCGGTTCCCAGCAATGCAGCCCAGCGAGGTGAGGCAAGGGACTTACCTCCACCAAACTTGGACTGAAGAGTCACTGGACTGTGGGAGTCACTTGGACAGAGTTGCTGGATTCGAGGGACCTCGCTCGGTCATGCTGAGAGGAGACCAAGGGACCGGTAATGCAGCTTTTTGGTGCCTGCGGTTGCAGGGGGAAGATTCCGTCGACCCACGGGAGATTTCTTCAGAGCTTCTAGTGCAGAGAGGAGGCAGACTGCCCCCACAGCATGCACCACCAGGAAAACAGTCGAGAAGGCGGCAGGATCAGCGTTACAGAGTTGCAGTAGTCGTCTTAGCTACTTTGTTGCAGGTTTGCAGGCTTCCAGCGCGGTCAGCAGTCGATTCCTTGGCAGAAGGTGAAGAGAGAGATGCAGAGGAACTCTGATGAGCTCTTGCATTCGTTATCTAAAGTTTCCCCAGAGACAGAGACCCTAAATAGCCAGAAAAGAGGGTTTGGCTACTTAGGAGAGAGGATAGGCTACTAACACCTGAAGGAGCCTATCAGAAGGAGTCTCTGACGTCACCTGGTGGCACTGGCCACTCAGAGCAGTCCAGTGTGCCAGCAGCACCTCTGTTTCCAAGATGGCAGAGGTCTGGAGCACACTGGAGGAGCTCTGGACACCTCCCAGGGGAGGTGCAGGTCAGGGGAGTGGTCACTCCCCTTTCCTTTGTCCAGTTTCGCGCCAGAGCAGGGCTAAGGGGTCCCCTGAACCGGTGTAGACTGGCTTATGCAGAATTGGGCACATCTGTGCCCAACAAAGCATTTCCAGAGGCTGGGGGAGGCTACTCCTCCCCTGCCTTCACACTATTTTCCAAAGGGAGAGGGTGTAACACCCTCTCTCAGAGGAAGTCCTTTGTTCTGCCATCCTGGGCCAGTCCTGGCTGGACCCCAGGAGGGCAGATGCCTGTCTGAGGGGTTGGCAGCAGCAGCAGCTGCAGTGAAACCCCAGGAAGAGCAGTTTGGCAGTACCATGGTCTGTGCCACAGACCACTGGGATCATGGGATTGTGCCAACTATGCCAGGATGGTATAGAGGGGGCAATTCCATGATCATAGACATGTTACATGGCCATATTCGGAGTTACCATTGTGAAGCTACATATAGGTAGTGACCTATATGTAGTGCACGCGTGTAATGGTGTCCCCGCACTCACAAAGTTCAGGGAATTGGCTCTGAACAATGTGGGGACACCTTGGCTAGTGCCAGGGTGCCCTCACACTAAGTAACTTTGCACCTAACCTCTACCAGGTAAAGGTTAGACATATAGGTGACTTATAAGTTACTTAAGTGCAGTGAAAAATGGCTGTGAAATAATGTGGACGTTATTTCACTCAGGCTGCAGTGGCAGGCCTGTGTAAGAATTGTCAGAGCTCCCTATGGGTGGCAAAAGAAATGCTGCAGCCCATAGGGATCTCCTGGAACCCCAATACCCTGGGTACCTGTAGGAAAGTACCATCTTGCCTGGCATGTTACCCCCATTTTTCACTGTATATATGTTGTTTTAGTTGTATGTGTCACTGGGACCCTGGTAACCCAGGGCCCCAGTGCTCATAAGTGTGCCTGAATGTGTTACCTGTGTAGTGACTAACTGTCTCACTGAGGCTCTGCTAATCAGAACCTCAGTGGTTATGCTCTCTCATTTCTTTCCAAATTGTCACTGACAGGCTAGTGACCATTTTTACCAATTTACATTGGCTTACTGGAACACCCTTATAATTCCCTAGTATATGGTACTGAGGTACCCAGGGTATTGGGGTTCCAGGAGATCCCTATGGGCTGCAGCATTTCTTTTGCCACCCATAGGGAGCTCTGACAATTCTTACACAGGCCTGCCACTGCAGCCTGAGTGAAATAACGTCCACGTTATTTCACAGCCATTTTACACTGCACTTAAGTAACTTATAAGTCACCTATATGTCTAACCTTTACCTGGTAAAGGTTAGGTGCAAAGTTACTTAGTGTGAGGGCACCCTGGCACTAGCTAAGGTGCCCCCACATTGTTCAGAGCCATTTCACTGAACTTTGTGAGTGCGGGGACACAATTACACGCGTGCACTACATATAGGTCACTACCTATATGTAGCTTCACCATGGTAACTCCGAATATGGCCATGTAACATGTCTATGATCATGGAATTGCCCCCTCTATGCCATCCTGGCATTGTTGGTACAATTCCATGATCCCAGTGGTCTGTAGCACAGACCCTGGTACTGCCAGACTGCCCTTCCTGGGGTTTCTCTGCAGCTGCTGCTGCTGCCAACCCCTCAGACAGGCAGCTGCCCTCCTGGGGTCCAGCCAGGCCTGGCCCAGGATGGCAGAACAAAGAACTTCCTCTGAGAGAGGGTGTGACACCCTCTCCCTTTGGAAAATGGTGTGAAGGCAGGGGAGGAGTAGCCTCCCCCAGCCTCTGGAAATGCTTTGTTGGGCACAGATGTGCCCAATTCTGCATAAGCCAGTCTACACCGGTTCAGGGACCCCTTAGCCCCTGCTCTGGCGCGAAACTGGACAAAGGAAAGGGGAGTGACCACTCCCCTGACCTGCACCTCCCCTGGGAGGTGTCCAGAGCTCCTCCAGTGTGCTCCAGACCTCTGCCATCTTGGAAACAGAGGTGCTGCTGGCACACTGGACTGCTCTGAGTGGCCAGTGCCACCAGGTGACGTCAGAGACTCCTGCTGATAGGCTCCTTCAGGTGTTAGTAGCCTTTCCTCTCTCCTAGGTAGCCAAACCCTCTTTTCTGGCTATTTAGGGTCTCTGTCTCTGGGGAAACTTTAGATAACGAATGCATGAGCTCAGCCGAGTTCCTCTGCATCTCCCTCTTCACCTTCTGATAAGGAATCGACCGCTGACCGCGCTGGAAGCCTGCAAACCTGCAACATAGTAGCAAAGACGACTACTGCAACTCTGTAACGCTGATCCTGCCGCCTTCTCGACTGTTTTCCTGCTTGTGCATGCTGTGGGGGTAGTCTGCCTCCTCTCTGCACCAGAAGCTCCGAAGAAATCTCCCGTGGGTCGACGGAATCTTCCCCCTGCAACCGCAGGCACCAAAAAGCTGCATCACCGGTCCCTTGGGTCTCCTCTCAGCACGACGAGCGAGGTCCCTCGAATCCAGCGACACCGTCCAAGTGACCCCCACAGTCCAGTGACTCTTCAGCCCAAGTTTGGTGGAGGTAAGTCCTTGCCTCACCTCGCTGGGCTGCATTGCTGGGAACCGCGACTTTGCAAGCTACTCCGGCCCCTGTGCACTTCCGGCGGAAATCCTTCGTGCACAGCCAAGCCTGGGTCCACGGCACTCTAACCTGCATTGCACGACTTTCTAAGTTGGTCTCCGGCGACGTGGGACTCCTTTGTGCAACTTCGGCGAGCACCGTTTCACGCATCCTCGTAGTGCCTGTTTCTGGCACTTCTCCGGGTGCTACCTGCTTCAGTGAGGGCTCTTTGTCTTGCTCGACGTCCCCTCTCTCTGCAGTTCTAATTTGCGACCTTCTGGTCCCTCCTGGGCCCCAGCAGCGTCCAAAAACGCCAAACGCACGATTTGCGTGTAGCAAGGCTTGTTGGCGTCCATCCGGCGGGGAAACACTTCTGCACGACTCTCCAAGGCGCGGGGGATCCATCCTCCAAAGGGGAAGTCTCTAGCCCTTGTCGTTCCTGCAGTATTCACAGTTCTTCAGCCTAATAAGAGCTTCTTTGCACCAACCGCTGGCATTTCTTGGGCATCTGCCCATCTCCGAGCTGCTTGTGACTTTTGGACTTGGTCCCCTTGTTCCACAGGTACCCTCAGTCAGGAATCCATCGTTGTTGCATTGCTGATTTGTGTTTTCCTTGCATTTTCCCTCTAACACGACTATTTTGTCCTTAGGGGAACTTTAGTGCACTTTGCACTCACTTTTCAGGGTCTTGGGGAGGGTTATTTTTCTAACTCTCACTATTTTCTAATAGTCCCAGCGACCCTCTACAAGGTCACATAGGTTTGGGGTCCATTCGTGGTTCGCATTCCACTTCTGGAATATATGGTTTGTGTTGCCCCTATCCCTATGTTTCCCCATTGCATCCTATTGTAACTATACATTGTTTGCACTGTTTTCTAAGACTATACTGCATATTTTTGCTATTGTGTATATATATCTTGTGTATATTTCCTATCCTCTCACTGAGGGTACACTTTAAGATACTTTGGCATATTGTCATAAAAATAAAGTACCTTTATTTTTAGTATAACTGTGTATTGTGTTTTCTTATGATATTGTGCATATGACACTGAGTGGTACTGTAGTAGCTTCACACGTCTCCTAGTTCAGCCTAAGCTGCTCTGCTAAGCTACCATTATCTATCAGCCTAAGCTGCTAGACACCCTATACACTAATAAGGGATAACTGGGCCTGGTGCAAGGTGCAAGTACCCCTTGGTACTCACTACAAGCCAGTCCAGCCTCCTACAGTACCTCAGTACCATATACTAGGGAATTATAAGGGTGTTCCAGTAAGCCAATGTAAATTGGTAAAATTGGTCACTAGCCTGTTAGTGACAATTTAGAAAGAAATGAGAGAGCATAACCACTGAGGTTCTGATTAGCAGAGCCTCAGTGAGACAGTTAGTCACTACAAAGGTAACACATTCAGGCCCACTTATGAGCACTGGGGCCCTGGGTTACCAGGGTCCCAGTGACACATACAACTAAAACAACATATATACAGTGACAAATGGGGGTAACATGCCAGGCAAGATGGTACTTTCCTACATCCTCTGTCCCCAGACGCAACTGGTGACATCCTGGTCCCTCCTGGGCCACAGCAGCATCCAAAAACCCTTACCACACGATTTGCAGCTAGCAAGACTTGTTGGCGGTCTTTCGGCGGGAAATCACTTCTGCACGACTATCCACGGCGTGAGGGATCCGTCCTCCAAAGGGGAAGTCTCTAGCCCTTGTCGTTCCTGTAGAAACCTAAGCTTCTACTGTCCAGTAGCAGCTTCTTTGCACCCACAGCTGGCATTTCCCAGGCATCTGCCCATCTACGACTTGCTTGTGAGTTTTGGACTTGGTCCCCTTGTTCCACAGGTACCCTCGACTGGAAATCCATTGTTGTTGCATTGCTGGTTTGTGTCTTTCCTGCAGAATTCCCCTATCACGACTTCTTTGTTCTTTGGGGAACTTTAGTGCACTTTGCACTCACTTTTCAGGGTCTTGGGGTGGGCTATTTTTCTAACCCTCAATATTTTCTAATAGTCCCAGCGACCCTCTACAAGGTCACATAGGTTTGGGGTCCATTCGTGGTTCGCATTCCACTTCTGGAATATATGGTTTGTGTTGCCCCTATCCCTATGTTTCCCCATTGCATCCTATTGTAACTATACATTGTTTGCACTGTTTTCTAAGACTATACTGCATATTTTTGGTATTGTGTACATATATCTTGTGTATATTTGCTATCCTCATACTGAGGGTACACTCTGAGATACTTTGGCATATTGTCATAAAAATAAAGTAACTTTATTTTTAGTATATCTGTGTATTTTGTTTTCTTATGATATTGTGCAAGTGACACTAGTGGTGCTGTAGGAGCTTCACTCGTCTATAGTTCAGCCTAAGCTGCTCTGCTAAGCTACCATTATCTATCAGCCTATGCTGTTAGACACCCTATACACTAATAAGGGATAACTGGGCCTGGTGCAAGGTGCAAGTACCCCTTGGTACTCACTACAAGCCAGTCCAGCCTCCTACATTGGTTGTGCAGCGGTGGGATAAGTGCTTTGAGACTACTTACCACTCTTGTCATTGTACTTTTCATAAGAGAAAAATATACGAAACAAGTTCAGTGTGTGTACACATAACTAAAAAGTTTTGCATTTCCTCTTTTCACTCTTTTCTAAGTGCTGAAAAGTACTCCCAAACTTTCTAAAAGTTCTTAAAAAGTTCAAAAAGGTTTTTTTCTGTCTTTCTAAAAAGTTCTGAAAACTTTTTCTCTCTTTTTCTGTCACTCAAACTCTTCAAAAATGTCTGGCACAGGCCAAAATGTTGATCTGTCCAAACTTGCATATGATCACCTTAGCTGGAAGGGAGCAAGGAGTCTCTGCACAGAGAGAGGTTTGGGTGTAGGGAAGAATCCTTCTTTGGAATTATTACTTAACATGCTTAAAGAACAAGATAAGGCCAGAAGGGCCCCATCTGTTGAAAAAGTAGCTAATGGTTCCCAATCTGATCCAGGGACTCCCTTAGGAAAAGATTCAGGAAAGAAACTTCCTAGCCTGCCCATTACTAGACAGCCTAGCATAGTTGGTACTGATGTAGAGTCACACCATACAGATAGTGTTGTCTCACATCATAGCAAGAGTATTCCTTCTCACCACAGTAGAAGTGATGTTTCTGTTAACCAAGCTGTTAGGGTGCCTTCTGTAAGGGATAGGTCTCCTTCTGTCCATTCTCACCATACTTCTGTTTCAAGGCATGTCCCACCCACCCACCCTGATGACAGATTGTTAGAAAGGGAGCTCAATAGATTGAGAGTGGAACAAACCAGACTGAAGCTCAAGAAGCAACAGCTGGATTTGGATAGACAGACCTTAGAAGTAGAGAAGGAGAGACAGAAATTGGTTTTAGAAACCCATGGTGGCAGCAGCAGTATTCCCCATAGTCATCCTGCAAAAGAGCATGATTCCAGGAATCTGCACAAGATAGTTCCCCCTTATAAGGAGGGGGATGACATTAACAAGTGGTTTGCTGCAATTGAGAGGGCCTGTGCTGTACAGGATGTACCTCAAAGGCAGTGGGCTGCTATCCTATGGCTATCATTTAGTGGAAAGGGTAGGGATAGGCTCCTTACTGTGAAAGAAAGTGAAGCCAATGATTACAAAGTTCTTAAGAATGCACTCCTGGATGGTTATGGCTTAACCACTGAACAGTACAGGATAAAGTTCAGAGAGACCAAAAAGGAATCTTCACAAGACTGGGTTGATTTCATTGACCATTCAGTGAAGGCCTTGGAGGGGTGGTTACTGTGAGAAAGTAGCCTCTTTCTAGCCTTGTTACCCCCACTTTTGGCCTGTTTGTGAGTGTATGTCAGGGTGTTTTCACTGTCTCACTGGGATCCTGCCAGCCAGGGCCCAGTGCTCATAGTAAAAACCCTATGTTTTCAGTATGTTTGTTATGTGTCACTGGGACCCTGCTAGTCAGGACCCCAGTGCTCATAAGTTTGTGGCCTATATGTGTGTGTTCCCTGTGTAGTGCCTAACTGTCTCACTGAGGCTCTGCTAACCAGAACCTCAGTGGTTATGCTCTCTCATTTCTTTCCAAATTGTCACTAACAGGCTAGTGACCATTTTTACCAATTTACATTGGCTTACTGGAACACCCTTATAATTCCCTAGTATATGGTACTGAGGTACCCAGGGTATTGGGGTTCCAGGAGATCCCTATGGGCTGCAGCATTTCTTTTGCCACCCATAGGGAGCTCTGACAATTCTTACACAGGCCTGCCACTGCAGCCTGAGTGAAATAACGTCCACGTTATTTCACAGCCATTTTACACTGCACTTAAGTAACTTATAAGTCACCTATATGTCTAACCTTTACCTGGTAAAGGTTAGGTGCAAAGTTACTTAGTGTGAGGGCACCCTGGCACTAGGCAAGGTGCCCCCACATTGTTCAGGGCCAATTCCCCGGACTTTGTGAGTGCGGGGACACCATTACACGCGTGCACTACATATAGGTCACTACCTATATGTAGCTTCACAATGGTAACTCCGAATATGGCCATGTAACATGCCTATGATCATGGAATTGCCCCCTCTATGCCATCCTGGCATAGTTGGCACAATCCCATGATCCCAGTGGTCTGTAGCACAGACCCTGGGACTGCCAAACCGCCCTTCCTGGGGTTTCACTGCAGCTGCTGCTGCTGCTGCCAACCCCTCAGACAGGCATCTGCCCTCCTGGGGTCCAGCCAGGCCTGGCCCAGGATGGCAGAACAAAGAACTTCCTCTGAGAGAGGGTGTGACACCCTCTCCCTTTGGAAAATGGTGTGAAGGCAGGGGAGGAGTAGCCTCCCCCAGCCTCTGGAAATGCTTTGTTGGGCACAGATGTGCCCAATTCTGCATAAGCCAGTCTACACCGGTTCAGGGACCCCTTAGCCCCTGCTCTGGCGCGAAACTGGACAAAGGAAAGGGGAGTGACCACTCCCCTGACCTGCACCTCCCCTGGGAGGTGTCCAGAGCTCCTCCAGTGTGCTCCAGACCTCTGCCATCTTGGAAACAGAGGTGCTGCTGGCACACTGGACTGCTCTGAGTGGCCAGTGCCACCAGGTGACGTCAGAGACTCCTGCTGATAGGCTCCTTCAGGTGTTAGTAGCCTTTCCTCTCTCCTAGGTAGCCAAACCCTCTTTTCTGGCTATTTAGGGTCTCTGTCTCTGGGGAAACTTTAGATAACGAATGCATGAGCTCAGCCGAGTTCCTCTGCATCTCCCTCTTCACCTTCTGATAAGGAATCGACCGCTGACCGCGCTGGAAGCCTGCAAACCTGCAACATAGTAGCAAAGACGACTACTGCAACTCTGTAACGCTGATCCTGCCGCCTTCTCGACTGTTTTCCTGCTTGTGCATGCTGTGGGGGTAGTCTGCCTCCTCTCTGCACCAGAAGCTCCGAAGAAATCTCCCGTGGGTCGACGGAATCTTCCCCCTGCAACCGCAGGCACCAAAAAGCTGCATCACCGGTCCCTTGGGTCTCCTCTCAGCACGACGAGCGAGGTCCCTCGAATCCAGCGACACCGTCCAAGTGACCCCCACAGTCCAGTGACTCTTCAGCCCAAGTTTGGTGGAGGTAAGTCCTTGCCTCACCTCGCTGGGCTGCATTGCTGGGAACCGCGACTTTGCAAGCTACTCCGGCCCCTGTGCAGTTCCGGCGGAAATCCTTCGTGCACAGCCAAGCCTGGGTCCACGGCACTCTAACCTGCATTGCACGACTTTCTAAGTTGGTCTCCGGCGACGTGGGACTCCTTTGTGCAACTTCGGCGAGCACCGTTTCACGCATCCTCGTAGTGCCTGTTTCTGGCACTTCTCCGGGTGCTACCTGCTTCAGTGAGGGCTCTTTGTCTTGCTCGACGTCCCCTCTCTCTGCAGTTCCAATTTGCGACCTTCTGGTCCCTCCTGGGCCCCAGCAGCATCCAAAAACGCCAAACGCACGATTTGCGTGTAGCAAGGCTTGTTGGCGTCCATCCGGCGGGGAAACACTTCTGCACGACTCTCCAAGGCGCGGGGGATCCATCCTCCAAAGGGGAAGTCTCTAGCCCTTGTCGTTCCTGCAGTATTCACAGTTCTTCAGCCTAATAAGAGCTTCTTTGCACCAACCGCTGGCATTTCTTGGGCATCTGCCCATCTCCGAGCTGCTTGTGACTTTTGGACTTGGTCCCCTTGTTCCACAGGTACCCTCAGTCAGGAATCCATCGTTGTTGCATTGCTGATTTGTGTTTTCCTTGCATTTTCCCTCTAACACGACTATTTTGTCCTTAGGGGAACTTTAGTGCACTTTGCACTCACTTTTCAGGGTCTTGGGGAGGGTTATTTTTCTAACTCTCACTATTTTCTAATAGTCCCAGCGACCCTCTACAAGGTCACATAGGTTTGGGGTCCATTCGTGGTTCGCATTCCACTTCTGGAATATATGGTTTGTGTTGCCCCTATCCCTATGTTTCCCCATTGCATCCTATTGTAACTATACATTGTTTGCACTGTTTTCTAAGACTATACTGCATATTTTTGCTATTGTGTATATATATCTTGTGTATATTTCCTATCCTCTCACTGAGGGTACACTTTAAGATACTTTGGCATATTGTCATAAAAATAAAGTACCTTTATTTTTAGTATAACTGTGTATTGTGTTTTCTTATGATATTGTGCATATGACACTGAGTGGTACTGTAGTAGCTTCACACGTCTCCTAGTTCAGCCTAAGCTGCTCTGCTAAGCTACCATTATCTATCAGCCTAAGCTGCTAGACACCCTATACACTAATAAGGGATAACTGGGCCTGGTGCAAGGTGCAAGTACCCCTTGGTACTCACTACAAGCCAGTCCAGCCTCCTACAGTACCTCAGTACCATATACTAGGGAATTATAAGGGTGTTCCAGTAAGCCAATGTAAATTGGTAAAATTGGTCACTAGCCTGTTAGTGACAATTTAGAAAGAAATGAGAGAGCATAACCACTGAGGTTCTGATTAGCAGAGCCTCAGTGAGACAGTTAGTCACTACAAAGGTAACACATTCAGGCCCACTTATGAGCACTGGGGCCCTGGGTTACCAGGGTCCCAGTGACACATACAACTAAAACAACATATATACAGTGACAAATGGGGGTAACATGCCAGGCAAGATGGTACTTTCCTACATCCTCTGTCCCCAGACGCAACTGGTGACATCCTGGTCCCTCCTGGGCCACAGCAGCATCCAAAAACCCTTACCACACGATTTGCAGCTAGCAAGGCTTGTTGGCGGTCTTTCGGCGGGAAATCACTTCTGCACGACTATCCACGGCGTGAGGGATCCGTCCTCCAAAGGGGAAGTCTCTAGCCCTTGTCGTTCCTGTAGAAACCTAAGCTTCTACTGTCCAGTAGCAGCTTCTTTGCACCCACAGCTGGCATTTCCCAGGCATCTGCCCATCTACGACTTGCTTGTGAGTTTTGGACTTGGTCCCCTTGTTCCACAGGTACCCTCGACTGGAAATCCATTGTTGTTGCATTGCTGGTTTGTGTCTTTCCTGCAGAATTCCCCTATCACGACTTCTTTGTTCTTTGGGGAACTTTAGTGCACTTTGCACTCACTTTTCAGGGTCTTGGGGTGGGCTATTTTTCTAACCCTCAATATTTTCTAATAGTCCCAGCGACCCTCTACAAGGTCACATAGGTTTGGGGTCCATTCGTGGTTCGCATTCCACTTCTGGAATATATGGTTTGTGTTGCCCCTATCCCTATGTTTCCCCATTGCATCCTATTGTAACTATACATTGTTTGCACTGTTTTCTAAGACTATACTGCATATTTTTGGTATTGTGTACATATATCTTGTGTATATTTGCTATCCTCATACTGAGGGTACACTCTGAGATACTTTGGCATATTGTCATAAAAATAAAGTAACTTTATTTTTAGTATATCTGTGTATTTTGTTTTCTTATGATATTGTGCAAGTGACACTAGTGGTGCTGTAGGAGCTTCACTCGTCTATAGTTCAGCCTAAGCTGCTCTGCTAAGCTACCATTATCTATCAGCCTATGCTGTTAGACACCCTATACACTAATAAGGGATAACTGGGCCTGGTGCAAGGTGCAAGTACCCCTTGGTACTCACTACAAGCCAGTCCAGCCTCCTACATTGGTTGTGCAGCGGTGGGATAAGTGCTTTGAGACTACTTACCACTCTTGTCATTGTACTTTTCATAAGAGAAAAATATACGAAACAAGTTCAGTGTGTGTACACATAACTAAAAAGTTTTGCATTTCCTCTTTTCACTCTTTTCTAAGTGCTGAAAAGTACTCCCAAACTTTCTAAAAGTTCTTAAAAAGTTCAAAAAGGTTTTTTTCTGTCTTTCTAAAAAGTTCTGAAAAACTTTTTCTCTCTTTTTCTGTCACTCAAACTCTTCAAAAATGTCTGGCACAGGCCAAAATGTTGATCTGTCCAAACTTGCATATGATCACCTTAGCTGGAAGGGAGCAAGGAGTCTCTGCACAGAGAGAGGTTTGGGTGTAGGGAAGAATCCTTCTTTGGAATTATTACTTAACATGCTTAAAGAACAAGATAAGGCCAGAAGGGCCCCATCTGTTGAAAAAGTAGCTAATGGTTCCCAATCTGATCCAGGGACTCCCTTAGGAAAAGATTCAGGAAAGAAACTTCCTAGCCTGCCCATTACTAGACAGCCTAGCATAGTTGGTACTGATGTAGAGTCACACCATACAGATAGTGTTGTCTCACATCATAGCAAGAGTATTCCTTCTCACCACAGTAGAAGTGATGTTTCTGTTAACCAAGCTGTTAGGGTGCCTTCTGTAAGGGATAGGTCTCCTTCTGTCCATTCTCACCATACTTCTGTTTCAAGGCATGTCCCACCCACCCACCCTGATGACAGATTGTTAGAAAGGGAGCTCAATAGATTGAGAGTGGAACAAACCAGACTGAAGCTCAAGAAGCAACAGCTGGATTTGGATAGACAGACCTTAGAAGTAGAGAAGGAGAGACAGAAATTGGTTTTAGAAACCCATGGTGGCAGCAGCAGTATTCCCCATAGTCATCCTGCAAAAGAGCAAGATTCCAGGAATCTGCACAAGATAGTTCCCCCTTATAAGGAGGGGGATGACATTAACAAGTGGTTTGCTGCAATTGAGAGGGCCTGTGCTGTACAGGATGTCCCTCAAAGGCAGTGGGCTGCTATCCTATGGCTATCATTTAGTGGAAAGGGTAGGGATAGGCTCCTTACTGTGAAAGAAAGTGAAGCCAATGATTACAAAGTTCTTAAGAATGCACTCCTGGATGGTTATGGCTTAACCACTGAACAGTACAGGATAAAGTTCAGAGAGACCAAAAAGGAATCTTCACAAGACTGGGTTGATTTCATTGACCATTCAGTGAAGGCCTTGGAGGGGTGGTTACTGTGAGAAAGTAGCCTCTTTCTAGCCTTGTTACCCCCACTTTTGGCCTGTTTGTGAGTGTATGTCAGGGTGTTTTCACTGTCTCACTGGGATCCTGCCAGCCAGGGCCCAGTGCTCATAGTAAAAACCCTATGTTTTCAGTATGTTTGTTATGTGTCACTGGGACCCTGCTAGTCAGGACCCCAGTGCTCATAAGTTTGTGGCCTATATGTGTGTGTTCCCTGTGTAGTGCCTAACTGTCTCACTGAGGCTCTGCTAACCAGAACCTCAGTGGTTATGCTCTCTCATTTCTTTCCAAATTGTCACTAACAGGCTAGTGACCATTTTTACCAATTTACATTGGCTTACTGGAACACCCTTATAATTCCCTAGTATATGGTACTGAGGTACCCAGGGTATTGGGGTTCCAGGAGATCCCTATGGGCTGCAGCATTTCTTTTGCCACCCATAGGGAGCTCTGACAATTCTTACACAGGCCTGCCACTGCAGCCTGAGTGAAATAACGTCCACGTTATTTCACAGCCATTTTACACTGCACTTAAGTAACTTATAAGTCACCTATATGTCTAACCTTTACCTGGTAAAGGTTAGGTGCAAAGTTACTTAGTGTGAGGGCACCCTGGCACTAGGCAAGGTGCCCCCACATTGTTCAGGGCCAATTCCCCGGACTTTGTGAGTGCGGGGACACCATTACACGCGTGCACTACATATAGGTCACTACCTATATGTAGCTTCACAATGGTAACTCCGAATATGGCCATGTAACATGCCTATGATCATGGAATTGCCCCCTCTATGCCATCCTGGCATAGTTGGCACAATCCCATGATCCCAGTGGTCTGTAGCACAGACCCTGGGACTGCCAAACCGCCCTTCCTGGGGTTTCACTGCAGCTGCTGCTGCTGCTGCCAACCCCTCAGACAGGCATCTGCCCTCCTGGGGTCCAGCCAGGCCTGGCCCAGGATGGCAGAACAAAGAACTTCCTCTGAGAGAGGGTGTGACACCCTCTCCCTTTGGAAAATGGTGTGAAGGCAGGGGAGGAGTAGCCTCCCCCAGCCTCTAGAAATGCTTTGTTGGGCACAGAGGTGCCCAATTCTGCATAAGCCAGTCTACACCGGTTCAGGGACCCCTTAGCCCCTGCTCTGGCGCGAAACTGGACAAAGGAAAGGGGAGTGACCACTCCCCTGACCTGCACCTCCCCTGGGAGGTGTCCAGAGCTCCTCCAGTGTGCTCCAGACCTCTGCCATCTTGGAAACAGAGGTGCTGCTGGCACACTGGACTGCTCTGAGTGGCCAGTGCCACCAGGTGACGTCAGAGACTCCTTGTGATAGGCTCCTTCAGGTGTTGCTAGCCTATCCTCTCTCCTAGGTAGCCAAACCCTCTTTTCTGGCTATTTAGGGTCTCTGTCTCTGGGGAAACTTTAGATAACGAATGCATGAGCTCAGCCGAGTTCCTCTGCATCTCTCTCTTCACCTTCTGATAAGGAAACGACTGCTGACCGCGCTGGAAGCCTGCAAACCTGCAACATAGTAGCAAAGACGACTACTGCAACTCTGTAACGCTGATCCTGCCGCCTTCTCGACTGTTTTCCTGCTTGTGCATGCTGTGAGGGTAGCCTGCCTCCTCTCTGCACCAGAAGCTCCGAAGAAATCTCCCGTGGGTCGACGGAATCTTCCCCCTGCAACCGCAGGCACCAAAAAGCTGCATTAACGGTCCCTTGGGTCTCCTCTCAGCACGACAAGCGAGGTCCCTTGAATCCAGCGACTCTGTCCAAGTGACCCCCACAGTCCAGTGACTCTTCAGCCCAAGTTTGGTGGAGATAAGTCCTTGCCTCACCTCGCTGGGCTGCATTGCTGGGAACTGCGACTTTGCAGCTACTCCGGCCCCTGTGCACTTCCGGCAGAAATCCTTTGTGCACAGCCAAGCCTGGGTCCACGGCACTCTAACCTGCATTGCACGACTTTCTAAGTTGGTCTCCGGCGACGTGGGACTCCTTTGTGCAACTTCGGTGAGCACCGTTTCACGCATCATCGTAGTGCCTGTTTCTGGCACTTCTCCGGGTGCTACCTGCTCAGTGAGGGCTCTTTGTCTTGCTCGACGTTCCCTCTCTCTTCAGGTCCAATTTGCGACCTCCTGGTCCCTCCTGGGCCCCAGCAGCGTCCAAAAACGCCAAACGCACGATTTGCAACTAGCAAGGCTTGTTGGCGTCCTTCCGGCGGGAAAACACTTCTGCACAACTCTCCAAGGCGAGAGGGATTTGTCCACCAAAGGGGAAGTCTCCAGCCCTTTTCGTTCCTGCAGAAACCTCAGCTTCTTCTGTCCAATAGAAGCTTCTTTGCACCCGCAGCTGGCATTTCCTGGGCATCTGCCCATCTCCGACTTGCTTGTGACTTTTGGACTTGGTCCCCTTGTTCCACAGGTACCCTAGATTGGAAATCCACAGATGTTGCATTGGTGGTTTGTGTCTTTCCTGCATTATTCCTCGAACACGACTTCTTTGTCCTTAGGGGAACTTTAGTGCACTTTGCACTCACTTTTCAGGGTCTTGGGGAGGGTTATTTTGCTAACTCTCACTATTTTCTAATAGTCCCAGCGACCCTCTACAAGGTCACATAGGTTTAGGGTCCATTCGTGGTTCGCATTCCACTTTTGGAGTATATGGTTTGTGTTGCCCCTATCCCTATGTTTCCCCATTGCATCCTATTGTAACTATACATTGTTTGCACTGTTTTCTAAGACTATACTGCATATTTTTGCTATTGTGTATATATATCTTGTGTATATTTCCTATCCTCTCACTGAGGGTACACTCTAAGATACTTTGGCATATTGTCATAAAAATAAAGTACCTTTATTTTTAGTATAACTGTGTATTGTGTTTTCTTGTGATATTGTGCATATGACACTAGGTGGTACTGTGGTAGCTTCACACGTCTCCTAGTTCAGCCTAAGCTGCTCTGCTAAGCTACCATTATCTATCAGCCTAAGCTGCTAGACACCCTATACACTAATAAAGGATAACTGGGCCTGGTGCAAGGTGCAAGTACCCCTAGGTACTCACTACAAGCCAGTCCAGCCTCCTACAGGTGGGGACAAATCTAAAAATGAGTCTTCATCAGGCCCACAAAAACACTCTGGTGGGGGTGGTGGGCCCAAATCCTCTTCTAATCAAAACAAGGAAAAGAAACCATGGTGCTATTTATGTAAAATAAAAGGCCATTGGACAACAGATCCCAGTTGTCCAAAGAAAAGCACCAAGCCTCCTACCACTACAACCCCACCTGCTACACCTAGTGTCCCTACTAATAGCAGTGGTGGTGGGAGCAAACCTACTAATAGCCAATCCAAGGGAGTAGCTGGGCTCACTTTTGGTAACTTAGTTGGGGTTGGTCTTGTTAGGGAGACCACAGAGGCTGTGTTAGTCTCTGAGGGGGCTATTGATTTAGCCACCTTAGTTGCTTGTCCCCTTAATATGGATAAGTACAAGCAGCTACCCCTAATAAATGGTGTTGAGGTTCAGGCCTACAGGGACACTGGTGCCAGTGTGACTATGGTCATAGAGAAACTGGTCCACCCTGAACAACACCTACTTGGTCACCAGTACCAAGTAACCGATGCTCACAACAACACACTTAGCCACCCCATGGCTGTTGTAAATCTCAACTGGGGGGGGTGGGTAACTGGTCCAATGAAAGTTGTGGTAGCCACAGATTTACCTGTAGACTGTCTACTAGGAAATGATTTGGAGACATCAGCTTGGTCAGATGTGGAGTTGGACGCCCATGCAGCAATGCTGGGCATCCCAGGGCATATTTTTGCTTTAACCAGGGCTCAGGCCAAAAAGCAAAAAGGACAGGGAAACTTGGATCCTGGAACAATGGACCAAGTGCTCCCTAAAGCTAGGGCTAGTAGAAGTAAAGCACTTCCTACTATCCCTCCCTCTACAGTGGATTCTACTTCTGAGGAAGAAGAATTTCCACCCTGTGCAGAACCTACACCAGAGGAGCTGGAAGCAGACACTGCTGAGCTTTTGGGTGAAGGGGGGCCTGCCAGGGAGGAGCTGAGTGTGGCACAGCAATCCTGTCCCACACTAGAGGGTCTAAGACAGCAAGCTGTCAAACAAGCTAATGGGGATGTCAGTGACTCTCACAGAGTTTACTGGGAGGACAACCTCTTGTACACTGAAGCAAGGGATCCTAAACCTGGAACTGCCAGGAGGTTAGTGATTCCTCAGGAGTACAAAAAGTTCCTCCTAACTCTAGCCCACGACATTCCCCTAGCTGGACATCTGGGACAAATGAAAACTTGGGACAGACTTGTTCCCTTGTTTCATTGGCCTAGAATGTCTGAGGACACAAAAGAGTTTTGTAGGTCCTGTGAAACCTGTCAAGCCAGTGGCAAAACAGGTGGCACTCCAAAGGCACCCCCTATTCCACTGCCTGTGGTTGGGGTTCCCTTTGAAAGGGAAGGGGTTGACATAGTTGGCCACCTTGACACTCCTACTGCTTCAGGCAATAGGTTTATCTTGGTGGTAGTGGACCATGCCACAAGATATCCTGAAGCAATTCCCTTAAGGACCACTACAGCACCTGCAATGGCAAAGGCCGTCCTGGGAATATTTTCTAGGGTGGGCTTCCCAAAGGAAGTAGTATCAGACAGAGGAAGCAATTTCATGTCTGCTTACTTAAAGGCCATGTGGAAGGAGTGTGGTGTGACTTAAAAGTTCACTACACCCTATCATCCACAAACAAATGGACTGGTGGAGAGATTTAACAAAACTCTCAAAGGCATGATTATGGGACTCCCTGAAAAACTCCGCAGGAGATGGGATATCCTTTTACCATGCCTCCTTTTTGCCTACAGGGAGGTACCCCAGAAAGGAGTGGGCTTCAGCCCCTTTGAACTCCTCTTTGGACACCCTGTTAGGGGTCCACTAACACTTGTCAAGGAGGGCTGGGAACAACCTTTAAAAGCTCCAAAGCAAGATATTGTGGATTATGTACTTGGCCTCAGATCAAGGATGGCTGAGTACATGAAAAAGGCCAGTAAAAACCTTCAGGCCAGCCAAGAGCTCCAAAAGCAATGGCATGACCAGAAGGCTGTTTTGGTTCAGTACAAACCAGGACAGAAAGTGTGGGTCTTGGAGCCTGTGGCTCCAAGAGCACTCCAAGATAAATGGAGTGGACCCCACACAATTGTTGAGAAAAAGGGTGAAGTCACCTACTTAGTTGACTTAGGCACTGCCAGGAGTCCTCTTAGGGTGCTCCATGTCAATCGCCTTAAACCCTACTATGACAGGGCTGATCTCACCCTGCTCATGGCAACTGATGGGGGACAGGAAGAAGACAGTGATCTTCTACCTAATCTCTTCTCTTCCACAGAACAAGATGCTCTTGTGGAAGGTGAAGTTTTGGCTGATTTTCTTACTGCTGAGAAGAAAGACCATTGCATAAATCTCCTGGGTCAGTTTTCTGAACTCTTCTCTACTGTGCCAGGTACCACTTCTTGGTGTGAGCACACTATAGATACTGGAGACAGCATGCCTGTCAAAAGTAAAATCTATAGGCAGCCTGACCATGTCAGGGACTGCATAAAGCAAGAGGTGCAGAAAATGTTAGAACTGGGAGTTGTTGAGCACTCTGAAAGTCCATGGGCTTCTCCTGTGGTACTTGTACCAAAACCTCATTCCAAGGATGGAAAGAAAGAAATGCGGTTTTGTGTTGACTACAGAGGTCTCAACCAGGTAACCAAAACTGATGCTCACCCTATACCCAGGTCAGATGAGCTCATAGATACACTGGCACCTGCCAAGTATCTAAGCACTTTTGATTTGACTGCAGGGTATTGGCAGATCAAATTATCAGAAGATGCTAAACCTAAAACTGCATTTTCAACCATTGGAGGCCATTACCAATTCACAGTAATGCCTTTTGGATTGAAAAATGCACCTGTCACTTTTCAGAGGTTGGTGAACACAGTCCTGCAAGGGCTGGAAGCTTTTAGTGCAGCATATCTGGACGATATAGCTGTCTTTAGCTCCAGTTGGGATGATCACCTGGTCCACCTATGGAAAGTTTTAGAGGCCCTGCAAAAGGCAGGCCTCACTATCAAGGCTTCAAAGTGCCAGATAGGGCAGGGAAAGGTGGTTTATCTGGGACACCTTGTTGGTGGGGAACAGATTGCACCACTTCAGGGGAAAATCCAAACTATTATAGATTGGGTTCCCCCTACTACTCAGACTCAGGTGAGAGCCTTCCTAGGCCTCACTGGGTATTACAGGAGGTTCATTAAGAACTATGGCTCCATTGCAGCCCCTCTTAATGACCTCACATCCAAGAAAATGCCTAAAAAGGTATTATGGACAGCAAACTGTCAGAAAGCTTTTGAGGAGCTGAAGCAGGCCATGTGCTCTGCACCTGTCCTGAAAAGCCCTTGTTACTCTAAAAAATTCTATGTCCAAACTGATGCATCTGAATTAGGAGTAGGGGCAGTCCTATCACAACTTAATTCTGAGGGCCAGGATCAACCTGTTGCTTTTATTAGTAGGAGGTTGACCCCTAGAGAAAAGCGTTGGTCTGCCATTGAGAGGGAGGCCTTTGCTGTGGTCTGGGCACTGAAGAAGTTGAGGCCATACCTGTTTGGCACTCACTTCATTGTTCAGACAGACCACAAACCTCTACTTTGGCTAAAACAAATGAAAGGTGAAAATCCTAAATTATTGAGGTGGTCCATATCCCTACAGGGAATGGACTATACAGTGGAACATATACCTGGGAGTAGCCACTCCAATGCAGATGGACTCTCCAGATATTTCCACTTAGACAATGAAGACTCATCAGGTCATGGCTAGTCTTATTGTCCTTCGTTTGGGGGGGGGGGGGTTGTGTAGGAAAGTACCATCTTGCCTGGCATGTTACCCCCATTTTTCACTGTATATATGTTGTTTTAGTTGTATGTGTCACTGGGACCCTGCCAGCCAGGGCCCCAGTGCTCATAAGTGTGCCTGAATGTGTTACCTGTGTAGTGACTAACTGTCTCACTGAGGCTCTGCTAATCAGAACCTCAGTGGTTATGCTCTCTCATTTCTTTCAAATTGTCACTAACAGGCTAGTGACCAATTTACATTGGCTTACTGGAACACCCTTATAATTCCCTAGTATATGGTACTGAGGTACCCAGGGTATTGGGGTTCCAGGAGATCCCTATGGGCTGCAGCATTTCTTTTGCCACCCATAGGGAGCTCTGACAATTCTTACACAGGCCTGCCACTGCAGCCTGAGTGAAATAACGTTCACGTTATTTCACAGCCATTTTACACTGCACTTAAGTAACTTATAAGTCACCTATATGTCTAACCTTTACCTGGTAAAGGTTAGGTGCAAAGTTACTTAGTGTGAGGGCACCCTGGCACTAGCCAAGGTGCCCCCACATTGTTCAGGGCCAATTCCCCTGACTTTGTGAGTGCGGGGACACCATTACACATGTGCACTACAGATAGGTCCCCACCTATATGTAGCTTCACAATGGTACCTCTGAATATGGCCATGTAACATGTCTATGATCATGGAATTGCCCCCTCTATGCCATCCTGGCATAGTTGGCACAATCCCATGATCCCAGTGGTCTGTAGCACAGACCCTGGTACTGCCAAATTGCCTTTCCCGGGGTTTCACTGCAGCTGCTGCTGCTGCCAACCCCTCAGACAGGCTTCTGCTCTCCGGTGGTCCAGCCAGGCCTGGCCCAGGATGGCAGAACAAAGGACTTCCTCTGAAAGAGGGTGTTACACCCTCTCCCTTTGGAAAATGGTGTGAAGGCAAGGGAGGAGTAGCCTCCCCCAGCTTCTGGAAATGCTTTCATGGGCACACATGCTACCCATTTCTGCATAAGCCAGTCTACACCGGTTCAGGGACCCCTTAGCCCTGCTCTGGCGCGAAACTGGACAAAGGAAAGGGGAGTTACCACTCCCCTGACCTGTACCTGCCCTGGGAGGTGCCCAGAGCTCCTCCAGTGTGCTCCAGACCTCTGCCATCTTGGAAACAGAGGTGCTGCTGGCACACTGGACTTCTCTGAGTGGCCAGTGCCATCAGGTGACGTGAGAGACTCCTTCTGATAGGCTTCTTCAGGTGTTGCTAGCCTATCCTCTCTCCTAGGTAGCCAAACCCTCTTTTCGGGCTATTTAGGGTCTCTGTCTCTTGGGATTCCTTAGATAACGAATGCAAGAGCTCATCTGAGTTCCTCTGCATCTCTCTCTTCACCTTCTGCCAAGGAATCAACTGCTGACCGCGCTGGAAGTCTGCAACACTGCAACAAAGTAGCAAAGACGACTACTGCAACTCTGTAACGCTGATCCTGCCGCCTTCTCAACTGTTTTCCTGGTGGTGCATGCTGTGGGGGTAGTCTGCCTCCTCTCTGCACTAGAAGCTCCGAAGAAATCTCCCGTGGGTCGACGGAATCGTCCCCCTGCAACCGCAGGCACCAAAGAACTGCATCACCGGTCCCCTGGGTCTCCTCTCAGCACGACAAGTGAGGTCCCTTGAATCCAACAACTCTGTCCAAGTGACTCCCACAGTCCAGGGACTCTTCAGTCCAAGTTTGGTGGAGGTAAGTCCTTGCCTCCTCACGCCAGACTGCATTGCTGGGAACCGCGACTTTTGCAGTTACTCCGGCCTCCGTGCACTTCCGGCAGAAATCCTTTGTGCACAGCTCAGCCTGGGTCCACAGCACTCTGACCTGCATTGCACGACTTCTTAAGTTGTCCTCCGGCGATGTGGGACTCCTTTGTGCGACTTCGGGTGAGCACCGCTTTACGCATCCTCGTAGTGCCTGTTTCTGGCACTTCTGCGGGTGCTGCCTGCTGCTGAGAGGGCTCCTTGTCTTGCTCGACGCCCCCTCTGTCCCCAGACACAATTGGCAACATCCTGGTCTCACCTGGGCCACAGCAGCATCCACAAACCCTTACCACATGATTTGCAGCTAGCAAGGCTTGTTGGCAGTCTTTCGGAGGGAAAACACTTCTGCACAACTATCCACGGCGTGAGGGATCCGTCCTCCAAAGGGGAAGTCTCTAGCCCTTGTCGTTCCTGTAGAAACCTAAGCTTCTACTGTCCAGTAGCAGCTTCTTTGCACCCACAGCTGGCATTTCCTGGGCATCTGCCCATCTCCGACTTGCTTGTGACTTTTGGACTTGGTCCCCTTGTTCCACAGGTACCCACGACTGGAAATCCATTGTTGTTGCATTGTTGGTTTGTGTCTTTCCTGCAGAATTCCCCTATCACGACTTCTATGTCCTTTGGGGAACTTTAGTGCACTTTGCACTCACTTTTCAGGGTTTTGGGGTGGGCTATTTTTCTAACCCTTACTATTTTCTAATAGTCCCAGCGACCCTCTACCATGTCACATAGGTTTGGGGTCCATTCGTGGTTCGCATTCCACTTATGGAGTATATGGTTTGTGTTGCCCCTATCCCTATGTGTCCCCATTGCATCCTATTGTAACTATACATTGTTTGCACTGTTTTCTAATACTATTACTGCATATTTTGGTATTGTGTACATATATCTTGTGTATATTTGCTATCCTCATACTGAGGGTAATCACAGAGATACTTTTGGCATATTGTCATAAAAATAAAGTACCTTTATTTTTAGTATATCTGTGTATTGTGTTTTCTTATGATATTGTGCATATGACACTAGTGGTACTGTAGGAGCTTCACTCGTCTCCTAGTTCAGCCTAAGCTACTCTGCTAAGCTACCATTATCTATCAGCCTATGCTGCTAGACAACCTATACACTAATAAGGGATAACTGGGCCTGGTGCAAGGTGCAAGTACCCCTTGGTCCTCACTACAAGCCAGTCCAGCCTCCTACAGTGATGCAGTTCTTTGGTGCCTGCGGTAGCAGGGGGAAGATTCCATCGACCCACGGGAGATTTCTTCGGAGCTTCCAGTGCAGAGAGGAGGCAGACTACCCCCACAGCATGCACCACCAGAAAAACAGTCGAGAAGGCGGCAGGATCAGCGTTACAGAGTTGCAGTAGTCGTCTTCGCTACTTTGTTGCAGTTTTGCAGGCTTCCAGCGCAGTCAGCAGTCGATTCCTTGGCAGAAGGTGAAGACAGAGATGCAGAGGAACTCTGATGAGCTCTTGCATTCGTTATCTAAGGAAATCCCCAAAGCAGAGACCCTAAATAGCCAGAAAAGAGGGTTTGGCTACTTAGGAGAGAGGATAGGCTAGCAACACCTGAAGGAGCCTATCAGAAGGAGTCTCTGACATCACCTACTGGCCCTGGCCACTCAGAGCAGTCCAGTGTGCCAGCAGCACCTCTGTTTCCAAGATGGCAGAGGTCTGGAGCACACTGGAGGAGCTCTGGGCACCTCCCAGGGGAGGTGCAGGTCAGGGGAGTGGTCACTCCCCTTTCCTTTGTCCAGTTTTGCGCCAAAGCAGGGCTGAGGGGTCCCTGAACCGGTGTAGACTGGCTTATGCAGAAATGGGCACCATCTGTGCTCATGAAAGCATTTCAGGAGGCTGGGGGAGGCTACTCCTCCCCTGCCTTAACACCTTTTTCCAAAGGGAGAGGGTGTTACACCCTCTCTCTGAGGAAGTCCTTTGTTCTGCCATCCTGGGCCAAGCCTGGCTGGACCCCAGGAGGGCAGAAACCTGTCTGAGGGCTTGGCAGCAGCAGCAGCTGCAGTTAAACCCCTGAAAAGGCAGTTTGGCAGTACCCGTGTCTGTGCTACAGACCCGTGGGATCATGGGATTGTGCCAACTATGCCAGGATGGCATAGAGGGGGCAATTCCATGATCATAGGCATGTTACATGGCCATATTCGGAGTTACCATTGTGAAGCTACACATAGGTAGTGACCTATGTGTAGTGCACGCGTGTAATGGTGTCCCCGCACTCACAAAGTCCGGGGAATTTGCCCTGAACAATGTGGGGGCACCTTGGCTAGTGCCAGGGTGCCCACACACTAAGGGGGTCATTCTGACCTCGGCGGTAAAAGGCCCTTACTGCCGGTCAGAAGACCGCCATCATTCCGCCGCGGCCGCGGTAAACCGCCACGGTCATTCTGACCTCCAACTGCCAAACCGCCGAAAACCCGACATCCACGGAAGGCCGCCTCATCAGCGGGCAGCGAAAAACTGGAGATGACCAAACCTCCACCGCCACGCCAACACAAACACGCCCATGCCATTACGACCCACGAATCCACACGGCGGTCTTTCAACCGCGGTATTCCATTGGCGGTACACACCGCCGCGCTCAAAATACACACACCTTTACAAAACACAGCCACATTGGACAATTCGAAATACACACACCTGATACACATACACACACTACTCCCACACACCCATTACAATATAAAACACCCACCCACATCACCCACAAACCCCCACATATCGAAATTCTGAGAGAAGGCGCAATACACAGATGGAGAGCACAGGGAACACAAACCACAACACACACAGGAACCCAACATCATCAACCACCCCACATCTACACACACATCACCACACACCACCACTCACATCACCACAAACACCACCCCACACCTCATCCACACCACCCCATGGCACCCCAAAGACACCCCAGGTTTTCGGACCAAGAACTCAGGGTCATGGTGGAGGAAATAATAAGGGTAGAGCCCCAGCTCTTCGGCACACAGGTGCAACACACCACAATAGCCAGGAAGGCGGAGCTATGGCAAAGGATCGTCCACAGGGTCAACGCTGTGGGACAGCATCCCAGAAACCGGGAAGACATCCTAAAGCGCTGGAACGACCTACGGGGGAAGGTACGGTCGATGGTCTCAAGACACAACATCGCTGTGCAGAAGACTGGCGGCGGACCCCCACCCACTCCACCCGAATTCACAGCATGGGAGCAAGAGGTCTTGAACATCCTGCATCCTGCGGGCCTCGCTGGAGTAGGCGGAGGAATGGACTCTGGTAAGTCTAATCTCAACTACTCCCCCCCCAACCACCAGCATGCCAACCCACACCCCCACCCTCACCCCCAACCCCCCAGCACACATCCTCCCTGCCAATGTCTCACCAGCACAACCCACCCAACCCAAAACCAAACCCTGAATGCCAACACAAACCATGGACACCCATCACCTATGCATGACCACTGCACATACCCATCCCCCCCCACAAACCACCCTCACAACTCCTCCCACAAGGGAATGCCAGCACTGTGGGACAAGGGCACCCACAAATCGCATGCCATGGAACACACAGAAGCAATAACCATACTCTTTTACCCCTTCAGGGCCCGAACTCCAACACACCGGCCAGGAGGGTCCAGATTTGTCCATCCCACCCCCAGAACAGGCCCCCAGTGAGGACAGCAGCTCTGTCGACCTAGAACCTGATGACCAGCCCAGATCATCGGGGACCTCTGGACTGTCGGTTCCCCACACACAGACACAGGCCACAGCAGACCTAACCCCCTCTGGGAATATCAGCACAGCTCCCACCCAGCGGGCCCATGCCTCTGTCTCCAGGACAGGTCAATCAGCGGTGTGTCCGCCACTACAGGGCACCCAGGCTGACCCAACACCCCAACAACAACAGGGACCTGGGGGCAGTGGTAGTGGGCACACCGTCCAGGGGACAGAGGCCCGGGGAAACAGGGGAACTGGGAGGGCTGCAGTGCGACAGGGGGGGGAGGACAGGCCCAGGGAACCGACTCTCCAAGAGGCCCTCACCACCATCATGGGAGCATACCACCACTCCCAGGAGACGATGGCGACGGTACTGGCCAGGTTCCAGGAGATCCAGGCACAGCAGGAGGAACGGTACATGGGGTTCAGAGAGGAGCTCAGGAACATCGTCCTGGCCCTCAACCAAATAGTCACCACATTGCGGGACCATGTGGCACCCCAAAGGGCCCCTGTCACCAGCCTGGACCAGGAACAGCCTACCAACTCCGCCGGCGCTAGTGGACAGGAGGCCCCCACACAACGACAGGCCACCAGAACCCCACCTCCTGCTGAAGATCAACCACCCCGCAAGAGGAACCTGAGATCACAAAGGAAGACAGAGTAGGATGCCAAGACCCCCGCCAGCATAAGATACCCCCTGATGTCATTCCACTGTCCCACATTGTCACCCTGTCCAACCTTGAACTGCCCCTGCTCCATCCTTCCACAGGCATATGGACAATGCACCTGTGCGACTGAGAACTGGACTCTGCCATGGACATTACTCCACCCCCAACCCATCACCGTTTTACTATCATGGACCTATAAGTAGCACTTAAAATAAATCACTAATTGCACTTAAAAAACTCAGGAGTCTGCTTGTATTCTTAACAAATGTATTACACATAACGGTTCAAAAATGTTCAGTTACATTGTGATGACAACATACCAATGTCAATGTGCTTTACTCCATGGGCAAACAAAGCAGAAGTCACGCAGTGGGTCATACAGCTCTGAAAAGGGAAGGGAAAGTCACAATTCAGTTTAAAGGAACTGGGGGGAAACACAGAAAGTAGAGATGCAGGAGGCCTGAAGTAAATGTAAAATGGCGTGGGGGATTCTTACCTGTGTGCTACTGAAAATACTGTTGTATAACTGTGTCCCTGTTGTCCGTGTCGTCCCCGTCGTCTTCCTCCTCTTCACTCTCCACAGGCTCCACAGCTGCTACAACACCACCATCTGGACCATCCTCCTGCAGGAAAGGCACCTGGCGTCGCAATGCAAGATTGTGAAGCATACAGCAGGCCACGATGATCTGGCACACCTTCTTTGGTGAGTACATTAGGGATCCACCTGTCATATGCAGGCACCTTAACCTGGCCTTCAGGAGGCCGAAGGTCCTTTCTAGTATCCTCCTAGATCGCCCATGGGCCTCATTGTACCGTTCCTCGGCCCTGGTCTGGGGATTCCTCACTGGGGTCAGTAGCCACGGCAGGTTGGGGTAACCAGAGTCACCTATTAGCCACACACGTTGTCTCTGTAGCTGTTCCATCACATAGGGGATGCTGCTATTTCGCATAACATACGCGTCATGCACTGACCCAGGGAACTTGGCATTTACATGGGAGATGTACTGGTCAGCCAAACAGACCACCTGCACATTCATAGAATGGTAATTTTTTCTGTTTCTGTACACCTGCTCATCGTCTTTTGGGGGTACTAAGGCCACATGGGTCCCATCAATGGCACCAATGATGTTGGGGATATGTCCAAGGGCATAGAAATCACCCTTCACAGTGGCCAAATCACCCTCCTGAGGGAAAACAATGTAGCTCCGCATGTATTTCGTCAGGGCAGACAACACTCTGGACAAAATCTTTGAAAACATAGGCTGAGACATCCCTAATGACATGGCCACTGTTGTCTGAAAAGACCCACTTGCCAAAAAATGGAGGACTGACAGAACCTGCACCAGAGGGGGAATTCCTGTGGGTTGGCGGATGGGGGACATCAGTGCTGGCTCCAGCTGGGCACACAGTTCATGTATAGTGGCTCTGTCAAGTCGGTATCGCAGTATTATATGACGTTCCTCCATTGTCGACAGGTCCACCAGCGGTCAGTACACGGGAGGATTCCTCCTTCTCCTCGCAAGTCCCAGCGGACGGTGCCTAGGAAGGACAACATGGAGTACAGAGTCAAGCAACCCACAGGTACGTAACTACAGCTTGCACAGTACACGAATCGCTATGCATTGAATGGCTTGTATGAGTGGCAATGCAAGGCCTAGGCCTGTGTGACGCAGTAGAAATTAAGCCATGTGGGCCCTTGAAATGGCGGCTGCCTGACCTGAGAAGTGTGACAGTGGGATGTGAGGTCAATGCGCTGGCGTGGCACACCGTGGCGGTAGGCGGTCGAAGACCGCGGCGCCAAGCCGCATTGGTTAACATTGAACCCTATGGGTTTCAGTAGCCAATGACGAGGTGCGCCGGCGGTCGCAGTACGCACCGCCGCGGTACGCACCGCCGCGGGCGTGACCGCAATTTTCTATCTGATTAATCACTCGAGACCTGATCATCCACAGGAGAGGACCTATACTGCAAGTGCTGCTGTGAACTCAGTCTGGAAGAGACAATGGCTGCTGCGACTGGGGAAAGGGCCCCTGCCTTCACTTCAGAAGAGTTGGAGAAACTTGTAGATGGGGTCCTGCCCCAGTATGCGCTACTCTACGGTCCTCCAGACCAACAGGTAAGTACACTGTGTGCACGTTGAATGGGCTATGCCTGGGTTTTGGATGGTGGATGTAAGATGGTGGGGTGGGGAGAGAATGAGGAGTGCAAGGCACGACATATGAGAGCATGTGCCACATGGCAAGGTTGGGGGGGGGGGCAATCAAATCTAACATGCAGAGAATTAATGATATATACTTTTCCACCCTGTACATGTCAAATAGGTCAGCGCCCATCAGAAAGTCGACATTTGGCGTGCCATCGCCAAGGACGTCCGGGACCTGGGGGTCCACAACAGACGGGGCACCCACTGCCGAAAGAGGTGGGAGGACATCCGCTGCGGGACCAGGAAGACCGCCGAGTCTCTGCTGGGGATGGCCTCCCAACGTAGGAGGGGTGCCAGCAGACAATTGACCCCCCTGATGTCCCGGATCCTGGCGGTGGCCTACCCCGATTTGGATGGGCGCGTGAGGACATCACAGCAGACACAAGGGGGTGAGTACCAGTACATTCAGCTATCTTTACACGCAGTGGAGGCGTCTGGGTGAGGGAGGAGGGCTGTGGGTGACATTAGGCCAGGGCGCTTTCTGTAGTGTAGTCCCCTCCTTTAGGCATGGCCCTGTGCCCCCGCCCCCAACCTCTGTAGGGTGCCAAGTACAGCAATCGATGGTCCAGCATTACCCATGTGCGCATTTGTTGTCCATTGACCTGTTGGCCTAGTCACAAGTACTGAGTAGTGTCCCCCAATTGCGCGGCGTAGTGCATGAGGCTGCTGTAGCTGTCCTCTCCGCCAACGGTGTTGACAATGCATGCACTCAACCTGTCTTTATGTCTCCCCCCACCCTTTTTCTTTATCTTTTTGTGCATGTGTGCATTAGCATCATCAGGCGGAGGAGAATTGGCATCGGAGCACGAGGGAGCTGCAACTCACAAGGCCCCGGTGGGCCATGGTACAGACACCGAGGTCACCAGTGATACGGAGGGCGAGGGGAGCTTCACAACGGGGACCCGTGGTGACACCAGCAACACCGACACGTCCTCGGATGGGAGCTCCCTAGCGGTGGCGGCAAAATCCGGGACCCCCGCCTCAACAGGTACAGCCGCCACCCAGCTCACCCGCTCCGCCCTCCCAGCAGCCCCTCAGCCTTCGCTCCGTGCCCGCTCGCCCAAAAAGGCGGGCATCTCCTTCGCCCCAGGCACCTCAGGCCCTGCCCCTGTTACCCCTGCTGCCCTCAGTGAGGAGGTCATTGACCTCCTTCAGACCATCATTGTTGGGCAGTCTACCCTTTTGAATGCCATCCAGGGGGTAGAGAGGGAGGTGCATCGGAGCAATGCATACCTGGAGGGCATTCATTCGGGTCAGGCTGCCCATCAACGATCGTTCACTGCTCTGGCCTCAGCACTGACGGCAGCCATTGTCCCCGTTTCCAGCCTCCCTCTACTAACTGCCTCCACCCTGTCTCTGTCTCCTGTTCCTCAGCCTATCCCATCCACACCATCTGACCAGCCTGCACACACCTCAACACCCAAGGGCAGCTCATCCAGACATAAGCACCACAGATCCCACAAGCATTCACCCAAGCAACACCCAGATGCAGACATGGCAACAGTCACTACCACCTCTGTGTCCCCCTCCTCCTCGTCTCCCTCCTCCCTCCCTGTGACGTCTCCACTCACACCTGCATGCACACCACCATCAGCCAGTACTTCCACCACCAGCACACCCTCCAGTACAGTCCGCACACGTGCAGTCACCACCCCCACTGCCATTTACACGTCCCCTGTGTCCTCTCCCACTGTGTCTGTCACCCCCTCATCCAAGACACACAAACACAGGCAGCCACCCACCCAACAGCCAACCACCTCACCACAGCCTACGTCACAAGCACCTGCACCCACAGACAGCACACTTGACTCTCCTACAACCACATCCTCTTCCTCCACTCCCATAACCACTAAACCTACCCTTTACCTTGGTCCTAAAAAACTTTACCTCTCCACAGTTAACCTCTTTGCACCACCTGACCCACCCCCTCCATCTGGGAAGAGTCCCAAGAGCACCTCAGCCACCACCAGCCCTGCTTCAAGTCTCAACATTGTGGATGGGTTTTGGAGTCCACCCTTTCCCAGCACTGACACTTCGGCCAGCAGCAAGGGGACAGCCAGCCCCCCCCCCCTGGTAAGAGGACCCGTAAAGTCAAGGGCCGCCGCGAGAAGGCTGACACGGCTGCCCCCAAGGAGCAAAGTCCTGGGCCGTCACCTGCCACAACATCCAGGGGAGGCAAGGGCCAGAGAGCCTCATCTAAGGAGGGCAAGGGCAGCAGGGCGGAGAAGTCAGCCAGCAGGGGCGCGGACCAGGAGGGCCCCACAAGCCCCATCCCGGGTGTGACGGAGGACACCCACGGGCCCAGGACTCCGTCACAGAAGGGTCCAGCAACTGGACGGTCGGAGGGCGACTAAGCAGGGAGTCCTGGCCAGGTCAGGCTCCCTTGAAAGACACGACAAGCACCGCTGAAGAGGGCCCCGCCGTGCAGAAGGGCACCGCTGAAGAGGGCCCCGCCGTGAAGATAGGCACCGCTGAAGAGGGCCCCGCAGTGCAGAAGGGCACCGATGAAGAGGGCCCGCCGTGAAGATAGGCACCGCTGAAGAGGGCCCCGCCGCGCAGAAGGGCACCTCTGAAGAGGGCCCGCCGTTAAGATAGGCACCGCTGAAGAGGGCCCCGCCGCGCAGAAGGGCACCGCTGAAGAGGGCCCCGCCGTGAAGATAGGCACCGCTGAACAGGGCCCCGCCGTGCAGAAGGGCACCGCTGAAGAGGGCCCCGCCGTGAAGATAGGCACCGCTGAAGAGGGCCCCGCCGTGCAGAAGGGCACCGCTGAAGAGGGCCCCGCCGTGAAGATAGGCACCGCTGAACAGGGCCCCGCTGTGCAGAAGGGCACCGCTGAAGAGGGCCCCGCCGTGCAGAAGGGCACTGCTGAAGAGGGCCCCGCCGTGAAGATAGGCACCGCTGAACAGGGCCCCGCCGTGCAGAAGGGCACCGCTGAAGAGGGCCCGCCGTGCAGAAGGGCACCGCTGAAGAGGGCCCCGCCGTAAAGTTAGGCACCGCTGAACAGGGCCCCGCCGTGCAGAAGGGCACTGCTGAAGAGGGCCCCGCCGTTTAGATAGGCACCGCTGAACAGGGCCCCGCCGTGCAGAAGGGCACCGCTGAAGAGGGCCCCGCCGTGAAGATAGGCACCGCTGAAGAGGGCCCCACCGTGAGGAGCACCGCTGAACAGGGCCCTGCCAAGACAGGCACCGCTGAACATGGCCCCGCCGTCTCAAGCACTGCTCCGCTGGGACCTTCCTGTCCAGCACCGCTCCGCTGGGCCCCGCCGTCTCAAGCACCGCTCCGCTGGGCCCCGCTGTCTCAAGCACCGCTCCGCTGGGCCCTTCCTGTCAAGCACCGCTCCGCTGGGCCCCGCCGTCTCAAGCACTGCTCCGCTGGGCCCTTCCTGTCAAGCACCGCTCCGCTGGGCCCCGCCGTCTCAAGCACCGCTCCGCTGGGCCCTGCCGTCTCAAGCACCGCTCCGCTGGGCCCTTCCTGTCAAGCACCGCTCCGCTGGGCCCTGCCGTCTCAAGCACCGCTCCGCTGGGCCCTGCCGTCTCAAGCACCGCTCCGCTGGGCCCTGCCATCTCAAGCACCGCTCCGCTGGGCCCTGCCGTCTCAAGCACCGCTCCGCTGGGCCCTTCCTGTCAAGCACCGCTCCGCTGGGCCCTGCCGTCTCAAGCACCGCTCCGCTGGGCCCTCCCGTCTCAAGCACCGCTCCGCTGGGCCCTTCCTGTCAAGCACCGCTCCGCTGGGCCCTGCCGTCTCAAGCACCGCTCTGCTGGGCCCTGCCGTCTCAAGCACCGCTCCGCTGGGCCCTTCCTGTCAAGCACCGCTCCGCTGGGCCCTGCCGTCTCAAGCACCGCTCCGCTGGGCCCTTCCTGTCAAGCACCGCTCCGCTGGGCCCTGCCGTCTCAAGCACCGCTCCGCTGGGCCCTGCCGTCTCAACCACCGCTGGCCCATTGACAGTGGCGGATCCGTGTCGAGCTAGTGTTCACGCTGCACTCTGGGCATGATGCCTCCTCCAATACCTGTGGAGTCTGTAATCCACCTGATAGCCTATGTGTCTGCACTCCCCAGGATGGCACAGTGGGCAGCCCACCCACTGTAGAGACTTGAGAGACTGTGGCTTTGTACTCCCCAGGATGGCACAGTGGGCAGCCCACCCACTGTAGAGACTTGAGAGACTGTGGCTTTGTACTCCCCAGGATGGCACAGTGGGCAGCCCACCCACTGTAGAGACTTGAGAGACTGTGGCTTTGTACTCCCCAGGATGGCACAGTGGGCAGCCCACCCACTGTAGAGACTTGTGAGACTGTGGCTTTGCACTCCCCAGGATGGCACAGTGGGCAGCCCACCCACTGTAGAGACTTGAGAGACTGTGGCTTTGCACTCCCCAGGATGGCACAGTGGGCAGCCCACCCACTGTAGAGACTTGAGAGACTGTGGCTTTGCACTCCCCAGGATGGAACAGTGGGCATGGTGGACCCTTCGTGGATCTGGCGTCGTGGACTCATGTGGCTGAGGTGACCCCCTTTCCCTTCCCCCTGAGGTGCCTGTAGTTTTGTCATCTGATGCCCCAGCAGTGTTCTCTCCAAAGGACTCAGGTCTCCTGTGTGGGCTTTGCCCGTGTGTTGATACACTTTGGCCCACGGACAGTGGAAATTTAAGTGACTGTGCAGGACTTATTGCCTATATTTATCGGTTTCGCAATGTTCTTACTTGATTTTGTTACATTTCTTTTTGCTATTTTACCATGACGTCAACGAACCGATTTTATAGATAAATTTAGTTTCTCACTTTAATTATGTCTTTGCATCATTCCGGTCGGTATGGGTGGTGTCACTGTGACTTGGTGCTCTGCATTGGTATGTAGATAGTTTGGGGGGGGTCGCATATGTGTGTGCCCGTAACCTTTCCTCCTCCCCCCTCCCCTGTGTCGTAGGTGCAGTACTCACCGTTGTCTTCTGCGCCGGAGTTCGTACTCGTGGTAGATGAGCAGGTAGACAATAGCTGGTAGGATGTTTAATTCGGGTTCCATGCTGTTCTCTGTCCTCGTGGAGTGCATAGAGGTGAGCGTTTTCCCGTTCGTAGTCTGTTTCCGCCGTGTTTTTATCGGCGGGGCTCCCGCCCCGGAAAAGGTGGCGGATTGGTGAGTTGTGATAGGGTGGGCGGTACATTGTCTGCCGCCTGCCTGTTGGTAGTGACCGCCGCGCTGTTTGTCTGTCCCGCCGTGGCGGTCGGAGTGTTAAGTTGTCGGGCTGTGTTGGCGGTTCCCGCCAGGGTCAGAATTCCATTTTTTGGACCGCCAGCCTGTTGGCGGGTTGGCCGCCGCTTTAACACCGACCACCAGGGTTGGAATGACCCCCTAAGTAACTTTGCACCTAACCTTTACCAGGTAAAGGTAAGACATATAGGTGACTTATAAGTTACTTAAGTGCAGTGGTAAATGGCTGTGAAATAACGTGGACGTTATTTCACTCAGGCTGCAGTGGCAGGCCTGTGTAAGAATTGTCACAGCTCCCTATGGGTGGCAAAAGAAATGCTGCAGCCCATAGGGATCTCCTGGAACCCCAATACCCTAGGTACCTCAGTACCATATACTAGGGAATTATAAGGGTGTTCCATTATAAGGGTGTTCCAGTATGCCAACGTAAATTGGTAAAATTGGTCACTAGCCTGTTAGTGACAATTTGGAAAGAAATGAGAGAGCATAACCACTGAGGTTCTGGATAGCAGAGCCTCAGTGAGACAGTTAGTTATAACACAGGTAACACATTCAGGGCACACTTATGAGCACTGGGGCCCTGGCTGGCAGGGTCCCAGTGACACATACAACTAAAACAACATATATACAGTGAAAAATGGGGGTAACATGCCAGGCAAGATGGTACTTTCCTACATCTCTTCAACTCTCAACTCGTTGAGTTCCCTTTCTAACATTTTGTCTTCAGGGTGGGTGGGTTGGGAATGCTTGGATACTGAGGATAAGGTGGAATTAACAGAGGGAGACCTGTCCCTAACAGCTTGCACTCTAACAACCTGGCCTTCAGGAACAAAAACATCCCTACTTTGATGGGAGCTTCTATTACTACCAGCATTGCTATGTGGCCTGCTAAGGGGCCGATTTGGAAGAGAACCCTGTACACCTCCCTCAAGGGGCTCCCCTGAGTCAGAGTGTGAGCTATCTACTAACTTCTCAGTTGAAGTGCCAGCTAGGGACTTATCATTCTCAATGAGCATGTTAAACAGAAATTCTCTAGAAGGGTTCTTTCCTACCACTAAACCTCTATCAATGCAGAGACTCCTTAGGCTCTTAAAGTTAAGATTGTCATATGTTGTATTGACCATTTTAAGAGAAGTTCCTACATCAGACATGATAGAAGAAGGTTTAGGGACAGTGAGAAGATAGAAAAAGTTTCAGGACTTTTTAAAGAACAGGGGAAAAAAACTTTTTCAAACTTTTTAGAAAGTTTAGGAGTACTTTTCAGCACTTAGCAGAAAGTGTAAGAGAAGAAAAGCAAAACTTTTTGGTTAGGTGTACATACACTAAACTTGTTTTGTATATTTTTCTCTTATGAAAAGTACAATATGACAAAGTGGTAAGTAGTTACAAGTACTTATCCCACCGCTGCACAACCAATGTAGGAGACTGGCCTGGCTTGTAGTGGGTACCAGAGGTACTTACACCTTGTGCCAGGTCCAGTTATCCCTTATTAGTGTACAAGAGGTGTTTCTAGCAGCTTAGGCTGATAGAAGGTAGCTAGAGCAGAGCAGCTTAGGCTGAACTAGGAGACATGCAAAGCTCCTACTATACCACTGGTGTCATATGCACAATATAAGAAAACACAATACACAGATATACTAAAAATAAAGATGCTTTATTTTTATGACAATATGCCAAAAGTATCTCAGTGAGTACCCTCAGTATGAGGATGCCAAATATACACAAGATATATGTACACAATACCAAAAATATGCAGTAATAGCAAAAGGAAGTAATGCAATTAGTGTAAAGTTACAATAGATTGCAATAGGAGCACATAGGTATAGGGGCAACACAAACCATATACTCCAAAAGTGGAATGCGAACCAGGAATGGACCCCAAACCTATGTGAGCTTGTAGAGGGTCGCTGGGACTGTAAGAAAACAGTGAGGGTTAGAAAAATAGCCCACCCCAAGACCCTGTAAGGTAGGTGTAAATTGCACCTACAGCCCCCAGAGAGCACAGAAGTCGTGATAGGGGGATTCTGTAAGGAAAACCAACACCAGCAAAACAACAACAGTGGATTTCCGGACCTGAGTACCTGTAAGAGAAGGGGACCAAGTCCAAGTGCCGCAACAGTGTCGAGAGTGGGCAAATGCCCAGGAAATGCCAGCTGAGGGTGAGAGAAATCTGCCACCCGATGGAAGAAGCTTTTAGATCTGCAAGAAAGAAGAGCGCTAAGAACTTCTCCTTTGGAAGACGGATGTCCCACATCGCGATGAAGCTTGCAGAGGTGTTTCCATGCATAATAACTGCAAACACGCCTTGCTAGCTGCAAGGGTTGTGGTAGAGGTTTTTGGATGCTGCTGTGGCCCAGGAGAGACTAGGATGTCGCAACTTAGAGGAGAAGACAAAGGGGTCACCCAGCAACTCAGTGAGCCTTCACAGAAGCAGGCAGCACCCGCAGAAGTACCTGAACAGGCACTTGGAAGAAGAGTGAACCAGAGTCCATGCGAAGTCACAAAAGGGAGTCCCACAACGCCGGAGGAAAACTCAGGAGGTTGTGCACTTCAGGAAGGAGTGTCGGGGACCCAGGCTTGGCTGTGTACAAAGGAAATCCTGGAAGAGTGCACAGGAGCCGGAGCAGCTGCAAATCACGTGGTACCCAGCAATGCAGTCTAGCGTGGGGAGGCAAGGACTTACCTCCACCAAACTTGGACTGAAGAGTCACTGGACTGTGCGAGTCACTTGGACAGAGTTGCTGAGTTCCAGGGACCACGCTCGTTGTGCTGAGAGGAGACCCAGGAGACCGGTGATGCAGTTCTTTGGTGCCTGCGGTAGCAGGGGGAAGATTCCGTCGACCCACGGGAGATTTCTTCGGAGCTTGTAGTGCAGAGAGGAGGCAGACTACCCCCACAGCATGCACCATCAGGAAAACAGTTGAGAAGGCGGTCGGATCAGCGTTACAGAGTTGCAGTAGTCGTCTCCGCTACTTTGTTGCAGTTTTGCAGGCTTCCAGCGCGGTCAGCAGTCGATTCCTTGGCAGAAGGTGAAGAGAGAGATGCAGAGGAACTCTGATGAGCTCTTGCATTCGTTATCTAAGGAATTCCCCAAAGCAGAGACCCTAAATAGCCAGAAAAGAGGGTTTGGCTACTTAGGAGAGAGGATAGGCTAGCAACACCTGAAGGAGCCTATCAGAAGGAGTCTCTGGTGTCACCTGCTGGCCCTGGCCACTAAGAGCAGTCCAGTGTGCCAGCAGCACCTCTGTTTCCAAGATGGCAGAGGTCTGGAGCACACTGGAGGAGCTCTGGGCACCTCCCAGGGGAGGTGCAGGTCAGGGGAGTGGTCACTCCCCTTTCCTTTGTCCAGTTTCGCGCCAGAGCAGGGCTGAGGGGTCCCTGAACCGGTGTAGACTGGCTTATGCAGAAATGGGCACCATCTGTGCCCATGAAAGCATTTCTAGAGGCTGGGGGAGGCTACTCCTCCCCTGCCTTAACACCTTTTTCCAAAGGGAGAGGGTGTAACACCCTCTCTCTGAGGAAGTCCTTTGTTCTGCCTTCCTGGGCCAAGCCTGGCTGGACCCCAGGAGGGCAGAAACCTGTCTGAGGGGTTGGCAGCAGCTGCAGTGAAACCCCTGAAAAGGCAGTTTGGCAGTACCCGGGTCTGTGCTAGAGACCCGTGGGATCATGGGATTGTGCCAACAATACCAGGATGGCATAGAGGGGGCAATTCCATGATCTTAGACATGTTAGATGGCCATATTCGGAGTTACCATTGTAAAGCTACACATAGGTAGTGACCTATGCGTAGTGCACGCGTGTAATGGTGTCCCCGCACTCACAAAGTCCGGGGAATTTGCCCTGAACAATGTGGGGGCACCTTGACTAGTGCCAGGGTGCCCACACACTAAGTAACTTTGCACCTAACCTTTACCAGGTAAACGTTAGACATATAGGTGACTTATAAGTTACTTAAGTGCAGTGGTAAATAGCTGTGAAATAACGTGGACGTTATTTCACTCAGGCTGCAGTGGCAGGCCTGTGTAAGAATTGTCAGAGCTCCCTATGGGTGGCAAAAGAAATGCTGCAGCCCAAAGGGATCTCCTGGAACCCCATACCCTGGGTACCTCAGTGCAATATACTAGGGAATTATAAGGGTGTTCCAGTATGCCAATGTGAATTGGTGAAATTGGTCACTAGCCTGTTAGTGACAATTTGGAAAGAAATGAGAGAGCATAACCACTGAGGTTCTGGATAGCAGAGCCTCAGTGAGACAGTTAGTCATAACACAGGTAACACATTCAGGGCACACTTATGAGCACTGGGGCTCTGGCTGGCAGGGTCCCAGTGACACATACAACTAAAACAACATATATACAGTGAAAAATGGGGGTAACATGCCAGGCAAGATGGTTCTTTCCTACACCTCTCCCTTTGGGAAAAGGTGTCAGGGCTGGGGAGGAGTAGCCTCCCCCAGCCTCTGGAAATGCTTTGATGGGCACAGATGGTGCCCATCTCTGCATAAGCCAGTCTGCACCGGTTCAGGGATACCTCAACCCTGCTCTGGTGCGAAACTGGACAAAGGAAAGGGGAGTGACCACTCCCCTGACCTGCACCTCCCCTGGGAGGTGCCCAGAGCTCCTCCAGTGTGCTCCAGACCTCTGCCATCTTGGAAACAGAGGTGCTGCTGGCACACTGGACTGCTCTGAGTGGCCAGTGCCAGCAGGTGACGTCAGAGACTCCTTCTGATAGGCTCCTACAGGTGTTGCTAGCCTATCCTCTCTCCTAGGTAGCCAAACCCTCTTTTCTGGCTATTTAGGGTCTCTGCTTTGGGGAATTCCTTAGATAACGAATGCAAGAGCTCATCAGAGTTCCTCTGCATCTCTCTCTTCAACTTCTGCCAAGGAATCTACTGCTGACCGCGCTGCAAGCCTGCAAAACTGCACTTTTTTCTCTTTTGCCCTTTTTATGCTGCTCCTAGAGGGGTTTGCATTTTACCCACTTTACGTTTTGTTAGACCCATCCATTACAAGGAAGCTTTAATATATTTTCAGAGATTGCCAGATAGGCAAATTTGTCACTTTGTATTAGATTTTGTTACAGCTTCTTTAAGCATTAGGAAAAGGCTCATTTCATTTTAAATGTATATGTATGTATAGTTTAATATTGTAAGTTAATTTTTGTATTCTGTTATTGTGATTTTTCTTATGTTATGAGTTTTATTTGTTTATTTTATGGGATTTTAGACCGGATGTTTACGTAATGTTTTAGATATGGTACTATTTTATTCTTCTATCTATTTACTGTAACGTAATTATTGTGTGGTATTTGTGTTTTTGTCTGTACTTTTATGGCATTTGCCGAATAAAGTTTTGTGACTGACTGCAACAAAGTAGCAAAGATGACTACTGTGACCTTGTAACGCTGATCCCTTCGCTGGTTCCAGTGCAGCGGTGGGATAAGTACTTTGCAACTACTTACCACTTTGTCATATTTTACTTTTCATATCATGTCTGGGTCCACGGCACTCTAACCTGCATTGCACGACTTTCTAAGTTGGTCTCCGGCGACGTAGGACTCCTTTGTGCAACTTCGGGTGAGCACCGTTTCACTCTTCTTCGAAGTACCTGTTCTGGCACTTCTGCGGGTGCTGCCTGCTTCTGAGAGGGCTCCTTGTCTTGCTTGACGCCCTCTCTGTCCCCAGACGCAATTGGCGACATCCTGGTCCCTCCTGGGCCACAGCAGCATCCAAAAACCCTAACCGCACGATTTGCATCTAGCAAGGCTTGTTGGTTGTCTTTCGGTGGGAAAACACATCTGCACGACTCTCCACGGCGTGTTGGATCCATCCTCCAAAAGGGAAGTCTCTAGCCCTTGTCGTTCCTGCAGAATCCTCAGCTTCTACTGTCCAGTAGCAGCTTCTTTGCACCCACAGCTGGCATTTCCTGGGCATCTGCCCATCTCCGACTTGCTTGTGACTTTAGGACTTGGTCCCCTTGTTCCACAGGTACCCTCGACTGGAAATCCATCGTTGTTGCATTGCTGGTTTGTGTCTTTCCTGCAGAATTCCCCTATCACGACTTCTATGTCCTTTGGGGAACTTTAGTGCACTTTGCACTCACTTTTCAGGGTCTTGGGGTGGGCTATTTTTCTAACCCTTACTATTTTCTAATAGTCCCAGTGACCCTCTACAAAGTCACATAGGTTTGGGGTCCATTCGTGGTTCGCATTCCACTTTTGGAGTATATTGTTTGTGTTGCCCCTATCCCTATGTGTCCCCATTGCATCCTATTGTAACTATACATTGTTTGCACTGTTTTCTAAGACTATACTGCATATTTTTGGTATTGTGTACATATATCTTGTGTATATTTGCTATCCTCATACTGAGGGTACACTATGAGATACTTTGGCAGATTGTCATAAAAATAAAGTACCATTATTTTTAGTATATCTGTGTATTGTGTTTTCTTATGATATTGTGGAAGTGACACTAGTGGTACTGTAGGAGCTTCACTCGTCTCCTAGTTCAGCCTAAGCTGCTCTGCTAAGCTACCATTATCTATCAGCCTAAGCTGCTAGACACCCTATACACTAATAAGGGATACCTGGGCCTGGTGCAAGGTGTAAGTACCCCTTGGTACTCAATACAAGCCAGTCCAGCCTCCTACATTGGTGGCAGCGGTGGGATAAGTGCTTTGAGACTACTTACCACTCTTGTCATTGTACTTTTCAAAAGAGAAGAATATACAAAACAAGTTCAGTGTGTGTACACATAACTAAAAAGTTTTACATTTCCTCTTTTCACTCTTTTCTAAGTGCTGAAAAGTACTTCCAAACTTTCTAAAAGTTCTTAAAAAGTTTAAAAAGTTTTTTTCTGTCTTTCTAAAAGTTCTGAAAAATGTTTTCTCTCTTTTTCTGTCACTTAAACTCTTCTAAAATGTCTGGCACAGGCCAAAATGTTGATCTGTCCAAACTTGCATATGATCACCTTAGCTGGAAAGGAGCAAGGAGTCTCTGCATAGAGAGAGGTTTGAGTGTAGGGAAGAATCCTTCTTTGGAATTATTGGTTAACATGCTTAAAGAACAGGATAAGGCCAAAGGGGCCCACTCTGTTGAAAAAGTAGCTAATGGTTCCCAATCTGATCCAGGGACTCCCCTAGAAAAAGATTCAGGAAATAAACTTCCTAGCCTGCCCATTACTAGACAGCCTAGCATAGTTGGTACTGATGTAGAGTCACACCATACAGACAGTGTTGTCTCACATCATAGCAAGAGTATTCCTTCTCACCACAGTAGAAGTGATGTTTCTGTTAACCAAGCTGTTAGGATGCCTTCTGTAAAGGGATAGGTCTCCTTCTGTCCTTCCTCATCATACTTCTGTTTCAAGGCATATCCCTCCCACCCACCCTGATGACAGATTGTTAGAAAGGGAGCTCAATAAATTGAGAGTGGAACAAACCAGACTGAAGCTTAAGATACAACAGCTGGATTTGGATAGATAGTCCTTAGAACTAGAGAAAGAAAGACAGAAATTGGGTTTAGAAACCCATGGTGGCAGCAGCAGTATTCCCCATAGTCATCCTGCAAAAGAGCATGATTCCAGGAATCTGCACAAGATAGTTCCCCCTTATAAGGAGGGGGATGACATTGACAAGTGGTTTGCTGCACTTGAGAGGGCCTGTGTAGTACAGGATGTCCCTCAAAGGCAGTGGGCTGCTATCCCATGGCTATCATTTAGTGGAAAAGGTAGGGATAGGCTCCTTACTGTGAAAGAAAGTGATGCCAATAATTTTACAGTTCTTAAGAATGCACTCCTGGATGGTTATGGCTTAACCACTGAACAGTACAGGATAAAGTTCAGAGAGACCAAAAAGGAGTCTTCACAAGACTGGGTTGATTTTGTTGACCATTCAGTGAAGGCCTTGGAGGGGTGGTTACATGGCAGTAAAGTTACTGATTATGAAAGCCTATATAACTTGATCCTGAGAGAGCATATTCTTAATAATTGTGTGTCTGATTTCTTGCACAAGTACTTGGTGGACTCTGATCTGACCTCTCCCCAAGAATTGGGAAAGAAGGCAGACAAATGGGTCAGAACAAGAGTGAACAGAAAAGTTCATACAGGTGGTGACAAGGATGGCAAGAAAAAAGATAGTGAAAAATCTCAAGATAAGCATGGGGATAAGGGTAAAACCAAACATCCCACTTCAAATCTTAAACACTCTTCAGAGGGTGGGGATAAAACAAATTCTTCCTCTTCTTCTCAACCTACACAATTTAAAAAGCCTTGGTGCTTTGTGTGTAAAAACAGAGGCCATAGGCCAGGGGATAAGTCCTGTCCAGGTAAACCCCCTGAGCCTACCACCACAAATACATCAAGCTCTAGTGCCCCTAGCAGTAGTGGTACTAGTGGTGGGACTGCTGGCAACAGTCAAGTTAAGGGTGTAGTTGGGTTCACTTATGGGTCCATAATAGAAACTGGGGTAGTTAGTCCCAAGACAGTTTCTGTCACACCTAGTGGCATTGGCCTTGCCACACTGGCTGCTTGTCCCCTTACAATGGATAAGTACAGGCAGACAGTTTCAATAAATGGTGTTGAGGCATTGGCCTACAGGGACACAGGTGCCAGTATCACTTTGGTGACTGAAAACCTAGTGCATCCTGAACAACACATCATTGGACAACAGTATAAGATTATTGATGTCCATAACTCCACTAAGTTTCTTCCCTTAGCTATAATTCAGTTTAATTGGGGTGGAGTTACTGGCCCTAAGCAGGTGGTGGTATCACCTAGCTTACCTGTAGACTGTCTCTTAGGTAATGACCTAGAGGCCTCAGGTTGGGCTGATGTAGAGTTTTATGCCCATGCAGCCATGCTGGGCATCCCAGAGGAATTGTTCCCTCTCATTTCTACTGAAATGAAAAAGCAAAGGAGAGAAGGCCTGAAAACTCAGGATCCCTCTCCATCAACATGTAAAAAGGGTATCACAGTATCCCCTAACCACCCTACCATTCAGGATACCATTCCTGTGGTGGGAGAAACCTCTCCTGGGGTGGCACCGGTTCCAAGGGAATCATCAGCTGGCAAAGCTGGACTCCCTGAGGTAGAAGTACCTCTCTGTGGGATAACTAACATTGGTGAGAAAAAGAGCACCATTTTAGTTAACATGGAGCATCCCTCCAACCCTCACAGAGAAACTTTAGTGCAGAAACCCTGCACTGCCTCACAACACTTAGGACAGCATCCCTGCCCTAGTGTGGAGCACATAGGACAGCATCCCTGCCGTGCTCCAACTCCAGAGAAACAGCATCCCTGTTCTCTCTTCCAGCCATATGGACAAAGTTTTGGCCCAGTTATGGCTTTTCTGAGACAGCATCCCTGTCTGGCATTTCCATCACTACAAATAGGTTCAGTGGACAATTCCCACTGCTCTAAACTAAAACTTAATGATAGAAACTCTGAAAATGCATCTTCACATTGTTGCTTAGCTAAAAAACTTCAAACAGGGTGGTTTACATCCCCACAGGGAAGTAACCATATAGTGGATGATAAAGGGAGTAACCAGTCTATTGCAGAGCTACTCTCTACTTATCACCACTTAGACAATAAAGTCTCAACTGGCCAAGGTTAGCCTTATTGTCCTTCGTTTGGGGGGGGGGTTGTGTGAGAAAGTAGCCTCTTTCTAACCTTGTTACCCCCACCTTTGGCCTGTTTGTGAGTGTATGTCAGGGTGTTTTCACTGTCTCACTGGGATCCTGCTAGCCAGGGCCCAGTGCTCATAGTGAAAACCCTATGTTTTCAGTATGTTTGTTATGTGTCACTGGGACCCTGCTAGTCAGGACCCCAGTGCTCATGAGTTTGTGGCCTATATGTATGTGTTCCCTGTGTGGTGCCTAACTGTCTCACTGAGGCTCTGCTAACCAGAACCCCAGTGGTTATGCTCTCTCTGTACAAATTGTCACTAACAGGCTAGTGACCAATTTCACCAATTTACATTGGCATACTGGAACACCCTTATAATTCCCTAGTATATGGTACTGAGGTACCCAGGGTATTGGGGTTCCAGGAGATCCCTATGGGCTGCAGCATTTCTTTTGCCACCCATAGGGAGCTCTGACAATTCTTACACAGGCCTGCCACTTCACCCTGAGTGAAATAATGCACACATTATTTCACAGACATTTTCACTGCACTTAAGTAACTTATAAGTTACCTATATGTCTAACCTTTACTTGGTAAAGGTTAGGTGCAAAGTTACTTAGTGTGAGGGCACCCTGGCACTAGCCAAGGTGCCCCCACATTGTTCAGAGCAAATTCCCCGGACTTTGTGAGTGCGGGGACACCATTACACGCGTGCACTACACATAGGTCACTACCTATGTGTAGCTTCACAATGGTAACTCCGAATATGGCCATGTAACAGGTCTATGATCATGGAATTGCCCCCTCTATGCCATCCTGGCATAGTTGGCACAATCCCATGATCCAAGTGGTCTGTAGCACAGACCCTGGTACTGCCAAACTGCCTTTTCAGGGGTTCCACTGCAGCTGCTGCTGCTGCTGCCAACCCCTCAGACAGGTTTCTGCCCTCCTGGGGTCCAGCCAGGCCTGGCCCAGGATGGCAGAACAAAGGACTTCCTCAGAGAGAGGGTGTTACACCCTCTCCCTTTAGAAAAAGGTGTTAAGGCAGGGGAGGAGTAGCCTCCCCCAGCCTCTGGAAATGCTTTCATGGGCACAGATGGTGCCCATTTCTGCATAAGCCAGTCTACACCGGTTCAGGGACCCCTCAGCCCTGCTCTGGCGTGAAACTGGACAAAGGAAAGGGGAGTGACCACTCCCCTGACCTGCACCTCCCCTGGGAGGTGCCCAGAGCTCCTCCAGTGTGCTCCAGACCTCTGCCATCTTGGAAACAGAGGTGCTGCTGGCACACTGGACTGCTCTGAGTGGCCAGTGCCAGCAGGTGACGCCAGAGACTCCTTCTGATAGGCTCCTTCAGGTGTTGCTAGCCTATCCTCTCTAATAAGTAGCCAAACCCTCTTTTCTGGCTATTTAGGGTCTCTGCTTTGGGGAATTCCTTAGATAACGAATGCAAGAGCTCATCAGAGTTCCTCTGCATCTCTTTCTTCACCTTCTGCCAAGGAATCGACTGCTGACCGCGCTGGAAGCCTGCAAAACTGCAACAAAGTAGCAAAGACGACTACTGCAACTCTGTAACGCTGATCCTGCCGCCTTCTCGACTGTTTTTCTGGTGGTGTATGCTGTGGGGATAGTCTGCCTCCTCTCTGCACTAGAAGCTCTGAAGAAATCTCCCGTGGGTCGACGGAATCGTCCCCCTGCAACCGCAGGCACCAAAGAACAGCATCACCGGTCCCCTGGGTCTCCTCTCAGAACGACAAGCGAGGTCCCTTGAATCCAGCAACTGTGTCCAAGTGACTCCCACAGTCCAGTGACTCTTCAGTCCAGATTTGGTGGAGGTAAGTCCTTGCCTCCCACGCCAGACTGCATTGCTGGGAACCGCGACTTTTGCAGCTACTCCAGCCTCTGTGCACTTCCGGCGGAAATCCTATGTGCACAGCCAAGCCTGGGTCCCCGGCACTCTAACCTGCATTGCACGACTTTCTAAGTTGGTCTCCGGAGGCGTGGTACTCCTTTGTGCAACTTCGGGTGAGCACCGTTTCACTCTTCTTCGTAGTGCCTGTTCCGGCACTTCTGTGGGTGCTGCCTGCTTCTGAGAGGGCTCGTTGTCTTGCTCGATGCCCCGTCTGTCCCCAGACGCAATTGGCGACATCCTGGCCCTCCTGGGCCACAGCAGCATCCAAAAACCCTAACTGCACAATTTGCAGCTAGCAAGGCTTGTTGGCGGTCTTTCAGTGGGAAAACACTTCTGCACGACTCTCCACTGCGAGGGGGATCCATCCTCCAAAAGGGAAGTCTCTAGCCCTTGTCGTTCCTGCAGAATCCTCAGCTTCTACTGTCCAGTAGCAGCTTCTTTGCACCCACAGCTGGCATTTCCTGGGCATCTGCCCATCTCCGACTTGCTTGTGACTTTAGGACTTGGTCCCCTTGTTCCACAGGTACCCTCGACTGGAAATCCATTGTTGTTGCATTGCTGGTTTGTGTCTTTCCTGCAGAATTCCCCTATCACGACTTCTATGTCCTTTGGGGAACTTTAGTGCACTTTGCACTCACTTTTCAGGGTCTTGGGGTGGGCTATTTTTCTAACCCTTACTATTTTCTAATAGTCCCAGCGACCCTCTACAAAGTCACATAGGTTTGGGGTCCATTCGTGGTTCGCATTCCACTTTTGGAGTATATTGTTTGTGTTGCCCCTATCCTTATGTGTCCCCATTGCATCCTATTGTAACTATACATTGTTTGCACTGTTTTCTAAGACTATAATGCATATTTTTGGTATTGTGTACATATATCTTGTGTATATTTGCTATCCCCATACTGAGGGTACACTCTGAGATACTTTGGCATATTGTCATAAAAATAAAGTACCTTTATTTTTAGTATATCTGTGTATTGTGTCTTCTTATGATATTGTGCAAGTGACACTAGTGGTACTGTAGGAGCTTCACTCGTCTTCTAGTTCAGCCTAAGCTGCTCTGCTAAGCTACCATTATCTATCAGCCTAAGGTGCTAGACACCCTATACACTAATAAGGGATACCTGGGCCTGGTGCGAGGTGTAAGTACCCCTTGGTACTTACTACAAGCCAGTCCAGCCTCCTACACCACTGAGGAGTATAGAATTAGGTTCAGGGGGCTCATAAAACCTAAAGCCAGTCCTGGGTTTTGTAGACTACTCAGTGAAAACACTAGATGGATGGATAGCTGGCAGTGGAGTGCATGACTATGATGGGCTGTAAAATGTGTTTAAGAAGGTACACCTGTTAAGTAACTGCTTCAATGACATGTTGGATCAATATCTGGTAGATCTAGGTACATCTTCTCCCAAGAATTGGGAAAGAAGGCAGACCATGGAGTCAATACTAGGATGACCAGGACTTCCACTGGGGGTGACTAAAGGAAGGGGGTCACAAAGCCTCCCCAGGGGAAGGGTGGTGAGACACCGAATGACAAATGCAAAGAGTCTTCAACAAGACCCCAAAAACCTGCTCAGGAGGGTGGGTCCGAGCCTCTTCAGACTCCAAAAATGGGTATAAGGTAAAAACTTTGTCCATACAAGGCCTGGTATCACACCTGTAGACAGAATGGACAGCAAACTGGAGACATTGTCTGTCCCAAGAAAAATACCACTAGCACTACTCCAGTTAGTACTGGAATAGCCAGTCTCCAGGTGGGATCATTAGTGTGCCCAGATCAAATCCGGGTTCACAATGAAGCTACTCAATCTCAGAGGGTTGGGTGGATGTAGCCACACTGTCTACCTGGCCGCCTAATGTAGGAGGCTGGACTGGCTTGTAGTGAGTACCAAGGGGTACTTGCACCTTGCACCAGGCCCAGTTATCCCTTATTAGTGTATAGGGTGTCTAGCAGCTTAGGCTGATAGATAATGGTAGCTTAGCAGAGCAGCTTAGGCTGAACTAGGAGACGTGTGAAGCTACTACCGTACCACTTAGTGTCATATGCACAATATCATACGAAAACACAATACACAGTTATACTAAAAATAAAGGTACTTTATTTTTATGACAATATGCCAAAGTATCTTAGAGTGTACCCTCAGTGAGAGGATAGGAAATATACACAAGATATATATACACAATAGCAAAAATATGCAGTATAGTCTTAGAAAACAGTGCAAACAATGTATAGTTACAATAGGATGCAATGGGGAAACATAGGGATAGGGGCAACACAAACCATATACTCCAAAAGTGGAATGCGAACCACGAATGGACCCCAAACCTATGTGACCTTGTAGAGGGTCGCTGGGACTATTAGAAAATAGTGAGAGTTAGAAAAATAACCCTCCCCAAGACCCTGAAAAGTGAGTGCAAAGTGCACTAAAGTTCCCCTAAGGACAAAGAAGTCGTGTTAGAGGAATAATGCAGGAAAGACACAAACCAACAATGCAACAACGCTGGATTTCCAATCTGGGGTACCTGTGGAACAAGGGGACCAAGTCCAAAAGTCACAAGCAAGTCAGAGATGGGCAGATGCCCAGGAAATGCCAGCTGCGGGTGCAAAGAAGCTTCTACTGGACAGAAGAAGCTGCGGTTTCTGCAGGAACGAAAAGGACTAGAGACTTCCCCTTTGGTGGACGGATCCCTCTCGCCATGGAGAGTCGTGCAGAAGTGTTTTCTTGCCGAAAGAACGCTAACAAGCCTTGCTAGCTGCAAATCGTGTGCTTAGCGTTTTTGGACGCTGCTGTGGCCCAGGAGGGACCAGGAGGTCGCAAATTAGACCAGGAGAGAGAAGGGACGTCGAGGAAGACAAGGAGCCCTCTCAGCAGCAGGTAGCACCCGGAGAAGTGCCAGAAAGAGGCACTATGAGGATGCGTGAAACGGTGCTCACCCGAAGTTACACAAAGGAGTCCCACGTCGCCGGAGACCAAATTAGAAAGTCGTGCAATGCAGGTTAGAGTGCTGTGGACCCAGGCTTGGCTGTGCACAAAGGATTTCCGCCTGAAGTGCACAGGGGCCGGAGTAGCTGCAAAAGTCGCGGTTCCCAGCAATGCAGCCCAGCGAGGTGAGGCAAGGACTTACCTCCACCAAACTTGGACTGAAGAGTCACTGGACTGTGGGGGCCACTTGGACACAGTTGCTGGATTCGAGGGACCTCGCTCGTCGTGCTGAGAGGAGACCCAAGGGACCGGTAATGCAGCTTTTTGGTGCCTGCGGTTGCAGGGGGAAGATTCTGTCGACCCACGGGAGATTTCTTCGGAGCTTCTAGTGCAGAGAGGAGGCAGACTACCCCCACAGCATGCACCACCAGGAAAACAGTCGAGAAGGCGGCAGGATCAGCGTTACAGAGTTGCAGTAGTCGCCTTTGCTACTTTGTTGCAGTGTTGCAGGCTTCCAGCGCGGTCAGCAGTCGATTCCTTGGCAGAAGGTGAAGAGAGAGATGCAGAGGAACTCTGATGAGCTCTTGCATTCGTTATCTAAAGTTTCCCCAGAGACAGAGACCCTAAATAGCCAGAAAAGAGGGTTTGGCTACTTAGGAGAGAGGATAGGCTACTAACACCTGAAGGAGCCTATCAGAAGGAGTCTCTGACGTCACCTGGTGGCACTGGCCACTCAGAGCAGTCCAGTGTGCCAGCAGCACCTCTGTTTCCAAGATGGCAGAGGTCTGGAGCACACTGGAGGAGCTCTGGACACCTCCCAGGGGAGGTGCAGGTCAGGGGAGTGTTCACTCCCCTTTCCTTTGTCCAGTTTCGCGCCAGAGCAGGGCTAAGGGGTCCCCTGAACCGGTGTAGACTGGCTTATGCAGAATTGGGCACATCTGTGCCCAACAAAGCATTTCCAGAGGCTGGGGGAGGCTACTCCTCCCCTGCCTTCACACCATTTTCCAAAGGGAGAGGGTGTAACACCCTCTCTCAGAGGAAGTCCTTTGTTCTGCCATCCTGGGCCAGGACTGGCTGGACCCCAGGAGGGCAGATGCCTGTCTGAGGGGTTGGCAGCAGCAGCAGCTGCAGTGAAACCCCAGGAAAGGCAGTTTGGCGGTACCAGGGTCTGTGCTACAGACCACTGGGATCATGGGATTGAGCCAACTATGCCAGGATGGCATAGAGGGGGCAATTCCATGATCATAGACATGTTACATGGCCATATTCGGAGTTACCATTGTGAAGCTACACATAGGTAGTGACCTATATGTAGTGCACGCGTGTAATGGTGTCCCCGCACTCACAAAGTCAGGGAAATTGGCCCTGAACAATGTGGGGGCACCTTGGCTAGTGCCAGGGTGCCCTCACACTAAGTAACTTTGCACCTAACCTTTACCAGGTAAAGGTTAGACATATAGGTGACTTATAAGTTACTTAAGTGCAGTGTAAAATGGCTGTGAAATAACGTGGACGTTATTTCACTCAGGCTGCAGTGGCAGGCCTGTGTAAGAATTGTCAGAGCTCCCTATGGGTGGCAAAAGAAATGCTGCAGCCCATAGGGATCTCCTGGAACCCCAATACCCTGGGTACCTTAGTACCATATACTAGGGAATTATAAGGGTGTTGCAGTAAGCCAATGTAAATTGGTAAGATTGGTCACTAGCCTGTTAGTGACAATTTGAAAGACATGAGAGAGCATAACCACTGAGGTTCTGATTAGCAGAGCCTCAGTGAGACAGTTAGTCACTACACAGGTAACACATTCAGGCACACTTATGAGCACTGGGGCCCTGGAGAACAGGGTCCCAGTGACACATACAACAAAAACAACATATATACAGTGAAAAATGGGGGTAACATGCCAGGCAAGATGGTACTTTCCTACACCTAACATGCAAAAATACCGGCAATAGCTCTTAATTAATGGGACAGAGGTAGAAGCCCTGAGAGATACAGGTGCCAGTGTCACCATGGTGACAGAGAAACTGGTTTCCCCAGGACAATATTTGGCTGGACAAACATATCCAGTTCCCAGTGATGACAATGTGACTAAAGTCCATCCCATGGCTATGGTGACTTTAGAATGGGGAGGGATTACGGACCTGAAACAGGTAATGGTCTCTTCTTCAATCCCAGTGGAATGCTTGCTAGGGAATGATCTGGAGTCCTCAGCTTGGGCTGAGGTAAAGCTCAAAACGCATGCAGCCATGCTAGAAATCACTCAACTGGTGTGTGTGAAAGCAAGAGCACAGAGCACAGCACAGGGTGAAAAATAAGTGTTGGAGCCTGGAATAATGGCCCAACCTTCCAAGAGAAAAGGTAAGAGGACTGGGGGACCAGCCTCTGAACAGCCCAAGAAACAAGACCTCTCTTCTCAGGAAGATGTCTTATCGCATTGGGGAACTGAGTCCATGGAGCTGGAGCCTTATCAGGTAGAGATCTTAGGGGGATGCTCAAGGGAACAGCTGTGCCAGGGACAAAAGGCTTATCCCATTCTATAAGTCCTGAGGCAGCAAGCTGCCTCACAGGAGAAGGGAGATGTCAGTGGCTCCCACAGGGTCTATTGGGAAGATAGACTCCTTTACACTGAAGCCAAAGACCCCAAACCTGGTGCCACTAGGAGAGTGGTAGTGCCTCAGGAGTATAGAGAGTTTATCCTAACTTTGGCCTATGACATCTATAGGAGGCTGGCACTCTATGTAGTGTGCAAACGTAGACACACTGTGCAGGGGATCCAGACAACCACACGTTGGTTTTCAGAGTTAAAAATTAGACCACCCAATTGTAGGAAACTACCACCTTGCCTGGCATGTTACCCCCATATTTCACTGTATATATGTTGTTTTAGTTGTATGTATCACTGGGACCCTGCGAACCAAGGCCCCAGTGCTCATAAGTGTGCCGTGTATGTGTTACCTGTGTTATGACTAACTGTCTCACTGAGGCTCTGCTAACCAGAACCTCAGTGGTTATGCTCTCTCATTTCTTTCCAAATTGTCACTAACAGGCTAGTGACCAATTTCACCAATTTACATTGGCATACTGGAAAACCCTTATAATTCCCTAGTATATGGTACTGAGGTACCCAGGGTATTGGGGTTCCAGGAGATCCCTATGGGCTGCCACATTTCTTTTAACACCCATAGGGAGCTCTGACAATTCTTACACAGGCCTGCCCTTGCAGCCTGAGTGAAATAACGTCCACGTTATTTCACAGCCATTTAGCACTGCACTTAAGTAACTTATAAGACACCTATATGTCTAACCTTTACCTGGTAAAGGTTGGGTGCTAAGTTACTTAGTGTGTGGGCACCCTGGCACTAGCCAAGGTGCCCCCACATTGTTCAGGGCAAATTCCCCGGACTTTGTGAGTGAGGGGACACCATTACACGCGTGCACTATACATATGTCACGACATATGTATAGCGTCACAAAGGTAACTCCGAAAATGGCCATGTAACATGTCTAAGATCATGGAATTGTCACCCCAATGCCATTCTGGCATTCGGGAGACAATTCGATGATCCCCCGAGTCTCTAGCTCAGACCCGGGTACTGCCAAACTACCTTTCCCGGGGTTTCACTGCAGCTGCTGCTGCTGCCAACCCCTCAGAAAGGTTTCTGCCCTCCTGGGGTCCAGCCAGGCTTGGCCCAGGAAGGCAGAACAAAGGACTTCCTCAGAGAGAGGGTGTTACACCCTCTCCCTTTGGAAAAAGGTGTTAGGGCTGGGGAGGAGTGGCCTCTCCCAGCCTCTGGAAATGCTTTCATGGGCACAGATGGTGCCCATTTCTGTATAAGCCAATCTACACCGGTTCAGGGATCCCCCAGCCCTGCTCTGGTGCGAAACTGGACAAAGGAAAGGGGTGTGACCACTCCCCTGACCTGCACCTCCCCTGGGAGGTGCCCAGAGCTCCTCCAGTGTGCTCCAGACCTCTGCCATCTTTGAAACAGAGGTGCTGCTGGCACACTGGACTGCTCTGAGTGGCCAGTGCCAGCAGGTGACATCAGAGACTCCTTCTGATAGGCTCCTCCAAGTGTTGCTAGCCTATCATCTCTCCTAAGTAGCCAAACCTCCTTTTCTGGCTATTTAGGGTCTCTGCTTTGGAGAATTCTTTAGGTAACGAATGCAAGAGCTCATCAGAGTTCCTCTGCATCTCTCTCTTCACCTTCTGCCAAGGAATAGAACGCTGACTGCTCTGGAAGCCTGCAAAACTGCAACAAAGTAGCAAAGACAACTACTGCGACCTTGTAACGCTGATCCGGCTGCCTTCTTGACTGTTTTCCTGGTGGTGCATGCTGTGGGGGTAGTCTGCCTCCTCTCTGCACTAGAAGCTCCGAAGAAATCTCCCGTGGGTCGACGGAATCTTCCCCCTGCAATCGCAGGCACCAAAAGACTGCATCACCGGTCCTCTGGATCTCCTCTCAGCACGACGAGCGAGGTCCCTTGAACTCAGCAACTCTGCCCAAGTGACTCCCACAGTCCAGTGACTCTTCAGTCCAAGTTTGGTGGAGGTAACTCCTTGCCTCCCCACGCTAGACTGTATTGCTGGGAACCACGTGATTTACAGCTGCTCCGGCTCCTGTGCACTCTTCCAGGATTTCCTTTAAGCACAGCCAAGCCTGGGTCCCCGGCACTCTAACCTGCAGTGCACGACCTCCTGAATTGTCCTCCGGCATCGTGGGACCTTCCTTTGTGACTTCGGGTGAGCTCCGGTTCACTCTTCTTCGTAGTGCCTGTTCAAGGCAGTTCTGCGGGTGCTGCTTGCTTCTGAGTGGGCTCTTTGTCTTGCTGGACGCTGTAGGAAGCTGGACTGGCTTGTAGTGAGTACCAAGGGGTACTTACACCTTGCACCAGGCCCAGGTATCCCTTATTAGTGTATAGGGTGTCTAGCAGATTAGGCTGATAGATAATGGTAGCTTAGCAGAGCAGCTTAGGCTGAACTCGGAGACAAGTGAAGCTCCTGCAGTACCACAAGTGTCATATGCACAATATCTTAAGAAAACACAATACACAGATATACTAAAAATAAAGGTACTTTATTTTTATGACAATATGCCAAAAGTATCTCAGTGAGTACCCTCAGTATGAGGATAGCAAATATACACAAGATATATGTACACAATACCAAAAATATGCAGTATAGTCTTAGAAAACAGTGCAAACAATGTATAGTAACAATAGGATGCATGGGGACACATAGGGATAGGGGCAACACAAACCATATACTCCAAAAGTGGAATGCGAACCACGAATGGACCCCAAACCTATGTGACCTTGTAGAGGGTCGCTGGGACTGTAAGAAAACAGTTAGGGTTAGAAAAATAGCCCACCCCAAGACCCTGAAAAGTGAGTGCAAAGTGCACTAAAGTTCCCCAAAGGACATAGAAGTCGTGATAGGGGAATTCTGCAGGAAAGACACAAACCAGCAATGCAACAATGATGGATTTCCAAACGAGGGTACCTGTGGAACAAGGGGACCAAGTCCAAAAGTCACAAGCAAGTCGGAGATGGGCAGGTGCCCAGGAAATGCCAGCTGAGGGTGCAAAGAAGCTGCTACTAGGCAGTAGAAGCTGAGGATTCTGCAGGAACGACAAGGGCTAGAAACTTCCCCTTTGGAGGATGGATGTCCCTCGTTGTGAAGAGTCGTGCAGAAGTATTTTCCCGCCGAAAGACCGCCAACAAGCCTTGCTAGCTGCAAATCGTGCAGTTAGGATTTTTGGATGCTGCTGTGGCCCAGGAGGGACCAGGATGTCGCCAATTGCGTCAGGGTACAGAGGGGGTGCCCAGCAAGGCAAGGAGCCCTCTCAGAAGCAGGCAGCACCCGCAGAAGTGCCGGAACAGGCACTACAAAAAGGAGTGAAATGGTGCTCACCCGAAGTTGCACAAAGGAGTCCCACGCCGCCGGAGGACAACTTAGAAAGTCGTACAATGCAGGTTAGAGTGCCGTGGACCCAGGCTTGGCTGTGCACAAAGGATTTCCGCCAGAAGTGCACGGAGGCCGGAGTAGCTGCAAAAGTCGCGGTTCCCAGCAATGCAGTCTGGCGTGGGAGGCAAGGACTTACCTCCACTAAACTTGGACTGAAGAGTCACTGGACTGTGAGAGTCACTTGGACAGAGTTGCTGGATTCAAGGGACCTTGCTCGTCGTGCTGAGAGGAGACCCAGGGGACCGGTGATGCAGTTCTTTGGTGCTGCGGTAGCAGGGGGAAGATTCCGTCGCCCCACAGGAGATTTCTTCGGAGCTTCTAGTGCAGAGAGGAGGCAGACTACCCCCACAGCATGCACCACCAGGAAAACAGTCGAGAAGGCGGCAGGATCAGCGTTACAGAGTTGCAGTAGTCGTCTTTGCTACTTTGTTGCAGTTTTGCAGGCTTCCAGCGCGGTCAGCAGTCGATTCCTTGGCAGAAGGTGAAGAGAAAGATGCAGAGGAACTCTGATGAGCTCTTGCATTCGTTATCAACGGAAATCCCCAAAGCAGAGACCCTAAATAGCCAGAAAAGAGGGTTTGGGTACTTAGGAGAGAGGATAGGCTAGCAACACCTGAAGGAGCCTATCAGAAGGAGTCTCTGACGTCACCTGCTGGCCCTGGCCACTCAGAGCAGTCCAGTGTGCAAGCAGCACCTCTGTTTCCAAGATGGCAGAGGTCTGGAGCACACTGGAGGAGCTCTGGGCACCTCCCAGGGGAGGTGCAGGTCAGGGAAGTGGTCACTTCCCTTTCCTTTGTCCAGTTTTGCTCCAGAGCAGGGCTGAGGGGTCCCTGAACCGGTGTAGACTGGCTTATGCAGAAATGGGCACCATCTGTGCCCATGAAAGCATTTCCAGAGGCTGGGGGAGGCTACTCCTCCCCAGCCCTGACACCTTTTTCCAAAGGGAGAGGGTGTAACACCCTCTCTCTGAGGAAGTCCTTTGTTCTCCCATCCTGGGCCAAGCCTGGCTGGACCCCAGGAGGGCAGAAACCTGTCTGAGGGGTTGGCAGCAGCAGCAGCTGCAGTGAAACCCCAGAAAAGGCAGTTTGGCAGTACCAGGGTCTGAGCTACAGACCACTGGGATCATGGGATTGTGCCAACTATGCCAGGATGGCATAGAGGGGGCAATTCCATGATCATAGACATGTTACATGGCCATATTCGGAGTTACCATTGTGAAGCTACACATAGGTAGTGACCTATGTGTAGTGCACGCGTGTAATGGTGTCCCCGCACTCACAAAGTCCGGGGGATTTGCCCTGAACAATGTGGGGGCACCTTGGCTAGTGCCAAGGTGCCCAAACACTAAGTAACTTTGCACCTAACCTTTACCAGGTAAAGGTTAGACATATAGGTGACTTATAAGTTACTTAAGTTGAGTGGTAAATGGCTGTGAAATAACGTGGACGTTATTTCACTCAGGCTGCAGTGGCAGGCCTGTGTAAGAATTGTCAGAGCTCCCTATGGGTGAGAAAAGAAATGCTGCAGCCCATAGGGATCTCCTGGAACCCCAATACTCTGGGTACCTCAGTACCATATACTAGGGAATTATAAGGGTGTTCCAGTATGCCAATGTAAATTGGTGAAATTGGTCACTAGCCTGTTAGTGACAATTTGGAAAGAAATGAGAGAGCATAACCACTGAGGTTCTGGATAGCAGAGCCTCAGTGAGACAGTTAGTCATAACACAGGTAACACATTCAGACACACTTATGAGCTCTGGGTCCCTGGCTGGCATGGTCCCAGTGACACATACAACTAAAACAACATATATACAGTGAAAAATGGGGGTAACATGCCAGGCAAGATGGTACTTTCCTACAGACGCCCCCTCTGTCTCCTAACGCAAGTGGCGAAATCCTGGTCCCTCCTGGGCCACAGCAGCATCCAAAAACCCTAACCGCGACCCTTGCAGTTAGCAAGGCTTGTTTGCGGTCTTTCTGCACGGAAACACCTCTGCAAGTCTCTTCACGACGTGGGACATCCATCCTCCAAAGGGGAAGTTTCTAGCCCTTGTCGTTCTTGCAGAATCCACAGCTTCTACCATCCGGTGGCAGCTTCTTTGCACCCACAGCTGGCATTTCCTGGGCATCTGCCCACTCCCGACTTGATCGTGACTCTTGGACTTGGTCCCCTTGTTCCACAGGTACTCTCGTCAGGAAATCCATCGTTGTTGCATTGCTGGTGTTGGTCTTCCTTGCAGAATTCCCCTATCACTACTTCTGTGCTCTTTGGGGAACTTAGGTGCACTTTGCACCCACTTTTCAGGGTCTTGGGGTGGGCTATTTTTCTAACCCTCACTGTTTACTTACAGTCCCAGCGACCCTCTACGAGCTCACATAGGTTTGGGGTCCATTCGTGGTTCGCATTCCGCTTCTAGAGTATATGGTTTGTGTTGCCCCTATCCCTATTTGCTCCCATTGCATTCTATTGTGACTACACATTGCTTGCACTGTTTTCCATTGCTATTACTGCATATTTTGGTATTGTGTACATATATCTTGTGTATATTTGCTATCCTCATACTGAGGGTACTCACTGAGATACTTTTGGCATATTGTCATAAAAATAAAGTACCTTTATTTTTAGTATATCTGTGTATTGTGTTTTCTTATGATATTGTGCATATGAAACCAGTGGTATAGTAGGAGCTTTACACGCCTACTAGTTCAGCCAAAGCTGCTCTGCTAAGCTACCTCTTCTATCAGCCTAAGCTGCTAGACACCCCTCTACACTAATAAGGGATATCTGGACCTGGTGCAAGGTGTAAGTACCCCTTGGTACCCACTACAAGCCAGGCCAGTCTCCTACATTGGTTGTGCAGCGGTGGGATAAGTACTTGCAACTACTTACCACTTTGTCATTTTGTTCTTTTCATAAGAGAAAAATATACAAAACAAGTTCAGTGTATGTAAACATAACCAAAAAGTTTTGCTTTTCTTCTCTTACTCTTTTTCTAAGTGCTAAAAAGTACCTCTAAAACTTTCAAAAAGTTCTTAAAAAGTTTTAAAAGTTTTTGTTTCTGTTCTTAAAAAGTTCTGAAACTTTTTCTTTCTTTTTCTGTCCCTTAAACCTTTTCTATAATGTCTGGCACAGGTCAAACTGTTGATCTGACCAAACGTGCTTATGATCACCTTAGCTGGAAAAGAGCAAGGAGTCTCTTCATTGAAAGAGGCTTAGGGGTAGGGAAGAATCCCTCAAGAGAACTGTTAGTTAATATGCTCATTGAACAAGATAAGACCAATGTTGGCACTTCTGGTGAGAGATTAGCTGATGGTTCCCACTTTGATTCTGGGGCACCCCCAGTAAAGGATTTAGAAGGGAACCTTCCCAACCTGCCCATTAGCAGACCACCTAGCAGGGCTGGTACTGAGGTGAGTTCTCATCATAGTATAGAGATAGCTCCTTTAGGACAGTTTGTTAGAGTGCCATCTGTTAGGGACAGGTCTCCCTCTGTTCATTCTCACCATTCTTCTGTGTCAAGGCATGAACAACCCACCGACCCTGATGACAGAGTGTTAGAAAGGGAGCTCAATAGATTGAAAATGGAAGAATCCAGGCTGAAGCTCAAGAAGCAACAGCTGGATTTAGATAGGCAAGCATTTGATTTAGAAAAAGAAAGACAGAGGTCGGGGTTTGGACCCCATGGTGGCAGCAGCAGTATTACAGATAGTAATCCTATAAAAGAGCATGATTCTAGGAATCTGCACAAGATAGTTCCCCCTTACAAGGAGGGGGATGACATTAACAAGTGGTTTGCTGCACTTGAGAGGGCCTGTAATGTACAGGGGGTCCCTCAAAGGCAGTGGGCTGCTATCCTATGGGTCACTTCTCAAACCTGAGGGCCCTTGTAACAGTATGGTAGCCCCTCCAGGGAAGGGTAGACTAATAAATTAACCATGAGCTACCCTATTTCAAACCCATATATATAATTGGATAAATTACTTTCCTGTAACCTGAATAAATGCCTCTCGAACCCGTATGTATCATTTTTTTTCAAAATCTAATCTTCTTTATTATATTCCAAGTAAACATTATTGCATTCTGTAAACATAGAGATAGCCAGTGGCTGTGTACTAAGATGGTGCGCACTTCCAAAAATTATTTTCCTCTTTGCTGGTATTAAAATCCCAAAAAGTACATATTATTGACAGTTAGACATATATAATTTACGGAGTCCCAGAGTGGCTCCACACCCAGCCACAAGGTGTGTAGATTGTGATCCCGAAGGTCCACAATGAGTGAATTAAGTTGAAAGAACCACGGCACATCCAAGCATTCCAAATGTAAGTCCTTTATTCTTCTTGGGTATTCAATGAAAACAGCAAACGTTGTACCAATCCATGTATATACAGCCGACACGTGTTTCGTCGTGAAAACGACTTTTTCAAGGCTGTGAAACAATATCCAAAACATATCATGGTCAGCCAATAGTTCCAATGTCTAGTGTACGATCTTTGCCATCACCAAAAAAAAAGTACCCCTCCTTTTGTGTTAGGTGGGTTGGCAAATAACCGATTGGTGTTCGCCTAGATTGCTAGCGAAAGGAATAATAGGCATGCTGAATGGATATAGCCCATAGATAAGAATTTTATGGAGTGAGTCGTTGTATCACCCAGTGTAAAAGATTACAAAAATGCATATCAGTGACCTTAGTGGCGAACAAACGAGAGGAAGAGAGAAGATATCTATATAGAAGCAATAAAAGAATCACCAAGGATTATACTGAAGAATCATACCTCGTTAAAGACTGTAAGTTATTTGATCTGTGTCACAATATGGTCGTCTTGTAATATTCGGTGTAGAAGTTGCTTATCACATGTGTGGATATATCAATATATATTTGACGGTACACCTTTATAATGAATCAAGGTTTGTACCAGGACCATGATAAGTCCAACTGAGAAAAGAAAATAATCAAAAGAAAAGCTCAGTGCCATATACTAGTAAGATGAGTAATGAAAATAGTGACATCATATACAGTAACGATCTAGAGGTGAGTGATATTTCCTTCTATATCTAGAGAAAAGGTATGTGTGTTCATACTACAAAAACATCCATCTCCTGATATGGTGGTAAGAATAAAGTAGATCGAATCCTAATAGTGCAAATTGTCTACTTTATTCTTACACACCAATCCCCCTCTAAAATAGATGCATGCTGATCCCATCATCATAAAAACATCATTCAAACCCAATCATTCCATACCATACACACAAACCCATTAAAATTAATTATACAAACAAACCCCAAGCCAACAGCCTAGTCACATTACACTCCTATGTATTCCCCCTAAGGTCTCAGTATAATTATTATGCTTAAATATAGGGATCAGATGGCCCCAACAATCAGTTGATAGTCCATTGTTTTGTAGTCATGTGCAAACAAAATATTTCCCAAGTGATCAATATTGATAATTGAAAGAAGCTTGAGTATGCCAATGCGTGTTTCGGTGCCACTCCTTGTTATGGAACCACCTTCATCAGGGCAACTCCAATTTCCAAACTCTTCAAGGGGGGAAATGCTTAAACTTCTTGTAGATCGACATTTCTTTGTACTGTAAGCATTTGATCTGCAATATTCTCCATAGATGGCTTAGTTTTCCAGCGGGGTAAATATTGCACATAGGCGAAGGGGCACAATGAAGATACTAAAGACAAATGTTGTAAGGATAATCTTAGGATGGTGTGAACCCTCAAGGTACTACATCCATTGTATGAATCAGGCCTCCAGATCAGGCAAATAATGGAGGATACCTCTAGGTGTAGTGACTTGCAGTCGGTGACCCCTTACGCCAAATGAATAATATAGCAATCCCTCATGAAGAATCATTGGAAACCCGCCATCTTGTTTGCACCCTGCCGCACCAGCGCCACTGAGGGTGTATGTTAGGTGCCTACTTGTGGCCCCCCAGTGCTCCTCTAAACACCCCAGGTCTGCCCCCGAAGTCATGGGTGCTTACCTGTCTGCAGATCTGAAACTGAGTGCCCCCCAAGTCTCCATAGGAACCCATGTTAATTTTGCTTACACTTTGACCTCTGCACCTGACCAGCCCGTGTTGCTGGCAGTTGGTGTTTGGGGTTAACTTGAAACCCAACAAGGGGACTTCCTAACCCCTGAGACTGGAACTGTAAGTGTTGTACTTACCTGTAAAATGATCTAACTTTTCTTCCCGCCCCAGGAACTGTTTCCGAAAATTGCACTGTCAATTTTTAAAACAGATTATGGCCAATGCTTCAAAAACTGTATAACTTATCAATTTCAACCTAAGTACTGTTGATACATGTGTGAAATACAAATATATTGAAGTAATTACCTGCAGCTTGAATCTTGTGGTTCTAAAAATAAATTAAGAAAATATATTTTGGTATATAAAACCCATTGGTCTGGAGTAAAGTCATTGAGTGTGTGCTTCTTCTATTGCTTGTGTGTGTACAACAAATGCTTTGCACTACCCTCTGATAAGCCTGACTGCTGCAAATCCATCGAATTTGATTCCATAGGCCTCTGGCATCTAGTCAAACACACGAATTGCAACACAAAGAATTGTGTTTACATGATTACTTGCCCCTGTAATTTACAATATATAGGTGTGAGCACAAGAGCAGTGAAACTTAGAATTAATGAACACCGCAGCAACATCAGATGTGGTCGTGCCACGACCAAACTGGCCCTACACTTTCTTGAAAGGAGACATAGCCCTGAAGATATGTGGTGGGTAGTACTGCAAATTGACTCACGTAATACACCTAACTCTCTTTTTGAGTTAGAACAACGATGGGTGTTTAAGTTACGCACTCATGTTAAAGGCTTGAATGATGACATTCCTTGGAGTTGTCTATCCAAATAATTCACCTCTGTACCTTTAGACAAGTGTAGTCACAATACCTGATTTTCACTAGTTCATCTTTTTGACTTTGGACCTTTATTATCCCATGTCCTAGTCTTTTGATCTTATATTTGCTCGGATTGACCATTTGGCTATTTTCCTATTTTAGATAAGATTTACTTTTTGTTTTTTTGACTAATGATCTACTTCTTGGCCCTATGGCACCTCCTCCCTCCTTGAGTGTGACCATTTATCTTACGAGTCCGTGTCCATATATTTTTCTCTATGCCTCGGGACCCCATTTTGGAGTCCTTTCTCACTGTCTAGCATTGTCAGACCAACGCACGGGCGTTGCCTGACTGCCTGACCTTGCCCCATACCGGAAATACTAATCTTCGGTTTCCGGCATGTTGTGCTCATTAACGTCCCGACCCGGGTTCCTTTACACTTCAGGAACCACGGACCGGGATAGGTTGCCGCCTGGCCAGAGCAGCTTTGACAAGTAAGTGCTCCGCCGCTTTCTTCTTTGAAATTCCGAGTCCCGTTTTCTTTCCCGGGACTCGGCTTGACACGCGTACCTGTCTAATGTTGTTCTCCCATCCAGAGGCAACATATATACTATACCCTCCCGCCGGCATTCTACGATTTTCTCCTTTTGCCTGGTGATCAATGATTACGTGATAGTGTATCTACCAAGGAGATACCCCCGTTTGAATTTTTATTCTTTACAGGGAACGGCGCTCAGTACTTGACCGATTGCAAACCCTTGCGGTTACGCAACTTTTTTGTACCGCCTTTTGTTCTCCCCACTGTTCAGCCATATCGCTAGTACAGAACCTGTTGCTGTTATGATTTTTTCTGATTTTTTCTGCTACTTACATTGATCTCTAGGGACTCCTTGTCCCTTATTACTGTTTATCAGCTATTCTACTGTGACACAGAATTCATTGTCGTACTGGTCACGTTTGCATTATCATGGTCTCTGTGACAGTTCCAAATAGGAACCTGCTATATTTACACTATAGACCTCTTTGTTACTATGCATATGAGGTACCTGATTCCTAATTTGGAACTTTAGCTTTCATTTTATTTTTTATTGTTCCATATCTCCCTTTTAGACGTCATTTAGCGCTGGACCATTGGTCTTTGTGTTCCTAGGATGCTCGTCTACAAATTTAGGACGGTAAGCTTGTACTACGAGCTTATGCATGTGTGTTGTTCACGAGTTAACACTTTCACCGCACAGCACAGTCGCCTTCTTTTCCCACGATACACATAAGTCATGATTCGCCCTTACCTTGGTCTAACCTTGTAGGAGGCTGGACTGGCTTGTAGTGAGTACCAAGGGGTACTTGCACCTTGCACCAGGCCCAGTTATCCCTTATTAGTGTATAGGGTGTCTAGCAGCTTAGGCTGATAGATAATGGTAGCTTAGCAGAGCAGCTTAGGCTGAACTAGGAGACGTGTGAAGCTACTACAGTACCACTTAGTGTCATATGCACAATATCATAAGAAAACACAATACACAGTTATATTAAAAATAAAGGTACTTTATTTTTATGACAATATGCCAAAGTAGCTTAGAGTGTACCCTCAGTGAGAGGATAGGAAATATACACAAGATATATATACACAATAGCAAAAATATGCAGTATAGTCTTAGAAAACAGTGCAAACAATGCATAGTTACAATAGGATGCAATGGGGAAACATAGGGATAGGGGCAACACAAACCATATACTCCAAAAGTGGAATGCGAACCACGAATGGACCCCAAACCTATGTGACCTTGTAGAGGGTCGCTGGGACTATTAGAAAATAGTGAGAGTTAGAAAAATAACCCTCCCCAAGACCCTGAAAAGTGAGTGCAAAGTGCACTAAAGTTCCCCTAAGGACAAAATAGTCGTGTTAGAGGAATAATGCAGGAAAGACACAAACCAGCAATGCAACAACTGTGGATTTCCAATCTAGGGTACCTGTGGAACAAGGGGACCAAGTCCAAAAGTCACAGGCAAGTCGGAGATGGGCAGATGCCCAGGAAATGCGAGCTGCGGGTGCAAAGAAGCTTCGACTGGACAGAAGAAGCTGAGGTTTCTGCAGGAACGAAAAGGGCTAGAGACTTCCCCTTTGGTGGACGGATCCATCTCGCCGTGGAGAGTCGTGCAGAAGTGTTTTCCCGCCGAAAGAACGCCAACAAGCCTTGCTAGCTGCAAATCGTGTGTTTAACGTTTTTGGACACTGCTGGGGCCCAGGAGGGACCAGGAGGTCGCAAATTGGACCTGAAGAGAGAGGGGACGTCGAGCAAGACAGAGAGCCCTCACTGAAGAGGGTAGCGCCCGGAGAAGTGCCAGAAACAGGCACTACAAGGATGCGTGAAACGGTGCTCGCCGAAGTTGCACAAAGGAGTCCCACGTCGCCGGAGACCAACTTAGAAAGTCGTGCAATGCAGGTTAGAATGCCATGGACCCAGGCTTGGCTGTGCACAAAGGATTTCTGCCGGAAGTGCACAGGGGCCGGAGTAGCTGCAAAGTCGCGGTTCCCAGCAATGCAGCCCAGCGAGGTGAGGCAAGGACTTACCTCCACCAAACTTGGGCTGAAGAGTCACTGGACTGTGGGGGTCACTTGGACAGAGTCGCTGGATTCGAGGGACCTCGCTCGTTGTGCTGAGAGGAGACCCAAGGGACCGGTAATGCAGCTTTTTGGTGCCTGCGGTTGCAGGGGGAAGATTCCGTCGACCCACGGGAGATTTCTTCAGAGCTTCTGGTGCAGAGAGGAGGCAGGCTACCCCCACAGCATGCACAAGCAGGAAAACAGTCGAGAAGGCGGCAGGATCAGCGTTACAGAGTTGCAGTAGTCGTCTTTGCTACTATGTTGCAGGTTTGCAGGCTTCCAGCGCGGTCAGCGGTCGATTCCTTATCAGAAGGTGAAGAGAGAGATGCAGAGGAACTCGGCAGAGCTCATGCATTCGTTATCTGAAGTTTCCCCAGAGACAGAGACCCTAAATAGCCAGAAAAGAGGGTTTGGCTACCTAGGAGAGAGGATAGGCTACTAACACCTGAAGGAGCCTATCAGCAGGAGTCTCTGACGTCACCTGGTGGCACTGGCCACTCAGAGCAGTCCAGTGTGCCAGCAGCACCTCTGTTTCCAAGATGGCAGAGGTCTGGAGCACACTGGAGGAGCTCTGGACACCTCCCAGGGGAGGTGCAGGTCAGGGGAGTGGTCACTCCCCTTTCCTTTGTCCAGTTTCGCGCCAGAGCAGGGGCTAAGGGGTCCCTGAACCGGTGTTGAGTGGCTTATGCAGAAATGGGCACCATCTGTGCCCATGAAAGCATTTCCAGAGGCTGGGGGAGGCTACTCCTCCCCAGCCCTGACACCTTTTTCCAAAGGGAGAGGGTGTAACACCCTCTCTCTGAGGAAGTCCTTTGTTCTCCCATCCTGGGCCAAGCCTGGCTGGACCCCAGGAGGGCAGAAACCTGTCTGAGGGGTTGGCAGCAGCAGCAGCTGCAGTGAAACCCAAGAAAAGGCAGTTTGGCAGTACCAGGGTCTGAGCTACAGACGACTGGGATCATGGGATTGTGCCAACTATGCCAGGATGGCATAGAGGGGGCAATTCCATGATCATAGACATGTTACATGGCCATATTCGGAGTTACCATTGTGAAGCTACACATAGGTAGTGACCTATGTGTAGTGCACGCGTGTAATGGTGTCCCCGCACTCACAAAGTCCGGGGGATTTGCCCTGAACAATGTGGGGGCACCTTGGCTAGTCCCAAGGTGCCCAAACACTAAGTAACTTTGCACCTAACCTTTACCAGGTAAAGGTTAGACATATAGGTGACTTATAAGTTACTTAAGTTGAGTGGTAAATGGCTGTGAAATAACGTGGACGTTATTTCACTCAGGCTGCAGTGGCAGGCCTGTGTAAGAATTGTCAGAGCTCCCTATGGGTGAGAAAAGAAATGCTGCAGCCCATAGGGATCTCCTGGAACCCCAATACCCTGGGTACCTCAGTACCATATACTAGGGAATTATAAGGGTGTTCCAGTATGCCAATGTAAATTGGTGAAATTGGTCACTAGCCTGTTAGTGACAATTTGGAAAGAAATGAGAGAGCATAACCACTGAGGTTCTGGATAGCAGAGCCTCAGTGAGACAGTTAGTCATAACACAGGTAACACATTCAGACACACTTATGAGCTCTGGGTCCCTGGCTGGCATGGTCCCAGTGACACATACAACTAAAACAACATATATACAGTGAAAAATGGGGGTAACATGCCAGGCAAGATGGTACTTTCCTACAGACGCCCCCTCTGTCTCCTAACGCAAGTGGCGAAATCCTGGTCCCTCCTGGGCCACAGCAGCATCCAAAAACCCTAACTGCGACCCTTGCAGTTAGCAAGGCTTGTTTGCGGTCTTTCTGCACGGAAACACCTCTGCAAGTCTCTTCACGACGTGGGACATCCATCCTCCAAAGGGGAAATTTCTAGCCCTTGTCGTTCTTGCAGAATCCACAGCTTCTACCATCCGGTGGCAGCTTCTTTGCACCCACAGCTGGCATTTCCTGGGCATCTGCCCACTCCCAACTTGATCGTGACTCTTGGACTTGGTCCCCTTGTTCCACAGGTACTCTCGTCAGGAAATCCATCGTTGTTGCATTGCTGGTGTTGGTCTTCCTTGCAGAATTCCCCTATCACTACTTCTGTGCTCTTTGGGGAACTTAGGTGCACTTTGCACCCACTTTTCAGGGTCTTGGGGTGGGCTATTTTTCTAACCCTCACTGTTTACTTACAGTCCCAGCGACCCTCTACGAGCTCACATAGGTTTGGGGTCCATTCGTGGTTCGCATTCCACTTCTAGAGTATATGGTTTGTGTTGCCCCTATCCCTATTTGCTCCCATTGCATTCTATTGTGACTACACATTGCTTGCACTGTTTTCCATTGCTATTACTGCATATTTTGGTATTGTGTACATATATCTTGTGTATATTTGCTATCCTCATACTGAGGGTACTCACTGAGATACTTTTGGCATATTGTCATAAAAATAAAGTACCTTTATTTTTAGTATATCTGTGTATTGTGTTTTCTTATGATATTGTGCATATGACACCAGTGGTATAGTAGGAGCTTTACACTCCTACTAGTTCAGCCAAAGCTGATCTGCTAAGCTACCTCTTCTAACAGCCTAAGCTGCTAGACACCCCTCTACACTAATAAGGGATATCTGGACCTGGTGCAAGGTGTAAGTACCCCTTGGTACCCACTACAAGCCAGGCCAGTCTCCTACATTGGTTGTGCAGTGGTGGGATAAGTACTTGCAACTACTTACCACTTTGTCATTTTGTTCTTTTCATAAGAGAAAAATATACAAAACAAATTCAGTGTATGTAAACATAACCAAAAAGTTTTGCTTTTCTTCTCTTACTCTTTTTCTAAGTGCTAAAAAGTACCTCTAAAACTTTCAAAAAGTTCTTAAAAAGTTTTAAAAGTTTTTGTTTCTGTTCTTAAAAAGTTCTGAAACTTTTTCTTTCTTTTTCTGTCCCTTAAACCTTGTCTATAATGTCTGGCACAGGTCAAACTGTTGATCTGACCAAACGTGCTTATGATCACCTTAGCTGGAAAAGAGCAAGGAGTCTCTTCATTGAAAGAGGCTTAGGGGTAGGGAAGAATCCCTCAAGAGAACTGTTAGTTAATATGCTCATTGAACAAGATAAGACCAATGTTGGCACTTCTGGTGAGAGATTAGCTGATGGTTCCCACTTTGATTCTGGGGCACCCCCAGTAAAGGATTTAGAAGGGAACCTTCCCAACCTGCCCATTAGCAGACCACCTAGCAGGGCTGGTACTGAGGTGAGTTCTCATCATAGTATAGAGATAGTTTCTTTAGGACAGTTTGTTAGAGTGCCATCTGTTAGGGACAGGTCTCCCTCTGTTCATTCTCACCATTCTTCTGTGTCAAGGCATGAACAACCCACCGACCCTGATGACAGAGTGTTAGAAAGGGAGCTCAATAGATTGAAAATGGAAGAATCCAGGCTGAAGCTCAAGAAGCAACAGCTGGATTTAGATAGGCAAGCATTTGATTTAGAAAAAGAAAGACAGAGGTCGGGGTTTGGACCCCATGGTGGCAGCAGCAGTATTACAGATAGTAATCCTATAAAAGAGCATGATTCTAGGAATCTGCACAAGATAGTTCCCCCTTACAAGGAGGGGGATGACATTAACAAGTGGTTTGCTGCACTTGAGAGGGCCTGTAATGTACAGGGGGTCCCTCAAAGGCAGTGGGCTGCTATCCTATGGGTCACTTCTCAAACCTGAGGGCCCTTGTAACACTATGGTAGCCCCTCCAGGGAAGGGTAGACTAATAAATTAACCATGAGCTACCCTATTACAAACCCATATATATAATTGGATAAATTACTTTCCTGTAACCTGAATAAATGCCTCTCGAACCCGTATGTATCATTCTTTTTTCAAAATCTAATCTTCTTTATTATATTCCAAGTAAACATAATTGCATTCTATAAACATAGAGATAGCCAGTGGCTGTGTACTAAGATGGTGCGCACTTCCAAAAATTATTTTCCTCTTTGCTGGTATTAAAATCCCAAAAAGTACATATTATTGACAGTTAGACATATATAATATACGGAGTCCCAGAGTGGCTCCACACCCAGCCACAAGGTGTGTAGATTGTGATCCCGAAGGTCCACAATGAGTGAATTAAGTTGAAAGAACCACGGCACATCCAAGCATTCCAAATGTAAGTCCTTTATTCTTCTTGGGTATTCAATGAAAACAGCAAACGTTGTACCAATCCATGTATATACAGCCGACACGTGTTTCGTCGTGAAAACGACTTTTTCAAGGCTGTGAAACAATATCCAAAACATATCATGTCAGCCAATAGTTCCAATGTCTAGTGTACGATCTTTGCCATCACCAAAAAAAAAGTACCCCTCCTTTTGTGTTAGGTGGGTTGGCAAATAACCGATTGGTGTTCGCCTAGATTGCTAGCGAAAGGAATAATAGGCATGCTGAATGGATATAGCCCATAGATAAGAATTTTATGGAGTGAGTCGTTGTATCACCCAGTGTACAAGATTACAAAAATGCATATCAGTGACCTTAGTGGCGAACAAACGAGAGGAAGAGAGAAGATATCTATATAGAAGCAATAAAAGAATCACCAAGGATTATACTGAAGAATCATACCTCGTTAAAGACTGTAAGTTATTTGATCTGTGTCACAATATGGTCGTCTTGTAATATTCGGTGTAGAAGTTGCTTATCACATGTGTGGATATATCAATATATATTTGACGGTACACCTTTATAATGAATCAAGGTTTGTACCAGGACCATGATAAGTCCAACTGAGAAAAGAAAATAATCAAAAGAAAAGCTCAGTGCCATATACTAGTAAGATGAGTAATGAAAATAGTGACATCATATACAGTAACGATCTAGAGGTGAGTGATATTTCCTTCTATATCTAGAGAAAAGGTATGTGTGTTCATACTACAAAAACATCCATCTCCTGATATGGTGGTAAGAATAAAGTAGATCGAATCCTAATAGTGCAAATTGTCTACTTTATTCTTACACACCAATCCCCCTCTAAAATAGATGCATGCTGATCCCATCATCATAAAAACATCATTCAAACCCAATCATTCCATACCATACACACAAACCCATTAAAATTAATTATACAAACAAACCCCAAGCCAACAGCCTAGTCACATTACACTCCTATGTATTCCCCCTAAGGTCTCAGTATAATTATTATGCTTAAATATAGGGATCAGATGGCCCCAACAATCAGTTGATAGTCCATTGTTTTGTAGTCATGTGCAAACAAAATATTTCCCAAGTGATCAATATTGATAATTGAAAGAAGCTTGAGTATGCCAATGCGTGTTTCGGTGCCACTCCTTGTTATGGAACCACCTTCATCAGGGCAACTCCAATTTCCAAACTCTTCAAGGGGGGAAATGCTTAAACTTCTTGTAGATCGCCATTTCTTTGTACTGTAAGCATTTGATCTGCAATATTCTCCATAGATGGCTTAGTTTTCCAGCGGGGTAAATATTGCACATAGGCGAAGGGGCACAATGAAGATACTAAAGACAAATGTTGTAAGGATAATCTTAGGATGGTGTGAACCCTCAAGGTACTACATCCATTGTATGAATCAGGCCTCCAGATCAGGCAAATAATGGAGGATACCTCTAGGTGTAGTGACTTGCAGTCGGTGACCCCTTACGCCAATTGAATAATATAGCAATCCCTCATGAAGAATCATTGGAAACCCGCCATCTTGTTTGCACCCTGCCGCACCAGCGCCACTGAGGGTGTATGTTAGGTGCCTACTTGTGGCCCCCCAGTGCTCCTCTAAACACCCCAGGTCTGCCCCCGAAGTCATGGGTGCTTACCTGTCTGCAGATCTGAAACTGAGTGCCCCCCAAGTCTCCATAGGAACCCATGTTAATTTTGCTTACACTTTGACCTCTGCACCTGACCAGCCCGTGTTGCTGGCAGTTGGTGTTTGGGGTTAACTTGAAACCCAACAAGGGGACTTCCTAACCCCTGAGACTGGAACTGTAAGTGTTGTACTTACCTGTAAAATGATCTAACTTTTCTTCCCGCCCCAGGAACTGTTTCCGAAAATTGCACTGTCAATTTTTAAAACAGATTATGGCCAATGCTTCAAAAACTGTATAACTTATCAATTTCAACCTAAGTACTGTTGATACATGTGTGAAATACAAATATATTGAAGTAATTACCTGCAGCTTGAATCTTGTGGTTCTAAAAATAAATTAAGAAAATATATTTTGGTATATAAAACCCATTGGTCTGGAGTAAAGTCATTGAGTGTGTGCTTCTTCTATTGCTTGTGTGTGTACAACAAATGCTTTGCACTACCCTCTGATAAGCCTGACTGCTGCAAATCCATCGAATTTGATTCCATAGGCCTCTGGCATCTAGTCAAACACACGAATTGCAACACAAATAATTGTGTTTACATGATTACTTGCCCCTGTAATTTACAATATATAGGTATGATCACAAGAGCAGTGAAACTTAGAATTAATGAACACCGCAGCAACATCAGATGTGGTCGTGCCACGACCAAACTGGCCCTACACTTTCTTGAAAGGAGACATAGCCCTGAAGATATGTGGTGGGTAGTACTGCAAATTGACTCACGTAATACACCTAACTCTCTTTTTGAGTTAGAACAACGATGGGTGTTTAAGTTACGCACTCATGTTAAAGGTTTGAATGATGACATTCCTTGGAGTTGTCTATCCAAATAATTCACCTCTGTACCTTTAGACAAGTGTAGTCACAATACCTGATTTTCACTAGTTCATCTTTTTGACTTTGGACCTTTATTATCCCATGTCCTAGTCTTTTGATCTTATATTTGCTCGGAGTGACCATTTGGCTATTTTCCTATTTTAGATAAGATTTACTTTTTGTTTTTTTGACTAATGATCTACTTCTTGGCCCTATGGCACCTCCTCCCTCCTTGAGTGTGACCATTTATCTTACGAGTCCGTGTCCATATATTTTTCTCTATGCCTCGGGACCCCATTTTGGAGTCCTTTCTCACTGTCTAGCATTGTCAGACCAACGCACGGGCGTTGCCTGACTGCCTGACCTTGCCCCATACCGGAAATACTAATCTTCGGTTTCCGGCATGTTGTGCTCATTAACGTCCCGACCCGGGTTCCTTTACACTTCAGGAACCACGGACCGGGATAGGTTGCCGCCTGGCCAGAGCAGCTTTGACAAGTAAGTGCTCCGCCGCTTTCTTCTTTGAAATTCCGAGTCCCGTTTTCTTTCCCGGGACTCGGCTTGACACGCGTACCTGTCTAATGTTGTTCTCCCATCCAGAGGCAACATATATACTATACCCTCCCGCCGGCATTCTACGATTTTCTCCTTTTGCCTGGTGATCAATGATTACGTGATAGTGTATCTACCAAGGAGATACCCCCGTTTGAATTTTTATTCTTTACAGGGAACGGCGCTCAGTACTTGACCGATTGGAAACCCTTGCGGTTACGCAACTTTTTTGTACCGCCTTTTGTTCTCCCCACTGTTCAGCCATATCGCTAGTACAGAACCTGTTGCTGTTATGATTTTTTCTGATTTTTTCTGCTACTTACATTGATCTCTAGGGACTCCTTGTCCCTTATTACTGTTTATCAGCTATTCTACTGTGACACAGAATTCATTGTCGTACTGGTCACGTTTGCATTATCATGGTCTCAGTGACAGTTCCAAATAGGAACCTGCTATATTTACACTATAGACCTCTTTGTTACTATGCATATGAGGTACCTGATTCCTAATTTGGAACTTTAGCTTTCATTTTATTTTTTATTGTTCCATATCTCCCTTTTAGACGTCATTTAGCGCTGGACCATTGGTCTTTGTGTTCCTAGGATGCTCGTCTACAAATTTAGGACGGTAAGCTTGTACTACGAGCTTATGCATGTGTGTTGTTCACGAGTTAACACTTTCACCGCACAGCACAGTCGCCTTCTTTTCCCACGATACACATAAGTCATGATTCGCCCTTACCTTGGTCTAACCTTGTAGGAGGCTGGACTGGCTTGTAGTGAGTACCAAGGGGTACTTGCACCTTGCACCAGGCCCAGTTATCCCTTATTAGTGTATAGGGTGTCTAGCAGCTTAGGCTGATAGATAATGGTAGCTTAGCAGAGCAGCTTAGGCTGAACTAGGAGACGTGTGAAGCTACTACAGTACCACTTAGTGTCATATGCACAATATCATAAGAAAACACAATACACAGTTATACTAAAAATAAAGGTACTTTATTTTTATGACAATATGCCAAAGTATCTTAGAGTGTACCCTCAGTGAGAGGATAGGAAATATACACAAGATATATATACACAATAGCAAAAATATGCAGTATAGTCTTAGAAAACAGTGCAAACAATGTATAGTTACAATAGGATGCAATGGGGAAACATAGGGATAGGGGCAACACAAACCATATACTCCAAAAGTGGAATGCGAACCACGAATGGACCCCAAACCTATGTGACCTTGTAGAGGGTCGCTGGGACTATTAGCAAATAGTGAGAGTTAGAAAAATAACCCTCCCCAAGACCCTGAAAAGTGAGTGCAAAGTGCACTAAAGTTCCCCTAAGGACAAAATAGTCGTGTTAGAGGAATAATGCAGGAAAGACACAAACCAGCAATGCAACAACTGTGGATTTCCAATCTAGGGTACCTGTGGAACAAGGGGACCAAGTCCAAAAGTCACAGGCAAGTCGGAGATGGGCAGATGCCCAGGAAATGCCAGCTGCGGGTGCAAAGAAGCTTCTACTGGACAGAAGAAGCTGAGGTTTATGCAGGAACGAAAAGGGCTAGAGACTTCCCCTTTGGTAGACGGATCCCTCTCTCCGTGGAGAGTCGTGCAGAAGTGTTTTCCCGCCGAAAGAACGCCAACAAGCTTTGCTAGCTGCAAATCGTGTGTTTGGCGTTTTTGGACGCTGCTGGGGCCCAGGAGGGACCAGGAGGTCGCAAATTGGACCTGAAGAGAGAGGGGACGTCGAGCAAGACAGAGAGCCCTCACTGAAGCAGGTAGCACCCAGAGAAGTGCCAGAAACAGGCACTACGAGGATACGTGAAACGGTGCTCGCCGAAGTTGCACAAAGGAGTCCCACGTCGCCGGAGACCAACTTAGAAAGTCGTGCAATGCAGGTTAGAATGCCGTGGACCCAGGCTTGGCTGTGCACAAAGGATTTCCGCCGGAAGTGCACAGGGGCCGGAGTAGCTGCAAAGTCGCGGTTCCCAGCAATGCAGCCCAGCGAGGTGAGGCAAGGACTTACCTCCACCAAACTTGGGCTGAAGAGTCACTGGACTGTGGGGGTCACTTGGACAGAGTCGCTGGATTCGAGGGACCTCGCTCGTCGTGCTGAGAGGAGACCCAAGGGACCGGTAATGCAGCTTTTTGGTGCCTGCGGTTGCAGGGGGAAGATTCCGTCGACCCACGGGAGATTTCTTCGGAGCTTCTGGTGCAGAGAGGAGGCAGGCTACCCCCACAGCATGCACAAGCAGGAAAACAGTCGAGAAGGCGGCAGGATCAGCGTTACAGAGTTGCAGTAGTCGTCTTTGCTACTATGTTGCAGGTTTGCAGGCTTCCAGCGCGGTCAGCGGTCGATTCCTTATCAGAAGGTGAAGAGAGAGATGCAGAGGAACTCGGCTGAGCTCATGCATTCGTTATCTGAAGTTTCCCCAGAGACAGAGACCCTAAATAGCCAGAAAAGAGGGTTTGGCTACCTAGGAGAGAGGATAGGCTACTAACACCTGAAGGAGCCTATCAGCAGGAGTCTCTGACGTCACCTGGTGGCACTGGCCACTCAGAGCAGTCCAGTGTGCCAGCAGCACCTCTGTTTCCAAGATGGCAGAGGTCTGGAGCACACTGGAGGAGCTCTGGACACCTCCCAGGGGAGGTGCAGGTCAGGGGAGTGGTCACTCCCCTTTCCTTTGTCCAGTTTCGCGCCAGAGCAGGGGCTAAGGGGTCCCTGAACCGGTGTAGACTGGCTTATGCCGAATTGGGCACATCTGTGCCCAAGAAAGCATTTCCAGAGGCTGGGGGAGGCTACTCCTCCCCTGCCATCACACCATTTTCCAAAGGGAGAGGGTGTCACACCCTCTCTCAGAGGAAGTTCTTTGTTCTGCCATCCTGGGCCAGGCCTGGCTGGACCCCAGGAGGGCAGATGCCTGTCTGAGGGGTTGGCAGCAGCAGCAGCTGCAGTGAAACCCCAGGAAGGGCAGTTTGGCAGTACCAGGGTCTGTGCTACAGACCACTGGGATCATGGGATTGTGCCAACTATGCCAGGATGGCATAGAGGGGGCAATTCCATGATCATAGACATGTTACATGGCCATATTCGGAGTTACCATGGTGAAGCTACATATAGGTAGTGACCTATATGTAGTGCACGCGTGTAATGGTGTCACCGCACTCACAAAGTTCAGTGAATTGGCTCTGAACAATGTGGGGGCACCTTGGCTAGTGCCAGGGTGCCCACACACTAAGTAACTTTGCACCTAACCTTTACCAGGTAAAGGTTAGACATATAGGTGACTTATAAGTTACTTAAGTGCAATGTAAAATGGCTGTGAAATAACGTGGACGTTATTTCACTCAGGCTGCAGTGGCAGGCCTGTGTAAGAATTGTCAGAGCTCCCTATGGGTGGCAAAAGAAATGCTGCAGCCCATAGGGATCTCCTGGAACCCCAATACCCTGGGTACCTCAGTACCATATACTAGGGAATTATAAGGGTGTTCCAGTAAGCCAATGTGAATTGGTAAAATTGGTCACTAGCCTGTTAGTGACAATTTAAAAGTAATGAGAGAGCATAACCACTGAGGTTCTGGTTAGCAGAGCCTCAGTGAGACAGTTAGGCACCACACAGGGAACACATACATGCACACCTATGAGCACTGGGGCCCTGTGTGACAGGGTCCCAGTGACACATACATATAGGCCACAACCTTATGAGCACTGGGGTCCTGACTAGCAGGGTCCCAGTGACACATAACAAACATACTGAAAACATAGTGTTTTCACTATGAGCACTGGGGCCTAGCCATCAGGATCCCAGTGAGACAGTGAACACAGTGACAAACATCCTGACATACACTCACAAACAGGCCAAAAGTGGGGGTAACAAGGCTAGAAAGAGGCTACTTTCTCACAAACCTGTGTACTTCTTTTTGCAGGGCGCGAGTTAGGAATTATCGGTTCCATATTTATGTAAGTGATTGTTACTCCCCCCAGGTACTTTCTGGCCTACAGTAACCTGTATACCTTGTATGGAAATATATGTGGCCCTTATCATTCAGGAGATACACATAGTCACATAAGGTCCTGATGAAGCATCACTGGATCCGTTTGGACCACCAGGATGCGAAACATGTTGACCCATGAGAGGGTAGGCTGTGGAAAATCCCCAGACTCCTCCCTTTGATATATTTTTCACTATAGAGTGATTGATCTTAATTTCTTTATTCACTCTTCTGACTTTATTTTTTAACCTTGGCCCTGACCGTCCATCTGGTCTAATAAAAACTACTGTCTCAGTGGCGGTTTTGAGAGTCAATTTTAAACCACATTCTCTTCTGATCTCCGTTGACACTTCTTTCACCTTTGGGGTCACGGCACCACCATATAAAAAGATCTCCGGCAAAGAGCCCCCCCACCAGGGGTGGTGCCCGTCAGACATTGCAGTGCCGGTCTGACGAGGAGCAGTGACGATGATGAAGCATGACACCCTATGGGTGTGTGAGGCCTCTTGCTCCTAGAATTTAGGACCCCGGTCACTATCTTCTGTTTTACATGGTTGGAACAGTGTATCACCTATATTTTAACTGCTGGACCACACTACCACAAAAAAAGAGCATTATTATTATCTGCTTTCGCCTCTGTTAAGCCTCTGGGGAACCCCTGAAGTCTGTGCACACTATATCTCATTTTGATATAGTATATACAGAGCCAGCTTCCAACATCAGCCTGACAGACACTTTATTTCAGGTCAGACAGCCAGGAGCTAGAGATGCGCTAAATGAGCAGGTCTCTGGTTGCCTCACCTGAACTTTGTTGGACTCAACAAGTCACAGCTTCTTTAGGCGTGACATCTTCAGCCAAGCAAAACACTTTAAGGCCTTCCTCCTCGTGACAAGAAGGAGCATCACTGATTGCCTCAGACCTGGGCGCTTCAGTTCTACTCCCTGAAGTGTCCAGGGCCGAGTGTCAATCAGTGAAACCCCATCACAGAGCAGGGTGGGGTCAGCAACACTCACTGATCCCATCCCAATCTGTGAACAGTAGCGACTACTGACTTCCCTCATTGGCTGAGGTCATCCAATGAGGGAAGGCAGCAGTCACAACCCTCCTGGGACCTCTGAAGCACAGCTACAGGTAAGTGTGATATTTTTTATTTTTTAATGTTTGGTGCATGCATGAATATATGGGAGTGAGTGTTGTGAATGGGTATGTGTATGTATGTGTGTGTGTGTGTGTGTATGTGTGTGCACGTTTGTGAATGGTTGGATATGAGTCAGTGTTTTTGTGTGTGTTTGTGTCCTGTCTTCCCCCTTCCCTACTATGCGTACCGGCTGCCACTGATGTAATATCGCTTTAAATAATCACAATCACTTAGGTAAGTGTCATAAATAAATGAATTGATTTCTATATAATAATGAGAGTGAATATTTTAGAAAACAGAGATAGAAATCAGTTTTAACAAAAACGACACAAATCTCACAGGTATTTGTACAAGATCGCATTTGCTCTATGGTTGTTTTCATATTTTTTTATCAGTGCGTGAACCACAGTTACAGAAACACTTTGCACCCATCAATGGTAAAATATTTTTGGTTCAAAAACTAGGAAAGTTTAACATGTACTCATTTGCTGTAGGCAGCAAACAATGCATGTTTTTTTTATTTTGAAGTAAAAAAGCATTTGCTGTATGTAACTGCTATAATGAAAACATTCAAAATAACCATGTAGAAATATGGGCAAACAGTGAAGGAAGACATTTCTCACATTCATACATAGTGAATGGATCTAAAAATAGTGTAATGTCTACTATTAAAGACCCTATTAACATCAGATTTGTAAACTGCTTTCAGAAAGACAAGGCCTGTCAAATGCATAGTTAATTCTTAAGTATAAAACATAACTCAGACCAGTAAAATGAGGAGTGAACGTAATTAAAATAAAATAAAAGCCGAATGTTGGTGGATGAACGCCAAACATTGCTTGTTCCAAAACTGCCTGTTGGAAGTAACGATGCACATGTTCAGTCATCTTTAGTACCATTTTCACCAAAATACAGTGTCCCAACTGATACCTGAAAGAGAAAAAATATTTAATCACATGTCCACTTAAAAACATTGTAATTACACCATGGTGTCTGCTAAGGTATATAACAAAAGTAAGTCAAATCGAATCAAATAGCTTTATTTAAGCAGTAAATATTGATAATAAAACCAAGTACAATGCATAGTTCTCTGCATAATAATTAATAAAACCCAACCATGTCGGTTTCAGGGGGGTATAGGATTCAACATATTAGTTTAAAAAATCACATTAAAAAATAAATAAGCTTTACATTAGAAGAGGACCTCGAAGAGCATGGACTTTCTCAAAGGAACAACTTTTCTTTTTCAAAGGAACAAACGCTATAGCTATGCACATGGACAGGCCCGAACCCCTCAGGACCAGCATTTGGAAGGCCATGGTAAAACCACAAAAAGCATTTCCAATGCAATAGGTCTTGCATTTGCAAGAGTTGGAGCTATTGGCTTTGTAAATGCATAATTGGACTTTTCTTGCCACATAAATTGGTCAATCCTGCCTCATAATTTGGTCCTTGCCTGCCACATAATTCCATTTGCCCTGCATATAACTAAAGCACTTCCATTTGCCTTCTTCTTCTATCTGCAGCAACGAAGGAAAATTTTGCCATTTAGCATCGTAATTTAAATCTGCCATGCTAATTACAATAGAATACCACTTTCACCACCCCAAAATCAAACTTGCTAGCTGGCTAACACAATTCCCAAAAACTGGGAAAAACATATGCACCTATTTCTCTGCTCTATATACTCTGACTTATGGGTTTTGCTACAAATGACATGGGATGAAGCAAAGTCTTTCTTTTTTTACAAATTTTATGCTTCTGTGTGCCAACTAAATGATTAACTTTAAAAGTTTGTTGTGCCGAAATGTTTGAATGTCACGGACATCACTTAATGCATCACTCAACACTACAAATTTATTTCAAATAAAATTTAGAAAAATATCACTTTAAGAAGAGTGTAACCTTTTCACACTTCACTTTACACTTTTTTTTAACCACTCTTCCAAAAAGTATTTTGCTATTGTCAAATTTTTAGCAAAGGACGAAGTAAACAAGAATGCTGATGACTGTCGCTGTGCTAACAAATGCTGAAAGAGGCGTCAAGAGAAAACCTTTCACAACATAGGGATATTAAACTATGGGGCATATTTATACTTGTTTTGCGCCAAATTTGAGTCATTTTTTTCCCCGCAAATTCAGTGCAAAAGTAACTCCATATTTAAACTTTGGAGCTAGATCCGTCTAGCGCCAAATTTATAGAGTTAAAGTTATTTTTGGGATGTGGAAACCTACTTTGCGTCAATGAGATGCATAGTAGGCGTTCCCATACAAAAAATGACTCTATGGCCTTTGCACCATATTTATACCCTGTGCTAGAATCACGCAAGGGAGGGAGGACGGGTCAAAAAATAGTGCAAAGCTTGCTTTGCCACATTTCTTAACGCCTGGGTCAGGGCAGGCATTAGGGGACCTTTGGACCTATTTCCATGGTGGAACACCGTGGAATAAGCCCACAAGTGCCCTCCCCGGGCCCCAGGGACACCACCACCGACACCAGAGGGACAGCGGATGGTTGGGGACCCCATCCCAGGTAAGTATAGGAAAGTACAGGCAAGTGGTATTTTTTTTAAGTGCCATTGGGGGCCCTGAAATGGGCCCCCCAAAATGGCGCTGGGTGCAATGACCATGTCCAGGGGACCCTGTTCCCCATGCTGGCCATTGGGGTGGTGGGCATGACTCCTGTCTTTTCTAAGACAAGAGTGATGTGGTATGGAAGTTTTGCGTCAGAAAATGACTCTAGGCGGGTTAGAGTCATTTTCTTTTACTCTAATCTGCCTAACGTCATTTTTTGGTGCAAAACCCCCTTCTTCCATACCGCCAGCCCCACCCGACTAAAGTAATTTTTTTTGTGCTAGCCTACCCTTTGCACCGACTTGCACCATTCCATAAATATGGTGCCTAGCTGGTGCACAGAAATGGTGCAAGCCGGTGCTAAACCTTTTGGTGCAAAACTGCGATAGTGTAGTTTTGCACCAAAAAGTATAAATCAGGGCCGATGTTTATTATCCCTTCATTGTGAAAGGGGCAGGGCCATGGGGATGATGAGCAGTGAGGGGAGTGGACTGTGCACTTCCCTAAGTGCGCATGTATGTTTTGCAGGCCGCTTCAGGCGCACAGGCTGGAGAGAGCAAGTACAGGCTCCCAGTTTGCCTTTGAGCACCCTGGCTGGGCACTCCGAGCCACTCCTAATGCTGCTCTGAGCAGCGTCAGGATTGGCCGCAGGGCAGGCTTGGAGCCTATGCCTGCACTGCAAGATGGAGGATCGTCGGAGCGCCGAGAAGCGGAGTGGATTTTTTTATATTTTTTTTAAGTTTATTAAAAAATCCCTTTCCCTGTAAGCATGACGAGCTGCAACTGCTCAGAAGTGCACCAGCTCTGGAGCTAACCCTGCTGCAGGCACGGCTGTAGGCCACCATAGTGTTTCTTCCTTTATGACAGGCAAAGGAAAGCAGAGCAGAAACGGCAGCCCTGACATCTTGTGTGCATTGCATTGTGACCAACAATAGCATTTATACCTCATTTAATTTCTTCACTGGTTTTTATGTAAACAAAACACGGGGAAGCACAGACTGGGCAACTCATGACAAGGGATGAGGATGGGGTCAGAAAACAATAGTAGAGGGGCGATTGGGACACTGAATGATGTGGGGAGGGAGCAAGCATGAGGCAGGGCGGTGTGACCCGGGAAGAGGCAGTAAGAGCAAAGAACAATAGACTTATTGTCAGGGAGAGACCTACACCTACTAATGCCACCAGAATAAACAAGGCAGTAAGTGAAAAGGGGAAGGAGGGCAAGGTCTCCGCCCCCAAGTGTTCTGGTGAAAAACATCCTCACTGCTGTAAGGTTTGCCACCAATAAAAGGGCTGCACATGTCCCTAGTACACAGTACCTGAGTGCTGTGTTTTTGATGGGGAGTGGGCACAGCAGCCTCCCACTGTGGTAGTGGAAGGCGGGGCTGCCCCGCTGCTGCTCACTTGTCTTCAGCCTGTAGGTCTATGAGGCCGTGAGGTCTCTTGGCGGGCTTCAGGATTGCTGAGGGAAGGGTTGCTCAGCTGGGATTCAAAGCCATGACCGCCCTCAGCGTGAGTCTGGGGGTAGAAAATGATAAAACAAGCCAAAGCATTTCTGCACTCCCGCTGCCATGGAGCTCAAAGGGGAGCCACAAAAGACCGCCATGGAGCGCAAAGGAGAAAGACAAAAGTAACAATGTGACATAACTGGTAGTCATGCAAAGCGCTGTAATACCGCCGATCAAGTTTGCGCTGTATGAAATTTCAAAGTGCCACAGAGCGCGAAGAGAAGAGACAAGAGAAAAAAGTAGTTTGCTCACACTAAAGTATATCAGCAATTGTGCAACTATCCATGTAACAGGGTCAGTCTGCAAGGCGTAATAAAACAGCCTCAAGGCAGGACAAACTTAAAACATTTAACAATAACATCAAGGGACTTTTGCAAGGTAAACCCAGGAATGAATTAAAGTGATGGGCATGAGGTGGGATTACAACAGGTCAAAAAGCAGCTATTGCTAGCTGCTATGCTCAACCTAGTAAAACGAAGGAGACCCTGGGGGGGATTTTTCATCACGTGGACAAACAAGAATACAGTACAAGAGTGATCATACTGCCCAAGGGGAAAACAAAGGTCATGTCTGATAATCCCCATCCTGAATCTAGTTAAAAGAGTCCTATCCCACTTGTTAGATGCAACTTTCAAGTATAGCTCCGGGCCAGGGGTGATTTGGATTAAAACATATTCCTGATTCTGGATCTTGGACAGCTCTACGGCCTCCCTTTCCTGCTGCCTCCAGATAAGATCTTTGGATCCAAATCTTGTCTGTTTTGGTTAAATCAAAGGGCTTAGAAATAATGGTTGGTCTGCCCAGAATTGAAAACATTTTCTTATATAATCCAACCAAGGAACAAGATGGCCCATCTCATAGGACAAACAGAATTCAATCACCTCACTATTAAACAAAGTAAGAGGACCGCACAAAATTGTACACCAAAGAAGTAAGAGTGCAAAATTAATCTGATCTTTCACATAATCTAAACCAAGCTCCTGAAAAATAGCAAAAGTTGGGGAGCTGGGAGGGAGTCCTAAAATCTGTCTAGAGGATCTGCTCTCCTCAGCTTGAAGGCCACGAACAGTTGTGTACACTCAGAGACCTGCCCCATAGGTAAGTACAGGTAAACACTTCCTCCTATGCAGTTCTGGAGGCACATTGAGCTTCTTACTTATGGTTGAAGCCAGGTTGGACCCAAACTCAAGGACTTTTGAGAAACATGTCCTGGCATTTGCAACACATGGGGATCAAGTACTCCCTGAATCAAAAGTGACTCCTAGGTAAGAGAACTTGTTGATTCTCATGATCAGTTTACTATGGATGGTCAGAGATCTCATTTTATAGTTCCCTGTCCACAGACCATAACAAAGGTTTTCGTGGGGTTAGCTTCCAGATTCAATGTGGCCTTGTTGCCGATATAACCATCCAATAGGGTTCTGAACCGATTGGGCGTCCTAGCCAATAGGACTGTGACGTTTGCAAATGTTAACAGGGGGGATTGGCTGACTTCTAAAGAATAGGATTAGGGCAAGGGTGCAACCCCAGCAGATCTCATGACCCAAGCCAAGCAAGTCAGTACATTCTCCATTTCCCCTTTATGTGATAGAGACAGTAAGGTCATAATGGAGTACTCTCAAAAGAATCAACCAGACCTTTTTCTACACCCAAGGATTGCAGTGTAGCCGAAAGCTTGGACTTGACCACACTGTTGAATACACTAGAATGCTCAAGGAAGGCTAGATACATGGGGCTATGTTTGGCTATGGTATATTTAATGGTTAGGAGGTACAAGTGAGGCACTGCCCCAGCATCCCAATCCGGCTCTAAAACTGTACTGTAGCTAGGAACGAACCTCAGATTCGAAAACCCATGTAGATAATCTTTCTAATACAATACTCCCAATGATCTTCACCATGGAGTCAGGAAGGAAAATCCGCTTCACACAGCTCCCCTTCTTATAAATGAGAATAATGAGAGCAGATCTCCAGGACTGCGGTACACTGATCTTACAAGCCAGATTAATCGATCTGGTGATAAGATTAGCACATGGGTCCAAATTAAGTTCAGAGATGTCCAGTGGGACCACATCCAGTTTAGGTACCTTATTCATAGGGCTAGATTTAATTGTCTCAATGATCTAATCCAAAGGAATGTAATGTCAAGAGGGAAATTCTGCAGACGTTGATCAATCCCCTCCTTGCTAGAAACATTTGAGGAATAGTTCTGACTCAAGTGAGTCACTCACTGATCAGGGCTTATATTTGTGGCTAAAATGGAATTACTCCCACTAGAGAGATTATTATTATTATATTATATTTATTAACATTATGCCAAAACAGCTTATCTTTTGCCGTACAGGAAATAACTTGGTTCTATATGGTGTACTATAGCTTGATTTTCATTTTACAAAGGGCTAGGCTATGCTGCCTCCTGCAAAGGGCAATAGCTGCTCTACACCTTGGAGGTACTTGGAGGACACGTTGTAGGAGTCTAGAGGCTTTCCTGCACCCATTATCAAACCAAGACTGATTTCACTTGGCCTGGTGACTAACTGACTTGAATGAAGAGGCCTTTATAACATAAACTTACTGTAGGAAGCTGGCTCTGTACATACTATAGAAAAATAAGATATAGGAGGTTATTACAACTTTGGAGGAGGTGTTAATCCGTCCCAAGGATATAATGGACTCGTAATACGGCTGGTGGTATATCCGTCACTTTACTGTCACTTTTGGGATGGATTAACACCTCCTCCAAAGTTGTAATAACCCCCATAGGGTACACAGAGTCCAGGGGTTCCCCAGATACTTAACAGAGGCTAAAGTAAATAATACTAATGCTCTCTTTTGCTGTAGTGTGGTTGAGAAGGCTTATCAGAGGGTAGTGCAAAGCATTTGCTGTGCACACACAGGCAATAAATGAAGCACACACTCAATGACTAACTCCAGGACAATGGCTTTTATATAGCAAAAAAATGTGTTTAAACTTTATTTCTAGAACTGCAAGGTTCAGTTTGCAGGTAAGTGCATTGGCAGGTAATTAGCAAGCCTGTGTATGGGGGGAAACAATGTTAGTACAGTTTCAAGGAAAATACAAGACTTACAGTTCCAGTCTCTGGGGGTTAGGATGTCCACAGGCTGGTGTTCAATTTAACACGAAACACCCATCACTAGCAACACTGGGCTGGCCGAGTACAGAGGTCAAAGTTGTTGCACGATTTAAAATGGGTTTTATTGGAGACTGGGGGCCCTCGTAATCAATCGTGCTTGCAGGTAAGTACCCATGTCTTCGGAAGGCAGATCTGGGGGGTTTAGGAGAGCACTGGGGGGGCACAGGTCAGCACCAAAACCACTTCCTCAGTGGCCCAGGGGTGGGCGAGTGCAGGGTGCAAACTTAGCATTGGGCTCCCAATGCTTTTCAATAGGGGGGTGTAGGAAAGTACCATCTTGCCTGGCATGTTACCCCCATATTTCACTGTATATATGTTGTTTTAGTCTATGTGTCACTGGGACCCTGCCAGGTAGGGTCCCAGTGCTCATAAGTATGTGCCCTGTATGTGTTCCCTGTGTGATGCCTAACTGTCTCACTGAGGCTCTGCTAACCAGAACCTCAGTGGTTATGCTCTCTCTGCTTTCCAAATTTGTCACTAACAGGCTAGTGACTAAATTTTTCAATTCACATTGGCATACTTATACACCCATATAATTCCCTAGTATATGGTACTGAGGTACCCAGGGTATTGGGGTTCCAGGAGATCCCTATAGGCTGCAGCATTTCTTTTGCCACCCATAGGGAGCTCTGAAAATTCTTACACAGGCCTGCCAGTGCAGCCTGAGTGAAATAACGTCCACGTTATTTCACAGCCATTTACCACTGCACTTAAGTAACTTATAAGTCACCTATATGTCTAACCTTCACCTGGTGAAGGTTGGGAGCAAAGTTACTTAGTGTGTGGGCACCCTGGCACTAGCCAAGGTGCCCCCACATAGTTCAGGGTAAATTCCCCAGACTTTCTGTGAGTGCGGGGACACCATTACACGCGTGCACTGTACATAGGTCACTACCTATGTACAGCGTCACAATGGTAACTCCGAACATGGCCATGTAACATGTCCAAGATCATGGAATTGTCACCCCAATGCCATTCTGACATTGGGGGGACAATTCCATTATCCCCCGGGTCTCTAGCACAGTACCCGGGTAATGCCAAACTGCCATTCTGAGGTCTCCACTGCAGCTGCTGCTGCTGCCAACCCCTCAGACAGGTTTCTGCCCTCCTGGGGTCCAGGCAGCCCTGGCCCAGGAAGGCAGAATAAAGGACTTCCTCTGAGAGAGGGTGTAACAACCTCTCTCTTTGGAAATAGGTGTGAGGGCTGGGAAGGAGTAGCTTTCCCCAACCTCTGGAAATGCTTTGATGGGCACAGATGGTGCCCATCTCTGCATAAGCCAGTCTACACCGGTTCAGGGATCCCCCAGCCCTGCTCTGGCGCGAAACTGGACAAAGGAAAGGGGAGTGACCACTCCCCTAACCTGCACCTCCCAGGGGAGGTGCCCAGAGCTCCTCCAGTGTGTCCCAGACCTCTGCCATCTTGGAAACAGAGGTGTTGGGGGCACACTGGCCTGCTCTGAGTGGCCAGTGCCAGAAGGTGATGTCAGAGGCTCCTTCTGATAGGCTCTTACCTCTCTTGGTAGCCAATCCTCCCTCCTACGTAGCCAAACCTCCTTTTCTGGCTATTTATGGTCTCTGCTTTGGGGAATTCTTTAGATAACGAATGCAAGAGCTCATCAGAGTTCCTCGGCATCTCCCTCTTCACCTTCTGCCAAAGGATCGACCGCTGACTGCTCAGGACGCCTTCAAAACTGCAACAAAGTAGCAAGATGACTACTGCGACCTTGTAACGCTGATCCGGCCGCCTTCTCGACTTTCCTGGTGGTGCATGCTGTGGGGGTAGTCTGCCTCCTCTCTGCACTAGAAGCTCCGAAGAAATCTCCCGTGGGTCGACGGAATCTTCCCCCTGCAACCGCAGGCACCAAAAGACTGCATCACCGGTCCTCTGGGTCTCCTCTCAGCACGATGTGCGAGGTCCCTTGAACTCAGCAACTCTGTCCAAGTGACTCCCACAGTCCAGTGACTCTTCAGTCCAAGTTTGGTGGAGGTAAGTCCTTGCCTCCCCACGCTCGACTGCATTGCTGGGTGCCGCGTGATTTGCAGCTGCTCCGGCTCCTGTGCACTGTTCCAGGATTTCCTTTGTGCACAGCCAAGCCTGGGTCCCCGACACTCTAACCTGCAGTGCACGACCTCCTAAGTTGTCCTCCGGCGTGGGACCTTCCTTTGTGACTTCGGGTGAGCTCTGGTTCACTCCACTTTGTAGGGCCTGTTCCGGCACTTCTGCTGGTGCTGCTTGCTTCTGAGTGGGCTCTTTGTCGTGCTGGACGCCCCCTCTGTCTCCTCACGCAATTGGCAACATCCTGGTCCCTCCTGGGCCACAGCAGCATACAAAAACCCTAACCGCGACCCTTGCAGCTAGCAAGGCTTGTTTGTGGTTTTTCTGCACGGAAACACCTCTGCAAGCTTCTTCACGACGTGGGACATCCATCCTCCAAAGGGGAAGTTTCTAGCCCTTGTCGTTCTTGCAGAATCCACAGCTTCTACCATCCGGTGGCAGCTTCTTTGCACCCACAGCTGGCATTTCCTGGGCATCTGCCCACTCCCGACTTGATTGTGACTTTTGGACTTGGTCCCCTTATTCCACAGGTACTCTCGTCAGAAAATCCATTGTTGTTGCATTGCTGGTGTTGGTCTTCCTTGCAGAATTCCCCTTTCATGACTTCTGTGCTCTCTGGGGAACTTAGGTGCACTTTTCAGGGTCTTGGGGTGGGCTATTTTTCTAACCCTCACTGTTTTCTTACAGTCCCAGCGACCCTCTACAAGGTCACATAGGTTTGGGGTCCATTTGTGGTTCGCATTCCACTTCTAGAGTATATGTTTTGTGTTGCCCCTATCCCTATGTGCCCTCATTGCAAACTATTGTGACTGTACATTGCTTGCATTGCTTACTATTGCTATTACTGCATATTTTTGGTATTGTGTACATATATCTTGTGTATATTTGCTATCCTCATACTGAGGGTACTCACTGAGATAATTTTGGCATATTGTCATAAAAATAAAGTACCTTTATTTTTAGTATATCTGTGTATTGTGTTTTCTTATGATATTGTGCATATGACACCAGTGTTATAGTAGGAGCTTTACACGCCTCCTAGTTCAGCCTAAGCTGCTCTGCTAAGCTACCTTTTCTATCAGCCTAAGCTGCTAGACACCCCTCTACACTAATAAGGGATACCTGGACCTGGTTCAAGGTGTAAGTACCCCTTGGTACCCACTACAAGCCAGGCCAGCCTCCTACATTGGTTGTGCAGCGGTGGGATAAGTACTTGCAACTACTTACCACTTTGTCATTTTGTACTTTTCATAAGAGAAAAATATACAAAACAAGTTCAGTGTATGTACACCTAACCAAAAAGTTTTGCTTTTCTTCTCTTACTCCTTTGCTAAGTGCTGAAAAGTACCTCGAAAACTTTCAAAAAGTTTTTAAAGTTTTTTTTCTGTTCCTTAAAAAGTTCTGAAAACTTTTTCTTTCTTTTCCTGTCCCTTAAACCTTTTCTATAATGTCTGGTACAGGTCAAACTGTTGATCTGACCAAAGTTGCTTAAGACCACCTTAGCTGGAAACGAGCAAGGAGTCTCTGCATTGAAAGAGGTTTAGGGGTAGGGAAGAATCCCTCAAGAGAACTGTTAGTTAATATGATCATTGAACATGATAAGACCTTAGTTGGCACTTCTGGTGGGAGATTAGCTGATGGTTCCCACTCTGATTCTGGGGCACCCCCATTGAAAGGGTTAGAAGGGGACCTTCCCAAACTGCCCCTTAGCTGGCCACATAGCATGGCTGGTACTAATGAGAGTTTTCATCATAGTATAGCGGTTACCCCTTTAGGCCAGGTTGTTAGAGTGCCATCTGTTAGGGACAGGTCTCCCTCTGTTCATTCTCACCATTCTTCTGTGTGAAGGCATGCCCAACCCACCCTCCCTGAAGACAGAATGCTAGAAAGGGAACTCAATAGATTGAGAGTGGAATAATCCAGGCTGAAGCTCAAGAAGCAACAGCTGGATTTAGATAGACAAGCATTTGACTTAGAAAAAGAAAGACAGAGGTTGGGGTTTGGACCCCATGGTGGCAGCAGCAGTATTACAGATAGTAATCCTGTAAAAGAGCATGATTCTAGGAATCTGCACAAGATAGTTCCCCCTTACAAGGAGTGGGATGACATTAACAAGTGGTTAACTGCACTTGAGAGGGCCTGTAATGTACAGGGGGCCCCTCAAAGGCAGTGGGCTGCTATCCTATGGCTATCTTTAAGTGGAAAGGGTAGGGATAGGCTTTTTACTGTGAAGGAAAGTGATGCCAATAATTGTGCAGTTCTTAAGAATGCACTCCTAGATGTTTATGGCTTAACCACTGAACAGTACAGGATCAAGTTCAGAGAAACCAAAAAGGAGTCTTCACAATAATTCTGTGTCTGATTTGTTGCACCAGTACCTAGTGGACTCAGATCTGACCTCTCCCCAAGAATTGGGAAAGAAGGCAGACAAATGGGTCAGAACAAGTTCATACAGGGGGTGACAACGATGGCAAGAAGAAGGATGGTAAGTCTTCTGACAGGGGTGGGGACAAATCTAAAAATGAGTCTTCATCAGGCCCACAAAAACACTCTGGTGGGTGTGGTGGGCCCAAATCCTCTTCAAATCAAAATCAAGTAAAGAAACCATGGTGCTATTTATGTAAAATAAAAGGCCATTGGACAACTGGTCCCAGTTGTCCAAAGAAAAGCACCAAGCCTCCTACCACTACAACCCCTACTGCTACACCTAGTGCCCCTAGTAATAGTAGTGGTGGTGGGAGCAAACCTACTAATAGCCAATCCAAGGGAGTAGCTGGGCTCACTTTTGGTAATTTAGTTGGGGTTGGTCTTGTTAGGGAGACCACAGAGGCTGTGTTAGTCTCTGAAGGTGCCATTGATTTGGCCACCTTGGTTGCTTGTCCCCTTAATATGGATAAGTACAAGCAACTTCCCCTAATGAATGGTGTTGAGGTTCAGGCCTACAGGGACACAGGTGCCAGTGTTACCATGGTAATATAGAAACTGGTCCACCCTGAACAACCCCTACTTGGTCACCAGTACCAAGTGACTGATGCTCATAACAACACTCTTAGCCACCCCATGGTGTTGTGAATCTCAACTGGGGGGAGGGGGGGTTACTGGTCCAAAGAAAGTTGTGGTTGCCTCAGATTTACCTGTAGACTGTCTACTAGGGAACGATTTAGAAACATCAGCTTGGGCAGAAGTGGAGTTGGAGGCTCATGCACCAATGCTGGGCATTCCAGGGCATATTTTTGCTTTAACCAGGGCTCAGGCCAAAAAGCAAAAAGGACAGGGTGACTTGGATCCTGGAAGAATGGAACAAGTGCTCCCTAAAGCTAGGGTTAGTAAAGGTAAAACGCTACCTACTATCCCTCCCTCTACAGTGGATTCAACTTCTGAGGAAGAAGAATTTCCACCCTGTGCATAACCTACACCAGAGGAGCTGGAAGCAGACACTGCTGAGCTTTTGGGTGGAGGGGGGCCTGCCAGGGAGGAGCTGAGTGTGGCACAACAGACCTGTCCCACACTAGAGGGTCTAAGACAGCAAGCTGTCAAACAAGCAAATGGGAATGTCAGTGACCTCACAGAGTTTACTGGGAGGACAACCTTTTGTATACTGAAGCAAGGGATCCAAAACCTGGAGCTGCTAGGAGATTGGTGATTCCTCAGCAATACAGAGAGTTCCTCCTAACTCTAGCCCACGACATTCCCTTGGTTGGACATTTAGGGCAAATGAAAACTTGGGACAGGTTTGTTCCCTTGTTTCATTGGCCTAGAATGTCAGAGGACACAAAGGAATTTTGTAAGTCCTGTGAAACCTGTCAAGCCAGTGGCAAAACAGGTGGCACCCCAAAGGCTCCCCTTATTCCACTACCTGTGGTTGGGGTCCCCTTTGAATGGGTAGGGGATGACATAGTTGGCCCCCTTGACCCTCCTACTGCTTCAGGCAATGGGTTTATCTTGGTGGTAGTGGACCATGCCACCAGATGTCCTGAAGCAATTCCTCTAAGGCCCACTACAGCTCCTGCAGTGGCAAAGGCCCTCATGGGAATCTTTTCCAGGGAGGGCTTCCCAAAAGAGGTGGTATCAGACAGGGGAAACAATTTCATGTCTGCTTACTTAAAGGCCATGTGGAAGTAATGTGGTGTGACATACAAGTTCACCACACCCTATCATCCACAAATAAATGGACTGGTTAAGAGGTTTAATAAAACTCTCAAAGGAATGATAATGGGACTCCCTGAAAAACTCTGCAGGAGATGGGATGTCCTGTTACCTTGCCTCCTTTTTGCTTACAGGGAGGTACCCCAGAAAGGAGTGGGCTTCAGCCCCTTTGAACTCCTATTTGGACACCCAGTAAGAGGTCCTCTAACACTTGTAAAGGAGGGTTGGTGTAGGAAAGTACCATCTTGCCTGGCATGTTACCCCCATTTTTCACTGTATATATGTTGTTTTAGTTGTATGTGTCACTGGGACCCTGTCGCCCAGGGCCCCAGTGCTCATAAGTGTGCCTGAATGTGTTACCTGTGTAGTGACTAACTGTCTCACTGAGGCTCTGCTAACCAGAACCTCAGTGGCTATGCTCTCTCATTTCTTTCAAATTGTCACTAACAGGCTAGTGACCAATTTTACCAATTTACATTGGCTTACTGGAACACCCTTATAATTCCCTAGTATATGGTACTGAGGTACCCAGGGTATTGGGGTTCCAGGAGATCCCTATGGGCTGCAGCATTTCTTTTGCCACCCATAGGGAGCTCTGACAATTCTTACACAGGCCTGCCACTGCAGCCTGAGTGAAATAACGTCCACATTATTTCACAGCCATTTTACACTGCACTTAAGTAACTTATAAGTCACCTATATGTCTAACCTTTACCTGGTAAAGGTTAGGTGCAAAGTTACTTAGTGTGAGGGCACCCTGGCAATAGCCAAGGTGCCCCCACATTGTTCAGGGCCAATTCCCCGAACTTTGTGAGTGCGGGGACACCATTACACGCGTGCACTACATATAGGTCACTACCTATATGTAGCTTCACAATGGTAACTCCGAATATGGCCATGTAACATGTCTATGATCATGGAATTGCCCCCTCTATGCCATCCTGGCATAGTTGGCACAATCCCATGATCCCAGTGGTCTGTAGCACAGACCCTGGTACTGCCAAACTGCCCTTCCTGGGGTTTCACTGCAGCTGCTGCCAACCCCTCAGACAGGGTTCTGCCCTCCTGGGGTCAAGCCAGGCTTGTCCCAGGATGGCAGAACAAAGGACTTCCTCTGAGAGAGGGTGTTACACCCTCTCCCTTTGGAAAATGGTGTGAAGGCAGGTGAGGAGTAGCCTCCCCCAGCCTCTGGAAATGCTTTCTTGGGCACAGATGTGCCCAATTCTGCATAAGCCAGTCTACACCGGTTCAGGGGACCCCTTAGCCCTGCTCTGGCGCGAAACTGGACAAAGGAAAGGGGAGTGACCACTCCCCTGACCTGCACCTCCCCTGGGAGGTGTCCAGAGCTCCTCCAGTGTGCTCCAGACCTCTGCCATCTTGGAAACAGAGGTGCTGCTGGCACACTGGACTGCTCTGAGTGGCCAGTGCCACCAGGTGATGTCAGAGACTCCTTCTGATAGGCTCCTTCAGGTGTTGCTAGCCTATCCTCTCTCCTAGGTAGCCAAACCCTCTTTTCTGGCTATTTAGGGTCTCTGTCTCTGGGGAAACTTTAGATAACGAATGCAAGAGCTCATCTGAGTTCCTCTGCATCTCTCTCTTCACCTTCTGCCAAGGAATCGACTGCTGACCGCGCTGGAAGCCTGCAAAACTGCAACATAGTAGCAAAGATGACTACTGCAACTCTGTAACGCTGATCCTGCCGCCTTCTGGACTGTTTTCCTGGTGGTGCATGCTGTGGGGGTAGTCTGCCTCCTCTCTGCACTAGAAGCTCCGAAGAAATCTCCCGTGGGTCGACGGAATCTTCCCCCTGCAACCGCTGGCACCAAAAAGCTGCATTACTGGTCCCTTCGGTCTCCTCTCAGCACGACAAGCGAGGTCCCTCGAATCCAGCAACTCTGTCCAAGTGACTCCCACAGTCCAGTGACTCTTCAGTCCAAGTTTGGTGGAGGTAAGTCCTTGCCTCGTCACGCCAGACTGCATTGCTGGGAACCGCGACTTTTGCAGCTACTCCGGCCTCCATGCACTTCCGGCGGAAATCCTTTGTGCACAGTCCAACCTGGGTCCACGGCACTCTAACCTGCATTGCACGACCTCCTAAGTTGTTCTCCGGCGACGTGGGACTTCTTTGTGCGACTTCGGGTGAGCACCATTTCACGCATCCTCGTAGTGCCTGTTTCTGGCACTTCTCCTGTTGCTACCTGCTGTTGAGAGGGTTCCTTTTCTTGCTCGACGTCCCCTCTCTCTCCTGACGCAATTTGCGACATCCTGGTCCCTCCTGGGCCACAGCAGCATCCAAAAACGCTTACCGCACGATTTGCAGCTAGCAAGGCTTGTTGGCATTCTTCTGGCGGGAAAACACTTCTACATGACTCTCCACGGCGTGAGTGATCCGTCCTCCAAAGGGGAAGTCTCTAGCCCTTTGTCTTCCTGCAGAAACCTTAGCTTCTTCTGTCCAGTAGAAGCTTCTTTGCACCCACCGCTGGCATTTCCTGGGCATCTGCCCATCTCCGACTTGCTTGTGACTTTTGGACTTGGTCCCCTTGGTCCCCTTGTTCCACACCTCGACTGGAAATCAATTGTTGTTGCATTGTTGGTTTGTGTCTTTCCTGCAGTATTCCTCTATCACGACTTCTTTGTCCTTGGGGGAACTTTAGTGCACTTTGCACTTACTTTTCAGGGTCTTGGGGTGGGCTATTTTTCTAACCCTCACTATTTTCTAATAGTCCCAGCGACCCTCTACAAGGTCACATAGGTTTGGGGTCCATTCGTGGTTCGCATTCCACTTTTGGAGTATATGGTTTGTGTTGCCCCTATCCCTATGTGTCCCCATTGCATCCTATTGTAACTATACATTGTTTGCACTGTTTTCTAAGACTATACTGCATATTTTTGGTATTGTGTATATATATCTTGTGTATATTTCCTATCCTCTCACTGAGGGTACACTCTGAGATACTTTGGCATATTGTCATAAAAATAAAGTACCTTTATTTTTAGTATAACTGTGTATTGTGTTTTCTTATGATATTGTGCATATGACACTAAGTGGTACTGTAGGAGCTTCACTCGTCTCCTAGTTCAGCCTAAGCTGCTCTGCTAAGCTACCATTATCTATCAGCCTATGCTGCTAGACACCCTATACACTAATAAGGGATAACTGGGCCTGGTGCAAGGTGCAAGTACCCCTAGGTACTCACTACAAGCCAGTCCAGCCTCCTACAGTTATGCTCTCTCATTTTCTTTCCAAATTGTCACTAACAGGCTAGTGACCAATTTCACCAATTTACATTGGCATACTGGAACACCCTTATAATGCCCTACTATATGGTACTGAGGTACCCAGGGTATTGGGGTTCCAGGAGATCCCTATGGGCTGCAGCATTTCTTTTGCCACCCATAGGGAGCTCTGACAATTCTTGCACAGGCCTGCCCTTGCAGCCTGAGTGAAATAACGTCCACGTTATTTCACAGCAATTTACCACTGCACTTAAGTAACTTATAAGTCACCTATATGTCTAACCTTTACCTGGTAAAGGTTGTGTAGGAAAGTACCATCTTGCCTGGCATGTTACCCCCATTTTTCACTGTATATATGTTGTTTTAGTTGTATGTGTCACTGGGACCCTGGTAACCCAGGGCCCCAGTGCTCATAAGTGTGCCTGAATGTGTTACCTGTGTAGTGACTAACTGTCTCACTGAGGCTCTGCTAATCAGAACCTCAGTGGTTATGCTCTCTCATTTCTTTCCAAATTGTCACTAACAGGCTAGTGACCAATTTTACCAATTTACATTGGCTTACTGGAAGACCCTTATAATTCCCTAGTATATGGTACTGAGGTACCCAGGGTATTGGGGTTCCAGGAGATCCCTATGGGCTGCAGCATTTCTTTTGCCACCCATAGGGAGCTCTGACAATTCTTACACAGGCCTGCCACTGCAGCCTGAGTGAAATAACGTCCACGTTATTTCACAGCCATTTTACACTGCACTTAAGTAACTTATAAGTCACCTATATGTCTAACCTTTACCTGGTAAAGGTTAGGTGCAAAGTTACTTAGTGTGAGGGCACCCTGGCACTAGCCAAGGTGCCCCCACATTGTTCAGGGCCAATTCCCCGGACTTTGTGAGTGCGGGGACACCATTACACGCGTGCACTACATATAGGTCACTACCTATATGTAGCTTCACAATGGTAACTCCGAATAAGGCCATGTAACATGTCTATGATCATGGAATTGCCCCCTCTATACCATCCTGGCATAGTTGGCACAATCCCATGATCCCAGTGGTCTGTAGCACAGACCCTGGTACTGCCAAACTGCCCTTCCTGGGGTTTCACTGCAGCTGCTGCTGCTACCAACCCCTCAGACAGGCAGCTGCCCTCCTGGGGTCCAGCCAGGCCTGGCCCAGGATGGCAGAACAAAGGACTTCCTCTGAGAGAGGGTGTTACACCCTCTCCCTTTGGAAAATGGTGTGAAGGCAGGGGAGGAGTAGCCTCCCCCAGCCTCTGGAAATGCTTTCTTGGGCACAGATGTGCCCAATTCTGCATAAGCCAGTCTACACCGGTTCAGGGGACCCCTTAGCCCTTCTCTGGCGCGAAACTGGACAAAAGAAAGGGGAGTGACCACTCCCCTGACCTGCACCTCCCCTGGGAGGTGTCCAGAGCTCCTCCAGTGTGCTCCAGACCTCTGCCATCTTGGAAACAGAGATGCTGCTGGCACACTGGACTGCTCTGAGTGGCCAGTGCCACCAGGTGACGTCAGAGACTCCTTCTGATAGGCTCCTTCAGGTGTTACTAGCCTATCCTCTCTCCTAGGTAGCCAAACCCTCTTTTCTGGCTATTTAGGGTCTCTGTCTCTGGGGAAACTTTAGATAACGAATGCAAGAGCTCATCCGAGTTCTTCTGCATATCTCTCTTCACCTTCTGCCAAGGAATCGACTGCTGACCGCGCTGGAAGCCTGTAACTCTGCAACAAAGTAGCAAAGACGACTACTGCAACTCTGTAACGCTGATCCTGCCGCCTTCTCGACTGTTTTCCTGGTGGTGCATGCTGTGGGGGTAGTCTGCCTCCTCTCTGCACTAGAAGCTCCGAAGAAATCTCCCGTGGGTCGACGGAATCTTCCCCCTGCAACCGCAGGCACCAAAAAGCTGCATTACCGGTCCCTTGGGTCTCCTCTCAGCACGACGAGCGAGGTCCCTCGAATCCAGCAACTCTGTCCAAGTGGCCCCCACAGTCCAGTGACTCTTCAGTCCAAGTTTGGTGGAGGTAAGTCCTTGCCTCACCTCGCTAGACTGCATTGCTGGGAACCGCGACTTTTGCAGCTACTCCGGCCTCCGTGCACTTCCGGCAGAAATCCTTTGTGCACAGTCCAGCCTGGGTCCACGGCACTCTAACCTGCATTGCACGACCTCCTAAGTTGTTCTCCGCCGACGTGGGACTCCTTTGTGCAGCTTCGGGTGAGCACCGTTTCACGCATCCTCGTAGTGCCTGTTTCTGGCACTTCTCCGGGTGCTACCTACTGCTAAGAGGGCTCCTTGTCTTGCTCGACGTCCCCTCTACCTCCTGGTCCAATTTGCGACCTCCTGGTCCCTCCTGGGCCACAGCAGCATCCAAAAACGCTAACCGCACGATTTGCAGCCAGCAAGGCTTGTTGGCATTCCTTCGGCGGGAAAACACTTCTGCACGACTCTCCACGGCGAGAGGGATCCGTCCACCATATGATATTGTGCATATGACACTAAGTGGTACTGTAGTAGCTTCACACGTCTCCTAGTTCAGCCTAAGCTGCTCTGCTAAGCTACCATTATCTATCAGCCTAAGCTGCTAGACACCCTATACACTAATAAGGGATAACTGGGCCTGGTGCAAGGTGCAAGTACCCCTTGGTACTCACTACAAGCCAGTCCAGCCTCCTACAGGTTGGGTGCTAAGTTACTTAGTGTATGGGCACCCTGGCACTAGCCAAGGTGCTCCCACATTGTCCAGAGCAAATTCCCCGGACTTTGTGAGTACGGGGACACCATTACACATGTGCACTATACATATGTCACAACATATGTATAGGGTCACAATGGTAACTCCGAACATGGCCATGTAACATGTCTAAGATCATGGAATTGTCACCCCACTGCCATTCTGGCACTGGGGAGACAATGCCATGATCCCCCGAGTCTCTAGCTCAGACCCGGGTACTGCCAAACTACCCTTCCCGGGGTTTCACTGCAGCTGCTGCTGCTGCCAACCCCTCAGACAGGTTTCTGCCCTCCTGGGGTCCTGCCAGGCTTGGCCCAGGAAGGCAGAACAATGGACTTCCTCAGAGAGAGGGTGCTACACCCTCTCCCTTTGGAAAAAGGTGTCAGGGCTGGGGAGGAGTAGCCTCCCCCAGCCTCTGGAAATGCTTGATGGGCACAGATGGTGCCCATCTCTGCATAAACCAGTCTACACCGGTTCAGGGATCCCTCAGCCCTGCTCTGGTGTGAAACTGGACAAAGGAAAGGGGAGTGACCACTCCCCTGACCTGCACCTCCCCTAGGAGGTGCCCAGAGCTCCTCCAGTGTGCTCCAGACATCTGACATCTTGGAAACAGAGGTGCTGCTGGCACACTGGACTGCTCTGAGTGGCTAGGGCCAGCAGGTGACGTCAGAGACTCCTTCTGATAGGAATCGACCGCTGACTGCTCCGGACGCCTGCAAAACTGCAACAAAGTAGCAAAGACGACTACTGCAACCTTGTATCGCTGATCCGGCCGCCTTGTCAACTGTTTTCCTGGTGGTGCATGCTGTGGGGGTAGTCTGCCTCCTCTCTGCACTAGAATCTCCGAAGAAATCTCCCGTAGGTCGACGGAATCTTCCCCCTGCAACCGCAGGCACCAAAAGACTGCATCACCGGTCCTCTGGGTCCCCTCAGCACGACGAGCGTGGTCCCTGGAACTCAGCAACTCTGTCCAAGTGACTCCCACAGTCCAGTGACTCTTCAGTCCAAGTTTGGTGGAGGTAAGTCCTTGCCTCCCCACGCTAGACTGCATTGCTGGGTACCGCGTGTTTTGCAGCTGCTCCAGCTCCTGTGCACTCTTCGAGGATTTCCTTTGTGCACATCCAAGCCTGGGTCCCCGACACTCTAACCTGCAGTGCACGACCTCCTGAGTTGTCCTCCGGCGTCATGGGACCTTCTTTTGTGACTTCGGGTGAGCTCCGGTTCACTCTTCTTCGTAGTGCCTGTTCCGGCCCTTCTGCGGGAGCTGCTTGCTTCTGAGAGGGCTCCTTGTCTTGCTGGACGCCCCCTGTGTCTCCTCACGCAATTGGCGACATCCTGGTCCCTCCTGGGCCACAGCAGCATCCAAAAACCCTAACTGCGACCCTTGCAGCTAGCAAGGCTTGTTTGTGGTCTTTCTGCGTGGGAACACCTCTGCAAGCTTCTTCCGACGTGGGACATCCATCCTCCAAAGGTGAGGTTCCTAGTCCTCTTCGTTCTTGCAGAATCCACAGCTTCTACCATCCGGTGGCAGCTTCTTTGCATCCACAGTTGGCATTGGGGTGGCAATTCCATGATCTTAGTCATGTTACATGGTCATGTTCGGAGTTACCATTGTGATCCTCTACAAGCTCACATAGGTTTGGGGTCCATTCGTGGTTCACATTCCACTTTTGGAGTATATGGTTTGTGTTGCCCCCATACCTATGTGCTCCTATTGAATCTACTGTAACTTTACATTGCTTGCATTACTTCCTTTTGCTATTACTGCATATTTTTGGTATTGTGTACATATATCTTGTGTATATTTGGCATCCTCATACTGAGGGTACTCACTGAGATACTTTTGGCATATTGTCATAAAAATAAAGTACCTTTATTTTTAGTATATCTGTGTATTGTGTTTTCTTATGATATTGTGCATATGACACCAGTGGTATAGTAGGAGCTTTACATGTCTCCTAGTTTAGCCTAAGCTGCTTTGCCATAGCTACCTTCTATCAGCTGTAGCAGCTAGAAACACCTATTCTACACTAATAAGGGATAACTGGACCTGGCACAAGGTGTAAGTACCTCTGGTACCCACTACAAGCCAGGCCAGCCTCCATCACACAGTTATGCACCCACTTACAGAGACTGTCAGACCCAGTCACAGACCCACACAGACACTTACAGTCACACATCCACTGATACATACTTAAGTGTTGCTGGGGGTAACTGGGTGACTCCTTTTTTTTGTAAATATGCAGTGGATCTGCAGATCCAAATTATTTGTAAAAAGTAGTAGTTGAAAGATAAAGAAATGATTTAATGGTAAAAGGATTGGATCTTTGTGTTTATGATGTGTAGAGGATAACTACACATAAAACAGGAGGCAGTCTTTCACGTTCTGGAGGAACACCCTGTGAGAGGAGTCTTCTTTTTGCATGGTTAGCCCCCACTTTTTGCCTCATGTTGATGTGTTCTAGAAGTTGGTAGTGCCCAGGGCTCCTGCTAAACGGGTTCCCTGGGCCAGAGCTCTTTCCCTAAAACTGTTGTGATGCTTGGTACAGTTGGTTATACTCTTAATAGCCCTATAAGTCCCTAGTAAATGGGTACCCCACTACCCAGAGCAAGAGATGTTAAGAGTAGGCCCCTGAGGACAGAACACTGATTATGCCACCCCAAGGGCTCTGCATCCAGATGCACCCAGAATTGCAGTTGCAGGCTGAGTGTACTGGGGCAACCCTAAAAAGATACACTTGACATGGCACACTCTCTGTGTGCCCTGTCCACCATACACTGCATATGTTATGGGTAAGTCACCCTTCTAGCAGGCCTTTCAGCCCTACGGCAGGGTGCACCATACTATATGTAAGGGCATAGCTGCATGAGCAATATGCCCCCACTATGTCCTTGCTAAACCTAGGACATACTGAGTAAACAGAGCAGCATCTTAATGTATGTACTGGGCACTGGTCATACACGAGTTTCCCAGCTACATAATGGCCACTGTGCACCCTGGATTGTTTGGTATCAATATTGAATTCAAAGTGATACCAGTATTGGATTTAACCTTAGATGTACCCAGAGGCCACCTTAGAGGTGTCCCCTGCAAAAGCTAACCCTAACTGGCAGAGTTGCTGGCTGGTTCCATCCAGCTGCCACTCCAGACAGCCAATATAAAACCTGGGGGAGAGCCCTGGCTCCCTGGTTTGTAAGACAATGCAAAGGGGAAGTTTCTAGCCCTTGTCGTTCTTGCAGAATCCACAGCTTCTACCATCCGGTGGCAGCTTCTTTGCACCCACAGATGGCATTTCCTGGGCATCTGCCCACTCCCAACTTGATCGTGACTTTTGGACTTGGTCCCCTTGTTCCACAGGTACTCTCGTCAGGAAATCCATCGTTGTTGCATTGCTGCTGTTGGTCTCTCCGGGGAACTTAGGTGCACTTTGCACCCACTTTTCAGGGTCTTGGGGTGGGCTATTTTGCTAACCCTCACTGTTTCCTTACAGTCCCAGCGACCCTCTACAAGGTCACATAGGTTTTGGGTCCATTCGTTGTTCGCATTCCACTTCTAGAGTATATGGTTTGTGTTGCCACTATCCCTATGTGTCCCCATTGCATTCTATTGTGACTATACATTTGTAGGAGGCTGGACTGGCTTGTAGTGAGTACCAAGGGGTACTTGCACCTTGCACCAGGCCCAGTTATCCCTTATTAGTGTATAGGGTGATAGATAATGGTAGCTTAGCAGAGCAGCTTAGGCTGAACTAGGAGACGTGTGAAGCTACTACAGTACCACTTAGTGTCATATGCACAATATCATAAGAAAACACAATACACAGTTATACTAAAAATAAAGGTACTTTATTTTTATGACAATATGCCAAAGTATCTTAGAGTGTACCCTCAGTGAGAGGATAGGAAATATACACAAGATATATATACACAATAGCAAAAATATGCAGTATAGTCTTAGAAAACAGTGCAAACAATGTATAGTTACAATAGGATGCAATGGGGAAACATAGGGATAGGGGCAACAAAAACCATATACTCCAAAAGTGGAATGCGAACCACGAATGGACCCCAAACCTATGTGACCTTGTAGAGGGTCGCTGGGACTATTAGAAAATAGTGAGAGTTAGAAAAATAACCCTCCCCAAGACCCTGAAAAGTGAGTGCAAAGTGCACTAAAGTTCCCCTAAGGATAAAGAAGTCGTGTTAGAGGAATAATGCAGGAAAGACACAAACCAACAATACAACAACGCTGGATTTCCAATCTGGGGTACGTGTGGAACAAGGGGACCAAGTCCAAAAGTCACAAGCAAGTCGGAGATGGGCAGATGCCCAGGAAATGCCAGCTGCGGGTGCAAAGAAGCTTCTACTGGACAGAAGAAGCTGCAGTTTCTGCAAGAACACAAAGGGCTAGAGACTTCCTGTGAGAAGGTAGCCTCTTTCTAGCCTTGTTACCCCCACTTTTGGCCTGTTTGTGAGTGTATGTCAGGGTGTTTGTCACTGTTTTCACTGTCTCACTGGGATCCTGATAGCCAGGCCTCAGTGCTCATAGTGAAAACACTATGTTTTCAGTATGGTTGTTATGTGTCACTGGGATCCTGCTGGTCAGGACCCCAGTGCTCATAGGTTTGTGGCCTATATGTATGTGTCACTGGGACCCTGTCACACAGGGCCCCAGTGCTCATAGGTGTGCATGTATATGTTCCCTGTGTGGTGCCTAACTGTCTCACTGAGGCTCTGCTAACCAGAACCTCAGTGGTTATGCTCTCTCATTACTTTTAAATTGTCACTAACAGGCTAGTGACCAATTTTACCAATTCACATTGGCTTACTGGAACACCCTTATAATTCCCTAGTATATGGTACTAAGGTACCCAGGGTATTGGGGTTCCAGGAGATCCCTATGGGCTGCAGCATTTCTTGTGCCACCCATAGGGAGCTCTGACAAATCTTACACAGGCCTGCCACTGCAGCCTGAGTGAAATAACTTCCACGTTATTTCACAGCCATTTTACACTGCACTTAAGTAACTTATAAGTCACCTATATGTCTAACCTTTACCTGGTAAAGGTTAGGTGCAAAGTTACTTAGTGTGAGGGCACCCTGGCACTAGCCAAGGTGCCCCCACATTGTTCAGAGCCAATTCCCTGAACTTTGTGAGTGCGGGGACACCATTACACGCGTGCACTACATATAGGTCACTACCTATATGTAGCTTCACCATGGTAACTCCGAATATGGCCATGTAACATGTCTATGATCATGGAATTACCCCCTCTATACCATCCTGGCATAGTTGGCACAATCCCATGATCCCAGTGGTCTGTAGCACAGACCCTGGTACTGCCAAACTGCCCTTCCTGGGGTTTCACTGCAGCTGCTGCTGCTGCCAACCCCTCAGACAGGCATCTGCCCTCCTGGGGTCCAGCCAGGCCTGGCCCAGAATGGCAGAACAAAGAACTTCCTCTGAGAGAGGGTGTGACACCCTCTTCCTTTGGAAAATGGTGTGAAGGCAGGGGAGGAGTAGCCTCCCCCAGCCTCTGGAAATGCTTTGTTGGGCACAGAGGTGCCCAATTCTGCATAAGCCAGTCTACACCGGTTCAGGGACCCCTTAGCCCCTGCTCTGGCGCGAAACTGGACAAAGGAAAGGGGAGTGACCACTCCCCTGACCTGCACCTCCCCTGGGAGGTGTCCAGAGCTCCTCCAGTGTGCTCCAGACCTCTGCCATCTTGGAAACAGAGGTGCTGCTGGCACACTGGACTGCTCTGAGTGGCCAGTGCCACCAGGTGACGTCAGAGACTCCTGCTGATAGGCTCCTTCAGGTGTTAGTAGCCTATCCTCTCTCCTAGGTAGCCAAACCCTCTTTTCTGGCTATTTAGGGTCTCTGTCTCTGGGGAAACTTTAGATAACGAATGCATGAGCTCAGCCGAGTTCCTCTGCATCTCTCTCTTCACCTTCTGATAAGGAAACGACCGCTGACCGCGCTGGAAGCCTGCAAACCTGCAACATAGTAGCAAAGACAACTACTGCAACTCTGTAACGCTGATCCTGCCGCCTTCTCGACTGTTTTCCTGCTTGTGCATGCTGTGGGGGTAGCCTGCCTCCTCTCTGCACCAGAAGCTCCGAAGAAATCTCCCGTGGGTCGACGGAATCTTCCCCCTGCAACCGCAGGCACCAAAAAGCTGCATTACCGGTCCCTTGGGTCTCCTCTCAGCATGACGAGCGAGGTCCCTCGAATCCAGCGACTCTGTCCAAGTGACCCCCACAGTCCAGTGACTCTTCAGCCCAAGTTTGGTGGAGGTAAGTCCTTGCCTCACCTCGCTGGGCTGCATTGCTGGGAACCGCGACTTTGCAGCTACTCCGGCCCCTGTGCACTTCCGGCGGAAATCCTTCGTGCACAGCCAAGCCTGGGTCCACGGCACTCTAACCTGCATTGCACGACTTTCTAAGTTGGTCTCCGGCGACGTGGGACTCCTTTGTGCAACTTCGGCGAGCACCGTTTCACGCATCCTCGTAGTGCCTGTTTCTGGCACTTCTCCGGGTGCTACCTGCTTCAGTGAGGGCTCTTTGTCTTGCTCGACGTCCCCTCTCTCTGGAGGTCCAATTTGCGACCTCCTGGTCCCTCCTGGGCCCCAGCAGCGTCCAAAAACGCTAAACACACGATTTGCGCCTAGCAAGGTTTGTTGGCGTCCTTCCGGCGGGAAAACACTTCTGCACGACTCTCCAAGGCGAGAGGAATCCGTCCACCAAATGGGAAGTCTCTAGCCCTTTTCGTTCCTGCAGAAACCTCAGCTTCTTCTGTCCAGTCGAAGCTTCTTTGCACCCGCAGCTGGCATTTCCTGGGCATCTGCCCATCTCCGACTTGCTTGTGACTTTTGGACTTGGTCCCCTTGTTCCACAGGTACCCTAGATTGGAAATCCACAGTTGTTGCATTGCTGGTTTGTGTCTTTCCTGCATTATTCCTCTAACACGACTATTTTGTCCTTAGGGGAACTTTAGTGCACTTTGCACTCACTTTTCAGGGTCTTGGGGAGGGTTATTTTTCTAACTCTCACTATTTTCTAATAGTCCCAGCGACCCTCTACAAGGTCACATAGGTTTGGGGTCCATTCGTGGTTCGCATTCCACTTTTGGAGTATATGGTTTGTGTTGCCCCTATCCCTATGTTTCCCCATTGCATCCTATTGTAACTATACATTGTTTGCACTGTTTTCTAAGACTATACTGCATATTTTTGCTATTGTGTATATATATCTTGTGTATATTTCCTATCCTCTCACTGAGGGTACACTCTAAGATACTTTGGCATATTGTCATAAAAATAAAGTACCTTTATTTTTAGTATAACTGTGTATTGTGTTTTCTTATGATATTGTGCATATGACACTAAGTGGTACTGTAGTAGCTTCACACGTCTCCTAGTTCAGCCTAAGCTGCTCTGCTAAGCTACCATTATCTATCAGCCTAAGCTGCTAGACACCCTATACACTAATAAGGGATAACTGGGCCTGGTGCAAGGTGCAAGTACCCCTTGGTACTCACTACAAGCCAGTCCAGCCTCCTACATTGGTTGTGCAGTGGTGGGATAAGTGCTTGAGACTACTTACCACTCTTGTCATTGTACTTTTCATAAGAGAAAAATATACAAAACAAGGTCAGTGTATATACACATAGCCAAAAAGTTTTGCATTTCCTCTTTTCACTCTTTTCTAAGTGCTGAAAAGTACTCCTAAACTTTCAAAAAGTTCTTAAAAGTTTAAAAAAGTTTTTTTTCTGTCTTTCCAAAAAGTTCTGAAAACTTTTGTCTCTTTCTCTATCACTTTAACTCCCTCTAAAAAATGTCTGGCACAGGCCAAAGTGTTGATCTGTCCAAACTTGCATATGACAACCTTAGCTGGAAAAGAGCAAGGAGTCTCTGTATAGAGAGAGGTTTGAGTGTAGGGAAGAATCCTGCCTTAGAACTATTAATTAACATGCTTAGAGAACAGGATAAGGCCATAGGTGCCCCATCTGTTGAAAAAGTACCTAATAGTTCCCAATCAGATTCAGGGACTCCCCCAGGAAAAGATTCAGGAAAGAAACTCCCTAGCCTGCCCATTACTAGACAATCTAGCATAGATGGTAATGATGATGAGACACACCATAGAAATAGTGTTGTCTCACATCATAGCAAAAGCATTTATTCTCACCATACTGGTAGTAATGTTTCTGTAAACCAAGCTGTTAAGTTGGCTTCTGTAAGGGACAGGTCTCCTTCTGGTCATTCCCATCATAGCTCTGTTTCTAGAAATGTCCCTCCCACCAACCCTGATGACAGAATGTTAGAGAGGGAACTCAATAAATTGAGGGTGGAACAAACCAGACTGAAGCTTAAAAAGCAACAGCTGGATTTGGATAGACAGTCTTTTGAATTAGAGAAGGAAAGACAGAAGTTGGGTTTAGATACCCATGGTGGCAGCAGCAGTATTCCCCATAGTCATCCTGCAAAAGAGCATGATTCCAGGAATCTGCACAAGATAGTTCCCCCTTATAAGGAGGGGGATGACATTAACAAGTGGTTTGCTGCACTTGAGAGGGCCTGTGTTGTACAGGATGTCCCTCAAAGGAAGTGGGCTGCTATCCTATGGCTATCATTTAGTGGAAAAGGTAGGGATAGGCTCCTTACTGTGAAAGAAAATGATGCCAATAATTTTACAGTTCTTAAGAATGCACTCCTGGATGGTTATGGCTTAACCACTGAACAGTACAGGATAAAGTTCAGAGAGACCAAAAAGGAGTCTTCACAAGACTGGGTTGATTTCATTGACCATTCAGTGAAGGCCTTGGAGGGGTGGTTACATGGCAGTAAAGTTACTGATTATGAAAGCCTGTATAACACAATCCTGAGAGAGCATATACTTAATAATTGTGTGTCTGATTTGTTGCACCAGTACCTGGTAGACTCTGATCTGACCTCTCCCCAAGAATTGGGAAAGAAGGCAGACAAATGGGTCAGAACAAGGGTGAACAGAAAAGTTCATACAGGGGGTGACAAAGATGGCAATAAGAAGAAAGATGGTGAAAAATCTCAAGATAAGCATGGGGATAAGGGTAAAACCAAAGATCCCACTTCAAATCTTAAACACTCTTCAGAGGGTGGGGATAAAACAAATTCTTCCTCTTCTTCCCAACCTGCACACATTAAAAAGCCTTGGTGCTTTGTGTGTAAAAATAGAGGCCATAGGCCAGGGGATAAGTCCTGTCCAGGTAAACCCCCTGAGCCTACCACCACTAATACATCAAGCTCTAGTGCCCCTAGCAGTAGTGGTACTAGTGGTGGGACTGCTGGCAACAGTCAAGCAAAGGGTGTAGTTGGGTTCACTTTTGGGTCCATAATAGAAACTGGGGTAGTCAGTCCCAAGACAGTTTCTGTCACACCTAGTGGCATTGGCCTTGCCACACTGGCTGCTTGTCCCCTTACAATGGATAAGTACAGGCAGACAGTTTCAATAAATGGTGTTGAGGCCTTGGCCTACAGGGACACAGGTGCCAGTTTCACTTTGGTGACTGAAAACCTAGTGCACCCTGATCAACACATCATTGGACAACAGTATAAAATTATTGATGTCCATAACTCCACTAAGTTTCTTCCCTTAGCTATAATTCAGTTTAGTTGGGGTGGAGTTACAGGCCCTAAGCAGGTGGTGGTATCACCTAGCTTACCTGTAGACTGTCTCTTAGGTAATGACCTAGAGGCCTCAGGTTGGGCTGATGTAGAGTTTTATGCCCATGCAGCCATGCTGGGCATCCCTGAGGAATTGTTCCCTCTCATTTCTACTGAAATGAAAAAGCAAAGGAGAGAAGGCCTGAAAACTCAGGATCCCTCTCCATCAACAGGTAAAAAGGGTATCACAGTATCCCCTAACCACCCTACCATTCAGGATACTATTCCTGTGGTGGGAGAAACCTCTCCTGGGGTGGCACCTGTTCCAAGGGAATCATCAGCTGGCAAAGCTGGACTCCCTGAGGTGGAAGTACCTCTCTGTGGGATAACTAACATTGGTGAGAAAAACAGCACCATTTTAGTTAACATGGAGCATCCCTCCAACCCTCCCAGAGAAACTTTAGTGCAGAAACCCTGCACTACCTCACAACACTTAGGACAGCATCCCTGCCCTAGTGTGGAGCTCATAGGACAGCATCCCTGCCCTGCTCCAACTCAAGAGAAACAGCATCCCTGTTCTCTCTTCCAGCCACATGGACAAAGTTTTTGCCCAGCTATGGCTTTTCTGAGACAGCATCCCTGTCTGGCATTTCCATCACTACAAATAGGTTCAGTGGACAATTCCCACTGCTCTAAACTAAAACTTACTGATAGAAACTCTGAAAATACATCTTCACATTGTTGCTTAGCTAAAAAACTTCAAACAGGGTGGTTTACATCCCCACAGGGAAGTAACCATATAGTGGATGATAAAGGGAGTAACCAGTCTATTGCAGAGCTACTCTCTACTTATCACCACTTAGACAATAAAGTCTCAACTGGCCAAGGTTAGCCTTATTGTCCTTCGTTTGGGGGGGGGTTGTGTGAGAAGGTAGCCTCTTTCTAGCCTTGTTACCCCCACTTTTGGCCTGTTTGTGAGTGTATGTCAGGGTGTTTGTCACTGTTTTCACTGTCTCACTGGGATCCTGATAGCCAGGCCTCAGTGCTCATAGTGAAAACACTATGTTTTCAGTATGGTTGTTATGTGTCACTGGGATCCTGCTGGTCAGGACCCCAGTGCTCATAGGTTTGTGGCCTATATGTATGTGTCACTGGGACCCTGTCACACAGGGCCCCAGTGCTCATAGGTGTGCATGTATATGTTCCCTGTGTGGTGCCTAACTGTCTCACTGAGGCTCTGCTAACCAGAACCTCAGTGGTTATGCTCTCTCATTACTTTTAAATTGTCACTAACAGGCTAGTGACCAATTTTACCAATTCACATTGGCTTACTGGAACACCCTTATAATTCCCTAGTATATGGTACTAAGGTACCCAGGGTATTGGGGTTCCAGGAGATCCCTATGGGCTGCAGCATTTCTTGTGCCACCCATAGGGAGCTCTGACAAATCTTACACAGGCCTGCCACTGCAGCCTGAGTGAAATATTTCACAGCCATTTTACACTGCACTTAAGTGACTTATAAGTCACCTATATGTCTAACCTTTACCTGGTAAAGGTTAGGTGCAAAGTTACTTAGTGTGAGGGCACCCTGGCACTAGCCAAGGTGCCCCCACATTGTTCAGAGCCAATTCCCTGAACTTTGTGAGTGCGGGGACACCATTACACGCGTGCACTACATATAGGTCACTACCTATATGTAGCTTCACCATGGTAACTCCGAATATGGCCATGTAACATGTCTATGATCATGGAATTACCCCCTCTATACCATCCTGGCATAGTTGGCACAATCCCATGATCCCAGTGGTCTGTAGCACAGACCCTGGTACTGCCAAACTGCCCTTCCTGGGGTTTCACTGCAGCTGCTGCTGCTGCCAACCCCTCAGACAGGCATCTGCCCTCCTGGGGTCCAGCCAGGCCTGGCCCAGGATGGCAGAACAAAGAACTTCCTCTGAGAGAGGGTGTGACACCCTCTCCCTTTGGAAAATGGTGTGAAGGCAGGGGAGGAGTAGCCTCCCCCAGCCTCTGGAAATGCTTTGTTGGGCACAGAGGTGCCCAATTCTGCATAAGCCAGTCTACACCGGTTCAGGGACCCCTTAGCCCCTGCTCTGGCGCGAAACTGGACAAAGGAAAGGGGAGTGACCACTCCCCTGACCTGCACCTCCCATGGGAGGTGTCCAGAGCTCCTCCAGTGTGCTCCAGACCTCTGCCATCTTGGAAACAGAGGTGCTACTGGCACACTGGACTGCTCTGAGTGGCCAGTGCCACCAGGTGACGTCAGAGACTCCTGCTGATAGGCTCCTTCAGGTGTTAGTAGCCTATCCTCTCTCCTAGGTAGCCAAACCCTCTTTTCTGGCTATTTAGGGTCTCTGTCTCTGGGGAAACTTTAGATAACGAATGCATGAGCTCAGCCGAGTTCCTCTGCATTTCTCTCTCTTCACCTTCTGATAAGGAAACGACCGCTGACCGCGCTGGAAGCCTGCAAACCTGCAACATAGTAGCAAAGACGACTACTGCAACTCTGTAACGCTGATCCTGCCGCCTTCTCGACTGTTTTCCTGCTTGTGCATGCTGTGGGGGTAGCCTGCCTCCTCTCTGCACCAGAAGCTCCGAAGAAATCTCCCGTGGGTCGACGGAATCTTCCCCCTGCAACCGCAGGCACCAAAAAGCTGCATTACCGGTCCCTTGGGTCTCCTCTCAGCACGACGAGCGAGGTCCCTCGAATCCAGCGACTCTGTCCAAGTGACCCCCACAGTCCAGTGACTCTTCAGCCCAAGTTTGGTGGAGGTAAGTCCTTGCCTCACCTCGCTGGGCTGCATTGCTGGGAACCGCGACTTTGCAGCTACTCCGGCCCCTGTGCACTTCCGGCGGAAATCCTTCGTGCACAGCCAAGCCTGGGTCCACGGCACTCTAACCTGCATTGCACGACTTTCTAAGTTGGTCTCCGGCGACGTGGGACTCCTTTGTGCAACTTCGGCGAGCACCGTTTCACGCATCCTCGTAGTGCCTGTTTCTGGCACTTCTCCGGGTGCTACCTGCTTCAGTGAGGGTTCTTTGTCTTGCTCGACGTCCCCTCTCTCTGCAGGTCCAATTTGCGACCTCCTGGTCCCTCCTGGGCCCCAGCAGCGTCCAAAAACGCCAAACGCACGATTTGCGCCTAGCAAGGCTTGTTGGCGTCCTTCCGGCGGAAAAACACTTCTGCACGACTCTCCAAGGCAAGAGGGATCCGTCCACCAAAGGGGAAGTCTCTAGCCCTTTTCGTTCCTGCAGAAACCTCAGCTTCTTCTGTCCAGTCGAAGCTTCTTTGCACCCGCAGCTGGCATTTCCTGGGCATCTGCCCATCTCCGACTTGCTTGTGACTTTTGGACTTGGTCCCCTTGTTCCACAGGTACCCTAGATTGGAAATCCACAGTTGTTGCATTGCTGGTTTGTGTCTTTCCTGCATTATTCCTCTAACACGACTATTTTGTCCTTAGGGGAACTTTAGTGCACTTTGCACTCACTTTTCAGGGTCTTGGGGAGGGTTATTTTTCTAACTCTCACTATTTTCTAATAGTCCCAGCGACCCTCTACAAGGTCACATAGGTTTGGGGTCCATTCGTGGTTCGCATTCCACTTTTGGAGTATATGGTTTGTGTTGCCCCTATCCCTATGTTTCCCCATTGCATCCTATTGTAACTATACATTGTTTGCACTGTTTTCTAAGACTATACTGCATATTTTTGCTATTGTGTATATATATCTTGTGTATATTTCCTATCCTCTCACTGAGGGTACACTCTAAGATACTTTGGCATATTGTCATAAAAATAAAGTACCTTTATTTTTAGTATAACTGTGTATTGTGTTTTCTTATGATATTGTGCATATGACACTAAGTGGTACTGTAGTAGCTTCACACGTCTCCTAGTTCAGCCTAAGCTGCTCTGCTAAGCTACCATTATCTATCAGCCTAAGCTGCTAGACACCCTATACACTAATAAGAGATAACTGGGCCTGGTGCAAGGTGCAAGTACCCCTTGGTACTCACTACAAGCCAGTCCAGCCTCCTACACTTCCCCTTTGGAGGACGGATCCCTCTTGCCTTGTAGAGTCGTGCAGAAGTGTTTTCCCGCCGAAAGAATGCCAACAAGCCTTGCTAGCTGCAAATCGTGCGGTTAGCGTTTTTGGATGCTGCTGTGGCCCAGGAGAGACCAGGAGGTCGCAAATTGGACCAGGAGGTAAAGGGGACGTCGAGCAAGAGAAGGAGCCCTCTTAGTAGCAGGTAGCACCCGGAGAAGTGCCAGAAACAGGCACTACAAGGATGCGTGAAATGGTGCTCACCCGAAGTCGCACAAAGAAGTCCCACGTCGCCGGAGAACAACTTAGGAGGTCGTGCAATGCAGGTTAGAGTGCCGTGGACCCAGGCTGGACTGTGCACAAAGGATTTCAGCCGGAAGTGCACGGAGGCCGGAGTAGCTGCAAAAGTCGCGGTTCCCAGCAATGCAGTCTAGCGAGGTGAGGCAAGGACTTACCTCCAACAAACTTGGACTGAAGAGTCACTGGACTGTGAGAGTCACTTGGACAGAGTTGCTGGATTCGAGGGACCTCGCTCGTTGTGCTGAGAGGAGACCCAAGGGACCGGTAATGCAGCTTTTTGGTGCCTGCGGTTGCAGGGGGAAGATTCCGTCGACCCACGGGAGATTTCTTCGGAGCTTCTAGTGCAGAGAGGAGGCAGACTACCCCCACAGCATGCACCACCAGGAAAACAGTCGAGAAGGCGGCAGGATCAGCGTTACAGAGTTGCAGTAGTCGTCTTTGCTACTTTGTTGCAGTGTTGCAGGCTTCCAGCGCGGTCAGCAGTCGATTCCTTGGCAGAAGGTGAAGAGAGAGATGCAGAGGAACTCGGATGAGCTCTTGCATTCGTTATCTAAAGTTTCCCCAGAGACAGAGACCCTAAATAGCCAGAAAAGAGAATTTGGCTACTTAGGAGAGAGGATAGGCTAGCAACACCTGAAGGAGCCTATCAGAAGGAGTCTCTGACGTCACCTGGTGGCACTGGCCACTCAGAGCAGTCCAGTGTGCCAGCAGCACCTCTGTTTCCAAGATGGCAGAGGTCTGGAGCACACTGGAGGAGCTCTGGACACCTCCCAGGGGAGGTGCAGGTCAGGGGAGTGGTCACTCCCCTTTCCTTTGTCCAGTTTCGCGCCAGAGCAGGGCTAAGGGGTCCCCTGAACCAGTGTAGACTGGCTTATGCAGAATTGGGCACATCTGTGCCCAAGAAAGCATTTCCAGAGGCTGGGGGAGGCTACTCCTCCCCTGCCTTCACACCATTTTCCAAAGGGAGAGGGTGTAACACCCTCTCTCAGAGGAAGTTCTTTGTTCTGCCATCCTGGGCCAGACCTGGCTGGACCCCAGGAGGGCAGATGCCTGTCTGAGGGGTTGGCAGCAGCAGCAGCTGCAGTGAAACCCCAGGAAGGGCAGTTTGGCAGTACCAGGGTCTGTGCTACAGACCACTGGGATCATGGGATTGTGACAACTATGCCAGGATGGCATAGAGGGGGCAATTCCATGATCATAGACATGTTACATGGCCATATTCGGAGTTACCATTGTGAAGCTACATATAGGTAGTGACCTATATGTAGTGCACGCGTGTAATGGTGTCCCCGCACTCACAAAGTCCGGGGAATTGGCCCTGAACAATGTGGGGGCACCTTGGCTAGTGCCAGGGTGCCCTCACACTAAGTAACTTTGCACCTAACCTTTACCAGGTAAAGGTTAGACATATAGGTGACTTATAAGTTACTTAAGTGCAGTGTAAAATGGCTGTGAAATAACGTGGACGTTATTTCACTCAGGCTGCAGTGGCAGGCCTGTGTAAGAATTGTCAGAGCTCCCTATGGGTGGCAAAAGAAATGCTGCAGCCCATAGGGATCTCCTGGAACCCCAATACCCTGGGTACCTCAGTACCATATACTAGGGAATTATAAGGGTGTTCCAGTAAGTCAATGTAAATTGGTAAAATTGGCCACTAGCCTGTTAGTGACAATTTGGAAAGAAATGAGAGAGCATAACCACTGAGGTTCTGATTAGCAGAGCCTCAGTGAGACAGTTAGTCACTACACAGGTAACACATTCAGGCACACTTATGAGCACTGGGGCCCTGGTGAACAGGGTCCCAGTGACACATACAACTAAAACAACATATATACAGTGAAAAATGGGGGTAACATGCCAGGCAAGATGGTACTTTCCTACACAACCCCCCCCCCAAACGAAGGACAATAAGACTAGCCATGACCTGATGAGTCTTCATTGTCTAAGTGGAAATATCTGGAGAGTCCATCTGCATTGGAGTGGCTACTCCCAGGTCTATGTTCCACTGTATAGTCCATTCCCTGTAGGGATATGGACCACCTCAATAATTTAGGATTTTCACCTTTCATTTGTTTTAGCCAAAGTAGAGGTTTGTGGTCTGTCTGAACAATGAAGTGAGTGCCAAACAGGTATGGCCTCAACTTCTTCAGAGCCCAGACCACAGCAAAGGCCTCCCTCTCTATGGCAGACCAACGCTTTTCTCTAGGGGTCAACCTCCTACTAATAAAAGCAACAGGTTGATCCTGGCCCTCAGAATTAAGTTTTGATAGGACTGCCCCTACTCCTAATTCAGATGCATCAGTTTGGACATAGAATTTTTTAGAGTAACAAGGGCTTTTCAGGACAGGTGCAGAGCACATGGCCTGCTTCAGCTCCTCAAAAGCTTTCTGACAGTTTGCTGTCCATAATACCTTTTTAGGCATTTTCTTGGATGTGAGGTCATTAAGAGGGGCTGCAATGGAGCCATAGTTCTTAATGAACATCCTGTAATACCCAGTGAGGCCTAGGAAGGCTCTCGCCTGAATCTGAGTGGTAGGGGGAACCCAATCAATAATTGTTTGGATTTTCCCCTGAAGTGGTGCAATCTGTTCCCCACCAACAAGGTGTCCCAGATAAACCACCTTCCCCTGCCCTATCTGGCACTTTGAAGCCTTGATAGTGAGGCCTGCCTTTTGCAGGGCCTCCAAAACTTTCCATAGGTGGACCAGGTGATCATCCCAGCTGGAGCTAAAGACAGCTATCTCGTCCAAATATGCTGCACTGAAAGCCTCCAGCCCTTGCAGGACTGTGTTCACCAACCTTTGGAAAGTGGCAGGTGCATTTTGCAAACCAAAAGGCATTACTGTAAATTGGTAATGGCCTCCAATGGTTGAAAATGCAGTTTTAGGTTTAGCATCTTCTGACAATTTGATCTGCCAATACCCTGCAGTCAAATCAAAAGTGCTTAGATACTTGGCAGATGCCAGTGTATCTATGAGCTCATCTGCCCTGGGTATAGGGTGAGCATCAGTTTTGGTTACCAAGTTGAGACCTCTATAGTCTACACAAAACCGCATTTCCTTCTTTCCATCTTTGGAATGGGGTTTTGGTACAAGTACCACAGGAGAAGCCCATGGACTTTCAGAGTGCTCAACCACTCCTAGTTCTAACATTTTCTGCACCTCTTGCTTTATGCAGTCCCTGACATGGTCAGGCTGCCTATAAATCTTACTTTTGACAGGTAAAGTGTCTCCAGTATCTATAGTGTGTTCACACTAAGAAGTGGTACCTGGCACAGTAGAGAAGAGTTCAGACTATTGATCTAGGAGATTTATGCAATGGTCTTTCTGCTCAGCAGTAAGACAATCAGCCAAAACTACACCTTCCACAAGAGCATCTTGTTCTGTGGAAGAGAACAGATCAGGTAGAGGATCACTGTCTTCTTCCTGTCCCTCATCAGTTGCCATGAGCAGGGTGAGATCAGCCCTGTCATAGTAGGGTTTCAGGCGGTTGACATGGAGCACCCTAAGAGGACTCCTGGCAGTGCCTAAGTCAACTAAATAGGTGACTTCTCCCTTCTTTTCAACAATTGTGTGGGGTCCACTCCATTTATCTTGGAGTGCTCTTGGGGCCACAGGCTCCAAGACCCACACTTTCTGCCCTGGTTGGTACTGAACCAAAACAGCCTTATGATCATGCCATTGCTTCTGGAGCTCTTGGCTGGCCTGAAGGTTTTTGCTGGCCTTTTTCATGTACTCAGCCATCCTTGATCTGAGGCCAAGTACATAATCTACAATATCCTGCTTAGGAGCTTTTAAAGGTTGTTCCCAACCCTCCTTTACAAGTGTGAGTGGACCCCTAACAGGGTGTCCAACAAGAAGTTCAAAGGGTCTGAAGCCCACTCCTTTCTGGGGTACCTCCCTGTAGGCAAAAAGGAGGCATGGTAGAAGGATATTCCATCTCCTGCGGAGTTTTTCAGGGAGACCCATAATCATGCCTTTGAGAGTTTTATTAAATCTCTCCACCAGTCCATTTGTTTGTGGATGATAGGGTGTTGTGAACTTGTAAGTTACACCACACTCCTTCCACATGGCCTTTAAGTATGCAGACATGAAATTGCTTCCCCTGTCTGATACTACTTCCTTTGGGAAGCCCACCCTAGAAAATATTCCCAGGAGGGCCTTTGCCACTGCAGGTGCTGTAGTGGTCCTTAAAGGAATTGCTTCAGGGTATCTTGTGGCATGGTCCACTACCACCAAGATAAACCTATTGCCTGAAGCAGTAGGAGGGTCAAGGGGGCCAACTATGTCAACCCCTACCCTTTCAAAGGGTACCCCAACCACAGGCAGTGGAATAAGGGGTGCCTTTGGAGTGCCACCTGTCTTGCCACTGGCTTGACAGGTTTCACAGGACTTACAAAAATCTTTTGTGTCCTCAGACATCCTAGGCCAATGAAACAAGGGAACAAGTCTGTCCCAAGTTTTCATTTGACCCAGGTGCCCAGCTAGGGGAATGTCGTGGGCAAGAGTTAGGAGGAACTTTCTGTACTCCTGAGGAATCACTAATCTCCTGGCAGCTCCAGGTTTAGGATCCCTATGCTCAGTGTACAAGAGGTTGTCCTCCCAGTAAACTCTGTGAGAGTCACTGACATCCCCATTAGCCTGTTTGACAGCTTGCTGTCTTAGACCCTCTAATGTGGGACAGGTTTGCTGTGCCACACTCAGCTCCTCCCTGGCAGGCCCCCCTTCACCCAAAAGCTCAGCAGTGTCTGCTTCCAGCTCCTCTGGTGTAGGTTCTGCACAGGGAGGGAATTCTTCTTCCTCAGAAGTTGAATCCACTGTAGAGGGAGGGATAGTAGGAAGTGGTTTGCTTCTACTAGCCCTAGCTTTAGAGAGCACTTGGTCCATTGTTCCAGGATCCAAGCTTCCCTGTCCTTTTTGCTTTTTGGCCTGAGCCCTTGTCAAAGCAAAAATATGCCCTGGGATGCCCAGCATTGCTGCATGGGCTTCAAACTCCACATCTGACCAAGCTGATGTCTCCAAATCATTTCCTAGTAGACAGTCTACAGGTAAATCTGTGGCTACCACAACTTTCTTTGGACCAGTAACCCCCCCCCAGTTGAGATTAACAACAGCCATGGGGTGGCTAAGTGTGTTGTTGTGAGCATCGGTTACTTGGTACTGGTGACTGTAGGAGGCTGGACTGGCTTGTAGTGAGTACCTAGGGGTACTTGCACCTTGCACCAGGCCCAGTTATCCCTTATTAGTGTATAGGGTGTCTAGCAGCTTAGGCTGATAGATAATGGTAGCTTAGCAGAGCAGCTTAGGCTGAACTAGGAGACGTGTGAAGCTACTACAGTACCACTTAGTGTCACATGCACAATATCATAAGAAAACACAATACACAGTTATACTAAAAATAAAGGTACTTTATTTTTATGACAATATGCCAAAGTATCTTAGAGTGTACCCTCAGTGAGAGGATAGGAAATATACACAAGATATATATACACAATAGCAAAAATATGCAGTATAGTCTTAGAAAACAGTGCAAACAATGTATAGTTACAATAGGATGCAATGGGGAAACATAGGGATAGGGGCAACACAAACCATATACTCCAAAAGTGGAATGCGAACCACGAATGGACCCCAAACCTATGTGACCTTGTAGAGGGTCGCTGGGACTATTAGAAAATAGTGAGAGTTAGAAAAATAACCCTCCCCAAGTGTAGGAGGCTGGACTGGCTTGTAGTGAGTACCAAGGGGTACTTGCACCTTGCACCAGGCCCAGTTATCCCTTATTAGTGTATAGGGTGTCTAGCAGCTTAGGCTGATAGATAATGGTAGCTTAGCAGAGCAGCTTAGGCTGAACTAGGAGACGTGTGAAGCTACCACAGTACCACTTAGTGTCATATGCACAATATCATAAGAAAACACAATACACAGTTATACTAAAAATAAAGGTACTTTATTTTTATGACAATATGCCAAAGTATCTTAGAGTGTACCCTCAGTGAGAGGATAGGAAATATACACAAGATATATATACACAATAGCAAAAATATGCAGTATAGTCTTAGAAAACAGTGCAAACAATGTATAGTTACAATAGGATGCAATGGGGAAACATAGGGATAGGGGCAACACAAACCATATACTCCAGAAGTGGAATGCGAACCACGAATGGACCCCAAACCTATGTGACCTTGTAGAGGGTCGCTGGGACTATTAGAAAATAGTGAGAGTTAGAAAAATAACCCTCCCCAAGACCCTGAAAAGTGAGTGCAAAGTGCACCAAAGTTCCCCTAAAGACAAAATAGTCGTGTTATAGGGAGAATGCAAGGAAAACACAAATCAGCAATGCAACAACGATGGATTCCTGACTGAGGGTACCTGTGGAACAAGGGGACCAAGTCCAAAAGTCACAAGCAGCTCGGAGATGGGCAGATGCCCAAGAAATGCCAGCGGTTGGTGCAAAGAAGCTCTTACTAGGCTGAAGAACTGTGAATACTGCAGGAACGACAAGGGCTAGAGACTTCCCCTTTGGAGGATGGATCCCCCACGCCTTGGAGAGTCGTGCAGAAGTGTTTTCCCGCCGGATGGACGCCAACAAGCCTTGCTACACGCAAATCGTGCGTTTGGCGTTTTTGGACGCTGCTGGGGCCCAGGAGGAACCAGAAGGTCGCAAATTGGACCTGCAGGGAGAGGGGACGTCGAGCAAGACAAGGAGCCCTCACTGAAGCAGGTAGCACCCGGAGAAGTGCCAGAAACAGGCACTACGAGGATGCGTGAAACGGTGCTCGCCGAAGTTGCACAAAGGAGTCCCACGTCGCCGGAGACCAACTTAGAAAGTCGTGCAATGCAGGTTAGAGTGCCGTGGACCCAGGCTTGGCTGTGCACACAGGATTTCCGCCGGAAGTGCACAGGGGCCGGAGAAGCTTGCAAAGTCGCGGTTCCCAGCAATGCAGCCCAGCGAGGTGAGGCAAGGACTTACCTCCACCAAACTTGGGCTGAAGAGTCACTGGACTGTGGGGGTCACTTGGACGGTGTCGCTGGATTCGAGGGACCTCGCTCGTCGTGCTGAGAGGAGACCCAAGGGACCGGAGATGCAGCTTTTTGGTGCCTGCGGTTGCAGGGGGAAGATTCCGTCGACCCACGGGAGATTTCTTCGGAGCTTCTGGTGCAGAGAGGAGGCAGACTACCCCCACAGCATGCACAAGCAGGAAAACAGTCGAGAAGGCGGCAGGATCAGCGTTACAGAGTTGCAGTAGTCGTCTTTGCTACTATGTTGCAGGTTTGCAGGCTTCCAGCGCGGTCAGCGGTCGATTCCTTATCAGAAGGTGAAGAGGGAGATGCAGAGGAACTCGGCTGAGCTCATGCATTCGTTATCTAAAGTTTCCCCAGAGACAGAGACCCTAAATAGCCAGAAAAGAGGGTTTGGCTACCTAGGAGAGAGGAAAGGCTACTAACACCTGAAGGAGCCTATCACAAGGAGTCTCTGACGTCACCTGGTGGCACTGGCCACTCAGAGCAGTCCAGTGTGCCAGCAGCACCTCTGTTTCCAAGATGGCAGAGGTCTGGAGCACACTGGAGGAGCTCTGGACACCTCCCAGGGGAGGTGCAGGTCAGGGGAGTGGTCACTCCCCTTTCCTTTGTCCAGTTTCGCGCCAGAGCAGGGGCTAAGGGGTCCCTGAACCGGTGTAGACTGGCTTATGCAGAATTGGGCACCTCTGTGCCCAACAAAGCATTTCCAGAGGCTGGGGGAGGCTACTCCTCCCCTGCCTTCACACCATTTTCCAAAGGGAGAGGGTGTCACACCCTCTCTCAGAGGAAGTTCTTTGTTCTGCCATCCTGGGCCAGGCCTGGCTGGACCCCAGGAGGGCAGATGCCTGTCTGAGGGGTTGGCAGCAGCAGCAGCTGCAGAGAAACCCCAGGAAGGGCAGTCTGGCAGTACCAGGGTCTGTGCTACAGACCACTGGGATCATGGAATTGTACCAACAATGCCAGGATGGCATAGAGGGGGCAATTCCATGATCATAGACATGTTACATGGCCATATTCGGAGTTACCATGGTGAAGCTACCTATAGGTAGTGACCTATATGTAGTGCACGCGTGTAATGGTGTCCCCGCACTCACAAAGTTCAGTGAATTGGCTCTGAACAATGTGGGGGCACCTTGGCTAGTGCCAGGGTGCCCTCACACTAAGTAACTTTGCACCTAACCTTTACCAGGTAAAGGTTAGACATATAGGTGACTTATAAGTTACTTAAGTGCAGTGTAAAATGGCTGTGAAATAACGTGGACGTTATTTCACTCAGGCTGCAGTGGCAGGCCTGTGTAAGAATTGTCAGAGCTCCCTATGGATGGCAAAAGAAATGCTGCAGCCCATAGGGATCTCCTGGAACCCCAATACCCTGGGTACCTCAGTACCATATACTAGGGGATTATAAGGGTGTTCCAGTAAGCCAATGTAAATTGGTAAAAATGGTCACTAGCCTGTCAGTGACAATTTGGAAAGAAATGAGAGAGCATAACCACTGAGGTTCTGATTAGCAGAGCCTCAGTGAGACAGTTAGTCACTACACAGGTAACACATACAGGCACACTTATGAGCACTGGGGCCCTGGGTTACCAGGGTCCCAGTGACACATACAACTAAAACAACATATATACAGTGAAAAATGGGGGTAACATGCCAGGCAAGATGGTACTTTCCTACACCAAGACCCTGAAAAGTGAGTGCAAAGTGCACTAAAGTTCCCCTAAGGACAAAGAAGTCGTGTTAGAGGAATAATGCAGGAAAGACACAAACCAACAATGCAACAACTGTGGATTTCCAATCTAGGGTACCTGTGGAACAAGGGGACCAAGTCCAAAAGTCACAAACAAGTCGGAGATGGGCAAATGCCCAGGAAATGCCAGCTGCGGGTGCAAAGAAGCTTCTACTGGACAGAAGAAGCTGAGGTTTCTGCAGGAACGAAAAGGGCTGGAGACTTCCCCTTTGGTGGACGGATCACTCTCGCCGTGGAGAGTCGTGCAGAAGTGTTTTCCCGCCAAAAGAACGCCAACCAGCCTTGCTAGCTGCAAATCGTGCGGTTAGCGTTTTTGGATGCTGCTGTGGCCCTGGAGGGACCAGGATGTTGCAAATTGGACCAGGAGAGAGAGGGGACTTCGAGCAAGACAAGGAGCCCTCTCAGCAGCAGGTAGCACCCGGAGAAGTGCCAGAAACAGGCACTATGAGGATGCGTGAAACGGTGCTCACCCGAAGTCGCACAAAGGAGTCCCACGTCGCCGGAGACCAACTTAGAAAGTCGAGCAATGCAGGTTAGAGTGCCATGGACCCAGGCTTGGCTGTGCACAAAGGATTTCCGCCGGAAGTGCACAGGGGCCGGAGTAGCTGCAAAAGTTGTGGTTCCCAGCAATGCAGCCCAGCGAGGTGAGGCAAGGACTTACCTCCACCAAACTTGGACTGAAGAGTCACTGGACAGTGGGGGTCACTTGGACAGAGTCGCTGGATTCGAGGGACCTCGCTCGTCGTGCTGAGAGGAGACCCAAGGTACCGGTAATGCAGCTTTTTGGTGCCTGCGGTTGCAGGGGGAAGATTCCGTCGACCCACGGGAGATTTCTTCGGAGCTTCTGGTGCAGAGAGGAGGCAGACTACCCCCACAGCGTGCACAAGCAGGAAAACAGTCGAGAAGGCGGCAGGATCAGCGTTACAGAGTTGCAGTAGTCGTCTTTGCTACTATGTTGCAGGTTTGCAGGCTTCCAGCGCGGTCAGCAGTCGATTCCTTATCAGAAGGTGAAGAGAGATGCAGAGGAACTCGGCTGAGCTCTTGCATTCGTTATCTAAAGTTTCCCCAGAGACAGAGACCCTAAATAGCCAGAAAAGAGGGTTTGGCTACCTAGGAGAGAGGATAGGCTACTAACACCTGAAGGAGCCTATCAGAAGGAGTCTCTGACGTCACCTGGTGGCACTGGCCACTCAGAGCAGTCCAGTGTGCCAGCAGCACCTCTGTTTCCAAGATGGCAGAGGTCTGGAGCACACTGGAGGAGCTCTGGACACCTCCCAGGGGAGGTGCAGGTCAGGGGAGCGGTCACTCCCCTTTCCTTTGTCCAGTTTCGCGCCAAAGCAGGGGCTAAGGGGTCCCTGAACCGGTGTAGACTGGCTTATGCAGAATTGGGCACATCTGTGCCCAAGAAAGCATTTCCAGAGGCTGGGGGAGGCTACTCCTCCCCTGCCTTCACACCATTTTCCAAAGGGAGAGGGTGTCACACCCTCTCTCAGAGGAAGTTCTTTGTTCTGCCATCCTGGGCCAGGCCTGGCTGGACCCCAGGAGGGCAGATGCCTGTCTGAGGGGTTGGCAGCAGCAGCAGCTGCAGTGAAACCCCAGGAAGGGCAGTTTGGCAGTACCAGGGTCTGTGCTACAGACCACTGGGATCATGGGATTGTGCCAACTATGCCAGGATGGCATAGAGGGGGCAATTCCATGATCATAGACATGCTACATGGCCATATTCGGAGTTACCATTGTGAAGCTACATATAGGTAGTGACCTATATGTAGTGCACGCGTGTAATGGTGTCCCCGCACTCACAGAGTTCAGGGAATTGGCTCTGAACAATGTGGGGGCACCTTGGCTAGTGCCAGGGTGCCCTCACACTAAGTAACTTTGCACCTAACCTTTACCAGGTAAAGGTTAGACATATAGGTGACTTATAAGTTACTTAAGTGCAGTGTAAAATGGCTGTGAAATAACGTGGACGTTATTTCACTCAGGCTGCAGTGGCAGGCCTGTGTAAGAATTGTCAGAGCTCCCTATGGGTGGCAAAAGAAATGCTGCAGCCCATAGGGATCTCCTGGAACCCCAATACCCTGGGTACCTCAGTACCATATACTAGGGAATTATAAGGGTGTTCCAGTAAGCCAATGTAAATTGGTAAAAATGGTCACTAGCCTGTTAGTGACAATTTGGAAAGAAATGAGAGAGCATAACCACTGAGGTTCTGATTAGCAGAGCCTCAGTGAGACAGTTAGTCACTACACAGGTAACACATTCTGTCACGACTCACGTGCTGCTTGCGCCTGGAATTTGCAGATCTGGTGGCGTGAATCTTCAATGTTCGGCTTTGGCCCAAAAAGGGGCGACTCTTTCTGGTAGCCACGGTGCTGTAGGCAATGGAGACACCAAGAACAGACCGTGCCCTTCAGAAAGTAGCGCCAGAGGGAAAAACCCCTTCCAAGGGGAAAAACCTCCAAACAGGAAAAGTCCTGGAGAAAAACAAGAACAAACAAACAGGAATCCAAAAGGAGCAAAATTCAGAAAACACAGAATGCTGAGTCCAAAACCAAAAGGCAAGGAAATCAGGAGCGAAGACACCAACTGAGCAGAAAGTGTTGCAGCGCAAGGAAAGAGGAAAAACACAGCCCTTATATACCAACAAACAGGAAGTGACCCACAGGAAGTAAAAGGACACCATCTTAGATAGGGAAACAATATATAGAACAGAATAGTAGAGGAACCATAGAGAATAGGGAACAAGGAATGCTGGGAAAGCACTGGAATCTGGGAAGGAGGAAAAGACATAAAGAAAGGCACACAACAGACTGCAAACAGAAGAAAGGACAAGGAAACGAAGAAAAACAGGTAAGAGGGTTCAGAGACCCCTGGGACAGTGAAAGGCAGAAGGAAGAACGAGGCCCCAAGCAAATCTGGGGCCTCGAAACGCGCAGGAGAGGCTGGGGGCGCGCCGCGTCTTAATAACGCGGTGCGCGGCCCGAGCCGAACGCCCGGCCGAAGTCGAGCTCTCGGCTCGCGCCGCACCGCGCGGCGCGACAGTAGGTCCCCCTCCCGAAGGCCCAGGTTTAAGAGGGAATAAACAGTGAAAGCGTTGAGTCAGGAGAGGAGCGTGAACGGAAGAGGCATCTTCCCATGAACATTCACTGAGAGGATAACCCTTCCAATGAATCAGATACTGAAGTCGTTTATGAAAAAGACGAGAGTCACAGATTTCCTGCACTTCATATTCAGGAGCATCATTCACAAGGACAGGAGGTGGACAAGGAAACTGACGTGAGTAAGGATCAGGCACATAAGGTTTAAGCTGAGAAACATGAAAAACCGGATGGATCTTCCATGTATGGGGTAAGTGAAGACGGACAGTGACAGGATTGACCAACTGGAGAATACGGAAAGGCCCATAGTAACGAGGTGTGAACTTGTTTTGAGAGAGACGTGAGGGCAAGAATTTGGAGGAGAGCCAGACTTTATCTTGCAGATGATAATTTGGATTGGTTGTACGTCTCTTGTCTGCAGCCTTCTTCATATACCTCTTGGTATGTAACAAATTAGATCGAATTAGTTTATGGAGTTGGAGAAGGCGTTTGGAGAAATAGTTAATAGCAGGTAGAGGAGAGTTGGATTGTGGAGAAGTAGGGAAAGAGGTAGGATGAAAACCATAGGAACAGAAAAAGGGAGTGACCTTGGAGGCACTATGGACTGAGTTATTGTAGGAAAATTCAGCTAAAGAGAGGTAAGTGCTCCAGTTATTTTGGGTAGAATTGCAAAAGCATCGAAGATATTGCTCTAGTCCTTGGTTCAGACGCTCAGTCTGTCCGTTGGTCTGAGGATGGAACCCTGAAGACAGGGCTCTATTCATATTCAGTGTTTTACAAAAATGCTTCCAAAATCGGGAGATGTACTGAGGTCCTCTATCAGAGATTATGGTATGTGGAAGTCCATGGAGACGGAAGACATGATCTATGAATATTTGACCTAGTTCTTGGGAAGTAGGCAGCTTTTTTAGGCCAGTGAAATGAGCCATCTTTGTGAAAGAATCCACTGTGACCATGATAACCCGGTTTCCTGCTGATGGTGGGAGCGAACACATAAAATCAGTAGAGATAGTATGCCATGGGGCCGATGGAACAGGCAAAGGTTGTAGTAATCCTGCCGGTCTGGTGTGAGGTATTTTGACTTGGGCACATATGGGACAGGCCTGAACGTATCTTTCCACATCCAGTTTCCAGGTAGGCCACCAAAAAAATCGTGAAAGTAATTCTTGTGTGGCCTTGATGCCTCTGTGACCAGCTACAGGGGAATCATGGCACATTTGTAATGCTTTCTTTTGCACCTTGTTTGTAGGGAGGAATATCAGGTCTTGGTAATAAAAATATCCTTGTCTTTTGTACAATAATGGTCTTAGTTCTTCTATGTCATGGTCCGATAGGTTGGCGTATTCTTGTTGTACTTCTTCCAGGAAAGACTGAGCCACTCCAATGATCTTACTGGGTTCTAGAAGATACTGGGATGAGGAAGGAGAACACTCTGGATATCGGCGAGACAGAGCATCAGCCAGAATGTTTTGAGATCCTGGAATATATGTAATATAAAAATCGTACTGACTGAAGAAAAAGGCCCAGCGGGCCTGACGACTATTCTGGCATACAAAATTTCTTAAACATTGTAAATTACGGTGGTCTGTCCTCACCTCAAATGGTTCCTTGGAACCCATCAGAAACTGCCTCCACTCAAGGCAGGCTGTTTTCAGAGCCAATAATTCCCTTTCAAGTACGGAATAATGTTGTTCAGCTGTGGAAAGGATATGAGACAAATAGAAAACAGGATGTTCAAGGCCATCATCCTCTTGTCGTTGGAGTAAGACAGCTCCGATGGCTCTCTCAGAAGCATCAGTTACTACTATAAATTGCTTGGTGGTATCTGGATGTCTTAAGATGGGGGCTTGGGTGAAGGCTCTCTTTAAGCTTTGAAAGGCTGCTTCAGCAGCCTCAGTCCAGACAAACCCCTTCTTTAAATTGTCCTTCTTTAAGGTGTGAGTTATGTGGCTAGTCTGACTGGCAAAGTCTAGAATGAATTGTCGATAGAAGTTTGCTAAACCTAGGAAACATTGTGTTTCTTTTATGGTAGAAGGAGAAGGCCACTCTAGGATAGCTTGTACCTTTTCTTGATCCATAGCTATGCCGGTGGGACTTAAATGATAGCCCAGATATTTGACTTCCGTTATGTCGAACTCACATTTCTCTGGTTTGCAAAATAGTTGATGATCACGAAGTCTTTGAAGAACTTGTTTCACATGGGAAGTATGGAGTTCAGGATTTCTAGAATAAATAAGAATGTCATCTAGGTAGATCACGACTGTCTGATTAAGTAGGTCTGAAAACACTGAGTCCATAAATCTCTGGAAGATTGCCGGGGCGTTAGTAAGACCAAACGGCATAACCCTATATTCAAAATGGCCAAATGGGGTCCTGAATGCTGTCTTCCATTCGTCGCCTTCTCTTATGCGTAAAAGGTGGTAGGCTCCTCGTAAATCCAATTTAGTAAAACGTTGGGCCCCTCTGATTGCTTCCAGTATGTCCCTGATGAGAGGCAAAGGATAACGATCCTTAATGGTGATTTTATTCAGACCTCGAAAATCCAGGCACGGACGAAGATCCTTAGTCTTCTTGGGCACAAAAAAGAGAGGGGCCCCAGCCGGAGACGACGATGGAACAATAAGACCACTCTGTATATTTTCGTCCAGATACTCCTTTAGAACTTCCCTTTCGGGTTCCGTGAGGGAGTACATCCTCCCAAAAGGAACAATTGTGCCGGGTTCTAATGGAATTGCACAATCATATTCTCGATGTGGAGGTAGCACAGGTTTTGACGGTTTTTGGAAAATATCCTGAAACTCCAAATAGTGGTCTGGGACCCCTTGGACCGTATTAATGGACATACCAGTGGCACCTTCAGTAGCTAAGGATCTTTTCGGAGACCAATACTTGTCGGAAGTAAAACAGTTCTCGTGACAAAATTGCGAAGACAAAGAGACTGTCCGGGTAACCCAATTTATATATGGGTTATGTCTAATGAGCCACGGAATTCCAAGAATGATGGTATGGTTAGGGGACGTAATAAGATCGAAGGAGATGTGTTCTTGATGGTTTCCCACCTGTAGACTTAACATCAGGGTAGTGGTGTCTACAGGACCAGAGGATATCAAAGATCCATCCACAGTGTGTACCTGTTCGGGTACTTCTTTTGCTTGAGTAGGAACTAGGTTAGCAGCAGCCCATGTCTTGTCCATGTATATACCACTAGCACCACAGTCTAGTAATGCCATAGTCTTTTCTTGACGACCGTCAGGAAGTTGTAACAGGACAGGAAAGATGAACAAGGCAGTTGTATTGTCATTAAAGGAGCTGATGGAAGGTATAGCTGTAGATCCCATCCCCTCCCTTCTTACAGAGGACGGGAGGTGGCGTTTCCCGAAGGTCTGGACGGACGTACTGGACAGGTACGGAGTATGTGACCAGCAGAACCACAATACAGGCACAACCCTCTCTTGCGTCTGTCTTCTCGTTCACTAGCAGAGAGCGGACCTCGGGTAGTATCCACCTGCATGGGTTCCCCTTCGATGTCTCTAGCAGGAGTGCGAGGTTCCTCGGAACGCTGCCGGTATGCACGTGAGCTACTTGGCTGGGTAAACCCTCTACTCCTTTTCTTTTCCGATCTCCGTTCCTGAAGACGATATTCGATGGACAGTGCTTGATCCATCAGGCCACGAAGATCTTCCGCTCTGGTAGAATGCACTAGTTCATCCTTTATTTCTTCTTTGAGTCCTCTACGAAATAATGTTACCAGAGTACGTTCCACCCAAGTGGTCTCTGCCGCCAGCTGACTAAAACGGGTTATATATTGCAGGACGTCTTGGGAGCCTTGTTGGATGTCGCACAAGGCTTCTTCAGCGGAGGCTTCCAATCCAGGACGGCTAAACATTTGTTTGAAGCGACTCACAAAGGCGGAATAGTCTGACAATACAGGGTCGTCGGAGGACACCATCGGGGTTGCCCAGGCCAAGGCTGGGCCGGATAAGGCACTGATAAGGTAACCCACCTTGGTCTTGTCGTGGGAGAATTGAGTAGGTCGGAAGGCGAAATACACCGTTAAAGCATCCAAGAACTCGCGAAGCTTGGTTGGTTCACCAGAGAAACAAGGGGTAGAAGCGGAGATTGTCGGAACATCACTGGTGCGGAGGGCCAAAGCCTGTCGTAACGCAGCATTTTCATTACGCAGTTGTTGCAACTCCTGGGCTTGTTGCTGAATCGTGGTTAACAGAGATTGCTCCGGATCTGCAGCAGCCGCCACTGTATTATCCATGGTGTTTGAGGACGTCGGAATGGTTAGGCGCTGCAATCTGTCACGACTCACGTGCTGCTTGCGCCTGGAATTTGCAGATCTGGTGGCGTGAATCTTCAATGTTCGGCTTTGGCCCAAAAAGGGGCGACTCTTTCTGGTAGCCACGGTGCTGTAGGCAATGGAGACACCAAGAACAGACCGTGCCCTTCAGAAAGTAGCGCCAGAGGGAAAAACCCCTTCCAAGGGGAAAAACCTCCAAACAGGAAAAGTCCTGGAGAAAAACAAGAACAAACAAACAGGAATCCAAAAGGAGCAAAATTCAGAAAACACAGAATGCTGAGTCCAAAACCAAAAGGCAAGGAAATCAGGAGCGAAGACACCAACTGAGCAGAAAGTGTTGCAGCGCAAGGAAAGAGGAAAAACACAGCCCTTATATACCAACAAACAGGAAGTGACCCACAGGAAGTAAAAGGACACCATCTTAGATAGGGAAACAATATATAGAACAGAATAGTAGAGGAACCATAGAGAATAGGGAACAAGGAATGCTGGGAAAGCACAGGAATCTGGGAAGGAGGAAAAGACATAAAGAAAGGCACACAACAGACTGCAAACAGAAGAAAGGACAAGGAAACGAAGAAAAACAGGTAAGAGGGTTCAGAGACCCCTGGGACAGTGAAAGGCAGAAGGAAGAACGAGGCCCCAAGCAAATCTGGGGCCTCGAAACGCGCAGGAGAGGCTGGGGGCGCGCCGCGTCTTAATAACGCGGTGCGCGGCCCGAGCCGAACGCCCGGCCGAAGTCGAGCTCTCGGCTCGCGCCGCACCGCGCGGCGCGACACATTCAGGCACACTTATGAGCACTGGGGCCCTGGGTTACCAGGGTCCCAGTGACACATACAACTAAAACAACATATATACAGTGAAAAAATGGGGGTAACATGCCAGGCAAGATGGTACTTTCCTACAGTGACCAAGTAGGTGTTGTTCAGGGTGGACCAGTTTCTCTATGACCATAGTTACACTGGCTCCAGTGTCCCTGTAGGCCTGAACCTCAACACCATTTATTAGGGGTAGCTGCTTGTACTTATCCATATTAAGGGGACAAGCAACTAAGGTGGCTAAATCAATAGCCCCCTCAGAGACAAACACAGCCTCTGTGGCCTCCGTAACAAGGCCAACCCCAACTAAGTTACCAATAGTGAGCCCAGCTACTCCCTTGGATTGGCTATTAGTAGGTTTGCTCCCACCACCACTGCTATTAGTAGGGACACTAGGGGTAGCAGTAGGGGTTGTAGTGGTAGGAGGCTTGGTGCTTTTCTTTGGACAACTGGGATCTGTTGTCCAATGGCCTTTTACTTTACATAAATAGCACCATGGTTTCTTTTCTTTGTTTTGATTAAAGGAGGATTTGGAGCCACCACCCCCACCAGAGTGTTTTTGTGGGCCTGATGAAGACTCATTTTTAGATTTGTCCCCACCCTTGTCAGAAGACTTACCATCCTTCTTTTTGTTGCCATCTTTGTCACCCCCTGTATGAACTTTTCTGTTCACCCTTGTTCTGACCCATTTGTCTGCCTTCTTTCCCAATTCTTGGGGAGAGGTCAGATCAGAGTCCACCAAGTACTGGTGCAACAAATCAGACACACAATTATTAAGAATATGCTCTCTCAGGATCAAGTTATACAGGCTGTCATAATCAGTAACTTTACTGCCATGTAACCACCTCTCCAAGGCCTTCATTGAATGGTCAATGAAATCAACCCAGTCTTGTGAAGACTCCTTTTTGGTTTCTCTGAACTTTATCCTGTACTGTTCAGTGGTTAAGCCATAACCATCCAGGAGTGCATTCTTAAGTACTGTAAAATTATTGGCATCACTTTCTTTCACAGTAAGGAGCCTATCCCTACCTTTTCCACTAAATGATAGCCATAGGATAGCAGCTCACTGCCTTTGAGGGACATCCTGTACAACACAGGCCCTCTCAAGTGCAGCAAACCACTTGTTAATGTCATCCCCCTCCTTATAAGGGGGAACTATCTTGTGCAGATTCCTGGAATCATGCTCTTTTGCAGGATGACTATGGGGAATACTGCTGCTGCCACCATGGGTTTCTAAACCCAACTTCTGTCTTTCCTTCTCTAATTCTAAAGACTGTCTATCCAAATCCAGCTGTTGCTTTTTAAGCTTCAGTTTGGTTTGTTCCACCCTCAACTTATCGAGTTCCCTTTCTAACAATCTGTCATCAGGGTTGGTGGGAGGGACATTTCTAGATACAGAGGTATGATGGGAATGAACAGAAGGAGACCTGTCCCTTACAGAGGGCACCCTAACAGCTTGGCTAACAGAAACATCAGTACCACTGTGGTGTGAATAAATGCTTTTGCTATGATGTGAGACAACACTATTTGTACAGGGAGTGCAGAATTATTAGGCAAGTTGTATTTTTGAGGATTAATTTTATTATTGAACAACAACCATGTTCTCAATGAACCCAAAAAACTCATTAATAGCAAAGCTGAATATTTTTGGAAGTAGTTTTTAGTTTGTTTTTAGTTTTAGCTATGTTAGGGGGATATCTGTGTGTGCAGGTGACTATTACTGTGCATAATTATTAGGCAACTTAACAAAAAAAAAATATATACCCATTTCAATTATTTATTATTACCAGTGAAACCAATATAACATCTCAACATTCACAAATATACATTTCTGACATTCAAAAACAAAACAAAAACAAATCAGTGACCAATATAGCCACCTTTCTTTGCAAGGACACTCAAAAGCCTGCCATCCATGGATTCTGTCAGTGTTTTGATCTGTTCACCATCAACATTGCGTGCAGCAGCAACCACAGCCTCCCAGACACTGTTCAGAGAGGTGTACTGTTTTCCCTCCTTGTAAATCTCACATTTGATGATGGACCACAGGTTCTCAATGGGGTTCAGATCAGGTGAACAAGGAGGCCATGTCATTAGATTTCCTTCTTTTATACCCTTTCTTGCCAGCCACGCTGTGGAGTACTTGGACGCGTGTGATGGAGCATTGTCCTGCATGAAAATCATGTTTTTCTTGAAGGATGCAGACTTCTTCCTGTACCACTGCTTGAAGAAGGTGTCTTCCAGGAACTGGCAGTAGGACTGGGAGTTGAGCTTGACTCCATCCTCAACCCGAAAAGGCCCCACAAGCTCATCTTTGATGATACCAGCCCAAACCAGTACTCCACCTCCACCTTGCTGGCGTCTGAGTCGGACTGGAGCTCTCTGCCCTTTACCAATCCAGCCACGGGCCCATCCATCTGGCCCATCAAGACTCACTCTCATTTCATCAGTCCATAAAACCTTAGAAAAATCAGTCTTGAGATATTTATTGGCCCAGTCTTGACGTTTCAGCTTGTGTGTCTTGTTCAGTGGTGGTCGTCTTTCAGCCTTTCTTACCTTGGCCATGTCTCTGAGTATTGCACACCTTGTGCTTTTGGGCACTCCAGTGATGTTGCAGCTCTGAAATATGGCCAAACTGGTGGCAAGTGGCATCGTGGCAGCTGCACGCTTGACTTTTCTCAGTTCATGGGCAGTTATTTTGCGCCTTGGTTTTTCCACACGCTTCTTGCGACCCTGTTGACTATTTTGAATGAAACGCTTGATTGTTCGATGATCACGCTTCAGAAGCTTTGCAATTTTAAGAGTGCTGCATCCCTCTGCAAGATATCTCACTATTTTTGACTTTTTGGAGCCTGTCAAGTCCTTCTTTTGACCCATTTTGCCAAAGGAAAGGAAGTTGCCTAATAATTATGCACACCTGATATAGGGTGTTGATGTCATTATACCACACCCCTTCTCATTACAGAGATGCACATCACCTAATATGCTTAATTGGTAGTAGGCTTTCGAGCCTATACAGCTTGGAGTAGGACAACATGCATAAAGAGGATGATGTGGTCAAAATACTCATTTGCCTAATAATTCTGCACTCCCTGTATGGTGTGGCTCTTCATCATTACCAACTATGCTAGACTGTCTTGTAAAGGGAAGGCTAAGAAGTTTCTTTCCTGAACCTTTACCTGGGGGAGTCCCTGGATCAGATTGAGAACCATTAGCTACTTTTTCAACAGATGGGGCACTTTTAGCCTTATCCTGTTCTCTAAGCATATTAAGTAACAGTTCCAAGGAAGGATTCTTCCCTACACTCAAACCTCTCTCTATACAGAGACTCCTTGCTCCTTTACAGCTAAGGTGATCATGTGCAAGTTTGGACAGATCAACATTTTGGCCTGTGCCAGACATTTTTAGAGAGAGTTAAAGTGATAGAAAAAGAGAAAAAAGTTTGTCAGAGCTTTTAGAAAGACAGAGAAAAAAAACTTTTTTAACTTTTTAGAAAGTTTAGAAGTACTTTTCAGCACATAGAAAAGAGTAAAAAGAGGAAATGCAAATCTTTTTGACTATGTGTATATACACTGACCTTGTTTTGTATATTTTTCTCTTATGAAAAGTACAATGACAAGAGTGGTAAGTAGTCTAAAAGCACTGATCCCACCACTGCACAACCAATGTAGGAGGCTGGACTGGCTTGTAGTGAGTACCAAGGGGTACTTGCACCTTGCACCAGGCCCAGTTATCCCTTATTAGTGTATAGGGTGTCTAGCAGCTTAGGCTGATAGATAATGGTAGCTTAGCAGAGCAGCTTAGGCTGAACTAGGAGAAGTGTGAAGCTACTACAGTACCACTTCGTGTCATATGCACAATATCATAAGAAAACACAATACACAGTTATACTAAAAATAAAGGTACTTTATTTTTATGACAATATGCCAAAGTATCTTAGAGTGTACCCTCAGTGAGAGGATAGGAAATATACACAAGATATATATACACAATACCAAAAATATGCAGTCTAGCCTTAGAAAACAGTGCAAACAATGTATAGTTACAATAGGATGCAATGGGGAAACATAGGGATGGGGGCAACAAAAACCATAAACTCCAAAAGTGGAATGCGAACCACGAATGGACCCCAAACCTATGTGACCTTGTAGAGGGTCGCTGGGACTATTAGAAAATAGTGAGAGTTAGAAAAATAACCCTCCCCAAGACCCTGAAAAGTGAGTGCAAAGTGCACTAAAGTTCCATTAAGGATAAAGAAGTCGTGTTAGAGGAATAATGCAGGAAAGACACAAACCAACATTGCAACAACGCTGGATTTCCAATCTGGGGTATGTGTGGAACAAGGGGACCAAGTCCAAAAGTCACAAGCAAGTCGGCGATGGGCAGATGCCCAGGAAATGCCAGCTGCGGGTGCAAAGAAGCTTCTACTGGACAGAAGAAGCTGTGGTTTCTGCAGGAACGCAAAGGGCTAGAGACTTCCCCTTTGGAGGACGGATCCCTCTTGCCTTGTAGAGTCATGCAGAAGTGTTTTCCCGCCGAAAGAACACCAACAAGCCTTGCTAGCTGCAAATCGTGCGGTTAGCATTCTTGGATGCTGCTGTGGCCCAGGAGGGACCAGGAGGTCGATAATTGGACCAGGAGGCAGAGGGCACGTCGAGCAAGACAAGGAGCCCTCTTAGCAGCACGTAGCCCCCGGAGAAGTGCCAGAAACAGGCACTACGAGGATGCGTGAAACGGTGCTCACCCGAAGTCGCACAAAGAAGTCCCACGTCGCCGGAGAACAACTTAGGAGGTCGTGCAATGCAGGTTGGAGTGTCGTGGACCCAGGCTGGACTGTGCACAAAGGATTTCCGCCGGAAGTGCACGGAGGCCGGAGTAGCTGCAAAAGTCGCGGTTCCCAGCAATGCAGTCTAGCGAGGTGAGACAAGGACTTACCTCCACCAAACTTGGACTGAAGAGTCACTGGACTGTGGGAGTCACTTGGACAGAGTTGCTGGATTCGAGGGACCTCGCTCGTCGTGCTGAGAGGAGACCCAAGGGACCGGTAATGCAGCTTTTTGGTGCCTGCGATTGCAGGGGGAAGATTCCGTCGACCCACGGGAGATTTCTTCGGAGCTTCTAGTGCAGAGAGGAGGCAGACTACCCCCACAGCATGCACCACCAGGAAAACAGTCGAGAAGGCGGCAGGATCAGCGTTACAGAGTTGCAGTAGTCGTCTTTGCTACTTTGTTGCAGTGTTGCAGGCTTCCAGCGCGGTCAGCAGTCGATTCCTTGGCAGAAGGTGAAGAGAGAGATGCAGAGGAACTCGGATGAGCTCTTGCATTCGTTATCTAAAGTTTCCCCAGAGACAGAGACCCTAAATAGCCAGAAAAGAGGGTTTGGCTACTTAGGAGAGAGGATAGGCTAGCAACACCTGAAGGAGCCTATCAGAAGGAGTCTCTGACGTTACCTGGTGGCACTGGCCACTCAGAGCAGTCCAGTGTGCCAGCAGCACCTCTGTTTCCAAGATGGCAGAGGTCTGGAGCACACTGGAGGAGCTCTGGACACCTCCCAGGGGAGGTGCAGGTCAGGGGAGTGGTCACTCCCCTTTCCTTTGTCCAGTTTCGCGCTAGAGCAGGGCTAAGGGGTCCCCTGAACCGGTGTAGACTGGCTTATGCAGAATTGGGCACATCTGTGCCCAAGAAAGCATTTCCAGAGGCTGGGGGAGGCTACTCCTCCCCTGCCTTCACACCATTTTCCAAAGGGAGAGGGTGTAACACCCTCTCTCAGAGGAAGTTCTTTGTTCTGCCATCCTGGGCCAGGCCTGGCTGGACCCCAGAAGGGCAGCTGCCTGTCTGAGGGGTTGGCAGCAGCAGCAGCTGCAGTGAAACCCCAGGAAGGGCAGTTTGGCAGTACCAGGGTCTGTGCTACAGACCACTGGGATCATGGGATTGTGCCAACTATGCCAGGATGGCATAGAGGGGGCAATTCCATGATCATAGACATGTTACATGGCCTCTCTCAGAGGAAGTTCTTTGTTCTGCCATCCTGGCCCAGGCCTGGCTGGACCCCAGGAGGGCAGATGCCTGTCTGAGGGGTTGGCAGCAGCAGCAGCTGCAGTGAAACCCTGGGAAGGGCAGTTTGGCAGTACCAGGGTCTGTGCTACAGACCACTGGGATCATGGGATTGTGACAACTATGCCAGGATGGCATAGAGGGGGCAATTCCATGATCATAGACATGTTACATGTGTAGGAGGCTGGACTGGCTTGTAGTGAGTACCAAGGGGTACTTGCACCTTGCACCAGGCCCAGTTATCCCTTATTAGTGTATAGGGTGTCTAGCAGCTTAGGCTGATAGATAATGGTAGCTTAGCAGAGCAGCTTAGGCTGAACTAGGAGACGTGTGAAGCTACTACTGTACCACTTAGTGTCCTATGCACAATATCATAAGAAAACACAATACACAGTTATACTAAAAATAAAGGTACTTTATTTTTATGACAATATGCCAAAGTATCTTAGAGTGTACCCTCAGTGAGAGGATAGGAAATATACACAAGATATATATACACAATAGCAAAAATATGCAGTATAGTCTTAGAAAACAGTGCAAACAATGTATAGTTACAATAGGATGCAATGGGGAAACATAGGGATAGGGGCAACACAAACCATATACTCCAAAAGTGGAATGCGAACCACGAATGGACCCCAAACCTATGTGACCTTGTAGAGGGTCGCTGGGACTATTAGAAAATAGTGAGAGTTAGAAAAATAACCCTCCCCAAGACCCTGAAAAGTGAGTGCAAAGTGCACTAAAGTTCCCCTAAGGACAAAGAAGTCGTGTTAGAGGAATAATGCAGGAAAGACACAAACCAACAATGCAACAACTGTGGATTTCCAATCTAGGGTACCTGTGGAACAAGGGGACCAAGTCCAAAAGTCACAAGCAAGTCGGAGATGGGCAGATGCCCAGGAAATGCCAGCTGCGGGTGCAAAGAAGCTTCTACTGGACAGAAGAAGCTAAGGTTTCTGCAGGAACGAAAAGGGCTAGAGACTTCCCCTTTGGTGGACGGATCCTTCTCGCCGTGGAGAGTGGTGCAGAAGTGTTTTCCCGCCGAAAGAACGCCAACAAGCCTTGCTAGCTGCAAATCGTGCGGTTAGCGTTTTTGGACGCTGCTGTGGCCCTGGAGGGACCAGGAGGTCAAAAGTTGGACCAGGAGAGAGAGGGGACGTAGAGCAAGACAAGGAACCATCTCAGCAGCAGGTAGCACCTGGAGAAGTGCCAGAAACAGGCACTACGAGGATACGTGAAACAGTGCTCACCCGAAGTCGCACAAAGGAGTCCCACGTCGCCGGAGACCAACCCAGAAAGTCGTGCAATGCAGGTTAGAGTGCCGTGGACCCAGGCTGGACTGTGCACAAAGGATTTCCGCCGGAAGTGCACAGGGGCCGGAGTAGCTGCAAAAGTCGCGGTTCCCAGCAATGCAGCCCAGCGAAGTGAGGCAAGGACTTACCTCCACCAAACTTGGACTGAAGAGTCACTGGACTGTGGGGGTCACTTGGACAGAGTCGCTGGATTCGAGGGTCCTCGCTCGTCGTGCTGAGGGGAGACCCAAGGGACCGGTAATGCAGCTTTTTGGTGCCTGCGGTTGCAGGGGGAAGATTCCGTCGACCCACGGGAGATTTCTTCGGAGCTTCTGGTGCAGAGAGGAGGCAGACTACCCCCACAGCATGCACAGACAGGAAAACAGTTGAGAAGGCGGCAGGATCAGCGTTACAGAGTTGCAGTAGTCGTCTTAGCTACTTTGTTGCAGGTTTGCAGGCTTCCAGCGCGGTCAGCAGTCGATTCCTTATTAGAAGGTGAAGAGAGAGATGCAGAGGAACTCGGCTGAGCTCTTGCATTCGTTATCTAAAGTTTCCCCAGAGACAGAGACCCTAAATAGCCAGAAAAGAGGGTTTGTCTACCTAGGAGAGAGGATAGGCTAGCAACACCTGAAGGAGCCTATCACAAGGAGTCTCTGACGTCACCTGGTGGCACTGGCCACTCAGAGCAGTCCAGTGTGCCAGCAGCACCTCTGTTTCCAAGATGGCAGAGGTCTGGAGCACACTGGAGGAGCTCTGGACACCTCCCAGGGGAGGTGCAGGTCAGGGGAGTGGTCACTCCCCTTTCCTTTGTCCAGTTTCGCGCCAGAGCAGGGGCTAAGGGGTCCCTGAACCGGTGTAGACTGGCTTATGCAGAATTGGGCACATCTGTGCCCAAGAAAGCATTTCCAGAGGCTGGGGGAGGCTACTCCTCCCCTGCCTTCACACCATTTTCCAAAGGGAGAGGGTGTCACACCCTCTCTCAGAGGAAGTTCTTTGTTCTGCCATCCTGGGCCAGGCCTGGCTGGACCCCAGGATGAGAGAGCATAACCACTGAGGTTCTGGTTAGCAGAGCCTCAGTGAGACAGTTAGGCACCACACAGGGAACACATACATATAGGCCACAAACTTATGAGCACTGGGGTCCTGACTAGCAGGGTCCCAGTGACACATAACAAACATACTGAAAACATAGGGTTTTCACTATGAGCACTGGGCCCTGGCTAGCAGGATCCCAGTGAGACAGTAAAAACACCCTGACATACACTCACAAACAGGCCAAAAGTGGGGGTAACAAGGCTAGAAAGAGGCTACTTTCTCACACAACCCCCCCCCCAAACGAAGGACAATAAGGCTAACCTTGGCCAGTTGAGACTTTATTGTCTAAGTGGTGATAAGTAGAGAGTAGCTCTGCAATAGACTGGTTACTCCCTTTATCATCCACTATATGGTTACTTCCCTGTGGGGATGTAAACCACCCTGTTTGAAGTTTTTTAGCTAAGCAGCAATGTGAAGATGTATTTTCAGAGTTTCTATCAGTACGTTTTAGTTTAGAGCAGTGTGAATTGTCCACTGAACCTATTTGTAGTGATGGAAATGCCAGACAGGGATGCTGTCTCAGTAAAGCCATAGCTGGGCAAAAACTTTGTCCATATGGCTGCAAGAGAGAACAGGGATGCTGTTTCTCTTGAGTTGGAGCAGGGCAGGGATGCTGTCCTATGAGCTCCACACTAGGGCAGGGATGCTGTCCTAAGTGTTGTGAGGCAGTGCAGAGTTTCTGCACTAAAGTTTCTCTGGGAGGGTTGGAGGGATGCTCCATGTTAACTAAAATGGTGCTCTTTTTGTCACCAATGTTAGTTATCCCACAGAGAGGTACTTCTACCTCAGGGAGTACAGTTTTGCCAACTGATGATTCCCTTGGAACAGGTGCCACCCCAGGAGAGGTTTCTCCCACCACAGGAATGGTATCCTGAATGGTAGGGTGGTTAGGGCATACTGTGATACCCTTTTTACCTGTTGATGGAGAGGGATCCTGAGTTTTCAGGCCTTCTCTCCTTTGCTTTTTCATTTCAGTAGAAATGAGAGGGAACAATTCCTCAGGGATGCCCAGCATGGCTGCATGGGCATAAAACTCTACATCAGCCCAACCTGAGGCCTCTAGGTCATTACCTAAGAGACAGTCTACAGGTAAGCTAGGTGATACCACCACCTGCTTAGGGCCAGTAACTCCACCCCAACTCAACTGAATTATAGCTAAGGGAAGAAACTTAGTGGAGTTATGGACATCAATAATCTTATACTGTTGTCCAATGATGTGTTGATCAGGGTGCACTAGGTTTTCAGTCACCAAAGTGATACTGGCACCTGTGTCCCTGTAGGCTAGAGCCTCAACACCATTTATTGTTACTGTCTGCCTGTACTTATCCATTGTAAGGGGACAAGCAGCCAGTGTGGCAAGGCCAATGCCACTAGGTGTGACAGAAACTGTCTTGGGACTGACTACCCCAGTTTCTACTATGGACCCATAAGTGAACCCAACTACACCCTTAACTTGACTGTTGCCAGCAGTCCCACCACTAGTACCACTACTGCTAGGGGCACTAGAGCTTGATGTATTAGTGGTGGTAGGCTCAGGGGGTTTACCTGGACAGGACTTATCCCCTGGCCTATGGCCTCTATTTTTACACACAAAGCACCAAGGCTTTTTAACTTGTGTAGGTTGAGAAGAAGAGGAAGAATTTGTTTTATCTTCACCCCCTGAAGAGTGTTTAAGATTTGAAGTGGAATCTTTGGTTTTACCCTTATCCCCATGCTTATCTTGAGATTTTTCACCATCTTTCTTCTTAGTGTTCTCTTTGTCACCCCCTGTATGAACTTTTCTGTTCACCCTTGTTCTGACCCATTTGTCTGCCTTCTTTCCCAATTCTTGGGGAGAGGTCAGATCAGAGTCCACCAAGTACTGGTGCAACAAATCAGACACACAATTATTAAGAATATGCTCTCTCAGGATCAAGTTATACAGGCTGTCATAATCAGTAACTTTACTGCCATGTAACCACCCCTCCAAGGCCTTCACTGAATGGTCAATGAAATCAAGCCAGTCTTGTGAAGACTCCTTTTTGGTCTCTCTGAACTTTATCCTGTATTGTTCAGTGGTTAAGCCATAACCATCCAGGAGTGCATTCTTAAGTACTGTAAAATTATTGGCATCACTTTCTTTCACAGTAAGGAGCCTATCCCTACCTTTTCCACTAAATGATAGCCATAGGATAGCAGCCCACTGTCTTTGAGGGACATCCTGTACAACACAGGCCCTCTCAAGTGCAGCAAACCACTTGTTAATGTCATCCCCCTCCTTATAAGGGGGAACTATCTTGTGCAGATTCCTGGAATCATGCTCTTTTGCAGGGTGACTATGGGGAATACTGCTGCTGCCACCATGGGTTTCTAAACCCAACTTCTGTCTTTCCCTCTCTATTTCTAAAGACTGTCTATCCAAATCCAGCTGTTGCTTTTTAAGCTTCAGTCTGGTTTGTTCCACCCTCAACTTATTGAGTTCCCTTTCTAACAATCTGTCATCATGGTTGGTGGGAGGGACATTTCTAGATACAGAGGTATGATGGGAATGAACAGAAGGAGACCTGTCCCTTACAGAGGCCACCCTAACAGCTTGGCTGACACTGTAATGTGAGAGCACATCATCTTGATGATGTGACTCCACCCCAGTACCAACTATGCTAGACTGTCTTGTAATGGGCAGGCTAAGAAGTTTCTTTCCTGAACCTTTTCCTGGGGGAGTCCCTGGATCAGATTGTGAACCATTAGCTACTTTTTCAACAGATGGGGCACTTTTAGCCTTATCTTGTTCTCTAAGCATGTTAAGTAACAGTTCCAAGGAAGGATTCTTCCCTACACTCAAACCTCTCTCTATGCAGAGACTCCTTGCTCCTTTCCAGCTAAGGTGATCATATGCAATCTTAGACAGGTCAACATTTTGGCCTGTGCCAGACATTTTAGAGAGAGTTAAAGTGATAGAAAAAGAGAAAAAAGTTTGTCAGAGCTTTTAGAAAGACAGAGAAAAAAACTTTTTAAACTTTTTAGAACTTTTTAGAAAGTTTAGAAGTACTTTACAGCACTTAGAAAAGAGTGAAAAGAGGAAATGCAAAACTTTTTGGCTGTGTGTATATACACTGACCTTGTTTTGTATATTTTTCTCTTATGAAAAGTACAATGACAAGAGTGGTAAGTAGTCTCAAAGCACTTATCCCACCGCTGCACAACCAATATAGGAGGCTGGACTGGCTTGTAGTGAGTACCAAGGGGTACTTGCACCTTGCACCAGGCCCAGTTATCCCTTATTAGTGTATAGGGTGTCTAGCAGCTTAGGCTGATAGATAATGGTACCTTAGCAGAGCAGCTTAGGCTGAACTAGGAGACGTGTGAAGCTACTACAGTACCACTTAGTGTCATATGCACAATATCATAAGAAAACACAATACACAGTTATACTAAAAATAAAGGTACTTTATTTTTATGACAATATGCCAAAGTATCTCAGAGTGTACCCTCAGTGAGAGGATAGGAAATATACACAAGATATATATACACAATAGTAAAAATATTCAGTATAGTCTTAGAAAACAGTGCAAACAATGTATAGTTACAATAGGATTCAATGGGGACACATAGGGATAGGGGCAACACAAACCATATACTCCAAAAGTGGAATGCGAACCACGAATGGACCCCAAACCTATGTGACCTTGTAGAGGGTCGCTGGGACAATTAGAAAATAGTGAGAGTTAGAAAAATAACCCTCCCCAAGACCCTGAAAAGTGAGTGCAAAGTGCACTAAAGTTCCCCTAAGGACAAAGAAGTCGTGTTAGAGGAATAATGCAGGAAAGACACAAACCAACAATGCAACAACTGTGGATTTCCAATCTAGGGTACCTGTGGAACAAGGGGACCAAGTCCAAAAGTCACAAGCAAGTCGGAGATGGGCAGATGCCCAGGAAATGCCAGCTGCGGGTGGAAAGAAGCTTCTACTGGACAGAAGAAGCTGAGGTTTCTGCAGGAACGAAAAGGGCTAGAGACTTCCCCTTTGGTGGACGGATCCCTCTTGCCGTGGAGAGTCGTGCAGAAGTGTTTTCCCGCCGAAAGAACGCCAACAAGCCTTGCTAGCTGCAAATAGTGCGGTTAGCGTTTTTGGACGCTGCTGTGGCCCTGGAGGGACCAGGAGGTCGCAAATTGGACCAGGAGAGAGAGGGGACGTCGAGCAAGACAAGGAGCCCTCTCAGCAGCAGGTAGCTCCCGGAGAAATGCCAGAAACAGACACTACAAGGATGCGTGAAACGGTGCTCACCCGAAGTCGCACAAAGGAGTCCCACGTCGCCGGAGACCAACCCAGAAAGTCGTGCAATGCAGGTTAGAGTGCCGTGGACCCAGGCTGGGCTGTGCACAAAGGATTTCCGCCGGAAGTGCACGGGGGCCGGAGTAGCTGCAAAAGTCGCGGTTCCCAGCAATGCAGCCCAGCGAGGTGAGGCAAGGACTTACCTCCACCAAACTTGGACTGAAGAGTCACTGGACTGTGGGGATCACTTGGACAGAGTCGCTGGATTCGAGGGACCTCGCTCGTCGTGCTGAGGGGAGACCCAAGGGACCGGTAATGCAGCTTTTTGGTGCCTGCGGTTGCAGGGGGAAGATTCCGTCGACCCACGGGAGATTTCTTCGGAGCTTCTGGTGCAGAGAGGAGGCAGACTACCCCCACAGCATGCACAGACAGGAAAACAGTCGAGAAGGCGGCAGGATCAGCGTTACAGAGTTGCAGTAGTCGTCTTAGCTACTTTGTTGCAGGTTTGCAGGCTTCCAGCGCGGTCAGCAGTCGATTCCTTATCAGAAGGTGAAGAGAGAGATGCAGAGGAACTCAGCTGAGCTCTTGCATTCGTTATCTAAAGTTTCCCCAGAGACAGAGACCCTAAATAGCGAGAAAAGAGGGTTTGGCTACCTAGGAGAGAGGATAGGCTAGCAACACCTGAAGGAGCCTATCACAAGGAGTCTCTGACGTCACCTGGTGGCACTGGCCACTCAGAGCAGTCCAGTGTGCCAGCAGCACCTCTGTTTCCAAGATGGCAGAGGTCTGGAGCACACTGGAGGAGCTCTGGACACCTCCCAGGGGAGGTGCAGGTCAGGGGAGTGGTCACTCCCCTTTCCTTTGTCCAGTTTCGCGCCAGAGCAGGGGCTAAGGGGTCCCTGAACCGGTGTAGACTGGCTTATGCAGAATTGGGCACATCTGTGCCCAAGAAAGCATTTCCAGAGGCTGGGGGAAGCTACTCCTCCCCTGCCTTCACACCATTTTCCAAAGGGAGAGGGTGTCACACCCTCTCTCAGAGGAAGTTCTTTGTTCTGCCATCCTGGGCCAGGCCTGGCTGGACCCCAGGAGGGCAGATGCCTGTCTGAGGGGTTGGCAGCAGCAGCAGCTGCAGTGAAACCCCAGGAAGGGCAGTTTGGCAGTACCAGGGTCTGTGCTACAGACCACTGGGATCATGGGATTGTGCCAACTATGCCAGGATGGTATAGAGGGGGCAATTCCATGATCATAGACATGTTACATGGCCATATTCGGAGTTACCATTGTGAAGCTACATATAGGTAGTGACCTATATGTAGTGCACGCGTGTAATGGTGTCCCCGCACTCACAAAGTTCAGGGAATTGGCTCTGAACTATGTGGGGGCACCTTGGCTAGTGCCAGGGTGCCCTCACACTAAGTAACTTTGCACCTAACCTTTACCAGGTAAAGGTTAGACATATAGGTGACTTATAAGTTACTTAAGTGCAGTGTAAAATGGCTGTGAAATAACGTGGATGTTATTTCACTCAGGCTGCAGTGGCAGGCCTGTGTAAGAATTGTCAGAGCTCCCTATGGGTGGCAAAAGAAATGCTGCAGCCCATAGGGATCTCCTGGAACCCCAATACCCTGGGTACCTCAGTACCATATACTAGGGAATTATAAGGGTGTTCCAGTAAGCCAATGTAAATTGGTAAAATTGGTCACTAGCCTGTTAGTGACAATTTGTCAGAAATGAGAGAGCATAACCACTGAGGTTCTGGTTAGCAGAGCCTCAGTGAGACAGTTAGGCACCACACAGGGAACACATACATATAGGCCACAAACTTATGAGCACTGGGGTCCTGACTAGCAGGGTCCCAGTGACACATAACAAACATACTGAAAACATAGGGTTTTCACTATGAGCACTGGGCCCTGGCTAGCAGGATCCCAGTGAGACAGGAAAAACACCCTGACATACGCTCACAAACAGGCCAAAAGTGGGGGTAACAAGGCTAGAAAGAGGCTACTTTCTCACACAATGGCCATATTCGGAGTTACCATTGTGAAGCTACATATAGGTAGTCACCTATATGTAGTGCACGCGTGTAATGGTGTCCCCGCACTCACAAAGTCCAGGGAATTGGCCCTGAACAATGTGGGGGCACCTTGGCTAGTGCCAGGGTGCCCTCACACTAAGTAACTTTGCACCTAACCTTTACCAGGTAAAGGTTAGACATATAGGTGACTTATAAGTTACTTAAGTGCAGTGTAAAATGGCTGTGAAATAACGTGAACGTTATTTCACTCAGGCTGCAGTGGCAGGCCTGTGTAAGAATTGTCAGAGCTCCCTATGGGTGGCAAAAGAAATGCTGCAGCCCATAGGGATCTCCTGGAACCCCAATACCCTGGGTACCTCAGTACCATATACTAGGGAATTATAAGGGTGTTCCAGTAAGTCAATGTAAATTGGTAAAATTGGTCACTAGCCTGTTAGTGACAATTTGGAAAGAAATGAGAGAGCATAACCACTGAGGTTCTGATTAGCAGAGCCTCAGTGAGACAGTTAGTTACTACACAGGTAACACATTCAGGCACACTTATGAGGACTGGGGCCCTGGTGAACAGGATGATGGACAGCTTTCCAAAACGACCCCACTGCGTTTACCGCCGTTTCCGGTGGTGCGTTTGTTGATGCGCAGAAGCACGAGGACACCTCCACAAAGACGCACTAGTAACAATAACATTGCCAAAGGCACACAAGGTTGCTGGAGACGTTTTACCCCGTGGCCCATCACGTACCCCTAGTGTACAATATAAACAGGGTATATAAAACATGCTAGGTAACGCGTACTGACATACTCGTAGAAAATACTCCGGTTGTGTAGGCCACGATGCTCATTTTACAGAAACTAAACCTCAAAGGAAGCACTTACCAATATAAACGTAGCAGGTGCCGCAGTCGAAGCTCAGCTTCTGGAAAGGACAAGCCACCCTGGCTCTTGGGCTTGGCAAGGATGTAGCACGGCTGTGCGCTCAGAGATCCCATAGCAGAGGAAGATCTGGAGTCCTTCCTGGAGGTGAACTGATGGTGTGCTGGAGCGTGGTCTGTGTCTGACTGTGACGCGCGGGTTCTATCTTCCTCTCCTGGAAACACAGAGTAGAAGGTTCTCCCTTTATGAAGCACCTGTAAGCTCCGCCCGCTGAGCCACGCCCCGTCCACCCTCGAAGTAGGTAAGGAATTCCCGCCTCTTGCCAGGATGACGGACAGCTTTCCAAAACGACCCCACTGCGTTTACCGCCGATTCCGGTGGTGCGTTGTTGATGCACAGAAGCACGAGGACATCTCCACAGAGACACACTAGTAACAATAACATTGCCAAAGGCACACAAGGTTGCTGGAGACGTTTACCCCGTGGCCCATCAGGTACCCCTAGTGTACAATATAAACGGGGCGTATAAAACATGCTAGGTAACGCTTACTGACATACTCGTAGAAAATACTCCGGTTGGTTCGGTCACGATGCTCATTTTTACAGAAACTAAACCTCAACAGGAAACACTTACCAATATAAACGTAGCAGGTGCCCCAGTTGAAGCTCAGCTTCTGGAAAGGACAAGCCACCCTAACTCTCGGGCTTGGCAAAGATAAAGCAAGGCTGTGCGCTCAGAGATCCCATAGCAAAAAAAGATCCATAATCCTTCCTGGAGGTGAACTGATGATGTACTGGAGCGTAATCTGTATCTGACTGTGACGCGCGGGTTCTATCTTCCTCTCCTGGAGGCACAGAGTAGAAGGTTCTCCCTTTATGAAGCACCTGTAAGCTCCGCCCGCTGAGCCACGCCCGTCCACCCTCGAAGTAGGTAAAGGAATTCCCGCCTCTTACCAGGATGATGGACAGCTTTCCAAAACGACCCCACTACGTTTACCGCCGTTTCCGGTGGTGCGTTGTTGATGCGCAGAAGCATGAGGACATCTCCACAAAGACGCACTAGTAACAATAACATTGCCAAAGGCACACAAGGTTGCTGGAGACGTTTACCCCGTGGCCCATCACGTACCCCTAGTGTACAATATAAACAGGGTGTGTAAAACATGCTAGGTAACGCTTACTGACATACCAGGAGGCTGGACTGGCTTGTAGTGAGTACCAAGGGGTACTTGCACCTTGCACCAGGCCCAGTTATCCCTTATTAGTGTATAGGGTGTCTAGCAGCTTAGGCTGATAGATAATGGTAGCTTAGCAGAGCAGCTTAGGCTGAACTAGGAGACGTGTGAAGCTACTACAGTACCACTTAGTGTCATATGCACAATATCATAAGAAAACACAATACACAGTTATACTAAAAATAAAGGTACTTTATTTTTATGACAATATGCCAAAGTATCTTAGAGTGTACCCTCAGTGAGAGGATAGGAAATATACACAAGATATATATACACAATAGCAAAAATATGCAGTATAGTCTTAGAAAACAGTGCAAACAATGTATAGTTACAATAGGATGCAATGGGGAAACAAAGGGATAGGGGCAACACAAACCATATACTCCAAAAGTGGAATGCGAACCACGAATGGACCCCAAACCTATGTGACCTTGTAGAGGGTCGCTGGGACTATTAGAAAATAGTGAGAGTTAGAAAAATAACCCTCCCCAAGACCCTGAAAAGTGAGTGCAAAGTGCACTAAAGTTCCCCTAAGGACAAAGTAGTCGTGTTAGAGGAATAATGCAGGAAAGACACAAACCAGCAATGCAACAACTGTGGATTTCCAATCTAGGGTACCTGTGGAACAAGGGGACCAAGTCCAAAAGTCACAAGCAAGTCGGAGATGGGCAGATGCCCAGGAAATGCCAGCTGCGGGTGCAAAGAAGCTTCAACTGGACAGAAGAAGCTGAGGTTTCTGCAGGAACAAAAAGGGCTAGAGACTTCCCCTTTGGTGGACGGATCCCACTCGCCTTGGAGAGTCGTGCAGAAGTGTTTTCCCACCGAAAGGACGCCAACAAGCCTTGCTAGGCGCAAATCGTGGCTTTAGCGTTTTTGGACGCTGCTGGGGCCCTGGAGGGACCAGGAGGTCGCAAATTGGACGTGAAGAGAGAGGGGACGTCGAGCAAGACAAAGAGCCCTCACTGAAGCAGGTAGCACCCAGAGAAGTGCCAGAAACAGGCACTACGAGGATGCGTGAAACGGTGCTCGCCGAAGTTGCACAAAGGAGTCCCACGTCGCCGGAGACCAACTTAGAAAGTCGTGCAATGCAGGTTAGAGTGCCGTGGACCCAGGCTTGGCTGTGCACAAAGGATTTCCGCCGGAAGTGCACAGGGGCCGGAGTAGCTGCAAAGTCGCGGTTCCCAGCAATGCAGCCCAGCGAGGTGAGGCAAGGACTTACCTCCACCAAACTTGGGCTGAAGAGTCACTGGACTGTGGGGGTCACTTGGACAGAGTCGCTGGATTCGAGGGACCTCGCTCGTCGTGCTGAGAGGAGACCCAAGGGACCGGTAATGCAGCTTTTTGGTGCCTGCGGTTGCAGGGGGAAGATTCCGTCGACCCACGGGAGATTTCTTCGGAGCTTCTGGTGCAGAGAGGAGGCAGGCTACCCCCACAGCATGCACAAGCAGGAAAACAGTCGAGAAGGCGGCAGGATCAGCGTTACAGAGTTGCAGTAGTCGTCTTTGCTACTATGTTGCAGGTTTGCAGGCTTCCAGCGCGGTCAGCAGTCGATTCCTTATCAGAAGGTGAAGAGAGAGATGCAGAGGAACTCGGATGAGCTCTTGCATTCGTTATCTGAAGTTTCCCCAGAGACAGAGACCCTAAATAGCCAGAAAAGAGGGTTTGGCTACCTAGGAGAGAGGATAGGCTACTAACACCTGAAGGAGCCTATCAGCAGGAGTCTCTGACGTCACCTGGTGGCACTGGCCACTCAGAGCAGTCCAGTGTGCCAGCAGCACCTCTGTTTCCAAGATGGCAGAGGTCTGGAGCACACTGGAGGAGCTCTGGACACCTCCCAGGGGAGGTGCAGGTCAGGGGAGTGGACACTCCCCTTTCCTTTGTCCAGTTTCGCGCCAGAGCAGGGGCTAAGGGGTCCCTGAACCGGTGTAGACTGGCTTATGCAGAATTGGGCACATCTGTGCCCAAGAAAGCATTTCCAGAGGCTAGGGGAGGCTACTCCTCCCCTGCCTTCACACCATTTTCCAAAGGGAGAGGGTGTCACACCCTCTCTCAGAGGAAGTTCTTTGTTCTGCCATCCTGGGCCAGGCCTGGCTGGACCCCAGGAGGGCAGCTGCCTGTCTGAGGGGTTGGCAGCAGCAGCAGCTGCAGTGAAACCCCAGGAAGGGCAGTTTGGCAGTACCAGGATCTGTGCTACAGACCCCTGGGATCATGGGATTGTGCCAACTATGCCAGGATGGCATAGAGGGGGCAATTCCATGATCATAGACATCTTTCATGGCCATATTCGGAGTTACCATTGTGAAGCTACATATAGGTAGTGACCTATATGTAGTGCACGCGTGTAATGGTGTCCCCGCACTCACAAAGTTCAGGGAATTGGCTCTGAACAATGTGGGGGCACCTTGGCTAGTGCCAGGGTGCCCTCACACTAAGTAACTTTGCACCTAACCTTTACCAGGTAAAGGTTAGACATATAGGTGACTTATCAGTTACTTAAGTGCAGTGTAAAATGGCTGTGAAATAACGTGGACGTTATTTCACTCAGGCTGCAGTGGCAGGCCTGTGTAAGAATTGTCAGAGCTCCCTATGGGTGGCAAAAGATATGCTGCAGCCCATAGGGATCTCCTGGAACCCCAATACCCTGGGTACCTCAGTACCATATACTAGGGAATTATAAGGGTGTTCCAGTAAGTCAATGTAAATTGGTAAAATTGGTCACTAGCCTGTTAGTGACAATTTGAAAGTAATGAGAGAGCATAACCACTGAGGTTCTGGTTAGCAGAGCCTCTATGAGACAGTTAGGCACCACACAGGGAACATATACATGCACACCTATGAGCACTGGGGCCCTGTGTGACAGGGTCCCAGTGACACATACATATAGGCCACAAACCTATGAGCACTGGGGTCCTGACCAGCAGGACCCCAGTGACACATAACAACCATACTGAAAACATAGTGTTTTCACTATGAGCACTGAGGCCTGGCTATCAGGATCCCAGTGAGACAGTGAAAACAGTGACAAACACCCTGACATACACTCACAAACAGGCCAAAAGTGGAGGTAACAAGGCTAGAAAGAGGCTACCTTCTCACACAACCCCTCCCCAAACGAAGGACAATAAGGCTAACCTTGGCCAGTTGAGACTTTATTGTCTAAGTGGTGATAAGTAGAGAGTAGCTCTGCAATAGACTGGTTACTCCCTTTATCATCCACTATATGGTTACTTCCCTGTGGGGATGTAAACCACCCTGTTTGAAGTTTTTTAGCTAAGCAACAATGTGAAGATGTATTTTCAGAGTTTCTATCAGTAAGTTTTAGTTTAGAGCAGTGGGAATTGTCCACTGAACCTATTTGTAGTGATGGAAATGCCAGACAGGGATGCTGTCTCAGAAAAGCCATAGCTGGGCAAAAACTTTGTCCATCTGGCTGGAAGAGAGAACAGGGATGCTGTTTCTCTTGGGTTGGAGCAGGGCAGGGATGCTGTCCTATGAGCTCCACACTAGGGCAGGGATGCTGTCCTAAGTGTTGTGAGGTAGTGCAGGGTTTCTGCACTAAAGTTTCTCTGGGAGGGTTGGAGGAATGCTCCATGTTAACTAAAATGGTGCTGTTTTTCTCACCAATGTTAGTTATCCCACAGAGAGGTACTTCCACCTCAGGGAGTCCAGCTTTGTCAGCTGATGATTCCCTTGGAACAGGTGCCACCCCAGGAGAGGTTTCTCCCACCACAGGAATGCTATCCTGAATGGCAGGGTGGTTAGGGGATACTGTGATACCCTTTTTACCTGTTGATGGAGAGGGATCCTGAGTTTTCAGGCCTTCTCTCCTTTGCTTTTTCATTTCACTAGAAATGAGAGGGAACAATTCCTCAGGGATGCCCAGCATGGCTGCATGGGCATAAAACTCTACATCAGCCCAACCTGAGGCCTCTAGGTCATTACCTAAGAGACAGTCTACAGGTAAGCTAGGTGATACCACCACCTGCTTAGGGCCAGTAACTCCACCCCAACTAAACTGAATTATAGCTAAGGGAAGAACCTTAGTGGAGTTATGGACATCAATAATCTTATACTGTTGTCCAATGATGTGTTGTTCAGGAGGCACTAGGTTTTCAGTCACCAAAGTGAAACTGGCACCTGTGTCCCTGTAGGCCAAGGCCTCAACACCATTTATTGAAACTGTCTGCCTGTACTTATCCATTGTAAGGGGACAAGCAGCCAGTGTGGCAAGGCCAGTGCCACTAGGTGTGACAGAAACTGTCTTGGGACTGATTACATCAGTTTCCACTATGGACCCATAAGTGAACCCAACTACACCCTTTGCTTGACTGTTGCCAGCAGTCCCACCACTAGTACCACTACTGCTAGGGGCACTAGAGCTTGATGTATTAGTGGTGGTAGGCTCAGGGGGTTTACCTGGACAGGACTTATCCCCTGGCCTATGGCCTCTATTTTTACACACAAAGCACCAAGGCTTTTTAATGTGTGCAGGTTGGGAAGAAGAGGAAGAATTTGTTTTATCCCCACCCTCTGAAGAGTGTTTAAGATTTGAAGTGGGATCTTTGGTTTTACCCTTATCCCCATGCTTATCTTGAGATTTTTCACCATCTTTCTTCTTATTGCCATCTTTGTCACCCCCTGTATGAACTTTTCTGTTCACCCTTGTTCTGACCCATTTATCTGCCTTCTTTCCCAATTCTTGGGGAGAGGTCAGATCAGAGTCTACCAGGTACTGGTGCAACAAATCAGACACACAATTATTAAGTATATGCTCTCTCAGGATTGTGTTATACAGGCTTTCATAATCAGTAACTTTACTGCCATGTAACCACCCCTCCAAGGCCTTCACTGAATGGTCAATGAAATCAACCCAGTCTTGTGAAGACTCCTTTTTGGTCTCTCTGAACTTTATCCTGTACTGTTCAGTGGTTAAGCCATAACCATCCAGGAGTGCATTCTTAAGAACTTGGAAATTATTAGCATCATTTTCTTTCACAGTAAGGAGCCTATCCCTACCTTTTCCACTAAATGATAGCCATAGGATAGCAGCCCACTGCCTTTGAGGGACATCCTGTACAACACAGGCCCTCTCAAGTGCAGCAAACCACTTGTTAATGTCATCCCCCTCCTTATAAGGGGGAACTATCTTGTGCAGATTCCTGGAATCATGCTCTTTTGCAGGATGACTATGGGGAATACTGCTGCTGCCACCATGGGTATCTAAACCCAACTTCTGTCTTTCCTTCTCTAATTCAAAAGACTGTCTATCCAAATCCAGCTGTTGCTTCTTAAGCTTCAGTCTGGTTTGTTCCACCCTCAACTTATTGAGTTCCCTCTCTAACATTCTGTCATCAGGGTTGGTGGGAGGGACATTTCTAGAAACAGAGCTATGATGGGAATGAACAGAAGGAGACCTGTCCCTTACAGAAGCCAACTTAACAGCTTGGTTTACAGAAACATTACTACCAGTATGGTGAGAATAAATGCTTTTGCTATGATGTGAGACAACACTATTTCTATGGTGTGGCTCATCATCATTACCATCTATGCTAGATTGTCTAGTAATGGGTAGGCTAGGAAGTTTCTTTCCTGAATCTTTTCCTGGGGGAGTCCCTGAATCTGATTGGGAACTATTAGGTACTTTTTCAACAGATGGGGCACCTATGGCCTTATCCTGTTCTCTAAGCATGTTAATTAATAGTTCTAAGGCAGGATTCTTCCCTACACTCAAACCTCTCTCTATACAGAGACTCCTTGCTCTTTTCCAGCTAAGGTTGTCATATGCAAGTTTGGACAGATCAACACTTTGGCCTGTGCCAGACATTTTTTAGAGAGAGTTAAAGTGATAGAGAAAGAGACAAAAGTTTTCAGAACATTTTGGAAAGACAGAAAAAAACTTTTTAAACTTTTTAAGAACTTTTTGAAAGTTTAGGAGTACTTTTCAGCACTTAGAAAAGAGTGAAAAGAGGAAATGCAAAACTTTTTGGCTATGTGTATATACACTGACCTTGTTTTGTATATTTTTCTCTTATGAAAAGTACAATGACAAGAGTGGTAAGTAGTCTCAAGCACTTATCCCACCACTGCACAACCAATGTAGGAGGCTGGACTGGCTTGTAGTGAGTACCAAGGGGTACTTGCACCTTGCACCAGGCCCAGTTATCCCTTATTAGTGTATAGGGTGTCTAGCAGCTTAGGCTGATAGATAATGGTAGCTTAGCAGAGCAGCTTAGGCTGAACTAGGAGACGTGTGAAGCTACTACAGTACCACTTAGTGTCATATGCACAATATCATAAGAAAACACAATACACAGTTATACTAAAAATAAAGGTACTTTATTTTTATGACAATATGCCAAAGTATCTTAGAGTGTACCCTCAGTGAGAGGATAGGAAATATACACAAGATATATATACACAATAGCAAAAATATGCAGTATAGTCTTAGAAAACAGTGCAAACAATGTATAGTTACAATAGGATGCAATGGGGAAACATAGGGATAGGGGCAACACAAACCATATACTCCAAAAGTGGAATGCGAACCACGAATGGACCCCAAACCTATGTGACCTTGTAGAGGGTCGCTGGGACTATTAGAGAATAGTGAGAGTTAGCAAAATAACCCTCCCCAAGACCCTGAAAAGTGAGTGCAAAGTGCACTAAAGTTCCCCTAAGGACAAAATAGTCGTGTTAGAGGAATAATGCAGGAAAGACACAAACCAGCAATGCAACAACTGTGGATTTCCAATCTAGGGTACCTGTGAAACAAGGGGACCAAGTCCAAAAGTCACAAGCAAGTCGGAGATGGGCAGATGCCCAGGAAATGCCAGCTGCGGGTGCAAAGAAGCTTCGACTGGACAGAAGAAGCTGAGGTTTCTGCAGGAACGAAAAGGGCTAGAGACTTCCCCTTTGGTGGACGGATCCCCCTCGCCTTGGAGAGTCGTGCAGAAGTGTTTTCCCGCCGGAAGGACGCCAACAAGCCTTGCTACACGCAAATCGTGCGTTTGGCGTTTTTGGACGCTGCTGGGGCCCAGGAGGGACCAGGAGGTCGCAAATTGGACCTGCAGAGAGAGGGGACGTCGAGCAAGACAAAGAGCCCTCACTGAAGCAGGTAGCACCCGGAAAAGTGCCAGAAACAAGCACTATGAGGATGCGTGAAACGGTGCTCGCCGAAGTTGCACAAAGGAGTCCCACGTCGCCGGAGACCAACTTAGAAAGTCGTGCAATGCAGGTTAGAGTGCCGTGGACCCAGGCTTGGCTGTGCACAAAGGATTTCCGCCGGAAGTGCACAGGGGCCGGAGTAGCTGCAAAGTCGCGGTTCCCAGCAATGCAGCCCAGCGAGGTGAGGCAAGGACTTACCTCCACCAAACTTGGGCTGAAGAGTCACTGGACTGTGGGGGTCACTTGGACAGCGTCGCTGGATTCGAGGGACCTCGCTCGTCGTTCTGAGAGGAGACCCAAGGGACCGGTAATGCAGCTTTTTGGTGCCTGCGGTTGCAGGGGGAAGATTCCGTCGACCCACGGGAGATTTCTTCGGAGCTTCTGGTGCAGAGAGGAGGCAGGCTACCCCCACAGCATGCACAAGCAGGAAAACAGTCGAGAAGGCGGCAGGATCAGCGTTACAGAGTTGCAGTAGTCGTCTTTGCTACTATGTTGCAGGTTTGCAGGCTTCCAGCGCGGTCAGCGGTCGTTTCCTTATCAGAAGGTGAAGAGAGAGATGCAGAGGAACTCGGCTGAGCTCATGCATTCGTTATCTAAAGTTTCCCCAGAGACAGAGACCCTAAATAGCCAGAAAAGAGGGTTTGGCTACCTAGGAGAGAGGATAGGCTACTAACACCTGAAGGAGCCTATCAGCAGGAGTCTCTGACGTCACCTGGTGGCACTGGCCACTCAGAGCAGTCCAGTGTGCCAGCAGCACCTCTGTTTCCAAGATGGCAGAGGTCTGGAGCACACTGGAGGAGCTCTGGACACCTCACAGGGGAGGTGCAGGTCAGGGGAGTGGTCACTCCCCTTTCCTTTGTCCAGTTTCGCGCCAGAGCAGGGGCTAAGGGGTCCCTGAACCGGTGTAGACTGGCTTATGCAGAATTGGGCACATCTGTGCCCAAGAAAGCATTTCCAGAGGCTGGGGGAGGCTACTCCTCCCCTGCCTTCACACCATTTTCCAAAGGGAGAGGGTGTCACACCCTCTCTCAGAGGAAGTTCTTTGTTCTGCCATCCTGGGCCAGGCCTGGCTGGACCCCAGGAGGGCAGATGCCTGTCTGAGGGGTTGGCAGCAGCAGCAGCTGCAGTGAAACCCCAGGAAGGGCAGTTTGGCAGTACCAGGGTCTGTGCTACAGACCACTGGGATCATGGGATTGTGCCAACTATGCCAGGATGGCATAGAGGGGGCAATTCCATGATCATAGACATGTTACATGGCCATATTCGGAGTTACCATGGTGAAGCTACATATAGGTAGTGACCTATATGTAGTGCACACGTGTAATGGTGTCCCCGCACTCACAAAGTTCAGTGAATTGGCTCTGAACAATGTGGGGGCACCTTGGCTAGTGCCAGGGTGCCCACACACTAATTAACTTTGCACCTAACCTTTACCAGGTAAAGGTTAGACATATAGGTGACTTATAAGTTACTTAAGTGCAGTGTAAAATGGCAGTGAAATAACGTGGACGTTATTTCACTCAGGCTGCAGTGGCAGGCCTGTGTAAGAATTGTCAGAGCTCCCTATGGGTGGCAAAAGAAATGCTGCAGCCCATAGGGATCTCCTGGAACCCCAATACCCTGGGTACCTCAGTACCATATACTAGGGAATTATAAGGGTGTTCCAGTAAGCCAATGTAAATTGGTAAAATTGGTCACTAGCCTGTTAGTGACAATTTGAAAGTAATGAGAGAGCATAACCACTGAGGTTCTGGTTAGCAGAGCCTCAGTGAGACAGTTAGGCACCACACAGGGAACATATACATGCACACCTATGAGCACTGGGGCCCTGTGTGACAGGGTCCCAGTGACACATACATATAGGCCACAACCCTATGAGCACTGGGGTCCTGACTAGCAGGATCCCAGTGACACATAACAAACATACTGAAAACATAGTGTTTTCACTATGAGCACTGAGGCCTGGCCATCAGGATCCCAGTGAGACAGTGAAAACAGTGACAAACACCCTGACATACACTCACAAACAGGCCAAAAGTGGGGGTAACAAGGCTAGAAAGAGGCTACCTTCTCACAAGGCTTTCATAATCAGTAACTTTACTGCCATGTAACCACCCCTCCAAGGCCTTCACTGAATGGTCAATGAAATCAACCCAGTCTTGTGAAGACTCCTTTTTGGTCTCTCTGAACTTTATCCTGTATTGTTCAGTGGTTAAGCCATAACCATCCAGGAGTGCATTCTTAAGAACTGTAAAATTATTGGCATCATTTTCTTTCACAGTAAGGAGCCTATCCCTACCTTTTCCACTAAATGATAGCCATAGGATAGCAGCCCACTGCCTTTGAGGGACATCCTGTACAACACAGGCCTCTCAAGTGCAGCAAACCACTTGTTAATGTCATCCCCCTCCTTATAAGGGGGAACTATCTTGTGCAGATTCCTGGAATCATGCTCTTTTGCAGGATGACTATGGGGAATACTGCTGCTGCCACCATGGGTATCTAAACCCAACTTCTGTCTTTCCTTCTCTAATTCAAAAGACTGTCTATCCAAATCCAGCTGTTGCTTTTTAAGCTTCAGTCTGGTTTGTTCCACCCTCAACTTATTGAGTTCCCTCTCTAACATTCTGTCATCAGGGTTGGTGGGAGGGACATTCCTAGAAACAGAGCTATGATGGGAATGAACAGAAGGAGACCTGTCCCTTACAGAAGCCACCCTAACAGCTTGGTTTACAGAAACATTACTACCAGTATGGTGAGAATAAATGCTTTTGCTATGATGTGAGACAACACTATTTATATGGTGTGGCTCATCATCATTACCATCTATGCTAGATTGTCTAGTAATGGGCAGGCTAGGAAGTTTCTTTCCTGAATCTTTTCCTGGGGGAGTCCCTGAATCTGATTGGGAACTATTAGGTACTTTTTCAACAGATGGGGCACCTATGGCCTTATCCTGTTCTCTAAGCATGTTAAGTAACAGTTCCAAGGAAGGATTTTTCCCTACACTCAAACCTCTCTCTATACAGAGACTCCTTGCTCTTTTCCAGCTAAGGTTGTCATATGCAAGTTTGGACAGATCAACACTTTGGCCTTTGCCAGACATTTTTTAGAGAGAGTTAAAGTGATAGAAAAAGAGAAAAAAGTTTTCAGAACTTTTTGGAAAGACAGAAAAAAACTTTTTAAACTTTTAAGAACTTTTTGAAAGTTTAGGAGTACTTTTCAGCACTTAGAAAAGAGTGAAAAGAGGAAATGCAAAACTTTTTGGCTATGTGTATATACACTGACCTTGTTTTGTATATTTTTCTCTTATGAAAAGTACAATGACAAGAGTGGTAAGTAGTCTCAAGCACTTATCCCACCACTGCACAACCAATGTAGGAGGCTGGACTGGCTTGTAGTGAGTACCAAGGGGTACTTGCACCTTGCACCAGGCCCAGTTATCCCTTATTAGTGTATAGGGTGTCTAGCAGCTTAGGCTGATAGATAATGGTAGCTTAGCAGAGCAGCTTAGGCTGAACTAGGAGACGTGTGAAGCTACTACAGTACCACTTAGTGTCATATGCACAATATCATAAGAAAACACAATACACAGTTATACTAAAAATAAAGGTACTTTATTTTTATGACAATATGCCAAAGTATCTTAGAGTGTACCCTCAGTGAGAGGATAGGAAATATACACAAGATATATATACACAATAGCAAAAATATGCAGTATAGTCTTAGAAAACAGTGCAAACAATGTATAGTTACAATAGGATGCAATGGGGAAACATAGGGATAGGGGCAACACAAACCATATACTCCAAAAGTGGAATGCGAACCACGAATGGACCCCAAACCTATGTGACCTTGTAGAGGGTCGCTGGGACTATTAGAAAATAGTGAGAGTTAGAAAAATAACCCTCCCCAAGACCCTGAAAAGTGAGTGCAAAGTGCACTAAAGTTCCCCTAAGGACAAAGTAGTCGTGTTAGAGGAATAATGCAGGAAAGACACAAACCAGCAATGCAACAACTGTGGATTTCCAATCTAGGGTACCTGTGGAACAAGGGGACCAAGTCGAAAAGTCACAAGCAAGTCGGAGATGGGCAGATGCCCAGGAAATGCCAGCTGCGGGTGCAAAGAAGCTTCGACTGGATAGAAGAAGCTGAGGTTTCTGCAGGAACGAAAAGGGCTAGAGACTTTCCCTTTAGTGGACGGATCCCTCTCGCCTTGGAGAGTCGTGCAGAAGTGTTTTCCCACCGAAAGGACGCCAACAAGCCTTGCTAGGCGCAAATCGTTCGTTTGGCGTTTTTGGACGCTGATGGGGCCCAGGAGGGACCAGGAGGTCGCAAATTAGACCTGAAGAGAGAAGGGACGTCGAGCAAGACAAAGAGCCCTCACTGAAGCAGGTAGCACCCAGAGAAGTGCCAGAAACAGGCACTACGAGGATGCGTGAAACGGTGCTCGCCGAAGTTGCACAAAGGAGTCCCACGTCGCCGGAGACCAACTTAGAAAGTCGTGCAATGCAGGTTAGAGTGCCGTGGACCCAGGCTTGGCTGTGCACAAAGGATTTCCGCCGGAAGTGCACAGGGGCCGGAGTAGCTGCAAAGTCGCGGTTCCCAGCAATGCAGCCCAGCGAGGTGAGGCAAGGACTTACCTCCACCAAACTTGGGCTGAAGAGTCACTGGACTGTGGGGGTCACTTGGACAGAGTCGCTGGATTCGAGGGACCTCGCTCGTCGTGCTGAGAGGAGACCCAAGGGACCAGTAATGCAGCTTTTTGGTGCCTGCGGTTGCAGGGGGAAGATTCCGTCGACCCACGGGAGATTTCTTCGGAGCTTCTGGTGCAGAGAGGAGGCAGGCTACCCCCACAGCATGCACAAGCAGGAAAACAGTCGAGAAGGCGGCAGGATCAGCGTTACAGAGTTGCAGTAGTCGTCTTTGCTACTATGTTGCAGGTTTGCAGGCTTCCAGCGCGGTCAGCAGTCGATTCCTTATCAGAAGGTGAAGAGAGAGATGCAGAGGAACTCGGATGAGCTCTTGCATTCGTTATCTGAAGTTTCCCCAGAGACAGAGACCCTAAATAGCCAGAAAAGAGGGTTTGGCTACCTAGGAGAGAGGATAGGCTACTAACACCTGAAGGAGCCTATCAGCAGGAGTCTCTGACGTCACCTGGTGGCACTGGCCACTCAGAGCAGTCCAGTGTGCCAGCAGCACCTCTGTTTCCAAGATGGCAGAGGTCTGGAGCACACTGGAGGAGCTCTGGACACCTCCCAGGGGAGGTGCAGGTCAGGGGAGTGGTCACTCCCCTTTCCTTTGTCCAGTTTCGCGCCAGAGCAGGGGCTAAGGGGTCCCTGAACCGGTGTAGACTGGCTTATGCAGAATTGGGCACATCTGTGCCCAAGAAAGCATTTCCAGAGGCTGGGGGAGGCTACTCCTCCCCTGCCTTCTTCACCATTTTCCAAAGGGAGAGGGTGTCACACCCTCTCTCAGAGGAAGTTCTTTGTTCTGCCATCCTGGGCCAGGCCTGGCTGGACCCCAGCAGGGCAGCTGCCTGTCTGAGGGGTTGGCAGCAGCAGCAGCTGCAGTGAAACCCCAGGAAGGGCAGTTTGGCAGTACCAGGGTCTGTGCTACAGACCCCTGGGATCATGGGATTGTGCCAACTATGCCAGGATGGCATAGAGGGGGCAATTCCATGATCATAGACATGTTACATGGCCATATTCGGAGTTACCATTGTGAAGCTACATATATGTAGTGACCTATATGTAGTGCACGCGTGTAATGGTGTCCCCGCACTCACAAAGTTCAGGGAATTGGCTCTGAACAATGTGGGGGCACCTTGGCTAGTGCCAGGGTGCCCTCACACTAAGTAACTTTGCACCTAACCTTTACCAGGTAAAGGTTAGACATATAGGTGACTTATAAGTTACTTAAGTGCAGTGTAAAATGGCTGTGAAATAACGTGGACGTTATTTCACTCAGGCTGCAGTGGCAGGCCTGTGTAAGAATTGTCAGAGCTCCCTATGGGTGGCAAAAGAAATGCTGCAGCCCATAGGGATCTCCTGGAACCCCAATACCCTGGGTACCTCAGTACCATATACTAGGGAATTATAAGGGTGTTCCAGTAAGCCAATGTAAATTGGTAAAATTGCTCACTAGCCTGTTAGTGACAATTTGAAAGTAATGAGAGAGCATAACCACTGAGGTTCTGGTTAGCAGAGCCTCAGTGAGACAGTTAGGCACCACACAGGGAACATATACATGCACACCTATGAGCACTGGGGCCCTGTGTGACAGGGTCCTAGTGACACATACATATAGGCCACAAACCTATGAGCACTGGGGTCCTGACCAGCAGGACCCCAGTGACACATAACAACCATACTGAAAACATAGTGTTTTCACTATGAGCACTGAGGCCTGGCTATCAGGATCCCAGTGAGACAGTGAAAACAGTGACAAACACCCTGACATACACTCACAAACAGGCCAAAAGTGGGGGTAACAAGGCTAGAAAGAGGCTACCTTCTCACACCAACCCCTTGTGACCTTGACAGCCAAAGTGGACCCCCAGCCACCACTTTGAGTTTGCAAACCAGATCCTTTTCCAAGTGGCCCATCCAGGTGTCCCTGTGCCAAGAACATTTCCAGTGCTGCTCCCACCATAACCGGGAGCTGCACAAAGCTCTCCAGCTGGTACGAGGTAACCACCGATCCCTGCGACCACTCTGCAAAAGAAGAGACTGGTAACTCAACCGTTGCAATTTTTAATGCATTTTTAAAAGTGACTGCCTATTGATCCCAATGGTGCGTAATTATCTATAGAAAGTCTGGCTTTGTTAAAACTTTAAAAAGTCATAACAAGAAAAGTACTTAACCTATTCTAAAGATTTTGGTATTCAAAATTATATAAAGGTCTAAAGTATTTTTTTTAAAATTTGGTCTCGAGTTATTCATTGAGTGCGTGGGTGGTGCATGATTGAATTTGTGAGTACAGCAAATACTTAGCACATCTCCTGGATTGGCCTAACTGCTCGACCAGCTATCTTAAACATTAGAGAAGTAGGTGGTCTGATTTTTCCCCCTGAAAACTAATATGTGGTTTTTCGGACCCTCTGCATAATGTACTTGGTTTTTGTACACTATATAGAGGGCCAGCCTCCAACACACCCTGTTGCCTTTCTCTGTCAAATGAAGTACATCATTTCTATATATACCATCCATATCAAAGTGCAAATTGTTGTGGTATATATACCCCATGTTGTGGTCTCTGAGGAATGCAGAAACAGTTTTGTTAACATGTTTCCTGGATTAGTCTATCTGTGGCATAATTTACTTGACCACTTCCTCTTCTGAATTTGGCAAATGTTGGGACATAACAAGACAGTGTTAGGGAAAAGTACCATTAATTTACCAAAGGTATCTTTTATTAGGATTTCCAGTCCTACCTCAGGAACTGTGCCCAGGTCATAGCAACTGCATAATCATGAAGCCTAGATGTAGGCAATCCAAAATGCTTTCAACCAAAGGGAGTACTTGATGGCACTTTAACCATCTCTGGCAAATACAAGTAATATCCACATTAGGTAAACCCATGTCCCTCTTAATACCACTTTTCCTACCTCTCTCTCTGTCCCAAAACATAAAGCTATGACTGACAATCCACACTCTGAACATTTTGAAGGAAGCTGGAGTAGCACACATAAGAAGGATGCAGCTGAATGAGATAGATTTGAAATGAAAGGTATTTAAAATGGAGCCTAGAACCTAAAATTTAAAAGATCACATTTGAATGGATGGTGTAAACATCCTAGTGCTTAAAAGGTGGTAGTGAGAGTAAGATAAAAGTAAGTACATATGTGATTTATTTGGAGAAATTACAAAAAAGTCATGTGTTTGGGATCTGCTTAGAATTCCAAACACTCACCCACACCTGCTAAGGTTGGTTTAGAAGTTAGTATGCTGCTCTCAGAAACTGTTGTGAACTTCTGACCTACTGCAAGCAGTCAATGTTTCAAAACTGGTAACCATGGTAACAGAGCTACAGGAGCATGGGGGAAAGGGAGTAAAAAAAACTAGAATGTCGATGTGAAGACACAGTGGTAATAGAAATGTACTGCCTAGAGAGTGTTTGGGTGCATATTTATACAAAGTGGACTATAAATGGCACTGTTTAAGAACAGATTATGAAAATGATTTTCAGGCTCCTGTTTGCATCTGCGGATCCACCGCAAAGTTACACAGGGTGCTATGCTGATTGCCAGGGTGGATCCACATATCTGCGCAAATGCTCTACCAAACTGGGCTTTGTTTAGTACTGTTGTGCCTTCCTGGGCCAAGCCTGGCTGGACCCCAGGAGGACAGAAACCTGTCTGAGGGGTTGGCAGCAGCAGCAACTGCAGTGAAACCCCGGGAAAGGTAGTTTTGCAGTACCCGGGTCTGAGCTAGAGACTCGGGGGATCATGGAATTGTCTCCCCAATGCCATTCCATGATCTTAGACATGTTGCATGGCCATGTTCGGAGTTACCATTGTGACGCTATACATATGTTGTGACATATGTATAGTGCACGCGTGTAATGGTGTCCCCGCACTCACAAAGTCCGGGGAATTTGCCCTGAACAATGTGGGGGCACCTTGGCTAGTGCCAGGGTCCCCACACACTAAGTAACTTAGCACCCAACATTTACCAGGTAAAGGTTAGACATATAGGTGACTTATAAGTTACTTAAGTGCAGTGGTAAATGGCTGTGAAATAACGTGGACGTTATTTCACTCAGGCTGCAAGGGCAGGCCTGTGTAAGAATTGTCAGATCTCCCTATGGGTGGCACAAGAAATGCTGCAGCCCATAGGGATCTCCTGGAACCCCAATACCCTGGGTACCTCCGTACCATATAGTAGGGAATTATAAGGGTGTTCCAGTGTGCCAATGTAAATTGGTGAAATTGGTCACTAGCCTGTTAGTGACAATTTGGAAAGAAATGAGAGAGCATAACCACCGAGGTTCTGGATAGCAGAGCCTCAGTGAGACAGTTAGTCATAACACAAGTAACACATACAGGGCACAATTATGAGCACTGGGGCCCTGGCTGGCAGGGTCCCAGTGACACATACAACTAAAACAACATATATACAGTGAAAAATGGGGGTAACATGCCAGGCAAGATGGTACTTTCCTACAGGCAGAACAAAGGATTTCCTTTGGGAAAGGAAGGCAACACCCTCTCCCTTTGGAAATAGGTGTTACATGGCTTGGGAGGGATAGCCTTCCCGAGCCACTGGTATGCTTTGAAAGGCACAATTGGTGCCCTCCTTGCATATACCGGCTTGCACCAGTCCAGGGACCACTGTTCCTGCTCTGGCGTGAAACTGGACAATGTAAAGATGAGTGACTATCCCTCTGTCCATCACCACCTCAGGAGTGGCACCCAGAGCTCCCTCAGGTTGCCACTTGATTCCGCCATCATGAATCCAAGATGGGCAGAAGCACCTGTAAGCATCTGAGTGGCCAGGCCAGGCAGGTGACATCACAGCCCCCTCCTGATAGGTGGTAACCCTTCCAGGTGACCAATCCCCTTTCCTGGGCTGTTAAGGGTCTCCCTCCAGGTTGAGTCTTCAGATTTGACGTGCAAGATTCCAGAAGGGCTCCTCTGCATTGTTTACTTCATATTCTGGCCACCGGGACTGCAACAGGACCCTCCAAGAACCGACAATCTGCTACTCCAGTGATGACTGCAACATTTTCCTGGTTGTGCATTCTCTAAGGGCAACAAGTGTTCAGCCTGCACAAGAAGCAGGAAGGAATCTCCTTTGGAGTGAAGGAGTCACTCCCCTTCATCCGCAGGCACCAACGGCAATGACGTCAGGCTGCGTAGATCCTCTCTCCTGCAAAACTGCGTGGATCCTGCACCACAAGTGGTGGTCAGGAGGGTTCTTCTTGCCCATCTCTACCAGCTAACTTGGGAGATTGTCAGCCCTTGCCTGTCCTTACAGGATAGCACCCCTGTGCACATCAACTCTTGCAGCCACCAAGTCTTGTTGGCTCTTTTTTTTTTTCAAGGGATCTTCAGGCCCCTTTTAGCCCTGGCCTCCAGCACTCTTCCCTACAAAGCACAGTCTCCAGTCTGCTGCTCCAGCGACATGGGACTCTTGTCCAGGTGTGCTGATTTGGCCTCACTGCGACACCTGTGCCTGCTACCTGTGAGTGGACTGTGGGGTTTGCATCCTCATCTTCTGACTCTCCTCACTGCTGAGGGTAACCTGGTACTCCCCTCCTTGCGTTAAGTCCCCCTAGACCTTCCTGGTCCCTGGCAGCTCTGCAACTCTTCATCTGCATCTCTTGCCTTTGCTTGTTGATGGTTTTTCCACACCACTACTGACTGCAGCTCTTCTTCCAATGTGGGTTTGGTATCAAACAACTCAGAATATTAAATCCAAACTGATACCAGCATTGGATTTAACTTTAAATGTGCCCAGGGGCCACCTTAGAGGTGCACCTTGCAAAAGATAACCCTAACTGGCAGAGTTGCTGGCTGGTTCCATCAAGCTGCCACTCCAGACAACCAATATACAAACCTGGGGGAGAACCCTGGCTCTCTGGTTTGTAAGACAATGCCCTTCCTGGGTGAAGAAGCTAAGTCCCCCTTGTGAGAAGGTAGCCTCTTTCTAGCCTTGTTACCCCCACTTTTGGCCTGTTTGTGAGTGTATGTCAGGATGTTTGTCACTGTTTTCACTGTCTCACTGGGATCCTGATGGCTAGGCCCCAGTGCTCATAGTGAAAACACTATGTTTTCAGTATGTTTGTTATGTGTCACTGGGATCCTGCTGGTCAGGACCCCAGTGCTCATAGGTTTGTGGCCTATATGTATGTGTCACTGGGACCCTGTCACACAGGGCCCCAGTGCTCATAGGTGTGCATGTATATGTTCCCTGTGTGGTGCCTAACTGTCTCACTGAGGCTCTGCTAACCAGAACCTCAGTGGTTATGCTCTCTCATTACTTTCAAATTGTCACTAACAGGCTAGTGAGCAATTTTACCAATTTACATTGGCTTACTGGAACACCCTTATAATTCCCTAGTATATGGTACTGAGGTACCCAGGGTATTGGGGTTCCAGGAGATCCCTATGGGCTGCAGCATTTCTTTTGCCACCCATAGGGAGCTCTGACAATTCTTACACAGGCCTGCCACTGCAGCCTGAGTGAAATAACGTCCACGTTATTTCACAGCCATTTTACACTGCACTTAAGTAACTTATAAGTCACCTATATGTCTAACCTTTACCTGGTAAAGGTTAGGTGCAAAGTTACTTAGTGTGAGGGCACCCTGGCACTAGCCAAGGTGCCCCCACATTGTTCAGAGCCAATTCACTGAACTTTGTGAGTGCGGGGACACCATTACACGCGTGCACTACATATAGGTCACTACCTATATGTAGCTTCACCATGGTAACTCCGAATATGGCCATGTAACATGTCTATGATCATGGAATTGCCCCCTCTATGCCATCCTGGCATTGTTGGTACAATTCCATGATCCCAGTGGTCTGTAGCACAGACCCTGGTACTGCCAGACTGCCCTTCCTGGGGTTTCACTGCAGCTGCTGCTGCTGCCAACCCCTCAGACAGGCAGCTGCCCTCCTGGGGTCCAGCCAGGCCTGGCCCAGGATGGCAGAACAAAGAACTTCCTCTGAGAGAGGGTGTGACACCCTCTCCCTTTGGAAAATGGTGTGAAGGCAGGGGAGGAGTAGCCTCCCCCAGCCTCTGGAAATGCTTTCTTGGGCACAGATGTGCCCAATTCTGCATAAGCCAGTCTACACCGGTTCAGGGACCCCTTAGCCCCTGCTCTGGCGCGAAACTGGACAAAGGAAAGGGGAGTGACCACTCCCCTGACCTGCACCTCCCCTGGGAGGTGTCCAGAGCTCCTCCAGTGTGCTCCAGACCTCTGCCATCTTGGAAACAGAGGTGCTGCTGGCACACTGGACTGCTCTGAGTGGCCAGTGCCACCAGGTGACGTCAGAGACTCCTGCTGATAGGCTCCTTCAGGTGTTAGTAGCCTTTCCTCTCTCCTAGGTAGCCAAACCCTCTTTTCTGGCTATTTAGGGTCTCTGTCTCTGGGGAAACTTCAGATAACGAATGCATGAGCTCAGCCGAGTTCCTCTGCATCTCCCTCTTCACCTTCTGATAAGGAATCGACCGCTGACCGCGCTGGAAGCCTGCAAACCTGCAACATAGTAGCAAAGACGACTACTGCAACTCTGTAACGCTGATCCTGCCGCCTTCTCGACTGTTTTCCTGCTTGTGCATGCTGTGGGGGTAGTCTGCCTCCTCTCTGCACCAGAAGCTCCGAAGAAATCTCCCGTGGGTCGACGGAATCTTCCCCCTGCAACCGCAGGCACCAAAAAGCTGCATTACCGGTCCCTTGGGTCTCCTCTCAGCACGACGAGCGAGGTCCCTCGAATCCAGCGACACTGTCCAAGTGACCCCCACAGTCCAGTGACTCTTCAGTCCAAGTTTGGTGGAGGTAAGTCCTTGCCTCACCTCGCTGGGCTGCATTGCTGGGAACCGCGACTTTGCAAGCTACTCCGGCCCCTGTGCACTTCCGGCGGAAATCCTTCGTGCACAGCCAAGCCTGGGTCCACGGCACTCTAACCTGCATTGCACGACTTTCTAAGTTGGTCTCCGGCGACGTGGGACTCCTTTGTGCAACTTCGGCGAGCACCGTTTCACGCATCCTCGTAGTGCCTGTTTCTGGCACTTCTCCGGGTGCTACCTGCTTCAGTGAGGGCTCTTTGTCTTGCTCTACGTCCCCTCTTTCTTCAGGTCCAATTTGCGACCTCCTGTTCCCTCCTGGGCCCCAGCAGCGTCCAAAAACGCCAAACGCACGATTTGCGTGTAGCAAGGCTTGTTGGCGTCCATCCGGCGGGAAAACACTTCTGCACGACTCTTCAAGGCGTGGGGGATCCATCCTCCAAAGGGGAAGTCTCTAGCCCTTGTCGTTCCTGCAGTATTCACAGTTCTTCAGCCTAGTAAGAGCTTCTTTGCACCAACCGCTGGCATTTCTTGGGCATCTGCCCATTTCCGAGTTGCTTGTGACTTTTGGACTTGGTCCCCTTGTTCCACAGGTACCCTCAGTCAGGAATCCATCGTTGTTGCATTGCTGATTTGTGTTTTCCTTGCATTTTCCCTCTAACACGACTATTTTGTCCTTAGGGGAACTTTAGTGCACTTTGCACTCACTTTTCAGGGTCTTGGGGAGGGTTATCTTTCTAACTCTCACTATTATCTATAGTCCCAGCGACCCTCTACAAGGTCACATAGGTTTGGGGTCCATTCGTGGTTCGCATTCCACTTTTGGAGTATACGGTTTGTGTTGCCCCTATCCCTATGTTTCCCCATTGCATCCTATTGTAACTATACATTGTTTGCACTGTTTTCTAAGACTATACTGCATATTTTTGCTATTGTGTATATATATCTTGTGTATATTTCCTATCCTCTCACTGAGGGTACACTCTAAGATACTTTGGCATATTGTCATAAAAATAAAGTACCTTTATTTTTAGTATAACTGTGTATTGTGTTTTCTTATGATATTGTGCATATGACACTAAGTGGTACTGTAGTAGCTTCACACGTCTCCTAGTTCAGCCTAAGCTGCTCTGCTAAGCTACCATTATCTATCAGCCTAAGCTGCTAGACACCCTATACACTAATAAGGGATAACTGGGCCTGGTGCAAGGTGCAAGTACCCCTTGGTACTCTCTACAAGCCAGTCCAGCCTCCTACATTGGTTGTGCAGCGGTGGGATAAGTGCTTTGAGACTACTTACCACTCTTGTCATTGTACTTTTCATAAGAGAAAAATATACAAAACAAGGTCAGTGTATATACACATAGCCAAAAAGTTTTGCATTTCCTCTTTTCACTCTTTTCTAAGTGCTGAAAAGTACTTCTAAACTTTCAAAAAGTTCTTAAAAGTTTAAAAAGTTTTTTCTGTCTTTCCAAAAAGTTCTGAAAACTTTTTTCTCTTTGTCTATCACTTTAACTCTCTCTAAAAATGTCTGGCACAGGCCAAAAAGTTGAACTGTCCAAACTTGCATATGATCACCTTAGCTGGAAAGGAGCAAGGAGTCTCTGCATAGAGAGAGGTTTGAGTGTAGGGAAGAATCCTTCCTTAGAACTGTTAATTAATATGCTTAGAGTACAGGATAAGGCCATAAGTGCCCAATCTGTAGAAAAAGTAGCTAATGGTTCTCAATCTGATCCAGGGACTCCCCCAGGAAAAGGTTCAGGAAAGAAACTTCTCAGCCTGCCCATTACTAGACAGTCTAGCATAGTTGGTACAGAGGTTGAATCACATCATACTGATGATGTGCTCTCAAATTATGCTGGTAGCCAAGCTGTTAGGGTGCCCCTTGTAAGGGACAGGTCTCCTTCTGTTCATTCCCATCATACCTCTGTATCTAGAAATGTCCCTCCCACCCACCCTGATGACAGATTGTTAGAAAGGGAGCTCAATAGATTGAGAGTGGAGCAAACCAGACTGAAGCTCAAGAAGCAACAGCTGGATTTGGATAGACAGTCTTTAGAAATAGAGAGGGAAAGACAGAAGATGGGTTTAGATACCCATGGTGGCAGCAGCAGTAATCCCCATAGTCATCCTGCAAAAGAGCATGATTCCAGGAATCTGCACAAGATAGTTCCCCCTTATAAGGAGGGGGATGACATTAACAAGTGGTTTGCTGCACTTGAGAGGGCCTGTGCTGTACAGGATGTCCCTCAAAAGCAGTGGGCTGCTATCCTATGGCTATCATTTAGTGGAAAAGCTAGGGATAGGCTCCTTACAGTGAAAGAAAGTGATGCCAATAATTTTACAGTTCTTAAGAATGCACTCCTGGATGGTTATGGCTTAACCACTGAACAGTACAGGATAAAGTTCAGAGAGACCAAAAAGGAGTCTTCACAAGACTGGGTTGATTTCATTGACCATTCAGTGAAGGCCTTGGAGGGGTGGTTACATGGCAGTAAAGTTACTGATTATGAAAGCCTGTATAACACAATCCTGAGAGAGCATATACTTAATAATTGTGTGTCTGATTTGTTGCACCAGTACCTGGTAGACTCGGATCTGACCTCTCCCCAAGAATTGGGAAAGAAGGCAGACAAATGGGTCAGAACAAGGGTGAACAGAAAAGTTCATACACGGGGTGACAAAGATGGCAATAAGAAGAAAGATGGTGAAAAATCTCAAGATAAGCATGGGGATAAGGGTAAAACCAAAGATCCCACTTCAAATCTTAAACACTCTTCAGAGGGTGGGGATAAAACAAATTCTTCCTCTTCTTCCCAACCTGCACACATTAAAAAGCCTTGGTGCTTTGTGTGTAAAAATAGAGGCCATAGGCCAGGGGATAAGTCCTGTCCAGGTAAACCCCCTGAGCCTACCACCACTAATACATCAAGCTCTAGTGCCCCTAGCAGTAGTGGTACTAGTGGTGGGACTGCTGGCAACAGTCAAGCAAAGGGTGTAGTTGGGTTCACTTATGGGTCCATAGTGGAAACTGATGTAATCAGTCCCAAGACAGTTTCTGTCACACCTAGTGGCATTGGCCTTGCCACACTGGCTGCTTGTCCCCTTACAATGGATAAGTACAGGCAGACAGTTTCAATAAATGGTGTTGAGGCCTTGGCCTACAGGGACACAGGTGCCAGTTTCACTTTGGTGACTGAAAACCTAGTGCCTCCTGAACAACACATCATTGGACAACAGTATAAGATTATTGATGTCCATAACTCCACTAAGTTTCTTCCCTTAGCTATAATTCAGTTTAGTTGGGGTGGAGTTACTGGCCCTAAGCAGGTGGTGGTATCACCTAGCTTACCTGTAGACTGTCTCTTAGGTAATGACCTAGAGGCCTCAGGTTGGGCTGATGTAGAGTTTTATGCCCATGCAGCCATGCTGGGCATCCCTGAGGAATTGTTCCCTCTCATTTCAAGTGAAATGAAAAAGCAAAGGAGAGAAGGCCTGAAAACTCAGGATCCCTCTCCATCAACAGGTAAAAAGGGTATCACAGTATCCCCTAACCACCCTACCATTCAGGATACTATTCCTGTGGTGGGAGAAACCTCTCCTGGGGTGGCACCTGTTCCAAGGGAATCATCAGTTGGCAAAACTGGACTCCCTGAGGTGGAAGTACCTCTCTGTGGGATAACTAACATTGGTGAGAAAAACAGCACCATTTTAGTTAACATGGAGCATCCCTCCAACCCTCCCAGAGAAACTTTAGTGCAGAAACCCTGCACTACCTCACAACACTTAGGACAGCATCCCTGCCCTAGTGTGGAGCTCATAGGACAGCATCCCTGCCCTGCTCCAACTCAAGAGAAACAGCATCCCTGTTCTCTCTTCCAGCCAGATGGACAAAGTTTTTGCCCAGCTACGGCTTTATTGAGACAGCATCCCTGTCTGGCATTTCCATCACTACAAATAGGTTCAGTGGACAATTCCCACTGCTCTAAACTAAAACTTACTGATAGAAACTCTGAAAATACATCTTCACATTGTTGCTTAGCTAAAAAACTTCAAACAGGGTGGTTTACATCCCCACAGGGAAGTAACCATATAGTGGATGATAAAGGGAGTAACCAGTCTATTGCAGAGCTACTCTCTACTTATCACCACTTAGACAATAAAGTCTCAACTGGCCAAGGTTAGCCTTATTGTCCTTCGTTTGGGGGGGGGTTGTGTGAGAAGGTAGCCTCTTTCTAGCCTTGTTACCCCCACTTTTGGCCTGTTTGTGAGTGTATGTCAGGATGTTTGTCACTGTTTTCACTGTCTCACTGGGATCCTGATGGCTAGGCCCCAGTGCTCATAGTGAAAACACTATGTTTTCAGTATGTTTGTTATGTGTCACTGGGATCCTGCTGGTCAGGACACCAGTGCTCATAGGTTTGTGGCCTATATGTATGTGTCACTGGGACCCTGTCACACAGGGCCCCAGTGCTCATAGGTGTGCATGTATATGTTCCCTGTGTGGTGCCTAACTGTCTCACTGAGGCTCTGCTAACCAGAACCTCAGTGGTTATGCTCTCTCATTACTTTCAAATTGTCACTAACAGGCTAGTGAGCAATTTTACCAATTTACATTGGCTTACTGGAACACCCTTATAATTCCCTAGTATATGGTACTGAGGTACCCAGGGTATTGGGGTTCCAGGAGATCCCTATGGGCTGCAGCATTTCTTTTGCCACCCATAGGGAGCTCTGACAATTCTTACACATGCCTGCCACTGCAGCCTGAGTGAAATAACGTCCACGTTATTTCACAGCCATTTTACACTGCACTTAAGTAACTTATAAGTCACCTATATGTCTAACCTTTACCTGGTAAAGGTTAGGTGCAAAGTTACTTAGTATGAGGGCACCCTGGCACTAGCCAAGGTGCCCCCACATTGTTCAGGGCCAATTCCCCGGACTTTGTGAGTGCGGGGACACCATTACACGCGTGCACTACATATAGGTCACTACCTATATGTAGCTTCACAATGGTATCTCCGAATATGGCCATGTAACATGTCTATGATCATGGAATTGCCCCCACTATGCCATCCTGGCATAGTTGGCACAATCCCATTATCCCAGTGGTCTGTAGCACAGACCCTGGTACTGCCAAACTGCCTTTCCTGGGGTTTCACTGCAGCTGCTGCTGCTGCCAACCCCTCAGACAGGTTTCTGCCCTCCTGGGGTCAAGCCAGGATTGTCCCAGGATGGCAGAACAAAGGACTTCCTCTGAGAGAGGGTGTTATACCCTCTCCCTTTGGAAAATGGTGTGAAGGCAGGGGAGGAGTAGCCTCCCCCAGCCTCTGGAAATGCTTTCATGGGCACATTTGGTGCCCATTTCTGCATAAGCCAGTCTACACTGGTTCAGGGACCCCTTAGCCCTGCTCTTGCGCGAAACTGGACAAAGGAAAGGGGAGTGACCACTCCCCTGACCTGCACCTCCCCTGGGAGGTGTCCAGAGCTCCTCCAGTGTGCTCCAGACCTCTGCCATCTTGGAAACAGAGGTGCTGCTGGCACACTGGACTGCTCTGAGTGGCCAGTGCCACCAGGTGACGTCAGAGACTCCTGCTGATAGGCTCCTTCAGGTGTTAGTAGCCTTTCCTCTCTCCTAGGTAGCCAAACCCTCTTTTCTGGCTATTTAGGGTCTCTGTCTCTGGGGAAACTTCAGATAACGAATGCATGAGCTCAGCCGAGTTCCTCTGCATCTCCCTCTTCACCTTCTGATAAGGAATCGACCGCTGACCGCGCTGGAAGCCTGCAAACCTGCAACATAGTAGCAAAGACGACTACTGCAACTCTGTAACGCTGATCCTGCCGCCTTCTCGACTGTTTTCCTGCTTGTGCATGCTGTGGGGGTAGTCTGCCTCCTCTCTGCACCAGAAGCTCCGAAGAAATCTCCCGTGGGTCGACGGAATCTTCCCCCTGCAACCGCAGGCACCAAAAAGCTGTATTACCGGTCCCTTGGGTCTCCTCTCAGCACAACGAGCGAGGTCCCTTGAATCCAGCAACTGTGTCAAAGTGACTCCCACAGTCCAGTGACTCTTCAGTCCAAGTTTGGTGGAGGTAAGTCCTTGCCTTTCCACGCCAGACTGCATTGCTCGGAACCGCGTCTTTTGCAGCTACTCCGGCCTCCGTGCACTTCCGGCGGAAATCCTTTGTGCACAGTCCAGCCTGGGTCCACGGCACTCTAACCTGCATTGCACGACCTCCTAAGTTGTTCTCCGGCGACGTGGGACTCCTTTGTGCGACCTCGGGTGAGCACCGTTTCACGCATCCTTGTAGTGCCGGTTTCTGGCACTTCTCCGGGTGCTACCTGCTGCTGAGAGGGCTCCTTGTCTTGCTCGACGTATCCTCTGTCTCCTGACGCAATTTGCGACATCCTGGTCCCTCCTGGGCCACAGCAGCATCCAAAAAGCTTTATCGCACGATTTGCAGCTAGCAAGGCTTGTTGGCGGTCTTTCGGCGGGAAAACACTTCTGCACGACTCTCCACGGCGTGACGGATCCGTCCTCAAAGGGGAAGTCTCTAGCCCTTACCGTTCCTGCAGAAACCTAAGCTTCTACAGTCCAGTAGCAGCTTCTTTGCACCCACAGCTGGCATTTCCTGGGCATCTGCCCATCTCCGACTTGCTTGTGACTTTTGGACTTGGTCCCCTTGTTCCACAGGTATCCTCGACTGTAAATCCATCGTTGTTGCACTGCTGGTTTGTGTCTTTCCTGCAGTATTCCCCTATCACGTCTTCTTTGTCCTTTGGGGAACTTTAGTGCACTTTGCACTCACTTTTCAGGGTCTTGGGGTGGGCTATTTTTCTAACCCTTACTATTTTCTAATAGTCCCAGCGACCCTCTACAAGGTCACATATATTTGGGGTCCATTCGTGGTTCGCATTCCACTTTTGGATATATGGTTTGTGTTGCCCCTATCCCTATTTGTCCCCATTGCGTCCTATTGTAACTATACATTGTTTGCACTGTTTTCTAATACTATTACTGCATATTTTGGTATTGTGTACATATATCTTGTGTATATTTGCTATCCTCATACTGAGGGTACACTCTGAGATACTTTGGCATATTGTCATAAAAATAAAGTACCTTTATTTTTAGTATAACTGTGTATTGTGTTTTCTTATGATATTGTGCATATGACACTGAGTGGTACTGTAGGAGCTTCACTCGTCTCCTAGTTCAGTCTAAGCTGCTCTGTTAAGCTACCATTATCTATCAGCCTATGCTGCTAGACACCCTATACACTAATAAGGGATAACTGGGCCTGGTGCAAGGTGCAAGTACCCCTTGGTACTCACTACAAGCTAGTCTAGCCTCCTACATTGGTTGTGCAGCGGTGGGATCAGTGCTTTGAGACTACTTACCACTCTTGTCATTGTACTTTTCATAAGAGAAAAATATACAAAACAAGTTCAGTGTATATACACATAACCAAAAAGTTTTGCATTTCCTCTTTCACTCTTTTCTAAGTGCTGAAAAGTACTTCTAAACTTTCTAAAAAGTTCTAAAAAGTTTTAAAAGTTTTTTTCTGTCTTTTTAAAAGTTCTGAAAACTTTTTTTCTCTTTTTCTATCACTTTAACTCTCTCTAAAAATGTCTGGCACAGGCCAAAATGTTGATCTGTCCAAACTTGCATATGACCACCTTAGCTGGAAAGGAGCAAGGAGTCTCTGAATAGAAAGAGGTTTGAGTGTAGGGAAGAATCCTTCCTTGGAATTATTGCTTAACATGCTTAGAGAACAAGATAAGGGTAAAAGTGCCCCATCTGTTGAAAAAGTAGCTAATGGTTCCCAATCTGATCCAGGGACTCCCACAGGAAAAGATTCAGGAAAGAAACTTCCAAGCCTGCCCATTACTAGACAGTCTAGCATAGTTGGTACTGATGTTGAGTCACACCATACAGATAGTGTTGTCTCACATCATAGCAAGAGCATTCATTCTCATCACAGTAGAAATGATGTTTCTGTTAGCCAAGCTGTTAGGGTGCCCTCTGTAAGGGACAGGTCTCCTTCTGTCCATTCTCACCATACTTCTGTTTCAAAACATGTCCCTCCCACCCATATTGCAGAGCTACTCTCTACTTATCACCACTTAGACAATAAAGTCTCAACTGGCCAAGGTTAGCCTTATTGTCCTTCGTTTGGGGGGGGGTTGTGTGAGAAAGTAGCCTCTTTCTAGCCTTGTTACCCCCACTTTAGGCCTGTTTGTGAGTGTATGTCAGGGTGTTTTCACTGTCTCACTGGGATCCTGCCAGCCAGGGCCCAGTGCTCATAGTGAAAACCCTATGTTTTCAGTATGTTTGTTATGAGTCACTGGGACCCTGCTAGTCAGGACCCCAGTGCTCATAGGTTTGTGGCCTATATGTATGTGTTCCCTGTGTGATGCCTAACTGTCTCACTGAGGCTCTGCTAACCAGAACCTCAGTGGTTATGCTCTCTCTGTACAAATTGTCACTAACAGGCTAGTGACCAATTTAACCAATTAACATTGGCTTACTGGAACACCCTTTTAATTCCCTAGTATATGGTACTGAGGTACCCAGGGTATTGGGGTTCCAGGAGATCCCTATGGGCTGCAACATTTCTTTTGCCACCCATAGGGAGCTCTGACAATTCTTACACAGGCCTGCCACTGCAGCCTGAGTGAAATAACGTCCACGTTATTTCACAGCCATTTTACACTGCACTTAAGTAACTTATAAGTCACCTATATGTCTAACCTTTACCTAGTAAAGGTTAGTTGCAAAGTTACTTAGGGGGTTATTCCAACTTTGGAGGAAGTGGTAATCCGTCCCAAAAGTGACGGTAAAGTGACGGATATACCACCAGCCGTATTACGAGTCCATTATATCCTATGGAACTCGTAAAACGGCTGGTGCTAAATCCGTCACAATTGGGACGGTGTGATGGGTCGCTCCATTCCGACCCACACAGTTCCCTTACTTGTGCTGACTCTGCCACACACGACCTGGTGCATACTGTAGACCCCGGCGATTTGATTGGTCGCTTATGGCAACCGCGGGACCAACTGCGGGTTAAAAGCGGAGCGTCAGAGATATCGAGGAGAGAGGCGAGCGGGAGTGAAGATATACGAGTGACAAAGGAGGAGCAAGAGGACGAGGAACCCACCATCGAGGAGGAGGACGGCCGGAAGACGGAGCCGACGGGAGCTGGAGTACCACGGAGGAAACTTGGAGACAGCTGGCCCGGGGACCTGCTCCTACGCCGCCACGCTTCCGGAGAAGCGTGGCCTCTCCAGGTACGGAGACGAAAGCGGGGAAGGGAGGCGGGAGGTGAGAGGAGCGGGGAAGAGGAGGGGAAAGAGGTGAGAAGGGGAGAGGGTGAACGGGCACTTTTGATGGTGAGCCCTGTGGGGAAAAGGGGACGGGGGCAAGAAAACAATAGCAGTCATTCAGATACAGAAAAGAAAGGGAAGAGAAATATAGGAAATACGATACCAAGAAGATAGAGCGTACGCAGGAAGAGATTCACGATTAAGTACACTAAACAAATAAACGAGAGAAAGAGAGAGAGAGAAAAAGAAGAAGAAAGACGGAAAACAGTACATAAGCAAGAAGCGCAGGACGCAAAGAAACAGGCAGGAAGGAAGTCTGGCAGGAGAACCAGAAGAGAGACAACACAGGCGAAAAGAAGTAAGACAGTCAGAGGACAGCGGAGACAGGGACAAAGAGAGTGAGAGAGAAAAGGGAAAGACAAGAACAGTTAAGCCTTAACAAGCCCCCCCACTTACCGTATCTATTTATTTTCTTGTTTCCATGCTCCCCGCGAGGCCTGGGAAGGAAGAAGGAGGACGAGCCAAGAGGTCAACCCGAGGACTACTCTACAACCTACTGCTATTCCATAAACTTTGTACATATTACTCATCGTATAAACTGTTTCAAGAACCAATAAAAGACAGTTCTTTGAAACCACGATATTGCTATTCAGCGTCATAAATCTGCCATCCTCGCGCAAGTGGTGTCAGAAGTGGGATTTTGAACCCCACACACACGGAGAAGAAGATGGAAGAAAAACCCACCATGGCGGATGTAATTGCTCAGCTCGCAGAAGGACAACGACATCTACAGTTGATGTGGGAGCAGCAAATGAAAGACGCCAAAGAGGAGAGAGAAGCGTTACAGACGGCCCTTAAAAGTCAGGCCACAATTATGGCCAACAATCAACTGGTCCATGAAACTGCCATGAGTAAATTAACAGAGACCATTGCACATACCAAAGTACATCCGAATGTGCCGAGCAGTGTTCTACAAAAATACCAGGATCAGGAAGATCCGGATTCATTTTTTCTTCATTTTGAAAGGGTGGCCAGTACAGCCAACTGGCCCGAAGACAAATGGGGCCAATATATAGCCCCATTATTGACTGGACAATTACAGGCCACATATCAAGCCATCAATCCCATGGGCACACTCCCCTACAAGGAGATCAAAAAGACTGTCCTAGAAAGGATAGGACTAGACCACGAAAGTTATCGGAGCAAATTCCGACATATGAAATGGGGATTACAAGAAAATCCGCGTGCCTTAAATTACCGGGTCCAACACGCGGCGGGACGTTGGTTAAGGCCCACCGAAAAGACTCGGGAAGAAATGTTCGATGTGATTGTATTAGAACAATTCCTGGATGCACTGCCCTCAACCACAAGAAATTGGGTTCGGCAACACCCAGGATTAACTAACGAAACGGCAATTGACTTAGCCTGTGCCTTCCACAGGAGCCCAGATTTCAAAACCACCCCTTATCGGAACCCTGGACCATCTCCTGCACGGCCCAATATAGGGAAAATAACGCCTTCACGACCCCTAAGTTCCCATGAGCCAGAGAGAATCCGTAGTCCCCATCCACCTCCAGCCTCTTATACGTCTAGCGGACCTCAATGTTATAATTGTTCTGAATGGGGTCATATCGCCCGCTTTTGTCCACAAAAAAAAGACATAGAAGAACCCATGGAAATTGGCGTCACCAAAGGCAGGGTTTTCTGGGCTGGGGAGGCTAGGCCTACCTATACGCTCCCCATTTGTCTAAATGGACAAGAGAAAGTAGCTTTAATTGACTCTGGCTGCAGTCAGAGCGTCATTAGACAAAACCTAGTAGAAGCAAGTGTAGGAAAGTACCATCTTGCCTGGCATGTTACCCCCATTTTTCACTGTATATATGTTGTTTTAGTTGTATGTGTCACTGGGACCCTGGTAACCCAGGGCCCCAGTGCTCATAAGTGTGCCTGAATGTGTTACCTGTGTAGTGACTAACTGTCTCACTGAGGCTCTGCTAATCAGAACCTCAGTGGTTATGCTCTCTCATTTCTTTCCAAATTGTCACTGACAGGCTAGTGACCATTTTTACCAATTTACATTGGCTAACTGGAACACCCTTATAATTCCCTAGTATATGGTACTGAGGTACCCAGGGTATTGGGGTTCAAGGAGATCCCTATGGGCTGCAGCATTTCTTTTGCCACCCATAGGGAGCTCTGACAATTCTTACACAGGCCTGCCACTGCAGCCTGAGTGAAATAACGTCCACGTTATTTCACAGCCATTTTACACTGCACTTAAGTAACTTATAAGTCACCTATATGTCTAACCTTTACTTGGTAAAGGTTAGGTGCAAAGTTACTTAGTGTGAGGGCACCCTGGCACTAGCCAAGGTGCCCCCACATTGTTCAGAGCCAATTCACTGAACTTTGTGAGTGCGGGGACACCATTACACGCGTGCACTACATATAGGTCACTACCTATATGTAGCTTCACCATGGTAACTCCGAATATGGCCATGTAACATGTCTATGATCATGGAATTGCCCCCTCTATGCCATCCTGGCATTGTTGGTACAATTCCATGATCCCAGTGGTCTGTAGCACAGACCCTGGTACTGCCAGACTGCCCTTCCTGGGGTTTCACTGCAGCTGCTGCTGCTGCTGCCAACCCCTCAGACAGGCAGCTGCCCTCCTGGGGTCCAGCCAGGCCTGGCCCAGGATGGCAGAACAAAGAACTTCCTCTGAGAGAGGGTGTGACACCCTCTCCCTTTGGAAAATGGTGTGAAGGCAGGGGAGGAGTAGCCTCCCCCAGCCTCTGGAAATGCTTTGTTGGGCACAGATGTGCCCAATTCTGCATAAGCCAGTCTACACCGGTTCAGGGACCCCTTAGCCCCTGCTCTGGCGCGAAACTGGACAAAGGAAAGGGGAGTGACCACTCCCCTGACCTGCACCTCCCCTGGGAGGTGTCCAGAGCTCCTCCAGTGTGCTCCAGACCTCTGCCATCTTGGAAACAGAGGTGCTGCTGGCACACTGGACTGCTCTGAGTGGCCAGTGCCACCAGGTGACGTCAGAGACTCCTGCTGATAGGCTCCTTCAGGTGTTAGTAGCCTTTCCTCTCTCCTAGGTAGCCAAACCCTCTTTTCTGGCTATTTAGGGTCTCTGTCTCTGGGGAAACTTTAGATAACGAATGCAAGAGCTCATCCGAGTTCCTCTGCATCTCCCTCTTCACCTTCTGATAAGGAAACGACCACTGACCGCGCTGGAAGCCTGCAGACCTGCAACATAGTAGCAAAGACGACTACTGCAACTCTGTAACGCTGATCCTGCCGCCTTCTCGACTGTTTTCCTGCTTGTGCATGCTGTGGGGGTAGCCTGCCTCCTCTCTGCACCAGAAGCTCCGAAGAAATCTCCCGTGGGTCGACGGAATCTTCCCCCTGCAACCGCAGGCACCAAAAAGCTGCATTACCGGTCCCTTGGGTCTCCTCTCAGCACGACGAGCGAGGTCCCTCGAATCCAGCGACGCTGTCCAAGTGACCCCCACAGTCCAGTGACTCTTCAGCCCAAGTTTGGTGGAGGTAAGTCCTTGCCTCACCTCGCTGGGCTGCATTGCTGGGAACCGCGACTTTGCAGCTACTCCGGCCCCTGTGCACTTCCGGCGGAAATCCTTTGTGCACAGCCAAGCCTGGGTCCACGGCACTCTAACCTGCATTGCACGACTTTCTAAGTTGGTCTCCGGCGACGTGGGACTCCTTTGTGCAACTTCGGTGAGCACCGTTTCACGCATCCTCGTAGTGCCTGTTTCTGGCACTTCTCCGGGTGCTACCTGCTTCAGTGAGGGCTCTTTGTCTTGCTCGACGTCCCCTCTCTCTGCAGGTCCAATTTGCGACCTCCTGGTCCCTCCTGGGCCCCAGCAGCGTCCAAAAACGCCAAACGCACGATTTGCGTGTAGCAAGGCTTGTTGGCGTCCTTCCGGCGGGAAAACACTTCTGCACAACTCTCCAAGGCGAGAGGGATCCGTCCACCAAAGAGGAAGTCTCTAGCCCTTTTCGTTCTTGCAGAAACCTCAGCTTCTTCTGTCCAGTCGAAGCTTCTTTGCACCCGCAGCTGGCATTTCCTGGGCATCTGCCCATCTCCGACTTGCTTGTGACTTTTGGACTTGGTCCCCTTGTTTCACAGGTACCCTAGATTGGAAATCCAGCGTTGTTGCATTGTTGGTTTGTGTCTTTCCTGCATTATTCCTCTAACACGACTTCTTTGTCCTTAGGGGAACTTTAGTGCACTTTGCACTCACTTTTCAGGGTCTTGGGGAGGGTTATTTTTCTAACTCTCACTATTTTCTAATAGTCCCAGCGACCCTCTACAAGGTCACATAGGTTTGGGGTCCATTCGTGGTTCGCATTCCACTTTTGGAGTATATGGTTTGTGTTGCCCCTATCCCTATGTTTCCCCATTGCATCCTATTGTAACTATACATTGTTTGCACTGTTTTCGAAGACTATACTGCATATTTTTGCTATTGTGTATATATATCTTGTGTATATTTCCTATCCTCTCACTGAGGGTACACTCTAAGATACTTTGGCATATTGTCATAAAAATAAAGTACCTTTATTTTTAGTATAACTGTGTATTGTGTTTTCTTATGATATTGTGCATATGACACTAAGTGGTACTGTAGTAGCTTCACACGTCTCCTAGTTCAGCCTAAGCTGCTCTGCTAAGCTACCATTATCTATCAGCCTAAGCTGCTAGACACCCTATACACTAATAAGGGATAACTGGGCCTGGTGCAAGGTGCAAGTACCCCTTGGTACTCACTACAAGCCAGTCCAGCCTCCTACAGCAAGGCACACCATACCCCATACCCAGGTATTGATAGCATGTGTCCATGGTGATCAGTCATATTATCCGGTAGCTAGCATTCGATTTCAGTGGAGGGGTGAAGAAGAAACCCTCAGGGTTGGGGTGTTGCCACATCTTGAAGAAGATATTATTATTGGGACCGACTATGTAGCCTTTCCACAATTATTGCACAAAGCCGGAGAAGAACATCTGATGAGAAAATGGTGGGAGGAAATACCCTATGATATTGAAATAGCTGAGACTTGCCCGCTCAAACCCCACGTAAGCAAAAGACAGAAAAGAGTCCAGAGACAGCAATATTGGGAGGAGAACCCAGGGAACAAGAACTCACCAAAAAGCACCGGAAAGGTATATACCGTTGCCGGGGACTTTAGACAAACACAGAGAGAGGATCCATCCTTAAAGAATGCCTGGGAAAAGGCCCTTAATCGGGAGGAAGGAGGGGTAGGACCCACATTTCACATACATAATGAACTGTTATATAGACTGCCCCAGTCAGGAAATATGGACCGGAGACAATTATTAGTCCCTGGGAGGTACCGAGAGCAGGTCTTACAACTAGCCCATGGGGAGACAGGGGAAGGGCATCTCGGAAGAGATAAGACTGAGGCAGCGGTCCTCCAGCGATTCTATTGGCCTGGGGTATATGGGGATATACGGCGGTATTGTCAAACCTGTCAGAAATGTCAATTCTATAATCCAGGAATGCAACCCCCTGCCCCTTTACAACCCCTCCCGATTATAGAAACCCCTTTTTCTCATGTAGGAATGGATCTTATTGGTCCCCTCACCCCATCTACTAGAGGAAGACAGTATATATTAGTCCTGGTGGACTACGCCACGAGGTATCCCGAGGCAATCCCGCTTCCCAGTATGCATACAAAGGTAGTGGCCCAAGCTATGATCGAGTTCTTTTCAAGGGTCGGGTTCCCTAAAGAAATTCTGACTGATCAGGGTACTCCTTTCATGTCTAGATTAATGAGGGAGGTCAGTGACACGTTGGGGATAAAACAAATCCGGACCTCGGTTTACCATCCCCAAACTGATGGACTTGTGGAACGATATAATCGGACCATTAAGTTGTTACTTAGGAAGAGCGTAGCAGAGGACGAAGAGACTGGGAAAAAAAACTACCACTCGTATTATATGCCATACGTACACATATCCAGACTTCCCTTGGACATAGTCCTTTTGAGATGTTATTTGGTAGACCTCCTCGAACCCTCCTTGATATGTTGGTAGAACAATGGGAGGAAAGAGATGAGGACATAAAGGATCTACTGACCTATACTAAAGACTTAAAAGAGAATCTACAGGCTGTTTGGGATAGAGCCCATGAGAATTTAAGAGAAGCCCAAGACAGGCAAAAGAAGAATTATGATGCTAAAAGTGTGTTTCGTACCCTTAATGTTGGAGATAAGGCTCTAATCCTTCTCCCCAGTTGTGAGAATAAATTGTTAGCCCGATGGCAAGGACCATATGAAGTGTTAGAACAAATCAACCCAACAACATACCGGTTGGCTCTTCCCCATCGACCCCAAAAAGAACAAATCTATCATATAAACTTGTTAAAAAAATGGCAAGAGACTGAGCATAGCCATAAAATCCAACATATCGTGACAGAGCAGATAGAAGACATTCCTTATCCCGCTCTTTCCTTTTTCCCCAATGAAGGAGACGATAAACCCCGGATCAATACCTCTCTTGCTGACAGTTATCAAACCTCTCTCTCTCGAATACTTACCACCTATGCAGATATATTCTCCCGACAACCTGGCCACACTAATTTAACCGAACATAGTATCAGAACCAAGAGCGAGGCAGTTGTAAGACAAAGACCCTATAGGATTCCGGAAGCCAAGAAAGCTGTAATCGAACAGGAAGTTACTAAAATGTTACAATCTGGGATTATTGAACCATACAGTAGTCCCTGGTGTTCCCCTATAGTGTTAGTACCCAAGCCAGATGGAACCACGCGCTTCTGTGTAGATTATCGGAAGGTGAATGAGCTCACCTACTTTGACGCTTACCCTATGCCTCGCATCGACAAACTGTTGGAGAGAATAGGGCATGCCAAGTTCATGTCTACTTTAGATCTCACAAAAAGATATTGGCAGATCCCCTTAAAAGAAACAGACAGGGAAAAGACCGCATTTTCAGCACCCTCTGGGTTATATCAGTTTACAGTTCTCCCTTTTGGGCTACACGGAGCCCCTGCTACCTTTCAACGGCTAATGGATATGATTTTAAGGCCCCATCGCTCCTATGCCTCAGCCTACTTAGATGACATTGTAATATTTAGCGACTCATGGACTGACCACCTCCAACATTTATCAACAGTGCTACAGACATTGAGGGAAGCTCACTTAACTGCCAATCCTGAAAAATGTATGTTAGGCTGTACATCTATCAAATACCTGGGGTATGTCTTAGGACAAGGAAAAGTCCGCCCTCAAATTGAAAAAGTTGCAGCCATAAAACAGATTCCAGTACCTAAGTCAAAAAAAGAAATACGCTCGTTCCTTGGGCTCGTCGGTTACTACAGGCGGTTTATTCCTGGGTTTTCGACCATAGCTGAGCCTCTTACGAATCTGCTAAAGAATGGGTCTCCTAAAACATTCTCCTCCTTACCAGAAGCAGGTATGCACAGTTTTTTGAGGCTTAAGGAGGCCTTGGCTACCGACCCTGTGTTGTGCTGCCCGGATTTTGGTCGTCCTTTTATCTCACAAACCGACGCTTCTGATGTTGGTCTAGGGGCCGTGTTGTCACAAACCCAACCTGATGGGTCGGATCACCCTGTTCTGTTTATCAGTAGGAAGCTTCTTCCCCGTGAGCGTCCATATCCCACTATTGAGAAGGAATGTCTTGCCATTAAGTGGGCCATTGAGTCTCTTCGGTATTATCTCAGTGGCCGTCCTTTCACCCTCCTGACTGATCATGCCCCACTTACTTGGCTGTCTCGTCATAAGGATACCAATCCTAGAGTCCTGAGGTGGTTTCTTTCCTTACAACCCTTTTCGTTTCAGGTGTTTCATTCTCCGGGACGTCTCATGGCCAATGTTGACTTTCTCTCCAGATGTCCTTCGGATGAGCGTCGTCTACAGACGCTCTCTACGGGGAGTGTTTGTGATGGGTCGCTCCATTCCGACCCACACAGTTCCCTTACTTGTGCTGACTCTGCCACACACGACCTGGTGCATACTGTAGACCCCGGCGATTTGATTGGTCGCTTATGGCAACCGCGGGACCAACTGCGGGTTAAAAGCGGAGCGTCAGAGATATCGAGGAGAGAGGCGAGCGGGAGTGAAGATATACGAGTGACAAAGGAGGAGCAAGAGGACGAGGAACCCACCATCGAGGAGGAGGACGGCCGGAAGACGGAGCCGACGGGAGCTGGAGTACCACGGAGGAAACTTGGAGACAGCTGGCCCGGGGAGCCTGCTCCTACGCCGCCACGCTTCCGGAGAAGCGTGGCCTCTCCAGGTACGGAGACGAAAGCGGGGAAGGGAGGCGGGAGGTGAGAGGAGCGGGGAAGAGGAGGGGAAAGAGGGGAGAAGGGGAGAGGGTGAACAGGCACTTTTGATGGTGAGCACTGTGGGGAAAAGGGGACGGGGGCAAGAAAACAATAGCAGTCATTCAGATACAGAAAAGAAAGGGAAGAGAAATATAGGAAATACGATAAAAAGAAGATAGAGCGTACGCAGGAAGAGATTCACGATTAAGTACACTAAACAAATAAACGAGAGAAAGAGAGAGAGAGAAAAAGAAGAAGAAAGACGGAAAACAGTACATAAGCAAGAAGCGCAGGACGCAAAGAAACAGGCAGGAAGGAAGTCTGGCAGGAGAACCAGAAGAGAGACAACACAGGCGAAAAGAAGTAAGACAGTCAGAAGACAGCGGAGACAGGGACAAAGAGAGTGAGAGAGAAAAGGGAAAGACAAGAACAGTTAAGCCTTAACAAGCCCCCCCACTTACCGTATCTATTTATTTTCTTGTTTCCATGCTCCCCGCAAGGCCTGGGAAGGAAGAAGGAGGACGAGCCAAGAGGTCAACCCGAGGACTACTCTACAACCTACTGCTATTCCATAAACTTTGTACATATTACTCATCGTATAAACTGTTTCAAGAACCAATAAAAGACAGTTCTTTGAAACCACGATATTGCTATTCAGCGTCATAAATCTGCCATCCTCGCACAGACGGATTACCACCTCCTCCAAAGCTGGAATAACCCCCTTAGTGTGAGGGCACCCTGGCACTAGCCAAGGTGCCCCCACATTGTTCAGGGCCAATTCCCCGGACTTTGTGAGTGCGGGGACACCATTACACGCGTGCACTACATATAGGTCACTACCTATATGTAGCTTTAAAATGGTAACTCCGAATATGGCCATGTAACATGTCTATGATCATGGAATTGCCCCCTCTATGCTATCCTGGCATAGTTGGCACAATCCCATGATCCCAGTGGTCTGTAGCACAGACTCTGGTACTGCCAAACTGCCTTTCCTGGGGTTTCTCTGCAGCTGGTGCTGCTGCCAACCCCTCAGACAGGTTTCTGCCCTCCTGGGGTCAAGCCAGGCTTGTCCCAGGATGGCAGAACAAAGGACTTCCTCTGAGAGAGGGTGTTACACCCTCTCCCTTTGGAAAATGGTGTGAAGGCAGGGGAGGAGTAGCCTCCCCCAGCCTCTGGAAATGCTTCCATGGGCACATTTGGCGCCCATTTCTGCATAAGCCAGTCTACACCGGTTCAGGGACCCCATAGCCCTGCTCTGGCGCGAAACTGGACAAAGGAAAGGGGAGTGACCACTCCCCTGACCTGCACCTCCCCTGGGAGGTGTCCAGAGCTCCTCCAGTGTGCTCCAGACCTCTGCCATCTTGGAAACAGAGGTGCTGCTGGCACACTGGACTGCTCTGAGTGGAGTGGCCAGTGCCACCAGGTGACGTCAGAGACTCCTGCTGATAGGCTCCTTCAGGTGTTGCTAGCCTATCCTCTCTCCTAGGTAGCCAAACCCTCTTTTCTGGCTATTTAGGGTCTCTGTCTCTGGGGAAACTTGAGATAACGAATGCAAGAGCTCATCCGAGTTCCTCTGCATCTCTCTCTTCACCTTCTGCCAAGGAATCGACTGCTGACCGCGCTGGAAGCCTGCAAAACTGCAACATAGTAGCAAAGACGACTACTGCAACTCTGTTACGCTGATCCTGCCGCCTTCTCGACTGTTTTCCTGGTGGTGCATGCTGTGGGGGTAGTCTGCCTCCTCTCTGCACTAGAAGCTCCGAAGAAATCTCCCGTGGGTCGACGGAATCTTCCCCCTGCAACCGCAGGCACCAAAAAGCTGCATTACCGGTCCCTTGGGTCTCCTCTCAGCACGACGAGCGAGGTCCCTTGAATCCAGCAACTGTGTCCAAGTGACTCCCACAGTCCAGTGACTCTTCAGTCCAAGTTTGGTGGAGGTAAGTCCTTGCCTCACCTCGCTGGGCTGCATTGCTGGGAACCGCGACTTTGCAGCTACTCCGGCCCCTGTGCACTTCCGACGGAAATCCTTTGTGCACAGCCAAGCCTGGGTCCACGGCACTCTAACCTGCATTGCACGACTTTCTAAGTTGGTCTCCGGCGACGTGGGACTCCTTTGTGCAACTTCGGCGAGCACCGTTTCATGCATCCTCGTAGTGCCTCTTTCTGGCACTTCTCCGGGTGCTACCTGCTTCTTTGTCTTGCTCGACATCCCTTCTCTCTTCAGGTCCAATTTGCGACCTCCTGGTCCCTCCTGGGCCCCAGCAGCGTCCAAAAACGCAAAACGCATGATTTGCAGCTAGCAAGGCTTGTTGCCGTTCTTTCGGCGGGAAAACACTTCTGCACGACTCTCCACGGCGAGAGGGATCCGTCCACAAAAGGGGAAGTCTCTAGCCCTTTTAGTTCCTGCAGAAACCTCAGCTTCTTCTGTCCAGTAGAAGCTTCTTTGCACCCGCAGCTGGCATTTCCTGGGCATCTGCCCATCTCCGACTTGCTTGTGACTTTTGGACTTGGTCCCCTTGTTCCACAGGTACCCTAGATTGGAAATCCACAGTTGTTGCATTGCTGGTTTGTGTCTTTCCTGCATTATTCCTCTAACCCGACTTCTTTGTCCTTAGGGGAACTTTAGTGCACTTTGCACTCACTTTTCAGGGTCTTGGGGAGGGTTATTTTGCTAACTCTCACTATTTTCTAATAGTCCCAGCGACCCTCTACAAGGTCACATAGGTTTGGGGTCCATTCGTGGTTCGCATTCCACTTTTGGAGTATATGGTTTGTGTTGCCCCTATCCCTATGTTTCCCCATTGCATCCTATTGTAACTATACATTGTTTGCACTGTTTTCTAAGACTATACTGCATATTTTTGCTATTGTGTATATATATCTTGTGTATATTTCCTATCCTCTCACTGAGGGTACACTCTAAGATACTTTGGCATATTGTCATAAAAATAAAGTACCTTTATTTTTAGTATAACTGTGTATTGTGTTTTCTTATGATATTGTGCATATGACACTAAGTGGTACTGTAGTAGCTTCACACGTCTCCTAGTTCAGCCTAAGCTGCTCTGCTAAGCTACCATTATCTATCAGCCTAAGCTGCTAGACACCCTATACACTAATAAGGGATAACTGGGCCTGGTGCAAGGTGCAAGTACCCCTTGGTACTCACTACAAGCCAGTCCAGCCTCCTACAGTGTCCAAGTAGTTGTTGTTCAGGGTGGACCAGTTTCTCTATTACCATGGTAACACTGGCTCCTGTGTCCCTGTTGGTCTGAACCTCAACACCATTTATTAGGGGAAGTTGCTTGTACTTATCCATATTAAGGGGACGAGCAACCAAGGTGGCCAAATCAATGGCACCTTCAGAGACTAACACAGCCTCTGTGGTCTCCCTAACAAGACCAACCCCAACTAAATTACCAAAAGTGAGCCCAGCTACTCCCTTGGATTGGCTATTAGTAGGTTTGCTCCCACCACCACTGCTATTACTAGGGGCACTAGGTGTAGCAGCAGGGGTTGAAGTGGTAGGATGCTTGATGCTTTTCTTTGGACAACTGGCATCAGTTGTCCAATGACCTTTTACTTTACATAAATAGCACCATGGTTTCTTTACTTTATTAGAAGAGGATTTGGGCCCACCACCCCCACCAGAGTGTTTTTGTCGGCCTGATAAAGACTCATTTTTAGATTTGTCCCCACCCTTGTCTGAAGGCTTACCATCCTTCTTCTTGCCATCCTTGTCACCCCCTGTATGAACTTTTCTGTTCACTCTTGTTCTGACCCATTTGTCTGCCTTCTCTCCCAATTCTTGGGGAGAGGTCAGATCTGAGTCCACTAGATACTGGTGCAACAAATCAGACACACAATTATTAAGAATATGCTCTCTCAGGATTAAGTTATACAGGCTTTCATAGTCAGAAACTTTACTGCCATGTAACCACCCCTCCAAGGCCTTCACTGAATGGTCAACAAAGTCTACCCAGTCTTGTGAAGACTCCTTTTTGGTTTCTCTGAACTTGATCCTGTACTGTTCAGTGGTTAAGCCATAACCATCTAGGAGTGCATTCTTAAGAACTGTAAAATTATTGGCATCACTTTCTTTAACAGTAAGGAGCCTATCCTTACCCTTTCCACTGAAAGATAGCCATAGGATAGCAGCCCACTGCCTTTGAAGGACCCCCTGTACAACACAGGCCCTCTCAAGTGCAGCAAACCACTTGTTAATGTCATCCCCCTCCTTGTAAGGGGGAACTATCTTGTGCAGATTCCTAGAATCATGCTCTTTTACAGGATTACTATCTGTAATACTGCTGCTGCCACCATGGGGACCAAACCCCAACCTCTGTCTTTCTTTTTCTAAGTCAAATGCTTGCCTGTCTAGATCCAGCTGTTGCTTCTTGAGCTTCAGCCTGGACTCTTCCAATCTCAATCTATTGAGTTCCCTTTCTAACACTCTGGGCCTGATTCTAACCTTGGCGGACGGCGGAGGCCGTCCGCCAAGGTTCCGCCGCCAAATTACCGCACCGCGGTCACAAGACCGCGGCGGCCATTCTAACATTTCCTCTGGGCCGGCGGGCGCTCTCCAAAAGAGCGCCCGCCGGCCCAGAGGAAATGCCCCTGCAACGAGGACGCCGGCTCAGAATTGAGCCGGCGTAGTTGCAGGGGTGCGACGGGTGCAGTTGCACCCGTCGCGTATTTCAGTGTCTGCATGGCAGACACTGAAATACTTTGCGGGGCCCTCTTACGGGGGCCCCTGCAGTGCCCATGCCATGGGCATGGGCACTGCAGGGGCCCCCAGGGGCCCCGCGGCACCCCCTACCGCCATCCTGTTCCTGGCGGGAGACCCACCAGGAACAGGATGGCGGTAGGGGGTGTCAGAATCCCCATGGCTGCGGAGCGCGCTCCGCAGCCATGGAGGATTCCCCCGAGCAGCGGAAAGTCGGCGGGAGACCGCTGACTTTCCGCTTCTGACCGCGGCTGAACCGCCGCGGTCAGAATGCTCGTGGGAGCACCGCCAGCCTGTTGGCGGTGCTCCCGGCCGCCAGGGTCAGAATGACCCCCTCTGTCTTCAGGGTGGGTGGGTTGGGCATGCCTTGACACAGAAGAATGGTGTGAATGAACAGAGGGAGACCTGTCCCTAACAGATGACACTCTAACAACCTGGCCTAAAGGAGTAACCTCTATACTGTGATGAGAACTCACATCAGTACCAGCCCTGCTAGGTGGCCTGCTAAGGGGCAGGTTGGGAAGGTTCCCTTCTAACCATTTTACTGGGGCTGCCCCAGAATCAGAGTGTGAACCATCAGCTAATCTCTCACCAGATGTGCCAGCTATGGTTTTATGTTCAATGAGCATATTAACTAACAATTCTCTAGAGGGATTCTTCCCTACCCCTAAACCTCGATCAATGCAGAGACTCCTTGCACTTTTCCAGCTAAGGTGGTCATAGGCAGTGCTGGCCAGATCCAGAGTTTGACCTATACCAGAGATGATAGAAAAAGGTTTAAGGGACAGAAAAAGAAAGAAAAAGTTTCAGAACTTTTTAAAGAACAGAAAAAAAAACTTTTTCAACTTTTAAGAAACTTTTTGAAAGTTTAGGGGTATTTTTCAGCACTTAGCAAAAAGAGTAAGAGAAGAAAAGCAAAACCTTTTGGTTAGGTGTACATACACTGAACTTGTTTTGTATGTTTTTCTCTTATGAAAAGTACAAAATGACAAAGTGGTAAGAAGTTACAAGTACTTATCCCACCGCTGCACAATCAATGTAGGATGCTGGCCTGGTTTGTAGTGGTACCAAGGGGTACTTACACTCTGCACCACGTCCAGTTATCCCTTATTAGTGTAGAATAGGTGTCTAGCAGCTTAGGCTGATAGAATAGGTAGCTTAGCAGAGCAGCTTAGGCTGAACTAGGAGACGAGTGAAGCTCCTACAGTACCACTAGTGTCACTTGCACAATATCATAAGACAACACAATACACAGATATACTAAAAATAAAGGTACTTTATTTTTATGACAATATGCCAAAGTATCTCAGTGAGTACCCTCAGTATGAGGATAGCAAATATACACAAGACATATTTACACAATACCAAAAATGTGCAGTATAGTATTAGAAAACAGTGCAAACAATGTATAGTTACAATAGGATGCAATGGGGACACATAGGGATAGGGGCAACACAAACCATATACTCCAAAAGTGGAATGCGAACCACGAATGGACCCCAAACCTATGTTACCTTGTAGAGGGTCGCTGGGACTGTAAGAAAACAGTGAGGGTTAGAAAAATAGCCCACCCCAAGACCCTGAAAAGTGGGTGCAAAGTGCACCTAAGTTCCCCAAAGAGCACAGAAGTAGTGATAGGGGAATTCTGCAGGAAAGACCAACACCAGTAATGCAACAACGATGGATTTCCTGACAAGAGTACCTGTGGAACAAGGGGACCAAGTCCAAAAGTCACGATCAAGTCGGGAGTGGGCAGATGCCCAGGAAATGCCAGCTGTGGGTGCAAGGAAGCTGCCACCATATGGTAGAAGCTGAGGATTCTGCAAGAACGACAAGGGCTAGAAACTTCCCCTTTGGAGGATGGATGTCCCACGTCGTGAAGAAGCTTGCAGAGGGGTTCCCACGCAGAAAGACCGCAAACAAGCCTTGCTAGCTGCAAGGGTCGCGGTTAGGGTTTTTGGATGCTGCTGTAGCCCAGGAGGGACCAGGATGTCGCCACTTGGATGAGGAGACAGAGGGGGCGCCCAGCAAGTCAGGGAACCCGCACAGAAGCAGGCAGCACCCGCAGAAGGCACTTGGAAGAGGAGTGAACCGGAGTCCACCCCGAAGACACTTAAAGGAGTCCCACGATGCCGTAGGACAACTCAGAAGGTTGTGCACTGCAGGGTAGAGTGTCGGGGACCCAGGCTTGGCTGTGCACGAAGGAAATCCTGGAAGAGTGCACAGGAGCTGGAGCAGCTGCAAATCAATCGGTACCCAGCAATGCAGTCTAGCGTGGGGAGGCAAGGACTTACCTCCACCAAACTTGGACTGAAGAGTCATTGGACTGTGGGAGTCACTTGGACAGAGTTGCTGAGTTCCATGGACCACGCTCGTCGTGCTGAGAGGGGAGCCAGAGGACCGGTGATGCAGTCTTTTGTTGCCTGCGGTTGCAGGGGGAGGATTCCGTCGTCCCGCAGGAGATTTCTTCAGAGCTCCTGGTGCTGAAAGGAGGCAGGCTACCCCCAGAGCATGCACCACCAGGAAACAGTCGAGAAGGCGGCAGGATCAGCGATACAAGGTTGCAGTAGTCGTCTTTGCTACTTTGTAGCGGTTTTGCAGGCGTCCTGAGCAGTCAGCGGTCGATCCTTTGGCAGAAGGTGAAGAGAGAGATGCAGAGGAACTCGGATGAGCACTTGCATTCGTTATCTGAAGAATTCCCCAAAGCAGAGACCCTAAATAGCCAGAAAAGGAGGTTTGGCTACCTAGGAAGGAGGATAGGCAAGTAAGAAAGGTAAGAGCCTATCAGATGGAGTCTCTGACGTCACCTGATGGCACTGGCCACTCAGAGCAGTCCAGTGTGCCAGCAACACCTCTGTTTCCAAGAAGGCAGAGGTCTGGAGCACACTGGAGGAGCTCTGGGCACCTCCCCTGGGAGATGCAGGTCAGGGGAGTGGTCACTCCCCTTTCCTTTGTCCAGTTTCGTGCCAGAGCAGGGCTGGGGGATCCCTGAACCGGTGTAGACTGGCTTATGCAGAAATGGGCACCATATGTGCCCATCAAAGCATTTCCAGAGGCTGGGGGAGGCTACTCCTCCCCAGCCCCAGAGGCTGGGGGAGGCTACTCCTCCCCAGCCCTGACACCTTTTTCCAAAGGGAGAGGGTGTAACACCCTCTCTCTGAGGAAGTCCTTTGTTCTGCCTTCCTGGGCCAAGCCTGGCTGGACCCCAGGAGGGCAGAAACCTGTCTGAGGGGTTGGCAGCAGCTGCAGTGAAACCCTGGGAAAGGTAGTTTGGCAGTACCCGGGTCTGTGCTAGAGACTCGGGGGATCATGCAATTGTCTCCCCAATGCCATTGGCATTGGGGTGACAATTCCATGATCTTAGACATGTTACACGGACATGTTCGGAGTTACCATTGTGACGCTATACATAGGTAGTGACCTATGTATAGTGCCCGGGTGAAATGGTGTCCAATTTGCCCTGAACGATGTGGGGGCACCTTGGCTAGTGCCAGGGTGCCCACACACTAAGTAACTTTGCTCCCAACCTTCACCAGGTGAAGGTTAGACATATAGGTGACATAAGTTATTTATGTGCAGTGTAAAATGGCTGTGAAATAATGTGGGCATTATTTCACTCAGGCTGCAGTGGCAGGCCTGTGTAAGAATTGTCAGAGCTCCCTATGGGTGGTTATGCTCTCTCATTTCTTTCCAAATTGTCACTAACAGGCTAGTGACCATTTTTACCAATTTACATTGGCTTACTGGAACACCCTTATAATTCCCTAGTATATGGTACTGAGGTTCCCAGGGTATTGGGGTTCCAGGAGATCCCTATGGGCTGCAGCATTTCTTTTGCCACCCATAGGGAGCTCTGACAATTCTTACACAGGCCTGCCACTGCAGCCTGAGGGAAATAACGTCCACGTTATTTCACAGCCATTTTACACTGCACTTAAGTAACTTATAAGTCACCTATATGTCTAACCTTTACCTGGTAAAGGTTAGGTGCAAAGTTACTTAGTGTGAGGGCACCCTGGCACTAGCCAAGGTGCCCCCACATTGTTCAGAGCCAATTCCCTGAACTTTGTGAGTGCGGGGACACCATTACACGCGTGCACTACATATAGGTCACTACCTATATGTAGCTTCACAATGGTAACTCCGAATATGGCCATGTAACATGTCTATGATCATGGAATTGCCCCCTCTATGCCATCCTGGCATAGTTGGCACAATCCCATGATCCCAGTGGTCTGTAGCACAGACCCTGGTACTGCCAAACTGCCCTTCCTGGGGTTTCACTGCAGCTGCTGCTGCTGCCAACCCCTCAGACAGGCATCTGCCCTCCTGGGGTCCAGCCAGGCCTGGCCCAGGATGGCAGAACAAAGAACTTCCTCTGAGAGAGGGTGTGACACCCTCTCCCTTTGGAAAATGGTGTGAAGGCAGGGGAGGAGTAGCCTCCCCCAGCCTCTGGAAATGCTTTGTTGGGCACAGATGTGCCCAATTCTGCATAAGCCAGTCTACACCGGTTCAGGGACCCCTTAGCCCCTGCTCTGGCGCGAAACTGGACAAAGGAAAGGGGAGTGACCACTCCCCTGACCTGCACCTCCCCTGGGAGGTGTCCAGAGCTCCTCCAGTGTGCTCCAGACCTCTGCCATCTTGGAAACAGAGGTGCTGCTGGCACACTGGACTGCTCTGAGTGGCCAGTGCCACCAGGTGACGTCAGAGACTCCTGCTGATAGGCTCCTTCAGGTGTTAGTAGCCTTTCCTCTCTCCTAGGTAGCCAAACCCTCTTTTCTGGCTATTTAGGGTCTCTGTCTCTGGGGAAACTTTAGATAACGAATGCAAGAGCTCATCCGAGTTCCTCTGCATCTCCCTCTTCACCTTCTGATAAGGAAACGACCGCTGACCGCGCTGGAAGCCTGCAAACCTGCAACATAGTAGCAAAGACGACTACTGCAACTCTGTAACGCTGATCCTGCCGCCTTCTCGACTGTTTTCCTGCTTGTGCATGCTGTGGGGGTAGCCTGCCTCCTCTCTGCACCAGAAGCTCCGAAGAAATCTCCCGTGGGTCGACGGAATCTTCCCCCTGCAACCGCAGGCACCAAAAAGCTGCATCACCGGTCCCTTGGGTCTCCTCTCAGCACGACGAGCGAGATCCCTCGAATCCAGCGACTCCGTCCAAGTGACCACCGCAGTCCAGTGACTCTTCAGCCCAAGTTTGGTGGAGGTAAGTCCTTGCCTCACCTCGCTGGGCTGCATTGCTGGGAACCGCGACTTTGCAGCTACTCCGGCCCCTGTGCACTTCCGGCGGAAATCCTTTGTGCACAGCCAAGCCTGGGTCCACGGCACTCTAACCTGCATTGCACGACTTTCTAAGTTGGTCTCCGGCGACTCCTTTGTGCAACTTCGGCGAGCACCGTTTCACGCATCCTCGTAGTGCCTGTTTCTGGCACTTCTCCGGGTGCTACCTGCTTCAGTGAGGGCTCTTTGTCTTGCTCGACGTCCCCTCTCTCTGCAGTTCCAATTTGCGACCTCCTGGTCTCTCCTGGGCCCCAGCAGCGTCCAAAAACGCCAAACGCACGATTTGCGTCTAGAAAGGCTTGTTGGCGTCCTTTCGGCGGGAAAACACTTCTGCACGACTCTCCAAGGCGAGAGGGATCCGTCCACCAAAGGGGAAGTCTCCAGCCCTTTTCGTTCCTGCAGAAACCTCAGCTTCTTCTGTCCAGTCGAAGCTTCTTTGCACCCGCAGCTGGCATTTCCTGGGCATCTGCCCATCTCCGACTTGCTTGTGACTTTTGGACTTGGTCCCCTTGTTCCACAGGTACCCTAGATTGGAAATCCACAAGTGTTGCATTGCTGGTTTGTGTCTTTCCTGCATTATTCCTCTAACACGACTCTTTTGTCCCTAGGGGACCTTTAGTGCACTTTGCACTCACTTTTCAGGGTCTTGGGGAGGGTTATTTTTCTAACTCTCACTATTTTCTAATAGTCCCAGCGACCCTCTACAAGGTCACATAGGTTTGGGGTCCATTCGTGGTTCGCATTCCACTTTTGGAGTATATGGTTTGTGTTGCCCCTATCCCTATGTTTCCCCATTGCATCCTATTGTAACTATACATTGTTTGCACTGTTTTCTAAGACTATACTGCATATTTTTGCTATTGTGTATATATATCTTGTGTATATTTCCTATCCTCTCACTGAGGGTACACTCTAAGATACTTTGGCATATTGTCATAAAAATAAAGTACCTTTATTTTTAGTATAACTGTGTATTATGTTTTCTTATGATATTGTGCATATGACACTAAGTGGTACTGTAGTAGCTTCACACGTCTCCTAGTTCAGCCTAAGCTGCTCTGCTAAGCTACCATTATCTATCAGCCTAAGCTGCTAGACACCCTATACACTAATAAGGGATAACTGGGCCTGGTGCAAGGTGCAAGTACCCCTTGGTACTCACTACAAGCCAGTCCAGCCTCCTACACCCCTCCAAGGTAGGAATACCCCTAAGGTGTCCAGAGCTGAGGCGCCCCCCTCCCTGCAGAATCCTCCATCTTCGCTCGGAGGACAAGGACCAATAGGGTTAGTTTTGTGCTGCCTTCCCCAAAGGGAGTGGGCACAGGAAGGGTGTAGCCACTCTCAGGGACAGTAACATTGGCTACTGCCCTCTGACCCCTGTAAACACCTATAAATCTTGTATTTAAGGGCTTCCCTGAACTCAGCTCACCAGATTACTGGCGACCTGACAAAAAGAAGGACTGCATAGCTGAAACCCCCAGCAGAGAAGAAGGGAGACGGCAACTGATTTGGCCTCAGCCCTACCGACCTATCTCCTGCTTCAAAGAACCTGCAAAAGAACAACAACGCATCCAGCGGGACCAGCAACCTCTGCCCAGTTCCACAGGACTGTCCTGTACTCTAAAGACCAAGAACCCCCGTAGTCAGCAGCCCTGTCAAAGAAGAAACAACAACTAAGGACTCCAATCTCACTCGGTATGCATGAGTCCTAACCACTCTGCTCCCGACCCCCACGGCCCGTGTCCAGGAGGCCCAGCCAGCTAGAGAGGATCCCTAGGCGATTCCGAGCCATTGCCACATTTTTCTCTTTAGAATAATTTATAAAATAATTTTGCCAATTAATACATGCATTGGCAGCCAGTTAATACCTCCTAAAACCATTCAAAATGACTGTAGGTTATTTCAATTAATTTATAATGAAAGTAATAGTGAGTTTGGAATATAAAGCAATAATCCAAAAGTAAGTTGAAATAACTGAATAATGCTGTCTAAAATTCCATTCACGTTAAAACATAGGTAAGGTAGCCCCTTCTTCAATACCATGTGATGCAATTTTAATCACCATATCTTTTATATTTTAACTGGAGTTAGCGGTTTTCAAATGTCGGTCAGTTGTGACACTTACCGATTCATTGCTTTTCACTACTGTCGTTCTGTCACTCACTGATATGATGACACCTGTGTGACCACTTCTTGCTGTAAAAGAAAAATCATTACATTTATAGTCTGTGCTAGTCACTTTAATTCAAGTACAAACCCTTAAGTCACATCCTTAAATATATTTCAAGAGAGAACATTTAACATCTCTAGTGTGTCTTTGCAGATATGACACAGAGGGATATAATACGGACTGCGTGGGGTAATTATTGCACCCAGTAATGACTGATACCGTAGGGTGATTAAATTACTAGGAACAGGATTCCCACTTGATCTGAGTTTTTGTCTCATTTGTGATGCATAATATGAAGAATTAGTGTTTGTCAGTGGAGGTTACTCCTAAATGGCAGAGTACAGTCACCCCGTATGTTGCGGGTGCAGGAGGTACATGTAAAGAAGGGTCAGACTCATTACCATTTTATAAAAGACGTGTGAGTGTCGGAGACTGGGCGAGGCTGATGGCAGCAGCAGGATCAGGATGACTTGTGAAGCTGGTAGTCACTGCAGAGTGTGCATGTTGGATTCACCGTCTGTCTTCCTTTGACCAGACTGACATGCACACTTCAGTCTACAGCAATTCCAGCACTTTTAATCTAGCCTCAAAAAGAGTGCTGGGTTAGCCTGCTTAAACCAATTCTGAAAACAGCATGAAAGCAGCTCCAGGATTGGTTAGCAATGCATTGGCTGTAACAAGTCAACCACTTTCTGTTCCTTCCAAAATTTGCCATTTAAGGATGTTGCTGGTATTTGTAGGAGGCTGGCCTGGCTTATAATGGGTACCTGATGGTACTTACACCTTGTGCCAGGTCCAGTTATCCCTTATTAGTAGATTAGTAGTGTTCTAGCAGCTTAGGGTGATGGAGTGAGCTATAGCAGAGAAGCTGAGGCTGAACTAGGAGACATGCAAAGCTCCTACTATACCACTTATATTATATAGGTACTATATCATAATAGACACAATACTCAGAGTTGCTAAAAATAAAGGTACTTTATTTTAGTGACAATGTGCCAAAAATATCTCAGAGGATATACTCCCTTAGGAGGTAAGTAAAATACACAAATTATACACACAAACTAAAATCAGGTAAGTAAACAGTTATAAAAGTAGTGCAACTTCCCCAGAAACACACTAAAGTCGTGATAGGAGATTCTGTAAAGACCACAACAAACTGCAAAGCACTGAAGACAGATTCCTGGACCTGAAGCCCTCTAAAGGAAGGGGACCAAGTCCAAGAGTCGTGAAAGTGTCCAGGGGGGGCAGGAGCCCACTAAACCCCGGATAAAGGTGCAAAATGTCTGCCTCTGGGTGGAAGAAGCTGAAGAACTTCTCCTTTGCACAGAAGATGTCCCAAGAAGTGCTGGGGGATGCAGAGTTGTTTCTTTGGAGAAAGACCGCAAACAAGCCTTGCTAGCTGCAAAGGTCGTTGTTGAAGAAAAAGGTAGCTGCCCGGGCCCAGGAAGGACCAGGAGGTCGCAACTTGGAAGAGGAGACAGAGGTGGCCCTCAGCAACACAGAGAGCCCACGCACAAGATGGCAGCACCCGCAGAAGTACTTGAACACAGGTTCAAGAAAACTGAGCACAGCGGTCGTCTCAACACTACAAAAGAGGGTCCCACGAACCCGGTGGTCAACTCATCGAGTTGAGTATTGCAGGATGGAATGTTGGGGACCTGGGCTAGGCTGTGCACCAAGGGATTCCTTGCAAACGTGCACAGAAGCCCTAGCAGCTGCAGTTTACACAGTAAACAGGATTACTGTCTGGCGACGGGAGGCAAGAACTTACGTCCTCCAAATGTGGACAGTTGGACCACTGGACAGTCTGGGTCAATTGGGTCTACCACCTATGTTCTAGGGGCCACTCTCGTCAGGATGAGAGGAGTCCCACAGTATTGGTGACCCTGAAGTTTGGTGCCTGCTGGAGCAGAGGGAAGATTCTGTTGACCTATTGGAGATTTCTGTAGGAGGCTGGACTGGCTTGTAGTGGGTACCAAGGGGTACTTACACTTTGCACCAGGCCCAGGTATCCCTTATTAGTGTAGAGGGGTGTCTAGCAGCTTAGGCTGATAGAAAAGGTAGCTTAGCAGAGCAGCTTAGGCTGAACTAGGAGACGAGTGAAGCTCCTGCAGTACCACTAGTGTCACATGCACAATATCATAAGAAAACACAATACACAGATATGCTAAAAATAAAGGTACTTTATTTTTATGACAATATGCCACAGTATCTCAGTTAGTACCCTCAGTATGAGGATAGCAAATATACACAAGATATATGTACACAATACCAAAATATGCAGTAATAGTAATAGAAAACAGTGCAAACAATGTATAGTCACAACAGAATGCAATGGGGGCACATAAGGATAGGGGCAACACAAACCATATACTCTAGAAGTGGAATGCGAACCACGAATGGACCCCAAACCTATGTGACCTTGTAGAGGGTCGCTGGGACTGTAAGAAAACAGTGAGGGTTAGAAAAATAGCCCACCCCAAGACCCTGAAAAGTGGTTGCCAAGTGCACCTAAGTTCCCCAAAGAACACAGAAGGAGTGTAGGAGGCTGGACTGGCTTGTAGTGAGTACCAAGGGGTACTTGCACCTTGCACCAGGCCCAGTTATCCCTTATTAGTGTATAGGGTGTCTAGCAGCTTAGGCTGATAGATAATGGTAGCTTAGCAGAGCAGCTTAGGCTGAACTAGGAGACGTGTGAAGCTACTACAGTACCACTTAGTGTCATATGCACAATATCATAAGAAAACACAATACACAGTTATACTAAAAATAAAGGTACTTTATTTTTATGACAATATGCCAAAGTATCTTAGAGTGTACCCTCAGTGAGAGGATAGGAAATATACACAATATATATATACACAATAGCAAAAATATGCAGTATAGTCTTAGAAAACAGTGCAAACAATGTATAGTTACAATAGGATGCAATGGGGAAACATAGGGATAGGGGCAACACAAACCATATACTCCAAAAGTGGAATGCGAACCACGAATGGACCCCAAACCTATGTGACCTTGTAGAGGGTCGCTGGGACTATTAGAAAATAGTGAGAGTTAGAAAAATAACCCTCCCCAAGACCCTGAAAAGTGAGTGCAAAGTGCACTAAAGTTCCCCTAAGGACAAAGAAGTCGTGTTAGAGGAATAATGCAGGAAAGACACAAACCAACAATGCAACAACTGTGGATTTCCAATCTAGGGTACCTGTGGAACAAGGGGACCAAGTCCAAAAGTCACAAGCAAGTCGGAGATGGGCATATGCCCAGGAAATGCCAGCTGTGGATGCAAAGAAGCTTCTACTGGACAGAAGAAGCTGAGGTTTCTGCAGGAACAAAAAGGGCTAGAGACTTCCCCTTTGGTGGACGGATTCCGCTCGCCGTGGAGAGTCGTGCAGAAGTGTTTTCCCGCCAAAAGAACGCCAACAAGCCTTGCTACCTGCAAATCGTGCAGTTAGTGTTTTTGGATGCTGCTGTGGCCCGGAAGGGACCAGGAGGTCGCAAATTGGACCAGGAGAGAGAGGGAACGTCGAGCAAGACAAGGAGCCCTCTCAGCAGCAGGTAGCACCCGGAGAAGTGCCAGAAACAGGCACTACAAGGATGCATAAAACAGTGCTCACCCGAAGTCGCACAAAGGAGTCCCACGTCGCCGGAGACCAACTTAGAAAGTCGTGCAATGCAGGTTAGAGTGCCGTGGACCCAGGCTTGGCTGTCCACAAAGGATTTCCGCCGGAAGTGCACAGGGGCCGGAGTAGCTGCAAAAGTCGCAGTTCCCAGCAATGCAGCCCAGCGAGGTGAGGCAAGGACTTACCTCCACCAAACTTGGACTGAAGAGTCACTGGACTGTGGGGGTCACTTGGACAGAGTTGCAGGATTCGAGGGACCTCGCTCGTTGTGCTGAGAGGAGACCCAAGGGACCGGTAATGCAGCTTTTTGGTGCCTGCGGTTGCAGGGGGAAGATTCCGTCGACCCACGGGAGATTTCTTCGGAGCTTCTGGTGCAGAGAGGAGGCAGACTACCCCCACAGCATGCACAAGCAGGAAAACAGTCGAGAAGGCGGCAGGATCAGCGTTACAGAGTTGCAGTAGTCGCCTTTGCTACTATGTTGCAGGTTTGCAGGCTTCCAGCGCGGTCAGCAGTCGATTCCTTGGCAGAAGGTGAAGAGAGAGATGCAGAGGAACTCGGATGAGCTCTTGCATTCGTTATCTAAAGTTTCCCCAGAGACAGAGACCCTAACTAGCCAGAAAAGAGGGTTTGGCTACTTAGGAGAGAGGATAGGCTACTAACACATGAAGGAGCCTATCAGCAGGAGTCTCTGACGTCACCTGGTGGCACTGGCCACTCAGAGCAGTCCAGTGTGCCAGCAGCACCTCTGTTTCCAAGATGGCAGAGGTCTGGAGCACACTGGAGGAGCTCTGGACACCTCCCAGGGGAGGTGCAGGTCAGGGGAGTGGTCACTCCCCTTTCCTTTGTCCAGTTTCGCGCCAGAGCAGGGCTAAGGGGTCCCCTGAACCGGTGTAGACTGGCTTATGCAGAATTGGGCACATCTGTGCCCAAGAAAGCATTTCCAGAGGCTGGGGGAGGCTACTCCTCCCCTGCCTTCACACCATTTTCCAAAGGGAGAGGGTGTAACACCCTCTCTCAGAGGAAGTCCTTTGTTCTGCCATCCTGGGCCAGGCCTGGCTGGACCCCAGGAGGGCAGATGCCTGTCTGAGGGGTTGGCAGCAGCAGCAGCTGCAGTGAAACCCCAGGAAGGGCAGTTTGGCAGTACCAGGGTCTGTGCTACAGACCACTGGGATCATGGGATTGTGCCAACTATGCCAGGATGGCATAGAGGGGGCAATTCCATGATCATAGACATGTTACATGGCCATATTCAGAGTTACCATTGTGAAGCTACATATAGGTAGTGACCTATATGTAGTGCTCGCGTGTAATGGTGTCCCCGCACTCACAAAGTTCAGGGAATTGGCTCTGAACAATGTGGGGGCACCTTGGCTAGTGCCAGGGTGCCCTCACACTAAGTAACTTTGCACCTAACCTTTACCAGGTAAAGGTTAGACATATAGGTGACTTATAAGTTACTTAAGTGCAGTGTAAAATGGCTGTGAAATAACGTGGACGTTATTTCACTCAGGCTGCAGTGGCAGGCCTGTGTAAGATTTGTCAGAGCTCCCTATGGGTGGCAAAAGAAATGCTGCAGCCCATAGGGATCTCCTGGAACCCCAATACCCTGGGTACCTCAGTACCATATACTAGGGAATTATAAGGGTGTTCCAGTAAGCCAATGTAAATTGGTAAAAATGGTCACTAGCCTGTTAGTGACAATTTGGAAAGAAATGAGAGAGCATAACCACTGAGGTTCTGATTAGCAGAGCCTCAGTGAGACAGTTAGTCACTACACAGGTAACACATTCAGGCACACTTATGAGCACTGGGGCCCTGGGTTACCAGGGTCCCAGTGACACATACAACTAAAACAACATATATACAGTGAAAAATGGGGGTAACATGCCAGGCAAGATGGTACTTTCCTACACAACCCCCCCCCCCCCCCAAACGAAGGACAATAAGACTAGCCATGACCTGATGAGTCTTCATTGTCTAAGTGGAAATATTCTGGAGAGTCCATCTGCATTGGAGTGGCTACTCCCAGGTCTATGTTCCACTGTATAGTCCATTCCCTGTAGGGATATGGACCACCTCAACAATTTAGGATTTTCACCTTTCATTTGTTTTAGCCAAAGTAGAGGTTTGTGGTCTGTCTGAACAATGAAGTGAGTGCCAAACAGGTATGGCCTCAACTTCTTCAGTGCCCAGACCACAGCAAAGGCCTCCCTCTCAATGGCAGACCAACGCTTTTCTCTAGGGGTCAACCTCCTACTAATAAAAGCAACAGGTTGATCCTGGCCCTCAGAATTAAGTTGTGATAGGACTGCCCCTACTCCTAATTCAGATGCATCAGTCTGGACATAGAATTTTTTAGAGTAACAAGGGCTTTTCAGGACAGGTGCAGAGCACATGGCCTGCTTCAGCTCCTCAAAAGCTTTCTGACAGTTTGCTGTCCATAATACCTTTTTAGGCATTTTCTTGGATGTGAGGTCATTAAGAGGGGCTGCAATGGAGCCATAGTTCTTAATGAACCTCCTGTAATACCCAGTGAGGCCTAGGAAGGCTCTCACCTGAGTCTGAGTGGTAGGGGGAACCCAATCAATAATTGTTTGGATTTTCCCCTGAAGTGGTGCAATCTGTTCCCCACCAACAAGGTGTCCCAGATAAACCACCTTACCCTGCCCTATCTGGCACTTTGAAGCCTTGATAGTGAGGCCTGCCTTTTGCAGGGCCTCCAAAACTTTCCATAGGTGGACCAGGTGATCATCCCAGCTGGAGCTAAAGACAGCTATATCGTCCAAATATGCTGCACTGAAAGCTTCCAGCCCTTGCAGGACTGTGTTCACCAACCTCTGAAAAGTGGCAGGTGCATTTTTCAAACCAAAAGGCATTACAGTAAACTGGTAATGTCCTCCAATGGTTGAAAATGCAGTCTTAGGTTTAGCATCTTCTGACAATTTGATCTGCCAATACCCTGCAGTCAAGTCAAAAGTGCTTAGATACTTGGCAGATGCCAGTGTATCTATGAGCTCATCTGCCCTGGGTATAGGGTGAGCATCAGTTTTGGTTACCAAGTTGAGACCTCTATAGTCTACACAAAACCGCATTTCCTTCTTTCCATCTTTGGAATGGGGTTTTGGTACCAGTACCACAGGAGAAGCCCATGGACTGTCAGAGTGCTCAACTACTCCTAGTTCTAACATTTTCTGGACCTCTTGCTTTATGCAGTCCCTGACATGGTCAGGCTGCCTATAGATCTTACTTTTGACAGGTAAACTGTCTCCAGTATCTATAGTGTGCTCACACCAAGAAGTGGTACCTGGCACAGTAGAGAAGAGTTCAGAGAATTGATCTAGGAGGTTTATGCAATTGTCTTTCTGCTCAGCAGTAAGACAATCAGCCAAAACTACACCTTCCACCAGAGCATCTTGTTCTGTAGAAGAGAAGAGGTCAGGTAGAGGATCACTGTCTTCTTCCTGTCCCTCATCAGTTGCCATGAGCAGGGTGAGATCAGCCCTGTCATAGTAGGGTTTCAGGCGGTTGACATGGAGCACCCTAAGGGGACTCCTGGCAGTGCCTAAGTCAACTAAATAGGTGACTTCTCCCTCCTTTTCAACAATTGTGTGGGGTCCACTCCATTTATCTTGGAGTGATCTTGGGGCCACAGGCTCCAAGACCCACACTTTCTGCCCTGGTTGGTACTGAACCAAAACAGCCTTCTGATCATGCCATTGCTTCTGGAGCTCTTGGCTGGCCTGAAGGTTTTTACTGGCCTTTTTCATGTACTCAGCTATCCTTGATCTGAGGCCAAGTACATAATCCACAATATCCTGCTTAGGAGCTTTTAAAGGTTGTTCCCAACCCTCCTTTACAAGTGTGAGTGGACCCCTAACAGGGTGTCTGTAGGAAAGTACCATCTTGCCTGGCATGTTACCCCCATTTTTCACTGTATATATGTTGTTTTAGTTGTATGTGTCACTGGGACCCTGGTAACCCAGGGCCCCAGTGCTCATAAGTGTGCCTGAATGTGTTACCTGTGTAGTGACTAACTGTCTCACTGAGGCTCTGCTAATCAGAACCTCAGTGGTTATGCTCTCTCATTTCTTTCCAAATTGTCACTAACAGGCTAGTGACCATTTTTACCAATTTACATTGGCTTACTGGAACACCCTTATAATTCCCTAGTATATGGTACTGAGGTACCCAGGGTATTGGGGTTCCAGGAGATCCCTATGGGCTGCAGCATTTCTTTTGCCACCCATAGGGAGCTCTGACAATTCTTACACAGGCCTGCCACTGCAGCCTGAGTGAAATAACGTCCACGCTATTTCACAGCCATTTTACACTGCACTTAAGTAACTTATAAGTCACCTATATGTCTAACCTTTACCTGGTAAAGGTTAGGTGCAAAGTTACTTAGTGTGAGGGCACCCTGGCACTAGCCAAGGTGCCCCCACATTGTTCAGAGCCAATTCCCTGAACTTTGTGAGTGCGGGGACACCATTACACGCGTGCACTACATATAGGTCACTACCTATATGTAGCTCCACAATGGCAACTCCGAATATGGCCATGTAACATGTCTATGATCATGGAATTGCCCCCTCTATGCCATCCTGGCATAGTTGGCACAATCCCATGATCCCAGTGGTCTGTAGCACAGACCCTGGTACTGCCAAACTGCCCTTCCTGGGGTTTCACTGCAGCTGCTGCCAACCCCTCAGACAGGCATCTGCCCTCCTGGGGTCCAGCCAGGCCTGGCCCAGGATGGCAGAACAAAGAACTTCCTCTGAGAGAGGGTGTGACACCCTCTCCCTTTGGAAAATGGTGTGAAGGCAGGGGAGGAGTAGCCTCCCCCAGCCTCTGGAAATGCTTTGTTGGGCACAGAGGTGCCCAATTCTGCATAAGCCAGTCTACACCGGTTCAGGGACCCCTTAGCCCCTGCTCTGGCGCGAAACTGGACAAAGGAAAGGGGAGTGACCACTCCCCTGACCTGCACCTCCCCTGGGAGGTGTCCAGAGCTCCTCCAGTGTGCTCCAGACCTCTGCCATCTTGGAAACAGAGGTGCTGCTGGCACACTGGACTGCTCTGAGTGGCCAGTGCCACCAGGTGACGTCAGAGACTCCTGCTGATAGGCTCCTTCAGGTGTTAGTAGCCTATCCTCTCTCCTAGGTAGCCAAACCCTCTTTTCTGGCTATTTAGGGTCTCTGTCTCTGGGGAAACTTTAGATAACGAATGCATGAGCTCAGCCGAGTTCCTCTGCATCTCTCTCTTCACCTTCTGATAAGGAATCGACTGCTGACCGCGCTGGAAGCCTGCAAAACTGCAACATAGTAGCAAAGACGACTACTGCAACTCTGTAACGCTGATCCTGCCGCCTTCTCGACTGTTTTCCTGCTTGTGCATGCTGTGGGGGTAGTCTGCCTCCTCTCTGCACCAGAAGCTCCGAAGAAATCTCCCGTGGGTCGACGGAATCTTCACCCTGCAACCGCAGGCACCAAAAAGCTGCATTACCGGTCCCTTGGGTCTCCTCTCAGCACGACGAGCGAGGTCCCTCGAATCCAGTGACTCTGTCCAAGTGACCCCCACAGTCCAGTGACTCTTCAGTCCAAGTTTGGTGGAGGTAAGTCCTTGCCTCACCTCGCTGGGCTGCATTGCCGGGAACCGCGACTTTGCAGCTACTCCGGCCCCTGTGCACTTCCGGCGGAAATCCTTTCTGCACAGCCAAGCCTGGGTCCACGGCACTCTAACCTGCATTGCACGCCTTTCTAAGTTGGTCTCCGGCGACGTGGGACTCCTTTGTGCAACTTCGGCGAGCACCGTTTCACGCATCCTCGTAGTGCCTGTTTCTGGCACTTCTCCGGGGGCTACCTGCTTTAGTGAGGGCTCTTTGTCTTGCTCGACGTCCCCTCTCTTTTCAGGTCCAATTTGCGACCTCCTGGTCCCTCCTGGGCCCCAGCAGCGTCCAAAAACGCCAATTGCATGATTTGCGACTAGCAAGGCTTGTTGGCGTCCTTCCAGCAGGAAAACACTTCTGCACAACTCTCCAAGGCGAGAGGGATCCTTCCACCAAAGGGGAAGTCTCTAGCCCTTTTTGTTCCTGCAGAAACCTCAGCTTCTTCTGTCCAGTAGAAGCTTCTTTGCACCCGCAGCTGGCATTTCCTGGGCATCTGCCCATCTCCGACTTGCTTGTGACTTTTGGACTTGGTCCCCTTGTTCCACAGGTACCCTAGATTGGAAATCCACAGTTGTTGCATTGCTGGTTTGTGTCTTTCCTGCATTATTCCTCTAACACAACTTCTTTGTCCTTAGGGGAACTTTAGTGCACTTTGCACTCACTTTTCAGGGTCTTGGGGAGGGTTATTTTTCTAACTCTCACTATTTTCTAATAGTCCCAGCGACCATCTACAAGGTCACATAGGTTTGGGGTCCATTCGTGGTTCGCATTCCACTTTTGGAGTATATGGTTTGTGTTGCCCCTATCCCTATGTTTCCCCATTGCATCCTATTGTAACTATACATTGTTTGCACTGTTTTCTAAGACTATACTGCATATTTTTGCTATTGTGTATATATATCTTGTGTATATTTCCTATCCTCTCACTGAGGGTACACTCTAAGATACTTTGGCATATTGTCATAAAAATAAAGTACCTTTATTTTTAGTATAACTGTGTATTGTGTTTTCTTATGATATTGTGCATATGACACTAAGTGGTACTGTGGTGGCTTCACACATCTCCTAGTTCAGCCTAAGCTGCTCTGCTAAGCTACCATTATCTATCAGCCTAAGCTGCTAGACACCCTATACACTAATAAGGGATAACTGGGCCTGGTGCAAGGTGCAAGTACCCCTTGGTACTCACTACAAGCCAGTCCAGCCTCCTACATTGGTTGTGCAGTGGTGGGATAAGTGCTTGAGACTACTTGCCACTCTTGTCATTGTACTTTTCATAAGAGAAAAATATACAAAACAAGGTCAGTGTATATACACATAGCCAAAAAGTTTTGCATTTCCTCTTTTCACTCTTTTCTAAGTGCTGAAAAGTACTTCTAAAATTTCAAAAAGTTCTTAAAAGTTTAAAAAGTTTTTTTCTGTCTTTCCAAAAAGTTCTGAAAACTTTTTTCTCTTTTTCTATCACTTTAACTCTCTCTAAAAATGTCTGGCACAGGCCAAAATGTTGATCTGTCCAAACTTGCATATGACAACCTTAGCTGGAAAAGAGCAAGGAGTCTCTGTATAGAGAGAGGTTTGAGTGTAGGGAAGAATCCTTCCTTGGAACTGTTACTTAACATGCTTAGAGAACAGGATAAGGCCATAGGTGCCTCATCTGTTGAAAAAGTACCTAATAGTTCCCAATCTGATTCAGGGACTCCCCCAGGAAAAGATTCAGGAAAGAAACTTCCTAGCCTGCCCATTACTAGACAGTCTAGCATAGTTGGTAATGATGATGAGCCACACCATATAAATAGTGTTGTCTCACATCATAGCAAAAGCATTTATTCTCACCATACTGGTAGTAATGTTTCTGTTAACCAAGCTGTTAGGATGGCTTCTGTAAGGGAACAGGTCTCCTTCTGTTCATTCCCATCATAGCTCTGTTTCTAGGAATGTCCCTCCCACCAACCCTGATGACAGAATGTTAGAGAGGGAACTCAATAAGTTGACGGTGGAACAAACCAGACTGAAGCTTAAAAAGCAACAGCTGGATTTGGATAGACAGTCTTTTGAATTAGAGAAGGAAAGACAGAAGTTGGGTTTAGATACCCATGGTGGCAGCAGCAGTATTCCCCATAGTCATCCTGCAAAAGAGCATGATTCCAGGAATCTGCACAAGATAGTTCCCCCTTATAAGGAGGGGGATGACATTAACAAGTGGTTTGCTGCACTTGAGAGGGCCTGTGTTGTACAGGATGTCCCTCAAAGGCAGTGGGCTGCTATCCTATGGCTATCATTTAGTGGAAAAGGTAGGGATAGGCTCCATACTGTAAAAGAAAATGATGCTAATAATTTCCAAGTTCTTAAGAATGCACTCCTGGATGGTTATGGCTTAACCACTGAACAGTACAGGATAAAGTTCAGAGAGACCAAAAAGGAGTCTTCACAAGACTGGGTTGATTTCATTGACCATTCAGTGAAGGCCTTGGAGGGGTGGTTACATGGCAGTAAAGTTACTGATTATGACAGCCTGTATAACTTAATCCTGAGAGAGCATATTCTTAATAATTGTGTGTCTGATTTGTTGCACCAGTACTTGGTGGACTCTGATCTGACCTCTCCCCAAGATTTGGGAAAGAAGGCAGACAAATGGGTCAGAACAAGAGTGAACAGAAAAGTTCATACAGGGGGTGACAAAGATGGCAACAAAAAGAAGGATGGTAAGTCTTCAGACAAGGGTGGGGACAAATCTAAAAATGAGTCTTCATCAGGCCCACAAAAACACTCTGGTGGGGGTGGTGGGTCCAAATCCTCCTTTAATCAGAACAAGGAAAAGAAACCATGGTACTATTTATGTAAAATAAAAGGCCATTGGACAACAGATCCCAGTTGCCCAAAGAAAGGCACCACTGCTCCTACCACTACAACCCCTACTGCTACACCTAGTGTCCCTACTAATAGCAGTGGTGGTGGGAGCAAACCTACTAATAGCCAATCCAAGGGAGTAGCTGGGCTCACTTTTGGTAATTTAGTTGGGGTTGGCCTTGTTAGGGAGGCCACAGAGGCTGTGTTAGTCTCTGAGGGGGCTATTGATTTAGCCACCTTAGTTGCTTGTCCCCTTAATATGGATAAGTACAAGCAGCTACCCCTAATAAATGGTGTTGAGGTTCAGGCCTACAGGGACACTGGTGCCAGTGTGACTATGGTCATAGAGAAACTGGTCCACCCTGAACAACACCTACTTGGTCACCAGTACCAAGTAACCGATGCTCACAACAACACACTTAGCCACCCCATGGCTGTTGTAAATCTCAACTGGGGGGGGGTTACTGGTCCAAAGAAAGTTGTGGTAGCTTCAGATTTACCTGTAGACTGTCTATTAGGGAATGATTTGGAGACATCAGCTTGGTCAGATGTGGAGTTGGAGGCCCATGCAGCAATGCTGGGCATCCCAGGGCATATTTTTGCTTTGACAAGGGCTCAGGCCAAAAAGCAAAAAGGACAGGGAAGCTTGGATCCTGGAACAAAGGACCAAGTGCTCCCTAAAGCTAGGGGTAGTAGAAGCAAACCACTTCCTACTATCCCTCCCTCTACAGTGGATTCTACTTCTGAGGAAGAAGAATTCCCTCCCTGTGCAGAACCTACACCAGAGTAGCTGGAAGCAGACACTGCTGAGCTTTTGGGTGAAGGGGGACCTGCCAGAGAGGAGCTGAGTGTGGCACAGCAAACCTGTCCCACATTAGAGGGTCTCAGACAGCAAGCTGTCAAACAGGCTAATGGGGATGTCAGTGACTCTCACAGAGTTTACTGGGAGGACAACCTCTTGTACACTGAGCATAGGGATCTTAAACCTGGAGCTGCCAGGAGATTAGTGATTCCTCAGGAGTACAGAAAGTTCCTCCTAACACTGGCACATGACATTCCCTTAGCTGGGCACCTAGGACAAATGAAAACTTGGGACAGGCTTGTTCCCCTGTTTCATTGGCCTAGGATGTCTGAGGACACAAAGGAATTTTGTAAGTCCTGTGCAACCTGTCAAGCCAGTGGCAAGACAGGTGGCACCCCAAAGGCACCCCTTATTCCACTGCCTGTGGTTGGGGTTCCCTTTGAAAGGGTAGGGGTTGACATAGTTGGCCCCCTTGACCCTCCTACTGCTTCAGGCAATAGGTTTATCTTGGTGGTAGTGGACCATGCCACAAGATATCCTGAAGCTATTCCTTTAAGGACCACTACAGCACCTGCAGTGGCAAAGGCCCTCCTGGGAATATTTTCCAGGGTGGGCTTCCCAAAGGAAGTGGTATCAGACAGGGGAAGCAATTTCATGTCTGCATACTTAAAGGCCATGTGGAAGGAGTGTGGTGTAACGTACAAGTTCACAACACCCTATCATCCACAAACAAATGGACTGGTGGAGAGATTTAATAAAACTCTCAAAGGCATGATTATGGGTCTCCCTGAAAAACTCCGCAGGAGATGGGATATCCTTCTACCATGCCTCCTTTTTGCCTACAGGGAGGTACCCCAGAAAGGAGTGGGCTTCAGCCCCTTTGAACTTCTTTTTGGACACCCTGTTAGGGGTCCACTCACACTTGTAAAGGAGGGTTGGGAACAACCTTTAAAAGCTCCTAAGCAGGATATTGTGGATTATGTACTTGGCCTCAGATCAAGGATGGCTGAGTACATGAAAAAGGCCAGTAAAAACCTTCAGGCCAGCCAAGAGCTCCAGAAGCAATGGCATGATCAGAAGGCTGTTTTGGTTCAGTACCAACCAGGGCAGAAAGTGTGGGTCTTGGAGCCTGTGTCCCCAAGAGCACTCCAAGATAAATGGAGTGATCCCCACACAATTGTTGAAAAGAAGGGAGAAGTCACCTATTTAGTTGACTTAGGCACTGCCAGGAGTCCCCTTAGGGTGCTCCATGTCAACCGCCTGAAACCCTACTATGACAGGGCTGATCTCACCCTGCTCATGGCAACTGATGAGGGACAGGAAGAAGACAGTGATCCTCTACCTGATCTCTTCTCTTCCACAGAATAAGATGCTCTTGTGGAAGGTGCAGTTTTGGCTGATTGTCTTACTGCTGAGCAGAAAGACAATTGCATAAATCTCCTAGATCAATTCTCTGAACTCTTCTCTACTGTGCCAGGTACCACTTCTTGGTGTGAGCACACTATAGATACTGGAGACAGTTTACCTGTCAAAAGTAAGATCTAAAGGCAGCCTGACCATGTCAGGGATTGCATAAAGCAAGAGGTCCAGAAAATGTTAGAACTAGGAGTGGTTGAGCACTCTGACAGTCCATGGGCTTCTCCTGTGGTACTGGTACCAAAAACCCATTCCAAAGATGGAAAGAAGGAAATGCGGTTTTGTGTAGACTATAGAGGTCTCAACTTGGTAACCAAAACTGATGCTCACCCTATACCCAGGGCAGATGAGCTCATAGATACACTGGCATCTGCCAAGTATCTAAGCACTTTTGACTTGACTGCAGGGTATTGGCAGATCAAATTTTCAGAAGATGCTAAACCTAAGACTGCATTTTCTACCATTGGAGGACATTACCAGTTTACTGTAATGCCTTTTGGTTTGAAAAATGCACCTGCCACTTTTCAGAGGTTGGTGAACACAGTCCTGCAAGGGCTGGAAGCTTTCAGTGCAGCATATTTGGACAATATAGCTGTCTTTAGCTCCAGCTGGGATGATCACCTGGTCCACCTATGGAAAGTTTTGGAGGCCCTGCAAAAGGCAGGCCTCACTATCAAGGCTTCAAAGTGCCAGATAGGGCAGGGTAAGGTGGTTTATCTGGGACACCTTGTTGGTGGGGAACAGATTGCACCACTTCAGGGGAAAATCCAAACAATTATTGATTGGGTTCCCCCTACCACTCAGACTCAGGTGAGAGCCTTCCTAGGCCTCACTGGGTATTACAGGAGGTTCATTAAGAACTATGGCTCCATTGCAGCCCCTCTTAATGACCTCACATCCAAGAAAATGCCTAAAAAGGTATTATGGACAGCAAACTGTCAGAAAGCTTTTGAGGAGCTGAAGCAGGCCATGTGCTCTGCACCTGTCCTGAAAAGCCCTTGTTACTCTAAAAAATTCTATGTCCAAACTGATGCATCTGAATTAGGAGTAGGGGCAGTCCTATCACAACTTAATTCTGAGGGCCAGGATCAACCTGTTGCTTTTATTAGTAGGAGGTTGACCCCTAGAGAAAAGCGTTGGTCTGCCATTGAGAGGGAGGCCTTTGCTGTGGTCTGGGCTCTGAAGAAGTTGAGGCCATACCTGTTTGGCACTCACTTCATTGTTCAGACAGACCACAAACCTCTACTTTGGCTAAAACAAATGAAAGGTGAAAATCCTAAATTGTTGAGGTGGTCCATATCCCTACAGGGAATGGACTATACAGTGGAACATAGACCTGGGAGTAGCCACTCCAATGCAGATGGACTCTCCAGATATTTCCACTTAGACAATGAAGACTCATCAGGTCATGGCTAGTCTTATTGTCCTTCGTTTGGGGGGGGGTTGTGTAGGAAAGTACCATCTTGCCTGGCATGTTACCCCCATTTTTCACTGTATATATGTTGTTTTAGTTGTATGTGTCACTGGGACCCTGGTAACCCAGGGCCCCAGTGCTCATAAGTGTGCCTGAATGTGTTACCAGTGTAGTGACTAACTGTCTCACTGAGGCTCTGCTAATCAGAACCTCAGTGGTTATGCTCTCTAATTTCTTTCCAAATTGTCACTAACAGGCTAGTGACCATTTTTACCAATTTACATTGGCTTACTGGAACACCCTTATAATTCCCTAGTATATGGTACTGAGGTACCCAAGGTATTGGGGTTCCAGGAGATCCCTATGGGCTGCAGCATTTCTTTTGCCACCCATAGGGAGCTCTGACAATTCTTACACAGGCCTGCCACTGCAGCCTGAGTGAAATAACGTCCACGTTATTTCACAGCCATTTTACACTGCACTTAAGTAACTTATAAGTCACCTATATGTCTAACCTTTACCTGGTAAAGGTTAGGTGCAAAGTTACTTAGTGTGAGGGCACCCTGGCACTAGCCAAGGTGCCCCCACATTGTTCAGAGCCAATTCCCTGAACTTTGTGAGTGCGGGGACACCATTACACGCGTGCACTACATATAGGTCACTACCTATATGTAACTCCACAATGGCAACTCCGAATATGGCCATGTAACATGTCTATGATCATGGAATTGCCCCCTCTATGCCATCCTGGCATAGTTGGCACAATCCCATGATCCCAGTGGTCTGTAGCACAGACACTGGTACTGCCAAACTGCCCTTCCTGGGGTTTCACTGCAGCTGCTGCTGCTGCCAACCCCTCAGACAGGCATCTGCCCTCCTAGGGTCCAGCCAGGCCTGGCCCAGGATGGCAGAACAAAGAACTTCCTCTGAGAGAGGGTGTGACACCCTCTCCCTTTGGAAAATGGTGTGAAGGCAGGGGAGGAGTAGCCTCCCCCAGCCTCTGGAAATGCTTTGTTGGGCACAGAGGTGCCCAATTCTGCATAAGCCAGTCTACACCGGTTCAGGGACCCCATAGCCCCTGATCTGGCGCGAAACTGGACAAAGGAAAGGGGAGTGACCACTCCCCTGACCTGCACCTCCCCTGGGAGGTGTCCAGAGCTCCTCCAGTGTGCTCCAGACCTCTGCCATCTTGGAAACAGAGGTGCTGCTGGCACCCTGGACTGCTCTGAGTGGCCAGTGCCACCAGGTGACGTCAGAGACTCCTTCTGATAGGCTCCTTCAGGTGTTAGTAGCCTATCCTCTCTCCTAGGTAGCCAAACCCTCTTTTCTGGCTATTTAGGGTCTCTGTCTCTGGGGAAACTTTAGATAACGAATGCATGAGCTCAGCCGAGTTCCTCTGCATCTCTCTCTTCACCTTCTGATAAGGAATCGACTGCTGACCGCGCTGGAAGCCTGCAAAACTGCAACATAGTAGCAAAGACGACTACTGCAACTCTGTAACGCTGATCCTGCCGCCTTCTCGACTGTTTTCCTGCTTGTGCATGCTGTGGGGGTAGCCTGCCTCCTCTCTGCACCAGAAGCTCCGAAGAAATCTCCCGTGGGTCGACGGAATCGTCCCCCTGCACCCGCAGGCACCAAAGAACTGCATCACCGGTCCCCTGGGTCTCCTCTCAGCACGATGAGCGAGGTCCCTTGAATCCAGCAACTCTGTCCAAGTGACTCCCACAGTCCTGTGACTCTTCAGTCCAAGTTTGGTGGAGGTAAGTCCTTGCCTCCCCAAGCCAGACTGCATTGCTGGGAACCGCGACTTTTGCAGCTACTCAGTCCTCCGTGCACTTCCGGCGGAAATCCTTTGTGCACAGTCCAGCCTGGGTCCACGGCACTCTAACCTGCATTGCACGACCTCCTAAGTTGTTCTCCGGCGACGTGGGACTCCTTTGTGCAACTTCGGGTGAGCACTGTTTCACGCATCCTCGTAGTGCCTGTTTCTGGCACTTCTCCGGGTGCTACCTGTTGCTGAGAGGGTTTTTTGTCTTGCTCGATGCCCCCTCTGTCTCCTGACCCAATTTGCGTCATCCTGGTCCCTCCTGGGCCACAGTAGCGTCCAAAAACCCTTACTGCACGATTTGCAGCTAGCAAGGCTTGTTGGCGGTCTTTCGGCGGAAAAACACTTCTGCACGACTGTCCAAGGCGTGAGAAATACGTCCTCCAAAGGGGAAGTCTCTAGCCCTTTTCGTTCCTGCAGAAACCTAAGCTTCTACAGTCAAGTAGCAGCTTCTTTGCACCCACAGCTGGCATTTCCTGGGCATCTGCCCATCTCCGACTTGCTTGTGACTTTTGGACTTGGTCCCCTTGTTCCACAGGTACCCTCGACTGGAAATCCATCGTTGTTGCATTGCTGGTTTGTGTCTTTCCTGCAGAATTCCCCTATCACGACTTATATGTCCTTTGGGGAACTTTAGTGCACTTTGCACTCACTTTTCAGGGTCTTGGGGTGGGCTATTTTTCTAACCCTTACTATTTTCTACTAGTCCCAGCGACCCTCTACAAGGTCACATAGGTTTGGGGTCCATTCGTGGTTCGCATTCCACTTTTGGAGTATATGGTTTGTGTTGCCCCTATCCCTATGTGTCCCCATTGCATCCTATTGTAACTATACATTGTTTGCACTGTTTTCTAAGACTATACTGCATATTTTTAGTATTGTGTATATATATATTGTGTATATATATCTTGTGTATATTTCCTATCCTCTCACTGAGGGTACACTCTGAGATACTTTGGCATATTGTCATAAAAATAAAGTACCTTTACTTTTTAGTATAACTGTGTATTGTGTTTTCTTATGATATTGTGCATATGACACTAAGTGGTACTGTGGGAGCTTCACTCGTCTCCTAGTTCAGCCTAAGCTGCTCTGCTAAGCTACCATTATCTATCAGCCTATGCTGCTAGACACCCTATACACTAATAAGGGATAACTGGGCCTGGTGCAAGGTGCAAGTACCCCTAGGTACTCACTACAAGCCAGTCCAGCCTCCTACAATGACAATATGCCAAAGTATCTCAGTGAGTACCCTCAATATGAGGATAGCAAATATACACAAGATATATGTACACAAGTGTGAGAAGGTAGCCTCTTTCTAGCCTTGTTACCCCCACTTTTGGCCTGTTTGTGAGTGTATGTCAGGGTGTTTGTCACTGTTTTCACTGTCTCACTGGGATCCTGATAGCCAGACCTCAGTGCTCATAGTGAAAACACTATGTTTTCAGTATGGTTGTTATGTGTCACTGGGATCCTGCTGGTCAGGACCCCAGTGCTCATAGGTTTGTGGCCTATATGTATGTGTCACTGGGACCCTGTCACACAGGGCCCCAGTGCTCATAGGTGTGCATGTATATGTTCCCTGTGTGGTGCCTAACTGTCTCACTGAGGCTCTGCTAACCAGAACCTCAGTGGTTATGCTCTCTCATTACTTTCAAATTGTCACTAACAGGCTAGTGACCAATTTTACCAATTTACATTGGCTTACTGGAACACCCTTATAATTCCCTAGTATATGGTACTGAGGTACCCAGGGTATTGGGGTTCCAGGAGATCCCTATGGGCTGCAGCATTTCTTTTGCCACCCATAGGGAGCTCTGACAATTCTTACACAGGCCTGCCACTGCAGCCTGAGTGAAATAACGTCCACGTTATTTCACAGCCATTTTACACTGCACTTAAGTAACTTATAAGTCACCTATATGTCTAACCTTTACCTGGTAAAGGTTAGGTGCAAAGTTACTTAGTGTGAGGGCACCCTGGCACTAGCCAAGGTGCCCCCACATTGTTCAGAGCCAATTCACTGAACTTTGTGAGTGCGGGGACACCATTACACGCGTGCACTACATATAGGTCACTACCTATATGTAGCTTCACCATGGTAACTCCGAATATGGCCATGTAACATGTCTATGATCATGGAATTGCCCCCTCTATGCCATCCTGGCATTGTTGGTACAATTCCATGATCCCAGTGGTCTGTAGCACAGACCCTGGTACTGCCAGACTGCCCTTCCTGGGGTTTCACTGCAGCTGCTGCTGCTGCCAACCCCTCAGACAGGCAGCTGCCCTCCTGGGGTCCAGCCAGGCCTGGCCCAGGATGGCAGAACAAAGAACTTCCTCTGAGAGAGGGTGTGACACCCTCTCCCTTTGGAAAATGGTGTGAAGGCAGGGGAGGAGTAGCCTCCCCCAGCCTCTGGAAATGCTTTGTTGGGCACAGATGTGCCCAATTCTGCATAAGCCAGTCTACACCGGTTCAGGGACCCCTTAGCCCCTGCTCTGGCGCGAAACTGGACAAAGGAATGGGGAGTGACCACTCCCCTGACCTGCACCTCCCCTGGGAGGTGTCCAGAGCTCCTCTTGTGTGCTCCAGACCTCTGCCATCTTGGAAACAGAGGTGCTGCTGGCACACTGGACTGCTCTGAGTGGCCAGTGCCACCAGGTGACGTCAGAGACTCCTGCTGATAGGCTCCTTCAGGTGTTAGTAGCCTTTCCTCTCTCCTAGGTAGCCAAACCCTCTTTTCTGGCTATTTAGGGTCTCTGTCTCTGGGGAAACTTTAGATAACGAATGCATGAGCTCAGCCGAGTTCCTCTGCATCTCTCTCTTCACCTTCTGATAAGGAATCGACCGCTGACCGCGCTGGAAGCCTGCAAACCTGCAACATAGTAGCAAAGACGACTACTGCAACTCTGTAACGCTGATCCTGCCGCCTTCTCGACTGTTTTCCTGCTTGTGCATGCTGTGGGGGTAGCCTGCCTCCTCTCTGCACCAGATGCTCCGAAGAAATCTCCTGTGGGTCAACGGAATCTTCCCCCTGCAACCGCAGGCACCAAAAAAATGCATTACCGGTCCCTTGGGTCTCCTCTCAGCACGACGAGCGAGGTCCCTCGAATCCAGCGACGCTGTCCAAGTGACCCCCACAGTCCAGTGACTCTTCAGCCCAAGTTTGGTGGAGGTAAGTCCTTGCCTCACCTCGCTGGGCTGCATTGCTGGGAACCGCGACTTTGCAGCTACTCCGGCCCCTGTGCACTTCCGGCGGAAATCCTTCGTGCACAGCCAAGCCTGGGTCCACGGCACTCTAACCTGCATTGCACGACTTTCTAAGTTGGTCTCCGGCGACGCGGGACTCCTTTGTGCAACTTCCGTGAGCACCGTTTCACGCATCCTCGTAGTGCCTGTTTCTGGCACTTCTCCGGGTGCTACCTGCTTCAGTGAGGGCTCTTTGTCTTGCTCGACGTCCCCTCTCTCTGCAGGTCCAATTTGCGACCTCCTGGTCCCTCCTGGGCCCCAGCAGCATCCAAAAACGCCAAACGCACGATTTGCGTGTAGCAAGGCTTGTTGGCGTCCTTCCGGCGGGAAAACACTTCTGCACGACTCTCCAAGGCGAGAGGGATCCGTCCACCAAAGGGGAAGTCTCTAGCCCTTTTTGTTCCTGCAGAAACCTCAGCTTCTTCTGTCCAGTCGAAGCTTCTTTGCACCCGCAGCTGGCATTTCCTGGGCATCTGCCCATCTCCGACTTGCTTGTGACTTTTGGACTTGGTCCCCTTGTTCCACAGGTACCCTAGATTGGAAATCCACAGTTGTTGCATTGCTGGTTTGTGTCTTTCCTGCATTATTCCTCTAACACGACTCTTTTGTCCTTAGGGGAACTTTGGTGCACTTTGCACTCACTTTTCAGGGTCTTGGGGAGGGTTATTTTTCTAACTCTCACTATTTTCTAATAGTCCCAGCGACCCTCTACAATGTCACATAGGTTTGGGGTCCATTCGTGGTTCGCATTCCACTTTTGGAGTATATGGTTTGTGTTGCCCCTATCCCTATGTTTCCCCATTGCATCCTATTGTAACTATACATTGTTTGCACTGTTTTCTAAGACTATACTGCATATTTTTGCTATTGTGTATATATATCTTGTGTATATTTCCTATCCTCTCACTGAGGGTACACTCTAAGATACTTTGGCATATTGTCAGAAAAATAAAGTACCTTTATTTTTAGTATAACTGTGTATTGTGTTTTCTTATGATATTGTGCATATGACACTAAGTGGTACTGTAGTAGCTTCACACGTCTCCTAGTTCAGCCTAAGCTGCTCTGCTAAGCTACCATTATCTATCAGCCTAAGCTGCTAGACACCCTATACACTAATAAGGGATAACTGGGCCTGGTGCAAGGTGCAAGTACCCCTTGGTACTCACTACAAGCCAGTCCAGCCTCCTACATTGGTTGTGCAGTGGTGGGATAAGTGCTTGAGACTACTTACCACTCTTGTCATTGTACTTTTCATAAGAGAAAAATATACAAAACAAGGTCAGTGTATATACACATAGCCAAAAAGTTTTGCATTTCCTCTTTTCACTCTTTTCTAAGTGCTGAAAAGTACTTCTAAACTTTCAAAAAGTTCTTAAAAGTTTAAAAAGTTTTTTTCTGTCTTTCCAAAAAGTTCTGAAAACTTTTTTCTCTTTTTCTATCACTTTAACTCTCTCTAAAAAATGTCTGGCACAGGAAAAAATGTTGAACTGTCCAAACTTGCATATGATCACCTTAGCTGGAAAGGAGCAAGGAGTCTCTGCATAGAGAGAGGTTTGAGTGTAGGGAAAAATCCTTCCTTAGAACTGTTAATTAATATGCTTAGAGTACAGGATAAGGCCATAAGTGCCCAATCTGTAGAAAAAGTAGCTAATGGTTCTCAATCTGATCCAGGGACTCCCCCAGGAAAAGATTCAGGAAAGAAACTTCTCAGCCTGCCCATTACTAGACAGTCTAGCATAGTTGGTACAGAGGTTGAATCACACCATACTGATGGTGTGCTCTCACATTATACTGGTAGCCAAGCTGTTAGGGTGCCCTCTGTAAGGGACAGGTCTCCTTCTGTTCATTCCCATCATACCTCTGTATCTAGAAATGTCCCTCCCACCCACCCTGATGACAGATTGTTAGAAAGGGAGCTCAATAGATTGAGAGTGGAACAAACCAGACTGAAGCTCAAGAAGCAACAGCTGGATTTGGATAGACAGTCTTTAGAATTAGAGAAGGAAAGACAGAAGTTGGGTTTAGATACCCATGGTGGCAGCAGCAGTATTCCCCATAGTCATCCTGCAAAAGAGCATGATTCCAGGAATCTGCACAAGATAGTTCCCCCTTATAAGGAGGGGGATGACATTAACAAGTGGTTTGCTGCACTTGAGAGGGCCTGTGCTGTACAGGATGTCCCTCAAAAGCAGTGGGCTGCTATCCTATGGCTATCATTTAGTGGAAAAGGTAGGGATAGGCTCCTTACTGTAAAAGAAAATGATGCTAATAATTACCAAGTTCTTAAGAATGCACTCCTGGATGGTTATGGCTTAACCACTGAACAGTACAGGATAAAGTTCAGAGAGACCAAAAAGGAGTCTTCACAAGACTGGGTTGATTTTATTGACCATTCAGTGAAGGCCTTGGAGGGGTGGTTACATGGCAGTAAAGTTACTGATTATGAAAGCCTGTATAACACAATCCTGAGAGACCATATACTTAATAATTGTGTGTCTGATTTGTTGCACCAGTACCTGGTAGACTCTGATCTGACCTCTCCCCAAGAATTGGGAAAGAAGGCAGACAAATGGGTCAGAACAAGGGTGAACAGAAAAGTTCATACAGGGGGTGACAAAGATGGCAATAAGAAGAAAGATGGTGAAAAATCTCAAGATAAGCATGGGGATAAGGGTAAAACCAAAGATCCCACTTCAAATCTTAAACACTCTTCAGAGGGTGGGGATAAAACAAATTCTTCCTCTTCTTCCCAACCTGCACACATTAAAAAGCCTTGGTGCTTTGTGTGTAAAAATAGAGGCCATAGGCCAGGGGATAAGTCCTGTCCAGGTAAACCCCCTGAGCCTACCACCACTAATACATCAAGCTCTAGTGCCCCTAGCAGTAGTGGTACTAGTGGTGGGACTGCTGGCAACAGTCAAGCAAAGGGTGTAGTTGGGTTCACTTATGGGTCCATAGTGGAAACTGATGTAATCAGTCCCAAGACAGTTTCTGTCACACCTAGTGGCACTGGCCTTGCCACACTGGCTGCTTGTCCCCTTACAATGGATAAGTACAGGCAGACAGTTTCAATAAATGGTGTTGAGGCCTTGGCCTACAGGGACACAGGTGCCAGTTTCACTTTGGTGACTGAAAACCTAGTGCCTCCTGAACAACACATCATTGGACAACAGTATAAGATTATTGATGTCCATAACTCCACTAAGTTTCTTCCCTTAGCTATAATTCAGTTTAGTTGGGGTGGAGTTACTGGCCCTAAGCAGGTGGTGGTATCACCTAGCTTACCTGTAGACTGTCTCTTAGGTAATGACCTAGAGGCCTCAGGTTGGGCTGATGTAGAGTTTTATGCCCATGCAGCCATGCTGGGCATCCCTGAGGAATGGTTCCCTCTCATTTCAAGTGAAATGAAAAAGCAAAGGAGAGAAGGCCTGAAAACTCATGATCCCTCTCCATCAACAGGTAAAAAGGGTATCACAGTATCCCCTAACCACCCTACCATTCAGGATACCATTCCTGTGGTGGGAGAAACCTCTCCTGGGGTGGCACCTGTTCCAAGGGAATCATCAGTTGGCAAAACTGTACTCCCTGAGGTGGAAGTACCTCTCTGTGGGATAACTAACATTGGTGAGAAAAAGAGCACCATTTTAGTTAACATGGAGCATCCCTCCAACCCTCCCAGAGAAACTTTAGTGCAGAAACTCTGCACTGCCTCACAACACTTAGGACAGCATCCCTGCCCTAGTGTGGAGCTGATAGGACAGCATCCCTGCCCTGCTCCAACTCAAGAGAAACAGCATCCCTGTTCTCTCTTCCAGCCAAATGGACAAAGTTTTTGTCCAGCTATGGCTTTACTGAGACAGCATCCCTGTCTGGCATTTCCATCATTACAAATAGGTTCAGTGGATAATTCCCACTGCTCTAAACTAAAACTTACTGATAGAAACTCTGAAAATACATCTTCACATTGTTGGTTAGCTAAAAAACTTCAAACAGGGTGGTTTACATCCCCACAGGGAAGTAACCATATAGTGGATGATAAAGGGAGTAACCAGTCTATTGCAGAGCTACTCTCTACTTATCACCACTTAGACAATAAAGTCTCAACTGGCCAAGGTTAGCCTTATTGTCCTTCGTTTGGGGGGGGGTTGTGTGAGAAGGTAGCCTCTTTCTAGCCTTGTTACCCCCACTTTTGGCCTGTTTGTGAGTGTATGTCAGGGTGTTTGTCACTGTTTTCACTGTCTCACTGGGATCCTGATAGCCAGGCCTCAGTGCTCATAGTGAAAACACTATGTTTTCAGTATGGTTGTTATGTGTCACTGGGATCCTGCTGGTCAGGACCCCAGTGCTCATAGGTTTGTGGCCTATATGTATGTGTCACTGGGACCCTGTCACACAGGGCCCCAGTGCTCATAGGTGTGCATGTATATGTTCCCTGTGTGGTGCCTAACTGTCTCACTGAGGCTCTGCTAACCAGAACCTCAGTGGTTATGCTCTCTCATTACTTTCAAATTGTCACTAACAGGCTAGTGACCAATTTTACCAATTTACATTGGCTTACTGGAACACCCTTATAATTCCCTAGTATATGGTACTGAGGTACCCAGGGTATTGGGGTTCCAGGAGATCCCTATGGGCTGCAGCATTTCTTTTGCCACCCATAGGGAGCTCTGACAATTCTTACACAGGCCTGCCACTGCAGCCTGAGTGAAATAACGTCCACGTTATTTCACAGCCATTTTACACTGCACTTAAGTAACTTATAAGTCACCTATATGTCTAACCTTTACCTGGTAAAGGTTAGGTGCAAAGTTACTTAGTGTGAGGGCACCCTGGCACAAGCCAAGGTGCCCCCACATTGTTCAGAGCCAATTCACTGAACTTTGTGAGTGCGGGGACACCATTACACGCGTGCACTACATATAGGTCACTACCTATATGTAGCTTCACCATGGTAACTCCGAATATGGCCATGTAACATGTCTATGATCATGGAATTGCCCCCTCTATGCCATCCTGGCATTGTTGGTACAATTCCATGATCCCAGTGGTCTGTAGCACAGACCCTGGTACTGCCAGACTGCCCTTCCTGGGGTTTCACTGCAGCTGCTGCTGCTGCCAACCCCTCAGACAGGCAGCTGCCCTCCTGGGGTCCAGCCAGGCCTGGCCCAGGATGGCAGAACAAAGAACTTCCTCTGAGAGAGGGTGTGACACCCTCTCCCTTTGGAAAATGGTGTGAAGGCAGGGGAGGAGTAGCCTCCCCCAGCCTCTGGAAATGCTTTGTTGGGCACAGAGGTGCCCAATTCTGCATAAGCCAGTCTACACCGGTTCAGGGACCCCTTAGCCCCTGCTCTGGCGCGAAACTGGACAAAGGAAAGGGGAGTGACCACTCCCCTGACCTGCACCTCCCCTGGGAGGTGTCCAGAGCTCCTCCAGTGTGCTCCAGACCTCTGCCATCTTGGAAACAGAGGTGCTGCTGGCACACTGGACTGCTCTGAGTGGCCAGTGCCACCAGGTGACGTCAGAGACTCCTGCTGATAGGCTCCTTCAGGTGTTAGTAGCCTATCCTCTCTCCTAGGTAGCCGAACCCTCTTTTCTGGCTATTTAGGGTCTCTGTCTCTGGGGAAACTTTAGATAACGAATGCATGAGCTCAGCCGAGTTCCTCTGCATCTCCCTCTTCACCTTCTGATAAGGAATCGACCGCTGACCGCGCTGGAAGCCTGCAAACCTGCAACATAGTAGCAAAGACGACTACTGCAACTCTGTAACGCTGATCCTGCCGCCTTCTCGACTGTTTTCCTGCTTGTGCATGCTGTGGGGGTAGTCTGCCTCCTCTCTGCACCAGAAGCTCCGAAGAAATCTCCCGTGGGTCGACGGAATCTTCCCCCTGCAACCGCAGGCACCAAAAAGCTGCATTACCGGTCCCTTGGGTCTCCTCTCAGCACGACGAGCGAGGTCCCTCGAATCCAGCGACACCGTCCAAGTGACCCCCACAGTCCAGTGACTCTTCAGCCCAAGTTTGGTGGAGGTAAGTCCTTGCCTCACCTCGCTGGGCTGCATTGCTGGGAACCGCGACTTTGCAAGCTACTCCGGCCCCTGTGCACTTCCGGCGGAAATCCTTCGTGCACAGCCAAGCCTGGGTCCACGGCACTCTAACCTGCATTGCACGACTTTCTAAGTTGGTCTCCGGCGACGTGGGACTCCTTTGTGCAACTTCGGCGAGCACCGTTTCACGCATCTTCGTAGTGCCTGTTTCTGGCACTTCTCCGGGTGCTACCGGCTTCAGAGAGGGCTTCTTGTCTTGCTCGACGTCCCCTCTCTCTGCTGGTCCAATTTGCGACCTCCTGGTCCCTCCTGGGCCTCAGCAGCGTCCAAAAACGCTAACCGCACGATTTGCAGCTAGCAAGGCTTGTTGGCGTTCTTTTGGCGGGAAAACACTTCTGCACGACTCTCCACAGCGAGATGGACTTGTCCACCAAAGGGGAAGTCTCTAGCCCTTTTCGTTCCTGCAGAAACCTCAGCTTCTTCTGTCCAGTAGAAGCTTCTTTGCACCCGCAGCTGGCATTTCCTGGGCATCTGCCGATCTCCGACTTGCTTGTGACTTTTGGACTTGGTCCCCTTGTTCCACAGGTACCCTAGATTGGAAATCCACAGTTGTTGCATTGCTGGTTTGTGTCTTTCCTGCATTATTCCTCTAACACGACTTCTTTGTCCTTAGGGGAATTTTAGTGCACTTTGCACTCACTTTTCAGGGTCTTGGGGAGGGTTATTTTTCTAACTCTCACTATTTTCTAATAGTCCCAGCGACCCTCTACAAGGTCACATAGGTTTGGGGTCCATTCGTGGTTCGCATTCCACTTTTGGAGTATATGGTTTGTGTTGCCCCTATCCCTATGTTTCCCCTTTGCATCCTATTGTAACTATACATTGTTTGCACTGTTTTCTAAGACTATACTGCATATTTTTGCTATTGTGTAGATATATCTTGTGTATATTTCCTATCCTCTCACTGAGGGTACACTCTAAGATACTTTGGCATATTGTCATAAAAATAAAGTACCTTTATTTTTAGTATAACTGTGTATTGTGTTTTCTTATGATATTGTGCATATGACACTAAGTGGTACTGTAGTAGCTTCACACGTCTCCTAGTTCAGCCTAAGCTGCTCTGCTAAGCTACCATTATCTATCAGCCTAAGCTGCTAGACACCCTATTGTAGGAAAGTACCATCTTGCCTGGCATGTTACCCCCATTTTTCACTGTATATATGTTGTTTTAGTTGTATGTGTCACTGGGACCCTGGTAACCCAGGGCCCCAGTGCTCATAAGTGTGCCTGAATGTGTTACCTGTGTAGTGACTAACTGTCTCACTGAGGCTCTGCTAATCAGAACCTCAGTGGTTATGCTCTCTCATTTCTTTCCAAATTGTCACTGACAGGCTAGTGACCATTTTTACCAATTTACATTGGCTTACTGGAACACCCTTATAATTCCCTAGTATATGGTACTGAGGTACCCAGGGTATTGGGGTTCCAGGAGATCCCTATGGGCTGCAGCATTTCTTTTGCCACCCATAGGGAGCTCTGACAATTCTTACACAGGCCTGCCACTGCAGCCTGAGTGAAATAATGTCCACGTTATTTCACAGCCATTTTACACTGCACTTAAGTAACTTATAAGTCACCTATATGTCTAACCTTTACCTGGTAAAGGTTAGGTGCAAAGTTACTTAGTGTGAGGGCACCCTGGCACTAGCCAAGGTGCCCCCACATTGTTCAGAGCCAATTCACTGAACTTTGTGAGTGCGGGGACACCATTACACGCGTGCACTACATATAGGTCACTACCTATATGTAGCTTCACCATGGTAACTCCGAATATGGCCATGTAACATGTCTATGATCATGGAATTGCCCCCTCTATGCCATCCTGGCATTGTTGGTACAATTCCATGATCCCAGTGGTCTGTAGCACAGACCCTGGTACTGCCAGACTGCCCTTCCTGGGGTTTCTCTGCAGCTGCTGCTGCCAACCCCTCAGACAGGCAGCTGCCCTCCTGGGGTCCAGCCAGGCCTGGCCCAGGATGGCAGAACAAAGAACTTCCTCTGAGAGAGGGTGTAACACCCTCTCCCTTTGGAAAATGGTGTGAAGGCAGGGGAGGAATAGCCTCCCCCAGCCTCTGGAAATGCTTTGTTGGGCACAGATGTGCCCAATTCTGCATAAGCCAGTCTACACCGGTTCAGGGACCCCTTAGCCCCTGCTCTGGCGCGAAACTGGACAAAGGAAAGGGGAGTGACCACTCCCCTGACCTGCACCTCCCCTGGGAGGTGTCCAGAGCTCCTCCAATGTGCTCCAGACCTCTGCCATCTTGGAAACAGAGGTGCTGCTGGCACACTGGACTGCTCTGAGTGGCCAGTGCCACCAGGTGACGTCAGAGACTCCTTGTGATAGGCTCCTTCAGGTGTTAGTAGCCTTTCCTCTCTCCTAGGTAGCCAAACCCTCTTTTCTGGCTATTTAGGGTCTCTGTCTCTGGGGAAACTTTAGATAACGAATGCATGAGCTCAGCCGAGTTCCTCTGCATCTCCCTCTTCACCTTCTGATAAGGAATCGACCGCTGACCGCGCTGGAAGCCTGCAAACCTGCAACATAGTAGCAAAGACGACTACTGCAACTCTGTAACGCTGATCCTGCCGCCTTCTCGACTGTTTTCCTGCTTGTGCATGCTGTGGGGGTAGTCTGCCTCCTCTCTGCACCAGAAGCTCCGAAGAAATCTCCAGTGGGTCGACGGAATCTTCCCCCTGCAACCGCAGGCACCAAAAAGCTGCATTACCGGTCCCTTGGGTCTCCTCTCAGCACGACGAGCGAGGTCCCTCGAATCCAGCGACACCGTCCAAGTGACCCCCACAGTCCAGTGACTCTTCAGCCCAAGTTTGGTGGAGGTAAGTCCTTGCCTCACCTCGCTGGGCTGCATTGCTGGGAACCGCGACTTTGCAAGCTTCTCCGGCCCCTGTGCACTTCCGGCGGAAATCCTGTGTGCACAGCCAAGCCTGGGTCCACGGCACTCTAACCTGCATTGCACGACTTTCTAAGTTGGTCTCCGGCGACGTGGGACTCCTTTGTGCAACTTCGGCGAGCACCGTTTCACGCATCCTCGTAGTGCCTGTTTCTGGCACTTCTCCGGGTGCTACCTGCTTCAGTGAGGGCTCTTTGTCTTGCTCGACGTCCCCTCTCTCTGCAGGTCCAATTTGCGACCTTCTGGTCCCTCCTGGGCCCCAGCAGCGTCCAAAAACGCCAAACGCACGATTTGCGTGTAGCAAGGCTTGTTGGCGTCCATCCGGCGGGAAAACACTTCTGCACGACTCTCCAAGGCGTGGGGGATCCATCCTCCAAAGGGGAAGTCTCTAGCCCTTGTCGTTCCTGCAGTACTCACAGTTCTTCAGCCTAGTAAGAGCTTCTTTGCACCAACCGCTGGCATTTCTTGGGCATCTGCCCATCTCCGAGCTGCTTGTGACTTTTGGACTTGGTCCCCTTGTTCCACAGGTACCCTCAGTCAGGAATCCATCGTTGTTGCATTGCTGATTTGTGTTTTCCTTGCATTTTCCCTCTAACACGACTATTTTGTCCTTAGGGGAACTTTAGTGCACTTTGCACTCACTTTTCAGGGTCTTGGGGAGGGTTATTTTTCTAACTCTCACTATTTTCTAATAGTCCCAGCGACCCTCTACAAGGTCACATAGGTTTGGGGTCCATTCATGGTTCGCATTCCACTTTTGGAGTATATGGTTTGTGTTGCCCCTATCCCTATGTTTCCCCATTGCATCCTATTGTAACTATACATTGTTTGCACTGTTTTCTAAGACTATACTGCATATTTTTGCTATTGTGTATATATATCTTGTGTATATTTCCTATCCTCTCACTGAGGGTACACTCTAAGATACTTTGGCATATTGTCATAAAAATAAAGTACCTTTATTTTTAGTATAACTGTGTATTGTGTTTTCTTATGATATTGTGCATATGACACTAAGTGGTACTGTAGTAGCTTCACACGTCTCCTAGTTCAGCCTGAGCTGCTTTGCTAAGCTACCATTATCTATCAGCCTAAGCTGCTAGACACCCTATACACTAATAAGGGATAACTGGGCCTGGTGCAAGGTGCAAGTACCCCTTGGTACTCACTACAAGCCAGTCCAGCTTCCTACATTGGTTGTGCAGCGGTGGGATAAGTGCTTTGAGACTACTTACCACTCTTGTCATTGTACTTTTCATAAGAGAAAAATATACAAAACAAGGTCAGTGTATATACACATAGCCAAAAAGTTTTGCATTTCCTCTTTTCACTCTTTTCTAAGTGCTGAAAAGTACTTCTAAACTTTCAAAAAGTTCTTCAAAGTTTAAAAAGTTTTTTTCTGTCTTTCCAAAAAGTTCTGAAAACTTTTTTCTCTTTTTATATCACTTTAACTCTCTCTAAAAAATGTCTGGCACAGGAAAAAATTTTGAACTGTCCAAACTTGCATATGATCACCTTAGCTGGAAAGGAGCAAGGAGTCTCCGCATAGAGAGAGGTTTGAGTGTAGGGAAGAATCCTTCTTTAGAACTGTTAATTAATATGCTTAGAGTACAGGATAAGGCCATAAGTGCCCAATCTGTAGAAAAAGTAGCTAATGGTTCTCAATCTGATCCAGGGACTCCCCTAGGAAAAGGTTCAGGAAAGAAACTTCTCAGCCTGCCCATTACTAGACAGTCTAGCATAGTTGGTACAGAGGTTGAATCACATCATACTGATGATGTGCTCTCACATTATGCTGGTAGCCAAGCTGTTAGGGTGCCCTCTGGACTGTGGGGGTCACTTGGACGGTGTCGCTGGATTCGAGGGACCTCGCTCGTCGTGCTGAGAGGAGACCCAAGGGACCGGTAATGCAGCTTTTTGGTGCCTGCGGTTGCAGGGGGAAGATTCCGTCGACCCACGGGAGATTTCTTCGGAGCTTCTGGTGCAGAGAGGAGGCAGGCTACCCCCACAGCATGCACAAGCAGGAAAACAGTCGAGAAGGCGGCAGGATCAGCGTTACAGAGTTGCAGTAGTCGTCTTTGCTACTATGTTGCAGGTTTGCAGGCTTCCAGCGCGGTCAGCGGTCGATTCCTTATCAGAAGGTGAAGAGGGAGATGCAGAGGAACTCGGCTGAGCTCATGCATTCGTTATCTAAAGTTTCCCCAGAGACAGAGACCCTAAATAGCCAGAAAAGAGGGTTTGGCTACCTAGGAGAGAGGAGAGGCTACTAACACCTGAAGGAGCCTATCAGCAGGAGTCTCTGACGTCACCTGGTGGCACTGGCCACTCAGAGCAGTCCAGTGTGCCAGCAGCACCTCTGTTTCCAAGATGGCAGAGGTCTGGAGCACACTGGAGGAGCTCTGGACACCTCCCAGGGGAGGTGCAGGTCAGGGGAGTGGTCACTCCCCTTTCCTTTGTCCAGTTTCGCGCCAGAGCAGGGGCTAAGGGGTCCCTGAACCGGTGTAGACTGGCTTATGCAGAATTGGGCACATCTGTGCCCAACAAAGCATTTCCAGAGGCTGGGGGAGGCTACTCCTCCCCTGCCTTCACACCATTTTCCAAAGGGAGAGGGTGTCACACCCTCTCTCAGAGGAAGTTCTTTGTTCTGCCATCCTGGGCCAGGCCTGGCTGGACCCCAGGAGGGCAGCTGCCTGTCTGAGGGGTTGGCAGCAGCAGCAGCTGCAGTGAAACCCCAGGAAGGGCAGTCTGGCAGTACCAGGGCCTGTGCTACAGACCACTGGGATCATGGAATTGTACCAACAATGCCAGGATGGCATAGAGGGGGCAATTCCATGATCATAGACATGTTACATGGCCATATTCGGAGTTACCATGGTGAAGCTACATATAGGTAGTGACCTATATGTAGTGCACGCGTGTAATGGTGTCCCCGCACTCACAAAGTTCAGTGAATTGGCTCTGAACAATGTGGGGGCACCTTGGCTAGTGCCAGGGTGCCCTCACACTAAGTAACTTTGCACCTAACCTTTACCAGGTAAAGGTTAGACATATAGGTGACTTATAAGTTACTTAAGTGCAGTGTAAAATGGCTGTGAAATAACGTGGACGTTATTTCACTCAGGCTGCAGTGGCAGGCCTGTGTAAGAATTGTCAGAGCTCCCTATGGGTGGCAAAAGAAATGCTGCAGCCCATAGGGATCCCCTGGAACCCCAATACCCTGGGTACCTTAGTACCATATACTAGGGAATTATAAGGGTGTTCCAGTAATCCAATGTAAATTGGTAAAATTGGTCACTAGCCTGTTAGTGACAATTTAAAAGTAATGAGAGAGCATAACCACTGAGGTTCTGGTTAGCAGAGCCTCAGTGAGACAGTTAGGCACCACACAGGGAACACATACATGCACACCTATGAGCACTGGGGCCCTGTGTGACAGGGTCCCAGTGACACATACATATAGGCCACAAACCTATGAGCACTGGGGTCCTGACCAGCAGGATCCCAGTGACACCTAACAACCATACTGAAAACATGGTGTTTTCACTATGAGCACTGAGGCCTGGCTATCAGGATCCCAGTGAGACAGTGAAAACAGTGACAAACACCCTGACATACACTCACAAACAGGCCAAAAGTGGGGGTAACAAGGCTAGAAAGAGGCTACCTTCTCACACAAGTACAAATACAAGTCCAAATCCCAACCGCTGATCACCAATGTTAGAAATGGGGTCTTTGGTTGACAGTCAGGTTACCCCCTGTTCAAGCAAGGACCCTCACTCTAGTCAGGGTAAAAGAGAATCACCCTCAGCTAACCCCTGCTTACCCCCTTGGTAGCTTGGCAGAGCAGTAGGCTTAACCTCAGAGTGCTAGGTGTAAAGTATTTGTACCAACACACACAGCAACTTAATGAAAACACTACAAAATGACACAACACCGGTTTAGAAAAATAGGAAATATTTATCTAAACAAAACAAGACCAAAACTACAAAAATCCGACATACACAAGTCAAGTTATGAATTTTTAAAGATTAAACTCAAAAATAGCGCTTAGAAACAAAAATGCTTCAATGAGATGTTAACACGGCGTCGTGACGGAGTCGTTCCCAATAAGCCGACACCAGCGGCGCCGGACACGGAGTTGTGTAGACCCCCAAGTACAGTACCTTTGGTGTAGAGTGAAAACAAGCCGAGGCGCGAAGTCAGGAATCGCAGCGTCTGTGCAAAACGTTGAATCCGTGCACTTCAAGCAGCGTCAGTCACGACGTGGTGCGGCGACTTCCACGGAGTCGCGGACTTCAGCGGGGCTGCTGCAGCGACGGGCCTGCGAAGAGTGTCGCGTTCCAGCGAAGGTCACGGCGTCAGGTGCAGGCGGCGTTACCGGATTCAGCAGCGGCGGCGGTCCGAAGTCGATTTCCTTGGATTTCCACCAGCTTTCCTTTCAAGGGCCCAGGGACTGGGTAGGGCACCACTTGTCAGAGCAGGAGTCTCTCCAGAGAGTCCAGGTGCTGGTAGAGAGAAGTCTTTGCTGTCCCTGAGACTTCAAACAACAGGAGGCAAGCTCTAAATCAAGCCCTTGGAGATTTCTTCACAAGATGGAAGGCACACAAAGTCCAGTCTTTGCCCTCTTACTCTGGCAGAAGCAGCACTGCAGGAAAGCTCCACAAAGCACAGTCACAGGCAGGGCAGCACGTCTTCCTCAGCTATCAGCTCTTCTCCAGGCAGAGGTTCCTCTTGGTTCCAGAAGTGTTTCTAAAGTCTGTAGATTTGGGTGACCTTCTTATACCCATTTTAGTCTTTGAAGTCACCTTTCTTCAAAGGGGACTCACACCTACTTGTGAAATCCTGCCTTGCCCAGGCAAGTCATCAGACACACAGCAGGGGGTTGGAGCCGGCATTGTTAGAGGCAGGCACAGTCCTTTCAGATGAGAGTGACCACTCCACCCCTCCCTCCTAGCAGAGATGGCTAATCAGGAAATGCAGGTTACACCCCAGCTCCCTTTGTGTCACTGTCTGGTGTGAGGTGAAAAACAACCCAACTGTCAAACTGACCCAGACAGGGAATCCACAAACATGGCCGAGTCACAGAATGGTTTAAGCAAGAAAATGCTCACTTTCTAAAAGTGGCATTTTCAAACGCACAATCTTAAAATCAACTTTACTAAAAGATGTATTTTTTAATTGTGAGTTCAGGGACCCCAAACTCCACATGTCCATCTACTCTCTAGGGGAATCTACACTTTAATCATATTTAAAGGTAGCCCCCATATTATCCTATGAGAGAGACAGGCTTTGCAACAGTGAAAAACGAAATTGGCAGTATTTCACTGTCAGGACATATAAACCACATTACTATATGTCCTACCTTATCCATACACTGCACCCTGCCCTTGGGGCTACCCAGGGCCTACCTTAGGGGTGCCTTACATGTAAGAAAAGGGAAGGTTTAGGCTTGGCAAGTGGGTACAGTTGCCAAGTCGAATTTACAGTATACAAATACACACACAGACACTGCAGTGGCAGGTCTGAGACATGATTACAGAGCTACTTATGTGGGTGGCACAACCAGTGCTGCAGGCCCACTAGTAGCATTTGATTTACAGGCCCTGGCACCTCTAGTGCACCTTACTAGGGACTTACTAGTAAATCAAATATGCCAATCATGGATAAACCAATTACATACAATTTACACGGAGAGCATATGCACTTTAGCACTGGTTAGCAGTGGTAAAGTGCTCAGAGTTGAAAAGCCAACAGCAACAGGTCAGAAAAAAATAGGAGGCAGGAGGCAAAAAGACTGGCGATGACCCTGCATAAGCAAAAGTCCAACAACCGGTCCTCTGGGTCCCCTCTCAGCACAACGAGTGTGGTCTCCGGAACTCAGCAACTCTGTCCAAGTGGCTCCCACAGTCCAGTGACTCTTCAGTCCAAGTTTGGTGGAGGTAAGTCCTTGCCTCCCCACGCTAGACTGCATTGCTGGGTACAGCATGATTTGCAGCTGCTCCGGCTCCTGTGCACTCTTCCAGGATTTCCTTGGAGCACAGCCAAGCCTGGGTCCCCGACACTCTAACCTGCAGGGCACAACCTTCTGAGTTGTCCTCCGGCGTCATGGGACTCCCTTTTCTGACTTCGAATGGACTCCGGTTCACTCCTCTTCTAAGTGCCTGATCTGGTATTTCTGCGGGTGCTGTCTGCTTTTGTGAGGGCTCCCTCACTTGCTGGGTGCCCCCTCTGTCCCCTCATCCAAGTGGCAACATCATGGTCCCTCCTGGGCCACAGCAACATCCCAAAACACTGACCGCATCCCTTGCAGCTAGAAAGGCTTGTTTGCGGTCTTTATGTGTGAGAACACCTCTGCAAGCTTCTTCATGACGTGGGACATCCATCCTCCAAAGGGGAAGTTCCTAATCCTCTTTGTTCTTGCAGAACACCAAGCTTCCTCCACCCAGTGGCAGCTTCCTTGCACCCTCAGCTGGCATTTCCTGGGCATCTGCCCACTCTCTACACTGTCGCGACTCTTGGACTTGGTCCCCTTGTCTTACAGGTACTCAGGTCTGGAAATCCACTGTTGTTGCTTTGCTGGTGTTGGTCTTCCTTGCAGAATCCCCCTATCACGACTTCTGTGCTCTCTGGGGGGTACAGGGTCTTGGGGTGGGCTATTTTTCTAACCCTCATTGTTTTCTTACAGTCCCAACGACCCTCTACAAGCTCACATAGGTTTGGGGTCCATTCGTGGTTCGCATTCCACTTTTGGAGTATATGGTTTGTGTTGCCCCTATACCTGTGTGCTCCTATTGCAATCTACTGTAACTTTACATTGCTTCCATTACTTCCTTTTGCTATTACTGCATATTTTTGGTATTGTGTACATATATCTTGTGTATATTTGGCATCCTCATACTGAGGGTACTCACTGAGATACTTTTGGCATATTGTCATAAAAATAAAGTACCTTTATTTTTAGTATATCTGTGTATTGTGTATTCTTATGATATTGTGCATATGACACCAGTGGTATAGTAGGAGCTTTGCATGTCTCCTAGTTCAGCCTAAGCTGCTCTGCTATAGCTACCTTCTATCAGATTATGCTGCTAGAAACACATCTCCTACACTAATAAGGGATAACTGGACCTGGTAGTGAGTGTAAGTACCCCTTGGTACCCACTACAAGCCAGGCCAGCCTCCTTCACCAGCCCTGACACCTTTTTCCAAAGGGAGAAGGTGTAACACCCTCTTTCTGAGGAAGTCCTTTGTTCTGCCTTCCTGGGCCAGGCCTGGCTGGACCCCAGGAGGCCAGAAACCTGTCTGAGGGGTTGGCAGCAGCTGCAGTGAATCCCCGGGAAAGGTAGTTTTGCAGTACCTGTGTCTGTGCTAGAGACTCAGGGGATCATGGAATTGTCTCCCCAATGCCAGAATGGCATTGGGGTGACAATTCCATGATCTTAGATATGTTACATGGCCATGTTCAGAGTTAAAATTGTGACGCTATACATAGGTAGTGACCCATGTATAGTGCACGCGTGAAATGGTGTCCCCGCACTTACAAAGTCCGGGGAATTTGCCATGAACGATGTGGGGGCACCTTGGCTAGTGCCAGGGTGCCCACACACTAAGGGGGTCATTCGGACCCTGGCGGCCGATGGCCGCCAGGGCCACCGACCACGGGAGCACCGCCAACAGGCTGACGGTGCTCCCGAGGGCATTCTGACCGCGGCGGTTCAGCCGCGGTCAGAAAGGGTAAACCGGCGGTCTCCCGCCGGTTTACCACTGCCCGTTGGAATCCTCCAAGGATTCTGACACCCCCTACCGCCATCCTGTTCCTGGCGGTTCGGCCGCCAGGGACAGGATGGCGGTAGGGGGTGTCGCGGGGCCCCTGGGGGCCCCTACAGTGCCCATGCAATGGCATGGGCACTGCAGAGGCCCCTGTAAGAGGGCCCCGCTTGTATTTCACTGTCTGCTTAGCAGACAGTGAAATATGCGACGGGTGCAGTAGCACCCGTCGCACCTTCCTACTCCGCCGGCTCGATTACGAGCCGGCTTCATCGTGGGAAGGACGGGTTCCCCTGGGCTGGCGGGCGGCCTTTTGGAGGCCGCCCGCCAGCCCAGGGGAAACCTCAAAATACCCACCGCGGTCTTCCGACCGCGGTACGGTATTTTGGCGGCTCCCGCCGGGCGCGCAGTGACCGCGCCCGGCGGGAGTCAGAATGACCCCCTAAGTAACTTAGCACCCAACCTTCCCCAGGTGAAGGTTAGACATATAGGTGACTTATAAGTTACTTAAGTGCAGTGGTAAATGGCTGTGAAATAACGTGGACGTTATTTCACTCAGGCTGCAGTGGCAGGCCTGTGTAAGAATTGTCAGAGCTTCCTATGGGTGGCAAAAGAAATGCTGCAGCCCATAAGGATCTCCTGGAACCCCAATACCCTGGGTACCTCAGTACCATATACTAGGGAATTATAAGGGTGTTCCAGTATGCCAATGTGAATTGGTGAAATTGGTCACTAGCCTGTTAGTGACAATTTGAAAACAATGAGAGAGCATAACCACTGAGGTTCTGGATAGCAGAGCCTCAGTGAGACAGTTAGTCATAACACAGGTAACACATTCAGGCGCACTTATGAGCACTGGGGCCCTGGCTGGCAACTAAAACAACATATATACAGTGAAAAATGGGGGTAACATGCCAGGCAAGATGGTACTTTCCTACACCTATAGATCTTACTTTTGACAGGCAAGCTGTCTCCAGTATCTATAGTGTGCTCACACCAAGAAGTGGTGTCTGGCACAGTAGAAAAGAGTTCAGAAAACTAACCCAGGAGATTTATGCAGTGGACTTTCTGCTCAGCAGTAAGACAATCTGCCAAAACGACACCTTCCACTAGAGCATCTTGTTCTGTGGAAGAGAAGAGATCAGGGAGAGGGTCACTCTCTTCGTCCTGTCCTTCATCTGTTGCCATGAGCAGGGTGAGATCCGCCCTGTCATAGAAGGGTTTTAGGCGATTGACATGGAGCACCCTAAGGGGACTCCTGGCAGTGCCCAAGTCAACCAAGTAGGTGACTTCTCCCTTTTTCTCAACAATAATGTGGGGTCCACTCCATTTGTCTTGGAGTGCTCATGGGACCACAGGCTCCAAGACCCACACTTTCTGCCCTGGTTGGTACTGAATCAGAACAGCCTTCTAGTCATGCCATTGCTTTTGGAGCTCTTGGCTGGCCTGAAGGTTTTTACTGGCCTTTTTTCATGTACTCAGCCATCCTAGATCTTAGGCCAAGTACATAATCGGCTATGTCTTGCTTAGGAGCTTTTAAAGGTTGTTCCCAACCTTCCTTCACAAGTGTTAGAGGACCTCTTACAGGGTCTCCAAATAGGAGTTCAAAGGGGATGAAGCCCACTCCTTTCTGGGGTACCTCCCTGTAAGCAAAAAGGAGGCAAGGTAACAGGACATCCCATCTCCTGCGGAGTTTTTCAGGGAGTCCCATTATCATTCCTATGAGAGTTTTATTAAACCTCTCAACCAGTCCATTTGTTTGTGGATGATAGGGTGTGGTGAACTTGTATGTAACACCCATTCCTTCCACATGGCCTTTAAGTAAGCAGACATGAAATTGCTTCCCCTGTCTGATACCACTTCTTTTGGGAAGCCCACCCTGGAAAAGATTCCCAGGAGGGCCTTTGCCACTGCAGGAGCTGTAGTGGTCGTTAGAGGAATTGCTGCAGGATATCTGGTGGCATGGTCCACTACCACCAAGATAAACCTATTGCCTGAAGCAGTAGGAGGGTCACTGGGGCCAACTATGTCAACCCCTACCCTTTCAAAGGGAACCCCAACCACAGGCAGTTGAATAAGGGGTGCCTTTGGGGTGCCACCTGTTTTGCCACTGGCTTGACAGGCGACACAGGACTTACAAAATTCCTTTGTGTCCTCTGACATTCTTGGCCAGTGAAACAAGGGAACAAGCCTGTCCCAAGTTTTCATTTGGCCCATATGTCCAGCCAAGGGAATGTCGTGGGCTAGAGTTAGGAGGAACTCTCTGTATTGCAAGGGAATGACCAATCTCCTGGCTGCTCCAGGTTTAGGGTCCATTGCCTCAGTATACAAGAGGTTGTCCTCCCAGTAAACTCTGTGAGAGAAACTGACATCCCCATTTTGCTGTTTGACAGCTTGCTGTCTTAGACCCTCTAGTGTGGGACAGGTCTGCTGTGCCACACTCAGCTCCTCCCTGGCAGGCCCCCCTCCACCCAAAAGCTCAGCAGTTTCTGCTTCCAGCTCCTCTGGTGTAGGTTCTGCACAGGGTGGAAATTCTTCTTCCTCAGAAGTTGAATCCACTGTAGAGGGAGGGATAGTAGGTAGTGTTTTACCTTTACTAACCCTAGCTTTAGGGAGCACTTGGTCCATTGTTCCAGGATCCAAGTCACCCTGTCCTTTTTGCTTTTTGGCCTGAGCCCTTGTTAAAGCAAAAATATGCCCTGGAATGCCCAGCATTGCTGCATGAGCCTCCAACTCCACTTCTGCCTGTGAGAAGGTAGCCTCTTTCTAGCCTTGTTACCCCCACTTTTGGCCTGTTTGTGAGTGTATGTCAGGGTGTTTGTCACTGTTTTCACTGTCTCACTGGGATCCTGATAGCCAGGCCTCAGTGCTCATAGTGAAAACACTATGTTTTCAGTATGGTTGTTATGTGTCACTGGGATCCTGCTGGTCAGGACCCCAGTGCTCATAGGTTTGTGGCCTATATGTATGTGTCACTGGGACCCTGTCACACAGGGCCCCAGTGCTCATAGGTGTGCATGTATGTGTTCCCTGTGTGGTGCCTAACTGTCTCACTGAGGCTCTGCTAACCAGAACCTCAGTGGTTATGCTCTCTCATTACTTTTAAATTGTCACTAACAGGCTAGTGACCAATTTTACCAATTCACATTGGCTTACTGGAACACCCTTATAATTCCCTAGTATATGGTACTGAGGTACCCAGGGTATTGGGGTTCCAGGAGATCCCTATGGGCTGCAGCATTTCTTTTGCCACCCATAGGGAGCTCTGACAATTCTTACACAGGCCTGCCACTGCAGCCTGAGTGAAATAACGTCCACGTTATTTCACAGCCATTTTACACTGCACTTAAGTAACTTATAAGTCACCTATATGTCTAACCTTTACCTGGTAAAGGTTAGGTGCAAAGTTACTTAGTGTGAGGGCACCCTGGCACTAGCCAAGGTGCCCCCACATTGTTCAGAGCCAATTCCCTGAACTTTGTGAGTGCGGGGACACCATTACACGCGTGCACTACATATAGGTCACTACCTATATGTAGCTTCACAATGGTAACTCCGAATATGGCCATGTAACATGTCTATGATCATGGAATTGCCCCCTCTATGCCATCCTGGCATAGTTGGCACAATCCCATGATCCCAGTGGTCTGTAGCACAGACCCTGGTACTGCCAAACTGCCCTTCCTGGGGATTCACTGCAGCTGCTGCTGCTGCCAACCCCTCAGACAGGCATCTGCCCTCCTGGGGTCCAGCCAGGCCTGGCCCAGGATGGCAGAACAAAGAACTTCCTCTGAGAGAGGGTGTGACACCCTCTCCCTTTGGAAAATGGTGTGAAGGCAGGGGAGGAGTAGCCTCCCCCAGCCTCTGGAAATGCTTTCTTGGGCACAGATGTGCCCAATTCTGCATAAGCCAGTCTACACCGGTTCAGGGACCCCATAGCCCCTGCTCTGGCGCGAAACTGGACAAAGGAAAGGGGAGTGACCACTCCCCTGACCTGCACCTCCCCTGGGAGGTGTCCAGAGCTCCTCCAGTGTGCTCCAGACCTCTGCCATCTTGGAAACAGAGGTGCTGCTGGCACACTGGACTGCTCTGAGTGGCCAGTGCCACCAGGTGACGTCAGAGACTCCTGCTGATAGGCTCCTTCAGGTGTTAGTAGCCTATCCTCTCTCCTAGGTAGCCAAACCCTCTTTTCTGGCTATTTAGGGTCTCTGTCTCTGGGGAAACTTTAGATAACGAATGCAAGAGCTCATCCGAGTTCCTCTGCATCTCTCTCTTCACCTTCTGATAAGGAAACGACTGCTGACCGCGCTGGAAGCCTGCAAACCTGCAACATAGTAGCAAAGACGACTACTGCAACTCTGTAACGCTGATCCTGCCGCCTTCTCGACTGTTTTCCTGCTTGTGCATGCTGTGGGGGTAGCCTGCCTCCTCTCTGCACCAGACGCTCCGAAGAAATCTCCCGTGGGTCGACGGAATCTTCCCCCTGCAACCGCAGGCACCCAAAAGCTGCATTACCGGTCCCTTGGGTCTCCTCTCAGCACGACGAGCGAGGTCCCTCGAATCCAGCGACTCTGTCCAAGTGACCCCCACAGTCCAGTGACTCTTCAGCCCAAGTTTGGTGGAGGTAAGTCCTTGCCTCACCTCGCTGGGCTGCATTGCTGGGAACCGCGACTTTGCAGCTACTCCGGCCCCTGTGCACTTCCGGCGGAAATCCTTTGTGCACAGCCAAGCTTGGGTCCACGGCACTCTAACCTGCATTGCACGACTTTCTAAGTTGGTCTCCGGCGACGTGGGACTCCTTTGTGCAACTTCGGCGAGCACCGTTTCACGCATCCTCGTAGTGCCTGTTTCTGGCACTTCTCCGGGTGCTACCTGCTTCAGTGAGGGCTCTTTGTCTTGCTCGACGTCCCCTCTCTCTTCAGGTCCAATTTGCGACCTCCTGGTCCCTCCTGGGCCCCAGCAGCGTCCAAAAACGCCAAACGCACGAGTTGCGACTAGCAAGGCTTGTTGGCATTCTTTCGGCGGGAAAACACTTCTGCACGACTCTCCACGGCAAGAGGGATCTGTCCACCAAAGGGGAAGTCTCTAGCCCTTTTGGTTCCTGCAGAAACCTCAGCTTCTTCTGTCCAGTAGAAGCTTCTTTGCACCCGCAGCTGGCATTTCCTGGGCATCTGCCCATCTCCGACGTGCTTGTGACTTTTGGACTTGGTCCCCTTGTTCCACAGGTACCCTAGATTGGAAATCCACAGTTGTTGCATTGCTGGTTTGTGTCTTTCCTGCATTATTCCTCTAACACAACTTCTTTGTCCTTAGGGGAACTTTAGTGCACTTTGCACTCACTTTTCAGGGTCTTGGGGAGGGTTATTTTTCTAACTCTCACTATTTTCTAATAGTCCCAGCGACCCTCTACAAGGTCACATAGGTTTGGGGTCCATTCGTGGTTTGCATTCCACTTTTGGAGTATATGGTTTGTGTTGCCCCTATCCCTTTGTTTCCCCATTGCATCCTATTGTAACTATACATTGTTTGCACTGTTTTCTAAGACTATACTGCATATTTTTGCTATTGTGTATATATATCTTGTGTATATTTCCTATCCTCTCACTGAGGGTACACTCTAAGATACTTTGGCATATTGTCATAAAAATAAAGTACCTTTATTTTTAGTATAACTGTGTATTGTGTTTTCTTATGATATTGTGCATATGACACTAAGTGGTACTATAGTAGCTTCACACGTCTCCTAGTTCAGCCTAAGCTGCTCTGCTAAGCTACCATTATCTATCAGCCTAAGCTGCTAGACACCCTATACACTAATAAGGGATAACTGGGCCTGGTGCAAGTACCCCTTGGTACTCACTACAAGCCAGTCCAGCCTCCTACACCATCTCTGCATAAGCCAGTCTTCACCGGTTCAGGGATCCCCCAGCCCTGCTCTGGCGCGAAACTGGACAAAGGAAAGGGGAGTGACCACTCCCCTGACCTGCACCTCCCAGGGGAGGTGCCCAGAGCTCCTCCAGTGTGCTCCAGACCTCTGCCATTTTGGAAACAGAGGTGTTGCTGGCACACTGGACTGCTCTGAGTGGCCAGTGCCAGCAGGTGACTTCAGAGACTCCTTCTGATAGGCTCTTACCTTTTTTACTAGCCTATCCTCCTTCCTAGGTAGCCAAACCTTCTTTTCTGGCTATTTAGGGTCTCTACTTTGGGGAATTCTTCAGATACCGAATGCAAGAGCTCACCAGAGTTCCTCCGCATCTCCCTCTTCACCTTCTGCCAAAGGATCGACCGCTGACTGCTCAGGACGCCTGCAAAACTGCAACAAAGTAGCAAAGACGACTACTGCAACCTTGTATTGCTTCATCCTGCCGGCTTTCCCGACTGTTTCCTGGTGGTGCATGCTCTGGGGGTAGCCTGCCACCTTCTTCCACCAGTAGCTCTGAAGAAATCTCCCGTGGGTCGACGGAATCTTCCCCCTGCAACCGCAGGCAACTAAAAACTGCATTACCGGTCCTCTGGGTCCCCTCTCAGCACGACGAGCGTGGTCCCTGGAACTCAGCAACTCTGTCCAGTGACTCCCACAGTCCAGTGACTCTTCAGTCCTAGTTTGGTGGAGGTAATTCTTGCCTCCCCACGCTAGACTGCATTGCTGGGTACTGCGTGATTTGCAGCTGCTCCGGCTCCTGTGCACTCTTCCAGGATTTCCTTTGTGCACAGCCAAGCCTGGGTCCCCGACACTCTAACCTGCAGTGCACAACCTTCTGAGTTGTCCTCCGGCGTGGTGGGACTCCCTTTTCCAACTTCGGGTGGACTCCGGTTCACTCCTCTTCTAAGTGCCTGTTCCGGTACTTCTGTGGGTGCTGCCTGCTTCTGTGAGGGCTCCCTGACTTGCTGGGCGCCCCCTCTCTCTCCTCATCCAAGTGGGGACATCCTGGTCCCTCCTGGGCCACAGCAGCATCCAAAAACCTTACCCTGACCCTTGCAGCTAGCAGGGCTTGTTTGTGGACTTTCTGCGTGGGAACACCTCTGCAAGCTTCTTCACGACGTGGGACATTCATCCTCCAACGGGGAAGTTTCTAGCCCTCTTCGTTCTTGCAGAATCCACAGCTTCTACCATCCGGTGGCAGCTTCTTTGCACCCTCAGCTGGCATTTCCTGGGCATCTGCCCACTCTCGACATTGTCGCGACTCTTGGACTTGGTCCCCTTGTTTCACAGGTACTCAGGTCCGGAAATCCACTGTTGTTGCTTTGCTGGTGTTGGTCTTCCTTGCAGAAACCCCCTATCACGACTTCTGTGCTCTCTGGGGGTTATAGGTGCACATTACACCTACTTTTCAGGGTCTTGGGATGGGCTATTTTTCTAACCCTCACTGTTTTTTTACAGTCCCAGTGACCCTCTCAAGCTCACATAGGTTTGGGGTCCATTCATGGTTCGCATTCCACTTTTGGAGTATATGGTTTCTGTTGCCCCTATACCTATGTGCTTCTATTGCAATCTACTGTAACTTTACATTGCTTGCATTACTTCCTTTTGCTATTACTGCATATTTTTGGTATTGTGTACATATATCTTGTGTATATTTGCTATCCTCATACTGAGGGTACTCACTGAGATACTTTTGGCATATTGTCATAAAAATAAAGTACCTTTATTTTTAGTATATCTGTGTATTGTGTTTTCTTATGATATTGTGCATATGACACCAGTGGTATAGTAGGAGCTTTGCATGTCTCCTAGTTGAGCCTAAGCTGCTCTGCTATAGCTACCTTCTATCAGCCTAAGCTGCTAGAAACACCTCTTCTACACTAATAAGGGATAACTGGACCTGGTACAGAGTGTAAGTACTCTTTGGTACCCACTACAAGCCAGGCCAGCCTCCTACAGTAATGACCTAGAGACCTCAGGTTGGGCTGAGGTAGAGTTTAGTACCCATGCATCCATGCTGGGTATCCCTGAGGAATTGCTTCCTCTCATTTCAGCTGAAATGAAAAAGCAAAAGAGAGAAAAAGGGCTGAAATCTCAGGATCCATCTCCAACAACAGGTAAAAAGGGCATCAAAGTATCCCCTAACCACCCTGCCACTAGGGATACCAGTCCTGTGGTGGAAGAAACCTCTCCTGGGGTGGACTCTGTACCAAGGGAACGATCAGCTACCACAGCTGTACTCCCTGAGGTGAAAGTACCTCTCTGTGGGATAACTAATCCTGATGTAAAAAATTGCACCATTTTAGTTAACATGGAGCATCCCTCCATCCCTCCCAGAGAACCTTTAGTGCAGCAGCCCTACTCTACCTCACAACACTTAGGACAGCAACCCTGTCCTAGTGTGGAGCTTATAGGACAGCAGTCCTGCCCTGCTCCAACTCAAGAAAAACAGCAACCCTGTTCTCTCTTACAGCCACATCGACAAACTTTTTGCCCAGCTATGGCTTTATTGAGACAGCATCCCTGTCTGGCAATCTCATCACTTGATATAGGCACCGGTGGACCAATCCTACTGTTCTAAACTAAAGCATACTAATAGGAACTCTGAGAATATATCCTCACATTGTTGCCTATCTAAGAAACTCCAAACAGGGTGGTTTTCATCCCCAGAGGGAAGTAACCATACAGTGGATGACAAAGGGAGTAACCAATCTATTGCAGAGCCACTCTCTACTTATCACCACTTAGACAATAAAGACTCAATTGGCCAAGGTTAGCCATATTGTTCTTCGTTTGGTGAGGGGTTGTGTAGCAAGGTAGCCTCTTTCTAGCCTTGTTACCCCCACTTTTGGCCTGTTTGTGAATATATGTCAGGGTGTTTTTACTGTCTCATTGGGATCCTGCTAGCCACGACCCCAGTGCTCATAGTGAAAACCCAATTTGGCAGTGTGTTTTATTTGTCTTACTGGGACCCCGCTAGCCAGGACCCCAGTGCTCATAGTTTGTGGCCTGTATGTGTATCCTTGTGTAGTGCCTAACTGTGTCACTGAGGCTTTGCTAATCAGAACCTCAGTGCTTATGCTCTCTCTGCCTTTAAAATTGTCACTATAGGCTAGTGACCCTTTTCATCAATTCTATTTGGCACAGTGGAACACTCTTATTATTCCCTAGCATATGGTACCTAGGCACCCAGGGTATTGGGGTTCCAGGAGATCCCTATGGGCTGCAGCATTTCTTTTGCCACCCATAGGGAGCTCAGACAATTCTTACACAGGACTGCCACCTGAGTGAAATAACGTCCATGTTATTTCAAAGCCATTTTCACTGCACTTAAGTAACGTATAAGTCACCTATATGTCCAACTCTCACTTGGTGAAGGTTAGGTGCAAAGTTACTAAGTGTGAGGGCACCCCGGCACTATCCAAGGTGCCCTCACATAGTTCAGGGCAATTTCCACGGACTTTGTGAGTGCGGGGATACCATTACACGTGTGCACTATACATAGGTCACTACCTATGTATACCGTCACAATGGTAACTCCGAATATGGCCAGGTAACATGTCTAAGATCATGGAATTGTCCCCCCATGCTAAATCTGGTATTGGGGTGCCAATCCCATGCATCCCTGGGGCTCCAGCATGGACCGTGGGTACTGCCAAACCAGCTATATGGGGTTTTCTCTGCAGTTCCACTGCTGCCAACCCACAGACAGGCTTCTGTCCTCCTGGGGTCAGGGCAGTCCAGTCCCAGGAAGGCAGAACAAAGGATTTCCTCTGAGAGAGGGAGTTAGACCCTCTCCCTTTGGAAATAGGCATTAAGGGCCTTAGAGGAGTAGCCTCTCCAGGCCTCTGGAAATGCTTTTAAGGGCACAGATGCTGCCCTCCTTGCATAAACCAGTCTACACTGGTTCAGGGAACCCCCAGGCCCTGCTCTGGCACGAAATTGGACAAGAGAAAGGGGAGTTACCACTCCCCTGTCCATCACCACCCCAGGGGTGGGGCCCAGAGCTCCTCCAGTGTGTCCCAGACCTCTGCCATCTTGAATCCAGAGGAGTGAGGGCACAATGGAGGCCCCTGAGTGGCCAGTGCCAGAAGGTGATATCAGAGACCCCTCCTTATATGTGCTTACCTTTTTAGGTGGCCAATCCTCCCCTGATGGCTATTTAGGGTCTCTCCTGTGGGCTTTTCCTTAGATAACGATTTTCAAGAGCTCAACAGAGTTCCTCTGCATCTCCCTATTTGACTTCTGCCAAGGATCGACCGCTGACTGCTCCAGGACACCTACAAAACTGCAACAAAGTAGCAAGAAGATTACCAGTGACATTGTAGCGCTTAATCCTGCCGGCTTTCTCGACTGTTTCCTGGTGGTGCATGCCCTGGGGGCTGTCTGCTTTCACCCTGCACCCAGAAGCCAAGAATAAATCACCCGTGGGTTGACGGAGTCTTCCCCCTGCTCCAGCAAGCACCAAACTTCAGCGTCACCGGTACTCTGGGACCCTCTCATCCTGACGAGCGTGACCCCTGGAACACAGGTGGTAGATCTAAGTGACCCAGACTGTTCAGTTGTCCAACTGTCTAAATTTGGAGGAGGTAAGTCCTTGCCTCCCCTCTCCAGACAGTAATCCTGTGTACTGCATGAACTGCAGCTGTTTGGGCTTTTGTGCACTTTTGCAAGGAATCGTTCGTGCACAGCCTAGCCCAGTTCCCCAGGACTCCATTCTGCATTGCTCAACTCGCTGAGTTGACCACCGGCTTTGTGGGACTCTCCTTTGTAGTGTTGAGGCAACCACCGTGCTCAGTTTTCTTGAAGCCGTGTTCAAGTACTTATGCAGGTGCTGCCTTCTTGTGTGTGGGCTATCTGTGTTGCTAAGGGCCACATCTGTCTCCTCGTCCAAGTGGTGATCTCCTGGTCATCCTGGGTTCAGGCAGCACCCTTTTTCTGCAACCGCAACCTTTGCAGCTAGCAAGGATTGTTTGCGGTCCTTCTCCAAAGAAACAACTCTGCATCCTCCAGCACTCCGTGTGATATCTTCTATGCAAAGGAGAAGTTCCTGGCATCTTCAGTTGTTGCAGAATCTTCAGCTTCTCCCACCCGGAGGTAGCCTTTTTGCACCTTCATCCGGGATTTAGTGGGCTCCTGCCCCCCCTTTAGAGGTTCTCAGGTCCAGGAATCCATCTTCAGTGCTTCACAGTCTGTTGTGGTCTTTGCAGAATCTCCTATCACGACTTTAGTGTGTTTCTGGGGAAGTAGGGTCACTTTACTCCTACTTTTCAGGGTCTTGGGTTGGGGTATCTTGGACACCCTTAGTGTTTTCTGACACTCCCAGTGACCCTCTACACACTACACCAGTGTAGGAAAGTACCATCTTGCCTGGCATGTTACCCCCATTTTTCACTGTATATATGTTGTTTTAGTTGTATGTGTCACTGGGACCCTGGTAACCCAGGGCCCCAGTGCTCATAAGTGTGCCTGAATGTGTTACCTGTGTAGTGACTAACTGTCTCACTGAGGCTCTGCTAATCAGAACCTCAGTGGTTATGCTCTCTCATTTCTTTCCAAATTGTCACTAACAGGCTAGTGACCATTTTTACCAATTTACATTGGCTTACTGGAACACCCTTATAATTCCCTAGTATATGGTACTGAGGTACCCAGGGTATTGGGGTTCCAGGAGATCCCTATGGGCTGCAGCATTTCTTTTGCCACCCATAGGGAGCTCTGACAATTCTTACACAGGCCTGCCACTGCAGCCTGAGTGAAATAACGTCCACGTTATTTCACAGCCATTTTACACTGCACTTAAGTAACTTATAAGTCACCTATATGTCTAACCTTTACCTGGTAAAGGTTAGGTGCAAAGTTACTTAGTGTGAGGGCACCCTGGCACTAGCCAAGGTGCCCCCACATTGTTCAGAGCCAATTCCCTGAACTTTGTGAGTGCGGGGACACCATTACACACGTGCACTACATATAGGTCACTACCTATATGTAGCCTCACAATGGTAACTCCGAATATGGCCATGTAACATGTCTATGATCATGGAATTGCCCCCTCTATGCCATCCTGGCATAGTTGGCACAATCCCATGACCCCAGTGGTCTGTAGCACAGACCCTGGTACTGCCAAACTGCCCTTCCTGGGGTTTCACTGCAGCTGCTGCTGCTGCCAACCCCTCAGACAGGCATCTGCCCTCCTGGGGTCCAGCCAGGCCTGGCCCAGGATGGCAGAACAAAGAACTTCCTCTGAGAGAGGGTGTGACACCCTCTCCCTTTGGAAAATGGTGTGAAGGCAGGGGAGGAGTAGCCTCCCCCAGCCTCTGGAAATGCTTTGTTGGGCACAGATGTGCCCAATTCTGCATAAGCCAGTCTACACCGGTTCAGGGGACCCCTTAGCCCTGCTCTGGCGCGAAACTGGACAAAGGAAAGGGGAGTGACCACTCCCCTGACCTGCACCTCCCCTGGGAGGTGTCCAGAGCTCCTCCAGTGTGCTCCAGACCTCTGCCATCTTGGAAACAGAGGTGCTGCTGGCACACTGGACGGCTCTGAGTGGCCAGTGCCACCAGGTGACGTCAGAGACTCCTGCTGATAGGCTCCTTCAGGTGTTAGTAGCCTATCCTCTCTCCTAAGTAGCCAAACCCTCTTTTCTGGCTATTTAGGGTCTCTGTCTCTGGGGAAACTTTAGATAACGAATGCAAGAGCTCATCCGAGTTCCTCTGCATCTCTCTCTTCACCTTCTGCCAAGGAATCGACTGCTGACCGCGCTGGAAGCCTGCAAACCTGCAATATAGTAGCAAAGACGACTACTGCAACTCTGTAACGCTGATCCTGCCGCCTTCTCGACTGTTTTCCTGCTTGTGCACGCTGTGGGGGTAGTCTGCCTCCTCTCTGCACCAGAAGCTCCGAAGAAATCTCCTGTGGGTCGACGGAATCTTCCCCCTGCAACCGCAGGCACCAAAAAGCTGCATTACCGGTCCCTTGGGTCTCCTCTCAGCACGACGAGCGAGGTCCCTCGAATCCAGCAACTCTGACCAAGTGACCCCCACAGTCCAGTGACTCTTCAGTCCAAGTTTGGTGGAGGTAAGTCCTTGCCTCACCTCGCTGGGCTGCATTGCTGGGAACCGCGACTTTTGCAGCTACTCCGGCCCCTGTGCACTTCCGGCGGAAATCCTTTGTGCACAGCCAAGCCTGGGTCCACGGCACTCTAACCTGCATTGCACGACTTTCTAAGTTGGTCTCCGGCGACGTGGGACTCCTTTGTGCGACTTCGGGTGAGCACCGTTTCACGCATCCTCGTAGTGCCTGTTTCTGGCACTTCTCCGGGAGCTACCTGCTGCTGAGAAGGCTCTTTCTCTTGCTCGACGTCCCTTCTCTCTCCTGGTCCAATTTGCGACCTCCTGGTCCCTCCAGGGCCACAGCAGCGTCCAAAAACGCTAGCCGCACTATTTGCAGCTAGCAATGCTTGTTGGCATTCTTTCGGCGGGAAAACACTTCTGCACGACTGTCCACGGCGAGAGGGATTTGTCCACCAAAGGGGAAGTCTCTAGCCCTTTTCGTTCCTGCAGAAACCTCAGCTTCTTCTGTCCAGTAGAAGCTTCTTTGCACCCGCAGCTGGCATTTCCTGGGCATTTGCCCATCTCCGACTTGCTTGTGACTTTTGGACTTGGTCCCCTTATTCCACAGGTACCCTAGATTGGAAATCCACAGTTGTTGCATTGTTGGTTTGTGTCTTTCCTGCATTATTCCTCTAACACGACTTCTTTGTCCTTAGGGGAACTTTAGTGCACTTTGCACTCACTTTTCAGGGTCTTGGGGAGGGTTATTTTTCTAACTCTCACTATTTTCTAATAGTCCCAGCGACCCTCTACAAGGTCACATAGGTTTGGGGTCCATTCGTGGTTCGCATTCCACTTTTGGAGTATATGGTTTGTGTTGCCCCTATCCCTATGTTTCCCCATTGCATCCTATTGTAACTATACATTGTTTGCACTGTTTTCTAAGACTATACTGCATATTTTTGCTATTGTGTATATATATCTTGTGTATATTTCCTATCCTCTCACTGAGGGTACACTCTAAGATACTTTGGCATATTGTCATAAAAATAAAGTACCTTTATTTTTAGTATAACTGTGTATTGTGTTTTCTTATGATATTGTGCATATGACACTAGGTGGTACTGCAGTAGCTTCACACGTCTCCTAGTTCAGCCTAAGCTGCTCTGCTAAGCTACCATTATCTATCAGCCTAAGCTGCTAGACACCCTATACACTAATAAGGGATAACTGGGCCTGGTGCAAGGTGCAAGTACCTCTTGGTACTCACTGCAAGCCAGTCCAGCCTCCTACATTGGTTGTGCAGCGGTGGGATAAGTGCTTTGAGACTACTTACCACTCTTGTCATTGTACTTTTCATAAGAGAAAAATATACAAAACAAGGTCAGTGTATATACACATAGCCAAAAAGTTTTGCATTTCCTCTTTTCACTCTTTTCTAAGTGCTGAAAAGTACATCTAAATTTCTAAAAAGTTCTAAAAAGTTTAAAAAGTTTTTTTTCTCTGTCTTTCTAAAAGCTCTGACAAACTTTTTATCTTTTACTATCACTTTAACTCTCTCTAAAAATGTCTGGCACAGGCCAAAATGTTGATCTGTCCAAACTTGCATATGACCACCTTAGCTGGAAAGGAGCAAGGAGTCTCTGTGTAGAGAGAGGTTTGAGTGTAGGGAAGAATCCTTCCTTGGAACTGTTACTTAACATGCTTAGAGAACAGGATAAGGCTAGAAGTGCCCCATCTGTTGAAAAAGTAGCTAATGGTTCTCAATCTGATCCAGGGACTCCCCAAGGAAAAGATTCAGGAAAGAAACTTCCTAGCCTGCCCATTACTAGACAGTCTAGCATAGTTGGTAATGATGATGAGCCACACCATATAAATAGTGTTGTCTCACATCATAGCAAAAGCATTTATTCTCACCATACTGGTAGTGATGTTTCTGTTAGCCAAGCTGTTAGGGTGGCTTCTGTAAGGGACAGGTCTCCTTCTGTCCATTCTCACCATACTTCTGTTTCAAGGCATGTCCCTCCCACCCACCCTGATGACAGATTGTTAGAAAGGGAGCTCAATAGATTGAGAGTGGAACAAACCAGACTGAAGATCAAGAAGCAACAGCTGGATTTGGATAGACAGACTTTAGAAGTAGAGAAGGAGAGACAGAAGTTGGGTTTAGAAACCCATGGTGGCAGCAGAAGTATTCCCCATAGTCATCCTGCAAAAGAGCATGATTCCAGGAATCTGCACAAGATAGTTCCCTCTTATAAGGAGGGGGATGACATTAACAAGTGGTTTGCTGCACTTGAGAGGGCCTGTGTTGTACAGGATGTCCCTCAAAGGCAGTGGGCTGCTATCCTATGGCTATCATTTAGTGGAAAAGGTAGGGATAGGCTCCTTACTGTGAAAGAAAATGATGCTAATAATTTCCAAGTTCTTAAGAATGCACTCCTGGATGGTTATGGCTTAACCACTGAACAATACAGGATAAAGTTCAGAGAGACCAAAAAGGAGTCTTCACAAGACTGGGTTGATTTCATTGACCATTCAGTGAAGGCCTTGGAGGGGTGGTTACATGGCAGTAAAGTTACTGATTATGACAGCCTGTATAACTTGATCCTGAGAGAGCATATTCTTAATAATTGTGTGTCTGATTTGTTGCACCAGTACTTGGTGGACTCTGATCTGACCTCTCCCCAAGAATTGGGAAAGAAGGCAGACAAATGGGTCAGAACAAGGGTGAACAGAAAAGTTCATACAGGGGGTGACAAAGATGGCAACAAAAAGAAGGATGGTAAGTCTTCTGACAAGGGTGGGGACAAATCTAAAAATGAGTCTTCATCAGGCCCACAAAGACACTCTGGTGGGGGTGGTGGGCCCAAATCCTCTTTTAATCAGAACAAGGAAAAGAAACCATGGTGCTATTTATGTAAAATAAAAGGCCATTGGACAACAGATCCCAGTTGTCCAAAGAAAGGCACCAAGCCTCCTACCACTACAACCCCTACTGCTACACCTAGTGTCCCTACTAATAGCAGTGGTGGTGGGAGCAAACCTACTAATAGCCAATCCAAGGGAGTAGCTGGGCTCACTATTGGTAACTTAGTTGGGGTTGGCCTTGTTAGGGAGGCCACAGAGGCTGTGTTAGTCTCTGAGGGGGCTATTGATTTAGCCACCTTAGTTGCTTGTCCCCTTAATATGGATAAGTACAAGCAGCTACCCCTAATAAATGGTGTTGAGGTTCAGTCCTACAGGGACACTGGTGCCAGTGTGACTATGGTCATAGAGAAACTGGTCCACCCTGAACAACACCTACTTGGTCACCAGTACCAAGTAACCGATGCTCACAACAACACACTTAGCCACCCCATGGCTGTTGTAAATCTCAACTGGGGGGGGGTTACTGGTCCAAAGAAAGTTGTGGTAGCTTCAGATTTACCTGTAGACTGTCTATTAGGGAATGATTTGGAGACATCAGCTTGGTCAGATGTGGAGTTGGAGGCCCATGCAGCAATGCTGGGCATCCCAGGGCATATTTTTGCTTTGACAAGGGCTCAGGCCAAAAAGCAAAAAGGACAGGGAAGCTTGGATCCTGGAACAATGGACCAAGTGCTCCCTAAAGCTAGGGCTAGTAGAAGCAAACCACTTCCTACTATCCCTCCCTCTACAGTGGATTCTACTTCTGAGGAAGAAGAATTCCCTCCCTGTGCAGAACCTAGACCAGAGGAGCTGGAAGCAGACACTGCTGAGCTTTTGGGTGAAGGGGGGCCTGCCAGAGAGGAGCTGAGTGTGGCACAGCAAACCTGTCCCACATTAGAGGGTCTCAGACAGCAAGCTGTCAAACAGGCTAATGGGGATGTCAGTGACTCTCACAGAGTTTACTGGGAGGACAACCTCTTGTACACTGAGCATAGGGATCCTAAACCTGGAGCTGCCAGGAGATTAGTGATTCCTCAGGAGTACAGAAAGTTCCTCCTAACCCTGGCACATGACATTCCCCTAGCTGGACACCTGGGTCAAATGAAAACTTGGGACAGACTGGTTCCATTGTTTCATTGGCCTAGGATGTCTGAGGACACAAAGGAATTTTGTAAGTCCTGTGAAACCTGTCAAGCCAGTGGCAAGACAGGTGGCACCCCAAAGGCACCCCTTATTCCACTGCCTGTGGTTGGGGTTCCCTTTGAAAGGGTAGGGGTTGACATAGTTGGCCCCCTTGACCCTCCTACTGCTTCAGGCAATAGATTTATCTTGGTGGTAGTGGACCATGCCACAAGATATCCTGAAGCTATTCCTTTAAGGACCACTACAGCACCTGCAGTGGCAAAGGCCCTCCTGGGAATATTTTCCAGGGTGGGCTTCCCAAAGGAAGTAGTATCAGACAGGGGAAGCAATTTCCTGTCTGCATACTTAAAGGCCATGTGGAAGGAGTGTGGTGTAACTTACAAGTTCACAACGCCCTATCATCCACAAACAAATGGACTGGTGGAGAGATTTAATAAAACTCTCAAAGGCATGATTATGGGTCTCCCTGAAAAACTCCGCAGGAAATGGGATATCCTTCTACCATGCCTCCTTTTTGCCTACAGGGAGGTACCCCAGAAAGGAGTAGGCTTCAGCCCCTTTGAACTTCTTTTTGGACACCCTGTTAGGGGTCCACTCACACTTGTAAAGGAGGGTTGGGAACAACCTTTAAAAGCTCCTAAGCAGGATATTGTGGATTATGTACTTGGCCACAGATCAAGGATGGCTGAGTACATGAAAAAGGCCAGTAAAAACCTTCAGGCCAGCCAAGAGCTCCAGAAGCAATGGCATGATCAGAAGGCTGTTTTGGTTCAGTACCAACCAGGGCAGAAAGTGTGGGTCTTGGAGCCTGTGGCCCCAAGACCACTCCAAGATAAATGGAGTGGACCCCACACAATTGTTGAAAAGAAGGGAGAAGTCACCTATTTAGTTAACTTAGGCACTGCCAGGAGTCCCCTTAGGGTACTCCATGTCAACCGCCTGAAACCCTACTATGACAGGGCTGATCTCACCCTGCTCATGGCAACTGATGAGGGACAGGAAGAAGACAGTGATCCTCTACCTGATCTCTTCTCTTCCACAGAACAAGATGCTCTGGTGGAAGGTGTAGTTTTGGCTGACTGTCTTACTGCTGAGCAGAAAGACAATTGCATAAATCTCCTAGATCAATTCTCTGAACTCTTCTCTACTGTGCCAGGTACCACTTCTTGGTGTGAGCACACTATAGATACTGGAGACTGCTTGCCTGTCAAAAGTAGGATCTATAGGCAGCCTGACCATGTCAGGGACTGCATAAAGCAAGAGGTCCAGAAAATGTTAGAACTAGGAGTGGTTGAGCACTCTGACAGTCCATGGGCTTCTCCTGTGGTACTGGTACCAAAACCCCATTCCAAAGATGGAAAGAAGGAAATGCAGTTTTGTGTAGACTATAGAGGTCTCAACTTGGTAACCAAAACTGATGCTCACCCTATACCCAGGGCAGATGAGCTCATAGATACACTGGTCTCTGCCAAGTATCTAAGCACTTTTGACTTGACTGCAGGGTATTGGCAGATCAAATTGTCAGAAGATGCTAAACCTAAGACTGCATTTTCAACCATTGGAGGACATTACCAGTTTACTGGAATGCCTTTTGGTTTGAAAAATGCACCTGCCACTTTTCAGAGGTTGGTGAACACAGTCCTGCAAGGGCTGGAAGCTTTCAGTGCAGCATATTTGGACGATATAGCTGTCTTTAGCTCCAGCTGGGATGATCACCTGGTCCACCTATGGAAAGTTTTGGAGGCCCTGCAAAAGGCAGGCCTCACTATCAAGGCTTCAAAGTGCCAGATAGGGCAGGGTAAGGTGGTTTATCTGGGACACCTTGTTGGTGGGGAACAGATTGCACCACTTCAGGGGAAAATCCAAACAATTATTGATTGGGTTCCCCCTACCACTCAGACTCAGGTGAGAGCCTTCCTAGGCCTCACTGGGTATTACAGGAGGTTCATTAAGAACTATGGCTCCATTGCAGCCCCTCTTAATGACCTCACTTCCAAAAAGATGCCTAAAAAGGTATTATGGACAGCAAACTGTCAGAAAGCTTTTGAGGAGCTGAAGCAGGCCATGTGCTCTGCACCTGTCCTGAAAAGCCCTTGTTACTCTAAAAAATTCTATGTCCAAACTGATGCATCTGAATTAGGAGTAGGGGCAGTCCTATCACAACTTAATTCTGAGGGCCAGGATCAACCTGTTGCTTTTATTAGTAGGAGGTTGACCCCTAGAGAAAAGCGTTGGTCTGCCATAGAGAGGGAGGCCTTTGCTGTGGTCTGGGCTCTGAAGAAGTTGAGGCCATACCTGTTTGGCACTCACTTCATTGTTCAGACAGGCCACAAACCTCTACTTTGGCTAAAACAAATGAAAGGTGAAAATCCTAAATTGTTGAGGTGGTCCATATCCCTACAGGGAATGGACTATACAGTGGAACATAGACCTGGGAGTAGCCACTCCAATGCAGATGGACTCTCCAGATATTTCCACTTAGACAATGAAGACTCATCAGGTCATGGCTAGTCTTATTGTCCTTCGTTTGGGCGGGGGTTGTGTAGGAAAGTACCATCTTGCCTGGCATGTTACCCCCATTTTTCACTGTATATATGTTGTTTTAGTTGTATGTGTCACTGGGACCCTGGTAACCCAGGGCCCCAGTGCTCATAAGTGTGCCTGAATGTGTTACCTGTGTAGTGACTAACTGTCTCACTGAGGCTCTGCTAATCAGAACCTCAGTGGTTATGCTCTCTCATTTCTTTCCAAATTGTCACTAACAGGCTAGTGACCATTTTTACCAATTTACATTGGCTTACTGGAACACCCTTATAATTCCCTAGTATATGGTACTGAGGTACCCAGGGTATTGGGGTTCCAGGAGATCCCTATGGGCTGCAGCATTTCTTTTGCCACCCATAGGGAGCTCTGACAATTCTTACACAGGCCTGCCACTGCAGCCTGAGTGAAATAACGTCCACGTTATTTCACAGCCATTTTACACTGCACTTAAGTAACTTATAACTCACCTATATGTCTAACCTTTACCTGGTAAAGGTTAGGTGCAAAGTTACTTAGTGTGAGGGCACCCTGGCACTAGCCAAGGTGCCCCCACATTGTTCAGAGCCAATTCCCTGAACTTTGTGAGTGCGGGGACACCATTACATGCGTGCACTACATATAGGTCACTACCTATATGTAGCTTCACAATGGTAACTCCGAATATGGCCATGTAACATGTCTATGATCATGGAATTGCCCCCTCTATGCCATCCTGGCATAGTTGGCACAATCCCATGACCCCAGTGGTCTGTAGCACAGACCCTGGTACTGCCAAACTGCCCTTCCTGGGGTTTCACTGCAGCTGCTGCTGCTGCCAACCCCTCAGACAGGCATCTGCCCTCCTGGGGTCCAGCCAGGCCTGGCCCAGGATGGCAGAACAAAGAACTTCCTCTGAGAGAGGGTGTGACACCCTCTCCCTTTGGAAAATGGTGTGAAGGCAGGGGAGGAGTAGCCTCCCCCAGCCTCTGGAAATGCTTTGTTGGGCACAGATGTGCCCAATTCTGCATAAGCCAGTCTACACCGGTTCAGGGGACCCCTTAGCCCTGCTCTGGCGCGAAACTGGACAAAGGAAAGGGGAGTGACCACTCCCCTGACCTGCACCTCCCCTGGGAGGTGTCCAGAGCTCCTCCAGTGTGCTCCAGACCTCTGCCATCTTGGAAACAGAGGTGCTGCTGGCACACTGGACGGCTCTGGGTGGCCAGTGCCACCAGGTGACGTCAGAGACTCCTGCTGATAGGCTCCTTCAGGTGTTAGTAGCCTATCCTCTCTCCTAAGTAGCCAAACCCTTTTTTCTGGCTATTTAGGGTCTCTGTCTCTGGGGAAACTTTAGATAACGAATGCAAGAGCTCATCCGAGTTCCTCTGCATCTCTCTCTTCACCTTCTGCCAAGGAATCGACTGCTGACCGCGCTGGAAGCCTGCAAACCTGCAACATAGTAGCAAAGACGACTACTGCAACTCTGTAACGCTGATCCTGCCGCCTTCTCGACTGTTTTCCTGCTTGTGCACGCTGTGGGGGTAGTCTGCCTCCTCTCTGCACCAGAAGCTCCGAAGAAATCTCCCGTGGGTCGACGGAATCTTCCCCCTGCAACCGCAGGCACCAAAAAGCTGCATTACCGGTCCCTTGGGTCTCCTCTCAGCACGACGAGCGAGGTCCCTCGAATCCAGCAACTCTGACCAAGTGACCCCCACAGTCCAGTGACTCTTCAGTCCAAGTTTGGTGAAGGTAAGTCCTTGCCTCACCTCGCTGGGCTGCATTGCTGGGAACCGCGACTTTTGCAGCTAATCCGGCCCCTGTGCACTTCCGGCGGAAATCCTTTGTGCACAGCCAAGCCTGGGTCCACGGCACTCTAACCTGCATTGCACGACTTTCTAAGTTGGTCTCCGGCGATGTGGGACTCCTTTGTGCGACTTCGGGTGAGCACCGTTTCACGCATCCTCGTAGTGCCTGTTTCTGGCACTTCTCTGGGTGCTACCTGCTGCTGAGAGGGCTCCTTGTCTTGCTTGACGTCCCCTCTCTCCTGGTCCAATTTGCGACCTCCTGGTCCCTCCAGGGCCACAGCAGCGTCCAAAAACGCTAACCGCACGATTTGCAGCTAGCAAGGCTTGTTGGCGTTCTTTCGGCGGGAAAACACTTCTGCACGACTCTCCACGGCGAGAGGGATCCGTCCACCAAAGGGGAAGTCTGTAGCCCTTTTTGTTCCTGCTGAAACCTCAGCTTCTTCTGTCCAGTAGAAGCTTCTTTGCACCCGCAGCTGGCATTTCCTGGGCATTTGCCCATCTCCGACTTGCTTGTGACTTTTGGACTTGGTCCCCTTGTTCCACAGGTACCCTAGATTGGAAATCCACAGTTGTTGCATTGTTGGTTTGTGTCTTTCCTGCATTATTCCTCTAACACAACTTCTTTGTCCTTAGGGGAAGTTTAGTGCACTTTGCACTCACTTTTCAGGGTCTTGGGGAGGGTTATTTTTCTAACTCTCACTATTTTCTAATAGTCCCAGCGACCCTCTACAAGGTCACATAGGTTTGGGATCCATTTGTGGTTCGCATTCCACTTTTGGAGTATATGGTTTGTGTTGCCCCTATCCCTATGTTTCCCCATTGCATCCTATTGTAACTATACATTGTTTGCACTGTTTTCTAAGACTATACTGCATATTTTTGCTATTGTGTATATATATCTTGTGTATATTTCCTATCCTCTCACTGAGGGTACACTCTAAGATACTTTGGCATATTGTCATAAAAATAAAGTACCTTTATTTTTAGTATAACTGTGTATTGTGTTTTCTTATGATATTGTGCATATGACACTAGGTGGTACTGTAGTAGCTTCACACGTCTCCTAGTTCAGCCTAAGCTGCTCTGCTAAGCTACCATTATCTATCAGCCTAAGCTGCTAGACACCCTATACACTAATAAGGGATAACTGGGCCTGGTGCAAGGTGCAAGTACCCCTTGGTACTCACTACAAGCCAGTCCAGCCTCCTACAACCAGGCCAGGGGTCCATAAGTGGTTCGCATTCCACTTTCTTAGTATATGGTTTGTGTTGCCCCTAGGCCTATTGCATCCTATTGTATTCTACAGTGTTTATACTACTTTTCTAACTGTTTACTTATCTGATTTTGGTTTGTGAGTATATTTTGTGTATTTTACTTACCTCATAAGGGAGTATACCCTCTGAGATATTTTTGGCACATTGTCACTAAAATTAAGTACCTTTATTTTTAGTAACACTGAGTATTGTGATTCTTATGTATCGTTATGTTTCGTATAGCTACCTCTAGCAGCCTAAGCTGCTAGAACACTACTAATCTACTAATAAGGGATAACTGGACCTGGCACAAGGTGTAAGTACCATCAGGTACCCACTATAAGCCAGGCCAGCCTCCTACACGTATACTCACAAACAGGGCAAAAGTAGGGGTAACAATGGGGGTAAAAGAGGCGACCTTCTCACATTGAACATCAATGCCGGCGAAGATGACCATGGTGAGTACTGCTGCCTAGCACACAAGGGAGGGGGAGGTAAAAGACATTGACACAAACACGCAACACGTAAAACCCCCACCCCCAACACAATACACAAAAGCAGACACACAAACATTACATATTCACCCCGTACCCATCAGGAATAATGCAAGGACAAAATGATTTGAAGAAAGTGAGTGTAATACGATAAAAAAACATGAATATGTGTGTCAAAACACAAACATATATACATATTTACAAATGTAGGGACACTGCCCAGTCCTAAATGTCTGTGGGCCACAGGGCCACAACACATGGGCCAAGGCCCCACCTCACTCCTGCAACAACACGGAGAGAACACTGCAGGGACATCAGGTAAAAAATACACAGGTACCTCAGGGGGACGGGGAAGGGGGGGCACCTTAGCCGGAAGATGGTACAACATCACCAATCCTGGGGGGGGCTACATGCCCTGTACGTTGTCCTGGGGAGAGCGAGGCCACTGTCTCTCAAGTGGGTGGTTTGCCCACTGCTTGATTCTGGGGAGTGCAAGGCCACAGTCTCTCTGGTGGGTGGTTTGCCGACTGCTTGGTCCTGGGGAGTGCAAGGCCACAGTCTTTCTAGTGGATGGTGTAGGAAAGTACCATCTTGCCTGGCATGTTACCCACATTTTTCACTGTATATATGTTGTTTTAGTTGTATGTGTCACTGGGACCCTGGTAACCCAGGGCCCCAGTGCTCATAAGTGTGCCTGAATGTGTTACCTGTGTAGTGACTAACTGTCTCACTGAGGCTCTGCTAATCAGAACCTCAGTGGTTATGCTCTCTCATTTCTTTCCAAATTGTCACTAACAGGCTAGTGACCAATTTTACCAATTTACATTGGCTTACTGGAACACCCTTATAATTCCCTAGTATATGGTACTGAGGTACCCAGGGTATTGGGGTTCCAGGAGATCCCTATGGGCTGCAGCATTTCTTTTGCCACCCATAGGGAGCTCTGACAATTCTTACACAGGCCTGCCACTGCAGCCTGAGTGAAATAACGTCCACGTTATTTCACAGCCATTTTACACTGCACTTAAGTAACTTATAAGTCAACTATATGTCTAACCTTTACCTGGTAAAGGTTAGGTGCAAAGTTACTTAGTGTGAGGGCACCCTGGCACTAGCCAAGGTGCCCCCACATTGTTCAGGGCCAATTCCCCGGACTTTGTGAGTGCGGGGACACCATTACACGTGTGCACTACATATAGGTCACTACCTATATGTAGCTTCACAATGGTAACTCCGAATATGGCCATGTAACATGTCTATGATCATGGAATTGCCCCCTCTATGCCATCCTGGCATAGTTGGCACAATCCCATGATCCCAGTGGTCTGTAGCACAGACCCTGGTACTGCCAAACTGCCCTTCCTGGGGTTTCACTGCAGCTGCTGCTGCTGCCAACTCCTCAGACAGGCATCTGCCCTCCTGGGGTCCAGCCAGGCCTGGCACAGGATGGCAGAACAAAGGACTTCCTCTGAGAGAGGGTGTTACACCCTCTCCCTTTGGAAAATGGTGTAAAGGCAGGGGAGGAGTAGCTTCCCCCAGCCTCTGGAAATGCTTTCTTGGGCACAGATGTGCCCATTTCTGCATAAGCCAGTCTACACCGGTTCAGGCGACCCCTTAGACCTGCTCTGGCGCGAAACTGGACAAAGGAAAGGGGAGTGACCACTCCCCTGACCTGCACCTCCCCTGGGAGGTGTCCAGAGCTCCTCCAGTGTGCTCCAGACCTCTGCCATCTTGGAAACAGAGGTGCTGCTGGCACACTGGACTGCTCTGAGTGGCCAGTGCCACCAGGTGACGTCAGAGACTCCTTCTGATAGGCTCCTTCAGGTGTTGCTAGCCTATCCTCTCTCCTAGGTAGCCAAACCCTCTTTTCTGGCTATTTAGGGTCTCTGTCTCTGGGGAAACTTTAGATAACGAATGCAAGAGCTCATCCGAGTTCCTCTGCATCTCTCTCTTCACCTTCTGCCAAGGAATCGACTGCTGACCGCGCTGGAAGCCTGCAAAACTGCAACATAGTAGCAAAGACGACTACTGCAACTCTGTAACGCTGATCCTGCCGCCTTCTCGACTGTTTTCCTGCTTGTGCATGCTGTGGGGGTAGTCTGCCTCCTCTCTGCACCAGAAGCTCCGAAGAAATCTCCCGTGGGTCGACGGAATCGTCCCCCTGCAACCGCAGGCACCAAAAAGCTGCATTACCGGTCCCTTGGGTCTCCTCTCAGCACAACGAGCGAGGTCCCTCGAATCCAGCAACTCTGTCCAAGTAACCCCCACAGTCCAGTGACTCTTCAGTCCAAGTTTGGTGGAGGTAAGTCCTTGCCTCACCTCGCTGGGCTGCATTGCTGGGAACCGTGACTTTTGCAGCTACTCCGGCCCCTGTGCACTTCCGGCGGAAATCCTTCGTGCAAAGCCAAGCCTGGGTCCACGGCACTCTAACCTGCATTGCACGACTTTCTAAGTTGGTCTCCGGCGACGTGGGACTCCTTTGTGTAACTCCAGGCGAGCACCGTTTCACACATCCTCGTAGTGCCTGTTTCTGGCACTTCTCCGGGTGCTACCTGCTGCTGACAGGGCTCCTTTTCTTGCTCGATGTCCCTTCTCTCTCCTGGTCCAATTTGCGACCTCCTGGTCCCTCCTGTGCCACAGCAGCGTCCAAAAACGCTAACCACACGATTTGCAGCTACCAAGCCTTGTTGGCGTTCTTTCGGCTGGAAAACACATCTGCACGACTCTACAAGGCGAGAGGAATCCGTCCTCCAAAGGGGAAGTCTCTAGCCCTTTGCGTTCCTGCAGAAACCGCAGCTTCTTCTGTCCACTAGAAGCTTCTTTGCACCCGCAGCTGGCATTTCCTGGGCATCTGCCCATCTCCGACTTACTTGTGACTTTTGGACTTGGTCCCCTTGTTCCACAGGTACCCTAGATTGGAAATCCACAGTTGTTGCATTGTTGGTTTGTGTCTTTCCTGCATTATTCCTCTAACACGACTTCTTTGTCCTTAGGGGAACTTTAGTGCACTTTGCACTCACTTTTCAGGGTCTTGGGGAGGGTTATTTTTCTAACTCTCACTATTTTCTAATAGTCCCAGCGACCCTCTACAAGGTCACATAGGTTTGGGGTCCATTCGTGGTTCGCATTCCACTTTTGGAGTATATGGATTGTGTTGCCCCTATCCCTATGTTTCCCCATTGCATCCTATTGTAACTATACATTGTTTGCACTGTTTTCTAAGACTATACTGCATATTTTTGCTATTGTGTATATATATCTTGTGTATATTTCCTATCCTCTCACTGAGGGTACACTCTAAGATACTTTGGCATATTGTCATAAAAATAAAGTAACTTTATTTTTAGTATAACTGTGTATTGTGTTTTCTTATGATATTGTGCATATGACACTAAGTGGTACTGTAGTAGCTTCACCCGTCTCCTAGTTCAGCCTAAGCTGCTCTGCTAAGCTACCATTATCTATCAGCCTAAGCTGCTAGACACCCTATACACTAATAAGGGATAACTGGGCCTGGTGCAAGGTGCAAGTACCCCTTGGTACTCACTACAAGCCAGTCCAGCCTCCTACAGATGGCTTCTCCACTGGTTCTGGAGGGGGCCTTGTGCCCAGTGTGCTTCATCCTGGGAAGGATGGGGTGAGTGGATGGCTTCTTCCACTGGTTCTGGAGGGGGCCTTGTTCCCAGTGTGCTTCATCCTGGGAATGATGGGGTGAGTGGACGGCTTCTCCACTGGTTCGGGAGGGGGACATTGTGCCTTGTGATGCAGATCTTGGGGAGTGCAAGGTCACAGTCTCTCATATGGGTGTCAGACCCACAGGATTTGCAGGGGCCAGGACACACAACAGCCCATAGAGGTATGACTACACACTGTCCGCCGGGGGTGACGGCTGCTCAGAGGTGGCAGTGGTGAGGCTGGTGTTGTTTCTGTCAGTGGTGGGGGGAGGCTCCAGCCCATCCCCTGCAACCTCGGGCGGCTGCCCACTGGGGCTGCTGCTGCTGGTAGTGGTGCTAGTGTCAGTGCTGGCAGTGGTGGGGGAGGCTCCAGCCCATCCCCTGCAGCCTCGGACGGCTGCCCACTGGGGTTGCTGCTGCTGGCAGTGGTGCTGGTGGTGGTGCTGGCAGTGGTGCTGGTGGCAGTGCTGGCAATGGTGGGGGGAGACTCCAGCCCATCCCCTGCAGCCTCGGATGGCTGAACACCATGGTTGGTGGTGGGGGCTCCGAATGAGTCCCAGCACTAGGCCTCCTGTCCTTCCTGCCTGCTGGTGCAGGCCCCTTGACCTTCCTGGCAGCAGCCGGGGATTGCCCCTTGCTCTTCCCTCCTGCAGCTGGTGGTGCCTCCTTGCCCTTCCCTGTCGCAGCTGGTGGTGCCTCCTTGCCCTTCCTTGATGCACCTGGTGCAGGCACCATTTCAGTGCTTCTGCCTGGTGCCCGGGATCCTCTCCAACCTGCAGTAGCTGTTGGCACTACTGTGGCCGTGGACTGGGTGGCTGAGGTGCTCACCTGAGTTCTGGCCACCCTGGCCCCATGTGAAGGACGGGGGGAGTGGTAGAGAAGAGGTCAAGGGTGGAGAGGAAAAGCTTCTTAGGGACATTGGGGCGGGAAGAAGGTGAAGGTTTGGGAGTGGAGGAAAAGGAAGTGGTTGTGGAAGGTGTCTGTCTGCTGTGTTTGGGTGCATGGGCTGGATGCTGTTGTGAGGTGGATGACTGTTGGGTATCTGAGTGCTTGCGTTTGTGTACTTTGGGGGAGGGGGCACAGACACAGTGGAAGAGGACACAGGGGACGTGTGTATGGATGTGGGGGTGGTGACTGCCAGTGAGGGGCATGTAGTGATAGGCGTGATGTTGGTAGTGGAAAAGGATGTTGTGCATGCAGGTGTGAGTGTAGACGCTACTGGGAGGGAGGTGGACGAAGTGGAGGAGGGGGACACAGTGGAGGCAGTGGATGCTGGTATGTCTGCATTTGGATGGTGTTTGTGTGAGAGCCTGTGGAATGATGTGTGGTGCTTGTGTTTGCCTGAACCACTCCTGTGTGTTGTCCTGGGTGCATGCTGGTCTGCCTGTGTGCTTGGGATAGGTTGGGGTTGAGGGGAATGGGATTGGGTAGAGGAAGTTGGAGGGGGGAGGCTAGAAACCTGGGACAATGGCTGCCATCAGGGAGGGGGCCAAAGCCTGGATTGATCTCTGTTGGCCGCCATGCCAGAGTGAATGCCCTCCAGGAATGCATTTGTTTGTTGCAAATGTGCTGCCAGCCCCTGGATGCCATTCACAATGGTTGACTGCCCAACAGAGATGGATCGCAGGAGGTCAATAGCCTCCTCACTCAGGCCAGCAGGGCTAACTGGGGCAGGTCCTGAGTTGCCTGGGGCGAAGGAGATGCCCACCCTCCTGGGTGAGCGAGCACGGGAAATACGCTGAGGGGCTGCTGGGAGGGCAGTACTGGTACGGGGGTGGCGGCTGTACCTGTAGTTAGGGTGGGCACAGAGGTGTCCGACACCACCAGGGAGCTTCCATCGGAGGAGGTATCACTGTCATAACTGTACCCTCCAGTCTCCGCTGTGGTGCTCCCCTCGCCCTCCGTCCCACTGGTGCCCTCGCCGTCGGTAGATTCGGCCTCCTGGGCCCTGTGGGATGCAGCTCTCCCCGTCGCCGTGCCTCTGCTCCTCCACCAGATGATGCTAGTGCACATAAGGACAGGGTGACAAAACAAAAAGGGAGAGAGAGACAAAGGATACCCTTGGTCAATGGCGGCAACAACTCCACAGTTGGCATGCACGACACACACACACACACACAGGGAACAGCCCTACGCACTAGGCAATGCACTAACAATGATAGTCACAAGCCCATGGACAGGGATACCTGACGCCAATTGCAGCATACCTGAGACCCACAGACACCTGTTCAGTAGTGAATGCCTACTAGCTTGGTTGGAGGAGGTTTACATCAGACCCTGCCCAACATGGGCCCTACCCTGCAATGTCCAGCCTGGCCTACGGGCACCCACAGGCCCACATCCCCTACCCGGATGCCATCCCACCACGTGCAAGAAGTATATTGGGGCACTGTACTCACCCCCTTGTGGCTGCTGTGATGCCCCCAAGCACCCATCCAGCTCCGGATAGGCCACTGTCAGAATGCGGACCATCAGGGGGTTCAGGGTTCGACGGGCACCACTTCCTCATTGGGAGGCCATCCCCAGCTCGGCCTCCGCAGTCTTCCGTGCCCAGCACCTCAGGTCCTCCCACTGTTTGCGACAGTGAGTGCTCTGTCTGCCATAGACCCCCAGGGTCCGCCCGTCCTTGGCGATGGCACACCATATACCTTTTTTTGGATAGGCGCTAACCTGCAGAGAAATACACGTAGGAAAAGCTATCAGTCAGACCGTCCTGCCTGTTACACTCATGGCCCACCATAGCCCTCACATCCCCTTACGCACAGCCAGTGCCCACCATACATGCAGCACGCTACCCAGGGCCCTTCCACCAACCCCCGGACACAAGGCCCTCACACACAAAACTCCATGCATTCATGTCCCATGCATCGTGCTCACAGTGTACTCACCAGTACTGGGGTAGGACCCTATCCACCAGAATCGCCAACTCCGCAGCGGTGAAGACAGGGGCCCTTTCCCCAGTGACACGAGCTGTTGTGTAGCCATTTTAGCTATAGCTCCATGCACTTTATTTTAACACACTAGGCCAAGCCGCTGTGCACTCTAACCTAGATATATTTTATTCGGCTTCATTAATATTGTTACAATAGCAACTTTTTACGGTCTTGTTTTATTTTCTGTTTATCTAACTGTTTTTGCCTAGGCTAGCACTCTGTTCTCAAACAAGACATTCTTGTTCACTCTGTGCTTCTTCCAGGGCCACAGCAAGATACATTGCCGGTGAATGTGGTATCAGTTTAGTCACCGACATTCGTAGAAAACACACATCTTTACGTAGGGACATTTTCTCAGAATATCAGCTGTGTTATTATAAAAACACTTCTCTGTCCCTTACTGTAGGAGGCTGGCCTGGCTTGTAGTGGGTACCAAGGGGTACTTACACCTTGCACCAGGTCCAGGTATCCCTTATTAGTGTAGAGGGGTGTCTAGCAGCTTAGGCTGATAGAAAGGGTAGCTTAGCAGAGCAGCTTAGGCTGAACTAGGAGGCGTGTAAAACTCTGGTGTCATATGCACAATATCATAAGAAAACACAATACACAGGTATACTAAAAATAAAGGTACTTTATTTTTACGACAATATGCCAAAGTATCTCAGTGAGTACCCTCAGTATGAGGATAGCAAATATACACAAGATATATGTACACAATACCTAAATATGCAGTAATAGCAATAGAAAACATTGCAAGCAATGTATAGTCACAATAGATTGCAATGGGGGCACAAAGGGATAGGGGCAACACAACCCATATACTCTAGAAGTGGAATGCGAACCACGAATGGACCCCAAACATATGTGACCTTGTAGAGGGTCACTGGGACTGTAAGGAAACAGTGAGGGTTAGAAAAATAGCCCACCCCAAGACCCTGAAAAGTGGGTGCAAAGTGCACCTAAGTTCCCCAGAGAGCACAGAAGTTGTGATAGGGGAATTCTGCAAGGAAGACCAATGCCAGCAATGCAACAACGATAGATTTCCAGACGAGAGTACCTGTGGAACAAGGGGACCAAGTCCAAGAGTCACGATCAAGTCGGGAGTGGGCAGATGCCCAGGAAATGGCAGCTGTGGGTGCAAAGAAGCTGCCATCAGATGGTAGAAGCTGTGGATTCTGCAAGAACGACAACAGCTAGAAACTTCCCCCTTGGAGGATGGATGTCCCACGGAGTGAAGAAGCTTGCAGAGGTGTTTCCGTGCAGAAAGACAGCAAACAAGCCTTGCTAGGTGCAAGGGTTGCGATTAGGGATTTTGGATGCTGCTGTGGCCCAGGAGGGACCAGGAAGTCACCAATTGTGTGAGGAGACAGAGGAGGCGTCCAGCAAGATAAAGAGCCCACTCAGAAGCAAGCAGCCCCCGCAGAAGTGCCAGAACAGGCACTACAAAGTGGAGTGAACCGGAGCTCACCCGAAGTCACAAAGGAAGGTCCCACGACGCGGGGGACAACTCAGGAGGTCGTGCACTGCAGGTTAGAGTGCCGGGGACCCAGGCTTGGCTGTGCACAAAGGAAATCCTGGAAGAGTGCACAGCAGCCGGAGCAGCTGCAAATCACGCGGTTCCCAGCAATGCAGTCTAGCGTGGGGAGGCAAGGACTTACCTCCACCAAACTTGGACTGAAGAGTCACTGGACTGTGGGAGTCACTTGGACAGGGTTGCTGAGTTCAAGGGACCTCGCTCGTCGTGCTGAGAGGAGACCCAGCGGACCGGTGATGCAGTCTTTTGGTGCCTGCTGTTACAGGGGGAAGATTCCGTCGACCCATGGGAGATTTCTTTGGAGCTTCTAGTGCAGAGAGGAGGCAGACTACCCCCACAGCATGCACCACCAGGAAAACAGTCGAGAAGGCGGCCGGATCAGCGTTACAAGGTCGCAATAGTCGTCTTTGCTACTTTGTTGCAGTTTTGCAGGCTTCCAGAGCACTCAGCAGTCGTTTCCTTGGCAGAAGGTGAAGAGAGAGATACAGAGGAACTCTGATGAGCTCTTGCATTCGTTATCTAAAGAATTCCCCAAAGCAGAGACCCTAAATAGCCAGAAAAGGAGGTTTGGCTACTTAGGAGAGAGGATAGGCTAGCAACACCTGAAGGAGCCTATCAGAAGGAGTCTCTGACGTCACCTGCTGGCACTAGCCACTCAGAGCAGTCCAGTGTGCCAGCAGCACCTCTGTTTCCAAGATGGCAGAAGTCTGGAGCACACTGGAGGAGCTCTGGGCACCTCCCAGGGGAGGTGCAGGTCAGGGGAGTGGTCACTCCCCTTTCCTTTGTCCAATTTTGTGCCAGAGCAGGGCTGGGGGATCCCTGAACCAGTGTAGACTGGCTTATGCAGAGATGGGCACCATCTGTGCCCATCAAAGCATTTCCAGAGGCTGGGGGAGGCTACTGCTCCCCAGCCCTGACATATTTTTCCAAAGGGAGAGGGTGTAACACCCTCTCTCTGAGGAAGTCCTTTGTTCTGCCTTGCTGGGCCAAGCCTGGCTGGATCCCAGGAGGGCAGAAACCTGTCTGAGGGGTTGGCAGCAGCAACAGCTGCAGTGAAACCCCGGGAAAGGTAGTTTGGCAGTACCCGGGTCTGTGCTAGAGACTCGGGGTATCATGGAATTGTCTCCCCAATGCCAGAATGGCATTGGGGTGACAATTCCATGATCTTAGACATGTTACATGGCCATGTTCGGAGTTACCATTGTGACGCTTTACATAAGTAGTGATATATGTATAGTGCACGCGTGTAATGGTGTCCCCGCACTCACAAAGTTCAGGGAATTTGCCCTGAACAATGTGGGGGCACCTTGGCTAGTGCCAGGGTGCCCACACACTAAGTAACTTAGCACCCAATCTTTACCAGGTAAAGGTTAGACATATAGGTGACTTATAAGTTACTTAAGTGCAGTGGTAAATGGCTGTGAAATAACGTGGACGTTATTTCACTCAGTGTAGGAGGCTGGACTGGCTTGTAGTGAGTACCAAGGGGGTACTTGCACCTTGCACCAGGCCCAGTTATCCCTTATTAGTGTATAGGGTGTCTAGCAGCTTAGGCTGATAGATAATGGTAGCTTAGTAGAGCAGCTTAGGCTGAACTAGGAGACGTGTGAAGCTACTACAGTACCACTTAGTGTCATATGCACAATATCATAAGAAAACACAATACACAGTTATACTAAAAATAAAGGTACTTTATTTTTATGACAATATGCCAAAGTATCTTAGAGTGTACCCTCAGTGAGAGGATAGGAAATATACACAAGATATATATACACAATAGCAAAAATATGCAGTATAGTCTTAGAAAACAGTGCAAACAATGTATAGTTACAATAGGATGCAAAGGGGAAACATAGGGATAGGGGCAACACAAACCATATACTCCAAAAGTGGAATGCGAACCACGAATGGACCCCAAACCTATGTGACCTTGTAGAGGGTCGCTGGGACTATTAGAAAATAGTGAGAGTTAGAAAAATAACCCTCCCCAAGACCCTGAAAAGTGAGTGCAAAGTGCACTAAAGTTCCCCTAAGGACAAAGAAGTCGTGTTAGAGGAATAATGCAGGAAAGACACAAACCAGCAATGCAACAACTGTGGATTTCCAATCTAGGGTACCTGTGGAACAAGGGGACCAAGTCCAAAAGTCACAAGCAAGTCGGAGATAGGCAGATGCCCAGGAAATGCCAGCTGCAGGTGCAAAGAAGCTTCTACTGGACAGAAGAAGCTGAGGTTTCTGCAGGAACAAAAAGGGCTAGAGACTTCCCCTTTGGTGGACGGATCCCTCTCGCTGTGGAGAGTTGTGCAGAAGTGTTTTCCCGCCAAAAGAACGCCAACAAGCCTTGCTAACTGCAAATCGTGCGGTTAGCGTTTTTGGACGCTGCTGAGGCCCAGGAGGGACCAGGAGGTCGCAAATTAGACCAGCGGAGAGAGGGGACGTCGAGCAAGATAAGAAGCCCTCTCTGAAGCCGGTAGAACCCGGAGAAGTGCCAGAAACAGGCACTACAAGGATGCGTGAAACGGTGCTCGCCGAAGTTGCACAAAGGAGTCCCACGTCGCCGGAGACCAACTTAGAAAGTCGTGCAATGCAGGTTAGAGTGCCGTGGACCCAGGCTTGGCTGTGCACAAAGGATTTCCGCCGGAAGTGCACAGGGGCCGGAGTAGCTGCAAAGTCGCGGTTCCCAGCAATGCAGCCCAGCGAGGTGAGGCAAGGACTTACATCCACCAAACTTGGACTGAAGAGTCACTGGACTGTGGGGGTCACTTGGACAGAGTTGCTGGATTCGAGGGACCTCGCTCGTCGTGCTGAGAGGAGACCCAAGGGACCGGTAATGCAGCTTTTTGGTGCCTGCGGTTGCAGGGGGAAGATTCCGTCGACCCACGGGAGATTTCTTCGGAGCTTCTGGTGCAGAGAGGAGGCAGGCTACCCCCACAGCGTGCACAAGCAGGAAAACAGTCGAGAAGGCGGCAGGATCAGCGTTACAGAGTTGCAGTAGTCGTCTTTGCTACTATGTTGCAGTATTGCAGGCTTCCAGCGCGGTCAGCAGTCGATTCCTTATCAGAAGGTGAAGAGAGAGATGCAGAGGAACTCGGATGAGCTCTTGCATTCGTTATCTGAAGTTTCCCCAGAGACAGAGACCCTAAATAGCCAGAAAAGAGGGTTTGGCTACCTAGGAGAGAGGATAGGCTAGCAACACCTGAAGGAGCCTATCACAAGGAGTCTCTGACGTCACCTGGTGGCACTGGCCACTCAGAGCAGTCCAGTGTGCCAGCAGCACCTCTGTTTCCAAGATGGCAGAGGTCTGGAGCACACTGGAGGAGCTCTGGACACCTCCCAGGGGAGGTGCAGGTCAGGGGAGTAGTCACTCCCCTTTCCTTTGTCCAGTTTCGCGCCAGAGCAGGGCTAAGGGGTCCCCTGAACCGGTGTAGACTGGCTTATGCAGAATTGGGCACATCTGTGCCCAACAAAGCATTTCCAGAGGCTGGGGGAGGCTACTCCTCCCCTGCCTTCACACCATTTTCCAAAGGGAGAGGGTGTAACACCCTCTCTCAGAGGAAGTTCTTTGTTCTGCCATCCTGGGCCAGGCCTGGCTGGACCCCAGGAGGGCAGATGCCTGTCTGAGGGGTTGTCAGCAGCAGCAGCTGCAGTGAAACCCCAGGAAGGGCAGTTTGGCAGTACCAGGGTCTGTGCTACAGACCACTGGGATCATGGGATTGTGCCAACTATGCCAGGATGGCATAGAGGGGGCAATTCCATGATCATAGACATGTTACATGGCCATATTCGGAGTTACCATTGTGAAGCCACATATAGGTAGTGACCTATATGTAGTGCACGCGTGTAATGGTGTCCCCGCACTCACAAAGTTCAGGGAATTGGCTCTGAACAATGTGGGGGCACCTTGGCTAGTGCCAGGGTGCCCTCACACTAAGTAACTTTGCACCTAACCTTTACCAGGTAAAGGTTAGACATATAGGTGACTTATAAGTTACTTAAGTGCAGTGTAAAATGGCTGTGAAATAACGTGGACGTTATTTCACTCAGGCTGCAGTGGCAGGCCTGTGTAAGAATTGTCAGAGCTCCCTATGGGTGGCAAAAGAAATGCTGCAGCCCATAGGGATCTCCTGGAACCCCAATACCCTGGGTACCTCAGTACCATATACTAGGGAATTATAAGGGTGTTCCAGTAAGCCAATGTAAATTGGTAAAAATGGTCACTAGCCTGTTAGTGACAATTTGGAAAGAAATGAGAGAGCATAACCACTGAGGTTCTGATTAGCAGAGCCTCAGTGAGACAGTTAGTCACTACACAGGTAACACATTCAGGCACACTTATGAGCACTGGGGCCCTGGGTTACCAGGGTCCCAGTGACACATACAACTAAAACAACATATATACAGTGAAAAATGGGGGTAACATGCCAGGCAAGATGGTACTTTCCTACACAACCCCCCCCCAAACGAAGGACAATAAGACTAGCCATGACCTGATGAGTCTTCATTGTCTAAGTGGAAATATCTGGAGAGTCCATCTGCATTGGAGTGGCTACTCCCAGGTCTATGTTCCACGGTATAGTCCATTCCCTGTAGGGATATGGACCACCTCAACAATTTAGGATTTTCACCTTTCATTTGTTTTAGCCAAAGTAGAGGTTTGTGGTCTGTCTGAACAATGAAGTGAGTGCCAAACAGGTATGGCCTCAACTTCTTCAGAGCCCAGACCACAGCAAAGGCCTCCCTCTCAATGGCAGACCAACGCTTTTCTCTAGGGGTCAACCTCCTACTAATAAAAGCAACAGGTTGATCCTGGCCCTCAGAATTAAGTTGTGATAGGACTGCCCCTACTCCTAATTCAGATGCATCAGTTTGGACATAGAATTTTTTAGAGTAACAAGGGCTTTTCAGGACAGGTGCAGAGCACATGGCCTGCTTCAGCTCCTCAAAAGCTTTCTGACAGTTTGCTGTCCATAATACCTTTTTAGGCATTTTCTTGGATGTGAGGTCATTAAGAGGGGCTGCAATGGAGCCATAGTTCTTAATGAACCTCCTGTAATACCCAGTGAGGCCTAGGAAGGCTCTCACCTGAGTCTGAGTGGTAGGGGGAACCCAATCAATAATTGTTTGGATTTTCCCCTGAAGTGGTGCAATCTGTTCCCCACCAACAAGGTGTCCCAGATAAACCACCTTACCCTGCCCTATCTGGCACTTTGAAGCCTTGATAGTGAGGCCTGCCTTTTGCAGGGCCTCCAAAACTTTCCATAGGTGGACCAGGTGATCATCCCAGCTGGAGCTAAAGACAGCTATATCGTCCAAATATGCTGCACTGAAAGCTTCCAGCCCTTGCAGGACTGTGTTCACCAACCTCTGAAAAGTGGCAGGTGCATTTTTCAAACCAAAAGGCATTACAGTAAACTGGTAATGTCCTCCAATGGTAGAAAATGCAGTCTTAGGTTTAGCATCTTCTGATAATTTGATCTGCCAATACCCTGCAGTCAAATCAAAAGTGCTTAGATACTTGGCAGATGCCAGTGTATCTATGAGCTCATCTGCCCTGGGTATAGGGTGAGCATCAGTTTTGGTTACCAAGTTGAGACCTCTATAGTCTACACAAAACCGCATTTCCTTCTTTCCATCTTTGGAATGGGGTTTTGGTACCAGTACCACAGGAGAAGCCCATGGACTGTCAGAGTGCTCAACTACTCCTAGTTCTATCATTTTCTGGACCTCTTGCTTTATGCAGTCCCTGACATGGTCAGGCTGCCTATAGATCTCACTTTTGACAGGTAAACTGTCTCCAGTATCTATAGTGTGCTCACACCAAGAAGTGGTACCTGGCACAGTAGAGAAGAGTTCAGAGAATTGATCTAGGACATTTATGCAATTATCTTTCTGCTCAGCAGTAAGACAATCAGCCAAAACTACACCTTCCACAAGAGCATCTTGATCTGTGGAAGAGAAGAGATCAGGTAGAGGATCACTGTCTTCTTCCTGTCCCTCATCTGTTGCCATGAGCAGGGTGAGATCAGCCCTGTCATAGTAGGGTTTCAGGCGGTTGACATGGAGCACCCTAAGGGGACTCCTGGCAGTGCCTAAGTCAACTAAATAGGTGACTTCTCCCTTCTTTTCAACAATTGTGTGGGGACCACTCCATTTATCTTGGAGTGCTCTTGGGGCCACAGGCTCCAAGACCCACACTTTCTGCCCTGGTTGGTACTGAACCAAAACAGCCTTCTGATCATGCCATTGCTTCTGGAGCTCTTGGCTGGCCTGAAGGTTTTTACTGGCCTTTTTCATGTACTCAGCCATCCTTGATCTGAGGCCAAGTACATAATCCACAATATCCTGCTTAGGAGCTTTTAAAGGTTGTTCCCAACCCTCCTTTACAAGTGTGAGTGGACCCCTAACAGGGTGTCCAAAAAGAAGTTCAAAGGGGCTGAAGCCCACTCCTTTCTGGCGTACCTCCCTGTAGGCAAAAAGGAGGCATGGTAGAAGGATATCCCATCTCCTGCGGAGTTTTTCAGGGAGACCCATAATCATGCCTTTGAGAGTTTTTTTAAATCTCTCCACCAGTCCATTTGTTTGTGGATGATAGGGCGTTGTGAACTTGTACGTTACACCACACTCCATCCACATGGCCTTTAAGTATGCAGACATGAAATTGCTTCCCCTGTCTGATACCACTTCCTTTGGGAAGCCCACCCTGGAAAATATTCCCAGGAGGGCCTTTGCCACTGCAGGTGCTGTAGTGGTCCTTAAAGGAATAGCTTCAGGATATCTTGTGGCATGGTCTACTACCACCAAGATAAACCTATTGCCTGAAGCAGTAGGAGGGTCAAGGGGGCCAACTATGTCAACCCCTACCCTTTCAAAGGGAACCCCAACCACAGGCAGTGGAATAAGGGGTGCCTTTGGGGTGCCACCTGTCTTGCCACTGGCTTGACAGGTTTCACAGGACTTACAAAATTCCTTTGTGTCCTCAGACATCCTAGGCCAATGAAACAATGGAACCAATCTGTCCCAAGTTTTCATTTGACCCAGGTGTCCAACTAGGGGAATGTCATGTGCCAGTGTTAGGAGGAACTTTCTGTACTCCTGAGGAATCACTAATCTCCTGGCAGCTCCAGGTTTAGGATCCCTATGCTCAGTGTACAAGAGGTTGTCCTCCCAGTAAACTCTGTGAGAGTCACTGACATCCCCATTAGCCTGTTTGACAGCTTGCTGTCTGAGACCCTCTAATGTGGGACAGGTTTGCTGTGCCACACTCAGCTCCTCTCTGGCAGGCCCCCCTTCACCCAAAAGCTCAGCAGTGTCTGATTCCAGCTCCTCTGGTGTAGGTTCTGCACAGGGAGGGAATTCTTCTTCCTCAGAAGTTGAATCCACTGTAGAGGGAGGGATCGTAGGAAGTGGTTTGCTTCTACTAGCCCTAGCTTTAGGGAGCACTTGGTCCATTGTTCCAGGATCCAAGCTTCCCTGTCCTTTTTGCTTTTTGGCCTGAGCCCTTGTCAAAGCAAAAATATGCCCTGGGATGCCCAGCATTGCTGCATGGGCCTCCAACTCCACATCTGACCAAGCTGATGTCTCCAAATCATTTCCTAGTAGACAGTCTACAGGTAAATCTGAGGCTACCACAACTTTCTTTGGACCAGTAACCCCCCCCAGTTGAGATTAACAACAGCCATGGGGTGGCTAAGTGTGTTGTTGTGAGCATCGGTTACTTGGTACTGGTGACCAAGTAGGTGTTGTTCAGGGTGGACCAGTTTCTCTATGACCATAGTCACACTGGCACCAGTGTCCCTGTAGGCCTGAACCTCAACACCATTTATTAGGGGTAGCTGCTTGTACTTATCAATATTAAGGGGACAAGCAACTAAGGTGGCTAAATCAATAGCCCCCTCAGTGACTAACACAGCCTCTGTGGCCTCCCTAACAAGGCCAACCCCAACTAAATTACCAAAAGTGAGCCCAGCTACTCCCTTGGATTGGCTATTAGTAGGTTTGCTCCCACCACCACTGCTATTAGTAGGGACACTAGGTGTAGCAGTAGGGGTTGTAGTGGTAGGAGCAGTGGTGCCTTTCTTTGGACAACTGGGATCTGTTGTCCAATGGCCTTTTATTTTACATAAATAGCACCATGGTTTCTTTTCCTTGTTCTGATTAAAGGAGGATTTGGACCCACCACCCCCACCAGAGTGTTTTTGTGGGCCTGATGAAGACTCATTTTTAGATGTGTCCCCACCCTTGTCTGAAGACTTACCATCCTTCTTTTTGTTGCCATCTTTGTCACCCCCTGTATGAACTTTTCTGTTCACTCTTGTTCTGACCCATTTGTCTGCCTTCTTTCCCAATTCTTGGGGAGAGGTCAGATCAGAGTCCACCAAGTACTGGTGCAACAAATCAGACACACAATTATTAAGAATATGCTCTCTCAGGATTAAGTTATACAGGCTGTCATAATCAGTAACTTTACTGCCATGTAACCACCCCTCCAAGGCCTTCACTGAATGGTCAATGAAATCAACCCAGTCTTGTGAAGACTCCTTTTTGGTCTCTCTGAACTTTATCCTGTACTGTTCAGTGGTTAAGCCATAACCATCCAGGAGTGCATTCTTAAGAACTTGGAAATTATTAGCATCATTTTCTTTTACAGTAAGGAGCCTATCCCTACCTTTTCCACTAAATGATAGCCATAGGATAGCAGCCCACTGCCTTTGAGGGACATCCTGTACAACACAGGCCCTCTCAAGTGCAGCAAACCACTTGTTAATGTCATCCCCCTCCTTATAAGGGGGAACTATCTTGTGCAGATTCCTGGAATCATGCTCTTTTGCAGGATGACTATGGGGAATACTGCTGCTGCCACCATGGGTTTCTAAACCCAACTTCTGTATTTCCTTCTCTAGTTCAAGAGACTGTCTATCCAAATCCAGCTGTTGCTTTTTAAGCTTCAGTCTGGTTTGTTCCACCCTCAACTTATTGAGTTCCCTCTCTAACATTCTGTCATCAGGGTTGGTGGGAGGGACATTCCTAGATACAGAGGTATGATGGGAATGAACAGAAGGGGACCTGTCCCTTACAGAAGCCACCCTAACAGCTTGGTTAACAGAAACATTACTACCAGTATGGTGAGAATAAATGCTTTTGCTATGATGTGAGACAACACTATTTGTATGGTGTGGCTCATCATCATTACCAACTATGCTAGACTGTCTAGTAATGGGCAGGCTAGGAAGTTTCTTTCCTGAATCTTTTCCAGGGGGAATCCCTGAATCAGATTGAGAACTATTAGGTACTTTTTCAACAGATGAGGCACCTATGGCCTTATCCTGTTCTCTAAGCATGTTAAGTAACAGTTCCAAGGAAGGATTCTTCCCTACACTCAAACCTCTCTCTATACAGAGACTCCTTGCTCTTTTCCAGCTAAGGTTGTCATATGCAACTTTGGACAGATCAACATTTTGGCCTGTGCCAGACATTTTTAGAGAGAGTTAAAGTGATAGTAAAAGATAAAAAGTTTGTCAGAGCTTTTAGAAAGACAGAGAAAAAAACTTTTTAAACTTTTTAGAACTTTTTAGAAAGTTTAGAAGTACTTTTCAGCACTTAGAAAAGAGTGAAAAGAGGAAATGCAAAACTTTTTGGCTATGTGTATATACACTGACCTTGTTTTGTATATTTTTCTCTTATGAAAAGTACAATGACAAGAGTGGTAAGTAGTCTCAAGCACTTATCCCACCACTGCACAACCAATGTAGGAGGCTGGACTGGCTTGTAGTGAGTACCAAGGGGGTACTTGCACCTTGCACCAGGCCCAGTTATCCCTTATTAGTTTATAGGTGTAGGAGGCTGGACTGGCTTGTAGTGAGTACCAAGGGGTACTTGCACCTTGCACCAGGCCCAGTTATCCCTTATTAGTGTATAGGGTGTCTAGCAGCTTAGGCTGATAGATAATGGTAGCTTAGCAGAGCAGCTTAGGCTGAACTAGGAGACGTGTGAAGCTACTACAGTACCACTTAGTGTCATATGCACAATATCATAAGAAAACACAATACACAGTTATACTAAAAATAAAGGTACTTTATTTTTATGACAATATGCCAAAGTATCTTAGAGTGTACCCTCAGTGAGAGGATAGGAAATATACACAAGATATATATACACAATAGCAAAAATATGCAGTATAGTCTTAGAAAACAGTGCAAACAATGTATAGTTACAATAGGATGCAATGGGGAAACATAGGGATAGGGGCAACACAAACCATATACTCCAAAAGTGGAATGCGAACCACGAATGGACCCCAAACCTATGTGACCTTGTAGAGGGTCGCTGGGACTATTAGAAAATAGTGAGAGTTAGAAAAATAACCCTCCCCAAGACCCTGAAAAGTGAGTGCAAAGTGCACTAAAGTTCCCCTAAGGACAAAATAGTCGTGTTAGAGGGAAAATGCAAGGAAAACACAAATCAGCAATGCAACAACGATGGATTCCTGACTGAGGGTACCTGTGGAACAAGGGGACCAAGTCCAAAAGTCACAAGCAGCTCGGAGATGGGCAGATGCCCAAGAAATGCCAGCGGTTGGTGCAAAGAAGCTCTTACTAGGCTGAAGAACTGTGAATACTGCAGGAACGACAAGGGCTAGAGAATTCCCCTTTGGAGGATGGATCCCCCACACCTTGGAGAGTCGTGCAGAAGTGTTTTCCCGCCGGATGGACGCCAACAAGCCTTGCTACACGCAAATCGTGCGTTTGGCGTTTTTGGACGCTGCTGGGGCCCAGGAGGGACCAGGAGGTCGCAAATTGGACCTGCAGAGAGAGGGGACGTCGAGCAAGACAAAGAGCCCTCACTGAAGCAGGTAGCACCCGGAGAAGTGCCAGAAACAGGCACTACGAGGATGCGTGAAACGGTGCTCGCCGAAGTTGCACAAAGGAGTCCCACGTCGCCGGAGACCAACTTAGAAAGTCGTGCAATGCAGGTTAGAGTGCCGTGGACCCAGGCTTGGCTGTGCACGAAGGATTTCCGCCGGAAGTGCACAGGGGCCGGAGTAGCTTGCAAAGTCGCGGTTCCCAGCAATGCAGCCCAGCGAGGTGAGGCAAGGACTTACCTCCACCAAACTTGGGCTGAAGAGTCACTGGACTGTGGGGGTCACTTGGACGGTGTCGCTGGATTCGAGGGACCTCGCTCGTCGTGCTGAGAGGAGACCCAAGGGACCGGTAATGCAGCTTTTTGGTGCCTGCGGTTGCAGGGGGAAGATTCCGTCGACCCACGGGAGATTTCTTCGGAGCTTCTGGTGCAGAGAGGAGGCAGACTACCCCCACAGCATGCACAAGCAGGAAAACAGTCGAGAAGGCGGCAGGATCAGCGTTACAGAGTTGCAGTAGTCGTCTTTGCTACTATGTTGCAGGTTTGCAGGCTTCCAGCGCGGTCAGCGGTCGATTCCTTATCAGAAGGTGAAGAGGGAGATGCAGAGGAACTCGGCTGAGCTCATGCATTCGTTATCTAAAGTTTCCCCAGAGACAGAGACCCTAAATAGCCAGAAAAGAGGGTTTGGCTACCTAGGAGAGAGGAAAGGCTACTAACACCTGAAGGAGCCTATCACAAGGAGTCTCTGACGTCACCTGGTGGCACTGGCCACTCAGAGCAGTCCAGTGTGCCAGCAGCACCTCTGTTTCCAAGATGGCAGAGGTCTGGAGCACACTGGAGGAGCTCTGGACACCTCCCAGGGGAGGTGCAGGTCAGGGGAGTGGTCACTCCCCTTTCCTTTGTCCAGTTTCGCGCCAGAGCAGGGGCTAAGGGGTCCCTGAACCGGTGTAGACTGGCTTATGCAGAATTGGGCACATGTGTGCCCAACAGAGCATTTCCAGAGGCTGGGGGAGGCTACTCCTCCCCTGCCTTCACACCATTTTCCAAAGGGAGAGGGTGTCACACCCTCTCTCAGAGGAAGTTCTTTGTTCTGCCATCCTGGGCCAGGCCTGGCTGGACCCCAGGAGGGCAGATGCCTGTCTGAGGGGTTGGCAGCAGCAGCAGCTGCAGAGAAACCCCAGGAAGGGCAGTCTGGCAGTACCAGGGTCTGTGCTACAGACCACTGGGATCATGGAATTCTACCAACAATGCCAGGATGGCATAGAGGGGGCAATTCCATGATCATAGACATGTTACATGGCCATATTCGGAGTTACCATGGTGAAGCTACATATAGGTAGTGACCTATATGTAGTGCACGCGTGTAATGGTGTCCCCGCACTCACAAAGTTCAGTGAATTGGCTCTGAACAATGTGGGGGCACCTTGGCTAGTGCCAGGGTGCCCTCACACTAAGTAACTTTGCACCTAACCTTTACCAGGTAAAGGTTAGACATATAGGTGACTTATAAGTTACTTAAGTGCAGTGTAAAATGGCTGTGAAATAACGTGGACGTTATTTCACTCAGGCTGCAGTGGCAGGCCTGTGTAAGAATTGTCAGAGCTCCCTATGGGTGGCAAAAGAAATGCTGCAGCCCATAGGGATCTCCTGGAACCCCAATACCCTGGGTACCTCAGTACCATATACTAGGGAATTATAAGGGTGTTCCAGTAAGCCAATGTAAATTGGTAAAAATGGTCACTAGCCTGTCAGTGACAATTTGGAAAGAAATGAGAGAGCATAACCACTGAGGTTCTGATTAGCAGAGCCTCAGTGAGACAGTTAGTCACTACACAGGTAACACATTCAGGCACACTTATGAGCACTGGGGCCCTGGGTTACCAGGGTCCCAGTGACACATACAACTAAAACAACATATATACAGTGAAAGATGGGGGTAACATGCCAGGCAAGATGGTACTTTCCTACACAACCCCCCCCCAAACGAAGGACAATAAGACTAGCCATTACCTGATGAGTCTTCATTGTCTAAGTGGAAATATCTGGAGAGTCCATCTGCATTGGAGTGGCTACTCCCAGGTCTATGTTCCACTGTATAGTCCATTCCCTGTAGGGATATGGACCACCTCAACAATTTAGGATTTTCACCTTTCATTTGTTTTAGCCAAAGTAGAGGTTTGTGGTCTGTTTGAACAATGAAGTGAGTGCCAAACAGGTATGGCCTCAACTTCTTCAGAGCCCAGACCACAGCAAAGGCCTCCCTCTCAATGGCAGACCAACACTTTTCTCTAGGGGTCAACCTTCTACTAATAAAAGCAACAGGTTGATCCTGGCCCTCAGAATTAAGTTGTGATAGGACTGCCCCTACTCCTAATTCAGATGCAGCAGTTTGGACATAGAATTTTTTAGAGTAACAAGGGCTTTTCAGGACAGGTGCAGAGCACATGGCCTGCTTCAGCTCCTCAAAAGCTTTCTGACAGTTTGCTGTCCATAATACCTTTTTAGGCATTTTCTTGGATGTGAGGTCATTAAGAGGGGCTGCAATGGAGCCATAGTTCTTAATGAACCTCCTGTAATACCCAGTGAGGCCTAGGAAGGCTCTCACCTGAGTCTGAGTGGTAGGGGGAACCCAATCAATAATAGTTTGGATTTTCCCCTGAAGTGGTGCAATCTGTTCCCCACCAACAAGGTGTCCCAGATAAACCACCTTACCCTGCCCTATCTGGCACTTTGAAGCCTTGATAGTGAGGCCTGCCTTTTGCAGAGCCTCCAAAACTTTCCAAAGGTGGACCAGGTGATCATCCCAGCTGGAGCTAAAGACAGCTATATCATCCAAATATGCTGCACTGAAAGCTTCCAGCCCTTGCAGGACTGTGTTCACCAACCTCTGAAAAGTGGCAGGTGCATTTTTCAAACCAAAAGGCATTACAGTAAACTGGTAATGTCCTCCAATGGTAGAAAATGCAGTCTTAGGTTTAGCATCTTCTGACATTTTGATCTGCCAATACCCTGCAGTCAAATCAAAAGTGCTTAGATACTTGGCAGATGCCAGTGTATCTATTAGCTCATCTGCCCTGGGTATAGGGTGAGCATCAGTTTTGGTTACCAAGTTGAGACCTCTATAGTCTACACAAAACCTCATTTCCTTCTTTCCATCTTTAGAATTGGGTTTTGGTACCAGTACCACAGGAGAAGCCCATGGACTGTCAGAGTGCTCAACCACTCCTAGTTCCAACATTTTCTGAACTTCTTGCTTTATGCAGTCCCTGACATGGTCAGGCTGCCTATAGATCTTACTTTTGACAGGTAAACTGTCTCCAGTATCTATAGTGTGCTCACACCAAGAAGTGGTGCCTGGCACAATGGAGAAGAGTTCTGAAAATTGTCCTAGGAGATTTATGCAATTATCTTTCTGCTCAGCAGTAAGACAATCAGCCAAAACTACACCTTCCACAAGAGCATCTTGTTCTGTGGAAGAGAAGAGATCAGGTAGAGGATCACTGTCTTCTTCCTGTCCCTCATCTGTTGCCATGAGCAGGGTGAGATCAGCCCTGTCATAGTAGGGTTTCAGGCGGTTGACATGGAGCACCCTAAGGGGACTCCTGGCAGTGCCTAAGTCAACCAAGTAGGTGACTTCACCCTTCTTTTCAACAATTGTGTGGGGTCCACTCCATTTATCTTGGAGTGCTCTTGGGGCCACAGGCTCCAAGACCCACACTTTCTGCCCTGGTTGGTACTGAACCAAAACAGCCTTCTGATCATGCCATTGCTTCTGGAGCTCTTGGCTGGCCTGAAGGTTTTTACTGGCCTTTTTCATGTACTCAGCCATCTTTGATCTGAGGCCAAGTACATAATCCACAATATCCTGCTTAGGAGCTTTTAAAGGTTGTTCCCAACCCTCCTTTACAAGTGTGAGTGGACCCTTAACAGGGTGTCCAAAAAGAAGTTCAAAGGGGCTGAAGCCCACTCCTTTCTGGGGTACCTCCCTGTAGGCAAAAAGGAGGCATGGTAGAAGGATATCCCATTTCCTGCGGAGTTTTTCAGGGAGTCCCATAATCATGCCTTTGAGAGTTTTATTAAATCTCTCCACCAGTCCATTTGTTTGTGGATGATAGGGTGTTGTGAACTTGTAAGTTACACCACACTCCTTCCACATGGCCTTTAAGTATGCAGACATGAAATTGCTTCCTCTGTCTGATACTACTTCCTTTGGGAAGCCCACCCTGGAAAATATTCCCAGGAGGGCCTTTGCCACTGCAGGAGCTGTAGTGGTCCTTAAAGGAATAGCTTCAGGATATCTTGTGGCATGGTCCACTACCACCAAGATAAACCTATTGCCTGAAGCAGTAGGAGGGTCAAGGGGGCCAACTATGTCAACGCCTACCCTTTCAAAGGGAACCCCAACCACAGGCAGTGGGATAAGGGGTGCCTTTGGAGTGCCACCTGTCTTGCCACTGGCTTGACAGGTTTCACAGGACTTACAAAATTCTTTTGTGTCCTCAGACATCCTAGGCCAATGAAACAATGGTACCAATCTGTCCCAAGTTTTCATTTGACCCAGGTGCCCAGCTAAGGGAATGTCATGTGCCAGTGTTAGGAGGAACTTTCTGTACTCCTGAGGAATCACTAATCTCCTGGCAGCTCCAGGTTTAGGATCCCTATGCTCAGTGTACAAGAGGTTGTCCTCCCAGTAAACTCTGTGTGAGTCACTGACATCCCCATTAGCCTGTTTGACAGCTTGCTGTCTGAGACCCTCTAATGTGGGACAGGTTTGCTGTGCCACACTCAGCTCCTCCCTGGCAGGCCCCCCTTCACCCAAAAGCTCAGCAGTGTCTGCTTCCAGCTCCTCTGGTGTAGGTTCTGCACAGGGAGGGAATTCTTCTTCCTCAGAAGTAGAATCCACTGTAGAGGGAGGGATAGTAGGAAGTGGTTTGCTTCTACTAGCCCTAGCTTTAGGGAGCACTTGGTCCATTGTTCCAGGATCCAAGCTTCCCTGTCCTTTTTGCTTTTTGGCCTGAGCCCTTGTCAAAGCAAAAATATGCCCTGGGATGCCCAGCATTGCTGCATGGGCCTCCAACTCCACATCTGACCAAGCTGATGTCTCCAAATCATTCCCTAATAGACAGTCTACAGGTAAATCTGAAGCTACCACAACTTTCTTTGGACCAGATACCCCCCCCCAGTTGAGATTTACAACAGCCATGGGGTGGCTTTGTGTTATGTTGTGAGCATCGGTTACTTGGTACTGGTGTCCAAGTATGTGTTGTTCAGGGTGCACCAGTTTCTCAATCACCATTGTGACACTGGCACCTGTGTCCCTGTAGGCCTGGACCTCAACACCATTTATTAGGGTTAGTTGCTTGTACTTCTCCAAGTTATGGGGGCAAGCAACCAAAGTGGCTAAGTCAATAGCCCCTTCAGAGACTAAAGTAGCCTCTGTGGTCTCCCTAATCAGACCAACCCCAACTAAATTACCAAAAGTGAGCCCAGCTACTCCCTTGGATTGGCTATTAGTAGGTTTGCTCCCACCACCACTGCTATTAGTAGGGACACTAGGTGTAGCAGTAGGGGTTGTAGTGGTAGGAGCTGTGGTGCCTTTCTTTGGACAACTGGGATCTGTTGTCCAATGGCCTTTTATTTTACATAAATAGCACCATGGTTTCTTTTCCTTGTTCTGATTAAAGGAGGATTTGGGCCCACCACCCCCACCAGAGTGTTTTTGTGGGCCTGATGAAGACTCATTTTTAGATTTGTCCCCACCCTTGTCAGAAGACTTACCATCCTTCTTTTTGTTGCCATCTTTGTCACCCCCTGTATGAACTTTTCTGTTCACTCTTGTTCTGACCCATTTGTCTGCCTTCTTTCCCAATTCTTGGGGAGAGGTCAGATCAGAGTCCACCAAGTACTGGTGCAACAAATCAGACACACAATTATTAAGAATATGCTCTCTCAGGATCAAGTTATACAGGCTGTCATAATCAGTAACTTTACTGCCATGTAACCACCCCTCCAAGGCCTTCACTGCCTGGTCAATGAAATCAACCCAGTCTTGTGAAGACTTCTTTTTGGTATCTCTGAACTTTATCCTGTACTGTTCAGTGGTTAAGCCATAACCATCCAGGAGTGCATTCTTAAGAACTTGGAAATTGTTAGCATCATTTTCTTTTACAGTAAGGAGCCTATCCCTACCTTTTCCAGTAAATGATAGCCATAGGATAGCAGCCCACTGCTTTTGAGGGACATCCTGTACAGCACAGGCCCTCTCAAGTGCAGCAAACCACTTGTTAATGTCATCCCCCTCCTTGTAAGGGGGAACTATCTTGTGCAGATTCCTGGAATCATGCTCTTTTGCAGGATGACTATGGGGAATACTGCTGCTGCCACCATGGGTATCTAAACCCATCTTCTGTCTTTCCCTCTCTATTTCTAAAGACTGTCTATCCAAATCCAGCTGTTGCTTCTTGAGCTTCAGTCTGGTTTGCTCCACTCTCAATCTATTGAGCTCCCTTTCTAACAATCTGTCATCAGGGTGGGTGGGAGGGACATTTCTAGATACAGAGGTATGATGGGAATGAACAGAAGGAGACCTGTCCCTTACAAGGGGCACCCTAACAGCTTGGCTACCAGCATAATGTGAGAGCACATCATCAGTATGATGTGATTCAACCTCTGTACCAACTATGCTAGACTGTCTAGTAATGGGCAGGCTGAGAAGTTTCTTTCCTGAACCTTTTCCTGGGGGAGTCCCTGGATCAGATTGAGAACCATTAGCTACTTTTTCTACAGATTGGGCACTTATGGCCTTATCCTGTACTCTAAGCATATTAATTAACAGTTCTAAGGAAGGATTCTTCCCTACACTCAAACCTCTCTCTATGCAGAGACTCCTTGCTCCTTTCCAGCTAAGGTGATCATATGCAAGTTTGGACAGTTCAACTTTTTGGCCTGTGCCAGACATTTTTAGAGAGAGTTAAAGTGATAGACAAAGAGAAAAAAGTTTTCAGAACTTTTTTTGGAAAGACAGAAAAAAACTTTTTAAACTTTTAAGAACTTTTTGAAAGTTTAGAAGTACTTTTCAGCACTTAGAAAAGAGTGAAAAGAGGAAATGCAAAACTTTTTGGCTATGTGTATATACACTGACCTTGTTTTGTATATTTTTCTCTTATGAAAAGTACAATGACAAGAGTGGTAAGTAGTCTCAAAGCACTTATCCCACCGCTGCACAACCAATGTAGGAGGCTGGACTGGCTTGTAGTGAGTACCAAGGGGTACTTGCACCTTGCACCAGGCCCAGTTATCCCTTATTAGTGTATAGGGTGTCTAGCAGCTTAGGCTGATAGATAATGGTAGCTTAGCAAAGCAGCTCAGGCTGAACTAGGAGACGTGTGAAGCTACTACAGTACCACTTAGTGTCATATGCACAATATCATAAGAAAACACAATACACAGTTATACTAAAAATAAAGGTACTTTATTTTTATGACAATATGCCAAAGTATCTTAGAGTGTACCCTCAGTGAGAGGATAGGAAATATACACAAGATATATATACACAATAGCAAAAATATGCAGTATAGTCTTAGAAAACAGTGCAAACAATGTATAGTTACAATAGGATGCAATGGGGAAACATAGGGATAGGGGCAACACAAACCATATACTCCAAAAGTGGAATGCGAACCACGAATGGACCCCAAACCTATGTGACCTTGTAGAGGGTCGCTGGGACTATTAGAAAATAGTGAGAGTTAGAAAAATAACCCTCCCCAAGACCCTGAAAAGTGAGTGCAAAGTGCACTAAAGTTCCCCTAAGGACAAAGAAGTCGTGTTAGAGGAATAATGCAGGAAAGACACAAACCAACAATGCAACAACTGTGGATTTCCAATCTAGGGTACCTGTGGAATAAGGGGACCAAGTCCAAAAGTCACAAGCAAGTCGGAGATGGGCAAATGCCCAGGAAATGCCAGCTGCGGGTGCAAAGAAGCTTCTACTGGACAGAAGAAGCTGAGGTTTCTGCAGGAACGAAAAGGGCTAGAGACTTCCCCTTTGGTGGACAAATCCCTCTCGCCGTACACAGTCGTGCAGAAGTGTTTTCCCGCCGAAAGAATGCCAACAAGCATTGCTAGCTGCAAATCGTGCGGTTAGCGTTTTTGGACGCTGCTGTGGCCCTGGAGGGACCAGGAGGTCGCAAATTGGACCAGGAGAGAGAAGGGACGTCGAGCAAGAGAAAGAGCCTTCTCAGCAGCAGGTAGCTCCCGGAGAAGTGCCAGAAAAAGGCACTACGAGGATGCGTGAAACGGTGCTCACCCGAAGTCGCACAAAGGAGTCCCACGTCGCCGGAGACCAACTTAGAAAGTCGTGCAATGCAGGTTAGAGTGCCGTGGACCCAGGCTTGGCTGTGCACAAAGGATTTCCGCCGGAAGTGCACAGGGGCCGGAGTAGCTGCAAAAGTCGCGGTTCCCAGCAATGCAGCCCAGCGAGGTGAGGCAAGGACTTACCTCCACCAAACTTGGACTGAAGAGTCACTGGACTGTGGGGGTCACTTGGTCAGAGTTGCTGGATTCGAGGGACCTCGCTCGTTGTGCTGAGAGGAGACCCAAGGGACCGGTAATGCAGCTTTTTCGTGCCTGCGGTTGCAGGGGGAAGATTCCGTCGACCCACAGGAGATTTCTTCGGAGCTTCTGGTGCAGAGAGGAGGCAGACTACCCCCACAGCGTGCACAAGCAGGAAAACAGTCGAGAAGGCGGCAGGATCAGCGTTACAGAGTTGCAGTAGTCGTCTTTGCTACTATATTGCAGGTTTGCAGGCTTCCAGCGCGGTCAGCAGTCGATTCCTTGGCAGAAGGTGAAGAGAGAGATGCAGAGGAACTCGGATGAGCTCTTGCATTCGTTATCTGCAGTTTCCCCAGAGACAGAGACCCTAAATAGCCAGAAAAGAGGGTTTGGCTACCTAGGAGAGAGGATAGGCTAGCAACACCTGAAGGAGCCTATCACAAGGAGTCTCTGACGTCACCTGGTGGCACTGGCCACTCAGAGCAGTCCAGTGTGCCAGCAGCACCTCTGTTTCCAAGATGGCAGAGGTCTGGAGCACACTGGAGGAGCTCTGGACTCCTCCCAGGGGAGGTGCAGGTCAGGGGAGTGGTCACTCCCCTTTCCTTTGTCCAGTTTCGCGCCAGAGCAGGGCTAAGGGGTCCCCTGAACCGGTGTAGACTGGCTTATGCAGAATTGGGCACATCTGTGCCCAACAAAGCATTTCCAGAGGCTGGGGGAGGCTACTCCTCCCCTGCCTTCACACCATTTTCCAAAGGGAGAAGGTGTAACACCCTCTCTCAGAGGAAGTTCTTTGTTCTGCCATCCTGGGCCAGGCCTGGCTGGACCCCAGGAGGTCAGATGCCTGTCTGAGGGGTTGGCAGCAGCAGCAGCTGCAGTGAAACCCCAGGAAGGGCAGTTTGGCAGTACCAGGGTCTGTGCTACAGACCACTGGGATCATGGGATTGTGCCAACTATGCCAGGATGGCATAGAGGGGGCAATTCCATGATCATAGACATGTTACATGGCCATACTCGGAGTTACCATTGTGAAGCTACATATAGGTAGTGACCTATATGTAGTGCACGCGTGTAATGGTGTCCCCGCACTCACAAAGTTCAGGGAATTGGCTCTGAACAATGTGGGGGCACCTTGGCTAGTGCCAGGGTGCCCTCACACTAAGTAACTTTGCACCTAACCTTTACCAGGTAAAGGTTAGACATATAGGTGACTTATAAGTTACTTAAGTGCAGTGTAAAATGGCTGTGAAATAACGTGGACGTTATTTCACTCAGGCTGCAGTGGCAGGCCTGTGTAAGAATTGTCAGAGCTCCCTATGGGTGGCAAAAGAAATGCTGCAGCCCATAGGGATCTCCTGGAACCCCAATACCCTGGGTACCTCAGTACCATATACTAGGGAATTATAAGGGTGTTCCAGTAAGCCAATGTAAATTGGTAAAAATGGTCACTAGCCTGTTAGTGACAATTTGAAATAAATGAGAGAGCATAACCACTGAGGTTCTGGTTAGCAGAGCCTCAGTGAGAGAGTTAGGCACCACACAGGGAACACATACATATAGGCCACAAACTTATGAGCACTGGGGTCCTGACTAGCAGGGTCCCAGTGACACATAACAAACATACTGAAAACATAGGGTTTTCACTATGAGCACTGGGCCCTGGCTAGCAGGATCCCAGTGAGACAGTGAAAATACCCTGACATACACTCACAAACAGGCCAAAAGTGGGGGTAACAAGGCTAGAAAGAGGCTACTTTCTCACACAACCCCCCCCCCCCAAACGAAGGACAATAAGGCTAACCTTGGCCAGTTGAGACTTTATTGTCTAAGTGGTGATAAGTAGAGAGTAGCTCTGCAATAGACTGGTTACTCCCTTTATCATCCACTATATGGTTACTTCCCTGTGGGGATGTAAACCACCCTGTTTGAAGTTTTTTAGCTAAGCAACAATGTGAAGATGTATTTTCAGAGTTTCTATCAGTAAGTTTTAGTTTAGAGCAGTGGGAATTGTCCACTGAACCTATATGTAATGATGGAAATGCCAGACAGGGATGCTGTCTCAATAAAGCCATAGCTGGGCAAAAACTTTGTCCATATGGCTGGAAGAGAGAACAGGGATGCTGTTTCTCATTAGTTGGAGCAGGGCAGGGATGCTGTCCTATGAGCTCCACACTAGGGCAGGGATGCTGTCCTAAGTGTTGTGAGGCAGTGCAGGGTTTCTGCACTAAAGTTTCTGTGGGAGGGTTGGAGGGATGCTCCATGTTAACTAAAATGGTGCTCTTTTTGTCACCAATGTTAGTTATCCCACAGAGAGGTACTTCTACCTCAGGGAGTCCAGCTTTGCCAGCTGATGATTCCCTTGGAACAGGTGCCACCCCAGGAGAGGTTTCTCCCACCACAGGAATGCTATCCTGAATGGCATGGTGGTTAGGGGATACTGTGATACCCTTTTTACCTGTTGATGGAGAGGGATCCTGAGTTTTCAGGCCTTCTCTCCTTTGCTTTTTCATTTCATTAGAAATGAGAGGGAACAATTCCTCAGGGATGCCCAGCACGGCTGCATGGGCATAAAACTCTACATCAGCCCAACCTGAGGCCTCTAGGTCATTACCTAAGAGACAGTCTACAGGTAAGCTAGGTGATACCACCACCTGCTTAGGGCCAGTAACTCCACCCCAACTAAACTGAATTATAGCTAAGGGGAGAAACTTAGTGGAGTTATGGACATCAATAATCTTATACTGTTGTCCAATGATGTGTTGATCAGGATGCACTAGGTTTTCAGTCACCAAAGTGATACTGGCACCTGTTGTCCCTGTAGGCCAAGGCCTCAACACCATTTATTGAAACTGTCTGCCTGTACTTATCCATTGTAAGGGGACAAGCAGCCAGTGTGGCAAGGCCAATGCCACTAGGTGTGACAGAAACTGTCTTGGGACTGACTACCCCAGTTTCTACTATGGACCCAAAAGTGAACCCAACTACACCCTTAACTTGACTGTTGCCAGCAGTCCCACCACTAGTACCACTACTGCTAGGGGCACTAGAGCTTGATGTATTAGTGGTGGTAGGCTCAGGGGGTTTACCTGGACAGGACTTATCCCCTGGCCTATGGCCTCTGTTTTTACACACAAAGCACCAAGGCTTTTTAATGTGTGCAGGTTGGGAAGAAGAGGAAGAATTTGTTTTATCCCCACCCTCTGAAGAGTGTTTAAGATTTGAAGTGGGATCTTTGGTTTTACCCTTATCCCCATGCTTATCTTGAGATTTTTCACCATCTTTCTTCTTATTGCCATCTTTGTCACCCCCTGTATGAACTTTTCTGTTCACCCTTGTTCTGACCCATTTGTCTGCCTTCTTTCCCAATTCTTGGGGAGAGGTCAGATCAGAGTCTACCAGGTACTGGTGCAACAAATGAGACACACAATTATTAAGTATATGCTCTCTCAGGATTGTGTTATACAGGCTTTCATAATCAGTAACTTTACTGCCATGTAACCACCCCTCCAAGGCCTTCACTGAATGGTCAATGAAATCAACCCAGTCTTGTGAAGACTCCTTTTTGGTCTCTCTGAACTTTATCCTGTACTGTTCAGTGGTTAAGCCATAACCATCCAGGAGTGCATTCTTAAGAACTTGGAAATTATTAGCATCATTTTCTTTCACAGTAAGGAGCCTATCCCTACCTTTTCCACTAAATGATAGCCATAGGATAGCAGCCCACTGCCTTTGAGGGACATCCTGTACAACACAGGCCCTCTCAAGTGCAGCAAAGCACTTGTTAATGTCATCCCCCTCCTTATAAGGGGGAACTATCTTGTGCAGATTCCTGGAATCATGCTCTTTTGCAGGATGACTATGGGGAATACTGCTGCTGCCACCATGGGTTTCTAAACCCAACTTCTGTCTTTCCTTCTCTAGTTCAAAAGACTGTCTATCCAAATCCAGCTGTTGCTTTTTAAGCTTAAGTCTGGTTTGTTCCACCCTCAACTTATTGAGTTCCCTCTCTAACATTCTGTCATCAGGGTTGGTGGGAGGGACATTCCTAGATACAGAGGTATGATGGGAATGAACAGAAGGAGACCTGTCCCTTACAGAAGCTACCCTAACAGCTTGTCTAACAGAAACATTACTACCAGTATGGTGAGAATAAATGCTTTTGTTATGATGTGAGACAACACTATTTGTATGGTGTGGCTCATCATCATTACCAACTATGCTAGACTGTCTAGTAATGGGCAGGCTAGGAAGTTTCTTTCCTGAATCTTTTCCTGGGGGAGTCCCTGAATCAGATTGGGAACTATTAGGTACTTTTTCAACAGATGAGGCACCTATGGCCTTATCCTGTTCTCTAAGCATGTTAAGTAACAGTTCCAAGGAAGGATTCTTCCCTACACTCAAACCTCTCTCTATACAGAGACTCCTTGCTCTTTTCCAGCTAAGGTTGTCATATGCAAGTTTGGACAGATCAACATTTTGGCCTGTGCCAGACATTTTTAGAGAGAGTTAAAGTGATAGTAAAAGATAAAAAGTTTGTCAGAGCTTTTAGAAAGACAGAGAAAAAAACTTTTTAAACTTTTTAGAACTTTTTAGAAAGTTAGAAGTACTTTTCAGCACTTAGAAAAGAGTGAAAAGAGGAAATGCAAAACGTTTTGGCTATGTGTATATACACTGACCTTGTTTTGTATATTTTTCTCTTATGAAAAGTACAATGACAAGAGTGGTAAGTAGTCTCAAAGCACTTATCCCACCACTGCACAACCAATGTAGGAGGCTGGACTGGCTTGTAGTGAGTACCAAGGGGTACTTGCACCTTGCACCAGGCCCAGTTATCCCTTATTAGTGTATAGGGTGTCTAGCAGCTTAGGCTGATAGATAATGGTAGCTTAGCAGAGCAGCTTAGGCTGAACTAGGAGACGGGTGAAGCTACTACAGTACCACTTAGTGTCATATGCACAATATCATAAGAAAACACAATACACAGTTATACTAAAAATAAAGGTACTTTATTTTTATGACAATATGCCAAAGTATCTTAGAGTGTACCCTCAGTGAGAGGATAGGAAATATACACAAGATATATATACACAATAGCAAAAATATGCAGTATAGTCTTAGAAAACAGTGCAAACAATGTATAGTTACAATAGGATGCAATGGGGAAACATAGGGATAGGGGCAACACAAACCATATACTCCAAAAGTGGAATGCGAACCACGAATGGACCCCAAACCTATGTGACCTTGTAGAGGGTCGCTGGGACTATTAGAAAATAGTGAGAGTTAGAAAAATAACTCTCCCCAAGACCCTGAAAAGTGAGTGCAAAGTGCACTAAAGTTCCCCTAAGGACAAAGAAGTCGTGTTAGAGGAATAATGCAGGAAAGACACAAACCAGCAATGCAACAACTGTGGATTTCCAATCTAGGGTACCTGTGGAACAAGGGGACCAAGTCCAAAAGTCACAAGCAAGTCGGAGATGGGCAGATGCCCAGGAAATGCCAGCTGCGGGTGCAAAGAAGCTTCTACTGGACAGAAGAAGCTGAGGTTTCTACAGGAACGAAAAGGGCTAGAGACTTCCCCTTTGGTGGACGGATCCCTCTCGCCATGGAGAGTCGTGCAGAAGTGTTTTCCCGCCGAAAGAATACCAACAAGCCTTGCTAGCTGCAAATCGTGCGGTTAGCGTTTTTGGACGCTGTTGAGGCCCAGGAGGGACCAGGAGGTCGCAAATTGGACCAGCAGAGAGAGGGGACGTCGAGAAAGACAAGGAGCCCTCTCTGAAGCAGGTAGCACCTGGAGAAGTGCCAGAAACAGGCACTACGAGGATGCGTGAAACGGTGCTCGCCGAAGTTGCACAAAGGAGTCCCACGTCGCCGGAGACCAACTTAGAAAGTCGTGCAATGCAGGTTAGAGTGCCGTGGACCCAGGCTTGGCTGTGCACAAAGGATTTCCGCCGGAAGTGCACAGGGGCCGGAGTAGCTGCAAAGTCGCGGTTCCCAGCAATGCAGCGCAGCGAGGTGAGGCAAGGACTTACCTCCACCAAACTTGGACTGAAGAGTCACTGGACTGTGGGGGTCACTTGGACAGAGTTGCTGGATTCGAGGGACCTCGCTCGTCGTGCTGAGAGGAGACCCAAGGGACCGGTAATGCAGCTTTTTGGTGCCTGCGGTTGCAGGAGGAAGATTCCTTCGACCCACGGGAGATTTCTTCGGAGCTTCTGGTGCAGAGAGGAGGCAGACTACCCCCACAGCATGCACAAGCAGGAAAACAGTCGAGAAGGCGGCAGGATCAGCGTTACAGAGTTGCAGTAGTCGTCTTTGCTACTATGTTGCAGGTTTGCAGGCTTCCAGCGCGGTCAGCAGTCGATTCCTTATCAGAAGGTGAAGAGAGAGATGCAGAGGAACTCGGATGAGCTCTTGCATTCGTTATCTGCAGTTTCCCCAGAGACAGAGACCCTAAATAGCCAGAAAAGAGGGTTTGGCTACCTAGGAGAGAGGATAGGCTAGCAACACCTGAAGGAGCCTATCACAAGGAGTCTCTGACGTCACCTGGTGGCACTGGCCACTCAGAGCAGTCCAGTGTGCCAGCAGCACCTCTGTTTCCAAGATGGCAGAGGTCTGGAGCACACTGGAGGAGCTCTGGACACCTCCCAGGGGAGGTGCAGGTCAGGGGAGTGGTCACTCCCCTTTCCTTTGTCCAGTTTCGCGCCAGAGCAGGGCTAAGGGGTCCCCTGAACCGGTGTAGACTGGCATATGCAGAATTGGGCACATCTGTGCCCAACAAAGCATTTCCAGAGGCTGGGGGAGGCTACTCCTCCCCTGCCTTCACACCATTTCCCAAAGGGAGAGGGTGTAACACCCTCTCTCAGAGTAAGTTCTTTGTTCTGCCATCCTGGGCCAGGCCTGGCTGGACCCCAGGAGGGCAGATGCCTGTCTGAGGGGTTGGCAGCAGCAGCAGCTGCAGTGAAACCCCAGGAAGGGCAGTTTGGCAGTACCAGGGTCTGTGCTACAGACCACTGGGATCATGGGATTGTGCCAACTATGCCAGGATGGCATAGAGGGGGCAATTCCATGATCATAGACATGTTACATGGCCATATTCGGAGTTACCATTGTGAAGCTACATATAGGTAGTGACCTATATGTAGTGCACGCGTGTAATGGTGTCCCCGCACTCACAAAGTTCAGGGAATTGGCTCTGAACAATGTGGGGGCACCTTGGCTAGTGCCAGGGTGCCCTCACACTAAGTAACTTTGCACCTAACCTTTACCAGGTAAAGGTTAGACATATAGGTGACTTATAAGTTACTTAAGTGCAGTGTAAAATGGCTGTGAAATAACGTGGACGTTATTTCACTCAGGCTGCAGTGGCAGGCCTGTGTAAGAATTGTCAGAGCTCCCTATGGGTGGCAAAAGAAATGCTGCAGCCCATAGGGATCTCCTGGAACCCCAATACCCTGGGTACCTCAGTACCATATACTAGGGAATTATAAGGGTGTTCCAGTAAGCCAATGTAAATTGGTAAAAATGGTCACTAGCCTGTTAGTGACAATTTGAAATAAATGAGAGAGCATAACCACTGAGGTTCTGGTTAGCAGAGCCTCAGTGAGACAGTTAGGCACCACAAAGGGAACACATACATATAGGGCACAAACTTATGAGCACTGGGGTCCTGACTAGCAGGGTCCCAGTGACACATAACAAACATACTGAAAACATAGGGTTTTCACTATGAGCACTGGGCCCTGGCTAGCAGGATCCCAGTGAGACAGTGAAAATACCCTGACATACACTCACAAACAGGCCAAAAGTGGGGGTAACAAGGCTAGAAAGAGGCTACTTTCTCACACACATACAACTAAAACAACATATATACAGTGAAAAATGGGGGTAACATGCCAGGCAAGATGGTACTTTCCTACACAACCCCCCCCCAAACGAAGGACAATAAGACTAGCCATGACCTGATGAGTCTTCATTGTCTAAGTGGAAATATCTGGAGAGTCCATCTGCATTGGAGTGGCTACTCCCAGGTCTATGTTCCACTGTATAGTCCATTCCCTGTAGGGATATGGACCACCTCAACAATTTAGGATTTTCACCTTTCATTTGTTTTAGCCAAAGTAGAGGTTTGTGGTCTGTCTGAACAATGAAGTGAGTGCCAAACAGGTATGGCCTCAACTTCTTCAGAGCCCAGACCACAGCAAAGGCCTCCCTCTCAATGGCAGACCAACGCTTTTCTCTAGGGGTCAACCTCCTACTAATAAAAGCAACAGGTTGATCCTGGCCCTCAGAATTAAGTTGTGATAGGACTGCCCCTACTCCTAATTCAGATGCATCAGTTTGGACATAGAATTTTTTAGAGTAACAAGGGCTTTTCAGGACAGGTGCAGAGCACATGGCCTGCTTCAGCTCCTCAAAAGCTTTCTGACAGTTTGCTGTCCATAATACCTTTTTAGGCATTTTCTTGGATGTGAGGTCATTAAGAGGGGCTGCAATGGAGCCATAGTTCTTAATGAACCTCCTGTAATACCCAGTGAGGCCTAGGAAGGCTCTCACCTGAGTCTGAGTGGTAGGGGGAACCCAATCAATAATTGTTTGGATTTTCCCCTGAAGTGGTGCAATCTGTTCCCCACCAACAAGGTGTCCCAGATAAACCACCTTACCCTGCCCTATCTGGCACTTTGAAGCCTTGATAGTGAGGCCTGCCTTTTGCAGGGCCTCCAAAACTTTCCATAGGTGGACCAGGTGATCATCCCAGCTGGAGCTAAAGACAGCTATATCGTCCAAATATGCTGCACTGAAAGCTTCCAGCCCTTGCAGGACTGTGTTCACCAACCTCTGAAAAGTGGCAGGTGCATTTTTCAAACCAAAAGGCATTACAGTAAACTGGTAATGTCCTCCAATGGTTGAAAATGCAGTCTTAGGTTTAGCATCTTCTGACAATTTGATCTGCCAATACCCTGCAGTCAAGTCAAAAGTGCTTAGATACTTGGCAGATGCCAGTGTATCTATGAGCTCATCTGCCCTGGGTATAGGGTGAGCATCAGTTTTGGTTACCAAGTTGAGACCTCTATAGTCTACACAAAACCGCATTTCCTTCTTTCCATCTTTGGAATGGGGTTTTGGTACCAGTACCACAGGAGAAGCCCATGGACTGTCAAAGTGCTCAACTACTCCTAGTTCTAACATTTTCTGGACCTCTTGCTTTATGCAGTCCCTGACATGGTCAGGCTGCGTATAGATCTTACTTTTGACAGGTAAACTGTCTCCAGTATCTATAGTGTGCTCACACCAAGAAGTGGTACCTGGCACAGTAGAGAAGAGTTCAGAGAATTGATCTAGGAGATTTATGCAATTATCTTTCTGCTCAGCAGTAAGACAATCAGCCAAAACTGCACCTTCCACAAGAGCATCTTGTTCTGTGGAAGAGAAGAGATCAGGTAGAGGATCACTGTCTTCTTCCTGTCCCTCATCAGTTGCCTTGAGCAGGGTGAGATCAGCCCTGTCATAGTAGGGTTTCAGGCGGTTGACATGGAGCACCCTAAGGGGACTCCTGGCAGTGCCTAAGTCAACTAAATAGGTGACTTCTCCCTTCTTTTCAACAATTGTGTGGGGACCACTCCATTTATCTTGGAGTGCTCTTGGGGCCACAGGCTCCAAGACCCACACTTTCTGCCCTGGTTGGTACTGAACCAAAACAGCCTTCTGATCATGCCATTGCTTCTGGAGCTCTTGGATGGCCTGAAGGTTTTTACTGGCCTTTTTCATGTACTCAGCCAACCTTGATCTCAGGCCAATTACATAATCCACAATATCCTGCTTAGGAGCTTTTAAAGGTTGTTCCCAACCCTCCTTTACAAGTGTGAGTGGACCCCTAACAGGGTGTCCAAAAAGAAGTTCAAAGGGGCTGAAGCCCACTCCTTTCTGGGGTACCTCCCTGTAGGCAAAAAGGAGGCATGGTAGAAGGATATCCCATCTCCTGCGGAGTTTTTCAGGGAGACCCATAATCATGCCTTTGAGAGTTTTATTAAATCTCTCCACCAGTCCATTTGTTTGTGGATGATAGGGTGTTGTGAACTTGTACGTTACACCACACTCCTTCCACATGGCCTTTAAGTATGCAGACATGAAATTGCTTCCTCTGTCTGATACTACTTCCTTTGGGAAGCCCACCCTGGAAAATATTTCCAGGAGGGCCTTTGCCACTGCAGGTGCTGTAGTGGTCCTTAAAGGAATAGCTTCAGGATATCTTGTGGCATGGTCCACTACCACCAAGATAAATCTATTGCCTGAAGCAGTAGGAGGGTCAAGGGGGCCAACTATGTCAACCCCTACCCTTTCGAAGGGAACCCCAACCACAGGCAGTGGAATAAGGGGTGCCTTTGGGGTGCCACCTGTCTTGCCACTTGCTTGACAGGTTTCACAGGACTTACAAAATTCCTTTGTGTCCTCAGACATCCTAGGCCAATGAAACAATGGAACCAGTCTGTCCCAAGTTTTCATTTGACCCAGGTGCCCAGCTAGGGGAATGTCATCTGCCAGGGTTAGGAGGAACTTTCTGTACTCCTGAGGAATCACTAATCTCCTGGCAGCTCCAGGTTTAGGATCCCTATGCTCAGTGTACAAGAGGTTGTCCTCCCAGTAAACTCTGTGAGAGTCACTGACATCCCCATTAGCCTGTTTGACAGCTTGCTGTCTGAGACCCTCTAATGTGGGACATGTTTGCTGTGCCACACTCAGCTCCTCTCTGGCAGGCCCCCCTTCACCCAAAAGTTCAGCAGTGTCTGCTTGAAGCTCCTCTGGTGTAGGTTCTGCACAGGGAGGGAATTCTTCTTCCTCAGAATTAGAATCCACTGTAGAGGGAGGGATAGTAGGAAGTGGTTTGCTTCTACTAGCCCTAGCTTTAGGGAGCACTTGGTCCATTGTTCCAGGATCCAAGCTTCCCTGTCCTTTTTGCTTTTTGGCCTGAGCCCTTGTCAAAGCAAAAATATGCCCTGGAATGCCTAGCATTGCTGCATGGGCCTCCAACTCCACATCTGACCAAGCTGATGTCTCCAAATCATTTCCTAGTAGACAGTCTACAGGTAAATCTGTGGCTACCACAACTTTCTTTGGACCAGTAACCCCCCCCCAGTTGAGATTTACAACAGCCATGGGGTGGCTAAGTGTGTTGTTGTGAGCATCGGTTACTTGGTACTGGTGACCAAGTAGGTATTGTTCAGGGTGGACCAGTTTCTCTATGACCATAGTCACACTGGCACCAGTGTCCCTGTAGGCCTGAACCTCAACACCATTTATTAGGGGTAGCTGCTTGTACTTATCCATATTAAGGGGACAAGCAACTAAGGTGGCTAAATCAATAGCCCCCTCAGAGACTAACGAAGCCTCTGTGGCCTCCCTAACAAGGCCAACCCCAACTAAGTTACCAATAGTGAGCCCAGCTACTCCCTTGGATTGGCTATTAGTAGGTTTGCTCCCACCACCACTGCTATTAGTAGGGACACTAGGTGTAGCAGTAGGGGTTGTAGTGGTAGGAGGCTTGGTGCCTTTCTTTGGACAACTGGGATCTGTTGTCCAATGGCCTTTTATTTTACATAAATAGCACCATGGTTTCTTTTCCTTGTTCTGATTAGAAGAGGATTTGGGCCCACCACCCCCACCAGAGTGTTTTTGTGGGCCTGATGAAGACTCATTTTTAGATTTGTCCCCACCCTTGTCTGAAGACTTACCATCCTTCTTCTTGTTGCCATCTTTGTCACCCCCCGTATGAACTTTTCTGTTCACCCTTGTTCTGACCCATTTGTCTGCCTTCTTTCCCAATTCTTGGGGAGAGGTCAGATCAGAGTCCACCAAGTACTGGTGCAACAAATCAGACACACAATTATTAAGAATATGCTCTCTCAGGATCAAGTTATACAGGCTGTCATAATCAGTAACTTTACTGCCATGTAACCACCCCTCCAAGGCCTTCACTGAATGGTCAATGAAATCAACCCAGTCTTGTGAAGACTCCTTTTTGGTCTCTCTGAACTTTATCCTGTATTGTTCAGTGGTTAAGCCATAACCATCCAGGAGTGCATTCTTAAGAACTTGGAAATTATTAGCATCATTTTCTTTCACAGTAAGGAGCCTATCCCTACCTTTTCCACTAAATGATAGCCATAGGATAGCAGCCCACTGCCTTTGAGGGACATCCTGTACAACACAGGCCCCCTCAAGTGCAGCAAACCACTTGTTAATGTCATCCCCCTCCTTGTAAGGGGGAACTATCTTGTGCAGATTCCTGGAATCATGCTCTTTTACAGGATGACTATGGGGAATACTGCTGCTGCCACCATGGGTTTCTAAACCCAGTTTCTGTCTCTCCTTCTCTACTTCTAAAGTCTGTCTATCCAAATCCAGCTGTTGCTTCTTGAGCTTCAGTCTGGTTTGTTCCACTCTCAATCTATTGAGCTCCCTTTCTAACAATCTGTCATCAGGATGGGTGGGAGGGACATGCCTTGAAACAGAAGTATGGTGAGAATGGACAGAAGGAGACCTGTCCCTTACAGAAGCCACCCTAACAGCTTGGCTAACAGAAACATCACTACCAGTATGGTGAGAATAAATGCTTTTGCTACGATGTGAGACAACACTATTTATATGGTGTGGCTCATCATCATTACCAACTATGCTAGACTGTCTAGTAATGGGCAGGCTAGGAAGTTTCTTTTCTGAATCTTTTCCTGGGGGAGTCCCTGGATCAGATTGAGAACCATTAGCTACTTTTTCAACAGATGGGGCACTTATGGCCTTATCCTGTACTCTAAGCATGTTAATTAACAGTTCTAAGGAAGGATTCTTCCCTACACTCAAACCTCTCTCTATGCAGAGACTCCTTGCTCCTTTCCAGCTAAGGTGATCATATGCAAGTTTGGACAGATCAACATTTTGGCCTGTGCCAGACATTTTTAGAGAGAGTTAAAGTGATAGTAAAAGATAAAAAGTTTGTCAGAGCTTTTAGAAAGAGAGAGAAAAAAAACTGTTTAAACTTTTTAGAACTTTTTAGAAAGTTAGAAGTACTTTTCAGCACTTAGAAAAGAGTGAAAAGAGGAAATGCAAAACTTTTTGGCTATGTGTATATGCACTGACCTTGTTTTGTATATTTTTCTCTTATGAAAAGTACAATGACAAGAGTGGTAAGTAGTCTCAAAGCACTTATCCCGTCGCTGCACAACCAATGTAGGAGGCTGGACTGGCTTGTAGTGAGTACCAAGGGGTACTTGCACCTTGCACCAGGCCCAGTTATCCCTTATTAGTGTATAGGGTGTCTAGCAGCTTAGGCTGATAGATAATGGTAGCTTAGCAGAGCAGCTTAGGCTGAACTAGGAGACGTGTGAAGCTACTACAGTACCACTTAGTGTCATATGCACAATATCATAAGAAAACACAATACACAGTTATACTAAAAATAAAGGTACTTTATTTTTATGACAATATGCCAAAGTATCTTAGAGTGTACCCTCAGTGAGAGGATAGGAAATATACACAAGATATATATACACAATAGCAAAAATATGCAGTATAGTCTTAGAAAACAGTGCAAACAATGTATAGTTACAATAGGATGCAATGGGGAAACATAGGGATAGGGGCAACACAAACCATACACTCCAAAAGTGGAATGCGAACCACGAATGGACCCCAAACCTATGTGACCTTGTAGAGGGTCGCTGGGACTATTAGAAAATAGTGAGAGTTAGAAAAATAACCCTCCCCAAGACCCTGAAAAGTGAGTGCAAAGTGCACTAAAGTTCCCCTAAGGACAAAGAAGTCGTGTTAGAGGAATAATGCAGGAAAGACACAAACCAACAATGCAACAACTGTGGATTTCCAATCTAGGGTACCTGTGGAACAAGGGGACCAAGTCCAAAAGTCACAAGCAAGTCGGAGATGGGCAGATGCCCAGGAAATGCCAGCTGCGGGTGCAAAGAAGCTTCGACTGGACAGAAGAAGCTGAGGTTTCTGCAGGAACGAAAAGGGCTAGAGACTTCCCCTTAGGTGGACGGATCCCTCTCGCCGTGGAGAGTCGTGCAGAAGTGTTTTCCCGCCGAAAGAACGCCAACAAGCCTTGCTAGCTGCAAATCATGCGGTTAGCGTTTTTGGACGCTGCTGAGGCCCAGGAGGGACCAGGAGGTCGCAAATTGGACCTGGAGAGAGAGGGGACGTCGAGCAAGACAAGGAGCCCTCTCTAAAGCAGGTAGCACCCGGAGAAGTGCCAGAAACAGGCACTACGAGGAATGCGTGAAACGGTGCTCACCCGAAGTCGCACAAAGGAGTCCCACGTCGCCGGAGACCAACTTAGAAAGTCGTGCAATGCAGGTTAGAGTGCCGTGGACCCAGGCTTGGCTGTGCACAATGGATTTCCACCGGAAGTGCACAGGGGCCGGAGTAGCTGCAAAAGTCGCGGTTCCCAGCAATGCAGTCCAGCGAGGTGAGGCAAGGACTTACCTCCACCAAACTTGGACTGAAGAGTCACTGGACTGTGGGGGTCACTTGGACAGAGTCGCTGGATTCGAGGGACCTCGCTCGTCGTGCTGAGAGGAGACCCAAGGGACCGGTAATGCAGCTTTTTGGTGCCTGCGGTTGCAGGGGGAAGATTCCGTCGACCCACGGGAGATTTCTTCGGAGCTTCTGGTGCAGAGGAGAGGCAGACTACCCCCACAGCATGCACAAGCAGGAAAACAGTCGAGAAGGCGGCAGGACCAGCGTTACAGAGTTGCAGTAGTCGTCTTTGCTACTATGTTGCAGGTTTGCAGGCTTCCAGCGCGGTCAGCAGTCGATTCCTTGGCAGAAGGTGAAGAGAGAGATGCAGAGGAACTCGGATGAGCTCTTGCATTCCTTATCTGAAGTTTCCCCAGAGACAGAGACCCTAAATAGCCAGAAAAGAGGGTTTGGCTACCCAGGAGAGAGGATAGGCTACTAACACCTGAAGGAGCCTATCAGAAGGAGTCTCTGACATCACCTGGTGGCACTGGCCACTCAGAGCAGTCCAGTGTGCCAGCAGCACCTCTGTTTCCAAGATGGCAGAGGTCTGGAGCACACTGGAGGAGCTCTGGACACCTCCCAGGGGAGGTGCAGGTCAGGGGAGTGGTCACTCCCCTTTCCTTTGTCCAGTTTCGCGCCAGAGCAGGGCTAAGGGGTCCCCTGAACCGGTGTAGACTGGCTTATGCAGAATTGGGCACATCTGTGCCCAACAAAGCATTTCCAGAGGCTGGGGGAGGCTACTCCTCCCCTGCCTTCACACCATTTTCCAAAGGGAGAGGGTGTCACACCCTCTCTCAGAGGAAGTTCTTTGTTCTGCCATCCTGGGCCAGGCCTGGCTGGACCCCAGGAGGGCAGATGCCTGTCTGAGGGGTTGGCAGCAGCAGCAGCTGCAGTGAAACCCCAGGAAGGGCAGTTTGGCAGTACCAGGGTCTGTGCTACAGGCCACTGGGATCATGGGATTGTGCCAACTATGCCAGGATGGCATAGAGGGGGCAATTCCATGATCATAGACATGTTACATGGCCATATTCGGAGTTACCATTGTGAAGCTACATATAGGTAGTGACCTATATGTAGTGCACGCGTGTAATGGTGTCCCCGCACTCCCAAAGTTCAGGGAATTGGCTCTGAACAGTGTGGGGGCACCTTGGCTAGTGCCAGGGTGCCCTCACACTAAGTAACTTTGCACCTAACCTTTACCAGGTAAAGGTTAGACACATAGGTGACTTATAAGTTACTTAAGTGCAGTGTAAAATGGCTGTGAAATAACGTGGACGTTATTTCACTCAGGCTGCAGTGGCAGGCCTGTGTAAGAATTGTCAGAGCTCCCTATGGGTGGCAAAAGAAATGCTGCAGCCCATAGGGATCTCCTGGAACCCCAATACCCTGGGTACCTCAGTACCATATACTAGGGAATTATAAGGGTGTTCCAGTAAGCCAATGTAAATTGGTAAAAATGGTCACTAGCCTGTTAGTGACAATTTGGAAAGAAATGAGAGAGCATAACCACTGAGGTTCTGATTAGCAGAGCCTCAGTGAGACAGTTAGTCACTACACAGGTAACACATTCAGGCACACTTATGAGCACTGGGGCCCTGGGTTACCAGGGTCCCAGTGACACATACAACTAAAACAACATATATACAGTGAAAAATGGGGGTAACATGCCAGGCAAGATGGTACTTTCCTACATGGACCCGCTATTTAAGCTGTGTGTGTTGGACTTAAATGTACACTGTCATGGGCCTGCAAAGTTCCATACAGACCCAGGAACACATCACCCTTTCCTTCCTCCAGCAGGGAGTGGGACTGATCATCTCCCTTTTCACATTCTCCTTCTGGTGTTTTACCAGGTGTATCTATTTGGAAAATGGGAAATGAAATTAAACGTAGATGTGAGACACTGGCTCATTTGTTGTGATATGTTTATCAAATACTGCCTGACAGTTAACAGCACTATTTCTGTACATGACTATATGTACGATGATGCAGCAGTTTTGGTGATTTCCTCATCTACATGGAGCATCCAGGAATACGTGGGTGAGGCTGTGTTGCCTGCACTTGGGCAGCAGGGTGTTGGTACCAGGTGGAAGTAGAAGGGAATTTACACTTACCAGTGATTGGTGAGGGTGCAGATGTGTCAAGGCATCCTATTCCACAGACTGCCTCCAGCTCCAAGGTTGTTTCAACTATTGCCTCCTCTGATGTAGGGGGTGGCACATTGGATGGTCCTCCTCCTGTCCCCTGGACATCACGCAGCTGCGCTGCAACCCTTTCCTTGGCCCCGGCCCCACTGGTCATACCACCTCTTCTTTATTTCTTCTACTGTCTTTTCGGCCATGCCTAGGACATTGATCTGGATCTGCATGCAGATGGTGTCTCTGAACTTAGGGCCAGATGTAGCAAAAAATTGCGAGTCGCAAATGGGCCGATTCGCTATTTGCGACAATGCAAAATCGGAAATGGGATTCAAAAACCCCATTTCCGACTTGCAAAAAGCGATGGGAGCCGTTTGCGAGTCGCAACAGTTGCGACCCCATTTTGCGACCCGCAAATAGCAAGTCGCAATTTGCAAGTCGCAAAGCTTATGCAATTGCAACTCGCAAATTGCGACTAGTCGCAAAAAGCCCAGTTTGCATGTCCCATTTACCACTAACTCAGAGCAGGTGTTAACCATAACCAAAGCATAAAAGGAGACCCAGAAAGCATCTGGGTTACTCAAGATGGCGGAGATATACCTGATAGCAGTGAGGAGGGGAGTCCACGCCGCACAGCAGAGGAGGAGGAGGGGCCACAGACAGGAGAAGATATATAGAACAAGGCAGACTCTTTTCCAGCAAACTGAGGATGAGATATACGATAAATACCGCCTTAGCAGCGCAGCCATACTAGAATTAATTGATTTACTGAAACCACAGCTAGAACACCAGACTCTGCGTGGCTGCGCCATCCCTACGCATGTGCAAGTGCTATGCTCACTGCACCTCTTGGCCTCAGGGAGCTATCAGGGGGTCATTGCTGTGGCAGGTGGGGTATCCCAAAGTGCAGTGTCAAGGTTCCTCAGGGCCTTCCTAGATGCCTTAGTCACACACGTCTCACTTCATATACCTACCAAGGAATGAGGCAGAAATTAACAGCACCAAGCTGGACTTTTACCGCATTGCCAACTTTCCCCATGTCATAGGATGTGTAGATGGGACACACATTCAAATATGCCCCCCTGCAAACCTGGAACATATTTTCCGCAACAGAAAGTGTACCCACTCACTGAATATTCAGGTTGTTTGTGACGCCCATTATGTCATCACTGACATTGTAGCTAAGTTTCCAGGCAGTACCCATGACTCATACATTTTTAGGCAGAGTGGGATACATCAACGCCTGGAACGTGGGGAATTTGGTGACAGACACCTTCTAGGTAGAGCTACATACACCTTGCAGACATACACACAGGTCACTGTGCACAACAATCAGGACTTCCTAACAGTGTACTTTTTGTGCCCAACAGGTGACAGTGCATATGCTCTAAGGCCATCGATTCTGACTCAGTTTTTAACACCCAGCAATGAATGTGAGAGGCGATACAACAATGCACATAAGAGGACCAGGAACATGATAGAGCGCACCTTCGGACTCCTGAAAGCAAGATTCAGATGCCTCCACCGCAGTGGAGGTGCCCTCCAGTATACCCCCATTACAGCATTCAAAATTGTGGTCGCATGCGCAATCCTCCACAACATAGCCACCCGACGTGGGCTACCTCTCACCCCTGCAGACCCAGATCCTGATGATGAAGAGCAAGAACAACCACATCGCCATCATGGGGATCGGAGTATAGCTAATCAAGGCAGACTGAGATGGGAACACATCGCAAACCAATACTTTGGAAGGTACGTGTCAACTCCAACCATACTCACGTATTGACCAAACACACCATTCGTTAAGTGGAACAAAAATAACTATTTTATTAGTGCAGAAATTGAACTATATACAAGTAATGAATGTCCATGGGCATGAAAATGCAAACCAGGCATGTGGCACATTGACGTCATGTGCCACTTCTACAGGACCAGGGTAATCTCTATGACCTTCTGCCCCTCCTGCCAGCCTGGCTGGTCCCTGGTGCTTCTGCTGTGCTCTGCCTGGTACTCCTGAGCACCCTACTGTCAGTGGCAGAGACACTGCTCACTATCGAGCCCTCCTCACTGTCCTGGGGTATTTCCCCTGTGCCCCTAGACAGATGCCGTGCCTCCATCAAGTCAATGATGTGGGTGAGTCGTCCCAGGCCCCTAGCCACATCCCCAGCGAAATGGCCCATTTCCACCTGCAGCCCAACTGTCCTCCTCGACAGGCCTGTGGTGTTCATGGCCAGCCTGCTGATGGATGTGGCCATCCTGTCTAGTCTGTGCAAGAGCTGACGGTCCCTGCACCGCCCACCCTTGGCCTGGGCCAGTAGTCCTCCCGCCAGTTCCCTCATGGCTAGGGCAAGGTCCCCAGTGTTCGTGCATATCATGTCCATCCTGGAGTTCAGTTGCTGCATGCTGGCCTCGTTATTGCGCACGAAGCGGTGCAGCACACCACTAATCCTCCCTAAAATTCTATTTTGTAGGCGCTGACCATGCAGCAGCTGTGCCTCACTGGTGCTGGGAGGTTGTTGGCCGGACTGCAGCCCTGATGTCCTGGACCTACGTTGCCTGCGGAGCGGTGGCTGCCCTGTGAGTTCCACTGTCTCACTCCTGCCTGTTGCTGGCGCAGCCTCTTGGGATACAGTTGCAGCAGGTGTGGATACTGCAGGGATGCTGTTGGCCGTGCAGGTGGGAGTGCTGGCGGGTCCTAAGGTGTCCTCATGGGGATGGCTGATTTGAGTAGTGGTGGTGTCTTGTTGGAGACCTGTGGGACATGGGGAACAGACTGTCAGTGTCTACTATCTGTTGCACACTTCCTAATAAACATTTGACTATGAACTGCCTACTTGACTACATTTCCCATAATGCATCATTCTGGCGTTTGCTACCCTGAAATGGAGCTATCTTGGTTGAGCATGCCCCTGTGTACATGGTGGGTGGGGGTATGGCATTGATAGGGGTACAGGCATGTCACATGGTACTCACCGGTTGATGTGCTGGGCTGTGAGGTGTCCAGGTCCCCAAATCCGGATACTGCCTCCTGCTCCAGGGTTTCCTCCACCCTTTCTTCCAGGGGTGTGGGTGGTGGCACAGACGATGGTCCCCCTCCTGTGCCTCTCATCTCCCGGAGCCTTTCAGCCACCCTCTCCTTGGTCCGGGAGCGGAGGTCATACCACCTTTTTTTGATGTCATCAATGCTCCTGTGGCTCACCCCCAGGGAATTTATTTTGTCCTGGATGTCCTTCCACAGCTGTTTCTTGGTGGCTTCAGGCACATTTAGGGCTGATTTACCAAACAATTCGTCATAGTGCTGACAGCATTCGTCTGTCAGCACCTCCAGCTCCCTCTCAGAGAACTTCAGCTTTCTCTTCCTTGGAGTTCCTTCCATGGCAGCTGCTGTTTCTCCTGTGTGCAGTTCAGCAGTTATAAAAGGGTGTGGTCCTCCCTCCTCCCAGGTGTATTAGTAAACTTCCTGGCTGTGATGTCATCATCATGTGCCAGGAAGTGTTTCCAGAGTGTTCTGGAGTGGTTTCTGGAGTGTTCTGCAGCACCTGTAATCAATTAACAAGCTAATCGCAATTTGCGACACCCACTCGCTAATTGCGAGTTCGTTTTTTGCACAGTCGCAAAAAGCGACCTCGCAATCGGCGGACTCGCACACTGCGTTGCGAGTCCAGGTGCGAGTCGCTATTTCGGCACTGTTGTTTTGCCTGCATTTCGATTTGCGACTCGCATTTTGCGAGTCGCACAAACTCGCAAATTGCGAGTCGCAATTTTTTTGTTTTGTTTGCTACATCTGGCCCTTAATCCTGTATTGTTCAGTGGTTAAGCCAAATCCATCCAAGAGTGCATCTTTCAAAACTCTGTAGTTGTTGGCTTCACTTTCTCTAACAGTAAGGAGCCTATCCCTACCCTTTCCAGTGGAAGATAGCCACAAAATAGCAGCTCACTGCCCTTAAGGGACAAACTGTACCATACAGGCCCTCTCAAGTGCAGCAAACCACTTATTAATGTCATCCCCCTCCTTGTAAGGGGGGACTATCTTGTGCAGATTCCTGGAATCTTGCTCTTGAACAGGATTGCTATCAGGAATACTGCTGCTGCCACCATGGGGAACTAACCCCAACCTCTGTCTTTCCTTCTCTATGTCTAGGGATTCCCTATCTAAGGCCAGCTGCTGCTGTTTAAGATTCAGTCTGGTCTCTTCAACCCTCAACTTTTTGAGTTCCCTTTCTAACAAGTTATCCTCAGGGTGGGTGAATTGGGAATGCTTTGACACAGATGAAATATAGGAAGTTTCAGAGGGGGACCTGGCCCTAACTGTCTGGACCCTGGTAACCTGGTCTTAGGGATAAAGTATGCCTTACTGTTATGGGAACCTCTATCACTGCCAGCATCACTAGGTGCCCTTCTAGGGGGCAGACCCTTGACAGAACCCTCCCCAGCTTCTCCAGGGGACTCCTCTGAATCATACTGGGAAGCTTCTCCCTTTTCTAACCTCTCATTTGATGGTCCAGACTGGTTCTGGTCATCTACAACAAGCATGTTAAAGAGAAACTCTTTTGTAGGGTTCTTTCCTATACTCAAACCTCTATCCAGGCAGAGACCCCTCAAACTTTTATAGTTCAAACTCTCATATGTTGCATTAACAGTCTTGAGAGTCGACTCTACAATAGACATGATAGTAAAGGTTTAAGGATAGTGAGAAAAGAAAAAGTTTTAGAACTTTTGAAAGCACAGAAAACACTTTTTCTAACTTTGAGAAAACTTTTTAAGAAACTTTTCAGAACTTTGAAAAAAGTTTTAGAATAGAAAAGTAAACTTTTTTGGTTAAGTGTACATATACTGAACTGTTTGGTATATGATTCTCTTATGAAAAGTACAAAATGACTAAGTGGTAAAGCAGTTGCAAGTACTTATCCCATCGCTTCTGCCAATGTAGGAGGCTGGCCTGGCTTATAGTGGGTACCTTGTGGTACTTACACCCTGTGCCAGGTCCAGTTATCCCTTATTAGTAGAATAGAGGTGTTTCTAGCAGCTTAGGCTGATAGAAGGTAGCTATGCTAAAGCAGCTTAGGCTGAACTAGGAGACATGCAAAGCTCCTACTATACCACTTATATCATATACACAATATCATAAAAAAACACAATACTCAGAGTTACTAAAAATAAAGGTACTTTATTTTCATAACAATATGTCACAGGCATCTCAGTGAGTACCCTCAGTAAGAAGGTAAGTAATATACTCCAGTTATATGTACACAAACCCAAAACAGGTAAGTTAGAGTCAGAAAATTAATGCAAACAGTGTAGAATTACAATAGGATGCAATAGGCAAACATACGTCTAGGGGCAACACAAACCATATACTCCAAAAGTGGAATGCGAATCACGATTGGACCCCAGACGTATGGGAGCTTGTAGAGGGTCGCTGAGACTGTAAGAAAACAGTCAGGGTGTCCAAGATACCCCACCCCAAGACCCTGAAAAGTAGGAGTAAAGTACACCTACTACCCCAAAAGGACACAATAGTCGAGATATGGGGATTCTGCAAGAACCACAAACACAGCAAAGCACTGACAATGGATTCCTGGACCTGAGGACCTGCATGGCAAGAGGACCAAGTCCAAGAGTCGCGATAGTGTCCAAGGGGGGCAGGAGCCCAGGAAACCCCGGATTAAGGTGCAAGGAAGCTGCCTCCATGTGGAAGAAGCTTAGGATTCTGCAACAACGAAGAGGACTAGGAACTTCTCCTTTGGAAGGAAGATGTCCCACGTCGTGATGCAGGTTGCAGAAGTGTTCCCACGCAGAAATACCGCAAACAAGCCTTGCTAGCTGCAAGGGTTGCAGTAGAAGTTTTTGGGTGCTGCTGGGGACCAGGAAGGACCAGGATGTCATCCCTTGAGGAGGAGACAGAGGGGGTGCTCAGCAACTCAGAGAGCCCTCACAGAAGCAGGCAGCGCCCGCAAAAGTACCCAAACAGGCACTTAGAATATTTGTGAACCGGAGCTGGCTCAGAGTCACAAAGGAGGGTCCCACGACACCGAAGGCCAACTCAGAGGGTTGAGCACTGGAGGACCGAGTGCTGGGGACCCAGGCTAGGCTGTGCATGAAGGAAATCCTGGAGGAGTACACAGGAGCCGGAGCAGCTGCAAATCACGCAGCACACAGGTTTGCAGTCTAGCGTGGGGAGGCAAGGACTTACCTTCACCAAACTTGGACTGAAGGATCACTGGACTGTGGGAGTCACTTGGATAGAGTTCCTGTGTTCCAGGGACCATGCTCGTCAGGATGAGAGGGGACCCAGAGGACCGGTGATGCAGTCTTTTGGTGCCTGCGTTAGCAGGGGGAAGATTCCGTCGACCCACTGGAGGTTTTTTCTTGGCTTCCAGTGCAGAGTGAAGGCAGGTGACCCCAGAGCATGCACCACCAGGAAACAGTTGAGAAAGCCGGCAGGATGAGGCGCTACAATGTTGCTAGTAGTCGTCTTGCTCCTTTGTTGCGGCTTTGCAGGCGTCCTGGAGCAGTCAGCGGTTGATCCTTGGCGGAAGTCGAAGAGGGAAGTGCAGAGGAACTCTGGTGAGCTCTTGCATTCGTTATCTGAAGAATTCCCCAGAGGAGAGACCCTAAGTAGCCATAAAAGGAGGTTTGGCTATCAAGAAAGGAGGACTGGCTACCAAGAGAGGTAAGAGCCTATCAGAGGGGGTCTCTGACGTCACCTGCTGGCACTGGCCACTGAGAGCAGTCCAGTGTGCTCCCAACACCTCTGTTTCCAAGATGGCAGAGGTCTGGGACACACTGGAGGAGCTCTGGGCACCTCCCCTGGGAGGTACTGGTCAGGGGAGTGGTCACTCCCTTTTCCTTTGTCCAGTTTCACGCCAGAGCAGGGCTGGGGGATCCCTGAACCGGTGTAGACTGGCTTATGCAGAGATGGGCACCATCTGTGCCCATCAAAGCATTTCCAGAGGCTGGGGGAGGCTACTCCTCCCCAGCCCTTCACACCTATTTCCAAAGGGAGAGGGTGTAACACCCTCTCTCAGGGGAAAACCTTTGTTCTGCCTTCCTGGGCCAGGGCTGTCTGGACCCCAGGAGGGCAGAAACCTGTCTGAGGGGTTGACAGCAGTAGCAGCTGCAGTGGAAACCCCAGAAAGGCAGTTTGGGAGCACCCGGGTTCTGTGCTAGAGACCCGGGGGATCATGGAATTCTCCCCACAATACCAGAATGGTATAGGGGGGACAATTCCATGATCTTAGACATGTTACATGGCCATGTTCGGAGTTATCATTGTGACGCTATACATAGTTAGTGACCTATGTGTAGTGCATGCATGTAATGGTGTCCCAGCACTCACAAAGTCTGGGGAATTTGCCCTGAACAATGTGGGGGCACCTTGGCTAGGGACACACTAAGTAACTTGGCACCCAACCTTCACCAGGTGAAGGTTAGACATATAGGTGACTTATAAGTTACTTATGTGCAGTGAAAAATGGCTGTGAAATAACGTGGACGTTATTTCACTCAGGCTGCAGTGGCAGGCCTATGTAAGAATTGTCAGAGCTCCCTATGGGTGGCAAAAGAAATGCTGCAGCTCATAGGGATCTCCTGGAACCCCAATACCCTGGGTACCTAAGTACCATATACAAGGAAATGTTATGGGTGTACCAGTGTGCCAATGAGAATTGGAAAATTTGGTCACTAGCCTGCAGTGACAAATTTAGAACACAGAGAGAGCATAAACACTGAGGTTCTGATTAGCAGAGCCTCAGTGATACAGTTAGGCACCACAGCGGGAACACATACAGGGCACAAATAATGAGCACTGGGGTCCTGCCTAGCAGGATCCCAGTAACACAGGGGCTAAAACATACATACATACAGTCAAAATGGGGGTAACATGCTGTAGGAGGCTGGACTGGCTTGTAGTGAGTACCTAGGGGTACTTGCACCTTGCACCAGGCCCAGTTATCCCTTATTAGGGTATAGGGTGTCTAGCAGCATAGGCTGATAGATAATGGTAGCTTAGCAGAGCAGCTTAGGCTGAACTAGGAGACGAGTGAAGCTCCTACAGTACCACTTAGTGTCATATGCACAATATCATAAGAAAACACAATACACAGTTATATCAAAAATAAAGGTACTTTATTTTTATGACAATATGCCAAAGTATCTCAGATTGTACCCTCAGTGAGAGGATAGGAAATATACACCAGATATATATACACAATACCAAAAATATGCAGTATAGTCTTAGAAAACAGTGCAAACAATGTATAGTTACAATAGGATGCAATGGGGACACATAGGGATAGGGGCAACACAAACCATAATACTCCAAAAGTGGAATGCGAACCACGAATGGACCCCAAACCTATGTGACCTTTTAGAGGGTCGCTGGGACTATTAGAAAATAGTAAGGGTTGGAAAAATAGCCCACCCCAAGACCCTGAAAAGTGAGTGCAAAGTGCACTAAAGTTCCCCGAAGGACATAGAAGTCGTGATAGGGGAATTCTGCAGGAAAGACACAAACCAGCAATGCAACAACAATGGATTTCCAGTTGAGGGTACCTGTGGAACAAGGGGACCAAGTCCAAAAGTCACAAGCAAGTCGGAGATGGGCAGATGCCCAGGAAATGCCAGCTGTGGGTGCAAAGAAGCTGTTACTGGACTGTAGAAGCTTAGGTTTCTGTAGGAACGACAAGGGCTAGAGATTTCGCCTTTGGAGGACAGATCCCTCACGCCATGGAGAGTCGTGCAGAAGTGTTTTCCCGCCGAAAGACCACTAACAAGCCTTGCTAGCTGCAAATTGTGCGGTTACTGTTTTTGGATGCTGCTGTGGCCCAGGAGGGACCAGGATGTCGCAAATTGCGTCAGGAGACAGAGGGGACGTCGAGCAAGACAAGGAGCCCTCTCAGCAGCAGGCAGCACCCGCAGAAGTGACAGAAACAGGCACTACAAGGATGCGTGAAATGGTGCTCACCCGAAGTCGCACAAAGAAGTCCCACGTCGCCGGAGAACAACTTAGGAGGTCGTGCAATGCAGGTTAGAGTGCTGTGGACCCAGGCTGGACTGTGCACAAAGGATTTCCGCCGGAAGTGCACGGAGGCTGGAGTAGCTGCAAAAGTCGCGGTTCCCAGCAATGCAGTCTGGCGTGGAGAGGCAAGGACTTACCTCCACCAAACTTGGACTGAAGAGTCACTGGACTGTGGTAGTCACTTGGACAGAGTTGCTGGATTCAAGGGACCTCGCTCGTTGTGCTGAGAGGAGACCCAGGGGACCGGTAATGCAGTTCTTTGGTGCCTGCGGTTGCAGGGGGAAGATTCCGTCGACTCACGGGAGATTTCTTCGGAGCTTCAAGTGCAGAGAGGAGGCAGACTACCCCCACAGCATGCACCACCAGGAAAACAGTCGAGAAGGCGGCAGGATCAGCGTTACAGCGTTGCAGTAGTCGTCTTTGCTAATATGTTGCAGTTTTGCAGGCTTCCAGCGCGGTCAGCAGTCGATTCCTTGGCAGAAGGTGAAGAGAGAGATGCAGAGGAACTCGGATGAGCTCTTGCATTCGTTATCTAAAGTTTGCCCAGAGACAGAGACCCTAAATAGCCAGAAAAGAGGGTTTGGCTACCTAGGAGAGAGGATAGGCTAGCAACACCTGAAGGAGCCTATCAGAAGGAGTCTCTGACGTCACCTGTTGGCACTGGCCAGTCAGAGCAGTCCAGTGTGCCAGAAGCACCTCTGTTTCCAAGATGGCAGAGGTCTGGAGCACACTGGAGGAGCTCTGGACACCTCCCAGGGGAGGTGCAGGTCAGGGGAGTGGTCACTCCCCTTTCCTTTGTCCAGTTTCGCGCCAGAGCAGGGCTAAGGGGTCCCTGAACCGGTGTAGACTGGCTTATGCAGAAATGGGCACCAAATGTGCCCATGAAAGCATTTCCAGAGGCTGGGGGAGGCTACTCCTCCCCTGCCTTCACACCATTTTCCAAAGGGAGAGGGTGTAACACCCTCTCTCAGAGGAAGTCCTTTGTTCTGCCATCTTGGGCCAGGCCTGGCTGGACCCCAGGAGGGCAGAAGCCTGTCTGAGAGGTTGGCAGCAGCAGCAGCTCTAGTGAAACCCCAGGAAAGGTAGTTTGGCAGTACCAGGTCTGTGCTACAGACCACTGGGATCATGGGATTGTGCCAAGTATGCCAGGATGGCATAGAGGGGGCAATTCCATGATCATAGACATGTTACATGGCCATATTCGGAGTTACCATTGTGAAGCTACATATAGGTAGTGACCTATATGTATTGCACGCGTGTAATGGTGTCCCCGCACTCACAAAGTCCGGGGAATTGGCCCTGAACAATGTGGGGGCACCTTGGCTAGTGCCAGGGTGCCCTCACACTAAGTAACTTTGCACCTAACCTTTACCAGGTAAAGGTTAGACATATAGGTGACTTATAAGTTACTTAAGTGCAGTGTAAAATGGCTGTGAAATAACGTGGACGTTATTTCACTCAGGCTGCAGTGGCAGGCCTGTGTAAGAATTGTCAGAGCTCCCTATGGGTGGCAAAAGAAATGCTGCAGCCCATAGGGATCTCCTGGAACCCCAATACCCTGGGTACCTCAGTACCATATACTAGGGAATTATAAGGGTGTTCCAGTAAGCCAATGTAAATTGGTAAAATTGGTCACTAGCCTGTTAGTGACAATTTGAAAGAAATGAGAGAGCATAACCACTGAGGTTCTGGTTAGCAGAGCCTCAGGGAGACAGTTAGGCACTACACAGGGAACACATACGTATAGGCCACAAACTTATGAGCACTGGGGTCCTGACTAGCAGGGTCCCAGTGACACATAACAAACATACTGAAAGAACGAGTTATTTACCTTCGGTAACGACTTTTCTGGTGGATACATTAGCTACCTGTGGATTCCTCACCTCATGAATACTCCCATGGCGCCAGCATTCTACGGAAATCTTCTTACTAGTCTCTGCACGTCGACGAGGACGTCACTGTCTCGCACGCGACGCCGTCTGACGTCATACAGGCAATAAGAGGTCCTCGACGACGTGCGGACGTCAGTACCAATCATTTTTTACGTGCATGAGAACAACCAGGCAATGCAATGAAAGAACAAAGCAACATCCATTATATTGTAAAAATACACCACATTGTATGAATAACTGTAAATCTTTTTTATGTACATATATATATATATATATATATAAAACTCTTTCTTTTAAAAATATATACACACACCAAGTATATACATAAAGATATATACACATATACCTATATATATATATAAATATATTATATATATACATCTATTGCACCCTCAAAGATCAAGAGGAGCGCACTCAAGGATTACTTGGCAAGACCATAAAGGCAACGGGGAGGCGGGTGGGACCGTGAGGAATCCACAGGTAGCTAATGTATCCACCAGAAAAGTCGTTACCGAAGGTAAGTAACTCGTTCTTCTGATGGATACAACTACCTGTGGATTCCTCACCTCATGAATAGAGTCCCAAAGCAGTACCACGCCCGGCGGTGGGTGCCTAAATGGTCAAACCAAGAAATCCTGCAGCACTGACCGTGCAAAATGGCCGTCCCTTCTAACCTCAGAATCTAAACAGTAATGTTTTGCAAAAGTGTGAAGGGACGACCAAGTTGCGGCCTTGCAGATGTCGACCACAGGAACACCTCTGGCTAAGGCCGAAGTGGCCGACTTAGCTCTGGTGGAATGAGCTCTAATGCCCTCAGGAGGATCCTTCTTTGCCAAAGAGTAACATATTTTAATGCAAAGAACAACCCACCTGGATAGTGTTCTCTTGTGGACTGCCTTTCCTCTCCTCTTGCCCACGTATCCAATAAACAGCTGATCCTCCAGCCTGAAATCCTTTGTTCTATTGATAAAGAAGCTCAACGCTCTCTTTGGATCCAGACGGTGCAGTCTTTCTTCCTCTTTGGAAGGATGAGGCGGAGGATAGAACGTGGACAAAGTAATTGCCTGAGCCAAATGGAAGGGTGAAACAACCTTCGGGAGGAAAGCAGCCTTGGTCCTCAACACCACCTTATCCCCATAAAAAGTTGTATAAGGGGGTTTTACTGATAAGGCCTGCAACTCACTCACTCTCCTTGCTGATGTTATAGCTATCAGGAAGACTGTTTTTAAAAACAAATACCTTAAGGGGCAAGAATGCATAGGTTCAAAAGGGGACCCCATAAGGAAAGTCAGGACTAAGGACAAATCCCATTGCGGCATAACGAATGGCTTTGGAGGATATTGATTTAGAAGACCTTTCAAGAATCTGATAACAATAGGGGATTTAAATAAAGATGGTTGGTCTGGAAGACATATGAAGGCTGACAAGGCCGATAAATAACCTTTAATGGTAGCCACTGCACAACCTTTCTGCGCCAGAGATAGAGCAAAAGACAAAACGTCCGATAGATGAGCTTGTAAAGGATCAATCTGCCTCTCTCCACACCACGCAACAAATTTAGACCACCTATTAGCGTAGATAGATTTAGTGGAGTGTCGCCTGCCCGCAAATATAACATCCACTACCTCAGGCGGGAGAGAGAAGGAACTCAGGTTGCCCCGTTCAATCTCCAGGCATGTAGGTGCAGACTCTGGAGGTTGGGGTGTAGAACCTGCCCCTGCGACTGCGAGAGGAGGTCTGCCCTGAAAGGGAGACGGAGCGGCGGGCACGTTGAGAGTTGGAGAAGGTCGGAGTACCACACCCTCCTTGGCCAATCCGGAGCTATTACGATTACTAGAGCCCGGTCTTGGCGAATCTTCCTCAATACTCGAGGAATCAAGGGTATGGGAGGAAACGCGTAAAGCAACTGGCCGCACCAGGTCATTTGAAACGCGTCCCCCAATGCTTCCTGCATCGGATACTGAAGGCTGCAGAACAACGGACAATGCGCGTTCTCTCGAGTGGCGAACAGATCTACCCGAGGAAACCCCCACTTCTGGAAGATTAAACGGACTTGATCTGGATGGAGACGCCACTCGTGGTCTGCCGAGAAGTGGCGACTGAGACTGTCCGCACGCACGTTCAAGACTCCGGCCAGATGGTTTGCTATCAAGCAAATCCGATGGTCCTTTGCCCAGGACCATAGTCGAAGAGCTTCTCTGCAGAGAAGGTACGACCCCACTCCTCCCTGCTTGTTTATGTACCACATCGTGGTAGTGTTGTCCGTTAGGACCTGTACCGACTGACCACGAAGGGAAGGGAGGAAGGCCTTGAGAGCCAGACGTACAGCCCGTAACTCTAACAGATTGATGTGAAAAATCTGTTCCTCTGGAGACCAAAGACCTTTGATCTCCAGATCCCCCAGATGAGCTCCCCACCCTAGAGTGGAAGCATCCGTTATGACTGTGGCCACTGGTGGCGACTGCTGGAACGGTTTTCCTTGTGAAAGATTGTTGCTTGCAATCCACCACTTCAAATCCACAGCAGCATCTCTGGAGATCTCGACAGTACCCTCTAGATCCCCTCTGTGTTGAGACCACTGCCTTCGGAGGCACCACTGAAGAGCCCTCATGTGCCAGCGAGCATGCGTGACCAACAGAATGCAGGAGGCAAAAAGACCGAGCAGACGAAGGACCTTGAGGACTGGAACTACCGCTCCATTTCGAAACATTGGAACCAAATCCTGAATATCTTGAATCCGCTGAGGCGGAGGAAAGGCCCGACCCAATGTCGTATCCAGTACTGCCCCTATGAACAGGAGGCGCTGAGAGGGCTCCAGGTGAGATTTGGGCTCGTTCACCGAAAAGCCCAGGTCGAACAACAACTGGGTTGTTGACTGCAGATGACGCAACACAAGCTCCGGGGACTTGGCTTTGATCAACCAATCGTCCAAGTAAGGGAATACTGCTATCCCCTTCCTTCTGAGCTCTGCCGCAACCACCGACATCACCTTCGTGAAGACTCGAGGTGCTGAAGTAAGACCAAACGGAAGGACCGCAAACTGGTAGTGTTGCGATCCCACCACAAACCGGAGATACTTCCTGTGTGACTTGAGTATCGGGATATGAAAGTAAGCATCCTGCAAGTCGACAGACACCATCCAGTCTTCCATGTTCAACGCCAAAAGCACCTGTGCTAGGGTCAGCATCTTGAACTTTTCCTGCTTGAGGAACCAATTCAAGATCCTCAGGTCCAGAATTGGTCTCAAACGACCATCCTTCTTGGGAATCAGGAAATACCTTGAGTAAACTCCTTGACCCCTTTCCTGCTCCGGGACCAACTCCACAGCGCCCTTTAAAAGGAGGACTTCTACCTCCTGTTCTAGCAACAGGAGGTGTTCTTGTGAACAATACGAAGGGCGGGGCGGGATGAGGGGCGGAAACTCCCGAAAGGGAAGGGTGTAGCCTTTTCCCACAACACTGAGAACCCAAGTGTCCGACGTAACAGTCTCCCATTTGGTGAGAAAATGCTGTAATCTTCCCCCTACAGGAGAGGAGTGAGTGGGAAATGGTGGAAGCCTAAGGCTGCTTCCCCTGCTGCACCCCGCCAGAGGATGAGGAAGAGGCAGAGTGCTGCTGAGAGGCTCCCCTGGTGCGGACCCTACCCCTCCCCCTAAAAGATCTATAGGGATGGGAAGAGGCAGGTTGCTGATATCTTCCCCGAAAGGAAGAGGAGGAAGAGCCACGCCCAAATCCACGAAACCTCCTGAAGAATCTGGAAGAGGCCGTGGAAGAAGGAGCTTGGAGTCCCAACGACTTAGCCGTGGCCCTGCTCTCCTTAAAACGTTCCAAGGCCGAATCAGCCTTAGCCCCAAACAGTTTGTCCCCATCAAACGGGAGATCCAACAATGTGGACTGTACATCTGCCGAAAAGCCCGAGTTACGTAGCCAGGCCTGTCTCCTTTCCACCACAGTTGTGCCCATTGCTCTGGCTACCGAGTCGGTGGTATCCAGTCCCGTCTGGATAATTTGGGTCGCAGCAGCCTGGGCATCAGAGACAAGATCCAAAAGACCCTGGGGAAGCTCTGTAAACGAAGAGGAGATGTCATCCATCAGAGCATGAATATACCTCCCCAGGATACAGGTCGCATTAGTGGCTTTTAACGCCAGACTGCAGGACGAAAAAATCTTCTTCGACTGCGCCTCTAGCTTTTTTGAGTCTCTGTCCCCAGGCACCGTCGGGAAAGAACCAGGCGCTGATTTGGACGAAAAGGAGGCCTGCACAACCAAGCTCTCCGGCGTAGGGTGCCTAGATAGGAAACCAGGATCAGTTGGAGCCGTCCGATACCTCCTGGCCACGGCTCTGTGAACTGCTGGGGAAGATGCCGGCTTCTTCCACACCTCTAAAACCGGATCCAGCAGAGCGTCATTAAAAGGTAATAGAGGCTCCGCCGCGGCTGAGGCCGGATGCAACACCTCTGTCAAAAGGTTTTGTTTCGCCTCCACCACCGGCAAAGGCAGGTCCAAAAAACTAGCTGCCTTCCGTACCACTGTATGAAAGGAAGCAGCTTCCTCGGTATATTCCCCCGGGGACGAAAGGTCCCACTCAGGGGAAGTGTCCAGCCCACTGGCCGACTCCAGTCCACGCAGCCCATCACCCGAGTCCTCTAGCTCTCCTTCCTCTAGGGCTCGTTGGTACTCCTGCTCCTCTAGTACCCGGAGAGCACGCCTCCTTGAATGCAGTCGTTGCTCAATCCGCGGAGTCGACAACACCTCCGCCGAAGTCGGAGATCGGCGCCGATCTTCCGAAGCCACCGACGCCGCATCCGGCGCCACAGGTAACTTCGGCGCCGACTGAAGAGCAGATGAAACGGATGGACCCACCGGAGTCACAGGCCGAAATCTCGACGTCGACGGGATGGAAATCCCTGGGGCCAATCCCTCCGAAGCCATCGGAGCGGCCACCGGCGCCGACACTGGCGCAGAGCCCACGTTCCCAAACGGGAGAAAGGGCATAAAGGGTGCCGGCCGAAGAGGCGCAGGATCACCCAAAGAAAAGGCCAAAGGCCCAGCCGGAGCACCCCCTGGAGCCATCTGTTGGAAGATGGCATACATCGCATTCAAGAATGCGGAACTATCGGCTCCAGGGGTGGGAAAAGCCGGATACTGGGGTGCCTGACTCGGAGGCGACCCCGACGCCGGCCTCGGCGTCTGCGCCGGAGAAAACACCTGAGGCTCCAATACCTCAATCACCGACGCCTGTCCAGGCGAAGTTGGAGACGTCGGAGAGAGCAACGGCGTCGAAGGATGCGGCGTCACCGTGGGGCTGACCTCCCATGTCCTCCGGCGCCGATCCGGAGACCTGGAACGAGCCTCCCTTGAATGACGCCGAGATTCTCTACGGCGCCGGGAGTCTCGATGACGCCGATGTCTTGGAGAAGACTTTTTCTTGTGATGCTTCTCCTTTGACTTGGCCATAAACAGCTTCGCCTCGCGTTCTTTAATGGCCTTCGGATTCATGTGCTGACACGAATCATAAGTCGAGACGTCGTGGTCGGAGCTCAAACACCAAAGGCAATCGGAATGAGGATCCGTCACCGACATCTTGCCTCCACACTCACGACAAGGCTTAAATCCAGACTTTCTCTGCGACATTATTTCCACAGAGAAAGAGTACGCAGCAAGATATACACTGTAACCGCAAGAGTAACAGTTGCTCCCTCGAAGATAACCGTTTCGAATGCACGGAAAAAAGGGAACTGACGTCCGCACGTCGTCGAGGACCTCTTATTGCCTGTATGACGTCAGACGGCGTCGCGTGCGAGACAGTGACGTCCTCGTCGACGTGCAGAGACTAGTAAGAAGATTTCCGTAGAATGCTGGCGCCATGGGAGTATTCATGAGGTGAGGAATCCACAGGTAGTTGTATCCATCAGAAACATAGGGTTTTCACTATGAGCACTGGGCCCTGGCTAGCAGGATCCCAGTGAGACAGTGAAAACACCCTGACATACACTCACAAACAGGCCAAAAGTGGGGGTAACAAGGCTAGAAAGAGGCTACTTTCTCACACATGCCAGGCAAGATGGTACTTTCCTACACATGCCCCTCCATATCTTGTGTTTGTCAGCCTCAGGGACACACTGTGACAGCCTCCCAAACAGCTACTCATAGTGGTTACAACATCCCTCATTTATGATGTCCAGTTTCCTCTCTGAAAATGTGATTTTGCACTTGCGCTCCCCTGCTGGTTTGTTTCCCTGTTGGCTGACCATTGTTGTTTGTGGTAGCAAGGTAGCCAGTGGTGTGGGTCTCTGCTGCTGGCCTAGACCATGTGCTGTTCTTGTTGTGCAGGAATCTCCTGGGACACCACTTCCTGTTTGGGGGTCCTAGCAGTGCACCAGGAAGTGTTTGTTCCCTATTTGCATGTGTGGTCGCAATTTGCGAACCACGGTTGTAATTTGCAAAAATTTACCAAGTCACAGATTGCATTGTCGGTAACATCGATGCAACACATTTGCGAGTCGCAATTTGAAGCGCAATCCTCTATGAACATCGGAAATAGCGACTCAGAATTTTACGCAAATTGTGAGTTGCTATTTCTGACTGTCTTACATCGGGCCCTAAGTCCATTACCCTATATACCCCTGCCTATGCTGTACATAGACACTGGGGACAGTTCACAACCATCGACCTGTTACACTGGGCTGACGTTGGCATTTCAGCAATAGGTGATCCTCCATGCACTTAGAACCTTATGGCCCATTACTGCCACTGAGCCTGAGATGCTCCCCTTGGGTCAATCTCTTTATATTTTGGGTAATAGCTGGAGACACATTAGCACCTGTACAAGGCCCTCCTGTGCCATGTGCATACTTTGTTACAGCCCCTGCAAGAAAATGGGAATCTGATAGAAGGAAAGACCTACATGATAAAGAATAAACCAGAGCTACTGCATATCTGCTATCGTTTTCACACAATGCGACATTCATATTTATGCAATTTAATTTTCTACACAGGGCCTACATATTTCCAGACGCAGTCAACAAGATTTTTCCCTTGCTAACAATTCTTATCCACGCTGCAATGCTAATTCTCAGATTTTCAACACATGTTATGGTCTTACCCCTCCTTGGCGACCTTTTGGTAGAAGGTAAAGAGTCATCTTGTTCCCATTATTGGGTTAACAGTCTTCAATGAATGTGAAACCCGTGCCCTGGATATAGATATAAAAATGCCAAAAAAACAAGGTTTACCTCAACCTGCTATGAGCCATGGGAGCTGTAACCATAAACTGGAAACCAAAGACTTCACCTGCATACAGGACATGGTGCCTGATAGCCATAAAATAGGCTGAGGCTAAAAGCCAGGCCCTTCATAGAGAAGATGTTAGAGGCTTGTGCATGCGTCTAATAGCTAGAGACTGGGTTACCGTATTAGCAAGTCTCAAGGATTCACACAGTGATGACACACTATCTCCTTAAAGTGCTTTCTCTTTTTTGTCACCTTCATGGCTTGCTCAACACAGGTCTCTGTCGTGACCTGACCCCTCTGTGGAGACTAGTGGTAAAGCTAGTTAGAGCTTCATAGACTGCCCACTCATTTTCCTCTCTAATTCTAACTGCATAGACATCGTTGCTTGCCCTCAGGTCAAAGCACTGCTCCTCACTTGGATGACATCTCTGTTAGTTACCAACCCAGCTTTAGGTTGGAGTCCAGAACCTTTATGCCCCCATTCTCACCTGTGTCCCCTACACAGTTTGGTTTCCTAATTTAAAGTTAATGTATGCAACCACAGCACCTAGACTATAACTTAATTTTTCCAATATGTGTTTGGCTCTGGAGTTGATACAACCTAACTGTGTAAACAGACAGCCAACTGCTATTGTTATTGCATGCATTACTTATGCTCTTCAAAGCTGTTTTGTAGTGCCAATGCTTAATCTGCAGTTGATATTCTGTACTGATGGCATATGTGTAGTTTCTAAAAATGTAACTAAAGATGGTTTGAAAAAACAGCCCTCCTAAAGCAGTAGTCAGACAGACAAAAGGGCAGGCCTTGCCTGGCATTTTCCACACCTTGAACAACAGAGACAACAGTCCTACGCCTCTCCCGTATGATCAACCAAGTGGCAATGCTCAGGAACTAATCAAAAGTCCCTTGCTAGTAATGACCATGTGCAGGAGGCTGGACTGGCTTGTACTGAGTACCAAGGGGTACTTACACCTTGCACCAGGCCCAGGTATCCCTTATTAGTGTACAGGGTGTCTAGCAGCTTAGGCTGATAGAAAATGGTAGCTTAGCAGAGCAGCTTAGGCTGAACTAGGAGATGAGTGAAGCTCCTACAGTACCACTAGTGTCACTTGCACAATATCATAAGAAAACACAATACACAGATATACTAAAAATAAAGGTACTTTATTTTTATGACAATATGCCAAAGTATCTCAGTGAGTACCCTCAGTATGAGGATAGCAAATATACACAAGATATCTGTACACAATACCAAAATATGCAGTAATAGCAATAGAAAACAGTGCAAACAATGTATAGTCACAATAGAATGCAATGGGGGCACATAGGGATAGGGGCAACACAAACCATATACTCTAGAATTGGAATGCGAACCACGAATGGACCCCAAACCTATGTGAACTTGTAGAGGGTCGCTGGGACTGTAAGAAAACAGTGAGGGTTAGAAAAATAGCCAACCCCAAGACCCTGAAAAGTGAGTGCAAATTGCACTGAAGTTCCCCAAAGAGCACAGAAGTCATGATAGGGGAATTCTGCAGGAAAGACCAACACCAGCAATGCAACAATGATGGATTTCCAGACGAGAGAACCTGTGGAACAAGGGGACCAAGTTCAAAAGTCACGATCAAGTCGAGAGTGGGCAGATGCCCAGGAAATGCCAGCTGTGGGTGCAAAGAAGCTGCCACCGGATGGTAAAAGCTGAGGATTCTGCAAGAACGACAAGGGCTAGAAACTTCCCCTTTGGAGGATGGATGTCCCGCGTCGTGCAGAGTTGTGCAGAAGTGTTTTCCAGCAGAAAGACCGCCAACAAGCCTTGCTAGCTGCAAAGCTTGCAGTTAGCGTTTTTGGATGCTGCTGTGGCCCAGGAGGGACCAGGATGTCACCAATTGCGTTAGGAGACGGAGGGGGCGTCCAGCAAGAAAAGGAGCCCTCTCAGAAGCAAGCAGCACCCGCAGAAGTGCCGGAACAGGCACTACGAAGTGGAGTGAAACGGTGCTCACCCTAAGTTGCACAAGAGAGTCCCACGCCGCCGGAGGACAACTCAGGAGGTCGTGCAATGCAGGTTAGAGTGCCGTGGACCGAGGCTTGGCTGAGCACAAAGGAAATCCTGGAAGAGTGCACAGGAGCCGGAGTAGTTGCAAAACATGCGGTTCCCAGCAATGCAGTCTAGCGTGGAGAGGCTCTGGATAGCAGAGCCTCAGTGAGACAGTTAGTCATTGTAGGAAAGTACCATCTTGCCTGGCATGTTACCCCCATTTTTCACTGTATATATGTTGTTTTAGTTGTATGTGTCACTGGGACCCTGCCAGCCAGGGCCCCAGTGCTCATAAGTGTGCCCTGAATGTGTTACCTGTGTTATGACTAACTGTCTCACAGAGGCTCTGCTATCCAGAACCTCAGTGGTTATGCTCTCTCATTTCTTTCCAAATTGTCACTAACAGGCTAGTGACCAATTTCACCAATTCACATTGGCATACTGGAACACCCTTATAATTCCCTAGTATATGGTACTGAGGTACCCAGGGTATTGGGGTTCCAGGAGATCCCTATGGGCTGCAGCATTTCTTTTGCCACCCATAGGGAGCTCTGACAATTCTTACAGAGGCCTGCCACTGCAGCCTGAGTGAAATAACGTCCACGTTATTTCACAGCCATTTACCACTGCACTTAAGTAACTTATAAGTCACCTATATGTCTAACCTTTACCTGGTAAAGGTTGGGTGCTAAGTTACTTAGTGTGTGGGCACCCTGGCTCTAGCCAAGGTGCCCCCACATGGTTCAGGGAAATTCCCCGGACTTTGTGAGTGCGGAGACACCATTACACGCATGCACTACACATAGGTCACTACCTATGTGTAGCTTCACAATGGTAACTTCGAATATGGCCATGTAACATGTCTAAGATCATGGAATTGCCCCCTCTATGCCATCCTGGCATTGCTGGCACAATCCCATGATCCCACGGGTCTCTAGCACAGACCCGGGTACTGCCAACCTGCCTTTTCAGGGGTTTCACTGCAGCTGCTGCTGCTGCCAACCCCTCAGACAGGTTTCTGCCCTCCTGGGGTCCAGCCAGGCTTGGCCCAGGGAAGGCAGAACAAAGGACTTCCTCAGAGAGAGGGTGTTACACCCTCTCCCTTTGGAAAAGGGTGTTAAGGCAGGGGAGGAGTAGCCTCCCCCAGCCTCTGGAAATGCTTTCATGGGCACAGATGGTGCCCATTTCTGCATAAGCCAGTCTACACCGGTTCAGGAACCCCTCAGCCCTGCTCTGGCGCGAAACTGCACAAAGGAAAGGGGAGTGACCACCCCCCTGACCTGCACCTCCCCTGGGAGGTGCCCAGAGCTCCTCCAGTGTGCTCCAGACCTCTGCCATCTTGGAAACAGAGGTGCTGCTGGCACACTGGACTGCTCTGAGTGGCCAGGGCCAGCAGGTGATGTCAGAGACTCCTTCTGATAGGCTCCTTCAGGTGTTGCTAGCCTATCCTCTCTCCTAAGTAGCCAAACCCTCTTTTCTGGCTATTTAGGGTCTCTGCTTTGGGGAATTCCTTAGATAACGAATGCAAGAGCTCATCAGAGTTCCTCTGCATCTCTCTCTTCACCTTCTGCCAAGGAATCGAATGCTGACCGCGCTGGAAGCCTGCAAAACAGCAACAAAGTAGCAAAGACGACTCTTGCGACACTGTAACGCTGATCCTGCCGCCTTCTCAACTGTTTTCCTGGTGGTGCATGCTGTGGGGGTAGTCTGCCTCCTCTCTGCACTAGAAGCTCCGAAGAAATCTCCTGTGGGTCAACGGAATCGTCCCCCTGCAACCTCAGGCAGCAAAGAACTGCATCACCGGTCCCCTTGGTCTCCTCTCAGCACGATGAGCGAGGTCCCTTGAATCCAGCAGCTCTGTCCAAATGACTCCCACAGTCCAGTGACTCTTCAGTCCAAGTTTGGTGGAGGTAAGTCCTTGCCTCCCCACGCCAGACTGCATTGCTGGGACCCACGTCTTTTGCAGCTACTCCGGCTCCTGTGCACTTTTCCAGGATTTCCTTTGTGCACAGCCAAGCCTGGGTCCATGGCACTCTATCCTGCATTGCACGATCTCCTGAGTTGCCCTCCGGCAGCGTGGGACTCTCTTCTGCAACTTCGGGTGAGCACCATTTCACTCCATTTTGTAGTGCCTGTTCTGGCACTTCTCCGGGTGGTGCTTGCTTTTGAGAGGACTCCTTGTCCTGCTGAGCGCCCCCTCTGTCCCCTGACGCAATTGGCGACATCCTGGTCTCTCCTGGGCCACAACAGCATCCAAAAACCCTAAACTGCAAGCTTGCAGCTAGCAAGGCTTGTTTACGGTCTTTCCGCAGGAAATCACTTTTGCACGACTCATCACAACGTGGGACATCCATCCCCCAAAGGGGAAGTTTCTAGCCCTTGTCGTTCCTGCAGAATCCTCAGCTTCTACTGTCCAGTAGCAGCTTCTTTGCACCCACAGCTGGCATTTCCTGGGCATCTGCCCACTCTCGACTTGATCGTGACTTTTGGACTTGGTCCCCTTGTTCCACAGGTACTCTAGTATGGAAATCCATCGTTGTTGCATTGCTGGTGTTGGTCTTTCCTGCAGAATTCCCCTATCACGACTTCTGTGCTCTTTGGGGAACTTCAGTGCACTTTGCACTCACTTTTCAGTGTCTTGGGGTGGGCTATTTTTCTAACCCTCACTGTTTCCTTATAGTCCCAGCGACCATCTACAAGGTCACATAGGTTTGGGGTCCATTCGTGGTTCGCATTCCACTTTTGGAGTATATGGTTTGTGTTGCCCCTATCCCTATGTGCCCCCATTGCATCCTATTGTAACTATACATTGTTTGCACTGTTTTCTATTGCTATACTGCATATTTTCGGTATTGTGTACATATATCTTGTGTATATTTGCTATCCTCATACTGAGGGTACTCACTGAGATACTTTAGCATATTGTCATAAAAATAAAGTACCTTTATTTTTAGTATATCTGTGTATTGTGTTTTCTTATGATATTGTGCAAGTGACACTAGTGGTACTGTAGGAGCACCACTCGTCTCCTAGTTCAGCCTAAGCTGCTCTGCTAAGCTACCATTATCTATCAGCCTATGCTGCTAGACACCCTATACACTAATAAGGGATACCTGAGCCTGGTGCAAGGTGTAAGTACCCCTTGGTACTCACTACAAGCCAGTCCAGCCTCCTACATTGGTTGTGCAGCGGTGGGATAAGTACTTTGCAACTACTTACCACTTTTGTCATTGTACTTTTCATAAGAGAAAAATATACAAAACAAGTTCAGCGTATGTACACCTAACCAAAAAGATTTGCTTTTTCTCCATTCACTTCTTTGCTAAGTGCTGAAAAGTACTTCTAAACTTTCTAAAAAGTCCTTTAAAAGTTTAAAAAGTTTTTTTTTTCTGTCTTTCCAAAAGTTCAGAAAAACTTTTTTCTCACTTTTTCTGTCACTTAAACACTTTCTAAAATGTCTGGTACAGGCCAAACTGTTGATCTGTCCAAACTTGCTTATGATAACCTTAGCTCGAAAGGAGCAAGGAGTCTCTGCATAGAAAGAGGTTTAAGTGTAGGGAAGACTCCCTCTAGAGAACTGTTGGTTAATATGCTTGTTGAACAGGATAAGGCCAGAGGTGGCACTTCTGTTGAGAAATTAGCTGATGGTTCCCAGTCTGACCCTGGGGCACCCCTAGCAAAAGATTTAGAAGGGAAACTTCATGGCCTGCCCATTAGCAGACCACCTAGCATAGCTGGTACTGATGTAGAGTCACATCATAGTAATAGTGTTGCCTCACATCACAGTAAGAGTATTCCTTCTTATCATAATAGAAGTGCTGTTTCTGTTAGCCAGGTTGTTAGAGTACCATCTATAAGGGACAGGTCTCCTTCTGTTCATTCTTACCATACTTCTGTTTCAAGGCATGTCCCTCCCACCCACCCTGATGACAGAGTGTTAGAAAGGGAGCTCAATAGATTGAGAGTGGAGGAATCCAGGCTGAAGCTCAAGAAGCAACAGCTGGATTTAGATAGGCAGTCCTTAGAGATAGAAAGAGAAAGACAGAAAATTGGGTTTGAAACCCATGGTGGCAGCAGCAGTATTCCCCATAGTCATCCTGCAAGAGAGCATGATTCAAGGAATCTGCACAAGATAGTTCCCCCTTATAAGGAGGGGGATGACATTAACAAGTGGTTTGCTGCACTTGAGAGGGCCTGTGTTGTACAGGATGTCCCTCAAAGGCAGTGGGCTGCTATCCTATGGCTATCATTTAGTGGAAAGGGTAGGGACAGGCTCCTTACTGTAAAAGAAAGTGATGCCAATAATTTTGCAGTTCTTAAGAATGCACTCCTGGATGGTTATGGCTTAACCACTGAACAGTACAGGATGAAGTTCAGAGAGACCAAAAAGGAGTCTTCACAAGACTGGGTAGACTTTGTTGACCATTCAGTGAAGGCCTTGGAGGGGTGGTTACATGGCAGTAAAGTTACTGATTATGAAAGCCTGTATAACTTAATCCTGAGAGAGCATATTCTTAATAATTGTGTGTCTGATTTGTTGCACCAGCACCTGGTGGATTCTGATCTGACCTCTCCCCAAGAATTTGGAAAGAAGGCAGACAAATGGGTCAGAACAAGGGTGAACAGAAAACTTCATAAAGGGGGTGACAAAGATGGCAAGAAGAAGGATGGTAAGTCTTCTGACAAGGGTGGGGACAAATCTAAAAATGAGTCTTCATCAGGCCCACAAAAACACTCTGGTGGGGGTGGTGGGCCCAAATCCTCCTCAAATCAAAACAAAGAAAAGAAACCATGGTGCTATTTATGTAAAATAAAAGGCCATTGGACAACAGATTCCAGTTGTCCAAAGAAAAGCCCCAAGCCTCCTACCACTACAACCCCTGCTGCCACACCTAGTGCCCCTAGTAATAGCAGTGGTGGTGGGAGCAAACCTACTAATAGCCAATCCAAGGGAGTAGCTGGGCTCACTTTTGGTAACTTAGTTGGGGTTGGTCTGATTAGGGAGACCACAGAGGCTGTGTTAGTCTCTGAGGGGGCTATTGATTTAGCCACCTTGGTTGCTTGTCCCCTTAACATGGATAAGTACAAGCAACTACCCCAATAAATGGTGTTGAGGTTCAGGCCTACAGGGACACAGGTGCCAGTGTTACAATGGTAATAGAGAAACTGGTCCACCCTGAACAACACCTACTTGGTCACCAGTACCAAGTAACCGATGCTCATAACAAAACCCTTAGCCACCCCATGGCTGTTGTGAATCTCAACTGGGGGGGGTTACTGGCCCAAAGAAAGTTGTGGTTGCCTCAGATTTACCTGTAGACTGTCTATTAGGGAATGATTTAGAGACATCAGCTTGGGCAGAAGTGGAGTTGGAGGCTCATGCAGCAATGCTGGGCATTCCAGGGCATATTTTTGCTTTGACCAGGGCTCAGGCCAAAAAGCAAAAAGGACAGGGTGACTTGGATCCTGGAAGAATGGACCAAGTGCTCCCTAAAGCTAGGGTTAGCAAAGGTAAAACACTACTGTAGGAGGCTGGACTGGCTTGTAGTGAGTACCAAGGGGTACTTGCACCTTGCACCAGGCCCAGTTATCCCTTATTAGTGTATAGGGTGTCTAGCAGCTTAGGCTGATAGATAATGGTAGCTTAGCAGAGCAGCTTAGGCTGAACTAGGAGACGTGTGAAGCTACTACAGTACCACTTAGTGTCATATGCACAATATCATAAGAAAACACAATACACAGTTATACTAAAAATAAAGGTACTTTATTTTTATGACAATATGCCAAAGTATCTTAGAGTGTACCCTCAGTGAGAGGATAGGAAATATACACAAGATATATATACACAATAGCAAAAATATGCAGTATAGTCTTAGAAAACAGTGCAAACAATGTATAGTTACAATAGGATGCAATGGGGAAACATAGGGATAGGGGCAACACAAACCATATACTCCAAAAGTGGAATGTGAACCACGAATGGACCCCAAACCTATGTGACCTTGTAGAGGGTCGCTGGGACTATCAGAAAATAGTGAGAGTTAGAAAAATAACCCTCCCCAAGACCCTGAAAAGTGAGTGCAAAGTGCACCAAAGTTCCCCTAAGGACAAAATAGTCGTGTTAGAGGAAAAATGCAAGGAAAACACAAATCAGCAATGCAACAACGATGGATTCCTGACTGAGGGTACCTGTGGAACAAGGGGACCAAGTCCAAAAGTCACAAGCAGCTCGGAGATGGGCAGATGCCCAAGAAATGCCAGCGGTTGGTGCAAAGAAGCTCTTACTAGGCTGAAGAACTGTGAATACTGCAGGAACGACAAGGGCTAGAGACTTCCCCTTTGGAGGATGGATCCCCCACGCCTTGGAGAGTCGTGCAGAAGTGTTTTCCCGCCGGATGGACGCCAACAAGCCTTGCTACACGCAAATCGTGCGTTTGGCGTTTTTGGACGCTGCTGGGGCCCAGGAGGGACCAGGAGGTCGCAAATTGGACCTGCAGAGAGAGGGGACGTCGAGCAAGACAAAGAGCCCTCACTGAAGCAGGTAGCACCCGGAGAAGTGCCAGAAACAGGCACTACGAGGATGCGTGAAACGGTGCTCGCCGAAGTTGCACAAAGGAGTCCCACGTCGCCGGAGACCAACTTAGAAAGTCGTGCAATGCAGGTTAGAGTGCCGTGGACCCAGGCTTGGCTGTGCACACAGGATTTCCGCCGGAAGTGCACAGGGGCCGGAGAAGCTTGCAAAGTCGCGGTTCCCAGCAATGCAGCCCAGCGAGGTGAGGCAAGGACTTACCTCCACCAAACTTGGGCTGAAGAGTCACTGGACTGTGGGGGTCACTTGGACGGTGTCGCTGGATTCGAGGGACCTCGCTCGTCGTGCTGAGAGGAGACCCAAGGGACCGGAGATGCAGCTTTTTGGTGCCTGCGGTTGCAGGGGGAAGATTCCGTCGACCCACGGGAGATTTCTTCGGAGCTTCTGGTGCAGAGAGGAGGCAGACTACCCCCACAGCATGCACAAGCAGGAAAACAGTCGAGAAGGCGGCAGGATCAGCGTTACAGAGTTGCAGTAGTCGTCTTTGCTACTATGTTGCAGGTTTGCAGGCTTCCAGCGCGGTCAGCGGTCGATTCCTTATCAGAAGGTGAAGAGGGAGATGCAGAGGAACTCGGCTGAGCTCATGCATTCGTTATCTAAAGTTTCCCCAGAGACAGAGACCCTAAATAGCCAGAAAAGAGGGTTTGGCTACCTAGGAGAGAGGAAAGGCTACTAACACCTGAAGGAGCCTATCACAAGGAGTCTCTGACGTCACCTGGTGGCACTGGCCACTCAGAGCAGTCCAGTGTGCCAGCAGCACCTCTGTTTCCAAGATGGCAGAGGTCTGGAGCACACTGGAGGAGCTCTGGACACCTCCCAGGGGAGGTGCAGGTCAGGGGAGTGGTCACTCCCCTTTCCTTTGTCCAGTTTCGCGCCAGAGCAGGGGCTAAGGGGTCCCTGAACCGGTGTAGACTGGCTTATGCAGAATTGGGCACCTCTGTGCCCAACAAAGCATTTCCAGAGGCTGGGGGAGGCTACTCCTCCCCTGCCTTCACACCATTTTCCAAAGGGAGAGGGTGTCACACCCTCTCTCAGAGGAAGTTCTTTGTTCTGCCATCCTGGGCCAGGCCTGGCTGGACCCCAGGAGGGCAGATGCCTGTCTGAGGGGTTGGCAGCAGCAGCAGCTGCAGAGAAACCCCAGGAAGGGCAGTCTGGCAGTACCAGGGTCTGTGCTACAGACCACTGGGATTATGGAATTGTACCAACAATGCCAGGATGGCATAGAGGGGGCAATTCCATGATCATAGACATGTTACATGGCCATATTCGGAGTTACCATGGTGAAGCTACATATAGGTAGTGACCTATATGTAGTGCACGCGTGTAATGGTGTCCCCGTACTCACAAAGTTCAGTGAATTGGCTCTGAACAATGTGGGGGCACCTTGGCTAGTGCCAGGGTGCCCTCACACTAAGTAACTTTGCACCTAACCTTTACCAGGTAAAGGTTAGACATATAGGTGACTTATAAGTTACTTAAGTGCAGTGTAAAATGGCTGTGAAATAACGTGGACGTTATTTCACTCAGGCTGCAGTGGCAGGCCTGTGTAAGAATTGTCAGAGCTCCCTATGGGTGGCAAAAGAAATGCTGCAGCCCATAGGGATCTCCTGGAACCCCAATACCCTGGGTACCTCAGTACCATATACTAGGGGATTATAAGGGTGTTCCAGTAAGCCAATGTAAATTGGTAAAAATGGTCACTAGCCTGTCAGTGACAATTTGGAAAGAAATGAGAGAGCATAACCACTGAGGTTCTGATTAGCAGAGCCTCAGTGAGACAGTTAGTCACTACACAGGTAACACATACAGGCACACTTATGAGCACTGGGGCCCTGGGTTACCAGGGTCCCAGTGACACATACAACTAAAACAACATATATACAGTGAAAAATGGGGGTAACATGCCAGGCAAGATGGTACTTTCCTACACAACCCCCCCCCAAACGAAGGACAATAAGACTAGCCATTACCTGATGAGTCTTCATTGTCTAAGTGGAAATATCTGGAGAGTCCATCTGCATTGGAGTGGCTACTCCCAGGTCTATGTTCCACTGTATAGTCCATTCCCTGTAGGGATATGGACCACCTCAACAATTTAGGATTTTCACCTTTCATTTGTTTTAGCCAAAGTAGAGGTTTGTGGTCTGTCTGAACAATGAAGTGAGTGCCAAACAGGTATGGCCTCAACTTCTTCAGAGCCCAGACCACAGCAAAGGCCTCCCTCTCAATGGCAGACCAACGCTTTTCTCTAGGGGTCAACCTTCTACTAATAAAAGCAACAGGTTGATCCTGGCCCTCAGAATTAAGTTGTGATAGGACTGCCCCTACTCCTAATTCAGATGCATCAGTTTGGACATAGAATTTTTTAGAGTAACAAGGGCTTTTCAGGACAGGTGCAGAGCACATGGCCTGCTTCAGCTCCTCAAAAGCTTTCTGACAGTTTGCTGTCCATAATACCTTTTTAGGCATTTTCTTGGATGTGAGGTCATTAAGAGGGGCTGCAATGGAGCCATAGTTCTTAATGAACCTCCTGTAATACCCAGTGAGGCCTAGGAAGGCTCTCACCTGAGTCTGAGTGGTAGGGGGAATCCAATCAATAATAGTTTGGATTTTCCCCTGAAGTGGTGCAATCTGTTCCCCACCAACAAGGTGTCCCAGATAAACCACCTTACCCTGCCCTATCTGGCACTTTGAAGCCTTGATAGTGAGGCCTGCCTTTTGCAGGGCCTCCAAAACTTTCCAAAGGTGGACCAGGTGATCATCCCAGCTGGAGCTAAAGACAGCTATATCATCCAAATATGCTGCACTGAAAGCTTCCAGCCCTTGCAGGACTGTGTTCACCAACCTCTGAAAAGTGGCAGGTGCATTTTTCAAACCAAAAGGCATTACAGTAAACTGGTAATGTCCTCCAATGGTAGAAAATGCAGTCTTAGGTTTAGCATCTTCTGACATTTTGATCTGCCAATACCCTGCAGTCAAATCAAAAGTGCTTAGATACTTGGCAGATGCCAGTGTATCTATTAGCTCATCTGCCCTGGGTATAGGGTGAGCATCTGTTTTGGTTACCAAGTTGAGACCTCTATAGTCTACACAAAACCTCATTTCCTTCTTTCCATCTTTAGAATTGGGTTTTGGTACCAGTACCACAGGAGAAGCCCATGGACTGTCAGAGTGCTCAACCACTCCTAGTTCCAACATCTTCTGAACTTCTTGCTTTATGCAGTCCCTGACATGGTCAGGCTGCCTATAGATCTTACTTTTGACAGGTAAACTGTCTCCAGTATCTATAGTGTGCTCACACCAAGAAGTGGTGCCTGGCACAATGGAGAAGAGTTCTGAAAATTGTCCTAGGAGATTTATGCAATTATCTTTCTGCTCAGCAGTAAGACAATCAGCCAAAACTACACCTTCCACAAGAGCATCTTGTTCTGTGGAAGAGAAGAGATCAGGTAGAGGATCACTGTCTTCTTCCTGTCCCTCATCTGTTGCCATGAGCAGGGTGAGATCAGCCCTGTCATAGTAGGGTTTCAGGCGGTTGACATGGAGCACCCTAAGGGGACTCCTGGCAGTGCCTAAGTCAACCAAGTAGGTGACTTCACCCTTCTTTTCAACAATTGTGTGTGGACCACTCCATTTATCTTGGAGTGCTCTTGGGGCCACAGGCTCCAAGACCCACACTTTCTGCCCTGGTTGGTACTGAACCAAAACAGCCTTCTGATCATGCCATTGCTTCTGGAGCTCTTGGCTGGCCTGAAGGTTTTTACTGGCCTTTTTCATGTACTCAGCCATCCTTGATCTGAGGCCAAGTACATAGTCCACAATATCCTGCTTAGGAGCTTTTAAAGGTTGTTCCCAACCCTCCTTTACAAGTGTGAGTGGACCCCTAACAGGGTGTCCAAAAAGAAGTTCAAAGGGGCTGAAGCCCACTCCTTTCTGGGGTACCTCCCTGTAGGCAAAAAGGAGGCATGGTAGAAGGATATCCCATCTCCTGCGGAGTTTTTCAGGGAGTCCCATAATCATGCCTTTGAGAGTTTTATTAAATCTCTCCACCAGTCCATTTGTTTGTGGATGATAGGGTGTTGTGAACTTGTAAGTTACACCACACTCCTTCCACATGGCCTTTAAGTATGCAGACATGAAATTGCTTCCTCTGTCTGATACTACTTCCTTTGGGAAGCCCACCCTGGAAAATATTCCCAGGAGGGCCTTTGCCACTGCAGGAGCTGTAGTGGTCCTTAAAGGAATTGCTTCAGGATACCTTGTGGCATGGTCCACTACCACTAAGATAAACCTATTGCCTGAAGCAGTAGGAGGGTCAAGGGGGCCAACTATGTCAACCCCTACCCTTTCAAAGGGAACCCCAACCACAGGCAGTGGGATAAGGGGTGCCTTTGGAGTGCCACCTGTCTTGCCACTGGCTTGACAGGTTTCACAGGACTTACAAAATTCTTTTGTGTCCTCAGACATCCTAGGCCAATGAAACAGTGGTACCAATCTGTCCCAAGTTTTCATTTGACCCAGGTGCCCAGCTAAGGGAATGTCATGTGCCAGTGTTAGGAGGAACTTTCTGTACTCCTGAGGAATCACTAATCTCCTGGCAGCTCCAGGTTTAGGATCCCTTTGCTCAGTGTACAAGAGGTTGTCCTCCCAGTAAACTCTGTGTGAGTCACTGACATCCCCATTAGCCTGTTTGACAGCTTGCTGTCTGAGACCCTCTAATGTGGGACAGGTTTGCTGTGCCACACTCAGCTCCTCTCTGGCAGGCCCCCCTTCACCCAAAAGCTCAGCAGTGTCTGCTTCCAGCTCCTCTGGTGTAGGTTCTGCACAGGGAGGGAATTCTTCTTCCTCAGAATTAGAATCCACTGTAGAGGGAGGGATAGTAGGAAGTGGTTTGCTTCTACTAGCCCTAGCTTTAGGGAGCACTTGGTCCATTGTTCCAGGATCCAAGCTTCCCTGTCCTTTTTGCTTTTTGGCCTGAGCCCTTGTCAAAGCAAAAATATGCCCTGGGATGCCCAGCATTGCTGCATGGGCCTCCAACTCCACATCTGACCAAGCTGATGTCTCCAAATCGTTCCCTAATAGACAGTCTACAGGTAAATCTGAAGCTACCACAACTTTCTTTGGACCAGATACCCCCCCCCAGTTGAGATTTACAACAGCCATGGGGTGGCTTTGTGTTATGTTGTGAGCATCGGTTACTTGGTACTGGTGTCCAAGTATGTGTTGTTCAGGGTGCACCAGTTTCTCAATCACCATTGTGACACTGGCACCTGTGTCCCTGTAGGCCTGGACCTCAACACCATTTATTAGGGTTAGTTGCTTGTACTTCTCCAAGTTATGGGGGCAAGCAACCAAAGTGGCTAAGTCAATAGCCCCTTCAGAGACTAAAGTAGCCTCTGTGGTCTCCCTAATCAGACCAACCCCAACTAAATTACCAAAAGTGAGCCCAGCTACTCCCTTGGATTGGCTATTAGTAGGTTTGCTCCCACCACCACTGCTATTAGTAGGGACACTAGGTGTAGCAGTAGGGGTTGTAGTGGTAGGAGCTGTGGTGCCTTTCTTTGGACAACTGGGATCTGTTGTCCAATGGCCTTTTATCTTACATAAATAGCACCATGGTTTCCTTTCCTTGTTCTGATTAGAGGAAGGTTTGGGCCCACCACCCCCACCAGAGTGTTTTTGTGGGCCTGATGAAGACTCATTTTTAGATTTGTCCCCACCCTTGTCAGAAGACTTACCATCCTTCTTTTTGTTGCCATCTTTGTCACCCCCTGTATGAACTTTTCTGTTCACTCTTGTTCTGACCCATTTGTCTGCCTTCTTTCCCAATTCTTGGGGAGAGGTCAGATCAGAGTCCACCAAGTACTGGTGCAACAAATCAGACACACAATTATTAAGAATATGCTCTCTCAGGATTAAGTTATACAGGCTGTCATAATCAGTAACTTTACTGCCATGTAACCACCCCTCCAAGGCCTTCACTGCCTGGTCAATGAAATCAACCCAGTCTTGTGAAGACTCCTTTTTGGTATCTCTGAACTTGATCCTGTACTGTTCAGTGGTTAAGCCATAACCATCCAGGAGTGCATTCTTAAGAACTTGGAAATTGTTAGCATCATTTTCTTTTACAGTAAGGAGCCTATCCCTACCTTTTCCAGTAAATGATAGCCATAGGATAGCAGCCCACTGCCTTTGAGGGACATCCTGTACAGCACAGGCCCTCTCAAGTGCAGCAAACCACTTGTTAATGTCATCCCCCTCCTTGTAAGGGGGAACTATCTTATGCAGATTCCTGGAATCATGCTCTTTTGCAGGATGACTATGGGGAATACTGCTGCTGCCACCATGGGTATCTAAACCCATCTTCTGTCTTTCCCTCTCTATTTCTAAAGACTGTCTATCCAAATCCAGCTGTTGCTTCTTGAGCTTCAGTCTGGTTTGCTCCACTCTCAATCTATTGAGCTCCCTTTCTAACAATCTGTCATCAGGGTGGGTGGGAGGGACATTTCTAGATACAGAGGTATGATGGGAATGAACAGAAGGAGACCTGTCCCTTACAGAGGGCACCCTAACAGCTTGGCTACCAGTATAATGTGAGAGCACATCATCAGTATGATGTGATTCAACCTCTGTACCAACTATGCTAGACTGTCTAGTAATGGGCAGGCTGAGAAGTTTCTTTCCTGAACCTTTTCCTGGGGGAGTCCCTGGATCAGATTGAGAACCATTAGCTACTTTTTCTACAGATTGGGCACTTATGGCCTTATCTTGTACTCTAAGCATATTAATTAACAGTTCTAAAGAAGGATTCTTCCCTACACTCAAACCTCTCTCTATGCAGAGACTCCTTGCTCCTTTCCAGCTAAGGTGATCATATGCAAGTTTGGACAGTTCAACTTTTTGTCCTGTGCCAGACATTTTTTAGAGAGAGTTAAAGTGATAGACAAAGAGAAAAAAGTTTTCAGAACTTTTTGGAAAGACAGAAAAAAACTTTTTAAACTTTTAAGAACTTTTTGAAAGTTTAGAAGTACTTTTCAGCACTTAGAAAAGAGTGAAAAGAGGAAATGCAAAACTTTTTGGCTATGTGTATATACACTGACCTTGTTTTGTATATTTTTCTCTTATGAAAAGTACAATGACAAGAGTGGTAAGTAGTCTCAAAGCACTTATCCCACCACTGCACAACCAATGTAGGAGGCTGGACTGGCTTGTAGTGAGTACCAAGGGGTACTTGCACCTTGCACCAGGCCCAGTTATCCCTTATTAGTGTATAGGGTGTCTAGCAGCTTAGGCTGATAGATAATGGTAGCTTAGCAGAGCAGCTTAGGCTGAACTAGGAGACGTGTGAAGCTACTACAGTACCACTTAGTGTCATATGCACAATATCATAAGAAAACACAATACACAGTTATACTAAAAATAAAGGTACTTTATTTTTATGACAATATGCCAAAGTATCTTAGAGTGTACCCTCAGTGAGAGGATAGGAAATATACACAAGATATATATACACAATAGCAAAAATATGCAGTATAGTCTTAGAAAACAGTGCAAACAATGTATAGTTACAATAGGATGCAATGGGGAAACATAGGGATAGGGGCAACACAAACCATATACTCCAAAAGTGGAATGTGAACCACGAATGGACCCCAAACCTATGTGACCTTGTAGAGGGTCGCTGGGACTATCAGAAAATAGTGAGAGTTAGAAAAATAACCCTCCCCAAGACCCTGAAAAGTGAGTGCAAAGTGCACCAAAGTTCCCCTAAGGACAAAATAGTCGTGTTAGAGGAAAAATGCAAGGAAAACACAAATCAGCAATGCAACAACGATGGATTCCTGACTGAGGGTACCTGTGGAACAAGGGGACCAAGTCCAAAAGTCACAAGCAGCTCGGAGATGGGCAGATGCCCAAGAAATGCCAGCGGTTGGTGCAAAGAAGCTCTTACTAGGCTGAAGAACTGTGAATACTGCAGGAACGACAAGGGCTAGAGACTTCCCCTTTGGAGGATGGATCCCCCACGCCTTGGAGAGTCGTGCAGAAGTGTTTTCCCGCCGGATGGACGCCAACAAGCCTTGCTACACGCAAATCGTGCGTTTGGCGTTTTTGGACGCTGCTGGGGCCCAGGAGGGACCAGGAGGTCGCAAATTGGACCTGCAGAGAGAGGGGACGTCGAGCAAGACAAAGAGCCCTCACTGAAGCAGGTAGCACCCGGAGAAGTGCCAGAAACAGGCACTACGAGGATGCGTGAAACGGTGCTCGCCGAAGTTGCACAAAGGAGTCCCACGTCGCCGGAGACCAACTTAGAAAGTCGTGCAATGCAGGTTAGAGTGCCGTGGACCCAGGCTTGGCTGTGCACACAGGATTTCCGCCGGAAGTGCACAGGGGCCGGAGAAGCTTGCAAAGTCGCGGTTCCCAGCAATGCAGCCCAGCGAGGTGAGGCAAGGACTTACCTCCACCAAACTTGGGCTGAAGAGTCACTGGACTGTGGGGGTCACTTGGACGGTGTCGCTGGATTCGAGGGACCTCGCTCGTCGTGCTGAGAGGAGACCCAAGGGACCGGAGATGCAGCTTTTTGGTGCCTGCGGTTGCAGGGGGAAGATTCCGTCGACCCACGGGAGATTTCTTCGGAGCTTCTGGTGCAGAGAGGAGGCAGACTACCCCCACAGCATGCACAAGCAGGAAAACAGTCGAGAAGGCGGCAGGATCAGCGTTACAGAGTTGCAGTAGTCGTCTTTGCTACTATGTTGCAGGTTTGCAGGCTTCCAGCGCGGTCAGCGGTCGATTCCTTATCAGAAGGTGAAGAGGGAGATGCAGAGGAACTCGGCTGAGCTCATGCATTCGTTATCTAAAGTTTCCCCAGAGACAGAGACCCTAAATAGCCAGAAAAGAGGGTTTGGCTACCTAGGAGAGAGGAAAGGCTACTAACACCTGAAGGAGCCTATCACAAGGAGTCTCTGACGTCACCTGGTGGCACTGGCCACTCAGAGCAGTCCAGTGTGCCAGCAGCACCTCTGTTTCCAAGATGGCAGAGGTCTGGAGCACACTGGAGGAGCTCTGGACACCTCCCAGGGGAGGTGCAGGTCAGGGGAGTGGTCACTCCCCTTTCCTTTGTCCAGTTTCGCGCCAGAGCAGGGGCTAAGGGGTCCCTGAACCGGTGTAGACTGGCTTATGCAGAATTGGGCACCTCTGTGCCCAACAAAGCATTTCCAGAGGCTGGGGGAGGCTACTCCTCCCCTGCCTTCACACCATTTTCCAAAGGGAGAGGGTGTCACACCCTCTCTCAGAGGAAGTTCTTTGTTCTGCCATCCTGGGCCAGGCCTGGCTGGACCCCAGGAGGGCAGATGCCTGTCTGAGGGGTTGGCAGCAGCAGCAGCTGCAGAGAAACCCCAGGAAGGGCAGTCTGGCAGTACCAGGGTCTGTGCTACAGACCACTGGGATTATGGAATTGTACCAACAATGCCAGGATGGCATAGAGGGGGCAATTCCATGATCATAGACATGTTACATGGCCATATTCGGAGTTACCATGGTGAAGCTACATATAGGTAGTGACCTATATGTAGTGCACGCGTGTAATGGTGTCCCCGTACTCACAAAGTTCAGTGAATTGGCTCTGAACAATGTGGGGGCACCTTGGCTAGTGCCAGGGTGCCCTCACACTAAGTAACTTTGCACCTAACCTTTACCAGGTAAAGGTTAGACATATAGGTGACTTATAAGTTACTTAAGTGCAGTGTAAAATGGCTGTGAAATAACGTGGACGTTATTTCACTCAGGCTGCAGTGGCAGGCCTGTGTAAGAATTGTCAGAGCTCCCTATGGGTGGCAAAAGAAATGCTGCAGCCCATAGGGATCTCCTGGAACCCCAATACCCTGGGTACCTCAGTACCATATACTAGGGGATTATAAGGGTGTTCCAGTAAGCCAATGTAAATTGGTAAAAATGGTCACTAGCCTGTCAGTGACAATTTGGAAAGAAATGAGAGAGCATAACCACTGAGGTTCTGATTAGCAGAGCCTCAGTGAGACAGTTAGTCACTACACAGGTAACACATACAGGCACACTTATGAGCACTGGGGCCCTGGGTTACCAGGGTCCCAGTGACACATACAACTAAAACAACATATATACAGTGAAAAATGGGGGTAACATGCCAGGCAAGATGGTACTTTCCTACAACTACCTACTATCCCTCCCTCTACAGTGGATTCTAATTCTGAGGAAGAAGAATTTCCACCCTGTGCAGAACCTACACCAGAGGAGCTGGAAGCAGACACTGCTGAGCTTTTGGGTGAAGGGGGGGCTGCCAGGGAGGAACTGAGTGTGGCACAGCATACCTGTCCCACACTAGAGGGTGTAAGGCAGCAAGCTGTCAAACAAGCAAATGGGGATGTCAGTGACTCTCACAGAGTTTACTGGGAGGACAACCTCTTGTACACTGAAGCAAGGGATTCAAAACCTGGAGCTGCCAGAAGATTGGTGATTCCTCAGGAGTACAGAAAGTTCCTCCTAAGTCTAGCCCACGACATTCCCTTAGCTGGACATTTGGGGCAAATGAAAACTTGGGACAGGCCTGTTCCCTTGTTTCATTGGCTTAGAATGTCAGAGGACACAAAAGAATTGTGTAAGTCCTGTGAAACCTGTCAAGCCAGTGGCAAAACAGGTAGCACTCCAAAGGCACCCCTTATTCCACTGCCTGTGGTTGGGGTTCCCTTTGAAAGGGTAGGGGTTGACATAGTTGGCCACCTTGACCCTCCTACTGCTTCAGGCAATAGGTTTATCTTGGTGGTAGTGGACCAAGCCACCAGATATCCTGAAGCAATTCCTCTAAGGACCACTACAGCTCCTGCAGTGGCAAATGCCCTCCTGGGAATCTTTTCCAGGGTGGGCTTCCCAAAAGAGGTGGTATCAGACAGGGGAAGCAATTTCATGTCTGCTTACTTAAAGGCCACGTGGAAGGAATGTGGTGTGACATACAAGTTCACCACACCCTATCATCCACAAACAAATGGACTGGTGGAAAGATTTAACAAAACTCTCAAAGGCACGATTATGGGACTCCCTGAAAAACTCCGCAGGAGATGGGATATCCTTTTACCATGCCTCCTTTTTGCTTACAGGGAGGTACCCCAGAAAGGAGTGGGGTTCAGCCCCATTGAACTCCTATTTGGACACCCTGTGAGAGGTCCTCTAACACTTGTTAAGGAGGGTTGGGAACAACCTTTCAAAGCTCCAAAGCAAGACACAGTGGACTATGTACTTGGCCTAAGATCTAGGATGGCTGAGTACATGAAAAAGGCCAGTAAAAACCTTCAGGCCAGCCAAGAGCTCCAGAAGCAATGGCATGACCTGAAGGCTGTTTTGGTTCAGTACCAACCAGGGCAGAAAGTGTGGGTCTTGGAGCCTGTGGCCCCAAGAGCACTCCAAGACAAATCAAGTGGACCCCACATAATAGTTGAGAAAAAGGGTGAAGTCACCTACTGTGAGAAAGTAGCCTCTTTCTAGCCTTGTTACCCCCACTTTTGGCCTGTTTGTGAGTGTATGTCAGGGTGTTTTCACTGTCTCACTGGGATCCTGCTAGCCAGGGCCCAGTGCTCATAGTGAAAACCCTATGTTTTCAGTATGTTTGTTATGTGTCACTGGGACCCTGCTAGTCAGGACCCCAGTGCTCATAAGTTTGTGGCCTATATGTATGTGTTCCCTGTGTGGTGCCTAACTGTCTCACTGAGGCTCTGCTAACCAGAACCTCAGTGGTTATGCTCTCTCATTTCTTTCAAATTGTCACTAACAGGCTAGTGACCAATTTTACCAATTTACATTGGCTTACTGGAACACCCTTATAATTCCCTAGTATATGGTACTGAGGTACCCAGGGTATTGGGGTTCCAGGAGATCCCTATGGGCTGCAGCATTTCTTTTGCCACCCATAGGGAGCTCTGACAATTCTTACACAGGCCTGCCACTGCAGCCTGAGTGAAATAACGTCCACGTTATTTCACAGCCATTTTACACTGCACTTAAGTAACTTATAAGTCACCTATATGTCTAACCTTTACCTGGTAAAGGTTAGGTGCAAAGTTACTTAGTGTGAGGGCACCCTGGCACTAGCCAAGGTGCCCCCACATTGTTCAGAGCCAATTCCCTGAACTTTGTGAGTGCGGGGACACCATTACACGCGTGCACTACATATAGGTCACTACCTATATGTAGCTTCACAATGGTAACTCCGAATATGGCCATGTAACATGTCTATGATCATGGAATTGCCCCCTCTATGCCATCCTGGCATAGTTGGCACAATCCCATGATCCCAGTGGTCTGTAGCACAGACCCTGGTACTGCCAAACTGCCCTTCCTGGGGTTTCACTGCAGCTGCTGCTGCTGCCAACCCCTCAGACAGGCATCTGCCCTCCTGGGGTCCAGCCAGGCCTGGCCCAGGATGGCAGAACAAAGAACTTCCTCTGAGAGAGGGTGTGACACCCTCTCCCTTTGGAAAATGGTGTGAAGGCAGGGGAGGAGTAGCCTCCCCCAGCCTCTGGAAATGCTTTGTTGGGCACAGAGGTGCCCAATTCTGCATAAGCCAGTCCACACCGGTTCAGGGGACCCCTTAGCCCTGCTCTGGCGCGAAACTGGACAAAGGAAAGGGAAGTGACCACTCCCCTGACCTGCACCTCCCCTGGGAGGTGTCCAGAGCTCCTCCAGTGTGCTCCAGACCTCTGCCATCTTGGAAACAGAGGTGCTGCTGGCACACTGGACTGCTCTGAGTGGCCAGTGCCACCAGGTGACGTCAGAGACTCCTTCTGATAGGCTCCTTCAGGTGTTGCTAGCCTATCCTCTCTCCTAGGTAGCCAAACCCTCTTTTCTGGCTATTTAGGGTCTCTGTCTCTGGGGAAACTTTAGATAACGAATGCATGAGCTCAGCCGAGTTCTTCTGCATCTCTCTCTTCACCTTCTGATAAGGAATCGACTGCTGACCGCGCTGGAAGCCTGCAAACCTGCAACATAGTAGCAAAGACGACTACTGCAACTCTGTAACGCTGATCCTGCCGCCTTCTCGACTGTTTTCCTGCTTGTGCATGCTGTGGGGGTAGCCTGCCTCCTCTCTGCACCAGAAGCTCCGAAGAAATCTCCCGTGGGTCGACGGAATCTTCCCCCTGCAACCGCAGGCACCAAAAAGCTGCATTACCGGTCCCTTGGGTCTCCTCTCAGCACGACGAGCGAGGTCCCTCGAATCCAGCGACTCTATCCAAGTGACCCCCACAGTCCAGTGACTCTTCAGTCCAAGTTTGGTGGAGGTAAGTCCTTGTCTCACCTCGCTGGGCTGCATTGCTGGGAACCGCGACTTTTGCAGCTACTCCGGCCCCTGTGCACTTCCGGCGGAAATCCTTTGTGCACAGCCAAGCCTGGGTCCACTGCACTCTAACCTGCATTGCACGACTTTCTAAGTTGGTCTCCGGCGACGTGGGACTCCTTTGTGCAACTTCGGCGAGCACCGTTTCATGCATCCTCGTAGTGCCTGTTTCTGGCACTTTTCCGGGTGCTACCTGCTTCAGAGAGGGCTCCTTGTCTTGCTCGACGTCCCCTCTCTCTGCTGGTCCAATTTGCGACCTCCTGGTCCCTCCTGGGCCTCAGCAGCGTCCAAAAACGCTAACCGCACGATTTGCAGCTAGCAAGGCTTGTTGGCGTTCTTTCGGCAGGAAAACACTTCTGCACGACTCTCCACGGCGAGAGGGATCCGTACACCAAAGGGGAAGTCTCTAGCCCTTTTCGTTCCTGCAGAAACCTCAGCTTCTTCTGTCCAGTAGAAGCTTCTTTGCATCCACAGCTGGCATTTCCTGGGCATATGCCCATCTCCGACTTGCTTGTGACTTTTGGACTTGGTCCCCTTGTTCCACATGTACCCTAGATTGGAAATCCACCGTTGTTGCATTGTTGGTTTGTGTCTTTCCTGCATTATTCCTCTAACACGACTTCTTTGTCCTTAGGGGAACTTTAGTGCACTTTGCACTCACTTTTCAGGGTCTTGGGGAGGGTTATTTTTCTAACTCTCACTATTTTCTAATAGTCCCAGCGACCCTCTACAAGGTCACATAGGTTTGGGGTCCATTCGTGGTTTGCATTCCACTTTTGGAGTATATGGTTTGTGTTGCCCCTATCCCTATGTTTCCCCATTGCATCCTATTGTAACTATACATTGTTTGCACTGTTTTCTAAGACTATACTGCATATTTTTGCTATTGTGTATATATATCTTGTGTATATTTCCTATCCTCTCACTGAGGGTACACTCTAAGATACTTTGGCATATTGTCATAGAAATAAAGTACCTTTATTTTTAGTATAACTGTGTATTGTGTTTTCTTGTGATATTGTGCATATGACACTAAGTGGTACTGTAGTAGCTTCACACGTCTCCTAGTTCAGCCTAAGCTGCTCTGCTAATCTACCATTATCTATCAGCCTAAGCTGCTAGACACCCTATACACTAATAAGGGATAACTGGGCCTGGTGCAAGGTGCAAGTACCCCTTGGTACTCACTACAAGCCAGTCCAGCCTCCTACACCTACTTAGTTGACTTAGGCACTGCCAGGAGTCCCCTTAGGGTGCTCCATGTCAATCGCCTGAAACCCTACTATGACAGGGCTGATCTCACCCTGCTCATGGCAACTGATGAGGGACAGGAAGAAGAGAGTGACCCTCTCCCTGATCTCTTCTCTTCCACAGAACAAGATGCTCTAGTGGAAGGTGTAGTACTGGCAGATTGTCTTACTGCTGAGCAGAAAGACCACTGCATAAATCTCCTGGGTCAGTTTTCTGAACTCTTCTCTACTGTGCCAGGTACCACTTCTTGGTGTGAGCACACTATAGAAACTGGAGACAGCTTGCCTGTCAAAAGTAAGATCTATAGGCAGCCTGACCATGTCAGAGACTGCATAAAGCAAGAGGTGCAGAAAATGTTAGAACTAGGAGTGGTTGAGCACTCTGAAAGTCCATGGGCTTCTCCTGTGGTACTTGTACCAAAACTTCATTCCAAAGATGGAAAGAAGGAAATGTGGTTTTGTGTAGACTACAGAGGTCTCAACCAGGTAACCAAAACTGGTGATGACCCTATACCCAGGGCAGATGAGCTCATAGATACACTGGCATCTGCCAAGTATCTAAGCACTTCTGATTAGACTGCAGGGTATTGGCAGATCAAATTATCAGAAGATGCAAAAGCAAAAACTGCATTTTCAACCATTGGAGGCCATTACCAATTCACGGTAATGCCTTTTGGATTGAAAAATGCACCTGCCACTTTTCAAAGGTTGGTGAATACAGTCCTGCAAGGGCTGGAAGCTTATAGTGCAGCATATCTAGATGATATAGCTGTCTTTAGCTCCAGCTGGGATGATCACATGGTCCCCCTATAGAAAGTTTTAGAGGCCCTGCAAAAGGCAGGCCTCACTATCAAGGCTTCAAAGTGCCAGACAGGGCAGGGGAAGGTGGTTTATCTGGGACACCTGGTAGGTGGAGAACAGATTGCACCACTTCAGGGGAAAATCCAAACTATTATAGATTGGGTTCCCCCTACTACCCAGACTCAGGTGAGAGCCTTTTTAGGCCTCACTGGGTACTATAGGAGGTTCATAAAGAACTATGGCCCCATTGCAGCCCCTCTTAATGACCTCACATCTATAAAAAATGCCTAAGAAGGTATTATGGACAGCAAACTGTCAGAAAGCTTTTGAGGAGCTGAAGCAGGCCATGTGCTCTGCACCAGTCCTGAAAAGCCCCTGTTACTCCAAGAAATTAATTGTCCAAACTGATGCATCTGAATTAGGGGTAGGGGCAGTCTTATCACAACTTAATTCTGAGGGCCAGGATCAACCTGTTACTTTTATCAGCAGGAGGTTGACACCTAGAGAAAAGCGTTGGTCTGCCATAGAGAGGGAGGCCTTTGCTGTGGTCTGGGCCCTGAAGAAGTTGAGGCCATACCTGTTTGGCACTCACTTCATTGTTCAGACAGACCACAAACCTCTACTTTGGCTAAAACAAATGAAAGGTGAAAATCCTAAATTGTTGAGGTGGTCCATATCCCTACAGGGAATGGACTATACAGTGGAACATAGACCTGGGAGTACCCACTCCAATGCAGATGGACTCTCCAGATATTTCCACTTAGACAATGAAGACCCATCAGGTAATGACTAGTCTTATTGTCCTTCGTTTTGGGGGGGGGGGGTTGTGTAGGAAAGTACCATCTTGCCTGGCATGTTACCCCCATTTTTCACTGTATATATGTTGTTTTAGTTGTATGTGTCAATGGGACCCTGCCAGCCAGGTGTGAGAAAGTAGCCTCTTTCTAGCCTTGTTACCCCCACGTTTGGCCTGTTTGTGAGTGTATGTCAGGGTATTTTCACTGTCTCAGTGGGATCCTGCTAGCCAGGGCCCAGTGCTTATAGTGAAAACCCTATGTTTTCAGTATGTTTGTTATGTGTCACTGGGACCCTGCTAGCCAGGACCCCAGTGCTCATAAGGTTGTGGCCTATATGTATGTGTTACCTGTGTAGTGACTAACTGTCTCACTGAGGCTCTGCTAACCAGAACCTCAGTGGTTATGCTCTCTCATTTCTTTCAAATTGTCACTAACAGGCTAGTGACCAATTTTACCAATTTACATTGGCTTACTGGAACACCCTTATAATTCCCTAGTATATGGTACTGAGGTACCCAGGGTATTGGGGTTCCAGGAGATCCCTATGGGCTGCAGCATTTCTTTTGCCACCCATAGGGAGCTCTGACAATTCTTACACAGGCCTGCTACTGCAGCCTGAGTGAAATAACGTCCACGTTATTTCACAGCCATTTTACACTGCACTTAAGTAACTTATAAGTCACCTATATGTCTAACCTTTACCTGGTAAAGGTTAGGTGCAAAGTTACTTAGTGTGAGGGCACCCTGACACTAGCCAAGGTGCCCCCACATTGTTCAGGGCCAATTCCCCGGACTTTGTGAGTGCGGGGACACCATTACACGCGTGCACTACATATAGGTCACTACCTATATGTAGCTTCACAATGGTAACTCCGAATATGGCCATGTAACATGTCTATGATCATGGAATTGCCCCCTCTATGCCATCCTGGCATAGTTGGCACAATCCCATGATCCCAGTGATCTGTAGCATAGACCCTGGTACTGCCAAACTGCCTTTCCTGGGGTTTCACTGCAGCTGCTGCTGCTGCCAACCCCTCAGACAGGTTTCTGCCCTCCTGGGGTCAAGCCAGGCTTGTCCCAGGATGGCAGAACAAAGGACTTCCTCTGAGAGGGGGGGTTACACCCTCTCCCTTTGGAAAATGGAGTGAAGGCAGGGGAGGAGTAGCCTCCCCCAGCCTCTGGAAATGCTTTCTTGTGCACAGATGTGCCCAATTCTGCATAAGCCAGTCTACACTGGTTCAGGGGAACCCTTAGCCCTGCTCTGGCGTGAAACTGGACAATGGAAAGGGGAGTGACCACTCCCCTGACCTGTACCTCCCCTGGGAGGTGCCCAGAACTCCTCCAGTGTGCTCCAGACCTCTGCCATCTTGGAAACAGAGGTGCTGCTGGCACACTGGACTGCTCTGAGTGGCCAGTGCCACCAGGTGACGTCAGAGACTCCTTCTGATAGGCTCCTTCAGGTGTTGCTAGCCTATCCTCTCTCCTAGGTAGCCAAACCCTCTTTTCTGGCTATTTAGGGTCTCTGTCTCAGGGGAAACTTTAGATAACGAATGCAAGAGCTCATCCGAGTTCCTCTGCATCTCTCTCTTCACCTTCTGCCAAGGAATCGACTGCTGACCGTGCTGGGAGCCTGCAAAACTGCAACATAGTAGCAAAGACGACTACTGCAACTCTGTAACGCTGATCCTGCCGCCTTCTCGACTGTTTTCCTGGTGGTGCATGCTGTGGGGGTAGTCTGCCTCTTCTTTCCACTAGAAGGTCCGAAGAAATCTCCCGTGGGTCGACGGAATCTTCCCCCTGCAACCACAGTCACCAAATAGCTGCATTACCGGTCCCTTGGGTCTCCTCTCAGCACGACGAGCGAGGTCCCTCGAATCCAGCAACTGTGTCCAAGTGACCCCCACAGTCCAGTGACTCTTCAGTCCAAGTATGGTGGAGGTAAGTCCTTGCCTCCCCACGCTAGACTGCATTGCTGGGAACTGCGACTTTTACAGCTACTCCGGCCTCCGTGCACTTCCGGCGGAAATCCTTTGTGCACATTCCAGCCTGGGTCCACGGCACTCTAACCTGCATTGCACGACCTCCTAAGTTGTTCTCCGGCGACGTAGGAATTCTTTGTGCGACTTCGGGTGAGCACCGTTTCACGCATCCTTGTAGTTCCTGTTTCTGGCACTTCTCCGGGTGCTACCTGCTGCTGAGAGGGCTCTTTATCTTGCTCGACATCCTCTCTCTCTCCTGACGCAATTTGCGACATCCTGGTCCTTCTTGGGCCACAGCAGCATCCAAAAACCCTTACTGCACGATTTGCAGCTAGCAAGGCTTGTTGGCGGTCTTTCGGCAAGAAATCACTTCTGCACGACTCTCCAAGTCAAGAGGGATTCGTCCACCAAAGGGGAAGTCTCTAGCCCTTTTCGTTCCTGCAGAAACCTCAGCTTCTTCTGTCCAGTAGAAGCTTCTTTGCACCCACAGCTGGCATTTCCTGGGCATCTGCCCATCTCCGACTTGCTTGTGACTTTTGGACTTGGTCCCCTTGTTCCACAGGTACCCTAGATTGGAAATCCATCGTTGTTGCATTGTTGGTTTGTGTCTTTCCTGCATTATTCCTCTATCACGACTTCTTTGTCCTTGGGGGAACTTTAGTGCACTTTGCACTCACTTTTCAGGGTCTTGGGGTGAGCTATTTTTCTAACCCTCACTATTTTCTAATAGTCCCAGCGACCCTCTACAAGGTCACATAGGTTTGGGGTCCATTCGTGGTTCGCATTCCACTTTTGGAGTATATGGTTTGTGTTGCCCCTATCCCTATGTGTCCCCATTGCATCCTATTGTAACTATACATTGTTTGCACTGTTTTCTAAGACTATTACTGCATATTTTGGTATTGTGTATATATATCTTGTGTATATTTCCTATCCTCTCACTGAGGGTACACTCTGAGATACTTTGGCATATTGTCATTAAAAAAAAGTACCTTTATTTTTAGTATAACTGTGTATTGTGTTTTCTTATGATATTGTGCATATGACACTAAGTGGTACTGTATGAGCTTCACTCGTCTCCTAGTTCAGCCTAAGCTGCTCTGCTAAGCTACCATTATCTATCAGCCTATGCTGCTAGACACCCTATACACTAATAAGGGATAACTGGGCCTGGTGCAAGGTGCAAGGTGCAAGTACCCCTTGGTACTCAGTACAAGCCAGTCCAGCCTCCTACACCAGGGCCCCAGTGTAGGAGGCTTGACTGGCTTGTAGTGAGTACAGTTAGTCATAACACAAGTAACACATTCAGGCACACTTATGAGCACTGGGGCCCTGACTAGCAGGGTCCCAGTGACACATACAACTAAAACAACATATATACAGTGAAAAATGGGGGTAACATGCCAGGCAAGATGGTACTTTCCTACACAACCCCCCCTCCAAACGAAGGACAATAAGACTAGTCATTCCCTGATGGGTCTTCATTGTCTAAGTGGAAATATCTGGAGAGTCCATCTGTATTGGAGTGGCTACTCCCAGGTCTATGTTCCACTGTATAGTCCATTCCCTGTAGGGATATGGGCCACCTCAACAATTTAGGATTTTCACCTTTCATTTGTTTTAGCCAAAGTAGAGGTTTGTGGTCTGTCTGAACAATGAAGTGAGTGCCAAACAGGTATGGCCTCAACTTCTTCAGTGCCCAGACCACAGCAAAGGCCTCCCTCTCAATGGCAGACCAACACTTTTCTCTAGGGGTCAACCTCCTACTAATAAAAGCAACAGGTTGATCCTGGCCCTCAGAATTAAGTTGTGATAGGACTGCCTGTAGGAAAGTACCATCTTGCCTGGCATGTTACCCCCATTTTTCACTGTATATATGTTGTTTAGTTGTATGTGTCACAGGGACCCTGCCAGCCAGGGCCCCAGTGCTCATAAGTGTGCCTGAATGTGTTACCTGTGTAGTGACTAACTGTCTCACTGAGGCTCTGCTAATCAGAACCTCAGTGGTTATGCTCTCTCATTTCTTTCAAATTGTTACGAACAGGCTAGTGACCAATTTTACCAATTTACATTGGCTTACTGGAACACCCTTATAATTCACTAGTATATGGTACTGAGGTACCCAGGGTATTGGGGTTCCAGGAGATCCCTATGGGCTGCAGCATTTCTTTTGCCACCCATAGGGAGCTCTGACAATTCTTACACAGGCCTGCTACTGCAGCCTGAGTGAAATAATGTCCACGTTATTTCACAGCCATTTTACACTGCACTTAAGTAACTTATAAGTCACCTATATGTCTAACCTTTACCTGGTAAAGGTTAGGTGCAAAGTTACCTACTGTGAGGGCACCTTGGCACTAGCCAAGGTTCCCCCACATTGTTCAGGCCAATTCCCCGGACTTTGTGAGTGCGGGGACACCATTACACGCGTGCACTACATATAGGTCACTACCTATATGTAGCTTCACAATGGTAACTCCGAATATGGCCATGTAACATGTCTATGATCATGGAATTGCCTCCTCTATACCATCCTGGCATAGTTGGCACAATCCCATGATCTCAGTGGTCTGTAGCACAGACCCTGGTACTGTCAAACTGCCTTTGCCGGGGTTTCACTGCAGCTGCTGCTGCTGCCAACCCCTCAGACAGGCTTCTGCCCTCCTGGGGTCCAGCCAGGCCTGGCCCAGGATGGCAGAACAAAGGACTTCCTCTGAGAGAGGGTGTTACACCCTCTCCCTTTGGAAAATGGTGTGAAGGCAGGGGAGGAGTAGCCTCCCCCAGCCTCTGGAAATGCTTTCATGGGCACACATGGTGCCCATTTCTGCATAAGCCAGTCTACACCGGTTCAGGGACCCCTGAGCCCTGCTCTGGTGCGAAACTGGACAAAGGAAAGGGGAGTGACCACTCCCCTGACCTGTACCTCCCCTGGGCGGTGCCAAGAGCTCCTCCAGTGTGCTCCAGACCTCTGCCATCTTGGAAACAGAGGTGCTGCTGGCATACTGGACTGCTCTGAGTGGCCAGTGCCATCAGGTGACATCAGAGACTCCTTCTGATAGGCTCCTTCAGGTGTTGCTAGCCTATCCTCTCTCCTAGGTAGCCAAACCCTCTTCTCTGTCTCTTGGGATTCCTTAGATAACGAATGCAAGAGCTCATCCGAGTTCCTCTGCATCTCTCTCTTCACCTTCTGCCAAGGAATCGACTGCTGACCGCGCTGGAAGCCTGCAAAACTGCAACAAAGTAGCAAAGACGACTACTGCAACTCTGTAACGCTGATCCTGCCGCCTTCTCGACTGCTTTCCTGGTGGTGCATGCTGTGGGGGTAGTCTGCCTCCTCTCTGCACTAGAAGCTCTGAAGAAATCTCCAGTGGGTCGACGGAATCGTCCCCCTGCAAACGCAGGCCCCAAAGAACTGCATCACCGGTCCCCTGGGTCTCCTCTCAGCACGACAAGCGAGGTCCCTTGAATACAGCAACTGTGTCCAAGTGACTCCCACAGTCCAGTGACTCTTCAGTCCAAGTTTGGTGGAGGTAAGTCCTTGCCTCCCCACGCCGGACTGCATTGCTGGGAACCGCGACTTTTGCAGCTACTCCGGCCTCCGTGCACTTCCGGCGGAAATCCTTTGTGCACAGTCCATCCTGGGTCCACGGCACTCTAACCTGCATTGCACGACCTCCTAAGTTGTTCTCCAGCGACGTGGGACTCCTTTGTGCGACTTCGGGTGAGCACCGCTTCACGCATCCTCGTAGTGCCTGTTTCTGGCACTTCTGCGGGTGCTGCCTGCTGCTGAGAGGGCTCTTTGTCTTGCTCTACGCCCCCTCTGTCCCCTGACGCAATTGGCGACATCCTGGTCCCTCCTGGGCCACAGCAGCATCCAAAAACCTTTACTGCATGATTTGCAGCTAGCAAGGCTTGTTGGCTGTCTTTCGGCGGGAAAACACTCCTGCACAACTCTCCACAGCGTGAGGGATCCGTCCTCCAAAGGGGAAGTCTCTATCCCTTGTGGTTCCTGCAGAAACCTAAGCTTCTACTGTCCTGTAGCAGCTTCTTTCCACCCACAGCTGGCATTTCCTGGGCATCTGCCCATCTCCGACTTGCTTGTGACTTTTGGACTTGGTCCCCTTGTTCCACAGGTACCCTCGACTGGAAATCCCTCATTGTTGCATTGCTGGTTTGTGTCTTTCCTGCAGAATTCCCCTATTACGACTTCTTTGTCCTTAGGGGAACTTTAGTGCACTTTGCACTCACTTTTCAGGGTCTTCGGGTAGGCTATTTTTCTAACCCTCACTATTTTCCAATAGTCCCAGCGATCCTCTACAAGGTCACATAGGTTTGGGGTCCATTTGTGGTTCGCATTCCACTTTTGGAGTAAATGGTTTGTGTTGCCCCTATCCCTATGTGTCCCCATTGCATCCTATTGTAACTATACATTGTTTGCACTGTTTTCTAATACTATTACTGCATATTTTGGTATTGTGTACTTATATCTTGTGTATATTTGCTATCCTCATACTGAGGGTACTCACTGAAATACTTTTGCCATATTGTCATAAAAATAAAGTACCTTTATTTTTAGTATATCTGTGTATTGTGTTTTCTTATGATATTGTGCATATGAAACCAGTGGTACTGTAGGAGCTTCACTCGTCTCCTAGTTCAGCGTAAGCTGCTCTGCTAAGCTACCATTACCTATCAGCCTATGCTGCTAGACACCCTATACACTAATAAGGGATAACTGGGCATGGTGCATGTAGGAGGCTGGACTGGCTTGTAGTGAGTACCAAGGGGTACTTGCACCTTGCACCAGGCCCAGTTATCCCTTATTAGTGTATAGGGTGTCTAGCAGCTTAGGCTGATAGATAATGGTAGCTTAGCAAAGCAGCTCAGGCTGAACTAGGAGACGTGTGAAGCTACTACAGTACCACTTAGTGTCATATGCACAATATCATAAGAAAACACAATACACAGTTATACTAAAAATAAAGGTACTTTATTTTTATGACAATATGCCAAAGTATCTTAGAGTGTACCCTCAGTGAGAGGATAGGAAATATACACAAGATATATATACACAATAGCAAAAATATGCAGTATAGTCTTAGAAAACAGTGCAAACAATGTATAGTTACAATAGGATGCAATGGGGAAACATAGGGATAGGGGCAACACAAACCATATACTCCAGAAGTGGAATGCGAACCACGAATGGACCCCAAACCTATGTGACCTTGTAGAGGGTCGCTGGGACTATTAGAAAATAGTGAGAGTTAGCAAAATAACCCACCCCAAGACCCTGAAAAGTGAGTGCAAAGTGCACCAAAGTTCCCCTAAGGACAAAATAGTCGTGTTAGAGGGAGAATGCAAGGAAAACACAAATCAGCAATGCAACAACGATGGATTCCTGTCTGAAGGTACCTGTGGAACAAGGGGACCAAGTCCAAAAGTCACAAGCAGCTCGGAGATGGGCAGATGCCCAAGAAATGCCAGCGGTTGGTGCAAAGAAGCTCTTTCTAGGCTGAAGAACTGTGAATACTGCAGGAACGACAAGGGCTAGAGACTTCCCCTTTGGAGGATGGATCCCCCACGCCTTGGAGAGTCGTGCAGAAGTGTTTTCCCGCCGGATGGACGCCAACAAGCCTTGCTACACGCAAATCGTGCGTTTGGCGTTTTTGGACGCTGCTGGGGCCCAGGAGGGACCAGAAGGTCGCAAATTGGACCTGCAGAGAGAGGGGACGTCGAGCAAGACAAAGAGCCCTCACTGAAGCAGGTAGCACCCGGAGAAGTGCCAGAAACAGGCACTACGAGGATGCGTGAAACGGTGCTCGCCGAAGTTGCACAAAGGAGTCCCACGTCGCCGGAGACCAACTTAGAAAGTCGTGCAATGCAGGTTAGAGTGCCGTGGACCCAGGCTTGGCTGTGCACACAGGATTTCCGCCGGAAGTGCACAGGGGCCGGAGAAGCTTGCAAAGTCGCGGTTCCCAGCAATGCAGCCCAGCGAGGTGAGGCAAGGACTTACCTCCACCAAACTTGGGCTGAAGAGTCACTGGACTGTGGGGGTCACTTGGACGGTGTCGCTGGATTCGAGGGACCTCGCTCGTCGTGCTGAGAGGAGACCCAAGGGACCGGAGATGCAGCTTTTTGGTGCCTGCGGTTGCAGGGGGACGATTCCGTCGACCCACGGGAGATTTCTTCGGAGCTTCTGGTGCAGAGAGGAGGCAGACTACCCCCACAGCATGCACAAGCAGGAAAACAGTCGAGAAGGCGGCAGGATCAGCGTTACAGAGTTGCAGTAGTCGTCTTTGCTACTATGTTGCAGGTTTGCAGGCTTCCAGCGCGGTCAGCGGTCGATTCCTTATCAGAAGGTGAAGAGGGAGATGCAGAGGAACTCGGCTGAGCTCATGCATTCGTTATCTAAAGTTTCCCCAGAGACAGAGACCCTAAATAGCCAGAAAAGAGGGTTTGGCTACCTAGGAGAGAGGAAAGGCTACTAACACCTGAAGGAGCCTATCAGCAGGAGTCTCTGACGTCACCTGGTGGCACTGGCCACTCAGAGCAGTCCAGTGTGCCAGCAGCACCTCTGTTTCCAAGATGGCAGAGGTCTGGAGCACACTGGAGGAGCTCTGGACACCTCCCAGGGGAGGTGCAGGTCAGGGGAGTGGTCACTCCCCTTTCCTTTGTCCAGTTTCGCGCCAGAGCAGGGGCTAAGGGGTCCCTGAACCGGTGTAGACTGGCTTATGCAGAATTGGGCACCTCTGTGCCCAACAAAGCATTTCCAGAGGCTGGGGGAGGCTACTCCTCCCCTGCCTTCACACCATTTTCCAAAGGGAGAGGGTGTTACACCCTCTCTCAGAGGAAGTTCTTTGTTCTGCCATCCTGGGCCAGGCCTGGCTGGACCCCAGGAGGGCAGATGCCTGTCTGAGGGGTTGGCAGCAGCAGCAGCTGCAGAGAAACCCCAGGAAGGGCAGTTTGGCAGTACCAGGGTCTGTGCTACAGACCACTGGGATCATGGAATTGTACCAACAATGCCAGGATGGCATAGAGGGGGCAATTCCATGATCATAGACATGTTACATGGCCATATTCGGAGTTACCATGGTGAAGCTACATATAGGTAGTGACCTATATGTAGTGCACGCGTGTAATGGTGTCCCCGCACTCACAAAGTTCAGTGAATTGGCTCTGAACAATGTGGGGGCACCTTGGCTAGTGCCAGGGTGCCCTCACACTAAGTAACTTTGCACCTAACCTTTACCAGGTAAAGGATAGACATATAGGTGACTTATAAGTTACTTAAGTGCAGTGTAAAATGGCTGTGAAATAACGTGGACGTTATTTCACTCAGGCTGCAGTGGCAGGCCTGTGTAAGAATTGTCAGAGCTCCCTATGGGTGGCAAAAGAAATGCTGCAGCCCATAGGGATCTCCTGGAACCCCAATACCCTGGGTACCTCAGTACCATATACTAGGGGATTATAAGGGTGTTCCAGTAAGCCAATGTAAATTGGTAAAAATGGTCACTAGCCTGTCAGTGACAATTTGGAAAGAAATGAGAGAGCATAACCACTGAGGTTCTGATTAGCAGAGCCTCAGTGAGACAGTTAGTCACTACACAGGTAACACATACAGGCACACTTATGAGCACTGGGGCCCTGGGTTACCAGGGTCCCAGTGACACATACAACTAAAACAACATATATACAGTGAAAAATGGGGGTAACATGCCAGGCAAGATGGTACTTTCCTACACAACCCCCCCCCAAACGAAGGACAATAAGACTAGCCATTACCTGATGAGTCTTCATTGTCTAAGTGGAAATATCTGGAGAGTCCATCTGCATTGGAGTGGCTACTCCCAGGTCTATGTTCCACTGTATAGTCCATTCCCTGTAGGGATATGGACCACCTCAACAATTTAGGATTTTCACCTTTCATTTGTTTTAGCCAAAGTAGAGGTTTGTGGTCTGTCTGAACAATGAAGTGAGTGCCAAACAGGTATGGCCTCAACTTCTTCAGAGCCCAGACCACAGCAAAGGCCTCCCTCTCAATGGCATACCAACGCTTTTCTCTAGGGGTCAACCTTCTACTAATAAAAGCAACAGGTTGATCCTGGCCCTCAGAATTAAGTTGTGATAGGACTGCCCCTACTCCTAATTCAGATGTATCAGTCTGGACATAGAATTTTTTAGAGTAACAAGGGCTTTTCAGGACAGGTGCAGAGCACATGGCCTGCTTCAGCTCCTCAAAAGCTTTCTGACAGTTTGCTGTCCATAATACCTTTTTAGGCATTTTCTTGGATGTGAGGTCATTAAGAGGGGCTGCAATGGAGCCATAGTTCTTAATGAACCTCCTGTAATACCCAGTGAGGCCTAGGAAGGCTCTCACCTGAGTCTGAGTGGTAGGGGGAATCCAATCAATAATAGTTTGGATTTTCCCCTGAAGTGGTGCAATCTGTTCCCCACCAACAAGGTGTCCCAGATAAACCACCTTACCCTGCCCTATCTGGCACTTTGAAGCCTTGATAGTGAGGCCTGCCTTTTGCAGGGCCTCCAAAACTTTCCAAAGGTGGACCAGGTGATCATCCCAGCTGGAGCTAAAGACAGCTATATCATCCAAATATGCTGCACTGAAAGCTTCCAGCCCTTGCAGGACTGTGTTCACCAACCTCTGAAAAGTGGCAGGTGCATTTTTCAAACCAAAAGGCATTACAGTAAACTGGTAATGTCCTCCAATGGTAGAAAATGCAGTCTTAGGTTTAGCATCTTCTGACATTTTGATCTGCCAATACCCTGCAGTCAAATCAAAAGTGCTTAGATACTTGGCAGATGCCAGTGTATCTATTAGCTCATCTGCCCTGGGTATAGGGTGAGCATCTGTTTTGGTTACCAAGTTGAGACCTCTATAGTCTACACAAAACCTCATTTCCTTCTTTCCATCTTTAGAATTTGGTTTTGGTACCAGTACCACAGGAGAAGCCCATGGACTGTCAGAGTGCTCAACCACTCCTAGTTCCAACATCTTCTGAACTTCTTGCTTTATGCAGTCCCTGACATGGTCAGGCTGCCTATAGATCTTACTTTTGACAGGTAAACTGTCTCCAGTATCTATAGTGTGCTCACACCAAGAAGTGGTGCCTGGCACAATGGAGAAGAGTTCTGAAAATTGTCCTAGGAGATTTATGCAATTATCTTTCTGCTCAGCAGTAAGACAATCAGCCAAAACTACCCCTTCCACAAGAGCATCTTGTTCTGTGGAAGAGAAGAGATCAGGTAGAGGATCACTGTCTTCTTCCTGTCCCTCATCTGTTGCCATGAGCAGGGTGAGATCAGCCCTGTCATAGTAGGGTTTCAGGCGGTTGACATGGAGCACCCTAAGGGGACTCCTGGCAGTGCCTAAGTCAACCAAGTAGGTGACTTCACCCTTCTTTTCAACAATTGTGTGTGGACCACTCCATTTATCTTGGAGTGCTCTTGGGGCCACAGGCTCCAAGACCCACACTTTCTGCCCTGGTTGGTACTGAACCAAAACAGCCTTCTGATCATGCCATTGCTTCTGGAGCTCTTGGCTGGCCTGAAGGTTTTTACTGGCCTTTTTCATGTACTCAGCCATCCTTGATCTGAGGCCAAGTACATAATCCACAATATCCTGCTTAGGAGCTTTTAAAGGTTGTTCCCAACCCTCCTTTACAAGTGTGAGTGGACCCCTAACAGGGTGTCCAAAAAGAAGTTCAAAGGGGCTGAAGCCCACTCCTTTCTGGGGTACCTCCCTGTAGGCAAAAAGGAGGCATGGTAGAAGGATATCCCATCTCCTGCGGAGTTTTTCAGGGAGTCCCATAATCATGCCTTTGAGAGTTTTATTAAATCTCTCCACCAGTCCATTTGTTTGTGGATGATAGGGTGTTGTGAACTTGTAAGTTACACCACACTCCTTCCACATGGCCTTTAAGTATGCAGACATGAAATTGCTTCCTCTGTCTGATACTACTTCCTTTGGGAAGCCCACCCTGGAAAATATTCCCAGGAGGGCCTTTGCCACTGCAGGAGCTGTAGTGGTCCTTAAAGGAATTGCTTCAGGATACCTTGTGGCATGGTCCACTACCACTAAGATAAACCTATTGCCTGAAGCAGTAGGAGGGTCAAGGGGGCCAACTATGTCAACCCCTACCCTTTCAAAGGGAACCCCAACCACAGGCAGTGGGATAAGGGGTGCCTTTGGAGTGCCACCTGTCTTGCCACTGGCTTGACAGGTTTCACAGGACTTACAAAATTCTTTTGTGTCCTCAGACATCCTAGGCCAATGAAACAGTGGTACCAATCTGTCCCAAGTTTTCATTTGACCCAGGTGCCCAGCTAAGGGAATGTCATGTGCCAGTGTTAGGAGGAACTTTCTGTACTCCTGAGGAATCACTAATCTCCTGGCAGCTCCAGGTTTAGGATCCCTTTGCTCAGTGTACAAGAGGTTGTCCTCCCAGTAAACTCTGTGTGAGTCACTGACATCCCCATTAGCCTGTTTGACAGCTTGCTGTCTGAGACCCTCTAATGTGGGACAGGTTTGCTGTGCCACACTCAGCTCCTCTCTGGCAGGCCCCCCTTCACCCAAAAGCTCAGCAGTGTCTGCTTCCAGCTCCTCTGGTGTAGGTTCTGCACAGGGAGGGAATTCTTCTTCCTCAGAAGTAGAATCCACTGTAGAGGGAGGGATAGTAGGAAGTGGTTTGCTTCTACTAGCCCTAGCTTTAGGGAGCACTTGGTCCATTGTTCCAGGATCCACGCTTCCCTGTCCTTTTTGCTTTTTGGCCTGAGCCCTTGTCAAAGCAAAAATATGCCCTGGGATGCCCAGCATTGCTGCATGGGCCTCCAACTCCACATCTGACCAAGCTGATGTCTCCAAATCGTTCCCTAATAGACAGTCTACAGGTAAATCTGAAGCTACCACAACTTTCTTTGGACCAGATACCCCCCCCCAGTTGAGATTTACAACAGCCATGGGGTGGCTTTGTGTTATGTTGTGAGCATCGGTTACTTGGTACTGGTGTCCAAGTATGTGTTGTTCAGGGTGCACCAGTTTCTCAATCACCATTGTGACACTGGCACCTGTGTCCCTGTAGGCCTGGACCTCAACACCATTTATTAGGGTTAGTTGCTTGTACTTCTCCAAGTTATGGGGGCAAGCAACCAAAGTGGCTAAGTCAATAGCCCCTTCAGAGACTAAAGTAGCCTCTGTGGTCTCCCTAATCAGACCAACCCCAACTAAATTACCAAAAGTGAGCCCAGCTACTCCCTTGGATTGGCTATTAGTAGGTTTGCTCCCACCACCACTGCTATTAGTAGGGACACTAGGTGTAGCAGTAGGGGTTGTAGTGGTAGGAGCTGTGGTGCCTTTCTTTGGACAACTGGGATCTGTTGTCCAATGGCCTTTTATCTTACATAAATAGCACCATGGTTTCCTTTCCTTGTTCTGATTAGAGGAAGGTTTGGGCCCACCACCCCCACCAGAGTGTTTTTTGTGGCCTGATGAAGACTCATTTTTAGATTTGTCCCCACCCTTGTCAGAAGACTTACCATCCTTCTTTTTGTTGCCATCTTTGTCACCCCCTGTATGAACTTTTCTGTTCACTCTTGTTCTGACCCATTTGTCTGCCTTCTTTCCCAATTCTTGGGGAGAGGTCAGATCAGAGTCCACCAAGTACTGGTGCAACAAATCAGACACACAATTATTAAGAATATGCTCTCTCAGGATTAAGTTATACAGGCTGTCATAATCAGTAACTTTACTGCCATGTAACCACCCCTCCAAGGCCTTCACTGCCTGGTCAATGAAATCAACCCAGTCTTGTGAAGACTCCTTTTTGGTATCTCTGAACTTGATCCTGTACTGTTCAGTGGTTAAGCCATAACCATCCAGGAGTGCATTCTTAAGAACTTGGAAATTGTTAGCATCATTTTCTTTTACAGTAAGGAGCCTATCCCTACCTTTTCCTGTAAATGATAGCCATAGGATAGCAGCCCACTGCCTTTGAGGGACATCCTGTACAGCACAGGCCCTCTCAAGTGCAGCAAACCACTTGTTAATGTCATCCCCCTCCTTGTAAGGGGGAACTATCTTATGCAGATTCCTGGAATCATGCTCTTTTGCAGGATGACTATGGGGAATACTGCTGCTGCCACCATGGGTATCTAAACCCATCTTCTGTCTTTCCCTCTCTATTTCTAAAGACTGTCTATCCAAATCCAGCTGTTGCTTCTTGAGCTTCAGTCTGGTTTGCTCCACTCTCAATCTATTGAGCTCCCTTTCTAACAATCTGTCATCAGGGTGGGTGGGAGGGACATTTCTAGATACAGAGGTATGATGGGAATGAACAGAAGGAGACCTGTCCCTTACAGAGGGCACCCTAACAGCTTGGCTACCAGTATAATGTGAGAGCACATCATCAGTATGATGTGATTCAACCTCTGTACCAATTATGCTAGACTGTCTAGTAATGGGCAGGCTGAGAAGTTTCTTTCCTGAACCTTTTCCTGGGGGAGTCCCTGGATCAGATTGAGAACCATTAGCTACTTTTTCTACAGATTGGGCACTTATGGCCTTATCTTGTACTCTAAGCATATTAATTAACAGTTCTAAAGAAGGATTCTTCCCTACACTCAAACCTCTCTCTATGCAGAGACTCCTTGCTCCTTTCCAGCTAAGGTGATCATATGCAAGTTTGGACAGTTCAACTTTTTGGCCTGTGCCAGACATTTTTTAGAGAGAGTTAAAGTGATAGACAAAGAGAAAAAAGTTTTCAGAACTTTTTGGAAAGACAGAAAAAAACTTTTTAAACTTTTATGAACTTTTTGAAAGTTTAGAAGTACTTTTCAGCACTTAGAAAAGAGTGAAAAGAGGAAATGCAAAAACTTTTTGGCTATGTGTATATACACTGACCTTGTTTTGTATATTTTTCTCTTATGAAAAGTACAATGACAAGAGTGGTAAGTAGTCTCAAGCACTTATCCCACCACTGCACAACCAATGTAGGAGGCTGGACTGGCTTGTAGTGAGTACCAAGGGGTACTTGCACCTTGCACCAGGCCCAGTTATCCCTTATTAGTGTATAGGGTGTCTAGCAGCTTAGGCTGATAGATAATGGTAGCTTAGCAAAGCAGCTCAGGCTGAACTAGGAGACGTGTGAAGCTACTACAGTACCACTTAGTGTCATATGCACAATATCATAAGAAAACACAATACACAGTTATACTAAAAATAAAGGTACTTTATTTTTATGACAATATGCCAAAGTATCTTAGAGTGTACCCTCAGTGAGAGGATAGGAAATATACACAAGATATATATACACAATAGCAAAAATATGCAGTATAGTCTTAGAAAACAGTGCAAACAATGTATAGTTTACAATAGGATGCAATGGGGAAACATAGGGAAGGGGGCAACACAAACCATATACTCCAGAAGTGGAATGCGAACCACGAATGGACCCCAAACCTATGTGACCTTGTAGAGGGTCGCTGGGACTATTAGAAAATAGTGAGAGTTAGCAAAATAACCCACCCCAAGACCCTGAAAAGTGAGTGCAAAGTGCACCAAAGTTCCCCTAAGGACAAAATAGTCGTGTTAGAGGGAGAATGCAAGGAAAACACAAATCAGCAATGCAACAACGATGGATTCCTGTCTGAAGGTACCTGTGGAACAAGGGGACCAAGTCCAAAAGTCACAAGCAGCTCGGAGATGGGCAGATGCCCAAGAAATGCCAGCGGTTGGTGCAAAGAAGCTCTTTCTAGGCTGAAGAACTGTGAATACTGCAGGAACGACAAGGGCTAGAGACTTCCCCTTTGGAGGATGGATCCCCCACGCCTTGGAGAGTCGTGCAGAAGTGTTTTCCCGCCGGATGGACGCCAACAAGCCTTGCTACACGCAAATCGTGCGTTTGGCGTTTTTGGACGCTGCTGGGGCCCAGGAGGGACCAGAAGGTCGCAAATTGGACCTGCAGAGAGAGGGGACGTCGAGCAAGACAAAGAGCCCTCACTGAAGCAGGTAGCACCCGGAGAAGTGCCAGAAACAGGCACTACGAGGATGCGTGAAACGGTGCTCGCCGAAGTTGCACAAAGGAGTCCCACGTCGCCGGAGACCAACTTAGAAAGTCGTGCAATGCAGGTTAGAGTGCCGTGGACCCAGGCTTGGCTGTGCACACAGGATTTCCGCCGGAAGTGCACAGGGGCCGGAGAAGCTTGCAAAGTCGCGGTTCCCAGCAATGCAGCCCAGCGAGGTGAGGCAAGGACTTACCTCCACCAAACTTGGGCTGAAGAGTCACTGGACTGTGGGGGTCACTTGGACGGTGTCGCTGGATTCGAGGGACCTCGCTCGTCGTGCTGAGAGGAGACCCAAGGGACCGGAGATGCAGCTTTTTGGTGCCTGCGGTTGCAGGGGGACGATTCCGTCGACCCACGGGAGATTTCTTCGGAGCTTCTGGTGCAGAGAGGAGGCAGACTACCCCCACAGCATGCACAAGCAGGAAAACAGTCGAGAAGGCGGCAGGATCAGCGTTACAGAGTTGCAGTAGTCGTCTTTGCTACTATGTTGCAGGTTTGCAGGCTTCCAGCGCGGTCAGCGGTCGATTCCTTATCAGAAGGTGAAGAGGGAGATGCAGAGGAACTCGGCTGAGCTCATGCATTCGTTATCTAAAGTTTCCCCAGAGACAGAGACCCTAAATAGCCAGAAAAGAGGGTTTGGCTACCTAGGAGAGAGGAAAGGCTACTAACACCTGAAGGAGCCTATCAGCAGGAGTCTCTGACGTCACCTGGTGGCACTGGCCACTCAGAGCAGTCCAGTGTGCCAGCAGCACCTCTGTTTCCAAGATGGCAGAGGTCTGGAGCACACTGGAGGAGCTCTGGACACCTCCCAGGGGAGGTGCAGGTCAGGGGAGTGGTCACTCCCCTTTCCTTTGTCCAGTTTCGCGCCAGAGCAGGGGCTAAGGGGTCCCTGAACCGGTGTAGACTGGCTTATGCAGAATTGGGCACCTCTGTGCCCAACAAAGCATTTCCAGAGGCTGGGGGAGGCTACTCCTCCCCTGCCTTCACACCATTTTCCAAAGGGAGAGGGTGTTACACCCTCTCTCAGAGGAAGTTCTTTGTTCTGCCATCCTGGGCCAGGCCTGGCTGGACCCCAGGAGGGCAGATGCCTGTCTGAGGGGTTGGCAGCAGCAGCAGCTGCAGAGAAACCCCAGGAAGGGCAGTTTGGCAGTACCAGGGTCTGTGCTACAGACCACTGGGATCATGGAATTGTACCAACAATGCCAGGATGGCATAGAGGGGGCAATTCCATGATCATAGACATGTTACATGGCCATATTCGGAGTTACCATGGTGAAGCTACATATAGGTAGTGACCTATATGTAGTGCACGCGTGTAATGGTGTCCCCGCACTCACAAAGTTCAGTGAATTGGCTCTGAACAATGTGGGGGCACCTTGGCTAGTGCCAGGGTGCCCTCACACTAAGTAACTTTGCACCTAACCTTTACCAGGTAAAGGTTAGACATATAGGTGACTTATAAGTTACTTAAGTGCAGTGTAAAATGGCTGTGAAATAACGTGGACGTTATTTCACTCAGGCTGCAGTGGCAGGCCTGTGTAAGAATTGTCAGAGCTCCCTATGGGTGGCAAAAGAAATGCTGCAGCCCATAGGGATCTCCTGGAACCCCAATACCCTGGGTACCTCAGTACCATATACTAGGGGATTATAAGGGTGTTCCAGTAAGCCAATGTAAATTGGTAAAAATGGTCACTAGCCTGTCAGTGACAATTTGGAAAGAAATGAGAGAGCATAACCACTGAGGTTCTGATTAGCAGAGCCTCAGTGAGACAGTTAGTCACTACACAGGTAACACATACAGGCACACTTATGAGCACTGGGGCCCTGGGTTACCAGGGTCCCAGTGACACATACAACTAAAACAACATATATACAGTGAAAAATGGGGGGTAACATGCCAGGCAAGATGGTACTTTCCTACAGTGCAAGGTGCAAGTACCCCTCGGTACTCACTACAAGCCAGTCCAGCCTCCTACATTGGTTGTGCAGCGGTGAGATAAGTGCTTTGAGACTACTTACCACTCTTGTCATTGTACTTTTCATAAGAGAAAAATATACAAAACAAGTTCAGTGTATGTACACCTAAACAAAAAGTTTTGCATTTCTTTTCTCACTTCTTTTCTAAAGTGCTGAAAAGTACTTCTAAACTTTCTAAAAGTTCTGAAAACTTTTTTTTCTCTTTTTCTATCACTTTAACTCTCTCTAAAAATGTCTGGCACAGGCCAAAATGTTGATCTGTCCAAACTTGCATATGATCACCTTAGCTGGAAAGGAGCAAGGAGTCTCTGCATAGAGAGAGGTTTGAGTGTAGGGAAGAATCCGTCCTTGGAATTATTGCTTAACATGCTTAGAGAACAAGATAAGGCCAAAAGGGCCCCATCTGTTGAAAAAGTAGCTAATGGTTCCCAATCTGATCCAGGGACTCCCCTAGGAAAAGATTCAGGAAAGAAACTTCAGAGCCTGCCCATTACTAGACAGTCTAGCATAGTTGGTACTGATGTAGAGTCACACCATACAGATAGTGTTGTCTCACATCATAGCAAGAGCATTAATTCTCACCACAGTAGAAGTGATGTTTCTGTTAACCAAGCTGTTAGGGTGCCTTCTGTAAGGGACAGGTCTCCTTCTGTCCATTCTCACCATACTTCTGTTTCAAGGCATGTCCCTCCCACCCACCCTGATGACAGATTGTTAGAAAGGGAGCTCAATAGATTGAGAGTGGAACAAACCAGACTGAAGCTCAAGAAGCAACAGCTGGATTTGGATAGACAGACTTTAGAAGTAGAGAAGGAGAGACAGAAACTGGGTTTAGAAACCCATGGTGGCAGCAGCAGTATTCCCCATAGTCATCCTGCAAAAGAGCATGATTCTAGGAATCTGCACAAGATAGTTCCCCCTTATAAGGAGGGGGATGACATTAACAAGTGGTTTGCTGCACTTGAGAGGGCCTGTGCTGTACAGGTTGTCCCTCAAAGGCAGTGGGCTGCTATCCTATGGCTATCATTTAGTGGAAAAGGTAGGGATAGGCTCCTTACTGTGAAAGAAAGTGAAGCCAATGATTACAAAGTTCTTAAGAATGCACTCCTGGATGGTTATGGCCTAACCACTGAACAATACAGGATAAAGTTCAGAGAGACCAAAAAGGAGTCTTCACAAGACTGGGTTGATTTCATTGACCATTCAGTGAAGGCCTTTGAGGGGTGGTTACATGGCAGTAAAGTTACTGATTATGACAGCCTGTATAACTTTATCCTGAGAGAGCATATTCTTAATAATTGTGTGTCTGATTTGTTGCACCAGTACTTGGTGGATGTGAGAAGGTAGCCTCTTTCTAGCCTTGTTACCCCCCACTTTTGGCCTGTTTGTGAGTGTATGTCAGGGTGTTTGTCACTGTTTTCACTGTCTCACTGGGATCCTGATAGCCAGGCCTCAGTGCTCATAGTGAAAACACTATGTTTTCAGTATGGTTGTTATGTGTCACTGGGATCCTGCTGGTCAGGACCCCAGTGCTCATAGGTTTGTGGCCTATATGTATGTGTCCACTGGGACCCTGTCACACAGGGCCCCAGTGCTCATAGGTGTGCATGTATATGTTCCCTGTGTGGTGCCTAACTGTCTCACTGAGGCTCTGCTAACCAGAACCTCAGTGGTTATGCTCTCTCATTACTTTTAAATTGTCACTAACAGGCTAGTGACCATTTTTACCAATTTACATTGGCTTACTGGAACACCCTTATAATTCCCTAGTATATGGTACTAAGGTACCCAGGGTATTGGGGTTCCAGGAGATCCCTATGGGCTGCAGCATTTCTTTTGCCACCCATAGGGAGCTCTGACAATTCTTACACAGGCCTGCCACTGCAGCCTGAGTGAAATAACGTCCACGTTATTTCACAGCCATTTTACACTGCACTTAAGTAACTTATAAGTCACCTATATGTCTAACCTTTACCTGGTAAAGGTTAGGTGCAAAGTTACTTAGTGTGAGGGCACCCTGGCACTAGCCAAGGTGCCCCCACATTGTTCAGAGCCAATTCCCTGAACTTTGTGAGTGCGGGGACACCATTACACGCGTGCACTACATATAGGTCACTACCTATATGTAGCTTCACAATGGTAACTCCGAATATGGCCATGTAACATGTCTATGATCATGGAATTGCCCCCTCTATGCCATCATGGCATAGTTGGCACAATCCCATGATCCCAGTGGTCTGTAGCACAGACCCTGGTACTGCCAAACTGCCCTTCCTGGGGTTTCACTGCAGCTGCTGCTTCTGCCAACCCCTCAGACAGGCATCTGCCCTCCTGGGGTCCAGCCAGGCCTGGCCCAGGATGACAGAACAAAGAACTTCCTCTGAGAGAGGGTGTGACACCCTCTCCCTTTGGAAAATGGTGTGAAGGCAGGGGAGGAGTAGCCTCCCCCAGCCTCTGGAAATGCTTTCTTGGGCACAGAGGTGCCCAATTCTGCATAAGCCAGTCTACACCGGTTCAGGGACCCCTTAGCCCCTGCTCTGGCGCGAAACTGGACAAAGGAAAGGGGAGTGACCACTCCCCTGACCTGCACCTCCCCTGGGAGGTGTCCAGAGCTCCTCCAGTGTGCTCCAGACCTCTGCCATCTTGGAAACAGAGGTGCTGCTGGCACACTGGACTGCTCTGAGTGGCCAGTGCCACCAGGTGACGTCAGAGACTCCTGCTGATAGGCTCCTTCAGGTGTTAGTGGCCTATCCTCTCTCCTAGGTAGCCAAACCCTCTTTTCTGGCTATTTAGGGTCTCTGTCTCTGGGGAAACTTTAGATAACGAATGCATGAGCTCAGCCGAGTTCCTCTGCATCTCTCTCTTCACCTTCTGATAAGGAAACGACCGCTGACCGCGCTGGAAGCCTGCAAACCTGCAACATAGTAGCAAAGACGACTACTGCAACTCTGTAACGCTGATCCTGCCGCCTTCTCGACTGTTTTCCTGCTTGTGCATGCTGTGGGGGTAGCCTATCTCCTCTCTGCACCAGAAGCTCCGAAGAAATCTCCCGTGGGTCGACGGAATCTTCCCCCTGCAACCGCAGGCACCAAAAAGCTGCATCACCGGTCCCTTGGGTCTCCTCTCAGCACGACGAGCGAGGTCCCTCGAATCCAGCGACTCTGTCCAAGTGACCCCCTCAGTCCAGTGACTCTTCAGCCCAAGTTTGGTGGAGGTAAGTCCTTGCCTCACCTCGCTGGGCTGCATTGCTGGGAACCGCGACTTTGCAGCTACTCCGGCCCCTGTGCACTTCCGGCGGAAATCCTTTGTGCACAGCCAAGCCTGGGTCCACGGCACTCTAACCTACATTGCACGACTTTCTAAGTTGGTCTCCGGCGACGTGGGACTCCTTTGTGCAACTTCGGCGAGCACCGTTTCACGCATCCTCGTAGTGCCTGTTTCTGGCACTTTTCCGGGTGCTACCTGCTTCAGTGAGGGCTCTTTGTCTTGCTCGACGTCCCCTCTCTCTTCAGGTCCAATTTGCGACCTCCTGGTCCCTCCTGAGCCCCAGCAGCGTCCAAAAACGCCAAAAGCACGATTTGCGTGTAGCAAGGCTTGTTGGCGTCCTTCCGGCGGGAAAACACTTCTGCACGACTCTCCAAGGCGAGTGGAATCCGTCCACCAAAGGGGAAGTCTCTAGCCCTTTTCGTTCTTGCAGAAACCTCAGCTTCTTCTGTCCAGTCGAAGCTTCTTTGCACCCGCAGCTGGCATTTCCTGGGCATCTGCCCATCTCCGACTTGCTGGTGACTTTTGGACTTGGTCCCCTTGTTCCACAGGTACCCTAGATTGGAAATCCACAGTTGTTGCATTGCTGGTTTGTGTCTTTCCTGCATTATTCCTCTAACACGACTCTTTTGTCCTTAGGGGAACTTTAGTGCACTTTGCACTCACTTTTCAGGGTCTTGCGGGAGGGTTATTTTTCTAACTCTCACTATTTTCTAATAGTCCCAGCGACCCTCTACAAGGTCACATAGGTTTGGGGTCCATTCGTGGTTCGCATTCCACTTTTGGAGTATATGGTTTGTGTTGCCCCTATCCCTATGTTTCCCCATTGCATCCTATTGTAACTATACATTGTTTGCACTGTTTTCTAAGACTATACTGCATATTTTTGCTATTGTGTATATATATCTTGTGTATATTCCCTATCCTCTCACTGAGGGTACACTCTAAGATACTTTGGCATATTGTCATAAAAATAAAGTACCTTTATTTTTAGTATAACTGTGTATTGTGTTTTCTTATGATATTGTGCATATGACACTAAGTGGTACTGTAGTAGCTTCACACGTCTCCTAGTTCAGCCTAAGCTGCTCTGCTAAGCTACCATTATCTATCAGCCTAAGCTGCTAGACACCCTATACACTAATAAGGGATAACTGGGCCTGGTGCAAGGTGCAAGTACCCCTTGGTACTCACTACAAGCCAGTCCAGCCTCCTACAGTGGACTCTGATCTGACCTCTCCCCAAGAATTGGGAAAGAAGGCAGACAAATGGGTCAGAACAAGGGTGAACAGAAAAGTTCATACAGGGGGTGACAAAGATGGCAACAAGAAGAAGGATGGTAAGTCTTCTGACAAGGGTGGGGAGAAATCTAAAAATGAGTCTTCATCAGGCCCACAAAAACACTCTGGTGGGGGTGGTGGGCCCAAATCCTCTTCTAATCAAAACAAAGAAAAGAAACCATGGTGCTATTTATGTAAAATAAAAGGCCATTGGACAACAGATCCCAGTTGTCCAAAGAAAAGCACCAAGCCTCATACCACTACAACCCCTACTGCTACACCTAGTGTCCCTACTAATAGCAGTGGTGGTGGGAGCAAACCTACTAATAGCCAATCCAAGGGAGTAGCTGGGCTCACTTTTGGTAACTTAGTTGGGGTTGGTCTTATTAGGGAGAGAACAGAGGCTGTGTTAGTCTCTGAGGGGGCTATTGATTTAGCCACCTTAGTTGCTTGTCCCCTTAAAATGGATAAGTACAAGCAGCTACCCCTAATAAATGGTGTTGAGGTTAAGGCCTACAGGGACACAGGTGCCAGTGTCACAATGGTGATAGAGAAACTGGTCCACCCTGAACAACACCTACTTGGTCACCAGTACCAAGTAACAGATGCTCACAACAACACACTTAGCCACCCCATGGCTGTTGTAAATCTCAACTGGGGGGGGGGTTACTGGTCCAAAGAAAGTTGTGGTAGCCACAGATTTACCTGTAGACTGTCTACTAGGAAATGATTTGGAGACATCAGCTTGGTCAGATGTGGAGTTGCAGGCCCATGCAGCAATGCTGGGCATCCCAGGGCATATTTTTGCTTTAACCAGGGCTCAGGCCAAAAAGCAAAAAGGACAGGAAACTTGGATCCTGCAACAATGGACCAAGTGCTCCCTAAAGCTAGGGCTAGTAGAAGTAAAGCACTTCCTACTATCCCTCCCTCTACAGTGGATTCTACTTCTGAGGAAGAAGAATTTCCACCCTGTGCAGAACCTACACCAGAGGAGCTGGAAGCAGACACTGCTGAGCGTTTGGGTGAAGGGGGGCCTGCCAGGGAGGAGCTGAGTGTGGCACAGCAAACCTGTCCCACACTAGAGGGTCTAAGACAGCAAGCTGTCAAACAGGCTAATGGGGATGTCAGTGACTCTCACAGAGTTTACTGGGAGGACAACCTCTTGTACACTGAAGCAAGGGATCCTAAGCCTGGAACTGCCAGGAGGTTAGTGATTCCTCAGGAGTACAGAAAGTTCCTCCTAACTCTAGCCCACGACATTCCCCTAGCTGGACATCTGGGACAAATGAAAACTTGGGACAGGCTTGTTCCCTTGTTTCAATGGCCTAGAATGTCTGAGGACACAAAAGAGTTTTGTAAGTCCTGTGAAACCTGTCAAGCCAGTGGCAAGACAGGTGGCACTCCAAAGGCACCCCTTATCCCACTGCCTGTGGTTGGGGTTCCCTTTGAAAGGGTAGGGGTTGACATAGTTGCCCCCCTTGACCCTCCTACTGCTTCAGGCAATAGGTTTATCTTAGTGGTAGTGGACCATGCCACAAGATATCATGAAGCAATTCCTTTAAGGACCACTACAGCACCTGCAGTGGCAAAGGCCCTCCTGGGAATATTTTCTAGGGTGGGCTTCCCAAATGAAGTAGTATCAGACAGAGGAAGCAATTTCATGTCTGCTTACTTAAAGGCCATGTGGAAAGAGTGTGGTGTGACTTACAAGTTCACTACACCTATCACCAACAAACAAATGGACTAGTGGAGAGATTTAACAAAACTCTCAAAGGCATGATTATGGGTCTCCCTGAAAAACTCTGCAAGAGATGGGATATCCTGTTACCATGCCTCCTTTTTGCCTACAGGGAGGTACCCCAGAAAGGAGTGGGCTTCAGCCCCTTTGAACTCCTCTTTGGACACCCTGTTAGGGGTCCACTAACACTTCTCAAGGAGGGTTGGGAACAACCTTTAAAAGCTCCAAAGCAAGATATTGTGGATTATGTGCTTGGCCTCAGATCAAGGATGGCTGAGTATATGAAAAAGGCCAGTAAAAACCTTCAGGCCAGCCAAGAGCTCCAAAAGCAATGGCATGACCAGAAGGCTGTTTTGGTTCAGTACAAACTAGGGCAGAAAGTGTGGGTCTTGGAGCCTGTGGCCCCAAGAGCACTCCAAGATAAATGGAGTGGACCCCACACAATTGTTGAGAAAAGGGTGAAGTCACCTACTTAGTTGACTTAGGCACGGCCAGGAGTCCCCTTAGGGTACTCCATGTCAATCGCCTGAAACCCTACTATGACAGGGCTGATCTCACCCTGCTCATGGCAACTGATGAGGGACAGGAAGAAGACAGTGATCCTCTACCTGATCTCTTCTCTTCCACAGAACAAGATGCTCTAGTGGAAGGTGTAGTTTTGGCTGATTGTCTTACTGCTGAGCAGAAAGACCATTGCATAAATCTCCTGGGTCAGTTTTCTGAACTCTTCTCTACTGTGCCAGGTACCACTTCTTGGTGTGAGCACACTATAGATACTGGAGACAGCTTGCCTGTCAAAAGTAAGATCTATAGGCAGCCTGACCATGTCAGGGACTGCATAAAGCAAGAGGTGCAGAAAATGTTAGAACTGGGAGTGGTTGAGCACTCTGAAAGTCCATGGGCCTCTCCTGTGGTACTTGTACCAAACCCTCATTCCAAGGATGGAAAGAAGGAAATGTGGTTTTGTGTAGATTATAGAGGTCTCAACCAGGTAACCAAAACTGATGCTCACCCTATACCCAGGGCAGATGAGCTCATAGATACACTGGCATCTGCCAACTATCTAAGCACTTTTGATTTGACTGCAGGGTATTGGCAGATCAAATTATCAGAAGATGCTAAACCTAAAACTGCATTTTCAACCATTGAAGGACATTACTAGTTCACAGTAATGCCTTTTGGATTGAAAAATGCACCTGCCACTTTTCAGAGGTTGGTGAACACAGTCCTGCAAGCTTTTAGTGCAGCATATTTGGACGATATAGCTGTCTTTAGCTCCAGCTGGGATGATCACCTGGTCCACCTATGGAAAGTTTTGGAGGCCCTGCAAAAGGCAGGCCTCACTATCAAGGCTTCAAAGTGCCAGATAGGGCAGGGGAAGGTGGCTTATCTGGGACACCTTGTTGGTGGGGAACAGATTGCACCACTCCAGGGGAAAATCCAAACTATTATAGATTGGGTTCCCCCTACTACTCAGACTCAAGTAAGAGCCTTCCTAGGCCTCACTGGGTACAACAGGAGGTTCATTAAGAACTATGGTTCCATTGCAGCCCCTCTTAATGACCTCACATCCAAAAAGATGCCTAAAAAGGTATTATGGACAGCAAACTGTCAGAGAGCTTTTGAGGAGCTGAAGCAGGACATGTGCTCTGCACCTGTCCTGAAAAGCCCTTGTTACTCTAAAAAATTATATGTCCAAACTGATGCATCTGAATTAGGAGTAGGGGCAGTCCTATCACAACTTAATTCTGAGGGCCAGGATCAACCTGTTGCTTTTATTAGTAGGAGGTTGACCCCTAGAGAAAAGCGTTGGTCTGCCATAGAGAGGGAGGCCTTTGCTGTGGTCTGGGGTCTGAAGAAGTTGAGGCCATACCTGTTTGGCACTCACTTCATTGTTCAGACAGACCACAAACCTCTACTTTGGCTAAAACAAATGAAAGGTGAAAATCCTAAATTGTTGAGGTGGTCCATATCCCTACAGGGAATGGACTATACAGTGGAAAATAGACCTGGGAGTAGCCACTCCAATGCAGATGGACTCTCCAGATATTTCCACTTCGACAATGAAGACTCATCAGGTCATGGCTAGTCTTATTGTCCTTCGTTTGGGGGGGGGGGGGGGTTGTGTAGGAAAGTACCATCTTGCCTGGCATGTTACCCCCATTTTTCACTGTATATATGTTGTTTTAGTTGTATGTGTCACTGGGACCCTGCCAGCCAGGGCCCCAGTGCTCATGAGTATGCCTGAATGTGTTACCTGTGTAGTGACTAACTGTCTCACTGAGGCTCTGCTAATCAGAACCTCAGTGGTCATGCTCTCTCATTTCTTTCAAATTGTCACTAACAGGCTAGTGACCAATTTTACCAATTTACATTGGCTTACTGGAACACCCTTATAATTCCCTAGTATATGGTACTGAGGTACCCAGGGTATTGGGGTTCCAGGAGATCCCTATGGGCTGCAGCATTTCTTTTGCCACCCATAGGGAGCTCTGACAATTCTTACACAGGCCTGCCACTGCAGCCTGAGTGAAATAACGTCCACGTTATTTCACAGCCATTTTACACTGCACTTAATTAACTTATAAGTCACCCATATGTCTAACCTTTACCTGGTAAAGGTTAGGTGCAAAGTTACTTAGTTTGAGGGCACCCTGGCACTAGCCAAGGTGCCCCCACATTGTTCAGGGCCAATTCCCCGGACTTTGTGAGTGCGGGGACACCATTACACGCGTGCACTATATATAGGTCACTACCTATATGTAGCTTCACAATGGTAACTCCGAATATGGCCATGTAACATGTCTATGATCATGGAATTGCCCCCTCTATGCCATCCTGGCATAGTTGGCACAATCCCATGATCCCAGTGGTCTGTAGCACAGACCCTGGTACTGCCAAACTGCCTTTCCTGGGGTTTCACTGCAGCTGCTGCCAACCCCTCAGAGAGGCTTCTGCCCTCCTGGGGTCAAGCCAGGCTTGTCCCAGGATGGCAGAACAAAGGACTTCCTCTGAGAGAGGGTGTTACACCCTCTCCCTTTGGAAAATGGTGTGAAGGCAGGGGAGGAATAGCCTCCCCCAGCCTCTGGAAATGCTTTCATGGGCACATTTGGTGCCCATTTCTGCATAAGCCAGTCTGCACCGGTTCAGGGACCTCTTAGCCCTGCTCTGGCACGAAACTGGACAAAGGAAAGGGGAGTGACCACTCCCCTGTACCTCCCCTGGGAGGTGCCCAGAGCTCCTCCAGTGTGCTCCAGACCTCTGCCATCTTGGAAACAGAAGTGCTGCTGGCACACTGGACTGCTCTGAGTGGCCGGTGCCATCAGGTGACGTCAGAGACTCCTTCTGATAGGCTCCTTCAGGTGTTGCTAGCCTATCCTCTCTCCTAGGTAGCCAAACCCTCTTTTCTGGCTATTTAGGGTCTCTGTCTCTTGGGATTCTTTAGATAACGAATGCAAGAGCTCATCCGAGTTCCTCTGCATCTCTCTCTTCACCTTCTGCCAAGGAATCGACTACTGACCGCGCTGGAAGCCTGCAAAACTGCAACCTAGTAGCAAAGACGACTACTGCAACTCTGTAACGCTAATCCTGCCGCCTTCTCGACTGTTTTCCTGGTGGTGCATGCTGTGAGGGTAGTCTGCCTCCTCTCTGCACTAGAAACTCAGAAGAAATCTCCTGTGGGTCGACGGAATCGTCCCCCTGCAACCGCAGGCACCAAAGAACTGCATTACCGGTCCCTTGGGTCTCCTCTCAGCACGACGAGCGAGGTCCCTCGAATCCAGCAACTGTGTCCAAGTGACCGACAAAGTCCAGTGACTCTTCAGTCCAAGTTTGGTGGAGGTAATTCCTTGCCTCCCCATGCCAGACTGCATTGCTGGGAACCGCGACTTTTGCAGCTACTCCGGCCTCTGTGCACTTCCGGCAGAAATCCTTTGTGCACAGCCAAGCCTGGGTCCACGGCACTCTAACCTGCATTGCACGACTTTCTAAGTTGGTCTCCGGTGACGTGGGACTCCTTTGTGCGACTTCGGGTGAGCACCGTTTCACGCATCCTTGTAGTGCCTGTTTCTGGCATTTCTGCGGGTGCTGCCTGCTGCTGAGAGGGCTCCTTATCTTGCTCAACGCCCCCTCTGTTCCCAGACGCAATTGGCGACATCCTGGTTCCTCCTGGGCCACAGTAGCATCCAAAAACCCTTACCGCATGATTTGCAGCTAGCAAGGCTTGCTGGCGGTCTTTCGGCGGGAAAACACTGCTGCACGACTCTCCGTAGCGTGAGGGAACCGTCTTCCAAAGGGGAAGTCTCTAGCCCTTGTCGTTCCTGCAGAAACCTAAGCTTCTATTGTCCAGTAGCAGCTTCTTTGCACCCACAGCTGGCATTTCCTGGGCATCTGCCCATCTCCGACTTGCTAGTGACTTTTGGACTTGGTCCCCTTGTTCCACAGGTACCCTCGACTGGAAATCCATTGTTGTTGCATTGTTGGTTTGTGTCTTTCCTGCAGAATTCCCCTATCACGACTTCTATGTCCTTTGGGGAACTTCAGTGCACTTTGCACACACTTTTCAGGGTCTTGGGGTGGGCTATTTTTCTAACCCTTACAATTTTCTAATAGTCCCAGCGACCCTCTACAAGGTCACATAGGTTGCGGGTCCATTCGTGGTTCGCATTCCACTTTTGGAGTATATGGTTTGTGTTGCCCCTATCCCTATGTGTCACCATCGCATCCTATTGTAACTATACATTGTTTGCACTGTTTTCTAATACTATTACTGCATATTTTGGTATTGTGTACATATATCTTGTGTATATTTGCTATCCTCATACTGAGGGTACACTCTGAGAAACTTTGGCATATTGTCATTGTAGGAGGCTGGACTGGCTTGTAGTGAGTACCAAGGGGTACTTGCACCTTGCACCAGGCCCAGTTATCCCTTATTAGTGTATAGGGTGTCTAGCAGCTTAGGCTGATAGATAATGGTAGCTTAGCAGAGCAGCTTAGGCTGAACTAGGAGACGTGTGAAGCTACTACAGTACCACTTAGTGTCATATGCACAATATCATAAGAAAACACAATACACAGTTATACTAAAAATAAAGGTACTTTATTTTTATGACAATATGCCAAAGTATCTTAGAGTGTACCCTCAGTGAGAGGATAGGAAATATACACAAGATATATATACACAATAGCAAAAATATGCAGTATAGTCTTAGAAAACAGTGCAAACAATGTATAGTTACAATAGGATGCAATGGGGAAACATAGGGATAGGGGCAACACAAACCATATACTCCAAAAGTGGAATGCGAACCACGAATGGACCCCAAACCTATGTGACCTTGTAGAGGGTCGCTGGGACTATTAGAAAATAGTGAGAGTTAGAAAAATAACCCTCCCAAGACCCTGAAAAGTGAGTGCAAAGTGCACTAAAGTTCCCCTAAGGACAAAGAAGTCGTGTTAGAGGAATAATGCAGGAAAGACACAAACCAACAATGCAACAACTGTGGATTTCCAATCTAGGGTACCTGTGGAACAAGGGGACCAAGTCCAAAAGTCACAAGCAAGTCGGAGATGTGCAGATGCCCAGGAAATGCCAGCTGCGGCTGCAAAGAAGCTTCTACTGGACAGAAGAAGCTGAGGTTTCTGCAGGTGGACGGATCCCTCTCGCCGTGGAGAGTCGTGTAGAAGTGTTTTCCCGCCGAAAGAACGCCAACAAGCCTTGCTAGCTGCAAATCGTGCGGTTAGCGTTTTTGGACGCTGCTGAGGCCCAGGAGGGACCAGGAGGTCGCAAATTGGACCAGCAGAGAGAGGGGACGTCGAGCAAGACAAGGAGCCCTCTCTGAAGCAGGTAGCACCCGGAGAAGTGCCAGAAACAGGCACTACGAGGATGCGTGAAACGGTGCTCACCTGAAGTCGCACAAAGGAGTCCCACGTCACCGGAGACCAACTTAGAAAGTCGTGCAATGCAGGTTAGAGTGCCGTGGACCCAGGCTTGGCTGTGCACAAAGGATTTCCGCCGGAAGTGCACAGGGGCCGGAGTAGCTGCAAAAGTCGCGGTTCCCAGCAATGCAGCCCAGCGAGGTGAGGCAATGACTTACCTCCACCAAACTTGGACTGAAGAGTCACTGGACTGTCGGGGTCACTTGGACAGAGTCGCTGGATTCGAGGGACCTCGCTCGTCGTGCTGTGAGGAGACCCAAAGGACCGGTAATGCAGCTTTTTGGTGCCTGCGGTTGCAGGGGGAAGATTCCGTCGACCCACGGGAGATTTCTTCGGAGCTTCTGGTGCAGAGAGGAGGCAGACTACCCCCACAGCATGCACAAGCAGGAAAACAGTCGAGAAGGCGGCAGGATCAGCGTTACAGAGTTGCAGTAGTCGTCTTTGCTACTATGTTGCAGGTTTGCAGGCTTCCAGCGCGGTCAGCAGTCGATTCCTTGGCAGAAGGTGAAGAGAGAGATGCAGAGGAACTCGGATGAGCTCTTGCATTCGTTATCTACAGTTTCCCCAGAGACAGAGACCCTAAATAGCCAGAAAAGAGGGTTTGGCTACCTAGGAGAGAGGATAGGCTAGCAACACCTGAAGGAGCCTATCACAAGGAGTCTCTGACGTCACCTGGTGGCACTGGCCACTCAGAGCAGTCCAGTGTGCCAGCAGCACCTCTGTTTCCAAGATGGCAGAGGTCTGGAGCACACTGGAGGAGCTCTGGACACCTCCCAGGGGAGGTGCAGGTCAGGGGAGTGGTCACTCCCCTTTCCTTTGTCCAGTTTCGCGCCAGAGCAGGGCTAAGGGGTCCCCTGAACCGGTGTAGACTGGCTTATGCAGAATTGGGCACATCTGTGCCCAACAAAGCATTTCCAGAGGCTGGGGGAGGCTACTCCTCCCCTGCCTTCACACCATTTTCCAAAGGGAGAGGGTTTCACACCCTCTCTCAGAGGAAATTCTTTGTTCTGCCATCCTGGGCCAGGCCTGGCTGGACCCCAGGAGGGCAGATGCCTGTCTGAGGGGTTGGCAGCAGCAGCAGCTGCAGTGAAACCCCAGGAAGGGCAGTTTGGCAGTACCAGGGTCTGTGCTACAGACCACTGGGATCATGGGATTGTGCCAACTATGCCAGGATGGCATAGAGGGGGCAAATCCATGATCATAGACATGTTACATGGCCATATTCGGAGTTACCATTGTGAAGCTACATATAGGTAGTGACCCATATGTAGTGCACGCGTGTAATGGTGTCCCCGCACTCACAAAGTTCAGGGAATTGGCTCTGAACAATGTGGGGGCACCTTGGCTAGTGCCAGGGTGCCCTCACACTAAGTAACTTTGCACCTAACCTTTACCAGGTAAAGGTTAGACAGATAGGTGACTTATAAGTTACTTAAGTGCAGTGTAAAATGGCTGTGAAATAACGTGGACGTTATTTCACTCAGGCTGCAGTGGCAGGCCTGTGTAAGAATTGTCAGAGCTCCCTATGGGTGGCAAAAGAAATGCTGCAGCCCATAGGGATCTCCTGGAACCCCAATACCCTGGGTACCTCAGTACCATATACTAGGGAATTATAAGGGTGTTCCAGTAAGCCAATGTAAATTGGTAAAAATGGTCACTAGCCTGTTAGTGACAATTTGGAAAGAAATGAGAGCATAACCACTGAGGTTCTGATTAGCAGAGCCTCAGTGAGACAGTTAGTCACTACACAGGTAACTCATTCAGGCACACTTATGAGCACTGGGGCCCTGGGTTACCAGGGTCCCAGTGACACATACAACTAAAACAACATATATACAGTGAAAAATGGGGGTAACATGCCAGGCAAGATGGTACTTTCCTACATAACCCCCCCCCAAACGAAGGACAATAAGACTAGCCATGACCTGATGAGTCTTCATTGTCTAAGTGGAAATATCTGGAGAGTCCATCTGCATTGGAGTGGCTACTCCCAGGTCTATGTTCCACTGTATAGTCCATTCCCTGTAGGGATATGGACCACCTCAACAATTTAGGATTTTCACCTTTCATTTGTTTTAGCCAAAGTAGAGGTTTGTGGTCTGTCTGAACAATGAAGTGAGTGCCAAACAGGTATGGCCTCAACTTCTTCAGAGCCCAGACCACAGCAAAGGCCTCCCTCTCAATGGCAGACCAACGCTTTTCTCTAGGGGTCAACCTCCTACTAATAAAAGCAACAGGTTGATCCTGGCCCTCAGAATTAAGTTGTGATAGGACTGCCCCTACTCCTAATTCAGATGCATCAGTTTGGACATAGAATTTTTTAGAGTAACAAGGGCTTTTCAGGACAGGTGCAGAGCACATGGCCTGCTTCAGCTCCTCAAAAGCTTTCTGACAGTTTGCTGTCCATAATACCTTTTTAGGCATTTTCTTGGATGTGAGGTCATTAAGAGGGGCTGCAATGGAGCCGTAGTTCTTAATGAACCTCCTGTAATACCCAGTGAGGCCTAGGAAGGCTCTCACCTGAGTCTGAGTGGTAGGGGGAATCCAATCAATAATTGTTTGGATTTTCCCCTGAAGTGGTGCAATCTGTTCCCCACCAACAAGGTGTCCCAGATAAACCACCTTACCCTGCCCTATCTGGCACTTTGAAGCCTTGATAGTGAGGCCTGCCTTTTGCAGGGCCTCCAAAACTTTCCATAGGTGGACCAGGTGATCATCCCAGCTGGAGCTAAAGACAGCTATATCGTCCAAATATGCTGCATGGAAAGCTTCCAGCCCTTGAAGGACTGTGTTCACCAACCTCTGAAAAGTGGCAGGTGCATTTTTCAAACCAAAAGGCATTACAGTAAACTGGTAATGTCCTCCAATGGTTGAAAATGCAGTCTTAGGTTTAGCATCTTCTGACAATTTGATCTGCCAATACCCTGCAGTCAAGTCAAAAGTGCTTAGATACTTGGCAGATGCCAGTGTATCTATGAGCTCATCTGCCCTGGGTATAGGGTGAGCATCAGTTTTGGTTATCAAGTTGAGACCTCTATAGTCTACACAAAACCGCATTTCCTTCTTTCCATCTTTGGAATGGGGTTTTGGTACCAGTACCACAGGAGAAGCCCATGGACTGTCAGAGTGCTCAACCACTCCTAGTTCTAACATTTTCTGGACCTCTTGCTTTATGCAGTCCCTGACATGGTCAGGCTGCCTATAGATCTTACTTTTGACAGGTAAACTGTCTCCAGTATCTATAGTGTGCTCACATCAAGAAGTGGTACCTGGCACAGTAGAGAAGAGTTCAGAGAATTGATCTAGGAGATTTATGCAATTATCTTTCTGCTCAGCAGTAAGACTGTAGGAGGCTGGACTGGCTTGTAGTGAGTACCAAGGGGGTACTTGCACCTTGCACCAGGCCCAGTTATCCCTTATTAGTGTATAGGGTGTCTAGCAGCTTAGGCTGATAGATAATGGTAGCTTAGCAAAGCAGCTCAGGCTGAACTAGGAGACGTGTGAAGCTACTACAGTACCACTTAGTGTCATATGCACAATATCATAAGAAAACACAATACACAGTTATACTAAAAATAAAGGTACTTTATTTTTATGACAATATGCCAAAGTATCTTAGAGTGTACCCTCAGTAAGAGGATAGGAAATATACACAAGATATATATACACAAGATATATATACACAATAGCAAAAATATGCAGTATAGTCTTAGAAAACAGTGCAAACAATGTATAATTACAATAGGATGCAATGGGGAAACATAGGGATAGGGGCAACACAAACCATATACTCCAAAAGTGGAATGTGAACCACGAATGGACCCCAAACCTATGTGACCTTGTAGAGGGTCGCTGGGACTATTAGAAAATAGTGAGAGTTAGAAAAATAACCCTCCCCAAGACCCTGAAAAGTGAGTGCAAAGTGCACCAAAGTTCCCCTAAGGACAAAATAGTCGTGTTAGAGGGAGAATGCAAGGAAAACACAAATCAGCAATGCAACAACGATGGATTCCTGTCTGAAGGTACCTGTGGAACAAGGGGACCAAGTCCAAAAGTCACAAGCAGCTCGGAGATGGGCAGATGCCCAAGAAATGCCAGCGGTTGGTGCAAAGAAGCTCTTACTAGGCTGAAGAACTGTGAATACTGCAGGAACGACAAGGGCTAGAGACTTCCCCTTTGGAGGATGGATCCCCCACGCCTTGGAGAGTCGTGCAGAAGTGTTTTCCCGCCGGATGGACGCCAACAAGCCTTGCTACACGCAAATCGTGCGTTTGGCGTTTTTGGACGCTGCTGGGGCCCAGGAGGGACCAGGAGGTCGCAAATTGGACCTGCAGAGAGAGGGGACGTCGAGCAAGACAAGGAGCCCTCACTGAAGCAGGTAGCACCCGGAGAAGTGCCAGAAACAGGCACTACGAGGATGCGTGAAACGGTGCTCGCCGAAGTTGCACAAAGGAGTCCCACGTCGCCGGAGACCAACTTAGAAAGTCGTGCAATGCAGGTTAGAGTGCCGTGGACCCAGGCTTGGCTGTGCACGAAGGATTTCCGCCGGAAGTGCACAGGGGCCGGAGAAGCTTGCAAAGTCGCGGTTCCCAGCAATGCAGCCCAGCGAGGTGAGGCAAGGACTTACCTCCACCAAACTTGGGCTGAAGAGTCACTGGACTGTGGGGGTCACTTGGACGGTGTCGCTGGATTCGAGGGACCTCGCTCGTCGTGCTGAGAGGAGACCCAAGGGACCGGAGATGCAGCTTTTTGGTGCCTGCGGTTGCAGGGGGAAGATTCCGTCGACCCACGGGAGATTTCTTCGGAGCTTCTGGTGCAGAGAGGAGGCAGACTACCCCCACAGCATGCACAAGCAGGAAAACAGTCGAGAAGGCGGCAGGATCAGCGTTACAGAGTTGCAGTAGTCGTCTTTGCTACTATGTTGCAGGTTTGCAGGCTTCCAGCGCGGTCAGCGGTCGATTCCTTATCAGAAGGTGAAGAGGGAGATGCAGAGGAACTCGGCTGAGCTCATGCATTCGTTATCTAAAGTTTCCCCAGAGACAGAGACCCTAAATAGCCAGAAAAGAGGGTTTGGCTACCTAGGAGAGAGGAAAGGCTACTAACACCTGAAGGAGCCTATCACAAGGAGTCTCTGACGTCACCTGGTGGCACTGGCCACTCAGAGCAGTCCAGTGTGCCAGCAGCACCTCTGTTTCCAAGATGGCAGAGGTCTGGAGCACACTGGAGGAGCTCTGGACACCTCCCAGGGGAGGTGCAGGTCAGGGGAGTGGTCACTCCCCTTTCCTTTGTCCAGTTTCGCGCCAGAGCAGGGGCTAAGGGGTCCCTGAACCGGTGTAGACTGGCTTATGCAGAATTGGGCACCTCTGTGCCCAACAAAGCATTTCCAGAGGCTGGGGGAGGCTACTCCTCCCCTGCCTTCACACCATTTTCCAAAGGGAGAGGGTGTCACACCCTCTCTCAGAGGAAGTTCTTTGTTCTGCCATCCTGGGCCAGGCCTGGCTGGACCCCAGGAGGGCAGATGCCTGTCTGAGGGGTTGGCAGCAGCAGCAGCTGCAGAGAAACCCCAGGAAGGGCAGTCTGGCAGTACCAGGGTCTGTGCTACAGACCACTGGGATTATGGAATTGTACCAACAATGCCAGGATGGCATAGAGGGGGCAATTCCATGATCATAGACATGTTACATGGCCATATTCGGAGTTACCATGGTGAAGCTACATATAGGTAGTGACCTATATGTAGTGCACGCGTGTAATGGTGTCCCCGTACTCACAAAGTTCAGTGAATTGGCTCTGAACAATGTGGGGGCACCTTGGCTAGTGCCAGGGTGCCCTCACACTAAGTAACTTTGCACCTAACCTTTACCAGGTAAAGGTTAGACATATAGGTGACTTATAAGTTACTTAAGTGCAGTGTAAAATGGCTGTGAAATAACGTGGACGTTATTTCACTCAGGCTGCAGTGGCAGGCCTGTGTAAGAATTGTCAGAGCTCCCTATGGGTGGCAAAAGAAATGCTGCAGCCCATAGGGATCTCCTGGAACCCCAATACCCTGGGTACCTCAGTACCATATACTAGGGGATTATAAGGGTGTTCCAGTAAGCCAATGTAAATTGGTAAAAATGGTCACTAGCCTGTCAGTGACAATTTGGAAAGAAATGAGAGAGCATAACCACTGAGGTTCTGATTAGCAGAGCCTCAGTGAGACAGTTAGTCACTACACAGGTAACACATACAGGCACACTTATGAGCACTGGGGCCCTGGGTTACCAGGGTCCCAGTGACACATACAACTAAAACAACATATATACAGTGAAAAATGGGGGTAACATGCCAGGCAAGATGGTACTTTCCTACACAACCCCCCCCCAAACGAAGGACAATAAGACTAGCCATTACCTGATGAGTCTTCATTGTCTAAGTGGAAATATCTGGAGAGTCCATCTGCATTGGAGTGGCTACTCCCAGGTCTATGTTCCACTGTATAGTCCATTCCCTGTAGGGATATGGACCACCTCAACAATTTAGGATTTTCACCTTTCATTTGTTTTAGCCAAAGTAGAGGTTTGTGGTCTGTCTGAACAATGAAGTGAGTGCCAAACAGGTATGGCCTCAACTTCTTCAGAGCCCAGACCACAGCAAAGGCCTCCCTCTCAATGGCAGACCAACGCTTTTCTCTAGGGGTCAACCTTCTACTAATAAAAGCAACAGGTTGATCCTGGCCCTCAGAATTAAGTTGTGATAGGACTGCCCCTACTCCTAATTCAGATGCATCAGTTTGGACATAGAATTTTTTAGAGTAACAAGGGCTTTTCAGGACAGGTGCAGAGCACATGGCCTGCTTCAGCTCCTCAAAAGCTTTCTGACAGTTTGCTGTCCATAATACCTTTTTAGGCATTTTCTTGGATGTGAGGTCATTAAGAGGGGCTGCAATGGAGCCATAGTTCTTAATGAACCTCCTGTAATACCCAGTGAGGCCTAGGAAGGCTCTCACCTGAGTCTGAGTGGTAGGGGGAATCCAATCAATAATAGTTTGGATTTTCCCCTGAAGTGGTGCAATCTGTTCCCCACCAACAAGGTGTCCCAGATAAACCACCTTACCCTGCCCTATCTGGCACTTTGAAGCCTTGATAGTGAGGCCTGCCTTTTGCAGGGCCTCCAAAACTTTCCAAAGGTGGACCAGGTGATCATCCCAGCTGGAGCTAAAGACAGCTATATCATCCAAATATGCTGCACTGAAAGCTTCCAGCCCTTGCAGGACTGTGTTCACCAACCTCTGAAAAGTGGCAGGTGCATTTTTCAAACCAAAAGGCATTACAGTAAACTGGTAATGTCCTCCAATGGTAGAAAATGCAGTCTTAGGTTTAGCATCTTCTGACATTTTGATCTGCCAATACCCTGCAGTCAAATCAAAAGTGCTTAGATACTTGGCAGATGCCAGTGTATCTATTAGCTCATCTGCCCTGGGTATAGGGTGAGCATCTGTTTTGGTTACCAAGTTGAGACCTCTATAGTCTACACAAAACCTCATTTCCTTCTTTCCATCTTTAGAATTGGGTTTTGGTACCAGTACCACAGGAGAAGCCCATGGACTGTCAGAGTGCTCAACCACTCCTAGTTCCAACATCTTCTGAACTTCTTGCTTTATGCAGTCTCTGACATGGTCAGGCTGCCTATAGATCTTACTTTTGACAGGTAAACTGTCTCCAGTATCTATAGTGTGCTCACACCAAGAAGTGGTGCCTGGCACAATGGAGAAGAGTTCTGAAAATTGTCCTAGGAGATTTATGCAATTATCTTTCTGCTCAGCAGTAAGACAATCAGCCAAAACTACCCCTTCCACAAGAGCATCTTGTTCTGTGGAAGAGAAGAGATCAGGTAGAGGATCACTGTCTTCTTCCTGTCCCTCATCTGTTGCCATGAGCAGGGTGAGATCAGCCCTGTCATAGTAGGGTTTCAGGCGGTTGACATGGAGCACCCTAAGGGGACTCCTGGCAGTGCCTAAGTCAACCAAGTAGGTGACTTCACCCTTCTTTTCAACAATTGTGTGTGGACCACTCCATTTATCTTGGAGTGCTCTTGGGGCCACAGGCTCCAAGACCCACACTTTCTGCCCTGGTTGATACTGAACCAAAACAGCCTTCTGATCATGCCATTGCTTCTGGAGCTCTTGGCTGGCCTGAAGGTTTTTACTGGCCTTTTTCATGTACTCAGCCATCCTTGATCTGAGGCCAAGTACATAGTCCACAATATCCTGCTTAGGAGCTTTTAAAGGTTGTTCCCAACCCTCCTTTACAAGTGTGAGTGGCCCCCTAACAGGGTGTCCAAAAAGAAGTTCAAAGGGGCTGAAGCCCACTCCTTTCTGGGGTACCTCCCTGTAGGCAAAAAGGAGGCATGGTAGAAGGATATCCCATCTCCTGCGGAGTTTTTCAGGGAGTCCCATAATCATGCCTTTGAGAGTTTTATTAAATCTCTCCACCAGTCCATTTGTTTGTGGATGATAGGGTGTTGTGAACTTGTAAGTTACACCACACTCCTTCCACATGGCCTTTAAGTATGCAGACATGAAATTGCTTCCTCTGTCTGATACTACTTCCTTTGGGAAGCCCACCCTGGAAAATATTCCCAGGAGGGCCTTTGCCACTGCAGGAGCTGTAGTGGTCCTTAAAGGAATTGCTTCAGGATACCTTGTGGCATGGTCCACTACCACTAAGATAAACCTATTGCCTGAAGCAGTAGGAGGGTCAAGGGGGCCAACTATGTCAACCCCTACCCTTTCAAAGGGAACCCCAACCACAGGCAGTGGGATAAGGGGTGCCTTTGGAGTGCCACCTGTCTTGCCACTGGCTTGACAGGTTTCACAGGACTTACAAAATTCTTTTGTGTCCTCAGACATCCTAGGCCAATGAAACAGTGGTACCAATCTGTCCCAAGTTTTCATTTGACCCAGGTGCCCAGCTAAGGGAATGTCATGTGCCAGTGTTAGGAGGAACTTTCTGTACTCCTGAGGAATCACTAATCTCCTGGCAGCTCCAGGTTTAGGATCCCTATGCTCAGTGTACAAGAGGTTGTCCTCCCAGTAAACTCTGTGTGAGTCACTGACATCCCCATTAGCCTGTTTGACAGCTTGCTGTCTGAGACCCTCTAATGTGGGACAGGTTTGCTGTGCCACACTCAGCTCCTCTCTGGCAGGCCCCCCTTCACCCAAAAGCTCAGCAGTGTCTGCTTCCAGCTCCTCTGGTGTAGGTTCTGCACAGGGAGGGAATTCTTCTTCCTCAGAATTAGAATCCACTGTAGAGGGAGGGATAGTAGGAAGTGGTTTGCTTCTACTAGCCCTAGCTTTAGGGAGCACTTGGTCCATTGTTCCAGGATCCAAGCTTCCCTGTCCTTTTTGCTTTTTGGCCTGAGCCCTTGTCAAAGCAAAAATATGCCCTGGGATGCCCAGCATTGCTGCATGGGCCTCCAACTCCACATCTGACCAAGCTGATGTCTCCAAATCGTTCCCTAATAGACAGTCTACAGGTAAATCTGAAGCTACCACAACTTTCTTTGGACCAGATACCCCCCCCAGTTGAGATTTACAACAGCCATGGGGTGGCTTTGTGTTATGTTGTGAGCATCGGTTACTTGGTACTGGTGTCCAAGTATGTGTTGTTCAGGGTGCACCAGTTTCTCAATCACCATTGTGACACTGGCACCTGTGTCCCTGTAGGCCTGGACCTCAACACCATTTATTAGGGTTAGTTGCTTGTACTTCTCCAAGTTATGGGGGCAAGCAACCAAAGTGGCTAAGTCAATAGCCCCTTCAGAGACTAAAGTAGCCTCTGTGGTCTCCCTAATCAGACCAACCCCAACTAAATTACCAAAAGTGAGCCCAGCTACTCCCTTGGATTGGCTATTAGTAGGTTTGCTCCCACCACCACTGCTATTAGTAGGGACACTAGGAGTAGCAGTAGGGGTTGTAGTGGTAGGAGCTGTGGTGCCTTTCTTTGGACAACTGGGATCTGTTGTCCAATGGCCTTTTATCTTACATAAATAGCACCATGGTTTCTTTTCCTTGTTCTGATTAGAGGAGGGTTTGGGCCCACCACCCCCACCAGAGTGTTTTTGTGGGCCTGATGAAGACTCATTTTTAGATTTGTCCCCACCCTTGTCAGAAGACTTACCATCCTTCTTTTTGTTGCCATCTTTGTCACCCCCTGTATGAACTTTTCTGTTCACTCTTGTTCTGACCCATTTGTCTGCCTTCTTTCCCAATTCTTGGGGAGAGGTCAGATCAGAGTCCACCAAGTACTGGTGCAACAAATCAGACACACAATTATTAAGAATATGCTCTCTCAGGATTAAGTTATACAGGCTGTCATAATCAGTAACTTTACTGCCATGTAACCACCCCTCCAAGGCCTTCACTGCCTGGTCAATGAAATCAACCCAGTCTTGTGAAGACTCCTTTTTGGTATCTCTGAACTTGATCCTGTACTGTTCAGTGGTTAAGCCATAACCATCCAGGAGTGCATTCTTAAGAACTTGGAAATTGTTAGCATCATTTTCTTTTACAGTAAGGAGCCTATCCCTACCTTTTCCAGTAAATGATAGCCATAGGATAGCAGCCCACTGCCTTTGAGGGACATCCTGTACAGCACAGGCCCTCTCAAGTGCAGCAAACCACTTGTTAATGTCATCCCCCTCCTTGTAAGGGGGAACTATCTTATGCAGATTCCTGGAATCATGCTCTTTTGCAGGATGACTATGGGGAATACTGCTGCTGCCACCATGGGTATCTAAACCCATTTTCTGTCTTTCCCTCTCTATTTCTAAAGACTGTCTATCCAAATCCAGCTGTTGCTTCTTGAGCTTCAGTCTGGTTTGCTCCACTCTCAATCTATTGAGCTCCCTTTCCAACAATCTGTCATCAGGGTGGGTGGGAGGGACATTTCTAGATACAGAGGTATGATGGGAATGAACAGAAGGAGACCTGTCCCTTACAGAGGGCACCCTAACAGCTTGGCTACCAGTATAATGTGAGAGCACATCATCAGTATGATGTGATTCAACCTCTGTACCAACTATGCTAGACTGTCTAGTAATGGGCAGGCTGAGAAGTTTCTTTCCTGAACCTTTTCCTGGGGGAGTCCCTGGATCAGATTGAGAACCATTAGCTACTTTTTCTACAGATTGGGCACTTATGGCCTTATCCTGTACTCTAAGCATATTAATTAACAGTTCTAAAGAAGGATTCTTCCCTACACTCAAACCTCTCTCTATGCAGAGACTCCTTGCTCCTTTCCAGCTAAGGTGATCATATGCAAGTTTGGACAGTTCAACTTTTTGGCCTGTGCCAGACATTTTTTAGAGAGAGTTAAAGTGATAGACAAAGAGAAAAAAGTTTTCAGAACTTTTTGGAAAGACAGAAAAAAACTTTTTAAACTTTTAAGAACTTTTTGAAAGTTTAGAAGTACTTTTCAGCACTTAGAAAAGAGTGAAAAGAGGAAATGCAAAACTTTTTGGCTATGTGTATATACACTGACCTTGTTTTGTATATTTTTCTCTTATGAAAAGTACAATGACAAGAGTGGTAAGTAGTCTCAAAGCACTTATCCCACCACTGCACAACCAATGTAGGAGGCTGGACTGGCTTGTAGTGAGTACCAAGGGGGTACTTGCACCTTGCACCAGGCCCAGTTATCCCTTATTAGTGTATAGGGTGTCTAGCAGCTTAGGCTGATAGATAATGGTAGCTTAGCAAAGCAGCTCAGGCTGAACTAGGAGACGTGTGAAGCTACTACAGTACCACTTAGTGTCATATGCACAATATCATAAGAAAACACAATACACAGTTATACTAAAAATAAAGGTACTTTATTTTTATGACAATATGCCAAAGTATCTTAGAGTGTACCCTCAGTAAGAGGATAGGAAATATACACAAGATATATATACACAAGATATATATACACAATAGCAAAAATATGCAGTATAGTCTTAGAAAACAGTGCAAACAATGTATAATTACAATAGGATGCAATGGGGAAACATAGGGATAGGGGCAACACAAACCATATACTCCAAAAGTGGAATGTGAACCACGAATGGACCCCAAACCTATGTGACCTTGTAGAGGGTCGCTGGGACTATTAGAAAATAGTGAGAGTTAGAAAAATAACCCTCCCCAAGACCCTGAAAAGTGAGTGCAAAGTGCACCAAAGTTCCCCTAAGGACAAAATAGTCGTGTTAGAGGGAGAATGCAAGGAAAACACAAATCAGCAATGCAACAACGATGGATTCCTGTCTGAAGGTACCTGTGGAACAAGGGGACCAAGTCCAAAAGTCACAAGCAGCTCGGAGATGGGCAGATGCCCAAGAAATGCCAGCGGTTGGTGCAAAGAAGCTCTTACTAGGCTGAAGAACTGTGAATACTGCAGGAACGACAAGGGCTAGAGACTTCCCCTTTGGAGGATGGATCCCCCACGCCTTGGAGAGTCGTGCAGAAGTGTTTTCCCGCCGGATGGACGCCAACAAGCCTTGCTACACGCAAATCGTGCGTTTGGCGTTTTTGGACGCTGCTGGGGCCCAGGAGGGACCAGGAGGTCGCAAATTGGACCTGCAGAGAGAGGGGACGTCGAGCAAGACAAGGAGCCCTCACTGAAGCAGGTAGCACCCGGAGAAGTGCCAGAAACAGGCACTACGAGGATGCGTGAAACGGTGCTCGCCGAAGTTGCACAAAGGAGTCCCACGTCGCCGGAGACCAACTTAGAAAGTCGTGCAATGCAGGTTAGAGTGCCGTGGACCCAGGCTTGGCTGTGCACGAAGGATTTCCGCCGGAAGTGCACAGGGGCCGGAGAAGCTTGCAAAGTCGCGGTTCCCAGCAATGCAGCCCAGCGAGGTGAGGCAAGGACTTACCTCCACCAAACTTGGGCTGAAGAGTCACTGGACTGTGGGGGTCACTTGGACGGTGTCGCTGGATTCGAGGGACCTCGCTCGTCGTGCTGAGAGGAGACCCAAGGGACCGGAGATGCAGCTTTTTGGTGCCTGCGGTTGCAGGGGGAAGATTCCGTCGACCCACGGGAGATTTCTTCGGAGCTTCTGGTGCAGAGAGGAGGCAGACTACCCCCACAGCATGCACAAGCAGGAAAACAGTCGAGAAGGCGGCAGGATCAGCGTTACAGAGTTGCAGTAGTCGTCTTTGCTACTATGTTGCAGGTTTGCAGGCTTCCAGCGCGGTCAGCGGTCGATTCCTTATCAGAAGGTGAAGAGGGAGATGCAGAGGAACTCGGCTGAGCTCATGCATTCGTTATCTAAAGTTTCCCCAGAGACAGAGACCCTAAATAGCCAGAAAAGAGGGTTTGGCTACCTAGGAGAGAGGAAAGGCTACTAACACCTGAAGGAGCCTATCACAAGGAGTCTCTGACGTCACCTGGTGGCACTGGCCACTCAGAGCAGTCCAGTGTGCCAGCAGCACCTCTGTTTCCAAGATGGCAGAGGTCTGGAGCACACTGGAGGAGCTCTGGACACCTCCCAGGGGAGGTGCAGGTCAGGGGAGTGGTCACTCCCCTTTCCTTTGTCCAGTTTCGCGCCAGAGCAGGGGCTAAGGGGTCCCTGAACCGGTGTAGACTGGCTTATGCAGAATTGGGCACCTCTGTGCCCAACAAAGCATTTCCAGAGGCTGGGGGAGGCTACTCCTCCCCTGCCTTCACACCATTTTCCAAAGGGAGAGGGTGTCACACCCTCTCTCAGAGGAAGTTCTTTGTTCTGCCATCCTGGGCCAGGCCTGGCTGGACCCCAGGAGGGCAGATGCCTGTCTGAGGGGTTGGCAGCAGCAGCAGCTGCAGAGAAACCCCAGGAAGGGCAGTCTGGCAGTACCAGGGTCTGTGCTACAGACCACTGGGATTATGGAATTGTACCAACAATGCCAGGATGGCATAGAGGGGGCAATTCCATGATCATAGACATGTTACATGGCCATATTCGGAGTTACCATGGTGAAGCTACATATAGGTAGTGACCTATATGTAGTGCACGCGTGTAATGGTGTCCCCGTACTCACAAAGTTCAGTGAATTGGCTCTGAACAATGTGGGGGCACCTTGGCTAGTGCCAGGGTGCCCTCACACTAAGTAACTTTGCACCTAACCTTTACCAGGTAAAGGTTAGACATATAGGTGACTTATAAGTTACTTAAGTGCAGTGTAAAATGGCTGTGAAATAACGTGGACGTTATTTCACTCAGGCTGCAGTGGCAGGCCTGTGTAAGAATTGTCAGAGCTCCCTATGGGTGGCAAAAGAAATGCTGCAGCCCATAGGGATCTCCTGGAACCCCAATACCCTGGGTACCTCAGTACCATATACTAGGGGATTATAAGGGTGTTCCAGTAAGCCAATGTAAATTGGTAAAAATGGTCACTAGCCTGTCAGTGACAATTTGGAAAGAAATGAGAGAGCATAACCACTGAGGTTCTGATTAGCAGAGCCTCAGTGAGACAGTTAGTCACTACACAGGTAACACATACAGGCACACTTATGAGCACTGGGGCCCTGGGTTACCAGGGTCCCAGTGACACATACAACTAAAACAACATATATACAGTGAAAAATGGGGGTAACATGCCAGGCAAGATGGTACTTTCCTACAAAGACAATCAGCCAAAACTACACCTTCCACAAGAGCATCTTGTTCTGTGGAAGAGAAGAGATCAGGTAGAGGATCACTGTCTTCTTCCTGTCCCTCATCAGTTGCCATGAGCAGGGTGAGATCAGCCCTGTCATAGTAGGGTTTCAGGCGGTTGACATGGAGCACCCTAAGGGGACTCCTGGCAGTGCCTAAGTCAACTAAATAGGTGACTTCTCCCTTCTTTTCAACAATTGTGTGGGGACCACTCCATTTATCTTGGAGTGCTCTTGGGGCCACAGGCTCCAAGACCCACACTTTCTGCCCTGGTTGGTACTGAACCGAAACAGCCTTCTGATCATGCCATTGCTTCTGGAGCTCTTGGCTGGCCTGAAGGTTTTTACTGGCCTTTTTCATGTACTCAGCCATCCTTGATCTGAGGCCAAGTACATAATCCACAATATCCTGCTTAGGAGCTTTTAAAGGTTGTTCCCAACCCTCCTTTACAAGTGTGAGTGGACCCCTAACAGGGTGTCCAAAAAGAAGTTCAAAGGGGCTGAAGCCCACTCCTTTCTGGGGTACCTCCCTGTAGGCAAAAAAGGAGGCATGGTAGAAGGATATCCCATCTCCTGCGGAGTTTTTCAGGGAGACCCATAATCATGCCTTTGAGAGTTTTATTAAATCTCTCCACCAGTCCATTTGTTTGTGGATGATAGGGTGTAGTCAACTTGTACGTTACACCACACTCCTTCCACATGGCCTTTAAGTATGCAGACATGAAATTGCTTCCCCTGTCTGATACCACTTCCTTTGGGAAGCCCACCCTAGAAAATATTCCCAGGAGGGCCTTTGCCACTGCAGGTGCTGTAGTGGTCCTTAAAGGAATAGCTTCAGGATATCTTGTGGCATGGTCCACTACCACCAAGATAAATCTATTGCCTGAAGCAGTAGGAGGGTCAAGGGGGCCAACTATGTCAACCCCTACCCTTTCAAAGGGAACCCCAACCACAGGCAGTGGAATAAGGGGTGCCTTTGGGGTGCCACCTGTCTTGCCACTGGCTTGCCAGGTTTCACAGGACTTACAAAATTCCTTTGTGTCCTCAAACATCCTAGGCCAATGAAACAATGGAACCAGTCTGTCCCAAGTTTTCATTTGCCCCAGGTGTCCAGCTAGGGGAATGTCATGTGCCAGGGTTAGGAGGAACTTTCTGTACTCCTGAGGAATCACTAATCTCCTGGCAGCTCCAGGTTTAGGATCCCTATGCTCAGTGTACAAGAGGTTGTCCTCCCAGTAAACTCTGTGAGAGTCACTGACATCCCCATTAGCCTGTTTGACAGCTTGCTGTCTGAGACCCTCTAATGTGGGACAGGTTTGCTGTGCCACACTCAGCTCCTCTCTGGCAGGCCCCCCTTCACCCAAAAGCTCAGCAGTGTCTGCTTCCAGCTCCTCTGGTGTAGGTTCTGCACAGGGAGGGAATTCTTCTTCCTCAGAAGTTGAATCCACTGTAGAGGGAGGGATAGTAGGAAGTGGTTTGCTTCTACTAGCCCTAGCTTTAGGGAGCACTTGGTCCATTGTTCCAGGATCCAAGCTTCCCTGTCCTTTTTGCTTTTTGGCCTGAGCCCTTGTCAAAGCAAAAATATGCCCTGGGATGCCCAGCATTGCTGCATGGGCCTCCAACTCCACATCTGACCAAGCTGATGTCTCCAAATCATTCCCTAATAGACAGTCTACAGGTAAATCTGAAGCTACCACAACTTTCTTTGGACCAGTAACCCCCCCCCAGTTGAGATTAACAACAGCCATGGGGTGGCTAAGTGTGTTGTTGTGAGCATCGGTTACTTGGAACTGGTGACCAAGTAGGTGTTGTTCAGGGTGGATCAGTTTCTCTATGACCATAGTCACACTGGCACCAGTGTCCCTGTAGGCCTGAACCTCAACACCATTTATTAGGGGTAGCTGCTTGTACTTATCCATATTAAGGGGACAAGCAACTAAGGTGGCTAAATCAATAGCTCCCTCAGAGACTAACACAGCCTCTGTGGCCTCCCTAACAAGGCCAACCCCAACTAAGTTACCAATAGTGAGCCCAGCTACTCCCTTGGATTGGCTATTAGTAGGTTTGCTCCCACCACCACTGCTATTAGTAGGGACACTAGGTGTAGCAGTAGGGGTTGTAGTGGTAGGAGGCTTGGTGCCTTTCTTTGGACAACTGGGATCTGTTGTCCAATGGCCTTTTATTTTACATAAATAGCACCATGGTTTCTTTTCCTTGTTCTGATTAAAAGAGTGTGAGAAGGTAGCCTCTTTCTAGCCTTGTTACCCCCACTTTTGGCCTGTTTGTGAGTGTATGTCAGGATGTTTGTCACTGTTTTCACTGTCTCACTGGGATCCTGATAGCCAGGCCTCAGTGCTCATAGTGAAAACACTATGTTTTCAGTATGGTTGTTATGTGTCACTGGGATCCTGCTGGTCAGGACCCCAGTGCTCATAGGTTTGTGGCCTATATGTATGTGTCACTGGGACCCTGTCACACAGGGCCCCAGTGCTCATAGGTGTGCATGTATATGTTCCCTGTGTGGTGCCTAACTGTCTCACTGAGGCTCTGCTAACCAGAACCTCAGTGGTTATGCTCTCTCATTACTTCCAAATTGTCACTGACAGGCTAGTGACCATTTTTACCAATTTACATTGGCTTACTGGAACACCCTTATAATTCCCTAGTATATGGTACTGAGGTACCCAGGGTATTGGGGTTCCAGGAGATCCCTATGGGCTGCAGCATTTCTTTTGCCACCCATAGGGAGCTCTGACAATTCTTACACAGGCCTGCCACTGCAGCCTGAGTGAAATAACGTCCACGTTATTTCACAGCCATTTTACACTGCACTTAAGTAACTTATAAGTCACCTATATGTCTAACCTTTACCTGGTAAAGGTTAGGTGCAAAGTTACTTAGTGTGAGGGCACCCTGGCACTAGCCAAGGTGCCCCCACATTGTTCAGAGCCAATTCACTGAACTTTGTGAGTGCGGGGACACCATTACACGCGTGCACTACATATAGGTCACTACCTATATGTAGCTTCACCATGGTAACTCCGAATATGGCCATGTAACATGTCTATGATCATGGAATTGCCCCCTCAATGCCATCCTGGCATTGTTGGTACATTTCCATGATCCCAGTGGTCTGTAGCACAGACCCTGGTACTGCCAGACTGCCCTTCCTGGGGTTTCACTGCAGCTGCTGCTGCTGCCAACCCCTCAGACAGGCAGCTGCCCTCCTGGGGTCCAGCCAGGCCTGGCCCAGGATGGCAGAACAAAGAACTTCCTCTGAGAGAGGGTGTGACACCCTCTCCCTTTGGAAAATGGTGTGAAGGCAGGGGAGGAGTAGCCTCCCCCAGCCTCTGGAAATGCTTTGTTGGGCACAGATGTGCCCAATTCTGCATAAGCCAGTCTACACCGGTTCAGGGACCCCTTAGCCCCTGCTCTGGCGCGAAACTGGACAAAGGAAAGGGGAGTGACCACTCCCCTGACCTGCACCTCCCCTGGGAGGTGTCCAGAGCTCCTCCAGTGTGCTCCAGACCTCTGCCATCTTGGAAACAGAGGTGCTGCTGGCACACTGGACTGCTCTGAGTGGCCAGTGCCACCAGGTGACGTCAGAGACTCCTTGTGATAGGCTCCTTCAGGTGTTAGTAGCCTTTCCTCTCTCCTAGGTAGCCAAACCCTCTTTTCTGGCTATTTAGGGTCTCTGTCTCTGGGGAAACTTTAGATAACGAATGCATGAGCTCAGCCGAGTTCCTCTGCATCTCCCTCTTCACCTTCTGATAAGGAATCGACCGCTGACCGCGCTGGAAGCCTGCAAACCTGCAACATAGTAGCAAAGACGACTACTGCAACTCTGTAACGCTGATCCTGCCGCCTTCTCGACTGTTTTCCTGCTTGTGCATGCTGTGGGGGTAGTCTGCCTCCTCTCTGCACCAGAAGCTCCGAAGAAATCTCCCGTGGGTCGACGGAATCTTCCCCCTGCAACCGCAGGCACCAAAAAGCTGCATCTCCGGTCCCTTGGGTCTCCTCTCAGCACGACGAGCGAGGTCCCTCGAATCCAGCGACACCGTCCAAGTGACCCCCACAGTCCAGTGACTCTTCAGCCCAAGTTTGGTGGAGGTAAGTCCTTGCCTCACCTCGCTGGGCTGCATTGCTGGGAACCGCGACTTTGCAAGCTTCTCCGGCCCCTGTGCACTTCCGGCGGAAATCCTTCGTGCACAGCCAAGCCTGGGTCCACGGCACTCTAACCTGCATTGCACGACTTTCTAAGTTGGTCTCCGGCGACGTGGGACTCCTTTGTGCAACTTCGGCGAGCACCGTTTCACGCATCCTTGTAGTGCCTGTTTCTGGCACTTCTCCGGGTGCTACCTGCTTCAGTGAGGGCTCTTTGTCTTGCTCGACGTCCCCTCTCTCTGCAGGTCCAATTTGCGACCTCCTGGTCCCTCCTGGGCCCCAGCAGCGTCCAAAAACGCCAAACGCACGATTTGCGTGTAGCAAGGCTTGTTGGCGTCCATCCGGCGGGAAAACACTTCTGCACGACTCTCCAAGGCGTGGGGGATCCATCCTCCAAAGGGGAAGTCTCTAGCCCTTGTCGTTCCTGCAGTATTCACAGTTCTTCAGCCTAGTAAGAGCTTCTTTGCACCAACCGCTGGCATTTCTTGGGCATCTGCCCATCTCCGAGCTGCTTGTGACTTTTGGACTTGGTCCCCTTGTTCCACAGGTACCTTCAGACAGGAATCCATCGTTGTTGCATTGCTGATTTGTGTTTTCCTTGCATTTTCCCTCTAACACGACTATTTTGTCCTTAGGGGAACTTTGGTGCACTTTGCACTCACTTTTCAGGGTCTTGGGGAGGGTTATTTTTCTAACTCTCACTATTTTCTAATAGTCCCAGCGACCCTCTACAAGGTCACATAGGTTTGGGGTCCATTCGTGGTTCACATTCCACTTTTGGAGTATATGGTTTGTGTTGCCCCTATCCCTATGTTTCCCCATTGCATCCTATTGTAATTATACATTGTTTGCACTGTTTTCTAAGACTATACTGCATATTTTTGCTATTGTGTATATATATCTTGTGTATATTTCCTATCCTCTCACTGAGGGTACACTCTAAGATACTTTGGCATATTGTCATAAAAATAAAGTACCTTTATTTTTAGTATAACTGTGTATTGTGTTTTCTTATGATATTGTGCATATGACACTAAGTGGTACTGTAGTAGCTTCACACGTCTCCTAGTTCAGCCTGAGCTGCTTTGCTAAGCTACCATTATCTATCAGCCTAAGCTGCTAGACACCCTATACACTAATAAGGGATAACTGGGCCTGGTGCAAGGTGCAAGTACCCCTTGGTACTCACTACAAGCCAGTCCAGCCTCCTACATTGGTTGTGCAGTGGTGGGATAAGTGCTTGAGACTACTTACCACTCTTGTCATTGTACTTTTCATAAGAGAAAAATATACAAAACAAGGTCAGTGTATATACACATAGCCAAAAAGTTTTGCATTTCCTCTTTTCACTCTTTTCTAAGTGCTGAAAAGTACTTCTAAACTTTCAAAAAGTTCTTAAAAGTTTAAAAAGTTTTTTCTGTCTTTCCAAAAAGTTCTGAAAACTTTTTTCTCTTTTTCTTTCACTTTAACTCTCTCTAAAAAATGTCTGGCACAGGAAAAAATGTTGAACTGTCCAAACTTGCATATGATCACCTTAGCTGGAAAGGAGCAAGGAGTCTCTGCATAGAGAGAGGTTTGAGTGTAGGGAAGAATCCTTCCTTAGAACTGTTAATTAATATGCTTAGAGTACAGGATAAGGCCATGAGTGCCAAATCTGGTGAAAAAGTAGCTAATGGTTCACAATCTGATCCAGGGACTCCCCCAGGAAAAGGTTCAGGAAAGAAACTTCTCAGCCTGCCCATTACTAGACAGTCTAGCATAGTTGGTACAGAGGTTGAATCACACCATACTGATGGTGTGCTCTCACATTATACTGGTAGCCAAGCTGTTAGGGTGCCCTCTGTAAGGGACAGGTCTCCTTCTGTTCATTCCCATCATACCTCTGTATCTAGAAATGTCCCTCCCACCCACCCTGATGACAGATTGTTAGAAAGGGAGCTCAATAGATTGAGAGTGGAACAAACCAGACTGAAGCTCAAGAAGCAACAGCTGGATTTGGATAGACAGTCTTTAGAATTAGAGAAGGAAAGACAGAAGTTGGGTTTAGATACCCATGGTGGCAGCAGCAGTATTCCCCATAGTCATCCTGCAAAAGAGCATGATTCCAGGAATCTGCACAAGATAGTTCCCCCTTATAAGGAGGGGGATGACATTAACAAGTGGTTTGCTGCACTTGAGAGGGCCTGTGCTGTACAGGATGTCCCTCAAAAGCAGTGGGCTGCTATCCTATGGCTATCATTTACTGGAAAAGGTAGGGATAGGCTCCTTACTGTAAAAGAAAATGATGCTAATAATTTCCAAGTTCTTAAGAATGCACTCCTGGATGGTTATGGCTTAACCACTGAACAGTACAGGATAAAGTTCAGAGAGACCAAAAAGGAGTCTTCACAAGACTGGGTTGATTTCATTGACCAGGCAGTGAAGGCCTTGGAGGGGTGGTTACATGGCAGTAAAGTTACTGATTATGAAAGCCTGTATAACACAATCCTGAGAGAGCATATACTTAATAATTGTGTGTCTGATTTGTTGCACCAGTACCTGGTAGACTCTGATCTGACCTCTCCCCAAGAATTGGGAAAGAAGGCAGACAAATGGGTCAGAACAAGGGTGAACAGAAAAGTTCATACAGGGGGTGACAAAGATGGCAATAAGAAGAAAGATGGTGAAAAATCTCAAGATAAGCATGGGGATAAGGGTAAAACCAAAGATCCCACTTCAAATCTTAAACACTCTTCAGAGGGTGGGGATAAAACAAATTCTTCCTCTTCTTCCCAACCTGCACACATTAAAAAGCCTTGGTGCTTTGTGTGTAAAAACAGAGGCCATAGGCCAGGGGATAAGTCCTGTCCAGGTAAACCCCCTGAGCCTACCACCACTAATACATCAAGCTCTAGTGCCCCTAGCAGTAGTGGTACTAGTGGTGGGACTGCTGGCAACAGTCAAGCAAAGGGTGTAGTTGGGTTCACTTATGGGTCCATAGTGGAAACTGATGTAATCAGTCCCAAGACAGTTTCTGTCACACCTAGTGGCATTGGCCTTGCCACACTGGCTGCTTGTCCCCTTACAATGGATAAGTACAGGCAGACAGTTTCAATAAATGGTGTTGAGGCCTTGGCCTACAGGGACACAGGTGCCAGTTTCACTTTGGTGACTGAAAACCTAGTGCCTCCTGAACAACACATCATTGGACAACAGTATAAAATTATTGATGTCCATAACTCCACTAAGTTTCTTCCCTTAGCTATAATTCAGTTTAGTTGGGGTGGAGTTACTGGCCCTAAGCAGGTGGTGGTATCACCTAGCTTACCTGTAGACTGTCTCTTAGGTAATGACCTAGAGGCCTCAGGTTGGGCTGATGTAGAGTTTTATGCCCATGCAGCCATGCTGGGCATCCCTGAGGAATTGTTCCCTCTCATTTCAAGTGAAATGAAAAAGCAAAGGAGAGAAGGCCTGAAAACTCAGGATCCCTCTCCATCAACAGGTAAAAAGGGTATCACAGTACCCCCTAACCACCCTACCATTCAGGATACTATTCCTGTGGTGGGAGAAACCTCTCCTGGGGTGGCACCTGTTCCAAGGGAATCATCAGCTGGCATAGCTGGACTCCCTGAGGTAGAAGTACCTCTCTGTGGGATAACTAACATTGGTGACAAAAAGAGCACCATTTTAGTTAACATGGAGCATCCCTCCAACCCTCCCAGAGAAACTTTAGTGCAGAAACCCTGTACTGCCTCACAACACTTAGGACAGCATCCCTGCCCTAGTGTGGAGCTCATAGGACAGCATCCCTGCCCTGCTCCAACTCAAGAGAAACAGCATCCCTGTTCTCTCTTCCAGCCAAATGGACAAAGTTTTTGTCCAGCTATGGCTTTACTGAGACAGCATCCCTGTCTGGCATTTCCATCATTACAAATAGGTTCAGTGGATAATTCCCACTGCTCTAAACTAAAACTTACTGATAGAAACTCTGAAAATACATCTTCACATTGTTGGTTAGCTAAAAAACTTCAAACAGGGTGGTTTACATCCCCACAGGGAAGTAACCATATAGTGGATGATAAAGGGAGTAACCAGTCTATTGCAGAGCTACTCTCTACTTATCACCACTTAGACAATAAAGTCTCAACTGGCCAAGGTTAGCCTTATTGTCCTTCGTTTGGGGGGGGGTTGTGTGAGAAGGTAGCCTCTTTCTAGCCTTGTTACCCCCACTTTTGGCCTGTTTGTGAGTGTATGTCAGGATGTTTGTCACTGTTTTCACTGTCTCACTGGGATCCTGATAGCCAGGCCTCAGTGCTCATAGTGAAAACACTATGTTTTCAGTATGGTTGTTATGTGTCACTGGGATCCTGCTGGTCAGGACCCCAGTGCTCATAGGTTTGTGGCCTATATGTATGTGTCACTGGGACCCTGTCACACAGGGCCCCAGTGCTCATAGGTGTGCATGTATATGTTCCCTGTGTGGTGCCTAACTGTCTCACTGAGGCTCTGCTAACCAGAACCTCAGTGGTTATGCTCTCTCATTACTTCCAAATTGTCACTGACAGGCTAGTGACCATTTTTACCAATTTACATTGGCTTACTGGAACACCCTTATAATTCCCTAGTATATGGTACTGAGGTACCCAGGGTATTGGGGTTCCAGGAGATCCCTATGGGCTGCAGCATTTCTTTTGCCACCCATAGGGAGCTCTGACAATTCTTACACAGGCCTGCCACTGCAGCCTGAGTGAAATAACGTCCACGTTATTTCACAGCCATTTTACACTGCACTTAAGTAACTTATAAGTCACCTATATGTCTAACCTTTACCTGGTAAAGGTTAGGTGCAAAGTTACTTAGTGTGAGGGCACCCTGGCACTAGCCAAGGTGCCCCCACATTGTTCAGAGCCAATTCACTGAACTTTGTGAGTGCGGGGACACCATTACACGCGTGCACTACATATAGGTCACTACCTATATGTAGCTTCACCATGGTAACTCCGAATATGGCCATGTAACATGTCTATGATCATGGAATTGCCCCCTCAATGCCATCCTGGCATTGTTGGTACATTTCCATGATCCCAGTGGTCTGTAGCACAGACCATGGTACTGCCAGACTGCCCTTCCTGGGGTTTCACTGCAGCTGCTGCTGCTGCCAACCCCTCAGACAGGCAGCTGCCCTCCTGGGGTCCAGCCAGGCCTGGCCCAGGATGGCAGAACAAAGAACTTCCTCTGAGAGAGGGTGTGACACCCTCTCCCTTTGGAAAATGGTGTGAAGGCAGGGGAGGAGTAGCCTCCCCCAGCCTCTGGAAATGCTTTGTTGGGCACAGATGTGCCCAATTCTGCATAAGCCAGTCTACACCGGTTCAGGGACCCCTTAGCCCCTGCTCTGGCGCGAAACTGGACAAAGGAAAGGGGAGTGACCACTCCCCTGACCTGCACCTCCCCTGGGAGGTGTCCAGAGCTCCTCCAGTGTGCTCCAGACCTCTGCCATCTTGGAAACAGAGGTGCTGCTGGCACACTGGACTGCTCTGAGTGGCCAGTGCCACCAGGTGACGTCAGAGACTCCTTGTGATAGGCTCCTTCAGGTGTTAGTAGCCTTTCCTCTCTCCTAGGTAGCCAAACCCTCTTTTCTGGCTATTTAGGGTCTCTGTCTCTGGGGAAACTTTAGATAACGAATGCATGAGCTCAGCCGAGTTCCTCTGCATCTCCCTCTTCACCTTCTGATAAGGAATCGACCGCTGACCGCGCTGGAAGCCTGCAAACCTGCAACATAGTAGCAAAGACGACTACTGCAACTCTGTAACGCTGATCCTGCCGCCTTCTCGACTGTTTTCCTGCTTGTGCATGCTGTGGGGGTAGTCTGCCTCCTCTCTGCACCAGAAGCTCCGAAGAAATCTCCCGTGGGTCGACGGAATCTTCCCCCTGCAACCGCAGGCACCAAAAAGCTGCATCTCCGGTCCCTTGGGTCTCCTCTCAGCACGACGAGCGAGGTCCCTCGAATCCAGCGACACCGTCCAAGTGACCCCCACAGTCCAGTGACTCTTCAGCCCAAGTTTGGTGGAGGTAAGTCCTTGCCTCACCTCGCTGGGCTGCATTGCTGGGAACCGCGACTTTGCAAGCTTCTCCGGCCCCTGTGCACTTCCGGCGGAAATCCTTCGTGCACAGCCAAGCCTGGGTCCACGGCACTCTAACCTGCATTGCACGACTTTCTAAGTTGGTCTCCGGCGACGTGGGACTCCTTTGTGCAACTTCGGCGAGCACCGTTTCACGCATCCTCGTAGTGCCTGTTTCTGGCACTTCTCCGGGTGCTACCTGCTTCAGTGAGGGCTCTTTGTCTTGCTCGACGTCCCCTCTCTCTGCAGGTCCAATTTGCGACCTCCTGGTCCCTCCTGGGCCCCAGCAGCGTCCAAAAACGCCAAACGCACGATTTGCGTGTAGCAAGGCTTGTTGGCGTCCATCCGGCGGGAAAACACTTCTGCACGACTCTCCAAGGCGTGGGGGATCCATCCTCCAAAGGGGAAGTCTCTAGCCCTTGTCGTTCCTGCAGTATTCACAGTTCTTCAGCCTAGTAAGAGCTTCTTTGCACCAACCGCTGGCATTTCTTGGGCATCTGCCCATCTCCGAGCTGCTTGTGACTTTTGGACTTGGTCCCCTTGTTCCACAGGTACCTTCAGACAGGAATCCATCGTTGTTGCATTGCTGATTTGTGTTTTCCTTGCATTTTCCCTCTAACACGACTATTTTGTCCTTAGGGGAACTTTGGTGCACTTTGCACTCACTTTTCAGGGTCTTGGGGAGGGTTATTTTTCTAACTCTCACTATTTTCTAATAGTCCCAGCGACCCTCTACAAGGTCACATAGGTTTGGGGTCCATTCGTGGTTCACATTCCACTTTTGGAGTATATGGTTTGTGTTGCCCCTATCCCTATGTTTCCCCATTGCATCCTATTGTAATTATACATTGTTTGCACTGTTTTCTAAGACTATACTGCATATTTTTGCTATTGTGTATATATATCTTGTGTATATTTCCTATCCTCTCACTGAGGGTACACTCTAAGATACTTTGGCATATTGTCATAAAAATAAAGTACCTTTATTTTTAGTATAACTGTGTATTGTGTTTTCTTATGATATTGTGCATATGACACTAAGTGGTACTGTAGTAGCTTCACACGTCTCCTAGTTCAGCCTGAGCTGCTTTGCTAAGCTACCATTATCTATCAGCCTAAGCTGCTAGACACCCTATACACTAATAAGGGATAACTGGGCCTGGTGCAAGGTGCAAGTACCCCTTGGTACTCACTACAAGCCAGTCCAGCCTCCTACAAAGAGGATTTGGGCCCACCACCCCCACCAGAGTGTTTTTGTGGGCCTGATGAAGACTCATTTTTAGATTTGTCCCCACCCTTGTCAGAAGACTTACCATCCTTCTTTTTGTTGCCATCTTTGTCACCCCCTGTATGAACTTTTCTGTTCACCCTTGTTCTGACCCATTTGTCTGCCTTCTTTCCCAATTCTTGGGGAGAGGTCAGATCAGAGTCCACCAAGTACTGGTGCAACAAATCAGACACACAATTATTAAGAATATGCTCTCTCAGGATCAAGTTATACAGGCTGTCATAATCAGTAACTTTACTGCCATGTAACCACCCCTCCAAGGCCTTCACTGAATGGTCAATGAAATCAACCCAGTCTTGTGAAGACTCCTTTTTGGTCTCTCTGAACTTTATCCTGTATTGTTCAGTGGTTAAGCCATAACCATCCAGGAGAGCATTCTTAAGAACTTGGAAATTATTAGCATCATTTTCTTTCACAGTAAGGAGCCTATCCCTACCTTTTCCACTAAATGATAGCCATAGGATAGCAGCCCACTGCCTTTGAGGGACATCCTGTACAACACAGGCCCTCTCAAGTGCAGCAAACCACTTGTTAATGTCATCCCCCTCCTTGTAAGGGGGAACTATCTTGTGCAGATTCCTGGAATCATGCTCTTTTGCAGGATGACTATGGGGAATACTGCTGCTGCCACCATGGGTTTCTAAACCCAGTTTCTGTCTCTCCTTCTCTACTTCTAAAGTCTGTCTATCCAAATCCAGCTGTTGCTTCTTGAGCTTCAGTCTGGTTTGTTCCACTCTCAATCTATTGAGCTCCCTTTCTAACAGTCTGTCATCAGGGTGGGTGGGAGGGACATGCCTTGAAACAGAAGTATGGTGAGAATGGACAGAAGGAGACCTGTCCCTTACAGAAGCCACCCTAACAGCTTGGCTAACAGAAACATCACTACCAGTATGGTGAGAATAAATGCTTTTGCTATGATGTGAGACAACACTATTTATATGGTGTGGCTCATCATCATTACCAACTATGCTAGACTGTCTAGTAATGTGCAGGCTAGGAAGTTTCTTTCCTGAATCTTTTCCTGGGGGAGTCCCTGGATCAGATTGAGAACCATTAGCTACTTTTTCAACAGATGGGGCACTTATGGCCTTATCCTGTACTCTAAGCATGTTAATTAACAGTTCTAAGGAAGGATTCTTCCCTACACTCAAACCTCTCTCTATGCAGAGACTCCTTGCTCCTTTCCAGCTAAGGTGATCATATGCAAGTTTGGACAGATCCACATTTTGGCCTGTGCCAGACATTTTTAGAGAGAGTTAAAGTGATAGTAAAAGATAAAAAGTTTGTCAGAGCTTTTAGAAAGACAGGGAAAAAAAACTTTTTAAACTTTTTAGAACTTTTTAGAAAGTTAGAAGTACTTTTCAGCACTTAGAAAAGAGTGAAAAGAGGAAATGCAAAACTTTTTGGCTATGTGTATATACACTGACCTTGTTTTGTATATTTTTCTCTTATGAAAAGTACAATGACAAGAGTGGTAAGTAGTCTCAAAGCACTTATCCCACCGCTGCACAACCAATGTAGGAGGCTGGACTGGCTTGTAGTGAGTACCAAGGGGTACTTGCACCTTGCACCAGGCCCAGTTATCCCTTATTAGTGTATAGGGTGTCTAGCAGCTTAGGCTGATAGATAATGGTAGCTTAGCAGAGCAGCTTAGGCTGAACTAGGAGACGTGTGAAGCTACTACAGTACCACTTAGTGTCATATGCACAATATCATAAGAAAACACAATACACAGTTATACTAAAAATAAAGGTACTTTATTTTTATGACAATATGCCAAAGTATCTTAGAGTGTACCCTCAGTGAGAGGATAGGAAATATACACAAGATATATATACACAATAGCAAAAATATGCAGTATAGTCTTAGAAAACAGTGCAAACAATGAATAGTTACAATAGGATGCAATGGGGAAACATAGGGATAGGGGCAACACAAACCATATACTCCAAAAGTGGAATGCGAACCACGAATGGACCCCAAACCTATGTGACCTTGTAGAGGGTCGCTGGGACTATTAGAAAATAGTGAGAGTTAGAAAAATAACCCTCCCCAAGACCCTGAAAAGTGAGTGCAAAGTGCACTAAAGTTCCCCTAAGGACAAAGAAGTCGTGTTAGAGGAATAATGCAGGAAAGACACAAACCAACAATGCAACAACACTGGATTTCCAATCTGGGGTACCTGTGGAATAAGGGGACAAAGTCCAAAAGTCACAAGCAAGTCGGAGATGGGCAGATGCCCAGGAGATGCCAGCTGCGGGTGCAAAGAAGCTTCTACTGGACAGAAGAAGCTGCGGTTTCTGCAGGAACGCAAAGGGCTAGAAACTTCCCCTTCGGAGGACGGATCCCTCTCGCCTTGTAGAGTTGTGCAGATGTGTTTTCCTGCCAAAAGAACGCCAACAAGCCTTGCTAGCTGCAAATTGTGCAGTTAGCGTTTTTGGATGCTGCTGTAGCCCAGGAGGGACCAGGAGGTCGCAAATTGGACCAGGAGGTAGAGGGGACATCGAGCAATACAAGGAGCCCTCTTAACAGCAGGTAGCACCCGGAGAAGTGCCAGAAACAGGCACTACAAGGATGCGTGAAACGGTGCTCACCTGAAGTCGCACAAAGAAGTCCCACGTCGCCGGAGAACAACTTAGGAGGTCGTGCAATGCAGGTTAGAGTGCCGTGGACCCAGGCTGGACTGTGCACAAAGGATTTCCGCCGGAAGGGCACAGGGGCCGGAGTAGCTGCAAAAGTCGCAGTTCCCAGCAATGCAGCCCAGCGAGGTGAGGCAAGGACTTACCTCCACCAAACTTGGACTGAAGAGTCACTGGACTGTGGGGGTCACTTGGACAGAGTCGCTGGATTCGAGGGACCTCGCTCGTCGTGCTGAGAGGAGACCCAAAGGACCGGTAATGCAGCTTTTTGGTGCCTGCGGTTGCAGGGGGAAGATTCCGTCGACCCACGGGAGATTTCTTCGGAGCTTCTGGTGCAGAGAGGAGGCAGACTACCCCCACAGCATGCACAAGCAGGAAAACAGTCGAGAAGGCGGCAGGATCAGCGTTACAGAGTTGCAGTAGTCGTCTTTGCTACTATGTTGCAGGTTTGCAGGCTTCCAGCGCGGTCAGCAGTCGATTCCTTGGCAGAAGGTGAAGAGAGAGATGCAGAGGAACTCGGATGAGCTCTTGCATTCGTTATCTACAGTTTCCCCAGAGACAGAGACCCTAAATAGCCAGAAAAGAGGGTTTGGCTACCTAGGAGAGAGGATAGGCTAGCAACACCTGAAGGAGCCTATCACAAGGAGTCTCTGACGTCACCTGGTGGCACTGGCCACTCAGAGCAGTCCAGTGTGCCAGCAGCACCTCTGTTTCCAAGATGGCAGAGGTCTGGAGCACACTGGAGGAGCTCTGGACACCTCCCAGGGGAGGTGCAGGTCAGGGGAGTGGTTACTCCCCTTTCCTTTGTCCAGTTTCGCGCCAGAGCAGGGCTAAGGGGTCCCCTGAACCGGTGTAGACTGGCTTATGCAGAATTGGGCACATCTGTGCCCAAGAAAGCATTTCCAGGGGCTGGGGGAGGCTACTCCTCCCCTGCCTTCACACCATTTTCCAAAGGGAGAGGGTGTCACACCCTCTCTCAGAGGAAGTTCTTTGTTCTGCCATCCTGGGCCAGGCCTGGCTGGACCCCAGGAGGGCAGATGCCTGTCTGAAGGGTTGGCAGCAGCATCAGCTGCAGTGAAACCCCAGGATGGGCAGTTTGGCAGTACCAGGGTCTGTGCTACAGACCACTGGGATCATGGGATTGTGCCAACTATGCCAGGATGGCATAGAGGGGGCAATTCCATGATCATAGACATGTTACATGGCCATATTCGGAGTTACCATTGTGAAGCTACATATAGGTAGTGACCCAAATGTAGTGCACGCGTGTAATGGTGTCCCCGCACTCACAAAGTTCAGGGAATTGGCTCTGAACAATTTGGGGGCACCTTGGCTAGTGCCAGGGTGCCCTCACACTAAGTAACTTTGCACCTAACCTTTACCAGGTAAAGGTTAGACATATAGGTGACTTATAAGTTACTTAAGTGCAGTGTAAAATGGCTGTGAAATAACGTGGACGTTATTTCACTCAGGCTGCAGTGGCAGGCCTGTGTAAGAATTGTCAGAGCTCCCTATGGGTGGCAAAAGAAATGCTGCAGCCCATAGGGATCTCCTGGAACCCCAATACCCTGGGTACCTCAGTACCATATACTAGGGAATTATAAGGGTGTTCCAGTAAGCCAATGTAAATTGGTAAAAATGGTCACTAGCCTGTTTGTGACAATTTGGAAAAAAATGAGAGAGCATAACCACTGAGGTTCTGGCTAGCAGAGCCTCAGTGAGACAGTTAGGCATCACACAGGGAACACATACCTATAGGTCACAAACTTATGAGCACTGGAGTCCTGACTAGCAGGGTCCCAGTGACACATAACAAACATACTGAAAACATAGGGTTTTCACTATGAGCAGTGGGCCCTGGCTAGCAGGATCCAGGTGAGACAGTGAAAACACCCTGACATACACTCACAAACAGGCCAAAAGTGGGGGTAACAAGGCTAGAAAGAGGGTACTTTCTCACACAACCACCCCCCCCCAAACGAAGGACAATAAGGCTAACCTTGGCCAGTTGAGACTTTATTGTCTAAGTGGTGATAAGTAGAGAGTAGCTCTGCAATAGACTGGTTACTCCCTTTATCATCCACTATATGGTTATTTCCCTGAGGGGATGTAAACCACCCTGTTTGAAGTTTTTTAGCTAAGCAACAATGTGAAGATGTATTTTCAGAGTTTCTATCAGTAAGTTTTAGTTTAGAGCAGTGGGAATTGTCCACTGAACCTATTTGTAGTGATGGAAATGCCAGACAGGTATGCTGTCTCAGAAAAGCCATAGCTGGGCAAAAGCTTTGTCCATATGGCTGGAAGAGAGAACAGAGATGCAGTTTCTCTTGAGTTGGAGCAGGGCAGGGATGCTGTCCTATGAGCTCCACACTAGGGCAGGGATGCTGTCCTAAGTGTTGTGAGGCAGTGCAGGGTTTCTGCACTACATTTTCTCTGGGAGGGTTGGAGGGATGCTCCATGTTAACTAAAATGGTGCTCTTTTTCTCACCAATGTTAGTTATCCCACAGAGAGGTACTTCTACCTCAGGGAGTACAGCTTTGCCAGCTGATGATTCCCTTGGAACAGGTGCCACCCCAGGAGAGTTTTCTCCCACCACAGGAATGATATCCTGATTGGCAGGGTGGTTAGGGGATACTGTGATACCCTTTTTACATGTTGTTGGAGAGGGATCCTGAGTTTTCAGGCCTTCTCTCCTTTGCTTTTTCATTTCAGTAGAAATGAGAGGGAACAATTCCTCTGGGATGCCCAGCATGGCTGCATGGGCATAAAACTCTACATCAGCCCAACCTGAGGCCTCTAGGTCATTACCTAAGAGACAATCTACAGGTAAGCTAGGTGATACCACCACCTGCTTAGGGCCAGTAACTCCACCCCAACTAAACTGAATTATAGCTAAGGGAAGAAACTTAGTGGAGTTATGGACATCAATAATCTTATACTGTTGTCCAATGATGTGTTGATCAGGGTGCACTAGGTTTTCAGTCACCAAAGTGATACTGGCACCTGTGTCCCTGTAGGCCAAGGCCTCAACACCATTTATTGAAACTGTCTGCCTGTACTTATCCATTGTAAGGGGACAAGCAGCCAGTGTGGCCAGGCCAATGCCACTAGGTGTGACAGAAACTGTCTTGGGAGTGACTACCCCAGTTTCTACTATGGACCCATAAGTGAACCCAACTACACCCTTAACTTGACTGTTGCCAGCAGTCCCACCACTAGTACCACTACTGCTAGGGGCACTAGAGCTTGATGTATTAGTGGTGGTAGGCTCCGGGGGTTTACCTGGACAGGACTTATCCCCTGGCCTATGGCCTCTGTTTTTACACACACAGCACCAAGGCTTTTTAAATTGTGTAGGTTTGAGAAGAAGAGGAATAATTTGATTTATCCCCACCCCCTGAAGATTAGAAGTGGGATCTTTGGTTTTCCCCTTACCCCCATGCTTATCTTGAGATTTTTCACCATCTTTCTTCTTATTGTTCTCTTGGTCACCCCCTGTATGAACTTTTCTGTTCACCCTTGTTCTGACCCATTTGTCTGCCTTCTTTCCCAATTCTTGGGGAGAGGTCAGATCTGAGTCCACTAGATACTGGTGCAACAAATCAGACACACAATTATTAAGAATATGCTCTCTCAGGATCAAGTTATACAGGCTGTCATAATCAGTAACTTTACTGCCATGTAACCACCCCTCCAAGGCCTTCACTGAATGGTCAATGAAATCAACCCAGTCTTGTGAAGACTCCTTTTTGGTCTGTCTGAACTTTATCCTGTATTGTTCAGTGGTTAAGCCATAACCATCCAGGAGTGCATTCTTAAGAACTTTGTAATCATTGGCTTCACTTTCTTTCACAGTAAGGAGCCTATCCCTACCTTTTCCACTAAATGATAGCCATAGGATAGCAGCCCACTGCCTTTGAGGGATATCCTGTACAGCACAGGCCCTCTCAAGTGCAGCAAACCACTTGTTAATGTCATACCCCTCCTTATAAGGGGGAACTATCTTGTGCAGATTCCTAGAATCATGCTCTTTTGCAGGATGACTATTGGGAATACTGCTGCTGCCACCATGGGTTTCTAAACCCAACTTCTGTCTCTCCTTCTCTACTTCTAAGGTCTGTCTATCCAAATCCAGCTGTTGCTTTTTGAGCTTCAGTCTGGTTTGTTCCACTCTCAATCTATTGTGCTCCCTTTCTAACAATCTGTCATCAGGATGGGTGGGAGGGACATGCCTAGAAACAGAAGTATGAAGAGAATGGACAGAAGGAGACCTGTCCCTTACAGAAGGCACCCTAACAGCTTGGTTAACAGAAACATCACTTCTACTGTGGTGAGAATGAATGGTCTTGCTATGATGTGAGACAACACTATCTGTATGGTGTGACTCGACATCAGTACCAACTATGCTAGACTGTCTAGTAATGGGCAGGCTATGAAGTTTCTTTCCTGAATCTTTTCCTAGGGGAGTCCCTGGATCAGATTGGGAACCATTAGCTACTTTTTCAACAGATGTGGCCCTTTTGGCCTTATCTTGTTCTCTAAGCATGTTAAGCAATAATTCCAAGGAAGGATTCTTCCCTACACTCAAACCTCTTTCTATACAGAGACTCCTTGCTCCTTTCCAGCTAAGGTGGTCATATGCAAGTTTGGACAGATCAACATTTTGGCCTGTGCCAGACATTTTTAGAAAGAGTTTAAGTGATAGAAAAAGAGAAAAAAGTTTTCAGAACTTTTTAGAAAGACAGAAAAAAACTTTTAAAACTTTTAAGAACTTTTTAGAAAGTTTAGAGGTACTTTTCAGCACTTTAGAAAAGAGGTGAGAAGAGAAATGCTAAACTTTTTGGTTAGGTGTACATACACTGAACTTGTTTTGTATATTTTTCTCTTAGGAAAAGTACAATGACAAAAGTGGTAAGTAGTCTAAAAGAACTTATCCCACCGCTGCACAACCAATTTAGGAGGCTAGACTGGCTTGTAGTGAGTACCAAGGGGTACTTGCACCTTGCACCAGGCCCAGTTATCCCTTATTAGTGTATAGGGTGTCTAGCAGCTTAGGCTGATAGATAATGGTAGCTTAGCAGAGCAGCTTAGGCTGAACTAGGAGACGAGTGAAGCTCCTACAGTACCACAAGTGTCATATGCACAATATCATAAGAAAACACAATACACAGATATACTAAAAATAAAGGTACTTTATTTTTATGACAATATGCTAAAGTATCTCAGAGTGTACCCTCAATATGAGGATAGCAAATATACACAAGATATTTGTACACAATACCAAAATATGCAGTAATAGTATTAGAAAACAGTGCAAACAATGTATAGTTACAATAGGATGCAATGGGGACACATAGGGATAGGGGCAACACAAACCATATACTCCAAAAGTGGAATGCGAACCACGAATGGACCCCAAACTTATGTGACCTTGTAGAGGGTCGCTGGGACTATTAGAAAATAGTAAGGGTTAGAGAAATAGCCCACCCCAAAGACCCTGAAAAGTGAGTGCAAAGTGCACTAAAGTTCCCCAAAGGACATAGAAGTCGTGATAGGGGAATTCTACAGGAAAGACACAAATCAGCAATGCAACAACGGTGGATTTCCAGTCGAGGGTACCTGTGGAACAAGGGGACCAAGTCCAAAAGTCACAAGCAAGTCGGAGATAGGCAGATGCCCAGGAAATGCCAGCTGTGGGTGCAAAGAAGCTGCTACTGGACAATAGAAGCTGGAATTTCTGCAGGAACGACAAGGGTTAGGAACTTCCCCTTTGGAGAACGGATCCCACACGCCGTGTAGAGTTATGCAGAAGTGTTTTCCTGAAGAAAGACCACCAACAAGCCTTGCTAGCTGCAAATCGTGCGGTTAGGGTTTTTGGGTGCTGCTGTGGCCCAGGAGGGACCAGGATGTCGCCAATTGCGTCTGGGGACAGAGGGGGCGTCGAGCAAGACAAGGAGCCCTCTCAGCAGCAGGCAGCACCCGCAGAAGTGCCTGAAACAGGCACTACAAGGATGCGTGAAACGGTGCTCACCCGAAGTCGCACAAAGGAGTCCCACGTCGCCGGAGGACAACTTAGGAGGTCGTGCAATGCAGGTTAGAGTGCCGTGGACCCAGGCTGGACTGTGCACAAATGATTTCCGCCGGAAGTGCACGGAGGCTGGAGTAGCTGCAAAAGTCACGGTTTCCAGCAATGCAGTCTGGTGTGGGGAGGCAAGGACTTACCTCCACCAAACTTGGACTGAAGAGTCACTGGACTGTGGGAGTCACTTGGACAGAGTTGCTGGATTCAAGGGACCTCGCTCGTCGTGCTGAGAGGAGACCCAAGGTACCGGTGATGCAGTTCTTTGGTGCCTGCGGTTGCAGGGGGACGATTCCGTCGACCCACGGGAGATTTCTTCGGAGCTTCTAGTGCAGAGAGGAGGCAGACTACCCCCACAGCATGCACCACCAGGAAAACAGTCGAGAAGGCGGCAGGATCAGCGTTACAGAGTTGCAGTAGTCGTCTTTGCTACTTTGTTGCAGTTTTGCAGGCTTCCAGCGCGGTCAGCAGTCGATTCCTTGGCAGAAGGTGAAGAGAGAGATGCAGAGGAACTCGGATGAGCTCTAGCATTCGTTATCTAAAGAATCCCCAGAGACAGAGACCCTAAATAGCCAGAAAAAAGGGTTTGGCTACTTAGGAGAGAGGATAGGCTAGCAACACCTGAAGGAGCCTATCAGAAGGAGTCTCTGACGTCACCTGGTGGCACTGGCCACTCAGAGCAGTCCAGTGTGCCAGCAGCACCTCTGTTTCCAAGATGGCAGAGGTCTGGAGCACACTGGAGGAGCTCTGGGCACCTCCCAGGGGAGGTGCAGGTCAGGGGAGTGGTCACTCCCCTTTCCTTTGTCCAGTTTCGCGCCAGAGCAGGGCTAAGGGGTCCCTGAACCGGTGTAGACTGGCTTATGCAGAAATGGGCACCATGTGTGCCCATGAAAGCATTTCCAGAGGCTGGGGGAGGCTACTCCTCCCCTGCCTTCACACCATTTTCCAAAGGGAGAGGGTGTAACACCCTCTCTCAGAGGAAGTCCTTTGTTCTGCCATCCTGGGCCAAGCCTGGCTGGACCCCAGGAGGGCAGAAACCTGTCTGAGGGGTTGGCAGCAGCAGCAGCTGCAGTGAAACCCCGGGAAAGGCAGGTTGGCAGTAGCAGGGTCTGTGCTACAGACCACTGGGATCATGGGATTGTGCCAACTATGCCAGGATGGCATAGAGGGGGCAATTCCATGATCATAGACATGTTACATGGCCATATTCGGAGTTACCACTCGGGCATCACTTTCTTTTACAGTAAGGAGCCTATCCCTACCCTTTCCACTGAAAGATAGCCATAGGATAGCAGCCCACTGCCTTTGAGGGACCTCCTGTACCACACAGGCCCTCACAAGTGCAACAAACCACTTGTTAATGTCATCCCCCTCCATGTATGGGGGAACTATCTTGTGCAGATTCCTAGAATCATGCTCTCTTGCAGGATGACTATTGGGAATACTTCTGCCGCCACCATGGGGTTCACACCCCAATTTCTGTCTTTCTCTTTCTATCTCTGAGGACTGCCTATCTAAATCCAGCTGTTGCTTCTTCAGCTTCAGCCTTGATTCTTCCACTCTCAATTTATTGAGCTCCCTTTCTAACACTCTGTCATCAGGGTGGGTGGGTGAGGCATGTCTTGAAACAGAAGTATGGTGAGAATGAACAGAAGGAGACCTGGCCCTAACAGATGGCACTCTAACAACCTGGCTAACAGAAATAGCACTTCTACTGTGATGAGAAGGAACACTCTTACTGAGATGTGAGGCAACACTATTACTGTGGTGTGAATTCACATCATTACCAGCTATGCTAGGTGGTCTGCTAATGGGCAGGTTGGGAAGGTTCCCTTCTAAATATTTTGCTAGGGGTGCCCCAGGGTCAGATTGGGAACCATCAGCTAATTTCTCAACAGAAGTGCCACCTCTGGTCTTATCTTTTTCAATGAGCATATTAACCAATAGTTCTCTTGAGGGATTCTTCCCTACCCCTAAAGCTCTTTCAGTGCAGAGATTCCTTGCTCCTTTCCAGCTAAGGTGATCATAAGCAAGTTTGGACAGATCAACAGTTTGGCCTGTACCAGACATTTTAGAAAGTGCTTAAGGGATAGAAAAAGTGAGAAAAAAAAGTTTTCAGAACTTTTCAAAGGACAGAAATTTTTTACAAAAACATTTTAAGAACTTTTTAGAAAGTTTAGAGGTACTTTTCAGCACTTAGAAAAGAAGTGAGAGAAGAAAAGCAAAACTTTTTGGTTAGGTGTACACACACTGAACTTGTTTTGTATATTTTTATCTTATGGAAAGTACAATGACAAAAGTGGTAAGTAGTTGCAAAGTACTTATCCCACCGCTGCACAACCAATGTAGGAGGCTGGACTGGCTTGTAGTGAGTACCAAGGGGTACTTACACCTTGCACCAGGCCCAGGTATCCCTTATTAGTGTATAGGGTGTCTAGCAGCTTAGGCTGATAGAAAATCTTAGCTTAGCAGAGCAGCTTAGGCTGAACTAGGAGACGAGTGAAGCTTCTACAGTACCACTAGTGTCACTTGCACAATATCATAAGAAAACACAATACACAGATATACTAAAAATAAAGGTACTTTATTTTTATGACAATATGCCAAAGTATCTCAGTGAGTACCCTCAGTATGAGGATAGCAAATATACACAAGATATATGTATACAATACCAAAATATGCAGTAATAGCAATAGAAAACAGTGCAAACAATTTATAGAATGCAATGGGGGCACATAGGGATAGGGGCAACACAAACCATATACTCTAGAAGTGGAATGCGAACCACAAATGGACCCCAAACCTATGTGACTTTGTAGAGGGTCGCTGGGACTGTAAGAAAACAGTGAGGGTTAGAAAAATAGCCCACCCCAAGACCCTGAAAAGTGGGTGCAAAGTGCACCAAAGTTCCCCAAAGAGCACAGAAGTCGTGATAGGGGAATTCTGCAGGAAAGACCAACACCAGCAATGCAACAACGATGGATTTCCAGAAGAGAGTACCTGTGGAACAAAGGGACCAATTCCAAAAGTCACGATCAAGTCGGGAGTGGGCAGATGCCCAGGAAATGCCAGCTGTGGGTGCAAAGAAGCTGCCACCGGATGGTAGAAGATGAGGATTCTGCAAGAACGACAAGGGCTAGAAACTTCCCCTTTGGAGGATGGATGTCCCACGTCGTGAAGAGTCGTTGTAGGAGGCTGGACTGGCTTGTGGTGAGTACCAAGGGGTACTTGCACCTTGCACCAGGCCCAGTTATCCCTTATTAGTGTATAGGGTGTCTAGCAGCTTAGGCTGATAGATAATGGTAGCTTAGCAGAGCAGCTTAGGCTGAACTAGGAGACGTGTGAAGCTACTACAGTACCACCTAGTGTCATATGCACAATATCATAAGAAAACACAATACACAGTTATACTAAAAATAAAGGTACTTTATTTTTATGACAATATGCCAAAGTATCTTAGAGTGTACCCTCAGTGAGAGGATAGGAAATATACACAAGATATATATACACAATAGCAAAAATATGCAGTATAGTCTTAGAAAACAGTGCAAACAATGTATAGTTACAATAGGATGCAATGGGGAAACATAGGGATAGGGGCAACACAAACCATATACTCCAAAAGTGGAATGCAAACCACGAATGGACCCCAAACCTATGTGACCTTGTAGAGGGTCGCTGGGACTATTAGAAAATAGTGAGAGTTAGAAAAATAACCCTCCCCAAGACCCTGAAAAGTGAGTGCAAAGTGCACTAAAGTTCCCCTAAGGACAAAAGAGTCGTGTTAGAGGAATAATGCAGGAAAGACACAAACCAGCAATGCAACAACTGTGGATTTCCAATCTAGGGTACCTGTGGAACAAGGGGACCAAGTCCAAAAGTCACAAGCAAGTCGGAGATGGGCAGATGCCTAGGAAATGCCAGCTGCGGGTGCAAAGAAGCTTCGACTGGACAGAAGAAGCTGAGGTTTCTGCAGGAACGAAAAGGGCTAGAGACTTCCCCTTTGGTGGACGGATCCCTCTCGCCTTGGAGAGTCGTGCAGAAGTATTTTCCCGCCGGAAGGACGCCAACAAGCCTTGCTACACGCAAATCGTGCGTTTGGCGTTTTTGGACGCTGCTGGGGCCCAGGAGGGACCAGGAGGTCGCAAATTGGACCTGCAGAGAGAGGGGACGTCGAGCAAGACAAAGAGCCCTCACTGAAGCAGGTAGCACCCGGAGAAGTGCCAGAAACAGGCACTACGAGGATGCATGAAACGGTGCTCGCCGAAGTTGCACAAAGGAGTCCCACGTCACCGGAGACCAACTTAGAAAGTCGTGCAATGCAGGTTAGAGTGCCGTGGACCCAGGCTTGGCTGTGCACAAAGGATTTCCGCCGGAAGTGCACAGGGGCCGGAGTAGCTGCAAAGTCACGGTTCCCAGCAATGCAGCCCAGCGATGTGAGGCAAGGACTTACCTCCACCAAACTTGGGCTGAAGAGTCACTGGACGGTGGGGGTCACTTGGACAGAGTCGCTGGATTCGAGGGACCTCGCTCGTCGTGCTGAGAGGAGACCCAAGGGACCGGTAATGCAGCTTTTTGGTGCCTGCGGTTGCAGGGGGAAGATTCCGTCGACCCACGGGAGATTTCTTCGGAGCTTCTGGTGCAGAGAGGAGGCAGGCTACCCCCACAGCATGCACAAGCAGGAAAACAGTCGAGAAGGCGGCAGGATCAGCGTTACAGAGTTGCAGTAGTCGTCTTTGCTACTATGTTGCAGGTTTGCAGGCTTCCAGCGCGGTCAGCGGTCGTTTCCTTATCAGAAGGTGAAGAGGGAGATGCAGAGGAACTCGGATGAGCTCTTGCATTTGTTATCTAAAGTTTCCCCAGAGACCGAGACCCTAAATAGCCAGAAAAGAGGGTTTGGCTACCTAGGAGAGAGGAAAGGCTACTAACACCTGAAGGAGCCTATCAGCAGGAGTCTCTGACGTCACATGGTGGCACTGGCCACTCAGAGCAGTCCAGTGTGCCAGCAGCACCTCTGTTTCCAAGATGGCAGAGGTCTGGAGCACACTGGAGGAGCTCTGGACACCTCCCAGGGGAGGTGCAGGTCAGGGGAGTGGTCACTCCCCTTTCCTTTGTCCAGTTTCGCGCCAGAGCAGGGGCTAAGGGGTCCCTGAACCGGTGTAGACTGGCTTATGCAGAATTGGGCACATCTGTGCCCAACAAAGCATTTCCAGAGGCTGGGGGAGGCTACTCCTCCCCTGCCTTCACACCATTTTCCAAAGGGAGAGGGTGTCACACCCTCTCTCAGAGGAAGTTCTTTGTTCTGCCATCCTGGGCCAGGCCTGGCTGGACCCCAGGAGGGCAGCTGCCTGTCTGAGGGGTTGGTAGCAGCAGCAGCTGCAGTGAAACCCCAGGAAGGGCAGTCTGGCAGTACCAGGGTCTGTGCTACAGACCACTGGGATCATGGAATTGTACCAACAATGCCAGGATGGCATAGAGGGGGCAATTCCATGATCATAGACATGTTACATGGCCATATTCGGAGTTACCATGGTGAAGCTACATATAGGTAGTGACCTATATGTAGTGCACGCGTGTAATGGTGTCCCCGCACTCACAAAGTTCAGTGAATTGGCTCTGAACAATTTGGGGGCACCTTGGCTAGTGCCAGGGTGCCCTCACACTAAGTAACTTTGCACCTAACCTTTACCAGGTAAAGGTTAGACATATAGGTGACTTATAAGTTACTTAAGTGCAGTGAAAAATGGCTGTGAAATAACGTGGACGTTATTTTACTCAGGCTGCAGTGGCAGGCCTGTGTAAGAATTGTCAGAGCTCCCTATGGGTGGCAAAAGAAATGCTGCAGCCCATAGGGATCTCCTGGAACCCCAATACCCTGGGTACCTCAGTACCATATACTAGGGAATTATAAGGGTGTTCCAGTAAGCCAATGTAAATTGGTAAAAATGGTCACTAGCCTGTCAGTGACAATTTGGAAAGAAATGAGAGAGCATAACCACTGAGGTTCTGATTAGCAGAGCCTCAGTGAGACAGTTAGTCACTACACAGGTAACACATTCAGGCACACTTATGAGCACTGGGGCCCTGGGTTACCAGGGTCCCAGTGACACATACAACTAAAACAACATATATACAGTGAAAAATGGGGGTAACATGCCAGGCAAGATGGTACTTTCCTACAGTCGTGCAGAAGTGTTTTCCCACAGAAAGACCCCAAACAAGCCTTGCTAGCTGCAAAGCTCGCGGTTTGGGTTTTTGGATGCTGCTGTGGCCCAGGAGGGACCAGGATGTCACCAATTGTGTGAGGAGACGGAGGGGGCGTCCAGCAAGGCAAAGAGTCCACTCAGAAGCAAGCAGCACCCGCAGAAGGGCCGGAACAGGCACTACGAAGTGGAGTGAATCGGTGCTCACCCGAAGTTGCACAAGAGAGTCCCACAACGCCGGAGGACAACTCAGGAGGTTGTGCAATGCAGGTTAGAGTGCCGTGGACCCAGGCTTGGCTGTGCACAAAGGAAATCCTCGAAGAGTGCACAGGAGCCGGAGTAGCTGCAAAACACGCGGTTCCCAGCAATGCAGTCTAGCGTGGAGAGGCAAGGACTTACCTCTACCAAACTTGGACTGAAGAGTGGACTGTGGGAGTCACTTGGACAGAGTTGCTGAGTTCAAGGGACCTCGCTCGTCGTGCTGAGAGGAGACCCATAGGCCAGGTGAAGCAGTTCTTTGGTGCCTGCGGTTGCAGGGGGAAGATTCCGTCGACCCACGGGAGATTTCTTTGGAGCTTCTAGTGCAGTCGATTCCTTGGCAGAAGGTGAAGAGAGAGATGCAGAGGAACTCTGATGGGCTCTTGCATTCGTTATCTAAGGAATTCCCCAAAGCAGAGACCCTAAATAGCCAGAAAAGAGGGTTTGGCTACTTAGAAGAGAGGATAGGCTAGCAACACCTGAAGGAGCCTATCAGAAGGAGTCTCTGACGTCACCTGCTGGCACTGGCCCCTCAGAGCAGTCCAGTGTGCCAGCAGCACCAATGTTTCCAAGATGGCAGAGGTCTGGAGCACACTGGAGGAGCTCAGGGGAGGTGCAGGTCAGGGGAGTGGTCACTCCCCTTTCCTTTGTCCAGTTTCGTGCCAGAGGAGGGCTGAGGGATCCCTGAACCGGTGCAGACTGGCTTATGCAGAGATGGGCACCATCTGTGCCCATCAAAGCATTTCCAGAGGCTGGGGGAGGCTACTCCTCCCCAGCCCTGACACCTTTTTCCAAAGGGAGAGGGTGTAACACCCTCTCTCTGAGGAAGTCCTTTGTTCTGCCTTCCTGGGCCATGCCTGGCTGGACCCCAGGAGGGCAGAAACCTGTTTGAGGGGTTGGCAGCAGCTGCAGTGAAACCCCGGGAAAGGTAGTTTGGCAGTACCCGGGTCTGAGCTAGAGACTCGGGGGATCATGGAATTGTCTCCCCAATGCCAGAATGGCATTGGGGTGACAATTCCATGATCCTAGACATATTACATGGCCATGTTCGGAGTTACCATTGTGACGCTATACATATGTCGTGACATATGTATAGTGCACGCGTGTAATGGTGTCCCCGCACTCACAATGCCCGGGGAATTTGCCCTGAACAATGTGGGAGCACCTTGGCTAGTGCCAGGGTGCCCACACACTAAGTAACTTAGCACCCAACCTTTACCAGGTAAAGGTTAGAAATATAGGTGACTTATAAGTTACTTAAGTGCAGTGATAAATGGCTGTGAAATAACGTGGACGTTATTTCACTCAGGCTGCACTGGCAGGCCTGTGTAAGAATTGTCAGATCTCCCTATGGGTGGCACAAGAAATGCTGCAGCCCATAGTGATCTCCTGGAACCCCAATACCCTGGGTACCTCAGTACCATATACTAGGGAATTATAAGGGTGTTCCAGTATGCCAATGTGAATTGGTGAAATTGGTCACTAGCCTGTTAGTGACAATTTGGAAAGAAATGAGAGAGCATAACCACTGAGGTTCTGGATAGCAGAGCCTCAGTGAGACAGTTAGTCATAACACAGGTAACACATACAGGGCACACTTATGAGCACTGGGTCCCAGTGACACATACAACTAAAACAACATATATACAGTGAAATATGGGGGTAACATGCCAGGCAAGATTGTACTTTCCTACATCATGTCATTTCTAAAGGGTGCCTTGACTTCGTCTTCCTCATTTCAGTGTCCGATTCTCTAGCCTACAGCCACAGAAATGTAGGTAATACACTTCTAATGCCTCGGGTAGATATTCACATCCTCCACCATGCGCCATGCTAAACCAGGGGCATCGAAAATAGGTACCACTGGTCCTAGTACTAGGATTCATACAACGTACAGAGTCCTGGTATCATAACTAAGCTACACAAGCACTGCACTTAACATGCACACAGAGTGTCAGCACAAAGTTTCACATATCAGTGGAACTGTAAACGAGAAGGGTCACTAGATTGTGCTCTCATTACCATGGAAAAGATGGCTTGGTCACAAAACATAGTACACTTCCCAACATCACTTAACATGATGTTCCCAGCGCAGGGACAGTATCCGCTGCGTATTATGAGGGAACACTTGATGCCATTCTCCATATCACAGAAATAAGTCTTGGAATTTACATTGTCAAGTACAAGGCATTGCACGCGGTATATCAGTGTGACTCCAGGGCCAAAATAAAAGAAAGGACATTGTTTCACATGCAGTTGGGCACTCGTGGCACGGGTAGCCCGTTCACCAAGAAGAAGGCATTGCTGACCCAACATAGCCCCATTAAAATATGGCTTTAGAAGTGCTTGATAGCTTTGAACCAGATGTTTTTTAAACAACATTTTAAACTGCAGATTCTTTTAAAGACCTTTATTACACCCTCGCCAATGGTGTCTGTATGCGCTTAATTGGGATATCAAAAAGGGGGAATGTTTTTTCGCTGTTCAGAAATAAGTCACTATGAAATAATTCTTTCGGCATTAATATATCTGTTGAATATTCTTGCTGTTTCTTTTCTTAATTCAATATATATACAATTGATGTAGAGTAGGATCCTAATAACATGGTTCACTGATTACTTGCTCGTTCTGACAACCACCAGTAATACGGATTATGAAGCAAATTACTTTTGGTGCATTTTTCTCTTCAGAATGATTTCTAAAATAATGTTGCCAAATAATGCATGCTTTGGCAGCCAGTTAGTCCCGCCTAAAACTATCCAAAATGACTATAGATTATTTAAATTAATTTATAATGGAAGTAATACTGAGTTTGTAATATCAAGCAATCGTCCAAAAGTAAAGTTGAAATATCTGAATAATGCTGTCTAACATTTCATAAATGTCAAAACAGGTAAGGTAGCTCCTTCTTCAATAGCATGTGATACTGTTTTAATCACGATATCTTTGACATTTTAACTGGATTTAGCGGTTTTCAAATGTCAGTCAGTTGTGACACTTACCGATTCATTGGTTTTCAGTACTGTCATGCTGTCACTCACTGATATGCTGACACTTGCGCGACCACTTCTTGCTATAAAAGAAAAATCATTACATTTATAGTCTGTGCTAGTCACTTTAATTCACTTACAAATCCTTAAGTCACATCTTTTAAATATATTTCAAGCAGGAACATCAACCATTTCTGGTGTTTTTGCATATATGACACAGAGGGGCATACTACGGATCATGTAGGGTAATTATTGCACCCAGTAACGATTATTTTATCTGATTTGTGAGGCACAATATGCAGAATCGGTGGTTGCCAGTGGAGGTTCCTCCTAAATGGCGGAGTAGAATCACCCCACATGTTGCAAACGAAGCAGGTACATGTAAATAATGGTCATACTCATTATTATCATTTTATGAAAGGCATGTAAGTGTCAGAGACTGGGAAGGGGGCGGGGCCGATGGCAGCAGCAGGATCGGGATGACTTGTAAAGCTGACAGTCAGTCCAGAGTGTGCATGTTGGATTGGCAAGCTGTTTTGCGATGACCAGCCCGACATGCACATTTCAGTCTGCAGCAATCCCAGCAGTGTTAAACTGCTGGGGGATTGCAGGCACAGACACCTGGCCTCAAAAGGAGCGCGGGGTTAGCCTCTTTAAACAATACTGGCAGTTTTCTCATGCTGAAAACAGCATGAAAGCAGCTCCAGGATTGGTTAGCATTACATTGGCTGTAGGAAGTCAACCACCTTCCGTTCCTTCCAAAATTCGCCAGATGCTGGTGTTGATTTACAGACGCTTTCCAGTTAATTTGCCACAAGATGGTCTGCAGTGCTTTCTTACTAGTGGCTCTCTCAAGGTAACATCGCTGAAGACTTCCTGGTCTTTGTTCTCTCATTTTTAAAATATCTCAAAAACTTGAAGCTTTTTGAGTCAGTAGTACACTTTTCATCAGGGAAGAAGGGGAAACAAGCGTGATATTCATCCAGGATCTGAATTACACAATGTGTAATCAGGAAAGCTAGTTTCAATGTCAGTTTACAAGCTTGACCAAACAGAGTGGCCCTAGGCAATATCTTTTCTCTAATTTGCCTCCTTTTCCATGATCATCAAATTTGAGATCACCTTAAAATAGTACAGGATGCACACTGTCCAACAGCCTCTCTTATGTATGGTTTAATAGACCATAATGTTGCTCTACATATAAAAATGAAAGGTTTATTTAGGAGGAAACAAGACTTCTGACTTGCCTCTTGAGTCATTAATAAAACGGTCACAGCAGAAGAGGTGTGGTACACAAATTTTTAATAAAGACCGCTCAGAGCAGTGATATAATCTAGAGTGCTAAAGTGAAATAATCCAAAATACACTTTTGATGTAAAAGTTCATACCTGAGCTATAAATAATGTGACAATCACTGACACTTGTAGAAGACCGGGAGATCCAGGCTGAGCCAAAATCTCTTCCTTTGGGCCTCCACCACACTGCTTTTCCACTCAGGAAGCAACACAGATGGGGCAGTAGAGAATTATGGGACTCAGCGGTCAGTGCCTCTCTACCATTGCCCTATTACAGCAAAGCAGGAGATGTCTTAGTGTTGGACATATAGTTCAGTATCAAAACCTGTCTCAAGACCTATGCATTCCAGACCATTGGAAGCATGGCTTGATCACATGGGCTGACGTATTTCATAGTGTAGGCTGTGATTACAATGACTCGGCCCAGGAAACAAGCTGCATACTGGAAACCTAGTCAATAGCCTGATGCAAGGTCTGCCCCATCATCCCTCCTCGTTACTGAGGTTGGGGACATGTCCTATAAAGCAGGGATTGTTTTGCAATATTTGATTTGAGATACCAATATTCCTGGTAAAGAGCCTGATCTCAAAGGGGTAATATTCAAGCACCAGAACATGTGGGTGGACAGTGAAGTAAGAAGTTACATAACTGCAGTAAAACAAGGGAACCACTAACTAGAAGGAAACTATACGACTAGTGGACACTAGTACTCTTGAATGTTGGGATAAGGAACCCATTGATAAAACATACCACATTAGATAAGTAAGCAGTCATCATCCTGTATTAGTACAAGTATATGTGGTAATTCTACAACAGGTTTGGCTATTTTCTGCAGGAGTTTCGTACTTCTAGTATGTTTATGTCTGTTTATGAAAACTATACAACAATCCTTAAACACCTCTCATTAACTCTTTAGTACGTTTCCTACCAGTGGTGTACCTGTCTTGATTGTGTGAGAATCATGTGAGGCTCTTCCTGCTGCTGCCACCTGCCCATAATATATTACTTGTATTGGGAAAGACTGTGCTGCGGCGGTCCTCATTGTATCATTATTGTGCTGTGAAGCTCAGTACAAAATTGTCTACTCCTCATAAGAAAAAAAAACCGATTGCCAATGCTTGTTTTAATGTATGATGTGAGTGAAAAATTAATCCCTCACAAAATGTGGGAGCAGAGTTTACTTTTGGTATCACAAGTGAAACAAGCAGTTTTTTAAATGGAGTATATGACTGTATAATTTTAAAACATATCTGACGAGTGGCTAGTAGTACTGTCTAACACCTTCATAGCTGCCAAGTTTCCTAGATTGATGCGTGATGTGGAACTCCGGTCCAGGTTTCTTCTTTTAATTCTGAGGCTTGTGTGAGAAAGTAGCCTCTTTCTAGCCTTGTTACCCCCACTTTTGGCCTGTTTGTGAGTATATGTCAGGGTGTTTTCACTGTCTCACTGGGATCCTGCTAACCAGGGCCCAGTGCTCATAGTGAAAACCCTATGTTGTCAGTATGTTTGTTATGTGTCACTGGGACCCTGCTAGCCAGGACCCCAGTGCTCATAAGTTTGTGGCCTATATGTGTTCCCTGTGTGATGCCGAACTGTCTCACTGAGGCTCTGCTAACCAGAACCTCTGTGGTTATGCTCTCTCTGCTTTTCAAATTTGTCACTAACAGGCTAGTGACTAAATTTACCAATTCGCATTGGCATACTGGTACACCCATATAATTCCCTAGTATATGGTACTGAGGTACTCAGGGTATTGGGGTTCCAGGAGATCCCTATGGGCTGCAGCATTTCTTTTGCCACCCATATGGAGCTCTGACAATTCTAACACAGGCCTGCCATTGCAGCCTGTGTGAAATAACGTCCACATTATTTCACAGTCATTTACCACTGCACTTAAGTAACTTATAAGTCACCTATATGTCTAACCTTCACCTGGTGAAGGTTGGATGTAAAGTTACTTAGTGTGTGGGCACCCTGGCACTAGCCAAGGTGCCCCCACATCGTTCAGGGCAAACTCCCCGGACTTTGTAAGTGCGGGGACACCATTACACGCGTGCACTATACATAGGTCACTACCTATGTATAGCGTCACAATGGTAACTCCGAACATGGGCATGTAACATGTCTAAGATCATGGAATTGTCACCCAAATACCACTCTGGTATTGGGGGGACAATTCCATGATCCCCCGGGTCTCTAGCACAGAACCCGTGTACCGCCAAACTGCCTTTCCGGGGTCTCCACTGCAGCTGGTGCTGCTGCCAACCCCTCAGACAGGTTTCTGCCCTCCTGGGGTCCATGTAGCCCTGGCCCAGGAAGGCAGAACAAAGGACTTCCTCTGAGAGAGGGTGTAACACCCTCTCTCTTTGGAAATAGGTGTGAGGGCTGGGGAGGAGTAGCCTCCCCCAGCCTCTGGAAATGTTTTGATGGGCACAGATGGTGCCCATCTCTGCATAAGCCAGTCTACACTGGTTCAGGGATCCCCCAGCCCTGCTCTGGCGCAAAACTGGACAAAGGAAAGGGGAGTGACCACTCCCCTGACCTGCACCTCCCAGGGGAGGTGGCCAGAGCTCCTCCAGTGTAGGTGCCCAGAGCTCCTGCAGCGTGTGCCAGACCTCTGCCATCTTGGAAACACAGGTGTTGGGGGCACACTGGACTGCTCTGAGTGGCCAGTGCCAGCAGGTGACGTCAGAGACTCCTTTTGATAGGCTCTTACCTCTCTTGGTAGCCAATCCTCCTTCCTAGGTAACCAAACCTCCTTTTCTGGCTATTTTGGGTCTCTGCTTTGGGGAATTCTTCAGATAACAAATGCAAGAGCTCATCAGAGTTCCTCTGCATCTCCCTCTTCACCTTCTATAAAAGGATCGACCGCTGACTGCTCAGGACGCCTGCAAAACCGCAACAAAGTAGCAAGACGACTACTGGCAACATTGTAGCGTCTCATCCTGCCGGCTTTCTCGACTGTTTTCAGGTGGTGCATGCTCTGGGGGTAGCCTGCCTTCACCCTGCACCAGAAGCTCAGAAAGAATCTCCCGTGGGTCGACGGAATCTTCCCCATGCTAACGCAGGCACCAAAAGACTGCAACACTGGTCCTCTGGGTCCCCTCTTATCCTGACGAGCGTGGTCCCTGGAACTCAGCAACTCTGTCCAAGTGACTTCCACAGTCCAGTGACTCTTCAGTCCACGTTTGGTGGAGGTAACTCCTGACCTCCCCACGCTAGACTGCATTGCTGGGTACCGCATGATTTGCAGCTGCTCCGGCTCCTGTGCACTCTTCCAGGATTTCCTTCGTGCACAGCCATGCCTGGGTCCCGACACTCCTTCCTGCACTGCACAACCTTCTGAGTTGTCCTCTGGCGTTGTGGGACTCTCTTTTGTGACTTTGCATGGACTCTGGTTCACTTTCCTTCCAAGTGCCTGTTCAGGTACTTCTGCGGGTGCTGTCTGCTTCTGTGAGGGCTCCCTGAGTTGCTGGGCGCTCCCTCTGTCTCCTCCTCCAAGTGGCGACATCCTGGTCCCTCCTGGGCCAGAGCAGCACCCAAAAACCTCTATCGCAACCCTTGCAGCTAGCAAGGCTTGTTTGCGCCCTTTCTGCGTATGAACACTGCTGCAAGCTTCATTGTGACGTGGGACATCCGTCTTCCAAAGGAGAAGTCCCTAGCTCTGTTCTTTCTTGCAGAACTCCAAGCTTCTTCCATCTGGTGGCAGCTTCTTTGCACCCTCAGCTGGCATTTTCTGGGCTCCTGTCCACTCTCAACACTGTCGCGAATTTTGGACTTGGTCCCCTTGTCTTACATGTACTCACGTCTGAAAATCCACTGTTGTTGCATTGCTGGTGTTTGTTCTTCCTGCAGAATCTCCCTATCACGACTTCTGTGCTCTCTAGGGGTAGTAGGTGCACTTTAGACCTACTTTTCAGGGTCTTGGGGTGGGCTATTTTTCTAACCCTCACTGTTTTCTTACAGTCCCAGCGACCTTCTACAAGCTCACATAGGTTTGGGATCCATTTGTGGTTCGCATTCCACTTTTGGAGTATATGGTTTGTGTTGCCCCTATACCTATGTGCTCCTATTGCAATCTATTGTAATTCTACACTGTTTGCATTACTTTTCTTGCTATTACTTACCTAATTTTGGTTTGTGTACATATATCTTGTGTATATAACTTATCCTCTCACTGAGGGTACTCAATGATATACTTTTGGCATATTGTGATAAAAATAAAGTACCATTATTTTGAGTAATTCTGTGTATTGTGTTTTCTTATGATATTGTGCATATGACACCAGTGGTATAGTAGGAGCTTTATATGTCTCCTAGTTCAGCCTAAGCTACTTTACCATAGCTACCTTCTATCAGTCTAAGCTGCTAGAAACACCTCTTCTACACTAGTAAGGGATACCTGGACCTGGCACAAGGTGTAAGTACCTCTGGTACCCACTACAAGCCAGGCCAGCCTCCTACTGGTATCTTGGGCACCGTTAGTGTTTTCTTACACTCCCAGCGACCCTCTACACACTACACTAGGCCTGGGGTCCCTAAGTGATTCGCATACAACTTTCTTAGTATATGGTTTGTGTTGCCCCTAGGCCTATTGCATCCTATTGCATCCTATTGTATTCGAGTGTTTGTACTACTTTTCTAACTGTTTACTTACCTGAATTTGGTTTGTGTGTATATTTTGTGTATTTTACTTACCTCCTAAGGGCGTTTATCCTCTGAGATATTTTTGGCACATTGCCACTAAAATAAAGTACCTTTATTTTTAGTAACTCTGAGTATTGTGTTTCTTATGATTTAGTGTTATATGTTATAAGTGGTATAGTAGGAGCTTTGCATGTCTCCTAGTTCAGCCTAAGCTGCTCTGCTAAAGCTACCTCTATCAGCCTAAGCTGCTAGAACACTACTAATCTACTAATAAGGGATAACTGGACCTGGCACAAGGTGTAAGTACCATCAGGTACCCATTATAAGCCAGGCCAGCCTCCTACACAGGTATTCCATATTAGTGTTGTGTAGGCAGTGTCTAGAAGCCAGGCTCTCTAGATATAGCTGTGAATGAGCAGCTAAGGCTTATCTAGGAGACATACAAAGCTCATGAATTACCTCTGTAGTCACACAGCACTTACACACAAGAAAGACAAAACTTAGTGTTTCAAAAACAAAGTTACTTAATTTTAGTGACACAATTACCAAAAAGTAATAGAGAGGCAACCCTCCAATAGATCAGTAGATATGTACACTAGTAATCAGAAATAGGCATAAATAACAATAGAAAACCGTGGAAATAGCAATAGACAATAGTGATCCTATGGGGAGCCGAAACCATATACTAAAAAAATGGAATGGAAATGCAGGACCCCACCCAGGTAAGTGGAATGTATAGAGGTAAGCTGGGGGAACTAGGATACCCCGAAGGTAAGTACCACAGTGGCCCCCTGCAAACAGGTAAAAAAGAGTAAGTTCCTGGATTTTCCCCAACCCACCCAAAAGGACTAAAAAGAATATAATGCAACACACAGAGAAGACTGAAAGAAACCAGCAGTGGATTCCGGAAGAGGATGACGTGTAGAAGAAGGGGACCAAGTCCAGAAGTCACAAAATTGTCCTGTGGTGGCAGGAGCCACTACCCACCCATCTGTGGTTGCAGGAGTTGTTCGACAGCAGGAAGAAGACGGTCAGCAATCCAGCCCTTTGTGCCGTAGAAGAGTTCCTGGAAGATGCAGTTGACGCCCCATGCCGGGTGGAAGATTGCAGTTGGTCAGTCGTGTGGTGTAGGAGGCTGGACTGGCTTGTAGTGAGTACCAAGGGGTACTTACACCTTGCACCAGGCCCAGGTATCCCTTATTAGTGTATAGGGTGTCTAGCAGCTTAGGCTGATAGATAATGGTAGCTTAGCAGAGCAGCTTAGGCTGAACTAGGAGACGAGTGAAGCTCCTACAGTACCATTAGTGTCACTTGCACAATATCATAAGAAAAAACAATAAACAGATATACTAAAAATAAAGGTACTTTATTTTTATGACAATATGCCAAAGTATCTCAGAGTGTACCCTCAGTATGAGGATAGCAAATATACACAAGATATAAGTACACAATACCAAAAATATGCAGTATAGTCTTAGAAAACAGTGCAAACAATGTATAGTTACAATAGGATGCAATGGGGACACATAGGGATAGGGGCAACACAAACCATATACTCCAAGAGTGGAATGCGAACCACGAATTGACCCCAAACCTATGTGACCTGGTAGAGGGTCGCTGGGACTATTAGAAAATAGTGAGAGTTAGAAAAATAGCCCACCCCAAGACCCTGAAAAGTGAGTGCAAAGTGCACTAAAGTTCCCCAAAGGACATAGAAGTCGTGATAGGGGAATTCTGCAGGAAAGACACAAACCAGCAATGCAACAATGATGGATTTCCAGTCGAGGGTACCTGTGGAACAAGGGGACCAAGTCCAAAAGTCACAAGCAAGTCGGAGATGGGCAGATGCCCAGGAAATGCCAGCTGTGGGTGCAAAGAAGCTGCTACTGGACAGTAGAAGCTGAGGATTCTGCAGGAACGACAAGGGCTAGAGACTTCCCCTTTGGAGGATGGATCCACCACGCCGTGGAAAGTCGTGCAGAAGTGTTTTCCCGCCGAAAGACCGCCAACAAGCCTTGCTAGCTGCAAATCTTGCGGTTAGGGTTTTTGGATGCTGCTGTGGCCCAGGAGGGACCAGGATGTCGCCAATTGCGTCTGGGGACAGAAGGGGCGTCGAGCAAGACAAGGAGCCCTCGCAGAAGCAGGCAGCACCCGCAGAAGTGCCAAAACAGGCACTACAAAGAGGAGTGAAACGGTGCTCACCCGAAGTTGCACAAAGGAGTCCCACGTCCCCGGAGGGCCACTTAAAAAGTCGTGCAATGCAGGTTAGAGTGCCGTGGACCCAGGCTTGGCTGTGCACAAAGGATTTCCGCCGGAAGTGCACAGAGGCCGGAGTAGCTGCAAAAGTCACGGTTCCCAGCAATGCAGTCTGGCGTGGGGAGGCAAGGACTTACCTCCACCAAACTTGGACTGAAGAGTCACTGGACTGTGGGAGTCACTTGGACACAGTTGCTGGATTCAAGGGACCTCGCTCGTTGTGCTGAGAGGAGACCCAGGGGACCGGTGATGCAGTTCTTTGGTGCCTGCGCTAGCAGGGGGAAGATTCCGTCGACCCACGGGAGATTTCTTCGGAGCTTCTAGTGAAGAGAGGAGGCAGACTACCCCCACAGCATGCACCACCAGGAAAACAGTCGAGAAGGCGGCAGGATCAGCGTTACAGAGTTGCAGTAGTCGTCTTAGCTACTTTGTTGCAGTTTTGCAGGCTTCCAGCACGGTCAGCAGTCGATTCCTTGGCAGAAGGTGAAGAGAGAGATGCAGAGGAACTCTGATGAGCTCTTGCATTCGTTATCTAAGGAAATCCCCAAAGCAGAGACCCTAAATAGCCAGAAAAGAGGGTTTGGCCACTTAGGAGAGAGGATAGGCTAGCAACACCCGAAGGAGCCTATCAGAAGGAGTCTCTGACGTCACCTGCTGGCCCTGGCCACTCAGAGCAGTCCAGTGTGCCAGCAGCACCTCTGTTTCCAAGATGGCAGAGGTCTGGAGCACACTGGAGGAGCTCTGGTCACCTCCTAGGGGAGGTGTAGGTCAGGGGAGTGGTCACTCCCCTTTCCTTTGTCCAGTTTCACGCCAGAGCAGGGCTGAGGGGTCCCTGAACCGGTGTAGACTGGCTTATGCAGAAATGGGCACCATCTGTGCCCATCAAAGCATTTCCAGAGGCTGGGGGAGGCTACTCCTCCCCTGCCTTAACACCTTTTTCCAAAGGGAGAGGGTGTAACACCCTCTCTCTGAGGAAGTCCTTTGTTCTGCCTTCCTGGGCCAGGCCTGGCTGGACCCCAGGGGGGCCGAAACCTGTCTGAGGGGTTGGCAGCAGCAGCAGCTGCAGTGGAACCCCTGAAAAGGCAGTTTGGCAGTACATGGGTCTGTGCTACAGACCCGTGGGATCATGGGATTGTGCCAACAATGCCAGGATGGCATAGAGGGGGCAATTCCATGATCTTAGACATGTTACATGGCCATATTCGGAGTTACCATTGTGAAGCTACACATAGGTGTTGACCTATGTGTAGTGCACATGTGTAATGGTGTCCCCGCACTCACAAAGTCCGGGGAATTTGCCCTGAACAATGTGGGGGCATCTTGGCTAGTGCCAGGGTGCCCACACACTATGTAACTTTGCACCTAACCTTTACCAGGTAAAGGTTAGACATATAGGTGACTTATAAGTTACTTAAGTGCAGTGAAAATGGCTGTGAAATAATGTGTGCATTATTTCACTCAGGCTGCAGTGGCAGGCCTGTGTAGGAATTGTCAGAGCTCCCTATGAGTGGCAAAAGAAATGCTGCAGCCCATAGGGATCTCCTGGAACCCCAATACCCTGGGTACCTTAGTACCATATACTGGGGGATTATAAGGGTGTTCCAGTATGCCAATGTAAATTGGTGAAATTGGTCACTAGCCTGTTAGTGACAATTTGTACAGAGAGAGCATAACCACTGAGGTTCTGGTTAGCAGAGCCTCAGTGAGACAGTTAGGCACCACACAGGGAACACATACATATAGGCCACAAACTTATGAGCACTGGGGTCCTGACTAGCAGGGTCCCAGTGACACATAACAAACATACTGAAAACATAGGGTTTTCACTATGAGCACCGGGCCCTGGCTAGCAGGATCCCAGTGAGACAGTGAAAACACCCTGACATACTCTCACAAACAGGCCAAAAGTGGGGGTAACAAGGCTAGAAAGAGGCTACTTTCTCACATGTGGAAAGGCCAAAAACAAGCCTTGGCAAAGGCAGACGTTGCAGTGAAGCAAAAGTGGAGCTTCCAGGGACCAGCAAGTTCCAGGAGGACTCAGCCCACAGGGGGAGCCCTGGGGTGTGACCCTCAGCAAGGCAGAGAGTCCAAAGAAGAAAAGGCAGCCCCTACAGGAGACTCAATGGACGAGGAACCAGGAGTCGCAGAGAAGACTACGCAGCACAACTGGAGAAGGGTCCCATGCCACAGGAAAAGCACTGATAGGGTTGTGCTGGGGACTGGGGCTACATGGACCCTGAAGATCCCTTGGAGAAGATACCAACAAGCCATGCTAGCTGAAAGAGACGTGGTGCATGGGGGTACTATCCTGCATGGGAAGGCAAGGGCTTACCTCCACCAAAGTTGGACAGCTGGTAGGGAGAACCAAGGGGACCACTCAAGACCACCACCCATGATTCAGGATCCAAGCAGCTCAGGATGAGAGGAGATCCACGCAGCCGGTCGTCATTGCAATTGATGTCTGCAGATGCAGAGGAGTGACTCCTTCACTCCAAATGAGATTCCTTCTTCCTTCTCATGAAGGCTGAAGACTTGCCACCCTTAGAGCATGCACAGAAGGGGAAATGTTGATGTTGCTGGAAGGAGTTGTGGAAACAATGTTGCAAGCAGAGTCTTCGTTGTGGATGTAGATTGTTGGTTCCTGGAATCATACTTCCCATACTGGCAACAGTATTGGGGTATGACTTCGACATGTTTGATACCAAACAAGCCTAGGTTCGGAACTACCATTATGTAGCTGGATATAGGTAGTGACCTATGTCCAGTACACACATAAAATGGCATCCCGCGCTCATGAAGTCCATGAAAATGGAGCTGGAGTTTCTAGGCGCACCTCTGCTCATGCAGGGGTGCCTGCACACACAGGTACTTGCACCCTGCCCTCTGAGCTAGGAAGGAGTACCGTAGGGGTGACTTCCAGTGATCTGGTGCTGTGACCTGTAGTGAAAAGGGTGCATGCACTCTTTCACGCAGGTTGCAATGGCAAGCCTGCAGATACACTTTGCATGGGCTCCCCATGTGTGGCATAATACATGCAAGAGCCATGGGGATCCGCTGGTACCCCAATGCCCTGGGTACCTAAGTACCATATATTAGGGTCGTACATGGGGCACCAGTATGCCAAATGTGGGGTGTGTGTGGTCCAAGCAACCATGTTTAAAGGGAGAGAGCATAGTCACCAAGGTCCTGTGTAGCAGGATCCCAGTGAACACAGTCAAAACACACTGACAACAGGCATAAAGTATGGGTAACCATGCTGAAAGAGGGTACTTTCCTCCACAAACCCCCCAAATGAAGGGCAATAAGGCTAACTTTGCCCAGATGAGTCTTCATTGTCAAACTGGAAATATCTGGAGAGTCCATTTGCATTGGAGTGGTTACTCCCAGGTCTGTGTTCCACTGTATAGTCCATTCCCTTTAGGGATATGGACCACCTCAACAGTTTGGAATTTTCGCCTTTCATCTGTTTAACAATAGAAGGGGCTTGTGGTCTGTTTGAACAAGGAAGTAGGTGCCAAACAAGTATGGCCTCAGCTTCTTCAAAGCCGAAAACACAGCATAGGCTTCCCTTTCTATGGCTGACCAACCCTTTTCCCATAATGATAAACCTTTTGCTTATAAAAGCTACATGTTGGGCCTCACCTTCTGTTTTAAGTTGTGACAAAGCTGCCCCAACCCCTACCTCAGAAGCATCTGTCTGAACTATGAACTGCTTGGAGTAGTCAGGGCTTCTCAAAATAGGTGCAGAACATAAGGCCTGTTTGAGATCTTCAAAAGCTTTTTGACAGCTAGCTGGCCATAAAACTTTCTTGGGCATTCTCTTTGAGGTGAGGTCACTAAGAGGGGCTATAATTGAGCCATAGTTCCTAATGAACCTCCTGTATTACTCAGTGAGGCCTAAAAAGGCTCTCACCTGAGTCTGAGTAGTAGGGGGAGTCCAATTCAAAATGGTTTGAATCTTCTCTTGCTGTGGTTGAATCTAGCCTCCACCTACCAGGTGGCCCATATATACAACCTTCCCCCACCCCACTTAGTGGCCTTGATAGCAAGGCTGTCTTTCTGCAGAGCCTCCAAAACATTCCACAGGTGAACCAGGTGATCCTCCCAGGTGGAGCTAAAAACAGCTATAACATCTAGATAAGATACACTACAGGCTACCAATCCTTGGAGTACTGTATTTACCAGCCTCTGAAATGTGGCAGGTATATTTTCCAATTCAAAGGGCATCACAGCAAAGTGATAATTCCCTCCCATGTTTGAAAATGCTGTTTTGGGTTTGGCATCATTTGATAAGTTGATCTGCTAATATCCAGCAGTCATATCAAATGTGCTCAGATACTTGGCAGATGCCAGTGTATCTATTAGCTCATCTGCATAGGGATAGGATGAGCATCTGCTTTTGTTACAGTGTTGAGCCCTCTGTACTCAACTCAAAACCTCTTTTCTCTCTTTACATTTTGGGAATGAGGTTTTGGGACCAAAACTACTGGGATAGACCAGGGGCTGTCTGAGTGCTCAATGACTCCCAGGTATAACATCTTCCGGACTTCAGACTTGATGCAGTCTCTGACATGGTCAGGTTGCCTGTAAACTTTACTTTTTATTGGCAAACTGTCCTCTGTGTCAATGATGTGTTCACACCAAGTGGTCTGGCCAGGTGTCAATGAGAACAGTTCTGAGAACTGTCCAAGGAGATTCCTGCAGTCTTCTTTCTGTGACTCAGAAAGGCAGTCCGCAAGGACTATCCCATAAACTGAGCCATAAGATGCAGTGTGGGAGAAGAGGTCATGGAGAGGGTCACTCTCTTCTTCCTGTCCTTCATCAGTGGCCATGAGCAGGGTCATATCAGCCCAGTCATAGTAGGGCTTTAGGGGATTCAAATGAAGCACCCTCAGAGGGCTTCTAGGAGTGCCTAGGTCTACTAGATAGATAACCTCACCCTTTTTCTCCACTATTGTGGGGAGACCACTACACGCACGCTGGAGTGCCCTAGGAGTAACAGGCTCCAGGATTCACACTTTCTTTCCTTGCTGGTATACAGTTAGGTCAGCCTACTGGTCATGCCATTGCTTTTGCAGCTCCTGGCTGGCCTGAAGGTTTTTAGTAGCCTTCTTCATATGCTCAGCCATCCTTGATCTGAGGCCAAGTACATAGTCCACTATGTCTTGCTTGGGAGGCTTAAGGGGTTGCTCCCAGCCTTCTCTTACAAGATCAAAAGGACCCCTAACAGGGTGCCCAAACAGAAGTTCAAATAGGCTGTAGCCCACACGCTTTTTAGGGACCTCCCCAAAGGTGAAGAGGGGGCATGGCAGCAGAACATCCCATCTCCTCCTGAGTTTTTCAGAGAGCCCCATGATCATGCCTTTGAGAGTTTTATTAAACCTCTCTACCAAACCATTGGACTGGGGGTGGTAAGAGGTAGTGAACTTGTAAGTAACCCTTATTCCTTCCACATTGCTTTTGGGTATGCAGAAGTGAAATTTGCATCTCTGTCTGACACACCTCTTTGGGAAAACCCACTCTTGAAAATATTCCAAGAAGGGCTTTGGTCACTGCAGGAACTGTAGTGGTCCTAAGAGGAATATCTTCAGGGTATCTGTTGGCATGGTCCACCACCACCAGAATGAATCTGTTCCCAGAGGCTGTGAGGGGCTCTAGGGGGGCAACAATATCCACCCCTACCCTGTCAAAGGGAGCCCCAACCACTGGAAGTGGAATTAAGGGGGCCTTTGGGGTGCCACCTGTCTTGCCACTGGCTTGACAGGTGAGACAGGAGCAACAAAACACCTTTGTGTCTTCTGACAAATGGTACCAGTGAAAGTGAGGGACAAGTCTGTCCAAGTCTGCCAGGGGAATATCATGTGCAAGGGTCAACAAAAAATCTCTGTAGTGCAGAGGGACCACTAACCTCCTGGTGGCTCTGAGTACAAGAGGTTGTCTTCCCAATACACCTTGTGGGTGCTACTGACACCCACTGCCTCTTGAAGGACAGCTTGCTGCCTCAAGCCCTCCAGTGTAGGACAAGTCCTTTGTGCCCCACTGAATTCCTCCCTGGAAGCCCCCCCCTGCACTCAAGAGCTCAGCAGTGTCAGCCTGCAGCACCCCTGGTGTAGGTTCTGACAAGGGAGTGGATTCTTCCCCCTCTGGGGTTGAATCTTTACTGGCAGTTGGAGTAGGGGGCACCTTTTTCCCCTTCCTACCCTTTGGTTTGGGAAGCTCTTGAGTCATTGTTCCAGGCTGAAAGTTTCCTAATCTCTTTGTTTTTTTGCCTGTGCCCTGGTCAAGGCAAAAATATGCCCTGGGATGCCCAGCATTGGTGCATGGGCCTATAGCTCCACTTCAGCCCAAGCTGAAGTCTCCAAGTCATTCCCTAGTAGACACTCTACAGGTAGCTCTGTGGACACCACACCTTTCTTAGGACCAATAACCCCCATATCGCCCCTCACAAACTGAAATTAACAACTGCAATGGGGTGGCACACAGTGTAGTTATAGGCGTCAGTCATTTGGTACTGATGAACAAGTAGGTGTTGCTCAGGGGACACCAGTTTTTCAGTCACCATAGTGACACTGGCACCTGGGTCCCTGTAGGCATCAGCCTCAACACCATTTATCAGAGGATGCTGCCTATACTTACCCATATTAAGGGGACAGGCAGCAAGGGTGGCAAAATCAATGCCCCCATCAGAGACTAACACTGCCTCAGTGGTTTCTCTGACTAAACCAGCCCCCACTAGAGTCACTTAACTGTGCTCAGCTACACCCTTAGACTGACTACTGTTAAAAGCCCCTCCACTACTGCTATTGCTAGGGGCACCAGAAGTAGAAGTGGGTTTGGTAGTGGTGGTCGGCTTGGTGCCTTACTTAGGACTATGCCCTTTGTTTTTACAAACATAGCATCAAGGCTTTTTAACATTGGAGGACGAGGAAGAGGTTTTAGACCCACTTCCAGAAGAGTTTTGTGGGCCTGTTGAAGACTCCTTACTTTTGTCTTTGTCCCCACCCTTGTCCTGAGACTTACCTGGTTCCTTTTTCTTGTGGTACCCCCTGTATGAGCTTTTCAGCTCACCCTGGTAGGGACCCACTTGTCTGCTTGTTTTCCCAATTCTTGGGGAGAGGTCAGATCAGAGTCCACCATGTATTGATGTAACAAATCAGACACACAGTTGTACAAAGTATGCTCTCTCAAGATAAGATTGAATAAGCCCTGATAGTCACTGACTTTGCTGCCATGTAACCAGCCTTCCAAAGCTTTAACAATACAGTCCACAAAATCCATCCAATCCTGGGAGGACTCTTTCCTGTTCTCCCTGAACTTGATTCTGTGTTGTTCGGTGCTGAAACCAAACCCATCTAAGAGTGCAGATTTTAAAACTGAGTAGTTGTCTGCATCTTCCTCCCTGACAGTGAGGAGTCTATCCCTACCCTTGTCAGTGAAGGAGAGCCACAAGATAGCAGTCCACTGTCTCTGAGGGACCCTTTGTACCTTACAGGCCCTCTCCAGAGCAGTTAACCACTTGTATATGCCATCCCCCACCTTGTAGAGGGGGAAAACTTTGTTGAGGTTTCTAGGGTAAAAAGAGTCATCCCTGATCCTAGGCTCATTGAAACTAAAGCTGCTGCCACCATGGGGTGCTAACCCCAAACGCTGCCTCTCTTTCTCCACTGCCAAGGCCTCCCTATCTAGGGCTAGCTGCTGCAGCCTCAGCTTTGCCTCTTCCAGTCTCAGCTGCCTGAGTTCCCTATCCAGGGAGTATTTTCCTGGAGTTGAACTGTGTGTCCCCTCAGAGACTGAGGTGGCAGACAGTGAGCAGAGGAGGATCTGTCCCTATTCGTAGTCACCCTCTCATCTAACCCTCTGGGCACAAAGGGGGCCCTACTGGTATGGCTTCCCTTCCCACTACCTGAAGTGCTCCCAGCCAGGCTAGGGTATTCACTAGGGACTCTGTAACCCTCTGAGAGACTCTGTTGACCCTCCTGAGTGTCCAGATCCTATCTTTCTAACACGGGGGCTAGAGTCAGCATTTATCCTCTGCCCTCCTCCAGGCTACTAGTATGGTCCTGGTCATACTGGAGGAGCAGGCCCAGAAGTAGACTCTTATTAGGGTTCCTACCTGTCATTAGATTCCTTTTGAGCACAATTCCCTGAACTCCTGGAAGGTAAGGCCCACATATGGTGAGTCCATGTCCTGGGATGTGTTCCCCACTAAAGACATGGGTGGTCATTACAACACTGGCAGTAAAAGCCGTATACCGCCGTGCAGAAGACCGCCAACACACCGCCGCAGCCGCGGAAAACCGCCACAGCCATTATGACCCACAGCACGGAATCCGCCAAAATTCAGACACCCACACAAGCCCGCCACACCAAAGGTGTAGGAGGCTGGACTGGCTTGTAGTGAGTACCAAGGGGTACTTACACCTTGCACCAGGCCCAGGTATCCCTTATTAGTGTATAGGGTGTCCAGCAGCTTAGGTTGATAGATAATGGTAGCTTAGCAAAGCAGCTTAGGCTGAACTAGGAGATGAGTGAAGCTCCTACAGTACCACTAGTGTCACTTGCACAATATCATAAGAAAACACAATACACAGATATACTAAAAATAAAGGTACTTTATTTTTATGACAATATGCCAAAGTATCTCAGAGTGTACCCTCAGCAAGAGGATAGCAAATATACACAAGATATATGTACACAATACCAAAAATATGCAGTATAGTCTTAGAAAACAGTGCAAACAATGTATAGTTACAATAGGATGCAATGGGGACACATAGGGATAGGGGCAACACAAACCATATACTCCAAAACTGGAATGCGAACCACGAATGGACCCCAAACCTATGTGACCTTGTAGAGGGTCGCTGGGACTATTAGAAAATAGTAAGGGTTAGAAAAATAGCCCACCCCAAGACCCTGAAAAGTGAGTGCAAAGTGCACTAAAGTTCCCCAAAGGACATTGAAGTCATGATAGGGTAATTCTGCAGGAAAGACACAAACCAGCAATGCAACAACGATGGATTTCCAGTCGAGAGTACCTGTGGAACGAGGGGACCAAGTCCAAAAGTCACAAGCAAGTCGGAGATGGGCAGATGCCCAGGAAATGCCAGCTGTGGGTGCAAAGAAGCTGCTACTGGACAGTAGAAGCTGAGGATTCTGCAGGAACGACAAGGGTTAGAGACTTCCCCTTTGGAGGATGAATCCCCCACGCCGTGGAGAGTCGTGCAGAAGTATTTTCCCACCGAAAGACTGCCAACAAGCCTTGCTAGCTGCAAATCGTGCGGTTAGGGTTTTTGGATGCTGCTGTGGCCCAAGAGGGACCAGGATGTTGCCAATTGCGTCTGGGAACAGAGGGGGTGTCGAGCAAGACAAGGAGCCCTCTCAGAAGCAGGCAGCACCCGCAGAAGTGCCAGAACAGGCACTACAAAGAGGAGTGAAACGGTGCTCACCCGGAGTTGCACAAAGGAGTCCCACGTCGCCGGAGGGCCACTTAGAAAGTCGTGCAATGCAGGTTAGAGTGCCGTGGACCCAGGCTTGGCTATGCACAAAGGATTTCCGCCGGAGGTGCACAGAGGCCGTAGCTGCAAAAGTCGCGGTTCCCAGCAATGAGGTCGGGCGTGGGAAGGCAAGGACTTACCTCCACCAAACTTGGACTGGAGAGTCACTGGACTGTGGGAGTCCCTTGGACACAGTTGCTGGATTCAAGGGACCTCGCTCGTCGTGCTGAGAGGAGACCCAGGGGACCGGTGATGCAGTTCTTTGGTGCCTGCGGTAGCAGGGGGAAGATTCCGTCGACCCACAGGAGATCTCTTCGGAGCTTCTAGTGCAGAGAGGAGGCAGACTACCCCCACAACATGCACCACCAGGAAAACAGTCGAGAAGGCGGCAGGATCAGCGTTACAGAGTTGCAGTAGTCGTCTTAGCTACTTTGTTGCAGTTTTGCAGGCTTCCAGCGCGGTCAGCAGTCGATTCCTTGGCAGAAGGTGAAGAGAGAGATGCAGAGGAACTCTGATGAGCTCTTGCATTCGTTATCTAAGGAAATCCCCAAAGCAGAGACCCTAAATAGCCAGAAAAGAGGGTTTGGCCACTTAGGAGAGAGCATAGGCTAGCAACACCTGAAGGAGCCTATCAGAAGGAGTCTCTGATGTCACCTGCTGGCCCTGGCCACTCAGAGCAGTCCAGTGTGCTAGCAGCACCTCTGTTTCCAAGATGGCCGAGGTCTGGAGCACACTGGAGGAGCTCTGGGCACCTCCCAGGGGAGGTGCAGGTCAGGGGAGTGGTCACTCCCCTTTCCTTTGTCCAGTTTTGCGCCAGAGCAGGGCTGAGGGGTCCCTGAACCGGTGTAGACTGGCTTATGCAGAAATGGGCACCATCTGTGCCCATGAAAGCATTTCCAGAGGCTGGGGGAGGCTACTCCTCCCCTGCCTTCACACCATTTTCCAAAGGGAGAGGGTGTAACACCCTCTCTCTGAGGAAGTCCTTTGTTCTGCCATCCTGGGCCAGGCCTGGCTGGACCCCAGGAGGGCAGAAACCTGTCTGAGGGGATGCCAGCAGCAGCAGCTGCAGTGAAACCCCTGAAAAGGCAGTTTGGCAGTACCAGGGTCTGTGCTACAGACCACTGGGATCATGGGATTGTGCCAACTATGCCAGGATGGCATAGAGGGGGCAATTCCATGATCATAGACATGTTACATGGCCATATTCGGAGTTACCATTGTGAAGCTACACATAGGTAGTGACCTATGTGTAGTGCACGCGTGTAATGGTTGCCCTGAACAATGTGGGGGCACCTTGGCTAGTGCCAGGGTGCCCTCACACTAAGTAACTTTGCACCTAACCTTTACTAGGTAAAGGTTAGACATATAGGTGACTTATAAGTTACTTAAGTGCAGTGGTAAATGGCTGTGAAATAACGTGGACGTTATTTCACTCAGGCTGCAGTGGCAGGCCTGTGTAGTATTTGTCAGAGCTCCCTATGGGTGGCAAAAGAAATGCTGCAGCCCATAGGGATCTCCTGGAACCCCAATACCCTGGGTACCTCAGTACCATATACTAGGGAATTATAAGGGTGTTCCAGTATGCCAATGTGAATTGGTGAAATTGGTCACTAGCCTGTTAGTGACAATTTGGAAAGAAATGAGAGAGCATAACCACTGAGGTTCTGGATAGCAGAGCCTCAGTGAGACAGTTAGTCATAACAAAGGTAACACATTCAGGGCACACTTATGAGCACTGGGGCCCTGGCTTGCAGGGTCCCAGTGACACATACAACTAAAACAACATATATACAGTGAAAAATGGGGGTAACATGCCAGGCAAGATGGTACTTTCCTACAAAAGGTCAGTGATAAACTGGCGAAAACAAAACCTCTACCGTCACGCCAACAGAAATGCGCCCACACTATCACGACACACGAATCCACGCGGCGGTCTTTCAACCACGGTATTCCATCTGCGGTACATACCTCAACGCTCAAAATACACACACTCTTCTAAAACACAGCCACATTGGACAATTCGAAATACAAACACCTGATACACATACACACACCACTCCCACACACCCAATACAGTATATAACACACCCCCACATCACCCACAAACCCCTATGACCAAAAATCACGAACGAAGGCCAGAGATAGACACCACCATCAACAATACTAGCATCCACAGGCACACAACACCATCACCCACATAACTTCCACGCACCTCACACTACACACCACTAAATATCAGCACACTTATCACCCCACACACCACCCCACACATCACCTACACCACCCCGTGGCACGGCAAAGAAACCCCAGGTTCTCAGAGGAGGAGCTCAGGGTCATGGTGGAGGAAATCATCCGGTTAGAGCCACAGCTATTCAGATCACAGGTGCAGCACACCTCAATTGCAAGGAAGATGGAGCTATGGCGAAGAATAGTGGACAGGGTCAGTGCAGTGGGACAGCACCCAAGAAATCGGGAGGACATCAGAAAGAGATGGAACGACCTACGGGGGAAGGTGCGTTCCGTGGTCTCAAGACACCACCTGGCGGTTCAGCGGACTGGCGGCAGACCGCCACCTCCTCCCCCACAAATAACAACATGGGAGGAGCAGGTCTTGGCGATTCTGCATCCTGAGGGCCTCGCAGGAGTAGGTGGAGGAATGGACTCTGGTAAGTCAAATCTCCACTATTACATCCCCCACCCTACCTGCATGCCAGCACATACCCCCACCCTCACCCCCATCACTCCAACTCTTCACAAATGTCCCAACATCACAAACCACACATCCTAACCCCAAACCCTGCATGCAACAACAAAGCATGGGCACCCATCACTAAACCATGCTGTAGGAGGCTGGCCTGGTTTGTAGTGAGTACCAAGGGGTACTTACACTCTGCACCAGGTCCAGGTATCCCTTATTAGTGTAGAAGAGGTGTCTAGCAGCTTTGGCTGATAGAAAAGGGTAGCTTAGCAGAGCAGCTAAGGCTGAACTAGGAGACATGTAAAGCTCCTACTATACCACTGGTGTCATATGCACAATATCATAAGAAAACACAATACACAGATATACTAAAACTAAAGGTACTTTATTTTTATGACAATATGCCAAAAGTATCTCAGTGAGTACCCTCAGTATGAGGATAGCAAATATACACAAGATATATGTACACAATACCAAACATATGCAGTAATAGCAATAGAAAGCAATGCAAGCAATGTACAGTCACAATAGATTGCAATGAGAGCACCTAGGTATAGGGGCAACACAATCCATATACTCTAGAAGTGGAATGCGAACCACGAATGGACCCCAAACCTATGTGAGCTTGTAGAGGGTCGCTGGGACTGTAAGAAAACAGTGAGGGTTAGAAAAATAGCCCACTCCAAGACCCTGAAAAGTAGGTGTAAAGTGCACTTAAGTTCCCCAGAGAGCACAGAAGTCGTGATAGGGGAATTCTGCAAGGAAGACCAACACCAGCAATGCAACAACAATGGATTTCCGGACGAGAGTACCTGTGGAACAAGGGGACCAAGTCCAAGAGTCACGATCAAGTCAGGAGTGGGCAGATGCCCAGGAAATGCCACCTGAGGTTGCAAAGAAGCTGCCACCGGATGGTAGAAGCTGTGGATTCTTCAAGAGCGAAGAGGACTAGGGACTTCCCCTTTGGAGGATGGATGTCCCACGTAGTGAAGAAGCTTGCAGAGGTGTTCCCACTCAGAAAGACCGCAAACAAGCCTTGCTAGCTGCAAGGGTTGCGGTTAGGGTTTTTGGATGCTGCTGTGGCCCAGGAGGGACCAGGATGTCACCAATTGCGAGAGAAAACAGAGGGGGCGCCCAGCAAGACAAGGAGCCCACTCAGAAGCAAGCAGCACCCGCAGAAGTGCCGGAACAGGCACTACAAAGAAGAGTGAACTGGAGCTCACCCGAAGTCACAAAAGAAGGTCCCACGACGCCGGAGGACAACTCAGGAGGTTGTGCACTGCAGGTTAGAGTGTCGGGGTCCCAGGCTTGGCTGTGCACAAAGGAAATCCTGGAAGAGTGCACAGAAGCTGGAGCAGCTGCAAATCACGCGGTTCCGAGCAATGCAGTCGGGCGTGGGGAGGCAAGGACTTACGTCCACCAAACTTGGACTGAAGAGTCACTAGACTGTGGGAGTCACTTGGACAGAGTTGCTGGATTCAAGGGACCTCGCTCGTCGCGCTGAGAGGAGACCCAGGGGACCGGTGATGCAGTTCTTTGGTGCCTGCGGTTGCAGGGGGACGATTCCGTCGACCCACGGGAGATTTCTTCGGAGCTTCTAGTGCAGAGAGGAGGCAGACTACCCCCACAGCATGCACCACCAGGAAAATAGTCGAGAAGGCGGCAGGATCAGCGTTACAGAGTTGCAGTAGTCGTCTTTGCTACTTTGTTGCAGTTTTGCAGGCTTCCAGCGTGGTCAGCAGTCGATTCCTTGGCAGAAGGTGAAGAGAGAGATGCAGAGGAACTCGGATGAGCTCTTGCATTCGTTATCTAAGGAATCCCCAGAGACAGAGACCCTAAATAGCCAGAAAAGAGGGTTTGGCTACCTAGGAGAGAGGATAGGCTAGCAACACCTGAAGGAGCCTATCAGAAGGAGTCTCTGACGTCACCTGGTGGCACTGGCCACTCAGAGCAGTCCAGTGTGCCAGCAGCACCTCTGTTTCCAAGATGGCAGAGGTCTGGAGCACACTGGCGGAGCTCTGGACACCTCCCAGGGGAGGTGCAGGTCAGGGGAGTGGTCACTCCCCTTTCCTTTGTCCAGTTTCGCGCCAGAGCAGGGCTAAGGGGTCCCTGAACCGGTGTAGACTGGCTTATGCAGAAATGGGCACCATCTGTGCCCATGAAAGCATTTCCAGAAGCTGGGGGAGGCTACTCCTCCCCTGCCTTCACACCATTTTCCAAAGGGAGAGGGTGTAACACCCTCTCTCAGAGGAAGTCCTTTGTTCTGCCATCCTGGGCCAGGCCTGGCTGGACCCCAGGAAGGCAGAAGCCTGTCTGAGGGGTTGGCAGCAGCAGCAGCTGCAGTGAAACCCCGGGAAAGGCAGTTTGGCAGTACCAGGGTCTGTGCTACAGACCACTGGGATCATGGGATTGTGCCAACTATGCCAGGATGGCATAGAGGGGGCAATTCCATGATCATAGACATGTTACATGGCCATATTCGGAGTTACCATTGTGAAGCTACATATAGGAAGTGACCTATATGTAGTGCACGCGTGTAATGGTGTCCCCGCACTCACAAAGTCCGGGGAATTGGCCCTGAACAATGTGGGGGCACCTTCGCTAGTGCCAGGGTGCCCTCACACTAAGTAACTTTGCACCTAACCTTTACCAGGTAAAGGTTAGACATATAGGTGACTTATAAGTTACTTAAGTGCAGTGTAAAATGGCTGTGAAATAACGTGGACGTTATTTCACTCAGGCTGCAGTGGCAGGCCTGTGTAAGAATTGTCAGAGCTCCCTATGGGTGGCAAAAGAAATGCTGCAGCCCATAGGGATCTCCTGGAACCCCAATACCCTGGGTACCTCAGTACCATATCCTAGGGAATTATAAGGGTGTTCCAGTAAGCCAATGTAAATTGGTAAAATTAGTCACTAGCCTGTTAGTGACAATTTGGAAAGAAATGAGAGAGCATAACCACGGAGGTTCTGATTAGCAGAGCCTCAGTGAGACAGTTAGTCACTACACAGGTAACACATTCAGGCACACTTATGAGCACTGGGGCCCTGGTGAACAGGGTCCCAGTGACACATACAACTAAAACAACATATATACAGTGAAAAATGGGGGTAACATGCCAGGCAAGATGGTACTTTCCTACAGATTCCCCAAAGCAGAGACCCTAAATAGCCAGAAAAAAGGTTTGGCTACCTAGGATGGAGGATAGGCTAACAACACAGGTAAGAGCCTATCAGGAGGAGTCTCTGACGTCACTTGCTGGCACTGGCCACTCAGAGCAGTCCAGTGTGCCAGCAGCACCTCTGTTTCCAAGATGGCAGAGGTCTGGAGCACACCGGAGGAGCTCTGGGCACCTCCCCTGGGAGGTGCAGGTCAGGGGAGTGGTCACTCCCCTTTCCTTTGTCCAGTTTCTCACCAGAGCAGGGTTGGGGGATCCCTGAACCGGTGCAGACTGGCTTATGCAGAGATGGGCACCATCTTTGCCCATCAAAGCATTTCCAGAGGCTGGGGGAGGCTACTCCTCCCCAGCCCTGACACCTTTTTCCAAAGGGGGGAGGGTGTAACACCCCCTCTCTGAGGAAGTCCTTTGTTCTGCCTTCCTGGGCTAAGCCTGGCTGGACCCCAGGAGGGCAGATGCCTGTCTGAGGGGTTGGCAGCAGCAGCAGCTGCAGTGAAACCCCGGGAAAGGTAGTTTGGCATTACCCGGGTCTGTGCTAGAGACCCGGGGGATCATGGGATTGTGCCAACAATGCCAGGATGGCATTGAGGGGGCAATTCCATGATCATAGACATGTTACATGGCCATATTCTGAGTTACCATTGTGAAGCTATACATAGGTAGTGACCTATTTATAGTGCACACGTGTATGGTGTCCCCGCACTCACAAAGTCCGGGGAATTTGCCCTGAACAATGTGGGCGCACCTTGGCTAGTGCCAGGGTGGTCACACACTAAGTAACTTAGCACCCAACCTTTACCAGGTAAAGGTTAGACATATAGGTGACTTATAAGTTACTTAAGTGCAGTGGTAAATGGCTGTGAAATAACGTGGACGTTATTTCACTCAGGCTGCAGTGGCAGGCCTGTGTAGTATTTGTCAGAGCTCCCTATGGGTGGCAAAAGAAATGCTGCAGCCCATAGGGATCTCCTGGAACCCCAATACCCTGGGTACCTCAGTACCATATACTAGGGAATTATAAGGGTGTTCCAGTATGCCAATGTGAATTGGTGAAATTGGTCACTAGCCTGTTAGTGACAATTTGGAAAGAAATGAGAGAGCATAACCACTGAGGTTCTGGATAGCAGAGCCTCAGTGAGACAGTTAGTCATAACAAAGGTAACACATTCAGGGCACACTTATGAGCACTGGGGCCCTGGCTTGCAGGGTCCCAGTGACACATACAACTAAAACAACATATATACAGTGAAAAATGGGGGTAACATGCCAGGCAAGATGGTACTTTCCTACAAAAGGTCAGTGATAAACTGGCGAAAACAAAACCTCTACCGTCACGCCAACAGAAATGCGCCCACACTATCACGACACACGAATCCACGCGGCGGTCTTTCAACCACGGTATTCCATCTGCGGTACATACCTCAACGCTCAAAATACACACACTCTTCTAAAACACAGCCACATTGGACAATTCGAAATACAAACACCTGATACACATACACACACCACTCCCACACACCCAATACAGTATATAACACACCCCCACATCACCCACAAACCCCTATGACCAAAAATCACGAACGAAGGCCAGAGATAGACACCACCATCAACAATACTAGCATCCACAGGCACACAACACCATCACCCACATAACTTCCACGCACCTCACACTACACACCACTAAATATCAGCACACTTATCACCCCACACACCACCCCACACATCACCTACACCACCCCGTGGCACGGCAAAGAAACCCCAGGTTCTCAGAGGAGGAGCTCAGGGTCATGGTGGAGGAAATCATCCGGTTAGAGCCACAGCTATTCAGATCACAGGTGCAGCACACCTCAATTGCAAGGAAGATGGAGCTATGGCGAAGAATAGTGGACAGGGTCAGTGCAGTGGGACAGCACCCAAGAAATCGGGAGGACATCAGAAAGAGATGGAACGACCTACGGGGGAAGGTGCGTTCCGTGGTCTCAAGACACCACCTGGCGGTTCAGCGGACTGGCGGCAGACCGCCACCTCCTCCCCCACAAATAACAACATGGGAGGAGCAGGTCTTGGCGATTCTGCATCCTGAGGGCCTCGCAGGAGTAGGTGGAGGAATGGACTCTGGTAAGTCAAATCTCCACTATTACATCCCCCACCCTACCTGCATGCCAGCACATACCCCCACCCTCACCCCCATCACTCCAACTCTTCACAAATGTCCCAACATCACAAACCACACATCCTAACCCCAAACCCTGCATGCAACAACAAAGCATGGGCACCCATCACTAAACCATGCTGTAGGAGGCTGGCCTGGTTTGTAGTGAGTACCAAGGGGTACTTACACTCTGCACCAGGTCCAGGTATCCCTTATTAGTGTAGAAGAGGTGTCTAGCAGCTTTGGCTGATAGAAAAGGGTAGCTTAGCAGAGCAGCTAAGGCTGAACTAGGAGACATGTAAAGCTCCTACTATACCACTGGTGTCATATGCACAATATCATAAGAAAACACAATACACAGATATACTAAAACTAAAGGTACTTTATTTTTATGACAATATGCCAAAAGTATCTCAGTGAGTACCCTCAGTATGAGGATAGCAAATATACACAAGATATATGTACACAATACCAAACATATGCAGTAATAGCAATAGAAAGCAATGCAAGCAATGTACAGTCACAATAGATTGCAATGAGAGCACCTAGGTATAGGGGCAACACAATCCATATACTCTAGAAGTGGAATGCGAACCACGAATGGACCCCAAACCTATGTGAGCTTGTAGAGGGTCGCTGGGACTGTAAGAAAACAGTGAGGGTTAGAAAAATAGCCCACTCCAAGACCCTGAAAAGTAGGTGTAAAGTGCACTTAAGTTCCCCAGAGAGCACAGAAGTCGTGATAGGGGAATTCTGCAAGGAAGACCAACACCAGCAATGCAACAACAATGGATTTCCGGACGAGAGTACCTGTGGAACAAGGGGACCAAGTCCAAGAGTCACGATCAAGTCAGGAGTGGGCAGATGCCCAGGAAATGCCACCTGAGGTTGCAAAGAAGCTGCCACCGGATGGTAGAAGCTGTGGATTCTTCAAGAGCGAAGAGGACTAGGGACTTCCCCTTTGGAGGATGGATGTCCCACGTAGTGAAGAAGCTTGCAGAGGTGTTCCCACTCAGAAAGACCGCAAACAAGCCTTGCTAGCTGCAAGGGTTGCGGTTAGGGTTTTTGGATGCTGCTGTGGCCCAGGAGGGACCAGGATGTCACCAATTGCGAGAGAAAACAGAGGGGGCGCCCAGCAAGACAAGGAGCCCACTCAGAAGCAAGCAGCACCCGCAGAAGTGCCGGAACAGGCACTACAAAGAAGAGTGAACTGGAGCTCACCCGAAGTCACAAAAGAAGGTCCCACGACGCCGGAGGACAACTCAGGAGGTTGTGCACTGCAGGTTAGAGTGTCGGGGTCCCAGGCTTGGCTGTGCACAAAGGAAATCCTGGAAGAGTGCACAGAAGCTGGAGCAGCTGCAAATCACGCGGTTCCGAGCAATGCAGTCGGGCGTGGGGAGGCAAGGACTTACGTCCACCAAACTTGGACTGAAGAGTCACTAGACTGTGGGAGTCACTTGGACAGAGTTGCTGGATTCAAGGGACCTCGCTCGTCGCGCTGAGAGGAGACCCAGGGGACCGGTGATGCAGTTCTTTGGTGCCTGCGGTTGCAGGGGGACGATTCCGTCGACCCACGGGAGATTTCTTCGGAGCTTCTAGTGCAGAGAGGAGGCAGACTACCCCCACAGCATGCACCACCAGGAAAATAGTCGAGAAGGCGGCAGGATCAGCGTTACAGAGTTGCAGTAGTCGTCTTTGCTACTTTGTTGCAGTTTTGCAGGCTTCCAGCGTGGTCAGCAGTCGATTCCTTGGCAGAAGGTGAAGAGAGAGATGCAGAGGAACTCGGATGAGCTCTTGCATTCGTTATCTAAGGAATCCCCAGAGACAGAGACCCTAAATAGCCAGAAAAGAGGGTTTGGCTACCTAGGAGAGAGGATAGGCTAGCAACACCTGAAGGAGCCTATCAGAAGGAGTCTCTGACGTCACCTGGTGGCACTGGCCACTCAGAGCAGTCCAGTGTGCCAGCAGCACCTCTGTTTCCAAGATGGCAGAGGTCTGGAGCACACTGGCGGAGCTCTGGACACCTCCCAGGGGAGGTGCAGGTCAGGGGAGTGGTCACTCCCCTTTCCTTTGTCCAGTTTCGCGCCAGAGCAGGGCTAAGGGGTCCCTGAACCGGTGTAGACTGGCTTATGCAGAAATGGGCACCATCTGTGCCCATGAAAGCATTTCCAGAAGCTGGGGGAGGCTACTCCTCCCCTGCCTTCACACCATTTTCCAAAGGGAGAGGGTGTAACACCCTCTCTCAGAGGAAGTCCTTTGTTCTGCCATCCTGGGCCAGGCCTGGCTGGACCCCAGGAAGGCAGAAGCCTGTCTGAGGGGTTGGCAGCAGCAGCAGCTGCAGTGAAACCCCGGGAAAGGCAGTTTGGCAGTACCAGGGTCTGTGCTACAGACCACTGGGATCATGGGATTGTGCCAACTATGCCAGGATGGCATAGAGGGGGCAATTCCATGATCATAGACATGTTACATGGCCATATTCGGAGTTACCATTGTGAAGCTACATATAGGAAGTGACCTATATGTAGTGCACGCGTGTAATGGTGTCCCCGCACTCACAAAGTCCGGGGAATTGGCCCTGAACAATGTGGGGGCACCTTCGCTAGTGCCAGGGTGCCCTCACACTAAGTAACTTTGCACCTAACCTTTACCAGGTAAAGGTTAGACATATAGGTGACTTATAAGTTACTTAAGTGCAGTGTAAAATGGCTGTGAAATAACGTGGACGTTATTTCACTCAGGCTGCAGTGGCAGGCCTGTGTAAGAATTGTCAGAGCTCCCTATGGGTGGCAAAAGAAATGCTGCAGCCCATAGGGATCTCCTGGAACCCCAATACCCTGGGTACCTCAGTACCATATCCTAGGGAATTATAAGGGTGTTCCAGTAAGCCAATGTAAATTGGTAAAATTAGTCACTAGCCTGTTAGTGACAATTTGGAAAGAAATGAGAGAGCATAACCACGGAGGTTCTGATTAGCAGAGCCTCAGTGAGACAGTTAGTCACTACACAGGTAACACATTCAGGCACACTTATGAGCACTGGGGCCCTGGTGAACAGGGTCCCAGTGACACATACAACTAAAACAACATATATACAGTGAAAAATGGGGGTAACATGCCAGGCAAGATGGTACTTTCCTACAGATTCCCCAAAGCAGAGACCCTAAATAGCCAGAAAAAAGGTTTGGCTACCTAGGATGGAGGATAGGCTAACAACACAGGTAAGAGCCTATCAGGAGGAGTCTCTGACGTCACTTGCTGGCACTGGCCACTCAGAGCAGTCCAGTGTGCCAGCAGCACCTCTGTTTCCAAGATGGCAGAGGTCTGGAGCACACCGGAGGAGCTCTGGGCACCTCCCCTGGGAGGTGCAGGTCAGGGGAGTGGTCACTCCCCTTTCCTTTGTCCAGTTTCTCACCAGAGCAGGGTTGGGGGATCCCTGAACCGGTGCAGACTGGCTTATGCAGAGATGGGCACCATCTTTGCCCATCAAAGCATTTCCAGAGGCTGGGGGAGGCTACTCCTCCCCAGCCCTGACACCTTTTTCCAAAGGGGGGAGGGTGTAACACCCCCTCTCTGAGGAAGTCCTTTGTTCTGCCTTCCTGGGCTAAGCCTGGCTGGACCCCAGGAGGGCAGATGCCTGTCTGAGGGGTTGGCAGCAGCAGCAGCTGCAGTGAAACCCCGGGAAAGGTAGTTTGGCATTACCCGGGTCTGTGCTAGAGACCCGGGGGATCATGGGATTGTGCCAACAATGCCAGGATGGCATTGAGGGGGCAATTCCATGATCATAGACATGTTACATGGCCATATTCTGAGTTACCATTGTGAAGCTATACATAGGTAGTGACCTATTTATAGTGCACACGTGTATGGTGTCCCCGCACTCACAAAGTCCGGGGAATTTGCCCTGAACAATGTGGGCGCACCTTGGCTAGTGCCAGGGTGGTCACACACTAAGTAACTTAGCACCCAACCTTTACCAGGTAAAGGTTAGACATATAGGTGACTTATAAGTTACTTAAGTGCAGTGAAAAATGGCTGTGAAATAATGTGGGCATTATTTCACTCAGGCTGCAGTGGCAAGCGTGTGTAAGAATTGTCAGAGCTCCCTATGGGTGGCATAAAAAATGCTGCAGCCCATAGGGATCTCTTGGAACCCCAATACCCTCGGTACCTTAGTACCATATACTAGGGAATTATAAGGGTGTTCCAGTATGCCAATGTAAATTGGTGAAATTGGTCACTAGCCTGTTAGTGACAATTTGGAAAGAAATGAGAGAGCATAACCACTGAGGTTCTGATTAGCAGAGCCTCAGTGAGACAGTTAGTCATAACACAGGTAACACATACAGGGCACACTTATGAGCACTGGGGCCCTGGCTGGCAGGGTCCCAGTGACACATACAACTAAAACAACATATATACAGTGAAATATGGGGTAACGTGCCAGGGAAGATGGTACTTTTCTACACTTCTCCTTTTGAACATGGACGTCCCACGTCGCGATGAAGCTTGCAGATGTATTCCCAAGCAGAAAGACCACAAACAAGCCTTGCTAGCTGCAAGGTTTGCGGTATAGGTTTTTGGGTGGTGCAGGGGCCCAGGAGGGACCAGGATGTCGCAACTTGGAGGAGGAGACAGAGGGGGTCGCTCTGCAACTCAAAGAGCCCTCACAGAAGCAGGCAGCACCCGCAGAAGTACCACAACAGACACTTGAAAGTAAAGTGAACCGGAGTCCATGCAAAGTCACAAAAGGGAGTCCCAGGAAGCCGGAGGACAACTCAGAAGGTTGTGCACTGCAGGACAGAGTGCTGGGGACCCAGGCTTGGCTGTGCACACAGGAAATCCTGGAAGAGTGCACAGGAGCCGGAGCAACTGCAAATCACGCGGTACACAGCTTTGCAGTCTAGCGTGGCGAGGCAAGGACTTATCTCCACCAAACTTAGACTGAAGAGTTACTGGGCTGTGGGAGTCACTTGGACAGAGTTGCTGTGTTCCAGGGACCACGCTCGTTGGGATGAGAGGGGAGGTACCCCTGGGAGGTACTGGTCAGAGCAGTGGTCACTCCTCCCCAGCCCTTCCCACCTATTTCCAAAGGGAGAGGGTGTAACACCCTCTCTCAGAAGAAATCCTTTGTTCTGTCTTCCTGGGCAGGGCTGCCTGGACCCTAGGAGGGCAGAAACCTGTCTGAGGGGTTGGCAGCAGCAGCAGCATTGGAGACCCTGGAAAGGAAGGTTGGTAGTACCCGGGTTCTGTGCTAGGGACCCGGGGGATCATGGAATTGTCCCCCCAATACCAGAATGGTATTGGGATGACAATTCCATGATCTTAGACATGTTACATGGCCATGTTCGGAATTACCATTGTGACGCTATACATAGGTATTGACCTATGTATAGTGCACGCGTGTAATGGTGTCCCGCACTCACAAAACCCAAAGGGGATCACTGTAAATTGGTAGTGCCCTCCTATAGTTGAAAATGCAGTTTTAGGTTTAGCATCCTCAGCCAATTTGATCTGCCAATACCCTGCAGTCAAATCAAATGTGTTAAGATACTTGGCAGATGCCAGTGTATCAATGAGCTCATCTGCCCTGGGTATAGGGTGGGCATCAGTTTTTGTTACCTGATTGAGACATCTGTAGTCTACACAAAACCTCATCTCCCTTTTTCCATCTTTTGAGTGAGGCTTTGGTACGAGCACCACAGGACTTGCCCATGGGCTTTCAGAAGGTTCAACCACTCCTAGATCAAGCATTTTCTGCACCTCTTGTTTTATGCAGTCCCTGACATGGTCAGGCTGCCTATAGATCTTACTTTTGACAGGCAAGCTGTCTCCAGTATCAATTGTGTGTTCACACCAGGATGTGTTACCTGGCACAATTGAAAGAGGTCAGAAAATTGTCCAGAGAGATTTATGTAGTTGTCTTTCTGTTCTGCAGTCAGACAGTCTGCTAAAACTACTCCCTGCACTAAAGCATCAGTTTAAGTGGTGGAAAAGAGATCAGGGAGAGGGTCACTCTCTTCTTCCTGTCCCTCATCTGTTGCCATGAGCAGGGCAAGACCAACCCTGTCATAGTAGGGTTTTAGGCGGTTGACATGAATCACCCTGAGGGGACCCCTGGCAGTGCCCAGGTCTACCAGATAGGTAACCTCACAATTTTTCTCAACAATGAGATGGGGTCCACTCCATTTGTCCTGGAGAGCTCTTGGGACCACAGGCTCCAATACCCACACATTCTGTCCTGGTTGGTACTTGATCAGAACAGTCTTCTGGTCATGCCATTGCTTCTGGAGCTCCTGGCTGGCCTGAAGGTTTTTACTGGCCTTTTTCGTGTACTCGGCCATTCTGGATCTTAGGCCAAGTACATAGTCCACTATGTCCTGTTTGGGAGTTTTTAAAGGTTGTTCCCAACCCTCCTTCACAAGAGTGAGTGGACCTCTTACAGGGTGTCCAAATAGGAGTTCAAAAGGGCTGATGCCCACTCATATCTGGGGTACCTCCCCGTAAGCAAAAGGGAGGCAAGGTAACAGGACATCCCATCTCCTCCTGAGTTTTTCAGGGAGTCCCATTATCATACCTTTGAGAGTTTTATTAAACCTCTCTAACAGTCCATTAGTCTGTGGATGATAAGTAGTGGTGAACTTGTAGGTAACACCACACTCCTTCCAGATTGCTTTCAAGTATGCAGACATGAAGTTGCTACCCCGTCTGATACAACTTCTTTAGGGAAACCCACCCTGGAAATGATTCCCAGGAGGGCCTTTGCCACTGCAGGAGCTGTAGTGGTCCTTAGAGGAATTGCTTCAGGATATCTTGTGGCATGGTCCACAACCACCCAGATAAACTTATTGCCTGAACAGTAGGAGGGTCAAGGGGGGCAACTATGTCAACCCCTACCCTTTCAAAGGGCACCCCAACCACAGGTAGTGGAATAAGGGGAGCCTTTGGAGTGCCACCAGTCTTGCCACTGGCCTGGCAGGTCACAGAAGACTTGCAAAAATCTTTAGTGTCCTCTAACATCCTAGGCCAGTGAAACAGGGGGACAAGTCTCTCCCATGTTTTGATCTGGCCCAAATGCCCAGCCAAAGGAATGGCATGTGCAAGAGTTAGGAGGAACTCTCTGTACTGCAGGGGAATGACCAATCTCCTGGCTGCTCCAGGTTTTGGGTCCCTTGCCTCGGTGTACAAGAGGTTGTCCTCCCAGTAAACTCTGTGTGAGTCACTGACATCCCCATTGTGCTGTTTGACAGTTTGCTGTCTGAGACCCTCTAATGTGGGACAGGTTTGCTGCGCCACACTCAGTTCTTCCCTGGCAGGCCCACCTCCACCCAAAAGCTCAGCAGAGTCTGCTGCCAGCTCATCTGGTGAATGTTCTGCACAGGGAGGAAATTCCTCTTCTGCAGAAGGAGAATCATCTGTAGAGGGAGGGATAGTGGTTAGGGATTTACCCTTGCTATCCCTAGCTTTAGGGAGCACTTGGTCCATTGTTCCAGGATCCAAGTTACCCTGTCCTTTTTGCTTTTTGGCCTGAGCCCTTGTCAAAGCAAAAATATGCCCAGCATTGCTGCATGATCCTCCAACTCAAATTCTGCCCAAGCTGATGTCTCTAAATCATTCCCTAGTAGACAGTTAAGTCCTGTATGTGGATGCTGAAGAAATTAAAGAAAGTTTTCCCTTTTATTCCACCCTCCTGTGTGTAGGAAAGTACCATCTTACCTGGCATGTTACCCCCATTTTTCACTGTATATATGTTGTTTTAGTTGTATGTGTCACTGGGACCCTGGTAACCCAGGGCCCCAGTGCTCATAAGTGTGCCTGTATGTGTTACCTGTGTAGTGACTAACTGTCTCACTGAGGCTCTGCTAATCAGAACCTCAGTGGTTATGCTCTCTCATTTCTTTCCAAATTGTCACTGACAGGCTAGTGACCATTTTTACCAATTTACATTGGCTTACTGGAACACCCTTATAATCCCCTAGTATATGGTACTGAGGTACCCAGGGTATTGGGGTTCCAGGAGATCCCTATGGGCTGCAGCATTTCTTTTGCCACCCATAGGGAGCTCTGACAATTCTTACACAGGCCTGCCACTGCAGCCTGAGTGAAATAACGTCCACGTTATTTCACAGCCATTTTACACTGCACTTAAGTAACTTATAAGTCACCTATATGTCTAACCTTTACCTGGTAAAGGTTAGGTGCAAAGTTACTTAGTGTGAGGGCACCCTGGCACTAGCCAAGGTGCCCCCACATTGTTCAGAGCCAATTCACTGAACTTTGTGAGTGCGGGGACACCATTACACGCGTGCACTACATATAGGTCACTACCTATATGTAGCTTCACCATGGTAACTCCGAATATGGCCATGTAACATGTCTATGATCATGGAATTGCCCCCTCTATGCCATCCTGGCATTGTTGGGACAACTCCATGATCCCAGTGGTCTGTAGCACAGACCCTGGTACTGCCAGACTGCCCTTCCTGGGGTTTCTCTGCAGCTGCTGCTGCTGCCAACCCCTCAGACAGGCAGCTGCCCTCCTGGGGTCCAGCCAGGCCTGGCCCAGGATGGCAGAACAAAGAACTTCCTCTGAGAGAGGGTGTGACACCCTCTCCCTTTGGAAAATGGTGTGAAGGCAGGGGAGGAGTAGCCTCCCCCAGCCTCTGGAAATGCTTTGTTGGGCACAGAGGTGCCCAATTCTGCATAAGCCAGTCTACACCGGTTCAGGGACCCCTTAGCCCCTGCTCTGGCGCGAAACTGGACAAAGGAAAGGGGAGTGACCACTCCCCTGACCTGCACCTCCCCTGGGAGGTGTCCAGAGCTCCTCCAGTGTGCTCCAGACCTCTGCCATCTTGGAAACAGAGGTGCTGCTGGCACACTGGACTGCTCTGAGTGGCCAGTGCCACCAGGTGACGTCAGAGACCCCTTGTGATAGGCTCCTTCAGGTGTTAGTAGCCTTTCCTCTCTCCTAGGTAGCCAAACCCTCTTTTCTGGCTATTTAGGGTCTCTGTCTCTGGGGAAACTTTAGATAACGAATGCATGAGCTCAGCCGAGTTCCTCTGCATCTCCCTCTTCACCTTCTGATAAGGAATCGACCGCTGACCGCGCTGGAAGCCTGCAAACCTGCAACATAGTAGCAAAGACGACTACTGCAACTCTGTAACGCTGATCCTGCCGCCTTCTCGACTGTTTTCCTGCTTGTGCATGCTGTGGGGGTAGTCTGCCTCCTCTCTGCACCAGAAGCTCCGAAGAAATCTCCCGTGGGTCGACGGAATCTTCCCCCTGCAACCGCAGGCACCAAAAAGCTGCATCTCCGGTCCCTTGGGTCTCCTCTCAGCACGACGAGCGAGGTCCCTCGAATCCAGCGACACCGTCCAAGTGACCCCCACAGTCCAGTGACTCTTCAGCCCAAGTTTGGTGGAGGTAAGTCCTTGCCTCACCTCGCTGGGCTGCATTGCTGGGAACCGCGACTTTGCAAGCTTCTCCGGCCCCTGTGCACTTCCGGCGGAAATCCTTCGTGCACAGCCAAGCCTGGGTCCACGGCACTCTAACCTGCATTGCACGACTTTCTAAGTTGGTCTCCGGCGACGTGGGACTCCTTTGTGCAACTTCGGCGAGTTCCGTTTCACGCATCCTCGTAGTGCCTGTTTCTGGCACTTCTCCGGGTGCTACCTGCTTTAGTGAGGGCTCTTTGTCTTGCTCGACGTCCCCTCTCTCTGCAGGACCAATTTGAGACCTCCTGGTCCCTCCTGGGCCCCAGCAGCGTCCAAAAACGCCAAACGCACGATTTGCGTGTAGCAAGGCTTGTTGGCGTCCATCCGGCGGGAAAACACTTCTGCACGACTCTCCAAGGCGTGGGGGATCCATCCTCCAAAGGGGAAGTCTCTAGCCCTTGTCGTTACTGCAGTATTCACAGTTCTTCAGCCTAGTAAGAGCTTCTTTGCACCAACCGCTGGCATTTCTTGGGCATCTGCCCATCTCCGAGCTGCTTGTGACTTTTGGACTTGGTCCCCTTGTTCCACAGGTACCTTCAGACAGGAATCCATCGTTGTTGCATTGCTGATTTGTGTTTTCCTTGCATTTTCCCTCTAACACGACTATTTTGTCCTTAGGGGAACTTTGGTGCACTTGGCACTCACTTTTCAGGGTCTTGGGGAGGGTTATTTTTCTAACTCTCACTATTTTCTAATAGTCCCAGCGACCCTCTACAAGGTCACATAGGTTTGGGGTCCATTCGTGGTTCACATTCCACTTTTGGAGTATATGGTTTGTGTTGCCCCTATCCCTATGTTTCCCCATTGCATCCTATTGTAATTATACATTGTTTGCACTGTTTTCTAAGACTATACTGCATATTTTTGCTATTGTGTATATATATCTTGTGTATATTTCCTATCCTCTCACTGAGGGTACACTCTAAGATACTTTGGCATATTGTCATAAAAATAAAGTACCTTTATTTTTAGTATAACTGTGTATTGTGTTTTCTTATGATATTGTGCATATGACACTGAGTGGTACTGTAGTAGCTTCACACGTCTCCTAGTTCAGCCTGAGCTGCTTTGCTAAGCTACCATTATCTATCAGCCTAAGCTGCTAGACACCCTATACACTAATAAGGGATAACTGGGCCTGGTGCAAGGTGCAAGTACCCCTTGGTACTCACTACAAGCCAGTCCAGCCTCCTACATTGGTTGTGCAGCGGTGGGATAAGTGCTTTGAGACTACTTACCACTCTTGTCATTGTACTTTTCATAAGAGAAAAATATACAAAACAAGGTCAGTGTATATACACATAGCCAAAAAGTTTTGCATTTCCTCTTTTCACTCTTTTCTAAGTGCTGAAAAGTACTTCTAAACTTTCAAAAAGTTCTTAAAAGTTTAAAAAGTTTTTTTCTGTCTTTCCAAAAAGTTCTGAAAACTTTTTTCTCTTTGTCTATCACTTTAACTCTCTCTAAAAAATGTCTGGCACAGGCCAAAAAGTTGAACTGTCCAAACTTGCATATGATCACCTTAGCTGGAAAGGAGCAAGGAGTCTCTGCATAGAGAGAGGTTTGAGTGTAGGGAAGAATCCTTCCTTAGAACTGTTAATTAATATGCTTAGAGTACAGGATAAGGCCATAAGTGCCCAATCTGTAGAAAAAGTAGCTAATGGTTCTCAATCTGATCCAGGGACTCCCCCAGGAAAAGGTTCAGGAAAGAAACTTCTCAGCCTGCCCATTACTAGACAGTCTAGCATAGTTGGTACAGAGGTTGAATCACATCATACTGATGATGTGCTCTCACATTATACTGGTAGCCAAGCTGTTAGGGTGCCCTCTGTAAGGGACAGGTCTCCTTCTGTTCATTCCCATCATACCTCTGTATCTAGAAATGTCCCTCCCACCCACCCTGATGACAGATTGTTGGAAAGGGAGCTCAATAGATTGAGAGTGGAGCAAACCAGACTGAAGCTCAAGAAGCAACAGCTGGATTTGGATAGACAGTCTTTAGAAATAGAGAGGGAAAGACAGAAAATGGGTTTAGATACCCATGGTGGCAGCAGCAGTATTCCCCATAGTCATCCTGCAAAAGAGCATGATTCCAGGAATCTGCATAAGATAGTTCCCCCTTACAAGGAGGGGGATGACATTAACAAGTGGTTTGCTGCACTTGAGAGGGCCTGTGCTGTACAGGATGTCCCTCAAAGGCAGTGGGCTGCTATCCTATGGCTATCATTTACTGGAAAAGGTAGGGATAGGCTCCTTACTGTAAAAGAAAATGATGCTAACAATTTCCAAGTTCTTAAGAATGCACTCCTGGATGGTTATGGCTTAACCACTGAACAGTACAGGATCAAGTTCAGAGATACCAAAAAGGAGTCTTCACAAGACTGGGTTGATTTCATTGACCAGGCAGTGAAGGCCTTGGAGGGGTGGTTACATGGCAGTAAAGTTACTGATTATGACAGCCTGTATAACTTAATCCTGAGAGAGCATATTCTTAATAATTGTGTGTCTGATTTGTTGCACCAGTACTTGGTGGACTCTGATCTGACCTCTCCCCAAGAATTGGGAAAGAAGGCAGACAAATGGGTCAGAACAAGAGTGAACAGAAAAGTTCATACAGGGGGTGACAAAGATGGCAACAAAAAGAAGGATGGTAAGTCTTCTGACAAGGGTGGGGACAAATCTAAAAATGAGTCTTCATCAGGCCCACAAAAACACTCTGGTGGGGGTGGTGGGCCCAAACCTTCCTCTAATCAGAACAAGGAAAGGAAACCATGGTGCTATTTATGTAAGATAAAAGGCCATTGGACAACAGATCCCAGTTGTCCAAAGAAAGGCACCACAGCTCCTACCACTACAACCCCTACTGCTACACCTAGTGTCCCTACTAATAGCAGTGGTGGTGGGAGCAAACCTACTAATAGCCAATCCAAGGGAGTAGCTGGGCTCACTTTTGGTAATTTAGTTGGGGTTGGTCTGATTAGGGAGACCACAGAGGCTACTTTAGTCTCTGAAGGGGCTATTGACTTAGCCACTTTGGTTGCTTGCCCCCATAACTTGGAGAAGTACAAGCAACTAACCCTAATAAATGGTGTTGAGGTCCAGGCCTACAGGGACACAGGTGCCAGTGTCACAATGGTGATTGAGAAACTGGTGCACCCTGAACAACACATACTTGGACACCAGTACCAAGTAACCGATGCTCACAACATAACACAAAGCCACCCCATGGCTGTTGTAAATCTCAACTGGGGGGGGGTATCTGGTCCAAAGAAAGTTGTGGTAGCTTCAGATTTACCTGTAGACTGTCTATTAGGGAACGATTTGGAGACATCAGCTTGGTCAGATGTGGAGTTGGAGGCCCATGCAGCAATGCTGGGCATCCCAGGGCATATTTTTGCTTTGACAAGGGCTCAGGCCAAAAAGCAAAAAGGACAGGGAAGCTTGGATCCTGGAACAATGGACCAAGTGCTCCCTAAAGCTAGGGCTAGTAGAAGCAAACCACTTCCTACTATCCCTCCCTCTACAGTGGATTCTACTTCTGAGGAAGAAGAATTCCCTCCCTGTGCAGAACCTACACCAGAGGAGCTGGAAGCAGACACTGCTGAGCTTTTGGGTGAAGGGGGGCCTGCCAGAGAGGAGCTGAGTGTGGCACAGCAAACCTGTCCCACATTAGAGGGTCTCAGACAGCAAGCTGTCAAACAGGCTAATGGGGATGTCAGTGACTCACACAGAGTTTACTGGGAGGACAACCTCTTGTACACTGAGCAAAGGGATCCTAAACCTGGAGCTGCCAGGAGATTAGTGATTCCTCAGGAGTACAGAAAGTTCCTCCTAACACTGGCACATGACATTCCCTTAGCTGGACACCTGGGTCAAATGAAAACTTGGGACAGATTGGTTCCACTGTTTCATTGGCCTAGGATGTCTGAGGACACAAAAGATTTTTGTAAGTCCTGTGAAACCTGTCAAGCCAGTGGCAAGACAGGTGGCACTCCAAAGGCACCCCTTATCCCACTGCCTGTGGTTGGGGTTCCCTTTGAAAGGGTAGGGGTTGACATAGTTGGCCCCCTTGACCCTCCTACTGCTTCAGGCAATAGGTTTATCTTGGTGGTAGTGGACCATGCCACAAGATATCCTGAAGCTATTCCTTTAAGGACCACTACAGCTCCTGCAGTGGCAAAGGCCCTCCTGGGAATATTTTCCAGGGTGGGCTTCCCAAAGGAAGTAGTATCAGACAGAGGAAGCAATTTCATGTCTGCATACTTAAAGGCCATGTGGAAGGAGTGTGGTGTAACTTACAAGTTCACAACACCCTATCATCCACAAACAAATGGACTGGTGGAGAGATTTAATAAAACTCTCAAAGGCATGATTATGGGACTCCCTGAAAAACTCCGCAGGAGATGGGATATCCTTCTACCATGCCTCCTTTTTGCCTACAGGGAGGTACCCCAGAAAGGAGTGGGCTTCAGCCCCTTTGAACTTCTTTTTGGACACCCTGTTAGGGGTCCACTCACACTTGTAAAGGAGGGTTGGGAACAACCTTTAAAAGCTCCTAAGCAGGATATTGTGGACTATGTACTTGGCCTCAGATCAAGGATGGCTGAGTACATGAAAAAGGCCAGTAAAAACCTTCAGGCCAGCCAAGAGCTCCAGAAGCAATGGCATGATCAGAAGGCTGTTTTGGTTCAGTACCAACCAGGGCAGAAAGTGTGGGTCTTGGAGCCTGTGGCCCCAAGAGCACTCCAAGATAAATGGAGTGGTCCACACACAATTGTTGAAAAGAAGGGTGAAGTCACCTACTTGGTTGACTTAGGCACTGCCAGGAGTCCCCTTAGGGTGCTCCATGTCAACCGCCTGAAACCCTACTATGACAGGGCTGATCTCACCCTGCTCATGGCAACAGATGAGGGACAGGAAGAAGACAGTGATCCTCTACCTGATCTCTTCTCTTCCACAGAACAAGATGCTCTTGTGGAAGGGGTAGTTTTGGCTGATTGTCTTACTGCTGAGCAGAAAGATAATTGCATAAATCTCCTAGGACAATTTTCAGAACTCTTCTCCATTGTGCCAGGCACCACTTCTTGGTGTGAGCACACTATAGATACTGGAGACAGTTTACCTGTCAAAAGTAAGATCTATAGGCAGCCTGACCATGTCAGGGACTGCATAAAGCAAGAAGTTCAGAAGATGTTGGAACTAGGAGTGGTTGAGCACTCTGACAGTCCATGGGCTTCTCCTGTGGTACTGGTACCAAAACCCAATTCTAAAGATGGAAAGAAGGAAATGAGGTTTTGTGTAGACTATAGAGGTCTCAACTTGGTAACCAAAACAGATGCTCACCCTATACCCAGGGCAGATGAGCTAATAGATACACTGGCATCTGCCAAGTATCTAAGCACTTTTGATTTGACTGCAGGGTATTGGCAGATCAAAATGTCAGAAGATGCTAAACCTAAGACTGCATTTTCTACCATTGGAGGACATTACCAGTTTACTGTAATGCCTTTTGGTTTGAAAAATGCACCTGCCACTTTTCAGAGGTTGGTGAACACAGTCCTGCAAGGGCTGGAAGCTTTCAGTGCAGCATATTTGGATGATATAGCTGTCTTTAGCTCCAGCTGGGATGATCACCTGGTCCACCTTTGGAAAGTTTTGGAGGCCCTGCAAAAGGCAGGCCTCACTATCAAGGCTTCAAAGTGCCAGATAGGGCAGGGTAAAGTGGTTTATCTGGGACACCTTGTTGGTGGGGAACAGATTGCACCACTTCAGGGGAAAATCCAAACTATTATTGATTGGATTCCCCCTACCACTCAGACTCAGGTGAGAGCCTTCCTAGGCCTCACTGGGTATTACAGGAGGTTCATTAAGAACTATGGCTCCATTGCAGCCCCTCTTAATGACCTCACATCCAAGAAAATGCCTAAAAAGGTATTATGGACAGCAAACTGTCAGAAAGCTTTTGAGGAGCTGAAGCAGGCCATGTGCTCTGCACCTGTCCTGAAAAGCCCTTGTTACTCTAAAAAATTCTATGTCCAGACTGATGCATCTGAATTAGGAGTAGGGGCAGTCCTATCACAACTTAATTCTGAGGGCCAGGATCAACCTGTTGCTTTTATTAGTAGAAGGTTGACCCCTAGAGAAAAGCGTTGGTCTGCCATTGAGAGGGAGGCCTTTGCTGTGGTCTGGGCTCTGAAGAAGTTGAGGCCATACCTGTTTGGCACTCACTTCATTGTTCAGACAGACCACAAACCTCTACTTTGGCTAAAACAAATGAAAGGTGAAAATCCTAAATTGTTGAGGTGGTCCATATCCCTACAGGGAATGGACTATACAGTGGAACATAGACCTGGGAGTAGCCACTCCAATGCAGATGGACTCTCCAGATATTTCCACTTAGACAATGAAGACTCATCAGGTAATGGCTAGTCTTATTGTCCTTCGTTTGGGGGGGGGTTGTGTAGGAAAGTACCATCTTACCTGGCATGTTACCCCCATTTTTCACTGTATATATGTTGTTTTAGTTGTATGTGTCACTGGGACCCTGGTAACCCAGGGCCCCAGTGCTCATAAGTGTGCCTGTATGTGTTACCTGTGTAGTGACTAACTGTCTCACTGAGGCTCTGCTAATCAGAACCTCAGTGGTTATGCTCTCTCATTTCTTTCCAAATTGTCACTGACAGGCTAGTGACCATTTTTACCAATTTACATTGGCTTACTGGAACACCCTTATAATCCCCTAGTATATGGTACTGAGGTACCCAGGGTATTGGGGTTCCAGGAGATCCCTATGGGCTGCAGCATTTCTTTTGCCACCCATAGGGAGCTCTGACAATTCTTACACAGGCCTGCCACTGCAGCCTGAGTGAAATAACGTCCACGTTATTTCACAGCCATTTTACACTGCACTTAAGTAACTTATAAGTCACCTATATGTCTAACCTTTACCTGGTAAAGGTTAGGTGCAAAGTTACTTAGTGTGAGGGCACCCTGGCACTAGCCAAGGTGCCCCCACATTGTTCAGAGCCAATTCACTGAACTTTGTGAGTGCGGGGACACCATTACACGCGTGCACTACATATAGGTCACTACCTATATGTAGCTTCACCATGGTAACTCCGAATATGGCCATGTAACATGTCTATGATCATGGAATTGCCCCCTCTATGCCATCCTGGCATTGTTGGGACAACTCCATGATCCCAGTGGTCTGTAGCACAGACCCTGGTACTGCCAGACTGCCCTTCCTGGGGTTTCTCTGCAGCTGCTGCTGCTGCCAACCCCTCAGACAGGCAGCTGCCCTCCTGGGGTCCAGCCAGGCCTGGCCCAGGATGGCAGAACAAAGAACTTCCTCTGAGAGAGGGTGTGACACCCTCTCCCTTTGGAAAATGGTGTGAAGGCAGGGGAGGAGTAGCCTCCCCCAGCCTCTGGAAATGCTTTGTTGGGCACAGAGGTGCCCAATTCTGCATAAGCCAGTCTACACCGGTTCAGGGACCCCTTAGCCCCTGCTCTGGCGCGAAACTGGACAAAGGAAAGGGGAGTGACCACTCCCCTGACCTGCACCTCCCCTGGGAGGTGTCCAGAGCTCCTCCAGTGTGCTCCAGACCTCTGCCATCTTGGAAACAGAGGTGCTGCTGGCACACTGGACTGCTCTGAGTGGCCAGTGCCACCAGGTGACGTCAGAGACCCCTTGTGATAGGCTCCTTCAGGTGTTAGTAGCCTTTCCTCTCTCCTAGGTAGCCAAACCCTCTTTTCTGGCTATTTAGGGTCTCTGTCTCTGGGGAAACTTTAGATAACGAATGCATGAGCTCAGCCGAGTTCCTCTGCATCTCCCTCTTCACCTTCTGATAAGGAATCGACCGCTGACCGCGCTGGAAGCCTGCAAACCTGCAACATAGTAGCAAAGACGACTACTGCAACTCTGTAACGCTGATCCTGCCGCCTTCTCGACTGTTTTCCTGCTTGTGCATGCTGTGGGGGTAGTCTGCCTCCTCTCTGCACCAGAAGCTCCGAAGAAATCTCCCGTGGGTCGACGGAATCTTCCCCCTGCAACCGCAGGCACCAAAAAGCTGCATCTCCGGTCCCTTGGGTCTCCTCTCAGCACGACGAGCGAGGTCCCTCGAATCCAGCGACACCGTCCAAGTGACCCCCACAGTCCAGTGACTCTTCAGCCCAAGTTTGGTGGAGGTAAGTCCTTGCCTCACCTCGCTGGGCTGCATTGCTGGGAACCGCGACTTTGCAAGCTTCTCCGGCCCCTGTGCACTTCCGGCGGAAATCCTTCGTGCACAGCCAAGCCTGGGTCCACGGCACTCTAACCTGCATTGCACGACTTTCTAAGTTGGTCTCCGGCGACGTGGGACTCCTTTGTGCAACTTCGGCGAGTTCCGTTTCACGCATCCTCGTAGTGCCTGTTTCTGGCACTTCTCCGGGTGCTACCTGCTTTAGTGAGGGCTCTTTGTCTTGCTCGACGTCCCCTCTCTCTGCAGGTCCAATTTGAGACCTCCTGGTCCCTCCTGGGCCCCAGCAGCGTCCAAAAACGCCAAACGCACGATTTGCGTGTAGCAAGGCTTGTTGGCGTCCATCCGGCGGGAAAACACTTCTGCACGACTCTCCAAGGCGTGGGGGATCCATCCTCCAAAGGGGAAGTCTCTAGCCCTTGTCGTTACTGCAGTATTCACAGTTCTTCAGCCTAGTAAGAGCTTCTTTGCACCAACCGCTGGCATTTCTTGGGCATCTGCCCATCTCCGAGCTGCTTGTGACTTTTGGACTTGGTCCCCTTGTTCCACAGGTACCTTCAGACAGGAATCCATCGTTGTTGCATTGCTGATTTGTGTTTTCCTTGCATTTTCCCTCTAACACGACTATTTTGTCCTTAGGGGAACTTTGGTGCACTTGGCACTCACTTTTCAGGGTCTTGGGGAGGGTTATTTTTCTAACTCTCACTATTTTCTAATAGTCCCAGCGACCCTCTACAAGGTCACATAGGTTTGGGGTCCATTCGTGGTTCACATTCCACTTTTGGAGTATATGGTTTGTGTTGCCCCTATCCCTATGTTTCCCCATTGCATCCTATTGTAATTATACATTGTTTGCACTGTTTTCTAAGACTATACTGCATATTTTTGCTATTGTGTATATATATCTTGTGTATATTTCCTATCCTCTCACTGAGGGTACACTCTAAGATACTTTGGCATATTGTCATAAAAATAAAGTACCTTTATTTTTAGTATAACTGTGTATTGTGTTTTCTTATGATATTGTGCATATGACACTGAGTGGTACTGTAGTAGCTTCACACGTCTCCTAGTTCAGCCTGAGCTGCTTTGCTAAGCTACCATTATCTATCAGCCTAAGCTGCTAGACACCCTATACACTAATAAGGGATAACTGGGCCTGGTGCAAGGTGCAAGTACCCCTTGGTACTCACTACAAGCCAGTCCAGCCTCCTACACTGTAGAATTGCCGCTACTCTGGCTCTAGTCATTTCTAGATTGGACTATGGAAATGCGCTGCTGCTTAACCTGGATAAAGCATCCCTCAACAAGCTACAGGTGATGCAGAACACCGCGGCTAGGCTTGTATTGAAGTTACCTCGTGGGGCCTCTGCTAAGAGCTCCCTCAGAAGCCTTCATTGGCTTCCGGTAGCCCAGCGGCTTTCTTTCAAGGCACTCTGCATCACTCATAAAGCTGTCCATGGGATTGGGCCCAACGTTTTGACCTCCAAGCTACAATTCTATAGGCCTAATAGGCCGTTGCGGTCTGCTTCTGCCTATCGAATTCAAACCTCCCGTACTAAGAAGGCGAAATGGGGAGATAAAGCGTTTACCATCGCGGCCGCCAAAATCTGGAATTCACTCCCGTTGAATCTTAGGCAAGAACATAACCATTTAAGATTTAGGAGATTGGTTAAAACGTGGCTCTTCCCGCAATAACTGGGGAGTCCCTTGGTACATGGATTCTGCCCCACCTCAGTCAGCGCTTCGATGCCCACGGGTTGGAATGCGCTTTACAAATACTCAATACATACATACATACATACAGTACAGGTAAATCTGAGGCAACCACAACTTTTTTGGGACCAGTATCCCCCCCAGTTGAGATTCACAACAGCCATGGGATGGCTAAGAGTGTTGTTATGAACATCTGTCACTTGGTACTGCTGACCAAGTAGGTGTTGTTCAGGGTGGACCAGTTTCTCTATCACCATGGTAACACTGGCACCTGTGTCCCTGTAGGCCTGAACCTCAACACCATTTATTAGGGGAAGTTGCTTGTACTTATCCATATTAAGGGGCCAAGCAACCAAGGTGGCCAAATCAATGGCACCTTCAGAGACTAGCACAGCCTCTGTGGTCTCCCTAACAAGACCAACCCCAACTAAATTACCAAAAGTGAGCCCAGCTACTCCCTTGGATTGGCTATTAGTAGGTTTGCTCCTACCACCACTGCTATTACTAGGGGCACTAGGTGTAGCAGTAGGGGTTGTGGTAGTGGGAGGCTTAGTGCTTTTCTTTGGACAACTGGCATCAGTTGTCCAATGGCCTTTTACTTTACATAAATAGCAACATGGTTTCTTTACTTGATTAGAAGAGGATTTGGACCCACCACCCCCACCAGAGTGTTTTTGTGGGCCTGATGAAGACTCATTTTTGGATTTGTCCCCACCCTTGTCTGAAGACTTACCATTCTTCTTCTTGCTATCCTTGTCACCCCCTGTATGAACTTTTCTGTTCATTCTTGTTCTGACCCATTTGTCTGTCTTCTTTCCTAATTCTTGGGGAGAGGTCAGATCTGAGTCCACTAGATATTGGTGTAACAAATCAGACGTACAGTTATTCAGAATATGCTCTCTCAGGATCAGATTATACAGGCTTTCATAGTTAGAAACTTTACTGCCATGTAACCACTACTCCAAGGCCTTCACTGCATAGTCAACAAAGTCTACCCAGTCTTGTGAGGACTCTTTTCTGGTTTCTCTGAACTTAATCCTGTATTGTTCAGTGGTTAAGCCAAATCCATCCAAGAGTGCATTCTTCAAAACTGTAAAATCATTGGCATCACTTTCCTTTACAGTAAGGAGTCTATCCCTACCCTTTCCACTGAAAGATAGCCATAGGATAGCAGCCCACTGCCTTTGAGGGACCCCCTGTACCACACAGGCCCTCTCAAGTGCAGCAAACCACTTTTTAATGTCATCCCCTCCTTGTAAGGGGGAACTATCTTATGCAGATTCTTAGAATCATGCTCTTTTACAGGATTACTTTCTGTAATACTGCTGCTGCCACCATGGGGTCCGAACCCCAACTTCTGTCTTTCTTTTTCTAAGTCTAAAGATTCCCTGTCTAGAGCCAGCTGTTGCTGTTTAAGCTTCAACCAGGTCTCTTCCACTCTCAATCTATTGAGCTCCCTTTCTAACATTCTGTCATCAGGGTGGGTGGGTTGGGCATGCTTTGACACAGAAGAATGATGTGAATGAACAGAAGGAGACCTGTCCCTAACAGTTGGCACCCTAACAACCTGGCCTAAAGGAATGCCATCCCTACTGTGATGAGAGCTCTCATTAGTGCCAGTTATGCTAGGGGGTCTGCTAAGGGCCAGGTTGGAAAGAATCCCATCTAACATTCTTGATGGGGCTGCCTCAGAATCAGAGTGTGAACCACCTCCTAACTTCTCAACAGATGTGCCAGCTAAGGCCTTATCATTTTCAATGAGCATGTTAATCAACAATTCTCTAGAGGGATTCTTCCCTACCCCTAAACCTCTATCAATGCAGAGACTCCTCAAACTTTTCCAGCTAAGGAGATCATAAGCTGTCCTGATCAAGAGTAGGACCTGTACCAGACATGATAGAAAAGGGTTTAAGGGACAGAAAAAGAAAGAAAAAGTTTCAGAACTTTTTAAGGAAACAGAAACAACTTTTTCAACTTTTTAGAAACTTTTTGAAAGTTTCGAGGTACTTTTCAGCAGTTAGCAATAGAGTAAGAGAAGAAAAGCAAAACTTTTTGGTTAGGTGTACATACACTGAATTTGTTTTGTATATTTTTCTCTTCCGAAAAGTACAAAATGACAAAGTGGCAAGTAGTTGCAAGTACTTATCCCACCGCTGCCACCAATGTAGGAGGCTGGCCTGGCTTGTAGTGGGTACCAAGGGGTACTTACACTCTGTACCAGGTCCAGTTATCCCTTATTAGTGTAGAAGAGGTGTTTCTAGCAGCTTAGCTGATAGAAGGTAGCTATAGCTGAGCAGCTTAGGCTGAACTAGGAGACATGCAAAGCTCCTGCTATACCACTTGTGTCATATGCACAATATCATAAGAAAACACAATACACAGATATACTAAAAATAAAGGTACTTTATTTTTATGACAATATGCCAAAAGTATCTCAGTGAGTACCCTCAGTATGAGGATAGCAAATATACACAAGATATATGTACACAATACCAAAAATATGCAGTAATAGCAAAAGGAAGTAATGCAAGCAATGTATAGTCACAATAGATTGCAATAGGAGCACATAGGTATGGGGCAACAGAAACCATATACTCCAAAAGTGGAATGCGAACCACGAATGGACCCCAGACCTATGTGAGCTTGTAGAGGGTCGCTGGGACTGTAAGAAAACAGTGAGGTTTAGCAAAATACCCCACCCCAAGACCCTGAAAAGTAGGTGTAAAGTGCACCTACTACCCCCAGCAAGACAGAAGTCGTGATAGGGGAATTCTGCTGGAAGAACAAACACCAGCAATGCAACAACAGTGGATATCCGGACCTGAGTGCCTGTAAGACAAGGGGAGCAAGTCCAATAGTCGCGACAGTGTCGGCAGTGGGAAGGAGCCCAGGAAATGCCAGCTGAGGGTGCAAGGAAGCTGCCACCGGTTGGAAGAAGCTTGGAGTTCTGCAAGAAGGAAGAGGACTAGGGACTGCTCTTTTCGATGACGGATGTCCCACGTTGCGATAAAGCTTGCAGAGCTGTTCCCACGCAGAAAGACCACAAACAAGCCTTGCTAGCTGCAAGGGTCGCAGTAGAGGTTTTTGGGTGCTGCTGTGGCCCAGGAATAACCAGGATGTCGCCACTTGGAGGAGGAGACAGAGGGGGTGCCCAGCAACTCAGGGAGCCCTCACAGAAGCAGGCAGCACCTGCAGAAGTACCCTTAATGGCACTTAGAAGAAGAGTGAACCAGAGTCCACGCAAAGTCACAAAAGGGAGTCCCACGACGCCGGAGTACAACTCAGAAGGTTGTGCACTGCAGGAAGGAGTGCCGGGGACACAGGCTTGGCTGTGCACAAAGGAAATCCTGGAAGAGTGCACAGGAGCCGGAGCAGCTGCAAATCATGCGGTGCACAGCTTTGCAGTCTAGTGTGGGGAGGAAAGGACATACCTCCACCAAACTTGGACTGAACAGTCACTGGACTGTGGGAGCCACTTGGACAGAGTTGCTGTGTTCCAGGGACCACGCTCATCAGGATGAGAGGGGACCCAGAGGACCAGTGTTGCAGTCTTTTGGTGCCTGGATTAGGCGCTAAAATGTTGCAGGTAGTCATCTTGCTACTTTGTTGCGGTTTTGCAGGAGTCCTGGAGCAGTCAGCAGTCGATCCTTTGGTAGAAGGTGAAGAGGGAGATGCAGAGGAACTCTGATGAGCTCTTGCATTCGTTATCTAAAGAATTCCCCAAAGTAGAGACCCTAAATAGCCAGAAAAGGAGGTTTGGCTGCCTAGGAAGGAGGATAGGCTAGCAACACAGGTAAGAGCCTATCAGGAGGAGTCTCTGACATCACCTGCTGGCACTGGCCACTCAGAGCAGTCCAGTGTGCCAGCAGCACCTCTGTTTCCAAGATGGCAGAGGTCTGGAGCACACCGGAGGAGCTCTGGGCACCTCTCCTGGGAGGTGCAGGTCAGGGGAGTGGTCACTCCCCTTTCCTTTGTCCAGTTTCTCGCCAGAGCAGGACTGGGGGATCCCTGAACTGGTGCAGACTGGCTTATGCAGAGATGGGCACCATCTGTGCCCATGAAAGCATTTCCAGAGGCTGGGGGAGGCTACTCCTCCCCAGCCCTGACACCTTTTTCCAAAGGGAGAGGGTGTAACACCCCCTCTCTGAGGAAGTCATTTGTTCTGCCTTCCTGGGCTAAGCCTGGCTGTACCCCAGGAGGGCAGAAACCTGTCTGAGGGGTTGGCAGCAGCAGCAGCTGCAGTGAAACCCCGGGAAAGGCAGTTTGGCAGTACCCGGGTCTGTGCTAGAGACTCAGGGGATCATGGAATTGTCTCCCCAATGCCAGAATGGCATTGGGATGACAATTCCATGATCTTAGACATGTTACATGGCCATGTTCGGAGTTACCATTGTGACGCTGTACATAGGTAGTGACCTATGTACAGTGCACGCGTGTAATGGTGTCCCCGCACTCACAAAGTCCGGGGAATTTGTCCTGAACGATGTGGGAGCACCTTGGCTACTGACAGGGTGCCCACACACTAAGTAACTTTGCACCCAACCTTCACCAGGTGAAGGTTAGACATATAGGTGACTTATAAGTTACTTAAGTGCAGTGGTAAATGGATGTGAAATAACGTGGACATTATTTCACACAGGCTGCACTGGCAGGCCTGTGTAAGAATTGTCTGAGCTCCCTATGGGTGGCAAAAGAAATGCTGCAGCCCATTGGCATCTCCTGGAACCCCAATTCCCTGGGTACCTCAGTACCATATACAAGGGAATTATATGGGTGTACCAGTATGCCAATGTGAATTGGTAAATTTAGTCACTAGCCTGCAGTGACAATTTTAGAAAGCAGAGAGAGCATAAACACTTAGGTTCTGGTTAGCAGAGCCTCAGTGATACAGTTAGGCACCACACAGGGAACACATAGAGGCCACAAACTTATGAGCACTGGGGTCCTGGCTAGCAGGATCCCAGTGACACATATCAAACACACTGACAACATAGGGTTTTCACTATGAGCACTGGGCCTGGCTAGCAGGATCCCAGTGAGACAGTAAAAACACCCTGACATATACTCACAAACAGGCCAAAAGTGGGGTAACAAGGCTAGAAAGAGGCTACCTTCCTACACCTCCCCTTGCCAGACAGTGATCCTGTGTACTGTGTGAACTGCAGCTGCTAGGGATTTGGTGCACTTTTGCAAGGAATGCTTCATGCACAGCCTCACCCAGGTCTCCAGCACTCCGTCCTGCATTGCTCAGCTCACTGAGTTGACCACGGGCTTCCTGGGACACTCTTTTGTAGTGTTGAGATGACCGTCGTGCTCAGTTTTCTTGAACCCATGTTCAAGTATTCCTGAAAGGTGCTGCCTTCTTCTGTGTTGCTGAGGGCCCCCTCTGTCTCCTCTTCCAAGTGGCGACCTCCTGGTCCTTCCTGGGACCAGGCAGCACCCATTTTCTTCAACCGTGACGTTTGCAGCTAGCAAGGCTTGTTTGCGGTCTTTCTCCAAAGAAACAACTCTGCATTCTTCAGCACTACATGGGACAGCTTCTGTAAAAAGGAAACGTTCCTGGCATCTTCCGTTGTTGCAGAATCTTCAGCTTCTTCCACCTGGATGCAGCCATTTTGCACCTTCATCCGGGGTTTAGTGGGTTATTACCCCTCCTGGACACTTTCGTGACTCTTGGACTTGGTCCCCTTCCTTTACAGGTCCCAGGTCCAGGAATCCATGTTCAGTGCTTTGCAGTCTGTTGTGGTCTTTACAGAATCTCCTATCATGACTTTAGTGTGTTTCTGGGGAAGTAGGGTCACTTTACCCCTGCTTTTCAGGGTCTTGGGGTGGAGTACCTTGGACACCCTTAGTTTTTTATTACACTCCCAGAGACCCTCTACACACTACACTAGGCCAGGGGTCCCTAAGTGGTTCACATTCCACTTTCTTAGTATATGGTTTGTGTTGCCCCTAGGCCTATTGCATCCTGTTGTATTCTACAGTGTTTGCACTACTTATCTGTTTACTTACCGGATTTTGGTTTGTGTGTATATTTTGTGTATTTTAGTTACCTCCTAAGGGAGTATATCCTCTGAGATATTTTTGACACATTATCACTAAAATAAAGTATCTTTATTTTTAGTAACTCTCAGTATTGTGATTCTTGTGATATAGTGCTATATGATATAAGTGGTATAGTAGGAGCTTTGCATGTCTCCTAGCTCAGCCTAAGCTGCTCTGCTATAGCTACCTCTATCAGCCTAAGTTGCTAGAACACTACTAATCTAGTTATAAGGGATAACTGAACCTGGCACAAGGTGTAAGTACCATCAGGTACCCACTAGAAGCCAGACCAGCCTCCTACAGGAATATCTTGCACCCCTACGCCTGGTATCTTAACTTCAGCGTTCAGGCAGCCTCCTAATCAGTAGGAATATTTGTCAGGAAATGCTTTTGGATAGGAAGTACCATCAGCCGTGGTTTTTACAGAAGCCCATATGTCTGCGTCTGGTTTCATACTTAAACGTGTTACTGCAGCAACAGCAGCCTTAGCTACTGCTGACTTTGCGGCTTCATCAGCCAGTGTATTCCCAGCAACATGAATTCAAACATGCTGGTGTCCCAGTGTGTGTACAACATGGACATGTGGTAGCATTTCCTTCAGATCCACTACTTTCCCCCACAGAAGCCTGTGCTTAATGGTGTTGCCTTTAGAATCTCTGAACCCATTCTGGCAGCAGTAATGCAGGTGTTCATTAAAGGAGTGGACACAATAGTACGAATCACAAACAATCAGTGTATACTATGCAGGATCCGTACATTCCAGTGCCATCACCAGAGCTTTCAGCTCTGCTAGTTGGGCTGTGCAATCCCCTAGGGTTTGCGTAAATGTATGGAGTGGACAGAATTTATTGTCCTCCATATAGCCACTTACGACTGCGCAAGCAGCAGAGTATTGATGCTTTGTGCCAATTGAGGGTTGTGCAGAGCCATCGGTGTACATGACTCTATGATATTGTTCAATAGGCAGTGTGTTTGCGGGAACTGGGTATTCCAGTTCGTATTGCAAAAATTCTTGAGTTTGTCATTTTGGGTCAAAAATGTAGTCTACATCTATGGCTGTCAAGGACGTGGCCCATTGTATCCAACGTGGATGTATTGCTTTCGCGTTAGGAACGCATGCTTTGGTGACAACCTCTTGGGTGGGATTGGAGAAACGACCATAATGCGTTTGCCCTGGGCTAGTGGTCTTTCTTTAATGACAGCCATCTGAACAGCAGTGAGAATTTTCTCTGTGGGAGCAAAACGTTGTTCTGCTGCTGAGTACAAGTGTTATTTGTAAGCAATCAGGACGGTCTCACCCTCATTAAATGTTACATAGGTGAAACCAATGGCCCCAGCAATTACTGTTATGACCAAATGTGTTTTATCGTCCATCGTGTGTAGGTGTTGTGCTGCAAGCATGTCTGTCTGCAGTTCTCTAAGTATGCATGTGTGTTTGACTGCCAAAAATTTACTTGAAAAGTCAGGACGTATTAAGTCATCTAAAGGTTTTATGCATGATGCATAGTCAGGGATGTAAGTTCTGCCAAAATCTAGGAGACCCAATAGAGATTGGAGTTTTTTCATTGTATTTGGAGGTTGTAGTTGTACGCATTTCTCTAAGAATTGTGGCACTAGGCTCTTTCCTTCATTCGATAGCTCATATCCCAGAAACACGACGCTGAGGAAGGCTATTTTAGGTTTTTTGAAGTTGAATTTGTAGCCAAATTCAGCAAATCCCACAACAATGCGGGCTACCCGTCTTAAATGCTGTAGTAATTCATCATCTGTAAAATAGATATAATCTACATAGGACAATGCTTCAGGGTCGTGCAAAATTGCAGTCACATGAGCTGCGATCAGTCCTGGGCTGTTCTTGTACCCCTGAGGTAAACAACAGAATTTTTTCTGTGAGCCTAGTGCGCTGAAACTTGTTAAGTCTCTACTCTCAAGCGCTATATTCTGGCAGAAGAAACCATAGGAAACACACAATGTTGTTTTGTATTTTTTGCGCACTATGTTGTTCATGAGTGCTGTGCTGTGTTAGTTTTGTATAGCATATGTGCGCGCATGACTGTTTAAGTGTCTGTAGTCTAAGACTATTCTATATGAATGGTCCGGTTTAGCTACTGGGAATAAAGGATTATTCATTGGGGAGACGCAGGGTTCAATTACGCCCTGGTACTTTAGTTGTGTGAGGATCTCTCTCACGGGTGCTTTTGCATCATGTTTTATTGGGTACTGAGGTTGAAGTTTATTTTTAATGGGAATCACATGGTAGGGGGATTCTTTATCCCATCCTACATGGTTGCGATATAACACTGGTGCCTGCACCAATGCCCAATCAATGGCGTAGGATTCAGTGAGTTCCTCCAGAACAAAGGGTGAGAAAGAATGTTTAATAACATTTTCCCCATATGGACAAGTACGGACAAAATCAGGTGGCCAATCTTGTTCGGCCAACAAAACATCATATATTTTTATCACGTGATCCCAAAAGATTGCGTCTATTGTGCGTTCAAGGTCTCCTTCTAACTGCAGCGTTACTTTATACACCCTATCAGGCGTGGAGACTTGCATGTCCGCAGTTTCTACTTGTAGAAAGTCATCAGTTTCTTTCACCTCCAGATGCTGTAGAAGACTCCAGCAAACTATTGTTACCTCTGCCGCGCCATCTAGCAGTGCTAGTGCCCACTTTCTGTTCTCCAAGAGGACCCTCTTCTTGAGTGGCATGTCGTACTGCGACTGTTGCCACCTTTTTCTCTTTAAATTGGGGTTTCTGTTGGGGAGGTTTCTGATGTGATTCCTGTCTCGCTGTCACATACTCTGTTCTTCGCTCTGATCACCCACCTTTCTCACTGCGTTTTTCTGAGGAGTCATGCAAGGAACGAGATTGGTGGATATCAGTATATTGATATCTATCAGACGTTTTTACATTATCTCCATTTCTGAGATTATATCTGTTCTGTGGAGTCTCCGTACGTGGAGATTCTCCCCTTTCTTTTTAGGAGTTTGTTGTTTTTATCCCAGCATTTCTTGTTACCCTCAGGAGCTTGCTTGGAAAAATCTTTAGTAGGTTTGCCCTGAAATTGTGGTTTAGCTGATCTGGCCCCTAGACTATCTCGACCAATACTGGAACTGGATCTTTGGCAGCTCGCGTTCTTGATCCTGTTGAAGAACATCCTGGAGCTGCATGCACACTGCAAGTGTGACTGCTTCCCCTTTAAGGTTACTTCAAATAATTAAGGATACTGTGGCAAAATTGCCCATTAATTGCAACCTCAAGTCCAGGGCTGGAGCAGCCCGGTATTCGTCTTGAATTTGTTTCAACACTTCTGGTAAATAGTGCCCCATGAATTACAATTATCAGCTGTAGGGACCATCCCAAATGGCAAGCACATTGTTAATATTCTGTGTTTATCCTGAGGTCCGGTATGGGGAAATACTGCTTCCATCGCATTTATTTTTTGGGCTAACCAAAAGGGAGTTTCCTCTCGTTTGGCGGGTACTTTACCCATGATCGAATGTACAGTTGCAGGGTTGATGCCTGGCGTCACTGCATGTGGTTGCGCTGGAGCAGCAAATGCTGGGTTTGTATTCAAGGTTTTCATTACAAACTGTACTAAACGTCTGTATGTTGCTGTTAGTTCAGTATATAAGCAGTGAACCTCAGCTACTGAAAACTTGCTACTGCAGGGTGAGGTGTATAAGTGGGCAATAAAGCCAGGTAGGACCATCATTACTTAGAAGACCTAACCCAACTGGTAATACTGTGTGGGGTAGGGTGCTATCAAGCCAATTATTATGTTCTTGATAAGATAAAGGTATTGCTAAATATGCATATGTCCTGTATTGTCAGGTACGTTTGCAAATGTATAATGATGAAATGTGTTTGTGTTCCCATTAACTGCTGGAAATGTGACCCAAGAACAGAAACGTTCTGGGCGTTAGGCCATTTGCTAATAAATGTGCAGTCAGAGGTTGTCTCATGTTGACTGTTATTGCTACCTGTTGTGGATTCGCCATGATAGAGAGTAAATTTGTTCAGAGAAGGCACGCCAAATAGGGATTTTCCTTTTAGAGTTCAAGCTTGAACAACCTCCAGCATCAGATAGGATTCCCCACTTAGCTGAGGAGGAAATCCTCAATACCACGGACGTCTCCGTGTCTGTTGTTGTATATAGTGAGACAGAGATACTCAGGAGGACCTGAAAATCAGAGCCTGACCAAATGTTGGCGGCGTCATGTCGCGTAGGCTCTCATTATTCTAATGAGACTACTGGATTTTGAGGGGCATAATCGCCTGCGGTCTGAGAGACTAAGTCTGACCCACTGCAGGTGACACCTGTCGCCCAATCGTGGTTCTGCACCGGCTAACTAGCAGTCATCATCTCTACCCGAGTGCAGGCATGACTGGGCAGCTGAGTGCATGACATAATTGGTTTCTCAAGAAAGCCGTGTGTAGGAAAGTACCATCTTGCCTGGCATGTTACCCTCATTTTTCACTGTATATATGTTGTTTTAGTTGTATGTGTCACTGGGACCCTGGTAACCCAGGGCCCCAGTGCTCATAAGTGTGCCTGAATGTGTTACCTTTGTAGTGACTAACTGTCTCACTGAGGCTCTGCTAATCAGAACCTCAGTGGTTATGCTCTCTCATTTCTTTCCAAATTGTCACTATCAGACTAGTGACTAATTTTACCAATTTACATTGGCTTACTGGAACACCCTTATAATTCCCTAGTATATGGTACTGAGGTACCCAGGGTATTGGGGTTCCAGGAGATCCCTATGGGCTGCAGCATTTCTTTTGCCACCCATAGGGAGCTCTGACAATTCTTACACAGGCCTGCCACTGCAGCCTGAGTGAAATAACGTCCACGTTATTTCACAGCCATTTTACACTGCACTTAAGTAACTTATAAGTCACCTATATGTCTAACCTTTACCTGGTAAAGGTTAGGTGCAAAGTTACTTAGTGTGAGGGCACCCTGGCACTAGCCAAGGTGCCCCCACATTGTTCAGGTCCAATTCCCCGGACTTTGTGAGTGCGGGGACACCATTACACGCGTGCACTACATATAGGTCACTACCTATATGTAGCTTCACAATGGTAACTCCGAATATGGCCATGTAAAATGTCTATGATCATGGAATTGCCCCCTCTATGCCATCCTGTCATAATTGGCACAATCCCATGATCCCAGTGGTCTGTAGCACAGACCCTGGTACTGCCAAACTGCCCTTCCTGGGGTTTCTCTGCAGCTGCTGCTGCTGCCAACCCCTCAGACAGGCATCTGCCCTCCTGGGGTCCAGCCAGGCCTGGCCCAGGATGGCAGAACAAAGAACTTCCTCTGAGAGAGGGTGTTACACCCTCTCCCTTTGGAAAATGGTGTGAAGGCAGGGGAGGAGTAGCCTCCCCCAGCCTCTGGAAATGCTTTGTTGGGCACAGATGTGCCCAATTCTGCATAAGCCAGTCTACACCGGTTCAGGGGACCCCTTAGCCCTGCTCTGGCGCGAAACTGGACAAAGGAAAGGGGAGTGACCACTCCCCTGACCTGCACCTCCCCTGGGAGGTGTCCAGAGCTCCTCCAGTGTGCTCCAGACCTCTGCCATCTTGGAAACAGAGGTGCTGCTGGCACACTGGACTGCTCTGAGTGGCCAGTGCCACCAGGTGACGTCAGAGACTCCTTGTGATAGGCTCCTTCAGGTGTTGCTAGCCTATCCTCTCTCCTAGGTAGCCAAACCCTCTTTTCTGGCTATTTAGGGTCTCTGTCTCTGGGGAAACTTTAGATAACGAATGCAAGAGCTCATCCGAGTTCCTCTGCATCTCTCTCTTCACCTTCTGCCAAGGAATCGACTGCTGACCGCGCTGGAAGCCTGCAAACCTGCAACATAGTAGCAAAGACGACTACTGCAACTCTGTAACGCTGATCCTGCCGCCTTCTCGACTGTTTTCCTGGTGGTGCATGCTGTGGGGGTAGTCTGCCTCCTCTCTGCACTAGAAGCTCCGAAGAAATCTCCCGTGGGTCGACGGAATCTTCCCCCTGCAACCGCAGGCACCAAAAAGCTGCATTACTGGTCCCTTGGGTCTCCTCTCAGCACGACGAGCGAGGTCCCTCGAATCCAGCAACTCTGTCCAAGTGACCCCCACAGTCCAGTGACTCTTCAGTCCAAGTTTGGTGGAGGTAAGTCCTTGCCTCACCTCGCTAGACTGCATTGCTGGGAACCGCGACTTTTGCAGCTACTCCGGCCTCTGTGCACTTCCGGCGGAAATCCTTTGTGCACAGTCTAGCCTGGGTCCACGGCATTCTAACCTGCATTGCACGACCTCCTAAGTTGTTCTCCGGCGACGTGGGACTTCTTTGTGCGACTTCGGGTGAGCACCGTTTCACGCATCCTTGTAGTGCCTGTTTCTGGCACTTCTCCGGGTGCTACCTGCTGTTAAGAGGGCGCCTTGTCTTGCTCGATGACCCCTCTACCTCCTGGTCCAATTTGCGACCTCCTGGTCCCTCCTGGGCTACAGCAGCATCCAAAAACGCTAACTGCACAATTTGCAGCTAGCAAGGCTTGTTGGCGTTCTTTCGGCAGGAAAACACTTCTGCACAACTCTACAAGGCGAGAGGGATCCGTCCTCTGAAGGGGAAGTTTCTAGCCCTTTGCGTTCCTGCAGAAACCGCAGCTTCTTCTGTCCAGTAGAAGCTTCTTTGCACCCGCAGCTGGCATCTCCTGGGCATCTGCCCATCTCCGACTTGCTTGTGACTTTTGGACTTGGTCCCCTTGTTCCACAGGTACCCCAGATTGGAAATCCAGTGTTGTTGCATTGTTGGTTTGTGTCTTTCCTGCATTATTCCTCTAACACGACTTCTTTGTCCTTAGGGGAACTTTAGTGCACTTTGCACTCACTTTTCAGGGTCTTGGGGAGGGTTATTTTTCTAACTCTCACTATTTTCTAATAGTCCCAGCGACCCTCTACAAGGTCACATAGGTTTGGGGTCCATTCGTGGTTCGCATTCCACTTTTGGAGTATATGGTTTGTGTTGCCCCTATCCCTATGTTTCCCCATTGCATCCTATTGTAAGTATACATTGTTTGCACTGTTTTCTAAGACTATACTGCATATTTTTGCTATTGTGTATATATATCTTGTGTATATTTCCTGTCCTCCCACTGAGGGTACACTCTAAGATACTTTGGCATATTGTCATTAAAAGAAAGTACCTTTATTTTTAGTTTAACTGTGTATTGTGTTTTCTTATGATATTGTGCATATGACACTAAGTGGTACTGTAGTAGCTTCACACGTCTCCTAGTTCAGCCTAAGCTGCTCTGCTAAGCTACCATTATCTATCAGCCTATGCTGCTAGACACCCTATACACTAATAAGGGATAACTGGGCCTGGTGCAAGGTGCAAGTACCCCTTGGTACTCACTACAAGCCAGTCCAGCCTCCTACACCGTGGCCACTCAGGTCTCATCCGTTTCTCTCAGTTATATTGTTCTTATATATACAGTGAGAAACAGAGGCAGCATATGTTTAAAAAATGATTTTAGTGAATCAACTGCATCTTAGATAGCAAAGCGTGGGCTGCAATAACCAGGAAGACATAGCATGACAGTATTAAAGTTGTTACAAGAAGAGTGAAGCATAAGAATAACGCTACCATATTGTCACTACAGTCAAAAGACTAATTCCTACCTAGACTATAATATAGCACATCCCCCATACCTGAACAAAGGCCTGAAGTCTGCATTAGCATCTGTAGCGAAGCATTCAGCAATCGGCATACAGTTGTGCTTCTCTGGCTGGAATCTCCCTCTAACGTTTAAGGGATAGGGAAGTGTTTTTACAATAAAATAGCTGATGTTCTGAGAAAATGTCCCTACGTAAGGATGTGTGTTTTCTTCGAATGTCGGAGACTAAACTTACACCACGTTCACCAGCAACCTATCTTGCTGCAGCCCTGGAAGAAGCACAGAGTGAGCAAGAATGTCTTATTTGAGAAAAGAGTGCTGGCCTAGGCAAAAACAGTTAGATAGACAGAAAATAATACAAGACCGTAAAAATGGCTATTGTAACAATAATAAAATTAAGCTGAATCAAAATATATCTAGGTTAAAGTGCACAGCGGCAGGCCTAGTAAGCTAAAATAACGTGCATGGAGCTATAGCTAAAATGGCTACACAACAGAATTATCCAGAGGAAAATGGCAGATTTTTCAAGAGGATGATCCAATGATAGAGTGTATTTTATATGTGGGAGATTTGCATATTTAAGGTTGCCTACATTCTTGGAGGGAACATATTATTTGGTATTGTTGTTTCCAAAAATATATCATGTACAGACCTTAGATGAATTAACAATGACATCAGCACACAGGAGATACACACAAAGGGGGTCATTCTGACCCTGGCGGTCATCGACCGCCAGGGCCAACGACCACGGAAGCACCGCCAACAGGCTGGCGGTGCTTCCTGGCCAATTCTGACCGCGGCGGTAAAGCTGCGGTCAGAAAAGGGAAACCGGCGGTTTCCCGCCGGTTTTCCCCTGGCCAAAGGAATCCTCCATGGCGGCGCTGCAAGCAGCGCCGCCATGGGGATTCCGACCCCCTTCCCGCCAGCCTGTTCCTGGCGGTTTACACCGCCAGGAAGAGGCTGGCGGGAACGGGTGTCGTGGGGCCCCCTAACAGGGCCCCATAAAGATTTTCAGTGTCTGCTTGGCAGCCACTGCACCCGTCGCACCGCAGCAAATCCGCCGGCTCCATTCGGAGCCGGCTTCATCTTTACTGGGGCTTTCCCGCTGGGCCGGCAGGCGATCTTTTGTCGGAATGACCCCCAAAGTGTGACTGAAGAAACACATATGGCGTGGGATATATTTGAGGCTTTAATACCTGTAGTGGGTGGTATATTAAATGATACAACTGTGATTGATAAGCTGGCAACAAGCACACCTGGAGCTATATTATTAGAACACATAGAGCGTGTAGCTATTAGATGTATGTTTCTACAAAACCTCTATGCATTTGACATTCTTTTAGCTGCAAAGGGCAGAATCTGCAAGATGCTAAGAATTGAGAATTGCTGCAGTTACATTCCAGATGAGAACAAGAAAATCCTAGACTATGCAGAGAACATAAGTGACTTAAGGCTTGATCTTAAACCTTTGGAAACTTCTCATATACTTTCAAATCTTTTCCAAAGAATTTGCAACAGTAGCAACCTGGTTGAAAGGATTGGGACGAGGGACCCTTGAAACTATATTAGTACCTGTGTTTGTAGTAATAGACAGTCTTCTGACTACACTGGGCATATATAAGGTTGTTACGATGATTGTGATAAAGAACAGAGCAAGAAAAATGAACAAATGAATGAAGAAAGATTTGGAATTGAGTTACAGGGTGAATGAAGAATAGAAGAAAAGAAACGAGAGAGAAACACTAAAGAGAAAAAGGCAAAAGTCTGGCAATGATGAAAATGAAGGTACTTTATGACAAATACATTTGTAGAAGTGAGGTTGTGATGGTTCCAGACCATCAGAGGGGGGGGGGGGAACTGCTGAAGCTTTCAATAGAACCATACATCAATATAAAATTAATAAATGAGAGAATGAAGTTAGGCCTAACTGCAGTTGCTTAAGTCATAAACTTGTTTTAAACCTTCTGTGACCTTTGCTGCCTAACTTGCTGAGGAAAAACTGGTAATGTTAACAAAGTTCTTTGCAAAACAAGTGTTGCGCTTCTAACCTTTGCCTGGGCTATGGATGTTGTGAAACATCTTCCGTCTTAAACAATGGAAGCAGTATTTTGTATACTTTTTGCTTGCTAACCTGCTTTGGAATGCGTTGACTTGCACACAATATATGCTAAATTGCTTCTTTTATGAATGGATCTACAGTGTGGAAACTATGGGAAGGGAGATGAAGCAATGCATATTTCAATTCTTATCAGAACGATTGTTTTAGAAGTTTCAACATGCAAATAAAAAATTACATTTATGATAAATTGTTAATGATTGTAGCTATTAAATTGAGCTATTTCTAAGAGGACTAACATAAGACATTCAAAACATTCAATAGGGGCAATACAAAATATCAATATGAGAACTTGATCCTCAGTAAACAAATGTTGCCCACACTTCTAAGCATCAGTGAAAATGGAAATAAACTAATATTCCTAGCTGAACATAGGAGAAGCCTTCAAAGTCACTAAGAGACAAGCTGGTCTAAAAAAAACAGGCACAAAAGGTAACAGACATTTGCAATCCAATGGGTCTCGTGTTTCCTCGAGTTAGAGCTATTAGCATTGTAAGGGCCAGAAGTAGGTAGTTCCGATTCGCAAAATCAAATGCAGAACGGTGTCTCAGACACCGTCTGCGATTCGCTATGGGGTCGCAAACACCCACCTCATTAATATAAATGAGGTGGGTCGCATTTTGCGACCCCATAGTGAGTCCCTGCACTCACAGGGATGGTGGCCTGCTGAAGACAGCAGACCTCCACGTCTGTGACTGCTTTTTAAATAAAGCAGTTTTTTATTTTTATTTTGCAGCCTGTTTACCTTAAAGGAAAACGAGATGGAAAATTAAAAAAATACCGAAAACATATGTTTTTGTTTTTTCAGAGCAGGCAGTGGTCCATTGGACCACTGCCTGCTCTGAAAAAACATTTTGGGCAACATTCACATAGGGGAAGGGGTCCCATGGGGACCCCTTCCCTTTTGTGAATGGGTTACCACCAGTGTGACACTAGTAGTAACTGCGAATTGCTTTGCGACCGCATTCGCGGTCACAAAGCAATTTAGCATAGAGATGCGAGTTGCAAATAGGAAGGGGACACCCTTTCCTATTTGCGAGTCGTAACCGACTCGCAAATTGTGAATGTGCATCGCGATGGGCATTTTGCATTGGCGCAAACTGCGATTTTTCGCAGTTTGCACCATGCAAAATGCTTGCTACATCAGACCCTAAATTCCTAACTGCACTTTTCTTTCCACATAAATTAGCTGTGCGATGGATGAAAAAGCGTGACGGATGAGTGCACAGTTTTTGGTTGTCAGTAAGCTGGAGCTCTAAACTGCTATGCAGGTCTCTTCATAGATAATAATGTATAGTCAGTACATGTGTCCAGGACTTCATGAAACAGCAATACCAATTCCATGAAAATCAAGCAAGACATTCCTGTAGAGGAGGAGCATAATATTATTACCCCCCTTCAAAGCCTCTGGTGACCCAACCTCTCTGCAAGTCACAGATGAGAAATTGTTGCCAATGTACGGATTACAACTGAATATAATGGTTCAAAAGCAGAATAATAACTTGATACCATGCTGGAATAGCATAATATAGAGTAAAAGAATCTAAAATAAGACTGTTCTGAGAATATAAAGCCCAGAGTCTTATGTATCACCAACTCTGATAAAGGAGCAATGCATAACGTCATCTCCGGATGGAGCGTAGTTTTCACAGGGCCGCACGGATGGTACATATAGGTCCCCTTTCTTCCGTCCAGGCTGTCTTCTCTGGAATGTTTAGTTTACGGGTTATGGTCCTGAACAACCGTGAGATGGAGGAACAGATACTGTGAAGAACTGCTAGGATGGACTCCGTTACTGTTTGCCTATATGATTGTCATGTGAGATGTTAAGAAGTGGTTATTGTATGTAACTATTTCTTTGCATTTTATATAGCGTGAACTCCACCAGAAATGTGAACTCCACCAGAATGTATTTAAGCTTTACGTGAGTACCAGTCACTTCACACAGGGTCACATTCAGAGTTTATTTTTCAGAACGGGAGATTAAGTGACTGGCCTATTCTTTACTTATATCTGCACTGTGAGAGGTTGAGGGCAGCCTCATCACATGTTCTAGTTGACAGGATCAGTCCTCTGCCTCTGAAGCGGCGGACTGTGAGGTTGACAGTGAGAACTGTATATGTGGGAATGGCAGGTGCAGGGTCCAAGCTAAATGGCAGGAGAGAAGCACTCACTATTTTATTTATACATATGTATATAGTGTGAGCATTACCCAGAAGTGCTAGATATATTTGATTGCATGGAAGTCATAGATGGTTTAAGATAAACAATACAGCTATAAGTAATTACAGGGTTGAGTAGAACTTGGTAGATCATTACAGACAATAAAATGTGTACAAAGGGTATATATATCGGTAGAGCGTTGAGGTAATATACAGAGTGTACAAAATGTAAATATGTCCACAAAAAGGCCCAACCAGCATACACAACCATTGTACTCTTGCTAACTCTGTGTAACACTTAAGGGACTATCAGAAATAAAGATCAGGGAAATGTAACTTCCACATTTGGATGCCCTGGATTGGTAGACATTTTAATACTTGGGAAAGGTGAGCGATCCTTTTACTGAGGGGTAAGTGTTGCACTCCTGACGCAATGACTGGGTCTTGTCGGCGGACGTGTAAGCACCAGCACCGATGACAAATGCGTTGGACTTCCCGAGAAGTTCAAGGAGAGGCATAGGCAAAAAAAGCACTATACAGTGAGGAGCTGGCGAAGGCCATCAGTGGATGGAATTCAGGATCTGAATCTGGTGAACTATGTGCCCAAGGTGAGGTATGTTCGGTACCTCAGTGACTAGTAGGGAACAAACCCGATGTGTGTGGCGCAGTGTAGCAACAGTGAATTCAGCAGCTTCCACCAACCAAACTGCACTGGTGAGCTGAGCAACAGTGACTATACTACTGAGTACAAGTGCACTTCTCACAGTCCTGGCTGTCTAATATAGCCTACTTTAATAAGAGCTGCACTTGACACTTGTTATGATTCACTTACTGTACGAAAGTGCCCTTTTTGCATGTTTACCCCCCGTCTTTTTGCCTGATATTGATGCTGACTTGACTGAGTGTGTGCTAGAATCCTGCTAACCAGGCCATGGCACCAGTGTTCTTTCCCAAAACTGTACCATTGCTTCCCCAATTGGCACACCCCTAGTTCACGGCTAAGTCCCTTGTAAAAGGTACCCATGGTACCAAGGGCTCTGTAACCAAGGAAGGCCCCCAAGGGCTGCAGCATTTATTATGTCACCCTAGGGGACCCCTCACCAAACACATGCACACTGCCATTGCAGCTTGTGTTGGTTGGTCAGGGTGCCATGCCCACAAACCACTGCCTGTGGGCTAGGTAAGTCACCCTTCTAGCAGGCCTTACAACCCATAGGCAGGGTGCACTATACCACAGGTGAGCTGCATGAACAATATGCCCCTACAGTGCCTGAGTACATGGGTTGAGAGTTTGTCATTACGAACGCCACAGCTCCCTGATGGGATCACTGAAGACTGAGAAGTTTGTTATCAAACTTCTCAGCGCAATAAACCCACAATGATGACAGTGTTGGATTTGTTGAAAAATGCACCCAGAGGGCATCTTAGAAAAGCCCCCTGTATTTTAACCAAACTTCCAGTGCAGGACTGACCAGTCTGTCCCAGCATTGCCACTTTCAGATGAGTTTCTGACCACATAAGGTGAAAGCCTTTGTGCTCTGTATGACCAGAAACAAAGCCTGCACCTGGTGGAGGTGCTTCACACTACCCTCCTGCAGGAATTGTTACGCCTGGCAGTGAGCCTGAAAGGCTCAGGTCTGTTGTTATAATGCCCCAGGTCACTACAGCTAGTGGAGACGCCTGCCCCCACTTCAGGGGTGTCCAGTGCTGAAGTGACACCCTCCCTGCACAATCCTCCATCTTGGTTTGCAGGACAGGGACTAATAGGGTTAGGTCTGTGTCCCCCTCCCCAAATGGAGTTGACACTGGAAGGGTGTAGTCACCCTCAGGGACAGCAGCCATTGGCTACTGCCCTCTGACCCCTGTACACCCCTAAATCCAGGATTTAAGGGCTCCCCTGAACATAGCTCATCAGATTCCTGGTGACCTCAAAAGAAAGAAAAAGGACTGCAAAGCTGACCCCCAGAAGAGAAGACTGAAGGCACCAACTGATTTGGCCCCAGCCCTACCAGCCTGTCTCTAGCTTCTGAAGCCCCTGCTACAAAAAAGCAGCACATCCTGCAGGACCAGTGACCTATTAAAAGCCCTAAACGGACTGCCTGCATAACAGAGGACCAAGATTTTTCATGGACAGTGGCCCTGTCCAGAAAGAAACTGCAGCAAAGGACTCCAGAAATTCCCTGGATCTGCGAGTCCTGCCAACTCTGCACCCAATACCCACAGCTTGTGTCCAGTTGGCCCACCGGTCCAGAGCAGGTCCACAGGTGCATCGGACCTTGTGTTAACCCTAGGTTGATTCCTCCTGGCCAACAAGATGATGCCTGCAGCCTAAATCCGGAGGACCCCCTGACCGTGAGAGAACCGGACAAAAATTCCCGATGACTAAAGGTCCCCCAGCACCGCAGCCTCCTGGCCTTGGGTAATCTGATCATCAGTCCAGCAACGTTCAGCAGGCGGCCCTCTTGCCTGTGGTTTTCCGGAATCTATCCCTTGGACCTAGTCTGCAGCATCTTTGTGACCCCCTGGTTACCCCTATTGAAAATCATAGGGACCCCAATGCTGTGTTTGCACCCTGCAACCAGTAGCCCCTGCGCCACTGAGGGTGTGTGTTGGTGCTGACGTGTGGCCCCCCTGGTGCTCATCTGAACCCCCCAAGTCTGCCCTCCGAAGACGCAGGTACTTACTTGCAAGCAGGCCTGATTCCAAAATGCCCCCAGTCTCCATAGGAGCACATTTTAAATCTTGTATCATCTTTGAGCTCTGCACCCGGCACGCCCTGTGTTGCTTGTGGTGGGTGTTTGGGGTTAACTTGAACTCCAACCTGTGGACATCCTAGCCCCTGGAGACTGGAACTGTAAAGTCTTGTACTTACCTCAGAACCATACTAACTTTTCTTCCCTCCAGAACTGTCTCTGAAAATTGCACAGTCAACTTTTAAAACAGATATTGCCATTTTCTTGAAAACCGTTCAACTTGCCAAATTGAAACAAAGTGGTGTTGATACATGTGCTTGAAACTTGCAAATGTACTTACCTGCAAACTGAGTCTTGTGGTTCTGGAAATAAAGTATCAAATTATACTTTTGCTATATAAAACAATTGGCCTGGAGTTAGTTATTGAGTGTGTGCTTTATTTATTGCCTGTGTGTGTACAACAAATGCTTTGCACTACCTTCTGATAAGCCTAACTGCTCGACCACACTACCACAAAAGGGAGAATTAGTATTATCTACATTAACCTCTGTTAAGCATCTTGGGAACCGCTGGACTCTGTGCACACTATATCTCATTTTGATATAATATATACAGAGCCAGCTTCCTACACTTAAAGTGACCCTATTTGCTGTGCCGATTTCAGCCCCCTGCAATAGCCCTTTTCTTTTGTTTGTCTTCTGCCTCTGTGACTTATGGAAATTTCACATTACAAAAGAGACTCCCTATTAGCAAAACAAAATATAGAAGAGCATTGTCTCTGGACTTGGCAAGTCATCAGGGGAAATAAAGAGACTGAGCCCAATGACTACTCAAGAAACAAAAATATGTGAATGAGTTCTAGTGTTTTAAATAAATCTGAAATACGTAAAGGCTATGTTTGATATAAAAGATATATGACATCTGAACAAATGATTGCAAGCAACCATTTCTTGTTGCAAACGCGTTACATGATGCGTTCAATAAAGGCAAGAAAAATTACATGCTTATTAAACACACGTTATTATATGTAATGTGTCCTTTACAGGCATCTGTGTAGAACTATACCAGGAATATTTATTTTTTGGGCCCACAATACTACAATTTTTGGTACCAGAATGCTAATAATTTACTACCATTTGTTATTGAACTTAAAATAATGAAATTTTCAGTGAAATCTCCAAAGATTGTCAAAACTTGTAAACTGTAGGTTACATAATGATATTTCTTAGTAAGACACAGAAACCCACTGCAGAAACCCCACTGCATTTTCTGATTAGAATTAAGATGTGAGAGCTGTAGGGCACTGAAAGTGATATGCAGCAGGTACATGAACCCTCTAGAATATTTTATGATAATTCAAATATGTTATCCGTAGCAGGCGTATTGTCTACCTCAACCACATTATAGCTTGAGGAAAAAAAGGAGTGCTCTCACTTTCATATACGCACAGTCAACAAAACACCGCAAACAAATAACCATCCTTGAACATGACAGATCAAATAAAGGCACGCATGACGGTCACATTTTAAAGAGGTGTGTTTGCTGTTGTCTCAGTTCCACATACACACAGAAACACTGCACAACAAACACAGCACGCAAAGAGGCATTCTCGAACATAACAACTGAGTCCGCAAAATTAAGGCAAGCACGAAGTCACTCAAAACAGGGTCAAATGTTGAAGAGCTGTTTAGAATTATCAAAAGTCCCTAAGCACAGTAAAGAAGAAAAACATTCATTCGAACATGAAGCATGGTGCCCAATTGCGAGGAGAAAGGATCACACGCTGTAATACGAAGAACCGTGACATAGTATGATGGCCAACAAAAATGTTCCATTAGTTAAATTGCCTGGGAGGGAACTCAACACACAAAGGAGTGACATTTCGCAAAATGCACAAATAAAAATGAAGCATTTAAAACAAGCACAACAAAGAACGAATCGCAAGAGTGGGTGTGGTTAAAAACCCACAGAGAGATTACAACAGGCCAGAGTGCTTGCTTGCTCAACCTAAAAAGGAAATAAAGGACGAAAAGAATATGGAAACACAACACCTGGGGCAAACTAAGGTTGTCAAAAAGTAAGTAAAAAGGGAAGGTGTTAGCATCTCAGGAGCTTGGTCAGGACATTTCTCATGGATCAAGAAAAATCTAAGACTTCTCAGCAAGTGTTAGGGAAAGTGCGGGGCAAGGGCAAAGAGGTCTGTACCTCTCAAAGTTCAAGAGTCTCTCCTACTGTAAGTAACTGGCAATGGTAAATTAAAGTCCAAAGTGAATCCTGATTTGTCAATTGGTAATGCCATATGGATCAAAAGATTCCAACTGTCCAATCAGGGCACATCATACAACAAACATCTGTACCATCCAGACAAGTTCCCAAGATTGTCATGGGAAGGTATCCATCTTTGCTCTCCTGTATGACTCTGCAACAATTAATGAATACTTCCAATCTTCACATTTCCAGTCTCTTGGTATACTGTCCTCAAGGTTACTTTCTCAGGCGCTCCACGAATAAAAAAATTCACATCTATTCCCAAACTAACATTTCATGTGAACGAAATGTGAAAGAAATGACGTTAGCAAAAAGAAAACAACTTTCTCAAATTCATGAAGGAGGAGCGTAAAAGTCCTTATCACGACTTACTAAAGCAGAATTAAAATGGCACACTTTAAGCAAACATATAACATTTCAATAATAAAATCATCACTAATAACTCTTGTCTAATATCATGTTACAGGAACTTGCAACAAAAAAATAACTTATTAATGCATGTTAGTAAATATGAAGGAGCTACGGGCCAGATGTAGGAAGCATTTTGCGTGGTGCAAACTGCGAAAATCGCAGTTTGCGCCATGCAAAATGCCCATTGTGATGCTCATTCACAATTTGCGAGTCGGTACAGACTCGCAAATTGTGAATGCGACTCGCAAATAGGAAGGGGTAATCCCTTCCTATTTGCGACTCGCATAGCTATGCTAAATTGCTTTGTGACCGCGAATGCGGTCGCAAAGCAATTCGCAATTACCACCAGTGTCACACTGGTGGTAACTCCTTCACAAAAGGGAAGGGGTGCCCATGGGACCTCTTCCCCTTTGTAAATGTTGCCAAAAAGGTTTTTTTAGAGTTTGAAAAAACAAAACCAAATGGTTTCGTTATTTTTTTTATTTTGCAACTCGTTTTCCTTTAAGGAAAATGGGCTGCAAAAAAAAAAAAAACTGCTTTATTCAAAAAGCAGTTAGAGACATGGAGGTCTGCTGTCTTCAGCAGGCCACCATCCCTGTGAGTGCAGAGACTCGCTATGGGGTCGAAAATGCGACCCACCTCATTAATATTAATGAGGTGGGTCTTTGCGACCCCATAGCGAATCGCAGGCGGTGTCTGAGACACCGTTCTGCATCAATTTCCGATTCGCATAATCGGAACTTCCTACATCTGGCCCTACATTTCTTCAATATTAGCATATGACATTTAAAACATATTCATAAAGAAATGTATAATCGTTTCATGGAAAACTATTCTCTAACATCACAAGGAAACATGAAATCAAAATAAATTATTATATTTGAGTAAGAACAGCCATATTATATACATCAAATTACTAGTCTACAGTGAATCCATCTTAATATAGGCTTTCAGGGGACCACTTAGCGTGGTAGCAATTCACACAATATAATGTTAATATGGTCATGTACAGAACACAATTGTGACATCAAAGATAGCAAGCACATCTTTCCTGCACCAGTGGTTTAGCTCATTTTGGTTGAAAAAGATTCACTGTTAAGTTCAATGAAGAATTAACATGTATTTTTTGTGAGTACCAAAAGACTCTTGCTTTTAAGAAAACTGCCTTTGGCCTATCTGATCATCCTGCTACCTCCAGTTAGATTACCTCTGTAGAAGAAAGATTATCTGTTTCTCTGACAGATCACTTGGGAGAGAGTGCACCATTTGCCTTAATTTAAATGTTGATCTTGTACTGGCATTCTACAGAGACATCTAATCAGATACTGGCTCTTGTGTCAACCCCACAAGATGACCATCCACTGCATGTAGATTTCGGAGCTTCCTTGGTCTGGAAGGGCATTCTATAGTTGGCTGGGTATATTTAAACTGCACCTCTGCAAAGTGAGATCTGTCAGGCAGTAAATAATTCTTTAGACAGCCCCTTCCACTAACAGCAACATGTGTACTTTGGGCTCTATTTATCGTAAGTTTGTCTGGGAAACAGCCACTATCATGACAGAAAAAAAAGACTAAAAATCAGCCAGAGATTCATAGATGGAAATATTATTGCCACTCATTGCAAACAAGGTTCAGAATATTCTAGGTAACATTACTGGTTTGTATACTGTGTTAATGGACTTTTTTGTTATATTTCTAAGCCCTTTAAATAACAGATTACCTTTTTCTGAAGGATAAATGACTGAGTTGGTTTTTGCCAGATTTAAGCTTGTGCATTGTAGATCAAGCTGCTGGTCAAATATGATTGGTTAACTATCTCAGTAATCTAGTCTGTCAAACTGTAATAGGACAACTTTGCAGCAAATTAGTGCTCCCCTGACATGGAGCCACATGGCAACTGTAAATGTGCAAATTTAGTTGGTAGGTATTTGTAGCTTATGTATTATTACAAAATATTTATTTATGTATTTAATTTTTAAAGTGCTTCCACAGAATAAACTTAAAACCACAAGCAAAAAAACATAAATAGAATACAGAAACATTATTAAAAAGAATTGCACAAATTAAGGCAGTACAACCATAATTAAAACATTCAAAATTCATTATGATACAAAGGTTGAAAAGATTAAAGAACATATCAATTTACTGTAAGAAACAACCTAAAAAATCTCATCAGACACCAGTCTTTCAGTATAAGAGGATTTGACAATAAATGAAGTACTTATGTGTGCATTACAATAAAGTGCTTTGCAATTACAGGATTTATAATTGTTCTCTGCTGATATGAAAGGCCTGGGCAGAAAAACAGAAATCAAATACTGTTTCACAGCTCCACAGTATTGACAACCCAGATGAAAGGGTGGCCCATCCTTTTTAATCCACACATTCTCCCCAATCAGTATTTGATTCAACCTAAATTTCATAAACAATCTTCGCACAGGAGGACATACGTTGCCCTTTAAATAAAATTGCATCTCCCACATCATACAAACAATCAGCTCAAATAAAGTATTTTTATCTGCAAACAATTTTGCAAGACTTGGAAAAAACTTCTGAATTTAGCAACAATTTCTAAGCGACAAACAATTTAAAGCACCTCTAGACAGGCAAGATAGCATCTCGTCACTATTCAAGACCATATGATGCAAACTATCATTGTAAATGGTCCTAAGTGTATAGATCCCTTTAGTACCCCCGGAAAGTTCCTGCCAAATACATTTTTAAAAGTTATTTACTGAACTACTAAACAATTGAAAAAAGTAAAAGATAACCTGGCAGTAAGGTTGCTACTCTATACCAGTCAAATCCAGCTTGAGACAAATCAATTCAATCAAGCTGAAAAAGCTTAAACCAAGTTACCGTTTCCACAGAGCGGATTCAATGCTGGAATTAGAACCAGAGAACTCCACTTCTTCTTGGAGTCCTTGGATTTGGCTAGGGCTTTAGACATGGTTGTATGATGGAACCACACATGCTGGAACCACGCATGCCTTAACAATGCAGTCAGAACATCGCCTGCATTGTTTCCACACATGCCTTGACAACACAATTTCATTGTGAATGTATGCTTAGCAAAGGCATGTTATGCAAAACGGCATGCGTGGTTCTGTCATACCATCCCCCACCCATATTGAGGCCCAAAACTACCCCCACCCCTAATACCTAAACTACCCCTACCCTCACCCCTATAAAATAAAGTACCCCAACCCCCCACTTGCCCTAAACCTAAAAAACACCCATCCTGACCTCCACCCCATAAACGTAAACAACCCCAACACCCCCACCTGCCCTAGGCCCTAAAAAACAAATAACAAAAATATCCCGACCCCCTACCCCTAAACATAAACTACCTCAACCCCCCGTTCACCCTGAGCCCTACGACTACGACAAAAACCTCCACCCGCCCTGAGCCCTAAACCTTTGCCCCCTAGTAAGTAAACTACCCCAGACCTCCCACCCACCGTAAGCCCTAAAATAAATTAGCTAATAAACTATCCCTACCCCCACCCCATCCCTTAAGAACTAAGGCCCATATTTATACTTTTTGACGCAAAACTGCGCTAATGCAGTTTTGCGTCAAAAAAATTAGCGCCGGCTAACGCCATTCTGAAGCGCCATGCGGGCGCCGTATTTATCGAATGACGTTAGCCGACGTTAGCCGCCGGCGCCGTCTGGTGTACGTTAAAAAAAGCGACGTACACCAGGCAGCGCCGGCGTAGGGGGATATGGGGCTTGGGCGTCAAGAAATGGGGCAAGTCAGGTTGAGGCAATTTTTTCGCCTCAACCCGATTTGCGCCATTTTTTTTCACTCCCAACCCCCATAGAAATGACTCCTGTCTTAGCAAAGACAGGAGTCATGTCCCCTTGCCCAATGGCCATGCCCAGGGGACTTCTGTCCCCTGGGCATGGTCATTGGGCATAGTGGCATGTAGGGGGGCACAAATCAGGCCCCCCTATGCCACAAAAAAAAAAAAAAAAACACTTACCTGAACTTACCTTAATGTCCCTGGGATGGGTCCCTCCAGCCTTGGGTGTCCTCCTGGGGTGGGCAAGGGTGACAGGGGGTGTCCCTGGGGGCATGGGAGGGCACCTCTGGGCTCCTTCAGAGCCCACAGGTCCCTTAAAGCCTGCCTTTTGCAGGCGCTAAAAAACGGCGCAAAAGCGGGCGTACGTCGTTTTTTTTGACCCGCCCACTCCCGGGCGTGAATTTTGCCCGGGAGTAGAAATCCGACGCACATGCCTCGGAGTTGATTTTTTAGACGGGAACGCCTACCTTGCATATAATTAACGCAAAGTAGGTGTCCACGCTAAAAAATGACGCTAACTCCATGGACTTTGGCGCTAGACGCGTCTAACGCCAAAGTATAAATATGGAGTTAGTTTTGCGTCGGAATTGCGTAAAAAAAAACGACGCAATTCCGGTGCAAACGGAGTATAAATATGCCCCTAAATTACCCCAAACCCCCCCAGCCTGAGCTGTAAAAAAAAAAAATACCCACACCCCTGATAACTAAAGCTAAAGTACCCTGGCAATCCCCACCCACCCTAAGCCCTAAATCCACCCCACCACTAAAAACTACCCACCAACCCTGCCCCGACCTCACTTACCTCAACACATCCTCTCCCAATCCTTCTTCCTCATCTCTCATCTCTCCTCCCTCTTTCCTCTCATCCTTAAACCTTCTCCCACCCCTTTAAAAATAAACTACCCCACCTCCAACCTAAATAAAAAATAAAAAAGAAAAAACCCACCCCTTAAAAAGAAACAGCCCATCCCCAACCACCATCCACCCCAACCGCTCAATGCACTCCTCCACCCTTGCCACAGCCCCACTCAGATCACTGGATCCTTCCCGCCCATAGTCCAACTTCACCCAAAAAAATACCCAAACCCCCACCCCACCCCTTAAAAAAATAGCCTGCCCCAGCCCCCCACCTACCCCAATCCCTTAATCCACCCCCCACCCCACTCCAGCCCCACTCCCCTCACTGCATCACTCCCACCCCTAGCCCAAACCCGCCACCCTAATTCCTTAAAAAAATACCCAAACTCCCCACCCCCGCTCCTTAAAAGAAAAAATAACCCATCCCAGCCCACCCCCAGCCCACACCCAGCCCTCCACCCACCCCAATCTCTGAATCCACCCCCCTATGGAGAGCCATCCAGCCTTGCCCACACTTTGTTGCCTCCAGGCCAGGGAGGCTGGGCTTCGGCTCAGAGTTTATAAAATAAAGGAGTCGACATCCCTCGTGGTCAGATGGCAAGCAGACCAGAATTGTGTGTGTTGTAATCTTTGACCGCTTGCTTACATGCCCGGCCTAGCACCACCTCTAGGTCCACGGGGCGTCCTGGGACAGAAGAGAGAAATGCACAGCCAAAGGCTACATTGCACCCAGGGGTTACAGGATGCCCCCGACACACGCGACAGGGCAAAGGTCAGTGTGCTTTTCGGCATTGTCCCTCCCCGCAAGGACCCCAAGGCTGCCCGCTGTTATGCCTGTTGCTGATCGAGGCAGCAACTGCCCCCCCCCCCCAGCTCGTAGCAGTGGTACTAGGACAGGGTATAGTGCACTGTGTGATTTCATAAGGGTTTGGAGCATGTAAGAGAAAAAAAAAAGAAAAGAAAAAAAAAGAAGAACATCTAAATCAAAGGGCATAGTTGCAACACTGTAAAAGGGTAGATAACTGCACCTCAAAAATGAGCTCCCCATTGCAGATTGACTGCCAACATGCTGCACCTAACCCAGGGGCACATGCTTCAGTCTCAGCGTTGCCTCGTTTTAGTCAGTTGGCAGACCCAGCCACAGCCGCACCATGTTGATGCCACTGGTACAGGAGATTAAGACACTATTTTTGAGCCACGTGGGAAACAGATGGCGCAGTCCAAAGATCCCTCATAGTGCATTTTGGGGGGGATGAGGTCAACACAACTGTTAGAGATGCTGCCTAACACCAGTGGAGACGATGATTTCGACATGGCAGTGGACGCCCTTAATCGATATTTTGACCCCCAGCTCAACCCCAATTATGAGAGATTCAAACTAAGACAGGCAAAGCAGACCGACAAAGTGTCAGTAGACATGTTTATGTTTCAAGTGCGACTGCGCAAGCTTGCAGGCAATTGCACAGGCATCAATCAGCACAAGGAGATAAGGGCCCAGATTATCAAGGGATGTCGCTCCAGCTTACTGCGCAAGCTCATCTTACGACAACCAGGGATCTCACTTGATGAAATCCTGATCCTGGCTCCCTCTGACGAGCTCTCTAACAGCTGCGCTGAAGACGTGGCGGCTGCCCTGGGGCAGTCCACCCTGGCACTGGGATCAACAAAACTGGCCCCAGTGAAGGAAGAACAAGTTGATGTCCTCCAAGGACACCAGAAAACCTTGCGACACCCTCGCCTCCAGAGAGTGGACGACAAGACTCCAGGGGTGTGCCGGGCAGAGGGGAAGGCCTGCTCCAAATGTGGGAAGCCAAACCACTTCGCCAAGGTCTGCTGAGAGGGGGGCAGCCCAGGTCCAAAGCCACGGCGGCTAGAAGCGCCACAGTACGACAAGTGGCACCCGTCGAAAGATACAGGAGCCACTACCTCGGGAATATACCCAGGAGGTGCACAGTACAAGGATGAAGAATATGAGGACATCTTTGTCCACTCGTTTGTAGGGAGGCCGGAGTAGAAACAGAGGCCACCGCCCATGTGCACCGTGAACATCAAAGGTGCCCCAGTAACGGCTTTCATCGACACCGGTGCCTCCGTAAATGTCATGGACATGGAGCAGTACAAGCTGTCACCCCCACCCCTTCTTATGACATGTCGCACCAATATCTACAGCTATGGAGGCCACGACCTGCTATCTCTTAGAGGGGTAATTGAGGTAGACATCAGCAGTATCCACCACTCGACAAGAGCGAGAGTCTACATGGCCGAGGGGAGAAAGTGGACCCTCTAGGATGCCACACAGCTGAGTACTTCGAGCTGGTGTTTTTCACATGCAAAATACATTACTTCCACATGAGGCCCTGCTGACAGAGTTCCTAGGACTCTTCAAAGAATTAGGCAAGCTTAAAGGGAAGCAGTTCCAGCTGCATGTCAACCCCATGGTTAAGCCCACTGCCTGGGAGCATCAGCATGTGCCGTTCCATCTGCGGCCTCTAGCTGAACAGGAACTCCGGGCTCTCGAAGAACAAGGAGTAATTGAAAGGTCACGAGCCCAATGCCCTGGGTGTCACCCCTCGTAATCGCCCCAAAGCCAAAACGATCAGGGGCCATCCACCTGTTTGTGGACATGCGGCTGCCCAACGAGGCCTTCAAGCGAGAGGGCCACATCATTCCCAATATGGACGACATCATTGCGGACCTCTACGGAGCCCAGTAGTTCTCTAAGTTGGATCTGAACTCGGGGTATACCCAGCTGGAGCTACACCCAGAGAGCTGCAATATCACCACTTTTTACACACATGTGGGGCTCCACGCTACAAGCGGCTCAGTTTTGTGGTCTCTTCAGCCACCAAAAAATTCCAGAATGCCATAAGAGAGACCTTTTTGGGACTGGTGAAACCCTGGAGGAACACCATCAGCGTCTCTGATCCACGAGCTAAAGACTTTCCAATGCCGGCATAAGGCTACATAAGAAGAAGTGTGCATTCTACCACAACTCCGTAGACTTTTTTGGAAACATCTTCTCGATAGATGGACTGCAAGTCGACCCCAGAAAAGTAAATGCCATCAGGGCAGCCTATGTTCTCTGGAGTGCCATGGAAGTAAGGACCTTCCTCGGCTGTGGGAGGTTCATTCCCAGGCTGGCCACCATGGCTGAACATCTTCAGCAGCTCCCAAGAGCAGACACCAAGTGGGAATGGGGCCCGAGGCCGACAGAGCTTTCAATGCCATCAAAGGGGCACTGTTAGACAAGGTGACCTATTTTCATCCACAAAGGAGAACGAAAGTGGTGGTGGACGCCAGCCCTGTCGGACTCGGTGCGGTCTTGCTCCAGGAAAAACACCACCAAGAATGGGTCCCAGTTGCCTATGTGAGCGGAGTCCTCTCAGCGATGGAAGCCCGGTACGCCCAGATTGAGAGGGAGGTGCTCTCCATTAGGTGGGCCTGTCAACACTTCCACTTGTATTTATGCGGGCATGAATTTTGCAAGGTCACCGACCACAAGCCGCTGGTAACCCTCTTCGGTGGCCCCTCCAAGAATCGAAAGGTGGGCAGTACTCCTCCAGCCATACAGATTTCAGGTCGTCTATTTATCAGGGTTAACAACCCGGCGGACTATTTGTCGCAACATCCCCTGGAGCAATCGCTGCCCGAACATGAAGGGTTGGAAGAGGAGAAGATGGAGAGCTTCATGAGCATGGTGGTCCAGTTGGCATGCCCCACCACTCTGACAGTGCCGGAGATCACCGATGCCTTCCGTGAGGACACTGTTATTAGCAAGGACAAGGAAGCATTGGCTCATTGGCAATGGAAATGTTTTTTGGATGGAGCAAGGACCCTTGATTGGGAAGATGTAGGAAAGAACCATCTTGCCTGGCATGTTACCCCCATTTTTCACTGTATATATGTTGTTTTAGTTGTATGTGTCACTGGGACCCTGCCAGCCAGGGCCCCAGTGCTCATAAGTGTGCCTGAAAGTGTTACCTGTGTTATGACTAACTGTCTCACTGAGGTTCTGCTATCCAAAACCTCAGTGGTTATGCTCTCACATTTCTTTCAAATTGTCACTAACAGGCTAGTGACCAATTTTACCAATTTACATTTGCTTACTGGAACACCCTTATAATTCCCTAGTATATGGTACTGAGGTACCCAGGGTATTGGGGTTCCAGGAGATCCCTATGGGCTGCAGCATTTCTTTTGCCACCCATAGGGAGCTCTGACAATTCTTACACAGGCCTGCCACTGCAGCCTGAGTGAAATAACGTCCACATTATTTCACAGCCATTTTACACTGCACTTAAGTAACTTATAAGTCACCTATATGTCTAACCTTTACCTGGTAAAGGTTAGGTGCAAAGTTACTTAGTGTGAGGGCACCCTGGCACTAGCCAAGGTGCCCCCACATTGTTCAGGGCCAATTCCCCGGACTTTGTGAGTGCGGGGACACCATTACACGCGTGCACTACATATAGGTCACTACCAATATGTAGCTTCACAATGGTAACTCCGAATATGGCCATGTAACATGTCTATGATCATGGAATTGCCCCCTCTATGCCATCCTGGCATAGTTGGCACAATCCCATGATCCCAGTGGTCTGTAGCACAGAACCTGGTACTGCCAAACTACCTTTCCTGGGGTTTCACTGCAGCTGCTGCTGCTGCCAACCCCTCAGACAGGCATCTGCCCTCCTGGGGTCCAGCCAGGCCTGGCCCAGGATGGCAGAACAAAGAACTTCCTCTGAGAGGGGGTGTTACACCCTCTCCCTTTGGAAAATGGTGTGAAGGCAGGGGAGAAGTAGCCTCCCCCAGCCTCTGGAAATGCTTTCTTGGGCACAGATGTGCCCAATTCTGCATAAGCCAGTCTACACCGGTTCAGGGGACTCCTTAGCCCTGCTCTGGCGCGAAACTGGACAAAGGAAAGGGGAGTGACCACTCCCCTGACCTGCACCTCCCCTGGGAGGTGTCCAGAGCTCCTCCAGTGTGCTCCAGACCTCTGCCATCTTGGAAACAGAGGTGCTGCTGGCACACTGGACTGCTCTGAGTGGCCAGTGCCACCAGGTTGACGTCAGAGACTCCTTCTGATAGGCTCCTTCAGGTGTTGCTAGCCTATCCTCTCTCCTAGGTAGCCAAACCCTCTTTTCTGGCTATTTAGGGTCTCTGTCTCTGGGGAAACTTTAGATAACGAATGCAAAAACTCATCCGAGTTCCTCTGCATCTCTCTCTTCACCTTCTGCCAAGGAATCGACTGCTGACCGCGCTGGAAGCCTGCAAAACTGCAACATAGTAGCTAAGACGACTACTGCAACTCTGTAACGCTGATCCTGCCGCCTTCTCGACTGTTTTCCTGGTGGTGCATGCTGTGGGTGTAGTCTGCCTCCTCTCTGCACTAGAAGCTCCGAAGAAATCTGCTGTGGGTCGACGGAATCCTCCCCCTGCAACCGCAGGCACCAAAAAGCTGCATTACCGGTCCCTTGGGTCTCCTCTCAGCACGACGAGCGAGGTCCCTCGAATCCAGCAACTCTGTCCAAGTGGCCCCCACAGTCCAGTGACTCTTCAGTCCAAGTTTGGTGGAGGTAAGTCCTTGCCTCACTTCGCTAGACTGCATTGCTGGGAACCGCGACTTTTGCAGCTACTCCGGCCTCCGTGCACTTCCGGAGGAAATCCTTTGTGCACAGTCCAGCCTGGGTCCACGGCACTCTAACCTGCATTGCACGACCTCCTAAGTTGTTCTCCGGCGACTTCTTTGTGCGACTTCGGGTGAGCACCGTTTCACGCATCCTCGTAGTGCCTGTTTCTGGCACTTCTCCGGGTGCTACCTGCTCCTGAGAGGGCTCCTTGTCTTGCTCGACGTCCCCTCTCTCTTCTGACGCAATTTGCGACATCCTGGTCCTTCCTGGGCCACAGCAGCATCCAAAAACGCTTGCCGCACGATTTGCAGCTAGCAAGGCTTGTTGGCAGTCTGTCGGCGGGAAAATACTTCTGCACAACTCTCCAAGACAAGGTGGATCCGTCCACCAAAGGGGAAGTCTCTAGCCCTTTTCGTTCCTGCAGAAACCTCAGCTTCTTCTGTCCAGTAGAAGCTTCTTTGCACCCGCAGCTGGCATTTCCTGGGCATCTGCCCATCTCCGACTTGCTTGTGACTTTTGGACTTGGTCCCCTTGTTCCACAGGTACCCAAGATTGGAAATCCATTGTTGTTGCATTGTTGGTTTGTGTCTTTCCTGCATTATTCCTCTAACATGACTTCTTAGTCCTTAGGGGAACTTTAGTGCACTTTGCACTCACTTTTCAGAGTCTTGGGAGGGTTATTTTTCTAACTCTCACTATTTTCTAATAGTCCCAGCGACCCTCTACAAGGTCACATAGGTTTGGGGTCCATTCGTGGTTCGCATTCCACTTTTGGAGTATATGGTTTGTGTTGCCCCTATCCCTATCTGTCCCCATTACATCCTCTTGTAACTATACATTGTTTGCACTGTTTTCTAAGACTATACTGCATATTTCTGGTATTGTGTATATATATCTTGTGTATATTTCCTATCCTCTCACTGAGGGTACACTCTGAGATACTTTGGCATATTGTCATAAAAATAAAGTACCTTTATTTTTAGTATAACTGTGTATTGTGTTTTCTTATCATATTGTGCATATGACACTAGGTGGTACTGTAGTAGCTTCACACGTCTCCTAGTTCAGCCTAAGCTGCTCTGCTAAGCTACCATTATCTATCAGCCTAAGCTGCTAGACACCCTATACACTAATAAGGGATAACTGGGCCTGGTGCAAGGTGCAAGTACCCCTTGGTACTCACTACAAGCCAGTCCAGCCTCCTACATTGGTTGTGCAGCGGTGGGATCAGTGCTTTGAGACTACTTACCACTCTTGTCATTGTACTTTTCATAAGAGAAAAATATACAAAACAAGTTCAGTGTATATGGCCATAAGCCATAACCATCCAGGAGTGCATTCTTAAGTACTGTAAAATTATTGGCATCACTTTCTTTCACAGTAAGGAGCCTATCCCTACCTTTTCCACTAAATGATAGCCATAGGATAGCAGCCCACTGCCTTTGAGGGACATCCTGTACAACACAGGCCCTCTCAAGTGCAGCAAACCACTTGTTAATGTCATCCCCCTCCTTATAAGGGGGAACTATCTTGTGCAGATTCCTGGAATCATGCTCTTTTGCAGGATGACTATGGGGAATACTGCTGCTGCCACCATGGGTTTCTAAACCCAACTTCTGTCTTTCCTTCTCTAATTCTAAAGACTGTCTATCCAAATCCAGCTGTTGCTTTTTAAGCTTCAGTCTGGTTTGTTCCACCCTCAACTTATTGAGTTCCCTTTCTAACAATCTGTCATCAGGGTTGGTGGGAGGGACATTTCTAGATACAGAGGTATGATGGGAATGAACAGAAGGAGACCTGTCCCTTACAGAGGGCACCCTAACAGCTTGGCTAACAGAAACATCAGTACCACTGTGGTGTGAATAAATGCTTTTGCTATGATGTGAGACAACACTATTTGTATGGTGTGGCTCTTCATCATTACCAACTATGCTAGACTGTCTTGTAATGGGAAGGCTAAGAAGTTTCTTTCCTGAACCTTTACCTGGGGGAGTCCCTGGATCAGATTGAGAACCATTAGCTACTATTTCAACAGATGGGGCACTTTTAGCCTTATCTTGTTCTCTAAGCATGTTAAGTAACAGTTCCAAGGAAGGATTCTTCCCTACACTCAAACCTCTCTCTATGCAGAGACTCCTTGCTCCTTTCCAGCTAAGGTGATCATATGCAAGTTTGGACAGATCAACATTTTGGCCTGTGCCAGACATTTTTAGAGAGAGTTAAAGTGATAGAAAAAGAGACAAAAGTTTTCAGAGCTTTTAGAAAGACAGAGAAAAAACTTTTAAAACTTTTTAGAACTTTTTAGAAAGTTTAGAAGTACTTTTCAGCACTTAGAAAAGAGTGAAAAGAGGAAATGCAAAACTTTTTGGCTATGTGTATATACACTGACCTTGTTTTGTATATTTTTCTCTTATGAAAAGTACAATGACAAGAGTGGTAAGTAGTCTCAAAGCACTTATCCCACCGCTGCCACCAATGTAGGAGGCTGGACTGGCTTGTAGTGAGTACCAAGGGGTACTTGCACCTTGCACCAGGCCCAGTTATCCCTTATTAGTGTTTAGGGTGTCTAGCAGCTTAGGCTGATAGATAATGGTAGCTTAGCAGAGCAGCTTAGGCTGAACTAGGAGACGTGTGAAGCTACTAGAGTACCACTTAGTGTCATATGCACAATATCATAAGAAAACACAATACACAGTTATACTAAAAAAAAGGTACTTTATTTTTATGACAATATGCCAAAGTATCTTAGAGTGTACCCTCAGTGAGAGGATAGGAAATATACACAAGATATATATACACAATAGCAAAAATATGCAGTATAGTCTTAGAAAACAGTGCAAACAATGTATAGTTACAATAGGATGCAATGGGGAAACATAGGGATAGGGGCAACACAAACCATATACTCCAAAAGTGGAATGCGAACCACGAATGGACCCCAAACCTATGTGACCTTGTAGAGGGTCGCTGGGACTATTAGAAAATAGTTAGAGTTAGAAAAATAACCCTCCCCAAGACCCTGAAAAGTGAGTGCAAAGTGCACTAAAGTTCCCCTAAGGATAAAGAACTCGTGTTAGAGGAATAATGCAGGAAAGACACAAACCAACAATGCAACAACGCTGGATTTCCAATCTGGGGTACCTGTGGAACAAGGGGACCAAGTCCAAAAGTCACAAGCAAGTCGGAGATGGGCAGATGCCCAGGAAATGCCAGCTGCGGGTGCAAAGAAGCTTCTACTGGACAGAAGAAGCTGCGGTTTCTGCAGGAACGCAAAGGGCTAGAGACTTTCCCTTTGGAGGACGGATCGCTCACGCCTTGTAGAGTCGTGCAAATGTGTTTTCCCGCCGAAAGAACGCCAACAAGCCTTGCTAGCTGCAAATCGTGCCGTTAGCGTTTTTGGATGCTGCTGTGGCCCAGGAGGGACCAGGAGGTCGCAAATTGGACCATGAGGTAGAGGGGACGTCTAGCAAGACAAGGAGCCCTCTTAGCAGCAAGTAGCACCCAGAGAAGTGCCAGAAACAGGCACTACAAGGATGCGTGAAATGGTGCTCACCCGAAGTCGCACAAAGAAGTCCCACGTCGCCGGAGAACAACTTAGGAGGTCGTGCAATGCAGGTTAGAGTGCCGTGGACCCAGGCTGGACTTTGCACAAAGGATTTCCGCCGGAAGTGCACGGAGGCCGGAGTAGCTGCAAAAGTCCCAGTTCCCAGCAATGCAGTCTAGCAAGGTGAGGCAAGGACTTACCTCCACCAAACTTGGACTGAAGAGTCACTGGACTGTGGGGGCCACTTGGACAGAGTTGCTGGATTCGAGGGACCTCGCTCGTCGTGCTGAGAGGAGACCCAAGGGACCGGTAATGCAGCTTTTTGGTGCCTGCGGTTGCAGGGGGAAGATTCCGTCGACCCACGGGAGATTTCTTCGGAGCTTCTAGTGCAGAGAGGAGGCAGACTACCCCCACAGCATGCACCACCAGGAAAACAGTCGAGAAGGCGGCAGGATCAGCGTTACAGAGTTGCAGTAGTCGTCTTTGCTACTATGTTGCAGGTTTGCAGGCTTCCAGCGCGGTCAGCAGTCGATTCCTTGGCAGAAGGTGAAGAGAGAGATGCAGAGGAACTCGGATGAGCTCTTGCATTCGTTATCTAAAGTTTCCCCAGAGACAGAGACCCTAAATAGCCAGAAAAGAGGGTTTGGCTACTTAGGAGAGAGGATAGGCTAGCAACACCTGAAGGAGCCTATCACAAGGAGTCTCTGACGTCACCTGGTGGCACTGGCCACTCAGAGCAGTCCAGTGTGCCAGCAGCACCTCTGTTTCCAAGATGGCAGAGGTCTGGAGCACACTGGAGGAGCTCTGCACACCTCCCAGGGGAGGTGCAGGTCAGGGGAGTGGTCACTCCCCTTTCCTTTGTCCAGTTTCGCGCCAGAGCAGGGCTAAGGGGTCCCCTGAACCGGTGTAGACTGGCTTATGCAGAATTGGGCACATCTGTGCCCAAGAAAGCATTTCCAGAGGCTGGGGGAGGCTACTCCTCCCCTGCCTTCACACCATTTTCCAAAGGGAGAGGGTGTGACACCCTCTCTCAGAGGAAGTTCTTTGTTCTGCCATCCTGGGCCAGGCCTGGCTGGACCCCAGGAGGGCAGATGCCTGTCTGAGGGGTTGGCAGCAGCAGCAGCTGCAGTGAAACCCCAGGAAGGGCAGTTTGGCAGTACCAGGGTCTGTGCTACAGACCACTGGGATCATGGGATTGTGCCAACTATGCCAGGATGGCATAGAGGGGGCAATTCCATGATCATAGACATGTTACATGGCCATATTCGGAGTCACCATTGTGAAGCTACATATAGGTAGTGACCTATATGTAGTGCACGCGTGTAATGGTGTCCCCGCACTCACAAAGTTCAGGGAATTGGCTCTGAACAATGTGGGGGCACCTTGGCTAGTGCCAGGGTGCCCTCACACTAAGGAACTTTGCACCTAACCTTTACCAGGTAAAGGTTAGACATATAGGTGACTTATAAGTTACTTAAGTGCAGTCTAAAATGGCTGTGAAATAACGTGGACGTTATTTCACTCAGGCTGCAGTGGCAGGCCTGTGTAAGAATTGTCAGAGCTCCCTATGGGTGGCAAAAGAAATGCTGCAGCCCATAGGGATCTCCTGGAACCCCAATACCCTGGGTACCTCAGTACCATATACAGGGAGTGCAGAATTATTAGGCAAATGAGTATTTTGACCACATCATCCTCTTTATGCATGTTGTCTTACTCCAAGCTGTATAGGCTCGAAAGCCTACTACCAATTAAGCATATTAGGTGATGTGCATCTCTGTAATGAGAAGGGGTGTAGTCTAATGACATCAACACCCTATATCAGGTGTGCATAATTATTAGGCAACTTAACAAAAAACAAATATATACCCATTTCAATTATTTATTATTACCAGTGAAACCAATATAACATCTCAACATTCACAAATATACATTTCTGACATTCAAAAACAAAACAAAAACAAATCAGTGACCAATATAGCCACCTTTCTTTGCAAGGACACTCAAAAGCCTGCCATCCATGGATTCTGTCAGGGTTTTGATCTGTTCACCATCAACATTGCGTGCAGCAGCAACTACAGCCTCCCAGACACTGTTCAGAGAGGTGTACTGTTTTCCCTCCTTGTAAATCTCACATTTGATGATGGACCACAGGTTCTCAATGGGGTTCAGATCAGGTGAACAAGGAGGCCATGTCATTAGATTTCCTTCTTTTATACCCTTTCTTGCCAGCCACGCTGTGGAGTACTTGGACGCGTGTGATGGAGCATTGTCCTGCATGAAAATCATGTTTTTCTTGAAGGATGCAGACTTCTTCCTGTACCACTGCTTGAAGAAGGTGTCTTCCAGGAACTGGCAGTAGGACTGGGAGTTGAGCTTGACTCCATCCTCAACCCGAAAAGGCCCCACAAGCTCATCTTTGATGATACCAGCCCAAACCAGTACTCCACCTCCACCTTGCTGGCGTCTGAGTCGGACTGGAGCTCTCTGCCCTTTACCAATCCAGCCACGGGCCCATCCATCTGGCCCATCAAGACTCACTCTCATTTCATCAGTCCATAAAACCTTAGAAAAATCAGTCTTGAGATATTTCTTGGCCCAGTCTTGACGTTTTAGCTTGTGTGTCTTGTTCAGTGGTGGTCGTCTTTCAGCCTTTCTTACCTTGGCCATGTCTCTGAGTATTGCACACCTTGTGCTTTTGGGCACTCCAGTGATGTTGCAGCTCTGAAATATGGCCAAACTGGTGGCAAGTGGCATCGTGGCAGCTGCACGCTTGACTTTTCTCAGTTCATGGGCAGTTATTTTGCGCCTTGGTTTTTCCACACGCTTCTTGCGACCCTGTTGACTATTTTGAATGAAACGCTTGATTGTTCGATGATCACGCTTCAGAAGCTTTGCAATTTTAAGAGTGCTGCATCCCTCTGCAAGATATCTCACTATTTTTGACTTTTCTGAGCCTGTCAAGTCCTTCTTTTGACCCATTTTGCCAAAGGAAAGGAAGTTGCCTAATAATTATGCACACCTGATATAGGGTGTTGATGTCATTAGACCACACCCCTTCTCATTACAGAGATGCACATCACCTAATATGCTTAATTGGTAGTAGGCTTTCGAGCCTATACAGCTTGGAGTAAGACAACATGCATAAAGAGGATGATGTGGTCAAAATACTCATTTGCCTAATAATTCTGCACTCCCTGTACTAGGGAATTATAAGGGTGTTCCAGTAAGCCAATGTAAATTGGTAAAATTGGTCACTAGCCTGTTAGTGACAATTTAGAAAGAAATGAGAGAGCATAACCACTGAGGTTCTGGTTAGCAGAGCCTCAGTGAGACAGTTAGGCTTTACACAGGGAACACACACATATAGGCCACAAACTTATGAGCACTGGGGTCCTGACTAGCAGGGTCCCAGTGACACATAACAAACATACTGAAAACATAGGGTTTTCACTATGAGCACTGGGCCCTGGCTGGCAGGATCCCAGTGAGACAGTGAAAACACCCTGTAGGAAAGTACCATCTTGCCTGGCATGTTACCCCCATTTTTCACTGTATATATGTTGTTTTAGTTGTATGTGTCACTGGGACCCTGGTAACCCAGGGCCCCAGTGCTCATAAGTGTGCCTGAATGTGTTACCTGTGTAGTGACTAACTGTCTCACTGAGGCTCTGCTAATCAGAACCTCAGTGGTTATGCTCTCTCATTTCTTTCCAAATTGTCACTAACAGGCTAGTGACCATTTTTACCAATTTACATTGGCTTACTGGAACACCCTTATAATTCCCTAGTATATGGTACTGAGGTACCCAGGGTATTGGGGTTCCAGGAGATCCCTATGGGCTGCAGCATTTCTTTTGCCACCCATAGGGAGCTCTGACAATTCTTACACAGGCCTGCCACTGCAGCCTGAGTGAAATAACGTCCACGTTATTTCACAGCCATTTTACACTGCACTTAAGTAACTTATAAGTCACCTATATGTCTAACCTTTACCTGGTAAAGGTTAGGTGCAAAGTTACTTAGTGTGAGGGCACCCTGGCACTAGCCAAGGTGCCCCCACATTGTTAAGAGCCAATTCCCTGAACTTTGTGAGTGCGGGGACACCATTACACGCGTGCACTACATATAGGTCACTACCTATATGTAGCTTCACAATGGTAACTCCGAATATGGCCATGTAACATGTCTATGATCATGGAATTGCCCCCTCTATACCATCCTGGCATAGTTGGCACAATCCCATGATCCCAGTGGTCTGTAGCACAGACCCTGGTACTGCCAAACTGCCCTTCCTGGGGTTTCACTGCAGCTGCTGCTGCTGCCAACCCCTCAGACAGGCATCTGCCCTCCTGGGGTCCAGCCAGGCCTGGCCCAGGATGGCAGAACAAAGAACTTCCTCTGAGAGAGGGTGTTACACCCTCTCCCTTTGGAAAATGGTGTGAAGGCAGGGGAGGAGTAGCCTCCCCCAGCCTCTGGAAATGCTTTGTTGGGCACAGATGTGCCCAATTCTGCATAAGCCAGTCTACACCGGTTCAGGGGACCCCTTAGCCCTGCTCTGGCGCGAAACTGGACAAAGGAAAGGGGAGTAACCACTCCCCTGACCTGCACCTCCCCTGGGAGGTGTCCAGAGCTCCTCCAGTGTGCTCCAGACCTCTGCCATCATGGAAACAGAGGTGCTGCTGGCACACTGGACTGCTCTGAGTGGCCAGTGCCACCAGGTGACGTCAGAGACTCCTTCTGATAGGCTCCTTCAGGTGTTGCTAGCCTATCCTCTCTCCTAGGTAGCCAAACCCTCTTTTCTGGCTATTTAGGGTCTCTGTCTCTGGGGAAACTTTAGATAACGAATGCAAAAACTCATCCGAGTTCCTCTGCATCTCTCTCTTCACCTTCTGCCAAGGAATCGACTGCTGACCGCGCTGGAAGCCTGCAAAACTGCAACATAGTAGCTAAGACGACTACTGCAACTCTGTAACGCTGATCCTGCCGCCTTCTCGACTGTTTTCCTGGTGGTGCATGCTGTGGGTGTAGTCTGCCTCCTCTCTGCACTAGAAGCTCCGAAGAAATCTCCTGTGGGTCGACGGAATCCTCCCCCTGCAACCGCAGGCACCAAAAAGCTGCATTACCGGTCCCTTGGGTCTCCTCTCAGCACGACGAGCGAGGTCCCTCGAATCCAGCAACTCTGTCCAAGTGGCCCCCACAGTCCAGTGACTCTTCAGTCCAAGTTTGGTGGAGGTAAGTCCTTGCCTCACCTCGCTAGACTGCATTGCTGGGAACCGCGACTTTTGCAGCTACTCCGGCCTCCGTGCACTTCCAGAGGAAATCCTTTGTGCACAGTCCAGCCTGGGTCCACGGCACTCTAACCTGCATTGCACGACCTCCTAAGTTGTTCTCCAGCGACTTCTTTGTGCGACTTCGGGTGAGCACCGTTTCACGCATCCTCGTAGTGCCTGTTTCTGGCACTTCTCCGGGTGCTACCTGCTGCTGAGAGGGCTCCTTGTCTTGCTCGACGTCCCCTCTCTCTTCTGACGCAATTTGCGACATCCTGGTCCTTCCTGGGCCACAGCAGCATCAAAAAACGCTTGCCGCACGATTTGCAGCTAGCAAGGCTTGTTGGCAGTCTGTCGGCGGGAAAATACTTCTGCACAACTCTCCAAGACAAGGTGGATCCGTCCACCAAAGGGGAAGTCTCTAGCCCTTTTCGTTCCTGCAGAAACCTCAGCTTCTTCTGTCCAGTAGAAGCTTCTTTGCACCCGCAGCTGGCATTTCCTGGGCATCTGCCCATCTCCGACTTGCTTGTGACTTTTGGACTTGGTCCCCTTGTTCCACAGGTACCCAAGATTGGAAATCCATTGTTGTTGCATTGTTGGTTTGTGTCTTTCCTGCATTATTCCTCTAACATGACTTCTTAGTCCTTAGGGGAACTTTAGTGCACTTTGCACTCACTTTTCAGAGTCTTGGGGAGGGTTATTTTTCTAACTCTCACTATTTTCTAATAGTCCCAGCGACCCTCTACAAGGTCACATAGGTTTGGGGTCCATTCGTGGTTCGCATTCCACTTTTGGAGTATATGGTTTGTGTTGCCCCTATCCCTATCTGTCCCCATTGCATCCTCTTGTAACTATACATTGTTTGCACTGTTTTCTAAGACTATACTGCATATTTCTGGTATTGTGTATATATATCTTGTGTATATTTCCTATCCTCTCACTGAGGGTACACTCTGAGATACTTTGGCATATTGTCATAAAAATAAAGTACCTTTATTTTTAGTATAACTGTGTATTGTGTTTTCTTATCATATTGTGCATATGACACTAGGTGGTACTGTAGTAGCTTCACACGTCTCCTAGTTCAGCCTAAGCTGCTCTGCTAAGCTACCATTATCTATCAGCCTAAGCTGCTAGACACCCTATACACTAATAAGGGATAACTGGGCCTGGTGCAAGGTGCAAGTACCCCTTGGTACTCACTACAAGCCAGTCCAGCCTCCTACATTGGTTGTGCAGCGGTGGGATCAGTGCTTTGAGACTACTTACCACTCTTGTCATTGTACTTTTCATAAGAGAAAAATATACAAAACAAGTTCAGTGTATATGGCCATAAGCCATAACCATCCAGGAGTGCATTCTTAAGTACTGTAAAATTATTGGCATCACTTTCTTTCACAGTAAGGAGCCTATCCCTACCTTTTCCACTAAATGATAGCCATAGGATAGCAGCCCACTGCCTTTGAGGGACATCCTGTACAACACAGGCCCTCTCAAGTGCAGCAAACCACTTGTTAATGTCATCCCCCTCCTTATAAGGGGGAACTATCTTGTGCAGATTCCTGGAATCATGCTCTTTTGCAGGATGACTATGGGGAATACTGCTGCTGCCACCATGGGTTTCTAAACCCAACTTCTGTCTTTCCTTCTCTAATTCTAAAGACTGTCTATCCAAATCCAGCTGTTGCTTTTTAAGCTTCAGTCTGGTTTGTTCCACCCTCAACTTATTGAGTTCCCTTTCTAACAATCTGTCATCAGGGTTGGTGGGAGGGACATTTCTAGATACAGAGGTATGATGGGAATGAACAGAAGGAGACCTGTCCCTTACAGAGGGCACCCTAACAGCTTGGCTAACAGAAACATCAGTACCACTGTGGTGTGAATAAATGCTTTTGCTATGATGTGAGACAACACTATTTGTATGGTGTGGCTCTTCATCATTACCAACTATGCTAGACTGTCTTGTAATGGGAAGGCTAAGAAGTTTCTTTCCTGAACCTTTACCTGGGGGAGTCCCTGGATCAGATTGAGAACCATTAGCTACTTTTTCAACAGATGGGGCACTTTTAGCCTTATCTTGTTCTCTAAGCATGTTAAGTAACAGTTCCAAGGAAGGATTCTTCCCTACACTCAAACCTCTCTCTATGCAGAGACTCCTTGCTCCTTTCCAGCTAAGGTGATCATATGCAAGTTTGGACAGATCAACATTTTGGCCTGTGCCAGACATTTTTAGAGAGAGTTAAAGTGATAGAAAAAGAGACAAAAGTTTTCAGAGCTTTTAGAAAGACAGAGAAAAAACTTTTAAAACTTTTTAGAACTTTTTAGAAAGTTTAGAAGTACTTTTCAGCACTTAGAAAAGAGTGAAAAGAGGAAATGCAAAACTTTTTGGCTATGTGTATATACACTGACCTTGTTTTGTATATTTTTCTCTTATGAAAAGTACAATGACAAGAGTGGTAAGTAGTCTCAAAGCACTTATCCCACCGCTGCCACCAATGTAGGAGGCTGGACTGGCTTGTAGTGAGTACCAAGGGGTACTTGCACCTTGCACCAGGCCCAGTTATCCCTTATTAGTGTATAGGGTGTCTAGCAGCTTAGGCTGATAGATAATGGTAGCTTAGCAGAGCAGCTTAGGCTGAACTAGGAGACGTGTGAAGCTACTAGAGTACCACTTAGTGTCATATGCACAATAACATAAGAAAACACAATACACAGTTATACTAAAAAAAAGGTACTTTATTTTTATGACAATATGCCAAAGTATCTTAGAGTGTACCCTCAGTGAGAGGATAGGAAATATACACAAGATATATATACACAATAGCAAAAATATGCAGTATAGTCTTAGAAAACAGTGCAAACAATGTATAGTTACAATAGGATGCAATGGGGAAACATAGGGATAGGGGCAACACAAACCATATACTCCAAAAGTGGAATGCGAACCACGAATGGACCCCAAACCTATGTGACCTTGTAGAGGGTCGCTGGGACTATTAGAAAATAGTTAGAGTTAGAAAATTAACCCTCCCCAAGACCCTGAAAAGTGAGTGCAAAGTGCACTAAAGTTCCCCTAAGGATAAAGAACTCGTGTTAGAGGAATAATGCAGGAAAGACACAAACCAACAATGCAACAACGCTGGATTTCCAATCTGGGGTACCTGTGGAACAAGGGGACCAAGTCCAAAAGTCACAAGCAAGTCGGAGATGGGCAGATGCCCAGGAAATGCCAGCTGCGGGTGCAAAGAAGCTTCTACTGGACAGAAGAAGCTGCGGTTTCTGCAGGAACGCAAAGGGCTAGAGACTTTCCCTTTGGAGGACGGATCGCTCACGCCTTGTAGAGTCGTGCAAATGTGTTTTCCCGCCGAAAGAACGCCAACAAGCCTTGCTAGCTGCAAATCGTGCCGTTAGCGTTTTTGGATGCTGCTGTGGCCCAGGAGGGACCAGGAGGTCGCAAATTGGACCATGAGGTAGAGGGGACGTCTAGCAAGACAAGGAGCCCTCTTAGCAGCAAGTAGCACCCAGAGAAGTGCCAGAAACAGGCACTACAAGGATGCGTGAAATGGTGTTCACCCGAAGTCGCACAAAGAAGTCCCACGTCGCCGGAGAACAACTTAGGAGGTCGTGCAATGCAGGTTAGAGTGCCGTGGACCCAGGCTGGACTTTGCACAAAGGATTTCCGCCGGAAGTGCACGGAGGCCGGAGTAGCTGCAAAAGTCCCGGTTCCCAGCAATGCAGTCTAGCGAGGTGAGGCAAGGACTTACCTCCACCAAACTTGGACTGAAGAGTCACTGGACTGTGGGGGCCACTTGGACAGAGTTGCTGGATTCGAGGGACCTCGCTCGTCGTGCTGAGAGGAGGCCCAAGGGACCGGTAATGCAGCTTTTTGGTGCCTGCGGTTGCAGGGGGAAGATTCCGTCGACCCACGGGAGATTTCTTCGGAGCTTCTAGTGCAGAGAGGAGGCAGACTACCCCCACAGCATGCACCACCAGGAAAACAGTCGAGAAGGCGGCAGGATCAGCGTTACAGAGTTGCAGTAGTCGTCTTTGCTACTATGTTGCGGGTTTGCAGGCTTCCAGCGCGGTCAGCAGTCGATTCCTTGGCAGAAGGTGAAGAGAGAGATGCAGAGGAACTCGGATGAGCTCTTGCATTCGTTATCTAAAGTTTCCCCAGAGACAGAGACCCTAAATAGCCAGAAAAGAGGGTTTGGCTACCTAGGAGAGAGGATAGGCTAGCAACACCTGAAGGAGCCTATCACAAGGAGTCTCTGACGTCACCTGGTGGCACTGGCCACTCAGAGCAGTCCAGTGTGCCAGCAGCACCTCTGTTTCCAAGATGGCAGAGGTCTGGAGCACACTGGAGGAGCTCTGGACACCTCCCAGGGGAGGTGCAGGTCAGGGGAGTGGTCACTCCCCTTTCCTTTGTCCAGTTTCGCGCCAGAGCAGGGCTAAGGGGTCCCCTGAACCGGTGTAGACTGGCTTATGCAGAATTGGGCACATCTGTGCCCAAGAAAGCATTTCCAGAGGCTGGGGGAGGCTACTCCTCCCCTGCCTTCACACCATTTTCCAAAGGGAGAGGGTGTGACACCCTCTCTCAGAGGAAGTTCTTTGTTCTGCCATCCTGGGCCAGGCCTGGCTGGACCCCAGGAGGGCAGATGCCTGTCTGAGGGGTTGGCAGCAGCAGCAGCTGCAGTGAAACCCCAGGAAGGGCAGTTTGGCAGTACCAGGGTCTGTGCTACAGACCACTGGGATCATGGGATTGTGCCAACTATGCCAGGATGGCATAGAGGGGGCAATTCCATGATCATAGACATGTTACATGGCCATATTCGGAGTCACCATTGTGAAGCTACATATAGGTAGTGACCTATATGTAGTGCACGCGTGTAATGGTGTCCCCGCACTCACAAAGTTCAGGGAATTGGCTCTGAACAATGTGGGGGCACCTTGGCTAGTGCCAGGGTGCCCTCACACTAAGGAACTTTGCACCTAACCTTTACCAGGTAAAGGTTAGACATATAGGTGACTTATAAGTTACTTAAGTGCAGTCTAAAATGGCTGTGAAATAACGTGGACGTTATTTCACTCAGGCTGCAGTGGCAGGCCTGTGTAAGAATTGTCAGAGCTCCCTATGGGTGGCAAAAGAAATGCTGCAGCCCATAGGGATCTCCTGGAACCCCAATACCCTGGGTACCTCAGTACCATATACTAGGGAATTATAAGGGTGTTCCAGTAAGCCAATGTAAATTGGTAAAATTGGTCACTAGCCTGTTAGTGACAATTTAGAAAGAAATGAGAGAGCATAACCACTGAGGTTCTGGTTAGCAGAGCCTCAGTGAGACAGTTAGGCTTTACACAGGGAACACACACATATAGGCCACAAACTTATGAGCACTGGGGTCCTGACTAGCAGGGTCCCAGTGACACATAACAAACATACTGAAAACATAGGGTTTTCACTATGAGCACTGGGCCCTGGCTGGCAGGATCCCAGTGAGACAGTGAAAACACCCTGTAGGAAAGTACCATCTTGCATGGCATGTTACCCCCATTTTTCACTGTATATATGTTGTTTTAGTTGTATGTGTCACTGGGACCCTGGTAACCCAGGGCCCCAGTGCTCATAAGTGTGCCTGAATGTGTTACCTGTGTAGTGACTAACTGTCTCACTGAGGCTCTGCTAATCAGAACCTCAGTGGTTATGCTCTCTCATTTCTTTCCAAATTGTCACTAACAGGCTAGTGACCATTTTTACCAATTTACATTGGCTTACTGGAACACCCTTATAATTCCCTAGTATATGGTACTGAGGTACCCAGGGTATTGGGGTTCCAGGAGATCCCTATGGGCTGCAGCATTTCTTTTGCCACCCATAGGGAGCTCTGACAATTCTTACACAGGCCTGCCACTGCAGCCTGAGTGAAATAACGTCCACGTTATTTCACAGCCATTTTACACTGCACTTAAGTAACTTATAAGTCACCTATATGTCTAACCTTTACCTGGTAAAGGTTAGGTGCAAAGTTACTTAGTGTGAGGGCACCCTGGCACTAGCCAAGGTGCCCCCACATTGTTAAGAGCCAATTCCCTGAACTTTGTGAGTGCGGGGACACCATTACACGCGTGCACTACATATAGGTCACTACCTATATGTAGCTTCACAATGGTAACTCCGAATATGGCCATGTAACATGTCTATGATCATGGAATTGCCCCCTCTATACCATCCTGGCATAGTTGGCACAATCCCATGATCCCAGTGGTCTGTAGCACAGACCCTGGTACTGCCAAACTGCCCTTCCTGGGGTTTCACTGCAGCTACTGCTGCTGCCAACCCCTCAGACAGGCATCTGCCCTCCTGGGGTCCAGCCAGGCCTGGCCCAGGATGGCAGAACAAAGAACTTCCTCTGAGAGAGGGTGTTACACCCTCTCCCTTTGGAAAATGGTGTGAAGCAGGGGAGGAGTAGCCTCCCCCAGCCTCTGGAAATGCTTTGTTGGGCACAGATGTGCCCAATTCTGCATAAGCCAGTCTACACCGGTTCAGGGGACCCCTTAGCCCTGCTCTGGCGCGAAACTGGACAAAGGAAAGGGGAGTAACCACTCCCCTGACCTGCACCTCCCCTGGGAGGTGTCCAGAGCTCCTCCAGTGTGCTCCAGACCTCTGCCATCTTGGAAACAGAGGTGCTGCTGGCACACTGGACTGCTCTGAGTGGCCAGTGCCACCAGGTGACGTCAGAGACTCCTGCTGATAGGCTCCTTCAGGTGTTAGTAGCCTATCCTCTCTCCTAGGTAGCCAAACCCTCTTTTCTGGCTATTTAGGGTCTCTGTCTCTGGGGAAACTTTAGATAACGAATGCAAGAGCTCATCCGAGTTCCTCTGCATCTCTCTCTTCACCTTCTGCCAAGGAATCGACTGCTGACCGCGCTGGAAGCCTGCAAACCAGCAACATAGTAGCAAAGACGACTACTGCAACTCTGTAACGCTGATCCTGCCGCCTTCTCGACTGTTTTCCTGCTTGTGCATGCTGTGGGGGTAGTCTGCCTCCTCTCTGCACCAGAAGCTCCGAAGAAATCTCCCGTGGGTCGACGGAATCTTCCCCCTGCAACCGCAGGCACCAAAAAGCTGCGTTACCGGTCCCTTGGGTCTCCTCTCAGCACGACGAGCGAGGTCCCTCGAATCCAGCGACTCTGTCCAAGTGACCCCCACAGTCCAGTGGCTCTTCAGTCCAAGTTTGGTGGAGGTAAGTCCTTGCCTCACCTCGCTGGGCTGCATTGCTGGGAACCGCGACTTTTGCAGCTACTCCGGCCCCTGTGCACTTCCGGCGGAAATACTTTGTGCACAGCCAAGCCTGGGTCCACGGCACTCTAACCTGCATTGCACGACTTTCTAAGTTGGTCTCCGGCGACGTGGGACTCCTTTGTGCGACTTCAGGTGAGCACCGTTTCACGCATCCTCGTAGTGCCTGTTTCTGGCACTTCTCCGGGTGCTACCTGCTACTGAGAGGGCTCCTTGTCTTGCTCGATGTCCCCTCTCTCTCCTGGTCCAATTTGCGACCTCCTGGTCCCTCCAGGGCCACAGCAGCGTCCAAAAACGCTAACTGCACGATTTGCAGCTAGCAAGGCTTGTTGGCGTTCTTTCGGCGGGAAAACACTTCTGCACGACTCTCCACTGCGAGTGGGATACGTCCACTAAAGGGGAAGTCTCTAGCCCTTTTCGTTTTTGCAGAAACCTCAGCTTCTTCTGTCCAGTAGAAGCTTCTTTGCACCCGCAGCTGGCATTTCCTGGGCATTTGCCCATCTCCGACTTGCTTGTGACTTTTGGACTTGGTCCCCTTGTTCCACAGGTACCCTAGATTGGAAATCCACAGTTGTTGCATTGTTGGTTTGTGTCTTTCCTGCATTATTCCTCTAACACGACTTCTTTGTCCTTAGGGGAACTTTAGTGCACTTTGCACTCACTTTTCAGGGTCTTGGGGAGGGTTATTTTTCTAACTCTCACTATTTTCTAATAGTCCCAGCGACCCTCTACAAGGTCACTTACGTTTGGGGTCCATTCGTGGTTCGCATTCCACTTTTGGAGTATATGGTTTGTGTTGCCCCTATCCCTATGTTTCCACATTGCATCCTATTGTAACTATACATTGTTTGCACTGTTTTCTAAGACTATACTGCATATTTTTGCTATTGTGTATATATATCTTGTGTATATTTCCTATCCTCTCACTGAGGGTACACTCTAAGATACTTTGGCATATTGTCATAAAAATAAAGTACCTTTATTTTTAGTATAACTGTGTATTGTGTTTTCTTATGATATTGTGCATATGACACTAAGTGGTACGGTAGTAGCTTCACACGTCTCCTAGTTCAGCCTAAGCTGCTCTGCTAAGCTACCATTATCTATCAGCCTAAGCTGCTAGACACCCTATACACTAATAAGGGATAACTGGGCCTGGTGCAAGGTGCAAGTACCCCTTGGTACTCACTACAAGCCAGTCCAGCCTCCTACACACCCTGACATACACTCACAAACAGGCCAAAAGTGGGGGGTAACAAGGCTAGAAAAAGGCTACTTTCTCACAGGTTACATGGCAGTAAAGTTACTGATTATGACAGCCTGTATAACTTGATCCTGAGAGAGCATATTCTTAATAATTGTGTGTCTGATTTGTTGCACCAGTACTTGGTGGACTCTGATCTGACCTCTCCCCAAGAATTGGGAAAGAAGGCAGACAAATGGGTCAGAACAAGGGTGAACAGAAAAGTTCATACAGGGGGTGACAAAGATGGCAACAAAAAGAAGGATGGTAAGTCTTCTGACAAGGGTGGGGACAAATCTGAAAATGAGTCTTCATCAGGCCTCAAAAACACTCTGGTGGGGGTGGTGGGTCCAAATCCTCCTTTAATCAAAACAAAGAAAAGAAACCATGGTGCTATTTATGTAAAGTAAAAGGCCATTGGACAACAGATCCTAGTTGTCCAAAGAAAAGCACCAAGCCTCCTACCACTGCAACCCCTAATGCTACCCCTAGTGTCCCTACTAATAGCAGTGGTGGTGGGAGCAAACCTACTAATAGCCAATCCAAGGGAGTAGCTGGGCTCACTATTGGTAACTTAGTTGGGGTTGGCCTTGTTAGGGAGGCCACAGAGGCTGTGTTAGTCTCTGAGGGGGCTATTGATTTAGCCACCTTAGTTGCTTGTCCCCTTAATATGGATAAGTACAAGCAGCTACCCCTAATAAATGGTGTTGAGGTTCAGGCCTACAGGGACACTGGTGCCAGTGTGACTATGGTCATAGAGAAACTGGTCCACCCTGAACAACACCTACTTGGTCACCAGTACCAAGTAACCGATGCTCACAACAACACACTTAGCCACCCCATGGCTGTTGTTAATCTCAACTGGGGGGGGGTTACTGGTCCAAAGAAAGTTGTGGTAGCCACAGATTTACCTGTAGACTGTCTACTAGGAAATGATTTGGAGACATTGTAGGAAAGTACCATCTTGCCTGGCATGTTACCCCCATTTTTCACTGCATATATGTTGTTTTAGTTGTATGTGTCACTGGGACCCTGGTAACCCAGGGCCCCAGTGCTCATAAGTGTGCCTGAATGTGTTACCTGTGTAGTGACTAACTGTCTCACTGAGGCTCTGCTAATCAGAACCTCAGTGGTTATGCTCTCTCATTTCTTTCCAAATTGTCACTGACAGGCTAGTGACCATTTTTACCAATTTACATTGGCTTACTGGAACACCCTTATAATTCCCTAGTATATGGTACTGAGGTACCCAGGGTATTGGGGTTCCAGGAGATCCCTATGGGCTGCAGCATTTCTTTTGCCACCCATAGGGAGCTCTGACAAATCTTACACAGGCCTGCCACTGCAGCCTGAGTGAAATAACGTCCACGTTATTTCACAGCCATTTTACACTGCACTTAAGTAACTTATAAGTCACCTATATGTCTAACCTTTACCTGGTAAAGGTTAGGTGCAAAGTTACTTAGTGTGAGGGCACCCTGGCACTAGCCAAGGTGCCCCCACATTGTTCAGAGCCAATTCACTGAACTTTGTGAGTGCGGGGACACCATTACACGCGTGCACTACATATAGGTCACTACCTATATGTAGCTTCACCATGGTAACTCCGAATATGGCCATGTAACATGTCTATGATCATGGAATTGCCCCCTCTATGCCATCCTGGCATTGTTGGTACAATTCCATGATCCCAGTGGTCTGTAGCACAGACCCTGGTACTGCCATACTGCCCTTCCTGGGGTTTCTCTGCAGCTGCTGCTGCTGCCAACCCCTCAGACAGGCAGCTGCCCTCCTGGGGTCCAGCCAGGCCTGGCCCAGGATGGCAGAACAAAGAACTTCCTCTGAGAGAGGGTGTGACACCCTCTCCCTTTGGAAAATGGTGTGAAGGCAGGGGAGGAGTAGCCTCCCCCAGCCTCTGGAAATGCTTTGTTGGGCACAGATGTGCCCAATTCTGCATAAGCCAGTCTACACCGGTTCAGGGACCCCTTAGCCCCTGCTCTGGCGCGAAACTGGACAAAGGAAAGGGGAGTGACCACTCCCCTGACCTGCACCTCCCCTGGGAGGTGTCCAGAGCTCCTCCAGTGTGCTCCAGACCTCTGCCATCTTGGAAACAGAGGTGCTGCTGGCACACTGGACTGCTCTGAGTGGCCAGTGCCACCAGGTGACGTCAGAGACTCCTTGTGATAGGCTTCTTCAGGTGTTAGTAGCCTTTCCTCTCTCCTAGGTAGCCAAACCCTCTTTTCTGGCTATTTAGGGTCTCTGTCTCTGGGGAAACTTTAGATAACGAATGCACGAGCTCAGCCGAGTTCCTCTGCATCTCCCTCTTCACCTTCTGATAAGGAATCGACCGCTGACCGCGCTGGAAGCCTGCAAACCTGCAACATAGTAGCAAAGACGACTACTGCAACTCTGTAACGCTGATCCTGCCGCCTTCTCGACTGTTTTCCTGCTTGTGCATGCTGTGGGGGTAGTCTGCCTCCTCTCTGCACCAGAAGCTCCGAAGAAATCTCCCGTGGGTCGACGGAATCTTCCCCCTGCAACCGCAGGCACCAAAAAGCTGCATTACCGGTCCCTTGGGTCTCCTCTCAGCACGACGAGCGAGGTCCCTCGAATCCAGCGACACCGTCCAAGTGACCCCCACAGTCCAGTGACTCTTCAGCCCAAGTTTGGTGGAGGTAAGTCCTTGCCTCACCTCGCTGGGCTGCATTGCTGGGAACCGCGACTTTGCAAGCTACTCCGGCCCCTGTGCACTTCCGGCGGAAATCCTTCGTGCACAGCCAAGCCTGGGTCCACGGCACTCTAACCTGCATTGCACGACTTTCTAAGTTGGTCTCCGGCGACGTGGGACTCCTTTGTGCAACTTCGGCGAGCACCGTTTCACGCATCCTCGTAGTGCCTGTTTCTGGCACTTCTCCGGGTGCTACCTGCTTCAGTGAGGGCTCTTTGTCTTGCACTACGTATCGTCTCTCTGCAGGTCCAATTTGCGACCTCCTGGTCCCTCCTGGGCCCCAGCAGCGTCCAAAAACGCCAAACGCACAATTTGCGTGTAGCAAGGCTTGTTGGCGTCCATCCGGCGGGAAAACACTTCTGCACGACTCTCCAAGGCGTGGGGGATCCATCCTCCAAAGGGGAAGTCTCTAGCCCTTGTCGTTCCTGCAGTATTCACAGTTCTTCAGCCTAGTAAGAGCTTCTTTGCACCAACCGCTGGCATTTCTTGGGCATCTGCCCATCTCCGAGCTGCTTGTGACTTTTGGACTTGGTCCCCTTGTTCCACAGGTACACTCAGTCAGGAATCCATCGTGGTTGCATTGCTGATTTGTGTTTTCCTTGCATTTTCCCTCTAACACGACTATTTTGTCCTTAGGGGAACTTTAGTGCACTTGGCACTCACTTTTCAGGGTCTTGGGGAGGGTTATTTTGCTAACTCTCACTATTTTCTAATAGTCCCAGCGACCCTCTACAAGGTCACATAGGTTTGGGGTCCATTCGTGGTTCGCATTCCACTTCTAGAGTATATGGTTTGTGTTGCCCCTATCCCTATGTTTCCCCATTGCATCCTATTGTAACTATACATTGTTTGCACTGTTTTCTAAGACTATACTGCATATTTTTGCTATTGTGTATATATATCTTGTGTATATTTCCTATCCTCTCACTGAGGGTACACTCTAAGATACTTTGGCATATTGTCATAAAAATAAAGTACCTTTATTTTTAGTATAACTGTGTATTGTGTTTTCTTATGATATTGTGCATATGACACTAAGTGGTACTGTAGTAGCTTCACACGTCTCCTAGTTCAGCCTGAGCTGCTTTGCTAAGCTACCATTATCTATCAGCCTAAGCTGCTAGACACCCTATACACTAATAAGGGATATCTGGGCCTGGTGCAAGGTGCAAGTACCCCTTGGTACTCACTACAAGCCACTCCAGCCTCCTACATTGGTTGTGCAGCGGTGGGATAAGTGCTTTGAGACTACTTACCACTCTTGTCATTGTACTTTTCATAAGAGAAAAATATAGAAAACAAGGTCAGTGTATATACACATAGCCAAAAAGTTTTGCATTTCCTCTTTTCACTCTTTTCTAAGTGCTGAAAAGTACTTCTAAACTTTCAAAAAGTTCTTAAAAGTTTAAAAAGTTTTTTCTGTCTTTCCAAAAAGTTCTGAAAACTTTTTTTCTCTTTGTCTATCACTTTAACTCTCTCTAAAAAATGTCTGGCACAGGCCAAAAAGTTGAACTGTCCAAACTTGCATATGATCACCTTAGCTGGAAAGGAGCAAGGAGTCTCTGCATAGAGAGAGGTTTGAGTGTAGGGAAGAATCCTTCTTTAGAACTGTTAATTAATATGCTTAGAGTACAGGATAAGGCCATAAGTGCCCAATCTGTAGAAAAAGTAGCTAATGGTTCTCAATCTGATCCAGGGACTCCCCCAAGAAAAGGTTCAGGAAAGAAACTTCTCAGCCTGCCCATTACTAGACAGTCTAGCATAGTTGGTACAGAGGTTGAATCACACCATACTGATGGTGTGCTCTCACATTATACTGGTAGCCAAGCTGTTAGGGTGCCCTCTGTAAGGGACAGGTCTCCTTCTGTTCATTCCCATCATACCTCTGTATCTAGAAATGTCCCTCCCACCCACCCTGATGACAGATTGTTAGAAAGGGAGCTCAATAGATTGAGAGTGGAGCAAACCAGACTGAAGCTCAAGAAGCAACAGCTGGATTTGGATAGACAGTCTTTAGAAATAGAGAGGGAAAGACAGAAGATGGGTTTAGATACCCATGGTGGCAGCAGCAGTATTCCCCATAGTCATCCTGCAAAAGAGCATGATTCCAGGAATCTGCATAAGATAGTTCCCCCTTACAAGGAGGGGGATGACATTAACAAGTGGTTTGCTGCACTTGAGAGGGCCTGTGTTGTACAGGATGTCCCTCAAAAGCAGTGGGCTGCTATCCTATGGCTATCATTTACTGGAAAAGGTAGGGATAGGCTCCTTACTGTAAAAGAAAATGAGGCTAACAATTTCCAAGTTCTTAAGAATGCACTCCTGGATGGTTATGGCTTAACCACTGAACAGTACAGGATAAAGTTCAGAGATACCAAAAAGGAGTCTTCACAAGACTGGGTTGATTTTATTGACCAGGCAGTGAAGGCCTTGGAGGGGTGGTTACATGGCAGTAAAGTTACTGATTATGACAGCCTGTATAACTTGATCCTGAGAGAGCATATTCTTAATAATTGTGTGTCTGATTTGTTGCACCAGTACTTGGTGGACTCTGATCTGACCTCTCCCCAAGAATTGGGAAAGAAGGCAGACAAATGGGTCAGAACAAGAGTGAACAGAAAAGTTCATACAGGGGGTGACAAAGATGGCAACAAAAAGAAGGATGGTAAGTCTTCAGACAAGGGTGGGGACAAATCTAAAAATGAGTCTTCATCAGGCCCACAAAAACACTCTGGTGGGGGTGGTGGGCCCAAATCCTCCTTTAATCAGAACAATGAAAAGAAACCATGGTGCTATTTATGTAAAATAAAAGGCCATTGGACAACAGATCCCAGTTGTCCAAAGAAAGGCACCACAGCTCCTACCACTACAACCCCTACTGCTACACCTAGTGTCCCTACTAATAGCAGTGGTGGTGGGAGCAAACCTACTAATAGCCAATCCAAGGGAGTATCTGGGCTCACTTTTGGTAATTTAGTTGGGGTTGGTCTGATTAGGGAGACCACAGAGGCTACTTTAGTCTCTGAAGGGGCTATTGACTTAGCCACTTTGGTTGCTTGCCCCCATAACTTGGAGAAGTACAAGCAACTAACCCTAATAAATGGTGTTGAGGTCCAGGCCTACAGGGACACAGGTGCCAGTGTCACAATGGTGATTGAGAAACTGGTGCACCCTGAACAACACATACTTGGACACCAGTACCAAGTAACCGATGCTCACAACATAACACAAAGCCACCCCATGGCTGTTGTAAACCTCAACTGGGGGGGGGTATCTGGTCCAAAGAAAGTTGTGGTAGCTTCAGATTTACCTGTAGACTGTCTATTAGGGAACGATTTGGAGACATCAGCTTGGTCAGATGTGGAGTTGGAGGCCCATGCAGCAATGCTGGGCATCCCAGGGCATATTTTTGCTTTGACAAGGGCTCAGGCCAAAAAGCAAAAAGGACAGGGAAGCTTGGATCCTGGAACAATGGACCAAGTGCTCCCTAAAGCTAGGGCTAGTAGAAGCAAACCACTTCCTACTATCCCTCCCTCTACAGTGGATTCTACTTCTGAGGAAGAAGAATTCCCTCCCTGTGCAGAACCTACACCAGAGGAGCTGGAAGCAGACACTGCTGAGCTTTTGGGTGAAGGGGGGCCTGCCAGAGAGGAGCTGAGTGTGGCACAGCAAACCTGTCCCACATTAGAGGGTCTCAGACAGCAAGCTGTCAAACAGGCTAATGGGGATGTCAGTGACTCACACAGAGTTTACTGGGAGGACAACCTCTTGTACACTGAGCATAGGGATCCTAAACCTGGAGCTGCCAGGAGATTAGTGATTCCTCAGGAGTACAGAAAGTTCCTCCTAACACTGGCACATGACATTCCCTTAGCTGGGCACCTGGGTCAAATGAAAACTTGGGACAGATTGGTACCATTGTTTCATTGGCCTAGGATGTCTGAGGACACAAAAGAATTTTGCAAGTCCTGTGAAACCTGTCAAGCCAGTGGCAAGACAGGTGGCACTCCAAAGGCACCCCTTATCCCACTGCCTGTGGTTGGGGTTCCCTTTGAAAGGGTAGGGGTTGACATAGTTGGCCCCCTTGACCCTCCTACTGCTTCAGGCAATAGGTTTATCTTGGTGGTAGTGGACCATGCCACAAGATATCCTGAAGCTATTCCTTTAAGGACCACTACAGCTCCTGCAGTAGCAAAGGCCCTCCTGGGAATATTTTCCAGGGTGGGCTTCCCAAAGGAAGTAGTATCAGACAGAGGAAGCAATTTCATGTCTGCATACTTAAAGGCCATGTGGAAGGAGTGTGGTGTAACTTACAAGTTCACAACACCCTATCATCCACAAACAAATGGACTGGTGGAGAGATTTAATAAAACTCTCAAAGGCATGATTATGGGACTCCCTGAAAAACTCCGCAGGAGATGGGATATCCTTCTACCATGCCTCCTTTTTGCCTACAGGGAGGTACCCCAGAAAGGAGTGGGCTTCAGCCCCTTTGAACTTCTTTTTGGACACCCTGTTAGGGGTCCACTCACACTTGTAAAGGAGGGTTGGGAACAACCTTTAAAAGCTCCTAAGCAGGATATTGTGGATTATGTACTTGGCCTCAGATCAAGGATGGCTGAGTACATGAAAAAGGCCAGTAAAAACCTTCAGGCCAGCCAAGAGCTCCAGAAGCAATGGCATGATCAGAAGGCTGTTTTGGTTCAGTACCAACCAGGGCAGAAAGTGTGGGTCTTGGAGCCTGTGGCCCCAAGAGCACTCCAAGATAAATGGAGTGGACCCCACACAATTGTTGAAAAGAAGGGTGAAGTCACCTACTTGGTTGACTTAGGCACTGCCAGGAGTCCCCTTAGGGTGCTCCATGTCAACCGCCTGAAACCCTACTATGACAGGGCTGATCTCACCCTGCTCATGGCAACAGATGAGGGACAGGAAGAAGACAGTGATCCTCTACCTGATCTCTTCTCTTCCACAGAACAAGATGCTCTTGTGGAAGGTGTAGTTTTGGCTGATTGTCTTACTGCTGAGCAGAAAGATAATTGCATAAATCTCCTAGGACAATTTTCAGAACTCTTCTCCATTGTGCCAGGCACCACTTCTTGGTGTGAGCACACTATAGATACTGGAGACAGTTTACCTGTCAAAAGTAAGATCTATAGGCAGCCTGACCATGTCAGGGACTGCATAAAGCAAGAAGTTCAGAAAATGTTAGAACTAGGAGTGGTTGAGCACTCTGACAGTCCATGGGCTTCTCCTGTGGTACTGGTACCAAAACCCAATTCTAAAGATGGAAAGAAAGAAATGCGGTTTTGTGTAGACTATAGAGGTCTCAACTTGGTAACCAAAACTGATGCTCACCCTATACCCAGGGCAGATGAGCTCATAGATACACTGGCATCTGCCAAGTATCTAAGCACTTTTGATTTGACTGCAGGGTATTGGCAGATCAAATTGTCAGAAGATGCTAAATCTAAGACTGCATTTTCTACCATTGGAGGACATTACCAGTTTACTGTAATGCCTTTTGGTCTGAAAAATGCACCTGCCACTTTTCAGAGGTTGGTGAACACAGTCCTGCAAGGGCTGGAAGCTTTCAGTGCAGCATATTTGGATGATATAGCTGTCTTTAGCTCCAGCTGGGATGATCACCTGGTCCACCTTTGGAAAGTTTTGGAGGCCCTGCAAAAGGCAGGCCTCACTATCAAGGCTTCAAAGTGCCAGATAGGGCAGGGTAAGGTGGTTTATCTGGGACACCTTGTTGGTGGGGAACAGATTGCACCACTTCAGGGGAAAATCCAAACTATTATTGATTGGGTTCCCCCTACCACTCAGACTCAGGTGAGAGCCTTCCTAGGCCTCACTGGGTATTACAGGAGGTTCATTAAGAACTATGGCTCCATTGCAGCCCCTCTTAATGACCTCACATCCAAGAAAATGCCTAAAAAGGTATTATGGACAGCAAACTGTCAGAAAGCTTTTGAGGAGCTAAAGCAGGCCATGTGCTCTGCACCTGTCCTGAAAAGCCCTTGTTACTCTAAAAAATTCTATGTCCAAACTGATGCATCTGAATTAGGAGTAGGGGCAGTCCTATCACAACTTAATTCTGAGGGCCAGGATCAACCTGTTGCTTTTATTAGTAGAAGGTTGACCCCTAGAGAAAAGCGTTGGTCTGCCATTGAGAGGGAGGCCTTTGCTGTGGTCTGGGCTCTGAAGAAGTTGAGGCCATACCTGTTTGGCACTCACTTCATTGTTCAGACAGACCACAAACCTCTACTTTGGCTAAAACAAATGAAAGGTGAAAATCCTAAATTGTTGAGGTGGTCCATATCCCTACAGGGAATGGACTATACAGTGGAACATAGACCTGGGAGTAGCCACTCCAATACAGATGGACTCTCCAGATATTTCCACTTAGACAATGAAGACTCATCAGGTAAGGGCTAGTCTTATTGTCCTTCGTTTGGGGGGGGGTTGTGTAGGAAAGTACCATCTTGCCTGGCATGTTACCCCCATTTTTCACTGTATATATGTTGTTTTAGTTGTATGTGTCACTGGGACCCTGGTAACCCAGGGCCCCAGTGCTCATAAGTGTGCCTGAATGTGTTACCTGTGTAGTGACTAACTGTCTCACTGAGGCTCTGCTAATCAGAACCTCAGTGGTTATGCTCTCTCATTTCTTTCCAAATTGTCACTGACAGGCTAGTGACCATTTTTACCAATTTACATTGGCTTACTGGAACACCCTTATAATTCCCTAGTATATGGTACTGAGGTACCCAGGGTATTGGGGTTCCAGGAGATCCCTATGGGCTGCAGCATTTCTTTTGCCACCCATAGGGAGCTCTGACAAATCTTACACAGGCCTGCCACTGCAGCCTGAGTGAAATAACGTCCACGTTATTTCACAGCCATTTTACACTGCACTTAAGTAACTTATAAGTCACCTATATGTCTAACCTTTACCTGGTAAAGGTTAGGTGCAAAGTTACTTAGTGTGAGGGCACCCTGGCACTAGCCAAGGTGCCCCCACATTGTTCAGAGCCAATTCACTGAACTTTGTGAGTGCGGGGACACCATTACACGCGTGCACTACATATAGGTCACTACCTATATGTAGCTTCACCATGGTAACTCCGAATATGGCCATGTAACATGTCTATGATCATGGAATTGCCCCCTCTATGCCATCCTGGCATTGTTGGTACAATTCCATGATCCCAGTGGTCTGTAGCACAGACCCTGGTACTGCCATACTGCCCTTCCTGGGGTTTCTCTGCAGCTGCTGCTGCTGCCAACCCCTCAGACAGGCAGCTGCCCTCCTGGGGTCCAGCCAGGCCTGGCCCAGGATGGCAGAACAAAGAACTTCCTCTGAGAGAGGGTGTGACACCCTCTCCCTTTGGAAAATGGTGTGAAGCAGGGGAGGAGTAGCCTCCCCCAGCCTCTGGAAATGCTTTGTTGGGCACAGATGTGCCCAATTCTGCATAAGCCAGTCTACACCGGTTCAGGGACCCCTTAGCCCCTGCTCTGGCGCGAAACTGGACAAAGGAAAGGGGAGTGACCACTCCCCTGACCTGCACCTCCCCTGGGAGGTGTCCAGAGCTCCTCCAGTGTGCTCCAGACCTCTGCCATCTTGGAAACAGAGGTGCTGCTGGCACACTGGACTGCTCTGAGTGGCCAGTGCCACCAGGTGACGTCAGAGACTCCTTGTGATAGGCTTCTTCAGGTGTTAGTAGCCTTTCCTCTCTCCTAGGTAGCCAAACCCTCTTTTCTGGCTATTTAGGGTCTCTGTCTCTGGGGAAACTTTAGATAACGAATGCACGAGCTCAGCCGAGTTCCTCTGCATCTCCCTCTTCACCTTCTGATAAGGAATCGACCGCTGACCGCGCTGGAAGCCTGCAAACCTGCAACATAGTAGCAAAGACGACTACTGCAACTCTGTAACGCTGATCCTGCCGCCTTCTCGACTGTTTTCCTGCTTGTGCATGCTGTGGGGGTAGTCTGCCTCCTCTCTGCACCAGAAGCTCCGAAGAAATCTCCCGTGGGTCGACGGAATCTTCCCCCTGCAACCGCAGGCACCAAAAAGCTGCATTACCGGTCCCTTGGGTCTCCTCTCAGCACGACGAGCGAGGTCCCTCGAATCCAGCGACACCGTCCAAGTGACCCCCACAGTCCAGTGACTCTTCAGCCCAAGTTTGGTGGAGGTAAGTCCTTGCCTCACCTCGCTGGGCTGCATTGCTGGGAACCGCGACTTTGCAAGCTACTCCGGCCACTGTGCACTTCCGGCGGAAATCCTTCGTGCACAGCCAAGCCTGGGTCCACGGCACTCTAACCTGCATTGCACGACTTTCTAAGTTGGTCTCCGGCGACGTGGGACTCCTTTGTGCAACTTCGGCGAGCACCGTTTCACGCATCCTTGTAGTGCCTGTTTCTGGCACTTCTCCGGGTGCTACCTGCTTCAGTGAGGGCTCTTTGTCTTGCTCGACGTCCCCTCTCTCTGCAGGTCCAATTTGCGACCTCCTGGTCCCTCCTGGGCCCCAGCAGCTTCCAAAAACGCCAAACGCACGATTTGCGTGTAGCAAGGCTTGTTGGCGTCCATCCGGCGGGAAAACACTTCTGCACGACTCTCCAAGGCGTGAGGGATCCATCCTCCAAAGGGGAAGTCTCTAGACCTTGTCGTTCCTGCAGTATTCACAGTTCTTCAGCCTAGTAAGAGCTTCTTTGCACCAACCGCTGGCATTTCTTGGGCATCTGCCCATCTCCGAGCTGCTTGTGACTTTTGGACTTGGTCCCCTTGTTCCACAGGTACCCTCAGTCAGGAATCCATCGTGGTTGCATTGCTGATTTGTGTTTTCCTTGCATTTTCCCTCTAACACGACTATTTTGTCCTTAGGGGAACTTTAGTGCACTTGGCACTCACTTTTCAGGGTCTTGGGGAGGGTTATTTTGCTAACTCTCACTATTTTCTAATAGTCCCAGCGACCCTCTACAAGGTCACATAGGTTTGGGGTCCATTCGTGGTTCGCATTCCACTTCTAGAGTATATGGTTTGTGTTGCCCCTATCCCTATGTTTCCCCATTGCATCCTATTGTAACTATACATTGTTTGCACTGTTTTCTAAGACTATACTGCATATTTTTGCTATTGTGTATATATATCTTGTGTATATTTCCTATCCTCTCACTGAGGGTACACTCTAAGATACTTTGGCATATTGTCATAAAAATAAAGTACCTTTATTTTTAGTATAACTGTGTATTGTGTTTTCTTATGATATTGTGCATATGACACTAAGTGGTACTGTAGTAGCTTCACACGTCTCCTAGTTCAGCCTGAGCTGCTTTGCTAAGCTACCATTATCTATCAGCCTAAGCTGCTAGACACCCTATACACTAATAAGGGATAACTGGGCCTGGTGCAAGGTGCAAGTACCCCTTGGTACTCACTACAAGCCAGTCCAGCCTCCTACATTGGTTGTGCAGCGGTGGGATAAGTGCTTTGAGACTACTTACCACTCTTGTCATTGTACTTTTCATAAGAGAAAAATATACAAAACAAGGTCAGTGTATATACACATAGCCAAAAAGTTTTGCATTTCCTCTTTTCACTCTTTTCTAAGTGCTGAAAAGTACTTCTAAACTTTCAAAAAGTTCTTAAAAGTTTAAAAAGTTTTTTCTGTCTTTCCAAAAAGTTCTGAAAACTTTTTTTCTCTTTGTCTATCACTTTAACTCTCTCTAAAAAATGTCTGGCACAGGCCAAAAAGTTGAACTGTCCAAACTTGCATATGATCACCTTAGCTGGAAAGGAGCAAGGAGTCTCTGCATAGAGAGAGGTTTGAGTGTAGGGAAGAATCCTTCTTTAGAACTGTTAATTAATATGCTTAGAGTACAGGATAAGGCCATAAGTGCCCAATCTGTAGAAAAAGTAGCTAATGGTTCTCAATCTGATCCAGGGACTCCCCCAAGAAAAGGTTCAGGAAAGAAACTTCTCAGCCTGCCCATTACTAGACAGTCTAGCATAGTTGGTACAGAGGTTGAATCACACCATACTGATGGTGTGCTCTCACATTATACTGGTAGCCAAGCTGTTAGGGTGCCCTCTGTAAGGGACAGGTCTCCTTCTGTTCATTCCCATCATACCTCTGTATCTAGAAATGTCCCTCCCACCCACCCTGATGACAGATTGTTAGAAAGGGAGCTCAATAGATTGAGAGTGGAGCAAACCAGACTGAAGCTCAAGAAGCAACAGCTGGATTTGGATAGACAGTCTTTAGAAATAGAGAGGGAAAGACAGAAGATGGGTTTAGATACCCATGGTGGCAGCAGCAGTATTCCCCATAGTCATCCTGCAAAAGAGCATGATTCCAGGAATCTGCATAAGATAGTTCCCCCTTACAAGGAGGGGGATGACATTAACAAGTGGTTTGCTGCACTTGAGAGGGCCTGTGTTGTACAGGATGTCCCTCAAAAGCAGTGGGCTGCTATCCTATGGCTATCATTTACTGGAAAAGGTAGGGATAGGCTCCTTACTGTAAAAGAAAATGAGGCTAACAATTTCCAAGTTCTTAAGAATGCACTCCTGGATGGTTATGGCTTAACCACTGAACAGTACAGGATAAAGTTCAGAGATACCAAAAAGGAGTCTTCACAAGACTGGGTTGATTTCATTGACCAGGCAGTGAAGGCCTTGGAGGGGTGGTTACATGGCAGTAAAGTTACTGATTATGACAGCCTGTATAACTTGATCCTGAGAGAGCATATTCTTAATAATTGTGTGTCTGATTTGTTGCACCAGTACTTGGTGGACTCTGATCTGACCTCTCCCCAAGAATTGGGAAAGAAGGCAGACAAATGGGTCAGAACAAGAGTGAACAGAAAAGTTCATACAGGGGGTGACAAAGATTGCAACAAAAAGAAGGATGGTAAGTCTTCAGACAAGGGTGGGGACAAATCTAAAAATGAGTCTTCATCAGGCCCACAAAAACACTCTGGTGGGGGTGGTGGGCCCAAATCCTCCTTTAATCAGAACAAGGAAAAGAAACCATGGTGCTATTTATGTAAAATAAAAGGCCATTGGACAACAGATCCCAGTTGTCCAAAGAAAGGCACCACAGCTCCTACCACTACAACCCCTACTGCTACACCTAGTGTCCCTACTAATAGCAGTGGTGGTGGGAGCAAACCTACTAATAGCCAATCCAAGGGAGTAGCTGGGCTCACTTTTGGTAATTTAGTTGGGGTTGGTCTGATTAGGGAGACCACAGAGGCTACTTTAGTCTCTGAAGGGGCTATTGACTTAGCCACTTTGGTTGCTTGCCCCCATAACTTGGAGAAGTACAAGCAACTAACCCTAATAAATGGTGTTGAGGTCCAGGCCTACAGGGACACAGGTGCCAGTGTCACAATGGTGATTGAGAAACTGGTGCACCCTGAACAACACATACTTGGACACCAGTACCAAGTAACCGATGCTCACAACATAACACAAAGCCACCCCATGGCTGTTGTAAACCTCAACTGGGGGGGGGTATCTGGTCCAAAGAAAGTTGTGGTAGCTTCAGATTTACCTGTAGACTGTCTATTAGGGAACGATTTGGAGACATCAGCTTGGTCAGATGTGGAGTTGGAGGCCCATGCAGCAATGCTGGGCATCCCAGGGCATATTTTTGCTTTGACAAGGGCTCAGGCCAAAAAGCAAAAAGGACAGGGAAGCTTGGATCCTGGAACAATGGACCAAGTGCTCCCTAAAGCTAGGGCTAGTAGAAGCAAACCACTTCCTACTATCCCTCCCTCTACAGTGGATTCTACTTCTGAGGAAGAAGAATTCCCTCCCTGTGCAGAACCTACACCAGAGGAGCTGGAAGCAGACACTGCTGAGCTTTTGGGTGAAGGGGGGCCTGCCAGAGAGGAGCTGAGTGTGGCACAGCAAACCTGTCCCACATTAGAGGGTCTCAGACAGCAAGCTGTCAAACAGGCTAATGGGGATGTCAGTGACTCACACAGAGTTTACTGGGAGGACAACCTCTTGTACACTGAGCATAGGGATCCTAAACCTGGAGCTGCCAGGAGATTAGTGATTCCTCAGGAGTACAGAAAGTTCCTCCTAACACTGGCACATGACATTCCCTTAGCTGGGCACCTGGGTCAAATGAAAACTTGGGACAGATTGGTACCATTGTTTCATTGGCCTAGGATGTCTGAGGACACAAAAGAATTTTGCAAGTCCTGTGAAACCTGTCAAGCCAGTGGCAAGACAGGTGGCACTCCAAAGGCACCCCTTATCCCACTGCCTGTGGTTGGGGTTCCCTTTGAAAGGGTAGGGGTTGACATAGTTGGCCCCCTTGACCCTCCTACTGCTTCAGGCAATAGGTTTATCTTGGTGGTAGTGGACCATGCCACAAGATATCCTGAAGCTATTCCTTTAAGGACCACTACAGCTCCTGCAGTAGCAAAGGCCCTCCTGGGAATATTTTCCAGGGTGGGCTTCCCAAAGGAAGTAGTATCAGACAGAGGAAGCAATTTCATGTCTGCATACTTAAAGGCCATGTGGAAGGAGTGTGGTGTAACTTACAAGTTCACAACACCCTATCATCCACAAACAAATGGACTGGTGGAGAGATTTAATAAAACTCTCAAAGGCATGATTATGGGACTCCCTGAAAAACTCCGCAGGAGATGGGATATCCTTCTACCATGCCTCCTTTTTGCCTACAGGGAGGTACCCCAGAAAGGAGTGGGCTTCAGCCCCTTTGAACTTCTTTTTGGACACCCTGTTAGGGGTCCACTCACACTTGTAAAGGAGGGTTGGGAACAACCTTTAAAAGCTCCTAAGCAGGATATTGTGGATTATGTACTTGGCCTCAGATCAAGGATGGCTGAGTACATGAAAAAGGCCAGTAAAAACCTTCAGGCCAGCCAAGAGCTCCAGAAGCAATGGCATGATCAGAAGGCTGTTTTGGTTCAGTACCAACCAGGGCAGAAAGTGTGGGTCTTGGAGCCTGTGGCCCCAAGAGCACTCCAAGATAAATGGAGTGGACCCCACACAATTGTTGAAAAGAAGGGTGAAGTCACCTACTTGGTTGACTTAGGCACTGCCAGGAGTCCCCTTAGGGTGCTCCATGTCAACCGCCTGAAACCCTACTATGACAGGGCTGATCTCACCCTGCTCATGGCAACAGATGAGGGACAGGAAGAAGACAGTGATCCTCTACCTGATCTCTTCTCTTCCACAGAACAAGATGCTCTTGTGGAAGGTGTAGTTTTGGCTGATTGTCTTACTGCTGAGCAGAAAGATAATTGCATAAATCTCCTAGGACAATTTTCAGAACTCTTCTCCATTGTGCCAGGCACCACTTCTTGGTGTGAGCACACTATAGATACTGGAGACAGTTTACCTGTCAAAAGTAAGATCTATAGGCAGCCTGACCATGTCAGGGACTGCATAAAGCAAGAAGTTCAGAAAATGTTAGAACTAGGAGTGGTTGAGCACTCTGACAGTCCATGGGCTTCTCCTGTGGTACTGGTACCAAAACCCAATTCTAAAGATGGAAAGAAAGAAATGCGGTTTTGTGTAGACTATAGAGGTCTCAACTTGGTAACCAAAACTGATGCTCACCCTATACCCAGGGCAGATGAGCTCATAGATACACTGGCATCTGCCAAGTATCTAAGCACTTTTGATTTGACTGCAGGGTATTGGCAGATCAAATTGTCAGAAGATGCTAAATCTAAGACTGCATTTTCTACCATTGGAGGACATTACCAGTTTACTGTAATGCCTTTTGGTCTGTAAAATGCACCTGCCACTTTTCAGAGGTTGGTGAACACAGTCCTGCAAGGGCTGGAAGCTTTCAGTGCAGCATATTTGGATGATATAGCTGTCTTTAGCTCCAGCTGGGATGATCACCTGGTCCACCTTTGGAAAGTTTTGGAGGCCCTGCAAAAGGCAGGCCTCACTATCAAGGCTTCAAAGTGCCAGATAGGGCAGGGTAAGGTGGTTTATCTGGGACACCTTGTTGGTGGGGAACAGATTGCACCACTTCAGGGGAAAATCCAAACTATTATTGATTGGGTTCCCCCTACCACTCAGACTCAGGTGAGAGCCTTCCTAGGCCTCACTGGGTATTACAGGAGGTTCATTAAGAACTATGGCTCCATTGCAGCCCCTCTTAATGACCTCACATCCAAGAAAATGCCTAAAAAGGTATTATGGACAGCAAACTGTCAGAAAGCTTTTGAGGAGCTAAAGCAGGCCATGTGCTCTGCACCTGTCCTGAAAAGCCCTTGTTACTCTAAAAAATTCTATGTCCAAACTGATGCATCTGAATTAGGAGTAGGGGCAGTCCTATCACAACTTAATTCTGAGGGCCAGGATCAACCTGTTGCTTTTATTAGTAGAAGGTTGACCCCTAGAGAAAAGCGTTGGTCTGCCATTGAGAGGGAGGCCTTTGCTGTGGTCTGGGCTCTGAAGAAGTTGAGGCCATACCTGTTTGGCACTCACTTCATTGTTCAGACAGACCACAAACCTCTACTTTGGCTAAAACAAATGAAAGGTGAAAATCCTAAATTGTTGAGGTGGTCCATATCCCTACAGGGAATGGACTATACAGTGGAACATAGACCTGGGAGTAGCCACTCCAATACAGATGGACTCTCCAGATATTTCCACTTAGACAATGAAGACTCATCAGGTAATGGCTAGTCTTATTGTCCTTCGTTTGGGGGGGGGTTGTGTAGGAAAGTACCATCTTGCCTGGCATGTTACCCCCATTTTTCACTGTATATATGTTGTTTTAGTTGTATGTGTCACTGGGACCCTGGTAACCCAGGGCCCCAGTGCTCATAAGTGTGCCTGAATGTGTTACCTGTGTAGTGACTAACTGTCTCACTGAGGCTCTGCTAATCAGAACCTCAGTGGTTATGCTCTCTCATTTCTTTCCAAATTGTCACTGACAGGCTAGTGACCATTTTTACCAATTTACATTGGCTTACTGGAACACCCTTATAATTCCCTAGTATATGGTACTGAGGTACCCAGGGTATTGGGGTTCCAGGAGATCCCTATGGGCTGCAGCATTTCTTTTGCCACCCATAGGGAGCTCTGACAATTCTTACACAGGCCTGCCACTGCAGCCTGAGTGAAATAACGTCCACGTTATTTCACAGCCATTTTACACTGCACTTAAGTAACTTATAAGTCACCTATATGTCTAACCTTTACCTGGTAAAGGTTAGGTGCAAAGTTACTTAGTGTGAGGGCACCCTGGCACTAGCCAAGGTGCCCCCACATTGTTCAGAGCCAATTCACTGAACTTTGTGAGTGCGGGGACACCATTACACGCGTGCACTACATATAGGTCACTACCTATATGTAGCTTCACCATGGTAACTCCGAATATGGCCATGTAACATGTCTATGATCATGGAATTGCCCCCTCTATGCCATCCTGGCATTGTTGGTACAATTCCATGATCCCAGTGGTCTGTAGCACAGACCCTGGTACTGCCATACTGCCCTTCCTGGGGTTTCTCTGCAGCTGCTGCTGCTGCCAACCCCTCAGACAGGCAGCTGCCCTCCTGGGGTCCAGCCAGGCCTGGCCCAGGATGGCAGAACAAAGAACTTCCTCTGAGAGAGGGTGTGACACCCTCTCCCTTTGGAAAATGGTGTGAAGGCAGGGGAGGAGTAGCCTCCCCCAGCCTCTGGAAATGCTTTGTTGGGCACAGATGTGCCCAATTCTGCATAAGCCAGTCTACACCGGTTCAGGGACCCCTTAGCCCCTGCTCTGGCGCGAAACTGGACAAAGGAAAGGGGAGTGACCACTCCCCTGACCTGCACCTCCCCTGGGAGGTGTCCAGAGCTCCTCCAGTGTGCTCCAGACCTCTGCCATCTTGGAAACAGAGGTGCTGCTGGCACACTGGACTGCTCTGAGTGGCCAGTGCCACCAGGTGACGTCAGAGACTCCTTGTGATAGCCTCCTTCAGGTGTTAGTAGCCTTTCCTCTCTCCTAGGTAGCCAAACCCTCTTTTCTGGCTATTTAGGGTCTCTGTCTCTGGGGAAACTTTAGATAACGAATGCACGAGCTCAGCCGAGTTCCTCTGCATCTCCCTCTTCACCTTCTGATAAGGAATCGACCGCTGACCGCGCTGGAAGCCTGCAAACCTGCAACATAGTAGCAAAGACGACTACTGCAACTCTGTAACGCTGATCCTGCCGCCTTCTCGACTGTTTTCCTGCTTGTGCATGCTGTGGGGGTAGTCTGCCTCCTCTCTGCACCAGAAGCTCCGAAGAAATCTCCCGTGGGTCGACGGAATCTTCCCCCTGCAACCGCAGGCACCAAAGAGCTGCATTACCGGTCCCTTGGGTCTCCTCTCAGCACGACGAGCGAGGTCCCTCGAATCCAGCGACACCGTCCAAGTGACCCCCACAGTCCAGTGACTCTTCAGCCCAAGTTTGGTGGAGGTAAGTCCTTGCCTCACCTCGCTGGGCTGCATTGCTGGGAACCGCGACTTTGCAAGCTACTCCGGCCCCTGTGCACTTCCGGCGGAAATCCTTTGTGCACAGCCAAGCCTGGGTCCACGGCACTCTAACCTGCATTGCACGACTTTCTAAGGCGGTCTCCGGCGACGTGGGACTCCTTTGTGCAACTTCGGCGAGCACCGTTTCACGCATCCTCGTAGTGCCTGTTTCTGGCACTTCTCCGGGTGCTACCTGCTTCAGTGAGGGCTCTTTGTCTTGCTCGATGTCCCCTCTCTCTGCAGGTCCAATTTGCGACCTCCTGGTCCCTCCTGGGCCCCAGCAGCGTCCAAAAACGCCAAACGCACGATTTGCGTGTAGCAAGGCTTGTTGGCGTCCATCCGGCGGGAAAACACTTCTGCACGACTCTCCAAGGCGTGGGGGATCCATCCTCCAAAGGGGAAGTCTCTAGCCCTTGTCGTTCCTGCAGTATTCACAGTTCTTCAGCCTAGTAAGAGCTTCTTTGCACCAACCGCTGGCATTTCTTGGGCATCTGCCCATCTCCAAGCTGCTTGTGACTTTTGGACTTGGTCCCCTTGTTCCACAGGTACCCTCAGTCAGGAATCCATCGTGGTTGCATTGCTGATTTGTGTTTTCCTTGCATTTTCCCTCTAACACGACTATTTTGTCCTTAGGGGAACTTTAGTGCACTTGGCACTCACTTTTCAGGGTCTTGGGGAGGGTTATTTTGCTAACTCTCACTATTTTCTAATAGTCCCACCTCTACAAGGTCACATAGGTTTGGGGTCCATTCGTGGTTCGCATTCCACTTCTAGAGTATATGGTTTGTGTTGCCCCTATCCCTATGTTTCCCCATTGCATCCTATTGTAACTATACATTGTTTGCACTGTTTTCTAAGACTATACTGCATATTTTTGCTATTGTGTATATATATCTTGTGTATATTTCCTATCCTCTCACTGAGGGTACACTCTAAGATACTTTGGCATATTGTCATAAAAATAAAGTACCTTTATTTTTAGTATAACTGTGTATTGTGTTTTCTTATGATATTGTGCATATGACACTAAGTGGTACTGTAGTAGCTTCACACGTCTCCTAGTTCAGCCTGAGCTGCTTTGCTAAGCTACCATTATCTATCAGCCTAAGCTGCTAGACACCCTATACACTAATAAGGGATAACTGGGCCTGGTGCAAGGTGCAAGTACCCCTTGGTACTCACTACAAGCCAGTCCAGCCTCCTACAGACATCAGCTTGGTCAGATGTGGAGTTGGAGGCCCATGCAGCAATGCTGGGCATCCCAGGGCATATTTTTGCTTTAACCAGGGCTCAGGCCAAAAAGCAAAAAGGACAGGGAAGCTTGGATCCTGGAACAATGGACCAAGTGCTCCCTAAAGCTAGGGCTAGTAGAAGTAAAGCACTTCCTACTATCCCTCCCTCTAAAGTGGATTCTACTTCTGAGGAAGAAGAATTTCCACCCTGTGCAGAACCTACACCAGAGGAGGTGGAAGCAGACACTGCTGAGCTTTTGGGTGAAGGGGGGCCTGCCAGGGAGGAGCTGAGTGTGGCACAGGAGACCTGTCCCACACTAGAGGGTCTAAGACAGCAAGCTGTCAAACAGGCTAATGGGGATGTCAGTGACTCTCACAGAGTTTACTGGGAGGACAACCTCTTGTACACTGAAGCAAGGGATCCTAAACCTGGAACTGCCAGGAGATTAGTGATTCCTCAGGAGTACAGAAAGTTCCTCCTAACTCTAGCCCATGACATTCCCCTAGCTGGACACCTGGGACAAATGAAAACTTGGGACAGACTTGTCCTCTTGTTTCATTGGCCTAGGATGTCTGAGGACACAAAGGAATTTTGTAAGTCCTGTGAAACCTGTCAAGCCAGTGGCAAGACAGGTGGCACTCCAAAGGCACCCCTTATCCCACTGCCTGTGGTTGGGGTTCCCTTTGAAAGGGTAGGGGTTGACATAGTTGGCCCCCTTGACCCTCCTACTGCTTCAGGCAATAGGTTTATCTTGGTGGTAGTGGACCATGCCACAAGATATCCTGAAGCAATTCCTTTAGGGACCACTACAGCACCTGCAGTGGCAAAGGCCCTCCTGGGAATATTTCCCAGGGTGGGCTTCCCAAAGGAAGTAGTATCAGACAGGGGAAGCAATTTCATGTCTGCATACTTAAAGGCCATGTGGAAGGAGTGTGGTGTAACTTACAAGTTCACTACACCCTATCATCCACAAACAAATGGACTGGTGGAGAGATGTAATAAAACTCTCAAAGGCATGATTATGGGTCTCCCTGAAAAACTCCGTAGGAGATGGGATATCCTGTTACCATGCCTCCTTTTTGCCTACAGGGAGGTACCCCAGAAAGGAGTGGGCTTCAGCCCCTTTGAACTCCTCTTTGGTCACCCTGTTAGTGGTCCACTAACACTTGTCAAGGAGGGTTAGGAACAACCTTTAAAAGCTCCAAAGCAAGATATTGTGGATTATGTACTTGGCCTCAGATCAAGGATGGCTGAGTATATGAAAAAGGCCAGTAAAAACCTTCAGGCCAGCCAAGAGCTCCAGAAGCAATGGCATGATCAGAAGGCTGTTTTGGTTCAGTACAAACCAGGGCAGAAAGTGTGGGTCTTGGAGCCTGTGGCCCCAAGAGCACTCCAAGATAAATGGAGTGGACACCACACAATTGTTGAGAAAAAGGGTGAAGTCACCTATTTATTTGACTTAGGCACTGCAAGGAGTCCCCTTAGGGTGCTCCATGTCAATCGCCTGAAACCCTACTATGACAGGGCTGATCTCACCCTGCTCATGGCAACTGATGAGGGACAGGAAGAAGACAGTGATCCTCTACCTGATCTCTTCTCTTCCACAGAACAAGATGCTCTAGTGGAAGGTGTAGTTTTGGCTGATTGTCTTACTGCTGAGCAGAAAGACCATTGCATAAATCTCTTGGGTCAGTTTTCTGAACTCTTCTCTACTGTGCCAGGTACCACTTCTTGGTGTGAGCACACTATAGATACTGGAGACAGCTTGCCTGTCAAAAGTAACATCTATAGGCAGCCTGACCATGTCAGGGACTGCATAAAGCAAGAGGTGCAGAAAATGTTAGAACTGGGAGTGGTTGAGCACTCTGAAAGTCCATGGGCTTCTCCTGTGGTACTTGTACCAAAACCCCATTCCAAGGATGGAAAGAAGGAAATGCGGTTTTGTGTAGACTACAGAGGTCTCAACCAGGTAACCAAAACTGATGCTCACCCTATACCCAGGGCAGATGAGCTCATAGATACACTGGCATCTGCCAAGTATCTAAGCACTTTTGATTTGACTGCAGGATATTGGCAGATAAAATTATCAGAAGATGCTAAACCTAAAACTGCATTTTCAACCATTGGAGGCCATTACCAATTCACAGTAATGCCTTTTGGATTGAAAAATGCACCTGCCACTTTTCAGAGGTTGGTGAACACAGTCCTGCAAGGGCTGGAAGCTTTTAGTGCAGCATATTTGGACGATATAGCTGTCTTTAGCTCCAGCTGGGATGATCACCTGGTCCACCTTTGGAAAGTTTTGGAGGCCCTGCAAAAGGCAGGCCTCACTATCAAGGCTTCAAAGTGCCAGATAGGGCAGGGAAAGGTGGTTTATCTGGGACACCTTGTTGGGGGAACAGATTGCACCACTTCAGGGGAAAATCCAAACTATTATAGATTCGGTTCCCCCTACTACTCAGACTCAGGTGAGAGCCTTCCTAGGCCTCACTGGGTATTACAGGAGGTTCATTAAGAACTATGGCTCCATTGCAGCCCCTCTTAATGACCTCACATCCAAGAAAATGCCTAAAAAGGTATTATGGACAGCAAACTGTCAGAAAGCTTTTGAGGAGCTGAAGCAGGCCATGTGCTCTGCACCTGTCCTGAAAAGCCCTTGTTACTCTAAAAAATGTTATGTCCAAACTGATGCATCTGAATTAGGAGTAGGGGCAGTCCTATCACAACTTAATTCTGAGGGCCTGGATCAACCTGTTGCTTTTATTAGTAGGAGGTTGACCTCTAGGGAAAAGCGTTGGTCTGCCATAGAGAGGGAGGCCTTTGCTGTGGTCTGGGCACTGAAGAAGTTGAGGCCATACCTGTTTGGCACTCACTTCATTGTTCAAACAGACCACAAACCTCTACTTTGGCTAAAACAAATGAAAGGTGAAAATCCTAAATTATTGAGGTGGTCCATATCCCTACAGGGAATGGACTATACAGTGGAACATAGACCTGGGAGTAGCCACTCCAATGCAGATGGACTCTCCAGATATTTCCACTTAGACAATGAAGACTCATCAGGTCATTGCTAGTCTTATTGTCCTTCGTTTGGGGGGGGGGTGGGTTGTGTAGGAAAGTACCATCTTGCCTGGCATGTTACCCCCATTTTTCACTGTATATATGTTGTTTTAGTTGTATGTGTCACTGGGACCCTGCCAGCCAGGGCCCCAGAGCTCATAAGTGTGCCTGAATGTGTTACCTGTGTTATGACTAACTGTCTCACTGAGGCTCTGCTAATCAGAACCTCAGTGGTTATGCTCTCTCATTTCTTTCAAATTGTCACTAACAGGCTAGTGACCAATTTTACCAATTTACATTGGCTTACTGGAACACCCTTATAATTCCCTAGTATATGGTACTGAGGTACCCAGGGTATTGGGGTTCCAGGAGATCCCTATGGGCTGCAGCATTTCTTTTGCCACCCATAGGGAGCTCTGACAATTCTTACACAGGCCTGCCACTGCAGCCTGAGTGAAATAACGTCCACGTTATTTCACAGCCATTTTACACTGCACTTAAGTAACTTATAAGTCACCTATATGTCTGACCTTTACCTGGTAAAGGTTAGGTGCAAAGTTACTTAGTGTGAGGGCACCCTGGCACTAGCCAAGGTGCCCCCACATTGTTCAGGGCCAATTCCCCGGACTTTGTGAGTGCGGGGACACCATTACACGCGTGCACTACATATAGGTCACTACCTAAATGTAGCTTCACAATGGTAACTCCGAATATGGCCATGTAACATGTCTATGATCATGGAATTGCCCCCTCTATGCCATCCTGGCATAGTTGGCACAATCCCATGATCCCAGTGGTCTGTAGCTCAGACCCTGGTACTGCCAAACTGCCTTTCCCAGGGTTTCGCTGCAGCTGCTGCTGCTGCCAACCCCTCAGACAGGCTTCTGCCCTCCTGGGGTCCAGCCAGGCCTGGCCCAGGATGGCAGAACAAAGGACTTCCTCTGAGAGAGGGTGTTACACCCTCTCCCTTTGGAAAATAGTGTGAAGGCAGGGGAGGAGTAGCCTCCCCCAGCCTCTGGAAATGCTTTCATGGGCACACATGGTGCCCATTTCTGCATTAGCCAGTCTACACCGGTTCAAGGACCCCTTAGCCATGCTCTGGCGCGAAACTGGACAAAGGAAAGGGGAGTGACCACTCCCCTGACCTGCACCTCCCCTGGGAGGTGTCCAGAGCTCCTCCAGTGTGCTCCAGACCTCTGCCATCTTGGAAACAGAGGTGCTGCGGGCACACTGGACTGCTCTGAGTGGCCAGTGCCACGAGGTGACGTCAGAGACTCCTTCTGATAGGCTCCTTCAGGTGTTGCTAGCCTATCTTCTCTCCTAAGTAGCCAAACCATCTTTTTTGGCTATTTAGGGTCTCTGCTTTGGGGATTTCCTTAGATAACGAATGCAAGAGCTCATCCGAGTTCCTCTGCATCTCTCTCTTCACCTTCTGCCAAGGAATCGACTGCTGACCGCGCTGGAAGCCTGCAAAACTGCAACAAAGTAGCAAAGACGACTACTGCAACTCTGTAACGCTGATCCTGCCGCCTTCTCAACTGTTTTCCTGGTGGTGCATGCTGTGGGGGTAGTCTGCCTCCTCTCTGCACTAGAAGGTCCGAAGAAATCTCCCGTGGGTCGACGGAATCGTCCCCCTGCAACCGCAGGCACCAAAGAACTGCATCACTGGTCCCCTGGGTCTCCTCTCAGCACGACGAGCGAGGTCCCTTGAATCCAGCGACTCTGTCCAAGTGACTCGCAAAGTCCAGTGACTCTTCAGTCCAAGTTTGGTGGAGGTAAGTCCTTGCCTCCCCATGCCAGACTGCATTGCTGGGAACCGCGACTTTTGCAGCTACTCCGGCCTCCATGCACTTCCGGCGGAAATCCTTTGTGCACAGTCCAGCCTGGGTCCACGGCACTCTAACCTGCATTGCACGACCTCCTAAGTTGTCCTCCGGCGACGTGGGACTCCTTTGTGCGACTTCAGGTGAGCACCATTTCACGCATCCTCCTAGTGCCTGTTTCTGGCACTTCTGCGGGTGCTGCCTGCTGCTGAGAGGGCTCCTTGTCTTGCTCGACGCCCCCTCTGTCCCCAGACGCAATTGGCGACATCATGGTCCCTCATGAGCCACAGCAGCATCCAAAAACCCTTACCGCACGATTTGAAGCTAGCAAGGCTTGTTGGCGGTCTTTCTTCAGGAAAACACTTCTGCACGACTCTCCACAGCGTGGCGGATTCATCCTCCAAAGGGGAAGTCTCTAGCCCTTGTCGTTCCTGCAGGACATTCAGCTTCTACTGTCCAGTAGCAGCTTCTTTGCACCCACAGCTGGCATTTCCTGGACATCTGCCCATCTCCAACTTGCTTGTGACTTTTGGACTTGGTCCCCTTATTCCACAGGTACCCTCGACTGGAAATCCATCGTTGTTGCATTGCTGGTTTGTGTCTTTCCTGCAGAATTCCCCTATCACGACTTCTATGTCCTTTGGGGAACTTTAGTGCACTTTGCACTCACTTTTCAGGGTCTTGGGGTGGGCTATTTTTCTAACCCTTACTATTTTCTAGTAGTCCCAGCGACCCTCTACAAGGTCACATAGGTTTGGGGTCCATTCGTGGTTCGCATTCCACTTTTGGAGTATATGGTTTGTGTTGCCCCTATCCCTATGTGTCCCCATTGCATCCTATTGTAACTATACATTGTTTGCACTGTTTTCTAATACTATTACTGCATATTTTGGTATTGTGTACATATATCTTGTGTATATTTGCTATCCTCATACTGAGGGTACACTCTGAGATACTTTGGCATATTGTCATAAAAATAAAGTACCTTTATTTTTAGTATATCTGTGTATTGTGTTTTCTTATGATATTGTGCATATGACACTAGTGGTATTGTAGGAGCTTCACTCGTCTCCTAGTTCAGCCTAAGCTGCTCTGCTAAGCTACCATTATCTATCAGCCTATGCTGCTAGACACCCTATACACTAATAATGGATAACCGGGCCTGGTGCAAGGTGCAAGTACCCCTTGGTACTCACTACAAGCCAGTCCAGCCTCCTACATGAGGGCAATGAGGACACAGGAGGTGAAGACTCTCTCTCTGGCTCTCTCTTAGGTGTTTTTGTTTCATTGCTGAGTTGGGTGTGGTTTATGATTGATATAGGGGAGGGATGTACAGAGCCATCTGGGCTCTCCCATACTTTGTTACCTCTAGGCCAGGTAGGCTTTGGCCCAGAGTTTATAAAATAAAGGAGCCGGCAGCCCTCGTGGTCAGACGGCAAGCAGATGGGCATTGTGTGTGCTGTAATCTTTGACTGCTTGCTTTCGGGCCAGGCCTAGCACCACCACTAGGTCCACAGCGTGTCCTTACAACCCTCACCCCTGCCACAGCCCCACTCACCTCACAGCATCACTCCTGTCCCTAGCCCAACCCCAACACTAATTCCTTTAAAAAATCAGCAAATCCCCCCCAGCCCGTCCCTTAAAAAACAATAGCCCACTAACAACCCCCCACCCACCCAAATACCTTAATCTACCCCACACCCCAGCCCCACTTACTTCATCGCGTCCTCCGTGTCCTCTCCCAAACATAGCATGGCTGTTTCTGTGCCTTAACCATGCATATTCGTAGTTCAGCACATGCGTGGTTAAGGTACAGAAACAGCTATGCATTGTTTAGGCAAGCATGGTTACGCTTGCATGGGAAATGACCGCATTGTTTACAACACATGGTTGAGGACGTTTCCCTTCAGACACTGCCACCTCAATCATGTCTTGCACCTCAGACTGTGTAATGAGAAGCAGTAACCACAACAGCGAAGTCCCCCTTTCCACCTATGGGGCGTCATGCTGGAATCAGGCACTCCTCATCTTAGGAAGATGCTTTCTTTAGCTGCTCTCTTCCCAGACATCTTGAGGCAGACTGAAGAGAGAAAAACTTGTCCCTTAAAAAGAGACAGAGTATCAGGCGCCTGAACCCATTCACCCAATTGCAAGCCATGTAAACTCACCATATCAAACTGGCCCAACTGAAACTGCAGAAATACTTCAAAAACTTCATCCAACAGGTCCTTACAGCCTTTCCCAGTGTGCACAGGACACCTCTGTTCTCCCCAAAAGCTTGCTGCAGCAAACGCACACCAGCCGCATGCGATATGTTCTCCAGTCGCGGCTCGTGACAACGAGAAGGGGCGGGGCGGCGCGCACGGGGGAGGGTGTAAATAAAAATGAAATTTGAAAGAAATACACTTACCGCCTCTGCTGCGCACCTCTCCTCTATCCCTCACTGCTGTTGCAGGCACAGGCTCCCAGTCTGTCCTGCGGCCAATCCTGACCCTGCTCAAAGAAGCATCAGGATTGGCTTGGAGCACCCAGCCAGGGAGCTCGCAGGCAGACTGGGAGCCTGTGTAGGCTCTCTCAAGCCCGATAACTGTGTTGCCCGGCCTGAGAGAGCCTACTGCGCATGTGGTTTGGTTGACACGAGACGACGGGCCAAACATACATGCGCAGTGAGGGGGAATGATGAGCACCCCCGTCGCTGCTCCTCACTCCTGTGGCCCGCCCCTTTAAAAGAAAAGGATAATAAACAGAGTTTATTATCCTTTTCTTTTAAACATTTTGCAGCTGCTGCTGCTGGTGGTGGGGCTATGCTCCTCCATCCTAATGGAGGAGCTGCCCCTGCACTGTTCTCCAACCGTAAGTCACTGCCCCAGCCACACAGGACCAGACCGAGTCCGTTGGCGTGCCTTCTGCAGAAACGTCACCTACTGCCTAGCTTCAGGCATACGGCCTATTCTAATTTAAAGAGCATTGAAATCCAAATAGTAGGTCACAGCCCAGCACGTTGGATAACGAGGCAGGTCCCGCTGCTATTGACTGTACAAGCATCCATCCACTGAGAGAGAAAGCAAGACGGGGAATGGCAGGGAGAGCAACCTTTATTGTGTGAATTTTTGTGGAACTGGTGTCTGGTGGAGGCAGGGAGGCCTCATTCATGAGTAATTCAAGCAATGGAGGAACGTCAGGGTAATAAGGAGTTAAGGGCAAACCTGGTAAGGATAGCAGTAGCTCACAGCAGCCACTGCTTTCATGTGAAGTGTTGGAGTGTGTCTTTTAAAAGCAATATTAACATGAAAAGCTTGCAATATATTGTGCGATGAAGCTGCCTAGAAAATGTGGTAACAGAAAAAAATGCACATGTTTGAAATGTGCCTACGGATAGTAACTACCAATGTATACGAAGACTAATGAAAGCTGTTAATTCTGACTTAATTATGTACTAATGTTTTGAATTTGTATTAGCATATCATAATTAGAGTTGTGTATTAAGAGTTTGCTTATTAAATTTGAAGGCCTTAGCTTAGCGAGGGTCTGGGGCTAGCTGCCTGGCTTCATATTAAACTGTATTTGTAACGTGTAATGTGCTGTTTTCCTGAAGGACACAAAGCTGTACTTTTCCAGAAGTTATGTGTGTGTAGCTGTAGTAAATTCTTTCTCATGAGAACCGACTTGTTCAAGGAGACGTTCTTGCTGAATGCAACAGTGTAATTCGTGACAGGTGCAAGGTTAGCTGTAGTAGGAGAAAACAATGGAGGCACTGACTGGAGCGCAAAGTGTAACTTTTATTACCTGACATTCCAACCGATGAAGATGTCAATAACATGGACCAATCCGCGATATGAGAACTGTGGTTTGTGGAAAATTCTGGCAAGATGCGTGGAAAATTATTTGACAGAGATAACAATGCACCAATTATTATCCAATGAGGAGTTAAGGGCCAATTAGACAGTTTTGATTTAACGGAGTGACCCAAGGAGAAACGGAGCTTAGAGGAGAGACTTCACTCACTCACGGAGACTTTTCACTCTTTTGCTTTGTCCTGATACTTTAAACCATCCTCTACCGATTTGTACCTGATACTTACTTCTCTTCCATATGAGAGAAGATCCTATTCCTTAGCTATGCTATATCGAGATTTTTCCCCGTCCTATCTCTGCTAAGGGTGAATCGACTGATGTCCTGAGGATGAAGACTGGCGCTGTTTGCTGATCCGTTGGATTGGTTAGTTAAGGTGTTCACAAATATCCTATGCAATTAGACAAATGACTGAGCACTTGCTTTGTTGAATCCTGTATTACTGAGATTTTGCTAAGTGGCTTCATATTAATGATGTGCCTAAATACTGAATGAATATTCTCTATGGATTTATTGATTGCGATCTAATTGCTAATTAGTTGAGTTCCTAATGAAATTTGAATTGCTAATGAGATTAACAGAAATGACATTAGATTGTAACCTATAGGGAAATAAATATCCTAACACTTAACTAAATTGGTGTAGTTATTCATGACTAAAAGGTCATGGTGTGTTCAACTTATTGATTCTTATTAAATGTTATTGATTAGCTTGTTGATTAATTATTGTGAATATTGATTGGGTTATTGATCCTTGAACGTTTTCCAAAGGTTCATCGACCTAAACGCATCTCCTTGTAAATTTACTTATTAAGGCTCTGACCCGCTAACAGTTTTTGGTAGCAGTGCGGATGGTTTGGCCTTTTGGGGCCTCAGTACGAGGTACTACGATTTGAGAGAGTTGACGGTTCAAAAGGTCTGGTAGAAATTGATGGGTGTGTTTTGGAAGGAAGCAAGGTGTATCGGAAAAATTGGGTTGGAAAAAAATTATTCTTTTTCAGTGATGCAAATAGGAGAGCTGATGTGCCCCTAAGTCCCAAATGACTTTCTCAGAATCTCGGAGCTTGCTGAAGGAAGTTTGAGTATGTTCTCAACATTCTAGTGATAGTGTGAATGAAGTAGGTTTTGCGCTTGCACAGCTTATGCATACCGCAGGTGAACTGTGAAGTTTGTGAGGGTTTAGGCCAGATGACGATGTTTTAGTTGGAGTGTGCGTACTCTGAAGTATGAGAGTAGGGAATTCGGTGAACTTCATGTGAGTGTGGCGCTTTGTGCTCAAAAATTGCCCACATGGTTATTGATGATGTACGGACCCTGTGTGGTCTAAGACTCCGGAGTATATTGATAAGTGTATGAGACACTTGATTTATGTTGTAATTTGCATGGTTTAATAGGTCAATGGTGAAAACGACGAGTTGAGTTTGAGTCAAAGTGAGTGAATGAAAACTTCAATGGAGATTTGGTGAGTTCTAAAGTGCACTAGAACAATAATCCATTGACAAGTCCAGAGTAAAATTTTCAGGTAAAATTTTGCTTGCGAGTGCAGGATCTGAGAGGGTAGCGGCCGAGGCTAAGCGAAATCTCTGTAGAGTTCTGAAGCAATTGTTTTACCCTTTCCTGTAGTAAACCAGCAAATTTGAGTTTGTTTTTGGTTGGTGCTCACATTATATTACATTAGTTTGGTGTGAATTTGAGAGTGGGAGGACAAGCCGCAAGACTTTGTCAGTGTGTGTGAGTGTGAAGTCGTTGAAGCCGCGCTGGGATAGGTTGGTTAGTGAGAAGGGTCGCGCACGGATTGGGAGCCGTCCGTGAGAGGCAATTGGTTGAGAAGGTAGGCGAAGAGAATTCTGGGAATTAAAGTCACTTCCTGATTCGATTGGGAACAAAATAAAAGAAGAAAAAATGAAATTTTTCAAGGCTTTAAAGAGCGCTTTGAGGGGAGACGTATATATTATCGTGAGCGTAGGGGAGGTTACACTGCCGGAGGATACACCAGCTTATGCTGTGATGGAGGAAAAGGGTGTTGAGCCATGTCTTTGGCTAAAGCAATAGTGCAAAGGTACAGAGAAGGAAGGGTGTTTGGCGTTTCCGGAGCACGGAACGTTCAATTTGAGGATTTTGGAAAATTTGCGGAGGGTGCTAAATGAGCTAAAGCCACCTCTGAGGCCAGTACCAGTTCGAAGCGTTAGCAATTTGGGAACTGATGGCAATACAGCAACAGAAATTTGAGAGGAGAATGAGGAAAGCAGAAAAGGCACTGGCGGAGGTGGGATAGTGCACAGAGAGTTTGGAGGAGAGAGACAATAGATGGAGTCAGGCTGTTTCCAGCAATAGCCCACGACGGTGAGGACAAAAGGGGGAAAGCCACTTGTAAGTCTGACAGAGTCCTCCCAAAAACAAGGAGGCTAGGAAGCCCTGGTCAGAGGTAGATGACTCAGACGATGATGAGTTCATTAATCACCGACCACCGCCATATGTGATAGATGACAATAGACGATGTGAGAAGGTAGCCTCTTTCTAGCCTTGTTACCCCCACTTTTGGCCTGTTTGTGAGTGTATGTCAGGGTGTTTGTCACTGTTTTCACTGTCTCACTGGGATCCTGATAGCCAGGCCTCAGTGCTCATAGTGAAAACACCATGTTTTCAGTATGGTTGTTATGTGTCACTGGGATCCTGCTAGTCAGGACCCCAGTGCTCATAGGTTTGTGGCCTATATGTATGTGTCACTGGGACCCTGTCACACAGGGCCCCAGTGCTCATAGGTGTGCATGTATATGTTCCCTGGGTGGTGCCTAACTGTCTCACTGAGGCTCTGTTAACCAGAACCTCAGTGGTTATGCTCTCTCATTACTTTCAAATTGGCACTAACAGGCTAGTGACCAATTTTACCAATTTACATTGGCTTACTGGAACACCCTTATAATTCCCTAGTATATGGTACTGAGGTACCCAGGGTATTGGGGTTCCAGGAGATCCCTATGGGCTGCAGCATTTCTTTTGCCACCCATAGGGAGCTCTGACAATTCTTACACAGGCCTGCCACAGCAGCCTGAGTGAAATAACGTCCACGTTATTTCACAGACATTTTTCACTGCACTTAAGTAACTTATAAGTCACCTATATGTCTAACCTTTACCTGGTAAAGGTTAGGTGCAAAGTTACTTAGTGTGAGGGCACCCTGGCACTAGCCAAGGTGCCCCCACATTGTTCAGAGCCAATTCACTGAACTTTGTGAGTGCGGGGACACCATTACACGCGTGCACTACATATAGGTCACTACCTATATGTAGCTTCACCATGGTAACTCCGAATATGGCCATGTAACATGTCTATGATCATGGAATTGCCCCCTCTATGCCATCCTGGCATTGTTGGTACAATTCCATGATCCCAGTGGTCTGTAGCACAGACCCTGGTACTGCCAGACTGCCCTTCCTGGGGTTTCTCTGCAGCTGCTGCTGCTGCCAACCCCTCAGACAGGCAGCTGCCCTCCTGGGGTCCAGCCAGGCCTGGCCCAGGATGGCAGAACAAAGAACTTCCTCTGAGAGAGGGTGTGACACCCTCTCCCTTTGGAAAATGGTGTGAAGGCAGGGGAGGAGTAGCCTCCCCCAGCCTCTGGAAATGCTTTGTTGGGCACAGATGTGCCCAATTCTGCAGAAGCCAGTCTACACCGGTTCAGGGACCCCTTAGCCCCTGCTCTGGCGCGAAACTGGACAAAGGAAAGGGGAGGGACCACTCCCCTGACCTGCACCTCCCCTGGGAGGTGTCCAGAGCTCCTCCAATGTGCTCCAGACCTCTGCCATCTTGGAAACAGAGGTGCTGCTGGCACACTGGACTGCTCTGAGTGGCCAGTGCCACCAGGTGACGTCAGAGACTCCTTGTGATAGGCTCCTTCAGGTGTTAGTAGCCTTTCCTCTCTCCTAGGTAGCCAAACCCTCTTTTCTGGCTATTTAGGGTCTCTGTCTCTGGGGAAACTTTAGATAACGAATGCATGAGCTCAGCCGAGTTCCTCTGCATCTCCCTCTTCACCTTCTGATAAGGAATCGACCGCTGACCGCGCTGGAAGCCTGCAAACCTGCAACATAGTAGCAAAGACGACTACTGCAACTCTGTAACGCTGATCCTGCCGCCTTCTCGACTGTTTTCCTGCTTGTGCATGATGTGGGGGTAGTCTGCCTCCTCTCTGCACCAGAAGCTCCGAAGAAATCTCCCGTGGGTCGACGGAATCTTCCCCCTGCAACCGCAGGCACCAAAAAGCTGCATTACCGGTCCCTTGGGTCTCCTCTCAGCACGACGAGCGAGGTCCCTCGAATCCAGCGACACCGTCCAAGTGACCCCCACAGTCCAGTGACTCTTCAGCCCAAGTTTGGTGGAGGTAAGTCCTTGCCTCACCTCGCTGGGCTGCATTGCTGGGAACCGCGACTTTGCAAGCTACTCCGGCCCCTGTGCACTTCCGGCGGAAATCCTTCGTGCACAGCCAAGCCTGGGTCCACGGCACTCTAACCTGCATTGCACGACTTTCTAAGTTGGTCTCCGGCGACGTGGGACTCCTTTGTGCAACTTCGGCGAGCACCGTTTCACGCATCCTCGTAGTGCCTGTTTCTGGCACTTCTCCGGGAGCTACCTGCTTCAGTGAGGGCTCTTTGTCTTGCTCGACGTCCCCTCTCTCTGCAGGTCCAATTTGCGACCTTCTGGTCCCTCCTGGGCCCCAGCAGCGTCCAAAAACGCCAAACGCACGATTTGCGTGTAGCAAGGCTTGTTGGCGTCCATCTGGCGGGAAAACACTTCTGCACGACTCTCCAAGGCGTGGGGGATCCATCCTCCAAAGGGGAAGTCTCTAGCCCTTGTCGTTCCTGCAGTATTCACAGTTCTTCAGCCTAGTAAGAGCTTCTTTGCACCAACCGCTGGCATTTCTTGGGCATCTGCCCATCTCCGAGCTGCTTGTGACTTTTGGACTTGGTCCCCTTGTTCCACAGGTACCCTCAGTCAGGAATCCATCGTTGTTGCATTGCTGATTTGTGTTTTCCTTGCATTCTCCCTCTAACACGACTATTTTGTCCTTAGGGGAACTTTAGTGCACTTTGCACTCACTTTTCAGGGTCTTGGGGAGGGTTATTTTTCTAACTCTCACTATTTTCTAATAGTCCCAGCGACCCTCTACAAGGTCACATAGGTTTGGGGTCCATTCGTGGTTCGCATTCCACTTCTGGAGTATATGGTTTGTGTTGCCCCTATCCCTATGTTTCCCCATTGCATCCTATTGTAACTATACATTGTTTGCACTGTTTTCTAAGACTATACTGCATATTTTTGCTATTGTGTATATATATCTTGTGTATATTTCCTATCCTCTCACTGAGGGTACACTCTAAGATACTTTGGCATATTGTCATAAAAATAAAGTACCTTTATTTTTAGTATAACTGTGTATTGTGTTTTCTTATGATATTGTGCATATGACACTAAGTGGTACTGTAGTAGCTTCACACGTCTCCTAGTTCAGCCTAAGCTGCTCTGCTAAGCTACCATTATCTATCAGCCTAAGCTGCTAGACACCCTATACACTAATAAGGGATAACTGGGCCTGGTGCAAGGTGCAAGTACCCCTTGGTACTCACTTCAAGCCAGTCCTGCCTCCTACATTGGTTGTGCAGCGGTGGGATAAGTGCTTTGAGACTACTTACCACTCTTGTCATTGTACTTTTCATAAGAGAAAAATATACAAAACAAGGTCAGTGTATATACACATAGCCAAAAAGTTTTGCATTTCCTCTTTTCACTCTTTTCTAAGTGCTGAAAAGTACTTCTAAACTTTCAAAAAGTTCTTAAAAGTTTAAAAAGTTTTTTCTGTCTTTCCAAAAAGTTCTGAAAACTTTTTTCTCTTTGTCTATCACTTTAACTCTCTCTAAAAAATGTCTGGCACAGGCCAAAAAGTTGAACTGTCCAAACTTGCATATGATCACCTTAGCTGGAAAGGAGCAAGGAGTCTCTGCATAGAGAGAGGTTTGAGTGTAGGGAAGAATCCTTCCTTAGAACTGTTAATTAACATGCTTAGAGTACAGGATAAGGCCATAAGTGCCCAATCTGTTGAAAAAGTAGCTAATGGTTCTCAATCTGATCCAGGGACTCCCCCAGGAAAAGGTTCAGGAAAGAAACTTCTCAGCCTGCCCATTACTAGACAGTCTAGCATAGTTGGTACAGAGGTTGAATCACACCATACTGATGGTGTGCTCTCACATTATACTGGTAGCCAAGCTGTTAGGGTGCCCTCTGTAAGGGACAGGTCTCCTTCGGTTCATTCCCATCATACCTCTGTATCTAGAAATGTCCCTCCCACCCACCCTGATGACAGATTGTTAGAAAGGGAGCTCAATAGATTGAGAGTGGAACAAACCAGACTGAAGCTCAAGAAGCAACAGCTGGATTTGGATAGACAGTCTTTAGAAATAGAGAGGGAAAGACAGAAGTTGGGTTTAGATACCCATGGTGGCAGCAGCAGTATTCCCCATAGTCATCCTGCAAAAGAGCATGATTCCAGGAATCTGCACAAGATAGTTCCCCCTTATAAGGAGGGGGATGACATTAACAAGTGGTTTGCTGCACTTGAGAGGGCCTGTGCTGTACAGGATGTCCCTCAAAAGCAGTGGGCTGCTATCCTATGGCTATCATTTAGTGGAAAGGGTAGGGATAGACTCCTTACTGTGAAAGAAAGTGATGCCAATAATTTTACAGTTCTTAAGAATGCACTCCTGGATGGTTATGGCTTAACCACTGAACAGTACAGGATAAAGTTCAGAGAGACCAAAAAGGAGTCTTCACAAGACTGGGTTGATTTCATTGACCATTCAGTGAAGGCCTTGGAGGGGTGGTTACATGGCAGTAAAGTTACTGATTATGAAAGCCTGTATAACACAATCCTGAGAGAGCATATACTTAATAATTGTGTGTCTGATTTGTTGCACCAGTACCTGGTAGACTCTGATCTGACCTCTCCCCAAGAATTGGAAAGAAGGCAGACAAATGGGTCAGAACAAGGGTGAACAGAAAAGTTCATACAGGGGGTGACAAAGATGGCAATAAGAAGAAAGATGGTGAAAAATCTCAAGATAAGCATGGGGATAAGGGTAAAACCAAAGATCCCACTTCAAATCTTAAACACTCTTCAGAGGGTGGGGATAAAACAAATTCTTCCTCTTCTTCCCAACCTGCACACATTAAAAAGCCTTGGTGCTTTGTGTGTAAAAACAGAGGCCATAGGCCAGGGGATAAGTCCTGTCCAGGTAAACCCCCTGAGCCTACCACCACTAATACATCAAGCTCTAGTGCCCCTAGCAGTAGTGGTACTAGTGGTGGGACTGCTGGCAACAGTCAAGCAAAGGGTGTAGTTGGGTTCACTTATGGGTCCATAGTGGAAACTGATGTCATCAGTCCCAAGACAGTTTCTGTCACACCTAGTGGCATTGGCCTTGCCACACTGGCTGCTTGTCCCCTTACAATGGATAAGTACAGGCAGACAGTTTCAATAAATGGTGTTGAGGCCTTGGCCTACAGGGACACAGGTGCCAGTTTCACTTTGGTGACTGAAAACCTAGTGCCTCCTGAACAACACATCATTGGACAACAGTATAAGATTATTGATGTCCATAACTCCACTAAGTTTCTTCCCTTAGCTATAATTCAGTTTAGTTGGGGTGGAGTTACTGGCCCTAAGCAGGTGGTGGTATCACCTAGCTTACCTGTAGACTGTCTCTTAGGTAATGACCTAGAGGCCTCAGGTTGGGCTGATGTAGAGTTTTATGCCCATGCAGCCATGCTGGGCATCCCTGAGGAATTGTTCCCTCTCATTTCAAGTGAAATGAAAAAGCAAAGGAGAGAAGGCCTGAAAACTCAGGATCCCTCTCCATCAACAGGTAAAAAGGGTATCACAGTATCCCCTAACCACCCTGCCATTCAGGATAGCATTCCTGTGGTGGGAGAAACCTCTCCTGGGGTGGCACCTGTTCCAAGGGAATCATCAGCTGGCAAAGCTGGACTCCCTGAGGTGGAAGTACCTCTCTGTGGGATAACTAACATTGGTGAGAAAAACAGCACCATTTTAGTTAGCATGGAGCATCCCTCCAACCCTCCCAGAGAAACTTTAGTGCAGAAACCCTGCACTACCTCACAACACTTAGGATAGCATCCCTGCCCTAGTGTGGAGCTCATAGGACAGCATCCCTGCCCTGCTCCAACTCAAGAGAAACAGCATCCCTGTTCTCTCTTCCAGCCAGATGGACAAAGTTTTTGCCCAGCTATGGCTTTTCTGAGACAGCATCCCTGTCTGGCATTTCCATCACTACAAATAGGTTCAGTGGACAATTCCCACTGCTCTAAACTAAAACGTACTGATAGAAACTCTGAAAATACATCTTCACATTGTTGCTTAGCTAAAAAACTTCAAACAGGGTGGTTTACATCCCCACAGGGAAGTAACCATATAGTGGATGATAAAGGGAGTAACCAGTCTATTGCAGAGCTACTCTCTACTTATCACCACTTAGACAATAATGTCTCAACTGGCCAAGGTTAGCCTTATTGTCCTTCGTTTGGGGGGGGGTTGTGTGAGAAGGTAGCCTCTTTCTAGCCTTGTTACCCCCACTTTTGGCCTGTTTGTGAGTGTATGTCAGGGTGTTTGTCACTGTTTTCACTGTCTCACTGGGATCCTGATAGCCAGGCCTCAGTGCTCATAGTGAAAACACCATGTTTTCAGTATGGTTGTTATGTGTCACTGGGATCCTGCTAGTCAGGACCCCAGTGCTCATAGGTTTGTGGCCTATATGTATGTGTCACTGGGACCCTGTCACACAGGGCCCCAGTGCTCATAGGTGTGCATGTATATGTTCCCTGTGTGGTGCCTAACTGTCTCACTGAGGCTCTGTTAACCAGAACCTCAGTGGTTATGCTCTCTCATTACTTTCAAATTGTCACTAACAGGCTAGTGACCAATTTTACCAATTTACATTGGCTTACTGGAACACCCTTATAATTCCCTAGTATATGGTACTGAGGTACCCAGGGTATTGGGGTTCCAGGAGATCCCTATGGGCTGCAGCATTTCTTTTGCCACCCATAGGGAGCTCTGACAATTCTTACACAGGCCTGCCACAGCAGCCTGAGTGAAATAACGTCCACGTTATTTCACAGCCATTTTTCACTGCACTTAAGTAACTTATAAGTCACCTATATGTCTAACCTTTACCTGGTAAAGGTTAGGTGCAAAGTTACTTAGTGTGAGGGCACCCTGGCACTAGCCAAGGTGCCCCCACATTGTTCAGAGCCAATTCACTGAACTTTGTGAGTGCGGGGACACCATTACACGCGTGCACTACATATAAGTCACTACCTATATGTAGCTTCATCATGGTAACTCCGAATATGGCCATGTAACATGTCTATGATCATGGAATTGCCCCCTCTATGCCATCCTGGCATTGTTGGTACAATTCCATGATCCCAGTGGTCTGTAGCACAGACCCTGGTACTGCCAGACTGCCCTTCCTGGGGTTTCTCTGCAGCTGCTGCTGCTGCCAACCCCTCAGACAGGCAGCTGCCCTCCTGGGGTCCAGCCAGGCCTGGCCCAGGATGGCAGAACAAAGAACTTCCTCTGAGAGAGGGTGTTACACCCTCTCCCTTTGGAAAATGGTGTGAAGGCAGGGGAGGAGTAGCCTCCCCCAGCCTCTGGAAATGCTTTGTTGGGCACAGATGTGCCCAATTCTGCAGAAGCCAGTCTACACCGGTTCAGGGACCCCTTAGCCCCTGCTCTGGCGCGAAACTGGACAAAGGAAAGGGGAGTGACCACTCCCCTGACCTGCACCTCCCCTGGGAGGTGTCCAGAGCTCCTCCAGTGTGCTCCAGACCTCTGCCATCTTGGAAACAGAGGTGCTGCTGGCACACTGGACTGCTCTGAGTGGCCAGTGCCACCAGGTGACGTCAGAGACTCCTTGTGATAGGCTCCTTCAGGTGTTAGTAGCCTTTCCTCTCTCCTAGGTAGCCAAACCCTCTTTTCTGGCTATTTAGGGTCTCTGTCTCTGGGGAAACTTTAGATAACGAATGCATGAGCTCAGCCGAGTTCCTCTGCATCTCCCTCTTCACCTTCTGATAAGGAATCGACCGCTGACCGCGCTGGAAGCCTGCAAACCTGCAACATAGTAGCAAAGACGACTACTGCAACTCTGTAACGCTGATCCTGCCGCCTTCTCGACTGTTTTCCTGCTTGTGCATGCTGTGGGGGTAGTCTGCCTCCTCTCTGCACCAGAAGCTCCGAAGAAATCTCCCGTGGGTCGACGGAATCTTCCCCCTGCAACCGCAGGCACCAAAAAGCTGCATTATCGGTCACTTGGGTCTCCTCTCAGCACGACGAGCGAGGTCCCTCGAATCCAGCGACACCGTCCAAGTGACCCCCACAGTCCAGTGACTCTTCAGCCCAAGTTTGGTGGAGGTAAGTCCTTGCCTCACCTCGCTGGGCTGAATTGCTGGGAACCGCGACTTTGCAAGCTACTCCGGCCCCTGTGCACTTCCGGCGGAAATCCTTCGTGCACAGCCAAGCCTGGGTCCACGGCACTCTAACCTGCATTGCACGACTTTCTAAGTTGGTCTCCGGCGACGTGGGACTCCTTTGTGCAACTTCGGCGAGCACCGTTTCACGCATCCTCGTAGTGCCTGTTTCTGGCACTTCTCCGGGAGCTACCTGCTTCAGTGAGGGCTCTTTGTCTTGCTCGACGTCCCCTCTCTCTGCAGGTCCAATTTGCGACCTTCTGGTCCCTCCTGGGCCCCAGCAGCGTCCAAAAACGCCAAACGCACGATTTGCGTGTAGCAAGGCTTGTTGGCATCCATCCGGCGGGAAAACACTTCTGCTCGACTCTCCAAGGCGTGGGGGATCCATCCTCCAAAGGGGAAGTCTCTAGCCCTTGTCGTTCCTGCAGTATTGACAGTTCTTCAGCCTAGTAAGAGCTTCTTTGCACCAACCGCTGGCATTTCTTGGGCATCTGCCCATCTCCGAGCTGCTTGTGACTTTTGGACTTGGTCCCCTTGTTCCACAGGTACCCTCAGTCAGGAATCCATCGTTGTTGCATTGCTGATTTGTGTTTTCCTTGCATTCTCCCTCTAACACGACTATTTTGTCCTTAGGGGAACTTTAGTGCACTTTGCACTCACTTTTCAGGGTCTTGGGGAGGGTTATTTTTCTAACTCTCACTATTTTCTAATAGTCCCAGCGACCCTCTACAAGGTCACATAGGTTTGGGGTCCATTCGTGGTTCGCATTCCACTTCTGGAGTATATGGTTTGTGTTGCCCCTATCCCTATGTTTCCCCATTGCATCCTATTGTAACTATACATTGTTTGCACTGTTTTCTAAGACTATACTGCATATTTTTGCTATTGTGTATATATATCTTGTGTATATTTCCTATCCTCTCACTGAGGGTACACTCTAAGATACTTTGGCATATTGTCATAAAAATAAAGTACCTTTATTTTTAGTATAACTGTGTATTGTGTTTTCTTATGATATTGTGCATATGACACTAAGTGGTACTGTAGTAGCTTCACACGTCTCCTAGTTCAGCCTAAGCTGCTCTGCTAAGCTACCATTATCTATCAGCCTAAGCTGCTAGACACCCTATACACTAATAAGGGATAACTGGGCCTGGTGCAAGGTGCAAGTACCCCTTGGTACTCACTACAAGCCAGTCCAGCCTCCTACAACGGAGTACTAGCACATGTCCTACAGGTTCGACCCAAAAGAAGGTGACAACGAATCCGATGCAGGTTAGTCCTGCCTCGACACCAGTTCCGGTGCAGAGTAGTTTTAGCGTGTCCACTGCCCATGGTATGCAATCTCAGCTGCAACCACCACAGATTCAGAGACTTTACCCTGACGTTCCAATCTTAGAGACTACAACGAATCGGATGGTGCCAACAGAGAAAGTATATGGAGGACCAAAGTTAATTCAGACTGATCCCACTCCACCTTTACTGCCACAGGTACAGCAGCAAATGATTCCGAATTATACTTCGGTCACGGGACCGCAGTCAAACATGGCACCAGTGATGAACCAGAATATGGGAGTTAATCCCCCACAGGGTTTGGGGAACAGACAGATGCCAGACGCCATATCTTTGCTTATTTCAGTTGGTCCACCAGTACCATTGTATGCGCAGGCAAAGCCTAGTCTATACGATCAAGGGGTAATGACACAAGATATGACAAGAGGAGTGTTCGTAGGAAGCTCCCAAGGAATGACTCCAGTGGAACCGACATTTGAAGGATCTAGATCCCTGTTATACTTCAGTCCGATTGGGGCTCCTCCAGAGGCCATGAGACAGACAGGTCTGAGACTGTTAACTCTGCAGATCTCGAGTGTGAATATACCGCAGACACCTTTAACGCAGGTTGGGAATATATCATTATAAGGTTTAACAGCACAACAGCTGACCGACTGGTTAGACAAGCTTAATACTCCACAGACTGCTCCTGTAGCTGCAGGGAGAGCGGAGGGAGAACACCACCTGAATTTTGTGAGGTTGGGCATGGAAGCCAATGAACTTATTGAAGTGAGCATGTATGTGAACAGGTTAGAGTCATACACGGAAGCAAAATTGAGATACGTGTGTCCAAAGATAACTAGAGAAGTGAGCAGGGTGCACCAGAGGTTGGCAAACTTGGCAGATAAATATGGCATAGATTTAGAAAATACCAAACATCTGAAGAGTTGTTACAGGTTAGATTTTGAGCCTAGGGACTTCGAACACATGAGGTCTACTGGGATGAAGGTACACCTCAAAGAGATACTGCAGAGTGCACAAGTTTGGGGAGCCTTAGAGAAGTGGGAAGGCAGATGGGCGAAGAAAAGAGACAAGAGGAAGAGTGACTGCTTGGAGCAGTCCACAAAAACCTTACCGGATACTGGTACGGTAAAGATGTTACCAATGAGAGATACTGCCAGAGGGGTTCTTGTCCATGTGCCGTGGACTAGAGGTGATATTCTGTCATTTACGAATGACTTTCCCAGGCTGAGGGAGAAGCCAATAGAGTGGTATCAGCAGACGGACAGGTTTGTGAAGCTTGCAAAATGTCTTTTTTGAAGACCTGAATACTCTCTTTGAGATCATAGTTCCAGCTGATTTGTGGCTTGAGTGCAAAAGGGGCGTGGATTGGCTGACCGAGAAACCGGCAAGGGACAGAATCACAGGAGCAGCGTCTCCTGAGGTGATGAAGTATCACTATAAGGTGATTGAGTTTCTGAAATCGAGAGTTTCGCCGAAGAATATTGATTGGCAAAAGATTGATTGGACAGCTCAGGAAGCCAAGGAGTCACTACATGCCTATTATGAGAGGTTGTTGAAGGTGTTCAAGCACTACAGTGGTACAGAGGTTGTTGAGGCGAAGGACATGAATCACCTTGTGTTTAAATTTGTTGAAGGGTTGGGACCCGAGATTAGCCAGATTATTAAGAGTCACTTGATTTGCTGGCAAGCAAAGCCGATTGATTAGGTGTTGCAGTATGCGAAGTACTGTAGTGACGAGATTGAGTTAAAGCAGAGAAAGTTGAAAGAGAAAGCAATGGTGATGCAAATTAAGGCAGCACAATCAGGGATGCAGGGAGGTAGTCTACAACAGATGCTGCAACAGCCACAAGGAAACAGGATGTTTCAGGCGCAAGTGAGAGGTAGAGGTTTGTGAAACGAAGTCCAGATTTGAACACTGTAGTAGTTCAAAACGATATACAGGGAATGAAGAAGATATTACCTTATCATGCTTGCGGGGTCATTGGACATTGGAAGCGGGAGTGCCCGATGATGGTGCAGGATGGTGTTGTTCAACAAAGCAATGATGTCAGTTCATTTAAAAAAGTGAAAGGACCAAGGCTGAGAGGCCCGAATCTGAATTTTCAGAGTAATGCAAATCAAATGCAGGGTTTCCAATCTATGCAGCAGTTGCAGATGCCGCGTATACATCCGATACAGTTACAACAAGTGCAACAGCAGGTTCCCATGGTACCTAGACAGCAAATGCAAGTGCCTTTAGCGCCAATGGAACAGAAACAGGTGATGCTTCCTCAACAGGTCACAGGTCAAAGGATGAGTCAAAATAACGCAGAGCAACAGTACCCATTGCGTGGTGAGAATGGAATAAATGATGAATGGTCGGATGAGATTTCAGACAGTGAGGAGTGTAGGCTTGCAGCATCCTTAGCGGTAGATCAGAAAGGGCCCTATGTTCAGGGGAAGGTAATGGGTCACAAGGTTTCATTCTTGGTTGACACAGTAGCTACGCACTCTACAGTTAGAAGTGCAGGGGTTCCGAAACGTTCGGGACATACAGTTAAGGTAGTGGGAGTAGCAAAGCAACTCCTGACTAACCAACCCGATCACAGATCCGGTTCAGGTTGAGCTTGGCACTTTCCAGGGATTGCACAGATTTGTGGTCTGCGATTCAAGTCCTGTGTCCTTACTGGGAAGAGACTTACTGTGCAAGACAAGGTGTTCAATCACCTGTTCCAATGAGGGAATTGAGGTCCAGACAAACAGTGAAGGAGAAGGAGAGGAACAGGTTTCAGAGCCTGAAACTGCGACCACAGACGAGGAATATCCTCTGATCAACTTCTTCCCGATGTTCACAGTGGCTGATCTCCCGGCAGACTTGCAGGGAACAGTCCAAGAGAAGGTGTGGGAATTGACAGGGAAAGAAGTAGGACTGATAAAAGGAGTAGAACCAGTTAAAGTCAGTGTGAAGCCAAATGCTGCGTTCCCCCAGATACCGCAGTATCATATGGCGCAAGATGTCCTTGTAGGAAGTTGGCTCGGTATATACTATTTCAAAGTAAGAAATAGTGTGCACAGAGTCCAAGGGTTCCCCTTATAGGTAAGATAGTGGCAAAAAGAGATAATTCTAATGCTCTACTTTGTGGTAATGTGGTCGAGCAATAGGCTTATAAGAGGGTAGCATTTGTTGTACACACACAGGCAATAAATGAGGAACACACTTAAAAACGTACTCCAGACCAATAGGTTTTTCTATAGAAACATTTCTTTTCTTAGTTTATTTTAAGAACCACAGGTTCAAGATTTACAAGTAGTACTTCAAATGAAAGGTATTTCACTCAGGTATTCTAGGAACTTTGAATAATCACAATATCATGTACAGTTTTGACAAAAAATGCAATAAGCTATTTTAAAAGTGGACACAGTGCAATAATCAACAGTTCCTGGGGGAGGTAAGTAAATGTTAAGTTCACAGGTAAGTAAAACACTTACAGGGTTCAAAGTTGGGTCCAAGGTAGTCCACCGTTGGGGGTTCAAGGCAACCCCAAAGCTACCACACCAGCAGTTCCGGGCCAGTCAGGTACAGAGGTCAAAGAGGTGCCCAAAACATATAGACTTCAATGGAGACAGGGGTGCCCCGGTTCCAGTCTGCCAGCAGGTAAGTACCTGCGTCCTCGGAGGGCAGACCTGGGGGGTTTTGTAGGGCACCGGGGGGGGACATAAGCAGGCACAGAAAGTACACCCTCAGCGGCACAGGGGGGTCCGGGTGCAGAGTGCAAACAGGCGTCGGGTTTTGTATTGAAAGAAATGGGGAGACCTGGGGGTCTCTTCAACGATGCAGGCAGGCACAGGGGGGGGGCTTCTCAGGGTAGCCACCACCTGGGCTAGGCAGAGGGTCGCATGGGGGTCGCTCCTGCACTGGAGTTCGGTTCCTTCAGGTCCTGGGGCTGCGGGTGCAGTGTTGGTTCAAGGCGTCGGGTCCCTTGTTACAGGCAGTTGAAGTCAGGGGGAGCCTCTGGATTTCCTCTGCAGGCATCGGTGTGGGGGCCCAGGGGGGTCGTCTCTTGTTACTCACGGGCTCACATTCGCCGGGGAGTCCTCCCTGAGGTGTTGGTTTTCCACAGATCGAGCCGGGGGCGTCAGGTGCAGAGTGGAAAGTCTCACGCTTCTGGCGTGAAACGTGAAGTCTTTAAAGTTGTTTCTTTGTTGCAGAAAGTTGCAGATTGTTGAACAGGTCCGCTGTTCTCTGGAGTTTCTTGGTCCTTGGTTGCAGGGCAGTCCTCTGAGGCTTCAGAGGTCGCTGGTCCCTGTTGGATGCATTGCTGTTGCAGTTTTCTTCGAAGTTGGGAGGCAGGCCGGTAGGGCTGGGGCCAAAGCAGTTGTCGTCTCCGTCTTCACTGCAGGGCTTCAGGTCAGCAGTCCTTCTTCTTGTTAAGGTTGCAGGAATCTGGTTTCCTGGGTTCTGGGGAGCCCCTAAAAACTGAATTTAGGGGTGTGTTTAGGTCTGGTAGGGCAGTAGCCAGTGGCTACTGTCCTTGAGGGTGGCTACACCCTCTTTGTGCCTCCTTCCTGTGGGGAGGTGGGCACATCCCTAATTCTATTGGGGGAATCCTCCTTCTACAAGATGGAGAATTTCTAAAAGTAAGGGTCACCTCAGCTCAGGAAACCTTAGGGGCTGTCCTGACTGGTGGATGACTCCTCCTTGTTTTTCTCATTATCTCCTCCAGCCTTGCTGCCAAAAGTGGGGGCAGTGGCCGGAGGGGCGGGCATCTCCACTAGCTGGGATTCACTGGGGCGCTGTAACAAAAGGGGTGAGCCTTTGAGGCTCACCGTCAGATGTTACAGTTCCTGCAGGGGGAGGTGAGAAGCAGTAAAGGCTTTGTTCCTGGCCACAGAGTGACAAAGGCACTCTCCGCATGTGGCCAGCAACATGTCTGGTGTGTGGCAGGCTGGCAGAAACTAGTCAGCCTACACTGTAAGTCGGGTATGTTTTCAGGGTGGGTGTATTTTACAATAAATTGCACACTGGCATCAGTGTTCATTTATTGTGCTGAGAAGTTTGATACCAAACTTCCCAGTTTTCAGTGTAGTCATTATGGTGCTGTGGAGTTCGTGTTTGACAAACTCCCAGACCGTATACTCTTATGGCTACCCTGCACTTACAATGTCTAAGGTTTTGCTTAGACACTGTAGGGGCATAGTGCTCATGCACCTATGCCCTCACCTGTGGTATAGTGCACCCTGCCTTAGGGCTGTAAGGCCTGCTAGAGGGGTGACTTACCTATGCCACAGGCAGTGTGAGGTTGGCATGGCACTCTGAGGGGAGTGCCATGTCGACTTAGTCATTTTTTCCCCACCAGCACACACAAGCTGTGAAGCAGTGTGCAAGTGCTGAGTGAGGGGTCCCTAGGGTGGCATAAGACATGCTGCAACCCTTAGAGACCTTCCCTGGCATCAGGGCCCTTGGAACCAGGGGTACCAGTTACAAGGGACTTACCTGAGTGCCAGGGTTGTTCCAATTGTGGAGACAAAGGTACAGTTTAGGGAAAGAACAATGGTGCTGGGGCGTGGTTAGCAGGGTCCCAGCACACTTTCAAATCATAACTTAGCATCAGCAAAGGAAAAAGGTCAGGGGGTAACCATGCCAAGGAGGCATTTCCTTACAAAGGTTGCGCAATCAATTGCAGAGTTTGTGAAACAGGGAGTCTTGAAAGAAGTGATGAGCAGTCCATGTAATTCACAAATAATGGGACTGAGAAAGTGGGAAGGTTCGGATTGTCCAAGATTTGAGAAAGATCAATGACATAGTGGTGAAATGCTGCCCAGTGGTGCCAAATCCAGCTGTGATTATGTTCCAGATTCCATGTGATGCAGAATGGTTCACAGTAATTGATCTATCCCAGTTTTAAGTTCCTGGACAAGGTTTACAGTTGGTGTCGAATTCCTCAAGGGTTTTCGGAATCACCTTTCATATTCAATCAAATACTGAAGAAGGATTTGGAGTCATTGGAGTTGCCTTTTCAATCCACTCTGGTGCAGTACATTGATGATTTGCTGATCTCTTCTAAAACAAGGGACAAGTGCAAGTATGATTCGATTGCCTTACTGAATCACTTGGGAAAAAACGGACACAAGGTGTCCCCAAAGAAATTGCAATATTGCCAGAAAGAGGTGAAGTACTTGGGTCATCAAATTGAGAAAGGGTCAAGGAAGTTATCCAGGGAAAGAGTAACTGCACTATTACAGCTGAATCCCCCAACAACACGGAGAGATGTTAGGATGTTTCTAGGAATGGTGGGTTACTGTCGTCAGTGGATCCCAAATTTCTCAGTCATCTCCAAGCCATTGGTGAGGCTGACGGTCAAAGAGGGGCCGGATGTGATAGTGTTGGGAGAGAAGGAAATTAAAGCGTTTACTGAGTTAAGAGAGAGCATGTGCAAGGCTCCAGCTTTAGGTATGTCTGATTACACGAAGCCTTTTGTTCTGTTTTGTCATGAACGTGATGCATGTTCTTTGTCTGTCCTGACACAGGTAGATGGAGGTGTAAACCGACCAGTGGCATATTTTACAGCTACGTTGGACCCAGTTGCAGCAGCCTTACAAGGTTGTCTGCGTGCAGTAGCAGCAGTTGGACAAAGCCTCACACAGTGTGAAGGCATAGTGATGGGACATCCTATAACCGTCATGGTCCCTCACTCAGTTGAAATCCTGTTGACCCGTACTAAAACGCAGCACATGACAAATGCAAGATTGACTAGATATGAAACTATTATATTGGGGTCACCAAATGTAACGTTAAAAAAAGATGTACAATGTTGAACCCGGCAACTTTGCTTCCAAGCGAAAATACAGAGGTTGAAAATGTGGAAGATGTAGAACATGATTGTCTTGAGGTAACAGAAATGTGCACCAAACCGAGGCCTGATATTAAAGATACCCACTTGGAAGAAAATGACCAAATTATCTTTGTCGATGGCTCATGTTTGAGAGACTCCGTAGGAGTGCTGAGAGCCGGATAGGCTGTATGCACGATTTCTGGTATCCTGGAAGCGTCTTGGCTTCAAGGAGTATATTCTGCTCAAGTAGCTGAATTGGTCACTCTGACTAGAGCTTGCCATGCTTCTGCCCAGTTGAGAGTGACTATCTATACTGATAGTCAGTACGGATTCAGAATTGTCCATGATTTTGGCCAACTGTGGTCACAGAGGGGTTTCTTTCTGGTTCGCCAGTGAAAAATGGTGAGAAAATAATGGAGTTGTTGCACGCGATTCAGTTACTTCATGAAATTGCCGTGGTGAAATCACAAGACTTTGTTTCAATGGGAAATGGATATGCGGATCAAGTGGCAAGGTTTTGCGCATTGAACTGTATATTGTTTAAAGATCAATGGGAATTGTTGCCTGAAAAAGAAAATGAGACATGCACAGGTTACGTGTTAAGGGTGATTGACACACTAGAAAAGTTAAGATTGTTGCTGGGTCGTGCCAGCAAAGATGAGAAGCGTTCTTGGGTTAGGATGCAATGCGTACAAAGGCCAGATGATTTGTGGGTTTCAGATGAAGGGAAAATGGTCTTGCCGAACAGTCTTTTGTCACAATTTGCAAGGTTTTACCATGGTCAAGCACATATTGGGAGGGATGCCATGATCAGGTTGTTCAAGATTGACTGGTTTAACCCGATGAATGCAGGGAAAGGGACAGTGGTGAATTTGAGCCACATTGGGAGAGCTGGAGGTCCATTTAGCAGAATGCAATTGGATTTTATTGAGATGCCCATGTGCGGAGGTTTGAGATATGTGTTGGTGATTGTGTGTATCTTTAGTCATTGGATTGAAGCATACCCTACACGCAGGAATGACAGCCTGACAGTAGCGTAGCTGCTGCTTAGGGAATTGATACCACGTTTCGGTTTTCCGATCTCTTTAGAATCAGATAGGGGAAGTCACTTCAACAACGAGGTGGTTAAGTTATTGTGTGCAGCATTGAACATTGAGCAGATGTTTCATTGTAGTTACCGCCCTGAAGCATCAGGACTAGTGGAACAGATGAATGGTACCCTGAAGTCGAGAATGGCAAAAATGTGTGCAGACACGAATTTGAAATGGCCTGATGCATTACCGTTGGTGTTAATGTCAATGAGAAATACACCTAACAAGAAAACAGGACTGTCCCCTCATGAAATTCTCATGGGTCGAGCTATGAGACTACCCACAGTGCCTGCGAATGCTCTTGTGAATATCACGGATGATATGGTGTTGGGCTACTGCAAGGGTCTGGCTGATGTGGTCCGCTCTTTTTCTCACCGGGTGGAAGCTACCACCCTGCCACCGATAAATGACCCAGGAAACAACCAGAGAGCTGGTGACTGTGTTGTCATCAAGAAACACGTAAGGAAGACGTATTTGGAGGCACGTTGGAAGGGGCCATATCAAGTGATACTAACAACTACTACTGCTGCTGTGAAGTGTGCGGGAATTCCGAACTGGTTCCATGCCAGTCACACGAAAAAGGTGACGTGTCCAACTGATGAGGAAGTTGAGTCGTTGAAAGTACCAACAACAGAGAAGGAAGTCTCAGGGCCGGAGAGTGATCAAAGGAGAACTGATACAGAAGGAGAGCCCGTTGAGGACGGCTTGGTCACTCCGGTAAGGGACAAGGGAGAAGAGATCCAGAGTGCTGATGGTGGGCCTATCTCAACTGAGGCAACAGGAGAGCCTAATCAGAGGGAGGTTCTTCCAGAAGCAGACAATTATGGAAATGAGCTACAGCATTTGACAGACCCAGAAGGTGAAGGAGTTGAGGTGGAAGAGAGTCAGAGTGTCCAAACTCCTCCTGAGCAGATTGCAGGTCCATCAAGAGAAAACACCATAGAGCCTAGAAAAGATCAAAGACCGGGAAGATACTGAAAGGAGACAAGTGGCCAGAATTGCAAGTGAAAAGGGGAGAAGTGGTTGTGGAAGATGCAATAGAGGAAGAAGTTGATACAACAAGGAGAGAAGACCTAAGTGAAGGAGAGTTGCAAGGTGATCGCAAGTTGAAAAGAAAAAGAGCAGCAAACAGAAGGTACGCAGGTCCTGAATGGGTGTATGCAACGACAGCTGAATGGCAACAAGAGTTTTTGGCATTTTGCTTTGATCGAGAGATTCCAGGTCAGTACTTTGGAACCTGAGTCTAAATAAAGAAGACTGAATTGGTATAAAGATCGAATTAAAGTTGAAAATTTAGAAAAAAGACTGAGAATTTTACCGGATGAGACTTTGAAAACCTGAAATTGACTTTTGAAAAACGATTTTGAAAAGCTGCTAACCTGAATTGACAAGGATCCTGGGAGTGAAACTGAAAGCTGTAAATAATTGTTGAAGGAAGAGTTTCGCTTGTTTTGACTTTTCTGCGGAAAAAAAAAAGAATATATTTTTTTTCTAACTATCCTCTATTTGTTTGAATTAACCATCCTTCACTTTCTGATTCTTTACAGATCACGGCTAACATTAGATAGGATAATAGAGGGAGTAGGCGTTGTAAATATTTGGGTATTGGTTTAGGTGTTGTGTGTGTGATATTCATTAGGGTTGTGGTTGTAGGTATGACAGTAATGGATAACAGTGGACTAACAATGTTACAATTCCTGAAACTACCACTGCATGAACAGCTTGGGAAAAGTTTGAGAGCGATACGAGATACTTGCATGAGGGAACTAACGCAAAAGGGGAACTTTCCACTAACGTTTTCTATGGCTTGCTGAGTGAGTATGTTGACACAATGGACGCGTGTGTACACAGATTCCTGTTTCGGTACAAGAGGGGGTTACCTATCATAGTTTGCCACTAACTTATGGGATAAGTTGTAGACTGTTGCTAACAAGATTCTAAAATCAGGAAGGGATCCAATACTTTTACTCAAACTATGACCTTGTGTTTTCATATGTGCCTATAATAGAGGATCTGAGTGGGGTAGCTAGGTACTATAGTATAAAGCTAGTTAAAGGATTTTTTGAGTCGACATTAACGATTAGTACATCTTATGCACACCGTAACAATTTGACATGCTTGCTTACACCTGTAGAGAAAAGCTTTTTAGATCACACGGAAGATAGAAGAATGGCATTAAAGGGTAAATTAGAAAAAAGATTGCAGCAGCAGGATTTTGCTAGTAGTGAAGGTTATGGTGCAATTAGAGAACAAGGGAAGTTAGCTTTAGATGCACTACATGTAGGGAAGCTTTGCATATCTAGGACTGTAGGAAAGTACCATCTTGCCTGGCATGTTACCCCCATTTTTCACTGTATATATGTTGTTTTAGTTGTATGTGTCACTGGGACCCTGGTAACCCAGGGCCCCAGTGCTCATAAGTGTGCCTGAATGTGTTACCTGTGTAGTGACTAACTGTCTCACTGAGGCTCTGCTAATCAGAACCTCAGTGGTTATGCTCTCTCATTTCTTTCCAAATTGTCACTAACAGGCTAGTGACCATTTTTTACCAATTTACATTGGCTTACTGGAACACCCTTATAATTCCCTAGTATATGGTACTGAGGTACCCAGGGTATTGGGGTTCCAGGAGATCCCTATGGGCTGCAGCATTTCTTTTGCCACCCATAGGGAGCTCTGACAATTCTTACACAGGCCTGCCACTGCAGCCTGAGTGAAATAACGTCCACGTTATTTCACAGCCATTTTACACTGCACTTAAGTAACTTATAAGTCACCTATATGTCTAACCTTTACCTGGTAAAGGTTAGGTGCAAAGTTACTTAGTGTGAGGGCACCCTGGCACTAGCCAAGGTGCCCCCACATTGTTCAGAGCCAATTCCCTGAACTTTGCGAGTGCGGGGACACCATTACACGTGTGCACTACATATAGGTCACTACCTATATGTAGCTTCACAATGGTAACTCCGAATATGGCCATGTAACATGTCTATGATCATGGAATTGCCCCCTCTATGCCATCCTGGCATAGTTGGCACAATTCTATGATCCCAGTGGTCTGTAGCACAGACCCTGGTACTGCCAAACTGCCCTTCCTGGGGTTTCACTGCAGCTGCTGCTGCTGCCAACCCCTCAGACAGGCATCTGCCCTCCTGGGGTCCAGCCAGGCCTGGCCCAGGATGGCAGAACAAAGAACTTCCTCTGAGAGAGGGTGTGACACCCTCTCCCTTTGGAAAATGGTGTGAAGGCAGGGGAGGAGTAGCCTCCCCCAGCCTCTGGAAATGCTTTCTTGGGCACAGATGTGCCCAATTCTGCATAAGCCAGTCTACACCGGTTCAGGGACCCCTTAGCCCCTGCTCTGGCGCGAAACTGGACAAAGGAAAGGGGAGTGACCACTCCCCTGACCTGCACCTCCCCTGGGAGGTGTCCAGAGCTCCTCCAGTGTGCTCCAGACCTCTGCCATCTTGGAAACAAAGGTGCTGCTGGCACACTGGACTGCTCTGAGTGGCCAGTGCCACCAGGTGACGTCAGAGACTCCTGCTGATAGGCTCCTTCAGGTGTTAGTAGCCTATCCTCTCTCCTAAGTAGCCAAACCCTCTTTTCTGGCTATTTAGGGTCTCTGTCTCTGGGGAAACTTCAGATAACGAATGCAAGAGCTCATCCGAGTTCCTCTGCATCTCCCTCTTCACCTTCTGATAAGGAATCGACTGCTGACCGCGCTGGAAGCCTGCAAACCTGCAACATAGTAGCAAAGACGACTACTGCAACTCTGTAACGCTGATCCTGCCGCCTTCTCGACTGATTTCCTGCTTGTGCATGCTGTGGGGGTAGTCTGCCTCCTCTCTGCACAAGAAGCTCCGAAGAAATCTCCCGTGGGTCGACGGAATCTTCCCCCTGCAACCGCAGGCACCAAAAAGCTGCATTACCGGTCCCTTGGGTCTCCTCTCAGCACGACGAGTGAGGTCCCTCGAATCCAGCGACTCTGTCCAAGTGACCCCCACAGTCCAGTGACTCTTCAGTCCAAGTTTGGTGGAGGTAAGTCCTTGCCTCACCTCGCTGGGCTGCATTGCTGGGAACCGCGACTTTGCAGCTACTCTGGCCCCTGTGCACATCCGGCGGAAATCCTTTGTGCACAGCCAAGCCTGGGTCCACTGCACTCTAACCTGCATTGCACGACTTTCTAAGTTGGTCTCCGGCGACGTGGGACTCCTTTGTGCAACTTCGGCGAGCACCGTTTCACGCATCCTCGTAGTGCCTGTTTCTGGCACTTCTCCGGGTGCTACCTGCTTCAGTGAGGGCTCTTTGTCTTGCTCGACGTCCCCTCTCTCTTCAGGTCCAATTTGCGATCTCCTGGTCCCTCCTGGGCCCCAGCAGCGTCCAAAAACGCCAAACGCACGATTTGCGACTAGCAAGGCTTGTTGGCGTCCTTTCAGCGGGAAAACACTTCTGCACGACTCTTCAAGGCGAGAGGGATCCGTCCACCAAAGTGGAAGTCTCTAGCCCTTTTCGTTCCTGCAGAAACCTCAGCTTCTTCTGTCCAGTTGAAGCTTCTTTGCACCCGCAGCTGGCATTTCCTGGGCATCTGCCCATCTCCGACTTGCTTTTGACTTTTGGACTTGGTCCCCTTGTTCCACAGGTACCCTAGATTGGAAATCCACAGTTGTTGCATTGCTGGTTTGTGTCTTTCCTGCATTATTCCTCTAACACGACTACTTTGTCCTTAGGGGAACTTTAGTGCACTTTGCACTCACTTTTCAGGGTCTTGGGGAGGGTTATTTTTCTAACTCTCACTATTTTCTAATAGTCCCAGCGACCCTCTACAAGGTCACATAGGTTTGGGGTCCATTCGTGGTTCGCATTCCACTTTTGGAGTATATGGTTTGTGTTGCCCCTATCCCTATGTTTCCCCATTGCATCCTATTGTAACTATACATTGTTTGCACTGTTTTCTAAGACTATACTGCATATTTTTGCTATTGTGTATATATATCTTGTGTATATTTCCTATCCTCTCACTGAGGGTACACTCTAAGATACTTTGGCATATTGTCATAAAAATAAAGTACCTTTATTTTTAGTATAACTGTGTATTGTGTTTTCTTATGATATTGTGCATATGACACCAGTGGTACTGTAGTAGCTTCACACGTCTCCTAGTTCAGCCTAAGCTGCTCTGCTAAGCTACCATTATCTATCAGCCTAAGCTGCTAGACACCCTATACACTAATAAGGGATAACTGGGCCTGGTGCAAGGTGCAAGTACCCCTTGGTACTCACTACAAGCCAGTCCAGCCTCCTACATTGGCTGTGCAGCGGTGGGATAAGTGCTTGAGACTACTTACCACTCTTGTCATTGTACTTTTCATAAGAGAAAAATATACAAAACAAGGTCAGTGTATATACACATAGCCAAAAAGTTTTGCATTTCCTCTTTTCACTCTTTTCTAAGTGCTGAAAAGTACCTCTAAACTTTCAAAAAGTTCTTAAAAGTTTAAAACGTTTTTTTCTGTCTTTCCAAAAAAGTTCTGAAAACTTTTTTCTCTTTTTCTATCACTTTAACTCTCTCTAAAAAATGTCTGGCACAGGCCAAAGTGTTGATCTGTCCAAACTTGCATATGACAACCTTAGCTGGAAAAGAGCAAGGAGTCTCTGTATAGAGAGAGGTTTGAGTGTAGGGAAGAATCCTTCCTTGGAACTGTTACTTAACATGCTTAGAGAACAGGATAAGGCCATAGGTGCCCCATCTGTTGAAAAAGTACCTAATAGTTCCCAATCTGATTCAGGGACTCCCCCAGGAAAAGATTCAGGAAAGAAACTTCCTAGCCTGCCCATTACTAGACAATCTAGCATAGATGGTAATGATGATGAGCCACACCAAATAAATAGTGTTGTCTCACATCATAGCAAAAGCATTTATTCTCACCATACTGGCAGTAATGTTTCTGTAAACCAAGCTGTTAGGGTGGCTTCTGTAAGGGACAGGTCTCCTTCTGTTCATTCCCATCATAGCTCTGTTTCTAGAAATGTCCCTCCCACCAACCCTGATGACAGAATGTTAGAGAGGGAACTCAATAAGTTGAGGGTGGAACAAACCAGACTGAAGCTTAAAAAGCAACAGCTGGATTTGGATAGACAGTCTTTTGAATTAGAGAAGGAAAGACAGAAGTTGGGTTTAGATACCCATGGTGGCAGCAGCAGTATTCCCCATAGTCATCCTGCAAAAGAGCATGATTCCAGGAATCTGCACAAGATAGTTCCCCCTTATAAGGAGGGGGATGACATTAACAAGTGGTTTGCTGCACTTGAGAGGGCCTGTGCTGTACAGGATGTCCCTCAAAGGCAGTGGGCTGCTATCCTATGGCTATCATTTAGTGGAAAAGGTAGGGATAGGCTCCTTACTGTGAAAGAAAATGATGCTAATAATTTCCAAGTTCTTAAGAATGCACTCCTGGATGGTTATGGCTTAACCACTGAACAGTACAGGATAAAGTTCAGAGAGACCAAAAAGGAGTCTTCACAAGACTGGGTTGATTTCATTGACCAGGCAGTGAAGGCCTTGGAGGGGTGGTTACATGGCAGTAAAGTTACTGATTATGACAGCCTGTATAACTTGATCCTGAGAGAGCATATTCTTAATAATTGTGCGTCTGATTTGTTGCACCAGTACTTGGTGGACTCTGATCTGACCTCTCCCCAAGAATTGGGAAAGAAGGCAGACAAGTGGGTCAGAACAAGAGTGAACAGAAAAGTTCATACAGGGGGTGACAAAGATGGCAACAAAAAGAAGGATGGTAAGTCTTCTGACAAGGGTGGGGACAAATCTAAAAATGAGTCTTCATCAGGCCCACAAAAACACTCTGGTGGGGGTGGTGGGTCCAAATCCTCCTTTAATCAGAACAAGGAAAAGAAACCATGGTGCTATTTATGTAAAATAAAAGGCCATTGGACAACAGATCCCAGTTGTCCAAAGAAAGGCACCACAGCTCCTACCACTACAACCCCTACTGCTACACCTAGTGTCCCTACTAATAGCAGTGGTGGTGGGAGCAAACCTACTAATAGCCAATCCAAGGGAGTAGCTGGGCTCACTTTTGGTAATTTAGTTGGGGTTGGTCTAATTAGGGAGACCACAGAGGCTACTTTAGTCTCTGAAGGGGCTATTGATTTAGCCACTTTGGTTGCTTGCCCCCATAACTTGGAGAAGTACAAGCAACTAACCCTAATAAATGGTGTTGAGGTCCAGGCCTACAGGGACACAGGTGCCAGTGTCACAATGGTGATTGAGAAACTGGTGCACCCTGAACAACACATACTTGGACACCAGTACCAAGTAACCGATGCTCACAACATAACACAAAGCCACCCCATGGCTGTTGTAAATCTCAACTGGGGGGGGGTAACTGGTCCAAAGAAAGTTGTGGTAGCTTCAGATTTACCTGTAGACTGTCTATTAGGGAATGATTTGGAGACATCAGCTTGGTCAGATGTGGAGTTGGAGGCCCATGCAGCAATGCTGGGCATCCCAGGGCATATTTTTGCTTTAACAAGGGCTCAGGCCAAAAAGCAAAAAGGACAGGGAAGCTTGGATCCTGGAACAATGGACCAAGTGCTCCCTAAAGCTAGGGCTAGTAGAAGCAAGCCACTTCCTACTATCCCTCCCTCTACAGTGGATTCAACTTCTGAGGAAGAAGAATTCCCTCCCTGTGCAGAACCTACACCAGAGGAGCTGGAAGCAGACACTGCTGAGCTTTTGGGTGAAGGGGGGCCTGCCAGAGAGGAGCTGAGTGTGGCACAGCAAACCTGTTCCACATTAGAGGGTCTCAGACAGCAAGCTATCAAACAGGCTAATGGGGATGTCAGTGACTCTCACAGAGTTTACTGGGAGGACAACCTCTTGTACACTGAGCATAGGGATCCTAAACCTGGAGCTGCCAGGAGATTAGTGATTCCTCAGGAGTACAGGAAGTTCCTCCTAACACTGGCACATGACATTCCCTTAGCTGGGCATCTAGGACAAATGAAAACTTGGGACAGGCTTGTTCCCCTGTTTCATTGGCCTAGGATGTCTGAGGACACAAAGGAATTTTGTAAGTCCTGTGAAACCTGTCAAGCCAGTGGCAAGACAGGTGGCACCCCAAAGGCACCCCTTATCCCACTGCCTGTGGTTGGGGTTCCCTTTGAAAGGGTAGGGGTTGACATAGTTGGCCCCCTTGACCCTCCTACTGCTTCAGGCAATAGGTTTATCTTGGTGGTAGTGGACCATGCCACAAGATATCCTGAAGCTATTCCTTTAAGGACCACTACAGCACCTGCAGTGGCAAAGGCCCTCCTGGGAATATTTTCCAGGGTGGGCTTCCCAAAGGAAGTGGTATCAGACAGAGGAAGCAATTTCATGTCTGCATACTTAAAGGCCATGTGGAAGGAGTGTGGTGTAACGTACAAGTTCACAACACCCTATCATCCACAAACAAATGGACTGGTGGAGAGATTTAATAAAACTCTCAAAGGCATGATTATGGGTCTCCCTGAAAAACTCCGCAGGAGATGGGATATCCTTCTACCATGCCTCCTTTTTGCCTACAGGGAGGTACCCCAGAAAGGAGTGGGCTTCAGCCCCTTTGAACTTCTTTTTGGACACCCTGTTAGGGGTCCACTCACACTTGTAAAGGAGGGTTGGGAACAACCTTTAAAAGCTCCTAAGCAGGATATTGTGGATTATGTACTTGGCCTCAGATCAAGGATGGCTGAGTACATGAAAAAGGCCAGTAAGAACCTTCAGGCCAGCCAAGAGCTCCAGAAGCAATGGCATGATCAGAAGGCTGTTTTGGTTCAGTACCAACCAGGGCAGAAAGTGTGGGTCTTGGAGCCTGTGGCCCCAAGAGCACTCCAAGATAAATGGAGTGGACCCCACACAATTGTTGAAAAGAAGGGTGAAGTCACCTACTTGGTTGACTTAGGCACTGCCAGGAGTCCCCTTAGGGTGCTCCATGTCAACCGCCTGAAACCCTACTATGACAGGGCTGATCTCACCCTGCTCATGGCAACAGATGAGGGACAGGAAGAAGACAGTGATCCTCTACCTGATCTCTTCTCTTCCACAGATCAAGATGCTCTTGTGGAAGGTGTTGTTTTGGCTGATTGTCTTACTGCTGAGCAGAAAGACAATTGCATAAATCTCCTAGGACAATTTTCAGAACTCTTCTCTACTGTGCCAGGCACCACTTCTTGGTGTGAGCACACTATAGATACTGGAGACAGTTTACCTGTCAAAAGTAAGATCTATAGGCAGCCTGACCATGTCAGGGACTGCATAAAGCATGAAGTTCAGAAAATGTTGGAACTAGGAGTGGTTGAGCACTCTGACAGTCCATGGGCTTCTCCTGTGGTACTGGTACCAAAACCCAATTCTAAAGATGGAAAGAAGGAAATGCGGTTTTGTGTAGACTATAGAGGTCTCAACTTGGTAACCAAAACTGATGCTCACCCTATACCCAGGGCAGATGAGCTTATAGATACACTGGCATCTGCCAAGTATCTAAGCACTTTTGATTTGACTGCAGGGTATTGGCAGATCAAATTATCAGAAGATGCTAAACCTAAGACTGCATTTTCTACCATTGGAGGACATTACCAGTTTACTGTAATGCCTTTTGGTTTGAAAAATGCACCTGCCACTTTTCAAAGGTTGGTGAACACAGTCCTGCAAGGGCTGGAAGCTTTCAGTGCAGCATATTTGGACGATATAGCTGTCTTTAGCTCCAGCTGGGATGATCACCTGGTCCACCTATGGAAAGTTTTGGAGGCCCTGCAAAAGGCCGGCCTCACTATCAAGGCTTCAAAGTGCCAGATAGGGCAGGGTAAGGTGGTTTATCTGGGACACCTTGTTGGTGGGAACAGATTGCACCACTTCAGGGGAAAATCCAAACTATTATTGATTGGGTTCCCCCTACCACTCAGACTCAGGTGAGAGCCTTCCTAGGCCTCACTGGGTATTACACGAGGTTCATTAAGAACTATGGCTCCATTGCAGCCCCTCTTAATGACCTCACATCCAAGAAAATGCCTAAAAAGGTATTATGGACAGCAAACTGTCAGAAAGCTTTTGAGGAGCTGAAGCAGGCCATGTGCTCTGCACCTGTCCTGAAAAGCCCTTGTTACTCTAAACAATTCTATGTCCAAACTGATGCATCTGAATTAGGAGTAGGGGCAGTCCTATCACAACTTAATTCTGAGGGCCAGGATCAACCTGTTGCTTTTATTAGTAGAAGGTTGACCCCTAGAGAAAAGCGTTGGTCTGCCATTGAGAGGGAGGCCTTTGCTGTGGTCTGGGCTCTGAAGAAGTTGAGGCCATACCTGTTTGGCACTCACTTCATTGTTCAGACAGACCACAAACCTCTACTTTGGCTAAAACAAATGAAAGGTGAAAATCCTAAATTGTTGAGGTGGTCCATATCCCTACAGGGAATGGACTATACAGTGGAACATAGACCTGGGAGTAGCCACTCCAATGCAGATGGACTCTCCAGATATTTCCACTTAGACAATGAAGACTCATCAGGTCATGGCTAGTCTTATTGTCCTTCGTTTGGGGGGGGGTTGTGTAGGAAAGTACCATCTTGCCTGGCATGTTACCCCCATTTTTCACTGTATATATGTTGTTTTAGTTGTATGTGTCACTGGGACCCTGGTAACCCAGGGCCCCAGTGCTCATAAGTGTGCCTGAATGTGTTACCTGTGTAGTGACTAACTGTCTCACTGAGGCTCTGCTAATCAGAACCTCAGTGGTTATGCTCTCTCATTTCTTTCCAAATTGTCACTAACAGGCTAGTGACCGTTTTTTACCAATTTACATTGGCTTACTGGAACACCCTTATAATTCCCTAGTATATGGTACTGAGGTACCCAGGGTATTGGGGTTCCAGGAGATCCCTATGGGCTGCAGCATTTCTTTTGCCACCCATAGGGAGCTCTGACAATTCTTACACAGGCCTGCCACTGCAGCCTGAGTGAAATAACGTCCACGTTATTTCACAGCCATTTTACACTGCACTTAAGTAACTTATAAGTCACCTATATGTCTAACCTTTACCTGGTAAAGGTTAGGTGCAAAGTTACTTAGTGTGAGGGCACCCTCGCACTAGCCAAGGTGCCCCCACATTGTTCAGAGCCAATTCCCTGAACTTTGTGAGTGCGGGGACACCATTACACGCGTGCACTACATATAGGTCACTACCTATATGTAGCTTCACAATGGTAACTCCGAATATGGCCATGTAACATGTCTATGATCATGGAATTGCCCCCTCTATGCCATCCTGGCATTGTTGGCACAATTCCATGATCCCAGTGGTCTGTAGCACAGACCCTGGTACTGCCAAACTGCCCTTCCTGGGGTTTCACTGCAGCTGCTGCTGCTGCCAACCCCTCAGACAGGCATCTGCCCTCCTGGGGTCCAGCCAGGCCTGGCCCAGGATGGCAGAACAAAGAACTTCCTCTGAGAGAGGGTGTGACACCCTCTCCCTTTGGAAAATGGTGTGAAGGCAGGGGAGGAGTAGCCTCCCCCAGCCTCTGGAAATGCTTTCTTGGGCACAGATGCGCCCAATTCTGCATAAGCCAGTCTACACCGGTTCAGGGACCCCTTAGCCCCTGCTCTGGCGCGAAACTGGACAAAGGAAAGGGGAGTGACCACTCCCCTGACCTGCACCTCCCCTGGGAGGTGTCCAGAGCTCCTCCAGTGTGCTCCAGACCTCTGCCATCTTGGAAACAGAGGTGCTGCTGGCACACTGGACTGCTCTGAGTGGCCAGTGCCACCAGGTGACGTCAGAGACTCCTTCTGATAGGCTCCATCAGGTGTTGCTAGCCTATCCTCTCTCTTAGGTAGCCAAACCCTCTTTTCTGGCTATTTAGGGTCTCTGTCTCTTGGGATTCCTTAGATAACGAATGCAAGAGCTCATCTGAGTTTCTCTGCATCTCTGTCTTCACCTTCTGCCAAGGAATTGACTGCTGACCGCGCTGGAAGCCTGCAAAACTGCAACATAGTAGCAAAGACGACTACTGCAACTCTGTAACGCTGATCCTGCCGCCTTCTCGACTGTTTTCCTGGTGGTGCATGCTGTGGGGGTAGCCTGCCTCCTCTCTGCACTAGAAGCTCCGAAGAAATCTCCAGTGGGTCGACGGAATCGTCCCCCTGCAACCGCAGGCACCAAAGAACTGCATCACCGGTCCCCTGGGTCTCCTCTCAGCACGACGAGCGAGGTCCCTTGAATCCAGCAACTCTGTCCAAGTGACTCCCACAGTCCAGTGACTCTTCAGTCCAAGTTTGGTGGAGGTAAGTCCTTGCCTGTTTCCCAGGGGAGGTGCCCAGAGCTCCTCATTGTGCTCCAGACCTTTGCCATCTTGGAAACAGAGGTTCCCCTGGCACACTGGACTGCTCTGAGTGGCCAGTGCCAGCAGGTTACATCAGAGACTCCTTCTGATAGGCTCTTACCTGTGTTGCTAGCCTATCCTCCTTCCTAGGTAGCCTAACCTCCTTTTCTGGCTATTTAGGGTCTCTGCTTTGGGGAATTCTTTAGATAACGAATGAAAGAGCTCATCCGAGTTCCTCTGCATCTCTCTCTTCACCTTCTGCAAAAGGATCGACCGCTGACTGCTCAGGATGCCTGCAAAACCGCAACAAAGTAGCAAAGACGACTACTGCAACCTTGTATCGCTGATCCTGCCACTTTCTCGACTGTTTCCTGGTGGTGCATGCTCTGGGGGTAGCTTGCCTCCTTCTTGCACCAGGAGCTCTGAAGAAATCTCCCGTGGGACGACGGAATCTTCCCTCTGCAACCACAGGCAACAAAAGACTGCATCACCGGTCCTCTGGGTCCCCTCTCATCATGACGAGCGTGGTCCCTGGAACTCAGCAACCCTGTCCAAGTGACTCCCACAGTCCAGTGACTCTTCAGTCCAAGTTGGGTGGAGGTAAGTCCTTGCCTCCCCACGCTAGACTGCATTGCTGGGTACTGCGTGATTTGCAGCTGCTCCGGCTCCTGTGCACTCTTCCATGATTTCCTTCATGCACAGCCAAGCCTGGGTACCCGGCACTCTAACCTGCAGTGCACAACCTCCTGAGTTGTCCTCTGGCGTCGTGGGACTCTCTTTTGTGTCTTCGGGTGAGCTCCTGTTCACTCCAATTCCAAGTGCCTGTTCCGGTACTTCTGCGGGTGCTGCCTGCTTCTGTGAGGGCTCCCTGAATTGCTGGACGTCCCCTCTGTCTCCTCATCCAAGTGGCGACATCCTGGTCCCTCCTCGGCCACAGCAGCATCCAAAAACCCTAACCGCGACCCTTGCAGCTAGCAAGGCTTGTTTGAGGTCTTTTTGCATGGGACCACCTCTGCAAGCTTCTTCACGACGTGGGACATCCATCCTCTAAAGGGGAAGTTCCTAGTCCTCTTCGTTCTTGCAGAATCCACAGCTTCTACCCTCCGGTGGCAGCTTCTTTGCACTCTCAGCTGGCATTTCCTGGGCATCTGCCCAATCTCGACTTTGTCGCAACTCTTGGACTTGGTCCCCTTGTTCCACAGGTACTCTCGTCCGGAAATCCACTTTGGTTGCATTGCTGGTGTTGGTCTTCCTTGCAGAATTCCCCTATCACGACTTCTGTGCTCTCTGGGGAATGTAGGTGCCCTTTACACCTACTTTTCAGGGTCTTGGGGTGGGCTATTTTTCTAACCCTCACTGTTTTCTTACAGCCCCAGTGACCATCTGTAGGAGGGTGGACTGGCTTGTAGTGAGTACCAAGGGGTACTTGCACCTTGCACCAGGCCCAGTTATCCCTTATTAGTGTATAGGGTGTCTAGCAGCATAGGCTGATAGATAATGGAAGCTTAGCAGAGCAGCTTAGGCTGAAATAGGAGACGAGTGAAGCTCCTACAGTACCACTAGTGTCATATGCACAATATCATAAGAAAACACAATACACAGATGTACTAAAAATAAAGGTACTTTATTTTTATGACAATATGCCAAAAGTATCTCAGTGAGTACCCTCAGTATGAGGATAGGAAATATACGCAAGATATATGTTCACAATACCAAAATATGCAGTAATAGTATTAGAAAACAGTGCAAACAATGTATAGTTACAATAGGATGCAATGGGGACACATAGGGATAGGGGCAACACAAACCATATACTCCAAAAGTGGAATGCGAACCACGAATGGACCCCAAACCTATGTGACCTTGTAGAGGGTCGCTGGGACTATTAGAAAATAGTAAGGGTTAGAAAAATAGCCCACCCCAAGACCCTGAAAAGTGAGTGCAAAGTGCACTAAAGTTCCCCAAAGGACATAGAAGTCGTGATAGGGGAATTCTGCAGGAAAGACACAAACCAGCAATGCAACAACGATGGATTTCCAGTCGAGGGTACCTGTGGAACAAGGGGACCAAGTCCAAAAGTCACAAGCAAGTCGGAGATGAGCAGATGCCCAGGAAATGCCAGCTGTGGGTGCAAAGAAGCTGCTACTGGACAGTAGAAGCTTAGGTTTCTGCAGGAACGACAAGGGCTAGAGACTTCCTGTAGGAGGCTGGACTGGCTTGTAGTGAGTACCAAGGGGTACTTGCACCTTGCACCAGGCCCAGTTATCCCTTATTAGTGTATAGGGTGTCTAGCAGCTTAGGTTGATAGATAATGGTAGCTTAGCAGAGCAGCTTAGGCTGAACTAGGAGACGTGTGAAGCTACTACAGTACCACTTAGTGTCATATGCACAATATCATAAGAAAACACAATACACAGTTATACTAAAAATAAAGGTACTTTATTTTTATGACAATATGCCAAAGTATCTTAGAGTGTACCCTCAGTGAGAGGATAGGAAATATACACAAGATATATATACACAATAGCAAAAATATGCAGTATAGTCTTAGAAAACAGTGCAAACAATGTATAGTTACAATAGAATGCAATGGGGAAACATGTAAGCGTGTAATGGTGTCCCCGCACTCACAAAGTTCAGTGAATTGGCTCTGAACAATGTGGGGGCACCTTGGCTAGTGCCAGGGTGCCCTCACACTAAGTAACTTTGCACCTAACCTTTACCAGGTAAAGGTTAGACATATAGGTGACTTATAAGTTACTTAAGTGCAGTGTAAAATGGCTGTGAAATAACGTGGATGTTATTTCACTCAGGCTGCAGTGGCAGGCCTGTGTAAGAATTGTCAGAGCTCCCTATGGGTGGCAAAAGAAATGCTGCAGCCCATAGGGATCTCCTGGAACCCCAATACCCTGGGTACCTCAGTACCATATACTAGGGAATTATAAGGGTGTTCCAGTAAGCCAATGTAAATTGGTAAAAATGGTCACTAGCCTGTCAGTGACAATTTGGAAAGAAATGAGAGAGCATAACCACTGAGGTTCTGATTAGCAGAGCCTCAGTGAGACAGTTAGTCACTACACAGGTAACACATTCAGGCACACTTATGAGCACTGGGGCCCTGGGTTACCAGGGTCCCAGTGACACATACAACTAAAACAACATATATACAGTGAAAAATGGGGGTAACATGCCAGGCAAGATGGTACTTTCCTACACACCCCCCCCCCCAAATGAAGGACAATAAGACTAGCCATGACCTGATGAGTCTTCATTGTCTAAGTGGAAATATCTGGAGAGTCCATCTGCATTGGAGTGGCTACTCCCAGGTCTATGTTCCACTGTATAGTCCATTCCCTGTAGGGATATGGACCACCTCAACAATTTAGGATTTTCACCTTTCATTTGTTTTAGCCAAAGTAGAGGTTTGTGGTCTGTCTGAACAATGAAGTGAGTGCCAAACAGGTATGGCCTCAACTTCTTCAGAGCCCAGACCACAGCAAAGGCCTCCCTCTCAATGGCAGACCAACGCTTTTCTCTAGGGGTCAACCTCCTACTAATAAAAGCAACAGGTTGATCCTGGCCCTCAGAATTAAGTTGTGATAGGACTGCCCCTACTCCTAATTCAGATGCATCAGTTTGGACATAGAATTTTTTAGAGTAACAAGGGCTTTTCAGGACAGGTGCATAGCACATGGCCTGCTTCAGCTCCTCAAAAGCTTTCTGACAGCTTGCTGTCCATAATACCTTTTTAGGCATTTTCTTGGATGTGAGGTCATTAAGAGGGGCTGCAATGGAGCCATAGTTCTTAATGAACCTCCTGTAATACCCAGTGAGGCCTAGGAAGGCTCTCACCTGAGTCTGAGTGGTAGGGGGAACCCAATCAATAATAGTTTGGATTTTCCCCTAAAGTGGTGCAATCTGTTCCCCACCAACAAGTTCTCCCAGATAAACCACCTTACCCTGCCCTATCTGGCACTTTGAAGCCTTGATAGTGAGGCCTGCCTTTTGCAGAGCCTCCAAAACTTTCCAAAGGTGGACCAGGTGATCATCCCAGCTGGAGCTAAAGACAGCTATATCATCCAAATATGCTGCACTGAAAGCTTCCAGCCCTTGCAGGACTGTGTTCACCAACCTCTGAAAAGTGGCAGGTGCATTTTTCAAACCAAAAGGCATTACAGTAAACTGGTAATGTCCTCCAATGGTAGAAAATGCAGTCTTAGGTTTAGCATCTTCTGACAATTTGATCTGCCAATACCCTGCAGTCAAATCAAAAGTGCTTAGATACTTGGCAGATGCCAGTGTATCTATGAGCTCATCTGCCCTGGGTATAGGGTGAGCATCAGTTTTGGTTACCAAGTTGAGACCTCTATAGTCTACACAAAACCTCATTTCCTTCTTTCCATCTTTAGAATTGGGTTTTGGTACCAGTACCACAGGAGAAGCCCATGGACTGTCAGAGTGCTCAACCACTCCTAGTTCCAACATTTTCTGAACTTCTTGCTTTATGCAGTCCCTGACATGGTCAGGCTGCCTATAGATCTTACTTTTGACAGGTAAACTGTCTCCAGTATCTATAGTGTGCTCACACCAAGAAGTGGTGCCTGGCACAATGGAGAAGAGTTCTGAAAATTGTCCTAGGAGATTTATGCAATTATCTTTCTGCTCAGCAGTAAGACAATCAGCCAAAACGACACCTTCCACAAGAGCATCTTGTTCTGTGGAAGAGAAGAGATCAGGTAGAGGATCACTGTCTTCTTCCTGTCCCTCATCAGTTGCCATGAGCAGGGTGAGATCAGCCCTGTCATAGTAGGGTTCAGGCGGTTGACATGGAGCACCCTAAGGGGACTCCTGGCAGTGCCTAAGTCAACCAAGTAGGAGACTTCACCCTTCTTTTCAACAATTGTGTGGGGTCCACTCCATTTATCTTGGAGTGCTCTTGGGGCCACAGGCTCCAAGACCCACACTTTCTGCCCTGGTTGGTACTGAACCAAAACAGCCTTCTGATCATGCCATTGCTTCTGGAGCTCTTGGCTGGCCTGAAGGTTTTTACTGGCCTTTTTCATGTACTCAGCCATCCTTGATCTGAGGCCAAGTACATAATCCACAATATCCTGCTTAGGAGCTTTTAAAGGTTGTTCCCAACCCTCCTTTACAAGTGTGAGTGGACCCCTAACAGGGTGTCCAAAAAGAAATTCAAAGGGGCTGAAGCCCACTCCTTTCTGGGGTACCTCCCTGTAGGCAAAAAGGAGGCATGGTAGAAGGATATCCCATCTCCTGCGGAGTTTTTCAGGGAGTCCCATAATCATGCCTTTGAGAGTTTTATTAAATCTCTCCACCAGTCCATTTGTTTGTGGATGATAGGGTGTTGTGAACTTGTAAGTTACACCACACTCCTTCCACATGGCCTTTAAGTATGCAGACATGAAATTGCTTCCTCTGTCTGATACTACTTCCTTTGGGAAGCCCACTCTGGAAAATATTCCCAGGAGGGCCTTTGCCACTGCAGGAGCTGTAGTGGTCCTTAAAGGAATAGCTTCAGGATATCTTGTGGCATGGTCCACTACCACCAAGATAAACCTATTGCCTGAAGCAGTAGGAGGGTCAAGGGGGCCAACTATGTCAACCCCTACCCTTTCAAAGGGAACCCCAACCACAGGCAGTGGGATAAGGGGTGCCTTTGGAGTGCCACCTGTCTTGCCACTGGCTTGACAGGTTTCACAGGACTTACAAAATTCCTTTGTGTCCTCAGACATCCTAGGCCAATGAAACAATGGTACCAATCTGTCCCAAGTTTTCATTTGACCCAGGTGCCCAGCTAAGGGAATGTCATGTGCCAGTGTTAGGAGGAACTTTCTGTACTCTTGAGGGATCACTAATCTCCTGGCAGCTCCAGGTTTAGGATCCCTATGCTCAGTGTACAAGAGGTTGTCCTCCCAGTAAACTCTGTGAGAGTCACTGACATCCCCTTTAGCTTGTTTGACAGCTTGCTGTCTGAGACCCCCTAATGTGGGACAGGTTTGCTGTGCCACACTCAGCTCCTCTCTGGCAGGCCCCCCTTCACCCAAAAGCTCAGCAGTGTCTGCTTCCAGCTCCTCTGGTGTAGGTTCTGCACAGGGAGGGAATTCTTCTTCCTCAGAAGTAGAATCCACTGTAGAGGGAGGGATAGTAGGAAGTGGTTTGCTTCTACTAGCCCTAGCTTTAGGGAGCACTTGGTCCATTGTTCCAGGATCCAAGCTTCCCTGTCCTTTTTGCTTTTTGGCCTGAGCCCTTGTCAAAGCAAAAATATGCCCTGTGATGCCCAGCATTGCTGCATGGGCCTCCAACTCCACATCTGACCAAGCTGATGTCTCCAAATCATTCCCTAATAGACAGTCTACAGGTAAATCTGAAGCTACCACAACTTTCTTTGGACCAGTTACCCCCCCCCAGTTGAGATTTACAACAGCCATGGGGTGGCTTTGTGTTATGTTGTGAGCATCGGTTACTTGGTACTGGTGTCCAAGTATGTGTTGTTCAGGGTGCACCAGTTTCTCAATCACCATTGTGACACTGGCACCTGTGTCCCTGTAGGCCTGGACCTCAACACCATTTATTAGGGTTAGTTGCTTGTACTTCTCCAAGTTATGGGGGCAAGCAACCCAAGTGGCTAAATCAATAGCCCCTTCAGAGACTAAAGTAGCCTCTGTGGTCTCCCTAATCAGACCAACCCCAACTAAATTACCAAAAGTGAGCCCAGCTACTCCCTTGGATTGGCTATTAGTAGGTTTGCTCCAACCACCACTGCTATTAGTAGGGACACTAGGTGTAGCAGTAGGGGTTGTAGTGGTAGGAGCTGTGGTGCCTTTCTTTGGACAACTGGGATCTGTTGTCCAATGGCCTTTTATTTTACATAAATAGCACCATGGTTTCTTTTCCTTGTTCTGATTAAAGGAGGATTTGGACCCACCACCCCCACCAGAGTGTTTTTGTGGGCCTGATGAAGACTCATTTTTAGATTTGTCCCCACCCTTGTCAGAAGACTTACCATCCTTCTTTTTGTTGCCATCTTTGTCACCCCCTGTATGAACTTTTCTGTTCACTCTTGTTCTGACCCATTTGTCTGCCTTCTTTCCCAATTCTTGGGGAGAGGTCAGATCAGAGTCCACCAAGTACTGGTGCAACAAATCAGACACACAATTATTAAGAATATGCTCTCTCAGGATCAAGTTATACAGGCTGTCATAATCAGTAACTTTACTGCCATGTAACCACCCCTCCAAGGCCTTCACTGCCTGGTCAATGAAATCAACCCAGTCTTGTGAAGACTCCTTTTTGGTCTCTCTGAACTTTATCCTGTACTGTTCAGTGGTTAAGCCATAACCATCCAGGAGTGCATTCTTAAGAACTTGGAAATTGTTAGCATCATTTTCTTTTACAGTAAGGAGCCTATCCCTACCTTTTCCACTAAATGATAGCCATAGGATAGTGTATAGGGTGTCTAGCAGCTTAGGCTGATAGATAATGGTTGCTTAGCAGAGCAGCTTAGGCTGAACTAGGAGACGTGTGAAGCTACTACAGTACCACTTAGTGTCATATGCACAATATCATAAGAAAACACAATACACAGTTATACTAAAAATAAAGGTACTTTATTTTTATGACAATATGCCAAAGTATCTTAGAGTGTACCCTCAGTGAGAGGATAGGAAATATACACAAGATATATATACACAATAGCAAAAATATGCAGTATAGTCTTAGAAAACAGTGCAAACAATGTATAGTTACAATAGGATGCAATGGGGAAACATAGGGATAGGGGCAACACAAACCATATACTCCAAAAGTGGAATGCGAACCACGAATGGACCCCAAACCTATGTGACCTTGTAGAGGGTCGCTGGGACTATTAGAAAATAGTGAGAGTTAGAAAAATAACCCTCCCTAAGACCCTGAAAAGTGAGTGCAAAGTGCACTAAAGTTCCCCTAAGTACAAAAGAGTCGTGTTAGAGGAATAATGCAGGAAAGACACAAACCAGCAATGCAACAACTGTGGATTTCCAATCTAGGGTACCTGTGGAACAAGGGGACCAAGTCCAAAAGTCACAAGCAAGTCGTAGATGGGCAGATGCCCAGGAAATGCCAGCTGTGGTGCAAAGAAGCTTCGACTGGACAGAAGAAGCTGAGGTTTCTGCAGGAACGAAAAGGGCTAGAGACTTCCCCTTTGGTGGACGGATCCCTCTTGCCTTGGAGAGTCATGCAGAAGTGTTCTCCCATCGGAAGGACGCCAACAAGCCTTGCTACACGCAAATCGTGCGTTTGGCGTTTTTGGACGCTGCTGGGGCCCAGGAGGGACCAGGAGGTCGCAAATTGGACCTGAAGAGAGAGGGGACGTCGAGCAAGACAAAGAGCCCTCACTGAAGCAGGTAGCTCCCGGAGAAGTGCCAGAAACAGGCACTACGAGGATGCATGAAACGGTGCTCGCCGAAGTTGCACAAAGGAGTCCCACGTCGCCGGAGACCAACTTAGAAAGTCGTGCAATGCAGGTTAGAGTGCCGTGGACCCAGGCTTGGCTGTGCACAAAGGATTTCCGCCGGAAGTGCACAGGGGCCGGAGTAGCTGCAAAGTCGCGGTTCCCAGCAATGCAGCCCAGCGAGGTGAGGCAAGGACTTACCTCCACCAAACTTGGGCTGAAGAGTCACTGGACTGTGGGGGTCACTTGGACAGCGTCGCTGGATTCGAGGGACCTCGCTCGTCGTGCTGAGAGGAGACCCAAGGGACCGGTAATGCAGCTTTTTGGTGCCTGCGGTTGCAGGGGGAAGATTCCGTCGACCCACGGGAGATTTCTTCGGAGCTTCTGGTGCAGAGAGGAGGCAGGCTACCCCCACAGCATGCACAAGCAGGAAAACAGTCGAGAAGGCGGCAGGATCAGCGTTACAGAGTTGCAGTAGTCGTCTTTGCTACTATGTTGCAGGTTTGCAGGCTTCCAGCGCGGTCAGCGGTCGTTTCCTTATCAGAAGGTGAAGAGGGAGATGCAGAGGAACTCGGCTGAGCTCATGCATTCGTTATCTAAATTTCCCCAGAGACAGAGACCCTAAATAGCCAGAAAAGAGGGTTTGGCTACCTAGGAGAGAGGAAAGGCTACTAACACCTGAAGGAGCCTATCAGCAGGAGTCTCTGACGTCACCTGGTGGCACTGGCCACTCAGAGCAGTCCAGTGTGCCAGCAGCACCTCTGTTTCCAAGATGGCAGAGGTCTGGAGCACACTGGAGGAGCTCTGGACACCTCCCAGGGGAGGTGCAGGTCAGGGGAGTGGTCACTCCCCTTTCCTTTGTCCAGTTTCGCGCCAGAGCAGGGGCTAAGGGGTCCCTGAACCGGTGTAGACTGGCTTATGCAGAATTGGGCACATCTGTGCCCAACAAAGCATTTCCAGAGGCTGGGGGAGGCTACTCCTCCCCTGCCTTCACACCATTTTCCAAAGGGAGAGGGTGTCACACCCTGTCTCAGAGGAAGTTCTTTGTTCTGCCATCCTGGGCCAGGCCTGGCTGGACCCCAGGAGGGCAGCTGCCTGTCTGAGGGGTTGGCAGCAGCAGCAGCTGCAGTGAAACCCCAGGAAGGGCAGTCTGGCAGTACCAGGGTCTGTGCTACAGACCACTGGGACCATGGAATTGTACCAACAATGCCAGGATGGCATAGAGGGGGCAATTCCATGATCATAGACATGTTACATGACCATATTCGGAGTTACCATGGTGAAGCTACATATAGGTAGTGACCTATATGTAGTGCACGCGTGTAATGGTGTCCCCGCACTCACAAAGTTCAGTGAATTGGCTCTGAACAATGTGGGGGCACCTTGGCTAGTGCCAGGGTGCCCTCACACTAAGTAACTTTGCACCTAACCTTTACCAGGTAAAGGTTAGACATATAGGTGACTTATAAGTTACTTAAGTGCAGTGTAAAATGGCTGTGAAATAACGTGGACGTTATTTCACTCAGGCTGCAGTGGCAGGCCTGTGTAAGAATTGTCAGAGCTCCCTATGGGTGGCAAAAGAAATGCTGCAGCCCATAGGGATCTCCTGGAACCCCAATACCCTGGGTACCTCAGTACCATATACTAGGGAATTATAAGGTTGTTCCAGTAAGCCAATGTAAATTGGTAAAAATGGTCACTAGCCTGTCAGTGACAATTTGGAAAGAAATGAGAGAGCATAACCACTGAGGTTCTGATTAGCAGAGCCTCAGTGAGACAGTTAGTCACTACACAGGTAACACATTCAGGCACACTTATGAGCACTGGGGCCCTGGGTTACCAGGGTCCCAGTGACACATACAACTAAAACAACATATATACAGTGAAAAATGGGGGTAACATGCCAGGCAAGATGGTACTTTCCTACACTTCCCCTTTGGAGGACGGATCCCTCACGACGCGGAGAGTCGTGCAGAAGTATTTTCCAGCCGAAAGACCGCCAACAAGCCTTGCTAGGTGCAAATCGTGCAGTTAGTGTTTTTGGATGCTGCTGTGGCCCAGGAGGGACCAGGATGTCGCCAATTGCGTCAGGTGACAGAGGGGGCACCGTGCAAGAGAAGGAGCCCTCTCAGCAGCAGGCAGCACCCACAGAAGTGCCAGAAACAGGCACTATGAGGATGTGTGAAAAGGTGCTCACCCGAAGTCGCACAAAGGAGTCCCACATCGCCGGAAAACAACTTAGGAGGTCGTGCAATGCAGGTTAGAGTGCCGTGGACCCAGGCTGGACTGTTCACAAAGGATTTCCGCCAGAAGTGCACGGAGGCCGGAGTAGCTGCAAAAGTCGCGGTTCCCAGCAATGCAGTCTGGCGTGGTGAGGCAAGGACTTACCTCCACCAAACTTGGACTGAAGAGTCACTGGACTGTGGGAGTTACTTGGACAGAGTTGCTGGAATCAAGGGACCTCGCTCGTGGTGCTGAGAGGAGACCCAGGGGACCGGTGATGCAGTTCTTTGGTGCCTGCGGTTGCAGGGGGACGATTCCGTCGACCCACGGGAGATTTCTTTGGAGCTTCTAGTGCAGAGAGGAGGCAGACTACCCCCACAGCATGCACCACCAGGAAAACAGTCGAGAAGGCGGCAGGATCAGCGTTACAGAGTTGCAGTAGTCGTCTTTGCTACTATGTTGCAGTTTTGCAGGCTTCCAGCGCGGTCAGCAGTCGATTCCTTGGCAGAAGGTGAAGAGAGAGATGCAGAGGAACTCGGATGAGCTCTTGCATTCGTTATCTAAGGAATCCCAAGAGACAGAGACCCTAAATAGCCAGAAAAGAGAGTTTGGCTACCTAGGAGAGAGGATAGGCTAGCAACACCTGAAGGAGCCTATCAGAAGGAGTCTCTGACGTCACCTGCTGGCCCTGGCCACTCAGAGCAGTCCAGTGTGCCAGCAGCACCTCTGTTTCTAAGATGGCAGAGGTCTGGAGCACACTGGAGGAGCTCTGGGCACCTCCCAGGGGAGGTACAGGTCAGGGGAGAGGTCACTCCCCTTTCCTTTGTCCAGTTTCACGCCAGAGCAGGGCTAAGGGGTCCCTGAACCGGTGTAGACTGGCTTATGCAGAAATGGGCACCATGTGTGCCCATGAAAGCATTTCCAGAGGCTGGGGGAGGCTACTCCTCCCCTGCCTTCACACCATTTTCCAAAGGGAGAGGGTGTAACACCCTCTCTCAGAGGAAGTCCTTTGTTCTGCCATCCTGGGCCAGGCCTGGTTGGACCCCAGGAGGGCAGAAGCCTGTCTGAGGGGCTGGCAGCAGCTGCAGTGAAACCCCGGGAAAGGCAGTTTGGCAGTACCAGGGTCTGTGCTACAGACCACTGGGATCATGGGATTGTGCTAACTATGCCAGGATGGTATAGAGGGGGCAATTCCATGATCATAGACATGTTACATGGCCATATTAGGAGTTACTATTGTGAAGCTACATATAGGTAGTGACCTATATGTAGTACACGCGTGTAATGGTGTCCCCGCACTCACAAAGTCTGGGGAATTGGCCATGAACGATGTGGGGGCACCTTGGCTAGTGCCAGGGTGCCCTCACACTAAGCAACTTAGCACCCAACCTTTACCAGGTAAAGGTGAGACATATATGTGACTTATAAGTTACTTAAGTGCAGTGTAAAATGGCTGTGAAATAACGTGGACGTTATTTCACTCAGGCTGCAGTGGCAGGCCTGTGTAAGAATTGTCAGAGCTCCCTATGGGTGGCAAAAGAAATGCTGCAACCCATAAGGATCTCCTGGAACCCCATTACCCTGGGTACCTCAGTACCATATACTAGGGAATTATAAGGGTGTTCCAGTAAGCCAATGTAAATTGGTAAAATTGGTCACTAGCCTGTTAGTGACAATTTGAAAGAAATGAGAGAGCATAACCACTGAGGTTCTGATTAGCAGAGCCTCAGTGAGACAGTTAGTCATAACACAGGTAACACATTCAGGCACACTTATGAGCACTGGGTCCCTGGCTGGCAGGGTCCCAGTGACACATACAACTAAAACAACATATATACAGTGAAAAATGGGGGTAACATGCCAGGCAAGATGGTACTTTCCTACACCCTCTACAAGCTCACATAGGTTTGGGGTCCATTCGTGGTTCGCATTCCACTTTTGGAGTATATGGTTTGTTTTACCCCTATGTGTTCCTATTGCAATCTACTGTAACTTTACATTGCTTGCATTACTTCCTTTTGCTATTACTGCATATTTTTGGTATTGTGTACATATATCTTGTGTATATTTGGCATCCTCATACTGAGGGTACTCACTGAGATACTTTTGGCATATTGTCATAAAAATTAAGTACCTTTATTTTTAGTATATCTGTGTATTGTGTTTTCTTATGATATTGTGCAAATGACACCAGTGGTATAGTAGGAGCTTTGCATGTCTCCTAGTTCAGCCTAAGGTGCTCTGCTATAGCTACCTTCTATCAACCTAAGCTGCTAGAAACACCTCTTCTACACTAATAAGGGATAACTGGACCTGGTCCCCAGTCCTTGGAACCCACTACAAGCCAGGCCAGCCTCCTACACTCTTCAGTCCAAGTTTGGTGGAGGTAAGTGTAGGAGGCTGGACTGGCTTGTAGTGAGTACCAAGGGGTACTTGCACCTTGCACCAGGCCCAGTTATCCCTTATTAGTGTATAGGGTGTCTAGCAGCTTAGGCTGATAGATAATGGTAGCTTAGCAGAGCAGCTTAGGCTGAACTAGGAGACGTGTGAAGCTACTACAGTACCACTTAGTGTCATATGCACAATATCATAAGAAAACACAATACACAGTTATACTAAAAATAAAGGTACTTTATTTTTATGACAATATGCCAAAGTATCTTAGAGTGTACCCTCAGTGAGAGGATAGGAAATATACACAAGATATATATACACAATAGCAAAAATATGCAGTATAGTCTTAGAAAACAGTGCAAACAATGTATAGTTACAATAGGATGCAATGGGGAAACATAGGGATAGGGGCAACACAAACCATATACTCCAAAAGTGGAATGCGAACCACGAATGGACCCCAAACCTATGTGACCTTGTAGAGGGTCGCTGGGACTATTAGAAAATAGTGAGAGTTAGCAAAATAACCCTCCCCAAGACCCTGAAAAGTGAGTGCAAAGTGCACTAAAGTTCCCCTAAGGACAAAGTAGTCGTGTTAGAGGAATAATGCAGGAAAGACACAAACCAGCAATGCAACAACTGTGGATTTCCAATCTAGGGTACCTGTGGAACAAGGGGACCAAGTCCAAAAGTCACAAGCAAGTCGGAGATGGGCAGATGCCCAGGAAATGCCAGCTGCGGGTGCAAAGAAGCTTCGACTGGACAGAAGAAGCTGAGGTTTCTGCAGGAACGAAAAGGGCTAGAGACTTCCCCTTTGGTGGACGGATCCCTCTCGCCTTGGAGAGTCGTGCAGAAGTGTTTTCCCGCCGGAAGGACGCCAACAAGCCTTGCTACACGCAAATCGTGCGTTTGGCTTTTTTGGACGCTGCTGGGGCCCAGGAGGGACCAGGAGGGACCAGGAGGTCGCAAATTGGACCTGAAGAGAGAGGGGACGTCGAGCAAGACAAAGAGCCCTCACTGAAGCAGGTAGCACCCAGAGAAGTGCCAGAAACAGGCACTACAAGGATGCGTGAAACAGTGCTCGCCGAAGTTGCACAAAGGAGTCCCACGTCGCTGGAGACCAACTTAGAAAGTCGTTCAATGCAGGTTAGAGTGCCGTGGACCCAGGCTTGGCTGTGCACGAAGGATTTCCGCCGGAAGTGCACAGGGGCCGGAGTAGCTGCAAAGTCGCAGTTCCCAGCAATGCAGCCCAGCGAGGTGAGGCAAGGACTTACCTCCACCAAACTTGGGCTGAAGAGTCACTGGACTGTGGGGGTCACTTGGACAGAGTCGCTGGATTCGAGGGACCTCGCTCGTCGTGCTGAGAGGAGACCCAAGGGACCGGTAAAGCAGCTTTTTGGTGCCTGCGGTTGCAGGGGGAAGATTCCGTCGACCCACAGGAGATTTCTTCGGAGCTTCTGGTGCAGAGAGGAGGCAGGCTACCCCCACAGCATGCACAAGCAGGAAAACAGTCGAGAAGGCGGCAGGATCAGCGTTACAGAGTTGCAGTAGTCGTCTTTGCTACTATGTTGCATGTTTGCAGGCTTCCAGCGCGGTCAGCGGTCGATTCCTTATCAGAAGGTGAAGAGAGAGATGCAGAGGAACTCGGCTGAGCTCATGCATTCGTTATCTAAAGTTTCCCCAGAGACAGAGACCCTAAATAGCCAGAAAAGAGGGTTTGGCTACCTAGGAGAGAGGAAAGGCTACTAACACCTGAAGGAGCCTATCAGCAGGAGTCTCTGACGTCACCTGGTGGCACTGGCCACTCAGAGCAGTCCAGTGTGCCAGCAGCACCTCTGTTTCCAAGATGGCAGAGGTCTGGAGCACACTGGAGGAGCTCTGGACACCTCCCAGGGGAGGTGCAGGTCAGGGGAGTGGTCACCCCCTTTTCCTTTGTCCAGTTTCACGCCAGAGCAGGGGCAAGGGGTCCCTGAACCGGTGTAGACTGGCTTATGCAGAATTGGGCACCTCTGTGCCCAAGAAAGCATTTCCAGAGGCTGGGGGAGGCTACTCCTCCCCTGCCTTCACACCATTTTCCAAAGGGAGAGGGTGTCACACCCTCTCTCAGAGGAAGTTCTTTGTTCTGCCATCCTGGGCCAGGTCTGGCTGGACCCCAGGAGGGCAGCTGCCTGTCTGAGGGGTTGGCAGCAGCAGCAGCTGCAGTGAAACCCCAGGAAGGGCAGTTTGGCAGTACCAGTGTCTGTGCTACAGACCAATGGGATCATGGGCTTGTGCCAACTATGCCAGGATGGTATAGAGGGGGCAATTCCATGATCATAGACATGTTACATGGCCATATTCAGAGTTACCATGGTGAAGCTACATATAGGTAGTGACCTATATGTAGTGCACGCGTGTAATGGTGTCCCTGCACTCACAAAGTTCAGGGAATTGGCTCTGAACAATGTGGAGGCACCTTGGCTAGTGCCAGGGTGCCCTCACACTAAGTAACTTTGCACCTAACCTTTACCAGGTAAAGGTTAGACATATAGGTGACTTATAAGTTACTTAAGTGCAGTGTAAAATGGCTGTGAAATAACGTGGATGTTATTTTACTCAGGCTGCAGTGGCAGGCCTGTGTAAGAATTGTCAGAGCTCCCTATGGGTGGCAAAAGAAATGCTGCAGCCCATAGGGATCTCCTGGAACCCCAATACCCTGGGTACCTCAGTACCATAAACTAGGGAATTATAAGGGTGTTCCAGTAAGCCAATGTAAATTGGTAAAAATGGTCACTAGGCTGTCAGTGACAATTTGGAAAGAAATGAGAGAGCATAACCACTGAGGTTCTGATTAGCAGAGCCTCAGTGAGACAGTTAGTCACTACACAGGTAACACATTCAGGCACACTTATGAGCACTGGGGCCCTGGGTTACCAGGGTCCCAGTGACACATACAACTAAAACAACATATATACAGTGAAAAATGGGGGTAACATGCCAGGCAAGATGGTACTTTCCTACACAACCCCCCCCCAAACGATGGACAATAAGACTAGCCATTACCTGATGAGTCTTCATTGTCTAAGTGGAAATATCTGGAGAGTCCATCTGCATTGGAGTGGCTACTCCCAGGTCTATGTTCCACTGTATAGTCCATTCCCTGTAGGGATATGGACCACCTCAACAATTTAGGATTTTCACCTTTCATTTGTTTTAGCCAAAGTAGAGGTTTGTGGTCTGTCTGAACAATGAAGTGAGTGCCAAACAGGTATGGCCTCAACTTCTTCAGAGCCCAGACCACAGCAAAGGCCTCCCTCTCAATGGCAGACCAACGCTTTTCTTTAGGGGTCAACCTTCTACTAATAAAAGCAACAGGTTGATCCTGGCCCTCAGAATTAAGTTGTGATAGGACTGCCCCTACTCCTAATTCAGATGCATCAGTTTGGACATAGAATTTTTTAGAGTAACAAGGGCTTTTCAGGACAGGTGCAGAGCACATGGCCTGCTTCAGCTCCTCAAAAGCTTTCTGACAGCTTGCTGTCCATAATACCTTTTTAGGCATTTTCTTGGATGTGAGGTCATTAAGAGGGGCTGCAATGGAGCCATAGTTCTTAATGAACCTCCTGTAATACCCAGTGAGGCTTAGGAAGGCTCTCACCTGAGTCTGAGTGGTAGGGGGAACCCAATCAATAATAGTTTGGATTTTCCCCTGAAGTGGTGCAATCTGTTCCCCCCCAACAAGGTGTCCCAGATAAACCACCTTACCCTGCCCTATCTGGCACTTTGAAGCCTTGATAGTGAGGCCTGCCTTTTGCAGGGCCTCCAAAACTTTCCAAAGGTGGACCAGGTGATCATCCCAGCTGGAGCTAAAGACAGCTATAGCGCCCAAATATGCTGCACTGAAAGCTTCCAGCCCTTGCAGGACTGTGTTCACCAACCTCTGAAAAGTGGCAGGTGCATTTTTCAAACCAAAAGGCATTACAGTAAACTGGTAATGTCCTCCAATGGTAGAAAATGCAGTCTTAGGTTTAGCATCTTCTGACAATTTGATCTGCCAATACCCTGCAGTCAAATCAAAAGTGCTTAGATACTTGGCAGATGCCAGTGTATCTATAAGCTCATCTGCCCTGGGTATAGGGTGAGCATCAGTTTTGGTTACCAAGTTGAGACCTCTATAGTCTACACAAAACCTCATTTCCTTCTTTCCATCTTTAGAATTGGGTTTTGGTACCAGTACCACAGGAGAAGCCCATGGACTGTCAGAGTGCTCAACCACTCCTAGTTCCAACATTTTCTGAACTTCTTGCTTTATGCAGTCCCTGACATGGTCAGGCTGCCTATAGATCTTACTTTTGACAGGTAAACTGTCTCCAGTATCTATAGTGTGCTCACACCAAGAAGTGGTGCCTGGCACAGTAGAGAAGAGTTCTGAAAATTGTCCTAGGAGATTTATGCAATTATCTTTCTGCTCAGCAGTAAGACAATCAGCCAAAACTACAGCTTCCACAAGAGCATCTTGTTCTGTGGAAGAGAAGAGATCAGGTAGAGGATCACTGTCTTCTTCCTGTCCCTCATCTGTTGCCATGAGCAGGGTGAGATCAGCCCTGTCATAGTAGGGTTTCAGGCGGTTGACATGGAGCACCCTAAGGGGACTCCTGGCAGTGCCTAAGTCAACCAAGTAGGTGACTTCACCCTTCTTCTCAACAATTGTGTGGGGTCCACTCCATTTATCTTGGAGTGCTCTTGGGGCCACAGGCTCCAAGACCCACACTTTCTGCCCTGGTTGGTACTGAACCAAAACAGCCTTCTGATCATGCCATTGCTTCTGGAGCTCTTGGCTGGCCTGAAGGTTTTTACTGGCCTTTTTCATGTACTCAGCCATCCTTGATCTGAGGCCAAGTACATAATCCACAATATCCTGCTTAGGAGCTTTTAAAGGTTGTTCCCAACCCTCCTTTACAAGTGTGAGTGGACCCCTAACAGGGTGTCCAAAAAGAAGTTCAAAGGGGCTGAAGCCCACTCCTTTCTGGGGTACCTCCCTGTAGGCAAAAAGGAGGCATGGTAGAAGGATATCCCATCTCCTGCGGAGTTTTTCAGGGAGTCCCATAATCATGCCTTTGAGAGTTTTATTAAATCTCTCCACCAGTCCATTTGTTTGCAGATGATAGGGTGTTGTGAACTTGTAAGTTACACCACACTCCTTCCACATGGCCTTTAAGTATGCAGACATGAAATTGCTTCCTCTGTCTGATACTACTTCCTTTGGGAAGCCCACCCTGGAAAATATTCCCAGGAGGGCCTTTGCCACTGCAGGAGCTGTAGTGGTCCTTAAAGGAATAGCTTCAGGATATCTTGTGGCATGGTCCACTACCACCAAGATAACCCTATTGCCTGAAGCAGTAGGAGGGTCAAGGGGGCCAACTATGTCAACCCCTACCCTTTCAAAGGGAACCCCAACCACAGGCAGTTGGATAAGGGGTGCCTTTGGGGTGCCACCTGTCTTGCCACTGGCTTGACAGGTTTCACAGGACTTGCAAAATTCTTTTGTGTCCTCAGACATCCTAGGCCAATGAAACAGGGGAACAAGCCTGTCCCAAGTTTTCATTTGTCCTAGATGCCCAGCTAAGGGAATGTCATGTGCCAGTGTTAGGAGGAACTTTCTGTACTCCTGAGGAATCACTAATCTCCTGGCAGCTCCAGATTTAGGATCCCTATGCTCAGTGTACAAGAGGTTGTCCTCCCAGTAAACTCTGTGAGAGTCACTGACATCACCATTAGCCTGTTTGACAGCTTGCTGTCTGAGACCCTCTAATGTGGGACAGGTTTGCTGTGCCACACTCAGCTCCTCTCTAGCAGGCCCCCCTTCACCCAAAAGCTCAGCAGTGTCTGCTTCCAGCTCCTCTGGTGTAGGTTCTGCACAGGGAGGGAATTCTTCTTCCTCAGAATTAGAATCCACTGTAGAGGGAGGGATAGTAGGAAGTGGTTTGCTTCTACTAGCCCTAGCTTTAGGGAGCACTTGGTCCATTGTTCCAGGATCCAAGCTTCCCTGTCCTTTTTGCTTTTTGGCCTGAGCCCTTGTCAAAGCAAAAATATGCCCTGGGATGCCCAGCATTGCTGCATGGGCCTCCAACTCCACATCTGACCAAGCTGATGTCTCCAAATCATTCCCTAATAGACAGTCTACAGGTAAATCTGAAGCTACCACAACTTTCTTTGGACCAGTTACCCCCCCCCAGTTGAGATTTACAACAGCCATGGGGTGGCTTTGTGTTATGTTGTGAGCATCGGTTACTTGGTACTGGTGTCCAAGTATGTGTTGTTCAGGGTGCACCAGTTTCTCAATCACCATTGTGACACTGGCACCTGTGTCCCTGTAGGCCTGGACCTCAACACCATTTATTAGGGTTAGTTGCTTGTACTTCTCCAAGTTATGGGGGCAAGCAACCAAAGTGGCTAAATCAATAGCCCCTTCAGAGACTAAAGTAGCCTCTGTGGTCTCCCTAATCAGACCAACCCCAACTAAATTACCAAAAGTGAGCCCAGCTACTCCCTTGGATTGGCTATTAGTAGGTTTGCTCCCACCACCACTGCTATTAGTAGGGACACTAGGTGCAGCAGTAGGGGTTGTAGTGGTAGGAGCTGTGGTGCCTTTCTTTGGACAACTGGGATCTGTTGTCCAATGGCCTTTTATTTTACATAAATAGCACCATGGTTTCTTTTCCTTGTTCTGATTAAAGGAGGATTTGGACCCACCACCCCCACCAGAGTGTTTTTGTGGGCCTGATGAAGACTCATTTTTAGATTTGTCCCCACCCTTGTCAGAAGACTTACCATCCTTCTTTTTGTTGCCATCTTTGTCACCCCCTGTATGAACTTTTCTGTTCACTCTTGTTCTGACCCATTTGTCTGCCTTCTTTCCCAATTCTTGGGGAGAGGTCAGATCAGAGTCCACCAAGTACTGGTGCAACAAATCAGACACAGAATTATTAAGAATATGCTCTCTCAGGATTAAGTTATACAGGCTGTCATAATCAGTAACTTTACTGCCATGTAACCACCCCTCCAAGGCCTTCACTGCCTGGTCAATGAAATCAACCCAGTCTTGTGAAGACTCCTTTTTGGTCTCTCTGAACTTTATCCTGTACTGTTCAGTGGTTAAGCCATAACCATCCAGGAGTGCATTCTTAAGAACTTGGAAATTATTAGCATCATTTTCTTTTACAGTAAGGAGCCTATCCCTACCTTTTCCACTAAATGATAGCCATAGGATAGCAGCCCACTGCCTTTGAGGGACATCCTGTACAACATAGGCCCTCTCAAGTGCAACAAACCACTTGTTAATGTCATCCCCCTCCTTATAAGGGGGAACTATCTTGTGCAGATTCCTGGAATCATGCTCTTTTACAGGATGACTATGGGGAATACTGCTGCTGCCACCATGGGTATCTAAACCCAACTTCTGTCTTTCCTTCTCTAATTCAAAAGACTGTCTATCCAAATCCAGCTGTTGCTTTTTAAGCTTCAGTCTGGTTTGTTCCACCCTCAACTTATTGAGTTCCCTCTCTAACATTCTGTCATCAGGGTTGGTGGGAGGGACATTTCTAGAAACAGAGCTATGATGGGAATGAACAGAAGGAAACCTGTCCCTTACAGAAGCCAACTTAACAGCTTGGTTTACAGAAACATTACTACCAGTATGGTGAGAATAAATGCTTTTGCTATGATGTGAGACAACACTATTTCTATGGTGTGGCTCATCATCATTACCATCTATGCTAGATTGTCTAGTAATGGGCAGGCTAGGAAGTTTCTTTCCTGAATCTTTTCCTGGGGGAGTCCCTGAATCTGATTGGGAACTGTTAGGTACTTTTTCAACAGATGGGGCACCTATGGCCTTATCCTGTTCTCTAAGCATATTAATTAATAGTTCTAAGGCAGGATTCTTCCCTACACTCACACCTCTCTCTATACAGAGACTCCTTGCTCTTTTCCAGCTAAGGTTGTCATATGCAAGTTTGGACAGATCAACACTTTGGCCTGTGCCAGACATTTTTTAGAGAGAGTTAAAGTGATAGAGAAAGAGACAAAAGTTTTCAGAACTTTTTGGAAAGACAGAAAAAAAACTTTTTAAACTTTTAAGAACTTTTTGAAAGTTTAGAAGTACTTTTCAGCACTTAGAAAAGAGTGAAAAGAGGAAATGCAAAACTTTTTGGCTATGTGTATATACACTGACCCTGTTTTGTATATTTTTCTCTTATGAAAAGTACAATGACAAGAGTGGTAAGTAGTCTCAAGCACTTATCCCACCACTGCACAACCAATGTAGGAGGCTGGACTGGCTTGTAGTGAGTACCAAGGGGTACTTGCACCTTGCACCAGGCCCAGTTATCCCTTATTAGTGTATAGGGTGTCTAGCAGCTTAGGCTGATAGATAATGGTAGCTTAGCAGAGCAGCTTAGGCTGAACTAGGAGACGTGTGAAGCTACTACAGTACCACTTAGTGTCATATGCACAATATCATAAGAAAACACAATACACAGTTATACTAAAAATAAAGGTACTTTATTTTTATGACAATATGCCAAAGTATCTTAGAGTGTACCCTCAGTGAGAGGATAGGAAATATACACAAGATATATATACACAATAGCAAAAATATGCAGTATAGTCTTAGAAAACAGTGCAAACAATGTATAGTTACAATAGGATGCAATGGGGAAACATAGGGATAGGGGCAACACAAACCATATACTCCAAAAGTGGAATGCGAACCACGAATGGACCCCAAACCTATGTGACCTTGTAGAGGGTCGCTGGGACTATTAGAAAATAGTGAGAGTTAGCAAAATAACCCTCCCCAAGACCCTGAAAAGTGAGTGCAAAGTGCACTAAAGTTCCCCTAAGGACAAAGTAGTCGTGTTAGAGGAATAATGCAGGAAAGACACAAACCAGCAATGCAACAACTGTGGATTTCCAATCTAGGGTACCTGTGGAACAAGGGGACCAAGTCCAAAAGTCACAAGCAAGTCGGAGATGGGCAGATGCCCAGGAAATGCCAGCTGCGGGTGCAAAGAAGCTTCGACTGGACAGAAGAAGCTGAGGTTTCTGCAGGAACGAAAAGGGCTAGAGACTTCCCCTTTGGTGGACGGATCCCTCTCGCCTTGGAGAGTCGTGCAGAAGTGTTTTCCCGCCGGAAGGACGCCAACAAGCCTTGCTACACGCAAATCATGCGTTTGGCGTTTTTGGATGCTGCTGGGGCCCAGCAGGGACCAGGAGGTCGCAAATTGGACCTGAAGAGAGAAGGGACGTCGAGCAACACAAAGAGCCCTCACTGAAGCAGGTAGCACCCGGAGAAGTGCCAGAAACAGGCACTACGAGGATGCGTGAAACAGTGCTCGCCGAAGTTGCACAAAGGAGTCCCACGTCGCCGGAGACCAACTTAGAAAGTCGTGCAATGCAGGTTAGAGTGCCGTGGACCCAGGCTTGGCTGTGCACGAAGGATTTCCGCCGGAAGTGCACAGGGGCCGGAGTAGCTGCAAAGTCGCGGTTCCCAGCAATGCAGCCCAGCGAGGTGAGGCAAGGACTTACCTCCACCAAACTTGGGCTGAAGAGTCACTGGACTGTGGGGGTCACTTGGACAGAGTCGCTGGATTCGAGGGACCTCGCTCGTCGTGCTGAGAGGAGACCCAAGGGACCGGTAATGCAGCTTTTTGGTGCCTGCGGTTGCAGGGGGAAGATTCCGTCGACCCACGGGAGATTTCTTCGGAGCTTCTGGTGCAGAGAGGAGGCAGGCTACCCCCACAGCATGCACAAGCAGGAAAACAGTCGAGAAGGCGGCAGGATCAGCGTTACAGAGTTGCAGTAGTCGTCTTTGCTACTATGTTGCAGGTTTGCAGGCTTCCAGCGCGGTCGATTCCTTATCAGAAGGTGAAGAGAGAGATGCAGAGGAACTCGGCTGAGCTCATGCATTCGTTATCTAAAGTTTCCCCAGAGACAGAGACCCTAAATAGCCAGAAAAGAGGGTTTGGCTACCTAGGAGAGAGGAAAGGCTACTAACACCTGAAGGAGCCTATCAGCAGGAGTCTCTGACGTCACCTGGTGGCACTGGCCACTCAGAGCAGTCCAGTGTGCCAGCAGCACCTCTGTTTCCAAGATGGCAGAGGTCTGGAGCACACTGGAGGAGCTCTGGACACCTCCCAGGGGAGGTGCAGGTCAGGGGAGTGGTCACTCCCCTTTCCTTTGTCCAGTTTCGCGCCAGAGCAGGGGCTAAGGGGTCCCTGAACCGGTGTAGACTGGCTTATGCAGAATTGGGCACATCTGTGCCCAACAAAGCATTTCCAGAGGCTGGGGGAGGCTACTCCTCCCCTGCCTTCACACCATTTTCCAAAGGGAGAGGGTGTCACACCCTCTCTCAGAGGAAGTTCTTTGTTCTGCCATCCTGGGCCAGGCCTGGCTGGACCCCAGGAGGGCAGCTGCCTGTCTGAGGGGTTGGCAGCAGCAGCAGCTGCAGTGAAACCCCAGGAAGGGCAGTTTGGCAGTACCAGGGTCTGTGCTACAGACCACTGGGATCATGGGATTGTGCCAACTATGCCAGGATGGTATAGAGGGGGCAATTCCATGATCATAGACATGTTACATGGCCATATTCGGAGTTACCATGGTGAAGCTACATATAGGTAGTGACCTATATGTAGTGCACGCGTGTAATGGTGTCCCCGCACTCACAAAGTTCAGGGAATTGGCTCTGAACAATGTGGGGGCACCTTGGCTAGTGCCAGGGTGCCCTCACACTAAGTAACTTTGCACCTAACCTTTACCAGGTAAAGGTTAGACATATAGGTGACTTATAAGTTACTTAAGTGCAGTGTAAAATGGCTGTGAAATAACGTGGATGTTATTTTACTCAGGCTGCAGTGGCAGGCCTGTGTAAGAATTGTCAGAGCTCCCTATGGGTGGCAAAAGAAATGCTGCAGCCCATAGGGATCTCCTGGAACCCCAATACCCTGGGTACCTCAGTACCATATACTAGGGAATTATAAGGGTGTTCCAGTAAGCCAATGTAAATTGGTAAAAATGGTCACTAGCCTGTCAGTGACAATTTGGAAAGAAATGAGAGAGCATAACCACTGAGGTTCTGATTAGCAGAACCTCAGTGAGACAGTTAGTCACTACACAGGTAACACATTCAGGCACACTTATGAGCACTGGGGCCCTGGGTTACCAGGGTCCCAGTGACACATACAACTAAAACAACATATATACAGTGAAAAATGGGGGTAACATGCCAGGCAAGATGGTACTTTCCTATAAGTCCTTGCCTCCCCACGCTAGACTGCATTGCTGGGTATCGCGTGACTTGCAGCTGCTCCGGCTCCTGTGCCCTCTTCCAGGATTTCCTTCGTGCACAGCCAAGCCTGGGTCCCCGACACTCTAGCCTGCAGTGCACAACCTTCTGAGTTGTCCTCCGGCGTCGTGGGACTCCCTTTTGTGACTTCGGGGGGACTCTGGTTCACTCCTCTTCTAAGTGCCTGTTCCGGTACTTCAGCGGGTGCTGCCTGCTTCCGTGAGGGCTCCCTGACTTGCTGGGCACCCCTTCTGTCTTCTCATCCAAGTGGCGACATCCTGGTCCCTCCTGTGCCACAGCATCATCCAAAAACTCTTACTGCGACCCTTGCAGCTAACAAGGCTTGTTTGCTGTCTTTCTGCGTGGGAACTCGTCTGCAAGCTTCTTCACGATGTGGGACATCCATCCCTCAAAGGGGAAGTTCCTAGTCCTCTTCTTTCTTGCAGAAACCAAAGCTTCTTCCATCCGGTGGCAGATTCTTTGCACCCTCAGCTGGCATTTCCTGGCATCTGCCCACTCTCAACATTGTAGCGACTCTTGGACTTGGTCCCCTTGTTTCACTGGTACTCAGGTCCGGAAATCCACTGTTGTTGCATTGCTGGTGTTGGTTTTCCTTGCAGAATCCCCCAATCACGACTTCTGTGCTCTCTGGGGGTTGTAGGTGCACTTTACACCTACCTTACAGGGTCTTGAGCTGGGCTATTTTTCTAACCCTCACTGTTTTCTTACAGTCCCTGCGACCCTCTACAAGCTCACATAGGTTTGGGGTCCATTCGTGGTTCGCATTCAACTTTTGGAGTATATGGTTTGTGTTACCCCTATATCTATGTGCTCCTATTGCAATCTATTGTAACTTTACACTGCTTGCATTACTTCCTTTTGCTATTACTGCATATTTTTGGTATTGTGTACATATATCTTGTGTATATTTGGCATCCTCATACTGAGGGTACTCACTGAGATACTTTTGGCATATTGTCATAAAAATAAAGTACCTTTATTTTTAATATACCTGTGTATTGTGTTTTCTTATGATATTGTGCATATGACACCAGTGGTATAGTGGGAGCTTTACATGTCTCCTAGTTCAGCCTAAGCTGCTCTGCTATAGCTACCTTCTATCAGCCTAAGCTGCTAGAAACACCTCTTCTACACTAATAAGGGATAACTGGAACTGGTACAGAGTGTAAGTACCCCTTGGTACCCACTACAAGCCAGGCCAGCCTCCTACACCTACTGCTTACCATATTGAAAATAAAAATTACCATTCCCAAGATACATTGTGCAGGTGACTAAAATGTCAGCATGGCTGACTAGACACTCATGATATGGGACCAATAAACATCTATGTCTGAAACTCACTCTGCTGAGTGAATAGTGTGAAAAAGTGTATTTATTCAGCAAGCAGATGAAGAACTACCCATATGCATCACTTACCTGTCCCCTGCATTCACGTCCCCATTCCACAGAAATCTGGCTACTGTGTCTCATTCAATTTACCTCCTGCAAGTGTCCCAAAACACTCTGCCCCAAAGCACTAATTGTCTACTGTAACGTATTCATGCATGGCCCAGTTACAATCTGTCTCTCTGTATTCCCCTTTTGCTCCTGCTTGTCAACTGCTGGTGTGTTACCAAGTCTGAAACACTAAGCATGTTAAGCAAGCAAAATTCCCTTAAAAAGAAGCATAAAGCTCACACAAGGTCATCCATAGGCAGCCCAAACAGAGCTCAGTCCTCTCAAATCCTTAAAAGAAGGGCTACACACAATAAAAAAACAGTGTATTTTCACGAGTGAATAAAACGTTTATGTAACATGATTTAAAAACATACTCATTCTTGCAGACAGCAATTTCTCCTAAATTGCAGTGCAAAATATCTGTGTTCAACATACCGAAGCTCTTGAATCATAAGTTGGATTCCTGCTTTTCTTATTTGAAAAATAAAATAACATTCATTTTCTTATTCAAAATTGCTTTTACAGTTTTTCCTCTATAAACAGCTTAGCGTGATCCATACACTTACCTTTTTTTAACGATTGTACATTTGTATATACAGTTACTTACAAATGCTTCATACATGGTTTATCTTCCAGATGGATATAAATCCAATTTGGATGTTTACAGACTCCATGTACAGATGCACGGGAAAGGGAAGATCATTGTTATGGAAGAGGAAGCCTCACACATATAATAATGCCATGCTTCATCATCGGCCACCCCTCACAACCCCCACCCTGGTAGGACAGTGACACCAGGGTGGACTCAACCCCCTGTTGGATTCAGAGAAGGAGGAAGTTTTTAGATAAAAAAATTACTGGATAAAGACGGGATTCGGAACATTAAGTTAAAAATACCTTACAGTTCCCCGGTGAGACCTTTATCACATGGGGACCGCAGGTAAGATTTAAAAACGAGTGGGGTGGTTGTTGACAAGTTTGGCTCGCAACATCTCAGTAATTAGGCCAACATGATTCTGCTTCATTAGATGGCCCTAACGGGTCTGGGGCATTCCTCAGGGCCAAAGATCCTCAAGCAGCTCCTATCGGCCACTATGGCAAGTGTTGTGATATTAAAATAAGTTATTAATCCATTCAGGTGAATCCTACCCGAGAAGAACAAATCAACTATTAACCTATTGAAACAAAAATAAATACTTTGTTACAATCTTCCCTGGGTAACTGCACCTGATCTCATGTGATGTGAGCATACAAGTGTCACTGCATGGCACGCCACTGCAAACATGTGATATGTGACAAAATACATGCAAGGACGACACACATGCACTGTGTACAATATTATGCTAATGAGAGACAATACTCAAATTTCTGGTATATCATAGACACTTTCTAATTAACGCCTGGTGGAAAATATCCCTTACTCTAGACTTCACGGGATACCGGCTTCCCGGTAAAGGGAGATGATGCTACACTCTGGTCAGTCAAAACAAAGTCAAATAAAAGGTGTACATGTTAACTGTAAAACAGACACATGGATTCACTGATTGCCAGAAGTGCACTCAAAAGAGTCTGTATAGATAGTCATGAGCGTGCCTGTCCCCAGGGCTCTAAAAAATTTTTTTTCATTGCATATGTAATTTGTGATAGCTGTATGTCTAGGGAGGAGGTGCGGCAGCTTGACCTCCTCCTCTCACTTGTGTGTTACGAGTTAACTTCAAGATGGCCAACACCCTACCATTGTCCGGAGTCCCTTTTTTCTTCATGGCTAGTTAAATAAAGACCTGCGTCACACATTGTATACGTCCACTGGCCAAATTGTACATCACCCCTACGTTTTAGCCTGTGGCCAGCTGAACAGCAGAGATTGTTTAATTTTTTTAAGGTAGCTGGGTAAGTGTAGGAGGCTGGACTGGCTTGTAGTGAGTACCAAGGGGTACTTGCACCTTGCACCAGGCCCAGTTATCCCTTATTAGTGTATAGGGTGTCTAGCAGCTTAGGCTGATAGATAATGGTAGCTTAGCAGAGCAGCTTAGGCTGAACTAGGAGACGTGTGAAGCTACTACAGTACCACCTAGTGTCATATGCACAATATCATAAGAAAACACAATACACAGTTATACTAAAAATAAAGGTACTTTATTTTTATGACAATATGCCAAAGTATCTCAGAGTGTACCCTCAGTGAGAGGATAGGAAATATACACAAGATATATATACACAATAGCAAAAATATGCAGTGTAGTCTTAGAAAACAGTGCAAACAATGTATAGTTACAATAGGATGCAATGGGGAAACATAGGGATAGGGGCAACACAAACCATATACTCCAAAAGTGGAATGCGAACCACGAATGGACCCCAAACCTATGTGACCTTGTAGAGGGTCGCTGGGACTATTAGAAAATAGTGACAGTTGGAAAAATAACCCTGCCCAAGACCCTGAAAAGTGAGTGCAAAGTGCACTAAAGTTCCCCTAAGGACAGAGAAGTCGTGTTAGAGGAATAATGCAGGAAAGACACCAAACCAACAATGCACCAACGCTGGATTTCCAATCTGGGGTACCTGTGGAACAAGGGGACCAAGTCCAAAAGTCACAAGCAAGTCGGAGATGGGCAGATGCCCAGGAAATGCCAGCTGCGGGTGCAAAGAAGCTTCTACTGGACAGAAGAAGCTGCGGTTTCTGCAGGAACGCAAAGGGTTAGAGACTTCCCCTTTGGAGGACGGATCCCGCTCGCCTTGTAGAGTCGTGCAGAAGTGTTTTCCCGCCGAAAGAACGCCAACAAGCCTTGCTAGCTGCAAATCATGCGGTTAGCGTTTTTGGATGCTGCTGTGGCCAGGAGGGACCAGGAGGTCGCAAATTGGACCAGGAGGTAGAGGGGATGTCTAGCAAGACAAGGAACCCTCTTAGCAGCAGGTACCACCCGGAGAAGTGCCAGAAACAGGCACTACAAGGATGCGTGAAACAGTGCTCACCCGAAGTCGCACAAAGAAGTCCCACGTCGCCGGAGAACAACTTAGGAGGTCGTGCAATGCCGGTTAGAGTGCCGTGGACCCAGGCTGGACTGTGCTCAATGGATTTCCGCCGGAAGTGCACGGAGGCCGGAGTAGCTGCAAAAGTTGCGGATCACAGCAATGCAGTCTAGCGAAGTGAGGCAAGGACTTACCTCCACCAAACTTGGACTGAAGAGTCACTGGACTGTGGGGGCCACTTGGACAGAGTTGCTGGATTCGAGGGACCTCGCTCGTCGTGCTGAGAGGAGACCCAAGGGACCGGTAATGCAGCTTTTTGGTGCCTGCGGTTGCAGGGGGAAGATTCCATCGACCCACGGGAGATTTCTTCAGAGCTTCTAGTGCAGAGAGGAGGCAGACTACCCCCACAGCATGCACCACCAGGAAAACAGTCGAGAAGGCGGCAGGATCAGCGTTACAGAGTTGCAGTAGTCGTCTTTGCTACTATGTTGCAGGTTTGCAGGCTTCCAGCGCGGTCAGCAGTCGATTCCTTGGCAGAAGGTGAAGAGAGAGATGCAGAGGAACTCGGATGAGCTCTTGCATTCGTTATCTAAAGTTTCCCCAGAGACAGAGACCCTAAATAGCCAGAAAAGAGGGTTTGGCTACGTAGGAGAGAGGGTAGGCTAGCAACACCTGAAGGAGCCTATCACAAGGAGTCTCTGACGTCACCTGGTGGCACTGGCCACTCAGAGCAGTCCAGTGTGCCAGCAGCACCTCTGTTTCCAAGATGGCAGAGGTCTGGAGCACACTGGAGGAGCTCTGGACACCTCCCAGGGGAGGTGCAGGTCAGGGGAGTGGTCACTCCCCTTTCTTTTGTCCAGTTTCGCGCCAGAGCAGGGCTAAGGGGTCCCCTGAAACGGTGTAGACTGGCTTATGCAGAATTGGGCACATCTGTGCCCAAGAAAGCATTTCCAGAGGCTGGGGGAGGCTACTCCTCCCCTGCCTTCACACCATTTTCCAAAGGGAGAGGGTGTAACACCCTCTCTTAGAGAAAGTTCTTTGTTCTGCCATCCTGGGCCAGGCCTGGCTGGACCCCAGGAGGGCAGCTGCCTGTCTGAGGGGTTGGCAGCAGCAGCAGCTGCAGTGAAACCCCAGGAAGGGCAGTTTGGCAGTACCAGGGTCTGTGCTACAGACCACTGGGATCATGGGATTGTGCCAACTATGCCAGGATGGCATAGAGGGGGCAATTCCATGATCATAGACATGTTACATGGCCATATTCGGAGTTACCATTGTGAAGCTACATATAGGTAGTGACCTATATGTAGTGCACGCGTGTAATGGTGTCCCCGCACTCACAAAGTCCGGGGAATTGGCCCTGAACAATGTGGGGGCACCTTGGCTAGTGCCAGGGTGCCCTCACACTAAGTAACTTTGCACCTAACCTTTACCAGGTAAAGGTTAGACATATAGGTGACTTATAAGTTACTTAAGTGCAGTGTAAAATGGCTGTGAAATAACGTGGACGTTATTTCACTCAGGCTGCAGTGGCAGGCCTGTGTAAGAATTGTCAGAGCTCCCTATGGGTGGCAAAAGAAATGCTGCAGTCCATAGGGATCTCCTGGAACCCCAATACCCTGGGTACCTCAGTACCATATACTAGGGAATTATAAGGGTGTTCCAGTAAGCCAATGTAAATTGGTAAAATTGGTCACTAGCCTGTCAGTGACAATTTGAAATAAATGAGAGAGCATAACCACTGAGGTTCTGGTTAGCAGAGCCTCAGTGAGACAGTTAGGCACCACACAGGGAACACATACATATAGGCCACAAACTTATGAGCACTGGGGTCCTGACTAGCAGGGTCCCAGTGACACATAACAAACATACTGAAAACATGGGGTTTTCACAATCAGCACTGGGCCCTGGCTAGCAGGATCCCAGTGAGACAGTGAAAATACCCTGACATACACTCACAAACAGGCCAAAAGTGGGAGTAACAAGGCTAGAAAGAGGCTACTTTCTCACAGTAAGTAGCCGATAATATGTACTATTTGGCATGGTACCTTTTAAATAGCCACGTTCTTACCTGACAGTATGCGTAGACTCATGGGAATTTCTGGGTTTCACAACTTTATAAGTGGTACCAGAATTCTTTTTTTGCTTGGTATTGTCACATTTAAATTTGGTCCCTCACTGCTTAATTTACTGACATCTAAACTGAAACATTCAGAAATCTGAAACAATAAAAATTGAATAGGAATTATTTGAATTTCTTACCTCTTCTGCGGGCTGCTGCATGTTGAAGGCATAGAGCACTAGTGCAATTGTTATCACTTGCACTAGTCTTTATAGCATTAGATGTGCTTGGCACAATAAGTAATTTTGTTGTATTTGCGGTGCCTTGTACCTGAAAAATCATTGAATAAGAAGCATGGATTAACATTTCAATTGCATTTGTAAACTTCTCTTTAATTTTAGTTTTCACATTTGGGTGCATTGCATGCCCCTAAAATACTAATAGTAATGTTAGCAGATCTGTCCTTGTATCAGAATTAGAGAACTGGAAATGTAAATGCAACTATTTGCAACTGAAGCATCATTATTGTTTTTCTTAGTTGAATAAATTAAATATAAACATCTTTTCAAGACGTTCGAATCATGCATCTGCATGCTGAATACTTTGTTTATAACATAAGCCCTAATGAGCATATAGGAACATGCCAAATGTTGTAGTACCATATATTCACATTGAGGCCCTCATTACGACCCTGGCGGTCATGAGACCGCTGGGGCCGCAGTGGAGGTCGGACCGCCGTCAAAGTAGAAGTCCACCCTCCACATTAAGACCCTGGCAGAGCCGCCATGATCCGACCTCTGGCACCGTCAGGTTGCCCCCAGTCTACAGCCTGGCGGTGCCCTGGGGATTATGAGTCCCCTCTCAGCCAGCTTTTGCATGGCACTTCCACCTCATGCAAAGGCTGGCGGAGACCGTGTGCCGGGGGCCCCATGGGGGCCCCTGCACTGCCCATGCACATGTGCTTTGCCAGAATTACGGGCAGTGAAAAGTGTGATGGGTGCTGCTGCACCTGACGCACCTCAACATTGTTGTGGCGGTTATTCCCCCAGGCAAGTGGGCGGAAACACTTTTTGCACCAGCTGGCCCAGCGGAAAACTCATAATTGGGCCAGTGGGCGGAAAACCGGAGTGACTGTTTTCCATCTGAAAAACCAACCTCACAAGAAGGCCCTGAGTCTTTCAACATTTTGGAACAGGAAAGTGGGAGATTCTGAAAACAAAATTGGGGGAATGTATTTTCCCTTTGACTACCATTAAAGCTGAGGCAATTTCAGGAGGGAAATAGCTGTTATAAAGCCATTTTCGGCTTTGAACATCGGGTGTCTCCTGCCTGAATCGTGTATATTGGCATGTATGAGTTCATTGTGAGGCACAAGGAGTGGTATCACAATATGGCAACCATATGTGCTGCTATAATGTTGTTCATGTCAAAGCCTCTAAACCGTAATATCTCATCTGTGTTTCACTAAGTATATTTACAGAGTGATCTCTTTGTTGCCGGCATGCGCGGTATTTTAATTTCTCGGCTGGCACAAAAGAAAGTAGAATAACCTAATGCCGGTATTTGCCCCCTTAAAAGTACATGGTTTAAATCACAAATATAAGAAGAAACCACATTAAATATATTCTACAGCTACGTTAATGATCCCTGACTAATAATTAAAGTATGCAAAGGCAGACAAGTCATGTTACAAATTATTACTGACAATTTTATGTAAAGTCTTATTTAAGTATTACGTTCAAGCCTTTGTTTATTCTTAAAACATGAACAAATGGCCAGTATTTTCTTCTTGGAAAGGTGGCAATCCGAATCACATCACATAATGAAGCGCAACACTTACAGAAAAAGAGAGTTTAATGCTTGGATTACTTACCAGTAATCTTCATTACACCATTTCCTTATTCCTCATCCCATTAAGGCCCGTATTTATACTTTTTTTAGCGCCGCATTTGCGTCGTTTTTTGACGCAAAAACGGCGCAAACTTGCAAAATACCATTGTATTTTGTAGCTTTGCGCCGTTAGCCGTCAAAAAGCGGCGCAAATGCGGCGCTAAAAAAAGTATAAATACGGGCCTAAGTATTAAATACATTAAGTGAGGTGAGGCCTCACCGCTACTACACCTATGAAGCACACTCTAACTTGAAAAATACCTCCCTCCCTTTACTATTAAAGGGAGACAACGATAAAGAACTTCCTGAACGGACCAAGCCTTCACGGCCAATCCCCAACTGTAAAAAAGGGAGGGTGAGAAGAATATAATTAATGGGACGAGGAATTAGGATTCGTTTCCGTTTAGTAATCCAAGCATTACCACTTCATATATTCCTCGTCCCATTGCTTATGTTCAAGAACACCCAAGCATAAACAGAAAACAGAAGACAGAATTCATGCACTAAACATTTAATACAAATCTACAAACAAGTAACATGAAACTGTCAATACTGAAAAATAATAACAGCTTCATAAAGGGTTGGGAAATAAAACTGTTATACCAAAACTCAATTCCTATACTTAAGCCAAATTCAACCTTTAATGATTCACAAAGGTCCACTGAGAAGCCCAAGTGGCTGCTGCACAAATATCTCAAATAGGACACCACCCCATTCGGCTAAAGAAGCAACCATTCCCCAGGCTGAGCGTGCTTGAACAGAACCTGGTGGAACAAGATGTGGCCTGTAATAGGAAGTTAAACTGCCTTCTTTATCCAACGAGATAGACAGGAAAGACATTTCTTACCCCTGTTTGCAGACCAAAAATTAATGAAAAGGGACTGACTTCTTCTGAAATCAGCTGACTTAGTCAAGTAACCCTTGAACGCTCTCTACACACCCAGAAAGGCATCAGAAGCAGAAAGAAAAGGAACATCTTGAAGAACAGCATCTTGAGACTCATGAAATTCAGAATTTATCTGTGGAATAAAGTGAGGACTCAACCTTAACACAATATGATCCTCAAACACCGTAAGGTAATTAGGATTATAAAAAAAACAAGGCTGACATCTCCCCCAATCTCCTGGCAGTAATAATGGCAACTAAAAAGACCACATTCAGAGTTAACAACTTAAGAGGCACTTCAGACAGAAGCTCAAATGGAGAACCGTGCAAAGCGTTTAAAATTAGAAACAAGTGCTAAAGGGGAAATGTGCCTCTGACTTTAGGTCTTAACAATTCAAAACTCTTTAAATACCTAGACACCCATTCTTCAACCTGAGAAAGAGCCCCCAAACGAGAATGGAAAGCCTTAATTAAAGTCAACTAATCTCAGAGTAGAAGGGGACCAACCGTTGTCAAAACCCTCCTATAGTACTTATAAAATAGTCTTAGGAGAACAAAGATCAGGGGAACAATTCCTGTATTTACACCACCTGCAGAAAGAGACCCAGTGATGGCTTTAAGATTTTCTAGTGGACAATCTTCTAGAGGCCTGAATAGACTGAGAAACTGCTTGAAACATTCATAACCCACTAAGATCCTCCGTCACTACCTACAAGCCACTAACCTCAACCTCTGGAAGAGAGGCCAAGATCAGACTCAGGTAAGGGCAAAATACCACACCTGATTCGCTACCATATTTATTAGCAGAGGAACCAGTGTCTGCAGGGTCAAAAGAGACAAGCCAAAATCACCTCCACTCTGTCCGTCTGAATCCTTGCCAGAAGAGGAGGTATTATAGGAATTGGAGAAATTGCAAAAAACAACATGTCAGTGCATCAAGCCTTGCTGCCCGAAGAATACTGAACCAGGAAAAGTAATTGGAACGAAGAACTCTGGGATGGTCTGCAACGAGATCTACAGAAGGGTTGCTGAACCTCTGGCAAATCTTGTGAAACATCTCCTCTGTAGGTCTCAAATTCTGTGACAATGGGGACATTCTACTTAGAGTGTCCACTACTTTTTTGTTCTTCCCTCAAACATGAAGTGTGCATACAGAGAGAAGATTTCTCTCTGGCCAAATCATGATCTGCTGTGTCAGAACATTCAAGAAAGTGGAACTTGCTTCAAAGTGTCTATTTAGGTATGATATTGCTAATGCATTGTCGGACCTTACCAACACATTGGAATGACTAGTCCTGGACTGAAATGGTTGAAAAGCCATTCAAACAGTTCTGAGTTTCTTCCAGTTTGACCTTTTGTGAGATGTCAGAAGTTTGAACAAAGACGCAGACCTGCCCCAACCTCTGCGACTGGCATCTGTTGTCACTGTTTAATGATGAGGGGAAGAGAAACTCCTCTTTCGAAATTGGCAGGGACTAACCACCATTAGAGCTGTGCTCTCAAAGACTGAGAATTGTTGGATTCTGGCCTCCAGTGCTGAAGAATGTGAATCAATAGAGGGCACAAATAACTTCTGTACAAGGGAGCTACAAACAGAGATGCCGCCTAGAGAGAAAAAAAACATCAAGAGCTTCCAATTGGAGAAAACCACAACATAGGGAATAGGAGCCATAACAAAGTAAAAGCATATACCATATCTTCCAGTCTTTTCAAGAAACTTGTGCAGATGCTTGATCTATTTGTAGGAGGGCTGACAACCTGCAAATCAGCTTCAACCGTCTTTCTTCCAGGAGGCAAGTAAGACATAGGTCTGTCTAAAACCATGCGCCAATGTATGTTAGGTGCAGAGAATCCTCCAGGTTCAATCTCTTGTAATTGATGAAAAACCCATACCTCTCCAGGATCTGCTGGCCTTTTACAATGTCCATTACTTGGTTTTGATCTGAACTGGAGACCAGAAGACGATCGTCCAGATACGGATGGATCTGAATATCCATCTTGTGAAGGACTGCAATCACTGGAGCCAAAACTTTGGTGAACACCCTCGGGCTGCTTTTAGCCCTTAAGGAAGAACTCTGAATTGACAATGATTGTTGCCCACCACAAACCCTAGATACCACCTGAAATCACCCGCATATCAAGCCTTCATGGGGTTGTCCCGGGTGCCATGGCTGCGACAAACAGAGAGGTCCCACATACACCTTAGCCAGCGGAGAGGGGGTGGCAGGATAATTGAGGGATATTGATATGAAGTCTGCCCAGATGATGTAAGTGGTATTGAAAGTTGTGGCTAATATGTTGTGATGTACTTTTCTGGACGGCATTACATATTCCACCTGTGTGGAATTAAAAACTGAAAATAAAGTTTAAGTGGAGAAATGAGGATAAGTAAATAGCATCCTGAAAATCCAGAGATACAAGGAAATCTACCTGCTGAACCAAATTATTTGGGAGTTTATGTTCAAGTGAACCGTTTTTAGATAAACTTTCAAGTTCTTCAAGTCTATTAATAGGCAATTGTAGGAGGATGGACTGACTTATAGTAGGTACCTTGTGGTACTTACACCCTGTGCCAGGTCCAGTTATCCCTTATTAGTAGAAGAGAGGTGTTTCTAGCAGCTTAGACTGATAGAAGGTAGCTTTGGTGTAAGGAAATGCCTCCTTGGCATGGTTACCCCCTGACTTTTTGCCTTTGCTGATGCTAAGTTATGACTTGAAAGTGTGCTGGGACCCTGCTAACCAGGACCCTGCACCAGTGTTATTTCCCTAAACTGTACCTTTGTCTCCACAATTGGCACAACCCTGGCACCCAGGTAAGTCCCTTGTAACTGGTACCCCTGGTACCAAGGGCCCTGATGCCAGGGAAGGTCTCTAAGGGCTGCAGCATGTCTTATACCACCCTGGGGACCCCTCACTCAGCACATGCACACTGCTTCCCAGCTTGTGTGTGCTGGTAGGGAGAAAATGACTAAGTCGACATGGCACTCCCCTCAGAGTGCCATGCCAACCTCACACTGCCTATGGCATAGATAAGTAACCTCTCTAGCAGACCTTACAGCCTTAAGGCAGGGTGCACTATACCACAGGTGAGGGCATAGGTGCATGAGCACCATGCCCCTACAGTGTCTAAGCAAAACCGTAGACCTTGTAAGTGCAGGGTAGCCATAAGAGTATATGGTCTGGGAGTCTGCCATATACGAACTCCACAGTACCATAATGGCTACACTGAAAACTGTGAAGTTTGGTATCAAACTTCTCAGCACAAAAAATGCACACTGATGCCAGTGTACTTTTTATTGTAAAATACACCCAGATGGCATCTTAGAGATGCCCCCTGAAAACATACCCGACTTCCAGTGTGGGCAGATTAGTTTTTGCCAGCCTGCCACTCACCAGACATGTTGGTGGCCACGAGGGGAGAGTGCCTTTGTCACTCTGTGGCCAGGAACAAAGTCTGTACTGGGTAGAGGTGCTTCTCACCTCCCCCTGCAGGAACTGTAACACCTGGCGATGAGCCTCAAAGGCTCACCCCCTTTGTTACAGCGCCACAGGGCATCCCAGCTAGTGGAGATGCCCGCCCTTCCGGCCACTGCCCCCACTTTTGGGGGCAAGGCTGAATGAGATAATGAGAAAAACAAGGAGGAGTCACTGGCCAGTCAGGACGACCCCTAAGGTGTCCTGAGCTGAGGTGACTCTGACTTTTAAAAATCCTCCATTTTGCAGATGGAGGATTCCCCCAATAGGATTAGGGATGTGACCCCCTCCCCACCAGGAGAAGGCACATAGAGGGTGTAGCCACCCTCAGGGCTAGTAGCCATTGGCTACTAACCTCCCAGACCTAAACACACCCCTAAATTGAGTACTTAGGGGCCCCCAGATCCAAGCAAGATAGATTCCTGCAAACTGAAGACGAAGAAGGACTGCTGACCTGAAGCCCTTCAGAGAAGACGGAGACACCAACTGCTTTGGCCCAAGCCCTACCAGCCTGTCTCCCCACTTCGAGAAAAACTGCAACAGCGACCCATCCCCCAGGGTCCAGCGACCTCTGAAGCCTCAGAGGACTACCCTGCACCAAGAAACCCCGAGGATAGCGTCCCTCTTCCACAAAACTGCAACTTTGCAACAAAGAAGCAACTTTTAAAGACCACACGTTTCCCGCCGGAAGCGTGAGACTTTCCAGTCTGCATCCAACGCCCCTGGCTTGACCTGTGGAAAACCAATACTACAGGGAGGACTCCCCGGTGACTGCGAGCCCGTGAGTAGCCAGAGTTGAGCCCCCTGAGCCCCACAGCGACGCCTGCAGAGGGAATCCAGAGGCTCCCCCTGACCGCGTGTAGGAAAGTACCATCTTGCCTGGCATGTTACCCCCATTTTTCACTGTATATATGTTGTTTTAGTTGTATGTGTCACTGGGACCCTGGTAACCCAGGGCCCCAGTGCTCATAAGTGTGCCTGTATGTGTTATCTGTGTAGTGACTAACTGTCTCACTGAGGCTCTGCTAATCAGAACCTCAGTGGTTATGCTCTCTCATTTCTTTCCAAATTGTCACTGACAGGCTAGTGACCATTTTTACCAATTTACATTGGCTTACTGGAACACCCTTATAATCCCCTAGTATATGGTACTGAGGTACCCAGGGTATTGGGGTTCCAGGAGATCCCTATGGGCTGCAGCATTTCTTTTGCCACCCATAGGGAGCTCTGACAATTCTTACACAGGCCTGCCACTGCAGCCTGAGTGAAATAACGTCCACGTTATTTCACAGCCATTTTACACTGCACTTAAGTAACTTATAAGTCACCTATATGTCTAACCTTTACCTGGTAAAGGTTAGGTGCAAAGTTACTTAGTGTGAGGGCACCCTGGCACTAGCCAAGGTGCCCCCACATTGTTCAGAGCCAATTCACTGAACTTTGTGAGTGCGGGGACACCATTACACGCGTGCACTACATATAGGTCACTACCTATATGTAGCTTCACCATGGTAACTCCGAATATGGCCATTTAACATGTCTATGATCATGGAATTGCCCCCTCTATGCCATCCTGGCATTGTTGGTACAATTCCATGATCCCAGTGGTCTGTAGCACAGACCCTGGTACTGCCAGACTGCCCTTCCTGGGGTTTCTCTGCAGCTGCTGCTGCTGCCAACCCCTCAGACAGGCATCTGCCCTCCTGGGGTCCAGCCAGGCCTGGCCCAGGATGGCAGAACAAAGAACTTCCTCTGAGAGAGGGTGTGACACCCTCTCCCTTTGGAAAATGGTGTGAAGGCAGGGGAGGAGTAGCCTCCCCCAGCCTCTGGAAATGCTTTGTTGGGCACAGAGGTGCCCAATTCTGCATAAGCCAGTCTACACCGGTTCAGGGACCCCTTAGCCCCTGCTCTGGCGCGAAACTGGACAAAGGAAAGGGGAGTGACCACTCCCCTGACCTGCACCTCCCCTGGGAGGTGTCCAGAGCTCCTCCAGTGTGCTCCAGACCTCTGCCATCTTGGAAACAGAGGTGCTGCTGGCACACTGGACTGCTCTGAGTGGCCAGTGCCACCAGGTGACGTCAGAGACTCCTTGTGATAGGCTCCTTCAGGTGTTAGTAGCCTTTCCTCTCTCCTAGGTAGCCAAACCCTCTTTTCTGGCTATTTAGGGTCTCTGTCTCTGGGGAAACTTTAGATAACGAATGCATGAGCTCAGCCGAGTTCCTCTGCATCTCCCTCTTCACCTTCTGATAAGGAATCGACCGCTGACCGCGCTGGAAGCCTGCAAACCTGCAACATAGTAGCAAAGACGACTACTGCAACTCTGTAACGCTGATCCTGCCGCCTTCTCGACTGTTTTCCTGCTTGTGCATGCTGTGGGGGTAGTCTGCCTCCTCTCTGCACCAGAAGCTCCGAAGAAATCTCCCGTGGGTCGACGGAATCTTCCCCCTGCAACCGCAGGCACCAAAAAGCTGCATCTCCGGTCCCTTGGGTCTCCTCTCAGCACGACGAGCGAGGTCCCTCGAATCCAGCGACACCGTCCAAGTGACCCCCACAGTCCAGTGACTCTTCAGCCCAAGTTTGGTGGAGGTAAGTCCTTGCCTCACCTCGCTGGGCTGCATTGCTGGGAACCGCGACTTTGCAAGCTTCTCCGGCCCCTGTGCACTTCCGGCGGAAATCCTGTGTGCACAGCCAAGCCTGGGTCCACGGCACTCTAACCTGCATTGCATGACTTTCTAAGTTGGTCTCCGGCGACGTGGGACTCCTTTGTGCAACTTCGGCGAGCACCGTTTCACGCATCCTCGTAGTGCCTGTTTCTGGCACTTCTCCGGGTGCTACCTGCTTCAGTCAGGGCTCTTTGTCTTGCTCGACGTCCCCTCTCTCTGCAGGTCCAATTTGCGACCTTCTGGTCCCTCCTGGGCCCCAGCAGCGTCCAAAAACGCCAAACGCACGATTTGCGTGTAGCAAGGCTTGTTGGCGTCCATCAGGCGGGAAAACACTTCTGCACGACTCTCCAAGGCGTGGGGGATCCATCCTCCAAAGGGGAAGTCTCTAGCCCTTGTCGTTCCTGCAGTATTCACAGTTCTTCAGCCTAGTAAGAGCTTCTTTGCACCAACCGCTGGCATTTCTTGGGCATCTGCCCATCTCCGAGCTGCTTGTGACTTTTGGACTTGGTCCCCTTGTTCCACAGGTACCTTCAGACAGGAATCCATCGTTGTTGCATTGCTGATTTGTGTTTTCCTTGCATTCTCCCTCTAACACGACTATTTTGTCCTTAGGGGAACTTTGGTGCACTTTGCACTCACTTTTCAGGGTCTTGGGGTGGGTTATTTTGCTAACTCTCACTATTTTCTAATAGTCCCAGCGACCCTCTACAAGGTCACATAGGTTTGGGGTCCATTCGTGGTTCGCATTCCACTTCTGGAGTATATGGTTTGTGTTGCCCCTATCCCTATGTTTCCCCATTGCATCCTATTGTAACTATACATTGTTTGCACTGTTTTCTAAGACTATACTGCATATTTTTGCTATTGTGTATATATATCTTGTGTATATTTCCTATCCTCTCACTGAGGGTACACTCTAAGATACTTTGGCATATTGTCATAAAAATAAAGTACCTTTATTTTTAGTATAACTGTGTATTGTGTTTTCTTATGATATTGTGCATATGACACTAAGTGGTACTGTAGTAGCTTCACACGTCTCCTAGTTCAGCCTGAGCTGCTTTGCTAAGCTACCATTATCTATCAGCCTAAGCTGCTAGACACCCTATACACTAATAAGGGATAACTGGGCCTGGTGCAAGGTGCAAGTACCCCTTGGTACTCACTACAAGCCAGTCCAGCCTCCTACATTGGTTGTGCAGTGGTGGGATAAGTGCTTGAGACTACTTACCACTCTTGTCATTGTACTTTTCATAAGAGAAAAATATACAAAACAAGGTCAGTGTATATACACATAGCCAAAAAGTTTTGCATTTCCTCTTTTCACTCTTTTCTAAGTGCTGAAAAGTACTTCTAAACTTTCAAAAAGTTCTTAAAAGTTTAAAAAGTTTTTTTCTGTCTTTCCAAAAAGTTCTGAAAACTTTTTCTCTTTGTCTATCACTTTAACTCTCTCTAAAAAATGTCTGGCACAGGCCAAAAAGTTGAACTGTCCAAACTTGCATATGATCACCTTAGCTGGAAAGGAGCAAGGAGTCTCTGCATAGAGAGAGGTTTGAGTGTAGGGAAGAATCCTTCCTTAGAACTGTTAATTAATATGCTTAGAGTACAGGATAAGGCCATAAGTGCCCAATCTGTGGAAAAAGTAGCTAATGGTTCTCAATCTGATCCAGGGACACCCCCAGGAAAAGGTTCAGGAAAGAAACTTCTTAGCCTGCCCATTACTAGACAGTCTAGCATAGTTGGTACAGAGGTTGAATCACATCATACTGATGATGTGCTCTCACATTATACTGGTAGCCAAGCTGTTAGGGTGCCCTCTGTAAGGGACAGGTCTCCTTCTGTTCATTCCCATCATACCTCTGTATCTAGAAATGTCCCTCCCACCCACCCTGATGACAGATTGTTGGAAAGGGAGCTCAATAGATTGAGAGTGGAGCAAACCAGACTGAAGCTCAAGAAGCAACAGCTGGATTTGGATAGACAGTCTTTAGAAATAGAGAGGGAAAGACAGAAAATGGGTTTAGATACCCATGGTGGCAGCAGCAGTATTCCCCATAGTCATCCTGCAAAAGAGCATGAATCCAGGAATCTGCATAAGATAGTTCCCCCTTATAAGGAGGGGGATGACATTAACAAGTGGTTTGCTGCACTTGAGAGGGCCTGTGCTGTACAGGATGTCCCTCAAAAGCAGTGGGCTGCTATCCTATGGCTATCATTTACTGGAAAAGGTAGGGATAGGCTCCTTACTGTAAAAGAAAATGATGCTAACAATTTCCAAGTTCTTAAGAATGCACTCCTGGATGGTTATGGCTTAACCACTGAACAGTACAGGATCAAGTTCAGAGATACCAAAAAGGAGTCTTCACAAGACTGGGTTGATTTCATTGACCAGGCAGTGAAGGCCTTGGAGGGGTGGTTACATGGCAGTAAAGTTACTGATTATGACAGCCTGTATAACTTAATCCTGAGAGAGCATATTCTTAATAATTGTGTGTCTGATTTGTTGCACCAGTACTTGGTGGACTCTGATCTGACCTCTCCCCAAGAATTGGGAAAGAAGGCAGACAAATGGGTCAGAACAAGAGTGAACAGAAAAGTTCATACAGGGGGTGACAAAGATGGCAACAAAAAGAAGGATGGTAAGTCTTCTGACAAGGGTGGGGACAAATCTAAAAATGAGTCTTCATCAGGCCCACAAAAACACTCTGGTGGGGGTGGTGGGCCCAAATCCTCCTTTAATCAGAACAAGGAAAAGAAACCATGGTGCTATTTATGTAAGATAAAAGGCCATTGGACAACAGATCCCAGTTGTCCAAAGAAAGGCACCACAGCTCCTACCACTACAACCCCTACTGCTACACCTAGTGTCCCTACTAATAGCAGTGGTGGTGGGAGCAAACCTACTAATAGCCAATCCAAGGGAGTAGCTGGGCTCACTTTTGGTAATTTAGTTGGGGTTGGTCTGATTAGGGAGACCACAGAGGCTACTTTAGTCTCTGAAGGGGCTATTGACTTAGCCACTTTGGTTGCTTGCCCCCATAACTTGGAGAAGTACAAGCAACTAACCCTAATAAATGGTGTTGAGGTCCAGGCCTACAGGGACACAGGTGCCAGTGTCACAATGGTGATTGAGAAACTGGTGCACCCTGAACAACACATACTTGGACACCAGTACCAAGTAACCGATGCTCACAACATAACACAAAGCCACCCCATGGCTGTTGTAAATCTCAACTGGGGGGGGGTATCTGGTCCAAAGAAAGTTGTGGTAGCTTCAGATTTACCTGTAGACTGTCTATTAGGGAACGATTTGGAGACATCAGCTTGGTCAGATGTGGAGTTGGAGGCCCATGCAGCAATGCTGGGCATCCCAGGGCATATTTTTGCTTTGACAAGGGCTCAGGCCAAAAAGCAAAAAGGACAGGGAAGCTTGGATCCTGGAACAATGGACCAAGTGCTCCCTAAAGCTAGGGCTAGTAGAAGCAAACCACTTCCTACTATCCCTCCCTCTACAGTGGATTCTACTTCTGAGGAAGAAGAATTCCCTCCCTGTGCAGAACCTACACCAGAGGAGCTGGAAGCAGACACTGCTGAGCTTTTGGGTGAAGGGGGGCCTGCCAGAGAGGAGCTGAGTGTGGCACAGCAAACCTGTCCCACATTAGAGGCTCTCAGACAGCAAGCTGTCAAACAGGCTAATGGGGATGTCAGTGACTCACACAGAGTTTACTGGGAGGACAACCTCTTGTACACTGAGCAAAGGGATCCTAAACCTGGAGCTGCCAGGAGATTAGTGATTCCTCAGGAGTACAGAAAGTTCCTCCTAACACTGGCACATGACATTCCCTTAGCTGGGCACCTGGGTCAAATGAAAACTTGGGACAGATTGGTACCACTGTTTCATTGGCCTAGGATGTCTGAGGACACAAAAGATTTTTGTAAGTCCTGTGAAACCTGTCAAGCCAGTGGCAAGACAGGTGGCACTCCAAAGGCACCCCTTATCCCACTGCCTGTGGTTGGGGTTCCCTTTGAAAGGGTAGGGGTTGACATAGTTGGCCCCCTTGACCCTCCTACTGCTTCAGGCAATAGGTTTATCTTGGTGGTAGTGGACCATGCCACAAGATATCCTGAAGCTATTCCTTTAAGGACCACTACAGCTCCTGCAGTGGCAAAGGCCCTCCTGGGAATATTTTCCAGGGTGGGCTTCCCAAAGGAAGTAGTATCAGACAGAGGAAGCAATTTCATGTCTGCATACTTAAAGGCCATGTGGAAGGAGTGTGGTGTAACTTACAAGTTCACAACACCCTATCATCCACAAACAAATGGACTGGTGGAGAGATTTAATAAAACTCTCAAAGGCATGATTATGGGACTCCCTGAAAAACTCCGCAGGAGATGGGATATCCTTCTACCATGCCTCCTTTTTGCCTACAGGGAGGTACCCCAGAAAGGAGTGGGCTTCAGCCCCTTTGAACTTCTTTTTGGACATCCTGTTAGGGGTCCACTCACACTTGTAAAGGAGGGTTGGGAACAACCTTTAAAAGCTCCTAAGCAGGATATTGTGGATTATGTACTTGGCCTCAGATCAAGGATGGCTGAGTACATGAAAAAGGCCAGTGAAAACCTTCAGGCCAGCCAAGAGCTCCAGAAGCAATGGCATGATCAGAAGGCTGTTTTGGTTCAGTACCAACCAGGGCAGAAAGTGTGGGTCTTGGAGCCTGTGGCCCCAAGAGCACTCCAAGATAAATGGAGTGGTCCACACACAATTGTTGAAAAGAAGGGTGAAGTCACCTACTTGGTTGACTTAGGCACTGCCAGGAGTCCCCTTAGGGTGCTCCATGTCAACCGCCTGAAACCCTACTATGACAGGGCTGATCTCACCCTGCTCATGGCTACAGATGAGGGACAGGAAGAAGACAGTGATCCTCTACCTGATCTCTTCTCTTCCACAGAACAAGATGCTCTTGTGGAAGGGGTAGTTTTGGCTGATTGTCTTACTGCTGAGCAGAAAGATAATTGCATAAATCTCCTAGGACAATTTTCAGAACTCTTCTCCATTGTGCCAGGCACCACTTCTTGGTGTGAGCACACTATAGATACTGGAGACAGTTTACCTGTCAAAAGTAAGATCTATAGGCAGCCTGACCATGTCAGGGACTGCATAAAGCAAGAAGTTCAGAAGATGTTGGAACTAGGAGTGGTTGAGCACTCTGACAGTCCATGGGCTTCTCCTGTGGTACTGGTACCAAAACCCAATTCTAAAAATGGAAAGAAGGAAATGAGGTTTTGTGTAGACTATAGAGGTCTCAACTTAGTAACCAAAACAGATGCTCACCCTATACCCAGGGCAGATGAGCTAATAGATACACTGGCATCTGCCAAGTATCTAAGCACTTTTGATTTGACTGCAGGGTATTGGCAGATCAAAATGTCAGAAGATGCTAAACCTAAGACTGCATTTTCTACCATTGGAGGACATTACCAGTTTACTGTAATGCCTTTTGGTTTGAAAAATGCACCTGCCACTTTTCAGAGGTTGGTGAACACAGTCCTGCAAGGGCTGGAAGCTTTCAGTGCAGCATATTTGGATGATATAGCTGTCTTTAGCTCCAGCTGGGATGATCACCTGGTCCACCTTTGGAAAGTTTTGGAGGCCCTGCAAAAGGCAGGCCTCACTATCAAGGCTTCAAAGTGCCAGATAGGGCAGGGTAAGGTGGTTTATCTGGGACACCTTGTTGGTGGGGAACAGATTGCACCACTTCAGGGGAAAATCCAAACTATTATTGATTGGATTCCCCCTACCACTCAGACTCAGGTGAGAGCCTTCCTAGGCCTCACTGGGTATTACAGGAGGTTCATTAAGAACTATGGCTCCATTGCAGCCCCTCTTAATGACCTCACATCCAAGAAAATGCCTAAAAAGGTATTATGGACAGCAAACTGTCAGAAAGCTTTTGAGGAGCTGAAGCAGGCCATGTGCTCTGCACCTGTCCTGAAAAGCCCTTGTTACTCTAAAAAATTCTATGTCCAAACTGATGCATCTGAATTAGGAGTAGGGGCAGTCCTATCACAACTTAATTCTGAGGGCCAGGATCAACCTGTTGCTTTTATTAGTAGAAGGTTGACCCCTAGAGAAAAGCGTTGGTCTGCCATTGAGAGGGAGGCCTTTGCTGTGGTCTGGGCTCTGAAGAAGTTGAGGCCATACCTGTTTGGCACTCACTTCATTGTTCAGACAGACCACAAACCTCTACTTTGGCTAAAACAAATGAAAGGTGAAAATCCTAAATTGTTGAGGTGGTCCATATCCCTACAGGGAATGGACTATACAGTGGAACATAGACCTGGGAGTAGCCACTCCAATGCAGATGGACTCTCCAGATATTTCCACTTAGACAATGAAGACTCATCAGGTAATGGCTAGTCTTATTGTCCTTCGTTTGGGGGGGGGTTGTGTAGGAAAGTACCATCTTGCCTGGCATGTTACCCCCATTTTTCACTGTATATATGTTGTTTTAGTTGTATGTGTCACTGGGACCCTGGTAACCCAGGGCCCCAGTGCTCATAAGTGTGCCTGTATGTGTTACCTGTGTAGTGACTAACTGTCTCACTGAGGCTCTGCTAATCAGAACCTCAGTGGTTATGCTCTCTCATTTCTTTCCAAATTGTCACTGACAGGCTAGTGACCATTTTTACCAATTTACATTGGCTTACTGGAACACCCTTATAATCCCCTAGTATATGGTACTGAGGTACCAAGGGTATTGGGGTTCCAGGAGATCCCTATGGGCTGCAGCATTTCTTTTGCCACCCATAGGGAGCTCTGACAATTCTTACACAGGCCTGCCACTGCAGCCTGAGTGAAATAACGTCCACGTTATTTCACAGCCATTTTACACTGCACTTAAGTAACTTATAAGTCACCTATATGTCTAACCTTTACCTGGTAAAGGTTAGGTGCAAAGTTACTTAGTGTGAGGGCACCCTGGCACTAGCCAAGGTGCCCCCACATTGTTCAGAGCCAATTCACTGAACTTTGTGAGTGCGGGGACACCATTACACGCGTGCACTACATATAGGTCACTACCTATATGTAGCTTCACCATGGTAACTCCGAATATGGCCATGTAACATGTCTATGATCATGGAATTGCCCCCTCTATGCCATCCTGGCATTGTTGGTACAATTCCATGATCCCAGTGGTCTGTAGCACAGACCCTGGTACTGCCAGACTGCCCTTCCTGGGGTTTCTCTGCAGCTGCTGCTGCTGCCAACCCCTCAGACAGGCATCTGCCCTCCTGGGGTCCAGCCAGGCCTGGCCCAGGATGGCAGAACAAAGAACTTCCTCTGAGAGAGGGTGTGACACCCTCTCCCTTTGGAAAATGGTGTGAAGGCAGGGGAGGAGTAGCCTCCCCCAGCCTCTGGAAATGCTTTGTTGGGCACAGAGGTGCCCAATTCTGCATAAGCCAGTCTACACCGGTTCAGGGACCCCTTAGCCCCTGCTCTGGCGCGAAACTGGACAAAGGAAAGGGGAGTGACCACTCCCCTGACCTGCACCTCCCCTGGGAGGTGTCCAGAGCTCCTCCAGTGTGCTCCAGACCTCTGCCATCTTGGAAACAGAGGTGCTGCTGGCACACTGGACTGCTCTGAGTGGCCAGTGCCACCAGGTGACGTCAGAGACTCCTTGTGATAGGCTCCTTCAGGTGTTAGTAGCCTTTCCTCTCTCCTAGGTAGCCAAACCCTCTTTTCTGGCTATTTAGGGTCTCTGTCTCTGGGGAAACTTTAGATAACGAATGCATGAGCTCAGCCGAGTTCCTCTGCATCTCCCTCTTCACCTTCTGATAAGGAATCGACCGCTGACCGCGCTGGAAGCCTGCAAACCTGCAACATAGTAGCAAAGACGACTACTGCAACTCTGTAACGCTGATCCTGCCGCCTTCTCGACTGTTTTCCTGCTTGTGCATGCTGTGGGGGTAGTCTGCCTCCTCTCTGCACCAGAAGCTCCGAAGAAATCTCCCGTGGGTCGACGGAATCTTCCCCCTGCAACCGCAGGCACCAAAAAGCTGCATCTCCGGTCCCTTGGGTCTCCTCTCAGCACGACGAGCGAGGTCCCTCGAATCCAGCGACACCGTCCAAGTGACCCCCACAGTCCAGTGACTCTTCAGCCCAAGTTTGGTGGAGGTAAGTCCTTGCCTCACCTCGCTGGGCTGCATTGCTGGGAACCGCGACTTTGCAAGCTTCTCCGGCCCCTGTGCACTTCCGGCGGAAATCCTGTGTGCACAGCCAAGCCTGGGTCCACGGCACTCTAACCTGCATTGCACGACTTTCTAAGTTGGTCTCCGGCGACGTGGGACTCCTTTGTGCAACTTCGGCGAGCACCGTTTCACGCATCCTCGTAGTGCCTGTTTCTGGCACTTCTCCGGGTGCTACCTGCTTCAGTCAGGGCTCTTTGTCTTGCTCGACGTCCCCTCTCTCTGCAGGTCCAATTTGCGACCTTCTGGTCCCTCCTGGGCCCCAGCAGCGTCCAAAAACGCCAAACGCACGATTTGCGTGTAGCAAGGCTTGTTGGCGTCCATCCGGCGGGAAAACACTTCTGCACGACTCTCCAAGGCGTGGGGGATCCATCCTCCAAAGGGGAAGTCTCTAGCCCTTGTCGTTCCTGCAGTATTCACAGTTCTTCAGCCTAGTAAGAGCTTCTTTGCACCAACCGCTGGCATTTCTTGGGCATCTGCCCATCTCCGAGCTGCTTGTGACTTTTGGACTTGGTCCCCTTGTTCCACAGGTACCTTCAGACAGGAATCCATCGTTGTTGCATTGCTGATTTGTGTTTTCCTTGCATTCTCCCTCTAACACGACTATTTTGTCCTTAGGGGAACTTTGGTGCACTTTGCACTCACTTTTCAGGGTCTTGGGGTGGGTTATTTTGCTAACTCTCACTATTTTCTAATAGTCCCAGCGACCCTCTACAAGGTCACATAGGTTTGGGGTCCATTCGTGGTTCGCATTCCACTTCTGGAGTATATGGTTTGTGTTGCCCCTATCCCTATGTTTCCCCATTGCATCCTATTGTAACTATACATTGTTTGCACTGTTTTCTAAGACTATACTGCATATTTTTGCTATTGTGTATATATATCTTGTGTATATTTCCTATCCTCTCACTGAGGGTACACTCTAAGATACTTTGGCATATTGTCATAAAAATAAAGTACCTTTATTTTTAGTATAACTGTGTATTGTGTTTTCTTATGATATTGTGCATATGACACTAAGTGGTACTGTAGTAGCTTCACACGTCTCCTAGTTCAGCCTGAGCTGCTTTGCTAAGCTACCATTATCTATCAGCCTAAGCTGCTAGACACCCTATACACTAATAAGGGATAACTGGGCCTGGTGCAAGGTGCAAGTACCCCTTGGTACTCACTACAAGCCAGTCCAGCCTCCTACACCGCGACTGCCTGCTTCAAGGAACCCGACGCCTGGTAAAGACACTGCACCCGCAGCCCCCAGGACCTGAAGGAACCGAACTCCAGTGCAGGAACGACCCCCAGACGGCCCTCTTCCTAGCCCAGGTGGTGGCTACCCCGAGGAGCCCCCCATTTGCCTGCCTGCATCGTTGAAGAGATCCCTGGGTCTCCCCATTGAATCCTATTGCGATCCCGACGCCTGTTTGCACTCTGCACCCGGCCGCCCCTGTGCCACTGAGGGTGTACGTTCTGTGCCTGCTTGTGTCCCCCCGGTGCCCTACAAAAGCCCCCTGGTCTGCCCTCCGAAGTCGCAGGCACTTACTGTAGGAAAGTACCATCTTGCCTGGCATGTTACCCCCATATTTCACTGTATATATGTTGTTTTAGTGTATGTGTCACTGGGACCCTGCCAGCCAGAGCCCCAGTGCTCATAAGTGTGCCCTGTATGTGTTCCCTGTGTGATGACTAACTGTCTCACTGAGGCTCTGCTAACCAGAACCTCAGTGGTTATGCTCTCTCTGCTTTCCAAATTGTCACTAACAGGCTGGTGACCAATTTCACCAATTCACATTGGCATACCGGAACACCCTTATAATTCCCTAGTATATGGTACTGAGGTACCCAGGGTATTGGGGTTCCAGGAGGTCCCTATGGACTGCAGCATTTCTTTTGCCACCCATAGGGAGCTCTGACAATTCTTACACAGGCCTGCCACTGCAGCCTGAGTGAAATAACGTCCACGTTATTTCACAGCCATTTACCACTGCACTTAAGTAACTTATAAGTCACCTATATGTCTAACCTTTACCTGGTAAAGGTCGGTGCTAAGTTACTTAGTGTGTGGGCACCCTGGCACTAGCCAGGGTGCACCCACATCGTTCAGGGCAAATCGCCCGGACTTTGTGATTGCGGGGACACCATTACACGAGTGCACTGTACATAGGTCACTACCTATGTACAGCGTCACAATGGTAACTCCGAACATGGCCATGTAACATGTCTAAGATCATCGAATATTCACCCAAATGGCATTCTGGCATTGGGGAGACAATTCCATCATCCCCCGAGTCTCTAGCACAGACCCGGGTACTGCCAAACTACCTTTCCTGGGGTTTCACTGCAGCTGCTGCTGCTGCCAACCCCTCAGACAGGTTTCTGCCCTCCTGGGGTCCAGCCAGGCCTAGCCCAGGAAGGCAGAACAAAGGACTTCCTCAGAGAGAGGTTGTTACACCCTCTCCCTTTGGAAAAAGGTGTCAGGGCTGGGGAGCAGTAGCCTCGTCCAGACTCTGGGAATGCTTTGATGGGCACAGATGGTGCCCATCTCTGCATAAGCCAGTCTACACGGTTCAGGGATCCCCCAGCCCTGCTCTGGTGCGAAACTGGACAAAGGAAAGGGGAGTGACCACTCCCCTGACCTGCACCTCCCCTGGGAGGTGCCCAGAGCTCCTCCAGTGTGCTCCAGACCTTTGCCATCTTGGAAACAGAGGTGCTGCTGGCACACTGGACTGCTCTGAGTGGCCAGTGCCAGCAGGTGACGTCAGAGACTCCTTCTGATAGGCTCTTATCTGTGTTGCTAGCCTATCCTACTTCCTAGGTAGCTAAACCTCCTTTTCTGGCTATTTAGGGTCTCTGCTTTGGGGAATTCTTTAGATAACGAATGCAAGAGCTCATCAGAATTCCTCTGCATCTCTCTCTTCATCTTCTGACAAAGGATCGACTGCTGACTGCTCAGGACGCCTGCAAAACCGCAACAAAGTAGCAAAGACGACTACTGCAACCTTGTATCGCTGATCCTGACGCTTTCTCGCCTGTTTCATGGTGGTGCATGCTCTGGGGGTAACCTACCTCCTTTCTGCACCAGGAGCTCTGAAGAAATCTACTATGGGTCGACGGAATCTTCCCCCTGCAACCGCAGGCAACAAAAGACTGCATCACCGGTCCTCTGGGTCCCCTCTCAGCACAATGAGCATGGTCCCTGGAACTCAGCAACTCTGTCCAAGTAACTCCCACAGTCCACTGACTCTTCAGTCCAAGTTTGGTGGAGGTAAGTCCTTGCCCTCCCACGCTAGACTGCATTGCTGGGCACCGCATGATTTGCAGCTGCTCCGGCTCCTGTGCACTCTTCCAGGATTTCCCTCGTGCACAGCCAAGCCTGTGTCCCCGACACTCTAACCTGCAGTGCACAACTTTCTGAATTGTCCTCCGGCATCGTGGGACTCCCTTTTGTGTCTTCGGGTGAGCTCCGGTTCACTCCTATTCGTAGTGCCTGTTCCAGCACTTCTGCGGGTGCTGCCTGCTTCAGTGAGGGCTCCCTGACTTGCTGAGCGCCCCCTCTGTCTCCTCATCCAAGTGGCGAAATCCTGGTCCCTCCTGGGCCACAGCTGCATCCAAATACCCTAGCCGCGATCCTTGCAGCTATCAAGGCTTGTTTGCGGTCTTTCTGCATGGGAACACCTCTGCAAGCTTCTTCACGACGTGGGACATCCATCCTCCAAAGGGGAAGTTCCTAGTCCTCTTTGTTCTTGCAGAATCCACACCTTCTACCATCCAGTGGCAGCTTCTTTGCACCCTCAGCTGGCATTTCCTGGGTATCTGCCCAATCTCAACTTTGTCGCGACTCTTGGACTTGGTCCCCTTGTTCCACAGGTACACTCATCCAGAAATCCACTTTGGTTGCTTTGCTGGTGTTGGTCTTCCTTGCAGAATTCCCCTATCACGACTTCTGTGCTCTCTGGGGAATATAGGTGCACTTTACACCTACTTTTCACGTTCTTGGGGTGGGCTATTTTTCTAACCCTCACTGTTTTCTTACAGTCCCAGCGACCCTTTACAAGCTCACATAGGTTTGGGGTCCATTCGTGGTACGCATTCCACTTTTGGAGTATATGGTTTGTGTTGCCCCCATACATATGTGCTCCAAATGCAATCTACTGTAACTTTACATTGCTTGCATTACTTCCTTTTGCCACTACTGCATATTTTTGGTATTGTGTACATAGATCTTGTGTATATTAGGCATCCTCATACTGAGGGTACTCACTGAGATACTTTTGGCATATTGTCATAAAAATAAAGTACCTTTATTTTTAGTATATCTGTGTAATGTGTTTTCTTATGATATTGTGCATATGACATGTGAGAAAGTAGCCTCTTTCTAGCCTTGTTACCCCCACTTTTGGCCTGTTTGTGAGTGTATGTCAGGGTGTTTTCACTGTCTCACTGGGATCCTGCTAGCCAGGGCCCAGTGCTCATAGTGAAAACCCTATGTTTTCAGTATGTATTGTTATGTGTCACAGGGACCCTGCTAGTCAGGACCCCAGTGCTCATAAGTTTGTGGCCTATATGTATGTGTTCCCTGTGTGGTGCCTAACTGTCTCACTGAGGCTCTGCTAATCAGAACCTCAGTGGTTATGCTCTCTCATTTCTTTCTAAATTGTCACTAACAGGCTAGTGACCAATTTTACCAATTTACATTGGCTTACTGGAACACCCTTATAATTCCCTAGTATATGGTACTGAGGTACCCAGGGTATTGGGGTTCCAGGAGATCCATATGGGCTGCAGCATTTCTTTTGCCACCCATAGGGAGCTCTGACAATTCTTACACAGGCCTGCCACTGCAGCCTGAGTGAAATAATGTCCACGTTATTTCACAGCCATTTTACACTGCACTTAAGTAACTTATAAGTCACCTATATGTCTAACCTTTACCTGGTAAATGTTAGGTGCAAAGTTACTTAGTGTGAGGGCACCCTGGCACTAGCCAAGGTGCCCCCACATTGTTCAGGGCCAATTCCCCGGACTTTGTGAGTGCGGGGACACCATTACACGCGTGCACTACATATAGGTCACTACCTATATGTAGCTTCACAATGGTAACTCCGAATATGGCCATGTAACATGTCTATGATCATGGAATTGCCCCCTCTATGCCATCCTGGTATAGTTGGCACAATCCCATGATCCCAGTGGTCTGTAGCACAGACCCTGGTACTGGCAAACTGCCTTTCCTGGGGTTTCACTGCAGCTGCTGCTGCTGCCAACCCCTCAGACAGGTTTCTGCCCTCCTGGGGTCAAGCCAGGCTTGTCCCAGGATGGCAGAACAAAGGACTTCCTCTGAGAGAGGGTGTTACACCCTCTCCCTTTGGAAAATGGTGTGAAGGCAGGGGAGGAGTAGCCTCCCCCAGCCTCTGGAAATGCTTTCTTGGGCACAGAGGTGCCCAATTCTGCATAAGCCAGTCTACACCGGTTCAGGGACCCCTCAGCCCTGCTCTGGCGTGAAACTGGACAAAGGAAAGGGGAGTGACTACTCCCCTGACCTGCACCTCCCCTGGGAGGTGTCCAGAGCTCCTCCAGTGTGCTCCAGACCTCTGCCATCTTGGAAACAGAGGTGCTGCTGGCACACTGGACTGCTCTGAGTGGCCAGGCCAGCAGGTGACGTCAGAGACTACTTCTGATAGGCTCCTTCAGGTGTTGCTAGCCTATCCTCTCTCCTAAGTAGCCAAACCCTCTTTTCTGGCTATTTAGGGTCTCTGCTTTGGGGATTTCCTTAGATAACGAATGCAAGAGCTCATCAGAGTTCCTCTGCATCTCTCTCTTCACCTTCTGCCAAGGAATCGACTGCTGACCGCGCTGGAAGCCTGCAAAACTGCAACAAAGTAGCAAAGACGACTACTGCAACTCTGTAACGCTGATCCTGCCGCCTTCTCGACTGTTTTCCTGGTGGTGCATGCTGTGGGGGTAGTCTGCCTCCTCTCCGCACTAGAAGCTCCGAAGAAATCTCCCGTGGGTTGTGAGAAGGTAGCCCCTTTCTAGCCTTGTTACCCCCACTTTTGGCCTGTTTGTGAGTGTATGTCAGGGTGTTTGTCACTGTTTTCACTGTCTCACTGGGATCCTGATAGCCAGGCCTCAGTGCTCATAGTGAAAACACTATGTTTTCAGTATGGTTGTTATGTGTCACTGGGATCCTGCTGGTCAGGACCCCAGTGCTCATAGGTTTGTGGCCTATATGTATGTGTCACTGGGACCCTGTCACACAGGGCCCCAGTGCTCATAGGTGTGCATGTATATGTTCCCTGTGTGGTGCCTAACTGTCTCACTGAGGCTCTGCTAACCAGAACCTCAGTGGTTATGCTCTCTCATTACTTTCAAATTGTCACTGACAGGCTAGTGACCATTTTTACCAATTTACATTGGCTTACTGGAACACCCTTATAATTCCCTAGTATATGGTACTGAGGTACCCAGGGTATTGGGGTTCCAGGAGATCCCTATGGGCTGCAGCATTTCTTTTGCCACCCATAGGGAGCTCTGACAATTCTTACACAGGCCTGCCACTGCAGCCTGAGTGAAATAACGTCCACGTTATTTCACAGCCATTTTACACTGCACTTAAGTAACTTATAAGTCACCTATATGTCTAACCTTTACCTGGTAAAGGTTAGGTGCAAAGTTACTTAGTGTGAGGGCACCCTGGCACTAGCCAAGGTGCCCCCACATTGTTCAGAGCCAATTCACTGAACTTTGTGAGTGCGGGGACACCATTACACGCGTGCACTACATATAGGTCACTACCTATATGTAGCTTCACCATGGTAACTCCGAATATGGCCATGTAACATGTCTATGATCATGGAATTGCCCCCTCTATGCCATCCTGGCATTGTTGGTACAATTCCATGATCCCAGTGGTCTGTAGCACAGACCCTGGTACTGCCAGACTGCCCTTCCTGGGGTTTCACTGCAGCTGCTGCTGCTGCCAACCCCTCAGACAGGCAGCTGCCCTCCTGGGGTCCAGCCAGGCCTGGCCCAGGATGGCAGAACAAAGAACTTCCTCTGAGAGAGGGTGTGACACCCTCTCCCTTTGGAAAATGGTGTGAAGGCAGGGGAGGAGTAGCCTCCCCCAGCCTCTGGAAATGCTTTGTTGGGCACAGATGTGCCCAATTCTGCATAAGCCAGTCTACACCGGTTCAGGGACCCCTTAGCCCCTGCTCTGGCGCGAAACTGGACAAAGGAAAGGGGAGTGACCACTCCCCTGACCTGCACCTCCCCTGGGAGGTGTCCAGAGCTCCTCCAGTGTGCTCCAGACCTCTGCCATCTTGGAAACAGAGGTGCTGCTGGCACACTGGACTGCTCTGAGTGGCCAGTGCCACCAGGTGACGTCAGAGACTCCTGCTGATAGGCTCCTTCAGGTGTTAGTAGCCTTTCCTCTCTCCTAGGTAGCCAAACCCTCTTTTCTGGCTATTTAGGGTCTCTGTCTCTGGGGAAATTGTAGATAACGAATGCATGAGCTCAGCCGAGTTCCTCTGCATCTCTCTCTTCACCTTCTGATAAGGAAACGACCGCTGACCGCGCTGGAAGCCTGCAAACCTGCAACATAGTAGCAAAGACGACTACTGCAACTCTGTAACGCTGATCCTGCCGCCTTCTCGACTGTTTTCCTGCTTGTGCATGCTGTGGGGGTAGCCTGCCTCCTCTCTGCACCAGAAGCTCCGAAGAAATCTCCCGTGGGTCGACGGAATCTTCCCCCTGCAACCGCAGGCACCAAAAAGCTGCATCACCGGTCCCTTGGGTCTCCTCTCAGCACGACGAGCGAGGTCCCTCGAATCCAGCGACGCTGTCCAAGTGACCCCCACAGTCCAGTGACTCTTCAGCCCAAGTTTGGTGGAGGTAAGTCCTTGCCTCACCTCGCTGGGCTGCATTGCTGGGAACCGCGACTTTGCAGCTACTCCGGCCCCTGTGCACTTCCGGCGGAAATCCTTTGTGCACAGCCAAGCCTGGGTCCACTGCACTCTAACCTGCATTGCACGACTTTCTAAGTTGGTCTCCGGCGACGTGGGACTCCTTTGTGTAACTTCGGCGAGCACCGTTTCACGCATCCTCGTAGTGCCTGTTTCTTTCACTTTTCCGGGTGCTACCTGCTTTAGTGAGGGCTCTTTGTCTTGCTCGACGTCCCCTCTCTCTGCAGGTCCAATTTGCGACCTCCTGGTCCCTCCTGGGCCCCAGCAGCGTCCAAAAACGCCAAACGCACGATTTGCGTGTAGCAAGGCTTGTTGGCGTCCTTCCGGCGGGAAAACACTTCTGCACGACTCTCCAAGGCGAGAGGGATCCGTCCACCAAAGGGGAAGTCTCTAGCCCTTTTCGTTCCTGCAGAAACCTCAGCTTCTTCTGTCCAGTCGAAGCTTCTTTGCACCCGCAGCTGGCATTTCCTGGGCATCTGCCCATCTCCGACTTGCTTGTGACTTTTGGACTTGGTCCCCTTGTTCCACAGGTACCCTAGATTGGAAATCCACAGTTGTTGCATTGCTGGTTTGTGTCTTTCCTGCATTATTCCTCTAACACGACTCTTTTGTCCTTAGGGGAACTTTAGTGCACTTTGCACTCACTTTTCAGGGTCTTGGGGAGGGTTATTTTTCTAACTCTCACTATTTTCTAATAGTCCCAGCGACCCTCTACAAGGTCACATAGGTTTGGGGTCCATTCGTGGTTCGCATTCCACTTTTGGAGTATATGGTTTGTGTTGCCCCTATCCCTATGTTTCCCCATTGCATCCTATTGTAACTATACATTGTTTGCACTGTTTTCTAAGACTATACTGCATATTTTTGCTATTGTGTATATATATCTTGTGTATATTTCCTATCCTCTCACTGAGGGTACACTCTAAGATACTTTGGCATATTGTCATAAAAATAAAGTACCTTTATTTTTAGTATAACTGTGTATTGTGTTTTCTTATGATATTGTGCATATGACACTAAGTGGTACTGTAGTAGCTTCACACGTCTCCTAGTTCAGCCTAAGCTGCTCTGCTAAGCTACCATTATCTATCAGCCTAAGCTGCTAGACACCCTATACACTAATAAGGGATAACTGGGCCTGGTGCAAGGTGCAAGTACCCCTTGGTAGTCACTACAAGCCAGTCCAGCCTCCTACATTGGTTGTGCAGTGGTGGGATAAGTGCTTGAGACTACTTACCACTCTTGTCATTGTACTTTTCATAAGAGAAAAATATACAAAACAAGGTCAGTGTATATACACATGTAGGAGGCTGGACTGGCTTGTAGTGAGTACCAAGGGGTACTTGCACCTTGCACCAGGCCCAGTTATCCCTTATTAGTGTATAGGGTGTCTAGCAGCTTAGGCTGATAGATAATGGTAGCTTAGCAAAGCAGCTCAGGCTGAACTAGGAGACGTGTGAAGCTACTACAGTACCACTTAGTGTCATATGCACAATATCATAAGAAAACACAATACGCAGTTATACTAAAAATAAAGGTACTTTATTTTTATGACAATATGCCAAAGTATCTTAGAGTGTACCCTCAGTGAGAGGATAGGAAATATACACAAGATATATATACACAATAGCAAAAATATGCAGTATAGTCTTAGAAAACAGTGCAAACAATGTATAGTTACAATAGGATGCAATGGGGAAACATAGGGATAGGGGTAACACAAACCATATACTCCAGAAGTGGAATGCGAACCACGAATGGACCCCAAACCTATGTGACCTTGTAGAGGGTCGCTGGGACTATTAGAAAATAGTGAGAGTTAGGAAAATAACCCTCCCCAAGACCCTGAAAAGTAAGTGCAAAGTGCACTAAAGTTCCCCTAAGGACAAAATAGTCGTGTTAGAGGGAAAATGCAAAGAAAACACAAATCAGCAATGCAACAACGATGGATTCCTGACTGAGGGTACCTGTGGAACAAGGGGACCAAGTCCAAAAGTCACAAGCAGCTCGGAGATGGGTAGATGCCCAAGAAATGCCAGCGGTTGGTGCAAAGAAGCTCTTACTAGGCTGAAGAACTGTGAATACTGCAGGAACGACAAGGGCTAGAGGCTTCCCCTTTGGAGGATGGATCCCCCACGCCTTGGAGAGTCGTGCAGAAGTGTTTTCCCGCCGGATGGACGCCAACAAGCCTTGCTACACGCAAATCGTGCGTTTGGCGTTTTTGGACGCTGCTGGGGCCCAGGAGGGACCAGGAGGTCACAAATTGGACCTGCAGAGAGAGGGGACGTCGAGCAAGACAAAGAGCCCTCACTGAAGCAGGTAGCACCCGGAGAAGTGCCAGAAACAGGCACTACGAGGATGCGTGAAACGGTGCTCGCCGAAGTTGCACAAAGGAGTCCCACGTCGCCGGAGACCAACTTAGAAAGTCGTGCAATGCAGGTTAGAGTGCCGTGGAACCAGGCTTGGCTGTGCACACAGGATTTCCGCCGGAAGTGCACAGGGGCCGGAGAAGCTTGCAAAGTCGCGGTTCCCAGCAATGCAGCCCAGCGAGGTGAGGCAAGGACTTACCTCCACCAAACTCGGGCTGAAGAGTCACTGGACTGTGGGAGTCACTTGGACGGTGTCGCTGGATTCGAGGGACCTCGCTCGTCGTGCTGAGAGGAGACCCAAGGGACCGGAGATGCAGCTTTTTGGTGCCTGCGGTTGCAGGGGGAAGATTCCGTCGACCCACGGGAGATTTCTTCGGAGCTTCTGGTGCAGAGAGGAGGCAGACTACCCCCACAGCATGCACAAGCAGGAAAACAGTCGAGAAGGCGGCAGGATCAGCGTTACAGAGTTGCAGTAGTCGTCTTTGCTACTATGTTGCAGGTTTGCAGGCTTCCAGCGCGGTCAGCGGTCGATTCCTTATCAGAAGGTGAAGAGGGAGATGCAGAGGAACTCGGCTGAGCTCATGCACTCGTTATCTAAAGTTTCCCCAGAGACAGAGACCCTAAATAGCCAGAAAAGAGGGTTTGGCTACCTAGGAGAGAGGAAAGGCTACTAACACCTGAAGGAGCCTATCACAAGGAGTCTCTGACGTCACCTGGTGGCACTGGCCACTCAGAGCAGTCCAGTGTGCCAGCAGCACCTCTGTTTCCAAGATGGCAGAGGTCTGGAGCACACTGGAGGAGCTCTGGACACCTCCCAGGGGAGGTGCAGGTCAGGGGAGTGGTCACTCCCCTTTCCTTTGTTCAGTTTCGCGCCAGAGCAGGGGCTAAGGGGTCCCTGAACCGGTGTAGACTGGCTTATGCAGAATTGGGCACCTCTGTGCCCAACAAAGCATTTCCAGAGGCTGGGGGAGGCTACTCCTCCCCTGCCTTCACACCATTTTCCAAAGGGAGAGGGTGTCACACCCTCTCTCAGAGGAAGTTCTTTGTTCTGCCATCCTGGGCCAGGCCTGGCTGGACCCCAGGAGGGCAGATGCCTGTCTGAGGGGTTGGCAGCAGCAGCAGCTGCAGAGAAACCCCAGGAAGGGCAGTCTGGCAGTACCAGGGTCTGTGCTACAGACCACAGGGATCATGGAATTGTACCAACAATGCCAGGATGGCATAGAGGGGGCAATTCCATGATCATAGACATGTTACATGGCCATATTCGGAGTTACCATGGTGAAGCTACATATAGGTAGTGACCTATATGTAGTGCACGCGTGTAATGGTGTCCCCGCACTCACAAAGTTCAGTGAATTGGCTCTGAACAATGTGGGGGCACCTTGGCTAGTGCCAGGGTGCCCTCACACTAAGTAACTTTGCACCTAACCTTTACCAGGTAAAGGTTAGACATATAGGTGACTTATAAGTTACTTAAGTGCAGTGTAAAATGGCTGTGAAATAACGTGGACGTTATTTCACTCAGGCTGCAGTGGCAGACCTGTGTAAGAATTGTCAGAGCTCCCTATGGGTGGCAAAAGAAATGCTGCAGCCCATAGGGATCTCCTGGAACCCCAATACCCTGGGACCTCAGTACCATATACTAGGGAATTATAAGGGTGTTCCAGTAAGCCAATGTAAATTGGTAAAATTGGTCACTAGCCTGTTAGTGACAATTTGAAAGTAATGAGAGAGCATAACCACTGAGGTTCTGGTTAGCAGAGCCTCAGTGAGACAGTTAGGCACCACACAGGGAACATATACATGCACACCTATGAGCACTGGGGCCCTGTGTGACAGGGTCCCAGTGACACATACATATAGGCCACAAACCTATGAGCACTGGGGTCCTGACCAGCAGGATCCCAGTGACACATAACAAACATACTGAAACCATAGTGTTTTCACTATGAGCACTGAGGCCTGGCTATCAGGATCCCAGTGAGACAGTGAAAACAGTGACAAACACCCTGACAAACACTCACAAACAGGCCAAAAGTGGGGGTAACAAGGCTAGAAAGAGGCTACCTTCTCACAACACATAGCCAAAAAGTTTTGCAATTCCTCTTTTCACTCTTTTCTAAGTGCTGAAAAGTACTCCTAAACTTTCAAAAAGTTCTTAAAAGTTTAAAAAGTTTTTTTCTGTCTTTCCAAAAAGTTCTGAAAACTTTTGTCTCTTTCTCTATCACTTTAACTCTCTCTAAAAAATGTCTGGCACAGGCCAAAGTGTTGATCTGTCCAAACTTGCATATGACAACCTTAGCTGGAAAAGAGCAAGGAGTCTCTGTATAGAGAGAGGTTTGAGTGTAGGGAAGAATCCTGCCTTGGAACTGTTAATTAACATGCTTAGAGAACAGGATAAAGCCAGAGGTGGCCCATCTGTTGAAAAAGTACCTAATAGTTCCCAATCTGATTCAGGGACTCCCCCAGGAAAAGATTCAGGAAAGAAACTTCCTAGCCTGCCCATTACTAGACAATCTAGCATAGATGGTAATGATGATGAGCCACACCAAAGAAATAGTGTTGTCTCACATCATAGCAAAAGCATTTATTCTCACCATACTGGTAGTAATGTTTCTGTAAACCAAGCTGTTAAGTTGGCTTCTGTAAGGGACAGGTCTCCTTCTGTTCATTCCCATCATAGCTCTGTTTCTAGAAATGTCCCTCCCACCAACCCTGATGACAGAATGTTAGAGAGGGAACTCAATAAGTTGAGGGTGGAACAAACCAGACTGAAGCTTAAAAAGCAACAGCTGGATTTGGATAGACAGTCTTTTGAATTAGAGAAGGAAAGACAGAAGTTGGGTTTAGATACCCATGGTGGCAGCAGCAGTATTCCCCATAGTCATCCTGCAAAAGAGCATGATTCCAGGAATCTGCACAAGATAGTTCCCCCTTATAAGGAGGGGGATGACATTAACAAGTGGTTTGCTGCACTTGAGAGGGCCTGTGTTGTACAGGATGTCCCTCAAAGGCAGTGGGCTGCTATCCTATGGCTATCATTTAGTGGAAAAGGTAGGGATAGGCTCCTTACTGTGAAAGAAAATGATGCCAGTAACCTTACAGTTCTTAAGAATGCACTCCTGGATGGTTATGGCTTAACCACTGAACAGTACAGGATAAAGTTCAGATAGACCAAAAAGGAGTCTTCACAAGACTAGGTTGATTTCATTGACCATTCAGTGAAGGCCTTGGAGGGGTGGTTACATGGCAGTAAAGTTACTGATTATGAAAGCCTGTATAACACAATCCTGAGAGAGCATATACTTAATAATTGTGTGTCTGATTTGTTGCACCAGTACCTGGTAGACTCTGATCTGACCTCTCCCCAAGAATTGGGAAAGCAGGCAGACAAATGGGTCAGAACAAGGGTGAACAGAAAAGTTCATACAGGGGGTGACAAAGATGGCAATAAGAAGAAAGATGGTGAAAAATCTCAAGATAAGCATGGGGATAAGGGTAAAACCAAAGATCCCACTTCAAATCTTAAACACTCTTCAGAGGGTGGGGATAAAACAAATTCTTCCTCTTCTTCCCAACCTGCACACATTAAAAAGCCTTGGTGCTTTGTGTGTAAAAACAGAGGCCATAGGCCAGGGGATAACTCCTGTCCAGGTAAACCCCCTGAGCCTACCACCACTAATACATCAAGCTCTAGTGCCCCTAGCAGTAGTGGTACTAGTGGTGGGACTGCTGGCAACAGTCAAGCAAAGGGTGTAGTTGGGTTCACTTATGGGTCCATAGTGGAAACTGATGTAATCAGTCCCAAGACAGTTTCTGTCACACCTAGTGGCATTGGCCTTGCCACACTGGCTGCTTGTCCCCTTACAATGGATAAGTACAGGCAGACAGTTTCAATAAATGGTGTTGAGGCCTTGGCCTACAGGGACACAGGTGCCAGTTTCACTTTGGTGACTGAAAACCTAGTGCCTCCTGAACAACACATCATTGGACAACAGTATAAAATTATTGATGTCCATAACTCCACTAAGTTTCTTCCCTTAGCTATAATTCAGTTTAGTTGGGGTGGAGTTACTGGCCCTAAGCAGGTGGTGGTATCACCTAGCTTACCTGTAGACTGTCTCTTAGGTAATGACCTAGAGACCTCAGGTTGGGCTGATGTAGAGTTTTATGCCCATGCAGCCATGCTGGGCATCCCTGAGGAATTGTTCCCTCTCATTTCAAGTGAAATGAAAAAGCAAAGGAGAGAAGGCCTGAAAACTCAGGATCCCTCTCCATCAACAGGTAAAAAGGGTATCACAGTATCCCCTAACCACCCTACCATTCAGGATACTATTCCTGTGGTGGGAGAAACCTCTCCTGGGGTGGCACCTGTTCCAAGGGAATCATCAGCTGGCAAAGCTGGACTCCCTGAGGTGGAAGTACCTCTCTGTGGGATAACTAACATTGGTGAGAAAAACAGCACCATTTTAGTTAACATGGAGCATCCCTCCAACCCTCCCAGAGAAACTTTAGTGCAGAAACCCTGTACTGCCTCACAACACTTAGGACAGCATCCCTGCCCTAGTGTGGAGCTCATAGGACAGCATCCCTGCCCTGCTCCAACTCAAGAGAAACAGCATCCCTGTTCTCTCTTCCAGCCAAATGGACAAAGTTTTTGCCCAGCTATGGCTTTTCTGAGACAGCATCCCTGTCTGGCATTTCCATCACTACAAATAGGTTCAGTGGACAATTCCCACTGCTCTAAACTAAAACTTACTGATAGAAACTCTGAAAATACATCTTCACATTGTGGCTTAGCTAAAAAACTTCAAACAGGGTGGTTTACATCCCCACAGGGAAGTAACCATATAGTGGATGATAAAGGGAGTAACCAGTCTATTGCGGAGCTACTCTCTACTTATCACCACTTAGACAATAAAGTCTCAACTGGCCAAGGTTAGCCTTATTGTTCTTCGTTTGGGGGGGGTTGTGTGAGAAGGTAGCCCCTTTCTAGCCTTGTTACCCCCACTTTTGGCCTGTTTGTGAGTGTATGTCAGGGTGTTTGTCACTGTTTTCACTGTCTCACTGGGATCCTGATAGCCAGGCCTCAGTGCTCATAGTGAAAACACTATGTTTTCAGTATGGTTGTTATGTGTCACTGGGATCCTGCTGGTCAGGACCCCAGTGCTCATAGGTTTGTGGCCTATATGTATGTGTCACTGGGACCCTGTCACACAGGGCCCCAGTGCTCATAGGTGTGCATGTATATGTTCCCTGTGTGGTGCCTAACTGTCTCACTGAGGCTCTGCTAACCAGAACCTCAGTGGTTATGCTCTCTCATTACTTTCAAATTGTCACTGACAGGCTAGTGACCATTTTTACCAATTTACATTGGCTTACTGGAACACCCTTATAATTCCCTAGTATATGGTACTGAGGTACCCAGGGTATTGGGGTTCCAGGAGATCCCTATGGGCTGCAGCATTTCTTTTGCCACCCATAGGGAGCTCTGACAATTCTTACACAGGCCTGCCACTGCAGCCTGAGTGAAATAACGTCCACGTTATTTCACAGCCATTTTACACTGCACTTAAGTAACTTATAAGTCACCTATATGTCTAACCTTTACCTGGTAAAGGTTAGGTGCAAAGTTACTTAGTGTGAGGGCACCCTGGCACTAGCCAAGGTGCCCCCATATTGTTCAGAGCCAATTCACTGAACTTTGTGAGTGCGGGGACACCATTACACGCGTGCACTACATATAGGTCACTACCTATATGTAGCTTCACCATGGTAACTCCGAATATGGCCATGTAACATGTCTATGATCATGGAATTGCCCCCTCTATGCCATCCTGGCATTGTTGGTACAATTCCATGATCCCAGTGGTCTGTAGCACAGACCCTGGTACTGCCAGACTGCCCTTCCTGGGGTTTCACTGCAGCTGCTGCTGCTGCCAACCCCTCAGACAGGCAGCTGCCCTCCTGGGGTCCAGCCAGGCCTGGCCCAGGATGGCAGAACAAAGAACTTCCTCTGAGAGAGGGTGTGACACCCTCTCCCTTTGGAAAATGGTGTGAAGGCAGGGGAGGAGTAGCCTCCCCCAGCCTCTGGAAATGCTTTGTTGGGCACAGATGTGCCCAATTCTGCATAAGCCAGTCTACACCGGTTCAGGGACCCCTTAGCCCCTGCTCTGGCGCGAAACTGGACAAAGGAAAGGGGAGTGACCACTCCCCTGACCTGCACCTCCCCTGGGAGGTGTCCAGAGCTCCTCCAGTGTGCTCCAGACTTCTGCCATCTTGGAAACAGAGGTGCTGCTGGCACACTGGACTGCTCTGAGTGGCCAGTGCCACCAGGTGACGTCAGAGACTCCTGCTGATAGGCTCCTTCAGGTGTTAGTAGCCTTTCCTCTCTCCTAGGTAGCCAAACCCTCTTTTCTGGCTATTTAGGGTCTCTGTCTCTGGGGAAACTTTAGATAACGAATGCATGAGCTCAGCCGAGTTCCTCTGCATCTCTCTCTTCACCTTCTGATAAGGAAACGACCGCTGACCGCGCTGGAAGCCTGCAAACCTGCAACATAGTAGCAAAGACGACTACTGCAACTCTGTAACGCTGATCCTGCCGCCTTCTCGACTGTTTTCCTGCTTGTGCATGCTGTGGGGGTAGCCTGCCTCCTCTCTGCACCAGAAGCTCCGAAGAAATCTCCCGTGGGTCGACGGAATCTTCCCCCTGCAACCGCAGGCACCAAAAAGCTGCATTACCGGTCCCTTGGGTCTCCTCTCAGCACGACGAGCGAGGTCCCTCGAATCCAGCGACGCTGTCCAAGTGACCCCCACAGTCCAGTGACTCTTCAGCCCAAGTTTGGTGGAGGTAAGTCCTTGCCTCACTTCGCTGGGCTGCATTGCTGGGAACCGCGACTTTGCAGCTACTCCGGCCCCTGTGCACTTCCGGCGGAAATCCTTTGTGCACAGCCAAGCCTGGGTCCACGGCACTCTAACCTGCATTGCACGACTTTCTAAGTTGGTCTCCGGCGACGTGGGACTCCTTTGTGTAACTTCGGCGAGCACCGTTTCACGCATCCTCGTAGTGCCTGTTTCTTTCACTTCTCCGGGTGCTACCTGCTTCAGTGAGGGCTCTTTGTCTTGCTCGACGTCCCCTATCTCTGCAGGTCCAATTTGCGACCTCCTGGTCCCTCCTGGGCCCCAGCAGCGTCCAAAAACGCCAAACGCACGATTTGCATGTAGCAAGGCTTGTTGGCGTCCTTCCGGCGGAAAAACACTTCTGCACAACTCTCCAAGGCGAGAGGGATCCGTCCACCGAAGGGGAAGTCTCTAGCCCTTTTCGTTCCTGCAGAAACCTCAGCTTCTTCTGTCCAGTCGAAGCTTCTTTGCACCCGCAGCTGGCATTTCCTGGGCATCTGCCCATCTCCGACTTGCTTGTGACTTTTGGACTTGGTCCCCTTGTTCCACAGGTACCCTAGATTGGAAATCCACAGTTGTTGCATTGCTGGTTTGTGTCTTTCCTGCATTATTCCTCTAACACGACTCTTTTGTCCTTAGGGGAACTTTAGTGCACTTTGCACTCACTTTTCAGGGTCTTGGGAGGGTTATTTTTCTAACTCTCACTATTTTCTAATAGTCCCAGCGACCCTCTACAAGGTCACATAGGTTTGGGGTCCATTCGTGGTTCGCATTCCACTTTTGGAGTATATGGTTTGTGTTGCCCCTATCCCTATGTTTCCCCGTTGCATCCTATTGTAACTATACATTGTTTGCACTGTTTTCTAAGACTATACTGCATATTTTTGCTATTGTGTATATATATCTTGTGTATATTTCCTATCCTCTCACTGAGGGTACACTCTAAGATACTTTGGCATATTGTCATAAAAATAAAGTACCTTTATTTTTAGTATAACTGTGTATTGTGTTTTCTTATGATATTGTGCATATGACACTAAGTGGTACTGTAGTAGCTTCACACGTCTCCTAGTTCAGCCTAAGCTGCTCTGCTAAGCTACCATTATCTATCAGCCTAAGCTGCTAGACACCCTATACACTAATAAGGGATAACTGGGCCTGGTGCAAGGTGCAAGTACCCCTTGGTAGTCACTACAAGCCAGTCCAGCCTCCTACATTGGTTGTGCAGTGGTGGGATAAGTGCTTGAGACTACTTACCACTCTTGTCATTGTACTTTTCATAAGAGAAAAATATACAAAACAAGGTCAGTGTATATACACATGTAGGAGGCTGGACTGGCTTGTAGTGAGTACCAAGGGGTACTTGCACCTTGCACCAGGCCCAGTTATCCCTTATTAGTGTATAGGGTGTCTAGCAGCTTAGGCTGATAGATAATGGTAGCTTAGCAAAGCAGCTCAGGCTGAACTAGGAGACGTGTGAAGCTACTACAGTACCACTTAGTGTCATATGCACAATATCATAAGAAAACACAATACGCAGTTATACTAAAAATAAAGGTACTTTATTTTTATGACAATATGCCAAAGTATCTTAGAGTGTACCCTCAGTGAGAGGATAGGAAATATACACAAGATATATATACACAATAGCAAAAATATGCAGTATAGTCTTAGAAAACAGTGCAAACAATGTATAGTTACAATAGGATGCAATGGGGAAACATAGGGATAGGGGTAACACAAACCATATACTCCAGAAGTGGAATGCGAACCACGAATGGACCCCAAACCTATGTGACCTTGTAGAGGGTCGCTGGGACTATTAGAAAATAGTGAGAGTTAGGAAAATAACCCTCCCCAAGACCCTGAAAAGTAAGTGCAAAGTGCACTAAAGTTCCCCTAAGGACAAAATAGTCGTGTTAGAGGGAAAATGCAAAGAAAACACAAATCAGCAATGCAACAACGATGGATTCCTGACTGAGGGTACCTGTGGAACAAGGGGACCAAGTCCAAAAGTCACAAGCAGCTCGGAGATGGGTAGATGCCCAAGAAATGCCAGCGGTTGGTGCAAAGAAGCTCTTACTAGGCTGAAGAACTGTGAATACTGCAGGAACGACAAGGGCTAGAGGCTTCCCCTTTGGAGGATGGATCCCCCACGCCTTGGAGAGTCGTGCAGAAGTGTTTTCCCGCCGGATGGACGCCAACAAGCCTTGCTACACGCAAATCGTGCGTTTGGCGTTTTTGGACGCTGCTGGGGCCCAGGAGGGACCAGGAGGTCGCAAATTGGACCTGCAGAGAGAGGGGACGTCGAGCAAGACAAAGAGCCCTCACTGAAGCAGGTAGCACCCGGAGAAGTGCCAGAAACAGGCACTACGAGGATGCGTGAAACGGTGCTCGCCGAAGTTGCACAAAGGAGTCCCACGTCGCCGGAGACCAACTTAGAAAGTCGTGCAATGCAGGTTAGAGTGCCGTGGAACCAGGCTTGGCTGTGCACACAGGATTTCCGCCGGAAGTGCACAGGGGCCGGAGAAGCTTGCAAAGTCGCGGTTCCCAGCAATGCAGCCCAGCGAGGTGAGGCAAGGACTTACCTCCACCAAACTCGGGCTGAAGAGTCACTGGACTGTGGGAGTCACTTGGACGGTGTCGCTGGATTCGAGGGACCTCGCTCGTCGTGCTGAGAGGAGACCCAAGGGACCGGAGATGCAGCTTTTTGGTGCCTGCGGTTGCAGGGGGAAGATTCCGTCGACCCACGGGAGATTTCTTCGGAGCTTCTGGTGCAGAGAGGAGGCAGACTACCCCCACAGCATGCACAAGCAGGAAAACAGTCGAGAAGGCGGCAGGATCAGCGTTACAGAGTTGCAGTAGTCGTCTTTGCTACTATGTTGCAGGTTTGCAGGCTTCCAGCGCGGTCAGCGGTCGATTCCTTATCAGAAGGTGAAGAGGGAGATGCAGAGGAACTCGGCTGAGCTCATGCACTCGTTATCTAAAGTTTCCCCAGAGACAGAGACCCTAAATAGCCAGAAAAGAGGGTTTGGCTACCTAGGAGAGAGGAAAGGCTACTAACACCTGAAGGAGCCTATCACAAGGAGTCTCTGACGTCACCTGGTGGCACTGGCCACTCAGAGCAGTCCAGTGTGCCAGCAGCACCTCTGTTTCCAAGATGGCAGAGGTCTGGAGCACACTGGAGGAGCTCTGGACACCTCCCAGGGGAGGTGCAGGTCAGGGGAGTGGTCACTCCCCTTTCCTTTGTTCAGTTTCGCGCCAGAGCAGGGGCTAAGGGGTCCCTGAACCGGTGTAGACTGGCTTATGCAGAATTGGGCACCTCTGTGCCCAACAAAGCATTTCCAGAGGCTGGGGGAGGCTACTCCTCCCCTGCCTTCACACCATTTTCCAAAGGGAGAGGGTGTCACACCCTCTCTCAGAGGAAGTTCTTTGTTCTGCCATCCTGGGCCAGGCCTGGCTGGACCCCAGGAGGGCAGATGCCTGTCTGAGGGGTTGGCAGCAGCAGCAGCTGCAGAGAAACCCCAGGAAGGGCAGTCTGGCAGTACCAGGGTCTGTGCTACAGACCACAGGGATCATGGAATTGTACCAACAATGCCAGGATGGCATAGAGGGGGCAATTCCATGATCATAGACATGTTACATGGCCATATTCGGAGTTACCATGGTGAAGCTACATATAGGTAGTGACCTATATGTAGTGCACGCGTGTAATGGTGTCCCCGCACTCACAAAGTTCAGTGAATTGGCTCTGAACAATGTGGGGGCACCTTGGCTAGTGCCAGGGTGCCCTCACACTAAGTAACTTTGCACCTAACCTTTACCAGGTAAAGGTTAGACATATAGGTGACTTATAAGTTACTTAAGTGCAGTGTAAAATGGCTGTGAAATAACGTGGACGTTATTTCACTCAGGCTGCAGTGGCAGACCTGTGTAAGAATTGTCAGAGCTCCCTATGGGTGGCAAAAGAAATGCTGCAGCCCATAGGGATCTCCTGGAACCCCAATACCCTGGGACCTCAGTACCATATACTAGGGAATTATAAGGGTGTTCCAGTAAGCCAATGTAAATTGGTAAAATTGGTCACTAGCCTGTTAGTGACAATTTGAAAGTAATGAGAGAGCATAACCACTGAGGTTCTGGTTAGCAGAGCCTCAGTGAGACAGTTAGGCACCACACAGGGAACATATACATGCACACCTATGAGCACTGGGGCCCTGTGTGACAGGGTCCCAGTGACACATACATATAGGCCACAAACCTATGAGCACTGGGGTCCTGACCAGCAGGATCCCAGTGACACATAACAAACATACTGAAACCATAGTGTTTTCACTATGAGCACTGAGGCCTGGCTATCAGGATCCCAGTGAGACAGTGAAAACAGTGACAAACACCCTGACAAACACTCACAAACAGGCCAAAAGTGGGGGTAACAAGGCTAGAAAGAGGCTACCTTCTCACAACACATAGCCAAAAAGTTTTGCAATTCCTCTTTTCACTCTTTTCTAAGTGCTGAAAAGTACTCCTAAACTTTCAAAAAGTTCTTAAAAGTTTAAAAAGTTTTTTTCTGTCTTTCCAAAAAGTTCTGAAAACTTTTGTCTCTTTCTCTATCACTTTAACTCTCTCTAAAAAATGTCTGGCACAGGCCAAAGTGTTGATCTGTCCAAACTTGCATATGACAACCTTAGCTGGAAAAGAGCAAGGAGTCTCTGTATAGAGAGAGGTTTGAGTGTAGGGAAGAATCCTGCCTTGGAACTGTTAATTAACATGCTTAGAGAACAGGATAAAGCCAGAGGTGGCCCATCTGTTGAAAAAGTACCTAATAGTTCCCAATCTGATTCAGGGACTCCCCCAGGAAAAGATTCAGGAAAGAAACTTCCTAGCCTGCCCATTACTAGACAATCTAGCATAGATGGTAATGATGATGAGCCACACCAAAGAAATAGTGTTGTCTCACATCATAGCAAAAGCATTTATTCTCACCATACTGGTAGTAATGTTTCTGTAAACCAAGCTGTTAAGTTGGCTTCTGTAAGGGACAGGTCTCCTTCTGTTCATTCCCATCATAGCTCTGTTTCTAGAAATGTCCCTCCCACCAACCCTGATGACAGAATGTTAGAGAGGGAACTCAATAAGTTGAGGGTGGAACAAACCAGACTGAAGCTTAAAAAGCAACAGCTGGATTTGGATAGACAGTCTTTTGAATTAGAGAAGGAAAGACAGAAGTTGGGTTTAGATACCCATGGTGGCAGCAGCAGTATTCCCCATAGTCATCCTGCAAAAGAGCATGATTCCAGGAATCTGCACAAGATAGTTCCCCCTTATAAGGAGGGGGATGACATTAACAAGTGGTTTGCTGCACTTGAGAGGGCCTGTGTTGTACAGGATGTCCCTCAAAGGCAGTGGGCTGCTATCCTATGGCTATCATTTAGTGGAAAAGGTAGGGATAGGCTCCTTACTGTGAAAGAAAATGATGCCAGTAACTTTACAGTTCTTAAGAATGCACTCCTGGATGGTTATGGCTTAACCACTGAACAGTACAGGATAAAGTTCATATAGACCAAAAAGGAGTCTTCACAAGACTAGGTTGATTTCATTGACCATTCAGTGAAGGCCTTGGAGGGGTGGTTACATGGCAGTAAAGTTACTGATTATGAAAGCCTGTATAACACAATCCTGAGAGAGCATATACTTAATAATTGTGTGTCTGATTTGTTGCACCAGTACCTGGTAGACTCTGATCTGACCTCTCCCCAAGAATTGGGAAAGCAGGCAGACAAATGGGTCAGAACAAGGGTGAACAGAAAAGTTCATACAGGGGGTGACAAAGATGGCAATAAGAAGAAAGATGGTGAAAAATCTCAAGATAAGCATGGGGATAAGGGTAAAACCAAAGATCCCACTTCAAATCTTAAACACTCTTCAGAGGGTGGGGATAAAACAAATTCTTCCTCTTCTTCCCAACCTGCACACATTAAAAAGCCTTGGTGCTTTGTGTGTAAAAACAGAGGCCATAGGCCAGGGGATAACTCCTGTCCAGGTAAACCCCCTGAGCCTACCACCACTAATACATCAAGCTCTAGTGCCCCTAGCAGTAGTGGTACTAGTGGTGGGACTGCTGGCAACAGTCAAGCAAAGGGTGTAGTTGGGTTCACTTATGGGTCCATAGTGGAAACTGATGTAATCAGTCCCAAGACAGTTTCTGTCACACCTAGTGGCATTGGCCTTGCCACACTGGCTGCTTGTCCCCTTACAATGGATAAGTACAGGCAGACAGTTTCAATAAATGGTGTTGAGGCCTTGGCCTACAGGGACACAGGTGCCAGTTTCACTTTGGTGACTGAAAACCTAGTGCCTCCTGAACAACACATCATTGGACAACAGTATAAAATTATTGATGTCCATAACTCCACTAAGTTTCTTCCCTTAGCTATAATTCAGTTTAGTTGGGGTGGAGTTACTGGCCCTAAGCAGGTGGTGGTATCACCTAGCTTACCTGTAGACTGTCTCTTAGGTAATGACCTAGAGACCTCAGGTTGGGCTGATGTAGAGTTTTATGCCCATGCAGCCATGCTGGGCATCCCTGAGGAATTGTTCCCTCTCATTTCAAGTGAAATGAAAAAGCAAAGGAGAGAAGGCCTGAAAACTCAGGATCCCTCTCCATCAACAGGTAAAAAGGGTATCACAGTATCCCCTAACCACCCTACCATTCAGGATACTATTCCTGTGGTGGGAGAAACCTCTCCTGGGGTGGCACCTGTTCCAAGGGAATCATCAGCTGGCAAAGCTGGACTCCCTGAGGTGGAAGTACCTCTCTGTGGGATAACTAACATTGGTGAGAAAAACAGCACCATTTTAGTTAACATGGAGCATCCCTCCAACCCTCCCAGAGAAACTTTAGTGCAGAAACCCTGTACTGCCTCACAACACTTAGGACAGCATCCCTGCCCTAGTGTGGAGCTCATAGGACAGCATCCCTGCCCTGCTCCAACTCAAGAGAAACAGCATCCCTGTTCTCTCTTCCAGCCAAATGGACAAAGTTTTTGCCCAGCTATGGCTTTTCTGAGACAGCATCCCTGTCTGGCATTTCCATCACTACAAATAGGTTCAGTGGACAATTCCCACTGCTCTAAACTAAAACTTACTGATAGAAACTCTGAAAATACATCTTCACATTGTGGCTTAGCTAAAAAACTTCAAACAGGGTGGTTTACATCCCCACAGGGAAGTAACCATATAGTGGATGATAAAGGGAGTAACCAGTCTATTGCGGAGCTACTCTCTACTTATCACCACTTAGACAATAAAGTCTCAACTGGCCAAGGTTAGCCTTATTGTTCTTCGTTTGGGGGGGGTTGTGTGAGAAGGTAGCCCCTTTCTAGCCTTGTTACCCCCACTTTTGGCCTGTTTGTGAGTGTATGTCAGGGTGTTTGTCACTGTTTTCACTGTCTCACTGGGATCCTGATAGCCAGGCCTCAGTGCTCATAGTGAAAACACTATGTTTTCAGTATGGTTGTTATGTGTCACTGGGATCCTGCTGGTCAGGACCCCAGTGCTCATAGGTTTGTGGCCTATATGTATGTGTCACTGGGACCCTGTCACACAGGGCCCCAGTGCTCATAGGTGTGCATGTATATGTTCCCTGTGTGGTGCCTAACTGTCTCACTGAGGCTCTGCTAACCAGAACCTCAGTGGTTATGCTCTCTCATTACTTTCAAATTGTCACTGACAGGCTAGTGACCATTTTTACCAATTTACATTGGCTTACTGGAACACCCTTATAATTCCCTAGTATATGGTACTGAGGTACCCAGGGTATTGGGGTTCCAGGAGATCCCTATGGGCTGCAGCATTTCTTTTGCCACCCATAGGGAGCTCTGACAATTCTTACACAGGCCTGCCACTGCAGCCTGAGTGAAATAACGTCCACGTTATTTCACAGCCATTTTACACTGCACTTAAGTAACTTATAAGTCACCTATATGTCTAACCTTTACCTGGTAAAGGTTAGGTGCAAAGTTACTTAGTGTGAGGGCACCCTGGCACTAGCCAAGGTGCCCCCATATTGTTCAGAGCCAATTCACTGAACTTTGTGAGTGCGGGGACACCATTACACGCGTGCACTACATATAGGTCACTACCTATATGTAGCTTCACCATGGTAACTCCGAATATGGCCATGTAACATGTCTATGATCATGGAATTGCCCCCTCTATGCCATCCTGGCATTGTTGGTACAATTCCATGATCCCAGTGGTCTGTAGCACAGACCCTGGTACTGCCAGACTGCCCTTCCTGGGGTTTCACTGCAGCTGCTGCTGCTGCCAACCCCTCAGACAGGCAGCTGCCCTCCTGGGGTCCAGCCAGGCCTGGCCCAGGATGGCAGAACATAGAACTTCCTCTGAGAGAGGGTGTGACACCCTCTCCCTTTGGAAAATGGTGTGAAGGCAGGGGAGGAGTAGCCTCCCCCAGCCTCTGGAAATGCTTTGTTGGGCACAGATGTGCCCAATTCTGCATAAGCCAGTCTACACCGGTTCAGGGACCCCTTAGCCCCTGCTCTGGCGCGAAACTGGACAAAGGAAAGGGGAGTGACCACTCCCCTGACCTGCACCTCCCCTGGGAGGTGTCCAGAGCTCCTCCAGTGTGCTCCAGACCTCTGCCATCTTGGAAACAGAGGTGCTGCTGGCACACTGGACTGCTCTGAGTGGCCAGTGCCACCAGGTGACGTCAGAGACTCCTGCTGATAGGCTCCTTCAGGTGTTAGTAGCCTTTCCTCTCTCCTAGGTAGCCAAACCCTCTTTTCTGGCTATTTAGGGTCTCTGTCTCTGGGGAAACTTTAGATAACGAATGCATGAGCTCAGCCGAGTTCCTCTGCATCTCTCTCTTCACCTTCTGATAAGGAAACGACCGCTGACCGCGCTGGAAGCCTGCAAACCTGCAACATAGTAGCAAAGACGACTACTGCAACTCTGTAACGCTGATCCTGCCGCCTTCTCGACTGTTTTCCTGCTTGTGCATGCTGTGGGGGTAGCCTGCCTCCTCTCTGCACCAGAAGCTCCGAAGAAATCTCCCGTGGGTCGACGGAATCTTCCCCCTGCAACCGCAGGCACCAAAAAGCTGCATTACCGGTCCCTTGGGTCTCCTCTCAGCACGACGAGCGAGGTCCCTCGAATCCAGCGACGCTGTCCAAGTGACCCCCACAGTCCAGTGACTCTTCAGCCCAAGTTTGGTGGAGGTAAGTCCTTGCCTCACTTCGCTGGGCTGCATTGCTGGGAACCGCGACTTTGCAGCTACTCCGGCCCCTGTGCACTTCCGGCGGAAATCCTTTGTGCACAGCCAAGCCTGGGTCCACGGCACTCTAACCTGCATTGCACGACTTTCTAAGTTGGTCTCCGGCGACGTGGGACTCCTTTGTGTAACTTCGGCGAGCACCGTTTCACGCATCCTCGTAGTGCCTGTTTCTTTCACTTCTCCGGGTGCTACCTGCTTCAGTGAGGGCTCTTTGTCTTGCTCGACGTCCCCTATCTCTGCAGGTCCAATTTGCGACCTCCTGGTCCCTCCTGGGCCCCAGCAGCGTCCAAAAACGCCAAACGCACGATTTGCATGTAGCAAGGCTTGTTGGCGTCCTTCCGGCGGAAAAACACTTCTGCACAACTCTCCAAGGCGAGAGGGATCCGTCCACCGAAGGGGAAGTCTCTAGCCCTTTTCGTTCCTGCAGAAACCTCAGCTTCTTCTGTCCAGTCGAAGCTTCTTTGCACCCGCAGCTGGCATTTCCTGGGCATCTGCCCATCTCCGACTTGCTTGTGACTTTTGGACTTGGTCCCCTTGTTCCACAGGTACCCTAGATTGGAAATCCACAGTTGTTGCATTGCTGGTTTGTGTCTTTCCTGCATTATTCCTCTAACACGACTCTTTTGTCCTTAGGGGAACTTTAGTGCACTTTGCACTCACTTTTCAGGGTCTTGGGAGGGTTATTTTTCTAACTCTCACTATTTTCTAATAGTCCCAGCGACCCTCTACAAGGTCACATAGGTTTGGGGTCCATTCGTGGTTCGCATTCCACTTTTGGAGTATATGGTTTGTGTTGCCCCTATCCCTATGTTTCCCCGTTGCATCCTATTGTAACTATACATTGTTTGCACTGTTTTCTAAGACTATACTGCATATTTTTGCTATTGTGTATATATATCTTGTGTATATTTCCTATCCTCTCACTGAGGGTACACTCTAAGATACTTTGGCATATTGTCATAAAAATAAAGTACCTTTATTTTTAGTATAACTGTGTATTGTGTTTTCTTATGATATTGTGCATATGACACTAAGTGGTACTGTAGTAGCTTCACACGTCTCCTAGTTCAGCCTAAGCTGCTCTGCTAAGCTACCATTATCTATCAGCCTAAGCTGCTAGACACCCTATACACTAATAAGGGATAACTGGGCCTGGTGCAAGGTGCAAGTACCCCTTGGTACTCACTACAAGCCAGTCCAGCCTCCTACATTGGTTGTGCAGTGGTGGGATAAGTGCTTGAGACTACTTACCACTCTTGTCATTGTACTTTTCATAAGAGAAAAATATACAAAACAAGGTCAGTGTATATACACATAGCCAAAAAGTTTTGCATTTCCTCTTTTCACTCTTTTCTAAGTGCTGAAAAGTACTCCTAAACTTTCAAAAAGTTCTTAAAAGTTTAAAAAGTTTTTTCTGTCTTTCCAAAAAGTTCTGAAAACTTTTTTTCTTTTTCTATCACTTTAACTCTCTCTAAAAAATGTCTGGCACAGGCAAAAATATTGAACTGTCCAAACTTGCATATGATCACCTTAGCTGGAAAGGAGCAAGGAGTCTCTGCATAGAGAGAGGGTTGAGTGTAGGGAAGAATCCTTCCTTAGAACTGTTAATTAATATGCTTAGAGTACAGGATAAGGCCATAAGTGCCAAATCTGGTGAAAAAGTAGCTAATGGTTCTCAATCTGATCCAGGGACTCCCCCAGGAAAAGGTTCAGGAAAGAAACTTCTCAGCCTGCCCATTACTAGACAGTCTAGCATAGTTGGTACAGAGGTTGAATCACACCATACTGATGGTGTGCTCTCACATTATACTGGTAGCCAAGCTGTTAGGGTGCCCTCTGTAAGGGACAGGTCTCCTTCTGTTCATTCCCATCATACCTCTGTATCTAGAAATGTCCCTCCCACCCACCCTGATGACAGATTGTTAGAAAGGGAGCTCAATAGATTGAGAGTGGAACAAACCAGACTGAAGCTCAAGAAGCAACAGCTGGATTTGGATAGACAGTCTTTAGAATTAGAGAAGGAAAGACAGAAGTTGGGTTTAGATACCCATGGTGGCAGCAGCAGTATTCCCCATAGTCATCCTGCAAAAGAGCATGATTCCAGGAATCTGCACAAGATAGTTCCCCCTTATAAGGAGGGGGATGACATTAACAAGTGGTTTGCTGCACTTGAGAGGGCCTGTGCTGTACAGGATGTCCCTCAAAAGCAGTGGGCTGCTATCCTATGGCTATCATTTAGTGGAAAAGGTAGGGATAGGCTCCTTACTGTGAAAGAAAATGATGCCAATAATTTTACAGTTCTTAAGAATGCACTCCTGGATGGTTATGGCTTAACCACTGAACAGTACAGGATAAAGTTCAGAGAGACCAAAAAGGAGTCTTCACAAGACTGGGTTGATTTCATTGACCATTCAGTGAAGGCCTTGGAGGGGTGGTTACATGGCAGTAAAGTTACTGATTATGAAAGCCTGTATAACACAATCCTGAGAGAGCATATACTTAATAATTGTGTGTCTGATTTGTTGCACCAGTACCTGGTAGACTCTGATCTGACCTCTCCCCAAGAATTGGGAAAGAAGGCAGACAAATGGGTCAGAACAAGGGTGAACAGAAAAGTTCATACAGGGGGTGACAAAGATGGCAATTAGAAGAAAGATGGTGAAAAATCTCAAGATAAGCATGGGGATAAGGGTAAAACCAAAGATCCCACTTCAAATCTTAAACACTCTTCAGAGGGTGGGGATAAAACAAATTCTTCCTCTTCTTCCCAACCTGCACACATTAAAAAGCCTTGGTGCTTTGTGTGTAAAAATAGAGGCCATAGGCCAGGGGATAAGTCCTGTCCAGGTAAACCCCCTGAGCCTACCACCACTAATACATCAAGCTCTAGTGCCCCTAGCAGTAGTGGTACTAGTGGTGGGACTGCTGGCAACAGTCAAGCAAAGGGTGTAGTTGGGTTCACTTATGGGTCCATAGTGGAAACTGATGTCATCAGTCCCAAGACAGTTTCTGTCACACCTAGTGGCACTGGCCTTGCCACACTGGCTGCTTGTCCCCTTACAATGGATAAGTACAGGCAGACAGTTTCAATAAATGGTGTTGAGGCCTTGGCCTACAGGGACACAGGTGCCAGTTTCACTTTGGTGACTGAAAACCTAGTGCCTCCTGAACAACACATCATTGGACAACAGTATAAGATTATTGATGTCCATAACTCCACTAAGTTTCTTCCCTTAGCTATAATTCAGTTTAGTTGGGGTGGAGTTACTGGCCCTAAGCAGGTGGTGGTATCACCTAGCTTACCTGTAGACTGTCTCTTAGGTAATGACCTAGAGGCCTCAGGTTGGGCTGATGTAGAGTTTTATGCCCATGCAGCCATGCTGGGCATCCCTGAGGAATTGTTCCCTCTCATTTCAAGTGAAATGAAAAAGCAAAGGAGAGAAGGCCTGAAAACTCAGGATCCCTCTCCATCAACAGGTAAAAAGGGTATCACAGTATCCCCTAACCACCCTACCATTCAGGATACTATTCCTGTGGTGGGAGAAACCTCTCCTGGGGTGGCACCTGTTCCAAGGGAATCATCAGCTGGCAAAGCTGGACTCCCTGAGGTGGAAGTACCTCTCTGTGGGATAACTAACATTGGTGAGAAAAACAGCACCATTTTAGTTAACATGGAGCATCCCTCCAACCCTCCCAGAGAAACTTTAGTGCAGAAACCCTGCACTACCTCACAACACTTAGGACAGCATCCCTGCCCTAGTGTGGAGCTCATAGGACAGCATCCCTGCCCTGCTCCAACTCAAGAGAAACAGCATCCCTGTTCTCTCTTCCAGCCAGATGGACAAAGTTTTTGCCCAGCTATGGCTTTTCTGAGACAGCATCCCTGTCTGGCATTTCCATCACTACAAATAGGTTCAGTGGACAATTCCCACTGCTCTAAACTAAAACTTACTGATAGAAACTCTGAAAATACATCTTCACATTGTTGCTTAGCTAAAAAACTTCAAACAGGGTGGTTTACATCCCCACAGGGAAGTAACCATATAGTGGATGATAAAGGGAGTAACCAGTCTATTGCAGAGCTACTCTCTACTTATCACCACTTAGACAATAAAGTCTCAACTGGCCAAGGTTAGCCTTATTGTCCTTCGTTTGGGGGGGGGTTGTGTGAGAAGGTAGCCTCTTTCTAGCCTTGTTACCCCCACTTTTGGCCTGTTTGTGAGTGTATGTCAGGGTGTTTGTCACTGTTTTCACTGTCTCACTGGTATCCTGATAGCCAGGCCTCAGTGCTCATAGTGAAAACACTATGTTTTCAGTATGTTTGTTATGTGTCACTGGGATCCTGCTAGTCAGGACCCCAGTGCTCATAAGGTTGTGGCCTATATGTATTTGCCACTGGGACCCTGTCACACAGGACCCCAGTGCTCATAGGTGTGCATGTATGTGTTCCCTGTGTGGTGCCTAACTGTCTCACTGAAGCTCTGCTAACCAGAACCTCAGTGGTTATGCTCTCTCATTACTTTCAAATTGTCACTAACAGGCTAGTGACCATTTTTACCAATTTACATTGGCTTACTGGAACACCCTTATAATTCCCTAGTATATGGTACTGAGGTACCCAGGCTATTGGGGTTCCAGGAGATCCCTATGGGCTGCAGCATTTCTTTTGCCACCCATAGGGAGCTCTGACAATTCTTACACAGGCCTGCCACTGCAGCCTGAGTGAAATAACGTCCACGTTATTTCACAGCCATTTTACACTGCACTTAAGTAACTTATAAGTCACCTATATGTCTAACCTTTACCTGGTAAAGGTTAGGTGCAAAGTTACTTAGTGTGAGGGCACCCTGGCACTAGCCAAGGTGCCCCCACATTGTTCAGAGCCAATTCCCTGAACTTTGTGAGTGCGGGGACACCATTACACGCATGCACTACATATAGGTCACTACCTATATGTAGCTTCACCATGGTAACTCCGAATATGGCCATGTAACATGTCTATGATCATGGAATTGCCCCCTCTATACCATCCTGGCATAGTTGGCACAATCCCATGATCCCAGTGGTCTGTAGCACAGACCCTGCTACTGCCAAACTGCCCTTCCTGGGGTTTCACTGCAGCTGCTGCTGCTGCCAACCCCTCAGACAGGCAGCTGCCCTCCTGGGGTCCAGCCAGGCCTGGCCCAGGATGGCAGAACAAAGAACTTCCTCTGAGAGAGGGTGTGACACCCTCTCCCTTTGGAAAATGGTGTGAAGGCAGGGGAGGAGTAGCCTCCCCCAGCCTCTGGAAATGCTTTGTTGGGCACAGATGTGCCCAATTCTGCATAAGCCAGTCTACACCGGTTCAGGGACCCCTTAGCCCCTGCTCTGGCGCGAAACTGGACAAAGGAAAGGGGAGTGACCACTCCCCTGACCTGCACCTCCCCTGGGAGGTGTCCAGAGCTCCTCCAGTGTGCTCCAGACCTCTGCCATCTTGGAAACAGAGGTGCTGCTGGCACACTGGAATGCTCTGAGTGGCCAGTGCCACCAGGTGACGTCAGAGACTCCTGCTGATAGGCTCCTTCAGGTGTTAGTAGCCTATCCTCTCTCCTAAGTAGCCAAACCCTCTTTTCTGGCTATTTAGGGTCTCTGTCTCTGGGGAAACTTTAGATAACGAATGCATGAGCTCAGCCGAGTTCCTCTGCATCTCCCTCTTCACCTTCTGATAAGGAATCAACCGCTGACCGCGCTGGAAGCCTGCAAACCTGCAACATAGTAGCAAAGACGACTACTGCAACTCTGTAACGCTGATCCTGCCACCTTCTCGACTGTTTTCCTGCTTGTGCATGCTGTGGGGGTAGTCTGCCTCCTCTCTGCACCAGAAGCTCCGAAGAAATCTCCCGTGGGTCGACGGAAACTTCCCCCTGCAACCGCAGGCACCAAAAAGCTGCATTAGCGGTCCCTTGGGTCTCCTCTCAGCACGACGAGCGAGGTCCCTCGAATCCAGCGACGCTGTCCAAGTGACCCCCACAGTCCAGTGACTCTTCAGCCCAAGTTTGGTGGAGGTAAGTCCTTGCCTCACCTCGCTGGGCTGCATTGCTGGGAACCGCGACTTTGCAGCTACTCCGGCCCCTGTGCACTTCCGGCGGAAATCCTTCGTGCACAGCCAAGCCTGGGTCCACGGCACTCTAACCTGCATTGCACGACTTTCTAAGTTGGTCTCCGGCGACGTGGGACTCCTTTGTGCAACTTCGGCGAGCACCGTTTCACGCATCCTCGTAGTGCCTGTTTCTGGCACTTCTCCGGGTGCTACCTGCTTCAGTGAGGGCTCTTTGTCTTGCTCGACGTCCCCTCTCTCTGCAGGTCCAATTTGCGACCTCCTGGTCCCTCCTGGGCCCCAGCAGCGTCCAAAAACGCCAAACGCACGATTTGCGTGTAGCAAGGCTTGTTGGCGTCCTTCCGGCGGTAAAACACTTCTGCACGACTCTCCAAGGCGAGAGGGATCCGTCCACCAAAGGGGAAGTCTCTAGCCCTTTTCGTTCCTGCAGAAACCTCAGCTTCTTCTGTCCAGTCGAAGCTTCTTTGCACCCGCAGCTGGCATTTCCTGGGCATCTGCCCATCTCTGACTTGCTTGTGACTTTTGGACTTGGTCCCCTTGTTCCACAGGTACCCTAGATTGGAAATCCACAGTTGTTGCATTGCTGGTTTGTGTCTTTCCTGCATTATTCCTCTAACACGACTTCTTTGTCCTTAGGGGAACTTTAGTGCACTTTGCACTCACTTTTCAGGGTCTTGGGGAGAGTTATTTTGCTAACTCTCACTATTTTCTAATAGTCCCAGCGACCCTCTACAAGGTCACATAGGTTTGGGGTCCATTCGTGGTTCGCATTCCACTTCTGGAGTATATGGTTTGTGTTGCCCCTATCCCTATGTTTCCCCATTGCATCCTATTGTAACTATACATTGTTTGCACTGTTTTCTAAGACTATACTGCATATTTTTGCTATTGTGTATATATATCTTGTGTATATTTCCTATCCTCTCACTGAGGGTACACTCTAAGATACTTTGGCATATTGTCATAAAAATAAAGTACCTTTATTTTTAGTATAACTGTGTATTGTGTTTTCTTATGATATTGTGCATATGACACTAAGTGGTACTGTAGTAGCTTCACACGTCTCCTAGTTCAGCCTAAGCTGCTCTGCTAAGCTACCATTATCTATCAGCCTAAGCTGCTAGACACCCTATACACTAATAAGGGATAACTGGGCCTGGTGCAAGGTGCAAGTACCCCTTGGTACTCACTACAAGCCAGTCCAGCCTCCTACAAGCACCATGGTTTCTTTTCTTTGTTTTCATTTGAAGAGGATTTGGGCCCACCACCCCCACCAGAGTGTTTTTGTGGGCCTGATGAAGACTCATTTTTAGATTTGTCCCCACCCTTGTCAGAAGACTTACCACCCTTCTTCTTGCCATCCTTGTCACTCCCTGTAGGAACTTTTCTGTTCACCCTTGTTCTGACCCATTTGTCTGCCTTCTTTCCCAATTCTTGGGGAGAGGTCAGATCAGAGTCTACCAGGTACTGGTGTAACAAATCAGACAAACAATTATTAAGAATATGCCCTCTCAGGATTAAGTTATACAGGCTTTCATAGTCAGAAACTTTACTGCCATGTAACCATCCCTCCAAGGCCTTCACTGAATGGTCAACAAAGTCTACCCAGTCTTGTGAAGACTCCTTTTTGGTCTCTCTGAACTTCATCCTGTACTGTTCAGTGGTTAGGCCATAACCATCTAGGAGTGCATTCTTAAGAACTGTAAAATTATTGGCATCACTTTCCTTCACAGTAAGGAGCCTATCCCTACCCTTTCCACTGAAAGATAGCCATAGGATAGCAGCCCACTGCCTTTGAGGGACCTCCTGTACCACACAGGCCCTCTCAAGTGCAGCAAACCACTTGTTAATGTCATTCCCCCCCTTGTAAGGGGGAACTATCTTATGCAGATTCTTAGAATCATGCTCTTTTGCAGGATGACTATTTGGAATACTGCTGCTGCCACCATGGGGTCCTAACCCCAACCTCTGTCTTTCTTTTTCTAAATCAAAGGACTGCCTATCTAAATCCAGCTGTTGCTTCTTGAGCTTCAGCCTGGATTCTTCCACTCTCAATCTATTGAGCTCCCTTTCTAACACTCTGTCATCAGGGTGGGTGGGTTGGGCATGTCTTGATACAGGAGAATGTTGAGAATGAACAGAGGGAGACCAGGCCCTAACAGATGGCACTCTAACATTCTGGCCTACAGAAGTAACACTTCTACTGTGATGAGAAGCAACACTATTACTGTGATGTGAATTCACATCAGTACCAGGAGTGCTGGGTGGCCTGCTAAGGGGCAGGTTGGAAAGATTCCCTCCCAAATCTTTTGCTAGGGGTGCCACAGAATCAGAGTGGGAACCATCAGCTAATTTCTCACCAGAAGTGCCAACTAAGGTCTTATCTTGTTCAATGAGCATATTAACTAACAGTTGTCTTGAGGGATTCTTCCCTACCCCTAAACCTCTATCTATGCAGAGACTCCTTGCTTCCTTGCAGCTAAGGTTGTCATAAGATCAAGAGTTTGGCCTGTACTAGACATGATAGAAAGTGTTTAAGGGACAGAAAAAAGAAAGAAAACGTTTTCAGAACTTTTTAAAGAAAAGAAAAAAAACTTTAAAAACTTTTTAAGAACTTTTTGAAAGTGTAGAGGTACTTTTCAGCACTTAGTAAAGAAGTGAGAGGAGAAAAGCAAAACTTTTTGGTTAGGTGTACATACACTGAACTTATTATTCTCTTATGAAAAGTACAATATGACAAAGTGGTAAGTAGTTGCAAAGTACTTATCCCACCGCTGCACAACCAATGTAGGAGGCTGGACTGGCTTGTAGTGAGTACCAAGGGGTACTTACACCTTGCACCAGGCCCAGGTATCCCTTATTAGTGTAGAGGGGTGTCTAGCAGCTTAGGCTGATAGAAAAGGTAGCTTAGCAGAGCAGCTTAGGCTGAACTAGGAGACGAGTGAAGCTCCTACAGTACCACTAGTGTCACTTGCACAATATCATAAGAAAACACAATACACATATATACTAAAAATAAAGGTACTTTATTTTTATGACAATATGCCAAAGTATCTCAGTGAGTACCCTCAGTATGAGGATAGCAAATATACACAAGATATATGTACACAATACCAAAATATGCAGTAATAGCAATAGAAAACAGTGCAAACAATGTATAGTCACAATAGAATGCAATGGGGGCACATAGGGATAGGGGCAACAGAAACCATATACTCTAGAAGTGGAATGCGAACCACAAATGGACCCCAAACCTATGTGACCTTGTAGAGGGTCGCTGGGACTGTAAGGAAACAGTGAGGGTTAGAAAAATAGCCCACCCCAAGACCCTGAAAAGTGGGTGCAAAGTGTACCTAAGTTCCCCAAAAAGCACAGAAGTCGTGATAGGGGAATTCTGCAGGAAAGACCAACACCAGCAATGCAACAACAATGGATTTCCAGACGAGAGTACCTGTGGAACAAGGGGACCAAGTCCAAAAGTCACGATCAAGTCGGGAGTGGGCTGATGCCCAGGAAATGCCAGCTGTGGGTGCAAAGAAGCTGCCATTGGATGGTAGAAGCTATGGATTCTGCAAGAACGACAAGGGCTAGAAACTTCCCCTTTGGAGGATGGTGTCCCATGTCGTGAAGAGTCGTGCAGATGTGTTTTCGTGCAGAAAGACCGCAAACCAGCCTTGCTACCTGCAAGGGTCGCGGTTAGGGTTTTTGGATGCTGCTGTGGCTCAGGAGGGACCAGGATGTCCCCAATTGCATGAGGAGACAGAGGGGGCGTCCAGCAAGACAAAGAGCCCACTCAGAAGCAAGCAGCACCCACAGAAGTGCCAGAACAGGCACTACGAAGTGGAGTGAACCGGAGCTCACCCGAAGTTGCACAAGAGAGTCCCACGACGCCGGAGGACAACTCAGGAGGTTGTACAATGCAGGTTAGAGTGCCGGGGACCCAGGCTTGGCTGTCCACAAAGGAAATCCTGGAAGAGTGCACAGGAGCCGGAGTAGCTGCAAAACACGTGGTTCCCAGCAATGCAGTCTAGCGTGGGGAGGCAAGGACGTATCTCCACCAAACTTGGACTGAAGAGTCACTGGAGTGTGGGAGTCACTTGGACAGAGTTGCTGAGTTCAAGGGACCTCGCTCGTCATGCTGAGAGGAGAACCAGAGGACCGGTGATGCAATTCTTTGGTGCCTGCGGTTGCAGGGGGAAGATTCCGTCGACCCACTGGAGATTTCTTCGGAGCTTCTAGTGCAGAGAGGAGGCAGACTACCCCCACAGCATGCACCACCAGGAAAACAGTTGAGAAGGCAGCAGGATCAGCGTTACAAGGTCACAGTAGTCGTCTTTGCTACTTTGTTGCAGTTTTGCAGGCTTCCAGCGCGGTCAGCAGTCGATTCCTTGGCAGAAGGTGAAGAGAGAGATGCAGAGGAACTCTGATGAGCTCTTGCATTCGTTATCTAAGGAATTCCCCAAAGCAGAGACCCTAAATAGCCGGAAAAGGAGGTTTGGCTACTTAGGAGAGAGGATAGGCTAGCAACACCTGAAGGAGCCTATCAGAAGGAGTCTCTGACGTCACCTGCTGGCACTGGCCACTCAGAGCAGTCCAGTGTGCCAGCAGCAACTCTGTTTCCAAGATGGCAGAGGTCTGGAGCACACTGTAGGAGCTCTGGGCACCTCCCAGGGGAGGTGCAGGTCAGGGGAGTGGTCACTCCCCTTTCCTTTGTCCAGTTTCGTGCCAGAGAAGGGCTGAGGGATCCCTGAACCGGTGCAGACTGGCTTATGCAGAGATGGGCACCATCTGTGCCCATCAAAGTATTTCCAGAGGCTGGGGGAGGCTACTCCTCCCCAGCCCTGACACCTTTTTCCAAAGGGAGAGGGTGTAACACCCTCTCTCTGAGGAAGTCCTTTGTTCTGCCTTCCTGGGCCAGGCCTGGCTGGACCCCAGGAGGGCAGAAACCTGTCTGAGGGGTTGGCAGCAGCAGCAGCTGCAGTGAAACCCCGGGAAAGACAGCTTGGCAGTACCCGGGTCTTAGCTAGAGACTCGGGGGATCATGGAATTGTCTCCCCAATGGCAGAATGGCATTGGGGTGACAATTCCATGATCTTAGACATGCTACATGGCCATGTTCGGAGTTACCATTGTGACGCTATACATATGTCGTGACACTACACGCGTGTAATGGTGTCCCCACGCTCACAAATTCCGGGGAATTTTCCCTGAACAATTTGGGAGCACCTTGGCTAGTGCCAGGATGCCCACACACTAAGTAACTTAGCACCCAACCTTTACCAGGTAAAGGTTAGACATATAGGTGACTTATAAGTTACTTAAGTGCAGTGGTAAATGGCTGTGAAATAACGTGGACGTTATTTCACTCAGGCTGCACTGGCAGGCCTGTGTAAGAATTGTCAGATCTCCCTATGGGTGGCACAAGAAATGCTGCAGCCCATAGGGATCTCCTGGAACCCCAATACCCTGGGTACCTCAGTACCATATACTAGGGAATTATAAGGGTGTTCCAGTATGCCAATGTAAATTGGTGAAATTGGTCACTAGCCTGTTAGTGACTATTTAGAAAGAAAATGAGAGAGCATAACTGTAGGAAAGTACCATCTTGCCTGGCATGTTACCCCCATTTTTCACTGTATATATGTTGTTTTAGTTGTATGTGTCACTGGGTGTGCCTGAATGTGTTACCTGTGTAGTGACTAACTGTCTCACTGAGGCTCTGCTAATCAGAACCTCAGTGGTTATGCTCTCTCATTTCTTTCCAAATTGTCACTGACAGGCTAGTGACCATTTTTACCAATTTACATTGGCTTACTGGAACACCCTTATAATTCCCTAGTATATGGTACTGAGGTACCCAGGGTATTGGGGTTCCAGGAGATCCCTATGGGCTGCAGCATTTCTTTTGCCACCCATAGGGAGCTCTGACAATTCTTACACAGGCCTGCCACTGCAGCCTGAGTGAAATAACGTCCACGTTATTTCACAGCCATTTTACACTGCACTTAAGTAACTTATAAGTCACCTATATGTCTAACCTTTACCTGGTAAAGGTTAGGTGCAAAGTTACTTAGTGTGAGGGCACCCTGGCACTAGCCAAGGTGCCCCCACATTGTTCAGAGCCAATTCCCTGAACTTTGTGAGTGCGGGGACACCATTACACGCGTGCACTACATATAGGTCACTACCTATATGTAGCTTCACAATGGTAACTCCGAATATGGCCATGTAACATGTCTATGATCATGGAATTGCCCCCTCTATACCATCCTGGCATAGTTGGCACAATCCCATGATCCCAGTGGTCTGTAGCACAGACCCTGGTACTGCCAAACTGCCCTTCCTGGGGTTTCACTGCAGCTGCTGCCAACCCCTCAGACAGGCATCTGCCCTCCTGGGGTCCAGCCAGGCCTGGCCCAGGATGGCAGAACAAAGGACTTCCTCTGAGAGAGGGTGTTACACCCTCTCCCTTTGGAAAATGGTGTGAAGGCAGGGGAGGAGTAGCCTCCCCCAGCCTCTGGAAATGCTTTGTTGGGCACAGATGTGCCCAATTCTGCATAAGCCAGTCTACACCGGTTCAGGGGACCCCTTAGCCCTGCTCTGGCGCGAAACTGGACAAAGGAAAGGGGAGTGACCACTCCCCTGACCTGCACCTCCCCTGGGAGGTGTCCAGAGCTCCTCCAGTGTGCTCCAGACCTCTGCCATCTTGGAAACAGAGGTGCTGCTGGCACACTGGACTGCTCTGAGTGGCCAGTGCCACCAGGTGACGTCAGAGACTCCTTCTGATAGGCTCCTTCAGGTGTTAGTAGCCTATCCTCTCTCCTAGGTAGCCAAACCCTCTTTTCTGGCTATTTAGGGTCTCTGTCTCTGGGGAAACTGCAGATAACGAATGCAAGAGCTCATCCGAGTTCCTCTGCATCTCTCTCTTCACCTTCTGATAAGGAATCGACTGCTGACCGCGCTGGAAGCCTGCAAACCTGCAACATAGTAGCAAAGACGACTACTGCAACTCTGTAACGCTGATCCTGCCGCCTTCTCGACTGTTTTCCTGGTGGTGCATGCTGTGGGGGTAGTCTGCCTCCTCTCTGCACTAGAAGCTCCAAAGAAATCTCCCGTGGGTCGACGGAATCTTCCCCCTGCAACCGCAGGCACCAAAAAGCTGCATTACCGGTCCCTAGGGTCTCCTCTCAGCACGACGAGCGAGGTCCCTCGAATCCACCGACTCTGTCCAAGTGACCCCCACAGTCCAGCGACTCTTCAGTCCAAGTTTGGTGGAGGTAAGTCCTTGCCTCACCTCGCTGGGCTGCATTGCTGGGAACCGCGACTTTGCAGCTACTCCGGCCCCTGTGCACTTCCGGCGGAAATCCTTTGTGCACAGCCAAGCCTGGGTCCACGGCACTCTAACCTGCATTGCACGACTTTCTAAGTTGGTCTCCGGCGACGTGGGACTCCTTTGTGCAACTTCGGCAAGCACCGTTTCATGCATCCTTGTAGTGCCTGTTTCTGGCACTTCTCCAGGTGCTACCGGCTTCAGAGAGGGCTCCTTGTCTTGCTCGACGTCCCCTCTCTCTGCTGGTCCAATTTGCGACCTCCTGGTCCCTCCTGGCCCTCAGCAGCGTCCAAAAACGCTAACCGCACGATTTGCAGCTAGCAAGGCTTGTTGGCGTTTTTTCGGCGGGAAAACACTTCTGCACGACTCTCCACGGCGAGAGGGATCCGTCCACCAAAGGGGAAGTCTCTAGCCCTTTTCGTTCCTGCAGAAACCTCAGCTTCTTCTATCCAGTCGAAGCTTCTTTGCACCAGCAGCTGGCATTTCCTGGGCATCTGCCCATCTCCGACTTGCTTGTGACTTTTGGACTTGGTCCCCTTGTTCCACAGGTACCCTAGATTGGAAATCCACAGTTGTTGCATTGTTGGTTTGTGTCTTTCCTGCATTATTCCTCTAACACGACTTCTTTGTCCTTAGGGGAACTTTAGTGCACTTTGCACTCACTTTTCAGGGTCTTGGGGAGGGTTATTTTTCTAACTCTCACTATTTTCTAATAGTCCCAGCGACCCTCTACAAGGTCACATAGGTTTGGGGTCCATTCGTGGTTCGCATTCTACTTTTGGAGTATATGGTTTGTGTTGCCCCATCCCTATGTTTCCCCATTGCATCCTATTGTAACTATACATTGTTTGCACTGTTTTCTAAGACTATACTGCATATTTTTGCTATTGTGTATATATATCTTGTGTATATTTCCTATCCTCTCACTGAGGGTACACTCTAAGATACTTTGGCATATTGTCATAAAAATAAAGTACCTTTATTTTTAGTATAACTGTGTATTGTGTTTTCTTATGATATTGTGCATATGACACTAAGTGGTACTGTAGTAGCTTCACACGTCTCCTAGTTCAGCCTAAGCTGCTCTGCTAAGCTACCATTATCTATCAGCCTAAGCTGCTAGACACCCTATACACTAATAAGGGATAACTGGGCCTGGTGCAAGGTGCAAGTACCCCTTGGTACTCACTAGAAACCAGTCCAGCCTCCTACATTGGTTGTGCAGCGGTGGGATAAGTGCTTTGAGACTACTTACCACTCTTGTCATTGTACTTTTCATAAGAGAAAAATATACAAAACAAGGTCAGTGTATATACACATAGCCAAAAAGTTTTGCATTTCCTCTTTTCACTCTTTTCTAAGTGCTGAAAAGTACTTCTAACTTTCTAAAAAGTTCTAAAAAGTTTAAAAAGTTTTTTTCTCTGTCTTTCTAAAAGCTCTGACAAACTTTTTATCTTTTACTATCACTTTAACTCTCTCTAAAAAATGTCTGGCACAGGCCAAAATGTTGATCTGTCCAAACTTGCATATGATCACCTTAGCTGGAAAGGAGCAAGGAATCTCTGCATAGAGAGAGGTTTGAGTGTAGGGAAGAATCCTTCCTTAGAACTGTTAATTAACATGCTTAGAGTACAGGATAAGGCCATACGTGCCCAATCTGTAGAAAAAGTAGCTAATGGTTCTCAATCAGATCCAGGGACTCCCCCAGGAAAAGATTCAGGAAAGAAACTTCCTAGCCTGCCCATTACTAGACAGTCTAGCATAGTTGGTAATGATGATGAGCCACACCATATAAATAGTGTTGTCTCACATCATAGCAAAAGCATTTATTCTCACCATACTGGTAGTGATGTTTCTGTTAGCCAAGCTGTTAGGGTGGCTTCTGTAAGGGACAGGTCTCCTTCTGTCCATTCTCACCATACTTCTGTTTCAAGGCATGTCCCTCCCACCCACCCTGATGACAGATTGTTAGAAAGGGAGCTCAATAGATTGAGAGTGGAACAAACCAGACTGAAGCTCAAGAAGCAACAGCTGGATTTGGATAGACAGACTTTAGAAGTAGAGAAGGAGAGACAGAAACTGGGTTTAGAAACCCATGGTGGCAGCAGCAGTATTCCCCATAGTCATCCTGCAAAAGAGCATGATTCCAGGAATCTGCACAAGATAGTTCCCCCTTATAAGGAGGGGGATGACATTAACAAGTGGTTTGCTGCACTTGAGAGGGCCTGTGTTGTACAGGATGTCCCTCAAAGGCAGTGGGCTGCTATCCTATGGCTATCATTTAGTGGAAAAGGTAGGGATAGGCTCCTTACTTTGAAAGAAAATGATGCTAATAATTTCCAAGTTCTTAAGAATGCACTCCTGGATGGTTCTGGCTTAACCACTGAACAGTACAGGATAAAGTTCAGAGAGACCAAAAAGGAGTCTTCACAAGACTGGGTTGATTTTATTGACCATTCAGTGAAGGCCTTGGAGGGGTGGTTACATGGCAGTAAAGTTACTGATTATGACAGCCTGTATAACTTGATCCTGAGAGAGCATATTCTTAATAATTGTGTGTCTGATTTGTTGCACCAGTACTTGGTGGACTCTGATCTGACCTCTCCCCAAGAATTGGGAAAGAAGGCAGACAAATGGGTCAGAACAAGGGTGAACAGAAAAGTTCATACAGGGGGTGACAAAGATGGCAACAAAAAGAAGGATGGTAAGTCTTCTGACAAGGGTGGGGACAAATCTAAAAATGAGTCTTCATCAGGCCCACAAAAACACTCTGGTGGGGGTGGTGGGCCCAAATCCTCTTTTAATCAGAACAAGGAAAAGAAACCATGGTGCTATTTATGTAAAATAACAGGCCATTGGACAACAGATTCCAGTTGTCCAAAGAAAAGCACCAATGCTCCTACCACTACAACCCCTACTGCTACCCCTAGTGTCCCTACTAATAGCAGTGGTGGTGGGAGCAAACCTACTAATAGCCAATCCAAGGGAGTAGCTGGGCTCACTATTGGTAACTTATTTGGGGTTGGCCTTGTTAGGGAGGCCACAGAGGCTGTGTTAGTCTCCGAGGGTGCTATTGATTTAGCCACCTTAGTTGCTTGTCCCCTTAATATGGATAAGTACAAGCAGCTACCCCTAATAAATGGTGTTGAGGTTCAGGCCTACAGGGACACTGGAGCCAGTGTGACTATGGTCATAGAGAAACTGGTCCACCCTGAACAACACCTACTTGGTCACCAGTACCAAGTAGCCGATGCTCACAACAACACACTTAGCCACCCCATGGCTGTTGTAAATCTCAACTGGGGGGGGGTTACTGGTCCAAAGAAAGTTGTGGTAGCTTCAGATTTACCTGTAGACTGTCTATTAGGGAATGATTTGGAGACATCAGCTTGGTCAGATGTGGAGTTGGAGGCCCATGCAGCAATGCTGGGCATCCCAGGGCATATTTTTGCTTTGACAAGGGCTCAAGCCAAAAAGCAAAAAGGACAGGGAAGCTTGGATCCTGGAACAATGGACCAAGTGCTCCCTAAAGCTAGGGCTAGTAGAAGCAAACCACTTCCTACTATCCCTCCCTCTACAGTGGATTCAACTTCTGAGGAAGAAGAATTCCCTCCCTGTGCAGAACCTACACCAGAGGAGCTGGAAGCAGACACTGCTGAGCTTTTGGGTGAAGGGGGGCCTGCCAGAGAGGAGCTGAGTGTGGCACAGCAAACCTGTCCCACATTAGAGGGTCTCAGACAGCAAGCTGTCAAACAGGCTAATGGGGATGTCAGTGACTCTCACAGAGTTTACTAGGAGGACAACCTCTTGTACACTGAGCATAGGGATCCTAAACCTGGAGCTGCCAGGAGATTAGTGATTCCTCAGGAGTACAGAAAGTTCCTCCTAACCCTGGCACATGACATTCCCCTAGCTGGGCATCTAGGACAAATGAAAACTTGGGACAGGCTTGTTCCCCTGTTTCATTGGCCTAGATTGTCTGAGGACACAAAGGAATTTTGTAAGTCCTGTGAAACCTGTCAAGCCAGTGGGAAGACAGGTGGCACACCAAAGGCACCCCTTATTCCACTGCCTGTGGTTGGGGTTCCCTTTGAAAGGGTAGGGGTTAACATAGTTGGCCCCCTTGACCCTCCTACTGCTTCAGGCAATAGATTCATCTTAGTGGTAGTGGACCATGCCACAAGATATCCTGAAGCTATTCCTTTAAGGACCACTACAGCACCTGCAGTGGCAAAGGCCCTCCTGGGAATATTTTCCAGGGTGGGCTTCCCAAAGGAAGTAGTATCAGACAGGTGAAGCAATTTCATGTCTGCATACTTAAAGGCCATGTGGAAGGAGTGTGGTGTAACGTACAAGTTCACAACACCCTATCATCCACAAACAAATGGACTGGTGGAGAGATTTAATAAAACTCTCAAAGGCATGATTATGGGTCTCCCTGAAAAACTCCGCAGGAGATGGGATATCCTTCTACCATGCCTCCTTTTTGCCTACAGGGAGGTACCCCAGAAAGGAGTGGGCTTCAGCCCCTTTGAACTTCTTTTTGGACACCCTTTAAGGGGTCCATTCACACTTGTAAAGGAGGGTTGGGAACAACCTTTAAAAGCTCCTAAGCAGGATATTGTGGATTATGTACTTGGCCTCAGATCAAGGATGGCTGAGTACATGAAAAAGGCCAGTAAAAACCTTCAGGCCAGCCAAGAGCTCCAGAAGCAATGGCATGATCAGAAGGCTGTTTTGGTTCAGTACCAACCAGGGCAGAAAGTGTGGGTCTTGGAGCCTGTGGCCCCAAGAGCACTCCAAGATAAATGGAGTGGACCCCACACAATTGTTGAAAAGAAGGGAGAAGTCACCTATTTAGTTGACTTAGGCACTGCCAGGAGTCCCCTTAGGGTGCTCCATGTCAACCGCCTGAAACCCTACTATGACAGGGCTGATCTCACCCTGCTCATGGCAACTGATGAGGGACAGGAAGAAGACAGTGATCCTCTACCTGATCTCTTCTCTTCCACAGAACAAGATGCTCTGGTGGAAGGTGTCGTTTTGGCTGATTGTCTTACTGCTGAGCAAAAAGACAATTGCATAAATCTCCTAGATCAATTCTCTGAACTCTTCTCTACTGTGCCAGGTACCACTTCTTGGTGTGAGCACACTATAGATACTGGAGACAGTTTACCTGTCAAAAGTAAGATCTATAGGCAGCCTGACCATGTCAGGGACTGCATAAAGCAAGAGGTCCAGAAAATGTTAGAACTAGGAGTGGTTGAGCACTCTGACAGTCCATGGGCTTCTCCTGTGGTACTGGTACCAAAACCCAATTCCAAAGATGGAAAGAAGGAAATGCGGTTTTGTGTAGACTATAGAGGTCTCAACTTGGTAACCAAAACTAATGCTCACCCTATACCCAGGGCAGATGAGCTCATAGATACACTGGCATCTGCCAAGTATCTAAGCACTTTTGATTTGACTGCAGGGTATTGGCAGATCAAATTGTCAGAAGATGCTAAACCTAAGACTGCATTTTCAACCATTGGAGGACATTACCAGTTTACTGTAATGCCTTTTGGTTTGAAAAATGCACCTGCCACTTTTCAGAGGTTGGTGAACACAGTCCTGCAAGGGCTGGAAGCTTTCAGTGCAGCATATTTGGACGATATAGCTGTCTTTAGCTCCAGCTGGGATGATCACCTGGTCCACCTATGGAAAGTTTTGGAGGCCCTGCAAAAGGCAGGCCTCACTATCAAGGCTTCAAAGTGCCAGATAGGGCAGGGTAAGGTGGTTTATCTGGGACACCTTGTTAGTGGGGAACAGATTGCACCACTTCAGGGGAAAATCCAAACAATTATTGATTGGGTTCCCCCTACCACTCAGACCCAGGTGAGAGCCTTCCTAGGCCTCACTGGGTATTACAGGAGGTTCATTAAGAACTATGGCTCCATTGCAGCCCCTCTTAATGACCTCACATCCAAGAAAATGCCAAAAAAGGTATTATGGACAGCAAACTGTCAGAAAGCTTTTGAGGAGCTGAAGCAGGCCATGTGCTCTGCACCTGTCCTGAAAAGCCCTTGTTACTCTAAAAAATTCTATGTCCAAACTGATGCATCTGAATTAGGAGTAGGGGCAGTCCTATCACAACTTAATTCTGAGGGCCAGGATCAACCTGTTGCTTTTATTAGTAGGAGGTTGACCCCTAGAGAAAAGCGTTGGTCTGCCATTGAGAGGGAGGCCTTTGCTGTGGTCTGGGCTCTGAAGAAGTTGAGGCCATACCTGTTTGGCACTCACTTCATTGTTCAGACAGACCACAAACCTCTACTTTGGCTAAAACAAATGAAAGGTGAAAATCCTAAATTGTTGAGGTGGTCCATATCCCTACAGGGAATGGACTATACAGTGGAACATAGACCTGGGAGTAGCCACTCCAGTGCAGATGGACTCTCCAGATATTTCCACTTAGACAATGAAGACTCATCAGGTCATGGCTAGTCTTATTGTCCTTCGTTTGGGGGGGGGGGTTGTGTAGGAAAGTACCATCTTGCCTGGCATGTTACCCCCATTTTTCACTGTATATATGTTGTTTTAGTTGTATGTGTCACTGGGACCCTGGTAACCCAGGGCCCCAGTGCTCATAAGTGTGCCTTAAATGTGTTACCTGTGTAGTGACTAACTGCCTCACTGAGGCTCTGCTAATCAGAACCTCAGTGGTTATGCTCTCTCATTTCTTTCCAAATTGTCACTGACAGGCTAGTGACCATTTTTACCAATTTACATTGGCTTACTGGAACACCCTTATAATTCCCTAGTATATGGTACTGAGGTACCCAGGGTATTGGGGTTCCAGGAGATCCCTATGGGCTGCAGCATTTCTTTTGCCACCCATAGGGAGCTCTGACAATTCTTACACAGGCCTGCCACTGCAGCCTGAGTGAAATAACGTCCACGTTATTTCACAGCCATTTTACACTGCACTTAAGTAACTTATAAGTCACCTATATGTCTAACCTTTACCTGGTAAAGGTTAGGTGCAAAGTTACTTAGTGTGAGGTCACCCTGGCACTAGCCAAGGTGCCCCCACATTGTTCAGAGCCAATTCCCTGAACTTTGTGAGTGCGGGGACACCATTACACGCGTGCACTACATATAGGTCACTACCTATATGTAGCTTCACAATGGTAACTCCGAATATGGCCATGTAACATGTCTATGATCATGGAATTGCCCCCTCTATACCATCCTGGCATAGTTGGCACAATCCCATGATCCCAGTGGTCTGTAGCACAGACCCTGGTACTGCCAAACTGCCCGTCCTGGGGTTTCACTGCAGCTGCTGCTGCTGCCAACCCCTCAGACAGGCATCTGCCCTCCTGGGGTCCAGCCAGGCCTGGCCCAGGATGGCAGAACAAAGGACTTCCTCTGAGAGAGGGTGTTACACCCTCTCCCTTTGGAAAATGGTGTGAAGGCAGGGAAGGAGTAGCCTCCCCCAGCCTCTGGAAATGCTTTGTTGGGCACAGATGTGCCCAATTCTGCATAAGCCAGTCTACACCGGTTCAGGGGACCCCTTAGCCCTGGTCTGGCGCGAAACTGGACAAAGGAAAGGGGAGTGACCACTCCCCTGACCTGCACCTCCCCTGGGAGGTGTCCAGAGCTCCTCCAGTGTGCTCCAGACCTCTGCCATCTTGGAAACAGAGGTGCTGCTGGCACACTGGACTGCTCTGAGTGGCCAGTGCCACCAGGTGACGTCAGAGACTCCTTCTGATAGGCTCCTTCATGTGTTGCTAGCCTATCCTCTCTCCTAAGTAGCCAAACCCTCTTTTATGGCTATTTAGGGTCTCTGTCTCTGGGGAAACTTTAGATAACGAATGCAAGAGCTCATCCGAGTTCCTCTGCATCTCTCTCTTCACCTTCTGCCAAGGAATCGACTGCTGATAGCGCTGGAAGCCTGCAAAACTGCAACATAGTAGCAAAGACGACTACTGCAACTTTGTCCAGTTTCGCGCCAGAGCAGGGCTAAGGGGTCCCCTGAACCGGTGTAGACTGGCTTATGCAGAATTGGGCACATCTGTGCCCAAGAAAGCATTTTCCAGAGGCTGGGGGAGGCTACTCCTCCCCTGCCTTCACACCATTTTCCAAAGGGAGAGGGTGTAACACCCTCTCTCAGAGGAAGTTCTTTGTTCTGCCATCCTTGGCCAGGCCTGGCTGGACCCCAGAAGGGCAGATGCCTGTCTGAGGGGTTGGCAGCAGCAGCAGCTGCAGTGAAACCCCAGGAAAGGCAGTTTGGCAGTACCAGGGTCTGTGCTACAGCCCACTGGGATCATGGGATTGTGCCAACTATGCCAGGATGGCATAGAGGGGGCAATTCCATGATCATAGACATGTTACATGGCCATATTCGGAGTTAACATTGTGAAGCTACATATAGGTAGTGACCTATATGTAGTGCACGCGTATAATGGTGTCCCCGCACTCACAAAGTCCGGGGAATTGGCCCTGAACAATGTGGGGGCACCTTGGCTAGTGCCAGGGTGCCCTCACACTAAGTAACTTTGCACCTAACCTTTACCAGGTAAAGGTTAGACATATAGGTGACTTATAAGTTACTTAAGTGCAGTGGTAAATGGCTGTGAAATAACGTGGACGTTATTTCACTCAGGCTGCAGTGGCAGGCCTGTGTAAGAATTGTCAGAGCTCCCTATGGGTGGCAAAAGAAATGTTGCAGCCCACAGGGATCTCCTGGAACCCCAATACCCTGGGTGCCTCAGTACCATATACTAGGGAATTATAAGGGTGTTCCAGTAAGCCAATGTAAATTGGTAAAATTGGTCACTAGCCTGTTAGTGACAATTTGAAAGAAATGAGAGAGCATAACCACTGAGGTTCTGATTAGCAGAGCCTCAGTGAGACAGTTAGTCACTACACAGTTAACACATTCAGGCACACTTATGAGCACTGGGGCCCTGGTGAACAGGGTCCCAGTGACACATACAACTAAAACAACATATATACAGTGAAAAATGTGGGTAACATGCCAGGCAAGATGGTACTTTCCTACACCTATAGATCTTACTTTTGACAAGCATGCTGTCTCCAGTATCTATAGTGTGCTCACACCAAGAAGTGGTGCCTGGCACAGTAGAAAAGAATTCAGAAAACTGACCTAGGAGATTTATGCAGTTGTCTTTTTCCTCAGCAGTAAGACAGTCTGCCAAAACCACACCTTCCACTAGAGCATCTTGTTCTGTGGAAGAGAAGAGATCAGGGAGAGGGTCACTCTCTTCTTCCTGTCCTTCATCTGTTGCCATGAGCAGGGTGAGATCAGCCCTGTCATAGTAGGGTTTAAGGCGATTGACATGGAGCACAATAGGGGGACTCCTGGCAGTGCCCAGGTCAACCAAGTAGGTGACTTCGCCCTTCTTTTCAACAATGAGATGGGGTCCACTCCATTTGTCTTGGAGTGCTCTTGGGGCCACAAGCTCCAATACCCACACCTTCTGTCCTGGTTGGTACTGAATCAGAACAGACTTCTGGTCATGCCATTGCTTTTGGAGCTCTTGGCTGGCCTGAAGGTTTTTACTGGCCTTTTTCATGTACTCAGCCATTCTGGATCTTAGGCCGAGTAGATAGTCAACTATGTCTTCCTTGGGAGCTTTTAAAGTTTGTTCGCAACCCTCCTTCACAAGTGTCAGGGGACCTCTTACAGGGTGTCCAAATAGGAGTTCAAAGGGGCTGAAGCCCACTCCTTTCTGGGGTACCTCCCTGTAAGCAAAAAGGAGGCAAGGTAACAGGACATCCCATCTCCTCCTGAGTTTTTCAGGGAGTCCCATTATCATTCCTTTGAGAGTTATATTAAACCTCTCAACCAGTTCATTTGTTTGTGGATGATAAGGGTGTGGTGAATTTGTATGTTACACCACATTCCTTCCACATGGCCTTCAAGTATGCAGACATAAAGTTGCTACCCCTGTCTGATACTACCTCTTTTGGGAAACCCACCCTGAAAAGATTCCCAGGAGGGTTTTTGCCACTGCAGGAGCTGTAGTGGTCCTTAGAGGAATAGCTTCAGGATATCTTGTGGCATGGTCCACTACCACCAAGATAAACCTATTGCCTGAAGCAGTAGGTGTAGGAGGCTGGACTGGCTTGTAGTGAGTACCAAGGGGTACTTGCACCTTGCACCAGGCCCAGTTATCCCTTATTAGTGTATAGGGTGTCTAGCAGCTTAGGCTGATAGATAATGGTAGCTTAGCAGAGCAGCTCAGGCTGATCTAGGAGACGTGTGAAGCTACTACAGTACCACTTAGTGTCATATGCACAATATCATAAGAAAACACAATACACAGTTATACTAAAAATAAAGGTACTTTATTTTTATGACAATATGCCAAAGTATCTTAGAGTGTACCCTCAGTGAGAGGATAGGAAATATACACAAGATATATATACACAATAGCAAAAATATGCAGTATAGTCTTAGAAAACAGTGCAAACAATGTATAGTTACAATAGGATGCAATGGGGAAACATAGGGATAGGGGCAACACAAACCATATACTCCAAAAGTGGAATGCGAACCACGAATGGACCCCAAACCTATGTGACCTTGTAGAGGGTCGCTGGGACTATTAGAAAATAGTGAGAGTTAGAAAAATAACCCTCCCCAAGACCCTGAAAAGTGAGTGCAAAGTGCACTAAAGTTCCCCCAAGGACAAAATAGTCGTGTTAGAGGAATAATGCAGGAAAGACACAAACCAGCAATGCAACAACTGTGGATTTCCAATCTAGGGTACCTGTGGAACAAGGGGACCAAGTCCAAAAGTCACAAGCAAGTCGGAGATGGGCAGATGCCCAGGAAATGCCAGCTGCGGGTGCAAAGAAGCTTCGACTGGACAGAAGAAGCTGAGGTTTCTGCAGGAACGAAAAGGGCTAGAGACTTCCCCTTTGGTGGACGGATCCCTCTCGCCTTGGAGAGTCGTGCAGAAGTGTTTTCCCGCTAAAAGGACGCCAACAAGCCTTGCTAGCCGCAAATCGTGCGTTTGGCGTTTTTGGACGATGCCGGGGCCCAGGAGGGACCAGGAGGTCGCAAATTGGACCTGAAGAGAGAGGGGGCGTCGAGCAAGACAAAGAGCCCTTACTGAAGCAGGTAGCACCCAGAGAAGTGCCAGAAACAGGCACTACGAGGATGCATGAAACGGTGCTCGCCGAAGTTGCACAAAGGAGTCGCCGGAGACCAACTTAGAAAGTCGTGCAATGCAGGTTAGAGTGCCGTGGACCCAGGCTTGGCTGTGCACAAAGGATTTCCGCCGGAAGTGCACAGGGGCCGGAGTAGCTGCAAAGTCGCGGTTCCCAGCAATGCAGCCCAGCGAGGTGAGGCAAGGACTTACCTCCACCAAACTTGGGCTGAAGAGTCACTGGACTGTGGGAGTCACTTGGACAGAGTTGCTGGATTCGAGGGACCTCGCTTGTTGTGCTGAAAGGAGACCCAAGGGACCGGTAATGCAGCTTTTTGGTGCCTGCGGTTGCAGGGGGAAGATTCTGTCGACCCACGGGAGATTTCTTCGGAGCTTCTGGTGCAGAGAGGAGGCAGACTACCCCCACAGCATGCACCACCAGGAAAACAGTCAAGAAGGCGGCAGGATCAGCGTTACAGAGTTGCAGTAGTCGTCTTAGCTACTATGTTGCAGTTTTGCAGGCTTCCAGCGCGGTCAGCAGTCGATTCCTTGGCAGAAGGTGAAGAGAGAGATGCAGAGAAACTCGGATGAGCTCTTGCATTCGTTATCTAAAGTTTCCCCAGAGACAGAGACCCTAAATAGCCAGAAAAGAGGGTTTGGCTACCTAGGAGAGAGGATAGGAAAGCAACACCTGAAGGAGCCTATCAGGAGGAGTCTCTGACTGTAGGAAAGTACCATCTTGCCTGGCATGTTACCCCCATTTTTCACTGTATATATGTTGTTTTAGTTGTATGTGTCACTGGGACCCTGTTCACCAGGGCCCCAGTGCTCATAAGTGTGCCTGAATGTGTTACCTGTGTAGTGACTAACTGTCTCACTGAGGCTCTGCTAACCAGAACCTCAGTGGTTATGCTCTCTCATTTCTTTCCCAATTGTCACTAACAGGCTAGTGACCAATTTTACCAATTTACATTGGCTTACTGGAACACCCTTATAATTCCCTAGTATATGGTACTGAGGTACCCAGGGTATTGGGGTTCCAGGAGATCCCTATGGGCTGCAGCATTTCTTTTGCCACCCATAGGGAGCTCTGACAATTCTTACACAGGCCTGCCACTGCAGCCTGAGTGAAATAACGTCCACGTTATTTCACAGCCATTTTTCACTGCACTTAAGTAACTTATAAGTCACCTATATGTCTAACCTTTACCTGGTAAAGGTTAGGTGCAAAGTTACTTAGTGTGAGGGCACCCTGGCACTAGCCAAGGTGCCCCCACATTGTTCAGGGCCAATTCCCCGGACTTTGTGAGTGCGGGGACACCATTACACGCGTGCACTACATATAGGTCACTACCTATATGTAGCTTCACAATGGTAACTCCGAATATGGTCATGTAACATGTCTATGATCATGGAATTGCCCCCTCTATACCATCCTGGCATAGTTGGCACAATCCCATGATCCCAGTGGTCTGTAGCACAGACCCTGGTACTGCCAAACTGCCTTTCCTGGGGTTTCACTGCAGCTGCTGCTGCTGCCAACCCCTCAGACAGGCATCTGCCCTCCTGGGGTCCAGCCAGGCCTGGCCCAGGATGGCAGAACAAAGAACTTCCTCTGAGAGAGGGTGTTACACCCTCTCCCTTTAGAAAATGGTGTGAAGGCAGGGGAGGAGTAGCCTCCCCCAGCCTCTGGAAATGCTTTCTTGGGCACAGATGTGCCCAATTCTGCATAAGCCAGTCTACACCGGTTCAGGGGACCCCTTAGCCCTGCTCTGGTGCGAAAATGGACAAAGGAAAGGGGAGTGACCACTCCCCTGACCTGCACCTCCCCTGGGAGGTGTCCAGAGCTCCTCCAGTGTGCTCCAGACCTCTGCCATCTTGGAAACAGAGGTGCTGCTGGCACACTGGACTGCTCTGAGTGGCCAGTGCTACCAGGTGACGTCAGAGACTCCTTCTGAAAGACTCCTTCAGGTGTTGCTAGCCTATCCTCTCTCTTAGGTAGCCAAACCCTCTTTTCTGGCTATTTAGGGTCTCTGTCTCTGGGGAAACTTTAGATAACGAATGCAAGAGCTCATCTGAGTTCCTCTGCATCTCTCTCTTTACCTTCTGCCAAGGAATCGACTGCTGACCGCGCTGGAAGCCTGCAAACCTGCAACATAGTAGCAAAGACGACTACTGCAACTCTGTAACGCTGATCCTGCCGCCTTCTCGACTGTTTTCCTGCTTGTGCATGCTGTGGGGGTAGTCTGCCTCCTCTCTGCACCAGAAGCTCCGAAGAAATCTCCCGTGGGTCGACGGAATCTTCCCCCTGCAAACGCAGGCACCAAAAAGCTGCATTACCGGTCCCTTGGGTCTCCTCTCAGCACGACGAGCGAGGTCCCTCGAATCCAGCGACACCGTCCAAGTGACCCCCACAGTCCAGTGACTCTTCAGCCCAAGTTTGGTGGAGGTAAGTCCTTGCCTCACCTCGCTGGGCTGCATTGCTGGGAACCGCGACTTTGCAAGCTACTCCGGCCCCTGTGCACTTCCGGCGGAAATCCTTCATGCACAGCCAAGCCTGGGTCCACGGCACTCTAACCTGCATTGCACGACTTTCTAAGTTTGTCTCCGGCGACGTGGGACTCCTTTGTGCAACTTCGGCGAGCACCGTTTCACGCATCCTCGTAGTGCCTGTTTCTGGCACTTCTCCGGGTGCTACCAGCTTCAGTGAGGGCTCTTTGTCTTGCTCGACGTCCCCTCTCTCTGCAGGTCCAATTTGCGACCTCCTGGTCCCTCCTGGGCCCCAGCAGCGTCCAAAAACGCCAAACGCATGATTTGCGTGTAGCAAGGCTTGTTGGCGTCCATCCGGCGGGAAAACACTTCTGCACGACTCTCCAAGGCGTGGGGGATCCATCCTCCAAAGGGGAAGTCTCTAGCCCTTGTCGTTCCTGCAGTATTCACAGTTCTTCAGCCTAGTAAGAGCTTCTTTGCACCAACCGCTGGCATTTCTTGGGCATCTGCCCATCTCCGAGCTGCTTGTGACTTTTGGACTTGGTCCCCTTGTTCCACAGGTACCCTCAGTCAGGAATCCATCGTGGTTGCATTGCTGATTTGTGTTTTCCTTGCATTTTCCCTCTAACACGACTATTTTGTCCTTAGGGGAACTTTAGTGCACTTTGCACTCACTTTTCAGGGTCTTGGGGAGGGTTATTTTGCTAACTCTCACTATTGTCTAATAGTCCCAGCGACCCTCTACAAGGTCACATAGGTTTGGGGTCCATTCGTGGTTCGCATTCCACTTTTGGAGTATATGGTTTGTGTTGCCCCTATCCCTATGTTTCCCCATTGCATCCTATTGTAACCATACATTGTTTGCACTGTTTTCTAAGACTATACTGCATATTTTTGCTATTGTGTATATATATCTTGTGTATATTTCCTATCCTCTCACTGAGGGTACACTCTAAGATACTTTGGCATATTGTCATAAAAATAAAGTACCTTTATTTTTAGTATAACTGTGTATTGTGTTTTCTTATGATATTGTGCATATGACACTAAGTGGTACTGTAGTAGCTTCACACGTCTCCTAGTTCAGCCTGAGCTGCTTTGCTAAGCTACCATTATCTATCAGCCTAAGCTGCTAGACACCCTATACACTAATAAGGGATAACTGGGCCTGGTGCAAGGTGCAAGTACCCCTTGGTACTCACTACAAGCCAGTCCAGCCTCCTACATTGGTGGCAGCGGTGGGATAAGTGCTTGAGACTACTTACCACTCTTGTCATTTGTACTTTTCATAAGAGAAAAATATACAAAACAAGGTCAGTGTATATACACATAGCCAAAAAGTTTTGCATTTCCTCTTTTCACTCTTTTCTAAGTGCTGAAAAGTACTTCTAAACTTTCAAAAAGTTCTTAAAAGTTTAAAAAGTTTTTTCTGTCTTTCCAAAAAGTTCTGAAAACTTTTTTTTCTCTTTTTCTATCACTTTATCTCTCTCTAAAAAATGTCTGGCACAGGCAAAAATGTTGAACTGTCCAAACTTGCATATGATCACCTTAGCTGGAAAGGAGCAAGGAGTCTCTGCATAGAGAGAGGTTTGAGTGTAGGGAAGAATCCTTCCTTAGAACTGTTAATTAATATGCTTAGAGTACAGGATAAGGCCATGAGTGCCAAATCTGGTGAAAAAGTAGCTAATGGTTCTCAATCTGATCCAGGGACTCCCCCAGGAAAAGGTTCAGGAAAGAAACTTCTCAGCCTGCCCATTACTAGACAGTCTAGCATAGTTGGTACAGAGGTTGAATCACACCATACTGATGGTGTGCTCTCACATTATACTGGTAGCCAAGCTGTTAGGGTGCCCTCTGTAAGGGACAGGTCTCCTTCTGTTCATTCCCATCATACCTCTGTATCTAGAAATGTCCCTCCCACCCACCCTGATGACAGATTGTTAGAAAGGGAGCTCAATAGATTGAGAGTGGAACAAACCAGACTGAAGCTCAAGAAGCAACAGCTGGATTTGGATAGACAGTCTTTAGAATTAGAGAAGGAAAGACAGAAGTTGGGTTTAGATACCCATGGTGGCAGCAGCAGTATTCCCCATAGTCATCCTGCAAAAGAGCATGATTCCAGGAATCTGCACAAGATAGTTCCCCCTTATAAGGAGGGGGATGACATTAACAAGTGGTTTGCTGCACTTGAGAGGGCCTGTGCTGTACAGGATGTCCCTCAAAAGCAGTGGGCTGCTATCCTATGGCTATCATTTAGTGGAAAAGGTAGGGATAGGCTCCTTACTGTGAAAGAAAATGATGCCAATAATTTTACAGTTCTTAAGAATGCACTCCTGGATGGTTATGGCTTAACCACTGAACAGTACAGCATAAAGTTCAGAGAGACCAAAAAGGAGTCTTCACAAGACTGGGTTGATTTCATTGACCATTCAGTGAAGGCCTTGGAGGGGTGGTTACATGGCAGTAAAGTTACTGATTATGAAAGCCTCTATAACACAATCCTGAGAGAGCATATACTTAATAATTGTGTGTCTGATTTGTTGCACCAGTACCTGGTAGACTCTGATCTGACCTCTCCCCAAGAATTGGGAAAGAAGGCAGACAAATGGGTCAGAACAAGGGTGAACAGAAAAGTTCATACAGGGGGTGACAAAGATGGCAATAAGAAGAAAGATGGTGAAAAATCTCAAGATAAGCATGGGGATAAGGGTAAAACAAAAGATCCCACTTCAAATCTTAAACACTCTTCAGAGGGTGGGGATAAAACAAATTCTTCCTCTTCTTCCCAACCTGCACACATTAAAAAGCCTTGGTGCTTTGTGTGTAAAAACAGAGGCCATAGGCCAGGGGATAAGTCCTGTCCAGGTAAACCCCCTGAGCCTACCACCACTAATACATCAAGCTCTAGTGCCCCTAGCAGTAGTGGTACTAGTGGTGGGACTGCTGGCAACAGTCAAGCAAAGGGTGTAGTTGGGTTCACTTATGGGTCCATAGTGGAAACTGATGTAGTCAGTCCCAAGACAGTTTCTGTCACACCTAGTGGCATTGGCCTTGCCACACTGGCTGCTTGTCCCCTTACAATGGATAAGTACAGGCAGACAGTTTCAATAAATGGTGTTGAGGCCTTGGCCTACAGGGACACAGGTGCCAGTTTCACTTTGGTGACTGACAACCTAGTGCACCCTGATCAACACATCATTGGACAACAGTATAAGATTATTGATGTCCATAACTCCACTAAGTTTCTTCCCTTAGCTATAATTCAGTTTAGTTGGGGTGGAGTTACTGGCCCTAAGCAGGTGGTGGTATCACCTAGCTTACCTGTAGACTGTCTCTTAGGTAATGACCTAGAGGCCTCAGGTTGGGCTGATGTAGAGTTTTATGCCCATGCAGCCATGCTGGGCATCCCTGAGGAATTGTTCCCTCTCATTTCAAGTGAAATGAAAAAGCAAAGGAGAGAAGGCCTGAAAACTCAGGATCCCTCTCCATCAACAGGTAAAAAGGGTATCACAGTATCCCCTAACCACCCTACCATTCAGGATACCATTCCTGTGGTGGGAGAAACCTCTCCTGGGGTGGCACCTGTTCCAAGGGAATCATCAGTTGGCAAAACTGTACTCCCTGAGGTGGAAGTACCTCTCTGTGGGATAACTAACATTGGTGAGAAAAAGAGCACCATTTTAGTTAACATGGAGCATCCCTCCAACCCTCCCAGAGAAACTTTAGTGCAGAAACTCTGCACTGCCTCACAACACTTAGGACAGCATCCCTGCCCTAGTGTGGAGCTGATAGGACAGCATCCCTGCCCTGCTCCAACTCAAGAGAAACAGCATCCCTGTTCTCTCTTCCAGCCAAATGGACAAAGTTGTTGCCCAGCTATGGCTTTACTGAGACAGCATCCCTGTCTGGCATTTCCATCATTACAAATAGGTTCAGTGGATAATTCCCACTGCTCTAAACTAAAACTTACTGATAGAAACTCTGAAAATACATCTTCACATTGTTGGCTAGCTAAAAAACTTCAAACAGGGTGGTTTACATCCCCACAGGGAAGTAACCATATAGTGGATGATAAAGGGAGTAACCAGTCTATTGCAGAGCTACTCTCTACTTATCACCACTTAGACAATAAAGTCTCAACTGGCCAAGGTTAGCCTTATTGTCCTTCGTTTGGGGGGGGGTTGTGTGAGAAGGTAGCCTCTTTCTAGCCTTGTTACCCCCACTTTTGGCCTGTTTGTGAGTGTATGTCAGGGTGTTTGTCACTGTTTTCACTGTCTCACTGGTATCCTGATAACCAGACCTCAGTGCTCATAGTGAAAACACTATGGTTTCAGTATGTTTGTTATGTGTCACTGGGATCCTGCTGGTCAGGACCCCAGTGCTCATAGGTTTGTGGCCTATATGTATGTGTCACTGGGACCCTGTCACACAGGGCCCCAGTGCTCATAGGTGTGCATGTATATGTTCCCTGTGTGGTGCCTAACTGTCTCACTGAGGCTCTGCTAACCAGAACCTCAGTGGTTATGCTCTCTCATTACTTTCAAATTGTCACTAACAGGCTAGTGACCATTTTTACCAATTTACATTGGCTTACTGGAACACCCTTATAATTCCATAGTATATGGTACTGAGGTACCCAGGGTATTGGGGTTCCAGGAGATCCCTATGGGCTGCAGCATTTCTTTTGCCACCCATAGGGAGCTCTGACAATTCTTACACAGGCCTGCCACTGCAGCCTGAGTGAAATAACGTCCACGTTATTTCACAGCCATTTTACACTGCACTTAAGTAACTTATAAGTCACCTATATGTCTAACCTTTACCTGGTAAAGGTTAGGTGCAAAGTTACTTAGTGTGAGGGCACCCTGGCACTAGCCAAGGTGCCCCCACATTGTTCAGAGCCAATTCCCTGAACTTTGTGAGTGCGGGGACACCATTACACGCGTGCACTACATATAGGTCACTACCTATATGTGGCTTCACAATGGTAACTCCGAATATGGCCATGTAACATGTCTATGATCATGGAATTGCCCCCTCTATGCCATCCTAGCATAGTTGGCACAATCCCATGATCCCAGTGGTCTGTAGCACAGACCCTGGTACTGCCAAACTGCCCTTCCTGGGGTTTCACTGCAGCTGCTGCTGCTGCCAACCCCTCAGACAGGCATCTGCCCTCCTGGGGTCCAGCCAGGCCTGGCCCAGGATGGCAGAACAAAGAACTTCCTCTGAGAGAGGGTGTGACACCCTCTCCCTTTGGAAAATGGTGTGAAGGCAGGGGAGGAGTAGCCTCCCCCAGCCTCTGGAAATGCTTTCTTGGGCACAGATGTGCCCAATTCTGCATAAGCCAGTCTACACCGGTTCAGGGACCCCTTAGCCCCTGCTCTGGCGCGAAACTGGACAAAGGAAAGGGGAGTGACCACTCCCCTGACATGCACCTCCCCTGGGAGGTGTCCAGAGCTCCTCCAGTGTGCTCCAGACCTCTGCCATCTTGGAAACAGAGGTGCTGCTGGCACACTGGACTGCTCTGAGTGGCCAGTGCCACCAGGTGACGTCAGAGACTCCTGCTGATAGGCTCCTTCAGGTGTTAGTAGCCTATCCTCTCTCCTAGGTAGCCAAACCCTCTTTTCTGGCTATTTAGGGTCTCTGTCTCTGGGGAAACTTTAGATAACGAATGCATGAGCTCAGCCGAGTTCCTCTGCATCTCCCTCTTCACCTTCTGATAAGGAATCGACCGCTGACCGCGCTGGAAGCCTGCAAACCTGCAACATAGTAGCAAAGACGACTAATGCAACTCTGTAACGCTGATCCTGCCGCCTTCTCGACTGTTTTCCTGCTTGTGCATGCTGTGGGGGTAGTCTGCCTCCTCTCTGCACCAGAAGCTCCGAAGAAATCTCCCGTGGGTCGACGGAATCTTCCCCCTGCAACCGCAGGCACCAAAAAGCTGCATTACCAGTCCCTTGGGTCTCCTCTCAGCACGACGAGCGAGGTCCCTCGAATCCAGCGACACCGTCCAAGTGACCCCCACAGTCCAGTGACTCTTCAGCCCAAGTTTGGTGGAGGTAAGTCCTTGCCTCACCTCGCTGGGCTGCATTGCTGGGAACCGCGACTTTGCAAGCTACTCCGGCCCCTGTGCCCTTCGGGCGGAAATCCTTCGTGCACAGCCAAGCCTGGGTCCACCGCACTCTAACCTGCATTGCACGACTTTCTAAGTTTGTCTCCGGCGACGTGGGACTCCTTTGTGCAACTTCGGCGAGCACTGTTTCACGCATCCTCGTAGTGCCTGTTTCTGGCACTTCTCCGGGTGCTACCTGCTTCAGTGAGGGCTCTTTGTCTTGCGCGACGTCTCCTCTCTCTGCAGGTCCAATTTGCGACCTCCTGGTCCCTCCTGGGCCCCAGCAGCGTCCAAAAACGCCAAACGCATGATTTGCGTGTAGCAAGGCTTGTTGGCGTCCATCCGGCGGGAAAACACTTCTGCACGACTCTCCAAGGCGTGGGGGATCCATCCTCCAAAGGGGAAGTCTCTAGCCCTTGTCGTTCCTGCAGTATTCACAGTTCTTCAGCCTAGTAAGAGCTTCTTTGCACCAACCGCTGGCATTTCTTGGGCATCTGCCCATCTCCGAGCTGCTTGTGACTTTTGGACTTGGTCCCCTTGTTCCACAGGTACCCTCAGTCAGGAATCCATCGTGGTTGCATTGCTGATTTGAGTTTTCCTTGCATTTTCCCTCTAACACGACTATTTTGTCCTTAGGGGAACTTTAGTGCACTTTGCACTCACTTTTCAGGGTCTTGGGGAGGGTTATTTTGCTAACTCTCACTATTGTCTAATAGTCCCAGCGACCCTCTACAAGGTCACATAGGTTTGGGGTCCATTCGTGGTTCGCATTCCACTTTTGGAGTATATGGTTTGTGTTGCCCCTATCCCTATGTTTCCCCATTGCATCCTATTGTAACCATACATTGTTTGCACTGTTTTCTAAGACTATACTGCATATTTTTGCTATTGTGTATATATATCTTGTGTATATTTCCTATCCTCTCACTGAGGGTACACTCTAAGATACTTTGGCATATTGTCATAAAAATAAAGTACCTTTATTTTTAGTATAACTGTGTATTGTGTTTTCTTATGATATTGTGCATATGACACTAAGTGGTACTGTAGTAGCTTCACACGTCTCCTAGTTCAGCCTGAGCTGCTTTGCTAAGTTACCATTATCTATCAGCCTAAGCTGCTAGACACCCTATACACTAATAAGGGATAACTGGGCCTGGTGCAAGGTACAAGTACCCCTTGGTACTCACTACAAGCCAGTCCAGCCTCCTACACAGTAAGCCAATGTAAATTGGTAAAATTGGTCACTAGCCTGTTAGTGACAATTTGAAAGAAATGAGAGAGCATAACCACTGAGGTTCTGATTAGCAGAGCCTCAGTGAGACAGTTAGTCACTACACAGGTAACACATTCAGGCACACTTATGAGCACTGGGGCCCTGGATGACAGGGTCCCAGTGACACATACAACTAAAACAACATATATACAGTGAAAAATGGGGGTAACATGCCAGGCAAGATGGTACTTTCCTACACAACCCCCCCCCAAACGAAGAACAATAAGACTAGCCATGACCTGATGAGTCTTCATTGTCTAAGTGGAAATATCTGGAGAGTCCATCTGCATTCGAGTGGCTACTCCCAGGTCTATGTTCCACTGTATAGTCTATTCCCTGTAGGGATATGGACCACCTCAATAATTTAGGATTTTAACCTTTCATTTGTTTTAGCCAAAGTAGAGGTTTGTGGTCTGTCTGAACAATGAAGTGAGTGCCAAACAGGTATGGCCTCAACTTCTTCAGAGCCCAGACCACAGCAAAGGCCTCCCTCTCTATGGCAGACCAACGCTTTTCTCTAGGGGTCAACCTCTTACTAATAAAAGCAACAGGTTGATCCTGGCCCTCAGAATTAAGTTGTGATAGGACTGCCCCTACTCCTAATTCAGATGCATCAGCTTGGACATAGAATTTTTTAGAGTAACAAGGGCTTTTCAGGACAGGTGCAGAGCACATGGCCTGCTTCAGCTCCTCAAAAGCTTTCTGACAGTTTGCTGTCCATAATACCTTTTTAGGCATTTTCTTGGATGTGAGGTCATTAAGAGGGGCTGCAATGGAGCCATAGTTCTTAATGAACCTCCTGTAATACCCAGTGAGGCCTAGGAAGGCTCTCACCTGAGTCTGAGTGGTAGGGGGAACCCAATCAATAATAGTTTGGATTTTCCCCTGAAGTGGTGCAATCTGTTCCCCACCAACAAGGTGTCCCAGATAAACCACCTTACCCTGCCCTATCTGGCACTTTGAAGCCTTGATAGTGAGGCCTGCCTTTTGCAGGGCCTCCAAAACTTTCCATAGGTGGACCAGGTGATCATCCCAGCTGGAGCTAAAGACAGCTATATCGTCCAAATATGCTGCACTGAAAGCTTCCAGCCCTTGCAGGACTGTGTTCACCAACCTCTGAAAAGTGGCAGGTGCATTTTTCAATCCAAAAGGCATTACAGTAAACTGGTAATGGCCTCCAATGGTTGAAAATGCAGTTTTAGGTTTAGCATCTTCTGATAATCTGATCTGCCAATACCCTGCAGTCAAATCAAAAGTGCTTAGATACTTGGCAGATGCCAGTGTATCTATGAGCTCATCTGCCCTGGTGTAGGAAAGTACCATCTTGCCTGGCATGTTACCCCCATTTTTCACTGTATATATGTTGTTTTAGTTGTATGTGTCACTGGGACCCTGTTCACCAGGGCCCCAGTGCTCATAAGTGTGCCTGAATGTGTTACCTGTGTAGTGACTAACTGTCTCACTGAGGCTCTGCTAATCAGAACCTCAGTGGTTATGCTCTCTCATTTCTTTCCAAATTGTCACTAACAGGCTAGTGACTAATTTTACCAATTTACATTGGCTTACTGGAACACCCTTATAATTCCCTAGTATATGGTACTAAGGTACCCAGGGTATTGGGGTTCCAGGAGATCCCTATGGGCTGCAGCATTTCTTTTGCCACCCATAGGGAGCTCTGACAATTCTTACACAGGCCTGCCACTGCAGCCTGAGTGAAATAACGTCCACGTTATTTCACAGCCATTTTACACTGCACTTAAGTAACTTATGAGTCACCTATATGTCTAACCTTTACCTGGTAAAGGTTAGGTGCAAAGTTACTTAGTGTGAGGGCACCCTGGCACTAGCCAAGGTGCCCCCACATTGTTCAGGGCCAATTCCCCGGACTTTGTGAGTGCGGGGACACCATTACACGCGTGCACTACATATAGGTCACTACCTATATGTAGCTTCACAATGGTAACTCCGAATATGGCCATGTAACATGTCTATGATCATGGAATTGCCCCCTCTATACCATCCTGGCATAGTTGGCACAATCCCATGATCCCAGTGGTCTGTAGCACAGACCCTGGTACTGCCAAACTGCCCTTCCTGGGGTTTCACTGCAGCTGCTGCTGCTGCCAACCCCTCAGACAGGCATCTGCCCTCCTGGGGTCCAGCCAGGCCTGGCCCAGGATGGCAGAGCAAAGGACTTCCTCTGAGAGAGGGTGTTACACCCTCTCCCTTTGGAAAATGGTGTGAAGGCAGGGGAGGAGTAGCCTCCCCCAGCCTCTGGAAATGCTTTCTTGGGCACAGATGTGCCCAATTCTGCATAAGCCAGTCTACACCAGTTCAGGGGACCCCTTAGCCCTGCTCTGGCGTGAAACTGGACAAAGGAAAGGGGAGTGACCACTCCCCTGACCTGTACCTCCCCTGGGAGGTGCCCAGAGCTCCTCCAGTGTGCTCCAGACCTCTGCCATCTTGGAAACAGAGGTGCTGCTGGCACACTGGACTGCTCTGAGTGGCCAGTGCCACCAGGTGACGTCAGAGAATCCTTCTGATAGGCTCCTTCAGGTGTTGCTAGCCTATCCTCTCTCCTAGGTAGCCAAACCCTCTTTTCTGGCTATTTAGGGTCTCTGTCTCTGGGGAAACTTTAGATAACGAATGCAAGAGCTCATCCGAGTTCCTCTGCATCTCTCTCTTCACCTTCTGCCAAGGAATCGACTGCTGACCGCGCTGGAAGCCTGCAAACCTGCAACATAGTAGCAAAGACGACTACTGCAACTCTGTAACGCTGATCCTGCCGCCTTCTCGACTGTTTTCCTGGTGGTGCATGCTGTGGGGGTAGTCTGCCTCCTCTCTGCACTAGAAGCTCCGAAGAAATCTCCCGTGGGTCGACGGAATCTTCCCCCTGCAACCGCAGGCACCAAAAAGCTGCATTACTGGTCCCTTGGGTCTCCTCTCAGCACGACGAGCGAGGTCCCTCGAATCCAGCAACTCTGTCCAAGTGACTCCCACAGTCCAGTGACTCTTCAGTCCAAGTTTGGTGGAGGTAAGTCCTTGCCTCACCTCGCTAGACTGCATTGCTGGGAACCGCGACTTTTGCAGCTACTCTGGCCTCCGTGCACTTCCGGTGGAAATCCTTTGTGCACAGTCCAGCCTGGGTCCACAGCACTGTAACCTGCATTGCACGACCTCCTAAGTTGTTCTCCGGCGACTTGGGACTTCTTTGTGCGACTTCGGGTGAGCACTGTTTCACGCATCCTTGTAGTGCCTGTTTCTGGCACTTCTCTGGGTGCTACCTGCTGCTAAGAGGGCTCCTTGTCTTGCTCGACATCCCCTCTACCTCCTGGTCCAATTTGCGACCTCCTGGTCCCTCCTGGGCCACAGCAGCATCCAAAAACGCTAACGACACGATTTGCAGCTAGCAAGGCTTGTTGGCGTTCTTTCGGCGGGAAAACACTTCTGCACGACTCTCCACTGCGAGCGGGATCCGTCCACCAAAGGGGATGTCTCTAGCCCTTTTCGTTCCTGCAGAAACCTCAGCTTCTTCTGTCCAGTAGAAGCTTCTTTGAACCCACAGCTGGCATTTCCTGGGCATCTGCCCATCTCCGACTTGCTTGTGACTTTTGGACTTGGTCCCCTTGTTCCACAGGTACCCTAGATTGGAAATCCATTGTTGTTGCATTGTTGGTTTGTGTCTTTCCTGCATTATTCCTCTAAAACGACTTCTTTATCCTTAGGGGAACTTTAGTGCACTTTGCACTCACTTTTCAGGGTCTTGGGGAGGGTTATTTTTCTAACTCTAACTATTTTCTAATAGTCCCAGCGACCCTCTACAAGGTCACATAGGTTTGGGGTCCATTCGTGGTTCGCATTCCACTTTTGGAGTATATGGTTTGTGTTGCCCCTATCCCTATGTGTCCCCATTGCATCCTATTGTAACTATACATTGTTTGCACTGTTTTCTAAGACTATACTGCATATTTTTGCTATTGTGTATATATATCTTGTGTATATTTCCTATCCTCTCACTGAGGGTACACTCTAAGATACTTTGGCATATTGTCATAAAAATAAAGTACCTTTATTTTTAGTATAACTGTGTATTGTGTTTTCTTATGATATTGTGCATATGACACTAAGTGGTACTATAGTAGCTTCGCACGTCTCCTAGTTCAGCCTAAGCTGCTCTGCTAAGCTACCATTATCTATCAGCCTAAGCTGCTAGACACCCTATACACTAATAAGGGATAACTGGGCCTGGTGCAAGGTACAAGTACCCCTTGGTACTCACTACAAGCCAGTCCAGCCTCCTACATTGGTTGTGCAGCGGTGGGATAAGTGCTTTGAGACTACTTACCACTCTTGTCATTGTACTTTTCATAAGAGAAAAATATACAAAACAAGTTCAGTGTATATACACATAGCCAAAAAGTTTTGCATTTCCTCTTTTCACTCTTTTCTAAGTGCTGAAAAGTACTTCTAAAAAACTTTCTAAAAAGTTCTAAAAGGTTTAAAAAGTTTTTTTCTCTGTCTTTCTAAAAGCTCTGACAAACTTTTTTCTCTTTTTCTATCACTTTAACTCTCTAAAAATGTCTGGCACAGGCCAAAATGTTGATCTGTCCAAACTTGCATATGATCACCTTAGCTGGAAAGGAGCAAGGAGTCTCTGCATCGAGAGGTTTGAGTGTAGGGAAGAATCCTTCCTTGGAATTGTTACTTAACATGGTTAGAGAACAGGATAAGGCTAGAAGTGCCCCATCTGTTGAAAAAGTAGCTAATGGTTCCCAATCTGATCCAGGGACTCCCCCAGGAAAAGATTCAGGAAAGAAACGTCCTAGCCTGCCCATTACTAGACAGTCTAGCATAGTTGGTAATGATGAAGAGCCACACCATACAAATAGTGTTGTCTCACATCATAGCAAAAGCATTTATTCACACCACAGTGGTACTGATGTTTCTGTTAGCCAAGCTGTTAGGGTGCCCTCTGTAAGGGGCAGGTCTCCTTCTGTCCATTCTCACCATACTTCTGTTTCAAGGCATGTCCCTCCCACCCACCCTGATGACAGATTGTTAGAAAGGGAGCTCAATAGATTGAGAGTGGAACAAACCAGACTGAAGCTCAAGAAGCAACAGCTGGATTTTGATAGACAGACTTTAGAAGTAGAGAAGGAGAGACAGAAACTGGGTTTAGAAACCCATGGTGGCAGCAGCAGTATTCCCCATAGTCATCCTGCAAAAGAGCATGATTCCAGGAATCTGCATAAGATAGTTCCCCCTTATAAGGAGGGGGATGACATTAACAAGTGGTTTGCTGCACTTGAGAGGGCCTGTGTTGTACAGGATGTCCCTCAAAGGCAGTGGGCTGCTATCCTATGGCTATCATTTAGTAGAAAAGGTAGGGATGGGCTCCTTACTGTGAAAGAAAGTGATGCCAATAATTTTACAGTTCTTAAGAATGCACTCCTGGATGGTTATGGCTTAACCACTGAACAATACAGGATAAAGTTCAGAGAGACCAAAAAGGAGTCTTCACAAGACTGGGTTGATTTCATTGACCATTCAGTGAAGGCCTTGGAGGGGTGGTTACATGGCAGTAAAGTTACTGATTATGACAGCCTGTATAACTTGATCCTGAGAGAGCATATTCTTAATAATTGTGTGTCTGATTTGTTGCACCAGTACTTGGTGGACTCTGATTTGACCTCTCCCCAAGAATTGGGAAAGAAGGCAGACAAATGGGTCAGAACAAGGGCGAACAGAAAAGTTCATACAGGGGGTGACAAAGATGGCAACAAAAAGAAGGATGGTAAGTCTTCTGACAAGGGTGGGGAAAATCTAAAAATGAGTCTTCATCAGGCCCACAAAAACACTCTGGTGGGGGTGGTGGGTCCAAATCCTCCTTTAATCAAAACAAAGAAAAGAAACCATGGCGCTATTTATGTAAAGTAAAAGGCCATTGGACAACAGATCCCAGTTGTCCAAAGAAAAGCACCAAGCCTCCTACCACTACAACCCCTACTGCTACACCTAGTGTCCCTACTAATAGCAGTGGTGGTGGGAGCAAACCTACTAATAGCCAATCCAAGGGAGTAGCTGGGCTCACTATTGGTAACTTAGTTGGGGTTGGCCTTGTTAGGGAGGCCACAGAGGCTGTGTTAGTCTCTGAGGGGGCTATTGATTTAGCCACCTTAGTTGCTTGTCCCCTTAATATGGATAAGTACAAGCAGCTACCCCTAATAAATGGTGTTGAGGTTCAGGCCTACAGGGACACTGGAGCCAATGTGACTATGGTCATAGAGAAACTGGTCCACCCTGAACAACACCTACTTGGTCACCAGTACCAAGTAACCGATGCTCACAACAACACACTTAGCCACCCCATGGCTGTTGTTAAACTCAACTGGGGGGGGGGTTACTGGTCCAAAGAAAGTTGTGGTAGCCACAGATTTACCTGTAGACTGTCTACTAGGAAATGATTTGGAGACATCAGCTTGGTCAGATGTGGAGTTGGAGGCCCATGCAGCAATGCTGGGCATCCCAAGGCATATTTTTGCTTTAACCAGGGCTCAGGCCAAAAAGGACAGGGAAGCTTGGATCCTGGAACAATGGATCAAGTGCTCCCTAAAGCTAGGGCTAGTAGAAGCAAACCACTTCCTACTATCCCTCCCTCTACAGTGGATTCTACTTCTGAGGAAGAAGAATTTCCACCCTGTGCAGAACCTACACCAGAGGAGCTGGAAGCAGACACTGCTGAGCTTTTGGGTGAAGAGGGGCCTGCCACGGAGGAGCTGAGTGTGGCACATCAAACCTGTCCCACACTAGAGGGTCTAAGACAGCAAGCTGTCAAACAGGCTAATGGGGATGTCAGTGACTCTCACAGAGTTTACTGGGAGGACAACCTCTTTTACACTGAAGCAAGGGATCCTAAACCTGGAACTGCCAGGAGGTTAGTGTTTCCTCAGGAGTACAGAAAGTTCCTCCTAACTCTAGCCCACGACATTCCCCTAGCTGGACATCTGGGGCAAATCAAAACTTGGGACAGGCTTGTTCCCCTGTTTCATTGGCCTAGGATGTCTGAGGACACAAAGGAATTTTGTAAGTCCTGTGAAACCTGTCAAGCCAGTGGCAAGACAGGTGGCACTCCAAAGGCACCCCTTATCCCACTGCCTGTGGTTGGGGTTCCCTTTGAAAGGGTAGGGGTTGACATAGTTGGCCCCCTTGACCCTCCTACTGCTTCAGGCAATAGGTTTATCTTGGTGGTAGTGGACCATGCCACAAGATATCCTGAAGCAATTCCTTTAAGGACCACTACAGCACCTGCAGTGGCAAAGGCCCTCCTAGGAATATTTTCTAGGGTGGGCTTCCCAAAGGAAGTAGTATCAGACAGGGGAAGCAATTTCATGTCTGCATACTTAAAGGCCATGTGGAAGGAGTGTGGTGTAACTTACAAGTTCACTACACCCTATCATCCACAAACAAATGGACTGGTGGACAGATTTAACAAAACTCTCAAAGGCATGATTATGGGTCTCCCTGAAAAACTCCGCAGGAGATGGGATATCCTTCTACCATGCCTCCTTTTTGCCTACAGGGAGGTACCCCAGAAAGGAGTGGGCTTCAGCCCCTTTGAACTCCTCTTTGGTCACCCTGTTAGGGGTCCACTAACACTTGTCAAGGAGGGTTGGGAACAACCTTTAAAAGCTCCAAAGCAAGATATTGTGGACTATGTACTTGGCCTCAGATCAAGGATGGCTGAGTATATGAAAAAGGCCAGTAAAAACCTTCAGGCCAGCCAAGTGCTCCAGAAGCAATGGCATGACCAGAAGGCTGTTTTGGTTCAGTACCAACCAGGGCAGAAAGTGTGGGTCTTGGAGCCTGTGGCCCCAAGAGCACTCCAAGATAAATGGAGTGGACCCCACACAATTGTTGAGAAAAAGGGTGAAGTCACCTATTTAGTTGACTTAGGCACTGCCAGGAGTCCCCTTAGGGTGCTCCATGTCAACCGCCTGAAACCCTACTATGACAGGGCTGATCTCACCCTGCTCATGGCAACTGATGAGGGACAGGAAGAAGACATTGATCCTCTGCCTGATCTCTTCTCTTCCACAGAACAAGATGCTCTTGTGGAAGGTGTAGTTCTGGCTGATTGTCTTACTGCTGAGCAGAAAGACCATTGCATAAATCTCCTGGGTCAGTTTTCTGAACTCTTCTCTACTGTGCCAGGTACCACTTCTTGGTGTGAGCACACTATAGATACTGGAGACAGTTTACCTGTCAAAAGTAAGATCTATAGGCAGCCTGACCATGTCAGAGACTGCATAAAGCAAGAGGTGCAGAAAATGCTAGAACTGGGAGTGGTTGAGCACTCTGAAAGTCCATGGGCTTCTCCTGTGGTACTTGTACCAAAACCCCATTCCAAAGATGGAAAGAAGGAAATGCGGTTTTGTGTAGACTATAGAGGTCTCAACCTGGTAACCAAAACTGATGCTCACCCTATACCCAGGGCAGATGAGCTCATAGATACACTGGCATCTGCCAAGTATCTAAGCACTTTTGATTTGACTGCAGGGTATTGGCAGATCAAATTGTCAGAAGATGCTAAACCTAAAACTGCATTTTCAACCATTGGAGGCCATTACCAGTTTACTGTAATGCCTTTTGGTTTGAAAAATGCACCTGCCACTTTTCAGAGGTTGGTGAACACAGTCCTGCAAGGGCTGGAAGCTTTCAGTGCAGCATATTTGGACGATATAGCTGTCTTTAGCTCCAGCTGGGATGATCACCTGTTCCACCTATGGAAAGTTTTAGAGGCCCTGCAAAAGGCAGGCCTCACTATCAAGGCTTCAAAGTGCCAGATAGGGCAGGGAAAGGTGGTTTATCTGGGACACCTTGTTGGTGGGGAACAGATTGCACCACTTCAGGGGAAAATCCAAACAAGTATTGATTGGGTTCTCCCTACTACTCAGACTCAGGTGAGAGCCTTCCTAGGCCTCACTGGGTATTACAGGAGGTTCATTAAGAACTATGGCTCCATTGCAGCCCTTCTTAATGACCTCACATCCAAGAAAATGCCTACAAAGGTATTATGGACAGCAAACTGTCAGAAAGCTTTTGAGGAGCTGAAGCAGGCCATGTGCTCTGCACCTGTCCTGAAACGCCCTTGTTACTCTAAAAAATTATATGTCCAAACTGATGCATCTGAATTAGGAGTAGGGGCAGTCCTATCACAACTTAATTCTGAGGGCCAGGATCAACCTGTTGCTTTTATTAGTAGGAGGTTCACCCCTGGAGAAAAGCGTTGGTCTGCCATTGAGAGGGAGGCCTTTGCTGTGGTCTGGGCACTGAAGAAGTTGAGGCCATACCTGTTTGGCACTCACTTCATGTAGGAGGCTGGACTGGCTTGTAGTGAGTACCAAGGGGTACTTGCACCTTGCACCAGGCCCAGTTATCCCTTATTAGTGTATAGGGTGTCTAGCAGCTTAGGCTGATAGATAATGGTAGCTTAGCAGAGCAGCTTAGGCTGAACTAGGAGACGTGTGAAGCTCCTACAGTACCACTTAGTGTCATATTCACAATATCATAAGAAAACACAATACACAGTAATACTACAAATAAAGGTACTTTATTTTTATGACAATATGCCAAAGTATCTTAGAGTGTAGCCTCAGTGAGAGGATAGGAAATATACACAAGATATATATACACAATAGCAAAAATATGCAGTATAGTCTTAGAAAACAGTGCAAACAATGTATAGTTACAATAGGATGCAATGGGGAAACATAGGGATAGGGGCAACACAAACCATATACTCCAAAAGTGGAATGGGAACCACGAATGGACCCCAAACCTATGTGACCTTGTAGAGGGTCGCTGGGACTATTAGAAAATAGTGAGAGTTAGAAAAATAACCCTCCCCAAGACCCTGAAAAGTGAGTGCAAAGTGCACTAAAGTTCCCCAAAAGACAAAGAAGTCGTGATAGAGGAATAATGCAGGAAAGACACAAACCAACAATGCAACAACTGAGGATTTCCAATCTAGGGTACCTGTGGAATGAGGGGACCAAGTCCAAAAGTCACAAGCAAGTCGGAGATGGGCATATGCCCAGGAAATGCCAGCTGTGGATGCAAAGAAGGTTCTACTGGACAGAAGAAGCTGAGGTTTCTGCAGGAATGAAAAGGGCTAGAGACTTTCCCTTTGGTGGACGGATCCCCCTCACCGTGGAGAGTCGTGCAGAAGTGTTTTCCCGCCGAAAGAACGCCAACAAGCCTTGCTAGCTGCAAATCGTGCGGTTAGCGTTTTTGGATGCTGCTGTGGCCCCGGAGGGACCAGGAGGTCGCAAATTGGACCAGGAGGTAGAGGGGACGTCAAGCAAGACAAGAAGCCCTCTTAGCAGCAGGTAGCTCCCGGAGAAGTTCCAGAAACAGGCACTACGAGGATGCGTGAAACGGTGCTCACCCGAAGTTACACAAAGGAGTCCCACGTCGCCGGAGACCAACTTAGAAAGTCGTGCAATGCAGGTTAGAGTGCCGTGGACCCAGGCTTGGCTGTGCACAAAGGATTTCCGCCAGAAGTGCACAGGGGCCGGAGTAGCTGCAAAAGTCGCGGTTCCCAGCAATGCAGTCTAGCGATGTGAGGCAAGGACTTACCTCCACCAAACTTGGACTGAAGAGTCACTGGACTGTGGGGGCCACTTGGACAGAGTTGCTGGATTCGAGGGACCTCGCTCGTCGTGCTGAGAGGAGACCCAAGGGACCGGTAATGCAGCTTTTTGGTGCCTGCGGTTGCAGGGGGAAGATTCCGTCGACCCACGGGAGATTTCTTCGGAGCTTCTAGTGCAGAGAGGAGGCAGACTACCCCCACAGCATGCACCACCAGGAAAACAGTCGAGAAGGCGGCAGGATCAGCGTTACAGAGTTGCAGTAGTCGTCTTTGCTACTATGTTGCAGTTTTGCAGGCTTCCAGCGCGGTCAGCAGTCGATTCCTTGGTAGAAGGTGAGGAGAGAGATGCAGAGGAACTCGGCTGAGCTCTTGCATTCGTTATCTAAAGTTTCCCCAGAGACAGAGACCCTAAATAGCCAGAAAAGAGGGTTTGGCTACCTAGGAGAGAGGATAGGCTACTAACACCTGAAGGAGCCTATCAGAAGGAGTCTCTGACGTCACCTGGTGGCACTGGCCACTCAGAGCAGTCCAGTGTGCCAGCAGCACCTCTGTTTCCAAGATGGCAGAGGTCTGGAGCACACTGGAGGAGCTCTGGACACCTCCCAGGGGAGGTGCAGGTCAGGGGAGTGGTCACTCCCCTTTCCTTTGTCCAGTTTCGCGCCAGAGCAGGGCTAAGGGATCCCTGAACCGGTGTAGACTGGCTTATGCAGAATTGGGCACATCTGTGCCCAAGAAAGCATTTCCAGAGGCTGGGGGAGGCTACTCCTCCCCTGCCTTCACACCATTTTCCAAAGGGAGAGGGTGTAACACCCTCTCTCAGAGGAAGTCCTTTGTTCTGCCATCCTGGGACAAGCCTGGCTTGACCCCAGGGGGGCAGAAACCTGTCTGAGGGGTTGGCAGCAGCTGCAGTGAAACCCCAGGAAAGGCAGTTTGGTAGTACCAGGGTCTGTGCTACAGACCACTGGGATCATCGAATTGTGCCAACAATGCCAGAATGGCATAGAGGGGGCAATTCCATGATCTTAGACATGTTACATGGCCATATTCGGAGTTACCATTGTGAAGCTACATATAGGTATTGACCTATATGTAGTGCACACGTGTAATGGTGTCCCCGCACTCACAAAGTTCAGGGAATTGGCTCTGAACAATGTGGGGGCACCTTGGCTAGTGCCAGGGTGCCCTCACACTAAGTAACTTTGCACCTAACCTTTACCAGGTAAAGGTTAGACATATAGGTGACTTATAAGTTACTTAAGTGCAGTGTAAAAATGGCTGTGAAATAACGTGGACGTTATTTCACTCAGGCTGCAGTGGCAGGCCTGTGTAAGAATTGTCAGAGCTCCCTATGGGTGGCAAAAGAAATGCTGCAGCCCATAGGGATCTCCTGGAACCCCAATACCCTGGGTACCTCAGTACCATATACTAGGGAATTATAAGGGTGTTCCAGTAAGCCAATGTAAATTGGTAAAATTGGTCACTAGCCTGTTAGTGACAATTTGTAAGAAATGAGAGAGCATAACCACTGAGGTTCTGATTAGCAGAGCCTCAGTGAGACAGTTAGGCACCACACAGGGAACACATACATATAGGCCACAAACTTATGAGCACTGGGGTCCTGACTAGCAGGGTCCCAGTGACACATAACAAACATACTGAAAACATAGGGTTTTCACTATGAGCACTGGGCCCTGGCTGGCAGGATCCCAGTGAGACAGTGAAAACACCCTGACATACACTCACAAACAGGCCCAAAGTGGGGGTAACAAGGCTAGAAAGAGGCTACTTTCTCACACTTCATTGTTCAGACAGACCACAAACCTCTACTTTGGCTAAAACAAATGAAAGGTGAAAATCCTAAATTGTTGAGGTGGTCCATATCCCTACAGGGAATGGACTATACAGTGGAACATAGACCTGGGAGTAGCCACTCCAATGCAGATGGACTCTCCAGATATTTCCACTTAGACAATGAAGACTCATCAGGTCATGGCTAGTCTTATTGTCCTTCGTTTGGGGGGGGATTGTGTAGGAAAGTACCATCTTGCCTGGCATGTTACCCCCATTTTTCACTGTATATATGTTGTTTTAGTTGTATGTGTCACTGGGACCCTGTTCACCAGTGCCCCAGTGCTCATAAGTGTGCCTGAATGTCTTACCTGTGTAGTGACTAACTGTCTCACTGAGGCTCTGCTAATCAGAACCTCAGTGGTTATGCTCTCTCATTTCTTTCCAAATTGTCACTAACAGGCTAGTGACTAATTTTACCAATTTACATTGGCTTACTGGAACACCCTTATAATTCCCTAGTATATGGTACTAAGGAACCCAGGGTATTGGGGTTCCAGGAGATCCCTATGGGCTGCAGCATTTCTTTTGCGACCCATAGGGAGCTCTGACAATTCTTACACAGGCCTGCCACTGCAGCCTGAGTGAAATAACGTCCACGTTATTTCACAGCCATTTTACACTGCACTTAAGTAACTTATAAGTCACCTATATGTCTAACCTTTACCTGGTAAAGGTTAGGTGGAAAGTTACTTAGTGTGAGGGCACCCTGGCACTAGCCAAGGTGCCCCCACATTGTTCAGGGCCAATTCCCCGGACTTTGTGAGTGCGGGGACACCATTACACGCGTGCACTACATATAGGTCAGTACCTACTGTATATGTAGCTTCACAATGGTAACTCCGAATATGGCCATGTAACATGTCTATGACCATGGAATTGCCCCCTCTATACCATCCTGGCATAGTTGGCACAATCCCATGATCCCAGTGGTCTGTAGCACAGACCCTGGTACTGCCAAACTGCCCTTCCTGGGGTTTCACTGCAGCTGCTGCCAACCCCTCAGACAGGCATTTGCCCTCCTGGGGTCCAGCCAGGCCTGGCCCAGGATGGCAGAACAAAGGACTTCCTCTGAGAGAGGGTGTTACACCCTCTCCCTTTGGAAAATGGTGTGAAGGCAGGGGAGGAGTAGCCTCCCCCAGCCTCTGGAAATGCTTTCTTGGGCACAGATGTGCCCAATTCTGCATAAGCCAGTCTACACCGGTTCAGGGGACCCCTTAGCCCTGCTCTGGCGCGAAACTGGACAAAGGAAAGGGGAGTGACCACTCCCCTGACCTGTACCTCCCCTGGGAGGTGCCCAGAGCTCCTCCAGTGTGCTCCAGACCTCTGCCATCTTGGAAACAGAGGTGCTGCTGGCACACTGGACTGCTCTGAGTGGCCAGTGCCACCAGGTGACGTCAGAGACTCCTTCTGATAGGCTCCTTCAGGTGTTGCTAGCCTATCCTCTCTCCTAGGTAGCCAAACCCTCTTTTCTGGCTATTTAGGGTCTCTGTCTCTGGGGAAACTTTAGATAACGAAAGCAAGAGCTCATCCGAGTTCCTCTGCATCTCTCTTTTCACCTTCTGCCAAGGAATCGACTGCTGACCGCGCTGGAAGCCTGCAAACCTGCAACATAGTAGCAAAGACGACTACTGCAACTCTGTAACGCTGATCCTGCCGCCTTCTCGACTGTTTTCCTGGTGGTGCAAGCTGTGGGGGTAGTCTGCCTCCTCTCTGCACTAGAAGCTCCGAAGAAATCTCCCGTGGGTCGACGGAATCTTCCCCCTGCAACCGCAGGCACCAAAAAGCTGCATTACCGGTCCCTTGGGTCTCCTCTCAGCACGACGAGCGAGGTCCCTCGAATCCAGCAACTCTGTCCAAGTGACTCCCACAGTCCAGTGACTCTTCAGTCCAAGTTTGGTGGAGGTAAGTCCTTGCCTCACCTCGCTAGACTGCATTGCAGAGAACCGCGACTTTTGCAGCTACTCCGGCCTCCGTGCACTTCTGGCGGAAATCCTTTGGGCACAGTCCAGCCTGGGTCCACGGCACTCTAACCTGCATTGCACGACCTCCTAAGTTGTTCTCCGGCGACGTGGGACTTCTTTGTGCAACTTTGGGTGAGCACCGTTTCACGCATCCTCGTAGTGCCTGTTTCTGGCACTTCTCCGGGTGCTACCTGCTGCTAAGAGGGCTCCTTGTCTTGCTCCTTGTCCCCTCTACCTCCTGGTCCAATTTGCGACCTCCTGGTCCCTCCTGGGCCACAGCAGTGTCCAAAAACACTAACCGCATGATTTGCAGCTAGCAAGGCTTGTTGGCAGTCTTTCGGCGGGAAAACACTTCTGCTCAACTCTCCACTGCGAGAGGGATCCGTCCACTAAAGAGGAAGTCTCTAGCCCTTGTCGTTCCTGCAGAAACCTCAGCTTCTTCTGTCCAGTAGAAGCTTCTTTGCACCCACAGCTGGCAATTCCTGGGCATCTGCCCATCTCCGACTTGCTTGTGACTTTTGGACTTGGTCCCCTTGTTCCACAGGTCCCCTAGATTGGAAATCCATCGTTGTTGCATTGTTGGTTTGTGTCTTTCCTGCATTATTCCTCTAACACAACTTCTTTATCCTTAGGGGAACTTTAGTGCACTTTGCACTCACTTTTCAGGGTCTTGGGGAGGGTTATTTTTCTAACTCTCAATATTTTCTAATAGTCCCAGCGACCCTCTACAAGGTCACATAGGTTTGGGGTCCATTCGTGGTTCGCATTCCACTTTTGGAGTATAGGGTTGTGTTGCCCCTATCCCTATGTGTACCCATTGCATCCTATTGTAACTATACATTGTTTGCACTGTTTTCTCAGACTATACTGCATATTTTTGCTATTGTGTATATATATCTTGTGTTTATTTCCTATCCTCTCACTGAGGGTACACTCTAAGATACTTTGGCATATTGTCATAAAAATAAAGTACCTTTATTTTTAGTATAACTGTGTATTGTGTTTTATTATGATATCGTGCATATGACACTAAGTGGTACTGTAGTAGCTTCACACGTCTCCTAGTTCAGCCTAAGCTGCTCTGCTAACTACCATTATCTATCAGCCTAAGCTGCTAGACACCCTATACACTAATAAGTGATAACTGGGCCTGGTGCAAGGTGCAAGTACCCCTTGGTACTCACTACAAGCCAGTCCAGCCTCCTACACCTGGGTATAGGGTGAGCATCAGTTTTGGTTACCTGATTGAGACCTCTGTAGTCTACACAAAACCGCATTTCCTTCTTTCCATCTTTGGAATGGGGTTTTGGTACAAGTACCACAGGAGAAGCCCATGGACTTTCAGAGTGCTCAACCACTCCCAGTTCTAACATTTTCTGCACCTCTTGCTTTATGCAGTCCCTGACATGGTCAGGCTGCCTATAGATCTTACTTTTGACAGGTAAACTGTCTCCAGTATCTATAGTGTGCTCACACCAAGAAGTGGTACCTGGCACAGTAGAGAAGAGTTCAGAAAACTGACCCAGGAGATTTATGCAATGGTCTTTCTGCTCAGCAGTAAGACAATCAGCCAAAACTACACCTTCCACAAGAGCATCTTGTTCTGTGGAAGAGAAGAGATCAGGTAGAGGATCACTGTCTTCTTCCTGTCCCTCATCAGTTGCCATGAGCAGGGTGAGATCAGCCCTGTCATAGTAGGGTTTCAGGCGGTTGACATGGAGCACCCTAAGGGGACTCCTGGCAGTGCCTAAGTCAACTAAATAGGTGACTTCACCCTTTTTCTCAACAATTGTGTGGGGTCCACTCCATTTATCTTGGAGTGCTCTTGGGGCCACAGGCTCCAAGACCCACACTTTCTGCCCTGGTTTGTACTGAACCAAAACAGCCTTCTGGTCATGCCATTGCTTTTGGAGCTCTTGGCTGGCCTGAAGGTTTTTACTGGCCTTTTTCATATACTCAGCCATCCTTGATCTGAGGCCAAGTACATAATCCACAATATCTTGCTTTGGAGCTTTTAAAGGTTGTTCCCAACCCTCCTTTACAAGTGTTAGTGGACCCCTAACAGGGTGACCAAAGAGGAGTTCAAAGGGGCTGAAGCCCACTCCTTTCTGGGGTACCTCCCTGTAGGCAAAAAGGAGGCATGGTAACAGGATATCCCATCTCCTGCGGAGTTTTTCAGGGAGACCCATAATCATGCCTTTGAGAGTTTTGTTAAATCTCTCCACCAGTCCATTTGTTTGTGGATGATAGGGTGTAGTGAACTTGTAAGTTACACCACACTCCTTCCACATGGCCTTTAAGTATGCAGACATGAAATTGCTTCCCCTGTCTGATACTACTTCCTTTGGGAAGCCCACCCTAGAAAATATTCCCAGGAGGGCCTTTGCCACTGCAGGTGCTGTAGTGGTCCTTAAAGGAATTGCTTCAGGATATCTTGTGGCATGGTCCACTACCACTAAGATGAACCTATTGCCTGAAGCAGTAGGAGGGTCAAGGGGGCCAACTATGTCAACCCCTACCCTTTCAAAGGGAACCCCAAACACAGGCAGTGGGATAAGGGGTGCCTTTGGAGTGCCACCTGTCTTGCCACTGGCTTGACAGGTTTCACAGGACTTACAAAATTCCTTTGTGTCCTCAGGCATCCTAGGCCAATGAAACAAGGGAACAAGCCTGTCCCAAGTTTTCATTTGCCCCTGATGTCCAGCTAGGGGAATGTCGTGGGATAGAGTTAGGAGGAACTTTCTGTACTCCTTAGGAATCACTAACCTCCTGGCAGTTCCAGGTTTAGGATCCCTTGCTTCAGTGTACAAGAGGTTGTCCTCCCAGTAAACTCTGTGAGAGTCACTGACATCCCCATTAGCCTGTTTGACAGCTTGCTGTCTTAGACCCTCTAGTGTGGGACAGGTCTGCTGTGCCACACTCAGCTCCTCCCTGGCAGGCCCCCCTTCACCCAAAAGCTCAGCAGTGTCTGCTTCCAGCTCCTCTGGTGTAGGTTCTGCACAGGGTGGAAATTCTTCTTCCTCGGAAGTAGAATCCACTGTAGAGGGAGGGATAGTAGGAAGTGGTTTGCTTCTACTAGCCCTAGCTTTAGGGAGCACTTGGTCCATTGTTCCAGGATCCAAGCTTCCCTGTCCTTTTTGCTTTTTGGCCTGAGCCCTGGTTAAAGCAAAAATATGCCCTGGGATGCCCAGCATTGCTGCATGGGCCTCCAAATCCACATCTGACCAAGCTGATGTCTCCAAATCATTTCCTAGTAGACAGTCTACAGGTAAATCTGTGGCTACCACAACTTTCTTTGGACCAGTAACCCCCCCCCCCCAGTTGAGATTGACAACAGCCATGGGGTGGCTAAGTGTGTTGTTGTGAGCATCGGTTACTTGGTACTGGTGACCAAGAAGGTGTTGTTCAGGGTGGACCAGTTTCTCTATGACCATAGTCACACTGGCCCCAGTGTCCCTGTAGGCTTGAACCTCAACACCATTTATTAGGGGTAGCTGCTTGTACTTATCCATATTAAGGGGCCAAGCAACTAAGGTGGCTAAATCAATAGCCCCCTCAGAGACTAATATAGCCTCTGTGGTCTCCCTAACCAGACCAACCCCAACTAAGTTACCAATAGTGAGCCCAGCTACTCCCTTGGATTGGCTATTAGTAGGTTTGCTCCCACCACCACTGCTATTAGTAGGGACACTAGGGTTAGCAGTAGGGGTTGTAGTGGTAGGAGGCTTGGTGCTTTTCTTTGGACAACTGGGATCTGTTGTCCAATGGCCTTTTACTTTACATAAATATCACCATGGTTTCTTTTCTTTGTTTTGATTAAAAGAGGATTTGGGCCCACCACCCCCACCAGAGTGTTTTTGTGGTCCTGATGAAGACTCATTTTTAGATTTGTCCCCACCCTTGTCAGAAGACTTACCATCCTTCTTTTTGTTGCCATCTTTGTCACCCCCTGTATGAACTTTTCTGTTCACCCTTGTCCTGACCCATTTGTCTGCCTTCTTTCCCAATTCTTGGGGAGAGGTCACATCAGAGTCCACCAAGTACTGGTGCAGCAAATCAGACACACAATTATTAAGAATATGCTCTCTCAGGATCAAGTTATACAGGCTGTCATAATCAGTAACTTTACTGCCATGTAACCACCCCTCCAAGGCCTTCACTGAATGGTCAATGAAATCAACCCAGTCTTGTGAAGACTCCTTTTTGGTCTCTCTGAACTTTATCCTGTATTGTTCAGTGGTTAAGCCATAACCATCCAGGAGTGCATTCTTAAGAACTGTAAAATTATTGGCATCACTTTCTTTTACAGTAAGGAGCCTATCCCTACCTTTTCCACTAAATGATAGCCATAGGATAGCAGCCCACTGCCTTTGAGGGACATCCTGTACAACACAGGCCCTCTCAAGTGCAGCAAACCACTTGTTAATGTCATCCCCCTCCTTATAAGGGGGAACTATCTTGTGCAGATTCCTGGAATCATGCTCTTTTGCAGGAGGACTATGGGGAATACTGCTGCTGCCACCATGGGTTTCTAAACCCAGTTTCTGTCTCTCCTTCTCTACTTCTAAAGTCTGTCTATCCAAATCCAGCTGTTGCTTATTGAGCTTCAGTCTGGTTTGTTCCACTCTCAATCTATTGAGCTCCCTTTCTAACAATCTGTCATCAGGGTGGGTGGGAGGGACATGTCTTGAAACAGAAGTATGATGAGAATGGACAGAAGGAGACCTGTCCCTTACAGAGGGCACCCTAACAGCTTGGCTAACAGAAACATCATTTCTACTGTGATGAGAATGAATGCTCTTACTATGATGTGAGACAACACTATCTGTATGCTGTGACTCAACATCAGTACCAACTATGCTAGACTGTCTAGTAATGGGCAGGCTTGGAAGTTTCTTTCCTGAATCTTTTCCTGGGGGAGTCCCTGGATCAGATTGGGAACCATTAGCTACTTTTTCAACAGATGGGGCACTTTTAGCCTTATCTTGTTCTCTAAGCATATTAAGTAACAATTCCAAGGAAGGATTTTTCCCTACACTCAAACCTCTCTCTATGCAGAGACTAATTGCTCCGTTCCATCTAAGGTGATCATATGCAAGTTTGGACAGATCAACATTTTGGCCTGTGCCAGACATTTTTAGAGAGAGTTAAAGTGATAGAAAAAGAGAAAAAAGTTTTCAGAACTTTTAGAAAGACAGAAAAAAAAACTTTTAAAACTTTTTAGAACTTTTTAGAAAGTTTAGAAGTACTTTTCAGCATTTAGAAAAGAGTGAAAAGAGGAAATGCAAAACTTTTTGGTTATGTGTATATACACTGAACTTGTTTTGTATATTTTTCTCTTATGAAAAGTACAATGACAAGAGTGGTAAGTAGTCTCAAAGCACTTATCCCACCGCTGCACAACCAATGTAGGAGGCTGGACTGGCTTGTAGTGAGTACCAAGGGGTACTTGCACCTTGCACCAGGCCCAGTTATCCCTTATTAGTGTATAGGGTGTCTAGCAGCTTAGGCTGATAGATAATGGCAGCTTAGCAGAGAAGCTTAGGCTGAACTAGGAGACGAGTGAAGCTCCTACAGTACCACTTAGTGTCATATTCACAATATCATAAGAAAACACAATACACAGTTATACTACAAATAAAGGTACTTTATTTTTATGACAATATGCCAAAGTGTCTCAGAGTGTACCCTCAGTGAGAGGATAGGAAATATACACAAGATATATATACACAATACCAAAAATATGCAGTATAGTCTTAGAAAACAGTGCAAACAATGTATAGTTACAATAGGATGCAATGGGGACACATAGGGATAGGGGCAACACAAACCATATACTCCAAAAGTGGAATGCGAACCACGAATGGACCCCAAACCTATGGGATCTTGTAGAGGGTCACTGGGACTATTAGAAAATAGTGAGAGTTAGAAAAATAACCCTCCCCAAGACCCTGAAAAGTGAGTGCAAAGTGCACTAAAGTTCCCCTATAGACAAAGAAGTCGTGTTAGAGGAATAATGCAGGAAAGACACAAACCAACAATGCAACAACGATGGATTTCCAATCTAGGGTACCTGTGGAACAAGGGGACCAAGTCCAAAAGTCACAAGCAAGTCGGAGATGGGCATATGCCCAGGAAATGCCAGCTGTGGATGCAAAGAAGCTTCTACTGGACAGAAGAAGCTGAGGTTTCTGCAGGAACGAAAAGGGCTAGAGACTTCCTCTTTGGTGGACGGATACCTCTTGCGGTGGAGAGTTGTGCAGAAGTGTTTTCCCGCCGATAGAATGCCAACAAGCCTTGCTAGTTGCAAATCGTTCTGTTAGCGTTTTTGGACGCTGGTGTAGCCCTGGAGAGACCAGTAGGTCGCAAATTGGACCAGGCGGTAGAGGGGACGTCGAGCAAGACAAGGAGCCCTCTTAGCAGCAGGTAGCACCCGGAGAAGTGCCAGAAACAGGCACTACGAGGATGCGTGAAACAGTGCTCACCCAAAGTCGCACAAAGAAGTCCCACGTCGCCGGAGAACAACTTAGGAGGTCGTGTAATGCAGGTTAGAGTGCCGTGGAACCAGGATGGACTGTGCACAAAGGATTTCCACCGGAAGTGCACGGAGGCCGGAGTAGCTGCAAAAGTCGCGGTTCCCAGCAATGCAGTCTAGCGAGGTGAGGCAAGGACTTACCTCAACCAAACTTGGACTGAAGAGTCACTGGACTGTGGGAGTCACTTGGACAGAGTTGCTGGATTCGAGGGACCTCGCTCGTCGTGCTGAGACGAGACCCAAGGGACCGGTAATGCAGCTTTTTGGTGCCTACGGTTGCAGGGGGAAGATTCCGTCGACCCACGGGAGATTTCTTCTGAGCTTCTAGTGCAGAGAGGAGGCAGACTAGCCCCACAGCATGCACCACCAGGAAAACAGTCGAGAAGGCGGCAGGATCAGCGTTACAGAGTTGCAGTAGTCGTCTTTGCTACTATGTTGCAGTTTTGCAGGCTTCCAGCGCGGTCAGCAGTCGATTCCTTGGCAGAAGGTGAAGAGAGAGATGCAGAGGAACTCGGATGAGCTCTTGCATTCGTTATCTAAAGTTTCCCCAGAGACAGAGACCCTAAATAGCCAGAAAAGAGGGTTTGGCTACCTAGGAGAGAGGATAGGCTACTAACACCTGAAGGAGCCTATCAGAAGGAGTCTCTGACGTCACCTGGTGGCACTGGCCACTCAGAGCAGTCCAGTGTGCCAGCAGCACATCTGTTTCCAAGATGGCAGAGGTCTGGAGCACACTGGAGGAGCTCTGGACACCTCCCAGAGGAGGTGCAGGTCAGGGGAGTGGTCACTCCCCTTTCCTTTGTCCAGTTTCGCGCCAGAGCAGGGCTAAGGGGTCCCCTGAACCGGTGTAGACTGGCTTATGCAAAATTGGGCACATCTGTGCCCAAGAAAGCATTTCCAGAGGCTGGGGGAGGCTACTCCTCCCCTGCCTTCACACCATTTTCCAAAGGGAGAGGGTGTAACACCCTCTCTCAGAGGAAGTCCTTTGTTCTGCCATCCTGGGCCAGGCCTGGCTGGACCCCAGGAGGGCAGATGCCAGTCTGAGGGGTTGGCAGCAGCAGCAGCTGCAGTGAAACCCCAGGAAGGGCAGTTTGGCAGTACCAGGGTCTGTGCTACAGACCACTGGGGTCATGGGATTGTGCCAACTATGCCAGGATGGCATAGAGGGGGCAATCCCATGATCATAGACTTGTTACATGGCCATATTCGGAGTTACCATTGTGAAGCTACATATAGGTAGTGACCTATATGTAGTGCACGCGTGTAATGGTGTCCCGCACTCACAAAGTCCGGGGAATTGGCCCTGAACAATGTGGGGGCACCTTGGCTAGTGCCAGGGTGCCCTCACACTAAGTAACTTTGCACCTAACCTTTACCAGGTAAAGGTTAGACATATAGGTGACTTATAAGTTACTTAAGTGCAGTGTAAAATGGCTGTGAAATAACGTGGACATTATTTTACTCAGGCTGGAGTGGCAGGCCTGTGCAAGAATTGTCAGAGCTCCCTATGGGTGGCAAAAGAAATGCTGCAGCCGATAGGGATCTCCTGGAACCCCAATACCCTGGGTACCTCAGTACCACATACTAGGGAATTATAAGGGTGTTCCAGTAAGCCAATGTAAATTGGTAAAATTGGTCACTAGCCTGTTAGTGACAATTTGAAAGAAATGAGAGAGCATAACCACTGAGGTTCTGGTTAGCAGAGCCTCAGTGAGACAATTAGTCACTACACAGGTAACACATTCAAGCACACTTATGAGCACTGGGGCCCTGGTGAACAGGGTCCCAGTGACACATACAACTAAAAAAACATATATACAGTGAAAAATGGGGGTAACATGCCAGGCAAGATGGTACTTTCCTACACAACCCCCCCCCCCCAAACGAAGGACAATAAGACTAGCCATGACCTGATGAGTCTTCATTGTCTAAGTGGAAATATCTGGAGAGTCCATCTGCATTGGAGTGGCTACTCCCAGGTCTATGTTCCACTGTATAGTCCATTCCCTGTAGGGATATGGACCACCTCAACAATTTAGGATTTTCACCTTTCATTTGTTTTAGCCAAAGTAGAGATTTGTGGTCTGTCTGAACAATGAAGTGAGTGCCAAACAGGTATGGCCTCAACTTCTTCAGAGCCCAGACCACAGCAAAGGCCTCCCTCTCTATGGCAGACCAACGCTTTTCTCTAGGGGTCAACCTTCTACTAATAAAAGCAACAGGTTGATCCTGGCCCTCAGAATTAAGTTGTGATAGGACTGCCCCTACTCCTAATTCAGATGCATCAGTTTGGACATAGAATTATTTAGAGTAACAAGGGCTTTTTAGGACAGGTGCAGAGCACATGGCCTGCTTCAGCTCCTCAAAAGCTTTCTGACAGTTTGCTGTCCATAATACCTTTTTAGGCATTTTCTTGGATGTGAGGTCATTAAGAGGGGCTGCAATGGAGCCATAGTTCTTAATGAACCTCCAGTAATACCCAGTGAGGCCTAGGGAGGCTCTCACCTGAGTCTGAGTGGTAGGGGGAACCCAATCAATAATTGTTTGGATTTTCCCCTGAAGTGGTGCAATCTGTTCCCCACCAACAAGGTGTCCCAGATAAACCACCTTCCCCTGCCCTATCTGGCACTTTGAAGCCTTGATAGTGAGGCCTGCCTTTTGCAGGGCCTCCAAAACTTTCCATAGGTGGACCAGGTGATCATCCCAGCTGGAGCTAAAGACAGCTATATCGTCCAAATATGCTGCACTAAAAGCTTCCAGCCCTTGCAGGACTGTGTTCACCAACCTCTGAAAAGTGGCAGGTGCATTTTTCAATCCAAAAGGCATTACTGTGAATTGGTAATGGCCTCCAATGGCTGAAAATGCAGTTTTAGGTTTAGCATCTTCTGAAATTTGATCTGCCAATACCCTGCAGTCAAATCAAAAGTGCTTAGATACTTGGCAGATGCCAGTGTATCTATGAGCTCATCTGCCCTGGGTATAGGGTGAGCATCAGTTTTGGTTACCTGGTTGAGACCTCTGTAGTCTACACAAAACCGCATTTCCTTCTTTCCATCCTTGGAATGGGGTTTTGGTACAAGTACCACAGGAGAAGCCCATGGACTTTCAGAGTGCTCAACCACTCCCAGTTCTAACATTTTCTGCACCTCTTGCTTTATGCAGTCCCTGACATGGTCAGGCTGCCTATAGATCTTACTTTTGACAGGCAAGCTGTCTCCAGTATCTATAGTGTGCTCACACCAAGAAGTGGTACCTGGCACAGTAGAGAAGAGTTCAGAAAACTGACCAAGGAGATTTATGCAATGATCTTTCTGCTCAGCAGTAAGACAATCAGCCAAAACTACACCTTCCACTAGAGCATCTTGTTCTGTGGAAGAGAAGAGATCAGGTAGAGGATCACTGTCTTCTTCCTGTCCCTCATCAGTTGCCATGAGCAGGGTGAGATCAGCCCTGTCATAGTAGGGTTTCAGGCGATTGACATGGAGCACCCTAAGGGGACTCCTGGCAGTGCCTAAGTCAACTAAGTAGGTGACTTCACCCTTTTTCTCAACAATTGTGTGGGGTCCACTCCATTTATCTTGGAGTGCTCTTGGGGCCACAGGCTCCAAGACCCACACTTTCTGCCCTTGTTGGTACTGAACCAAAACAGCCTTCTGGTCATGCCATTGCTTCTGGAGCTCTTGGCTGGCCTGAAGGTTTTTACTGGCCTTTTTCATATACTCAGCCATCCTTGATCTGAGGCCAAGTACATAATCCACAATATCTTGCTTTGGAGCTTTTAAAGGTTGTTCCCAACCCTCCTTGACAAGTGTTAGTGGACCCCTAACAGGGTGACCAAAGAGGAGTTCAAAGGGGCTGAAGCCCACTCCTTTCTGGGGTACCTCCCTGTAGGCAAAAAGGAGGCATGGTAACAGGATATCCCATCTCCTGCGGATTTTTTCAGGGAGACCCATAATCATGCCTTTGAGAGTTTTGTTAAATCTCTCCACCAGTCCATTTGTTTGTGGATGATAGGGTGTAGTGAACTTGTAAGTTACACCACACTCCTTCCACATGGCCTTTAAGTATGCAGACATGAAATTGCTTCCCCTGTCTGATACTACTTCCTTTGGGAAGCCCACCCTAGAAAATATTCCCAGGAGGGCCTTTGCCACTGCAGGTGCTGTAGTGGTCCTTAAAGGAATTGCTTCAGGATATCTTGTGGCATGGTCCACTACCACTAAGATGAACCTATTGCCTGAAGCAGTAGGAGGGTCAAGGGGGCCAACCATGTCAACCCCTACCCTTTCAAAGGGAACCCCAAACACAGGCAGTGGGATAAGGGGTGCCTTTGGAGTGCCACCTGTCTTGCCACTGGCTTGACAGGTTTCACAGGACTTACAAAATTCCTTTGTGTCCTCAGGCATCCTAGGCCAATGAAACAAGGGAACAAGCCTGTCCCAAGTTTTCATTTGCCCCAGATGTCCAGCTAGGGGAATGTCGTGGGATAGAGTTAGGAGGAACTTTCTGTACTCCTTAGGAATCACTAACCTCCTGGCAGTTCCAGGTTTAGGATCCCTTGCTTCAGTGTACAAGAGGTTGTCCTCCCAGTAAACTCTGTGAGAGTCACTGACATCCCCATTAGCCTGTTTGACAGCTTGCTGTCTTAGACCCTCTAGTGTGGGACAGGTCTGCTGTGCCACACTCAGCTCCTCCCTGGCAGGCCCCCCTTCACCCAAAAGCTCAGCAGTGTCTGCTTCCAGCTCCCCTGGTGTAGGTTCTGCACAGGGTGGACATTCTTCTTCCTCGGAAGTAGAATCCACTGTAGAGGGAGGGATAGTAGGAAGTGGTTTGCTTCTACTAGCCCTAGCTTTAGGGAGCACTTGGTCCATTGTTCCAGGATCCAAGCTTCCCTGTCCTTTTTGCTTTTTGGCCTGAGCCCTGGTTAAAGCAAAAATATGCCCTGGGATGCCCAGCATTGCTGCATGGGCCTCCAAATCCACATCTGACCAAGCTGATGTCTCCAAATCATTTCCTAGTAGACAGTCTACAGGTAAATCTGTGGCTACCACAACTTTCTTTGGACCAGTAACACCCCCCCCCCAGTTGAGATTGACAACAGCCATGGGGTGGCTAAGTGTGTTGTTGTGAGCATCGGTTACTTGGTACTGGTGACCAAGAAGGTGTTGTTCAGGGTGGACCAGTTTCTCTATGACCATAGTCACACTGGCCCCAGTGTCCCTGTAGGCTTGAACCTCAACACCATTTATTAGGGGTAGCTGCTTGTACTTATCCATATTAAGGGGCCAAGCAACTAAGGTGGCTAAATCAATAGCCCCCTCAGAGACTAATATAGCCTCTGTGGTCTCCCTAACCAGACCAACCCCAACTAAGTTACCAATAGTGAGCCCAGCTACTCCCTTGGATTGGCTATTAGTAGGTTTGCTCCCACCACCACTGCTATTAGTAGGGACACTAGGGTTAGCAGTAGGGGTTGTAGTGGTAGGAGGCTTGGTGCTTTTCTTTGGACAACTGGGATCTGTTGTCCAATGGCCTTTTACTTTACATAAATATCACCATGGTTTCTTTTCTTTGTTTTGATTAAAAGAGGATTTGGGCCCACCACCCCCAACAGAGTGTTTTTGTGGTCCTGATGAAGACTCATTTTTAGATTTGTCCCCACCCTTGTCAGAAGACTTACCATCCTTCTTTTTGTTGCCATCTTTGTCACCCCCTGTATGAACTTTTCTGTTCACCCTTGTCCTGACCCATTTGTCTGCCTTCTTTCCCAATTCTTGGGGAGAGGTCACATCAGAGTCCACCAAGTACTGGTGCAGCAAATCAGACACACAATTATTAAGAATATGCTCTCTCAGGATCAAGTTATACAGGCTGTCATAATCAGTAACTTTACTGCCATGTAACCACCCCTCCAAGGCCTTCACTGAATGGTCAATGAAATCAACCCAGTCTTGTGAAGACTCCTTCTTGGTCTCTCTGAACTTTATCCTGTATTGTTCAGTGGTTAAGCCATAACCATCCAGGAGTGCATTCTTAAGAACTGTAAAATTATTGGCATCACTTTCTTTTACAGTAAGGAGCCTATCCCTACCTTTTCCACTAAATGATAGCCATAGGATAGCAGCCCACTGCCTTTGAGGGACATCCTGTACAACACAGGCCCTCTCAAGTGCAGCAAACCACTTGTTAATGTCATCCCCCTCCTTATAAGGGGGAACTATCTTGTGCAGATTCCTGGAATCATGCTCTTTTGCAGGAGGACTATGGGGAATACTGCTGCTGCCACCATGGGTTTCTAAACCCAGTTTCTGTCTCTCCTTCTCTACTTCTAAAGTCTGTCTATCCAAATCCAGCTGTTGCTTATTGAGCTTCAGTCTGGTTTGTTCCACTCTCAATCTATTGAGCTCCCTTTCTAACAATCTGTCATCAGGGTGGGTGGGAGGGACATGTCTTGAAACAGAAGTATGATGAGAATGGACAGAAGGAGACCTGTCCCTTACAGAGGGCACCCTAACAGCTTGGCTAACAGAAACATCATTTCTACTGTGATGAGAATGAATGCTCTTGCTATGATGTGAGACAACACTATCTGTATGCTGTGACTCAACATCAGTACCAACTATGCTAGACTGTCTAGTAATGGGCAGGCTTGGAAGTTTCTTTCCTGAATCTTTTCCTGGGGGAGTCCCTGGATCAGATTGGGAACCATTAGCTACTTTTTCAACAGATGGGGCACTTTTAGCCTTATCTTGTTCTCTAAGCATATTAAGTAACAATTCCAAGGAAGGATTTTTCCCTACACTCAAACCTCTCTCTATGCAGAGACTAATTGCTCCGTTCCATCTAAGGTGATCATATGCAAGTTTGGACAGATCAACATTTTGGCCTGTGCCAGACATTTTTAGAGAGAGTTAAAGTGATAGAAAAAGAGAAAAAAGTTTTCAGAACTTTTAGAAAGACAGAAAAAAAAACTTTTAAAACTTTTTAGAACTTTTTAGAAAGTTTAGAAGTACTTTTCAGCATTTAGAAAAGAGTGAAAAGAGGAAATGCAAAACTTTTTGGTTATGTGTATATACACTGAACTTGTTTTGTATATTTTTCTCTTATGAAAAGTACAATGACAAGAGTGGTAAGTAGTCTCAAAGCACTTATCCCACCGCTGCACAACCAATGTAGGAGGCTGGACTGGCTTGTAGTGAGTACCAAGGGGTACTTGCACCTTGCACCAGGCCCAGTTATCCCTTATTAGTGTATAGGGTGTCTAGCAACTTAGGCTGATAGATAATGGCAGCTTAGCAGAGAAGCTTAGGCTGAACTAGGAGACGAGTGAAGCTCCTACAGTACCACTTAGTGTCATATTCACAATATCATAAGAAAACACAATACACAGTAATACTACAAATAAAGGTACTTTATTTTTATGACAATATGCCAAAGTGTCTCAGAGTGTACCCTCAGTGAGAGGATAGGAAATATACACAAGATATATATACACAATACCAAAAATATGCAGTATAGTCTTAGAAAACAGTGCAAACAATGTATAGTTACAATAGGATGCAATGGGGACACATAGGGATAGGGGCAACACAAACCATATACTCCAAAAGTGGAATGCGAACCACGAATGGACCCCAAACCTATTGGATCTTGTAGAGGGTCGCTGGGACTATTAGAAAAGAGTGAGAGTTAGAAAAATAACCCTCCCCAAGACACTGAAAAGTGAGTGCAAAGTGCACTAAAGTTCCCCTATAGACAAAGAAGTCGTGTTAGAGGAATAATGCAGGAAAGACACAAACCAACAATGCAACAACGATGGATTTCCAATCTAGGGTACCTGTGGAACAAGGGGACCAAGTCCAAAAGTCACAAGCAAGTCGGAGATGGGCATATGCCCAGGAAATGCCAGCTGTGGATGCAAAGAAGCTTCTACTGGACAGAAGAAGCAGAGGTTTCTGCAGGAACGAAAAGGGCTAGAGACTTCCTCTTTGGTGGACTGATACCTCTTGCGGTGGAGAGTTGTGCAGAAGTGTTTTCCCGCCGATAGAACGCCAACAAGCCTTGCTAGTTGCAAATCGTTCTGTTAGCGTTTTTGGACGCTGGTGTGGCCCTGGAGGGACCAGTAGGTCGCAAATTGGACCAGGCGGTAGAGGGGACGTCGAGCAAGACAAGGAGCCCTGTTAGCAGCAGGTAGCACCCGGAGAAGTGCCAGAAACAGGCACTACGAGGATGCGTGAAACAGTGCTCACCCGAAGTCGCAGAAAGAAGTCCCACGTCGCCGGAGAACAACTTAGGAGGTCGTGTAATGCAGGTTAGAGTGCCGTGGAACCAGGATGGACTGTGCACAAAGGATTTCCACCGGAAGTGCACGGAGGCCGGAGTAGCTGCAAAAGTCGCGGTTCCCAGCAATGCAGTCTAGCGAGGTGAGGCAAGGACTTACCTCAACCAAACTTGGACTGAAGAGTCACTGGACTGTGGGAGTCACTTGGACAGAGTTGCTGGATTCGAGGGACCTCGCTCGTCGTGCTGAGACGAGACCCAAGGGACCGGTAATGCAGCTTTTTGGTGCCTACGGTTGCAGGGGGAAGATTCCGTCGACCCACGGGAGATTTCTTCGGAGCTTCTAGTGCAGAGAGGAGGCAGACTAGCCCCACAGCATGCACCACCAGGAAAACAGTCGAGAAGGCGGCAGGATCAGCGTTACAGAGTTGCAGTAGTCGTCTTTGCTACTATGTTGCAGTTTTGCAGGCTTCCAGCGCGGTCAGCAGTCGATTCCTTGGCAGAAGGTGAAGAGAGAGATGCAGAGGAACTCGGATGAGCTCTTGCATTCGTTATCTAAAGTTTCCCCAGAGACAGAGACCCTAAATAGCCAGAAAAGAGGGTTTGGCTACCTAGGAGAGAGGATAGGCTACTAACACCTGAAGGAGCCTATCAGAAGGAGTCTCTGACGTCACCTGGTGGCACTGGCCACTCAGAGCAGTCCAGTGTGCCAGCAGCACCTCTGTTTCCAAGATGGCAGAGGTCTGGAGCACACTGGAGGAGCTCTGGACACCTCCCAGGGGAGGTGCAGGTCAGGGGAGTGGTCACTCCCCTTTCCTTTGTCCAGTTTCGCGCCAGAGCAGGGCTAAGGGGTCCCCTGAACCGGTGTAGACTGGCTTATGCAAAATTGGGCACATCTGTGCCCAAGAAAGCATTTCCAGAGGCTGGGGGAGGCTACTCCTCCCCTGCCTTCACACCATTTTCCAAAGGGAGAGGGTGTAACACCCTCTCTCAGAGGAAGTCCTTTGTTCTGCCATCCTGGGCCAGGCCTGGCTGGACCCCAGGAGGGCAGATGCCAGTCTGAGGGGTTGGCAGCAGCAGCAGCTGCAGTGAAACCCCAGGAAGGGCAGTTTGGCAGTACCAGGGTCTGTGCTACAGACCACTGGGGTCATGGGATTGTGCCAACTATGCCAGGATGGCATAGAGGGGGCAATCCCATGATCATAGACTTGTTACATGGCCATATTCGGAGTTACCATTGTGAAGCTACATATAGGTAGTGACCTATATGTAGTGCACGCGTGTAATGGTGTCCCCGCACTCACAAAGTCCGGGGAATCGGCCCTGAACCATGTGGGGGCACCTTGGCTAGTGCCAGGGTGCCCTCACACTAAGTAACTTTGCACCTAACCATTACCAGGTAAAGGTTAGACATATAGGTGACTTATAAGTTACTGAAGTGCAGTGTAAAATGGCTGTGAAATAACGTGGACGTTATTTCACTCAGGCTGCAGTGGGAGGCCTGTGTAAGAATTGTCAGAGCTCCCCATGGGTGGCAAAAGAAATGCTGCAGCCCATAGGGATCTCCTGGAACCCAAATACCCTGGGTACCTCAGTACCATATGCTAGGGAATTATAAGGGTGTTCCAGTAAGCCAATGTAAATTGGTAAAAATGGTCACTACCCTGTCAGTGACAATTTGGAAAGAAATGAGAGAGCATAACCACTGAGGTTCTGATTAGCAGAGCCTCAGTGAGACAGTTAGTCACTACACAGGAAACACATTCAGGCACACTTATGAGCACTGGGGCCCTGGGTTACCAGGGTCCCAGTGACACATACAACTAAAACAACATATATACAGTGAAAAATGGGGGTAACATGCCAGGCAAGATGGTACTTTCCTACACAACCCCCCCCCAAACGAAGGACAATAAGACTAGCCATGACCTGATGAGTCTTCATTGTCTAAGTGGAAATATCTGGAGAGTCCATCTGCATTGGAGTGGCTACTCCCAGGTCTATGTTCCACTGTATAGTCCATTCCCTGTAGGGATATGGACCACCTCAACAATTTAGGATTTTCACCTTTCATTTGTTTTAGCCAAAGTAGAGGTTTGTGGTCTGTCTGAACAATGAAGTGAGTGCCAAACAGGTATGGCCTCAACTTCTTCAGAGCCCAGACCACAGCAAAGGCCTCCCTCTCAATGGCAGACCAACGCTTTTCTCTAGGGGTCAACCTCCTACTAATAAAAGCAACAGGTTGATCCTGGCCCTCAGAATTAAGTTGTGATAGGACTGCCCCTACTCCTAATTCAGATGCATCAGTCTGGACATATAATTTTTTAGAGTAACAAGGGCTTTTCAGGACAGGTGCAGAGCACATGGCCTGCTTCAGCTCCTCAAAAGCTTTCTGACAGTGTGCTGTCCATAATACCTTTTTAGGCATTTTCTTGGATGTGAGGTCATTAAGAGGGGCTGCAATGGAGCCATAGTTCTTAATGAACCTCCTGTAATACCCAGTGAGGCCTAGGAAGGCTCTCACCTGAGTCTGAGTGGTAGGGGGAACCCAATCAATATTAGTTTGGATTTTCCCCTGAAGTGGTGCAATCTGTTCCCCACCAACAAGGTGTCCCAGATAAACCACCTTACCCTGCCCTATCTGGCACTTTGAAGCCTTGATAGTGAGGCCTGCCTTTTGCAGGGCCTCCAAAACTTTCCATAGGTGGACCAGGTGATCATCCCAGCTGGAGCTAAAGACAGCTATATCGTCCAAATATGCTGCACTGAAAGCTTCCAGCCCTTGCAGGACTGTGTTCACCAACCTCTGAAAAGTGGCAGGTGCATTTTTCAAACCAAAAGGCATTACAGTAAACTGGTAATGTCCTCCAATGGTAGAAAATGCAGTCTTAGGTTTAGCATCTTCTGACAATTTGATCTGCCAATACCCTGCAGTCAAATCAAAAGTGCTTAGATACTTGGCAGATGCCAGTGTATCTATAAGCTCATCTGCCCTGGGTATAGGGTGAGCATCAGTTTTGGTTACCAAGTTGAGACCTCTATAGTCTACACAAAACCGCATTTCCTTCTTTCCATCTTTAGAATTGGGTTTTGGTACCAGTACCACAGGAGAAGCCCATGGACTGTCAGAGTGCTCAACCACTCCTAGTTCCAACATTTTCTGAACTTCTTGCTTTATGCAGTCCCTGACATGGTCAGGCTGTCTATAGATCTTACTTTTGACAGGTAAACTGTCTCCAGTATCTATAGTGTGCTCACACCAAGAAGTGGTGCCTGGCACAGTAGAGAAGAGTTCTGAAAATTGTCCTAGGAGATTTATGCAATTGTCTTTCTGCTCAGCAGTAAGACAATCTGCCAAAACTACACCTTCCACAAGAGCATCTTGTTCTGTGGAAGAGAAGAGATCAGGTAGAGGATCACTGTCTTCTTCCTGTCCCTCATCAGTTGCCATGAGCAGGGTGAGATCAGCCCTGTCATAGTAGGGTTTCAGGCGGTTGACATGGAGCACCCTAAGGGGACTCCTGGCAGTGCCTAAGTCAACCAAGTAGGTGACTTCACCCTTCTTCTCAACAATTGTGTGGGGTCCACTCCATTTATCTTGGAGTGCTCTTGGGGCCACAGGCTCCAAGACCCACACTTTCTGCCCTGGTTGGTACTGAACCAAAACAGCCTTCTGATCATGCCATTGCTTCTGGAGCTCTTGGCTGGCCTGAAGGTTTTTACTGGCCTTTTTCATGTACTCAGCCATCCTTGATCTGAGGCCAAGTACATAATCCACAATATCCTGCTTAGGAGCTTTTAAAGGTTGTTCCCAACCCTCCTTTACAAGTGTGAGTGGACCCCTAACAGGGTGTCCAAAAAGAAGTTCAAAGGGGCTGAAGCCCACTCCTTTCTGGGGTACCTCCCTGTAGGCAAAAAGGAGGCATGGTAGAAGGATATCCCATCTCCTGCGGAGTTTTTCAGGGAGTCCCATAATCATGCCTTTGAGAGTTTTATTAAATCTCTCCACCAGTCCATTTGTTTGCAGATGATAGGGTGTTGTGAACTTGTAAGTTACACCACACTCCTTCCACATGGCCTTTAAGTATGCAGACATGAAATTGCTTCCTCTGTCTGATACTACTTCCTTTGGGAAGCCCACCCTGGAAAATATTCCCAGGAGGGCCTTTGCCACTGCAGGAGCTGTAGTGGTCCTTAAAGGAATAGCTTCAGGATATCTTGTGGCATGGTCCACTACCACCAAGATAACCCTATTGCCTGAAGCAGTAGGAGGGTCAAGGGGGCCAACTATGTCAACCCCTACCCTTTCAAAGGGAACCCCAACCACAGGCAGTTGGATAAGGGGTGCCTTTGGGGTGCCACCTGTCTTGCCACTGGCTTGACAGGTTTCACAGGACTTGCAAAATTCTTTTGTGTCCTCAGACATCCTAGGCCAATGAAACAGGGGAACAAGCCTGTCCCAAGTTTTCATTTGTCCTAGATGCCCAGCTAAGGGAATGTCATGTGCCAGTGTTAGGAGGAACTTTCTGTACTCCTGAGGAATCACTAATCTCCTGGCAGCTCCAGATTTAGGATCCCTATGCTCAGTGTACAAGAGGTTGTCCTCCCAGTAAACTCTGTGAGAGTCACTGACATCACCATTAGCCTGTTTGACAGCTTGCTGTCTGAGACCCTCTAATGTGGGACAGGTTTGCTGTGCCACACTCAGCTCCTCTCTAGCAGGCCCCCCTTCACCCAAAAGCTCAGCAGTGTCTGCTTCCAGCTCCTCTGGTGTAGGTTCTGCACAGGGAGGGAATTCTTCTTCCTCAGAATTAGAATCCACTGTAGAGGGAGGGATAGTAGGAAGTGGTTTGCTTCTACTAGCCCTAGCTTTAGGGAGCACTTGGTCCATTGTTCCAGGATCCAAGCTTCCCTGTCCTTTTTGCTTTTTGGTCTGAGCCCTGGTTAAAGCAAAAATATGCCCTGGGATGCCCAGCATTGCTGCATGGGCCTCCAACTCCACATCTGACCAAGCTGATGTCTCCAAATCGTTCCCTAATAGACAGTCTACAGGTAAATCTGAAGCTACCACAACTTTCTTTGGACCAGTTACCCCCCCCCAGTTGAGATTTACAACAGCCATGGGGTGGCTTTGTGTTATGTTGTGAGCATCGGTTACTTGGTACTGGTGTCCAAGTATGTGTTGTTCAGGGTGCACCAGTTTCTCAATCACCATTGTGACACTGGCACCTGTGTCCCTGTAGGCCTGGACCTCAACACCATTTATTAGGGTTAGTTGCTTGTACTTCTCCAAGTTATGGGGGCAAGCAACCAAAGTGGCTAAATCAATAGCCCCTTCAGAGACTAAAGTAGCCTCTGTGGTCTCCCTAATCAGACCAACCCCAACTAAGTTACCAAAAGTGAGCCCAGCTACTCCCTTGGATTGGCTATTAGTAGGTTTGCTCCCACCACCACTGCTATTGGTAGGGACACTAGGTGTAGCAGTAGGGGTTTTAGTGGAAGGAGCAGTGGTGCCTTTCTTTGGACAACTGGGATCTGTTGTCCAATGGCCTTTTATTTTACATAAATAGCACCATGGTTTCTTTTCCTTGTTCTGAGTAAAGGAGGATTTGGACCCACCACCCCCACCAGAGTGTTTTTGTGGGCCTGATGAAGACTCATTTTTAGATTTGTCCCCACCCTTGTCTGAAGACTTACCATCCTTCTTTTTGTTGCCATCTTTGTCACCCCCTGTATGAACTTTTCTGTTCACTCTTGTTCTGACCCATTTGTCTGCCTTCTTTCCCAATTCTTGGGGAGAGGTCAGATCAGAGTCCACCAAGTACTGGTGCAACAAATCAGACACACAATTATTAAGAATATGCTCTCTCAGGATTAAGTTATACAGGCTGTCATAATCAGTAACTTTACTGCCATGTAACCACCCCTCCAAGGCCTTCACTGAATGGTCAATGAAATCAACCCAGTCTTGTGAAGACTCCTTTTTGGTCTCTCTGAACTTTATCCTGTACTGTTCAGTGGTTAAACCATAACCATCCAGGAGTGCATTCTTAAGAACTTGGAAATTATTAGCATCATTTTCTTTTACAGTAAGGAGCCTATCCCTACCTTTTCCACTAAATGATAGCCATAGGATAGCAGCCCACTGCCTTTGAGGGACATCCTGTACAACACAGGCCCTCTCAAGTGCAGCCAACCACTTGTTAATGTCATCCCCCTCCTTATAAGGGGGAACTATCTTGTGCAGATTCCTGGAATCATGCTCTTTTTCAGGATGACTATGGGGAATACTGCTGCTGCCACCATGGGTATCTAAACCCAACTTCTGTCTTTCCTTCTCTAATTCAAAAGACTGTCTATCCAAATCCAGCTGTTGCTTTTTAAGCTTCAGTCTGGTTTGTTCCACCCTCAACTTATTGAGTTCCCTCTCTAACATTCTGTCATCAGGGTTGGTGGGAGGGACATTCCTAGAAACAGAGCTATGATGGGAATGAACAGAAGGAGACCTGTCCCTTACAGAAGCCACCCTAACAGCTTGGTTAACAGAAACATTACTACCAGTATGGTGAGAATAAATGCTTTTGCTATGATGTGAGACAACACTATTTATATGGTGTGGCTCATCATCATTACCATCTATGCTAGATTGTCTAGTAATGGGCAGGCTAGGAAGTTTCTTTCCTGAATCTTTTCCTGGGGGAGTCCCTGAATCAGATTGGGAACTATTAGGTACTTTTTCAACAGATGAGGCACCTATGGCCTTATCCTGTTCTCTAAGCATGTTAAGTAACAGTTCCAAGGAAGGATTTTTCCCTACACTCAAACCTCTCTCTATACAGAGACTCCTTGCTCTTTTCCAGCTAAGGTTGTCATATGCAAGTTTGGACAGATCAACATTTTGGCCTGTGCCAGACATTTTTAGAGAGAGTTAAAGTGATAGAAAAAGAGAAAAAAGTTTTCAGAACTTTTTGGAAAGACAGAAAAAAAACTTTTTAAACTTTTAAGAACTTTTTGAAAGTTTAGAAGTACTTTTCAGCACTTAGAAAAGAGTGAAAAGAGGAAATGCAAAACTTTTTGGCTATGTGTATATACACTGACCTTGTTTTGTATATTTTTCTCTTATGAAAAGTACAATGACAAGAGTGGTAAGTAGTCTCAAGCACTTATCCCACCACTGCACAACCAATGTAGGAGGCTGGACTGGCTTGTAGTGAGTACCAAGGGGTACTTGTACCTTGCACCAGGCCCAGTTATCCCTTATTAGTGTATAGGGTGTCTAGCAGCTTAGGCTGATAGATAATGGTAGCTTAGCAGAGCAGCTTAAGCTGAACTAGGAGACGTGTGAAGCTACTACAGTACCACTTAGTGTCATATGCACAATATCATAAGAAAACACAATACACAGTTATACTAAAAATAAAGGTACTTTATTTTTATGACAATAGGCCAAAGTATCTTAGAGTGTGCCCTCAGTGAGAGGATAGGAAAAATACACAAGATATATATACACAATAGCAAAAATATGCAGTATAGTCTTAGAAAACAGTGCAAACAATGTATAGTTACAATAGGATGCAATGGGGAAACATAGGGATAGGGGCAACACAAACCATATACTCCAAAAGTGGAATGCGAACCACGAATGGACCCCAAACCTATGTGACCTTGTAGAGGGTCGCTGGGACTATTAGAAAATAGTGAGAGTTAGAAAAATAACCCTCCCCAAGACCCTGAAAAGTGAGTGCAAAGTGCACTAAAGTTCCCCTAAGGACAAAGAAGTCGTGTTAGAGGAATAATGCAGGAAGGACACAAACCAGCAATGCAACAACTGTGGATTTCCAATCTAGGGTACCTGTGGAACAAGGGGACCAAGTCCAAAAGTCACAAGCAAGTCGGAGATGGGCAGATGCCCAGGAAATTTCAGCTGCGGGTGCAAAGAAGCTTCTACTGGACAGAAGAAGCTGAGGTTTCTGCAGGAACAAAAAGGCCTAGAGACTTTCCCTTTGGTGGATGGATCCCTCTTGCCGTGGAGAGTCGTGCAGAAGTGTTTTCCCGCCGAAAGAAGGCCAACAAGCCTTGCTAGCTGCAAATCGTGCGTTTGGCGTTTTTGGACGCTGCTGGGGCCCAGGAGGGACCAGGAGGTCGCAAATTGGACCTGAAGAGAGAGGGGACGTCAAGCAAGACAAAGAGCCCTCACTGAAGCAGGTAGCACCCGGAGAAGTGCCAGAAACAGGCACTACGAGGATGCGTGAAACGGTGCTTGCCGAAGTTGCACAAAGGAGTCCCACGTCGCCGGAGACCAACTTAGAAAGTCGTGCAATGCAGGTTAGAGTGCCGTGGACCCAGGCTTGGATGTGCACAAAGGATTTCCGCCGGAAGTGCACAGGGGCCGGAGTAGCTGCAAAGTCGCGGTTCCCAGCAATGCAGCCCAGCGAGGTGAGGCAAGGACTTACCTCCACCAAACTTGGACTGAAGAGTCACTGGACTGTGGGGGTAACTTGGACAGAGTCGCTGGATTCGAGGGACCTCGCTCGTTGTGCTGAGAGGAGACCCAAGGGACCGGTAATGCAGCTTTTTGGTGCCTGCGGTTGCAGGGGGAAGATTCCGTCGACCCACGGGAGATTTCTTCGGAGCTTCTGGTGCAGAGAGGAGGCAGACTACCCCCACAGCATGCACAAGCAGGAAAACAGTCGAGAAGGCGGCAGGATCAGCGTTACAGAGTTGCAGTAGTCGTCTTTGCTACTATGTTGCAGGTTTGCAGGCTTCCAGCGCGGTCAGCAGTCGTTTCCTTATCAGAAGGTGAAGAGAGAGATGCAGAGGAACTCGGATGAGCTCTTGCATTCGTTATCTGAAGTTTCCCCAGAGACAGAGACCCTAAATAGCCAGAAAAGAGGGTTTGGCTACCTAGGAGAGAGGATAGGCTAGCAACACCTGAAGGAGCCTATCACAAGGAGTCTCTGACGTCACCTGGTGGCACTGGCCACTCAGAGCAGTCCAGTGTGCCAGCAGCACCTCTGTTTCCAAGATGGCAGAGGTCTGGAGCACACTGGAGGAGCTCTGGACACCTCCCAGGGGAGGTGCAGGTCAGGGGAGTGGTCACTCCCCTTTCCTTTGTCCAGTTTCGCGCCAGAGCAGGGGCTAAGGGGTCCCTGAACCGGTGTAGACTGGCTTATGCAGAATTGGGCACATCTGTGCCCAAGAAAGCATTTCCAGAGGCTGGGGCAGGCTACTCCTCCCCTGCCTTCACACCATTTTCCAAAGGGAGAGGGTGTCACACCCTCTCTCAGAGGAAGTTCTTTGTTCTGCCATCCTGGGCCAGGCCTGGCTGGACCCCAGGAGGGCAGATGCCTGTCTGAGGGGTTGGCAGCAGCAGCAGCTGCAGTGAAACCCCAGGAAGGGCAGTTTGGCAGTACCAGGGTCTGTGCTACAGACCACTGGGATCATGGGATTGTGCCAACTATGCCAGGATGGCATAGAGGGGGCAATTCCATGATCATAGACATGTTACATGGCCATATTCGGAGTTACCATTGTGAAGCTACATATAGGTAGTGACCTATATGTAGTGCACGCGTGTAATGGTGTCCCCGCACTCACAAAGTTCAGGGAATTGGCTCTGAACAATGTGGGGGCACCTTGGCTAGTGCCAGGGTGCCCTCACACTAAGTAACTTTGCACCTAACCTTTACCAGGTAAAGGTTAGACATATAGGTGACTTATAAGTTACTTAAGTGCAGTGTAAAATGGCTGTGAAATAACGTGGATGTTATTTTACTCAGGCTGGAGTGGCAGGCCTGTGCAAGAATTGTCAGAGCTCCCTATGGGTGGCAAAAGAAATGCTGCAGCCGATAGGGATCTCCTGGAACCCCAATACCCTGGGTACCTCAGTACCACATACTAGGGAATTATAAGGGTGTTCCAGTAAGCCAATGTAAATTGGTAAAATTGGTCACTAGCCTGTTAGTGACAATTTGAAAGAAATGAGAGAGCATAACCACTGAGGTTCTGGTTAGCAGAGCCTCAGTGAGACAATTAGTCACTACACAGGTAACACATTCAAGCACACTTATGAGCACTGGGGCCCTGGTGAACAGGGTCCCAGTGACACATACAACTAAAAAAACATATATACAGTGAAAAATGGGGGTAACATGCCAGGCAAGATGGTACTTTCCTACACAACCCCCCCCCCCCCCAAACGAAGGACAATAAGACTAGCCATGACCTGATGAGTCTTCATTGTCTAAGTGGAAATATCTGGAGAGTCCATCTGCATTGGAGTGGCTACTCCCAGGTCTATGTTCCACTGTATAGTCAATTCCCTGTAGGGATATGGACCACCTCAACAATTTAGGATTTTCACCTTTCATTTGTTTTAGCCAAAGTAGAGATTTGTGGTCTGTCTGAACAATGAAGTGAGTGCCAAACAGGTATGGCCTCAACTTCTTCAGAGCCCAGACCACAGCAAAGGCCTCCCTCTCTATGGCAGACCAACGCTTTTCTCTAGGGGTCAACCTTCTACTAATAAAAGCAACAGGTTGATCCTGGCCCTCAGAATTAAGTTGTGATAGGACTGCCCCTACTCCTAATTCAGATGCATCAGTTTGGACATAGAATTTTTTAGAGTAACAAGGGCTTTTTAGGACAGGTGCAGAGCACATGGCCTGCTTCAGCTCCTCAAAAGCTTTCTGACAGTTTGCTGTCCATAATACCTTTTTAGGCATTTTCTTGGATGTGAGGTCATTAAGAGGGGCTGCAATGGTGCCATAGTTCTTAATGAACCTCCAGTAATACCCAGTGAGGCCTAGGGAGGCTCTCACCTGAGTCTGAGTGGTAGGGGGAACCCAATCAATAATTGTTTGGATTTTCCCCTGAAGTGGTGCAATCTGTTCCCCACCAACAAGGTGTCCCAGATAAACCACCTTCCCCTGCCCTATCTGGCACTTTGAAGCCTTGATAGTGAGGCCTGCCTTTTGCAGGGCCTCCAAAACTTTCCATAGGTGGACCAGGTGATCATCCCAGCTGGAGCTAAAGACAGCTATATCGTCCAAATATGCTGCACTAAAAGCTTCCAGCCCTTGCAGGACTGTGTTCACCAACCTCTGAAAAGTGGCAGGTGCATTTTTCAATCCAAAAGGCTTTACTGTGAATTGGTAATGGCCTCCAATGGTTGAAAATGCAGTTTTAGGTTTAGCATCTTCTGACAATTTGATCTGCCAATACCCTGCAGTCAAATCAAAAGTGCTTAGATACTTGGCAGATGCCAGTGTATCTATGAGCTCATCTGCCCTGGGTATAGGGTGAGCATCAGTTTTGGTTACCTGGTTGAGACCTCTGTAGTATACACAAAACCGCATTTCCTTCTTTCCATCCTTGGAATGGGGTTTTGGTACAAGTACCACAGGAGAAGCCCATGGACTTTCAGAGTGCTCAACCACTCCCAGTTCTAACATTTTCTGCACCTCTTGCTTTATGCAGTCCCTGACATGGTCAGGCTGCCTATAGATCTTACTTTTGACAGGCAAGCTGTCTCCAGTATCTATAGTGTGCTCACACCAAGAAGTGGTACCTGGCACAGTAGAGAAGAGTTCAGAAAACTGACCAAGGAGATTTATGCAATGATCTTTCTGCTCAGCAGTAAGACAATCAGCCAAAACTACACCTTCCACTAGAGCATCTTGTTCTGTGGAAGAGAAGAGATCAGGTAGAGGATCACTGTCTTCTTCCTGTCCCTCATCAGTTGCCATGAGCAGGGTGAGATCAGCCCTGTCATAGTAGGGTTTAAGGCGATTGACATGGAGCACCCTAAGGGGACTCCTGGCAGTGCCTAAGTCAACTAAGTAGGTGACTTCACCCTTTTTCTCAACAATTGTGTGGGGTCCACTCCATTTATCTTGGAGTGCTCTTGGTGCCACAGGCTCCAAGACCCACACTTTCTGCCCTTGTTGGTACTGAACCAAAACAGCCTTCTGGTCATGCCATTGCTTCTGGAGCTCTTGGCTGGCCTGAAGGTTTTTACTGGCCTTTTTCATGTTCTCAGCCATCCTTGATCTGAGGCCAAGCACATAATCCACAATATCTTGTTTTGGAGCTTTTAAAGGTTGTTACCAACCCTCCTTGACAAGTGTTAGTGGAACCCTAACAGGGTGTCCAAAGAGGAGTTCTAAGGGGCTGAAGCCCACTCCTTTCTGGGGTACCTCCCTGTAGGCAAAAAGGAGGCATGGTAACAGGATATCCCATCTCCTGTGGAGTTTTTCAGGGAGACCCATAATCATGCCTTTGAGAGTTTTGTTAAATCTCTCCACCAGTCCATTTGTTTGTGGATGATAGGGTGTGGTGAACTTGTAAGTCACACCACACTCCTTCCACATGGCCTTTAAGTAAGCAGACATGAAATTGCTTCCCCTGTCTGAAACTACCTCTTTTGGGAAGCCCACCCTGGAAAATATTACCAGGAGGGCCTTTGCCACTGCAGGTGCTGTAGTGGTCCTAAGAGGAATTGCTTCAGGATATCTTGTGGCATGGTCCACTACCACCAAGATAAACCTATTGCCTGAAGCAGTAGGAGGGTCAAGGGGGCCAACTATGTCAACCCCTACCCTTTCAAAGGGAACCCCAACCACAGGCAGTGGAATAAGGGGTGCCTTTGGAGTGCCACCTGTCTTGCCACTGGCTTGACAGGTTTCACAGGACTTACAAAATTCCTTTGTGTCCTCAGACATTAAAGGCCAATGAAACAAGGGAACAAGTCTGTCCCAAGTTTTCATTTGTCCCAGATGTCCAGCTAGGGGAATGTCGTGGGCTAGAGTTAGGAGGAACTTTCTGTACTCCTGAGGAATCACTAACCTCCTGGCAGTTCCAGGTTTACGATCCCTTGCTTCAGTGTACAAGAGGTTGTCCTCCCAGTAAACTCTGTGAGAGTCACTGACATCCCCATTAGCCTGTTTGACAGCTTGCTGTCTTAGACCCTCTAGTGTGGGACAGGTTTGCTGTACCACACCCAGCTCCTCCCTGGCAGGCCCCCCTTCACCCAAAAGCTCATCAGTGTCTGCTTCCAGCTCCTCTGGTGTAGGTTCTGCACAGGGTGGAAATTCGTCTTCCTCAGAATTAGAATCCACTGTAGAGGGAGGGATAGTAGGAAGTGCTTTACTTCTACTAGCCCTAGCTTTAGGGAGCACTTGGTCCATTGTTCCAGGATCCAAGTTTCCCTGTCCTTTTTGCTTTTTGGTCTGAGCCCTGGTTAAAGCAAAAATATGCCCTGGGATGCCCAGCATTGCTGCATGGGCCTCCAACTCCACATCTGACCAAGCTGATGTCTCCATATCATTTCCTAGTAGACAGTCTACAGGTAAATCTGAGGCTACCACAATTTTCTTTGGACCAGAAACCCCCACCCAGTTGAGATTTACAACAGCCATGGGGTGGCTAAGTGTGTTGTTGTGAGCATCGGTTACTTGGTGTAACGGCGCGCTCTGACGCGGCGTCTCTTTCTGTCCTGGTGGGTGGAACACGCTACCGATATTCGGAGCGCCGTTCTCCGCGTTTTTTGACTATGCTTTCTGGGAAGCATATATTTCGCTCCCGGTCGCGCTACAGTTACTTGTAGCCTTTTTTCTTCTTTTATTGTTGGTGGTGGGTTTTTGTTGGGCCTTTTGCCTGTCTCTATCCATGTTGTGTCCATCTTGTCTTCTTCGTGTTTTTGTCCCAGCATGCTCTGTTTTTCTTTTATACTACTTCCTTTTTCCTATACTGGTCTATGGGCCTTTCCCAATCCAAGATGGTGTTACTTCCCTTTCCTGTGATGTCACTTCCCTTTACTCAGTATATAAGTCAGTCAGTCTTGTTCCTCCTTGCGTTGCAAACACTTCCTTCTGGTTGTGCTGTTCGCTCCTGTTCTTTGTTCCTGCTTTTTTGCCTTGGGAGATTTTTGCCTGTTCTTTGTTCCTGCTTTTGCCTTGGGATATTTTTGCCTTTTCCTTTTTTCCAGCCTTGTACCCTGGATATTGCCTATTTTTGTTTCCTGTTTTTTCTTGTTTTCCTTCAGGAGTTCCTGTTAGAGGTTTTTTCCCCAGTGTTGGTTTTTTTTCCCTCTGGGACTCCTTCTGGAGGATACGGTCTGCTTTGGCGTAGCCTGTCAAGCGGCACCGTGGCTACTAGAAGGGGTCGCCCTTATTTGGGAACATCCAGGACCTGTAGAAGACTTGGTGTATTCGCCAATCCGAAGTCCAGAGGTGAGAAGTCCAGGGCAGTACGTGACAGATTGCAACGCCAAAAGATTCTGCGTTGCGAGAGCGCCATGGAAGATCCACAGGGAGAGGTGTCAGAAAATGCTCAAGCTATGTTACAGACTGTCCAACAACAAGCCCAAGAGTTACAACAGTTACGGACAGAGAACACTGCGCTACGACAGGTCTTGTCTTCCCGATCAATGGACATACCACCTGTATCTGGTACTATTCCTCGATATTCCGGACATCCTTTAAAGATGAAGGAATTTTTTGACGCCCTGGCGGTTTTCTTTGCCTTTCGTCCACTCCAGTTTTCTTTGGATAAGACTAAGGTGGGCTATCTGATCAGCGCCTTGTCTGGTCCAGCGCTTGCTTGGGCGACTCCTCTGGTTTCTGCAGATGACCCAGTCCTGGCTAACTATTCCGCTTTCCTGACTGTTTTCAAACAAATGTTTGAGAGACCTGGGGTAGAAGCAGCAGCTGAAGAAGCCTTATGTGACATTCAGCAAAGTAATCAGGATGTACTGCAGCATATAACCCGCTTCAAACAGCTTCCAGCTGAAACCTCCTGGGTAGAACGCACCTTCGTAACCCTTTTCCGCCGAGGCCTGCATGAAGAACTTGTACACTCTTCCCCAGCTTGTTCTTTGAAAGAATTAATGGATCAATCTATGAACATAGAGTATAGACTTCGAGAGCGCAAGATGGAAAGACGTAGAACTAGAGCTCCATACCAGCCCGGTACCTTCCGTGCTAGCAGTCGGTGAACGGAAGATAGTCCATCTGAAGTCTCTCCACATCCCCATGAAGAGCCCATGCAGATAGATCTGGTTTGTGGGCCATTGACGGAGTCAGAAAGGGAGGAACGACGACGAAGGGGACTTTGCCTATACTGTGGTAAGGCTGGCCACCTGATCCGTAGTTGTCCGGTACGTCCATCAAGGCCTGCGGGAAACGCCAGCTCCCGTCCCCTGTAAGGAGGAAGGAGACGGGAGGAGCTGAAGTACCATCAATATGTTCCTCCAAAGAAATCATGTCCACCCTGTTTATCCTCTCAGCCAAGTTACAAAGTTCACAAGATCAAGAAGAACATCTTCTGGCTCTCCTTGACTGTGGAGCCAGTGGACTCTATCTGGATGAGACCTGGGCTACGAGTAAAGGAATTCCCCGCATTCCTAAAGAAACCCCTGAGCAGGTTCACACAGTGGATGGCTCTCCGTTAACCTCAGGACCTGTGGTGGTCTCAACTCCTACTCTTTGTTTGACATTTGGGGGGCATCAAGAACACGTTGCCTTTGATCTCATAGCCTCACCAAATCACATCATGATTTTGGGAATTCCCTGGTTAGCCCGACACAACCCCTATATCAATTGGGAAACACGAACTATATCCCTAACGTCTTCATTTTGTCAACAGAATTGTTATTCTACTACTTCTTATTGGACTCCAAAAAGGTCCTGTCAGTCAACTAAGGATAACACTAACTCTATCAATATTATCCAGGGGGTTCCAGATTGTTATCAGGAATATATCAGGATTTTTCAGAAACCTAGTAATCCTATTTTGCCACCTCATCGCAGTTATGACTGTGCTATTCCTTTAATTCCTGATGAAGTCGTTCCCTTCGGTCGAATGTATTCTCTGACAGACCAAGAAAAGAAGGTGTTAAGGGAATATTTAGACAACAACTTACACAACGGTTTGATTGCTCCTTCCACGTCCCCCGCTGGGGCTCCTCTCTTCTTCGTCCCAAAGAAGACTAAGGATCTGCGTCCTTGTGTGGACTTTCGTGAACTCAACAGAATAACGATTAAGGATCGATATCCACTGCCTTTAATTAGAGATATACTGGATGCTATTCAAGGAGCCAAGATATTTACTAAATTAGACTTACGGGGTGCCTATCATCTCCTTCGGATCAAGGAAGGAGATGAATGGAAGACTGCTTTCCGTACCCCTTTTGGGCACTATGAGTATCGTGTTATGCCGTTTGGAGTGACCAATGCCCCTTCTGTTTTTCAACGATTTATGGATTCAGTGTTCTCTGATGTACTCAATCAATATGTAGTCATTTATTTGGATGATATCTTGATATATTCCCGTGATCCTGAGCAACATGTAGATCATGTCCTGCAAGTCCTGGAAAGACTCAAGAAAAACCAATTGTTTTGTAAACCTGAGAAGTGTGAGTTCCATAAATCTGAAGTAAGGTATCTCGGGTTTTGTATTAATCAACACGGAATATCCATGGATCCTGACAAGGTCAGTGCCATATTAGATTGGCCTTCTCCAACGTCCATTAAAGAAACGCAATGTTTTCTTGGGTTATCAAACTTTTATCGTTAGTTTATTCAGAACTTTGCCCATCTACAAAGTTTCATAACACAAACAATTAAGAAAGAGAACCTGAAGAAGGGTTTCATTTGGACCAAGGAGGCTGAACATGCGTTTCAAGAATTAAAGACAGCCTTTACCCAAGCACCCGTGTTGCGTCATCCTGACAATACCAAGAAATTTATCGTCGTGACTGATGCCTCAGACAGAGCTATTGGAGCAGTTCTGCTGCAGAAGCAAGACAGTGATGGATTGGAACATCCTATCTTTTATCTGTCTCATATCCTATCAGAGGCTGAACGAAATTATTCTGTACTGGAACGAGAACTACTCGCTCTCAAAGTAGCTTGTAAGGAATGGAGGCATTTCCTGATGGGTTCCAGGGAGCCTTTTGAAGCTAGGACTGATCACCGTAATTTCCAGTGTCTTCAGAGCTTTCAGTGTCGCAACAGTCGTCAGGCTCGATGGGCTTTCTTCTTTAGCCAGTACGATTTCGTGATCACGTACATACCTGGTTCCCAGAATTTAGTGGCAGATGCCTTATCCCGCAGATATCCTGACATAGCCCAGAACTCCTCTCCACATCTTATTGAGTCTAGCAGGATCATCGGAGCTACTCAATCTTTTCAAGAACGCGTTCAATCCGAGTACCAGTTTCTGTCTGCTTCAGAATGGGATAAAGTGACTCCTTTTTTGCAGAAGAAGGACAACTACTTCTATCATCAACATGCTCTCTTCCTACCTACCAAGAAAGTGCAGACAGAAGCCCTGCAAATGTGCCATGATTCTCCTATAGCCGGTCATCGAGGTATCAGGAAGACCCAGGAACTGCTTCAGCGATCTTTTTGGTAGCCTTCACTAAAGGCAGACAGTGAAACCTATGTGTCAGCCTGCCCAGTCTGTGCCCAGACTAAGACACCCCGAACTAAGGTGGCAGGTTTATTAAGACCTTTACCGGTTCCTTCCGCTCCTTGGTGTACTCTATCCACGGATTTCATATGCTCTCTACCTACTTCCTCTGGTAACCAAGTAATCATGGTAACCGTAGATTCATTCACCATTTTTCAGCCTTGAAGAAACTACCAACGGCCCCAGAAATGAGTCGCATTTTTCTACGAGATATTTTTCGCCTCCATGGTCTTCCTCTAGAGGTCATTTCGGACAGAGGGCCTCAATATGTATCACGTTTCTGGAGAGCCTTTTGTGCCTTCTTTAACATTGAGATTTCTTTATCCTCGGGTTTCCATCCACAAACGAATGGGCAAACTGAACGAGTAAATCAAGAACTTCAGCAGTATCTGAGATGTTACTGTAATGCCACACAAAGCAATTGGTCGGAATATCTTGCTCTTGCCGAGTTCTCCTATAACAACACAATACATAGTGCAACCAAGACCACACCCTTTTATTGTACTTATGGATTTCATCCGAGGACTTTCACTACTGTTTCTCGAACATCCTCTTCTGTGCCTGCAGTCACTTCTTTTTCACGACAGATCCGTTGAATCCAGGGCCTACTGCATACTACTCTCCTAGCTTCAAAACAAGCTATGAAGCGAAAGGCGGATCGTTATCGGCAAGCCGCACCTTTGTATCAAGTGGGCCACAAGGTATGGCTTTCTTCCAGATTTCTACCATCCCGGTTTTCCACCAATAAGTTCAAACCACGTTTTTATGGACCCTTTCGAATTTCGCACATCCTGAATCCTGTAGTTGTGCGTCTCCGCTTACCTCATACCTGGAGGGTTCATCCTGTTTTCCATGTGTCCCAGTTAAAACCCTTTGTTCCTGATCCTTACCATCGCCAGTGCCAACGTCCTCCTCCTCTTTCTATCAACGGACAGCCTGAGTATGAAGTCCAGGAGATCTGTGATTCCAGAATTTTTTGACGCAAACTACAGTTTTTAGTCCACTGGACAGGATACCCCCTCAGTGACTGTTCGTGGGAAGATGCTTCCTCCGTCCATGCTCCCCGTTTGGTTCGCCTGTTTTTTGACAATCATCCTGACAAACCTGGAGCCTCGGGGAGGGGACCTACTGTAACGCCGCGCTCTGACGCAGCATCTCTTTCTGTCCTGGCGAGTGGAACACGCTACCGATATTCGGAGCGCCGTTCTCTGCGTTTTTTGACTATGCTTTCTGGGAAGCATATATTTCGCTCCCGGTCGCGCTACAGTTACTTGTAGCCTTTTTTCTTCTTTTATTGTTGGTGGTGGGTTTTTGTTGGGCCTTTTGTCTGTCTCTATCCATGTTGTGTCCATCTTGTCTTCTTCGTGTTTTTGTCCCAGCATGCTCTGTTTTTCTTTTATACTACTTCCTTTTTCCTATACTGGTCTATGGGCCTTTCCCAATCCAAGATGGTGTTACTTCCCTTTCCTGTGATGTCACTTCCCTTTTCTCAGTATATAAGTCAGTCAGTCTTGTTCCTCCTTGCGTTGCAAACACTTCCTTCTGGTTGTGCTGTTCGCTCCTGTTCTTTGTTCCTGCTTTTTTGCCTTGGGAGATTTTTGCCTGTTCTTTGTTCCTGCTTTTGCCTTGGGATATTTTTGCCTGTTCTTTGTTCCTGCTTTTGCCTTGGGATATTTTTGCCTGTTCCTTTTTTCCTGCCTTGTACCCTGGATATTGCCTATTTTTGTTTCCTGTTTTTTCTTGTTTTCCTTCAGGAGTTCCTGTTAGAGGTTTTTTCCCCAGTGTTGGTTTTTTTTCCCTCTGGGACTCCTTCTGGAGGATACGGTCTGCTTTGGCGTAGCCTGTCAAGCGGCACCGTGGCTACTAGAAGGGGTCGCCCTTATTTGGGAACATCCAGGACCTGTAGAAGACTTGGTGTATTCGCCAATCCGAAGTCCAGAGGTGAGAAGTCCAGCGCAGTACATGACACTTGGTACTGGTGACCAAGTAGGTGTTGTTCAGGGTGGACCAGTTTCTCTATCACCATTGTGACACTGGCTCCTGTGTCCCTGTAGGCCTGAACCTCAACACCATTTATTAGGGGTAGCTGCTTGTACTTATCCATATTAAGGGGACAAGCAACTAAGGTGGCTAAATCAATAGCCCCCTCAGAGACTAACACAGCCTCTGTGGTCTCCCTAACAAGACCAACCCCAACTAAGTTACCAAAAGTGAGCCCAGCTACTCCCTTGGATTGGCTATTAGTAGGTTTGCTCCCACCACCACTGCTATTAGTAGGGACACTAGGTGTAGCAGTAGGGGTTGTAGTGGTAGGAGGCTTGGTGCTTTCCTTTGGACAACTGGGATCTGTTGTCCAATGGCCTTTTATTTTACATAAATAGCACCATGGATTCTTTTCTTTGTTTTGATTAGAAGAGGATTTGGGCCCACCACCCCCACCAGAGTGTTTTTGTGGGCCTGATGAAGACTCATTTTTAGATTTGTCCCCACCCTTGTCAGAAGACTTACCATCCTTCTTCTTGTTGCCATCTTTGTCACCCCCTGTATGAACTTTTCTGTTCACCCTTGTTCTGACCCATTTGTCTGCCTTCTTTCCCAATTCTTGGGGAGAGGTCAGATCAGAGTCCAACAAGTACTGGTGCAACAAATCAGACACACAATTATTAAGAATATGCTCTCTCAGGATCAAGTTATACAGGCTGTCATAATCAGTAACTTTACTGCCATGTAACCACCCCTCCAAGGCCTTCACTGAATGGTCAATGAAATCAACCCAGTCTTGTGAAGACTCCTTTTTGGTCTCTCTGAACTTTATCCTGTATTGTTCAGTGGTTAAGCCATAACCATCCAGGAGTGCATTCTTAAGAACTTTGTAATCATTGGCTTCACTTTCTTTCACAGTAAGGAGCCTATCCCTACCTTTTCCACTAAATGATAGCCATAGGATAGCAGCCCACTGCCTTTGAGGGACATCCTGTACAGCACAGGCCCTCTCAAGTGCAGCAAACCACTTGTTAATGTCATCCGCCTCCTTATAAGGGGGAACTATCTTGTGCAGATTCCTGGAATCATGCTCTTTTGCAGGATGACTATGGGGAATACTGCTGCTGCCACCATGGGTTTCTAAACCCAACTTCTGTCTCTCCTTCTCTACTTCTAAGGTCTGTCTATCCAAATCCAGCTGTTGCTTCTTGAGCTTCAGTCTGGTTTGTTCCACTCTCAATCTATTGAGCTCCCTTTCTAACAATCTGTCATCAGGGTGGGTGGGAGGGACATGCCTAGAAACAGAAGTATGATGAGAATGGACAGAAGGAGACCTGGCCCTTACAGAAGGCACCCTAACAGCTTGGTTAACAGAAACATCACTTCTACTGTGGTGAGAATGAATGCTCTTGCTATGATGTGAGACAACACTATCTGTATGGTGTGACTCTACATCAGTACCAACTATGCTAGACTGTCTAGTAATGGGCAGGCTCTGAAGTTTATTTCCTGAATCTTTTCCTAGGGGGGTCCCTGGATCAGATTGGGAACCATTAGCTACTTTTTCAACAGATGGGGCCCTTTTGGCCTTATCTTGTTCTCTATGCATGTTAAGCAATAATTCCAAGGAAGGATTCTTCCCTACACTCAAATCTCTTCTACACAGAGACTCCTTGCTCCTTTCCAGCTAAGGTGGTCATATGCAAGTTTGGACAGATCAACAGTTTGGCCTGTGCCAGACATTTTAGAAAGAGTTTAAGTGATAGAAAAAGTGAAGAAAAAGTTTTTCAGAACTTTTAGAAAGACAGAAAAAAAACTTTAAAAACTTTTAAAGAACTTTTAGAAAGTTTAGAGGTACTTTTCAGAACTTAGAAAAGAGTGAAAAGAGGAAATGCAAAACTTTTTGGTTAGGTGTACATACACTGAACTTGTTTTGTATATTTTTCTCCTATGAAAATTACAATGACAAGAGTGGTAAGTAGTCTCAAAGCACTTATCCCACCGCTGCACATCCAATGTAGGAGGCTGGACTGGCTTGTAGTGAGTACCAAGGGGTACTTACACCTTGCACCAGGCCCAGTTATCCCTTATTAGTGTATAGGTTGTCTAGCAGCATAGGCTGATAGATAATGGTAGCTTAGCAGAGCAGCTTAGGCTTGTAGGAGACTGGACTGGCTTGTAGTGAGTACCAAGGGGTACTTGCACCTTGCACCAGGCCCAGTTATCCCTTATTAGTGTATAGGGTGTCTAGCAGCATAGGCTGATAGATAATGGTAGCTTAGCAGAGCAGCTTAGGCTGAACTAGGAGACGAGTGAAGCTCCTACAGTACCACTTAGTGTCATATGCACAATATCATAAGAAAACTCAATACACAGTTATACTAAAAATAAAGGTACTTTATTTTTATGACAATATGCCAGAGTATCTCAGAGTGTACCCTCAGGGAGAGGATAGTAAATATACACAAGATATATATACACAATACCAAAATATGCAGTAATAGTATTAGAAAACAGTGCAAACAATGCATAGTTACAATAGGATGCAATGGGGACACATAGGGATAGGGGCAACACAAACCATATTGGAATGCGAACCACGAATGGACACCAAACTTATGTGACCTTGTAGAGGGTCGCTGGGACTATTAGAAAATAGTAAGGGTTAGAAAAATAGCCCACCCCAAGACCCTGAAAAGTGAGTGCAAAGTGCACTAAAGTTCCCCAAAGGACATAGAAGTCGTGATAGGGGAATTCTGCAGGAAAGACACAACCCAGCAATGCAACAACGATGGATTTCTAGTCGAGGGTACCTGTGGAACAAGGGGACCAAGTCCAAAAGTCACAAGCAAGTCAGAGATGGGCAGATGCCCAGGAAATGCCAGCTGTGGGTGCAAAGATGCTGCTACTGGACAGTAGAAGCGTAGGTTTCTGCAAGAACAACAAGGGCTAGAGACTTCCCCTTTGGAGGACGGATCCCACACGCCGTGGAGAGTCGTGAAGAAGTGTTTTCCCGCCGAATGACCGCCAACAAGCCTTGCTAGCTTCAAATCATGCGGTAAGGGTTTTTAGATGCTGATGTGGCCCAGGAGGGACCAGGGTGTCGCAAATTGCATCAGGAGACAGAGGGGACGTCGAGCAAGACAAGGAGCCCTCTCAGCAGCAGGTAGCGCCCGGAGAAGTGCCAGAAACAGGCACTACGAGGATGCGTGAAACGGTGCTCACCCGAAGTCGCACAAAGGAGTCCCACGTCGCCAGAGAACAACTTAGGAGGTCGTGCAATGCAGGTTAGAGTGCCGTGGACCCAGGCTGGACTGTGCACCAAGGATTTCTGCCGGAAGTGCACGGAGGCCGGAGTAGCTGCAAAAGTCGAGGTTCCCAGCAATGCAGTCTGGCGTGGGGAGGCAAGGACTTACCTCCACCAAACTTGGACTGAAGAGTCACTGGACTGTGGGAGTCACTTGGACAGAGTTGCTGGATTCAAGGGACCTCGCTCATCATGCTGAGAGGAGACCCAGGGGACCGGTGATGCAGTTCTTTGGTGCCTGCAGTTGCAGGGGGACAATTCCGTCAACCCACAGGAGATTTATTCGGAGCTTCTAGTGCAGAGCGGAGGCAGACTACCCCCACAGCATGCACCACCAGGAAAACAGTCGAGAAGGCGGCAGGATCAGCGTTACAGAGTTGCAGTAGTCGTCTTTGCTACTATGTTGCAGTTTTGCAGGCTTCCAGCGCGGTCAGCAGTCGCTTCCTTGGCAGAAGGTGAAGAGAGAGATGCAGAGGAACTCGGATGAGCTCTTGCATTCGTTATCTAAAGTTTCCCCAGAGACAGAGACCCTAAATAGCCAGAAAAGAGGGTTTGGCTACTGTAGGAAAGTACCATCTTGCCTGGCATGTTACCCCCATTTTTCACTGTATATATGTTGTTTTAGTTGTATGTGTCACTGGGACCCTGGTAACCCAGGGCCCCAGTGCTCATAAGTGTGACTGAATGTGTTACCTGTGTAGTGACTAACTGTCTCACTGAGGCTCTGCTAATCAGAACCTCAGTGGTTATGCTCTCTCATTTCTTTCCAAATTGTCACTAACAGGCTAGTGACCATTTTTACCAATTTACAATGGCTTACTGGAACACCCTTATAATTCCCTAGTATATGGTACTGAGGTACCCAGGGTATTGGGGTTCCAGGAGATCCCTATGGGCTGCAGCATTTCTTTTGCCACCCATAGGGAGCTCTGACAATTCTTACACAGGCCTGCCACTGCAGCCTGAGTGAAATAACGTCCACGTTATTTCACAGCCATTTTACACTGCACTTAAGTAACTTATAAGTCACCTATATGTCTAACCTTTACCTGGTAAAGGTTAGGTGCAAAGTTACTTAGTGTGAGGGCACCCTGGCACTAGCCAAGGTGCCCCCACATTGTTCAGGGCCAATTTCCCTGACTTTGTGAGTGCGGGGACACCATTACACACGTGCACTACATATAGGTCACTACCTATATTTAGCTTCACAATGGTAACTCCGAATATGGCCATGTAACATGTCTATGATCATGGAATTGCCCCCTCTATGCCATCCTGGCATAGTTGGCACAATCCCATGATCCCAGTGGTCTGTAGCACAGACCCTGGTACTGCCAAACTGCCCTTCCTGGGGTTTCACTGCAGCTGCTGCTGCTGCCAACCCCTCAGACAGGCATCTGCCCTCCTGGGGTCCAGCCAGGCCTGGCCCAGGATGGCAGAACAAAGAACTTCCTCTGAGAGAGGGTGTGACACCCTCTCCCTTTGGAAAATGGTGTGAAGGCAGGGGAGGAGTAGCCTCCCCCAGCCTCTGGAAATGCTTTCTTGGGCACAGATGTGCCCAATTCTGCATAAGCCAGTCTACACCGGTTCAGGAGACCCCTTAGCCCTGCTCTGGCACGAAACTGGACAAAGGAAAGGGGAGTGACCACTCCCCTGACCTGCACCTCCCCTGGGAGGTGTCCAGAGCTCCTCCAGTGTGCTCCAGACCTCTGCCATCTTGGAAACAGAGGTGCTGCTGGCACACTGGTCTGCTCTGAGTGGCCAGTGCCACCAGGTGACGTCAGAGACTCCTTGTGATAGGCTCCTTCAGGTGTTGCTAGCCTATCCTCTCTCCTAGGTAGCCAAACCCTCTTTTCTGGCTATTTAGGGTCTCTGTCTCTGGGGAAACTTTAGATAACGAATGCAAGAGCTCATCCGAGTTCCTCTACATCTCTCTCTTCACCTTCTGCCAAGGAATCGACTGCTGACCGCGCTGGAAGCCTGCAACACTGCAACAAAGTAGCAAAGACGACTACTGCAACTCTGTAACGCTGATCCTGCCGCCTTCTCGACTGTTTTCCTGGTGGTGCATGCTGTGGGGGTAGTCTGCCTCCTCTCTGCACTAGAAGCTACGAAGAAATCTCCCGTGGGTCGACGGAATCATCCCCCTGCAACCGCAGGCACCAAAAAGCTGCATTACCGGTCCCTTGGGTCTCCTCTCAGCACGACGAGCGAGGTCCCTCGAATCCAGCAACTCTGTCCAAGTGGCCAACCACAGTCCAGTGACTCTTCAGTCCAAGTTTGGTGGAGCTAAGTCCTTGCCTCACCTCGCTAGACTGCATTGCTGGGAACCGCGACTTTTGCAGCTACTCCGGCCTCCGTGCACTTCCGGCGGAAATCCTTTGTGCACAGTCCAGCCTGGGTCCACGGCACTCTAACCTGCATTGCACGACCTCCTAAGTTGTTCTCCGGCGACGTGGGACTCCTTTGTGCGACTTCGGGTGAGCACCGTTTCACGCATCCTTGTAGTGCCTGTTTCTGGCACTTCTCCGGGTGCTACCTGCTGCTAAGAGGGCTCATGGTCTTGCTCGACGTCCCCTCTACCTCCTGGTCCAATTTGCGACCTCCTGGTCCCTCCTGGGCCACAGCAGCATCCAAAAACTCTAAGCGCACGATTTGCAGCTAGCAAGGCTTGTTGGCATTCTTTCGGCAGGAAAACACTTCTGCCCGACTCTACAAGGCGAGAGGGATCCGTCCTCCAAAGGGGAAGTCCCTAGCCCTTTGCGTTCTTGCAGAAACCGCAGCTTCTTCTGTCCAGTAGAAACTTCTTTGCACCCGCAGCTGGCATTTCCTGGGCATCTGCCCATCTCCGACTTGCTTGTGACTTTTGGACTTGGTCCCCTTGTTCCACAGGTACCCCAGATTGGAAATCCAGCGTTGTTGCTTTGTTGGTTTGTGTCTTTCCTGCATTATTCCTCTAACACAACTTCTTTGTCCTTAGGGGAACTTTAGTGCACTTTGCACTCACTTTTCAGGGTCTTGGGGAGGGTTATTTTTCTAACTCTCACTATTTTCTAATAGTCCCAGCGACCCTCTACAAGGTCACATAGGTTTGGGGTCCATTCGTGGTTCGCATTCCACTTTTGGAGTATATGGTTTGTTTTGCCCCTATCCCTATGTTTCCCCATTGCATCCTATTGTAACTATACATTGTTTGCACTGTTTTCTAAGACTATACTGCATATTTTTGCTATTGTGTATATATATCTTGTGTATATTTCCTATCCTCTCACTGAGGGTACACTCTAAGATACTTTGGCATATTGTCATAAAAATAAAGTACCTTTATTTTTAGTATAACTGTGTATTGTGTTTTCTTATGATTTGTGCATATGACACTAAGTGGTACTGTAGTAGCTTCACACGTCTCCTAGTTCAGCCTAAGCTGCTCTGCTAAGCTACCATTATCTATCAGCCTAAGCTGCTAGACACCCTATACACTAATAAGGGATAACTGGGCCTGGTGCAAGGTGCAAGTACCCCTTGGTACTCACTACAAGCCAGTCCAGCCTCCTACATTGGTTGTGCAGTGGTGGGATAAGTGCTTTGAGACTGCTTACCACTCTTGTCATTGTACTTTTCATAAGAGAAAAATATACAAAACAAGGTCAGTGTATATACACATAGCCAAAAAGTTTTGCATTTCCTCTTTTCACTCTTTTCTAAGTGCTGAAAACTACTTCTAAACTTTCTAAAAAGTTCTAAAAAGTGTAAAAAGTTTTTTTTCTCTGTCTTTCTAAAAGCTCTGACAAACTTTTTCTCTTTTTCTATCACTTTAACTCTCTCTAAAAATGTCTGGCACAGACCAAAATGTTGATCTGTCCAAACTTGCATATGATCACCTTAGCTGGAAAGGAGCAAGGAGTCTCTGTATAGAGAGAGGTTTGAGTATAGGGAAGAATCCTTCCTTGGAACTGTTACTTAATATGCTTAGAGAACAGGATAAGGCTAAAAGTGCCCCATCTGTTGAAAAAGTAGCTAATGGTTCTCAATCTGATCCAGGGACTCCCCCAGGTAAAGGTTCAGGAAAGAAACTTCTTAGCCTTCCCATTACAAGACAGTCTAGCATAGTTGGTAATGATGAAGAGCCACACCATACAAATAGTGTTGTCTCTCATCATAGCAAAAGCATTTATTCACACCACAGTGGAACTGATGTTTCTGTTAGCCAAGCTGTTAGGGTGCCCTCTGTAAGGGACAGGTCTCCTTCTGTTCATTCCCATCATACCTCTGTATCTAGAAATGTCCCTCCCACCAACCCTGATGACAGATTGTTAGAAAGGGAACTCAATAAGTTGAGGGTGGAACAAACCAGACTGAAGCTTAAAAAGCAACAGCTGGATTTGGATAGACAGTCTTTAGAATTAGAGAAGGAAAGACAGAAGTTGGGTTTAGAAACCCATGGTGGCAGCAGCAGTATTCCCCATAGTCATCCTGCAAAAGAGCATGATTCCAGGAATCTGCACAAGATAGTTCCCCCTTATAAGGAGGGGGATGACATTAACAAGTGGTTTGCTGCACTTGAGAGGGCCTGTGTTGTACAGGATGTCCCTCAAAGGCAGTGGGCTGCTATCCTATGGCTATCATTTAGTGGAAAAGGTAGGGATAGGCTCCTTACTGTGAAAGAAAGTGATGCCAATAATTTTACAGTACTTAAGAATGCACTCCTGGATGGTTATGGCTTAACCACTGAACAATACAGGATAAAGTTCAGAGAGACCAAAAAGGAGTCTTCACAAGACTGGGTTGATTTCATTGACCATTCAGTGAAGGCCTTGGAGGGGTGGTTACATGGCAGTAAAGTTACTGATTATGACAGCCTGTATAACTTGATCCTGAGAGAGCATATTCTTAATAATTGTGTGTCTGATTTGTTGCACCAGTACTTGGTGGACTCTGATCTGACCTCTCCCCAAGAATTGGGAAAGAAGGCAGACAAATGGGTCAGAACAAGGGTGAACAGAAAAGTTCATACAGGGGGTGACAAAGATGGCAACAAAAAGAAGGATGGTAAGTCTTCTGACAAGGGTGGGGACAAATCTAAAAATGAGTCTTCATCAGGCTCACAAAAACACTCTGGTGGGGGTGGTGGGTCCAAATCCTCCTTTAATCAAAACAAGGAAAAGAAACCATGGTGCTATTTATGTAAAGTAAAAGGCCATTGGACAACAGATCCCAGTTGTCCAAAGAAAAGCACCAAGCCTCCTACCACTACAACCCCTACTGCTACCCCTAGTGTCCCTACTAATAGCAATGGTGGTGGGAGCAAACCTACTAATAGCCAATCCAAGGGAGTAGCTGGGCTCACTATTGGTAACTTAGTTGGGGTTGGCCTTGTTAGGGAGGCCACAGAGGCTGTGTTAGTCTCTGAGGGGCTATTGATTTAGCCACCTTAGTTGCTTGTCCCCTTAATATGGATAAGTACAAGCAGCTACCCCTAATAAATGGTGTTGAGGTTCAGGCCTACAGGGACACTGGAGCCAGTGTGACTATGGTCATAGAGAAACTGGTCCACCCTGAACAACACCTACTTGGTCACCAGTACCAAGTAACCGATGCTCACAACAACACACTTAGCCACTCCATGGCTGTTGTTAATCTCAACTGGGGGGGGGGTTACTGGTCCAAAGAAAGTTCTGGTAGCCACAGATTTACCTGTAGACTGTCTACTAGGAAATGATTTGGAGACATCAGCTTGGTCAGATGTGGAGTTGGAGGCCCATGCAGCAATGCTGGGCATCCCAGGGCATATTTTTGCTTTGACAAGGGCTCAGGCCAAAAAGCAAAAAGGACAGGGAAGCTTGGATCCTGGAACAATGGACCAAGTGCTCCCTAAAGCTAGGGCTAGTAGAAGCAAACCACTTCCTACTATCCCTCCCTCTACAGTAGATTCAACTTCTGAGGAAGAAGAATTCCCTCCCTGTGCAGAACCTACACCAGAGGAGCTGGAAGCAGACACTGCTGAGCTTTTGGGTGAAGGGGGGCCTGCCAGGGAGGAGCTGAGTGTGGCACAGCAAACCTGTCCCACATTAGAGGGTCTCAGACAGCAAGCTGTCAAACAGGCTAATGGGGATGTCAGTGACACTCACAGAGTTTACTGGGAGGACAACCTCTTGTACACTGAGCACAGGGACCCTAAACCTGGAGCTGCCAGGAGATTAGTGATTCCTCAGGAGTACAGAAAGTTCCTCCTAACTCTTGCCCACGACATTCCCCTAGCTGGGCACCTGGGTCAAATGAAAACTTGGGACAGACTTGTTCCCTTGTTTCATTGGCCTAGGATGTCTGAGGACACAAAAGATTTTTGTAAGTCCTGTGAAACCTGTCAAGCCAGTGGCAAGACAGGTGGCACCCCAAAGGCACCCCTTATTCCACTGCCTGTGGTTGGGGTTCCCTTTGAAAGGGTAGGGGTTGACATAGTAGGCCCCCTTGACCCTCCTACTGCTTCAGGCAATAGGTTTATCTTGGTGGTAGTGGACCATGCCACAAGATACCCTGAGGCAATTCCTTTAAGGACCACTACAGCACCTGCAGTGGCAAAGGCCCTCCTGGGAATATTTTCTAGGGTGGGCTTCCCAAAGGAAGTAGTATCAGACAAGGGAAGCAATTTCATGTCTGCATACTTAAAGGCCATGTGGAAGGAGTGTGGTGTAACTTACAAGTTCACAACACCCTATCATCCACAAACAAATGGACTGGTGGAGAGATTTAATAAAACTCTCAAAGGCATGATTATGGGTCTCCCTGAAAAACTCCGCAGGAGATGGGATATCCTTTTACCATCCCTCCTTTTTGCCTACAGGGAGGTACCCCAGAAAGGAGTGGGCTTCAGCCCCTTTGAACTTCTTTTTGGACACCCTGTTAGGGGTCCACTCACACTTGTAAAGGAGGGTTGGGAACAACCTTTAAAAGCTCCTAAGCAGGATATTGTGGATTATGTACTTGGCCTCAGATCAAGGATGGCTGAGTACATGAAAAAGGCCAGCAAAAACCTTCAGGCAAACCAAGAGCTCCAGAAGCAATGGCATGATCAGAAGGCTGTTTTGGTTCAGTACCAACCAGGGCAGAAAGTGTGGGTCTTGGAGCCTGTGGCCCCAAGAGCACTCCAAGATAAATGGAGTGGACCCCACACAATTGTTGAAAAGAAGGGAGAAGTCACCTATTTAGTTGACTTAGGCACTGCCAGGAGTCCCCTTAGGGTGCTCCATGTCAACCGCCTGAAACCCTACTATGACAGGGCTGATCTCACCCTGCTCATGGCAACTGATGAGGGACAGGAAGAAGACAGTGATCCTCTACCTGATCTCTTCTCTTCCACAGAACAAGATGCTCTTGTGGAAGGTGTAGTTTTGGCTGATTGTCTTACTGCTGAGCAGAAAGACCATTGCATAAATCTCCTAGATCAATTCTCTGAACTCTTCTCTACTGTGCCAGGTACCACTTCTTGGTGTGAGCACACTATAGATACTGGAGACAGTTTACCTGTCAAAAGTAAGATCTATAGGCAGCCTGACCATGTCAGGGACTGCATAAAGCAAGAGGTGCAGAAAATGTTAGAACTAGGAGTGGTTGAGCACTCTGAAAGTCCATGGGCTTTTCCTGTGGTACTTGTACCAAAACACCATTCCAAAGATGGAAAGAAGGAAATGCGGTTTTGTGTAGACTATAGAGGCCTCAACTTGGTAACCAAAACTGATGCTCACCCTATACCCAGGGCAGAAGAGCTCATAGATACACTGGCATCTGCCAAGTATCTAAGCACTTTTGATTTGAATGCAGGGTATTGGCAGATCAAATTGTCAGAAGATGCTAAACCTAAAACTGCATTTTCAACAATTGGAGGACATTACCAGTTTACTGTAATGCCTTTTGGTTTGAAAAATGCACCTGCCACTTTTCAAAGGTTGGTGAACACAGTCCTGCAAGGGCTGGAAGCTTTCAGTGCAGCATATTTGGACGATATAGCTGTCTTTAGCTCCAGCTTGGATGATCACCTGGTCCACCTATGGAAAGTTTTGGAGGCCCTGCAAAAGGCAGGCCTCACTATCAAGGCTTCAAAGTGCCAGATAGGGCAGGGTAAGGTGGTTTATCTGGGACACCTTGTTGGTGGGGAACAGATTGCACCACTTCATGGGAAAATCCAAACAATTATTGATTGGGTTCCCCCTACCACTCAGACTCAGGTGAGAGCCTTCCTAGGCCTCACTGGGAATTACAGGAGGTTCATTAAGAACTATGGCTCCATTGCAGCCCCTCTTAATGACCTCACATCCAAAAAAATGCCTAAAAAGGTATTATGGACAGCAAACTGTCAGAAAGCTTTTCAGGAGCTGAAGCAGGCCATGTGCTCTGCACCTGTCCTGAAAAGCCCTTGTTACTCTAAAAAATTATATGTCCAAACTGATGCATCTGAATTAGGAGTAGGGGCAGTCCTATCACAACTTAATTCTGAGGGCCAGGATCAACCTGTTGCTTTTATTAGTAGGAGGTTGACCCCTAGAGAAAAGCGTTGGTCTGCCATAGAGAGGGAGGCCTTTGCTGTGGTCTGGGCTCTGAAGAAGTTGAGGCCATACCTGTTTGGCACTCACTTCATTGTTCAGACAGACCACAAACCTCTACTTTGGCTAAAACAAATGAAAGGTGAAAATCCTAAATTGTTGAGGTGGTCCATATCCCTACAGGGAATGGACTATACAGTGGAACATAGACCTGGGAGTAGCCACTCCAATGCAGATGGACTCTCCAGATATTTCCACTTAGACAATGAAGACTCATCAGGTCATGGCTAGTCTTATTGTCCTTCGTTTGGGGGGGGGGGTTGTGTAGGAAAGTACCATCTTGCCTGGCATGTTACCCCCATTTTTCACTGTATATATGTTGTTTTAGTTGTATGTGTCACTGAGACCCTGGTAACCCAGGGCCCCAGTGCTCATAAGTGTGCCTGAATGTGTTACCTGTGTAGTGACTAACTGTCTCACTGAGGCTCTGCTAATCAGAACCTCAGTGGTTATGCTCTCTCATTTCTTTCCAAATTGTCACTAACAGGCTAGTGACCATTTTTACCAATTTACATTGGCTTACTGGAACACCCTTATAATTCCCTAGTATATGGTACTGAGGTACCCAGGGTATTGGGGTTCCAGGAGATCCCTATGGGCTGCAGCATTTCTTTTGCCACCCATAGGGAGCTCTGACAATTCTTACACAGGCCTGCCACTGGAGCCTGAGTGAAATAACGTCCACGTTATTTCACAGCCATTTTACACTGCACTTAAGTAACTTATAAGTCACCTATATGTCTAACCTTTACCTGGTAAAGGTTAGGTGCAAAGTTACTTAGTGTGAGGGCACCCTGGCACTAGCCAAGGTGCCCCCACATTGTTCAGTGCCAATTTCCCTGACTTTGTGAGTGCGGGGACACCATTACACGCGTGCACTACATATAGGTCACTACCTATATGTAGCTTCACAATGGTAACTCCGAATATGGCCATGTAACATGTCTATGATCATGGAATTGCCCCCTCTATGCCATCCTGGCATAGTTGGCACAATCCCATGATCCCAGTGGTCTGTAGCACAGACCCTGGTACTGCCAAACTGCCCTTCCTGGGGTTTCACTGCAGCTGCTGCTGCAGCCAACGCCTCAGACAGGCATCTGCCCTCCTGGGGTCCAGCCAGGCCTGGCCGAGGATGGCAGAACAAAGAACTTCCTCTGAGAGAGGGTGTTACACCCTCTCCCTTTGGAAAATGGTGTGAAGGCAGGGGAGGAGTAGCCTCCCCCAGCCTCTGCAAATGCTTTCTTGGGCACAGATGTGCCCAATTCTGCATAAGCCAGTCTACACCGGTTCAGGGGACCCCTTAGCCCTGCTCTAGTGCGAAACTGGACAAAGGAAAGGGGAGTGACCACTCCCCTGACCTGCACCTCCCCTAGGAGGTGTCCAGAGCTCCTCCAGTGTGCTCCAGACCTCTGCCATCTTGGAAATAGAGGTGCTGCTGGCACACTGGACTGCTCTGAGTGGCCAGTGCCACCAGGTGACGTCAGAGACTCCTTGTGATAGGCTCCTTCAGGTGTTGCTAGCCTATCCTCTCTCCTAGGTAGCCAAACCCTCTTTTCTGGCTATTTAGGGTCTCTGTCTCTGGGGAAACTTTAGATAACGAATGCAAGAGCTCATCTGAGTTCCTCTGCATCTCTCTCTTCACCTTCTGCCAAGGAATCGACTGCTGACCGCGCTGGATGCCTGCAACACTGCAACAAAGTAGCAAAGACGAGTACTGCAACTCTGTAACACTGATCCTGCCGCCTTCTCGACTGTTTTCCTGGTGGTGCATGCTGTGGGGGTAGTCTGCCTCCTCTCTGCACTAGAAGCTCCGAAGAAATCTCCCGTGGGTCGACGGAATCTTCCCCCTGCAACCGCAGGCACCAAAAAGCTGCATTACCGGTCCCTTGGGTCTCCTCTCAGCACGACGAGCGAAGTCACTCGAATCCAGCAACTCTGTCCAAGTGGCCCCCACAGTCCAGTGACTCTTCAGTCCAAGTTTGGTGGAGGTAAGTCCTTCCCTCACCTCGCTAGACTGCATTGCTGGAAACTGCGACTTTTGCAGCTACTCCGGCCTCCGTGCACTTCCCGTGGAAATCCTTTGTGCACAGTCCAGCCTGGGTCCACGGCACTCTAACCTGCATTGCACGACCTCCTAAGTTGTTCTCCGGCGACGTGGGACTTCTTTGTGCGACTTTGGGTGAGCACCGTTTCACGCATCCTCGTAGTGCCTGTTTCTGGCACTTCTCCGGGTGCTACCTGCTGCTAAGAGGTCTCTTTGTCTTGCAAGACGTCCCCTCTACTTCCTGGTCCAATTTGCGACCTCCTGGTCCCTCCTGGGCCACAGCAGCATCCAAAAACGCTAACCCCACGATTTGCAGCTAGCAAGGCTTGTTGGCGTTCTTTCGGCGGGAAAACACTTCTGCACGACTCTACAAGGCGAGAGGGATCCGTCCTCCAAAGGGGAAGTCTCTAGCCTTTTGCGTTCCTGCAGAAACCGCAGCTTCTTCTGTCCAGTAGAAGCTTCTTTGCACCCGCAGCTGACATTTCCTGGGCATCTGCCCATCTCCGACTTGCTTGTGACTTTTGGACTTGGTCCCCTTGTTCCACAGGTACCCCAGATTGGAAATCCAGCGTTGTTGCTTTGTTGGTTTGTGTCTTTCCTGCATTATTCCTCTAACACGACTTCTTTGTCCTTAGGGGAACTTTAGTGCACTTTACACTCACTTCTCAGGGTCTTGGGGAGGGTTATTTTTCTAACTCTCACTATTTTCTAATAGTCCCAGCGACCCTCTACAAGGTCACATAGGTTTGGGGTCCATTCGTGGTTCGCATTCCACTTTTGGAGTATATGGTTTGTGTTGCCCCTATCCCTACGTTTCCCCATTGCATCCTATTGTAACTATACATTGTTTGCACTGTTTTCTAAGACTTTACTGCATATTTTTGCTATTGTGTATATATATCTTGTGTATATTTCCTATCCTCTCACTGAGGGTACACTCTAAGATACTTTGGCATATTGTCATAAAAATAAAGTACCTTTATTTTTAGTATAACTGTGTATTGTGTTTTCTTATGATATTGTGCATATGACACTAAGTGGTACTGTAGTAGCTTCACCCGTCTCCTAGTTCAGCCTAAGCTGCTCTGCTAAGCTACCATTATCTATCAGCCTAAGCTGCTAGACACCCTATACACTAATAAGGGATAACTGGGCCTGGTGCAAGGTGCAAGTACCCCTTGGTACTCACTACAAGCCAGTCCAGCCTCCTACAATGTGTCACTGGGACCCTGGTAACCCAGGGCCCCAGTGCTCATAAGTGTGCCTGAATGTGTTACCTGTGTAGTGACTAACTGTCTCACTGAGGCTCTGCTAAACAGAACCTCAGTGGTTATGCTCTCTCATTTCTTTCAAATTGTCACTAACAGGCTAGTGACCAATTTTACCAATTTACATTGGCTTACAGGAACACCCTTATAATTACCTAGTGTATGGTACTGAGGTACCCAGGGTATTGGGGTTCCAGGAGATCCCTATGGCCTGCAGCATTTCTTTTGCCACCCATAGGGAGCTCTGACAATTCTTACACAGGCCTGCCACTGCAGCCTGAGTGAAATAACGTCCACGTTATTTCACAGCCACTTTACACTGCACTTAAGTAACTTACTGTATAAGTCACCTATATGTCTAACCTTTACCTGGTAAAGGTTAGGTGCAAAGTTACTTAGTGTGAGGGCACCCTGGCACTAGCCAAGGTGCCCCCACATTGTTCAGGGCCAATTCCCCGGACTTTGTGAGTGCGGGGACACCATTACACGCGTGCACTACATATAGGTCACTACCTATGTGTAGCTTCACAATGGTAACTCCGAATATGGTCATGTAACATGTCTATGATCATGGAATTGCCCCCTCTATACCATCCTGGCATAGTTGGCACAATCCCATGATCCCAGTGGTCTGTAGAACAGACCCTGATACTGCCAAACTGCCTTTCCTGGGGTTTCACTGCAGCTGCTGCTGCTGCCAACCCCTCAGGCAGGCATCTGCCCTCCTGGGGTCCAGCCAGGCCTGGCCCAGGATGGCAGAACAAAGAACTTCCTCTGAGAGAGGGTGTTACACCCTCTCCCTTTGGAAAATGGTGTGAAGGCAGGGGAGGAGTAGCCTCCCCCAGCCTCTGGAAATGCTTTCTTGGGCACAGATGTGCCCAATTCTGCATAAGCCAGTCTACACCGGTTCAGGGGACCCCTTAGCCCTGCTCTGGCGCGAAACTGGACAAAGGAAAGGGGAGTGACCACTCCCCTGACCTGTACCTCCCCTGGGAGGTGCCCAGAGCTCCTCCAGTGTGCTCCAGACCTCTGCCATCGTGGAAACAGAGGTGCTGTTGGCACACTGGACTGCTCTGAGTGGCCAGTGCCACCAGGTGACGTCAGAGACTCCTTCTGATAGGCTCCTTCAGGTGTTGCTAGCCTATCCTCTCTCCTAGGTAGCCAACCCCTCTTTTCTGGCTATTTAGGGTCTCTGTCTCTGGGGAAACTTTAGATAACGAATGCAAGAGCTCATCCAAGTTCCTCTGCATCTCTCTCTTCACCTTCTGCCAAGGAATCGACTGCTGACCGCGCTGGAAGCCTGCAAAACTGCAACATAGTAGCAAAGACGACTACTGCAACTCTGTAACGCTGATCCTGCCGCCTTCTCGACTGTTTTCCTGGTGGTGCATGCTGTGGGGGTAGTCTGCCTCCTCTCTGCACTAGAAGCTCCAAAGAAATCTACCGTGGGTCGACGGAATCTTCCCCCTGCAACCGCAGGCACAAAAAAGCTGCATTACGGGTCCCTTGGGTCTCCTCTCAGCACGACGAGCGAGGTCCCTCGAATCCAGCAACTCTGTCCAAGTGACTCCCACAGTCCAGTGACTCTTCAGTCCAAGTTTGGTGGAGGTAAGTCCTTGCCTCACCTCGCTAGACTGCATTGCTGGGATCCGCGACTTTTGCAGCTACTCCGGCCCCTGTGCACTTCCGGCGGAAATCCTTTGTGCACAGCCAAGCCTGGGTCCACGGCACTCTAACCTGCATTGCACGACTTTCTAAGTTGGTCTCCGGCGACGTGGGTCTCCTTTGTGTAACTTCGGGTGAGCACCGTTTCACGCATCCTTGTAGTGCCTGTTTCTGGCACTTCTCCGGGTGCTACCTGCTGCTGAGAGGCTCCTTGTCTTGCTCGACGTCCCCTCTACCTCCTGGTGCAATTTGCGACATCCTGGTCCTTCCTGGGCCACAGCAGCATCCAAAAACGCTAACCGCACGATTTGCAGCTAGCAAGGCTTGTTGGCATTCTTTTGGCAGGAAAACACTTCTACACAACTCTCCACGGCGAGAGGGATCCGTCCACCAAAGAGGAGGTCTCTAGCCCTTTTCGTTACTGCAGAAACCTCAGCTTCTTCTGTCCAGTAGAAGCTTCTTTGCATCCACAGCTGGCATTTCCTGGGCATATGCCCATCTCCGACTTGCTTGTGACTTTTGGACTTGGTCCCCTTGTTCCACAGGTACGCTAGATTGGAAATCCATCGTTGTTGCATTGTTGGTTTGTGTCTTTCCTGCATTATTCCTCTAACACGACTTCTTTGTCCTTAGAGGAACTTTAGTGCACTTTGCACTCACTTTTCAGGGTCTTGGGGAGGGTTATTTTTCCTAACTCTCACTATTTTCTAATAGTCCCAGCGACCCTCTACAAGGTCAAATAGGTTTGGGGTCCATTCGTGGTTCGCATTCCACTTTTGGAGTATATGGTTTGTGTTGCCCCTATCCCTATGTGTCCCCATTGCATCCTATTGTAACTATACATTGTTTGCACTGTTTTCTAAGACGATACTGCATATTTTTGCTATTGTGAATATATATCTTGTGTATATTTCCTATCCTCTCACTGAGGGTACACTCTAAGATACTTTGGCATATTGTCATAAAAATAAAGCACCTTTATTTTTAGTATAACTGTGTATTGTGTTTTCTTATGATATTGTGCATATGACACTAGTGGTACTGTAGTAGCTTCACACGTCTCCTAGTTGAGCCTAAGCTGCTCTGCTAAGCTACCATTATCTATCAGCCTAAGCTGCTAGACACCCTATACACTAATAAGGGATAACTGGGCCTGGTGCAAGGTGCAAGTACCCCTTGGTACTCACTACAAGCCAGTCCAGCCTCCTACATTGGTTGTGCAGCGGTGGGATAAGTGATTTGAGACTACTTACCACTCTTGTCGCTGCACTTTTCATAAGAGAAAAATATACAAAACAAGTTCAGTGTATATACACATAGCCAAAAAGTTTAGCATTTCCTCTTTTCACTCTATTCTAAGTGCTGAAAAGTACTTCTAACTTTCTAAAAAGTTTTAAAAGTTTTTTTTTCTCTGTCTTTCTAAAAGCTCTGACAAACTTTTTATCTTTTACTATCACTTTAACTCTCTCTAAAAATGTCTGGCACAGGCCAAAATGTTGATCTGTCCAAACTTGCATATGATCACCTTAGCTGGAAAGGAGCAAGGAGTCTCTGCATAGAGAGAGGTTTGAGTGTAGGGAAGAATCCTTCCTTGGAACTGTTACTTAACATGCTTAGAGAACAGGATAAGGCTAGAAGTGCCCCATCTGTTGAAAAAGTAGCTAATGGTTCCCAATCAGATCCAGGGACTCCCCCAGGAAAAGATTCAGGAAAGAAACTTCCTAGCCTGCCCATTACTAGACAGTCTAGCATAGTTGGTAATGATGAAGAGCCACACCATACTAATAGTGTTGTCTCACATCATAGCAAAAGCATTTATTCTCACCACAGTGGTACTGATGTTTCTGTTAGCCAAGCTGTTAGGGGGCCCTCTGTAAGGGACAGGTCTCCTTCTGTCCATTCTCACCATACTTCTGTTTCAAGGCATGTCCCTCCCACCCACCCTGATGACAGATTGTTAGAAAGGGAGCTCAATAGATTGAGAGTGGAACAAACCAGACTGAAGCTCAAGAAGCAACAGCTGGATTTGGATAGACAGACTTTAGAAGTAGAGAAGGAGAGACAGAAACTGGGTTTAGAAACCCATGGTGGCAGCAGCAGTATTCCCCATAGTCATCCTGCAAAAGAGCATGATTCCAGGAATCTGCACAAGATAGTTCCCCCTTATAAGGAGGGGGATGACATTAACAAGTGGTTTGCTGCACTTGAGAGGGCCTGTGTTGTACAGGATGTCCATCAAAGGCAGTGGGCTGCTATCCTATGGCTATCATTTAGTGGAAAAGATAGGGATAGGCTCCTTACTGTGAAAGAAAGTGATGCCAATAATTTTACAGTTCTTAAGAATGCACTCCTGGATGGTTATGGCTTAACCACTGAACAGTACAGGATAAAGTTCAGAGGGACCAAAAAGGAGTCTTCACAAGACTGGGTTGATTTCATTGACCATTCAGTGAAGGCCTTGGAGGGGTGGTTACATGGCAGTAAAGTTACTGATTATGACAGCCTGTATAACTTGATCCTGAGAGAGCATATCCTTAATAATTGTGTGTCTGATTTGTTGCACCAGTACTTGGTGGACTCTGATCTGACCTCTCCCCAAGAATTGGGAAAGAAGGCAGACAAATGGGTCAGAACAAGGGTGAACAGAAAAGTTCATACAGGGGGTGACAAAGATGGCAACAAAAAGAAGGATGGTAAGTCTTCTGACAAGGGTGGGGACAAATCTAAAAATGAGTCTTCATCAGGCCCACAAAAACACTCTGGTGGGGGTGGTGGGTCCAAATCCTCCTTTAATCAAAACAAAGAAAAGAAACCATGGTGCTATTTATGTAAAGTAAAAGGCCATTGGACAACAGATCCCAGTTGTCCAAAGAAAAGCACCAAGCTTCCTACCACTACAACCCCTACTGCTACCCCTAGTGTCCCTACTAATAGCAGTGGTGGTGGGAGCAAACCTACTAATAGCCAATCCAAGGGAGTAGCTGGGCTCACTATTGGTAACTTAGTTGGGGTTGGCCTTGTTAGGGAGGCCACAGAGGCTGTGTTAGTCTCTGAGGGGGCTATTGATTTAGCCACCTTAGTTGCTTGTCCCCTTAATATGGATAAGTACAAGCAGCTACCCCTAATAAATGGTGTTGAGGTTCAGGCCTACAGGGACACTGGAGCCAGTGTGACTATGGTCATAGAGAAACTGTTCCACCCTGAACAACACCTACTTGGTCACCAGTACCAAGTAACCGATGCTCACAACAACACACTTAGCCACCCCATGGCTGTTGTTAATCTCAACTGGGGGGGGGTTACTGGTCCAAAGAAAGTTGTGGTAGCCACAGATTTACCTGTAGACTGTCTACTAGGAAATGATTTGGAGACATCAGCTTGGTCAGATGTGGAGTTGGAGGCCCATGCAGCAATGCTGCGCATCCCAGGGCATATTTTTGCTTTAACCAGGGCTCAGGCCAAAAAGCAAAAAGGACAGGGAAGCTTGGATCCTGGAACAATGGACCAAGTGCTCCCTAAAGCTAGGGCTAGTAGAAGCAAACCACTTCCTACTATCCCTCCCTCTACAGTGGATTCTACTTCTGAGGAAGACGAATTTCCACCCTGTGCAGAACCTACACCAGAGGAGCTGGAAGGAGACACTGCTGAGCTTTTGGGTGAAGGGGGGCCTGCCAGGGAGGAGCTGAGTGTGGCACAGCAAACCTGTCCCACATTACAGGGTCTAAGACAGCAAGCTGTCAAACAGGCTAATGGGGATGTCAGTGACTCTCACAGAGTTTACTGGGAGGACAACCTCTTGTACACTGAGGCAAGGGATCCTAAACCTGGAACTGCCAGGAGATTAGTGATTCCTCAGGAGTACAGAAAGTCCCTCCTAACTCTTGCCCACGACATTCCCCTAGCTGGGCATCTGAGACAAATGAAAACTTGGGACAGACTTGTTCCCTTGTTTCATTGGCCTAGAATGTCTGAGGACACAAAAGATTTTTGTAAGTCCTGTGAAACCTGTCAAGCCAGTGGTAAGACAGGTGGCACCCCAAAGGCACCCCTTATCCCATTGCCTGTGATTGGGGTTCCCTTTGAAAGGGTAGGGGTTGACATAGTTGCCCCCCTTGACCCTCCTACTGCGTCAGGCAATATGTTTATCTTGGTGGTAGTGGACCATGCCACAAGATATCCTGAAGCAATTCCTTTAAGGACCACTACAGCACCTGCAGTGGCAAAGGCCCTCCTGGGAATATTTTCTAGGGTGGGCTTCCCAAAGGAAGTAGTATCAGACAGGGGAAGCAATTTCATGTCTGCATACTTAAAGGCCATGTGGAAGGAGTGTGGTGTAACTTACAAGTTCACTACACCCTATCATCCACAAACAAATGGACTGGTGGAGAGATTTAATAAAACTCTCAAAGGCATGATTATCGGTCTCCCTGAAAAACTCCGCAGGAGATGGGATATCCTGTTACCATGCCTCCTTTTTGCCTACAGGGAGGTACCCCAGAAAGGAGTGGGCTTCAGCCCCTTTGAACTCCTCTTTGGTCACCCTGTTAGGGGTCCACTAACACTTGTCAAGGAGGGTTGGGAACAACCTTTAAAAGCTCCAAAGCAAGATATTGTGGATTATGTACTTGGCCTCAGATCAAGGATGGCTGAGTATATGAAAAAGGCCAGTAAAAACCTTCAGGCCAGCCAAGAGCTCCAGAAGCAATGGCATGATCAGAAGGCTGTTTTGGTTCAGTACAAACCAGGGCAGAAAGTGTGGGTCTTGGAGTGTGAGAAGGTAGCCTCTTTCTAGCCTTGTTACCCCCACTTTTGGCCTGTTTGTGAGTGTATGTCAGGGTGTTTGTCACTGTTTTCACTGTCTCACTGGGATCCTGATTGCCAGGCCTCAGTGCTCATAGTGAAAACACTATGTTTTCAGTATGTTTGTTATGTGTCACTGGGATCCTGCTCGTCAGGACCCCAGTGCTCATAGGTTTGTGGCCTATATGTATGTGTCACTGGGACCCTGTCACACAGGGCCCCAGTGCTCATAGGTGTGCATGTATATGTTCCCTGTGTGGTGCCTAACTGTCTCACTGAGGCTCTGCTAACCAGAACCTCAGTGGTTATGCTCTCTCATTACTTTCAAATTGTCACTAACAGGCTAGTGACCAATTTTACCAATTTACATTGGCTTACTGGAACACCCTTATAATTCCCTAGTATATGGTACTGAGGTACCCAGGGTATTGGGGTTCCAGGAGATCCCTATGGGCTGCAGCATTTCTTTTGCCACCCATAGGGAGCTCTGACAATTCTTACACAGGCCTGCCACTGCAGCCTGAGTGAAATAACGTCCACGTTATTTCACAGCCATTTTACACTGCACTTAAGTAACTTATAAGTCACCTATATGTCTAACCTTTACCTGGTAAAGGTTAGGTGCAAAGTTACTTAGTGTGAGGACACCCTGGCACTAGCCAAGGTGCCCCCACATTGTTCAGAGCCAATTCACTGAACTTTGTGAGTGCGGGGACACCATTACACGCGTGCACTACATATAGGTCACTACCTATATGTAGCTTCACCATGGTAACTCCGAATATGGCCATGTAACATGTCTATGATCATGGAATTGCCCCCTCTATGCCATCCTGGCATTGTTGGTACAATTCCATGATCCCAGTGGTCTGTAGCACAGACCCTGGTACTGCCAGACTGCCCTTCCTGGGGTTTCACTGCAGCTGCTGCTGCTGCCAACCCCTCAGACAGGCAGCTGCCCTCCTGGGGTCCAGCCAGGCCTGGCCCAGGATGGCAGAACAAAGAACTTCCTCTGAGAGAGGGTGTGACACCCTCTCCCTTTGGAAAATGGTGTGAAGGCAGGGGAGGAGTAGCCTCCCCCAGCCTCTGGAAATGCTTTGTTGGGCACAGATGTGCCCAATTCTGCATAAGCCAGTCTACACCGGTTCAGGGACCCCTTAGCCCCTGCTCTGGCGCAAAACTGGACAAAGGAAAGGGGAGTGACCACTCCCCTGACCTGCACCTCCCCTGGGAGGTGTCCAGAGCTCCTCCAGTGTGCTCCAGACCTCTGCCATCTTGGAAACAGAGGTGCTGCTGGCACACTGGACTGCTCTGAGTGGCCAGTGCCACCAGGTGACGTCAGAGACTCCTGCTGATAGGCTCCTTCAGGTGTTAGTAGCCTTTCCTCTCTCCTAGGTAGCCAAACCCTCTTTTCTGGCTATTTAGGGTCTCTGTCTCTGGGGAAACTTTAGATAACGAATGCACGAGCTCAGCCGAGTTCCTCTGCATCTCCCTCTTCTCCTTCTGATAAGGAAACGACCGCTGACCGCACTGGAAGCCTGCAAACCTGCAACATAGTAGCAAAGACGACTACTGCAACTCTGTAACGCTGATCCTGCCGCCTTCTCGACTGTTTTCCTGCTTGTGCATGCTGTGGGGGTAGCCTGCCTCCTCTCTGCACCAGAAGCTCCGAAGAAATCTCCCGTGGGTCGACGGAATCTTCCCCCTGCAAACGCAGGCACCAAAAAGCTGCATTACCGGTCCCTTGGGTCTCCTCTCAGCACGACGAGCGAGGTCCCTCGAATACAGCGACGCTGTCCAAGTGACCCCCACAGTCCAGTGACTCTTCAGTCCAAGATTGGTGGAGGTAAGTCCTTGCCTCACCTCGCTGGGCTGCATTGCTGGGAACCGCGACTTTGCAGCTACTCCGGCCCCTGTGCACTTCCGGCGGAAATCCTTCATGCACAGCCAAGCCTGGGTCCACGGCACTCTAACCTGCATTGCACGACTTTCTAAGTTGGTCTCCGGCGACGAGGGACTCCTTTGTGCAACTTCGGCGAGCACCGTTTCACGCATCCTCGTAGTGCCTGTTTCTGGCACTTCTCCGGGTGCTACCTGCTTCAGTGAGGGCTTTTTGTCTTGCTCCACGTCCCCTCTCTCTTCAGGTCCAATTTGCGACCTCCTGGTCCCTCCTGGGCCCCAGCAGCGTCCAAAAACGCCAAACGCACGATTTGCGTGTAGCAAGGCTTGTTAGCGTCCTTCCGGCGGGAAAACACTTCTGCACGACTCTCCAAGGCGAGAGGGATCCGTCCACCAAAGGGGAAGTCTCTAGCCCTTTTCGTTCCTGCAGAAACCTCAGCTTCTTCTGTCCAGTCGAAGCTTCTTTGCACCCGCAGCTGGCATTTCCTGGGCATCTGCCCATCTCCGACTTGCTTGTGACTTTTGGACTTGGTCCCCTTGTTCCACAGGTACCCTAGATTGGAAATCCACAGTTGTTGCATTGCTGGTTTGTGTCTTTCCTGCATTATTCCTCTAACACGACTCTTTTGTCCTTAGGGGAACTTTAGCGCACTTTGCACTCACTTTTCAGGGTCTTGGGGAGGGTTATTTTTCTAACTCTCACTATTTTCTAATAGTCCCAGCGACCCTCTACAAGGTCACATAGGTTTGGGGTCCATTCGTGGTTCGCATTCCACTTCTGGAGTATATGGTTTGTGTTGCCTCTATCCCTATGTTTCCCCATTGCATCCTATTGTAACTATACATTGTTTGCACTGTTTTCTAAGACTATACTGCATATTTTTGCTATTGTGTATATATATCTTGTGTATATTTCCTATCCTCTCACTGAGGGTACACTCTAAGATACTTTGGCATATTGTCATAAAAATAAAGTACGTTTATTTTTAGTATAACTGTGTATTGTGTTTTCTTATGATATTGTGCATATGACACTAGGTGGTACTGTAGTAGCTTCACACGTCTCCTAGTTCAGCCTAAGCTGCTCTGCTAAGCTACCATTATCTATCAGCCTAAGCTGCTAGACACCCTATACACTAATAAGGGATAACTGGGCCTGGTGCAAGGTGCAAGTACCCCTTGGTACTCACTACAAGCCAGTCCAGCCTCCTACAGATAGCAAAAATACACCAGATATATGTACACAATACCAAAAATATGCAGTATAGTCTTGGAAAACAGTGCAAACAATGTATAGTTACAATAGGATGCATTGGGAACACATAGGGATAGGGGCAACACAAACCATATACTCCAAAAGTGGAATGCAAACCACGAATGGACCCCAAACCTATGTGACCTTGTAGAGGGTCGCTGGGACTATTAGAAAATAGTAAGGGTTAGAAAAATAGCCCACCCAAAGACCCTGAAAAGTGAGTGCAAAGTGCACTAAAGTTCCCCAAAGGACATAGAAGTCGTGATAGGGGAATTCTGCAGGAAAGACACAAACCAGCAATGCAAAAACGATGGATTTCCAGTCGAGGGTACCTGTGGAACAAGGGGACCAAGTCCAAAAGTCACAAGCAAGTCGGAAATGGGCAGATGCCCAGGAAATGCCAGCTGTGGGTGCAAAGAAGCTGCTACTGGACAGTAGAAGCTGAGGATTCTGCAGGAACGAAAAGGGCTAGAGACTTCCCCTTTGGAGGATGGATCCCCCACGCCGTGCAGAGTTGTGCAGAAGTGTTTTACCGCCAAAAGACCGCCAACAAGCCTTGCTAGCTGAAAATCATGTAGTAAGGGTTTTTGGATGCTGCTGTGGCCCAGAAGGGACCAGGGTCTCGCAAATTGCGTCAGCAGACAGAGGGGACGTTGAGCAAGACAAAAAGCCCTCTCAGCAGCAGGTAGCAACCGGAAAAGTGCCAGAAACAGGCACTACGAGGATGCGTGAAACGGTGCTCACCCGAAGTCGCACAAAGAAGTCCCACGTCGCCGGAGAACAACTTAGGAGGTCGTGCAATGCAGGTTAGAGTGCCGTGGACCCAGGCTGGACTGTGCACAAAGGATTTCCGCCGAAAGTGCACGGAGGCCGGAGTAGCTGCAAAAGTCGCAGTTCCCAGCAATGCAGTTTGGCGTGGGGAGGCAAGGACTTACCTCCACCAAACTTGGACTGAAGAGTCACTGGACTGTGGGAGTCACTTGGACAGAGTTGCTGGATTCGAGGGACCTCGCTCGTTGTGCTGAGAGGAGACCCAAGGGACCGGTAATGCAGCTTTTTGGTGCCTGCGGTTGCAGGGGGAAGATTCCGTCGACCCACGGGAGATTTCTTCGGAGCTTCTAGTGCAGAGAGGAGGCAGACTACCCCCACAGCATGCACCACCAGGAAAACAGTCGAGAAGGCGGCAGGATCAGCGTTACAGAGTTGCAGTAGTCGTCTTTGCTACTTTGTTGCAGTTTTGCAGGCTTCCAGCGCGGTCAGCAGTCTATTCCTTGGCAGAAGGTGAAGAGAGAGATGCAGAGGAACTCGGATGAGCTCTTGCATTCGTTATCTAATGTTTCCCCAGAGACAGAGACCCTAAATAGCCAGAAAAGAGGGTTTGGCTACCTAGGAGAGAGGATAGGCTAGCAACACCTGAAGGAGCCTATCAGAAGGAGTCTCTGACGTCACCTGGTGGCACTGCCCACTCAGAGCAGTCCAGTGTGCCAGCAGCACCTCTGTTTCCAAGATGGCAGAGGTCTGGAGCACACTGGAGGAGCTCTGGGCAACTCTCAGGGGAGGTACAGGTCAGGGGAGTGGTCACTCCCCTTTCCTTTGTCCAGTTTCGCGCCAGAGCAGGGCTAAGGGGTCCCCTGAACAGGTGTAGACTGGCTTATGCAGAATTGGGCACATCTGTGCCCAAGAAAGCATTTTCAGAGGCTGGGGGAGGCTACTCCTCCCCTGCCTTCACACCATTTTCCAAAGGGAGAGGGTGTAACACCCTCTCTCAGAGGAAGTTCTTTGTTCTGCCATCCTGGGCCAGGCCTGGCTGGACCCCAGGAGGGCAGATGCCTGTCTGAGGGGTTGGCAGCAGCAGCAGCTGCAGTGAAACCCCAGGAAAGGCAGTTTGGCAGTACCAAGGTCTGTGCTACAGACCACTGGGATCATAGGATTGTGCCAACTATGCCAGGATGGCATAGAGGGGGCAATTCCCTGATCATAGACATGTTACATGGCCATATTCGGAGTTACCATTGTGAAGCTACATATAGGTAGTGACCTATATGTAGTGCACGCGTGTAATGGTGTCCCCGTACTCACAAAGTCCGGGGAATTGGCCCTGAACAATGTGGGGGCACCTTGGCTAGTGCCAGGATGCCCTCACACTAAGTAGCTTTGCACCTAACATTTACCAGGTAAAGGTTAGACATATAGGTGACTCATAAGTTACTTAGGTGCAGTGTAAAATGACTGTGAAATAACGTGGACGTTATTTCACTCAGGCTGCAGTGGCAGGCCTGTGTAAGAATTGTCAGAGCTCCCTATGGGTGGCAAAAGAAATGCTGCAGCTCATAGGGATCTCCTGGAACCCCAATACCCTGGGTACCTCAGTACCATATACTAGGGAATTATAAGGGTGTTCCAGTAAGCCAATGTAAATTGGTAAAATTGGTCACTAGCCTGTTAGTGACAATTTGAAAGAAATGAGAGAGCATAACCACTGAGGTTCTGATTAGCAGAGCCTCAGTGAGACAGTTAGTCACTACACAGGTAACACATTCAGGCACACTTATGAGCACTGGGGCCCTGGATGACAGGGTCCCAGTGACACATACAACTAAAACAACATATATACAGTGAAAAATGGGGGTAACATGCCAGGCAAGATGGTACTTTTCTACACCACTCCCCTGACCTGCACCTCCCCTCGGAGGTGCCCAGAGCTCCTCCAGTGTGCTCCAGACCTCTGCCATCTTGGAAACAGAGGTGCTGCTGGCACACTGGACTGCTCTGAGTGGCCAGGGCCAGCAGGTGACGTCAGAGACTCCTTCTGATAGGCTCCTTCAGGTGTTGCTGGCCTATCCTCTCTCCTAAGTAGCCAAACCCTATTTTCTGGCTATTTAGGGTCTCTGCATTTGGGGAATTCCTTAGATAACGAATGGAAGAGCTCATCAGAGTTCTTCTGCATCTCTCTCTTCACCTTCTGCCAAGGATTCGACTGCTGATAGCGCTGGAAGCCTGCAAAACTGCAACAAAGTAGCTAAGACGACTACTGCAACTCTGTAACGCTGATCCTGCCGCCTTCTTCTTTTCCTGGTGGTGCATGCTGTGGGGGTAGTCTGCCTCCTCTCTGCACTAGAAGCTCCGAAGAAATCTCCCGTGGGTCGACGGAATCTTCCCCCTGCTACCGCAGGCACCAAAGAACTGCATCACGGGTCCCCTGGGTCTCCTCTCAGCACGACGAGCGAGGTCCCTTGAATCCAGCAACTGTGTCCAAGTAACTCCCACAGTCCAGTGACTCTTCAGTCCAAGTTTGGTGGAGGTAAGTCCTTGCCTCCCCACGCCAGACTGCATTGCTGGGAACCGCGACTTTTGCAGCTACTCCGGCCTCTGTGCACTTCCCGTGGAAATCCTTTATGCACAGCCAAGCCTGGGTCCACGGCACCCTAACCTGCATTGCACGACTTTCTAAGTGGCCCTCCGGCGACTCCTTTGTGCAACTTCGGGTGAGCACCGTTTCACTCCTCTTCGTAGTGCCTGTTCCGGCACTTTTGCGGGTGCTGCCTGCTTCTGAGAGGGCTTCTTGTCTTGCTCGACGCCCCTTCTGTCCCCAGACACAATTGGCGACATCCTGGTCCCTCCTGGGCCACAGCAGCAACCAAAAACCCTAACCGCACGATTTGCAGCTAGCAAGGCTTGTTGGCGGTCTTTCGGCGGGAAAGCACATCTGCACAACTCTCAACTGCGTAGGGGATCCATCCTCCAAAGGGCAAGTCTTTAGCCCTTGTCGTTCCTGCAGAATCCTCAGCTTCTACTGTCCAGTAGCAGCTTCTTGGCACCCACAGCTGGCATTTCCTGGGCATCTGCCCATCTCCGACTTGCTTGTGACTTTTGGACTTGGTACCCTTGTTCCACAGGTACCCTCGACTGGAAATCCATCGTTGTTGCATTGCTGGATTGTGTTTTTCCTGCAGAATTCCCCTATCACGACTTCTATGTCCTTTGGGGAACTTTAGTGCACTTTGCACTCACTTTTCAGGGTCTTGGGGTGGGCTATTTTTCTAACCCTTACTATTTTCTAATAGTCCCAGCGACCCTCTACAAGGTCACATAGGTTTGGGGTCCATTCGTGGTTCGCATTCCACTTTTGGAGTGTATGGTTTGTGTTGCCCCTATCCCTATGTGTCCCCATCGCATCCTATTGTAACTATACATTGTTTGCACTGTTTTCTAAGACTATACTGCATATTTTTGGTATTGTGTACATATATCTTGTGTATATTTGCTATCCTCATACTGAGGGTACTCACTGAGATACTTTGGCATATTGTCATAAAAATAAAGTACCTTTATTTTTAGTATATCTGTGTGTTGTGTTTTCTTATGATATTGTGCAAGTGACACTAGTGGTACTGTAGGAGCTTCACTCGTCTCCTAGTTCAGCCTAAGCTGCTCTGCTAAGCTACCATTATCTATCAGCCTTAGCTGCTAGACACCCTTTACACTAATAAGGGATACCTGGGCCTGGTGCAAGGTGTAAGTACCCCTTGGTACTCACTACAAGCCAGTCCAGCCTCCTACATGTGCTCACACCAAGAAGTGGTGCCAGAAAAGGGTTCAGAGAACTGACCCAGGAGATTTATGCAGTGGTCTTTCTGCTCAGCAGTAAGACAATCTGCCAAAACTACACCTTCCACTAGAGCATCTTGTTCTGTGGAAGAGAAGAGATCAGGTAGAGGATCACTCTCTTCTTCCTGTCCCATATCTGTTGCCATGAGCAGGGTGAGATCAGCCCTGTCATAGTAGGGTTTCAGGCGATTGACATGGAGCACCCTAAGGGGACTCCTGGCAGTGCCTAAGTCAACGAAGTAGGTGACTTCTCTCTTTTTCTCAACAATAATGTGGGGTCCACTCCATTTGTCTTGGAGTGCTCTTGGGGCCACAGGCTCCAAGACCCACACTTTCTGCCCTGGTTGGTACTGAATCAGAACAGCCTTCTGGTCATGCCATTGCTTTTGGAGCTCTTGGCTTGCCTGAAGGTTTTTACTGGCCTTTTTCATGTACTCAGCCATCCTAGATCTTAGGCCAAGTACATAGTCCACTATGTCTTGCTTTGGAGCTTTTAAAGTTTGTTCCCAACCCTCCTTCACAAGTGTTAGAGGACCTCTTACAGGGTGTCCAAATAGGAGTTCAAAGGGGCTGAAGCCCACTCCTTTCTGGGGTACCTCCCTATAAGCAAAAAGGAGGCAAGGTAACAGGACATCCCATTTTCTGCAGAGTTTTTCAGGGAGTCCCATTATCATTCCTTTGAGAGTTTTATTAAACCTCTCAACCAGTCCCTTCGTTTGTGGATGATAGGGTGTTGTGAACTTGTATGTCACACCACATTCCTTCCACATGGCCTTTAAGTAAGCAGACATGAAATCGATTCCCCTGTCTGATACCACCTCTTTTGGGAAGCCCACCCTGGAAAAGATTCCCAGGAGGGCCTTTGCCACTGCAGGTGCTGTAGTGGTCCTTAGAGGAATTGCTTCAGGATATCTGGTGGCATGGTCCACTACCACCAAGATAAACCTATTGCCTGAAGCAGTAGGAGGGTCAAGGGGGCCAACTATGTCAACCCCTACCCTTTCAAAGGGAACCCCAACCACAGGCAGTGGAATAAGGGGTGCCTTTGGAGTGCCACCTGTCTTGCCACTGGCTTGACAGGTTTCACAGGACTTACAAAATTAATTTGTGTCCTCTGACATTCTAGGCCAATGAAACAAGGGGACAAGCCTGTCCCAAGTTTTCATTTGCCCCAAATGTCCAGCTAAGGGAATGTCATGGGCTAGAGTTAGGAGGAACCTTCTGTATTCCTGAGGAATCACCAATCTCCTGGCAGCTCCTGGTTTTGGATCCCTTGCTTCAGTATACAAAAGGTTGTCCTCCCAGTAAACTCTGTGAGAGTCACTGACATCCCCATTTGCTTGTTTGACAGCTTGCTGCCTTAGACCCTCTAGTGTGGGACAGGTATGCTGTGCCACACTCAGATCCTCCCTGGCAGGCCCACCTTCACCCAAAAGCTCAGAAGTGTCTGCTTCCAGCTCCTCTGGTGTAGGTTCTGCACAGGGTGGAAATTCTTCTTCCTCAGAAGTTGAATCTACTGTAGAGGGAGGTGTAGGAGGCTGGACTGGCTTGTAGTGAGTACCAAGGGGTACTTGCACCTTGCACCAGGCCCAGTTATCCCTTATTAGTGTATAGGGTGTCTAGCAGCTTAGGCTGATAGATAATGGTAGCTTAGCAGAGCAGCTTAGGCTGAACTAGGAGACGTGTGAAGCTACTACAGTACCACTTAGTGTCATATGCACAATATCATAAGAAAACACAATACACAGTTATACTAAAAATAAAGGTACTTTATTTTTATGACAATATGCCAAAGTATCTTAGAGTGTACCCTCAGTGAGAGGATAGGAAAGATACACAAGATATATATACACAATAGCAAAAATATGCAGTATAGTCTTAGAAAACAGTGCAAACAATGTATAGTTACAATAGGATGCAATGGGGAAACATAGGGATAGGGGCAACACAAACCATATACTCCAAAAGTGGAATGCGAACCACGAATGGACCCCAAACCTATGTGACCTTGTAGAGGGTCGCTGGGACTATTAGAAAATAGTGAGAGTTAGAAAAATAACCCTCCCCAAGACCCTGAAAAGTGAGTGCAAAGTGCACTAAAGTTCCCCTAAGGACAAAAGAGTCGTGTTAGAGGAATAATGCAGGAAAGACACAAACCAGCAATGCAACAACTGTGGATTTCCAATCTAGGGTACCTGTGGAACAAGGGGACAAAGTCCAAAAGTCACAAGCAAGTCGGAGATGGGCAGATGCCCAGGAAATGCCAGCTGCGGGTGCAAAGAAGCTTCGACTGGACAGAAGAAGCTGAGGTTTCTGCAGGAACGAAAAGGGCTAGAGACTTCCCCTTTGGTGGACGGATCCCGCTCGCCTTGGAGAGTTGTGCAGAAGTGTTTTCCCGCCGGAAGGACGCCAACAAGCCTTGCTACACGCAAATCGTGCGTTTGGCGTTTTTGGACGCTGCTGGGGCCCAGGAGGGACCAGGAGGTCGCAAATTGGACCTGCAGAGAGAAGGGACGTCGAGCAAGACAAAGAGCCCTCACTGAAGCAGGTAGCACCCGTAGAAGTGCCAGAAACAGGCACTACGAGGATGCGTGAAACGGTGCTCGCCGGAGTTGCACAAAGGAGTCCCACGTCGCCGGAGACCAACTTAGAAAGTCGTGCAATGCAGGTTAGAGTGCCGTGGACCCAGGCTTGGCTGTGCACAAAGGATTTCCACCGGAAGTGCACAGGGGCCGGAGTAGCTGCAAAGTCGCGGTTCCCAGCAATGCAGCCCAGCGAGGTGAGGCAAGGACTTACCTCCACCAAACTTGGGCTGAAGAGTCACTGGACTGTGGGGGTCACTTGGACAGAGTCGCTGGATTCGAGGGACCTCGCTCGTCGTGCTGAGAGGAGACCCAAGGGACCGGTGATGCAGCTTTTTGGTGCCTGCGGTTGCAGGGGGAAGATTCCGTCGACCCACGGGAGATTTCTTCGGAGCTTCTGGTGCAGAGAGGAGGCAGGCTACCCCCACAGCATGCACAAGCAGGAAAACAGTCGAGAAGGCGGCAGGATCAGCGTTACAGAGTTGCAGTAGTCGTCTTTGCCACTATGTTGCAGGTTTGCAGGCTTCCAGTGCGGTCAGCGGTCGTTTCCTTATCAGAAGGTGAAGAGAGAGATGCAGAGGAACTCGGCTGAGCTCATGCATTCGTTATCTAAAGTTTCCCCAGAGACAGAGACCCCAAATAGCCAGAAAAGAGGGTTTGGCTACCTAGGAGAGAGGAAAGGCTACTAACACCTGAAGGAGCCTATCAGCAGGAGTCTCTGACGTCACCTGGTGGCACTGGCCACTCAGAGCAGTCCAGTGTGCCAGCAGCACCTCTGTTTCCAAGATGGCAGAGGTCTGGAGCACACTGGAGGAGCTCTGGACACCTCCCAGGGGAGGTGCAGGTCAGGGGAGTGGTCACTCCCCTTTCCTTTGTCCAGTTTCGCGCCAGAGCAGGGGCTAAGGGGTCCCTGAACCGGTGTAGACTGGCTTATGCAGAATTGGGCACATCTGTGCCCAACAAAGCATTTCCAGAGGCTGGGGGAGGCTACTCCTCCCCTGCCTTCACACCATTTTCCAAAGGGAGAGGGTGTCACACCCTCTCTCAGAGGAAGTTCTTTGTTCTGCCATCCTGGGCCAGGCCTGGCTGGACCCCAGGAGGGCAGCTGCCTGTCTGAGGGGTTGGCAGCAGCAGCAGCTGCAGTGAAACCCCAGGAAGGGCAGTCTGGCAGTACCAGGGTCTGTGCTACAGACCACTGGGATCATGGAATTGTACCAACAATGCCAGGATGGCATAGAGGGGGCAATTCCATGACCATAGACATGTTACATGGCCATATTCGGAGTTACCATGGTGAAGCTACATATAGGTAGTGACCTATATGTAGTGCACGCGTGTAATGGTGTCCCCGCACTCACAAAGTTCAGTGAATTGGCTCTGAACAATGTGGGGGCACCTTGGCTAGTGCCAGGGTGCCCTCACACTAAGTAACTTTGCACCTAACCTTTACCAGGTAAAGGTTAGACATATAGGTGACTTATAAGTTACTTAAGTGCAGTGTAAAATGGCTGTGAAATAACGTGGACGTTATTTCACTCAGGCTGCAGTGGCAGGCCTGTGTAAGAATTGTCAGAGCTCCCTATGGGTGGCAAAAGAAATGCTGCAGCCCATAGGGATCTCCTGGAACCCCAATACCCTGGGTACCTCAGTACCATATACTAGGGAATTATAAGGGTGTTCCAGTAAGCCAATGTAAATTGGTAAAAATGGTCACTAGCCTGTCAGTGACAATTTGGAAAGAAATGAGAGAGCATAACCACTGAGGTTCTGATTAGCAGAGCCTCAGTGAGACAGTTAGTCACTACATAGGTAACACATTCAGGCACACTTATGAGCACTGGGGCCCTGGGTTACCAGGGTCCCAGTGACACATACAACTAAAACAACATATATACAGTGAAAAATGGGGGTAACATGCCAGGCAAGATGGTACTTTCCTACAGGAGGGATAGCAGGAAGTGTTTTACTTTTACTAACCCTAGCTTTAGGGAGCACTTTGTCCATTCTTCCAGGATCCAAGTCACCCTGTCCGTTTTGCTTTTTGGCCTGAGCCCTGGTTAAAGCAAAAATATGCCCTGGAATGCCAAGCATTGCTGCATGAGCCTCCAACTCCACTTCTGCCCAAGCTGATGTCTCTAAATTGTTCCCTAATTGACAGTCTACAGGTAGATCTGAGGCAACCACAACTTTGGACCAGTAACCCCCCCCCCCAGTTGAGATTCACAACAGCCATGGGGTGGCTAAAAGTGTTGTTATGAGTATCAGTCACTTGGTACTGGTGACCAAGTAGGTGTTGTTCAGGGTGGATCAGTTTCTCTATTACCATTGTAACACTGGCACCTGTGTCCCTGTAGGCCTGAACCTCAACACCATTTATTAGTGGAAGTTGCTTGTACTTATCCATATTAAGGGGACAAGCAACCAAGGTGGCCAAATCAATGGCCCCCTCAGAGACTAACACATCCTCTGTGGTCTCCCTAATCAGACCAACCCCAACTAAATTACCAAAAGTGAGCCCAGCTACTCCCTTGGATTGGCTATTAGTAGGTTTGCTCCCACCACCACTGCTATTACTAGGGGCACAAGGTGTAGCAGCAGGGGTTGTAGTGGTAGGAGTCTTGGTGCTTTTCTTTGGGCAACTGGGATCAGTTGTCCAATGGCCTTTTATTTTACATAAATTGCATGGTTTCTTTTCTTTGTTTTGATTTGAAGAGGATTTGGGCCCACCACCCCCACCAGAGTGTTTTTGTGGGCTTCATGAAGACTCATTTTTAGATTTGTCCCCACCCTTGTCAGAAGACTTACCATCCTTCTTCTTGCCATCCTTGTCATCCCCTGTATGAACTTTTCTGTTCACCCTTGTTCTGACCCATTTGTCTGCCTTCTTTCCCAATTCTTGGGGAGAGGTCAGATCAGAGTCTACCAGGTACTGGTGTAACAAATCAGACACACAATTATTAAGAATATGCTCTCTCAGGATTAAGTTATACAGGCTTTCATAGTCAGAAACTTTACTGCCATATAACCACCCCTCCAAGGCCTTCACTGAATGGTCAACAAAGTCTACCCAGTCTTGTGAAGACTCCTTTTTGGTTTCTCTGAACTTGATCCTGTACTGTTCAGTGGTTAAGTCATAACCATCTAGGAGTGCATTCTTAAGAACTTTAAAATCATTGGCATCACTTTCCTTAACAGTAAGGAGCCTATCCCTACCCTTTCCACTAAAAAATAGCCATAGGATAGCAGCCCACTGCCTTTGAGGGACCCCCTGTACATTACAGGCCCTCTCAAGTGCAGCAAACCATTTGTTAATGTCATCCCTCTCCTTGTAAGGGGGAACTATCTTGTGCAGATTCCTAGAATCATGCTCTTTTACAGGATTACTATCTGTAATACTGCTGCTGCCACCATGGGGTCCTAACCCCAACCTCTGTCTTTCTTTTTCTAAATCAAAGGCTTGCCTATCTAAATCCAGCTGTTGCTTCTTGAGGTTCAGCTTGGATTCTTCCACTCTCAATCTATTGAGTTCCCTTTCCAACACTCTGTTTTCAGGGTGGGTGGGTTGGGCATGCCTTGACACAGAAGAATGGTGAGAATGAACAGAGGGAGACCTGTCCCTAACAGATGGCACTCTAACAACCTGGCTTACAGAAGTAACACTCCTACTGTGATGAGAACTCACATTAGTACCAGCAATGCTAGGTGGCCTGCTAATGGGCAGCTTGGGAAGGTTCCCTTCTATCTCCTTTACTAGGGGTGCCCCAGAATCAGAGTGGGAACCATCAGCTAATCTCTCAACAGAAGTGCCAACTAAGGTCTTATCTTGTTCAATGAGCATGTTAACTAACAGTTCTCTAGAGGGAATCTTCCCTACCCCTAAACATCTTTCAATGCAGAGACTCCTTGCTCCTTTCCAGCTAAGGTGATCATAAGCAAGTTTGGTCAGATCAACAGTTTGGCCTGTACCAGACATTATAGAAAAGGTTTAAGGGACAGAAAAAGAAAGAAAAAGTTTCAGAACATTTGAAAGAACAGAAAAAAACTTTTAAAACTTTTAAAGAACTTTTTGAAAGTTTTTAGAGGTACTTTTCAGCACTTAGTAAAAGAGTAAGAGAAGAAAAGCAAAACGTTTTGGTTAGGTGTACATACACTGAACTTGTTTTGTATATTATTCTCTTATGAAAAGTACAAAATGACAAAGTGGTAAGTAGTTGCAAGTACTTATCCCACCGCTGCACATCCAATGTGGGAGGCTGGACTGGCTTGTAGTGGGTACCAAGGGGTACTTAAACCTTGCACCAGGCCCAGTTATCCCTTATTAGTGTAGAGGGGTGTCTAGCAGCTTAGGCTGATAGAAAAGGTAGCTTAGCAGAGCAACTTAGGCTGAACTAGGAGACGAGTGAAGCTCCTAAAGTACCACTAGTGTCATATGCACAATATCATAAGAAAACACAATACTCAGATATACTAAAAATAAAGGTACTTTATTTTTATGACAAAATGCCAAAGTATCTCAGTGAGTACCCTCAGTCGAGGATAGTAAATATACACAAGATATATGTACACAATACCAAAATATGCAGTAATAGCAATAGAAAACAGTGCAAACAATGTATAGTCACAATAGAATGCAATGGGGGCACATAGGGATAGGGGCAACACAAACCATATACTCTAGAAGTGGAATGCGAACCACGAATCTACCCCAAACCTATGTGACCTTGAAGAGGTTTGCTGGGACTGTAAGAAAACAGTGAGGGTTAGAAAAATAGCCCACCCCAAGACCCTGAAAAATGGGTGCAAAGTGCACTTAAGCTCCCCAAAGAGCACAGAAGTCGTGATAGGGGAATCCTGCAAGGAAGACCAACACCAGTAATGCAACAACAATGGATTTCCTGACGAGAGTACCTGTGGAACAAGAGGACCAAGTCCAAGAGTCACGATCAAGTCGGGAGTGGGCAGATGCCCAGGAAATGCCAGCTGTGGGTGCAAAGAAGCTGCCACCGGATGGTAGAAGCTGTGGATTCTGCAAGAACGACAAGGGCTAGAAACTTCCCCTTTGGAGGATGGATGTCCCACTTCGTGAAGAGTCGTGCAGAGGTGTTTCCGTGCAGAAATACCGCAAACAAGCCTTGCTAGCTGCAAGGGTCGCAGTTAGGGTTTTTGGATGCTGCTGTGGCCCAGGAGGGACCAGTATGTCGCCAATTGTGTGAAGAGACAGAGGTGGGCGTCCAGCAAGACAAGGAGCCTACTCAGAAGCAAGCAGCACCCGCAAAAGTGATGGAACAGGCACTACGAATTGGAGTGAACTGGAGCTCACCCGAAGTCACAAAGGAAGGTCCCACGACGCCCTGAGGACAACTCAGGAGGTCGTGCACTGCAGGTTAGAGTGCCGGGGACCGAGGCTTGGCTGTGCACAAAGGAAATCCTGGAAGAGTGCACAGGAGCTGGAGTAGCTGCAAAACACGCGGTTCCCAGCAATGCAGTCTAGCGTGGGGAGGCAAGGACTTACCTCTACCAACCTTGGACTGAAGAGTCACTGGACTGTGGGAGTCACTTGGACAGAGTTGCTGAGTTCAAGGGACCTCGCTCGTAGTGCTGAGAGGAGACCCAGAGGACCGGTGATGCAGTTCTTTGGTGCCTGCGGTTCCAGTGGGAAGGTTCCGTTGACCCACAGGAGATTTCTTCGGAGCTTCTAGTGCAGAGAGGAGGCAGACTACCCCCACAGCATGCACCACCAGGAAAACAGTCGAGAAGGCGGCAGGATCAGCGTTACAAGGTCGCAGTAGTCGTCTTTGCTACTTTGTTGCAGTTTTGCAGGCTTCCAGCGCGGTCAGCAGTCGATTCCTTGGCAGAAGGTGAAGAGAGAGATGAAGAGGAACTCTGATGAGCTCTTGCATTCGTTATCTAAAGAATTCCCAAAAGCAGAGACCCTAAATAGCCAGAAAAGGAGGTTTGGCTACTTAGGAAGGAGGATAGGCTAGCAACACAGGTAAGAGCCTATCAGAAGGAGTCTCTGACGTCACCTGCTGGCACTGGCCACTCAGAGCAGTCCAGTGTGCCAGCAGCACCTCTGTTTCCAAGATGGCAGAGGTCTGGAGCACACTGGAGGAGCTCTGGGCACTTCCCAGGAGAGGTGCAGGTCAGGGGAGTGGTCACTCCCCTTTCCTTTGTCCAGTTTCGTGCCAGAGCAGGGCTGGGGGATCCCTGAACCGGTGTAGAGTGGCTTATGCAGAGATGGGCACTATCTGTGTCCATCAAAGCATTTCCAGAGGCTGGGGGAGGCTACTCCTCCCCAGCCCTGACACCTTTTTCCAAAGGGAGAGGGTGTAACACCCTCTCTCTGAGGAAGTCCTTTGTTCTGCCTTCCTGGGCCAAGCCTGGCTGGACCCCAGGAGGGCAGAAACCTGTCTGAGGGGTTGGCAGCAGCAGCAGCTGCAGTGAAACCCCGGGAAAGGTAGTTTGGCAGTACCCGGGTCTGAGCTAGAGACTCGACAATTCCATGATCTTAGACATGTTACATGGCCATGTTCGGAGTTACCATTGTGACGCAATACATATGTCGTGACATATGTATAGTGCACATGTGTAATGGTGTCCCCGCACTCACAAAGTCCGAGGAATTTGCCCTGAACAATGTGGGGGCACCTTGGCTAGTGCCAGGGTGCCCACCCACTAAGTAACTTAGCACCCAACCTTTACCAGGTAAAGGTTAGACATATAGGTGACTTATAATTTACTTAAGTGCAGTGGTAAATGGCTGTGAAATAATGTGGACGTTATTTCACTCAGGCTGCAAAGGCAGGCCTGTGTAGGAATTGTCAGAGCCCCCTATGGGTGGCAAAAGAAATGCTGCAGCCCATAGGGATCTCCTGGAACCCCAATACCCTGGGTACCTCAATACCATATACTAGGGAATTATAAGGGTGTTCCAGTATGCGAATGTAAATTGGTTAAATTGGTCACTAGCCTGTTAGTGACAATTTGGAAAGAAAATGAGAGAGCATAACCACTGAGGTTTTGGATAGCAGAGTCTCAGTGAGACAGTTAGTCATAACACAGGTAACACATACAGGGCATACTTATGAGCACTGGGGCCCTGGCTAGCAGGGTCCCAGTGACACATACAACTAAAACAACATATATATAGTGAAATATGGGGTAACATGCCAGGCAAGATGGTACTTTCTTACAATCAGCATAAGCAAACACCTTAAATTCTTCTCCATGATATAATAATGGTTTAATATTTTTGCATTCTTCTAATCTTAATAGAAAAGGATCAATATATAAAGCGAAAAGCAAGGGGGAGCATGGGCACCCCTGTCTGGTCCACCCTTGAAATTGAAATAATGCCTGATTCCAAGCCATCTGCCATCTTGGAAACAGAGGTGCTGCTGGCACACTGGACTGCTCTGAGTGGCCAGGGCCAGCAGGTGACGTCAGAGACTCCTTCTGATAGGCTCCTTCAGGTGTTGCTAGCCTATCCTCTCTCCTAAGTAGCCAAACCCTCTTTTCTGGCTATTTAGGGTCTCTGCTTTGGCGATTTCCTTAGATTACAAATGCAAGAGCTCATCAGAGTTCCTCTGCATCTCTCTCTTCACCTTCTGCCAAGGAATCGACTGCTGACCGCGCTGGAAGCCTGCAAAACTGCAACATAGTAGCTAAGATGTCTACTGCAACTCTGTAACGCTGATCCTGCCGCCTTCTCGACTGTTTTCCTGGTGGTGCATGCTGTGGGGGTAGTCTGCCTCCTCTCTGCACTAGAAGCTCCGAAGAAATCTCCAGTGGGTCGACGGAATCTTCCCCCTGCTACCGCAGGCACCAAAGAACTGCATCACCGGTCCCATGGGTCTCCTCTCAGCACGACGAGCGAGGTACCTTGAATCCAGCAACAGCGTCCAAGTGACTCTCACAGTCCAGTGACTCTTCAGTCCAAGTTTGGTGGAGGTAAGTCCTTGCCTCGCCACTCCAGACTGCATTGCTGGGAACCGCGACTTTTGCAGCTACTCCGGCCTCTGTGCACTTCCGGCGGAAATCCTTTGTGCACAGCCAAGCCTGGGTCCACAGCACTCTAACCTGCATTGCACGACTTTCTAAGTGGCCCTCCGGCGACGTGGGACTCCTTTGTGCAACTTCGGGTGAGCACTGTTTCACTCCTCTTCGTAGTGCCATTTCTGGCACTTCTGCGGGTGCTGCCTGCTTCTGAGAGGGCTCCTTGTCTTGCTTGATGCCCCCTCTGTCCCCAGATGCAATTGGCGACATCCTGGTCCCTCCTGGGCACGATTTGCAACTAGCAACTAGCAAGGCAAGGCTAGGCTTGTTGGCGGTCTTTCGGCGGGAAAACACTTCTGCACGACTCTCCACGGCGTGAGGGATCCGTCCTCTAAAGGGGAAGTCTCTAGCCCTTGTCGTTCCTGCAGAAACCTAAGCTTCTACTGTCCAGTAGCAGCTTCTTTGCACCCACAGCTGGCATTTCCTGGGCATCTGCCCATCTCCGACTTGCTTGTGACTTTTGGACTTGGTCCCCTTTTTCCACAGGTACCCTCGACTGGAAATCCATCGCTGTTGCATTGCTGGTTTGTGTCTTCCCTGCAGAATTCCCCTATCACAGCTTCTATGTCCTTTGGGGAACTTTAGTGCACTTTGCACTCACTTTTCAGGGTCTTGGGGTGGGCTATTTTTCTAACCCTTACTATTTTCTAACAGTCCCAGCGACCCTCTACAAGGTCACATAGGTTTGGGGTCCATTCGTGGTTCGCATTCCACTTTTGGAGTATATGGTTTGTGTTGCCCCTATCCCTATGTGTCCCCATTGCATCCTATTGTAACTATACATTGTTTGCACTGTTTTCTAATACTATTACTGCATATTTTGGTATTGTGTACATATATCTTGTGTATATTTGCTATCCTCATACTGAGGGTACTCACTGAGATACTTTTGGCATATTGTCATAAAAATAAAGTACCTTTATTTTTAGTTTATCTGTGTATTGTGTTTTCTTGTGATATTGTGCATATGACACTAGTGGTACTGTAGGAGCTTCACTCGTCTCCTAGTTCAGCCTAAGCTGCTCTGCTAAGCTACCATTATCTATCAGCCTATGCTGCTAGACACCCTATACACTAATAAGGGATAACTGGGACTGGTGCAAGGTGCAAGTACCCCTAGGTACTCACTACAAGCCAGTCCAGCCTCCTACATTGGTTGTGCAGCGGTGGGATAAGTGCTTTGAGACTACTTACCACTCTTGTCATTGTACTTTTCATAAGAGAAAAATATACAAAACAAGTTCAGTGTATGTACACCTAACCAAAAAGTTTTGCATTTCCTCTTTTCACTCTTTTCAAAGTGCTGAAAAGTACTTCTAAACTTTCAAAAAGTTCTTAAAAAGTTTTAAAAGTTTTTTTCTGTCTTTCTAAAAGTTCTAAAAACCTTTTCTCACTTTTTCTGTCACTTAAACTCTTTCTAAAATGTCTGGCACAGGCCAAAATGTTGATCTGTCCAAACTTGCATATGACCACCTTAGCTGGAAAGGATCAAGGAGTCTCTGTGTAGAAAGAGGCTTGAGTGTAGGGAAGAATCCTTCCTTGAAATTATTGCTTAACATGCTTAGAGAACAAGATAAGGCCAAAAGGGCCCCATCTGTTGAAAAAGTAGCTAATGGTTCCCAATCTGATCCAGGGACACCCCTAGGAAAAGATTCAGGAAAGAAACTTCAGAGCCTGCCCATTACTAGACAGTCTAGCATAGTTGGTACTGATGTAGAGTCACACCATACAGATAGTGTTGTCTCACATCATAGCAAGAGCATTCATTCTCACCACAGTAGAAGTGATGTTTCTGTTAACCAAGCTGTTAGGGTGCCTTCTGTAAGGGACAGGTCTCCTTCTGTCCATTCTCACCATACTTCCTACCCTGATGACAGATTGTTAGAAAGGGAGCTCAAAAGATTGAGAGTGGAACAAACCAGACTGAAGCTCAAGAAGCAACAGCTGGATTTGGATAGACAGACTTTAGAAGTAGAGAAGGAGAGACAGAAGTTGGGTTTAGAAACCCATGGTGGCAGCAGCAGTATTCCCCATAGTCATCCTGCAAAAGAACATGATTCCAGGAATCTGCACAAGATAGTTCCCCCTTATAAGGAGGGGGATGACATTAACAAGTGGTTTGCTGCACTTGAGAGGGCCTGTGCTGTACAGGATGTCCCTCAAAGGCAGTGGGCTGCTATCCTATGGCTATCATTTAGTGGAAAAGGTAGGGATAGGCTCCTTACTGTGAAAGAAAATGAAGCCAATGATTACAAAGTTCTTAAGAATGCACTCCTGGATGGTTATGGCTTAACCACTGAACAATACAGGATAAAGTTCAGAGAGACCAAAAAGGAGTCTTCACAAGACTGGGTTGATTTCATTGACCATTCAGTGAAGGCCTTGGAGGGGTGGTTACATGGCAGTAAAGTTACTGATTATGACAGCCTGTATAACTTGATCCTGAGAGAGCATATTCTTAATAATTGTGTGTCTGATTTGTTGCACCAGTACTTGGTGGACTCTGATCTGACCTCTCCCCAAGAATTGGGAAAGAAGGTAGACAAATGGGTCAGAACAAGGGTGAACAGAAAAGTTCATACAGGGGATGACAAAGATGGCAACAAGAAGAAGGATGGTAAGTCTTCTGACAAGGGTGGGGACAAATCTAAAAATGAGTCTTCATCAGGCCCACAAAAACACTCTGGTGGGGGTGGTGGGCCCAAATCCTCTTCTAATCAAAACAAAGAAAATAAACCATGGTGCTATTTATGTAAAATAAAAGGCCATTGGACAACAAATCCCAGTTGTCCAAAGAAAAGCACCAAGCCTCCTACCACTACAACCCCTACTGCTACACCTAGTGTCCCTACTAATAGCAGTGGTGGTGGGAGCAAACCTACTAATAGCCAATCCAAGGCAGTAGCTGGGCTCACTTTTGGTAACTTAGTTGGGGTTGGTCTTGTTAGGGAGACCACAGAGGCTGTGTTAGTCTCTGAGGGGGCTATTGATTTAGCCACCTTAGTTGCTTGTCCCCTTAATATGGATAAGTACAAGCAGCTACCCCTAATAAATGGTGTTGAGGTTCAGGCCTACAGGGACACTGGTGCCAGTGTGACTATGGTCATAGAGAAACTGATCCACCCTGAACAACACCTACTTGGTCACCAGTACCAAGTAACCGATGCTCACAACAACACACTTAGCCACCCCATGGCTGTTGTAAATCTCAACTGGGGGGGGGGGTTACTGGTCCAAAGAAAGTTGTGGTTGTAGGAGGCTGGACTGGCTTGTAGTGAGTACCAAGGGGTACTTGCACCTTGCACCAGGCCCAGTTATCCCTTATTAGTGTATAGGGTGTCTAGCAGCTTAGGCTGATAGATAATGGTAGCTTAGCAGAGCAGCTTAGGCTGAACTAGGAGACGGGTGAAGCTACTACAGTACCACTTAGTGTCATATGCACAATATCATAAGAAAACACAATACACAGTTATACTAAAAATAAAGGTACTTTATTTTTATGACAATATGCCAAAGTATCTTAGAGTGTACCCTCAGTGAGAGGATAGGAAATATACACAAGATATATATACACAATAGCAAAAATATGCAGTAAAGTCTTAGAAAACAGTGCAAACAATGTATAGTTACAATAGGATGCAATGGGGAAACGTAGGGATAGGGGCAACACAAACCATATACTCCAAAAGTGGAATGCGAACCACGAATGGACCCCAAACCTATGTGACCTTGTAGAGGGTCGCTGGGACTATTAGAAAATAGTGAGAGTTAGAAAAATAACCCTCCCCAAGACCCTGAAAAGTGAGTGCAAAGTGCACCAAAGTTCCCCTAAGGACAAAATAGTCGTGTTAGAGGGAGAATGCAAGGAAAACACAAATCAGCAATGCAACAACGATGGATTCCTGACTGAGGGTACCTGTGGAACAAGGGGACCAAGTCCAAAAGTCACAAGCAGCTCGGAGGTGGGCAGATGCCCAAGAAATGCCAGCGGTTGGTGCAAAGAAGCTCTTACTAGGCTGAAGAACTGTGAATACTGCAGGAACGACAAGGGCTAGAGACTTCCCCTCTGGAGGATGGATCCCCCACGCCTTGGAGAGTCGTGCAGAAGTGTTTTCCCGCCGGATGGACGCCAACAAGCCTTGCTACACGCAAATCGTGCGTTTGGCGTTTTTGGACGCTGCAGGGGCCCAGGAGGGACCAGGAGGTCGCAAATTGGACCTGCAGAGAGAGGGGACGTCGAGCAAGACAAAGAGCCCTCACTGAAGCAGGTAGCACCCGGAGAAGTGCCAGAAACAGGCACTACGAGGATGCGTGAAACGGTGCTCGCCGAAGTTGCACAAAGGAGTCCCACGTCGCTGGAGACCAACTTAGAAAGTCGTGCAATGCAGGTTAGAGTGCCGTGGACCCAGGCTTGGCTGTGCACGAAGGATTTCCGCCGGAAGTGCACAGGGGCCAGAGTAGCTTGCAAAGTCGCGGTTCCCAGCAATGCAGCCCAGCGAGGTGAGGCAAGGACTTACCTCCACCAAACTTGGGCTGAAGAGTCACTGGACTGTGGGGGTCACTTGGACGGTGAAGCTGGATTCGAGGGACCTCGCTCGTCGTGCTGAGAGGAGACCCAAGGGACCGGTAATGCAGCTTTTTGGTGCCTGCGGTTGCAGGGGGAAGATTCCGTCGACCCACGGGAGATTTCTTCGGAGCTTCTGGTGCAGAGAGGAGGCAGACTACCCCCACAGCATGCACAAGCAGGAAAACAGTCGAGAAGGCGGCAGGATCAGCGTTACAGAGTTGCAGTAGTCGTCTTTGCTACTATGTTGCAGGTTTGCAGGCTTCCAGCGCGGTCAGCGGTCGATTCCTTATCAGAAGGTGAAGAGGGAGATGCAGAGGAATTCGGCTGAGCTCATGCATTCGTTATCTAAAGTTTCCCCAGAGACAGAGACCCTAAATAGCCAGAAAAGAGGGTTTGGCTACCTAGGAGAGAGGAAAGGCTACTAACACCTGAAGGAGCCTATCACAAGGAGTCTCTGACGTCACCTGGTGGCACTGGCCACTCAGAGCAGTCCAGTGTGCCAGCAGCACCTCTGTTTCCAAGATGGCAGAGGTCTGGAGCACACTGGAGGAGCTCTGGACACCTCCCAGGGGAGGTGCAGGTCAGGGGAGTGGTCACTCCCCTTTCCTTTGTCCAGTTTCGCGCCAGAGCAGGGGCTAAGGGGTCCCTGAACCGGTGTAGACTGGCTTATGCAGAATTGGGCACATCTGTGCCCAACAAAGCATTTCCAGAGGCTGGGGGAGGCTACTCCTCCCCTGCCTTCACACCATTTTCCAAAGGGAGAGGGTGTCACACCCTCTCTCAGAGGAAGTTCTTTGTTCTGCCATCCTGGGCCAGGCCTGGCTGGACCCCAGGAGGGCAGCTGCCTGTCTGAGGGGTTGGCAGCAGCAGCAGCTGCAGAGAAACCCCAGGAAGGGCAGTCTGGCAGTACCAGGGTCTGTGCTACAGACCACTGGGATCATGGAATTGTACCAACAATGCCAGGATGGCATAGAGGGGGCAATTCCATGATCATAGACATGTTACATGGCCATATTCGGAGTTACCATGGTGAAGCTACATATAGGTAGTGACCTATATGTAGTGCACGCGTGTAATGGTGTCCCCGCACTCACAAAGTTCAGTGAATTGGCTCTGAACAATGTGGGGGCACCTTGGCTAGTGCCAGGGTGCCCTCACACTAAGTAACTTTGCACCTAACCTTTACCAGGTAAAGGTTAGACATATAGGTGACTTATAAGTTACTTAAGTGCAGTGTAAAATGGCTGTGAAATAACGTGGACGTTATTTCACTCAGGCTGCAGTGGCAGGCCTGTGTAAGAATTGTCAGAGCTCCCTATGGGTGGCAAAAGAAATGCTGCAGCCCATAGGGATCTCCTGGAACCCCAATACCCTGGGTACCTCAGTACCATATACTAGGGAATTATAAGGGTGTTCCAGTAAGCCAATGTAAATTGGTAAAAATGGTCACTAGCCTGTCAGTGACAATTTGGAAGTAATGAGAGAGCATAACCACTGAGGTTCTGGTTAGCAGAGCCTCAGTGAGACAGTTAGGCACCACACAGGGAACACATACATGCACACCTATGAGCACTGGGGTCCTGTGTGACAGGGTCCCAGTGACACATACATATAGGCCACAAACCTATGAGCACTGGGGTCCTGACCAGCAGGATCCCAGTGACACATAACAACCATACTGAAAACATGGTGTTTTCACTATGAGCACTGAGGCCTGGCTATCAGGTTCCCAGTGAGACAGTGAAAACAGTGACAAACACCCTGACATACACTCACAAACAGGCCAAAAGTGGGGGTAACAAGGCTAGAAAGAGGCTACCTTCTCACAGTGGTCGCCACAGATTTACCTGTAGACTGTCTACTAGGAAATTATTTGGAGACATCAGCTTGGTCAGAAGTGGAGTTGGAGGCCCATGCAGCAATGCTGGGCATCCCAGGGCATATTTTTGCTTTAACCAGGGTTCAGGCCAAAAAGCAAAAAGGACAGGGAAGCTTGGATCCTGGAACAATGGACCAAGTGCTCCCTAAAGCTAGGGCTAGTAGACGTAAAGCACTTCCTACTATCCCTCCCTCTACAGTGGATTCTACTTCTGAGGAAGAAGAATTTCCACCCTGTGCAGAACCTACACCAGAGGAGCTGGAAGCAGACACTGCTGAGCTTTTGGGTGAAGGGGGGCCTGCCAGGGAGGAGCTGAGTGTGGCACAGCACACCTGTCCCACACTAGAGGGTCTAAGACAGCAAGCTGTCAAACAGGCTAATGGGGATGTCAATGACTCTCACAGAGTTTACTGGGAGGACAACCTCTTGTACACTGAAGCAAGGGATCCTAAACCTGGAACTGCCAGGAGGTTAGTGATTCCTCAGGAGTACAGAAAGTTCCTCCTAACTCTAGCCCACGACATTCCCCTAGCTGGACATCTGGGACAAATGAAAACTTAGGACAGGCTTGTTCCCTTGTTTCACTGGCATAGAATGTCTGAGGACAGAAAGGAATTTTGTAAGTCCTGTGAAACCTGTCAAGCCAGTGGCAAGACAGGTGGCACTCCAAAGGCACCCCTTATTCCACTGCCTGTGGTTGGGGTTCCCTTTGAAAGGGTAGGGGTTGACATAGTTGGCCCCCTTGACCCTCCTACTGCTTCAGGCAATAGGTTTATCTTGGTGGTAGTAGACCATGCAACAAGATATCCTGAAGCAATTCCTTTAAGGACCACTACAGCACCTACAGTGTCAAAGGCCCTCCTGGGAATATTTTCTAGGGTGGGCTTCCCAAAGGAAGTAGTATCAGACAGAGGAAGCAATTTCATGTCTGCTTACTTAAAGGCCATGTGGAAGGAGTGTGATGTGACTTACAAGTTCACTACACCCTATCATCCACAAACAAATGGACTGGTGGAGAGATTTAACAAAACTCTCAAAGGCATGATTATGGGTCTCCCTGAAAAACTCCGCAGGAGATGGGATATCCTGTTACCATGCCTCCTTTTTGCCTACAGTGAGGTACCCCAGAAAGGAGTGGGCTTCAGCCCCTTTGAACTCCTCTTTGGACACCCTGTTAGGGGTCCACTAACACTTGTCAAGGAGGGTTGGGAACAACCTTTAAAAGCTCCAAAGCAAGATATTGTGGATTATGTGCTTGGCCTCAGATCAAGGATGGCTGAGTATATGAAAAAGGCCAGTAAAAACCTTCAGGCTAGCCAAGAGATCCAAAAGCAATGGCATGACCAGAAGGCTGTTTTGGTTCAGTACAAACCAGGGCAGAAAGTGTAGGTCTTGGAGCCTGTGGCCCCAAGAGCACTCCAAGATAAATGGAGTGGACCCAACACAATTGTTGAGAAAAAGGGTGAAGTCACCTACTTAGTTGACTTAGGCACTGCTAGGAGTCCCCTTAGGGTGCTCCATGTCAATCGCCTTAAACCCTACTATGACAGGGCTGATCTCACCCTGCTCATGGCAACTTATGAGGGACAGGAAGAAGACAGTGATCCTCTACCTGATCTCTTCTCTTCCACAGAACAAGATGCTCTAGTGGAAGGTGTAGTTTTGGCTGATTGTCTTTCTGCTGAGCAGAAAGACCATTGCATAAATCTCCTGGGTCAGTTTTCTGAACTCTTCTCTACTGTGCCAGGTACCACTTTTGGGAGTGAGCACACTATAGATACTGGAGACAGCTTGCCTGTCAAAAGTAAAATCTATAGGCAGCCTGACCATGTCAGGGACTGCATAAAGCAAGAGGTGCAGAAAATGTTAGAACTGGGAGTGGTTGAGCACTCTGAAAGTCCATGGGCTTCTCCTGTGGTACTTGTACCAAAACCTCATTCCAAAGATGGAAAGAAAGAAATGCGGTTTTGTGTTTACTACAGAGGTCTCAACCAGGTAACCAAAACTGATGCTCACCCTATACCCAGGGCAGATGAGCTCATAGATACACTGGCATCTGCCAAGTATCTAAGCACTTATGATTTGACTGCAGGGTATTGGCAGATCAAATTATCAGAAGATGCTAAACCTAAAACTGCATTTTCAACCATTGGAGGACATTACCAGTTCACAGTAATGCCTTTTGGATTGAAAAATGCACCTGCCACTTTTCAGAGGTTGGTGAACACAGTCCTGCAAGGGCTGGAAGCTTTTAGTGCAGCATATCTGGACGATATAGCTGTCTTTAGCTCAAGTTGGGATGATCACCTGGTCCACCTATGGAAAGTTTTAGAGGCCCTGCAAAAGGCAGGCCTCATTATCAAGGCTTCAAAGTGCCAGATAGGGCAGGGAAAGGTGGTTTATCTGGGACACCTTGTTGGTGGGGAACAGACTGCACCACTTCAGGGGAAAATCCAAACTATTATAGATTGGGTTCCCCCTACAACTCAGACTCAGGTGAGAGCCTTCCTAGGCCTCACTGGGTATTACAGGAGGTTTATTAAGAACTATGGCTCCTTGCAGCCCCTCTTAATGACCTCACATCCAAAAAGATGCCTAAAAAGGTATTATGGACAGCAAACTGTCAGAAAGCTTTTGAGGAACTGAAGCAGGCCATGTGCTCTGCACCTGTCCTGAAAAGCCCTTGTTACTCTAAAAAATTCTATGTCCAAACTGATGCATCTGAATTAGGAGTAGGGGCAGTCCTATCACAACTTAATTCTGAGGGCCAGGATCAACCTGATGCTTTTATTAGTAGGAGGTTGACCCCTAGAGAAAAGGGTTGGTCTGCCATAGAGAGGGAGGCCTTTGCTGTGGTCTGGGCACTGAAGAAGTTGAGGCCATACCTGTTTGGCACTCACTTCATTGTTCAGACAGACCACAAACCTCTACTTTGGCTAAAACAAATGAAAGGTGAAAATCCTAAATTATTGAGGTGGTCCATATCCCTACAGGGAATGGACTATACAGTGGAACATAGACCTGGGAGTAGCCACTCCAATGCAGATGGACTCTCCAGATATTTCCACTTAGACAATGAAGACTCATCAGGTCATGGCTAGTCTTATTGTCCTTCGTTTTGGGGGGGGGGGGGGGGGGGGGTTGTGTAGGAAAGTACCATCTTGCCTGGCATGTTACCCCCATTTTTCACTGTATATATGTTGTTTTAGTTGTATGTGTCACTGGGACCCTGTCAGCCAGGGCCCCAGTGCTCATAAGTGTGCCTGAATGTGTTACCTGTGTAGTGACTAACTGTCTCACTGAGGCTCTGCTAATCAGAACCTCAGTGGTTATGCTCTCTCATTTCTTTCAAATTGTCACTGACAGGCTAGTGACCAATTTTACCAATTTACATTGGCTTACTGGAACACCCTTATAATTCCCTAGTATATGGTACTGAGGTACCCAGGGTATTGGGGTTCCAGGAGATCCCTATGGGCTGCAGCATTTCTTTTGCCACCCATATGGAGCTCAGACAATTCTTACACAGGCCTGCCACTGCAGCCTGAGTGAAATAACGTCCACGTTATTTCACAGCCATTTTACACTGCACTTAAGTAACTTATAAGTCACCTATATGTCTAACCTTTACCTGGTAAAGTTTAGGTGCAAAGTTACTTAGTGTGAGGGCACCCTGGCACTAGCCAAGGTGCCCCCACATTGTTCAGGGCCAATTCCCTGGACTTTGTGAGTGCGGGGACACCATTACACGCGTGCACTACATATAGGTCACTACCTATATGTAGCTTTACAATGGTAACTTTGAATATGGCCATGTAACATGTCTATGATCATGGAATTGCCCCCTCTATGCCATCTTGGCATAGTTGGCACAATCCCATGATCCCAGTGGTCTGTAGCACAGACCCTGGTACTGCCAAACTGCCTTTCCTGGGGTGTCACTGGAGCTGCTGCTGCTGCCAACCCCTCAGACAGGCTTCTGCCCTCCTGGGGTCCAGCCAGGCCTGGACCAGGATGGCAGAACAAAGGACTTCCTCTGAGAGAGGGTGTTACACCCTCTCCCTTTGGAAAATGGTGTGAAGGCAGGGGAGGAGTAGCCTCCCCCAGCCTCTGGAAATGCTTTCATGGGCACACATGGTGCCCATTTCTGCATAAGCCAGTCTACACCGGTTCAGGGACCCCTCAGCCCTGCTCTGGCGTGAAACTGGACAAAGGAAAGGGGAGTGACCACTCCCCTGACCTGTACCTCCCCTGGGAGGTGCCCAGATCTCCTCCAGTGTGCTCCAGACCTCTGCCATCTTGGAAACAGAGGTGCTGCTGGCACACTGGACTGCACTGAGTGGCCAGTGCCATCAGGTGACGTCAGAGACTCCTTCTGATAGGCTCCTTCAGGTGTTGCTAGCCTATCCTCTCTCCTAGGTAGCCAAACCCTCTTTTCTGGCTATTTAGGGTCTCTGTCTCTTGGGATTCCTTAGATAACGAATGCAAGAGCTCATCCGAGTTCCTCTGCATCTCTCTCTTCACCTTCTGCCAAGGAATCGACTGCTGACCGCGCTGGAAGCCTGCAAAACTGCAACATAGTAGCAAAGACGACTACTGCAACTCTGTAACGCTGATCCTGCCGCCTTCTCGACTGTTTTCCTGGTGGTGCATGCTGTGGGGGTAGTCTGCCTCCTCTCTGCACTAGAAGCTCCGAAGAAATCTCCAGTGGGTCGACGGAATCGTCCCCCTGCAACCGCAGGCACCAAAGAACTGCATCACCGGTCCCCTGGGTCTCCTCTCAGCACGACGAGCGAGGTCCCTTGAATCCAGCAACTCTGTCCAAGTGACTCCCACAGTCCAGTGACTCTTCAGTCCAAGTTTGGTGGAGGTAAGTCCTTGCCTCCCCACGCCAGACTGCATTGCTGGGAACCGCAACTTTTGCAGCTACTTCCGGCAGAAATCCTTTGTGCACAGTCCAGCCTGGGTCCACGGCACTCTAACCTGCATTGCACGACCTCCTAAGTTGTTCTCCGGCGACGTGGGACTCCTTTGTGCGACTTCGAGTGAGCACCGTTTCACGCATCCTCGTAGTGCCTGTTTCTGGCACTTCTGCGGGTGCTGCCTGCTGCTGAGAGGGCTCCTTGTCTTGCTCGACGCCCCCCTCTGTCCCCTGATGCAATTGGCGACACCCTGGTCCCTCCTGGGCCACAGCAGCATCCAAAAATCCTTACCGCACGATTTGCAGCTAGCAAGGCTTGTTGGCGGTCTTTCGGCGGGAAAACACTTCTGCACAACTCTCCACGGCGTGAGGGATCCGTCGTCCAAAGGGGAAGTCTCTAGCCCTTGTTGTTTCTGCAGAAACCTAAGCTTCTACTGTCCAGTAGCAGCTTCTTTGCACCCACAGCTGGCATTTCCTGGGCATCTGCCCATCTCCGACTTGCTTGTGACTTTTGGACTTGGTCCCCTTGTTCCACAGGTACTCCAGTCTGGAAATCCATCGTTGTTGCATTGCTGGTGTTGGTCTTTCCTGCAGAATTCCCCTATCACGACTTCTATGTCCTTTGGGGAACTTTAGAGCACTTTGCACTCACTTTTCAGGGTCTTGGGGTGGGCTATTTTTCTAACCCTCACTGTTTTCTTACAGTCCCAGCGACCCTCTACAAGGTCACATAGGTTTGGGGTCCATTCGTGGTTCGCATTCCACTTTTGGAGTATATGGTTTGTGTTGCCCCTATCCCTATGTGTCCCCATTGCATCCTATTGTAACTATACATTGTTTGCACTGTTTTCTAAGACTATACTGCATATTTTTGGTATTGTGTACATATATCTTGTGTATATTTGCTATCCTCATACTGAGGGTACTCACTGAGATACTTTGGCATATTGTCATAAAAATAAAGTACCTTTATTTTTAGTATATCTGTGTATTGTGTTTTCTTATGATATTGTGCAAGTGACACTAGTGGTACTGTAGGAGCTTCACTCGTCTCCTAGTTCAGCCTAAGCTGCTCTGCTAAGCTACCATTATCTATCAGCCTAAGCTGCTAGAAACCCTATACACTAATAAGGGATACCTGGGCCTGGTGCAAGGTGTAAGTACCCTTTGGTACTCCCTAGAAGCCAGTCCAGCCTCCTACACATGGACACTGTTGCGACAATTGGACTTGGTCCCCTTGTCTTACAGGTACTCAGGTCCAGAAATCCGTTGTCAGTGCAGTGCTGGTGTTTGTCCTTCCTGCAGAATCCCCCTATCATGACTTCTGTTCTCTCTGGGGGTAGTAGGTGCACTTTACTCCTACTTTTCAGGGTCTTGGGGTGGGGTATTTTTCTAACCCTCACTGTTTTCATACAGTCCAAGTGACCCTCTACAAGCTCACATAGGTCTGGGTTACATTTGTGGTTCGCATTCCACTTTTGGAGTATATCGTTTGTGTTGCCCCTATACCTATGTGCTCTTATTGCAATCTATTGTAATTCTACACTGTTTGCATTACTTTTCTTGCTCTTAGTTACTTAATTTTGGTTTGTGTACACATAACTTGTGTATCTTACCTTCTTACTGAGGGTACTCCCTGAGATACTTTTGTCATATTGTCATAAAAATAAAGTACCTTTATTTTTAGTAACTCTGTGTATTGTGTTTTCTTGTGATATTGTGCATATGACATAAGTGGTATAGTAGGAGCTTTGCATGTCTCCTAGTTCAGCCTAAGCTGCTTTGCCATAGCTACCTTCTATCATTCTAAGCTACTAGAAACACCTCTTCTACACTAATAACGGATAACTGGACCTGGCACAGGGTGTAAGTACCTCTGGTACCTACTACAAGCCAGGCCAGCCTCCTACACCGTGGAGGTAGAGATTTGAACGTAGGATTCAAATGATTTCAATTTTGCTGCCTTTCGATATCTGCAATTTGCGGCATACTCTATATATTGAAATTCAAGCACTTCCTTAGCATTAGTAGGTAGAGTCCCTGGATTAGTAAATATGTTCTCCAACCCTAAGTCCGAAAGGAATTTTGAACATAAGTAAGCCACCGAAATTTAGCTGATTGGATACAATCTACAATGCAGTCTTGAACCAAGCTGGCCGGAGGATTTGACCAAACTTTTAACCATAACAAAAGTGGGGCGATACCAACCAAATCCTCGATCTACCGTACTCCCAGCTCCTCGTGGCAAATAATATTTGCTACATTCTTAGGTACCAGAAGCAGCCTATGTAAAAATGTATTCTCAATTCGTTGTAGGCGGGCTGGTTTGATGTAACCCCAAAGACCCGTCCTGTACATGGCTGCAGAGATGCATTTAGATTTATAAAGCATAATAATCTGGGGAACTGGCCTATGACCCAGTTTACGGGCAAAACGAAAGATCACCTCTATGTTTCTCTGCATTTGTTGGATCTTAAAATTAAGATGGGGATACATTGAAGAGGAGGAGTTTAAATGTAATCCTAAATAACAAAAATCTTTCACTTTAGTTAAAATATTTCCATCCATAGTAAAACATCTAGTACGTGTATTTAGAGGGCCATATATCATGATGTGTGACTTTACAAAATTGACTTTCAAGTCAAGATCCTGCACAAAAGTTTAAAAAAAAGGTTTAATAAATTCTAAAGACCATTTGCTGTGCGGGCAATCAAAACAGCATCATCAGCATACAATGGGACCGGGAGTTGTCTGGATCCCATCCTAGGGAAATCCTTACCATTTTGTACTAAAAAACTATAAAGACCATTAATATATAATAAAAATAATAACGGTGCTAAAATACAACCCTGCCTACCTCCTCATAAGGATGGAAAAGGAAGAGATCTCTATCCACGCTGGCCATATTGAACTGAGATTGTAAGGTCAGTGTATAAACGTTTAATCAATTCAAGCACATCCTGGTCAACCCCCATTGTATCCATAAGTTGCCACAATTTCTCTCTGTTCACCAAATCAAACGCACTCGATAAATCAATAAAGGCTAAGTGGATAGATCCTTTCCTAATCATGACATATTTACTAAGAATACAATGTAAATTTAAAGCCTGCTCCACTGTGCCTATGCCAGGCCTAAAGCCATATTGGATTGGAGAGAGAATTTTTGTCTTATCAGCCCAGTCCTCAAGCCGGGTCAAAATAATACTTCCCAAAATCTTGGCAGTAGAATCTATTAGGGAAATTGGTCTAGAACAGAATGGGTCTTGTCTATCTCCCTTTTTAAAAATAGGAACAATTATTGCCGATTTCCATGAAGAATTTGTAGGAAAGTACTTCACTGTATATATGTTGTTTTAGTTGTATGTGTCACTGGGGACCCTGCCAGCCAGGGCCCCAGTGCTCATAAGTGTGTCCTGTATGTGTTACCTGTGTTATGACTAACTGTCTCACTGAGGCTCTGCTAACCAGAACCTCAGTGGTTATGCTCTCTCATTTCTTTCCAAATTGTCACTAACAGGCTAGTGACCAATTTCACCAATTTACATTGGCATACTGGAACACCATTGTAATTCCCTAGCATATGGTACTGAGGTACCCAGGGTATTCGGGTTCCAGAAGATATCTATGTGCTGCAGCATTTCTTTTGCCACCCATAGGGAGCTCTGACAATTCTTACACAGGCCTGCCACTGCAGGCTGAGTGAAATAACGTCCACGTTATTTCACAGCCATTTAGCACTGCACTTAAGTAACTTATAAGTCACCTATCTGTCTAACCTTTACCTGGTAAAGGTTGGGTGCTAAGTTACTTAGTGTGTGGGCACCCTGGCACTAGCCAAGGTGACCCCACATTGTTCAGGGCAAATTCCCCGGACTTTGTGAGTGCGGGGACACCATTACACGCGTGCACTATGCATATGTCACGACATATGTATAGTGTCACAATGGTAACTCCGAACATGGCCATGTAACGTGTCTAAGATCATGGAATTGTCACCCCAATGACATTCTGGCATTGGGGATACAATTCCATGATCCCCCGAGTCTCTAGCACAGACCGGGTACTGCCAAACTACCTTTCCCGGGGTTTCACTGCAGCTGCTGCTGCTGCCAACCCCTCAGACAGGTTTCTGCCCTCCTGGGGTCCAGCCAGGCTTGGCCCAGGAAGGCAGAACAAAGGACTTCCTCAGAGACAGGGTGTTACACCCTCGCCCTTTGGAAAAAGGTGTCAGGGCTGGGGAGGAGTAGCCTCCCCCAGCCTCTGGAAATGCTTTCATGGGCACAGAAGGTGCAAATTTCTGCATAAGCCAGTCTACACCGTTTCAGGGATCCCCCATCCCTGCTCTGGTGCGAAACTGGACAAAGGAAAGGGGAGTGACCACTCCCCTGACCTGCACCTCACCTGGGAGGTGCCCAGAGCTCCTCCAGTGTGCTCCAGACCTCTGCCATCTTGGAAACAGAGGTGCTGCTGGCACACTGGACTGCTCTGCGTGGCCAGTGCCAGCAGGTGACGTCAGAGACTCCTTCTGATAGGCTCCTCCAGGTGTTGCTAGCCTATCCTCTCTCCTAAGTAGCCAAACCTCCTTTTCTGGCTATTTAGGGTCTCTGCTTTGGGGAATTCTTTAGATAACGAATGCAAGAGCTCATCCGAGTTCCTCTGCATCTCTCTCTTCACCTTCTCCAAAGGAATCGACAGCTGACTGCTCTGGAAGCCTGCAAAACTGCAACAAAGTAGCAAAGAAGACTACTGCGACCTTATAACGCTGATCCGGCCGCCTTCTCGACTGTTTTCCTGGTGGTGCATGCTGTGGGGGTAGTCTGCCTTGTAGGAAAGTACCATCTTGCCTGGCATGTTACCCCCATTTTTCACTGTATATATGTTGTTTTAGTTGTATGTGTCACTGGGACCCTGCCAGCCAGGGCCCAAGTGCTCATAAGTGTGCTTGAATGTGTTACCTGTGTTATGACTAACTGTCTCACTGAGGCTCTGCTAATCAGAACCTCAGTGGTTATGCTCTCTCATTTCTTTCCAAATTGTCACTAACAGGCTAGTGACCAATTTCACCAATTCACATTGGCATACTGGAACACCCTTATAATTCCCTAGTATATGGTACTGAGGTACACAGGGTATTGGGGTTCCAGGAGATCCCTATGGGCTGCAGCATTTCTTTTGCCACCCATAGGGAGCTCTGACAATTCTTACACAGGCCTGCCACTGCAGCCTGGGTGAAATAACGTCCACGTTATTTCACAGCCATTAACCACTGCACTCAAGTAACTTATAAGTCACCTATATGTCTAACCTTTACCTGGTAAAGGTTAGGTGCAAAGTTACTTAGTGTGAGGGCACCCTGGCACTAGCCAAGGTGCCCCCACATTGTTCAGGGCAAATTCCCCGGACTTTGTGAGTGCGGGGACACCATTACACGCGTGCACTACACATAGGTCACTACCTATGTGTAGCTTCACAATGGTAACTCCGAATATGGCCATGTAACATGTCTATGATCATGGAATTGCCCCCTCTATGCCATCCTGGCATAGTTGGCACAATCCCATGATCCCAGTGGTCTGTAGCACAGACAATGGTACTGCCAAACTGCCTTTTCAGGGGTTTCACTGCAGCTGCAGCTGCTGCTGCTGCTGCTGCCAACCCCTCAGACAGGTTTCTGCCCTCCTGGGGTCCAGCCAGGCCTGGCCCAGGATGGCAGAACAAAGGACTTCCTCTGAGAGAGGGTGTTACACCCTCTCCCTTTGGAAAATGGTGTGAAGGCAGGGGAGGAGTAGCCTCCCCCAGCCTCTGGAAATGATTTCATGGGCACAGATGGTGCCCATTTCTGCATAAGCCAGTCTACACCGGTTCAGGGACCCCTTAGCCCTGCTCTGGCGCGAAACTGGACAAAGGAAAGGGGAGTGACCATTCCCCTGACCTGCACCTCCCCTGGGAGGTGCCCAGAGCTCTTCCAGTGTGCTCCAGACCTCTGCCATCTTGGAAACAGAGGTGCTGCTGGCACACTGGACTGCTCTGAGTGGCCAGGGCCAGCAGCTGACGTCAGAGACTCCTTCTGATAGGCTCTTTCAGGTGTTGCTAGCCTATCCTTTCTCCTAAGTAGCCAAACCCTCTTTTCTGGCTATTTAGTGTCTCTGCTTTGGGGAATTCCTTAGATAACGAATGCAAGAGCTCATCAGAGTTCCTCTGCATCTCTCTCTTCACCTTCTGCCAAGGAATCGACTGCTGACCGCGCTGGAAGCCTGCAAAACTGCAACAAAGTAGCAAAGACGACTACTGCAACTCTGTAACGCTGATCCTGCCGCCTTCTCGACTGTTTTCCTGGTGGTGCATGCTGTGGGGTAGTCTGCCTCCTCTTTGCACTAGAAGCTCTGAAGAAATCTCCCGTGGGTCGACGGAATCGTCCCCCTGCAACTGCAGGCACCAAAGAACTGCATCACCGGTTCCCTGGGTCTCCTCTCAGCACGACGAGCGAGGTCCCTTGAATCCAGCAACTCTGTCCAAGTGACTCCCACAGTCCAGTGACTCTTCAGATCAAGTTTGGTGGAGGTAAGTCCTTTCCTCCCCACGCCAGACTGCATTGCTGGGAACCGCAACTTTTGCAGCTACTCCGGCCTCTGTGCACTTCCCGCGGAAATCCTTTGTGCACAGCCAAGCCTGGGTCCACGGCACTCTAACCTGCATTGCACGACTTTCTAAGTTGGTCTCCGGCGGCGTGGGACTCCTTTGTGCAACTTCGGTTGAGAACCGTTTCACTCTTCTTCATAGGGCCTGTTCTGGCACTTCTGTGGGTGCTGCCTGCTTCTGAGAGGACTCCTTGTCTTGCTGGACGCCCCCTCTGTCACCAGACGCAATTGGCAACATCGTGGTCCCTCCTGGGCCAGAGCAGCATCCAAAAACCCTAACCACACTATTTGCAACTAGCAAGGCTTGTTTGCAATCTTTCGGCGGGAAAACATGTCTGCACGACTCTCCACGGCGTGGGGGATCCATCCTCCAAAGGAGAAGTCTCTAGCCCTTGTCATTTCTGCAGAATCCTCAGCTTCTACTGTCCAGTAGCAGCTTCTTTGCACCCACAGCTGGCATTTCCTGGGCATCTGCCCATCTCCGACTTGCTTGTGACTTTTGGACTTGGTCCCCTTGTTCCACTGGTACCCTTGACTGGAAATCCATCGTTGTTGCATTGCTGGTTTGTGTCTTTCCTGCAGAATTCCCCTATCACAACTTCTATGTCCTTTGGGGAACTTTAGTGCAATTTTCACTAACTTTCCAGGGTCTTGGGGTGGGCTATTTTTCTAACCCTTACTATTTTCTAATAGTCCCAGCGACCCTCTATAAGGTCACATAGGTTTGGGGTCCATTCGTGGTTCGCATTCCACTTTTGGAGTATATGGTTTGTGTTGCCCCTATCCCTATGTGTGCCCTTTGTATCCTATTGTAACTATACATTGTTTGCACTGTTTTCTAAGACTATACTGCATATTTTTGGTATTGTGTACATATAACTTGTGTATATTTGCTATCCTCATACTGAGGGTACACTCTGAGATACTTTGGCATATTGTCATAAAAATAAAGTACCTTTATTTTTAGTATATCTGTGTATTGTGTTTTCTTATGTTATTGTGCAAGTGACACTAGTGGTACTGTAGGAGCTTCACTCGTCTCCTAGTTCAGCCTAAACTGCTCTGCTAAGCTACCATTATCTATCAGCCTAAGCTGCTAGACACCCTATACACTAATAAGGGATACCTGGGCCTGGTGCAAGGTGTAAGTACCCCTTGGTACTCACTACAAGCCAGTCCAGCCTCCTACACCCTACTGCTACACCTAGTGTCCTACTAATAGCAGTGGTGGTGGGAGCAAACCTACTAATAGCCAATCCAAGGGAGTAGCTGGGCTCACTATTTTTAACTTAGTTGGGGTTGGTCTGATTAGGGAGACCACAGAGGCTGTGTTAGTCTCTGAGGGGGCTATTGATTTAGCCACCTTGGTTGCTTGTCCCCTTAACATGGATAAGTACAAGCAACTACCCCTAATAAATGGTGTTGAGGTTCAGGCCTACAGGGACACTGGTGCCAGTGTTACAATGGTAATAGAGAAACTGGTCCACCCTGAACAACACCTACTTGGTCACCAGTACCAAGTAACCAATGCTCATAACAACACCCTTAGCCACCCCATGGCTGTTGTGAATCTCAACTGGGGGGGGGGTGAGTTACTGGCCCAAAGAAAGTTGTGGTTGCTTCAGATTTACCTGTAGACTGTCTATTAGGGAATGATTTAGAGACATCAGCTTGGGCAGAAGTGGAGTTGGAGGCTCATGCACCAACGCTGGGAATTCCAGGGCATATTTTTGCTTTGACCAGGGGTCAGGCCAAAAAGCAAAAAGGACAGGGTGACTTGGATCCTGGAAGAATGGACCAAGTGCTCCCTAAAGCTAGGGCTAGTAGAAGTAAAGCACTACCTACTATCCCTCACTCTACAGTGGATTCTACTTCTGAGGAAGAAGAATTTCCACCCTGTGCAGAACCTACACCAGAGGAGCTGGAAGCAGACACTGCTGAGCTTTTTGGGTGAAGGGGGGCCTGCCAGGGAGGAGCTGAGTATGGCACAGCAGACCTGTCCCACACTAGAGGGTTTAAGACAGCAAGCTGTCAAACAAGCAAATGGGGATGTCAGTGACTCTCACAGAGTTTACTGGGAGGACAACCTCTTATACACTGAAGCAAGGGATCCAAAACCTGGAGCTGCCAGGAGATTGGTGATTCCTCAGGAGTACAGAAAGTTCCTCCTAACTCTTGCTCACGTCGTTCCCTTAGCTGGACATTTGGGGAAAATGAAAACATGGGACAGGCTTGTTCCCCTGTTTCATTGGCCTAGAATGTCAGAGTACACAAAGGAATTTTGTAAGTCCTGTGAAACCTGTCAAGCCAGTGGCAAAACAGGTGGCACTCCAAAGGCACCCCTTATTCCACTGCCTGTGGTTGGGGTTCCCTTTGAAAGGGTAGGGGTTGACATAGTTGGCCCCCTTGACCCTCCTACTTCTTCAGGCAATAGGTTTATCTTGGTGGTAGTGGACCATGCCACCAGATATCCTGAAGCAATTCCTCTAAGGACCACTACAGCTCCTGCAGTGGCAAAGGCCCTCCTGGGAGTCTTTTCCAGGGTGGGCTTCCCAAAAGAGGTTGTATCAGACAGGGGAAGCAATTTCATGTCTGCCTACCTAAAGGCCATGTGGAAGGAGTGTGGTGTGACATACAAGTTCACCACACCCTATCATCCACAAACAAATGGACTTGTGGAGAGATTTAACAAAACTCTCAAAGGCATGATTATGGGACTCCCTGAAAAACTCAGCAGGAGATGGGATATCCTTTTACCATGCCTCCTTTTTGCTTACAGGGAGGTACCCCAGAAAGAAGTGGGCTCCAGCCCCTTTGAACTCCTAATTGGTCACCCTGTGAGAGGTCCTATAACACTTGTTAAGGAGGGTTGGGAACAACCTTTCAAAGCTCCAAAGCAAGACATAGTGGACTATGTACTTGGCCTCAGATTAAGGATGGCTGAGTACATGAAAAAGGCCAGTAAAAACCTTCAGGCCAGCCAAAAGCTCCAGAAGCAATGGCATGACCAGAAGGCTGTTTTGGTTCAGTACCAACCAGGGCAGAAAGTGTGGGTCTTGGAGCCTGTGGCCCCAAGAGCACTCCAAGATAAATGGAGTGGACCCCACACAATTGTTGAGAAAAAGGGTGAAGTCACCTACTTAGTTGACTTAGGCACTGCCAGGAGTCCCCTTAGGGTGCTCCATGTCAACCGCCTGAAACCCTACTATGACAGGGCTGATCTCACCCTTCTCATGGCAACTGATGAGGGACAGGAAGAAGACAGTGATCCTCTCCCTGATCTCTTCTCTTCCACAGAAGAAGATGCTCTAGTGGAAGGTGTTGTACTGGCAGATTGTCTTACTGCTGAGCAGAAAGACCACTGCATAAATCTCCTGGGTCAGTTTTCTGAACTCTTCTCTACTGTGCCAGGTACCACTTCTTGGTGTGAGCAAACTATAGATACTGGAGACAGCTTGCCTGTCAAAAGTAAGATCTATAGGCAGCCTGACCATGTCAGAGACTGCATAAAGCTGAGGTGCAGAAAATGTTAAAACTAGGAGTGGTTGAGCACTCTGAAAGTCCATAGGCCTCTCCTGTGGTACTTGTACCAAAACCTCATTCCAAAGATGGAAAGAAGGAAATGCGGTTTTGTGTTGACTACAGAGGTCTCAACCAGGTATCGAAAACTGATGCTCACCCTATACCCAGGACAGATGAGCTCATAGATACACTGGCATCTGCCAAATATCTAAGCACTTTTGATTTGACTGCAGGGTATTGGCAGATCAAATTATCAGAAGATGCTAAAGCTAAAACAGCATTTTCAACCATTGGAGGCCATTACCAATTCACAGTAATGCCTTTTGGATTGAAAAATGCACCTGTCACTTTTCAGAGGTTGGTGAACACAGTCCTGCAAGGGCTGGAAGCTTTTAGTGCAGCATATCTGGACGATATAGCTGTCTTTAGCTCCAGCTGGGATGATCACCTTGTCCACCTATGGAAAGTTTTATAGGCCCTGCAAAAGGCAGGCCTCACTATCAAGGCTTCAAAGTGCCAGATAGGGCAGGGAAAGGTGGTTTATCTGGGACACCTTGTTGGTGGAGAACAGATTGCACCACTTCAGGGGAAAATCCAAACAATTTTAGATTGGGTTCCCCCTACTACTCAGACTCAGGTGAGAGCCTTTTTAGGCCTCACTGGGTACTATAGGAGGTTCATAAAGAACTATGGATCCATTGCAGCCCCTCTTAATGACCTCACTTCAAAGAAAATGCCTAAAAAGGTATTATGGACAGCAAACTGTCAGAAAGCTTTTGAGGAGCTGAAGCAGGCCATGTGCTCTGCACCCGTCCTGAAAAGCCCTTGTTACTCTAAAGAATTCTATGTCCACACTGATGCATCTGAATTAGGAGTAGGGGCAGTCCTATCACAACTTAATTCTGAAGGCCAGGATCAACCTGTTGCTTTTATTAGTAGGAGGTTGACCCCTAGAGAAAAGCGTTGGTCTGCCATAGAGAGGGAGGCCTTTGCTGTGGTCTGGGCACTGAAGAAGTTGAGGCCATACCTGTTTGGCACTCACTTCATTGTTCAGACAGACCACAAACCTCTACTTTGGCTAAAACAAATGAAAGGTGAAAATCCTAAATTGTTGAGGTGGTCCATATCCCTACAGGGAATGGACTATACAGTGGAACATAGACCTGGGAGTACCCACTCCAATGCAGATGGACTCTCCAGATATTTCCACTTAGACAATGAAGACATATCAGGTAATGACTAGTCTTATTGTCCTTCGTTTGGGGGGGGGGGGGTTTTGTAGGAAAGTACCATCTTGCCTGGCATGTTACCCCCATTTTTCATTGTATATATGTTGTTTTAGTTGTATGTGTCACTGGGACCCTGCCAGCCAGGGCCCCAGTGTTCATAAGTGTGCCTGAAAGTGTTACCTGTGTTATGACTAACTGTCTCACTGAGGCTCTGCTATCCAGAACCTCAGTGGTTATGCTCTCTCATTTCTTTCCAAATTGTCACTAACAGGCTAGTGACCAATTTCACCAATTCACATTGGCATACTGGAACACGCTTATAATTCCCCAGTATATGGTACTGAGGTACCCAAGGTACCCAGGGTATTGGGGTTCCAGGAGATACCTATGGGCTGCAGCATTTATTTTGCCACCCATAGGGAGCTCTGACAATTCTTACACAGGCCTGCCACTGCAGTCTGAGGGAAATAACGTCCACGTTATTTCACAGCCATTTACCACTGCACTTAAGTAACTTATAAGTCACCTATATGTCTAACCTTTACCTGGTAAAGGTTAGGTGCAAAGTTACTTAGTGTGAGGGCACCCTGACACTAGCCAAGGTGCCCCCACATTGTTCAGGGCAAATTCCCCGGACTTTGTGAGTGCGGGGACACCATTACACGCGTGCACTACATATAGGTCACTACCTATATGTAGCTTCACAATGGTAACTCCGAATATGGCCATGTAACATGTCTATGATCATAGAATTGCCCCCTCTATGCCATCCTGGCATAGTTGGCACAATCCCATGATCCCAGTGGTCTGTAGCACAGACCCTGGTACTGCCAAACTGCCTTTTCAGGGGTTTCACTGCAGCTGCTGCTGCTGCCAACCCCTCAGACAGGTTTCTGCCCTCCTGGGGTCCAGCCAGGCTTGGCCCAGGATGGCAGAACAAAGGACTTCCTCAGAGAGAGGGTGTTACACCCTCTCCCTTTGGAAAAAGGTGTTAAGGCAGGGGAGGAGTAGCCTCCCCCAGCCTCTGGAAATGCTTTCATGGGCACAGATGGTGCCCATTTCTGCATAAGCCAGTCTACACCGGTTCAGGGACCCCTCAGCCCTGCTCTGGCGTGAAACTGGACAAAGGAAAGGGAAGTGACCACTCCCCTGACCTGCACCTCCCCTGGGAGGTGCCCAGAGCTCCTCCAGTGTGCTCCAACTTCTTCCATCTTGGAAACAGAGGTGCTGCTGGCACACTGGACTGCTCTGAGTGGCCAGTGCCAGCAGGTGACGTCAGAGACTCCTTCTGATAGGCTCCTTCAGGTGTTGCTAGCCTATCCTCTCTCCTAGGTAGCCAAACCTCCTTTTCTGGTTATTTAGGGTCTCTGCTTTGGGGAATTCCTTAGATAACGAATGCAAGAGCTTATCAGAGTTCCTCTGCATCTCTCTCTTCACCTTCTGCCAAGGAATCGACTGCTGACCTGCGCTGGAATCCTGTAAAACTGCAACAAAGTAGCAAAGACGACTACTGCAACCTTGTAACGCTGATCCTGCCGCCTTCTCGACTGTTTTCCTTATGGTGCATGCTGTGGGGGTAGTCTGCCTCCTCTCTGCACTAGAAGCTCCGAAGAAATCTCCCGTGGGTCGACGGAATCTTCCTCCTGCAACCGCAGGCACCAAAGAACTGCATCACCGGTCCTCTGGGTCTCCTCTCAGCATGACGAGTGAGGTCCCTTGAACTCAGCAACTCTGTCCAAGTGACTCCCACAGTCCAGTGACTCTTCAGTCCAAGTTTGGTGGAGGTAAGTCCTTGCATCCCCACGCTAGACTGCATTGCTGGGAACCGCGTGTTTTGCAGCTACTCCGGCTCCTGTGCACTCTTCGAGGATTTCCTTTGTGCACAGCCAAGCCTGTGTCCACGGCACTCTAACCTGCATTGCACACCCTCCTGAGTTGTCCTCCGGCGTCGTGGGACTCTCTTGTGCAACTTCGGGTGAGCACCGATTCACTCCACTTCGTAGTGCCTATTCCGGCACTTCTGCGGGTGCTGCTTGCTTCTGAGTGGGCTCCTGGTCTTGCTGGACACCCCCTCTGTCTCCTCACGCAATTGGCGACATCCTGGTCCCTCCTGGGCCACAGCAGCATCCAAAAACCCTAACTGCAAGCTTTGCAGCTATCAAAGCTTGTTTGCGGTCCTTCTGCGGGAAAACACTTCTGCACGACTCTTCACGACGTGGGACATCCATCCTCCAAAGGGGAAGTTTCTAGCCCTTGTCGTTCTTGCAGAATCCTCAGCTTCTACCATCCAGTGGCAGCTTCTTTGCACCCACAGCTGGCATTTCCTGGGCATCTGTCCACTCCCGACTTGATCGTGACTTTTGGACTTGGTCCCCTTGTTCCACAGGTACTCTCGTCTGGAAATCCATTGTTGTTGCATTGCTGGTGTTTGTCTTTCCTGCAGAATTCCCCTATCACGACTTCTGTGCTCTTTGGGGAACTTAGGTGCACTTTGCACCCACTTTTCAGGGTCTTGGGGTGGGCTATTTTTCTAACCCTAACTGTTTCCTTACAGTCCCAGCGACCCTCTACAAGGTCACATAGGTTTGGGGTCCATTCATTGTTCGCATTCCACTTCTAGAGTATATGGTTTGTGTTGCCCCTATCCCTATGTACCCCCATTGCATTCTATTGTGACTATACATTGTTTGCACTGTTTTCTATTGCTGTTACTGCATGTTTTGGTATTGTGTACATATATCTTGTGTATATTTGCTATCCTCATACTGAGGGTACTCACTGAGATACTTTGGCATATTGTCATAAAAATAAAGTACCTTTATTTTTAGTATATCTGTGTATTGTGTTTTCTTATGATATTGTGCATGTGACACTAGTGGTACTGTAGGAGCTTCACTCGTCTCCTAGTTCAGCCTAAGCTGCTCAGCTAAGCTACCTTTTCTATCAGCCTAAGCTGCTAGACACCCCTCTATACTAATAAGGGATACCTGGGCCTGGTGCAAGGTGTAAGTACCCCTTGGTAGCCACTACAAGCCAGTCCAGCCTCCTACAGTGATGGACAGGGTAGTGGTCACTCCCCTTTCTATTGTCCTTTTTCATGCCAGAGAAGGGACTGGGAGTCCCTGAACCAGTGTGGACTGGTTTACACATTGAGGTCACCAAATTTGCCCTTCAAAGCAAACCAGTGGCTTGTGGAGGCTACCCCTCCCAAGCCAGTCACACGTATTTCCAAAGATAGAGGGTGTTACCTCCCTCTCCCAAAGGAAATCCTTTGTTCTGACTTCTTGGTCTTGAGCAGGTCAAGGAGCAGGAGGGCAGAAACCTGTCTGAGGGGTGGCAGCAGCTGGGCTGCCCGGAATACCCTGTAAGACTGGTGGGAGCACTGCTGTGGGTCCTCTAAGGAGCCCCAGAGTGCATAGAACCATTCTTCCAATACTTGTAACAGTATTGGGGTATGGTTCTGACATGTTTGATACCAACCATGCCCAGGTTCGGAGTTACTATTATGTAGCTGGACATAGGTAGTGATCTATGTCCTGTACACGCGTAAAATGGCATCCCCACACTCACAAATTCCAGGAAAATTAATCTGGAGTTTGTCGGGGCACCTTTGCTAGTGTACCCTGCCCTCTGAGCTGAGAGGGCCTACCATAGGGATGACTTACAGTGACCTGGTGTAGTGACCTGTAGTGAGAAATGGTGCATGCCCCCACTTCACGCAGGCTGCAATGACAGGCCTGCAGAAAACTTTGCATGGGCTTCCTATGGGTGGCAGAATAACTGCTGAAGCCCATAAGGATCCCCTGGAACCCCAATGCCCTGGGTACCTAGGTACCATCTACTAAGGACTTAAATAGGGGGACCAGTATGCCAATTGTGGGAAGCAAAAGGTACAATTTAGAGGAGAGAGCAAAACTACTGGGGTCCTGGTTAACAGGAACCCAGTAGACACAGTCAAACACACTGACAACAGGCAGAAAATGGGGGTAACCATGCCAAGAAAGATGGTACTTTCCTATACAACCCCCCCCCAAAAGAAGGACAAGAAGGCTAACTTTGCCCAGATGAGTCTTCATTGTCTAAGTGGAAATACCTGGAGAGTCCATCTGCTTTGGAGTGGTTATTCCCAGGTCTGTGTTCCACTGTATAGTCCATCCCGTGTAGGGATGTGGACCTCCTCAATAATTTTAGGTTTTCTCCTTCATCTATTTGAGCCATAGAAGGGACTTGTGTTCTGTTTGAACAATGAAGTGAGTGCCACAGAGGTATGGCCTCAGTTTCTTAAAGGCTCAGATCACAGCAAAGGCCTCTTTCTATGGCTGAACAACTCTTCTCTCTAGGGGTCAACCTTCTGCTGATAAAAGCAAATGGTGTGTTGAGCTGAGAAATAAACTACCCCACCCCTACCTCTGAAGCATCTGTTTGGACAATTAATGTCTTGGAGTAGTCAGGGCTTTTTAACAGTGGTGCAGAGAACATGGTTTGTTTAAGGCCCTCAAAAGCTTTCTGACAGCTAGCTGTCCACAAAATGTTTTTTTGCATCTTTTTAGATGTGAGGTCACTAAGAGGGGCTACAATGGAGCCATAATTGTTGATGAACCTCCTGTAGTACCCAGTGAGGCCTCGGAAGGCGCTCACTTGGGTCTGTGTGGTAGGGGGAGTCCATTCCAAGACAGTCTGGATCTTCCCCTGCAATGTTTGAATCTGGCCTCCACCTACCAGGTGGCCCAGATATACAACCTTCCCCTGTCCTATCTGGCACTTAGAGGCCTTGATAGTGAGGTCTGAATTTAAAACATTTCAGAGGTGGAACAGATGGTCATCGCAGGTGGAGCTAAAGACAGCTATGTCATCGCGATAGGCTACACTATATGCTTCCAAACCTTGGAAGACTATTCACCAGGCTCTGAAAAGTGGAAGGTGCATTCTTCAAACCAAAGTGCATAACAGTAAATTGATAATGCCCTTCAATGGTTGAGAATGCAGTTTTTGGTTTTGTATCCTTTGACAATTTTTTACCAATATCCTGCAGTCAATTTAAAGGTGCTTAGATACTTGGCAGATGACAGTGTATCTATCAGCTCATCTGCCATAGGTATAGGGTGAGCATCAGTGTTTGTGACAGTGTTGAGCCCTCTGTAATCTACACAGAACCTCATCTACTTTTTCCCATTTTGGGAGTGAGGTTTTGGTACCAGTGCTAGCCCAGGGACTGTCAGAGTGCTCAATCACTCCTAGGTCTAGCATATATTCCACTTCAGGTTGGATGCAATTTCTAACATGCCTGTAAATTTTACTTTTAACAGGCAAGCTGTCCCCTGTGTCAATGGTATGATCACACCATGTTGTCAGACCTGGTGTCAGAGAAAACAGTTCAGAGAACTGGCCTAGAAGGTTTCTACAGTCCTCTTTCTGAGACTCAGAATGGCAGTCTTCTAGGACATCTCCATCCACTGAGCCATCAGTTGCAGTGGTAGAGAAGAGATCAGGTAGAAGGCACTCTCTTCTTCCTGTCCCTCATCAGTTGCCATGAGTAGGGTCAGACCAGGCTTGTCATAGTAGTGCTTAAGGCGGTTCACATGAAGCATCTTGAGGGGCTTCTGGGAGTGCCAAGGCCCATCAAATAAGTGACCTCCTCCTTTTTCTCCACTATAGTGTGGAGACCACTCCATTTGTCCTGGAGTGCCCTGGGAGCCAAAGGCTCCAGAACCCACACTTTCTGTCCTGGCTGGTACACAGTGAGGACAGCCTTCTGATTATGCCACTGCTTTGCAGTCCTTGGCTGGCCATTTTCATATACTCAGTCATCCTGGATCTGAAACCAAGTACATAATTGAAGGAAAGTACCATCTTGACTGGCATGTTACCCCCATATTTCACTGTATATATGTTGTTTTAGTGTATGTGTCACTGGGACTCTGCCAGCCAGGGCCCCAGTGCTCATAAGTGTGCCCGAATGTGTTACCTGTGTGATGACTAACTGTCTCACTGAGGCTCTGCTAACCAGAATCTCAGTGGTTATGCTCTCTCTGCTTTCCAAATTGTCACTAACAGGCTAGAGACCAATTTCACCAATTTACATTGGCATACTGGAACACCCTTATAATTCCCTAGTATATGGTACTGAGGTACCCAGGGTATTGGGGTTCCAGGAGATCACTATGGGCTGCAGCATTTCTTTTGCCACCCATAGGGAGCTCTGACAATTCTTACACAGGCCTGCCACTGCAGCTTGAGTGAAATAACGTCCACGTTATTTCACAGCCATTTACCACTGCACTTTAGTAACTTATAAGTCACCTATATGTCTAACCTTCACCTGGTGAAGGTTGGGTGCAAAGTTACTTAGTGTGTGGGCACCCTGGCACTAGCCAAGGTGCCCCCACATTGTTCAGGGCAAATTCCCAGGACTTTGTGAGTGCGGGGACACCATTTCACGCGTGCACTATACATAGGTCACTACCTATGTATAGCGTCACAATGGTAACTCCGAACATGGCCATGTAACATGTCTAAGATCATGGAATTGTCACCCCAATGCCATTCTGGCATTGGGGAGACAATCCCATGATCCCCCGAGTCTCTAGCACTGCCAAACTGCCTTTCCCGGGGTTTCACTGCAGCTGCTGCCAACCCCACAGACAGGTTTCTGCCCTCCTAGGGTCCAGCCAGGCCTGGCCCCGGAAGGCAGAACAAAGGACTTCCTCAGAGAGAGGGTGTTACACCCTCTCCCTTTGGAAAAAGGTGTCAGGGCTGGGGAGGAGTAGCCTCCCCCAGCCTCTGGAAATGCTTTGATGGGCACAGATGGTGCCCATCTCTGCATAAGCAAGTCTACACCGGTTCAGGGATCCCCCAGCCCTGCTCTGGACAAAGGAAAGGGGAGTGACCACTTCCCTGACCTGCACCTCCCCTGGGAGGTGCCCAGAGCTCCTCCAGCGTGCCCCAGACCTCTGCCATCTTGGATTCACAGGTGTGCTGGCACACTGGACTGCTCTGAGTGGCCAGGGCCAGCAGGTGACGTCAGAGACTCCTTCTGATAGGCTCTTACCTGTGTTACTAGCCTATCATCCTTCCTAGGTAGCCAAACCTCATTTTCTGGCTATTTAGGGTCTCTGCTTTGGGGAATTCTTCAGATACCGAATGCAAGAGCTCACCAGAGTTCCTCTGCATCTCCCTCTTCACCTTCTGCCAAAGGAGGATCGACCGCTGACTGCTCAGGACGCCTGCAAAACCGCAACAAAGTAGCAAAGACGACTACTGCAACCTTGTATCGCTTCATCCTGTCGGCTTTCTCGACTGTTTCCTGGTGGTGCATGCTCCGGGGGTAGCCTGCCTCCTTTCTGCACCAGGAGTTCTAAAGAGTTCTCCCGTGGGTCGACGCAATCTTCCCCCTGCAAACGCAGGCAACAAAAGACTGCATCACCGGTCCTCTGGGTCCCCTCTCAGCACGACGAGCGTGGTCTCTGGAACTCAGCAACTCTGTCCAAGTGACTCCCACAGTCCAGTGACTCTTAAGTCTAAGTTTGGTGGAGGTAAGTCCTTGCCTCCCCACGCTAGACTGCATTGCTGGGTACCACGTGATTTGCAGCTGCTCCGGCTCCTGTGCACTCTTCAAGGATTTCCTTCGTGCACAGCCAAGCCTGGGTCCCCGACACTCTAACCTGCAGTGTAGCAAAGTACCATCTTGCCTCGCAAGTTACCCCCATATTTCATTGTATATATGTTGTTTTAGTGTATGTGTCACTGGGACCCTGCCAGCCAGGGCCCCAGTGCTCACAAGTGTGCCCTGTATGTGTTCCCTTTGTGATGACTAACTGTCTCACTGAGGCTCTGCTAACCAGAACCTCAGTGGTTATTGTAGGAGGCTGGACTGGCTTGTAGTGAGTACCAAGGGGTACTTACACATTGCACCAGGCCCAGGTATCCCTTATTAGTGTATAGGGGTGTCTAGCAGCTTAGGCTGATAGAAAATGGTAGCTTAGCAGAGCAGCTTAGGCTGAACTAGGAGACGAGTGAAGCTCCTACAGTACCACTAGTGTCACTTGCACAATATCATAAGAAAACACAATACACAGATATACTAAAAATAAAGGTACTTTTTTTTTATGACAATATGCCAAAAATATCTCAGTGAGTACCCTTACTATGAGGATAGCAAATATACACAAGATATATGTACACAATACCAAAATATGCAGTAATAGCAATAGAAAGCAGTGCAAACAATGTATAGTCACAATAGAATGCAATGGGGGCACATAGGGAGAGGGGCAACACAAACCATGTACTCCAAAAGTGGAATGCGAACCACGAATGGACCCCAAACCTATGTGACCTTGTAGAGGGTCGCTGGGACTGTAAGAAAACAGTGAGGGTTAGAAAAATAGCCCACCCCAAGACCCTGAAAACTGAGTGCAAAGTGCACTAAAGTTCCCCAAAGGACATAGAAGTCGTGATAGGGGAATTCTGCAGGAAAGACACAAACCAGCAATGCAACAACAATGGATTTCCAAACGAGGGTACCTGTGGAACAAGGGGACCAAGTCCAAAAGTCACAAGCAAGTCGGAGATGGGCAGATGCCCAGGAAATGCCAGCTGTGGGTGCAAAGAAGCTGCTAATAGACAGTAGAAGCTGAGGATTCTGCAGGAACGACAAGGGCTAGAAACTTCCCCTTTGGAGGATGGATGTCCCACGTCGTGAAGAGTCGTGCAGAAGTGTTCTCCCGCCGAAAGACCGCCAAAAAGCCTTGCTAGCTGCAAATCATGTGGTTAGGGTTTTTGGATGCTGCTGTAGCCCAGGAGGGACCAGGATGTCGCCAATCGCGTCAGGGGACAGAGGGGGCACCCAGCAAGACAAAGAGCCCTCTCAAAAGCAGGCAGCACCCGCAGAAGTGCCAGAACAGGCACTACAAAGAGGAGTGAAACGGTGCTCACCCGAAGTTGCACAAAGGAGTTGCACGCCGCCGGAGTACAACTTAGAAAGTCGTGCAATTCAGGTTAGAGTGCCATGGACCCAGGCTTGGCTGTGCACAAAGGATTTCCACCGGAAGTGCACAGAGGCCGGAGTAGCTGCAAAAGACGCGGTTCCCAGCAATGCAATCTGGCGTGGGGAGGCAAGGACTTACCTCCACCAAACTTGGACTGAAGAGTCACTGGACTGTGGGAGTCACTTGGACACAGTTGCTGGATTTAAGGGACCTCGCTCTTCGTGCTGAGAGGAGACCCAAGGGACCGGTGATGCAGTTCTTTGGTGCCTGCGGTAGCAGGGGGAAGATTCCGTCGACCCACGGGAGATTTCTTCAGAGCTTCTAGTGCAGAGAGGAGGCAGACTACCCCCACAGCATGCACCACCAGGAAAACAGTCGAGAAGGCGGCAGGATCAGCGTTACAGAGTTGCAGTAGTCGTCTTCGCTACTTTGTTGCAGTTTTGCAGGCTTCCAGCGCAGTCAGCAGTCGATTCCTTGGCAGAAGGAGAAGAGAGAGATGCAGAGGAACTCTGATGCTCCGAAGAAATCTCCCGTGGGTCGACGGAATCTTCCCCCTGCAACCGCAGGCACCAAAAAGCTGCATTACCGGTCCCTTGGGTCTCCTCTCAGCACGACGAGCGAGGTCCCTCGAATCCAGCGACTCTGTCCAAGTGACCCACACAGTCCAGTGACTCTTCCTGGGGTTTCACTGCAGCTGCTGCTGCTGCCAACCCCTCAGACAGGCATCTGCCCTCCTGGGGTCCAGCCAGGCCTGGCCCAGGATGGCAGAACAAAGGACTTCCTCTGAGAGAGGGTGTGACACCCCATCCCTTTGGAAAATGGTGTGAATGCAGGGGAGGAGTAGCCTCCCCCAGCCTCTGGAAAATGCTTTGTTGGGCACAGAGGTGCCCAATTCTGCATAAGCCAGTCTACACCGGTTCAGGGGCCCCTTAGCCCCTGCTCTGGCGCGAAACTGGACAAAGGAAAGGGGAGTGACCACTCCCCTGACCTGCACCTCCCCTGGGAGGTGTCCAGAGCTCCTCCAGTGTGCTCCAGACCTCTGCCATCTTGGAAACAGAGGTGCTGCTGGCACACTGGACTGCTCTGAGTGGCCAGTGCCACCAGGTGACGTCAGAGACTCCTGCTGATAGGCTCCTTCAGGTGTTAGTAGCCTATCCTCTCTCCTAGGTAGCCAAACCCTCTTTTCTGGCTATTTAGGGTCTCTGTCTCTGGGGAAACTTTAGATAACGAATGCATGAGCTCAGCCGAGTTCCTCTGCATCTCTCTCTTCACCTTCTGATAAGGAAACGACCGCTGACCGCGCTGGAAGCCTGCAAACCTGCAACATAGTAGCAAAGACGACTACTGCAACTCTGTAACGCTGATCCTGCCGCCTTCTCGACTGTTTTCCTGCTTGTGCATGCTGTGGGGGTAGTCTGCCTCCTTTCTGCACCAGAAGCTCCGAAGAAATCTCCCGTAGGTCGACGGAATCTTCCCCCTGCAACCGCAGGCACCAAAAAGCTGCATTACCGGTCCCTTGGGTCTCCTCTCAGCACGACGAGCGAGGTCCCTCGAATCCAGCGACGCTGTCCAAGTGACCCCCACAGTCCAGTGACTCTTCAGCCCAAGTTTGGTGGAGGTAAGTCCTTGCCTCACCTCGCTGGGCTGCATTGCTGGGAACCGCGACTTTGCAGCTACTCCGGCCCCTGTGCACTTCCGGCGGAAATCCTTCGTGCACAGCCAAGCCTGGGTCCACGGCACTCTAACCTGCATTGCACGACTTTCTAAGTTGGTCTCCGGCGACGGGGGACTCCTTTGTGCAACTTCGGTGAGCACCGTTTCACGCATCCTCGTAGTGCCTGTTTCTGGCACTTCTCCGGGTGCTACCTGCTCCAGTGAGAGCTCTTTGTCTTGCTCGACGTCCCTTCTCTTGGCAGGTCCAATTTGCGATCTCCTGGTCCCTCCTGGGCCCCAGCAGCGTCCAAAAACGCCAAACGCACGATTTGCGTGTAGCAAGGCTTGTTGGCGTCCTTCCGGCGGGAAAACACTTCTGCACGACTCTCCAAGGCGAGAGGGATCCGTCCACCAAAGGGGAAGTCTCTAGCCCTTTTCGTTCCTGCAGAAACCTCAGCTTCTTCTGTCCAGTCGAAGCTTCTTTGCAACCGCAGCTGGCATTTCCTGGGCATCTGCCCATCTCCGACTTGCTTGTGACTTTTGGACTTGGTCCCCTTGTTCCACAGGTACCCTAGATTGGAAATCCACAGTTGTTGCATTGCTGGTTTGTGTCTTTCCTGCATTATTCCTCTAACACGACTCTTTTGTCCTTAGGGGAACTTTAGTGCACTTTGCACTCACTTTTCAGGGTCTTGGGGAGGGTTATTTTTCTAACTCTCACTATTTTCTAATAGTCCCAGCGACCCTCTACAAGGTCACATAGGTTTGGGGTCCATTCGTGGTTCGCATTCCACTTTTGGAGTATATGGTTTGTGTTGCCCCTATCCCTATGTTTCCCCATTGCAGCCTATTGTAACTATACATTGTTTGCACTGTTTTCTAAGACTATACTGCATATTTTTGCTATTGTGTATATATATCTTGTGTATATTTCCTATCCTCTCACTGAGGGTACACTCTAAGATACTTTGGCATATTGTCATAAAAATAAAGTACCTTTATTTTTAGTTTAACTGTGTATTGTGTTTTCTTATGATATTGTGCATATGACACTAAGTGGTACTGTGGTAGCTTCACACGTCTCCTAGTTCAGCCTAAGCTGCTCTGCTAAGCTACCATTATCTATCAGCCTAAGCTGCTAGACACCCTATACACTAATAAGGGATAACTGGGCCTGGTGCAAGGTGCAAGTACCCCTTGGTACTCACTACAAGCCAGTCCAGCCTCCTACATTGGTTGTGCAGTGGTGGGATAAGTGCTTGAGACTACTTACCACTCTTGTCATTGTACTTTTCATAAGAGAAAAATATACAAAACAAGGTCAGTGTATATACACATAGCCAAAAAGTTTTGCATTTCCTCTTTTCACTCTTTTCTAAGTGCTGAAAAGTACTCCTAAACTTTCAAAAAGTTCTTAAAAGTTTAAAAAGTTTTTTCTGTCTTTCCAAAAAGTTCTGAAAACTTTTTTCTCTTTTTCTATCACTTTAACTCTCTTTAAAAATGTCTGGTACAGGCCAAAATGTTGAACTGTCCAAAATTGCATATGATCACCTTAGCTGGAAAGGAGCAAGGAGTCTCTGCATAGAGAGAGGTTTGAGTGTAGGGAAGAATCCTTCCTTAGAACTGTTAATTAATATGCTTAGAGTACAGGATAAGGCCATAAGTGCCCAATCTGTAGAAAAAGTAGCTAATGGTTCTCAATCTGATCCAGGGACTCCCCCAGGAAAAGGTTCAGGAAAGAAACTTCTCAGCCTGCCCATTACTAGACAGTCTAGCATAGTTGGTACAGAGGTTGAATCACACCATACTGATGGTGTGCTCTCACATTATACTGGTAGCCAAGCTGTTAGGGTGCCCTCTGTAAGGGACAGGTCTCCTTCTGTTCATTCCCATCATACCTCTGTATCTAGAAATGTCCCTCCCACCCACCCTGATGACAGATTGTTAGAGAGGGAACTCAATAAGTTGAGGGTGGAACAAACCAGACTGAAGCTTAAAAAGCAACAGCTGGATTTGGATAGACAGTCTTTTGAATTAGAGAAGGAAAGACAGAAGTTGGGTTTAGATACCCATGGTGGCAGCAGCAGTATTCCCCATAGTCATCCTGCAAAAGAGCCTGATTCCAGGAATCTGCACAAGATAGTTCCCCCTTATAAGGAGGGGGATGACATTAACAAGTGGTTTGCTGCACTTGAGAGGGCCTGTGTTGTACAGGATGTCCCTCAAAGGCAGTGGGCTGCTATCCTATGGCTATCATTTAGTGGAAAAGGTAGGGATAGGCTCCTTACTGTGAAAGAAAATGATGCTAATAATTTCCAAGTTCTTAAGAATGCACTCCTGGATGGTTATGGCTTAACCACTGAACAGTACAGGATAAAGTTCAGAGAGACCAAAAAGGAGTCTTCACAAGACTGGGTGGATTTCATTGACCATTCAGTGAAGGCCTTGGAGGGGTGGTTACATGGCAGTAAAGTTACTGATTATGAAAGCCTGTATAACACAATCCTGAGAGAGCATATACTTAATAATTGTGTGTCTGATTTGTTGCACCAGCACCTGGTAGACTCTGATCTGACCTCTCCCCAAGAATTGGGAAAGAAGGCAGACAAATGGGTCAGAACAAGGGTGAACAGAAAAGTTCATACAGGGGGTGACAAAGATGGCAATAAGAAGAAAGATGGTGAAAAATCTCAAGATAAGCATGGGGATAAGGGTAAAACCAAAGATCCCACTTCAAATCTTAAACACTCTTCAGAGGGTGGGGATAAAACAAATTCTTCCTCTTCTTCCCAACCTGCACACATTAAAAAGCCTTGGTGCTTTGTGTGTAAAAACAGAGGCCATAGGCCAGGGGATAAGTCCTGTCCAGGTAAACCCCCTGAGCCTACCACCACTAATACATCAAGCTCTAGTGCCCCTAGCAGTAGTGGTACTAGTGGTGGGACTGCTGGCAACAGTCAAGCAAAGGGTGTAGTTGGGTTCACTTATGGGTCCATAGTGGAAACTGATGTAATCAGTCCCAAGACAGTTTCTATCACACCTAGTGGCATTGGCCTTGCCACACTGGCTGCTTGTCCCCTTACAATGGATAAGTACAGGCAGACAGTTTCAATAAATGGTGTTGAGGCCTTGGCCTACAGGGACACAGGTGCCAGTTTCACTTTGGTGACTGAAAACCTAGTGCCCCCTGAACAACACATCATTGGACAACAGTATAAGATTATTGATGTCCATAACTCCACTAAGTTTCTTCCCTTAGCTATAATTCAGTTTAGTTGGGGTGGAGTTACTGGCCCTAAGCAGGTGGTGGTATCACCTAGCTTACCTGTAGACTGTCTCTTAGGTAATGACCTAGAGGCCTCAGGTTGGGCTGATGTAGAGTTTTATGCCCATGCAGCCATGCTGCGCATCCCTGAGGAATTGTTCCCTCTCATTTCAAGTGAAATGAAAAAGCAAAGGAGAGAAGGCCTGAAAACTCAGGATCCCTCTCCATCAACAGGTAAAAAGGGTATCACAGTATCCCCTAACCACCCTACCATTCAGGATACTATTCCTGTGGTGGGAGAAACCTCTCCTGGGGTGGCACCTGTTCCAAGGGAATCATCAGCTGGCAAAGCTGGACTCCCTGAGGTGGAAGTACCTCTCTGTGGGATAACTAACATTGGTGAGAAAAAGAGCACCATTTTAGGTAACATGGAGCATCCCTCCAACCCTCCCAGAGAAACTTTAGTGCAGAAACTCTGCACTGCCTCACAACACTTAGGACAGCATCCCTGCCCTAGTGTGGAGCTGATAGGACAGCATCCCTGCCCTGCTCCAACCCAAGAGAAACAGCATCCCTGTTCTCTCCTCCAGCCATATGGACAAAGTTTTTGCCCAGCTCTGGCTTTTCTGAGACAGCATCCCTGTCTGGCATTTCCATCACTACAAATAGGTTCAGTGGACAATTCCCACTGCTCTAAACTAAAACTTACTGATAGAAACTCTGAAAATACATCTTCACATTGTTGCTTAGCTAAAAAACTTCAAACAGGGTGGTTTACATCCCCACAGGGAAGTAACCATATAGTGGATGATAAAGGGAGTAACCAGTCTATTGCAGAGCTACTCTCTACTTATCACCACTTAGACAATAAAGTCTCAACTGGCCAAGGTTAGCCTTATTGTCCTTCGTTTGGGGGGGGGGGGGGTTGTGTGAGAAGGTAGCCTCTTTCTAGCCTTGTTACCCCCACTTTTGGCCTGTTTGTGAGTGTATGTCAGGGTGTTTGTCACTGTTTTCACTGTCTCACTGGGATCCTGATAGCCAGGCCTCAGTGCTCATAGTGAAAACACTATGGTTTCAGTATGTTTGTTATGTGTCACTGGGATCCTGCTGGTCAGGACCCCAGTGCTCATAGGTTTGTGGCCTATATGTATGTGTCACTGGGACCCTGTCACACAGGGCCCCAGTGCTCATAGGTGTGCATGTATATGTTCCCTGTGTGGTGCCTAACTGTCTCACTGAGGCTCTGCTAACCAGAACCTCAGTGGTTATGCTCTCTCATTACTTTCAAATTGTCACTAACAGGCTAGTGACCATTTTTACCAATTTACATTGGCTTACTGGAACACCCTTATAATTCCCTAGTATATGGTACTGAGGTACCCAGGGTATTGGGGTTCCAGGAGATCCCTATGGGCTGCAGCATTTCTTTTGCCACCCATAGGGAGCTCTGACAATTCTTACACAGGCCTGCCACTGCAGCCTGAGTGAAATAACGTCCACGTTATTTCACAGCCATTTTACACTGCACTTAAGTAACTTATAAGTCACCTATATGTCTAACCTTTACCTGGTAAAGGTTAGGTGCAAAGTTACTTAGTGTGAGGGCACCCTGGCACTAGCCAAGGTGCCCCCACATTGTTCAGAGCCAATTCCCTGAACTTTGTGAGTGCGGGGACACCATTACACGCGTGCACTACATATAGGTCACTACCTATATGTAGCTTCACCATGGTAACTCCGAATATGGCCATGTAACATGTCTATGATCATGGAATTGCCCCCTCTATGCCATCCTGGCATTGTTGGTACAATTCCATGATCCCAGTGGTCTGTAGCACAGACCCTGGTACTGCCAAACTGCCCTTCCTGGGGTTTCACTGCAGCTGCTGCTGCTGCCAACCCCTCAGACAGGCAGCTGCCCTCCTGGGGTCCAGCCAGGCCTGGCCCAGGATGGCAGAACAAAGAACTTCCTCTGAGAGAGGGTGTGACACCCTCTCCCTTTGGAAAATGGTGTGAAGGCAGGGGAGGAGTAGCCTCCCCCAGCCTCTGGAAATGCTTTGTTGGGCACAGAGGTGCCCAATTCTGCATAAGCCAGTCTACACCGGTTCAGGGACCCCTTAGCCCCTGCTCTGGCGCGAAACTGGACAAAGGAAAGGGGAGTGACCACTCACCTGACCTGCACCTCCCCTGGGAGGTGTCCAGAGCTCCTCCAGTGTGCTCCAGACCTCTGCCATCTTGGAAACAGAGGTGCTGCTGGCACACTGGACTGCTCTGAGTGGCCAGTGCCACCAGGTGATGTCAGAGACTCCTGCTGATAGGCTCCTTCAGGTGTTAGTAGCCTATCCTCTCTCCTAGGTAGCCAAACCCTCTTTTCTGGCTATTTAGGGTCTCTGTCTCTGGGGAAACTTTAGATAACGAATGCATGAGCTCAGCCGAGTTCCTCTGCATCTCTCTCTTCACCTTCTGATAAGGAAACGACCGCTGACCGCGCTGGAAGCCTGCAAACCTGCAACATAGTAGCAAAGACGACTACTGCAACTCTGTAACGCTGATCCTGCCGCCTTCTCGACTGTTTTCCTGCTTGTGCATGCTGTGGGGGTAGTCTGCCTCCTCTCTGCACCAGAAGCTCCGAAGAAATCTCCCGTGGGTCGACGGAATCTTCCCCCTGCAACCGCAGGCACCAAAAAGCTGCATTACCGGTCCCTTGGGTCTCCTCTCAGCACGACGAGCGAGGTCCCTCGAATCCAGCGACGCTGTCCAAGTGACCCCCACTGTTCAGTGACTCTTCAGCCCAAGTTTGGTGGAGGTAAGTCCTTGCCTCACCTCGCTGGGCTGCATTGCTGGGAACCGCGACTTTGCAGCTACTCCGGCCCCTGTGCACTTCCGGCGGAAATCCTTCGTGCACAGCCAAGCCTGGGTCCACGGCACTCTAACCTGCATTGCACGACTTTCTAAGTTGGTCTCCGGCGACGGGGGACTCCTTTGTGCAACTTCGGCGAGCACCGTTTCACGCATCCTCGTAGTGCCTGTTTCTGGCACTTCTCCGGGTGCTACCTGCTCCAGTGAGGGCTCTTTGTCTTGCTCGACGTCCCTTCTCTCGGCATGTCCAATTTGCGACCTCCTGGTCCCTCCTGGGCCCCAGCAGCGTCCAAAAACGCCAAACGCACGATTTGCGTGTAGCAAGGCTTGTTGGCGTCCTTCCGGCGGGAAAACACTTCTGCACGACTCTCCAAGGCGAGAGGGATCCGTCCACCAAAGGGGAAGTCTCTAGCCCTTTTCGTTCCTGCAGAAACCTCAGCTTCTTCTGTCCAGTCGAAGCTTCTTTGCACCCGCAGCTGGCATTTCCTGGGCATCTGCCCATCTCCGACTTGCTTGTGACTTTTGGACTTGGTCCCCTTGTTCCACAGGTACCCTAGATTGGAAATCCACAGTTGTTGCATTGCTGGTTTGTGTCTTTCCTGCATTATTCCTCTAACACGACTCTTTTGTCCTTAGGGGAACTTTAGTGCACTTTGCACTCACTTTTCAGGGTCTTGGGGAGGGTTATTTTTCTAACTCTCACTATTTTCTAATAGTCCCAGCGACCCTCTACAAGGTCACATAGGTTTGGGGTCCATTCGTGGTTCGCATTCCACTTTTGGAGTATATGGTTTGTGTTGCCCCTATCCCTATGTTTCCCCATTGCAGCCTATTGTAACTATACATTGTTTGCACTGTTTTCTAAGACTATACTGCATATTTTTGCTATTGTGTATATATATCTTGTGTATATTTCCTATCCTCTCACTGAGGGTACACTCTAAGATACTTTGGCATATTGTCATAAAAATAAAGTACCTTTATTTTTAGTATAACTGTGTATTGTGTTTTCTTATGATATTGTGCATATGACACTAAGTGGTACTGTGGTAGCTTCACACGTCTCCTAGTTCAGCCTAAGCTGCTCTGCTAAGCTACCATTATCTATCAGCCTAAGCTGCTAGACACCCTATACACTAATAAGGGATAACTGGGCCTGGTGCAAGGTGCAAGTACCCCTTGGTACTCACTACAAGCCAGTCCAGCCTCCTACAGCAGCTACCCCTAATAAATGGTGTTGAGGTTCAGGCCTACAGGGACACTGATGCCAGTGTGACTATGGTCATAGAGAAACTGGTCCACCCTGAACAACACCTACTTGGTCACCAGTACCAAGCAACCGATGCTCACAACAACACACTTAGCCACCCCATGGCTGTTGTAAATCTCAACTGGGGGGGGGGTTACTGGTCCAAAGAAAGTTGTGGTAGCTTCAGATTTACCTGTAGACTGTCTATTAGGGAATGATTTGGAGACATCAGCTTGGTCAGATGTGGAGTTGGAGGCCCATGCAGCAATGCTGGGCATCCCAGGGCATATTTTTGCTTTGACAAGGGCTCAGGCCAAAAAGCAAAAAGGACAGGGAAGCTTGGATCCTGGAACAATGGACCAAGTGCTCCCTAAAGCTAGGGCTAGTAGAAGCAAACCACTTCCTACTATCCCTCCCTCTACAGTGGATTCTACTTCTGAGGAAGAAGAATTCCTTCCCTGTGCAGAACCTACACCAGAGGAGCTGGAAGCAGACACTGCTGAGCTTTTGGGTGAAGGGGGGCCTGCCAGAGAGGAGCTGAGTGTGGCACAGCAAACCTGTCCCACATTAGAGGGTCTCAGACAGCAAGCTGTCAAACAGGCTAATGGGGATGTCAGTGACTCTCACAGAGTTTACTGGGAGGACAACCTCTTGTACACTGAGCATAGGGATCCTAAACCTGGAGCTGCCAGGAGATTAGTGATTCCTCAGGAGTACAGAAAGTTCCTCCTAACCCTGGCACATGACATTTCCCGAGCTGGACACCTGGGGCAAATGAAAACTTGGGACAGACTGGTTCCATTGTTTCATTGGCCTAGGATGTCTGAGGACACAAAGGAATTTTGTAAGTCCTGTGAAACCTGTCAAGCCAGTGGCAAGACAGGTGGCACCCCAAAGGCACCCCTTATTCCACTGCCTGTGTTTGGGGTTCCCTTTGAAAGGGTAGGGGTTGACATAGTTGGCCCCCTTGACCTCCTACTGCTTCAGGCAATAGATTTATCTTGGTGGTAGTGGACCATGCCACAAGATATCCTGAAGCTATTCCTTTAAGGACCACTACAGCACCTGCAGTGGCAAAGGCCCTCCTGGGAATATTTTCCAGGGTGGGCTTCCCAAAGGAAGTAGTATCAGACAGGGGAAGCAATTTCATGTCTGCATACTTAAAGGCCATGTGGAAGGAGTGTGGTGTAACTTACAAGTTCACAACACCCTATCATCCACAAACAAATGGACTGGTGGAGAGATTTAATAAAACTCTCAAAGGCATGATTATGGGTCTCCCTGAAAAACTCCGCAGGAGATGGGATATCCTGTTACCCCGCCTCCTTTTTGCCTACAGGGAGGTACCCCAGAAAGGAGTGGGCTTCAGCCCCTTTGAACTTCTTTTTGGACACCCTGTTAGGGGTCCACTCACACTTGTAAAGGAGGGTTGGGAATAACCTTTAAAAGCTCCTAAGCAGGATATTGTGGATTATGTACTTGGCCTCAGATCAAGGATGGCTGAGTACATGAAAAAGGCCAGTAAAAACCTTCAGGCCAGCCAAGAGCTCCAGAAGCAATGGCATGATCAGAAGGCTGTTTTGGTTCAGTACCAACCAGGGCAGAAAGTGTGGGTCTTGGAGCCTGTGGCCCCAAGAGCACTCCAAGATAAATGGAGTGGTCCCCACACAATTGTTGAAAAGAAGGGAGAAGTCACATATTTAGTTGACTTAGGCACTGCCAGGAGTCCCCTTAGGGTGCTCCATGTCAACCGCCTGAAACCCTACTATGACAGGGCTGATCTCACCCTGCTCATGGCAACTGATGAGGGACAGGAAGAAGACAGTGATCCTCTACCTGATCTCTTCTCTTCCACAGAACAAGATGCTCTTGTGGAAGGTGTAGTTTTGGCTGATTGTCTTACTGCTGAGCAGAAAGATAATTGCATAAATCTCCTAGATCAATTCTCTGAACTCTTCTCTACTGTGCCAGGTACCACTTCTTGGTGTGAGCACACTATAGATACTGGAGACAGCTTGCCTGTCAAAAGTAAGATCTATAGGCAGCCTGACCATGTCAGGGACTGCATAAAGCAAGAGGTCCAGAAAATGTTAGAACTAGGAGTGGTTGAGCACTCTGACAGTCCATGGGCTTCTCCTGTGGTACTGGTACCAAAACCCCATTCCAAAGATGGAAAGAAGGAAATGCGGTTTTGTGTAGACTATAGAGGTCTCAACTTGGTAACCAAAACTGATGCTCACCCTATACCCAGGGCAGATGAGCTCATAGATACACTGGCATCTGCCAAGTATCTAAGCACTTTTGACTTGACTGCAGGGTATTGGCAGATCAAATTGTCAGAAGATGCTAAACCTAAGACTGCATTTTCTACCATTGGAGGACATTACCAGTTTACTGTAATGCCTTTTGGTTTGAAAAATGCACCTGCCACTTTTCAGAGGTTGGTGAACACAGTCCTGCAAGTGCTGGAAGCTTTCAGTGCAGCATATTTGGACGATATAGCTGTCTTTAGCTCCAGCTGGGATGATCACCTGGTCCACCTATGGAAAGTTTTGGAGGCCCTGCAAAAGGCAGGCCTCACTATCAAGGCTTCAAAGTGCCAGATAGGGCAGGGTAAGGTGGTTTATCTGGGACACCTTGTTGGTGGGGAACAGATTGCACCACTTCAGGGGAAAATCCAAACAATTATTGATTGGGTTCCCCCTACCACTCAGACTCAGGTGAGAGCCTTCCTAGGCCTCACTGGGTATTACAGGAGGTTCATTAAGAACTATGGCTCCATTGCAGCCCCTCTTAATGACCTCACATCCAAGAAAATGCCTAAAAAGGTATTATGGACAGCAAACTGTCAGAAAGCTTTTGAGGAGCTGAAGCAGGCCATGTGCTCTGCACCTGTCCTGAAAAGCCCTTGTTACTCTAAAAAATTCTATGTCCAAACTGATGCATCTGAATTAGGAGTAGGGGCAGTCCTATCACAACTTAATTCTGAGGGCCAGGATCAACCTGTTGCTTTTATTAGTAGGAGGTTGACCCCTAGAGAAAAGCGTTGGTCTGCCATTGAGAGGGAGGCCTTTGCTGTGGTCTGGGCACTGAAGAAGTTGAGGCCATACCTGTTTGGCACTCACTTCATTGTTCAGACAGACCACAAACCTCTACTTTGGCTAAAACAAATGAAGGATGAAAATCCTAAATTGTTGAGGTGGTCCGTATCCCTACCGGGAATGGACTATACAGTGGAACATAGACCTGGGAGTAGCCACTCCAATGCAGATGGACTCTCCAGATATTTCCACTTAGACAATGAAGACTCATCAGGTCATGGCTAGTCTTATTGTCCTTCGTTTGGGGGGGGGTTGTGTAGGAAAGTACCATCTTGCCTGGCATGTTACCCCTATTTTTAACTGTATATATGTTGTTTTAGTTGTATGTGTCACTGGGACCCTGGTAACCCAGGGCTCCAGTGCTCATAAGTGTGCCTGAATGTGTTACCTCTGTAGTGACTAACTGTCTCACTGAGGCTCTGCTAATCAGAACCTCAGTGGTTATGCTCTCTCATTTCTTTCCAAATTGTCACTAACAGGCTAGTGACCATTTTTACCAATTTACATTGGCTTACTGGAACACCCTTATAATTCCCTAGTATATGGTACTAAGGTACCCAGGGTATTGGGGTTCCAGGAGATCCCTAGGGGCTGCAGCATTTCTTTTGCCACCCATAGGGAGCTCTGACAATTCTTACACAGGCCTGCCACTGCAGCCTGAGTGAAATAACGTCCACGTTATTTCACAGCCATTTTACACTGCACTTAAGTAACTTATAAGTCACCTATATGTCTAACCTTTACCTGGTAAAGGTTAGGTGCAAAGTTACTTAGTGTGAGGGCACCCTGGCACTAGCCAAGGTGCCCCCACATTGTTCAGAGCCAATTCCCTGAACTTTGTGAGTGCGGGGACACCATTACACGCGTGCACTACATATAGGTCACTACCTATATGTGGCTTCACAATGGTAACTCCGAATATGGCCATGTAACATGTCTATGATCATGGAATTGCCCCCTCTATGCCATCCTGGCATAGTTGGCACAATCCCATGATCCCAGTGGTCTGTAGCACAGACCCTGGTACTGCCAAACTGCCCTTCCTGGGGTTTCACTGCAGCTGCTGCTGCTGCCAACCCCTCAGACAGGCATCTGCCCTCCTGGGGTCCAGCCAGGCCTGGCCCAGGATGGCAGAACAAAGAACTTCCTCTGAGAGAGGGTGTAACACCCTCTCCCTTTGGAAAATGGTGTGAAGGCAGGGGAGGAGTAGCCTCCCCCAGCCTCTGGAAATGCTTTGTTGGGCACAGATGTGCCCAATTCTGCATAAGCCAGTCTACACCGGTTCAGGGGACCCCTTAGCCCTGCTCTGGCACGAAACTGGACAAAGGAAAGGGGAGTGACCACTCCCCTGACCTGCACCTCCCCTGGGAGGTGTCCAGAGCTCCTCCAGTGTGCTCCAGACCTCTGCCATCTTGGAAACAGAGGTGCTGCTGGCACACTGGACTGCTCTGAGTGGCCAGTGCCACCAGGTGACGTCAGAGACTCCTTGTGATAGGCTCCTTCAGGTGTTGCTAGCCTATCCTCTCTCCTAGGTAGCCAAACCCTCTTTTCTGGCTATTTAGGGTCTCTGTCTCTGGGGAAACTGTAGATAACGAATGCAAGAGCTCATCCGAGTTCCTCTGCATCTCTCTCTTCACCTTCTGCCAAGGAATCGACTGCTGACCGCGCTGGAAGCCTGCAAACCTGCAACATAGTAGCAAAGACGACTACTGCAACTCTGTAACGCTGATCCTGCCGCCTTCTCGACTGTTTTCCTGCTTGTGCATGCTGTGGGGGTAGTCTGCCTCCTCTCTGCACCAGAAGCTCCGAAGAAATCTCCTGTGGGTCGACGGAATCTTCCCCCTGCAACCGCAGGCACCAAAAAGCTGCATTAACGGTCCCTTGGGTCTCCTCTCAGCACGACGAGCGAGGTCCCTCGAATCCAGCGACTCTGTCCAAGTGACCCCCACAGTCCAGTGACTCTTCAGCCCAAGTTTGGTGGAGGTAAGTCCTTGCCTCACCTCGCTGGGCTGCATTGCTGGGAACCGCGACTTTTGCAGCTACTCCGGCCCCTGTGCACTTCCGGCGGAAATCCTTTGTGCACAGCCAAGCCTGGGTCCACGGCACTCTAACCTGCATTGCACGACTTTCTAAGTTGGTCTCCGGCGATGTGGGACTCCTTTGTTCGACTTCGGGTGAGCACCGTTTCACGCATCCTCGTAGTGCCTGTTTCTGGCACTTCTCCGGGTGCTACCTGCTTCAGAGAGGGCTCCTTGTCTTGCTCGACGTCCCCTCTCTCTGCTGGTCCAATTTGCGACCTCCTGGGCCTCAGCAGCGTCCAAAAACGCTAACTGCACGATTTGCAGCTAGCAAGGCTTGTTGGCATTCTTTCGGCGGGAAAACACTTCTGCACGACTCTCCGCGGCGAGGGGGATCCGTCCACCAAAGGGGAAGTCTCTAGCCCTTTTCGTTCCTGCAGAAACCTCAGCTTCTTCTGTCCAGTAGAAGCTTCTTTGCACACGCAGCTGGCATTTCCTGGGCATCTGCCCATCTCCGACTTGCTTGTGACTTTTGGACTTGGTCCCCTTGTTCCACAGGTACCCTAGATTGGAAATCCACAGTTGTTGCATTGTTGGTTTGTGTCTTTCCTGCTTTATTCCTCTAACACGACTTCTTTGTCCTTAGGGGAACTTTAGTGCACTTTGCACTCACTTTTCTGGGTCTTGGGGAGGGTTATTTTTCTAACTCTCACTATTTTCTAATAGTCCCAGCGACCCTCTACAAGGTCACATAGGTTTGGGGTCCATTCGTGGTTCGCATTCCACTTTTGGAGTATATGGTTTGTGTTGCCCCTATCCCTATGTTTCCCCATTGCATCCTATAGTAACTATACATTGTTTGCACTGTTTTCTAAGACTATACTGCATATTTTTGCTATTGTGTATATATATCTTGTGTATATTTCCTATCCTCTCACTGAGGGTACACTCTAAGATACTTTGGCATATTGTCATAAAAATAAAGTACCTTTATTTTTAGTATAACTGTGTATTGTGTTTTCTTATGATATTGTGCATATGACACTAAGGGGGTCATTCTAACTCTGGCGGGCGGCGGAGGCCGCCCGCCAGAGTTCCCCCCTCCGAAATACCGCACCGCGGTCAGTAGACCGCGGAGGGTATTCTAAGTTTTTCCCTGGGCTGGCGGGCGGTCGCCAAAAGACCGCCCGCCAGCCCAGGGAAAAACTCCCTTCCCACGACGATGCCGGCTCGTAATCGAGCCGGCGGAGTGGGAAGGTGCGACGGGTGCTGTTGCACCCGTCGCGTATTTCACTGTCTGCCAAGAAGACAGTGAAATACTTGTAGGGGCCCTCTTACGGGGGTCCCTGCAGTGCCCATGCCAGTGGCATGGGCACTGCAGGGGCCCCCAGGGGCCCCGCGACCCCCCCTACCGCCATCCGGTTCCCGGGCGGGGTCGGAATCCCCTCGGCGGAGGATTCCAAAGGGCGGCGGTACACTAGCGGGAGCCCGCCAGTGTTGCCGGTCCGACCGCGGCTTTACCGCCGCGGTCGGAATGCCCTTGGGAGCACCGCTGGCCTGTCGGCGGTGCTCCCGCCGACCCTGGCCCCGGTGGTCTTAGACCGCCGGGGTCAGAATGACCCCCTAAGTGGTACTGTAGTAGCTTCACACGTCTCCTAGTTCAGCCTAAGCTGCTCTGCTAAGCTACCATTATCTATCAGCCTAAGCTGCTAGACACCCTATGCACTAATAAGGGATAACTGGGCCTGGTGCAAGGTGCAAGTACCCCTTGGTACTCACTACAAGCCAGTCCAGCCTCCTACAAGGATGCAATGGGGAAACATAGGGATAGGGGCAACACAAACCATATACTCCAAAAGTGGAATGCGAACCACGAATGGACCCCAAACCTATGTGACCTTGTAGAGGGTCGCTGGGACTATTAGAAAATAGTGAGAGTTAGAAAAATAACCCTCCCCAAGACCCTGAAAAGTGAGTGCAAAGAGCACTAAAGTTCCCCTAAGGACAAAGAAGTCGTGTTAGAGGAATAATGCAGGAAAGACACAAACCAGCAATGCAACAACTGTGGATTTCCAATCTAGGGTACCTGTGGAACAAGGGGACCAAGTCCAAAAGTCACAAGCAAGTCGGAGATGGGCAAATGCCCAGGAAATGACAGCTGCGGGTGCAAAGAAGCTTCTACTGGACAGAAGAAGCTGAGGTTTCTGCAGGAACGAAAAGGGCTAGAGACTTTCCCTTTGGTGGACGGATCCCTCTCGCCGTGGAGAGTCGTGCAAAAGTGTTTTCCAGCCGAAAGAACGCTAACAAGCCTTGCTAGCTGCAAATCATACGGTTAGCGTTTTTGGACGCTGCTGAAGCCCAGGAGGGACCAGGAGGTCGCAAATTGGACCAGCAGAGAGAGGGGATGTCGAGCAAGACAAGGAGCCCTCTCTGAAGCAGGTAGCACCCGGAGAAGTGCCAGAAACCGGCACTATGAGGATGTGTGAAACGGTGCTCACCCGAAGTCGCACATAGGAGTCCCACGTCGCCGGAGACCAACTTAGAAAGTCGTGCAATGCAGGTTAGAGTGCCGTGGACCCAGGCTTGGCTGTGCACAAAGGATTTCTGCCGGAAGTGCACAGGGGCCGGAGTAGCTGCAAAAGACGCGGTTCCCAGCAATGCAGCACAGGGAGGTGAAGCAAGGACTTACCTCCACCAAACTTGGACTGAAGAGTCACTGGACTGTGGGGGTCACTTGGACAGCGTCACTGGATTCGAGGGACCTCGCTCGTCGTGCTGAGAGGAGACCCAAGGGACCGGTAATGCAGCTTTTTGGTGCCTGCGGTTGCAGGGGGAAGATTCCGTCGACCCACGGGAGATTTCTTCGGAGCTTCTGGTGCAGAGAGGAGGCAGACTACCCCCACAGCATGCACAAGCAGGAAAACAGTCGAGAAGGCGGCAGGATCAGCGTTACAGAGTTGCAGTAGTCGTCTTTGCTACTATGTTGCAGGTTTGCAGGCTTCCAGCGCGGTCAGCAGTCGATTCCTTGGCAGAAGGTGAAGAGAGAGATGCAGAGGAACTCGGATGAGCTCTTGCATTCGTTATCTAAAGTTTCCCCAGAGACAGAGACCCTAAATAGCCAGAAAAGAGGGTTTGGCTACCTAGGAGAGAGGATAGGCTACTAACACCTGAAGGAGCCTATCAGAAGGAGTCTCCGACGTCACCTGGAGGCACTGGCCACTCAGAGCAGTCCAGTGTGCCAGCAGCACCTCTGTTTCCAAGATGGCAGAGGTCTGGACCACACTGGAGGAGCTCTGGACACCTCCCAGGGGAGGTGCAGGTCAGGGGAGTGGTCACTCCCCTTTCCTTTGTCCAGTTTCGCGCCAGAGCAGGGCTAAGGGGTCCCCTGAACCGGTGTAGACTGGCTTATGCAGAATTGGGCACATCTGTGCCCAACAAAGCATTTCCAGAGGCTGGGGGAGGCTACTCCTCCCCTGCCTTCACACCATTTTCCAAAGGGAGAGGGTGTAACACCCTCTCTCAGAGGAAGTCCTTTGTTCTGCCATCCTGGGCCAGGCCTGGCTGGACCCCAGGAGGGCAGATGCCTGTCTGAGGGGTTGGCAGCAGCAGCAGCTGCAGTGAAACCCCAGGAAGGGCAGTTTGGCAGTACCAGGGTCTGTGCTACAGACCACTGGGATCATGGGATTGTGCCAACCATGCCAGGATGGCATAGAGGGGGCAATTCCATGATCATAGACATGTTACATGGCCATATTCGGAGTTACCATTGTGAAGCTACATATAGGTAGTGACCTATATGTAGTGCACGCGTGTAATGTGTCCCCGCACTCACAAAATTCAGGGAATCGGCTCTGAACAATGTGGGGGCACCTTGGCTAGTGCCAGGGTGCCCTCACACTAAGTAACTTTGCACCTAACCTTTACCAGGTAAAGGTTAGACATATAGGTGACTTATAAGTTACTTAAGTGCAGTGTAAAATGGCTGTGAAATAACGTGGACGTTATTTCACTCAGGCTGCAGTGGCAGGCCTGTGTAAGAATTGTCAGAGCTCCCTATGGGTGGCAAAAGAAATGCTGCAGCCCATAGGGATCTCCTGGAACCCCAATACCCTGGGTACCTCAGTACCATATACTAGGGAATTATAAGGGTGTTCCAGAAAGCCAATGTAAATTGGTAAAAATGGTCACTAGCCTGTTAGTGACAATTTGGAAAGAAATGAGAGAGCATAACCACTGAGGTTCTGATTAGCAGAGCCTCAGTGAGACAGTTAGTCACTACACAGGTAACACATTCAGGCACACTTATGAGCACTGGGGCCCTGGGTTACCAGGGTCCCAGTGACACATACAACTAAAACAACATGTATACAGTGAAAAATGGGGGTAACATGCCAGGCAAGATGGTACTTTCCTACACAACCCCCCCCCCCAAACGAAGGACAATAAGACTAGCCATGACCTGATGAGTCTTCATTGTCTAAGTGGAAATATCTGGAGAGTCCATCTGCATTGGAGTGGCTACTCCCAGGTCTATGTTCCACTGTATAGTCCATTCCCTGTAGGGATATGGACCACCTCAACAATTTAGGATTTTCACCTTTCATTTGTTTTAGCCAAAGTAGAGGTTTGTGGTCTGTCTGAACAATGAAGTGAGTGCCAAACAGGTATGGCCTCAACTTCTTCAGAGCCCAGACCACAGCAAAGGCCTCCCTCTCTATGGCAGACCAACGCTTTTCTCTAGGGGTCAACCTCCTACTAATAAAAGCAACAGGTTGATCCTGGCCCTCAGAATTAAGTTGTGATAGGACTGCCCCTACTCCTAATTCAGATGCATCAGTTTGGACATAGAATTTTTTAGAGTAACAAGGGCTTTTCAGGACAGGTGCAGAGCACATGTCCTGCTTCAGCTCCTCAAAAGCTTTCTGACAGTTTGCTGTCCATAATACCTTTTTAGGCATTTTCTTGGATGTGAGGTCATTAAGAGGGGCTGCAATGGAGCCATAGTTCTTAATGAACCTCCTGTAATACCCAGTGAGGCCTAGGAAGGCTCTCACCTGAGTCTGAGTGGTAGGGGGAACCCAATCAATAATTGTTTGGATTTTCCCCTGAAGTGGTGCAATCTGTTCCTCACCAACAAGGTGTCCCAGATAAACCACCTTACCCTGCCCTATCTGGCACTTTGAAGCCTTGACAGTGAGGCCTGCCTTTTGCAGGGCCTCCAAAACTTTCCATAGGTGGACCAGGTGATCATCCCAGCTGGAGCTAAAGACAGCTATATCGTCCAAATATGCTGCACTGAAAGCTTCCAGCCCTTGCAGGACTGTGTTCACCAACCTCTGAAAAGTGGCAGGTGCATTTTTCAAACCAAAATGCATTACAGTAAACTGGTAATGTCCTCCAATGTTGAAAATGCAGTCTTAGGTTTAGCATCTTCTGACAATTTGATCTGCCAATACCCTGCAGTCAAGTCAAAAGTGCTTAGATACTTGGCAGATGCCAGTGTATCTATGAGCTCATCTGCCCTGGGTATAGGGTGAGCATCAGTTTTGGTTACCAAGTTGAGACCTCTATAGTCTACACAAAACCGCATTTCCTTCTTTCCATCTTTGGAATGGGGTTTTGGTACCAGTACCACAGGAGAAGCCCATGGACTGTCAGAGTGCTCAACCACTCCTAGTTCTAACATTTTCTGGACCTCTTGCTTTATGCAGTCCCTGACATGGTCAGGCTGCCTATAGATCTTACTTTTGACATGTAAACTGTCTCCAGTATCTATAGTGTGCTCACACCAAGAAGTGGTACCTGGCACAGTAGAGAAGAGTTCAGAGAATTGATCTAGGAGATTTATGCAATTATCTTTCTGCTCAGCAGTAAGACAATCAGCCAAAACTACACCTTCCACAAGAGCATCTTGTTCTGTGGAAGAGAAGAGATCAGGTAGAGGATCACTGTCTTCTTCCTGTCCCTCATCAGTTGCCATGAGCAGGGTGAGATCAGCCCTGTCATAGTAGGGTTTCAGGCGGTTGACATGGAGCACCCTAAGGGGACTCCTGGCAGTGCCTAAGTCAACTAAATAGGTGACTTCTCCCTTCTTTTCAACAATTGTGGGGGGACCACTCCATTTATCTTGGAGTGCTCTTGGGGCCACAGGCTCCAAGACCCACACTTTCTGCCCTGGTTGGTACTGAACCAAAACAGCCTTCTGATCATGCCATTGCTTCTGGAGCTCTTGGCTGGCCTGAAGGTTTTTACTGGCCTTTTTCATGTACTCAGCCATCCTTGATCTGAGGCCAAGTACATAATCCACAATATCCTGCTTAGGAGCTTTTAAAGGTTGTTCCCAACCCTCCTTTACAAGTGAGTGGACCCCTAACAGGGTGTCCAAAAAGAAGTTCAAAGGGGCTGAAGCCCACTCCTTTCTGGGGTACCTCCCTGTAGGCAAAAAGGAGGCATGGTAGAAGGATATCCCATCTCCTGCGGAGTTTTTCAGGGAGACCCATAATCATGCCTTTGAGAGTTTTATTAAATCTCTCCACCAGTCCATTTGTTTGTGGATGATAGGGTGTTGTGAACTTGTAAGTTACACCACACTCCTTCCACATGGCCTTTAAGTATGCAGACATGAAATTGCTTCCCCTGTCTGATACTACTTCCTTTGGGAAGCCCACCCTGGAAAATATTCCCAGGAGGGCCTTTGCCACTGCAGGAGCTATGGTGGTCCTTAAAGGAATAGCTTCAGGATATCTTGTGGCATGGTCCACTACCACTAAGATGAATCTATTGCCTGAAGCAGTAGGAGGGTCAAGGGGGCCAACTATGTCAACCCCTACCCTTTCAAAGGGAACCCCAACCACAGGCAGTGGAATAAGGGGTGCCTTTGGTGTGCCACCTGTCTTGCCACTGGCTTGACAGGTTTCACAGGACTTACAAAATTCTTTTGTGTCCTCAGACATCCTAGGCCAATGAAACAATGGAACCAGTCTGTCCCAAGTTTTCATTTGACCCAGGTGCCCAGCTAGGGGAATGTCATGCCAGGGTTAGGAGGAACTTTCTGTACTCCTGAGGAATCACTAATCTCCTGGCAGCTCCAGGTTTAGGATCCCTATGCTCAGTGTACAAGAGGTTGTCCTCCCAGTAAACTCTGTGAGAGTCACTGACATCCCAATTAGCCTGTTTGACAGCTTGCTGTCTGAGACCCTCTAATGTGGGACAGGTTTGCTGTGCCACACTCAGCTCCTCTCTTGCAGGCCCCCCTTCACCCAAAAGCTCAGCAGTGTCTGCTTCCAGCTCCTCTGGTGTAGGTTCTGCACAGGGAGGGAATTCTTCTTCCTCAGAAGTTGAATCCACTGTAGAGGGAGGGATAGTAGGAAGTGGTTTGCTTCTACTAGCCCTAGCTTTAGGGAGCACTTGGTCCATTGTTCCAGGATCCAAGCTTCCCTGTCCTTTTTGCTTTTTGGCCTGAGCCCTTGTCAAAGCAAAAACATGCCCTGGGTTGCCCAGCATTGCTGCATGGGCCTCCAACTCCACATCTGACCAAGCTGATGTCTCCAAATCATTCCCTAATAGACAGTCTACAGGTAAATCTGAAGCTACCACAACTTTCTTTGGACCAGTAACCCCCCCCCCAGTTGAGATTTACAACAGCCATGGGGTGGCTAAGTGTGTTGTTGTGAGCATCGGTTACTTGGTACTGGTGACCAAGTAGGTGTTGTTCAGGGTGGACCAGTTTCTCTATGACCATAGTCACACTGGCACCAGTGTCCCTGTAGGCCTGAACCTCAACACCATTTATTAGGGGTAGCTGCTTGTACTTATCCATATTAAGGGGACAAGCAACTAAGGTGGCTAAATCAATAGCCCCCTCAGAGACTAACACAGCCTCTGTGGCCTCCCTAACAAGGCCAACCCCAACTAAGTTACCAATAATGAGCCCAGCTACTCCCTTGGATTGGCTATTAGTAGGTTTGCTCCCACCACCACTGCTATTAGTAGGGACACTAGGTGTAGCAGTAGGGGTTGTAGTGGTAGGAGGCTTGGTGCCTTTCTTTGGACAACTGGGATCTGTTGTCCAATGGCCTTTTATTTTACATAAATAGCACCATGGTTTCTTTTCCTTGTTCTGATTAAAAGAGGATTTGGGCCCACCACCCCCACCAGAGTGTTTTTGTGGGCCTGATGAAGACTCATTTTTAGATTTGTCCCCACCCTTGTCAGAAGACTTACCATCCTTCTTTTTGTTGCCATCTTTGTCACCCCCTGTATGAACTTTTCTGTTCACCCTTGTTCTGACCCATTTGTCTGCCTTCTTTCCCAATTCTTGGGGAGAGGTCAGATCAGAGTCCACCAAGTACTGGTGCAACAAATCAGACACACAATTATTAAGAATATGCTCTCTCAGGATCAAGTTATACAGGCTGTCATAATCAGTAACTTTACTGCCATGTAACCACCCCTCCAAGGCCTTCACTGAATGGTCAATGAAATCAACCCAGTCTTGTGAAGACTCCTTTTTGGTGTCTCTGAACTTTATCCTGTATTGTTCAGTGGTTAAGCCATAACCATCCAGGAGTGCATTCTTAAGAACTTGGAAATTATTAGCATCATTTTCTTTCACAGTAAGGAGCCTATCCCTACCTTTTCCACTAAATGATAGCCATAGGATAGCAGCCCACTGCCTTTGAGGGACATCCTGTACAACACAGGCCCTCTCAAGTGCAGCAAACCACTTGTTAATGTCATCCCCCTCCTTGTAAGGGGGAACTATCTTGTGCAGATTCCTGGAATCATGCTCTTTTGCAGGATGACTATGGAGAATACTGCTGCTGCCACCATGGGTTTCTAAACCCAGTTTCTGTCTCTCCTTCTCTACTTCTAAAGTCTGTCTATCCAAATCCAGCTGTTGCTTCTTGAGCTTCAGTCTGGTTTGTTCCTCTCTCAATCTATTGAGCTCCCTTTCTAACAATCTATCATCAGGGTGGGTGGGAGGGACATGCCTTGAAACAGAAGTATGGTGAGAATGGACAGAAGGAGACCTGTCCCTTACAGAAGCCACCCTAACAGCTTGGCTAACAGAAACATCACTACCAGAATGGTGAGAATAAATGCTTTTGCTATGATGTGAGACAACACTATTTATATGGTGTGGCTCATCATCATTACCAACTATGCTAGACTGTCTAGTAATGGGCAGGCTAGGAAGTTTCTTTCCTGAATCTTTTCCTGGGGGAGTCCCTGGATCAGATTGAGAACCATTAGCTACTTTTTCAACAGATGGGGCACTTCTAGCCTTATCCTGTTCTCTAAGCATGTTAAGTAACAGTTCCAAGGAAGGATTCTTCCCTACACTCAAACCTCTCTCTATACAGAGACTCCTTGCTCCTTTCCAGCTAAGGTGGTCATATGCAAGTTTGGACAGATCAACATTTTGGCCTGTGCCAGACATTTTTAAAGAGAGTTAAAGTGATAGTAAAAGATAAAAAGTTTGTCAGAGCTTTTAGAAAGACAGAGAGAAAAAAAACTTTTTAAACTTTTTAAAACTTTTTAGAAAGTTAGAAGTACTTTTCAGCACTTAGAAAAGAGTGAAAAGAGGAAATGCAAAACTTTTTGGCTATGTGTATATACACTGACCTTGTTTTGTATATTTTTCTCTTATGAAAAGTACAATGACAAGAGTGGTAAGTAGTCTCAAAGCACTTATCCCACCGCTGCACAACCAATTTAGGAGGCTGGACTGGCTTGTAGTGAGTACCAAGGGGCACTTGCACCTTGCACCAGGCCCAGTTATCCCTTATTAGTGTATAGGGTGTCTAGCAGCTTAGGCTGATAGATAATGGTAGCTTAGCAGAGCAGCTTAGGCTGAACTAGGAGACGTGTGAAGCTACTACAGTACCACTTAGTGTCATATGCACAATATCATAAGAAAACACAATACACAGATATACTAAAAATAAAGGTACTTTATTTTTATGACAATATGCCAAAGTATCTTAGAGTGTATCCTCAGTGAGAGGATAGGAAATATACACAAGATATATATACACAATAGCAAAAATATGCAGTATAGTCTTAGAAAACAGTGCAAACAATGTATAGTTACAATAGGATGCAATGGGGAAACATAGGGATAGGGGCAACACAAACCATATACTCCAAAAGTGGAATGCGAACCACGAATGGACCCCAAACCTATGTGACCTTGTAGAGGGTCGCTGGGACTATTAGAAAATAGTGAGAGTTAGAAAAATAACCCTCCCCAAGACCCTGAAAAGTGAGTGCAAAGTGCACTAAAGTTCCCCTAAGGACAAAGAAGTCGTGTTAGAGGAATAATGCAGGAAAGACACAAACCAGCAATGCAACAACTGTGGATTTCCAATCTAGGGTACCTGTGGAACAAGGGGACCAAGTCCAAAAGTCACAAGCAAGTCGGAGATGGGCAAATGCCCAGGAAATGCCAGCTGCGGGTGCAAAGAAGCTTCTACTGGACAGGAGAAGCTGAGGTTTCTGCAGGAACGAAAAGGGCTAGAGACTTCCCCTATGGTGGACGGATCCCTCTCGCCGTGGAGAGTCGTGCAGAAGTATTTTCCCGCCGACAGAACGCTAACAAGCCTTGCTAGCTGCAAATCGTGCGGTTAGCGTTTTTGGACGCTGCTGAGGCCCAGGAGAGACCAGGAGGTCGCAAATTGGACCAGCAGAGAGAGGGGATGTCGAGCAAGACAAGGAGCCCTCTCTGAAGCAGGTAGCACCCGGAGAAGTGCCAGAAACCAGCACTACGAGGATGCGTGAAACAGTGCTCACCCGAAGTCGCACAAAGGAGTCCCACGTCGCCGGAGACCAACTTAGAAAGTCGTGCAATGCAGGTTAGAGTGCCGTGGACCCAGGCTTGGCTGTGCACAAAGGATTTCCGCCGGAAGTGCACAGGGGCCGGAGTAGCTGCAAAAGTCGTGGTTCCCAGCAATGCAGCCCAGCGAGGAGAGGCAAGGACTTACCTCCACCAAACTTGGACTGAAGAGTCACTGGACTGTGGGGGTCACTTGGACAGAGTCGCTGTATTCGAGGGACCTCGCTCGTCGTGCTGAGAGGAGACCCAAGGGACTGGTAATGCAGCTTTTTGGTGCCCGCGGTTGCAGGGGGAAGATTCCGTCGACCCACGGGAGATTTCTTCGGAGCTTCTGGTGCAGAGAGGAGGCAGACTACCCCCACAGCATGCACAAGCAGGAAAACAGTCGAGAAGGCGGCAGGATCAGCGTTACAGAGTTGCAGTAGTCGTCTTTGCTACTATGTTGCAGGTTTGCAGGCTTCCAGCGCGGTCAGCAGTCGATTCCTTGGCAGAAGGTGAAGAGAGAGATGCAGAGGAACTCGGATGAGCTCTTGCATTCGTTATCTAAAGTTTCCCCAGAGACAGAGACCCTAAATAGCCAGAAAAGAGGGTTTGGCTACCTAGGAGAGAGGATAGGCTACTAACACCTGAAGGAGCCTATCAGAAGGAGTCTCTGACGTCACCTGGTGGCACTGGCCACTCAGAGCAGTCCAGTGTGCCAGCAGCACCTCTGTTTCCAAGATGGCAGAGGTCTGGAGCACACTGGAGGAGCTCTGGACACCTCCCAGGGGAGGTGCAGGTCAGGGGAGTGGTCACTCCCCTTTCCTTTGTCCAGTTTCGTGCCAGAGCAGGGCTAAGGGGTCCCCTGAACCGGTGTAGACTGGCTTATGCAGAATTGGGCACATCTGTGCCCAACAAAGCATTTCCAGAGGCTGAGGGAGGCTACTCCTCCCCTGCCTTCACACCATTTTCCAAAGGGAGAGGGTGTCACACCCTCTCTCAGAGGAAGTTCTTTGTTCTGCCATCCTGGGCCAGGCCTGGCTGGACCCCAGGAGGGCAGCTGCCTGTCTGAGGGGTTGGCAGCAGCAGCAGCTGCAGGGAAACCCCAGGAAGGGCAGTCTGGCAGTACCAGGGTCTGTGCTACAGACCACTGGGATCATGGGATTGTGCCAACCATGCCAGGATGGCATAGAGGGGGCAATTCCATGATCATAGACATGTTACATGGCCATATTCGGAGTTACCATGGTGAAGCCACATATAGGTAGTGACCTATATGTAGTGCACGCGTGTAATGGTGTCCCCGCACTCACAAAGTTCAGGGAATTGGCTCTGAACAATGTGGGGGCACCTTGGCTAGTGCCAGGGTGCCCTCACACTAAGTAACTTTGCACCCAACCTTTACCAGGTAAAGGTTAGACATATAGGTGACTTATAAGTTACTTAAGTGCAGTGTAAAATGGCTGTGAAATAACGTGGACGTTATTTCACTCAGGCTGCAGTGGCAGGCCTGTGTAAGAATTGTCAGAGCTCCCTATGGGTGGCAAAAGAAATGCTGCAGCCCATAGGGATCTCCTGGAACCCCAATACCCTGGGTACCTCAGTACCATATACTAGGGAATTATAAGGGTGTTCCAGTAAGCCAATGTAAATTGGTAAAATTGGTCACTAGCCTGTTAGTGACAATTTGAAAGTAATGAGAGAGCATAACCACTGAGGTTCTGGTTAGCAGAGCCTCAGTGAGACAGTTAGGCACCACACAGGGAACATATACATGCACACCTATGAGCACTGGGGCCCTGTGTGACAGGGTCCCAGTGACACATACATATAGGCCACAAACCTATGAGCACTGGGGTCCTGACCAGCAGGATCCCAGTGACACATAACAACCATACTGAAAACATAGTGTTTTCACTATGAGCACTGAGGCCTGGCTATCAGGATCCCAGTGAGACAGTGAAAACAGTGACAAACACCCTGACATACACTCACAAACAGGCCAAAAGTGGGGGTAACAAGGCTAGAAAGAGGCTACCTTCTCACAGTCACCCCCTGTATGAACTTTTCTGTTCACCCTTGTTCTGACCCATTTGTCTGCCTTCTTTCCCAATTCTTGGGGAGAGGTCAGATCAGAGTCCACCAAGTACTGGTACAACAAATCAGACAAACAATTATTAAGAATATGCTCTCTCAGGATTAAGTTATACAGGCTGTCATAATCAGTAACTTTACTGCCATGTAACCACCCCTCCAAGGCCTTCACTGAATGGTCAATGAAATCAACCCAGTCTTGTGAAGACTCCTTTTTGGTCTCTCTGAACTTCATCCTGTACTGTTCAGTGGTTAAGCCATAACCATCCAGGAGTGCATTCTTAAGAACTATAAAATTATTGGCATCACTTTCTTTCAAAGTAAGGAGCCTATCCCTACCCTTTCGACTAAATGATAGCCATAGGATAGCAGCCCACTGCCTTTGAGGGACATCCTGTACAACACAGGCCCTCTCAAGTGCAGCAAACCACTTGTTAATGTCATCCCCCTCCTTATAAGGGGGAACTATCTTGTGCAGATTCCTGGATTAATGCTCTTTTGCAGGATGACTATGGGGAATACTGCTGCTGCCACCATGGGTTTCTAAACCCAATTTCTGTCTTTCTTTCTACACTTCTAAGGACTGTCTATCCAAATCCAACTGTTGCTTCTTGAGCTTCAGTCTGGTTTGTTCCACTCTCAATCTATTGAGCTCCCTTTCTAACACTCTGTCATCAGGGCGGGTTGGAGGGACATGCCTTGAAACAGAAGTATGGTGAGAATGAATAGAAGGAGACCCATCCCTAACAGAAGGCATCCTAACAGCTTGGTTAACAGAAACATCATTTCTACTGTGATGAGAAGGAATACTCTTGCTATGATGTGAGACAACACTCTCAGTATGGTGTGACTCTACATCAGTACCAGCTATGCTAGGTTGTCTGTTAATGGGCAGGCTAGGAAGTTTCTTTCCTGAATTTTTCTAGGGGTGTCCCTGGATCAGATTTTGAACCATTAGCTACTATTTCAACAGATGGGGCACCTCTGGCCTTATCCTGTTCTATAAGCATGTTAACCAACACTTCTCTGGGGGGATTCTTCCCTACACTTAAACCTCTATCTATGCAGAGACTCCTTGCTCCTTTCCAGCTAAGGTGATCATAAGCAAGTTTGGACAGATCAACAGTTTGGCCTGTGTCAGACATTTTAGAAAGTGTTTAAGTGATAGAAAAAGTGAGAAAAAGTTTTACAGAACTTTTGGAAAGACAGAAAAAAAAAACTTTAAAACTTTTAAAGAACTTTTAGAAAGTTTAGAGGTACTTTTCAGAACTTAGAAAAGCGTGAAAAGAGGAAATGCAAAACTTTTTGGTTAGGTGTACATACACTAAACTTGTTTTGTATATTTTTCTCTTATGGAAAGTACAATGACAAAAGTGGTAAGTAGTTACAAAGCACTTATCCCACCGCTGCACAACCAATGTAGGAGGCTGGACTGGCTTGTAGTGAGTACCAAGGGGTACTTACACCTTGCACCAGGCCCAGGTATCCCTTATTAGTGTATAGGGTGTCTAGCAGCTTAGGCTGATAGATAATGGTAGCTTAGCAGAGCAGCTTAGGCTGAACTAGGAGACGAGTGAAGCTCCTACAGTACCACTAGTGTCACTTGCAGAATATCGTAAGAAAACACAATACACAGATATACTAAAAATAAAGGTACTTTATTTTTATGACAATATGCCAAAGTATCTCAGTGAGTACCCTCAGTATGAGGATAGCAAATATACACAAGATATATGTACACAATACCAAAAATATGCAGTATAGTCTTAGAAAACAGTGGAAACAATGTAAAGTTACAATAGGATGCAATGGAGACACATAGGGATAGGGGCAACACAAACCATATACTCCAAAAGTGGAATGCGAACCACGAATGGACCCCAAACCTATGTGACCTTGTAGAGGGTCGCTGGGACTGTAAGAAAACAGTGAGGGTTAGAAAAATAGCCCACCCCAAGACCCTGAAAAGTGAGTGCAAAGTGCACTAAAGTTCCCCAAAGGACATAGAAGTCGTGATAGGGGAATTCTGCAGGAAAGACACAAACCAGCAATGCAACAACAATGGATTTCCAAACGAGGGTACCTGTGGAACAAGGAGACCAAGTCCAAAAGTCAGAAGCAAGTCGGAGAAGGGCAGATGCCCAGGAAATGCCAGCTGTGGGTGCAAAGAAGCTGCTTCTAGACAGTAGAAGCTGAGGATTCTGCAGGAACGACAAGGGCTAGAAACTTCCCCTTTGGAGGATGGATGTCCCACGTCGAGAAGAGTTGTGCAGAAGTGATTTCCCGCCGAAAGACCGCCAACAAGCCTTGCTAGCTGCAAATCGTGCGGTTATGGTTTTTGGATGCTGCTGTGGCCCAGGAGGGACCAGGATGTCGCCAATTGCGTCAGGGGAAAGAGGGGGCGCCCAGCAAGAAAAGGAGCTCTCTCAGAAGCAGACAGCACCCGCAGAAGTGCCGGAAAAGGCACTACAAAGAGGAGTGAAAAGGTGCTCATCCGAAGTTGCACAAAGGAGTCCCACGCCGCCGGAGGACAACTTAGAAAGTCGTGCAATGCAGGTTACGGTACTGTGGACCCAGGCTTGGCTGTGCACAAAGGATTTCCGCCGGAAGTAGACAGAGGCCGGAGTAGCTGCAAAAGACACGGTTCCCAGCAATGCAGTCTGGCGTGGGGAGGCAAGGACTTACCTCCACCAAACTTGGTCTGAAGAGTCACTGGACTGTGGGAGTCACTTGGATACAGTTGCTGGATTCAAGGGACCTCGCTCGTCGTGCTGAGAGTAGACCCAGGGGACCAATGATGCAGTTTTTTTGGTGCCTGCGGTAGCAGGGGGAAGATTCCGTCGACCCACAGGAGATTTCTTCGGAGCTTCTAGTGCAGAGAGGAGGCAGACTACCCCCACAGCATGCACCACCAGGAAAACAGTAGAGAAGGTGGCAGGATCAGAGTTACAGAGTTGCAGTAGTCATCTTCGCTAGTTTGTTGCAGTTTTGGAGGCTTCCAGCGCGGTCAGCAGTCGATTCCTTGGCAGAAGGTGAAGAGAGAGATGCAGAGGAACTCTGATGAGCTCTTGCATTCGTTATCTAAGGAATTCCCCAAAGCAGAGACCCTAAATAGCCAGAAAAGAGGGTTTGGCTACTTAGGAGAGAGGACAGGCTAGCAACACCTGAAGGAGCCTATCAGAAGGAGTCTCTGACGTCACGTGCTGGCACTGGCCACTCAGAGGAGTCCAGTGTGCCAGCAGCACCTCTGTCTCCAAGATGGCAGAGGTCTGGAGCACACTGGAGGAGCTCTGGGCACCTCCCAGGGGAGGTGCAGGTCAGGGGAGTGGTCACTCCCCTTCCCTTTGTCCAGTTTCGCGCCAGAGCAGGGCTGAGGGGTCCCTGAACCGGTGTAGACTGGCTTATGCAGAAATGGGCACCATCTGTGCCCATGAAAGCATTTCCAGAGGCTGGGGGAGGCTACTCCTCCCCTGCCTTAACACCTTTTTCCAAAGGGAGAGGGTGTAACACCCTCTCTCTGAGGAAGTCCTTTGTTCTGCCATCCTGGGACAAGCCTGGCTGGACCCCAGGAGGGCAGAACCCTGTCTGAGGGGTTGGCAGCAGCAGCAGCTGCAGTGAAACCCCTGAAAAGGCAGTTTGGCAGTACCAGGGTCTGAGCTACAGACCCTTGGGATCATGGGATTGTGCCAACTATGCCAGGATGGCATAGAGGGGGCAATTCCATGATCATAGACATGTTACATGGCCATATTCGGAGTTGCCATTGTGAAGCTACACATAGGTAGTGACCTATGTGTAGTGCACGCGTGTAATGATGTCCCCGTACTCACAAAGTCTGGGGAATTTGCCCTGAACTATGTGGGAGCACCTTGGCTAGTGCCAGGGTGCCCTCACACTAAGTAACTTTGCACCTAACGTTTACCAGGTAAAGGATAGACATATAGGTGACTTATAAGTTACTTAAGTGCAGTGGTAAATGGCTGTGAAATAACATGGACGTTATTTCACTCAGGCTGCAGTGGCAGGCTTGTGTAAGAATTGTCAGAGCTCCCTATGGGTGGCAAAAGAAATGCTGCAGCCCATAGGGATCTCCTGGAACCCCAATACCCTGGGTACCTCAGTACCATATACTAGGGAATTATAAGGGTGTTCCAGTAAGCCAATGTAAATTGGTAAAAATGGTCACTAGCCTGTTAGTGACAATTTGGAAAGAAATGAGAGAGCATAACCACTGAGGTTCTGATTAGCAGAGCCTCAGTGAGACAGTTAGTCACTACACAGGTAACACATTCAGCCACACTTATGAGCACTGGGGCCCTGGGTTACCAGGGTCCCAGTGACACATACAACTAAAACAACATATATACAGTGAAAAATGGGGGTAACATGCCAGGCAAGATGGTACTTTCCTACAAAGCTCTGCTATCCAGAACCACAGTGGTTATGCTCTCTCATTTCTTTCCAAATTGTCACTAACAGGCTAGTGACCAATTTCACCAATTCACATTGGCATACTGGAACACCCTTATAATTCCCTAGTATATGTGTAGGAGGCTGGACTGGCTTGTAGTGAGTACCAAGGGGTACTTGCACCTTGCACCAGGCCCAGTTATCCCTTATTAGTGTATAGGGTGTCTAGCAGCTTAGGCTGATAGATAATGGTAGCTTAGCAGAGCAGCTTATGCTGAACTAGGAGACGTGTGAAGCTACTACAGTACCACTTAGTGTCATATGCACAATATCATAAGAAAACACAATACACAGTTATACTAAAAATAAAGGTACTTTATTTTTATGACAATATGCCAAAGTATCTTAGAGTGTACCCTCAGTGAGAGGATAGGAAATATACACAAGATATATATACACAATAGCAAAAATATGCAGTATAGTCTTAGAAAACAGTGCAAACAATGTATAGTTACAATAGGATGCAATGGGGAAACATAGGGATAGGGGCAACACAAACCATATACTCCAAAAGTGGAATGCGAACCACGAATGGACCCCAAACCTATGTGACCTTGTAGAGGGTCGCTGGGACTATTAGAAAATAGTGAGAGTTAGAAAAATAACCCTCCCCAAGACCCTGAAAAGTGAGTGCAAAGTGCACTAAAGTTCCCCTAAGGACAAAAGAGTCGTGTTAGAGGAATAATGCAGGAAAGACACAAACCAGCAATGCAACAACTGTGGATTTCCAATCTAGGGTACCTGTGGAACAAGGGGACCAAGTCCAAAAGTCACAAGCAAGTCGGAGATGGGCAGATGCCCAGGAAATGCCAGCTGCGGGTGCAAAGAAGCTTCGACTGGACAGAAGAAGCTGAGGTTTCTGCAGGAACAAAAAGGGCTAGAGACTTCCCCTTTGGTGGACGGATCCCTCTCGCCTTGGAGAGTCGTGCAGAAGTGTTTTCCCGCCGGAAGGACGCCAACAAGCCTTGCTACACGCAAATCGTGCGTTTGGCGTTTTTGGACGCTGCTGGGGCCCAGGAGGAACCAGGAGGTTGCAAATTGGACCTACAGAGAGAGGGGACGTCGAGCAAGACAAAGCGCCCTCACTGAAGCAGGTAGCACCCGGAGAAGTGCCAGAAACAGGCACTACGAGGATGCGTGAAACGGTGCTCGCTGAAGTTGCACAATGGAGTCCCACGTCGCCGGAGACCAACTTAGAAAGTCGTGCAATGCAGGTTAGAGTGCCGTGGACCCAGGCTTGGCTGTGCACGAAGGATTTCCGCCGGAAGTGCACAGGGGCCGGAGTAGCTGCAAAGTCGCGGTTCCCAGCAATGCAGCCCAGCGAGGTGAGGCAAGGACTTACCTCCACCAAACTTGGACTGAAGAGTCACTGGACTGTGGGGGTCACTTGGACAGAGTCGCTGGATTCGAGGGACCTCGCTCGTCGTGCTGAGAGGAGACCCAAGGGACCGGTAATGCAGCTTTTTGGTGCCTGCGGTTGCAGGGGGAAGATTCCGTCGACCCACGGGAGATTTCTTCGGAGCTTCTGGTGCAGAGAGGAGGCAGGCTACCCCCACAGCATGCACAAGCAGGAAAACAGTCGAGAAGGCGGCAGGATCAGCGTTACAGAGTTGCAGTAGTCGTCTTTGCTACTATGTTGCAGGTTTGCAGGCTTCCAGCGCGGTCAGCGGTCGATTCCTTATCAGAAGGTGAAGAGGGAGATGCAGAGGAACTCAGATGAGCTCGTGCATTCGTTATCTAAAGTTTCCCCAGAGACAGAGACCCTAAATAGCCAGAAAAGAGGGTTTGGCTACCTAGGAGAGAGGAAAGGCTACTAACACCTGAAGGAGCCTATCAGCAGGAGTCTCTGACGTCACCTGGTGGCCCTGGCCACTCAGAGCAGTCCAGTGTGCCAGCAGCACCTCTGTTTCCAAGATGGCAGAGGTCTGGAGCACACTGGAGGAGCTCTGGAAACCTCCCAGGGGAGGTGCAGGTCAGGGGAGTGGTCACTCCCCTTTCCTTTGTCCAGTTTCGCGCCAGAGCAGGGGCTAAGGGGTCCCTGAACCGGTGTAGACTGGCTTATGCAGAATTGGGCACATCTGTGCCCAACAAAGCATTTCCAGAGGCTGGGGGAGGCTACTCCTCCCCTGCCTTCACACCATTTTCCAAAGGGAGAGGGTGTCACACCCTCTCTCAGAGGAAGTTCTTTGTTCTGCCATCCTGGGCCAGGCCTGGCTGGACCCCAGGAGGGCAGCTGCCTGTCTGAGGGGTTGGCAGCAGCTGCAGTGAAACCCCAGGAAGGGCAGTCTGGCAGTACCAGGGTCTGTGCTACAGACCACTGGGATCATGGAATTGTACCAACAATGCCAGGATGGCATAGAGGGGGCAATTCCATGATCATAGACATATTACATGGCCATATTCGGAGTTACCATGGTGAAGCTACATATAGGTAGTGACCTATATGTAGTGCACACGTGTAATGGTGTCCCCGCACTCACAAAGTTCAGTGAATTGGCTCTGAACAATGTGGGGGCACCTTGGCTAGTGCCAGGGTGCCCTCACACTAAGTAACTTTGCACCTAACCTTTACCAGGTAAAGGTTAGACATATAGGTGACTTATAAGTTACTTAAGTGCAGTGTAAAATGGCTGTGAAATAACGTGGACGTTATTTCACTCAGGCTGCAGTGGCAGGCCTGTGTAAGAATTGTCAGAGCTCCCTATGGGTGGCAAAAGAAATGCTGCAGCCCATAGGGATCTCCTGGAACCCCAATACCCTGGGTACCTCAGTACCATATACTAGGGAATTATAAGGGTGTTCCAGTAAGCCAATGTAAATTGGTAAAAATGGTCACTAGCCTGTCAGTGACAATTTGGAAAGAAATGAGAGAGCATAACCACTGAGGTTCTGATTAGCAGAGCCTCAGTGAGACAGTTAGTCACTACACAGGTAACACATTCAGGCACACTTATGAGCACTGGGGCCCTGGGTTACCAGGGTCCCAGTGACACATACAACTAAAACAACATATATACAGTGAAAAATGGGGGTAACATGCCAGGCAAGATGGTACTTTCCTACACAACCCCCCCCCAAACGAAGGACAATAAGACTAGCCATTACCTGATGAGTCTTCATTGTCTAAGAGGAAATATCTGGAGAGTCCATCTGCATTGGAGTGGCTACTCCCAGGTCTATGTTCCACTGTATAGTCCATTCCCTGTAGGGATATGGACCACCTCAACAATTTAGGATTTTCACCTTTCATTTGTTTTAGCCAAAGTAGAGGTTTGTGGTCTGTCTGAACAATGAAGTGAGTGCCAAACAGGTATGGCCTCAACTTCTTCAGAGCCCAGACCACAGCAAAGGCCTCCCTCTCAATGGCAGACCAACGCTTTTCTCTAGGGGTCAACCTTCTACTAATAAAAGCAACAGGTTGATCCTGGCCCTCAGAATTAAGTTGTGATAGGACTGCCCCTACTCCTAATTCAGATGCATCAGTTTGGACATAGAATTTTTTAGAGTAACAAGGGCTTTTCAGGACAGGTGCAGAGCACATGGCCTGCTTCAGCTCCTCAAAAGCTTTCTGACAGTTTGCTGTCCATAATACCTTTTTAGGCATTTTCTTGGATGTGAGGTCATTAAGAGGGGCTGCAATGGAGCCATAGTTCTTAATGAACCTCCTGTAATACCCAGTGAGGCCTAGGAAGGCTCTCACCTGAGTCTGAGTGGTAGGGGGAACCCAATCAATAATAGTTTGGATTTTCCCCTGAAGTGGTGCAATCTGTTCCCCACCAACAAGGTGTCCCAGATAAACCACCTTACCCTGCCCTATCTGGCACTTTGAAGCCTTGATAGTGAGGCCTGCCTTTTGCAGGGCCTCCAAAACTTTCCATAGGTGGACCAGGTGATCATCCCAGCTGGAGCTAAAGACAGCTATATCGTCCAAATATGCTGCACTGAAAGCTTCCAGCCCTTGCAGGACTGTGTTCACCAACCTCTGAAAAGTGGCAGGTGCATTTTTCAAACCAAAAGGCATTACAGTAAACTGGTAATGTCCTCCAATGGTAGAAAATGCAGTCTTAGGTTTAGCATCTTCTGATAATTTGATCTGCCAATACCCTGCAGTCAAATCAAAAGTGCTTAGATACTTGGCAGATGCCAGTGTATCTATAAGCTCATCTGCCCTGGGTATAGGGTGAGCATCAGTTTTGGTTACCAAGTTGAGACCTCTATAGTCTACACAAAACCTCATTTCCTTCTTTCCATCTTTAGAATTGGGTTTTGGTACCAGTACCACAGGAGAAGCCCATGGACTGTCAGAGTGCTCAACCACTCCTAGTTCCAACATTTTCTGTACTTCTTGCTTTATGCAGTCCCTGACATGGTCAGGCTGCCTATAGATCTTACTTTTGACAGGTAAACTGTCTCCAGTATCTATAGTGTGCTCACACCAAGAAGTGGTGCCTGGCACAGTAGAGAAGAGTTCTGAAAATTGTCCTAGGAGATTTATGCAATTATCTTTCTGCTCAGCAGTAAGACAATCAGCCAAAACTACACCTTCCACAAGAGCATCTTGTTCTGTGGAAGAGAAGAGATCAGGTAGAGGATCACTGTCTTCTTCTTGTCCCTCATCTGTTGCCATGAGCAGGGTGAGATCAGCCCTGTCATAGTAGGGTTTCAGGCGGTTGACATGGAGCACCCTAAGGGGACTCCTGGCAGTGCGTGAGTGGACCCCTAACAGGGTGTCCAAAAAGAAGTTCAAAGGGGCTGAAGCCCACTCCTTTCTGGGGTACCTCCCTGTAGGCAAAAAGGAGGCATGGTAGAAGGATATCCCATCTCCTGCGGAGTTTTTCAGGGAGACCCATAATCATGCCTTTGAGAGTTTTATTAAATCTCTCCACCAGTCCATTTGTTTGTGGATGATAGGGTGTTGTCAACTTGTACGTTACACCACACTCCTTCCACATGGCCTTTAAGTATGCAGACATGAAATTGCTTCCCCTGTCTGATACTACTTCCTTTGGGAAGCCCACCCTGGAAAATATTCCCAGGAGGGCCTTTGCCACTGCAGGTGCTGTAGTGGTCCTTAAAGGAATAGCTTCAGGATATCTTGTGGCATGGTCACTACCACTAAGATAAACCTATTGCCTGAAGCAGTAGGAGGGTCAAGGGGGCCAACTATGTCAACCCCTACCCTTTCAAAGGGAACCCCAACCACAGGCAGTGGGATAAGGGGTGCCTTTGGAGTGCCACCTGTCTTGCCACTGGCTTGACAGGTTTCACAGGACTTACAAAATTCCTTTGTGTCCTCAGACATCCTAGGCCAATGAAACAATGGAACCAGTCTGTCCCAAGTTTTCATTTGACCCAGGTGCCCAGCTAGGGGAATGTCATGTGCCAGGGTTAGGAGGAACTTTCTGTACTCCTGAGGAATCACTAATCTCCTGGCAGCTCCAGGTTTAGGATCCCTATGCTCAGTGTACAAGAGGTTGTCCTCCCAGTAAACTCTGTGAGAGTCACTGACATCCCCATTAGCCTGTTTGACAGCTTGCTGTCTGAGACCCTCTAATGTGGGACAGGTTTGCTGTGCCACACTCAGCTCCTCTCTGGCAGGCCCCCCTTCACCCAAAAGCTCAGCAGTGTCTGCTTCCACCTCCTCTGGTGTAGGTTCTGCACAGGGAGGGAATTCTTCTTCCTCAGAAGTAGAATCCACTGTAGAGGGAGGGATAGTAGGAAGTGGTTTGCTTCTACTAGCCCTAGCTTTAGGGAGCACTTGGTCCATTGTTCCAGGATCCAAGCTTCCCTGTCCTTTTTGCTTTTTGGCCTGAGCCCTCGTCAAAGCAAAAATATGCCCTGGGATGCCCAGCATTGCTGCATGGGCCTCCAACTCCACATCTGACCAAGCTGATGTCTCCAAATCATTCCCTAATAGACAGTCTACAGGTAAATCTGAAGCTACCACAACTTTCTTTGGACCAGTTACCCCCCCCAGTTGAGATTGACAACAGCCATGGGGTGGCTAAGTGTGTTGTTGTGAGCATCGGTTACTTGGTACTGGTGACCAAGTAGGTGTTGTTCAGGGTGGACCAGTTTCTCTATGACCATAGTCACACTGGCTCCAGTCTCCCTGTAGGCCTGAACCTCAATACCATTTATTAGGGGTAGCTGCTTGTACTTATCCATATTAAGGGGACAAGCAACTAAGGTGGCTAAATCAATAGCCCCCTCAGAGACTAACACAGCCTCTGTGGCCTCCCTAACAAGGCCAACCCCAACTAAGTTACCAATAGTGAGCCCAGCTACTCCCTTGGATTGGCTATTAGTAGGTTTGCTCCCACCACCACTGCTATTAGTAGGGACACTAGGTGTAGCAGTAGGGGTTGTAGTGGTAGGAGGCTTGGTGCCTTTCTTTGGACAACTGGGATCTGTTGTCCAATGGCCTTTTATTTTACATAAATAGCACCATGGTTTCTTTTCCTTGTTCTGATTAAAAGAGGATTTGGGCCCACCACCCCCACCAGAGTGTTTTTGTGGGCCTGATGAAGACTCATTTTTCGATTTGTCCCCACCCTTGTCAGAAGACTTACCATCCTTCTTTTTGTTGCCATCTTTGTCACCCCCTGTATGAACTTTTCTGTTCACCCTTGTTCTGACCCATTTGTCTGCCTTCTTTCCCAATTCTTGGGGAGAGGTCAGATCAGAGTCCACCAAGTACTGGTGCAACAAATCAGACACACAATTATTAAGAATATGCTCTCTCAGGATCAAGTTATACAGGCTGTCATAATAAGTAACTTTACTGCCATGTAACCACCCCTCCAAGGCCTTCACTGAATGGTCAATGAAATCAACCCAGTCTTGTGAAGACTCCTTTTTGGTCTCTCTGAACTTTATCCTGTATTGTTCAGTGGTTAAGCCATAACCATCCAGGAGTGCATTCTTAAGAACTGTAAAATTATTGGCATCACTTTCTTTCACAGTAAGGAGCCTATCCCTACCTTTTCCACTAAATGATAGCCATAGGATAGCAGCCCACTGCCTTTGAGGGACATCCTGTACAACACAGGCCCTCTCAAGTGCAGCAAACCACTTGTTAATGTCATCCCTCTCCTTATAAGGGGGAACTATCTTGTGCAGATTCTTGGAATCATGCTCTTTTGCAGGATGACTATGGGGAATACTGCTGCTGCCACCATGGGTTTCTAAACCCGACTTCTGTCTTTCCTTCTCTAATTCTAAAGACTGTCAATCCAAATCCAGCTGTTGCTTTTTAAGCTTCAGTCTGGTTTGTTCCACCCTCAACTTATTGAGTTCCCTTTCTAATAATATGTCATCAGGGTTGGTGGGAGGGACATTTCTAGATACAGAGGTATGATGGGAATGAACAGAAGGAGACCTGTCCCTTACAGAGGGCACCCTAACAGCTTGGCTGACAGTGTAATGTGAGAGCACATCATCTGTATGATGTGACTCCACCTCAGTACCAACTATGCTAGACTGTCTTGTAATGGGAAGGCTAAGAAGTTTCTTTCCTGAACCTTTTCCTGGGGGAGTCCCTGGATCAGATTGAGAACCATTAGCTACTTTTTCAACAGATGGGGCACCTTTAGCCTTATCTTGTTCTCTAAGCATGTTAAGTAACAGTTCCAAGGAAGGATTCTTCCCTACACTCAAACCTCTCTCTATGCAGAGACTCCTTGCTCCTTTCCAGCTAAGGTGACCATATGCAATCTTAGACAGGTCAACATTTTGGCCTGTGCCAGACATTTTTAGAGAGAGTTAAAGTGATAGAAAAAGCGAAAAAAGTTTGTCAGAGCTTTTAGAAAGACAGAGAAAAAAAACTTTTAAAACTTTTAAGAACTTTTTGAAAGTTTAGAAGTACTTTTCAGCACTTAGAAAAAAGTGAAAAGAGGAAATGCAAAACTTTTTGGCTATGTGTATATACACTGACCTTGTTTTGTATATTTTTCTCTTATGAAAAGTACAATGACAAGAGTGGTAAGTAGTCTCAGAGCACTTATCCCACCGCTGCACAACCAACGTAGGAGGCTGGACTGGCTTGTAGTGAGTACCAAGGGGTACTTGCACCTTGCACCAGGCCCAGTTATCCCTTATTAGTGTATAGGGTGTCTAGCAGCTTAGGCTGATAGATAATAGTAGCTTAGCAGAGCAGCTCAGGCTGAACTAGGAGACGTGTGAAGCTACTACAGTACCACTTAGGGGGTTATTCTAACTTTGGAGGAGGTGTTAATCCGTCCCAAAAGTGACGGAAAAGTGACGGATTTACCACCAGCCGTATTACGAGTCCATTATATCCTATGGAACTCAGAATACGGCTGGTGGTATATCCGTCACTTTACCGTCACTTTTGGGACGGATTAACACTCCTCCAAAGTTAGAATAACCCCCTTAGTGTCATATGCACAATATCATAAGAAAACACGATACACAGTTATACTAAAAATAAAGGTACTTTATTTTTATGACAATATGCCAAAGTATCTTAGAGTGTACCCTCAGTGAGAGGATAGGAAATATACACAAGATATATATACACAATAGCAAAAATATGCAGTATAGTCTTAGAAAACAGTGCAAACAATGTATAGTTACAATAGGATGCAATGGGGAAACAGAGGGATAGGGGCAATACAAACCATATACTCCAAAAGTGGAATGCGAACCACGAATGGACCCCAAACCTATGTGACCATGTAGAGGGTCGCTGGGACTATTAGAAAATAGTGAGAGTTAGAAAAATAACGCTCCCCAAGACCCTGAAAAGTGAGTGCAAAGTGCACTAAAGTTCCCCTAAGGATAAAGAAGTCGTGTTAGAGGAATAATGCAGGAAAGACACAAACCAACAATGCAACAATGCTGGATTTCCAATCTGGGGTACCTGTGGAACAAGGGGACCAAGTCCAAAAGTCACAAGCAAGTTGGAGATGGGCAGATGCCCAGGAAATGCCAGCTGCGGGTGCAAAGAAGCTTCTACTGGACAGAAGAAGCTGCAATTTCTGCAGGTACGCAAAGGCCTAGAGACTTCCCCTTTGGAGGACGGATCCCTCTCGCCTTGTAGAGTCGTGCAGAAGTGTTTTTCCGCCGAAAGAACGCCAACAAGCCTTGCTAGCTGTAAATCGTGTGGTTAGCGTTTTTGGATGCTGCTGTGGCCCAGGAGGGACCAGGAGGTCGCAAATTGGACCAGGAGGTAGAGGGGACGTCGAGCAAGACAAGGAGCCCTCTTAGCAGCAGGTAGCTCCCGAAGAAGTGCCAGAAACAGGCACTACGAGGATGCGTGAAACGGTGCTCACCTGAAGTTACACAAAGTAGTCCCACGTCGCCGGAGACCAACTTAGAAAGTCGTGCAATGCAGATTAGAGTGCCGTGGACCCAGGCTTGACTGTGCACAAAGGATTTCCGCCGGAAGTGCACAGGGGCCGGAGTAGCTGCAAAAGTCACGGTTCCCAGCAATGCAGTCTAGCGAGGTGAGGCAAGGAATTACCTCCACCAAACTTGGACTGAAGAGTCACTGGACTGTGGGGGTCACTTGGACAGAGTTGCTGGATTCGAGGGACCTCGCTCGTCGTGCTGAGAGGAGACCCAAGGGACCGGTAATGCCGCTTTTTGGTGCCTGCGGTTGCAGGGGGAAGATTCCGTCGACCCACGGGAGATTTCTTCGGAGCTTCTAGTGCAGAGGGGAGGCAGACTACCCCCACAGCATGCACCACCAGGAAAACAGTCGAGAAGGCGGCAGGATCAGCGTTACAGAGTTGCAGTAGTCGTCTTTGCTACTATGTTGCAGGTTTGCAGGCTTCCAGCGCGGTCAGCAGTCGATTCCTTGGCAGAAGGTGAAGAGAGAGATGCAGAGGAACTCGGATGAGCTCTTGCATTCGTTATCTAAAGTTTCCCCAGAGACAGATGTGAGAAGGTAGCCTCTTTCTAGCCTTGTTACCCCCACTTTTGGCCTGTTTGTGAGTGTATGTCAGGGTGTTTGTCACTGTTTTCACTGTCTCACTGGGATCCTGATAGCCAGGCCTCAGTGCTCATAGTGAAAACACTATGTTTTCAGTATGGTTGTTATGTGTCACTGGGATCCTGCTGGTCAGGACCCCAGTGCTCATAGGTTTGTGGCCTATATGTATGTGTCACTGGGACCCTGTCACACAGGGCCCCAGTGCTCATAGGTGTGCATGTATATGTTCCCTGTGTGGTGCCTAACTGTCTCACTGAGGCTCTGCTAACCAGAACCTTAGTGGTTATGCTCTCTCATTACTTTCAAATTGTCACTAACAGGCTAGTGACCAATTTTACCAATTTACATTGGCTTACTGGAACACCCTTATAATTCCCTAGTATATGGTACTGAGGTACCCAGGGTATTGGGGTTCCAGGAGATCCCTATGGGCTGCAGCATTTCTTTTGCCACCCATAGGGAGCTCTGACAATTCTTACACAGGCCTGCCACTGCAGCCTGAGTGAAATAACGTCCACGTTATTTCACAGCCATTTTACACTGCACTTAAGTAACTTATAAGTCACCTATATGTCTAACCTTTACCTGGTAAAGGTTAGGTGCAAAGTTACTTAGTGTGAGGGCACCCTGGCACTAGCCAAGGCGCCCCCACATTGTTCAGAGCCAATTCCCTGAACTTTGTGAGTGCGGGGACACCATTACACGCGTGCACTACATATAGGTCACTACCTATATGTAGCTTCACAATGGTAACTCCGAATATGGCCATGTAACATGTCTATGATCATGGAATTGCCCCCTCTATGCCATCCTGGCATAGTTGGCACAATCCCATGATCCCAGTGGTCTGTAGCACAGACCCTGGTACTGCCAAACTGCCCTTCCTGGGGTTTCACTGCAGCTGCTGCTGCTGCCAACCCCTCAGACAGGCAGCTGCCCTCCTGGGGTCCAGCCAGGCCTGGCCCAGGATGGCAGAACAAAGAACTTCCTCTGAGACAGGGTGTGACACCCTCTCCCTTTGGAAAATGGTGTGAAGGCAGGGGAGGAGTAGCCTCCCCCAGCCTCTGGAAATGCTTTGTTGGGCACAGATGTGCCCAATTCTGCATAAGCCAGTCTACACCGGTTCAGGGACCCCTTAGCCCCTGCTCTGGCGCGAAACTGGACAAAGGAAAGGGGAGTGACCACTCCCCTGACCTGCACCTCCCCTGGGAGGTGTCCAGAGCTCCTCCAGTGTGCTCCAGACCTCTGCCATCTTGGAAACAGAGGTGCTGCTGGCACACTGGACTGCTCTGAGTGGCCAGTGCCACCAGGTGACGTCAGAGACTCCTGCTGATAGGCTCCTTCAGGTGTTAGTAGCCTTTCCTCTCTCCTAGGTAGCCAAACCCTCTTTTCTGGCTATTTAGGGTCTCTGTCTCTGGGGAAACTTTAGATAACGAATGCATGAGCTCAGCCGAGTTCCTCTGCATCTCTCTCTTCACCTTCTGATAAGGAAACGACCGCTGACCGCGCTGGAAGCCTGCAAACCTGCAACATAGTAGCAAAGACGACTACTGCAACTCTGTAACGCTGATCCTGCCGCCTTCTCGACTGTTTTCCTGCTTGTGCATGCTGTGGGGGTAGCCTGCCTCCTCTCTGCACCAGAAGCTCCGAAGAAATCTCCCGTGGGTCGACTGAATCTTCCCCCTGCAACCGCAGGCACCAAAAAGCTGCATTACCGGTCCCTTGGGTCTCCTCTCAGCACGACGAGCGAGGTCCCTCGAATCCAGCGATGCTGTCCAAGTGACCCCCACAGTCCAGTGACTCTTCAGCCCAAGTTTGGTGGAGGTAAGTCCTTGCCTCACTTCGCTGGGCTGCATTGCTGGGAACCGCGACTTTGCAGCTACTCCAGCCCCTGTGCACTTCCGGCGGAAATCCTTTGTGCACAGCCAAGCCTGGGTCCACGGCACTCTAACCTGCATTGCACGACTTTCTAAGTTGGTCTCCGGCGACGTGGGACTCCTTTGTGCAACTTCGGCGAGCACCGTTTCACGCATCCTCGTAGTGCCTGTTTCTGGCACTTCTCCGGGTGCTACCTGCTTCAGTGAGGGCTCTTTGTCTTGCTCGACGTCCCCTCTCTCTTCAGGTCCAATTTGCGACCTCCTGGTCCCTCCTGGGCCCCAGCAGCGTCCAAAAACGCCAAACGCACGATTTGCGTGTAGCAAGGCTTGTTGGCGTCCTTTTGGCGGGAAAACACTTCTGCACGACTCTACAAGGCGAGAGGGATCCGTCCACTAAAGGGGAAGTCGCTAGCCCTTTTCGTTCCTGCAGAAACCTCAGCTTCTTCTGTCCAGTCGAAGCTTCTTTGCACCCGCAGCTGGCATTTCCTGGGCATCTGCCCATCTCCGACTTGCTTGTGACTTTTGGACTTGGTCCCCTTGTTCCACAGGTACCCTAGATTGGAAATCCACAGTTGTTGCATTGCTGGTTTGTGTCTTTCCTGCATTATTCCTCTAACACGACTATTTTGTCCTTAGGGGAACTTTAGTGCACTTTGCACTCACTTTTCAGGGTCTTGGGGAGGGTTATTTTTCTAACTCTCACTATTTTCTAATAGTCCCAGCGACCCTCTACAAGGTCACATAGGTTTGGGGTCGATTCGTGGTTCGCATTCCACTTTTGGAGTATATGGTTTGTGTTGCCCCTATCCCTATGTTTCCCCATTGCATCCTATTGTAACTATACATTGTTTGCACTGTTTTCTAAGACTATACTGCATATTTTTGCTATTGTGTATATATATCTTGTGTATATTTCCTATCCTCTCACTGAGGGTACACTCTAAGATACTTTGGCATATTGTCATAAAAATAAAGTACCTTTATTTTTAGTATAACTGTGTATTGTGTTTTCTTATGATATTGTGCATATGACACTAAGTGGTACTGTAGTAGCTTCACACGTCTCCTAGTTCAGCCTAAGCTGCTCTGCTAAGCTACCATTATCTATCAGCCTAAGCTGCTAGACACCCTATACACTAATAAGGGATAACTGGGCCTGGTGCAAGGTGCAAGTACCCCTTGGTACTCACTACAAGCCAGTCCAGCCTCCTACATTGGTTGTGCAGTGGTGGGATAAGTGCTTGAGACTACTTACCACTCTTGTCATTGTACTTTTCATAAGAGAAAAATATACAAAACAAGGTCAGTGTATATACACATAGCCAAAAAGTTTTCCATTTCCTCTTTTCACTCTTTTCTAAGTGCTGAAAAGTACTCCTAAACTTTCAAAAAGTTCTTAAATGTTTAAAAAGTTTTTTTTCTGTCTTTCCAAAAAGTTCTGAAAACTTTTGTCTCTTTCTCTATCACTTTAACTCTCTCTAAAAAATGTCTGGCACAGGCCAAGGTGTTGATCTGTTCAAACTTGCATATGACAACCTTAGCTGGAAAAGAGCAAGGAGTCTCTGTATAGAGAGAGGTTTGAGTGTAGGGAAGAATCCTGCCTTGGAACTGTTACTTAACATGCTTAGAGAACAGGATAAGGCCAGAGGTGGCCCATCTGTTGAAAAAGTACCTAATAGTTCCCAATCTGATTCAGGGACTCCCCCAGGAAAAGATTCAGGAAAGAAACTTCCTAGCCTGCCCATTACTAGACAATCTAGCATAGATGGTAATGATGATGAGCCACACCAAAGAAATAGTGTTGTCTCACATCATAGCAAAAGCATTTATTCTCACCATACTGGTAGTAATGTTTCTGTAAACCAAGCTGTTAAGTTGGCTTCTGTAAGGGACAGGTCTCCTTCTGTTCATTCCCATCATAGCTCTGTTTCTAGAAATGTCCCTCCCACCAACCCTGATGACAGAATGTTAGAGAGGAAACTCAATAAGTTGAGGGTGGAACAAACCAGACTGAAGCTTAAAAAGCAACAGCTGGATTTGGATAGACAGTCTTTTGAATTAGAGAAGGAAAGACAGAAGTTGGGTTTAGATACCCATGGTGGCAGCAGCAGTATTCCCCATAGTCATCCTGCAAAAGAGCATGATTCCAGGAATCTGCACAAGATAGTTCCCCCTTATAAGGAGGGGGATGACATTAACAAGTGGTTTGCTGCACATGAGAGGGCCTGTGTTGTACAGGATGTCCCTCAAAGGCAGTGGGCTGCTATCCTATGGCTATCATTTAGTGGAAAAGGTAGGGATAGGCTCCTTACTGTGAAAGAAAGTGATGCCAATAATTTTACAGTTCTTAAGAATGCACTCCTGGATGGTTATGGCTTAACCACTGAACAGTACAGGATAAAGTTCAGAGAGACCAAAAAGGAGTCTTCACAAGACTGGGTTGATTTCATTGACCATCCAGTGAAGGCCTTGGAGGGGTGGTTACATGGCAGTAAAGTTACTGATTATGAAAGCCTGTATAACACAATCCTGAGAGAGCATATACTTAATAATTGTGTGTCTGATTTGTTGCACCAGTACCTGGTAGACTCAGATCTGACCTCTCCCCAAGAATTGGGAAAGAAGGCAGACAAATGGGTCAGAACAAGGGTGAACAGAAAAGTTCATACAGGGGGTGACAAAGATGGCAATAAGAAGAAAGATGGTGAAAAATCTCAAGATAAGCATGGGGATAAGGGTAAAACCAAAGATCCCACTTCAAATCTTAAACACTCTTCAGAGGGTGGGGATAAAACTAATTCTTCCTCTTCTTCTCAACCTGCACACATTAAAAAGCCTTGGTGCTTTGTGTGTAAAAACAGAGGCCATAGGCCAGGGGATAAGTCCTGTCCAGGTAAACCCCCTGAGCCTACCACCACTAATACATCAAGCTCTAGTGCCCCTAGCAGTAGTGGTACTAGTGGTGGGACTGCTGGCAACAGTCAAGTTAAGGGTGTAGTTGGGTTCACTTTTGGGTCCATAGTAGAAACTGGGGTAGTCAGTCCCAAGACAGTTTCTGTCACACCTAGTGGCATTGGCCTTGCCACACTGGCTGCTTGTCCCCTTACAATGGATAAGTACAGGCAGACAGTTTCAATAAATGGTGTTGAGGCCTTGGCCTACAGGGACACAGGTGCCAGTTTCACTTTGGTGACTGAAAACCTAGTGCACCCTGATCAACACATCATTGGACAACAGTATAAGATTATTGATGTCCATAACTCCACTAAGTTTCTTCCCTTAGCTATAATTCAGTTTAGTTGGGGTGGAGTTACTGGCCCTAAGCAGGTGGTGGTATCACCTAGCTTACCTGTAGACTGTCTCTTAGGTAATGACCTAGAGGCCTCAGGTTGGGCTGATGTAGAGTTTTATACCCATGCAGCCATGCTGGGCATCCCTGAGTAATTGTTCCCTCTCATTTCTACTGAAATGAAAAAGCAAAGGAGAGAAGGCCTGAAAACTCAGGATCCCTCTCCATCAACAGGTAAAAAGGGTATCACAGTATCCCCTAACCACCCTACCATTCAGGATACCATTCCTGTGGTGGGAGAAACCTCTCCTGGGGTGGCACCTGTTCCAAGGGAATCATCAGTTGGCAAAACTGTACTCCCTGAGGTGGAAGTACCTCTCTGTGAGATAACTAACATTGGTGAGAAAAAGAGCACCATTTTAGTTAACATGGAGCATCCCTCCAACCCTCCCAGAGAAACTTTAGTGCAGAAACTCTGCACTGCCTCACAACACTTAGGACAGCATCCCTGCCCTAGTGTGGAGCTGATAGGACGGCATCCCTGCCCTGCTCCAACCCAAGAGAAACAGCATCCCTGTTCTCTCTTCCAGCCATATGGACAAAGTTTTTGCCCCGCTATGGCTTTTCTGAGACAGCATCCCTGTCTGGCATTTCCATCACTACAAATAGGTTCAGTGGACAATTCCCACTACTCTAAACTAAAACTTACTGATAGAAACTCTGAAAATACATCTTCACATTGTTGCTTAGCTAAAAAACTTCAAACAGGGTGGTTTACATCCCCACAGGGAAGTAACCATATAGTGGATGATAAAGGGAGTAACCAGTCTATTGCAGAGCTACTCTCTACTTATCACCACTTAGACAATAAAGTCTCAACTGGCCAAGGTTAGCCTTATTGTCCTTCGTTTGGGGGGGGGGTTGTGTGAGAAGGTAGCCTCTTTCTAGCCTTGTTACCCCCACTTTTGGCCTGTTTGTGAGTGTATGTCAGGGTGTTTGTCACTGTTTTCACTGTCTCACTGGGATCCTGATAGCCAGGCCTCAGTGCTCATAGTGAAAACACTATGTTTTCAGTATGGTTGTTATGTGTCACTGGGATCCTGCTGGTCAGGACCCCAGTGCTCATAGGTTTGTGGCCTATATGTATGTGTCACTGGGACCCTGTCACACAGGGCCCCAGTGCTCATAGGTGTGCATGTATATGTTCCCTGTGTGGTGCCTAACTGTCTCACTGAGGCTCTGCTAACCAGAACCTCAGTGGTTATGCTCTCTCATTACTTTCAAATTGTCACTAACAGGCTAGTGACCAATTTTACCAATTTACATTGGCTTACTGGAACACCCTTATAATTCCCTAGTATATGGTACTGAGGTACCCAGGGTATTGGGGTTCCAGGAGATCCCTATGGGCTGCAGCATTTCTTTTGCCACCCATAGGGAGCTCTGACAATTCTTACACAGGCCTGCCACTGCAGCCTGAGTGAAATAACGTCCACGTTATTTCACAGCCATTTTACACTGCACTTAAGTAACTTATAAGTCAACTATATGTCTAACCTTTACCTGGTAAAGGTTAGGTGCAAAGTTACTTAGTGTGAGGGCACCCTGGCACTAGCCAAGTCGCCCCCACATTGTTCAGAGCCAATTCCCTGAACTTTGTGAGTGCGGGGACACCATTACACGCGTGCACTACATATAGGTCACTACCTATATGTAGCTTCACAATGGTAACTCCGAATATGGCCATGTAACATGTCTATGATCATGGAATTGCCCCCTCTATGCCATCCTGGCATAGTTGGCACAATCCCATGATCCCAGTGGTCTGTAGCACAGACCCTGGTACTGCCAAACTGCCCTTCCTGGGGTTTCACTGCAGCTGCTGCTGCTGCCAACCCCTCAGACAGGCAGCTGCCCTCCTGGGGTCCAGCCAGGCCTGGCCCAGGATGGCAGAACAAAGAACTTCCTCTGAGAGAGGGTGTGACACCCTCTCCCTTTGGAAAATGGTGTGAAGGCAGGGGAGGAGTAGCCTCCCCCAGCCTCTGGAAATGCTTTGTTGGGCACAGATGTGCCCAATTCTGCATAAGCCAGTCTACACCGGTTCAGGGACCCCTTAGCCCCTGCTCTGGCGCGAAACTGGACAAAGGAAAGGGGAGTGACCACTCCCCTGACCTGCACCTCCCCTGGGAGGTGTCCCGAGCTCCTCCAGTGTGCTCCAGACCTCTGCCATCTTGGAAACAGAGGTGCTGCTGGCACACTGGACTGCTCTGAGTGGCCAGTGCCACCAGGTGACGTCAGAGACTCCTGCTGATAGGCTCCTTCAGGTGTTAGTAGCCTTTCCTCTCTCCTAGGTAGCCAAACCCTCTTTTCTGGCTATTTAGGGTCTCTGTCTCTGGGGAAACTTTAGATAACGAATGCATGAGCTCAGCCGAGTTCCTCTGCATCTCTCTCTTCACCTTCTGATAAGGAAACGACCGCTGACCGCGCTGGAAGCCTGCAAACCTGCAACATAGTAGCAAAGACGACTACTGCAACTCTGTAACGCTGATCCTGCCGCCTTCTCGACTGTTTTCCTGCTTGTGCATGCTGTGGGGGTAGCCTGCCTCCTCTCTGCACCAGAAGATCCGAAGAAATCTCCCGTGGGTCGACGGAATCTTCCCCCTGCAACCGCAGGCACCAAAAAGCTGCATTACCGGTCCCTTGGGTCTCCTCTCAGCACGACGAGCGAGGTCCCTCGAATCCAGCGACGCTGTCCAAGTGACCCCCACAGTCCAGTGACTCTTCAGCCCAAGTTTGGTGGAGGTAAGTCCTTGCCTCACTTCGCTGGGCTGCATTGCTGGGAACCGCGACTTTGCAGCTACTCCGGCCCCTGTGCACTTCCGGCGGAAATCCTTTGTGCACAGCCAAGCCTGGGTCCACGGCACTCTAACCTGCATTGCACGACTTTCTAAGTTGGTCTCCGGCGACGTGGGACTCCTTTGTGCAACTTCGGCGAGCACCGTTTCACGCATCCTCGTAGTGCCTGTTTCTGGCACTTCTCCGGGTGCTACCTGCTTCAGTGAGGGCTCTTTGTCTTGCTCGACGTCCCCTCTCTCTTCAGGTCCAATTTGCGACCTCCTGGTCCCTCCTGGGCCCCAGCAGCGTCCAAAAACGCCAAACGCACGATTTGCGTGTAGCAAGGCTTGTTGGCGTCTTTTCGGCGGGAAAACACTTCTGCACGACTCGCCAAGGCGAGAGGGATCCGTCCACCAAAGGGGAAGTTGCTAGCCCTTTTCGTTCCTGCAGAACCTCAGCTTCTTCTGTCCAGTCGAAGCTTCTTTGCACCCACAGCTGGCATTTCCTGGGCATCTGCCCATCTCCGACTTGCTTGTGACTTTTGGACTTGGTCCCCTTGTTCCACAGGTACCCTAGATTGGAAATCCACAGTTGTTGCATTGCTGGTTTGTGTCTTTCCTGCATTATTCCTCTAACACAACTATTTTGTCCTTAGGGGAACTTTAGTGCACTTTGCACTCACTTTTCAGGGTCTTGGGGAGGGTTATTTTTCTAACTCTCACTATTTTCTAATAGTCCCAGCGACCCTCTACAAGGTCACATAGGTTTGGGGTCCATTCGTGGTTCGCATTCCACTTTTGGAGTATATGGTTTGTGTTGCCCCTATCCCTATGTTTCCCCATTGCATCCTATTGTAACTATACATTGTTTGCACTGTTTTCTAAGACTATACTGCATATTTTTGCTATTGTGTATATATATCTTGTGTATATTTCCTATCCTCTCACTGAGGGTACACTCTAAGATACTTTGGCATATTGTCATAAAAATAAAGTACCTTTATTTTTAGTATAACTGTGTATTGTGTTTTCTTATGATATTGTGCATATGACACTAAGTGGTACTGTAGAAGCTTCACACGTCTCCTAGTTCAGCCTAAGCTGCTCTGCTAAGCTACCATTATCTATCAGCCTAAGCTGCTAGACACCCTATACACTAATAAGGGATAACTGGGCCTGGTGCAAGGTGCAAGTACCCCTTGGTACTCACTACAAGCCAGTCCAGCCTCCTACATGCATTCACTCAGACACACCCCAAACACAGGGTACTCAGCCTCACTTGCATACATCTGCATTTTGAATGGGTCTTCCTGGGCTGGGAGGGTGGAGGGCCTGCTCTCACTCAAAGGACTGCCACACCCCCTACTGGGACCCTGGCAGACAGGATTGAACTGGAAGGGGATCTGGTGCACTTCTTAGCCACTCTTTGAAGTCTCCCCCACTTCAAAGGCACATTTGGGTATAAAACAGGGCCTCTGCCCTACCTCATCAGACACTTGCTGGAGAAGAAACCTGAACCAGAAACTACATCCTTCCAAGAAGAACTGCCTGGCTGCTCAAAGGACTCACCTGCCTGCTTTCTACAAAGGACTGCTGCCTTGCTGTTGCCCTGCTGCCGTGCTGAACTCTTGTCTGGCTGTGAAAGTGCTCTCCAAGGGCTTGGATAGAGCTTGCCTCCTGTTTCCTGAAGTCTCAGGACCAAAAAGACTTCTCTTTTTCACTTGGACGCTCCGTGCGCCGAAAATTTCGACGCACAGCTTGTTCCGCGGCGAGAAAAACGCGCACACCGAAGCTGATCGACGCAACGCTATGGGGGCGACCGAAAATCCGACGCACGGCTTCGCAAGGATGACGCCGCCCGACCTGTAGAGGAGAAATCAACGCGACACCTGCCGTGAGATCGTAATTTCAACGCGCAGCCCCGCAGACCGACGTCTAGAGGAGAAATCGACGCGACGCCTGCCGTGAGATCGTAATTTCGACGCGCAGACCCGCAGACCGACGCGCAGCCGGAGAACAAGCAGGAAAATCCACGCACAGACCCGGGACATCTGGTAATCCCCGCGATCCACAGAAAGAGACTGTCCGCGCGCCGGAAAACGACGCACGACTTCCCCGCGTGGAAAATAACGACGCGAGTCCGTGTGTGCTGGGGAGAAATCGACGCACACACCCTTTTTCCACGCACCTCTTCCTTTGTGGCCCTCTGAGGAGATTTTTCCACTCCAAACCAGGTACTTGTGCTTGAAAGAGACTTTGTTTATATTCTAAAGACTTAAGACACTTTATATCACTTTTCAGTGATATCTCTACAATTTCCCATTGCAACTTTATTCTTTGTGACCTACAATTATCCTGATAAATATTATATATATTTTTCTAAACACTGTGTGGTGTATTTTTGTGGTGCTATATGGTGGTATTGTATGATTTATTGCACAAATACTTTACACATTGCCTTCTAAGTTAAGCCTGACTGCTCATGCCAAGCTACCAGAGCGTGGGCACAGGATAATTCTGGACTGTGTGTGACTTACCCTGACTAGAGTGAGGGCTTTTGCTTGGACAGGGGGTAACCTGACTGCCAACCAAAAACCCCATTTCTAACAAAGGCCATATGGAAGGAATGTGGTGTGACATACAAATTCACCACACCCTATCATCCACAAACAAATGGACTGGTTGAGAGGTTTAATAAAACTCCCAAAGGAATGATAATGGGACTCCCTGAAAAACTCCGCAGGAGATGGGATGTCCTGTTACCTTGCCTCCTTTTTGCTTACAGGGAGGTACCCCAGAAAGGAGTGGGCTTCAGCCCCTTTGAACTCCTATTTGGACACCCTGTAAGAGGTCCCCTAACACTTGTGAAGGAGGGTTGGGAACAACCTTTAAAAGCTCCACAGCAACACATAGTGGACTATGTACTTGGCCTAAGATGCAGAATGGCTGAGTACATGAAAAAGGCCAGTAAAAACCTTCAGGCCAGCCAAGAGCTCCAAAAGCAATGGCATGACCAGAAGGCTGTCCTGATTCAGTACCAACCAGGGCAGAAAGTGTGGGTCTTGGAGCCTGTGGACCCAAGAGCACTCCAAGATAAATGGAGTGAACCCCACACTATTGTTGTGAAAAAGGGTGAAGTCACCTACTTAGTTGACTTAGGCACTGCCAGGAGTCCCCTTAGGGTGCTCCATGCCAATCGCCTGAAACCCTACTATGACAGGGCTGATCTCACCCTGCTCATGGCAACAGATGAAGGACAGGAAGAAGAGAGTGACCCTCTCCCTGATCTCTTCTCTTCCACAGAACAAGATGCTCTAGTGGAAGGTGTAGTTTTGGCAGATTGTCTTACTGCTGAGCAGAAAGACCACTGCATAAATCTCCTATGTCAGTTTTCTGAACTCTTTTCTACTGTTCCAGGCACCACTTCCTGGTGTGAGCACACTATAGATACTGGAGGCAGCTTGCCTGTCAAAAGTAAGATCTATAGGCAGCCTGACCATGTCAGAGACTGCATAAAACAAGAGGTGCAGAAAATGCTTGCACTGGGAGTGGTTGAGCACTCTGAAAGTCCATGGTCCTCTCCTGTGGTACTTGTACCAAAACCTCATTCCAAAGATGGGAAAAGGGAAATTAGATTTTGTGTTGACTACAGAGGTCTCAACCAGGTAACTAAAACTGATGCTCACCCTATACCCAGGGCAGATGAGCTAATAGATACACTGGCATCTGCCAAGTATCTAAGCACCTTTGATTTTACTTCAGGGTATTGGCAGATCAAGTTATCAGAGGATGCTAAAGCAAAAACCTCATTTTCAACCATTGGAGGGCACTACCAATTCACAGTAATGCCTTTTGGATTGAAAAACGCACCTGCCACTTTTCAAAGGTTGGTGAACACAGTGCTGCAAGGGCTGGAAGCTTTTAGTGCAGCATATCTAGATGATATAGCTGTCTTTAGCTCCAGCTGGGATGATCACCTGGTCCACCTATGGAAAGTTTTGGAGGCCCTGCAGAAGGCAGACCTCAATATCAAGGCTTCAAAGTGCCAGATAGGGCAGGGGAAAGTGGTTTATCTGGGACACCTGGTAGGTGGAGAACAGATTGCACCACTTCAGGGGACCATCCAAACTATTATAGATTGGGTTCCCTATACAACTCAAACTCAGGTGAGTGTCTTCTTAGGCTCACTGGGTATTAGAGGAGGTTCATAAAGAACTATGGCTCCATTGCAACCCCTCTTAATGACTTCACATCCAAGAAAATGCCTAAAAAGGTATTATGGACAGCAAACTGTCAGAAAGCTTTTGAGGAGCTGAAGCAGGCCATGTGCTCTGCACCTGTCCTGAAAAGCCCCTGTTACTCCAAAAAATTAATTGTCCAAACTGATGCAAATGAATTAGGGGTAGGGGCAGTCTTATCACAACTTAATTCTGAGGGCCAGGATCAACCTGTTGCTTTTATCAGCAAGAGGTTGACCCCTAGAGAAAAGCGTTGGTCTGCCATAGAGAGGGAGGCCTTTGCTGTGGTCTGGGCACTGAAGTTGAGGCCATACCTGTTTGGCACTCACTTCATTGTTCAGACAGACCACAAACCTCTACTTTGGCTAAAACAAATGAAAGGTGAAAACCCTAAATTGTTGAGGTGGTCCATATCCCTACAGGGAATGGACTATACAGTGGAACATAGACCTGGGAGTACCCACTCCAATGCAGATGGACTCTCCAGATATTTCCACTTAGACAATGAAGACTCATCAGGTCATGGCTAGTCTTATTGTCCTTCGTTTGGGGGGGGGGGGGGAGTTGTGTAGGAAAGTACCATCTTGCCTGGCATGTTACCCCCATATTTCACTGTATATATGTTGTTTTAGTTGTATGTGTCACTGGGACCCTGCCAGCCAGGGCCCCAGTGCTCAGAAGTGTGCCCTGTATGTGTTCCATGTGTGATGACTAACTGTCTCACTGAGGATCTGCTAACCAGAACCTCAGTGGTTATGCTCTCTCATTGCTTTCCAAATTGTCACTAACAGGCTAGTGACCAATTTCACCAATTCACATTGGCATACTGGAACACCCTTATAATTCCCTAGTATATGGTACTGAGGTACCCAGGGTATTGGGGTTCCAGGAGATCCCTATGGGCTGCAGCATTTCTTTTGCCACCCATATGGAGCTCTGACAATTCTTACACAGGCCTGCCCTTGCAGCCTGAGTGAAATAACGTCCACGTTATTTCACAGCCATTTACCACTGCACTTAAGTAACTTATAAGTCACCTGTATGTCTAACCTTTACCTGGTAAAGGTTGTGTGCTAAGTTACTTAGTGTGTGGGCACCCTGGCACTAGCCAAGGTGCCCCCACATTGTTCAGAGCAAATTCCCCGGAGTTTGTGAGTGCGGGGACACCATTACACTTGTGCACTATACATATGTCACGACATATGTATAGCGTCACAATGGTAACTCCGAATATGGCCATGTAACATGTCTAAGATCATGGAATTGTCACCCCAATGCCATTCTGGCATTGGGGAGACAATTCCATGATCCCCCGAGTGTCTAGCTCAGACCCGGGTGTAGGAAAGTACCATCTTGCCTGGCATGTTACCCCCATTTTTCACTGTATATATGTTGTTTTAGTTGTATGTGTCACTGGGACCCTGTCAGCCAGGGCCCCAGTGCTCATAAGTGTGCCTGAATGTGTTACCTGTGTAGTGACTAACTGTCTCACTGAGGCTCTGCTAATCAGAACCTCAGTGGTTATGCTCTCTCGTTTCTTTCAAATTGTCACTAACAGGCTAGTGACCAATTTTACCAATTTACATTGGCTTACTGGAACACCCTTATAATTCCCTAGTATATGGTACTGAGGTACCCAGGGTATTGGGGTTCCAGGAGATCCCTATGGGCTGCAGCATTTCTTTTGCCACCCATAGGGAGCTCTGACAATTCTTACACAGGCCTGCCACTGCATCCTGAGTGAAATAACGTCCACGTTATTTCACAGCCATTTTACACTGCACTTAAGTAACTTATAAGTCACCTATATGTCTAACCTTTACCTGGTAAAGGTTAGGTGCAAAGTTGCTTAGTGTGAGGGCACCCTGGCACTAGCCAAGGTGCCCCCACATTGTTCAGGGCCAATTCCCCGGACTTTGTGAGTGCGGGGACACCATTACACGCGTGCACTACATATAGGTCACTACCTATATGTAGCTTCACAATGGTAACTCCGAATATGGCCATGTAATATGTCTATGATTGCATTGCTGGGAACCGTGACTTTGCAGCTACTCCGGCCCCTGTGCACTTCCGGCGGAAATCCTTTGTGCTCAGCCAAGCCTGGGTCCATGGCACTCTAACCTGCATTGCACGACTTTCTAAGTTGGTCTCCGGCGACGTGGGACTTCTTTGTGCAACTTCGGGTGAGCACTGTTTCACTCTTCTTCGTAGTGCCTGTTCCGCACTTCTGCGGGTGCTGCCTGCTTCTGAGAGGGCTCCTTCTCTTGCTCGACACCCCCTCTGTCCCCAGACGCAATTGTCGACATCCTGGTCCATCCTGGGCCACAGCAGCATCCAAAAACCCTAACCACACGATTTGCAGCCAGCAAGGCTTGTTGGCGGTCTTTTGGCGAAAAACACTTTTGCACGACTCTCCACGGCGTGGGGATCCATCCTCCAAAGGGAAAGACTCTAGCCTTTGTCGTTCCTGCAGAACCTTCAGCTTCTACTGTCCAGTAGCAGCTTCTTTGCACCCACAGATGGCATTTCCTGGGCATCTGCCCATCTCCGACTTGCTTGTGACTTTTGGACTTGGTCCCCTTGTTCCACAGGTACCCTCGACTGGAAATCCATAGTTGTTGCATTGCTGATTTGTGTCTTTCCTGCAGAATTCCCCTATCACGACTTCTATGTCCATTGGGGAACTTTAGTGCACTTTGCACTCACTTTTCAGGGTCTTGGGGTGGGCTATTTTTCTAACCCTTACTATTTTCTAATAGTCCCAGCGACCCTCTACAAGGTCACATAGGTTTGGGGTCCATTCGTGGTTCGCATTCCACTTTTGGAGTATATGGTTTGTGTTGCCCCTATCCCTATGTGTCCCCATTGCATCCTATTGTAACTATACATTGTTTGCACTGTTTTCTAGGACTATACTGCATATTTTTGGTATTGTGTACATATATCTTGTGAATATTTGCTATCCTCATACTGAGGGTACACTCTGAGATACTTTGGCATATTGTCATAAAAATAAAGTACCTTTATTTTTAGTATATCTGTGTATTGTGTTTTCTTATGATATTGTGCAAGTGACACTAGTGGTACTGTAGGAGCTTCACTCGTCTCCTAGTTCAGCCTAGCTGCTCTGCTAAGCTACCATTATCTATCAGCCTATGCTGCTAGACACCCTATACACTAATAAGGGATAACTGGGCGTGGTGCAAGGTGCAAGTACCCCTCGGTACTCACTACAAGCCAGTCCAGCCTCCTACAGTAACACAACCCATATACTCAAAAGTGGAATGCGAACCACGAATGGACCCCAAACCTATGTGAGCTTGTAGAGGGTCACTGGAATGTAAGAAAACAGTGAGGGTTAGAAAAATAACCACCCCAAGACCCTGAAAAGTAGGTGTAAAGTGCACCTATATTCCCCAGAGAGCACAGAAGTCGTGATAAGGGAATTCTGCAAGGAAGACCAACACCAGCAAAGCAACCAAAGTGGATTTCCGGACTAGAGTACCTGTGGAACAAGGGGACCAAGTCGAAGAGTCGCGACAAAGTCGAGATTGGGCAGATGCCCAGGAAATGCCAGATGAGGGTGCAAAGAAGCTGCCACTGGATGGTAGAAGCTGTGGATTCTGCAAGAACGGAGAGGGCTAGAAACTTCCCCTTGGAGGGTGGATGTCCCACGTCGTGTAGAAGCTTGCAGAGATATTCCCAAGCAGAAAGACCGCAAACAAGCCTTGCTAACTGCAAGGGTCGCAGTTAGGGTTTTTGGATACTGCTGTGGCCCAGGAGGGACCAGGATGTCGCCACTTGGATGAGGAGACAGAGGGGGCACCCTGCAAGTCAGGGAGCCCTCACAAGAGCAGGCAGCACCTGCAGAAGTACCAGAACAGGCACTTCGAAGAGGAGTGAACCGGAGCTCACCCGAAGACACAAAAGGGAGTCCCACGACGCCGGAGGACAAGTCAGGAGGTTGTGCACTGCAGGTGAGAGTGTCAGGGACCCAGGCTTGGCTGTGCACAAAGGAAATCCTGGAACAGTGCACAGGAGCCGGAGGAGCTGCAAATCATGCGGTACCCAGCAATGCAGTCTAGCGTGGGGAGGCAAGGGCTTACCTCCACCAAACTTGGACTGAAGAGTCACTGGACTGTGTGAGTCACTTGGACAGAGTTGCTGAGTTCCAGGGACCACGCTCGTCGTGCTGAGAGGGGACGCAGAGGACCGGTGATGCAGTTCTTTTGATGCCTGTGGTTGCAGGGGGAAGATTCCGTCGACCCACGGGAGATTTCTTCAGAGCTCCTTGTGCAGAAAGGAGGCAGGCTACCCCCAGAGCATGCACCACCAGGAAACAGGCGAGAAAGTGGCAGGATCAGCGACACAAGGTTGCAGTAGTCGTCTTTGCTACTTTATTGCGGTTTTGCAGGCGTCCTGAGCAGTCAGCGGTCGATCCTTTGGCAGAAGGTGAAGAGAGAGATGCAGAGGAACTCTGATGAGCTCTTGCATTCGTTACCTAAAGAGTTCCCCAAAGTAGAGACCCTAAATAGCCAGAAAGGAGGTTTGGCTACCTAGGAAGGAGGATAGGCTAGCAACACAGGTAAGAGCCTATCAGGAGGAGTCTCTGACGTCACCTGCTGGCACTGGCCACTCAGAGCAGTCCAGTGTGCCAGCAGCACCTCTGTTTCCAAGATGGCAGAGGTCTGGAGCACACTGGAGGAGCTCTGGGCACCTCCCCTGGGAGGTGCAGGTCAGGGCAGAGGTCACTCCTCTTTCCTTTGTCCAGTTTCGCCCCAGAGCAGGGCTGGGGGATCCCTGAACCGGTTTAGACTGGCTTATGCAGAGTTGGGCACCATCTGTGCCCATCAAAGCATTTACAGAGGCTGGGGGAGGCTACTCCTCCCCAGCCCTGACACCTTTTTCCAAAGGGAGAGGGTGTAACACCCTCTCTCTGAGGAAGTCCTTTGTTCTGCCTTCCTGGGCCAAGCCTGGCTGGACCCCAGGAGAGCAGAAACCTGTCTGAGGGGTTGGCAGTAGCAGCAGCTGCAGTGAAACCCGGGAAAGGTAGTTTAGCAGTACCCGGTTCTTTGCTAGAGACTCAGGGGATCATGCAGTTGTTTCCCCAATGCCAGGATGGCATTGGGGTGGCAATTCCATGATCTTAGACATGTTACATGGCCATGTTCGGAGTTATAATTGTGACGCTATACATAGGTAGTGACCTATGTATAGTGCACACGTGTAATGGTGTCCCCGCACTCACAAAGTCCGGGGAATTTGCCCTGAACGATGTGGGAGCACTTTGGCTAGTGCCAGGGTGCCCTCACACTAGGTAACTTTGCACCCAACCTTCACCAGGGACATATAGGTGACTTATAAGTTACTTAAGTGCCGTGGTAAATGGCTGTGAAATAACGTGGACATTATTTCACTCAGGCTGCAATGGCAGGCCTGTGTAAGAATTGTCAGATCTCTCTATGGGTGTCAAAAGAAATGCTTCAGCCCATAGGGATCTCCAGGAACCCCAATACCCTGGGTGCCTCAGTACCATTTACTAGGTGTAGGAGGCTGGACTGGCTTGTAGTGAGTACCAAGGGGTACTTGCACCTTGCACCAGGCCCAGTTATCCCTTATTAGTGTATAGGATGTCTAGCAGCTTAGGCTGATAGATAATGGTAGCTTAGCAGAGCAGCTTAGGCTGAACTAGGAGACGGGTGAAGCTACTACAGTACCACTTAGTGTCATATGCACAATATCATAAGAAAACACAATACACAGTTATACTAAAAATAAAGGTACTTTATTTTTATGACAATATGCCAAAGTATCTTAGAGTGTACCCTCAGTGAGAGGATAGGAAATATACACAAGATATATATACACAATAGCAAAAATATGCAGTATAGTCTTAGAAAACACAAACCATATACTCCAAAAGTGGAATGCGAACCACGAATGGACTCCAAACCTATGTGACCTTGTAGAGGGTCGCTGGGACTATTAGAAAATAGTGAGAGTTAGAAAAATAACCCTCCCCAAGACCCTGAAAATTGAGTGCAAAGTGCACTAAAGTTCCCATAATGACAAAGAAGTCGTGTTAGAGGAATAATGCAGGAAAGACACAAACCAACAATGCAACAACGCTGGATTTCCAATCTGGGGTACCTGTGGAACAAGAGGACCAAGTCAAAAAGTCACAAGCAAGTCTGAGATGGGCAGATGCCCAGGAAATGCCAGCTGCGGGTGCAAAGAAGCTTCTACTGGACAGAAGAAGCTGCGATTTCTGCAGGAACGAAAAGGGCTAGAGACTTCCCCTTTGGTGGACGGATCCCACTCACCGTGGAAAGTCGTACAGAAGTGTTTTCCCGCCGAAAGAACGGCAACAAGCCTTGCTAGCTGCAAATCGTGCAGTTCGCGTTTTTGGACGCTGCTGTGGCCCAGGAGGGACCAGGAGGTCGCAAATTGGACCAGGAGAGAGAAGGGACGTCGATCAAGACAAGGAGCCCTCTCAGCAGCAAGTAGCACCCGGAGAAGTGCCAGAAACATGCACTACGATGATGCGTGAAACGGTGCTCACCCGAAGTTACACAAAGGAGTCCCACGTCGCCGGAGACCAACTTAGAAAGTCGTGCAATGCAGGTTAGAGTGCCGTGGACCCAGGCTTGGCTGTGCACAAAGGATTTCCGCCGGAAGTGCACAGGGGCCGGAGTAGCTGCAAAAGTCGCGGTTCCCAGCAATGCAGCCCAGCGAGGTGAGGCAAGGACTTACCTCCACCAAACTTGGACTGAAGAGTCACTGGACTGTGGGGGCCACTTGGACACAGTTGCTGGATTCGAGGGACCTCGCTCGTCGTGCTGAGAGGAGACCCAAGGGACCGGTAATGCAGCATTTTGGTGCCTGCGGTTGCAGGGGGAAGATTCTGTCGACCCACGGGAGATTTCTTCGGAGCTTCTAGTGCAGAGAGGAGGCAGGCTACCCCCACAGCATGCACCACCAGGAAAACAGTCGAGAAGGCGGCAGGATCAGCGTTACAGAGTTGCAGTAGTCGTTTTTGCTACTTTGTTGCAGTGTTGCAGGCTTCCAGCGCGGTCAGCAGTCGATTCCTTGGCAGAAGGTGAAGAGAGAGATGCAGAGGAACTCTGATGAGCTCTTGCATTCGTTATCTAAAGTTTCCCCAGAGACAGAGACCCTAAATAGCCAGAAAAGAGGGTTTGGCTACCTAGGAGAGAGGATAAGCTACTAACACCTGAAGGAGCCTATCAGAAGGAGTCTCTGACGTCACCTGCTGGCACTGGCCACTCAGAGCAGTCCAGTGTGCCAGCAGCACCTCTGTTTCCAAGATGGCAGAGGTCTGGAGCACACTGGAGGAGCTCTGGACACCTCCCAGGAGAGGTGCAGGTCAGGGGAGTGGTCACTCCCCTTTCCTTTGTCCAGTTTCGCGCCAGAGCAGGGCTAAGGGATCCCCTGAACCGGTGTAGACTGGCTTATGCAGAATTGGGCACATCTGTGCCCAAGAAAGCATTTCCAGAGGCTGGGGGAGGCTACTCCTCCCCTGCCTTCACACCATTTTCCAAAGGGAGAGGGTGTCACACCCTCTCTCAGAGGAAGTTCTTTGTTCTGCCATCCTGGGCCAGGCCTGGCTGGACCCCAGGAGGGCAGATGCCTGTCTGAGGGGTTGGCAGCAGCAGCAGCTGCAGTGAAACCCCAGGAAGGGCAGTTTGGCAGTACCAGGGTCTGTGCTACAGACAACTGGGATAATGGAATTGTGCCAACAATGCCAGGATGGCATAGAGGGGGCAATTCCATGATCTTAGACATGTTACATGGCCATATTCGGAGTTACCATTGTGAAGCTACATATAGGTAGTGACCTATATGTAGTGCACGCGTGTAATGGTGTCCCCGCACTCACAAAGTTCAGGGAATTGGCCCTGAACAATGTGGGGGCACCTTGGCTAGTGCCAGGGTGCCCTCACACTAAGTAACTTTGCACCTAACCTTTACCAGGTAAAGGTTAGACATATAGGTGACTTATAAGTTACTTAAGTGCAGTGTAAAATGGCTGTGAAATAACGTGGACGTTATTTCACTCAGGCTGCAGTGGCAGGCCTGTGTAAGAATTGTCAGAGCTCCCTATGGGTGGCAAAAGAAATGCTGCAGCCCATAGGGATCTCCTGGAACCCCAATACCCTGGGTACCTCAGTACCATATACTAGGGAATTATAAGGGTGTTCCAGTAAGCCAAAGTAAATTGGTAAAATTGGTCACTAGCCTGTTAGTGACAATTTGGAAAGAAATGAGAGAGCATAACCACTGAGGTTCTGGTTAGCAGAGCCTCAGTGAGACAGTTAGGCACCACACAGGGAACACATACATATAGGCCACAAACTTATGAGCACTGGGGTCCTGACTAGCAGGGTCCCAGTGACACATAACAAATATACTGACAACATAGGGTTTTTACTATGAGCACTGGGCCCTGGCTAGCAGGGTCTCAGTGAGACAGTGAAAACACCCTGACATATACTCACAAACAGGACAAAAGTGGGGGTAACAAGGCTAGAAAGAGGCTACTTTCTCACACAACCCCCTCCCCCCTCAAACGAAGGACAATAAGGCTAACCTTGGCCAGTTGAGTCTTTATTGTCTAAGTGGTGATAAGTGGAGAGTAGCTCTGCAATAGACTGGTTACCCCGTTTATCATCCACTATATGGTTACTTCTCTGTGGGGATGTAAACCACCCTGTTTGAAGTTTTTTAGCTAACCAACAATGTGAAGATATATTTTTAGAGTTCCTAACAGTAAGTTTTAGTTTAGAACAGTGGGATTTGTCTACTACACCTATTTCTAGTGATGAGAATGCCAGACAGGGATGTTGTCTCAGTAAAGCCATAGCTGGGCAAAAACTTTGTCCATATGGCTGTAAGAGAGAACAGGGATGCTGTTTCTCTTGAGTTGGAGCAGGGCAGGGATGCTGTCCTATGAGCTCCACACTAGGGCAGGGATGCTGTCCTAAGTGTTGTGAGGCAGTGCAGGGTTTCTGCACTAAAGTTTCTCTGGGAGGGTTGGAGGGATGCTCCATGTTAACTAAAATGGTGCTCTTTTTGTCACCAATGTTAGTTATCCCACAGAGAGGTACTTCTACCTCAGGGAGAACAGCTTTGCCAGCTGATGATTCCCTTGGAACAGGTGCCACCCCAGGAGAGGTTTCTCCCACCACAGGAATGATATCCTGATTGGCAGGGTGGTTAGGGGATACTGTGATACCCTTTTTACCTGTTGTTGGAGAGGGATCCTGAGTTTTCAGGCCTTCTCTCCTTTGCTTTTTCATTTCAGTAGAAATGAGAGGGAAAAATTCCTCTGGGATGCCCAGCATGGCTGCATGGGCATACAACTCTACATCAGCCCAACCTGAGGCCTCTAGGTCATTACCTAAGAGACAGTCTACAGGTAAGCTAGGTGACACGATCACCTGATTAGGGCCAGTAACTCCACCCCAACTAAACTGAATTATAGCTAAGGGAAGAAACTTAGTGGAGTTATGGACATCAATAATTTTTATCTGTTGTCCAATGATGTGTTGTTCAGGAGCCACTAGGTTTTCAGTCACCAAAGTGATACTGGCACCTGTGCCCCTGTAGGCCTGGGCCTCAACACCATTTATTGAAACTGTCTGCCTGTACTTATCCATTGTAAGGGGACAAGCAGCCAGTGTGGCAAGGCCAATGCCACTAGGTGTGACAGAAACTGTCTTGGGACTGACTACCCCAGTTTCTATGATGGACCCATAAGTGAACCCAACTACACCCTTAGTATGACTGTTGCCAGCAGTCCCACCACTATTACCACTACTGCTAGGGGCACTAGAGATTGATGTATTAGTTGTGGTAGGCTCAGGGGGTTTACCTGGACAGGACTTATTCCCTGGCCTATGGCCTTTATTTTTACACACAAAGCACCAAGGCTTTTTAATGTGTGTATTTTGTGAAGAAGAGGAAGAATTTGATTTATTCCTACCCCTGAAGAGTGTTTAGGATTTGAAGAAGGATCTTTGGTTTTACCCTTATCCCCATGCTTATCATGAGATTTCTCACCATCTTTCTTCTTGCCATTCTTGTCACCCCCTGTATAAACTTTTCTATTCACTCTTGTTCTGACCCATTTGTCTGCCTTCTTTCCCAATTCTTGGGGAGAGGTCAGATCTGAGTCCACTAGATATTGGTGTAACAAGTCAGACACACAGTTATTCAGAATATGCTCTCTCAGAATAAGATTATACAGGCTTTCATAGTCAGAAACTTTACTGCCATGTAACCACCCCTCCAAGGCCTTCACTGAACAGTCAACAAAGTCTATCCAGTCTTGTGAGGACTCTTTTCTGGTGTCTCTGAACTTAATCCTGTATTGTTCAGTGGTTAAGCCAAATCCATCCAAGAGTGCATCCTTCAAAACTGCAAACATTATTAGCATCACTCTCTCTAACAGTAAGGAGCCTATCCCTACCCTTTCCATTGAAAGATAGCCATAGAATAGCAGCCCACTGCATTTGAGGGACCCCCCTGTACCATACAGGCCCCCTAAGTGCAGCAAATCACTTGTTAATGTCATCCCCCTCTTTGTAAGGGAGAACTATCTTGTGCAGATTCCTGGAATCATACTCTCTCACAGGATTGTTATCAGGAATACTGCTGCTGCCACCATGGAGTCCAAACCCCAACCTCTGTCTCTCCTTATCCAGATCTAGGGATTCCCTGTCTAGAGCCAGTTGTTGCTGTTTAAGCTTCAGTCTGGTCTCTTCCAATCTCAACTTGTTGAGTTCCCTTTCTAACATTTTGTCTTCAGGGTGGGTGGGTTGGGAATGTTTAGACACTGAGGATATATTGGAACCAACAGAGGGAGACCTGTCCCTAACAGCTTGCACTCTAAGAACCTGGCCTCCAGGAACAAAAGCATCCCTACTATGATGAGAGTTTCTATTACTACCAGCATTGCTAGGTGGTCTGCTAAGGGGCAGATTTGGAAGAGAACCCTGTACACCTTCCTCAAGGGGCTCCCCTGAGTCAGAGTGTGAGCTATCTACTAACTTCACAGATGAAGGACCACCCTGTGCCTCATCATTCTCAATGAGCATTTTAAACAGAAATTCTCTAGAAGGGTTCTTTCCTACCACTAAAACCTCTATCAATGCAGAGACTCCTTAGGCTCTTAAAGTTAAGACTGTCATATGTTGTATTGACCATTTGTAGGAGGCTGGACTGGCTTGTAGTGAGTACCAAGGGGTACTTACACCTTGCACCAGGCCCAGGTATCCCTTATTAGGGTAGAGGGGTGTCTAGCAGCTTAGCCTGATAGAAAAGGTAGCTTAGCAGAGCAGCTTAGGCTGAACTAGGAGACGAGTGAAGCTCCTACAGTACCACTACTGCCATATGCACAATATCATAAGAAAACACAATACACAGCTATAATGAAAATAAAAGTACTTTATTTTTATGACAATATGCCAAAGTATCTCAGTGAGTACCCTCAGTATGAGGATAGCAAATATACACAAGATATATGTACACAATACCAAAATATGCAGTAATAGCAATAGAAAACAGTGCAAACAATGTATAGTCACAATAGAATGCAATGGGGGCACATAGGGATAGGGGTAACACAAACCATATACTCTAAGTGGAATGCGAACCACGAATGGACCCCAAACCTATGTGACCTTGTAGAGGGTCGCTGGGACTGTAAGAAAACAGTGAGGGTTAGAAAAATAGCCCACCCAAGACCCTGAAAAGTGGGTGCAAAGTGCACCTAAGTTCCCCAAAGAGCACAGAAGTCGTGATAGGGGAATTCTGCAGGAAAGACCAACACCAGCAATGCAAAAATGATGGATTTCCAGACGAGAGTACCTGTGGAACAAGGGGACCAAGTCCAAAAGTCACGATAAAGTCGGGAGTGGGCAGATGCCCCGGAAATGGCAACTGTGGGTGCAAAGAAGCTGCCACCGGATGGTAGAAGCTGAGGATTCTGCAAGAACGACAAGGGCTAGAAACTTCCCCTTTGGAGGATGGATGTCCCACGTCGTGAAGAGTCGTGCAGAAGTGTTTTCCCGCAGAAAAAACGCAAACAATCCTTGCTAGCTGCAAGGGTTGCGGTTAGGGTTTTTGGATGCTGCTGTGGCCCAGGAGGGACCAGGATGTCGCCAATTATGTGAGGAGACAGAGGGGGCATCCAGCAAGACAAAGAGCCCACTCAGAAGTAAGCAGCACCCGCAGAAGTGCCGGAACAGGCACTAAAAAGTGGAGTGAACCAGAGCTAAGCCGAAGTTACACAAGAGGGTCCCACGACGCCGGAGGACAACTCAGGAGGTTGTGCAATGCAGGTTAGAATGCCGGGGACCCAGGCTTGGCTGTGCACAAAGGAAATCCTCGAAGAGTGCATAGAAGCCGGAGTAGCTGCAAAACACGCGGTTCCCAGCAATGCAGTCTAGCGTAAGGAGGCAAGGACTTACCTCCACCAAACTTGGACTGAAGAGTCACTGGACTGTGGGAGTCACTTGGACAGAGTTGCTGAGTTCAAGGGACCTCGCTCGTCGTGCAGAGAGGAGACCCAGAGGACCGGTGATGCAGTTCTTTGGTGCCTGCGGTTGCAGGGGGAAGATTCCGTCGACCCACGGGAGATTTCTTCGGAGCTTCTAGTACAGAGAGGAGGCAGACTACCCCCACAGCATGCACCACCAGGAAAACAGTCGAGAAGGTGGCAGGATCAGCGTTACAAGGTCGCAGTAGTCGTCTTTGCTACTTTGTTGCAGTTTTGCAGGCTTCCAGCGTGGTCAGCAGTCGATTCCTTGGCAGAAGGTGAAGAGAGAGATGCAGAGGAACTCTGATGAGCTCTTGCATTAGTTATCTAAGGAATTCCCCAAAGCAGAGACCCTAAATAGCCAGAAAAGGAGGTTTGGCTACTTAGGAGAGAGGATAGGCTAGCAACACCTGAAGGAGCCTATCAGGAGGAGTCTCTGACATCACCTGCTGGCACTGGCCACTCAGAGCAGTCCAGTGTGCCAGCAGCACCTCTGTTTCCAAGATGGCAGAGGTCTGGAGCACACTGGAGGAGCTCTGGGCACCTCCCAGGGGAGGTGCAGGTCAGGGGAGTGGTCACTCCCCTTTTCTTTGTCCAGTTTCGCACCAGAGCAGGGCTGAGGGATCCCTGAACCGGTGCAGACTAGCTTATGCAGAGATGGGCACCATCTGTGCCCATCAAAGCATTTCCAGAGGCTGGGGGAGGCTACTCCTTGTAGAAGGCTGGACTGGCTTGTAGTGAGTACCAAGGGGTACTTACACCTTGCACCAGGTATCCCTTATTAGTGTATAGGGTGTCTAGCAGCTTAGGCTGATAGATAATGGTAGCTTAGCAGAGCAGCTTAGGCTGAACTAGGAGACGAGTGAAGCTCCTACAGTACCACTAGTGTCACTTGCACAATATCATAAGAAAACACAATACACAGATGTACTAAAAATAAAGGTACTTTATTTTTATGACAATATGCCAAAGTATCTCAGTGAGTACCCTCAGTATGAGGATAGCAAATATACACAAGATATATGTACACAATACCAAAAATATGCAGTATAGTCTTAGAAAACAGTGCAAACAATGTATAGTTACAATAGGATGCAATGGGGACACATAGGAATAGGGGCAACACAAACCATATACTCCAAAAGTGGAATGCGAACCACGAAGGACCCCAAACCTGTGTGACCTTGTAGAGGGTCGCTGGGACTGTAAGAAAACAGTGAGGGTTAGAAAAATAGCCCACCCCAAGACCCTGAAAAGTGAGTGCAAAGTGCACTAAAGTTCCCCAAAGAGCACAGAAGTCGTGATAGGGGAATTCTGCAGGAAAGACACAAACCAGCAATGCAACAACAATGGATTTCCAAACTAGGGTACCTGTGGAACAAGGGGACCAAGTCCAAAAGTCACAAGCAAGTCGGAGATGGGCAGATGCCCAGGAAATGCCAGCTGTGGGTGCAAAGAAGCTGCTACTAGGCAGTAGAAGCTGAGGATTCTGCAGGAACGACAAGGGCTAGAAACTTCCCATTTGGAGGATGGATGTCCCACATCGTGATGAGTTGTGCAGAAGTGTTTCCCGCCGAAAGACCGCCAACAAGCTTTGCTAGCTGCAAATCGTGCAGTTAGGGTATTTGGATGCTGTTGTGGCTCAGGAGGGACCAGGATGTCGCCAATTGCGTCAGGGCACAGAGGGTGCGCCCAGCAAGACAAGGAGCCCTCTCAGAAGCAGGCAGAACCCGCAGAAGTGCCGGAACAGGCACTACGAAGAGGAGTGAAACAGTGCTCACCCAAAGTTGCACAAAGGAGTCCCACGCCGCCGGAGGACAACTTAGAAAGTCGTGCAATGCAGGTTAGAGTGCCATGGACCCAGGCTTGGCTGTGCCCAAAGGATTTCCGCCGGAAGTGCACAGAGGCCAGAGTAGCTGCAAAAGTCGCGGTTCCCAGCAATGCAGTCTGGCGTGGGGAGGCAAGGACTTACCTCCACCAAACTTGGACTGAAGAGTCACTGGACTGTGGGAGTCACTTGGACAGAGTTGCTGGATTCAAGGGACCTCGCTCGTCGTGCTGAGAGGAGACCCAGGGGACCGGTGATGCAGTTCTTTGGTGCCTGCGGTAGCAGGGGAAGATTCAGTCGACCCACGGGAGATTTCTTCAGAGCTTCTAGTGCAGAGAGGAGGCAGACTACCCCCACAGCATGCACCACCAGGAAAACAGTCGAGAAGGCGGCAGGATCAGTGTTACAGAGTTGCAGTAGTCGTCTTCGCTACTTTGTTGCAGTTTTGCAGGCTTCCAGCGCGGTCAGCAGTCGATTCCTTGGCAGAAGATGAAGAGAGAGATGCAGAGGAACTCTGATGAGCTCTTGCATTCGTTATCTAAGGAATTCCCCAAAGCAGAGACCCTAAATAGCCAGAAACAAGAGTTTGGCTACTTAGGAGAGAGGATAGGCTAGCAACACCTGAAGGAGCCTATCAGAAGGAGTCTCTGACGTCACCTGCTGGCCCTGGCCACTCAGAGCAGTCCAGTGTGCCAGCAGCACCTCTGTTTCCAAGATGGCAGAGGTCTGGAGCACACTGGAGGAGCTCTGGGCACCTCCCAGGGGAGGTGCAGGTCAGGGGAGTGGTCACTCCCCTTTCCTTTGTTCAGTTTCGCGCCAGAGCAGGGCTGAGGGGTCCCTGAACCGGTGTAGACTGGCTTATGCAGAAATGGGCACTACCTGTGCCCATGAAAGCATTTCCAGAGGCTGGGGGAGGCTACTCCTCCCCTGCCATAACACCTTTTTCCAAAGGGAGAGGGTGTAACACCCTCTCTCTGAGGAAGTCCTTTGTTCTGCCTTCCTGGGCCAAGCCTGGCTGGACCCCAGGATGGCAGAAACCTGTCTGAGGCGTTGGCAGCAGCAGCAGCTGCAGTGAAACCCCTGAAAAGGCAGTTTGGCAGTACCAGGGTCTGTGCTACAGACCCGTGGGATCATGGGATTGTGCCAACTATGCCAGGATGGCATAGAGGGGGCAATTCCATGATCATAGACATGTTACATGGCCATATTCGGAGTTACCATTGTGAAGCTACACCTAGGTAGTGACCTATGTGTAGTGCACGCATGTAATGGTGTCCCCGCACTCACAAAGTCTGGGGAATTTGCCCTGAACAATGTGGGGGCACCTTGGCTTGTGCCAGGGTGCCCACACACTAAGTAACTTTGCACCTAACCTTTACCAGGTAAAGGTTAGACATATAGGTGACTTATAAGTTACTTAAGTGCAGTGGTAAATGGCTGTGAAATAACGTGGACGTTATTTCACTCATGCTGCAGTGGCAGGCTTGTGTAAGAATTGTCAGAGCTCCCTATGGGTGGCAAAAGAAATGCTGCAGCCCATAGGGATCTCCTGGAACCCCAATACCCTGGGTACCTCAGTACCATATACTAGGGAATTATAAGGGTGTTCCAGTATGCCAATGTGAATTGGTGAAATTGGTCACTAACCTGTTAGTGACAATTTGGAAAGAAATGAGAGAGCATAACCACTGAGGTTCTGGATAGCAGAGCCTCAGTGAGACAGTTAGTCATAACACAGGTAACACATTCAGGCACAGTTATGAGCACTGGGGCACTGGCTGGCAGGGTCCCAGTGACACATACAACTAAAACAACATATATACAGTGAAAAATGGGGGTAACATGCCAGGCAAGATGGTACTTTCCTACACTCCTCCCCAGCCCCGACACCTTTTTCCAAAGGGAGAGGGTGTAACACCCGCTCTCTGAGGAAGTCCTTTGTTTTGCCTTCTTGGGCCAAGCCTGGCTGGACCCCAGGAGGGCAGAAACCTGTCTGAGGGGTTGGCAGCAGCAGCAGCAGCTGCAGTGAAACCCCGGGAAAGGTAGTTTGCCAGTACCCGGGTCTGAGCTAGAGACTCAGAGGATCATGGAATTGTCTCCCCAATGCCAGAATGGCATTGGGGTGACAATTCCATGATCCTAGACATGTTACATGGCCATGTTCGGAGTTACCATTGTGACGCTATACATATGTTGTGACATATGTATAGTGCACGCAGGTAAAGGTTAGACATATAGGTGACTTATAAGTTACTTAAGTGCAGTGGTAAATGGCTGTGAAATAACGTAGACGTTATTTTACTCAGGCTGCACTGGCAGGCCTGTGTAAGAATTGTCAGATCTCCCTATGGGTGGCACAAGAAATGCTGCAGCCCATAGGGATCTCCTGGAACCCCAATACCCTGGGTACCTCAGTACCATATACTAGGGAATTATAAGGGTGTTCCAGTATGCCAATGTAAATTGGTGAATTTGGTCACTAGCCTGTTAGTGACAATTTGGAAAGAAATGAGAGAGCATAACCACTGAGGTTCTGAATAGCAGAGCCTCAGTGAGACAGTTAGTCACCACACAGGAAATACATACATATAGGTCACAAACTTATGAGCACTGGGGTCCTGGCTAGCAGGGTACCAGTGACACCTAACAAACATACTGAAAACAGAGGGTTTTCACTATGAGCACTGGGCCCTGGCTGGCAGGATCCCAGTGAGACAGTGAAAACACCCTGACATACACTCACAAACAGGCCAAAAGTGGGGGTAACAAGGCTTGAAAGAGGCTACTTTCTCACACCATTTTAAAAGAAGGTCCTACATCAGACATGATAGAATTAGGTTTAGGGACAGTGAGAAGAGAGAAAAAGATTCAGGACTTTTTAAAGAGAGAAAAAAACTTTTTCAAACTTGTTGAAACTTTTAGAAAGTTTAGGAGTACTTTTCAGCACTTAGCTTAAAGTGTAAGAGAAGAAAAGCAAAACTTTTTGGTTAGGTGTACATACACTGAACTTGTTTTGTATATTTTTCTCTTATGAAAAGTACAAAATGACAAAGTGGTAAGTAGTTACAAGTACTTTTCCCACCGCTGCACAACCAATGTAGGAGGCTGGCCTGGCTTGTAGTGGGTACCAAGGGGTACTTACACTCTGTACCAGGTCCAGTTATCCCTTATTAGTGTAGAAGAGGTGTTTCTAGCAGCTTAAGCTGATAGAAGGTAGCTATAGCAGAGCAGCTTAGGCTGAACTAGGAGACATGCAAAGCTCCTACTATACCACTGGTGTCATATGCACAATATCATAAGAAAACACAATACACAGATATACTAAAAATAAAGATACTTTATTTTTATGACAATATGCCAAAAGTATCTCAGTGAATACCCTCAGTATGAGGATGCCAAATATACACAAGATATATGTACACAATACCAAGAATATGCAGTAATAGCAAAAGGAAGTAATGCAAGTAGTGTAAAGTTACAATAGATTGCAATAGGAGCACATAGGTATATGGGCAACACAAACCATATACTCCAAAAGTGGAATGCGAACCACGAATGGACCCCAAACCTATGTGAGCTTGTAGAGGGTCGCTGGGACTGTAAGAAAACAGTGAGGGTTAGAAAAATAGCCCACCCCAAGACCCTGTAAGGTAGGTTTAAAGTGCACCTACAACCCCCAGAGAGCACAGAAATCGTTATAGGGGTATTCTGCAAGGAAAACCAACACCAGCAATGCAACAACAGGGGATTTCCGGACCTGAGTACCTGTAAGACAAGGGGACCAAGTCCAAGAGTCGCGACAGTGTCGAGAGTGGACAGGAGGCCAGGAAATGCCACCTGAGGGTGCAAGGAAGCTGCCACCGGATGGAAGAAACTTGGGGGGTCATTCCAACCCTGGCGGTCGGTGTTAAAGCGGCGGCCAACCCGCCAACAGGCAGGCGGTAAAAAAATGGAATTCTGACCCTGGCGGAATCCGCCAACACAGACCGCCACTTTAACACTCCGACCGCCACGGCGGGACAAACAAACAGCGCGGCGGTCACCGCCAACAGACAGCCGGGCGCCAATGTACCGCCCACCCTATCACAACTCACCAATCCGCCACCTTTTCCGGGGCGGGAGCCCCGCCAATAAAAACACGGCGGAAACAGACTACGAACGGGAAAACGCTCACCTCTACACAGTCCACGAGGAATCTGGACAGAATGGAACCAGAACTACACATCCTACCAGCAATTGTCTACCTGCTCCTCTACCAGGAGCACGAACGCCGGCGCAGAAGACAACGGTGAGTACTGCACCTACGACACAGGGGAGGGGGGAGGAGAAAAGAATACGGGCACACACATACGCGACACACCCCTCCCCCACACAACTACCAACACATCAATGCAGAGCAACAACTCAGAGTGACACCCCCCAGAAGAATGCAAAGACAAAATAATATGATCGTGAAATTCAATTATATTGTAAGACTAAGTAAAAAATTAATTCGAACATCTATAACTATATACACATATGTAAATTGTCCTGTCAAAATTGGGTTTCAGTCATTGTACGTGGGCCAATGGTCCTCAACACATGGGCAAAGCCCACACAGGAGACCCGAATCCATTGGAGAGAACATTGCAGGGGCATCAGATAGCAAAACTACAGGCACCTCAGGGGGAAGGGAAGGGGGGGCACCTCAGCCACATGAGTCCACGACGCCAGATCCACGAGGGGCCTCCATGGCCACTGTTTCATCCTGGGGAGTGCAAAGCCATAGTCTCTCAAGTCTCTACAGTGGGTGGCTTGCCCACTGTGCCATCCTGGGGAGTGCAAAGCCACAGTCTCTCAAGTCTCTACAGTGGGTGGATTGCCCACTGTGCCATCCTGGGGAGTGCAAAGCCACAGTCTCTCAAGTCTCTACAGTGGGTGGATTGCCCACTGTGCCATCCTGGGGAGTGCAAAGCCACAGTCTCTCAAGTCTCTACAGTGGGTGGCTTGCTGTAGGAGGCTGGACTGGCTTGTAGTGAGTACCAAGGGGTACTTGCACCTTGCACCAGGCCCAGTTATCCCTTATTAGTGTATAGGGTGTCTAGCAGCTTAGGCTGATAGATAATGGTAGCTTAGCAGAGCAGCTTAGGCTGAACTAGGAGACGTGTGAAGCTACTACAGTACCACTTAGTGTCATATGCACAATATCATAAGAAAACACAATACACAGTTATACTAAAAATAAAGGTACTTTATTTTTATGACAATATGCCAAAGTATCTTAGAGTGTACCCTCAGTGAGAGGATAGGAAATATACACAAGATATATATACACAATAGCAAAAATATGCAGTATAGTCTTAGAAAACAGTGCAAACAATGTATAATTACAATAGGATGCAATGGGGAAACATAGGGATAGGGGCAACACAAACCATATACTCCAAAAGTGGAATGTGAACCACGAATGGACCCCAAACCTATGTGACCTTGTAGAGGGTCGCTGGGACTATTAGAAAATAGTGAGAGTTAGAAAAATAACCCTCCCCAAGACCCTGAAAAGTGAGTGCAAAGTGCACCAAAGTTCCCCTAAGGACAAAATAGTCGTGTTAGAGGGAGAATGCAAGGAAAACACAAATCAGCAATGCAACAACGATGGATTCCTGTCTGAAGGTACCTGTGGAACAAGGGGACCAAGTCCAAAAGTCACAAGCAGCTCGGAGATGGGCAGATGCCCAAGAAATGCCAGCGGTTGGTGCAAAGAAGCTCTTACTAGGCTGAAGAACTGTCAATACTGCAGGAACGACAAGGGCTAGAGACTTCCCCTTTGGAGGATGGATCCCCCACGCCTTGGAGAGTCGTGCAGAAGTGTTTTCCCGCCGGATGGACGCCAACAAGCCTTGCTACACGCAAATCGTGCGTTTGGCGTTTTTGGACGCTGCTGGGGCCCAGGAGGGACCAGGAGGTCGCAAATTGGACCTGCAGAGAGAGGGGACGTCGAGCAAGACAAAGAGCCCTCACTGAAGCAGGTAGCACCCGGAGAAGTGCCAGAAACAGGCACTATGAGGATGCGTGAAACGGTGCTCGCCGAAGTTGCACAAAGGAGTCCCACGTCGCCGGAGACCAACTTAGAAAGTCGTGCAATGCAGGTTAGAGTGCCGTGGACCCAGGCTTGGCTGTGCACACAGGATTTCCGCCGGAAGTGCACAGGGGCCGGAGAAGCTTGCAAAGTCGCGGTTCCCAGCAATGCAGCCCAGCGAGGTGAGGCAAGGACTTACCTCCACCAAACTTGGGCTGAAGAGTCACTGGACTGTGGGGGTCACTTGGACGGTGTCGCTGGATTCGAGGGACCTCGCTCGTCGTGCTGAGAGGAGACCCAAGGGACCGGAGATGCAGCTTTTTGGTGCCTGCGGTTGCAGGGGGAAGATTCCGTCGACCCACGGGAGATTTCTTCGGAGCTTCTGGTGCAGAGAGGAGGCAGACTACCCCCACAGCATGCACAAGCAGGAAAACAGTCGAGAAGGCGGCAGGATCAGCGTTACAGAGTTGCAGTAGTCGTCTTTGCTACTATGTTGCAGGTTTGCAGGCTTCCAGCGCGGTCAGCGGTCGATTCCTTATCAGAAGGTGAAGAGGGAGATGCAGAGGAACTCGGCTGAGCTCATGCATTCGTTATCTAAAGTTTCCCCAGAGACAGAGACCCTAAATAGCCAGAAAAGAGGGTTTGGCTACCTAGGAGAGAGGAAAGGCTACTAACACCTGAAGGAGCCTATCACAAGGAGTCTCTGACGTCACCTGGTGGCACTGGCCACTCAGAGCAGTCCAGTGTGCCAGCAGCACCTCTGTTTCCAAGATGGCAGAGGTCTGGAGCACACTGGAGGAGCTCTGGACACCTCCCAGGGGAGGTGCAGGTCAGGGGAGTGGTCACTCCCCTTTCCTTTGTCCAGTTTCGCGCCAGAGCAGGGGCTAAGGGGTCCCTGAACCGGTGTAGACTGGCTTATGCAGAATTGGGCACCTCTGTGCCCAACAAAGCATTTCCAGAGGCTGGGGGAGGCTACTCCTCCCCTGCCTTCACACCATTTTCCAAAGGGAGAGGGTGTCACACCCTCTCTCAGAGGAAGTTCTTTGTTCTGCCATCCTGGGCCAGGCCTGGCTGGACCCCAGGAGGGCAGATGCCTGTCTGAGGGGTTGGCAGCAGCAGCTGCTGCAGAGAAACCCCAGGAAGGGCAGTCTGGCAGTACCAGGGTCTGTGCTACAGACCACTGGGATTATGGAATTGTACCAACAATGCCAGGATGGCATAGAGGGGGCAATTCCATGATCATAGACATGTTACATGGCCATATTCGGAGTTACCATGGTGAAGCTACATATAGGTAGTGACCTATATGTAGTGCACGCGTGTAATGGTGTCCCCGTACTCACAAAGTTCAGTGAATTGGCTCTGAACAATGTGGGGGCACCTTGGCTAGTGCCAGGGTGCCCTCACACTAAGTAACTTTGCACCTAACCTTTACCAGGTAAAGGTTAGACATATAGGTGACTTATAAGTTACTTAAGTGCAGTGTAAAATGGCTGTGAAATAACGTGGACGTTATTTCACTCAGGCTGCAGTGGCAGGCCTGTGTAAGAATTGTCAGAGCTCCCTATGGGTGGCAAAAGAAATGCTGCAGCCCATAGGGATCTCCTGGAACCCCAATACCCTGGGTACCTCAGTACCATATACTAGGGGATTATAAGGGTGTTCCAGTAAGCCAATGTAAATTGGTAAAAATGGTCACTAGCCTGTCAGTGACAATTTGGAAAGAAATGAGAGAGCATAACCACTGAGGTTCTGATTAGCAGAGCCTCAGTGAGACAGTTAGTCACTACACAGGTAACACATACAGGCACACTTATGAGCACTGGGGCCCTGGGTTACCAGGGTCCCAGTGACACATACAACTAAAACAACATATATACAGTGAAAAATGGGGGTAACATGCCAGGCAAGATGGTACTTTCCTACACAACCCCCCCCCAAACGAAGGACAATAAGACTAGCCATTACCTGATGAGTCTTCATTGTCTAAGTGGAAATATCTGGAGAGTCCATCTGCATTGGAGTGGCTACTCCCAGGTCTATGTTCCACTGTATAGTCCATTCCCTGTAGGGATATGGACCACCTCAACAATTTAGGATTTTCACCTTTCATTTGTTTTAGCCAAAGTAGAGGTTTGTGGTCTGTCTGAACAATGAAGTGAGTGCCAAACAGGTATGGCCTCAACTTTTTCAGAGCCCAGACCACAGCAAAGGCCTCCCTCTCAATGGCAGACCAACGCTTTTCTCTAGGGGTCAACCTTCTACTAATAAAAGCAACAGGTTGATCCTGGCCCTCAGAATTAAGTTGTGATAGGACTGCCCCTACTCCTAATTCAGATGCATCAGTTTGGACATAGAATTTTTTAGAGTAACAAGGGCTTTTCAGGACAGGTGCAGAGCACATGGCCTGCTTCAGCTCCTCAAAAGCTTTCTGACAGTTTGCTGTCCATAATACCTTTTTAGGCATTTTCTTGGATGTGAGGTCATTAAGAGGGGCTGCAATGGAGCCATAGTTCTTAATGAACCTCCTGTAATACCCAGTGAGGCCTAGGAAGGCTCTCACCTGAGTCTGAGTGGTAGGGGGAATCCAATCAATAATAGTTTGGATTTTCCCCTGAAGTGGTGCAATCTGTTCCCCACCAACAAGGTGTCCCAGATAAACCACCTTACCCTGCCCTATCTGGCACTTTGAAGCCTTGATAGTGAGGCCTGCCTTTTGCAGGGCCTCCAAAACTTTCCAAAGGTGGACCAGGTGATCATCCCAGCTGGAGCTAAAGACAGCTATATCATCCAAATATGCTGCACTGAAAGCTTCCAGCCCTTGCAGGACTGTGTTCACCAACCTCTGAAAAGTGGCAGGTGCATTTTTCAAACCAAAAGGCATTACAGTAAACTGGTAATGTCCTCCAATGGTAGAAAATGCAGTCTTAGGTTTAGCATCTTCTGACATTTTGATCTGCCAATACCCTGCAGTCAAATCAAAAGTGCTTAGATACTTGGCAGATGCCAGTGTATCTATTAGCTCATCTGCCCTGGGTATAGGGTGAGCATCTGTTTTGGTTACCAAGTTGAGACCTCTATAGTCTACACAAAACCTCATTTCCTTCTTTCCATCTTTAGAATTGGGTTTTGGTACCAGTACCACAGGAGAAGCCCATGGACTGTCAGAGTGCTCAACCACTCCTAGTTCCAACATCTTCTGAACTTCTTGCTTTATGCAGTCCCTGACATGGTCAGGCTGCCTATAGATCTTACTTTTGACAGGTAAACTGTCTCCAGTATCTATAGTGTGCTCACACCAAGAAGTGGTGCCTGGCACAATGGAGAAGAGTTCTGAAAATTGTCCTAGGAGATTTATGCAATTATCTTTCTGCTCAGCAGTAAGACAATCAGCCAAAACTACCCCTTCCACAAGAGCATCTTGTTCTGTGGAAGAGAAGAGATCAGGTAGAGGATCACTGTCTTCTTCCTGTCCCTCATCTGTTGCCATGAGCAGGGTGAGATCAGCCCTGTCATAGTAGGGTTTCAGGCGGTTGACATGGAGCACCCTAAGGGGACTCCTGGCAGTGCCTAAGTCAACCAAGTAGGTGACTTCACCCTTCTTTTCAACAATTGTGTGTGGACCACTCCATTTATCTTGGAGTGCTCTTGGGGCCACAGGCTCCAAGACCCACACTTTCTGCCCTGGTTGGTACTGAACCAAAACAGCCTTCTGATCATGCCATTGCTTCTGGAGCTCTTGGCTGGCCTGAAGGTTTTTACTGGCCTTTTTCATGTACTCAGCCATCCTTGATCTGAGGCCAAGTACATAGTCCACAATATCCTGCTTAGGAGCTTTTAAAGGTTGTTCCCAACCCTCCTTTACAAGTGTGAGTGGACCCCTAACAGGGTGTCCAAAAAGAAGTTCAAAGGGGCTGAAGCCCACTCCTTTCTGGGGTACCTCCCTGTAGGCAAAAAGGAGGCATGGTAGAAGGATATCCCATCTCCTGCGGAGTTTTTCAGGGAGTCCCATAATCATGCCTTTGAGAGTTTTATTAAATCTCTCCACCAGTCCATTTGTTTGTGGATGATAGGGTGTTGTGAACTTGTAAGTTACACCACACTCCTTCCACATGGCCTTTAAGTATGCAGACATGAAATTGCTTCCTCTGTCTGATACTACTTCCTTTGGGAAGCCCACCCTGGAAAATATTCCCAGGAGGGCCTTTGCCACTGCAGGAGCTGTAGTGGTCCTTAAAGGAATTGCTTCAGGATACCTTGTGGCATGGTCCACTACCACTAAGATAAACCTATTGCCTGAAGCAGTAGGAGGGTCAAGGGGGCCAACTATGTCAACCCCTACCCTTTCAAAGGGAACCCCAACCACAGGCAGTGGGATAAGGGGTGCCTTTGGAGTGCCACCTGTCTTGCCACTGGCTTGACAGGTTTCACAGGACTTACAAAATTCTTTTGTGTCCTCAGACATCCTAGGCCAATGAAACAGTGGTACCAATCTGTCCCAAGTTTTCATTTGACCCAGGTGCCCAGCTAAGGGAATGTCATGTGCCAGTGTTAGGAGGAACTTTCTGTACTCCTGAGGAATCACTAATCTCCTGGCAGCTCCAGGTTTAGGATCCCTATGCTCAGTGTACAAGAGGTTGTCCTCCCAGTAAACTCTGTGTGAGTCACTGACATCCCCATTAGCCTGTTTGACAGCTTGCTGTCTGAGACCCTCTAATGTGGGACAGGTTTGCTGTGCCACACTCAGCTCCTCTCTGGCAGGCCCCCCTTCACCCAAAAGCTCAGCAGTGTCTGCTTCCAGCTCCTCTGGTGTAGGTTCTGCACAGGGAGGGAATTCTTCTTCCTCAGAATTAGAATCCACTGTAGAGGGAGGGATAGTAGGAAGTGGTTTGCTTCTACTAGCCCTAGCTTTAGGGAGCACTTGGTCCATTGTTCCAGGATCCAAGCTTCCCTGTCCTTTTTGCTTTTTGGCCTGAGCCCTTGTCAAAGCAAAAATATGCCCTGGGATGCCCAGCATTGCTGCATGGGCCTCCAACTCCACATCTGACCAAGCTGATGTCTCCAAATCGTTCCCTAATAGACAGTCTACAGGTAAATCTGAAGCTACCACAACTTTCTTTGGACCAGATACCCCCCCCCAGTTGAGATTTACAACAGCCATGGGGTGGCTTTGTGTTATGTTGTGAGCATCGGTTACTTGGTACTGGTGTCCAAGTATGTGTTGTTCAGGGTGCACCAGTTTCTCAATCACCATTGTGACACTGGCACCTGTGTCCCTGTAGGCCTGGACCTCAACACCATTTATTAGGGTTAGTTGCTTGTACTTCTCCAAGTTATGGGGGCAAGCAACCAAAGTGGCTAAGTCAATAGCCCCTTCAGAGACTAAAGTAGCCTCTGTGGTCTCCCTAATCAGACCAACCCCAACTAAATTACCAAAAGTGAGCCCAGCTACTCCCTTGGATTGGCTATTAGTAGGTTTGCTCCCACCACCACTGCTATTAGTAGGGACACTAGGTGTAGCAGTAGGGGTTGTAGTGGTAGGAGCTGTGGTGCCTTTCTTTGGACAACTGGGATCTGTTGTCCAATGGCCTTTTATCTTACATAAATAGCACCATGGTTTCTTTTCCTTGTTCTGATTAGAGGAGGGTTTGGGCCCACCACCCCCACCAGAGTGTTTTTGTGGGCCTGATGAAGACTCATTTTTAGATTTGTCCCCACCCTTGTCAGAAGACTTACCATCCTTCTTTTTGTTGCCATCTTTGTCACCCCCTGTATGAACTTTTCTGTTCACTCTTGTTCTGACCCATTTGTCTGCCTTCTTTCCCAATTCTTGGGGAGAGGTCAGATCAGAGTCCACCAAGTACTGGTGCAACAAATCAGACACACAATTATTAAGAATATGCTCTCTCAGGATTAAGTTATACAGGCTGTCATAATCAGTAACTTTACTGCCATGTAACCACCCCTCCAAGGCCTTCACTGCCTGGTCAATGAAATCAACCCAGTCTTGTGAAGACTCCTTTTTGGTATCTCTGAACTTGATCCTGTACTGTTCAGTGGTTAAGCCATAACCATCCAGGAGTGCATTCTTAAGAACTTGGAAATTGTTAGCATCATTTTCTTTTACAGTAAGGAGCCTATCCCTACCTTTTCCAGTAAATGATAGCCATAGGATAGCAGCCCACTGCCTTTGAGGGACATCCTGTACAGCACAGGCCCTCTCAAGTGCAGCAAACCACTTGTTAATGTCATCCCCCTCCTTGTAAGGGGGAACTATCTTATGCAGATTCCTGGAATCATGCTCTTTTGCAGGATGACTATGGGGAATACTGCTGCTGCCACCATGGGTATCTAAACCCATTTTCTGTCTTTCCCTCTCTATTTCTAAAGACTGTCTATCCAAATCCAGCTGTTGCTTCTTGAGCTTTAGTCTGGTTTGCTCCACTCTCAATCTATTGAGCTCCCTTTCCAACAATCTGTCATCAGGGTGGGTGGGAGGGACATTTCTAGATACAGAGGTATGATGGGAATGAACAGAAGGAGACCTGTCCCTTACAGAGGGCACCCTAACAGCTTGGCTACCAGTATAATGTGAGAGCACATCATCAGTATGATGTGATTCAACCTCTGTACCAACTATGCTAGACTGTCTAGTAATGGGCAGGCTGAGAAGTTTCTTTCCTGAACCTTTTCCTGGGGGAGTCCCTGGATCAGATTGAGAACCATTAGCTACTTTTTCTACAGATTGGGCACTTATGGCCTTATCCTGTACTCTAAGCATATTAATTAACAGTTCTAAAGAAGGATTCTTCCCTACACTCAAACCTCTCTCTATGCAGAGACTCCTTGCTCCTTTCCAGCTAAGGTGATCATATGCAAGTTTGGACAGTTCAACTTTTTGGCCTGTGCCAGACATTTTTTAGAGAGAGTTAAAGTGATAGACAAAGAGAAAAAAGTTTTCAGAACTTTTTGGAAAGACAGAAAAAAAACTTTTTAAACTTTTAAGAACTTTTTGAAAGTTTAGAAGTACTTTTCAGCACTTAGAAAAGAGTGAAAAGAGGAAATGCAAAACTTTTTGGCTATGTGTATATACACTGACCTTGTTTTGTATATTTTTCTCTTATGAAAAGTACAATGACAAGAGTGGTAAGTAGTCTCAAAGCACTTATCCCACCACTGCACAACCAATGTAGGAGGCTGGACTGGCTTGTAGTGAGTACCAAGGGGTACTTGCACCTTGCACCAGGCCCAGTTATCCCTTATTAGTGTATAGGGTGTCTAGCAGCTTAGGCTGATAGATAATGGTAGCTTAGCAGAGCAGCTTAGGCTGAACTAGGAGACGTGTGAAGCTACTACAGTACCACTTAGTGTCATATGCACAATATCATAAGAAAACACAATACACAGTTATACTAAAAATAAAGGTACTTTATTTTTATGACAATATGCCAAAGTATCTTAGAGTGTACCCTCAGTGAGAGGATAGGAAATATACACAAGATATATATACACAATAGCAAAAATATGCAGTATAGTCTTAGAAAACAGTGCAAACAATGTATAATTACAATAGGATGCAATGGGGAAACATAGGGATAGGGGCAACACAAACCATATACTCCAAAAGTGGAATGTGAACCACGAATGGACCCCAAACCTATGTGACCTTGTAGAGGGTCGCTGGGACTATTAGAAAATAGTGAGAGTTAGAAAAATAACCCTCCCCAAGACCCTGAAAAGTGAGTGCAAAGTGCACCAAAGTTCCCCTAAGGACAAAATAGTCGTGTTAGAGGGAGAATGCAAGGAAAACACAAATCAGCAATGCAACAACGATGGATTCCTGTCTGAAGGTACCTGTGGAACAAGGGGACCAAGTCCAAAAGTCACAAGCAGCTCGGAGATGGGCAGATGCCCAAGAAATGCCAGCGGTTGGTGCAAAGAAGCTCTTACTAGGCTGAAGAACTGTCAATACTGCAGGAACGACAAGGGCTAGAGACTTCCCCTTTGGAGGATGGATCCCCCACGCCTTGGAGAGTCGTGCAGAAGTGTTTTCCCGCCGGATGGACTCCAACAAGCCTTGCTACACGCAAATCGTGCGTTTGGCGTTTTTGGACGCTGCTGGGGCCCAGGAGGGACCAGGAGGTCGCAAATTGGACCTGCAGAGAGAGGGGACGTCGAGCAAGACAAAGAGCCCTCACTGAAGCAGGTAGCACCCGGAGAAGTGCCAGAAACAGGCACTACGAGGATGCGTGAAACGGTGCTCGCCGAAGTTGCACAAAGGAGTCCCACGTCGCCGGAGACCAACTTAGAAAGTCGTGCAATGCAGGTTAGAGTGCCGTGGACCCAGGCTTGGCTGTGCACACAGGATTTCCGCCGGAAGTGCACAGGGGCCGGAGAAGCTTGCAAAGTCGCGGTTCCCAGCAATGCAGCCCAGCGAGGTGAGGCAAGGACTTACCTCCACCAAACTTGGGCTGAAGAGTCACTGGACTGTGGGGGTCACTTGGACGGTGTCGCTGGATTCGAGGGACCTCGCTCGTCGTGCTGAGAGGAGACCCAAGGGACCGGAGATGCAGCTTTTTGGTGCCTGCGGTTGCAGGGGGAAGATTCCGTCGACCCACGGGAGATTTCTTCGGAGCTTCTGGTGCAGAGAGGAGGCAGACTACCCCCACAGCATGCACAAGCAGGAAAACAGTCGAGAAGGCGGCAGGATCAGCGTTACAGAGTTGCAGTAGTCGTCTTTGCTACTATGTTGCAGGTTTGCAGGCTTCCAGCGCGGTCAGCGGTCGATTCCTTATCAGAAGGCGAAGAGGGAGATGCAGAGGAACTCGGCTGAGCTCATGCATTCGTTATCTAAAGTTTCCCCAGAGACAGAGACCCTAAATAGCCAGAAAAGAGGGTTTGGCTACCTAGGAGAGAGGAAAGGCTACTAACACCTGAAGGAGCCTATCACAAGGAGTCTCTGACGTCACCTGGTGGCACTGGCCACTCAGAGCAGTCCAGTGTGCCAGCAGCACCTCTGTTTCCAAGATGGCAGAGGTCTGGAGCACACTGGAGGAGCTCTGGACACCTCCCAGGGGAGGTGCAGGTCAGGGGAGTGGTCACTCCCCTTTCCTTTGTCCAGTTTCGCGCCAGAGCAGGGGCTAAGGGGTCCCTGAACCGGTGTAGACTGGCTTATGCAGAATTGGGCACCTCTGTGCCCAACAAAGCATTTCCAGAGGCTGGGGGAGGCTACTCCTCCCCTGCCTTCACACCATTTTCCAAAGGGAGAGGGTGTCACACCCTCTCTCAGAGGAAGTTCTTTGTTCTGCCATCCTGGGCCAGGCCTGGCTGGACCCCAGGAGGGCAGATGCCTGTCTGAGGGGTTGGCAGCAGCAGCAGCTGCAGAGAAACCCCAGGAAGGGCAGTCTGGCAGTACCAGGGTCTGTGCTACAGACCACTGGGATTATGGAATTGTACCAACAATGCCAGGATGGCATAGAGGGGGCAATTCCATGATCATAGACATGTTACATGGCCATATTCGGAGTTACCATGGTGAAGCTACATATAGGTAGTGACCTATATGTAGTGCACGCGTGTAATGGTGTCCCCGTACTCACAAAGTTCAGTGAATTGGCTCTGAACAATGTGGGGGCACCTTGGCTAGTGCCAGGGTGCCCTCACACTAAGTAACTTTGCACCTAACCTTTACCAGGTAAAGGTTAGACATATAGGTGACTTATAAGTTACTTAAGTGCAGTGTAAAATGGCTGTGAAATAACGTGGACGTTATTTCACTCAGGCTGCAGTGGCAGGCCTGTGTAAGAATTGTCAGAGCTCCCTATGGGTGGCAAAAGAAATGCTGCAGCCCATAGGGATCTCCTGGAACCCCAATACCCTGGGTACCTCAGTACCATATACTAGGGGATTATAAGGGTGTTCCAGTAAGCCAATGTAAATTGGTAAAAATGGTCACTAGCCTGTCAGTGACAATTTGGAAAGAAATGAGAGAGCATAACCACTGAGGTTCTGATTAGCAGAGCCTCAGTGAGACAGTTAGTCACTACACAGGTAACACATACAGGCACACTTATGAGCACTGGGGCCCTGGGTTACCAGGGTCCCAGTGACACATACAACTAAAACAACATATATACAGTGAAAAATGGGGGTAACATGCCAGGCAAGATGGTACTTTCCTACACTTGCCCACTGTGCCATCCTGGGGAGTGCAAAGCCACAGTCTCTCAAGTCTCTACAGTGGGTGGATTGCCCACTGTGCCATCCTGGGGAGTGCAAAGCCACAGTCTCTCAAGTGGATTACAGACTCCACTGGTACTGGAGGAGTCTTGGTGCCCAGAGTGTATCGTGCAGCCCTGCCCGACACAGATCCGGGCCTGCCCCTTCTGCCAATGGGCGAGCGGTGCTTGAGATGAATGGCCCAGCGGAGTGGTGCTTGAGATGAAGGGCCCAGCGGAGAGGTGCAGAGACGGCAGTGCCCAGCGGAGCGGTGCTTGAGATGAAGGGCCCAGCGGAGCGGTGCAGAGACGGCGGTGCCCAGCGGAGCGGTGCTTGAGATGAAGGGCCCAGCGGAGCGGTGCAGAGACGGCGGTGCCCAGCAGAGCGGTGCTTGAGATGAAGGCCCCAGCGGAGCGGTGCTTGAGATGAAGGGCCCAGCGGAGCGGTGCAGAGACGGCGGTGCCCAGCGGAGCGGTGCTTGAGATGAAGGGCCCAGCGGAGCGGTGCTTGTCCTGAAGGGCCCTGTTCAGCGCTGCTTGTCTTGAAGGGCCCTGTTCAGCGGTGCTTGTCTTGAAGGGCCCTGTTCAGCGGTGCTGGTCTTGAAGGGCCCTGTTCAGCGGTGCTGGTCTTGAAGGGCCCTGTTCAGCGGTGCTTGTCCAGAAGGGCCCTGTTCAGCGGTTCCCGAGACGGCGGTGCCCTGTTCAGCGGTGCTTGACATGTGTCTCCAGGGCACCAGATCCGGCCAATATATGGTGTTCACTCGCCATCCGACTTCTCGCTTGCGGGGCCCTCCTGTGCTGGAGTCCCGTGCCCGTGGGTGTCCTCCTTCACACCCGGAATGGGGCTGGTTGGGCCCTCCTGGGCAGCTCGCCTGCTGCCGGACTTGTCAGCCGTGCTGCCCTTGCCATCCTTCCGTGAGTCTCTGTGGCCCTTGCCTCCCTTTGTAGATGTGCCAGGTGGCACCCCACTTCCTGACGGTGCCAGGGTAGTGTTTGTGGAGGCTGCCGTCTCTGTTCTCTCGCGCCGGGCCTTGCCTTTTTTGGATTTTTTCCCAGGGGGTGGGCTGGCGGTCACTTTACTGCTGGCCGATGTAGCTGCCCTTGAAGGTGGTGGACTCCAATATCCTTAGACTATGGTTCTTGTAGGTCGAGGGGTTGTGGTGGCTGAGGTGCTGATTGGACTCTTACGAGATGGAGGGGGTGGGTCAGGTGATGGAAAGAGGTTAATTTTGGAGAGGAAAAACTTTTTAGGAGCAATGGGAAGGGTAGGTGCAGTGGGTATGTGTAGGAGGCTGGACTGGCTTGTAGTGAGTACAAAGGGGTACTTGCACCTTGCACCAGGCCCAGTTATCCCCTATTAGTGTATAGGGTGTCTAGCAGCTTAGGCTGATAGATAATGGTAGCTTAGCAGAGCAGCTTAGGCTGAACTAGGAGACGGGTGAAGCTACTACAGTACCACTTAGTGTCATATGCACAATATCATAAGAAAACACAATACACAGTTATACTAAAAATAAAGGTACTTTATTTTTATGACAATATGCCAAAGTATCTTAGAGTGTACCCTCAGTGAGAGGATAGGAAATATACACAAGATATATATACACAATAGCAAAAATATGCAGTATAGTCTTAGAAAACAGTGCAAACAATGTATAGTTACAATAGGATGCAATGGGGAAACATAGGGATAGGGGCAACACAAACCATATACTCCAAAAGTGGAATGCGAACCACGAATGGACCCCAAATCTATGTGACCTTGTAGAGGGTCGCTGGGACTATTAGAAAATAGTGAGAGTTAGAAAAATAACCCTCCCCAAGACCCTGAAAAGTGAGTGCAAAGTGCACTAAAGTTCCCCTAAGGACAAAGAAGTCGTGTTAGAGGAATAATGGAGGAAAGACACAAACCAACAATGCAACAACTGTGGATTTCCAATCTAGGGTACCTGTGGAACAAGGGGACCAAGTCCAAAAGTCACAAGCAAGTCGGAGATGGGCATATGCCCAGGAAATGCCAGCTGCGGGTGCAAAGAAGCTTCTACTGGACAGAAGAAGCTGCAGTTTCTGCAGGAACGCAAAGGGCTAGAGACTTCCCCTTTGGAGGACGGAGCTCACTCGCCTTGTAGAGTCGTGCAGAAGTATTTTCCCGCCGAAAGAATGGCAACAAGCCTTGCTAGCTGCAAATCATGCGGTTAGCGTTTTTGGACGCTGCTGTGGCCCTGGAGGGACCAGGAGGTCGCAAATTGGACCAGGAGAGAGAGGGGATGTCGAGCAAGACAAGGAGCCCTCTGAGCAGCAGGTAGCACCCAGAGAAGTGCCAGAAACAGGCACTACAAGGATGCGTGAAACAGTGCTCACCCGAAGTCGCACAAAGGAGTCCCACGTCGCCGGAGACCAACTTAGAAAGTCGTGCAATGCAGGTTAGAGTGCCGTGGACCCAGGCTTGGCTGTGCACAAAGGATTTCCACCGGAAGTGCACAGGGGCCAGAGTAGCTGCAAAAGTCGCGGTTCCCAGCAATGCAGCCCAGCGAGGTGAGGCAAGGACTTACCTCCACCAAACTTGGACTGAAGAGTCACTGGACTGTGGGGGTCACTTGGACAGAGTCGCTGGATTCGAGGGACCTCGCTCGTCGTGCTGAGAGGAGACCCAAGGGACCGGTAATGCAGCTTTTTGGTGCCTGCGGTTGCAGGGGGAAGATTCCGTCGACCCACGGGAGATTTCTTCGGAGCTTCTGGTGCAGAGAGGAGGCAGACTACCCCCACAGCATGCACAAGCAGGAAAACAGTCGAGAAGGCGGCAGGATCAGCGTTACAGAGTTGCAGTAGTCGTCTTTGCTACTATGTTGCAGGTTTTCAGGCTTCCAGCGCGGTCAGCAGTCGATTCCTTGGCAGAAGGTGAAGAGAGAGATGCAGAGGAACTCGGATGAGCTCTTGCATTCGTTATCTAAAGTTTCCCCAGAGACAGAGACCCTAAATAGCCAGAAAAGAGGGTTTGGCTACCTAGGAGAGAGGATAGGCTACTAACACCTGAAGGAGCCTATCAGAAGGAGTCTCTGACGTCACCTGGTGGCACTGGCCACTCAGAGCAGTCCAGTGTGCCAGCAGCACCTCTGTTTCCAAGATGGCAGAGGTCTGGAGCACACTGGAGGAGCTCTGGACACCTCCCAGGGGAGGTGCAGGTCAGGGGAGTGGTCACTCCCCTTTCCTTTGTCCAGTTTCGCGCCAGAGCAGGGCTAAGGGGTCCCCTGAACCGGTGTAGACTGGCTTATGCAGAATTGGGCACATCTGTGCCCAACAAAGCATTTCCAGAGGCTGGGGGAGGCTACTCCTCCCCTGCCTTCACACCATTTTCCAAAGGGAGAGGGTGTAACACCCTCTCTCAGAGGAAGTTCTTTGTTCTGCCATCCTGGGCCAGGCCTGGCTGGACCCCAGGAGGGCAGATGCCTGTCTGAGGGGTTGGCAGCAGCAGCAGCTGCAGTGACACCCCAGGAAGGGCAGTTTGGCAGTACCAGGGTCTGTGCTACAGACCACTGGGATCATGGGATTGTGCCAACTATGCCAGGATGGTATAGAGGGGGCAATTCCATGATCATAGACATGTTACATGGCCATATTCGGAGTTACCATTGTGAAGCTACATATAGGTAGTGACCTATATGTAGTGCACGCGTGTAATGGTGTCCCCGCACTCACAAAGTCCGGGGAATTGGCCCTGAACAATGTGGGGGCACCTTGGCTAGTGCCAGGGTGCCCTCACACTAAGCAACTTTGCACCTAACCTTTACCAGGTAAAGGTTAGACATATAGGTGACTTATAAGTTACTTAAGTGCAGTGTAAAATGGCTGTGAAATAACGTGGACGTTATTTCACTCAGGCTGCAGTGGCAGGCCTGTGTAAGAATTGTCAGAGCTCCCTATGGGTGGCAAAAGAAATGCTGCAGCCCATAGGGATCTCCTGGAACCCCAATACCCTGGGTACCTCAGTACCATATACTAGGGAATTATAAGGGTGTTCCAGTAAGCCAATGTAAATTGGTAAAAATGGTCACTAGCCTGTTAGTGACAATTTGGAAAGAAATGAGAGAGCATAACCACTGAGGTTCTGATTAGCAGAGCCTCAGTGAGACAGTTAGTCACTACACAGGTAACACATTCAGGCACACTTATGAGCACTGGGGCCCTGGGTTACCAGGGTCCCAGTGACACATACAACTAAAACAACATATATACAGTGAAAAATGGGGGTAACATGCCAGGCAAGATGGTACTTTCCTACACAACCCCCCCCAAACGAAGGACAATAAGACTAGCCATGACCTGATGAGTCTTCGTTGTCTAAGTGGAAATATCTGGAGAGTCCATCTGCATTGGAGTGGCTACTCCCAGGTCTATGTTCCATTGTATAGTCCATTCCCTGTAGGGATATGGACCACCTCAACAATTTAGGATTTTCACCTTTCATTTGTTTTAGCCAAAGTAGAGGTTTGTGGTCTGTCTGAACAATGAAGTGAGTGCCAAACAGGTATGCCTCAACTTCTTCAGTGCCCAGACCACAGCAAAGGCCTCCCTCTCAATGGCAGACCAACGCTTTTCTCTAGGGGTCAACCTCCTACTAATAAAAGCAACAGGTTGATCCTGGCCCTCAGAATTAAGTTGTGATAGGACTGCCCCTACTCCTAATTCAGATGCATCAGTTTGGACATAGAATTTTTTAGAGTAACAAGGGCTTTTCAGGACAGGTGCAGAGCACATGGCCTGCTTCAGCTCCTCAAAAGCTTTCTGACAGTTTGCTGTCCATAATACCTTTTTAGGCATTTTCTTGGATGTGAGGTCATTAAGAGGGGCTGCAATGGAGCCATAGTTCTTAATGAACCTCCTGTAATACCCAGTGAGGCCTAGGAAGGCTCTCACCTGAGTCTGAGTGGTAGGGGGAACCCAATCAATAATTGTTTGGATTTTCCCCTGTAGTGGTGCAATCTGTTCCCCACCAACAAGGTGTCCCAGATAAACCACCTTACCCTGCCCTATCTGGCACTTTGAAGCCTTGATAGTGAGGCCTGCCTTTTGCAGGGCCTCCAAAACTTTCCATAGGTGGACCAGGTGATCATCCCAGCTGGAGCTAAAGACAGCTATATCGTCCAAATATGCTGCACTGAAAGCTTCCAGCCCTTGCAGGACTGTGTTCACCAACCTCTGAAAAGTGGCAGGTGCATTTTTCAAACCAAAAGGCATTACAGTAAACTGGTAATGTCCTCCAATGGTTGAAAATGCTGTTTTAGGTTTAGCATCTTCTGACAATTTGATCTGCCAATACCCTGCAGTCAAGCCAAAAGTGCTTAGATACTTGGCAGATGCCAGTGTATCTATGAGCTCATCTGCCCTGGGTATAGGGTGAGCATCAGTTTTGGTTACCAAGTTGAGACCTCTATAGTCTACACAAAACCGCATTTCCTTCTTTCCATCTTTGGAATGGGGTTTTGGTACAAGTACCACAGGAGAAGCCCATGGACTGTCAGAGTGCTCAACCACTCCTAGTTCTAACATTTTCTGGACCTCTTGCTTTATGCAGTCCCTGACATGGTCAGGCTGCCTATAGATCTTACTTTTGACAGGCAAGCTGTCTCCAGTATCTATAGTGTGCTCACACCAAGAAGTGGTACCTGGCACAGTAGAGAAGAGTTCAGAGAATTGATCTAGGAGGTTTATGCAATTGTCTTTCTGCTCAGCAGAAAGACAATCAGCCAAAACTACACCTTCCACCAGAGCATCTTGTTCTGTGGAAGAGAAGAGATCAGGTAGAGGATCACTGTCTTCTTCCTGTCCCTCATCTGTTGACATTAGCAGGGTGAGATCAGCCCTGTCATAGTAGGGTTTTAGGCGGTTTACATGGAGTACCCTAAGGGGACTCCTTGCAGTGCCTAAGTCAACTAAATAGGTGACTTCACCCTTTTTCTCAACAATTGTGTGGGGGCCACTCCATTTATCTTGGAGTGCTCTTGGGGCCACAGGCTCCAAGACCCACACTTTCTGCCCTGGTTGGTACTGAACCAAAACAACCTTCTGGTCATGCCATTGCTTCTGGAGCTCTTGGCTGGCCTGAAGGTTTTTACTGGCCTTTTTCATGTACTCAGCCATTCTTTATCTGAGGCCAAGTACATAATCCACAATATCCTGCTTAGGAGCTTTTAAAGGTTGTTCCCAACCCTCCTTTACAAGTGTGAGTGGACCCCTAACAGGGTGTCCAAAAAGAAGTTCAAAGGGGCTGAAGCCCACTCCTTTCTGGGGTACCTCCCTGTAGGCAAAAAGGAGGCATGGTAGAAGGATATGCCATCTCCTGCGGAGTTTTTCAGGGAGACCCATAATCATGCCTTTGAGAGTTTTATTAAATCTCTCCACCAGTCCATTTGTTTGTGGATGATAGGGTGTTGTGAACTTGTACGTTACACCACACTCCTTCCACATGGCCTTTAAGTATGCAGACATGAAATTGCTTCCCCTGTCTGATACTACTTCCTTTGGGAAGCCCACCCTGGAAAATATTCCCAGGAGGGCCTTTGCCACTGTAGGCAGGTGCTGTAGTGGTCCTTAAAGGAATAGCTTCAGGATATCTTGTGGCATGGTCCACTACCACCAAGATAAACCTATTGCCTGAAGCAGTAGGAGGGTCAAGGGGGCCAACTATGTCAACCCCTACCCTTTCAAAGGGAACCCCAACCACAGGCAGTGGGATAAGGGGTGCCTTTGGGGTGCCACCTGTCTTGCCACTGGCTTGACAGGTTTCACAGGACTTACAAAATTCCTTTGTGTCCTCAGACATTCTAGGCCAATGAAACAGGGGAACAAGCCTGTCCCAAGTTTTCATTTGTCCTAGATGCCCAGCTAGGGGAATGTCATGTGCCTGGGTTAGGAGGAACTTTCTGTACTCCTGAGGAATCACTAATCTCCTGGCAGCTCCAGGTTTAGGATCCCTATGCTCAGTGTACAAGAGGTTGTCCTCCCAGTAAACTCTGTGAGAGTCACTGACATCCCCATTAGCCTGTTTGACAGCTTGCTGTCTGAGACCTTCTAATGTGGGACAGGTTTGCTGTGCCACACTCAGCTCCTCTCTGGCAGGCCCCCCTTCACCCAAAAGCTCAGCAGTGTCTGCTTCCAGCTCCCCTGGTGTAGGTTCTGCACAGGGAGGGAATTCTTCTTCCTCAGAAGTTGAATCCACTGTAGAGGGAGGGATAGTAGGAAGTGGTTTGCTTCTACTAGCCCTAGCTTTAGGGAGCACTTGGTCCATTGTTCCAGGATCCAAGCTTCCCTGTCCTTTTTGCTTTTTGGCCTGAGCCCTTGTCAAAACAAAAATATGCCCTGGGTTACCCAGCATTGCTGCATGGGCCTCCAACTCCACATCTGACCAAGCTGATGTCTCCAAATCAATTCCTAGTAGACAGTCTACAGGTAAATCTGTGGCTACCACAACTTTCTTTGGACCAGTAACCCCCCCCCCAGTTGAGATTAACAACAGCCATGGGGTGGCTAAGTGTGTTGTTGTGAGCATCGGTTACTTGGTACTGGTGACCAAGTAGGTGTTGTTCAGGGTGGACCAGTTTCTCTATGACCATAGTCACACTGGCACCAGTGTCCCTGTAGGCCTGAACCTCAACACCATTTATTAGGGGTAGCTCCTTGTACTTATCCATATTAAGGGGTCAAGCAACTAAGGTGGCTAAATCAATAGCCCCCTCAGAGACTAACACAGCCTCTGTGGCCTCCCTAACAAGGCCAACCCCAACTAAGTTACCAATAGTGAGCCCAGCTACTCCCTTGGATTGGCTATTAGTAGGTTTGCTCCCACCACCACTGCTATTAGTAGGGACACTAGGGGTAGCAGTAGGGGTTGTAGTGGTAGGAGCATTGGTGCTTTTCTTTGGACAACTGGGATCTGTTGCCCAATGGCCTTTTATTTTACATAAATAGCACCATGGTTTCTTTTCCTTGTTCTGATTAAAAGAGGATTTGGGCCCACCACCCCCACCAGAGTGTTTTTGTGGGCCTGATGAAGACTCATTTTTAGATTTGTCCCCACCCTTGTCAGAAGACTTACCATCCTTCTTTTTGTTGCCATCTTTGTCACCCCCTGTATGAACTTTTCTGTTCACCCTTGTTCTGACCCATTTGTCTGCCTTCTTTCCCAATTCTTGGGGAGAGGTCAGATCAGAGTCCACCAAGTACTGGTGCAACAAATCAGACACACAATTATTAAGAATATGCTCTCTCAGGATCAAGTTATACAGGCTGTCATAATCAGTAACTTTACTGCCATGTAACCACCCCTCCAAGGCCTTCACTGAATGGTCAATGAAATCAACCCAGTCTTGTGAAGACTCCTTTTTGGTCTCTCTGAACTTTATCCTGTATTGTTCAGTGGTTAAGCCATAACCATCCAGGAGTGCATTCTTAAGAACTTGGAAATTATTAGCATCATTTTCTTTCACAGTAAGGAGCCTATCCCTACCTTTTCCACTAAATGATAGCCATAGGATAGCAGCCCACTGCCTTTGAGGGACATCCTGTACAACACAGGTCCTCTCAAGTGCAGCAAACCACTTGTTAATGTCATCCCCCTCCTTATAAGGGGGAACTATCTTGTGCAGATTCCTGGAATCATGCTCTTTTGCAGGATGACTATGGGGAATACTGCTGCTGCCACCATGGGTTTCTAAACCCAACTTCTGTCTTTCCTTCTCTAGTTCAAAAGACTGTCTATCCAAATCCAGCTGTTGCTTTTTAAGCTTCAGTCTGGTTTGTTCCACCCTCAACTTATTGAGTTCCCTCTCTAACATTCTGTCATCAGGGTTGGTGGGAGGGACATTCCTAGATGCAGAGGTATGATGGGAATGAACAGAAGGAGACCTGTCCCTTACAGAAGCCACCCTAACAGCTTGGCTAACAGAAACATCACTACCAGTATGGTGAGACTAAATGCTTTTGCTATGATGTGAGACAACACTATTTGTATGGTGTGGCTCATCATCATTACCAACTATGCTAGACTGTCTAGTAATGGTTAGGCTAAGAAGTTTCTTTCCTGAACCTTTTCCTGGGGGAGTCCCTGGATCAGATTGAGAACCATTAGCTACTTTTTCAACAGATGGGGCACTTTTAGCCTTATCTTGTTCTCTAAGCATATTAAGTAACTGTTCCAAGGAAGGATTCTTCCCTACACTCAAACCTCTCTCTATGCAGAGACTCCTTGCTCCTTTCCAGCTAAGGTGATCATATGCAAGTTTGGACAGATCAACATTTTGGCCTGTGCCAGACATTTTTAGAGAGAGTTAAAGTGATAGAAAAAGAGAAAAAAGTTTTCAGAACTTTTTAGAAAGACAGAAAAAAAAACTTTTTAAACTTTTAAGAACTTTTTGAAAGTTTAGAAGTACTTTTCAGCACTTAGAAAAGAGTGAAAAGAGGAAATGCAAAACTTTTTGGCTATGTGTATATACACTGACCTTGTTTTGTATATTTTTCTCTTATGAAAAGTACAATGACAAGAGTGGTAAGTAGTCTCAAAGCACTTATCCCACCACTGCACAACCAATGTAGGAGGCTGGACTGGCTTGTAGTGAGTACCAAGGGGTACTTGCACCTTGCACCAGGCCCAGTTATCCCCTATTAGTGTATAGGGTGTCTAGCAGCTTAGGCTGATAGATAATGGTAGCTTAGCAGAGCAGCTTAGGCTGAACTAGGAGACGGGTGAAGCTACTACAGTACCACTTAGTGTCATATGCACAATATCATAAGAAAACACAATACACAGTTATACTAAAAATAAAGGTACTTTATTTTTATGACAATATGCCAAAGTATCTTAGAGTGTACCCTCAGTGAGAGGATAGGAAATATACACAAGATATATATACACAATAGCATAAATATGCAGTATAGTCTTAGAAAACAGTGCAAACAATGTATAGTTACAATAGGATGCAATGGGGAAACATAGGGATAGGGGCAACACAAACCATATACTCCAAAAGTGGAATGCGAACCACGAATGGACACCAAACCTATGTGACCTTGTAGAGGGTCGCTGGGACTATTAGAAAATAGTGAGAGTTAGAAAAATAACCCTCCCCAAGACCCTGAAAAGTGAGTGCAAAGTGCACTAAAGTTCCCCTAAGGACAAAGAAGTCGTGTTAGAGGAATAATGCAGGAAAGACACAAACCAACAATGCAACAACTGTGGATTTCCAATCTAGGGTACCTGTGGAACAAGGGGACCAAGTCCAAAAGTCACAAGCAAGTCGGAGATGGGCATATGCCCAGGAAATGCCAGCTGCGGGTGCAAAGAAGCTTCTACTGGACAGAAGAAGCTGCGGTTTCTGCAGGAACGCAAAGGGCTAGAGACTTCCCCTTTAGAGGACGGATCCCTCTCGCCTTGTAGAGTTGTGCAGAAGTGTTTTCTCGCCGGAAGAACGCCAACAAGCCTTGCTAGCTGCAGATCGTGCGGTTAGTGTTTTTGGACGCTGCTGTGGCCCTGGAGGGACCAGGAGGTCGCAAATTGGACCGGGAGAGAGAGGGGACGTCGAGCAAGACAAGGAGCCCTCTCAGCAGCAGGTAGCACCCGGAGAAGTGCCAGAAACAGGCACTACAAGGATGCGTGAAACGGTGCTCAACCGAAGTCGCACAAAGGAGTCCCACGTCGCCGGAGACCAACTTAGAAAGTCGTGCAATGCAGGTTAGAGTGCTGTGGACCCAGGCTTGGCTGTGCACAAAGGATTTCCACCGGAAGTGCACAGTGGCCGGAGTAGCTGCAAAAGTCGCGGTTCCCAGCAATGCAGCCAAGCGAGGTGAGGCAAGGACTTACCTCCACCAAACTTGGACTGAAGAGTCACTGGACTGTGGGGGTCACTTGGACAGAGTCGCTGGATTCGAGGGACCTCGCTCGTCGTGCTGAGAGGAGACCCAAGGGACCGGTAATGCAGCTTTTTGGTGCCTGCAGTTGCAGGGGGAAGATTCCGTCGACCCACGGGAGATTTCTTCGGAGCTTCTGGTGCAGAGAGGAGGCAGACTACCCCCACAGCATGCACAAGCAGGAAAACAGTCGAGAAGGCGGCAGGATAAGCGTTACAGAGTTGCAGTAGTCGTCTTTGCTACTATGTTGCAGGTTTTCAGGCTTCCAGCGCGGTCAGCAGTCGATTCCTTGGCAGAAGGTGAAGAGAGAGATGCAGAGGAACTCGGATGAGCTCTTGCATTCGTTATCTAAAGTTTCCCCAGAGACAGAGACCCTAAATAGCCAGAAAAGAGGGTTTGGCTACCTAGGAGAGAGGATAGGCTACTAACACCTGAAGGAGCCTATCAGAAGGAGTCTCTGACGTCACCTGGTGGCACTGGCCACTCAGAGCAGTCCAGTGTGCCAGCAGCACCTCTGTTTCCAAGATGGCAGAGGTCTGGAGCACACTGGAGGAGCTCTGGACACCTCCCAGGGGAGGTGCAGGTCAGGGGAGTGGTCACTCCCCTTTCCTTTGTCCAGTTTCACGCCAGAGCAGGGCTAAGGGGTCCCCTGAACCGGTGTAGACTGGCTTATGCAGAATTGGGCACATCTGTACCCAACAAAGCACTTCCAGAGGCTGGGGGAGGCTACTCCTCCCCTGCCTTCACACCATTTTCCAAAGGGAGAGGGTGTTACACCCTCTCTCAGAGGAAGTTCTTTGTTATGCCATCCTGGGCCAGGCCTGGCTGGACCCCAGGAGGGCAGATGCCTGTCTGAGGGGTTGGCAGCAGCAGCAGCTGCAGTGACACCCCAGGAAGGGCAGTTTGGCAGTACCAGGGTCTGTGCTACAGACCACTGGGATCATGGGATTGTGCCAACTATGCCAGGATGGTATAGAGGGGGCAATTCCATGATCATAGACATGTTACATGGCCATATTCGGAGTTACCATTGTGAAGCTACATATAGGTAGTGACCTATATGTAGTGTACGCGTGTAATGGTGTCCCCGCACTCACAAAGTCCGGGGAATTGGCCCTGAACAATGTGGGGGCACCTTGGCTAGTGCCAGGGTGCCCTCACACTAAGTAACTTTGCACGTAACCTTTACCAGGTAAAGGTTAGACATATAGGTGACTTATAAGTTACTTAAGTGCAGTGTAAAATGGCTGTGAAATAACGTGGACGTTATTTCACTCAGGCTGCAGTGGCAGGCCTGTGTAAGAATTGTCAGAGCTCCCTAGGGTGGCAAAAGAAATGCTGCAGCCCATAGGGATCTCCTGGAACCCCAATACCCTGGGTACCTCAGTACCATATACTAGGGAATTATAAGGGTGTTCCAGTAAGCCAATGTAAATTGGTAAAAATGGTCACTAGCCTGTTAGTGACAATTTGGAAAGAAATGAGAGAGCATAACCACTGAGGTTCTGATTAGCAGAGCCTCAGTGAGACAGTTAGTCACTACACAGGTAACACATTCAGGCACACTTATGAGCACTGGGGCCCTGGGTTACCAGGGTCCCAGTGACACATACAACTAAAACAACATATATACAGTGAAAAATGGGGGTAACATGCCAGGCAAGATGGTACTTTCCTACACAACCCCACCCCCAAACGAAGGACAATAAGACTAGCCATGACCTGATGAGTCTTCGTTGTCTAAGTGGAAATATCTGGAGAGTCCATCTGCATTGGAGTGGCTACTCCCAGGTCTATGTTCCATTGTATAGTCCATTCCCTGTAGGGATATGGACCACCTCAACAATTTAGGATTTTCACCTTTCATTTGTTTTAGCCAAAGTAGAGGTTTGTGGTCTGTCTGAACAATGAAGTGAGTGCCAAACAGGTATGCCTCAACTTCTTCAGTGCCCAGACCACAGCAAAGGCCTCCCTCTCAATGGCAGACCAACGCTTTTCTCTAGGGGTCAACCTCCTACTAATAAAAGCAACAGGTTGATCCTGGCCCTCAGAATTAAGTTGTGATAGGACTGCCCCTACTCCTAATTCAGATGCATCAGTTTGGACATAGAATTTTTTAGAGTAACAAGGGCTTTTCAGGACAGGTGCAGAGCACATGGCCTGCTTCAGCTCCTCAAAAGCTTTCTGACAGTTTGCTGTCCATAATACCTTTTTAGGCATTTTCTTGGATGTGAGGTCATTAAGAGGGGCTGCAATGGAGCCATAGTTCTTAATGAACCTCCTGTAATACCCAGTGAGGCCTAGGAAGGCTCTCACCTGAGTCTGAGTGGTAGGGGGAACCCAATCAATAATTGTCTGGATTTTCCCCTGTAGTGGTGCAATCTGTTCCCCACCAACAAGGTGTCCCAGATAAACCACCTTACCCTGCCCTATCTGGCACTTTGAAGCCTTGATAGTGAGGCCTGCCTTTTGCAGGGCCTCCAAAACTTTCCATAGGTGGACCAGGTGATCATCCCAGCTGGAGCTAAAGACAGCTATATCGTCCAAATATGCTGCACTGAAAGCTTCCAGCCCTTGCAGGACTGTGTTCACCAACCTCTGAAAAGTGGCAGGTGCATTTTTCAAACCAAAAGGCATTACAGTAAACTGGTAATGTCCTCCAATGGTTGAAAATGCTGTTTTAGGTTTAGCATCTTCTGACAATTTGATCTGCCAATACCCTGCAGTCAAGCCAAAAGTGCTTAGATACTTGGCAGATGCCAGTGTATCTATGAGCTCATCTGCCCTGGGTATAGGGTGAGCATCAGTTTTGGTTACCAAGTTGAGACCTCTATAGTCTACACAAAACCGCATTTCCTTCTTTCCATCTTTGGAATGGGGTTTTGGTACAAGTACCACAGGAGAAGCCCATGGACTGTCAGAGTGCTCAACCACTCCTAGTTCTAACATTTTCTGGACCTCTTGCTTTATGCAGTCCCTGACATGGTCAGGCTGCCTATAGATCTTACTTTTGACAGGCAAGCTGTCTCCAGTATCTATAGTGTGCTCACACCAAGAAGTGGTACCTGGCACAGTAGAGAAGAGTTCAGAGAATTGATCTAGGAGGTTTATGCAATTGTCTTTCTGCTCAGCAGAAAGACAATCAGCCAAAACTACACCTTCCACCAGAGCATCTTGTTCTGTGGAAGAGAAGAGATCAGGTAGAGGATCACTGTCTTCTTCCTGTCCCTCATCTGTTGACATTAGCAGGGTGAGATCAGCCCTGTCATAGTAGGGTTTTAGGCGGTTTACATGGAGTACCCTAAGGGGACTCCTTGCAGTGCCTAAGTCAACTAAATAGGTGACTTCACCCTTTTTCTCTACAATTGTGTGGGGGCCACTCCATTTATCTTGGAGTGCTCTTGGGGCCACAGGCTCCAAGACCCACACTTTCTGCCCTGGTTGGTACTGAACCAAAACAGCCTTCTGGTCATGCCATTGCTTCTGGAGCTCTTGGCTGGCCTGAAGGTTTTTACTGGCCTTTTTCATGTACTTAGCCATTCTTGATCTGAGGCCAAGTACATAATCCACAATATCCTGCTTAGGAGCTTTTAAAGGTTGTTCCCAACCCTCCTTTACAAGTGTGAGTGGACCCCTAACAGGGTGTCCAAAAAGAAGTTCAAAGGGGCTGAAGCCCACTCCTTTCTGGGGTACCTCCCTGTAGGCAAAAAGGAGGCATGGTAGAAGGATATGCCATCTCCTGCGGAGTTTTTCAGGGAGACCCATAATCATGCCTTTGAGAGTTTTATTAAATCTCTCCACCAGTCCATTTGTTTGTGGATGATAGGGTGTTGTGAACTTGTACGTTACACCACACTCCTTCCACATGGCCTTTAAGTATGCAGACATGAAATTGCTTCCCCTGTCTGATACTACTTCCTTTGGGAAGCCCACCCTGGAAAATATTCCCAGGAGGGCCTTTGCCACTGTAGGCAGGTGCTGTAGTGGTCCTTAAAGGAATAGCTTCAGGATATCTTGTGGCATGGTCCACTACCACCAAGATAAACCTATTGCCTGAAGCAGTAGGAGGGTCAAGGGGGCCAACTATGTCAACCCCTACCCTTTCAAAGGGAACCCCAACCACAGGCAGTGGGATAAGGGGTGCCTTTGGGGTGCCACCTGTCTTGCCACTGGCTTGACAGGTTTCACAGGACTTACAAAATTCCTTTGTGTCCTCAGACATTCTAGGCCAATGAAACAGGGGAACAAGCCTGTCCCAAGTTTTCATTTGTCCTAGATGCCCAGCTAGGGGAATGTCATGTGCCAGGGTTAGGAGGAACTTTCTGTACTCCTGAGGAATCACTAATCTCCTGGCAGCTCCAGGTTTAGGATCCCTATGCTCAGTGTACAAGAGGTTGTCCTCCCAGTAAACTCTGTGAGAGTCACTGACATCCCCATTAGCCTGTTTGACAGCTTGCTGTCTGAGACCTTCTAATGTGGGACAGGTTTGCTGTGCCACACTCAGCTCCTCTCTGGCAGGCCCCCCTTCACCCAAAAGCTCAGCAGTGTCTGCTTCCAGCTCCTCTGGTGTAGGTTCTGCACAGGGAGGGAATTCTTCTTCCTCAGAAGTTGAATCCACTGTAGAGGGAGGGATAGTAGGAAGTGGTTTGCTTCTACTAGCCCTAGCTTTAGGGAGCACTTGGTCCATTGTTCCAGGATCCAAGCTTCCCTGTCCTTTTTGCTTTTTGGCCTGAGCCCTTGTCAAAAAAAAAATATGCCCTGGGTTGCCCAGCATTGCTGCATGGGCCTCCAACTCCACATCTGACCAAGCTGATGTCTCCAAATCAATTCCTAGTAGACAGTCTACAGGTAAATCTGTGGCTACCACAACTTTCTTTGGACCAGTAACCCCCCCCCAGTTGAGATTAACAACAGCCATGGGGTGGCTAAGTGTGTTGTTGTGAGCATCGGTTACTTGGTACTGGTGACCAAGTAGGTGTTGTTCAGGGTGGACCAGTTTCTCTATGACCATAGTCACACTGGCACCAGTGTCCCTGTAGGCCTGAACCTCAACACCATTTATTAGGGGTAGCTCCTTGTACTTATCCATATTAAGGGGTCAAGCAACTAAGGTGGCTAAATCAATAGCCCCCTCAGAGACTAACACAGCCTCTGTGGCCTCCCTAACAAGGCCAACCCCAACTAAGTTACCAATAGTGAGCCCAGCTACTCCCTTGGATTGGCTATTAGTAGGTTTGCTCCCACCACCACTGCTATTAGTAGGGACACTAGGGGTAGCAGTAGGGGTTGTAGTGGTAGGAGCATTGGTGCTTTTCTTTGGACAACTGGGATCTGTTGTCCAATGGCCTTTTATTTTACATAAATAGCACCATGGTTTCTTTTCCTTGTTCTGATTAAAAGAGGATTTGGGCCCACCACCCCCACCAGAGTGTTTTTGTGGGCCTGATGAAGACTCATTTTTAGATTTGTCCCCACCCTTGTCAGAAGACTTACCATCCTTCTTTTTGTTGCCATCTTTGTCACCCCCTGTATGAACTTTTCTGTTCACCCTTGTTCTGACCCATTTGTCTGCCTTCTTTCCCAATTCTTGGGGAGAGGTCAAATCAGAGTCCACCAAGTACTGGTGCAACAAATCAGACACACAATTATTAAGAATATGCTCTCTCAGGATCAAGTTATACAGGCTGTCATAATCAGTAACTTTACTGCCATGTAACCACCCCTCCAAGGCCTTCACTGAATGGTCAATGAAATCAACCCAGTCTTGTGAAGACTCCTTTTTGGTCTCTCTGAACTTTATCCTGTATTGTTCAGTGGTTAAGCCATAACCATCCAGGAGTGCATTCTTAAGAACTTGGAAATTATTAGCATCATTTTCTTTCACAGTAAGGAGCCTATCCCTACCTTTTCCACTAAATGATAGCCATAGGATAGCAGCCCACTGCCTTTGAGGGACATCCTGTACAACACAGGTCCTCTCAAGTGCAGCAAACCACTTGTTAATGTCATCCCCCTCCTTATAAGGGGGAACTATCTTGTGCAGATTCCTGGAATCATGCTCTTTTGCAGGATGACTATGGGGAATACTGCTGCTGCCACCATGGGTTTCTAAACCCAACTTCTGTCTTTCCTTCTCTAGTTCAAAAGACTGTCTATCCAAATCCAGCTGTTGCTTTTTAAGCTTCAGTCTGGTTTGTTCCACCCTCAACTTATTGAGTTCCCTCTCTAACATTCTGTCATCAGGGTTGGTGGGAGGGACATTCCTAGATGCAGAGGTATGATGGGAATGAACAGAAGGAGACCTGTCCCTTACAGAAGCCACCCTAACAGCTTGGCTAACAGAAACATCACTACCAGTATGGTGAGACTAAATGCTTTTGCTATGATGTGAGACAACACTATTTGTATGGTGTGGCTCATCATCATTACCAACTATGCTAGACTGTCTAGTAATGGTTAGGCTAAGAAGTTTCTTTCCTGAACCTTTTCCTGGGGGAGTCCCTGGATCAGATTGAGAACCATTAGCTACTTTTTCAACAGATGGGGCACTTTTAGCCTTATCTTGTTCTCTAAGCATATTAAGTAACTGTTCCAAGGAAGGATTCTTCCCTACACTCAAACCTCTCTCTATGCAGAGACTCCTTGCTCCTTTCCAGCTAAGGTGATCATATGCAAGTTTGGACAGATCAACATTTTGGCCTGTGCCAGACATTTTTAGAGAGAGTTAAAGTGATAGAAAAAGAGAAAAAAGTTTTCAGAACTTTTTAGAAAGACAGAAAAAAAAACTTTTTAAACTTTTAAGAACTTTTTGAAAGTTTAGAAGTACTTTTCAGCACTTAGAAAAGAGTGAAAAGAGGAAATGCAAAACTTTTTGGCTATGTGTATATACACTGACCTTGTTTTGTATATTTTTCTCTTATGAAAAGTACAATGACAAGAGTGGTAAGTAGTCTCAAAGCACTTATCCCACCACTGCACAACCAATGTAGGAGGCTGGACTGGCTTGTAGTGAGTACCAAGGGGTACTTGCACCTTGCACCAGGCCCAGTTATCCCCTATTAGTGTATAGGGTGTCTAGCAGCTTAGGCTGATAGATAATGGTAGCTTAGCAGAGCAGCTTAGGCTGAACTAGGAGACGGGTGAAGCTACTACAGTACCACTTAGTGTCATATGCACAATATCATAAGAAAACACAATACACAGTTATACTAAAAATAAAGGTACTTTATTTTTATGACAATATGCCAAAGTATCTTAGAGTGTACCCTCAGTGAGAGGATAGGAAATATACACAAGATATATATACACAATAGCATAAATATGCAGTATAGTCTTAGAAAACAGTGCAAACAATGTATAGTTACAATAGGATGCAATGGGGAAACATAGGGATAGGGGCAACACAAACCATATACTCCAAAAGTGGAATGCGAATCACGAATGGACCCCAAACCTATGTGACCTTGTAGAGGGTCGCTGGGACTATTAGAAAATAGTGAGAGTTAGAAAAATAACCCTCCCCAAGACCCTGAAAAGTGAGTGCAAAGTGCACTAAAGTTCCCCTAAGGACAAAGAAGTCGTGTTAGAGGAATAATGCAGGAAAGACACAAACCAACAATGCAACAACTGTGGATTTCCAATCTAGGGTACCTGTGGAACAAGGGGACCAAGTCCAAAAGTCACAAGCAAGTCGGAGATGGGCATATGCCCAGGAAATGCCAGCTGCGGGTGCAAAGAAGCTTCTACTGGACAGAAGAAGCTGCGGTTTCTGCAGGAACGCAAAGGGCTAGAGACTTCCCCTTTAGAGGACGGATCCTTCTCGCCTTGTAGAGTTGTGCAGAAGTGTTTTCCCGCCGGAAGAACGCCAACAAGCCTTGCTAGCTGCAGATCGTGCAGTTAGCGTTTTTGGACGCTGCTGTGGCCCTGGAGGGACCAGGAGGTCGCAAATTGGACCGGGAGAGAGAGGGGACGTCGAGCAAGACAAGGAGCCCTCTCAGCAGCAGGTAGCACCCGGAGAAGTGCCAGAAACAGGCACTACAAGGATGCGTGAAACGGTGCTCACCCGAAGTCGCACAAAGGAGTCCCACGTCGCCGGAGACCAACTTAGAAAGTCGTGCAATGAATGTTAGAGTGCCGTGGACCCAGGCTTGGCTGTGCACAATGGATTTCCGCCGGAAGTGCACAGGGGCCGGAGTAGCTGCAAAAGTCGCGGTTCCCAGCAATGCAGCCCAGCGAGGTGAGGCAAGGACTTACCTCCACCAAACTTGGACTGAAGAGTCACTGGACTGTAGGGGTCACTTGGACAGAGTCGCTGGATTCGAGGGACCTCGCTCGTCGTGCTGAGAGGAGACCCAAGGGACCGGTAATGCAGCTTTTTGGTGCCTGCGGTTGCAGGGGGAAGATTCCGTCGACCCACAGGAGATTTCTTCGGAGCTTCTGGTGCAGAGAGGAGGCAGACTACCCCCACAGCATGCACAAGCAGGAAAACATCGAGAAGGCGGCAGGATCAGCGTTACAGAGTTGCAGTAGTCGTCTTTGCTACTATGTTGCAGGTTTGCAGGCTTCCAGCGCGGTCAGCAGTCGATTCCTTGGCAGAAGGTGAAGAGAGAGATGCAGAGGAACTCGGATGAGCTCTTGCATTCGTTATCTAAAGTTTCCCTAGAGACAGAGACCCTAAATAGCCAGAAAAGAGGGTTTGGCTACCTAGGAGAGAGGATAGGCTACTAACACCTGAAGGAGCCTATCAGAAGGAGTCTCTGACGTCACCTGGTGGCACTGGCCACTCAGAGCAGTCCAGTGTGCCAGCAGCACCTCTGTTTCCAAGATGGCAGAGGTCTGGAGCACACTGGAGGAGCTCTGTTCACCTCCCAGGGGAGGTACAGGTCAGGGGAGTGGTCACTCCCCTTTCCTTTGTCCAGTTTCGCGCCAGAGCAGGGCTAAGGGTTCCCCTGAACCGGTGTAGACTGGCTTATGCAGAATTGGGCACATCTGTGCTCAACAAAGCATTTCCAGAGGCTGGGGGGGGCTACTCCTCCCCTGCCTTCACACCATTTTCCAAAGGGAGAGGGTGTAACACCCTCTCTCAGAGGAAGTTCTTTGTTCTGCCATCCTGGGCCAGGCCTGGCTGGACCCCAGGAGGGCAGATGCCTGTCTGAGGGGTTGGCAGCAGCAGCAGCTGCAGTGACACCCCAGGAAGGGCAGTTTGGCAGTACCAGGGTCTGTGCTACAGACCACTGGGAACATGGGATTGTGCCAACTATGCCAGGATGGTATAGAGGGGGCAATTCCATGATCATAGACATGTTACATGGCCATATTCGGAGTTACCATTGTGAAGCTACATATAGGTAGTGACCTATATGTAGTGCACGCGTGTAATGGTGTCCCCGCACTCACAAAGTTCAGGGAATTGGCTCTGAACAATGTGGGGGCACCTTGGCTAGTGCCAGGGTGCCCTCACACTAAGTAACTTTGCACCTAACCTTTACCAGGTAAAGGTTAGACATATAGGTGACTTATAAGTTACTTAAGTGCAGTGTAAAATGGCTGTGAAATAACGTGGATGTTATTTCACTCAGGCTGCAGTGGCAGGCCTGTGTAAGAATTGTCAGAGCTCCCTATGGGTGGCAAAAGAAATGCTGCAGCCCATAGGGATCTCCTGGAACCCCAATACCCTGGGTACCTCAGTACCATATACTAGGGAATTATAAGGGTGTTCCAGTAAGCCAATGTAAATTGGTAAAAATGGTCACTAGCCTGTTAGTGACAATTTGGAAAGAAATGAGAGAGCATAACCACTGAGGTTCTGATTAGCAGAGCCTCAGTGAGACAGTTAGTCACTACACAGGTAACACATTCAGGCACACTTATGAGCACTGGGGCCCTGGGTTACCAGGGTCCCAGTGACACATACAACTAAAACAACATATATACAGTGAAAAGTGGGGGTAACATGCCAGGCAAGATGGTACTTTCCTACAGTATGGGAGTGGAGGAAGAGGATGTGGTTGTAGGAGAGTCAAGTGTGCTGTCTTTGGGTGCAGGTGCTTGTGACGGAGGCTGTTGTGAGGTGGATGGCTGTTGGGTGGGTGGCTGCCTGCGTTTGTGTGGTTTTGGAAGAGGGGGTGACAAACACAGTGGGAGAGGACACAGGGGACGTGTAAATGGCAGTGGGGGTGGTGACTGCACGTGTGCGGAGTGTTCTGATGGGTGTGCTGGTGATGGACGTAGTGGCTGATGATGTTGTGCATGCAAGTGTGAGTGGAGACATCACAGGGAGGGAGGAGGGAGATGAGGAGGAGGGGGACACAGAGGAGGCAGTGGCTGTTGGTATGTCTGCATGTGGCTGTTGCTTGTGTGAATGCTTGTGTGATGTGTGGTGCTTATGTCTGGATGAGCTGACCTTGGGTGTTGAGGTGTGTGCAGGCTGGTCTGTAGGTGTGTCTGGGATAGGCAGAGGAACAGGGGAGTGGGACTGGGTGGAGGGAGTTGGAGGAGGGAGGCAGGAGACAGGGACAATGGCTGCCGTCAGTGCTGAGGCCAGAACGTTGAACGATCACTGATGGGCAGCCTGACCCGAATGAATGCCCTCCAGGTATGCATTGCTCCGGTGCACCTCCCTTTCTACCCCCTGGATGGCATTCAAAAGGGTAGACTGCCCAACAATGAGCGTCCTGAGGAGGTCAATGGCCTCCTCACTGAGGGCAGCAGGGGTAACTGGGGCAGGGCCTGAGGTGCCTGGGGCGAAGGAGATGCCCGCCTTGGTGTGCGAGCGGGCACGGGGTGAACACTGAGGGGCTGCTTGGAGGGCGGAGCTGGTGCGCTGGGTGGCGGCTGTACCTGTTGTTGCGGTGGGCACGGATGTTGCCGCCACCACAAGGGAGCTCCCTTCCGAGGACGTGTCTGTGTCGCTGATGTCTCCACGTGTCCCCGTTGTGGAGCCCCCCTCGCCCTCCGTCTCACTGGTGAAATCAGAGTCCGTTGCATGGCCCTCCGGGGCCATGTGAGATGCAGCTCCCTCGTGCTCCGATGCCACTTCTCCTCCGCCTGATGATGCTAATGCACACATGAACAGGAAGAGAAGCAAAAAAAAGGGGGGGGGGGAACTTAAGTGCAGTGGTAAATGGCTGTGAAATAACATGGACGTTATTTCACTCAGGCTGCACTGGCAGGCCTGTGTAAGAATTGTCAGATCTCCCTATGGGTGGCAAAAGAAATGCTGCAGCCCATAGAGATCTCCAGGAACCCCAATACCCTGGGTACCTCAGTACCATATACTAGGGAATTATAAGAGTGTTCCAGTATGCCAATGTTAAGTGGTGAAATTGGTCACTAGCCTGTTAGTGACAATTTGTAAAGAGAGAGCATAACCACTGAGGTTCTGGTTAGCAGAGCCTCAGTGAGACAGTTAGGCATTACACAGGGAACACATGCATATAGGCCACAAACTTATGAGCACTGGGGTCCTGGCTAGCAGGGTCCCAGTGACACATAACAAACATACTGAACACATAGCGTTTTCGCTATTAGCACTGGGCCCTGGCTAGCAGGATCTCAGTGAGACAGTGAAAACACCCTGACATACACTCACAAACAGGCCAAAAGTTGGGGTAACAAGGCTAGAAAGAGCCTACTTTCTCACAGTAGCAAAAGAAGAAAACCACAGATAAAGAATCAACATGATAAACTACCAAATCTGCCAAACTCTATTTTGAACAGAGACAACTCAGCAAAGCCTCCCACTGGTGAAAACGTTTGATAGATGACTGACATTGGGATGTCTGTCAAAGTACCTCAGACTAATGAGAGTGAATTATCAACACTCCTATGAAACCCACTGAGGTCCCTAGCAGGAAAGGAAAAGCAGTACCCCCACACACTGAGAGAAAACTCCCAGCATGTCAGGGTCATTTATTTTTTGTTTTCAGAAACGCTCCCACTTTGGGGCTTTGTTTTTAGTAGAACAAAAATGTTGATAAGCGACCACTATAAACATGCTGGCCTGGGCACTCAGCAAACGTTCAGTAACTCCAAGGAAGCCATGGTGATGCTGGCTAAGATGAAGGGCCAGAGATCTCTGCAAGAGCAGTGTAATAAATGCCTCTTGTGTCCCGGCAGACCAATGAACCAGCCGCCAAACTCTATATATAGGAAAATTTCTTATGAAAGTGACGTATTATTAGCATATATGGCACTTTTGTTGATGTTTGCAAAATGAAACTTGCCGCTATTAGTTACTGTGCAAATATGGCTCTATTTGGAGGCTTAATGAGCGACGGTGAAAACCTCTACATGCACAAATTATTGCTAAGAGATGGTGTAAATGTGTAGAAGTATTGACTGAAGAGGCAAATGTGCCCAGATGCCTAGTCTTGGAAGAAACGGTTCAAATTGGACCTTACCTTCAAGATGAACGAATGATGGCGTAAATCTGAATATAAACTGGGTCAAATTTAGATGTGCACTAATGCTTAAGAATTTGGAAATCGAAACATGCAGTTAGGATTAATGAGTGAAGGTGCAAATCTGAACATACTTTAAGGATTACTGAGTAGCGGGGCAAAAGTGAACATGGATAATGAGGCTAATTGTAATGCTTGACATTTTGTGAGCATTTTTGGCTCGAAGGTGCCCACTCCTATATATTGTGCTGACATAAAGTTGTTAATTTTTGACATATTCTATGTACGCTTGGTACTGTTACTACAGCTGTGTGAAGCTCGAGCTGTAAGCTATAAGGTTGGTACTCATTCGTCCATCCATGCAGTAAATTATCCATCTGTGACTCATCACAATTACTCCATCACCCAATCTACACGATCAACCACAACAACGTATCAATCAATGAAGAATTCACTTTTACTTCTAAAACAGCCCTACCTATTGACTTTGCACACAGCTTGTTTTGGGTCTGGTGACATCGGATCTAGTACCCTGCTAGAGCTAAAAATAAACGATAAGGGCAATAAAAAAATCCCAAGCATTGAACAGAGACTCATTTTTAGAAAACACCATCTGTGATAAACAAAACAGCAGTAAATCTTTAGAGAGTTATTTTGAAACCATGTCAGTTATATGATATACAGGTTTGGACTGGTAAAATCTGCGATATGCTAGCAAATACCTTTAGTGAGGGCGTAAAATACTCATGTGATAATGGTTTCCAACTTTAAGGGTAATCCAGCTAAATTCCAAATGTATCCAGACTATGAGAAGCATCTGCATAAAGTAAGCCATATTGGTATAAAAGTTAAAAGCTGTTGGCTAAGCAGTAAGGCGCCTCCTTTCAATGACTATCATGAGGTAGTGAATTAGTTGTTGTAGATAAAGTAATTTCTTCTTACCTGCTGGCAATTTTTAGGTACAACACAAGGGGCATAGTATGATTCCCGACGTTCAGCGTCCTGTAAACTCCCATAGACAAGCACAACATCTTCCATGGTTTCATCGTAAACATCAAATTTCTTGTTGATTTCAATGTCTTCTACGTAGGCATTAGCAAGCCAAGAATACATTTTGGTTGATGTCCAGTTCTGCAATGTTTCGTTTAATATATGTCATTAAAGATGATCACGATAGCTTTACAAATTTAAAATACAGGCAAGCTGATTCAGGGCCTCAAGCTATTGTTCTCCCTCTCACAACTCATTTGAAACTACACAAGACAGGCTGGTAAACAAAAACTGCTTTGGCAAATTGTCAGTCATTGGGCTGTCCTGTGTTTGAATGTTCCATTGTACGGCAGACCCAGCCTCCTTCTGTATCTCCTTCAACTAAACACCCTTTCCACTAGGTTTTTAAAATTTGCACGGTGTAATGAAAGGACCACACATATTCAAGAGAGTAGTTGAGAGGCGATAAGAGAATTACAATACACTTTCTTATCACTTTGTGGGCTTGTCCAAACTGTGACAGTTTTTACAGAGTACATTTGGTGCACTGAAAAGATAAAATATAAAAAAGCGAGCACTATGGAAGACCAATTTACTTACGCACCACTGACTCTGCAGCTTCAGCAGCATATTATCTTACACCCATTAGGCACCTTAAACATTTCTATAACAACGCGCTGAGGATGTCAAACATACTGTATTTGTCACCAATATTAAATATTAACATAATCTCTTCCAAAAAGCTTTTAGTGCTAATTTCCCCTCAGGATTATCCAAGCTGTGTCCAATTCAATTGACTGTAAGCAAATGAGACAAAAACATTTGTTACCATCCTTTGATAATGTTAGTTCTGATAAAGAGGGAGGTCGTGGCATGTGGCAATGAAGAAGCTGCAAAACTTGGTGCTCCGGCTGCAAGAAACTCACACAATGCCATCCTGATTCCATAGAAGTATCCGTGGATCCCTCTGTCCCAGAAAGGATCTGCACACACTCAGCATGTGAAAAAGGCCAATGAACTAAACTCACAAGAGTCACTTAATGTTCGCTGCCAAATGGAGGGGGAGCTGCGAGGCCGCAACTTCTAAATGGCGCCGACACCATGCAACAGAAATGAATGCACACCCTAACTGAAGCCTGGCGCAGGCACCCTTACCAGCAACCAAATCCCTAGAGCAGCTCTGGGAGAGCTGCCACAGCAGGAAGGAGAGTGGTGCTGGGGATATCGGCCCACGTTGATTGAGAACTGCGATGAGAGACCACCAAGGAGGTAAGTGTGATGGCCTTGCCTCGTGGGCGGCACTGGCATGGTGGCGCCATCATAATAGCACAGACTGTCAGACCCAGATTAAGGGCTAGATTTTAACCACGTGAGAACCAGCAAACAGCTTAGGCTGCAAGAACCCCGCTCCCCTTCAGCCTACGGTATCGTCAGATGGGGAGGCTCTACTCTGCAATTGAACAGGAGGTAACCTGTGGGGTCAGAGAGACTTTACAGCTGGAGTGAGGAGGGACCTATGCAGAGCTAGTTCTGCGCCACCCCCCAGATCTGCATCACCACTTAAAATTGCCTAAATAGCAGACAGCGAGACCTAAGGAGTGGTTACTTGCAATGCTTTACAACAAGCCCATAGGGAACGGCAATGAGGGTGCCCCATGGCAGAGATGGCACTAGAAACAACTGCAGACACCTAAAACTAAGGTGGGGGTGCCCCCAATACGAACTTGGTTGGGGTCTACCTTATGATCCCCAAACCATCTTGTGTGGCTCCTAAATCTTTGGTACTCTCCCCCACCACCTGAACTATTCTGCCCTACTGTAGGGGGCAGGTTGACCAGGGTGCCCTCTCTTTTTGGCAGACAAGCTGGAAGGTGATTCTGGCACCCCTTCACTGCTTGTGGTCTGGCCTACAATTAACTTGCTGATGTACAAGGCCGCATCTTTCCCAGTCTCTCTTGCCGCCATAGGGAAAATTGCAAAGAAAAAAGGCAGAGGGATGGAGGACCCCTTGGTGGAGGCTCCTACTACCTACAAAGACACTGTGAGCGGCAGTGCCTCCCAGCCTGAGACCCAAGGAGGCCCTACACTCAAGGACATTCTACAGGCCATTACAACCTCCAGAGAAGTACTTAAAACACAAATCAACACTCTAGGAACAGACCTGGTGCTCCTCCGGGAATATCATTGCTGCCTGGCAGAGAGGGTTATCACTGAAGAGAGGGACCTTGGGAAGATGCCTCCTATCCTTTCTTCAATGACTGGGAAACTTGCCATTATGGAAACAAAGATCTGCACATTGGCACCCTAGTGGAAGATGTAGAAAACTACTCATGCCATAACAATATTCAAGTGGTGGGCCTATCTGAACGGATTGAAGGAAACACATGGTGGCTGTAGGAGGCTGGCCTGGCTTGTAGTGGGTACCAGAGGTACTTACACCTTGTGCCAGGTCCATTTATCCCTTATTAGTGTAGAAGAGGTGTTTCTAGCAGCTTAGGCTGATAGAAGGTAGCTATGGCAAAGCAGCTTAGGCTGAACTAGGAGACATGTAAAGCTCCTACTATACCACTGGTGTCATATACACAAAATCATAAGAAAACACAATACACAGAAGTACTAAAAATAAAGGTACTTTATTTTTATGACAATATGCCAAAAGTATCTCAGTGAGTACCCCCAGTATGAGGATAAGTTATATACACAAGATATATGTACACAAACCAAACTCAGGTAAGTAATAGCAAGAAAAGTAATGCAAACAGTGTAGAATTGCAGTAGATTGGAATAGGAGCACATAGGTATAGGGGCAACACAAACCATATACTCCAAAAGTGGAATGCGAACCACGAATGGACCCCAAACCTATGTGAGCTTGTAGAGGGTCGCTGGGACTGTAGGAAAATGGTGAGGGTTACAAAAATTGCTCAACCCAAGACCCTGAAAAGTAGGTGTAAAGTGCACCTACTACCCCCAGAGAGCGCAGAAGTCGTGATAGGGGGATTCTGCAGGAAGAACAAACACCAGCAATGCAACAACAGTGGATTTCCGGACCTGAGTACCTGTAAGACAAGCGGACAAAGTCCAATAGTCGCAACAGTGTCGAGAGTGGGCAGGAGCCCAGGAAATGCCAGCTGAGGGTGCAAGGAAGCTGCCACCTGTTGGAAGAAGCTTGGAGTTCTGCAAGAAAGAAGAGGACTAGGAATTTCTCCTTTGGAGGATGGATGTCCCACGTCGCGATGAAGCTTGCAGAGGTGTTCCCACACAGAAAGACTGCAAACAAGCCTTGCTAGCTGCAAGGCTCGCAGTAGAGGTTTTTGAGTGCTGCTGTGGCCCAGGAGGGACCAGGATGTTGCCACTTGGAGGAGGAGACAGAGGGGGCGCCCAGCAACGTAGGGAGCCCTCACAGAAGCAGGCAGCACCCGCAGAAGTACCTGAACAGGCACTTAGAAGAAAAGTGAACCCAAAGTCACAAAAGGGAGTCCCACAATGCCGGAGGACAACTCAGAAGGTTGTGCACTGCAGGAAGGAGTGTCGGGGACCCAGGCTTGGCTGTGCACAGGTACCCAGGGTATTGGGGTTCCAGGAGATCCCTATGGGCTGCAACATTTCTTTTGCCACCCATAGGGAGCTCTGACAAGTCTTACACAGGCCTGCCATAGCAGCCTGAGTAAAATAACATCCACGTTCTTTTACAGCCATTTACCACTGCACTTAAGTAACTTATAAATCACCTATATGTCTAACCTTCATCTGGTGAAGGTTGGGTGCAAAGTTGCTTACTGTGTGGGCACCCTGGCACTAGCCAAGGTGCCCCCACATCGTTCAGGGCAAATTCCCCGGACTTTGTGAGTGCGGGGACACCACTACACGCGTGCACTGTACATAGGTCAATACCAATGTACAGCGTCACAATGGTAACTCCGAACATGGCCATGTAACATGTCTAAGATCATGGCATTATCACCCCAGTGCCATTCTGGCATTGGGGGGCAATTCCATGATCCCCCGGGTCTCTAGCACAGAACCCGGGTACTGCCAAACTGCCTTTCCGGGGTCTCCACTGCAGCTGCTGCCAACCCCTCAGACAGGTTTCTGCCATCCTGGCCCAGGAAGGCAGGACAAAGGACTTCCTCTGAGAGAGGGTGTAACACCCTCTCCCTTTGGAAATAGGTGTGATGGCTGGGGAGGAGTAGCCTCCCCCAGCCTCTGGAAATGCTTTGATGGGCACAGATGGTGCCAATCTCTGCATAAGCTAGTCTACACTGGCTCAGGGATCCCCCAGCCCTGCTCTGGCGTGAAACTGGACAAAGGAAAGGGGAGTGACCACTAACCTGACCTGCACCTCCCAGGGGAGGTGCCCAGAGCTCCTCCAGTGTGTCCCCGACCTCTGCCATCTTGGAAACAGAGGTGTTTGTGGCACACTGGACTGCCCTGAGTGGCCAGTGCCAGCAGGTGACATCAGGGGCTCCTTCTGATAGGCTCTTACCTCTCTTGGTAGCCAATCTTCCCTCCAAGGTAGCCAAACCTCCTTTTCTGGCTATTTAGGGTCTCTGCTTTGGGGATCTCACCAGATAACGAATGCAAGAGCTCACCAGAGTTCCTCTGCATCTCCCTCTTCACCTTCTGCCAAAGGCTCGACCGCTGACTGCTCAGGATGCCTGCAAAACCGCAACAAAGTAGCCAGACGACTACTAGCAACCTTGTATCGCTCCATCCTGCTGGCTTTCTCGACTGTTTCCAGGTGGTGCATGCTCTGGGGGTAGCCTGCCTCCTTCTTGCACCAGGAGGTATGAAGAAATCTCTGGTGGGTCGACGGAATCTTTCACCTGCAACAGCAGGCAACAAAAGACTGCATTACCAGTCCTCTGGGTCCCCTCTCAGCAACAACGAACGTGGTCCCTGGAACTCAGCAACTCTGTCCAAGTGACTCCCACAGTCCAGTAACTCTTCAGTCCAGTTTTGGTGGAGGTAAGTCCTTGCCTCCCCATGGTACACTGCATTGCTGGGTACTGCATGATTTGCAGCTGCTCCGTCTCCTGTGCACTCTTCCAGGATTTCCTTCATGCACAGCCAAGCCTGGGTCCCGACATTCTAACCTGCAGTGCACAAACTTCTGAGTTGTCCTCTGGCGTCGTGGGACTCCCTTTTGTGACTTCGGGTGGACTCCGGTTCACTTTCCTTTTAAGTGCCTGTTCAGGTAGTTCTGCGGGTGCTGCCTGCTTCTGTGAGGGCTCCATGACTTGCTGGGTGCCCCCTCTGTCTCCTCATCCAAGTGGCGACATCCTGGTCCCTTCTGGGCCACAGCAGCATCCAAAAACCCTCACCGTGACCCTTGCAGCTAGCAAGGCTTGTTTGCAGTCTTTCTGCATGAGACCACCTCTGCAAGCTTCTTCATGACGTGCGACATCCATCCTCCAAAGAGGAAGTTCCTAGTCCTCTTCGTTCTTGCAAAACACTAAGCTTCTTCCATCCAGTGGCAGCTTCCTTGCACCCTCAGCTGGCATTTCCTGGGCTCCTGCCCACTCTCGACACTGTTGCGACTCTTGGACTTGGTCACCTTGCCTTACAAGTACTCAGGTCTGGAAATCCACTGTTGTTACATTGCTGGTGTTGGTTTTCCTTGCAGAATCCCCCTATCACGACTTCTGTGGTCTCTGGGGGTTGTAGGTGCACTTTACACCTACCTTTCAGGGTCTTGGGGTGGGCTATTTTGCTAACCATCACTGTTTTCTTACAGTGCCAGCGACCGTCTACAAGCTCACATAGGTTAGGGGTCCATTCGTGGTTGGCATTCCACTTTTGGAGTATATGGTTTGTGTTTCCCCTATACCTATGTGCACCTATTGCAATCTATTGTAACTTTACATTACTTGCATTACTTTTCTTGCTATAACCTGCATAATTTTGGTTTGCGTACATATATCTTGTGTATATTTCTCATCCTCATACTGAGGGTACTCACTGAGATACTTTTGGCATATTGTCATAAAAATAAAGTACCTTTATTTTTAGTATATCTGTGTATTGTGTTTTCTTATGATATTGTGCATATTACACCAGTGGTATAGTAGGAGCTTTGCATGTCTCCTAGTTCAGCCTAAGCTGCTCTGCCATAACAACCTTCTATCAGCCTTAGCTGCTAGGAACACCTCTTCTACACTAATAAGGGATTACTGGGCCTGGCACAAGGTGTAAGTACCTCGGGTGCCCAATACAAGCCAGGCCAGCCTCCTACATTGGTTGTGCAGCGGTGGGATAAGTACTTGCAACTACTTACCACTTTGTCATTGTGTACTTTTCATAAGAGAATAATATACAAAACAAGTTCAGTGTATGTACACCTAACCAAAAAGTTTTGCTTTTCTTCTCTTACACTTTCTACTAAGTGCTGAAAAGTACTCCAAAACTTTTTAAAAGTTTCAAAAAGTTTTAAAAAGTTTTTTTTCTGTTCTTTAAAAAGTCCTGAAACTTTTTCTCTCTTCTCACTGTCTCTAAACCTTCTTCTATCAAGTCTGATGTAGGAACTGCTCTTAAAATGGTAAATTCTACTTATGACAATTTAAACTTCAAGAGCCTAAGGAGTCTCTGAATTGATAGAGGCTTAGTGATAGGAAAGAACCCTTCAAGAGAATTTCTATATAACATGCTCATTGAGAATGATAAGTCCCTAGCAGGCACTTCAACTGAGAAGTTAGTAGATAGCTCCCATTCTGACTCAGGGGAACCTCTTCAGGGAGGTGTGGAGGGTTCTATTCCAAATCTGCCCCTCAACAGACCACAGAGCAATGCTAGTAGTAATAGCAGCTCCCATCATAGTAGGGATGTTTCTATTCCTGGAGGCCAGGTTGTTAGAGTCCAAGCTGTTAGGGACAGATCTCCCTCTGTTGGTTCCAATGTATCCTCAATGTCCAAGCATTCCCAACCCACCCACCCTGAAGACTACATGTTAGAAAGGGAACTCAAAAAGTTGAGAGTGGAAGAGACCAGACTGAAGCTTAAACAGCAACAGCTGGCTCTAGACAGGGAATCCCTAGACCTGGAGAAGTAGAGACAGAGATTGGGGTTTGGACCCCATAGTGGCAGCAGCAGTATTCCTGATAGTAATCCTGTGAGAGAGCATGATTCCAGGAATCTGCACAATATAGTTCCCCCTTACAAGGAGTGGGATGACATTAACAAGTGGTTTGTTGCACTTGAGGTGGCCTGTATGGCACAGGGGGTCCCTCAAAGGCAGTGTGCTGCTATATTGTGGCTATCTTTCAATGGAAAGGGTAGGGATAGGCTCCTTACTGTTAGAGAAAGTGATGCTAACAATTTTGCAGTTTTGAAGGATGCACTCTTGGATGGATTTGGCTTGACCACTTAACAATACAGGATTAAGTTCAGAGACACCAGAAAAGAGTCCTCACAAGACTGGATAGACTTTGTTGACAGTTCAGTGAAGGCCTTGGAGGGGTGGTTACATGGCAGTAAAGTTTCTGACTATGAAAGCCTGTATAATCCTATTCTGAGAGAGCATATTCTGAATAACTGTGTGTCTGACTTGTTACACCAATATCTAGTGGACTCAGATTTGACCTCTCCCCAAGAATTGGGAAAGAAGGCAGACAAATGGGTCAGAACAGGAGTGAACAGAAAAGTTCATTGTAGGAGGCTGGACTGGCTTGTAGTGAGTACCAAGGGGTACTTGCACCTTGCACCAGGCCCAGTTATCCCTTATTAGTGTATAGGGTGTCTAGCAGCATAGGCTGATAGATAATGGTAGCTTAGCAGAGCAGCTTAGGCTGAACTAGGAGACGAGTGAAGCTCCTACAGTACCACTTAGTGTCATATGCACAATATCATAAGAAAACACAATACACAGATATACTAAAAATAAAGGTACTTTATTTTTATGACAATATGCCAAAGTATCTCAGAGTGTACCCTCAGTATGAGGATAGCAAATATACACAAGATATATGTACACAATACCAAAATATGCAGTAATAGTATTAGAAAACAGTGCAAACAATGTATAGTTACAATAGGATGCGATGGGGACACATAGGGATAGGGGCAACACAAACCATATACTCCAAAAGTGGAATGCGAACCACGAATGGACCCCAAACCTATGTGACCTTGTAGAGGGTCGCTGGGACTATTAGAAAATAGTAAGGGTTAGAAAAATAGCCACCCCCAAGACCCTGAAAAGTGAGTGCAAAGTGCACTAAAGTTCCCCAAAGGACATAGAAGTCGTGATAGGGGAATTCTGCAGGAAAGACACAAACCAGCAATGCAACAACAATGGATTTCCAGTTGAGGGTACCTGTGGAACAAGGGGACCAAGTCCAAAAGTCACAAGCAAGACGGAGATGGGCAGATGCCCAGGAAATGCCAGCTGTGGGTGCAAAGATGCTGCTACTGGACAGTAGAAGCGTAGGTTTCTGCAAGAACGACAAGGGCTAGAGACTTCCCCTTTGGAGGACGGATCCCTCACGCCGTGGAGAGTTGTGCAGAAGTGTTTTCTCGCCGAAAGACCGCCAACAAGCCTTGCTAGCTGCAAATCGTGCGGTAAGGGTTTTTGGATGCTGCTGTGGCCCAGGAGGGACCAGGATATCGCCAATTGCATCTGGGGACAAAGGGGGCATCGAGCAAGACAAGGAGCCCTCTCAGCAGCAGGCAGCACCCGCAGAAGTGCCAGAAACAGGCACTACAAGGATGCGTGAAATGGTGCTCACCCGAAGTCGCACAAAGGAGTCCCGGTGATGCAGTTCTTTGGTGCCTGCGGTTGCAGGGGGACGATTCCGTCGACCCACGGGAGATTTCTTCGGAGCTTCTAGTGCAGAGAGGAGGCATACTACCCCCACAGCATGCACCACCAGGAAAGCAGTCGAGAAGGGGGCTGGATCAGCGTTACAGAGTTGAGGTAGTCGTCTTTGCTACTATGTTGCAGTTTTGCAGGCTTCCAGCGCGGTCAGCAGTCGATTCCTTGGCAGAAGGTGAAGAGAGAGATGCAGAGGAACTCGGATGAGCTCTTGCATTCGTTATCTCAGGAATCCCAAGAGACAGAGACCCTAAATAACCATAAAAGAGGGTTTGGCTACTTAGGAGAGAGGATAGGCTAGCAACACCTGAAGGAGCCTATCAGAAGGAGTCTCTGATGTCACCTGATGGCACTGGCCACTCAGAGCAGTCCAGTGTGCCAGCAGCACCTCTGTTTCCAAGATGGCAGAGGTCTGGAGCACACTGGAGGAGCTCTGGACACCTCCCAGGGGAGGTGCAGGTCAGGGGAGTGGTCACTCCCCTTTCCTTTGTCCAGTTTCGCGCCAGAGCAGGGCTAAGGGGTCCCTGAACCGGTGTAGACTGGCTTATGCAGAAATGGGCACCAAATGTACCCATGAAAGCATTTCCAGAGGCTGGGGGAGGCTACTCCTCCCCTGCCTTCACACCATTTTCCAAAGGGAGAGGGTGTAACACCCTCTCTCAGAGGAAGTCCTTTGTTCTGCCATCCTCGGCCAGGCCTGGCTGGACCCCAGGAGGGCAGAAGCCTGTCTGAGGGGTTGGCAGCAGCAGCAGCTGCAGTGAAACCCCGAGAAAGGCAGTTTGGCAGTACCAGGGTCTGTGCTACAGACCACTGGGATCATGGGATTGTGCCAACTATGCCAGGATGGTATAGAGGGGGCAATTCCGTGATCATAGACATGTTACATGGCCATATTCGGAGTTACCATTGTGAAGCTACATATAGGTAGTGACCTATATGTAGTGCACGCGTGTAATGGTGTCCCCGCACTCCCAAAGTCTGGGGAATTGGCCCTGAACAATGTGGGGGCACCTTGGCTAGTGCCAGGGTGCCCTCACACTATGTAACTTAGCACCCAACCTTTACCAGGTAAAGGTTAGACATATAGGTGACTTATAAGTTACTTAAGTGCAGTGTAAAATGGCTGTGAAATAACGTGGACGTTATTTCACTCAGGCTGCAGTGGCAGGCCTGTGTAAGAATTGTCAGAGCTCCCTATGGGTGGCAAAAGAAATGCTGCAGCCCATAGGGATCTCCTGGAACCCCAATACCCTGGATACCTCAGTACCATATATGAGGGAATTATAAGGGTGTTTCAGTAAGCCAATATAAATTGGTAAAATTGGTCACTACCCTGTTAGTGACAATTTGAAAGAAATGAGAGAGCATAACCACTGAGGTTCTGATTAGCAGAGCCTCAGTGAGACAGTTAGTCATAACACAGGTAACACATTCAAGCACACTTATGAGCACTGGGGCCCTGGCTGGCAGGGTCCCAGTGACACATATAACTAAAACAAAATATATACAGTGAAAAATGGGGGTAACATGCCAGGCAAGATGGTACTTTCCTACACAACCCCCCCCCAAACGAAGGACAATAAGACTAGCCATGACCTGAGGAGTCTTCATTGTCTAAGTGGAAATATCTGGAGAGTCCATCTGCATTGGAGTGGCTACTCCCAGGTCTATGTTCCACTGTATAGTCCATTCCCTGTAGGGATATGGACCACCTCAACAATTTAGGATTTTCACCTTTCATTTGTTTTAGCCAAAGTAGAGGTTTGTGGTCTGTCTGAACAATGAAGTGAGTGCCAAACAGGTATGGCCTCAACTTCTTCAGTGCCCAGACCACAGCAAACAAAGGCCTCCCTCTCAATGGCAGACCAACGCTTTTCTCTAGGGGTCAACCTTCTACTAATAAAAGCAACAGGTTCATCCTGGCCCTCAGAATTAAGTTGTGATAGGACTGCCCCTACTCCTAATTCAGATGCATCAGTTTGGACATAGAATTTTTTAGAGTAACAAGGGCTTTTCAGGACAGGTGCAGAGCACATGGCCTGCTTCAGCTCCTCAAAAGCTTTCTGACAGTTTGCTGTCCATAGTACCTTTTTAGGCATCTTTTTGGATGTGAGGTCATTAAGAGGGGCTGCAATGGAGCAATAGTTCTTAATGAACCTCCTGTAGTACCCACTGAGGCCTAGGAAGGCTCTCACTTGAGTCTGAGTAGTAGGGGGAACCCAATCTATAATAGTTTGGATTTTCCCCTGAAGTGGTTCAATCTGTTCCCCACCAAGAAGGAGTCCCAGATAAACCACCTTACCCTGCCCTATCTGGCATTTTGAAGCCTTGATAGTGAGGCCTGCCTTTTGCAGGGCCTCCAAAACTTTCCATAGGTGGACCAGGTGATCATCCCAGCTGGAGCTAAAGACAGCTATATCGTCCAAATATGCTGCACTAAAAGCTTCCAGCCCTTGCAGGACTGTGTTCACCAACCTCTGAAAAGTGGCAGGTGCATTTTTCAATCCAAAAGGCATTACTGTGAACTGGTAATGTCCTCCAATGGTTGAAAATGCAGTTTTAGGTTTAGCATCTTCTGATAATTTGATCTGCCAATACCCTGTAGTCAAATCAAAAGTGCTTAGATACTTGGCAGATGCCAGTGCATCTATGAGCTCATCTGCCCAGGGTAAAGGGTGAGCATCAGTTTTGGTTACCTGGTTGAGACCCCTATAATCTACACAAAACCGCATTTCCTTCTTTCCATCCTGGAATGAGGTTTTGGTACAAGTACCACAGGAGAGGCCCATGGACTTTCAGAGTGCTCAACCACTCCCAGTTCTAACATTTTCTACACCTCTTGCTTTATGCAGTCCCTGACATGGTCAGACTGCCTATAGATCTTACTTTTGACAGGCAAGCTGTCTCCAGTATCTATAGTGTGCTCACACCAAGAAGTGGTACCTGGCACAGTAGAGAAGAGTTCAGAAAATTGTCCTAGGAGATTTATGCAATTGTCTTTCTGCTCAGCAGTAAGACAATCAGCCAAAACTACACCTTCCACTAGAGCATCTTGTTCTGTGGAAGAGAAGAGATCAGGTAGAGGATCACTGTCTTCTTCCTGTCCCTCATCAGTTGCCATGAGCAGGGTGAGATCAGCCCTGTCATAGTAGGGTTTCAGGCGATTGACATGGAGTACCCTAAGGGGACTTCTGGCAGGGCATAAGTCAACTAAGTAGGTGACTTCACCCTTTTTCTCAACAATTGTGTGGGGTCCACTCCATTTATCTTGGAGTGCTCTTGGGGCCACAGGCTCCAAGACCCACACTTTCTGCCCTGGTTGGTACTGAACCAAAACAGCCTTCTGGTCATGCAATTGCTTCTGGAGCTCTTGGCTGGCCTGAAGGTTTTTACTGGCCTTTTTCATATACTCAGCCATCCTTGATCTGAGGCCAAGTACATAATCCACAATATCTTGCTTTGGAGCTTTTAAAGGTTGTTCCCAACCCTCCTTGACAAGTGTTAGTGGACCCCTAACAGGGTGTCCAAAGAGGAGTTCAAAGGGGCTGAAGCCCACTCCTTTCTGGGGTACCTCCCTGTAGGCAAAAAGGAGGCATGGTAACAGGATATCCCATCTCCTGCGGAGTTTTTCAGGGAGACCCATAATCATGCCTTTGAGAGTTTTGTTAAATCTCTCCACCAGTCCATTTGTTTGTGGATGATAGGGTGTAGTGAATTTGTAAGTCACACCACACTCCTTCCACATGGCCTTTAAGTATGCAGACATGAAATTGCTTCCCCTGTCTGATACTACTTCCTTTGGGAAGCCCACCCTGGAAAATATTCCCAGGAGGGCCTTTGCCACTGCAGGTGCTGTAGTGGTCCTTAAAGGAATTGCTTCAGGATATCTTGTGGCATGGTCCACTACCACTAAGATAAACCTATTGCCTGAAGCAGTAGGAGGGTCAAGGGGGCCAACTATGTCAACCCCTACCCTTTCAAAGGGAACCCCAACCACAGGCAGTGTAATAAGGGGTGCCTTTGGAGTGCCACCTGTCTTGCCACTGGCTTGACAGGTTTCACAGGACTTACAAAATTCCTTTGTGTCCTCAGACATTCTAGGCCAATGAAACAAGGGAACAAGCCTGTCCCAAGTTTTCATTTTTCCCAGATGTCCAGCTAGGGGAATGTCGAGGGCTAGAGTTAGGAGGAACTTTCTGTACTCCTGAGGAATCACTAATCTCCTGGCAGTTCCAGGTTTAGGATCCCTTGCTTCAGTGTACAAGAGGTTGTCCTCCCAGTAAACTCTGTGAGAGTCACTGACATCCCCATTAGCCTGTTTGACAGCTTGCTGTCTTAGACCCTCTAGTGTGGGACAGGTTTGGTGTGCCACACTCAGCTCCTCCCTGGCAGGCCCCCCTTCACCCAAAAGCTCAGCAGTGTCTGCTTCCAGCTCCTCTGGTGTAGGTTCTGCACAGGGTGGAAATTCTTCTTCCTCAGAATTAGAATCCACTGTGGAGGGAGGGATAGTAGGAAGTGCTTTACTTCTACTAGTCCTAGCTTTAGGGAGCACTTGGTCCATTGTTCCAGGATCCAAGCTTCCTTGTCCTTTTTGCTTTTTGGCCTGAGCCCTGGTTAAAGCAAAAATATGCCCTGGGATGCCCAGCATTGCTGCATGGGCCTCCAACTCCACATCTGACCAAGCTGATGTCTCCAAATCATTTCCTAGTAGACAGTCTACAGGTAAATCTGTGGCTACCACAACTTTCTTTGGACCAGTAACCCCCCCCAGTTGAGATTTACAACAGCCATGGGGTGGCTAAGTGTGTTGTTGTGAGCATTGGCTACTTGGTACTGGTGACCAAGTAGGTGTTGTTCAGGGTGGACCAGTTTCTCTATGACCATAGTCACTCTGGCACCTGTGTCCCTGTAGGCCTGAACCTCAACACCATTTATTAGGGGTAGCTGCTTGTACTTATCCATATTAAGGTGACAAGCAACTAAGGTGGCTAAATCAATAGCCCCCTCAGAGACTAACACAGCCTCTGTGGTCTCCCTAACTAGACCAACCCCAACTAAGTTACCAAAAGTGAGCCCAGCTACTCCCTTGGATTGGCTATTAGTAGGTTTGCTCCCACCACCACTGCTATTATTAGGGACAATAGGTGTAGCAGTAGGGGTTGTAGTGGTAGGAGGCTTGGTGCTTTTCTTTGGACAACTGGGATCTGTTGTCCAATGGCCTTTTATTTTACATAAATGCGCTCAGAGATCCCATAGCAGAAAAGATCTAGAATCCATCCTGGAGATGAACTGTTGATGTACTGGAGCGTAATCTGTATCAGACTGAGACGCGCGGGTTCTATCTTCCTCTGCTGGAGACACAGAGTAGAAGGTTTCTCCCTTTATAAAGCACCTGTAAGCTCCGCCCGCTGAGTCACGCCCCGTCCACCTTCGAAGTAGGTAAAGGAATTCCCGCCTTTTTACCAGGATGATGGACAGCTTTCCAAAACGACCCCAATGCGTTTACCGCCGATTCCGGTGGTGCGTTGTTGATGCTCAGAAGCACAAGGACATCTCCACAAAGACGCACTAGTAACAATCACATTGCCAAAGGCACACAAGGTTGCTGGAGACGTTTACCCCGTGGCCCATCACGTACCCTTAATTGTACTATATAAACGGGGCGTATAAAACATGCTAGGTAACGCTTACTGACATACTCGTAGAAAATACTCCGGTTGGGTAGGCCACAATACTCATTTTACAGACACTAAACCTCAACAGGAAGCACTTACAAATATAAACGTAGCAGGTGCCCCAGTTGAAGCTCAGCTTCTGGAAAGGACAAGCCACCCTAAGTCTTGGGCTTGGCAAAGATAAAGCAAGGCTGTGCGCTGTAGGAAAGTACCATCTTGCCTGGCATGTTACCCCCATTTTTCACTGTATATATGTTGTTTTAGTTGTATGTGTCACTGGGACCCTGGTAACCCAGGGCCCCAGTGCTCATAAGTGTGCCTGAATGTGTTACCTGTGTAGTGACTAACTGTCTCACTGAGGCTCTGCTAATCAGAACCTCAGTGGTTATGCTCTCTCATTTCTTTCCAAATTGTCACTGACAGGCTAGTGACCATTTTTACCAATTTACATTGGCTTACTGGAACACCCTTATAATTCCCTAGTATATGGTACTGAGGTACCCAGGGTATTGGGGTTCCAGGAGATCCCTATGGGCTGCAGCATTTCTTTTGCCACCCATAGGGAGCTCTGACAATTCTTACACAGGCCTGCCACTGCAGCCTGAGTGAAATAACGTCCACGTTATTTCACAGCCATTTTACACTGCACTTAAGTAACTTATAAGTCACCTATATGTCTAACCTTTACCTGGTAAAGGTTAGGTGCAAAGTTACTTAGTGTGAGGGCACTCTGGCACTAGCCAAGGTGCCCCCACATTGTTCAGAGCCAATTCACTGAACTTTGTGAGTGCGGGGACACCATTACACGCGTGCACTACATATAGGTCACTACCTATATGTAGCTTCACCATGGTAACTCCGAATATGGCCATGTAACATGTCTATGATCATGGAATTGCCCCCTCTATGCCATCCTGGCATTGTTGGTACAATTCCATGATCCCAGTGGTCTGTAGCACAGACCCTGGTACTGCCAGATTGCCCTTCCTGGGGTTTCACTGCAGCTGCTGCTGCTGCCAACCCCTCAGACAGGCATCTGCCCTCCTGGGGTCCAGCCAGGCCTGGCCCAGGATGGCAGAACAAAGAACTTCCTCTGAGAGAGGGTGTGACACCCTCTCCCTTTGGAAAATGGTGTGAAGGCAGGGGAGGAGTAGCCTCCCCCAGCCTCTGAAAATGCTTTGTTGGGCACAGATGTGCCCAATTCTGCATAAGCCAGTCTACACCGGTTCAGGGACCCCTTAGCCCCTGCTCTGGCGCGAAACTGGACAAAGGAAAGGGGAGTGACCACTCCCCTGACCTGCACCTCCCCTGGGAGGTGTCCAGAGCTCCTCCAGTGTGCTCCAGACCTCTGCCATCTTGGAAACAGAGGTGCTGCTGGCACACTGGACTGCTCTGAGTGGCCAGTGCCACCAGGTGACGTCAGAGACTCCTGCTGATAGGCTCCTGCAGGTGTTAGTAGCCTTTCCTCTCTCCTAGGTAGCCAAACCCTCTTTTCTGGCTATTTAGGGTCTCTGTCTCTGGGGAAACTTTAGATAACGAATGCATGAGCTCAGCCGAGTTCCTCTGCATCTCTCTCTTCACCTTCTGATAAGGAAACGACCGCTGACCGCGCTGGAAGCCTGCAAACCTGCAACATAGTAGCAAAGACGACTACTGCAACTCTGTAACGCTGATCCTGCCGCCTTCTCGACTGTTTTCCTGCTTGTGCATGCTGTGGGGGTAGCCTGCCTCCTCTCTGCACCAGAAGCTCCGAAGAAATCTCCCGTGGGTCGACGGAATCTTCCCCCTGCAACCGCAGGCACCAAAAAGCTGCATTACCGGTCCCTTGGGTCTCCTCTCAGCACGACGAGCGAGGTCCCTCGAATCCAGCGACACCGTCCAAGTGACCCCCACAGTCCAGTGACTCTTCAGCCCAAGTTTGGTGGAGGTAAGTCCTTGCCTCATCTCGCTGGGCTGCATTGCTGGGAACCGCGACTTTGCAAGCTTCTCCGGCCCCTGTGCACTTCCGGCGGAAATCCTTCGTGCACAGCCAAGCCTGGGTCCACGGCACTCTAACCTGCATTGCACGACTTTCTAAGTTGGTCTCCGGCGACGTGGGACTCCTTTGTGCAACTTCGGCGAGCACCGTTTCACGCATCCTCGTAGTGCCTGTTTCTGGCACTTCTCCGGGTGCTACCTGCTTCAGTGAGGGCTCTTTGTTGTGCTCGACGTCCCCTCTCTCTGCAGGTCCAATTTGCGACCTCCTGGTCCCTCCTGGGCCCCAGCAGCGTCCAAAAACGCCAAACGCACGATTTGCGTGTAGCAAGGCTTGTTGGCGTCCATCCGGCGGGAAAACACTTCTGCACGACTCTCCAAGGCGTGGGGGATCCATTCTCCAGAGGGGAAGTCTCTAGCCCTTGTCGTTCCTGCAGTATTCACAGTTCTTCAGCCTAGTAAGAGCTTCTTTGCACCAACCGCTGGCATTTCTTGGGCATCTGCCCATCTCCGAGCTGCTTGTGACTTTTGGACTTGGTCCCCTTGTTCCACAGGTACCCTCAGTCAGGAATCCATCGTTGTTGCATTGCTGATTTGTGTTTTCCTTGCATTTTCCCTCTAACACGACTATTTTGTCCTTAGGGGAACTTTGGTGCACTTTGCACTCACTTTTCAGGGTCTTGGGGAGGGTTATTTAGCTAACTCTCACTATTTTCTAATAGTCCCAGCGACCCTCTACAAGGTCACATAGGTTTGGGGTCCATTCGTGGTTCGCATTCCACTTTTGGAGTATATGGTTTGTGTTGCCCCTATCCCTATGTTTCCCCATTGCATCCTATTGTAACTATACATTGTTTGCACTGTTTTCTAAGACTATACTGCATATTTTTGCTATTGTGTATATATATCTTGTGTATATTTCCTATCCTCTCACTGAGGGTACACTCTAAGATACTTTGGCATATTGTCATAAAAATAAAGTACCTTTATTTTTAGTATAACTGTGTATTGGGTTTTCTTATGATATTGTGCATATGACACTAAGTGGTACTGTAGTAGCTTCACACGTCTCCTAGTTCAGCCTGAGCTGCTCTGCTAAGCTACCATTATCTATCAGCCTAAGCTGCTAGACACCCTATACACTAATAAGGGATAACTGGGCCTGGTGCAAGGTGCAAGTACCCCTTGGTACTCACTACAAGCCAGTCCAGCCTCCTACAGTCGTGTCCAGCCCAGACTGGATAATCTGGGTCGCGGCAGCCTGGGCGTCCGAGACCACATCCAAGAGACCCTGGGGAAGCTCCGTAAATGAAGACGAAATATCATCCATCAGCGCATGGATGTACCTCCCCAGAATGCACGTTGCGTTGGTGGCCTTCAACGCCAAACTGCATGACGAAAATATTTTCTTGGACTGCGCATCCAGTTTCTTGGAGTCTCTGTCTCCAGGCACCGTCGGGAAGGAACCAGGCGCTGACTTTGAGGAACAGGAGGCTTGCACCACCAAGCTCTCCGGCGTAGGGTGTCTAGAGAGAAAGCCAGGGTCAGATGGTACAGCTCGATACCTCCTGGCCACAGCCCTATGAACGGCCGAGGAAGACACCGGCTTCTTCCACACCTCCAACACCGGATCCAGCAAAGCCTCATTAAATGGCAAGAGAGGCTCAGCTGCAGCAGAGGCCGGATGCAATACCTCTGTCAGCAAATTCTGCTTCGCCTCTGCCACCGGCAAAGGCAGGTCCAAAAAGCTCGCTGCCTTCCTCACCACAGCATGAAAGGAAGCAGCCTCCTCCGTATATTCCCCTGGAGATGAAAGGTCCCACTCAGGGGAAGTGTCCAGCCCACTGGCTGTATCCAGACCATGCAGTCCGTCTCCAGAGTCCTCAATCTCTCCCTCCTCTAGGACTCGCTGGTACTCTTGCTCTTCTAAAAGACGGAGAGCACGCCTCCTCGAATGAAGTCTCTCCTCGATACGCGGAGTCGACATGGCCTCCGCCGACGTCGAAGAATGGCGCCGATCTCCAGAAGCATCTGACGCCGCGTCCGGCGCCACAGGCAGCTTCGGCGCCAAGGCAGGAGCCGGAGGACGAGGTCTTGGAGCCGATGGACCAACCGGAGTCACAGGGCAAAATCCTGACTTCGACGGAGGGGCAACCTCCGGGGCCGAAACATCCGAAGCCACCGGAGCGGCCACCGACGCCGGCACCGGCGCCGAGCCCACATTCCCAAAAGGGAGAAAGGGAGAAAGGGCATAAAGGGTGCCGGCCGAAGAGGCGCAGGATCACCCAACGAAAAGGCCAAGGGCCCCGAAGGACCAGCCGGAGCAGCTCCTGGAGCCATCTGCTGAAAGATGGTATACATCGCATTAAGAAACGCGGTACTATCGGCTCCAGGAGTGGGAAAAGCCGGATACTGGGGTGCCTGGATCGAGGGCGACCCCGACGCCGGCCTCGACGTCTGCGACGCCGGAGAAAACACAAGAGGCTGCACCACCTCAATCACCGACGCCTGACCAGGCGAAGTCGGTGACGCCGGAGAGGGCAACGGCATCGAAGGATGCGGCGTGACCGTGGGGCTGACCTCCCAAGTCTTCCGACGCCGAGCCGAAGGTGACCTCGAACGAGACTCCTTGCTGGAATGACGTCGTGAGTCTCTACGGCGCCGGGAGTCTCGATGACGCCGGTGAGACCTTGGCGAAGAAGACTTCTTCTGATGTTTCTCCTTCTTCTTTGACTTTGCCATGAATAACTTGGCCTCACGCTCTTTGAGGGCCTTCGGATTCATGTGTTGACATGAATCGCAAGTCGAGACGTCGTGGTCGGAGCTCAAACACCATAGACAGTCGGAGTGAGGATCTGTAACTGACATCTTGCCCCCACACTCTCGACAGGGCTTGAAACCAGACTTCCTCTGAGACATTATTACCGCAGAGAAGACTACGCAGCAGACAATACACTGTAACCACGAAGGTAACAGTAGCTCCCTCGAAGATAACCGTTTCGAATGCACGGAAAAAAGGGAACTGTCATCGGCACGTCGGCGAGGACCTCTTATTGCCTGTATGACGTCAGACGGCGTCGCGTGGGCAAGAGTGACGTCCTCGTCGACGTGCAGAGACTAGTAAGAAGATTTCCGTCGAATGCTGGCGCCATGGGAGTATTCATTAGGTGAGGAATCCACAGGTAGTTGTATCCATCAGAAATTATGCTTTAGGCAAACATTCCTTATTTTACAGTTGACCATTCACATATTTTCACTACAAAGAAATAGCAGGTTTATGATGACAAGCCCATATTCCAGTTTGTCCAGCCCTCAATCAATTACCCGGCAAGGCTTAGTACTTTCATCAGATATCGACGGAACCCCAATTTAAACGGGCACCTCCTCCTTGTAAAGCAAGTCATAAAGAAAGAAACAGGGACAGGTGTGTGTAAGATTAGGCATGGTTTGTGTGTGATGAAAGGTTTATGATGTGTTGTGCCTTGATACTAATCTCATTCGGCCACTGGGAAAGAAACTGGCCGAACAGGTTTGGCTTCAGGCAGTGGAGTCAGCTTGCCCAGGTCACAGAGGAGTCAGCAAAGATGTACGTGTCCTTCAGACTCGTTTTCGGCATTAGACATTGGCCTATGTGAGGGCAATCATAAAATAGCTGTCGTTTAAATGGAACACGAGGGTTCAGGACGGAAACTCTGATATTCGGGTGATTTTGTTACCCGAATATGAATACAATGCTTGTGCATACTATTCTAATCATTCCCGGTCTGCTGATACCAAAATCGTTGTGATACGACGACGTTTATAACACGGGTCCAGAATTTTCAGTACCACAGACCCTTCTTTTGCCCTTATATAGGCAATAACCTATACTCACGCTAATCTGAGTCCAGGTCTATATTCATAAAGTCTTTGAGATGTTGCTGTAGCATCATCCTATTACTTAGCTCGTCCCTTGATACAGGTTTCCTTACACACGATGTAGCACAGAGGCCACATATTGCAGGAGCACACTGTACACACAGACAGGACAGGAAAAGAATGGCTAAGATCATCCCAATGACTACCAGAGTCTTCCATCCCCAGGCGGATATCAGCTCCCAGAACCACCCCATCAATGACCAATCTCCTTTATCCACGTGAATAGATTCGGAGATCTTATGCAGTTTGGAAATGGCCTGGTAGACTGTCGGAGCGTTATCTGGGATGAAAACACAGCAACTTGATTGGATCACTTTACATACCCCACCTCGGTCTGCAAGTATGACGTCTAATGAGACCCTGTTCTGAAGAGTCATAAGGCGATCCGACTGGAGCTCAGCAGTCAAATTACCAAGGGCACCGGCGGTTTCAACTACCGTGGATTCAACCACCCTTGTCAATTGCCTTATGTTCCTGCTGTTAACCATAGGGCCCCAAAACGGCAGAAAACCCTTTACGAAATCTCCAAATTCTTGTCCTGTAGTGTCTTCTTTACTTATGACACCTCTAACTATCCTTGTCTTATGGTAATCTGCCGCGGCCGTGTAGGTGGGAGGTAACAGGAACGAAACAAAACATGTGCCTGAGAAGTCAGGAGGCAACCATGTATAGGCTCTATTATGGCAGATGAAATAGGTACCCTTAGCTGCTAAGAACGAAGGAGAAGTCTGAGACGCAAAAACATATGTTTCAGTGCAGATACTTTTCCCTAACTGAGCTCTGGGATTCTTGCCATTACCTTGCAGACATAGGTGACCCTGATGGGGTACAATCCAAATTGGGGAGGATCTCTTTGCTCGCTGGTTCCCACTCAGAGTAACTCCATATCCTGTTATGTTCCATCCAATATATGCTAGTGTCTCATCTCTCGGGATACTCTCATAGGAAATATCTTCCCTAATCATATCTACTATACCCTTAGCTAGAGCACTATTCTTAGGATTATCTTTCACAGAACGTAGGGGGTTGGCTTCATACGCGTATATGAACACCGTTCTATATGCCCATACAGAACCATTATGGCTGAAAGGCAGGACCAGATAAGGGATACCTTTATCCGTAGCATGAGGCATAAGACCACACGCCCAACAGTTAGTTGTGTTCACTGCTAATTGGTGTTGGTGTAGAAGCTGAATGAATGAATTGTTGACAAATTCTAATCTTCTGGCAGACTCGTGTTCAGGCAGGGGGTGAAAAGAATGCGAGGAAACAGTAGAAGGAGGTATGGGCTGTGTAATGGGTGCAAATGTCACTTGAAAAGAGAATAAAACATATCCTATTAAAAACGTCATTACACTAAGCAACATGAAAATACATAATATCAAAAATCGTTTCTTTGTCATTATTATACCCATTCTGGCTTTAAAGTCCATCTGTCTGGCAGGTCTCTCATTCTTGAAAAACTCCATCCTCTCTAATTGCTGCTCGTGGTGGTAGGGTGTTCTATGCTAGGGAATGCTTCTGTCAGTCCAGGGCAACTCCCTTAGACCGACCAGAACTGTCGACCTAACGTCTTCAGCTGCACTCCAAAGACTTGGGCAACCACGACCCTACAGCTGAACCCGGATGGCGGTTCGAAAAGAAAAAAAAACAAAAATAAGAAAGTTTCTCAGATGAGAGAGCCGCACTTTCAAAAAATAGCAAAGGAACGGGAAAAAAATTATTTGTCCTTAGTTCTTGCTCTCAAATTATAACGGCTTTTTCCAGGTACTGTCTGGTTCTGGAACAAGAGTTCAGGCTCTGTAGTGTTCAATCGAATTGACGGTGGCACAGCTTCTTGCAAATTATTGTCACTTTCTTGTTCAGAAATTGTTCCTTTTACACGTGCATCGCTAAATGGCAAAAAAACGAGGCACAGTCTCAGTCTCAGAGTCAGCGATCCCCTCCTGGACCCACCGGTCGTACGGTAGAGGAAAAGGGACCTTCTTGCAGTGTACGCCGTGGATCCAGTTCTTTTTCCCTTCCACTCGAACAGCTGATCTTGTTGAGAGAAGGACGAGGTAGGGGCCGGTCCAACGGGGCTGGTCATTCTTTGTCCGCTGGAAGTTCTTGACCAGTACCCATGATCCAGGATCGATAAGATGTCCTGGAGCTTCAGAGACCTGAGGCAGAGTATCGTGAACCTGTTGGTGTAGAACACGCAATTTAGCCGTCAATTCATACAAATAATCAAGCAGTACAGGGTGTTCGATCTCACTGAATTTTGTTGGTCTTGGCACTCCCCATATGTTGGCCGGGCGGCCGAACACAATTTCATAGGGACTAAGTCCCACTCGCGAATGCACAGTCATTCTTGTTGATAGGAGTGCTAGAGGCAGAGCGTCAGGCCATTTAAGACCAGAGCTCGCTTGTATCTTTGCCAACTTCAGTTTTAGCGTGCCATTATAGCACTCTACTAGTCCAGCTGATTGGGGGTGATTTGCAGCGTGGAATTTTTGCTGGATACCTAGCCCTTCACATACTTTTTTCATCACTCGACCCACAAATTCACTCCCATTATCACTCCAGACCATTCTCGGCATTCCAAACCTAGGGAAGAATTCTTTGGCAAGGGCTTTAGCTGTGGATAAGGCAGTGTTGTCTTTTAAGGGATATGCTTCTACCCATCTTGAAAAAGCACAAACAACAACGAGTACGTATTTCAGATTGTTGCACCTTTCAATGTGGATGAAATCTAGCTGCAAAACCTCGAACGGATACGTTGGAGGCGCAAAATGACCAGCTGGAGTTGGGGTTCCCCTACCAGGATTGTATTTCAGACACACCATGCAATTCTTGACCACATTCTCTGCACATTTAGGAATTCCAGCATTTTGCCATACTGGAGCCAACAACTTACAAATCCCTTTCACACTGATATGGGCCATTCCATGAGCCATTGTCACCACTGCAAGCACATACGCATCGGGTAACAACCATCGCTGATGTTCTGACAAGTCAACCCAACAACCATTTTCATCCAATTTACCCGTACTTTCTTTCCACACACTCAACTCTTTCTCTGAAGCTTCAGCTTGAATAGACTTCACACCCTGTATCGTATCTTCACATATTCCAACGTCACCAACCCATCTTGCGGGGCCTGCAACATACATTCGATTCATCACATCTTTTGCTGTTTCTTTTGCGATTTCGTCAGCAAATGCATTGCCACGACTGACATCATCAGTAACCTTCTTGTGTGCACTGCATTTCACAATCGCAACTTGTAATGGCAAGGTCAGTGACTCAAGAAGCTCATTCACCAACTGACCATGCTGAATTTTAGTTCCATGCGAAGTCAGGAACCCACGTTCTTTCCACAATCGTCCAAAACTATGGGCCACACCAAACGCATACTGGCTGTCGGTATATATGGTCACTTTAATTCCTTTCGATAACGCACACGCTCTCGTAAGTGCAATCAGCTCTGCTGCTTGAGCTGAATTATGTGGTATACGTGCAGTTTCAACAATCGTATGCAAAGTTGTGACAGCATATGCTGCAGTCGTATCACCATTCGGAAGCTTGAAGCATGAACCATCCACCCATAAGGTACCATCACACTTTACAAGAGGAGTATCTTTAAGATCTACTCTCCCTTTTGTTTCTTCTTCTGTCCTACGAAAACAATCATGTTGTTCAACATCATCTGTTTCTACTGAAATTGGCAATAACGTGGCTGGATTCAACGTATTGCACCTCTTTATGTGCACATGACTCGCTAACAGTGTCAACTCGTAACCTGACAATCGAGCACTAGTTAAATGATGTGTCTTGGACCTGTTTAACAACGTGTCCACTGCATGTGGAACCATCACAATCAACATATTATTCATCACTAACCCAGCAGACTGTCGAATAGAAACAGCTGCTGCCGCTGTGGCTCTCAAGCAACTCGGCAATGCTTTAGCTACCGGATCCAAAGTTGACGAAAAATATGCGCATGGGCGCTGCTTGTCTCCAAAAGACTGTGTCAGCACTGACAATGCACAACCCTCTTTCTCATGGACATACAGTGTAAAGGGCTTACTGTAGTCGGGGGTACCCAACACAGGAGCCGAACACAATGCATTACGCAATTCGGAAAAACTTTTCTGACAATCTTCAGACCACGGAACGGGGTTCGGTGTATCTTTATAGGTCAATGCTACTAAAGGTCTGGCCAGCAAAGAAAAATTCAGTATCCATTGTCTGCAGTATGATGTAATGCCCAAGAAAGCACGTACTTCTCTCTGTGTCTTTGGCACACTCAATTTTGCAATTGCCTGAATTCTTTCTGAGGTCAGTTTCCTTCCCTCCTTCGATAAGAGATGACCTAAGTAGGTCACTTCTTGTCGACAATATTGCAGTTTTGAAAGGGACACTTTGTGATGTAAATCAGACAAATGACGCAACAACAACAAGGTGGCTTCTTTACAAATCTCTTCAGTATCTGTAGCGACTAGCAAATCATCAATGTACTGAATAAGGGTAGCGCCGTCAGGTAAAACAATTGCATCAAGCTGTGTTTTTAAAGCCTGACTATATATTGATGGACTTTCACAGTAGCCTTGTGGAGCGCGTTTGAAGCGGAAACTTCGGCCTCCTAAACTGAAGCCAAAAATATCCCTGCTCTCCTTTGCAATCGGGATGCTGAAGAAAGCATTCTTTAAGTCAATCACCGAGAACCAGGTGGCGGAAGCTGGAATCATAGTCAATATGGCAGTGATATCAGGAACAACTGGAAACTGTGGCACAACTATTTTATTTACCTCTCTAAGATCAATCACGAGCCTGTAAACAGGTGGCTTAGAGGGGTCAGTACGTTTCAAAACAGGCAAAACAGGACTATTACAAACGTTGCCTCTTGTCTCTTCAATTACATCTTTTTCAATTAAATCATAAATGATCGCTAGCAACGCCTTTTCACCTTCACTAGAGATCTTGTATTGTTGAATGCGTGGTAATTTAACATTGGCTTTCAATGTCACAACATAAGGCGGTATTTCCAACAGACCCACGTCATTAGGACCAGTAGCCCAAATGGTATCAGGAAGAAACGACAATTCGGTCGGAAGTTTATCCTTTGACAAATACATTGGAGAGACCATTTTCCTACCCAGTGTAAGTTGTACTCCCGAAGGAGAACAATATAATGTTGCATACAATCTTTTCAACAAATCCAATCCTAACAAGTTTTCACCACAACCTGTCGTCAGAATAAGGGGTGCTTCCAATTCACAAGGTCCAACAGAAAGGGACATAGGACTAGAAATCGGGTTCCTAACCGGGGCGCCAGAAAAACCTACTGAAACATTTATCTCGCCAGACAAAGGTGCGCCAGGGAGTTTTGAGTGCATAATAGAACTCTTTGTAGCACCAGTATCCAACAGAAAAGGCTCTGACACACCTGAGGTAATCACCTTAACATAAGGTCCATTCTGATCCACTGGAACTAAAAAAACTCCCTCTCTTCGTCTATGGCTGTCCTAGCAATTATTACCTTCCAAGTTCTCATCTTCTGCAGAGTAGTCGTCAGCATAGTACTGAGCCGTCCTACCAGACGCGTTATGTTGCTGGTCAAAACTATTCATTGAGTTTTGAGACGGAAAGGAACGCGTGTTCTGGGGGAAACTTCCACGTCCTCTACCTCTAGGAGCTTGTTGAACACCTAGACCTCTTGCGCCAGAAGCACCATTCGTACGCTGTAACAAAATAGGACAACTATACTTGAAATGACCCTCTTCTTTACAATATGAACACTGATTGGGACCTACAGGAACACGTGGTTGAGAAAACTCGAACCTTTGCGAGTTTCTCTGGAACTGTTGAGGTTGCTGATAGTTACTCTGACCACCACGTGGTGGATACGCCTGTTGTAAAAGAACCTTCGTCTTTAATTCTTTAGTTTTCTTGTCTGCTCTATCCTTCTCATCTTTATCCCTATTTTTGTAGTACTGTGCAGTAGCCAATATTTGTGCTGAAGAGGAAACGGCCCAAGAACTCTCTGAATCCTTCAATTTCTTACACAGCTCGGCAAGCAAATTGTGCACAAACTTGTCGACGAACAACCGTTGACCACCTTCTGTACTCATATCTTGACCACTGTGGTCGATAAACGTTTCCTCAAACCTGGTGAAGAAATCAGACACTGTTTCATCTTTCTTCTGCTTACACGCAGACAATTTATCCCAATTCACACGCATCGCAGGCATTAAAGTCTTCATGTAAGTAATGATCCTAGCAGGCAGTTCTGCTACCAAGGGCTCAGGCTTGGCACCACCAACTTGTCTATCATTTGCAGCACTAATATTAGCCCATGAGTCACCTAACTCTTGTGCATGATCTGTATGGCGAATCAATCCCCACAAAGGCTGTGGAACAACATTCCCAAATAACATGTCTTTGTCGGCTAAATTCATAATGCATGAGTCTGCAGTCTGTGATAATTCCTTATAATACCCTGCAGGGTTTTTACGGGGATCAGGCAAAGTCTGCTTAAGGGCTAAAACTTCAGCTCGCTTCCACGGAACATGTACCCAAACACGCTGAAAATGAGCTGGGACAGCATCAATTTGATTAGCAACATCAGCCGCAATGGCGTCCTTCCATACCGGAGGGACTTCTCTCATTGGGTACTGTTGCACCTTTTTTTTAACAGAGGAGTCATGTTGGAACAATGACTGAGAAGGATCCTTATTCCTAAAGGACAACAACGTCGCAACTGCTGTCTCAACATCCGAACCCACAATCGTGCCCTTTGCAAACTCAAACCGTACACGGCACAAATCAGGCAGATTTGTTTACAAATCATTATCTTCCAATTCCTCACAAAGGAAAGCACACATTTTCTCAAAAAACGTATCTTTGTTTCGGTGCTTCCCATTGGCGGAAGACATCCATAACAGACTCTACATCGTATCTTAAAGGGTAAACAACCCATTTACGTGCCATACGGTCAAACATTTCTCTCTCTTGAGAATTAGGCAGTTGACTACGCAACTGTTTACGCTCCGAATCTGGGGTCACACCAGACGACCCAAAGAGAGGAAATATAAGGCTGACAACAGTATCTGTCATTCTCTGTCGGACAGAAGGAGAAGTTGATGAAAGAACAGGAGGAAAAACAGAGGGAGGCAAGGCAGACGCAGAAGCAGACGCAGAGGCAGTATCAGGAAGAACACCAGAAGAGGCAGTTGATGTAGTACATAAAGTCGCAGGAGGTACAGATGGAGCAGGTAGCGAAGTCGGCGGCCATTGAAGGGGCTGCGCCATAGTAGTAGGAGCCAACTGAAAAGGAGCTGGCGGCTGTGGAAGAACCTGAGGCACAATAACCGGAGGTTGCACAGCTAAAGGTTGCGGAGGTGCTGTAGCATTCTGCGCATAAGGGGGTGGTGAACTCAACAAGTGTGACATTAAAGGATCTTTCTCAAGTTCTTTTGCTGCATCTTGCTGAAGAAGCGGAAGAACTGGATAACATTTATCGGTCACCATTTTACGTTGCCTGTGCAACTGCTCATTCATCTGTTCTTCTTCATCATCTTTAAACTGCATGGCAGCTTGCATTATCGAGATACCCTCTTCCCTCTTATTTCTCTTTGCTAATTTAATTTCCTTCTGTTTGGCTTCCTTACGCCATAGGCGGAAAGAGTCAAACATCGACGGCCGGGCCTTCTTCTTAAAAAGTTTAACCTCCAGATTATTCAGAATCTCTGTGTCAAAACTACCATATTGGGGCCATTTCAAAACTCCATCTTTCCTGGTGTATCGGATCCATACTTCATTATATATGATGGGGCCTATGCCATGTTTCACATATAGTTCATAGGTTGGAGTTCCAATCGGAGTAACCGGACACGAGTCCTCCAATCGGGAATCCCTATTATAACCAAGACAAAACAAATTTCCATATCTGCTAAGACCAGGCATCTTCGCTCTCTAGTCTAGCTTCAAACTTCAAAGGATTATCGAATACGATAGTCTCGTGAATACACGAATCCCTCAGCTTTGGTATTTGCAAGTTCCAAATCAAAGATCCCAAGGGGATACCAAACTAAGAACCAAACTAAGGACTGGGAGACGCTCCACTTATACTTAACTGAGGTATCGATGACCGTCACCAGAAGACTCGTTTATCGTTTCGCTCTACCAAATCATCAAGGGTCCAAAACAGGGCGATAGTCAGGGCAGCAGTCCTTCGTAGCCGTCGGAAAGCGGGGAACCTCGCAGCAAAGACTTTCGACCACGTCGACATACAGGGGTCGATGAAGTGGCGGCCTTCCTCCAGAATTTTCACACGAAGCTCCTCACAAACCTCTGGCTTGGACTGGTACCGCTGAAATCGCCCCACGTTGGGCGCCAACTGAAGTACTGGGTTTTTCAGAACCCAGTGGTGCCAGGGAACACACCCTAAGACTTCGAGTCCTTCCTGTTTCAGACTACAGAAACACAGAGTCTTCTTGGTGAAGTCAAAGATCTTGTTTATTGGCTGCAGCCAGTAACAGGTATCCTAGAAGTACAACACGGTGTATATTCTCAGGAGACTGCTCCTCTTGCAAAGCTAACTTTCTCTTTTATACAAAATATTATGCTTTAGGCAAACATTCCTTATTTTACAGTTGACCATTTACATATTTTCACTACAAAGAAATAGCAGGTTTATGATGACAAGCCCATATTCCAGTTTGTCCAGCCCTCAATCAATTACCCGGCAAGGCTTAGTACTTTCATCAGATATCGACGGACCCCCAATATAAACGGGCACCTCCTCCTTGTAAAGCAAGTCATAAAGAAAGAAACAGGGACAGGTGTGTGTAAGATTAGGCATGGTTTGTGTGTGATGAAAGGTTTATGGTGTGTTGTGCCTTGATACTAATCTCATTCGGCCACTGGGAAAGAAACTGGCCGAACAGGTTTGGCTTCAGGCAGTGGAGTCAGCTTGCCCAGGTCACAGAGGAGTCAGCAAAGATGTACGTGTCCTTCAGACTCGTTTTCGGCATTAGACATTGGCCTATGTGAGGGCAATCATAAAATGGCTGTCGTTTAAATGGAACACGAGGGTTCAGGACGGAAACTCTGATATTCGGGTGATTTTGTTACCAAAATATGAATACAATGCTCGTGCATACTATTCTAATCATTCCCGGTCTGCTGATACCAAAATCGTTGTGATACAACGACGTTTATAACACGGGTCCAGAATTTTCAGTACCACAGCATGGTCCACTACCACCAAGATAAACCTATTGCCTGAAGCTGAAGGGGGCCAACTATGTCAACCCCTACCCTTTCAAAGGGAACCCCAACCACAGGCAGTGGAATAAGGGGTGCCTTTGGAGTGCCACCTGTCTTGCCACTTGCTTGACAGGTTTCACAGGACTTACAAAATTCTTTTGTGTCCTCAGACATTCTAGGCCAATGAAACAAGGGAACAAGCCTGTCCCAAGTTTTCATTTGCCCCAAATGTCCAGCAAGGGGAATGTCGTGAGCAAGAATTAGGAGGAACTTTCTGTACTCCTGAGGAATCACCAATCTCCTGGCAGCTCCAGGTTTTAGATCCCTTGCTTCAGTGTACAAGAGGTTGTCCTCCCAGTAAACTCTGTGAGAGTCACTGACATCCCCATTTGCTTGTTTGACAGCTTGCTGTCTTAGACCCTCTAGTATGGGACAGGTTTGCTGTGCCACACTCAGCTCCTCCCTGGCAGGCCCCCCTTCACCCAAAAGCTCAGCAGTGTCTGCTTCCAGCTCCTCTGGTGTAGGTTCTGCACAAGGTGGAAATTCATCTTCCTCAGAAGTAGAATCCACTGTAGAGGGAGGGATAGTAGGTAGTGCTTTACTTCTACTAGCCCTAGCTTTAGGGAGCACTTGGTCCATTCTTCCAGGATCCAAGTCACCCTGTCCTTTTTGCTTTTTGGCCTGAGCCCTGGTCAAAGGAAAAATATACCCTGGAATGCCCAGAATTGCTGCAAGAGCCTCCAACTCCACTTCTGCCCAAGCTGATGTCTCTAAATCATTCCCTAATTGACAGTCTACAGGTAAATCTGAGGCAACCACAACTTTCTTTGGGCCAGTAACCCCCCCCCCAATTGAGATTTACAACAGCCATGGGGTGGCTAAGGGTGTTGTTGTGAGCATCGGTTACTTGGTACTGGTGACCAAGTAGGTGTTGTTCAGGGTGGACCAGTTTCTCTATTACCACTGTAACACTGGCACCAGTGTCCCTGTAGGCCTGAACCTCAACACCATTTATTAGGGGTAGTTGCTTGCACTTATCCATGTTAAGGGGACAAGCAACCAAGGTGGCTAAATCAATAGCCCCCTCAGAGACTAACACAGCCTCTGTGGTCTCCCTAATCAGACCAACCCCAACGAAGTTACCAATAGTGAGCCCAGCTACTCCCTTAGATTGGCTATTAGTAGGTTTGCTCCCACCACCACTGCTATTAGTAGGGACACTAGGTGTAGCAGTAGGGGTTATAGTGGTAGGAGGTTTGGTGCTTTTCTTTGGACAACTGGGAGCCGTTGTCCAATGGCCTTTTATTTTACATAAATAGCACCATGGTTTCTTTTCTTTGTTTTGATTTGAAGAGGATTTGGGCCCACCACCCCCACCAGAGTGTTTTTGTGGGCCTGATGAAGACTCATTTTTAGGTTTGTCCCCACCCTTGTCAGAAGACTTACCATCCTTCTTCTTATTGCCATCTTTGTCACCCCCTGTATGAACTTTTCTGTTCACCCTTGTTCTGACCCATTTGTCTGCCTTCTTTCCCAATTCTTGGGGAGTGGTCAGATCAGACTCCACCAAGTACTGATGTAACAAATCAGACACACAATTATTAAGAATATGCTCTCTCAGGATCAAGTTATACAGGCTTTCATAATCAGTAACTTTACTGCCATGTAACCACCCCTCCAAGGCCTTCACTGAATGGTCAACAAAATCAACCCAGTCTTGTGAAGACTTCTTTTTGGTCTCTCTGAACTTCATCCTGTACTGTTTGGTTGAGCCATAGCCATCCAGGAGTGCATTCTTAAGAACTGTAAAATTATTGGCATCACTTTCTTTCACAGTAAGGAGCCTATCCCTACCTTTTCCACTAAATGATAGCCATAGGATAGCAGCCCACTGCCTTTGAGGGACATCCTGTGCAACACAGGCCCTCTCAAGTGCAGCAAACCACTTGTTAATGTCCTCCCCCTCCTTATAAGGGGGAACTATCTTCTGCAGATTCCTAGAATCATGCTCTTTTGCAGGATGACTATGGGAAATACTGCTGCTGCCACCATGGGTTTCTAAACCCAATTTCTGTCTTTCTCTCTCCACTTCTAAGCACTGTCTATCCAAATCCAGCTGTTGCTTCTTGAGCTTCAGTCTGGTTTGTTCCACTCTCAATCTATTGAGCTCCCTTTCTAACAATCTGTCATCAGGGTGGGTGGGAGGGACAGGCCTTGAAACATAGGTATGGTGAGAATGAACAGAAGGAGACCCATCCCTTACAGAAGGCATCCTAACAGCTAGGTTAACAGAAACATCACTTCTACTGTGGTGAGAAGGAATACTCTTGCTATGATGTGAGACAACACTATCAGTATGGTGTGAATCTACATCAGTACCAGCTATGCTAGGCTGTCTAGTAATGGGCAGGCTAGGAAGTTTTTTTCCTGACTCTTTTTCTAGGGGAGTCCCTGGGTCAGATTGGGAACCATTAGCTACTTTTTCAACAGAAGGGGCACCTCTGGCCTTACCCTGTTCTATAAGCATGTTAACCAACAGTTCTCTGGGGGGATTCTTCCCTACACTCAAACCTCTCTCTATGCAGAGACTCCTTGCTCCTTTCCAGCTAAGGTGATCATATGCAAGTTTGGACAGATCAACAGTTTGGCCTGTGCCAGACATTTTAGAAAGAGTTTAAGTGACAGAAAAAGAGAGAAAAAGTTTTTCAGAACTTTTAGAAAGCCAGAAAAAAAAACTTTTTAAACTTTTTAGAACTTTTAGAAAGCTTAGAGGTACTTTTCAGCACTTAGAAAAGAGTGAAAAGAGGAAATGCAAAACTTTTTAGTTAGGTGTACATACACTGAACTTGTTTTGTATATTTTTCTCTTATGAAAAGTACAATGACAAAAGTGGTAAGTAGTTACAAAGCACTTATCACACCGCTGCACAACCAATGTAGGAGGCTGGACTGGCTTGTAGTGAGTACTAAGGGGTACTTACACCTTGCACCAGGCCCAGGTATCCCTTATTAGTGTATAGGGTGACTAGCAGCTTAGGCTGATAGATAATGGACGCTTAGCAGAGCAGCTTAGGCTGAACTAGGAGACGAGTGAAGCTCCTACAGTACCACTAGTGTCACTTGCACAATATCATAAGAAAACACAAAACACAGATATACTAAAAATAAAGGTACTTTATTTTTATGACAATATGCCAAAGTATCTCAGTGAGTACCCTCAGTATGAGGATAGCAAATATACACAAGATATATGTACACAATACCAAAAATACGCAGTATAGTCTTAGAAAACAGTGCAAACAATGTATAGTTACAGTAGGATGCAATGGGGACACATAGGGATAGGGGCAACACAAACCATATACTCCAAAAGTGGAATGCGAACCACGAATGGACCCCAAACCTATGTGACCTTGTAGAGGGTCGCTGGGACTGTAAGAAAACAGTGAGGGTTAGAAAAATAGCCCACCCCAAGACCCTGAAAAGTGAGTGCAAAGTGCACTAAAGTTCCCCAAAGGACATAGAAGTCGTGATAGGGGAATTCTGCAGGAAAGACACAAACCAGCAATGCAACAACGATGGATTTCCAGTCGAGGGTACCTGTGGAACAAGGGGACCAAGTCCAAAAGTCACAAGCAAGTCGGAGATGGGCAGATGCCCAGGAAATGCCAGCTGTGGGTGCAAAGAAGCTGCTACTGGACAGTAGAAGCTGAGGATTCTGCAGGAACGACAAGGGCTAGTGACTTTGCCTTTGGAGGATAGATCTCCCACGCCGTGGAGAGTTGTGCAGAAGTGTTTTCCCGCCGAAAGACCGCCAACAAGCCTTGCTAGCTGCAAATCGTGCAGTTAGGGTTTTTGGATGCTGCTGTGGCCCAGGAGGGACCAGGATGTCGCCAATTGCGTCTGGGGATAGAGGGGGCATTGAGCAAGAAAAGGAGCCTCTCAGAAGCAGGCAGCATCCGCAGAAGTGCCAGAATAGGCACTACAAAGAGGAGTGAAACGGTGCTCACCCGAAGTTGCACAAAGGAGTCCCACGTCGCCGGAGGGCCACTTAGAAAGTCGTGCAATGCAGGTTAGAGTGCCGTGGACCCAGGCTTGGATGTGCAGAAAGGATTTCTGCCGGAAGTGCACAGAGGCCGGAGTAGCTGCAAAAGTCGTGGTTCCCAGCAATGCAATCTGGCGTGGGGAGGCAAGGACTTACCGCCACCAAACTTGGACTGAAGAGTCACTGGACAGTGGGAGTCACTTGGACAGAGTTGCTGGATTCAAGGGACTTCGCTCGTCGTGCTGAGAGGAGACCCAGGGACCGATGATGCAGTTCTTTGGTGCGTGCGGTAGCAGGGGGAAGATTCCGTCGAACCACGGGAGATTTCTTCTGAGCTTCTAGTGCAGAGAGGAGGCAGACTACCCCCACAGCATGCACCACCAGGAAAACAGTCGAGAAGGCGGCAGGATCAGCGTTACAGAGTTGAAGTAGTCGTCTTAGCTACTTTGTTGCAGTTTTGCAGGCTTCCAGCGCGGTCAGCAGTCGATTCCTTGGCAGAAGGTGAAGAGAGAGATGCAGAGGAACTCTGATGAGCTCTTGCATTCGTTATCTAAGGAATTCCCCAAAGCAGAGACCCTAAATAGCCAGAAAAGAGGGGTTGGCTACTTAGGAGAGAGGATAGGCTAGCAACACCTGAAGGAGCCTCTCAGAAGGAGTCTCTGACGTCACCTGCTGTCCCTGGCCACTCAGAGCAGTCCAGTGTGCCAGCCGCACCTCTGTTTCCAAGATGGCAGAGGTCTGGAGCACACTGGAGGAGCTCTGGGCACCTCCCAGGGGAGGTGCAGGTCAGGGAGTGGTCACTCCCCTTTCCTTTGTCCAGTTTCGCGCCAGAGCAGGGTTGAGGGGTCCCTGAACCGGTGTAGACTGGCTTATGCAGAAATGGGCAGCATCTGTGCCCATGAAAGCATTTCCAGAGGCTGGGGAAGGCTACTCCTCCCCTGCCTTAACACCTTTTTCCAAAGGGAGAGGGTGTAACACCCTCTCTCTGAGGAAGTACTTTGTTCTGCCATCCTGGGCCAAGCCTCGCTGGACCCCAGGAGGGCAGAAACCTGTCTGAGGGGTTGGCAGCAGCAGCTGCTGCGGTGAAACCCCTGAAAAGTCAGTTTGGCAGTACCCGGGTCTGAGCTACAGACCCGTGGGATCATGGGATTGTGCCAACAATGCCAGGATGGCATAGAGGGGGCAATTCCATGATCTTAGACATGTTACATGGCCATATTCGGAGTTACCATTGTGAAGCTACACATAGGTAGTGACCTATGTGTAGTGCACGCGTGTAATGGTGTCCCCGCACTCACAAATTCCGGGGAATTTGCCCTGAACAATGTGGGGGCACCTTGGCTAGTGCCAGGGTGCCCACACACTAAGTAACTTTGCACCTAACCTTTACCAGGTAAAGGTTAGACATATAGGTGACTTATAAGTTACTTAAGTGCAGTGAAAAACGGCTTTGAAATAACGTGGACGTTATTTCACTCAGGCTGCAGTGGTAGGCCTGTGTAAGAATTGTCAGAGCTCCCTATGGGTGGCAAAAGAAATGCTGCAGCCCATAGGGATCTCCTGGAACCCCAATATCCTGGTTACCTCAGAACCATATACTAGGGAATTATAAGGGTGTTTCAGTATGCCAATGTGAATTGGTAAAATTGGTCACTAGCCTGTTAGTGACAATTTGGAATGAAATGAGAGAGCATAACCACTGAGGTTCTGGATAGCAGAGCCTCAGTGAGACAGTTAGTCATAACACAGGTAACACATTCAGGCACACTTATGAGCACTGGGGCCCTGGCTGGCAGGGTCCCAGTGACACATACAACTAAAACAACATATATACAGTGGAAAATGGGGGTAACATGCCAGGCAAGATGGTACTTTCCTACATATGGTGTGACTCCACATCAGTACCAGCTATGCTAGGTTGTCTGCTAATGGGCAGGCTAGGAAGTTTCCCTTCTAAATCTTTTGCTAGGGGTGCCCCAAGATCAGATTGGGAACCATCAGCTAACTTTTCAACAGAAATGCCACCTCTGGCCTTATCCTGTTCAACAAGCATGTTAACCAACAGTTCTCTAGGGGGATTCTTCCCTACACTTAAACCTCTTTCTATGCAGAGACTCCTTGCTCCTTTCCAGCTAAGGTGATCATAAGCAAGTTTGGACAGATCAACAGTTTGGCCTGTGCCAGACATTTTAGAAAGTGTTTAAGTGATAGAAAAAGTGAGAAAAAAGTTTTTCTGAACTTTTGGAAAGACAGAAAAAAAAGCTTTTAAAACTTTTTAAGAACTTTTAGAAAGTTTAAAGGTACTTTTCTGCACTTAGAAAAGAAGTGAAAAGAGGAAATGCAAAACTTTTTGGTCAGGTGTACATACACTGAATTTGTTTTGTATATTTTTCTCTTATGAAAAGTACAGTGACAAAGTGGTAAGTAGTTGCAAACTACTTATCCCACCGCTGCACAACCAATGTGGGAGGCTGGACTGGCTTGTAGTGAGTACCAAGGGGTACTTACACCTAGCACAAGGACCAGGTATCCCTTATTAGTGTATAGGGTGTCTAGCAGCTTAGGCTGATAGATAATGGTAGCTTAGCAGAGCAGCTTAGGCTGAACTAGGAGACGAGTGAAGCTCCTACAGTACCATTAGTGTCACTTGCACAATATCATAAGAAAACACAATACACAGATATACTAAAAATAAAGGTACTTTATTTTTACGACAATATGCCAAAGTATCTCAGTGAGTACCCTCAGTATGAGGATAGCAAATATACACAAGATATATGTACACAATACCAAAAATATGCAGTATACTCTTAGAAAACAGTGCAAACAATGTATAGTTACAATAGGATGCAATGGGGACACATAAGGATAGGGGCAACACAAACTATATACTCCAAAAGTGGAATGCGAACCACGAATGGACCCCAAACCTATGTGACCTTGTAGAGGGTCGCTGGGACTGTAAGAAAACAGTGAGGGTTAGAAAAATATCCCACACCAAGACCCTGAAAAGTGAGTGCAAAGTGCACTAAAGTTCCCCAAAGAGCACAGAAGTCGTGATAGGGGAATTCTGCAGGAAAGACACAAACCAGCAATGCAACAACGATGGATTTCCAAACGAGGGTAACTGTGGAACAAGGGGACCAAGTCCAAAAGTAACAAGCAAGTCGGAGATGGGCAGATGCCAAGGAAATGCCAGCTGTGGGTGCAAAGAAGCTGCTACGAGGCAGTAGAAGCTGAGGATTCTGCAGGAACGACAAGGGCTAGAAACTTCCCCTTTGGAGGATGGATGTTGTAGGAGGCTGGACTGGCGTGTAGTGAGTACCAAGGGGTACTTGCACCTTGCACCAGGCCCAGTTATCCCTTATTAGTGTATAGGGTGTCTAGCAGCTTAGGCTGATAGATAATGGTAGCTTAGCAAAGCAGCTTAGGCTGAACTAGGAGACGTGTGAAGCTACTAAAGTACCACTTAGTGTCATATGCACAATATCATAAGAAAACACAATACACAGTTATACTAAAAATAAAGGTACTTTATTTTTATGACAATATGCCAAAGTATCTTAGAGTGTACCCTCAGTGAGAGGATAGGAAATATACACAAGATATATATACACAATAGCAAAAATATGCAGTATAGACTTAGAAAACAGTGCAAACAATGTATAGTTACAATAGGATGCAATGGGGAAACATAGGGATATGGGCAACACAAACCATATACTCCAAAAGTGGAATGCGAACCACGAATGGACCCCAAACCTATGTGACCTTGTAGAGGGTCGCTGGGACTATTAGAAAATAGTGAGAGTTAGAAAAATAACCCTCCCCAAGACCCTGAAAAGTAAGTGCAAAGTGCACTAAAGTTCCCCTAAGGACAAAGAAGTCGTGTTAGAGGAATAATGCAGGAAAGACACAAACCAGCAATGCAACAACTGTGGATTTCCAATCTAGGGTACCTGTGGAACAAGGCGACCAAGTCCAAAAGTCACAAGCACGTCGGAGATGGGCAGATGCCCAGGAAATGCCAGCTGCGGGTGCAAAGAAGCTTCTACTGGACAGAAGAAGCGGAGGTTTCTGCAGGAACGAAAAGGGCTAGAGACTTCCCCTTTGGTGGACGGATCCCACTCGCCGTGGAGAGTCGTGCAGAAGTGTTTACCCGCCGAAAGAACGCCAACAAGCCTTGCTAGTCGCAAATCGTGCGTTTGGCGTTTTTGGACGCTGCTGGGGCCCAGGAGGGACCAGGAGGTCGCAAATTGCACCTGAAGAGAGAGGGGACGTCGAGCAAGACAAAGAGCCCTCACTGAAGCAGGTAGCACCCGGAGAAATGCCAGAAACAGGCACTACGAGGATGCGTGAAACGGTGCTCGCCGAAGTTGCACAAAGGAGTCCCACGTCGCCGGAGACCAACTTAGAAAGTCGTGCAATGCAGGTTAGAGTCCCGTGGACCCAGGCTTGGCTGTGCACAAAGAATTTCCGCCGGAAGTGCACAGGGGCCGGAGTAGCTGCAAAGTCGCTGTTCCCAGCAATGCAGCCCAGCGAGGTGAGGCAGGGACTTACCTCCACCAAACTTGGGCTGAAGAGTCACTGGACTGTGGGGGTCACTTGGACAGAGTCGCTGGATTCGAGGGACCTCGCTCGTCGTGCTGAGAGGAGACCCAAGGGACCGGTAATGCAGCTTTTTGGTGATTGCGGTTGCAGGGGGAAGATTCCGTCAACCCACGGGAGATTTCTTCGGAGCTTCTGGTGCAGAGAGGAGGCAGGCTACCCCCACAGCATGCACAAGCAGGAAAACAGTCGAGAAGGCGGCAGGATCAGCGTTACAGAGTTGCAGTAGTCGTCTTTGCTACTATGTTGCAGGTTTGCAGGCTTCTAGCGCGGTCAGCAGTCGTTTCCTTATCAGAAGGTGAAGAGAGAGATGCAGAGGAACTCAGATGAGCTCTTGCATTCGTTATCTAAAATTTCCCCAGAGACAGAGACCCTAAATAGCCAGAAAAGAGGGTTTGGCTACCTAGGAGAGAGGATAGGCTACTAACACCTGAAGGAGCCTATCAGCAGGAGTCTCTGACGTCACCTGGTGGCACTGGCCACTCAGAGCAGTCCAGTGTGCCAGCAGCACCTCTGTTTCCAAGATGGCAGAGGTCTGGAGCACACTGGAGGAGCTCTGGACACCTCCCAGGGGAGGTGCAGGTCAGGGGAGTGGTCACTCCCCTTTCCTTTGTCCAGTTTCGCACCAGAGCAGGGGCTAAGGGGTCCCTGAACCGGTGTAGACTGGCTTATGCAGAATTGGGCACATCTGTGCCCAAGAAAGCATTTCCAGAGGCTGGGGGAGGCTACTCCTCCCCTGCCTTCACACCATTTTCCAAAGGGAGAGGGTGTCACACCCTCTCTCAGAGGAAGTCCTTTGTTCTGCCATCCTGGGCCAGGCCTGGCTGGACCCCAGGAGGGCAGATGCCTGTCTGAGGGGTTGGCAGCAGCAGCAGCTGCAGTGAAACCCCAGGAAGGGCAGTTTGGCAGTACCAGGGTCTGTGCTACAGACCACTGGGATCATGGGATTGTGCCAACTATGCCAGGATGGCATAGAGGGGGCAATTCCATGATCATAGACATGTTACATGGCCATTTTCGGAGTTACCATTGTGAAGCTACATATAGGTAGTGACCTATATGTAGTGCACGCGTGTAATGGTGTCCCCGCACTCACAAAGTTTAGTGAATTGGCTCTGAACAATGTGGGGGCACCTTGGCTAGTGCCAGGGTGCCCACACACTAAGTAACTTTGCACCTAACCTTTACCAGGTAAAGGTTAGACATATAGGTGACTTATAAGTTACTTAAGTGCAGTGTAAAATGGCTGTGAAATAACGTGGACGTTATTTCACTCAGGCTGCAGTGGCAGGACTGTGTAAGAATTGTCAGAGCTCCCTATGGGTGGCAAAAGAAATGCTGCAGCCCATAGGGATCTCCTGGAACCCCAATACCCTGGGTACCTCAGTACCATATACTAGGGAATTATAAGGGTGTTCCAGTAAGCCAATGTAAATTGGTAAAAATGGTCACTAGCCTGTTAGTGACAATTTGGAAAGAAATGAGAGAGCATAACCACTGAGGTTCTGATTAGCAGAGCCTCAGTGAGACAGTTAGTCACTACACAGGTAACACATTCAGGCACACTTATGAGCACTGGGGCCCTGGGTTACCAGGGTCCCAGTGACACATACAACTAAAACAACATATATACAGTGAAAAATGGGGGTAACATGCCAGGCAAGATGGTACTTTCCTACAGATGTCCCACGCCGTGAAGAGTCGTGCAGAAGTGTTTTCCCGCCGAAAGACCGCCAACAAGCCTTGCTAGCTGCAAATCGTGCGGTTAGGGTTTTTGGATGCTGCTGTGGCCCAGGAGGGACCAGGATGTCCCCAATTGCGACAGGGCCCAGCAGGACAAGGAGCACTCTCAGAATCAGGCAGCACCCGCAGAAGTGCCAGAACTGGCACTACGAAGAGGAGTGAAACGGTGCTCACCCGAAGTTGCACAAAGGAGTCCCACGTCGCCGGAGGACAACTTAGAAAGTCGTGCAATGCAGGTTAGAGTGCCGTGGACCCAGGCTTGGCTGTGCACAAAGGGTTTCCGCCGGAAGTGCACAGAGGCCGGAGTAGCTGCAAAAGACGCTGTTCCCAGCAATGCAGTCTGTCGTGGGGAGGCAAGGACTTACCTCCACCAAACATGGACTGAAGAGTCACTGGACTGAGGGAGTCAGTTGGACAGAGTTGCTGGATTCAAGGGACCTCACTCGTCGTGCTGAGAGGAGACTCAGGGGACCGGTGATGCAGTTCTTTGGTGCCTGCGGTAGCAGGGGGAAGATTCCGTCGACCCACAGGAGATTTCTTCGGAGCTTCTAGTGCAGAGAGGAGGCAGACAACCCCCACAGCATGCACCACCAGGAAAACAGTTGAGAAGGCGGCAGGATCAGCGTTACAGAGTTGCAGTAGTCGTCTTCGCTACTTTGTTGCAGTTTTACAGGCTTCCAGCGCGGTCAGCAGTCGATTCCTTGGCAGATGGTGAAGAGAGAGATGCAGAGGAACTCTGATGAGCTCATGCATTCGTTATCTAAGGAATTCCCCAAAGCAGAGACCCTAAATAGCCAGAAAAGAGGGCTTGGCTACTTAGGAGAGAGGATAGGCTAGCAACACCTGAAGGAGCCTACCAGAAGGAGTCTCTGACGTCACCTGCTGGCCCTGGCCTCTCAGAGCAGTCCATTGTGCCAGCATCACCTCTGTTTCCAAGATGGCAGAGGTCTGGAGCACACTGGAGGAGCTCTGGGCACCTCCCAGGGGAGGTGCAGGTCAGGGGAGTGGTCACTCCCCTTTCCTTTGTCCAGTTTCGCGCCAGAGCAGGGCTGAGGGGTCCCTGAACCGGTGTAGACTGGCTTATGCAGAAATGGGCACCATCTGTGCCCATGAAAGCATTTCCAGAGGCTGGGGGAGGCTACTCCTCCCCTGCCTTAACACCTTTTTCCGAAGGGAGAGGGTGTAACACCCTCTCTTTGAGGAAGTCCTTTGTTCTGCCATCCTGGGCCAAGCCTGGCTGGACCCCAGGAGGGCAGAAACCTGTCTGAGGGGTTGGCAGCAGCAGCAGCTGCAGTGAAACCCCTGAAAAGGCAGTTTGGCAGTACCAGGGTCTGTGCTACAGAACCGTGGGATCATGGGATTGTGCCAACTATGCCAGGATGGCATAGAGGGGGTAATGCCATGATCATAGACATGTTACATGGCCATATTCGGAGTTACCATTGTGAAGCTACACATAGGTAGTGACCTATGTGTAGTGCACGCGTGTAATGGTGTCCCCGCACTCACAAAGTCCGGGGAATTTGCCCTGAACCATGTGGGGGCACCTTGGCTAGTGCCAGGGTGCCCACACACTAAGTAACTTTGCACCTAACCTTTACCAGGTAAAGGATAGACATATAGGTGACTTATAAGTTACTTAAGTGCAGTGGTAAATGGCTGTGAAATAACGTGGACGTTATTTCACTCAGGCTGCAGTGGCAGGCCTGTGTAAGAATTGTCAGAGCTCCCTATGGGTGGCAAAAGAAATGCTGCAGCCCATAGGGATCTCCTGGAACCCCAATACCCTGGGTACCTCAGTACCATATACTAGGGAATTATAAGGGTGTTCCAGTAAGCCAATGTAAATTGGTAAAAATGGTCACTAGCCTGTTAGTGACAATTTGGAAAGAAATGAGAGAGCATAACCACTGAGGTTCTGGATAGCAGAGCCTCAGTGAGACAGTTAGTCATGACACAGGTAACACATTCAGGCACACTTATGAGCACTGGGGCCCTGGCTGGCAGGGTCCCAGTGACACATACAACTAAAACAACATATATACAGTGAAAAATGGGAGTAACATGCCAGGCAAGATGGTACTTTCCTACAGTCATCACACAGGGAACACATACAGGGCACACTTATGAGCACTGGGGCTCTGGCTGGCAGGGTCCCAGTGACACATACAACTAAAACAACATTGTAGGAGGCTGGCCTGGTTTGTAGTGAATACCAAGGGGTACTTACACTCTGCACCAGGTCCAGGTATCCCTTATTAGTGTAGAAGAGGTGTCTCGCAGCTTTGGCTGATAGAAAAGGGTAGTTTAGCAGAGCAGCTTAGGCTGAACTAGGAGACATGCAGAGCTCCCACTATACCACTGGTGTCATATGCACAATATCATAAGAAAACACAATACACAGATATACTAAAAATAAAGGTACTTTGGCCCATATTTATACTTTTTGACGCTAAACTGCGCTAACGCAGTTTAGCGTCAAAATATTTAGCGCCGTCTAACGCCATTCTGAAGCGCCATGCGGGCGCCGTATTTATGGAATGGCGTTAGCCGGCGCAAGCAGACCGGCGCTGCCTGGTGTGCGTGGAAAAAAACCACGTAGACCAGGCAGCGCCGGCGTTGGGAAAAAATGACGTTAGGGCGTCTTAAAATGGGGCAAGTCAGGTTGAGGCAAAAGAATCGCCTCAACCCGATTTGCGCCATTTTTTTACGACGCCCAGACGCCATTTCATGACTCCTGTCTTAGTAAAGACAGGAGTCATGCCCCCTTGCCCAATGGCCATGCCCAGGGGACTTGTGTCCCCTGGGCATGGTCATTGGGCATAGTGGCATGTAGGGGGGCACAAATAAGGCCCCCCTATGACACCCAAAAAAAATTACAAAATATAAAAAATTATACTTACCTGAACTTACCTGAATGTCCCTGGGGTGGGTCCCTCCATCCTTGGGTGTCCTCCTGGGGTGGGCAGGGGTGGCAGGGGGGGTCCCTGGGGGCAGGGGAGGGCACCTGTGGGCTCATTTTGAGCCCACAGGCCCCTTAACGCCTACCCTGACCCAGGCGTTAAATAGTGGCGCAAATGCGGGGTTTTTTGACCCGCCACCTCCCGGGCGTGATTTTTGCCCGGGAGTATAAATACGACGCATTTGCGTCGCCGTCATTTTTTTAGACGGGAACGCCTTCCTTGCATCTCATTAACGCAAGGAAGACGTTCACGCAAAAAAATGACGCTATTTGCCCATACTTTGGCGCTAGACGCGTCTAACGCCAAAGTATAAATATGGCGTTTGTTTTGCGCCGAATTTGCGTCGAAAAAAACGACGCAAATTCGGCGCAAACGGAGTATAAATACGGGCCTTTATTTTTATGACAAAATGCCAAAAGTATCTCAGTCAGTACCCTCAGTATGAGGATAGGAAATATGCACAAGATATATGTACACAATACCAAAATTATGCAGTAATAGCAATAGAAAGCAATGCAAGCAATGTACAGTCACAATAGATTGCAATGAGAGCACATAGGTATAGGGGCAACACAAACCATATACTCTAGATGTGGAATGCGAACCACGAATGGACCCCAAACCTATGTGACCTTGTAGAGGGTCGCTGGGACTGTAAGGAAACAGTGAGGGTTAGAAAAATAGCCCACCCCAAGACCCTGAAAAGTGGGTGCAAAGTGCACCTAAGTTCCCCAAAGAGCGCAGAAGTAGTGATAGGGGAATTCTGCAAGGAAGACCAACACCACCAATGCAACAACGATGGATTTCCTGACGAGAATACCTGTGGAACAAGGGGACCAAGTCCAAGAGTCACGATCAAGTCGGGAGTGGGAAGATGCCCAGGAAATGCCAGCTGTGGGTGTGAAGAAGCTGCCACAGGATGGTAGAAGCTGTGGATTCTGCAAGAACGACAAGAGCTAGGAACTTCCCCTTTGGAGGATGGATCGTGCAGAGGTGTTTCCGTGCGAAAGACCGCAAACAAGCCTTGCTAGCTGCAAAGCTCGCGGTTAGGGTTTTTGGATGCTGCTGTGGCCCAGGAGGGACCAGGATGTCGCCAATTGCGTGAGGAGACAGAGGGGGCATGCAGCAAGACAAAGAGCCCACTCAGAAGCAAGCAGCACCCACAGAAGTGCCGTAACAGGCACTACAAAGTGGAGTGAATCGGAGCTCACCCGAAGTCACAAATGAGGGTCCCACGACGCCGGAGGACAACTCAGGAGGTCGTGAACTGCAGGTTAGAGTGCCGGGGACCCAGGCTTGGCTGTGCACAAAGGAAATCCTGGAAAAGTGCACAGGAGCCGGAGTAGCTGCAAAAGACGCGGTTCTCAGCAATGCAGTCTGGCATGGGGAGGCAAGGACTGACCTCCGCCAAACTTGGACTGAAGAGTCACTGGACTGTGGGAGTCACTTGGACAGAGTTGCTGAGTTCAAGGGACCTCGCTCGTCGTGCTGAGAGGAGACCCAGAGGACCGGTGATGCAGTTCTTTGCTGCCTGCGGTTGCAGGGGGAAGATTCCGTCGACCCACGGGAGATTTCTTCGGAGCTTCTAGTGCAGAGAGGAGGCAGACTACCCCCACAGCATGCACCACCAGGAAAACAGTCGAGAAGGCGGCAGGATCAGCGTTACAAGGTCGCAGTAGTCGTCTTTGCTACTTTGTTGCAGTTTTGCAGGCTTCCAGCGCGGTCAGCAGTCGATTCCTTGGCAGAAGGTGAAGAGAGAGATGCAGAGGAACTCTGATGAGCTCTTGCATTCGTTATCTAAGGAATTCCCCAAAGCAGAGACCCTAAATAGCCAGAAAAGAGGGTTTGGCTACTTAGGAGAGAGGATAGGCTAGCAACACCTGAAGGAGCCTATCAGAAGGAGTCTCTGACGTCACCTGCTGGCACTGGCCACTCAGAGCAGTCCAGTGTGCCAGCAGCACCTCTATTTCCAAGATGGCAGAGGTCTGGAGCACACTGGAGGAGCTCTGGGCACCTCCCAGGGGAGGTGCAGGTCAGGGGAGTGGTCACTCCCCTTTCCTTTGTCCACTTTGACAGAGTTGCTGAGTTCCAGGGACTTCGCTCGATGTGCTGAGAGGAGACCCAGAGGACCGGTGATGCAGTTCTTTGGTGCCTGCGGTTGCAGGGGGAAGATTCCGTCGACCCACGGGAGATTTCTTCGGAGCTTCTTGTGCAGAGAGGAGGCAGACTACCCCCACAGCATGCACCACCAGGAAAACAGTCGAGAAGGCGGCAGGATCAGCGTTACAAGGTCGCAGTAGTCGTCTTTGCTACTTTGTTGCAGTTTTGCAGGCTTCCAGCACGGTCAGCAGTCGATTCCTTGGCAGAAGGTGAAGAGAGAGATGCAGAGGAACTCTGATAAGCTCTTACATTCGTTATCTAAGGAATTCCCCAAAGCAGAGACCCTAAATAGCCAGAAAAGGAGGTTTGGCTACTTAGGAGAGAGGATAGGCTAGCAACACCTGAAGGAGCCTATCAGAAGGAGTCTCTGACGTCACCTGCTGGCACTGGCCACTCAGAGCAGTCCAGTGTGCCAGCAGCACCTCTGTTTCCAAGATGGCAGAGGTCTGGAGCACACTGGAGGAGCTCTGGGCACCTCCCAGCGGAGGTGCAGGTCAGGGGAGTGGTCACTCCCATTTCCTTTGTCCAGTTTCGCGCCAGAGCAGGGCTGAGGGATCTCTGAACCGGTGTAGACTGGCTTATGCAGAGATGGGCACCATCTGTGCCCATGAAAGCATTTCCAGAGGCTGGGGGAGGCTACTCCTCCCCAGCCCTGACACCTTTTTCCAAAGGGAGAGGGTGTAACACACTCTCTCTGAGGAAGTCCTTTGTTCTGCCTTCCTGGGCCAAGACTGGCTGGACCCCAGGAGGGCAGAAACCTGTCTGAGGGGTTGGCAGCAGCAGCAGCTGCAGAGAAACCCCGGGAAAGGTAGTTTGGCAGTACCCGGGTCTGAGCTAGAGACTCGGGGGATCATGGAATTGTCTCCCCAATGCCAGAATGGCATTGGGGTGACAATTCTATGATCTTAGACATGTTACATGGCCATGTTCGGAGTTACCATTGTGACGCTATACATATGTCGTGACATATGTATAGTGCACGCGTGTAATGGTGTCCCCGCACTCACAAAGACCTGGGAATTTGCCCTGAACAATGTGGGAGCACCTTGTCTAGTGCCAGGGTGCCCACACACTAAGTAACTTAGCACCCAACCTTTACCAGGTAAGGGATAGACATATAGGTGACTTATAAGTTACTTAAGTGCAGTGGTAAATGGCTGTGAAATAACGTGGACATTATTTCACTCAGGCTGCACTGGTAGGCCTGTGTAATAATTGTCAGATCTCCCTATGGGTGGCAAAAGAAATGCTGCAGCCCATAGGGATCTCCTGGAACCCCAATACCCTGGGTACCTCAGTACCATATACTAGGGAATTATAAGGGTGTTCCAGTATGCCAATGTGAATTGGTGAAATTGGTCACTAGCCTGTTAGTGACAATTTGGAAAGCAGAGAGAGCATAACCACTGAGGTTCTGGTTAGCAGAGCCTCAGTGAGACAGTTAGTCATCACACAGGGAACACATACACAGCACACTTATGAGCACTGGGGCCCTGGCTGGCAGGGTCCCAGTGACACATTGTAGGAGGCTGGCCTGGCTTGTAGTGGGTACCAAGGGGTACTTACACTCTGTACCAGGACTAGTTATCCCTTATTAGTGTAGAAGAGGTGTTTCAAGCAGCTTAGGCTGATAGATGGTAGCTATGGAGAGCAGCTTAGGCTGAACTAGGAGACATGCAAAGCTCCTACTATACCACTGGTGTCATATGCACAATATCATAAGAAAAAACAATACACAGATATACTAAAAAATAAAGGTACTTTATTTTTATGACAATATGCCAAAAGTATCTCAATGAGTACCCTCAGTATGAGAATAACAAATATACACAAGATATATGTACACAATACCATAAATATGCAGTAATAGCAATGGAAAGCAATGCAAGCAATGTACAGTCACAATAGATTGCAATGAGAGCACATAGGTATAGGGACAACACAAACCATATACTCTAGAAGTGGAATGCGAACCACGAATGGACCCCAAACCTATGTGAGCTTGTAGAGGGTCGCTGGGACTGTAAGAAAACAGTGAGGGTTAGAAAAATAGCCCACCCCAAGACCCTGAAAAGTAGGTGTAAAGTGCACCTATATTCCCCAGAGAGCACAGAAGTCGTGATAGGAGAATTCTACAAGGAAGACCAACACCAGCAATGCAACTAAGATGGATTTCCGGATGAGAGTACCTGTGGAACAAGGGGACCAAGTCCAAGAGTCGCGACAAAGTCGAGATTGGGCAGATGCCCAGGAGATGCCAGCTGAGGGTGCAAAGAAGCTGCCACCGGATGGTAGAAGCTGTGGATTCTTGAAGAACGAAGAGGACTAGGAACTTTCCCTTTGGAGGATGGATGTCCCACGTTGTGAAGAAGCTTGCAGAGGTGTTCCCACGCAGAAAGACAGCAAACAAGCCTTGCTAGCTGCAAGGGCCGCGGTTAGGGTTTTTGGATGCTGCTGCGGCCCAGGAGGGACCAGGATGTCGCCAATTGCGTGAGGAGACAGAAGGGGTGCCCAGCAAGATAGGGAGCCCTCACAGAAGCAGGCAGTACCCGCAGAAGTGCCAGAACAGGCACCACAAACAGGAGCGAACCGGAGCTCACCCGAAGTCACAAAAGGAGATCCCACGACGCCGGAGGACAACTCAGGAGGATGTGCACTGCAGGTTAGAGTGTCTGGGACCCAGGTTTGGCTGTGCACAAAGGAAATCCTGGAAGAGTGCACATGAGCGAGAGCAGCTGCAAATCACGCGGTACCCAGCAATGCAGTCTAGCGTGCCGAGGCAAGGAATTACCTCCACCAAACTTGGACGGAAGGGTCACTGGACTGTGGGAGTCACTTGGACAGAGTTGCTGAGTTCCAGGGAACACGTTTGTCGTGCTGAGAGGGGACCCAGAGGACTGGTGATGCAGTTCTTTTGGTGCCTGCGGTTGCAGGGGGAGGATTCCGTCGTCCCACGGGAGATTTCTTCTGAGCTTCTAGTGCAGAGAGGAGGCAGGCTACCCCCACAGCATGCACCACCAGGAAAACAGTTGAGAAGGCGGCAGGATCAGCGATACAAGGTTGCAGTGGTCGTCTTTGCTGCTTTGTTGCAGTTTTGCAGGCTTCCTGAGCAGTCAGCAGTCGATTCCGTGGCAGAAGGTGAAGAGAGAGATGCAGAGGAACTCTGATGAGCTCTTGCATTCGTTTTCTAAAGAATTCCCCAAAGCAGAGACCCTAAATAGCCAGAAAAGGAGTTTTGGCTTCCTAGGAAGGAGGATAGGCTAGCAACACAGGTAAGAGCCTATCAGAGGGAGTCTCTGACGTCACCTGCTGGCACTGGCCACTCAGAGCAGTCCAGTGTGCCAGCAGCACCTCTGTTTCCAAGATGGCAGAGGTCTGGAGCACACTGGAGGAGCTCTGGGCACCTCCCCTGGGAGGTGCAGGTCAGGGGAGTGGTCACTCCCCTTTCCTTTGTCCAGTTTCGCGCCAGAGCAGGGCTGGGGGATCCCTGAACCGGTGAAGACTGGCTTATGCAGAGATGGGCACCATCTGTGCCCATCAAAGCATTTCCAGAGGCTGGGGGAGGCTACTCCTCCCCAGCCCTGACACCTTTTTCCAAAGGGAGAGGGTGTAACACCCTCTCTATGAGGAAGTCCTTTGTTCTGCCTTCCTGGGCCAAGCCTGGCTGGACCCCAGGAGGGCAGAAACCTGTCTGAGGGGTTGGCAGTAGCAGCAGCTGCAGTGAAACCCCGGGAAAGGCAGTTTGGCAGTACCCGGGTCTGTGCTAGAGACTCGGGGGATCCTGGAATTGTCTCCCCAATGCCAGAATGGCATTCGGGTGACAATTCCATGATCTTAGACATGTTAAATGGCCATGTTCGGAGTTATCATTGTGACACTATACATAGGTAGTGACCTATGTATAGTGCACGCGTGTAATGGTGTCCCCGCACTCACAAAGTCCGGGGAATTTGCCTTGAACAATGTGGGGGCACCTTGGCTAGTGTCAGGGTGCCCACACACTAAGTAACTTAGCACCCAACCTTTACCAGGTAAAGGTTAGACATATGGGTGACTTATAAGTTACTTAAGTGCAGTGGTAAATGGCTGTGAAATAACGTGGATGTTATATCACTCAGGCTGCAGTGGCATGCCTGTGTAAGAATTGTCCTGAGCTCCCTATGGGTGGCAAAAGAAATGCTGCAGCCCATAGGGATCTCCTGGAACCCCAATACCCTGGGTACCTCAGTACCATATATTAGGGAATTATACGGGTGTTCCAGTATGCCAATGTGAATTGGTGAAATTGGTCACTAGCCAATTAGTGACAATTTGTAAAGAGAGAGCATAAGCACTGAGGTTCTGGTTAGCAGAGCCTCAGTGAGACACTTAGGCATCACACAGGGAACACATACATTTAGGTTACAAACTTATGAGCACTGGGGTCCTGACTAGCAGGGTCCCAGTGACATATAACAAACATACTGAAAACATAGGGTTTTCACTACGAGCACTGGGCCCTGGCTAGCAGGATCCCAGTGAGACAGTGAAAACACCCTGACATACACTCACAAACAGGCCAAAAGTGGGGGTAACAAGGCTAGAAAGAGGCTACTTTCTCACATAATCCCCCCAAACGAAGGACAATAAGGCTAACCTTGTCCAGTTGAGACTTTATTGTCTAAGTGGTGATAAGTAGAGAGTAGCTCTGCAATAGACTGGTTACTGCCTTTATCATCCACTATATGGTTACTTCTGTTTGGGGATGTAAACCACCCTGTTTGAAGTTTTTTAGCTAAGCAACAATGTGAAGATATATTTTCAGAGTTTCTATCAGTAAACTTTAGTTTAGAGCAGTGGGAATTGTCCACTGAACCTATTTGTAGTGATGAAAATGCCAGACAGGGATGCTGTCTCAGTAAAGCCATAGCTGGGCAAAAACTTTGTCCATATGGCTGGGAGAGAGAACAGGGATGCTGTTTCTCTTTAGTTGGAGCAGGGCAGGGATGCTGTCCTATGAGCTCCACACTAGGGCTGGGATGCTGTCCTAAGTGTTGTGACGCAGTGTAGGGTTTCTGCACTAAACTTTCTCTGGAAGGGTTGGAGGGATGCTCCATGTTAACTAAAATGGTGCTCTTTTTCTCACCAATGTTAGTTATACCACAGAGAGGTACTTCCACCTCAGGGAGTACAGCTATGCCACCTGATGATTGCCTTGGAACAGGTGCCACCCCAGGAGAGGTTTCTCCCACCACAGGAATGGTATCCTGAATGGCAGGGTAGTTAGGGGATACTGTGATACCCTTTTTACCTGTTGTTGGAGAGGGATCCTGAGTTTTCAGGCCTTCTCTCTTTTGCTTTTTCATTTCAGTAGAAATGAGGGGGAACAATTCCTCAGGGATACCCAGCATGGCTGCATGGATATAAAACTCTACATCAGCCCAACCTGAGGCCTCTAGGTCATTACCTAAGAGACAATCTACAGGTAAGCTAGGTGATACTACCACCTGCTTAGGACCAGTAACTCCATCCCAACTAAGCTGAACTATAGCTAAGGGAAGAAACTTAGTGGAGTTATGGACATCAATAATCTTATACTGTTGTCCAATGATGTGTTGTTCAGGAGCCACAAGGTTTTCAGTCACCAAAATGATACTGGCACCTGTGTCCCTGTAGGCCTGGGCCTCAACACCATTTATTGAAACTGTCTGCCTGTACTTATCCATTGTAAGGGGACAAGCAGCCAGTGTGGCAAGGCCAATGCCACTAGGTGTGACAGAAACTGTCTTGGGACTGACTACCCCAGTTTCTATGATGGACCCATAAGTGAACCCAACTACACCCTTAGTTTGACTGTTGCCAGCAGTCCCACCACTATTACCACTACTGCTAGGGGCACTAGAGCTTGATGTATCAGTGGTGGTAGGCTCAGGGGGTTTACCTGGACAGGACTTATCCCCTGGCCTATGGCCTCTGTTTTTACACACAAAGCACTAAGGCTTTTTAATGTGTGCAGGTTGTGAAGAAGAGGAAGAATTTGTTTTATCCCCACCCCCTGAAGAGTGTTTAGGATTTGAAGAAGTGATCTTTGGTTTTACCCTTATCCCCATGCTTATCCTGAGATTTCTCACCATCTTTTTTTATGCCATCCTTGTCACCACCTGAATGAACTTTTCTGTTCACTCTTGTTCTGTCCCATTTGTCTGCCTTCTTTCCCAATTCTTGGGGAGAGGTCAGATATGAGTCCACTAGATATTGGTGTAACAAATCAGACACACAGTTATTTAGAATATGCTCTCTCAGGATTAAGTTATACAGGCTTTCATAGTCAGAAACTTTACTGCCATGTAACCACCCCTCCAAGGCCTTCACTGAATGGTCAACAAAGTCTACCCAGTCTTGTGAGGACTCCTTTTTGGTTTCTCTGAACTTAATCCTGTATTGTTCAGTGGTTAAGCCATAAACATCCAGGAGTACAATCTTTAAAACTGTAAAATTATTGGCATCACTTTCCTTCACAGTAAGTAGCCTATCCCTACCCTTTCCACTGAAAGATAGCCATAGGATAGCAGCCCACTGCCTTTGAGGGACCCCCTGTACAACACAGGCCCTCTCAGGTGCAGCAAACCACTTGTTAATGTTATCCCCCTCCTTGTAAGGGGGAACTATCTTATGCAGATTCCTAGAATCATGCTCTTTAACAGGATTACTATATGTAATACTGCTGTCCCTCCATGGGGTCCTAACCCCAACCTCTGTCTTTCTGTTTCTAAGTCTAAAGGTTCCCTGTCTAGAGCCAGCTGTTGCTGTTTAAGCTTCAGCCAGGACTCTTCCACTCTCAATCTATTGAGCTCCCTTTCTAACATTCTGTCATCAGGGTGGGTGGGTTGGGCATGCTTTGACACAGAAGAATGGTGTGAATGGACAGAGGGAGAATTGTCCCTAACAGTTGGCACTCTAACAACTTGACCTGTAGGAATGATTTCCCTACTGTGATGAGAACTCACCTTAGTACCAGTTATGCTAGGTGGTCTGCTAAGGGGTGTAGGAGGCTGGACTGGCTTGTAGTGAGTACCAAGGGGTACTTGCACCTTGCACCAGGCCCAGTTATCCCTTATTAGTGTATAGGGTGTCTAGCAGCATAGGCTGATAGATAATGGTAGCTTAGCAGAGCAGCTTAGGCTGAACTAGGAGACGAGTGAAGCTCCTACAGTACCACTTAGTGTCATATGCACAATATTATAAGAAAACACAATACACACTTATACTAAAAATAAAGGTACTTTATTTTTATGACAATATGCCAAAGTATCTCAGAGTGTACCCTCAGTGAGAGGATAGGAAATATACACAAGATATATATACACAATACCAATAATATGCAGTATAGTCTTAGAAAACAGTGCAAACAATGTATAGTTACAATAGGATGCAATGGGGACACATAGGGATAGGGGCAACACAAACCATATACTCCAAAAGTGGAATGTGAACCACAAATGGACCCCAAACCTATGTGACCTTGTAGAGGGTCGCTGGGACTATTAGAAAATAGTGAGAGTTAGAAAAATAACCCTCCCCAAGACCCTGAAAATTGAGTGCAAAGTGCACTAAAGTTCCCCTAAGGATAAAGAAGTCGTGTTAGAGGAATAATGCAGTAAAGACACAAACCAACAATGCAACAACGATGGATTTCCAATCTAGGGTACCTGTGGAACAAGGGGACCAAGTCCAAAAGTCACAAGCAAGTCGGAGATGGGCATATGCCCAGGAAATGCCAGCTGTGGATGCAAAGAAGCTTCTACTGGACAGAAGAAGCTGAGGTTTCTGCAGGAACGAAAAGGGCTAGAGAGTTCCCCTTTGGTGGACGGATCCCTCTTGCCGTGTAAAGCCTGAGTGAAATAACGTCCACCTTATTTCACAGCCATTTACCACTGCACTTAAGTAACTTATAAGTCACCTATATGTCTAACCTTTACCTGGTAAAGGTTGGGTGCTAAGTAACTTAGTGTGTGGGCACCCTGGCACTAGCCAAGGTGCTCCGACATTGTTCAGGGCAAATTCCCCGGACTTTGTGAGTGCGGGGACACCATTACACGCGTGCACTATACATATGTCACGACATATGTATAGCGTCACAATGGTAACTCCGAACATGGCCATGTAACATGTCTAGGATCATGGAATTGTCACCCCAATGCCATTGGCATTGGGGAGACAATTCCATGATGCCCCGAGTCTCTAGCTCAGACCTGGGTACTGCCAAACTACCTTTCTCGGGGTTTCACTGCAGCTGCTGTTGCTGCCAACCCCTCAGACAGGTTTCTGCCCTCCTGGGGTCCAGCCAGGCTTGGCCCAGGAAGGCAGAACAAAGGACTTCCTCAGAGAGAGGGTGTTACACCCTCTCCCTTTGGAAAAAGGTGTCAGGGCTGGGGAGTAGCAGCTTCCCCCAGCCTCTGGAAATGCTTTGATGGGCATAAGCCAGTCTGCATCGGTTCAGGGATCCCTAAGACATGCTCTGGCGCGAAACTGGACAAAGGAAAGGGGAGTGACCACTCCCCTGACCTGCACCTCCCCTGGGAGGTGCCCAGAGCTCCTCCAGTGTGCTCCAGACCTCTGCCATCTTGGAAACAGAGGTGCTGCTGGCACACTGGACTGCTCTGAGTGGCCAGTGCCAGCAGGTGACGTCAGAGACTCCTTCTGATAGGCTCCTTCAGGTGTTGCTAGCCTATCCTCTCTCCTAAGTAGCCAAACCCTCTTTTCTGGCTATTTAGGGTCTCTGCTTTGGGGAATTCCTTAGATAACGAATGCAAGAGCTCATCAGAGTTCCTCTGCATCTCTCTCTTCACCTTCTGCCAAGGAATCGACTGCTGACCGCGCTGGAAGCCTGCAAAACTGCAACAAAGTAGCAAAGACGACTACTGTGACCTTGTAACGCTGATCCTGCAGCCTTCTCGACTGTTTTCCTGGTGGTGCATGCTGTGGGGGTAGTCTGCCTCCTCTCTGCACTAGAAGCTCCGAAGAAATCTCCTGTGGGTAGACGGAATGTTCCCCCTGCAACCGCAGGCAGCAAAGAACTGCATCACCGGTCCTCTGGGTCTCCTCTCAGCATGACGAGCGAGATCCCTTGAACTCAGCAACTCTGTCCAAGTGACTCCCACAGTCCAGTGACTCTTCAGTCCAAGTTTGGTGGAGGTAAGTCCTTGCCTCCCCACACCAGACTGCATTGCTGAGAACCGCGTCTTTTGCAGCTACTCCGGCTCCTGTGCACTTTTCCAGGATTTCCTTTGTGCACAGCCAAGCCTGGGTCCCCGGCACTCTAACCTGCAGTTCACGACCTCCTGAGTTGTCCTCCGGCGTCGTGGGACTCTCATTTGTGACTTTGGGTGAGCTCCGGTTCACTCCACTTTGTAGTGCCTGTTCCGGCACTTCTGTGGGTGCTGCTTGCTTCTGAGTGGGCTCTTTGTCTTGCTGGACGCCCCCTCTGTGTCCTCACGCAATTGGCGACATCCTGGTCCCTCCTGGGCCATAGCAGCATCCAAAAACCCTAACCGTGAGCTTTGCAGCTAGCAAGGCTTGTTTGTGGTCTTTCTGCACGGAAACACCTCTGCACGATCCATCCTCCAAAGGGGAAGTTCCTAGCTCTTGTCGTTCTTGCAGAATCCACAGCTTTTACCATCCTGTGGCAGCTTCTTTGCACCCACAGCTGGCATTTCCTGGGCATCTGCCCACTCCCGACTTGATCGTGACTCTTGGACTTGGTCCCCTTGTTCCACAGGTATTCTCGTCAGGAAATCCATCGTTGTTGCATTGCTGGTGTTGGTCTTCCTTGCAGAATTCCCCTATCACTACTTCTGTGCTCTTTGGGGAACTTAGGTGCACTTTGCACCCACTTTTCAGGGTCTTGGGGTGGGCTATTTTTCTAACCCTCACTGTTTCCTTACAGTCCCAGCGACCCTCTACAAGGTCACATAGGTTTGGGGTCCATTCGTGGTTCGCATTCCACTTCTAGAGTATATGGTTTGTGTTGCCCCTATCCCTATGTGCCCCTATTTCATCCTATTGTGACTATACATTGTTTGCACTGTTTTCTATTGCTATTACTGCATATTTTGGTATTGTGTACATATATCTTGTGTATATTTGCTATCCTCATACTGAGGGTACTCACTGAGATACTTTGGCATATTGTCATAAAAATAAAGTACCTTTATTTTTAGTATATCTGTGTATTGTGTTTTCTTATGATACTGTGCAAGTGGCACTAGTGGTACTGTAGGAGCTTCACTAGTCTCCTAGTTCAGCCTAAGCTGCTCTGCTAAGCTACCTTTTCTATCAGCCTAAGCTGCTAGACACCCCTCTACACTAATAAGGGATACCTGGTGCAAGGTGTAAGTACCCCTTGGTACTCACTACAAGCCAGTCCAGCCTCCTACATTGGTTGTGCAGCGGTGGGATAAGTACTTTGCAAATACTTACCACTTTGTCATATTGTACTTTTCATAAGAGAAAAATATACAAAACAAGTTCAGTGGTATGTACACCTAACCAAAAAGTTTTGCTTTTCTTCTCTCACTTCTTTACTAAGTGTTGAAAAGTACCTCTACACTTTCTAAAAAGTTCTTTAAAAAAATTTAAAAGTTTTTTTTCTGTTCTTTAAAAAGTTATAAAAAACATTTTTTTTTCTTTTTCTGTCCCTTCAACACTTTCTAAAAATGTCTGGTACAGGCCAAACTGTTGATCTGTCCAAACTTGCTTATGATCACCTTAGCTGGAAAGGAGCAAGGAGTCTCTGCATTGAAAGAGGTTTATGGGTAGGGAAGAATCCCTCTAGAGAACTGTTGGTTAATATGCTCATTTAACAAGATAAGACCAGAGTTGGCACTTCTGTTGAGAAATTAGCTGATGGTTCCCAATCTGACCCTGGGGCACCCCTAGCAAAGGATTTAGAAGGGAACCTTCCCAACCTGCTGTAGGAAAGTACCATCTTGCCTGGCATGTTACCCCCATTTTTCACTGTATATACGTTGTTTTAGTTGTATGTGTCACTGGGACCCTGCCAGCCAGGGCCCCAGTGCTCATAAGTGTGCCTGAATGTGTTACCTGTGTAGTGACTAACTGTCTCACTGAGGCTCTGCTAATCAGAACCTCAGTGGTTATGCTCTCTCATTTCTTTCAAATTGTCACTAACAGGCTAGTGACCAATTTTACCAATTTACATTGGCTTACTGGAACACCCTTATAATTCCCTAGTATATGGTACTGAGGTACCCAGGGTATTGGGGTTCCATGAGATCCCTATGGGCTGCAGCATTTCTTTTGCCACCCATAGGGAGCTCTGACAATTCTTACACAGGCCTGCCACTGCAGCCTGAGTGAAATAACGTCCACGTTATTTCACAGCCATTTTACACTGCACTTAAGTAAGTTATAAGTCACCTATATGTCTAACCTTTACCTGGTAAAGGTTAGGTAAAAAGTTACTTAGTGTGAGGGCACCCTGGCACTAGCCAAGGTGCCCCCACATTGTTCAAGGCCAATTCCCCGGACTTTGTGAGTGCGGGGACACCATTACATGCGTGCACTACATATAGGTCACTACCTATATGTAGCTTCACAATGGTAACTCCGAATATGGCCATGTAACATGTCTATGATCATGGAATTGCCCCCTCTATGCCATCCTGGCATAGTTGGCACAATCCCATGATCCCAGTGGTCTGTAGCACAGACCCTGGTAGTGCCAAACTGCCCTTCCTGGGGTTTCCCTGCAGCTGCTGCTGCTGCCAACCCCTCAGACAGGCAGCTGCCCTCCTGGGGTCCAGCCAGGCCTGGCCCAGGATGGCAGAACAAAGAACTTCCTCTGAGAGAGGGTGTGACACCCTCTCCCTTTGGAAAATGGTGTGAAGGCAGGGGAGGAGTAGCCTCCCTCAGCCTCTGGAAATGCTTTGTTGGGCACAGATGTGCCCAATTCTGCATAAGCCAGTCTACACCGGTTCAGGGGACCCCTTAGCCCTGCTCTGGCACGAAACTGGACAAAGGAAAGGGGAGTGACCACTCCCCTGACCTGCACCTCCCCTGGGAGGTGTCCAGAGCTCCTCCAGTGTGCTCCAGACCTCTGCCATCTTGGAAACAGAGGTGCTGCTGGCACACTGGACTGCTCTGAGTGGCCAGTGCCACCAGGTGACGTCAGAGACTCCTTCTGATAGGCTCCTTCAGGTGTTAGTAGCCTATCCTCTCTCCTAGGTAGCCAAACCCTCTTTTCTGGCTATTTAGGGTCTCTGTCTCTGGGGAAACTTTAGATAACGAATGCAAGAGCTCATCCGAGTTCCTCTGCATCTCTCTCTTCACCTTCTGCCAAGGAATCGACTGCTGACCGCACTGGAAGCCTGCAAAACTGCAACAAAGTAGCAAAGACGACTACTGCAACTCTGTAACGCCGATCCTGCCGCCTTCTCGACTGTTTTCCTGGTGGTGCATGCTGTGGGGGTAGTCTGCCTCCTCTCTGCACTAGAAGCTCCGAAGAAATCTCCTGTGGGTCGACGGAATTGTCCCCCTGCAACCGCAGGCACCAAAGAACTGCATCCCCGTTATCCTGGGTCTCCTCTCAGCATGACGAGCGAGGTCCCTTGATTCCAGCAACTCTGTCCAAGTGACTCCCACAGTCCAGTGACTCTTCAGTCCAAGTTTGGTGGAGGTAAGTCCTTGCCTCCCCACGCCAGACTGCATTGCTGGGAACCGCGACTTTTGCAGCTACTTCGGCCTCCGTGCACTTCCGGCAGAAATCCTTTGTGCACAGTCCAGCCTGGGTCCACGGCATTCTAACCTGCATTGCACGACCTCCTAAGTTGTTCTCCGGCGACGTGGGACTCCTTTGTGCGACTTCGGGTGAGCACCGTTTCATGCATCCTCGTAGTGCCTGTTTCTGGCACTTTTGCGGGTGCTGCCTGCTGCTGAGAGGGCTTCTTGTCTTGCTTGACGCCCCCTCTGTGCCCTGACGCAATTGGCAACATCCTGGTCCCTCCTGGGCCACAGCAGCATCCAAAAACACTAACCGCACGATTTGCAGCTAGCAAGGCTTGTTGGTGGTCTTTTGGCAAGAAAACAATTCTGCACGACTCTCCACGGCGTGAGGGATCTGTCCTCCAATGGGGAAGTCTCTAGCCCTTGTCGTTCCTGCAGAAACCTAAGCTTCTACTGTCCAGTAGCAGCTTCTTTGCACCCACAGCTGGCATTTCCTGGGCATCTGCCCATCTCCGACTTGCTTGTGACTTTTGGACTTGGTCCCCTTGTTCCACAGGTACCCTCGACTGGAAATCCATCGTTGTTGCATTGCTGGTTTGTGTCTTTCCTGCAGAATTCCCCCTGGAGAGATTTAAGAAAACTCTCAAAGGCATGATTATGGGACTCCCTGTAAAACTCAGCAGGAGATGGGATATCCTTTTACCATGCCTCATTTTTGCCTACAGGGAGGTACCCCAGAAAGGAGTGGGCTTCACCCCTTTGAACTCCTCTTTGGACACCCTGTTAGGGGTCCACTAACACCTGTCAAAGAGGGTTGGGAACAACCTTTAAAAGCTCCAAAGCAAGATATTGTGGATTATGTGCTTGGCCTCAGATCAAGGATGGCTGAGTATATGAAAAAGGCCAGTAAAAACCTTCAGGCCAGCCAAGAGCTCCAAAAGCAATGGCATGACCAGAAGGCTGTTTTGGTTAGGTACAAACCAGGGCAGAAAGTGTGGGTCTTGGAGCCTGTGGCCCCAAGAGCACTCCAAGATAAATGGAGTGGACCCCACACAATTGTTGAAAAAAAGGGTGAAGTCACCTACTTAGTTGACTTAGGCACTGCCAGGAGTCCCCTTAGGGTGCTTCTTGTCAACCGCCTGAAACCCTACTATGACAGGGCTGATCTCACCCTGATCATGGCAACTGATGAGGGACAGGAAGAAGACAGTGATCCTCTACCTGATCTCTTCTCTTCCACAGAACAAGATGCTCTAGTGGAAGGTGTAGTTTTGGCTGATTGTCTTACTGCTGAGCAGAAAGACCATTGCATAAATCTCCTGGGTCAGTTTTCTGAACTCTTCTCTACTGTGCCAGGTACCACTTCTTGGTGTGAGCACACTATAGATACTGGAGACAGCTTGCCTGTCAAAAGTAAGATCTATAGGCAGCCTGACCATGTCAGGGACTGCATAAAGCAAGAGGTGCAGAAAATGTTAGAACTGGGAGTGGTTGAGCACTCTGAAAGTCCATGGGCTTCTCCTGTGGTAGTTGTACCAAAACCTCATTCCAAAGATGGAAAGAAGGAAATGCGGTTTTGTGTTGACTACAGAGGTCTCAACCAGGTAACCAAAACTGATGCTCACCCTATACCCAGGGCAGATGAGCTCATAGATACACTGGCATCTGCCAAGTATCTAAGCACTTTTGATTTGACTGCAGGGTATTGGCAGATCAAATTATCAGAAGATGCTAAACCTAAAACTGCATTTTGCATTTTGCTGCATTGGAGGCCATTACCAATTCACAGTAATGCCTTTTGAATTGAAAAATGCACCTGACACTTTTCAGAGGTTGGTGAACACAGTCCTGCAAGGGCTGGAAGCTTTTAGTGCAGAATATCTGGACGATATAGCTGTCTTTAGCTCCAGTTGGGATGATCACCTGGTCCACCTATGGAAAGTTTTAGAGGCCCTGCAAAAGGCAGGCCTCACTATCAAGGCTTCAAAGTGCCAGATAGGGCAGGGGAAGGTGGCTTATCTGGGACACCTTGTTGGTGGGCAACAGATTGCACCACTTCAGGGGAAAATCCAAACTATTATAGATTGGCTTCCCCCTACTACTCAGACTCAAGTGAGAGCCTTCCTAGGCCTCACTGGGTATTACAGGAGGTTCATTAAGAACTATGGCTCCATTGCAGCCCCTCTTAATGACCTCACATCCAAGAAAATGCCTAAAAAGGTATTATGGACAGCAAACTGTCAGAAAGCTTTTGAGGAGCTGAAGCAGGCCAAGTGCTCTGCACCTGTCCTGAAAAGCCCTTGTTACTCTAAAGAATTCTATGTCCAAACTGATGCATCTGAATTAGGAGTAGGGGCAGTCCTATCACAACTTAATTCTGAGGGCCAGGATCAACCTGTTGCTTTTATTAGTAGGAGGTTGACCCCTAGAGAAAAGCGTTGGTCTGCCATAGAGAGGGAGGCCTTTGCTGTGGTCTGGGCTCTGAAGAAGTTGAGGCCATACCTGTTTGGCACTCACTTCATTGTTCAGACAGACCACAAACCTCTACTTTGGCTAAAACAAATGAAAGGTGAAAATCCTAAATTATTGAGGTGGTCCACATCCCTACAGGGAATGGACTATACAGTGGAACATAGACCTGGGAGTAGCCACTCCAATGCAGATGGACTCTTCAGATATTTCCACTTAGACATTGAAGACTCATCAGGTCATGGCTAGTCTTTTTGTCCTTCGTTTGGGGGGGGGGGTTGTGTAGGAAAGTACCATCTTGCCTGGCATGTTACCCCCATTTTTCACTGTATATATGTTGTTTTAGTTGTATGTGTCACTGGGACCCTACCAGCCAGGGCCCCAGTGTTCATAAGTGTGTCTGAATGTGTTACCTGTGTAGTGACTAACTGTCTCACTGAGGCTCTGCTAATCAGAACCTCAGTGGTTATGCTGTCTCATTTCTTTCAAATTGTCACTAACAGGCTAGTGACCAATGTTACCAATTTACATTGGCTTACTGGAACACCCTTGTAATTCCCTGGTCTATGGTACTGAGGTACCCAGGGTATTGGGGTTCCATGAGATCCCTATGGGCTGCAGCATTTCTTTTGCCACCCATAGGGAGCTCTGACAATTCTTACACAGGCCTGCCACTGCAGCCTGAGTGAAATAACGTCCACGTTATTTCACAGTCATTTTACACTGCACTTAAGTAACTTATAAGTCACCTATATGTCTAACCTTTACCTGGTAAAGGTTAGGTGCAAAGTTACTTAGTGTGAGGGCACCCTGGCACTAGCCAAGGTGCCCCCACATTGTTCAGGGCCAATTCCCCGGACTTTGTGAGTGCGGGGACACCATTACACGCGTGCACTACATATAGGTCACTACCTATATGTAGCTTCACAATGGTAACTCCGAATATGGCCATGTAACATGTCTATGATCATGGAATTGCCCCCTCTATGCCATCCTGGCATAGTTGGCACAATCCCATGATCCCAGTGGTCTGTAGCACAGACCCTGGTACTGCCAAACTGCCTTTCCTGGGGTTTCACTGCAGCTGCTGCTGCTGCCAACCCCTCAGACAGGCTTCTGCCCTCCTGGGGTCCAGCCAGGCCTGGCCCAGGATGGCAGAACAAAGGACTTCCTCTGAGAGAGGGTGTTACACCCTCTCCCTTTGGAAAATGGTGTGAAGGTAGGGGAGGAGTAGCCTCCCCCAGCCTCTGGAAATGCTTTCATGGGCACACATGGTGCCCATTTCTGCATAAGCCAGTCTACACCGGTTCAGGGACCCCTTAGCCCTGCTCTGGCGCGAAACTGGACAAAGGAAAGGGGAGTGACCACTCCCCTGACCTGCACCTCCCCTGGGAGGTGTCCAGAGCTCCTCCAGTGTGCTCCAGACCTCTGCCATCTTGGAAACAGAGGTGCTGCTGGCACACTGGACTGCTCTGAGTGGCCAGTGCCACCAGATGACGTCAGAGACTCCTTCTGATAGGCTCCTTCAGGTGTTGCTAGCCTATCCTCTCTCCTAGGTAGCCAAACCCTCTTTTCTGGCTATTTAGGGTCTCTCTCTCTGGGGATTCCTTAGATAACGAATGCAAGAGCTCATCCGAGTTCCTCTGCATCTCTCTCTTCACCTTCTGCCAAGGAATCGACTGCTGACCGCACTGGAAGCCTGCAAAACTGCAACAAAGTAGCAAAGACGACTACTGCAACTCTGTAACGCTGATCCTGCTGCCTTCTCAACTGTTTTCCTGGTGGTGCATGCTGTGGGGGGTCTGCCTCCTCTCTGCACTAGAAGCTCCGAAGAAATCTCCCGTGGGTCGACGGAATCGTCCCCCTGCAACCGCAGGCACCAAAGAACTGCATCACCGGTACACTGGGTCTCCTCTCAGCATGACGAGCTAGGTCCCTTGAATCCAGCAACCCTGTCCAAGTGACTCCCACAGTCCACGAGAACCGCGACTTTTGCACCTACTCCGGCCTCCGTGCACTTCCGGCGGAAATCCTTTGTGCACAGTCCAGCCTGGGTCCACAGCACTCTAACCTGCATTGCACGACCTCCTAAGTTGTTCTCCGGCGACGTGGGACTCCTTTGTGCGACTTCGGGTGAGCACCGTTTCACACAATGTATAGTTACAATAGGATGCAATGGGGACACATAGGGATAGGGGCAACACAAACCATATACTCCAAAAGTGGAATGCGAACCAAGAATGGACCCCAAACCAATGTGACCTTGTAGAGGGTCGCTGGGACTATTAGAAATTAGTGAGGGTTAGAAAAATAGCCCACCCCAAGACCCTGAAAAGTGAGTGCAAAGTGCACTAAAGTTCCCCCAAGGACAAAGAAGTCGTGATAGAGGAATACTGCAGGAAAGACACAAACCAGCAATGCAACAACAATGGATTTCCAGTCGAGGATACCTGTGGAACAAGGGGACCAAGTCCAAAAGTCACAAGCAAGTCGGAGATGGGCAGATGCCCAGGAAATGCCAGATGTGGGTGCAAAGAAGCTTCTACTGGACAGAAGAAGCTAAGGTTTCTGCGGGAACAACAAGGGCTAGAGACTTCCCCTTTGGAGGACGGATCCCTCACGCCGTGGAGAGTCGTGCAGAAGTGTTTTCCCGCCAAAAGAACGCCAACAAGCCTTGCTAGCTGCAAATCGTGCGGTTAGCGTTTTTGGGTGCTGCTGTGGCCCAGGAAGGACCAGGATGTCGCAAATTGCGCCAGGAGGTAGTAGAGGGTACGTCGAGCAAGACAAGGAGCCCTCTCAGCAGCAGGTAGCACCCGGAGAAGTGCCAAAAACAGGCACTACGAGGATGCGTGAAACGGTGCTCACCCGAAGTTACACAAAGGAGTCCCACGTCGCCGGAGACCAACTTAGAAAGTCGTGCAATGCAGGTTAGAGTGCCGGGGACCCAGGCTTGGCTGTACACAAAGGATTTCCGCCGGAAGTGCACAGGGGCCGGAGTAGCTGCAAAAGTCGCGGTTCCCAGCAATGCAGTTTGGCGTGGGGAGGCAAGGATTTACCTCCACCAAACTTGGACTGAAGAGTCACTGGACTGTGGGGGTCACTTGGACACAGTTGCTGGATTCGAGGGACCTTGCTCGTCGTGCTGAGAGGAGACCCAAGGGACCGGTAATGCAGCTTTTTGGTGCCTGCGGTTGCAGGGGGAAGATTCCGTCGACCCACGGAAGATTTCTTCGGAGCTTCTAGTGCAGAGAGGAGGCAGACTACCCCCACAGCATGCACCACCAGGAATACAGTCGAGAAGGCGGCAAGATCAGCGTTACAGAGTTGCAGTAGTCGTCTTAGCTACTATGTTGCAGTTTTGCAGGCTTCCAGCGCGGTCAGCAGTCGATTCCTTGGCAGAAGGTGAAGAGAGAGATGCAGAGGAACTCGGATGAGCTCTTGCATTCGTTATCTAAAGTTTCCCCAGAGACAGAGACCCTAAATAGCCAGAAAAGAGGGTTTGGCTACCTAGGAGAGAGGATAGGCTAGCAACACCTGAAGGAGCCTATCAGAAGGAGTCTCTGACGTCACCTGGTGGCACTGGCCACTCAGAGCAGTCCAGTGTGCCAGCAGCACCTCTGTTTCCAAGATGGCAGAGGTCTGGAGCACACTGGAGGAGCTCTGGACACCTCCCAGGGGAGGTGCAGGTCAGGGGAGTGGTCACTCCCCTTTCCTTTGTCCAGTTTAGCGCCAGAGTAGGGCTAAGGGGTCCCCTGAACCGGTGTAGACTGGCTTATGCAGAATTAGGCACATCTGTTCCCAAGAAAGCATTTCCAGAGGCTGGGGGAGGTTACTCCTCCCCTGCCTTCACACCATTTTCCAAAGGGAGAGGGTGTAACACCCTCTCTCAGAGGAAGTCCTTTGTTCTGCCATCCTGGACCAGGCCTGGTTGGACCCCAGGAGGGCAGAAGCCTGTCTGAGGGGTTGGCAGCAGCAGCAGCTGCAGTGAAACCCCAGGAAGGGCAGTTTGGCAGTACCAGGGTCTGTGCTACAGACCACTGGGATCATGGGATTGTGCCAACTATGCCAGGATGGCATAGAGGGGGCAATTCCATGATCATAGACATGTTACATGGCCATATTCGGAGTTACCATTGTGAAGCTACATATAGGTAGTGACCTATATGTAGTGCATGCGTGTAATGGTGTCCCCGCAATCACAAAGTCCGGGGAATTGGCCCTGAACAATGTGGGGGCACCTTGGCTAGTGCCAGGGTGCCCTCACACTAAGTAACTTTGCACCTAACCTTTACTAGGTAAAGGTTAGACATATAGGTGACTTATAAGTTACTTAAGTGCAGTGTAAAATGACTGTGAAATAACGTGGACGTTATTTCACTCAGGCTGCAGTGGCAGGCCTGTGTAAGAATTGTCAGAGTTCCCTATGGGTGGCAAAAGAAATGCTGCAGCCCATAGAGATCTCCTGGAACCCCAATACCCTGGGTACTTCAGTACCATATACTAGGGAATTATAAGGGTGTTCCAGTAAGCCAATGTAAATTGGTAAAATTGGTCACTAGCCTGTTAGTGACAATTTGGAAAGAAATGAGAGAGCATAACCACTGAGGTTCTGGTTAGCAGAGCCTCAGTGAGACAGTTAGTCACTACACAGGTAACACATTCAGGCACACATATGAGCACTGGGGCCCTGGATGCCAGGGTCCCAGTGACACATACAACTAAAACAACATATATACAGTGAAAAATGGGGGTAACATGCCAGGCAAGATGGTACTTTCCTACACAACCCCCCCCAAACGAAGGACAATAAGACTAGCCATGACCTGATGAGTCTTCATTGTCTAAGTGGAAATATCTGGAGAGTCCATCTGCATTGGAGTGGCTACTCCCAGGTCTATGTTCCACTGTATAGTCCATTCCCTGTAGGGATATGGACCACCTCAACAATTTAGGATTTTCACCTTTCATTTGTTTTAGCCAAAGTAGAGGTTTGTGGTCTGTTTGAACAATGAAGTGTAGGAGGCTGGACTGGCTTGTAGTGAGTACCAAGGGGTACTTGCACCTTGCACCAGGCCCAGTTATCCCTTATTAGTGTATAGGGTGTCTAGCAGCTTAGGCAGATAGATAATGGTAGCTTAGCAGAGCAGCTTAGGCTGAACTAGGAGACGTGTGAAGCTACTACAGTACCACTAGTGTCACTTGCACAATATCCTAAGAAAACACAATACACAGATATACTAAAAATAAAGGTACTTTATTTTTATGACAATATGCCAAAGTATCTCAGTGAGTACCCTCAGTATGAGGATAGCAATTATACACAAGTTATATGTACACAATACCAAAAATATGCAGTATAGTCTTAGAAAACAGTGCAAACAATGTATAGTTACAATAGGATGCAATGGGGACACATAGGGATAGGGGCAACACAAACCATATACTCCAAAAGTGGAATGTGAACCACGAATGGACCCCAAACCTATGTGACCTTGTAGAGGGTCGCTGGGACTATTAGAAAATAGTGAGAGTTAGAAAATTAGCCCTCCCCAAGACCCTAAAAAGTGAGTGCAAAGTGCACTGAAGTTCCCCAAAAGACAAAGAGTTGTGATAGAGGAATAATGCAGGAAAGACACCAACCAACAATGCAACAACTGAGGATTTCCAATCTAGGGTACCTGTGGAACAAGGGGACCAAGTCCAAAAGTCACAAGCAAGTCGGAGATGGGCAGATGCCCAGGAAATGCCAGCTGCGGGTGCAAAGAAGCTTCTACTGGACAGAAGAAGCTGCGGTTTCTGCAAGAACGAAAAGAACTAGAGACTTCCCCTTTGGTGGACGAATCCCGCTCGTCGTGGAGAGTCGTGCAGAAGTGTTTTCTCGCCGAAAGAATGCCAACAAGCTTTGCTAGCTGCAAATCGTGCGGTTAGCCTTTTCGGACGCTGCTGAGGCCCAGGAAGGACCAGGAGGTAGCAAATTGGACCAGGAGAGAGAAGGGATGTCGAGCAAGACAAGAAGCCCTCTCTGAAGCAGGTAGCACCCGGAGAAGTGCCAGAAACAGGCACTACGAGGATGCGTGAAACAGTGCTCGCCGAAGTTGCACAAAGGAGTCCCCCGTCGCCGGAGACCAACTTAGAAAGTCGTGCAATGCAGGTTAGAGTACCGTGGACCCAGGCTTGGCTGTGCACAAAGGATTTCCGCCGGAACTGCACAGGGGCCGGAGTAGCTGCAAAAGTTGCGGTTCCCTGCAATGCAGTCTAGCGAGGTGAGGCAAGGACTTACCTCCACCAAACTTGGACTGAAGAGTCACTGGACTGTGGGGGTCACTTGGACAGAGTTGCTGGATTCGAGGGACCTTGCTCGTCGTGCTGAGAGGAGACCCAAGGGACCGGTAATGCAGCTTTTTGGTGCCTGCGGTTGCAGGGGGAAGATTCCGTCGACCCACAGGAGATTTCTTCGGAGCTTCTGGTGCAGAGAGGAGGCAGACTACCCCCACAGCATGCACAAGCAGGAAAACAGTCGAGAAGGCGGCAGGATCAGCGTTACAGAGTTGCAGTGGTCGTCTTTGCTACTATGTTGCAGTTTTGCAGGCTTCCAGCGCGGTCAGCAGTCGATTCCTTGGCAGAAGGTGAAGAGAGAGATGCAGAGGAACTCTGATGAGCTCTTGCATTCGTTATCTAAAGTTTCCCCAGAGACAGAGACCCTAAATAGCCAGAAAAGAGGGTTTGGCTACCTAGGAGAGAGGATAGGCTACTAACACCTGAAGGAGCCTATCAGAAAGAGTCTCTGACGTCACCTGGTGGCACTGGCCACTCAGAGCAGTCCAGTATGCTGGCAGCACCTCTGTTTCCAAGATGGCAGAGGTCTGGAGCACACTGGAGGAGCTCTGGACACCTCCAAGGGGAGGTGCAGGTCAGGGGAGTGGTCACTCCCCTTTCCTTTGTCCAGTTTCCCGCCAGAGCAGGGGCTAAGGGGTCCCTGAACCGGTGTAGACTGGCTTATGCAGAATTGGGCACATCTGTGCCCAAGAAAGGATTTCCAGAGGCTGGGGGAGGCTACTCCTCCCCTGCCTTCACACCATTTTCCAAAGGGAGAGGGTGTAACACCCTCTCTCAGAGGAAGTCCTTTGTTCTGCCATCCTGGGACAAGCCTGGCTTGACCCCAGGGGGGCAGAAACCTGTCTGAGGGGTTGGCAGCAGCAGCAGCTGCAGTGAAACCCCAGGAAAGGCAGTTTGGCAGTACCAGGGTCTGTGCTACAGACCACTGGGATCATCGAATTGTGCCAACAATGCCAGGATGGCATAGAGGGGGCAATTCCATGATCTTAGACATGTTACATGGCCATATTCGGAGTTACCATTGTGAAGCTACATATAGGTAGTGACCTATATGTAGTGCACGCGTGTAATGGTGTCCCCGCACTCACAAAGTTCAGGGAATTGGCTCTGAACAATGTGGGGGCACCTTGGCTAGTGCCAGGGTGCCCTCATACTAAGTAACTTTGCACCTAACCTTTACCAGGTAAAGGTTAGACATATAGGTGACTTATAAGTTACTTAAGTGCAGTGGTAAATGGCTGTGAAATAACGTGGACGTTATTTCACTCAGGCTGCAGTGGCAGGCCTGTGTAAGAATTGTCAGAGCTCCCTATGGGTGGCAAAAGAAATGCAGCAGCCCATAGGGATCTCCTGGAACCCCAATACCCTGGGTACCTCAGTACCATATACTAGGGAATTATAAGGGTGTTCCAGTAAGCCAATGTAAATTGGTAAAATTGGTCACAAGCCTGTTAGTGACAATTTGAAAGAAATGAGAGAGCATAACCACTGAGATTCTGCTTAGCAGAGCCTCAGTGAGACAGTTAGGCACCACACAGGGAACACATACATATAGGCCACAAACTTATGAGCACTGGGGTCCTGATTAGCAGGGTCCCAGTGACACATAACAAACATACTGAAAACATAGGGTTTTCACTATGAGCACTGGGCCCTGGCTAGCAGGATCCCAGTGAGACAGTGAAAACACCCTGACATACACTCACAAACAGGCCAAAAGTGGGGGTAACAAGGCTAGAAAGAGGCTACTTTCTCACATGAAGTGAGTGCCAAACAGGTATGGCCTCAACTTCTTCAGAGCCCAGACCACAGCAAAGGCCTCCCTCTCTATGGCAGACCAACGCTTTTCTCTAGGGGTCAACCTCCTACTAATAAAAGCAACAGGTTGATCCTGGCCCTCAGAATTAAGTTGTGATAGGACTGCCCCTACTCCTAATTCAGATGCATCAGTTTGGACATAGAATATTTTAGAGTAACAAGGGCTTTTCAGGACAGGTGGAGAGCACATGGCCTGCTTCAGCTCCTCAAAAGCTTTCTGACAGTTTGCTGTCCATAATACCTTTTTAGGCATTTTCTTGGATGTGAGGTCATTAAGAGGGGCTGCAATGGAGCCATAGTTCTTAATGAACCTCCTGTAATACCCAATGAGGCCTAGGAAGGCTCTCACCTGAGTCTGAGTGGTAGGGGGAACCCAATCAATAATTGTTTGGATTTTCCCCTGAAGTGGTGCAATCTGTTCCCCACCAACAAGGTGTCCCAGATAAACCACCTTACCCTGCCCTATCTGGCACTTTGAAGCCTTGATAGTGATGCCTGCCTTTTGCAGGGCCTCTAAAACTTTCCATAGGTGGACCAGGTGATCATCCCAGCTGGAGCTAAAGACAGCTATATCGTCCAAATATGCTGCACTGAAAGCTTCCAGCCCTTGCAGGACTGTGTTCACCAACCTCTGAAAAGTGGCAGGTGCATTTTTCAATCCAAAAGGCATTACAGTGAACTGGTAATGTCCTCCAATGGTTGAAAATGCAGTTTTAGGTTTAGCATCTTCTGATAATTTGATCTGCCAATACCCTGCAGTCAAATCAAAAGTGCTTAGATACTTGGCAGATGCCAGTGTATCTATGAGCTCATCTGCCCTGGGTATAGGGTGAGCATCAGTTTTGGTTACTGGGTGGAGAACTCTGTAGTCTACACAAAACCGCATTTCCTTCTTTCCATCTTTGGAAAGGGGTTTTGGTACAAGTACCACAGGAGAAGCCCATGGACTTTCAGAATGCTCAACCACTCCCAGTTCTAACATTTTCTGCACCTCTTGCTTTATGCAGTCCCTGACATGGTCAGGCTGCCTATAGATCTTACTTTTGACAGGTAAACTGTCTCCAGTATCTATAGTGTGCTCACACCAAGAAGTGGTACCTGGCACAGTAGAGAAGAGCTCAGAAAACTGACCCAGGAGATTTATGCAATGGTCTTTCTGCTCAGCAGTATGACAATCAGCCAAAACTACACCTTCCACAAGAGCATCTTGTTCTGTGGAAGAGAAGAGATCAGGTAGAGGATCACTGTCTTCTTCCTGTCCCTCATCAGTTGCCATGAGCAGGGTGAGATCAGCCCTGTCATAGTAGGGTTTCAGGTGGTTGACATGGAGCACCCTAATGGGACTCCTGGCAGTGCCTACGTCAACTAAGTAGGTGACTTCACCCTTTTTTTCAACAATTGTGTGGGGTCCACTCCATTTATCTTGGAGTGCTCTTGGGGCCACAGGCTCCAAGACCCACACTTTCTGCCCTGGTTTGTACTGAACCAAAACAGCCTTCTGATCATGCCATTGCTTCTGGAGCTCTTGGCTGGCCTGAAGGTTTTTACTGGCCTTTTTCATATACTCAGCCATCCTTGATCTGAGGCAAAGTACATAATCCACAATATCTAGTTTTGGAGCTTTTAAAGGTTGTTCCCAACCCTCCTTGACAAGTGTTAGTGGACCCCTAACAGGGTGTCCAAAGAGGAGTTCATAGGGGCTGAAGCCCACTCCTTTCTGGGGTACCTTCCTGTAGGCAAAAAGGAGGCATGGTAAAAGGATATCCCATCTCCTGCAGAGTTTTTCAGGGAGACCCATAATCATGCCTTTGAGAGTTTTCTTAAATCTCTCCAGGGGGAATTCTGCAGGAAAGACACAAACCAGCAATGCAACAACGATGGATTTCCAGTCGAGGGTACCTGTGGAACAAGGGGACCAAGTCCAAAAGTCACAAGCAAGTCGGAGATGGGCAGATGCCCAGGAAATGCCAGCTGTGGGTGCAAAGAAGCTGCTACTGGACAGTAGAAGCTTAGGTTTCTGCAGGAACGACAAGGGCTAGAGACTTCCCCATTGGAGGACAGATCCCTCACGCCGTGGAGAGTCGTGCAGAAGTGTTTTCTTGCCAAAAGACCACCAACAAGCCTTGCTAGCTGCAAATCGTGCGGTTAGTGTTTTTGAATGCTGCTGTGGCCCAGGAGGGACCAGGATGTTGCCAATTGCCTTTGAGAGTTTTGTTAAATCTCTCCACCAGTCCATTTGTTTGTGGATGATAGGGTGTAGTGAACTTGTAAGTCACACCACACTTCTTCCACATTGCCTTTAAGTATGCAGACATGAAATTGCTTCCCCTGTCTGATACTATTTACTTTGGGAAGCCCACCCTAGAAAATATTCCCAGGAGGGCTTTTGCCACTGCAGGTGCTGTAGTGGTCCTTAAAGGAATAGCTTCAGGATATCTTGTGGCATGGTCCACTACCACCAAGATAAACCTATTGCCTGAAGCAGTAGGAGGGTCAAGGGGGCCAACTATGTCAACCCCTACCCTTTCAAAGGGAACCCTGTAGGAAAGTACCATCTTGCCTGGCATGTTACCCCCATTTTTCACTGTATATATGTTGTTTTAGTTGTATGTGTCACTGGGACCCTGGTAACCCAGGGCCCCAGTGCTCATAAGTGTGCCTGAATGTGTTACCTGTGTAGTGACTAACTGTCTCACTGAGGCTCTGCTAATCAGAACCTCAGTGGTTATGCTCTCTCATTTCTTTCCAAATTGTCACTAACAGGCTATTGACCATTTTTACCAATTTACATTGGCTTACTGGAACACCCTTATAATTCCCTAGTATATGGTACTGAGGTACCCAGGGTATTGGGGTTCCAGGAGATCCCTATGGGCTGCAGCATTTCTTTTGCCACTCATAGGGAGCTCTGACAATTCTTACACAGGCCTGCCACTGCAGCCTGAGTGAAATAACGTCCACGTTATTTCACAGCCATTTTACACTGCACTTAAGTAACTTATAAGTCACCTATATGTCTAACCTTTACCTGGTAAAGGTTAGGTGCAAAGTTACTTAGTGTGAGGGCACCCTGGCACTAGCCAAGGTGCCCCCACATTGTTCAGGGCCAATTTCCCTGACTTTGTGAGTGCGGGGACACCATTACACGCGTGCACTACATATAGGTCACTGCCTATATGTAGCTTCACAATGGTAACTCCGAATATGGCCATGTAACATGTCTATGATCATGGAATTGCCCCCTCTATGCCATCCTGGCATAGTTGGCACAATCCCATGATCCCAGTGGTCTGTAGCACAGACCCTGGTACTGCCAAACTGCCCTTCCTGGGGTTTCACTGCAGCTGCTGCTGCTGCTGCCAACCCCTCAGACAGGCATCTGCCCTCCTGGGGTCCAGCCAGGCCTGGCCCAGAACAAAGAACTTCCTCTGAGAGAGGGTGTGACACCCTCTCCCTTTGGAAAATGGTGTGAAGGCAGGGGAGGAGTAGCCTCCCCCAGCCTCTGGAAATGCTTTCTTGGGCACAGATGTGCCCAATTCTGCATAAGCCAGTCTACACCGGTTCAGGGGACCCCTTAGCCCTGCTCTGGCGCGAAACTGGACAAAGGAAAGGGGAGTGACCACTCCCCTGACCTGCACCTCCCCTGGGAGGGGTCCAGAGCTCCTCCAGTGTGCTCCAGACCTCTGCCATCTTGGAAACAGAGGTGCTGCTGGCACACTGGACTGCTCTGAGTGGCCAGTGCCACCAGGTGACGTCAGAGACTCCTCCTGATAGGCTCCTTCAGGTGTTGCTAGCCTATCCTCTCTCCTAGGTAGCCAAACCCTCTTTTCTGGCTATTTAGGGTCTCTGTCTCTGGGGAAACTTTAGATAACGAATGCAAGAGCTCATCCGAGTTCCTCTGCATCTCTCTCTTCACCTTCTGCCAAGGAATCGACTGCTGACCGCGCTGGAAGCCTGCAAAACTGCAACATAGTAGCAAAGACGACTACTGCAACTCTGTAACGCTGATCCTGCCGCCTTCTCGACTGTTTTCCTGGTGGTGCATGCTGTGGGGGTAGTCTGCCTCCTCTCTGCACTAGAAGCTCAGAAGAAATCTCCCGTGGGTCGACGGAATCTTCCCTCTGCAACCGCAGGCACCAAAAAGCTGCATTACCCGTCCCTTGGGTCTCCTCTCAGCATGACGAGCGAGGTCCCTCGAATCCAGCAACTGTGTCCAGGTGACCCCCACAGTCCAGTGACTCTTCAGTCCAAGTTTGGTGGAGGTAAGTCCTTGCCTCCCCACGCCAGACTGTATTGCTGGGAACCGTGACTTTTGCAGCTACTCCGGCCCCTGTGCACTTCCGGCAGAAATCCTTTGTGTACAGCCAAGCCTGGGTCCCCGGCACTCTAACCTGCATTGCACAACTTTCTAAGTTGGTCTCCGGCGACGTGGGACTCCTTTGTGTAACTTCGGGTGAGCACCGTTTCACGCATCCTCGTAGTGCCTGTTTCTGGCACTTCTCTGGGTGCCACCTGCTAGTGATAGGGCTCCTTGTCTTGCTCGACGTCCCCTCTACCTCCTGGTCCAATTTGCGACCTCCTGGTCCCTCCTGGGCCACAGCAGCATCCAAAAACACTAACCGCACGATTTGCAGCTAGCAAGGCTTGTTGGCGTTCTTTCGGCGGGAAAACACATCTGCACAACTCTCCACGGCAAGAGGGATCCGTCCACCAAAGGGGAAGTCTCTAGCCCTTTTCGTTCCTGCAGAAACCTCAGCTTCTTCTGTCCAGTAGAAGCTTCTTTGCATCCACAGCTGGCATTTCCTGGGCATATGCCCATCTCCGACTTGCTTGTGACTTTTGGACTTGGTCCCCTTGTTCCACAGGTACCCTAGATTCGAAATCCACCGTTGATGCATGGTTGGTTTGTGTCTTTCCTGCATTATTCCTCTATCACGACTTCTTTGTCTTTGGGGGAACTTTAGTGCACTTTGCACTCACTTTTCAGGGTCTTGGGGAGGGCTAATTTTCTAACTCTCACTATTTTCTAATAGTCCCAGCGACCCTCTACAAGGTCACATAGGTTTGGGGTCCATTCGTGGTTCGCATTCCACTTTTGGAGTATATGGTTTGTGTTGCCAGTATCCCTATGTGTCCCCATTGCATCCTATTGTAACTATACATTGTTTGCACTGTTTTCTAAGACTATACTGCATATTTTTGCTATTGTGTATATATATCTTGTGTATATTTCCTATCCTCTCACTGAGGGTACACTCTAAGATACTGTGGCATATTGTCATAAAAATAAAGTACCTTTATTTTTAGTATAACTGTGTATTGTGTTTTCTTATGATATTGTGCATATGACACTAAGTGGTACTGTAGGAGCTTCACTCGTCTCCTAGTTCAGCCTAAGCTGCTCTGCTAAGCTACCATTATCTATCAGCCTAAGCTGCTAGACACCCTATACACTAATAAGGGATAACTGGGCCTGGTGCAAGGTGCAAGTACCCCTTGGTACTCACTACAAGCCAGTCCAGCCTCCTACATTGGTTGTGCAGTGGTGGGATAAGTGCTTTGAGACTACTTACCACTCTTGTCATTGTACTTTTCATAAGAGAAAAATATACAAAACAAGTTCAGTGTATATACACATAGCCAAAAAGTTTTGCATTTCCTCTTTTCACTCTTTTCTAAGTGCTGAAAAGTACTTCTAAACCTTCTAAAAAGTTCTAAAAAGTTTTAAAAGTTTTTTCTCTGTCTTTCTAAAAAGCTCTGTCAAACTTTTTCTCTTTTTCTATCACTTTAACTCTCTCTAAAAATGTCTGGCACAGGCCAAAATGTTGATCTGTCCAAACTTGCATATGATCACCTTAGCTGGAAAGGAGCAAGGAGTCTCTGCATAGGGAGAGGTTTGAGTGTAGGGAAGAATCCTTCCTTGGAACTGTTACTTAACATGCTTAGAGAACAAGATAAGGCTAAAAGTGCCCCATCTGTTGAAAAAGTAGCTAATCGTTCTCAATCTGATCCAGGGACTCCCCCAGGTAAAGGTTCAGGAAAGAAACTTCTTAGCCTTCCCATTACAAGACAGTCTAGCATAGTTGGTAATGATGAAGAGCCACACCATACAAATAGTGTTGTCTCACATCATAGCAAAAGCATTTATTCACACCACAGTGGTACTGATGTTTCTGTTAGCCAAGCTGTTAGGGTGCCCTCTGTAAGGGACAGGTCTCCTTCTGTTCATTCCCATCATACCTCTGTATCTGTGAGAAAGTAGCCTCTTTCTAGCCTTGTTACCCCCACTTTTGGCCTGTTTGTGAGTGTATGTCAGGGTGTATGTCACTGTTTTCACTGTCTCACTGGGATCCCGATAGCCAGGCCCCAGTGCTCATAGTGAAAACACTATGTTTCAGTATGGTTGTTATGTGTCACTGGGATCCTGCTGGTCAGGACCCCAGTGCTCATAGGTTTGTGGCCTATATGTATGTGTCACTGGGACCCTGTCACACAGGGCCCCAGTGTTCATAGGTGTGCATGTATATGTTCCCTGTGTGGTGCGTAACTGTCTCACTGAGGCTCTGCTAACCAGAACCTCAGTGGTTATGCTCTCTCATTACTTCCAAATTGTCACTAACAGGCTAGTGACCATTTTTACCAATTTACATTGGCTTACTGGAACACCCTTATAATTCCCTAGTATATGGTACTGAGGTACCCAGGGTATTGGGGTTCCAGGAGATCCCTATGGGCTGCAGCATTTCTTTTGCCACCCATAGGGAGCTCTGACAATTCTTACACAGGCCTGCCACTGCAGCCTGAGTGGAATAACGTCCACGTTATTTCACAGCCATTTTACACTGCACTTAAGTAACTTATAAGTCACCTATATGTCTAACCTTTACCTGGTAAAGGTTAGGTGCAAAGTTACTTAGAGTGAGGGCACCCTGGCACTAGCCAAGGTGCCCCCACATTGTTCAGAGCCAATTCACTGAACTTTGTGAGTGCGGGGACACCATTACACGCGTGCACTACATATAGGTCACTACCTATATGTAGCTTCACCATGGTAACTCCGAATATGGCCATGTAACATGTCTATGATCATGGAATTGCCCCCTCTATGCCATCCTGGCATTGTTGGTACAATTCCATGATCCCAGTGGTCTGTAGCACAGACCCTGGTACTGCCAGACTGCCCTTCCTGGGGTTTCACTGCAGCTGCTGCTGCTGCCAACCCCTCAGACAGGCAGCTGCCCTCCTGGGGTCCAGCCAGGCCTGGCCCAGGATGGCAGAACAAAGAACTTCCTCTGAGAGAGGGTGTGACACCCTCTCCCTTTGGAAAATGGTGTGAAGGCAGGGGAGAAGTAGCCTCCCCCAGCGTCTGGAAATGCTTTGTTGGGCACAGATGTGCCCAATTCTGCATAAGCCAGTCTACACCGGTTCAGGGACCCCTTAGCCCCTGCTCTGGCGCGAAACTGGACAAAGGAAAGGGGAGTGACCACTCCCCTGACCTGCACCTCCCCTGGGAGGTGTCCAGAGCTCCTCCAGTGTGCTCCAGACCTCTGCCATCTTGGAAACAGAGGTGCTGCTGGCACACTGGACTGCTCTGAGTGGCCAGTGCCACCAGGTGACGTCAGAGACTCCTGCTGATAGGCTCCTTCAGGTGTTAGTAGCCTTTCCTCTCTCCTAGGTAGCCAAACCTTCTTTTCTGGCTATTTAGGGTCTCTGTCTCTGGGGAAACTGGAGATAACGAATGCATGAGCTCAGCCGAGTTCCTCTGCATCTCTCTCTTCACCTTCTGATAAGGAAACGACTGCTGACCGCGCTGGAAGCCTGCAAACCTGCAACATAGTAGGAAAGACGACTACTGCAACTCTGTAACACTGATCCTGCCGCCTTCTCGACTGTTTTCCTGCTTGTGCATGCTGTGGGGGTAGCCTGCCTCCTCTCTGCACCAGAAGCTCCGAAGAAATCTCCCGTGGGTCGACGGAATCTTCCCCCTGCAACCGCAGGCACCAAAAAGCTGCATTACCGGTCCCTTGGGTCTCCTCTCAGCACGACGAGCGAGGTCCCTCGAATCCAGCGACTCTGTCCAAGTGACCCCCACAGTCCAGTGACTCTTCAGTCCAAGTTTGGTGGAGGTAAGTCCTTGCCTCACCTCGCTGGGCTGCATTGCTGGGAACCGCGACTTTGCAGCTATTCCGTCCCCTGTGCACTTCCGGCGGAAATCCTTTGTGCACAGCCAAGCCTGGGTCCACGGCACTCTAACCTGCATTGCACGACTTTCTAAGTTGGTCTCCGGCGACGTGGGACTCCTTTGTGCAACTTCGGCGAGCACCGTTTCACGCATCCTCGTAGTGCCTGTTTCTGGCACTTCTCCAGGAGCTACCTGCTTCATTGAGGGCTCTTTGTCTTGCTCGACGTCCACTCTCTCGGCAGGTCCAATTTGCGACCTCCTGGTCTCTCCTGGGCCCCAGCAGCGTCCAAAAACGCCAAAAGCACGATTTGCGTGTAGCAAGGCTTGTTGGCGTCCTTCTGTCGGGAAAACACTTCTGCACGACTCTCCAAGGCGAGAGGGATCCGTCCACCAATGGGGAAGTCTCTAGCTCTTTTCGTTCCTGCAGAAACCTCAGCTTCTTCTGTCCAGTTGAAGCTTCTTTGCACCCGCAGCTGGCATTTCCTGGGCATCTGCCCATCTCCGACTTGCTTGTGACTTTTGGACTTGGTCCCCTTGTTCCACAGGTACCCTAGATTGGAAATCCACAGTTGTTGCATTGCTGGTTTGTGTCTTTCCTGCATTATTCCTCTAACACGACTATTTTGTCCTTAGGGGAACTTTGGTGCACTTTGCACTCACTTTTCAGGGTCTTGGGGAGGGTTATTTTTCTAACTCTCACTATTTTCTAATAGTCCCAGCGACCCTCTACAAGGTCACATAGGTTTGGGGTCCATTCGTGGTTCGCATTCCACTTTTGGAGTATATGGTTTGTGTTGCCCCTATCCCTATGTTTCCCCATTGCATCCTATTGTAACTATACATTGTTTGCACTGTTTTCTAAGACTATACTGCATATTTTTGCTATTGTGTATATATATCTTGTGTATATTTCCTATCCTCTCACTGAGGGTACACTCTAAGATACTTTGGCATATTGTCATAAAAATAAAGTACCTTTATTTTTAGTATAACTGTGTATTGTGTTTTCTTATGATATTGTGCATATGACACTAAGTGGTACTGTAGTAGCTTCACACGTCTCCTAGTTCAGCCTAAGCTGCTCTGCTAAGCTACCATTATCTATCAGCCTAAGCTGCTAGACACCCTATACACTAATAAGGGATACCTGGGGCTGGTGCAAGGTGCAAGTACCCCTTGGTACTCACTACAAGCCAGTCCAGCCTCCTACATTGGTTGTGCAGTGGTGGGATCAGTGCTTGAGACTACTTACCACTCTTGTCATTGTACTTTTCATAAGAGAAAAATATACAAAACAAGGTCAGTGTATATACACATAGCCAAGAAGTTTTGCATTTCCTCTTTTCACTCTTTTCTAAGTGGTGAAAAGTACTTCTAAACTTTCAAAAAGTTCTTAAAAGTTTAAAAAGTTTTTTTTTCTGTCTTTCCAAAAAGTTCTGAAAACTTTTGTCTCTTTCTCTATCACTTTAACTCTCTCTAAAAAATGTCTGGCACAGGCCAAAGTGTTGATCTGTCCAAACTTGCATATGACAACCTTAGCTGGAAAAGAGCAAGGAGTCTCTGTATAGAGAGAGGTTTGAGTGTAGGGAAGAATCCTGCCTTAGAACTATTAATTAATATGCTTAGAGAACAGGATAAGGCCATAGGTGCCCCATCTGTTGAAAAAGTACAAAATAGTTCCCAATCAGATTCAGGGACTCCCCCAGGAAAAGATTCAGGAAAGAAACTTCCTAGCCTGCCCATTACTAGACAATCTAGCATAGATGGTAATGATGATGAGCCACACCATAGAAATAGTGTTGTCTCACATCAGAGCAAAAGCATTTATTCTCATCATACTGGTAGTAATGTTTCTGTAAACCAAGCTGTTAAGTTGGCTTCTGTAAGGGACAGGTCTCCTTATGTTCATTCCCATCATAGCTCTGTTTCTAGAAATGTCCCTCCCACCAACCCTGATGACAGAATGTTAGAGAGGGAACTCAATAAGTTGAGGGTGGAACAAACCAGACTGAAGCTTAAAAAGCAACAGCTGGATTTGGATAGACAGTCTTTTGAATTAGAGAAGGAAAGACAGAAGTTGGGTTTAGATACCCATGGTGGCAGCAGCAGTATTCCCCATAGTCATCCTGCAAAAGAGCATGATTCCAGGAATCTGCACAAGATAGTACCCCCTTATAAGGAGGGGGATGACATTAACAAGTGGTTTGCTGCACTTGAGAGGGCCTGTGTTGTACAGGATGTCCCTCAAAGGCAGTGGGCTGCTATCCTATGGCTATCATTTAGTGGAAAAGGTAGGGATAGGCTCCTTACTGTGAAAGAAAATGATGCCAATAATTTTACAGTTCTTAAGAATGCACTCCTGGATGGTTATGGCTTAACCACTGAACAGTACAGGATAAAGTTCAGAGAGACCAAAAAGGAGTCTTCACAAGACTGGGTTGATTTCATTGACCATTCAGTGAAGGCCTTGGAGGGGTGGTTACATGGCAGTAAAGTTACTGATTATGAAAGCCTGTATAACACAATCCTGAGAGAGCATATACTTAATAATTGTGTGTTTGATTTGTTGCACCAGTACCTGGTAGACTCTGATCTGACCTCTCCCCAAGAATTGGGAAAGAAGGCAGACAAATGGGTCAGAACAAGGGTGAACAGAAAAGTTCATACAGGGGGTGACAAAGATGGCAATAAGAAGAAAGATGGTGAAAAATCTCAAGATAAGCATGGGGATAAGGGTAAAACCAAAGATCCCACTTCAAATCTTAAACACTCTTCAGAGGGTGGGGATAAAACAAATTCTTCCTCTTCTTCCCAACCTGCACACATTAAAAAGCCTTGGTGCTTTGTGTGTAAAAACAGAGGCCATAGGCCAGGGGATAAGTCCTGTCCAGGTAAACCCCCTGAGCCTACCACCACTAATACATCAAGCTCTAGTGCCCCTAGCAGTAGTGGTACTAGTGGTGGGACTGCTGGCAACAGTCAAGCAAAGGGTGTAGTTGGGTTCACTTATGGGTCCACAGTGGAAACTGATGTAATCAGTCCCAAGACAGTTTCTGTCACACCTAGTGGCATTGGCCTTGCCACACTGGCTGCTTGTCCCCTTACAATGGATAAGTACAGGCAGACAGTTTCAATAAATGGTGTTGAGGCCTTGGCCTACAGGGACACAGGTGCCAGTTTCACTTTGGTGACTGACAACCTAGTGCACCCTGATCAACACATCATTGGACAACAGTATAAGATTATTGATGTCCATAACTCCACTAAGTTTCTTCCCTTAGCTATAATTCAGTTTAGTTGGGGTGGAGTTACTGGCCCTAAGCAGGTGGTGGTATCACCTAGCTTACCTGTAGACTGTCTCTTAGTTAATGACCTAGAGGCCTCAGGTTGGGCTGATATAGAGTTTTATGCCCATGCAGCCATGCTGGGCATCCCCGAGGAATTGTTCCCTCTCATTTCAAGTGAAATGAAAAAGCAAAGGAGAGAAGGCCTGAAAACTCAGGATCCCTCTCCATCAACAGGTAAAAAGGGTATCACAGTATCCCCTAACCACCCTACCATTCAGGATAACATTCCTGTGGTGGGAGAAACCTCTCCTGGGGTGGCACCTGGTCCAAGGGAATCATCAGCTGGCAAAGCTGGACTCCCTGAGGTGGAAGTACCTCTCTGTGGGATAACCAACATTGGTGAGAAAAACAGCACCATTTTAGTTAACATGGAGCATCCCTCCAACCCTCCCAGAGAAACTTTAGTGCAGAAACCCTGCACTACCTCACAACACTTAGGACAGCATCCCTGCCCTAGTGTGGAGCTCATAGGACAGCATCCCTGCCCTGCTCCAACCCAAGAGAAACAGCATCCCTGTTCTCTCTTCCAGCCAAATGGACAAAGTTTTTGCCCAGCTATGGCTTTACTGAGACAGCATCCCTGTCTGGCATTTCCATCATTACAAATAGGTTCAGTGGATAATTCCCACTGCTCTAAACTAAAACTTACTGATAGAAAATCTGAAAATACATCTTCACATTGTTGGTTAGCTAAAAAACTTCAAACAGGGTGGTTTACATCCCCACAGGGAAGTAACCATATAGTGGATGATAAAGGGAGTAACCAGTCTATTGCAGAGCTACTCTCTACTTATCACCACTTAGACAATAAAGTCTCAACTGGCCAAGGTTAGCCTTATTGTCCTTCGTTTGGGGGGGGGGGGGTTGTGTGAGAAAGTAGCCTCTTTCTAGCCTTGTTACCCCCACTTTTGGCCTGTTTGTGAGGGTATGTCAGGGTGTTTGTCACTGTTTTCACTGTCTCACTGGGATCCCGATAGCCAGGCCCCAGTGCTCATAGTGAAAACACTATGTTTCAGTATGGTTGTTATGTGTCACTGGGATCCTGCTGGTCAGGACCCCAGTGCTCATAGGTTTGTGGCCTATATGTATGTGTCACTGGGACCCTGTCACACAGGGCCCCAGTGCTCATAGGTGTGCATGTATTTGTTCCCTGTGTGGTGCCTAACTGTCTCACTGAGGCTCTGCTAACCAGAACCTCAGTGGTTATGCTCTCTCATTACTTCCAAATTGTCACTAACAGGCTAGTGACCATTTTTACCAATTTACATTGGCTTACTGGAACACCCTTATAATTCCCTAGTATATGGTACTGAGGTACCCAGGGTATTGGGGTTCCAGGAGATCCCTATGGGCTGCAGCATTTCTTTTGCCACCCATAGGGAGCTCTGACAATTCTTACACAGGCCTGCCACTGCAGCCTGAGTGGAATAACGTCCACGTTATTTCACAGCCATTTTACACTGCACTTAAGTAACTTATAAGTCACCTATATGTCTAACCTTTACCTGGTAAAGGTTAGGTGCAAAGTTACTTAGTGTGAGGGCACCCTGGCACTAGCCAAGGTGCCCCCACATTGTTCAGAGCCAATTCACTGAACTTTGTGAGTGCGGGGACACCATTACACGCGTGCACTACATATAGGTCACTACCTATATGTAGCTTCACCATGGTAACTCCGAATATGGCCATGTAACATGTCTATGATCATGGAATTGCCCCCTCTATGCCATCCTGGCATAGTTGGCACAATCCCATGATCCCAGTGGTCTGTAGCACAGACCCTGGTACTGCCAAACTGCCCTTCCTGGGGTTTCACTGCAGCTGCTGCTGCTGCCAACCCCTCAGACAGGCATCTGCCCTCCTGGGGTCCAGCCAGGCCTGGCCCAGGATGGCAGAACAAAGAACTTCCTCTGAGAGAGGGTCTGACACCCTCTCCCTTTGGAAAATGGTGTGAAGGCAGGGGAGGAGTAGCCTCCCCCAGCCTCTGGAAATGCTTTCTTGGGCACAGATGTGCCCAATTCTGCATAAGCCAGTCTACACCGGTTCAGGGGACCCCTTAGCCCTGCTCTGGCGCGAAACTGGACAAAGGAAAGGGGAGTGACCACTCCCCTGACCTGCACCTCCCCTGGGAGGCGTCCAGAGCTCCTCCAGTGTGCTCCAGACCTCTGCCATCTTGGAAACAGAGGTGCTGCTGGCACACTGGACTGCTCTGAGTGGCCCGTGCCACTAGGTGACGTCAGAGACTCCTCCTGATAGGCTCCTTCAGGTGTTGCTAGCCTATCCTCTCTCCTAGGTAGCCAAACCCTCTTTTCTGGCTATTTAGGGTCTCTGTCTCTGGGGAAACTTTAGATAACGAATGCAAGAGCTCATCCGAGTTCCTCTGCATCTCTCTCTTCACCTTCTCCCAAGGAATCGACTGCTGACCGCGCTGGAAGCCTGCAAAACTGCAACATAGTAGCAAAGACGACTACTGCAACTCTGTAACGCTGATCCTGCCGCCTTCTCAACTGTTTTCCTGGTGGTGCATGCTGTGGGGGTAGTCTGCCTCCTCTCTGCACTAGAAGGTCCGAAGAAATCTCCCGTGGGTCGACGGAATCTTCCCCCTGCAATCGCAGTCACCAAAAAGCTGCATTACCGGTCCCTTGGGTCTCCTCTCAGCACGACGAGCGAGTTCCCTCAAATCCAGCAACTCTGTCCAAGTGACTCCCACAGTCCAGTGACTCTTCAGTCCAAGTTTGGTGGAGGTAAGTCCTTGCCTCACCTCGTTAGACTGCATTGCTGGGAACCGCGACTTTTGCAGCTACTCCGGCCCCTGTGCACTTCCGGCTGAAATCCTTTGTGCACAGCCAAGCCTGGGTCCACGGCACTCTCACCTGCATTGCACGACTTTCTAAGTTGGTCTCCGGCGACGTGGGACTCCTTTGTGTAACTTCGGGTGAGCACCGTTTCACGCATCCTTGTAGTGCCTGTTTCTGGCACTTCTCTGGGTGCTACCTGCTGCTGAGAGGGCTCCTTATCTTGCTCCATGTCCCCTCTACCTCCTGGTCCAATTTGCGACCTCCTGGTCCCTCTTGGGCTACAGCAGCGTCCAAAAACGCTACATGCGCGATTTGCAGCTAGCAAGGTTTGTTGGCGTTCTTTCGGCAGGAAAACACTTCTGCACGACTCTCCACGGCAAGAGGGATCCGTCCACCAAAGGGAAAGTCTCTAGCCCTTTTCGTTCCTGCAGAAACCTCAGCTTCTTCTGTCCAGTAGAAGCTTCTTTGCATCCACAGCTGGGATTTCCTGGGCATATGCCCATCTCCGACTTGCTTGTGACTTTTGGACTTGGTCCCCTTGTTCCACAGGTACCCTAGATTGGAAATCCACCGTTGTTGCATGGTTGGTTTGTGTCTTTCCTGCATTATTCCTCTATCACGACTTCTTTGTCTTTGGGGGAACTTTAGTGCACTTTGCACTCACTTTTCAGGGTCTTGGGGAGGGCTAATTTTCTAACTCTCACTATTTTCTAATAGTCCCAGCGACCCTCTACAAGGTCACATAGGTTTGGGGTCCATTTGTGGTTCGCATTCCACTTTTGGAGTATATGGTTTGTGTTGCCCCTATCCCTATGTGTCCCCATTGCATCCAATTGTAATTATGCATTGTTTGCACTGTTTTCTAAGACTATACTGCATATTTTTGCTATTGTGTATATATATCTTGTGTATATTTCCTATCCTCTCACTGAGGGTACACTCTAAGATACTTTGGCATATTCTCATAAAAATAAAGTACCTTTATTTTTAGTATAACTTTGTATTGTGTTTTCTTATGATATTGTGCATATGACACTAAGTGGTACTGTAGGAGCTTCACTCGTCTCCTAGTTCAGCCTAAGCTGCTCTGCTAAGCTACCATTATCTATCAGCCTAAGCTGCTAGACACCCTATACACTAATAAGGGATAACTGGGCCTGGTGCAAGGTGCAAGTACCCCTTGGTACTCACTACAAGCCAGTCCAGCCTCCTACAAACCCCAACCACAGGCAGTGGAATAAGGGGTGCCTTTGGAGTGCCACCTGTCTTGCCACTGGCTTGACAGGTTTCACAGGACTTACAAAATTCCTTTGTGTCCTCAGACATCCTAGGCCAATGAAACAAGGGAACAAGTCTGTCCCAAGTTTTCATTTGTCCCAGATGTCCAGCTAGGGGAATGTCGTGGGCAAGAGTTAGGAGGAACTTTCTGTACTCCTGAGGAATCACTAACCTCCTGGCAGTTCCAGGTTTAGGATCCCTTGCTTCAGTGTACAAGAGATTGTCCTCCCAGTAAACTCTGTGAGAGTCACTGACATCCCCATTAGCCTGTTTGACAGCTTGCTGTCTTAGACCCTCTAGTGTGGGACAGGTTTGCTGTGCCACACTCAGCTCCTCCCTGGCAGGCCCCCCTTCACCCAAAAGCTCAGCAGTGTCTGCTTCCAGCTCCTCTGGTGTAGGTTCTGCACAGGGTGGGAATTCTTCTTCCTCAGAAGTAGAATCCACTGTAGAGGGAAGGATAGTAGGAAGTGGTTTGCTTCTACTAGCCCTAGCTTTAGGGAGCACTTGGTCCATTGTTCCAGGATCCAAGCTTCCCTGTCCTTTTTGCTTTTTGGCGTGAGCCCTGGTTAAAGCACAAATATGCCCTGGGATGCCCAGCATTGCTGCATGGGCCTCCAACTCCACATCTGACCAAGCTGATGTCTCCAAATCATTTCCTAGTAGACAGTCTACAGTTAAATCTGTGGCTACCACAACTTTCTTTGGACCAGTAACCCCCCCCCCAGTTGAGATTTACAACAGCCATGGGGTGGCTAAGTGTGTTGTTGTGAGCATCGGTTACTTGGTACTGGTGACCAAGTAGGTGTTGTTCAGGGTGGACCAGTTTCTCTATGACCATAGTCACACTGGCACCAGTGTCCCTGTAGGCCTGAACCTCAACACCATTTATTAGGGGTAGCTCCTTGTACTTATCCATATTAAGGGGACAAGCAACTAAGGTGGCTAAATCAATAGCCCCCTCAGAGACTAACACAGCCTCTGTGGTCTCCCTAACAAGACCAACCCCAACTAAGTTACCAATAGTGAGCCCAGCTACTCCCTTGGATTGGCTATTAGTAGGTTTGCTCCCACCACCACTGCTATTAGTAGGGACACTAGGTGTAGCAGTAGGGGTTGCAGTGGTAGGAGGCTTGGTGCTTTTCTTTGGACAACTGGGATCTGTTGTCCAATGGCCTTTTACTTTACATAAATAGCACCATGGTTTCTTTTCTTTGTTTTGATTAAAAGAGGATTTGGGCCCACCACCCCCACCAGAGTGTTTTTGTGGGCCTGATGAAGACTCATTTTTAGATTTGTCCCCACCATTGTCAGAAGACTTACCATCCTTCTTTTTGTTGCCATCTTTGTCACCCCCTGTATGAACTTTTCTGTTCACCCTTGTTCTGACCCATTTGTCTGCCTTCTTTCCCAATTCTTGGGGAGAGGTCAGATCAGAGTCCACCAAGTACTGGTGCAACAAATCAGACACACAATTATTAAGAATATGCTCTCTCAGGATCAAGTTATACAGGCTGTCATAATCAGTAACTTTACTGCCATGTAACCACCCCTCCAAGGCCTTCACTGAATGGTCAATGAAATCAACCCAGTCTTGTGAAGACTCCTTTTTGGTCTCTCTGAACTTTATCCTGTATTGTTCAGTGGTTAAGCCATAACCATCCAGGAGTGCATTCTTAAGAACTGTAAAATTATTGGCATCACTTTCTTTCACAGTAAGGAGCCTATCCCTACCTTTTCCACTAAATGATAGCCATAGGATAGCAGCCCACTGCCTTTGAGGGACATCCTGTACAACACAGGCCCTCTCAAGTGCAGCCAACCACTTGTTAATGTCATCCCCCTCCTTATAAGGGGGAACTATCTTATGCAGATTCCTGGGATCATGCTCTTTTGCAGGATGACTATGGGGAATACTGCTGCTGCCACCATGGGTTTCAAAACCCAACTTCTGTCTTTCCTTCTCTAGTTCTAAAGACTGTCTATCCAAATCCAGCTGTTGCTTTTTAAGCTTCAGTCTGGTTTGTTCCACCCTCAACTTATTGAGTTCCCTTTCTAACAATCTGTCATCAGGGTTGGTGGGAGGGACATTCCTAGATACAGAGGTATGATGGGAATGAACAGAAGGAGACCTGTCCCTTACAGAGGGCACCCTAACATGGCTGACAGTGTAATGTGAGAGCACATCATCTGAATGATGTGACTCCACCTCAGTAACAACTATGCTAGACTGTCAAGTAATGGGCAGGCTAAGAAGTTTCTTTCCTGAATCTTTTCCTGGGGGAGTCCCTGGATCAGATTGGGAACCATTAGCTACTTTTTCAACAGATGGGGCACTTTTAGCCTTATCTTGTTCTCTAAGCATTTTAAGTAACAATTCCAAGGAAGGATTCTTCCCTACACTCAAACCTCTCTCTACACAGAGACTCCTTGCTCCTTTCCAGCTAAGGTGGTCATATGCAAGTTTGGACAGATCAACATTTTGGCCTGTGCCAGACATTTTTAGAGAGAGTTAAAGTGATAGAAAAAGAGAAAAAAGTTTTCAGAACTTTTAGAAAGACAGAAAAAAACTTTTAAAACTTTTTAGAACTTTTTAGAAAGTTTAGAAGTACTTTTCAGCACTTAGAAAAGAGTGAAAAGAGGAAATGCTAAACTTTTTGGTTATGTGTATATACATTGAACTTGTTTTGTATATTTTTCTCTGATGAAAAGTACAATGACAAGAGTGGTAAGTAGTCTCAAAGCACTTATCCCACCGCTGCACAACCAATGTAGGAGGCTGGACTGGCTTGTAGTGAGTACCAAGGGGTACTTGCACCTTGCACCAGGCCCAGTTATCCCTTATCAGTGTATAGGGTGTCTAGCAGCATAGGCTGATAGATAATGGTAGCTTAGCAGAGCAGCTTAGGCTGAACTAGGAGACGAGTGAAGCTCCTACAGTACCACTTAGTGTCATATGCACAATATCATAAGAAAACACAATACACAGTTATACTAAAAATAAAGGTACTTTATTTTTATGACAATATGCCAAAGAATCTCAGAGTGTACCCTCAGTGAGAGGATAGGAAATATACACAAGATATATATACACAATACCAGAAATATGCAGTATAGTCTTACAAAACAGTGCAAACAATGTATAGTTACAATAGGATGCAATGGGGACACATAGGGATAGGGGCAACACAAACCATATACTCCAAAAGTGGAACGCGAACCACAAATGGACCTCAAACCTATGTGACCTTGTAGAGGGTCGCTGGGACTATTAGAAAATAGTGAGGGTTAGAAAAATAGCCCACCCCAAGACCCTGAAAAGTGAGTGCAAAGTGCACTAAAGTTCCCCCAAGGACAAAGAAGTCGTGATAGAGGAATACTGCAGGAAGGACACAAACTAGCAATGCAACAACGATGGATTTCCAGTCGAGGGTACCTGTGGAACAAGGGGATCAAGTCCAAAAGTCACAAGCAAGTCGGAGATGGGCAGATGCTCAGGAAATGCCAGCTGTGGGTGCAAAGAAGTTTCTACTGGACAGAAGAAGCTAAGGTTTCTGCAGGAACGACAAGGGCTAGAGACTTCCTCTTTGGAGGACGGATCCCTCACGCCGTGGAAAGTCGTGCAGAAGTGTTTTCCCGCCGAAAGAACGCCAACAAGCCTTGCTAGCTGCAAATCATGCGGTTAGCGTTTTTGGGTGCTGCTGTGGCCCAGGAAGGACCAGGATGTCGCAAATTGCGCCAGGAGGTAGAAGGGACGTCGAGCAAGACAAGGAGCCCTATCACTAGCAGGTGGCACCCAGAGAAGTGCCAGAAACAGGCACTACGAGGATGCGTGAAACGGTGCTCACCCGAAGTTACACAAAGGAGTCCCACGTCGCCGGAGACCAACTTAGAAAGTTGTGCAATGCAGGTTAGAGTGCCGGGGACCCAGGCTTGGCTGTACACAAAGGATTTCTGCCGGAAGTGCACAGGGGCCGGAGTAGCTGCAAAAGTCACGGTTCCCAGCAATACAGTCTGGCGTGGGGAGGCAAGGACTTACCTCCACCAAACTTGGACTGAAGAGTCACTGGACTGTGGGGGTCACCTGGACACAGTTGCTGGATTCGAGGGACCTCGCTCGTCATGCTGAGAGGAGACCCAAGGGACGGGTAATGCAGCTTTTTGGTGCCTGCGGTTGCAGAGGGAAGATTCCGTCGACCCACGGGAGATTTCTTCTGAGCTTCTAGTGCAGAGAGGAGGCAGACTACCCCCACAGCATGCACCACCAGGAAAACAGTCGAGAAGGCGGCAGATTCAGCGTTACAGAGTTGCAGTAGTCGTCTTAGCTACTATGTTGCAGTTTTGCAGGCTTCCAGCGCGGTCAGCAGTCGATTCCTTGGCAGAAGGTGAAGAGAGAGATGCAGAGGAACTCTGATGAGCTCTTGCATTCGTTATCTAAAGTTTCCCCAGAGACAGAGACCCTAAATAGCCAGAAAAGAGGGTTTGGCTACCTAGGAGAGAGGATAGGCTAGCAACACCTGAAGGAGCCTATCAGAAGGAGTCTCTGACGTCACCTGGTGGCACTGGCCACTCAGAGCAGTCCAGTGTGCCAGCAGCACCTCTGTTTCCAAGATGGCAGAGGTCTGGAGCACACTGGAGGAGCTCTGGACACCTCCCAGGGGAGGTGCAGGTCAGGGGAGTGGTCACTCCCCTTTCCTTTGTCCAGTTTCGCGCCAGAGCAGGGCTAAGGGGTCCCCTGAACCGGTGTAAACTGGCTTAAGCAGAATTGGGCACATCTGTGCCCAAGAAAGCATTTCCAGAGGCTGGTGGAGGCAACTCCTCCCCTGCCTTCACACCATTTTCCAAAGGGAGAGGGTGTAACACCCTCTCTCAGAGTTAGTCCTTTGTTCTGCCATCCTGGGCCAGGCCTGGCTGGACCCCAGGAGGGCAGAAGCCTGTCTGAGGGGTTGGCAGCAGCAGCAGCTGCAGTGAAAACCCAGGAAAGGCAGTTTGGCAGTACCAGGGTCTGTGCTACAGACCACTGGGATCATGGGATTGTGCCAACTATGCCAGGATGGCATAGAGGGGGCAATTCCATGATCATAGACATGTTACATGGCCATATTCGGAGTTACCAATGTGAAGATACATATAGGTAGTGACCTATATGTAGTGCACACGTGTAATGTTGTCCCCGCACTCACAAAGTCCGGGGAATTGGCCCTGAACAATGTGGGGGCACCTTGACTAGTGCCAGGGTGCCCTCACACTAAGTAACTTTGCACCTAACCTTTACTAGGTAAAGGTTAGACATATAGGTGACTTATAAGTTACTTAAGTGCAGTGTAAATAGGCTGTGAAATAACGTGGACGTTATTTCACTCAGGCTGCAGTGGCAGGCCTGTGTAAGAATTGTCAGAGTTCCCTATGGGTGGCAAAAGAAATGCTGCAGCCCATAGGGATCTCCTGGAACCCCAATACCCTGGGTACCTCAGTACCATATACTAGGGAATTATAAGGGTGTTCCAGTAAGCCAATGTAAATTGGTAAAATTGGTCACTAGCCTGTTAGTGACAATTTGGAAAGAAATGAGAGAGCATAACCACTGAGGTTCTGGTTAGCAGAGCCTCAGTGAGACAGTTAGTCACTACACAGGTAACACATTCAGGCACACTTATGAGCACTGGGGCCCTGGATGCCAGGGTCCCAGTGACACATACAACTAAAACAACATATATACAGTGAAAAATGGGTGTAACATGCCAGGCAAGATGGTACTTTCCTACACTGGCCTGGCATGTAGTGGGTATCAAGGGGTACTTGCACTCTGTACCAGGACCAGTTATCCCTTATTAGTGTAGAAGAGGTGTTTCTAGCGGCTTAGGCTGATAGAAGGTAGCTATGGAGAGCAGCTTAGGCTGAACTAGGAGACATGCAAAGCTCCTACTATACCACTGGTGTCATATGCACAATATCATAAGAAAAAACAATACACAGATATACTAAAAAATAAAGGTACTTTATTTTTATGACAATATGCCAAAAGTATCTCAGTGAGTACCCTCAGTATGAGAATAACAAATATACACAAGATATATGTACACAATACCATAAATATGCAGTAATAGCAATAGAAAGCAATGCAAGCAATGTACAGTCACAATAGATTGCAATGAGAGCACATAGGTATAGGGGCAACACAAACGATATACTCTAGAAGTGGAATGCGAACCACAAATAGACCCCAAACCTATGTGAGCTTGTAGAGGGTCGCTGGGACTGTAAGAAAACAGTTAGGGTTAGAAAAATAGCCCACCCCAAGACCCTGAAAAGTAGGTGTAAAGTGCACCTATATTCCCCAGAGAGCACAGAAGTCATGATAGGGGAATTCTGCAAGGAAGACCAACACTAGTAATGCAACAACGATGGATTTCCGGACGAGAGTACCTGTGGAACAAGGGGACTGTAGGAGGCTGGACTGGCTTGTAGTGAGTACCAAGGGGTACTTGCACCTTGCACCAGGCCCAGTTATCCCTTATTAGTGTATAGGGTGTCTAGCAGCTTAGGCTGATAGATAATGGTAGCTTAGCAGAAAGGCTTAGGCTGAACTAGGAGACGTGTGAAGCTACTACAGTACCACTTAGTGTCATATGCACAATATCATAAGAAAACACAATACACAGTTATACTAAAAATAAAGGTACTTTATTTTTATGACAATATGCCAAAGTATCTTAGAGTGTACCCTCAGTGAGAGGATAGGAAATATACACAAGATATATATACACAATAGCAAAAATATGCAGTATAGTCTTAGAAAACAGTGCAAACAATGTATGGTTACAATAGGATGCAATGGGGAAACATAGGGATAGGGGCAACACAAACCATATACTCCAAAAGTGGAATGCGAACCACGAATGGACCCCAAACCTATGTGACCTTGTAGAGGGTCGCTGGGACTATTAGAAAATAGTGAGAGTTAGAAAAATAACCCTCCCCAAGACCCTGAAAAGTGAGTGCAAAGTGCACTAAAGTTCCCCTAAGGACAAAGAAGTCGTGTTAGGGGAATAATGCAGGAAAGACACAAACCAACAATGCAACAACTGTGAATTTCCAATCTAGGGTACCTGTGGAACAAGGGGACCAAGTCCAAAAGTCACAAGCAAGTCGGAGATGGGCCAATGCCCAGGAAATGCCAGCTGTGGGTGCAAAGAAGCTTCTACTGGACAGAAGAAGCTGAGGTTTCTGCAGGAACGAAAAGGGCTAGAGACTTCCCCTTTGGTGGACGGATCCCTCTCGCCGTGGAGAGTCGTGCAGAAGTGTTTTCCCGCCGAAAGAACACCAACAAGCCTTGCTAGCTGCAAATCGTGGACGTTATTTCACTCAGGCTGCAGTGGCAGGCCTGTGTAAGAATTGTCAGAGCTCCCTATGGGTGGCAAAATAAATACTGCAGCCCATAGGGATCTCCTGGAACCCCAATACCCTGGGTACCTCAGTACCATATACTAGGGAATTATAAGGGTGTTCCAGTAAGCCAATGTAAATTGGTAAAAATGGTCACTAGCCTGTTAGTGACAATTTGGAAAGAAATGAGAGAGCATAACCACTGAGGTTCTGATTAGCAGAGCCTCAGTGAGACAGTTAGTCACTACACAGGTAACACATTCAGGCACACTTATGAGCACTGGGGCCCTGGGTTACCAGGGTCCCAGTGACACATACAACTAAAACAACATATATACAGTGAAAAATGGGGGTAACATGCCAGGCAAGATGGTACTTTCCTACACAACCCCCCCCCAAACGAAGGACAATAAGACTAGCCTGATGAGTCTTCATTGTCTAAGTGGAAATATCTGGAGAGTCCATCTGCATTGGAGTGGCTACTCCCAGGTCTATGTTCCACTGTATAGTCCATTCCCTGTAGGGATATGGACCACCTCAACAATTTAGGATTTTCACCTTTCATTTGTTTTAGCCAAAGTAGAGGTATGTGGTCTGTCTGAACAATGAAGTGAGTGCCAAACAGGTATGGACTCAACTTCTTCAGTGCCCAGACCACAGCAAAGGCCTCCCTCTCAATGGCAGACCAACGCTTTTCTCTAGGGGTCAACCTCCTACTAATAAAAGCAACAGGTTGATCCTGGCCCTCAGAATTAAGTTGTGATAGGACTGCCCCTACTCCTAATTCAGATGCATCAGTTTGGACATAGAATTTTTTAGAGTAACAAGGGCTTTTCAGGACAGGTGCAGAGCACATGGCCTGCTTCAGCTCCTCAAAAGCTTTCTGACAGTTTGCTGTCCATAATACCTTTTTAGACATTTTCTTGGATGTGAGGTCATTAAGAGGGGCTGCAATGGAGCCATAGTTCTTAATGAACCTCCTGTAATACCCAGTGAGGCCTAGGAAGGCTCTCACCTGAGTCTGAGTGGTAGGGGGAACCCAATCAATAATTGTTTGGATTTTCCCCTGAAGTGGTGCAATCTGTTCCCCACCAACAAGGTGTCCCAGATAAACCACCTTACCCTGCCCTATCTGGCACTTTGAAGCCTTGATAGTGAGGCCTGCCTTTTGCAGGGCCTCCAAAACTTTCCATAGGTGGACCAGGTGATCATCCCAGCTGGAGCTAAAGACAGCTATATCGTCCAAATATGCTGCACTGAAAGCTTCCAGCCCTTACAGGACTGTGTTCACCAACCTCTGAAAAGTGGCAGGTGCATTTTTCAAACCAAAAGGCATTACAGTAAACTGGTAATGTCCTCCAATGGTTGAAAATGCAGTCTTAGGTTTAGCATCTTCTGACAATTTGATCTGCCAATACCCTGCAGTCAAGTCAAAAGTGCTTAGATACTTGGCAGATGCCAGTGTATCTATGAGCTCATCTGCCCTGGGTATAGGGTGAGCATCAGTTTTGGTTACCAAGTTGAGACCTCTATAGTCTACACAAAACCGCATTTCCTTCTTTCCATCTTTGGAATGGGGTTTTGGTACCAGTACCACAGGAGAAGCCCATGGACTGTCAGAGTGCTCAACCACTCCTAGTTCTAACATTTTCTGGACCTCTTGCTTTATGCAGTCCCTGACATGGTCAGGCTGCCTATAGATCTTACTTTTGACAGGCAAGCTGTCTCCAGTATCTATAGTGTGCTCACACCAAGAAGTGGTACCTGGCACAGTAGAGAAGAGTTCAGAGAATTGATCTAGGAGGTTTATGCAATTGTCTTTCTGCTCAGCAGTAAGACAATCAGCCAAAACTACACCTTCCACCAGAGCATCTTGTTCTGTGGAAGAGAAGAGATCAGGTAGAGGATCACTGTCTTCTTCCTGTCCCTCATCTGTTGCCATGAGCAGGGTGAGATCAGCCCTGTCATAGTAGGGTTTCAGGCGGTTGACATGGAGCACCCTAAGGGGACTCCTGGCAGTGCCTAAGTCAACTAAATAGGTGACTTCTCCCTTCTTTTCAACAATTGTGTGGGGACCACTCCGATTATCTTGGAGTGCTCTTGGGGCCACAGGCTCCAAGACCCACACTTTCTGCCCTGGTTGGTACTGAACCAAAACAGCCTTCTGATCATGCCATTGCTTCTGGAGCTCTTGGCTGGCCTGAAGGTTTTTACTGGCCTTTTTCATGTACTCAGCCATCCTTGATCTGAGGCCAAGTACATAATCCACAATATCCTGCTTAGGAGCTTTTAAAGGTTGTTCCCAACCCTCCTTTACAAGTGTGAGTGGACCCCTAACAGGGTGTCCAAAAAGAAGTTCAAAGGGGCTGAAGCCCACTCCTTTCTGGGGTACCTCCCTGTAGGCAAAAAGGAGGCATGGTAGAAGGATATCCCATCTCCTGCGGAGTTTTTCAGGGAGACCCATAATCATGCCTTTGAGAGTTTTATTAAATCTCTCCACCAGTCCATTTGTTTGTGGATGATAGGGTGTTGTGAACTTGTACGTTACACCACACTCCTTCCACATGGCCTTTAAGTATGCAGACATGAAATTGCTTCCCCTGTCTGATACTACTTCCTTTGGGAAGCCCACCCTGGAAAATATTCCCAGGAGGGCCTTTGCCACTGCAGGTGCTGTAGTGGTCCTTAAAGGAATAGCTTCAGGATATCTTGTGGCATGGTCCACTACCACCAAGATAAATCTATTGCCTGAAGCAGTAGCAGGGTCAAGGGGGCCAACTATGTCAACCCCTACCCTTTCAAAGGGAACCCCAACCACAGGCAGTGGAATAAGGGGTGCCTTTGGGGTGCCACCTGTCTTGCCACTGGCTTGACAGGTTTCACAGGACTTACAAAATTCCTTTGTGTCCTCAGACATCCTAGGCCAATGAAACAATGGAACCAGTCTGTCCCAAGTTTTCATTTGACCCAGGTGTCCAGCTAGGGGAATGTCATGTGCCAGTGTTAGGAGGAACTTTCTGTACTCCTGAGGAATCACTAATCTCCTGGCAGCTCCAGGTTTAGGATCCCTATGCTCAGTGTACAAGAGGTTGTCCTCCCAGTAAACTCTGTGAGAGTCACTGACATCCCCATTAGCCTGTTTGACAGCTTGCTGTCTGAGACCCTCTAATGTGGGTCAGGTTTGCTGTGCCACACTCAGCTCCTCTCTGGCAGGCCCCCCTTCACCCAAAAGCTCAGCAGTGTCTGCTTCCAGCTCCTCTGGTGTAGGTTCTGCACAGGGAGGGAATTCTTCTTCCTCAGAAGTTGAATCCACTGTAGAGGGAGGTGTAGGAGGCTGGACTGGCTTGTAGTGAGTACCAAGGGGTACTTGCACCTTGCACCAGGCCCAGTTATCCCTTATTAGTGTATAGGGTGTCTAGCAGCTTAGGCTGATAGATAATGGTAGCTTAGCAGAGCAGCTTAGGCTGAACTAGGAGACGTGTGAAGCTACTACAGTACCACTTAGTGTCATATGCACAATATCATAAGAAAACACAATACACAGTTATACTAAAAATAAAGGTACTTTATTTTTATGACAATATGCCAAAGTATCTTAGAGTGTACCCTCAGTGAGAGGATAGGAAATATACACAAGATATATATACTCAATAGCAAAAATATGCAGTATAGTCGTAGAAAACAGTGCAAACAATGTATAGTTACAATAGGATGCAATGGGGAAACATAGGGATAGGGGCAACACAAACCATATACTCCAAAAGTGGAATGCGAACCACGAATGGACCCCAAACCTATGTGACCTTGTAGAGGGTCGCTGGGACTATTAGAAAATAGTGAGAGTTAGGAAAATAACCCTCCCCAAGACCCTGAAAAGTGAGTGCAAAGTGCACTAAAGTTCCCCTAAGGACAAAGAAGTCGTGTTAGAGGAATAATGCAGGAAAGACACAAACCAACAATGCAACAACTGTGGATTTCCAATCTAGGGTACCTGTGGAACAAGGGGACCAAGTCCAAAAGTCACAAGCAAGGCGGAGATGGGCAAATGCCCAGGAAATGCCAGCTGCGGGTGAAAAGAAGCTTCTACTGGACAGAAGAAGCTGAGGTTTCTGCAGGAACAAAAAGGGCTAGAGACTTCCCCTTTGGTGGACGGATCCCCCTCGCCGTGGAGAGTCGTGCAGAAGTCTTTTCCCGCTGAAAGAACGCCAACAAGCCTTGCTAGCTGCAAATCGTGCGATTAGCATTTTTGGACGCTGCTGAGGCCCAGGAGGGACCAGGAGGTCGCAAATTGGACCAGCAGAGAGAGGGGACGTCGAGCAAGACAAGAAGCCCTCTGTGAAGCAGGTAGCACCCGGAAAAGTGCCAGAAACAGGCACTACGAGGTTGCATGAAACGGTGCTCGCCGAAGTTGCACAAAGGAGTCCCACGTCGCCGGAGACCAACTTAGAAAGTCGTGCAATGCAGGTTAGAGTGCCGTGGACCCAGGCTTGGCTGTGCACAAAGGATTTCCACCGGAAGTGCACAGGGGCCGGAGTAGCTGCAAAAGTCGCGGTTCCCAGCAATGCAGCCCAGCGAGGTGAGGCAAGGACTTACCTCCACCAAACTTGGACTGAAGAGTCACTGGACTGTGGGGGTCACTTGGACAGAGTCGCTGGATTCGAGGGACCTCGCTCGTCGTGCTGAGAGGAGACCCAAGGGACCGGTAATGCAGCTTTTTGGTGCCTGCGGTTGCAGGGGGAAGATTCCGTCGACCCACGGGAGATTTCTTTGGAGCTTCTGGTGCAGAGAGGAGGCAGGCTACCCCCACAGCATGCACAAGCAGGAAAACAGTCGAGAAGGCGGCAGGATCAGCGTTACAGAGTTGCAGTAGTCGTCTTTGCTACTCTGTTGCAGGTTTGCAGGCTTCCAGCGCGGTCAGCAGTCGATTCCTTAGCAGAAGGTGAAGAGAGAGATGCAGAGGAACTCGGATGAGCTCTTGCATTCGTTATCTAAAGTTTCCCCAGAGACAGAGACCCTAAATAGCCAGAAAAGAGGGTTTGGCTACCTAGGAGAGAGGATAGGCTAGCAACACCTGAAGGAGCCTATCAGAAGGAGTCTCTGACGTCACCTGGTGGCACTGGCCACTCAGAGCAGTCCAGTGTGCCAGCAGCACCTCTGTTTCCAAGATGGCAGAGGTCTGGAGCACACTGGAGGAGCTCTGGACACCTCCCAGGGGAGGTGCAGGTCAGGGGAGTGGTCACTCCCCTTTCCTTTGTCCAGTTTCGCGCCAGAGCAGGGGCTAAGGGGTCCCTGAACCGGTGTAGACTGGCTTATGCAGAATTGGGCACCTCTGTGCCCAACAAAGCATTTCCAGAGGCTGGGGGAGGCTACTCCTCCCCTGCCTTCACACCATTTTCCAAAGGGAGAGGGTGTCACACCCTCTCTCAGAGGAAGTTCTTTGTTCTGCCATCCTGGGACAGGCCTGGCTGGACCCCAGGAGGGCAGATGCCTATCTGAGGGGTTGGCAGCAGCAGCAGCTGCAGTGAAACCCCAGGAAGGGCAGTTTGGCAGTACCAGGGTCTGTGCTACAGACCACTGGGATCATGGGATTGTGCCAACTATGCCAGGATGGCATAGAGGGAGCAATTCCATGATCATAGACATGTTACATGGCCATATTCGGAGTTACCATTGTGAAGCTACATATAGGTAGTGACCTATATGTAGTGCACGCGTGTAATGGTGTCCCCGCACTCACAAAGTTCAGGGAATTGGCTCTGAACAATGTGGGGGCACCTTGGCTAGTGCCAGGGTGCCCTCACACTAAGTAACTTTGCACCTAACCTTTACCAGGTAAAGGTTAGACATATAGGTGACTTATAAGTTACTTAAGTGAAGTGTAAAATGGCTGTGAAATAACGTGGACGTTATTTCACCCAGGCTGCAGTGGCAGGCCTGTGTAAGAATTGTCAGAGCTCCCTATGGGTGGCACAAGAAATGCTGCAGCCCATAGGGATCTCCTGGAACCCCAATACCCTGGGAACCTCAGTACCATATATTAGGGAATTATAAGGGTGTTCCAGTAAGCCAATGTAAATTGGTAAAAATGGTCACTAGCCTGTTAGTGACAATTTGGAAAGAAATGAGAGAGCATAACCACTGAGGTTCTGATTAGCAGAGCCTCAGTGAGACAGTTAGTCACTACACAGGTAACACATTCAGGCACACTTATGAGCACTGTGGCCCTGGGTTACCAGGGTCCCAGTGACACATACAACTAAAACAACATATATACAGTGAAAAATGGGGGTAACATGCCAGGCAAGATGGCACTTTCCTACACAACCCCCCCCCCAAACGAAGGACAATAAGACTAGCCATGACGTGATGAGTCTTCATTGTCTAAGTGGAAATATCTGGAGAGTCCATCTGCATTGGAGTGGCTACTCCCAGGTCTATGTTCCACTGTATAGTCCATTCCCTGTAGGGATATGGACCACCTCAACAATTTAGGATTTTCACCTTTCATTTGTTTTAGCCAAAGTAGAGGTTTGTGGTCTGTCTGAACAATGAAGTGAGTGCCAAACAGGTATGGCCTCAACTTCTTCAGTGCCCAGACCACAGCAAAGGCCTCCCTCTCAATGGCAGACCAACGCTTTTCTCTAGGGGTCAACCTCCTACTAATAAAAGCAACAGGTTGATCCTGGCCCTCAGAATTAAGTTGTGATAGGACTGCCCCTACTCCTAATTCAGATGCATCAGTTTGGACATAGAATTTTTTAGAGTAACAAGGGCTTTTCAGGACAGGTGCAGAGCACATGGCCTACTTCAGCTCCTCAAAAGCTTTCTGTAGGAGGCTGGACTGGCTTGTAGTGAGTACCAAGGGGTACTTGCACCTTGCACCAGGCCCAGTTATCCCTTATTAGTGTATAGGGTGTCTAGCAGCTTAGGCTGATAGATAATGGTAGCTTAGCAGAGCAGCTTAGGCTGAACTAGGAGACGTGTGAAGCTACTACAGTACCACTTAGTGTCATATGCACAATATCATAAGAAAACACAATACACAGTTATACTAAAAATAAAGGTACTTTATTTTTATGACAATATGCCAAAGTATCTTAGAGTGTACCCTCAGTGAGAGGATAGGAAATATACACAAGATATATATACACAATAGCAAAAATATGCAGTATAGTCTTAGAAAACAGTGCAAACAATGTATAGTTACAATAGGATGCAATGGGGAAACATAGGGATAGGGGCAACACAAACCATATACTCCAAAAGTGGAATGCGAACCACGAATGGACCCCAAACCTATGTGACCTTGTAGAGGGTCGCTGGGACTATTAGAAAATAGTGAGAGTTAGAAAAATAACCCTCCCCAAGACCCTGAAAAGTGAGTGCAAAGTGCACTAAAGTTCCCCTAAGGACAAAAGAGTCGTGTTAGAGGAATAATGCAGGAAAGACACAAACCAGCAGTGCAACAACTGTGGATTTCCAATCTAGGGTACCTGTGGAACAAGGGGACCAAGTCCAAAAGTCACAAGCAAGTCGGAGATGGGCAGATGCCCAGGAAATGCCAGCTGCGGGTGCAAAGAAGCTTCGACTGGACAGAAGAAGCTGAGGTTTCTGCAGGAACGAAAAGGGCTAGAGACTTCCCCTTTGGTGGACGGATCCCTCTCGCCTTGGAGAGTCGTGCAGAAGTGTTTTCCCGCCGGAAGGACGCCAACAAGCCTTGCTACACGCAAATCGTGCGTTTGGCGTTTTTGGATGCTGCTGGGGCCCAGGAGGGACCAGGAGGTCGCAAATTGGACCTGCAGAGAGAGGGGACGTCGAGCAAGACAAAGAGCCCTCACTGAAGCAGGTATCACCCGGAGAAGTGCCAGAAACAGGCACTACGAGGATGCGTGAAACGGTGCTCACCGAAGTTGCACAAAGGAGTCCCACGTCGCCGGAGACCAACTTAGAAAGTCGTGCAATGCAGGTTAGAGTGCCGTGGACCCAGGCTTGGCTGTGCACAAAGGATTTCCGCCGGAAGTGCACAGGGGCCGGAGTAGCTGCAAAGTCGTGGTTCCCAGCAATGCAGCCCAGCGAGGTGAGGCAAGGACTTACCTCCACCAAACTTGGGCTGAAGAGTCACTGGACTGTGGGGGTCACTTGGACAGCGTCGCTGGATTCGAGGGACCTCGCTCGTCGTGCTGAGAGGAGACCCAAGGGACCGGTAATGCAGCTTTTTGGTGCCTGCGGTTGCAGGGGGAAGATTCCGTCGACCCACGGGAGATTTCTTCGGAGCTTCTGGTGCAGAGAGGAGGCAGGCTACCCCCACAGCATGCACAAGCAGGAAAACAGTTGAGAAGGCGGCAGGATCAGCGTTATAGAGTTGCAGTAGTCGTCTTTGCTACTATGTTGCAGGTTTGCAGGCTTCCAGCGCGGTCAGCGGTCGTTTCCTTATCAGAAGGTGAAGAGGGAGATGCAGAGGAACTCGGATGAGCTCTTGCATTCGTTATCTAAAGTTTCCCCAGAGACAGAGACCCTAAATAGCCAGAAAAGAGGGTTTGGCTACCTAGGAGAGAGGAAAGGCTACTAACACCTGAAGGAGCCTATCAGAAGGAGTCTCTGACGTCACCTGGTGGCACTGGCCACTCAGAGCAGTCCAGTGTGCCAGCAGCACCTCTGTTTCCAAGATGGCAGAGGTCTGGAGCACACTGGAGGAGCTCTGGACACCTCCCAGGGGAGGTGCAGGTCAGGGGAGTGGTCACTCCCCTTTCCTTTGTCCAGTTTCGCGCCAGAGCAGGGGCTAAGGGGTCCCTGAACCGGTGTAGACTGGCTTATGCAGAATTGGGCACATCTGTGCCCAACAAAGCATTTCCAGAGGCTGGGGGAGGCTACTCCTCCCCTGCCTTCACACCATTTTCCAAAGGGAGAGGGTGTCACACCCTCTCTCAGAGGAAGTTCTTTGTTCTGCCATCCTGGGCCAGGCCTGGCTGGACCCCAGGAGGGCAGCTGCCTGTCTGAGGGGTTGGCAGCAGCAGCAGCTGCAGTGAAACCCCAGGAAGGGCAGTCTGGCAGAACCAGGGTCTGTGCTACAGACCACTGGGATCATGGAATTGTACCAACAATGCCAGGATGGCATAGAGGGGGCAATTCCATGATCATAGACATGTTACATGGCCATATTCGGAGTTACCATGGTGAAGCTACATATAGGTAGTGACCTATATGTAGTGCACGCGTGTAATGGTGTCCCCGCACTCACAAAGTTCAGTGAATTGGCTCTGAACAATGTGGGGGCACCTTGGCTAGTGCCAGGGTGCCCTCACACTAAGTAACTTTGCACCTAACCTTATATAGGTGACTTATAAGTTACTTAAGTGCAGTGTAAAATGGCTGTGAAATAACGTGGATGTTATTTCACTCAGGCTGCAGTGGCAGGCCTGTGTAAGAATTGTCAGAGCTCCCTATGGGTGGCAAAAGAAATGCTGCAGCCCATAGGGATCTCCTGGAACCCCAATACCCTGGGTACCTCAGTACCATATACTAGGGAATTATAAGGGTGTTCCAGTAAGCCAATGTAAATTGGTAAAAATGGTCACTAGCCTGTTAGTGACAATTTGGAAAGAAATGAGAGAGCATAACCACTGAGGTTCTGATTAGCAGAGCCTCAGTGAGACAGTTAGTCACTACACAGGTAACACATTCAGGCACACTTATGAGCACTGGGGCCCTGGGTTACCTGGGTCCCAGTGACACATACAACTAAAACAACATATATACAGTGAAAAATGGGGGTAACATGCCAGGCAAGATGGTACTTTCCTACACAACCCCCCCCCCAAACGAAGGACAATAAGACTAGCCATTTCCTGATGAGTCTTCATTGTCTAAGTGGAAATATCTGGAGAGTCCATCTGCATTGGAGTGGCTACTCCCAGGTCTATGTTACACTGTATAGTCCATTCCCTGTAGGGATATGGACAACCTCAACAATTTAGGATTTTCACCTTTCATTTGTTTTAGCCAAAGTAGAGGTTTGTGGTCTGTTTGAACAATGAAGTGAGTGCCAAACAGGTATGGCCTCAACTTTTTCAGAGCCCAGACCACAGCAAAGGCCTCCCTCTCAATGGCAGACCAACGCTTTTCTCTAGGGGTCAACCTTCTACTAATAAAAGCAACAGGTTGATCCTGGCCCTCAGAATTAAGTTGTGATAGGACTGCCCCTACTCCTAATTCAGATGCATCAGTTTGGACATAGAATTTTTTAGAGTAACAAGGGCTTTTCAGGACAGGTGCAGAGCATATGGCCTGCTTCAGCTCCTCAAAAGCTTTCTGACAGCTTGCTGTCCACAATACCTTTTTAGGCATTTTCTTGGATGTGAGGTCATTAAGAGGGGCTGCAATGGAGCCATAGTTCTTAATGAACCTCCTGTAATACCCAGTGAGGCCTAGGAAGGCTCTCACCTGAGTTTGAGTGGTAGGGGGAACCCAATCAATAATAGTTTGGATTTTCCCCTGCAGTGGTGCAATCTGTTCCCCACCAACAAGGTGTCCCAGATAAACCACCTTACCCTGCCCTATCGGGCACTTTGAAGCCTTGATAGTGAGGCCTGCCTTTTGCAGGGCCTCCAAAACTTTCCATAGGTGGACCAGGTGATCATCCCAGCTGGAGCTAAAGACAGCTATATCATCCAAATATGCTGCACTGAAAGCTTCCAGCCCTTGCAGGACTGTGTTCACCAACCTCTGAAAAGTGGCAGGTGCATTTTTCAAACCAAAAGGCATTACAGTAAACTGGTAATGTCCTCCAATGGTAGAAAATGCAGTCTTAGGTTTAGCATCTTCTGATAATTTGATCTGCCAATACCCTGCAGTCAAATCAAAAGTGCTTAGATACTTGGCAGATGCCAGTGTATCTATAAGCTCATCTGCCCTGGGTATAGGGTGAGCATCAGTTTTGGTTACCAAGTTGAGACCTCTATAGTCTACACAAAACCTCATTTCCTTCTTTCCATCTTTAGAATTGGGTTTTGGTACCAGTACCACAGGAGAAGCCCATGGACTGTCAGAGTGCTCAACCACTCCTAGTTCCAACATTTTCTGAACTTCTTGCTTTATGCAGTCCCTGACATGGTCAGGCTGCCTATAGATCTTACTTTTGACAGGTAAACTGTCTCCAGTATCTATAGTGTGCTCACACCAAGAAGTGGTGCCTGGCACAGTAGAGAAGAGTTCTGAAAATTGTCCTAGGAGATTTATGCAATTATCTTTCTGCTCAGCAGTAAGACAATCAGCCAAAACTACACCTTCCACAAGAGCATCTTGTTCTTTGGAAGAGAAGAGATCAGGTAGAGGATCACTGTCTTCTTCCTGTCCCTCATCTGTTGCCATGAGCAGGGTGAGATCAGCCCTGTCATAGTAGGGTTTCAGGCGGTTGACATGGAGCACCCTAAGGGGACTCCTGGCAGTGCCTAAGTCAACCAAGTAGGTGACTTCACCCTTTTTTTCAACAATTGTGTGGGGACCACTCCATTTATCTTGGAGTGCTCTTGGGGCCACAGGCTCCAAGACCCACACTTTCTGCCCTGGTTGGTACTGAACCAAAACAGCCTTCTGATCATGCCATTGCTTCTGGAGCTCTTGGCTGGCCTGAAGGTTTTTACTGGCCTTTTTCATGTACTCAGCCATCCTTGATCTGAGGTCAAGTACATAATCCACAATATCCTGCTTAGGAGCTTTTAAAGGTTGTTCCCAACCCTCCTTTACAAGTGTGAGTGGACCCCTAACAGGGTGTCCAAAAAGAAGTTCAAAGGGGCTGAAGCCCACTCCTTTCTGGGGTACCTCCCTGTAGGCAAAAAGGAGGCATGGTAGAAGGATATCCCATCTCCTGCGGAGTTTTTCAGGGAGACCCATAATCATGCCTTTGAGAGTTTTATTAAATCTCTCCACCAGTCCATTTGTTTGTGGATGATAGGGTGTTGTGAACTTGTACGTTACACCACACTCCTTCCACATGGCCTTTAAGTATGCAGACATGAAATTGCTTCCCCTGTCTGATACTACTTCCTTTGGGAAGCCCACCCTGGAAAATATTCCCAGGAGGGCCTTTGCCACTGCAGGTGCTGTAGTGGTCCTTAAAGGAATAGCTTCAGGATATCTTGTGGCATGGTCCACTACCACTAAGATAAACCTATTGCCTGAAGCAGTAGGAGGGTCAAGGGGGCCAACTATGTCAACCCCTACCCTTTCAAAGGGAACCCCAACCACAGGCAGTGGGATAAGGGGTGCCTTTGGAGTGCCACCTGTCTTGCCACTGGCTTGACAGGTTTCACAGGACTTACAAAATTCCTTTGTGTCCTCAGACATCCTAGGCCAATGAAACAATGGAACCAATCTGTCCCAAGTTTTCATTTGACCCAGGTGCCCAGCTAGGGGAATGTCATGTGCCAGTGTTAGGAGGAATTTTCTGTACTCCTGAGGAATCACTAATCTCCTGGCAGCTCCAGGTTTAGGATCCCTATGCTCAGTGTACAAGAGGTTGTCCTCCCAGTAAACTCTGTGAGAGTCACTGACATCCCCATTAGCCTGTTTGACAGCTTGCTGTCTGAGACCCTCTAATGTGGGACAGGTTTGCTGTGCCACACTCAGCTCCTCTCTGGCAGGCCCCCCTTCACCCAAAAGCTCAGCAGTGTCTGCTTCCAGCTCCTCTGGTGTAGGTTCTGCACAGGGAGGGAATTCTTCTTCCTCAGAAGTAGAATCCACTGTAGAGGGAGGGATAGTAGGAAGTGGTTTGCTTCTACTAGCCCTAGCTTTAGGGAGCACTTGGTCCATTGTTCCAGGATCCAAGCTTCCCTGTCCTTTTTGCTTTTTGGCCTGAGCCCTTGTCAAAGCAAAAATATGCCCTGGGATGCCCAGCATTGCTGCATGGGCCTCCAACTCCACATCTGACCAAGCTGATGTCTCCAAATCATTCCCTAATAGACAGTCTACAGGTAAATCTGAAGCTACCACATCTTTCTTTGGACCAGTTACCCCCCCCAGTTGAGATTTACAACCGCCATGGGGTGGCTTTGTGTTATGTTGTGAGCATCGGTTACTTGGTACTGGTGTCCAAGTATGTGTTGTTCAGGGTGCACCAGTTTCTCAATCACCATTGTGACACTGGCACCTGTGTCCCTGTAGGCCTGGACCTCAACACCATTTATTAGGGTTAGTTGCTTGTACTTCTCCAAGTTATGGGGGCAAGCAACCAAAGTGGCTAAATCAATAGCCCCTTCAGAGACTAAAGTAGCCTCTGTGGTCTCCCTAATCAGACCAACCCCAACTAAATTACCAAAAGTGAGCCCAGCTACTCCCTTGGATTGGCTATTAGTAGGTTTCCTCCCACCACCACTGCTATTAGTAGGGACACTAGGTGTAGCAGTAGGGGTTGTAGTGGTAGGAGCTGTGGTGCCTTTCTTTGGACAACTGTGATCTGTTGTCCAATGGCCTTTTATTTTACATAAATAGCACCATGGTTTCTTTTCCTTGTTCTGATTAAAGGAGGATTTGGACCCACCACCCCCACCAGAGTGTTTTTGTGGGCCTGATGAAGACTCATTTTTAGATTTGTCCCCACCCTTGTCTGAAGACTTACCATCCTTCTTTTTGTTGCCATCTTTGTCACCCCCTGTATGAACTTTTCTGTTCACTCTTGTTCTGACCCATTTGTCTGCCTTCTTTCCCAATTCTTGGGGAGAGGTCAGATCAGAGTCCACCAAGTAGTGGTGCAACAAATCAGACACACAATTATTAAGAATATGCTCTCTCAGGATTAAGTTATACAGGCTGTCATAATCAGTAACTTTACTGTCATGTAACCACCCCTCCAAGGCCTTCACTGCCTGGTCAATGAAATCAACCCAGTCTTGTGAAGACTCCTTTTTGGTCTCTCTGAACTTTATCCTGTACTGTTCAGTGGTTAAGCCATAACCATCCAGGAGTGCATTCTTAAGAACTTGGAAATTATTGGCATCATTTTCTTTCACAGTAAGGAGCCTATCCCTACCTTTTCCACTAAATGATAGCCATAGGATAGCAGCCCACTGCCTTTGAGGGACATCCTGTACAACAGAGGCCCTCTCAAGTGCAGCAAACCACTTGTTAATGTCATCCCCCTCCTTATAAGGGGGAACTATCTTGTGCAGATTCCTGGAATCATGCTCTTTTGCAGGATGACTATGGGGAATACTGCTGCTGCCACCATGGGTATCTAAACCCAACTTCTGTCTTTCCTTCTCTAATTCAAAAGACTGTCTATCCAAATCCAGCTGTTGCTTCTTAAGCTTCAGTCTGGTTTGTTCCACCCTCAACTTATTGAGTTCCCTCTTTAACATTCTGTCATCTGGGTTGGTGGGAGGGACATTTCTAGAAACAGAGCTATGATGGGAATGAACAGAAGGAGACCTGTCCCTTACAGAAGCCAACTTAACAGCTTGGTTTACAGAAACATTACTACCAGTATGGTGAGAATAAATGCTTTTGCTATGATGTGAGACAACACTATTTCTATGGTGTGGCTCATCATCATTACCATCTATGCTAGATTGTCTAGTAATGGGCAGGCTAGGAAGTTTCTTTCCTGAATCTTTTCCTGGGGGAGTCCCTGAATCTGATTGGGAACTATTAGGTACTTTTTCAACAGATGGGGCACCTATGGCCTTATCCTGTTCTCTAAGCATGTTAATTAATAGTTCTAAGGCAGGATTCTTCCCTACACTCAAACCTCTCTCTATACAGAGACTCCTTGCTCTTTTCCAGCTAAGGTTGTCATATGCAAGTTTGGACAGATCAACACTTTGGCCTGTGCCAGACATTTTTTAGAGAGAGTTAAAGTGATAGAGAAAGAGACAAAAGTTTTCAGAACTTTTTGGAAAGACAGAAAAAAACTTTTTAAACTTTTAAGAACTTTTTGAAAGTTTAGGAGTACTTTTCAGCACTTAGAAAAGAGTGAAAAGAGGAAATGCAAAACTTTTTGGTTATGTGTATATACACTGACCTTGTTTTGTATATTTTTCTCTTATGAAAAGTACAATGACAAGAGTGGTAAGTAGTCTCAAGCACTTATCCCACCACTGCACAACCAATGTAGGAGGCTGGACTGGCTTGTAGTGAGTACCAAGGGGTACTTGCACCTTGCACCAGGCCCAGTTATCCCTTATTAGTGTATAGGGTGTCTAGCAGCTTAGGCTGATAGATAATGGTAGCTTAGCAGAGCAGCTTAGGCTGAACTAGGAGACGTGTGAAGTTACTACAGTACCACTTAGTGTCATATGCACAATATCATAAGAAAACACAATACACAGTTAAACTAAAAATAAAGGTACTTTATTTTTATGACAATATGCCAAAGTATCTTAGAGTGTACCCTCAGTGAGAGGATAGGAAATATACACAAGATATATATACACAATAGCAAAAATATGCAGTATAGTCTTAGAAAACAGTGCAAACAATGTATAGTTACAATAGGATGCAATGGGGAAACATAGGGATAGGGGCAACACAAACCATATACTCCAAAAGTGGAATGCGAACCACGAATGGACCCCAAACCTATGTGACCTTGTAGAGGGTCGCTGGGACTATTAGAAAATAGTGAGAGTTAGAAAAATAACCCTCCCCAAGACCCTGAAAAGTGAGTGCAAAGTGCACTAAAGTTCCCCTAAGGACAAAAGAGTCGTGTTAGAGGAATAATGCAGGAAAGACACAAACCAGCAATGCAACAACTGTGGATTTCCAATCTAGGGTACCTGTGGAACAAGGGGACCAAGTCCAAAAGTCACAAGCAAGTCGGAGATGGGCAGATGCCCAGGAAATGCCAGCTGCGGGTGCAAAGAAGCTTCGACTGGACAGAAGAAGCTGAGGTTTCTGCAGGAACGAAAAGGGCTAGAGACTTCCCCTTTGGTGGACGGATCCCTCTTGCCTTGGAGAGTCGTGCAGAAGTGTTTTCCCGCCGGAAGGACGCCAACAAGCCTTGCTACACGCAAATCGTGCGTTTGGCGTTTTTGGACGCTGCTGAGGCCCAGGAGGGACCAGGAGGTCGCAAATTGGACCTGCAGAGAGAGGGGACGTCGAGCAAGACAAAGAACCCTCACTGAAGCAGGTAGCACCCGGAGAAGTGCCAGAAACAGGCACTACGAGGATGCGTGAAACGGTGCTCGCCGAAGTTGCACAAAGGAGTCCCACGTCGCCGGAGATCAACTTAGAAAGTCGTGCAATGCAGGTTAGAGTGCCGTGGACCCAGGCTTGGCTGTGCACAAAGGATTTCCGCCGGAAGTGCACAGGGGCCGGAGTAGCTGCAAAGTCGCGGTTCCCAGCAATGCAGCCCAGCGAGGTGAGGCAAGGACTTACCTCCACCAAACTTGGGCTGAAGAGTCACTGGACTGTGGGGGTCACTTGGACAGCGTCGCTGGATTCGAGGGACCTCGCTCGTCGTGCTGAGAGGAGACCCAAGGGACCGGTAATGCAGCTTTTTGGTGCCTGCGGTTGCAGGGGGAAGATTCCGTCGACCCACGGGAGATTTCTTCGGAGCTTCTGGTGCAGAGAGGAGGTAGGCTACCCCCACAGCATGCACAAGCAGGAAAACAGTCGAGAAGGCGGCAGGATCAGCGTTACAGAGTTGCAGTAGTCGTCTTTGCTACTATGTTGCAGGTTTGCAGGCTTCCAGCGCGGTCAGCGGTCGTTTCCTTATCAGAAGGTGAAGAGGGAGATGCAGAGGAACTCGGATGAGCTCTTGCATTCGTTATCTAAAGTTTCCCCAGAGACAGAGACCCTAAATAGCCAGAAAAGAGGGTTTGGCTACCTAGGAGAGAGGAAAGGCTACTAACACCTGAAGGAGCCTATCAGCAGGAGTCCCTGACGTCACCTGGTGGCACTGGCCACTCAGAGCAGTCCAGTGTGCCAGCAGCACCTCTGTTTCCAAGATGGCAGAGGTCTGGAGCACACTGGAGGAGCTCTGGACACCTCCCAGGGGAGGTGCAGGTCAGGGGAGTGGTCACTCCCCTTTCCTTTGTCCAGTTTCGCGCCAGAGCAGGGCTAAGGGGTCCCCTGAACCGGTGTAGACTGGCTTATGCAGAATTGGGCACATCTGTGCCCAACAAAGCATTTCCAGAGGCTGGGGGAGGCTACTCCTCCCCTGCCTTCACACCATTTCCAAACTCTGTGAGAGTCACTGACATCCCCATTTGCTTGTTTGACAGCTTGCTGCCTTAGACCATCTAGTGTGGGACAGGTATGCTGTGCCACACTCAGCTCCTCCCTGGAAGGCCCCCCTTCACCCAAAAGCTCAGCAGTGTCTGCTTCCAGCTCCTCTGGTGTAGGTTCTGCACTGGGTGGAAATTCTTCTTCCTCAGAAGTAGAATCCACTGTAGAGGGAGGGATAGTAGGTAGTGTTTTACCTTTACTAACCCTAGCTTTAGGGAGCACTTGGTCCATTCTTCCAGGATCCAAGTCACCCTGTACTTTTTGCTTTTTGGCCTGAGCCCTGGTCAAAGCGAAAAAATGCCCTGGAATGCCCAGCATTGCTGCATGAGCCTCCAACTCCACTTCTGCCCAAGCTGATGTCTCTAAATCGTTCCCTAGTAGACAGTCTACAGCTAAATCTGAGGTAACCACAACTTTCTTTGGACCAGTATCCCCCCCCAGTTGAGATTCACAACTGCCATGGGGTGGCTAAGAGTGTTGTTATGAGCATCAGTCACTTGATACTGGTGTGAGAAGGTAGCCTCTTTCTAGCCTTGTTACCCCCACTTTTGGCCTGTTTGTGAGTGTATGTCAGGATGTTGGTCACTGTTTTCACTGTCTCACTGGGATCCTGATAGCCAGGCCTCAGTGCTCATAGTGAAAACACTATGGCCCTCATTCTGACCTTGGCGGGCGGCGGAGGCCGCCCGCCAAAGTCCCGCCGTCAGGTTACCGTTCCGCGGTCGAAAGACCGCGGCGGTAATTCTGACTTTCCCGCTGGGCTGGCGGGCGGTCTCCTTCAGACCGCCAGCCAGCCCAGCGGGAAAGAGGCTTCCACGATGAAGCCGGCTCGGAATCGAGCCGGCGGAGTGGAAGCTGTGCGACGGGTGCAGTTGCACCCGTCGCGTATTTCACTGTCTGCGCAGCAGACAGTGAAATACATGTAGGGGCCCTCTTACGGGGGCCCCTGCAATGCCCATGCCAGTGGCATGGGCACTGCAGGGGCCCCCAGGGGCCCCGCGACCCCCCCTACCGCCATCCGGATCTCGGCGGTCCGACCGCCGGGATCTGGATGGCGGTAGAGGGGGTCGGAATCCCCGCGGCGGTGCAGCAAGCTGCGCCGCCGCGGAGGATTCAATGGGGCCGCGGTACACTGGCGGGACCCCGCCAGTGGTGCCGGTCCGACCGCGGCTTTACCGCCGCGGTCGGAATCCCCATTGGAGCACCGCCGGCTTGTCGGCGGTGCTCCCGCGGTCCTCCGCCCTGGCGGTCAAAGACCGCCAGGGTCAGAATGAGGGCCTATGTTTTCAGTATGGTTGTTATGTGTCACTGGGATCCTGCTGGTCAGGGCCCCAGTGCTCATAGGTTTGTGGCCTATATGTATGTGTCACTGGGACCCTGTCACACAGGGCCCCAGTGCTCATAGGTGTGCATGTATATGTTCCCTGTGTGGTGCCTAACTGTCTCACTGAGGCTCTGCTAACCAGAACCTCAGTGGTTATGCTCTCTCATTACTTTCAAATTGTCACTAACAGGCTAGTGACCATTTTTACCAATTTACATTGGCTTACTGGAACACCCTTATAATTCCCTAGTATATGGTACTGAGGTACCCAGGGTATTGGGGTTCCAGGAGATCCCTATGGGCTGCAGCATTTCTTTTGCCACCCATAGGGAGCTCTGACAATTCTTACACAGGCCTGCCACTGCAGCCTGAGTGAAATAACGTCCACGTTATTTCACAGCCATTTTACACTGCACTTAAGTAACTTATAAGTCACCTATATGTCTAACCTTTACCTGGTAAAGGTTAGGTGCAAAGTTACTTAGTGTGAGGGCACCCTGGCACTAGCCAAGGTGCCCCCACATTGTTCAGAGCCAATTCACTGAACTTTGTGAGTGCGGGGACACCATTACACGCGTGCACTACATATAGGTCACTACCTATATGTAGCTTCACCATGGTAACTCCGAATATGGCCATGTAACATGTCTATGATCATGGAATTGCCCCCTCTATGCCATCCTGGCATTGTTGGTACAATTCCATGATCCCAGTGGTCTGTAGCACAGACATTGGTACTGCCAGACTGCCCTTCCTGGGGTTTCACTGCAGCTGCTGCTGCTGCCAACCCCTCAGACAGGCAGCTGCCCTCCTGGGGTCCAGCCAGGCCTGGCCCAGGATGGCAGAACAAAGGACTTCCTCTGAGAGAGGGTGTGACACCCTCTCCCTTTGGAAAATGGTGTGAAGGCAGGGGAGGAGTAGCCTCCCCCAGCCTCTGGAAATGCTTTGTTGGGCACAGATGTGCCCAATTCTGCATAAGCCAGTCTACACCGGTTCAGGGACCCCTTAGCCCCTGCTCTGGCGCGAAACTGGACAAAGGAAAGGGGAGTGACCACTCCCCTGACCTGCACCTCCCCTGGGAGGTGTCCAGAGCTCCTCCAATGTGCTCCAGACCTCTGCCATCTTGGAAACAGAGGTGCTGCTGGCACACTGGACTGCTCTGAGTGGCCAGTGCCACCAGGTGATGTCAGAGACTCCTGCTGATAGGCTCCTTCAGGTGTTAGTAGCCTTTCCTCTCTCCTAGGTAGCCAAACCCTCTTTTCTGGCTATTTAGGGTCTCTGTCTCTGGGGAAACTTTAGATAACGAATGCATGAGCTCAGCCGAGTTCCTCTGCATCTCCCTCTTCACCTTTTGATAAGGAATCGACCGCTGACCGCGCTGGAAGCCTGCAAACCTGCAACATAGTAGCAAAGACGACTACTGCAACTCTGTAACGCTGATCCTGCCGCCTTCTCAACTGTTTTCCTGCTTGTGCATGCTGTGGGGGTAGTCTGCCTCCTCTCTGCACCAGAAGCTCCGAAGAAATCTCCCGTGGGTCGACGGAATCTTCCCCCTTCAACCGCAGGCACCAAAAAGCTGCATTACCGGTCCCTTGGGTCTCCTCTCAGCACGACGAGCGAGGTCCCTCGAATCCAGCAACACCGTCCAAGTGACCCCCACAGTCCAGTGACTCTTCAGCCCAAGTTTGGTGTAGGTAAGTCCTTGCCTCACCTCGCTGGGCTGCATTGCTGGGAACCGCGACTTTGCAAGCTTCTCCGGCCCCTGTGCACTTCCGGCGGAAATCCTTCGTGCACAGCCAAGCCTGGGTCCACGGCACTCTAACCTGCATTGCACGACTTTCTAAGTTGGTCTCCGGCGACGTGGGACTCCTTTGTGCAACTTCGGAGAGCACCGTTTCACGCATCCTCGTAGTGCCTGTTTCTGGCACTTCTCCGGGTGCTACCTGCTTCAGAGAGGGCTCTTTGTCTTGCTCGACGTCCCCTCTCTCTGCAGGTCCAATTTGCGACCTCCTGGTCTCTCCTGGGCCCCAGCAGCGTCCAAAAACGCCAAACGCACGATTTGCATGTAGCAAGGCTTGTTGGCGTCCATCCGGCGGGAAAACACTTCTGCACGACTCTCCAAGGCGTGGGGGATCCATCCTCCAAAGGGGAAGTCTCTAGCCCTTGTCGTTCCTGCAGTATTCACAGTTCTTCAGCCTAGTAAGAGCTTCTTTGCACCAACCGCTGGCATTTCTTGGGCATCTGCCCATCTCCGAGCTGCTTGTGACTTTTGGACTTGGTCCCCTTGTTCCACAGGTACCCTCAGTCAGGAATCCATCGTTGTTGCATTGCTGATTTGTGTTTTCCTTGCATTTTCCCTCTAACACGACTATTTTGTCCTTAGGGGAACTTTGGTGCACTTTGCACTCACTTTTCAGGGTCTTGGGGAGGGTTATTTTGCTAACTCTCACTATTTTCTAATAGTCCCAGCGACCCTCTACAAGGTCACATAGGTTTGGGGTCCATTCGTGGTTCGCATTCCACTTCTGGAGTATATGGTTTGTGTTGCCCCTATCCCTATGTTTCCTCATTGCATCCTATTGTAACTATACATTGTTTGCACTGTTTTCTAAGACTATACTGCATATTTTTGCTATTGTGTATATATATCTTGTGTATATTTCCTATCCTCTCACTGAGGGTACACTCTAAGATACTTTGGCATATTGTCATAAAAATAAAGTACCTTTATTTTTAGTATAACTGTTTATTGTGTTTTCTTATGATATTGTGCATATGACACTAAGTGGTACTGTAGTAGCTTCACACGTCTCCTAGTTCAGCCTAAGCTGCTCTGCTAAGCTACCATTATCTATCAGCCTAAGCTGCTAGACACCCTATACACTAATAAGGGATAACTGGGCCTGGTGCAAGGTGCAAGTACCCCTTGGTACTCACTACAAGCCAGTCCAGCCTCCTACATTGGTTGTGCAGTGGTGGGATAAGTGCTTGAGACTACTTACCACTCTTGTCATTGTACTTTTCATAAGAGAAAAATATACAAAACAAGGTCAGTGTATATACACATAGCCAAAAAGTTTTGCATTTCCTCTTTTCACTCTTTTCTAAGTGCTGAAAAGTACTTCTAAACTTTCAAAAAGTTCTTAAAAGTTTAAAAAGTTTTTTCTGTCTTTCCAAAAAGTTCTGAAAACTTTTTTCTCTTTTTCTATCACTTTAACTCTCTCTAAAAAATGTCTGGCACAGGAAAAAATGTTGAACTGTCCAAACTTGCATATGATCACCTTAGCTGGAAAGGAGCAAGGAGTCTCTGCATAGAGAGAGGTTTGAGTGTAGGGAAGAATCCTTCCTTAGAACTGTTAATTAGTATGCTTAGAGTACAGGATAAGGCCATAAGTGCCCAATCTGTAGAAAAAGTAGCTAATGGTTCTCAATCTGATCCAGGGACTCCCCCAGGAAAAGGTTCAGGAAAGAAACTTCTCAGCCTGCCCATTACTAGACAGTCTAGCATAGTTGGTACAGAGGTTGAATCACACCATACTAATGGTGTGCTCTCACATTATACTGGTAGCCAAGCTGTTAGGGTGCCCTCTGTAAGGGACAGGTCTCCTTCTGTTCATTCCCATCATACCTCTGTATCTAGAAATGTCCCTCCCACCCACCCTGATGACAGATTGTTAGAAAGGGAGCTCAATAGATTGAGAGTGGAACAAACCAGACTGAAGCTCAAGAAGCAACAGCTGGATTTGGATAGACAGTCTTTAGAAGTAGAGAGGGAAAGACAGAAGTTGGGTTTAGAAACCCATGGTGGCAGCAGCAGTATTCCCCATAGTCATCCTGCAAAAGAGCATGATTCCAGGAATCTGCACAAGATAGTTCCCCCTTATAAGGAGGGGGATGACATTAACAAGTGGTTTGCTGCACTTGAGAGGGCCTGTGTTGTACAGGATGTCCCTCAAAGGCAGTGGGCTGCTATCCTATGGCTATCATTTAGTGGAAAGGGTAGGGATAGACTCCTTACTGTGAAAGAAAATGAGGCCAATAATTTTACAGTTCTTAAGAATGCACTCCTGGATGGTTATGGCTTAACCACTGAACAGTACAGGATAAAGTTCAGAGAGACCAAAAAGGAGTCTTCACAAGACTGGGTTGATTTCATTGACCATTCAGTGAAGGCCTTGGAGGGGTGGTTACATGGCAGTAAAGTTACTGATTATGAAAGCCTGTATAACACAATCCTGAGAGAGCATATACTTAATAATTGTGTGTCTGATTTGTTGCACCAGTACCTGGTAGACTCTGATCTGACCTCTCCCCAAGAATTGGGAAAGAAGGCAGACAAATGGGTCAGAACAAGGGTGAACAGAAAAGTTCATACAGGGGGTGACAAAGATGGCAATAAGAAGAAAGATGGTGAAAAATCTCAAGATAAGCATGGGGATAAGGGTAAAACCAAAGATCCCACTTCAAATCTTAAACACTCTTCAGAGGGTGGGGATAAAACAAATTCTTCCTCTTCTTCCCAACCTGCACACATTAAAAAGCCTTGGTGCTTTGTGTGTAAAAATAGAGGCCATAGGCCAGGGGATAAGTCCTGTCCAGGTAAACCCCCTGAGCCCACCACCACTAATACATCAAGCTCTAGTGCCCCTAGCAGTAGTGGTACTAGTGGTGGGACTGCTGGCAACAGTCAAGCAAAGGGTGTAGTTGGGTTCACTTATGGGTCCATAGTGGAAACTGATGTCATCAGTCCCAAGACAGTTTCTGTCACACCTAGTGGCATTGGCCTTGCCACACTGGCTGCTTGTCCCCTTACAATGGATAAGTACAGGCAGACAGTTTCAATAAATGGTGTTGAGGCCTTGGCCTACAGGGACACAGGTGCCAGTTTCACTTTGGTGACTGAAAACCTAGTGCCTCCTGAACAACACATCATTGGACAACAGTATAAGATTATTGATGTCCATAACTCCACTAAGTTTCTTCCCTTAGCTATAATTCAGTTTAGTTGGGGTGGAGTTACTGGCCCTAAGCAGGTGGTGGTATCACCTAGCTTACCTGTAGACTGTCTCTTAGGTAATGACCTAGAGGCCTCAGGTTGGGCTGATGTAGAGTTTTATGCCCATGCAGCCATGCTGGGCATCCCTGAGGAATTGTTCCCTCTCATTTCAAGTGAAATGAAAAAGCAAAGGAGAGAAGGCCTGAAAACTCAGGATCCCTCTCCATCAACAGGTAAAAAGGGTATCACAGTATCCCCTAACCACCCTACCATTCAGGATACTATTCCTGTGGTGGGAGAAACCTCTCCTGGGGTGGCACCTGTTCCAAGGGAATCATCAGCTGGCATAGCTGGACTCCCTGAGGTAGAAGTACCTCTCTGTGGGATAACTAACATTGGTGACAAAAAGAGCACCATTTTAGTTAACATGGAGCATCCCTCCAACCCTCCCAGAGAAACTTTAGTGCAGAAACCCTTTACTGCCTCACAACACTTAGGACAGCATCCCTGCCCTAGTGTGGAGCTCATAGGACAGCATCCCTGCCCTGCTCCAACTCAAGAGAAACAGCATCCCTGTTCTCTCTTCCAGCCAAATGGACAAAGTTTTTGCCCAGCTATGGCTTTACTGAGACAGCATCCCTGTCTGGCATTTCCATCATTACAAATAGGTTCAGTGGATAATTCCCACTGCTCTAAACTAAAACTTACTGATAGAAACTCTGAAAATACATCTTCACATTGTTGGTTAGCTAAAAAACTTCAAACAGGGTGGTTTACATCCCCACAGGGAAGTAACCATATAGTGGATGATAAAGGGAGTAACCAGTCTATTGCAGAGCTACTCTCTACTTATCACCACTTAGACAATAAAGTCTCAACTGGCCAAGGTTAGCCTTATTGTCCTTCGTTTGGGGGGGGGTTGTGTGAGAAGGTAGCCTCTTTCTAGCCTTGTTACCCCCACTTTTGGCCTGTTTGTGAGTGTATGTCAGGATGTTGGTCACTGTTTTCACTGTCTCACTGGGATCCTGATAGCCAGGCCTCAGTGCTCATAGTGAAAACACTATGTTTTCAGTATGGTTGTTATGTGTCACTGGGATCCTGCTGGTCAGGGCCCCAGTGCTCATAGGTTTGTGGCCTATATGTATGTGTCACTGGGACCCTGTCACACAGGGCCCCAGTGCTCATAGGTGTGCATGTATATGTTCCCTGTGTGGTGCCTAACTGTCTCACTGAGGCTCTGCTAACCAGAACCTCAGTGGTTATGCTCTCTCATTACTTTCAAATTGTCACTAACAGGCTAGTGACCATTTTTACCAATTTACATTGGCTTACTGGAACACCCTTATAATTCCCTAGTATATGGTACTGAGGTACCCAGGGTATTGGGGTTCCAGGAGATCCCTATGGGCTGCAGCATTTCTTTTGCCACCCATAGGGAGCTCTGACAATTCTTACACAGGCCTGCCACTGCAGCCTGAGTGAAATAACGTCCACGTTATTTCACAGCCATTTTACACTGCACTTAAGTAACTTATAAGTCACCTATATGTCTAACCTTTACCTGGTAAAGGTTAGGTGCAAAGTTACTTAGTGTGAGGGCACCCTGGCACTAGCCAAGGTGCCCCCACATTGTTCAGAGCCAATTCACTGAACTTTGTGAGTGCGGGGACACCATTACACGCGTGCACTACATATAGGTCACTACCTATATGTAGCTTCACCATGGTAACTCCGAATATGGCCATGTAACATGTCTATGATCATGGAATTGCCCCCTCTATGCCATCCTGGCATTGTTGGTACAATTCCATGATCCCAGTGGTCTGTAGCACAGACCCTGGTACTGCCAGACTGCCCTTCCTGGGGTTTCACTGCAGCTGCTGCTGCTGCCAACCCCTCAGACAGGCAGCTGCCCTCCTGGGGTCCAGCCAGGCCTGGCCCAGGATGGCAGAACAAAGGACTTCCTCTGAGAGAGGGTGTGACACCCTCTCCCTTTGGAAAATGGTGTGAAGGCAGGGGAGGAGTAGCCTCCCCCAGCCTCTGGAAATGCTTTGTTGGGCACAGATGTGCCCAATTCTGCATAAGCCAGTCTACACCGGTTCAGGGACCCCTTAGCCCCTGCTCTGGCGCGAAACTGGACAAAGGAAAGGGGAGTGACCACTCCCCTGACCTGCACCTCCCCTGGGAGGTGTCCAGAGCTCCTCCAGTGTGCTCCAGACCTCTGCCATCTTGGAAACAGAGGTGCTGCTGGCACACTGGACTGCTCTGAGTGGCCAGTGCCACCAGGTGACGTCAGAGACTCCTGCTGATAGGCTCCTTCAGGTGTTAGTAGCCTTTCCTCTCTCCTAGGTAGCCAAACCCTCTTTTCTGGCTATTTAGGGTCTCTGTCTCTGGGGAAACTTTAGATAATGAATGCATGAGCTCAGCCGAGTTCCTCTGCATCTCCCTCTTCACCTTCTGATAAGGAATCGACCGCTGACCGCGCTGGAAGCCTGCAAACCTGCAACATAGTAGCAAAGACGACTACTGCAACTCTGTAACGCTGATCCTGCCGCCTTCTCGACTGTTTTCCTGCTTGTGCATGCTGTGGGGGTAGTCTGCCTCCTCTCTGCACCAGAAGCTCCGAAGAAATCTCCCGTGGGTCGACGGAATCTTCCCCCTGCAACCGCAGGCACCAAAAAGCTGCATTACCGGTCCCTTGGGTCTCCTCTCAGCACGACGAGCGAGGTCCCTCGAATCCAGCAACACCGTCCAAGTGACCCCCACAGTCCAGTGACTCTTCAGCCCAAGTTTGGTGGAGGTAAGTCCTTGCCTCACCTCGCTGGGCTGCATTGCTGGGAACCGCGACTTTGCAAGCTTCTCCGGCCCCTGTGCACTTCCGGCGGAAATCCTTCGTGCACAGCCAAGCCTGGGTCCACGGCACTCTAACCTGCATTGCACGACTTTCTAAGTTGGTCTCCGGCGACGTGGGACTCCTTTGTGCAACTTCAGCGAGCACCGTTTCACGCATCCTCGTAGTGCCTGTTTCTGGCACTTCTCCGGGTGCTACCTGCTTCAGTGAGGGCTCTTTGTCTTGCTCGACGTCCCCTCTCTCTGCAGGTCCAATTTGCGACCTCCTGGTCTCTCCTGGGCCCCAGCAGCGTCCAAAAACGCCAAACGCACAATTTGCGTGTAGCAAGGCTTGTTGGCGTCCATCCGGCGGGAAAACACTTCTGCACGACTTTCCAAGGCGTGGGGGATCCATCCTCCAAAGGGGAAGTCTCTAGCCCTTGTCGTTCCTGCAGTATTCACAGTTCTTCAGCCTAGTAAGAGCTTCTTTGAACCAACCGCTGGCATTTCTTGGGCATCTGCCCATCTCCGAGCTGCTTGTGACTTTTGGACTTGGTCCCCTTGTTCCACAGGTACCCTCAGTCAGGAATCCATCGTTGTTGCATTGCTGATTTGTGTTTTCCTTGCATTTTCCCTCTAACACGACTATTTTGTCCTTAGGGGAACTTTGGTGCACTTTGCACTCACTTTTCAGGGTCTTGGGGAGGGTTATTTTGCTAACTCTCACTATTTTCTAATAGTCCCAGCGACCCTCTACAAGGTCACATAGGTTTGGGGTCCATTCGTGGTTCGCATTCCACTTCTGGAGTATATGGTTTGTGTTGCCCCTATCCCTATGTTTCCCCATTGCATCCTATTGTAACTATACATTGTTTGCACTGTTTTCTAAGACTATACTGCATATTTTTGCTATTGTGTATATATATCTTGTGTATATTTCCTATCCTCTCACTGAGGGTACACTCTAAGATACTTTGGCATATTGTCATAAAAATAAAGTACCTTTATTTTTAGTATAACTGTGTATTGTGTTTTCTTATGATATTGTGCATATGACACTAAGTGGTACTGTAGTAGCTTCACCCGTCTCCTAGTTCAGCCTAAGCTGCTCTGCTAAGCTACCATTATCTATCAGCCTAAGCTGCTAGACACCCTATACACTAATAAGGGATAACTGGGCCTGGTGCAAGGTGCAAGTACCCCTTGGTACTCACTACAAGCCAGTCCAGCCTCCTACAACTGGTGACCAAGTAGGTGTTGTTCAGGGTGGACCAGTTTCTCTATTACCATTGTAACACTGGCACCTGTGTCCCTGTAGGCCAGAACCTCAACACCATTTATTAGGGGTAGTTGCTTGTACTTATCCATGTTAAGGGGACAAGCAACCAAGGTGGCCAAATCAATGGCCCCCTCAGAGACTAACACAGCCTCTGTGGTCTCCCTAATCCGACCAACCCCAACTAAATTACCAAAAGTGAGCCCAGCTACTCCCTTGGATTGGCTATTAGTAGGTTTGCTCCCACCACCACTGCTATTACTAGGGGCACTAGGTGTAGCAGCAGGGATTGTAGTGGTAGGAGGCTTGGTGCTTTTCTTTGGGCAACTGGGATCAGTTGTCCAATGGCCTTTTATTTTACATAAATAGCACCATTGGTTTATTTTCTTTGTTTTGATTTGAAGAGGATTTGGGCCCACCACCCCCACCAGGGTGTTTTTGTTGGCCTGATTGTAGTAAAGTACAATCTTGCCTGGCATGTTACCCCCATATTTCACTGTATATATGTTGTTTTAGTTGTATGTGTCACTGGGACCCTGCCAGCCAGGGCCCCAGTGCTCATAAGTGTGCCCTGTGTGTGTTACCTGTGTTATGACTAACTGTCTCACTGAGGCTCTGCTATCCAGAACCTCAGTGGTTATGCTCTCTCATTCTCTTTCCAAATTGTCACTAACAGGCTAGTGACCAATTTCACCAATTTACATTGGCATACTGGAACACCCTTATAATTCCCTAGTATATGGTACTGAGGTACCCAGGGTATTGGGGCTCCAGGAGATCCCTATGGGCTGCAGCATTTCTTGTGCCACCCATAGGGAGATCTGACAATTCTTACATAGGCCTGCCAGTGCAGCCTGAGTAAAATAACGTCCACGTTATTTCACAGCCATTTACCACTGCACTTAAGTAACTTATAAGTCACCTATATGTCTAACCTTTACCTGGTAAAGGTTGGGTGCTAAGTTACTTAGTGTGTGGGCACCCTGGCACTAGCCAAGGTGCTCCCACATTGTTCAGGGCAAATTCCCCGGACTTTGTGAGTGCGGGGACACCATTACACGTGTGCACTATACATAGGTCACTACCTATGTATAGCGTCACAATGGTAACTGCGAATATGGTCATGTAACATGTCTAAGATCATGGAATTGTCACCCCAATGCCATTCTGGCATTGGGGAGACAATTCCATGATCCCCCGAGTCTCTAGCACAGACCCGGGTACTGCCAAACTACCTTTCCCGGGGTTTCACTGCAGCTGCTGATGCTGCCAACCCCTCAGACAGGTTTCTGCCCTCCTGGGGTCCAGCCAGGCTAGGCCCAGGAAGGCAGAACAAAGGACTTCCTCAGAGAGGGTGTTACACCCTCTCCCTTTGGAAAACGTTGTCAGGGCTGGGGAGGAGTAGCCTCCCCCAGCCTCTGGAAATGCTTTGATGGGCACAGATGGTGCCCATCTCTGCATAAGCCAGTCTACACCGGTTCAGGGATCCCCCAGCCCTGCTCTGGCACGAAACTGGACAAAGGAAAGGGGAGTGACCACTCCCCTGACCTGTACGTCTCGTGGGAGGTGTCCAGAGCTCCTCCAGTGTGCTCCAGACCTCTGCCATCTTGGAAAAAGAGGTGCTGCTGGCACACTGGACTGCTCTGAGTGGCCAGGGCCAGCAGGTGACGTCAGAGACTCCTTCTGATATGCTCTTACCTGTGTTGCCAGCCTATCCTGCTTCCTAGGTAGCCAAACCTCCTTTTCTGGCTATTTAGGGTCTCTGCTTTGGGGAATTCTTTAGATAATGAATGCAAGAGCTCATCATAGTTCTTCTGCATCTCTCTCTTCACCTTCTGCCAAGGAATCGATCGCTGACTGCTCTGGACGACTGCAAAACCACAACATAGTAGCAAAGACGACTACTGCAACCTTGTATCGCTGATCCGGCCGACTTCTCGACTGTTTTCCTGGTGGTGCATGCTGTGGGGGTAGTCTGCCTCCTCTCTGCACTAGAAGCTCCGAAGAAATCTCCAGTGGGTCGACGGACTCTTCCCCCTGCAACCGCAGGCACCAAAAGACTGCATCACCGGTCCTCTGCGTCCCCTCTCAGCACGACGAGCGTGGTCCCTGGAACTCAGCAACTCTGTCCAAGTGACTCCCACAGTCCAGTGACTCTTCAGTCCAAGTTTGGTGGAGGTATGTCCTTGCCTCCCCACGCTAGACTGCAATGCTGGGTATCGCGTGATTTGCAGCTGTTCCGGTTCGTGTGCACTGTAGGAAAGTACCATCTTGCCTGGCATGTTACCCCCATTTTTCACTGTATATATGTTGTTTTAGTTGTATGTGTCACTGGGACCCTGGTAACCCAGGGCCCCAGTGCTCATAAGTGTGCCTGAATGTGTTACCTGTGTAGTGACTAACTGTCTCACTGAGGCTCTGCTAATCAGAACCTCAGTGGTTATGCTCTCTCATTTCTTTCCAAATTGTCACTGACAGGCTAGTGACCATTTATACCAATTTACATTGGCTTACTGGAACACCCTTATAATTCCCTAGTATATGGTACTGAGGTACCCAGGGTATTGGGGTTCCAGGAGATCCCTATGGGCTGCAGCATTTCTTTTGCCACCCATAGGGAGCTCTGACAATTCTTACACGGGCCTGCCACTGCAGCCTGAGTGAAATAACGTCCACGTTATTTCACAGCCATTTTACACTGCACTTAAGTAACTTATAAGTCACCTATATGTCTAACCTTTACCTGGTAAAGGTTAGGTGCAAAGTTACTTAGTGTGAGGGCACCCTGGCACTAGCCAAGGTGCCCCCACATTGTTCAGAGCCAATTCACTGAACTTTGTGAGTGCGGGGACACCATTACACGCGTGCACTACATATAGGTCACTACCTATATGTAGCTTCACCATGGTAACTCCGAATATGGCCATGTAAAATGTCTATGATCATGGAATTGCCCCCTCTATGCCATCCTGGCATTGTTGGTACAATTCCATGATCCCAGTAGTCTGTAGCACAGACCCTGGTACTGCCAGACTGCCCTTCCTGGGGTTTCTCTGCAGCTGCTGCTGCTGCCAACCCCTCAGACAGGCAGCTGCCCTCCTGGGGTCCAGCCAGGCCTGGCCCAGGATGGCAGAACAAAGAACTTCCTCTGAGAGAGGGTGTGACACCCTCTCCCTTTGGAAAATGGTGTGAAGGCAGGGGAGGAGTTGCCTCCCCCAGCCTCTGGAAATGCTTTGTTGGGCACAGATGTGCCCAATTCTGCATAAGCCAGTCTACACCGGTTCAGGGACCCCTTAGCCCCTGCTCTGGCGTGAAACTGGACAAAGGAAAGGGGAGTGACCACTCCCCTGACCTGCACCTCCCCTGGGAGGTGTCCAGAGCTCCTCCAGTGTGCTCCAGACCTCTGCCATCTTGGAAACAGAGGTGCTGCTGGCACACTGGACTGCTCTGAGTGGCCAGTGCCACCAGGTGACGTCAGAGACTCCTGCTGATAGGCTCCTTCAGGTGTTAGTAGCCTTTCCTCTCTCCTAGGTAGCCAAACCCTCTTTTCTGGCTATTTAGGGTCTCTGTCTCTGGGGAAACTTTAGATAACGAATGCATGAGCTCAGCCGAGTTCCTCTGCATCTCCCTCTTCACCTTCTGATAAGGAATCGACCGCTGACCGCGCTGGAAGCCTGCAAACCTGCAACATAGTAGCAAAGACGACTACTGCAACTCTGTAACGCTGATCCTGCCGCCTTCTCGACTGTTTTCCTGCTTGTGCATGCTGTGGGGGTAGTCTGCCTCCTCTCTGCACCAGAAGCTCTGAAGAAATCTCCCGTGGGTCGACGGAATCTTCCCCCTGCAACCGCAGGCACCAAAAAGCTGCATTACCAGTCCCTTGGGTCTCCTCTCAGCACGACGAGCGAGGTCCCTCGAATCCAGTGACACCGTCCAAGTGACCCCCACAGTCCAGTGACTCTTCAGCCCAAGTTTGGTGGAGGTAAGTCCTTGCCTCACCTCGCTGGGCTGCATTGCTGGGAACCGCGACTTTGCAAGCTACTCCGGCCCCTGTGCACTTCCGGCGGAAATCCTTCGTGCACAGCCAAGCCTGGGTCCACGGCACTCTAACCTGCATTGCACGACTTTCTAAGTTGGTCTCCGGCGACGTGGGACTCCTTTGTGCAACTTCGGCGAGCACCGTTTCACGCATCCTCGTAGTGCCTGTTTCTGGCACTTCTCCGGGTGCTACCTGCTTCAGTGAGGGCTCTTTGTCTTGCTCGACGTCCCCTCTCTCTGCAGGTCCAATTTGCGACCTCCTGGTCCCTCCTGGGCCCCAGCAGCGTCCAAAAACGCCAAACGCACGATTTGCGTGTAGCAAGGCTTGTTGGCGTCCATCTGGCGGGAAAACACTTCTGCACGACTCTCCAAGGCGTGGGGGATCCATCCTCCAAAGGGGAAGTCTCTAGCCCTTGTCGTTCCTGCAGTATTCACAGTTCTTCAGCCTAGTAAGAGCTTCTTTGCACCAACCGCTGGCATTTCTTGGGCATCTGCCCATCTCCGAGTTGCTTGTGACTTTTGGACTTGGTCCCCTTGTTCCACAGGTACCCTCAGTCAGGAATCCATCGTTGTTGCATTGCTGATTTGTGTTTTCCTTGCATTTTCCCTCTAACACGACTATTTTGTCCTTAGGGGAACTTTAGTGCACTTTGCACTCACTTTTCAGGGTCTTGGGGAGGGTTATTTTTCTAACTCTCACTATTTTCTAATAGTCCCAGCGACCCTCTACAAGGTCACATAGGTTTGGGGTCCATTCGTGGTTCGCATTCCACTTCTGGAGTATATGGTTTGTGTTGCCCCTATCCCTATGTTTCCCCATTGCATCCTATTGTAACTATACATTGTTTGCACTGTTTTCTAAGACTATACTGCATATTTTTGCTATTGTGTATATATATCTTGTGTATATTTCCTATCCTCTCACTGAGGGTACACTCTAAGATACTTTGGCATATTGTCATAAAAATAAAGTACCTTTATTTTTAGTATAACTGTGTATTGTGTTTTCTTATGATATTGTGCATATGACACTAAGTGGTACTGTAGTAGCTTCACACGTCTCCTAGTTCAGCCTAAGCTGCTCTGCTAAGCTACCATTATCTATCAGCCTAAGCTGCTAGACACCCTATACACTAATAAGGGATAACTGGGCCTGGTGCAAGGTGCAAGTACCCCTTGGTACTCACTACAAGCCAGTCCAGCCTCCTACATTGGTTGTGCAGTGGTGGGATAAGTGCTTGAGACTACTTACCACTCTTGTCATTGTACTTTTCATAAGAGAAAAATATACAAAACAAGGTCAGTGTATATACACATAGCCAAAAAGTTTTGCATTTCCTCTTTTCACTCTTTTCTAAGTGCTGAAAAGTACTTCTAAACTTTCAAAAAGTTCTTAAAAGTTTAAAAAGTTTTTTTCTGTCTTTCCAAAAAGTTCTGAAAACTTTTTTCTCTTTTTCTATCACTTTAACTCTCTCTAAAAAAATGTCTGGCACAGGAAAAAATTTTGAACTGTCCAAACTTGCATATGATCACCTTAGCTGGAAAGGAGCAAGGAGTCTCTGCATAGAGAGAGGTTTGAGTGTAGGGAAGAATCCTTCCTTAGAACTGTTAATTAATATGCTTAGAGTACAGTATAAGGCCATAAGTGCCCAATCTGTAGAAAAAGTAGCTAATGGTTCTCAATCTGATCCAGGGACTCCCCCAGGAAAAGGTTCAGGAAAGAAACTTCTCAGCCTGCCCATTACTAGACAGTCTAGCATAGTTGGTACAGAGGTTGAATCACATCATACTGATGATGTGCTCTCACATTATGCTGGTAGCCAAGCTGTTAGGGTGCCCTCTGTAAGGGACAGGTCTCCTTCTGTTCATTCCCATCATACCTCTGTATCTAGAAATGTCCCTCCCACCCACCCTGATGACAGATTGTTAGAAAGGGAGCTCAATAGATTGAGAGTGGAACAAACCAGACTGAAGCTCAAGAAGCAACAGCTGGATTTGGATAGACAGTCTTTAGAAGTAGAGAGGGAAAGACAGAAGTTGGGTTTAGATACCCATGGTGGCAGCAGCAGTATTCCCCATAGTCATCCTGCAAAAGAGCATGATTCTAGGAATCTGCACAAGATAGTTCCCCCTTATAAGGAGGGGGATGACATTAACAAGTGGTTTGCTGCACTTGAGAGGGCCTGTGCTGTACAGGATGTCCCTCAAAAGCAGTGGGCTGCTATCCTATGGCTATCATTTACTGGAAAAGGTAGGGATAGGCTCCTTACTGTAAAAGAAAATGATGCTAACAATTTCCAAGTTCTTAAGAATGCACTCCTGGATGGTTATGGCTTAACCACTGAAAAGTACAGGATAAAGTTCAGAGATACCAAAAAGGAGTCTTCACAAGACTGGGTCGATTTCATTGACCAGGCAGTGAAGGCCTTGGAGGGGTGGTTACATGGCAGTAAAGTTACTGATTATGACAGCCTGTATAACTTGATCCTGAGAGAGCATATTCTTAATAATTGTGTGTCTGATTTGTTGCACCAGTACTTGGTGGACTCTGATCTGACCTCTCCCCAAGAATTGGGAAAGAAGGCAGACAAATGGGTCAGAACAAGAGTGAACAGAAAAGTTCATACAGGGGGTGACAAAGATGGCAACAAAAAGAAGGATGGTAAGTCTTCTGACAAGGGTGGGGACAAATCTAAAAATGAGTCTTCATCAGGCCCACAAAAACACTCTGGTGGGGGTGGTGGGTCCAAATCCTCCTTTAATCAGAACAAGGAAAAGAAACCATGGTGCTATTTATGTAAGATAAAAGGCCATTGGACAACAGATCCCAGTTGTCCAAAGAAAGGCACCACAGCTCCTACCACTACAACCCCTACTGCTACACCTAGTGTCCCTACTAATAGCAGTGGTGGTGGGAGCAAACCTACTAATAGCCAATCCAAGGGAATAGCTGGGCTCACTTTTGGTAATTTAGTTGGGGTTGGTCTAATTAGGGAGACCACAGAGGCTACTTTAGTCTCTGAAGGGGCTATTGACTTAGCCACTTTGGTTGCTTGCCCCCATAACTTGGAGAAGTACAAGCAACTAACCCTAATAAATGGTGTTGAGGTCCAGGCCTACAGGGACACAGGTGCCAGTGTCACAATGGTGATTGAGAAACTGGTGCACCCTGAACAACACATACTTGGACACCAGTACCAAGTAACCGATGCTCACAACATAACACAAAGCCACCCCATGGCTGTTGTAAATCTCAACTGGGGGGGGGGTATCTGGTCCAAAGAAAGTTGTGGTAGCTTCAGATTTACCTGTAGACTGTCTATTAGGGAATGATTTGGAGACATCAGCTTGGTCAGATGTGGAGTTGGAGGCCCATGCAGCAATGCTGGGCATCCCAGGGCATATTTTTGCTTTGACAAGGGCTCAGGCCAAAAAGCAAAAAGGACAGGGAAGCTTGGATCCTGGAACAATGGACCAAGTGCTCCCTAAAGCTAGGGTTAGTAGAAGCAAACCACTTCCTACTATCCCTCCCTCTACAGTGGATTCAACTTCTGAGGAAGAAGAATTCCCTCCCTGTGCAGAACCTACACCAGAGGAGCTGGAAGCAGACACTGCTGAGCTTTTGGGTGAAGGGGGGCCTGCCAGAGAGGAGCTGAGTGTGGCACAGCAAACCTGTCCCACATTAGAGGGTCTCAGACAGCAAGCTGTCAAACAGGCTAATGGGGATGTCAGTGATTCTCACAGAGTTTACTGGGAGGACAACCTCTTGTACACTGAGCATAGGGATCCTAAACCTGGAGCTGCCAGGAGATTAGTGATTCCTCAGGAGTACAGAAAGTTCCTCCTAACACTGGCACATGACATTCCCTTAGCTGGGCACCTGGGTCAAATGAAAACTTGGGACAGATTGGTACCATTGTTTCATTGGCCTAGGATGTCTGAGGACACAAAAGAATTTTGTAAGTCCTGTGAAACCTGTCAAGCCAGTGGCAAGACAGGTGGCACGCCAAAGGCACCCCTTATCCCACTGCCTGTGGTTGGGGTTCCCTTTGAAAGGGTAGGGGTTGACATAGTTGGCCCCCTTGACCCTCCTACTGCTTCAGGCAATAGGTTTATCTTAGTGGTAGTGGACCATGCCACAAGATATCCTGAAGCAATTCCTTTAAGGACCACTACAGCTCCTGCAGTGGCAAAGGCCCTCCTGGGAATATTTTCCAGGGTGGGCTTCCCAAAGGAAGTAGTATCAGACAGAGGAAGCAATTTCATGTCTGCATACTTAAAGGCCATGTGGAAGGAGTGTGGTGTAACTTACAAGTTCACAACACCCTATCATCCACAAACAAATGGACTGGTAGAGAGATTTAATAAAACTCTCAAAGGCATGATTATGGGACTCCCTGAAAAACTCCGCAGGAGATGGGATATCCTTCTACCATGCCTCCTTTTTGCCTACAGGGAGGTACCCCAGAAAGGAGTGGGCTTCAGCCCCTTTGAACTTCTTTTTGGACACCCTGTTAGGGGTCCACTCACACTTGTAAAGGAGGGTTGGGAACAACCTTTAAAAGCTCCTAAACAGGATATTGTGGATTATGTACTTGGCCTCAGATCAAGGATGGCTGAGTACATGAAAAAGGCCAGTAAAAACCTTCAGGCCAGCCAAGAGCTCCAGAAGCAATGGCATGATCAGAAGGCTGTTTTGGTTCAGTACCAACCAGGGCAGAAAGTGTGGGTCTTGGAGCCTGTGGCCCCAAGAGCACTCCAAGATAAATGGAGTGGACCCCACACAATTGTTGAAAAGAAGGGTGAAGTCACCTACTTGGTTGACTTAGGCACTGCCAGGAGTCCCCTTAGGGTGCTCCATGTCAACCGCCTGAAACCCTACTATGACAGGGCTGATCTCACCCTGCTCATGGCAACAGATGAGGGACAGGAAGAAGACAGTGATCCTCTACTTGATCTCTTCTCTTCCACAGAACAAGATGCTCTTGTGGAAGGTGTAGTTTTGGCTGATTGTCTTACTGCTGAGCAGAAAGATAATTGCATAAATCTCCTAGGACAATTTTCAGAACTCTTCTCCATTGTGCCAGGCACCACTTCTTGGTGTGAGCACACTATAGATACTGGAGACAGTTTACCTGTCAAAAGTAAGATCTATAGGCAGCCTGACCATGTCAGGGACTGCATAAAGCAAGAAGTTCAGAAAATGTTGGAACTAGGAGTGGTTGAGCACTCTGACAGTCCATGGGCTTCTCCTGTGGTACTGGTACCAAAACCCAATTCTAAAGATGGAAAGAAGGAAATGAGGTTTTGTGTAGACTATAGAGGTCTCAACTTGGTAACCAAAACTGATGCTCACCCTATACCCAGGGCAGATGAGCTTATAGATACACTGGCATCTGCCAAGTATCTAAGCACTTTTGATTTGACTGCAGGGTATTGGCAGATCAAATTGTCAGAAGATGCTAAACCTAAGACTGCATTTTCTACCATTGGAGGACATTACCAGTTTACTGTAATGCCTTTTGGTTTGAAAAATGCACCTGCCACTTTTCAGAGGTTGGTGAACACAGTCCTGCAAGGGCTGGAAGCTTTCAGTGCAGCATATTTGGATGATATAGCTGTCTTTAGCTCCAGCTGGGATGATCACCTGGTCCACCTTTGGAAAGTTTTGGAGGCTCTGCAAAAGGCAGGCCTTACTATCAAGGCTTCAAAGTGCCAGATAGGGCAGGGTAAGGTGGTTTATCTGGGACACCTTGTTGGTGGGGAACAGATTGCACCACTTCAGGGCAAAATCCAAACTATTATTGATTGGGTTCCCCCTACCACTCAGACTCAGGTGAGAGCCTTCCTAGGCCTCACTGGGTATTACAGGAGGTTCATTAAGAACTATGGCTCCATTGCAGCCCCTCTTAATGACCTCACATCCAAGAAAATGCCTAAAAAGGTATTATGGACAGCAAGCTGTCAGAAAGCTTTTGAGGAGCTGAAGCAGGCCATGTGCTCTGCACCTGTCCTGAAAAGCCCTTGTTACTCTAAAAAATTCTATGTCCAAACTGATGCATCTGAATTAGGAGTAGGGGCAGTCCTATCACAACTTAATTCTGAGGGCCAGGATCAACCTGTTGCTTTTATTAGTAGAAGGTTGACCGCTAGAGAAAAGCGTTGGTCTGCCATTGAGAGGGAGGCCTTTGCTGTGGTCTGGGCTCTGAAGAAGTTGAGGCCATACCTGTTTGGCACTCACTTCATTGTTCAGACAGACCACAAACCTCTACTTTGGCTAAAACAAATGAAAGGTGAAAATCCTAAATTGTTGAGGTGGTCCATATCCCTACAGGGAATGGACTATACAGTGGAACATAGACCTGGGAGTAGCCACTCCAATGCAGATGGACTCTCCAGATATTTCCACTTAGACAATGAAGACTCATCAGGTTATGGCTAGTCTTATTGTCCTTCGTTTGGGGGGGGGTTGTGTAGGAAAGTACCATCTTGCCTGGCATGTTACCCCCATTTTTCACTGTATATATGTTGTTTTAGTTGTATGTGTCACTGGGACCCTGGTAACCCAGGGCCCCAGTGCTCATAAGTGTGCCTGAATGTGTTACCTGTGTAGTGACTAACTGTCTCACTGAGGCTCTGCTAATCAGAACCTCAGTGGTTATGCTCTCTCATTTCTTTCCAAATTGTCACTGACAGGCTAGTGACCATTTATACCAATTTACATTGGCTTACTGGAACACCCTTATAATTCCCTAGTATATGGTACTGAGGTACCCAGGGTATTGGGGTTCCAGGAGATCCCTATGGGCTGCAGCATTTCTTTTGCCACCCATAGGGAGCTCTGACAATTCTTACACGGGCCTGCCACTGCAGCCTGAGTGAAATAACGTCCACGTTATTTCACAGCCATTTTACACTGCACTTAAGTAACTTATAAGTCACCTATATGTCTAACCTTTACCTGGTAAAGGTTAGGTGCAAAGTTACTTAGTGTGAGGGCACCCTGGCACTAGCCAAGGTGCCCCCACATTGTTCAGAGCCAATTCACTGAACTTTGTGAGTGCGGGGACACCATTACACGCGTGCACTACATATAGGTCACTACCTATATGTAGCTTCACCATGGTAACTCCGAATATGGCCATGTAACATGTCTATGATCATGGAATTGCCCCCTCTATGCCATCCTGGCATTGTTGGTACAATTCCATGATCCCAGTAGTCTGTAGCACAGACCCTGGTACTGCCAGACTGCCCTTCCTGGGGTTTCTCTGCAGCTGCTGCTGCTGCCAACCCCTCAGACAGGCAGCTGCCCTCCTGGGGTCCAGCCAGGCCTGGCCCAGGATGGCAGAACAAAGAACTTCCTCTGAGAGAGGGTGTGACCCCCTCTCCCTTTGGAAAATGGTGTGAAGGCAGGGGAGGAGTAGCCTCCCCCAGCCTCTGGAAATGCTTTGTTGGGCACAGATGTGCCCAATTCTGCATAAGCCAGTCTACACCGGTTCAGGGACCCCTTAGCCCCTGCTCTGGCGCGAAACTGGACAAAGGAAAGGGGAGTGACCACTCCCCTGACCTGCACCTCCCCTGGGAGGTGTCCAGAGCTCCTCCAGTGTGCTCCAGACCTCTGCCATCTTGGAAACAGAGGTGCTGCTGGCACACTGGACTGCTCTGAGTGGCCAGTGCCACCAGGTGACGTCAGAGACTCCTTGTGATAGGCTCCTTCAGGTGTTAGTAGCCTTTCCTCTCTCCTAGGTAGCCAAACCCTCTTTTCTGGCTATTTAGGGTCTCTGTCTCTGGGGAAACTTTAGATAACGAATGCATGAGCTCAGCCGAGTTCCTCTGCATCTCCCTCTTCACCTTCTGATAAGGAATCGACCGCTGACCGCGCTGGAAGCCTGCAAACCTGCAACATAGTAGCAAAGACGACTACTGCAACTCTGTACCGCTGATCCTGCCGCCTTCTCGACTGTTTTCCTGCTTGTGCATGCTGTGGGGGTAGTCTGCCTCCTCTCTGCACCAGAAGTTTCGAAGAAATCTCCCGTGGGTCGACGGAATCTTCCCCCTGCAACCGCAGGCACCAAAAAGCTGCATTACCGGTCCCTTGGGTCTCCTCTCAGCACGACGAGCGAGGTCCCTCGAATCCAGCGACACCGTCCAAGTGACCCCCACAGTCCAGTGACTCTTCAGCCCAAGTTTGGTGGAGGTAAGTCCTTGCCTCACCTCGCTGGGCTGCATTGCTGGGAACCGCGACTTTGCAAGCTACTCCGGCCCCTGTGCACTTCCGGCGGAAATCCTTTGTGCACAGCCAAGCCTGGGTCCACGGCACTCTAACCTGCATTGCACGACTTTCTAAGTTGGTCTCCGGCGACGTGGGACTCCTTTGTGCAACTTCGGCGAGCACCGTTTCACGCATCCTCGTAGTGCCTGTTTCTGGCACTTCTCCGGGTGCTACCTGCTTCAGTGAGGGCTCTTTGTCTTGCTCGACGTCCCCTCTCTCTGCAGGTCCAATTTGCGACCTCCTGGTCTCTCCTGGGCCCCAGCAGCGTCCAAAAACGCCAAAAGCACGATTTGCGTGTAGCAAGGCTTGTTGGCGTCCATCCGGCGGGAAAACACTTCTGCACGACTCTCCAAGGCGTGGGGGATCCATCCTTCAAAGGGGAAGTCTCTAGCCCTTGTCGTTCCTGCAGTATTCACAGTTCTTCAGCCTAGTAAGAGCTTCTTTGCACTAACCGCTGGCATTTCTTGGGCATCTGCCCATCTCCGAGTTGCTTGTGACTTTTGGACTTGGTCCCCTTGTTCCACAGGTACCCTCAGTCAGGAATCCATCGTTGTTGCATTGCTGATTTGTGTTTTCCTTGCATTTTCCCTCTAACACGACTATTTTGTCCTTAGGGGAACTTTAGTGCACTTTGCACTCACTTTTCAGGGTCTTGGGGAGGGTTATTTTTCTAACTCTCACTATTTTCTAATAGTCCCAGCGACCCTCTACAAGGTCACATAGGTTTGGGGTCCATTCGTGGTTCGCATTCCACTTCTGGAGTATATGGTTTGTGTTGCCCCTATCCCTATGTTTCCCCATTGCATCCTATTGTAACTATACATTGTTTGCACTGTTTTCTAAGACTATACTGCATATTTTTGCTATTGTGTATATATATCTTGTGTATATTTCCTATCCTCTCACTGAGGGTACACTCTAAGATACTTTGGCATATTGTCATAAAAATAAAGTACCTTTATTTTTAGTATAACTGTGTATTGTGTTTTCTTATGATATTGTGCATATGACACTAAGTGGTACTGTAGTAGCTTCACACGTCTCCTAGTTCAGCCTAAGCTGCTCTGCTAAGCTACCATTATCTATCAGCCTAAGCTGCTAGACACCCTATACACTAATAAGGGATAACTGGGCCTGGTGCAAGGTGCAAGTACCCCTTGGTACTCACTACAAGCCAGTCCAGCCTCCTACATGCACTCTTCCAGGATTTCCTTTGTGCACAGCCAAGCCTGGGCCCCCTACACTCTAATCTGCAGTGCACAACCTCCTGAGTTGTCCTCCGGCGTCGTGGGATTTTCTTTTGTGACTTCAGGTGAGCTCCGGTTCACTCCTCTTTGTAGTGCCTGTTCCGGCACTTCTGCGGGTGCTGCCTGCTTCTGAGAGGGCTCTTTGTCTTGCTAGGCGACCCCTCTGTCTCCTTACACAATTGGCGACATCCTGGTCCCTCCTGGGCTACAGCAGCATCCAAAAACCGTAACCACGACCCTTGCAGCTAGCAAGGCTTGTTTGCGGTCTTTCTGCGTGGGAACACCTCTGCAAGCTTCTTCACAACTTTGGACATCCATGCTCCAAAGGAGAAGTTCCTAGTCCTCTTTGTTCTTGCAGAATCATCCACAGCTTCTACCATCTGGTGGCAGCTTCTTTGCACCCTCAGCTGGCATTTCCTGGGCACCTGCCCAATCTCAACTTTGTCGCGACTCTTGGACTTGGTCCCCTTGTTCCACAGGTACTCTCGTCCGGAAATCCATCATTTTTGCATTGCTGGTGTTGGTCTTCCTTGCAGTATTCTCCTATCACGACTTCTGTGCTCTCTGGGGAACTTAGGTGCACTTTACACCTACTTTTCAGGGTCTTGGGGTGGGCTATTTTTCTAACCCTCACTGTTTTCTTACAGTCCCAGCGACCCTCTACAAGCTCACATAGGTTTGGGGTCCATTCGTGATTCACATTCCACTTTTGGAGTATATGGTTTGTGTTGCCCCTATACCTATGTGCTCTCATTGCAATCTATTGTGACTGTACATTACTTGCATTGCTTTCTATTGCTATTACTGCATATTGTTGGTATTGTGTACATATATCTTGTGTATATTTGCTATCCTCATACTGAGGGTACTCACTGAGATACTTTTGGCATATTGTCATAAAAATAAAGTACCTTTATTTTTAGTATATCTGTATATTGTGTTTTCTTATGATATTGTGCATATGACACCAGTGGTATAGTGGGAGCTTTGCATGTCTCCTAGTTCAGCCTAAGCTGCTCTGCTAAGCAACCCTTTTCTAACAGCCTAATACCTCTTCTACACTAATAAGGGATACCTGGACCTGGTGCAGAGTGTAAGTACCCCTTACTCCGGGGAATTTGCCCTGAACAATGTGGGGGCACCTTTGCTAGTGCCAGGGTGCCCACACACTAAGTAACTTTGCATCCAACCTTCACCAGGTGAAGGTTAGACATATAGGTGACTTATAATTTACTTAAGAGCAGTGGTAAATGGCTGTGAAATAACGTGGACGTTATTTCACTCAGGCTGCAGTGGCAGGCCTGTGTAAGAATTGTCAGAGCTCCCTATGGGTGGCGAAAGAAATGCTGCAGCCCATCGGGATCTCCTGGAACCCCAATACCCTGGGTACCTCAGTACCATATACTAGGGAATTATATGGGTGTACCAGTATGCCAATGTGAATTGGTGAAATTGGTCACTAGCGTGTTAGTGACAATTTGGAAAGCAGAGAGAGCATAACCACTGGGGTTCTGGTTAGCAGAGCCCCAGTGAGACAGTTAGGCATTACACAGGGAACACATACATATAGGCCACAAACTTATGAGCACTGGGGTCCTGGCTAGCAGGGTCCCAGTGACACATAGCAAATATACTGAAAACATAGGGTTTTCACTATGAGCACTGGTCCCTGGCTAGCAGGATCCCAGTGAGACAGTGAAAACACCCTGACATATACTCTCAAACAGGCCAAAAGTGGGGGAAACAAGGCTAGAAAGAGGCTACTTTCTCACAATCACGCAGTACACAGGTTTGCAGTCTGGCGTAGGGAGGCAAGGACTCACCTCCACCAAACTTGGACTGAAGGATCACTGGACTGTGGGAGTCACTTGGATAGAGTTCCTGTGTTCCAGGGACCACGCTCGTCAGGAGAGGGGACCCAGAGGACCGGTGATGCAGTCTTTTGGTGCCTGCGTTAGCAGGGGGAAGATTCCGTCGACCCACAGGAGATTTCTTCTTGGCTTCCAGTGCAGGGTGAAGGCAGGTGATCCCCAGAGCATGCACCACCAGGAAACAGTCTAGAAAGACGGCAGGATGAGGCGCTACAATGTTATTGTAGTCGTCTTGCTACTTTGTTGCGGTTTTGCAGGCGTCCTGGAGCAATCATCGGTCGATCCTTAGTAGACGTCGAACAGGGAGATGCAGAGGAACTCTGGTGAGCTCTTGCATTCATTATCTGGAGAATTCCCCAGAGGAGAGACCCTAAATAGTCAGAAAAGGAGGTTTGGCTACCAAGAAAGGAGGATTGGCTACCAGAATGGTAAGAGCCTATCAGAGGGGGTCAATGACATCACCTGCTGGCACTGGCCACTCAGAGCAGTCCAGTGTGCCCCCAACACCTCTGTTTCCAAGATGGCAGAGGTCTGGGACACACTGGAGGAGCTCTGGTCACCTCCCCTGGGAGGTACTGGTCAGGGGAGTGGTCACTCCCCTTTCCTTTGTCCAGTTTCGCGCCAGAGCAGGGCTGGGGGATCCCTGAACCGGTGTAGACTGGCTTATGCAGAGATGGGCACCACCTGTGCCCATCAAAGCATTTCCAGAGGCTGGGGGAGGTTACTCCTCCCCACCCTTCACACCTATTTCCAATGGAAGAGGGTGTAACACCCTCTCTCAGAGGAAATCCTTTGTTCTGCCTTCCTGGGCCAGGGATGCCTGGACCCCAGGAGGGCAGAATCCTGTCTGAGGGGTTGGCGGCAGCAGCAGCTGCAGTGGAAACCCCGGCAAGGCACTTTGGCAGTACCCGGATTCTGTGCTAGAGACCCGGGGATCATGGAATTGTCCCCCCAATACCAGAATGGTATTGGGGTGACAATTCCATGATCTTAGACAAGTTAAATGGACATGTTCGGAGTTACCGTTGTGATGCTATACATAGGTAGTGACCTATGTATAGTGCACACGTGTAATGGTGTCCCCGCACTCACAAAGTCCGAGGAATTTGCCCTGAACGATGTGGAGGTACCTTGGCTAGTGCCAGGGTGCCCACACACTAAGTAACTTGCCACCCAACCTTCACCAGGTGAAGGTTAGACATATAGGTGACTTATAAGTTACTTATGTGCAGTCAAAAATGTCTGTGGAATACCATGGATGTTATTTCATGCAGGCTGCAGTGGCAGGCCTGTGTAAGAATTGTCTGAACTCCCTATGGGTGGCAAAAGAAATGCTGCAGCCCATAGGGATCTCCTGGAACCCCAATACCCTGGGTACCTAAGTACTATATACAAGGGAATTATATGGGTGTACCAGTGTGCCAATGAGAATCGGTAATTGTAGTCACTAGCCTGCAGTGACAAATTTAGAAAGCTGAGAGAGCATAAACACTGAGGTTCTGGTTAGCTGAGCCTCAGTGATACAGTTAGGCGCCACACAGGGAACACATACAGGGCACATACTATGAGCACTGGGGTCCTGCCTGGCAGGATTCCAGTAACACAAGGGCTAAAACAACATACATACAGTGAAATATGGGGGTAACATGCCAGGCAAGATGATACTTTCCTACAATCATATATAACAACAACATTACAATCAATGTCTCACATATGAGAGGCCAGCGTTAGCAACACATGAAATGAGGAAAGCATAGTTATCAACAATAACAGGCATCATTCTCTCTGTGCCTTCCAATCAGGATTCAGGCTTCACTACACGTGATACAGTACTATCAAATTCTGTACACTCCCAATGAGCACATTGAAAAACAAGAGAACTTAACAACAACAAGCAGGTTAATCTAGGAAACTAAAAACGGGGGAAGGAGTTGAAGAGTAGAGTGAGAAATAGAGAACAAAGAGAGAAAAAGGAAGCAGGACAGTTCTGCAGCCGGCATTACGTCAATATTCCTGCAGACCTTGTGAGACAGCACAAAGGGAAGCAAACTATAAGAAACGCAACACGTCTAGTTGCTGCCTAAAACTCGATGTGCCAAAAAGGCTTGCACTGGTCCCTATATATCTTTTGGAAGAGAGCCCTCCGGCTTAAGCTCCCAGTAGACCATCAGCTGCTCCTGGCAGTACGAAGCATCCCGCAGCCACTCAAGACTCCTAGGTACTCCACCACGTCCCCAGCACATCGCACCCCTTTGCTTGGCGAGCAGCAACAGCAGCCCTATCAGCATTCTGTGAGCAGTGGGGACCCCCTCCACATATCCCAAGAGAGCAAGCTTAGGAGTGCGCGGCAGCTCCGCACCAGTCATCTCCTCAATAATAAGTCACACTTCTGTCCAGTATTCACTCACTCCGGCACAATTCCATGCAAGGTGCAGAAAATCTGCATCAGGGGTCCCGTATCTCTCACATCACGCGTCAGTACACACCTCCATGCGCAGCAAGCCACGAGGCGCATAATACAGCCAATGTAAAAACTTGAAATGACTAAGATGTAAACAATAATTTGGGGACAACTCTCTCATATGCGCGCAGCATCTGTGCCACACCTCGTCCGAAATGGCCTCACCAATGTCGCCGTGCAAGCCACAGTATTGATCTCACGCAGCCTTGGCCCCGTCGGGCTCCCCAACACACGCAGCAGCCTATCAAGCCATATAGTGTTCGCTTCAGGTGCCAAATGTGGCAGATACCGCACAGGATACAGCCAAAAATGCGCAAAATACACCTGTGCACCGTAATAATAAAGCTCTAAATCTGGGGCCGCCAAACCACCTAACTCGGAAAGGTCAATCTCTCCCATGAAATTCTAGGCTGCCTGTCTGCCCAGACTAATCTCACCAGAGCGGACCTAAGCATTTAAAAAAAACTCACGGTGAGAACAAGGGATAGGTTTATAAACAGATAAAGAAACTTTGGCAAAATTACCATCTTCGCTATGGCGATACGACCCGTCAGCGACAGCGGTAGCGAGCACCACATCTCCACCTTTCCTTCCAGCCATGCAATAGCTCTGACGTAATTTGCCGACCAGAGCGTAGTGACATCCCGGCTCAACCAGACGCCTAAATACCGCACCGGACCATCAGCCCAGCCAATTGGATAACCAGAGGGAAACTGTGTTGTACACTCAGATAGAGGTACCACCACCGACTTGGACCCCAAGTTGATGGTAATCCCAGAGAGACGCCCAAAGCGCACAATCTCATCTAGCAAAACATCAAGATGTCGCTGTGGATCACGGACATACAGAGCAATATCATCCGCATACATAGAGATCAGTATGGGCCGCTGTCTGAATGCCAAACCTCTATGATTATGATGCTACCGCAGCCGGGCAGCCCACGGCTCCATCGCTATTGCAAAAAGCAGCAGGGACAATTGGCAGCCCTGACGAGAACATCTAGCTATCAGAAAGGAGTCAGAAATGGTCCCATTTACTCTCAGGCTGGCGAAAGACCTCACATACAGGAAACAGATCAGTTGAATAAACCTGGAGCTCAGCCCCACCGAGCCAGTAGGGCGAACATATACGACCACGCCACCGCTCATATATCAGGGTCTAGCGCGCCACAAACCGCAAAGTACGTGCAGAGATTATGCCATGTGGAATGTCCCGGTATAAAGCCGGACTGGTCCGGCAACACCAGGGACGAGAGCAAAGGCTGTAGTTGCACGGCAATTAGCTTTGCCAGGATCTTATTATCTATATTGATCAAGGAAGGAGGCCGGTAAGAATCACAGCTGCAAGGATCTTTCCCTGGCTTCAAAATAGTCACAACAAGGGCCTCACACTGCGAGGCAGGGAGCATCCCAGCATCAAGCACTTCCGCATAAACCTCCAAGAGGTGCGGCGCAAAGATATCAGCATAATCCTTATGAAAGGGATGCCGTTAAGCCGTCCAGCCCAGGAGCTTTATCGCCCGGCAAACTGCAGATCGCCTGGACTATGTCCTCCACCGAAAAGGGGGCATCTATGCCCGATGCGAACCCTCCAGCCACAACAAACAGATATCATCAAAATATTCAGCTAACGCAGCCAAGCCCAATCCAGGAGGTTCCGCATACAGATCAGCATAGAATTTAGTGAAAGTGCGTTCAATCTCGGCAGTGCCAACATAACGATAACCAGCATAGTCCGACAACTCCACAACGTAATTACTTGCCCACGGCCTGCTGAGCATGCCTGCCAGCGTACGACCAGCTCTCTCCCCTTCACCATATCTTCTTGCCACAGCATGTTTTCCCAAAAACCAAACCTCTCACAGTGCAGCCTCCTCTTACTGTGTCATCGTACTTTGCAAGAAGGCCAGAGTATCGCCTGACCAGCCCGCCACTAAGTGTTTTTCGAGATCAGCCAGCTGGGTCTCCAGCTCCGCCAACTCCCTTCTCAGCACCTTCAGCACTCCATGCTGCTTAGTAATACAAATGCCACAAATCACTACCTTAAAAGTCTCCCAAACTATCCCAGCAGAAGCCACAGACCTACAATTCTCAGCAAAGTAGTGTTGAATGGCCTCACGGTTGTCATCTCGGAATACCTGATCTCGAAGGGCACCATGAGGAAGTTGCCACATGAAGGCCCACGAGGGGCCTCCCGGCATAGCCAAGTCCAGCAGAACTGGAGAAGGGTCTGATAAAGTGCGCGCCATGTGCTTGACCGACCGTGTCCACAGCTCAACATCCCTGGTACCAAGCCACCTGTATATGCGGGACCAGCTATTGTAAGCATGATTGACACAGGTGCCTTCCCTATCAGTACCATGCTTTGCCCTCCAAATATCTACCATAGCACCCTTGGTCATCACATGCAAGAGGGCCCTAGCAGCCCCCACATGCTGCGGGGGCAGGCGGAGCTCTCACGATCCGCAACAGGATCCAATATCACAATGAAATCCCTACCCCACAACAAGGTCCCAGGTCCCAACAAATCAATCAGCCGGCCCACCTCTCGGAAAAAATCAGGGTGGTCAGTATTGGGACCATAAAGCGACACCAATCTACACGGCCTATCATGCAGCTTGCCGCGCAGCATAACATTGTTACCGTCCAGATCCACAATCGTCTTATCGGTGTGCCACTGTACCCCCTTCTTATTCAGAATCGCCACACCTCTGGCATAACTCAAGTATACAGCAGTATGACACTCTCCAATCCAGCCAGCTTTAATCCTGTTGCGAGTGGCTGCAACCAAATGGGTCTCCTGTAGCATACAAATGTCAATCATGTGACGTTGCATTTAGGCAGACAGCAGTCTCATCTTCCGCCCATCATTTAATCTGCATACATTCCAAGTAAGGCAGCGCACAGTTGTCATGCAATGCCCAGCCATTCCCAGCAGTCATCCAGCCCCCCAACCCTCTGCACCACAAAGTTGAGGCGACGTCAGTATGAAGAAAGGAAAGCAAAGACAAGAAATGAAGACATGACAAGCAATCCAGAACCAGAACAACCCTGACCCCCACCCACGCTGACCCCCCCAAACGGGTCTGTTCAGCGATCCCACCCAACCCCAAATGCAACCCCCAAATAACAGTTTTAAACATTGTCAAAGTACTCATCCAAAGGGGGGTGAAGCAGGCCAGCCAAAACACCATCCCTGACAGAACGGGTGTCAGGGGAACTCGCAATGCAACAAATACAGTAAGCAGCCATCTTACATATTAGAAACAATAACCAGTACATTAGCAATGAGGCAGCGGGCAGCACCACCCACGTCCCAGCACAACAGAGAGCATTCAGTCATTGTCACTCATGGCGCCTCTCTTCCCCAGAATCTTTAGAACTCTCTGACCATGCCTTATTGGGAACCGATTTTGAAAACTTAGCAGCCTGTTTCGGATCAGTAAAGAAGTGCAGCTTGCCCTTAAGCTGCACCCGTAGCTTGGCTGGATAAATGAGGGAGTATTTTGCGTCCGTCTGGCTCAGAGTGCGATTGACGGCAGAAAGGCCTTACGTGCAGCCTGCACCCCAGGGGTGTAATCTGGGAAAAAGTGAAGCTCTGTGTTGCTGTAAATCACAGGCCTACGCTCTCTGGCCAGTCTAAGCACAGTGTCTCTGTCCTGGTAGTTCAGAAAACGCACAATTATGTGGCGCGGCGGAGTGCCCAGCAGCGGCCGAGGACCAAAGACCTATGAGCCCTCTCCACCACTAAGACCTGGGAGAATTCACCAGGAAATAGCTCGGACAGCATCATCTCAACATAGTCCTCCATACGGCACCCAGTCATCGACTCGGGGAGGCCAACAATGCGTATGTTGTTGCGGTGTGACCTGGCCTCCAAGTCCTCGTTCTTGTTACGGATCACCTCGAGCACACGTTCCATGTGCAGCAACTGTTCTCCGTCACCACGGCGTCCATCCTCCAAGTCCGAGGTACGGGATTCCAACTGTTCAATACGGACCTCATGACCATCCACCCGCTGTTCTAAATGATCCATCTGCTCAGTCAGATGGTCAAGTTTAGCATCGATGCCAGCCAGGCTATGCTTAAGATCCAAGAACATGGTCTTTACGGACAACGCAGAGGCCCCCTCCGCAGGTGGCGGTCATCTGCCGAAGGACCAGCAGCACCGTTCCTCTTCTTTCCCCCCTCAAAGGTGAGCTTAGGCTGTTTGTGGTCAGCCCTCCACATCCTCTGCACAGCCTCTGAGACAGCAATCCCAAGTGCGTCACACCTCACCAGCACAAGTCGCTCATGCGGCAAGACCACCCAGGACAGCGGTACCTCACAGGTACGAACTCTAAGTCTCCGGTCCCGTCCTGTCACAGCTAGAAGTGAGGAGCCAAATGACTGGGTCCCGCAACCGGTCCCGCAGCCAGAGCCGCAAAACCATTCTAGATGCAAGCGTCTTCAATAGCTGCCCAGGCGAATTACCATAACACCGCCGTTGCACGCAGCTCGAGTGCCGCCGCCAATCAGGCCCCGTGGGTCAGCACAGCTGGGCCCAATCCAGGCCAAGGCACCAGGTCGCAGCCCGCCGAACGAGCTCTCACCCTCCACACACACAAAAAGAGGGGGGAGGAGGGGACTGAAACTCTTGCAGGCCCCAACCAGCAGCTGGCACCAAAAGAGCGCCCAGGCACAGAAGACACGAGTCAACCAGGACGGCCCCATGCCCAGAAAGGCCCCACACCCCCACAGGAGCCTGTGGCCCTCCCCCGAATGGAGGCCGCACAATGCTGCACCAATGTGAGAGGGGGGTAGTGTCAACAAAATCCCCACCTTATGCCAGGGGGGCGCCAAAAGTCCAGAAAAAAACACACAAAACCCCAAAAAATTACATTGGCAAAAAAGATCAAAGCAAGTGTGCCAACGGCCACCCTGCCCACCCTCAGTAGGCATCCACGGCCCACCCCACAGGGGCAGGAACCAGGCAGCCAAAGCTCACGCACCCAAAGAAGAAGGGGAGGGGACCGCCCCAAGGGTGCGGTCCCCTCGATGGGAGCAGAAATAGGCTCAACTATTAAGGGGTCGTTCCCCCGTTCCACTTGTTAAGGAGCTCTGTCAACAGCCCACCTCCACGGCCGAGGCCCATGCCTCACTAAGGGCCAGATGTAGGAAACTAAACTTTTGCGAGTTGCAAATTGCGAGTCTGACCGACTCGCAATTTGCAACTCGCAAAATTGGATGCAGAAAGGTGTCTCAGACACCTTCTGCGACTCGCTATGGGGTCGCAAAGACCCACCTCATCAATATTCATGAGGTGGGTCGCAGTTTGCGACCCCATAGCGAGTCCCTGCACTCACAGGGATGGTGGCCTGCTGTAGTCAGCAGACCTCCATGTCTGTGACTGCTTTTGCAATAAAGCAGTTTTTTTTTCATTTTGCAGCCCGTTTTCCTTAAAGGAAAACGAGCTGCAAAATGAAAACTAAACCGAAACCATTTGGTTTCGTTTTTTTCGGCATTCACAAAGGGGAAGGGGTCCCATGGGGTCCCCTTCCCTTTTGCGAATGAGTTACCACCAGTGTGACACTGGTGGTAACTGCGAGTTGGTTTGCGACCGCATTCGCGGTCACAAAGCAACTCTGAATGGCTCTGCGGTCGCAAATAGGAAGGGAACACCTCTTCCTATTTGCGAGTTGCATTCCCAAATTGCGAGTCGGTACCGACTCGCAATTTGGGAATGAGCATCGCGTTCGGCCTTTTGCATGCCGCAAACTGCGTTTTTCGCAGTTTGCGACATGCAAAAGGCTTCGTACATCTGGCCCTAAATCCGGCTGAGCCCTCCTGGAGAAGCCAGGCAGGCCGGCTCACCTTCTGTCTGACGAAGGCGCCTATGCTGCCTGCAGCCTCCTGGAGGTTCCCGGCGCCGTGTGCAATGCAAGCCGGGGATCAGGGGGCTGATCTGCAGGATAAATGGGAGGATTGATTCCCCCGCCTAGCAGAGCCTTACGGTGTGGCAGCCATATTGCTGGTCGGCCACGCCACGCCCCCGATATTTTACATTTTTACATTCATCTGGGTTTATGGATCTTTACCTAATAAACCAGGTGTTATTGAAATTCAAGGTTAGTAGACGCTAACTCAGGTATTCTTGTGAAAAGAAAATATTTGTCTAGAAGCAATGCTTTTCAATGCCGAAAAATTGGTATTGTCAACTACATATCTTTTATCTGTCATCTATAAGGCTAATTAGCTGAAACAATACAGATTTGATTTGATTTGAACCATGTTTTTCATTTTTTATAATTTTCCTAGTTCATAATAAAATGGCCAGAAGTCGACATTTGGGAAAAATAACAGTATATACATCATACTTTGTTCAACAATTTGCTAAGAAACCACATAGTCATAATACTTTATCACAACAGTGTCATACCTGGTAAGCAAGGTGTTCCTTGAAAGTATTCAAAGCAGTGCGGATTGCAACTGCTAACCATATTTTATATTCTAAGGAAGGATATTCCAGAAAAGCATCAAAGGCTTCAAAAAGTTCATTTATTCCAATAAAACAGGTCTGAAATGTGCAAAACATAATAATTGAAAAGGAATTAGAAATCATCTTATTTCTAGACAAGAGTAGTGTAAACGGTTGTTGCATATCAAGCCCTGATAGCTTAATAACACTGGAGCCGACATGCAAACTGCAATTCGAAGTACATAAACTAGTCCTATTTTAGTACTACAAACTTACAACAAAGTGCTATTTACAAACCTACGGCTGGAGCTCTCTGTCTTCTCCTCTCCTATCTTTTCTGTATGGCTATCTCTTCCACAGTTGTGGAGATCTCTGCACACATTGGTATACGTATCAGTAGTAAATGTGAGAGGGACAAGGAAGATTAGCTGGAGAACAGGGAATACTTACTCCTACATGGGAGGCGATGTTAGGGAAATCTATCTATCTATCTATCTATCTATCTATCTATCTATCTATCTATCTATCTATCCATCTATCGATCTATCCATCTATCAATCAATCCATACATTTATTTTCAAAGATTACATGGACATTACTGTATAGTCGGGTTCACGTTTTATGCACACAAAACCATAGAAATTCAGCAGTTATAGTTGTACTTATGGTTATATTTATGTTAAGAAACTGTGGGCCTGATTTAGATCTTAGAGCAGAGAAGTTACTCTGTCTCAACTGTGGTAAATTTCTCATCCTCTGAGATATAAATCTCATCGGAAATAATGGGATTTAAATTTCGGTGGACAGGAAATCCGTCACCATTGTGACGGAGTAACTTGTCAGCAGAGATCTAAATTTGGCTCTATAACTCCTAGCCTAAAGTTATTTTACTGCGTGAGTTATAGTTTCTTCAGATAAGTATAACTATAACTATAAATGCTGAATTCCTATGGTTTTCTGTGAATAAACCATGAACCTAACTATAACATCCCTGTAACCTTTGTTTTTTTCAGTTAATTTCTATTGTTTTTTAACACAAGGTAATATATATTTACTGTATTTTAATACAAGCACCAGGGTTGGCCGCAGGTGGCCAACCCCCAACCCACACACACAAACATCCAAACAATGCACCTGCAAACCCTCGAGCCAAAAGCAAGCCCTGATTGGCTGACTGCAACATGAGCTTGGTCCGGTGGGGTGAGTGGGGGGGGGGATGAAAAGTGACATAAGCAGTCAGGATAGAGGTATCCTGAACCCTTAGGACTGTTGGAGGGGTCTCAGAGGAATCCCTCATGGGCAAGAAATTGCGTGGCGTGGGTGCATGCAGCCCTGCGGCCAACACCCTGCCACACATGGCCAGCAGCAGTTGGATTAATGTATGGTAATTAAATATATCTTTGCATTAAAAAAAATGGAAATTCACTGAAAAAAAAGATTACATGGATGTTAGAGTTAGTAAATAGTATTTACAAAACTATAAAAAATCACAAAAAAACCAAAGGTAACAAGGACTTTGGCTCTCATTATATACATGGCAGACGAGACCGCCACGCCGGTGACGGTGGAAATTACCGCTACCGGCATGGCGGTCTCGACCTCCATATAAATAACAATGGAAGACCACCACAGGCGGTGCTCCGCCACCGCCAGGCTGCCGCCGACAGGCAGCCTGACGATGGCCGATTACATTATCCGACAGGGCACTCCGGATAATGTACCCTCTTTCCCCCTGCCTTTCCCTGAACAAATGATGGATCATGTTTGCCACCACGTGATAGTTAGGGCCACTGCATGTGTGCAGATATGTGTCTATCACTCACTGGAGTGCCCGGGTCTGTACATGTTTGCAGTGGTATGTTGGATGCAGTACCATCATGTCTGAGAGGCTTGACTTTCTGATTTAATCTTACACATAGTATTTGTATTTGGAAGTGTTGTACAGTGCACAGACATTGAGCACATTTCTCCCTTCCATGCTTTACAGGTGGACCTGCCCCCATCACTATCGGAGAGGTAGCTCGATTTGCGGATCCAGACATCTCCAGTAAGTGTTGATATTTCTGTTCTGTGTTGTGTTTGCTGCTGTTGTGTGATTGACTCCTGTGTGTTGGACACAGAGCAAGGTGTGATGCACTGGTCAATGATTGGCTATGTTCCTTGAGTGGAGTATTATTTGAGTTGGGCAATCATTAGTCTATAGTCATCATTTGGGATTGTAGGACAGTCCTATAGGCACGGCCATGTGAATAGGGATGACTTTTGTGGATAAAACTTAAATTCAGCAATTGTAGCAGAGGACCATATTTGTGATTTAGTCAGCCTCTGATTCTCACAGAATAGGGATGCCAAAGTCTTACCCACAGACTTCAGCTTCCCTAATCACTAATGAACGTGTTTGACTGTATGTTTGACTTCATAGCAGCATGTAGCTCCACATGTTGTGCTACGTGTATGAGGCCCTTGAGTACAATGGCCTAGGTGTGCATGCAGCTCATGGCCAGATGTGTGCTTGCATATATCTGCTAGTTGTAAGTCATGTGTTACTGGTAGGAAATTATGTTGACAATTGTCTGCATTTCCAAACATAAGTGTGGATGGGATTGTCCAAGGTTTGAGTGTATCCTAGTTGGACATCCTCCTTACCTGTGGTGGACTGCCCAAACCCATGTACAGCTGTCCAAAGCTTCCTGGGTGTCCCTGATGTTTGAAAGTATTTGTTGCTTGTCCATCCCCCACCCCTTAGGCACAGGCGTAGGGTTGTGAAAAGTGTACCTAGGACTGATAATACAAGTTTAATAGACAGACATTTAAATCTGTAAGTCACTTGTCCAAACTAAGGATACCCACTCATGATTAGCAACTGCATTCTATCCTGGCAATTCCATTTACAGTTCGCAGATCTTGTGGCCCTTGATTGTCATCCAGAAGATAGTCATTAGTTGGCCTGTCAGTGGTGAAAGACTTCTAGCATTTTTTTTACGTGACAACTGGCTGAACAATGATGCATAGGTCATTCAAGTTGTTGCCCATCTTTTAGAGTATTGCTGTGCTGTTTGATAAGGCATGTGTAGGCTGCATTGGCATGTACTTCCTCAGGGACAATCAGTGATTTGTATGATGATATGGGCTGTTTCTGGTACATTTGATGTATTGTCTGATTTACTTCTGGAGCCATATCACACAATGAAGTACCTAATGTTTGGTTTTATATTTGTTTTAACAGCTGCCATCCAGATTCAGGAGTTTCAGCGCAGGGCGATGCGTTACCGCCACATTCTGGATGTGGAGTCTGGATGCGGCAACATGGCAAGACGTTATCGTCATGAAAGAGCCTCCGGAGTGTGGAGGGCAGTTGCCCACGGGGGCCCTTCTGTGTCCACCACAGCCACAACCACCAGAACCACCACTACCACCCAGGTGGCACCAACCTTAGCAGGCACATTTGCAGGACCGTCAACCTCCACTGCTCCAGGACCTGTCACAGCACCACCTGCACCTCCTCTAACAGGCATGGCACCGACAAGGGGAGATACTTCTTCAACTGGCACCCAGACCACCCCTGCTGCAGTCATTGACCCAGCAGATTTTCAGCGGATGCAACGGAACTTGGACCGTATGTTGAGGAAAATGACCAGGCTGCAGCAGGAGGTGGCACAAGTGAATAGGAGGGTGCGTGCCAGAAAAAAGACCCTGCGGAGGGCGAACTTGTAACCAATATACCCTCAGCCATGATTCCCTCCCCTCCCTCCTCTTTCCTGGTTCTTTTCATTAGTGGGTTTTGGGGCTTAGTGTTAGGTTAGAATAGGCTGTTAGTTTAGTTAGTAGTAGTGGGTGGGGGGGAGGGGTTATGATACTTGTAATATCTGTTTTTGATTATGTGTGTTGGATGATGTTGGGGTTTTGGTGTTTTAAAAAATAAAAACAAAAAATAAAAATAAAATATAAAAATACAAAAAAATATATAATTGTTTAGTACAAGATTGTATGTGTTTAGGTTAGTATATGTTGTCCTCCATGTGTCCCATCTTATAAGGGAGGGGAGGTAGTTGATGTTTAGATCATTTCGTTAAATGTGATAAGTAAGTTTAGCTTAGGTTAGTTAGGGCCAGTTGTGGGTAATGTGTAGTTAGGATAGGTTAGGTTAGGTAAGGGGTTCCCCTGCTTTTAGCTTCTGTTTTTACTGTTTAATAAATATTTAGGTAACCCTTTACAGTATGTGTCACATGCTTGGGGACCAGGGCCTTGGCATGAGTGAACAGTGTCTCTTTAGTATTAGCTTTTGTGTCCCATCCTGCAACCAAATCCTAACTGAGCTGTTACATTGGCAGCTAAACCAAAGCTACTTTGCTAAGATTCTGCCATCCATTGCACCCACCACTCAAGGTTACTATGGATCCCAAAGTGATGTTAATTTTTGATGCATGTTTTCAATGTCACATAATTTGCTACCAAAATTGGTATTGAGGACACTTTGTTAAGTCTGCATGCAGCCTGATGTCCAAGCTAATCCTTATAAGGTGAGTGGTAGTATGCTCTCATGTAGTATGGTATACATAACCCACACCTATGTGTCACATTACACTGAGACAAGGTTGTTGTGTAAGTGCTATTTATTTGAAAGTGCTGTAGTGCTATATGTACATTGTCCATGATTGTGAGTCCATCAGTGTGACACCTTCCATCGTGATCCCACACAAGTGCAAAAGGACATGTCATTGGACATGCTGGGGTGAAATGTCAGACAGTGCAGAGGGACAGGATTTGCCAATGAGTTAGTGAGAGACAATCATAAGGGAGGGTAACAAGATAAACAGTGGGCTGAAGAACAGTGCTTGAGTACAGTTGTTGCAAGACTGGCATTTTACAAAGCACAAGACCTTGGCAATAGGTGACCATGTGGCAGGGACTAGTGCTACCGGGTACTCTTACGGGTGAAGGTGATCTGTTCCATGTCTTCATCTTCTGATGTGTGTGTTGTCTCCTCTGCCCTTGGTAGTGGTGGTTGTGAAGGGGCAACACACACCTCAGTGTTTGAAGATGGGGAGTTAGACATCCTGGTAGCTGCCAACTGTGGGGCTATGAAGGGCAGTACTGCAGCAAGGAGGAGCTGATGGTTCTTAAGTATAGCAGCCACATCACTGTGGTAGGCAGCCAGGTCGGCCCTGAGGGGTTCGATATTGAATTTGTGTATGCGTTGACAGGATTGTTGTAGGTGTTGTGTCAACTCTCTTACAGCTGTGCTGATTTCCTTCAACCTTTTTTCAAGTTCCTGCAAGATTGATGTTCGCCCTTGCATGGCTGCTGCCTGTTCTGCAGTTGACATCATGCATGAACGCAACCCCTCTAGGTTGGCTGGCATATTCTCCATCCCCACCCGCACCTCCTTGGCCAGCTCCCGCTGTACTCTAACTACAGTTCTCTCAAAGCTGGTGCCAGTGTCGTCAGAGTCCTCAGCTGTGTTGGAGCTGGCAGGTCGTACAATTGGGGTGGTGGGTGGGTCCTCTGTGATGGCTGCTAGTTCTGTGCTCCTCCTTGTGACTGAAGGTGGGGTCTGGAGGGTCCCAAGGACATCTTGGAGGGTCTGCTGGCTGATGTTTGTCAGCTCGTCATCCATGACATCAGGGTAGTCCTGGACAAGCATATCCGCAGGAGAGCCATCGTCCTCTGCAATGAGATATGGTAGAATTAGTGTGTCTGTGTTGTGGGATTTGTAATGTGACGTGCCTGCCTTCCTATTAGTTTCACATTGTGATTTTGGTTCCTGTTCATTGTTCCTGTCTTTCATATTCGCCTTCTCCCAGGCGTATGCCCCACCTGCATGTCACATGTATTGTGGTCAGTTTGGGGACTTGTCAGCCTCACATCCTCTAGGTGTTGGTTCTGGCCTATTTGTGAAGTTCCACCTTCTTGTCCTACTCAACCCTCCGTCTACTTCCATTCTCATGGTGAGGCCTTTCACTGGCTGTGGGTGTTCTGATGGCACTTGTACCACACTTAACATTCTGGAACTGACCCAGTCTGATATTTCACATCCACCTATATGTTGCTGAGACCTAGCATATACTATGTATTGCATTGGCATGGCACGATACGGGTGTCAGCTTTGGTAGTGTGTACTGCTGATGTTGGGAAATGTGTGCTACATTGGATTGCACTGATGATCCTAGCAGTGTTCCATTTCCTCCTCTGACTGTGCGGGTGTATTTCTGTAGCCAGTTACATATGTCCTCCCCCTCAATGCTGTTGTCTGTGCAGTATGGCATTTGGGATGTTGCCTGGTGTCATTGGAGCTATTGTGACCCAGGCATAGGGTGGACCCTGACATATGAAGCATGGGTATGACATTAGTGCTGTGTACCTCATAATGTTTATGACAATGGCTGATGTTTGTAGCAACTATGGAAAATCACTTTTGACAGGATTAGAACATGTGTATTAATTTCAGGAGATTGATAACGTTGTCATCCTGAACCCTCAAATTTGGGTGTGTTTGATCCATGGGGACGTTACTGCCATTAGCTACCTGACCTGCACAGACAGCAGAGGTAGTAGTGGCAACTGTTGTCAATGTTAAATTCCACTTGCAGATATGGCCTGAGATTGTAAATTGGGCCCCAGTTCATGTAGGGAGAATAATGGCTGACGTGTGACAGCATGCTAGTTTTACGTTGTACCCTACCCTCCTGGCCTGGCTTTACATTTCCAACATCCTTGACATGGCAGCATACCCCCATACAAAGGTTTTTGGTTTCCTCTGAACGGGCCATGCCCCCGTACCGTGCTCCTTTACCCATGCCACTCTTTGAATATCATGACTTACATGCATTGTGTAGTAGGTAAGTCCCCCCCCACGGTTGCAGTTAACAATTAGGCTTTTTAGTTCCCCATGAGACTTACCCTGCATCTGTGTTGTCTCCTGGTAGTCTGCGCTGTCCTGTCCTTTAATCCCTGTGACGATCTCCTCAGGGATGACGGCTGCCACCATCTCCTCCATGTGGTCCTCCTGCAGTGCTGGACTCCCACCTCCAGTCTGCAGTGCTGCCTTCCTGATCCTGGCCATTTTTTCCTTGCTCCTGCGCTTGCAGTCATGCCAGCATTTCTAGCACTCAATGACTGTTCTCCGTACTTCTGCCACACTGTTGATCTTATCAACAATTTGTTGCCATATTGCCTCTATCCTACTAATTGCCAACTTTGAGGTGACAGACAGTTGGCGCTGGTGTTCCGTCACCTCTTTCACCAGAATTTCCTGCTCCTCTGCACTGAAGCAACACTTTTTTTTCTTCTTCTCCCTCTCCTGGGTCTTTTGTGAGTCCTCCTGGCTGGTTCCTGCTCTTTTGTCATCTTCTCTTCCAGGGGTCTGTGCAAGCATCTGGGATCCATTTTGGCTTAGCACATTTTGCTGTGTTTGCGCTGCTTTTTGACGCAATTGCGTCAAAAAACGGCACGTTTCCGGTTTGCGACGTCGTAAACCGGCTCACAGTAATTTTCGCTGCGTTAACGTTGTTTTTCTTTACAACGTGACGCATTGGTTTGAGTAAAAAATGACTCACACCTATGGTTTGTGCCACCGTGCGTCAAGTGTCTTAAACGGTGGAGCCATTAGCCTTGTGAGTACAGTGTTAAGATTCCAAGATGGAGCTGGAGGAATTCTTGGTGGAATTATTCTTTTTAGTCCTTCCATAAATGTTTTGATAACTTGAATTTTAAATAAAGAAGTAAGTTGTCCATTTTGAAGATATGCAGCTATAGCTGCTAAATGTAAACAAATAGATGTGAAAGCTAGATTTTCTTTTTGTAGGTCTAATAAATATTGTACAATGTATTGTACTGTTGGTTTGATAGGGTCAATTTTTTTTGTTTTAGAATAGCGAATAAAATGTTTCCGTTTTGCTGCATTTCCGGGTCCTGCCAGCAACTGCAACTATTTCTCAGTTGTGCATCCTCTGAGGACGGCCCATCTTCAGCCTGCACCAGAAGAGCATAGGAATTTCCCTTGGGGTAAAGGAGTCACTCCCCTGCTTCTGCAGGCACCAACTGCAATGATGACCAGCTGCATGGATCCCCTCTCCTGCTGAGCTGCGTGGATCCGGCATCACGGGCAGTGGACTGAAGTGGTCCAGACAGTCATCTCTTCCAACTGTCCAACTTAGGTGGAGGTAAGAACTTGCCTCCCCAACAGACAGAAACCCATGCACTGCGTGTTTTGCAGGTGCCAAGGCTTGTTGTCATCCTCCTCCAAGTCCTTTTTGTAGCTTCAGCCCCCAGCAATCTAATCTACGATACACAGCTTCCTGCGTTTTTCTCCAGCCGCGTGGGAGCCTTTGTCAGAGTGCTACATGGGCCTCTTTTGCAACTTCCTTGTCCCTATGCTGTGGGGCTCCTGTGTGCGGTGCCTGGTCTTCTGTGGGCTCTCTGAGTTGCTGAGGACCCCTATGACTCCCCCTGCTGGGTGGAGTCCACCTGGTCCTTCCTGGTCCCGGGCAGCGCCAATTTTCGCCAACTGCAAGCTTTGCGTGTGCCAAGGCTTGTTGGTGGACTCTGGCAATGCAAACCCGAAGAGAATCCACCATCCAGCGTGGGACATCAATTGCACCCTCCAGGAAGCCGACTTCATCTTCTTGGGTGCAGTAGTGACTTTTCTTCTCCACCAGTGGTTCTCATTTTGCACCTTCATCCGGGTTAGCAGGAGCTCCTGTTCTTCCTGGACTCTCCTGTGCTTCTTAGACTTGGTCTGCTTCTTTCACAGGTCTTCTTGCCCAGGAATCCACTGTTGGTGTCTTGCAGTCTCTTCTGGCATTTGCATAATTCTTATCTTTTTTGTCTGTTCTATGAAACTTACTGTTATTTACTCCTGCATTCCTGGTCACTGGAGTGGGTCCTTGTAGGAGGCTGGCCTGGCTTGTAGTGGGCACCAATGGTACTTACACCTTGTGCCAGGTCCAGTTATCCCTTATTAGTACAATAGAGGTGTTTCTAGCAGCTTAGGCTGATAGAAGGTAGCTATGGCAAAGCAGCTTAGGCTGAACTAGGAGACATGTAAAGCTCCTACTATACCACTTATATCATATGCACAATATCATAAGAAAACACAATACACAGAGTTACTAAAAATAAAGATACTTTATTTTTATGACAATATGCCAAAAGTATCTCAGTGAGTACCCTCAGTAAGAAGGTAAGTAATATACACAAGTTATATGTACACAATACCAAAAATATGCAGTAATAGCAAAAGGAAGTAATGCAAGCAATGTAAAGTTACAGTAGATTGCAATAGGAGCACATAGGTATAGGGGCAACGCAAACCATATACTCCAAAAGTGGAATGCGAATCACGAATGGACCCCAAACCTATGTGAGCTTGTAGAGGGTCGCTGGGACTGTAAGAAAACAGTCAGAGTGTCCAAGATACCCCACTCCAAGACCCTGAAAAGTATAAGTAAATTGCACCTACTACCCCATGAGAGCACAATAGTTGTGGTAGGGGGATTCTGCAGGAATAAGAACCACCAGCAGTGCACTGACAACAGATTTCCAGACCTGAGGACCTGCAAGGCAAGGGGACCAAGTCCAATAGTCACGACTGTGTCCGGGGGGGCAGGAGCCCAGGAAACCCCGGATGAAGGTGCAAGGAAGCTGCCTCCGGATGGAAGAAGCTTGGAGTTCTGCAAGAAAGAAGAGGACTACGAAGTTCTCCGTTGGAAGACAGATGTCCCACGTCGCAATAAAGCTTGGAGAGGTGTTCCCATGCAGAAATACCGCAAACAAGCCTTGCTAGTTGCAAGGCTTGTGGTAGAGGTTTTTGGGTGCTGCTGAGAACCAGGAAGGACCATGATGTCGCCTTTTGGAGGAGGAGACAGAGGGGGCGCTCAGCAACTCAGAGAGCCCCCACAGAAGCAGGCAGCACCCGCAGAAGTACCCCAACAGGCACTTAGAAGAAGAGTGAACCGGAGTCCACGTGAAGTTACAAAAGAGGGTCCCGCGACGTCGGAGGCCAAATCAGAGGGTTGTGCACTGCAGAACGGAGTGCTGGGGACCCAGGCTAGGCTGTGCACAAAGGAAATCCTGGAAGAGTGCACAAAAGCCGGAGCAGCTGCAAATCACGTAGTACACAGCTTTGCAGTCCAGCGTGGGGAGGCAAGGACTTACCTCCACCAAACCTGGAATGAAGAGTCAATGGACTATGGGAGTCACTTGGACAGAGTTGCTGTGTTCCAGGGACCACGCTCGTCAGGATGAGAGGGGACCCAGAGGACAGGTGCTGCAGCCTTTTGCGGCCTGCGTTAACAGGTAGAATATTCCGTCAGGAGATTTCTTTGGAGCTTCTGGTGCAGGGTGAAGGCAGGCTCTCCCCAGAGAATGCACCACCTGGAAACAGTCGAGAAAGCCGGCAGGATTAGGCGCTACAATGTTGCTGGTAGTCGTCTTGCTACTTTGTTGCGGTTTTGCAGGCGTCCTGGAGCAGTCAGCGGTTGATCCTTGGTAGAAGGCGAAGATGGGAGATGCAGAGGAACTCTGGTGAGCTCTTGCATTCGTTATCTGAAGAATTCCCCAAAGCAGAGACCCTAAATAGCCAGAAAAGGAGGTTTGGCTACCAAGTTATTGGCTACTAAGAGAGGTAAGAGCCTATCAGAGGGGGTCTCTGATGTCACCTGCTGGCACTGGCCACTCAGAGCAGTCCAGTGTGCCCCCAACACCTCTGTTTCCAAGATGGTAGAGGTCTGGGACACACTGGAGGAGCTCTGGGCACCTCCCCTGGGAGGTACTGGTCAGTGGAGTGGTCACTCCCCTTTCATTTGTCCAGTTTCACGCCAGAGCAGGGCTGGGGGATCCCTGAACCAGTGTAGACAGGCTTATGCAGGGATGGGCACCATCTCTGATCATCAAAGCATTTCCAGAGGTAGGCGGAGGCTACCCCCCGCCCTTCACACCTATTTCCAAAGGGAGAGGGTGTAACACCCTCTCTCAGAGGAAATCCTTTGTTCCTGGGACAGGGCTGCCTGGACCACAGGAGGGCAGAAACCTGTCTGAGGGGTTGGCAGCAGCTGCAGTGGAGACCCCGGAAAGGCAGTTTGGCAGTACCCTGGTTCTGTGCTAGAGATCCGGGGGATCATGGAATTGTCCCCCCAATACCAGAATGGTATTGGGGGGACAATTCCATGATCTTAGGCATGTTACATGGCCATGTACGGAGTTACCATTGTGATGCTATACATAGGTAGTGTTCTATGTATAGTGCACACATGTAATGGTGTCCCTGCACTCATAAAGTCCCGGGAATTTGCCCTGAACGATGTGGGGGCAACTTGGCTAGTGCCAAGGTGCCCACACACTAAGTAACTTGCCACCCAACCTTCACTAATTGAAGGTTAAACATATAGATGACTTATAAGTTACTTATGTGCAGTGGTAAATGGCTGTGAAATAACGTGGACGTTATTTCACGCAGGCTGCAGTAGCAGGCCTGTGTAAGAATTTTCAGAGCTTCCTATGGGTGGCAAAAGAAATGCTGAAGCCCATAGGGATCTCCTTTAACCCCAATACCCTGGGTACCTCAGTACCATATACAAGGGAATTATATGGGTGTACCAGTATGCCAATGTGAATTGGTAAATGTAGTCACTAGCCTGTAGTGACATATTTGGAAAGCAGAGAAAGCATAACCACTGAGGTTCTGGTTAGCAGTGCCTCAGTGAGACAGTTAGGCATCACACAGGGAACACATACAGGGCACATAATATGAGCACTGGGGCCCTGCCTGGCAGGGTCCCAGTGACACAAGGACTAAAACAACATACATACAGTGAAATATGGGGGTAATATGCCAGGCAAGATGGTACTTTCCTACACACATAGACTAAACCAACATATATACCGTGAAATATGGGGGTAACATGCAAGGCACGATGGTACTTTCCTACACAACCCCCCCCAAACGAAGGATAATAAGACTAGCCATGACCTGATGAGTCTTCATTGTCTAAGTGTAAATATCTGGAGAGTCCATCTGCATTGGAGTGGGTACTCCCAGGTCTATGTTCCACTGTATAGTCCATTCCCTGTAGAGATATGGACCACCTCAACAATTTAGGATTTTCACCTTTCATTTATTTTAGCCAAAGTAGAGGTTTGTGGTCTGTCTGAACAATAAAGTGAGTGCCAAACAGGTATGGCCTTAAGTTTTTCAGTGCCCGGACCACAGCAAAGACCTCCCTCTCTTTGGCAGACCAACGCTTTTCTCTAGGGGTCAACCTTCTGCTGATAAAAGCAACTGGTTGATCCTGGCCCTCAGAATTCAGTTGAGATAAGATCGCCCCTACTCCTAATTCAGATGCATCAGTTTAAACAATGAATTTCTTGGATTAACATGGTCTTTTTAGGACAGGTGCAGAGCACATGGCCTATTTGAGCTCCTCAAAAGCTTTCTGACAGCTAGCTGTCCATAACACCTTCTTAGGCATTTTCTTACTTGTGAGATCATTAAGAGGGGCTACTATGGAGCCATAGTTTTTAATGAATCTCCTGTAATATCATGTGAGGCATAAAAAGGCTCTCACTTGGGTCTGAGTAGTAGGGGGAATCCAATCCATGATTGAGTGGATTTTCCCCTATATTAGTGAAATCTGTTCTCCACCTTCCAGGTGGCCCAGATAAACCACTTTTCCCTGCCCTATCTGGCATTTTGAGGCCTTGATAGTGAGGCCTGACTTTTGCAGGGCCTCCAAAACTTTCCAAAGGTGGACCAGGTGCTCATCCAAGGTTGAGCTAAAGAAAGCATTATCATCAAGATATACTGCACTGAAAGCCTCAAACCCTTGCAGGACTGTGTTCACCAACCTCTGAAAAGTGGCAGGTGCATTTTTCAAACCAAAGGGCAGCACTGTAAATTGGTAGTGCCTTCCTGTAGGAGGCTGGACTGGCTTGTAGTGAGTACCAAGGGGTACTTACACCTTGCACCAGGCCCAGGTATCCCTTATTAGTGTATAGTGGTGTCTAGAAGCTTAGGCTGATGGAAAAGGTAGCTTAGCAGAGCAGCTTAGGCTGAACTAGGAGACGAGTGAAGCTCCTACAGTACCACTAGTGTCACTTGCACAATATCATAAGAAAACACAATACACAGATATACTATAAATAAAGGTACTTTATTTTTATGACAATATGCCAAAGTATCTCAGTGAGTACCCTCAGTATGAGGATAGCAAATATACACAAGATATATGTACACAACACAAAAGTATGCAGTAATAGCAATAGAAAACAGTGCAACCAATGTATAGTTACAATAGGATGCAATGGGGGCACATAGGGATAGGGGCAACACAAACCATATACTCTAGAAGTGGAATGCGAACCACGAATGGACCCCAAACCTATGTGACCTTGTAGAGGGTCACTGGGACTGTAAGAAAACAGTGAGGGTTAGAAAAATAGCCCACCCCAAGACCCTGAAAAGTGGGTGCAAAGTGCAACTAAGTTCCCCAAAGAGCACAGAAGTTGTGATAGGGGAATTCTGCAGGAAAGATCAACACCAGCAATGCAACAACGATGGATTTCCAGACGAGAGTACCGGTGGAACAAGGGGACCAAGTCCAAAAGTCACGATCAAGTCGAGAGTGGGCAGATGCCCAGGAAATGCCAGCTGTGGGTGCAAAGAAGCTGCCACCGGATGGTAGAAGCTGAGGATTCTGCAAGAACGACAAGGGCTAGAAACTTCCCCTTTGGAGCATGGATGTCCCATATCGTGTAGAGTCGTGCAGAAGTGTTTTCCTGAAGAAATACCACAAACAAGCCTTGCTAGCTGCAAAGCTTGCGGTTACGGTTTTTGGATGCTGCTGTGGCCCAGGAGGGATCAGGATGTCACCAATTGCGTGAGGAGACAGAGGGGGTGCCCAGCAAGGCAAGAAGCCCACTCAGAAGCAAGCAGCACCCGGAGAAGTGCCAGAACAGGCACTATGAAGTGGAGTGAAACAGTGCTCACCTGAAGTTGCACAAGAGAGTCCCACGCCGCCGGAGGACAACTCAGGAGGTTGTGCAATGCAGGTTAGAGTGCCGTGGACCCAGGCTTGGCTGTGCACAAAGGAAATCCTGGAAAAGTGCACAGGAGCCGGAGTAGATGCAAAAGACGCAGTTCTCAGCAATGCAGTCTGGAGTGGGGAGGCAAGGACTTACCTCCACCAAACTTGGACTGAAAAGTCAGTGGACTGTGGGAGTCACTTGGACAGAGTTGCTGAGTTCCAGGGACCCAGAGGACCATTGATGCAGTCTTTTGGTGCCTGCTGTTGCAGGAGGAAGATTCCGTCGATCCACTGGAGATTTCTTCAGAGCTCCTGGTGCAGAGAGGAGGCAGGCTACCCCCAGAGCATGCACCACCTGGAAACAGTCGAGAAAGCCGTCAGGATGAAGCGATACAAGGTTGCAAGTAGTCGTCTTGCTACTTTGTTTCCAGTTTTGCAGCCGTCCTGAGCAGTCAGCGGTCGATCCTTTGGCAGAAGGTGAAGAGGGAGATGCAGAGGAACTCTGGTGAGTTCTTGCATTCGTTATCTAAAGAATTTCCCAAAGCACACTGGAGGAGCTCTGGGCACCTCCCAGGGGAGGTGCAGGTCAGGGGAGTGGTCACTCCCCTTTCCTTTGTCCAGTTTCACGCCAGAGCAGGGCTGAGGGATCCCTGAACCGGTGCAGACTGGCTTATGCACAGATGGGCACCATCTGTGCCCATCAAAGCATTTCCAGAGGCTGGGGGAGGCTGCTCCTCCCCAGCCCTGACACCTTTTTCCAAAGGGAGAGGGTGTAACACCCTCTCTCTGAGGAAGTCCTTTGTTCTGCCTTCCTGGGCCAAGCCTGGCAGGACCCCAGGAGGGCAGAAACCTGTCTGAGGGGTTGGCAGCAGCAGCAGCAGCAGCTGCAGTGAAACCACGGGAAAGGTAGTTTGGCAGTACCCGGGTCTGAGCTAGAGACTCTGGGGATCATGGAATTGTCTCCCCAATGCCAGAATGGCATTGGGGTGAAAATTCCATGATCCTAGACATGTTACATGGCCATGTTCAGGGTTACCATTGTGACGCTATACATATGTCGTGACATATGTATAGTGCACGCGTGTAATGGTGTCCCCGCACTCACAAAGTCCGGGGAATTTGCCCTAACAATGTGGGAGCACCTTGGCTAGTGCCAGGGTGCCCACACACTAAGTAACTTAGCATCCAACCTTTACCGGGTAAAGGTTAGACATATAGGTGACTTATAAGTTACTTAAGTGCAGTGGTAAATGGCTGTGAAATAACGTGGACGTTATTTCACTCAGGCTGCACTGGCAGGCCTGTGTAATAATTGTCACATCTCCCTATGGGTGGCACAAGAAATGCTGCAGCCCATAGGGATCTCCTGGAACCCCAATACCCTGGGTACCTCAGTACCATATACTAGGGAATTATAAGGGTGTTCCAGTATGCCAATGTAAATTGGTGAAATTGGTCACTAGCCTGTTAGTGACAATTTGGAAAAGAAATGAGAGAGCATAACCACTGAGGTTCTGGATAGCAGAGCCTCAGTGAGACAGTTAGTCATAACACAGGTAACACATACAGGGCACACTTATGAGCACTGGGACCCTGGCTGGCAGGGTCCCAGTGACACATACAACTAAAACAACATATATACAGTGAAATATGGGGGTAACATGCCAGGCAAGATGGTACTTTCCTACACAACCCTCCCCCCAAACGAAGGACAATAAGACTAGCCATGCCCTGATGAGTCTTCATTGTCTAAGTGGAAATATTTGGAGAGTCCATCTGCATTGGAGTGGGTACTCCCAGGTCTATGTTCCACTGTATAGTCCATTCCCTGTAGGGATATGGACCACCTCAACAATTTAGGGTTTTCACCTTTCATTTGTTTAAGCCAAAGTAGAGGTTTGTGGTCTGTCTGAACAATGAAGTGAGTGCCAAACAGGTATGGCCTCAACTTCTTCAGTGCCCAGACCACAGCAAAGGCCTCCCTCTCTATGGCAGACCAATGCTTTTCTCTACGGGTCAACCTCCGGCTGATAAAAGCAACAGGTTGATCCTGGCCCTCAGAATTAAGTTGTGATAAGACTGCCCCTACCCCTAATTCAGATGCATCAGTTTGGATAATGTTTTTTTTGGAGTAACAGGGGCTTTTCAGGACAGGTGCAGAGCACATGGCCTGCTTCAGCTCCTCAATAGCTTTCTGACAGTTTGCTGTCCATAATACCTTCTTAGGCATTTTTTTAGATGTGAGGTCATTAAGAGGGGCTGCAATGGAGCCATAGTTCTTTATGAACCTCCTGTAGTAACCAGTGAGGCCTAAAAAGGCTCTCACCTGAGTCTGAGTAGTAGGGGGAACCCAATCTATAATAGTTTGCATTTTCCCCTGAAGTGGTGCAATCTGTTCTCCACCTACCAGGTGTCCCAGATAAACCACCTTCCCCTGCCCTATCTGGCACTTTGAAGCCTTGATAGTGAGGCCTGCCTTTTGCAGGGCCTCCAAAACTTTCCATAGGTGGACTAGGTGATCATCCTAGCTGGAGCTAAAGACAGCTATATTATCTAGATATGCTGCACTAAAAGCTTCCAGCCTTTGCAGGACTGTATTCACCAACCTTTGAAAAGTGGCAGGTGCATTTTTCAATCCAAAAGGTATTACTGTGAATTGGTAATGGCCTCCAATGGTTGAAAATGCAGTTTTTGCTTTTGCATCTTCTGATAATTTGATCTGCCAATACCCTGCAGTCAAATCAAAAGTGCTTAGATACTTGGCAGATGCCAGTGTATCTATTAGCTCATCTGCCCTGGGTATAGGGTGAGCATCAGTTTTGTTTACCTGGTTGAGATCCACACAAAATCTAATTTCCCTTTTACCATTTTTGGAATGAGGTTTTGGTACAAGCACCACAGGAGAGGCCCATGGACTTTCAGAGTGCTCAACCACTCCTAGTTCAAGCATTTTCTGCACCTCTTGCTTTATGCAGTCTCTGACATGGTCAGACTGCCTATAGATCTTACTTTTGACAGGCAAGCTGTCTCCAGTATCTATAGTGTGCTCACACCAAGAAGTGGTGCCTGGCACAATAGAGAAGAGTTCAGAAAACTGACCCGGGAGATTTATGCAGTGGTCTTTCTGCTCAGCAGTAAGACAATCTGCCAAAACTACACCTTCCACTAGAGCATCTTGTTCTGTGGAAGAGAAGAGATCAGGGAGAGGGTCACTCTCTTCTTCCTGTCCCTCATCAGTTGCCATGAGCAGGGTGAGATCAGCCCTGTCATAGTAGGGTTTCAGGCGATTGACATGGAGCACCCTAAAGGGAATCCTGGCAGTGCCTAAGTCAACTAAGTAGGTGACTTCACCCTTCTTTTCAACAATTATGTGGGGTCCACTCCATTTGTCTTGGAGTGCTCTTGGGGCCACAGGCTCCAAGACCCACACTTTCTGCCCTGGTTGGTACTGAACCAAAACAGCCTTCTGGTCATTCCATTGCTTTTGGAGCTCTTGGCTGGCCTGAAGGTTTTTACTGGCCTTTTTCATGTACTCAGCCATTCTAGATCTTAGGCCAAGTACATAGTCCACTATGTCTTGCTTTGGAGCTTTTAAAGGTTGTTCCCAACCCTCCTTAACAAGTGTTAGAGGACCTCTCACAGGGTGTCCAAATAGGAGTTCAAAGGGGCTGAAGCCCACTCCTTTTTGCGGGACCCCCTGTACCATACAGGCCCTCTCAAGTGCATCAATCCACTTGTTGATGTCATCCCCCTCCTTGTAGGGGGGGACTATCTTGTTCAAATTCCTGGAATTATGCTCTCTAGTAGGATTACTATCAGAAATACTGCTGTTGCTGCCACCATGGGGTCCTAACCCCACTCTCTGTCTCTCCTTCTCCAGGTCTAAGGATTCCCTATCTAAGACCAGCTGTTGCTGTTTAAGCTTCAGTCTGGTCTCTTCAACTCTCAACTTTTTGAGTTCCCTTTCTAACATATTGTCTTAAGGGTGGGTGGGTTGGGAATGCTTGGACACAGAAGATAAATGGGAAACAACAGAGGGGGATCTGTCCCTAACGGACTGAACCCCAGCAACTTGGCGTCCAGGAATAAAGACTCCCCTACTATGATGGGAACCTCCATTAATACCAACATTACTGGGTGTCCTGCTAGGGGGCAGATCTGGTTCAGAACCCTACCCACCTCCTTCAAGGAGATCCCCTTAGTCAGAATGGGAACCTTCTATTAACCTGTCATTTGAAGTGCCTGCTTGGGACTCATCATTTACAATAAGCATGTTAAATAGAAACTTTTGTAGGGTTCTTTCCTATCACTAAACCTCTATCTAAGCAGAGACTCCTTAGGCTCTTGTAATTTAAAATGTCATGAGTAGTATTGACCATTTTAAGAGTAGAGTCTTCTACAGACATGATAGTAAAAGGTTTAGAAATAGTGAGAAGAAAGATAAAGTTTCAGAACTTTTTAGTGACCAGAGAAAAAAACTTTTTCTAACTTTTTAGAAACTTTTAGAAGTTTTAGAATACTTTTCAGCACTTAGTAGAAAGTGTAAGAGGAGAAATGCAAAACTTTTTGGTTAGGTGTACATACACTGAACTTGTTTTATATATTATCTTCTTATGAAAAGTACACAATGACAAAGTGGTAAGTACTTATCCCACCGCTGCACAACCAATGTAGGAGGCTGGCCTGGCTTGTAGTGGGTACCAGAGGTACTTACATCTTGTGCCAGGTCCAGTTATCCCTTATTAGTGTAGAAGAGCTGTTTCTAGCAGCTTAGGCTGATAGACTGTAGCTATGGCAAAGCACCTTAGGCTGAACTAGGAGACATGTAAAGCTCCTACTATACCACTGGTGTCATATGCACAATATCATAAGAAAACACAATACACAGAAGTACTAAAAATAAAGGTACTTTATTTTTTTGACAATATGCCAAAAGTATCTCAGTGAGTACCCTCAGTATGAGGCTATGTTATATACACAATATATATGTACACAAACCAAAATTATGCAGGTAACAGCAAGGAAAGTAATGCAAGCAGTGTAAAATTACAGTAGATTGCAATAGGAGCACATAGGTACAGGAGCAACACAAACCATATACTCCAGAAGTGGAATGCGAACCACGAATGGAACCCAAACCTATGTGAGCTTGTAGAGGGTTGCTGGGACTGTAAGAAAACAGTGAAGGATAGAAAAATAGCCCACCCCAAGACCCTGAAAGGTAGGTGTAAAGTGCACCTATTACCCCCAGAGAGCACAGAAGTCGTGATGGGGGATTCTGCAAGGAAAACAAACACCAGCAATGCAACAGCAGTGGATTTCCGGACCTGAGTACCTGTAAGACAAGGGGACCAAGTCCAATAGTCGCGACAGTGTCGAGAGTTGGCAGGAGCCCAGGAAATGCCAGCTGAGGGTGCAAGGAAGCTGCCACCTGTTGGAAGAAGCTTGGAGTTGTGCAAGAAAGAAGAGAGCTAGGGACTGCTCCTTTGGAAGGTGGATGTCCCACGTAGTGATGAAGCTTGCAGAGGTGTTCCACGCAGAAAGATTACAAACAAGCCTTGCTAGCTGCAAGGGTCGCAGTAGAGTTTTTTGGGTGCTGCTGTGGCCCAGGAGGGACCAGTATATCGCCACTTGGAAGAGGAGACAGAGGGGGCACCCAGCAACGTAGGGAGCCCTCACAGAAGCAGGCAGCACCCGCAGAAGTACCTGAACAGGCACTTGGATGAAAAGTGAACTGGAGTCCACCCGAAGTCACAAAAGGGAGTCCCACGATGCCGGAGGACAACTCAGAAGGTTGTGCACTGCAGGAAGGAGTGTCGGGGACCCAGGCTTGGCTGTGCAAAAAGGAAATCCTGGAAGAGTGCACAGGAGCTGGAGCAGCTGCAAATCACGCGGTACCCAGCAATGCAGTCTAGCATGGGGAGGCAAGGACTTACCTCTACTAAACTTGGTCTGAAGAGTCACTGGACTGTGGGAGTCACTTGGACAGAGTTGCTGAGTTCCAGGGACCCAGAGGACCATTGATGCAGTCTTTTGGTGCCTGCTGTTGCAGGAGGAAGATTCCGTCGATCCACTGGAGATTTCTTCAGAGCTCCTGGTGCAGAGAGGAGGCAGGCTACCCCCAGAGCATGCACCACCTGGAAACAGTCGAGAAAGCCGTCAGGATGAAGCGATACAAGGTTGCTAGTAGTCGTCTTGCTACTTTGTTTCCAGTTTTGCAGCCGTCCTGAGCAGTCAGCGGTCGATCCTTTGGCAGAAGGTGAAGAGGGAGATGCAGAGGAACTCTGGTGAGTTCTTGCATTCGTTATCTAAAGAATTCCCCAAAGCAGAGACCCTAAATAGTCAGAAAAGTAGCCAGAAAAGGAGGCTTGGCTACCAAGGAAGGAGGATTGGCTACCAAGAGAGGTAAGAGCCTATCAGAAGGAGCCTCTGACGTCACCTGCTGGCACTGGCCACTCAGAGCAGTCCAGTGTGCCACAAACACCTCTGTTTCCAAGATGGCAGAGGTCTGGGACACACTGGAGGAGCTCTGGGCACCTCCCCTGGGAGGTGCAGGTCAGGGGAGTGGCCACTCCCCTTTCCTATGTTCAGTTTTGCACCAGAGCAGGGCTGGGGGATCCCTAAACCGGTGTGGACTGGCTTATACAGAGATGGGCACCGTTTGTGCCCATAAAAGCATTTCCAGAGGCTGGGGGAGGCTACTCCTCCCCAGCCTTCACACCTATTTCCAAAGGGAGAGGGTGTAACACCCTCTCTCAGAGGAAATCCTTTGCTCTGCCTTTCTGGGCCAGGGCTGCCTGGACCCCAGGAGGGCAGAAACTTGTGTGAGGGGTTGGCAGCAGCAGCAGCTGCAGTGAAACCCCAGGAAAGGCAGTTTGGCAGTACCAGGGTCTGTGATACAGACCACTGGGATCATGGGATTGTGCCAACTATGCCAGGATGGCATAGAGGGGGCAATTCCATGATCATAGACATGTTACATGGCCATATTCGGAGTTACCATTGTGAAGCTACATATAGGTAGTGACCTATATGTAGTGCACGCGTGTAATGGTGTGGGTGGGTGGGTCGACGGAATCTTCCCCCTGCAACCGCAGGCACCAAAAAGCTGCATTACCGGTCCCTTGGGTCTCCTCTCAGCACGACGAGCGAGTTCCCTCGAATCCAGCAACTCTGTCCAAGTGGCCCCCACAGTCCAGTGACTCTTCAGTCCAAGTTTGGTGGAGGTAAGTCCTTGCCTCCCCACGCCAGACTGCATTGCTGGGAACCGCGACTTTTGCAGCTACTCCGGCCCCTGTGCACTTCCGGCGGAAATCCTTTGTGGACAGCCAAGCCTGGGTTCACGGCACTCTAACCTGCACACGGTACTCGAAAAAGGGGACCAAGTCCAAAAGTCACAAGCAAGTCGGAGATGGGCAAATGCCCAGGAAATGCCAGCTGCGGGTGCAAAGAAGCTTCTACGGGACAGAAGAAGCTGTGGTTTCTGCAGGAACGAAAAGGGCTAGAGACTTCCCCTTTGGTGGACGGATCCCTCTTGCCGTGGAGAGTTGTGCAGAAGTGTTTTCCCGCCAAAAGATCGCCAACAAGCCTTGCTAGCTGCAAATCGTGCGGTTAGCGTTTTTGGACGCTGCTGTGGCCCTGGAGGGACCAGGAGGTCGCAAATTGGACCAGGAGAGAGAGGGGACGTCGTGCAAGACAAGGAGCCCTCTCAGCAGCAGGTAGCACCCAGAGAAGTGCCAGAAACAGGCACTACGAGGATGCGTGAAATGGTGCTCACCCGAAGTCGCACAAAGGAGTCCCACGTCGCCGGAGACCAACTTAGAAAGTCGTGCAATGCAGGTTAGAGTGCTGTGGACCCAGGCTTGGCTGTACACAAAGGATTTCCGCCGGAAGTGCACAGGGGCCGGAGTAGCTGCAAAAGTCGCGGTTCCCAGCAATGCAGCCCAGCGAGGTGAGGCAAGGACTTACCTCCACCAAACTTGGACTGAAGAGTCACTGGACTGTGGGGGTCACTTGGACAGAGTTGCTGGATTCGAGGGACCTCGCTCGTCATGCTGAGAGGAGACCCAAGGGACCGGTAATGCAGCTTTTTGGTGCCTGCGGTTGCAGGGGGAAGATTCCGTCGACCCACAGGAGATTTCTTCGGAGCTTCTGGTGCAGAGAGGAGGCAGACTACCCCCACAGCATGCACAAGCAGGAAAACAGTCGAGAAGGCGGCAGGATCAGCGTTACAGAGTTGCAGTAGTCGTCTTTGCTACTATGTTGCAGTTTTGCAGGCTTCCAGCGCGGTCAGCAGTCGATTCTTATCAGAAGGTGAAGAGAGAGATGCAGAGGAACTCGGCTGAGCTCATGCATTCGTTATCTAAAGTTTCCCCAGAGACAGAGACCCTAAATAGCCAGAAAAGAGGGTTTGGCTACCTAGGAGAGAGGATAGGCTAGCAACACCTGAAGGAGCCAATCAGAAGGAGTCTCTGACGTCACCTGGTGGCACTGGCCACTCAGAGCAGTCCAGTGTGCCAGCAGCACCTCTGTTTCCAAGATGGCAGAGGTCTGGAGCACACTGGAGGAGCTCTGGACACCTCCCAGGGGAGGTGCAGGTCAGGGGAGTGGTCACTCCCCTTTCCTTTGTCCAGTTTCGCGCCAGAGCAGGGCTAAGGGGTCCCCTGAACCGGTGTAGACTGGCTTATGCAGAATTGGGCACCTCTGTGCCCAACAAAGCATTTCCAGAGGCTGGGGGAGGCTACTCCTCCCCTGCCTTCACACCATTTTCCAAAGGGAGAGGGTGTCACACCCTCTCTCAGAGGAAGTTCTTTGTTCTGCCATCCTGGGCCAGGCCTGGGTGGACCCCAGGAGGGCAGATGCCTGTCTGAGGGGTTGGCAGCAGCAGCAGCTGCAGTGAAACCCCAGGAAGGGCAGTTTGGCAGTACCAGGGTCTGTGCTACAGACCACTGGGATCATGGGATTGTGCCAACTATGCCAGGATGGCATAGAGGGGGCAATTCCATGATCATAGACATGTTACATGGCCATATTCTGAGTTACCATTGTGAAGCTACATATAGGTAGTGACCTATACGTAGTGCACGCGTGTAATGGTGTCCCCGCACTCACAGAGTTCAGGGAATTGGCTCTGAACAATGTGGGGGCACCTTGGCTAGTGCCAGGGTGCCCTCACACTAAGTAACTTTGCACCTAACCTTTACCAGGTAAAGGTTAGACATATAGGTGACTTATAAGTTACTTAAGTGCAGTGTAAAATGGCTGTGAAATAACGTGGACGTTATTTCACTCAGGCTGCAGTGGCAGGCCTGTGTAAGAATTGTCAGAGCTCCCTATGGGTGGCAAAAGAAATGCTGCAGCCCATAGGGATCTCCTGGAACCCCAATACCCTGGGTACCTCAGTACCATATACTAGGGAATTATAAGGGTGTTCCAGTAAGCCAATGTAAATTGGTAAAAATGGTCACTAGCCTGTTAGTGACAATTTGGAAAGAAATGAGAGAGCATAACCACTGAGGTTCTGATTAGCAGAGCCTCAGTGAGACAGTTAGTCACTACACAGGTAACACATTCAGGCACACTTATGAGCACTGGGGCCCTGGGTTACCAGGGTCCCAGTGACACATACAACTAAAACAACATATATACAGTGAAAAATGGGGGTAACATGCCAGGCAAGATGGTACTTTCCTACACTAAGTGTGTGGTTTTTTGTGCCTACTTGGGGCTCCTCCAGTACTCTCCAAACCCCCCTGGTCTGCCCTCTTACAACGAGGGGTACTTACCTGCAAGCAGACTGGAACCGGAGTACCTCCTATCTCCATAGGGGCCCACGTTATTTTGGCTCCTGTTTGACCTCTCCACCTAACTGGCCCTGTGTTGCTGGTGCTGGGTGTTTAGGGTTATCTTGAACCCCCAACGGTGGGCTACCTATGGCACAGAGACTGAACCCGTAAGTTTGTTACTTACCTCAAAAACTGTACTTTAGTAACCTCCCCCAGGAACTGTTGAAAATTGCAGTGTTCTCTTTTAAAATAGCTTTTTGCTATTTTAAAGAAAACTATACATTGTTGATTCCATTCAAAGTTCTAAGTATTACTGTGTAAAGTACCTTTCATTTAATGTACTTACCTGCTAAATGAAACTTGTGGTTCTAGAAATAAATTAACAAAGGGATATTTTTCTGTATAAACACCTATTGGCCTGAGGTAAGCCATTGAGTGTGTTTTCACTTATTGCTTGTGTGTGTACAACACATGCTTAACCACTTCCCTCTGATAAGCCTAACTGCTTGACCATACTACCACAAGTAGAGCATTAGTATTACCTTTTATTGCCTCTGTCAAGCCTCTTGGGGAACCCCTGGACTCTGTGAACACTATGGCTCTCATTACAACTCTGAGGGTCGGTGGTAAAGTGGAGGTAAAAAAAATGGAGTTATGACCATGGCGGAAACCACCAACATAGACAGCCACTTTAACACTCCGACCGCCATGGCGGTCCAAACAAGCAGCATGGCGGTCACCACCAACAGACAGGCGGAAGACAATGTACAGCCCACACTATTATGACAGGCCAATCCACCACCTTTTCTGGGGTGGATTCAACACGAACAAAAACACGGCGGAAAAAGGACTTGGAAGGGAAAACACTCACCTCTACACACCCCACGAGGAACCAGGACACCATGGAGACTTAACTACAAATCCTCCCTGCAATAGTCTTTCTGCTCCTCTACCAGGAGCACGAACGATGGTGGCGACGACCACGGTGAGTACTGCACCTACAACACAGGGGAGGGGGAGGGAAAAGAGAGTGACACATACACGCAACATGCAACACCCCCACCCTCACCCACAACAACACACACACACCAATACATGCTGCAACATTACATTTACACCCCCCAACCCCTCCTGGAAGAACGCAATGACAAAAGGAAATTATTGTAACCATTGTAATCAAGAATAATACAATAGTCAAAAATGTATATACACTATAAACAATTATGTACACCAAGAATCCAAGTCCAGGTACTGCACCTATATAGTCCGTGGACCACTGGGCCCAAAATTCATGGGCAAGGCCCACACTCGATACCTGATCGAAACGGAGAGAACACTGCAGGGGCATCAGATCAAAATAAAACAGGCACCTCAGGGGGAACGGAAGGGGGGGCACCTCAGCCAGATGAGTGCACAACGCCAGCTCCACGAGGGGGATCCATGCCCATTGATGTATCCTGGGGAGTGCAAAGCCACAATCTCTCAAGTCTCCCCAGTGGGTGATTTGCCCACTGCATTATCCTGGGGAGTGCAAAGCCACAGTTGCTCAAGTCTCTCCAGTGGGTGGTTTGCCTACTGCTTTACCCTGGGGAGTGCAAAGCCACAGTCTCCCAAGTCTCTCCAGTAGGTGGTTTGCCCACTGCTTTATCCTGGGGAGTGCAAAGCCACAGTCTCTCAAGTCTCTCCAGTGGGTGGTTTGCCCACTGCTTTATCCTGGGGGGTGCAAAGCCACAGTCTCTCAAGTCTCTACAGTGGGTGGTTTGCCCACTGCTTTATCCTGGGGAGTGCAAAGCCACAGTCCTTCAAGTCTCTCCAGTGGGTGGATTGCCCACTGCATTATCCTGGGGAGTGCAAAGCCACAGTCTCTCAAGTCTCTCCAGTGGGTGGTTTGCCCACTGCTTTATCCTGGGGAGTGCAAAGCCACAGTCTCTCAAGTGGATAACAGTCTCCACTGGTTCTAGAGGGGGCTTTGTGCCCAGAGTGCTTCATCCTGCCAAGGACTGAGGTAGTGGATGTGATACTCCACTGGTTCTGGAGGGGGCTTTGTGCCCAGAGTGCTTCATCCTGACAAGGACTGAGGTAATGGATGTCTTTCTCCACTGGTTCTGGAGAGGGCTTTGTGTCCAGAGTGCTTCATCCTGCCAAGGACAGAGGTAGTGGATGTGACACTCCACTGACGGTGGTGCAATATGCAAACTGCCCAGGCCCCTGGAACTGACCACCAGCCTCGTACGAATGACCGCTGGGGATGGCAGCCATGTCTGCGGTGGTGCCACTGGCTCAGGATGTCGCGGGCCGCTGGCGGTGCTGGCGGCGGGGTCAGTAGCAGCGGTGCTGGCGGCGGTCATTGTGGCGGCGGTGGTAATGGCAGCCTCACTGACTGCAGTGCAGGTGGCTGGCTCACTGACTGCTGTGCTGGTGGCTGGCTCACTGACTGCCGTGCTGGCGGCAGTGTCAGTAGCGGCGGTGCTGGTGGCAGGCTCACTGACCGCGGTGCTGGCGGCGGTATCAGTAGCAGCGGTGCTGGTGGCTGGCTCACTGACTGCGGTGCTGGCGGCGGTGTCAGTAGTGGCGGTGCTGGTGGCGGGCTCATTGACTGCGGTGCTGCTGAAGGGCACAGTGTCTGCGGTGCTGGTGAAGGGCTCAGTATCTGGGGTGCTGGCGGCGGTGTCCCTGGCGGCGGTGCATGTGGCGATGCTGGTGGCAGTCTTGTCCGCCATGCAGGTTGGTGGCGACATTGACTTGCCTTTCATTTTCAGGCCCTTCCCCACCTTGGATGGTACCGCAGCTGTCTTGCCACTTCCAACAATTGTCTTGCCTGAGCCCTTGGTGGCAGGTATTTTGACCTTCTCCCTCCGGGATGTGGGCAACTTTTTCTGTTTTGGAGGTGGGGGATTGTCCTTGGCCACGCTCCTTGGGACACTGGCAGCCCTGTTGCTCGGCGCACTCCAAAATCCGGCTATTGCTGGCACCACTGTGACCGGTGATGTGGTGTCTGAGGTGCTGGGTTGGGACCTGGAACGGCGGGCCCTAGGGGACGGACGGGGTGGGGGAGGTGTAGGAAAGAGGTCAAGATTTGATAGGAAAAGCTTTTTAGACACACTGGGACAGGTAGATGGAGGGGGTTTGGGAGTGGAGGAAGAACTGGTGATGGAGGTAGTGGCTGAAGATGTAGTGCATGCAGGTGTAAGTGGAGAAGTGACAGGGAGGGAGGAGGGAGACGTGGAGGAGGGGGACACAGTGGAGGCAGTGGATGTTGGTATGTGTGCATGGGTATGATGCTTGTGTTAGTGCCTGTGGGATGTGTGGTGCTTATGTTTGCCAGAGCCACCCTTGTGTGTTGAGGTGTGTGCATGCTGGTCTGATTGTGTGCTTGGGATAGGCCGAGGTACTGGGGATTGGGTCTGGGTGGAGGAAGTTGGAGGGGGGAGGCTGGACACAGGAACAATGGCTGCCATCAGTGCAGAGGCCAGAGCCCGAAATGCTCGCTGTTGGGCTGCCTGGCCAGAATGAATGCCCTGCAGGTATGCATTTGTCCGTTGCAACTGCCTCTCTACATCCTGGATGGCATTCAGAATGGTAGATTTCCCAAAAGTGAGGGATCTCAGGAGGTCAATGGCCTCCTCACTGAGGGCAGCAGGGCTGACTGAGGCAGGGCCTGAGGTGCCTGGGGCGAAGGAGATGCCCACCCTCCTGGGTGAGTGGCCACGGGACACACGCTGAGGGGCTGCTGGGAGGGCGGTGCTTGTAGGGGGGGTGGCAGCTGTACCTGTAGATGCGGTGGGCACAGAGGGGCCCACCACCACAAGGGAGCTCCCATCAGAGGAGGAGTGGGTGTCGCTGGCCTCTGCTCCTGCCCCCGCCGTGGAGCTCCCCTCACCCTCCGTCCCACTGGTGACTTCAGACTCCGTTGTACCGCCCTCCAGGGCCATGTGGGTTGCAGCTCCCTCCTGCTCCGGTGGCACAGCTCCTCCACCTGATGATGCTAATGCACACAAGAACAGGGAGATCACAAAAAGGGGGGGGAGAAAGAAGAAAGAATGTTCAGTACATGCAATACCGCTACAGTTGGCGGACACTACAGACACAGCAGCCCCATGCACTACCCCATGCACTTAGAGTTCCCTAATTAATCACAGGGACATGGGGTACATGGCCTATGCCCGATTGCTGCACACATGGAAGTCACAGGAGCCTGACTAGGTGTAGATGGCTCTTACCACTGGTGGGGTTGGGGTGCCACTTAGCCTGCCTCACAAAGGGTCCTTGCCTACAAAGCTCGCCGTAGCCTAGGGGAACCCACTGCCCACCTCCCCCACCCAGACACCTCCAATGCGCTCAGAGTCAGCTGAATGAGAGTGTACTCACCCCCTTGTGGCTGCTGTGATGCCCTCAAGCGCCCATCCAACTCTGGATACACCACCGCCAGGATCTGGAACATCAGGGGGGTCATGGTGTGACAGGTACCCCTCCCACATTGGGAGGCCATCCCCAGCTGGGCCTGCGCCGTCTTCTTGCTCCAGCGGCGAATGTCCTCCCATCTTTTACTGCAGTGGGTGCTCCGTCTGTGGTGGACGCCCAGGGTACGGATGTCCTTGGCGATGGCACGCCAAATATCCTTCTTCTGGTGGGCGCTGACCTACAGGAATAGTACAGGGGAAAAGGAAAAACATTAACCGTCCGGACCGTCACAGTCATTGTCCCACGTTCCCACCCTTGGCTTGATGCACATACACTCACCGTCCGATCATGCAGGCCTCATCCCCCCCGTATCTTCCATCCACACCTCACCAAACAGGCATTGCCCATACAGCATGCTCACAGTGTACTCACCTGTTTGTCTGGAGGACCATAGAGTAGCGTGTACTGGGGTGGACCCCATCCACTAGTTTATCCAACTCCTCCGATGTGAAGGCAGGGGCCCTTTCTCCAGACACATGAGCCATTGTCGCTTCCAGGCTGAGGTCACAGCAGCACTTGCAGTGTAGTTCCTCTCCTGTCGAAGATCATGTATCAAGTGAGTGAACAGACAGAAAACGGCGGTTACGTCTGCGGCGGTGCGTACCGTCACCACCGGCGTACATCGTCATTGGCTCCTGGGACCCATAGAGCCCAATGTTAACCAATGCAGGATTGCGCCACGGTATTCGACCGCCTACCGCAACGGTGTACAACGCCAGCGCAGTTACCTCATATCCCCTTGTCCCACATTACAGGTCAGGCAGCCGCCATTTCAGGGGGCCACATGGCATTACTTTTAAATGCGTCACACATATCTAGGCCTTTCATACACACAAAGACAGGCACATAGCGGATTGACAAATGTGTGGAATAAAGTTGTTTTTTTACTACTTCAGTGTTGGGTGACTCTGTATTCGCTGTTCTCATCCATAGGGCACGTACGCTGGGACAGGTGAGAAGATGGCGGCATCCTCCGGTGTACAGACCGCTGGTGGACCTGTCGACAATGGAAGAAAGACATGTAATAGTCACCTACAGATCGTGCCACAATCCAGGAACTGTGTGCCCAGTTGGAGCCAGACCTGATGTCAGCTATCCGCCATCCCACAGGAATCCCCCCTCTAGTGCAGGTCCTGTCAGTACTCCATTTCCTTGCAAGTGGGTCTTTTCAAACAACAGTGGCCATAGCATCAGGGATGTCCCAGCCTATGTTCTCAAACTTGTTGTCCAGAGTGCTGTCTGCCCTGCTGAAACACATGCGCAGCTACATCGTGTTCCCTCAGGTGGAGGATTTGCCTACAGTGAAAGGTGACTTCTATGCCCTGGGACATATCCCCAACATCATAGGTGACATTGATGGGACACATGTGGCGTGGTCCCCCCCGCAGGAGTGAACAGGTGTACAGAAATCGGAGGAGCTACCATTCAATGAATGTGCAGATGGTGTGTTTGGCCGACCAGTACATCTCCCATGTGAACGCCAACTTTCCTGGCTCAGTGCATGACGCTTACATTCTGAGGAATAGCAGCATCCCTTATGTGATGGGCCAAGTCCAGAGGCACTGTGTGTGGCTAATAGGTGAGGACAAGGACCCTATACCCTGTGAATAGTTGTCTGGGGTTGTCCCTAAGGGTTAGTGTGTGTCTAACAGTTGTCCCTCAACATTTGCAGGTGACTCTGGTTACCCAAAGCTGTCATGGCTACTGACCCCAGTGAGAAATCCCAGGACAAGGGCAGAGGAACGCTACATCGAAGCACATGGGTGAACTAGGAGAGTGATAGAAAGGACCTTCGGCCTCCTGAAGGCCAGGTTCTGGTGCCTCCATGTGACAGGTGGTTCTCTGTACTACTCACTTAAGAAGGTGTGCCAGATCATCGTGGCCTGCTGTATGATGCACAACTTGGCATTGCGACGACAGGTGCCTTTTCTGCATGAGGATGGTCCAGAAGGAGGTCTTGTGGCAGCTGTGGAGCCTGTGAACAGTGAAGAAGAGGAGGCAGAAGAAGAGGATATCGACAACAGAAACACCATGATCCATCAATACTTCCAGTGAGACTCAGGTATGAAGACATCACTGCCTCCTACATCTGATAAAATTGTTAGACCTATCATATGTCTGTCACTTTCACCCAGTGTATGGAACCTGACCTGTCACTTTGCCTTTTCATTTCACAGATGTGGGTCCCACTGTGTGATCTCTGCTATGTTACCTCATGGACTAGAGTTGTGTGACATAGGTATGGTGACAATACAATGGACATTGCTATTTTCCTCAGTTATTGCAAATACACATTTGTGAAAACATTTGTTTTGTGATTCAAGGGTGTTTATTTAAGTGCAAAATAGTGGGGGGTTGTAAAATGGTCAGGAGTGATGGTGGAGGAATGTCCATGGCAGAGTCCAGTTATTTGTCTCGCAGGTCCATTGCCCAAAGGTGCATAGGAAGTGGAGCTAGGGCAGTGTAGGGATGGACAGGGTTGTAGTGAATCCTAGTTCGTTTTAATGGGATAACAGGAGTTAGCTTAGCCTCTGGCTCGCAGACTCATGCCCCAGTCACCTAGTGACTTTTAACCTACTTAGCTTGCTCTGTCTTAGCCCATTTAATTATTTATTTCTTCTAAGATGGATGCCTTGTTTATAGATAGGCCACTTGTTATGGGTAATATTATCAGTGTCACCGCACCAAGGCGTCAAGATCAAGCACCAAAGACTAACAAACAGTAGGTGTTCACACTTAGGGATTTTCCCTCTCTATACTTTCGAGGGATTGTTTATATTAATTGCCGTCCCAAGCATGTCTGTTATCTATTGTTTAGGAACACACCTACGTCAGGGGTCCTTGTAGATCTGTATAAAAACATCACACTTTAGACAGATAATCAGAGGGATTCTGACCAGAGGACATCGCCACCATCGCTGATACCGATGCTGCAGTCGTCTTGACGCTGACCCAGTCTTCGTGTCCCTGCGGAGTTTGAGATAGAGACCTCATTCCAAGGTAACGAGGGTTTGGGGCTCCTCTCATGGAAATGGCCTTGGCAGATTAGGATTAACAAACCCAGCTCTCCTTTAGGTAGGAGGTTAGGACTTTCACATTAGGGTATTAGGGCATATTACATCCCATATATCTTTTCTACGTATTGCAAGATGGTGGGGGTCTTTGTAATAATGACTCTCGTCTTCTCAATTCTGTTTCTTGCATTATTCATTATCCTAATCATTGCAGCCCATGCAATTTATCGCAAATTGCAGTTATGTTAAATAAAAATTATTGAAACTCTACTGCATCTTTGTCATTGCCTGTGTTTGTATGAGACATGATATATCTGTGAGAAAGGGGTAATCTCCGTTTAACCACAACACTCCCTGAGATGTCTTATTGTCGAGTCCATGCGTAACGGCTGCCATAAATCACCTTTTACTATTGTGTTTTTGGTGAGGTGCTGCTAGTGAGCCAGTAAGGTTGGGACAAAAGTTGCTACTTGTTGTAGGAAAGGCATAGTCGCCTACAAACAAAAGTACTGTCATCCTTAAACCAGCAGTCTTGCTTAGAGCAAGAGTCCAAACTACGACAGGGTGACAAAGTGGGACAGAAGGATGACATTCAGGGTGATCTCATTTCTTGGCGGGGGTCTTGGCATTGTTCTCTGTCTTTGTCCTGGATCTCGGGGACCGTTTGCTGGGTGGTTCTCCATCTGTAGAGGGTGGGGTGCTGGTGTTGTGGTACTGTGGTGGTGCCTCCTGTCCACTAGCGCCGGCGGAGGTGGTGGGCAGTTCATCGTCCAGGCTAGTGTCAGGGGCCCCTTGTTGTGCCACAGTGTCCCTCCTGGTGTTCACAAGGTCCTTCAGCACCCCTACAATGGTGACCAGGGTGGTGTTGATGGACTTGAGTTCCTCCCTGAACCCCAAATACTGTTCCTCCTGCAGCCGCTGGATCTCCTGAAACTTGACCAGTACCGTTGCCATCGTATCCTGGGAATGATGGTACGCTCCCCTGATGTTGGAGAGGGCCTTGTGGAGAGTGGGTTCCCTGGGCCCGTCCTCCCCCTGTCGCACAGCAGACCTCTCAGTTCCTCGGTTTTCCTGTGCGTCTGTCCCCTGAACCGTGTGCCCACTGCCACCAGGTCCCTGCTGTTCTTGGGTTGGTGGGTTTGCCTGGGTTCCCTGTAGTTGTGGACACACTTCTGCTTGACGTGTCCTGGGTGACAGAGGTATGGGCCCGCTGGGTGGGTGCTGTGCTGGTATTTCCTGAGGTGGGAGGCTCTGTGGTGGCTTGTGACTGTGTCAGGGGAACCGACTGTCCCGAGGTCCCAGATGGGCCGGGCTGGTATCAAGATCCAGGCGGACAGAGCTGCTGTCATCACTGTGGGCCTCTTCTGTGGGGGGGGGTGGAGATGTCTGGAACCTCCAGTCCGGTGACATTAGGTAGGGGTCCTGCAGGGGTGTAAAGGCATGATTATTGCATCTGTGTGTGCCATCGTGTGCAATGGGTGGGTGACCCTGTACCCCAGTGCTCACATTCTTGTGGAGGACCTTGTGTGATAATTGTTTTGGGGTCTGTGTGGGTATCTGTAGTGGACATGCTTTGGTGATGGGTGTCCATGCTTTGGTGATGGGTGTCCATGCTTTGTTGTTGCATGCAGAGCTTGGTGTTGGAATGGGTGGTTTGTGATAGTGGGACATATGTGAGGTGTTGGAGTGATGGGAGTGAGGGACAGGGTGGTATGTGATAGCATGCAGGTAGGGTGAGGGATATGGTAGTTAAGATTTGACTTACCAGAGTCCATTCCTCCAGTTACTTCTGCGAGGCCCTCAGGATGCAGTATAGCCAAGACCTGCTCCTCCCATGTTGTTAGTTGTGGGGGAGGAGGTGGGGGACTGCCACCAGTCCTCTGAACTGCAATCTGGTGTCTTGAGACCCCAGAACGCACCTTCCCCTGTAGGTCGTTCCACCTCTTCCTGATGTCATCCCGTGTTCTTCTCTGCTGTCCCACTGCGTTGACCCTGTCCACGATTCTGAGCCATAGCTCCATCTTCCTAGCTATGGAGGTGTGCTGCACCTGTGATCCGAATAGCTGTGGCTCTACCCGGATGATCTCCTCCACCATGACCCTGAGCTTCTCCTCAGAAAACCTGGGGTGTCTTTACGGTGCCATGGGGTGGTGTGGGTGATGTGTGAGGTGGTGTGTGTTGTGATGTGTGATGTTGTTGAGTGCCTGTGGATGCAAGTTTGTTGATGGTGGTGTCTCTCTCTGGCCTTCTGTCGCAATTCTGGTCATAAGGGTTTGTGGGTGATGTGGGTGTGTGTTTTATATTGTATTGGGTGTGTGGGAGTGGTGTGTGTATGTGTATCAGGTGTGTGTATTTCGATTTGTCCAATGTGGTTATGTTTTGTAAGTGTGTGTGTATTTTAAGCGTGGCGGTGTGTACTGTCAATGGAATACCGCCGTTGAAAGACCGCCGTGTTGATTCGTGGGTCGTGATAGTGTGGGGGTATTCCTGTTGGCGTGACGGTGTTGGTTTTGTTATCGCCAGTTTATCACTGACCTTTGATGTGGCGGACTTGTGTGGGTGTCTGGATTTTGGCGGATTCCGAGCTGTGAGTCGTAATAGCTGTAGCGGAATTCTGCACGGCGGTATGTGGCATTTACCGCCAATGTTGTAATGAGGGCCTATATCTCATTTTGATATAGTATATGCAGAGCCACCTTCCTACATTGGTGGCAGCGCTGGGATCTAAGACTTTGCATTTTCTGGACTACTCAGCCAATACCTGATCACACAACTAAATTCCAAAATTGTCATTAGAAAAGTGATTTTGGAATTTTGACTATTTTTCCAAATTTTTCAAAGTCCTGCTAGGGCCTTGTGTATGTGCCTGTTAGCATCTCTTTTTAAGTTTAAAGGTTTTGTAAAAGTTAGGATTTAGTTACTAAAAGTAGTTTTTAGTTCCTTAAAAAGTAATCCCAACTTTTAGAGACATAGGGCCAGATGTAGCAACTGACGAATTTGCGAGTTGCAAAGTGTGAGTCCATGCGACTCGCAATTTGCAACTCGCAAATTCGTATTCAGTACGGTGTCTCAGACACCGACTGCAACTCGCTATGGGGTCGCAATGACCCACCTCATGAATATTCATGAGGTGGGTCGCAAATTGCGGCCCCATAGCGAGTATAGGCACTCGCTAACATGGAGGCCTGCTGACGTCAGCAGACCTCCATGATCGTGACCTGCTTTTAAATAAAGCAGTTTTTTTTTTTTAAGTGTAGCCCGTTTTCCTTACAGGAAAACGAGCTGCACTTAAAAAAAAAACGAAACCTTTAGTTTCGGTATTTTTTCAGGGCAGGGAGTGGTCCCTTGGACCACTCCCTGCCCTGAAAAAATATTTGTGGGTCCATTCACAAACTGGAAGGGGTCCCATGGGGACCCCTTCCAATTTGCGAGTGGGTTACCATCCACTTGAAGTGGATGGTAACTGCGATGCCATTTGCGACCGCGTACGCGGTCGCAAATGGTATTGCATCCCACTGCGACTCGCAAATAGGAAGGGAACACCCCTTCCTATTTGTGAGTCAGAAATGCATATTGCGAGTCGGTAACGACTCGCAATATGCATTTCTGCATAGCAAACCCACGTTTGCGACTCGCAAACGGCGATTTTCGCCGTTTGCGACTCGCAAATGGTTTGCTACATCTGGCCCATAATGAGTAGCTAAGAGGATATGGGGATGGATCTCAACTCCCCCCATACCTTCATCTAGGGATGACAGAGCTAAGGTCCTTCTGGAAGCTAATAAAGATTAGAACTGGTTCCAACCCTACCACCGTCAAGCTCCAGGAGCTCTTGGCAGGGTACACCAGGGACCACCCTCAGATGGGGAAGAATTTGGGGATCTACCCTAACCAGGAAGACCAGGGCTCCAAGACCCCTGGCTCCACCAATCAGACTCAGATACTCTGGTTCTTCCACAGGGCAGTCCAGATCATCTGTGAACATTGAGGGCAGCCTCAATGAGGAGGACATCCTTTTAGCAGGGAAAGGCCAAAAGATTAGCTTTGGAGAAACAGCTCCTAGTTATAGAAAGGAAGAGAGCAGAAATGGGTTTAGCACCTATAAATGGTGGCAGCAACACAGAATACTGACATCCTAAAAATCCCCAAAGGGATGGTCTGAAAATATGAAGAAGGTAACGATATCACCAAATGGTTCACAGTTTTTTAGAGGTCTTGTGCAACCAGAAAGTTAAACAGATCTCACTGGGGAGCTCTCCCTTGGGAACTGTTTACTAGTAAGTGTAGGAATTGACTCCTCACACTCTCTGGTAAAGATGCAGAATCCTATGACCTCATGAAGGCCACCCTGATTGAGTGCTTTGGAGTTTCAACTGAGGAGTACAGAATTAGGTTCTGGGGGGCTCACAAAACCTCAAGCCAGTCCTGGGTTGATTTTGTTGACTACTCAGTCAAAACACTAGATGGTTGGATAACTGGCAGTGGAGTGCATGACTATGGTGGGCTGTATAATTTATTTAGGAAAGAACATCTGTTAAGTAATTGCTTCAATGACAAGTTGCATCAACATCTGGTAGACCTAGGTCCAATTTCTCCTCAAGAATTCGTAAAGAAGGCAGACCAATGGGTCAAGACAAGGGTGAGCAAGACTTCCAAAGTGGGTGACCAAAACAAAGGGGTCACAAAGCCTCCCCAGGGTAAGGGTGGTGAGACATCCAAGGACAAAACTTAAAAGTCTTCTCGAGGGCCCCAAAAACCTGCTCAGGAGGGTGGGCCGAGCCTCTTCAAGGTCCACAAATGAGTCTACGGGTAACAGCTTTGATCCCAAGAAGGCCTAGTGTCACACCTGTAGACAGCATGGATACCAAACTGGAGGCAAGGCCTGTCCCGAGAAAAGTCCCAGAAGTACTTTTCAGCACTTAGAAAAGAGTGAAAAGAGGAAATGCAAAACTTTTTGGCTATGTGTATATACACTGACCTTGTTTTGTATATTTTTCTCTTATGAAAAGTACAATGACAAGAGTGGTAAGTAGTCTCAAAGCACTTATCCCACCGCTGCACAACCAATGTAGGAGGCTGGACTGGCTTGTAGTGAGTACCAAGGGGTACTTGCACCTTGCACCAGGCCCAGTTATCCCTTATTAGTGTATAGGGTGTCTAGCAGCTTAGGCTGATAGATAATGGTAGCTTAGCAGAGCAGCTTAGGCTGAACTAGGAGACGTGTGAAGCTACTACAGTACCACTTAGTGTCATATGCACAATATCATAAGAAAACACAATACACAGTTATACTAAAAATAAAGGTACTTTATTTTTATGACAATATGCCAAAGTATCTTAGAGTGTACCCTCAGTGAGAGGATAGGAAATATACACAAGATATATATACACACAATAGCAAAAATATGCAGTATAGTCTTAGAAAACAGTGCGAACAATGTAGAGTTACAATAGGATGCAATGGGGAAACATAGGGATAGGGGCAACACAAACCATATACTCCAGAAGTGGAATGCGAACCACGAATGGACCCCAAACCTATGTGACCTTGTAGAGGGTCGCTGGGACTATTAGAAAATAGTGAGAGTTAGCAAAATAACCCTCCCCAAGACCCTGAAAAGTGAGTGCAAAGTGCACCAAAGTTTCCCTAAGGACAAAATAGTCGTGTTAGAGGGAAAATGCAAGGAAAACACAAATCAGCAATGCAACAACGATGGATTCCTGACTGAGGGTACCTGTGGAACAAGGGGACCAAGTCCAAAAGTCACAAGCAGCTCGGAGATGGGCAGATGCCCAAGAAATGCCAGCGGTTGGTGCAAAGAAGCTCTTAATAGGCTGAAGAACTGTGAATACTGCAGGAACGACAAGGGCTAGAGACTTCCCCTTTGGAGGATGGATCGCCCACGCCTTGGAGAGTCGTGCAGAAGTGTTTTCCCGCCGGATGGACGCCAACAAGCCTTGCTACACGCAAATTGTGCGTTTGGCGTTTTTGGACGCTGCTGGGGCCCAGGAGGGACCAGGAGGTCGCAAATTGGACCTGCAGAGAGAGGGGACGTCGAGCAAGACAAAGAGCCCTCACTGAAGCAGGTAGCACCCGGAGAAGTGCCAGAAACAGGCACTACGAGGATGCGTGAAACGGTGCTCGCCGAAGTTGCACAAAGGAGTCCCACGTCGCCGGAGACCAACTTAGAAAGTCGTGCAATGCAGGTTAGAGTGCCGTGGACCCAGGCTTGGCTGTGCACGAAGGATTTCCGCCGGAAGTGCACAGGGGCCGGAGTAGCTTGCAAAGTCGCGGTTCCCAGCAATGCAGCCCAGCGAGGTGAGGCAAGGACTTACCTCCACCAAACTTGGGCTGAAGAGTCACTGGACTGTGGGGGTCACTTGGACGGTGTCGCTGGATTCGAGGGACCTCGCTCGTCGTGCTGAGAGGAGACCCAAGGGACCGGTAATGCAGCTTTTTGGTGCCTGCGGTTGCAGGGGGAAGATTCCGTCGACCCACGGGAGATTTCTTCGGAGCTTCTGGTGCAGAGAGGAGGCAGACTACCCCCACAGCATGCACAAGCAGGAAAACAGTCGAGAAGGCGGCAGGATCAGCGTTACAGAGTTGCAGTAGTCGTCTTTGCTACTATGTTGCAGGTTTGCAGGCTTCCAGCGCGGTCAGCGGTCGTTTCCTTATCAGAAGGTGAAGAGGGAGATGCAGAGGAACTCGGATGAGCTCTTGCATTCGTTATCTAAAGTTTCCCCAGAGACAGAGACCCTAAATAGCCAGAAAAGAGGGTTTGGCTACCTAGGAGAGAGGAAAGGCTACTAACACCTGAAGGAGCCTATCAGCAGGAGTCTCTGACGTCACCTGGTGGCACTGGCCACTCAGAGCAGTCCAGTGTGCCAGCAGCACCTCTGTTTCCAAGATGGCAGAGGTCTGGAGCACACTGGAGGAGCTCTGGACACCTCCCAGGGGAGGTGCAGGTCAGGGGAGAGGTCACTCCCCTTTCCTTTGTCCAGTTTCGCGCCAGAGCAGAGCCTAAGGGGTCCCTGAACCGGTGTAGACTGGCTTATGCAGAATTGGGCACATCTGTGCCCAACAAAGCATTTCCAGAGGCTGGGGGAGGCTACTCCTCCCCTGCCTTCACACCATTTTCCAAAGGGAGAGGGTGTCACACCCTCTCTCAGAGGAAGTTCTTTGTTCTGCCATCCTGGGCCAGGCCTGGCTGGACCCCAGGAGGGCAGCTGCCTGTCTGAGGGGTTGGCAGCAGCAGCTGCAGTGAAACCCCAGGAAGGGCAGTCTGGCAGTACCAGGGTCTGTGCTACAGACCACTGGGATCATGGAATTGTACCAACAATGCCAGGATGGCATAGAGGGGGCAATTCCATGATCATAGACATGTTACATGGCCATATTCGGAGTTACCATGGTGAAGCTACATATAGGTAGTGACCTATATGTAGTGCACGCGTGTAATGGTGTCCCCGCACTCACAAAGTTCAGTGAATTGGCTCTGAACAATGTGGGGGCACCTTGGCTAGTGCCAGGGTGCCCTCACACTAAGTAACTTTGCACCTAACCTTTACCAGGTAAAGGTTAGACATATAGGTGACTTATAAGTTACTTAAGTGCAGTGTAAAATGGCTGTGAAATAACGTGGACGTTATTTCACTCAGGCTGCAGTGGCAGGCCTGTGTAAGAATTGTCAGAGCTCCCTATGGGTGGCAAAAGAAATGCTGCAGCCCATAGGGATCTCCTGGAACCCCAATACCCTGGGTACCTCAGTACCATATACTAGGGAATTATAAGGGTGTTCCAGTAAGCCAATGTAAATTGGTAAAAATGGTCACTAGCCTGTCAGTGACAATTTGGAAAGAAATGAGAGAGCATAACCACTGAGGTTCTGATTAGCAGAGCCTCAGTGAGACAGTTAGTCACTACACAGGTAACACATTCAGGCACACTTATGAGCACTGGGGCCCTGGGTTACCAGGGTCCCAGTGACACATACAACTAAAACAACATATATACAGTGAAAAATGGGGGTAACATGCCAGGCAAGATGGTACTTTCCTACACAAACCCCCCCCAAACGAAGGACAATAAGACTAGCCATTACCTGATGAGTCTTCATTGTCTAAGTGGAAATATCTGGAGAGTCCATCTGCATTGGAGTGGCTACTCCCAGGTCTATGTTCCACTGTATAGTCCATTCCCTGTAGGGATATGGACCACCTCAACAATTTAGGATTTTCACCTTTCATTTGTTTTAGCCAAAGTAGAGGTTTGTGGTCTGTCTGAACAATGAAGTGAGTGCCAAACAGGTATGGCCTCAACTTCTTCAGAGCCCAGACCACAGCAAAGGCCTCCCTCTCAATGGCAGACCAACGCTTTTCTCTAGGGGTCAACCTCCTACTAATAAAAGCAACAGGTTGATCCTGGCCCTCAGAATTAAGTTGTGATAGGACTGCCCCTACTCCTAATTCAGATGCATCAGTCTGGACATAGAATTTTTTAGAGTAACAAGGGCTTTTCCGGACAGGTGCAGAGCACATGGCCTGCTTCAGCTCCTCAAAAGCTTTCTGACAGCTTGCTGTCCATAATACCTTTTTAGGCATTTTCTTGGATGTGAGGTCATTAAGAGGGGCTGCAATGGAGCCATAGTTCTTAATGAACCTCCTGTAATACCCAGTGAGGCCTAGGAAGGCTCTCACCTGAGTTTGAGTGGTAGGGGGAACCCAATCAATAATAGTTTGGATTTTCCCCTGCAGTGGTGCAATCTGTTCCCCACCAACAAGGTGTCCCAGATAAACCACCTTACCCTGCCCTATCTGGCACTTTGAAGCCTTGATAGTGAGGCCTGCCTTTTGCAGGGCCTCCAAAACTTTCCATAGGTGGACCAGGTGATCATCCCAGCTGGAGCTAAAGACAGCTATATCATCCAAATATGCTGCACTGAAAGCTTCCAGCCCTTGCAGGACTGTGTTCACCAACCTCTGAAAAGTGGCAGGTGCATTTTTCAAACCAAAAGGCATTACAGTAAACTGGTAATGTCCTCCAATGGTAGAAAATGCAGTCTTAGGTTTAGCATCTTCTGACAATTTGATCTGCCAATACCCTGCAGTCAAATCAAAAGTGCTTAGATACTTGGCAGATGCCAGTGTATCTATAAGCTCATCTGCCCTGGGTATAGGGTGAGCATCAGTTTTGGTTACCAAGTTGAGACCTCTATAGTCTACACAAAACCGCATTTCCTTCTTTCCATCTTTAGAATTGGGTTTTGGTACCAGTACCACAGGAGAAGCCCATGGACTGTCAGAGTGCTCAACCACTCCTAGTTCCAACATTTTCTGAACTTCTTGCTTTATGCAGTCCCTGACATGGTCAGGCTGCCTATAGATCTTACTTTTGACAGGTAAACTGTCTCCAGTATCTATAGTGTGCTCACACCAAGAAGTGGTGCCTGGCACAGTAGAGAAGAGTTCTGAAAACTGTCCTAGGAGATTTATGCAATTATCTTTCTGCTCAGCAGTAAGACAATCAGCCAAAACTACACCTTCCACAAGAGCATCTTGTTCTCTGGAAGAGAAGAGATCAGGTAGAGGATCACTGTCTTCTTCCTGTCCCTCATCAGTTGCCATGAGCAGGTTGAGATCAGCCCTGTCATAGTAGGGTTTCAGGCGGTTGACATGGAGCACCCTAAGGGGACTCCTGGCAGTGCCTAAGTCAACCAAGTAGGTGACTTCACCCTTCTTTTCAACAATTGTGTGGGGTCCACTCCATTTATCTTGGAGTGCTCTTGGGGCCACAGGCTCCAAGACCCACACTTTCTGCCCTGGTTGGTACTGAACCAAAACAGCCTTCTGATCATGCCATTGCTTCTGGAGCTCTTGGCTGGCCTGAAGGTTTTTACTGGCCTTTTTCATGTACTCAGCCATCCTTGATCTGAGGCCAAGTACATAATCCACAATATCCTGCTTAGGAGCTTTTAAAGGTTGTTCCCAACCCTCCTTTACAAGTGTGAGTGGACCCCTAACAGGGTGTCCAAAAAGAAGTTCAAAGGGGCTGAAGCCCACTCCTTTCTGGGGTACCTCCCTGTAGGCAAAAAGGAGGCATGGTAGAAGGATATCCCATCTCCTGCGGAGTTTTTCAGGGAGACCCATAATCATGCCTTTGAGAGTTTTATTAAATCTCTCCACCAGTCCATTTGTTTGTGGATGATAGGGTGTTGTGAACTTGTACGTTACACCACACTCCTTCCACATGGCCTTTAAGTATGCAGACATGAAATTGCTTCCTCTGTCTGATACTACTTCCTTTGGGAAGCCCACCCTGGAAAATATTCCCAGGAGGGCCTTTGCCACTGCAGGAGCTGTAGTGGTCCTTAAAGGAATAGCTTCAGGATATCTTGTGGCATGGTCCACTACCACCAAGATAAACCTATTGCCTGAAGCAGTAGGAGGGTCAAGGGGGCCAACTATGTCAACCCCTACCCTTTCAAAGGGAACCCCAACCACAGGCAGTGGGATAAGGGGAGCCTTTGGGGTGCCACCTGTCTTGCCACTGGCTTGACAGGTTTCACAGGACTTGCAAAATTCTTTTGTGTCCTCAGACATCCTAGGCCAATGAAACGGGGGAACCAGTCTGTCCCAAGTTTTCATTTGTCCTAGATGCCCAGCTAAGGGAATGTCATGTGCCAGTGTTAGGAGGAACTTTCTGTACTCCTGAGGAATCACTAATCTCCTGGCAGCTCCAGGTTTAGGATCCCTATGCTCAGTGTACAAGAGGTTGTCCTCCCAGTAAACTCTGTGAGAGTCACTGACATCCCCATTAGCCTGTTTGACAGCTTGCTGTCTGAGACCCTCTAATGTGGGACAGGTTTGCTGTGCCACACTCAGCTCCTCTCTGGCAGGCCCCCCTTCACCCAAAAGCTCAGCAGTGTCTGCTTCCAGCTCCTCTGGTGTAGGTTCTGCACAGGGAGGGAATTCTTCTTCCTCAGAATTAGAATCCACTGTAGAGGGAGGGATCGTAGGAAGTGGTTTGCTTCTACTAGCCCTAGCTTTAGGGAGCACTTGGTCCATTGTTCCAGGATCCAAGCTTTCCCTGTCCTTTTTGCTTTTTGGCCTGAGCCCTTGTCAAAGCAAAAATATGCCCTGGGATGCCCAGCATTGCTGCATGGGCCTCCAACTCCACATCTGACCAAGCTGATGTCTCCAAATCATTCCCTAATAGACAGTCTACAGGTAAATCTGAAGCTACCACAACTTTCTTTGGACCAGTTACCCCCCCCCCCAGTTGAGATTTACAACAGCCATGGGGTGGCTTTGTGTTATGTTGTGAGCATCGGTTACTTGGTACTGGTGTCCAAGTATGTGTTGTTCAGGGTGCACCAGTTTCTCAATCACCATTGTGACACTGGCACCTGTGTCCCTGTAGGCCTGGACCTCAACACCATTTATTAGGGTTAGTTGCTTGTACTTCTCCAAGTTATGGGGGCAAGCAACCAAAGTGGATAAATCAATAGCCCCTTCAGAGACTAAAGTAGCCTCTGTGGTCTCCCTAATCAGACCAACCCCAACTAAATTACCAAAAGTGAGCCCAGCTACTCCCTTGGATTGGCTATTAGTAGGTTTGCTCCCACCACCACTGCTATTAGTAGGGACACTAGGTGTAGCAGTAGGGGTTGTAGTGGTAGGAGCTGTGGTGCCTTTCTTTGGACAACTGGGATCTGTTGTCCAATGGCCTTTTATTTTACATAAATAGCACCATGGTTTCTTTTCCTTGTTCTGATTAAAGGAGGATTTGGACCCACCACCCCCACCAGAGTGTTTTTGTGGGCCTGATGAAGACTCATTTTTAGATTTGTCCCCACCCTTGTCAGAAGACTTACCATCCTTCTTTTTGTTGCCATCTTTGTCACCCCCTATATGAACTGTTCTGTTCACTCTTGTTCTGACCCATTTGTCTGCCTTCTTTCCCAATTCTTGGGGAGAGGTCAGATCAGAGTCCACCAAGTACTGGTGCAACAAATCAGACACACAATTATTAAGAATATGCTCTCTCAGGATTAAGTTATACAGGCTGTCATAATCAGTAACTTTACTGCCATGTAACCACCCCTCCAAGGCCTTCACTGAATGGTCAATAAAATCAACCCAGTCTTGTGAAGACTCCTTTTTGGTCTCTCTGAACTTTATCCTGTACTGTTCAGTGGTTAAGCCATAACCATCCAGGAGTGCATTCTTAAGAACTTGGAAATTATTAGCATCATTTTCTTTCACAGTAAGCAGCCCACTGCCTTTGAGGGACATCCTGTACAACACAGGCCCTCTCAAGTGCAGCAAACCACTTGTTAATGTCATCCCCCTCCTTATAAGGGGGAACTATCTTGTGCAGATTCCTGGAATCATGCTCTTTTGCAGGATGACTATGGGGAATACTGCTGCTGCCACCATGGGTATCTAAACCCAACTTCTGTCTTTCCTTCTCTAATTCAAAAGACTGTCTATCCAAATCCAACTGTTGCTTTTTAAGCTTCAGTCTGGTTTGTTCCACCCTCAACTTATTGAGTTCCCTCTCTAACATTCTGTCATCAGGGTTGGTGGGAGGGACATTTCTTGAAACAGAGCTATGATGGGAATGAACAGAAGGAGACCTGTCCCTTACAGAAGCCAACTTAACAGCTTGGTTTACAGAAACATTACTACCAGTATGGTGAGAATAAATGCTTTTGCTATGATGTGAGACAACACTATTTCTATGGTGTGGCTCATCATCATTACCATCTATGCTAGATTGTCTAGTAATGGGCAGGCTAGGAAGTTTCTTTCCTGAATCTTTTCCTGGGGGAGTCCCTGAATCTGATTGGGAACTATTAGGTACTTTTTCAACAGATGGGGCACCTATGGCCTTATCCTGTTCTCTAAGCATATTAATTAATAGTTCTAAGGCAGGATTCTTCCCTACACTCAAACCTCTCTCTATACAGAGACTCCTTGCTCTTTTCCAGCTAAGGTTGTCATATGCAAGTTTGGACAGATCAACACTTTGGCCTGTGCCAGACATTTTTTAGAGAGAGTTAAAGTGATAGAGAAAGAGACAAAAGTTTTCAGAACTTTTTGGAAAGACAGAAAAAAAACTTTTTAAACTTTTAAGAACTTTTTGAAAGTTTAGAAGTACTTTTCAGCACTTAGAAAAGAGTGAAAAGAGGAAATGCAAAACTTTTTGGCTATGTGTATATACACTGACCTTGTTTTGTATATTTTTCTCTTATGAAAAGTACAATGACAAGAGTGGTAAGTAGTCTCAAGCACTTATCCCACCATTGCACAACCAATGTAGGAGGCTGGACTGGCTTGTAGTGAGTACCAAGGGGTACTTGCACCTTGCACCAGGCCCAGTTATCCCTTATTAGTGTATAGGGTGTCTAGCAGCTTAGGCTGATAGATAATGGTAGCTTAGCAGAGCAGCTTAGGCTGAACTAGGAGACGTGTGAAGCTACTACAGTACCACTTAGTGTCATATGCACAATATCATAAGAAAACACAATACACAGTTATACTAAAAATAAAGGTACTTTATTTTTATGACAATATGCCAAAGTATCTTAGAGTGTACCCTCAGTGAGAGGATAGGAAATATACACAAGATATATATACACAATAGCAAAAATATGCAGTATAGTCTTAGAAAACAGTGCAAACAATGTATAGTTACAATAGGATGCAATGGGGAAACATAGGGATAGGGGCAACACAAAACATATACTCCAAAAGTGGAATGCGAACCACGAATGGACCCCAAACCTATGTGACCTTGTAGAGGGTCGCTGGGACTATTAGAAAATAGTGAGAGTTAGAAAAATAACCCTCCCCAAGACCCTGAAAAGTGAGTGCAAAGTGCACTAAAGTTCCCCTAAGGACAAAATAGTCGTGTTAGAGGAATAATGCAGGAAAGACACAAACCAGCAATGCAACAACTGTGGATTTCCAATCTAGGGTACCTGTGGAACAAGGGGACCAAGTCCAAAAGTCACAAGCAAGTCGGAGATGGGCAGATGCCCAGGAAATGCCAGCTGCGGGTGCAAAGAAGCTTCGACTGGACAGAAGAAGCTGAGGTTTCTGCAGGAACGAAAAGGGCTAGAGACTTCCCCTTTGGTGGACGGATCCCTCTCGCCTTGGACAGTCGTGCAGAAGTGTTTTCCCGCAGGAAGGACGCCAACAAGCCTTGCTACACGCAAATCGTGCGTTTGGCGTTTTTGGACGCTGCTGGGGCCCAGGAGGGACCAGGAGGTCGCAAATTGGACCTGCAGAGAGAGGGGACGTCGAGCAAGACAAAGAGCCCTCACTGAAGCAGGTAGCACCCGGAGAAGTGCCAGAAACAGGCACTACAAGGATGCGTGAAACGGTGCTCGCCGAAGTTGCACAAAGGAGTCCCACGTCGCCGGAGACCAACTTAGAAAGTCGTGCAATGCAGGTTAGAGTGCCGTGGACCCAGGCTTGGCTGTGCACAAAGGATTTCCGCCGGAAGTGCACAGGGGCCGGAGTAGCTGCAAAGTCGCGGTTCCCAGCAATGCAGCCCAGCGAGGAGAGGCAAGGACTTACCTCCACCAAACTTGGGCTGAGAAGTCATTGGACTGTGGGGGTCACTCGGACAGAGTCGCTGGATTCGAGGGACTTCGCTCGTCGGGCTGAGAGGAGACCCAAGGGACCGGTGATGCAGCTTTTTGGTGCCTGCAGTTGCAGGGGGAAGATTCCGTCGACCCACGGGAGATTTCTTCGGAGCTTCTGGTGCAGAGAGGAGGCAGGCTACCCCAAAGCAGGCACAAGCAGGAAAACAGTCGAGAAGGCGGCAGGATCAGCGTTACAGAGTTGCAGTAGTCGTCTTTGCTACTATGTTGCAGGTTTGCAGGCTTCCAGTGCGGTCAGCGGTCGTTTCCTTATCAGAAGGTGAAGAGGGAGATGCAGAGGAACTCGGATGAGCTCTTGCATTCGTTATCTAAAGTTTCCCCAGAGACAGAGACCCTAAATAGCCAGAAAAGAGGGTTTGGCTACCTAGGAGAGAGGAAAGGCTACTAACACCTGAAGGAGCCTATCAGCAGGAGTCTCTGACGTCACCTGGTGGCACTGGCCACTCAGAGCAGTCCAGTGTGCCAGCAGCACCTCTGTTTCCAAGATGGCAGAGGTCTGGAGCACACTGGAGGAGCTCTGGACACCTCCCAGGGGAGGTGCAGGTCAGGGGAGTGGTCACTCCCCTTTCCTTTGTCCAGTTTCACGCCAGAGCAGGGGCTAAGGGGTCCCTGAACCGGTGTAGACTGGCTTATGCAGAATTGGGCACATCTGTGCCCAACAAAGCATTTCCAGAGGCTGGGGGAGGCTACTCCTCCCCTGCCTTCACACCATTTTCCAAAGGGAGAGGGTGTAACACCCTCTCTCAGAGGAAGTTCTTTGTTCTGCCATCCTGGGCCAGGCCTGGCTGGACCCCAGGAGGGCAGATGCCTGTCTGAGGGGTTGGCAGCAGCAGCAGCTGCAGTGAAACCCCAGGAAGGGCAGTTTGGCAGTACCAGGGTCTGTGCTACAGACCACTGGGATCATGGGATTGTGCCAACTATGCCAGGATGGTATAGAGGGGGCAATTCCATGATCATAGACATGTTACATGGCCATATTCGGAGTTACCATTGTGAAGCTACATATAGGTAGTGACCTATATGTAGTGCACGCGTGTAATGGTGTCCCCGCACTCACAAAGTTCAGGGAATTGGCTCTGAACAATGTGGGGGCACCTTGGCTAGTGCCAGGGTGCCCTCACACTAAGTAACTTTGCACCTAACCTTTACCAGGTAAAGGTTAGACATATAGGTGACTTATAAGTTACTTAAGTGCAGTGTAAAATGGCTGTGAAATAACGTGGACGTTATTTCACTCAGGCTGCAGTGGCAGGCCTGTGTAAGAATTGTCAGAGCTCCCTATGAGTGGCAAAAGAAATGCTGCACCCCATAGGGATCTCCTGGAACCCCAATACCCTGGGTACCTCAGTACCATATACTAGGGAATTATAAGGGTGTTCCAGTAAGCCAATGTAAATTGGTAAAAATGGTCACTAGCCTGTTAGTGACAATTTGAAAGAAATGAGAGAGCATAACCACTGAGGTTCTGGTTAGCAGAGCCTCAGTGAGACAGTTAGGCACTACACAGGGAACAAATACATATAGGCCACAAACTTATGAGCACTGGGGTCCTGACTAGCAGGGTCCCAGTGACACATAACAAACATACTGAAAACATAGGGTTTTCACTATGAGAACTGGGCCCTGGCTAGCAGGATCCCAGTGAGACAGTGAAAACACCCTGACATACACTCACAAACAGGCCAAAAGTGGGGGTAACAAGGCTAGAAAGAGGCTACTTTCTCACACAACCCCCCCCCCAAACGAAGGACAATAAGGCTAACCTTGGCCAGTTGAGACTTTATTGTCTAAGTGGTGATAAGTAGAGAGTAGCTCTGCAATAGACTGGTTACTCCCTTTATCATCCACTATATGGTTACTTCCCTGTGGGGATGTAAACCACCCTGTTTGAAGTTTTTTAGCTAAGCAACAATGTGAAGATGTATTCTCAGAGTTTCTATCAGTAAGTTTTAGTTTAGAGCAGTGGGAATTGTCCACTGAACCTATTTGTAGTGATGGAAATGCCAGACAGGGATGCTGTCTCAGAAAAGCCATAGCTGGGCAAAAACTTTGTCCATATGGCTGGAAGAGAGAACAGGGATGCTGTTTCTCTTGGGTTGGAGCAGGGCAGGGATGCTGTCCTATGAGCTCCACACTAGGGCAGGGATGCTGTCCTAAGTGTTGTGAGGCAGTTTCTGCACTAAAGTTTCTCTGGGAGGGTTGGAGGGATGCTCCATGTTAACTAAAATGGTGCTCTTTTTCTCACCAATGTTAGTTATCCCACAGAGAGGTACTTCTACCTCAGGGAGTACAGTTTTGCCAACTGATGATTCCCTTGGAACAGGTGCCACCCCAGGAGAGGTTTCTCCCACCACAGGAATGGTATCCTGAATGGTAGGGTGGTTAGGGGATACTGTGATACCCTTTTTACCTGTTGATGGAGAGGGATCCTGAGTTTTCAGGCCTTCTCTCCTTTGCTTTTTCATTTCAGTAGAAATGAGAGGGAACAATTCCTCAGGGATGCCCAGCATGGCTGCATGGGCATAACACTCTACATCAGCCCAACCTGAGGCCTCTAGGTCATTACCTAAGAGACAGTCTACAGGTAAGCTAGGTGATACCACCACCTGCTTAGGGCCAGTAACTCCACCCCAACTAAACTGAATTATAGCTAAGGGAAGAAACTTAGTGGAGTTATGGACATCAATAATCTTATACTGTTGTCCAATGATGTGTTGATCAGGGTGCACTAGGTTTTCAGTCACCAAAGTGATACTGGCACCTGTGTCCCTGTAGGCCAAGGCCTCAACACCATTTATTGAAACTGTCTGCCTGTACTTATCCATTGTAAGGGGACAAGCAGCCAGTGTGGCAAGGCCAATGCCACTAGGTGTGACAGAAACTGTCTTGGGACTGACTACCCCAGTTTCTACTATGGACCCATAAGTGAACCCAACTACACCCTTAACTTGACTGTTGCCAACAGTCCCACCACTAGTACCACTACTGCTAGGGGCACTAGAGCTTGATGTATTAGTGGTGGTAGGCTCAGGGGGTTTACCTGGACAGGACTTATCCCCTGGCCTATGGCCTCTATTTTTACACACAAAGCACCAAGGCTTTTTAAATTGTGTAGGTTGAGAAGAAGAGGAAGAATTTGTTTTATCCCCACCCCCTGAAGAGTGTTTAAGATTTGAAGTGGGATCTTTGGTTTTACCCTTATCCCCATGCTTATCTTGAGATTTTTCACCATCTTTCTTCTTAATGTTCTCTTTGTCACCACCTGTATGAACTTTTCTGTTCACCCTTGTTCTGACCCATTTGTCTGCCTTCTTTCCCAATTCGTGGGGAGAGGTCAGATCAGAGTCCACCAAGTACTGGTGCAACAAATCAGACACACAATTATTAAGAATATGCTCTCTCAGGATTAAGTTATACAGGCTGTCATAATCAGTAACTTTACTGCCATGTAACCACCCCTCCAAGGCCTTCACTGAATGGTCAATGAAATCAACCCAGTCTTGTGAAGACTCCTTTTTGGTCTCTCTGAACTTTATCCTGTATCGTTCAGTGGTTAAGCCATAACCATCCAGGAGTGCATTCTTAAGAACTTGGAAATTATTAGCATTATTTTCTTTCACAGTAAGGAGCCTATCCCTACCTTTTCCACTAAATGATAGCCATAGGATAGCAGCCCAGTGCCTTTGAGGGACATCCTGTACAACACAGGCCCTCTCAAGTGCAGCAAACCACTTGTTAATGTCATCCCCCTCCTTATAAGGGGGAACTATCTTGTGCAGATTCCTGGAATCATGCTCTTTTGCAGGATGACTATGGGGAATACTGCTGCTGCCACCATGGGTTTCTAAACCCAAATTCTGTCTTTCCTTCTCTATTTCAAAAGACTGTCTATCCAAATCCAGCTGTTGCTTTTTAAGCTTCAGTCTGGTTTGTTCCACCCTCAACTTATTGAGTTCCCTCTCTAACATTCTGTCATCAGGGTTGGTGGGAGGGACATTCCTAGATACAGAGGTATGATGGGAATGAACAGAAGGAGACCTGTCCCTTACAGAAGCCACCCTAACAGCTTGGCTAACAGAAACATCACTACCAGTATGGTGAGAATAAATGCTTTTGCTATGATGTGAGACAACACTATTTGTATGGTGTGGCTCATCATCATTACCAACTATGCTAGACTGTCTAGTAATGGGCAGGCTAAGAAGTTTATTTCCTGAACCTTTTCCTGGGGGAGTCCCTGGATCAGATTGAGAACCATTAGCTAATTTTTCAACAGCTGGGGCACTTTTAGCCTTATCTTGTTCTCTAAGCATATTAATTAACAGTTCCAAGGAAGGATTCTTCCCTACACTCAAACCTCTCTCTATGCAGAGACTCCTTGCTCCTTTCCAGCTAAGGTGATCATATGCAAGTTTGGACAGATCAACATTTTGGCCTGTGCCAGACATTTTTTTGAGAGAGTTAAAGTGATAGAAAAAGAGAAAAAAGTTTTCAGAACTTTTTAGAAAGACAGAATTTTTTTTAAAAAACTTTTTAGAACTTTTTTAAAGTTTAAAAGTACTTTTCAGCACTTAGAAAAGAGTGAAAAGAGGAAATGCAAAACTTTTTGGCTATGTGTATATACACTGACCTTGTTTTGTATATTTTTCTCTTATGAAAAGTACAATGACAAGAGTGGTAAGTAGTCTCAAAGCACTTATCCCACCACTGCACAACCAATGTAGGAGGCTGGACTGGCTTGTAGTGAGTACCAAGGGGTACTTGCACCTTGCACCAGGCCCAGTTATCCCTTATTAGTGTATAGGGTGTCTAGCAGCTTAGGCTGATAGATAATGGTAGCTTAGCAGAGCAGCTTAGGCTGAACTAGGAGACGTGTGAAGCTACTACAGTACCACCTAGTGTCATATGCACAATATCATAAGAAAACACAATACACAGTTATACTAAAAATAAAGGTACTTTATTTTTATGACAATATGCCCAAGTATCTTAGAGTGTACCCTCAGTGAGAGGATAGGAAATATACACAAGATATATATACACAATAGCAAAAATATGCAGTATAGTCTTAGAAAACAGTGCAAACAATGTATAGTTACAATAGGATGCAATGGGGAAACATAGGGATAGGGGCAACACAAACCATATACTCCAAAAGTGGAATGCGAACCACGAATGGACCCCAAACCTATGTGACCTTGTAGAGGGTCGCTGGGACCATTAGAAAATAGTGAGAGTTAGAAAAATAACCCTCCCCAAGACCCTGAAAAGTGAGTGCAAAGTGCACTAAAGTTCCCCTAAGGACAAAGAAGTCGTGTTAGAGGAATAATGCAGGAAAGACACAAACCAGCAATGCAACAACTGTGGATTTCCAATCTAGGGTACCTGTGGAACAAGGGGACCAAGTCCAAAAGTCACAAGCAAGTCGGAGATGGGCAGATGCCCAGGAAATGCCAGCTGCGGGTGCAAAGAAGCTTCTACTGGACAGAAGAAGCTGAGGTTTCTGCAGGAACGAAAAGGGCTAGAGACTTCCCCTTTGGTGGACGGATCCCTCTCGCTGTGGAAAGTCGTGCAGAAGTATTTTCCCGCCGAAAGAACGCCAACAAGCCTTGCTAGCTGCAAATCGTGCGGTTAGCGTTTTTGGACGCTGCTGAGGCCCAGGAGGGACCAGGAGGTCGCAAATTGGACCAGCAGAGAGAGGGGACGTCGAGCAAGACAAGGAGCCCTCTCTGAAGCCGGTAGCACCCGGAGAAGTGCCAGAAACAGGCACTACGAGGATGCCTGAAACGGTGCTCGCCGAAGTTGCACAAAGGAGTCCCACGTCGCCGGAGACCAACTTAGAAAGTCGTGCAATGCAGGTTAGAGTGCCGTGGACCCAGGCTTGGCTGTGCACAAAGGATTTCCGCCGGAAGTGCACAGGGGCCGGAGTAGCTGCAAAAGTCGCGGTTCCCAGCAATGCAGCCCAGCGAGGTGAGGCAAGGACTTACCTCCACCAAACTTGGACTGAAGAGTCACTGCACTGTGGGGGTCACTTGGACAGAGTCGCTGGATTCGAGGGACCTCGCTCGTCATGCTGAGAGGAGACCCAAGGGACCGGTAATGCAGCTTTTTGGTGCCTGCGGTTGCAGGGGGAAGATTCCGTCGAACCACGGGAGATTTCTTCGGAGCTTCTGGTGCAGAGAGGAGGCAGACTACCCCCACAGCATGCACAAGCAGGAAAACAGTCGAGAAGGCGGCAGGATCAGCGTTACAGAGTTGCAGTAGTCGTCTTTGCTACTATGTTGCAGGTTTGCAGGCTTCCAGCGCGGTCAGCAGTCGATTCCTTATCAGAAGGTGAAGAGAGAGATGCAGAGGAACTCGGCTGAGCTCGTGCATTCGTTATCTAAAGTTTCCCCAGAGACAGAGACCCTAAATAGCCAGAAAAGAGGGTTTGGCTACCTAGGAGAGAGGATAGGCTACTAACACCTGAAGGAGCCTATCAGAAGGAGTCTCTGACGTCACCTGGTGGCACTGGCCACTCAGAGCAGTCCAGTGTGCCAGCAGCACCTCTGTTTCCAAAATGGCAGAGGTCTGGAGCACACTGGAGGAGCTCTGGACACCTCCCAGGGGAGGTGCAGGTCAGGGGAGTGGTCACTCCCCTTTCCTTTGTCCAGTTTCGCACCAGAGCAGGGCTAAGGGGTCCCCCGAACTGGTGTAGACTGGCTTATGCAGAATTGGGCACATCTGTGCCCAACAAAGCATTTCCAGAGGCTGGGGGAGGCTACTCCTCCCCTGCCTTCACACCATTTTCCAAAGGGAGAGGGTGTAACACCCTCTCTCAGAGGAAGTTCTTTGTTCTGCCATCCTGGGCCAGGCCTGGCTGGACCCCAGGAGGGCAGCTGCCTGTCTGAGGGGTTGGCAGCAGCAGCTGCAGTGAAACCCCAGGAAGGGCAGTCTGGCAGTACCAGGGTCTGTGCTATAGACCACTGGGATCATGGAATTGTACCAACAATGCCAGGATGGCATAGAGGGGGCAATTCCATGATCATAGACATGTTACATGGCCATATTCGGAGTTACCATTGTGAAGCTACATATAGGTAGTGACCTATATGTAGTGCACGCGTGTAATGGTGTCCCCGCACTCACAAAGTTCAGTGAATTGGCTCTGAACAATGTGGGGGCACCTTGGCTAGTGCCAGGGTGCCCTCACACTACTTATAAGTTACTTAAGTGCAGTGTAAAATGGCTGTGAAATAACGTGGACGTTATTTCACTCAGGCTGCAGTGGCAGGCCTGTGTAAGAATTGTCAGAGCTCCCTATGGGTGGCAAAAGAAATGCTGCAGCCCATAGGGATCTCCTGGAACCCCAATACCCTGGGTACCTCAGTACCATATACTAGGGAATTATAAGGGTGTTCCAGTAAGCCAATGTAAATTGGTAAAAATGGTCACTAGCCTGTCAGTGACAATTTGGAAAGAAATGAGAGAGCATAACCACTGAGGTTCTGATTAGCAGAGCCTCAGTGAGACAGTTAGTCACTACACAGGTAACACATTCAGGCACACTTATGAGCACTGGGGCCCTGGGTTACCAGGGTCCCAGTGACACATACAACATATATACAGTGAAAAATGGGGGTAACATGCCAGGCAAGATGGTACTTTCCTACACTGACGCCCCCAACCCGTGCCCAGGGAAACCAACCATTCAGAGAGGGTCCCCAGGTGACTGTGACTACGTGTCCACCCTGGGCTGACCTCTCTCCACCTCCACTATGACGCCTGCAGAGCGAATCCTGAGACCCACCTTGATCGCGACTGCCGGTACGAAGATATCAGTCACCTAGAGAAGCACTGCACCCGCAGCCCCCAGGCCCGAAAGAAACAGACCACCTGAGCAGCAATGACCAGTAGGCGGCGCTCACTTGTGCCCAGTCGGTGGCTTGCCCGAGAGGCCCTCTTATGCCGTGCCTGTAGCGCCTAAGTGACCCCGGGTCCCTCCAACAATGCGGGTACTTACCTGCAAGCAGACCAGAACCGGAGTACCCCTATCTCCACAGGGGCCCACATTATTTTGCCTCCTGTTGACCTCTGCACCAAACCGGCCCATTGTTGCTGGTGCTGGGTGTTTGGTGTTATCTTGAACCCCCAATTGTGGGCCACCTATACCCTGGGGATTAAACCTGTAAGTTTGTTACTTACCTCAAAAACTGTACTTTACTTACCTCACCCAGGAACTGTTGAAAATTGTACTGTGTCCACTTTTAAAATAGCTTTTTGACATTTTAAAGAAAACTGTGTACATTGTTGATTCCATTCCAAGTTCTAAGTATTACTGTGTAAAGTACCTTTCATTTAATGTATTTAGCTGCTAAATGAATCTTGTGGTTCTAGAAATAAATTAACAAAATAATATTTTTCTGTTTTAAAATCTATTGGCCTGGAGTTAAGTCATTGAGTGTATGTTTTCACTTATTGCTTGTGTGTGTACAACAAATGCTTAACACTGCCCTCTGATAAGCCTAACTGCTCAGCCACACTACCAGAAATAGAGAATTAGTATTATCTATTAATGCCTCTGTCAAGCCTCTTGGGGAACCCCCGAATTCTATGCACACTATATCTCATTTTAAGATAGTATATACAGAGCTAACTTCCTACACACGTTAAAACCATATTAAAACCACAGAATCAAACATTTTGCACAAACTAGAAACAGCAGCTTAGCGAACCTCCATTCTCAAATTTGTTCAAAGGTGAACGCACAGTTCTTCATCTGTGTTTAACCAGAACAGCTCTTTTGTGTGTAGATCTAATATATATCTTGAATCCAACCTCCATAGATCTCTCTCAGTCACCCCCTCTCAGGCTCTTCGGTACACAATCTGTTGCACAGTATAGCAGGAGTGTATGATCACCACCATGCACCTTATGGAAATGCAGCGCACCTGGGTAAGTACCACCATTATTTTTTATTGCTATTAAATGCTGATGTGCTCGATTATGCACTGGTAGGATTGTAACACCTACAAACGTCTTGGGGCAAGGTCACAGCAACACATAGACTGAATACTCAGTCTTGAAGTTCAATGATTCACCCATCCTCATTTTGTTTCCTACAGATGTCTGAATCTCTACCATGTTTTTTCTATTCTCACAAGCGTTGCATCGCTGGCATTTATGAAAACCCAATGTATGCTTAAGCCATATTTGCTTCTTATCTGTCACTGCATTTCTCACTAAATAATATCTCATACACCGCACCTAAAGGTGTTCTGTTGTCGACTTGGCATTGTTTCTCCTCTTATTGGGTCACTCTTGAGTAAATGCCAGTACTTGACTAGTGCCTTCCTTACTTGTGCATGTTTTACATTATATGTGGTAATACATCTTACTGTATTCTCTTCCTCGGTTTCATTACTCCTTCTTCCTTTGCAAGATCCAAAGAGGATTGCTTCCCTCTTCACCTTAGAAACTATGGGGGTCATTACAACATTGGCGGTAAAAGCCGCTTACCGCCGTGCAGAAGACCGCCAATACACCGCCGCCGCGGCGGGAGCCCGCCACAGCTATTATGACACACATCACAGAATCCGCCAAAATTCAGACACCCACACAATACCGCCACACCAAAGGTCAGCGATAAACATGCGGAAACAAATCCTCCACCTCCACGCCAACAGAAACACGCCCATGCCATTACGACCCACGAATCCACGCGGCAGTCTTTCAACCGCGATATTCCATTGGCGGTACACACCGCCGCGCTCAAAATACACACACAGCTTCAAAACACCGCCACATTGGACAATTCCAAATACACACACCTGACACACATACAAACAACACTCCCACACATCCAACACAATATAAAACACACACCCACATCACCCACAAACCCCTACGACCAGAAATTAGAGAGAAGGCCATAGAGAGACAGCACAGAATAGAGAACCCCATCACACAGAGGCACTCTACACCATGACCTACACAACACCCACGCACAAAACACCACATACCACTACACTCACCACACTCATCACCACATACACCACCCCACACCTCACACACACCACCCCATGTCACGCCAAAGACACCCCCGCGTCTCTGAGGAGGAGATCAGGGTCATGGTGGAGGAAATCCTGCGGGTAGAGCCACAGCTATTTGGCTCACAGGTACAGCACACATCAATAGCCAGAAAGATTGAGCTATGGCAAAGAATAGTGGGCAGGGTCAACGCCGTGGGACAGCACCCAAGAAATAGGGAGGACATCAGGAAGAGGTGGAACGACCTACGGGGGAAGGTGCGTTCCACGGTATCCAGGCACCACATCGCGGTACAGCGGACTGGCGGCGGACCCCCACCTCCTCCCCCACAACTAACAACATGGGAGGAGCAAGTCTTGTCCATCTTGCATCCTGAGGGCCTCGCAGGAGTCGTTGGAGGAACGGACACTGGTAAGTCAAATCTTAACTATCATATCCCCCACCCTACCTCCATGCTATCACACACCCCCACCCTCACACCCTCCCCTATCACCCTAACTCCTCACTAATGTACCCATAACACCAACCACCCATCCCAACCCCAAGACCTGCATGACACAACTAAGCATGGATACCCAGCACTAAAGCATGCCCACTGCACAGACCCAGAACACCCCCCAACCATCAGCACACAAGCCCCTACACAGGAATGCCTGCACTGGTGTACATGCACACCCAACCATTGCACACCATGAAACACACACATGCAATAATCATGTACTTATACCCCCGCAGGAACCCGAAGGAACGTCACCACACCAGAGGGTCCAGACAACACCACTCCACCCCCAGAAGAGGCCCACAGTGACGACAGCAGCCCTGCCCTACTGGCTCTTGATGACCAGCCCGTACCATCTTGGGCCTCAGGACAGTCGGTTCCCCTTGCACAGCCACAGCCCAACATCGAGCTTACACCCTCTGGTAACACCAGCACAGCACCCACCCAGCGGGCCCATATCTCCCTACCCAGGACAGGTCAATCAGCGGTGTGTCCACCACTACAGGGCACCCAGGGTAACCCACCACCCCAACAACAACAGGGACCTGGGGGCAGTGGTAGTGGGCACACGGTCCAGGGGATGGAGGCACAGGAACATAGGGGAACTGGGAGGGCTGCTGTGCGACAGAGGGAGGACAGACCAAGGGAACCTACTCTCAACGAGGCCCTCTCCTCCATAATGGGAGCATACCACCACTCCCAGGAGACGATGGCAACGGTCCTGGACAAGTTGCAGGAGACCCTGCGTCTGCAGGAGGAGCAGTATTTGGGGTTCAGGGAGGAGCTCAGGACCATAGGCTCCGCCCTGTGCACCATTGTAGGGGTGCTGACTGTAGGTACTTTCCTACACTGACGGACATTCAAAAGACCTTGAGGGACACCGTGGCACTCCAAGGGGCCCCTGACACTAGCCAGGACAATGAAATGCCCACCACCTCCGCCGGCGCTAGTGGACAGGATGCCCTGCCACAGGACCAACACACCAGCACCCCACCCCCTGCAGATGGACAACCACCACGAAATCGGTCCCTGAGATCCAGGAACAGGACAGAGCAAGATGGCAAGACCCCCGCCAGGAAATAAGACTATCCTGATTGTCCCCCCACTGTCCCACTTTGTTACCCTGTCCAGATTGGAACTGCCCCAGCTCTACTTCCAATGCCCAGATGTGCAATGTACCTGTGAGATTAATAGACTGGACTCTGCCATGGACATTCTTCCACCATAACCCATCCCCATTTCACAACCCCCCTTCATTTTTATGCACTTAAATAAACACCCTTGAAACACTAATAAAACTGGAGTCAGTCTATGATTTTGAACTTTGTATTGTCAATTACAGTGTCCAAAAGGGTTACCCATTGGAAGTCCAACATACCAATGTCACACATCACAAGCCCTTCAAGGGTGCAAGCTGTTGAGACGTAGGTTACCACATTTGTGAAACTGAAATGGAAGGGGACAACTCAGTTAACAAATAGTGAGTGAAATGTAGGTACAGGATAGAGGTAGACGTGTGAAAGGTAATGTTATGTTAAACCTGAAAATGTACTCACCTGTGTCTCACTGGAAATATTGCTGTATGACTGACTCCCTGTTGTCGTTTTCTTCTTCCTCAGCTTCATCCTCATCCCTGTCCACAGGCTCCACCGCTGCTACAACACCGTCATCTGGATCATCCTCCTGCAGAAAAGGCACCTGGCGTCGCAATGCCAAATTATGGAGCATGGAGCAGGCGATGATGATGTCGCACACCTTCTTCGGTGAGTAGAAAGGGACCCACAGGACCCATCTGTCATATGTAGGCACCTGAACCTGGCCTTCAGGAGGCCGAAGGTGCGTTCGATCACCCTCCTAGTCCGCCCATGGGCCTCATTGTACCGTTCCGATGCCCTGGTCCTGGGATTCCTCACTGGGGTCAATAGCCAGGAAAGGTTGGGGTAACCAGAGTCCCCCAATAGCCATACACGGTGCCTCTGGAGTTGACCCATCATATCAGGGATGCTGCTATTCCGCAGGATGTAGGCGTCATGCACAGAGCCAGGGAACATAGCATTTACCTGCGAGATGTACTGGTCTGCCAAACAGACCATCTGGACATTCATCGAATGATAACTCTTCCTGTTCCTGTACACCTGTTCACTCCTGCGGGGGGGACCAGAGCTACATGGGTGCCATCAATGGCACCTATGATGTTGGGGATATGTCCAAGGGCATAGAAGTCACATTTAACTGTAGGCAAATCCTCCACCTGAGGGAAAATTATGTATCTCTTTACGTGTTTCAGCAGGGCAAACAACAGTCTGGACAAAACGTTGGAAAACATAGGCTGGGACATCCCTGATGCCATGGCCACAGTAGTCTGAAATTACCCACTTGCAAGGAAATGGAGCACTGACAGCACCTGCACGTCAGGGGGGATTCCAGTCGGATGGCGGATTGGTGACATCAGGTCTGGCTCCAACTGGGTACATAGTTCCTGGATTGTGGCACGGTCAAACCGGTAGGTCACGATCAAATGTCTCTCTTCCATTGTCAACAGGTCCACCAGCGGTCGGTACATCGGAGGATTCCGCCATCTTCCCATATGTCCCAACTGACGGTGCCTAAGAAGAACAACAGCGAAGAAACAGTCACCATTCCTCCAGGTATGTACCCACAGTCACACACAAGACTACAACAGACAATTAACCCTTCCGAGATATGTTTTGAGTGTAGGCCTCGGTATGTGTGACGCAGTAGTAAATGAAGGCATGTGGGCCCCTGAAATGGCGGCTGCCTGACCTCTAAACTGGGACAATGGAATTGTGGGGTAACTGCGCTGGCGTTGGACACCGTTGCGGTAGGCGGTCGCAGACCGCGGCGCAATGCTGCATTGGTTAACATTGGACCCTATGGGTCCCAGGAGCCAATGAACAGGTGCGCTGGCGGTGATGATGCGCCCCGTCGCGGACGTCACCGCCGCGGACGTCACCGCCATTTTCTATCTCTTCAATCACTAGATACCTGACCTTCGACAGGAGAGGACCTACACTGCTAGTGCTGCTGTGACCTCGGTCTGGAAGCGACGATGGCTGCTGCGTCTGGGGAAAAGGCATCTGCCTTCACTGCACAGGAGTTGGAGAAACTTGTGGATGGGGTCCTGTAGGAAAGTACCATCTTGCCTGGCATGTTACCCCCATTTTTCACTGTATATATGTTGTTTTAGTTGTATGTGTCACTGGGACCCTGGTAACCCAGGGCCCCAGTGCTCATAAGTGTGCCTGAATGTGTTACCTGTGTAGTGACTAACTGTCTCACTGAGGCTCTGCTAATCAGAACCTCAGTGGTTATGCTCTCTCATTTCTTTCCAAATTGTCACTAACAGGCTAGTGACCATTTTTACCAATTTACATTGGCTTACTGGAACACCCTTATAATTCCCTAGTATATGGTACTGAGGTACCCAGGGTATTGGGGTTCCAGGAGATCCCTATGGGCTGCAGCATTTCTTTTGCCACCCATAGGGAGCTCTGACAATTCTTACACAGGCCTGCCACTGCAGCCTGAGTGAAATAACGTCCACGTTATTTCACAGCCATTTTACACTGCACTTAAGTAACTTATAAGTCACCTATATGTCTAACCTTTACCTGGTAAAGGTTAGGTGCAAAGTTACTTAGTGTGAGGGCACCCAGGCACTAGCCAAGGTGCCCCCACATTGTTCAGAGCCAATTCCCTGAACTTTGTGAGTGCGGGGACACCATTACACGCGTGCACTACATATAGGTCACTACCTATATGTGGCTTCACAATGGTAACTCCGAATATGGCCATGTAACATGTCTATGATCATGGAATTGCCCCCTCTATGCCATCCTGGCATAGTTGGCACAATCCCATGATCCCAGTGGTCTGTAGCACAGACCCTGGTACTGCCAAACTGCCCTTCCTGGGGTTTCACTGCAGCTGCTGCTGCTGCCAACCCCTCAGACAGGCATCTGCCCTCCTGGGGTCCAGCCAGGCCTGGCCCAGGATGGCAGAACAAAGAACTTCCTCTGAGAGAGGGTGTTACACCCTCTCCCTTTGGAAAATGGTGTGAAGGCAGGGGAGGAGTAGCCTCCCCCAGCCTCTGGAAATGCTTTGTTGGGCACAGATGTGCCCAATTCTGCATAAGCCAGTCTACACCGGTTCAGGGGACCCCTTAGCCCTGCTCTGGCGCGAAACTGGACAAAGGAAAGGGGAGTGACCACTCCCCTGACCTGCACCTCCCCTGGGAGGTGTCCAGAGCTCCTCCAGTGTGCTCCAGACCTCTGCCATCTTGGAAACAGAGGTGCTGCTGGCACACTGGACTGCTCTGAGTGGCCAGTGCCACCAGGTGACGTCAGAGACTCCTTGTGATAGGCTCCTTCAGGTGTTGCTAGCCTATCCTCTCTCCTAGGTAGCCAAACTCTCTTTTCTGGCTATTTAGGGTCTCTGTCTCTGGGGAAACTTCAGATAACGAATGCAAGAGCTCATCCGAGTTCCTCTGCATCTCTCTCTTCACCTTCTGATAAGGAATCGACTGCTGACCGCGCTGGAAGCCTGCAAACCTGCAACATAGTAGCAAAGACGACTACTGCAACTCTGTAACGCTGATCCTGCCGCCTTCTCGACTGTTTTCCTGCTTGTGCATGCTGTGGGGGTAGTCTGCCTCCTCTCTGCACCAGAAGCTCCGAAGAAATCTCCCGTGGGTCGACGGAATCTTCCCCCTGCAACCGCAGGCACCAAAAAGCTGCATTACCAGTCCCTTGGGTCTCCTCTCAGCACGACGAGCGAGGTCCCTCGAATCCAGCAACTCTGTCCAAGTGACCCCCACAGTCCAGTGACTCTTCAGTCCAAGTTTGGTGGAGGTAAGTCCTTGCCTCACCTCGCTGGGCTGCATTGCTGGGAACCGCGACTTTGCAGCTACTCCAGCCCCTGTGCACTTCCGGCGGAAATCCTTTGTGCACAGCCAAGCCTGGGTCCACGGCACTCTAACCTACATTGCACGACTTTCTAAGTTGGTCTCCGGCGACGTGGGACTCCTTTGTGCAACTTCGGCGAACACCGTTTCACGCATCCTTGTAGTGCCTGTTTCTGGCACTTCTCCGGGAGCTACCTGCTTTAGAGAGGGCTCCTTGTCTTGCTCGACGTCCCCTCTCTCTGCTGGTCCAATTTGCGACCTCCTGGTCCCTCCTGGGCCTCAGCAGCGTCCAAAAACGCTAAACGCACGATTTGCAGCTAGCAAGGCTTGTTGGCGTTTTTTCGGCGGGAAAATACTTCTGCACGACTCTCCATGGCGAGAGGGATCCGTCCACCAAAGGGGAAGTCTCTAGCCCTTTTCGTTCCTGCAGAAACCTCAGCTTCTTCTGTCCAGTAGAAGCTTCTTTGCACCCGCAGCTGGCATTTCCTGGGCATTTGCCCATCTCCGACTTGCTTGTGACTTTTGGACTTGGTCCCCTTGTTCCACAGGTACCCTATATTGGAAATCCACAGTTGTTGCATTGCTGGTTGGTGTCCTTCCTGCATTATTCCTCTAACACGACTTCTTTGTCCTTAGGGGAACTTTAGTGCACTTTGCACTCACTTTTCAGGGTCTTGGGGAGGGTTATTTTTCTAACTCTCACTATTTTCTAATAGTCCCAGCGACCCTCTACAAGGTCACATAGGTTTGGGGTCCATTCGTAGTTCGCATTCCACTTTTGGAGTATATGGTTTGTGTTGCCCCTATCCCTATGTTTCCCCATTGCATCCTATTGTAACTATACATTGTTTGCACTGTTTTCTAAGACTATACTGCATATTTTTGCTATTGTGTATATATATCTTGTGTATATTTCCTATCCTCTCACTGAGGGTACACTCTAAGATACTTTGGCATATTGTCATAAAAATAAAGTACCTTTATTTTTAGTATAACTGTGTATTGTGTTTTCTTATGATATTGTGCATATGACACTAAGTGGTACTGTAGTAGCTTCACACGTCTCCTAGTTCAGCCTAAGCTGCTCTGCTAAGCTACCATTATCTATCAGCCTAAGCTGCTAGACACCCTATACACTAATAAGGGATAACTGGGCCTGGTGCAAGGTGCAAGTCCCCCTTGGTACTCACTACAAGCCAGTCCAGCCTCCTACATTGGTTGTGCAGTGGTGGGATAAGTGCTTTGAGACTACTTACCACTCTTGTCATTGTACTTTTCATAAGAGAAAAATATACAAAACAAGGTCAGTGTATATACACATAGCCAAAAAGTTTTGCATTTCCTCTTTTCACTCTTTTCTAAGTGCTGAAAAGTACTTCTAACTTTCTAAAAAGTTCTAAAAAGTTTTAAAAGTTTTTTTCTCTGTCTTTCTAAAAGCTCTGACAAACTTTTTATCTTTTACTATCACTTTAACTCTCTCTAAAAATGTCTGGCACAGGCCAAAATGTTGATCTGTCCAAACTTGCATATGACAACCTTAGCTGGAAAAGAGCAAGGAGTCTCTGTATAGAGAGAGGTTTGAGTGAAGGGAAGAATCCTTCCTTGGAACTGTTACTTAACATGCTTAGAGAACAGGATAAGGCCATAGGTGCCTCATCTGTTGAAAAAGTACCTAATAGTTCCCAATCTGATTCAGGGACTCCCTCAGGAAAAGATTCAGGAAAGAAACTTCCTAGCCTGCCCATTACTAGACAGTCTAGCATAGTTGGTAATGATGATGAGCCACACCATACAAATAGTGTTGTCTCACATCATAACAAAAGCATTTATTCTCACCATACTGGTAGTAATGTTTCTGTTAGCCAAGCTGTTAGGGTGGCTTCTGTAAGGGACAGGTCTCCTTCTGTTCATTCCCATCATACCTCTGTATCTAGGAATGTCCCTCCCACCAACCCTGATGACAGAATGTTAGAGAGGGAACTCAATAAGTTGAGGGTGGAACAAACCAGACTGAAGCTTAAAAAGCAACAGCTGGATTTGGATAGACAGTCTTTTGAACTAGAGAAGGAAAGACAGAAGTTGGGTTTAGAAACCCATGGTGGCAGCAGCAGTATTCCCCATAGTCATCCTGCAAAAGAGCATGATTCCAGGAATCTGCACAAGATAGTTCCCCCTTATAAGGAGGGGGATGACATTAACAAGTGGTTTGCTGCACTTGAGAGGGCCTGTGTTGTACAGGATGTCCCTCAAAGGCAGTGGGCTGCTATCCTATGGCTATCATTTAGTGGAAAAGGTAGGGATAGGCTCCTTACTGTGAAAGAAAATGATGCTAATAATTTCCAAGTTCTTAAGAATGCACTCCTGGATGGTTATGGCTTAACCACTGAACAGTACAGGATAAAGTTCAGAGAGACCAAAAAGGAGTCTTCACAAGACTGGGTTGATTTCATTGACCATTCAGTGAAGGCCTTGGAGGGGTGGTTACATGGCAGTAAAGTTACTGATTATGACAGCCTGTATAACTTAATCCTGAGAGAGCATATTCTTAATAATTGTGTGTCTGATTTGTTGCACCAGTACTTGGTGGACTCTGATCTGACCTCTCCCCAAGAATTGGGAAAGAAGGCAGACAAATGGGTCAGAACAAGAGTGAACAGAAAAGTTCATACAGGGGGTGACAAAGATGGCAACAAAAAGAAGGATGGTAAGTCTTCAGACAAGGGTGGGGACAAATCTAAAAATGAGTCTTCATCAGGCCCACAAAAACACTCTGGTGGGGGTGGTGGGTCCAAATCCTCTTTTAATCAGAACAAGGAAAAGAAACCATGGTGCTATTCATGTAAAATAAAAGGCCATTGGACAACAGATCCCAGTTGTCCAAAGAAAGGCACCAATGCTCCTACCACTACAACCCCTACTGCTACACCTAGTGTCCCTACTAATAGCAGTGGTGGTGGGAGCAAACCTACTAATAGCCAATCCAAGGGAGTAGCTGGGCTCACTTTTGTTAATTTAGTTGGGGTTGGCCTTGTTAGGGAGGCCACAGAGGCTGTGTTAGTCTCTGAGGGGGCTATTGATTTAGCCACCTTAGTTACTTGTCCCCTTAATATGGATAAGTACAAGCAGCTACCCCTAATAAATGGTGTTGAGGTTCAGGCCTACAGGGACACTGGTGCCAGTGTGACTATGGTCATAGAGAAACTGGTCCACCCTGAACAACACCTACTTGGTCACCAGTACCAAGTAACCGATGCTCACAACAACACACTTAGCCACCCCATGGCTGTTGTAAATCTCAACTGGGGGGGGGTTACTGGTCCAAAGAAAGTTGTGGTAGCTTCAGATTTACCTGTAGACTGTCTATTAGGGAATGATTTGGAGACATCAGCTTGGTCAGATGTGGAGTTGGAGGCCCATGCAGCAATGCTGGGCATCCCAGGGCATATTTTTGCTTTGTCAAGGGCTCAGGCCAAAAAGCAAAAAGGACAGGGAAGCTTGGATCCTGGAACAATGGACCAAGTGCTCCCTAAAGCTAGGGCCAGTAGAAGCAAACCACTTCCTGCTATCCCTCCCTCTACAGTGGATTCAACTTCTGAGGAAGAAGAATTCCCTCCCTGTGCAGAACCTACACCAGAGGAGCTGGAAGCAGACACTGCTGAGCTTTTGGGTGAAGGGGGGCCTGCCAGAGAGGAGCTGAGTGTGGCACAGCAAACCTGTCCCACATTAGAGGGTCTCAGACAGCAAGCTGTCAAACAGGCTAATGGGGATGTCAGTGACTCTCACAGAGTTTACTGGGAGGACAACCTCTTGTACACTGAGCATAGGGATCCTAAACCTGGAGCTGCCAGGAGATTAGTGATTCCTCAGGAGTACAGAAAGTTCCTCCTAACCCTGGCACATGACATTCCCCTAGCTGGGCACCTGGGTCAAATGAAAACTTGGGACAGACTGGTTCCATTGTTTCATTGGCCTAGGATGTCTGAGGACACAAAGGAATTTTGTAAGTCCTGTGAAACCTGTCAAGCCAGTGGCAAGACAGGTGGCACCCCAAATTCACCACTTATCCCACTGCCTGTGGTTGGGGTTCCCTTTGAAAGGGTAGGGGTTGACATAGTTGGCCCCCTTGACCCTCCTACTGCTTCAGGCAATAGATTTATCTTGGTGGTAGTGGACCATGCCACAAGATATCCTGAAGCTATTCCTTTAAGGACCACTACAGCACCTGCAGTGGCAAAGGCCCTCCTGGGAATATTTTCCAGGGTGGGCTTCCCAAAGGAAGTAGTATCAGACAGGGGAAGCAATTTCATGTCTGCATACTTAAAGGCCATGTGGAAGGAGTGTGGTGTAACGTACAAGTTCACAACACCCTATCATCCACAAACAAATGGACTGGTGGAGAGATTTAATAAAACTCTCAAAGGCATGATTATGGGTCTCCCTGAAAAACTCCGCAGGAGATGGGATATCCTTCTACCATGCCTCCTTTTTGCCTACAGGGAGGTACCCCAGAAAGGAGTGGGCTTCAGCCCCTTTGAACTTCTTTTTGGACACCCTGTTAGGGGTCCACTCACACTTGTAAAGGAGGGTTGGGAACAACCTTTAAAAGCTCCTAAGCAGGATATTGTGGATTATGTACTTGGCCTCAGATCAAGGATGGCTGAGAACATGAAAAAGGCCAGTAAAAACCTTCAGGCCAGCCAAGAGCTCCAGAAGCAATGGCATGATCAGAAGGCTGTTTTGGTTCAGTACCAACCAGGGCAGAAAGTGTGGGTCTTGGAGCCTGTGGCCCCAAGAGCACTCCAAGATAAATGGAGTGGTCCCCACACAATTGTTGAAAAGAAGGGAGAAGTCACCTATTTAGTTGACTTAGGCACTGCCAGGAGTCCCCTTAGGGGGCTCCATGTCAACCGCCAGAAACCCTACTATGACAGGGCTGATCTCACCCTGCTCATGGCAACAGATGAGGGACAGGAAGAAGACAGTGATCCTGTACCTGATCTCTTCTCTTCCACAGATCAAGATGCTCTTATGGAAGGTGTAGTTTTGGCTGATTGTCTTACTGCTGAGCAGAAAGATAATTGCATAAATCTCCTAGATCAATTCTCTGAACTCTTCTCTACTGTGCCAGGTACCACTTCTTGGTGTGAGCACACTATAGATACTGGAGACAGTTTACCTGTCAAAAGTAAGATCTATAGGCAGCCTGACCATGTCAGGGACTGCATAAAGCAAGAGGTCCAGAAAATGTTAGAACTAGGAGTAGTTGAGCACTCTGACAGTCCATGGGCTTCTCCTGTGGAACTGGTACCAAAACCCCATTCCAAAGATGGAAAGAAGGAAATGCGGTTTTGTGTAGACTATAGAGGTCTCAACTTGGTAACCAAAACTGATGCTCACCCTATACCCAGGGCAGATGAGCTCATAGATACACTGGCATCTGCCAAGTATCTAAGCACTTTTGATTTGACTGCAGGGTATTGGCAGATCAAATTATCAGAAGATGCAAAACCTAAGACTGCATTTTCAACCATTGGAGGACATTACCAGTTTACTGTAATGCCTTTTGGTTTGAAAAATGCACCTGCCACTTTTCAGAGGTTGGTGAACACAGTCCTGCAAGGGCTGGAAGCTTTCAGTGCAGCATATTTGGACGATATAGCTGTCTTTAGCTCCAGCTGGGATGATCACCTGGTCCACCTATGGAAAGTTTTGGAGGCCCTGCAAAAGGCAGGCCTCACTATCAAGGCTTCAAAGTGCCAGATAGGGCAGGGTAAGGTGGTTTATCTGGGACACCTTGTTGGCGGGGAACAGATTGCACCACTTCAGGGGAAAATCCAAACAATTATTGATTGGGTTCCCCCTACCACTCAGACTCAGGTGAGAGCCTTCCTAGGCCTCACTGGGTATTACAGGAGGTTCATTAAGAACTATGGCTCCATTGCAGCCCCTCTTAATGACCTCACATCCAAGAAAATGCCTAAAAAGGTATTATGGACAGCAAACTGTCAGAAAGCTTTTGAGGAGCTGAAGCAGGCTCTGTGCTCTGCACCTGTCCTGAAAAGCCCTTGTTACTCTAAAAAAGTCTATGTCCAAACTGATGCATCTGAATTAGGAGTAGGGGCAGTCCTATCACAACTTAATTCTGAGGGCCAGGATCAACCTGTTGCTTTTATTAGTAGGAGGTTGACCCCTAGAGAAAAGCGTTGGTCTGCCATTGAGAGGGAGGCCTTTGCTGTGGTATGGGCTCCGAAGAAGTTGAGGCCATACCTGTTTGGCACTCACTTCATTGTTCAGACAGACCACAAACCTCTACTTTGGCTAAAACAAATGAAAGGTGAAAATCCTAAATTGTTGAGGTGGTCCATATCCCTACAGGGAATGGACTATACAGTGGAACATAGACCTGGGAGTAGCCACTCCAATGCAGATGGACTCTCCAGATATTTCCACTTAGACAATGAAGACTCATCAGGTCATGGCTAGTCTTATTGTCCTTCGTTTGGGGGGGGGGGGTTGTGTAGGAAAGTACCATCTTGCCTGGCATGTTACCCCCATTTTTCACTGTATATATGTTGTTTTAGTTGTATGTGTCACTGGGACCCTGGTAACCCAGGGCCCCAGTGCTCATAAGTGTGCCTGAATGTGTTACCTGTGTAGTGACTAACTGTCTCACTGAGGCTCTGCTAATCAGAACCTCAGTGGTTATGCTCTCTCATTTCTTTCCAAATTGTCACTAACAGGCTAGTGACCATTTTTACCAATTTACATTGGCTTACTGGAACACCCTTATAATTCCCTAGTATATGGTACTGAGGTACCCAGGGTATTGGGGTTCCAGGAGATCCCTATGGGCTGCAGCATTTCTTTTGCCACCCATAGGGAGCTCTGACAATTCTTACACAGGCCTGCCACTGCAGCCTGAGTGAAATAACGTCCACGTTATTTCACAGCCATTTTACACTGCACTTAAGTAACTTATAAGTCACCTATATGTCTAACCTTTACCTGGTAAAGGTTAGGTGCAAAGTTACTTAGTGTGAGGGCACCCTGGCACTAGCCAAGGTGCCCCCACATTGTTCAGAGCCAATTCCCTGAACTTTGTGAGTGCGGGGACACCATTACACGCGTGCACTACATATAGGTCACTACCTATATGTGGCTTCACAATGGTAACTCCGAATATGGCCATGTAACATGTCTATGATCATGGAATTGCCCCCTCTATGCCATCCTGGCATAGTTGGCACAATCCCATGATCCCAGTGGTCTGTAGCACAGACCCTGGTACTGCCAAACTGCCCTTCCTGGGGTTTCACTGCAGCTGCTGCTGCTGCCAACCCCTCAGACAGGCATCTGCCCTCCTGGGGTCCAGCCAGGCCTGGCTCAGGATGGCAGAACAAAGAACTTCCTCTGAGAGAGGGTGTTACACCCTCTCCCTTTGGAAAATGGTGTGAAGGCAGGGGAGGAGTAGCCTCCCCCAGCCTCTGGAAATGCTTTGTTGGGCACAGATGTGCCCAATTCTGCATAAGCCAGTCTACACCGGTTCAGGGGACCCCTTAGCCCTGCTCTGGCGCGAAACTGGACAAAGGAAAGGGGAGTGACCACTCCCCTGACCTGCACCTCCCCTGGGAGGTGTCCAGAGCTCCTCCAGTGTGCTCCAGACCTCTGCCATCTTGGAAACAGAGGTGCTGCTGGCACACTGGACTGCTCTGAGTGGCCAGTGCCACCAGGTGACGTCAGAGACTCCTTGTGATAGGCTCCTTCAGGTGTTGCTAGCCTATCCTCTCTCCTAGGTAGCCAAACCCTCTTTTCTGGCTATTTAGGGTCTCTGTCTCTGGGGAAACTTCAGATAACGAATGCAAGAGCTCATCCGAGTTCCTCTGCATCTCTCTCTTCACCTTCTGATAAGGAATCGACTGCTGACCGCGCTGGAAGCCTGCAAACCTGCAACATAGTAGCAAAGACGACTACTGCAACTCTGTAACGCTGATCCTGCCGCCTTCTCGACTGTTTTCCTGCTTGTGCATGCTGTGGGGGTAGTCTGCCTCCTCTCTGCACCAGAAGCTCCGAAGAAATCTCCCGTGGGTCGACGGAATCTTCCCCCTGCAACCGCAGGCACCAAAAAGCTGCATTACCGGTCCCTTGGGTCTCCTCTCAGCACGACGAGCGAGGTCCCTCGAATCCAGCAACTCTGTCCAAGTGACCCCCACAGTCCAGTGACTCTTCAGTCCAAGTTTGGTGGAGGTAAGTCCTTGCCTCACCTCGCTGGGCTGCATTGCTGGGAACCGCGACTTTGCAGCTACTCCGGCCCCTGTGCACTTCCGGCGGAAATCCTTTGTGCACAGCCAAGCCTGGGTCCACGACACTCTAACCTGCATTGCACGACTTTCTAAGTTGGTCTCCGGCGACGTGGGACTCCTTTGTGCAACTTCGGCGAGCACCGTTTCACGCATCCTCGTAGTGCCTGTTTCTGGCACTTCTCCGGGTGCTACCTGCTTCAGAGAGGGCTCCTTGTCTTGCTCGACGTCCCTTCTCTCTGGTGGTCCAATTTGCGACCTCCTGGTCCCTCCTGGGCCTCAGCAGCGTCCAAAAACGCTAACCGCACGATTTGCAGCTAGCAAGGCTTGTTGGCGTTCTTTCGGCGGGAAAACACTTCTGCACAACTCTCCACGGCGAGTGGGATCCGTCCACCAAAGGGGAAGTCTCTAGCCCTTTTCGTACCTGCAGAAATCTCAGCTTCTTCTGTCCAGTAGAAGCTTCTTTGCACCCGCAGCTGGCATTTCCTGGGCATTTGCCCATCTCCGACTTGCTTGTGACTTTTGGACTTGGTCCCCTTGTTCCACAGGTACCCTATATTGGAAATCCACAGTTGTTGCATTGCTGGTTGGTGTCTTTCCTGCATTATTCCTCTAACACGACTTCTTTGTCCTTAGGGGAACTTTAGTGCACTTTGCACTCACTTTTCAGGGTCTTGGGGAGGGTTATTTTTCTAACTCTCACTATTTTCTAATTGTCCCAGCGACCCTCTACAAGGTCACATAGGTTTGGGGTCCATTCGTGGTTCGCATTCCACTTTTGGAGTATATGGTTTGTGTTGCCCCTATCCCTATGTTTCCCCATTGCATCCTATTGTAACTATACATTGTTTGCACTGTTTTCTAAGACTATACTGCATATTTTTGCTATTGTGTATATATATCTTGTGTATATTTCCTATCCTCTCACGGAGGGTACACTCTAAGATACTTTGGCATATTGTCATAAAAATAAAGTACCTTTATTTTTAGTATAACTGTGTATTGTGTTTTGTTATGATATTGTGCATATGACACTAAGTGGTACTGTAGTAGCTTCACACGTCTCCTAGTTCAGTCTAAGCTGCTCTGCTAAGCTACCATTATCTATCAGCCTAAGCTGCTAGACACCCTATACACTAATAAGGGATAACTGGGCCTGGTGCAAGGTGCAAGTACCCTTTGGTACTCACTACAAGCCAGTCCAGCCTCCTACAGGTCCTCCCCCAGTACATGCTACTCTACGGTCCTCCAGACCAGCAGGTCAGTACACTACACGTTGGATGGGCTTGGCCTGGGTGGACAGGGCTGGGTGGGAGAGGGAAGGGGGCAGAGTTCTAAGAACTGAAAGGCATGGGGATGAATGGGCAACATGGGCAGAGTTGGGAGGGGGCAGTAGGTAATGACTGTTCCTCTTTCCTTGTGCATGTCATGTAGGTCAGCGCCCACCAGAAGAGGGACATTTGGCGTGCCATCGCCAAGGAAGTCCGGACCCTGGGGGCCCACCAGAGACGGGGCACCCACTGGCGTAAGAGATGGGAGGACATTCGCCGCTGCAGCAAGAAGAAAACGGCGGAGGCTCAGCTGGGGATGGCCTCCCAACGTGGGAGGGGTGCCCGTCGCACCATGACCCCCCTGATGTTCCGGATCCTGGCGGTGGCCTACCCGGAGTTGGATGGGCGCTTAAGGAGATCACAGCAGACAGAAGGGGGTGAGTACAACCTCATTCTGTGGACTTTGCACGCAGTAGAGGGGTCTGGGTGGGGGAGGTGGTCTGTGGGTGTCCCTAGGCCAGGGCGAGCTAGGTAGGCAAGGCCCCTTCGTAATGTAGGCCATGTGGGACTCTACTCCAGCTCAGAACAGTGGCAAGTTGAGGTATAGTTGCCCCTTTGCCATCCATGTGCGCAGATTTCTACCATTGCCATGTAGGCCATATCCCAGAAATTGCATGTGCAGAGGGCAGGAGCACGGCGTAATACATGGGGCTGCTGCGTCTGTCTTGTCCGCCAACGGTAGCGGTATGCCATGCACTAAAACTCTCTTTCTTCTGTCTCCCCCCCTTTTCCTGCTCTCCCTGTCCTTTTGTACATCAGCATCATCAGGCAGAGGTACCGTGGCACCGGAGCACAAGGGAGCTGCATCCCACATGGCCATGGAGGGCCGTACCACAGACTCTGAATGCACCAGTGGGACGGAGGGCGAGGGGAGCTTCACGTCGGCCACAGGATCACCAACCAACGACACTGACTCGTCCGCCGATGTGAGCTCCCCTGTGGTGGCGGCACCATCTGTGCGTCCCACTTCTACAGGTACAGCCGCCACCTCCCCTACCAGCGCCGCCCTCCCAGCAGCCCCTCAGCATTCGCCCGTGCCCGCTCACCCAGGAGGGTGGGCATCACCTTCGCCCCAGGCACCTCAGGCCCTGTCCAAGTCACCCCTGATGCCCTCAGTGAGGAGGCCATTGACCTCCTCAGGTCACTCACTGTTGGGCAGTCTACCATTGTGAATGCCATCCAGAGTGTAGAACGAGAGTTGCAACACGGTAATGCATTCCTGGAGGGCATTCATTCTGGTCAGGCTGCCCTTCAGCGAACCCTGCAATCTCTGGCCTCAGCACTGATAGCAGCCATTGTCCCTGTGTCCAGCCTCCCCCCTCCAACTTCCTCCACCCAGACCCAATCCCCTGTACCCCAGCCCATCCCAAGCACACCTACAGACCAGCATGCACACAAGTCAACACCCAAAAGTAGCTCAAGCAAACATAGGCACCACACACACCACAGGCACTCACATAAGCATCACACCCATACAGACACAGCAACATCCACTGTCTCCACTGTGTCCCCCTCCTCCTCTTCTCTCTCCTCCCTCCCAGTGTTGTCTACACACACACCTGCATGCACCACATCTACAGGCACTAGGACTCGCACCAGGACACCCAGCACCACAAGCCGCTCACCTGCACTCACCACCTCCACTGCCATTTACACGTCCCCTGTGTCCTCTCCCAGTGTGTCTGTGACGCCCCCTCCCAAAGTACACAAACGCCGGCAATCACTCACACAACATCCATCCACCTCACGACAGCCTCCAGTACCTGCACCTGCACCCAAAACACCTAAAGTGATCCTACTACAACCACCTCCTCTTCCTCCACTCCCAGACCCCCTCCAGCTACCCATCCCAGTGTCTGTCAGAAACTGTCCCTATGTCAAATTGACCTTTTTGCCCCCACCCCCCTCCTCCAATTCATTAGTCCCGTCGTAGCGCCTCAGCCAAAAAGCCTCCAGTACCAGTGGTGCGTGTTCAAGGTTTTTGGAGTGCACCGTCCACCAGGGCAGGCAGTACGACCCGGAGCCAAGGCACTGTCAGCCCACCCCCTGTAAAGGCTCTGAAATTGGAGAGTGGACGATGGGACCGTGTCAAGACTCCTGGTGGGACAACAAGTGAAATGGGATCGAAGGCGATTGGTGAGTCAGCTGTAACTCCAAAGAAGGTGGGGAAGGTCCCGAGGAAGTCTCCCCAGCCTGTTGTGAGTGTCACAGCGGAGAAGTGCGCCATCATTTCCGGCGGTCCTGACACAACCGCCAGCACCGTCGTTACTGGTCCAGAGACCACCGCCAGAGTCACAGCCCAGGAGGGCCCAAGTATCGTTACTGGTCGGGAGACCACCGCCAGAGTCACAGCCCAGGAGGGCCCAAGTATCGTTACTGGTCGGGAGACCACCGCCAGAGTCACAGACCAGGAGGGCCCAAGTATCGTTACTGGTCAGGAGACCACCGCCAGAGTCACAGCCCAGGAGGGCCCAAGTATCGTTACTGGTCAGGAGACCACCACCATAGTCACAGCCCAGGAGGGCCCAAGTATCGTCACAGGTCCAGAGACCACCGCCAGAGTCACAGCCCAGGAGGGCCCAAGTATCGTTACTGGTCAGGAGACCACCGCCAGAGTCACAGCCCAGGAGGGCCCAAGTATCGTTACTGGTCAGGAGACCACCGCCAGAGTCACAGCCCAGGAGGGCCCAAGTATCGTTACTGGTCAGGAGACCACCACCATAGTCACAGCCCAGGAGGGCCCAAGTATCGTCACTGGTCCAGAGACCACCGCCAGAGTCACAGCCCAGGAGGGCCCAAGTATCGTTACTGGTCAGGAGACCACCGCCATAGTCACAGCCCAGGAGGGACCAGGATCCCACAGCCCCGCTGGGCGATGATGGAACGTCAAGCCACACACCAATGTCCAGTGTGGAGTTCATCATGCCACACACCAATGTCCAGTATGGAGATCGTCATGCCACACACCAATGTCCAGTGTGGAGTTTGTCATGCCACACACCAATGTCCAGTATAGAGATCGTCATGCCACACACCAATGTCCAGTATGGAGTTCGTCATGCCACACACCAATGTCAGTATCCGAACCGCCATGTCAGAGCACCGCTGAACAGTCCATAGACCGCCATGGCAAAGCACCGCTGAACAAGGCAAAGACTGCCATGGTAAAGACCGCTGAACAGGGCAAAGACCGCCATGTCAGAGCACCGCTGAACAGTCCATAGACCGCCATGGCAAAGCACCACTGAACAAAGCAAAGACTGCCATGGCAAAGCACCGCTGAACAAGGCAAAGATGCCATGGTGAAGCCCGCTGAACAGGGCAAAGACCGCCATGTCAGAGCACCGCTGAACAGTCCATAGACCGCCATGGCAAAGCACCGCTGAACAAGGCAAAGACTGCCATGGTGAAGACCGCTGAACAGGGCAAAGACTGCCATGGTGAAGACCGCTGAAAAGGGCAAAGACCGCCATGTCAGAGCACCGCTGAACAGTCCATAGACCGCCATGGCAAAGCACCGCTGAACAAGGCAAAGACTGCCATGGTGAAGACCACTGAACAGGGCAAAGACCGCCATGTCAGAGCACCGCTGAACAGTCCATAGACTGCCATGGCAAAGCACCGCTGAACAAGGTAAAGACTGCCATGCTGAAGACCGCTGAACAGGGCAAAGACTGCCATGGTGAAGACTGCTGAACAGGGCAAAGACCGCCATGTCAGAGCACCGCTGAACAGTCCATAGACCGCCATGGCAAAGCACCGCTGAACAAGGCAAAGACTGCCATGGTGAAGATCGCTGAACAGGGCAAAGACCGCCATGTCAGAGCACCGCTGAACAGTCCATAGACCGCCATGGCAAAGCACCGCTGAACAAGGCAAAGACTGCCATGGTGAAGACTGCTGAACAGGGCAAAGACTGCCATGGTGAAGACCGCTGAACAGGGCAAAGACCGCCATGTCAGAGCACCGCTGAACAGTCCATAGACCGCCGTGGCAAAGCACCGCTGAACAAGGCAAAGACTGCCATGGCAAAGCACCGCTGAACAAGGCAAAGACTGCCATGGTGAAGACCGCTGAACAGGGCAAAGACCGCCATGTCAGAGCACCGCTGCACAGTCCATAGACCGCCATGGCAAAGCACCGCTGAACAAGGCAAAAACTGCCATGGCAAAGCACCGCTGAACAAGGCAAAGACTGCCATGGTGAAGACCGCTGAACAGGGCAAAGACCCCCATGTCAGAGCACCGCTGAACAATCCATAGACCGCCATGGCAAAGCACCGCTGAACAAGGCAAAGACTGCCATGGTGAAGACCGCTGAACAGGGCAAAGACCGCCATGTCAGAGCACCGCTGAACAGTCCATAGACCGCCATGGCAAAATACCGCTGAACAAGGCAAAGACTGCCATGGTGAAGACCGCTGAACAGGGCAAAGACTGCCATGGTGAAGACCGCTGAACAGGGCAAAGACCGCCATGTCAGTGCACCGCTGAACAGTCCATAGACCGCCATGGCAAAGCACCGCTGAACAAGGCAAAGACTGCCATGGCAAAGCACCGCTGAACAAGGCAAAGACTGCCATGGTGAAGACCGCTGAACAGGGCAAAGACCGCCATGTCAGAGCACCGCTGAACAGTCCGTAGACCGCCATGGCAAAGCACCGCTGAACAAGGCAAAGACTGCCATGGTGAAGACCTCTGAACAGGGCAAAGACTGCCATGGTGAAGACCGCTGAACAGGGCAAAGACCACCATGTCAGAGCACCGCTGCACAGTTCATAGACCGCCATGGCAAAGCACCGCTGAACAAGGCAAAGACTGCCATGGCAAAGCACCGCTGAACAAGGCAAAGACTGCCATGGTGAAGACCGCTGAACAGGGCAAAGACCACCATGTCAGAGCACCGCTGAACAGTCCATAGACCGCCATGGCAAAGCACTGCTGAACAAGGCAAAGACTGCCATGGTGAAGACCGCTGAACAGGGCAAAGACTGCCATGGTGAAGACCGCTGAACAGGGCAAAGACCGCCATGGTGAAGACCGCTGAACAAGGCAAACACCGTGTGGGTATGAATAGGCCGCCACATCAGGCATCCTTATCCCATGTGCAGCTGGGACAGTGACAGGACAGGAACTTTCACATGGAGACTCATCCTGTCTGGGCACCAGTCCCACCCAGTACCAGTAGAGAACTGCATCTACTTGCGAAAATGTGGCTTTGCCCTCCCCAGTATTGAACATTGGGCAACCCACCCACTGTAGAGACTTGTGAGACTGTGGCTTTGCACTCCCCAGGATGGCACAGTGGGCAAACCACCCACTGTAAAGACTTGAGAGACTGTGGCTTTGCACTCCCCAGGATGGCACAGTGGGCAAACCACCCACTGTAAAGACTTGTGAGACTGTGGCTTTGCACTCCCCAGGATGGCACAGTGGGCAAAATACCCACTGTAAAGACTTGTGAGACTGTGGCTTTGCACTCCCCAGGATGGCACAGTGGGCAAACCACTGTAGGAGGCTGGACTGGCTTGTAGTGAGTACCAAGGGGTACTTACACCTTGCACCAGGCCCAGGTATCCCTTATTAGTGTATAGGGTGTCTAGCAGCTTAGGCTGATAGATAACGGTAGCTTAGCAGAGCAGCTTAGGCTGAACTAGGAGACGAGTGAAGCTCCTACAGTACCACTAGTGTCACTTGCACAATATCATAAGAAAACACAATACACAGATATACTAAAAATAAAGGTACTTTATTTTTATGACAATATGCCAAAGTATCTCAGTGAGTACCCTCAGTATGAGGATAGCAAATATACACAAGATATATGTACACAATACCAAAAATATGCAGTATAGTCTTAGAAAACAGTGCAAACAATGTATAGTTACAATAGGATGCAATGGGGAAACATAGGGATAGGGGCAACACAAACCATATACTCCAAAAGTGGAATGCGAACCACGAATGGACCCCAAACCTATGTGACCTTGTAGAGGGTCGCTGGGACTGTAAGAAAACAGTGAGGGTTAGAAAAATAGCCCACCCCAAGACCCTGAAAAGTGAGTGCAAAGTGCACTAAAGTTCCCCAAAGGACACAGAAGTCGTGATAGGGGAATTCTGCAGGAAAGACACAAACCAGCAATGCAACAACGATGGATTTCCAAACGAGGGTACCTGTGGAACAAGGGGACCAAGTCCAAAAGTCACAAGCAAGTCGGAGATGGGCAGATGCCCAGGAAATGACAGCTGTGGGTGCAAAGAAGCTGCTACTAGGCAGTAGAAGCTGAGGATTCTGCAGGAACGACAAGGGCTAGAAACTTCCCCTTTAGAGGATGGATGTCCCACGTCGTGAAGAGTCGTGCAGAAGTGTTTTCCCGCCGAAAGACCGCCAACAAGCCTTGCTAGCTGCAAATCGTGCAGTTAGGGTTTTTGGATGCTGCTGTGGCCCAGGAGGGACCAGGATGTTGCCAATTGCGTCAAGGGACAGAGGGGGCGCCCAGCAAGACAAGGGGCCCTCTCAAAAGCAGACAGCACCCTCAGAAGTGCTGGAACAGGCACTATGAAGAGGAGTGAAACGGTGCTCACCCAAAGTTGCACAAAGGAGTCCCACGCCGCCGGAGGACAACTTAGAAAGTCGTGCAATGCAGGTTAGAGTGCCATGGACCCAGGCTTGGCTGTGCACAAAGGATTTCCACCGGAAGTGCACAGAGGCCGGAGTAGCTGCAAAAGACGCGGTTCCCAGCAATGCAGTCTGGTGTGGGGAGGCAAGGACTTACCTCCACCAAACTTGGACTGAAGAGTCACTGGACTTTGGGAGTCACTTGGACAGAGTTGCTGGATTCAAGGGACCTCGCTTGTCGTGCTGAGAGGAGACCCAGGGGACTGGTGATGCAGTTCTTTGGTGCCTGCGGTAGCAGGGGGAAGATTCCGCCGACCCACGGGAGATTTCTTCAGAGCTTCTAGTGCAGAGAGGGGGCAGACTACCCCCACAGCATGCACCACCAGGAAAACAGTCGAGAAGGCGGCAGGATCAGCGTTACAGAGTTGCAGTAGTCGTCTTCGCTACTTTGTTGCAGTTTTGCAGGCTTCCAGCGCGGTCAGCAGTCGATTCCTTGGCAGAAGGTGAAGAGAGAGATGCAGAGGAACTCTGATGAGCTCTTGCATTGTTATCTAAGGAATTCCCCAAAGCAGAGACCCTAAATAGCCAGAAAAGAGGGTTTGGCTACTTAGGAGAGAGGATAGGCTAGCAACACCTGAAGGAGCCTATCAGAAGGAGTCTCTGACGTCACCTGATGGCACTGGCCACTCAGAGCAGTCCAGTGTGCCAGCAGCACCTCTGTTTCCAAGATGGCAGAGGTCTGGAGCACACTGGAGGAGCTCTGGGCACCTCCCAGGGGAGGTGCAGGTCAGGGGAGTGGTCACTTCCCTTCCCTTTGTCCAGTTTCGTGCCAGAGCAGGGCTGAGGGGTCCCTGAACCGGTGTAGACTGGCTTATGCAGAAATGGGCACCATCTGTGCCCATGAAAGCATTTCCAGAGGCTTGGGGAGGCTACTCCTCCCCTGCCTTAACACCTTTTTCCAAAGGGAGAGGGTGTAACACCCTCTCTCTGAGGAAGTCCTTTGTTCTGCCATCCTGGGCCAAGCCTGGCTGGACCCCAGGAGGGCAGAAACCTGTCTGAGGGGTTGGCAGCAGCAGCAGCTGCAGTGAAACCCCTGAAAAGGCAGTTTGGCAGTGCCAGGGTCTGTGCTACAGACCCGTGGGATCATGGGATTGTGCCAACAATGCCAGGATGGCATAGAGGGGGCAATTCCATGGTCTTAGACATGTTACATGGCCATATTCGGAGTTACCATTGTGAAGCTACACATAGGTAGTGACCTATGTGTAGTGCACGCGTGTAATGGTGTCCCCGCACTTACAAAGTCCGGGGAATTTGCCCTGAACAATGTGGGGGCACCTTGGCTAGTGCCAGGGTGCCCACACACTAAGTAACTTTGCACCTAACCTTTACCAGGTAAAGGTTAGACATATAAGTGACTTATAAGTTGCTTAAGTGCAGTGGTAAATGGCTGTGAAATAACGTGGACGTTATTTCACTCAGGCTGCAGTGGCAGGCCTGTGTAAGAATTGTCAGAGCTCCCTATGGGTGGCGAAAGAAATGCTGCAGCCCTTAGGGATCTCCTGGAACCCCAATACCCTGGGTACCTCAGTACCATATACTAGGGAATTATAAGGGTGTTCCAGTATGCCAATGTAAATTGGTGAAATTGGTCACTAGCCTGTTAGTGACAATTTGGAAAGAAATAAGAGAGCATAACCACTGAGGTTCTGGTTCGCAGATCCTCAGTGAGACAGTTAGGCATCACACAGGGAACACATACATATAGGCCACAAACTTATGAGCACTGGGGTCCTGGCTAGCAGGGTCCCAGTGACACATAACAAACATACTGAAAACATAGGGTTTTCACTATGAGCACTGGGCCCTGGCTAGCAGGATCCCAGTGAGACAGTGAAAACACCCTGACATACACTCACAAACAGGCCAAAAGTGGGGGTAACAAGGCTAGAAAGAGGCTACTTTCTCACAACCACCCACTGTAAAGACTTGTGAGACTGTGGCTTTGCACTCCCCAGGATACATCAATGGGCATGTAGCCCCATCGTGGATCTGGCTTCGCATTCATCTGGCTGAAGGCCCCCCCTTCCCTCCCCCTGAGGTGCCTGTAGTGTTTCTATCTGATGCCCCGGCAGTGTTCTCTCCGATTTCGGTCAGGTATCTATTGTGGGCCTCGCCCATGCATTTTTGGACTGTTGGTGCACGGACATTGTTGTGTACATATCTGCACTACTTCTTGTATTGTAGATATAATTATGACAGATTTCGAGATATATATCAGTATTTTTTTGTATGACATGTATATTGGCACATTACAATGTTTGACCGCAATTCGCTTTGTGTATTTATTCTTCCGGGGCGATTGTGGGTTGTTAATGTGATATTTTTGACTGCATTGGTGTGTATGTTGTGATATGCGAGGGTGGGGGTGTTTGTTGTATGTCCCCCTAACTTTTGCCTCCCCTGTGCCGTAGATGCAGTATGTAGGAAAGTACCATCTTGCCTGGCATGTTACCCCCATTTTTCACTGTATATATGTTGTTTTAGTTGTATGTGTCACTGGGACCCTGGTAACCCAGGGCCCCAGTGCTCATAAGTGTGCCTGAATGTGTTACCTGTGTAGTGACTAACTGTCTCACTGAGGCTCTGCTAATCAGAACCTCAGTGGTTATGCTCTCTCATTTCTTTCCAAATTGTCACTAACAGGCTAGTGACCATTTTTACCAATTTACATTGGCTTACTGGAACACCCTTATAATTCCCTAGTATATGGTACTGAGGTACCCAGGGTATTGGGGTTCCAGGAGATCCCTATGGGCTGCAGCAATTCTTTTGCCACCAATAGGGAGCTCTGACAATTCTTACACAGGCCTGCCACTGCAGCCTGAGTGAAATAACGTCCACGTTATTTCACAGCCATTTTACACTGCACTTAAGTAACTTATAAGTCACCTATATGTCTAACCTTTACCTGGTAAAGGTTAGGTGCAAAGTTACTTAGTGTGAGGGCACCCTGGCACTAGCCAAAGTGCCCCCACATTGTTCAGAGCCAATTCCCTGAACTTTGTGAGTGCGGGGACACCATTACACGCGTGCACTACATATAGGTCACTACCTATATGTAGCTTCACCATGGTAACTCCGAATATGGCCATGTAACATGTCTATGATCATGGAATTGCCCCCTCTATACCATCCTGGCATAGTTGGCACAATCCCATGATCCCAGTGGTCTGTACCACAGACCCTGGTACTGCCAAACTGCCCTTCCTGGGGTTTCACTGCAGCTGCTGCTGCTGCCAACCCCTCAGACAGGCATCTGCCCTCCTGGGGTCCAGCCAGGCCTGGCCCAGGATGGCAGAACAAAGAACTTCCTCTGAGAGAGGGTGTTACACCCTCTCCCTTTGGAAAATGGTGTGAAGGCAGGGGAGGAGTAGCCTCCCCCAGCCTCTGGAAATGCTTTGTTGGGCACAGATGTGCCCAATTCTGCATAAGCCAGTCTACACCGGTTCAGGGGACCCCTTAGCCCTGCTCTGGCGTGAAATTGGACAAAGGAAAGGGGAGTGACCACTCCCCTGACCTGCACCTCCCCTGGGAGGTGTCCAGAGCTCCTCCAGTGTGCTCCAGACCTCTGCCATCTTGGAAACAGAGGTGCTGCTGGCACACTGGACTGCTCTGAGTGGCCAGTGCCACCAGGTGACGTCAGAGACTCCTTCTGATAGGCTCCTTCAGGTGTTAGTAGCCTATCCTCTCTCCTAGGTAGCCAAACCCTCTTTTCTGGCTATTTAGGGTCTCTGTCTCTGGGGAAACTTTAGATAACGAATGCAAGAGCTCATCCGAGTTCCTCTGCATCTCTCTCTTCACCTTCTGCCAAGGAATCGACTGCTGACCGCGCTGGAAGCCTGCAAACCTGCAACATAGTAGCAAAGACGACTACTGCAACTATGTAACGCTGATCCTGCCGCCTTCTCGACTGTTTTCCTGCTTGTGCATGCTGTGGGGGTAGTCTGCCACCTCTCTGCACCAGAAGCTCCGAAGAAATCTCCCGTGGGTCGACGGAATCTTCCCCCTGCATCCGCAGGCACCAAAAAGCTGCATTACCGGTCCCTTGGGTCTCCTCTCAGCACGACGATCGAGGTCCCTCGAACCAGCGACTCTGTCCAAGTGACCCCCACAGTCCAGTGACTCTTCAGTCCAAGTTTGGTGGAGGTAAATCCTTGCCTCACCTCGCTGGGCTGCATTGCTGGGAACCGCGACTTTTGCAGCTACTCCGGCCCCTGTGCACTTCCGGTGGAAATCCTTTGTGCACAGCCAAGCCTGGGTCCACGGCACTCTAACCTGCATTGCAGGACTTTCTAAGTTGGTCTCCGGCGACGTGGGACTCCTTTGTGTAACTTCGGGTGAGCACCGTTTCACGCATCCTCGTAGTGCCTGTTTCTGGCACTTCTCCGGGTGCTACCTGCTGCTGAGAGGGCTACTTGTCTTGCTCGACGTCCCCTCTCTCTCCTGGTCCAATTTGCGACCTCCTGGTCCCTCCAGGGCCACAGCAGCGTCCAAAAACGCTAACCGCACGATTTGCAGCTAGCAAGGCTTATTGGCGTTCTTTTGGCGGGAAAACACTTCTGCACGACTCTACAAGGCAAGAGGGATCCGTCCTCCAAAGGGGAAGTCCCTAGCCCTTTTCGTTCCTGCAGAAACCTCAGCTTCTTCTGTCCAGTCGAAGCTTCTTTGCACCCGCAGCTGGCATTTCCTGGGCATCTGCCCATCTCCGACTTGCTTGTGACTTTTGGACTTGGTCCCCTTGTTCCACAGGTACCCTAGATTGGAAATCCACAGTTGTTGCATTGCTGGTTTGTGTCTTTCCTGCATTATTCCTCTAACACGACTCTTTTGTCCTTAGGGGAACTTTAGTGCACTTTGCACTCACTTTTCAGGGTCTTGGGGAGGGTTATTTTGCTAACTCTCACTATTTTCTAATAGTCCCAGCGACCCTCTACAAGGTCACATAGGTTTGGGGTCCATTTGTGGTTCGCATTCCACTTTTGGAGTATATGGTTTGTGTTGCCCCTATCCCTATGTTTCCCCATTGCATCCTATTGTAACTATACATTGTTTGCACTGTTTTCTAAGACTATACTGCATATTTTTGCTATTGTATATATATCTTGTGTATATTTCCTATCCTCTCACTGAGGGTACACTCTAAGATACTTTGGCATATTGTCATAAAAATAAAGTACCTTTATTTTTAGTATAACTGTGTATTGTGTTTTCTTATGATATTGTGCATATGACACTAAGTGGTACTGTAGTAGCTTCACACGTCTCCTAGTTCAGCCTAAGCTGCTCTGCTAAGCTACCATTATCTATCAGCCTAAGCTGCTAGACACCCTATACACTAATAAGGGATAACTGGGCCTGGTGCAAGGTGCAAGTACCCCTTGGTACTCACTACAAGCCAGTCCAGACTCCTACAATAGGCAGCCTGACCATGTCAGGGACTGCATAAAGCAAGAGGTCCAGAAAATGTTAGAACTAGGAGTGGTTGAACACTCTGACAGTCCATGGGCTTCTCCTGTGGTACTTGTACCAAAACCCCATTCCAAAGATGGAAAGAAGGAAATGCGGTTTTGTGTAGACTATAGAGGTCTCAACTTGGTAACCAAAACTGATGCTCACCCTATACCCAGGGCAGATGAGCTCATAGATACACTGGCATCTGCCAAGTATCTAAGCACTTTTGATTTGACTGCAGGGTATTGGCAGATCAAATTGTCAGAAGATGCTAAACCTAAGACTGCATTTTCAACCATTGGAGGACATTACCAGTTTTACTGTAATGCCTTTTGGTTTGAAAAATGCACCTGCCACTTTTCAGAGGTTGGTGAACACAGTCCTGCAAGGGCTGGAAGCTTTCAGTGCAGCATATTTGGATGATATAGCTGTCTTTAGCTCCAGCTGGGATGATCACCTGGTCCACCTATGGAAAGTTGTGGAGGCTCTGCAAAAGGCAGGCCTCACTATCAAGGCTTCAAAGTGCCAGATAGGGCAGGGTAAGGTGGTTTATCTGGGACACCTTGTTGGTGGGGAACAGATTGCACCACTTCAGGGGAAAATCCAAACTATTATTGATTGGGTTCCCCCTACCACTCAGACTCAGGTGAGAGCCTTCCTAGGCCTCACTGGGTATTACAGGAGGTTCATTAAGAACTATGGCTCCATTGCAGCCCCTCTTAATGACCTCACATCCAAGAAAATGCCTAAAAAGGTATTATGGACAGCAAGCTGTCAGAAAGCTTTTGAGGAGCTGAAGCAGGCCATGTGCTCTGCACCTGTCCTGAAAAGCCCTTGTTACTCTAAAAAATTCTATGTCCAGACTGATGCATCTGAATTAGGAGTAGGGGCAGTCCTATCACAACTTAATTCTGAGGGCCAGGATCAACCTGTTGCTTTTATTAGTAGGAGGTTGACCCCTTGTAGGAGGCTGGACTGGCTTGTAGTGAGTACCAAGGGGTACTTGCACCTTGCACCAGGCCCAGTTATCCCTTATTAGTGTATAGGGTGTCTAGCAGCTTAGGCTGATAGATAATGGTAGCTTAGCAGAGCAGCTTAGGCTGAACTAGGAGACGTGTGAAGCTACTACAGTACCACTTAGTGTCATATGCACAATATCACAAGAAAACACAATACACAGTTATACTAAAAATAAAGGTACTTTATTTTTATGACAATATGCCAAAGTATCTTAGAGTGTACCCTCAGTGAGAGGATAGGAAATATACACAAGATATATATACACAATAGCAAAAATATGCAGTATAGTCTTAGAAAACAGTGCAAACAATGTATAGTTACAATAGGATGCAATGGGGAAACATAGGGATAGGGGCAACACAAACCATATACTCCAGAAGTGGAATGCGAACCACGAATGGACCCCAAACCTATGTGACCTTGTAGAGGGTCGCTGGGACTATTAGAAAATAGTGAGAGTTAGCAAAATAACCCTCCCCAAGACCCTGAAAAGTGAGTGCAAAGTGCACTAAAGTTCCCCTAAGGACAAAAGAGTCGTGTTAGAGGAATAATGCAGGAAAGACACAAACCAGCAATGCAACAACTGTGGATTTCCAATCTGGGGTACCTGTGGAACAAGGGGACCAAGTCCAAAAGTCACAAGCAAGTCGGAGATGGGCAGATGCCCAGGAAATGCCAACTGCAGGTGCAAAGAAGCTTCGACTGGACAGAAGAAGCTGAGGTTTCTGCAGGAACGAAAAGGGCTAGAGACTTCCCCTTTGGTGGACGGATCCCGCTCGCCTTGGAGAGTCGTGCAAAAGTGTTTTCCCGCCGGAAGGACGCCAACAAGCCTTGCTACACGCAAATCGTGCGTTTGGCGTTTTTGGACGCTGCTGGGGCCCAGGAGGGACCAGGAGGTCGCAAATTGGACCTGCAGAGAGAGGGGACGTCGAGCAAGACAAAGAGCCCTCACTGAAGCCAATAGCCCCCGGAGAAGTGCCAGAAACAGGCACTACGAGGATGCGTGAAACGGTGCTCGTCGAAGTTGCACAAAGGAGTCCCACATCGCCGGAGACCAACTTAGAAAGTCGTGCAATGCAGGTTAGAGTGCCGTGGACCCAGGCTTGGCTGTGCACAAAGGATTTCCGCCGGAAGTGCACAGGGGCCGGAGTAGCTGCAAAGTCGCGGTTCCCAGCAATGCAGCCCAGCGAGGTGAGGCAAGGACTTACCTCCACCAAACTTGGGCTGAAGAGTCACTGGACTGTGGAGGTCACTTGGACAGCGTCGCTGGATTCGAGGGACCTCGCTCGTCGTGCTGAGATGAGACCCAAGGGACCGGTAATGCAGCTTTTTGGTGCCTGCGGTTGCAGGGGGAAGATTCCGTCGACCCACAGGAGATTTCTTCGGAGCTTCTGGTGCAGAGAGGAGGCAGGCTACCCCCACAGCATGCACAAGCAGGAAAACAGTCGAGAAGGCGGCAGGATCAGCGTTACAGAGTTGCAGTAGTCGTCTTTGCTACTATGTTGCAGGTTTGCAGGCTTCCAGCGCGGTCAGCGGTCGTTTCCTTATCAGAAGGTGAAGAGGGAGATGCAGAGGAACTCGGATGAGCTCTTGCATTCGTTATCTGAAGTTTCCCCAGAGACAGAGACCCTAAATAGCCAGAAAAGAGGGTTTGGCTACCTAGGAGAGAGGAAAGGCTACTAACACCTGAAGGAGCCTATCAGCAGGAGTCTCTGACGTCACCTGGTGGCACTGGCCACTCAGAGCAGTCCAGTGTGCCAGCAGCACCTCTGTTTCCAAGATGGCAGAGGTCTTGAGCACACTGGAGGAGCTCTGGACACCTCCCAGGGGAGGTGCAGGTCAGGGGAGTGGTCACTCCCCTTTCCTTTGTCCAGTTTCGCGCCAGAGAAGGCTAAGGGGTCCCTGAACCGGTGTAGACTGGCTTATGCAGAATTGGGCACATCTGTGCCCAAGAAAGCATTTCCAGAGGCTGGGGGAGGCTACTCCTCCCCTGCCTTCACACCATTTTCCAAAGGGAGAGGGTGTCACACCCTCTCTCAGAGGAAGTTCTTTGTTCTGCCATCCTGGGCCAGACCTGGCTGGACCCCAGGAGGGCAGCTGCCTGTCTGAGGGGTTGGCAGCAGCAGCAGCTGCAGTGAAACCCCAGGAAGGGCAGTCTGGCAGTACCAGGGTCCGTGCTACAGACCACTGGGATCATGGAATTGTACCAACAATGCCAGGATGGCATAGAGGGGGCAATTCCATGATCATAGACATGTTACATGGCCATATTCGGAGTTACCATGGTGAAGCTACATATAGGTAGTGACCTATATGTAGTGCACGCGTGTAATGGTGTCCCCGCACTCACAAAGTTCAGTGAATTGGCTCTGAACAATGTGGGGGCACCTTGGCTAGTGCCAGGGTGCCCACACACTAAGTAACTGTGCACCTAACCTTTACCAGGTAAAGGTTAGATATATAGGTGACTTATAAGTTACTTAAGTGCAGTGTAAAATGGCTGTGAAATAACGTGGACGTTATTTCACTCAGGCTGCAGTGGCAGGCCTGTTTAAGAATTGTCAGAGCTCCCTATGGGTGGCAAAAGAAATGCTGCAGCCCATAGGGATCTCCTGGAACCCCAATACCCTGGGTACCTTAGTACCATATACTAGGGAATTATAAGGGTGTTCCAGTAAGCCAATGTAAATTGGTAAAAATGGTCACTAGCCTGTTCAGTGACAATTTGGAAGTAATGAGAGAGCATAACCACTGAGGTTCTGGTTAGCAGAGCCTCAGTGAGACAGTTAGGCACCACACAGGGAACATATACATGCACACCTATGAGCAGTGGGGCCCTGTGTGACAGGGTCCCAGTGACACATACATATAGGCCACAAACCTATGAGCACTGGGGTCCTGACCAGCAGGATCCCAGTGACACATATCAACCATACTGAAAACATGGTGTTTTCACTATGAGCACTGAGGCCTGGCTATCAGGATCCCAGTGAGACAGTGAAAACAGTGACAAACACCCTGACATACACTCACAAACAGGCCAAAAGTGGGGGTAACAAGGCTAGAAAGAGGCTACCTTCTCACACAACCCCCCCCCAAACGAAGGACAATAAGGCTAACCTTGGCCAGTTGAGACTTTATTGTCTAAGTGGTGATAAGTAGAGAGTAGCTCTGCAATAGACTGGTTACTCCCTTTATCATCCACTATATGGTTACTTCCCTGTGGGGATGTAAACCACCCTGTTTGAAGTTTTTTAGCTAAGCAACAATGTGAAGATGTATTTTCAGAGTTTCTATCAGTAAGTTTTAGTTTAGAGCAGTGGGAATTGTCCACTGAACCTATTTGTAGTGATGGAAATGCCAGACAGGGATGCTGTCTCAATAAAGCCATAGGTGGGCAAAAACTTTGTCCATTTGGCTGGAAGAGAGAACAGGGATGCTGTTTCTCTTGAGTTGGAGCAGGGCAGGGATGCTGTCCTATGAGCTCCACACTAGGGCAGGGATGCTGTCCTAAGTGTTGTGAGGCAGTGCAGGGTTTCTGCACTAAAGTTTCTCTGGAAGGGTTGGAGGGATGCTCCATGTTAACTAAAATGGTGCTCTTTTTGTCACCAATGTTAGTTATCCCACAGAGAGGTACTTCTACCTCAGGGAGTCCAGCTTTGCCAGCTGATGATTCCCTTGGAACAGGTGCCACGCCAGGAGAGGTTTCTCCCACCACAGGAATGGTATCCTGAATGGTAGGGTGGTTAGGGGATACTGTGATACCCTTTTTACCTGTTGATGGAGAGGGATCCTTAGTTTTCAGGCCTTCTCTCCTTTGCTTTTTCATTTCAGTAGAAATGAGAGGGAACAATTCCTCAGGGATGCCCAGCATGGCTGCATGGGCATAAAACTCTACATCAGCCCAACCTGAGGCCTCTAGGTCATTACCTAAGAGACAGTCTACAGGTAAGCTAGGTGATACCACCACCTGCTTAGGGCCAGTAACTCCACCCCAACTAAACTGAATTATAGCTAAGGGAAGAAACTTAGTGGAGTTATGGACATCAATAATCTTATACTGTTGTCCAATGATGTGTTGTTCAGGAGGCACTAGGTTTTCAGTCACCAAAGTGAAACTGGCACCTGTGTCCCTGTAGGCCAAGGCCTCAACACCATTTATTGAAACTGTCTGCCTGTACTTATCCATTGTAAGGGGACAAGCAGCCAGTGTGGCAAGGCCAATGCCACTAGGTGTGACAGAAACTGTCTTGGGACTGATTACATCAGTTTCCACTATGGACCCATAAGTGAACCCAACTACACCCTTTGCTTGACTGTTGCCAGCAGTCCCACCACAAGTACCACTACTGCTAGGGGCACTAGAGCTTGATGTATTAGTGGTGGTAGGCTCAGGGGGTTTACCTGGACAGGACTTATCCCCTGGCCTATGGCCTCTATTTTTACACACAAAGCACCAAGGCTTTTTAATGTGTGCAGGTTGGGAAGAAGAGGAAGAATTTGTTTTATCCCCACCCTCTGAAGAGTGTTTAAGATTTGAAGTGGGATCTTTGGTTTTACCCTTATCCCCATGCTTATCTTGAGATTTTTCACCATCTTTCTTCTTATTGCCATCTTTGTCACCCCCTGTATGAACTTTTCTGTTCACCCTTGTTCTGACCCATTTGTCTGCCTTCTTTCCCAATTCTTGGGGAGAGGTCAGATCAGAGTCTACCAGGTACTGGTGCAACAAATCAGACACACAATTATTAAGTATATGCTCTCTCAGGATTGTGTTATACAGGCTTCCATAATCAGTAACTTTACTGCCATGTAACCACCCCTCCAAGGCCTTCACTGAATGGTCAATGAAATCAACCCAGTCTTGTAAAGACTCCTTTTGGTCTCTCTGAACTTTATCCTGTACTAGTTCAGTGGTTAAGCCATAACCATCCAGGAGTGCATTCTTAAGAACTGTAAAATTATTGGCATCACTTTCTTTCACAGTAAGGAGTCTATCCCTACCCTTTCCACTAAATGATAGCCATAGAATAGCAGCCCACTGCTTTTGAGGGACATCCTGTACAGCACAGGCCTCTCAAGTGCAGCAAACCACTTGTTAATGTCATCCCCCCTCCTTATAAGGGTGGAACTATCTTGTGCAGATTCCTGGAATCATGCTCTTTTGGAGGATGACTATGGGGAATACTGCTTGCTGGCCACCATGGGTATCTAAACCCAACTTCTGTCTTTCCTTCTCTAATTCTAAAGACTGTCTATCCAAAATCCAGCTGTTGCTTCTTGAGCTTCAGTCTCTGGTTTGTTCCACTCTCAATCTATTGAGCTCCCTTTCTAACAATCTGTCATCAGGGTGGGTGGGAGGGACATTTCTAGATACAGAGGTATGATGGGAATGAACAGAAGGAGACCTGTCCCTTACAGAGGGCACCCTAACAGCTTGGCTACCAGTATAATGTGAGAGCACACCATCAGTATGGTGTGATTCAACCTCTGTACCAACTATGCTAGACTGTCTAGTAATGGCAGGCTGAGAAGTTTCTTTCCTGAACCTTTTCCTGGGGGAGTCCCTGGATCAGATTGAGAACCATTAGCTACTTTTTCACCAGATTTGGGCACTCATGGCCTTATCCTTGTACTCTAAGCATATTAATTAACAGTTCTAAGGAAGGATTCTTCCCTACACTCAACCTCTCTCTATGCAGAGACTCCTTGCTCCTTTCCAGCTAAGGTGATCATATGCAAGTTGGACAGTTTCAACATTTTTTCCTGTGCCAGACATTTTTTAGAGAGAGTTAAAGTGATAGAAAAAGAGAAAAAAGTTTTCAGAACTTTTTGGAAAGACAGAAAAAAAAACTTATTAAACTTTTAAGAACTTTTTGAAAGTTTAGGAGTACTTTTCAGCACTTAGAAAGAGTGACAAGAGGAAATGCAAAACTTTTTGGCTGTGTGTATATACACTGACCTTGTTTTGTATATTTTTCTCTTATGAAAAGTACAATGACAAGAGTGGTAAGTAGTCTCAAGCACTTATCCCACCACTGCACAACCAATGCAGGAGGCTGGGACTGGCTTGTAGTGAGTACCAAGGGGTACTTGCACCTTGCTACAGGCCCAGTTATCCCTTATTAGTGTATAGGGTGTCTAGCAGCTTAGGCTGATAGATAATGGTAGCTTAGCAGAGCAGCTTAGGCTGAACTAGGAGACGTGTGAAGCTACTACAGTACCACTTAGTGTCATATGCACAATATCATAAGAAAACACAATACACAGTTTATACTAAAAATAAAGGTACTTTATTTTTATGACAATAAGCCAAAGTATCTTAGAGTGTACCCTCAGTGAGAGGATAGGAAATATACACAAGATATATATACACAATAGCAAAAATATGCAGTATAGTCTTAGAAAACAGGGCAAACAATGTATAGTTAACAATAGGATGCAATGGGGAAACATAGGGATAGGGGCAACACAAACCATATACTCCAGAAGTGGAATGCGAACCACGAATGGACCCCAAACCTATGTGACCTTGTAGAGGGTCGCTGGGGACTATTAGAAAATAGTGAGAGTTAGCAAATAAACCCTCCCCAAGACCCCTGAAAAGTGAGTGCAAAGTGCACTAAAGTTCCCCTAAGGACAAAAGAGTCGTGTTAGAGGAATAATGCAGGAAAGACACAAACCAGCAATGCAACAACTGTGGATTTCCAATCTGGGTACCTTGGAACAAGGGGACCAAGTCCAAAAGTCACAAGCAAGCAAGTCGGAGATGGGCAGATGCCCAGGGAAATGCCAGCTGCGGGTGCAAAGAAGCTTCGACTGGACAGAAGAAGCTGAGGTTTTCTGCAGGAACGAAAAGGCTAGAGACTTTCCCTTTGGTGGACGGATCCCTCTCGCCTTGAGAGTCGTGCAGAAGTGTTTTCCCGCCGGAAGGACGCCAACAAGCCTTGCTACACGCAAATCGTGCGTTTGGCGTTTTTGGACGCTGCTGGGGCCCAGGAGGGACCAGGAGGTCGGTCGCAAATTGGACCTGCAGAGAGAGGGGACGTCGAGCAAGACAAAGAGCCCTCACTGAAGCAGGTAGCACCGGAGAAGTGCCAGAAACAGGCACTACGAGGATGCGTTGAAACGGTGCTCGCCGAAGTTGCACAAAGGAGTCCCACGTCGCCGGAGACCAACTTAGAAAGTCGTGCAATGCAGGTTAGAGTGCCGTGGACCCAGGCTTGGCTGTGCACAAAGGATTTCCGCCGGAAGTGCACAGGGGCCGGAGTAGCTGCAAAGTCGCGGTTCCCAGCAATGCAGCCCAGCGAGGTGAGGCAAGGACTTACCTCCACCAAACTTGGGCTGAAGAGTCACTGGACTGTGGGGGTCACTTGGACAGCGTCGCTGGATTCGAGGGACCTCGCTCGTCGTGCTGAGAGGAGACCCCAAGGGGACCGGTAATGCAGCTTTTTGGTGCCTGCGGTTTGCAGGGGGAAGATTCCGTCGACCCACGGGAGATTTCTTCGGAGCTTCTGGTGCAAAGAGGAGGCAGGGCTACCCCCACAGCATGCACAATGCAGGAAAACAGTCGAGAAGGCGGCAGGATCAGCGTTACAGAGTTGCAGTAGTCGTCTTTGCTACTATGTTGCAGGTTTGCAGGCTTCCAGCGCTGGTCAGCGGTCGTTTCCTTATCAGAGAGGTGAAGAGGGAGATGCAGAGGAACTCGGATGAGCTCTTGCATTCGTTATCTGAAGTTTCCCCAGAGACAGAGACCCTAAATAGCCAGAAAAGAGGGTTTGGCTACCTAGGAGAGAGGAAAGGCTACTAACACCTGAAGGAGCCTATCAGCAGGAGTCTCTGACGTCACCTGGTGAGGCACTGGCCACTCAGAGCAGTCCAGTGTGCCAGCAGCACCTCTGGTTTCCCAAGATGGCAGAGGTCTGGAGCACACTGGAGGAGCTCTGGACACCACCCAGGGAGGTGCAGGTCAGGGGAGTGGTCACTCCCCTTTCCTTTCTCCAGTTTCGCGCCAGAGCAGGGGCTAAGGGGTCCCTGAACCGGTGTAGACTGGCTTATGCAGAATTGGGCACATCTGTGCCCAAACAAAGCATTTCCAGAGGCTTGCGGGGAGGCTACTCCTCCCCTGCCTTCACACCATTTTCCAAAGGGAGAGGGTGTCACACCCTCTCTCAGAGGAAGTTCTTTGTTCTGCCATCCTGGGCCAGGCCTGGCTGGACCCCAGGAGGGCAGCTGCCTGTCTGAGGGGTTGGCAGCAGCAGCAGCTGCAGTGAAACCCCAGGAAGGGCAGTCTGGCAAGTACCAGGGTCTGTGCTACAGACCACTGGGATCATGGAATTATACCAACAATGCCAGGATGGCATAGAGGGGGGCAATTCCATGATCAAGACATGTTACATGGCCATATTCGGAGTTACCATGGTGAAGCTACATATAGGTAGTGGACCTATATGTAGTGCACGCGTGTAATGGTGTCCCCGCACTCACAAAGTTCAGTGAATTGGCTCTGAACAATGTGGGGGCACCTTGGCTAGTGCCAGGGTGCCCACACACTAAGTAACTGTGCACCCAACCTTTACCAGGTAAAGGTTAGATATATAGGTGACTTATAAGTTACTTAAGTGCAAGTGTAAAATGGCTGTGAAATAACGTGGACGTTATTTCACTCAGGCTGCAGTGGCAGGCCTGTGTAAGAATTGTCAGAGCTCCCTAATGGGTGGCAAAAAGAAATGCTGCAGCCCATAGGGATCTCCTGGAACCCCAATACCCTGGGTACCTTAGTACCATATACTAGGGAATTATAAGGGTGTTCCAGTAAGCCAATGTAAATTGGTAAAAATGGTCACTAGCCTGTTTCAGTGACAATTTGGAAGTAATGAGAGAGCATAACCACTGAGGTTCTGGTTAGCAGAGCCTCAGTGAGACAGTTCGGCACCACACAGGGAAACATATACATGCACACCTATGAGCAGTGGGGCCCTGTGTGACAGGGTCCCAGTGACACATACATATAGGCCACTAACCTATGAGCACTGGGGTCCTGACCAGCAGGATCCCAGTGACACATATCAACCATACTGAAAACATGGTGTTTTCACTATGAGCACTGAGGCCTGGCTATCAGGATCCCAGTGAGACAGTGAAAACAGTGACAAACACCCCTGACATACACTCACAAACAGGGCCAAAAGTGGGGGTAACAAGGCTAGAAAGAGGCTACCTTCTCACACCCTAGAGAAAAGCGTTGGTCTGCCATGAGAGGGAGGCCTTTGCTGTGGTCTGGGCACTGAAGAAGTTGTGCCATACCTGTTTGGCACTCACATTCATTGTTCAGGACAGACCACAAACCTCTACTTTGGCTAAAACAAATGAAAGGGTGAAAATCCTAAATTGTTGAGGTGGGTCCATATCCCTACAGGGAATGGACTATACAGTGGAACATAGACCTGGGAGTAGCCACTCCAATGCAGATGGACTCTCCAGATATTTCCACTTAGACAATGAAGACTCATCAGGTCATGGCTAGTCTTATTGTCCTTCGTTTGGGGGGGGGTTGTGTAGGAAAGTACCATCTTGCCTGGCATGTTACCCCCCATTTTTCACTGTATATATGTTGTTTTAGTTGTATGTGTCACTGGGACCCTGGTAACCCAGGGCCCCAGTGCTCATTAAGTGTGCCTGAATATGTTACCTGTGTAGTGACTAACTGTCTCACTGAGGCTCTGCCTAATCAGAACCTCAGTGGTTTATGCTCTCTCATTTCTTTCCAAATTGTCACTAAACAGGCTAGAGTGACCATTTTTTACCAATTTACATTGGCTTACTGGAACACACCTTATAATTCCCTAGTATATGGTAACTGAGGTACCCAGGGTATTGGGGTTCCAGGAGATCCCTATGGGCTGCAGCAATTCTTTTGCCACCCATAGGGAGCTCTGACAATTCTTACACAGGCCTGCCACTGCAGCCTGAGTGAAATAACGTCCACGTTATTTCACAGCCATTTTACACTGCACTTAAGTAACTTATAAGTCACCTATATGTCTAACCTTTACCTGGTAAAGGTTAGGTGCAAAGTTACTTAGTGTGAGGGCACCCTGGCACTAGCCAAAGTGCCCCCACATTGTTTCAGAGCCAATTCCCTGAACTTTGTGAGTGCGGGGACACCATTACACGCGTGCACTACATATAGGTCACTACCTATATGTAGCTTCACAATGGTAACTCCGAATATGGCCATGTAACATGTCTATGATCATGGAATTGCCCCCTCTATACCATCCTGGCATAGTTGGCACAATCCCATGATCCCAGTGGTCTGGTAGCACAGACCCTGGTACTGCCAAACTGCCCTTCCTGGGGTTTCACTGCAAGCTGCTGCTGCTGCCAACCCCTCAGAACAGGCATCTGCCCTCCTGGGGTCCAGCCCAGGCCTGGCCCAGGATTGCAGAACAAAGAACATCCTCTGAGAGAGGGGTGTTACACCCTCTCCCTTTGGAAAATGGTGTGAAGGCAGGGAGGAGTAGCCTCCCCCAGCCTCTGGAAATGCTTTGTTGGGCACAGATGTGCCCAATTCTGCATAAGCCAGTCTACACCGGTTCAGGGGACCCCTTAGCCCTGCTCTGGCGCGAACTAGACAAAGGAAAGGGGAGTGACCACTCCCCTGACCTGCACCTCCCCTGGGAGGTGCCCAGAGCTCCTCCAGTGTGCTCCAGACCTCTGCCATCTTGGAAACAGAGGGTGCTGCTGGCACACTGGACTGCTCTGAGTGGCTAGTGCCACCAGGTGACGTCAGAGACTCCTTCTGATAGGCTCCCTCAGGTGTTAGTAGCCTATCCTCTCTCCTAGGTAGCCAAACCCTCTTTTCTGGCTATTTAGGGTCTCTGTCTCTGGGGGAAACCTTAGGATAACGAATGCAAGAGCTCATCATCCGAGTTCCTCTGCATCTCTCTCTTCACCTTCTGCCAAGGAATCGACTGCTGACCGTGCTGGAAGCCTGCAAAACTGCAACATAGTAGCAAAGACGACTACTGCAACTCTGTAACGCTGATCCTGCCGCCTTCTCGACTGTTTTCCCCCTGCTTGTGCATGCTGTGGGGTAGTCTGCCCTCCTCTCTGCACCAGAAGCTCCGAAGAAAATCTCCCGTTGGGTTGTAGGAGGCTGGACTGGCTTGTAGTGAGTACCAAGGGGTACTTGCACCAGGCCCAGTTATCCCTTATTAGTGTATAGGGTGTCTAGCAGCTTAGGCTGATAGATAATGGTAGCTTAGCAGAGCAGCTTAGGCTGAACTAGGAGACGTGTGAAGCTACTACAGTACCACCTAGTGTCATATGCACAATATCATAAGAAAACACAATACACAGTTATACAAAAAATAAAGGTACTTTATTTTTATGACAATATGCCCAAGTATCTTAGAGTGTACCCTCAGTGAGAGGATAGGAAATATACACAAGATATATATACACAATAGCAAAAATATGCAGTATAGTCTTAGAAAACAGTGCAAACAATGTATAGTTACAATAGGATGCAATGGGGAAACATAGGGATAGGGGCAACACAAACCATATACTCCAAAAGTGGAATGCGAACCACGAATGGACCCCAAACCTATGTGACCTTGTAGAGGGTCGCTGGGACTATTAGAAAATAGTGAGAGTTAGAAAAATAACCCTCCCCAAGACCCTGAAAAGTGAGTGCAAACTGCACTCAAGTTCCCCTAAGGACAAAGAAGTTGTGTTAGAGGAATAATGCAGGAAAGACACAAACCAGCAATGCAACAACTGTGGATTTCCAATCTAGGGTACCTGTGGAACAAGGGTACCAAGTCCAAAAGTCACAAGCAAGTCGGAGATGGGCAGATGCCCAGGAAATGCCAGCTGCGGGTGCAAAGAAGCTTCTAATGGACAGAAGAAGCTGAGGTTTCTGCAGGAACGAAAAGGGCTAGAGACTTCCCCTTTGGTGGACGGATCCCTCTCGCCGTGGAGAGTCGTGCAGAAGTATTTTCCCGCCGAAAGAACGCCAACAAGCCTTGCTAGCTGCAAATCGTGCGGTTAGCGTTTTTGGACGCTGCTGAGGCCCAGGAGGGACCAGGAGGTCGCAAATTAGACCAGCAGATAGAGGGGACGTCGAGCAAGAAAAGGAGCCCTCTCTGAAGCCGGTAGCACCCGGAGAAGTGCCAGAAACAGGCACTACAAGGATGCGTGAAACGGTGCTCGCCGAAGTTGCACAAAGGAGTCCCACGTCGCCGGAGACCAACTTAGAAAGTCGTGCAATGCAGGTTAGAGTGCCGTGGACCCAGGCTTGGCTGTGCACAAAGGATTTCCACCGGAAGTGCACAGGGGCCGGAGTAGCTGCAAAAGTCGCGGTTCCCAGCAATGCAGCCCAGCGAGGTGAGGCAAGGACTTACCTCCACCAAACTTGGACTGAAGAGTCACTGGACTGTGGGGGTCACTTGGACAGAGTCGCTGGATTCGAGGGACCTCGCTCGTCGTGCTGAGAGGAGACCCAAGGGACCGGTAATGCAGCTTTTTGGTGCCTGCGGTTGCAGGGGGAAGATTCCGTCGACCCACGGGAGATTTCTTCGGAGCTTCTGGTGCAGAGAGGAGGCAGACTACCCCCACAGCATGCACAAGCAGGAAAACAGTCGAGAAGGCGGCAGGATCAGCGTTACAGAGTTGCAGTAGTCGTCTTTGCTACTATGTTGCAGGTTTGCAGGCTTCCAGCGCGGTCAGCAGTCGATTCCTTATCAGAAGGTGAAGAGAGAGATGCAGAGGAACTCGGCTGAGCTCGTACATTCGTTATCTAAAGTTTCCCCAGAGACAGAGACCCTAAATAGCCAGAAAAGAGGGTTTGGCTACCTAGGAGAGAGGATAGGCTACTAACACCTGAAGGAGCCTATCAGAAGGAGTCTCTGACGTCACCTGGTGGCACTGGCCACTCAGAGCAGTCCAGTGTGTCAGCAGCACCTCTGTTTCCAAGATGGCAGAGGTCTGGAGCACACTGGAGGAGCTCTGGACACCTCCCAGGGGAGGTGCAGGTCAGGGGAGTGGTCACTCCCCTTTCCTTTGTCCAGTTTCGCACCAGAGCAGGGCTAAGGGGTCCCCTGAACCGGTGTAGACTGGCTTATGCAGAATTGGGCACATCTGTGCCCAACAAAGCATTTCCAGAGGCTGGGGGAGGCTACTCCTCCCCTGCCTTCACACCATTTTCCAAAGGGAGAGGGTGTAACACCCTCTCTCAGAGGAAGTTCTTTGTTCTGCCATCCTGGGCCAGGCCTGGCTGGACCCCAGGAGGGCAGATGCCTGTCTGAGGGGTTGGCAGCAGCAGCAGCTGCAGTGAAACCCCAGGAAGGGCAGTTTGGCAGTACCAGGGTCTGTGCTACAGACCACTGGGATCATGGGATTGTGCCAACTATGCCAGGATGGTATAGAGGGGGCAATTCCATGATCATAGACATGTTACATGGCCATATTCGGAGTTACCATTGTGAAGCTACATATAGGTAGTGACCTATATGTAGTGCACGCGTGTAATGGTGTCCCCGCACTCACAAAGTTCAGGGAATTGGCTCTGAACAATGTGGGGGCACCTTGGCTAGTGCCAGGGTGCCCTCACACTAAGTAACTTTGCACCTAACCTTTACCAGGTAAAGGTTAGACATATAGGTGACTTATAAGTTACTTAAGTGCAGTGTAAAATGGCTGTGAAATAACGTGGACGTTATTTCACTCAGGCTGCAGTGGCAGGCCTGTGTAAGAATTGTCAGAGCTCCCTATGGGTGGCAAAAGAAATGCTGCACCCCATAGGGATCTCCTGGAACCCCAATACCCTGGGTACCTCAGTACCATATACTAGGGAATTATAAGGGTGTTCCAGTAAGTCAATGTAAATTGGTAAAAATGGTCACTAGCCTGTTAGTGACAATTTGGAAGAAATGAGAGAGCATAACCACTGAGGTTCTGGTTAGCAGAGCCTCAGTGAGACAGTTAGGCACTACACAGGGAACAAATACATATAGGCCACAAACTTATGAGCACTGGGGTCCTGACTAGCAGGGTCCCAGTGACACATAACAAACATACTGAAAACATAGGGTTTTCACTATGAGGACTGGGCCCTGGCTAGCAGGATCCCAGTGAGACAGTGAAAACACCCTGACACACTCACAAACAGGCCAAAAGTGGGGGTAACAAGGCTAGAAAGAGGCTACTTTCTCACATGGGTCGACGGAATCTTCCCCTGCAACCGCAGGCACCAAAAAGCTGCATTACCGGTCCCTTGGGTCTCCTCTCAGCACGACGAGCGAGGTCCCTCGAATCCAGCGACTCTGTCCAAGTGACCCCCACAGTCCAGTGACTCTTCAGTCCAAGTTTGGTGGAGGTAAGTCCTTGCCTCACCTCGCTGGGCTGCATTGCTGGGAACCGCGACTTTTGCAGCTACTCCGGCCCCTGTGCACTTCCGGCGGAAATCCTTTGTGCACAGCCAAGCCTGGGTCCACGGCACTCTAACCTGCATTGCACGACTTTCTAAGTTGGTCTCCGGCGACGTGGGACTCCTTTGTGTAACTTCGGGTGAGCACCATTTCACGCATCCTCGTAGTGCCTGTTTCTGGCACTTCTCTGGGTGCTACCTGCTGCTGAGAGGGCTCCTTGTGTTGCTACATGTCCCCTCTCTCTCCTGGTCCAATTTGCGACCTCCTGGTCCCTCCAGGGCCACAGCAGCGTCCAAAAACGCTAACCGCACGATTTGCAGCTAGCAAGGCTTGTTGGCGTTCTTTCGGCGGGAAAACACTTCTGCACAACTCTACAAGGCGAGAGGGATCCTTCCTCCAAAGGGGAAGTCTCTAGCCCTTTGCGTTCCTGCAGAAACCGCAGCTTCTTCTGTCCAGTGGAAGCTTCTTTGCACCCGCAGCTGGCATTTCCTGGGCATCTGCCCATCTCCGACTTGCTTGTGACTTTTCGACTTGGTCCCCTTGTTCCACAGGTACCCTAGATTGGAAATCCACAGTTGTTGCATTGCTGGTTTGTGTCTTTCCTGCATTATTCCTCTAACACGACTTCTTTGTCCTTAGGGGAACTTTAGTGCACTTTGCACTTACTTTTCAGGGTCTTGGGGAGGGTTATTTTTCTAACTCTCACTATTTTCTAATAGTCCCAGCGACCCTCTACAAGGTCACATAGGTTTGGGGTCCATTCGTGGTTCGCATTCCACTTTTGGAGTATATGGTTTGTGTTGCCCCTATCCCTATGTTTCCCCATTGCATCCTATTGTAACTATACATTGTTTGCAATGTTTTCTAAGACTATACTGCATATTTTTGCTATTGTGTATATATATCTTGTGTATATTTCCTATCCTCTCACTGACGGTACACTCTAAGATACTTTGGCATATTGTCATAAAAATAAAGTACCTTTATTTTTAGTATAACTGTGTATTGTGTTTTCTTATGATATTGTGCATATGACACTAAGTGGTACTGTAGTAGCTTCACCCGTCTCCTAGTTCAGCCTAAGCTGCTCTGCTAAGCTACCATTATCTATCAGCCTAAGCTGCTAGACACCCTATACACTAATAAGGGATAACTGGGCCTGGTGCAAGGTGCAAGTACCCCTTGGTACTCACTACAAGCCAGCCCAGCCTCCTACACAGTACTCACCGGTATCTTCTGCGCCTACGTCGGTGTTGTTCGTAGAGGAGCAGAAAGACAAGGGCAGGTAGGATTTGGAGTTCCGGCTCCATGGAGTCGTCGTTCCTCGTGGAGTGTGTTCAGGTGAGCATTTTCCCATAGCAAAAGCTGTTTCCGCCGTGTTTTTATCCACGGAGAATCCGCCCCGGAAAAGGTGGCGGATTGTTGTGTTGCGATACTGTGGGCGGTACATTGTCTTCCGCCTGTCTGTTGGCGGTGACCGCCACGCTGTTTGTCTGTACCGCCGTGGCGGGCGAAGTGTTAAAGTGCCTGTCTTTGTTGGCGGTTTCCGCCAGGGTCATAATTCCCTTTTTTTGTCCGCCGGCCTGTTTGCGGTATTTCCGCAGCTTTAACACCGTCCGCCAGGGTTGTAATGACCATCAATATATTTAGCAATGGACAAAGTTGTTTCTGGATACCCTATCGCTTATAGTCTAGATGTCATATCTGTCTACGTCTTCTCAAACTGGGACTGGGTTCTGCATTTACGTTTTGCCTTTAATAATGTACGGTATGGAATGCTTCACTTCAGGGCTACAGGATGAAAACCTTGGGCATGTTATGTGTTGGTCCCTGCTGTAGGCTTCCTAAACACTGTTGTAACTTATCTAGATTGTTACACCTCAGTTCTAACATCTAGGAAGTCCAGCTGAGTTTTACTCATATTGCTTACAAAAGTTTATATGGTTTGTATCTAATACTTCTGCAAATTGTCTAGCTGATGTTTCATCCCCCGGCATAGAACAAAGAAGTCTTTAATAAAGCTCACCCAAAGTAAGATTTTACATGTCCATTGGTCCATGTCAGCACTGTACAAGATCTGCTTCTCCCACCAGCCCATATGCAAATTCGCATAGCTGGAGGTGAAGCAATTCCCCATCGCCGTTCCCCTCTTCTGTTGGAACAATTCACCATTAAACATGAAAATGTTTCGTGTCAAATACATTTGAGCCATGTGAGCCATTGGGGAGCAGCAGAACATATCACAAGGGGGCAGAGGAATAAATAGCATGGTTGGTGGCAGCCAATGTGTTATTTCAAAAAGCTGGGCACAGCATTGAAGGAGGTAATATGGAAATGAGAGTTGTGGGGTCATAGGCAAGTAGCAATCTGCAAAGTTTACTATCTAAACTGGAGAGGCTGTCGAGGGTGGAAATCTCTAAATGGTAGGATGCTATATCTCTCTGGAATTAAATGGAACTGGAAAGGATCATACAGCTTGTTAACATGCCTTCGCTTTTTCTCACCAGGGAAGGGAACATAACATGGGGGAGGCAATACAGATAAGGATGTACCAGGCTGAGAATGTTTATGGTAGAACAGGGTACAGCTCAGTCTTGGAAATACACCATGAGATCTGACAAGTCTTTATCATGTTTTTTCAACACTGAAATGGTATGGCCAGCCCTGGAATTTCACAACTTACTCAAAGGTACAGGGTTTCTAGAACCTTCCTCTTAAGTTTCTTTAAAGTATATAAGGTGTGGAAGCTTGACACTGAGAGAGAAGGAACTCATCTCTGTGGGATGGATGCATTGCTCAGAGAGTAATCATATTGGGGTTGTTCTCTTTTGTCTCAGTTGTTACGGGTTCTACAACTTGAAGTTCGCAGACAAAGGATGATGTTGGATTCAGGCCCCATGGTGATACATTTTTAATTCTTATATCTAGCTTTGCTGTGTGCATGCATGAATATGTAGTCAATGCATTTATATTATGTTCATTGTTGATGTATTGCATTTTCTTTTATTATTATTATTCCACTGCTGTGATTATTTTAAGAGTTGCACGTGTGCTGCTGCAATCACATTAAGTGCTCAAGTTATTATCTTCGTGTAACCTGGGAAGTGCCTTAATAAATTCATTACTCAGACTAAGGCCCTCATTACGAGCCTGGCGGTCTGTGACCGCCAGGCTCGCGGTTGGCGGGAGCACCGCCGACAGCCTGGCGGTGCCCCTTAGGGCATTCTGACCGCGGCGCTTTGGCCGCGGTCAGTGCAGGAAAACCGGCGGTCTCCCGCCGGTTTTCCGCTGCCCGTCAGAATCCTCCAAGGCGGCGCAGCATGCTGCGCCGCCTTGGGGATTCTGACACCCCCTACCGCCATCCTGTTCCTGGCGGTTCGCCCGCCAGGAACAGGATGGCGGTAGGGGGTGTCGCGGGGCCCCTGGGGGCCCCTGCAGTGCCCATGCCAATGGCATGGGCACTGCAGGGGCCCCCGTAAGAGGGCCCCGCTTGTATTTCACTGTCTGCATAGCAGACAGTGAAATACGCGACGGGTGCAGTAGCACCCGTCGCACCTTCCCACTCCGCCGGCTCGATTCCGAGCCGGCGTCCTCGTGGGAAGGTTGTTTCCCGCTGGGCTGGCGGGCGGCCTTAAGGCGGCCGCCCGCCTGCCCAGCGGGAAACTCAGAATGCCGGCCGCGGTCTTCAGACCGCGGTGCGGTATTCCTGCGGCGCAACTTTGGCGGGCGGCCTCCGCCGCCCGTCAAAGTTGTAATGAGGGCCTAAGAGTGCTGCATTCTTTGCGTTCACTATCGGTCTGAATTAAAGCAGAACACATTGGCGTAGCCGCAGTACGAGGTGGTGGGTTAAAAAGTGAAAGTTTAAAAGTGAGAAATGTTTGGCAAGAAATAAAAAGCAGTTTCCCAGGCTGTTTTCCAGGTTTCACGTGTGATTCCTGGGGGGGAGAAAGAACCTTACAAAGTTCTTGTGAACAAATGGTCTTCTGGTGCTAGTTTATGCAAGAGCTGGGACAGATACCTTAGCGATGCTGAGCCAAAAAATGGTTTACTGTGTTTACAGAAAGCACCTTTTGGAACAGGAATGTGATCTATCTATTTTAGGCAGAAGAGTCTGGATCCTGTTATCTGCTTATGAAAAATGTAGGCAGCTGGAACATGAAAATCAGCAATTAGAGAGGCAGCTAGTCGAGTCTAAAAACTAATGTAACCATACTGTCTTGTCAAAATAAGTTATTGCAAGATAAGGCAGATACTTATCAGTCTGTCACAGAAAAAGAAGGGTCAGAGTCGCTTGATACAGGTATCGGAAACGTAGGGGTAAAAATCAATCAAAAGAAAGTTCATTTAGCTATTGCTAAGGCAGATTTAAACTGGGACCCCAAAAACTGAGACTAGAATATCTGGGATTCTACTGAGATGGGGGCCAGTTTGAGCCAGACGAGCTGAAAGTGGTCTGCACACAGCCAATATTTAGACAAAAAAAACAGGGCACTCCAAAGAATCCAACAGGAATTGAGATGTGCTCCCTAGAAGACTTCAAACAAGAAGTTACTAATACTATAGACAGATTCAAGCAGAGATCTGGGGAAACATTACTCACATGGATGGTGCTAATATTTGACACAGGAGCCTCTGGAGTAATGTTAGATGTAAGAGGTGCTTCTAAGTTTTATACTTTTAGCAACTACCCTATAATACAGGAGCAGTTTAGGGGTTATCAGGGTAGCCAACGGATCACCCTACTTGAGCTAGCAGTAGTGGGGTGTAACCATAAGTAACCTACAGAATCAGATTGGCCACAAAATGACAAGTCCGGGTAGACCTTCAGAGATGTAATGCAGAGAATTAAGAAGGAGGGAATGAAAACTGCATTTTTCCAGGGTGATCTTCACCATCTGTTCGATAGACCACTCTCTGTGTCAGTACGAAATAAAATCATTTGCCTTGCTCCTCCAGCTTACAAGCAAGTAATAAGGACCATCTTAATTAACCAGACAGGGCAGGCAATGGAGGATGTGCTGGAGGCATTTCGCGAGTTTGGAGAGCTTGGTGACTGGACAAAACCTGAGAGCACCTCAAGGTCTGAGAGTCGCACAGATAATAACAGAGTATCTAGCAGAGACATTTTTATGGCTTTACTGAAGGATGGTGTCAACAAGGAGCAGATTGGTTGGATAGATATCAAAGGTTTGTGGGAGATGTACCGTAAGAGAGGGCTGGACAGAAAGGAAGGTAGCAGGAAAGTTAACAAACAAGATAATAAACAAATTAATCAGGGCCAGCCACAGACGCAGGGGGACGGAAAAAGAAAGGGAAAGAAATGTTTCTTCATGAGGAAAAGAGGAGGAAAATTTGGACAGTAAGTTGTTAACCTCTGAGAGCAGGGAACGAGAGGAATCTACTTGCAGATATGAATACAGATATCCAGACCTGACTTGGGCAAAAGTTGACAGTTTTTAATCAGATTAGGAAACAGGCCAAGCTCTGTTACAAGGATGGGCTTGTAAAGATAACAGACCCCATGTTGATTTAGAAGTACACTGGAGGCACAAAAATGTTCAAAGGGTCCGAGCATTAGTCGACACTGAAACGGAGGCCTCTTTAATTTATGGAAATCCAAAAAAGTTTACTAGTCAGCACTACACCATCACAGGGTTGGGAGGAGAACAACCCCCCTGCAGTGCAGACTACTGATCAGATAAAAATAGGAAGAACACCAAAAAGAGAATATGGGCCCTCATTGTAACTTTGGCGGTGAAAACCACCTACCGCTGTGGCAACGGCTGCCAAAAGACCGTCGTCTTGGCTACCAGCTGCCATATTATGACCACATCCGGATTTCCGCCACAAGAATGACGGAAATCCATCTGTGGCCATGCCGGTGGATGGCGGTAAGGTGGCGCTGCTACCACCAGCAGTGCCACGCAAGTAGACCGTCACCAGCTGTAATATGACAAATAATACAGCCTGGTGGTGTTCTGCTGGCGGGCACTGCTGGTGGTAGCAGTGCCCCGTCCCGTCTCCTGTTGGAGGACCCCTTGGATCCAGGTAAGTCGGGTCTCCAACAGGGAAGGAGGGAGGGGGTGTTGTGTGTGTGTGTGTGTGTGGGGGTGTGTGAATGTATGTGTGTGCATGAATGCGGGTGTGTGTTGAGTGTTGAATGTGTGTATGCATGTATGGAAGTGTGAATGTGTGTATGTTGAGACAAGTGAATGCATGTCTGTGTGTATGTTTGGAAGTGTGTGCGGATGTGTGTGTAATTGGATGTATGCATGCGTGTATGTATGTGTGAATGAGTGTGTGCATGCATGTGTGTGTGTGAAGGGGGTGTGAATGTAGGGGGTGGGGTGGTTTGGAGAGGTAGGGGAGTGTGGGGGGGTAACTGGAGAGGGAGGGGGGAGACCTGTATCAGTGACAGGAAAGGAATTCCCTGTCACTGATATGGCCTACCGCCATGGTTTTTGTGGCGTTACGACAGCCACGAAAACCATGGCGGTAGGCAGGGCCATAATCCCACAGGCGGAACAATGGAGGCCGCCGGGCAGGAGATGGATATCTCTAGCCCGGCGGCTGTTACCGCCGTGGCGGTTGGAGTGGTATATTGGTGGGTTGGCTTCAGCGAACCCACCAATGTCATAATAGGGCAGTAAGTACCGCTAGCCTGTTGGTGGTACTTACCGCCACATTATCGAAGACCACCGGGGTCGTAATGACCCCCATAGTGTTCTGATTGCACCCTTCCTAGAATATATAATGGGAGTTGACATTCTAAAGGGGATGATTTTATATTTGGATGATGGTTGTTTTAAATTTGGATCAAAAAGCTACATTTCAATGGCAGTAATGAGAATGGGGTTATCTGAAGATACCCCTAGTGAAGGTGCCCCCAGCAACCAAGGTGATTAGTTTAAAACAGTACCGTATTCCAGGAGGTAATGAGGAAATAAGTAAGACAATACAGGAGTTTATTGAGTCTGGTGTGGTAGCTCCAGTCACTACTGAAAGGAATGACCCTCTGTGGCCCGTGTGCCTCCCTGATGGGCACTATAGAATGATAAGTTGAATAAATAAAACCCCATTTGATTGTTGCAGCCTTCACACCATCACTTTGATTGAAAGAATATAGAAACATAAAGGGACCTGTCTTGCAACCACTGATATTGCTAATGCTTTCTTTTCTATACCATTGGCCCATGAGAATCAGGAGTAATTTGCTTTCTCTCAATGCAGCAGACAATTCTGGATCCTTCGACTCCCCCAAGGCTATGTACATAGCCCCACCATCTGTCACCGGTTGGTGGCAGAACACCAGGATGAAGTATCTGTCTTACCTCTTAATTCACCCATTAAGTTGATGATGTGATGATTCAGGGAGAGACACAAGAACAGGTGCAGACTCAGTTGGACCAGGTTGTGGAACTCTTGCAGAGCAAAGGGTGGATGATTAATCCAGATGAAATACAGCGACCCTCTCAACATGTGAAGTTTATATGAACTCAGTGGAATCGGGGACATAGAGAGGTTTACCACAGGCAAAAGAAAAGATTTGCCACTCCCGCACTAAGCCGGAAACTCAGCAATTCATTGGATTGTTTGGTTTTTGGAGATAGCACTCACTTGAGTCAGATTTTGGTCCATTTATAAAAAGTGACACACAAAAAACATTAGTTTGAATGGGGAGAACAGCAGCAGTGTACTTTTGACTTAGCAAAGGAGGCGATTCAACAGGCTTCAGACTTATGGCCAGTATAGGAAGGAGACATTAAGGGGGTCATTACAACCCTGGCGGATGGTGTTAAAGCGGCAGTAAGACCGGCAACAGGCTGGAGGTCTTTTTTTTAGTATTATGACCATGGAGGTTACCGCCATGGTCATCCGCCGCTTCCCCGTTCCGCCCGCAAGGGCGGAGACGACCACCGGCCTGGAGACCTGGGTCTCCAACCCGGCGGCCGTGACAATACCGCCGCCGGTATTGTGACCCTGCTTACCGCCGTGGATTTCCAGCGGTAGGAACCGCCATGAAATCCATGGCGGTAAGCACTATCAGTGCCAGGGAATTCCTTCCCTGGCACTGATAGGGGTCTCCCCCACCTCCCACCCCCACCCCGACTCCCTCCCCTACACCCCCCACCACCCCTCCCACCCCCAAAGGTGGCAGGGCCCCCCTCCCCACCCCCACCCCCAACATAACATTACTGACACACACCCGACACGCACGCAGGCACCACCAACACACATACACGCACACACACCGACATACATGCCAACATCCACACACACACTCAGACACGTACACCCACATTCACACATTCATGCACACATCCATACATACAGACAGACACGCACACATTTCCCAAACACGCAACACCCTCGCAAGCATACACTCACCCACACATCCCCTCTACATACACAGACGCACACCCCCATGCACCCACACAACACACAACACCCCCCTCCCCTAACGGACGATCGACTTACCTGTTCCGTCGATCCTCCAGGAGGGGACGGGAGCCATGGGGGCAGCTCCGCCAACACCACACCGCCACCAGAACACCACCGTGCAGAATCACAGGACGTGATTCGCTCGGCGGTGTTCTGTTGGCGTGGCGGTGGAGCAACATCCACTTCCCCGCCGCCAGCAAGTATGGCTGTTGGCGGCTCTCTGTCGGAAAAACGACGGAGGGCAGCCAACGGTCATAATACGCCGAGCGGCAAACCGCCACTACTGGCGGTCTTCCGCACGGCGGTCCCTCGGCGGTCTTCAGAAAAGACCGCCGAGGTTGTAATGACCCCCTATGATGCATGTAACCATTCAGGAGCAATATGCAATTTGGAGCATGTGGCATAAACAGGGAAGAACAAGGTTGCCCCCGGGTTTCTGGACTAAAATGTTACCTAATGCTGAGAGTGATATACTCCAGTTGAGAAACAGTTACTTGCTTGATTCTGGGCTCTAGTGGATACACAGCAAATTACCCTAGGTCATAATGTAATTCTGCAACCTGAGATTCCAGTAATGCAGAGGGTGATGGGTTCCCCTAAAACTCACCGCATGGGACATGCACAAGAAGCTAGTATCACACGTTGGAAATGGTACATACAGGACAGGGCACAAGTGGGACCAGCAGGGAGAGCAGCTTTACATGAACAGGTGTCACAAGCCCCTCTGCCGGATGATGAGAGGGTGCAGGAGGTACTTAAGATAAAAGAGTCACCAGTGAGATGGGGTGAGCAATTTGAATCCTTGTACCACGAGGATAGGAAGCATGAATGGTTTACCAATGGTTTAGCCAAGTATATGGGGGCCAAAAGACATTGGAAAGCAGTGTCATTAAACCCAGTCACAAAGAAGTTGTTATATGCTACAGGAGAAGAGAAGAGTAGTCAATATGCAGAATTATACGCTGTATATCAGACACTGAAACAAGAATTGCCTGGGACTTGTCAAATTTATACTGATTCTTGGTCTACAGCCAATGGGTTAGCCACCTTGCTTTCCAGATAGCATGCACATAACTGCCAAATAAGTTTAAAGTAAGTGTGGGGCAAAGGGTTGTGGCAAGAAATTTAAGAAATGCTAGAGCAAAGTACCATTACTCTGTATCATGTAGCTGCCCATTGTCCCACTGATTTACTAGAACTCTGGTTCAATTCTCTTGCAGACGATAATGCCAAAATCTCAGAGGTAGAACTGGCAACACCAGATTCTGACTTGGTGGGGATGGCTAACTAGGCACACCAAAAATGTGGACATCTGGGGGAGAAAGCAGTCACAGGTGGGCAGAGATTAGAGGGATGCACATTCCCCTAGAATTGATGTACAAGTTATTTACCTTCGGTAACGAAATATCTGGTAAAGACATTGGCCCTCATTACAACCCTGGAGATAAATGCCGCTTACCACCGTGCAGAAGACCACCAACATACCGCTGCGGCCGCGGAATTCCTCTTCAGGTATTACGACCCACAGCTCGGAATCCGCCACAATACAGACACCCACACAAGTCCGCCACACAAACGGTCAGTGATAAACTGGTGATAACAAAACCGACACCGTCACGCCGACAGGAATACGCCCACACTGTCGCAACCCATGAATAAACGCAGCGGTCTTTTAATTGAGCTAATCCATTGGCGGTACACACCGCCGCGATCAAAATACACACACATTTACAAAACACAACCACATTGGACAATTCGAAATACACACACCTGATACACATACACACCCAATCCAATATAAAGCACACACCCACATCACCCACAAACCCTTACTACCAGAAATTTGAAAGCAGGCCACAGAGAGACACTACCTAAAACAACACCAGCATCCACAGACACACAACACCATCATTTACAAAACATCCACGCACCTCAAACAACACACACCAACACATCCCCTCACACATCACAACAGACACCACCTCACACATCACCCACGGCACATCATGGCACCTCAAAGAGCTCAGGGTCATGGTAGAGGAAATCGTCCGGGTACAGCCACAGCTATTCGGATCACAGGTGCAGCAGACTTCCATTGCAAAGAAGATGGAACTATGGCGCAGAACTGTCGACAGTCGCAGTGGGACAGCATCCAAGAACTAGGGATGACATCAGGAAGAGGTGGAATGACCTACAGGGGAAGGTGCGTTCCGTGGTCTCCAGACACCAGATTGCTGTACAGAAGACTGGTGGTGGCCCCCCCACCTCGTCCCCAACAACTAACAACATGGGAGGAGCAAGTCTTGGCAATACTGCATCCTGAGGGCCTCGCAGGAGTAGCAGGAGGACTGGACTCTTATATGTCAAATCTTTATTACCATATACCCCCACCCCACCTGCATGCCATCACATACCCACACCCTCCCCCTCACCCCATCACTCAAACACCTCACATATGCCCCACTATCACAACCCAGCCATCACAATACCAAGCCCTGCATGCAACACCAACGCATGGACACCCATTACCAAAGCATGTTCACTACAGATACCCACACAGACCCCAAACCTACTATCACACAAGGACCAAGCCAAGAATTCAAGCACTGGAGTACAGGGTCACTCACCCATTGCACACAATGGCACACACAGATGCAATAATCATGCCTTTACACCCCTACAGGACCCCTACCCAACATCACAGGACAGGAGGTGCCAGACGTTTCTAGTCCCCCCACAGAAGAGACCCACAGTGATGACAGCAGCCCTGCACAACTGGATCAAGATGACCAGCCTGGCACATCAAGGACCTCGGGCCAGTCAGTTCCCCTGACACTGGCACAAGCCACCACAGAGCCTCCCCCTCAGGAAACACCAGCACAGCACCCACCCAGTGGGCCCATCCCTCTGTCCCCAGGACACGTCAATCAGCAGTGTGTCCGCCACTACAGGGAACCCAGGCAACCCCACTAACACAGGACGATCAGGGATCTGGGGCAGTGGCAGTGGGCACACGGTTCAGGGGACAGAGGCACAGGAAAACAGGGAAGCTGGGAGGACTGCTGTGCAACAGGGGGAGGACAGGCCCAGGGAACCCACTCTCCACGAGGCACTCATGGTAGCTTACCATCACTCCCAGGAGACAATGGCAACGGTACTGGCCAAGTTTCAGGAGACCCAGCAGCTGCAGGAGGAACACTATGTTGGGATCAGGGAGGACTTGAAGACCATTATCAACACCCTGGTCACCATTGCAGGGGTGCTGCAAGACCTTGTCAACACCAGGAGGGACACAGTGGCACAACAAGGGGCCCCTGACACTAGCCTGGACGATGAACAGCCCTTCACCTCCGCCGGCGGTAGTGGACAGGAGGCACCGCCACAGGAACACACCAGCACCCCACCCCCTGCAGATGGAGAACCACCCCGCAAACGGTCCCTTAGATCCAGGAACAATACAGAGAACATTGCCAAGACCCCCGTCAGCAAATTAGATCCCTGTAGGAGGCTGGACTGGCTTGTGGTGAGTACCAAGGGGTACTTGCACCTTGCACCAGGCCCAGTTATCCCTTATTAGTGTATAGGGTGTCTAGCAGCATAGGCTGATAGATAATGGTAGCTTAGCAGAGCAGCTTAGGCTGAACTAGGAGACGTGTGAAGCTCCTACAGTACCACTAGTGTCATATGCACAATATCATAAGAAAACACAATACACAGATATACTAAAAATAAAGGTACTTTATTTTTATGACAATATGCCAAAGTATCTCAGAGTGTACCCTCAGTATGAGGATAGCAAATATACACAAGATATATGTACACAATACCAAAATATGCAGTAATAGTATTAGAAAACAGTGCAAACAATGTATAGTTACAATAGGATGCAATGGGGACACATAGGGATAGGGGCAACAAAAACCATATACTCCAAAAGTGGAATGCGAGCCACGAATGGACCCCAAACCTATGTGACCTTGTGGAGGGTCGCTGGGACTATTAGAAAATAGTACGGGTTAGAAAAATAGCCCACCCCAAGACCCTGAAAAGTGAGTGCAAAGTGCACTAAAGTTCCCCAAAGGACATAGAAGTCGTGATAGGGGAATTCTGCAGGAAAGACACAAATCAGCAATGCAACAACGATGGATTTCCAGTCAAGGGTACCTGTGGAACAAGGGGACCAAGTCCAAAAGTCACAAGCAAGTCGGAGATGGGCAGATGCCCAGGAAATGCCAGCTGTGGGTGCAAAGAAGCTGCTACTGGACAGTAGAAGCTGGAGATTCTGCAAGAACAACAAGGGCTAGGAACTTCCCCTTTGGAGGACAGATCCCCCACCCAGTGGAGAGTCGTGCAGAAGTGTTTTCCTGAAGAAAGACCGCCAACAAGCCTTGCTAGCTGCAAATTATGCGGTTAGGGTTTTTGGATGCTGCTGTGGCCCAGGAGGGACCAGGATGTCGCCAATTGCGTCTGGGGACAGAGGGGGCATAGATCAAGACAAGGAGCCGTCTCAGAAGCAGGCAGCACCCGCAGACATGCCAGAACAGGCACTACGAAGTGGAGAGAAATGGTGCTCACCCGAAGTCGCACAAAGGAGTCCCACGTCGCCGGAGGACAACTTAGGAGGTCGTGCAATGCAGGTTAGAGTGCCGTGGACCCAGGCTGGATTGTGCACAAAGGATTTCTGCCGGAAGTGCACGGAGGCCGGAGTAGCTGCAAAAGTCACGGTTCCCAGCAATGCAGTCTGGCGTGCGGAGGCAAGGACTTACCTCCACCAAACTTCGACTGAAGAGTCACTGGACTGTGGGAGTCACTTGGACAGAGTTGCTGGAATCAAGGGACCTCGCTCGTCGTGCTGAGAGGAGACCCAGGGTACCGGTGATGCAGTTCTTTGGTGCCTGCGGTTGCAGAGGGACGATTCCGTCGACCCACGGGAGATTTCTTCGGAGCTTCTAGTGCAGAGAGGAGGCAGACTACCCCCACAGCATGCACCACCAGGAAAACAGTAGAGAAGGCGGCAGGATCAGCGTTACAGAGTTGCAGTAGTCGTCTTTGCTACTTTGTTGCAGTTTTGCAGGCTTCCAGCGCGGTCAGCAGTCGATTCCTTGGCAGAAGGTGAAGAGAGAGATGCAGAGGAACTCGGATGAGCTCTTGCATTCGTTATCTAAGGAATCCCAAGAGACAGAGACACTAAATAGCCAGAAAAGAGGGTTTGGCTACCTAGGAGAGAGGATAGGCTAGCAACACCTGAAGGAGCCTATCAGAAGGAGTCTCTGACGTCACCTGATGGCACTGGCCACTCAGAGCAGTCCAGTGTGCCAGCAGCACCTCTGTTTCCAAGATGGCAGAGGTCTGGAGCACACTGGAGGAGCTCTGGGCACCTCCCAGGGGAGGCACAGGTCAGGGGAGTGGTCACTCCCCTTTCCTTTGTCCAGTTTCGCGCCAGAGCAGGGCTAAGGGGTCCCTGAACCGGTGTAGACTGGCTTATGCAGAAATGGGCACCATGTGTGCCCATGAAAGCATTTCCAGAGGCTGGGGGAGGCTACTCCTCCCCTGCCTTCACACCATTTTCCAAAGGGAGAGAGTGTAACACCCTCTCTCAGAGGAAGTCCTTTGTTCTACCATCCTTGGCCAGGCCTGGCTGGACCCCAGGAGGGCAGAAGCCTGTCTGAGGGGTTGGCAGCAGCTGCAGTGAAACCCCGAGAAAGGCAGTTTGGCAATACCAGGGTCTGTGCTACAGACCACTGGGATCATGGGATTATGCCAAATATGCCAGGATGGTATAGAGGGGGCAATTCCATGATCATAGACATGTTACATGCCCATATTCGGAGTTACCATTGTGAAGCTACATATAGGTAGTGACCTATATGTAGTGCACGCGTGTAATGGTGTCCCCGCACTCACAAAGTCCGGGGAATCGGCCCTGAACAATGTGGGGGCACCTTGGCTAGTGCCAGGGTGCCCACACACTAAGTAACTGAGCACCCAACCTTTACTAGGTAAAGGTTAGACACATAGGGGACTTATAAATTACTTAAGTGCAGTGTAAAATGGCTGTGAAATAACGTGGACGTTATTTCACTCAGGCTGCAGTGGCAGGCCTGTGTAAAAATTGTCAGAGCTCCCTATGGGTGGCAAAAGAAATGCTGCAGCCCATAGGGATCTCCTGGAACCCCAATACCCTGGGTACCTCAGTACCATATACTAGGGAATTATAAGGGTGTTCCAGTAAGCCAATGTAAATTGGTAAAATTGGTCCTTAGCCTGTTAGTGACAATTTGAAAGAAATGAGAGAGCATAACCACTGAGGTTCTGATTAGCAGAGCCTCAGTGAGACAGTTAGTCATAACACAGGTAACACATTCAGGCACACTTATGAGCACTGGGGCCCTGGCTGGAAGGGTCCCAGTGACACATACAACTAAAACAACATATATACAGTGAAAAATGGGGGTAACATGCCAGGCAAGATGGTACTTTCCTACAACCCCCCTGAATGTCACGCTTCTGTCCCACTTGGTCACCCTGTCCATCCTTCAACTGCCATTGCTCCACTTCCTATGTCCCTTTGGACAATGCACCTGTGAAACTAATAGACTGGACTCTGCCATGGACATTCCTCCACCATCCCCCAGCCCATTTTACAACCCCCTCCACTTATTTGCACAGAAATAAACACACTTAAATCACAAAACAATCTGGAGTCAGTCTGTGCTTTCACAAACGTGTAATTGCAATAACCCTGGAAAATAGCAATGTCAATTTACTTGTGCACATACCACTTGTAGGAAAGTACCATCTTGCCTGACATGTTACCCCCATATTTCACTGTATATATGTTGTTTTCGTGTATGTGTCACTGGGACCCTGCCAGCTAGGGTCCCAGTGTTCATAAGTGTGCCCTGTATGTGTTCCCTGTGTGATGACTAACTGTCTCACTGAGGCTCTGCTAACGAGAACCTCAGTGGTTATGCTCTCTCTGCTTTCCAAATTGTCACTAACAGGCTAGTGACCAATTTCACCAATTCACATTGGCATACTGGAACACCCTTATAATTCCCTAGTATATGGTACTGAAGTACCCAGGGTATTGGGGTTCCAGGAGATCCCTATGGGCTGCAGCATTTCTTTTGCCACCCATAGGGAGCTCTGACAATTCTTACACAGGCCTGCCACTGCAGCCTAAGTGAAATAACATCCACGTTATTTCACAGCCATTTACCACTGCACTTAAGTAACTTATAAGACACCTATATGTCTAACCTTCACCTGGCTAAGGTTGGGTGCAAAGTTACTTAGTGTGTGGGCACCCTGGCACTAGCCAAGGTGACCCCACATCGTTCAGGGCAAATTCCTTGGACTTTGTGAGTGCGGGGACACCATTTCACACGTGCACTATACATAGGTCACTACCTATGTATATCGTCACAATCGTAACTCCGAACATGGCCATGTAACAAGTCTAAGATCATGGAATTGTCACCCCAATGCCATTCTGGCATTGGGGAGACAATTCCATGATACCCCGGGTCTCTAGCACAGAACCCGGGTACTGCCAAACTGCCTTTCCCGGGGTTTCACTGCAGCTGCTGCTGCTGCCAACCCCTCAGACAGGTTTCTGCCCTCCTGGGGTCCAGTCAGGTCTGGCCCAGGAAGGCAGAACAAAAGACTTCCTCAGAGAGAGGGTGTTACACCCTCTCCCTTTGGAAAAAGGTGTCAGGGCTGGGGAGGAGTAGCCTCACCAAGCCTCTGGAAATGCTTTGATGGGCACAGATGGTGCACATCTCTGCATAAGCCAGTCTACACCGGTTCAGGGATCCCCCAGCACTGCTCTGGCGTGAAACTGGACAAAGGAAAGGGGAGTGACCACTCCCCTGACTTGCACCTCCCAGGGGAGGTGCCCAGTGCGCCTCCAGGGTGCCCCAGACCTCTGCCATCTTAGATTCAGAGGTGTGCTGGCACACTGGACTGCTCTGAGTGGCCAGGGCCAGCAGGTGACGTCAGAGACTCCTTCTGATAGGCTCTTACCTTTCTTACTAGCCTATCCTCCTTCCTAGGTAGCCAAACCTCCTTTTCTGGCTATTTAGGGTCTCTGCTTTGGGGAATTCTTCAGATACCGAATGCAAGAACTCACCAGAGTTCCTCTGCATTTCCCTCTTCACCTTCTGCCAAAGGATCGACTGCTGACTGCTCAGGACGCCTGCAAAACCGCAACAAAGTACCAAAGACGACGACTGCAACCTTGTATCGCTTCATCCTGCCGTCTTTCTCGCCTGTTTCCTGGTGGTGCATGCTCTGGGGGTAGCCTGCCTCCTTCTTGCACCAGCAGCACTGAAGAAATCTCCAGTGGGTCGACGGAATCTTCCCCCTGCAACCGCAGGCAACAAAAGACTGCATCACCGGTCCTCTGGGTCCCCTCTCAGCACGACGAGCGTGGTCCCTGGAACTCAGCAACTCTATCCAAGTGACTCCCACAGTCCAGTGACTCTTCAGTCCAAGTTTGGTGGAGGTAAGTCCTTGCCTCCCCACGCTAGACTACATTGCTGGGTGCCGCGTGATTTGCAGCTCCTCCGGCTCCTGTGCACTCTTCCAGGATTTCCTTTGTGCACAGCCAAGCCTGGGTCCCTGAAACTCCAACCTGCAGTGCACAACCTTCTGAGTTGTCCTCCGGCGTCGTGGGACTCCCTTTTGTGATTTCGAGTGGATTCCGGTTCACTCCTCTTCTAAGTGCCTGTTCCGGTACTTCTGCGGGTGCTGCCTGCTTCTGTGAGGGCTCCCTCATTTGCTGGGCGCCCCCTCTGTCTCTTCGTCCAAGTGGCGACATCCTGTTCCCTCCTGGGCCACAGCAGCATCCAAAAACCCTAACCACAACCATTGCAGCTAGCAAGGCTTGTTTGCGGTCTTTCTGCATGGGAACACCTCTGCAAGCTTCTTCACGACGTGAGACATCCATCCTCTAAAGCGGAAGTTCCTAGTCCTCTTCGTTCTTGCAAAACACCAAGCTTCTTCCATCCAGTGGCAGCTCCTTTGCACCCTCAGCTGGCATTTCCTGGGCATCTGCCCACCCTCGACACTGTCGCAACTCTTGGACTTGGTCCCCTTGTTTCACCGGTACTCAGGTCCAGAAATCCACTGTTGTTGCTTTGCTGGTGTTGGTTTTCCGTGCAGAATCCCCCTATCACGACTTCTGTGCTAAATGGGGGTTGTAGGTGAACTTTACACCTACCTTACAGGGACTTGGGGTGGGCTATTTTTCTAACCCTCACTGTTTTCTTACAGTCCCAGCGACCCTCTACAAGCTCACATAGGTTTGGGGTCCATTCGTGGTTCGCATTCCACTTTTGGAGTACATGGCTTGTGTTGCCCCTATACCTATATGCTCCTATTGCAATCTATTGTAACTTTACACTGCTTGCATTACTTCCTTTTGCTATTACTGCATATTTTTGGTATTGTGTACATAAATCTTGTGTATATTTGGCATGCTCATACTGAGGGTACTCATTGAGATACTTTTGGCATATTGTCATAAAAGTAAAGTACCTTTATTTTTAGTATATATGTGTATTGTGTTTTCTTATGATATTGTGCATATGACACCAGTGGTATAGTAGGAGCTTTGCATGTCTCCTTGTTCAGCCTAAGCTGCTCTTCTATAGCTACCTTCTATCAGCCTAAGCTGCTAGCAACACCTCTTCTACACTAATAAGGGATAACTGGACTTGGTACAGAGTGTAAGTACCCCTTGGTACCCACTACAATCCAGGCCAGCCTCCTACATTGGTGGCAGCGGTGGGATAAGTACTTGCAACTACTTACCACTTTGTCATTGTGTACTTTTCATAAGAGAATAATATACAAAACAAGTTCAGTGTATGCACACCTAACCAAAAAGTTTTGCTTTTCTTCTCTTACACTATCTGCTAAGAGCTGAAAAGTACTGCTAAACTTTCAAAAAGTTTCAAAAAGTTTGAAAACGTTTTTTTTCTGTTCTTTAAAAAGTCCTGAAACTTTTTCTCTCCTCTCACTGTCTCTAAACCTTCTTCCATCATGTCTGATGTAGGAACTTCTCTTAAAATGGTCAATACAACATATGACAATCTTAACTTTAAGAGCCTAAGGAGTCTCTGCATTGATAGAGGTTTAGTGGTAGGAAAGAATCCTTCTAGAGAATTTCTGTCTAACATGTTTATTGAGAATGATAAGGACCAGGGTGGCACCTTGTAGGAAAGTACCATCTTGCCTGGCATGTTACCCCCATATTTCACTGTATATATGTTGTTTTAGTGTATGTGTCACTGGGACCCTGCCAGCCAGGGCCCCAGTGCTCATAAGTGTGCCCTGTATGTGTTCCCTGTGTGACGACTAACTGTCTCACTGAGGCTCTGCTAACCAGAACCTCAGTGGTTATGCTCTCTCTGCTTTCCAAATTGTCAATAACAGGCCAGCGACAAATGTCACCAATTCACATTGGCATACTGTAGGAGGCTGGTTGGTTTGTAGTGGTACCAAGGGGTACTTACACTCTGCACCAGGTCCAGCTATCCCTTATTAGTGTAGAAGAGGTGTCTAGCAGCTTAGGCTGATAGAAAAGGGTAGCCTAGCAGAGCAGCTTAGGCTGAACTAGGAGACATGCAAAGCTTCCACTATACCACTGGTTCATATGCACAATATCATAAGAAAAGTTGTGGTTGCCTCAGATTTACCTGTAGACTGTCTACTAGGGAATGATTTAGAGACATCAGCTTGGGCAGAAGTGGAGTTGGAGGCCCATGCAGCAATGCTGGGCATTCCTGGGCATATTTCTGCTTTTGACAAGGGCTCAGGCCAAAAAGCAAAAAGGACAGGGTGACTTGGATCCTGGAACAGTGGACCAAGTACTCCCTAAAGCTAGGGGTAGCAAGGGTAAATCCCTATCCACTATCCCTCCCTCTACAGATGATTCAACTTCTGAGGAAGAAGAATTTCTACCCTGTGCAGAACCTTCACCAGAGGAGCTAGCAGCAGACACTGCTGACCTTTTGGGTGGAGGGGGGCCTGCCAGGGAAGAGCTGAGTGTGGCACAGCAATCCTGTCCCACATTAGAGGGTCTCAGACAGCAAGCTGTCAAACAGCAAAATGGGGATGTCAGTGACTCACATAGAGCTTACTGGGAGGACAACCTCTTGTATACAGAGGCAAGGGACCCAAAACCTGGAGCAGCCAGGAGATTGGTCATTCCCCTGCAATACAGAGAGTTCCACCTAACTCTGGCACATGACATTCCTTTGGCTGGACATTTGGGTCAGATTAAAACATGGGAAATGCTTGTCCCTCTGTTTCACTGGCCTAGGATGTCAGAGGACACAAAAGATTTTTGTGAGTCTTGCATGACCTGCCAAGCCAGTGGCAAGACTGGTGGCACTCCAAAGGCTCTCCTTATTCCACTACCTGTGGTTGGGGTTCCCTTTGAATGGGTAGGGGTTGACATAGTTGGCCCCCTTGACCCTCCTACTACTTCAGGCAATAGGTTTATCTTGGTGGTAGTTGACCATGCCACAAGATATCCTGAAGCTATTCCTCTAAGGACCACTGCAGCACCTGCAGTGGCAAAAGCCCTCCTGGGAATCTTTTCCAGGGGGGGCTTCCCAAAAGAGATTGTATTACACAGGGGTAGCAACTTTATGTATGCATACTTGAAGGCCATGTGGAAGGAATGTGGTGTAACATACAAATTCACCACACCTTATCATCCACAAACAAATGGACTGGTAGAGAGGTTTAATAAAACTCTCAAAGGAATGATAATGGGACTCCCTGAAAATCTCAGGAGGAGATTGGATGTCCTCTTACCTTGCCTCCTTTTTGCTTACAGGGAGGTACCCCAAAAAAGAGTGGGCTTCAGCCCCTTTGAACTCCTATTTGGACACCCTGTAAGAGGTCCCCTAACACTTGTGAAGGAGGGTTGGGAACAACCTTTAAAAGCTCCAAAGCAAGACATAGTGGACTATGTACTTGGCCTAAGATCTAGAATGGCTGAGTACATGAAAAAGGCCTATAAAAACCTTCAGACCAGCCAAGAGCTCCAAAAGCAAAGGCATGACCAGAAGGCTGTTCTGATTCAGTACCAACCAGGACAGAAGGTGTGGGTATTGGAGCCTGTGGCCCCAAGAGCACTCCAAGAAAAATGGAGTGGACCCCATCTCATTGTTGAAAAGAAGGGCGAGGTCACCTACTTGGTTGACCTGGGCACTGCCAGGAGTCCCCTTAGGGTGCTCCATGTCAATCGCCTGAAACCCTACTATGACAGGGCTGATCTCACCCTGCTCGTGGCAACAGATGAGGGACAGAAAGACGAGAGTGACCCTCTCCCTGATCTCTTCTCTTCCACAGAACAAGATGCTCTAGAGGAAGGTGTAGTTTTGTCAGACTGTCTTACTGCTGAGCAGAAAGGCAACTGCATAAATCTCCTAGGTCAGTTTTCTGAACTCTTTTCAACTGTGCCAGGCACCACATCTTGGTGTGAGCACACTATAGATACTGGAGACAGCATGCCTCTCAAAAGTAAAATCTATAGGTAGCCTGACCATGTCAGGGACTGCATAAAACAAGAAGTTCAGAAAATGCTTGAACTAGGAGCGGTTGAACATTCTGAAAGCCCATAGGCCTCTCCTGTTGTGCTTGTACCAAAGCCTCACTCAAAAGAAGGAAAAAGATAGATTAGGTTTTGTGTAGATTGCAGAGGTCTCAACCAGGAAACAAAAACTGATGCTCACCCTATCCCCAGTGCAGATGAGTGTAGGAAAGTACCATCTTGCCTGGCATGTTACCCCCATATTTCACTGTATATATGTTGTTTTAGTTGTATGTGTCACTGTGACCCTGCCAGCCAGGGCCCCAGTGCTCATAAGTGTGCCCTGTATGTGTTACCTGTGTTATGACTAACTGTCTCACTGAGGCTCTGCTATCCAGAACCTTAGTGGTAATGCTCTCTCATTCTCTTTCCAAATTGTCACTAACAGGCTAGTGACCAATTTCACCAATTTAGATTGGCATACTGGAACACCCTTATAATTCCCTAGTATATGGTACTGAGGTACCCAGGGTGTTGGGGTTCCAGGAGATCCCTATGGGCTGCAGCATTTCTTGTGCCACCCATAGGGAGATCTGACAATTCTTACACAGGCCTGCCAGTGCAGCCTGAGTGAAATAACGTCCACGTTATTTCACAGCCATTTACCACTGCACTTAAGTAACTTATAAGTCACCTATATGTCTAACCTTTACCTGGTAAAGGTTGGGTGCTAAGTTACTTAGTGTGTGGGCACCCTGGCACTAGCCAAGGTGCTCCCACATTGTTCAGGGCAAATTCCCTGGACTTTGTGAGTGCGGGGACACCATTACACGCGTGCACTATACATATGTCACGACATATGTATGGCGTCACAATGGTAACTCAGAACATGGCCATGTAACATGTCTAGGATCATGGAATTGTCACCCAATGGGGAGACAATTCCATGATCCCCGAGTCTCTAGCTCAGACCCGGGGACTGCCAAACTACCTTTCCCGGGGTTTCACTGCAGCTGCTGCTGCTGCCAACCCCTCAGACAGGTTTCTGCCCTCCTGGGGTCCAGCCAGGCTTGGCCCAGGAACGCAGAACAAAGGACTTCCTCAGAGAGAGGGTGTTACACCCTCTCCCTTTGGAAAAAGGTGTCAGGGCTGGGGAGGAGAAGCCTCCCCCAGCCTCTGGAAATGCTTTGATGGGCACAGATGGTGCCCATCTCTGCATAAGCCAGTCTGCACTGGGTCAGGGATCCCTCAGCCCTGCTCTGGCGCGAAACTGGACAAAGGAAAGGGGAGTGACCACTCCCCTGACCTGCACCTCCCCTGGGAGGTGCCCAGAGCTCCTCCAGTGTGCTCCAGACCTCTGCCATCTTGGAAACAGAGGTGCTGCTGACACACTGGACTGCTCTGAGTGGCCGGGGCCAGCAGGTGACGTCAGAGACTCCTTCTGATAGGCTCTTACCTGTGTTGCTAGCCTATCCTCCTTCCTAGGTGGCCAAACCTCCTTTTCTGGCTATTTAGGGTCTCTGCTTTGGGGAATTCTTCAGATACCGAATGCAAGAGCTCATCAGAGTTCCTCTGTGTAGGAGGCTGGACTGGCTTGTAGTGAGTACCAAGGGGTACTTGCACCTTGCACCAGGCACAGTTAACCCTTATTAGTGTATAGGGTGTCTAGCAGCATAGGCTGATAGATAATGGTTGCTTAGCAGAGCAGCTTAGGCTGAACTAGGAGACGTGTGAAGCTCCTACAGTACCACTAGTGTCATATGCACAAGATCATAAGAAAACACAATACACAGATATATTAAAAATAAAGGTACTTTATTTTTATGACAATATGCCAAAGTATCTCAGAGTGTACCCTCAGTATGAGGATAGCAAATATACACAAGATATATGTACACAATACCAAAATATGCAGTAATAGTATTAGAAAACAGTGCAAACAATGTATAGTTACAATAGGATGCAATGGGGACACATAGGGATAGGGGCAACAAAAACCATATACTCCAAAAGTGGAATGCGAGCCACGAATGGACCCCAAACCTATGTGACCTTGTAGAGGGTCGCTGGGACTATTAGAAAATAGTACGGGTTAGAAAAATAGCCCACCCCAAGACCCTGAAAAGTGAGTGCAAAGTGCACTAAAGTTCCCCAAAGGACATAGAAGTCATGATAGGGGAATTCTGCAGGAAAGACACAAATCAGCAATGCAACAATGATGGATTTCCAGTCGAGGGTACCTGTGGAACAAGGGGACCAAGTCCAAAAGTCACAAGCAAGTCGGAGATGGGCAGATGCCCAGGAAATGCCAGCTGTGGGTGCAAAGAAGCTGCTACTGGACAGTAGAAGCTGGAGATTCTGCAAGAACAACAAGGGCTAGGAACTATCCCTTTGGAGGACAGATCCCACACCCCGTGGAGAGTTGTGCAGAAGTGTTTTCCTGAAGAAAGACCGCCAACAAGCCTTGCTAGCTGCAAATTGAGCGGTTAGGGTTTTTGGATGCTGCTGTGGCCCAGGAGGGACCAGGATGTCGCCAATTGTGTCTGGGGACAGAGGGGGCATAGGTCAAGACAAGGAGCCCTCTCAGAAGCAGGCAGCACCCGCAGACATGCCAGAACAGGCACTACGAAGTGGAGAGAAACGGTGCTCACCCGAAGTCGCACAAAGGAGTCCCACGTCGCCGGAGGACAACTTAGGAGGTCGTGCAATGCAGGTTAGAGTGCCGTGGACCCAGGCTGGACTGTGCACAAAGGATTTCTGCCGGAAGTGCACGGAGGCCGGAGTAGCTGCAAAAGTCACGGTTCCCAGCAATGCAGTCTGGCGTGGGGAGGCAAGGACTTACCTCCACCAAACTTGGACTGAAGAGTCACTGGACTGTGGGAGTCACTTGGACAGAGTTGCTGGAATCAAGGGACCTCGCTCGTCGTGCTGAGAGGAGACCCAGGGTACCAGTGATGCAGTTCTTTGGTGCCTGCGGTTGCAGGGGGACGATTCCGTCGACCCACGGGAGATTTCTTCGGAGCTTCTAGTGCAGAGAGGAGGCAGACTACCCCCACAGCATGCACCACCAGGAAAACAGTAGAGAAGGCGGCAGGATCAGCGTTACAGAGTTGCAGTAGTCGTCTTTGCTACTTTGTTGCAGTTTTGCAGGCTTCCAGCGCGGTCAGCAGTCGATTCCTTGGCAGAAGGTGAAGAGAGAGATGCAGAGGAACTCGGATGAGCTCTTGCATTCGTTATCTAAGGAATCCCAAGAGACAGAGACCCTAAATAGCCAGAAAAGAGGGTTTGGCTACCTTGGAGAGAGGATAGGCTAGCAACACCTGAAGGAGCCTATCAGGAGTCTCTGACGTCACCTGATGGCACTGGCCACTCAGAGCAGTCCAGTGTGCCAGCAGCACCTCTGTTTCCAAGATGGCAGAGGTCTGGAGCACACTGGAGGAGCTCTGGGCACCTCCCAGGGGAGGTACAGGTCAGGGGAGTGGTCACTCCCCTTTCCTTTGTCCAGTTTCGCGCCAGAGCAGGGCTAAGGGGTCCCTGAACCGATGTAGACTGGCTTATGCAGAAATGGGCACCATGTGTGCCCATGAAAGCATTTCCAGAGGCTGGGGGAGGCTACTCCTCCCCTGCCTTCACACCATTTTCCAAAGGGAGAGAGTGTAACACCCTCTCTCAGAGGAAGTCCTTTGTTCTGCCATCCTTGGCCAGGCCTGGCTGGACCCCAGGAGGGCAGAAGCCTGTCTGAGGGGTTGGCAGCAGCTGCAGTGAAACCCCGGGAAAGGCAGTTTGGCAATACCAGGGTCTGTGCTACAGACCACTGGGATCATGGGATTATGCCAACTATGCCAGGATGGTATAGAGGGGGCAATTCCATGATCATAGACATGTTACATGGCCATATTCGGAGTTACCATTGTGAAGCTACATATAGGTAGTGACCTATATGTAGTGCACGCGTGTAATGGTGTCCCCGCACTCACAAAGTCCGGGGAATTGGCCCTGAACAATGTGGGGGCACCTTGGCTAGTGCCAGGGTGCCCACACACTAAGTAACTGAGCACCCAACCTTTACTAGGTAAAGGTTAGACATACAGGTGACTTATAAGTTACTTAAGTGCAGTGTAAAATGGCTGTGAAATAACGTGGACGTTTGTAGGAGGCTGGACTGGCTTGTAGTGAGTACCTAGGGGTACTTGCACCTTGCACCAGGCCAAGTTATCCCTTATTAGTGTATAGGGTGTCTATCAGCTTAGGCTGATAGATAATGGTAGCTTAGCAGAGCAGCTTAGGATGAACTAGGAGACGTGTGAAGCTACTACAGTACCACTTAGTGTCATATGCACAATATCATAAGAAAACACAATACACAGTTATACTAAAAATAAAGGTACTTTATTTTTATGACAATATGCCAAAGTATCTTAGAGTGTACCCTCAGTGAGAGGATAGGAAATATACACAAGATATATATACACAATAGCAAAAATATGCAGTATAGTCTTAGAAAACAGTGCAAACAATGTATAGTTACAATAGGATGCAATGGGGAAACATAGGGATAGGTGCAACACAAACCATATACTCCAAAAGTGGAATGCGAACCACGAATGGACCCCAAACCTATGTGACCTTGTAGAGGGTCGCTGGGACTATTAGAAAATAGTGAGAGTTAGAAAAATAACATTCCCCAAGACCCTGAAAAGTGAGTGCAAAGTGCACTAAAGTTCCCCTAAGGACAAAGAAGTCGTGTTAGAGGAATAATGCAGGAAAGACACAAACCAGCAATGCAACAACTGTGGATTTCCAATCTAGGGTACCTGTGGAACAAGGGGACCAAGTCCAAAAGTCACAAGCAAGTCGGAGATGAAAAGATGCCCAGGAAATGCCAGCTGTGGGTGCAAAGAAGCTTCTACTGGACAGAAGAAGCTGAGGTTTCTGCAGGAAAGAAAAGGGCTAGAGACTTCCCCTTTGGTGGACGGATCCCTCTCGCCGTGGAGAGTCGTGCAGAAGTGTTTTCCCGCCAAAAGAACGCCAACAAGCCTTGCTAGCTGCAAATCATGCGGTTAGCGTTTTTGGACGCTGCTGAGGCCCAGGAGGGACCAGGAGGTCGCAAATTGGACCAGCCGAGAGAGGGGACGTCGAGAAAGACAAGGAGCCCTCTCTGAAGCAGGTAGCAGCCGGAGAAGTGCCAGAAACAGGCACTAAAAGGATGCGTGAAACGGTGCTCGCCAAAGTTGCACAAAGGAGTCGCCGGAGACCAACTTAGAAAGTCGTGCAATGCAGGTTAGAGTGCCGTGGACCCAGGCTTGGCTGTGCACACAGGATTTCCGCCGGAAGTGCACAGGGGCCGGAGTAGCTGCAAAAGTCGCATTTCCCAGCAATGCAGCCCAGCGAGGTGAGGCAAGGACTTACCTCCACCAAACTTGGACTGAAGAGTCACTGGACTGTGTGGGTCACTTGGACAGAGTCGCTGGATTCGAGGGACCTCGCTCGTCGTGCTGAGAGGAGACCCAAGGGACCGGTAATGCAGCTTTTTGGTGCCTGCGGTTGCAGGGGGAAGATTCCGTCGACCCACGGGAGATTTCTTCGGAGCTTCTGGTGCAGAGAGGAGGCAGACTACCCCCACAGCATGCACAAGCAGGAAAACAGTCGAGAAGGCGGCAGGATCAGCGTTACAGAGTTGCAGTAGTCGTCTTTGCTACTATGTTGCAGGTTTGCAGGCTTCCAGCGCGGTCAGCAGTCGATTCCTTATCAGAAGGTGAAGAGAGAGATGCAGAGGAACTCGGATGAGCTCTTGCATTCGTTATCTGAAGTTTCCCCAGAGACAGAGACCCTAAATAGCCAGAAAAGAGGGTTTGGCTACCTAGGAGAGAGGATAGGCTACTAACACCTGAAGGAGCCTATCAGCAGGAGTCTCTGACGTCACCTGGTGGCACTGGCCACTCAGAGCAGTCCAGTGTGCCAGCAGCACCTCTGTTTCCAAGACGGCAGAGGTCTGGAGCACACTGGAGGAGCTCTGGACACCTCCCAGGGGAGGTGCAGGTCAGGGGAGTGGTCACTCCCCTTTCCTTTGTCCAGTTTCGCGCCAGAGCAGGGCTAAGGGGTCCCCTGAACCGGTGTAGACTGGCTTATGCAGAATTGGGCACCTCTGTGCCCAACAAAGCATTTCCAGAGGCTGGGGGAGGCTACTCCTCCCCTGCCTTCACACCATTTTCCAAAGGGAGAGGGTGTCACACCCTCTCTCAGAGGAAGTTCTTTGTTCTGCCATCCTGGGCCAGGCCTGGCTGGACCCCAGGAGGGCAGATGCCTGTCTGAGGGGTTGGCAGCAGCTGCAGTGAAACCCCAGGAAGGGCAGTTTGGCAGTACCAGGGTCTGTGCTACAGACCACTGGGATCATGGGATTGTGCCAACTATGCCAGGATGGCATAGAGGGGGCAATTCCATGATCATAGACATGTTACATGGCCATATTCGGAGTTACCATTGTGAAGCTACATATAGGTAGTGACCTATATGTAGTGCACGCGTGTAATGGTGTCCCCGCACTCACAAAGTTCAGGGAATTGGCTCTGAACAATGTGGGAGCACCTTGGCTAGTGCCAGGGTGCCCTCACACTAAGTAACTTTGCACCTAACCTTTACCAGGTAAAGGTTAGACATATAGGTGACTTATAAGTTACTTAAGTGCAGTGTAAAATGGCTGTGAAATAACGTGGACGTTATTTCACTCAGGCTGCAGTGGCAGGCCTGTGTAAGAATTGTCAGAGCTCCCTATGGGTGGCAAAAGAAATGCTGCAGCCCATAGGGATCTCCTGGAACCCCAATACCCTGGGTACCTCAGTACCATACACTAGGGAATTATAAGGGTGTTCCAGTAAGCCAATGTAAATTGGTAAAATTGGTCACTAGCCTGTCAGTGACAATTTGAAATAAATGAGAGAGCATAACCACTGAGGTTCTGGTTAGCAGAGCCTCAGTGAGACAGTTAGGCACCACACAGGGAACACATACATATAGGCCACAAACTTATGAGCACTGGGGTCCTGACTAGCAGGGTCACAGTGACACATAACAAACATACTGAAAACATAGGGTTTTCACTATGAGCACTGGGCCCTGGCTGGCAGGATCCCAGTGAGACAGTGAAAACACCCTGACATACACTCACAAACAGGCCAAAAGTGGGGGTAACAAGGCTAGAAAGAGGCTACTTTCTCACACAACCCCCCCCCCAAACGAAGGACAATAAGGCTAACCTTGGCCAGTTGAGACTTTATTGTCTAAGTGGTGATAAGTAGAGAGTAGCTCTGCAATAGACTGGTTACTCCCTTTATCATCCACTATATGGTTACTTCCCTGTGGGGATGTAAACCACCCTGTTTGAAGTTTTTTAGCTAAGCAACAATGTGAAGATGTATTTTCAGAGTTTCTATCAGTAAGTTTTAGTTTAGAGCAGTGGGAATTGTCCACTGAACCTATTTGTAGTGATGGAAATGCCAGACAGGGATGCTGTCTCAGAAAAGCCATAGCTGGGCAAAAACTTTGTCTATATGGCTGGAAGAGAGAACAGGGATGCTGTTTCTCTTGGGTTGGAGCAGGGTAGGGATGCTGTCCTATCAGCTCCACACTAGGGCAGGGATGCTGTCCTAAGTGTTGTGAGGCAGTGCAGAGTTTCTGCACTAAAGTTTCTCTGGGAGGGTTGGAGGGATGCTCCATTTTAACTAAAATGGTGCTCTTTTTGTCACCAATGTTAGTTATCCCACAGAGAGGTACTTCTACCTCAGGGAGTACAGCTTTGCCAGCTGATGATTCCCTTGGAACAGGTGCCACCCCAGGAGAGGTTTCTCCCACCACAGGAATGGTATCCTGAATGGCAGGGTGGTTAGGGGATACTGTGATACCCTTTTTACCTGTTGATGGAGAGGGATCCTGAGTTTTCAGGCCTTCTCTCCTTTGCTTTTTCATTTCAGTAGAAATGAGAGGGAACAATTCCTCAGGGATGCCCAGCATGGCTGCATGGGCATAAAACTCTACATCAGCCCAACCTGAGGCCTCTAGGTCATTACCTAAGAGACAGTCTACAGGTAAGCTAGGTGATACCACCACCTGCTTAGGGCCAGTAACTCCACCCCAACTAAACTGAATTATAGCTAAGGGAAGAAACTTAGTGGAGTTATGGACATCAATAATTTTATACTGTTGTCCAATGATGTGTTGTTCAGGAGCCACTAGGTTTTCAGTCACCAAAGTGATACTGGCACCTGTGTCCCTGTAGGCCAAGGCCTCAACACCATTTATTGAAACTGTCTGCCTGTACTTATCCATTGTAAGGGGACAAGCAGCCAGTGTGGCAAGGCCAATGCCACTAGGTGTGACAGAAACTGTCTTGGGAGTGACTACCCCAGTTTCTACTATGGACCCAAAAGTGAACCCAACTACACCCTTAACTTGACTGTTGCCAGCAGTCCCACCACTAGTACCACTACTGCTAGGGGCACTAGAGCTTGATGTATTAGTGGTGGTAGGCTCAGGGGGTTTACCTGGACAGGACTTATCCCCTGGCCTATGGCCTCTGTTTTTACACACAAAGCACCAAGGCTTTTTAATGTGTGCAGGTTGAGAAGAAGAGGAAGAATTAGTTTTATCCCCACCCTCTGAAGAGTGTTTAAGATTTGAAGTGGGATCTTTGGTTTTACCCTTATCCCCATGCTTATCTTGAGATTTTTCACCATCTTTCTTCTTATTGCCATCTTTGTCACCCCCTGTATGAACTTTTCTGTTCACCCTTGTTCTGACCCATTTGTCTGCCTTCTTTCCCAATTCTTGGGGAGAGGTCAGATCAGAGTCTACCAGGTACTGGTGCAACAAATCAGACACACAATTATTAAGTATATGCTCTCTCAGGATTGTGTTATACAGGCTGTCATAATCAGTAACTTTACTGCCATGTAACCACCCCTCCAAGGCCTTCACTGAATGGTCAATGAAATCAACCCAGTCTTGTGAAGAATCCTTTTTGGTCTCTCTGAACTTTATCCTGTATTGTTCAGTGGTTAAGCCATAACCATCCAGGAGTGCATTCTTAAGAACTGTAAAATTATTAGCATCATTTTCGTTCACAGTAAGGAGCCTATCCCTACCTTTTCCACTAAATGATAGCCATAGGATAGCAGCCCACTGCCTTTGAGGGACATCCTGTACAACACAGGCCCTCTCAAGTGCAGCAAACCACTTGTTAATGTCATCCCCCTCCTTATAAGGGGGAACTATCTTATGCAGATTCCTGGAATCATGCTCTTTTGCAGGATGACTATGGGGAATACTGCTGCTGCCACCATGGGTATCTAAACCCAACTTCTGTCTTTCTTTCTCTAGTTCAAAAGACTGTCTATCCAAATCCAGCTGTTGCTTTTTAAGCTTCAGTCTGGTTTGTTCCACCCTCAACTTATTGAGTACCCTCTCTAACATTCTGTCATCAGGGTTGGTGGGAGGGACATTCTTAGACACAGAAGAATGAGCAGAAGGAGACCTGTCCCTTACAGAAGCCACCCTAACAGCTTGGCTAACAGAAACATCACTACCAGTATGGTGAGAATAAATGCTTTTGCTATGATGTGAGACAACACTATTTCTATGGTGAGGCTCTCCATCATTACCAACTATGCTAGACTGTCTAGTAATGGGCAGGCTAGGAACTTTCTTTCCTGAATCTTTTCCTGGGGGAGTCCCTGGATCAGATTGAGAACCATTAGCTACTTTTTCAACAGATTGGGCACTTATGGCCTTATCCTGTACTCTAAGCATGTTAATTAACAGTTCTAAGGAAGGATTCTTCCCTACACTCAAACCTCTCTCTATGCAGAGACTCCTTGCTCCTTTCCAGCTAAGGTGATCATATGCAAGTTTGGACAGATCAACATTTTGGCCTGTGCCAGACATTTTTAGAGAGAGTTAAAGTGATAGAAAAAGAGAAAAAGTTTGTCAGAGCTTTTAGAAAGACTGAGAAAAAAACTTTAAAAACATTTTAGAACTTTTTAGAAAGTTAGAAGTACTTTTCAGCACTTAGAAAAGAGTGAAAAGAGGAAATGCAAAACTTTTTGGCTATGTGTATATACACTGACCTTGTTTTGTATATTTTTCCCTTATGAAAAGTACAATGACAAGAGTGGTAAGTAGTCTCAAAGCACTTATCCCACCGCTGCACAACCAATGTAGGAGGCTGGACTGGCTTGTAGTGAGTACCAAGGGGTACTTGCACCTTGCACCAGGCCCAGTTATCCCTTATTAGTGTATAGGGTGTCTAGCAGCTTAGGCTGATAGATAATGGTAGCTTAGCAGAGCAGCTTAGGCTGAATTAGGAGACGTGTGAAGCTACTACAGTACCACTTAGTGTCATATGCACAATATCATAAGAAAACACAATACACAGTTATACTAAAAATAAAGGTACTTTATTTTTATGACAATATGCCAAAGTATCTTAGAGTGTACCCTCAGTGAGAGGATAGGAAATATACACAAGATATATATACACAATAGCAAAAATATGCAGTATAGTCTTAGAAAACAGTGCAAACAATGTATAGTTACAATAGGATGCAATGGGGAAACATAGGGATAGGGGCAACACAAACCATATACTCCAAAAGTGGAATGCGAACCACGAATGGACCCCAAACCTATGTGACCTTGTAGAGGGTCGCTGGGACTATTAGAAAATAGTGAGAGTTAGAAAAATAACCCTCCCCAAGACCCTGAAAAGTGAGTGCAAAGTGCACTAAAGTTCCCCTAAGGACAAAGAAGTCGTGTTAGAGGAATAATGCAGGAAAGACACAAACCAGCAATGCAACAACTGTGGATTTCCAATCTAGGGTACCTGTGGAACAAGGGGACCAAGTCCAAAAGTCACAAGCAAGTCGGAGATGGGCAGATGCCCAGGAAATGCCAGCTGCGGGTGCAAAGAAGCTTCTACTGGACAGAAGAAGCTGAGGTTTCTGCAGAAACGAAAAGGGCTAGAGACTTCCCCTTTGGTGGACAGATCCCTCTCGCCGCGGAGAGTCGTGCAGAAGTGTTTTCCCGCCGAAAGAATGCCAACAAGCCTTGCTAGCTGCAAATCGTGCGGTTAGCTTTTTGGACGCTGCTGAGGCCCAGGAGGGACCAGGAGGTGGCAAATTGGACCAACCGAGAGAAGGGACGTCGAGCAAGACAAGGAGCCCTCTCTGAAGCAGGTAGCACCCGGAGAAGTGCCAGAAACAAGCACTACGAGGATGTGTGAAACGGTGCTCGCCGAAGTTGCACAAAGGAGTCCCACGTCGCCGGAGACCAACTTAGAAAGTCGTGCAATGCAGGTTAGAGTGCCGTGGACCCAGGCTTGGCTGTGCACACAGGATTTCCACCGGAATTGCACAGGGTCCGGAGTAGCTGCAAAAGTCGCGGTTCCCAGCAATGCAGCCCAGCGAGGTGAGGCAAGGACTTACCTCCACCAAACTTGGACTGAAGAGTCACTGGAATGTGGGGGTCACTTGGACAGAGTCGCTGGATTCTAGGTACCTCGCTCGTCGTGCTGAGAGGAGACCCAAGGGACCGGTAATGCAGCTTTTTGGTGCCTGCGGTTGCAGGGGGAAGATTCCGTCGACCCACGGGAGATTTCTTCGGAGCTTCTGGTGCAGAGAGGAGGCAGACTACCCCCACAGCATGCACAAGCAGGAAAACAGTCGAGAAGGCGGCAGGATCAGCGTTACAGAGTTGCAGTAGTCGTCTTTGCTACTATGTTGCAGGTTTGCAGGCTTCCAGCGCGGTCAGCAGTCGATTCCTTATCAGAAGGTGAAGAGAGAGATGCAGAGGAACTCGGATGAGCTCTTGCATTCGTTATCTGAAGTTTCCCCCGAGACAGAGACCCTAAATAGCCAGAAAAGAGGGTTTGGCTACCTAGGAGAGAGGATAGGCTATTAACACCTGAAGGAGCCTATCAGCAGGAGTCTCTGACGTCACCTGGTGGCACTGGCCACTCAGAGCAGTCCAGTGTGCCAGCAGCACCTCTGTTTCCAAGATGGCAGAGGTCTGGAGCACACTGGAGGAGCTCTGGACACCTCCCAGGGGAGGTGCAGGTCAGGGGAGTGGTCACTCCCCTTTCCTTTGTCCAGTTTCGCGCCACAGCAGGGCTAAGGGGTCCCCTGAACCGGTGAAGACTGGCTTATGCAGAATTGGGCACCTCTGTGCCCAACAAAGCATTTCCAGAGGCTGGGGGAGGCTACTCCTCCCCTGCCTTCACACCATTTTCCAAAGGGAGAGGGTGTCACACCCTCTCTCAGAGGAAGTTCTTTGTTCTGCCATCCTGGGCCAGGCCTGGCTGGACCCCAGGAGGGCAGATGCCTGTCTGAGGGGTTGCCAGCAGCAGCAGCTGCAGTGAAACCCCAGGAAGGGCAGTTTGGCAGTACCAGGGTCTGTGCTACAGACCACTGGGATCATGGGATTGTGCCAACTATGCCAGGATGGCATAGAGGGGGCAATTCCATGATCATAGATATGTTACATGGCCATATTCGGAGTTACCATTGTGAAGCTACATATAGGTAGTGACCTATATGTAGTGCACGCGTGTAATGGTGTCCCCGCACTCACAAAGTTCAGGGAATTGGCTCTGAACAATGTGGGGGCACCTTGGCTAGTGCCAGGGTGCCCTCACACTAAGTAACTTTGCACCTAACCTTTACCAGGTAAAGGTTAGACATATAGGTGACTTATAAGTTACTTAAGTGCAGTGTAAAATGGCTGTGAAATAACGTGGACGTTATTTCACTCAGGCTGCAGTGGCAGGCCTGTGTAAGAATTGTGAGAGCTCCCTATGGGTGGCAAAAGAAATGCTGCAGCCCATAGGGATCTCCTGGAACCCCAATACCCTGGGTACCTCAGTACCATATACTAGGGAATTATAAGGGTGTTCCAGTAAGCCAATGTAAATTGGTAAAATTGGTCACTAGCCTGTCAGTGACAATTTGAAATAAATGAGAGAGCATAACCACTGAGGTTCTGGTTAGCAGAGCCTCAGTGAGACAGTTAGGCACCACACAGGGAACACATACATATAGGCCACAAACTTATGAGCACTGGGGTCCTGACTAGCAGGGTCCCAGTGACACATAACAAACATACTGAAAACATAGGGTTTTCACTATGAGCACTGGGCCCTGGCTGGCAGGATCCCAGTGAGACAGTGAAAACACCCTGACATTGTAGGAGGCTGGACTGGCTTGTAGTGAGTACCAAGGGGTACTTGCACCTTGCACCAGGCCCAGTTATCCCTTATTAGTGTATAGGGTGTCTAGCAGCTTAGGCTGATAGATAATGGTAGCTTAGCAGAGCAGTTTAGGCTGAACTAGGAGACGTGTGAAGCTACTACAGTACCACTTAGTGTCATATGCACAATATCATAAGAAAACACAATACACAGTTATACTAAAAATAAAGGTACTTTATTTTTATGACAATATGCCAAAGTATCTTAGAGTGTACCCTCAGTGAGAGGATAGGAAATATACACAAGATATATATACACAATAGCAAAAATATGCAGTATAGTCTTAGAAAACAGTGCAAACAATGTATAGTTACAATAGGATGCAATGGGGAAACATAGGGATGGGGGCAACACAAACCATATACTCCAAAAGTGGAATGCGAACCACGAATGGACCCCAAACCTATGGGACCTTGTAGAGGGTCGCTGGGACTATTATAAAATAGTGAGAGTTAGAAAAATAACCCTCTCCAAAACCCTGAAAAGTGAGTGCAAAGTGCACTAAAGTTCCCCTAAGGACAAAATAGTCGTGTTAGAGGAATAATGCAGGAAAGACACAATTCAGCAATGCAACAACTGTGGATTTCCAATCTAGGGTACCTGTGGAACAAGGGGACCAAGTCCAAAAGTCACAAGCAAGTCGGAGATGGGCAGATGCCCAGGAAATGCCAGCTGCGGGTGCAAAGAAGCTTCGACTGGACAGAAGAAGCTGAGGTTTCTGCAGGAACGAAAAGGGCTAGAGACTTCCCCTTTGGTGGACGGATCCCTCTCGCCTTGGAGAGTCGTGCAGGAGTGCTTTCCCGCCGGAAGGACGCCAACAAGCCTTGATAGACGCAAAGCGTGCGTTTGGCATTTTTGGACGCTGCTGGGGCCCAGGAGGGATCAGGAGGTCGCAAATTGGACCTGAAGAGAGAGGGGACGTCGAGCAAGACAAAGAGTCCTCACTGAAGCAGGTAGCACCCGGAGAAGTGCCAGAAACAGGCACTACGAGGATGCGTGAAACGGTGCTCGCCGAAGTTGCACAAAGGAGTCCCACGTCGCCGGAGACCAACTTAGAAAGTCGTGCAATGCAGGTTAGAGTGCCGTGGACCCAGGCTTGGCTGTGCACAAAGGATTTCCACCGGAAGTGCACAGGGGCCGGAGTAGCTGCAAAGTCGCGGTTCCCAGCAATGCAGCCCAGCGAGGTGAGGCAAGGACTTACCTCCACCAAACTTGGGCTGAAGAGTCACTGGACTGTGGGGGTCACTTGGGCAGAGCCGCTGGATTCGAGGGACCTCGCTCGTCGTGCTGAGAGGAGACCCAAGGGACCGGTGATGCAGCTCTTTGGTGCCTGCGGTTGCAGGGGGAAGATTCCGTCGACCCACGGGAGATTTCTTCGGAGCTTCTGGTGCAGAGAGGAGGCAGACTACCCCCACAGCATGCACAAGCAGGAAAACAGTCGAGAAGGCGGCAGGATCAGCGTTACAGAGTTGCAGTAGTCGTCTTTGCTACTATGTTGCAGGTTTGCAGGCTTCCAGCGCGGTCAGCGGTCGATTCCTTATCAGAAAGTGAAGAGAGAGATGCAGAGGAACTCGGCTGAGCTCATGCATTCGTTATCTAAAGTTTCCCCAGAGACAGAGACCCTAAATAGCCAGAAAAGAGGGTTTGGCTACCTAGGAGAGAGGAAAGGCTACTAACACCTGAAGGAGCCTATCAGCAGGAGTCTCTGACGTCACCTGGTGGCACTGGCCACTCAGAGCAGTCCAGTGTGCCAGCAGCACCTCTGTTTCCAAGATGGCAGAGGTCTGGAGCACACTGGAGGAGCTCTGGACACCTCCCAGGGGAGGTGCAGGTCAGGGGAGTGGTCACTCCCCTTTCCTTTGTCCAGTTTCGCGCCAGAGCAGGGGCTAAGGGGTCCCTGAACCGGTGTAGACTGGCTTATGCAGAATTGGGCACATCTGTGCCCAACAAAGCATTTCCAGAGGCTGGGGGAGGCTACTCCTCCCCTGCCTTCACACCATTTTCCAAAGGGAGAGGGTGTCACACCCTCTCTCAGAGGAAGTTCTTTGTTCTGCCATCCTGGGCCAGGCCTGGCTGGACCCCAGGAGGGCAGCTGCCTGTCTGAGGGGTTGGCAGCAGCAGCAGCTGCAGTGAAACCCCAGGAAGGGCAGTCTGGCAGTACCAGGGTCTGTGCTACAGACCACTGGGATCATGGAATTGTACCAACAATGCCAGGATGGCATAGAGGGGGCAATTCCATGATCATAGACATGTTACATGGCCATATTCGGAGTTACCATGGTGAAGCTACATATAGGTAGTGACCTATATGTAGTGCACGCGTGTAATGGTGTCCCCGCACTCACAAAGTTCAGTGAATTGGCTCTGAACAATGTGGGGGCACCTTGGCTAGTGCCAGGGTGCCCTCACACTAAGTAACTTTGCACCTAACCTTTACCAGGTAAAGGTTAGACATATAGGTGACTTATAAGTTACTTAAGTGCAGTGTAAGATGGCTGTGAAATAACGTGGACGTTATTTCACTCAGGCTGCAGTGGCAGGCCTGTGTAAGAATTGTCAGAGCTCCCTATGGGTGGCAAAAGAAATGCTGCAGCCCATAGGGATCTCCTGGAACCCCAATACCCTGGGTACCTCAGTACCATATACTAGGGAATTATAAGGGTGTTCCAGTAAGCCAATGTAAATTGGTAAAAATGGTCACTAGCCTGTCAGTGACAATTTGGAAAGAAATGAGAGAGCATAACCACTGAGGTTCTGGTTAGCAGAGCCTCAGTGAGACAGTTAGGCACCACACAGGGAACATATACATGCACACCTATGAGCACTGGGGCCCTGTGTGACAGGGTCCCAGTGACACATACATATAGGCCACAAACCTATGAGCACTGGGGTCCTGACCAGCAGGATCCCAGTGACACATAACAACCATACTGAAAACATAGTGTTTTCACTATGAGCACTGAGGCCTGGCTATCAGGATCCCAGTGAGACAGTGAAAACAGTGACAAACACCCTGACATACACTCACAAACAGGCCAAAAGTGGGGGTAACAAGGCTAGAAAGAGGCTACCTTCTCACAGACATACACTCACAAACAGGCCAAAAGTGGGGGTAACAAGGCTAGAAAGAGGCTACTTTCTCACAACGTTATTTCACTCAGGCTGCAGGGGCAGGCCTGCGTAAGAATTGTCAGAGCTCCCTATGGGTGGCAAAAGAAATGCTGCAGCCCATAGGGATCTCCTGGAACCCCAATACCCTGGGTACCTCAGTACCATATACTAGGGAATTATAAGGGTGTTCCAGTAAGCCAATGTAAATTGGTAAAATTGGTCCTTAGCCTGTTAGTGACAATTTGAAAGAAATGAGAGAGCATAACCACTGAGGTTCTGATTAGCAGAGTCTCAGTGAGACAGTTAGTCATAACACAGGTAACACATTCAGGCACACTTATGAGCACTGGGGCCCTGGCTGGAAGGGTCCCAGTGACACATACAACTAAAACAACATATATACAGTGAAAAATGGGGGTAACATGCCAGGCAAGATGGTACTTTCCTACAACCCCCCTGAATGTCACGCTTCTATCCCACTTGGTCACCCTGTCCATCCTTCAACTGCCATTGCTCCACTTCCTATGTCCCTTTGGACAATGCACCTGTGAAACTAATAGACTGGACTCTGCCATGGACATTCCTCCACCATCCCCCAGCCCATTTTACAACCCCCTCCACTTATTTGCACAGAAATAAACACACTTAAATCACAAAACAATCTGGAGTCAGTCTGTGCTTTCACAAACGTGTAATTGCAATAACCCTGGAAAATAGCAATGTCAATTTACTTGTGCACATACCACTTGTAGGAAAGTACCATCTTGCCTGACAGTTACCCCCATATTTCACTGTATATATGTTGTTTTCGTGTATGTGTCACTGGGACCCTGCCAGCTAGGGTCCCAGTGTTCATAAGTGTGCCCTGTATGTGTTCCCTGTGTGATGACTAACTGTCTCACTGAGGCTCTGCTAACGAGAACCTCAGTGGTTATGCTCTCTCTGCTTTCCAAATTGTCACTAACAGGCTAGTGACCAATTTCACCAATTCACATTGGCATACTGGAACACCCTTATAATTCCCTAGTATATGGTACTGAAGTACCCAGTGTATTGGGGTTCCAGGAGATCCCTATGGGCTGCAGCATTTCTTTTGCCACCCATAGGGAGCTCTGACAATTCTTACACAGGCCTGCCACTGCAGCCTGAGTGAAATAACATCCACGTTATTTCACAGCCATTTACCACTACACTTAAGTAACTTATAAGACACCTATATGTCTAACCTTCACCTGGCTAAGGTTGGGTGCAAAGTTACTTAGTGTGTGGGCACCCTGGCACTAGCCAAGGTGACCCCACATCGTTCAGGGCAAATTCCTTGGACTTTGTGAGTGCGGGGACACCATTTCACACGTGCACTATACATAGGTCACTACCTATGTATATCGTCACAATCGTAACTCCGAACATGGCCATGTAACAAGTTTAAGATCATGGAATTGTCACCCCAATGCCATTCTGCCATTGGGGAGGCAATTCCATCATCCCCCGGGTCTCTAGCACAGAACCCGGGTACTGCCAAACTGCCTTTCCCGGGGTTTCACTGCAGCTGCTGCTGCTGCCAACCCCTCAGACAGGTTTCTGCCCTCCTGGGGTCCAGCCAGGTCTGGCCCAGGAAGGCAGAACAAAAGACTTCCTCAGAGAGAGGGTGTTACACCCTCTCCCTTTGGAAAAAGGTGTCAGGGCTGGGGAGGAGTAGCCTCACCAAGCCTCTGGAAATGCTTTGATGGGCACAGATGGTGCACATCTCTGCATAAGCCAGTCTACACCGGTTCAGGGATCCCCCAGCCCTGCTCTGGCGTGAAACTGGACAAAGGAAAGGGGAGTGACCACTCCCCTGACTTGCACCTCCCAGGGGAGGTGCCCAGTGCGCCTCCAGGGTGCCCCAGACCTCTGCCATCTTAGATTCAGAGGTGTGCTGGCACACTGGACTGCTCTGAGTGGCCAGGGCCAGCAGGTGACGTCAGAGACTCCTTCTGATAGGCTCTTACCTTTCTTACTAGCCTATCCTCCTTCCTAGGTAGCCAAACCTCCTTTTCTGGCTATTTAGGGTCTCTGCTTTGGGGAATTCTTCAGATACCGAATGCAAGAGCTCACCAGAGTTCCTCTGCATTTCCCTCTTCACCTTCTGCCAAAGGATCGACTGCTGACTGCTCAGGACGCCTGCAAAACCGCAACAAAGTACCAAAGACGACTACTGCAATCTTGTATCTTTTCATCCTGCCGGCTTTCTCGCCTGTTTCCTGGTGGTGCATGCTCTGGGGGTAGCCTGCCTCCTTCTTGCACCAGGAGCACTGAAGAAATCTCCAGTGGGTCGACGGAATCTTCCCCCTGCAACCGCAGGCAACAAAAGACTGCATCACCGGTCCTCTGGGTCCCCTCTCAGCACGACGAGCGTGGTCCCTGGAACTCAGCAACTCTATCCAAGTGACTCCCACAGTCCAGTGACTCTTCAGTCCAAGTTTGGTGGAGGTAAGTCCTTGCCTCCCCACGCTAGACTACATTGCTGGGTGCCGCATGATTTGCAGCTGCTCCGGCTCCTGTGCACTCTTCCAGGATTTCCTTTGTGCACAGCTGTAGGAGGCTGGACTGGCTTGTAGTGAGTACCAAGGGGTACTTGCACCTTGCACCAGGCCCAGTTATCCCTTATTAGTGTATAGGGTGTCTAGCAGCTTAGGCTGATAGATAATGGTAGCTTGGCAGAGCAGCTTAGGCTGAACTAGGAGACGTGTGAAGCTACTACAGTACCACTTAGTGTCATATGCACAATATCATAAGAAAACACAATACACAGTTATACTAAAAATAAAGGTACTTTATTTTTATGACAATATGCCAAAGTATCTTAGAGTGTACCCTCAGTGAGAGGATAGGAAATATACACAAGATATATATACACAATAGCAAAAATATGCAGTATAGTCTTAGAAAACAGTGCAAACAATGTATAGTTACAATAGGATGCAATGGGGAAACATAGGGATAGGGGCAACACAAACCATATACTCCAAAAGTGGAATGCGAACCACGAATGGACCCCAAACCTATGTTACCTTGTAGAGGGTCGCTGGGACTATTAGAAAATAGTGAGAGTTAGCAAAATAACCCTCCCCAAGACCCTGAAAAGTGAGTGCAAAGTGCACTAAAGTTCCCCTAAGGACAAAGAAGTCGTGTTAGAGGAATAATGCAGGAAAGACACAAACCAGCAATGCAACAACTGTGGATTTCCAATCTAGGGTACCTGTGGAACAAGGGGACCAAGTCCAAAAGTCACAAGCAAGTCGGAGATGGGCAGATGCCCAGGAAATGCCAGCTGCGGGTGCAAAGAAGCTTCGACTGGACAGAAGAAGCTGAGGTTTCTGCAGGAACGAAAAGGGCTAGAGACTTCCCCTTTGGTGGACGGATCCCTCTCGCCTTAGAGAGTCGTGCAGAAGTGTTTTCCCGCCGGAAGGACGTCAACAAGCCTTGCTACACGCAAATTGTGCGTTTGGCGTTTTTGGACGCTGCTGGGGCCCAGGAGGGACCAGGAGGTCGCAAATTGGACCTGAAGAGAGAGGGGACGTCGAGCAAGACAAAGAGCCCTCACTGAAGCAGGTAGCACCCGGAGAAGTGCCAGAAACAGGCACTACGAGGATGCGTGAAACGGTGCTAGCCGAAGTTGCACAAAGGAGTCCCACGTCGCCGGAGACCAACTTAGAAAGTTCTGCAATGCAGGTTAGAGTGCCGTGGACCCAGGCTTGGCTGTGCACAAAGGATTTCCGCCGGAAGTGCACAGGGGCCGGAGTAGCTGCAAAGTCGCGGTTCCCAGCAATGCAGCCCAGCGAGGTGAGGCAAGGACTTACCTCCACCAAACTTGGGCTGAAGAGTCACTGGACTGTGGGGGTCACTTGGACAGCGTCGCTGGATTCGAGGGACCTCGCTCGTCGTGCTGAGAGGAGACCCAAGGGACCGGTAATGCAGCTTTTTGGTGCCTGCGGTTGCAGGGGGAAGATTCCGTCGACCCACGGGAGATTTCTTCGGAGCTTCTGGTGCAGAGAGGAGGCAGGCTACCCCCACAGCATGCACAAGCAGGAAAACAGTTGAGAAGGCGGCAGGATCAGCGTTACAGAGTTGCAGTAGTCGTCTTTGCTACTATGTTGCAGGTTTGCAGGCTTCCAGCGCGGTCAGCGGTCGTTTCCTTATCAGAAGGTGAAGAGGGAGATGCAGAGGAACTCGGATGAGCTCTTGCATTCGTTATCTAAAGTTTCCCCAGAGACAGAGACCCTAAATAGCCAGAAAAGAGGGTTTGGCTACTTAGGAGAGAGGATAGGCTACTAACACCTGAAGGAGCCTATCAGCAGGAGTCTCTGACGTCACCTGGTGGCACTGGCCACTCAGAGCAGTCCAGTGTGCCAGCAGCACCTCTGTTTCCAAGATGGCAGAGGTCTGGAGCACACTGGAGGAGCTCTGGACACCTCCCAGGGGAGGTGCAGGTCAGGGGAGTGGTCACTCCCCTTTCCTTTGTCCAGTTTCGCGCCAGAGCAGGGGTCCCTGAACCGGTGTAGACTGGCTTATGCAGAATTGGGCACATCTGTGCCCAACAAAGCATTTCCAGAGGCTGGGGGAGGCTACTCCTCCCCTGCCTTCACACCATTTTCCAAAGGGAGAGGGTGTCACACCCTCTCTCAGAGGAAGTTCTTTGTTCTGCCATCCTGGGCCAGGCCTGGCTGGACCCCAGGAGGGCAGCTGCCTGTCTGAGGGGTTGGCAGCAGCAGCAGCTGCAGTGAAACCCCAGGAAGGGCAGTTTGGCAGTACCAGGTTCTGTGCTACAGACCACTGGGATCATGGGATTGTGCCAACTATGCCAGGATGGTATAGAGGGGGCAATTCCATGATCATAGACATGTTACATGGCCATATTCGGAGTTACCATGGTGAAGCTACATATAGGTAGTGACCTATATGTAGTGCACGCGTGTAATGGTGTCCCCGCACTCACAAAGTTCAGGGAATTGGCTCTGAACAATGTGGGGGCACCTTGGCTAGTGCCAGGGTGCCCTCACACTAAGTAACTTTGCACCCAACCTTTACCAGGTAAAGGTTAGAAATATAGGTGACTTATAAGTTACTTAAGTGCAGTGTAAAATGGCTGTGAAATAACGTGGACGTTATTTCACTCAGGCTGCAGTGGCAGGCCTGTGTAAGAATTGTCAGAGCTCCCTATGGGTGGCAAAAGAAATGCTGCAGCCCATAGGGATCTCCTGGAACCCCAATACCCTGGGTACCTCAGTACCATATACTAGGGAATTATAAGGGTGTTCCAGTAAGCCAATGTAAATTGGTAAAAATGGTCACTAGCCTGTTAGTGACAATTTGGAAAGAAATGAGAGAGCATAACCACTGAGGTTCTGATTAGCAGAGCCTTAGTGAGACAGTTAGTCACTACACAGGTGTAGGAGGCTGGACTGGCTTGTAGTGAGTACCAAGGGGTACTTGCACCTTGCACCAGGCCCAGTTATCCCTTATTAGTGTATAGGGTGTCTAGCAGCTTAGGCTGATAGATAATGGTAGCTTAGCAGAGCAGCTTAGGCTGAACTAGGAGACGTGTGAAGCTACTACAGTACCACTTAGTGTCATATGCACAATATCATAAGAAAACACAATACACAGTTATACTAAAAATAAAGGTACTTTATTTTTATGACAATATGCCAAAGTATCTTAGAGTGTACCCTCAGTGAGAGGATAGGAAATATACACAAGATATATATACACAATAGCAAAAATATGCAGTATAGTCTTAGAAAACAGTGCAAACAATGTATAGTTACAATAGGATGCAATGGGGAAACATAGGGATAGGGGCAACACAAACCATATACTCCAGAAGTGGAATGCGAACCACGAATGGACTCCAAACCTATGTGACCTTGTAGAGGGTCGCTGGGACTATTAGAAAATAGTGAGAGTTAGCAAAATAACCCTCCCCAAGACCCTGAGAAGTGAGTGCAAAGTGCACTAAAGTTCCCCTAAGGACAAAAGAGTCGTGTTAGAGGAATAATGCAGGAAAGACACAAACCAGCAATGCAACAACTGTGGATTTCCAATCTAGGGTACCTGTGGAACAAGGGGACCAAGTCCAAAAGTCACAAGCAAGTCGGAGATGGGCAGATGCCCAGGAAATGCCAGCTGCGGGTGCAAAGAAGCTTCGACTGGACAGAAGAAGCTGAGGTTTCTGCAGGAACGAAAAGGGCTAGAGACTTCCCCTTTGGTGGACGAATCCCTCTCGCCTTGGAGAGTCGTGCAGAAGTGTTTTCCTGCCGGAAGAACGCCAACAAGCCTTGCTACACGCAAATCGTGCGTTTGGCGTTTTTTGGACGCTGCTGGGGCCCAGGAGGGTCCAGGAGGTCGCAAATTAGACCTGCAGAGAGAGGGGACGTCGAGCAAGACAAAGAGCCCTCACTGAAGCAGGTAGCACCCGGAGAAGTGCCAGAAACAGGCACTATGAGGATGCGTGAAACGGTGCTCACCGAAGTTGCACAAAGGAGTCCCACGTCGCCGGAGACCAACTTAGAAAGTCGTGCAATGCAGGCTAGAGTGCCGTGGACCCAGGCTTGGCTGTGCACGAAGGATTTCCGCCGGAAGTGCACAGGGGCCGGAGCAGCTGCAAAGTCGCGGTTCCCAGCAATGCAGCCCAGCGAGGTGAGGCAAGGACTTACCTCCACCAAACTTGGGCTGAAGAGTCACTGGACTGTGGGGGTCACTTGGACAGCGTCGCTGGATTCGAGGGACCTCGCTCGTCGTGCTGAGAGGAGACCCAAGGGACCGGTAATGCAGCTTTTTGGTGCCTGCGGTTGCAGGGGGAAGATTCCGTCGACCCACGGGAGAGTTCTTTGGAGCTTCTGGTGCAGAGAGGAGGCAGACTACCCCCACAGCATGCACAAGCAGGAAAACAGTCGAGAAGGCGGCAGGATCAGCGTTACAGAGTTGCAGTAGTCGTCTTTGCTACTATGTTGCAGGTTTGCAGGCTTCCAGCGCGGTCAGCGGTCGATTCCTTATCAGAAGGTGAAGAGGGAGATGCAGAGGAACTCGGCTGAGCTCATGCATTCGTTATCTAAAGTTTCCCCAGAGACAGAGACCCTAAATAGCCAGAAAAGAGGGTTTGGCTACCTAGGAGAGAGGAAAGGCTACTAACACCTGAAGGAGCCTATCACAAGGAGTCTCTGACGTCACCTGGTGGCACTGGCCACTCAGAGCAGTCCAGTGTGCCAGCAGCACCTCTGTTTCCAAGATGGCAGAGGTCTGGAGCACACTGGAGGAGCTCTGGACACCTCCCAGGGGAGGTGCAGGTCAGGGGAGTGGTCACTCCCCTTTCCTTTGTCCAGTTTCGCGCCAGAGCAGGGGCTAAGGGGTCCCTGAACCGGTGTAGACTGGCTTATGCAGAATTGGGCACATCTGTGCCCAACAAAGCATTTCCAGAGGCTGGGGGAGGCTACTCCTCCCCTGCCTTCACACCATTTTCCAAAGGGAGAGGGTGTCACACCCTCTCTCAGAGGAAGTTCTTTGTTCTGCCATCCTGGGCCAGGCCTGGCTGGACCCCAGGAGGGCAGCTGCCTGTCTGAGGGGTTGGCAGCAGCAGCAGCTGCAGTGAAACCCCAGGAAGGGCAGTCTGGCAGTACCAGGGTCTGTGCTACAGACCACTGGGATCACGGGATTGTACCAACAATGCCAGGATGGCCTAGAGGGGGCAATTCCATGATCATAGACATGTTACATGGCCATATTCGGAGTTACCATGGTGAAGCTACATATAGGTAGTGACCTATATGTAGTGCACGCGTGTAATGGTGTCCCCGCACTCACAAAGTTCAGTGAATTGGCTCTGAACAATGTGGGGGCACCTTGGCTAGTGCCAGGGTGCCCTCACACTAAGTAACTTTGCACCTAACCTTTACCAGGTAAAGGTTAGACATATAGGTGACTTATAAGTTACTTAAGTGCAGTGTAAAATGGCTGTGAAATAACGTGGACGTTATTTCACTCAGGCTGCAGTGGCAGGCCTGTGTAAGAATTGTCAGAGCTCCCTATGGGTGGCAAAAGAAATGCTGCAGCCCATAGGGATCTCCTGGAACCCCAATACCCTGGGTACCTCAGTACCATATACTAGGGAATTATAAGGGTGTTCCAGTAAGCCAATGTAAATTGGTAAAATTGGTCACTAGCCTGTTAGTGACAATTTAGAAAGAAATGAGAGAGCATAACCACTGAGGTTCTGATTAGCAGAGCCTCAGTGAGACAGTTAGTCACTACACAGGTAACACATTCAGGTACACTTATGAGCACTGGGGCCCTGGGTTACCAGGGTCCCAGTGACACATACAACTAAAACAACATATATACAGAGAAAAATGGGGGTAACATGCCAGGCAAGATGGTACTTTCCTACACAACCCCCCCCCAAACGAAGGACAATAAGACTAGCCATTACCTGATGAGTCTTCATTGTCTAAGTGGAAATATCTGGAGAGTCCATCTGCATTGGAGTGGCTACTCCCAGGTCTATGTTCCACTGTATAGTCCATTCGCTGTAGGGATATGGACCACCTCAACAATTTAGGATTTTCACCTTTCATTTGCTTTAGCCAAAGTAGAGGTTTGTGGTCTGTCTGAACAATGAAGTGAGTGCCAAACAGGTATGGCCTCAACTTCTTCAGAGCCCAGACCACAGCAAAGGCCTCCCTCTCAATGGCAGACCAACGCTTTTCTCTAGGGGTCAACCTTCTACTAATAAAAGCAACAGGTTGATCCTGGCCCTCAGAATTAAGTTGTGATAGGACTGCCCCTACTCCTAATTCAGATGCATCAGTTTGGACATAGAATTTTTTAGAGTAACAAGGGCTTTTCAGGACAGGTGCAGAGCACATGGCCTGCTTCAGCTCCTCAAAAGCTTTCTGACAGCTTGCTGTCCATAATACCTTTTTAGGCATTTTCTTGGAAGTGAGGTCATTAAGAGGGGCTGCAATGGAGCCATAGTTCTTAATGAACCTCCTGTAATACCCAGTGAGGCCTAGGAAGGCTCTCACCTGAGTCTGAGTGGTAGGGGGAACCCAATCAATAATTGTTTGGATTTTCCCCTGAAGTGGTGCAATCTGTTCCCCACCAACAAGGTGTCCCAGATAAACCACCTTACCCTGCCCTATCTGGCACTTTGAAGCCTTGATAGTGAGGCCTGCCTTTTGCAGGGCCTCCAAAACTTTCCATAGGTGGACCAGGTGATCATCCCAGCTGGAGCTAAAGACAGCTATATCGTCCAAATATGCTGCACTGAAAGCTTCCAGCCCTTGCAGGACTGTGTTCACCAACCTCTGAAAAGTGGCAGGTGCATTTTTCAAACCAAAAGGCATTACAGTAAACTGGTAATGTCCTCCAATGGTAGAAAATGCAGTCTTAGGTTTAGCATCTTCTGACAATTTGATCTGCCAATACCCTGCAGTCAAATCAAAAGTGCTTAGATACTTGGCAGATGCCAGTGTATCTATGAGCTCATCTGCCCTGGGTATAGGGTGAGCATCAGTTTTGGTTACCAAGTTGAGACCTCTATAGTCTACACAAAACCGCATTTCTTTCTTTCCATCTTTAGAATTGGGTTTTGGTACCAGTACCACAGGAGAAGCCCATGGACTGTCAGAGTGCTCAACCACTCCTAGTTCCAACATTTTCTGAACTTCTTGCTTTATGCAGTCCCTGACATGGTCAGGCTGCCTATAGATCTTACTTTTGTCAGGTAAACTGTCTCCAGTATCTATAGTGTGCTCACACCAAGAAGTGGTGCCTGGCACAATAGAGAAGAGTTCTGAAAATTGTCCTAGGAGATTTATGCAATTGTCTTTCTGCTCAGCAGTAAGACAATCAGCCAAAACTACACCTTCCACAAGAGCATCTTGATCTGTGGAAGAGAAGAGATCAGGTAGAGGATCACTGTCTTCTTCCTGTCCCTCATCTGTTGCCATGAGCAGGGTGAGATCAGCCCTGTCATAGTAGGGTTTCAGGCGGTTGACATGGAGCACCCTAAGGGGACTCCTTGCAGTGCCTAAGTCAACCAAGTAGGTGACTTCACCCTTCTTTTCAACAATTGTGTGGGGTCCACTCCATTTATCTTGGAGTGCTCTTGGGGCCACAGGCTCCAAGACCCACACTTTCTGCCCTGGTTGGTACTGAACCAAAACAGCCTTCTGATCATGCCATTGCTTCTGGAGCTCTTGGCTGGCCTGAAGGTTTTTACTGGCCTTTTTCATGTACTCAGCCATCCTTGATCTGGGGCCAAGTACATAATCCACAATATCCTGCTTAGGAGCTTTTAAAGGTTGTTCCCAACCCTCCTTTACAAGTGTGAGTGGACCCCTAACAGGGTGTCCAAAAAGAAGTTCAAAGGGGCTGAAGCCCACTCCTTTCTGGGGTACCTCCCTGTAGGCAAAAAGGAGGCATGGTAGAAGGATATCCCATCTCCTGCGGAGTTTTTCAGGGAGACCCATAATCATGCCTTTGAGAGTTTCATTAAATCTCTCCACCAGTCCATTTGTTTGTGGATGATAGGGTGTTGTGAACTTGTACGTTACACCACACTCCTTCCACATGGCCTTTAAGTATGCAGACATGAAATTGCTTCCCCTGTCTGATACCACTTCCTTTGGGAAGCCCACTCTGGAAAATATTCCCAGGAGGGCCTTTGCCACTGCAGGAGCTGTAGTGGTCCTTAAAGGAATAGCTTCAGGATATCTTGTGGCATGGTCCACTACCACCAAGATAAACCTATTGCCTGAAGCAGTAGGAGGGTCAAGGGGGCCAACTATGTCAACCCCTACCCTTTCAAAGGGAACCCCAACCACAGGCAGTGGGATAAGGGGTGCCTTTGGAGTGCCACCTGTCTTGCCACTGGCTTGACAGGTTTCACAGGACTTACAAAATTCCTTTGTGTCCTCAGACATCCTAGGCCAATGAAACAATGGTACCAATCTGTCCCAAGTTTTCATTTGACCCAGGTGCCCAGCTAAGGGAATGTCATGTGCCAGTGTTAGGAGGAACTTTCTGTACTCCTGAGGAATTACTAATCTCCTGGCAGCTCCAGGTTTAGGATCCCTATGCTCAGTGTACAAGAGGTTGTCCTCCCAGTAAACTCTGTGAGAGTCACTGACATCCCCATTAGCCTGTTTGACAGCTTGCTGTCTGAGACCCTCTAATGTGGGACAGGTTTGCTGTGCCACACTCCGCTCCTCCCTGGCAGGCCCCCCTTCACCCAAAAGCTCAGCAGTGTCTGCTTCTAGCTCCTCTGGTGTAGGTTCTGCACAGGGAGGGAATTCTTCTTCCTCAGAAGTAGAATCCACTGTAGAGGGAGGGATAGTAGGAAGTGGTTTGCTTCTACTAGCCCTAGCTTTAGGGAGCACTTGGTCCATTGTTCCAGGATCCAAGCTTCCCTGTCCTTTTTGCTTTTTGGCCTGAGCCCTTGTCAAAGCAAAAATATGCCCTGGAATGCCCAGCATTGCTGCATGGGCCTCCAACTCCACATCTGACCAAGCTGATGTCTCCAAATCATTCCCTAATAGACAGTCTACAGGTAAATCTGAAGCTACCACAACTTTCTTTGGACCAGTTACCCCCCCCCAGTTGAGATTTACAACAGCCATGGGGTGGCTTTGTGTTATGTTGTGAGCATCGGTTACTTGGTACTGGTGTCCAAGTATGTGTTGTTCAGGGTGCACCAGTTTCTCAATCACCATTGTGACACTGGCACCTGTGTCCCTGTAGGCCTGGACCTCAACACCATTTATTAGGGTTAGTTGCTTGTACTTCTCCAAGTTATGGGGGCAAGCAACCAAAGTGGCTAAGTCAATAGCCCCTTCAGAGACTAAAGTAGCCTCTGTGGTCTCCCTAATTAGACCAACCCCAACTAAATTACCAAAAGTGAGCCCAGCTACTCCCTTGGATTGGCTATTAGTAGGTTTGCTCCCACCACCACTGCTATTAGTAGGGACACTAGGTGTAGCAGTAGGGGTTGTAGTGGTAGGAGCTGTGGTGCCTTTCTTTGGACAACTGGGATCTGTTGTCCAATGGCCTTTTATTTTACATAAATAGCACCATGGTTTCTTTTCCTTGTTCTGATTAAAGGAGGATTTGGGCCCACCACCCCCACCAGAGTGTTTTTGTGGGCCTGATGAAGACTCATTTTTAGATTTGTCCCCACCCTTGTCAGAAGACTTACCATCCTTCTTTTTGTTGCCATCTTTGTCACCCCCTGTATGAACTTTTCTGTTCACTCTTGTTCTGACCCATTTGTCTGCCTTCTTTCCCAATTCTTGGGGAGAGGTCAGATCAGAGTCCACCAAGTACTGGTGCAACAAATCAGACACACAATTATTAAGAATATGCTCTCTCAGGATTAAGTTATACAGGCTGTCATAATCAGTAACTTTACTGCCATGTAACCACCCCTCCAAGGCCTTCACTGCCTGGTCAATGAAATCAATCCAGTCTTGTGAAGACTCCTTTTTGGTCTCTCTGAACTTTATCCTGTACTGTTCAGTGGTTAAGCCATAACCATCCAGGAGTGCATTCTTAAGAACTTGGAAATTATTGGCATCATTTTCTTTCACAGTAAGGAGCCTATCCCTACCTTTTCCACTAAATGATAGCCATAGGATAGCAGCCCACTGCTTTTGAGGGACATCCTGTACAGCACAGGCCCTCTCAAGTGCAGCAAACCACTTGTTAATGTCATCCCCCTCCTTATAAGGGGGAACTATCTTGTGCAGATTCCTGGAATCATGCTCTTTTGCAGGATGACTATGGGGAATACTGCTGCTGCCACCATGGGTATCTAAACCCAACTTCTGTCTTTCCTTCTCTAATTCTAAAGACTGTCTATCCAAATCCAGCTGTTGCTTCTTGAGCTTCAGTCTGGTTTGTTCCACTCTCAATCTATTGAGCTCCCTTTCTAACAATCTGTCATCAGGGTGGGTGGGAGGGACATTTCTAGATACAGAGGTATGATGGGAATGAACAGAAGGAGACCTGTCCCTTACAGAGGGCACCCTAACAGCTTGGCTACCAGCATAATGTGAGAGCACACCATCAGTATGGTGTGATTCAATTTCTGTACCAACTATGCTAGACTGTCTAGTAATGGGCAGGCTGAGAAGTTTCTTTCCTGAACCTTTTCCTGGGGGAGTCCCTGGATCAGATTGAGAACCATTAGCTACTTTTTCACCAGATTGGGCACTTATGGCCTTATCCTGTACTCTAAGCATATTAATTAACAGTTCTAAGGAAGGATTCTTCCCTACACTCAAACCTCTCTCTATGCAGAGACTCCTTGCTCCTTTCCAGCTAAGGTGATCATATGCAATTTTGGACAGTTCAACATTTTGGCCTGTACCAGACATTTTTTAGAGAGAGTTAAAGTGATAGAAAAAGAGAAAAAAGTTTTCAGAACTTTTTGGAAAGACAGAAAAAAACTTTTTAAACTTTTAAGAACTTTTTGAAAGTTTAGGAGTACTTTTCAGCACTTAGAAAAGAGTGAAAAGAGGAAATGCAAAACTTTTTGGCTATGTGTATATACACTGACCTTGTTTTGTATATTTTTCTCTTATGAAAAGTACAATGACAAGAGTGGTAAGTAGTCTCAAGCACTTATCCCACCACTGCACAACCAATGTAGGAGGCTGGACTGGCTTGTAGTGAGTACCAAGGGGTACTTGCACCTTGCACCAGGCCCAGTTATCCCTTATTAGTGTATAGGGTGTCTAGCAGCTTAGGCTGATAGATAATGGTAGCTTAGCAGAGCAGCTTAGGCTGAACTAGGAGACGTGTGAAGCTACTACAGTACCACTTAGTGTCATATGCACAATATCATAAGAAAACACAATACACAGTTATACTAAAAATAAAGGTACTTTATTTTTATGACAATATGCCAAAGTATCTTAGAGTGTACCCTCAGTGAGAGGATAGGAAATATACACAAGATATATATACACAATAGCAAAAATATGCAGTATAGTCTTAGAAAACAGTGCAAACAATGTATAGTTACAATAGGATGCAATGGGGAAACATAGGGATAGGGGCAACACAAACCATATACTCCAGAAGTGGAATGCGAACCACGAATGGACCCCAAACCTATGTGACCTTGTAGAGGGTCGCTGGGACTATTAGAAAATGGTGAGAGTTAGCAAAATAACCCTCCCCAAGACCCTGAGAAGTGAGTGCAAATTGCACTAAAGTTCCCCTAAGGACAAAAGAGTCGTGTTAGAGGAATAATGCAGGAAAGACACAAACCAGCAATGCAACAACTGTGGATTTCCAATCTAGGGTACCTGTGGAACAAGGGGACCAAGTCCAAAAGTCACAAGCAAGTCGGAGATGGGCAGATGCCCAGGAAATGCCAGCTGCGGGTGCAAAGAAGCTTCGACTGGACAGAAGAAGCTGAGGTTTCTGCAGGAACGAAAAGGGCTAGAGACTTCCCCTTTGGTGGACGGATCCCTCTCGCCTTCGAGAGTCGTGCAGAAGTGTTTTCCCGCCTGAAGGACGCCAACAAGCCTTGCTACACGCAAATCGTGCGTTTGGCGTTTTTTGGACGCTGCTGGGGCCCAGGAGGGTCCAGGAGGTCGCAAATTGGACCTGCAGAGAGAGGGGACGTCGAGCAAGACAAAGAGCCCTCACTGAAGCAGATAGCACCCGGAGAAGTGCCAGAAACAGGCACTACGAGGATGCGTGAAACGGTGCTCGCCGAAGTTGCACAAAGGAGTCCCACGTCGCCGGAGACCAACTTAGAAAGTCGTGCAATGCAGGTTAGAGTGCCGTGGACCCAGGCTTGGCTGTGCACGAAGGATTTCCGCCGGAAGTGCACAGGGGCCGGAGCAGCTGCAAAGTCGCGGTTCCCAGCAATGCAGCCCAGCGAGGTGAGGCAAGGACTTACCTCCACCAAACTTGGGCTGAAGAGTCACTGGACTGTGGGGGTCACTTGGACAGCGTCGCTGGATTCGAGGGACCTCGCTCGTCGTGCTGAGAGGAGACCCAAGGGACCGGTAATGCAGCTTTTTGGTGCCTGCGGTTGCAGGGGGAAGATTCCGTCGACCCACAGGAGATTTCTTCGGAGCTTCTGGTGCAGAGAGGAGGCAGACTACCCCCACAGCATGCACAAGCAGGAAAACAGTCGAGAAGGCGGCAGGATCAGCGTTACAGAGTTGCAGTAGTCGTCTTTGCTACTATGTTGCAGGTTTGCAGGCTTCCAGCGCGGTCAGCGGTCGATTCCTTATCAGAAGGTGAAGAGGGAGATGCAGAGGAACTCGGCTGAGCTCATGCATTCGTTATCTAAAGTTTCCCCAGAGACAGAGACCCTAAATAGCCAGAAAAGAGGGTTTGGCTACCTAGGAGAGAGGAAAGGCTACTAACACCTGAAGGAGCCTATCACAAGGAGTCTCTGACGTCACCTGGTGGCACTGGCCACTCAGAGCAGTCCAGTGTGCCAGCAGCACCTCTGTTTCCAAGATGGCAGAGGTCTGGAGCACACTGGAGGAGCTCTGGACACCTCCCAGGGGAGGTGCAGGTCAGGGGAGTGGTCACTCCCCTTTCCTTTGTCCAGTTTCGCGCCAGAGCAGGGGCTAAGGGGTCCCTGAACCGGTGTAGACTGGCTTATGCAGAATTGGGCACATCTGTGCCCAACAAAGCATTTCCAGAGGCTGGGGGAGGCTACTCCTCCCCTGCCTTCACACCATTTTCCAAAGGGAGAGGGTGTCACACCCTCTCTCAGAGGAAGTTCTTTGTTCTGCCATCCTGGGCCAGGCCTGGCTGGACCCCAGGAGGGCAGCTGCCTGTCTGAGGGGTTGGCAGCAGCAGCAGCTGCAGTGAAACCCCAGGAAGGGCAGTCTGGCAGTACCAGGGTCTGTGCTACAGACCACTGGGATCATGGGATTGTACCAACAATGCCAGGATGGCATAGAGGGGGCAATTCCATGATCATAGACATGTTACATGGCCATATTCGGAGTTACCATGGTGAAGCTACATATAGGTAGTGACCTATATGTAGTGCACGCGTGTAATGGTGTCCCCGCACTCACAAAGTTCAGTGAATTGGCTCTGAACAATGTGGGGGCACCTTGGCTAGTGCCAGGGTGCCCTCACACTAAGTAACTTTGCACCTAACCTTTACCAGGTAAAGGTTAGACATATAGGTGACTTATAAGTTACTTAAGTGCAGTGTAAAATGGCTGTGAAATAACGTGGACGTTATTTCACTCAGGCTGCAGTGGCAGGCCTGTGTAAGATTTGTCAGAGCTCCCTATGGGTGGCAAAAGAAATGCTGCAGCCCATAGGGATCTCCTGGAACCCCAATACCCTGGGTACCTCAGTACCATATACTAGGGAATTATAAGGGTGTTCCAGTAAGCCAATGTAAATTGGTAAAAATGGTCACTAGCCTGTCAGTGACAATTTGGAAAGAAATGAGAGAGCATAACCACTGAGGTTCTGATTAGCAGAGCCTCAGTGAGACAGTTAGTCACTACACAGGTAACACATTCAGGCACACTTATGAGCACTGGGGCCCTGGGTTACCAGGGTCCCAGTGACACATACAACTAAAACAACATATATACAGTGAAAAATGGGGGTAACATGCCAGGCAAGATGGTACTTTCCTACACAACCCCCCCCCAAACGAAGGACAATAAGACTAGCCATTACCTGATGAGTCTTCATTGTCTAAGTGGAAATATCTGGAGAGTCCATCTGTATTGGAGTGGCTACTCCCAGGTCTATGTTCCACTGTATAGTCCATTCCCTGTAGGGATATGGACCACCTCAACAATTTAGGATTTTCACCTTTCATTTGTTTTAGCCAAAGTAGAGGTTTGTGGTCTGTCTGAACAATGAAGTGAGTGCCAAACAGGTATGGCCTCAACTTCTTCAGAGCCCAGACCACAGCAAAGGCCTCCCTCTCAATGGCAGACCAACGCTTTTCTCTAGGGGTCAACCTTCTACTAATAAAAGCAACAGGTTGATCCTGGCCCTCAGAATTAAGTTGTGATAGGACTGCCCCTACTCCTAATTCAGATGCATCAGATTGGACATAGAATTTTTTAGAGTAACAAGGGCTTTTCAGGACAGGTGCAGAGCACATGGCCTGCTTCAGCTCCTCAAAAGCTTTCTGACAGTTTGCTGTCCATAATACCTTTTTAGGCATTTTCTTGGATGTGAGGTCATTAAGAGGGGCTGCAATGGAGCCATAGTTCTTAATGAACCTCCTGTAATACCCAGTGAGGCCTAGGAAGGCTCTCACCTGAGTCTGAGTGGTAGGGGGAAACCAATCAATAATAGTTTGGATTTTCCCTTGAAGTGGTGCAATCTGTTCCCCACCAACAAGGTGTCCCAGATAAACCACCTTACCCTGCCCTATCTGGCACTTTGAAGCCTTGATAGTGAGGCCTGCCTTTTGCAGGGCCTCCAAAACTTTCCATAGGTGGACCAGGTGATCATCCCAGCTGGAGCTAAAGACAGCTATATCGTCCAAATATGCTGCACTGAAAGCCTCCAGCCATTGCAGGACTGTGTTCACCAACCTCTGAAAAGTGGCAGGTGCATTTTTCAAACCAAAAGGCATTACAGTAAACTGGTAATGTCCTCCAATGGTAGAAAATGCAGTCTTAGGTTTAGCATCTTCTGACAATTTGATCTGCCAATACCCTGCAGTCAAATCAAAAGTGCTTAGATACTTGGCAGATGCCAGTGTATCTATAAGCTCATCTGCCCTGGGTATAGGGTGAGCATCAGTTTTGGTTACCAAGTTGAGACCTCTATAATCTACACAAAACCTCATTTCCTTCTTTCCATCTTTAGAATTGGTTTTTGGTACCAGTACCACAGGAGAAGCCCATGGACTGTCAGAGTGCTCAACCACTCCTAGTTCCAACATTTTCTGAACTTCTTGCTTTATGCAGTCCCTGACATGGTCAGGCTGCCTATAGATCTTACTTTTGACAGGTAAACTGTCTCCAGTATCTATAGTGTGCACACACCAAGAAGTGGTGCCTGGCACAGTAGAGAAGAGTTCTGAAAATTGTCCTAGGAGATGTATGCAATGGTCTTTCTGCTCAGCAGTAAGACAATCTGCCAAAACTACACCTTCCACAAGAGCATCTTGTTCTGTGGAAGAGAAGAGATCAGGTAGAGGATCACTGTCTTCTTCCTGTCCCTCATCAGTTGCCATGAGCAGGGTGAGATCAGCCCTGTCATAGTAGGGTTTCAGGCGGTTGACATGGAGCACCCTAAGGGGACTCCTGGCAGTGCCTAAGTCAACCAAGTAGGTGACTTCACCCTTCTTTTCAACAATTGTGTGGGGTCCACTCCATTTATCTTGGAGTGCTCTTGGGGCCACAGGCTCCAAGACCCACACTTTCTGCCCTGGTTGGTACTGAACCAAAACAGCCTTCTGATCATGCCATTGCTTCTGGAGCTCTTGGCTGGCCTGAAGGTTTTTACTGGCCTTTTTCATGTACTCAGCCATCCTTGATCTGAGGCCAAGTACATAATCCACAATATCCTGCTTAGGAGCTTTTAAAGGTTGTTCCCAACCCTCCTTTACAAGTGTGAGTGGACCCCTAACAGGGTGTCCAAAAAGAAGTTCAAAGGGGCTGAAGCCCACTCCTTTCTGGGGTACCTCCCTGTAGGCAAAAAGGAGGCATGGTAGAAGGATATCCCATCTCCTGCGGAGTTTTTCAAGGAGACCCATAATCATGCCTTTGAGAGTTTTATTAAATCTCTCCACCAGTCCATTTGTTTGTGGATGATAGGGTGTTGTGAACTTGTACGTTACACCACACTCCTTCCACATGGCCTTTAAGTATGCAGACATGAAATTGCTTCCTCTGTCTGATACTACTTCCTTTGGGAAGCCCACCCTGGAAAATATTCCCAGGAGGGCCTTTGCCACTGCAGGAGCTGTAGTGGTCCTTAAAGGAATAGCTTCAGGATATCTTGTGGCATGGTCCACTACCACCAAGATAAACCTATTGCCTGAAGCAGTAGGAGGGTCAAGGGGGCCAACTATGTCAACCCCTACCCTTTCTAAGGGAACCCCAACCACAGGCAGTGGGATAAGGGGTGCCTTTGGGGTGCCACCTATCTTGCCACTGGCTTGACAGGTTTCACAGGACTTACAAAATTCCTTTGTGTCCTCAGACATCCTAGGCCAATGAAACAATGGTACCAATCTGTCCCAAGTTTTCATTTGACCCAGGTGCCCAGCTAAGGGAATGTCATGTGCCAGTGTTAGGAGGAACTTTCTGTACTCCTGAGGAATCACTAATCTCCTGGCAGCTCCAGGTTTAGGATCCCTATGCTCAGTGTACAAGAGGTTGTCCTCCCAGTAAACTCTGTGAGAGTCACTGACATCCCCATTAGCCTGTTTGAGAGCTTGCTGTCTGAGACCCTCTAATGTGGGACAGGTTTGCTGTGCCACACTCAGCTCCTCCCTGGCAGGCCCCCCTTCACCCAAAAGCTCAGCAGTGTCTGCTTCCAGCTCCTCTGGTGTAGGTTCTGCACAGGGAGGGAATTCTTCTTCCTCAGAAGTAGAATCCACTGTAGAGGGAGGGATAGTAGGAAGTGGCTTGCTTCTACTAGCCCTAGCTTTAGGGAGCACTTGGTCCATTGTTCCAGGATCCAAGCTTCCCTGTCCTTTTTGCTTTTTGGCCTGAGCCCTTGTCAAAGCAAAAATATGCCCTGGAATGCCCAGCATTGCTGCATGGGCCTCCAACTCCACATCTGACCAAGCTGATGTCTCCAAATCATTCCCTAATAGACAGTCTACAGGTAAATCTGAAGCTACCACAACTTTCTTTGGACCAGTTACCCCCCCCCAGTTGAGATTTACAACAGCCATGGGGTGGCTTTGTGTTATGTTGTGAGCATCGGTTACTTGGTACTGGTGTCCAAGTATGTGTTGTTCAGGGTGCACCAGTTTCTCAATCACCATTGTGACACTGGCACCTGTGTCCCTGTAGGCCTGGACCTCAACACCATTTATTAGGGTTAGTTGCTTGTACTTCTCCAAGTTATGGGGGCAAGCAACCAAAGTGGCTAAATCAATAGCCCCTTCAGAGACTAAAGTAGCCTCTGTGGTCTCCCTAATCAGACCAACCCCAACTAAATTACCAAAAGTGAGCCGAGCTACTCCCTTGGATTGGCTATTAGTAGGTTTGCTCCCACCACCACTGCTATTAGTAGGGACACTAGGTGTAGCAGTAGGGGTTGTAGTGGTAGGAGCTGTGGTGCCTTTCTTTGGACAACTGGGATCTGTTGTCCAATGGCCTTTTATTTTACATAAATAGCACCATGGTTTCTTTTCCTTGTTCTGATTAAAGGAGGATTTGGACCCACCACCCCCACCAGAGTGTTTTTGTGGGCCTGATGAAGACTCATTTTTAGATTTGTCCCCACCCTTGTCAGAAGACTTACCATCCTTCTTTTTGTTGCCATCTTTGTCACCCCCTGTATGAACTTTTCTGTTCACTCTTGTTCTGACCCATTTGTCTGCCTTCTTTCCCAATTCTTGGGGAGAGGTCAGATCAGAGTCCACCAAGTACTGGTGCAACAAATCAGACACACAATTATTAAGAATATGCTCTCTCAGGATCAAGTTATACAGGCTGTCATAATCAGTAACTTTACTGCCATGTAACCACCCCTCCAAGGCCTTCACTGCCTGGTCAATGAAATCAACCCAGTCTTGTGAAGACTCCTTTTTGGTCTCTCTGAACTTTATCCTGTACTGTTCAGTGGTTAAGCCATAACCATCCAGGAGTGCATTCTTAAGAACTTGGAAATTATTAGCATCATTTTCTTTTACAGTAAGGAGCCTATCCCTACCTTTTCCACTAAATGATAGCCATAGGATAGCAGCCCACTGCCTTTGAGGGACATCCTGTACAACACAGGCCCTCTCAAGTGCAGCAAACCACTTGTTAATGTCATCCCCCTCCTTATAAGGGGGAACTATCTTGTGCAGATTCCTGGAATCATGCTCTTTTGCAGGATGACTATGGGGAATACTGCTGCTGCCACCATGGGTATCTAAACCCAACTTCTGTCTTTCCTTCTTTAATTCAAAAGACTGTCTATCCAAATCCAGCTGTTGCTTTTTAAGCTTCAGTCTGGTTTGTTCCACCCTCAACTTATTGAGTTCCCTCTCTAACATTCTGTCATCAGGGTTGGTGGGAGGGACATTTCTAGAAACAGAGCTATGATGGGAATGAACAGAAGGAGACCTGTCCCTTACAGAAGCCAACTTAACAGCTTGGTTTACAGAAACATTACTACCAGTATGGTGAGAATAAATGCTTTTGCTATGATGTGAGACAACACTATTTCTATGGTGTGGCTCATCATCATTACCATCTATGCTAGATTGTCTAGTAATGGGCAGGCTAGGAAGTTTCTTTCCTGAATCTTTTCCTGGGGGAGTCCCTGAATCAGATTGGGAACTATTAGGTACTTTTTCAACAGATGGGGCACCTATGGCCTTATCCTGTTCTCTAAGCATGTTAATTAACAGTTCCAAGGCAGGATTCTTCCCTACACTCAAACCTCTCTCTATACAGAGACTCCTTGCTCTTTTCCAGCTAAGGTTGTCATATGCAAGTTTGGACAGATCAACACTTTGGCCTGTGCCAGACATTTTTTAGAGAGAGTTAAAGTGATAGAGAAAGAGACAAAAGTTTTCAGAACTTTTTGGAAAGACAGAAAAAAAAACTTTTTGAACTTTTAAGAACTTTTTGAAAGTTTAGAAGTACTTTTCAGCACTTAGAAAAGAGTGAAAAGAGGAAATGCAAAACTTTTTGGCTATGTGTATATACACTGACCTTGTTTTGTATATTTTTCTCTTATGAAAAGTACAATGACAAGAGTGGTAAGTAGTCTCAAGCACTTATCCCACCACTGCACAACCAATGTAGGAGGCTGGACTGGCTTGTAGTGAGTACCAAGGGGTACTTGCACCTTGCACCAGGCCCAGTTATCCCTTATTAGTGTATAGGGTGTCTAGCAGCTTAGGCTGATAGATAATGGTAGCTTAGCAGAGCAGCTTAGGCTGAACTAGGAGACGTGTGAAGCTACTACAGTACCACTTAGTGTCATATGCACAATATCATAAGAAAACACAATACACAGTTATACTAAAAATAAAGGTACTTTATTTTTATGACAATATGCCAAAGTATCTTAGAGTGTACCCTCAGTGAGAGGATAGGAAATATACACAAGATATATATACACAATAGCAAAAATATGCAGTATAGTCTTAGAAAACAGTGCAAACAATGTATAGTTACAATAGGATGCAATGGGGAAACATAGGGATAGGGGCAACACAAACCATATACTCCAAAAGTGGAATGCGAACCACGAATGGACCCCAAACCTATGTGACCTTGTAGAGGGTCGCTGGGACTATTAGAAAATAGTGAGAGTTAGCAAAATAACCCTCCCCAAGACCCTGAAAAGTGAGTGCAAAGTGCACTAAAGTTCCCCTAAGGACAAAGAAGTCGTGTTAGAGGAATAATGCAGGAAAGACACAAACCAGCAATGCAACAACTGTGGATTTCCAATCTAGGGTACCTGTGGAACAAGGGGACCAAGTCCAAAAGTCACAAGCAAGTCGGAGATGGGCAGATGCCCAGGAAATGCCAGCTGCGGGTGCAAAGAAGCTTCGACTGGACAGAAGAAGCTGAGGTTTCTGCAGGAACAAAAAGGGCTAGAGACTTCCCCTTTGGTGGACGGATCCCTCTCGCCTTGGAGAGTCGTGCAGAAGCGTTTTCCCGCCGGAAGGACGCCAACAAGCCTTGCTACACGCAAATCGTGCGTTTGGCGTTTTTGGATGCTGCTGGGGCCCAGGAGGGACCAGGAGGTCGCAAATTGGACCTGAAGAGAGAGGGGACGTCGAGCAAGACAAAGAGCCCTCACTGAAGCAGGTAGCACCCGGAGAAGTGCCAGAAACAGGCACTACGAGGATGCGTGAAACGGTGCTCGCCGAAGTTGCACAAAGGAGTCCCACGTCGCCGGAGACCAACTTAGAAAGTCGTGCAATGCAGGTTAGAGTGCCGTGGACCCAGGCTTGGCTGTGCACGAAGGATTTCTGCCGGAATTGCACAGGGGCCGGAGTAGCTGCAAAGTCGCGGTTCCCAGCAATGCAGCCCAGCGAGGTGAGGCAAGGACTTACCTCCACCAAACTTGGGCTGAAGAGTCACTGGACTGTGGGGGTCACTTGGACAGCGTCGCTGGATTCGAGGGACCTCGCTCGTCGTGCTGAGAGGAGACCCAAGGGACCGGTAATGCAGCTTTTTGGTGCCTGCGGTTGCAGGGGGAAGATTCCGTCGACCCACGGGAGATTTCTTCGGAGCTTCTGGTGCAGAGAGGAGGCAGGCTACCCCCACAGCATGCACAAGCAGGAAAACAGTCGAGAAGGCGGCAGGATCAGCGTTACAGAGTTGCAGTAATCGTCTTTGCTACTATGTCGCAGGTTTGGAGGCTTCCAGCGCGGTCAGCGGTCGTTTCCTTATCAGAAGGTGAAGAGGGAGATGCAGAGGAACTCGGATGAGCTCTTGCATTCGTTATCTTAAGTTTCCCCAGAGACAGAGACCCTAAATAGCCAGAAAAGAGGGTTTGGCTACTTAGGAGAGAGGATAGGCTACTAACACCTGAAGGAGCCTATCAGCAGGAGTCTCTGACGTCACCTGGTGGCACTGGCCACTCAGAGCAGTCCAGTGTGCCAGCAGCACCTCTGTTTCCAAGATGGCAGAGGTCTGGAGCACACTGGAGGAGCTCTGGACACCTCCCAGGGGAGGTGCAGGTCAGGGGAGTGGTCACTCCCCTTTCCTTTGTCCAGTTTCGCGCCAGAGCAGGGGCTAAGGGGTCCCTGAACCGGTGTAGACTGGCTTATGCAGAATTGGGCACATCTGTGCCCAACAAAGCATTTCCAGAGGCTGGGGGAGGCTACTCCTCCCCTGCCTTCACACCATTTTCCAAAGGAAGAGGGTGTCACACCCTCTCTCAGAGGAAGTTCTTTGTTCTGCCATCCTGGGCCAGGCCTGGCTGGACCCCAGGAGGGCAGCTGCCTGTCTGAGGGGTTGGCAGCAGCAGCAGCTGCAGTGAAACCCCAGGAAGGGCAGTTTGGCAGTACAAGGGTCTGTGCTACAGACCACTGGGATCATGGGATTGTGCCAACTATGCCAGGATGGTATAGAGGGGGCAATTCCATGATCATAGACATGTTACATGGCCATATTCGGAGTTACCATGGTGAAGCTACATATAGGTAGTGACCTATATGTAGTGCACGCGTGTAATGGTGTCCCCGCACTCACAAAGTTCAGGGAATTGGCTCTGAACAATGTGGGGGCACCTTGGCTAGTGCCAGGGTGCCCTCACACTAAGTAACTTTGCACCCAACCTTTACCAGGTAAAGGTTAGACATATAGGTGACTTATAAGTTACTTAAGTGCAGTGTAAAATGGCTGTGAAATAACGTGGACGTTATTTCACTCAGGCTGCAGTGGCAGGCCTGTGTAAGAATTGTCAGAGCTCCCTATGGGTGGCAAAAGAAATGCTGCAGCCCATAGGGATCTCCTGGAACCCCAATACCCTGGGTACCTCAGTACCATATACTAGGGAATTATAAGGGTGTTCCAGTAAGCCAATGTAAATTGGTAAAAATGGTCACTAGCCTGTTAGTGACAATTTGGAAAGAAATGAGAGAGCATAACCACTGAGGTTCTGATTAGCAGAGCCTCAGTGAGACAGTTAGTCACTACACAGGTAACACATTCAGGCACACTTATGAGCACTGGGGCCCTGGGTTACCAGGGTCCCAGTGACACATACAACTAAAACAACATATATACAGTGAAAAATGGGGGTAACATGCCAGGCAAGATGGTACTTTCCTACAACAGCCAAGCCTGGGTCCCTGAAACTCCAACCTGCAGTGCACAACCTTCTGAGTTGTCCTCCGGCGTCGTAGGACTCCCTTTTGTGATTTCGAGTGGATTCCGGTTCACTCCTCTTCTAAGTGCCTGTTCCGGTACTTCTGCGGGTGCTGCCTGCTTCTGTGAGGGATCCCTCATTTGCTGGGCACCCCCTCTGTCTCTTCGTCCAAGTGGCAACATCCTGGTCCCTCCTGGGCCACAGCAGCATCCAAGAACCCTAACCACAACCATTGCAGCTAGCAAGGCTTGTTTGCGGTCTTTCTGCATGGGAACACCTCTGCAAGCTTCTTCACGACGTGGGACATCCATCCTCTAAAGCGGAAGTTCCTAGTCCTCTTCGTTCTTGCAAAACACCAAGCTTCTTCCATCCAGTGGCAGCTCCTTTGCACCCTCAGCTGGCATTTCCTGGGCATCTGCCCACCCTCGACACTGTCGCAACTCTTGGACTTGGTCCCCTTGTTTCACCGGTACTCAGGTCCAGAAATCCACTGTTGTTGCTTTGCTGGTGTTGGTTTTCCGTGCAGAATCCCCCTATCACGACTTCTGTGCTAAATGGGGGTTGTAGGTGAACTTTACACCTACCTTACAGGGACTTGGGGTGGGCTATTTTTCTAACCCTCACTGTTTTCTTACAGTCCCAGCGACCCTCTACAAGCTCACATAGGTTTGGGGTCCATTCGTGGTTCGCATTCCACTTTTGGAGTACATGGCTTGTGTTGCCCCTATACCTATATGCTCCTATTGCAATCTATTGTAACTTTACACTGCTTGCATTACTTCCTTTTGCTATTACTGCATATTTTTGGTATTGTCTACATAAATCTTGTGTATATTTGGCATCCTCATACTGAGGGTACTCATTGAGATACTTTTGGCATATTGTCATAAAAGTAAAGTACCTTTATTTTTAGTATATATGTGTATTGTGTTTTCTTATGATATTGGGCATATGACACCAGTGGTATAGTAGGAGCTTTGCATGTCTCCTTGTTCAGCCTAAGCTGCTCTGCTATAGCTACCTTCTATCAGCCTAAACTGCTAGCAACACCTCTTCTACACTAATAAGGGATAACTGGACTTGGTACAGAGTGTAAGTACCCCTTGGTACCCACTACAATCCAGGCCAGCCTCCTACATTGGTGGCAGCGGTGGGATAAGTACTTGCAACTACTTACCACTTTGTCATTGTGTACTTTTCATAAGAGAATAATATACAAAACAAGTTCAGTGTATGCACACCTAACCAAAAAGTTTTGCTTTTCTTCTCTTACACTATCTGCTAAGTGCTGAAAAGTACTCCTAAACTTTCAAAAAGTTTGAAAACGTTTTTTTTCTGTTCTTTAAAAAGTCCTGAAACTTTTTCTCTCTTCTCACTGTCTCTAAACCTTCTTCTATCATGTCTGATGTAGGAACTTCTCTTAAAATGGTCAATACAACATATGACAATCTTAACTTTAAGAGCCTAAGGAGTCTCTGCATTGATAGAGGTTTAGTGGTAGGAAAGAATCCTTCTGGAGAATTTCTGTCTAACATGTTTATTGAGAATGATAAGGACCAGGGTGGCACCTTGTAGGAAAGTACCATCTTGCCTGGCATGTTACCCCCATATTTCACTGTATATATGTTGTTTTAGTGTATGTGTCACTGGGACCCTGCCAGCCAGGGCCCCAGTGCTCATAAGTGTGCCCTGTATGTGTTCCCTGTGTGACGACTAACTGTCTCACTGAGGCTCTGCTAACCAGAACCTCAGTGGTTATGCTCTCTCTGCTTTCCAAATTGTCAATAACAGGCCAGCGACAAATGTCACCAATTCACATTGGCATACTGTAGGAGGCTGGCCTGTTTTGTAGTGGTACCAAGGGGTACTTACACTCTGCACCAGGTCCAGTTATCCCTTATTAGTGTAGAAGAGGTGTCTAGCAGCTTAGGCTGATAGAAAAGGGTAGCTTAGCAGAGCAGCTTAGGCTGAACTAGGAGACATGCAAAGCTTCCACTATACCACTGGTGTCATATGCACAATATCATAAGAAAACACATACTGAGGGTACTCACTGAGATACTTTTTGGCATATTGTCATAAAAATAAAGTACCTTTATTTTTAGTATATCAGTGTATTGTGTTTTCTTATGATATTGTGCATATGACACCAGTGGCATAGTAGGAGCTTTGCATGTCTCCTAGTTCAGCCTAAGCCGCTCTGCTATAGCTACCTTCTATCAGCCTAAGCTGCTAGAAACACCTCTTCTACACAAATAAGGGATAACTGGAACTGGTACAGAGTGTAAGTACCCCTTGGTACCCACTACAAGCCAGGCCAGCCTCCTACACACCTCATCTGAAAAGTTAGTAGATAGCTCACACTCTGACTCAGGGGAGGCCCTTGAGGGAGTGGTACAGGGTTCTCTTCCTAATCTGCCCCTTAGCAGACCACCTAGCAATGCTGGTAGTAATAGAATCTCCCATCACAGTAGGGATGTTTTTGTTCCTGAAGGCCAGGTTGTTAGAGTGCAAGCTGTTAGTGGCAGGTCTCCCTCTGTTGAATCCAATATTTCTTCTGTGTCCAAGCATTCCCAACCCACCCACCCTCAAGACAAATTGTTAGAAAGGGAACACAATAAGTTGAGAGTGGAAGAGACAAGACTGAAACTTAAAAAGCAACAGCTGGCTCTAGACAGGGAATCCCTAGATCTGGAGAAGGAGATACAGAGGTTGGGGTTTGGACCCCATGGTGGCAGCAGCAGTATTCCTGATAGCAATCCTGTGAGAGAGCATGATTCCAGGAATCTGCACAAGATAGTTCCCCCTTACAAGGAGGGGATGACATTAACAAGTGGTTTGCTGCACTTGAGAGGGCCTGTATGGTAGAGGGGGTCCCTCAAAGGCAGTGGGCTGCTATCCTATGGCTATCTTTCAGTGGAAAGGGTAGGGATAGGCTCCTTAGTGTTAGAGAAAGTGATGCCAATAATGTTGCAGTTTTGAAGGATGCACTCTTGGATGGATTTGGCTTAACCACTGAACAATACAGGATTAAGTTCAGAGAAACCAGAAAAGAGTCCTCACAAGACTGGGTAGACTTTGTTGACTATTCAGTGAAGGCCTTGGAGAGGTGTTTACATGGCAGTAATGTTTCTGACTATGAAAGCCTGTACAATCTAATCCTGAAAGAGCATATTCTGAATAACTGTGTGTCTGATTTGTTACACATATATCTAGTGGACTCAGATCTGACCTCTCCCCAAGAATTGGGAAAGAAGGCAGACAAATGGGTCAGAACAAGAGTGAACAGAAAAGTTCACACAGGGGGTGACAAGGATGGCAAGAAGAAGGATGGTAAGTTTTCAGAAAAGGGTGGGGACAAATCTAAAAATGAGTCTTCATCAGGCTCACAAAAACACTCTGTTGGGGGTGGTGGGTCCAAATCCTCTTCTAATCAAGTAAAAAAGCCATGGTGCTATTTATATAAAGTAAAAGGCCATTGGACAACTGTAGGAGGCTGGACTGGCTTGTAGTGAGTACCAAGGGGTACTTGCACCTTGCACCAGGCCCAGTTATCCCTTATTAGTGTATAGGGTGTCTAGCAGCTTAGGCTGATAGATAATGGTAGCTTAGCAGAGCAGCTTAGGCTGAACTAGGAGACGTGTGAAGCTACCACAGTACCACTTAGTGTCATATGCACAATATCATAAGAAAACACAATACACAGTTATACTAAAAATAAAGGTACTTTATTTTTATGACAATATGCCAAAGTATCTTAGAGTGTACCCTCAGTGAGAGGATAGGAAATATACACAAGATATATATACACAATAGCAAAAATATGCAGTATAGTCTTAGAAAACAGTGCAAACAATGTATAGTTACAATAGGATGCAATGGGGAAACATAGGGATAGGGGCAACACAAACCATATACTCCAAAAGTGGAATGCGAACCACGAATGGACCCCAAACCTATGTGACCTTGTAGAGGGTCGCTGGGACTATTAGAAAATAGTGAGAGTTAGAAAAATAACCCTCCCCAAGACCCTGAAAAGTGAGTGCAAAGTGCACTAAAGTTCCCCTAAGGACAAAATAGTCGTGTTAGAGGAATAATGCAGGAAAGACACAAACCAGCAATGCAACAACTGTGGATTTCCAATCTAGGGTACCTGTGGAACAAGGGGACCAAGTCCAAAAGTCACAAGCAAGTCGGAGATGGGCAGATGCCCAGGAAATGCCAGCTGCGGGTGCAAAGAAGCTTCTACTGGACAGAAGAAGCTGAGGTTTCTGCAGGAACGAAAAGGGCTAGAGACTTCCTCTTTGGTGGACGGATCCCTCTCGCCTTGGAAAGTCGTGCAGAAGTGTTTTCCCGCCGGAAGGACGCCAACAAGCCTTGCTAGTCGCAAATCGTGCGTTTGGCGTTTTTGGACGCTGCTGGGGCCCAGGAGGGACCAGGAGGTCGCAAATTGGACCTGAAGAGAGAGGGGACGTCGAGCAAGACAAAAAGCCCTCACTGAAGCAGGTAGCACCCGGAGAAGTGCCAGAAACAGGCACTACGAGGATGCGTGAAACGGTGCTCGCCGAAGTTGCACAAAGGAGTCCCACGTCGCCGGAGACCAACTTAGAAAGTCGTGCAATGCAGGTTAGAGTGCCGTGGACCCAGGCTTGGCTGTGCACAAAGGATTTCCGCCGGAAGTGCACAGGGGCCGGAGTAGCTGCAAAGTCGCGGTTCCCAGCAATGCAGCCCAGTGAGGTGAGGCAAGGACTTACCTCCACCAAACTTGGGCTGAAGAGTCACTGGACTGTGGGGGTCACTTGGACAGAGTCGCTGGATTCGAGGGACCTCGCTCGTCGTGCTGAGAGGAGACCCAAGGGACCGGTAATGCAGCTTTTTGGTACCTGCGGTTGCAGGGGGAAGATTCCGTCGACCCACGGGAGATTTCTTCGGAGCTTCTGGTGCAAAGAGGAGGCAGACTACCCCCACAGCATGCACAAGCAGGAAAACAGTCGAGAAGGCGGCAGGATCAGCGTTACAGAGTTGCAGTAGTCTTCTTTGCTACTATGTTGCAGGTTTGCAGGCTTCCAGCGCGGTCAGCGGTCGATTCCTTATCAGAAGGTGAAGAGAGAGATGCAGAGGAACTCGGATGAGCTCTTGCATTCGTTATCTGAAGTTTCCCCAGAGACAGAGACCCTAAATAGCCAGAAAAGAGGGTTTGGCTACCTAGGAGAGAGGATAGGCTACTAACACCTGAAGGAGCCTATCAGCAGGAGTCTCTGACGTCACCTGGTGGCACTGGCCACTCAGAGCAGTCCAGTGTGCCAGCAGCACCTCTGTTTCCAAGATGGCAGAGGTCTGGAGCACACTGGAGGAGCTCTGGACACCTCCCAGGGGAGGTGCAGGTCAGGGGAGTGGTCACTCCCCTTTCCTTTGTCCAGTTTCACGCCAGAGCAGGGGCTAAGGGGTCCCTGAACCGGTGTAGACTGGCTTATGCAGAATTGGGCACATCTGTGACCAAGAAAGCATTTCCAGAGGCTGGGGGAGGCTACTCCTCCCCTGCCTTCACACCATTTTCCAAAGGGAGAGGGTGTCACACCCTCTCTCAGAGGAAGTTCTTTGTTCTGCCATCCTGGGCCAGGCCTGGCTGGACCCCAGGAGGGCAGATGCCTGTCTGAGGGGTTGGCAGCAGCAGCAGCTGCAGTGAAACCCCAGGAAGGGCAGTTTGGCAGTACCAGGGTCTGTGCTACAGACCACTGGGATCATGGAATTGTGCCAACAATGCCAGGATGGCATAGAGGGGGCAATTCCCTGATCATAGACATGTTACATGGCCATATTCGGAGTTACCATTGTGAAGCTACATATAGGTAGTGACCTATATGTAGTGCACGCGTGTAATGGTGTCCCCGCACTCACAAAGTTCAGGGAATTGGCTCTGAACAATGTGGGGGCACCTTGGCTAGTGCCAGGGTGCCCACACACTAAGTAACTTTGCACCTAACCTGTACCAGGTAAAGGTTAGACATATAGGTGACTTATAAGTTACTTAAGTGCAGTGTAAAATGGCTGTGAAATAACATGGACGTTATTTCACTCAGGCTGCAGTGGTAGGCCTGTGTAAGAATTGTCAGAGCTCCCTATGGGTGGCAAAAGAAATGCTGCAGCCTATAGGGATCTCCTGGAACCCCAATACCCTGGGTACCTCAGTACCATATACTAGGGAATTATAAGGGTGTTCCAGTAAGCCAATGTAAATTGGTAAAATTGGTCACTAGCCTGTTAGTGACAATTTGAAATAAATGAGAGAGCATAACCACTGAGGTTCTGGTTAGCAGAGCCTCAGTGAGACAGTTAGGCATCACACAGGGAACATATACATGCACACCTATGAGCACTGGGGCCCTGTGTGACAGGGTCCCAGTGACACATACATATAGGCCACAAACCTATGAGCACTGGGGTCCTGACCAGCAGGATCCCAGTGACACATAACAAACATACTGAAAACATAGTGTTTTCACTATGAGCACTGAGGCCTGGCTATCAGGATCCCAGTGAGACAGTGAAAACAGTGACAAACACCCTAACATACACTCACAAACAGGCCAAAAGTGGGGGTAACAAGGCTAGAAAGAGGCTACCTTCTCACACAACCCCCCCACCAAACGAAGGACAATAAGGCTAACCTTGGCCAGTTGAGACTTTATTGTCTAAGTGGTGATAAGTAGAGAGTAGCTCTGCAATAGACTGGTTACTCCCTTTATCATCCACTAAATGGTTACTTCCCTGTGGGGATGTAAACCACCCTGTTTGAAGTTTTTTAGCTAAGCAACAATGTGAAGATGTATTTTCAGAGTTTCTATCAGTAAGTTTTAGTTTAGAGCAGTGGGAATTGTCCACTGAACCTATTTGTAGTGATGGAAATGCCAGAATGGATGCTGTCTCAGAAAAGCCATAGCTGGGCAAAAACTTTGTCCATATGGCTGGAAGAGAGGACAGGGATGCTGTTTCTCTTGGGTTGGAGCAGGGCAGGGATGCTGTCCTATCAGCTCCACACTAGGGCAGGGATGCTGTCCTAAGTGTTTTGAGGCAGTGCAGAGTTTCTGCACTAAAGTTTCTCTGGGAGGGTTGGAGGGATGCTCCATGTTAACTAAAATGGTGCTCTTTTTCTCACCAATGTTAGTTATTGTAGGAAAGTACCATCTTGCCTGGCATGTTACCCCCATTTTTCACTGTATATATGTTGTTTTAGTTGTATGTGTCACTGGGACCCTGGTAACCCAGGGCCCCAGTGCTCATAAGTGCGCCTGAATGTGTTACCTGTGTAGTGACTAACTGTCTCACTGAGGCTCTGCTAATCAGAACCTCAGTGGTTATGCTCTCTCATTTCTTTCCAAATTGTCACTGACAGGCTAGTGACCATTTTTACCAATTTACATTGGCTTACTGGAACACCCTTATAATTCCCTAGTATATGGTACTGAGGTACCCAGGGTATTGGGGTTCCAGGAGATCCCTATGGGCTGCAGCATTTCTTTTGCCACCCATAGGGAGCTCTGACAATTCTTACACAGGCCTGCCACTGCAGCCTGAGTGAAATAACGTCCACGTTATTTCACAGCCATTTTACACTGCACTTAAGTAACTTATAAGTCACCTATATGTCTAACCTTTACCTGGTAAAGGTTAGGTGCAAAGTTACTTAGTGTGAGGGCACCCTGGCACTAGCCAAGGTGCCCCCACATTGTTCAGAGCCAATTCACTGAACTTTGTGAGTGCGGGGACACCATTACACGCGTGCACTACATATAGGTCACTACCTATATGTAGCTTCACCATGGTAACTCCGAATATGGCCATGTAACATGTCTATGATCATGGAATTGCCCCCTCTATGCCATCCTGGCATTGTTGGTACAATTCCATGATCCCAGTGGTCTATAGCACAGACCCTGGTACTGCCAGACTGCCCTTCCTGGGGTTTCACTGCAGCTGCTGCTGCTGCCAACCCCTCAGACAGGCAGCTGCCCTCCTGGGGTCCAGCCAGGCCTGGCCCAGGATGGCAGAACAAAGAACTTCCTCTGAGAGAGGGTGTGACACCCTCTCCCTTTGGAAAATGGTGTGAAGGCAGGGGAGGAGTAGCCTCCCCCAGCCTCTGGAAATGCTTTGTTGGGCACATATGTGCCCAATTCTGCATAAGCCAGTCTACACCGGTTCAGGGACCCCTTAGCCCCTGCTCTGGCGCGAAACTGGACAAAGGAAAGGGGAGTGACCACTCCCCTGACCTGCACCTCCCCTGGGAGGTGTCCAGAGCTCCTCCAGTGTGCTCCAGACCTCTGCCATCTTGGAAACAGAGGTGCTGCTGGCACACTGGACTGCTCTGAGTGGCCAGTGCCACCAGGTGACGTCAGAGACTCCTGCTGATAGGCTCCTTCAGGTGTTAGTAGCCTTTCCTCTCTCCTAGGTAGCCAAACCCTCTTTTCTGGCTATTTAGGGTCTCTGTCTCTGGGGAAACTTTAGATAACGAATGCAAGAGCTCATCCGAGTTCCTCTGCATCTCCCTCTTCACCTTCTGATAAGGAAACGACCGCTGACCGCGCTGGAAGCCTGCAAACCTGCAACATAGTAGCAAAGACGACTACTGCAACTCTGTAACGCTGATCCTGCCGCCTTCTCGACTGTTTTCCTGCTTGTGCATGCTGTGGGGGTAGCCTGCCTCCTCTCTGCACCAGAAGCTCCGAAGAAATCTCCCGTGGGTCGACGGAATCTTCCCCCTGCAACCGCAGGCACCAAAAAGCTGCATCACCGGTCCCTTGGGTCTCCTCTCAGCACGACGAGCGAGGTCCCTCGAATCCAGCGACTCTGTCCAAGTGACCCCCACAGTCCAGTGACCCTTCAGCCCAAGTTTGGTGGAGGTAAGTCCTTGCCTCACCTCGCTGGGCTGCATTGCTGGGAACCGCGACTTTGCAGCTACTCCGGCCCCTGTGCACTTCCGGCGGAAATCCTTCGTGCACAGCCAAGCCTGGGTCCACGGCACTCTAACCTGCATTGCACGACTTTCTAAGTTGGTCTCCGGCGACGTGGGACTCCTTTGTGCAACTTCGGCGAGCACCGTTTCACGCATCCTCGTAGTGCCTGTTCCTGGCACTTCTCCGGGTGCTACCTGCTTCAGTGAGGGGTCTTTGGCTTGCTCGACGTCCCCTCTCTCTGCAGGTCCAATTTGCGACCTCCTGGTCCCTCCTGGGCCCCAGCAGCGTCCAAAAACGCCAAAGACACGATTTGCGTCTAGAAAGGCTTGTTGGCGTCCTTTCGGCGGGAAAACACTTCTGCACGACTCTCCAAGGCGAGTGGGATCCGTCCACCAAAGGGGAAGTCTCTAGCCCTTTTCGTTCCTGCAGAAACCTCAGCTTCTTCTGCCCAGTCGAAGCTTCTATGCACCCACAGCTGACATTTCCTGGGCATCTGCCCATCTCCGACTTGCTTGTGACTTTTGGACTTGGTCCCCTTGTTCCACAGGTACCCTAGATTGGAAATCCACAGTTGTTGCATTGCTGGTTTGTGTCTTTCCTGCATTATTCCTCTAACACGACTACTTTGTCCTTAGGGGAACTTTAGTGCACTTTGCACTCACTTTTCAGGGTCTTGGGGAGGGTTATTTTTCTAACTCTCACTATTTTCTAATAGTCCCAGCGACCCTCTACAAGGTCACATAGGTTTGGGGTCCATTCGTGGTTCGCATTCCACTTTTGGAGTATATGGTTTGTGTTGCCCCTATCCCTATGTTTCCCCATTGCATCCTATTGTAACTATACATTGTTTGCACTGTTTTCTAAGACTATACTGCATATTTTTGCTATTGTGTATATATATCTTGTGTATATTTCCTATCCTCTCACTGAGGGTACACTCTAAGATACTTTGGCATATTCTCATAAAAATAAAGTACCTTTATTTTTAGTATAACTGTGTATTGTGTTTTCTTATGATATTGTGCATATGACACTAAGTGGTACTGTAGTAGCTTCACACGTCTCCTAGTTCAGCCTAAGCTGCTCTGCTAAGCTACCATTATCTATCAGCCTAAGCTGCTAGACACCCTATACACTAATAAGGGATAACTGGGCCTGGTGCAAGGTGCAAGTACCCCTTGGTACTCACTACAAGCCAGTCCAGCCTCCTACATTGGTTGTGCAGTGGTGGGATAAGTGCTTGAGACTACTTACCACTCTTGTCATTGTACTTTTAATAAGAGAAAAATATACAAAACAAGGTCAGTGTATATACACATAGCCAAAAAGTTTTGCATTTCCTCTTTTCACTCTTTTCTAAGTGCTGAAAAGTACTTCTAAAACTTTCAAAAAGTTCTTAAAAGTTTAAAAAGTTTTTTCTGTCTTTCCAAAAAGTTCTGAAAACTTTTTTCTCTTTTTCTATCACTTTAACTCTCTCTACAAAATGTCTGGCACAGGCAAAAATGTTGAACTGTCCAAACTTGCATATGATCACCTTAGCTGGAAAGGAGCAAGGAGTCTCTGCATAGAGAGAGGTTTGAGTGTAGGGAAGAATCCTTCCTTAGAACTGTTAATTAATATGCTTAGAGTACAGGATAAGGCCATAAGTGCCCAATCTGGTGAAAAAGTAGCTAATGGTTCTCAATCTGATCCAGGGACTCCCCCAGGAAAAGATTCAGGAAAGAAACTTCTCAGCCTGCCCATTACTAGACAGTCTAGCATAGTTGGTACAGAGGTTGAATCACACCATACTGATGGTGTGCTCTCACATTATACTGTTAGCCAAGCTGTTTGGGTGCCCTCTGTAAGGGACATGTCTCCTTCTGTTCATTCCCATCATACCTCTGTATCTAGAAATGTCCCTCCCACCCACCCTGATGACAGATTGTTAGAAAGGGAGCTCAATAGATTGAGAGTGGAACAAACCAGACTGAAGCTCAAGAAGCAACAGCTGGATTTGGATAGACAGTCTTTAGAATTAGAGAAGGAAAGACAGAAGTTGGGTTTAGATACCCATGGTGGCAGCAGCAGTATTCCCCATAGTCATCCTGCAAAAGAGCATGATTCCAGGAATCTGCACAAGATAGTTCCCCCTTATAAGGAGGGGGATGACATTAACAAGTGGTTTGCTGCACTTGAGAGGGCCTGTGCTGTACAGGATGTCCCTCAAAAGCAGTGGGCTGCTATCCTATGGCTATCATTTAGTGGAAAAGGTAGGGATAGGCTCCTTACTGTGAAAGAAAATGATGCCAATAATTTCCAAGTTCTTAAGAATGCACTCCTGGATGGTTATGGCTTAACCACTGAACAGTACAGGATAAAGTTCAGAGAGACCAAAAAGGAGTCTTCACAAGACTGGATTGATTTCATTGACCAGGCAGTGAAGGCCTTGGAGGGGTGGTTACATGGCAGTAAAGTTACTGATTATGACAGCCTGTATAACTTAATCCTGAGAGAGCATATTCTTAATAATTGTGTGTCTGATTTGTTGCACCAGTACTTGGTGGACTCTGATCTGACCTCTCCCCAAGAATTGGGAAAGAAGGCAGACAAATGGGTCAGAACAAGAGTGAACAGAAAAGTTCATACAGGGGGTGACAAAGATGGCAACAAAAAGAAGGATGGTAAGTCTTCTGACAAGGGTGGGGACAAATCTAAAAATGAGTCTTCATCAGGCCCACAAAAACACTCTGGTGGGGGTGGTGGGTCCAAATCCTCCTTTAATCAGAACAAGGAAAAGAAACCATGGTGCTATTTATGTAAAATAAAAGGCCATTGGACAACAGATCCCAGTTGTCCAAAGAAAGGCACCACAGCTCCTACCACTACAACCCCTACTGCTACACCTAGTGTCCCTACTAATAGCAGTGGTGGTGGGAGCAAACCTACTAATAGCCAATCCAAGGGAGTAGCTGGGCTCACTTTTGGTAATTTAGTTGGGGTTGGTCTGATTAGGGAGACCACAGAGGCTACTTTAGTCTCTGAAGGGGCTATTGATTTAGCCACTTTGGTTGCTTGCCCCCATAACTTGGAGAAGTACAAGCAACTAACCCTAATAAATGGTGTTGAGGTCCAGGCCTACAGGGACACAGGTGCCAGTGTCACAATGGTGATTGAGAAACTGGTGCACCCTGAACAACACATACTTGGACACCAGTACCAAGTAACCGATGCTCACAACATAACACAAAGCCACCCCATGGCTGTTGTAAATCTCAACTGGGGGGGGGTAACTGGTCCAAAGAAAGTTGTGGTAGCTTCAGATTTACCTGTAGACTGTCTATTAGGGAATGATTTGGAGACATCAGCTTGGTCAGATGTGGAATTGGAGGCCCATGCAGCAATGCTGGGCATCCCAGGGCATATTTTTGCTTTGACAAGGGCTCAGGCCAAAAAGCAAAAAGGACAGGGAAGCTTGGATCCTGGAACAATGGACCAAGTGCTCCCTAAAGCTAGGGCTAGTAGAAGCAAACCACTTCCTACTATCCCTCCCTCTACAGTGGATTCTAATTCTGAGGAAGAAGAATTCCCTCCCTGTGCAGAACCTACACCAGAGGAGCTGGAAGCAGACACTGCTGAGCTTTTGGGTGAAGGGGGGCCTGCCAGAGAGGAACTGAGTGTGGCACAGCAAACCTGTCCCACATTAGAGGGTCTCAGACAGCAAGCTGTCAAACAGGCTAATGGGGATGTCAGTGACTCTCACAGAGTTTACTGGGAGGACAACCTCTTGTACACTGAGCATAGGGATCCTAAACCTGGAGCTGCCAGGAGATTAGTGATTCCTCAGGAGTACAGAAAGTTCCTCCTAACACTGGCACATGACATTCCCTTAGCTGGGCACCTGGGTCAAATGAAAACTTGGGACAGATTGGTACCATTGTTTCATTGGCCTAGGATGTCTGAGGACACAAAGGAATTTTGTAAGTCCTGTGAAACCTGTCAAGCCAGTGGCAAGACAGGTGGCACTCCAAAGGCACCCCTTATCCCACTGCCTGTGGTTGGGGTTCCCTTTGAAAGGGTAGGGGTTGACATAGTTGGCCCCCTTGACCCTCCTACTGCTTCAGGCAATAGGTTTATCTTAGTGGTAGTGGACCATGCCACAAGATATCCTGAAGCTATTCCTTTAAGGACCACTACAGCTCCTGCAGTGGCAAAGGCCCTCCTGGGAATATTTTCCAGGGTGGGCTTCCCAAAGGAAGTAGTATCAGACAGAGGAAGCAATTTCATGTCTGCATACTTAAAGGCCATGTGGAAGGAGTGTGGTGTAACTTACAAGTTCACAACACCCTATCATCCACAAACAAATGGACTGGTGGAGAGATTTAATAAAACTCTCAAAGGCATGATTATGGGACTCCCTGAAAAACTCCGCAGGAGATGGGATATCCTTCTACCATGCCTCCTTTTTGCCTACAGGGAGGTACCCCAGAAAGGAGTGGGCTTCAGCCCCTTTGAACTTCTTTTTGGACACCCTGTTAGGGGTCCACTCACACTTGTAAAGGAGGGTTGGGAACAACCTTTAAAAGCTCCTAAGCAGGATATTGTGGATTATGTACTTGGCCTCAGATCAAGGATGGCTGAGTACATGAAAAAGGCCAGTAAAAACCTTCAGGCCAGCCAAGAGCTCCAGAAGCAATGGCATGATCAGAAGGCTGTTTTGGTTCAGTACCAACCAGGGCAGAAAGTGTGGGTCTTGGAGCCTGTGGCCCCAAGAGCACTCCAAGATAAATGGAGTGGACCCCACACAATTGTTGAAAAGAAGGGTGAAGTCACCTACTTGGTTGACTTAGGCACTGCCAGGAGTCCCCTTAGGGTGCTCCATGTCAACCGCCTGAAACCCTACTATGACAGGGCTGATCTCACCCTGCTCATGGCAACTGATGAGGGACAGGAAGAAGACAGTGATCCTCTACCTGATCTCTTCTCTTCCACAGAACAAGATGCTCTTGTGGAAGGTGTAGTTTTGGCAGATTGTCTTACTGCTGAGCAGAAAGATAATTGCATAAATCTCCTAGGACAATTTTCAGAACTCTTCTCTACTGTGCCAGGCACCACTTCTTGGTGTGAGCACACTATAGATACTGGAGACAGTTTACCTGTCAAAAGTAAGATCTATAGGCAGCCTGACCATGTCAGGGACTGCATAAAGCAAGAAGTTCAGAAAATGTTGGAACTAGGAGTGGTTGAGCACTCTGACAGTCCATGGGCTTCTCCTGTGGCACTGGTACCAAAACCCAATTCTAAAGATGGAAAGAAGGAAATGAGGTTTTGTGTAGACTATAGAGGTCTCAACTTGGTAACCAAAACTGATGCTCACCCTATACCCAGGGCAGATGAGCTCATAGATACATTGGCATCTGCCAAGTATCTAAGCACTTTTGATTTGACTGCAGGGTATTGGCAGATCAAATTGTCAGAAGATGCTAAACCTAAGACTGCATTTTCTACCATTGGAGGACATTACCAGTTTACTGTAATGCCTTTTGGTTTGAAAAATGCACCTGCCACTTTTCAGAGGTTGGTGAACACAGTCCTGCAAGGGCTGGAAGCTTTCAGTGCAGCATATTTGGACGATATAGCTGTCTTTAGCTCCAGCTGGGATGATCACCTGGTCCACCTATGGAAAGTTTTGGAGGCTCTGCAAAAGGCAGGCCTCACTATCAAGGCTTCAAAGTGCCAGATAGGGCAGGGTAATGTGGTTTATCTGGGACACCTTGTTGGTGGGGAACAGATTGCACCACTTCAGGGGAAAATCCAAACTATTATTGATTGGGTTCCCCCTACCACTCAGACTCAGGTGAGAGCCTTCCTAGGCCTCACTGGGTATTACAGGAGGTTCATTAAGAACTATGGCTCCATTGCAGCCCCTCTTAATGACCTCACATCCAAGAAAATGCCTAAAAAGGTATTATGGACAGCAAACTGTCAGAAAGCTTTTGAGGAGCTGAAGCAGGCCATGTGCTCTGCACCTGTCCTGAAAAGCCCTTGTTACTCTAAAAAATTCTATGTCCAATCTGATGCATCTGAATTAGGAGTAGGGGCAGTCCGATCACAACTTAATTCTGAGGGCCAGGATCAACCTGTTGCTTTTATTAGTAGAAGGTTGACCCCTAGAGAAAAGCGTTGGTCTGCCATTGAGAGGGAGGCCTTTGCTGTGGTCTGGGCTCTGAAGAAGTTGAGGCCATACCTGTTTGGCACTCACTTCATTGTTCAGACAGACCACAAACCTCTACTTTGGCTAAAACAAATGAAAGGTGAAAATCCTAAATTGTTGAGGTGGTCCATATCCCTACAGGGAATGGACTATACAGTGGAACATAGACCTGGGAGTAGCCACTCCAATGCAGATGGACTCTCCAGATATTTCCACTTAGACAATGAAGACTCATCAGGTAATGGCTAGTCTTATTGTCCTTCGTTTGGGGGGGGGTTGTGTAGGAAAGTACCATCTTGCCTGGCATGTTACCCCCATTTTTCACTGTATATATGTTGTTTTAGTTGTATGTGTCACTGGGACCCTGGTAACCCAGGGCCCCAGTGCTCATAAGTGTGCCTGAATGTGTTACCTGTGTAGTGACTAACTGTCTCACTGAGGCTCTGCTAATCAGAACCTCAGTGGTTATGCTCTCTCATTTCTTTCCAAATTGTCACTGACAGGCTAGTGACCATTTTTACCAATTTACATTGGCTTACTGGAACACCCTTATAATTCCCTAGTATATGGTACTGAGGTACCCAGGGTATTGGGGTTCCAGGAGATCCCTATGGGCTGCAGCATTTCTTTTGCCACCCATAGGGAGCTGTGACAATTCTTACACAGGCCTGCCACTGCAGCCTGAGTGAAATAACGTCCACGTTATTTCACAGCCATTTTACACTGCACTTAAGTAACTTATAAGTCACCTATATGTCTAACCTTTACCTGGTAAAGGTTAGGTGCAAAGTTACTTAGTGTGAGGGCACCCTGGCACTAGCCAAGGTGCCCCCACATTGTTCAGAGCCAATTCACTGAACTTTGTGAGTGCGGGGACACCATTACACGCGTGCACTACATATAGATCATTACCTATATGTAGCTTCACCATGGTAACTCCGAATATGGCCATGTAACATGTCTATGATCATGGAATTGCCCCCTCTATGCCATCCTGGCATTGTTGGTACAATTCCATGATCCCAGTGGTCTATAGCACAGACCCTGGTACTGCCAGACTGCCCTTCCTGGGGTTTCACTGCAGCTGCTGCTGCTGCCAACCCCTCAGACAGGCAGCTGCCCTCCTGGGGTCCAGCCAGGCCTGGCCCAGGATGGCAGAACAAAGAACTTCCTCTGAGAGAGGGTGTGACACCCTCTCCCTTTGGAAAATGGTGTGAAGGCAGGGGAGGAGTAGCCTCCCCCAGCCTCTGGAAATGCTTTGTTGGGCACAGATGTGCCCAATTCTGCATAAGCCAGTCTACACCGGTTCAGGGACCCCTTAGCCCCTGCTCTGGCGCGAAACTGGACAAAGGAAAGGGGAGTGACCACTCCCCTGACCTGCACCTCCCCTGGGAGGTGTCCAGAGCTCCTCCAGTGTGCTCCAGACCTCTGCCATCTTGGAAACAGAGGTGCTGCTGGCACACTGGACTGCTCTGAGTGGCCAGTGCCACCAGGTGACGTCAGAGACTCCTGCTGATAGGCTCCTTCAGGTGTTAGTAGCCTTTCCTCTCTCCTAGGTAGCCAAACCCTCTTTTCTGGCTATTTAGGGTCTCTGTCTCTGGGGAAACTTTAGATAACGAATGCAAGAGCTCATCCGAGTTCCTCTGCATCTCCCTCTTCACCTTCTGATAAGGAAAGGACCGCTGACCGCGCTGGAAGCCTGCAAACCTGCAACATAGTAGCAAAGACGACTACTGCAACTCTGTAACGCTGATCCTGCCGCCTTCTCGACTGTTTTCCTGCTTGTGCATGCTGTGGGGGTAGCCTGCCTCCTCTCTGCACCAGAAGCTCCGAAGAAATCTCCCGTGGGTCGACGGAATCTTCCCCCTGCAACCGCAGGCACCAAAAAGCTGCATCACCGGTCCCTTGGGTCTCCTCTCAGCACGACGAGCGAGGTCCCTCGAATCCAGCGACTCTGTCCAAGTGACCCCCACAGTCCAGTGACTCTTCAGCCCAAGTTTGGTGGAGGTAAGTCCTTGCCTCACCTCGCTGGGCTGCATTGCTGGGAACCGCGACTTTGCAGCTACTCCGGCCCCTGTGCACTTCCGGCGGAAATCCTTCGTGCACAGCCAAGCCTGGGTCCACGGCACTCTAACCTGCATTGCACGACTTTCTAAGTTGGTCTCCGGCGACGTGGGACTCCTTTGTGCAACTTCGGCGAGCACCGTTTCACGCATCCTCGTAGTGCCTGTTCCTGGCACTTCTCCGGGTGCTACCTGCTTCAGTGAGGGGTCTTTGTCTTGCTCGACGTCCCCTCTCTCTGCAGGTCCAATTTGCGACCTCCTGGTCCCTCCTGGGCCCCAGCAGCGTCCAAAAACGCCAAACACACGATTTGCATCTAGAAAGGCTTGTTGGCGTCCTTTCGGCGGGAAAACACTTCTGCACAACTCTCCATGGCGAGAGGGATCCGTCCACCAAAGGGGAAGTCTCTAGCCCTTTTCGTTCCTGCAGAAACCTCAGCTTCTTCTGCCCAGTCGAAGCTTCTATGCACCCACAGCTGACATTTCCTGGGCATCTGCCCATCTCCGACTTGCTTGTGACTTTTGGACTTGGTCCCCTTGTTCCACAGGTACCCTAGATTGGAAATCCACAGTTGTTGCATTGCTGGTTTGTGTCTTTCCTGCATTATTCCTCTAACACGACTACTTTGTCCTTAGGGGAACTTTAGTGCACTTTGCACTCACTTTTCAGGGTCTTGGGGAGGGTTATTTTTCTAACTCTCACTATTTTCTAATAGTCCCAGCGACCCTCTACAAGGTCACATAGGTTTGGGGTCCATTCGTGGTTCGCATTCCACTTTTGGAGTATATGGTTTGTGTTGCCCCTATCCCTATGTTTCCCCATTGCATCCTATTGTAACTATACATTGTTTGCACTGTTTTCTAAGACTATACTGCATATTTTTGCTATTGTGTATATATATCTTGTGTATATTTTCTATCCTCTCACTGAGGGTACACTCTAAGATACTTTGGCATATTCTCATAAAAATAAAGTACCTTTATTTTTAGTATAACTGTGTATTGTGTTTTCTTATGATATTGTGCATATGACACTAAGTGGTACTGTAGTAGCTTCACACGTCTCCTAGTTCAGCCTAAGCTGCTCTGCTAAGCTACCATTATCTATCAGCCTAAGCTGCTAGACACCCTATACACTAATAAGGGATAACTGGGCCTGGTGCAAGGTGCAAGTACCCCTTGGTACTCACTACAAGCCAGTCCAGCCTCCTACATTGGTTGTGCAGTGGTGGGATAAGTGCTTGAGACTACTTACCACTCTTGTCATTGTACTTTTAATAAGAGAAAAATATACAAAACAAGGTCAGTGTATATACACATAGCCAAAAAGTTTTGCATTTCCTCTTTTCACTCTTTTCTAAGTGCTGAAAAGTACTTCTAAAACTTTCAAAAAGTTCTTAAAAGTTGAAAAAGTTTTTTCTGTCTTTCCAAAAAGTTCTGAAAACTTTTTTCTCTTTTTCTATCACTTTAACTCTCTCTACAAAATGTCTGGCACAGGCAAAAATGTTGAACTGTCCAAACTTGCATATGATCACCTTAGCTGGAAAGGAGCAAGGAGTCTCTGCATAGAGAGAGGTTTGAGTGTAGGGAAGAATCCTTCCTTAGAACTGTTAATTAATATGCTTAGAGTACAGGATAAGGCCATAAGTGCCCAATCTGGTGAAAAAGTAGCTAATGGTTCTCAATCTGATCCAGGGACTCCCCCAGGAAAAGATTCAGGAAAGAAACTTCTCAGCCTGCCCATTACTAGACAGTCTAGCATAGTTGGTACAGAGGTTGAATCACACCATACTGATGGTGTGCTCTCACATTATACTGTTAGCCAAGCTGTTTGGGTGCCCTCTGTAAGGGACATGTCTCCTTCTGTTCATTCCCATCATACCTCTGTATCTAGAAATGTCCCTCCCACCCACCCTGATGACAGATTGTTAGAAAGGGAGCTCAATAGATTGAGAGTGGAACAAACCAGACTGAAGCTCAAGAAGCAACAGCTGGATTTGGATAGACAGTCTTTAGAATTAGAGAAGGAAAGACAGAAGTTGGGTTTAGATACCCATGGTGGCAGCAGCAGTATTCCCCATAGTCATCCTGCAAAAGAGCATGATTCCAGGAATCTGCACAAGATAGTTCCCCCTTATAAGGAGGGGGATGACATTAACAAGTGGTTTGCTGCACTTGAGAGGGCCTGTGCTGTACAGGATGTCCCTCAAAAGCAGTGGGCTGCTATCCTATGGCTATCATTTAGTGGAAAAGGTAGGGATAGGCTCCTTACCGTGAAAGAAAATGATGCCAATAATTTCCAAGTTCTTAAGAATGCACTCCTGGATGGTTATGGCTTAACCACTGAACAGTACAGGATAAAGTTCAGAGAGACCAAAAAGGAGTCTTCACAAGACTGGATTGATTTCATTGACCAGGCAGTGAAGGCCTTGGAGGGGTGGTTACATGGCAGTAAAGTTACTGATTATGACAGCCTGTATAACTTAATCCTGAGAGAGCATATTCTTAATAATTGTGTGTCTGATTTGTTGCACCAGTACTTGGTGGACTCTGATCTGACCTCTCCCCAAGAATTGGGAAAGAAGGCAGACAAATGGGTCAGAACAAGAGTGAACAGAAAAGTTCATACAGGGGGTGACAAAGATGGCAACAAAAAGAAGGATGGTAAGTCTTCTGACAAGGGTGGGGACAAATCTAAAAATGAGTCTTCATCAGGCCCACAAAAACACTCTGGTGGGGGTGGTGGGTCCAAATCCTCCTTTAATCAGAACAAGGAAAAGAAACCATGGTGCTATTTATGTAAAATAAAAGGCCATTGGACAACAGATCCCAGTTGTCCAAAGAAAGGCACCACAGCTCCTACCACTACAACCCCTACTGCTACACCTAGTGTCCCTACTAATAGCAGTGGTGGTGGGAGCAAACCTACTAATAGCCAATCCAAGGGAGTAGCTGGGCTCACTTTTGGTAATTTAGTTGGGGTTGGTCTGATTAGGGAGACCACAGAGGCTACTTTAGTCTCTGAAGGGGCTATTGATTTAGCCACTTTGGTTGCTTGCCCCCATAACTTGGAGAAGTACAAGCAACTAACCCTAATAAATGGTGTTGAGGTCCAGGCCTACAGGGACACAGGTGCCAGTGTCACAATGGTGATTGAGAAACTGGTGCACCCTGAACAACACATACTTGGACACCAGTACCAAGTAACCGATGCTCACAACATAACACAAAGCCACCCCATGGCTGTTGTAAATCTCAACTGGGGGGGGGTAACTGGTCCAAAGAAAGTTGTGGTAGCTTCAGATTTACCTGTAGACTGTCTATTAGGGAATGATTTGGAGACATCAGCTTGGTCAGATGTGGAGTTGGAGGCCCATGCAGCAATGCTGGGCATCCCAGGGCATATTTTTGCTTTGACAAGGGCTCAGGCCAAAAAGCAAAAAGGACAGGGAAGCTTGGATCCTGGAACAATGGACCAAGTGCTCCCTAAAGCTAGGGCTAGTAGAAGCAAACCACTTCCTACTATCCCTCCCTCTACAGTGGATTCTAATTCTGAGGAAGAAGAATTCCCTCCCTGTGCAGAACCTACACCAGAGGAGCTGGAAGCAGACACTGCTGAGCTTTTGGGTGAAGGGGGGCCTGCCAGAGAGGAACTGAGTGTGGCACAGCAAACCTGTCCCACATTAGAGGGTCTCAGACAGCAAGCTGTCAAACAGGCTAATGGGGATGTCAGTGACTCTCACAGAGTTTACTGGGAGGACAACCTCTTGTACACTGAGCATAGGGATCCTAAACCTGGAGCTGCCAGGAGATTAGTGATTCCTCAGGAGTACAGAAAGTTCCTCCTAACACTGGCACATGACATTCCCTTAGCTGGGAACCTGGGTCAAATGAAAACTTGGGACAGATTGGTACCATTGTTTCATTGGCCTAGGATGTCTGAGGACACAAAGGAATTTTGTAAGTCCTGTGAAACCTGTCAAGCCAGTGGCAAGACAGGTGGCACTCCAAAGGCACCCCTTATCCCACTGCCTGTGGTTGGGGTTCCCTTTGAAAGGGTAGGGGTTGACATAGTTGGCCCCCTTGACCCTCCTACTGCTTCAGGCAATAGGTTTATCTTAGTGGTAGTGGACCATGCCACAAGATATCCTGAAGCTATTCCTTTAAGGACCACTACAGCTCCTGCAGTGGCAAAGGCCCTCCTGGGAATATTTTCCAGGGTGGGCTTCCCAAAGGAAGTAGTATCAGACAGAGGAAGCAATTTCATGTCTGCATACTTAAAGGCCATGTGGAAGGAGTGTGGTGTAACTTACAAGTTCACAACACCCTATCATCCACAAACAAATGGACTGGTGGAGAGATTTAATAAAACTCTCAAAGGCATGATTATGGGACTCCCTGAAAAACTCCGCAGGAGATGGGATATCCTTCTACCATGCCTCCTTTTTGCCTACAGGGAGGTACCCCAGAAAGGAGTGGGCTTCAGCCCCTTTGAACTTCTTTTTGGACACCCTGTTAGGGGTCCACTCACACTTGTAAAGGAGGGTTGGGAACAACCTTTAAAAGCTCCTAAGCAGGATATTGTGGATTATGTACTTGGCCTCAGATCAAGGATGGCTGAGTACATGAAAAAGGCCAGTAAAAACCTTCAGGCCAGCCAAGAGCTCCAGAAGCAATGGCATGATCAGAAGGCTGTTTTGGTTCAGTACCAACCAGGGCAGAAAGTGTGGGTCTTGGAGCCTGTGGCCCCAAGAGCACTCCAAGATAAATGGAGTGGACCCCACACAATTGTTGAAAAGAAGGGTGAAGTCACCTACTTGGTTGACTTAGGCACTGCCAGGAGTCCCCTTAGGGTGCTCCATGTCAACCGCCTGAAACCCTACTATGACAGGGCTGATCTCACCCTGCTCATGGCAACTGATGAGGGACAGGAAGAAGACAGTGATCCTCTACCTGATCTCTTCTCTTCCACAGAACAAGATGCTCTTGTGGAAGGTGTAGTTTTGGCAGATTGTCTTACTGCTGAGCAGAAAGATAATTGCATAAATCTCCTAGGACAATTTTCAGAACTCTTCTCTACTGTGCCAGGCACCACTTCTTGGTGTGAGCACACTATAGATACTGGAGACAGTTTACCTGTCAAAAGTAAGATCTATAGGCAGCCTGACCATGTCAGGGACTGCATAAAGCAAGAAGTTCAGAAAATGTTGGAACTAGGAGTGGTTGAGCACTCTGACAGTCCATGGGCTTCTCCTGTGGCACTGGTACCAAAACCCAATTCTAAAGATGGAAAGAAGGAAATGAGGTTTTGTGTAGACTATAGAGGTCTCAACTTGGTAACCAAAACTGATGCTCACCCTATACCCAGGGCAGATGAGCTCATAGATACATTGGCATCTGCCAAGTATCTAAGCACTTTTGATTTGACTGCAGGGTATTGGCAGATCAAATTGTCAGAAGATGCTAAACCTAAGACTGCATTTTCTACCATTGGAGGACATTACCAGTTTACTGTAATGCCTTTTGGTTTGAAAAATGCACCTGCCACTTTTCAGAGGTTGGTGAACACAGTCCTGCAAGGGCTGGAAGCTTTCAGTGCAGCATATTTGGACGATATAGCTGTCTTTAGCTCCAGCTGGGATGATCACCTGGTCCACCTATGGAAAGTTTTGGAGGCTCTGCAAAAGGCAGGCCTCACTATCAAGACTTCAAAGTGCCAGATAGGGCAGGGTAATGTGGTTTATCTGGGACACCTTGTTGGTGGGGAACAGATTGCACCACTTCAGGGGAAAATCCAAACTATTATTGATTGGGTTCCCCCTACCACTCAGACTCAGGTGAGAGCCTTCCTAGGCCTCACTGGGTATTACAGGAGGTTCATTAAGAACTATGGCTCCATTGCAGCCCCTCTTAATGACCTCACATCCAAGAAAATGCCTAAAAAGGTATTATGGACAGCAAGCTGTCAGAAAGCTTTTGAGGAGCTGAAGCAGGCCATGTGCTCTGCACCTGTCCTGAAAAGCCCTTGTTACTCTAAAAAATTCTATGTCCAAACTGATGCATCTGAATTAGGAGTAGGGGCAGTCCTATCACAACTTAATTCTGAGGGCCAGGATCAACCTGTTGCTTTTATTAGTAGGAGGTTGACCCCTAGAGAAAAGCGTTGGTCTGCCATTGAGAGGGAGGCCTTTGCTGTGGTCTGGGCTCTGAAGAAGTTGAGGCCATACCTGTTTGGCACTCACTTCATTGTTCAGACAGACCACAAACCTCTACTTTGGCTAAAACAAATGAAAGGTGAAAATCCTAAATTGTTGAGGTGGTCCATATCCCTACAGGGAATGGACTATACAGTGGAACATAGACCTGGGAGTAGCCACTCCAATGCAGATGGACTCTCCAGATATTTCCACTTAGACAATGAAGACTCATCAGGTAATGGCTAGTCTTATTGTCCTTCGTTTGGGGGGGGGTTGTGTAGGAAAGTACCATCTTGCCTGGCATGTTACCCCCATTTTTCACTGTATATATGTTGTTTTAGTTGTATGTGTCACTGGGACCCTGGTAACCCAGGGCCCCAGTGCTCATAAGTGTGCCTGAATGTGTTACCTGTGTAGTGACTAACTGTCTCACTGAGGCTCTGCTAATCAGAACCTCAGTGGTTATGCTCTCTCATTTCTTTCCAAATTGTCACTGACAGGCTAGTGACCATTTTTACCAATTTACATTGGCTTACTGGAACACCCTTATAATTCCCTAGTATATGGTACTGAGGTACCCAGGGTATTGGGGTTCCAGGAGATCCCTATGGGCTGCAGCATTTCTTTTGCCACCCATAGGGAGCTGTGACAATTCTTACACAGGCCTGCCACTGCAGCCTGAGTGAAATAACGTCCACGTTATTTCACAGCCATTTTACACTGCACTTAAGTAACTTATAAGTCACCTATATGTCTAACCTTTACCTGGTAAAGGTTAGGTGCAAAGTTACTTAGTGTGAGGGCACCCTGGCACTAGCCAAGGTGCCCCCACATTGTTCAGAGCCAATTCACTGAACTTTGTGAGTGCGGGGACACCATTACACGCGTGCACTACATATAGGTCACTACCTATATGTAGCTTCACCATGGTAACTCCGAATATGGCCATGTAACATGTCTATGATCATGGAATTGCCCCCTCTATGCCATCCTGGCATTGTTGGTACAATTCCATGATCCCAGTGGTCTATAGCACAGACCCTGGTACTGCCAGACTGCCCTTCCTGGGGTTTCACTGCAGCTGCTGCTGCTGCCAACCCCTCAGACAGGCAGCTGCCCTCCTGGGGTCCAGCCAGGCCTGGCCCAGGATGGCAGAACAAAGAACTTCCTCTGAGAGAGGGTGTGACACCCTCTCCCTTTGGAAAATGGTGTGAAGGCAGGGGAGGAGTAGCCTCCCCCAGCCTCTGGAAATGCTTTGTTGGGCACAGATGTGCCCAATTCTGCATAAGCCAGTCTACACCGGTTCAGGGACCCCTTAGCCCCTGCTCTGGCGCGAAACTGGACAAAGGAAAGGGGAGTGACCACTCCCCTGACCTGCACCTCCCCTGGGAGGTGTCCAGAGCTCCTCCAGTGTGCTCCAGACCTCTGCCATCTTGGAAACAGAGGTGCTGCTGGCACACTGGACTGCTCTGAGTGGCCAGTGCCACCAGGTGACGTCAGAGACTCCTGCTGATAGGCTCCTTCAGGTGTTAGTAGCCTTTCCTCTCTCCTAGGTAGCCAAACCCTCTTTTCTGGCTATTTAGGGTCTCTGTCTCTGGGGAAACTTTAGATAACGAATGCAAGAGCTCATCCGAGTTCCTCTGCATCTCCCTCTTCACCTTCTGATAAGGAAACGACAGCTGACCACGCTGGAAGCCTGCAAACCTGCAACATAGTAGCAAAGACGACTACTGCAACTCTGTAACGCTGATCCTGCCGCCTTCTCGACTGTTTTCCTGCTTGTGCATGCTGTGGGGGTAGCCTGCCTCCTCTCTGCACCAGAAGCTCCGAAGAAATCTCCCGTGGGTCGACGGAATCTTCCCCCTGCAACCGCAGGCACCAAAAAGCTGCATCACCGGTCCCTTGGGTCTCCTCTCAGCACGACGAGCGAGGTCCCTCGAATCCAGCGACTCTGTCCAAGTGACCCCCACAGTCCAGTGACTCTTCAGCCCAAGTTTGGTGGAGGTAAGTCCTTGCCTCACCTCGCTGGGCTGCATTGCTGGGAACCGCGACTTTGCAGCTACTCCGGCCCCTGTGCACTTCCGGCGGAAATCCTTCGTGCACAGCCAAGCCTGGGTCCACGGCACTCTAACCTGCATTGCACGACTTTCTAAGTTGGTCTCCGGCGACGTGGGACTCCTTTGTGCAACTTCGGCGAGCACCGTTTCACGCATCCTCGTAGTGCCTGTTCCTGGCACTTCTCCGGGAGCTATCTGCTTCAGTGAGGGGTCATTGTCTTGCTCGACGTCCCCTCTCTCTGCAGGTCCAATTTGCGACCTCCTGGTCCCTCCTGGGCCCCAGCAGCGTCCAAAAACGCCAAACGCACGATTTGCGTCTAGAAAGGTTTGTTGGCGTCCTTTCGGCGGGAAAACACTTCTGCACGACTCTCCAATGCGAGAGGGATTTGTCCACCAAAGGGGAAGTCTCTAGCCCTTTTCGTTCCTGCAGAAACCTCAGCTTCTTCTGCCCAGTCAAAGCTTCTTTGCACCCGCAGCTGGCATTTCCTGGGCATCTGCCCATCTCCGACTTGCTTGTGACTTTTGGACTTGGTCCCCTTGTTCCACAGGTACCCTAGATTGGAAATCCACAGTTGTTGCATTGCTGGTTTGTGTCTTTCCTGCATTATTCCTCTAACACGACTACTTTGTCCTTAGGGGAACTTTAGTGCACTTTGCACTCACTTTTCAGGGTCTTGGGGAGGGTTATTTTTCTAACTCTCACTATTTTCTAATAGTCCCAGCGACCCTCTACAAGGTCACATAGGTTTGGGGTCCATTCGTGGTTCGCATTCCACTTTTGGAGTATATGGTTTGTGTTGCCCCTATCCCTATGTTTCCCCATTGCATCCTATTGTACCTATACATTGTTTGCACTGTTTTCTAAGACTATACTGCATATTTTTGCTATTGTGTATATATATCTTGTGTATATTTCCTATCCTCTCACTGAGGGTACACTCTAAGATACTTTGGCATATTGTCATAAAAATAAAGTACCTTTATTTTTAGTATAACTGTGTATTGTGTTTTCTTATGATATTGTGCATATGACACTAAGTGGTACTGTAGTAGCTTCACACGTCTCCTAGTTCAGCCTAAGCTGCTCTGCTAAGCTACCATTATCTATCAGCCTAAGCTGCTAGACACCCTATACACTAATAAGGGATAACTGGGCCTGGTGCAAGGTGCAAGTACCCCTTGGTACTCACTACAAGCCAGTCCAGCCTCCTACAGTTATCCCACAGAGAGGTACTTCTACCTCAGGGAGTCCAGCTTTGCCAGCTGATGATTCCCTTGGAACAGGTGTCACCCCAGGAGAGGTTTCTCCCACCACAGGAATGCTATCCTAAATGGCAGGGTGGTTAGGGGATACTGTGATACCCTTTTTACCTGTTGATGGAGAGGGATCCTGAGTTTTCAGGCCTTCTCTCCTTTGCTTTTTCATTTCACTAGAAATGAGAGGGAACAATTCCTCAGGGATGCCCAGCATGGCTGCATGGGCATAAAACTCTACATCAGCCCAACCTGAGGTCTCTAGGTCATTACCTAAGAGACAGTCTACAGGTAAGCTAGGTGATACCACCACCTGCTTAGGGCCAGTAACTCCACCCCAACTAAACTGAATTATAGCTAAGGGAAGAAACTTAGTGGAGTTATGGACATCAATAATCTTATACTGTTGTCCAATGATGTGTTGATCAGGGTGCACTAGGTTTTCAGTCACCAAAGTGAAACTGGCACCTGTGTCCCTGTAGGCCAAGGCCTCAACACCATTTATTGAAACTGTCTGCCTGTACTTATCCATTGTAAGGGGACAAGCAGCCAGTGTGGCAAGGCCAATGCCACTAGGTGTGACAGAAACTGTCTTGGGACTGATTACATCAGTTTCCACTATGGACCCATAAGTGAACCCAACTACACCCTTTGCTTGACTGTTGCCAGCAGTCCCACCACTAGTACCACTACTGCTAGGGGCACTAGAGCTTGATGTATTAGTGGTGGTAGGCTCAGGGGGTTTACCTGGACAGGACTTATCCCCTGGCCTATGGCCTCTATTTTTACACACAAAGCACCAAGGCTTTTTAATGTGTGCAGGTTGGGAAGAAGAGGAAGAATTTGTTTTATCCCCACCCTCTGAAGAGTGTTTAAGATTTGAAGTGGGATCTTTGGTTTAATCCTTATCCCCATGCTTATCTTAAATTTTTCACCATCTTTCTTCTTATTGCCATCTTTGTCACCCCCTGTATGAACTTTTCTGTTCACCCTTGTTCTGACCCATTTGTCTGCCTTCTTTCCCAATTCTTGGGGAGAGGTCAGATCAGAGTCTACCAGGTACTGGTGCAACAAATCAGACACACAATTATTAAGTATATGCTCTCTCAGGATTGTGTTATACAGGCTTTCATAATCAGTAACTTTACTGCCATGTAACCACCCCTCCAAGGCCTTCACTGAATGGTCAATAAAATCAACCCAGTCTTGTGAAGACTCCTTTTTGGTCTCTCTGAACTTTATCCTGTACTGTTCAGTTGTTAAGCCATAACCATCCAGGAGTGCATTCTTAAGAACTTGGAAATTATTAGCATCATTTTCTTTCACAGTAAGGAGCCTATCCCTACCTTTTCCACTAAATGATAGCCATAGGATAGCAGCCCACTGCCTTTGAGGGACATCCTGTACAACACAGGCCCTCTCAAGTGCAGCAAACCACTTGTTAATGTCATCCCCCTCCTTATAAGGGGGAACTATCTTGTGCAGATTCCTGGAATCATGCTCTTTTGCAGGATGACTATGGGGAATACTGCTGCTGCCACCATGGGTATCTAAACCCAACTTCTGTCTTTCCTTCTCTAATTCAAAAGACTGTCTATCCAAATCCAGCTGTTGCTTTTTAAGCTTCAGTCTGGTTTGTTCCACCCTCAACTTATTGAGTTCCCTCTCTAACATTCTGTCATCAGGGTTGGTGGGAGGGACATTTCTAGAAACAGAGCTATGATGGGAATGAACAGAAGGAGACCTGTCCCTTACAGAAGCCACCCTAACAGCTTGGTTTACAGAAACATTACTACCAGTATGGTGAGAATAAATGCTTTTGCTATGATGTGAGACAACACTATTTATTTGGTGTGGCTCATCATCATTACCATCTATGCTAGATTGTCTAGTAATGGGCAGGCTAGGAAGTTTCTTTCCTGAATCTGTTCCTGGGGGAGTCCCTGAATCAGATTGGGAACTATTAGGTACTTTTTCAACAGATTGGTCACCTATGGCCTTATCTTGTTCTCTAAGCATCTTAAGTAACAGTTCCAAGGAAGGATTTTTCCCTACACTCAAACCTCTCTCTATACAGAGACTCCTTGCTCTTTTCCAGCTAAGGTTGTCATATGCAAGTTTGGACAGATCAACACTTTGGCCTGTGCCAGACATTTTTTAGAGAGAGTTAAATTGATAGAAAAAGAGAAAAAAGTTTTCAGAACTTTTTGGAAAGACAGAAAAAAACTTTTTAAACTTTTAAGAACTTTTTGAAAGTTTAGAGGTACTTTTCAGCACTTAGAAAACAGTGAAAAGAGGAAATGCAAAACTTTTTGGCTATGTGTATACACACTGACCTTGTTTTGTATATTTTTCTCTTATGAAAAGTACAATGACAAGAGTGGTAAGTAGTCTCAAGCAATTATCCCACCACTGCACAACCAATGTAGGAGGCTGGACTGGCTTGTAGTGAGTACCAAGGGGTACTTGCACCTTGCACCAGGCCCAGTTATCCCTTATTAGTGTATAGGGTGTCTAGCAGCTTAGGCTGATAGATAATGGTAGCTTAGCAGAGCAGCTTAGGCTGAACTAGGAGACGTGTGAAGCTACCACAGTACCACTTAGTGTCATATGCACAATATCATAAGAAAACACAATACACAGTTATACTAAAAATAAAGGTACTTTATTTTTATGACAATATGCCAAAGTATCTTAGAGTGTACCCTCAGTGAGAGGATAGGAAATATACACAAGATATATATACACAATAGCAAAAATATGCAGTATAGTCTTAGAAAACAGTGCAAACAATGTATAGTTACAATAGGATGCAATGGGGAAACATAGGGATAGGGGCAACACAAACCATATACTCCAAAAGTGGAATGCGAACCACGAATGGACCCCAAACCTATGTGACCTTGTAGAGGGTCGCTGGGACTATTAGAAAATAGTGAGAGTTAGAAAAATAACCCTCCCCAAGACCCTGAAAAGTGAGTGCAAAGTGCACTAAAGTTCCCCTAAGGACAAAATAGTCGTGTTAGAGGAATAATGCAGGAAAGACACAAACCAGCAATGCAACAACTGTGGATTTCCAATCTAGGGTACCTGTGGAACAAGGGGACCAAGTCCAAAAGTCACAAGCAAGTCGGAGATGGGCAGATGCCCAGGAAATGCCAGCTGCGGGTGCAAAGAAGCTTCGACTGGACAGAAGAAGCTGAGGTTTCTGCAGGAACGAAAAGGGCTAGAGACTTCCCCTTTGGTGGACGGATCTCCCTCGCTTTGTAGAGTCGTGCAGAAGTGTTTTCCCGCTGGAAGGACGCCAACAAGCCTTGCTAGTCGCAAATCGTGTGTTTGGCGTTTTTGGACGCTGCTGGGGCCCAGGAGGGACCAGGAGGTCGCAAATTGGACCTGAAGAGAGAGGGGACATCGAGCAAGACAAAGAGCCCTCACTGAAGCAGGTAGCACCCGGAAAAGTGCCAGAAACAGGCACTACGAGGATGCGTGAAACGGTGCTCGCCGAAGTTGCACAAAGGAGTCCCACGTCGCCGGAGACCAACTTAGAAAGTCGTGCAATGCAGGTTAGAGTGCCGTGGACCCAGGCTTGGCTGTGCACAAAGGATTTCCGCCGGAAGTGCTCAGGGGCCGGAGTAGCTGCAAAGTCGCGGTTCCCAGCAATGCAGCCCAGCGAGGTGAGGCAAGGACTTACCTCCACCAAACTTGGGCTGAAGAGTCACTGGACTGTGGGGGTCACTTGGACAGAGTCGCTGGATTCGAGGGACCTCGCTCGTCGTGCTGAGAGGAGACCCAAGCGACCGGTAATGCAGCTTTTTGGTGCCTGCGGTTGCAGGGGGAAGATTCCGTCGACCCACGGGAGATTTCTTCGGAGCTTCTGGTGCAGAGAGGAGGCAGACTACCCCCACAGCATGCACAAGCAGGAAAACAGTCGAGAAGGCGGCAGGATCAGCGTTACAGAGTTGCAGTAGTCGTCTTTGCTACTATGTTGCAGGTTTGCATGCTTCCAGCGCGGTCAGCGGTCGATTCCTTATCAGAAGGTGAAGAGAGAGATGCAGAGGAACTCGGATGAGCTCTTGCATTCGTTATCTGAAGTTTCCCCAGAGACAGAGACCCTAAATAGCCAGAAAAGAGGGTTTGGCTACCTAGGAGAGAGGAAAGGCTACTAACACCTGAAGGAGCCTATCAGCAGGAGTCTCTGACGTCACCTGGTGGCACTGGCCACTCAGAGCAGTCCAGTGTGCCAGCAGCACCTCTGTTTCCAAGATGGCAGAGGTCTGGAGCACACTGGAGGAGCTCTGGACACCTCCCAGGGGAGGTGCAGGTCAGGGGAGTGGTCACTCCCCTTTCCTTTGTCCAGTTTCGCGCCAGAGCAGGGGCTAAGGGGTCCCTGAACCGGTGTAGACTGGCTTATGCAGAATTGGGCACATCTGTGCCCAACAAAGCATTTCCAGAGGCTGGGGGAGGCTACTCCTCCCCTGCCTTCACACCATTTTCCAAAGGGAGAGGGTGTCACACCCTCTCTCAGAGGAAGTTCTTTGTTCTGCCATCCTGGGCCAGGCCTGGCTGGACCCCAGGAGGGCAGATGCCTGTCTGAGGGGTTGGCAGCAGCAGCAGCTGCGGTGAAACCCCAGGAAGGGCAGTTTGGCAGTACCAGGGTCTGTGCTACAGACCACTGAGATCATGGAATTGTGCCAACAATGCCAGGATGGCATAGAGGGGGCAATTCCCTGATCATAGACATGTTACATGGCCATATTCGGAGTTACCATTGTGAAGCTACATATAGGTAGTGACCTATATGTAGTGCACGCGTGTAATGGTGTCCCCGCACTCACAAAGTTCAGGGAATTGGCTCTGAACAATGTGGGGGCACCTTGGCTAGTGCCAGGGTGCCCACACACTAAGTAACTTTGCACCTAACCTTTACCAGGTAAAGGTTAGACATATAGGTGACTTATAAGTTACTTAAGTGCAGTGTAAAATGGCTGTGAAATAACGTGGACGTTATTTCACTCAGGCTGCAGTGGTAGGCCTGTGTAAGAATTGTCAGAGCTCCCTATGGGTGGCAAAAGAAATGCTGCAGCCCATAGGGATCTCCTGGAACCCCAATACCCTGGGTACCTCAGTACCATATACTAGGGAATTATAAGGGTGTTCCAGTAAGCCAATGTAAATTGGTAAAATTGGTCACTAGCCTGTTATTGACAATTTGAAATAAATGAGAGAGCATAACCACTGAGGTTCTGGTTAGCAGAGCCTCAGTGAGACAGTTAGGCATCACACAGGGAACATATACATGCACACCTATGAGCACTGGGGCCCTGTGTGACAGGGTCCCAGTGACACATACATATAGGCCACAAACCTATGAGCACTGGGGTCCTGACCAGCAGGATCCCAGTGACACATAACAAACATACTGAAAACATAGTGTTTTCACTATGAGCACTGAGGCCTGGCTATCAGGATCCCAGTGAGACAGTGAAAACAGTGACAAACACCCTAACATACACTCACAAACAGGCCAAAAGTGGGGGTAACAAGGCTAGAAAGAGGTTACCTTCTCACAACAACTGATGCCAGTTGTCCAAAGAACAGCACCAAACCTCCCACTACCACAACCCCTACGGCAACCTCTAGTGCCCCTAGTAATAGCAGTGGTGGTGGGAGCAGACCTACTAATAGCTAATCCAAGGGAGTAGCTGGGCTCACTTTTGGTAATTTAGTTGGGGTTGGTCTTGTTAGGGAGACCACAGAGGCTGTGTTAGTCTCTGAAGATGCCATTGATTTGGTCACCTTGGTTGCTCGTCCCCTTAATATGGATAAGTACAAGCAACTTCCCCTAATCAATGGTGTTGAGTTTCAGGCCTACAGGGACACAGGAGCCAGTGTTACCATGGTAATAGAGAAACTGGTACACCCTGAACAACACCTACTTGGTCACCAGTACCAAGTGACAGACGCTCATAACAACATTCTTAGCCACCCCATGGCTGTTGTGAATCTCAACTGGGGGGGGGGGGGTTACTGGTCCAAAGAAAGTTGTGGTTGCCTCAGATTTACCTGTAGACTGTCTACTAGGGAATGATTTAGAGACATCAGCTTGGGCAGAAGTGGAGTTGGAGGCCCATGCAGCAATGCTGGGCATTCCTGGGCATATTTCTGATTTTGACAAGGGCTCAGGCCAAAAAGCAAAAAGGACAGGGTGACTTGGATCCTGGAACAGTGGACCAAGTACTCCCTAAAGCTAGGGGTAGCAAGGGTAAATCCCTATCCACTATCCCTCCCTCTACAGATGATTCAACTTCTGAGGAAGAAGAATTTCTACCCTGTGCAGAACCTTCACCAGAGGAGCTAGCAGCAGACACTGCTGACCTTTTGGGTGGAGGGGGGCCTGCCAGGGAAGAGCTGAGTGTGGCACAGCAATCCTGTCCCACATTAGAGGGTCTCAGACAGCAAGCTGTCAAACAGCAAAATGGGGATGTCAGTGACTCACATAGAGTTTACTGGGAGGACAACCTCTTGTATACAGAGGCAAGGGACCCAAAACCTGGAGCAGCCAGGAGATTGGTCATTCCCCTGCAATACAGAGAGTTCCTCCTAACTCTGGCACATGACATTCCTTTGGCTGGACATTTGGGTCAGATTAAAACATGGGAAAGGCTTGTCCCTCTGTTTCACTGGCCTAGGATGTCTGAGGACACAAAAGATTTTTGTGAGTCTTGCATGACCTGCCAAGCCAGTGGCAAGACTGGTGGCACTCCAAAGGCTCTCCTTATTCCACTACCTGTGGTTGGGGTTCCCTTTGAATGGGTAGGGGTTGACATAGTTGGCCCCCTTGACCCTCCAACTACTTCAGGCAATAGGTTTATCTTGGTGGTAGTTGACCATGCCACAAGATATCCTGAAGCTATTCCTCTAAGGACCACTGCAGCACCTGCAGTGGCAAAAGCCCTCCTGGGAATCTTTTCCAGGGTGGGTGTAGGAGGCTGGACTGGCTTGTAGTGAGTACCAAGGGGTACTTGCACCTTGCACCAGGCCCAGTTATCCCTTATTAGTGTATAGGGTGTCTAGCAGCTTAGGCTGATAGATAATGGTAGCTTAGCAGAGCAGCTTAGGCTGAACTAGGAGACGTGTGAAGCTACTACAGTACCACTTAGTGTCAAATGCACAATATCATAAGAAAACACAATACACAGTTATACTAAAAATAAAGGTACTTTATTTTTATGACAATATGCCAAAGTATCTTAGAGTGTACCTTCAGTGAGAGGATAGGAAATATACACAAGATATATATACACAATAGCAAAAATATGCAGTATAGTCTTAGAAAACAGTGCAAACAATGTATAGTTACAATAGGATGCAATGGGGAAACATAGGGATAGGGGCAACACAAACCATGTACTCCAAAAGTGGAATGCGAACCACGAATGGACCCCAAACCTATGTGACCTTGTAGAGGGTCGCTGGGACTATTAGAAAATAGTGAGAGTTAGAAAAATAACCCTCCCCAAGACCCTGAAAAGTGAGTGCAAAGTGCACCAAAGTTCCCCTAAGGACAAAATAGTCGTGTTAGAGGAATAATGCAGGAAAGACACAAACCAGCAATGCAACAACTGTGGATTTCCAATCTAGGGTACCTGTGGAACAAGGGGACCAAGTCCAAAAGTCACAAGCAAGTCGGAGATGGGCAGATGCCCAGGAAATGCCAGCTGCGGGTGCAAAGAAGCTTCGACTGGACAGAAGAAGCTGAGGTTTCTCCAGGAACGAAAAGGGCTAGAGACTTCCCCTTTGGTGGACGGATCCCTCTCGCCTTGGAGAGTCGTGCAGAAGTGTTTTCCCGCCGGAAGGACGTCAACAAGCCTTGCTACACGCAAATCGTGCGTTTGGCGTTTTTGGACGCTGCTGGGGCCCAGGAGGGACCAGGAGGTCGCAAATTGGACCTGCAGAGAGAGGGGACGTCGAGCAAGACAAAGAGCCCTCACTGAAGCAGGTAGCACCCGGAGAAGTGCCAGAAACAGGCACTACAAGGATGCGTGAAATGGTGCTCGCCGAAGTTGCACAAAGGAGTCCCACGTCGCCGGAGACCAACTTAGAAAGTCGTGCAATACAGGTTAGAGTGCCGTGGACCCAGGCTTGGCTGTGCACAAAGGATTTCCGCCGGAAGTGCACAGGGGCCGGAGTAGCTGCAAAGTCGCGGTTCCCAGCAATGCAGCCCAGCGAGGTGAGGCAAGGACTTACCTCCACCAAACTTGGGCTGAAGAGTCACTGGACTGTGGGGGTCACTTGGATAGCATCGCTGGATTCGAGGGACCTCGCTCGTCGTGCTGAGAGGAGACCCAAGGGACCGGTAATGCAGCTTTTTGGTGCCTGCGGTTGCAGGGGGAAGATTCCGTCGACCCACGGGAGATTTCTTCGGAGCTTCTGGTGCAGAGAGGAGGCAGGCTACCCCCACAGCATGCACAAGCAGGAAAACAGTCGAGAAGGCGGCAGGATCAGCGTTACAGAGTTGCAGTAGTAGTCTTTGCTACTATGTTGCAGGTTTGCAGGCTTCCAGCGCGGTCAGCGGTCGTTTCCTTATCAGAAGGTGAAGAGGGAGATGCAGAGGAACTCGGATGAGCTCTTGCATTTGTTATCTCAAGTTTCCCCAGAGACAGAGACCCTAAATAGCCAGAAAAGAGGGTTTGGCTACCTAGGAGAGAGGAAAGGCTACTAACACCTGAAGGAGCCTATCAGCAGGAGTCTCTGACGTCACCTGGTGGCACTGGCCACTCAGAGCAGTCCAGTGTGCCAGCAGCACCTCTGTTTCCAAGATGGCAGAGGTCTGGAGCACACTGGAGGAGCTCTGGACACCTCCCAGGGGAGGTGCAGGTCAGGGGAGTGGTCACTCCCCTTTCCTTTATCCAGTTTCGCGCCAGAGCAGGGGCTAAGGGGTCCCTGAACCGGTGTAGACTGGCTTATGCAGAATTGGGCACATCTGTGCCCAACAAAGCATTTCCAGAGGCTGGGGGAGGCTACTCCTCCCCTGCCTTCACACCATTTTCCAAAGGGAGAGGGTGTCACACCCTCTCTCAGAGGAAGTTCTTTGTTCTGCCATCCTGGGCCAGGCCTGGCTGGACCCCAGGAGGGCAGCTGCCTGTCTGAGGGGTTGGCAGCAGCAGCAGCTGCAGTGAAACCCCAGGAAGGGCAGTCTGGCAGTACCAGGGTCTGTGCTACAGACCACTGGGATCATGGAATTGTACCAACAATGCCAGGATGGCATAGAGGGGGCAATTCCATGATCATAGACATGTTACATGGCCATATTCGGAGTTACCATGGTGAAGCTACATATAGGTAGTGACCTATATGTAGTGCACGCGTGTAATGGTGTCCCCGCACTCACAAAGTTCAGTGAATTGGCTCTGAACAATGTGGGGGCACCTTGGCTAGTGCCAGGGTGCCCTCACACTAAGTAACTTTGCACCTAACCTTTACCAGGTAAAGGTTAGACATATAGGTGACTTATAAGTTACTTAAGTGCAGTGTAAAATGGCTGTGAAATAACGTGGACGTTATTCCACTCAGGCTGCAGTGGCAGGCCTGTGTAAGAATTGTCAGAGCTCCCTATGGGTGGCAAAAGAAATGCTGCAGCCCATAGGGATCTCCTGGAACTCCAATACCCTGGGTACCTCAGTACCATATACTAGGGAATTATAAGGGTGTTCCAGTAAGCCAATGTAAATTGGTAAAAATGGTCACTAGCCTGTTAGTGACAATTTGGAAGTAATGAGAGAGCATAACCACTGAGGTTCTGGTTAGCAGAGCCTCAGTGAGACAGTTAGGCACCACACAGGGAACATATACATGCACACCTATGAGCACTGGGGCCCTGTGTGACAGGGTCCCAGTGACACATACATATAGGCCACAAACCTATGAGCACTGGGGTCCTGACCAGCAGGATCCCAGTGACACATAACAACCATACTGAAACATAGTGTTTTCACTATGAGCACTGGGGCCTGGCTATCGGGATCCCAGTGAGACAGTGAAAACAGTGACAAACACCCTGACATATACTCACAAACAGGCCAAAAGTAGGGGTAACAAGGCTAGAAAGAGGCTACTTTCTCACACAACCCCCCCCCAAACGAAGGACAATAAGGCTAACCTTGGCCAGTTGAGACTTTATTGTCTAAGTGGTGATAAGTAGAGAGTAGCTCTGCAATAGACTGGTTACTCCCTTAATCATCCACTATATGGTTACTTCCCTGTGGGGATGTAAACCACCCTGTTTGAAGTTTTTTAGCTAACCAACAATGTGAAGATGTATTTTCAGAGTTTCTATCAGTAAGTTTTAGTTTAGAGCAGTGGGAATTATCCACTGAACCTATTTGTAATGATGGAAATGCCAGACAGGGATGCTGTCTCAGTAAAGCCATAGCTGGGCAAAAACTTTGTCCATTTGGCTGGAAGAGAGAACAGGGATGCTGTTTCTCTTGAGTTGGAGCAGGGCAGGGATGCTGTCCTATGAGCTCCACACTAGGGCAGGGATGCTGTCCTAAGTGTTGTGAGGTAGTGCAGGGTTTCTGCACTAAAGTTTCTCTGGGAGGGTTGGAGGGATGCTCCATGTTAACTAAAATGGTGCTGTTTTTCTCACCAATGTTAGTTATCCCACAGAGAGGTACTTCCACCTCAGGGAGTCCAGCTTTGCCAGCTGATGATTCCCTTGGACCAGGTGCCACCCCAGGAGAGGTTTCTCCCACCACAGGAATGTTATCCTGAATGGTAGGGTGGTTAGGGGATACTGTGATACCCTTTTTACCTGTTGATGGAGAGGGATCCTGAGTTTTCAGGCCTTCTCTCCTTTGCTTTTTCATTTCACTTGGAATGAGAGGGAACAATTCCTCAGGGATGCCCAGCATGGCTGCATGGGCATAAAACTCTACATCAGCCCAACCTGAGGCCTCTAGGTCATTACCTAAGAGACAGTCTACAGGTAAGCTAGGTGATACCACCACCTGCTTAGGGCCAGTAACTCCACCCCAACTAAACTGAATTATAGCTAAGGGAAGAAACTTAGTGGAGTTATGGACATCAATAATCTTATACTGTTGTCCAATGATGTGTTGATCAGGGTGCACTAGGTTGTCAGTCACTAAAGTGAAACGGGCACCTGTGTCCCTGTAGGCCAAGGCCTCAACACCATTTATTGAAACTGTCTGCCTGTACTTATCCATTGTAAGGGGACAAGCAGCCAGTGTGGCAAGGCCAATGCCACTAGGTGTGACAGAAACTGTCTTGGGACTGATTACATCAGTTTCCACTATGGACCCATAAGTGAACCTAACTACACCCTTTGCTTGACTGTTGCCAGCAGTCCCACCACTAGTACCACTACTGCTAGGGGCACTAGAGCTTGATGTATTAGTGGTGGTAGGCTCAGGGGGTTTACCTGGACAGGACTTATCCCCTGGCCTATGGCCTCTGTTTTTACACACAAAGCACCAAGGCTTTTTAATGTGTGCAGGTTGGGAAGAAGAGGAAGAATTTGTTTTATCCCCACCCTCTGAAGAGTGTTTAAGATTTGAAGTGGGATCTTTGGTTTTACCCTTATCCCCATGCTTATCTTGAGATTTTTCACCATCTTTCTTCTTATTGCCATCTTTGTCACCCCCTGTATGAACTTTTATGTTCACCCTTGTTCTGACCCATTTGTCTGCCTTCTTTCCCAATTCTTGGGGAGAGGTCAGATCAGAGTCTACCAGGTACTGGTGCAACAAATCAGACACACAATTATTAAGTATATGCTCTCTCAGGATTGTGTTATACAGGCTTTAATAATCAGTAACTTTACTGCCATGTAACCACCCTTCCAAGGCCTTCACTGAATGGTCAATGAAATCAACCCAGTCTTGTGAAGACTCCTTTTTGGTCTCTCTGAACTTTATCCTGTACTGTTCAGTGGTTAAGCCATAACCATCCAGGAGTGCATTCTTAAGAACTGTAAAATTATTGGCATCATTTTCTTTCACAGTAAGGAGCCTATCACTACCTTTTCCACTAAATGATAGCCATAGGATAGCAGCCCACTGCCTTTGAGGGACATCCTGTACAACACAGGCCCTCTCAAGTGCAGCAAACCACTTGTTAATGTCATCCCCCTCCTTATAAGGGGGAACTATCTTGTGCAGATTCCTGGAATCATGCTCTTTTGCAGGATGACTATGGGGAATACTGCTGCTGCCACCATGGGTATCTAAACCCAACTTCTGTCTTTCCTTCTCTAATTCAAAAGACTGTCTATCCAAATCCAGCTGTTGCTTTTTAAGCTTCAGTCTGGTTTGTTCCACCCTCAACTTATTGAGTTCCCTCTCTAACATTCTGTCATCAGGGTTGGTGGGAGGGACATTTCTAGAAACAGAGCTATGATGGGAATGAACAGAAGGAGACCTGTCCCTTACAGAAGCCAACTTAACAGCTTGGTTTACAGAAACATTACTACCAGTATGATGAGAATAAATGCTTTTGCTATGATGTGAGACAACACTATTTCTATGATGTGGCTCATCATCATTACCATCTATGCTAGATTGTCTAGTAATGGGCAGGCTAGGAAGTTTCTTTCCTGAATCTTTTCCTGGGGGAGTCCCTGAATCTGATTGGGAACTATTAGGTACTTTTTCAACAGATGGGGCACCTATGGCCTTATCCTGTTCTCTAAGCATTAATTAATAGTCCTAAGGCAGGATTCTTCCCTACACTCAAACCTCTCTCTATACAGAGACTCCTTGCTCTTTTCCAGCTAAGGTTGTCATATGCAAGTTTGGACAGATCAACACTTTGGCCTGTGCCAGACATTTTTTAGAGAGAGTTAAAGTGATAGAGAAAGAGACAAAAGTTTTCAGAACTTTTTGGAAAGACAGAAAAAAAAACTTTTTAAACTTTTAAGAACTTTTTGAAAGTTTAGAAGTACTTTTCAGCACTTAGAAAAGAGTGAAAAGAGGAAATGCAAAACTTCTTGGCTATGTGTATATACACTGACCTTGTTTTGTATATTTTTCTCTTATGAAAAGTACAATGACAAGAGTGGTAAGTAGTCTCAAGCACTGATCCCACCACTGCACAACCAATGTAGGAGGCTGGACTGGCTTGTAGTGAGTACCAAGGGGTACTTGCACCTTGCACCAGGCCCAGTTATCCCTTATTAGTGTATAGGGTGTCTAGCAGCTTAGGCTGATAGATAATGGTAGCTTAGCAGAGCAGCTTAGGCTGAACTAGGAGACGTGTGAAGCTACTACAGTACCACTTAGTGTCATATGCACAATATCATAAGAAAACACAATACACAGTTATACTAAAAATAAAGGTACTTTATTTTTATGACAATATGCCAAAGTATCTTAGAGTGTACCCTCAGTGAGAGGATAGGAAATATACACAAGATATATATACACAATAGCAAAAATATGCAGTATAGTCTTAGAAAACAGTGCAAACAATGTATAGTTACAATAGGATGCAATGGGGAAACATAGGGATAGGGGCAACACAAACCATATACTCCAAAAGTGGAATGCGAACCACGAATGGACCCCAAACCTATGTGACCTTGTAGAGGGTCGCTGGGACTATTAGAAAATAGTGAGAGTTAGAAAAATAACCCTCCCCAAGACCCTGAAAAGTGAGTGCAAAGTGCACCAAAGTTCCCCTAAGGACAAAATAGTCGTGTTAGAGGAATAATGCAGGAAAGCCACAAACCAGCAATGCAACAACTGTGGATTTCCAATCTAGGGTACCTGTGGAACAAGGTGACCAAGTCCAAAAGTCACAAGCAAGTCGGAGATGGGCAGATGCCCAGGAAATGCCAGCTGCGGGTGCAAAGAAGCTTCGACTGGACAGAAGAAGCTGAGGTTTCTGCAGGAACGAAAAGGGCTAGAGACTTCCCCTTTGGTGGACGGATCCCTCTGGCCTTGTAGAGTCGTGCAGAAGTGTTTTCCTGCCGGAAGGACGCCAACAAGCCTTGCTACACGCAAATCGTGCGTTTGGCGTTTTTGGACGCTGCTGGGGCCCAGGAGGGACCAGGGGGTCGCAAATTGGACCTGCAGAGAGAGGGGACGTCGAGCAAGACAAAGAGCCCTCACTGAAGCAGGTAGCACCCGGAGAAGTGCCAGAAACAGGCACTACGAGGATGCGTGAAACGGTGCTCCCCGAAGTTGCACAAAGGAGTCCCACGTCGCCGGAGACCAACTTAGAAAGTCGTGCAATGCAGGTTAGAGTGCCGTGGACCCAGGCTTGGCTGTGCACAAAGGATTTCCGCCGGAAGTGCACAGGGGCCGGAGTAGCTGCAAAGTCGCGGTTCCCAGCAATGCAGCCCAGCGAGGTGAGGCAAGGACTTACCTCCACCAAACTTGGGCTGAAGAGTCACTGGACTGTGGGGGTCACTTGGACAGCGTCGCTGGATTCGAGGGACCTCGCTCGTCGTGCTGAGAGGAGACCCAAGGGACCGGTAATGCAGCTTTTTGGTGCCTGCGGTTGCAGGGGGAAGATTCCGTCGACCCACGGGAGATTTCTTCGGAGCTTCTGGTGCAGAGAGGAGGCAGGCTACCCCCACAGCATGCACAAGCAGGAAAACAGTCGAGAAGGCGGCAGGATCAGCGTTACAGAGTTGCAGTAGTCGTCTTTGCTACTATGTTGCAGGTTTGCAGGTTTGCAGGCTTCCAGCGCGGTCAGCGGTCGTTTCCTTATCAGAAGGTGAAGAGGGAGATGCAGAGGAACTCGGATGAGCTCTTGCATTCGTTATCTGAAGTTTCCCCAGAGACAGAGACCCTAAATAGCCAGAAAAGAGGGTTTGGCTACCTAGGAGAGAGGAAAGGCTACTAACACCTGAAGGAGCCTATCAGCAGGAGTCTCTGACGTCACCTGGTGGCACTGGCCACTCAGAGCAGTCCAGTGTGCCAGCAGCACCTCTGTTTCCAAGATGGCAGAGGTCTGGAGCACACTGGAGGAGCTCTGGACACCTCCCAGGGGAGGTGCAGGTCAGGGGAGTGGTCACTCCCCTTTCCTTTGTCCAGTTTCGCGCCAGAGCAGGGGCTAAGGGGTCCCTGAACCGGTGTAGACTGGCTTATGCAGAATTGGGCACATCTGTGCCCAACAAAGCATTTCCAGAGGCTGGGGGAGGCTACTCCTCCCCTGCCTTCACACCATTTTCCAAAGGGAGAGGGTGTCACACCCTCTATCAGAGGAAGTTCTTTGTTCTGCCATCCTTGGCCAGGCCTGGCTGGACCCCAGGAGGGCAGCTGCCTGTCTGAGGGGTTGGCAGCAGCAGCAGCTGCAGTGAAACCCCAGGAAGGGCAGTCTGGCAGTACCAGGGTCTGTGCTACAGACCACTGGGATCATGGAATTGTACCAACAATGCCAGGATGGCATAGAGGGGGCAATTCCATGATCATAGACATGTTACATGGCCATATTCGGAGTTACCATGGTGAAGCTACATATAGGTAGTGACCTATATGTAGTGCACACGTGTAATGGTGTCCCCGCACTCACAAAGTTCAGTGAATTGGCTCTGAACAATGTGGGGGCACCTTGGCTAGTGCCAGGGTGCCCTCACACTAAGTAACTTTGCACCTAACCTTTACCAGGTAAAGGTTAGACATATAGGTGACTTATAAGTTACTTAAGTGCAGTGTAAAATGGCTGTGAAATAACGTGGACGTTATTCCACTCAGGCTGCAGTGGCAGGCCTGTGTAAGAATTGTCAGAGCTCCCTATGGGTGGCAAAAGAAATGCTGCAGCCCATAGGGATCTCCTGGAACCCCAATACCCTGGGTACCTCAGTACCATATACTAGGGAATTATAAGGGTGTTCCAGTAAGCCAATGTAAATTGGTAAAAATGGTCATTAGCCTGTTAGTGACAATTTGGAAGTAATGAGAGAGCATAACCACTGAGGTTCTGGTTAGCAGAGCCTCAGTGAGACAGTTAGGCACCACACAGGGAACATATACATGCACACCTATGAGCACTGGGGCCCTGTGTGACAGGGTCCCAGTGACACATACATATAGGCCACAAACCTATGAGCACTGGGGTCCTGACCAGCAGGATCCCAGTGACACATAACAACCATACTGAAACATAGTGTTTTCACTATGAGCACTGGGGCCTGGCTATCGGGATCCCAGTGAGACAGTGAAAACAGTGACAAACACCCTGACATACACTCACAAACAGGCCAAAAGTGGGGGTAACAAGGCTAGAAAGAGGCTACTTTCTCACAGTGGGCTTCCCAAAAGAGATTGTATTACACAGGGGTAGCAACTTTATGTATGCATACTTGAAGGCCATGTGGAAGGAATGTGGTGTAACATACAAATTCACCACACCTTATCATCCACAAACAAATGGACTGGTAGAGAGGTTTAGTAAAACTCTCAAAGGAATGATAATGGGACTCCCTGAAAATCTCAGGAGGAGATGGGATGTCCTCTTACCTTGCCTCCTTTTTGCTTACAAGGAGGTACACCAAAAAAGAGTGGGCTTCAGCCCCTTTGAACTCCTATTTGGACACCCTGTAAGAGGTCCCCTAACACTTGTGAAGGAGGGTTGGGAACAACCTTTAAAAGCTCCAAAGCAAGACATAGTGGACTATGTACTTGGCCTAAGATCTAGAATGGCTGAGTACATGAAAAAGGCCTATAAAAACCTTCAGACCAGCCAAGAGCTCCAAAAGCAAAGGCATGACCAGAAGGCTGTTCTGATTCAGTACCAACCAGGACAGAAGGTGTGGGTATTGGAGCCTGTGGCCCCAAGAGCACTCCAAGAAAAATGTAGTGGACCCCATCTCATTGTTGAAAAGAAGGGCGAGGTCACCTACTTGGTTGACCTGGGCACTGCCAGGAGTCCCCTTAGGGTGCTCCATGTCAATCGCCTGAAACCCTACTATGACAGGGCTGATCTCACCCTGCTCATGGCAACAGATGAAGGACAGGAAGAATAGAGTGACCCTCTCCCTGATCTCTTCTCTTCCACAGAAGGAAGGTGTAGTTTTGGCAGACTGTCTTACTGCTGAGCAGAAAGGCAACTGCATAAATCTCCTAGGTCAGTTTTCTGAACTCTTTTCAACTGTGCCAGGCACCACATCTTGGTGTGAGCACACTATAGATACTGGAGACAGCATGCCTCTCAAAAGTAAAATCTGTAGGTAGCCTGATCATGTCAGGGACTGCATAAAACAAGAAGTTCAGAAAATGTTTGAACTAGGAGCGGTTGAACATTCTGAAAGCCCATGGGCCTCTCCTGTTGTGCTTGTACCAAAGCCTCACTCAAAAGATGGAAAAAGATAGATTAGGTTTTGTGTAGATTGCAGAGGTCTCAACCAGGAAACAAAAACTGATGCTCACCCTATCCCCAGTGCAGATGAGTGTAGGAAAGTACCATCTTGCCTGGCATGTTACCCCCATATTTCACTGTATATATGTTGTTTTAGTTGTATGTGTCACTGGGACCCTGCCAGCCAGGGCCCCAGTGCTCATAAGTGTGCCCTGTATGTGTTACCTGTGTTATGACTAACTGTCTCACTGAGGCTCTGCTATCCAGAACCTCAGTGGTAATGCTCTCTCATTCTCTTTCCAAATTGTCACTAACAGGCTAGTGACCAATTTCACCAATTTAGATTGGCATACTGGAACACCCTTATAATTCCCTAGTATATGGTACTGAGGTACCCAGGGTGTTGGGGTTCCAGGAGATCCCTATGGGCTGCAGCATTTCTTGTGCCACCCATAGGGAGATCTGACAATTCTTACACAGGCCTGCCAGTGCAGCCTGAGTGAAATAACGTCCACGTTATTTCACAGCCATTTACCACTGCACTTAAGTAACTTATAAGTCACCTATATGTCCAACCTTTACCTGGTAAAGGTTGGGTGCTAAGTTACTTAGTGTGTGGGCACCCTGGCACTAGCCAAGGTGCTCCCACATTGTTCAGGGCAAATTCCCCGGACTTTGTGAGTGCGGGGACACCATTACACGCGTGCACTATACATATGTCACGACATATGTATAGCGTCACAATGGTAACTCCGAACATGGCCATGTAACATGTCTAGGATAATGGAATTGTCACCCAATGGGGAGACAATTACATGATCCCCGAGTCTCTAGCTCAGACCCGGGGACTGCCAAACTACCTTTCCCGGGGTTTCACTGCAGCTGCTGCTGCTGCCAACCCCTCAGACAGGTTTCACCCTCTCCCTTTGGAAAAAGGTGTCAGGGCTGGGGAGGAGCAGCCTCCCCCAGCCTCTGGAAATGCTTTGATGGGCACAGATGGTGCCCATCTCTGCATAAGCCAGTCTGCACTGGGTCAGGGATCCCTCAGCCCTGCTCTGGCGCGAATCTTGCCTGGCATGTTACCCCCATTTTTCACTGTATATATGTTGTTTTAGTTGTATGTGTCACTGGGACCCTGGTAACCCAGGGCCCCAGTGCTCATAAGTGTGTCTGAATGTGTTACCTGTGTAGTGACTAACTGTCTCACTGAGGCTCTGCTAATCAGAACCTCAGTGGTTATGCTCTCTCATTTCTTTCCAAATTGTCACTAACAGGCTAGTGACCATTTTTACCAATTTACATTGGCTTACTGGAACACCCTTATAATTCCCTAGTATATGGTACTGAGGAACCCAGGGTATTGGGGTTCCAGGAGATCCCTATGGGCTGCAGCATTTATTTTGCCACCTATAGGGAGCTCTGACAATTCTTACACAGGCCTGCCACTGCAGCCTGAGTGAAATAACGTCCACGTTATTTCACAGCCATTTTACACTGCACTTAAGTAACTTATAAGTCACCTATATGTCTAACCTTTATCTGGTAAAGGTTAGGTGCAAAGTTACTTAGTGTGAGGGCACCCTGGCACTAGCCAAGGTGCCCCCACATTGTTCAGAGCCAATTCCCTGAACTTTGTGAGTGCGGGGACACCATTACACGCGTGCACTACATATAGGTCACTACCTATATGTAGCTTCACAATGGTAACTCCGAATATGGCCATGTAACATGTCTATGATCATGGAATTGCCCCCTCTATGCCATCCTGGCATGGTTGGCACAATCCCATGATCCAAGTGGTCTGTAGCACAGACCCTGGTACTGCCAAACTGCCCTTCCTGGGGTTTCACTGCAGCTGCTGCTGCTGCCAACCCCTCAGACAGGCATCTGCCCTCCTGGGGTCCAGCCAGGCCTGGCCCAGGATGGCAGAACAAAGGACTTCCTCTGAGAGAGGGTGTTACACCCTCTCCCTTTGGAAAATGGTGTGAAGGCAGGGGAGGAGTAGCCTCCCCCAGCCTCTGGAAATGCTTTGTTGGGCACAGATGTGCCCAATTCTGCATAAGCCAGTCTACACCGGTTCAGGGGACCCCTTAGCCCTGCTCTGGCGCGAAACTGGACAAAGGAAAGGGGAGTGACCACTCCCCGGACCTGCACCTCCCCTGGGAGGTGTCCAGAGTTCCTCCAGTGTGCTCCAGACCTCTGCCATCTTGGAAACAGAGGTGCTGCTGGCACACTGGACTGCTCTGAGTGGCCAGGGCCACCAGGTGACGTCAGAGACTCCTTCTGATAGGCTCCTTCAGGTGTTAGTAGCCTATCCTCTCTCCTAGGTAGCCAAACCCTCTTTTCTGGCTATTTAGGGTCTCTGTCTCTGGGGAAACTTTAGATAACGAATGCAAGAGCTCATCCGAGTTCCTCTGCATCTCTCTTTTCACCTTCTGCCAAGGAATCGACTGCTGACCGCACTGGAAGCCTGCAAACCTGCAACATAGTAGCAAAGACGACTACTGCAACTCTGTAACGCTGATCCTGCCGCCTTCTCGACTGTTTTCCTGCTTGTGCATGCTGTGGGGGTAGTCTGCCTCCTCTCTGCACCAGAAGCTCCGAAGAAATCTCCCGTGGGTCGACGGAATCTTCCCCCTGCAACCGCAGGCACCAAAAAGCTGCATTACCGGTCCCTTGGGTCTCCTCTCAGCACGACGAGCGAGGTCCCTCGAATCCAGCGACTCTGTCCAAGTGACCCCTACCGTCCAGTGACTCTTCAGTCCAAGTTTGGTGGAGGTAAGTCCTTGCCTCACCTCGCTGGGCTGTATTGCTGGGAACCGTGACTTTTGCAGCTACTCCGGCCCCTGTGCACTTCCGGCGGAAATCCTTTCTGCACAGCCAAGCCTGGGTCCACGGCACTCTATCCTGCATTGCACGACTTTCTAAGTTGGTCTCCGGCGACGTGGGACTCCTTTGTGCGACTTCGGGTGAGCACCGTTTCACGCATCTTCGTAGTGCCTGTTTCTGGCACTTCTCCGGGTGCTACCTGCTTCAAATAGGGCTCCTTGTCTTGCTCGACGTCCCTTCTCTCTGCTGGTCCAATTTGCGACCTCCTGGTCCCTCCTGGGCCTCAGCAGCGTCCAAAAACGCTAACCGCACGAATTGCAGCTAGCAAGGCTTGTTGGCGTTCTTTTGGCGGGAAAACACTTCTGCACGACTCTCCACGGCGAGAGGGATCCGTCCACCAAAGGGGAAGTCTCTAGCCTTTTTCGTTCCTGCAGAAACCTCAGCTTCTTCTGTCCAGTAGAAGCTTCTTTGCACCCGCAGCTGGCATTTCCTGGGCATTTGCCCTTCTCCGACTTGCTTGTGACTTTTGGACTTGGTCCCCTTGTTCCACAGGTACCCTAGATTGGAAATCCACAGTTGTTGCATTGCTGGTTTGTGTCTTTCCTGCATTATTCCTCTAACACGACTTCTTTGTCCTTAGGGGAACTTTAGTGCACTTTGCACTCACTTTTCAGGGTCTTGGGGAGGGTTATTTTTCTAACTCTCACTATTTTCTAATAGTCCCAGCGACCCTCTACAAGGTCACATAGGTTTGGGGTCCATTCGTGGTTCGCATTCCACTTTTGGAGTATATGGTTTGTGTTGCCCCTATCCCTATGTTTCCCCATTGCATCCTATTGTAACTATACATTGTTTGCACTGTTTTCTAAGACTATACTGCATATTTTTGCTATTGTGTATATATATCTTGTGTATATTTCCTATCCTCTCACTGAGGGTACACTCTAAGATACTTTGGCATATTGTCATAAAAATAAAGTACCTTTATTTTTAGTATAACTGTGTATTGTGTTTTCTTATGATATTGTGCATATGACACTAAGTGGTACTGTAGTAGCTTCACACGTCTCCTAGTTCAGCCTAAGCTACTCTGCTAAGCTACCATTATCTATCAGCCTAAGCTGCTAGACACCCTATACACTAATAAGGGATAACTGGGCCTGGTGCAAGGTGCAAGTACCCCTTGGTACTCACTACAAGCCAGTCCAGCCTCCTACATTGGTTGTGCAGCGGTGGGATAAGTGCTTTGAGACTACTTACAACTCTTGTCATTGTACTTTTCATAAGAGAAAAATATACAAAACAAGTTCAGTGTATATACACATAGCCAAAAAGTTTTGCATTTCCTCTTTTCACTCTTTTCTAAGTGCTGAAAAGTACTTCTAACTTTCTAAAAAGTTCTAAAAAGTTTAAAAAGTTTTTTTCTCTGTCTTTCTAAAAGCTGTGACAAACCTTTTTCTCTTTTTCTATCACTTTAATTCTCTCTAAAAATGTCTGGCACAGGCCAAAATGTTGTTCTGTCCAAACTTGCATATGATCACCTTAGCTGGAAAGGAGCAAGGAGTCTCTGCATAGAGAAAGGTTTGAGTGTAGGGAAAAATCCTTCCTTGGAATTGTTAATTAACATGCTTAGAGAACAAGATAAGGCAAGAAGTGCAACATCTGTTGAGAAAGTAGCTAATGGTTCCCAATCTGATCCAAGGACTCCCCCAGGAAAAGATTCAGGAAAGAAACTTCCTAGCCTGCCCATTACTAGACAGTCTAGCATAGTTGGTAATGATGGAGAGCCACACCATACAAATAGTGTTGTCTCACATCATAGCAAAAGCATTTATTCACACCACAGTGGTACTGATGTTTCTGTTAGCCAAGCTGTTAGGGTGCCCTCTGTAAGGGACAGGTCTCCTTCTGTCCATTCTCACCATACTTCTGTTTCAAGGCATGTCCCTCCCACCCACCCTGATGACAGATTGTTAGAAAGGGAGCTCAATAGATTGAGAGTGGAACAAACCAGACTGAAGCTCAAGAAGCAACAGCTGGATTTGGAGACAGACTTTAGAAGAAGAGAAGGAGAGACAGAAACTGGGTTTAGAAACCCATGGTGGCAGCAGCAGTATTCCCCATAGTCATCCTGCAAAAGAGCATGATTCCAGGAATCTGCATAAGATAGTTCCCCCTTATAAGGAGGGGGATGACATTAACAAGTGGTTTGCTGCACTTGAGAGGGCCTGTGTTGTACAGGATGTCCCTCAAAGGCAGTGGGCTGCTATCCTATGGCTATCATTTAGTGGAAAAGGTAGGGATAGGCTCCTTACTGTGAAAGAAAGTGATGCCAATAATTTTACAGTTCTTAAGAATGCACTCCTGGATGGTTATGGCTTAACCACTGAACAATACAGGATAAAGTTCAGAGAGACCAAAAAGGAGTCTTCACAAGACTGGGTTGATTTCATTGACCATTCAGTGAAGGCCTTGGAGGGGTGGTTACATGGCAGTAAAGAACGAGTTACTTACCTTCGGTAACGACTTTTCTGGTGGATACATTAGCTACCTGTGGATTCCTCACCTAATGAATACTCCCATGGCGCCAGCATTCAACGGAAATCTTCTTCCTAGTCTCTGCACGTCGACGAGGACGTCACTCTAGCCCACGCTATGCCGTCTGACGTCATACAGGCAATTAGAGGTCCTCGACGACGTGCCGACGTCAGTACCAACATTTTTTACGTGCATGAGAACAACCACCCAATGCAATGAAAGAGCAAGGCAACATCCCATAACCTTGTAAAATACACAATCTTGCAATGAATAGCAGTAAATTTAATATAACAAACAAATATATGCAAATCATGTATGTACACAAAGATATATACATATATATATATGTATACAGATAAATATACACAAGTACCCATATATACAACATCTATTGCAACCTTGAAGACCAAGAGGAGCGCACTCAAGGATTACTTGGTAAGACCAGAAAGGCAACGGGGAGGCGGGTGTGACTGTGAGGAATCCACAGGTAGCTAATGTATCCACCAGAAAAGTCGTTACCGAAGGTAAGTAACTCGTTCTTCTGATGGATACAACTACCTGTGGATTCCTCACATAATGAATAGAGTCCCAAAGCAGTACCACGCCCGATGGCGGGTGCCTAAATGGTCAAACCAAGAAATCCTGCAGCACTGACCGTGCAAAATGGCCGTCCCTTCTGACCTCAGAGTCCAAACAGTAATGTTTCGCAAAAGTGTGAAGGGACGACCAAGTTGCGGCCTTGCAGATGTCAACCACAGGAACACCTCTGGCCAAGGCCGAAGTGGCCGACTTAGCTCTGGTGGAATGAGCTCTAATGCCCTCAGGAGGGTCCTTCTTTGCCAAAGAGTAACAGATTTTAATGCAAAGAACCACCCACCTGGAGAGTGTTCTCATGTGGACTGCCTTTCCTCTCCTCTTGCCCACGTACCCGATGAACAGCTGATCCTCCAGCCTGAAATCCTTTGTTCTATCAATAAAGAAGCTCAACGCCCTCTTTGGGTCCAGACGGTGCAGTCTTTCTTCCTCTTTAGAAGGATGAGGCGGAGGATAGAACGTGGACAAAGTAATTGTCTGAGCCAAATGGAAGGGTGAAACAACCTTCTGGAGGAAAGCAGCCTTGGTCCTCAACACCACCTTATCCCCATAAAAAGTTGTATAAGGGGGCTTTACCGATAAGGCCTGCAACTCACTCACTCTCCTTGCAGATGTTATAGCTACCAGAAAAACTGTTTTTATAACCAAATACCTTAAGGGGCAAGAATGCATAGGCTCGAAAGGGGACCCCATAAGGAAAGTCAGGACCAAGGACAAATCTCATTGCGGCATAACAAATGGTTTTGGAGGATATTTATTTAGAAGACCTTTCAAGAATCTGATAACAATAGGGGATTTAAATAACGATGGTTGGTCTGGAAGACAAATGAAGGCTGACAAGGCCGACAAATAACCCTTAATGGTAGCCACTGCACAACCTTTCTGCGCTAGAGACAGAGCAAAAGACAAAACGTCCGATAGATGAGCATGGAAGGGATCAATCTGCCTCTCTCCACACCACGCAACAAATTTAGAGCACTGTAGGAGGCTGGACTGGTTTGTAGTGAGTACCAAGGGGTACTTGCACCTTGCACCAGGCCCAGTTATCCCTTATTAGTGTATAGGGTGTCTAGCAGCTTAGGCTGATAGATAATGGTAGCTTAGCAGAGCAGCTTAGGCTGAACTAGGAGACGTGTGAAGCTACTACAGTACCACTTAGTGTCATATGCACAATATCATAAGAAAACACAATACACAGTTATACTAAAAATAAAGGTACTTTATTTTTATGACAATATGCCAAAGTATCTCAGAGTGTACCCTCAGTGAGAGGATAGGAAATATACACAAGATATATATACACAATAGCAAAAATATGCAGTATAGTTTTAGAAAACAGTGCAAACAATGTATAGTTACAATAGGATGCAATAGGGAAACATAGGGATAGGGGCAACGCAAACCATATACTCCAAAAGTGGAATGCGAACCACGAATGGACCCCAAACCTATGTGACCTTGTAGAGGGTCGCTGGGACTATTAGAAAATAGTGAGAGTTAGAAAAATAACCCTCCCCAAGACCCTGAAAAGTGAGTGCAAAGTGCACTAAAGTTCCCCTAAGGACAAAGAAGTTGTGTTAGAGGAATAATGCAGGAAAGACACAAACCAACAATGCAACAACGCTGGATTTCCAATCTGGAGTACCTGTGGAACAAGGGGACCAAGTCCAAAAGTCACAAGCAAGTCGGAGATGGGCAGATGCCCAGGAAATGCCAGCTGCGGGTGCAAAGAAGCTTCTACTGGACAGAAGAAGCTGTGATTTCTGCAGGAACGCAAAGGGCTAGAGACGTCCCCTTTGGAGGACGGATCTTTCTTGCCTTGTAGAGTCGTGCAGAAGTGTTTTTCCGCCGAAAGAACGCCAACAAGCCTTGCTAGCTGCAAATCGTGCGGTTAGTGTTTTTGGACGCTGCTGTGGCCCAGGAGGGACCAGGAGGTCGCAAATTGGACCAAGAGGTAGAAGGGACGTCGAGCAAGACAAGGAGTGCTCTTAGCAGCAGGTAGCACCCGGAGAAGGGCCAGAAACAGGCACTACGAGGATGCGTGAAACGGTGCTCACCCGAAGTTACACAAAGGAGTCCCACGTCGCCGGAGACCAACTTAGAAAGTCGTGCAATGCAGGTTAGAGTGCAGTGGACCCAGGCTTGGCTGTGCATGAAGGATTTCCACCGGAAGTGCACAGGGGCCGGAGTAGCTGCAAAAGTTGCGGTTCCCAGCAATGCAGTCTAGCGAGGTGAGGCAAGGACTTACCTCCACCAAACTTGGACTGAAGAGTCACTGGACTGTGGGGGTCACTTGGACAGAGTTGCTGGATTCGAGGGACCTCGCTCGTCGTGCTGAGAGGAGACCCAAGGGACCGGTAATGCAGCTTTTTGGTGCCTGCGGTTGCAGGGGGAAGATTCCGTCGACCCACGGGAGATTTCTTCTGAGCTTCTAGTGCAGAGAGGAGGCAGACTACCCGCACAGCATGCACCACCAGGAAAACAGTCGAGAAGGCGGCAGGATCAGCGTTACAGAGTTGCAGTAGTCGTCTTTGCTACTATGTTGCAGGTTTGCAGGCTTCCACTGCGGTCAGCAGTCGATTCCTTGGCAGAAGGTGAAGAGAGAGATGCAGAGGAACTCGGATGAGCTCTTGCATTCGTTATCTAAAGTTTCCCCAGAGACAGAGACCCTAAATAGCCAGAAAAGATGGTTTGGCTACTTAGGAGAGAGGATAGGCTATCAACACCTGAAGGAGCCTATCACAAGGAGTCTCTGACGTCACCTGGTGGCACTGGCCACTCAGAGCAGTCCAGTGTGCCAGCAGCACCTCTGTTTCCAAGATGGCAGAGGTCTGGAGCACACTAGAGGAGCTCTGGACACCTCCCAGGGGAGGTGCAGGTCAGGGGAGTGGTCACTCCCCTTTCCTTTGTCCAGTTTCGCGCCAGAGCAGGGGTAAGGGGTCCCCTGAACCGGTGTAGACTGGCTTATGCAGAATTGGGCACATCTGTGCCCAAGAAAGCATTTCCAGAGGCTGGGGGAGGCTACACCTCCCCTGCCTTCACACCATTTTCCAAAGGGAGAGGGTGTAACACCCTCTCTCAGAAGAAGTTCTTTGTTCTGCCATCCTGGGCCAGGCCTGGATGGACCCCAGGAGGGCAGATGCCTGTCTGAGGGGTTGGCAGCAGCAGCAGCTGCAGTGAAACCACAGGAAGGGCAGTTTGGCAGTACCAGGGTCTGTGCTACAGACCACTGGGATCATGGGATTGTGCCAACTATGCCAGGATGGCATAGAGGGGGCAATACCATGATCATAGACATGTTACATGGCCATATTCGGAGTTACCATTGTGAAGCTACATATAGGTAGTGACCTATATGTAGTGCACGCATGTAATGGTGTCCCCGCACTCACACAGTCCGGGGAATTGGCCCTGAACAATGTGGGGGCACCTTGGCTAGTGCCAGGGTGCCCTCACACTAAGTAACTTTGCACCTAACCTTTACCAGGTAAAGGTTAGACATATAGGTGACTTATAAGTTACTTAAGTGCAGTGTAAAATGGCTGTGAAATAACGTGGACGTTATTTCACTCAGGCTGCAGTGGCAAGCCTGTGTAAGAATTGTCAGAGCTCCCTATGGGTGGCAAAAGAAATGCTGCAGCCCATAGGTGTAGGAGGCTGGACTGGCTTGTAGTGAGTACCAAGGGGTACTTGCACCTTGCACCAGGCCCAGTTATCCCTTATTAGTGTATAGGGTGTCTAGCAGCTTAGGCTGATAGATAATGGTAGCTTAGCAGAGCAGCTTAGGCTGAACTAGGAGACGTGTGAAGCTACTACAGTACCACTTAGTGTCATATGCACAATATCATAAGAAAACACAATACACAGTTATACTAAAAATAAAGGTACTTTATTTTTATGACAATATGCCAAAGTATCTTAGAGTGTACCCTCAGTGAGAGGATAGGAAATATACACAAGATATATATACACAATAGCAAAAATATGCAGTATAGTCTTAGAAAACAGTGCAAACAATGTATAGTTACAATAGGATGCAATGGGGAAACATAGGGATAGGGGCAACACAAACCATATACTCCAAAAGTGGAATGCGAACCACGAATGGACCCCAAACCTATGTGACCTTGTAGAGGGTCGCTGGGACTATTATAAAATAGTGAGAGTTAGCAAAATAACCCTCCCCAAGACCCTGAAAAGTGAGTGCAAAGTGCACTAAAGTTCCCCTAAGGACAAAATAGTCGTGTTAGAGGGAGAATGCAAGGAAAACACAAATCAGCAATGCAACAACGATGGATTCCTGACTGAGGGTACCTGTGGAACAAGGGGACCAAGTCCAAAAGTCACAAGCAGCTCGGAGATGGGCAGATGCCCAAGAAATGCCAGCGGTTGGTGCAAAGAAGCTCTTACTAGGCTGAAGAGCTGTGAATACTGCAGGAACGACAAGGGCTAGAGACTTCCCCTTTGGAGGATGGATCCCCCACGCCTTGGAGAGTCGTGCAGAAGTGTTTTCTTGCCGGATGGACGCCAACAAGCCTTGCTACACGCAAATCGTGCGTTTGGCGTTTTTATGGCGCTGCTTGGGCCCAGGAGGGACCAGGAGGTCGCAAATTGGACCTGCAGAGAGAGGGAACGTCGAGCAAGACAAAGAGCCCTCACTGAAGCAGGTAGCACCCAGAAAAGTGCCAGAAACAGGCACTACGAGGATGCGTGAAACGGTGCTCACCGAAGTTGCACAAAGGAGTCCCACGTCGCCGGAGACCAACTTAGAAAGTCGTGCAATGCAGGTTAGAGTGCCGTGGACCCAGGCTTGGCTGTGCACGAAGGATTTCCGCCGGAAGTGCACAGGGGCCGGAGTAGCTTGCAAAGTCGCGGTTCCCAGCAATGCAGCCCAGCGAGGTGAGGCAAGGACTTACCTCCACCAAACTTGGGCTGAAGAGTCACTGGACTGTGGGGGTCACTTGGACGGTGTCGCTGGATTCGAGGGACCTCGCTCGTCGTGCTGAGAGGAGACCCAAGGGACCGGTAATGCAGCTTTTTGGTGCCTGCGGTTGCAGGGGGAAGATTCCGTCGACCCACGGGAGATTTCTTCGGAGCTTGTGGTGCAGAGAGGAGGCAGACTACCCCCACAGCATGCACAAGCAGGAAAACAGTCGAGAAGGCGGCAGGATCAGCGTTACAGAGTTGCAGTAGTCGTCTTTGCTACTATGTTGCAGGTTTGCAGGCTTCCAGCGCGGTCAGCGGTCGATTCCTTATCAGAAGGTGAAGAGGGAGATGCAGAGGAACTCGGCTGAGCTCATGCATTCGTTATCTAAAGTTTCCCCAGAGACAGAGACCCTAAATAGCCAGAAAAGAGGGTTTGGCTACCTAGGAGAGAGGAAAGGCTACTAACACCTGAAGGAGCCTATCAGCAGGAGTCTCTGACGTCACCTGGTGGCACTGGCCACTCAGAGCAGTCCAGTGTGCCAGCAGCACCTCTGTTTCCAAGATGGCAGAGGTCTGGAGCACACTGGAGGAGCTCTGGACACCTCCCAGGGGAGGTGCAGGTCAGGGGAGTGGTCACTCCCCTTTCCTTTGTCCAGTTTCGCGCCAGAGCAGGGGCTAAGGGGTCCCTGAACCGGTGTAGACTGGCTTATGCAGAATTGGGCACATCTGTGCCCAACAAAGCATTTCCAGAGGCTGGGGGAGGCTACTCCTCCCCTGCCTTCACACCATTTTCCAAAGGGAGAGGGTGTCACACCCTCTCTCAGAGGAAGTTCTTTGTTCTGCCATCCTGGGCCAGGCCTGGCTGGACCCCAGGAGGGCAGCTGCCTGTCTAAGGGGTTGGCAGCAGCAGCAGCTGCAGAGAAACCCCAGGAAGGGCAGTCTGGCAGTACCAGGGTCTGTGCTACAGACCACTGGGATCATGGAATTGTACCAACAATGCCAGGATGGCATAGAGGGGGCAATTCCATGATCATAGACATGTTACATGGCCATATTCGGAGTTACCCTGGTGAAGCTACATATAGGTAGTGACCTATATGTAGTGCACGCGTGTAATGGTGTCCCCGCACTCACAAAGTTCAGTGAATTGGCTCTGAACAATGTGGGGGCACCTTGGCTAGTGCCAGGGTGCCCTCACACTAAGTAACTTTGCACCTAACCTTTACCAGGTAAAGGTTAGACATATAGGTGACTTATAAGTTACTTAAGTGCAGTGTAAAATGGCTGTGAAATAACGTGGACGTTATTTCACTCAGGCTGCAGTGGCAGGCCTGTGTAAGAATTGTCAGAGCTCCCTATGGGTGGCAAAAGAAATGCTGCAGCCCATAGGGATCTCCTGGAACCCCAATACCCTGGGTACCTCAGTACCATATACTAGGGAATTATAAGGGTGTTCCAGTAAGCCAATGTAAATTGGTAAAAATGGTCACTAGCCTGTTAGTGACAATTTGGAAAGAAATGAGAGAGCATAACCACTGAGGTTCTGATTAGCAGAGCCTCAGTGAGACAGTTAGTCACTACACAGGTAACACATTCAGGCACACTTATGAGCACTGGGGCCCTGGGTTACCAGGGTCCCAGTGACACATACAACAACATATATACAGTGAAAAATTGGGGTAACATGCCAGGCAAGATGGTACTTTCCTACACAACCCCCCCCCAAACGAAGGACAATAAGACTAGCCATTACCTGATGAGTCTTCATTGTCTAAGTGGAAATATCTGGAGAGTCCATCTGCATTGGAGTGGCTACTCCCAGGTCTATGTTCCACTGTATAGTCCATTCCCTGTAGGGATATGGACCACCTCAACAATTTAGGATTTTCACCTTTCATTTGTTTTAGCCAAAGTAGAGGTTTGTGGTCTGTCTGAACAATGAAGTGAGTGCCAAACAGGTATGGCCTCAACTTCTTCAGAGCCCAGACCACAGCAAAGGCCTCCCTCTCAATGGCAGACCAACGCTTTTCTCTAGGGGTCAACCTTCTACTAATAAAAGCAACAGGTTGATCCTGGCCCTCAGAATTAAGTTGTGATAGGACTGCCCCTACTCCTAATTCAGATGCATCAGTTTGGACATAGAATTTTTTAGAGTAACAAGGGCTTTTCAGGACAGGTGCAGAGCACATGGCCTGCTTCAGCTCCTCAAAAGCTTTCTGACAGTTTGCTGTCCATAATACCTTTTTAGGCATTTTCTTGGATGTGAGGTCATTAAGAGGGGCTGCAATGGAGCCATAGTTCTTAATGAACCTCCTGTAATACCCAGTGAGGCCTAGGAAGGCTCTCACCTGAGTCTGAGTGGTAGGGGGAACCCAATCAATAATAGTTTGGATTTTCCCCTGAAGTGGTGCAATCTGTTCCCCACCAACAAGGTGTCCCAGATAAACCACCTTACCCTGCCCTATCTGGCACTTTGAAGCCTTGATAGTGAGGCCTGCCTTTTGCAGGGCCTCCAAAACTTTCCATAGGTGGACCAGGTGATCATCCCAGCTGGAGCTAAATACAGCTATATCATCCAAATATGCTGCACTGAAAGCTTCCAGCCCTTGCAGGACTGTGTTCACCAACCTCTGAAAAGTGGCAGGTGCATTTTTCAAACCAAAAGGCATTACAGTAAACTGGTAATGTCCTCCAATGGTAGAAAATGCAGTCTTAGATTTAGCATCTTCTGACAATTTGATCTGCCAATACCCTGCAGTCAAATCAAAAGTGCTTAGATACTTGGCAGATGCCAGTGTATCTATGAGCTCATCTGCCCTGGGTATAGGGTGAGCATCAGTTTTGGTTACCAAGTTGAGACCTCTATAGTCGACACAAAACCTAATTTCCTTCTTTCCATCTTTAGAATTGGGTTTTGGTACCAGTACCACAGGAGAAGCCCATGGACTGTCAGAGTGCTCAACCACTCCTAGTTCCAACATTTTCTGAACTTCTTGCTTTATGCAGTCCCTGACATGGTCAGGCTGCCTATAGATCTTACTTTTGACAGGTAAACTGTCTCCAGTATCTATAGTGTGCTCACACGAAGAAGTGGTGCCTGGCACAATGGAGAAGAGTTCTGAAAATTGTCCTAGGAGATTTATGCAATTATCTTTCTGCTCAGCAGTAAGACAATCAGCCAAAACTACACCTTCCACAAGAGCATCTTGTTCTGTGGAAGAGAAGAGATCAGGTAGAGGATCACTGTCTTCTTCCTGTCCCTCATCTGTTGCCATGAGCAGGGTGAGATCAGCCCTGTCATAGTAGGGTTTCAGGCGGTTGACATGGAGCACCCTAAGGGGATTCCTGGCAGTGCCTAAGTCAACCAAGTAGGTGACTTCACCCTTCTTTTCAACAATTGTGTGGGGTCCACTCCATTTATCTTGGAGTGCTCTTGGGGCCACAGGCTCCAAGACCCACACTTTCTGCCCTGGTTGGTACTGAACCAAAACAGCCTTCTGATCATGCCATTGCTTCTGGAGCTCTTGGCTGGCCTGAAGGTTTTTACTGGCCTTTTTCATGTACTCAGCCATCCTTGATCTGAGGCCAAGTACATAATCCACAATATCCTGCTTAGGAGCTTTTAAAGGTTGTTCCCAACCCTCCTTTACAAGTGTGAGTGGACCCCTAACAGGGTGTCCAAAAAGAAGTTCAAAGGGGCTGAAGCCCACTCCTTTCTGGGGTACCTCCCTGTAGGCAAAAAGGAGGCATGGTAGAAGGATATCCCATCTCCTGCGGAGTTTTTCAGGGAGTCCCATAATCATGCCTTTGAGAGTTTTATTAAATCTCTCCACCAGTCCATTTGTTTGTGGATGATAGGGTGTTGTGAACTTGTAAGTTACACCACACTCCTTCCACATGGCCTTTAAGTATGCAGACATGAAATTGCTTCCTCTGTCTGATACTACTTCCTTTGGGAAGCCCACCCTGGAAAATATTCCCAGGAGGGCCTTTGCCACTGCAGGAGCTGTAGTGGTCCTTAAAGGAATAGCTTCAGGATATCTTGTGGCATGGTCCACTACCACCAAGATAAACCTATTGCCTGAAGCAGTAGGAGGGTCAAGGGGGCCAACTATGTCAACCCCTACCCTTTCAAAGGGAACCCCAACCACAGGCAGTGGGATAAGGGGTGCCTTTGGAGTGCCACCTGTCTTGCCACTGGCTTGACAGGTTTCACAGGACTTACAAAATTCTTTTGTGTCCTCAGACATCCTAGGCCAATGAAACAATGGTACCAATCTGTCCCAAGTTTTCATTTGACCCAGGTGCCCAGCTAGGGGAATGTCATGTGCCAGTGTTAGGAGGAACTTTCTGTACTCCTGAGTGTAGGAGGCTGGACTGGCTTGTAGTGAGTACCAAGGGGTACTTGCACCTTGCACCAGGCCCAGTTATCCCTTATTAGTATATAGGGTGTCTAGCAGCTTAGGCTGATAGATAATGGTAGCTTAGCAGAGCAGCTTAGGCTGAACTAGGAGACGTGTGAAGCTACTACAGTACCACTCAGTGTCATATGCACAATATCATAAGAAAACACAATACACAGTTATACTAAAAATAAAGGTACTTTATTTTTATGACAATATGCCAAAGTATCTTAGAGTGTACCCTCAGTGAGAGGATAGGAAATATACACAAGATATATATACACAATAGCAAAAATATGCAGTATAGTCTTAGAAAACAGTGCAAACAATGTATAGTTACAATAGGATGCAATGGGGAAACATAGGGATAGGGGCAACACAAACCATATACTCCAGAAGTGGAATGCGAACCACGAATGGACCCCAAACCTATGTGACCTTGTAGAGGGTCGCTGGGACTATTAGAAAATAGTGAGAGTTAGCAAAATAACCCACCCCAAGACCCTGAAAAGTGAGTGCAAAGTGCACCAAAGTTCCCCTAAGGACAAAATAGTCGTGTTAGAGGGAGAATGCAAGGAAAACACAAATCAGCAATGCAACAACGATGGATTCCTGACTGAGGGTACCTGTGGAACAAGGGGACCAAGTCCAAAAGTTACAAGCAGCTCGGAGATGGGCAGATGCCCAAGAAATGCCAGCGGTTGGTGCAAAGAAGCTCTTACTAGGCTGAAGAACTGTGAATACTGCAGGAACGACAAGGGCTAGAGACTTCCCCTTTGGAGGATGGATCCCCCACGGCTTGGAGAGTCGTGCAGAAGTGTTTTCCCGCCGGATGGACGCCAACAAGCCTTGCTACACGCAAATCGTGCGTTTGGCGTTTTTGGACGCTGCTGGGGCCCAGGAGGGACCAGAAGGTCGCAAATTGGACCTACAGAGAGAAGGGACGTCGAGCAAGACAAAAAGCCCTCACTGAAGCAGGTAGCACCCGGAGAAGTGCCAGAAACAGGCACTACGAGGATGCGTGAAACGGTGCTCGCCGAAGTTGCACAAAGGAGTCCCACGTCGCCGGAGACCAACTTAGAAAGTCGTGCAATGCAGGTTAGAGTGCCGTGGACCCAGGCTTGGCTGTGCACACAGGATTTCCGCCGGAAGTGCACAGGGGCCGGAGAAGCTTGCAAAGTCGCGGTTCCCAGCAATGCAGCCCAGCGAGGTGAGGCAAGGACTTACCTCCACCAAACTTGGGCTGAAGAGTCACTGGACTGTGGGGGTCACTTGGACGGTGTCGCTGGATTCGAGGGACCTCGCTCGTCGTGCTGAGAGGAGACCCAAGGGACCGGAGATGCAGCTTTTTGGTGCCTGCGGTTGCAGGGGGAAGATTCCGTCGACCCACGGGAGATTTCTTCGGAGCTTCTGGTGCAGAGAGGAGGCAGACTACCCCCTCAGCATGCACAAGCAGGAAAACAGTCGAGAAGGCGGCAGGATCAGCGTTACAGAGTTGCAGTAGTCGTCTGTGCTACTATGTTGCAGGTTTGCAGGCTTCCAGCGCGGTCAGCGGTCGATTCCTTATCAGAAGGTGAAGAGGGAGATGCAGAGGAACTCGGCTGAGCTCATGCATTCGTTATCTAAAGTTTCCCCAGAGACAGAGACCCTAAATAGCCAGAAAAGAGGGTTTGGCTACCTAGGAGAGAGGAAAGGCTACTAACACCTGAAGGAGCCTATCACAAGGAGTCTCTGACGTCACCTGGTGGCACTGGCCACTCAGAGCAGTCCAGTGTGCCAGCAGCACCTCTGTTTCCAAGATGGCAGAGGTCTGGAGCACACTGGAGGAGCTCTGGACACCTCCCAGGGGAGGTGCAGGTCAGGGGAGTGGTCACTCCCCTTTCCTTTGTCCAGTTTCGCGCCAGAGCAGGGGCTAAGGGGTCCCTGAACCGGTGTAGACTGGCTTATGCAGAATTGGGCACCTCTGTGCCCAACAAAGCATTTCCAGAGGCTGGGGGAGGCTACTCCTCCCCTGCCTTCACACCATTTTCCAAAGGGAGAGGGTGTCACACCCTCTCTCAGAGGAAGTTCTTTGTTCTGCCATCCTGGGCCAGGCCTGGCTGGACCCCAGGAGGGCAGATGCCTGTCTGAGGGGTTGGCAGCAGCAGCAGCTGCAGAGAAACCCCAGGAAGGGCAGTCTGGCAGTACCAGGGTCTGTGCTACAGACCACTGGGATCATGGAATTGTACCAACAATGCCAGGATGGCATAGAGGGGGCAATTCCATGATCATAGACATGTTACATGGCCATATTCGGAGTTACCATGGTGAAGCTACATATAGGTAGTGACCTATATGTAGTGCACGCGTGTAATGGTGTCCCCGCACTCACAAAGTTCAGTGAATTGGCTCTGAACAATGTGGGGGCACCTTGGCTAGTGCCAGGGTGCCCTCACACTAAGTAACTTTGCACCTAACCTTTACCAGGTAAAGGTTAGACATATAGGTGACTTATAAGTTACTTAAGTGCAGTGTAAAATGGCTGTGAACTAACGTGGATGTTATTTCACTCAGGCTGCAGTGGCAGGCCTGTGTAAGAATTGTCAGAGCTCCCTATGGGTGGCAAAAGAAATGCTGCAGCCCATAGGGATCTCCTGGAACCCCAATACCCTGGGTACCTCAGTACCATATACTAGGGGATTATAAGGGTGTTCCAGTAAGCCAATGTAAATTGGTAAAAATTGTCACTAGCCTGTCAGTGACAATTTGGAAAGAAATGAGAGAGCATAACCACTGAGGTTCTGATTAGCAGAGCCTCAGTGAGACAGTTAGTCACTACACAGGTAACACATACAGGCACACTTATGAGCACTGGGGCCCTGGGTTACCAGGGTCCCAGTGACACATACAACTAAAACAACATATATACAGTGAAAAATGGGGGTAACATGCCAGGCAAGATGGTACTTTCCTACACAACCCCCCCCCCAAACGAAGGACAATAAGACTAGCCATTACCTGATGAGTCTTCATTGTCTAAGTGGAAATATCTGGAGAGTCCATCTGCATTGGAGTGGCTACTCCCAGGTCTATGTTCCACTGTATAGTCCATTCCCTGTAGGGATATGGACCACCTCAACAATTTAGGATTTTCACCTTTCATTTGTTTTAGCCAAAGTAGAGGTTTGTGGTCTGCCTGAACAATGAAGTGAGTGCCAAACAGGTATGGCCTCAACTTCTTCAGAGCCCAGACCACAGCAAAGGCCTCCCTCTCAATGGCAGACCAACGCTTTTCTCTAGGGGTCAACCTTCTACTAATAAAAGCAACAGGTTGATCCTGGCCCTCAGAATTAAGTTGTGATAGGACTGCCCCTACTCCTAATTCAGATGCATCAGTTTGGACATAGAATTTTTTAGAGTAACAAGGGCTTTTCAGGACAGGTGCAGAGCACATGGCCTGCTTCAGCTCCTCAAAAGCTTTCTGACAGTTTGCTGTCCATAATACCTTTTTAGGCATTTTCTTGGATGTGAGGTCATTAAGAGGGGCTGCAATGGAGCCATAGTTCTTAATGAACCTCCTGTAATACCCAGTGAGGCCTAGGAAGGCTCTCACCTGAGTCTGAGTGGTAGGGGGAATCCAATCAATAATAGTTTGGATTTTCCCCTGAAGTGGTGCAATCTGTTCCCCACCAACAAGGTGTCCCAGATAAACCACCTTACCCTGCCCTATCTGGCACTTTGAAGCCTTGATAGTGAGGCCTGCCTTTTGCAGGGCCTCCAAAACTTTCCAAAGGTGGACCAGGTGATCATCCCAGCTGGAGCTAAAGACAGCTATATCATCCAAATATGCTGCACTGAAAGCTTCCAGCCCTTGCAGGACTGTGTTCACCAACCTCTGAAAAGTGGCAGGTGCATTTTTCAAACCAAAAGGCATTACAGTAAACTGGTAATGTCCTCCAATGGTAGAAAATGCAGTCTTAGGTTTAGCATCTTCTGACATTTTGATCTGCCAATACCCTGCAGTCAAATCAAAAGTGCTTAGATACTTGGCAGATGCCAGTGTATCTATTAGCTCATCTGCCCTGGGTATAGGGTGAGCATCTGTTTTGGTTACCAAGTTGAGACCTCTATAGTCTACACAAAACCTCATTTCCTTCTTTCCATCTTTAGAATTGGGTTTTGGTACCAGTACCACAGGAGAAGCCCATGGACTGTCAGAGTGCTCAACCACTCCTAGTTCCAACATCTTCTGAACTTCTTGCTTTATGCAGTCCCTGACATGGTCAGGCTGCCTATAGATCTTACTTTTGACAGGTAAACTGTCTCCAGTATCTATAGTGTGCTCACACCAAGAAGTGGTGCCTGGCACAATGGAGAAGAGTTCTGAAAATTGTCCTAGGAGATTTATGCAATTATCTTTCTGCTCAGCAGTAAGACAATCAGCCAAAACTACCCCTTCCACAAGAGCATCTTGTTCTGTGGAAGAGAAGAGATCAGGTAGAGGATCACTGTCTTCCTCCTGTCCCTCATCTGTTGCCATGAGCAGGGTGAGATCAGCCCTGTCATAGTAGGGTTTCAGGCGGTTGACATGGAGCACCCTAAGGGGACTCCTGGCAGTGCCTAAGTCCACCAAGTAGGTGACTTCACCCTTCTTTTCAACAATTGTGTGTGGACCACTCCATTTATCTTGGAGTGCTCTTGGGGCCACAGGCTCCAAGACCCACACTTTCTGCCCTGGTTGGTACTGAACCAAAACAGCCTTCTGATCATGCCATTGCTTCTGGAGCTCTTGGCTGGCCTGAAGGTTTTTACTGGCCTTTTTCATGTACTCAGCCATCCTTGATCTGAGGCCAAGTACATAATCCACAATATCCTGCTTAGGAGCTTTTAAAGGTTGTTCCCAACCCTCCTTTACAAGTGTGAGTGGACCCCTAACAGGGTGTCCAAAAAGAAGTTCAAAGGGGCTGAAGCCCACTCCTTTCTGGGGTACCTCCCTGTAGGCAAAAAGGAGGCATGGTAGAAGGATATCCCATCTCCTGCGGAGTTTTTCAGGGAGTCCCATAATCATGCCTTTGAGAGTTTTATTAAATCTCTCCACCAGTCCATTTGTTTGTGGATGATAGGGTGTTGTGAACTTGTAAGTTACACCACACTCCTTCCACATGGCCTTTAAGTATGCAGACATGAAATTGCTTCCTCTGTCTGATACTACTTCCTTTGGGAAGCCCACCCTGGAAAATATTCCCAGGAGGGCTTTTGCCACTGCAGGAGCTGTAGTGGTCCTTAAAGGAATAGCTTCAGGATATCTTGTGGCATGGTCCACTACCACCAAGATAAACCTATTGCCTGAAGCAGTAGGAGGGTCAAGGGGGCCAACTATGTCAACCCCTACCCTTTCAAAGGGAACCCCAACCACAGGCAGTGGGATAAGGGGTGCCTTTGGAGTGCCACCTGTCTTGCCACTGGCTTGACAGGTTTCACAGGACTTACAAAATTATTTTGTGTCCTCAGACATCCTAGGCCAATGAAACAGTGGTACCAATCTGTCCCAAGTTTTCATTTGACCCAGGTGCCCAGCTAAGGGAATGTCATGTGCCAGTGTTAGGAGGAACTTTCTGTACTCCTGAGGAATCACTAATCTCCTGGCAGCTCCAGGTTTAGGATCCCTATTCTCAGTGTACAAGAGGTTGTCCTCCCAGTAAACTCTGTGTGAGTCACTGACATCCCCATTAGCCTGTTTGACAGCTTGCTGTCTGAGACCCTCTAATGTGGGACAGGTTTGCTGTGCCACACTCAGCTCCTCTCTGGCAGGCCCCCCTTCACCCAAAAGCTCAGCAGTGTCTGCTTCCAGCTCCTCTGGTGTAGGTTCTGCACAGGGAGGGAATTCTTCTTCCTCAGAAGTAGAATCCACTGTAGAGGGAGGGATAGTAGGAAGTGGTTTGCTTCTACTAGCCCTAGCTTTAGGGAGCACTTGGTCCATTGTTCCAGGATCCAAGCTTCCCTGTCCTTTTTGCTTTTTGGCCTGAGCCCTTGTCAAAGCAAAAATATGCCCTGGGATGCCCAGCTTGCTGCATGGGCCTCCAACTCCACATCTGACCAAGCTGATGTCTCCAAATCGTTCCCTAATAGACAGTCTACAGGTAAATCTGAAGCTACCACAACTTTCTTTGGACCAGATACCCCCCCCCAGTTGAGATTTACAACAGCCATGGGGTGGCTTTGTGTTATGTTGTGAGCATCGGTTACTTGGTACTGGTGTCCAAGTATGTGTTGTTCAGGGTGCACCAGTTTCTCAATCACCATTGTGACACTGGCACCTGTGTCCCTGTAGGCCTGGACCTCAACACCATTTATTAGGGTTAGTTGCTTGTACTTCTCCAAGTTATGGGGGCAAGCAACCAAAGTGGCTAAGTCAATAGCCCCTTCAGAGACTAAAGTAGCCTCTGTGGTCTCCCTAATCAGACCAACCCCAACTAAATTACCAAAAGTGAGCCCAGCTACTCCCTTGGATTGGCTATTAGTAGGTTTGCTCCCACCACCACTGCTATTAGTAGGGACACTAGGTGTAGCAGTAGGGGTTGTAGTGGTAGGAGCTGTGGTGCCTTTCTTTGGACAACTGGGATCTGTTGTCCAATGGCCTTTTATCTTACATAAATAGCACCATGGTTTCTTTTCCTTGTTCTGATTAAAGGAGGATTTGGGCCCACCACCCCCACCAGAGTGTTTTTGTGGGCCTGATGAAGACTCATTTTTAGATTTGTCCCCACCCTTGTCAGATGACTTACCATCCTTCTTTTTGTTGCCATCTTTGTCACCCCCTGTATGAACTTTTCTGTTCACTCTTGTTCTGACCCATTTGTCTGCCTTCTTTCCCAATTCTTGGGGAGAGGTCAGATCAGAGTCCACCAAGTACTGGTGCAACAAATCAGACACACAATTATTAAGAATATGCTCTCTCAGGATCAAGTTATACAGGCTGTCATAATCAGTAACTTTACTGCCATGTAACCACCCCTCCAAGGCCTTCACTGCCTGGTCAATGAAATCAACCCAGTCTTGTGAAGACTCCTTTTTGGTATCTCTGAACTTTATCCTGTACTGTTCAGTGGTTAAGCCATAACCATCCAGGAGTGCATTCTTAAGAACTTGGAAATTGTTAGCATCATTTTCTTTTACAGTAAGGAGCCTATCCCTACCTTTTCCAGTAAATGATAGCCATAGGATAGCAGCCCACTGCTTTTGAGGGACATCCTGTACAGCACAGGCCCTCTCAAGTGCAGCAAACCACTTGTTAATGTCATCCCCCTCCTTGTAAGGGGGAACTATCTTATGCAGATTCCTGGAATCATGCTCTTTTGCAGGATGACTATGGGGAATACTGCTGCTGCCACCATGGGTATCTAAACCCATTTTCTGTCTTTCCCTCTCTATTTCTAAAGACTGTCTATCCAAATCCAGCTGTAGCTTCTTGAGCATCAGTCTGGTTTGCTCCACTCTCAATCTATTGAGCTCCCTTTCCAACAATCTGTCATCAGGGTGGGTGGGAGGGACATTTCTAGATACAGAGGTATGATGGGAATGAACAGAAGGAGACCTGTCCCTTACAGAGGGCACCCTAACAGCTTGGCTACCAGTATAATGTGAGAGCACATCATCAGTATGATGTGATTCAACCTCTGTACCAACTATGCTAGACTGTCTAGTAATGGGCAGGCTAAGAAGTTTCTTTCCTGAACCTTTTCCTGGGGGTGTCCCTGGATCAGATTGAGAACCATTAGCTACTTTTTCCACAGATTGGGCACTTATGGCCTTATCCTGTACTCTAAGCATATTAATTAACAGTTCTAAGGAAGGATTCTTCCCTACACTCAAACCTCTCTCTATGCAGAGACTCCTTGCTCCTTTCCAGCTAAGGTGATCATATGCAAGTTTGGACAGTTCAACTTTTTGGCCTGTGCCAGACATTTTTAGAGAGAGTTAAAGTGATAGACAAAGAGAAAAAAGTTTTCAGAACTTTTTGGAAAGACAGAAAAAAACTTTTTTAACTTTTAAGAACTTTTTGAAAGTTTAGAAGTACTTTTCAGCACTTAGAAAAGAGTGAAAAGAGGAAATGCAAAACTTTTTGGCTATGTGTATATACACTGACCTTGTTTTGTATATTTTTCTCTTATGAAAAGTACAATGACAAGAGTGGTAAGTAGTCTCAAGCACTTATCCCACCACTGCACAACCAATGTAGGAGGCTGGACTGGCTTGTAGTGAGTACCAAGGGGTACTTGCACCTTGCACCAGGCCCAGTTATCCCTTATTAGTGTATAGGGTGTCTAGCAGCTTAGGCTGATAGATAATGGTAGCTTAGCAGAGCAGCTTAGGCTGAACTAGGAGACGTGTGAAGCTACTACAGTACCACTCAGTGTCATATGCACAATATCATAAGAAAACACAATACACAGTTATACTAAAAATAAAGGTACTTTATTTTTATGACAATATGCCAAAGTATCTTAGAGTGTACCCTCAGTGAGAGGATAGGAAATATACACAAGATATATATACACAATAGCAAAAATATGCAGTATAGTCTTAGAAAACAGTGCAAACAATGTATAGTTACAATAGGATGCAATATGGAAACATAGGGATAGGGGCAACACAAACCATATACTCCAGAAGTGGAATGCGAACCACGAATGGACCCCAAACCTATGTGACCTTGTAGAGGGTCGCTGGGACTATTAGAAAATAGTGAGAGTTAGCAAAATAACCCACCCCAAGACCCTGAAAAGTGAGTGCAAAGTGCACCAAAGTTCCCCTAAGGACAAAATAGTCGTGTTAGAGGGAGAATGCAAGGAAAACACAAATCAGCAATGCAACAACGATGGATTCCTGACTGAGGGTACCTGTGGAACAAGGGGACCAAGTCCAAAAGTTACAAGCAGCTCGGAGATGGGCAGATGCCCAAGAAATGCCAGCGGTTGGTGCAAAGAAGCTCTTACTAGGCTGAAGAACTGTGAATACTGCAGGAACGACAAGGGCTAGAGACTTCCCCTTTGGAGGATGGATCCACCACGCCTTGGAGAGTCGTGCAGAAGTGTTTTCCCGCCGGATGGACGCCAACAAGCCTTGCTACACGCAAATCGTGCGTTTGGCGTTTTTGGACGCTGCTGGGGCCCAGGAGGGACCAGAAGGTCGCAAATTGGACCTGCAGAGAGAGGGGACGTCGAGCAAGACAAAGAGCCCTCACTGAAGCAGGTAGCACCCGGAGAAGTGCCAGAAACAGGCACTACGAGGATGCGTGAAACGGTGCTCGCCGAAGTTGCACAAAGGAGTCCCACGTCGCCGGAGACCAACTTAGAAAGTCGTGCAATGCAGGTTAGAGTGCCGTGGACCCAGGCTTGGCTGTGCACACAGGATTTCCGCTGGAAGTGCACAGGGGCCGGAGAAGCTTGCAAAGTCGCGGTTCCCAGCAATGCAGCCCAGCGAGGTGAGGCAAGGACTTACCTCCACCAAACTTGGGCTGAAGAGTCACTGGACTGTGGGGGTCACTTGGACGGTGTCGCTGGATTCGAGGGACCTCGCTCGTCGTGCTGAGAGGAGACCCAAGGGACCGGAGATGCAGCTTTTTGGTGCCTGCGGTTGCAGGGGGAAGATTCCGTCGACCCACGGGAGATTTCTTCGGAGCTTCTGGTGCAGAGAGGAGGCAGACTACCCCCTCAGCATGCACAAGCAGGAAAACAGTCGAGAAGGCGGCAGGATCAGCGTTACAGAGTTGCAGTAGTCGTCTGTGCTACTATGTTGCAGGTTTGCAGGCTTCCAGCGCGGTCAGCGGTCGATTCCTTATCAGAAGGTGAAGAGGGAGATGCAGAGGAACTCGGCTGAGCTCATGCATTCGTTATCTAAAGTTTCCCCAGAGACAGAGACCCTAAATAGCCAGAAAAGAGGGTTTGGCTACCTAGGAGAGAGGAAAGGCTACTAACACCTGAAGGAGCCTATCACAAGGAGTCTCTGACGTCACCTGGTGGCACTGGCCACTCAGAGCAGTCCAGTGTGCCAGCAGCACCTCTGTTTCCAAGATGGCAGAGGTCTGGAGCACACTGGAGGAGCTCTGGACACCTCCCAGGGGAGGTGCAGGTCAGGGGAGTGGTCACTCCCCTTTCCTTTGTCCAGTTTCGCGCCAGAGCAGGGGCTAAGGGGTCCCTGAACCGGTGTAGACTGGCTTATGCAGAATTGGGCACCTCTGTGCCCAACAAAGCATTTCCAGAGGCTGGGGGAGGCTACTCCTCCCCTGCCTTCACACCATTTTCCAAAGGGAGAGGGTGTCACACCCTCTCTCAGAGGAAGTTCTTTGTTCTGCCATCCTGGGCCAGGCCTGGCTGGACCCCAGGAGGGCAGATGCCTGTCTGAGGGGTTGGCAGCAGCAGCAGCTGCAGAGAAACCCCAGGAAGGGCAGTCTGGCAGTACCAGGGTCTGTGCTACAGACCACTGGGATCATGGAATTGTACCAACAATGCCAGGATGGCATAGAGGGGGCAATTCCATGATCATAGACATGTTACATGGCCATATTCGGAGTTACCATGGTGAAGCTACATATAGGTAGTGACCTATATGTAGTGCACGCGTGTAATGGTGTCCCCGCACTCACAAAGTTCAGTGAATTGGCTCTGAACAATGTGGGGGCACCTTGGCTAGTGCCAGGGTGCCCTCACACTAAGTAACTTTGCACCTAACCTTTACCAGGTAAAGGTTAGACATATAGGTGACTTATAAGTTACTTAAGTGCAGTGTAAAATGGCTGTGAACTAACGTGGACGTTATTTCACTCAGGCTGCAGTGGCAGGCCTGTGTAAGAATTGTCAGAGCTCCCTATGGGTGGCAAAAGAAATGCTGCAGCCCATAGGGATCTCCTGGAACCCCAATACCCTGGGTACCTCAGTACCATATACTAGGGGATTATAAGGGGGTTCCAGTAAGCCAATGTAAATTGGTAAACATTGTCACTAGCCTGTCAGTGACAATTTGGAAAGAAATGAGAGAGCATAACCACTGAGGTTCTGATTAGCAGAGCCTCAGTGAGACAGTTAGTCACTACACAGGTAACACATACAGGCACACTTATGAGCACTGGGGCCCTGGGTTACCAGGGTCCCAGTGACACATACAACTAAAACAACATATATACAGTGAAAAATGGGGGTAACATGCCAGGCAAGATGGTACTTTCCTACACTGAGGAATCACTAATCTCCTGGCAGCTCCAGGTTTAGGATCCCTATGCTCAGTGTACAAGAGGTTGTCCTCCCAGTAAACTCTGTGTGAGTCACTGACATCCCCATTAGCCTGTTTGACAGCTTGCTGTCTGAGACCCTCTAATGTGGGACAGGTTTGCTGTGCCACACTCAGCTCCTCTCTGGCAGGCCCCCCTTCACCCAAAAGCTCAGCAGTGTCTGCTTCCAGCTCCTCTGGTGTAGGTTCTGCACAGGGAGGGAATTCTTCTTCCTCAGAAGTAGAATCCACTGTAGAGGGAGGGATAGTAGGAAGTGGTTTGCTTCTACTAGCCCTAGCTTTAGGGAGCACTTGGTCCATTGTTCCAGGATCCAAGCTTCCCTGTCCTTTTTGCTTTTTGGCCTGAGCCCTTGTCAAAGCAAAAATATGCCCTGGGATGCCCAGCATTGCTGCATGGGCCTCCAACTCCACATCTGACCAAGCTGATGTCTCCAAATCGTTCCCTAATAGACAGTCTACAGGTAAATCTGAAGCTACCACAACTTTCTTTGGACCAGATACCCCCCCCCAGTTGAGATTTACAACAGCCATGGGGTGGCTTTGTGTTATGTTGTGAGCATCGGTTACTTGGTACTGGTGTCCAAGTATGTGTTGTTCAGGGTGCACCAGTTTCTCAATCACCATTGTGACACTGGCACCTGTGTCCCTGTAGGCCTGGACCTCAACACCATTTATTAGGGTTAGTTGCTTGTACTTCTCCAAGTTATGGGGGCAAGCAACCAAAGTGGCTAAGTCAATAGCCCCTTCAGAGACTAAAGTAGCCTCTGTGGTCTCCCTAATCAGACCAACCCCAACTAAATTACCAAAAGTGAGCCCAGCTACTCCCTTGGATTGGCTATTAGTAGGTTTGCTCCCACCACCACTGCTATTAGTAGGGACACTAGGTGTAGCAGTAGGGGTTGTAGTGGTAGGAGCTGTGGTGCCTTTCTTTGGACAACTGGGATCTGTTGTCCAATGGCCTTTTATCTTACATAAATAGCACCATGGTTTCTTTTCCTTGTTCTGATTAAAGGAGGATTTGGGCCCACCACCCCCACCAGAGTGTTTTTGTGGGCCTGATGAAGACTCATTTTTAGATTTGTCCCCACCCTTGTCAGAAGACTTACCATCCTTCTTTTTGTTGCCATCTTTGTCGCCCCCTGTATGAACTTTTCTGTTCACTCTTGTTCTGACCCATTTGTCTGCCTTCTTTCCCAATTCTTGGGGAGAGGTCAGATCAGAGTCCACCAAGTACTGGTGCAACAAATCAGACACACAATTATTAAGAATATGCTCTCTAAGGATCAAGTTATACAGGCTGTCATAATCAGTAACTTTACTGCCATGTAACCACCCCTCCAAGGCCTTCACTGCCTGGTCAATGAAATCAACCCAGTCTTGTGAAGACTCCTGTTTGGTATCTCTGAACTTTATCCTGTACTGTTCAGTGGTTAAGCCATAACCATCCAGGAGTGCATTCTTAAGAACTTGGAAATTGTTAGCATCATTTTCTTTTACAGTAAGGAGCCTATCCCTACCTTTTCCAGTAAATGATAGCCATAGGATAGCAGCCCACTGCTTTTGAGGGACATCCTGTACAGCACAGGCCCTCTCAAGTGCAGCAAACCACTTGTTAATGTCATCCCCCTCCTTGTAAGGGGGAACTATCTTGTGCAGATTCCTGGAATCATGCTCTTTTGCAGGATGACTATGGGGAATACTGCTGCTGCCACCATGGGTATCTAAACCCATCTTCTGTCTTTCCCTCTCTATTTCTAAAGACTGTCTATCCAAATCCAGCTGTTGCTTCTTGAGCTTCAGTCTGGTTTGCTCCACTCTCAATCTATTGAGCTCCCTTTCTAACAATCTGTCATCAGGGTGGGTGGGAGGGACATTTCTAGATACAGAGGTATGATGGGAATGAACAGAAGGAGACCTGTCCCTTACCAAGGGCACCCTAACAGCTTGGCTACGAGCATAATGTGAGAGCACATCATCAGTATGATGTGATTCAACCTCTGTACCAACTATGCTAGACTGTCTAGTAATGGGCAGGCTGAGAAGTTTCTTTCCTGAACCTTTTCCTGGGGGAGTCCCTGGATCAGATTGAGAACCATTAGCTACTTTTTCTACAGATTGGGCACTTATGGCCTTATCCTGTACTCTAAGCATATTAATTAACAGTTCTAAGGAAGGATTCTTCCCTACACTCAAACCTCTCTCTATGCAGAGACTCCTTGCTCCTTTCCAGCTAAGGTGATCATATGCAAGTTTGGACAGTTCAACTTTTTGGCCTGTGCCAGACATTTTTAGAGAGAGTTAAAGTGATAGACAAAGAGAAAAAAGTTTTCAGAACTTTTTTTGGAAAGACAGAAAAAACTTTTTAAACTTTTAAGAACTTTTTGAAAGTTTAGAAGTACTTTTCAGCACTTAGAAAAGAGTGAAAAGAGGAAATGCAAAACTTTTTGGCTATGTGTATATACACTGACCTTGTTTTGTATATTTTTCTCTTATGAAAAGTACAATGACAAGAGTGGTAAGTAGTCTCAAAGCACTTATCCCACCGCTGCACAACCAATGTAGGAGGCTGGACTGGCTTGTAGTGAGTACCAAGGGGTACTTGCACCTTGCACCAGGCCCAGTTATCCCTTATTAGTGTATAGGGTGTCTAGCAGCTTAGGCTGATAGATAATGGTAGCTTAGCAGAGCAGCTTAGGCTGAACTAGGAGACGTGTGAAGCTACTACAGTACCACTTAGTGTCATATGCACAATATCATAAGAAAACACAATACACAGTTATACTAAAAATAAAGGTACTTTATTTTTATGACAATATGCCAAAGTATCTTAGAGTGTACCCTCAGTGAGAGGATAGGAAATATACACAAGATATATATACACAATAGCAAAAATATGCAGTATAGTCTTAGAAAACAGTGCAAACAATGTATAGTTACAATAGGATGCAATGGGGAAACATAGGGATAGGGGCAACACAAACCATATACTCCAAAAGTGGAATGCGAACCACGAATGGACCCCAAACCTATGTGACCTTGTAGAGGGTCGCTGGGACTATTAGAAAATAGTGAGAGTTAGCAAAATAACCCTCCCCAAGATCCTGAAAAGTGAGTGCAAAGTGCACTAAAGTTCCCCTAAGGACAAAATAGTCGTGTTAGAGGGAGAATGCAAGGAAAACACAAATCAGCAATGCAACAACGATGGATTCCTGACTGAGGGTACCTGTGGAACAAGGGGACCAAGTCCAAAAGTCACAAGCAGCTCGGAGATGGGCAGATGCCCAAGAAATGCCAGCGGTTGGTGCAAAGAAGCTCTTACTAGGCTGAAGAGCTGTGAATACTGCAGGAACGACAAGGGCTAGAGACTTCCCCTTTGGAGGATGGATCCCCCACGCCTTGGAGAGTCGTGCCGAAGTGTTTTCTTGCCGGATGGACGCCAACAAGCCTTGCTACACGCAAATCGTGCGTTTGGCGTTTTTGGACGCTGCTGGGGCCCAGGAGGGACCAGGAGGTCGCAAATTGGACCTGCAGAGAGAGGGGACGTCGAGCAAGACAAAGAGCCCTCACTGAAGCAGGTAGCACCCGGAGAAGTGCCAGAAACAGGCACTACGAGGATGCGTGAAACGGTGCTCGCCGAAGTTGCACAAAGGAGTCCCACGTCGCCGGAGACCAACTTAGAAAGTCGTGCAATGCAGGTTAGAGTGCCGTGGACCCAGGCTTGGCTGTGCACAAAGGATTTCCGCTAGAAGTGCACAGGGGCCGGAGTAGCTTGCAAAGTCGCGGTTCCCAGCAATGCAGCCCAGCGAGGTGAGGCAAGGACTTACCTCGACCAAACTTGGGCTGAAGAGTCACTGGACTGTGGGGGTCACTTGGACGGTGTCGCTGGATTCGAGGGACCTCGCTCGTCGTGCTGAGAGGAGACCCAAGGGACCGGTAATGCAGCTTTTTGGTGCCTGCGGTTGCAAGGGGAAGATTCCGTCGACCCACGGGAGATTTCTTCGGAGCTTGTGGTGCAGAGAGGAGGCAGACTACCCCCACAGCATGCACAAGGAGGAAAACAGTCGAGAAGGCGGCAGGATCAGCGTTACAGAGTTGCAGTAGTCGTCTTTGCTACTATGTTGCAGGTTTGCAGGCTTCCAGTGCGGTCAGCGGTCGATTCCTTATCAGAAGGTGAAGAGGGAGATGCAGAGGAACTCGGCTGAGCTCATGCATTCGTTATCTAAAGTTTCCCCAGAGACAGAGACCCTAAATAGCCAGAAAAGAGGGTTTGGCTACCTAGGAGAGAGGAAAGGCTACTAACACCTGAAGGAGCCTATCAGCAGGAGTCTCTGACGTCACCTGGTGGCACTGGCCACTCAGAGCAGTCCAGTGTGCCAGCAGCACCTCTGTTTCCAAGATGGCAGAGGTCTGGAGCACACTGGAGGAGCTCTGGACACCTCCCAGGGGAGGTGCAGGTCAGGGGAGTGGTCACTCCCCTTTCCTTTGTCCAGTTTCGCGCCAGAGCAGGGGCTAAGGGGTCCCTGAACCGGTGTAGACTGGCTTATGCAGAATTGGGCACATCTGTGCCCAACAAAGCATTTCCAGAGGCTGGGGGAGGCTACTCCTCCCCTGCCTTCACACCATTTTCCAAAGGGAGAGGGTGTCACACCCTCTCTCAGAGGAAGTTCTTTGTTCTGCCATCCTGGGCCAGGCCTGGCTGGACCCCAGGAGGGCAGCTGCCTGTCTGAGGGGTTGGCAGCAGCAGCAGCTGCAGAGAAACCCCAGGAAGGGCAGTCTGGCAGTACCAGGGTCTGTGCTACAGACCACTGGGATCATGGAATTGTACCAACAATGCCAGGATGGCATAGAGGGGGCAATTCCATGATCATAGACATGTTACATGGCCATATTCGGAGTTACCATGGTGAAGCTACATATAGGTAGTGACCTATATGTAGTGCACGCGTGTAATGGTGTCCCCGCACTCACAAAGTTCAGTGAATTGGCTCTGAACAATGTGGGGGCACCTTGGCTAGTGCCAGGGTGCCCTCACACTAAGTAACTTTGCACCTAACCTTTACCAGGTAAAGGTTAGACATATAGGTGACTTATAAGTTACTTAAGTGCAGTGTAAAATGGCTGTGAAATAACGTGGACGTTATTTCACTCAGGCTGCAGTGGCAGGCCTGTGTAAGAATTGTCAGAGCTCCCTATGGGTGGCAAAAGAAATGCTGCAGCCCATAGGGATCTCCTGGAACCCCAATACCCTGGGTACCTCAGTACCATATACTAGGGAATTATAAGGGTGTTCCAGTAAGCCAATGTAAATTGGTAAAAATGGTCACTAGCCTGTTAGTGACAATTTGGAAAGAAATGAGAGAGCATAACCACTGAGGTTCTGATTAGCAGAGCCTCAGTGAGACAGTTAGTCACTACACAGGTAACACATTCAGGCACACTTATGAGCACTGGGGCCCTGGGTTACCAGGGTCCCAGTGACACATACAACAACATATATACAGTGAAAAATGGGGGTAACATGCCAGGCAAGATGGTACTTTCCTACAATAGGGATCTCCTGGAACCCCAATACCCTGGGTACCTCAGTACCATATACTAGGGAATTATAAGGGTGTTCCAGTAAGCCAATGTAAATTGGTAAAATTGGTCACTAGCCTGTTAGTGACAATTTGTAAGAAATGAGAGAGCATAACCACTGAGGTTCTGGTTAGCAGAGCCTCAGTGAGACAGTTAGGCACCACACAGGGAACACATACATATAGGCCACAAACTTATGAGCACTGGGGTCCTGACTAGCAGGGTCCCAGTGACACATAACAAACATACTGAAAACATAGGGTTTTCACTATGAGCACTGGGCCCTGGCTAGCAGGATCCCAGTGAGACAGTAAAAACACCCTGACATACACTCACAAACAGGCCAAAAGTGGGGGTAACAAGGCTAGAAAGAGGCTACTTTCTCACAACCACCTATTAGCGTAGATAGATTTAGTGGAGTGTCGCCTGGCCGCTAATATAACATCCACTACATCAGGCGGGAGAGAGAAGGAACTCAGGTTGCCCCGTTCAATCTCCAGGCATGTAGGTGCAGACTCTGGAGGTTGGGGTGTAAAACCTGCCCCTGCGACTGCGAGAGGAGGTCTGCCCTGAAAGGGAGACGGAGCGGAGGGCACATTGAGAGTTGGAGAAGGTCGGAGTACCACACCCTCCTTGGCCAATCAGGAGCTATTAAGATGACTTGGCGAATCTTGCTCAATACTCGAGGAATCAAGGGTATGGGAGGAAACGTGTAAAGCAACTGGCCGCACCAGGTTATTTGAAACGCGTCCCCCAACGCTCCCTGCATCGGATACTGGAGGCTGCAGAATAACGGACTATGCGCGTTCTCCAGAGTGGCAAACAGATCTACCCGAGGAAACCCCCACCTTTGGAAGATCAAACGGGCTTGATCTGGATGGAGACGCCACTCGTGGTCTGCCGAGAATTGGCGACTGAGACCGTCCGCACGTACATTCAAGACCCTGGCCAGATGATTTGCTACCAAGCAAATCTGATGGTCCTTTGCCCAGGACCATAGTCGAAGAGCTTCTCTGCAGAGAAGGTACGACCCTACTCCTCCCTGTTTGTTTATGTACCACATCGTGGTAGTATTGTCCGTCAGGACCTGTACCGACTGACCACGAAGGGAAGGGAGGAAGGCCTTGAGAGCCAGACGTACAGCCCGTAACTCCAACAGATTGATATGAAACATCTGCTCCTCTGGAGACCAAAGGCCTTTGATCTCCAGATCCCCCAGATGAGCTCCCCACCCTAGAGTGGAAGCATCCGTTATGACCGTGGCCACTGGTGGCGACTGCGCGAACGGCTTTCCTTGTGAAAGATTGTTGCTCGCAATCCACCACTTCAAGTCCACAGCAGCATCTCCGGAGATCTTGACAGCACCTTCTAGATCTCCTTTGTGTTGAGACCACTGCCTTCGGAGGCACCACTGAAGAGCCCTCATGTGCCAGCGTGCATGCGTGACCAACAGAATGCAGGAGGCAAACAGACCGAGCAGACGAAGGACCTTGAGGACTGGAACTACCGCTCCATTTCGAAACATTGGAACCAATTCCTGAATATCTTGAATCCGCTGAGGCGGAGGAAAGGCTCGACCCAATGTTGTATCCAGTACTGCCCCTATGAACAGGAGGCGCTGAGAGGGCTCCAGGTGAGATTTGGGCTCGTTCACCGAAAAACCCAGGTCGAACAACAACTGAGTCGTTGACTGCAGATGATGCGACACAAGCTCCGGAGACTTGGCTTTGATCAACCAGTCGTCCAAGTAAGGGAATACTGCTATCCCCTTCCTTCTGAGCTCTGCCGCAACCACCGACATCACCTTCGTGAAGACTCGAGGTGCTGAAGTAAGACCAAACGGAAGGACCGCAAACTGATAGTGCTGTGATCCCACCATAAACCGGAGATACTTCCTGTGTGACTTGAGTATCGGGATATGAAAGTAAGCATCCTGCAAGTCGACAGACACCATCCAATCTTCCTTGTTCAACGCCAAAAGCACCTGAGCTAGGGTCAGCATCTTGAACTTTTCCTGTTTGAGGAACCAATTCAAGATCCTCAGGTCCAGGATTGATCTCAACCGACCATCCTTCTTGGGAATCAGGAAGTACCTTGAGTAACAACCTCGACCCCTTTCCTGCTCTGGGACCAACTCTACCGCGCCCTTTGAAAGGAGGACTTGTACCTCCTGTTCTAGCAACAGGAGGTGTTCTTCTGAACAATAAGATGGGTGGGGCGGGATGAGGGGCGGGAACTCCCAAAAGGGAAGGGTGTAGCCTTTTCCCACAATACTGAGAACCCAAGTGTCTGTTGTAATAATCTTCCACTTGCGGAGAAAATGCTGTAATCTTCCCCCTACAGGAGAGGAGTGAGTGGGAAATGGTGGGAGCCTAAGGCTGCTTTCCCTGCTGCACCCCTCCAGAGGACGAGGAAGAGGCAGAGTGCTGCTGAGAGGCTCCTCTGGTGCGGGCTCTCCCTCTCCCTCTAAAAGATCTATAGGGATGGGAAGAGGCAGGTTGCTGGAATCTCCCCCGAAAGGAAGAGGAGGAAGAGCCATGCCCAAATCCCCGAAACCTCCTGAAAATCCTGGAAGAGGCAGAGGAAGAAGGAGCTTGGAGTCCTAACGATTTGGCTGTGGCCCTGCTCTCCTTAAAACGTTCCAAGGCCGAATCTGCCTTGGCGCCAAACAGCTTGTCCCCATCAAAAGGGAGATCCAAAAGGGTTGACTGCACATCCGCAGAAAACCCCGAATTACGGCGCCAGGCCTGTCTCCTTGCCACCACAGTCGTACCCATTGCTCTGGCCACCGAGTCGGTCGTGTCCAGCCCAGACTGAATAATCTGGGTCGCGGCAGCCTGGGCATCTGAAACAACATCCAAAAGACCCTGGGGAAGCTCCGTAAATGATGAGGAAATGTCATCCATAAGAGCATGAATATATCTCCCCAGGATACAAGTTGCGTTGGTGGCCTTCAACGCCAGACTGCAGGACGAAAAGATTTTCTTGGACTGCGCATCCAGTTTCTTCGAGTCCCTGTCCCCAGGCACCGTCGGGAAAGAACCAGGCACTGATTTGGATGAACAGGAGGCCTGCACCACCAAGCTCTCCGGTGTAGGGTGCCTAGAAAGAAAGCCAGGGTCAGTTGGTGCAGCTCGATACCTCCTGGCTACGGCTCTATGAACCGCTGGGGAAGATACTGGTCTCTTCCACACCTCTAGCACCGGATCCAGCAAAGCGTCATTAAACGGCAATAGAGGCTCTGCCGCAGCTGAGGCCGGATGAAGCACCTCTGTCAGAAGGTTCTGTTTTGTCTCTGCCACCGGCAAAGGCAGGTCCAGAAAACTAGCTGCCTTCCGTACCACTGCGTGAAAGGAAGCAGCCTCCTCCGTGTATTCCCCTGGAGACGAAAGATCCCACTCAGGGGAAGTGCCCACTGGCCGTATCTAGACCATGCAGTCCATCACCCGAGTCCTCTAGTTCTCCTTCTTCCAGGACTCGTTGGTACTCCTGCTCCTCTAATAAACGGAGAGCACGTCTCCTCGAATGAAGCCTCTGCTCGATACGCGGAGTCGACAATGCCTCCGCCGAAGCCGAAGATCGGCGCCGATCTTCAGAAGCCACCAACGCCACGTCTGGCGCCACAGGTAACTTCGGCGCCGATGAAAGAGCACTCGGAGCGGATGGACCCACCGGAGTCACAGGACGAAATCCCGACGACGGAATGGAAATCTCCGGGACCAATCCCTCCGAAGTCACCGGAGTTGCCACCGGCGCCGACACCGGCGCCGAGCCCACGTTCCCAAAAGGGAGAAAGGGCATAAAGGGTGCCGGCCGTAGAGGCGCAGGATCACCCAATGAAAAGGCCAAAGGGCCAGCCGGAGCACCCCCTGGAACCATCTGTTGGAAGATGGTATACATCGCATTTAGGAATGCGGTACTATCGGCTCCAGGGGTGGGAAAAGCCGGATACTGGGGTGCCTGTATCGAAGGCGACCCCGACGCCGGCCTCGACGTCTGCGACGCCGGAGACAACACCAGATGCTGCACCACTTCAATCACCGATGCCTGTCCAGGTGAAGTCGGTGACGCCGGAGAGGGCAACGGCGTCGATGGATGCGGCGTGACCGTGGGACTGACCTCCCAAGTCCTCCGGCGCCGATCCGAAGACCTGGAACGAGTCTCCTTGCTTGAATGGCACCGTGATTCTCTACGGCGCCGGGAGTCTCGATGACGCCGATGCCTTGGCGAAGAAGACTTCTTATGATGTTTTTCTTTCTTCGACTTCGCCATAAACAACTTCGCCTCACGTTCCTTGAGGGCCTTTGGATTCATGTGCTGGCATGAATCACAAGTCGAGACGTCGTGGTCGGAGCTTAAACACCAAAGGCAGTCGGAGTGAGGATCCGTAACTGACATCTTGCCCCCACACTCACGACAAGGCATAAAACCCGACTTTCTCTGCGACATTATTACTGCAGCGAAGGACTACGCAGCAAAAAATACACTGTAACCACAAAAGTAACAGTTGCTCCCTCGAAGATAACCGTTTCGAATGCACGGAAAAAAGGGAACTGACGTCGGCACGTCGTCGAGGACCTCTTATTGCCTGTATGACGTCAGACGGCGTCGCGTGGGCTAGAGTGACGTCCTCGTCGACGTGCAGAGACTAGGAAGAAGAATTCCGTCGAATGCTGGCGCCATGGGAGTATTCATTAGGTGAGGAATCCACAGGTAGTTGTATCCATCAGAAGTTACTGATTATGACAGCCTGTATAACTTGATCCTGAGAGAGCATATTCTTAATAATTGTTTGTCTGATTTGTTGCACCAGTACTTGGTGGACTCTGATCTGACCTCTCCCCAAGAATTGGGAAAGAAGGCAGACAAATGGGTCAGAACAAGGGTGAACAGAAAAGTTCATACAGGGGGTGACAAAGATGGCAACAAAAAGAAGGATGGTAAGTCTTCTGACAAGGGTGGGGACAAATCTAAAAATGAGTCTTCATCAGGCCCACAAAAACACTCTGGTGGGGGTGGTGGGTCCAAATCCTCCTTTAATCAAAACAAAGAAAAGAAACCATGGTGCTATTTATGTAAAGTAAAAGGCCATTGGACAACAGATCCCAGTTGTCCAAAGAAAAGCACCAAGCCTCCTACCACTACAACCCCTACTGCTACCCCTAGTGTCCCTACTAATAGCAGTGGTGGTGGGAGCAAACCTACTAATAGCCAATCCAAGGGAGTAGCTGGGCTCACTATTGGTAACTTAGTTGGGGTTGACCTTGTTAGGGGGGCCACAGAGGCTGTGTTAGTCTCTGAGGGGGCTATTGATTTAGCCACCTTAGTTGCTTGTCCCCTTAATATGGATAAGTACAAGCAGCTACCCCTAATAAATGGTGTTGAGGTTCAGGCCTACAGGGACACTGGAGCCAGTGTGACTATGGTCATAGAGAAACTGGTCCACCCTGAACAACACCTACTTGGTCACCAGTACCAAGTAACCGATGCTCACAACAACACACTTAGCCACCCCATGGCTGTTGTTAATCTCAACTGGCGGGGGGGGGTTACTGGTCCACAGAAAGTTGTGGTAGCCACAGATTTACCTGTAGACTGTCTACTAGGAAATGATTTGGAGACATCAGCTTGGTCAGATGTGGAGTTGGAGGCCCATGCAGCAATGCTGGGCATCCCAGGGCATATTTTTGCTTTAACAAGGGCTCAGGCCAAAAAGCAAAAAGGACAGGGAAGCTTGGATCCTGGAACAATGGACCAAGTGCTCCCTAAAGCTAGGGCTAGTAGAAGCAAACCACTCCCTACTATCCCTCCCTCTACAGTGGATTCAACTTCTGAGGAAGAAGAATTCCCTCCCTGTGCAGAACCTACAACAGAGGAGCTTGAAGCAGACACTGCTGAGCTTTTGGGTGAAGGGGGGCCTGCCAGGGAGGAGCTGAGTGTGGCACAGCAAACCTGTCCCACATTAGAGGGTCTAAGATAGCAAGCTGTCAAACAGGCTAATGGGGATGTCAGTGACTCTCACAGAGTTTACTGGGAGGACAACCTCTTGTACACTGAGCATAGGGATCCTAAACCTGGAGCTGCCAGGAGATTAGTGATTCCTCAAGAGTACCGAAAGTTCCTCCTAACTCTAGCCCACGACATTCACCTAGCTGGGCATCTGGGACAAATGAAAACTTGGGACAGATTTGTTCCCTTGTTTCATTGGCCTAGGATGTCTGAGGACACAAAAGATTTTTGTAAGTCCTGTGAAACCTGTCAAGCCAGTGGCAAGACAGGTGGCACTCCAAAGGCACCCCTTATCCCACTGCCTGTGGTTGGGGTTCCCTTTGAAAGGGTAGGGGTTGACATAGTTGGCCCCCTTGACCCTCCTACTGCTTCAGGCAATAGGTTTATCTTGGTGGTAGTGAACCATGCCACAAGATACCCTGAAGCAATTCCTTTAAGGACCACTACAGCACCTGCAGTGGCAAAGGCCCTCCTAGGAATATTTTCTAGGGTGGGCTTCCCAAAGGAAGTAGTATCAGACAGGGGAAGCAATTTCATGTCTGCATACTTAAAGGCCATGTGGAAGGAGTGTGGTGTAACTTACAAGTTCACTACACCCTATCATCCACAAACAAATGGACTGGTGGAGAGATTTAATAAAACTCTCAAAGGCATGATTATGGGTCTCCCTGAAAAACTCCGCAGGAGATGGGATATCCTTCTACCATGCCTCCTTTTTGCCTACAGGGAGGTACCCCAGAAAGGAGTGGGCTTCAGCCCCTTTGAACTTCTTTTTGGACACCCTGTTAGGGGTCCACTCACACTTGTAAAGGAGGGTTGGGAACAACCTTTAAAAGCTCCTAAGCAGGATATTGTGGATTATGTACTTGGCCTCATATCAAGGATGGCTGAGTACATGAAAAAGGCCAGCAAAAACCTTCAGGCCAGCCAAGAGCTCCAGAAGCAATGGCATGATCAGAAGGCTGTTTTGGTTCAGTACCAACCAGGGCAGAAAGTGTGGGTCTTGGAGCTTGTGGCCCCAAGAGCACTCCAAGATAAATGGAGTGGACCCCACACAATTGTTGAAAAGAAGGGAGAAGTCACCTATTTAGTTGACTTAGGCACTGCCAGGAGTCCCCTTAGGGTGCTCCATGTCAACCGCCTGAAACCCTACTATGATAGGGCTGATCTCACCCTGCTCATGGCAACTGATGAGGGACAGGAAGAAGACAGTGATCCTCTACCTGATCTCTTCTCTTCCACAGAACAAGATGCTCTTGTGGAAGGTGTAGTTTTGGCTGATTGTCTTACTGCTGAGCAGAAAGACCATTGCATAAATCTCCTAGATCAATTCTCTGAACTCTTCTCTACTGTGCCAGGTACCACTTCTTGGGGTAAGCACACTATAGATACTGGAGACAGTTTACCTGTCAAAAGTAAGATCTATAGGCAGCCTGACCATGTCAGGGACTGCATAAAGCAAGAGGTGCAGAAAATGTTAGAACTAGGAGTGGTTGAGCACTCTGAAAGTCCATGGGCTTCTCCTGAGGTACTTGTACCAAAACCCCATTCCAAAGATGGAAAGAAGGAAATGCGGTTTTGTGTAGACTATAGAGGTCTCAACCTGGTAACCAAAACTGATGCTCACCCTATACCCAGGGCAGATGAGCTCATAGATACATTGGCATCTGCCAAGTATCTAAGCACTTTTGATTTGACTGCAGGGTATTGGCAGATCAAATTGTCAGAAGATGCTAAACCTAAAACTGCATTTTCAACCATTGGAGGCCATTACCAGTTTACTGTAATGCCTTTTGGATTGAAAAATGCACCTGCCACTTTTCAGAGGTTGGTGAACACAGTCCTGCAAGGGCTGGAAGCTTTCAGTGCAGCATATTTGGACGATATAGCTGTCTTTAGCTCCAGCTGGGATGATCACCTGGTCCACCTATGGAAAGTTTTGGAGGCCCTGCAAAAGGCAGGCCTCACTATCAAGGCGTCAAACTGCCAGATAGGGCAGGGTAAGGTGGTTTATTTGGGACACCTTGTTGGTGGGGAACAGATTGCACCACTTCAGGGGAAAATCCAAACAATTATTGAATGGATTCCCCGTACCACTCAGACTCAGGTGAGAGCCTTCCTAGGCCTCACTGGGTATTACAGGAGGTTCATTAAGAACTATGGCTCCATTGCAGCCCCTCTTAATGACCACACTTCCAAAAAAATGCATAAAAAGATATTATGGACAGCAAACTGTCAGAAAGCTTTTGAGGAGCTGAAGCAGGCCATGTGCTCTGCACCTGTCCTGAAAAGCCATTGTTACTCTAAAAAATTCTATGTCCAAACTGATGCATCTGAATTAGGAGTAGGGGCAGTCCTATCACAACTTAATTCTGAGGGCCAGGATCAACCTGTTGCTTTTATTAGTAGGAGGTTGACCCCTAGAGAAAAGCGTTGGTCTGCCATAGAAAGGGAGGCCTTTGCTGTGGTCTGGGCTCTGAAGAAGTTGAGGCCATACCTGTTTGGCACTCACTTCATTGTTCAGACAGACCACAAACCTCTACTTTGGCTAAAACAAATGAAAGGTGAAAATCCTAAATTGTTGAGGTGGTCCATATCCCTACAGGGAATGGACTATACAGTGGAACATAGACCTGGGAGTAGCCACTCCAATGCAGATGGACTCTCCAGATATTTCCACTTAGACAATGAAGACTCATCAGGTCATGGTTAGTCTTATTGTCCTTCGTTTGGGGGGGGTTGTGTAGGAAAGTACCATCGTGCCTGGCATTTTACCCCCATTTTTCACTGTATATATGTTGTTTTAGTTGTATGTGTCACTGGGACCCTGGTAACCCAGGGCCCCAGTGCTCATAAGTGTGCCTGAATGTGTTACCTGTGTAGTGACTAACTGTCTCACTGAGGCTCTGCTAATCAGAACCTCAGTGGTTATGCTCTCTCATTTCTTTCCAAATTGTCACTAACAGGCTAGTGACCAATTTTACCAATTTACATTGGCTTACTGGAACACCCTTATAATTCCCTAGTATATGGTACTGAGGTACCCAGGGTATTGGGGTTCCAGGAGATCCCTATGGGCTGCAGCACTTCTTTTGCAACCCATAGGGAGCTCTGACAATCCTTACACAGGCCTGCCACTGCAACCTGAGTGAAATAACATCCACGTTATTTCACAGCCATTTTACACTGCACTTAAGTAACTTATAAGTCACCTATATGTCTAACCTTTACCTGGTAAAGGTTAGGTGCAAAGTTACTGGACAAAAAGAAAAAAGGGAGCACACTGCCTCACACTCCAGCAAAAAGTAAGCCCCAATGCATCATGGTAAATGCAGTCACTTTGTTTTGTGTTGAAAAAGTAATCAAAAGTCTTTCACCTAAGTAGGTGCAGCAAGTGCTGTGTATCTCTGGACACGTGTTTCTAGGTTTAGCCCGTCATCAGCAGAGAGCAGCCAAGTCTGTGGGGTTGCTTGAAATACCGCCAAAAGTCTTCTCAGGTTTATGTACCACTCACTGGCGCACAGGTGCCTCACCAGAGCTCGTCAGCTCGTTAGCTCAAGGGAGCAGTCATTGGACAAAAAGAAAAAAGGGAGCACACTGCCTCACACTCCAGCAAAAAGTAAGCCCCAATGCATCATGGTAAATGCAGTCACTTTGTTTTGTGTTGAAAAAGTAATCAAAAGTCTTTCACCTAAGTAGGTGCAGCAAGTGCTGTGTATCTCTGCGCCTTCTTGAGTGGTACTTAAACCTGTGAATACTTTCAAGGCGGCATTTCAAGCAACCCCGCCAGCTACACGTTGCTCTTCGCTGACGACGGCCAAATAGCCAGAAACACGTGTCCGAAGATACGGCACTCGCCGCACCAACTTATGGTGAAAAACTTTTAAAACTCTGTTCACATTCGTGCTAATGACTGCATTTACCATGATGCCTTGGGGTCACAAATGCTGGAATGGAAGACAGGGTGCTCCCCATTTTGACTGTTGTAATTAAGGCTCCCGTGAGCCTCTGAGCTGACGAGCTCGGGTGAAGCACCTGTGCGCCTTCTTGAGTGGTACTTAAACCTGTGAATACTTTCAAGGCGGCATTTCAAGCAACCCCGCCAGCTACACGTTGCTCTTCGCTGACGACGGCCAAATAGCCAGAAACACGTGTCCGAAGATACGGCACTCGCCGCACCAACTTATGGTGAAAAACTTTTAAAACTCTGTTCACATTCGTGCTAATGACTGCATTTACCATGATGCCTTGGGGTCACAAATGCTGGAATGGAAGACAGGGTGCTCCCCATTTTGACTGTTGTAATTAAGGCTCCCGTGAGCCTCTGAGCTGACGAGCTCGGGTGAAGCACCTGTGCGCCTTCTTGAGTGGTACTTAAACCTGTGAATACTTTCAAGGCGGCATTTCAAGCAACCCCGCCAGCTACACGTTGCTCTTCGCTGACGACGGCCAAATAGCCAGAAACACGTGTCCGAAGATACGGCACTCGCCGCACCAACTTATGGTGAAAAACTTTTAAAACTCTGTTCACATTCGTGCTAATGACTGCATTTACCATGATGCCTTGGGGTCACAAATGCTGGAATGGAAGACAGGGTGCTCCCCATTTTGACTGTTGTAATTAAGGCTCCCGTGAGCCTCTGAGCTGACGAGCTCGGGTGAAGCACCTGTGCGCCTTCTTGAGTGGTACTTAAACCTGTGAATACTTTCAAGGCGGCATTTCAAGCAACCCCGCCAGCTACACGTTGCTCTTCGCTGACGACGGCCAAATAGCCAGAAACACGTGTCCGAAGATACGGCACTCGCCGCACCAACTTATGGTGAAAAACTTTTAAAACTCTGTTCACATTCGTGCTAATGACTGCATTTACCATGATGCCTTGGGGTCACAAATGCTGGAATGGAAGACAGGGTGCTCCCCATTTTGACTGTTGTAATTAAGGCTCCCGTGAGCCTCTGAGCTGACGAGCTCGGGTGAAGCACCTGTGCGCCTTCTTGAGTGGTACTTAAACCTGTGAATACTTTCAAGGCGGCATTTCAAGCAACCCCGCCAGCTACACGTTGCTCTTCGCTGACGACGGCCAAATAGCCAGAAACACGTGTCCGAAGATACGGCACTCGCTGCACCAACTTATGGTGAAAAACTTTTAAAACTCTGTTCACATTCGTGCTAATGACTGCATTTACCATGATGCCTTGGGGTCACAAGTGCTGGAATGGAAGACAGGGTGCTCCCCATTTTGACTGTTGTAATTAAGGCTCCAGTGAGCCTCTGAGCTGACGAGCTCGGGTGAAGCACCTGTGCGCCTTCTTGAGTGGTACTTAAACCTGTGAATACTTTCAAGGCGGCATTTCAAGCAACCCCGCCAGCTACACGTTGCTCTTCGCTGACGACGGCCAAATAGCCAGAAACACGTGTCCGAAGATACGGCACTCGCCGCACCAACTTATGGTGAAAAACTTTTAAAACTCTGTTCACATTCGTGCTAATGACTGCATTTACCATGATGCCTTGGGGTCACAAATGCTGGAATGGAAGACAGGGTGCTCCCCATTTTGACTGTTGTAATTAAGGCTCCCGTGAGCCTCTGAGCTGACGAGCTCGGGTGAAGCACCTGTGCGCCTTCTTGAGTGGTACTTAAACCTGTGAATACTTTCAAGGCGGCATTTCAAGCAACCCCGCCAGCTACACGTTGCTCTTCGCTGACGACGGCCAAATAGCCAGAAACACGTGTCCGAAGATACGGCACTCGCCGCACCAACTTATGGTGAAAAACTTTTAAAACTCTGTTCACATTCGTGCTAATGACTGCATTTACCATGATGCCTTGGGGTCACAAATGCTGGAATGGAAGACAGGGTGCTCCCCATTTTGACTGTTGTAATTAAGGCTCCCGTGAGCCTCTGAGCTGACGAGCTCGGGTGAAGCACCTGTGCGCGTTCTTGAGTGGTACTTAAACCTGTGAATACTTTCAAGGCGGCATTTCAAGCAACCCCGCCAGCTACACGCTGCTCTTCGCTGACGACGGCCAAATAGCCAGAAACACGTGTCCGAAGATACGGCACTCGCCGCACCAACTTATGGTGAAAAACTTTTAAAACTCTGTTCTCATTCGTGCTAATGACTGCATTTACCATGATGCCTTGGGGTCACAAATGCTGGAATGGAAGACAGGGTGCTCCCCATTTTGACTGTTGTAATTAAGGCTCCCGTGAGCCTCTGAGCTGACGAGCTCGGGTGAAGCACCTGTGCGCCTTCTTGAGTGGTACTTAAACCTGTGAATACTTTCAAGGCGGCATTTCAAGCAACCCCGCCAGCTACACGTTGCTCTTCGCTGACGACGGCCAAATAGCCAAAAACACGTGTCCGAAGATACGGCACTCGCCGCACCAACTTATGGTGAAAAACTTTTAAAACTCTGTTCACATTCGTGCTAATGACTGCATTTACCATGATGCCTTGGGGTCACAAGTGCTGGAATGGAAGACAGGGTGCTCCCCATTTTGACTGTTGTAATTAAGGCTCCCGTGAGCCTCTGAGCTGACGAGCTCGGGTGAAGCACCTGTGCGCCTTCTTGAGTGGTACTTAAACCTGTGAATACTTTCAAGGCGGCATTTCAAGCAACCCCGCCAGCTACACGTTGCTCTTCGCTGACGACGGCCAAATAGCCAGAAACACGTGTCCGAAGATACGGCACTCGCCGCACCAACTTATGGTGAAAAACTTTAAAAACTCTGTTCACATTCGTGCTAATGACTGCATTTACCATGATGCCTTGGGGTCACAAATGCTGGAATGGAAGACAGGGTGCTCCCCATTTTGACTGTTGTAATTAAGGCTCCCGTGAGCCTCTGAGCTGACGAGCTCGGGTGAAGCACCTGTGCGCCTTCTTGAGTGGTACTTAAACCTGTGAATACTTTCAAGGCGGCATTTCAAGCAACCCCGCCAGCTACACGTTGCTCTTCGCTGACGACGGCCAAATAGCCAGAAACACGTGTCCGAAGATACGGCACTCGCCGCACCAACTTATGGTGAAAAACTTTTAAAACTCTGTTCACATTCGTGCTAATGACTGCATTTACCATGATGCCTTGGGGTCACAAATGCTGGAATGGAAGACAGGGTGCTCCCCATTTTGACTGTTGTAATTAAGGCTCCCGTGAGCCTCTGAGCTGACGAGCTCGGGTGAAGCACCTGTGCGCCTTCTTGAGTGGTACTTAAACCTGTGAATACTTTCAAGGCGGCATTTCAAGCAACCCCGCCAGCTACACGTTGCTCTTCGCTGACGACGGCCAAATAGCCAGAAACACGTGTCCGAAGATACGGCACTCGCCGCACCAACTTATGGTGAAAAACTTTTAAAACTCTGTTCACATTCGTGCTAATGACTGCATTTACCATGATGCCTTGGGGTCACAAATGCTGGAATGGAAGACAGGGTGCTCCCCATTTTGACTGTTGTAATTAAGGCTCCCGTGAGCCTCTGAGCTGACGAGCTCGGGTGAAGCACCTGTGCGCCTTCTTGAGTGGTACTTAAACCTGTGAATACTTTCAAGGCGGCATTTCAAGCAACCCCGCCAGCTACACGTTGCTCTTCGCTGACGACGGCCAAATAGCCAGAAACACGTGTCCGAAGATACGGCACTCGCCGCACCAACTTATGGTGAAAAACTTTTAAAACTCTGTTCACATTCGTGCTAATGACTGCATTTACCATGATGCCTTGGGGTCACAAATGCTGGAATGGAAGACAGGGTGCTCCCCATTTTGACTGTTGTAATTAAGGCTCCCGTGAGCCTCTGAGCTGACGAGCTCGGGTGAAGCACCTGTGCGCCTTCTTGAGTGGTACTTAAACCTGTGAATACTTTCAAGGCGGCATTTCAAGCAACCCCGCCAGCTACACGTTGCTCTTCGCTGACGACGGCCAAATAGCCAGAAACACGTGTCCGAAGATACGGCACTCGCCGCACCAACTTATGGTGAAAAACTTTTAAAACTCTGTTCACATTCGTGCTAATGACTGCATTTACCATGATGCCTTGGGGTCACAAATGCTGGAATGGAAGACAGGGTGCTCCCCATTTTGACTGTTGTAATTAAGGCTCCCGTGAGCCTCTGAGCTGAGGAGCTCGGGTGAAGCACCTGTGCGCCTTCTTGAGTGGTACTTAAACCTGTGAATACTTTCAAGGCGGCATTTCAAGCAACCCCGCCAGCTACACGTTGCTCTTCGCTGACGACGGCCAAATAGCCAGAAACACGTGTCCGAAGATACGGCACTCGCCGCACCAACTTATGGTGAAAAACTTTTAAAACTCTGTTCACATTCGTGCTAATGACTGCATTTACCATGATGCCTTGGGGTCACAAATGCTGGAATGGAAGACAGGGTGCTCCCCATTTTGACTGTTGTAATTAAGGCTCCCGTGAGCCTCTGAGCTGACGAGCTCGGGTGAAGCACCTGTGCGCCTTCTTGAGTGGTACTTAAACCTGAGAATACTTTCAAGGCGGCATTTCAAGCAACCCCGCCAGCTACACGTTGCTCTTCGCTGACGACGGCCAAATAGCCAGAAACACGTGTCCGAAGATACGGCACTCGCCGCACCAACTTATGGTGAAAAACTTTTAAAACTCTGTTCACATTCGTGCTAATGACTGCATTTACCATGATGCCTTGGGGTCACAAATGCTGGAATGGAAGACAGGGTGCTCCCCATTTTGACTGTTAGGTGCAAAGTTACTTAGTGTGAGGGCACCCTGGCACTAGCCAAGGTGCCCCCACATTGTTCAGGGCCAATTCCCCGGACTTTGTGAGTGCGGGGACACCATTACACGCGTGCACTACATATAGGTCACTACCTATATGTAGCTTCACAATGGTAACTCCGAATATGGCCATGTAACATGTCTATGATCATGGAATTGCCCCCTCTATACCATCCTGGCATAGTTGGCACAATCCCATGATCCCAGTGGTCTGTAGCACAGACCCTGGTACTGCCAAACTGCCCTTCCTGGGGTTTCACTGCCGCTGCTGCTGCTGCCAACCCCTCAGACAGGCAGCTGCCCTCCTGGGGTCCAGCCAGGCCTGGCCCAGGATGGCAGAACAAAGGACTTCCTCTGAGAGAGGGTGTTACACCCTCTCCCTTTGGAAAATGGTGTGAAGGCAGGGGAGGAGTAGCCTCCCCCAGCCTCTGGAAATGCTTTCTTGGGCACAGATGTGCCCAATTCTGCATAAGCCAGTCTACACCGGTTCAGGGGACCCCTTAGCCCAGCTCTGGCGCGAAACTGGACAAAGGAAAGGGGAGTGACCACTCCCCTGACCTGCACCTCCCCTGGGAGGTGTCCAGAACTCCTCCAGTGTGCTCCAGACCTCTGCCATCTTGGAAACAGAGGTGCTGCTGGCACACTGGACTGCTCTGAGTGGCCAGTGCCACCAGGTGACATCAGAGACTCCTTCTGATAGGCTCCTTCAGGTGTTGCTAGACTATCCTCTCTCCTAGGTAGCCAAACCCTCTTTTCTGGCTATTTAGGGTCTCTGTCTCTGGGGAAACTTTAGATAACGAATGCAAGAGCTCATCCGAGTTCCTCTGCATCTCTCTCTTCACCTTCTGCCAAGGAATCGACTGCTGACCGCGCTGGAAGCCTGCAACACTGCAACAAAGTAGCAAAGACGACTACTGCAACTCTGTAACGCTGATCCTGCCGCCTTCTCGACTGTTTTCCTGGTGGTGCATGCTGTGGGTGTAGTCTGCCTCCTCTCTGTACTAGAAGCTCCAAAGAAATCTCCCGTGGGTCGACGGAATCTTCCCCCTGCAACCGCAGGCACCAAAAAGCTGCATTACCGGTCCCTTGGGTCTCCTCTCAGCACGACGAGCGAGGTCCCTCGAATCCAGCAACTCTTTCCAACTGGCCCCAACAGTCCAGTGACTCTTCAGTCCAAGTTTGGTGGAGGTAAGTCCTTGCCTCACCTCGCTAGACTGCATTGCTGGGAACCGTGACTTTTACAGCTACTCCGGCCTCCGTGCACTTCCGGCGGAAATCCTTTGTGCACAGTCCAGCCTGGGTCCACGGCACTCTAACCTGCATTGCACGACCTCATAAGTTGTTCTCGGGCGACGTGGGACTCCTTTGTGTAACTTTGGGTGAGCACCATTTCACGCATCCTCGTAGTGCCTGTTTCTGGCACTTCTCGGGGTGCTACCTGCTGCTAAGAGGGTTTCTTGTCTTGCTCGACGTCCCTCTACCTCCTGGTCCAATTTGCGACCTCCTGGTCTCTCCTGGGCCACAGCAGCGTCCAAAAACGCTAACCGCACGATTTGCAGCTATCAAGGCTTGTTGGCGTTCTTTTGGCGGAAAATCACTTCTGCACGACTCTCTACGGCAAGCGGGATCCGTCCACCAAAGGGGAAGTCTCTAGCCCTTTTCGTTCCTGCAGAAACCTCAGCTTCTTCTGTCCAGTAGAAGCTTCTTTGCACCCGCAGCTGGCATTTCCTGGGCATATGCCCATCTCCGACTTGCTTGTGACTTTTGGACTTGGTCCCCTTGTTCCACAGGTACCCTAGATTGGAAATCCATTGTTGTTGCATTGTTGGTTTGTGTCTTTCCTGCATTATTCCTCTAACACGACTTCTTTGTCCTTAGGGGAACTTTAGTGCACTTTGCACTCACTTTTCAGGGTCTTGGGGAGGGTTATTTTTCTTACTCTCACTATTTTCTAATAGTCCCAGTGACCTTCTACAAGGTCACATAGGTTTGGGGTCCATTCGTGGTTCGCATTCCACTTTTGGAGTATATGGTTTGTGTTGCCCCTATCCCTATGTGTCCCCATTGCATCCTATTGTAACTATACATTGTTTGCACTGTTTTCTAAGACTATACTGCATATTTTTGCTATTGTGTATATATATCTTGTGTATATTTCCTATCCTCTCACTGAGGGTACACTCTAAGATACTTTGGCATATTGTCATAAAAATAAAGTACCTTTATTTTTAGTATAACTGTGTATTGTGTTTTCTTATGATATTGTGCATATGACACTAAGTGGTACTGTAGTAGCTTCACACGTCTCCTAGTTCAGCCTAAGCTGCTCTGCTAAGCTACCATTATCTATCAGCCTAAACTGCTAGACACCCTATACACTAATAAGGGATAACTGGGCCTGGTGCAAGGTGCAAGTACCCCTTGGTACTCACTACAAGCCAGTCCAGCCTCCTACACTCAGCAATCCTTGATCTGAGGCCAAGCACATAATCCACAATATCTTGCTTTGGAGCTTTTAAAGGTTGTTCCCAACCCTCATTGACAAGTGTTAGTGGACCCCTAACAGGGTGTCCAAAGAGGAGTTCAAAGGGGCTGAAGCCCACTCCTTTCTGGGGTACCTCCCTGTAGGCAAAAAGGAGGCATGGTAACAGGATATCCCATCTCCTGCGGAGATTTTCAGGGAGACCCATAATCATGCCTTTGAGAGTTTTGTTAAATCTCTCCACCAGTCCATTTGTTTGTGGATGATAGGGTGTGGTGAACTTGTATGTCACCCCACACTCCTTCCACATGGCCTTCAAGTAAGCAGACATGAAATTGCTTCCTCTGTCTGAAACTACCTCTTATGGGAAGCCCACCCTGGAAAAAATTCCCAGGAGGGCCTTTGCCACTGCAGGTGCTGTAGTGGTCCTTGGAGGGATTGCTTCAGGATATCTTGTGGCATGGTCCACTACCACCAAGATAAACCTATTGCCTGAAGCAGTAGGAGGGTCAAGGGGGCCACCTATGTCAACCCCTACCCTTTCAAAGGGAACCCCAACCACAGGCAGTGGAATAAGGGGTGCCTTTGGAGTGCCACCTGTCTTGCCACTGGCTTGACAGGTTTCACAGGACTTGCAAAATTCCTTTGTGTCCTCAGACATTCTATGCCACTGAAACAAGGGAACAAGTCTGTCCCAAGTTTTCATTTGTCCCAGATGTCCAGCTAGGGGAATGTCGTGGGCTAGAGTTAGGAGGAACTTTCTGTACTCCTGAGGAATCACTAACCTCCTGGCAGTTCCAGGTTTACAATCCCTTGCTTCAGTGTACAAGAGGTTGTCCTCCCAGTAAACTCTGTGAGAGTCACTGACATCCCCATTAGCCTGTTTGACAGCTTGCTGTCTTAGACCCTCTAGTATGGGACAGGTTTGCTGTGCCACACTCAGCTCCACCCTGGCAGGCCCCCCTTCACCCAAAAGCTCAGCAGTGTCTGCTTCCAGCTCCTCTGGTGAAGGTTCTGCACAGGGTTGGAAATTCTTCTTCCTCAGAATTAGAATCCACTGTAGAGGGAGGGATAGTAGGAAGTGCTTTACTTCTACTAGCCCTAGCTTTAGGGAGCACTTGGTCCATTGTTCCAGAATCCAAGTTTCCCTGTCCTTTTTGCTTTTTGGCCTGAGCCCTGGTTAAAGCAAAAATATGCCCTGGGATGCCCAGCATTGCTGCATGGGCCTCCAACTCCACATCTGACCAAGCTGATGTCTCCAAATCATTTCCTAGTAGACAGTCTACAGGTAAATCTGAGGCTACCACAACTTTCTTTGGACCAGTAACCCCCCCCAGTTGAGATTTACAACAGCCATGGGGTGGCTAAGTGTGTTGTTGTGAGCATCGGTTACTTGGTACTGGTGACCAAGTAGGTGTTGATCAGGGTGGACCAGTTTCTCTATCACCATTGTGACACTGGCACCTGTGTCCCTGTAGGCCTGAACCTCAACACCATTTATTAGGGGTAGCTGCTTGTACTTATCCATATTAAGGGGACAAGCAACTAAGGTGGCTAAATCAATAGCCCCCTCAGAGACTAACACAGCCTCTGTGGTCTCCCTAACAAGACCAACCCCAACTAAGTTACCAAAAGTGAGCCCAGCTACTCCCTTGGATTGGCTATTAGTAGGTTTGCTTCCACCACCACTGCTATTAGTAGGGACACTAGGTGTAGCAGTAGGGGTTGTAGTGGTAGGAGGCTTGGTGCTATTCTTTGGACAACTGGGATCTGTTGTCCAATGGCCTTTTATTTTACATAAATAGCACCATGATTTCTTTTCTTTGTTTTGATTAAAGGAGGATGTGGACCCACCACCCAAACCAGAGTGTTTTTGTGGGCCTGATGAGGACTCATTTTTAGATTTGTCCCCACCCTTGTCAGAGGACTTACCATCCTTCATCTTGTTGCCATCTTTGTCACCCCCGGTATGAACTTTTCTGTTCACCCTTGTTCTGACCCATTTGTCTGCCTTCTTTCCCAATTCTTGTGGAGAGGTCAGATCAGAGTCCACCAAGTACTGGTGCAACAAATCCGACACACAATTATTAAGAATATGCTCTCTCAGGATTAAGTTATACAGGCTGTCATAATCAGTAACTTTACTGCCATGTAACCACCCCTCCAAGGCCTTCACTGAATGGTCAATGAAATCAACCCAGTCTTGTGAAGACTCCTTTTTGGTCTCTCCGAACTTTATCCTGTATTGTTCAGTGGTTAAGCCATAACCATCCAGGAGTGCATTCTTAAGAACTTTGTAATCATTGGCTTTACTTTCTTTCACAGTAAGGAGCCTATCCCTACCTTTTCCACTAAATGATAGCCATAGGATAGCAGCCCACTGCCTTTGAGGGACATCCTGTACAGCACAGGCCCTCTCAAGTGCAGCAAACCACTTGTTAATGTCATCCCCCTGCTTATAAGGGGGAACTATCTTGTGCAGATTCCTGGAATCATGCTCTTTTGCAGGATGACTATGGGGAATACTGCTGCTGCCACCATGGGTTTCTAAACCCAATTTCTGTCTCTCCTTCTCTACTTCTAAGGTCTGTCTATCCAAATCCAGCTGTTGCTTCTTGAGCTTCAGTCTGGTTTGTTCCAGTCTCAATCTATTGAGCTCCCTTTCTAACAATCTGTCATCAGGGTGGGTGGGAGGGACATGCCTTGAAACAGAAGTATGGTGAGAATGGACAGAAAGAGACCTATCCCTTACAGAAGGCACCCGAACAGCTTGGTTAATAGAAACATCACTTCTACTGTGGTGAGAATGAATGCTTTTGCTATGATGTGAGACAACACTATCTGTATGGTGTGACTCAACCTCAGTACCAACTATGCTAGACTGTCTAGTAATGGGCAGGCTAGGAAATTTGTTTCCTGAATCTTTTCCTAGGGGAGTCCCTGGATCAGATTGGGAACCATTAGCTACTTTTTCAACAGATGGGGACATTTTGGCCTTATCTTGTTATCTAAGCATGTTAAGCAATAATTCCAAGGAAGGATTCTTCCCTACACTCAAACCTCTTTCTACACAGAGACTCCTTGCTCCTTTCCAGCTAAGGTGGTCATATGCAAGTTTGGACAGTTCAACATTTTGGCCTGTGCCAGACATTTTTAGAAAGAGTTTAAGTGATAGAAAAAGAGAAAAAGGTTTTCAGAACTTTTTAGAAGGACAGAAAAAAAACTTTTAAAACTTTTTAAGAACTTTTTAGAAAGTTTAGAGGTACTTTTCAGCACTTTTAGAAAAGAGGTGAGAAAAGAAATGCAAAACTTTTTGGTTATGTGTACACACACTGAACTTGTTTTGTATATTTTTCTCTTATGAAAAGTACAATGACAAAAGTGGTAAGTAGTCTCAAAGCACTTATCCCACCGCTGCCACCAATGTAGGAGGCTGGACTGGCTTGTAGTGAGTACCAAGGGGTACTTGCAGCTTGGACCAGGCCCAGTTATCCCTTATTAGTGTTTAGGGTGTCTAGCAGCATAGGCTGATAGATAATGGTAGCTTAGCAGAGCAGCTTAGGCTGAACTAGGAGACGAGTGAAGCTCCTACAGTACCACTAGTGTCAAATGCACAATATCATAAGAAAACAAAATACACAGATATACTAAAAATAAAGGTACTTTATTTTTATGACAATATGCCAAAGTATCTCAGAGTGTACACTCAGTATGAGGATAGCAAATATACAGAAGATATATGTACACAATACCAAAATATGCAGTAATAGTATTAGAAAACAGTGCAAACAATGTATATTTACAATAGGATGCAATGGGGACACATAGGGATAGGGGCAACACAAACCATATACTCCAAAAGTGGAATGCGAACCACGAATGGACCCCAAACCTATGTGACCTTGTAGAGGGTCGCTGGGACTATTAGAAAATAGTGAGAGTTAGAAAAATAACCCTCCCCAAGACCCTGAAAAGTGAGTGCAAAGTGCACTAAAGTTCCCCAAAGGACATAGAAGTCGTAATAGGGGAATTCTGCAGGAAAGACACAAATCAGCAATGCAACAACAATGGATTTCTAGTCCAGGGTACCTGTGGAACAAGGGGACCAAGTCCAAAAGTCACAAGCAAGTCGGAGATGGGCAGATGCCCAGTGTAGGAAAGTACCATCTTGCCTGGCATGTTACCCCCATTTTTCACTGTATATATGTTGTTTTAGTTGTATGTGTCACTGGGACCCTGTTCACCAGGGCCCCAGTGCTCATAAGTGTGCCTGAATGTGTTACCTGTGTAGTGACCAACTGTCTCACTGAGGCTCTGCTAATCAGAACCTCAGTGGTTATGCTCTCTCATTTCTTTCCAAATTGTCACTAACAGGCTAGTGACTATTTTTACCAATTTACATTGGCTTACTGGAACACCCTTATAATTCCCTAGTATATGGTACTGAGGTACCCAGGGTATTGGGGTTCCAGGAGATCCCTATGGGCTGCAGCATTTCTTTTGCCACCCATAGGGAGCTCTGACAATTCTTACACAGGCCTGCCACTGCAGCCTGAGTGAAATAACGTCCACGTTATTTCACAGCCATTTTACACTGCACTTAAGTAACTTATAAGTCACCTATATGTCTAACCTTTACCTAGTAAAGGTTAGGTGCAAAGTTACTTAGTGTGAGGGCACCCTGGCACTAGCCAAGGTGCCCCCACATTGTTCAGGGCCAATTCCCCTGACTTTGTGAGTGCGGGGACACCATTACACGCGTGCACTACATATAGGTCACTACCTATATGTAGCTTCACAATGGTAACTCCGAATATGGCCATGTAACATGTCTATGATCATGGAATTGCCCCCTCTATACCATCCTGGCATAGTTGGCACAATCCCATGATCCCAGTGGTCTGTAGCACAGACCCTGGTACTGCCAAACTGACCTTCCTGGGGTTTCACTGCAGCTGCTGCTGCTGCCAACCCCTCAGACAGGCATCTGCCCTCCTGGGGTCCAGCCAGGTCTGGCCCAGGATGGCAGAACAAAGGACTTCCTCTGAGAAAGGGTATTACACCCTCTCCCTTTGGAAAATGGTGTGAAGGCAGGGGAGGAGTAGCCTTCCCCAGCCTCTGGAAATGCTTTCTTGGGCACAGATGTGCCCAATTCTGCATAAGCCAGTCTACACCGGTTCAGGGACCCATTAGCCCTGCTCTGGCGCGAAACTGGACAAAGGAAAGGGGAGTGACCACTCCCCTGACCTGCACCTCCCCTGGGAGGTGTCCAGAGCTTCTCCAGTGTGCTCCAGACCTCTGCCATCTTGGAAACAGAGGTGCTGCTGGCACACTGGACTGCTCTGAGTGGCCAGTGCCACCAGGTGACGTCAGAGACTCCTTCTGATAGGCTCCTTCAGGTGTTAGTAGCCTATCCTGTCTCCTAGGTAGCCAAACCCTCTTTTCTGGCTATTTAGGGTCTCTGTCTCTGGGGAAACTTTAGATAACGAATGCAAGAACTCATCCGAGTTCCTCTGCATCTCTCTCTTCACCTTCTGCCAAGGAATCGACTGCTGACCGCGCTGGAAGCCTGCAAACCTGCAACATAGTAGCAAAGACGACTACTGCCACTCTGTAACGCTGATCCTGCCGCCTTCTCGACTGTTTTCCTGGTGGTGCATGCTGTGGGGGTAGTCTGCCTCCTCTCTGCACTAGAAGCTCCGAAGAAATCTCCCTTGGGTCGACGGAATCTTCCCCCTGCAACCGCAGGCACCAAAAAGCTGCATTACTGGTCCCTTGGGTCTCCTCTCAGCACGACGAGCGAGGTCCCTCGAATCCAGCAACTCTGTCCAAGTGGCCCCCACAGTCCAGTGACTCTTCAGTCCAAGTTTGGTGGAGGTAAGTCCTTGCCTCACCTCGCTAGACTGCATTGCTGGGAACCGCGACTTTTGCAGCTACTCCGGCCTCCGTGCACTTCCGGCGGAAATCCTTTGTGCACAGTCCAGCCTGGGTCCCCGGCACTCTAACCTGCATTGCACGACTTTCTAAGTTGGTCTCCGGCGACGTGGGACTCCTTTGTGTAACTTCGGGTGAGCACTGTTTCACGCATCCTCGTAGTGCCTGTTTCTGGCACTTCTCCGGGAGCTACCTGCTGCTGAGAGGGCTCCTTATCTTGCTCAACATCCCTTCTACCTCCTGGTCCAATTTGCGACCTCCTGATCCCTCCTGGGCCACAGCAGCGTCCAAAAACGCTAACTGCACGATTTGCAGCTAGCAAGGCTTGATGGCGTTCTTTTGGTGGGAAAACAGTTTTGCACGACTCTCCACGGCGAGAGGGATCTGTCCACCAAAGGGTAAGTCTCTAGCCCTTTTTGTTCCTGCAGAAACTGCAGCTTCTTCTGTCCAGTAGAAGCTTCTTTGAACCCGCAGCTGGCATTTCCTGGGCATCTGCCCATCTCCGACTTGCTTGTGACTTTTGGACTTGGTCCCCTTGTTCCACAGGTACCCCAGATTGGAAATCCAGCGTTGTTGCATTGTTGGTTTGTGTCTTTCCTACATTATTCCTCTAACACGATTTCTTTGTCCTTAAGGGAGCTTCAGTGCACTTTGCACTCACTTTTCAGGGTCTTGGGGAGGGCTAATTTTCTAACTCTCACTACTTTCTAATAGTCCCAGCGACCCTCTACAAGGTCACATAGGTTTGGGGTCCATTCGGGGTTCGCATTCCACTTTTGGAGTATATGGTTTGTGTTGCCCCTATCCCTATGTTTCCCCATTGCATCCTATTGTAACTATACATTGTTTGCACTGTTTTCTAAGACTATACTGCATATTTTTAGTACTGTGTACATATATCTTGTGTATATTTTCTATCCTCTCACTGAGGGTACACTCTAAGATACTTTGGCATATTGTCATAAAAATAAAGTACCTTTATTTTTAGTATAACTGTGTATTGTGTTTTCTTATGATATTGTGCATATGACACTAAGTGGTACTGTAGTAGCTTCACACGTCTCCTAGTTCAGCCTAAGCTGCTCTGCTAAGCTACCATTATCTATCAGCCTAAGCTGCTAGACACCCTATACACTAATAAGGTATAACTGGGCCTGGTGCAAGGTGCAAGTACCCCTTGGTACTCACTACAAGCCAGTCCAGCCTCCTACACCCAGGAAATGCCAGCTGTGGGTGCAAAGGAGCTGCTACTGGACAGTAGAAGCTGGAGATTCTGCAGGTACGACAAGGGCTAGGAACTTCCCCTTTGGAGGACGGATCCCCCACGCCATGGAGAGTCGTTGTAGGAGGCTGGACTGGCTTGTAGTGAGTACCAAGGGGTACTTGCACCTTGCACCAGGCCCAGTTATCCCTTATTAGTCTATAGGGTGTCTAGCAGCTTAGGCTGATAGATAATGGTAGCTTAGCAGAGCAGCTTAGGCTGAACTAGGAGACGTGTGAAGCTACTACAGTACCACTTAGTGTCATATGCACAATATCATAAGAAAACACAATACACAGTTATACTAAAAATAAAGGTACTTTATTTTTATGACAATATGCCAAAGTATCTTAGAGTGTACCCTCAGTGAGAGGATAGGAAATATACACAAGATATATATACACAATAGCAAAAATATGCAGTATAGTCTTAGAAAACAGTGCAAACAATGTATAGTTACAATAGGATGCAATGGGGACACATAGGGATAGGGGCAACCCAAACCATATACTCCAAAAGTGGAATGCGAACTACGAATGGACCCCAAACTTATGTGAACTTGTTGAGGGTCGCTGGGACTATTAGAAAATAGTGAGAGTTAGAAAAATAACCCTCCCCAAGACCCTGAAAAGTGAGTGCAAAGTGCACTAAAGTTCCCATAAGGACAAAGAAGTCGTGTTAGAGGAATAATGCAGGAAAGACACAAACCAACAATGCAACAACGATGGATTTCAAATCTAGGGTACCTGTGGAACAAGGGGACCAAGTCCAAAAGTCACAAGCAAGTCGGAGATGGGCATATGCCCAGGAAATGCCAGCTGTGGGTGCAAAGAAGCTTCTACTGGACAGAAGAAGCTGAGGTTTCTGCAGGAACGAAAAGGGCTAGAGACTTTCCTTTTGGTGGACGGATCCCACTCGCCGTGGAGAGTCGTGCAGAAGTGTTTTCCCGCCGAAAGAACGCCAACAAGCCTTGTGTAGGAGGCTGGACTGGCTTGTAGTGAGTACCAAGGGGTACTTGCACCTTGCACCAGGCCCAGTTATCCCTTATTAGTGTATAGGGTGTCTAGCAGCTTAGGCTGATAGATAATGGTAGCTTAGCAGAGCAACTTAGGCTGAACTAGGAGACGTGTGAAGCTACTACAGTACCACTTAGTGTCATATGCACAATATCATAAGAAAACACAATACACAGTTATACTAAAAATAAAGGTACTTTATTTTTATGACAATATGCCAAAGTATCTTAGAGTGTACCCTCAGTGAGAGGATAGGAAATATACACAAGATATATATACACAATAGCAAAAATATGCAGTATAGTCTTAGAAAACAGTGCAAACAAGGTATAGTTACAATAGGATGCAATGGGGAAACATAGGGATAGGGGCAACCCAAACCATATACTCCAAAAGTGGAATGCGAACTACGAATGGACCCCAAACCTATGTGACCTTGTAGAGGGTCGCTGGGACTATTAGAAAATAGTGAGAGTTAGAAAAATAACCCTCCCCAAGACCCTGAAAAGTGAGTGCAAAGTGCACTAAAGTTCCCCTAAGGACAAAGAAGTCGTGTTAGAGGAATAATGCAGGAAAGACACAAACCAACAATGCAACAACTGTGGATTTCCAATTTAGGGTACCTGTGGAACAAGAGGACCAAGTCCAAAAGTCACAAGCAAGTCGGAGATGGGCATATGCCCAGGAAATGCCAGCTGTGGGTGCAAAGAAGCTTCTACTGGACAGAAGAAGCTGCGGTTTTCCCGCCGAAAGAACGCCAACAAGCCTTGCTAGCTACAAATCGTGCAGTTAGCGTTTTTGGACGCTTCTGTGGCCCTGGAGGGACCAGGAGGTCGCAAATTGGACCAGGAGAGAGAGGGAACGTCGTGCAAGACAAAGAGCCCTCTCAGCAGCAGGTAGCACCCGGAGAAGTGCCAGAAATAGGCACTACAAGGATGCGTGAAACGGTGCTCACCCGAAGTCGCACAAAGGAGTCCCACGTCGCCGGAGACCAACTTAGAAAGTCGTGCAATGCAGGTTAGAGTGCCGTGGACCCAGGCTTGGCTGTGCACAAAGGATTTCCGCCGGAAGTGCACAGGGGCCGGAGTAGCTCCAAAAGTTGCGGTTCCCAGCAATGCAGCCCAGCGAGGTGAGGCAAGGACTTACCTCCACCAAACTTGGACTGAAGAGTCACTGGACTGTGGGGGTCACTTGGACAGAGTCGCTGGATTCGAGGGACCTCGCTCGTCGTGCTGAGAGGAGACCCAAGGGACCGGTAATGCAGCTTTTTGGTGCCTGCGGTTGCAGGGGGAAGATTCCGTCGACCCACGGGAGATTTCTTCGGAGCTTCTGGTGCAGAGAGGAGGCAGACTACCCCCACAGCATGCACAAGCAGGAAAACAGTCGAGAAGGCGGCAGGATCAGCGTTACAGAGTTGCAGTAGTCGTCTTTGCTACTATGTTGCAGGTTTGCAGGCTTCCAGCGCGGTCAGCAGTCGATTCCTTGGCAGAAGGTGAAGAGAGAGATGCAGAGGAACTCGGATGAGCTCTTGCATTCGTTATCTAAAGTTTCCCCAGAGACAGAGACCCTAAATAGCCAGAAAAGAGGGTTTGGCTACCTAGGAGAGAGGATAGGCTACTAACACCTGAAGGAGCCTATCAGAAGGAGTCTCTGACGTCACCTGGTGGCACTGGCCACTCAGAGCAGTCCAGTGTGCCAGCAGCACCTCTGTTTCCAAGATGGCAGAGGTCTGGAGCACACTGGAGGAGCTCTGGACACCTCCCAGGGGAGGTGCAGGTCAGGGGAGTGGTCACTCCCCTTTCCTTTGTCCAGTTTCACGCCAGAGCAGGGCTAAGGGGTCCCCTGAACCGGTGTAGACTGGCTTATGCAGAATTGGGCACATCTGTGCCCAACAAAGCATTTCCAGAGGCTGGGGGAGGCTACTCCTCCCCTGCCTTCACACCATTTTCCAAAGGGAGAGGGTGTCACACCCTCTCTCAGAGGAAGTTCTTTGTTCTGCCATCCTGGGCCAGGCCTGGCTGGACCCCAGGAGGGCAGATGCCTGTCTGAGGGGTTGGCAGCAGCAGCAGCTGCAGTGAAACCCCAGGAAGGGCAGTTTGGCAGTACCAGGGTCTGTGCTACAGACCACTGGGATCATGGGATTGTGCCAACTATGCCAGGATGGCATAGAGGGGGCAATTCCATGATCATAGACATGTTACATGGCCATATTCGGAGTTACCATTGTGAAGCTACATATAGGTAGTGACCTATATGTAGTGCACGCGTGTAATGGTGTCCCCGCACTCACAAAGTTCAGGGAATTGGCTCTGAACAATGTGGGGGCACCTTGGCTAGTGCCAGGGTGCCCTCACACTAAGTAACTTTGCACCTAACCTTTACCAGGTAAAGGTTAGACATATAGGTGACTTATAAGTTACTTAAGTGCAGTGTAAAATGGCTGTGAAATAACGTGGACGTTATTTCACTCAGGCTGCAGTGGCAGGCCTGTGTAAGAATTGTCAGAGCTCCCTATGGGTGGCAAAAGAAATGCTGCAGCCCATATGGATCTCCTGGAACCCCAATACCCTGGGTACCTCAGCACCATATACTAGGGAATTATAAGGGTGTTCCAGTAAGCCAATGTAAATTGGTAAAATTGGTCACTAGCCTGTTAGTGACAATTTGTACGAAATGAGAGAGCATAACCACTGAGGTTCTGATTAGCAGAGCCTCAGTGAGACAGTTAGGCACTACACAGGGAACACATACATATAGGCCACAAACTTATGAGCACTGGGGTCCTGACTAGCAGGGTCCCAGTGACACATAACAAACATACTGAAAACATAGGGTTTTCACTATGAGCACTGGGCCCTGGCTAGCAGGATCCCAGTGAGACAGTGAAAACACCCTGACATACACTCACAAACAGGCCAAAAGTGGGGGTAACAAGGCTAGAAAGAGGCTACTTTCTCACACAACCCCCCCCCCAAACGAAGGACAATAAGGCTAACCTTGGCCAGTTGAGACTTTATTGTCTAAGTGGTGATAAGTAGAGAGTAGCTCTGCAATAGACTGGTTACTCCCTTTATCATCCACTATATGGTTACTTCCGTGTGGGGATGTAAACCACCCTGTTTGAAGTTTTTTAGCTAAGCAACAATGTGAAGATGTATTTTCAAAGTTTCTATCAGTAAGTTTCAGTTTAGAGCAGTGGGAATTGTCCACTGAACCTATTTGTAGTGATGGAAATGCCAGACAGGGATGCTGTCTCAGAAAAGCCATAGCTGGGCAAAAACTTTGTCCATATGGCTGGAAGAGAGAACAGGGATGCTGTTTCTCTTGGGTTGGAGCAGGGCAGGGATGCTGTCCTATGAGCTCCACACTATGGCAGGGATGCTGTCCTAAGTGTTGTGAGGCAGTGCAGGGTTTCTGCACTAAAGTTTCTCTGGGAGGGTTGGAGGGATGCTCCATGTTAACTAAAATGGTGCTCTTTTTCTCACCAATGTTAGTTATCCCACAGAGAGGTACTTCTACCTCAGGGAGTCCAGCTTTGCCAGCTGATGATTCCCTTGGAACAGGTGCCACCCCAGGAGAGGTTTCTCCCACCACAGGAATGGTATCCTGAATGGTAGGGTGGTTAGGGGATACTGTGATACCCTTTTTACCTGTTGATGGAGAGGGATCCTGAGTTTTCAGGCCTTCTCTCCTTTGCTTTTTCATTTCAGTAGAAATGAGAGGGAACAATTCCTCTGGGATGCCCAGCATGGCTGCATGGGCATAAAACTCTACATCAGCCCAACCTGAGGCCTCTAGGTCATTACCCAAGAGACAATCTACAGGTAAGCTAGGTGATACCACCACCTGCTTAGGGCCAGTAACTCCACCCCAACTAAACTGAATTATAGCTAAGGGAAGAAACTTAGTGGAGTTATGGACATCAATAATTTTATACTGTTGTCCAATGATGTGTTGTTCAGGACCACTAGGTTTTCAGTCACCAAAGTGATACTGGCACCTGTGTCCCTGTAGGCCAAGGCCTCAACACCATTTATTGAAACTGTCTGCCTGTACTTATCCATTTTAAGGGGACAAGCAGCCAGTGTGGCAAGGCCAATGCCACTAGGTGTGACAGAAACTGTCTTGGGACTGACTACCCCAGTTTCTACTATGGACCCATAAGTGAACCCAACTACACCCTTAACTTGACTGTTGCCAGCAGTCCCACCACTAGTACCACTACTGCTAGGGGCACTAGAGCTTGATGTATTAGTGGTGGTAGGCTCAGGGGGTTTACCTGGACAGGACTTATCCCCTGGCCTATGGCCTCTGTTTTTACACACAAAGCACCAAGGCTTTTTAAATTGTGTATGTTGAGAAGAAGAGGAAGAATTTGTTTTATCCCCACCCTCTGAAGAGTGTTTAAGATTTGAAGTGGGATCTTTGGTTTTACCCTTATCCCCATGCTTATCTTGAGATTTTTCACCATCTTTCTTCTTATTGCCATCTTTGTCACCCCCTGTATGAACTTTTCTGTTCACCCTTGTTCTGACCCATTTGTCTGCCTTCTTTCCCAATTCTTGGGGAGAGGTCAGATCAGAGTCTACCAGGTACTGGTGCAACAAATCAGACACACAATTATTAAGAATATGCTCTCTCAGGATCAAGTTATACAGGCTGTCATAATCAGTAACTTTACTGCCATGTAACCACCCCTCCAAGGCCTTCACTGAATGGTCAATGAAATCAACCCAGTCTTGTGAAGACTCCTTTTTGGTCTCTCTGAACTTTATCCTGTATTGTTCAGTGGTTAAGCCATAACCATCCAGGAGTGCATTCTTAAGAACTTGGAAATTATTAGCATCATTTTCTTTCACAGTAAGGAGCCTATCCCTACCTTTTCCACTAAATGATAGCCATAGGATAGCAGCCCAGTGCCTTTGAGGGACATCCTGTACAACACAGGCCCTCTCAAGTGCAGCAAACCACTTGTTAATGTCATCCCCCTCCTTGTAAGGGGGAACTATCTTGTGCAGATTCCTGGAATCATGCTCTTTTGCAGGATGACTATGGGGAATACTGCTGCTGCCACCATGGGTTTCTAAACCCAGTTTCTGTCTCTCCTTCTCTACTTCTAAAGTCTGTCTATCCAAATCCAGCTGTTGCTTCTTGAGCTTCAGTCTGGTTTGTTCCACTCTCAATCTATTGAGCTCCCTTTCTAACAATCTGTCATCAGGGTGGGTGGGAGGGACATGCCTTGAAACAGAAGTATGGTGAGAATGGACAGAAGGAGACCTGTCCCTTACAGAAGCCACCCTAACAGCGTGGCTAACAGAAACATCACTACCAGTATGGTGAGAATAAATGCTTTTGCTATGATGTGAGACAACACTATTTATATGGTGTGGCTCATCATCATTACCAACTATGCTAGACTGTCTAGTAATGGGCAGGCTAGGAAGTTTCTTTCCTGAATCTTTTCCTGGGGGAGTCCCTGGATCAGATTGAGAACCATTAGCTACTTTTTCAACAGATGGGGCACTTCTAGCCTTATCCTGTTCTCTAAGCATGTTAAGTAACAGTACCAAGGAAGGATTCTTCCCTACACTCAAACCTTTCTCCACACAGAGACTCCTTGCTCCTTTCCAGCTAAGGTGGTCATATGCAAGTTTGGACAGATCAACATTTTGGCCTGTGCCAGACATTTTTAGAGAGAGTTAAAGTGATAGTAAAAGATAAAAAGTTTGTCAGAGCTTTTAGAAAGACAGAGAAAAAAACTTTTAAAACTTTTTAGAACTTTTTAGAAAGTTAGGAGTACTTTTCAGCACTTAGAAAAGAGTGAAAAGAGGAAATGCAAAACTTTTTGGCTATGTGTATATACACTGACCTTGTTTTGTATATTTTTCTCTTATGAAAAGTACAATGACAAGAGTGGTAAGTAGTCTCAAAGCACTTATCCCACCGCTGCACAACCAATGTAGGAGGCTGGACTGGCTTGTAGTGAGTACCAAGGGGTACTTGCACCTTGCACCAGGCCCAGTTATCCCTTATTAGTGTATAGGGTGTCTAGCAGCTTAGGCTGATAGATAATGGTAGCTTAGCAGAGCAGCTTAGGCTGAACTAGGAGACGTGTGAAGCTACTACAGTACCACTTAGTGTCATATGCACAATATCATAAGAAAACACAATACACAGTTATACTAAAAATAAAGGTACTTTATTTTTATGACAATATGCCAAGGTATCTTAGAGTGTACCCTCAGTGAGAGGATAGGAAATATACACAAGATATATATACACAATAGCAAAAAAATGCAGTATAGTCTTAGAAAACAGTGCAAACAAGGTATAGTTACAATAGGATTCAATGGGGAAACATAGGGATAGGGGCAACCCAAACCATATACTCCAAAAGTGGAATGCGAACCACGAATGGACCCCAAACCTATGTGACCTTGTAGAGGGTCGCTGGGACTATTAGAAAATAGTGAGAGTTAGAAAAATAACCCTCCCCAAGACCCTGAAAAGTGAGTGCAAAGTGCACTAAAGTTCCCCTAAGGACAAAGAAGTCGTGTTAGAGGAATAATGCAGGAAAGACACAAACCAACAATGCAACAACTGTGGATTTCCAATCTAGGGTACCTGTGGAACAAGGGGACCAAGTCCAAAAGTCACAAGCAAGTCGGAGATGGGCATATGCCCAGGAAATGCCAGCTGTGGGTGCAAAGAAGCTTCTACTGGACAGAAGAAGCCGAGGTTTCTGCAGGAACGAAAAGGGCTAGAGACTTCCCCTTTGGTGGACGGATCCCTCTTGCCGTGGAGAGTCGTGCAGAAGTGTTTTCCCGCCGAAAGAACGCCAACAAGCCTTGCTAGCTGCAAATCGTGTGGTTAGCATTTTTGGACGCTGCTGTAGCCCTGGAGGTACCAGGAGGTCGCAAATCGGACCAGGAGAGAGAGGGGACGTCGAGCAAGACAAAGAGCCCTTTCAGCAGCAGGTAGCACCCGGAGAAGTGCCAGAAACAGGCACTACGAGGATGCGTGAAACGGTGCTCACCCGAAGTCGCACAAAGGAGTCCCACGTCGCCGGAGACCAACTTAGAAAGTCGTGCAATGCAGGTTAGAGTGCTGTGGACCCAGGCTTGGCTGTGCACAAAGGATTTCCGCCGGAAGTGCACAGGGGCCGGAGTAGCTGCAAAAGTCGCGGTTCCCAGCAATGCAGCCCAGCGAGGTGAGGCAAGGACTTACCTCCACCAAACTTGGACTGAAGAGTCACTGGACTGTGGGGGTCACTTGGACAGTGTCGCTGGATTCGAGGGACCTCGCTCGTCGTGCTGAGAGGAGACCCAAGGGACCGGTAATGCAGCTTTTTGGTGCCTGCGGTTGCAGGGGGAAGATTCCGTCGACCCACGGGAGATTTCTTCGGAGCTTCTGGTGCAGAGAGGAGGCAGACTACCCCCACAGCATGCACAAGCAGGAAAACAGTTGAGAAGGCGGCAGGATCAGCGTTACAGAGTTGCAGTAGTCGTCTTTGCTACTATGTTGCAGGTTTGCAGGCTTCCAGCGCGGTCAGCAGTCGATTCCTTGGCAGAAGGTGAAGAGAGAGATGCAGAGGAACTCGGATGAGCTCTTGCATTCGTTATCTAAAGTTTCCCCAGAGACAGAGACCCTAAATAGCCAGAAAAGAGGGTTTGGCTACTTAGGAGAGAGGATAGGCTACTAACACCTGAAGGAGCCTATCAGAAGGAGTCTCTGACGTCACCTGGTGGCACTGGCCACTCAGAGCAGTCCAGTGTGCCAGCAGCACCTCTGTTTCCAAGATGGCAGAGGTCTGGAGCACACTGGAGGAGCTCTGGACACCTCCCAGGGGAGGTGCAGGTCAGGGGAGTGGTCACTCCCCTTTCCTTTGTCCAGTTTCGTGCCAGAGCAGGGCTAAGGGGTCCCCTGAACCGGTGTAGACTGGCTTATGCAGAATTGGGCACATCTGTGCCCAAGAAAGCATTTCCAGAGGCTGGGGGAGGCTACTCCTCCCCTGCCTTCACACCATTTTCCAAAGGGAGAGGGTGTAACACCCTCTCTCAGAGGAAGTTCTTTGTTCTGCCATCCTGGGCCAGGCCTGGCTGGACCCCAGGAGGGCAGATGCCTGTCTGAGGGGTTGGCAGCAGCAGCAGCTGCAGTGAAACCCCAGGAAAGGCAATGTGGCAGTACCAGGGTCTGTGCTACAGACCACTGGGATCATGGGATTGTGCCAGCTATGCCAGGATGGTATAGAGGGGGCAATTCCTTGATCATAGACATGTTACATGGCCATATTCGGAGTTACCATGGTGAAGCTACATATAGGTAGTGACCTATATGGAGTGCACGCGTGTAATGGTGTCCCCGCACTCACAAAGTCCGGGGAATTGGCCCTGAACAATGTGGGGGCACCTTGGCTAGTGCCAGGGTGCCCTCACACTAAGTAACTTTGCACCTAACCTTTACCAGGTAAAGGTTAGACATATAGGTGACTTATAAGTTACTTAAGTGCAGTGTAAAATGGCTGTGAAATAACGTGGACGTTATTTCACTCAGGCTGCAGTGGCAGGCATGCCTAAGAATTGTCAGAGCTCCCTATGGGTGGCAAAAGAAATGCTGCAGCCCATAGGGATCTCCTGGAACCCCTATACCCTGGGTACCTCAGTACCATATACTAGGGAATTATAAGGGTGTTCCAGTAAGCCAATGTAAATTGGTAAAATTGGTCACTAGCCTGTTAGTGACAATTTGAAAGAAATGAGAGAGCATAACCACTGAGGTTCTGATTAGCAGAGCCTTAGTGAGACAGTTAGTCACTACACAGGTAACACATTCAGGCACACTTATGAGCACTGGGGCCCTGGTGAACAGGGTCCCAGTGACACATACAACTAAAACAACATACATACAGTGAAAAATGGGGGTAACATGCCAGGCAAGATGGTACTTTCCTACACAACCCCCCCCAAATGAAGGACAATAAGACTAGCCATGACCTGATGAGTCTTCATTGTCTAAGTGGAAATATCTGGAGAGTCCATCTGCATTGGAGTGGCTACTCCCAGGTCTATGTTCCACTGTATAGTCCATTCCCTGTAGGGATATGGACCACCTCAACAATTTAGGATTTTCACCTTTCATTTGTTTCAGCCAAAGTAGAGGTTTGTGGTCTGTCTGAACAATGAAGTGCGTGCCAAACAGGTATGGCCTCAACTTCTTCAGAGCCCAGACCACACCAAAGGCCTCCCTCTCTATGGCAGACCAACGCTTTTCTCTAGGGGTCAACCTTCTACTAATAAAAGCAACAGGTTGATCCTGGCCCTCAGAATTAAGTTGTGATAGGACTGCCCCTACTCCTAATTCAGATGCATCAGTTTGGACATAGAATTTTTTAAAGTAACAAGGGCTTTTCAGGACAGGTGCAGAGCACATGGCCTGCTTCAGCTCCGCAAAAGCTTTCTGACAGTTTGCTGTCCATAATACCTTTTTAGGCATTTTCTTGGATGTGAGGTCATTAAGAGGGGCTGCAATGGAGCCATAGTTCTTAATGAACCTCCTGTAATACCCAGTGAGGCCTAGGAAGGCTCTCACCTGAGTCTGAGTGTTAGGGGGAATCCAATCAATAATTGTTTGGATTTTCCCCTGTAGTGGTGCAATCTGTTCCCCACCAACAAGGTGTCCCAGATAAACCACCTTACCCTGCCCTATCTGGCACTTTGAAGCCTTGATAGTGAGGCCTGCCTTTTGCAGGGCCTCCAAAACTTTCCATAGGTGGACCAGGTGATCATCCCAGCTGGAGCTAAAGACAGCTATATCGTTCAAATATGCTGCACTGAAAGCCTCCAGCCCTTGCAGGACTGTGTTCACCAACCTTTGAAAAGTGGCAGGTGCATTTTTCAAACCAAAAGGCATTACTGTAAATTGGTAATGGCCTCCAATGGTTGAAAATGCAGTTTTAGGTTTAGCATCTTCTGACAATTTGATCTGCCAATACCCTGCAGTCAAATCAAAAGTGCTTAGATACTTGGCAGATGCCAGTGTATCTATGAGCTCATTTGCCCTTGGTATAGGGTGAGCATCAGTTTTGGTTACCAGGTTGAGACCTCTATAGTCTACACAAAACCGCATTTCCTTCTTTCCATCTTTGGAATGGGGTTTTGGTACAAGTACTACAGGAGAAGCCCATGGACTTTCAGAGTGCTCAACCACTCCTAGTTCTAACATTTTCTGCACCTCTTGCTTTATGCAGTCCCTGACATGGTGAGGCTGCCTATAGATCTTACTTTTGACAGGTAAACTGTCTCCAGTATCTATAGTGTGCTCACACCAAGAAGTGGTACCTGGCACAGTAGAGAAGAGTTCAGAGAATTGATCTAAGAGATTTATGCAATGGTCTTTCTGCTCAGCAGTAAGACAATCAGCCAAAACTACACCTTCCACAAGAGCATCTTGTTCTGTGGAAGAGAAGAGATCAGGTAGAGGATCACTGTCTTCTTCCTGTCCCTCATCAGTTGCCATGAGCAGGGTGAGATCAGCCTTGTCATAGTAGGGTTTCAGGCGGTTTACATGGAGTACCCTAAGGGGACTCCTTGCAGTGCCTAAGTCAACTAAATAGGTGACTTCACCCTTTTTCTCAACAATTGTGTGGGGTCCACTCCATTTATCTTGGAGTGCTCTTGGGGCCAAAGGCTCCAAGACCCACACTTTCTGCCCTGGTTTGTACTGAACCAAAACAGCCTTCTGATCATGCCATTGCTTCTGGAGCTCTTGGCTGGCCTGAAGGTTTTTACTGGCCTTTTTCATATACTCAGCCATCCTTGATCTGAGGCCAAGTACATAATCCACAATATCTTGCTTTGGAGCTTTTAAAGGTTGTTCCCAACCCTCCTTGACAAGTGTTAGTGGACCCCTAACAGGGTGACCAAAGAGGAGTTCAAAGGGGCTGAAGCCCACTCCTTTCTGGGGTACCTCCCTGTAGGCAAAAAGGAGGCATGGTAACAGGATATCCCATCTCCTGCGGAGTTTTTCAGGGAGACCCATAATCATGCCTTTGAGAGTTTTATTAAATCTCTCCACCAGTCCATTTGTTTGTGGATGATAGGGTGTAGTGAACTTGTAAGTTACACCACACTCCTTCCACATGGCCTTTAAGTATGCAGACATGAAATTGCTGCCCCTGTCTGATACTACTTCCTTTGGGAAGCCCACCCTAGAAAATATTCCTAGGAGGGCCTTTGCCACTGCAGGTGCTGTAGTGGTCCTTAAAGGAATTGCTTCAGGGTATCTTGTGGCATGGTCCACTACCACCAAGATAAACCTATTGCCTGAAGCAGTAGGAGGGTCAAGGGGGCCAACTATGTCAACCCCTACCCTTTCAAAGGGAACCCCAACCACAGGCAGTGGGATAAGGGGTGCCTTTGGAGTGCCACCTGTCTTGCCACTGGCTTGACAGGTTTCACAGGACTTACAAAATTCCTTTGTGTCCTCAGACATCCTAGCCCAATGAAACAAGGGGACAAGTCTGTCCCAAGTTTTCATTTGTCCCAGGTGTCCAGCTAGGGGAATGTCGTGGGCTAGAGTTAGGAGGAACTTTCTGTACTCCTGAGGAATCACTAATCTCCTGGCAGTTCCAGGTTTAGGATCCCTTGCTTCAGTGTACAAGAGATTGTCCTCCCAGTAAACTCTGTGAGAGTCACTGACATCCCCATTAGCCTGTTTGACAGCTTGCTGTCTTAGACCCTCTAATGTGGGACAGGTTTGCTCTGCCACACTCAGCTCCTCCCTGGCAGGCCCCCCTTCACCCAAAAGCTCAGCAGTGTCTGCTTCCAGCTCCTCTGGTGTAGGTTCTGCACAGGGTGGAAATTCTTCTTCCTCAGAAGTAGAATCCACTGTAGAGGGAGGGATAGTAGGAAGTGGTTTGCTTCTACTAGCCCTAGCTTTAGGGAGCACTTGGTCCATTGTTCCAGGATCCAAGCTTCCCTGTCCTTTTTGCTTTTTGGCCTGAGCCCTGGTTAAAGCAAAAATATGCCCTGGGATGCCCAGCATTGCTGCATGGGCCTCCAACTCCACATCTGACCAAGCTGATGTCTCCAAATCATTTCCTAGTAGACAGTCTACAGGTAAATCTGTGGCTACCACAACTTTCTTTGGACCAGTAACCCCCCCCCCCAGTTGAGATTAACAACAGCCATGGGGTGGCTAAGTGTGTTGTTGTGAGCATCGGTTACTTGGTACTGGTGACCAAGTAGGTGTTGTTCAGGGTGGACCAGTTTCTCTATGACCATAGTCACAGTGGCTCCAGTGTCCCTGTAGGCCTGAACCTCAACACCATTTATTAGGGGTAGTTGCTTGTACTTATCCATATTAAGGGGACAAGCAACTAAGGTGGCTAAATCAATAGCCCCCTGTAGGAGGCTGGACTGGCTTGTAGTGAGTACCAAGGGGTACTTGCACCTTGCACCAGGCCCAGTTATCCCTTATGAGGGTATAGGGTGTCTAGCAGCTTAGGCTGATAGATAATGGTAGCTTAGCAGAGCAGCTTAGGCTGAACTAGGAGACGTGTGAAGCTACTACAGTACCACTTAGTGTCATATGCACAATATCATAAGAAAACACAATACACAGTTATACTAAAAATAAAGGTACTTTATTTTTATGACAATATGCCAAAGTATCTTAGAGTGTACCCTCAGTGAGAGGATAGGAAATATACACAAGATATATATACACAATAGCAAAAATATGCAGTATAGTCTTAGAAAACAGTGCAAACAATGCATAGTTACAATAGGATGCAATGGGGAAACATAGGGATAGGGGCAACACAAACCATATACTCCAAAAGTGGAATGCGAACCACGAATGGACCCCAAACCTATGTGACCTTGTAGAGGGTTGCTGGGACTATTAGAAAATAGTGAGAGTTAGAAAAATAACCCTCCCCAAGACCCTGAAAAGTGAGTGCAAAGTGCACTAAAGTTCCCCTAAGGACAAAGTAGTCGTGTTAGAGGAATAATGCAGGAAAGACACAAACCAGCAATGCAACAACTGTGGATTTCCAATCTAGGGTACCTGTTGAACAAGGGGACCAAGTCCAAAAGTCACAAGCAAGTCGCAGATGGGCAGATGCCCAGGAAATGCCAGCTGCGGGTGCAAAGAAGCTTCGACTGGACAGAAGAAGCTGAGGTTTCTGCAGGAACGAAAAGGGCTAGAGACTTCCCCTTTGGTGGACGGATCCCTCTCGCCTTGGAGAGTCGTGCAGAAGTATTTTCCCGCCGGAAGGACGCCAACAAGCCTTGCTACACGCAAATTGTGCGTTTGGCGTTTTTGGACGCTGCTGGGGCCCAGGAGGGACCAGGAGGTCGCAAATTGGACCTGTAGAGAGAGGGGACGTCGAGCAAGACAAAGAGCCCTCACTGAAGCAGGTAGCACCCGGAGAAGTGCCAGAAACAGGCACTACGAGGATGCGTGAAACGGTGCTCGCCGAAGTTGCACAAAGGAGTCCCACGTCGCCGGAGACCAACTTAGAAAGTCGTGCAATGCAGGTTTGAGTGCCGTGGACCCAGGCTTGGCTGTGCACAAAGGATTTCCACCGGAACTGCACAGGGGCCGGAGTAGCTGCAAAGTCGCGGTTCCCAGCAATGCAGCCCAGCGAGGTGAGGCAAGGACTTACCTCCACCAAACTTGGGCTGAAGAGTCACTGGACTGTGGGGGTCACTTGGACAGAGTCTCTGGATTCGAGGGACCTCGCTCGTCGTGCTGAGAGGAGACCCAAGGGACCGGTAATGCAGTTTTTTGGTAGCTGCGGTTGCAGGGGGAAGATTCCGTCGACCCACTGGAGATTTCTTCGGAGCTTCTGGTGCAGAGAGGAGGCAGACTATCCCCACAGCATGCACAAGCAGGAAAACAGTCGAGAAGGCGGCAGGATCAGCGTTACAGAGTTGCAGTAGTCGTCTTTGCTACTATGTTGCAGGTTTGCAGGCTTCCAGCGCGGTCAGCGGTCGATTCCTTATCAGAAGGTGAAGAGAGAGATGCAGAGGAACTCGGCTGAGCTCATGCATTCGTTATCTGAAGTTTCCCCAGAGACAGAGACCCTAAATAGCCAGAAAAGAGGGTTTGGCTACCTAGGAGAGAGGAAAGGCTACTAACACCTGAAGGAGCCTATCAGCAGGAGTCTCTGACGTCACCTGGTGGCACTGGCCACTCAGAGCAGTCCAGTGTGCCAGCAGCACTTCTGTTTCCAAGATGGCAGAGGTCTGGAGCACACTGGAGGAGCTCTGGACACCTCCCAGGGGAGGTGCAGGTCAGGGGAGTGGTCACTCCCCTTTCCTTTGTCCAGTTTCGCGCCAGAGCAGGGGCTAAGGGGTCCCTGAACCGGTGTAGACTGGCTTATGCAGAATTGGGCACATCTGTGCCCAACAAAGCATTTCCAGAGGCTGGGGGAGGCTACTCCTCCCCTGCCTTCACACCATTTTCCAAAGGGAGAGGGTGTCACACCCTCTCTCAGAGGAAGTTCTTTGTTCTGCCATCCTGGGCCAGGCCTGGCTGGACCCCAGGAGGGCAGCTGCCTGTCTGAGGGGTTGGCAGCAGCAGCAGCTGCAGTGAAACCCCAGGAAGGGCAGTTTGGCAGTACCAGGGTCTGTGCTACAGACCACTGGGATCATGGGATTGTGCCAACTATGCCAGGATGGTATAGAGGGGGCAATTCCATGATCATAGACATGTTACATGGCCATATTCGGAGTTACCATGGTGAAGCTACATATAGGTAGTGACCTATATGTAGTGCACGCGTGTAATGGTGTCCCCGCACTCACAAAGTTCAGGGAATTGGCTCTGAACAATGTGGGGGCACCTTGGCTAGTGCCAGGGTGCCCTCACACTAAGTAACTTTGCACCTAACCTTTACCAGGTAAAGGTTAGACATATAGGTGACTTATAAGTTACTTAAGTGCAGTGTAAAATGGCTGTGAAATAACATGGACGTTATTTCACTCAGGCTGCAGGGGCAGGCCTGTGTAACAATTGTCAGAGCTCCCTATGGGTGGCAAAAGAAATGCTGCAGCCCATAGGGATCTCCTGGAACCCCATTACCCTGGGTACCTAAGTACCATATACTAGGGAATTATAAGGGTGTTCCAGTAAGCCAATGTAAATTGGTAAAAATGGTCACTAGCCTGTCAGTGACAATTTAAAAGTAATGAGAGAGCATAACCACTGAGGTTCTGGTTAGCAGAGCCTCAGTGAGACAGTTAGGCACCACACAGGGAACATATACATGCACACCTATGAGCACTGGGGCCCTGTGTGACAGGGTCCCAGTGACACATACATATAGGCCACAAACCTATGAGCACTGGGGTCTGACCAGCAGGATCCCAGTGACACATAACAAACATACTGAAAACCTTGGCCAGTTGAGACTTTATTGTCTAAGTGGTGATAAGTAGAGAGTAGCTCTGCAATAGAATGGTTACTCCCTTTATCATCCACTATATGGTTACTTCCCTGTGGGGATGTAAACCACCCTGTTTGAAGTTTTTTAGCTAAGCAACAATGTGAAGATGTATTTTCAGAGTTTCTATCAGTAAGTTTTAGTTTAGAGCAGTGGGAATTGTCCACTGAACCTATTTGTAGTGATGGAAATGCCAGACAGGGATGCTGTCTCAATAAAGCCATAGCTGGGCAAAAACTTTGTCCATTTGGCTGGAAGAGAGAACAGGGATGCTGTTTCTCTTGAGTTGGAGCAGGGCAGGGATGCTGTCCTATGAGCTCCACACTAGGGCAGGGATGCTGTCCTAAGTGTTGTGAGGCAGTGCAGGGTTTCTGCACTAAAGTTTCTCTGGGAGGGTTGGAGGGATGCTCCATGTTAACTAAAATGGTGCTCTTTTTGTCACCAATGTTAGTTATCCCACAGAGAGGTACTTCTACCTCAGGGAGTCCAGCTTTGCCAGCTGATGATTCCCTTGGAACAGGTGCCACCCCAGGAGAGGTTTCTCCCACCACAGGAATGGTATCCTGAATGGTAGGGTGGTTAGGGGATACTGTGATACCCTTTTTACCTGTTGATGGAGAGTGATCCTGAGTTTTCAGGCCTTCTCTCCTTTGCTTTTTCATTTCAGTAGAAATGAGAGGGAACAATTCCTCAGGGATGCCCAGCATGGCTGCATGGGCATAAAACTCTACATCAGCCCAACCTGAGGCCTCTAGGTCATTACCTAAGAGACAGTCTACAGGCAAGCTAGGTGATACCACCACCTGCTTAGGGCCAGTAACTCCACCCCAACTAAACTGAATTATAGCTAAGGGAAGAAACTTAGTGGAGTTATGGACATCAATAATCTTATACTGTTGTCCAATGATGTGTTGATCAGGGTGCACTAGGTTTTCAGTCACCAAAGTGAAACTGGCACCTGTGTCCCTGTAGGCCAAGGCCTCAACACCATTTATTGTAACTGTCTGCCTGTACTTATCCATTGTAAGGGGACAAGCAGCCAGTGTGGCAAGGCCAGTGCCACTAGGTGTGACAGAAACTGTCTTGGGACTGATGACATCAGTTTCCACTATGGACCCATAAGTGAACCCAACTACACCCTTTGCTTGACTGTTGCCAGCAGTCCCACCACTAGTACCACTACTGCTAGGGGCACTAGAGCTTGATGTATTAGTGGTGGTAGGCTCAGGGGGTTTACCTGGACAGGACTTATCCCCTGGCCTATGGCCTCTATTTTTACACACAAAGCACCAAGGCTTTTTAATGTGTGCAGGTTGGGAAGAAGAGGAAGAATTTGTTTTATCCCCACCCTCTGAAGAGTGTTTAAGATTTGAAGTGGGATCTTTGGTTTTACCCTTATCCCCATGCTTATCTTGAGATTTTTCACCATCTTTCTTCTTATTGCCATCTTTGTCACCCCCTGTATGAACTTTTCTGTTCACCCTTGTTCTGACCCATTTGTCTGCCTTCTTTCCCAATTCTTGGGGAGAGGTCAGATCAGAGTCTACCAGGTACTGGTGCAACAAATCAGACACACAATTATTAAGTATATGCTCTCTCAGGATTGTGTTATACAGGCTTTCATAATCAGTAACTTTACTGCCATGTAACCACCCCTCCAAGGCCTTCACTGAATGGTCAATGAAATCAACCCAGTCTTGTGAAGACTCCTTTTTGGTCTCTCTGAACTTTATCCTGTACTGTTCAGTGGTTAAGCCATAACCATCCAGGAGTGCATTCTTAAGAACTGTAAAATTATTGGCATCATTTTCTTTCACAGTAAGGAGCCTATCCCTACCTTTTCCACTAAATGATAGCCATAGGATAGCAGCCCACTGCCTTTGAGGGACATCCTGTACAACACAGGCCCTCTCAAGTGCAGCAAACCACTTGTTAATGTCATCCCCCTCCTTATAAGGGGGAACTATCTTGTGCAGATTCCTGGAATCATGCTCTTTTGCAGGATGACTATGGGGAATACTGCTGCTGCCACCATGGGTATCTAAACCCAACTTCTGTCTTTCCTTCTCTAATTCAAAAGACTGTCTATCCAAATCCAGCTGTTGCTTTTTAAGCGTCAGTCTGGTTTGTTCCACCCTCAACTTATTGAGTTCCCTCTCTAACATTCTGTCATCAGGGTTGGTGGGAGGGACATTTCTAGAAACAGAGCTATGATGGGAATGAACAGAAGGAGACCTGTCCCTTACAGAAGCCAACTTAACAGCTTGGTTTACAGAAACATTACTACCAGTATGGTGAGAATAAATGCTTTTGCTATGATGTGAGACAACACTATTTCTTTGGTGTGGCTCATCATCATTACCATCTATGCTAGATTGTCTAGTAATGGGCAGGCTAGGAAGTTTCTTTCCTGAATCTTTTCCTGGGGGAGTCCCTGAATCAGATTGGGAACTATTAGGTACTTTTTCAACAGATTGGCCACCTCTGGCCTTATCCTGTTCTCTAAGCATGTTAATTAACAGTTCCAAGGCAGGATTCTTCCCTACACTCAAACCTCTCTCTATAAAGAGACTCCCTGCTCTTTTCCAGCTAAGGTTGTCATATGCAAGTTTGGACAGATCAACACTTTGGCCTGTGCCAGACATTTTTTTAGAGAGAGTTAAAGTGATAGAGAAAGAGACAAAAGTTTTTCAGAACTTTTTGGAAAGACAGAAAAAAACTTTTTAAACTTTTAAGAACTTTTTGAAAGTTTAGAAGTACTTTTCAGCACTTAGAAAAGAGTGAAAAGAGGAAATGCAAAACTTTTTGGCTATGTGTATATACACTGACCTTGTTTTGTATATTTTTCTCTTATGAAAAGTACAATGACAAGAGTGGTAAGTAGTCTCAAGCACTTATCCCACCACTTCACAACCAATGTAGGAGGCTGGACTGGCTTGTAGTGAGTACCAAGGGGTACTTGCACCTTGCACCAGGCCCAGTTATCCCTTATTAGTGTATAGGGTGTCTAGCAGCTTAGGCTGATAGATAATGGTAGCTTAGCAGAGCAGCTTAGGCTGAACTAGGAGACGTGTGAAGCTACTACAGTACCACTTAGTGTCATATGCACAATATCATAAGAAAACACAATACACAGTTATACTAAAAATAAAGGTACTTTATTTTTATGACAATATGCCAAAGTATCTTAGAGTGTACCCTCAGTGAGAGGATAGGAAATATACACAAGATATATATACACAATAGCAAAAATATGCAGTATAGTCTTAGAAAACAGTGCAAACAATGTATAGTTACAATAGGATGCAATGGGGAAACATAGGGATAGGGGCAACACAAACCATATTCTCCAAAAGTGGAATGCGAACCACGAATGGACCCCAAACCTATGTGACCTTGTAGAGGGTCGCTGGGACTATTAGAAAATAGTGAGAGTTAGAAAAATAACCCTCCCCAAGTCCCTGAAAAGTGAGTGCAAAGTGCACTAAAGTTCCCCTAAGGACAAAGAAGTCGTGTTAGAGGAATAATGCAGGAAAGACACAAACCAACAATGCAACAACGATGGATTTCCAATCTAGGGTACCTGTGGAACAAGGGGACCAAGTCCAAAAGTCACAAGCAAGTCGGAGATGGGCATATGCCCAGGAAATGCCAGCTGTGGGTTTGAGAAGGTAGCCTCTTTCTAGCCTTGTTACCCCCACTTTTGGCCTGTTTGTGAGTGTATGTCAGGGTATTTGTCACTGTTTTCACTGTCTCACTGGGATCCTGATAGCCAGGCCTCAGTGCTCATAGTGAAAACACTATGGCGGTCATTCTGACCCTGGAGGTCAAAGACCACCAGGGCGGAGGACCGCCTGGAGCACCGCCGACAGGCCGGCGGTGCTCCAATGGGGATTCCGACCGCGGCGGTAAAGCCGCGGTCGGACCGGCAACACTGGCGGTCTCCCGCCAGTGTCCCGCCGCCCCATTGAATCCTCCAAGGCGGCGCAGCTTGCTGCGCCGCCGAGGGGATTCCGACCCCCCCTACCGCCATCCGCCGGGAACCGGATGGCGGTAGGGGGGGTCGCGGGACCCCTGGGGGCCCCTGCAGTGCCCATGCCACTGGCATGGGCACTGCAGGGGCCCCCGTAAGAGGGCCCCTACAAGTATTTCACTGTCTGCTGCGCAGACAGTGAAATACGCAACGGGTGCAACTGCACCCGTCGCACAGCTTTCACTCCGCCGGCTCGATTCCGAGCCGGCTTCATCGTGGAAGCCTCTTTCCCGCTGGGCTGGCGGGCGGCCTGAAGGCGGCCGCCCGCCAGCCCAGCGGGAATGTCAGAATTACCGCCGCGGTCTTTCGACCGCGGAACGGTAACCTGACGGCGGGACTTTGGCGGGCGGCCTCCGCCGCCCGCCAAGGTCAGAATGAGGGCCTATGTTTTCAGTATGGTTGTTATGTGTCACTGGGATCCTGCTGGTCAGGACCCCAGTGCTCATAGGTTTGTGGCCTATATGTATGTGTCACTGGGACCCTGTCACACAGGGCCCCAGTGCTCATAGGTGTGCATGTATATGTTCCCTGTGTGGTGCCTAACTGTCTCACTGAGGCTCTGCTAACCAGAACCTCAGTGGTTATGCTCTCTCATTACTTTCAAATTGTCACTAACAGGCTAGTGACCAATTTTACCAATTTACATTGGCTTACTGGAACACCCTTATAATTCCCTAGTATATGGTACTGAGGTACCCAGGGTATTGGAGTTCCAGGAGATCCCTATGGGCTGCAGCATTTCTTTTGCCACCCATAGGGAGCTCTGACAATTCTTACACAGGCCTGCCACTGCAGCCTGAGTGAAATAACGTCCACGTTATTTCACAGCCATTTTACACTGCACTTAAGTAACTTATAAGTCACCTATATGTCTAACCTTTACCTGGTAAAGGTTAGGTGCAAAGTTACTTAGTGTGAGGGCACCCTGGCACTAGCCAAGGTGCCCCCACATTGTTCAGAGCCAATTCCCTGAACTTTGTGAGTGCGGGGACACCATTACACGCGTGCACTACATATAGGTCACTACCTATATGTAGCTTCACAATGGTAACTCCGAATATGGCCATGTAACATGTCTATGATCATGGAATTGCCCCCTCTATGCCATCCTGGCATAGTTGGCACAATCCCATGATCCCAGTGGTCTGTAGTACAGACCCTGGTACTGCCAAACACCCCTTCCTGGGGTTTCACTGCAGCTGCTGCTGCTGCCAACCCCTCAGACAGGCATCTGCCCTCCTGGGGTCCAGCCAGGCCTGGCCCAGGATGGCAGAACAAAGAACTTCCTCTGAGAGAGGGTGTGACACCCTCTCCCTTTGGAAAATGGTGTGAAGGCAGGGAAGGAGTAGCCTCCCCCATCCTCTGGAAATGCTTTCTTGGGCACAGATGTGCCCAATTCTGCATAAGCCAGTCTACACCGGTTCAGGGACCCCTTAGCCCCTGCTCTGGCGCGAAAGTGGACAAAGGAAAGGGGAGTGACCACTCCCCTGACCTGCACCTCCCCTGGGAGGTGTCCAGAGCTCCTCCAGTGTGCTCCAGACCTCTGCCATCTTGGAAACAGAGGTGCTGCTGGCACACTGGACTGCTCTGAGTGGCCAGTGCCACCAGGTGACGTCAGAGACTCCTGCTGATAGGCTCCTTCAGGTGTTAGTAGCCTATCCTCTCTCCTAGGTAGCCAAACCCTCTTTTCTGGCTATTTAGGGTCTCTGTCTCTGGGGAAACTTTAGATAACGAATGCAAGAGCTCATCCGAGTTCCTCTGCATCTCCCTCTGCACCTTCTGATAAGGAATCGACTGCTGACCGCGCTGGAAGCCTGCAAACGTGCAACATAGTAGCAAAGACGACTACTGCAACTCTGTAACGCTGATCCTGCCGCCTTCTCGACTGTTTTCCTGCTTGTGCATGCTGTGGGGGTAGCCTGCCTCCTCTCTGCACCAGAAGCTCCGAAGAAATCTCCCGTGGGTCGACGGAATCTTCCCCCTGCAACCGCAGGCACCAAAAAGCTGCATTACTGGTCCCTTGGGTCTCCTCTCAGCACGACGAGCGAGGTCCCTCGAATCCAGCGACTCTGTCCAAGAGACCCCCACAGTCCAGTGACTCTTCAGCCCAAGTTTGGTGGAGGTAAGTCCTTGCCTCACCTCGCTGGGCTGCATTGCTGGGAACCGCGACTTTGCAGCTACTCCGGCCCCTGTGCACTTCCGGTGGAAATCCTTCGTGCACAGCCAAGCCTGGGTCCACGGCACTCTAACCTGCATTGCACGACTTTCTAAGTTGGTCTCCGGCAACGTGGGACTCCTTTGTGCAACTTCGGCGAGCACCGTTTCACACATCCTCGTAGTGCCTGTTTCTGGCACTTCTCCGGGTGCTACCTGCTTCAGTGAGGGCTCTTTGTCTTGCTCGACGTCCCCTCTCTCTTCAGGTCCAATTTGCGACCTCCTGGTCCCTCCTGGGCCCCAGCAGCGTCCAAAAACGCCAAACGCACGATTTGCAGCTAGCAAGGCTTGTTGGCGTTCTTTCGGCGGGAAACCACTTCTGCACGACTCTCCAAGGCGAGAGGGATCCGTCCACCAAAGGGGAAGTCTCTAGCCCTTTTCGTTCCTGCAGAAACCTCAGCTTCTTCTGTCCAGTCGAAGCTTCTTTGCACCCGCAGCTGGCATTTCCTGGGCATCTGCCCATCTCCGACTTGCTTGTGACTTTTGGACTTGGTCTTTCCTGCATTATTCCTCTAACACGACTTCTTTGTCCTTAGGGGAACTTTAGTGCACTTTGCACTCACTTTTCAGGGACTTGGGGAGGGTTATTTTTCTAACTCTCACTATTTTCTAATAGTCCCAGCGACCCTCTACAAGGTCACATAGGTTTGGGGTCCATTCGTGGTTCGCATTCCACTTTTGGAGAATATGGTTTGTGTTGCCCCTATCCCTATGTTTCCCCATTGCATCCTATTGTAACTATACATTGTTTGCACTGTTTTCTAAGACTATACTGCATATTTTTGCTATTGTGTATATATATCTTGTGTATATTTCCTATCCTCTCACTGAGGGTACACTCTAAGATACTTTGGCATATTGTCATAAAAATAAAGTACCTTTATTTTTAGTATAACTGTGTATTGTGTTTTCTTATGATATGGTGCATATGACACTAAGTGGTACTGTAGTAGCTTCACACGTCTCCTAGTTCAGCCTAAGCTGCTCTGCTAAGCTACCATTATCTATCAGCCTAAGCTGCTAGACACCCTATACACTAATAAGGGATAACTGGGCCTGGTGCAAGGTGCAAGTACCCCTTGGTACTCACTACAAGCCAGTCCAGCCTCCTACAGTGGGTGCAAAGAAGCTTCTACTGGACAGAAGAAGCTGAGGTTTCTGCAGGAACGAAAAGGGCTAGAGACTTCCCCTTTGGTGGACGTATCCCTCTTGCCGTAGACAGTCGTGCAGAAGTGTTTTTCTGCCGAAAGAACGCCAACAAGCCTTGCTAGCTGCGAATCATGCGGTTAGCGTTTTTGTACGCTGCTGTGGCCCAGGAGGGACCAGGAGGTCGCAAAGTGGACCAGGAGGTAGAGGGGACGTCGAGCAAGACAAGGAGCCCTCTTAGCAGCAGGTAGCACCCGGAGAAGTGCCAGAAACAGGCACTACGAGGATGCATGAAACAGTGCTTACCCGAAGTTACACAAAGGAGTCCCACGTCGCCGGAGACCAACTTAGAAAGTCATGCAATGCAGGTTAGAGTGCCGTGGACCCAGGCTTGGCTGTGCACAAAGGATTTCCGCCGGAAGTGCACAGGGGCTGGAGTAGCTGCAAAAGTCGCAGTTCCTAGCAATGCAGTCTAGCGAGGTGAGGCAAGGACTTACCTCCACCAAACTTGGACTGAAGAGTCACTGGACTGTGGGGGTCACTTGGACAGAGTTGCTGGATTCGAGGGACCTCGCTCGTCGTGCTGAGAGGAGACCCAAGGGACCGGTAATGCAGCTTTTTGGTGCCTGCGGTTGCAGGGGGAAGATTCCGTCGACCCACGGGAGATTTCTTCGGAGCTTCTAGTGCAGAGAGGAGGCAGACTACCCCCACAGCATGCACCACCAGGAAAACAGTCGAGAAGGCGGCAGGATCAGCATTACAGAGTTGCAGTAGTCATCTTTGCTACTATGTTGCAGGTTTGCAGGCTTCCAGCGCGGTCAGCAGTCGATTCCTTGGCAGAAGGTGAAGAGACAGATGCAGAGGAACTCGGATGAGCTCTTGCATTCGTTATCTAAAGTTTCCCCAGAGACAGAGACCCTAAATAGCCAGAAAAGAGGGTTTGGCTACTTGGGAGAGAGGATAGGCTAGCAACACCTGAAGGAGCCTATCAGAAGGAGTCTCTGACGTCACCTGGTGGCACTGGCCACTCAGAGCAGTCCAGTGTGCCAGCAGCACCTCTGTTTCCAAGATGGCAGAGGTCTGGAGCACACTGGAGGAGCTCTGGACACCTCCCAGGGGAGGTGCAGGTCAGGGGAGTGGTCACTCCCCTTTCCTTTGTCCAGTTTCGCGCCAGAGCAGGGCTAAGGGGTCCCCTGAACCGGTGTAGACTGGCTTATGCAGAATTGGGCACATCTGTGCCCAAGAAAGCATTTCCAGAGGCTGGGGGAGGCTACTCCTCCCCTGCCTTCACACCATTTTCCAAAGGTAGAGGGTGTAACACCCTCTCTCAGAGGAAGTTCTTTGTTCTGCCATCCTGGGCCAGGCCTGGCTGGACCCCAGGAGGGCAGATGCCTGTCTGAGGGGTTGGCAGCAGAATTGTCAGAGCTCCCTATGGGTGGCAAAAGAAATGCTGCAGCCCATAGGGATCTCCTGGAACCCCAATACCCTGGGTACCTCAGTACCATATACTAGGGAATTATAAGGGTGTTCCAGTAAGCCAATGTAAATTGGTAAAATTGGTCACTAGCCTGTTAGTGACAATTTGAAAGAAATGAGAGAGCATAACCACTGAGGTTCTGATTGGCAGAGCCTCAGTGAGACAGTCATAACACAGGTAACACATTCAGGCACACTTATGAGCACTGGGGCCCTGACTAGCAGGGTCCCAGTGACACATACAACTAAAACAACATATATACAGTGAAAAATGGGGGTAACATGCCAGGCAAGATGGTACTTTCCTACACTCTGCATCTCCCTCTTCACCTTCTGCCAAAGGATCGACCACTGACTGCTCAGGACGCCTGCAAAACCACAACAAAGTACCAAAGATGACTACTGCAACCTTGTATCGCTTCATCCTGCCGGCTTTCTCGCCTGTTTCCTGGTGGTGCATGCTCTGGGGGTAGCCTGCCTCCTTCTTGCACCAGAAGCTCTGAAGAAATCTCCCGTGGGTCGACTCAATCTTCCCCCTGCAACCGCAGGAAACAAAAGACTGCATCACCGGTCCTCTGGGTCCCCTCTCAGCACGACGAGCGTGGTCCCTGGAACTCAGCAACTCTGTCCAAGTGACTTCCACAGTCCAGTGACTCTTCAGTCCAAGTTTGGTGGAGGTAAGTCCTTGCCTCCCCACGCTAGACTGCATTGCTGGGTACTGCGTGATTTGCAGCTGCTCCGGCTCCTGAGCACTCTTCCAGGATTTCCTTTGTGCACAGCCAAGCCTGGGTCCCCGACACTCTAACCTACAGTGCACAACCTTCTGAGTTGTCCTCCGGCGTCGTGGGACCCCCTTTTGTGTCTTCGGGTGAGCTCCGGTTCAGTCCTCTTCCAAGTGCCTGTTCCGGTACTTCTGCGGGTGCTCTCTGCTTCTGTGTGGGCTCCCTGACTTGCTGGGCGTCCCCTCTGTCTCCTCATCCAAGTGGCGACATCCTGGTCCCTCCTGGGCCACAGCAGCATCCCAAAACCCTAACCACGACCTTTGCAGCTAACAAGGCTTGTTTGTGGTCTTTCTGCGTGGGAACACCTCTGCAAGCTTCTTCATGACGTGGGACATCCATCCTCCAAAAGTGAAGTTTCTAGCCCTCTTTGTTCTTGCAGAATCCACAGCTTCTACCATCCGGTGGCAGCTTCTTTACACCCTCAGCTGGCATTTCCTGGGCATCTGCCCACTCTCGACTTTGTCGCGACTCTTGGACTTGGTCCCCTTGTTCCACAGGTACTCTCATCCGGAAATCCACTTTGGTTGCTTTGCTGGTGTTGGTCTTCCTTGCAGAATTCCCCTATCACGACTTCTGTGCCCTCTGGGGAACTTAGGTGCAATTTACACCTACCTTACAGGGTCTTGGAATGGGCTATTTTTCTAACCCTCACTGTTTTCTTACAGTCCCCACTACCCTCTACAAGCTCACATAGGTTTGGGGTCCATTTGTGGTTCGCATTCCACTTTTGGAGTATATGGTTTTTGTTGCCCCTATACCTATTTGCTCTTATTGCAATCTATTGTAACTTTACACTGCTTGCATTACTTCCTTTTGCTATTGCTGCATATGTTTGGTATTGTGTATATATATTTTGTGTATATTTGGCATCCTCATACTGAGGGTACTCACTGAGATACTTTTGGCATATTGTCATAAAAATAAAGTACCTTAATTTTTAGTATATCTGTGTATTGTGTTTTCTTATGATATTGTGCATATGACACCTGTGGTAGGAGCTTTGCATGTCTCCTAGTTCAGCCTAAGCTGCTCTGCTATAGCTACCTTCTATCAGCCTAAGCTGCTAGAAACACCTCTTCTACACTAATAAGGGATAACTGGACCTGGTACAGAGTGTAAGTACCCTTTGGAACCCACTACAAGCCAGGACAGCCTCCTACACTTACCACTTTGTCTTTGTGTACTTTTCATAAGAGAATAATTTACAAAACAAGTTCAGTGTATGTACACCTAGCCAAAAAGTTTTGCTTTTCTTCTCTTATACTGTCTGCTAAGTGCTGAAAAGTACTCAACTTTCAAAAAGTTTCAAAAAGTTGGAAAAGTTTTTTTCCTATTCTTTAAAAAGTCCTAAAACGTTTTCTCTCTTTTATCTGTCCCTCAACCTTTTCTATCAGGTCTGATGTAGGAACTCCTCTTAATTTGGTCAGCACAGCTTATGACCACATTAATTTAAGGGCCTAAAGAGTCTCTGCATTGATAGAGGTTTAGTGGTAGGAAAGAACCCCTCTACAGAATTATTGTCTAACATGCTTTTTGAAAATGATAAGTGTAGGAGGCTGGCCTGGCTTGTGGTGGGTACCAAAGGGTACTTACACCTTGCACCAGGTCCAGGTATCCTTTATTAGTGTAGAGGGGTGTCTAGCAGCTTAGGCTGATAGAAAAGGTAGCTTAGCAGAGCAGCTTAGGCTGAACTAGGAGACGAGTGAAGCTCCTACAGCACCACTAGTGTCATATGCACAATATCATAAGAAAACACAATACACAGATATACTAAAAATAAAGGTACTTTATTTTTATGACAATATGCCAAAGTATCTCAGTGAGTACCCTCAGTATGAGGATAGCAAATATACACAAGATATATGTACACAATACCAAAATATGCAGTAATAGCAATAGAAAACAGTGCAAACAATGTATAGTCACAATAGAATGCAATGGGGGCACATAGGGATAGGGGCAACACAAACCATATACTCTAGCAGTGGAATGCGAACCACGAATGGACCCCAAACCTATGTGACCTTGTAGAGGGTCGCTGGGACTGTAAGAAAACAGCGAGGGTTAGAAAAATAGCCCACCCCAAGACCCTGAGAAGTGGGTGCAAAGTGCACCTAAGTTCCCCAAAGAACACAGAAGTAGTGATAGGGGAATTCTGAAAGGAAGACCAACACCAGCAATGCAACAACAATGGATTTCCAGATGAGAGTACCTGTGGAACAAGGGGACCGAGTCCAAAAGTCACGATCAAGTCGGGAATGGGCAGATGCCCAGGAAATGCCAACTGTGGGTGCAAAGAAGCTGCCACCGGAAAGTAGAAGCTGTGGACTCTGCAAGAACGACAAGGGCTAGAAACATCCCCTTTGGAGGATGGATGTCGAACGTTGTGAAGAGTCGTGCAGAGGTGTTCCCGTGCAGAAAGACCGCAAACAAGCCTTGCTACCTGCAAGGGTCGCGGTTAGGGTTTTTGGATGCTGCTGTGGCCCAGGAGGGACCAGGATGTCGCCAATTGTGTGAGGAGACAGAGGGGGCATCCAGCAAGACAAAGAGCCCACTCAGAAGCAAGCAGCACCCGCAGAAGTGCCAGAACAGGCACTACAAAGTGGAGTGAACCGGAGCTCACCCGAAGTCACAAAGGAAGGTCCCACGACGCCGGAGGACAACTCAGGAGGTCGTGCACTGCAGGTTAGGGTGCCGGGGACCCAGGCTTGGCTGTGCACAAAGGAAATCCTGCAAGAGTGCACAAGAGCCGGAGCAGCTGCAAAACACGCGGTTCCCAGCAATGCAGTCTAGCGTGGGGAGGCAAGGACTTACCTCCACAAAACTCCGAACATGGCCATGTAACATGTCTAAGATCATGGAATTGTCACCCCAATACCATTCTGTTATTGGGGGGACAATTCCATGACCCTCGGGTCTCTAATACAAAAATTGGGTACTGCCAAACTGCCTTTCCGCGGTTTCCACTGCAACTGCTGCTGCTGCCAACCCCTCAGACAGGTTTCTGCCCTCCTGGGGTCCAGGCAGCCCTGGCCCAGGAAGGCAGAACCAAGGATTTCCTCTGAGAGAGGGTGTAACACCCTCTCCCTTTGGAAATAGGTGTGAAGGCTGGGAAGGAGTAGCCTCCCCCAGCCTCTGGAAATGCTTTGATGGGCACAGATGGTGCCCATCTCTGCATAAGCCAGTCTACACCGGTTCAGGGATCCCCCAGCCCTGCTCTGGCGCGAAACTGGACAAAGGAAAGGGGAGTGACCACTCCCCTGACCAGTACCTCCCAGGGGAGTTGCCCAGAGCTCCTCCAGTGTGTCCCAGACCTCTGCCATCTTGGAACCAGAGGTGTTGGGGGCACACTGTACTGGTCTGAGTGGCCAGTGCCAGCAGGTGAAGTCAGAGACCCCCTCTGATAGGCTCTTACCTCTCTTGGTAGCCAATCCTCCTTTCTTGGTAGCCAAACCTCCATTTCTGGCTATTAAGGGTCTCTCCTCTGGGGTATTCTTCAGATAACGAATGCAAGAGCTCACCAGAGTTCCTCTGCACTTCCCTCTTGGACTTCTGCCAAGGATCGACAGCTGACTGATCCAGGACGCCTGCAAAACCGCAACAAAGTAGCAAGACGACTACCAGCAACATTGTAGCACCTCATCCTGACGGCTTTTCTCGACTGTTTCTAGGTGGTGCATGCTCTGGGGGTCACCTGCCTTCACCCTGCACTGGAAGCCAAGAAGAAATCTCCTGTGGGTCAACTGAATCTTCCCCCTACTAACGCAGGCACAAAAAAGACAGCATCACCAGTCCTCTTGGTCCCCTCTCATCCTGATGAGCGCAGTCCCTGGAACACAGGAACTCTATCCAAGTGACCCTCACATTCCAGTGATCCTTCAGTCCAAGTTTGGTGGAGGTAAGTCCTTGCCTCCCCACGCTAGACTGCAAACCTGTGTGCTGCGTGATTTGCAGCTGCTCTGGCTTCTGTGCACTCCTCCAAGGATTCCTTCATGCACAGCCTAGCCTGGGTCCCCAGCACTCCGTCCTGCAGTGCTCAACCCTCTGAGTTGGACTCCGATGTTTTGCGACCCTCCTTTGTGACTCTGAGCCAGCTCCAGTTCACAAATCTTCTAAGTGCCTGCTTCTGTACTCCTGCGGGTGCTGTCTGCTTCTGTGGGGGCTCTCTCAGTTGCTGAGCACCCCCTCTGTCTCCTCCTCCAAGGGGCGACATCCTGGTCCTTCCTGTTCCCCAGCAGCACCCAAGAATCTCTACAGCGACCCTTGCAGCTAGCAATACTTGTTTGCTGTATTTCTGCGTGGGAACACTTCTGCAACCTCCAACACACCGTGGGACATCTTCCATCCAAAGGAGAAGTTCCTATCTCTCTTCGTTGTTGCAGAATCCTAGGTTTCTTCCATCCCGAGGCAGCCTTCTTGCAACTTCATCCGCGGTTTCCTGGGCTCCTGCCCCCCCTGGACACTATTGCGACTCTTAGACTTGGTCCCCTTGCCTTGCAGATCCTCAGGTCCAGGAATACATCTTCAGTGCTTTGCTGGTGTTTGTGGTTCTTGCAGAATCCACCTATCCCATAAGTCTGGGGTCCATTCATGATTCGCATTCCACTTTTGTAGTATATAGTTTGTGTTGCCCCTAGACCTATGTTCACCTATCACATCCTATTGTATTCTACACTGTCTGAATTACTTTTCTTACTATTACTTACCTGTTTTGGGTTTGTGTACATATAACTTGTGTATATTACTTACTTTCTAACTGAGGGTACTCACTGAGATACTTGTGGCAAATTGTCGTAAAAATAAAGTACATTTATTTTTAGTAACTCTGAGTATTGTGTTTTCTTATGATATTGTGCTATATGATATAAGTAGTATAGTAGGAGCTTTGCATGTCTCCTAGTTCAGCCTAAGCTGCTTTCCCATAGCTACCTTCTATCAGCCTAAGCTGCTAGACACACCTCTATTCTACTAATAAGGGATAACTGGACCTGGCACAGGGCGTAAGTGCCACAAGGTACCCACTATACGCCAGGTCAGCCTCCTACAGTTCCTTACTAGAAGAATCATAAAAGTCTACCCAAGTTTGTTTGGAGAGTTTGGTACTGTCCCTGAATTTCTGACAATAATTTTCAGGGGTCAGTCCAAACTTGGCAATTAAAATGGCTTTTATGAGTGTGTACGTGTTCTGGTCTTTAACTTCTAATGTGAGAAGCTCTTTCAGACTCAGTTTATGAGCCAAGGTTAGCTTATTGTCTGTCAAGGCCCTTTCAACTTCAGCTCTCCTCTCCTCTTGTTTGGCTTCTCTCTCAGCTTTCCTCTCCTCTGCCTCCATGTTTAATCTTGCCAATTTCAGTTGAAACTCTCTCTCCTCCCTCCTTTCCTCTGCTGTCAGGCCGTGGCTTGAGACACTTCTCCCTGGTTTAGCAGGAGACCCAGATCCAGGTGTGTCATCCCCCACTGCTGTTGGCAAATCATCTTGCTCTCCCAACTCAACATGCTCATGTGAACAGGATTCTGTCCAGGCCCTTAGCGCCTTTTGGTATTCCTCCTTCTTGGAGGCATCCCGGGTAGGTACTCAGATCCTCTTGTGTAAGAGGCTGGCCTGGCTTGTAGTGGGTACCAGAGGTACTTACACCTTGTGCCAGGTCCAGTTATCCCTTATTAGTGTAGAAGAGGTGTTTCTAGCAGCTTAGGCTGATAGAAGGTAGCTATGGCAAAGCAGCTAAGGCTGAACTAGGAGACACGTAAAGCTCCTACTATACCACTGGTGTCATATGCACAATGTCATAAAAAAACACAATACACAGAAGTACTAAAAAAAAGGTACTTTATTTTTATCACAATATGCATCTGCCAAAAGTATCTCAGTGAGTACCCTCAGTATGAGGATAAGTTATTTACACAAGATATATGTACACAAACCAAAATTATGCAGGTAATAGCAAAAAGAAGTAAGGCAAGCAATGTAAAGTTACAGTAGATTGCAATAGGAGTACATAGGTATAGGGGCAACACAAACCATATACTCCAAAAGTGGAATGCGAGCCACAAATGGACCCCAAACCTATGTGAGCTTGTAGAGGGTCGCTGGGACTGTAAGAAAACAGTGAGGGTTAGAAAAATAGCCCACCCCAAGACCCTGAAAGGTAGGTGTAAAGTGCACCTACCACCCCCAGAGAGCACAGAAATCGTGATAGGGGGATTTTGCAGGAAGAACAAACACCAGCAATGCAACAACAGTGGATTTCCGGATCTGAGTACCTGTAAGACAAGGGGACCAAGTCCAATAGTCGCGACAGTGTCGAAAGTGGGCAGGAGCCCAGGAAATGCCAGCTGAGGGTGCAAGGAAGCTGCCACTTGTTGGAAGAGGCTTGGAGTTCTGCAAGAAACAAGAGGACTAGGAACTTCCCCTTTGGAGGATAGATGTTCCACGTCGTGAAGAAGCTTGCAGAGGTGTTCCCACGCAGAAAGACCGCAAACAAGCCTTGCTATCTGCAAGGGTCGCAGTTGAAGTTTTTGGGTGCTGCTGTGGCCCAGGAGGGACCAGGATGTCACCACTTGGAGGAGGAGACAGAGGGGGCGCCCAGCAATGTAGAGAGCCCTCACAGAAGCAGGCAGCAACCATAGAAGTACCTGAACAGGCACTTAGAATAAAAGTGAACCAGAGTCCACCCGAAGTCACAAAAGGGAGTCCCACGACGGCAGAGGACAACTCAGAAGGTTGTGCACTGCAGATTAGAGTGTCAGGGACCCAAGCTTGGCTGTGCATGAAGGAAATCCTGGAAGAGTGCACAGGAGCTGGAGCAGGTGCTGTTACATGGTACCCAGCAATGCATTCTAGCGTTTGGAGGCAAGGACTTACCTCCACCTAACTTGGACTGAAAAGTCACTGGACTGTGGGAGTCACTTGGACAGAGTTGCTGAGTTCCAGGGACCACGCTCGTCCTGATGAGAGGGGACCCAGAGGACCAGTGATGCAGTCTTTTGGTGCCTGCGGTTGCAGGGGGAAGATTCCGTCGACCCATGGGAGATTTCTTAGAGCTCCTGGTGCAGAGATGAGGCAGGCTACCCCCAGAGCATGCACCACCTGGAAACAGTCGAGAAAGCCGGCAGGATGAAGCGATACAAGGTTGCTAGTAGTCGTCTTGCTACTTTGTTGCGGTTTTGCAGGCATCCTGAGCAGTCAGCGGTCGATCCTTTGGCAGAAGGTGAGGAGGGAGATGCAGACGAACTCTGGTGAGCTCTTGCATTCGTTATCTGAAGAATTCCCCAAAGCAGAGACCCTAAATAGCCAGAAAAGGAGGTTTGGCTACCAAGAGAGGTAAGAGCCTATCAGAAGGAGCCTCTGACGTCACCTGCTGGCACTGGCCACTTAGAGCAGTCCAGTGTGCCACAAACACCTCTGTTTCCAAGATGGAAGAGGTCTGGGACACACTGGAGGAGCTCTGGGCACCTCCCCTGAGAGGTGCAGGTCAGGGGAGTGGTCACTCCCCTTTTCTTTGTCCAGTTTCGCGCAAGAGCAGGGCTGGGGGAACCATCTGTGCCCATCAAAGCATTTCCAGAGGCTAGGGGAAGCTACTCCTCCCCAGCCCTCACACCTATTTCCAAAGGGAGAAGGTGTTACACCCTCTCCAAGAGGAAGTCCTTTGTTCTGCATTCGTAGGAGGGCAGAAACCTGTCTGTGGGGTTGGTAGCAGCAGCAGCTGCAGTGGAGACCCCGGAAAGGCAGTTTGGCAGTACCCGGGTTCTGTGCTAGAGACCCAGGGATCATGGAATTGTCCCCCCCAATGCCATGATCTTAGACATGTTACATGGCCATGTTCGGAGTTACCATTGTGACGCTGTACATAGGTAGTGACCTATGTACTGTGCACGCATGTAAAAGTGTCCCTGCACTCACAAAGTCTGGGGAATTTGCCCTGAACAATGTGGGGGCACTTTGGCTAGTGCCAGGGTGCCCTCACACTAAGTAACTTTTCACCCAACCTTCACCAGGTGAAGGTTAGACATATAGGTGACTTATAAGTTACTTAAGTGCAGTGGTAAATGGCTGTGAAATAACATGGACGTTATTTCACGCAGGCTGCAGTAGCAGGCCTGTGTAAGAATTGTCAGAGCTCCCTATGGGTGGCAAAAGAAATGCTGCAGCCCATAGGGATCTCCTGGAACCCCAATACCGTGGGTACCGCAGTACCATATACCATGGAATTTTATGGGTGTACCAGTATGCCAATGTGAAATGGTAACTTTAGTCACTAGCCTGTTAGTGACAAATTTGGAAAGCAGAGAGAGCATAACCACTGAGGTTCTGGTTAGCAGAGCCTCAGTGAGACAGTTAGGCATCACACAGGGAACACATACAGGGAACATACTTATGAGCACTGGGGCCCTGCCTGGCAGGGTCCCAGTGACACAAAGACTAAAACAACATATATACAGTGAAATATGGGGGTAACATGCCAGGCAAGATGGTACTTTCCTAGACTTGCAGAACTCGTTCCACTGGCTGACAGTTCATGCCTCCAACTTAGCTAGGTCAAACTCTCCAGCTCCTCCTTGAGACCCAGCCAGAGACATTTTGTATAGAATTAGATTAAAATGTCAAGCAGGAAAATTGCAGCAAAAAGAGAACAAATCAAATTGACCTTTAACTGTGGGTAGATAGTGTACACATAGCTATTGTATGTCACTGCACAAATACAAGTCCCATCCTCACAGCTGTTCAACAATGTTAGAAATGGGATCTATAGTTGGAAGAGGTATACACCCTTGTCGAAGTAGGGACCACAATCCTAGTCAGAGTAAGTCACACACAATCCAAATTATCCTGTTCCCACCCTCTGGAAGCTTGACACTGAGCAGTCAGGCCTAACTTAGAAGGCAATGTGTAAAGCATTTGTATAATAAATCATAATGTAACACAGTGAGAACACCACAACCACATAGGATCATCCAAATAGGTAATATTTATCAGGTTAAAATAATGTGAAAATGAAAAAGATTCAATAAGCACAAGTTGAAATATCTCCTTTGCAAGTTTAAAAAGAGTCTTAAATCTTAGCAATCAATAGTTGTCTCTTGGTTACACAAAGTATCTCGTTTATGTAAAAAATAACACGCACAGAGACCGCAGAGGAGGAGATGCGTGGAAAAATATGGTGTGCATCGAATATTCCAACATGCCACAGACGATGCGTCATTTCTTTTCACGCTGAAAGGGGATTGCATCATTTTACAACGCGCAGTCTTGGTTCCTAACTGTGATGCAGGGATCTTTTTGACGCCCAGGGACGATGCAGGGAATTCCTAGGTGCACTGGAAGAAGTCACATGCATTGTGTTGATCCAGTAGGGCAATGCGTCTAATTTTCTGTTGACGGCAGGTGCTGTATTGATTTTCCAGTTGGGGAATTAGCTGCGTTGTTCCGGTTTGGCTGTGCGTCGAGCTGGTAGGGTGGTGCGTCAAATTTTCTGACACAAGGTAGGGGCTGCATCAATTTTCCACTAGGAAAATCAGGCTGCGTTTTTCCTGTTCAGCTTTGAGGCATTGTGTTGATCCAGTAGGGCAATGCGTCTAATTTTCTGTTGACTGCAGGGCATCATTTCCAGCAAGCTGTGCGTTGTTTTTTGGTGCACAAGGAGTTTCCTGAAGAGATTAAGGCCCTCATTACAACCCTGGTGGTCGGTGATAAAGTGGCAGTAATACTGCCAACAGGCTGGTGATAATTACCGCCAAATTATGACCATGGCGTTGAGAACTCAGATAGACAGCCACTTTACCACACCGACCGCCAGAACGGAAACAACAGGCACCACAGCGGTAGCCGCCTACAGCCATGTGGAAGTCAATGTACCGCCCACCATATTATGGCATGCCAATCCACCACCTTTTCCAGGGCGGTACCAATGACATCAAAAGCCTGGAAGAAACAGACCTCAGAAGGGAAACAACTCACTTTTGGACACCAGGAAAGAACCATGCCTCCATGGAGCCCGAGCTGCAAATATTTCCATTGATCTTTTACGTCCTGCTCCACCACGAACACCAATGACAGAGAAGACGACCACAGTGAGTACTGCCGCCTAGCACTCAGGGAGGGGGGAGGAAAAAGAGAGTGAAACACACACGCAACACATGCACACACACCCCACCCTCAACACCATACACACAATCAGATGCAGTAATAAAACATATTTACCCATTACCCCTTAAGAATAATGCAAGGACAACAGGAATGTGATAAAGTGAGTGTAATAATATAAATACAGTAGAAATGTGACAATGTAATGCAACTGGTATATACATATGTATAGTACAAGGGACACTGCCCAGTCCTCATTGTGCGTGGGCCATAGGGCCACAGGCCAATGTCCAGGCCCCACCTGTCACCTGCAGCAACATGGAGAGAACACTGCAGGGGCATCAGTTTGAAAATAAGCAGGCACCTCAGGGGGATGGGGAACGAGGGCACCTCAGCTGGCAGATGACAGAAGACCACTGGTTCTGGAGGGCGCAACATGCCCTGCGCTCGGTTCTGGGGAGTGCAAGGCCACAGTCTCTGAGGTGGGTGACTTGCCCACATGCTCTGAAGGGGCAACATGCCTTGAGCTCTGTCCTGGGGAGTGCAAGGCCACAGTCTCTCAAGTGGGTGATGTAGGAAAGTACCATCTTGCCTGGCATGTTACCCCCATTTTTCACTGTATAAATGTTGTTTTAGTTGTATGTGTCACTGGGACCCTGGTAACCCAGGGCCCCAGTGCTCATAAGTGTGCCTGAATGTGTTACCTGTGTAGTGAATAACTGTCTCACTGAGGCTCTGCTAATCAGAACCTCAGTGGTTATGCTCTCTCATCTCTTTCCAAATTGTCACTGACAGGCTAGTGACCATTTTTACCAATTTACATTGGCTTACTGGAACACCCTTATAATTCCCTAGTATATGGTACTGAGGTACCCAGGGTATTGGGGTTCCAGGAGATCCCTATGGGCTGCAGCATTTCTTTTGCCACCCATAGGGAGCTCTGACAATTCTTACACAGGCCTGCCACTGCAGCCTGAGTGAAATAACGTCCACGTTATTTCACAGCCATTTTACACTGCACTTAAGTAACTTATAAGTCACCTATATGTCTAACCTTTACCTGGTAAAGGTTAGGTGCAAAGTTACTTAGTGTGAGGGCACCCTGGCACTAGCCAAGGTGCCCCCACATTGTTCAGAGCCAATTCACTGAACTTTGTGAGTGCGGGGACACCATTACACGCGTGCACTACATATAGGTCACTACCTATATGTAGCTTCACCATGGTAACTCCGAATATGGCCATGTAACATGTCTATAATCATGGAATTGCCCCCTCTATGCCATCCTGGCATTGTTGGTACAATTCCATGATCCCAGTGGTCTGTAGCACAGACCCTGGTACTGCCAGACTGCCCTTCCTGGGGTTTCTCTGCAGCTGCTGCTGCTGCCAACCCCTCAGACAGGCAGCTGCCCTCCTGGGGTCCAGCCAGGCCTGGCCCAGGATGGCACAACAAAGAACTTCCTCTGAGAGAGGGTGTGACACCCTCTCCCTTTGGAAAATGGTGTGAAGGCAGGGGAGGAGTAGCCTCCCCCAGCCTCTGGAAATGCTTTCTTGGGCACAGATGTGCCCAATTCTGCATAAGCCAGTCTACACCGGTTCAGGTACCCCTTAGCCCCTGCTCTGGCGCGAAACTGGACAAAGGAAAGGGGAGGGACCACTCCCCTGACCTGCACCTCCCCTGGGAGGTGTCCAGAGCTCCTCCAGTGTGCTCCAGACCTCTGCCATCTTGGAAACAGAGGTGCTGCTGGCACACTGGACTGCTCTGAGTGGCCAGTGCCACCAGGTGACGTCAGAGACTCCTTGTGATAGGCTCCTTCAGGTGTTAGTTGCCTTTCCTCTCTCCTAGGTAGCCAAACCCTCTTTTCTGGCTATTTAGGGTCTCTGTCTCTGGGGAAACTTTAGATAACGAATGCATGAGCTCAGCCGAGTTCCTCTGCATCTCCCTCTTCACCTTCTGATAAGGAATCGACCGCTGACCGCGCTGGAAGCCTGCAAACCTGCAACATAGTAGCAAAGACGACTACTGCAACTCTGTAACGCTGATCCTGCCGCCTTCTCGACTGTTTTCCTGCTTGTGCATGCTGTGGGGGTAGTCTGCTTCCTCTCTGCACCAGAAGCTCCGAAGAAATCTCCTGTGGGTCGACGGAATCTTCCCCCTGCAACCGCAGGCACCAAAAAGCTGCATTACCGGTCCCTTGGGTCTCCTCTCAGCACGACGAGCGAGGTCCCTCGAATCCAGCGACACCGTCCAAGTGACCCCCACAGTCCAGTGACTCTTCAGCCCAAGTTTGGTGGAGGTAAGTCCTTGCCTTACCTCGCTGGGCTGCATTGCTGGGAACCGCGACTTTGCAAGCTACTCCGGCCCCTGTGCACTTCCGGCGGAAATCCTTCGTGCACAGCCAAGCCTGGGTCTACGGCACTCTAACCTGCATTGCACGACTTTCTAAGTTGGTCTCCGGCGACGTGGGACTCCTTTGTGCAACTTCGGCGAGCACCGTTTCACGCATCCTCATAGTGCCTGTTTCTGGCACTTCTCCGGGTGCTACCTGCTTCAGTGAGGGCTCTTTGTCTTGCTCGACGTCCCCTCTCTCTGTAGGTCCAATTTGCGACCTCCTGGTCCCTCCTGGGCCCCAGCAGCGTCCAAAAACGCCAAACGCACGATTTGCGTGTAGCAAGGCTTGTTGGCGTCCATCCGGCGGGAAAACACGTCTGCACGACTCTCCAAGGCGTGGGGGATCCATCCTCCAAAGGGGAAGTCTCTAGCCCTTGTCGTTCCTGCAGTATTCACAGTTCTTCAGCCTAGTAAGAGCTTCTTTGCACCAACCGCTGGCATTTCTTGGGCATCTGCCCATCTCCGAGCTGCTTGTGACTTTTGGACTTGGTCCCCTTGTTCCACAGGTACCCTCAGTCAGGAATCCATCGTTGTTGCATTGCTGATTTGTGTTTTCCTCGCATTTTCCCTCTAACACGACTATTTTGTCCTTAGGGGAACTTTAGTGCACTTTGCACTCACTTTTCAGGGTCTTGGGGAGGGTTATTTTTCTAACTCTCACTATTTTCTAATAGTCCCAGCGACCCTCTACAAGGTCACATAGGATTGGGGTCCATTCGTGGTTCGCATTCCACTTTTGGAGTATATGGTTTGTGTTGCCCCTATCCCTATGTTTCCCCATTGCATCCTATTGTAACTATACATTGTTTGCACTGTTTTCTAAGACTATACTGCATATTTTTGCTATTGTGTATATATATCTTGTGTATATTTCCTATCCTCTCACTGAGGGTACACTCTAAGATACTTTGGCATATTGTCATAAAAATAAAGTACCTTTATTTTTAGTATAACTGTGTATTGTGTTTTCTTATGATATTGTGCATATGACACTAAGTGGTACTGTAGTAGCTTCACACGTCTCCTAGTTCAGCCTAAGCTGCTCTGCTAAGCTACCATTATCTATCAGCCTAAGCTGCTAGACACCCTATACACTAATAAGGGATAACTGGGCCTGGTGCAAGGTGCAAGTACCCCTTGGTACTCACTACAAGCCAGTCCAGCCTCCTACATTGGTTGTGCAGCGGTGGGATAAGTGCTTTGAGACTACTTACCACTCTTGTCATTGTACTTTTCATAAGAGAAAAATATACAAAACAAGGTCAGTGTATATACACATAGCCAAAAAGTTTTGCATTTCCTCTTTTCACTCTTTTCTAAGTGCTGAAAAGTACTTCTAAACTTTCAAAAAGTTCTTAAAAGTTTAAAAAAGTTTTTTCTGTCTTTCCAAAAAGTTCTGAAAACTTTTTTCTCTTTGTCTATCACTTTAACTCTCTCTAAAAATGTCTGGCACAGGCCAAAAAGTTGAACTGTCCAAACTTGCATATGATCACCTTAGCTGGAAAGGAGCAAGGAGTCTCTGCATAGAGAGAGGTTTGAGTGTAGAGAAGAATCCTTCCTTAGAACTGTTAATTAATATGCTTAGAGTACAGGATAAGGTCATAAGTGCCCAATCTGTAGAAAAAGTAGCTAATGGTTCTCAATCTGATCCAGGGACTCCCCCAGGAAAAGGTTCAGGAAAGAAACTTCTCAGCCTGCCCATTACTAGACAGTCTAGCATAGTTGGTACAGAGGTTGAATCACATCATACTGATGATGTGCTCTCACATTATGCTGGTAGCCAAGCTGTTAGGGTGCCCCTTGTAAGGGACAGGTCTCCTTCTGTTCATTCCCATCATACCTCTGTATCTAGAAATGTCCCTCCCACCCACCCTGATGACAGATTGTTAGAAAGGGAGCTCAATAGATTGAGAGTGGAGCAAACCAGACTGAAGCTCAAGAAGCAACAGCTGGATTTGGATAGACAGTCTTTAGAAATAGAGAGGGAAAGACAGAAGATGGGTTTAGATACCCATGGTGGCAGCAGCAGTATTCCCCATAGTCATCCTGCAAAAGAGCATGATTCCAGGAATCTGCACAAGATAGTTCCCCCTTACAAGGAGGGGGATGACATTAACAAGTGGTTTGCTGCACTTGAGAGGGCCTGTGCTGTACAGGATGTCCCTCAAAAGCAGTGGGCTGCTATCCTATGGCTATCATTTACTGGAAAAGGTAGGGATAGGCTCCTTACTGTAAAAGAAAATGATGCTAACAATTTCCAAGTTCTTAAGAATGCACTCCTGGATGGTTATGGCTTAACCACTGAACAGTACAGGATAAAGTTCAGAGAGACCAAAAAGGAGTCTTCACAAGACTGGGTTGATTTCATTGACCAGGCAGTGAAGGCCTTGGAGGGGTGGTTACATGGCAGTAAAGTTACTGATTATGACAGCCTGTATAACTTGATCCTGAGAGAGCATATTCTTAATAATTGTGTGTCTGATTTGTTGCACCAGTACTTGGTGGACTCTGATCTGACCTCTCCCCAAGAATTGGGAAAGAAGGCAGACAAATGGGTCAGAACAAGAGTGAACAGAAAAGTTCATACAGGGGGTGACAAAGATGGCAACAAAAAGAAGGATGGTAAGTCTTCTGACAAGGGTGGGGACAAATCTAAAAATGAGTCTTCATCAGGCCCACAAAAACACTCTGGTGGGGGTGGTGGGCCCAAATCCTCCTTTAATCAGAACAAGGAAAAGAAACCATGGTGCTATTTATGTAAGATAAAAGGCCATTGGACAACAGATCCCAGTTGTCCAAAGAAAGGCACCACAGCTCCTACCACTACAACCCCTACTGCTACACCTAGTGTCCCTACTAATAGCAGTGGTGGTGGGAGCAAACCTACTAATAGCCAATCCAAGGGAGTAGCTGGGCTCACTTTTGGTAATTTAGTTGGGGTTGGTCTAATTAGGGAGACCACAGAGGCTACTTTAGTCTCTGAAGGGGCTATTGACTTAGCCACTTTGGTTGCTTGCCCCCATAACTTGGAGAAGTACAAGCAACTAACCCTAATAAATGGTGTTGAGGTCCAGGCCTACAGGGACACAGGTGCCAGTGTCACAATGGTGATTGAGAAACTGGTGCACCCTGAACAACACATACTTGGACACCAGTACCAAGTAACCGATGCTCACAACATAACACAAAGCCACCCCATGGCTGTTGTAAATCTCAACTGGGGGGGGGGTATCTGGTCCAAAGAAAGTTGTGGTAGCTTCAGATTTACCTGTAGACTGTCTATTAGGGAACGATTTGGAGACATCAGCTTGGTCAGATGTGGAGTTGGAGGCCCATGCAGCAATGCTGGGCATCCCAGGGCATATTTTTGCTTTGACAAGGGCTCAGGCCAAAAAGCAAAAAGGACAGGGAAGCTTGGATCCTGGAACAATGGACCAAGTGCTCCCTAAAGCTAGGGCTAGTAGAAGCAAACCACTTCCTACTATCCCTCCCTCTACAGTGGATTCTACTTCTGAGGAAGAAGAATTCCCTCCCTGTGCAGAACCTACACCAGAGCAGCTGGAAGCAGACACTGCTGAGCTTTTGGGTGAAGGGGGGCCTGCCAGAGAGGAGCTGAGTGTGGCACAGCAAACCTGTCCCACATTAGAGGGTCTCAGACAGCAAGCTGTCAAACAGGCTAATGGGGATGTCAGTGACTCACACAGAGTTTACTGGGAGGACAACCTCTTGTACACTGAGCATAGGGATCCTAAACCTGGAGCTGCCAGGAGATTAGTGATTCCTCAGGAGTACAGAAAGTTCCTCCTAACACTGGCACATGACATTCCCTTAGCTGGGCACCTGGGTCAAATGAAAACTTGGGACAGATTGGTACCATTGTTTCATTGGCCTAGGATGTCTGAGGACACAAAAGAATTGTGTAAGTCCTGTGAAACCTGTCAAGCCAGTGGCAAGACAGATGGCACTCCAAAGGCACCCCTTATCCCACTGCCTGTGGTTGGGGTTCCCTTTGAAAGGGTAGGGGTTGACATAGTTGGCCCCCTTGACCCTCCTACTGCTTCAGGCAATAGGTTTATCTTGGTGGTAGTGGACCATGCCACAAGATATCCTGAAGCTATTCCTTTAAGGACCACTACAGCTCCTGCAGTGGCAAAGGCCCTCCTGGGAATATTTTCCAGGGTGGGCTTCCCAAAGGAAGTAGTATCAGACAGAGGAAGCAATTTCATGTCTGCATACTTAAAGGCCATGTGGAAGGAGTGTGGTGTAACTTACAAGTTCACAACACCCTATCATCCACAAACAAATGGACTGGTGGAGAGATTTAATAAAACTCTCAAAGGCATGATTATGGGACTCCCTGAAAAACTCCGCAGGAGATGGGATATCCTTCTACCATGCCTCCTTTTTGCCTACAGGGAGGTACCCCAGAAAGGAGTGGGCTTCAGCCCCTATGAACTTCTTTTTGGACACCCTGTTAGGTGTCCACTCACACTTGTAAAGGAGGGTTGGGAACAACCTTTAAAAGCTCCTAAACAGGATATTGTGGATTATGTACTTGGCCTCAGATCAAGGATGGCTGAGTACATGAAAAAGGCCAGTAAAAACCTTCAGGCCAGCCAAGAGCTCCAGAAGCAATGGCATGATCAGAAGGCTGTTTTGGTTCAGTACCAACCAGGGCAGAAAGTGTGGGTCTTGGAGCCTGTGGCCCCAAGAGCACTCCAAGATAAATGGAGTGGACCCCACACAATTGTTGAAAAGAAGGGTGAAGTCACCTACTTGGTTGACTTAGGCACTGCCAGGAGTCCCCTTAGGGTGCTCCATGTCAACCGCCTGAAACCCTACTATGACAGGGCTGATCTCACCCTGCTCATGGCAACAGATGAGGGACAGGAAGAAGACAGTGATCCTCTACCTGATCTCTTCTCTTCCACAGAACAAGATGCTCTTGTGGAAGGTGTAGTTTTGGCTGATTGTCTTACTGCTGAGCAGAAAGATAATTGCATAAATCTCCTAGGACAATTTTCAGAACTCTTCTCCATTGTGCCAGGCACCACTTCTTGGTGTGAGCACACTATAGATACTGGAGACAGTTTACCTGTCAAAAGTAAGATCTATAGGCAGCCTGACCATGTCAGGGACTGCATAAAGCAAGAAGTTCAGAAGATGTTGGAACTAGGAGTGGTTGAGCACTCTGACAGTCCATGGGCTTCTCCTGTGGTACTGGTACCAAAACCCAATTCTAAAGATGGAAAGAAGGAAATGAGGTTTTGTGTCGACTATAGAGGTCTCAACTTGGTAACCAAAACTGATGCTCACCCTATACCCAGGGCAGATGAGCTCATAGATACACTGGCATCTGCCAAGTATCTAAGCACTTTTGATTTGACTGCAGGGTATTGGCAGATCAAATTGTCAGAAGATGCTAAATCTAAGACTGCATTTTCTACCATTGGAGGACATTACCAGTTTACTGTAATGCCTTTTGGTCTGAAAAATGCACCTGCCACTTTTCAGAGGTTGGTGAACACAGTCCTGCAAGGGCTGGAAGCTTTCAGTGCAGCATATTTGGATGATATAGCTGTCTTTAGCTCCAGCTGGGATGATCACCTGGTCCACCTTTGGAAAGTTTTGGAGGCCCTGCAAAAGGCAGGCCTCACTATCAAGGCTTCAAAGTGCCAGATAGGGCAGGGTAAGGTGGTTTATCTGGGACACCTTGTTGGTGGGGAACAGATTGCACCACTTCAGGGGAAAATCCAAACTATTATTGATTGGGTTCCCCCTACCACTCAGACTCAGGTGAGAGCCTTCCTAGGCCTCACTGGGTATTACAGGAGGTTCATTAAGAACTATGGCTCCATTGCAGCCCCTCTTAATGACCTCACATCCAAGAAAATGCCTAAAAAGGTATTATGGACAGCAAACTGTCAGAAAGCTTTTGAGGAGCTGAAGCAGGCCATGTGCTCTGCACCTGTCCTGAAAAGCCCTTGTTACTCTAAAAAATTCTATGTCCAAACTGATGCATCTGAATTAGGAGTAGGGGCAGTCCTATCACAACTTAATTCTGAGGGCCAGGATCAACCTGTTGCTTTTATTAGTAGAAGGTTGACCCCTAGAGAAAAGCGTTGGTCTGCCATTGAGAGGGAGGCCTTTGCTGTGGTCTGGGCTCTGAAGAAGTTGAGGCCATACCTGTTTGGCACTCACTTCATTGTTCAGACAGACCACAAACCTCTACTTTGGCTAAAACAAATGAAAGGTGAAAATCCTAAATTGTTGAGGTGGTCCATATCCCTACAGGGAATGGACTATACAGTGGAACATAGACCTGGGAGTAGCCACTCCAATGCAGATGGACTCTCCAGATATTTCCACTTAGACAATGAAGACTCATCAGGTAATGGCTAGTCTTATTGTCCTTCGTTTGGGGGGGGGGTTGTGTAGGAAAGGACCATCTTGCCTGGCATGTTACCCCCATTTTTCACTGTATAAATGTTGTTTTAGTTGTATGTGTCACTGGGACCCTGGTAACCCAGGGCCCCAGTGCTCATAAGTGTGCCTGAATGTGTTACCTGTGTAGTGAATAACTGTCTCACTGAGGCTCTGCTAATCAGAACGTCAGTGGTTATGCTCTCTCATCTCTTTCCAAATTGTCACTGACAGGCTAGTGACCATTTTTACCAATTTACATTGGCTTACTGGAACACCCTTATAATTCCCTAGTATATGGTACTGAGGTACCCAGGGTATTGGGGTTCCAGGAGATCCCTATGGGCTGCAGCATTTCTTTTGCCACCCATAGGGAGCTCTGACAATTCTTACACAGGCCTGCCACTGCAGCCTGAGTGAAATAACGTCCACGTTATTTCACAGCCATTTTACACTGCACTTAAGTAACTTATAAGTCACCTATATGTCTAACCTTTACCTGGTAAAGGTTAGGTGCAAAGTTACTTAGTGTGAGGGCACCCTGGCACTAGCCAAGGTGCCCCCACATTGTTCAGAGCCAATTCACTGAACTTTGTGAGTGCGGGGACACCATTACACGCGTGCACTACATATAGGTCACTACCTATATGTAGCTTCACCATGGTAACTCCGAATATGGCCATGTAACATGTCTATGATCATGGAATTGCCCCCTCTATGCCATCCTGGCATTGTTGGTACAATTCCATGATCCCAGTGGTCTGTAGCACAGACCCTGGTACTGCCAGACTGCCCTTCCTGGGGTTTCTCTGCAGCTGCTGCTGCTGCCAACCCCTCAGACAGGCAGCTGCCCTCCTGGGGTCCAGCCAGGCCTGGCCCAGGATGGCAGAACAAAGAACTTCCTCTGAGAGAGGGTGTGACACCCTCTCCCTTTGGAAAATGGTGTGAAGGCAGGGGAGGAGTAGCCTCCCCCAGCCTCTGGAAATGCTTTGTTGGGCACAGATGTGCCCAATTCTGCATAAGCCAGTCTACACCGGTTCAGGGACCCCTTAGCCCCTGCTCTGGCGCGAAACTGGACAAAGGAAAGGGGAGTGACCACTCCCCTGACCTGCACCTCCCCTGGGAGGTGTCCAGAGCTCCTCCAGTGTGCTCCAGACCTCTGCCATCTTGGAAACAGAGGTGCTGCTGGCACACTGGACTGCTCTGAGTGGCCAGTGCCACCAGGTGACGTCAGAGACTCCTTGTGATAGGCTCCTTCAGGTGTTAGTAGCCTTTCCTCTCTCCTAGGTAGCCAAACCCTCTTTTCTGGCTATTTAGGGTCTCTGTCTCTGGGGAAACTTTAGATAACGAATGCATGAGCTCAGCCGAGTTCCTCTGCATCTCCCTCTTCACCTTCTGATAAGGAATCGACCGCTGACCGCGCTGGAAGCCTGCAAACCTGCAACATAGTAGCAAAGACGACTACTGCAACTCTGTAACGCTGATCCTGCCGCCTTCTCGACTGTTTTCCTGCTTGTGCATGCTGTGGGGGTAGTCTGCCTCCTCTCTGCACCAGAAGCTCCGAAGAAATCTCCCGTGGGTCGACGGAATCTTCCCCCTGCAACCGCAGGCACCAAAAAGCTGCATTACCGGTCCCTTGGGTCTCCTCTCAGCACGACGAGCGAGGTCCCTCGAATCCAGCGACACCGTCCAAGTGACCCCCACAGTCCAGTGACTCTTCAGCCCAAGTTTGGTGGAGGTAAGTCCTTGCCTCACCTCGCTGGGCTGCATTGCTGGGAACCGCGACTTTGCAAGCTACTCCGGCCCCTGTGCACTTCCGGCGGAAATCCTTCGTGCACAGCCAAGCTTGGGTCCACGGCACTCTAACCTGCATTGCACGACTTTCTAAGTTGGTCTCCGGCGACGTGGGACTCCTTTGTGCAACTTCGGGCGAGCACTGTTTCACGCATCCTCGTAGTGCCTGTTTCTGGCACTTCTCCGGGAGCTACCTGCTTCAGTGAGGGCTCTTTGTCTTGCTCGACGTCCCCTCTCTCTGTAGGTCCAATTTGCGACCTCCTGGTCCCTCCTGGGCCCCAGCAGCGTCCAAAAACGCCAAACGCACGATTTGCGTGTAGCAAGGCTTGTTGGCGTCCATCTGGCGGGAAAAGACTTCTGCACGACTCTCCAAGGCGTGGGGGATCCATCCTCCAAAGGGGAAGTCTCTAGCCCTTGTCGTTCCTGCAGTATTCACAGTTCTTCAGCCTAGTAAGAGCTTCTTTGCACCAACCGCTGGCATTTCTTGGGCATCTGCCCATCTCCGAGCTGCTTGTGACTTTTGGACTTGGTCCCCTTGTTCCACAGGTACCCTCAGTCAGGAATCCATCGTTGTTGCATTGCTGATTTGTGTTTTCCTCGCATTTTCCCTCTAACACGACTATTTTGTCCTTAGGGGAACTTTAGTGCACTTTGCACTCACTTTTCAGGGTCTTGGGGAGGGTTATTTTTCTAACTCTCACTATTTTCTAATAGTCCCAGCGACCCTCTACAAGGTCACATAGGTTTGGGGTCCATTCGTGGTTCGCATTCCACTTTTGGAGTATATGGTTTGTGTTGCCCCATCCCTATGTTTCCCCATTGCATCCTATTGTAACTATACATTGTTTGCACTGTTTTCTAAGACTATACTGCATATTTTTGCTATTGTGTATATATATCTTGTGTATATTTCCTATCCTCTCACTGAGGGTACACTCTAAGATACTTTGGCATATTGTCATAAAAATAAAGTACCTTTATTTTTAGTATAACTGTGTATTGTGTTTTCTTATGATATTGTGCATATGACACTAAGTGGTACTGTAGTAGCTTCACACGTCTCCTAGTTCAGCCTAAGCTGCTCTGCTAAGCTACCATTATCTATCAGCCTAAGCTGCTAGACACCCTATACACTAATAAGGGATAACTGGGCCTGATGCAAGGTGCAAGTACCCCTTGGTACTCACTACAAGCCAGTCCAGCCTCCTACAGGTGACTTGCCCACATGCTCTGGAGGGGGCAACATACCCTTTGCTCTTGATCCTCGGGATGCTGGGGTAGGTGGGTGTCTTACCCACTGATTCTGGATGGGGCATCATGCCCTATGCTCTTTATCCTGGGGAGGCTGGGGTTGATGGGTGCCTTACCCACTGGTTCTGGAGGGGGCATCGTGCCCTGTGCTTTTGACCCTGGGGAGTGCAAGGTCACAGTCTCTCAGGTAAGTGTCATACCCACTGGATTTGCAGGGGCCAGTCCCCACTGCAGCCCATGGTTGCAGGACTACATAGCGTCCGCCGGCGGTGATGGCTGCTCAGTGGTGGTAGGGGTGCTGCTGCTGCTGGTGGTGGGTGGAAGCTCCAGCCCATCCCCTGCAGCCTCGGACAGCTGCCCACTGGTGGTGCTACTGCTGCTGGTGGTGACGGCTACCCACTGGTGGTGGTGGTGCTGCTGGTGGTAGTGAGGGGAAGCTCCAGCCCATCCCCTGCAGCCTCAGATGGCTGCACAACCATGGTTGGTGGTGGGGTCTCTGTCTGAGTACCTGCACCAGGCCCCTTCTCCTTCCTGCCTGCTGGTGCTGGCTCCTTGCACTTCCTGGCAGCAGCTGGGGCTGGTTCCTTGCCCTTCCTGGCAGCAGCTGGGGCTGGCTCTTTGCCCTTCCTGGCAGCAGCTGGGGCTGGGTCCCTGCCCTTCCTGGCAGCAGCTGGGGCTGGGTCCTAGCCCTTTCTGGCAGCAGCTGGGGCGTGCACCCTTTTCTTTGTGGCTGCCTGGTGCAGGCTCCTTCATCCTCTTGACATGTGCCCTGAATCCTTTCCCACCACGAGTGGATGTGGAGACTACTGGGCACCGTGGACTGGGTGGCTGAGGTGCTTGCCTGGGTTTTTGCCACCCTGGCTGTAGGAAAGTACTATCTTGCCTGGCATGTTACCCCCACTTTTACTTGTGTGTCAGTTTGTTTTTGCCTGTCTCACTGGGATCCTGCTATCCAGGACCCCAGTGCTCATAGTTTGCGGCCTTATGTCTTCCCTGTGTGGTGCCTAACTGTGTCAGTGAGGGTCTGCTAACCAGAACCTCAGTGCTTATGGTCTCTCTGCTTTCTAAAATTGTCACTGCAGGATAGTGACCATTTTTACCAATTCTGATTGGCACACTGGAACAACCTTATAATTCCCTAGTATATGGTACCCAGGTACCCAGGGTACTGGGGTTCCAGGAGATCCCTATGGGCTGCAGCATTTATTTTGCCACCCATTGGGAGCTCAGACAATTCTTATACAGGACTGCCACTGCAGCCTGAGTTAAATAACGTCCACGTTATTCTACAGCCATTTTACACTGCACTTAAGTAACATATAAGTCACCTATATGTCTGACCCTCACTTAGTGAAGGTTAGGTACAAAGTTACTAAGTTTGAGGGCACCCTGGCACTAGCCAAGGTACCCCAACATAGTTCAGGGCCATTTCCCCAGACTTTGTGAGTACAGGGACATCATTACACGTGTGCACTACATATAGGTCAATAACTATGGCCCTCATTCTGACCCTGGCGGTCGGCGGAGAGACGGCGGTCGGACCGCGAACAGACCGGCGGTATTAAAAATGGCATTCTGACCGCGGCGGTCCCCGCCGCGACCGACCGCTACTTCTCCACTCCGACCGCCACGGCGGTCATGACCGCGGGGCTGGAGTTTGCGCACTCCGGCCCGGCGGTCGTCCCAAGACCGCCAAGGGTATTATGACCCTGCCTACCGCCGCGGTTTCTTGCGGGCGGGAACCGCCGTGCGAACCATGGCGGTAAGCACTATCGGGGCCAGGGAATTCCTTCCCTGGCACTGATAGGGGTCTCCCCCACCCCCCACTACCCACCCGAGTCCTCCCCCCACACCCTCCACCCCCCTGCCACCCCCCAGAGGTGGTACGAACCCCCTCCCCACCCCCACCCCGACATGCACATACATGTACCCCGACATGCACACACCCCCAACATGCACATATACACACCCCCTACACACACATACACAACGGGGACACATACCCGCACACATACATGCCGACATGCGCACCTGCCGAACAGCACACATTACCCATAGACACAGCAGCACCCCCGCCCGCATACACGCACTCACACACCCCCTCTACACACTCACACGAACACCCCCATGCACGCCCACATCACACAACACCCCCCCACCACCTCCCCTCACGGACGATCAACTTACCTTGTGCGTTGGTCCTCCGGGAGGCGACGGGAGCCATAGGGACGTGACCGCCAACAGAAGACCGCCAACAGAAGACCGCCACACAGAAATGTGGGTCGTAATTCTGTGGGCGGTGTTCTGCTGGCGTGGCGGTGGAGGTTGACCAGTCTCCACTTTCCCGCCGACCGCCAGTGTGGCTGCTGGCGGTTTTCCGGCGGAACGCTCCCAGCGGTCAGAATGCGCACAGCGGCACACCGCCGCGGTCGGCGGTCTTCGCCGCGGCGGTAACTCAGCGGTCTTGCGAAAAGACCGCCAAGGTCAGAATGAGGGCCTATATGTAGATTCACAATGGTAACTCCGAATATGGCCATGTAACATGTCTAAGATCATGGAATCGTCCCCCCATGCCAAATTTGGTATTAGGGTGCCAATCCCATGCATCCCCGGTGCTCCATCATGGACCTAGCTCTGTGGGGTTTTAACTGCAGCTACCGCTGCTGCCATCCCACAGACAGGCTTCTGCCCTCCTGGGGTCTGGGCGCCCAGTCCCAGGAAGGCAGAACAAAGAATTGCCTCTGAGACAGGGTGTTACACCCTCTCCCTTTGGAATTAGGTGTTAAGGGCAGGGGAGGAGTACCATCCCCCAGCCTCTGGAAATGCTTTGAAGGGCACAGATGGTGCCTTCCTTGCATAAGCCATCCTACACCGGTTCAGGGATCCCCTAGCCCCTGCTCTGGTGCAAAACTGGACAAAGGAAAGGGGAGTAAACACTCCCCTGTCCATAACCACCCCAGCGGTGGTGCCCAGAACTCCTCCAGTGTGTCCCAGACCTCTTCCATCTTGAATGCAGAGGTGTGAGGGCACAATGGAGGCCTCTGAGTGGCCAGTTCCAGCAGGTGACGTCAGACACCCCTCCTGATAGGTGCTTACCTGACTAGGTGGCCAATCCTCCTCTGAGGGCTATTTAGGGTCTCTCCTGTGGGCTTCTCTTCAGATAACGACTTGCAAGAATTCACCAGAGTTCCTCTGCAGCCATCTCTTCAATTTCTGCCAAGGATCGACCACTGACTGCTCCAGGACGCCTGCAAAACTGCAACAAAGTAGCAAGAAGATTACAAGCGACACTGTAGCACCTAATCTTGCCGGATTTCTCGACTGTTTCCTGGTGGTGCATGCTCTGGGGGCTGTCTGCCTTCACCCTGCACTGGAAGCCAAGAAGAAATCTCCAGTGGGTCGACGGAATCTTCCCCCTGCTAATGCAGGCACCAAACTTCTGCTTCAATGGTCCTCTGGGCCCCCTCTCATTGTGACGAGCCTGGTCTCTGGAACACAGGAACTGGATCCAAGTGACCCCGACAGTCCAGTGGTCCATTTGTCCAAATTTGGTGGAGGTAAATCCTTGCCTTCCCATGCCAGACAGTAATCCTGTGTACTGCGTGAACTGCAGCTGATAGGGCTTCTGTGCAGTTTTGCAAGGAATCCTTCGTGCACAGCATAGCCCAGGTCCCCAGCATTGCTCAACTCGCTGAGTTGACCACCGGCTTCATGGGACCCTCCTTTGTAGTGTTGAGATAACCGCCATGCTCATTTTTCTTGAACCCGTGTTCAAGTACTTCTGTGGGTGCTGCCTGCTTCTGCGTGGGCTCTAAGTGTTGCTGAGTGCCCCCTCTGTCTCTTTCTCCAAGGGGTGACGTCCTGGCCCTTCCTGGGCCCGGGCAGCAACCATTTTCTTCAACCACAACCTTTGCACCTAGCAAGGCTTATTTGCAGTCTTTCTGCGTGGAAACAACTCTGCATCCTCCAGAACGCCATGGGATATTTTCTATGCAAAAGAGAAGTTCCTGGCTGAATCTTCAGCTTCTTCCACCCGGAGGCAGCCATTTTGCACCTTCATCCGGGGTTTAGTGGGCTCCTGCACACCCTGGACACTTTCGTGACTCTTGGACTTGGTCCCCTTCCTTTACAGGTCCTCAGGTCCAGGAATCTGTCTTCAGTGCTTTGCAGTCAGTTGTGGTCTTTGCAAAATCTCCTATCACGACTTTAGTGTCGTTCTTGGGAAGTAGGGTAACTTTACTCCTACTTTTCAGGGTCTTGGGGTGGGGTATCTTGGGCACCCTTAGAGGTTTCCTTACACTCCCAGCGACCCTCTAATCACTACACTAGGGCTGGGCCCCTAGGTGGTTTGCATTCCACTTTCTTAGTATATGGTTTGTGCTGCCTCTAGGCCTATTGCATCCTATTGTATTCTACAGTGTTTGCACTACTTTTCTAACTGTTTACTTACCTGATTTTGGTTTGTGTGTATATTTTGTGTATTTTACTTACCTCTTAAGGGATATATCCTCTGAGATATTTTTGGCACATTGTCACTAAAATAAAGTACCTTTATTTTTAGTAACTCTGAGTATTGTGATTCTTATGATATAGTGCTATTTGAGATAAGTGGTATAGTAGGAGCTTTGCATGTCTCCTACTTCAGCCTAAGCTACTCTGCTATAGCTACCACTATCAGCCTAAGCTGCTAGAACACTACTAATCTACTAATAAGGGATAACTAGGCCTGGCACAAGGTGTAAGTACTATCAGGTACCCACTATAAGCCAGGCCAGCCTCCTACATTGGTGGTGCAGCGGTGGGATAAGTACTCGTAACTGCTTTACCACTTTATCATTGGTGCTTTTCATAGGAAAAATATATTCCAAATACTTAAAAATATACACAGTTAACCTAAACAGTTTAACTTTCTTTGTATAAACTTTCTAAAAAAGTTTCTAAAAAGTTTTGAAAAGTTTTGAAAAGTTTGAAAAGTTTTTATCTTTTCATAAAAAGTTTCTAAAAATGTTTTTCTCTCTGTCCTAAACCCTTTCTAAACATGTCTGCAGTAGGACAAACTCCCACAGTTGTCCAGGCAACCTATGGTAGTTTAAACTTTAAACGTTTGAGGGGTCTCTGCATAGAAACTGGTTTAAGCATTGGTAAGAACCCCACCAAAGATCTTCTACTTCGCCTTCTCCTAGAAAGTGACTGTAGGAGGCTGGACTGGCTTGTAGTGAGTACCAAGGGGTACTTACACCTTGCACCAGGCAAAGGTATCCCTTATTAGTGTATAGGGGTGTCTAGCAGCTTAGGCTGATAGAAAATGGTAGCTTAGCAGAGCAGCTTAGTCTGAACTAGGAGACGAGTGAAGCTCCTACAGTACCACTAGTGTCACTTGCACAATATCATAAGAAAACACAATACACAGATATACTAAAAATAAAGGTACTTTATTTTTATGACAATATGCCAAAGTATCTCAGTGAGTACCTTCAGTATGAGGATAGCAAATATACACAAGATATATGTACACCACACAAAAATATGTAGTAATAGCAATAGAAAACAGTGCAAACAATGTATAGTCACAATAGGATGCAATGGGGGCACATAGGGATAGGGGCAACACAAACCATATACTCTAGAAGTGGAATGCGAACCACAAATGGACCCCAAACCTATGTGACCTTGTAGAGGGTCGCTGGGACTGTAAGAAAACAGTGAGGGTTAGAAAAATAGCCCACCCCAAGACCGTGAAAAGTGAGTGCAAAGTGCACTGAAGTTCCCCAAAGAGCACAGAAGTCGTGATAGGGGAATTCTGCAGGAAAGACCAACACCAGCAATGCAACAACGATGGATTTCCAGACGAGAGTACCTGTGGAACAAGGGGACAAAGTCCAAAAGTCACGATCAAGTCGGGAGTGGGAATATGCCCAGGAAATGCCAGCTGTGGGTGCAAAGAAGCTGCCACCAGATGGTAGAAGCTGAGGATTCTGCAAGAACGACAAGGGCTAGAAACTTCCCCTTTGGAGGATGGATGTTGTGAGAAGGTAGCCTCTTTCTAGCCTTGTTACCCCCACTTTTGGCCTGTTTGTGAGTGTATGTCAGGGTGTTTGTCACTGTTTTCACTGTCTCACTGGGATCCTGATAGCCAGGCCTCAGTGCTCATAGTGAAAACACTATGTTTTCAGTATGGTTGTTATGTGTCACTGGGATCCTGCTAGTCAGGACCCCAGTGCTCATAGGTTTGTGGCCTATATGTATGTGTCACTGGGACCCTGTCACACAGGGCCCCAGTGCTCATAGGTGTGCATGTATATGTTCCCTGTGTGGTGCCTAACTGTCTCACTGAGGCTCTGCTAACCAGAACCTCAGTGGTTATGCTCTCTCATTACTTTCAAATTGTCACTAACAGGCTAGTGACCAATTTTACCAATTTACATTGGCTTACTGGAACACCCTTATAATTCCCTAGTATATGGTACTAAGGTACCCAGGGTATTGGGGTTCCAGGAGATCCCTATGGGCTGCAGCAATTCTTTTGCCACCCATAGGGAGCTCTGACAATTCTTACACAGGCCTGCCACTGCAGCCTGAGTGAAATAACGTCCACGTTATTTCACAGCCATTTTACACTGCACTTAAGTAACTTATAAGTCACCTATATGTCTAACCTTTACCTGGTAAAGGTTAGGTGCAAAGTTACTTAGTGTGAGGGCACCCTGGCACTAGCCAAGGTGCCCCCACATTGTTCAGAGCCAATTCACTGAACTTTGTGAGTGCGGGGACACCATTACACGCGTGCACTACATATAGGTCACTACCTATATGTAGCTTCACCATGGTAACTCCGAATATGGCCATGTAACATGTCTATGATCATGGAATTGCCCCCTCTATGCCATCCTGGCATTGTTGGTACAATTCCATGATCCCAGTGGTCTGTAGCACAGACCCTGGTACTGCCAGACTGCCCTTCCTGGGGTTTCACTGCAGCTGCTGCTGCTGCCAACCCCTCAGACAGGCAGCTGCCCTCCTGGGGTCCAGCCAGGCCTGGCCCAGGATGGCAGAACAAAGAACTTCCTCTGAGAGAGGGTGTGACACCCTCTCCCTTTGGAAAATGGTGTGAAGGCAGGGGAGGAGTAGCCTCCCCCAGCCTCTGGAAATGCTTTGTTGGGCACAGATGTGCCCAATTCTGCATAAGCCAGTCTACACCGGTTCAGGGACCCCTTTGCCCCTGCTCTGGCGCGAAACTGGACAAAGGAAAGGGGAGTGACCACTCCCCTGACCTGCACCTCCCCTGGGAGGTGTCCAGAGCTCCTCCAGTGTGCTCCAGACCTCTGCCATCTTGGAAACAGAGGTGCTGCTGGCACACTGGACTGCTCTGAGTGGCCAGTGCCACCAGGTGACATCAGAGACTCCTGCTGATAGGCTCCTTCAGGTGTTAGTAGCCTTTCCTCTCTCCTAGGTAGCCAAACCCTCTTTTCTGGCTATTTAGGGTCTCTGTCTCTGGGGAAACTTTAGATAACGAATGCATGAGCTCAGCCGAGTTCCTCTGCATCTCTCTCTTCACCTTCTGATAAGGAAACGACCGCTGACCGCGCTGGAAGCCTGCAAACCTGCAACATAGTAGCAAAGACGACTACTGCAACTCTGTAACGCTGATCCTGCCGCCTTCTCGACTGTTTTCCTGCTTGTGCATGCTGTGGGGGTAGCCTGCCTCCTCTCTGCACCAGAAGCTCCGAAGAAATCTCCCGTGGGTCGACGGAATCTTCCCCCTGCAACCGCAGGCACCAAAAAGCTGCATTACCGGTCCCTTGGGTCTCCTCTCAGCATGACGAGCGAGGTCCCTCGAATCCAGCGACGCTGTCCAAGTGACCCCCACAGTCCAGTGACTCTTCAGCCCAAGTTTGGTGGAGGTAAGTCCTTGCCTCACCTCGCTGGGCTGCATTGCTGGGAACCGCGACTTTGCAGCTACTCCGGCCCCTGTGCACATCCGGCGGAAATCCTTCGTGCACAGCCAAGCCTGGGTCCACGGCACTCTAACCTGCATTGCACGACTTTCTAAGTTGGTCTCCGGCGACGTGGGACTCCTTTGTGCAACTTCGGCGAGCACCATTTCACGCATCCTCGTAGTGCCTGTTTCTGGCACTTCTCCGGGTGCTACCTGCTTCAGTGAGGGCTCTTTGTCTTGCTCGACGTCCCTTCTCTCTGCAGGTCCAATTTGCGACCTCCTGGTCCCTCCTGGGCCCCAGCAGCGTCCAAAAACGCCAAACGCACGATTTGCGTGTAGCAAGGCTTGTTGGCGTCCTTCCGGCGGGAAAACACTTCTGCACGACTCTCCAAGGCGAGAGGGATCCGTCCACCAAAGGTAAAGTCTCTAGCCCTTTTCGTTCCTGCAGAAACCTCAGCTTCTTCTGTCCAGTCGAAGCTTCTTTGCACCCGCAGCTGGCATTTCCTGGGCATCTGCCCATCTCCGACTTGCTTGTGACTTTTGGACTTGGTCCCCTTGTTCCACAGGTACCCTAGATTGGAAATCCACAGTTGTTGCATTGCTGGTTTGTGTCTTTCCTGCATTACTCCTCTAACACGACTATTTTGTCCTTAGGGGAACTTTAGTGCACTTTGCACTCACTTTTCAGGGTCTTGGGGAGGGTTATTTTTCTAACTCTCACTATTTTCTAATAGTCCTAGCGACCCTCTACAAGGTCACATAGGTTTGGGGTCCATTCGTGGTTCGCATTCCACTTTTGGAGTATATGGTTTGTGTTGCCCCTATCCCTATGTTTCCCCATTGCATCCTATTGTAACTATACATTGTTTGCACTGTTTTCTAAGACTATACTGCATATTTTTGCTATTGTGTATATATATCTTGTGTATATTTCCTATCCTCTCACTGAGGGTACACTCTAAGATACTTTGGCATATTGTCATAAAAATAAAGTACCTTTATTTTTAGTATAACTGTGTATTGTGTTTTCTTATGATATTGTGCATATGACACTAAGTGGTACTGTAGTAGCTTCACACGTCTCCTAGTTCAGCCTAAGCTGCTCTGCTAAGCTACCATTATCTATCAGCCTAAGCTGCTAGACACCCTATACACTAATAAGGGATAACTGGGCCTGGTGCAAGGTGCAAGTACCCCTTGGTACTCACTACAAGCCAGTCCAGCCTCCTACATTGGTTGTGCAGTGGTGGGATAAGTGCTTGAGACTACTTACCACTCTTGTCATTGTACTTTTCATAAGAGAAAAATATACAAAACAAGGTCAGTGTATATACACATAGCCAAAAAGTTTTGCATTTCCTCTTTTCACTCTTTTCTAAGTGCTGAAAAGTACTTCTAAAACTTTCAAAAAGTTCTTAAAAGTTTAAAAAGTTTTTTCTGTCTTTCCAAAACGTTCTGAAAACTTTTGTCTCTTTCTCTATCACTTTAACTCTCTCTAAAAAATTTCTGCCACAGGCCAAAGTGTTGATCTGTCCAAACTTGCATATGACAACCTTAGCTGGAAAAGAGCAAGGAGTCTCTGTATAGAGAGAGGTTTGAGTGTAGGGAAGAATCCTGCCTTGGAACTGTTAATTAACATGCTTAGAGAACAGGATAAGGCCATAGGTGCCCCATCTGTTGAAAAAGTACCTAATAGTTCCCAATCTGATTCAGGGACTCCCCCAGGAAAAGATTCAGGAAAGAAACTTCCTAGCCTGCCCATTACTAGACAATCTAGCATAGATGGTAATGATGATGAGCCACACCATAGAAATAGTGTTGTCTCACATCATAGCAAAAGCATTTATTCTCACCATACTGGTAGTAATGTTTCTGTAAACCAAGCTGTTAAGTTGGCTTCTGTAAGGGACAGGTCTCCTTCTGTTCATTCCCATCATAGCTCTGTTTCTAGAAATGTCCCTCCCACCAGCCCTGATGACAGAATGTTAGCGAGGGAACTCAATAAGTTGAGGGTGGAACAAACCAGACTGAAGCTTAAAAAGCAACAGCTGGATTTGGATAGACAGTCTTTTGAATTAGAGAAGGAAAGACAGAAGTTGGGTTTAGATACCCATGGTGGCAGCAGCAGTATTCCCCATAGTCATCCTGCAAAAGAGCATGATTCCAGGAATCTGCACAAGATAGTTCCCCCTTATAAGGAGGGGGATGACATTAACAAGTGGTTTGCTGCACTTGAGAGGGCCTGTGTTGTACAGGATGTCCCTCAAAGGCAGTGGGTTGCTATCCTATGGCTATCATTTAGTGGAAAGGGTAGGGATAGACTCCTTACCGTGAAAGAAAGTGATGCCAATAATTTTACAGTTCTTAAGAATGCACTCCTGGATGGTTATGGCTTAACCACTGAACAGTACAGGATAAAGTTCAGAGAGACCAAAAAGGAGTCTTCACAAGACTGGGTTGATTTTATTGACCATTCAGTGAAGGCCTTGGAGGGGTGGTTACATGGCAGTAAAGTTACTGATTATGAAAGCCTGTATAACACAATCCTGAGAGAGCATATACTTAATAATTGTGTGTCTGATTTGTTGCACCAGTACCTGGTAGACTCTGATCTGACCTCTCCCCAAGAATTGGGAAAGAAGGCAGACAAATGGGTCAGAACAAGGGTGAACAGAAAAGTTCATACAGGGGGTGGCAAAGATGGCAATAAGAAGAAAGATGGTGAAAAATCTCAAGATAAGCATGGGGATAAGGGTAAAACCAAAGATCCCACTTCAAATCTTAAACACTCTTCAGAGGGTGGGGATAAAACAAATTCTTCCTCTTCTTCCCAACCTGCACACATTAAAAAGCCTTGGTGCTTTGTGTGTAAAAACAGAGGCCATAGGCCAGGGGATAAGTCCTGTCCATGTAAACCCCCTGAGTCTACCACCACTAATACATCAAGCTCTAGTGCCCCTAGCAGTAGCGGTACTAGTGGTGGGACTGCTGGCAACAGTCAAGCAAAGGGTGTAGTTGGGTTCACTTATGGGTCCATAGTGGAAACTGATGTCATCAGTCCCAAGACAGTTTCTGTCACACCTAGTGGCATTGGCCTTGCCACACTGGCTGCTTGTCCCCTTACAATGGATAAGTACAGGCAGACAGTTTCAATAAATGGTGTTGAGGCCTTGGCCTACAGGGACACAGGTGCCAGTTTCACTTTGGTGACTGAAAACCTAGTGCCTCCTGAACAACACATCATTGGACAACAGTATAAGATTATTGATGTCCATAACTCCACTAAGTTTCTTCCCTTAGCTATAATTCAGTTTAGTTGGGGTGGAGTTACTGGCCCTAAGCAGGTGGTGGTATCACCTAGCTTACCTGTAGACTGTCTCTTAGGTAATGACCTAGAGGCCTCAGGTTGGGCTGATGTAGAGTTTTATGCCCATGCAGCCATGCTGGGCATCCCTGAGGAATTGTTCCCTCTCATTTCAAGTGAAATGAAAAAGCAAAGGAGAGAAGGCCTGAAAACTCAGGATCCCTCTCCATCAACAGGTAAAAAGGGTATCACAGTATCCCCTAACCACCCTACCATTCAGGATACTATTCCTGTGGTGGGAGAAACCTCTCCTGGGGTGGCACCTGTTCCAAGGGAATCATCAGCTAGCAAAGCTGGACTCCCTGAGGTGGAAGTACCTCTCTGTGGGATAACTAACATTGGTGAGAAAAAGAGCACCATTTTAGTTAACATGGAACATCCCTCCAACCCTCCCAGAGAAACTTTAGTGCAGAAACTCTGCACTGCCTCACAACACTTAGGACAGCATCCCTGCCCTAGTGTGGAGCTGATAGGACAGCATCCCTGCCCTGCTCCAACTCAAGAGAAACAGCATCCCTGTTCTCTCTTCCAGCCAGATGGACAAAGTTTTTGCCCAGCTATGGCTTTTCTGAGACAGCATCCCTGTCTGGCATTTCCATCACTACAAATAGGTTCAGTGGACAATTCCCACTGCTCTAAACTAAAACTTACTGATAGAAACTCTGAAAATACATCTTCACATTGTTGCTTAGCTAAAAAACTTCAAACAGGGTGGTTTACATCCCCACAGGGAAGTAACCATATAGTGGATGATAAAGGGAGTAACCAGTCTATTGCAGAGCTACTCTCTACTTATCACCACTTAGACAATAAAGTCTCAACTGGCCAAGGTTAGCCTTATTGTCCTTCGTTTGGGGGGGGGGTTGTGTGAGAAGGTAGCCTCTTTCTAGCCTTGTTACCCCCACTTTTGGCCTGTTTGTGAGTGTATGTCAGGGTGTTTGTCACTGTTTTCACTGTCTCACTGGGATCCTGATAGCCAGGCCTCAGTGCTCATAGTGAAAACACTATGTTTTCAGTATGGTTGTTATGTGTCACTGGGATCCTGCTAGTCAGGACCCCAGTGCTCATAGGTTTGTGGCCTATATGTATGTGTCACTGGGACCCTGTCACACAGGGCCCCAGTGCTCATAGGTGTGCATGTATATGTTCCCTGTGTGGTGCCTAACTGTCTCACTGAGGCTCTGCTAACCAGAACCTCAGTGGTTATGCTCTCTCATTACTTTCAAATTGTCACTAACAGGCTAGTGACCAATTTTACCAATTTACATTGGCCTACTGGAACACACTTATAATTCCCTAGTATATGGTACTAAGGTACCCAGGGTATTGGGGTTCCAGGAGATCCCTATGGGCTGCAGCAATTCTTTTGCCACCCATAGGGAGCTCTGACAATTCTTACACAGGCCTGCCACTGCAGCCTGAGTGAAATAACGTCCACGTTATTTCACAGCCATTTTACACTGCACTTAAGTAACTTATAAGTCACCTATATGTCTAACCTTTACCTGGTAAAGGTTAGGTGCAAAGTTACTTAGTGTGAGGGCACCCTGGCACTAGCCAAGGTGCCCCCACATTGTTCAGAGCCAATTCACTGAACTTTGTGAGTGCGGGGACACCATTACACGCGTGCACTACATATAGGTCACTACCTATATGTAGCTTCACCATGGTAACTCCGAATATGGCCATGTAACATGTCTATGATCATGGAATTGCCCCCTCTATGCCATCCTGGCATTGTTGGTACAATTCCATGATCCCAGTGGTCTATAGCACAGACCCTGGTACTGCCAGACTGCCCTTCCTGGGGTTTCACTGCAGCTGCTGCTGCTGCCAACCCCTCAGACAGGCAGCTGCCCTCCTGGGGTCCAGCCAGGCCTGGCCCAGGATGGCAGAACAAAGAACTTCCTCTGAGAGAGGGTGTGACACCCTCTCCCTTTGGAAAATGGTGTGAAGGCAGGGGAGGAGTAGCCTCCCCCAGCCTCTGGAAATGCTTTGTTGGGCACAGATGTGCCCAATTCTGCATAAGCCAGTCTACACCGGTTCAGGGACCCCTTAGCCCCTGCTCTGGCGCGAAACTGGACAAAGGAAAGGGGAGTGACCACTCCCCTGACCTGCACCTCCCCTGGGAGGTGTCCAGAGCTCCTCCAGTGTGCTCCAGACCTCTGCCATCTTGGAAACAGAGGTGCTGCTGGCACACTGGACTGCTCTGAGTGGCCAGTGCCACCAGGTGACGTCAGAGACTCCTGCTGATAGGCTCCTTCAGGTGTTAGTAGCCTTTCCTCTCTCCTAGGTAGCCAAACCCTCTTTTCTGGCTATTTAGGGTCTCTGTCTCTGGGGAAACTTTAGATAACGAATGCATGAGCTCAGCCGAGTTCCTCTGCATCTCTCTCTTCACCTTCTGATAAGGAAACGACCGCTGACCGCGCTGGAAGCCTGCAAACCTGCAACATAGTAGCAAAGACAACTACTGCAACTCTGTAACGCTGATCCTGCCGCCTTCTCGACTGTTTTCCTGCTTGTGCATGCTGTGGGGGTAGCCTGCCTCCTCTCTGCACCAGAAGCTCCGAAGAAATCTCCAGTGGGTCGACGGAATCTTCCCCCTGCAACCGCAGGCACCAAAAAGCTGCATTACCGGTCCCTTGGGTCTCCTCTCAGCACGACGAGCGAGGTCCCTCGAATCCAGCGACGCTGTCCAAGTGACCCCCACAGTCCAGTGACTCTTCAGCCCAAGTTTGGTGGAGGTAAGTCCTTGCGTCACCTCGCTGGGCTGCATTGCTGGGAACCGCGACTTTGCAGCTACTCCGGCCCCTGTGCACTTCCGGCGGAAATCCTTCATGCACAGCCAAGCCTGGGTCCACGGCACTCTAACCTGCATTGCACGACTTTCTAAGTTGGTCTCCGGCGACGTGGGATTCCTTTGTGCAACTTCGTCGAGCACCGTTTCACGCATCCTCGTAGTGCCTGTTTCTGGCACTTCTCCGGGTGCTACCTGCTTCAGTGAGGGCTCTTTGTCTTGCTCGACGTCCCCTCTCTCTGCAGGTCCAATTTGCGACCTCCTGGTCCCTCCTGGGCCCCAGCAGCTTCCAAAAACGCCAAACGCACGATTTGCGTGTAGCAAGGCTTGTTGGCGTTCTTCCGGCGGGAAAACACTTCTGCACGACTCTCCAAGGCGAGAGGGATCCGTCCACCAAAGGGGAAGTCTCTAGCCTATTTCGTTCCTGCAGAAACCTCAGCTTCTTCTGTCCAGTCGAAGCTTCTTTGCACCCGCAGCTGGCATTTCCTGGGCATCTGCCCATCTCCGACTTGCTTGTGACTTTTGGACTTGGTCCCCTTGTTCCACAGGTACCCTAGATTGGAAATCCACAGTTGTTGCATTGCTGGTTTGTGTCTTTCCTGCATTACTCATCTAACACGACTATTTTGTCCTTAGGGGAACTTTAGTGCACTTTGCACTCACTTTTCAGGGTCTTGGGGAGGGTTATTTTTCTAACTCTCACTATTTTCTAATAGTCCCAGCGACCCTCTACAAGGTCACATAGGTTTGGGGTCCATTCGTGGTTCGCATTCCACTTTTGGAGTATATGGTTTGTGTTGCCCCTATCCCTATGTTTCCCCATTGCATCCTATTGTAACTATACATTGTTTGCACTGTTTTCTAAGACTATACTGCATATTTTTGCTATTGTGTATATATATCTTGTGTATATTTCCTATCCTCTCACTGAGGGTACACTCTAAGATACTTTGGCATATTGTCATAAAAATAAAGTACCTTTATTTTTAGTATAACTGTGTATTGTGTTTTCTTATGATATTGTGCATATGACACTAAGTGGTACTGTAGTAGCTTCACACGTCTCCTAGTTCAGCCTAAGCTGCTCTGCTAAGCTACCATTATCTATCAGCCTAAGCTGCTAGACACCCTATACACTAATAAGGGATAACTGGGCCTGGTACAAGGTGCAAGTACCCCTTGGTACTCACTACAAGCCAGTCCAGCCTCCTACAGATGTCCCACGTCGTGCAGAGTCGTGCAGAAGTATTTTCCTGAAGAAAGACTGCAAACAAGCCTTGCTAGCTGCAAAGCTTGCGGTTAGGGTTTTTGGATGCTGCTGTGGCCCAGGAGGGACCAGGATGTCGCCAGTTGCGTGAGTAGACAGAGGATGCATCCAGCAAGACAAGGAGCCCACTCAGAAGCAAGCAGCACCCGGAGAAGTGCCGGAACAGGCACTACGAAGTGGAGTGAAACGGTGCTCACCCGAAGTTGCACAAGAGAGTCCCACGCCGCCGGAGGACAACTCAGGAGGTCGTGCAATGCAGGTTAGAGTGCCGTGGACACAGGCTTGGCTGTGCACAAAGGAAATCCTGGAAAAGTGCACAGGAGCCGGAGTAGCTGCAAAAGACGCGGTTCTCAGCAATGCAGTCTGGCGTGGGGAGGCAAGGACTTACCTCCACCAAACTTGGACTGAAGAGTCACTAGACTGTGGTAGTCACTTGGACAGAGTTGCTGAGTTCAAGGGAACTCGCTCGGTGGGCTGAGAGGAGACCCAGAGGACCGGTGATGCAGTTCTTTGGTGCCTGCGGTTGAAGGGGGGAGATTCCGTCGACCCACAGGAGATTTCTTCTGAGCTTCTAGTGCAGAGAGGAGGCGTACTACCCCCACAGCATGCACTACCAGGAAAACAGTCGAGAAGGCGGCAGGATCAGCGTTACAAGGTCGCAGTAGTCATCTTTGCTACTTTGTTGCAGTTTTGCAGGCTTCCAGCGCGGTCAGCAGTCGATTCCTTGGCAGAAGGTGAAGAGAGAGATGCAGAGGAACTCTGATGAGCTCTTGCATTCGTTATCTTAGGAATTCCCCAAAGCAGAGACCCTAAATAGCCAGAAGAACGAGTTACTTACCTTCGGTAACGACTTTTCTGGTGGATACATTAGCTACCTGTGGATTCCTCACCTCATGAATACTCCCATGGCGCCAGCATTCGACGGAAATCTTCTTACTAGTCTCTGCACGTCGACGAGGACGTCACTGTCTCGCACGCGACGCCGTCTGACGTCATACAGGCAATAAGAGGTCCTCGACGACGTGCGGACGTCAGTACCAATCATTTTTTACGTGCATGAGAACAACCAGGCAATGCAATGAAAGAACAAAGCAACATCCATTATATTGTAAAAATACACCACATTGTATGAATAACTGTAAATCTTTTTATGTACATATATATATATATATATATATATATATATATATATAAAACTCTCTCTTTTAAAATATATACACACACCAAGTATATACATAAAGATATATACACATATACCTATATATATATAAATATATTATATATATACATCTATTGCACCCTCAAAGATCAAGAGGAGCGCACTCAAGGATTACTTGGCAAGACCATAAAGGCAACGGGGAGGCGGGTGGGACCGTGAGGAATCCACAGGTAGCTAATGTATCCACCAGAAAAGTCGTTACCGAAGGTAAGTAACTCGTTCTTCTGATGGATACAACTACCTGTGGATTCCTCACCTCATGAATAGAGTCCCAAAGCAGTACCACGCCCGGCGGTGGGTGCCTAAATGGTCAAACCAAGAAATCCTGCAGCACTGACCGTGCAAAATGGCCGTCCCTTCTAACCTCAGAATCTAAACAGTAATGTTTTGCAAAAGTGTGAAGGGACGACCAAGTTGCGACCTTGCAGATGTCGACCACAGGAACACCTCTGGCTAAGGCCGAAGTGGCCGACTTAGCTCTGGTGGAATGAGCTCTAATGCCCTCAGGAGGATCCTTCTTTGCCAAAGATTAACATATTTTAATGCAAAGAACAACCCACCTGGATAGTGTTCTCTTGTGGACTGCCTTTCCTCTCCTCTTGCCCACGTATCCAATAAACAGCTGATCCTCCAGCCTGAAATCCTTTGTTCTATCGATAAAGAAGCTCAACGCTCTCTTTGGGTCCAGACGGTGCAGTCTTTCTTCCTCTTTGGAAGGATGAGGCGGAGGATAGAACGTGGACAAAGTAATTGCCTGAGCCAAATGGAAGGGTGAAACAACCTTCGGGAGGAAAGCAGCCTTGGTCCTCAACACCACCTTATCCCCATAAAAAGTTGTATAAGGGGGTTTTACTGATAAGGCCTGCAACTCACTCACTCTCCTTGCTGATGTTATAGCTATCAGGAAGACTGTTTTTAAAACCAAATACCTCAAGGGGCAAGAATGCATAGGTTCAAAAGGGGACCCCATAAGGAAAGTCAGGACTAAGGACAAATCCCATTGCGGCATAACGAATGGCTTTGGAGGATATTGATTTAGAAGACCTTTCAAGAATCTGATAACAATAGGGGATTTAAATAAAGATGGTTGGTCTGGAAGACATATGAAGGCTGACAAGGCCGATAAATAACCTTTAATGGTAGCCACTGCACAACCTTTCTGCGCCAGAGATAGAGCAAAAGACAAAACGTCCGATAGATGAGCATGTAAAGGATCAATCTGCCTCTCTCCACACCACGCAACAAATTTAGACCACCTATTAGCGTAGATAGATTTAGTGGAGTGTCGCCTGGCCGCTAATATAACATCCACTACCTCAGGCGGGAGAGAGAAGGAACTCAGGTTGCCCCGTTCAATCTCCAGGCATGTAGGTGCAGACTCTGGAGGTTGGGGTGTAGAACCTGCCCCTGCGACTGCGAGAGGAGGTCTGCCCTGAAAGGGAGACGGAGCGGCGGGCACGTTGAGAGTTGGAGAAGGTCGGAGTACCACACCCTCCTTGGCCAATCCGGAGCTATTAAGATTACTAGAGCCCGGTCTTGGCGAATCTTCCTCAATACTCGAGGAATCAAGGGTATGGGAGGAAACGCGTAAAGCAACTGGCCGCACCAGGTCATTTGAAACGCGTCCCCCAACGCTTCCTGCATCGGATACTGAAGGCTGCAGAACAACGGACAATGCGCGTTCTCTCGAGTGGCGAACAGATCTACCCGAGGAAACCCCCACTTCTGGAAGATTAAACGGACTTGATCTGGATGGAGACGCCACTCGTGGTCTGCCGAGAAGTGGCGACTGAGACTGTCCGCACGCACGTTCAAGACTCCGGCCAGATGGTTTGCTATCAAGCAAATCCGATGGTCCTTTGCCCAGGACCATAGTCGAAGAGCTTCTCTGCAGAGAAGGTACGACCCCACTCCTCCCTGCTTGTTTATGTACCACATCGTGGTAGTATTGTCCGTTAGGACCTGTACCGACTGACCACGAAGGGAAGGGAGGAAGGCCTTGAGAGCCAGACGTACAGCCCGTAACTCTAACAGATTGATGTGAAAAATCTGTTCCTCTGGAGACCAAAGACCTTTGATCTCCAGATCCCCCAGATGAGCTCCCCACCCTAGAGTGGAAGCATCCGTTATGACTGTGGCCACTGGTGGCGACTGCTGGAACGGTTTTCCTTGTGAAAGATTGTTGCTTGCAATCCACCACTTCAAATCCACAGCAGCATCTCTGGAGACCTTGACAGTACCCTCTAGATCCCCTCTGTGTTGAGACCACTGCCTTCGGAGGCACCACTGAAGAGCCCTCATGTGCCAGCGAGCATGCGTGACCAACAGAATGCAGGAGGCAAAAAGACCGAGCAGACGAAGGACCTTGAGGACTGGAACTACCGCTCCATTTCGAAACATTGGAACCAAATCCTGAATATCTTGAATCCGCTGAGGCGGAGGAAAGGCCCGACCCAATGTCGTATCCAGTACTGCCCCTATGAACAGGAGGCGCTGAGAGGGCTCCAGGTGAGATTTGGGCTCGTTCACCGAAAAGCCCAGGTCGAACAACAACTGGGTTGTTGACTGCAGATGACGCAACACAAGCTCCGGGGACTTGGCTTTGATCAACCAATCGTCCAAGTAAGGGAATACTGCTATCCCCTTCCTTCTGAGCTCTGCCGCAACCACCGACATCACCTTCGTGAAGACTCGAGGTGCTGAAGTAAGACCAAACGGAAGGACCGCAAACTGGTAGTGTTGCGATCCCACCACAAACCGGAGATACTTCCTGTGTGACTTGAGTATCGGGATATGAAAGTAAGCATCCTGCAAGTCGACAGACACCATCCAGTCTTCCATGTTCAACGCCAAAAGCACCTGTGCTAGGGTCAGCATCTTGAACTTTTCCTGCTTGAGGAACCAATTCAAGATCCTCAGGTCCAGAATTGGTCTCAAACGACCATCCTTCTTGGGAATCAGGAAATACCTTGAGTAAACTCCTTGACCCCTTTCCTGCTCCGGGACCAACTCCACCGCGCCCTTTAAAAGGAGGACTTCTACCTCCTGTTCTAGCAACAGGAGGTGTTCTTGTGAACAATACGAAGGGCGGGGCGGGATGAGGGGCGGAAACTCCCGAAAGGGAAGGGTGTAGCCTTTTCCCACAACACTGAGAACCCAAGTGTCCGACGTAACAGTCTCCCATTTGGTGAGAAAATGCTGTAATCTTCCCCCTACAGGAGAGGAGTGAGTGGGAAATGGTGGAAGCCTAAGGCTGCTTCCCCTGCTGCACCCCGCCAGAGGATGAGGAAGAGGCAGAGTGCTGCTGAGAGGCTCCCCTGGTGCGGACCCTACCCCTCCCCCTAAAAGATCTATAGGGATGGGAAGAGGCAGGTTGCTGATATCTTCCCCGAAAGGAAGAGGAGGAAGAGCCACGCCCAAATCCACGAAACCTCCTGAAGAATCTGGAAGAGGCCGTGGAAGAAGGAGCTTGGAGTCCCAACGACTTAGCCGTGGCCCTGCTCTCCTTAAAACGTTCCAAGGCCGAATCAGCCTTAGCCCCAAACAGTTTGTCCCCATCAAACGGGAGATCCAACAATGTGGACTGTACATCTGCCGAAAAGCCCGAGTTACGGAGCCAGGCCTGTCTCCTTTCCACCACAGTTGTGCCCATTGCTCTGGCTACCGAGTCGGTGGTATCCAGTCCCGTCTGGATAATTTGGGTCGCAGCAGCCTGGGCATCAGAGACAAGATCCAAAAGACCCTGGGGAAGCTCTGTAAACGAAGAGGAGATGTCATCCATCAGAGCATGAATATACCTCCCCAGGATACAGGTCGCATTAGTGGCTTTTAACGCCAGACTGCAGGACGAAAAAATCTTCTTCGACTGCGCCTCTAGCTTTTTTGAGTCTCTGTCCCCAGGCACCGTCGGGAAAGAACCAGGCGCTGACTTGGACGAACAGGAGGCCTGCACTACCAAGCTCTCCGGCGTAGGGTGCCTAGATAGGAAACCAGGATCAGTTGGAGCCGTCCGATACCTCCTGGCCACGGCTCTGTGAACTGCTGGGGAAGATGCCGGCTTCTTCCATACCTCTAAAACCGGATCCAGCAGAGCGTCATTAAAAGGTAATAGAGGCTCCGCCGCGGCTGAGGCCGGATGCAACACCTCTGTCAAAAGGTTTTGTTTCGCCTCCACCACCGGAAAAGGCAGGTCCAAAAAACTAGCTGCCTTCCGTACCACTGTATGAAAGGAAGCAGCTTCCTCGGTATATTCCCCCGGGGACGAAAGGTCCCACTCAGGGGAAGTGTCCAGCCCACTGGCCGACTCCAGTCCACGCAGCCCATCACCCGAGTCCTCTAGCTCTCCTTCCTCTAGGGCTCGTTGGTACTCCTGCTCTTCTAGTACCCGGAGAGCACGCCTCCTTGAATGCAGTCGTTGCTCAATCCGCGGAGTCGACAACACCTCCGCCGAAGTCGGAGATCGGCGCCGATCTTCCGAAGCCACCGACGCCGCATCCGGCGCCACAGGTAACTTCGGCGCCGACTGAAGAGCAGATGAAACGGATGGACCCACCGGAGTCACAGGCCGAAATCTCGACGTCGACGGGATGGAAATCCCTGGGGCCAATCCCTCCGAAGCCATCGGAGCGGCCACCGGCGCCGACACTGGCGCCGAGCCCACGTTCCCAAACGGGAGAAAGGGCATAAAGGGTGCCGGCCGAAGAGGCGCAGGATCACCCAAAGAAAAGGCCAAAGGCCCAGCCGGAGCACCCCCTGGAGCCATCTGTTGGAAGATGGCATACATCGCATTCAAGAATGCGGAACTATCGGCTCCAGGGGTGGGAAAAGCCGGATACTGGGGTGCCTGACTCGGAGGCGACCCCGACGCCGGCCTCGGCGTCTGCGCCGGAGAAAACACTTGAGGCTCCAATACCTCAATCACCGACGCCTGTCCAGGCGAAGTTGGAGACGCCGGAGAGAGCAACGGCGTCGAAGGATGCGGCGTCACCGTGGGGCTGACCTCCCATGTCCTCCGGCGCCGATCCGGAGACCTGGAACGAGCCTCCCTCGAATGACGCCGAGATTCTCTACGGCGCCGGGAGTCTCGATGACGCCGATGTCTTGGAGAAGACTTTTTCTTGTGATGCTTCTCCTTTGACTTGGCCATAAACAGCTTCGCCTCACGTTCTTTAATGGCCTTCGGATTCATGTGCTGACACGAATCACAAGTCGAGACGTCGTGGTCGGAGCTCAAACACCAAAGGCAATCGGAATGAGGATCCGTCACCGACATCTTGCCTCCACACTCACGACAAGGCTTAAATCCAGACTTTCTCTGCGACATTATTTCCACAGAGAAAGAGTACGCAGCAAGATATACACTGTAACCGCAAGAGTAACAGTTGCTCCCTCGAAGATAACCGTTTCGAATGCACGGAAAAAAGGGAACTGACGTCCGCACGACGTCGAGGACCTCTTATTGCCTGTATGACATCAGACCGCGTCGCGTGCGAGACAGTGACGTCCTCGTCGACGTGCAGAGACTAGTAAGAAGATTTCCGTCGAATGCTGGCGCCATGGGAGTATTCATGAGGTGAGGAATCCACAGGTAGTTGTATCCATCAGAAAAGAGGGTTTGGCTACGTAGGAGAGAGGATAGGCTAGCAACACCTGAAGGAGCCTATCAGAAGGAGTCTCTGACGTCACCTGCTGGCACTGGCCACTCAGAGCAGTCCAGTGTGCCAGCAGCACCTCTGTTTCCAAGATGGCAGAGGTCTGGAGCACACTGGAGGAGCTCTGGGCACCTCCCAGGGGAAGTGCAGGTCAGGGGAGTGGTCACTCCCCTTTCCTTTGTCCAGTTTCGCGCCAGAGCAGGGCTGTGGGATCCCTGAACCGGTGCAGACTGGCTTATGCAGAGATGGGCACCATCTGTGCCCATCAAAGCATTTCCAGAGGCAGGGGGAGGCTGCTCCTCCCCAGCCCTGACACCTTTTTCCAAAGGGAGAGGGTGTAACACCCTCTCTCTGAGGAAGTCCTTTATTCTGCCTTCCTGGGCCAAGCCTGGCTGGACCCCAGGAGGGCAGAAACCTGTCTGAGGGGTTGGCAGCAGCAGCAGCTGCAGTGAAACCCCGGGAAAGGTAGTTTGGCAGTACCCGAGTCTGAGCTAGAGACTCGGGGGATGATGGAATTGTCTCCCCAATGCCAGAATGGCATTGGGGTGACAATTCCATGATCCTAGACATGTTACATGGCCATGTTCGGAGTTACCATTGTGACGCTATACATATGTCGTGACATATGTATAGTGCACGCGTGTAATGGTGTCCCCGCACTCACAAAGTCTGGGGAATTTGCCCTGAACAATGTGGGGGCACCTTGGCTAGTGCCAGGGTTCCCACACACTAAGTAACTTAGCACCCAACCTTTACCAGGTAAAGGTTAGACATATAGGTGACTTATAAGTTACTTAAGTGCAGTGGTAAATGGCTGTGAAATAACATGGACGTTATTTCACTCAGGCTGCACTAGCAGGCCTGTGTAAGAATTGTCAGATCTCCCTATGGGTGGCACAAGAAATGCTGCAGGCCATAAGGATCTCCTGGAAACCCAATACCCTGGGTACCTCAGTACCATATACTAGGGAATTATAAGGGTGTTCCAGTATGCCAATGTAAATTGGTGAAATTGGTCACTAGCCTGTTAGTGACAATTTGGAAAGAAATGAGAGAGCATAACCACTGAGGTTCTGGATAGCAGAGTCTCAGTGAGACAGTTAGTCATAACACAGGTAACACATACAGGGCACACTTATGAGCACTGGGGCCCTGGCTGGCAGGGTCCCAGTGAATCATACAACTAAAACAACATATATACAGTGAAATATGGGGGTAACATGCCAGGCAAGATGGTACTTTCCTACAGTGACCAGAACCATTCTGGCCCAGCACAGGATCAGGAGGTAGAGGAAGGGGGTGCAGGAGGGTGGCCTGGCTTGTAGTGGGTACCAAGGGGTACTTACACTCTCTACCAGGTCCAGTTATCCCGTATTAGATTAGAAGGGGTGTTTATAGCAGCTTAGGCTGATAGAAGGTAGCTATAGCATAGCAGGTTAGGCTGTACTAGGAGACATGCAAAGCTCCTACTATACCACTTGGGTCATATGCACAATATCATAAGAAAACACAATACACAGATATACTAAGAATAAAGGTACTTTATTTTTATGACAGTATGTTAAAAGTATCTCAGTGAGTAGCCTGAGTATGAGGATGACAAATATACACAAGATATATGTACACAATACCAAAAATATGCAGTAATTGCAAAAGGAAGTAATGCAAGGGTTGTAAAGTTACAATAGATTGCAGTAGGAGCACATAGGTATAGGGGCAACACAAACCATATACTCCAAAAGTGGAATGCGAACCACGAATGGACCCCAAACCTATGTGAGCTTGTAGAGGGTCGCTGGGGCTGTACGAAAACAGTGATGGTTAGAAAAATAGCCCACCCCAAGACCCTGTAAGGTAGGTGTAAAGTGCACCTACAACCCGCAGAGAGCAAAGAAGTCGTGATAGGGGAATTCTGAAAGGAAAACCAACACCAGCAAAGCAACAACAGTGGATTTCCAGACCTGAGTACCTGTAAGAGAAGGGGACCAAGTCCAAGAGTCGCGACAGTGTCAAGAGTGGGCAGATGCCCAGGAAATGCCAGCTGAGGGTGCAAGAAAGCTGCCACGGGATGGGAGAAGCTTGGTGTTTTGCAAGAACGAAGAGGACTAGGAACTTCTCCTTTGGAGGATGGATATCCCACGACGTAAAGAAGCTTACAGAGGTATTCCCACGCAGAAAGACCGCAAACAAGCCTTGCTAGCTGCAAGGGTTGCGGTTAGGGTTTTTGGATGCTGCTGTGGCCCAGGAGAGACCAGGATGTCGCCACTTGGATGAGGAGACAGAGGAGGCGCCCAGCAAGTCAGGGAGCCCTCTCAGAAGCAGGCAGCACCCGCAGAAGTACCGGATCAGGCACTTAGAAGAGGAGTGAACTGGAGTCCACCCGAAGTCAAAAAAGGGAGTCCCACGACGCCGGAGGACAACTCAGAAGGTTGTGCACTGCAGGTTGGAGTGTCAGGACCCAGGCTTGACTGTGCATGAAGGAAATCCTGGAAGAGTGCACAGGAGCCGGAGTAGCTGCAAAACACGGGGTTCCCAGCAATGCAGTCTAGCGTGGGGAGGCAAGGACTTACCTCCACCAAACTTGGACTGAAGAGTCACTGGACTGTGGGAGTCACTTGGACAGAGTTGCTGAGTTCCAGGGACCAGGCTCGTCGTGCTGAGAGGGGACCCAGAGGACCAAAGATGCAGTCTTTGGTTGCCTGCGGTTGCACGGGGAAGATTCCGTCGACCCACGGGAGATTTCTATAGAGCTCCTGGTGCAAGAAGGAGGTAGGCTACCCCCAGAGCATGCACCACCAGGAAATAGGCGAAAAAGCCAGCAGGATGAAGAAATACAAGGTTGCAGTAGTCGTCTTTGCTACTTTGTTGCGGTTTTGCAGGCGTCCTGAGCAGTCAGCGGTCAATCCTTTGGCAGAAGGTGAAGAGGGAGATGCAGTGGAACTCTGGTGAGCTCTTGCATTCAGTATCTGAAGAATTCCCCAAAGCAGAGACCCTAAATAGCCAGAAAAGGAGGTTTGGCTACCTAGGAAGGAGGATAGGCTAGTAAGAAAGGTAAGAGCCTATCAGAAGGAGTCTCTGACGTCACCTGAGGGCACTGGTCACTCAGAGCAGTGCAGTGTGCCAGCAACACCTCTGTTTCCAAGATGGCAGAGGTCTGGGGCACACTGGAGGAGCTCTGGGCACCTCCCCTGGGAGGTGCAGGTCAGGGGAGTGGTCACTCCCCATTCCTTTGTCCAGTTTCACACCAGAGCAGGGCTGGGGGATCCCTAAACCGGTGTAGACTGGCTTATGCAGAGATGGGCAGCATCTGTGCCCATGAAAGCATTTCCAGAGGCTGGGGAAGGCTACTCCTCCCCAGCCTTCACACCTGTTTTCAAAGGGTGAGGGTGTTACACCCTCTCTCTGAGGAAGTCCTTTGTTCTGCCTTCATGGGCCAGGGCTGCCTGGACCCCAGGAGGGCAGAAAGCTGTCTGAGTGGTTGGCAGCAGCTGCAGTGGAGACCCCGGAAATGCAGTTTGGCAGTACCCGGGTTCTGTGCTAGAGACCCGGGGGATCATGGAATTGTTCCCCCAATGCCAGAATGGCATTGGGGTGACAATTCCATGATCTTAGACATGTTACATCGCCATGTTCGGACTTACCATTGTGACGCTGTACATAGGTAGTGACCTATGTACAGTGCACATGTGTAATGGTGTCCCCGCACTCACAAAGTCCGGGGAATAGGCCCTGAACGATGTGGGAGCACCTTGGCTAGTGCCAGGGTGCCCACACGCTAAGTAACTTTGCACCCAACCTTCACTAGGTGAAGGTTAGACACATAGGTGACTTATAAGTTACTTTAGTGCAGTGGTAAATGGCTGTGAAATAATGTGGACGTTATTTCACTCAGGCTGCACTGGCAAGCCTGTGTAAGAATTGCCAGAGCTCCCTATGGGTGGCAAAAGAAATGCTGCAGCCCATAGGGATCTCCTGGAAACCCAATACCCTGGGCACCTCAGTACCATATACTAGGGAATTATATGGGTGTACCAGTACCAGTAATGCGAGAAGGTGCAGCAGAGAAGGAGAGACAGAGGTTGGGTTTTGGACCCCATGTTGGCAGCAGCAGTATTCCAGATAGTAATCCTGTGAAAGAGCATGATTCTAGGAATCTGCATAAGATAGTTCCCCCTTACAAGGAGGGGGATGACATTAACAAGTGGTTTGCTGAACTTGAGAGGGCCTGTATGGTACAGGGGATCCCTCATAGGCAGTGGGCTGCTATCCTATGGCTATCTTTCAGTGGAAAGGGTATGGATAGGCTAATATACTGTGAATGAAAGTGATGCCAAAAACTTTACAGTTTTGAAGAATGCACTCTTGGATGGATTTGGCTTAACCACTGAACAATACAGGATAAAGTTCAGAGAAACCAGAAAAGAGTCCTCACAAGACTGGGTAGACTTTGTTGACTATTTAGTGAAGGCCTTGGATGGGTGGTTACATGGCAGTAAAGTTTCTGACTATGAAAGCCTGTATAATCCGATCCTGAGAGAGCATATTCTGAATAACTGTGTGTCTGATTTGTTACACCAATATCTAGTGGACTCAGATCTGACCTCTCCCCAAGAATTGGGAAAGAAGGCAGACAAATGGGTCAGAACAAAGGTGAACAGAAAAGTTCATACAGGGGGTGACAAAGATGGCAATAAGAAGAAGGATGGTAAGTCTTCTGACAAGGGTGGGGACAAATCTAAAAATGAGTCTTCATCAGGCCCACAAAAACACTCTGGTGGGGGTGGTGGGTCCAAATCCTCTTTTAATCAAGTAAAGAAACCATGGTGCTATTTATGTAAAGTAAAAGGCCATTGGACAACTGATGCCAGTTCTCCAAAGAAAAGCATCAAGCCTCCCACTACCACAACCCCTACTGCAACCTCTAGTGCCCCTAGTAATAGCAGTGGTGGTGGGAGCAAACCTACAACTAGCCAATCCAAGGGAGTAGCTGGGCTCACTTTTGGTAATTTAGTTGGGGTTGGTCTTGTTAGGGAGACCACAGAGGCTGTGTTAGTCTCTGAAGGTGCCATTGATTTGGCCACCTTGGTTGCTTGTCCCCTTAATATGGATAAGCACAAGCAACTTCCCCTAATCAATGGTGTTGAGGTTCAGGCCTACAGGGACACAGGTGCCAGTGTTACCATGGTAATAGAAAAATTGGTACACCCTGAACAACACCTACTTGGTCACCAGTACCAAGTGACAGACGCTCATAACAACACTCTTAGCCACCCCATGGCTGTTGTAAATCTCAACTGGGAGGGGGGGGGGGTTACTGGTCCAAAGAAAGTTGTGGTTGCCTCAGATTTACCTGTAGACTGTCTACTAGGAAATGATTTAGAGACATCAGCTTGGGCATTCCTGGGCATATTTTAGCTTTGACAAGGGCTCAGGACAAAAAGCAAAAAGGACAGGGTGACTTGGATCCTGGAACAATGGATCAAGTGCTCCCTAAAGCTAGGGTTAGTAAGGGTAAATCCCTACCCACTATCGCTCCCTCTACAGGTGATTGAACTTCAGAGGAAAAATAATTTCCTTCCTGTGCAGAACCTTCACCAGAGGAGCTGGAAGCAGACACTGCTGAGCTTTTGGGTGGAGGGGGGCCTGCCAGGGAGGAGCTGAGTGTGGCACAGCAAACCTGTCCCACATTAGAGGGTCTAAGACAGCAAGCTGTCAAACAGCAAAATGGGGATGTCAGTGACTCTCACAGAGTTTACTAGGAGGACAACCTCTTGTATACAGAGACAAGGGACCCAAAACCTGGAGTAGCCAGGAGATTGGTCATTCCCCTGCAATACAGAGAGTTCCTCCTAACTCTGGCACACGACATTCCCTTGGCTGGACATTTGGGTCAGATTAAAATATGGGAAAGACTTTGTCCCCCTGTTTCACTGGCCTAGGATGTCAGAGGACACAAAGGATTTTTGTAAGTCCTGCGTGACCTGCCAAGCCAGTGGCAAGACTGGTGGCACACCAAAGGCTCCCCTTATTCCACTACCTGTGGTTGGGGTTTCCTTTGAAAGGGTAGGGGTTGACATAGTTGGCCCCCTTGACCCTCCTACTGCTTCAGGCAATAGGTTTATCTTGGTGGTAGTGGACCATGCCACCAGATATCCTGAAGCAATTCCTCTAAGGACCACTACAGCACCTGCAGTGGCAAAAGCCCTCTTGGGAATCTTTTCCAGGGTGGATTTCCCAAAAGAGGTTGTATCAGACAGGGGTAGCAACTTTATGTCTGCATACTTAAAGGCCATGTGGAAGGAATGTGGTGTAACATACAAATTCACCGCACCTTATCATCCACAAACAAATGGACTGGTAGAGAGGTTTAATAAATCTCTCAAAGGAATGATAATGGGACTCCCTGAAAAACTCAGGAGGAGATGGGATGTCCTGTTACCTTGCCTCTTTTTTGCTTACAGGGAGGTACCCCAGAAAGCAGTGGGCTTCAACCCCTTTGAACTCCTCTTTGGGCACCCTGTGAGAGGTCCTCTAACACTTGTAAAGGAGGGTTGGGAACAACCTTTAAAAGCTCCTAAGCAAGACATAGTGGACTATGCACTCAGCCTAAGATCCAGAATGGTAGAGTACATGATAAAGGCCAGTAAAAACCTTCAGGCCAGCCAAGAGCTCCAAAAGCAAGGGCATGACCAGAAGGCTGTTCTGATTCAGTACCAACCAGGACAGAAGGTGTGGGTATTGGACCTGTGGCCCAAGAGCATTCCAAGACAAATGGAGTGGACCCCACATCATTGTTGAAAAGAAGGGAGAGATCACCTACTTGGTTGACCTAGGCACTGCCAGGAGTCCCCTTAGGGTGCTCCATGTCAATCGCCTAAAACCCTACTATGACAGGGCTGATCTCACCCTGCTCATGGCAACAGATGAAGGACAGGAAGAAGAGAATGACCCTCTCCCTGATCTCTTCTCTTCCTGTAGGAGGCTGGACTGGCTTGTGGTGAGTACCAAGGGGTACTTACACCTTGCACCAGGCCCAGGTATCCCTTATTAGTGTATAGGGTGCTTAGTAGCTTAGGCTGATAGATAATGGTAGCTTAGCAGAGCAGCTTAGGCTGAACTAGGAGACGAGTGAAGCTCCTACAGTACCACTAGTGTCATATGCACAATATCATAAGAAAACACAATACACAGATATACTAAAAATAAAGGTACTTTATTTTTATGACAATATGCCAAAAGTATCTCAGTGAGTACCCTCAGTATGAGGATAGCAAATATACACAAGATATATGTACACAATACCAAAATATGCAGTAATAGTATTAGAAAACAGTGCAAACAATGTATAGTTACAATAGGATGCAATGGGGACACATAGGGAGAGGGGCAACACAAACCATATACTCCAAAAGTGGAATGCGAAACACGAATGGACCCCAAACCTATGTCACCTTGTAGAGGGTCGCTGAGACTACTAGAAAATAGTAAGGGTTAGAAAAATAGCCCACCCCAAGACCCTGAAAAGTGAGTGCAAAGTGCACTAAAGTTCCCCAAAGGACATTGAAGTCGTGATAGGGGAATTCTGCAGGAATGACACAAACCAACAATGCAACAATGATGGATTTCCAGTTGTGGGTACCTGTGGAACAAGGGGACCAAGTCCAAAAGTCACAAGCAAGTCGGAGATGGGCAGATACCCAGGAAATGCCAGCTGTGGGTGCAAAGAAGCTGCTACTGGACAGTAGAAGCTTAGGTTTCTGCAGGAACGACAAGGGCTAGAGATGTCCCCTTTTGAGGACGGATCCCACACGCCGTGGACAGTTGTGCAGAAGTGTTTTCCCGTCGAAAGACCGCCAACAAGCCTTGCTAGCTGCAAATCGTGCAGTAAGGGTTTTTGGATGCTGCTGTGGCCCAGGAGGGACCAGAATGTCGCCAATTGCGTCTGGGGACAGAGGGGGCACTTACCAAGACAAGGAGCCCTCTCAGCAGCAGGCAGCACCCACAGAAGTGCCAGAAACAGGCACTACAAGGATGTGTGAAACGGTGCTCACCCGAAGTCGCACAAAGGAGTCCCACGCCGCCGGAGGACAACTTAGGAGGTCGTGCAATGCAGGTTAGAGTGCCGTGGACCCAGGCTGGACTGTGCACAAAGGATTTCCGCCGGAAGTGCACGGAGGCCGGAGTAGCTGCAAAAGTCGCGGTTCCCAGCAATGCAGTCTGGCTTGGGGAGGCAAGGACTTACCTCCACCAAACTTGGACTGAAGAGTCACTGGACTGTGGGAGTCACTTGGACAGAGTTGCTGGATTCAAGGGACCTCGCTCGTCGTGCTGAGAGGAGACCCAGGGTACTGGTGATGCAGTTCTTTGGTTCCTGCGGTTGCAGGGGGACGATTCCGTCGACCCACGGGAGATTTCTTCTGAGCTTCTAGTGCAGAGAGGAGGCAGACTACCCCCACAGCATGCACCACCAGGAAAACAGTCGAGAAGGCGGCAGGATCAGCGTTACAGAGTTGAAGTAGTCGTCTTCGCTACTATGTTGCAGTTTTGAAGGCTTCCAGCGCGGTCAGCAGTCGATTCCTTGGTAGAAGGTGAAGAGAGAGATGCAGAGGAACTCGGAAGAGCTCTTGCATTCGTTATCTAAGGAATCCCAAGAGACAGAGACCCTAAATAGCCAGAAAAGAGGGTTTGGCTACCTAGGAGAGAGGATAGGCTAGCAACACCTGAAGGAGCCTATCAGAAGGAGGCTCTGACGTCACCTGATGGCACTGGCCACTCAGAGCAGTCCAGTGTGCCAGCAGCACCTCTGTTTCCAAGATGGCAGAGGTCTGGAGCACACTGGAGGAGCTCTGGACACCTCCCAGGGGAGGTGCAGGTCAGAGGAGTGGTCACTCCCCTTTCCTTTGTCCAGTTTCGCGCCAGAGCAGGGCTAAGGGGTCCCTGAACCGGTGAAGACTGACTTATGCAGAAATGGGCACCAAATGTGCCCATGAAAGCATTTCCAGAGGCTGGGGGAGGCTACTCCTCCACGGCCTTCACACCATTTTCCAAAGGGAGAGGGTGTAACACCCTCTCTCAGAGGAAGTCCTTTGTTCTGCCATCCTGGGACAAGCCTGGCTTGACCCCAGGAGGGCAGAAGCCTGTCTGAGGGGTTGGCATTAGCAGCAGCTGCAGTGAAACCCCAGGAAAGGCAGTTTGGCAGTACCAGGGTCTGTGCTACAGACCACTGGGATCATGGGATTGTGCCAACTATGCCAGAATGGCATAGAGGGGGCAATTCCATGATCATAGACATGTTACATGGCCATATTCGGAGTTACCATTGTGAAGCTACATATAGGTAGTGACCTATATGTAGTGCACGCGTGTAATGGTGTCCCCGCACTCACAAAGTCCGGGGAATTGGCCCTGAACAATGTGGGTGCACCTTGGCTAGTGCCAGGGTGTCCTCACACTAAGTAACTTTGCACCTAACCTTTACCAGGTAAAGGTTAGCCATATAGGTGACTTATAAGTTACTTAAGTGCAGTGTAAAATGGCTGTGAAATAACGTGGACGTTATTTCACTCAGGCTGCAGTGGCAGGCCCGTGTAAGAATTGTCAGAGCTCCCTATGGGTGGCAAAAGAAATGCTGCAGCCCATAGGGATCTCCTGGAACCCCAATACCCTGGGTACCTCAGTACCATATACTAGGGAATTATAAGGGTGTTCCAGTAAGCCAATGCACTTAAGTAACTTATAAGTCACCTATATGTCTAACCTTTACCTGGTAAAGGTTAGGTGCAAAGTTACTTAGTGTGTGGGCACCCTGGCACTAGCCAAGGTGCCCCCACATTGTTCAGAGCCAATTCACTGAACTTTGTGAGTGCGGGGACACCATTACACGCGTGCACTACATATAGGTCACTACCTATATGTAGCTTCACAATGGTAACTCCGAAAATGGCCATGTAACATGTCTATGATCATGGAATTGCCCCCTCTATGCCATCCTGGCATAGTTGGCACAATCCCATGATCCCAGTGGTCGGTAGCACAGACCCTGGTACTGCCAAACTGCCCTTCCTGGGGTTTCACTGCTGCTGCTGCCAACCCCTCAGACAGGCATCTGACCTCCTGGGGTCCAGCCAGGCCTGGCCCAGGATGGCAGAACAAAGAACTTCCTCTGAGAGAGGGTGTGACACCCTCTCCCTTTGGAAAATGGTGTGAAGGCAGGGGAGGAGTAGCCTCCCCCAGCCTCTGGAAATGCTTTGTTGGGCACAGAGGCTCCAGACCTCTGCCATCTTGGAAACAGAGGGGCTGCTGGCACACTGGACTGCTCTGAGTGGCCAGTGCCACCAGGTGACGTCAGAGACTCCTGCTGATAGGCTCCTTCAGGTGTTAGTAGCCTATCCTCTCTCCTAAGTAGCCAAACCCTCTTTTCTGGCTATTTAGGGTCTCTGTCTCTGGGGAAACTTTAGATAACGAATGCAAGAGCTCATCCGAGTTCCTCTGCATCTCTCTCTTCACCTTCTGATAAGGAAACGACCGCTGACCGCGCTGGAAGCCTGCAAACCTGCAACATAGTAGCAAAGACGACTACTGCAACTCTGTAACGCTGATCCTGCCGCCTTCTCGACTGTTTTCCTGCTTGTGCATGCTGTGGGGGTAGCCTGCCTCCTCTCTGCACCAGAAGCTCCGAAGAAATCTCCTGTGGGTCGACGGAATCTTCCCCCTGCAACCGCAGGCACCAAAAAGCTGCATCACCGGTTCCTTGGGTCTCCTCTCAGCACGACGAGCGAGGTCCCTCGAATCCAGCGACTCTGTCCAAGTGACCCTTACAGTCCAGTGACTCTTCAGCCCAAGTTTGGTGGAGGTAAGTCCTTGCCTCACCTCGCTGGGCTGCATTGCTGGGAACCGCGACTTTGCAGCTACTCCGGCCCCTGTGCACTTCCGGCGGAAATCCTTTGTGCACAGCCAAGCCTGGGTCCACGGCACTCTAACCTGCATTGCACGACTTTCTAAGTTGGTCTCCGGCGACGTGGGACTCCTTTGTGCAACTTCGGCGAGCACCGTTTCACGCATCCTCGTAGTGCCTGTTTCTGGCACTTTTCTGGGTGCTACCTGCTTCAGTGAGGGCTTTTTGTCTTGCTCGACGTCCCCTCTCTCTTCAGGTCCAATTTGCGACCTCCTGGTCCCTCCTGGGCCCCAGCAGCGTCCAAAAACGCCAAACGCACGATTTGCGCCTAGCAAGGCTTGTTGGCGTCCTTCCGGCGGGAAAACACTTCTGCACGACTCTCCAAGGCGAGAGAGATCCGTCCACCAAAGGGGAAGTCTCTAGCCTTTTTCGTTCCTGCAGAAACCTCAGCTTCTTCTGTCCAGTCGAAGCTTCTTTGCACCCGCAGCTGGCATTTCCTGGGCATCTGCCCATCTCCGACTTGCTTGTGACTTTTGGACTTGGTCCCCTTGTTCCACAGGTACCCTAGATTGGAAATCCACAGTTGTTGCATTGCTGGTTTGTGTCTTTCCTGCATTATTCCTCTAACACAACTATTTTGTCCTTAGGGGAACTTTAGTGCACTTTGCACTCACTTTTCAGGGTCTTGGGGAGGGTTATTTTGCTAACTCTCACTATTTTCTAATAGTCCCAGCGACCCTCTACAAGGTCACATAGGTTTGGGGTCCATTCGTGGTTCGCATTCCACTTTTGGAGTATATGGTTTGTGTTGCCCCTATCCCTATGTTTCCCCATTGCATCCTATTGTAACTATACATTGTTTGCACTGTTTTCTAAGACTATACTGCATATTTTTGCTATTGTGTATATATATCTTGTGTATATTTCCTATCCTCTCACTGAGGGTACACTCTAAGATACTTTGGCATATTGTCATAAAAATAAAGTACCTTTATTTTTAGTATAACTGTGTATTGTGTTTTCTTATGATATTGTGCATATGACACTAGGTGGTACTGTAGTAGCTTCACACGTCTCCTAGTTCAGCCTAAGCTGCTCTGCTAAGCTACCATTATCTATCAGCCTAAGCTGCTAGACACCCTATACACTAATAAGGGATAACTGGGCCTGGTGCAAGGTGCAAGTACCCCTTGGTACTCACTACAAGCCAGTCCAGCCTCCTACATTGGTTGTGCAGTGGTGGGATAAGTGCTTGAGACTACTTACCACTCTTGTCATTGTAGTTTTCATAAGAGAAGAATATACAAAACAGGGTCAGTGTATATACACATAGCCAAAAAGTTTTGCATTTCCTCTGTTCACTCTTTTCTAAGTGCTGAAAAGTACTCCTAAACTTTCAAAAAGTTCTTAAAAGTTTAAAAAGTTTTTTTCTGTCTTTCCAAAAAGTTCTGAAAACTTTTTTCTCTTTCTCTATCACTTTAACTCTCTCAAAAAAATGTCTGGCACAGGCCAAAGTGTTGATCTGTCCAAACTTGCATATGACAACCTTAGCTGGAAAAGAGCAAGGAGTCTCTGTATAGAGAGAGGTTTGAGTGTAGGGAAGAATCCTTCCTTGGAACTGTTACTAAACATGCTTAGAGAACAGGATAAGGCCATAGGTGCCCCATCTGTTGAAAAAGTACCTAATAGTTCCCAATCTGATTCAGGGACTCCCCCAGGAAAAGATTCAGGAAAGAAACTTCCTAGCCTGCCCATTACTAGACAATCTAGCATAGATGGTAATGATGATGAGCCACAACAAAGAAATAGTGTTGTCTCACATCATAGCAAAAGCATTTATTCTCACCATACTGGTAGTAATGTTTCTGTAAACCAAGCTGTTAAGTTGGCTTCTGTAAGGGACAGGTGTCCTTCTGTTCATTCCCATCATAGCTCTGTTTCTAGAAATGTCCCTCCCACCAACCCTGATGACAGAATGTTAGAGAGGGAACTCAATAAGTTGAGGGTGGAACAAACCAGACTAAAGCTTAAAAAGCAACAGCTGGATTTGGATAGACAGTCTTTTGAATTAGAGAAGGAAAGACAGAAGTTGGGTTTAGATACCCATGGTGGCAGCAGCAGTATTCCCCATAGTCATCCTGCAAAAGAGCATGATTCCAGGAATCTGCACAAGATAGTTCCCCCTTATAAGGAGGGGGATGACATTAACAAGTGGTTTGCTGCACTTGAGAGGGCCTGTGTTGTACAGGATGTCCCTCAAAGGCAGTGGGCTGCTATCCTATGGCTATCATTTAGTGGAAAAGGTAGGGATAGGCTCCTTACTGTGAAATAAAATGATGCTTATAATTTCCAAGTTCTTAAGAATGCACTCCTGGATGGTTATGGCTTAACCACTGAACAGTACAGGATAAAGTTCAGAGAGACCAAAAAGGAGTCTTCACAAGACTGGGTTGATTTCATTGACCATTCAGTGAAGGCCTTGGAGGGGTGGTTACATGGCAGTAAAGTTACTGATTATGACAGCCTGTATAACTTGATCCTGAGAGAGCATATTCTTAATAATTGTGTGTCTGATTTGTTGCACCAGTACTTGGTGGACTCTGATCTGACCTCTCCCCAAGAATTGGGAAAGAAGGCAGACAAATGGGTCAGAACAAGGGTGAACAAAAAGGTTCATACAGGGGGTGACAAAGATGGCAACAAAAAGAAGGATGGTAAGTCTTCTGACAAGGGTGGGGACAAATCTAAAAATGAGTCTTCATCAGGCCCACAAAAACACTCTGGTGGGGGTGGTGGGTCCAAATCCTCCTTTAATCAGAACAAGGAAAAGAAACCATGGTGCTATTTATGTAAAATAAAAGGCCATTGGACAACAGATCCCAGTTGTCCAAAGAAAGGCACCACAGCTCCTACCACTACAACCCCTACTGCTACAACTAGTGTTCCTACTAATAGCAGTAGTGGTGGGAGCAAACCTACTAATAGCCAATCCAAGGGAGTAGCTGGGCTCACTTTTGGTAATTTAGTTGGGGTTGGTCTAATTAGGGAGACCAGAGAGGCTACTTTAGTCTCTGAAGGGGCTATTGATTTAGCCACTTTGGTTGCTTGCCCCCATAACTTGGAGAAGTACAAGCAACTAACCCTAATAAATGGTGTTGAGGTCCAGGCCTACAGGGACACAGGTGCCAGTGTCACAATGGTGATTGAGAAACTGGTGCACCCTGAACAACACATACTTGGACACCAGTACCAAGTAACCGATGCTCACAACATAACACAAAGCCACCCCATGGCTGTTGTAAATCTCAACTGGGGGGGGGGTAACTGGTCCAAAGAAAGTTGTGGTAGCTTCAGATTTACCTGTAGACTGTCTATTAGGGAATGATTTGGAGACATCAGCTTGGTCAGATGTGGAGTTGGAGGCCCATGCAGCAATGCTGGGCATCCCAGGGCATATTTTTGCTTTGACAAGGGCTCAGGCCAAAAAGCAAAAAGGACAGGGAAGCTTGGATCCTGGAACAATGGACCAAGTGCTCCCTAAAGCTAGGGCTAGTAGAAGCAAACCACTTCCTACTATCCCTCCCTCTACAGTGGATTCTAATTCTGAGGAAGAAGAATTCCCTCCCTGTGCAGAACCTACACCAGAGGACCTGGAAGCAGACACTGCTGAGCTTTTGGGTGAAGGGGGGCCTGCCAGAGAGGAGCTGAGTGTGGCACAGCAAACCTGTCCCACATTAGAGGGTCTCAGACAGCAAGCTGTCAAACAGGCTAATGGGGATGTCAGTGACTCTCACAGAGTTTACTGGAAGGACAACCTCTTGTACACTGAGCATAGGGATCCTAAACCTGGAGCTGCCAGGAGATTAGTGATTCCTCAGGAGTACAGAAAGTTCCTCCTAACACTGGCACATGACATTCCCTTAGCTGGGCATCTAGGACAAATGAAAACTTGGGACAGGCTTGTTCCCCTGTTTCATTGGCCTAGGATGTCTGAGGACACAAAATAATTTTGTAAGTCCTGTGAAACCTGTCAAGCCAGTGGCAAGGCAGGTGGCACCCCAAAGGCACCCCTTATCCAACTGCCTGTGGTTGGGGTTCCCTTTGAAAGGGTAGGGGTTGACATAGTTGGCCCCCTTGACCCTCCTACTGCTTCAGGCAATAGGTTTATCTTAGTGGTAGTGGACCATGCCACAAGATATCCTGAAGCTATTCCTTTAAGGACCACTACAGCACCTGCAGTGGCAAAGGCCCTCCTGGGAATATTTTCCAGGGTGGGCTTCCCAAAGGAAGTAGTATCAGACAGAGGAAGCAATTTCATGTCTGCATACTTAAAGGCCATGTGGAAGGAGTGTGGTGTAACGTACAAGTTCACAACACCCTATCATCCACAAACAAATGGACTGGTGGAGAGATTTAATAAAACTCTCAAAGGCATGATTATGGGTCTCCCTGAAAAACTCCGCAGGAGATGGGATATCCTTCTACCATGCCTCCTTTTTGCCTACAGGGAGGTACCCCAGAAAGGAGTGGGCTTCAGCCCCTTTGAACTTCTTTTTGGACACCCTGTTAGGGGTCCACTCACACTTGTAAAGGAGGGTTGGGAACAACCTTTAAAAGCTCCTAAGCAGGATATTGTGGATTATGTACTTGGCCTCAGATCAAGGATGGCTGAGTACATGAAAAAGGCCAGTAAAAACCTTCAGGCCAGCCAAGAGCTCCAGAAGCAATGGCATGATCAGAAGGCTGTTTTGGTTCAGTACCAACCAGGGCAGAAAGTGTGGGTCTTGGAGCCTGTGGCCCCAAGAGCACTCCAAGATAAATGGAGTGGACCCCACACAATTGTTGAAAAGAAGGGTGAAGTCACCTACTTGGTTGACTTAGGCACTGCCAGGAGTCCCCTTAGGGTGCTCCATGTCAACCGCCTGAAACCATAATATGACAGGGCTGATCTCACCCTGCTCATGGCAACAGATGAGGGACAGGAAGAAGATAGTGATCCTCTACCTGATCTCTTCTCTTCCACAGATCAAGATGCTCTTGTGGAAGGTGTAGTTTTGGCTGATTGTCTTACTGCTGAGCAGAAAGACAATTGCATAAATCTCCTAGGACAATTTTCAGAACTCTTCTCTACTGTGCCAGGTACCACTTCTTGGTGTGAGCACACTATAGATACTGGAGACAGTTTACCTGTCAAAAGTAAGATCGATAGGCAGCCTGACCATGTCAGGGACTGCATAAAGCAAGAAGTTCAGAAAATGTTGGAACTAGGAGTGGTTGAGCACTCTGACAGTCCATGGGCTTCTCCTGTGGTACTGGTACCAAAACCCAATTCTAAAGATGGAAAGAAAGAAATGCGGTTTTGTGTAGACTATAGAGGTCTCAACTTGGTAACCAAAACTGATGCTCACCCTATACCCAGGGCAGATGAGCTTATAGATACACTGGCATCTGCCAAGTATCTAAGCACTTTTGATTTGACTGCAGGGTATTGGCAGATCAAATTATCAGAAGATGCTAAACCTAAGACTGCATTTTCTACCATTGGAGGACATTACCAGTTTACTGTAATGCCTTTTGGTTTGAAAAATGCACCTGCCACTTTTCAGAGGTTGGTGAACACAGTCCTGCAAGGTCTGGAAGCTTTCAGTGCAGCATATTTGGACGATATAGCTGTCTTTAGCTCCAGCTGGGATGATCACCTGGTCCACCTATGGAAAGTTTTGGAGGCCCTGCAAAAGGCAGGCCTCACTATCAAGGCTTCAAAGTGCCAGATAGGGCAGGGTAAGGTGGTTTATCTGGGACACCTTGTTGGTGGGGAACAGATTGCACCACTTCAGGGGAAAATCCAAACTATTATTGATTGGGTTCCCCCTACCACTCAGACTCAGGTGAGAGTCTTCCTAGGCCTCACTGGGTATTACAGGAGGTTCATTAAGAACTATGGCTCCATTGCAGCCCCTCTTAATGACCTCACATCCAAGAAAATGCCTAAAAAGGTATTATGGACAGCAAACTGTCAGAAAGCTTTTGAGGAGCTGAAGCAGGCCATGTGCTCTGCACCTGTCCTGAAAAGCCCTTGTTACTCTAAAAAATTCTATGTCCAAACTGATGCATCTGAATTAGGAGTAGGGGCAGTCCTATCACAACTTAATTCTGAGGGCCAGGATCAACCTGTTGCTTTTATTAGTAGGAGGTTGACCTCTAGAGAAAAGCGTTGGTCTGTCATTGAGAGGGAGGCCTTTGCTGTGGTCTGGGCTCTGAAGAAGTTGAGGCCATACCTGTTTGGCACTCACTTCATTGTTCAGACAGACCACAAACCTCTACTTTGGCTAAAACAAATGAAAGGTGAAAATCCTAAATTGTTGAGGTGGTCCATATCCCTACAGGGAATGGACTATACAGTGGAACATAGACCTGGGAGTAGCCACTCCAATGCAGATGGACTCTCCAGATATTTCCACTTAGACAATGAAGACTCATCAGGTCATGGCTAGACTTATTGTCCTTCGTTTGGGGGGGGTTGTGTAGGAAAGTACCATCTTGCCTGGCATGTTACCCCCATTTTTCACTGTATATATGTTGTTTTAGTTGTATGTGTCACTGGGACCCTGGTAACCCAGGGCCCCAGTGCTCATAAGTGTGCCTGAATGTGTTACCTGTGTAGTGACTAACTGTCTCACTGAGGCTCTGCTAATCAGAACCTCAGTGGTTATGCTCTCTCATTTCTTTCCAAATTGTCACTGACAGGCTAGTGACCATTTTTACCAATTTACATTGGCTTACTGGAACACCCTTATAATTCCCTAGTATATGGTACTGAGGTACGCAGGGTATTGGGGTTCCAGGAGATCCCTATGGGCTGCAGCAATTCTTTTGCCACCCATAGGGAGCTCTGACAATTCTTACACAGGCCTGCCACTGCAGCCTGAGTGAAATAACGTCCACGTTATTTCACAGCTATTTTACACTGCACTTAAGTAACTTATAAGTCACCTATATGTCTAACCTTTACCTGGTAAAGGTTAGGTGCAAAGTTACTTAGTGTGAGGGCACCCTGGCACTAGCCAAGGTGCCCCCACATTGCTCAGAGCCAATTCCCTGAACTTTGTGAGTGCGGGGACACCATTACACGCGTGCACTACATATAGGTCACTACCTATATGTAGCTTCACAATGGTAACTCCGAATATGGCCATGTAACATGTCTATGATCATGGAATTGCCCCCTCTATGCCATCCTGGCATAGTTGGCACAATCCCATGATCCCAGTGGTCTGTAGCACAGACCCTGGTACTGCCAAACTGCCCTTCCTGGGGTTTCACTGCAGCTGCTGCTGCTGCCAACCCCTCAGACAGGCAGCTGCCCTCCTGGGGTCCAGCCAGGCCTGGCCCAGGATGGCAGAACAAAGAACTTCCTCTGAGAGAGGGTGTGACACCCTCTCCCTTTGGAAAATGGTGTGAAGGCAGGGGAGGAGTAGCCTCCCCCAGCCTCTGGAAATGCTTTGTTAGGCACAGAGGTGCCCAATTCTGCATAAGCCAGTCTACACCGGTTCAGGGACCCCTTAGCCCCTGCTCTGGCGTGAAACTGGACAAAGGAAAGGGGAGTGACCACTCCCCTGACCTGCACCTCCCCTGGGAGGTGTCCAGAGCTCCTCCAGTGTGCTCCAGACCTCTGCCATCTTGGAAACAGAGGGGCTGCTGGCACACTGGACTGCTCTGAGTGGCCAGTGCCACCAGGTGACGTCAGAGACTCCTGCTGATAGGCTCCTTCAGGTGTTAGTAGCCTATCCTCTCTCCTAAGTAGCCAAACCCTCTTTTCTGGCTATTTAGGGTCTCTGTCTCTGGGGAAACTTTAGATAACGAATGCAAGAGCTCATCCGAGTTCCTCTGCATCTCTCTCTTCACCTTCTGATAAGGAAACGACCGCTGACCGCGCGGGAGGTCTGCAAACATGCAACATAGTAGCAAAGACGACTACTGCAACTCTGTAACGCTGATCCTGCCGCCTTCTCGACTGTTTTCCTGCTTGTGCATGCTGTGGGGGTAGCCTGCCTCCTCTCTGCACCAGAAGCTCCGAAGAAACCTCCCGTGGGTCGACGGAATCTTCCCCCTGCAACCGCAGGCACCAAAAAGCTGCATCACCGGTCCCTTGGGTCTCCTCTCAGCACGACGAGCGAGGTCCCTCGAATCCAGCGACTCTGTCCAAGTGACCCCCACAGTCCAGTGACTCTTCAGCCCAAGTTTGGTGGAGGTAAGTCCTTGCCTCACCTCGCTGGGCTGCATTGCTGGGAACCGCGACTTTGCAGCTACTCCGGCCCCTGTGCACTTCCGGCGGAAATCCTTTGTGCACAGCCAAGCCTGGGTCCACGGCACTCTAACCTGCATTGCACGACTTTCTAAGTTGGTCTCCGGCGATGTGGGACTCCTTTGTGCAACTTCGGCGAGCACAGTTTCACGCATCCTTGTAGTGCCTGTTTCTGGCACTTCTCCGGCTGCTACCTGCTTCAGTTAGGGCTCTTTGTCTTGCTCGACGTCCCCTCTCTCTTCAGGTCCAATTTGCGACCTCCTGGTCCCTCCTGGGCCCCAGCAGCGTCCAAAAACGCCAAACGCACGATTTGCGCCTAGCAAGGCTTGTTGGCGTCCTTCCGGCAGGAAAACACTTCTGCACGACTCTCCAAGGCGAGAGAGATTTGTCCACCAAAGGGGAAGTCTCTAGCCCTTTTCGTTTCTGCAGAAACCTCAGCTTCTTCTGTCCAGTCGAACTTTCTTTGCACCCGCAGCTGGCATTTCCTGGGCATCTGCCCATCTCCGACTTGCTTGTGACTTTTGGACTTGGTCCCCTTGTTCCACAGGTACCCTAGATTGGAAATCCACAGTTGTTGCATTGCTGGTTTGTGTCTTTCCTGCATTATTCCTCTAACACGACTATTTTGTCCTTAGGGGAACTTTAGTGCACTTTGCACTCACTTTTCAGGGTCTTGGGGAGGGTTATTTTGCTAACTCTCACTATTTTCTAATAGTCCCAGCGACCCTCTACAAGGTCACATAGGTTTGAGGTCCATTCGTGGTTCGCATTCCACTTTTGGAGTATATGGTTTGTGTTGCCCCTATCCCTATGTTTCCCCATTGCATCCTATTGTAACTATACATTGTTTGCACTGTTTTCTAAGACTATACTGCATATTTTTGCTATTGTGTATATATATCTTGTGTATATTTCCTATCCTCTCACTGAGGGTACACTCTAAGATACTTTGGCATATTGTCATAAAAATAAAGTACCTTTATTTTTAGTATAACTGTGTATTGTGTTTTCTTATGATATTGTGCATATGACACTAGGTGGTACTGTAGTAGCTTCACACGTCTCCTAGTTCAGCCTAAGCTGCTCTGCTAAGCTACCATTATCTATCAGCCTAAGCTGCTAGACACCCTATACACTAATAAGGGATAACTGGGCCTGGTGCAAGGTGCAAGTACCCCTTGGTACTCACTACAAGCCAGTCCAGCCTCCTACACTTACAATCCTTCTTCTTGTTGCCATCTTTGTCACCCCCTGTATGAACTTTTCTGTTCACCCTTGTTCTGACCCATTTGTCTGCCTTCTTTCCCAATTCTTGGGGAGAGGTCAGATCAGAGTCCACCAAGTACTGGTGCAACAAATCAGACATACAAATATTAAGAATATGCTCTCTCAGGATCAAGTTATACAGGCTGTCATAATCAGTAACCTTACTGCCATGTAACCACCCCTCCAAGGCCTTCACTGAATGGTCAATGAAATCAACCCAGTCTTGTGAAGACTCCTTTTTGGTCTCTCTGAACTTTATCCTGTATTGTTCAGTGGTTAAGCCATAACCATCCAGGAGTGCATTCTTAAGAACTTTGTAATCATTGGCTTCATTTTCTTTCACAGTAAGGAGCCTATCCCTACCTTTTCCACTAAATGATAGCCATAGGATAGCAGCCCACTGCCTTTGAGGGACATCCTGTACAGCACAGGCCCTCTCAAGTGCAGCAAACCACTTGTTAATGTCATCCCCCTCCTTATAAGGGGGAACTATCTTGTGCAGATTCCTGGAATCATGCTCTTTTGCAGGATGACTATGGGGAATACGGCTGCTGCCACCATGGGTTTCTAAACCCAGTTTCTGTCTCTCCTTCTCTACTTCTAAAGTCTGTCTCTCCAAATCCAGCTGTTGCTTCTTGAGCTTCAGTCTGGTTTGTTCCACTCTCAATCTATTGAGCTCCCTTTCTAACAATCTGTCATCAGGGTGGGTGGGAGGGACATGTCTTGAAACAGACTTATGATGAGAATGGACAGAAGGAGACCTGTCCCTTACAGAGGGCACCCTAACAGCTTGGTTAACAGAAACATCACTTCTACTATGGTGAGAATGAATGCTCTTGCTATGATGTGAGACAACACTATCTGCATGGTGTGACTCTACATCAGTACCAACTATGCTAGACTGTCTAGTAATGGGCAGGCTCTGAAGTTTCTTTCCTGACTCTTTTCCTAGGGGTGTCCCTGGATCAGATTGGGAACAATTAGCTACTTTTTCAACAGATGGGGCCCTTTTGGCCTTATCTTGTTCTCTAAGCATGTTAAGTAACAATTCCAAGGAAGGATTCTTCCCTACACTCAAACCTCTTTCTACACAGAGACTCCTTGCTCCTTTCCAGCTAAGGTGGTCATATGCAAGTTTGGACAGATCAACATTTTGGCCTGTGCCAGACATTTTTTGAAAGAGTTTAAGTGATAGAAAAAGTGAGAAAAAGTTTTTAGAGCTTTTAGAAAGACAGAAAAAAAACTTTAAAAACTTTTAAGAACTTTTTAGAAAGTTTAGAAGTACTTTTCAGCACTTAGAAAAGAGTGAAAAGAGGAAATGCAAAAACTTTTTAGTTATGTGTACACACACTGAACTTGTTTTGTATATTTTTCTCTTATGAAAAGTACAATGACAAGAGTGGTAAGTAGTCTCAAAGCACTTATCCCACCGCTGCACAACCAATGTAGGAGGCTGGACTGGTTTGTAGTGAGTACCAAGGGGTACTTGCACCTTGCACCAGGCCCAGTTATCCCTTATTAGTGTATAGGGTGTCTAGCAGCATAGGCTGATAGATAATGGTAGCTTAGCAGAGCAGCTTAGGCTGAACTAGGAGACGAGTGAAGCTCCTACAGTACCACTTAGTGTCATATGCACAATATCATAAGAAAACACAATACACAGTTATACTAAAAATAAAGGTACTTTATTTTTATGACAATATGCCAAAAGTATCTCAGTGAGTACCCTCAGTATGAGGATAGCAAATATACACAAGATATATGTACACAATACCAAAATATGCAGTAATTGTATTAGAAAACAGTGCAAACAATGTATAGTTACAATAGGATGCAATGGGGACACATAGGGATAGGGGCAACACAAACCATATACTCCAAAAGTGGAATGCGAACCACGAATGGACCCCAAACCTATGTGACCTTGTAGAGGGTCGCTGAGACTATTAGAAAATAGTAAGGGTTAGAAAAATAGCCCACCCCAAGACCCTGAAAAATGAGTGCAAAGTGCACTAAAGTTCCCCAAAGGACATAGAAGTCGTGATAGGGGAATTCTGTAGGAAAGACACAAACCAACAATGCAACAGCGATGAATTTCCAGTCGAGGGTACCTGTGGAACAAGGGGACCAAGTCCAAAAGTCACAAGCAAGTCGGAGATGGGCAGATGCCCAGGAAATGCCAGCTGTGGGTGCAAAGAAGCTGCTACTGGACAGTAGAAGCTTAGGTTTCTGCAGGAACGACAAGGGCTAAAGGCTTCCCCTTTGAAGGACGGATCCCTGACGCCGTGGAGAGTCGTGCAGAAGTGTTTTCCCGCCGAAAGACCACCAACAAGCCTTGCTAGCTGCAAATCGTGCGGAAAGGGTTTTTGGATGCTGCTGTAGCCCAGAAGGGACCAGGATGTCGCCAGTTGCGTCTGGGGACAGAGGAGGCGTCGAGCAAGACAAAGAGCCCTCTCAGCAGCAGGCAGCACCCACAGAAGTGCCAGAAACAGGCACTACGAGGATGCGTGAAACGGTGCTCACCCGAAGTCGCACAAAGGAGTCCCACGTCGCTGGAGAACAACTTAGGAGGTCGGGCAATGCAGGTTAGAGTGCCGTGGACCCAGGTTGGACTGTGCACAAAGGATTTCCGCCGGAAGTGCACGGAGGCCGGAGTAGCTGCAAAAGTCGCGGTTCCCAGCAATGCAGTCTGGCGTGGGGAGGCAAGGACTTACCTCCACCAAACTTGGACTGAAGAGTCACTGGACTGTGGGAATCACTTGGACAGAGTTGCTGGATTCAAGGGACCTCGCTCATCGTGCTGAGAGGAGACCCAGGGGACCAGTGATGCAGTTCTTTGGTGCCTGCGGTTGCAGGGGGACGATTCCGTCGACCCACGGGAGATTTCTTTGGAGCTTCTAGTGCAGAGAAGAGGCAGACTACCCCCACAGCATGCACCACCAGGAAAACAGTTGAGAAGGCGGCAGGATCAGCGTTACAGAGTTGCAGTAGTCGTCTTTGCTACTATGTTGCAGTTTTGCAGGCTTCCAGCGCGGTCAGCAGTCGATTCCTTGGCAGAAGGTGAAGAGAGAGATGCAGAGGAACTCGGATGAGCTCTTGCATTCGTTATCTAAAGAATCCCAAGAGACAGAGACCCTAAATAGCCAGAAAAGAGGGTTTGGCTACCTAGGAGAGAGGATAGGCTAGCAACACCTGAAGGAGCCTATCAGAAGGAGTCTCTGACGTCACCTGATGGCACTGGCCACTCAGAGCAGTCCAGTGTGCCAGCAGCACCTCTGTTTCCAAGATGGCAGAGGTCTGGAGCACACTGGAGGAGCTCTGGGCACCTCCCAGGGGAGGTACAGGTCAGGGGAGTGGTCACTCCCCTTTCCTTTGTCCAGGTTCACGCCAGAGCAGGGCTAAGGGGTCCCTGAACTGGTGTAGACTGGCTTATGCAGAAATGGGCACCAAATGTGCCCATGAAAGCATTTCCAGAGGCTGGGGGAGGCTACTCCTCCCCTGCCTTCACACCATTTTCCAAAGGGAGAGGGTGTAACACCCTCTCTCAGAGGAAGTCCTTTGTTCTGCCATCCTGGGCCAGGCCTGGCTTGACCCCAGGAGGGCAGAAGCCTGTCTGATGGGTTGGCAGCAGCAGCAGCTGCAGTGAAACCCCAGGAAAGGCAGTTTGGCAGTACCAGGGTCTGTGCTACAGACCACTGGGATCATGGGATTGTGCCAACTATGCCAGGATGGCATAGAGGGGGCAATTCCATGATCATAGACATGTTACATGGCCATATTCGGAGTTACCATTGTGAAGCTACATATAGGTAGTGACCTATATGTAGTGCACGCGTGTAATGGTGTCCCCGCACTCACAAAGTCCGGGGAATTGGCCCTGAACAATGTGGGGGCACCTTGGCTAGTGCCAGGGTGCCCACACACTAAGTAACTTTGCACCTAACCTTTACCAGGTAAAGGTTAGACATATAGGTGACTTATAAGTTAGTTATGTGCAGTGTAAAATGGCTGTGAAATAATGTGGACGTTATTTCACTCAGGCTGCAGTGGCAGGCCTGTGTAAGAATTGTCAGAGCTCCCTATGGGTGGCAAAAGAAATGCTGCAGCCCATAGGGATCTCCTGGAACCCCAATACCCTGGGTACATCAGTACCATATACTAGGGAATTATAAGGGTGTTCCAGTAAGCCAATGTAAATTGGTAAAATTGGTCACTAGCCTGTTAGTGATAATTTGGAAAGAAATGAGAGAGCATAACCACTGAGGTTCTGGTTAGCAGAGCCTCAGTGAGACAGTTAGTCACTACACAGGTAACACATTCAGGCACACTTATGAGCACTGGGGCCCTGGCTGGCAGGGTCCCAGTGACACATACAACTAAAACAACATATATACAGTGAAAAATGGGGGTAATATGCCAGGCAAGATGGTACTTTCCTACAGTGTCCCCCCAGATACCTTTTTGGACACTAGGTGCTAGCCTGGAGGTCCACCTCTTCAGAAAGCTTCCTAGGATCAGTCAGCGTACTGTCAATTAAGTGCTGGTACAACTCTGTAAAGCAAACACTGAACATATGCTCTCTTAGGATCAAATTATACAACCCCTCATAATCATTTACTTTACTGCCCCGCACACATCCATTCAGTGCCTTACTGGAAAAATCCAAACAGTCTGCCCAGGTTTATGTGGAGAGTTTGGTGCTGTCCCTGAATGTCTGACCAAACTTCAGACTGAAGAGTCACTGGACTGTGGGAGTCACTTGGACAGAGTTGCTGGATTCAAGGGACCTCGCTCGTCGTGCTGAGAGGAGACCCAGGGTACCGGTGATGCAGTTCTTTGGTTCCTGCGGTTGCAGGGGGACGATTCCGTCGACCCACGGGAGATTTCTTCGGAGCTTCTAGTGCAGAGAGGAGGCAGACTACCCCCACAGCATGCACCACCAGGAAAACAGTCGAGAAGGCGGCAGGATCAGCGTTACAGAGTTGAAGTAGTCATCTTCGCTACTATGTTGCAGTTTTGCAGGCTTCCAGCGCGGTCAGCAGTCGATTCCTTGGTAGAAGGTGAAGAGAGAGATGCAGAGGAACTCGGATGAGCTCTTGCATTCGTTATCTGAGGAATCCCAAGAGACAGAGACCCTAAATAGCCAGAAAAGAGGGTTTGGCTACCTAGGAGAGAGGATAGGCTAGCAACACCTGAAGGAGCCTATCAGAAGGAGTCTCTGACGTCACCTGATGGCACTGGCCACTCAGAGCAGTCCAGTGTGCCAGCAGCACCTCTGTTTCCAAGATGGCAGAGGTCTGGAGCACACTGGAGGAGCTCTGGACACCTCCCAGGGGAGGTGCAGGTCAGAGGAGTGGTCACTCCCCTTTCCTTTGTCCAGTTTTGCGCCAGAGCAGGGCTAAGGGGTCCCTGAACCGGTGTAGACAGGCTTATGCAGAAATGGGCACCAAATGTGCCCATGAAAGCATTTCGAGAGGCTGGGGGAGGCTACTCCTCCCCGGCCTTCACACCATTTTCCAAAGGGAGAGGGTGTAACACCCTCTCTCAGAGGAAGTCCTTTGTTCTGCCATCCTGGGACAAGCCTGGCTTGACCCCAGGAGGGCAGAAGCCTGTCTGAGGGGTTGGCAGCAGCAGCAGCTGCAGTGAAACCCCAGGAAAGGCAGTTTGGCAGTACCAGGGTCTGTGCTACAGACCACTGGGATCATGGGATTGTGCCAACTATGCCAGAATGGCATAGAGGGGGCAATTCCATGATCATAGACATGTTACATGGCCATATTCAGAGTTACCATTGTGAAGCTACATATAGGTAGTGACCTATATGTAGTGCACGCGTGTAATGGTGTCCCCGCACTCACAAAGTCCGGGGAATTGGCCTTGAACAATGTGGGTGCACCTTGGCTAGTGCCAGGGTGTCCTCACACTAAGTAACTTTGCACCTAACCTTTACCAGGTAAAGGTTAGACATATAGGTGACTTATAAGTTACTTAAGTGCAGTGTAAAATGGCTGTGAAATAACGTGGACGTTATTTCACTCAGGCTGCAGTGGCAGGCCCGTGTAAGAATTGTCAGAGCTCCCTATGGGTGGCAAAAGAAATGCTGCAGCCCATAGGGATCTCCTGGAACCCCAATACCCTGGGTACCTCAGTACCATATACTAGGGAATTATAAGGGTGTTCCAGTAAGCCAATGTAAATTGGTAAAATTGGTCACCAGCCTGTTAGTGATAATTTGGAAAGAAATGAGAGAGCATAACCACTGAGGTTCTGGTTAGCAGAGCCTCAGTGAGACAGTTAGTCACTACACAGGTAACACATTCAGGCACACTTATGAGCACTGGGTCCCTGGCTGGCAGGGTCCCAGTGACACATACAACTAAAACAACATATATACAGCGAAAAATGGGGGTAACATGCCAGGCAAGATGGTACTTTCCTACAGTGTCCCCCCAGATACCTTTTTGGACACTAGGTGCTAGCCTGGAGGTCCACCTCTTCAGAAAGCTTCCTAGGATCAGTCAGCGTACTGTCAATTAAGTGCTGGTACAACTCTGTAAAACAAACACTGAACATATGCTCTCTTAGGATCAAATTATACAACCCCTCATAATCATTTACTTTACTGCCCCGCACACATCCATTCAGTGCCTTACTGGAAAAATCCAAACAGTCTGCCCAGGTTTATGTGGAGAGTTTCGTGCTGTCCCTGAATGTCTGACCGTACTTCTCAGGGGTCAGCCCAAACTTGGCAATTAAAATGGATTTCATGAGCCAGTATGTGTTCTGATCCTTTGGGTCTAATGTGAGGAGTGTGTCCCTCCCAATAGCTAGAACATGTTTCCACAGACCCGCCCCCATTGATCGTCAGAAACCCCATGGGCCCTTAGTGCAACTTCATATGCAGCCAACCATTTGTCAATGTCGTCTCCCACCACATAACCTGGCACCACCTCTTTGGGCATACAAACCTTCTTTTCTCCAGCAGGTCTTGCATGTATGCTGCCACCATCACTGCTGGACTCAGACTGCCTAGACTTGAACTCCAGCTCTTTCAGACTCAGTTAATGAGACAAAAGCAGTTTCTTTTCAGCCAAGGCCCTGTCAGCCTCAGCTTGCTTGGCTTCTCTTATAGCCTTCCTCTCCTCTACCTCCATGTTTAACCTTGCCATTTGCAGTTGAAACTCTCTCTCCTCGCTCCTTTCCACTGCGGTCAGGCCATGACTAGAGATTCTGCTCCCTGGTTTAGCAAGGGGCACAGTTTCAGGAGTGACATCCCCCCTGCTGGTGGCAAATCCTCTGGAGAGCACTCCTCTTGCTCTCCCAATTTAACATTCTCTTGTAAATGGGTTTCTACCCAGGCCCTTAGTGCCTTTTGGTACTCCTCATTCTTGGAGGCACCCCGGGTAGGTACTCCCATCCACTTGCAGAACCCTTTCAGCTGGATAACAGTGTATGTCTCAAGCTTGGCTAGGCTAAACTCTCTAGCTCCTCCTTGAGACCCAGCCACAGACATGTTGTTGAGGATTAGATTGAAATGGCAAGCAGGAAAAGAAAATAGAGAAAAATCAGTGACCTTTAACTGTGGGTAGATATTTTACACTTAGCTATTGTACGTTTCTGCACAAACACAAGTCCTATCCTCACCGCTGATCACCAGTGTTAGAAATGGGGTCTCTAGCTTGCAGAGGTATACACCCTTGTCCAAGTAGGGACCACAATCCTAGACAGGGTAAGTGACACACAATCCAAATTATCGTGTGCCCACCCTCTGGCAGCTTGGTACTGAGCAGTCAGGCTGAACTTAGAAGGCAATGTGTAAAGTATTTGTGCAATAAATCATGCAATACCACAGTGAAGACACCACAAAAATACATCACACAGGTTTAGAAAAATATGAGATATTTATCTGATTAAGTTACGGTCAAAACAATCAAGATTTGATAAGTACAAGTTGAAATATCACTTTTGCAATGTAAAGAAGAGTGTTAAGTCTTTAAAAATCAACAGTTGTCTCTTGTGTGGACAAAGTACATTGTTTGCATCAAAATTACACGCACGAGACCGCAGAGGAGGAGATGCTTGGAAAAAGGAAGGTTTGTGTCGGATTCCCTGACATTGCACAGATGATGCATTGTTTCTTTCCACACTGCAAGGGCTTTACAATGAATTTTGGCACACAGTTTTGGATCCTCTCTGCGATCCAGGGTCTTTTGATGCCCAGAGGTGATGCATGGAAAATCCTGGCCGTGTGGGACGAAGTCACAGGTGATCTGTCGATCCGGCGGGGCGATGCGTTGGAGTTTCTGTCACATGGCAGGCGCTGCGTCGATTCTTTACTCAGGAAGTTGGCTGCGTCATTCTGGTTCGGCTGTGCATCGATCCAGTATGGCTGTGCGTCAAAGTTTTGGTCGCAACGCAGGCACTGCGTGGATCTCCCGTCGGGGAGGTGGGCTACGTTGTTCTGATTCGGTGATGCTGCAATTTTCTTGTCGCTGGCAGGCCGTGCATCATTTCCTGCAGGCTGTGTGCCGATTTTCGCCACACAAGGAGTTTCTTTGAAGAGAGGAAGTATTTTTGGCCCTGAGACTTCAGAAACAGGAGGAAAGCTCAATCCTAGCCCTTGGAGAGCACTTCTCAGTAGAGCTAAAGGCCAGCAAGGCAGCAGGGCAACAGCAAGGCAGCAATTCATCACAGCAAAGCAGTCCAGATGAGTACTTTGGGCAGCCAGGCAGCTCTTCTTGGCAGTTATCAGGATCTGGTTGAGAGTTTCTGTCCAAGGAAGTGTCTGAGTTGGTGAGGTCAGGGACTCAGTTTATAGAACCAAAAGTGCCTTTGAAGTGGGGAGGATTCAAAGAGTGGTTTTGAAATGCACAAGATCACCTTTCAGTACAGGTCTGTCTGCCAGGGTCCAGGTAGGGTGTTAGCCAGTCCATTGTGTGAAGGCAGGCCACTAGCCTTTGAAATTTAAGTGTCAGCCCCCTCCACCCTTCCAGCCCAGGAAGTCCCATTCAGAATGCAGATGAGTGCAGGTGTAAATGCACATCCTGTGTTTGTGGTTGTCTGGGTGAAATGCACAAGGGAGCTGTCAACCAGCCTGTAGGAAAGTACCATCATGCCTGGCATGTTACCCCCATATTTCACTGTAGATATGTTGTTTTAGTCTATGTGTCACTGGGACCCTGCCAGCCAGGGCCCCAGTGCTCATAAGTATGTGCCCTGTATGTGTTCCCTGTGTGATGCCTAACTGTTGCACTGAGGCTCTGCTAACCAGAACCTCAGTGGTTATGCTCTCTCTGCTTTCCAAATTTGTCACTAACAGGCTAGTGACCAATTTCACCAATTCACATTGTCATACTGGTACACCCATATAATTCCCTAGTATATGGTACTGAGGTACCCAGGGTATTGGGGTTCCAGGAGATCCCTATGGGCTGCAGCATTTCTTTTGCCACCCATAGGGAGCTCTGACAATTCTTACACAGGCCTGCCACTGCAGCCTGAGTGAAATAACGTCCACGTTATTTCACAGCCATTTACCACTGCACTTAAGTAACTTATGAGTCACCTATATGTCTAACCTTCACCTGGTGAAGGTTGGGTGCAAAGTTACTTAGTGTGTGGGCACCCTGGCACTAGCCAAGGTGCCCCCACATTGTTCAGGGCAAATTCCCAGGACTTTGTGAGTGCGGGGACACCATTACACGCGTTCACTGTACATATGTCACTACCTATGTACAGCGTCACAATGGTAACTCCGAACATGGCCATGTAACATGTCTAAGATCATGGAATTGTCACCCCAATGCCATCCTGGCATTGGGGGGACACATTCCATGATCCCCCGGGTCTCTAGCACAGAACCCGGGTACTGTTAAACTGCCTTTCCAGGGTCTCCACTGCAGCTGCTGCTGCTGCCAACCCCTCACACAGGTTTCTGCCCTCCTGGGGTCCAGACAGCCCTGGCCCAGGAAGGCAGAACAAAGGACTTCCTCTGAGAGAGGGTGTAAAACCCTCTCCCTTTGGAAATAGGTGTGAAGGCTGGGGAGGAGTAGCCTCCCCCAGCCTCTGGAAATCCTTTGATGGGCACAGATGGTGCCCATCTCTGCATAAGCCATTCTACACCAGTTCGGGGATGCCCCAGCCCTGCTCTGGCGCAAAACTGGACAAAGGAAAAGGGAGTGACCACTCCCCTGACCTGCACCTCCCAGGTGAGGTGCCCAGAGCTCCTCCAGTGTGTCCAAGGCCTCTGCTATCTTGGAAAGAGAGGTGTTTGTGGCACACTGGACTGCTCTGAGTGGCCAGTGCCAGCAGGTGACGTCAGAGGCTCCTTCTGATAGGCTCTTACCTCTCTTGGTAGGCAATCCTCCTTCCTAGGTAGCCAAACCTCCTTTTCTGGCTATTTAGGGTCTCTGCTTTGGGGATCTCACCAGATAACAAATGCAAGAGCTCACCAGAGTTCCTCTGCAGCTCCCTCTTCACCTTCTGCCAAAGGATTGACCGGTGACTGCTCAGGACGCCTGCAAAACTGCAACAAAGTAGCAAGACGACTACTAGCAACCTTGTATCGCTTCATCCTGCTGGCTTTCTCGACTGTTTCCAGGTGGAGCATGCTCTGGGGTAGTCTGCCTCCTCTCTGCAGTAGGAGCTCTGAAGTAATCTCCAGTGGGTCGACGGAATCTTCCCCCTGCAACCGCAGGCAACAAAAGACTGCATCACCCGTCCTCTGGGTCCCCTCTCAGCATGACGAGCGTGGTCCCTGGAACTCAGCAACACTGTCCAAGCGACTCCCACAGTCCAGTGACTCTTCAGTCCAAGTTTGGTGGAGGTAAGTCCTTCCATCCCCACGCTAGACTGCATTGCTAGGTACAGCGTGATTTGCAGCCACTCCGGCTCCTGTGCACTCTTCCAGGATTTCCTTTGTGCGCAGTCAAGCCTGGGTCCCCAACATCTCCTTCCTGCAGTGCACAACCTTCTGAGTTGTCCTCCGGCGTCATGGGACTCCCTTTTGTGACTTCGCATGGACTCCGGTTCACTTTTCTTCTAAGTGCCTGTTCAGGTACTTCTGCGGGTGCTGCCTGCTTTTGTGAGGGCTCCTTGACTTGCTGTGTGCCCCTCTGTCTCCCCATCCAAGTGGCGACATCCTGGTCCCTCCTGGGCCACAGCAGCAACCAAAAACCCTAACCATGTCCCTTGCATGTAGCAAGGCTTGTTTGCGGTCTTTCTGCGTGGGAACACCTCTGCAAGCTTCTTCGTAACGTGGGACATCCATCCTCCAAAGGGGAAGTTCCTAGTCCTCTTCGTTCTTGCAGAACACCAACCTTCTTCCACCCAATGGCAGCTTCCCTGCACCCTCAGCTGCCATTTCCTGGGCTCCTGCCCACTCTTGACACTGTTGTGACTCTTGGACTTGGCCCCATTGTCTTAGAGGTACTCAGGTCCGGAAATCCACTGTTGTTGCATTGCTGGTGTTTGTTCTCTTTGTAGAATCCGCCTATCACGACTTCTGTGCTCTCTGGGGGAAGTAGGTGCACTTTACACCTACCTTTCAGGGTCTTGGGGTGGGCTATTTTTCTAACCCTCACTGTTTGCTTACAGTCCCAGCAACCCTCTACAAGCTCACATAGGTTTGGGGTCCATTTGTGGTTCGCATTCCACTTTTGGAGTATATGGTTTGTGTTGCCCCTATAAATATGTGCTCCTATTGCAATCTACTGTAACTTTACATTGCTTGCATTACTTCCTTTTGCTATTATCTGCATCATTTTGGTTTGTGTACATATATCTTGTGCATATTTCTCATCCTCATACTGAAGGTACTCACTGAGATACTTTTGGCATATTGTCATAAAAAATAAAGTACCTTTATTTTTAGTATATCTGTGTATTGTGTTTTCCGATGATATTGTGCATATGACACCAGTGGTATAGTAGGAGCTTTGCATGTCTCCTAGTTCAGCCTAAGCTGCTCTACTATAGCTACCTTCTATAAGCCTTAGCTGCTAGAAACACCTCTTAGACACTAATAAGGGATAACTGGACCTGGCACAAGGTGTAAGTACCTCTGGTACCCACTACAACCCAGGCCAGCCTCCTACACCCTCTAACAAGACACCCAGTAATGTTGGTAGGAAATGGAGGTTCCCATCACAGTAGGGAAGTCTTTATTCCTAGAGGCCAAGTTGCTAGGGTTCAGTCAGTTAGGGACAGATCCCCATCTGTTGTTTCCAATTTATCTTCTGTGTCTAAGCATTCTCAACCCACCCACCCTGAGGATAACATGTTAGAAAGGGAACTCAAAAAGTTGAGGGTTGAAGAGACCAGACTGAAGCTTAAACGGCAACAGCTGGCCTTAGATAGGGAATCCCTAGACCTGGAGAAGGAAAGACAGAGATTGGGGTTTGGACCCCATGGTGGCAGCAGCAGTATTCCTGATAGTAATCCTGTTAGAGAGCATGATTCCAGGAATCTGCACAAGATAGTCCCCCCTTACAAGGAGGGGGATGACATCAACAAGTGGTTTGTTGCACTTGAGAGGGCCTATATGGCACAGTGGGGCCCTCAAAGGCAGTGGGCTGCTATTTTGGGGCTATCTTTCACTGGAAAGGGTAGGGATAGGCTCCATACTGTTAGAGAGAGTGATCATAACAATTTTTCAGTTTTGAAGGATGCACTCTTGGATGGATTTGGCTTAACCACTGACCAATACAGGATTAAGTTCAGAGACACCAGAAAAGAGTCCTCCAAGACTGGACAGACTTTGTAGACTGTTCAGTGAAGGCCTTGGTGGGGTGGTTACATGCCAGTAGAGTATCTGACTATGAAAACCTGTATAATCTTATTCTGAGAGAGCATATTCTGAATAACTGTGTGTCTGACTTGTTCCACCAATATCTAGTGGACTCAGATCTGACCTCTCCCCAAAAATTGGGAAAGAAGGCAGACAAATGTGTCAGAAAAAGAGTGAACAGAAAAATTCATACAGGCGTTGACAAGGATGGCAAGAAGAAGGATGGTAAGTCTTCTGACAAGGGTGGGGACAAAAGTAAAACTGAGTCTTCATCAGGCCCACAAATATCCTCTGGTGGGGGTGGTGGGTCCAAATCCTGTTCAAATCAACCTAAAAAGCATTGGTGTTATTTGTGTAAAGTCAAAGGCCATTGGACAACTGATGCCAGCTGTCCATAGAAAAACACCAAACCTCCCACTACCACAACCCCTGCTGGAAATTCGAGTGCCCGTAGTAATAGCAGTGGTGGTGGGAGCAAATCTACAAATAGCCAATCCAAGGGAGTAGCTGGGCTCACTATTGGTAATGTAGTTGGGGTTGGTCTTGTTAGGGAGACCACAGAGGCTGTGTTTGTCTCTGAAGGTGCCATTGATTTGGCCACCTTGGTTGCTTGTCCCCTTAATATGGATAAGTACAAGCAAATTCCCCTAATAAATGGTGTTGAGATTCAGGCCTACAGGGACACAGGTGCCAGTGTTACCATGGTAATAGAGAGACTGGTGCACCCTGAACAACACCTAGTTGGTTAGCAGTACCAAGTGACAGATGCTCATAACAACACTCTTAGCCACCCCATGGCTGTTGTGAATCTCAAGAGGGGGGGGGGGGGGTTTACTGGTCCAAAGAAAGTTGTGGTTGCATCAGATTTACCTGTAGACTGTCTACTAGGAAATGATTTAGAGACATCAGCTTTGGCAGAAGTGGACTTGGAGGCTCATGCAGCAATGCTGTGCATTCCTGGGCATACGTTTGCTTTGACAAGGTCTCAGGCCAAAAAGCAAAAAGGACAGGGTAACTTGGATCCTGGAACAATGGACCAAGTGCTCCCTAAAGCTAGGGTAAATCCCTACCCACTATCCCTCCCTCTACAGATGATTCTTCTTCTGAGGAAGAAGAATTTCCTCCCTGTGCAGAACCTTCACCAGATGAGCTGGCAGCAGACACTGCTGAGCTTTTGGATGGAGGGGGGGCCTGCCAGGGAAGAGCTGAGTGTGGCACAGCAAACCTGTCCCACATTAGAGGGTCTCAGACAGCAAGCTGTCAAGCAGCAAAATGGGGATGTCAGTGACTCACATAGAGTTTACTGGGAAGACACCCTCTTGTACACAGAGGCAAGGGACCCAAAACCAGGAGCAGCCAGGAGATTGGTCATTCCCCTGCAGTACAGAGAGTTCCTCCTAACTCTTGTACATGACATTCCTTTGGCTGGGCATTTGGGCCAGATAAAAACATGGCAAAGGCTTGTCCCCCTGTTTCACTGGCCTAGGGTGTCAAAGGACACAAAAGATTTTTGCATGTTTTGTGTGACCTGCCAAACCAGTGGCAAGACTTGTGGCACCCTAAAGGCTCCCCTTATTCCACTACCTGTGGTTGTGGTCCCCTTTGAAAGGGTAGGGGTTGACATAGTTGGCCCCCTTGACCCTCCTACTGCTTCAGACAATAGGCTATCTTGCTGGTTGTGGATCATGCCACAAGATATCTTGAAGCAATTCCTCTAAGGACCACTACAGCTCCTCCAGTGGCAAAGGCCCTCCTGGAAATCTTTTCCAGGGTGGGTTTCCCTAAAGAGGTTGTATCAGACAGGGGTAGCAACTTCATGTCTGCATACTTGAAAGCAATGTGGAAGGAATGTGGTGTAACCTACAAATTCACCACTCCTTATCATAAACAGACTAATGGACTGCTAGAGAGGTTTAATAAAACTCTCAAAGGTATGATAATGGGACTCCCTGAAAAACTCAGGAGGAGATGGGTTGTCCCGTTACCTTGCCTCCTTTTTGCTTACAGGGACGTACACGAGAAAGGACACGCTGTAAGAGGTCCACTAACACTTGTGAAGGAGGGTTGGGAACAACCTTAAAAATCTCCAAAACAGGACATAGTGGACTATGTACTTGGCCTAAGATCCAGAATGGCCGAATATATGAAAAAGGCCCTTAAAAACCTTCAGGCCAGCCAAGAGCTCCAGAAGCAATGTCATGACCAGAAGGCTGTTCTGATTCAGTACCAACCAGGACAGAAGGTGTGGGTATTGGAGCCTGTGGCCCCAAGAGCACTCCAAAGCAAATGGAGTGGACCCCATCTCATTGTTGAAAAGAAGGGTGAGGTGTAGGAAAGTACCATCTTGCCTGGCATGTTACCCCCGTTTTTTCACTGTATATATGTTGTTTTTGTTGTATGTGTCACTGGGACCCTGTTCACCAGGGCCCCAGTGCTCATAAGTGTGCCTGAATGTGTTACCTGTGTAGTGACTAACTGTCTCACTGAGGCTCTGCTAATCAGAACCTCAGTGGTTATGCTTTCTCATTTCTTTGAAATTGTCACTAACAGGCTAGTGACCAATTTTACCAATTTACATTGGCTTACTGGAACACCCTTATAATTCCCTAGTATATGGTACTGAGGTACCCAGGGTATTGGGGTTCCAGGAGATCCCTATGGGCTGCAGCATTTCTTTTGCCACCCATAGGGGGCTCTGACAATTCTTACACAGGCCTGCCACTGCAGCCTGAGTGAAATAACGTCCACGTTATTTCACAGGCATTTTACACTGCACTTAAGTAACTTATAAGTCACCTATATGTCTAACCTTTACCTGGTAAAGGTTAGGTGCAAAGTTACTTAGTGTGAGGGCACCCTGGCACTAGCCAAGGTGCCCCCACATTGTTCAGGGCCAATTCCCCGGACTTTGTGAGTGCGGGGACACCATTACACGAGTGCACTACATATAGGTCACTACCTATATGTAGCTTCACAATGGTAACTCCGAATATGGCCATGTAACATGTCTATGATCATGGAATTGCCCCCTCTATACCATCCTGGCATAGTTAGCACAATCCCATGATCCCAGTGGTCTGTAGCACAGACCCTGGTACTGCCAAACTGCCTTTCCTGGGGTTTCACTGCAGCTGCTGCTGCTGCCAACCCCTCAGACAGGCATCTGCCCTCCTGGGGTCCAGCCAGGCCTGGCCCAGGATGGCAGAACAAAGAACTTCCTCTGAGAGAGGGTGTTACACCCTCTCCCTTTGGAAAATGGTGTAAAGGCAGGGGAGGAGTAGCCTCCCCCAGCCTCTGGAAATGCTTTGTTGGGCACAGATGTGCCCAATTCTGCATAAGCCAGTCTACACCGGTTCAGGGGACCCCTTAGCCCTGCTCTGGCGCGAAACTGGACAAAGGAAAGGGGAGTGACCACTCCCCTGACCTGCACCTCCCCTGGGAGGTGTCCAGAGCTCCTCCAGTGTTCTCCAGACCTCTGCCATCTTGGAAACAGAGGTGCTGCTGGCACACTGGACTGCTCTGAGTGGCCAGTGCCACCAGGTGACGTCAGAGACTCCTTCTGATAGGCTCCTTCAGGTGTTAGTAGCCTATCTCTCTCCTAGGTAGCCAAACCCTCTTTTCTGGCTATTTAGGGTCTCTGTCTCTGGGGAAACTTTAGATAACGAATGCAAGAGCTCATCCGAGTTCCTCTGCATCTCTCTCTTCACCTTCTGCCAAGGAATCGACTGCTGACCGCGCTGGAAGCCTGCAAACCTGCAACATAGTAGCAAAGACGACTACTGCAACTCTGTAACGCTGATCCTGCCGACTTCTCGACTGTTTTCCTGGTGGTGCATGCTGTGGGGTAGTCTGCCTCCTCTCTGCACTAGAAGCTCCGAAGAAATCTCCAATGGGTCGACGGAATCTTCCCCCTGCAACCGCAGGCACCAAAAAGCTGCATTACCGGTCCCTTGGGTCTCCTCTCAGCACGACGAGCGAGGTCCCTCAAATCCAGAAACTCTGTCCAAGTGACCCCCACAGTCCAGTGACTCTTCAGTCCAAGTTTGGTGGAGGTAAGTCCTTGCCTCACCTCGCTAGACTGCATTGCTGGGAACCGCGACTTTTGCAGCTACTCCGGCCCCTGTGCACTTCCGGCAGAAATCCTTCGTGCACAGCCAAGCCTGGGTCCACAGCACTCTAACCTGCATTGCACGACTTTCTAAGTTGGTCTCCGGCGACGTGGGACTCCTTTGTGTAACTTCGGGTGAGCACCATTTCACGCATCCTTGTAGTGCCTGTTTCAGGTACTTCTACGGGTGCTACCTGCTGCTAAGAGGGCTCCTTGTCTTGCTCGACGTCCCCTCTACCTCCTGGTCCAATTTGCGACCTCCTGGGCCACAGCAGCATCCAAAAACGCTAACCGCACGATTTGCAGCTAGCAAGGCTTGCTGGCGGTCTTTCGGCCGGAAAACACTTCTGCACGACTCTCCACAGCGTGTGGGATCGGGCTTCAAAAGGGGACGTCTCTAGCCCTTGTCGTTCCTGTAGAAACCTAAGCTTCTTCTGTCCAGTAGAAGCTTCTTTGCACCCACAGCTGGCATTTCCTGGGTATCTGCCCATCTCCGACTTGCTTGTGACTTTTGGACTTGGTCCCCTTGTTCCACAGGTACCCTAGATTGGAAATCCATCATTGTTGCATTGTTGGTTTGTGTCTTTCCTGCATTATTCCTCTAACACGACTTCTTTGTCCTTAGGGGAACTTTAGTGCACTTTGCACTCACTTTTCAGGGTCTTGGGGAGGGTTATTTTTCTAACTCTCACTATTTTCTAATAGTCCCAGCGACCCTCTACAAGGTCACATAGGTTTGGGGTCCATTCGTGGTTCGCATTCCACTTTTGGAGTATATGGTTTGTGTTGCCCCTATCCCTATGTGTCCCCATTGCATCCTATTGTAACTATACATTGTTTGCACTGTTTTCTAAGACTATACTGAATATTTTTGCTATTGTGTATATATATCTTGTGTATATTTCCTATCCTCTCACTGAGGGTACACTCTGAGATACTTTGGCATATTGTCATAAAAATAAAGTACCTTTATTTTTAGTATAACTGTGTATTGTGTTTTCTTATGATATTGTGCATATGACACTAAGTGGTACTGTAGTAGCTTCACACGTCTCCTAGTTCAGCCTAAGCTGCTCTGCTAAGCTACCATTATCTATCAGCCTAAGCTGCTAGACACCCTATACACTAATAAGGGATAACTGGGCCTGGTGCAAGGAGCAAGTACCCCATGGTACTCACTACAAGCCAGTCCAGCCTCCTACATTGGTTGTGCAGCGGTGGGATAAGTGCTTTGAGACTACTTACCACTCTTGTTATTGTACTTTTCATAAGAGAAAAATATACAAAACAAGTTCAGTGTATATACACATAACTAAAAAGTTTTGCATTTCCTCTTTTCACTCTTTTCTAAGTGCTGAAAAGTACTTCTAAACTTTCTAAAAAGTTCTAAAAAGTTTTAAAAGTTTTTTTTTCTGTCTTTCTAAAAGTTCTGAAAACTTTTTTCTCTTTTTCTATCACTTTAACTCTCGCTAAAAATGTCTGGCACAGGCCAAAATGTTGATCTGTCCAAACTTGCATATGACCACCTTAGCTGGAAAGGAGCAAGGAGTCTCTGTGTAGAGAGAGGTTTGAGTGTAGGGAAGAATCCTTCCTTGGAATTGTTACTTAACATGCTTAGAGAACAGGATAAGGCTAGAAGTGCCCCATCTGTTGAAAAAGTAGCTAATGGTTCCCAATCTGATCCAGGGACTCACCCAGGAAAAGATTCAGGAAAGAAACTTCCTAGCCTGCCCATTACTAGACAGTCTAGCATAGTTGGTAATGATGTAGAGCCACACCATACAAATAGTGTTGTCTCACATCATAGCAAAAGCATTTATTCTCACCACAGTGGTACTGATGTTTCTGTTAGCCAAGCTGTTAGGGTGCCCTCTGTAAGGGACAGGTCTCCTTCTGTCCATTCTCACCATACTTCTGTTTCAAGGCATGTCCCTCCCACCCACCCTGATGACAGATTGTTAGAAAGGGAGCTCAATAGATTGAGAGTGGAACAAACCAGACTGAAGCTCAAGAAGCAACAGCTGGATTTGGATAGACAGACTTTAGAAGTAGAGAAGGAGAGACAGAAACTGGGTTTAGAAACCCATGGTGGCAGCAACAGTATTCCCCATAGTCATCCTGCAAAAGAGCATGATTCCAGGAATCTGCATAAGATAGTTCCCCCTTATAAGGAGGGGGATGACATTAACAAGTGGTTTGCTGCACTTGAGAGGGCCTGTGTTGTACAGGATGTCCCTCAAAGGCAGTGGGCTGCTATCCTATGGCTATCATTTAGAGGAAAAGGTAGGGATAGGCTCCTTACTGTGAAAGAAAGTGATGCCAATAATTGTACAGTTCTTAAGAATGCACTCCTGGATGGTTATGGCTTAACCAGTGAACAGTACAGGATAAAGTTCAGAGATACCAAAAAGGAGTCTTCACAAGACTGGGTTGATTTCATTGACCATTCAGTGAAGGCCTTGGAGGGGTGGTTACATGGCAGTAAAGTTACTGATTATGACAGCCTGTATAACTTGATCCTGAGAGAGCATATTCTTAATAATTGTGTGTCTGATTTGTTGCACCAGTACTTGGTGGACTCTGATCTGACCTCTCCCCAAGAATTGGGAAAGAAGGCAGACAAATGGGTCAGAACAAGGGTGAACAGAAAAGTTCATACAGGGGGTGACAAAGATGGCAACAAAAAGAAGGATGGTAAGTCTTCTGACAAGGGTGGGGACAAATCTAAAAATGAGTCTTCATCAGGCCCACAAAAACACTCTGGTGGGGGTGGTGGGTCCAAATCCTTCTTTAATCAAAACAAAGAAAAGAAACCATGGTGCTATTTATGTAAAGTAAAAGGCCATTGGACAACAGATCCCAGTTGTCCAAAGAAAAGCACCAAGCCTCCTACCACTACAACCCCTACTGCTACCCCTAGTGTCCCTACTAATAGCAGTGGTGGTGGGAGCAAACCTTCTAATAGCCAATCCAAGGGAGTAGCTGGGCTCACTATTGGTAACTTAGTTGGGGTTGGCCTTGTTAGGGAGGCCACAGAGGCTGTGTTAGTCTCTGAGGGGGCTATTGATTTAGCCACCTTAGTTGCTTGTCCCCTTAATATGGATAAGTACAAGCAGCTACCCCTAATAAATGGTGTTGAGGTTCAGGCCTACAGGGACACTGGAGCCAGTGTGACTATGGTCATAGAGAAACTGGTCCACCCTGAACAACACCTACTTGGTCACCAGTACCAAGTAACCGATGCTCACAACAACATACTTAGCCACCCCATGGCTGTTGTTAATCTCAACTGGGGGGGGGTTACTGGTCCAAAGAAAGTTGTGGTAGCCACAGATTTACCTGTAGACTGTCTACTAGGAAATGATTTGGAGACATCAGCTTGGTCAGATGTGGAGTTGGAGGCCCATGCATCAATGCTGGGCATCCCAGGGCATATTTTTGCTTTAACCAGGGCTCAGGCCAAAAAGCAAAAAGGACAGGGAAGCTTGGATCCTGGAACAATGGACCAAGTGCTCCCTAAAGCTAGGGCTAGTAGAAGCAAACCACTTCCTACTATCCCTCCCTCTACAGTGGATTCTACTTCTGAGGAAGAATAATTTCCACCCTGTGCAGAACCTACACCAGAGGAGCTGGAAGCAGACACTGCTGAGCTTTTGGGTGAAGGGGGGCCTGCCAGGGAGGAGCTGAGTGTGGCACAGCAAACCTGTCCCACACTAGAGGGTCTAAGACAGCAAGCTGTCAAACAGGCTAATGGGGATGTCAGTGACTCTCACAGAGTTTACTGGGAGGACAATCTCTTGTACACTGAAGCAAGGGATCCTAAACCTGGAACTGCCAGGAGATTAGTGATTCCTCAGGAGTACAGAAAGTTCCTCCTAACTCTAGCCCACGACATTCCCCTAGCTGGACACCTGGGACAAATGAAAACTTGGGACAGACTTGTCCCCTTGTTTCATTGGCCTACGATGTCTGAGGAAACAAAGGAATTTTGTAAGTCCTGTGAAACCTGTCAAGCCAGTGGCAAGACAGGTGGCACTCCAAAGGCACCCCTTATCCCACTCCCTGTGGTTGGGGTTCCCTTTGAAAGGGTAGGGGTTGACATAGTTGGCCCCCTTGACCCTCCTACTGCTTCAGGCAATAGGTTTATCTTGGTGGTAGTGGACCATGCCACAAGATACACTGAAGCAATTCCTTTAAGGACCACTACAGCACCTGCATTGGCAAAGGCCCTCCTAGGAATGTTTTCTAGGGTGGGCTTCCCAAAGGAAGTAGTATCAGACAGGGGAAGCAATTTCATGTCTGCATACTTAAAGGCCATGTGGAAGGAGTGTGGTGTAACTTACAAGTTCACTACACCCTATCATCCACAAACAAATGGACTGGTGGAGAGATTTAATAAAACTCTCAAAGGCATGATTATGGGTCTCCCTGAAAAACTCCGCAGGAGATGGGATATCCTGTTACCATGCCTCCTTTTTGCCTACAGGGAGGTACCCCAGAAAGGAGTGGGCTTCAGCCCCTTTGAACTCCTCTTTGGTCACCCTGTTAGGGGTCCACTTACACTTGTCAAGGAGGGTTGGGAACAACCTTTAAAAGCTCCAAAGCAAGATATTGTGGATTATGTACTTGGCCTCAGATCAAGGATGGCTGAGTATATGAAAAAGGCCAGTAAAAACCTTCAGGCCAGCCAAGAGCTCCAGAAGCAATGGCATGATCAGAAGGCTGTTTTGGTTCAGTACAAACCAGGGCAGAAAGTGTGGGTCTTGGAGCCTGTGGCACCACGTCCACTCCAAGATAAATGGAGTGGACCCCACACAATTGTTGAGAAAAAGGGTGAAGTCACCTATTTAGTTGGCTTAGGCACTGCAAGGAGTCCCCTTAGGGTACTCCATGCAAACCGCCTGAAACCCTACTATGACAGGGCTGATCTCACCCTGCTCATGGCAACTGATGAGGGACAGGAAGAAGACAGTGATCCTCTACCTGATCTCTTCTCGTTCACAGAACAAGATGCTCTTGAGGAAGGTGTAGTTTTGGCTGATTGTCTTACTGCTGAGCAGAAAGACCATTGCATAAATCTCCTAGATCAATTCTCTGAACTCTTCTCTACTGTGCCAGGTACCACTTCTTGGTGTGAGCACACTATAGATACTGGAGACAGTTTACCTGTCAAAAGTAAGATCTATAGGCAGCCTGACCATGTCAGGGACTGCATAAAGCAAGAGGTGCAGAAAATGTTAGAACTAGGAGTGGTTGAGCACTCTGAAAGTCCATGGGCTTCTCCTGTGGTACTTGTACCAAAACCCCATTCCAAAGATGGAAAGAAGGAAATGCGGTTTTGTGTAGACTATAGAGGTCTCAACCTGGTAACCAAAACTGATGCTCACCCTATACCCAGGGCAGATGAGCTCATAGATACACTGGCATCTGCCAAGTATCTAAGCACTTTTGATTTGACTGCAGGGTATTGGCAGATCAAATTGTCAGAAGATGCTAAACCTAAAACTGCATTTTCAACCATTGGAGGCCATTACCAGTTTACTGTAATGCCTTTTGGTTTGAAAAATGCACCTGCCACTTTTCAAAGGTTGGTGAACTCCGTCCTGCAAGGGCTGGAGGCTTTCAGTGCAGCATATTTGGACGATATAGCTGTCTTTAGCTCCAGCTGGGATGATCACCTGGTCCACCTATGGAAGGTTTTGGAGGCCCTTGCAGAAGGCAGGCCTCACTATCAAGGCTTCAATGTGCCAGATAGGGCAGGGGAAGGTGGTTTATCTGGGACACCTGGTTGGTGGGGAACAGATTGCACCACTTCAGGGGAAAATCCAAACAATTATTGATTGGGTTCCCCCTACCACTCAGACTCAGGTGAGAGCCTTCCTAGGCCTCACTGGGTATTACAGGAGGTTCATTAAGAACTATGGCTCCATTGCAGCCCCTCTTATTGACCTCACATCCAAGAAAATGCCTAAAAAGGTATTATGGACAGCAAACTGTCAGAAAGCTTTTGAGGAGCTGAAGCAGGCCATGTGCTCTGCACCTGTCCTGAAAAGCCCTTGTTACTCTAAAAAATTCTATGTCCAAACTGATGCATCTGAATTAGGAGTAGGGGCAGTCCTATCACAACTTAATTCTGAGGGCCAGGATCAACCTGTTGCTTTTATTAGTAGGAGGTTGACCCCTAGAGAAAAGCGTTGGTCTGCCATAGAGAGGGAGGCCTTTGCTGTGGTCTGGGCTCTGAAGAAGTTGAGGCCATACCTGTTTGGCACTCACTTCATTGTTCAGACAGACCACAAACCTCTACTTTGGCTAAAACAAATGAAAGGTGAAAATCCTAAATTGTTGAGGTGGTCCATATCCCTACAGGGAATGGACTATACAGTGGAACATAGACCTGGGAGTAGCCACTCCAATGCAGATGGACTCTCCAGATATTTCCACTTAGACAATGAAGACTCATCAGGTCATGGCTAGTCTTAATGTCCTTCGTTTGGGGGGGGGGGGTTGTGTAGGAAAGTACCATCTTGCCTGGCATGTTACCCCCATTTTTTCACTGTATATATGTTGTTTTAGTTGTATGTGTCACTGGGACCCTGTTCACCAGGGCCCCAGTGCTCATAAGTGTGCCTGAATGTGTTACCTGTGTAGTGACTAACTGTCTCACTGAGGCTCTGCTAATCAGAACCTCAGTGGCTATGCTCTCTCATTTCTTTCAAATTGTCACTAACAGGCTAGTGACCAATTTTACCAATTTACATTGGCTTACTGGAACACCCTTATAATTCCCTAATATATGGTACTGAGGTACCCAGGGTATTGGGGTTCCAGGAGATCCCTATGGGCTGCAGCATTTCTTTTGCCACCCATAGGGAGCTCTGACAATTCTTACACAGGCCTGCCACTGCAGCCTGAGTGAAATAACGTCCACGTTATTTCACAGCCATTGTACACTGCACTTAAGTAACTTATAAGTCACCTATATGTCTAACCTTTACCTGGTAAAGGTTAGGTGCAAAGTTACTTAGTGTGAGGGCACCCTGGCACTAGCCAAGGTGCCCCCACATTGTTCAGGGCCAATTCCCCGGACTTTGTGAGTGCGGGGACACCATTACACGCGTGCACTACATATAGGTCACTACCTATATGTAGCTTCACAATGGTAACTCCGAATATGGCCATGTAACATGTCTATGATCATGGAATTGCCCCCTCTATACCATCCTGGCATAGTTGGCACAATCCCATGATCCCAGTGGTCTGTAGGACAGACCCTGGTACTGCCAAACTGCCTTTCCTGGGGTTTCACTGCAGCTGCTGCCAACCCCTCAGACAGGCATCTGCCCTCCTGGGGTCCAGCCAGGCCTGGCCCAGGATGGCAGAACAAAGAACTTCCTCTGAGAGAGGGTGTTACACCCTCTCCCTTTGGAAAATGGTGTGAAGGCAGGGGAGGAGTAGCCTCCCCCAGCCTCTGGAAATGCTTTCTTGGGCACAGATGTGCCCAATTCTGCATAAGCCAGTCTACACCGGTTCAGGGGACCCCTTAGCCCTGCTCTGGCGCGAAACTGGACAAAGGAAAGGGGAGTGACCACTCCCCTGACCTGCACCTCCCCTGGGAGGTGTCCAGAGCTCCTCCAGTGTGCTCCAGACCTCTGCCATCTTGGAAACAGAGGTGCTGCTGGCACACTGGACTGCTCTGAGTGGCCAGTGCCACCAGGTGACGTCAGAGACTCCTTCTGATAGGCTCCTTCAGGTGTTAGTAGCCTATCCTCTCTCCTAGGTAGCCAAACCCTCTTTTCTGGCTATTTAGGGTCTCTGTCTCTGGGGAAACTTTAGATAACGAATGCAAGAGCTCATCCGAGTTCCTCTGCATTTCTCTCTTCACTTTCTGCCAAGGAATATACTGCTGACCGCGCTGGAAGCCTGCAAACCTGCAACATAGTAGAAAAGACGACTACTGCAACTCTGTAACGCTGATCCTGCCGCCTTCTCGACTGTTTTCCTGGTGGTGCATGCTGTGGGGGTAGTCTGCCTCCTCTCTGCACTAGAAGCTCCGAAGAAATCTCCAGTGGGTCGACGGAATCTTCCCCCTGCAACCGCAGGCACCAAAAAGCTGCATTACCGGTCCCTTGGGTCTCCTCTCAGCACGATGAGCGAGGTCCCTCGAATCCAGCAACTATGTCCAAGTGACCCCCACAGTCCAGTGACTCTTCAGTCCAAGTTTGGTGGAGGTAAGTCCTTGCCTCACCTCGCTAGACTGCATTGCTGGGAACCGCGACTTTTGCAGCTACTCCGGCCCCTGTGCACTTCCGTCGGAAATCCTTCATGCACAGCCAAGCCTGGGTCCACAGCACTCTAACCTGCATTGCACGACTTTCTAAGTTGGTCTCCGGCGACGTGGGACTCCTTTGTGTAACTTTGGGTGAGCACCGTTTCATGCATCATTGTAGTGCCTGTTTCTGGCACTTCTCCGGGTGCTACCTGCTGCTAAGAGGGCTCCTTGTCTTGCTCGACGTCCCCTCTACCTCCTGGTCCAATTTGCGATCTCCTGGTCCCTCGTGGGCCACAGCAGCATCCAAAAACGCTAACCGCACGATTTGCAGCTAGCAAGGCTTGTTGGCGTTCTTTCGGCGGGAAAACACTTCTGCACAACTCTCCACGGCGAGAGGGATACGTCCTCCAAAGGGGAAGTCTCTAGCCCTTTTCGAACCTGCAGAAACCTCAGCTTCTTCTGTCCAGTAGAAGCTTCTTTGCACCCACAGCTGGCATTTCCTGGGCATATGCCCATCTCCGACTTGCTTGTGACTTTTGGACTTGGTCCCCTTGTTCCACAGGTACCCTAGATTGGAAATCCATCGTTGTTGCATTGTTGGTTTGTGTCTTTCCTGCATTATTCCTCTAACACGACTTCTTTGTCCTTAGGGGAATTTTAGTGCACTTTGCACTCACTTTTCAGGGTCTTGGGGAGGGTTATTTTTCTAACTCTCACTATTTTCTAATAGTCCCAGCGACCCTCTACAAGGTCACATAGGTTTGGGGTCCATTCGTGGTTCGCATTCCACTTTTGGAGTATATGGTTTGTGTTGCCCCGATCCCTATGTGTCCCCATTGCATCCTATTGTAACTATACATTGTTTGCACTGTTTTCTAAGACTATACTGCATATTTTTGCTATTGTGTATATATATCTTGTGTATATTTCCTATCCTCTCACTGAGGGTACACTCTGAGATACTTTGGCATATTGTCATAAAAATAAAGTACCTTTATTTTTAGTATAACTGTGTATTGTGTTTTCTTATGATATTGTGCATATGACACTAAGTGGTACTGTAGTAGCTTCACACGTCTCCTAGTTCAGCCTAAGCTGCTCTGCTAAGCTACCATTATCTATCAGCCTAAGCTGCTAGACACCCTATACACTAATAAGGAATAACTGGGCCTGGTGCAAGGTGAAAGTACCCCTTGGTACTCACCACAAGCCAGTCCAGCCTCCTACATGAGGTTACCTATCTGGTAGACCTGGGCACTGCCAGGAGTCCCCTTAGGGTGATTCATGTCAACCGCCTAAAACCCTACTATGACAGGGCTGATCTCACCCTGCTCATGGCAACAGATGAGGGACAGGAAGAAGAGAGTGACCCTCTCCCTGATCTCTTTTCCACCACTGAAAATGATGCTTTAGTGGAGGGAGTAGTTTTGGCAGATTGTCTGACTGCAGAACAGAAAGACAACTGCGTAAATCTCCTTGGACAATTTTCTCAACTCTTCTCAATTGTGCCAGGTACCACATCGTGGTGTGAACACACAATTGATACTGGAAACAGCTTGCCTGCCAAAGTAAAATCTATAGGCAGCCTGACCATGTCAGGGACTGCATAAAACAAGAGGTTCAGAAAATGCTTGATCTAGGAGTGGTTGAACCTTTTGAAAGCCCATGGGCGAGTCCTGTGGTGCTTGTACCAAAGCCTCACTCAAAAGATGGAAAAAGGGAGACAGGTAACAAAAACTGATGCTCACCCTATACCCAGGGCAGATGAGCTCCTAGATACACTGGCATCTGGCAAGTATCTTAGCACCTTTGATTTGACTGCAGAGTATTGGCAGATCAAATTGGCTGAGGATGCTAAACCTAAAACTGCATTTTCAACTATAGGAGGGTGTAGGAAAGTACCATCTTGCCTGGCATGTTACCCCCATATTTCACTGTATATATGTTGTTTTAGTTGCATGTGTCACTGGGACCCTGCCAGCCAGGGCCCCAGTGCTCATAAGTGTGCCTGAATGTGTTACCTGTGTAGTGACTAACTGTCTCACTGAGGCTCTGCTATTCAGAACCTCAGTGGTTATGCTCTCTCATTTCTTTCCAAATTGTCACTAACAGGCTAGTGACCAATTTCACCAATTTACATTGGCATACTGGAACACCCTTATAATTCCCTAGTATATGGTACTGAGGTACCCAGGATATTGGGGTTCCAGGAGATCCCTATGGGCTGCAGCATTTCTTGTGCCACCCATAGGGAGATCTAACAATTCTTACACAGGCCTGCCAGTGCAGCCTAAGTGAAATAACGTCCACGTTATTTCACAGCCATTTACCACTGCACTTAAGTAACTTATAAGTCACCTATATGTCTAACCTTTACCTGGTAAAGGTTGGGTGCTAAGTTACTTAGTGTGTGGGCACCCTGGCACTAGCCAAGGTGCTCCCACATTGTTCAGGGCAAATTCCCCGGACTTTGTGAGTGCGGGGACACCATTACACGTGTGCACTATACATATGTCACGACATATGTATAGCGTCACAATGGTAACTCCGAACATGGCCATGTAACATGTCTAGGATCATGGAATTGTCATCCCAATGCCATTCTGGCATTGGGGAGACAATTCCATGATCCCCCGAGTCTGTAGCTCAGACCCGGTACTGCCAAACTACCTTTCCCAGGGTTTCACTGCAGCTGCTGCTGCTGCCAACCCCTCAGACAGGTTTCTGCCCTCCTGGGGTCCAGCCAGGCCTGGCCCAGGAAGGTAGAACAAAGGACTTCCTCAGAGAGAGGGTGTTACACCCTCTCCCTTTGGAAAAAGGTGTCAGGGCTGGGGAGGAGTAGCCTCCCCAAGCCTCTGGAAATGCTTTGATGGGCACAGATGGTGCCCATCTCTGCATAAGCCAGTCTACACCGGTTCAGGGATCCCTCAGCCCTGCTCTGGCGCGAAACTGGACAAAGGAAAGGGGAGTGACCACTCCCCAGACCTGCACCTCACCTGGGAGGTGCCCAGAGCTCCTCCAGTGTGCTCCAGACCTCTGCCATCTTGGAAACAGAGGTGCTGCTGGCACACTGGACTGCTCTGAGTGGCCAGTGCCAGCAGGTGACGTCAGAGGCTCCTTCTGAGAGGCTCTTACCTCTCTTGGTAGGCATTCCTCCTTCCTAGGTAGCCAAACCTCCTTTTCTTGCTATTTAGGGTCTCTGCTTTGGGGATCTCACCAGATAATGAATGCAAGAGCTCATCAGAGTTCCTCTGCATCTCCCTCTTCACTTTCTGCCAAAGGATCGCCCGCTGACTGCTCAGGACGCCTGCAAAACCACAACAAAGTAGCAAAACGACTATTAGCAACCTTGTATCGCCTCATTCTGCTCATCCTTTCTCAACTGTTTCCAGGTGGTGCATGCTCTGGGGGTAGCCTGCCTCCTCCCTGCACCAGGAGGTCTGAAGAAATCTCTCGTGGGTCGACGGAATCTCCCCCCTGGTAACGCAGGCACCAAAAGACTGCATCACCAGTCCTCTGGGTCCCCTCTCATCCTGACAAGTGTGGTTCCTAGAACTCAGCACCTCTGTCCAAGTGACTCCCACAGTCCAGTGACTCTTCAGTCCAAGTTTGGTGGAGGTAAGTCCTTGCCTCCCCATGCTAGAATGCATTGCTGGGTACCCCGTGATTTGCAGCTGCTCCGGCTCCTGTGCACTCTTCCAGGATTTCCTTTGTGCACAGCCAAGCCTGGGTCCCCTACACTCCTTCCTGCAGTGCACAACCTTCTGAGTTGTCCTCCGGCGCTGTGGGACTCCCTTTTGTGACTTCGCATGGACTCCGGTTCACTCTTCTTCCAAGTGCTTGTTCAGGTACTTCTGTGGGTGCTGCCTGATTCTGTGAGGGTTCCCTGAGTTGCTGGGCGCCCCCCTATGTCCTCTCCTCCACGTGGTGACATCCTGGTCCTTCCTGGGCCACAACAGCACCCAAAAACCTCTACCACGACTCTTGAAGCTAGCAAGGCTTGTTTGCAGTCTTTCTGCGTGGATACACATCTGCAAACTTCATCGCAAGGTTTAACATCCACCTTCCAAAGGAGAAGTCCCTAGCTCTCTTCTTTCTTGCAGAACTCCAAGCTTCTTCCATCCGGTGGCAGCTTCCTTGCACCCTCAGCTGGCATTTCCTGGGCTCCTGCCCACTCTTGACACTGTCGCGACTATTGGACTTAGTCCCCTTGTCTTACAGGTACTAAGGTCCGTAAATCCACTGTTGTTGCATTGCTGGTGTTTGTTCTTCCTGCAGAAACCCCCTATCACGACTTCTGTCCTCTGGGGGTTGTAGGTGCACTTTACACCTACCTTTCAGGGTCTTGGGGTGGGCTATTTTTCTAACCCTCACTGGTTTCTTACAGTCCCAGCCACCCTCTACAAGCTCACATAGGTTTGGGGTTCATTCGTGGTTCGCATTCCACTTTTGGAGTATATGGTTTGTGTTGCCCCTATACCTATGTGTTCCAATTGCAACCTATTGTGATTCTACACTGTTTGCATTTCTTTTCTTGCTATTACTTACCTAATTTTGGTTTGTGTACATGTACCTTGTGTATATAACTTATCCTCATACTGAGGGTACTCACTGAGATACGTTTGGCATATTGTCATAAAAATAAAGAACCTTTATTTTTAGTACTTCTGTGTATTGTGTTTTCTTATGATATTGTGCATATGACACCAGTGGTATAGTAGGAGCTTTACATGTCTCCTAGTTCAGCCTAAGCTGCTTTTCCATAGCTACCTTCTATCAGCCTAAGCTGCTAGAAACACCTCTTTTACACTAATAAGGGATAACTGGACCTGGCACAAGGTGTAAGTACCTCTGGTACCCTCTACAAGCCAGGCCAGCCTCCTACACAGCCCAACCTATACGTGGATTGGAGACAGGCTGCAAGGCACAGATGGATTTTAAATGCAGAGAAATGCTCACTTTCTAAAAGAGGCATTTCTAAAATAGTTAATATAAAATCCAACCTCACCAATACGTAGGATTTGGTATTACCATTCTGGCCATACTAAACATTACCTGTTTACCCCTTTCTGATCAGAATCTACCACTCAAATAGTATATAAGGGTAGCCCTCATGTTAGCCTATGAAAGGAGCAGGCCTCACTTTAGTAGACAACAAATGTAGGAGTTTTTCACTACTAGGATATAAAAACACACAGGTATATGTCCTGCCTTTCACCTACACAGCACCCTGCCTTATGGGTTACCTAGGGCCTAGATGAGGGGTGACTTATATGTAGAAAAAGGGGAGTTTAAGGCTGAGCAAGCACTTTTAAATGCCAAGTCGAAGTGGCAGTGAAACCGCACACACAGGCCTTGCAATGGCAGGCCTGAGACATTGTTAAGGGGCTACTTATGTGGGTGGCACAACCAGTGCTGTGCCCACTAGTAGCATTCAATCTACAGGCCCTGGGCACATGTAGTGGACTTTACTAGGGACTTACTAGTGGATCATTTATGCCAATTGGGTATGAACCAATCTTACCATGTTTTAAGGGAGAGAGCATATGCACTTTTGCATTGATTAGCTGTGGTAAAGTGTACAGAGTCCTAAAACCAGCAAAAACAGTGTCAGAAAAGCTAAGGGAGACAGGCACAAAGTTGGAGGATGACCACCCTCAGGCTGGCAGGTCTATCATCGTCTCTATCCTGCATTTGGAGGCTCAAACTTGTTTATCTGACTCAGAGTGGGCACTTCACCCAAGCTTGAGGCAGATCTAGAAAACTGCCAGTTGCTGCTCTCTTTAAGGGGCTGTCTTATTGACCCTGGGTACCTGCTCTGTCAGTGCCCCTAGATTTGGCGACTATGATGTTAGGTAGGACTGCTATTGTTCTGTGAGAGTGTCTAGGAGAGCCAGCATAGTGCTTAAAATATCACTTTTTAAACCACTATTGAACCTGGGAGCGTCATCCAAATCCAAAGCTGGAGAGCACATCTCGACCATCAGCCCTCCCCGGCTATAGCTTTGCAGTCAGGATCACAGCTGGGTATCTTCACTACTCTGAGTGCTCCAGACATCAGAAACCAATGTCTGCGCATCTTGCATGGGGTTGGATGATGGATTCATGCATGCCTTTACCACACATGCCTTTATTACTAATTTTTGTTTGGTAAAGGAACATGCATGGTGAATTGTCCCTCACCCTTCCTCCTTACACCTGATACCATGCTCTGCAATCCACCCGACCTCGGCCCTTAAAACTGCTCCTTCCACCCTCTGCCCTGAGCCCTATACCCTTCTCGCCCTGAACCCTAAAAGTAACCCTGTCCTGCTGTTAAAACTACTTTGACACTCCGCCCTGAGCCGTAAAACCTACCCGCCCTGTCCTAAACCTATCCCAATGTAGGAAAGTACCATCTTGCCTGGCATGTTACCCCCATTTTTTCACTGTATATATGTTGTTTTAGTTGTATGTGTCACTGGGACCCTGGTAACCCAGGGCCCCAGTGCTCATAAGTGTGCCTGAATGTGTTACCTGTGTAGTGACTAACTGTCTCACTGAGGCTCTGCTAATCAGAACCTCAGTGGTTATGCTCTCTCATTTCTTTCCAAATTGTCACTGACAGGCTAGTGACCATTTTTACCAATTTACATTGGCTTACTGGAACACCCTTATAATTCCCTAGTATATGGTACTGAGGTACCCAGGGTATTGGGGTTCCAGGAGATCCCTATGGGCTGCAGCATTTCTTTTGCCACCCATAGGGAGCTCTGACAATTCTTACACAGGCCTGCCACAGCAGCCTGAGTGAAATAACGTCCACGTTATTTCACAGCCATTTTACACTGCACTTAAGTAACTTATAAGTCACCTATATGTCTAACCTTTACCTGGTAAAGGTTAGGTGCAAAGTTACTTAGTGTGAGGGCACCCTGGCACTAGCCAAGGTGCCCCCACATTGTTCAGAGCCAATTCCCTGAACTTTGTGAGTGCGGGGACACCATTACACGCGTGCACTACATATAGGTCACTACCTATATATAGCTTCACCATGGTAACTCCGAATATGCCATGTAACATGTCTATGATCATGGAATTGCCTCCTCTATGCCATCCTGGCATAGTTGGCACAATCCCATGATCCCAGTGGTCTGTAGCACAGACCCTGGTACTGCCAAACTGCCCTTCCTGGGGTTTCACTGCAGCTGCTGCTGCTGCCAACCCCTCAGACAGGCAGCTGCCCTCCTGGGGTCCAGCCAGGCCTGGCCCAGGATGGCAGAACAAAGAACTTCCTCTGAGAGAGGGTGTGACACCCTCTCCCTTTGGAAAATGGTGTGAAGGCAGGGGAGGAGTAGCCTCCCCCAGCCTCTGGAAATGCTTTGTTGGGCACAGAGGTGCCCAATTCTGCATAAGCCAGTCTACACCGGTTCAGGGGACCCCTTAGCCCTGCTCTGGCGCGAAACTGGACAAAGGAAAGGGGAGTGACCACTCCCCTGACCTGCACCTCCCCTGGGAGGTGTCCAGAGCTCCTCCAGTGTGCTCCAGACCTCTGCCATCTTGGAAACAGAGGTGCTGCTGGCACACTGGACGGCTCTGAGTGGCCAGTGCCACCAGGTGACGTCAGAGACTCCTTGTGATAGGCTCCTTCAGGTGTTGCTAGCCTATCCTCTCTCCTAGGTAGCCAAACCCTCTTTGCTGGCTATTTAGGGTCTCTGTCTCTGGGGAAACTTCAGATAACGAATGCATGAGCTCAGCCGAGTTCCTCTGCATCTCTCTCTTCACCTTCTGATAAGGAATCGACTGCTGAGCGCGCTGGAAGCCTGCAAACCTGCAACATAGTAGCAAAGACGACTACTGCAACTCTGTAACGCTGATCCTGCCGCCTTCTCGACTGTTTTCCTGCTTGTGCATGCTGTGGGGGTAGTCTGCCTCCTCTCTGCACCAGAAGCTCCGAAGAAATCTCCCGTGGGTCGACGGAATCTTCCCCCTGCAACCAAGGAACCAAAAAGCTGCATTACCGGTCCCTTGGGTCTCCTCTCAGCACGACGAGCGAGGTCCCTCGAATCCATCGACTCTGTCCAAGTGACCCCCACAGTCCAGTGACTCTTCAGTCCAAGTTTGGTGGAGGTAAGTCCTTGCCTCACCTCGCTGGGCTGCATTGCTGGGAACCGCGACTTTGCAGCAACTCCGGCCCTGTGCACTTCCGGCGGAAATCCTTCGTGCACAGCCAAGCCTGGGTCCACGGCACTCTAACCTGCATTGCACGACTTTCTAAGTTGGTCTCCGGCGACGTGGGACTCCTTTGTGCAACTTCGGCGAGCACCGTTTCACGCATCCTCGTAGTGCCTGTTTTTGGCACTTCTCCGGGTGCTACCTGCTTCAGTGAGGGCTCTTTGTCTTGCTCGACGTCCCCTCTCTCTTCAGGTCCAATTTGCGACCTCCTGGTCCCTCCTGGGCCCCAGCAGCGTCCAAAAACGCCAAACGCACGATTTGCGACTAGCAAGGCTTGTGGCGTCCTTTTGGCGGGAAAACACTTCTGCACGACTCTCCAAGGCGAGTGGGATCCGTCCACCAAAGGGGAAGTCTCTAGCCCTTTTCGTTCCTGCAGAAACCTCAGCTTCTTCTGTCCAGTAGAAGCTTCTTTGCACCCGCAGCTGGCATTTCCTGGGCATCTGCCCATCTCCGACTTGCTTGTGACTTTTGAACTTGGTCCCCTTGTTCCACAGGTACCCTAGATTGGAAATCCACAGTTGTTGCATTGCTGGTTTGTGTCTTTCCTGCATTATTCCTCTAACACGACTTCTTTGTCCTTAGGGGAACTTTAGTGCACTTTGCACTCACTTTTCAGGGTCTTGGGGAGGGTTATTTTTCTAACTCTCACTATTTTCTAATAGTCCCAGCGACCCTCTACGAGGTCACATAGGTTTGGGGTCCATTCGTGGTTCGCATTCCACTTTTGGAGTATATTGTTTGTGTTGCCCCTATCCCTATGTTTCCCCATTGCATCCTATTGTAACTATACATTGTTTGCACTGTTTTCTAAGACTATACTGCATATTTTTGCTATTGTGTATATATATCTTGTGTATATTTCCTATCCTCTCACTGAGGGTACACTCTAAGATACTTTGGCATATTGTCATAAAAATAAAGTACCTTTATTTTTAGTATAACTGTGTATTGTGTTTTCTTATGATATTGTGCATATGACACTGAGCGGTACTGTAGTAGCTTCACACGTCTCCTAGTTCAGCCTAAGCTGCTCTGCTAAGCTACCATTATCTATCAGCCTAAGCTGCTTGACACCCTATACACTAATAAGGGATAACTGGGCCTGGTGCAAGGTGCAAGTACCCCTTGGTACTCACTACAAACCAGTCCAGCCTCCTACACCCGACTCCCCCGCCTTCGCCCTAAACCCTAAAACATACCCAACCCTATCCTAAAAACTACCACTATCCCTCACCCCCAAAACCCTAAAACCTTCTCTGCCTGTCCAAAAAACTACCCCCACTCCTGCCCTGAATCCTAAAACCAACCACGCCCTGTCCTAAAAACTACCCTGAGCGCTTGCCTGTCTAAACCCTAACACTTACCCCGCCCTGTCCTAAAAACTATCCTGACCCCCTGCCCCCTCCCTAAACCCTACAACCCACCTCACTGTGTCCTAAACACTACCCGACGCCACACCCTAAAACCTACCCACTCTGTCCTAAAAACTACCCCAACCCCACCCCTACCCTGAACCCTAAAACCTACTCTGCCCTGTCCAAAAAAATACCTTGACCCCCCTGAATGATATAACCTACCCCACCCTGTCCTAAAAACTACTCCAATTCCCCTGCCCCCACTCTGAACACTAAAGCCTAACCTGCTCTGTCCTAAAGACTACCCCAACCCACCTGCTCCCACCCTGAACCCTAAAACCTACTCCCCCGTCCAAAAATTTACTCCGACGCCCCCACTCCCGCCCTGATCCCTAAAACCTAACCCACTCTGTTCTAAAAATTACTCTGTCCCACCCTAAACCCTAAAACCTCTCCCGCCCTGTCCTAAAATCTACCCTAACCCCGCCCCCACCCTAAACCCTGTCATAAAAGCTAAGTCGAACAACCCCACCCCCGCCCTGAACCCTAAAACCTCCACACCCTTTCATAAAAACTACTTTGACCCCCGGCCGTGAACCTTAAAACCTACCCCACCCTTTCCTAAAAACTACAGTGACCCCCCACCCTAAACCCAAAAACCTAACTCCCCCTGTTCTAAGAATTACCCCAATCCCCTGACCCCACCCTGGACCCTGAAACCTACCCCACCCTGTGCTAAAAACTACCATACCCCGCCACCCTGAACCCTAAAAGCTACCCTTTCCTGTCCTAAAACTACCCCGCCCCTGCTCTGAACCCTAAAACCTACCCGCCCTGTCCTAAAAACTACAGTGACCCCCTGCCCTGAATCCTAAAACCTACCCCATCCTGTTGTAAAAACTACCTCAAACCCCTGCCCTGAACCCTAAAACCTATCCTGCCCTTGCCTAACAATGACCCCAACCCCCTGAACCCTAAAACCTACCCCACCCTGACCTGAAAACTACCCTGACCCCTATGCCGGCCTGAACCTAAAACCTACCCCACCCTGTCCAAAAAACTATCCTGCCCCTGCCCTGAACCCTAAAACCTACCTTGCCCTGTCCTAAAAACTACCCCCCAAGCCTTAAAACTTACCAAGCCATGTCCTAAAAACTACCCGACCCCTGCCTCAAACCCTAAAACCTACCCTGCCCTGTACTAAAAACTACCCTGACCTTCCGCCCTGAACCCTAAGACTTACCCCACCCTGTCCTAAAAAACTTCCATGACCTCCTGTTCCAGCCCTGAACCCTAAAACCTACCCTGTCCTAAAACCTACCCCCACCCTGATCCCTAAAACGTACCCCACCCTGTTCTAAAAACTACCTCAACTCCCTGTCCTGAACCCTAAAACTTACCCTGCCGGGTCCTAAACACTACTCTGACTCCCCACCCTAAACTCTAAAAGCTACTCCGCCCTGTCCTAAAAACTACCATGAACCCCCACCCTGAACTCTAAAACCTACCTCACCCTGTCCTAAAAACTTCCCTACCCCTCTGAACCCTTCCCTACTTCCCTGAACTATTAAAACTACCCCACTGTGTCCTAAAAACGACCCCAATCCCCCTGAATCCTTAAACCTACTCCGCCCTGTCCTAAAAACTACCCAGACTCCCCGCCTTGAACCCTAAAACCTACCCCGGCCTGTCCTAAAAAGTACCCTGATCCCTAGCCCCGCCCTGAACTTACCTCACCCTCTCCTATATACTAGCCCAGCCTCCCTGACTGACTCTGAACCCTAAAACCTACCCCGCCCTGTCCTAAAAACTACCCCAACACCCTTCCCCTTCCCTGAACCCTATGACCTACCGCACCCTGTCCTAAAAACTACCCTGACCCCAAACCCTAAAACCCAACCCACCCTGTCCTAAACACTTCCTCAACCTGCTGCCCTTAACCATAAAACCTACCCCATCCTGTCTTAAAAACTACCCCAATTCCCTGCCCCTGCCCTCAACCCTAAAACCTATCCTGCCCTATAAACTACCTTGACCCCCACCCTCAACCCTAAAACCTGCCCTGTCCAAATACTCCCCAACCCCACTCACCCCAGACCCACTTACCCAGCCACCACATTCCTTTCCCAGCTGTTCCCTCTGTGGGCCTGAAGAGCAAATTACTTACCTTCGGTAACAATTTTTCTAGTGGATACAATATCTACTTGTGGATTCCTCACCTTTTGAATACTCCCAATGCACCAGCATTCGATTGAAATCTTTTCTTTCTAGCTCTCCATGGCGAAGAGGATGTCACAATGGTACTGCTCTGCCTGCGACTCAGTCCAATGTCACTGGAGCCATAAGAAGTCCTCGCCAGTGTGTTTCACCCATTGTTTTTACTGTGCCTTCAAGGTGAACGGGTAAACACCAACATCACCAGCACAACATGTGCAAACTCAATACAAAAATTACACACATATACATACATCCCTATATAAACATACGTTCTGAATATACAATTTTTCAGAACACACACACACATATATATATATATATATATATATATATATATATATATATATATATATATAACATTTACAAACAACTTAATTCTGACAATGGGGAGGCGGGAGGGACCGTGAGGAATTCTCAGGTAGACATTGTATCCACCAGAAGAACGAGTTACTTACCTTCGGTAACGACTTTTCTGGTGGATACATTAGCTACCTGTGGATTCCTCACCTAATGAATACTCCCATGGCGCCAGCATTCAACGGAAATCTTCTTCCTAGTCTCTGCACGTCGACGAGGACGTCACTCTAGCCCACGCTATGCCGTCTGACGTCATACAGGCAATAAGAGGTCCTCGACGACGTGCCGACGTCAGTACCAACATTTTTTACGTGCATGAGAACAACCACCCAATGCAATGAAAGAGCAAGGCAACATCCCATAACCTTGTAAAATACACAATATTGCAATGAATAGCTGTAAATTTAATATAACGAACAAATATATGCAAATCATGTATGTACACAAAGATATATACATATATATATATATATACAGATAAATATACACAAGAATTCCATATATACAACATCTATTGCAACCTTGAAGACCAAGAGGAGCGCACTCAAGGATTACTTGGTAAGACCAGAAAGGCAACGGGGAGGCGGGTGGGACTGTGAGGAATCCACAGGTAGCTAATGTATCCACCAGAAAAGTCGTTACCGAAGGTAAGTAACTCGTTCTTCTGATGGATACAACTACCTGTGGATTCCTCACCTAATGAATAGAGTCCCAAAGCAGTACCACGCCCGGTGGCGGGTGCCTAAATGGTCAAACCAAGAAATCCTGCAGCACTGACCGTGCAAAATGGCCGTCCCTTCTGACCTCAGAGTCCAAACAGTAATGTTTCGCAAAAGTGTGAAGGGATGACCAAGTTGCGGCCTTGCAGATGTCAACCACAGGAACACCTCTGGCCAAGGCCGAAGTGGCCGACTTAGCTCTGGTGGAATGAGCTCTAATGCCCTCAGGAGGGTCCTTCATTGCCAAAGAGTAACAGATTTTAATGCAAAGAACCACCCACCTGGAGAGTGTTCTCTTGTGGACTGCCTTTCCTCTCCTCTTGCCCACGTACCCGATGAACAGCTGATCCTCCAGCCTGAAATCCTTTGTTCTATCAATAAAGAAGCTCAACGCCCTCTTTGGGTCCAGACGGTGCAGTCTTTCTCCTCTTTAGAAGGATGAGGCGGAGGATAGAACGTGGACAAAGTAATTGTCTGAGCCAAATGGAAGGGTGAAACAACCTTCGGGAGGAAAGCAGCCTTGGTCCTCAACACCACCTTATCCCCATAAAAAGTTGTATAAGGGGGCTTTACCGATAAGGCCTGCAACTCACTCACTCTCCTTGCAGATGTTATAGCTACCAGAAAAACTGTTTTTATAACCAAATACCTTAAGGGGCAAGAATGCATAGGCTCGAAAGGGGACCCCATAAGGAAAGTCAGGACCAAGGACAAATCCCATTGCGGCATAACAAATGGTTTTGGAGGATATTTATTTAGAAGACCTTTCAAGAATCTGATAACAATAGGGGATTTAAATAACGATGGTTGGTCTGGAAGACAAATGAAGGCTGACAAGGCTGACAAATAACCCTTAATGGTAGCCACTGCACAACCTTTCTGCGCTAGAGACAGAGCAAAAGACAAAACGTCCGATAGATGAGCATGTAAGGGATCAATCTGCCTCTCTCCACACCACGCAACAAATTTAGACCACCTATTAGCGTAGATAGATTTAGTGGAGTGTTGCCTGGCCGCTAATATAACATCCACTACATCAGGCGGGAGAGAGAAGGAACTCAGGTTGCCCCGTTCAATCTCCAGGCATGTAGGTGCAGACTCTGGAGGTTGGGGTGTAAAACCTGCCCCTGCGACTGCGAGAGGAGGTCTGCCCTGAAAGGGAGACGGAGCGGAGGGCACATTGAGAGTTGGAGAAGGTCGGAGTACCACACCCTCCTTGGCCTATCCGGAGCTATTAAGATGACTTGGCGAATCTTGCTCAATACTCGAGGAATCAAGGGTATGGGAGGAAACGTGTAAAGCAACTGGCCGCACCAGGTTATTTGAAACGCGTCCCCCAACGCTCCCTGCATCGGATACTGGAGGCTGCAGAATAACGGACAATGCGCGTTCTCCAGAGTGGCAAACAGATCTACCTGAGGAAACCCCCACCTTTGGATGATCAAACGGGCTTGATCTGGATGGAGACGCCACTCGTGGTCTGCCGAGAATTGGCGACTGAGACCGTCCGCACGTACATTCAAGACCCCGGCCAGATGATTTGCTACCAAGCAAATCTGATGGTCCTTTGCCCAGGACCATAGTCGAAGAGCTTCTCTGCAGAGAAGGTACGACCCTACTCCTCCCTGTTTGTTTATGTACCACATCGTGGTAGTATTGTCCGTCAGGACCTGTACCGACTGACCACGAAGGGAAGGGAGGAAGGCCTTGAGAGCCAGACGTACAGCCCGTAACTCCAACAGATTGATATGAAACATCTGCTCCTCTGGAGACCAAAGGCCTTTGATCTCCAGATCCCCCAGATGAGCTCCCCACCCTAGAGTGGAAGCATCCGTTATGACCGTGGCCACTGGTGGCGACTGCGCGAACGGCTTTCCTTGTGAAAGATTGTTGCTCGCAATCCACCACTTCAAGTCCACAGCAGCATCTCTGGAGATCTTGACAGCACCTTCTAGATCTCCTTTGTGTTGAGACCACTGCCTTCGGAGGCACCACTGAAGAGCCCTCATGTGCCAGCGAGCCTGCGTGACCAACAGAATGCAGGAGGCAAACAGACCGAGCAGACGAAGGACCTTGAGGACTGGAACTACCGCTCCATTTCGAAACATTGGAACCAATTCCTGACTATCTTGAATCCGCTGAGGCGGAGGAAAGGCTCGACCCAATGTTGTATCCAGTACTGCCCCTATGAACAGGAGGCGCTGAGAGGGCTCCAGGTGAGATTTGGGCTCGTTCACCGAAAAACCCAGGTCGAACAACAACTGAGTCGTTGACTGCAGATGATGCGACACAAGCTCCGGAGACTTGGCTTTGATCAACCAGTCGTCCAAGTAAGGGAATACTGCTATCCCCTTCCTTCTGAGCTCTGCCGCAACCACCGACATCACCTTGGTGAAGACTCGAGGTGCTGAAGTAAGACCAAACGGAAGGACCGCAAACTGATAGTGCTGTGATCCCACCATAAACCGGAGATACTTCCTGTGTGACTTGAGTATCGGGATATGAAAGTAAGCATCCTGCAAGTCGACAGACACCATCCAATCTTCCTTGTTCAACGCCAAAAGCACCTGAGCTAGGGTCAGCATCTTGAACTTTTCCTGTTTGAGGAACCAATTCAAGATCCTCAGGTCCAGGATTGGTCTCAACCGACCATCCTTCTTGGGAATCAGGAAGTACCTTGAGTAACAACCTCGACCCCTTTCCTGCTCTGGGACCAACTCTACCGCGCCCTTTGAAAGGAGGACTTGTACCTCCTGTTCTAGCAACAGGAGGTGTTCTTCTGTACAATAAGATGGGCGGGGCGGGATGAGGGGCGGGAACTCCCGAAAGGGAAGGGTGTAGCCTTTTCCCACAATACTGAGAACCCAAGTGTCCGTTGTAATAATCTTCCACTTGCGGAGAAAATGCTGTAATCTTCCCCCTACAGGAGAGGAGTGAGTGGGAAATGGTGGAAGCCTAAGGCTGTTTTCCCTGCTGCACCCCTCCAGAGGACGAGGAAGAGGCAGAGTGCTGCTGAGAGGCTCCTCTGGTGCGGGCTCTCCCTCTCCCTCTAAAAGATCTATAGGGATGGGAAGAGGCAGGTTGCTGGAATCTCCCCCGAAAGGAAGAGGAGGAAGAGCCATGCCCAAATCCCCGAAACCTCCTGAAAATCCTGGAAGAGGCAGAGGAAGAAGGAGCTTGGAGTCCTAACGATTTGGCTGTGGCCCTGCTCTCCTTAAAACGTTCCAAGGCCGAATCTGCCTTGGCGCCAAACAGCTTGTCCCCATCAAAAGGGAGATCCAAAAGGGTTGACTGCACATCCGCAGAAAACCCCGAATTACGGCGCCAGGCCTGTCTCCTTGCCACCACAGTCGTGCCCATTGCTCTGGCCACCGAGTCGGTCGTGTCCAGCCCAGACTGAATAATCTGGGTCGCGGCAGCCTGGGCACCTGAAACAACATCCAAAAGACCCTGGGGAAGCTCCGTAAATGATGAGGAAATGTCATCCATAAGAGCATGAATATATCTCCCCAGGATACAAGTTGCGTTGGTGGCCTTCAACGCCAGACTGCAGGACGAAAAGATTTTCTTGGACTGCGCATCCAGTTTCTTCGAGTCCCTGTCCCCAGGCACCGTCGGGAAAGAACCAGGCACTGATTTGGATGAACAGGAGGCCTGCACCACCAAGCTCTCCGGTGTAGGGTGCCTAGAAAGAAAGCCAGGGTCAGTTGGTGCAGCTCGATACCTCCTGGCTACGGCTCTATGAACCGCTGGGGAAGATACTGGTCTCTTCCACACCTCTAGCACCGGATCCAGCAAAGCGTCATTAAACGGCAATAGAGGCTCTGCCGCAGCTGAGGCCGGATGAAGCACCTCTGTCAGAAGGTTCTGTTTTGTCTCTGCCACCGGCAAAGGCTGGTCCAGAAAACTAGCTGCCTTCCGTACCACTGCGTGAAAGGAAGCAGCCTCCTCCGTGTATTCCCCTGGAGACGAAAGATCCCACTCAGGGGAAGTGTCCAGCCCACTGGCCGTATCTAGACCATGCAGTCCCAAGTCCTCTAGTTCTCCTTCTTCCAGGACTCGTTGGTACTCCTGCTCCTCTAATAAACGGAGAGCACGTCTCCTCGAATGAAGCCTCTGCTCGATACGCGGAGTCGACAATGCCTCCGCCGAAGCCGAAGATCGGCGCCGATCTTCAGAAGCCACCGACGCCGCGTCCGGCGCCACAGGTAACTTCGGCGCCGATGAAAGAGCACTCGGAGCGGATGGACCCACCGGAGTGACAGGACGAAATCCCGACGACGGAATGGAAATCTCCGGGACCAATCCCTCCGAAGTCACAGGTGTGGCCACCGGCGCCGACACCGGCGCCGAGCCCACGTTCCCAAAAGGGAGAAAGGGCATAAAGGGTGCCGGCCGTAGAGGCGCAGGATCACCCAATGAAAAGGCCAAAGGGCCAGCCTGAGCACCCCCTGGAGCCATCTGTTGGAAGATGGTATACATCGCATTTAGGAATGCGGTACTATCGGCTCCAGGGGTGGGAAAAGCCAGATACTGGGGTGCCTGTATCGAAGGCGACCCCGACGCCGGCCTCGACGTCTGCGACGCCGGAGACAACACCAGAGGCTGCACCACTTCAATCACCGACGCCTGTCCAGGTGAAGTCGGTGACGCCGGAGAGGGCAACGGCGTCGATGGATGCGGCGTGACCGTGGGACTGACCTCCCAAGTCCTCCGGCGCCGATCCGAAGACCTGGAACGAGTCTCCTTGCTTGAATGGCGCCGTGATTCTCTACGGCGCCGGGAGTCTCGATGACACCGATGCCTTGGCGAAGAAGACTTCTTATGATGTTTTTCTTTCTTCGACTTCGCCATAAACAACTTCGCCTCACGTTCCTTGAGGGCCTTTGGATTCATGTGCTGGCATGAATCGCAAGTCGAGACGTCGTGGTCGGAGCTTAAACACCAAAGGCAGTCGGAGTGAGGATCCGTAACTGACATCTTGCCCCCACACTCACGACAAGGCTTAAAACCCGACTATCTCTGCGACATTATTACTGCAGCGAAGGACTACGCAGCAAAAAATACACTGTAACCACGAAAGTAACAGTTGCTCCCTCGAAGATAACCGTTTCGAATGCACGGAAAAAAGGGAACTGACGTCGGCACGTCGTCGAGGACCTCTTATTGCCTGTTTGACGTCAGACGGCGTCGCGTGGGCTAGAGTGACGTCCTCGTCGACGTGCAGAGACTAGGAAGAAGATTTCCGTTGAATGCTGGCGCCATGGGAGTATTCATTAGGTGAGGAATCCACAGGTAGTTGTATCCATCAGAAAAAGCATTACTGAAGGTAAATAACTTGTTATACTGATGGATACATCTATCTGTGGATTCCTCATGTTTTGAATAGAATCCCAAAGCAGTCCCACACTCGGAGGTGGGTGACTGTCAGGCTATACCAAGAAATCCTGCAACACATAACAGGCAAAATGGTTGTCCCTCCTCACTTCTGATTTCAAGCAGTAATGTTTTGCAAAAGTGTGGAGGGAAGCCCAAGTTGCTGCTTTGCAAATGTCAACAACAGGCATACCTCTAGCTAGAGCAGAAGTAGTAGACTTAGCTCAGGTTGACTGAGCTCGAACACCCAATGAATAACACATCTTAATGCAAAGAATGACCCACCTTGATAACGTTCTTTTGTGGATGGCATTGCCCTTCATCTAGCCCACGTAACCAATAAAGAGCTGATCATCCGTCCTGAACTCTTTTGTCCATTCCACATAAAAGCTGAGCGCTCTCTTTGGATCCAGCCGATGCAGTCTTTCTTCCTCCTTAGAGTGATGGGGAGGAGGGTAAAAGGACAAAAGGGTGATAGACTGCCCTAAATGGAAAGGAGTTGCCACCTTTGGCAGGAAAGCCCCCTGGTTCTCGAAACCACCTTGTCAGAATGGAAAGTGGTAAAAAGTGGTTTTACACTTAGAGCTTGAAGCTCGCTAACACACCTAGCCGACGTGATCGCTATGAGAAAAACAATTTTGAACATAAGAAACCTCAATGGGCAACTATGCAATGGTTCAAACAGTGTACTCATCAGGTAAGTTAGAACTACATTTAAATCCTACTAAGGCATTATAAACGGAGTGGGAGGAAACCTCTTAGTTAAACCCCTCAGAAACCTTAGAACTATAGGGGACTTAAATGAAGAGAGATGATCAGGTAAACAAATAAATGCCGACAGTGCAGACAGATAACCCTTCACTGTCGCAACTGCACAACCTTGTTGCGCTAGAGAGAGCAAGTGGCCCTCTAAAGGATCAATGTCTCTCTTCTCACACCATTTAACAAATTTGGCCCATCTACCAGTATGGACACTTTTGGGGGAATGCCTCCTGGCCAATAATACAACATCTACCACTCCTGGGCAGAGAGAAAAATAATTCAGATTGCCCCGTTCAATCTCCAGACATGTGGATGCTGGCTCTGGAGGTGGGGGTGTAGAACGTGCCCCTCTGAGGGCAAACCTCCCTGTGAAGGAGACAGAGCAGAGGTGACAGTGAGAGTTGAAGGAGGTCTGTGTACCACACCCTTCTTGGCCAATTCGGGGTTATTAATATGACCTGGGCCCAGTGTTGGCGAATCTTCCCTTAGAACCCGTGGAATTAAAGGTATGGGAGGAAACGCGTAAAGCAGCTCGTCACTCCTTCTCAACTGAAACGTGTCCCCCAATGCTCCCTTCATTGGATACCAGAGGCTGCAGAAAGTCGGGCAGTGTGCGTTCTCGTGAGTAGCAAACAGGACTATCTGAGGCGTCCCCCACAACTGGAAGACGTGAAGAACCACCTCCGGATGGAGACAACATTTGTGGTTGGCTGAAAAGTGCTGGCTGAACGTTGAGAACTCCAGGCAAATGGTTTACTACTATGCAAATCCGATGGTCCCGAGTCCAGGACCAGAGTTGCAGAGCCTCTCTGCAGAGAATGTACAACCCTACTACTCCCTGTTTGCTGATGTACCACATCACAGTAGTGTTGTCTGTCAAGACATGAACCGACTGAACATGAATGGATGGGAGGAAGGCCATGAGAGCCAGACATATCACCCGTAACTTCAGCAGATCGATGTGAAACATATGTTCCACTGGAGACCAAAGACCCTTGATCTCCAGGTCCCCCAGATGCACTCCCCACCCTAGAGTGTATGCATCCATTAAACCTGTGGTCACCGGAGATGGAAGACAAAACGGCCTCACTTGCAATAGGTTGCCGTTCACACTCTACCATTGAAGATCCACAGCAGTGTCTCTGGAGATTGTTATAGACTCCTTGAGATCTTCGTCGTATTGAAACCAATTCTTCACGAGGCACCACTGGAGAGCCCTCATGTGCCAACGTGCCTGAGTGACCATCAGAATACAGGAAGCGAACAGAACGAGCAGGCTTCCTTTAGGACCAGAACAACCTCTCCATTTTGAAACATTTGAATCATAGCCTGAATGTCTGAATCCTCTGAGGAGGGGGATAGGCATGATTCAATGTTGTGTCCAGTGCTGTCCCTATGAACAGGAGGCACTGAGAGGTCTCCAGGTGAGATTTGGGCATGTTCAACAAAAAAATCAGGTTGAATAACAACTGGGTTGTCACCAGCAGATGGTACTAACTCTGGGGACTTGGCTTTGAGCAGCCAGTCATCCAGGAACGGGATACCCCCGATATCCCCTTCCTTGTGAGATGTGCTGCAACCACTGCCATCACCTTTGTGAAGACTCGAGATGCAGAAGTAAGACTAAAAGGAAGAACCACAAACTGGTAGTGCTGTGACCCTACCATGAACCAGAGGTACTTCCTCTGCGACTTCAGAATGGGATGTGAAAATATGCATCCTGCAAGTCGATAGAAACCATCCAGTCTTCCTTGTTCAGCACAAGAAGCACCTGCTCAGGATTTTAACTTTTCTTGTTTGAGGTACCAGTTCAAAATCCTCAGGTCTAAGAGGGACCTCAAATGACCATCCTTCTTGGGGATCAAGAAATACCTTAAATAACATCCCGACCCCTTTCCTGCTTTGGATCCAAATGCACTGCACCCTTTAACAGCAGATTTTGTACCTCCTGCTGAAGCAACAGCAGATAATCCTCTGAATAAAAAGAATGCTGGGGAGGGAAGTAAGGGGAAACTCCAGAAAGGGAAGAGCATACCCTTTTCCTACAATGCTCAACACTCACGAGTCCAATGTTATTGACTTCCATTCTTGCAGAAAATGAACTAATCTTCCCCCTACAGGCAACACAGGCTGCTGAAAAGGGGGGAGAATTAGGGCTGCTTTCCTGACAGGTTCCCAGTGGAGGATGAGGTGGAGGAGGGGAAAGGCTGTTGGGTGGCACTATTTTGCCTAAGTCTTTCTTGACCCTTGTAGAACCTACAGAGGGGGTTGACAGGATGTTGACTCTGGAACTGCTGTCTCCCACGAAAGGAGGAGCTTCGGCCAAACCCTTTGAACCTATGGAAAGGTCTATAGGTCAAGGAGAGTGATTAAAGGCCTAGGGCCAGATGTAGGTATATTCCAATTTGCGACTTGCAAATTGCGAGTCAGAGCGACTCGCAATTTGCGAGTCGCAAATTGGAATGTAGGATGGTGTCCCTGACATCATCTGCGACTCGCAAGGGGGTCGCAAAGGCCCACCTCATTAATGTTAATGAGGTGGGTCGCAATTTGCGACCCCCTTGGGACTCGCGGCACTCACAGGGATGGTGGGCTGCTGCAGACAGAAGACCACCATGTCTGTGACTGCTTTTAAATAAAGCAGTTTTTTTTTTTTGTAATGTAAATACAGCCCGTTTTCCTTAAAGGAAAATGAGATGCATTACAAAACTAAAAAATGAAACATTTTCATTTAATTTTTTCAGAGCAGGCAGTGGTCCTAAGGACCACTGCCTGCTCTGGAAAAATGTTTTTAATGCCATTCACAAAGGTGAAGGGGGCCCATGGGGACCCCTTCCCTTTTGCGAATGGGTTAGCATCCATTTGAAATGGGTGCTAACTGCGATTTCTTTGCACTGCGACTCACAATTAGGAAGGGGACTCCCCTTCCTAATTGTGAGTCGCAAACCCGTTTTGCGATTCGGTAACCAGGTTACCGAATTGCAAAAGGGGTTTTGTAAATTGCCAAGTGCAGTTTGCATGTCGCAAACAGCAAAATTCACTGTTTGCAACGTGCAAACTGTTTGCTACATATGGCCCCTAAAGACTTAGCTGTGGCTTTGCTCTCCTTGAAACTTTCAAGAGCAGAGCCATCTTTTTCTCTAAACAATTAGGACTGAACAAATGGGAGGTCCATCAAGGTGGACGGTACATCTGGGGAGAACCCTGATTCCCTAAGCTATGCATGCTTCCTATTGGCCACTGATGTCACCATGGCTCTAGCAACAGAGTTCTGTATCTAGGCCAGATTGAATAACCTGTTTAGTCTCTGACTATCCTGCAGTAATTCTTGAAAATGTTCCTGCACATCCTGCAGTAGTTTGGGTACATCCTCTCGTGCTAAGTCCATTAGTGCATGGATATACCTGCCCAACACACATAGCATTAATAGATTTTAATGCCATGCTACATGAAGAAAGGATCTGTTTTGCAGACTGTTCCATGTGCTTTGAATCCCTATCTGCCAGAGTCGTAGGGAAGGAACCAGGAGCATCCCGTGTACAACAAGAAGCCTGGACCACCAGACTTTCAGGTGAAGGGTGCTGAGTGAGAAATTGCGGGTCACCTGGAACATCTCTATATCTCCTGGCAATTACTTTGGATACAGCCGGAGTAGTTACAGGTTTGTGCCACAAGTCCAAGAATGGCTCAGCAAAAACGTCATTAAAAGGAAGCGGAAGCTCTGAAGTAGAGGAAGAGGTGTGAAGAATTTCATCTCTGAAGTTAGTAACGGAAAATCTAAAAGTTCAACTGCCTCCCTGATCACTCTATGGTAACTAGTTACTTCTATAGGATGAATACCCTCAGGTGACAATAACTCCCACTCCAGAGAAGCATACAATCCACTAGCCACCCCAATACCCTCAAAACATTGAGAAGGTAAAGGAATTTCTCCTTCCTTAAGTTCTTGTTGTTCCTCAAAATATTGTTGTCCTTCCAAAAGCCTCAAGGCTTCTCGTTTAGATCTTAATCTAGATTCCAGTCTCTGCATCGATAATGAATGTGCCGACGTTGAAGATGTATTTCGCTGCACCAGTGAAGCCGGAGTCGCTGCTGGAATGTCAATGCAAAGCGGAGTGAAGTGACTCGACGTTGGACGAGAGCTATCCAACATTGTGTTAGCGCCACTGGCGCTGTCATCTCCGATGGTGTTGGAGCGGTTGGCAGAACAAGCAAGAAAGGAGCCTGTTTATATGGTGCTGGGAGGCCTCCTAGATTAAAAGCCAAAAGACTAGTGGGGCCCGCAGGAGCACCAGCAGGGGCCATCGCTCTATTCAAAATGCTAAACATAGCATTTAAAAAGACAGACGGATCTATCCCAGGAGCCTTTAAAACAGGATACTCTTGCTAAGGCAGGGGCTGACTTGACTCCTGTTCTTCAATGTCCTGGTCTGCTGGAGTAACAGGAAAGAATTCTGTAGGACTTGTAGATGACGCCGAGATGTCCACCAAAGATGGCACCAGTGAAATTTCAGGTGACTTCAAATGAGGAGATGATGAAATAGGACTCACCTCCCAGGTCAACCCATGTTGGGCCTTAGAAGCAGGAAACAAAGACCTCCGGCTAGCATCCCGAGAAAAGCAACACCGAGAGCTATAATGATGATGCTTCCTATGCGACCCCGAGGACCTGTGTGATGACGACACCTCTTGAGGTTTCTATCTTCTACAACCACGCTTCTCTTGTTTAGCCTTAGACAGAAACAGTTGTGCTTCTCTTTCCTTCAGTGCCTTCAGGTTCATTCTGTGGCAAGAAGAGCATTCCCCAACATTGTGGTCGGAACTCAGGCAGCAGAGGCAGTTTTTTGTGGGGGTCAGTGACTGATATATGACCTCCACACTCTCTGCAAGGCTTAAAGTCTGACTTCTTCAGTGGAGACATTGTAACAAGTTGAAAAATTCAACGAAGATGCTCCCCCGAAACAGTGTAACTACAAGGAGAGGTAGAAAAAAACGTTAGCGTGTAAGGCATGGAAAAAAGGGAACTGTCATCGACACGCCGGCGAGGACTTCTTATGACTCCGATGGTGTCAGACGCAGTCGCCAACGGAGCTATATAAATGTGCGTCCTCATCAACATGGAGAGCTATAAAGAAAAGATTTTCGTTGAATGCTGGCACATTGGGAGTATTCAAAAGGTGAGGAGTCCACAGGTAGATGTATCCATCAGAACCATGCATATGCATGGTGCCTTAGCCATGCATTTGCGTGGTTTAGGCAAGCATGGTAATGCTTGTGGGGTTACAGCCTGCATGGTTACAGCTGCGTAGGAAAGGCCATTTCCCTTGTCTATACAAAAATGTGGTGAAGAATGGTGCGGGGGTCAGGGCGATATCTCCCCAGCTGACAAGCATGGTGCTGTTACAAGGACCATCTGCACCAAGGGTAGGGTCACCATCCGTCCTTAGTTTTCATGAACTGCCCGTTATTTATCCCTAAAATCCATTGTCCATGATGACTGGCTTAATGGACAGCTTCAGTAATTTTAGACTTTCAGTTAAAGGAAAAACGTAATTAGGATAATTCAATTTCCCCAGCTGGATTGGAAGGTAGATAGTCTCCTATGCTCTGATCATGAGGGAGGCCATCTTGCCAGGGTGCCACCTTCCTAAAAGGAATGCAAATGTGCCCAACTGGTAAATCTGAATTTTCTTCACAGAAGTACTTTGAGGTTGTTCCAAGCTGAACTGTGGCATGTGTGATTTTAATAGGCAGTTATAAAAAAATGTTTGCATTAGTTATAATCTGTATATTATTGAAATCTTTTTTTTAGAAGCACTTTTTTTCTTTAACCTAAATACATTTGCGCATTTTGTGGCAGCCTATATTTTGCTGTGTGTAATGCATGTTTAAAATAATGACTTACACATTCACAGTGCTTTCAGGGACCTCGGGACCTCATAGTACTAACAAACATTGGCAAAGCCAATAGGTCTCGGTTATGCACTAGTTATTGGCTTTGACAATGAGTTTTAGCCATGTTATACACCAGAGTGGCTGCTATTTAGCATGGCTAAAAGTAATAAAAGAAAGTAGCACAGAGTGTCGCAGAGTGGAATGACAAAGAGTGGAGTGGAGTGTTGTGGAGTGGCAGAGAGTGTCGTGTTTAGGAGTGGCATACTGTGGAGTCGCATAGAATGGCACACAGTGGGGTGGCATACCGTAGAGTTAACTGGTGTAGAGTGCTTTGGCATAGAGTGTTGCAGAATATAGTGGTGTAGAGTGCAGTGGCATTGAGTGCAGAGGCATAGAATTCAGTGGCGTACAATGCAGTGTCATAGAATGCAGAGGCATAGATTAGAGGGGGTCATAGTAGAGTACAGTGGTACAGAGCGAAGTGGTGCAGAGTAGAGTTAGATTGAAGTGGCATAGAGTAGAGTAGAGCTGCATACAAAAGAGTGGCTGAGTGCAGTAGTGTAGAGTGGTGTATAATGCAGTGACATAGAGTGCAGAGTAGAATCGAGTGGCATAGATTGCAGTGGCTTAGAGTTGTACAGAGTAGGGTAGTGTAGAGTGGCGTGGTGCAGAGTAGAGTATAGTGCTGTAGAGTGCTGTGGCATAGAGTGGGGTGATGCAGAGTAGAGTGGCATAGAGTGTCATTCTGTATTGGCTTAGAATGCAGTAGTACAGAGTAGAGTGGTGTAGAGTACAATGTCGGAGAGTGTAGTGTTGCAGAGTAGTGTCACAAATTACAGTGGTGTAGAGTGGCATAGAGAGCAGTGGCATAGAGTACAGTGGTGCAGAGTAGAGTGCAGTAGTGTATAGTGCAGTTGTTTAGAGTGCATTGGCGTAGAGTGCAGTGGCTTAGAGTAGAGTGGGTCAGAGCAGAGCGGCATAGAGTGCAGTGGAGTAGAGTGGCATACAATAAAGTGACAGAGATTGCAGTAGTCTAGAGTGGTGTATAGTGCAGAGGTGTAGAGTGCAGATTAGAGTTGAGTAGCTTAGAGTGTAGTGGCGTAGAGTGGTGCAGAGCAATATAGTGTAGAGTGGTGCAGTGCAGATTAGAGTATAGTGCTGTAGAGTGCAGTGGCATGGAGTGGAGTGATGAAGAGTAGCTAGGTGTGGCCTAGACTGGAGAAGCATGCAGAGGCACAGAGCGTAGTGGTGTAGAGTGGTGTAGAGTGTATTGGCATACAGTACAGTGGTACAGATTAGAGTAGAGAGGCGTACCCTGATGTGGGTTAGAGTGCATTGGCGTAGGGTGGAGTGGTTCATAGTGGAGTATAGTGCAGTGTCCCAGAGTGTAGTGGCATGGAGTGGTGCAGTGTAGGGTGCAGTGGTGTGGAGTGTTGCAGAGTAGAGTGGAGTGGAGTATGCATGGTATGGTAGCACACTGCCATTACAGACAACATGTTTTTGATTGAAATGACCATTACATAGGCACAGACATACAGTTTTACTAATAAAAATATACAGTGCACAGATGATAATGTGTGAAAATTGCATTACCTAGTGTAATGATTTGCTTTAATCATATTAAGATATTTGTTTCTGGAAGAGTTCAGAATTAACAAAAATGTGCTTCATTTATGTACCTGATTCTGATATATTCTGAAATCCTTGCTCATATAATTTAAATGTTGTCATGTGATAGAAACAATCTCTTTCCTACCCCCAGTATCCAGCAAGATTGTCACATAAATCCTCTCACTTTGAAGTCAGATGAATAAAAGTAAATACCAAGCTCTCACTGAAGACAGAGCCTGACATTTGCCCTTGTTCTTTGAATACACAGCAAATCAGATGAGATAAGAACAAGATTTACAGGCCTGTTTACAGAAAGGGAACGCCCAGAAGAACACTATAAATATGTTGTGTGCAGGGGCAAACTCCTAAAACAAATAAAAATAGCTAATTGAAAGTAACAAAATGTGAGTTACAAACCACAAAGCCAATAGCAAAGAGAAGGCGGAATGCATTCCCAGGGAAGCTATCTGAATATACCTAACGTGGCAGCTGTTGGGTACTTTCTGGGGAATGTCCAGTATTTTAGCCCAGCCTGTATCTTGCAGAGGTTTTGCCACATCAGTCTCCCAGGTAGTATGGGGAGAGCCCAGCAATGGTCTGCCAGTCTCTATGGTGTAGAGCTTCTGGCACATCTCATGTGGGGTTAGTGCTAGGCGGCAGAAATGAAATAGAGCACTTAATGATTGTTGAAAAAGTTTGTAAGCAAAGACTTGATCCGGTGAAGATGGTAGTCTGCCACAAGGGTTTGGAAATCTAGCAGATCACTGTCCACAAACAAATCCCCCAATTTTGAGATGCTTGCCCTCAGAATAGCTGTCCTGTGCAAGGAGCATAGGGTTTCTTAGTGTCAGTGAGCTTACAGTTTTTAGAAAGGCAGGAGAAAGCTGCGAAGGATTGGTGCCCAGAGCTCCTCCAGTGTTCTCCAGACCTCTGCCATCTTGGAAACAGAGGTGCTGGTGGCACACTGGACTGCTCTGAGTGGCCAGGGCCAGCAGGTGACGTCAGAGACTCCTTCTGATAGGCTCTTACCTGTGTTGCTAGCCTATCCTCTCTCCTAAGTAGCCAAACCTCCTTTTCTGGCTATTTAGGGTCTCTGCTTTGGGGAATTCTTTAGATAACGAATGCAAGAGCTCATCAGAGTTCCTCTGCATCTCTCTCTTCACTTTCTGCCAAGGAATCGACCGCTGACTGCTCTGAACGCCTGCAAAACCGCAACAAAGTAGCAAAGATGACTACTGCAACCTTTTCTCGCTGATCCAGCCGCCTTCTCGACTGCTTTCCTGGTGGTGCATGCTGTGGGGGTAGTCTGCCTCCTCTCTGCACTAGAAGCTCCGAAGAAATCTCCCGTGGGTCGACGGAATCTTCCCCCTGCAACCGCAGGCAACAAAAGACTGCATCACCGGTCCTCTGGGTCCCCTCTCAGCACGACGAGCGTGGTCCCTGGAACTCAGCAACTGTGTCCAAGTGACTCCCACAGTCCAGTGACTCTTCAGTCCAAGTTTGGTGGAGGTAAGTCCTTGCCTCCCCACGCTAGACTGCATTGCTGGGTACCGCGTGATCTGCAGCTGCTCCGGCTCCTGTGCACTCTTACAGGATTTCCTTCGTGCACAGCCAAGTCTGGTTCCCCAACACTCTAACCTTCAGTGCACAACCTTCTGAGTTGTCCTCTGGCGTCATGGGACTCCCTTTTGTGTCTTCGGGTAGACTCCGGTTCACTCCTCTTCTAAGTGCCTGTTCTGGTACTTCTGCGGGTGCTGCCTGCTTCGGTGAGGGTTCCCTGACTTGATTGGTGCCCCCTCTGTCTCCTCACCCAAATGGCGACATCCTGGTCCCTCCTGGGCCACAGCAGCACCCAAAAACCCTAACTGCAGCCCTTGCAGCTAGCAAGGCTTGTTTGCCGTCTTTCTGCGTGGGAACACCTCTGCAAGCTTCTTCACGACGTGGGACATCCATCCTTCAAAGGGGAAGTTCCTAGTCCTCTTCGTTCTTGCAGAATCCACAGTTTCTACCATCCAATGGCAGCTTTTTTGCACCCTCAACTGGCATTTCCTGGGCATCTGCCCACTCTCGACATTGTCGCGACTCTTGGACTTGGTCCCCTTGTTCCACAGGTACTGAGGTCTGGAAATCCACTTTGGTTGCATTGCTGGTGTTGGTCATCCTTGCAGAATTCCTCTATCACAACTTCTGTGCTCTCTGGGGAATATAGGTGCACTTTACACCTACTTTTCAGTGTCTTGGGTTGGGCTATTTTTCTAACCCTCATTGCTTTCTTACAGTCCCACCGACCCTCTACAAGCTCACATAGGTTTGGGGTCCATTCGTGGTTCGCATTCCACTTTTGGAGTATATGGTTTGTGTTGCCCCTATACCTATGTGCTCCTATTGCAATCTATTGTAACTTTACACTGCTTGCATTACTTCCTTTTGCTATTACTGCATATTTTTGGTATTGTGTACATATATCTTGTGTATATTTGGCATCCTCATACTGAGGATACTCACTGAGATACTTTTGGCATATTGTCATAAAAATAAAGTACCTTTATTTTTAGTATATCTGTGTATTGTGTTTTCTTATGATATTGTGCATATGACACCAGTGGTATAGTAGGAGCTTTGCATGTCTCCTAGTTCAGCCTAAGCTGCTCTGCTATAGCTACCTTCGATCAGCCTAAGCTGCTAGAAACACCTCTTCTACACTAATAAGGGATAACTGGACCTGGTACAGAGTGTAAGTACCCCTTGGTACCCACTACAAGCCAGGCCAGCCTCCTACATTGGGGATATGTCCCAGGGCATAGACGTCAGCTTTCACTGTGGCCAAATCCTCTGCCTGGGGGAATACGATGTAGCTGCACATGTGTTTTAGCAGGGCAGACAACACTCTGGTCAACACGTTGGAGAATATTGGCTGAGACATCCCTGATGCCATGGCCACTGTTGTCTTCAAGGAACCACTTGCCAGGAAATGAAGCACTGACAGGACCTGCACTAGAGGGGGGATACCTGTGGGCTGGCGGATAGCTGACATCAGGTCTGGCTCCAATTGGGCACACAGTTCTTGGATTGTGGCCTGATCAAGTCTGTATGTAATGATAATGTGTCTGTCCTCCATTGTCGCAAGGTCCACCAGGGGTCTGTACACCGGAGGTTGTCGCCACCTCATATTTATCCTCAGCGGTTGAAGCCTATGGAGGAAAACGGTGAGCAGGGTGTCATATTAACACATCTATAGCAATAATGATGCATCTTTTCTTTACAGAACCATTATGTGAATCTTAGAGTCAGTTGCTGTGCCAATGTCTGCTGTGACGCAGTTAGGTGCCATGCCCTATGCCCCCCTGAAATGGCAGCTGCCTGACCTGTGAGGAGGTACAAGTGGAAATAAGGTAATTCCGCTGGCGTTGTGCGCCGTTACGGTAGACGGTCGACGACCGCTGCGCAACTTCGCATTGGTTATCATTGGCCACTATTAGTTCCAGGAGCCAATGGCGATGTACGCCATTTTCTCTCTATTCACTCACTTGCTACCTTACCTTCAACAAGAGAGGCCCTACACTGCACGTGCTGCTGTGACCTGTGTCTGGAAGCAACAATGGCCCATGTGTCTGGGGAAAGGGCCCCTGCCTTCACTGCGGAGGAGTTGGAGAAACTGGTGGATGGGATCCTATCCCAGTACACGTTACTCTACGGTCCTCCAGACAAACCGGTGAGTACACTGTGAGCATGATCCGTGGCCCATGAATGTATGGAGTGCTGTGTGTGTAAACCACATGTAGGGTTGGCTGAGGCGTCCTGGCCAGAATGCTGCATGTATGGTGGTCAATGTATGTGCATCAGGGGTTGGGAGGGATCTGGTGGGCCATGAGTGTGACGGTCCAGATGGTTGACTAATTCCCTTTTCTGCTTTCTTGTCTATGCAGATCAGCGCCCACCAGAACAAGGGTATTTGGCGTGCTGTCGCCAAGGAGGTGCGGACCCTGGTGGTCTTTCACAAGCAGAGCACCCACTGCCACAAATGGTGGGAGGACCTGCGCCGCTGGGCAAGGAAGACGCAGGAGGCCCAGCTGGGGCTGGCCCCCCAACGAGGATGGGGTGCCCATTGTACCCAGACCCCCCTAATGTTCCGCATCCTGGCGGTGGACTATCCGGAATTGGATGTGCGCTTGAAGGCATCACAGCAGCCACAAGGGTGTGAGTGGGCATCTACTACTGGGGAGGGTGCTGTGGGTTTCAGGTGCACAGCAAATGGTGTTAGGCATTGTACCACATGGGCTGGTGACTATCCTAGTAACTGGTTGGGCATTGCCTAGTGCATAGGGCTGCTCCCTGTGTGTTGTGTACGCCAACAGTAGTGGTGTTGCTGGCATTGACCAAGTGTATCCTCTATCTCTCCCACCTCTTTTTGTCACCCTGTCCTTGTGTGCATTAGCATCATCTGGCAGAGGAGCAGAGGCACCGGCGACGGAGGGTACTGCAACCCACGTGGGCCTGAAGGCTGAATCCACTGACGGTGAGGGCACCAGTGGACGGAGGGTGAGGGGAGCACCATGACGGGGACTGGAGGGGACACCACAGACAGGGACTCCTCCTCCAATGGAAGCTCCCTGGCGGTGGCGGACACCTCTGTGCCCACCCCAACAAGAGGTACAGCTGCCAACCCCCCCACCAGCACCGCCTTCCCAGCAGCCCCTCAGCGTGTTTCCTGTGCCCCCTCACCCAGGACGGTGGGCATCTCCTTTGCCCCAGGCACCTCAGGCCCTGCCCTTGTCAGCCCTGCTGCCCTCAGTGAGGAGGCTGTTGACCTCCTGAGGTCCCTCACTGTTGGGCAGTCAACCATTCTGAATGCCATCCAGGGTGTTGAGAGGCATTTGCAACAAACAAATGCTTACCTGGAGAGCATTCACTCTGGCGTGGCGGCCCAACAGAGAGCATTTCAGGCTCTGGCCTCGGCACTGATTGTGAGAAAGTAGCCTCTTTCTAGCCTTGTTACCCCCACTTTTGGCCTGTTTGTGAGTGTATGTCAGGGTGTTTTCACTGTCTCACTGGGATCCTGCCAGCCAGGGCCCAGTGCTCATAGTGAAAACCCTATGTTTTCAGTATGTTTGTTATGTGTCACTGGGACCCTGCTAGCCAGGACCCCAGTGCTCATAAGTTTGTGGCCTATATGTATGTGTTCCCTGTGTGGTGCCTAACTGTCTCACTGAGGCTCTGCTAACCAGAACCTCAGTGGTTATGCTCTCTCATTTCTTTCAAATTGTCACTAACAGGCTAGTGACCAATTTCACCAATTTACATTGGCTTACTGGAACACCCTTATAATTCCCTAGTATATGGTACTGAGGTACCCAGGGTATTGGGGTTCCAGGAGATCCCTATGGGCTGCAGTATTTCTTTTGCCACCCATAGGGAGCTCTGACAATTCTTACACAGGCCTGCCACTGCAGCCTGAGTGAAATAACGTCCACGTTATTTCACAGCCATTTTACACTGCACTTAAGTAACTTATAAGTCACCTATATGTCTAACCTTTACCTGGTAAAGGTTAGGTGCAAAGTTACTTAGTGTGAGGCCACCCTGGCACTAGCCAAGGTGCCCCCACATTGTTCAGGGCCAATTTCCCTGACTTTGTGAGTGCGGGGACACCATTACACGCGTGCACTACATATAGGTCACTACCTACATGTAGCTTCACAATGGTAACTCCGAATATGGCCATGTAACATGTCTATGATCATGGAATTGCCCCCTCTATGCCATCCTGGCACAGTTGGCACAATCCCATGATCCCAGTGGTCTGTAGCACAGACTCTGGTACTGCCAAACTGCCTTTCCTGGGGTTTCACTGCAGCTGCTGCCAACCCCTCAGACAGGTTTCTGCCCTCCTGGGGTCAAGCCAGGCTTGTCCCAGGATGGCAGAACAAAGGACTTCCTCTGAGAGAGGGTGTGACACCCTCTCCCTTTGGAAAATGGTGTGAAGGCAGGGGAGGAGTAGCCTCCCCCAGCCTCTGGAAATGCTTTCTTGGGCACAGATGTGCCCAATTCTGCTTAAGCCAGTCTACACCGGTTCAGGGGACCCCTTAGCCCTGCTCTGGCGCGAAACTGGACAAAGGAAAGGGGAGTGACCACTCCCCTGACCTGCACCTCCCCTGGGAGGGGTCCAGAGCTCCTCCAGTGTGCTCCAGACCTCTGCCATCTTGGAAACAGAGGTGCTGCTGGCACACTGGACTGCTCTGAGTGGCCAGTGCCACCAGGTGACATCAGAGACTCCTTCTGATAGGCTCCTTCAGGTGTTAGTAGCCTATCCTCTCTCCTAGGTAGCCAAACCCTCTTTTCTGGCTATTTAAGGTCTCTGTCTCTGGGGAAACTTTAGATAACGAATGCAAGAGCTCATCCGAGTTCCTCTGCATCTCTCTCTTCACCTTCTGCCAAGGAATCGACTGCTGACCGCGCTGGAAGCCTGCAAAACTGCAAAACTGCAACATAGTAGCAAAGACGACTACTGCAACTCTGTAACGCTGATCCTGCCGCCTTCTCGACTGTTTTCCTGGTGGTGCATGCTGTGGGGGTAGTCTGCCTCCTCTCTGCACTAGAAGCTCCGAAGAAATCTCCCGTGGGTCGACGGAATCTTCCCCCTGCAACCGCAGGCACCAAAAAGCTGCATTACCGGTCCCTTGGGTCTCCTCTCAGCACGACGAGCGAGGTCCCTCGAATCCAGCAACTCTGTCCAAGTGACTCCCACAGTCCAGTGACTCTTCAGTCCAAGTTTGGTGGAGGTAAGACCTTGCCTCCCCACGCCAGACTGCATTGCTGGGAAACGCGACTTTTGCAGCTACTCCGGCCTCCATGCACTTCCGGCGGAAATCCTTTGTGCACAGTCCAGCCTGGGTCCACAGCACTCTAACCTGCATTGCACGACCTCCTAAGTTGTTCTCCGGCGACGTGGGACTTCTTTGTGGGGTGAGCACCGTTTCACGCATCCTCATAGTGCCTGTTTCTGGCACTTCTCCGGGTGCTACCTGCTGCTGAGAGGGCTCCTTGTCTTGCTCGACGTCCCCTCTACCTCCTGACACAATTTGCGACATCCTGGTCCTTCCTGGGCCACAGCAGCATCCAAATACGCTTACCGCACGATTTGCGGCTAGCAAGGCTTGTTGGCATTCTTTCGGCGGGAAAACACTTCTGCACGACTCTCCACGACGAGAGGGATCCGTCCACCAAAGGGGAAGTCTCTAGCTCTTTTCGTTCCTGCAGAAACCTCAGCTTCTTCTGTCCAGTAGAAGCTTCTTTGCACCCACAGCTGCATTTCCTGGGCATCTGCCCATCTCCGACTTGCTTGTGACTTTTGGACTTGATCCCCTTGTTCCACAGGTACCCTAGATTGGAAATCCATCGTTGTTGCATTGTTGGTTTGTGTCTTTCCTGCATTATTCCTCTAACACGACTTCTTTGTCCTTAGGGGAACTTTAGTGCACTTTGCACTCACTTTTCAGTGTCTTGGGGAGGGTTATTTTTCTAACTCTCACTATTTTCTAATAGTCCCAGCGACCCTCTACAAGGTCACATAGGTTTGGGGTCCATTCGTGGTTCGCATTCCACTTTTGGAGTATATGGTTTGTGTTGCCCCTATCCCTATGTGCCCCCATTGCATCCTATTGTAACTATACATTGTTTGCACTGTTTTCTAAGACTATACTGCATATTTTTGGTATTGTGTATATATATCTTGTGTATATTTCCTATCCTCTCACTGAGGGTACACTCTGAGATACTTTGGCATATTGTCATAAAAATAAAGTACCTTTATTTTTAGTATAACTGTGTATTGTGTTTTCTTATGATATTGTGCATATGACACTAAGTGGTACAGTAGGAGCTTCACTCGTCTCCTAGTTCAGCCTAAGCTGCTCTGCTAAGCTACCATTATCTATCAGCCTAAGCTGCTAGACACCCTATACACTAATAAGGGATAACTGGGCCTGGTGCAAGGTGCAAGTACCCCTTGGTACTCACTACAAGCCAGTCCAGCCTCCTACACTGATGGCAGCCCTTGTCCCTATCTCCAGCCTCCTCCATCCAACTTCCTCTACCCAGTCCCAATCCCCTCAACCCCAGCCTATCCCAAGCACACCTTTAGGCCAGCATTCACCCAAATCAACACACAAAAGTGGCTCAGGCAAACACAAGCACCACACTTCATCTCACAGGCACTCACACAAGCACCATCCTCATGCAGACACACCAACATCCACTGCCTCCACTGTGCCCCCCTCCTCCTCATCATCCACCTCCCTCCCAGTAGCGTCTCCACTCACACCTACCTACACTACATCCTCATCCACTACCTCCATCACCAGCACGCCCATCACAACACACCCCTCACTGGCAGTCACCACCCCCACATCTATGCACACATCCCCTGTGTCCTCTCCCACTGTGTCTGTGACCCCTCCTCCCAAAGTACACAAACGGAAGCACCCACCCACCCAACAACCATCCACCTCACGACAGCATCCAGCCCATGCACCTGCAACCAAACTCCAGCAGACAGACACCTCCTACAACCACTCCCTCTTCCTCCACTCCCAAACCCTCTCCCTCTTCCCAAACCAGTGTCTCTAAGAAGCTTTTCCTGGCAAACATTGACCTTTTCCCTAACCCTCCTTCCCCCCGGCCCAGGGTGGCCAGAACCCAGCCCAGCACCTCAGCCACCAAGTCGATGTCCACTGTGGTTCCTGCAGCTATCAGAGGCTCAAAGGGGGCACCCATCAGCCCAGCCAGCATGCCACCAAGCCCTGCCAAGGCGAAAACCATTCCGCCACCTGGCAAGGTGAAGAGGGGGACAGCATCCAGCAAGGGGAAGGAGCCACAACCACCCATCAAGGCCACATCAAAGACTCCAGCTGCCAGACCTAAGGTCACACCACCATCTGCCAATGTGAGGAAGGGGCACAAAACACCAGGCAAGGCACTTCAGCCCTCCGAGGCTGCAGGTGAAGGCCTGGTGGTTACCAGCACAACCGCTAGCACCGCCGCAAGCACCGCCACCTGCACCACAACAAGCACTACTACTGACAGCAGCAGCAGCCCCAGTTGGCAGCTGTCCAAGGCTGCAGGAGAAGGGCTGGAGCCTCCCTCCACCACTGGCAGCAGAGGCACCGGCACCACAGCCAGCACAGCCACCTGCACCGCTGCAAGCACCGCCACCTGCACCACTGAAAGTAGCACCACTACCAGCAGCAGCCCCAGTGGACAGTCGTCTGAGGCTGCAGGAGAAGGGCTGGAGCCTCCCTCCACCACTGGCAGCACCCCCACCAGCACCGCCGCTACCACCAGTTTGCAGCCATAGCTGGAGTCTAGCCCTGCCTCAATGAACTATCATGCAACCTGGTCCCTGCAAACCTCATGCCACAGACACCCAGGTGAGGGACTGTGAACTGCCACACCCCAAGTGTTGCATCACTGGGCACACAGCCCCCTCCAGAACCAGTGGAGAAAGGCATCCACTCACCCTATCCTTGGCAGGATGAAGCAGACTGGGTACAAAGCCCCCTCCAGAACCAGTGGAGAAATGCATCCACTCACCCTATCTTTGGCTGAATGAAGCAGACTGGGCACAAAGCCCCCTCCAGAACCAGTGGAGAAATGCATCCACTCACCCTATCCTTGGCAGGATGAAGCAGACTGGGCACAAAGCCCCCTCCAGAACCAGAATGGTATTGGGGTGACAATTCCATGATCCTAGACATGTTACATGGCCAAGTTCGGAGTTACCATTGTGAAGCTACACATAGGTATTGACCTATATGTAGTTCACATGTGTAATGGGGTCCCTGCACTCACAAAGTCCGGGGAATTTGCCCTGAACAATGTGGGGGTACCTTGGCTAGTGCCAGGGTGCCCTCACACTAAGTAACTTTGCACCTAATCTTCATTAAGTGAGCTCCCTATGGGTGGCAAAAGAAATGCTGCAGCCCATAGGGATCTCCTGGAACCCCAATACCCTGGGTACCTAGGTACCATATACTAGGGAATTATAAGGGTGTTCCAGTGTGCCAATCAGAATTGGTAAAAATGGTCACTAGCCTGCAGTGACAATTTTAAAAGTAGAGAGAGCATAAACATTGAGGCTCTGGTTAGCAGAGCCTCAGTGATACAGTTAGGCACCACACAGGGAACACATATAGGCCACAAACTATGAGCACTAGGGTCCTGGCTAGCAGGATCCCAGTGACACAGGCAAAAACAAACTGACACACATGTAAAAATGGGGGTAACTTGCCAGGCAATATGGTACTTTTCCACAGCTGGGACACTAGAAGAGGAGAGAGGCATTAGGAGGCAGAGGTGAGAATGGTGAGTGTTTTTTTTTTGTTTCCCCTGTCCCCGTCGCCCCCTCTCCCTATCGGCCCCCTTGAAATTCACGGCAGCTGTGGTTGAGTATGAGGTCACTGGCAGCACTCGTTCAAAGTGCCAGGTCTACTGCACATGCAGTCTCTGAGTGGCTGCAGTGGCGTGTCTTTGAGCAATAGGACTCTTTTCTGGTGTCTGCCAGGGGTATTATGCTACCTGGAAAGGCTGTGACCGCCGGGGCCGACACCAGAGCATCAAGACCCCAATCTGGGTTTTGTCTAACTCTAATTCTGTCTGTTAGCATAGAGAAAAGTATTGAGGTAATGGGGCTCAGGACTGTTCTGGGAGAAGTAGGCATGCACATGAGCCAACACTGTACTGTTCCTCTGACAGTCCTCAAACTTCTCATGATACAACAGTGCTTGATCAAATATAGGCCATGGCTAATTCACTGGAGATGAGAACATCAGTCCTACGCTTAGCAAACAATTGAGAAAATGAAGCACTGTAGGAGGCTGGCCTGGCTTGTAGTGGGTACCAAGGGGTACTTACACTCTGTACCAGGACCAGTTATCCCTTATTAGTGTAGAAGAGGTGTTTCTAGCAGCTTAGGCTGATAGAAGGTAGCTATAGCTGAGCAGCTTAGGCTGAACTAGGAGACATGCAAAGCTCCTACTATACCACTGGTGTCATATGCACAATATCATAAGAAAACACAATACACAGACATACTAAAAATAAAGGTACTTTATTTTTATGACAATATGCCAAAAGTATCTCAGTGAGTGCCCTCAGTATGAGGATAGCAAATATACACAAGATATATGTACACAATACCAAAAATATGCAGTAATAGCAAAAGGAAGTAATGCAAGTAATGTATAGTCACAATAGATTGCAATAGGAGCACATAGGTATAGGGGCAACACAAACCATATACTCCAAAAATGGAATGCGAACCACAAATGGACCCCAAACCTATGTGAGCTTGTAGAGGGTTGCTGGGACTGTAAGAAAACAGTGAGGGTTAGAAAAATAGCCCACCCCAAGACCCTGAAAAGTAGGTGTAAAGTGTACCTATATTCCCCAGAGAGCACAGAAGTCGTGATAGGGGAGGTCTGCAAGGAAGACCAACACCAGCAATGCAACAAAGGTGGATTTCCAGGCGAGAGTTCCTGTGGAACAAGGGGACCAAGTCTAAGAGTCGCGATACAGTCGAGATTGGGCAGATGCCCAGGAAATGCCAGCTGAGGATGCAAAGAAGCTGCCACTGGATAGTAGAAGCTGTGGATTCTGCAAGAACGAAGAGGACTAAGAACTTCTCCTTTGGAGGATGGATGTCCTACGTTGTGAAGAAGCTTGCAGAGGTGTTCCCACGCAGAAAGACTGCAAACAAGCCTTGCTAGCTGAAAGGGTCACGGTGAGGGTTTTTGGAGGCTGCTGTGGCCCAGGAGGGACCAGGATGTCGCCACTTGCGTGAGGAGACAGAGGGGGCACCCAGCAAGATAGAGAGCCCTCACAGAAGCAGGCAGCACCCGCAGAAGTGCCAGAACAGGCACTACAAAGAGGAGTGAACCGGAGTTCACCCGAAGTCACAAAAGGGGATCCCACGACGCCAGGAGGACAACTCAGGGGGTTGTGCACTGCAGGTTAGAGTGTCGGGGACCCAGGCTTGGCTGTGCACAAAGGAAATTATGGAAGAGTGCACAGGAGCCGGAGCAGCTGCAAATCACGCGGTACCCAGCAATGCAGTCTAGCGTAGGGAGGCAAGGACTTACCTCCACCAGACTTGGACTGAAGAGTCACTGGACTGTGGGAGTCACTTGGACAGAGTTGCTGAGTTCCAGGGACCACGCTCGTCGTGCTGAGAGGGGACCCAGAGGACCGGTGATGCAGTTCTTTTGGTGCCTGCGGCAGCAGGGGGAGGATTCCGTCGTCCCACGGGAGATTTCTTCGGAGCTTCTAGTGCAGAGAGGAGGCAGACTACCCCCAAAGCATGCACCACCAGGAAAACAGTCGAGAAGGCGGCAGGATCAGTGATACAAGGTTGCAGAAGTCGTCTTTGCTACTTTGTTGCGGTGTTCTAGGCGTCCTGAGCAGTCAGCGGTAGATTCCTTGGCAGAAGGTGAAGAGAGAGATGCAGAGGAACTCTGATGAGCTCTTGCATTCGTTATCTAAAGAATTCCCCAAAGCAGAGACACTAAATAGCCAGGAAAGGAGGTTTGGCTACCTAGGAAGGAGGATAGGCTAGCAACACAGGTAAGAGCCTATCAGGAGGAGTCTCTGACGTCACCTGCTGGCACTGGCCGCTCAGAGTAGTCCAGTGTGCCAGCAGCACCTCTGTTTCCAAGATGGCAGAGGTCTGGAGCACACTGGAGGAGCTCTGGGCACCTCCCCTGGGAGGTGCAGGTCAGGGGAGTGGTCACTCCCCTTTCCTTTGTCCAGTTTCGCGCCAGAGCAGGGCTGGGGGATCCCTGAACCGGTGTAGACTGGCATATGCAGAGATGGGCACCATCTGTGCCCATCAAAGCATTTCCAGAGGCTGGGGGAGGCTACTCCTCCCCAGCCCTGACACCTTTTTCCAAAGGGAGAGGGTGTAACACCCTCTCTCTGAGGACGTCCTTTGTTCTGCCTTCCTGGGCCAAGCCTGGCTGGACCCCAGGAGGGCAGAAACCTGTTTGAGGGGTTGGCAGCAGCAGCAGCTGCAGTGAAACCCCGGGAAAGGCAGTTTGGCAGTACCCGGGTCTGTGCTTGAGAATCGGGGTATCATGGAATTGTCTCCCTAATGCCAGGATGGCATTGGGGTGACAATTCCATGATCATAGACATGTTACATGGCCATGTTCGGAGTTACCATTGTGACGCTGTACATAGGTAGTGACTTATGTACAGTGCACGCGTGTAATGGTGTCCGCGCACTCACAAATTCCGGGGAATTTGCCCTGAACGATGTGGGGGCACCTTGGCTAGTGCCAGGGTGCCCACACACTAAGTGACTTAGCACCCAACCTTTACCAGGTAAAGGTTAGACATATAGGTGACTTATAAGTTACTTAAGTGCAGTGGTAAATGGCTGTGAAATAACATGGACGTTATTTCACTCAGGCTGCAGTGGCAGACCTGTGTAAGAATTGTCAGAGGTCCCTATGGGTGGCAAAAGAAATGCTGCAGCCCATAGGGATCTCCTGGAACCCCAATACCCTGGGTACCTTAGTACCATATACTAGGGAATTATAAGGGTGTTCCAGTATGACAATGTGAATTGGTGAAATTGGTCACTAGCCTGTTAGTGATAATTTGGAAAGCAAAGAGAGAGGATAACCACTGAGGTTCTGGTTAGCAGAACCTCAGTGAGACAGTTATTCATCACACAGGGAACACACACAGGGCAAACTTATGAGCACTGGGGCCCTGGCTGGAAGGGTCCCAGTGACACATACAACTAAAACAACATATATACAGTGAAATGTGGGGGTAACATGCCAGGCAAGATGGTACTTTCCTACAAGCACTAAAAAATATACCTAAAAATGCATACTGTATAGTAGAGACCTGTTTAGAAGAGGCCCTATAGACAAATCCTAAACAGCTCCAAAATCTATATAGGTGGCCAAGACTTGTGAAAATCAACTTCCTGATAGTCTGGTTACTGGCTTAAGCAGCCAAGCAACTAAGGACATATTAAAAGGATGAAACAAAAATAAAAAACTCGAAAATGCAAAAGAACCATGACCATCAAGCACTGAGAAACTGGAGAAAAAAGCCCTACACAATCTAAAAAAGCCAGGGCATAAACACACTAACGAATTGAGTGCCCAGTAAGTAGATAAACACAGGAAACTGGGGTGAGTGAGCAATGCTATGTGGGAGGGATGGTAATAGGCCATCAATAGTTGAAGTTGCTCAAAACCGAGTGGCCTCAGTTCAAAATCAGCTTTCTCTCAAGACCGAAAAAGAAGGAATGAACTTATCCCCATTGTAAGGTCATCCCTAGCCCAGGAGCATGCAGATGAAATACACCATACAGAAACTACGGTCAAAAATTACTTTATTCCTCGGCATACACTCACACACTGTTCATTACATCATAGTTCCGTTGACCACACCCTAAAACCTCCCCACACATTATGTACTTCCTGTTCAGATTCCATCCAGAACCACTAGGATTATAGTGTGCATAACTTCAATGTGCTACACCCATAACTGCACCACATGTGCAACCATCAACAAAACACCTTGAAAGGGTGCACTACACATACAGATCAACTAGTTACAGCGTGTGAAATTGAAGCAAACAGCGGCAGTCGAGCTATAAATACGGGTTTCAACAATATATATTCAAAATGAGTTTGCTGTTAATAAACTGATAATTTATGGTGGAAGGAAGTGCACTTATAATAAGCAAAACAGTTTGGTTCCTCACCTGCACTGCAGTTTCGCAAGTTATTGAGAATTCCATTTCTTGCTTGGTGAGACAGTTTACCTCGCCTAAAATTGTTCCAATTCCTCTATAATCTCTATAAGGTATTTTAACAGTGCTGTCAGCTTCTTCATCCTTTTTATCTTTGCTATGCCCAAACAGAGGATTTGAACCATGCAGCTGTTGTAATAAGAAAGAAAGACGTTAAACAGATGACTGTTCAGAAATCAAGACAATAAGGATGGTTAAAAATGCATTAGCCTATGATTTGTCTCTCTAAATTATAAATTGTATTTCTTTGAACTTATGACAGTTTCTATTGAATTTGTTATGCTTCTACAATTTGGTATCACTAGTTTATCTTTTATAATATTTTCCGGTAAGGACCAACCCTCCATATCTGCTAGAAATTCATTAGTTTCTAATGTAGCCCACTCAGCAAAGTATGCATTCCTTTTCAGCCCAAGCAGTATCATTTGGTGCATTCCTACAGCCCTTTCAATTATGAACCTGCTTGTCAGCCATAACCAGAAAGCTCATGATCAATAAGCATAATGTAGTCAATGTGGGAACTCTTACTCGATTGACTGTTGTCTGCAATTTTCAGCTTTATATCAGTGAATGAACGGATCATCGTTCGTCACAAATCTCATCAGACTGTATCTCTGTATGTAACAATGCTATGTGGGAGAGCCCCACGAATATTATACTCTATAGAACATGTGGCAACTTTAAGCAGACACAGTAAATTATTTAAATGTAGGAACGCAGCCTCTTATTAGCTTGGTTACCCCGACTGTTTGTCAGTGTGTTTGACTGTGTTCACTGGGATCCTGCTAACCAGGACCAAAGTGATTATCCTCTCCCCTTTTAAACTTAGTTGCTGGAACCTTTTTCACCCCACATTTGGCATACTGTGTAGGAAGCTGGCCTGGTTTGTAGTGGTACCAAGGGTACTTACACTCTGCACCAGGTCCAGTTATCCCTTATTAGTGTAGAAGAGGTGTCTAGCAGCTTAGGCTGATAGAAAAGGTAGTTTAGCAGAGCAGCTTAGGTTGAACTAGGAGACGTGTAAAGCTTCTACTATACCACTGGTGTCATATGCACAATATCATAAGAAAACACAAAACACAGATATACTAAAAATAAAGGTACTTTATTTTTATGACAATATGCCAAAAGTATCTCAGTGAGTGCCCTCAGTATGAGGATAGCAAATATACACAAGATATATGTACACAATACCAAAATTATGCAGTAATAGCAATAGAAAGCGATGCAAGCAATGTATAGTCACAATAGCTTGCCATGAGAGCACATAGGTATAGGGGCAACACAAACCATATACTCTAGAAGTGGAATGCGAACCACGAATGGACCCCAAACCTATGTGAGCTTGTAGAGGGTTGCTGAGACTGTAAGAAAACAGTGAGGGTTAGAAAAATAGCCCACCCCAAAACCCTGAAAAGTGGGTGTAAAGTGCACCTATATTCCCCAGAGAGCACAGAAGTCGTGATAGGGGAATTCTGCAAGGAAGACCAACACCAGCAATGCAACAATGATGGATTTCCAGACGAGAGTTAGACATATAGGTGACTTATAAGTTACTTAAGTGCAGTGTAAATTGGCTGTGAAATAACGTGGACGTTATTTCACTCAGGCTGCAGTGGCAGGCCTGTGTAAGAATTGTCAGAGCTCCCTATAGGTGGCAAAAGAAATGCTGCAGCCCATAGGGATCTCCTGGAATCCCAATACCCTGGGTACCTCAGTACCATATACTAGGGAATTATAAGGGTGTTCCAGTAAGCCAATGTTAATTGGTAAAATTGGTCACTAGCCTGTTAGTGACAATTTGTAAAGAGAGAGCATAACCACTGAGGTTCTGGTTAGCAGAGCCTCAGTGAGACAGTTAGGCATCACACAGGGAACACATACCTATAGCTCACAAACTTATGAGCACTGGGGTCCTGACTAGCAGGGTCCCAGTGACACATAACAAACATACTGAAAACATAGGGTTTTCACTATGAGCACTGGGCCCTGGCAAGCAGGATACCAGTGAGACAGTGAAAACACCCTGACATACACTCACACACAGGCCCAAAGTGGGGGTAACAAGGCTAGAAAGAGGCTACTTTCTCACACAACCCCCCCCAAACGAAGGACAATAAGGCTAACCTTGGCCAGTTGAGACTTTATTGTCTAAGTGGTGATAAGTAGAGAGTAGCTCTGCAATAGACTGGTTACTCCTTTTATCATTCACTATATGGTTACTTCCCTGTGGGGATGTAAACCACCCTGTTTGAAGTTTTTTAGCTAAGCAACAATGTGAATATGTATTTTCAGAGTTTCTATCAGTAAGTTTTAGTTTAGAGCAGTGGGAATTGTCCACTGAACCTATTTGTAGTGATGGAAATGCCAGACAGGGATGCTGTCTCAGAAAAGCCATAGCTGGGCAAAAACTTTGTCCATATGGGTGGAAGAGAGAACAGGGATGCTGTTTCTCTTGGGTTGGAGCAGGGCAGGGATGCTGTCCTATGAGCTCCACACTAGGGCAGGGATGCTGTCCTAAGTGTTGTGAGGCAGTGCAGAGTTTCTGCACTAAAGTTTCTCTGGGAGGGTTGGAGGGATGCTCCATGTTAACTAAAATGGTGCTCTTTTTCTCACCAATGTTAGTTATCCCACAGAGAGGTACTTCCACCTCAGGGAGTACAATTTTGCCAACTGATGATTCCCTTGGAACAGGTGCCACCACAGGAATGGTATCCTGAATGGTAGGTTGGTTAGGGGATACTGTGATACCCTTTTTACCTGTTGATGGAGAGGGATCCTGCGTTTTCAGGCCTTTTCTCCTTTGCTTTTTCATTTCAGTAGAAATGAGAGGGAACAATTCCTCTGGGATGCCCAGCATGGCTGCATGGGCATAAAACTCTACATCAGCCCAACCTGAGGCCTCTAGGTCATTACCTAAGAGACAGTCTACAGGTAAACTAGGTGATACTACCAACTGCTTAGGGCCAGTAACTCCACCCCAACTAAACTGAATTATAGCTAAGGGAAGAAACTTAGTGGAGTTATGGACATCAATAATTTCATACTGTTGTCCAATGATGTGTTGTTCAGGAGCCACTAGGTTTTCAGTCACCAAAGTGATACTGGCACCTATGTCCCTGTAGGCCAAGGCCTCAACACCATTTATTGAAACTGTCTGCCTGTACTTATCCATTGTAAGGGGACAAGCAGCCAGTGTGGCAAGGCCAATGCCACTAGGTGTGACAGAAACTGTCTTGGGACTGACTACCCCAGTTTCTACTATGGACCCATAAGTGAACCCAACTACACCCGTAACTTGACTGTTGCCAGCAGTCCCACCACTAGTACCACTACTGCTAGGGGCACTAGAGCTTGATGTATTAGTGGTGGTAGGCTCAGGGGGTTTACCTGGACAGGACTTATCACCTGGCCTATGGCCTCTGTTTTTACACACAAAGCACCAAGGCTTTTTAAATTGTGTAGGTTGAGAAGAAGAGGAAGAATTAGTTTTATCCCCACCCCCTGAAGAGTGTTTAAGATTTGAAGTGGGATCTTTGGTTTTACCCTTATCCCCATGCTTATCTTGAGATTTTTCACCATCTTTCTTCTTGTTGTTCTCTTTGTCACCCCCTGTATGAACTTTTCTGTTCACCCTTGTTCTGACCCATTTGTCTGCCTTCTTTCCCAATTCTTGGGGAGAGGTCAGATCAGAGTCCACCAATTACTGGTGCAACAAATCAGACACACAATTATTAAGAATATGCTCTCTCAGGATCAAGTTATACAGGCTGTCATAATCAGTAACTTTACTGCCATGTAACCACCCCTCCAAGGCCTTCACTGAATGGTCAATGAAATCAACCCAGTCTTGTGAAGACTCCTTTTTGGTCTCTCTGAACTTTATCCTGTATTGTTCAGTGGTTAAGCCATAACCATCCAGGAGTGCATTCTTAAGAACTTTGTAATCATTAGCTTCATTTTCTTTCACATTAAGGAGCCTATCCCTACCTTTTCCACTAAATGATAGCCATAGGATAGCAGCCCACTGCCTTTGAGGGACATCCTGTACAGCACAGGCCCTCTCAATGCAGCAAACCACTTGTTAATGTCATCCCCCTCCTTATAAGGGGGAACTATCTTGTGCAGATTCCTGGAATCATGCCTTTTTGCAGGATGACTATGGGGAATACTGCTGCTGCCACCATGGGTTTCTAAACCCAGTTTCTGTCTCTCCTTCTCTACTTCTAAAGTCTGTCTATCCAAATCCAGCTGTTGCTTCTTGAGCTTCAGTCTGGTTTGTTCCACTCTCAATCTATTGAGCTCCCTTTCTAACAATCTGTCATCAGGGTGGGTGGGAGGGACATGTCTTGAAACAGAAGTATGATGAGAATGGACAGAAGGAGACCTGTCCCTTACAGAGGGCACCCTAACAGCTTGGCTAACAGAAACATCATTTCTACTGTGATGAGAATGAATGCTCTTGCTATGGTGTGAGACAACACTATCTGTATGGTGTGACTCAATATCAGTACCAACTATGCTAGACTGTCTAGTAATGGGCAGGCTTGGAAGTTTCTTTCCTGAATCTTTTCCTGGGGGAGTCCCTGGATCAGATTGGGAACCATTAGCTACTTTTTCAACAGATGGGGCACTTTTAGCCTCATCTTGTTCTCTAAGCATGTTAAGTAACAATTCCAAGTAAGGATTCTTCCCTACACTCAAACCTCTCTCTATGCAGAGACTCCTTGCTCCTTTCCAGCTAAGGTGATCATATGCAAGTTTGGACAGATCAACATTTTGGCCTGTGCTAGGCATTTTTAGAGAGAGTTAAAGTGATAGAAAAAGAGTAAAAAGTTTGTCAGAGCTTTTAGAAAGACTGGAAAAAAAACTTTTTTAACTTTTTAGAACTTTTTAGAAAGTTAGAAATAATTTTCAGCACTTAGAAAAGAGTGAAAAGAGGAAATGCAAAACTTTTTGGTTATGTGTATATACACTGAACTTGTTTTGTATATTTTTCTCTTATGAAAAGTACAATGACAAGAGTGGTAAGTAGTCTCAAAGCACTTATCCCACCGATGCACAACCAATGTAGGAGGCTGGACTGGCTTGTAGTGAGTACCAAGGGGTACTTGCACCTTGCACCAGGCCCAGTTATCCCTTATTAGTGTATAGGGTGTCTAGCAGCATAGGCTGATAGATAATGGTAGCTTAGCAGAGCAGCTTAGGCTGAACTAGGAGACGAGTGAAGCTCCTACACTACCACTTAGTGTCATATGCACAATATCATAAGAAAACACAATACACAATTATACTAAAAATAAAGGTACTTTATTTTTATGACAATATGCCAAAGTATCTCAGAGTGTACCCTCAGTGAGAGGATAGGAAATATACACAAGATATATATACACAATACCAGAAATATGCAGTATAGTCTTAGAAAACAGTGCAAACAATGGATAGTTACAATAGGATGCAATGGGAACACATAGGGATAGGGGCAACACAAACCATATACTCCAAAAGTGGAATGCGAACCACGAATGGACCCCAAACCTATGTGACCTTGTAGAGGGTCGCTGGGACTATTAGAAAATAGTAAGGGTTAGAAAAATAGCCCACCCCAAGACCCTGAAAAGTGAGTGCAAAGTGCACTAAAGTTCCCCAAAGGACATAGAAGTCGTGATAGGGGAATTCTGCAGGAAAGACACAAACCAGCAATGCAACAACGATGGATTTCCAGTCGAGGGTACCTGTGGAACAAGGGGACCAAGTCCAAAAGTCACAAGCAAGTCGGAGATGGGCAGATACCCAGGAAATGCCAGCTGCGGGTGCAAAGAAGCTGCTACTGGACTGTAGAAGCTTAGGTTTCTGCAGGAACGACAAGGGCTAGAGACTTCCCCTTTGGAGGACGGATCCCACACGCCGTAGAGAGCCGTGCAGAAGTGTTTTCCCGCCAAAAGACCGCCAACAAGCCTTGCTAGCTGCAAATCGTGCGGTAAGCATTTTTGGATGCTGCTGTGGCCCAGGAGGGACCAGGATGTTGCAAATTGCGTCAGGAGAGAGAGGGGACATGGAGCAAGACAAAGAGCCCTCTCAGCAGCAGGTAGCACCCGGAGAAGTGCCAGAAACAGGCACTACGAGGATGCGTGAAACAGTGCTCACCGGAAGTCGCACAAAGAAGTCCCACGTCGCCGGAGAACAACTTAGGAGGTCCTGCAATGCAGGTTAGAGTGCCGTGGACCCAGGCTGGACTGAGCACAAAGGATTTCGGCCAGAAGTGCACGGAGGCCGGAGTAGCTGCAAAAGTCGCGGTTCCCAGCAATGCAGTCTGGCGTAGGGAGGCAAGGACTTACCTCCACCAAACTTGGACTGAAGAGTCACTGGACTGTGGGAGTCACTTGGACAGATTTGCTGGATTCGAGGGACCTCGCTCGTCGTGCTGAGAGGAGACCCAAGGGACCGGTAATGCAGCTTTTTGGTGCCTGCGGTTGCAGGGGGAAGATTCTGTCGACCCACAGGAGATTTCTTCGGAGCTTCTAGTGCAGAGAGGAGGCAGACTACCCCCACAGCATGCACCACCAGGAAAACAGTCGAGAAGGCGGCAGGATCAGCGTTACAGAGTTGCAGTAGTCGTCTTTGCTACTATGTTGCAGTTTTGCAGGCTTCCAGCGCGGTCAGCAGTCGATTCCTTGGCAGAAGGTGAAGAGAGAGATGCAGAGGAACTCGGATGAGCTCTTGCATTCGTTATCTAAAATTTCCCCAGAGACAGAGACCCTAAATAGCCAGAAAAGAGGGTTTGGCTACCTAGGAGAGAGGATAGGCTAGCAACACCTGAAGGAGCCTATCAGAAGGAGTCTCTGACGTCACCTGGTGGCACTGGCCACTCAGAGCAGTCCAGTGTGCCAGCAGCACCTCTGTTTCCAAAATGGCAGAGGTCTGGAGCACACTGGAGGAGCTCTGGACACCTCCCAGGGGAGGTGCAGGTCAGGGGAGTGGTCTTTCCCCTTTCCTTTGTCCAGCTTCGCGCCAGAGCAGGGCTAAGGGGTCCCCTGAACCGGTGTAGACTGGCTTATGCAGAATTGGGCACATCTGTGCCCAAGAAAGCATTTCCAGAGGCTGGGGGAGGCTACTCCTCCCCTGCCTTCACACCATTTTCCAAAGGGAGAGGGTGTAACACCCTCTCTCAGAGGAAGTTCTTTGTTCTGCCATCCTGGGCCAGGCCTGGCTGGACCCCAGAAGGGCAGATGCCTGTCTGAGGGGTTGGCAGCAGCAGCAGCTGCAGTGAAACCCCAGGAAAGGCAGTTTGGCAGTACCAGGATCTGTGCTACAGACCACGGGGATCATGGGATTGTGCCAACTATGCAAGGATGGCATAGAGGGGGCAATTCCATGATCATAGACATGTTACATGGCCATATTCGGAGTTACCATTGTGAAGCTACATATAGGTAGTGACCTATATGTAGTGCACGCGTGTAATTGTGTCCCCGCACTCACAAAGTCCGGGGAATTGGCCCTGAACAATGTGGGGGCACCTTGGCTAGTGCCAGGGTGCCCTCACACTAAGTAACTTTGCACCTAACCTTTACCAGGTAAAGGTTAGACATATAGGTGACTTATAAGTTACTTAAGTGCAGTGTAAAATGGCTGTGAAATAACGTGGACGTTATTTCACTCAGGCTGCAGTGGCAGGCCTGTGTAAGAATTGTCAGAGCTCCCTATAGGTGGCAAAAGAAATGCTGCAGCCCATAGGGATCTCCTGGAACCCCAATACCCTGGGTACCTCAGTACCATATACTAGGGAATTATAAGGGTGTTCCAGTAAGCCAATGTTAATTGGTAAAATTGGTCACTAGCCTGTTAGTGACAATTTGTAAAGAGAGAGCATAACCACTGAGGTTCTGGTTAGCAGAGCCTCAGTGAGACAGTTAGGCATCACACAGGGAACACATACCTATAGGTCACAAACTTATGAGCACTGGGGTCCTGACTAGCAGGGTCCCAGTGACACATAACAAACATACTGAAAACATAGGGTTTTCACTATGAGCACTGGGCCCTGGCAAGCAGGATACCAATGAGACAGTGAAAACACCGTGACATACACTCACAAACAGGCCCAAAGTGGGGGTAACAAGGCTAGAAAGAGGCTACTTTCTCACACTGTGGCCCAGAAGGGACCAGGATGTCGCCAATTACGTGAGGAGACAGAGGGGGCGTCCAGCAAGACAAGGAGCCCACTCAGAAGCAAGGAGCACCCGCAGAAGTGCCGGAACAGGCACTACGAAGAAGAGTGAACCGGAGCTCAACCGAAGTCACAAAAGAAGGTCTCACAACGCCGGAGGACAACTCAGGAGGTCGTGCACTGCAGGTTAGAGTGTCGGGACCCAGGCTTGGCTGTGCAAAAAGGAAATCCTGGAAGAGTGCACAGGAGCCGGAGCAGCTGAAAATCACGCGGTACCCAGCAATGCAGTCTACCGTGGGGAGGCAAGGACTTACCTCCACCAAACTTGGACTGAAGAGTCACTGGACTGTGGGAGTCACTTGGACAGAGTTGCTGAGTTCCAGGGACAACGCTCGTCGTGCTGAGAGGGGACCCAGAAGACCAGTGATGCAGTCTTTTGGTGCCTGCGGTTGCAGGGGGAAGATTCCGTCGACCCACTGGAGATTTCTTCGGAGCTTCTAGTGCAGAGAGGAGGCAGACTACCCCCACAGCATGCACCACCAGGAAAGCAGACGAGAAGGCGGCTTGATCAGCGATATAAGGTTGCAGTAGTCATCTAAGCTACTTTGTTGCAGTTTTGCAGGCGTCCAGAGCAGTCAGCAGTCGATTCCTTGGCAGAAGGTGAAGAGAGAGATGCAGAGGAACTCTGATGAGCTCTTGCATTCGTAATCTAAAGAATTCCCCAAAGCAGAGACCCTAAAAAGCCAGAAAAGGAGGTTTGGCTACCTAGGAAGGAGGATAGGCTAGCAACACAGGTAAGAGCCTATCAGAAGGAGTTTCTGACGTCACCTGTTGGCACTGGCCACTCAGAGCAGTCCAGTGTGCCAGCAGCACCTCTGTTTCCAAGATGGCAGAGGTCTGGAGCACACTGGAGGAGCTCTGGGGGGAGAGGTCACTCCCCTTTCTTTTGTCCAGTTTCGCGCCAGAGCACGGCTGGGGGATGCCTGAACCGGTGTAGACTGGCTTATGCAGAGATGGGCACCATCTGTGCCCATCAAAACATTTCCAGAGGCTTGGGGAGGCTATTCCTCCCCAGCCCTGACACCTTTTTCCAAAGGGAGAGGGTGTAACACCTTCTCTCTGAGGAAGTCCTTTGTTCTGCCTTCCTGGGCCAAGCCTGGCTGGACCCCAGGAGGGCAGAAACCTGTATGAGGGGTTGGCACCAGCAGCAGCTGCAGTGAAACCCCGGGAAAGGTAGTTTGGCAGTACCCGGGTCTGTGCTAGAGACTCGGGGATCATGGAATTGTCTCCCCAATGCCAGAATGGCATTGGGGAGATAATTCCATGATCTTAGACATGTTACATGGCCATGTTCGGAGTTACCATTGTGACGCTATACATAGGTAGTGACCTATATGTAGTGCACGCGTGTAATGGTGTCCCCGCACTCACAAAGTCCGGGGAATTTGCCCTGAACGATGTGGGGGCACCTTGGCTAGTCCCAGGGTGCCCACACACTAAGTAACTTTGCACCTAACCTTTACCAGGTAAAGGTTAGACATATAGGTGACTTATAAGTTACTTAAGTGCAGTGGTAAATGGCTGTGAAATAACGTGGACGTTATTTCACTCAGGCTGCAGTGGCAGGCCTGTGTAAGAATTGTCAGAGCTCCCTATGGGTGGCAAAAGAAATGCTGCAGCCAATAGGGATCTCCTGGAACCCCAATACCCTGGGTACCTCAGTACCATATACTAGGCAATTATAAGGGTGTTCCAGTAAGCCAATGTAAATTGGTAAAATCGGTCACTAGCCTGTTAGTGACAATTTGGAAAGAAATGAGAGAGCATAACCACTGAGGTTCTGGTTAGCAGAGCCTCAGTGAGACAGTTAGTCACTACACAGGTAACACATTCAGGCACACTTATGAGCACTGGGGCCCTGGCTGGCAGGGTCCCAGTGACACATACAACTAAAACAACATATATACAGTGAAAAATGGGGGTAACATGCCAGGCAAGATGGTACTTTCCTACACAACCCCCTCCCAAACGAAGGACAATAAGACTAGCCATGACCTGATGAGTCTTCATTGTCTAAGTGGAAATATCTGGAGAGTCCATCTGCATTGGAGTGGCTACTCCCAGGTCTATGTTCCACTGTATAGTCCATTCCCTGTAGGGATATGGACCACCTCAACAATTTAGGATTTTCACTTTTCATTTGTTTTAGCCAAAGTAGAGGTTTGTGGTCTGTCTGAACAATGAAGTGAGTGCCAAACAGGTATGGCCTCAACTTCTTCAGAGCCCAGAACACAGCAAAGGCCTCCCTCTCTATGGCAGACCAACGCTTTTTTCTAGGGGTCAACCTCCTTCTAATAAAAGCAACAGGTTGATCCTGGCCCTCAGAATTAAGTTGTGATAGGACTGCCCCTACTCCTAATTCAGATGCATCAGTTTGGACATAGAATTTTTTAGAGTAACAAGGGCTTTTCAGGACAGGTGCAGAGCACATGGCCTGCTTCAGCTCCTCAAAATCTTTCTGACAGTTTGCTGTCCATAATACCTTTTTAGGCATTTTCTTGAATGTGAGGTCATTAAGAGGGGCTGCAATGGAGCCATAGTTCTTAATGAACCTCCTGTAATACCCAGTGAGGCCTAGGAAGGCTCTCAACTGAGTCTGAGTAGTAGGGGGAACCCAATCTACAATAGTTTGGATTTTCCCCTGAAGTGGTGCAATCTGTTCACCACCAACAAGGTGTCCCAGATAAACCACCTTCCCCTGCCCTATCTGGCACTTTGAAGCCTTGATAGTGAGGCCTGCCTTTTGCAGGGCCTCCAAAACTTTCCATAGGTGGACCAGGTGATAATCCCAGCTGGACCTAAAGACAGCTATATCGTCCAAATATGCTGCACTAAAAGCTTCCAGCCCTTGCAGGACTGTGTTCACCAACCTCTGAAAAGTGGCAGGTGCATTTTTCAATCCAAAAGGCATTACTGTGAACTGGTAATGGCCTCCAATGGTTGAAAATGCAGTTTTAGGTTTAGTATCTTCTGATAATTTGATCTGCCAATACCCTGCAGTCAAATCAAAAGTGCTTAGATACTTGGCAGATGCCAGTGTATCTATGAGCTCATCTACCCTGGGTATAGGGTGAGCATCAGTTTTGGTTACCTGGTTGAGACCTCTATAATCTACACAAAACCGCATTTCCTTCTTTCCATCTTTGGAATGAGGTTTTGGTACAAGTCCCACAGGAGAAGCCCATGGACTTTCAGAGTGCTCAACCACTCCCAGTTCTAACATTTTCTGCACCTCTTGCTTTATGCAGTCCCTGACATGGTCAGGCTGCTTATAGATCTTACTTTTGACAGGCAAGCTGTCTCCAGTATCTATAGTGTGCTCACACCAAGAAGTGGTACCTGGCACAGTAGAGAAGAGTTCAGAAAACTGACCCAGGAGATTTATGCAATGGTCTTTCTGCTCAGCAGTAAGACAATCAGCCAAAACTACACCTTCCACTAGAGCATCTTGTTCTGTGGAAGAGAAGAGATCAGGTAGAGGATCACTGTCTTCTTCCTGTCCCTCATCAGTTGCCATGAGCAGGGTGAGATCAGCCCTGTCATAGTAGGGTTTCAGGCGATTGACATGGAGCACCCTAAGGGGACTCCTGGCAGTGCCTAAGTCAACTAAGTAGGTGACTTCTCCCTTTTTCTCAACAATTGTGTGGGGTCCACTCCATTTATCTTGGAGTGCTCTTGGGGCCACAGGCTCCAAGACCCACACTTTCTGCCCTGGTTGGTACTGAACCAAAACAGCCTTCTGATCATGCCATTGCTTCTGGAGCTCTTGGCTGGTCTGAAGGTTTTTACTGGCCTTTTTCATATACTCAGCCATTCTTGATCTGAGGCCAAGGACATAATCCACAATATCTTGCTTTGGAGCTTTTAAAGGTTGTTCCCAACCCTCCTTGACAAGTGTTAGTGGACCCCTAACAGGGTGTCCAAAGAGGAGTTCAAAGGGGCTGAAGCCCACTCCTTTCTGGGGTACCTCCCTGTAGGCAAAAAGGAGGCATGGTAACAGGATATCCCATCTCCTGCGGAGTTTTTCAGGGAGACCCATAATCATGCCTTTGAGAGTTTTGTTAAATCTCTCCACCAGTCCATTTGTTTGTGGATGATAGGGTGTAGTGAACTTGTAAGTCACACCACACTCCTTCCACATGGCCTTTAAGTATGCAGACATGAAATTGCTTCCTCTGTCTGATACTACTTCCTTTGGGAAGCCCACCCTAGAAAATATTCCCAGGAGGGCCTTTGCCACTGCAGGTGCTGTAGTGGTCCTTAAAGGAATTGCTTCAGGATATCTTGTGGCATGGTCCACTACCACCAAGATAAACCTATTGCCTGAAGCAGTAGGAGGGTCAAGGGGGCCAACTATGTCAACCCCTACCCTTTCAAAGGGCACCCCCACCACAGGCAGTGGAATAAGGGGTGCCTTTGGAGTGCCACCTGTCTTGCCACTGGCTTGACAGGTTTCACAGGACTTACAAAATTCCTTTGTGTCCTCAGACATCCTAGGCCAATGAAACAGGGGAACAAGCCTGTCCCAAGTTTTCATTTGTCCCAGATGTCCAGCTAGGGGAATGTCGTGGGCTAAAGTTAGGAGGAACTTTCTGTACTCCTGAGGAATCACTAACCTCCTGGCAGTTCCAGGTTTAGGATCCCTTGCTTCAGTGTACAAGAGGTTGTCCTCCCAGTAAACTCTGTGAGAGTCACTGACATCCCCATTAGCCTGTTTGACAGCTTGCTGTCGTAGACCCTCTAGTGTGGGACAGGTTTGCTGTGCCACACTCAGCTCCTCCCTGGCAGGCCCGCCTTCACCCAAAAGCTCAGCAGTGTCTGCTTCCAGCTCCTCTGGTGTAGGTTCTACACAGGGTGAAAATTCTTCTTCCTCAGAAGTAGAATCCACTGTAGAGGGAGGGATAGTAGGAAGTGCTTTACTTCTACTAGCCCTAGCTTTAGGGAGCACTTGGTCCATTGTTCCAGGATCCAAGCTTCCCTGTCCTTTTTGCTTTTTGGCCTGAGCCCTGGTTAAAGCAAAAATATGCCCTGGGATGCCCAGCATTGCTGCATGGGCTTCCAACTCCACATCTGACCAAGCTGATGTCTCCAAATCATTTCCTAGTAGACAGTCTACAGGTAAATCTGTGGCTACCACAACTTTCTTTGGACCAGTAACCCCCCCCAGTTGAGATTTACAACAGCCATGGGGTGGCTAAGTGTGTTATTGTGAGCATCGGTTACTTGGTACTGGTGACCAAGTAGGTGATGTTCAGGGTGGACCAGTTTCTCTATGACCAAAGTCACACTGGCACCAGTGTCCCTGTAGGCCTGAACCTCAACACCATTTATTAGGGGTAGCTGCTTGTACTTATCCATATTAAGGGGACAAGCAACTAAGGTGGCTAAATCAATAGCCCCCTCAGAGACTAACACAGCCTCTGTGGTCTCCCTAACAAGACCAACCCCAACTAAGTTACCAAAAGTGAGCCCAGCTACTCCCTTGGATTGGCTATTAGTAGGTTTGCTCCCACCACCACTGCTATTAGTAGGGACACTAGGTGTAGCAGTAGGCGTTGTAGTGGTAGGAGGCTTGGTGCTTTTCTTTGGACAACTGGGATCTGTTGTCCAATGGCCTTTTATTTTACATAAATAGCACCATGGTTTCTTTTCCTTGTTTTGATTAGAAGAGGATTTGGGCCCACCACCCCCACCAGAGTGTTTTTGTGGACCTGATGAAGACTCATTTTTAGATTTGTCCCCACCCTTGTCAGAAGACTTACCATCCTTCTTCTTGTTGCCATCTTTGTCACCCCCTGTATGAACTTTTCTGTTCACCCATTGTTCTGACCCATTTGTCTGCCTTCTTTCCCAATTCTTGGGGAGAGGTCAGATCAGAGTCCACCAAGTACTGGTGCAACAAATCAGACACACAATTATTAAGAATATGCTCTCTCAGGATCAAGTTATACAGGCTGTCATAATCAGTAACTTTACTGCCATGTAACCACCCCTCCAAGGCCTTCACTGAATGGTCAATGAAATCAACCCAGTCTTGTGAAGACTCCTTTTTGGTCTCTCTGAACTTTATCCTGTATTGTTCAGTGGTTAAGCCATAACCATCCAGGAGTGCATTCTTAAGAACTTTGTAATCATTAGCTTCATTTTCTTTCACAGTAAGGAGCCTATCCCTACCTTTTCCACTAAATGATAGCCATAGGATAGCAGCCCACTGCCTTTGAGGGACATCCTGTACAGCACAGGCCCTCTCAAGTGCAGCAAACCACTTGTTAATATCATCCCCCTCCTTATAAGGGGGAACTATCTTGTGCAGATTCCTGGAATCACGCTCTTTTGCAGGATGACTATGGGGAATACTGCTGCTGCCACCATGGGTTTCTAAACCCATCTTCTGTCTTTCCTTCTCTAGTTCTAAAGACTGTCTATTCAAATCCAGCTGTTGCTTTTTAAGCTTCAGTCTGGTTTGTTCCACCCTCAACTTATTGAGTTCCCTTTCTAACATTCTGTCATCAGGGTTGGTGGGAGGGACATTCCTAGACACAGAAGTATGATGAGAATGGACAGAAGGAGACCTGTCCCTTACAGAGGGCACCCTAACAGCTTGGCTGACAGTGTAATGTGAGAGCACACCATCTGTATGATGTGACTCCACCTCAGTACCAACTATGCTAGACTGTCTAGTAATGGGCAGGCTAGAAAGTTTCTTTCCTGAATCTTTTCCTGGTGGAGTCCCTGGATCAGATTGGAAACCATTAGCTACTTTTTCAACAGATGGGGCACTTTTAGCCTTATCTTGTTCTCTAAGCATGTTAAGTAACAATTCCAAGGAAGGATTCTTCCCTACACTCAAACCTCTCTCTATGCAGAGACTCCTTGCTCCTTTCCAGCTAAGGTGATCATATGCAAGTTTGGACAGATCAACATTTTGGCCTGTGCCAGACATTTTTTAGAGAGAGTTAAAGTGATAGGAAAAGAGAAAAAAGTTTTCAGAACTTTTAGAAAGACAGATAAAACTTTTTAAACTTTTTAGAACTTTTAGAAAGTTTAGAAGTACTTTTCAGCACTTTAGAAAAGAAGTGAGAAAAGAAATGCAAAACTTTTTGGTTAGGTGTACATACACTGAACTTGTTTTGTATATTTCTCTCTTATGAAAAGTACAATGACAAGAGTGGTAAGTAGTCTCAAAGCACTTATCCCACCTCTGCACAACCAATGTAGGAGGCTGGACTGGCTCGTAGTGAGTACCTAGGGGTACTTGCACCTTGCACCAGGCCCAGTTATCCCTTATTAGTGTATAGGGTGTCTAGCAGCATAGGCTGATAGATAATGGTAGCTTAGCAGAGCAGCTTAGGCTGACCTAGGAGACGAGTGAAGCTCCTACAGTACCACTTAGGCCCTCATTCTGACCTTGGCGGATGGCGGAGGCCGTCCGCCAAGGTACCGCCGACAAATGACCGCACCGCGGTCAAAAGACCGCGGCGGCCATTCTTTCATTTCCGCTGGGCCGGCGGGCGCTCTCCAAAAGAGCGCCCGCCGGCCCAGCGGAAATGCCCCTGCAACGAGGACGCCGGCTCAGAACTGAGCCGGCGTAGTTGCAGGGGTGCGACGGGTGCAGTTGCACCCGTCGCGTATTTCAGTGTCTGCAAAGCAGACACTGAAATACTTTGTGGGGCCCTCTTACGGGGGCCCCTGCAGTGCCCATGCCATTGGCATGGGCACTGCAGGGGCCCCCAAGGGCCCCGCGGCACCCCCTACCGCCATCCTGTTCATGGCGGGTTTCCCGCCATGAACAGGATGGCGGTAGGGGGTGTCTGAATCCCCATGGCGGCGGAGCGCGCTCCGCCGCCATGGAGGATTCAATGGGGCAGCGGTAAACCGGCGGGAGACCGCCGGTTTACCGTTTCTGACCGCGGCTGAACCGGCGTGGTCAGAATGCCCTTGGGAGCACCGCCAGCCTGTTGGCGGTGCTCCGGTGGTCGGTGACCCTGGCGGTCACCGGCCGCCAGGGTCAGAATGACCCCCTTAGTGTCATATACACAATATCATAAGAAAACACAATACACAGTTATACTAAAAATAAAGGTACTTTATTTTTATGACAATATGCCAAAGTATCTCAGAGTGTACCCTCAGTATGAGGATAGCAAATATACACAAGATATATGTACACAATACCAAAAATATGCAGTATAGTCTTAGAAAACAGTGCGAACAATGTATAGTTACAATAGGATGCAATGGGGACACATAGGGATGGGGGCAACACAAACCATATACTCCAAAAGTGGAATGTGAACCACGAATGGACCCCAAACCTATGTGACCTTGTAGAGGGTCGCTGGGACTATTAGAAAATAGTGAGTGTTAGAAAAATAGCCCACCCCAAGACCCTGAAAAGTGAGTGCAAAGTGCACTAAAGTTCCCCAAAGGACATAGAAGTGGTGATAGGGGAATTCTGCAGGAAAGACACAAACCAGCAATGCAACAACGATGGATTTCCAGTTGAGGGTACCTGTGGAACAAAGGGACCAAGTCCAAAAGTCACAAGCAAGTCGGAGATGGGCAGATGCCCAGGAAATGCCAGCTGCGGGTGCAAAGAAGCTGCTACTGGACTGTAGAAGCTTAGGTTTCTGCAGGAACGACAAGGGCTAGAGACTTCCCCTTTGGAGGACGGATCCAACACACCGTGCAGAGTCGTGCAGAAGTATTTTCCTGCCAAAAGACCACCAACAACCCTTGCTAGCTGCAAATCGTGTGTTAAGGGTTTTTGGACGCTGCCGTGGCCCAGTAGGGACCAGGATGTCGCAAATTGCGTCAGGAGACAGAGGGGACGTCGTGCAAGACAAGGAGCCCTCTCACCAGCAGGTAGCTTCCGGAGAAGTGCCAGAAACAGGCACTACAAGGATGCGTAAAATGGTGCTCACCCGAAGTCGCACAAAGGAGTCCCACGTCGCCGGAGAACAACTTAGGAGGTCGTGCAATGCAGGTTAGAGTGCCGTGGACCCAGGCTGGACTGTGCACAAAGGATTTCCGCCGGAAGTGCACGGAGGCCGGAGTAGCTGCAAAAGTCACGGTTCCCAGCAATGCAGTCTGGCGTGGGGAGGCAAGGACTTACCTCCACCAAACTTGGACTGAAGAGTCACTGGACTGTGGGAGTCACTTGGACACAGTTGCTGGATTCAAGGGACCTCGCTCGTCGTGCTGAGAGGAGACCCAAGGGACCGGTGATGCAGTTCTTTGGTGCCTGCGGTTGCAGGGGGACGATTCCGTTGACCCACGGGAGATTCCTTCGGAGCTTCTAGTGCAGAGAGGAGGCAGACTACCCCCACAGCATGCACCACCAGGAAAACAGTCGAGAAGGCGGCAGGATCAGTGTTACAGAGTTGCAGTAGTCGTCTTTGCTACTATGTTGTAGTTTTCCAGGCTTCCAGCGCGGTCTGCAGTCGATTCCTTGGCAGAAGGTGAAGAGAGAGATGCAGAGAAACTCGGATGAACTCTTGCATTCGTTATCTAAAGTTTCCCCAGAGACAGAGACCCTGAATAGCCAGAAAAGAGGGTTTGGCTACCTAGGAGAGAGGATAGGCTAGCAACACCTGAAGGAGTCTATCAGAAGGAGTCTCTGATGTCACCTGGTGGCACTGGCCACTCAGAGCAGTCCAGTGTGCCAGCAGCACCTCTGTTTCCAAGATGGCAGAGGTCTGGAGCACACTGGAGGAGCTCTGGGCACCTCCCAGGGGAGGTACAGGTCAGGGGAGTGGTCACTCCCCTTTCCTTTGTCCAGTTTCGCGCCAGAGCAGGGCTAAGGGGTCCCTGAACTGGTGTAGACTGGATTATGCAGAAATGGGCACCAAATGTGCCCATGAAAGCATTTCCAGAGGCTGGGGGAGGCTACTCCTCCCCTGCCTTCACACCATTTTCCAAAGGGAAAGGGTGTAACACCCTCTCTCAGAGGAAGTCCTTTGTTCTGCCATCCTGGGCCAGGCCTGGCTGGACCCCAGGAGGGCAGAAGCCTGTCTGAGGGGTTGGCAGCAGCAGCAGCTGCAGTGAAACCCCAGGAAAGGCAGTTTGGCAGTACCAGGGTCTGTGCTACAGACCACTGGGATCATGGGATTGTGCCAGCTATGCCAGGATGGCATAGAGGGGGCAATTCCATGATCATAGACATGTTACATGGCCATATTCGGAGTTACCATTGTGAAGCTACATATAGGTAGTGACCTATATGTAGTGCACGCGTGTAATGGTGTCCCCGCACTCACAAAGTCCGGGGAATTGGCCCTGAACAATGTGGGGGCACCTTGGCTAGTGCCAGGGTGCCCTCACACTAAGTAACTTTGCACCTAACCTTTACCAGGTAAAGGTTAGACATATAGGTGACTTATAAGTGACTTAAGTGCAGTGTAAAATGGCTGTGAAATAACGTGGACGTTATTTTACTCAGGCTGCAGTGGCAGGCCTGTGTAAGAATTGTCAGAGCTCCCTATGGATGGCAAAAGAAATGCTGCAGCCCATAGGGATCTCCTGGAACCCCAATACCCTGGGTACCTCAGTACCTCAGTACCATATACTAGGGAATTATAAGGATGTTCCAGTAAGCCAATGTAAATTGGTAAAATTGGTCACTAGCCTGTTAGTGACAATTTGGAAAGAAATGAGAGAGCATAACCACTGAGGTTCTGGTTAGCAGAGCCTCAGTGAGACAGTTAGTCACAACACAGGTAACACATTCAGGCACACTTATGAGCACTGGGGCCCTGGCTGGCAGGGTCCCAGTGACACATACAACTAAAACAACATATATACAGTGAAAAATGGGGGTAACATGCCAGGCAAGATGGTACTTTCCTACAACCGCCAAAAACCCTACATCCACAAAAGTCCGCCACACCAAAGGTCAGTGGGAAACTGGTGATGACCAAACCTCCACCATCACGCCAACAGAAATACGCCCATACCATTCCGACCCACAAATCCCTGCAGCGGTCTTTCAACCGCGGTATTCCATTGGCGGTACACACCGCTGCGCTCAAAATACACACACCTTTAAAAAACACTACCACATTGGATAATTCAAAATACACACACCTGAGACACATACACACACCACTCCCACACACCCAATTAGATATAAAACACACACCCACGTCACCCACAAACCCCTACGACCACAATTGCGAGTGAAGGACAGAGAGAGAGAGCACAGCATAGAGTACACCATCACACAGAGGCAAATCACAACATCACCCACACAATTTCCATGCACAAAACACTATACACCACCACACCCACCACACTCTACAACACATACACCACCCCTCACCTGAACCACACCACCCCATGGCACCCCAAAGACACCCCAGGTTCTCTGACGCAGAACTCAGGGTCATGGTGGAGGAAATAGTTCGTGTAGAGCCCCAGCTCTTCGGGGCACAGGTGCAGCACACCACCATTGCCAGGAAGATGGAGTTATGGCAAAGAATAGTGGACAGGGTCAACGCTGTGGGACAGCATCCACGCAATCGGGAGGACATCAGGAAGAGGTGGAACGACCTACGGGGGAAGGTGCGTTCCATGGTATCAAGGCACAACATTGCGGTGCAGAAGACTGGCGGCGGACCCCCACCTACTCCCCCAGAATTCACAGCATGGGAGGAGGAAGTCTTGCACATCCTGCATCCTGAGGGCCTCGCAGGAGTAGGCGGAGGAATGGACTCTGGTAAGTCAAATCTTCACTACTTCATTCCCCCCACCCCACCCCACCTGCATGCCAAATCATACCCCCACCCTCACCCCCACCCCCATCACACCAATTCCTTGCAAATGGCTCACCATCACATCCCACCCATCCCAAAACCTAGCCCGGCGTCGCAAAGCCAGGTTGTGAAGCATACAGCAGGCCACGATGATATGGCACACCTTCTTTGGTGAGTACATTAGGGATCCACCTGTCATATGCAGACACCTAAACCTGGCCTTCAGGAGGCCGAAGGTTCTTTCTATAACCCTCCTAGTTCGCCCACGGGCCTCATTGTAGCGTTCCTCTGCCCTTGTCCTGGGATTCCTCACTGGGGTAAGTAGCCACGAGAGGTTGGGGTAACCAGAGTCACCTATTAGCCACACACGGTGTCTCTGTAGCTGTTCCATCACATAAGGGATGCTGCTATTTCGCATGATGTACGCATCATGCACAGACCCAGGGAACTTGGCATTTACATGGGAGATGTACTGGTCAGCCAAACAGACCACCTGGACATTCATCGAATGATAACTTTTTCTGTTCCTGTACACCTGCTCACTTCCACTGGGGGGAACCAAAGCCACATGGGTCCCATCAATGGCACCAATGATGTTGGGGATATGTCCAAGGGGATAGAAATCACCCTTCACTGTAGCCAAATCGCCCACCTCAGGGAAAACAATGTAGCTCCGCATGTATTTCATCAGGGCAAACAACACTTTGGACAAAACCTTAGAAAAGGGCTGAGACATCCCTGATGATATGGCCACTGTTGTTTGGAATGATCCACTTGCCAAAAAATGGAGTACTAACAGAACCTGCACCAGAGGGGGAATCCCTGTGGGTTGGCGAATGGGGGACATCAGGTCTGGCTCCAGCTGGGCACACAGTTCCTGTATAGTGGCTCGGTCAAGTCTGTATGTCAGTATGACATGTCGTTCTTCCATTGTCGACAGGTCCACCAGCGGTCTGTACACAGGAGGATTCCTCCATCTCCTCGCAAGTCCCAGCGGACGGTGCCTAGGAAGGACAACATGGAGCACAGAGTCTAGCAACCCAAAGGTACGTAACCACAGCTTGCACAAAACAAGATTCGCTATGCATTGAATGGCTTGTATGAGTGGCAATGCAAGGCCTAGGCCTGTGTTACGCATTAGAAATTAAGCCATGTGGGCCCTTGAAATGGCGGCTGCCTGACCTGTGAAGTGTGACAATGGGATGTGAGGTCAATGCGCTGGCGTGGCACACCGTGGCGGTAGGCGGTCGAAGACCGCGGCGCAAAGCAGCATTGGTTAACATTGAACCCTATGGGTCTCAGGAGCCAATGACGATGTGCGCCGGCGGTCGCGGTACGCACCGCCGGGGGCGTGACCGCCATTTTCTAACTGCTTAATCACTCGAGACCTGATCATCCACAGGAGAGGACCTATACTGCAAGTGCTGCTGTGACCTCGGTCTGGGAGATACAATGGCTGCTGCGACTGGGGAAAGGGCCCCTGCCTTCACATCTGAGGACTTGGAGAAACTTGTGGATGGGGTCCTCCCCCAGTATGCGCTACTCTACGGTCCTCCAGACCAACAGGTAAGTACACAGGGAGCACGTAGTATGGGCTATGCCTATGTTGAGTGGGGTGGGTGTAAGATGGTGTGGAGGGGTGCGAATGAGGAGTGCAATGCACGACAGATGAGAGCATGTGCCACATGGCAAGGTTGGGGGGGGGGGGCCACTCACATCGACCATGCAGGAAAGTGATGATATTTCTTGTTCCATCCTGTCCATGTCACATAGGTCAGCGCCCATCAGAAGATCGACATTTGGCGTGCCATCGCCAAGGACGTCCGGGCCCTGGGGGTCCACAACAGACGGGGCACCCACTGCCGCAAGAGGTGGGAGGACATCCGCCGCTGGAGCAGAAAAACCGCCGAGGCTCTGCTGGGGATGGCCTCCCAACCTAGGAGGGGTGCCACACGGCAATTGACCCCCCTGATGTCCCGGATCCTGGCGGTGGCCTACCCCGATTTGGATGGGCGCGTGAGGACATCACAGCAGACACAAGGGGGTGAGTATCAGCACATTCTGCTATATTAGCGCACAGTGGAGGTGTCTGGGTGGGGGAGGAGGGCTGTGGATATCTCTAGGCCAGGGCGGTTTCTGTAGGCTAGGCCCCTCCATTAGGCATGGCCCTGTGCCCCCGCCCCCCACCTCTGTAGGGTGCTAAGTACAGATATCCATGGTTGGGCCTCACCTATGTGTGCATTTGTCGTCCATTGACTTGTAGGCCAAGTCACAATAATTGAGTAGTGTACCCCGAGTGCGCGGCGTAGTGCAGGGGGCTTCTGTGTCTGTCCTCTCCGCCAACGGTGCCGCCAATGCATGCACTCAACATGTCTTTCTTTCTTCTCCCCCCCCTTTTTTTGGTTTTCCTGTTCATGTGTGCATTAGCATCATCAGGCGGAGGAGAAGTGGCATCGGCGCACGAGGGAGCTGCATCTCACATGGCCCCGGAGGGCCATGCAACCGACTCAGAGTACACCAGTGAGACGGAGGGCGAGGGGGGCTCCACAACGGGGACCCGTGGAGACGTCAGCGACACCGACACGTCCTCGGAAGGGAGCTCCCTTGTGGTGGCGGCACCACCCGTGCCCACCGCAACAACAGGTACAGCCGCCACCCAGCGCACCAGCCCCGCCCTCCCAGCAGCCCCTCAGCGTTCGCCCCGTGCCCGCTCAGCCAGGAAGCCGGGCATCTCCTTCGCCCCTGGCACCTCAGGTCCTGCCCCAGTTACCCCTGCTGCCCTCAGTGCGGAGATCATTGACCTCCTTCAGACGCTCATTGTTGGGCAGTCTACCCTTTTGAATGCCATCCAGGGGGTAGAAAGGGAGGTGCATCGGAGCAATGCATACCTGGAGGGCATTCATTCGGGTCAGGCTGCCCATCAGCGATCGTTCAACGCTCTGGCCTCAGCACTGACGGCAGCAATTGTCCCTGTGTCTAGCCTCCCCCTCCAACTTCCTCAACCCAGTCCCACTCCCCTGTTCATCTGCCTATCCCAGACACACCTACAGACCAGCCTGCACACACCTCAACACCCAAGGGCAGCTCATCCAGACATAAGCACCACAGATCACACAAGCATTCACCCAAGCAACATCCACATGCAGACATGCCAACAGCCACTGCCTCCTCTGTGTCCCCCTCCTCCTCGTCTCCCTCCTCCCTCCCTGTGACCTCTCCACTCACACCTGCATGCACACCACCATCAGCCAGTACGTCCATCACCACCACACCCACAAGAACAGTCCGCACACTTGCAGTCACCACCCCCACTGCCATTTACACGTCCCCTGTGTCCTCTCCCACTGTGTCTGTCACCCCCGCTTCCAAACCACACAAACGCAGGCAGTCACCCACCCAACAGCCATCCACCTCACGACAGCCTCCAGCACAAGCACCTGCACCCAAAGACAGCACACTTGACTCTCCTACAACCACATCCTCTCCCTCCACTCCCATACCCACTGCACCTACCCTTCCCATTGCTCCTAAAAAGTTGTTCCTCTCCTAAATTAACCTCTTTGCATCACCTGACCCACCCCCTCCATCTCGTAAGAGTCCAAGAAGCACCTCAGCCACCACAAGCCCTGCACCTACTAGGACCATCGTTCAGGGCTATTGGAGTCCACCAGCTCCTAGGGCAGGAACATCGGCCAGCAGCAAGGGGACAGCCAGCCCACCCCCTGGGAAAAGAACCAAAAAAGGGAAGGGCCGGCGCGACAGGCCTGAGACAGCTGCCCCCAAGGACACCACCCTTGCACCGTCACCGGGCCCATCCACAAAGGGAGGCAAGGGCCCCAGAGATTCCGCCAAGGGGGGCAAGGGCAGCAGGGCGGACAAGTCCGGCAGCAGGCGAGCTGCCCAGGAGGGCCCCACCAGCCCCATTTGGGGTGTGACGGAGGACACCCACGGGCCCAGGAGTCCTGCACAGGAGGGCCCCGCAAGCGATAGGTCGGATGGCGACTGAGCAGGAATGATTGGCCAGATCTGGTTCCCTAGGAACACAAGACAAGCACCGCTGAACAGGGCCCCGCCGTGAGAAGCACCGCTGAACAGGGCCCCGCCATGAGAAGCACCGCTGAACAGGGCCCAGCCGTGAGAAGCACCGCTGAACAGGGCCCCGCCGTGAGAAGCACCGCTGAACAGGGCCCCACCATCTCTGCACCGCTCCGCTGGGCCCTTCATCTCAAGCACCGCTCCGCTGGGCCCTTCATCTCAAGCACCGCTCCGCAGGGCCCTTCCTCTCAAGCACCGCTCCGCTGGGCCCTTCCTCTCAAGCACCGCTCCGCTGGGCCCCGCCGTCTCAGCACCGCTCCGCTGGGCCCTTCAAGTCAAGCACCGCTCCGCTGGGCCCTTCAAGTCAAGCACTGCTGAACAGGGCCCCACCGTCTCTGCACCGCTCCGCTGGGCCCCGCCGTCTCTGCACCGATCCGCTGGGCCCTTCAAGTCAAGCACCGCTCCGCTGGGCCCTTCCTCTCAAGCACCGCTCCGCTGGGCCCTTCATCTCAAGCACCGCTCTGCTGGGCCCTTCATCTTAAGCACCGCTCCGCTGGGCCCTTCCTCTCAAGCACCGCTCCGTTGGGCCCCGCCGTCTCTGCACCGCTCCGCTGGGCCCTTCAAGTCAAGCACCGCTCCGCTGGGCCCTTCCTCTCAAGCACCGCTCCGCTGGGCCCTTCATCTCAAGCACCGCTCCGCTGGGCCCTTCATCTCAAGCACCGCTCCGCTGGGCCCTTCAAGTCAAGCACCGCTGAACAGGGCCCCGCCGTCTCTGCACCGCTCCGCTGGGCCCTTCCTGTCAAGCACCGCTGGCCCATTGGCAGGGCCGGATCTGTGTCTGGCAGGGCTTCACGAAGCACTTTGGGCACCATGCCTCCTCCATAACCAGTGGAGTCTGTAATCCACCAGATGGACTGTGGCTTTGCACTCCCCAGGATGGTACAGTGGGCAACCCACCCACTGTAGAGACTTGAGAGACTGTGGCTTTGCACTCCCCAGGATGGTACAGTGGGCAACCCACCCACTGTAGAGACTTGAGAGACTGTGGCTTTGCACTCCCCAGGATGGTACAGTGGGCATGGAGGCCCCTTGTGGATCTGGCGTCGTGGACTCATGTGGCTGAGGTCCCCCACCTTCCCTTCCCCCTGAGGTGCCTGTGGTTTTATTATCTGATGCCCCAGCAGTGTTCTCTCCAATGGAATCGGGTCTCGTGTGTGGGCTTTGCCCATGTGTTAATGCACATTGGCCCACGAACAATGGCATGTACCCAATATGTGCCGGACTTTTGGACTATGTATACATTGTTCATGTTGTGATTTATTTATTTTAAAAATCTCATATTTCACTTCAGTTCAAATATGCTTTAATATACAGTACTTCTATTTTAATGATCATTTTATTTTGTCTTTGAATTATTCCGGGGGGCTTGGGGGGGTGTAAATCTGACTTGTTGCTCTGCTTTGGTGTGTGGGGATTTGGGGGGGGGGGGGTGTCGCGTATGTGTGTGCCCGTTACCTTTTCTCCTCCCCCCTCCCCTGTGTCGTAGGTGCAGTACTCACCGTTGTCTCCTGCGGCGGCGTTCGTGCTCCTGGTAGAGGAGCAGGTAGACAATCGCTGGTAGGATGTTTAATTCGGGTTCCATGCTGTCCAGATTGCTCGTGGAGTGTATAAAGGTGAGCGTTTTCCCGTTCGTGGTCTGTTTCCGCCGTGTTTTTATCGGCGGGGCTCCCGCCCCGGAAAAGGTGGCGGATTGGTGGGTCGTGATAGGGTGGGCGGTACATTGTCTGCTGCCTGTCTGTTGGTGGTGAACGCCGCGCTGTTTGTTTGCCCCGCCGTGGCGGTCGGAGTGTTAAAGTGGCGGGCTGTGTTGGCGGTTCCCGCCAGGGTCAGAATTCCATTTTTTTTACCGCCTGCCTGTTGGCGGGTTGGCCGCCGCTTTAACACCGACCGCCAAGGTTGGAATGACCCCCTATATGGTTACTTCCCTGTGGGGATGTAAACCACCCTGTTTGAAGTTTTTTAGCTAAGCAAAAATGTGAAGATGTATTTTCAGAGTTTCTATCAGTAAGTTTTAGTTTGGAGCAGTGGGAATTGTCCACTGAACCTATTTGTAGTGATGGAAATGCCAGACAGAGATGCTGTCTCAATAAAGCCATAGCTGGGCAAACACTTTGTCCATATGGCTGGAAGAGAGAACAGGGATGCTGTTTCTCTTGATTTGGAGCAGGGCAGGGATTCTGTCCTATGAGCTCCACACTAGGGCAGGGATGCTTTCCTAAGTGTTGTGAGGTAGTGCAGGGTTTCTGCACTAAAGTTTCTCTGGGAGGGTTGGAGGGATGCTCCATGTTAACTAAAATGGTGCTCTTTTTCTCACCAATGTTAGTTATCCCACAGAGAGGTACTTCTACCTCAGGGAGTACAGTTTTGCCAACTAATGATTCCCTTGGAACAGGTGCCACCCCAGGAGAGGTTTCTCCCACCACAGGAATGATATCCTGAATGGTAGGGTGGTTAGGGGATACTGTGATACCCCTTTTACCTGTTGTTGGAGAGGGATCCTGAGTTTTCAGGCCTTCTCTCCTTTCCTTTTTCATTTCAGTAGAAATGAGAGGGAACAATTCCTTTGGGATGCCCAGCATGGCTGCATGGGCATAAAACTCTACATCAGCCCAACCTGAGGCCTCTAGGTCATTACCTAAGAGACAGTCTACAGGTAAGCTAGGTGATACCACCACCTGCTTAGGGCCAGTAACTCCACCCCAACTAAACTGAATTATAGCTAAGGAAAGAAACTTAGTGGAGTTATGGACATCAATAATCTTATACTGTTGTCCAATGATGTGTTGATCAGGGTGCACTAGGTTTTCAGTCACCAAAGTGATACTGGCACCTGTGTCCCTGTAGGCCAAGGCCTCAACACCATTTATTGAAACTGTCTGCCTGTACTTATCCATTGTAAGGGGACAAGCAGCCAGTGTGGCAAGGCCAATGCCACTATGTGTGACAGAAACTGTCTTGGGAGTGACTACCCCAGTTTCTACTATGGACCCATAAGTGAACCCAACTACACCCTTAACTTGACTGTTGCCAGCAGTCCCACCACTAGTACCACTACTGCTAGGGGCACTAGAGCTTGATGTATTAGTGGTGGTAGGCTCAGGGGGTTTACCTGGACAGGACTTATCCCCTGGCCTTTGGCCTCTGTTTTTACACACAAAGCACCAAGGCTTTTTAACTTGTGTAGGTTCAGAAGAAGAGGAAGAATTTGTTTTATCCCCACCCCCAGAAGAGTGTTTAAGATTAGAAGTGGGATCTTTGGTTTTACCCTTATCCCCATGCTTATCTTGAGATTTTTCACCATCTTTCTTCTTATTGCCATCTTTGTCACCACCTGTATGAACTTTTCTGTTCACCCTTGTTCTGACCCATTTGTCTGCCTTCTTTCCCAATTCTTGGGGATAGGTCAGATCAGAGTCCACCAAGTACTGGTGCAACAAATCAGACACACAATTATTAAGAATATGCTCTCTCAGGATCAAGTTATACAGGCATTCATAATCAGTAACCTTACTGCCATGTAACCACCCCTCCAAGGCCTTCACTGAATAGTCAATGAAATCAACCCAGTCTTGTGAAGACTCCTTTTTGGTCTCTCTGAACTTTATCCTGTACTGTTCAGTGGTTAAGCCATAACCATCCAGGAGTACATTCTTAAGAACTGTAAAATTATTGGCATCACTTTCTTTCACAGTAAGGAGCCTATCCCTACCTTTTCCACTAAATGATAGCCATAGGATAGCAGCCCACTGCCTTTGAGGGACATCCTGTACAACACAGGCCCTCTCAAGTGCAGCAAACCACTTGTTAATGTCATCCCCCTCCTTATAAGGGGGAACTATCTTGTGCAGATTCCTGGAATCATGCTCTTTTGCAGGATGACTATGGGGAATACTGCTGCTGCCACCATGGGTTTCTAAACCCAATTTCTGTCTTTCTTTCTCTAGTTCTAAGGACTGTCTATCCAAATCCAGCTGTTGCTTCTTAAGCTTCAGTCTAGTTTGTTCCACTCTCAACTTATTGAGCTCCCTTTCTAACAATCTGTCATCAGGGTGGGTGGGAGGGATATGCCTTGAAACAGAAGTAGGATGAGAAAGGACAGAAGGAGACCTATCCCTTACAGAAGGCATCCTAACAGCTTGGTTAACAGAAACATCACTTCTACTGTTGTGAGAAGTGTGAGAAAGTAGCCTCTTTCTAGCCTTGTTACCCCCACTTTTGGCCTGTTTGTGAGTGTATGTCAGGGTGTTTTCACTGTCTCACTGGGATCCTGCTAGCCAGGGCCCAGTGCTCATAGTGAAGACCCTATGTTTTCAGTATGTTTGTTATGTGTCACTGGGACCCTGCTAGCCAGGACCCCAGTGCTCATAAGATTGTGGCCTATATGTATGTGTTCCCTGTGTGATGCCTAACTGTCTCACTGAGGATCTGCTAAACAGAACCTCAGTGGTTATGCTCTCTCACTTCTTTCCAAATTGTCACTAACAGGCTAGTGACCAATTTCACTAATTCACATTGGCATACTGGAACACCCTTATAATTCCCTAGTATATGGTACTGAGGTACCCAGGGTATTGGGGTACCAGGAGATCCCTATGGGCTGCAGCATTTCTTTTGCCACCCATAGGGAGATCTGACAATTCTTACACAGGCCTGCCACTGCAGCCTGAGTGAAATAACGTCCACGTTATTTCACAGCCATTTACCACTGCAATTAAGTAACTTATAAGTCACCTATATGTTGTAGGAGGCTGGACTGGCTTGTAGTGAGTACCAAGGGGTACTTGCACCTTGCACCAGGCCCAGTTATCCCTTATTAGTGTATAGGGTGTCTAGCAGCTTAGGCTGATAGATAATGGTAGCTTAGCAGAGCAGCTTAGGCTGAACTAGGAGACGTGTGAAGCTACCACAGTACCACTTAGTGTCATATGCACAATATCATAAGAAAACACAATACACAGTTATACTAAAAATAAAGGTACTTTATTTTTATGACAATATGCCAAAGTATCTTAGAGTGTACCCTCAGTGAGAGGATAGGAAATATACACAAGATATATATACACAATAGCTAAAATATGCAGTATAGTCTTAGAAAACAGTGCAAACAATGTATAGTTACAATAGGATGCAATGGGGAAACATAGGGATAGGGGCAACACAAACCATATACTCCAAAAGTGGAATGCGAACCACGAATGGACCCCAAACCTATGTGACCTTGTAGAGGGTCGCTGGGACTATTAGAAAATAGTGAGAGTTAGAAAAATAACCCTCCCCAAGACCCTGAAAAGTGAGTGCAAAGTGCACTAAAGTTCCCCTAAGGACAAAGAAGTCGTGTTAGAGGAATAATGCAGGAAAGACACAAACCAACAATGCAACAACTGTGGATTTCCAATCTACGGTACCTGTGGAACAAGGGGACCAAGTCCAAAAGTCACATCAAGTCGGAGATGGGCAAATGCCCAGGAAATGCCAGCTGCGGGTGCAAAGAAGCTTCTACTGGACAGAAGAAGCTGAGGTTTCTGCAGGAACGAAAAGGGCTAGAGACTTCCCCTTTGGTGGACAGATCCCTCTTGCCGTGGAGAGTCGTGCAGAAGTGTTTTCCCGCCGAAACAACGCCAACAAGCCTTGCTAGCTGCAAATCATGCGGTTAGCGTTTTTGGACGCTGCTGTGGCCCTGGAGGGACCAGGAGGTCGCAAATTGGACCAGGAGAGAGAGGGGACGTCGAGCAAGACAAGGAGCCCTCTCAGCAGCAGGTAGCACCCAGAGAAGTGCCAGAAACAGGCACTACGAGGATGCGTGAAACGGTGCTCACCCAAAGTCGCACAAAGGAGTCCCACGTCGCCGGAGACCAACTTAGAAAGTCGTGCAATGCAGGTTAGAGTGCTGTGGACCCAGGCTTGGCTGTGCACAAAGGATTTCCGCCGGAAGTGCACAGGGGCCGGAGTAGCTGCAAAAGTCGTGGTTCCCAGCAATGCAGACCAGCGAGGTGAGGCAAGGACTTACCTCCACCAAACTTGGACTGAAGAGTCACTGGACTGTGGGGGTCACTTGGACAGAGTCGCTGGATTCGAGGGACCTCGCTCGTCGTGCTGAGAGGAGACCCAAGGGACCGGTAATGCAGCTTTTTGGTGCCTGCGGTTGCAGGGGGAAGATTCCGTCGACCCACGGGAGATTTCTTCAGAGCTTCTGGTGCAGAGAGGAGGCAGACTACCCCCACAGCATGCACAAGCAGGAAAACAGTCGAGAAGGCGGCAGGAATAGCGTTACAGAGTTGCAGTAGTCGTCTTTGCTACTATGTTGCAGGTTTGCAGGCTTCCAGCGCGGTCAGCAGTCGATTCCTTGGCAGAAGGTGAAGAGAGAGAAGCAGAGGAACTCGGATGAGCTCTTGCATTCGTTATCTAAAGTTTCCCCAGAGACAGAGACCCTAAATAGCCAGAAAAGAGGGTTTGGCTACTTAGGAGAGAGGATAGGCTACTAACACCTGAAGGAGCCTATCAGAAGGAGTCTCTGACGTCACCTGGTGGCACTGGCCACTCAGAGCAGTCCAGTGTGCCAGCAGCACCTCTGTTTCCAAGATGGCAGAGGTCTGGAGCACACTGGAGGAGCTCTGGACACCTCCCAGGGGAGGTGCAGGTCAGGGGAGTGGTCACTCCCCTTTCCTTTGTCCAGTTTTGCGCCAGAGCAGGGGCTAAGGGGTCCCTGAACCGGTGTAGACTGGCTTATGCAGAATTGGGCACATCTGTGCCCAAGAAAGCATTTCCAGAGGCTGGGGGAGGCTACTCCTCCCCTGCCTTCACACCATTTTCCAAAGAGAGAGGGTGTAACACCCTCTCTCAGAGGAAGTCCTTTGTTCTGCCATCCTGGGCCAGGCCTGGCTGGACCCCAGGAGGGCAGATGCCTGTCTGAGGGGTTGGCAGCAGCAGCAGCTGCAGTGAAACCCCAGGAAGGGCAGTTTGGCAGTACCAGGGTCTGTGCTACAGACCACTGGGATCATGGGATTGTGCCAACTATGCCAGGATGGCATAGAGGGGGCAATTCCATGATCATAGACATGTTACATGGCCATATTCGGAGTTACCATTGTGAAGCTACATATAGGTAGTGACCTATATGTAGTGCACGCGTGTAATGGTGTACCCACACTCACAAAGTTCAGGGAATTGGCTCTGAACAATGTGGGGGCACCTTGGCTAGTGCCAGAGTGCCCTCACACTAAGTAACTTTGCACCTAACCTTTACCAGGTAAAGGTTAGACATATAGGTGACTTATAAGTTACTTAAGTGCAGTGTAAAATGGCTGTGAAATAACGTGGACGTTATTTCACTCAGGCTGCAGCGGCAGGCCTGTGTAAGAATTGTCAGAGCCCCCTATGGGTGGCAAAAGAAATGCTGCAGCCCATAGGGATCTCCTGGAACCCCAATACCCTGTGTACCTCAGTACCATATACTAGGGAATTATAAGGGTGTTCCAGTAAGCCAATGTAAATTGGTAAAATTGGTCACTAGCCTGTCAGTGACAATTTGAAAGAAATGAGAGAGCATAACCACAGAGGTTCTGATTAGCAGAGCCTCAGTGAGACAGTTAGTCACTACACAGGTAACACATTCAGGCACACTTATGAGCACTGGGGCCCTGGGTTACCAGGGTCCCAGTGACACATACAACTAAAACAACATATATACAGTGAAAAATGGGGGTAACATGCCAGGCAAGATGGTACTTTCCTACATATGTCTATCCTTTACCTGGTAAAGGTTAGGTGCAAAGTTACTTAGTGTGAGGGCACCCTGGCACTAGCCAAGGTGCCCCCACATTGTTCAGGGCAAATTCCCCGGACTTTGTGAGTGCGGGGACACCATTACACGCTTCACAATGGTAACTCCGAATATGGCCATGTAACATGTCTATGATCATGGGATTGCCCCCTCTATGCCATCCTGGCATAGTTGGCACAATCCCATGATCCCAGTGGTCTGTAGCACAGACCCTGGTACTGCCAAACTGCCTTTTCAAGGGTTTCACTGCAGCTGCTGCTGCTGCCAACCCCTCAGACAGGTTTCTGCCCTCCTGGGGTCCAGCCAGGCCAGGCCCAGGAAGGCAGAACAAAGGACTTCCTCAGAGAGAGGGTGTTACACCCTCTCCCTTTGGAAAAAGGTGTCAGGGCTGGGGAGGAGTAGCCTCCCCCAGCCTCTGGAAATGCTTTGATGGGCACATATGGTGCCCATTTCTGCATAAGCCAGTCTACACCGGTTCAGGAACCCGTCAGCCCTGCTCTGGCGCGAAACTGGACAAAGGAAAGGGGAGTGACCACTCCCCTGACCTGCACCTCCCCTGGGAGGTGCCCAGAGCTCCTCCAGTGTGCTCCAGACCTCTGTCATCTTGGAAACAGAGGTGCTGCTGGCACACTGGACTGCTCTGAGTGGCCAGGGCTAGCAGGTGACGTCAGAGACTCCTTCTGATAGGCTCCTTCAGGTGTTACTAGCCTATCCTCTCTCCTAAGTAGCCAAACCCTCTTTTCTGGCTATTTAGGGTCTCTGCTTTGGGGAATTCCTTAGATAACGAATGCAAGAGCTCATCAGAGTTCCTCTGCATCTCTCTCTTCACCTTCTGCCAAGGGATCGACTGCTGACCGTGATGGAAGTCTGCAAAACTGCAACAAAGTAGCAAAGACGACTACTGCAACCTTGTAACACTGATCCTGCCGCCTTCACGACTGTTTTCCTGGTGGTGCATGCTGTGGGGGTAGTCTGTCTCCTCCCTGCACTAGAAGCTCCAAAGAAATCTCCAGTGGGTCGACTGAATCTTCCCCCTGCAACCGCAGGCACCAAAGAACTGCATCACCGGCCCTCTGGGTCTCCTCTAAGCACGACAAGCGAGGTGCCTTGAACTCAGCAACTCTGTCCAAGTGACTCCCACAGTCCAGTGACTCTTCAGTCCAAGTTTGGTGGAGGTAAGTCCTTGCCACCCCACGCTAGACTGCATTGCTGGGAACCACGTGTTTTGCAGCTACTCCGGCTCCTGTGCACTCTTCCAGGATTTCCTTTGTGCACAGCCAAGACTCGGTCCCCGGCACTCTAACCTGCATTGCACGACCTCCTGAGTTGTCCTCCGGCTTCGTGGGACCCTCTTGTGCAACTTCGGGTGAGCTCTGGTTCACTCCACTTCGTAGTGCCTGTTCCGGCACTTCTCCGGGTGCTGCTTGCTTTTGAGTGGGCTCTTTGTCTTGCTGGATGCCCCCTCTGTCTCCTCATGCAATTGGCGACATCCTTGTGTCTCCTGGGCCAGAGCAGCATCCAAAAACCCTTACGGCGACCCTTGCAACTAGCAAGGCTTGTTTGCGGTCTTTCTGCACAGAAACACTTCTGCACGACTCCTTACGACGTGGGACATCCATCCTCCAAAGGCAAAGTTTCTAGCCCTTGTCGTTCTTGCAGAATCCACAGCTTCTACCATCCGGTGGCAGCTTCTTTGCACCCACAGCTGGCATTTCCTGGGCATCTGGCCACTCCCGACTTGATCGTGACTTTTGGACTTGGTCCCCTTGTTCCACAGGTACTCTCGTCTGGAAATCCATCGTTGTTGCATTGCTGGTGTTGGTTTTTCCTGCAGAATTCCCCTATCACGACTTCTGTGCTCTTTGGGGAACTTTTTATGGTCTTGGGGTGGGCTATTTTTCTAACCCTCACTGTTTTCTTACAGTCCCAGCGACCCTCTACAAGGTCACATAGGTTTGGGGTCCATTCGTGGTTCGCATTCCACTTCTAGAGTATATGGTTTGTGTTGCCCCTATCCCTATGTGCCCCCATTGCATCCTATTGTGACTATACATTGTTTGCTCTGTTTTCTATTGCTATTACTGCATATTTTGGTATTGTTTACATATATCTTGTGTATATTTGCTATCCTCATACTGAGGGTACTCACTCAGATACTTTGGCATATTGTCATAAAAATAAAGTACCTTTATTTTTAGTATATCTGTGTATTGTGTTTTCTTATGATATTGTGCAAGTGACACTAGTGGTACTGTAGGAGCTTCACTCGTCTCCTAGTTCAGCCTAAGCTGTTCTGCTAAGCTACCTTTTCTATCAGCCTAAGCTGCTAGACACCCCTCTACACTAATAAGGGATACCTGGGCCTGGTGCAAGGTGTAAGTACCTCTTGGTACCCACTACAAGCCAGTCCAGCCTCCTACATTGGTTGTGCAGCGGTGGGATAAGTACTTTGCAACTACTTACCACTTTGTCATATTGTACTTTTCATAAGAGAAAAATATACAAAACAAGTTCAGTGTATGTACACCTAACCAAAAAGTTTTGCTTTTCTTCTCTCACTTCTTTGCTAAGTGCTGAAAAGTACCTCTAAACTTTCAAAAAGTTCTTTAAAAGTTTTAAAAGTATTTTTTTTCTGTCCTTTAAAAAGTTCTGAAAACTTTTTTCTCACTTTTTCTGTCCCTTAAACCATTTCTATTATGTCTGTTACAGATCAAACTCTGGATCTGTCCAAGACTGCATATGACCACCTTAGCTGGAAGGCAGCAAGGAGTCTCTGTGTTGATAGAGGTTTAGGGGTAGGGAAGAATCCCTCTAGAGAACTGTTGGTTAATATGCTCATTGAACAAGATAAGACCTTAGGTGGCACTTCTGTTGACAGATTAGCTGATGGTTCCCAATTTGATCCTGGGGCACCCCTAGCAAAAGATTTAGAAGGAAACTTTCCCAACTTGCCCATTAGCAGGCCACCTAGCAATGCTGGTACTAATGTGTGTCCTCATCACAGTAGGAGTGTTACTTCTGGAGGTTGCTAGAGTGCCATCTGTTAGGGCCAGGTCTCCCTCTGTTCATTCTCACCATACTTCTGTGTCAAGGCATGCCCCACCCACCCACCCTGATGAAAGAGTGTTAGAAAGGGAGCTCAATAGATTGAGAGTGGAAGAATCCAGGCTGAAGCTCAAGAAGCAACAGCTGGATTTAGATAGGCAGTCCTTTGATTTAGAAAGAGAAAGACAGAGGTTGGGGTTAGGACCCATGGTGGCAGCAGCAGTACTCCAAATAGTCATCCTGCAAAAGAGCATGATTCAAGGAATCTGGACAAGAAAATTCCCCCTTACAAGGAGGGGGATGACATTAACAAGTGGTTTGCTGCACTTGAGAGGGCCTGTGTTGCACTAGAGGTCCCTCAAAGGCACTGGGCTGCTATCCTACGGCTATCTTTCAGTGGAAAGGGTACGGATAGGCTCCTCACTGTTAAAGAAAGTGATGCCAATAATTTTACAGTTCTTAAGAATGCACTCCTTGATGGTTATGGCTTAACCACTGAACAGTACAGGATGAAGTTCAGAGATACCAAAAAGGAGTCTTCACAAGACTGGGTAGACTTTGTTGACCATTCAGTGAAGGCCTTGGAGGGGTGGTTACATGGCAGTAAAGTTTCTGACTATGAAAGCCTGTATAACTTAATCCTGAGAGAGCATATTCTTGATAATTGTGTGTCTGATTTGTTACACCAGTACCTGGTAGACTCTGATCTGACCTCTCCCCAAGAATTGGGAAAGAAGGCAGACAAATGGGTCAGAACAAGGGTGAACAGAAAAGTTCATACATGGGGTGACAAAGATGGCAAGAAGAAGGATGGTAAGTCTTCTGACAAGGGTGGGGACAAATCTAAAAATGAGTCTTCATCAGGCCCACAAAAACACTCTGGTGGGGGTGGTGGGCCCAAATCCTCTTCAAATAAAAACAAAGAAAAGAAACCATGGTGCTATTTATGTAAAATAAAAGGCCATTGGACAACTGATCCCAGTTGCCCAAAGAAAAGCACCAAGCCTCCTACCACTACAACCCCTGCTGCTAAACCTAGTGCCCCTAGTAATAGCAGTGGTGGTGGGAGCAAACCTACTAATAGCCAATCCAAGGGAGTAGCTGGGCTCACTTTTGGTAATTTAGTTGGGGTTCGACTGATTAGGGAGACCACAGAGGCTGTGTTAGTCTCTGAGGGGGCCATTGATTTGGCCACCTTGGTTGGTTGTCCCCTTAACATGGATAAGTACAAGCAACTACCCCTAATAAATGGTGTTGAGGTTCAGGCCTACAGGGACACAGGTGCCAGTGTTACAATGGTAATAGAGAAACTGGTCCACCCTGAACAACACCTACTTGGTCACCAGTACCAAGTGACTGATGCTCATAACAACACTCTTAGCCACCCCATGGCTGTTGGGAATCTCAACTGTGGGGGGGGGGAGAGGGGGGTTACTGGTCCAAAGAAAGTTGTGGTTGCCTCAGATTTACCTGTAGACTGTCTACTAGGGAACGATTTAGAGACATCAGCTTGGGCAGAAGTGGAGTTGGAGGCTCATGCAGCAATGCTGGGCATTACAGGGCATATTTTTGCTTTGACCAGGGCTCAGGCCAAAAAGCAAAAAGAACAGGGTGACTTGGATCCTGGAAAAATGGACCAAGTGCTCACTAAAGCTAGGGTTAGCAAAGGTAAAACACTACCTACTATCCCTCCCTCTACAGTGGATTCAACTTCTGAGGAAGAAGAATTTCCATCCTGTGCAGAACCTACACCAGAGGAGCTGGAAGCAGACACTGCTGAGCTTTTGGGTGAAGGGGGCCTGCCAGGGAGGAGCTGAGTGTGGCACAGCATACCTGTCCCACACTAGAGGGTCTAAGGCAGCAAGCTGTCAAACAAGCAAATGGGGATGTCAGTGACTCTCACAGAGTTTACTGGGAGGACAACCTTTTGTATACTGAAGGAAGGGATCCAAAACCTGGAGCTGCCAGGACATTGGTGATTCCTCAGGAATACAGAAAGTTCCTCCTAACTCTACCCCACTACATTCCCTTAGCTGGACATTTGGGGCAAATGAAAACTTGGGGCAGGCTTGTCCCCTTGTTTCATTGGCCTAGAATGTCAGAGGACACAAAGGAATTTTGTAAGTCCTGTGAAACCTGTCAAGCCAGTGGCAAGACAGGTGGCACTCCAAAGGCACCCCTTATTCCACTACCTGTGGTTGGGGTTCCCTTTGAAAGGGTAGGGGTTGACATAGTTGGTCCCCTTGACCCTCCTACTGCTTCAGGCAATAGATTTATCTTGGTGGTAGTGGACCATGCCACCAGATATCCTGAAGCAATTCCTCTAAGGACCACTACAGCTCCTGCAGTGGCAAAGGCCCTCCTGGGAATATTTTCCAGGGTGTGCTTCCCAAAAGAGGTGGTATCAGACAGGGGATGCAATTTCATGTCTGCTTACTTAAAGGTCATGTGGAAGGAATGTGGTGTTACATACAAGTTCACCACACCCTATCATCCACAAACAAATGGCCTGGGTGAGAGGTTTAATAAAACTCTCAAAGGAATGATAATGGGACTCCCTGACAAACTCCGCAGGAGATGGGATGTCCTGTTACCTTGCCTCCTTTTTGCTTACAGGGAGGTACCCCAAAAAGGAGTGGGCTTCAGCCCCTTTGAACTCCTATTTGGACACCCTGTAAGAGGTCCTCTAACACTTGTAAAGGAGGGTTGGGAACAACCGTTAAAAGCTCCAAAGCAAGACATAGTGGACTATGTACTTGGCCTAAGATCTAGAATGGCTGAGTACATGAAAAAGGCCAGTAAAAACCTTCAGGCCAGCCAGGAGCTCCAAAAGCAATGGCATGACCAGAAGGCTGTTTTGGTTCAGTACCAACCAGGGCAGAAAGTGTGGGTCTTGGAGCCTGTGGCCCCAAGAGCACTCCAAGACAAATGGAGTGGACCCCACATAATTGTTGAGAAAAAGGGTGAAGTCACCTACTTAGTTGACTTAGGCACTGCCAGGAGTCCCCTTACGGTGCTCCATGTCAACCGCCTGAAACCCTACTATGACAGGGCTGATCTCACCCTTCCCTATGGCAACAGATGAGGGACAGGAAGAAGAGAACAACCCTCTTCCTGATCTCTTCTCTTCCACAGACCAAGATGCTCTAGAGGAAGGTGTAGTTTTGGCAGATTGTCTTACTGCTGAGCAGAAAGACCACTGCAGAAATCTCCTGGGTCCGTTTTTTAAACTCTTTTCTACTGTGCCAGGCACCACTTCTTGGTGTGAGCACACTATAGGTACTGGAGACAGCTTGCCTGTCAAAAGTAAGATCTATAGGCAGCCTGACGATGTCAGAGACTGCATAAAGCAAGAGGTGCAGAAAATGCTGGAACTGGGAGTAGTTGAGCACTCTGAAAGTCCATGGGCCTCTCCTGTGGTACTTGTACCAAAACCTAATTCCAAAGATGGTAAAAGGGAAATGAGATTTTGTGTTGACTACAGAGGTCTCAACCAAGTAACCAAAACTGATGCTCACCCTATACCCAGGGCAGATGAGCTAATAGATACACTGGCATCTGCCAAGTATCTAAGCACCTTTGATTTGACTGCAGGATATTGGCAGATCAAGTTATCAGAGGAGGCAAAAGCAAAAACTGCATTTTCAACCATTGGAGGCCATTACAATTCACAGTAATGCCTTTTGGATTGAAAAATGCACCTGCCACTTTTCAAAGGTTGGTGAACACAGTCCTACAAGGGCTGGAAGCTTTTAGTGCAGCATATCTAGATGATATAGCTGTCTTTAGCTCCAGCTGGGATGATCACCTGGTCCACCTATGGAAAGTTTTGGAGGCCCTGCAAAAGGCAGGCCTCACTATCAAGGCTTCAAAGTGCCAGATAGGGCAGGGTAAAGTGGTTTATCTGGGACATCTGGTAGGTGGAGAACAGATTGCACCACTTCAGGGGAAAATCCAAACTATTATAGATTGGGTTCCCCCTACAACTCAAACTCAGGTGAGAGCCTTTTTAGGCCTTACTGGGTACTACAGGAGGTTCATAAAGAACTATGGCTCCATTGCAGCCCCTCTTAATGACCTCACATCTAAGAAAATGCCTAAGAAGGTATTATGGACAGCAAACTGTCAAAAAGCTTTTGAGGAGCTGAAGCAGGCCATGTGCTCTGCACCTGTCCTGAAAAGCCCCTGTTACTCCAAAAAATTCATTGTCCAAACTGATGCATCTGAATTAGGGGTAGGGACAGTCTTATCACAACTTAATTCTGAGGGCCAGGATCAACCTGTTGCTTTTATTAGCAGGAGGTTGACCCCTAGAGAAAAGCGTTGGTCTGCCATAGAGAGGGAGGCCTTTGCTGTGGTCTGGGCACTGAAGAAGTTGAGGCCATACCTGTTTGGCACTCACTTCATTGTTCAGACAGACCACAAACCTCTACTTTGGCTAAAACAAATGAAAGGTGAAAACCCTAAATTGTTGAGGTGGTCCATATCCCTACAGAGAATGGACTATACAGTGGAACATAGACCTGGGAGTACCCACTCCAATGCAGATGGACCATCCAGATATTTCCACTTAGACAATGAAGACTCATCAGGTCATGGCTAGTCTTATTGTCCTTCGTTTGGGAGGGGGGGTTGTGTAGGAAAGTACCATTTTGCCTGGCATGTTACCCCCATATTTCACTGTATATATGTTGTTTTAGTTGTATGTGTCACTGGGACCCTGCCAGCCAGGGCCCCAGTGCTCATAAGTGTGCCCTGTATGTGTTACCTGTGTTATGACTAACTGTCTCACTGAGTCTCTGCTATCCAGAACCTCAGTGGTTATGCTCTCTCATTTCTTTCCAAATTGTCACTAACAGGCTAGTGACCAATTTCACCAATTTACATTGGCATACTGGAACACCCTTATAATTCCCTAGTATATGGTACTGAGGTACCCAGGGTATTGGGGTTCCAGGAGATCCCTATGGGCTGCAGCATTTCTTGTGCCACCCATAGGGAGATCTGACAATTCTTACACAGGCCTGCCAGTGCAGCCTGAGTGAAACAACGTCCACGTTATTTCACAGCCATTTACCACTGCACTTAAGTATCTTATAAGTCACATATATGTCTAACCTTTACCTGGTAAAGGTTGGGTGCTAAGTTACTTAGTGTGTGGGCACCCTGGCACTAGCCAAGGTGCTCCCACATTGTTCAGGGCAAATTCCCCGGACTTTGTGAGTGCGGGGACACCATTACACGCATGCACTATACATATGTCACAACATATGTATAGCGTCACAATGGTAACTCCGAACATGGCCATGTAACATATCTAAGATCATTGAATTGTCACCCCAATGCCATTCTGCGCGAAACTGGACAAAGGAAAGGGGAGTGACCACTCCCCTGACCTGCACCTCCCCTGGGAGGTGCCCAGAGCTCCTCCAGTGTGCTCCAGACAAATGCCATCTTGGAAACAGAGGTGCTGCTGGCACACTGGACTGCTCTGAGTGGCCAGTGCCAGCAGGTGACGTCAGAGACTCCTTCTGATAGGCTCATTCAGGTGTTGCTAGCCTATCCTCTCTCCTAGGTAGCCAAACCCTTTTTTCTGGTTATTTAGGGTCTCTGCTTTGGGGAATTCCTTAGATAATGATTGCAAGAGCTCATCAGAGTTCCTCTGCATCTCTCTCTTCACCTTCTGCCAAGGAATCGACTGCTGACCGCGCTGGAAGCCTGCAAAACTCCAACAAAGTAGCAAAGACGACTACTGCGACCTTGTAACGCTGATCCTGCTGCCTTCTCGACTGTTTTCCTGGTGGTGCATGCTGTGGGGGTAGTCTGCCTCCTCTCTGCACTAGAAGCTCAGAAGAAATCTCGTGTGGGTCGACGGAATCTTCCCCCTGCAACCGCAGGCACCAAAGAACTGCATCACCGATCCTCTGGGTCTCCTCTCAGCACGACGAGCGAGGTCCCTTGAACTCAGCAACTCTGTCCAAGTGACTCCCACAGTCCAGTGACTCTTCAGTCCAAGTTTGGTGGAGGTAAGTCCTTGCCTCCCCATGCTAGACTGCATTGCTAGGAACCGTGTGTTTTGCAGCTACTCCGGCTCCTGTGCACTCTTCCAGGATTTCCTTTGTACAGAGCCAAGCCTGGGTCCACGGCACTCTAACCTGCAGTGCACAACCTTCTGAGTTGTCCTCCGGCGTCTTTCTTTTGGTCTCCCCAAACAGTGGTAGTTTTGTTAACCCTTGTTTTGACCCAATGGTCTGCTTTCCTCCCCAACTGTTGAGGGGAAAGTGGACCTAGGTCAACCAGATGTTGATGTAATCTGTCATTAGAACAATTACTCAACAGATGCTCTTTCACAAATAAATTATACAGCCCATCATAATGTTGTACCTTGTTCCCAGCTAACCAACCACCCAGCATTTTTTCTGAATAGTCCACAAAGTCAAACCAGGTTTGGCTCTGGGATTTTCAAGCCTCCCTGAACTTTATCATGTATTCTTCAGTTGTATATCCAAAGGCCTCAATTAGTGTACCCTTCATGAGGTCAAAGGATTTAGAATCTGCCTCATTCAGTGCCAGGAGCCTATTCCTGCACTTTCCTGAGAATAACTCCCTCATCAGTGTGCCACAGTGCTTCTTTTCAATTTCCCACCCAATATAGGCTCTTTCAAAGGCAGAAAACCATTTTACTATATCATCCCCTTCAGTGAAGGGAGGGACAACTCCTTTTGGGAGTTTAATGTTGAAAGCCTTTTCTTTCAACACTTGTATGCTGCCACCAGATATGGGTGCCAAGCCCAACTCTTTTCTCTTCTGCTCTAGCTCCAAAGGCTCACATTCTAAAGCCAGTCTTTTGGCCAACCTGGCATTTTGCTGGCCTGTCTCTGTGGGTGCTATAGAGCTTGTGTGAGAAGAGGAGTTACCCTTATCTCCATTTACCAAAGGATCTTTATCCACCTCAGAGTCATCATCATCAGCTGGGGGATGATCTTTTTCATACTGGGCCACCACAAACCTACATTTCTCTGTTTTTGGGGCTTTTTCCAGTTTGAAGTTTGTATAGTCTGCAGAGTTTCCTTAATTGGGCACAGCTATATGCCTGATGAGGTTCCAGGTTGAGCTCTTGGTTTCTGGACTCTGAATCGGACATTGTTATCTTACTAAAGTTGGGACCTTTTTGGAACTTAGAACTCCCTTTTCTGGGTAACCAACTAAAGCAAAGACTTATAAACTCTTTCTAAGGTTGTAGAGCCCTAACCAGGGGCCTAACAATTGCTTTTTAAAATTTGTACAAAAAATGTTAGTCAATTAGAAAAATCAAAAATGATTATCTAAAAGACAATTTGGAGAGTTATTTGTGTATTAACACAATTGTAAAAGTGGTATCAGCAAACACAAAGGCCTTCATTACAACCCTGGCAGTCGGTGATAAAGCGGCGGTAATACCGACAACAGGCAGGCGATAAAAAAAAATTGAGTTATGACCACGCGGAAACCGCCAACACAGACAGCCACTTTAACACTCCGACCGCCACAGCGGTAGCAACAAGCACCACGGCGGTAACCGCCAACAGCCAGGCGGAAGACAATGTACCGATCACCATATTACAACAAGCCAATCCTCCAGCTTTTCTGGGGCGGTACCAATGCCATCAAAAGCACGGCGGAAACAGTACACAGAAGGGAGACGACTCACCTCTGAACACTCAAGGAAGAACCATGACGCCATGGAGCCCGAACTGCAGGTGTTCCCCATGCTGGTCTACCTCCCCCTACACCAGGAATACCAATGCCGGCGACGCTGACCACAGTGAGTACCATACCTAGCACACAAGGGAGGGGGGAAGAGAGTGACACGCACACGCAACACCCTCACCCCCAACACAATATACAAAAACAGATGCAACAACATTACATATCCACCCCGTAACCTTCAGGAATAACGCAAGGACAAAAGGAAGTGAGTAAAGTCAGTGTAATAATATAAATTTTGAGAAATATGTCCTCAAAGCACAAAACAGTATCTATAATATATAGAAATGGAGGGACACTGCCCAGTCCAAATTGTCCGTGGCCCATAGGGCCATATCACAAAGGCCAAGGCCTCACTTGACTCCTACCTCAATACAGAGAGAACACTGCTCAGCCAGAAGATGGTATAACGCCACTGCTACTGGAGGGAGCTACATGCCCACTGCTTGGTCCTGAGGAGTGCAAAGCCACAGTCTCTCTAGTGGGTGGTTTGCCCACTGCTTGGTCCTGGGTAGTGCAAAGCCACAGTCTCTCTGATGGGTGGTTTGCCCGCTGCTTGGTCCTGGCGAGTGCAAAGCCACAGTCTCTCAAGTGGGCGGTTTGCCCACTGCTTGGTGCTGGACAGTGCAAAGTCGCACTCTCTCAAGTGGATGCCTTCTTCTACTGGTTCTGGAGGGGGCTTTGTGCCCAGTGTGCTTCATCCTGTCAAGAAAAGGGTGAGTGGATGCCTTCTTCCACTGGTTCTGGAGGGGACTTGGTGCTCAATGTGCTTCATATTGGCAAAGAGGGGGTGAGTGGATGCCTTCTTCCACTGGTTCTGGAGGGGGCCTTGTGCCCAGTGTGCTTTATCCTGGCAAGGAAGGGGTGAGTGGATGCCTTATTCCACTGGTTCTGGAGGGGGTTTTGTGCCCTGTGATGCAGATCTTGGAGGGTGCAAGGTCACAGTCTCTCACCTGGGTGTCACACCTACAATTGTTGCAGGGGCCAGGACGCACTACAGCCCTTGGAGGCATGACTACACACTGCCCACCAGCGGTCACGGCTGCTCAGTGGTGGCAGTGGCGGTGCTGGTGGCGGTGCTGCCTGTGGTGGGGGAGGCTCCAACCCTTCCCCCGCAGCTGCAGACGGCTGCCCACTGGGGCTGCTGCTTCTGGCAGTGGTGGTGGCATTGGTGCTGGTGGCGGTGCTGGCGGCAGTACTGATGGGGGTGCTGCCTGTGGTGGGAGGAGGCTCCAGTCCTTCCCCCACAGCCTTGGATGGCTGCCCACTGGGGCTGTAGCTGCTGGCAGTGGTGGTGGCAGTGGTGCTGGTGGCGGTGCTGGAGGTGGTGCTGGTGGCGGTGCTGGCAGCTGTGCTGCCTGTGGTGGGGGAGGCTCCAGCCCTCCCCCCGCAGCCTCGGACGGCTGCCCAGTGGGGCTGCTGCTTCTGGCAGTGGTGGTGGCAGTGATGCTGGTGGCGGTGCTGGCGGCGGTGCTGCCTGTGGTGGGGGAGGCTCCAGCCCTTCCCCCGCAGACTCAGAAGGCTAAAGTGCCATGGCTGGTGTTGTGTGCCCAGATGCTGCTCCAGCACCAGGCTTCATATCCATCCTAGCTGCGGCATCTGTGCCTTTCTCATTGTCCTTGGCAGCTGGTGTTCCCTTCCTGTCCTTGGCAGCTGGTGTTCACTTCCTGTCCTTGGCAGCTGCTGTTCCCTTCCTGCCCTTGCCAGCTAGTGGCGTATCCTTGCTTCTTCCAGGTGGTAGTGCCTCCTTGCTTCTGCCAGTTGGTGGTGCCTCCTTGCCTTTGCCAGCTGATGGTGCCTCCTTGCTTTTGGCAGCTGGTGGTGCCTCCTTGCCTTTGCCAGCTGGTGCTCCCTTTTTGCCCTTGGCAGCTGGTGCTCCCTTTTTGCCCTTGGCTGCTGGTGCTGGCACACTGGCTGTGTGGATGGGTGTCTTCTCGGAGCCTCTCACAACTGCAGTGGCTGCAGAAACAACAGTGGCTGTGGAATGGGTGGCTGAGGTGCTAGCCTGGGTCCTGACCACCCTGGGCCGAAGTGAAGGACTGGGGGCAGGGGCAGGGAATAGGTTAAGGATGGAGAGGAAAAGATTATTGAGGACACTGGGGCTGGAAGAGGGTGAAGGTTTGAGAGTGGGGGAAGAGGGATTGGTGGTAGGAGGTGTCTGTCTGTTGTGTTTGGGTGCAGGTGCATGGGCTGGATGCTGTTGTGAGGTGAATGGCTGTTGGGTGTCTGAGTGCTTGTGTTTGTGTTATTTGGGAGCAGGGGGCACAGACACAGTGGGAGAGGACACAGAAGACGTGTGTATGGATGAGGGTGTGGTGACTGCCAGTGAGGGGCATGTAGTGATAGACGTGATGGTGATGGAAGCAGTGGGTGTGGATGTAGTGCATGCAGGTGCAAGTGGAGACGTTACTGGGAGGGAGGTGGACAAGGAGGAGGAGGGGGACACAGTGGAGGCAGTGGATGTTGGTGTGTCTGCATCTGGATGGTGCTTGTGTGAGTGCTTGTGGGATGAAGTGTGGTGCTTGTGTTTGCCAGAGCCACTTCTGTGTGTTGATTTGGGCGCATGCTGGTCTGACGGTGTGCTTGGGATAGGTTGGAGTTGAGGGGAATGGGATTTGGTAGAGTAAGGGGGGAGGCTAGAAACAGGGACTATGGCTGCCATCAGAGAGGAGGCCAGAGCCTGTACTGATCTCTGTTGGGCCGCCATGCCAGTGTGAATGTCCTCCAGGAATGCATTTGTTTGTTGCAAATGGGCTGCCAGCCCCTAGATGGCATTCAGAATGGTTGACTACGCAACAGAGATGGATCGCAGGAGGTCAATAGCCTCCTCATTAAGGGCAGCAGGGCTAACTGGGACAGGGAGGACCTAGTCTGGCAGTTCGGGCTGGACTGTTTCCATGGGGAACAGGGTCAAGACTGATTTGCATATGGCTGGGTCCAAACTGGAATGGCATGGTGAGCAAAAAAACTGATGGATTAAACCCAGATCTGTGACTGGGGGTGAATGCTTGATTTGTTCTACATTCCGTCCATCAACTGTTCTTTTTGCAATTGTCGCCCCAAGTGGGAAGGGTATGCCCAGACGTGGGTCCCGTGCTCACTATGCCACCAGATTCAAGCTAGCCTGGCTGAAGAGGGGTGATACCCTGAAACCGGTCCCAGGATGCTTGTTTCTGGTCCAGGGAGGACCTAGTCTGGCAGTTCGGGCTGGACTGTTTCCATGGGGAACAGGGTCAAGACTGATTTGCATGTGGCTGGTGTAGGAAAGTACCATCTTGCCTGGCATGTTACCCCCATTTTTCACTGTATATATGTTGTTTTAGTTGTATGTGTCACTGGGACCCTGGTAACCCAGGGCCCCAGTGCTCATAAGTGTGCCTGACTGTGTTACCTGTGTAGTGACTAACTGTCTCACTGAGGCTCTGCTAATCAGAACCTCAGTGGTTATGCTCTCTCATTTCTTTCCAAATTGTCACTAACAGGCTAGTGACCGTTTTTACCAATTTACATTGGCTTACTGGAACACCCTTATAATTTCCTAGTATATGGTACTGAGGTACCCAGGGTATTGGGGTTCTAGGAGATCCCTATGGGCTGCAGCATTTATTTTGCCACCCATAGGGAGCTCTGACAATTCTTACACAGACCTGCCACTGCAGCCTGAGTGAAATAACGCCCACGTTATTTCACAGCCATTTTACACTGCACTTAAGTAACTTATAAGTCACCTATATGTCTAAACTTTACCTGGTAAAGGTTAGGTGCAAAGTTACTTAGTGTGAGGGCACCCTGGCACTAGCCAAGGTGCCCCCACATTGTTCAGAGCCAATTCCCTGAACTTTGTGAGTGCGGGGACACCATTACACACATGCACTACATATAGGTCACTACCTATATGTAGCTTCACAATGGTAACTCCGAATATGGCCATGTAACATGTCTATGATCATGGAATTGCCCCCTCTATGCCATCCTGGCATAGTTGGCACAATCCCATGATCCCAGTGGTCTGTAGCACAGACCCTGGTACTGCCAAACTGCCCTTCCTGGGGTTTCACTGCAGCTGCTGCTGCCAACCCCTCAGACAGGCATCTGCCCTCCTGGGGTCCAGCCAGGCCTGGCCCAGGATGGCAGAACAAAGGACTTCCTCTGAGAGAGGGTGTTACACCCTCTCCCTTTGGAAAATGGTGTGAAGGCAGGGGAGGAGTAGCCTCCCCCAGCCTCTGGAAATGCTTTGTTGGGCACAGATGTGCCCAATTCTGCATAAGCCAGTCTACACCGGTTCAGGGGACCCCTTAGCCCTGCTCTGGCACGAAACTGGACAAAGGAAAGGGGAGTGACCACTCCCCTGACCTGCACCTCCCCTGGGAGGTGTCCAGAGCTCCTCCAGTGTGCTCCAGACCTCTGCCATCTTGGAAACAGAGGTGCTGCTGGCACACTGGACTGCTCTGAGTGGCCAGTGCCACCAGGTGACGTCAGAGACTCCTTCTGATAGGCTCCTTCAGGTGTTAGTAGCCTATCCTCTCTCCTAGGTAGCCAAACCCTCTTTTCTGGCTATTTAGGGTCTCTGTCTCTGGGGAAACTTTAGATAACGAATGCAAGAGCTCATCCGAGTTCCTCTGCATGTCTCTCTTCACCTTATGCCAAGGAATCGACTGCTGACCGCGCTGGAAGCCTGCAAACCTGCAACAAAGTAGCAAAGACGACTACTGCGACCTTGTAACGCTGATCCTGCCGCCTTCTCGACTGTTTTCCTGGTGGTGCATGCTGTGGGGGTAGTCTGCCTCCTCTCTGCACTAGAAGCTCCGAAGAAATCTCCCGTGGGTCGACGGAATCTTCCCCCTGCAACCGCAGGCACCAAAAAGCTGCATTACCGGTCCCTTGGGTCTCCTCTCAGCACGACGAGCGAGGTCCCTCGAATCCAGCAACTCTGTCCAAGTGACCCCCACAGTCCAGTGACTCTTCAGTCCAAGTTTGGTGGAGGTAAGTCCTTGCCTCACCTCGCTGGGCTGCATTGGTGGGAAACACGACTTTTGCAGCTACTCCGGCCCCTGTGCACTTCCGTCGGAAATCCTTTGTGCACAGCCAAGCCTGGGTCCACGGCACTCTAACCTGCATTACACGACTTTCTAAGTTGGTCTCCGGCGACGTGGGACTCCTTTGTGTAACTTCGGGTGAGCACCGTTTCACGCATCCTTGTAGTGCCTGTTTCCGGCACTTCTCCGGGTGCTACCTCCTGCTGAGAGGACTCCTTGTCTTGCACGATGTCCCCTCTCTCTCCTGGTCCAAGTTGCGACCTCCTGGTCCCTCCAGGGCCACAGCAGCGTCCAAAAACGCTAACTGCACGATTTGCAGCTAGCAAGGCTTGTTGGCGTTCTTTCGGCGGGAAAACACTTTTGCACAACTCTCCACGGCGAGAGGGATCCGTCCACCAAAGGGGAAGTCTCTAGCCCTTTTCGTTCCTGCAGAAACCTCAGCTTCTTCTGTCCAGTAGTAGCTTCTTTGCATCCACAGCTGGCATTTCCTGGGCATATGGCCATCTCCGACTTGCTTGTGACTTTTGGACTTGGTCCCCTTGTTCCACAGGTACCCTAGATTGGAAATCCACAGTTGTTGCATTGGTGGTTTGTGTCTTTCCTGCATTATTCCTCTAACACGACTTCTTTGTCCTTATTGGAACTTTAGTGCACTTTGCACTCACTTTTCAGGGTCTTGGGGAGGGTTATTTTTCTAACTCTCACTATTTTCTAATAGTCCCAGTGACCCTCTACAAGGTCACATAGGTTTGGGGTCCATTCGTGGTTCGCATTCCACTTTTGGAGTATATGGTTTGTGTTGCCCCTATCCCTATGTTTCCCCATTGCATCCTATTGTAACTATACATTGTTTGCACTGTTTTCTAAGACTATACTGCATATTTTTGCTATTGTGTATATATATCTTGTGTATATTTCCTATCCTCTCACTGAGGGTACACTCTAAGATACTTTGGCATATTGTCATAAAAATAAAGTACCTTTATTTTTAGTATAACTGTGTATTGTGTTTTCTTATGATATTGTGCAAGTGACACTTGTGGTACTGTAGTAGCTTCACACGTCTCCTAGTTCAGCCTAAGCTGCTCTGCTAAGCTACCATTATCTTGTAGGAAAGTACCATCTTGCCTGGCATGTTACCCCCATTTTTCACTGTATATATGTTGTTTTAGTTGTATGTGTCACTGGGACCCTGGTAACCCAGGGCCCCAGTGCTCATAAGTGTGCCTGAATGTGTTACCTGTGTAGTGACTAACTGTCTCACTGAGGCTCTGCTAATCAGAACCTCAGTGGTTATGCTCTCTCATTTCTTTCCAAATTGTCACTAACAGGCTAGTGACCATTTTTACCAATTTACATTGGCTTACTGGAAAACCCTTATAATTCCCTAGTATATGGTACTGAGGTACTCAGGGTATTGGGGTTCCAGGAGATCCCTATGGGCTGCAGCATTTCTTTTGCCACCCATAGGGAGCTCTGACAATTCTTACACAGGCCTGCCACTGCAGCCTGAGTGAAATAACGTCCACGTTATTTCACAGCCATTTTACACTGCACTTAAGTAACCAATAAGTCACCTATATGTCTAACCTTTACCTGGTAAAGGTTAGGTGCAAAGTTACTTAGTGTGAGGGCACCCTGGCACTAGCCAAGGTGCCCCCACATTGTTCAGAGCCAATTCCCTGAACTTTGTGAGTGCGGGGACACCATTACACGCGTGCACTACATATCGGTCACTACCTATATGTAGCTTCACAATGGTAACTCCGAATATGGCCATGTAACATGTCTATGATCATGGAATTGCCCCCTCTATGCCATCCTGGCATAGTTGGCACAATCCCATGATCCCAGTGGTCTGTAGCACAGACCCTGGTACTGCCAAACTGCCCTTCCTGGGGTTTCACTGCAGCTGCTGCTGCTGCCAACCCCTCAGACAGGCATCTGCCCTCCTGGGGTCCAGCCAGGCCTGGCCCAGGATGGCAGAACAAAGAACTTCCTCTGAGAGAGGGTGTTACACCCTCTCCCTTTGGAAAATGGTGTGAAGGCAGGGGAGGAGTAGCCTCCCCCAGCCTCTGGAAATGCTTTGTTGGGCACAGATGTGCCCAATTCTGCATAAGCCAGTCTACACCGGTTCAGGGGACCCCTTAGCCCTGCTCTGGCGCGAAACTGGACAAAGGAGAGGGGAGTGACCACTCCCCTGACCTGCACCTCCCCTGGGAGGTGGCCAGAGCTCCTCCAGTGTGCTCCAGACCTCTGCCATCTTGGAAACAGAGGTGCTGCTGGCACACTGGACTGCTCTGAGTGGCCAGTGCCACCAGGTGACGTCAGAGACTCCTTGTGATAGGCTCCTTCAGGTGTTGCTAGCCTATCCTCTCTCCTAGGTAGCCAAACCCTCTTTTCTGGCTATTTAGGGTCTCTGTCTCTGGGGAAACTTCAGATAACGAATGCAAGAGCTCATCCGAGTTCCTCTGCATCTCTCTCTTCACCTTCTGATAAGGAATCGACTGCTGACCGCGCTGGAAGCCTGCAAACCTGCAACATAGTAGCAAAGACGACTACTGCAACTCTGTAACGCTGATCCTGCCGCCTTCTCGACTGTTTTCCTGCTTGTGCATGCTGTGGGGGTAGTCTGCCTCCTCTCTGCACCAGAAGCTCCGAAGAAATCTCCCGTGGGTCGACGGAATCTTCCCCCTGCAACCGCAGGCACCAAAAAGCTGCATTACCGGTCCCTTGGGTCTCCTCTCAGCACGACGAGCGAGGTCCCTCGAATCCAGCAACTCTGTCCAAGTGACCCCCACAGTCCAGTGACTCTTCAGTCCAAGTTTGGTGGAGGTAAGTCCTTGCCTCACCTCGCTGGGCTGCATTGCTGGGAACCGCGACTTTGCAGCTACTCCGGCCCCTGTGCACTTCTGGCGGAAATCCTTTGTGCACAGCCAAGCCTGGGTCCACGGCACTCTAACCTGCATTGCACGACTTTCTAAGTTGGTCTCCGGCGACGTGGGACTCCTTTGTGCAACTTCAGCGAGCACCGTTTCACGCATCCTCGTAGTGCCTGTTTCTGGCATTTCTCCGGGTGCTACCTGCTTCAGAGAGGGCTCCTTGTCTTGCTCGACGTCCCCTCTCTCTGCTGGTCCAATTTGCGACCTCCTGGTCCCTCCTGGGCCTCAGCAGCGTCCAAAAACGCTAACCGCCCGATTTGCAGCTAGCAAGGCTTATTGGCGTTCTTTCGGCGGGAAAACACTTCTGCACGACTCTCCACGGCGAGAGGGATCTGTCCACCAAAGGGGAAGTCTCTAGCCCTTTTCGTTCCTGCAGAAACCTCAGCTTCTTCTGTCCAGTAGAAGCTTCTTTGCACCCGCAGCTGGCATTTCCTGGGCATCTGCCCATCTCCGACTTGCTTGTGACTTTTGGACTTGGTCCCCTTGTTCCACAAGTACCCTAGATTGGAAATCCACAGTTGTTGCATTGCTGGTTTGTGTCTTTCCTGCATTATTCCTCTAACACGACTTCTTTGTCCTTAGGGGAACTTTAGTGCACTTTGCACTCACTTTTCAGGGTCTTGGGGAGGGTTATTTTTCTAACTCTCACTATTTTCTAATAGTCCCAGCGACCCTCTACAAGGTCACATAGGTTTGGGGTCCATTCGTGGTTCGCATTCCACTTTTGGAGTATATGGTTTGTGTTGCCCCTATCCCTATGTTTCTGTCAGGGGGTAACAGGCGCCTACCTGGCCGATCGGGATTTTGTAGTCCTTAGGGACTACATATCCCATGACGCTTCGCGCGGGAAGACCGCATAACTCCGGCACTTCCCGGAAGCGGTTGCGCGTTATTCTTTCCTCATTCCCCGTCGGAGGCACAACGAGGGCAGGGTGGACGGCGTTCCCATGGGGGAAGTCACCACGTCCACAACGACGAACTGAAGGCATCCGGAACCCTCACGGAGATCAGCATTTTAAGGCAGCAGGAGATACGAGCTGCCTCCCTTCGAGATTTGGAACCGGTGGTAAGAGGCGAGCCGGTTTCTTGCCGGAGGCTTTCGCCTTCCGGTATGGTTTTGGATCTAGTGATCAGACATTTGGTGTACTTCAGAGATGGTGCACAAAAATTAGAGATCCTCGTGAAACATGAATGGTGGTAGTTCAGGACAGAACCTTTTGTTTTCTTCGTGGCAACTCAGGATCAAGACGTACTGTTTGCAGAAGTCAAACAGCCGGGAACATTTGTCCGTTTATCTTATTCTATGAATTAGGAAGGGGTGACTTCTTCAAGTTCGTGACATTACTTAGAGGTTCAATGTTTTAATTGAATCAAAAGAAGAAGTGCGGGACAAGTTCTTTTCCTTATTATATTTTTTTTTCTTTTTTTGTTGCAACCTAGCTACAGGATTAATTTGCATAAACATCGGGTTTTGAAAAACCCTTAAGTGACTAGGGGTGTTCGTAGTCGGCCTGGGCATCCATCGATGATTTAGGTGGAGAATAGACAGGCGTTGGACTAGTTCTGCCCGCATGAGTTATGGGCAGGGACGGTCGTGGGTATTTTAGTGAGACTTTATGAGAGTAGATAGGCAATGTGATATTTAACACTGTGTATTTTTTCTTTACAGTTATCCCGTCCCTGCTGTTCCTTAACCCTTCCTTCCCTCACCTGATGACTCCAATACACCGTGGTTTTTATCGGTGACTTGGTGGTGTCGGGAGGTGGACCTTATTTGCATCACACCGAGTCTGAGGAGTACCTACAACGTGACAGAATAACGCGCCCACGAATAATACTCCTCCCGCTCGGTGTAATGCAAAATGGCATCTATGGATGACGTATTACAGGCGTTGGTGGTGGTGCAACAAGAGTTAGCTAATTCTAGGGCCGAGACGGCGACCCTAAGGGAAAAAGTAGAAAGGCTTACTAGGAATCCCTTCGATGCCTCAACATCTACACCGCAGGTAACCGTGAACGTCTCCCCTCCAATCCCTTTGGCCAGTCCGGAACGGTTTTCAGGGGACCCCAGGAGAGTTCAGGCCTTTTTAACCCAGTTGTCTCTTCAATTCTCTTGTAAGCCTGCGTCTTTTCCCTCTAACCTTTCCCGGGTAATGTTCGCTATTTCTTATCTCTCGGGAGACGCAGCTAACTGGGCAGTGCCGTTAGTCAGAAACGATGACCCCTTATTAGCGGATTGGAATGCCTTTCGGGCGGCCTTCGAGAGGGTGTTTGATCATAGAACAACCACCTTTAGCGCTGATAGGGAATTATTGGAGCTGAGACAGGGGAGATCTGACCTGGTCACTTATCTTACGACCTTCAATAGACTGGTGGCGGAATCAGGGTGGCCAGAGGAGAAGCGAATGTCTCTCTATTATCAAGGCTTACGAGACGACATGAAAGACATACTAGCTCAAATAGATCCGCAGCCTTCCACTTGTACTGATCTTGTGAATCTTACTCTAAGATTGAATCACAGAATAGCAGAACGAAGAGTTGAGCGTAGAGCAGGTGATCGGCGACCTGTCATTCCAGAAAAGGAGGGGCAACCAGTTTCTAATCCCAATGATTTGAGTGGGGAACCTATGGAAGTGGGAGCCGTTAGGGCACCCCTGTCAAAGACCGAGAAGGAGACCAGGAGGGTACAGGGGTTGTGCATGTACTGTGGCAGGAAGGGTCATTATGTGAGAGAGTGTCCCCAAAAACCAAAAAAAAGGATATCCTACTTCCCCACTCAAAAGGCAGCGGTTACTTCAGGGAAGACTTCAGAGAAAGAGGATTTGTCTCTTATAGATTTCCAACCGGGGTTACGGTTAACTTCTTTAACCCTTGCTCCACAAGAGGAAAAGGCGTCACATCTCTTGTTAGCAGTAGAGCTGGGGTCCCGAGATCGAAACTACCCAGTAAGGGCAATGATAGACTCCGGAGCCACGGGAAATTTCATAGATGCAGGTTTGGTTAAGAGACTGGGACTTCCTAGCATTCCCAGGAAGGAACCTGAAATAGTACTGGCAGTTGATGGTACACCACTGAAATCTGGACCCCTTACAGAACAAACTGAGGACGTTGAATTGGTTTTTAAAGGGGTATCTCCTGCCCATAAAGAAAGGATCAGGCTAGATATAATAGAGGCTCCTCAGTATGAAATAATTTTGGGGATGCCTTGGTTAAGAATACACAATCCTGTTATCAATTGGCAAACCAAGACGGTTAGTTTTCAGTCCTTGAGGTGTGAGAGCGTCTGTTTCTTGGGCGACAATCCCCCCACGTTAGCATTGGCTCAAGGGCTACAGTTGGCCACAGTGGTGGAGAAAGCAGTGATATTACCCTCTGTGTATGCCGAGTTCAAGGATTTGTTTGACGAAGGTCAGGCTGAGACGTTGCCACCCCATCGTATATATGACTGCAAGATAGATCTGATTCCTGGAGCACTCCTTCCTTCTTGTAGGGTATATGCTCTATCCAACCCAGAAACCAAGCATTTGAGAAATTATTTGGACCACTTCCTGGAAATCGGGTTCATTAGACCCTCTTGTTCTCCGGCAGCCTCCCCACTCTTTTTCATAGCTAAGGCTAATAAAGAGTTGAGAACCTGCATCGAATATCGAATGTTGAACAAGAACACGATAAGGAATAGATACCCTCTTCCCCTCATTCCTGTGCTATTGGAACAGGTGAAAGAGGCAGTAATATATACAAGGTTGGACCTGAAGGGAGCTTACCATCTGGTCAGAATCCGCGAAGGGGATGAGTGGAAGACAGCGTTCAAAACTCGCTATGGCCTGTTTGAGTACTTGGTAATGCCGTTCGGGTTGTGTAACGCCCCGGCGGCTTTCCAGTATTTTCTGAACGATGTTCTCAAAGAATACATAGACCATTTCGTGATCGTTTATATAGATGACATTCTGGTGTATTCTACATCCTTGGAGCGCCACCTTGAACATGTTTCCTTAGTACTTCAAGCATTGCGACATCACAGTCTTTATTGCAAACTGAGCAAATGCGATTTCCTTGTCCAGAAGGTTGAGTTCTTGGGAGTGGATTTAAGCCCTGAAGGGTTCGGCATGTCGACAAGAAAAATACAGGCCGTTCAAGGGTGGCCAGTACCCACTAGTGTGAGAGACGTGCAATGCTTCCTTGGGTTCTCCAATTATTACAGGAGATTCATTTGTCGTTTTTCCCACATTGTGTCACCTATAACAAGGTTGCTAAGAAAGGGTGTGTCTTTTGTTTGGTCAGAGGAGGCAGAGAAGGCCTTTTGCTTTTTAAAACAGGCCTTTTGCTCAGCACCTATACTTCAACATCCACAGCCAGACGTACCTTTTATAGTCGAAGCAGATGCCTCGGACATAGCGATTGGGGCTGTGTTATCCCAAAGAAACAAAACCACCGGACAGCTTCATCCTGTTGCATTTCTATCTAGGAAGCTATCCGCTGCGGAACTCAACTATACGGTAGCAGAAAAGGAACTGCTAGCCATAAAAAAGGCTTTTCAGGAATGGCGACACTATCTGTGGGGGGCCCAACACCCGGTCACGGTATATACTGATCACCGAAACCTTCAGTATATGAAGGAGGCTAGGCAGCTTACCCAGCGACAAATGAGGTGGATGCTGTTTTTTTCAGAATATGAGTTTGTAGTCACCTTCCGTCCTGGGGTTGATAATCGCAAGGCAGATTCACTGTCTCGACAAGAGGATGTGAAAGAAATAGCTTCAAGACCTGATGAAGCAATCATCCAACCTGAAAGAGTGATTTGTGCCCTTCATATCTCCCATTTCCTAGAAAAGGTTTCGAAGCATAAGTCTGCTGCTCAATGGAAGAAATGGGCCGAAGTAAGTCAGGACCGTACCCTTAAGCATGGAATACCGTTGCAAGGTAATCGTTTATATTTACCAACACATGAACTCCGAGTACAAGCCCTCAAGTGGTGTCATGATGCAGTAACGGCTGGTCATCCAGGATACACCAAAACCGCGCAAATAGTTCAACGACATTTCCGGTGGGAAGGTTGGGCTAAAGACGTTGCGACATGGGTGGCTCGGTGTGAGATATGTGCTCGAGCCAAGGGAGAAAACGCAAAGAGCCAGGGCAAGTTGATGCCTTTGCCCACTCCGGAGAAACCATGGCAAACCATCAGCGTGGATTTTGTGGTGGGATTACCAATGGATCAGGGGTACAACGCTATCATGGTGGTAATCGATAGTCTTACCAAGATGGGTCACTTTCTCCCTTGCAGAAACCTACCTACAGCAAGCCAAACCGCCCATCTAATTCTGTCGCAAGTGGTGCGGTTACATGGCCTACCAAGAACCATTATTTCGGACAGAGGCCCCCAGTTCGTCGCTAGGTTTTGGCGCATGTGGTGCAAGGTTCTGCGCATTGAATCCGCCCTATCCACCAGTTTCCACCCACAAACCGATGGCCAGACGGAGCGCCTCAACCAAACCCTGAAGAAATATCTGAGATGTTATGCAAAGGACGCCCAGGAATCTTGGATAGCGTTGCTGTGGCTGGCCGAACTATCATACAACAATGCTTGGCATAGCTCGATAAAGGAGTCTCCTTTCCGTGCTAACACGGGATTCCACGCGGAGATGTTACCTTTAATCATACCTCGGAATGTCACGGATCAACCTACGGTCCATGCTATGATTAAGAACCTCCAATCCATGCACAAAAAGATACGATTCAATCTGGAGAAGGCCAAGGAACAGTATAAGAAATGGGGTGATGAGCACCGGCGTGAGGCGCTGGTGTATCAACCAGGGGATCGAGTGTGGCTTTCCACCAAGTATATACGCTTCAAGATACGTAGCGTCTTTCATCCTCGTTACATTGGTCCCTATGTGGTATCACGCCAGGTAAACCCTGTGGCTTACCGTCTTAACTTACCTGCTTCCTTAAGGATCCATCCGGTGTTTCACTGCAGCCTTTTGAAACCAGCTCTTTCAACGGCCCAACGGGCGGTACCTCCGGTGGTTAGAGATGGGCAGCTGGAGTATGAGGTACGCAGTGTGTTAGATTCCAAGCGGAGAGGGGGTAAGTTATGGTACTTGGTTTCATGGAAAGGGTACACTGCCGAGGAGGATTCATGGGAGCCGGAGGGCAATATCCATGCCCCTAGGGCGGTGCAACGGTTTCATGCTCGCCATCCCACTAAACCTGGCCCTAGGAGGCGCGTTGGAGGGGGGCGTACTGTCAGGGGGTAACAGGCGCCTACCTGGCCGATCGGGATTTTGTAGTCCTTAGGGACTACATATCCCATGACGCTTCGCGCGGGAAGACCGCATAACTCCGGCACTTCCCGGAAGCGGTTGCGCGTTATTCTTTCCTCATTCCCCGTCGGAGGCACAACGAGGGCAGGGTGGACGGCGTTCCCATGGGGGAAGTCACCACGTCCACAACGACGAACTGAAGGCATCCGGAACCCTCACGGAGATCAGCATTTTAAGGCAGCAGGAGATACGAGCTGCCTCCCTTCGAGATTTGGAATCGGTGGTAAGAGGCGAGCCGGTTTCTTGCAGGAGGCTTTCGCCTTCCGGTATGGTTTTGGATCTAGTGATCAGACATTTGGTGTACTTCAGAGATGGTGCACAAAAATTAGAGATCCTCGTGAAACATGAATGGTGGTAGTTCAGGACAGAACCTTTTGTTTTCTTCGTGGCAACTCAGGATCAAGACGTACTGTTTGCAGAAGTCAAACAGCCGGGAACATTTGTCCGTTTATCTTATTCTATGAATTAGGAAGGGGTGACTTCTTCAAGTTCGTGACATTACTTAGAGGTTCAATGTTTTAATTGAATCAAAAGAAGAAGTGCGGGACAAGTTCTTTTCCTTATTATATTTTTTTTTCTTTTTTTGTTGCAACCTAGCTACAGGATTAATTTGCATAAACATCGGGTTTTGAAAAACCCTTAAGTGACTAGGGGTGTTCGTAGTCGGCCTGGGCATCCATCGATGATTTAGGTGGAGAATAGACAGGCGTTGGACTAGTTCTGCCCGCATGAGTTATGGGCAGGGACGGTCGTGGGTATTTTAGTGAGACTTTATGAGAGTAGATAGGCAATGTGATATTTAACACTGTGTATTTTTTCTTTACAGTTATCCCGTCCCTGCTGTTCCTTTCCCCTTCCTTCCCTCACCTGATGACTCCAATACACCGTGGTTTTTATCGGTGACTTGGTGGTGTCGGGAGGTGGACCTTATTTGCATCACACCGAGTCTGAGGAGTACCTACAACGTGACAGTTTCCCCATTGCATCCTATTGTAACTATACATTGTTTGCACTGTTTTCTAAGACTATACTGCATATTTTTGCTATTGTGTATATATATCTTGTGTATATTTCCTATCCTCTCACTGAGGGTACACTCTAAGATACTTTGGCATATTGTCATAAAAATAAAGTACCTTTATTTTTAGTATAACTGTGTATTGTGTTTTCTTATGATATTGTGCATAAGTGGTACTGTAGTAGCTTCACACGTCTCCTAGTTCAGCCTAAGCTGCTCTGCTAAACTACCATTATCTATCAGCCTAAGCTGCTAGACACCCTATACACTAATAAGGGATAACTGGGCCTGGTGCAAGGTGCAAGTCCCCCTTGGTACTCACTACAGGCCAGTCCAGCCTCCTACATTGGTTGTGCAGTGGTGGGATAAGTGCTTTGAGACTACTTACCACTCTTGTCATTGTACTTTTCATAAGAGAAAAATATACAAAACAAGGTCAGTGTATATACACATAGCCAAAAAGTTTTGCATTTCCTCTTTTCACTCTTTTCTAAGTGCTGAAAAGTACTTCTAACTTTCTAAAAAGTTCTAAAAAGTTTAAAACGTTTTTTTTCTCTGTCATTCTAAAAGCTCTGACAAACTTTTTATCTTTTACTATCACTTTAACTCTCTCTAAAAATGTCTGGCACAGGCCAAAATGTTGATCTGTCCAAACTTGCATATGACAACCTTAGCTGGAAAAGAGCAAGGAGTCTCTGTATAGAGAGAGGTTTGAATGTAGGGAAGAATCCTTCCTTGGAACTGTTACTTAACATGCTTAGAGAACAGGATAAGGCCATAGGTGCCTCATCTGTTGAAAAAGTACCTAATAGTTCCCAATCTGATTCAGGGACTCCCCCAGGAAAAGATTCAGGAAAGAAACTTCCTAGCCTGCCCATTACTAGACAGTCTAGCATAGTTGGTAATGATGATGAGCCACACCATACAAATAGTGTTGTCTCACATCATAGCAAAAGCATTTATTCTCACCATACTGGTAGTAATGTTTCTGTTAGCCAAGCTTTTAGGGTGGCTTCTGTAAGGGACAGGTCTCCTTCTGTTCATTCCCATCATACCTCTGTTTCTAGGAATGTCCCTCCCACCAACCCTGATGACAGAATGTTAGAGAGGGAACTCAATAAGTTGAGGGTAGAACAAACCAGACTGAAGCTTAAAAAGCAACAGCTGGATTTGGATAGACAGTCTTTTGAATTAGAGAAGGAAAGACAGAAGTTGGGTTTAGATACCCATGGTGGCAGCAGCAGTATTCCCCATAGTCATCCTGTTAAAGAGCATGATTCCAGGAATCTGCACAAGATAGTTCCCCCTTATAAGGAGGGGGATGACATTAACAAGTGGTTTGCTGCACTTGAGAGGGCCTGTGTTGTACAGGATGTCCCTCAAAGGCAGTGGGCTGCTATCCTATGGCTATCATTTAGTGGAAAAGGTAGGGATAGGCTCCTTACTGTAAAAGAAAATGATGCTAATAATTTCCAAGTTCTTAAGAATGCACTCCTGGATGGTTATGGCTTAACCACTGAACAGTACAGGATAAAGTTCAGAGAGACCAAAAAGGAGTCTTCACAAGACTGGGTTGATTTCATTGACCATTCAGTGAAGGCCTTGGAGGGGTGGTTACATGGCAGTAAAGTTACTGATTATGACAGCCTGTATAACTTAATCCTGAGAGAGCATATTCTTAATAATTGTGTGTCTGATTTGTTGCACCAGTACTTGGTGGACTCTGATCTGACCTCTCCCCAAGAATTGGGAAAGAAGGCAGACAAATGGGTCAGAACAAGAGTGAACAGAAAAGTTCATACAGGGGGTGACAAAGATGGCAACAAAAAGAAGGATGGTAAGTCTTCAGACAAGGGTGGGGACAAATCTAAAAATGAGTCTTCATCAGGCCCACAAAAACACTCTGGTGGGGGTGGTGGGTCCAAATCCTCTTTTAATCAGAACAAGGAAAAGAAACCATGGTGCTATTTATGTAAAATAAAAGGCCATTGGACAACAGATCCCAGTTGTCCAAAGAAAGGCACCAATGCTCCTACCACTACAACCCCTACTGCTACACCTAGTGTCCCTACTAATAGCAGTGGTGGTGGGAGCAAACCTACTAATAGCCAATCCAAGGGAGTAGCTGGGCTCACTTTTGGTAATTTAGTTGGGTTTGGCCTTGTTAGGGAGGCCACAGAGGCTGTGTTAGTCTCTGAGGGGGCTATTGATTTAGCCACCTTAGTTGCTTGTCCCCTTAATATGGATAAGTACAAGCAGCTACCCCTAATAAATGGTGTTGAGGTTCAGGCCTACAGGGACAATGGTGCCAGTGTGACTATGGTCATAGAGAAACTGGTCCACCCTGAACAACACCTACTTGGTCACCAGTACCAAGTAACCGATGCTCACAACAACACACTTAGCCACCCCATGGCTGTTGTAAATCTCAACTGGGGGGGGTTACTGGTCCAAAGAAAGTTGTGGTAGCTTCAGATTTACCTGTAGACTGTCTATTAGGGAATGATTTGGAGACATCAGCTTGGTCAGATGTGGAGTTGGAGGCCCATGCAGCAATGCTGGGCATCCCAGGGCATATTTTTGCTTTGACAAGGGCTCAGGCCAAAAAGCAAAAAGGACAGGGAAGCTTGGATCCTGGAACAATGGACCAAGTGCTCCCTAAAGCTAAGGCTAGTAGAAGCAAACCACTTCCTACTATCCCTCCCTCTACAGTGGATTCTACTTCTGAGGAAGAAGAATTCCCTCCCTGTGCAGAACCTACACCAGAGGAGCTGGAAGCAGACACTGCTGAGCTTTTGGGTGAAGGGGGGCCTGCCAGAGAGGAGCTGAGTGTGGCACAGCAAACCTGTCCCACATTAGAGGGTCTAAGACAGCAAGCTGTCAAACAGGCTAATGGGGATGTCAGTGACTCTCACAGAGTTTACTGGGAGGACAACCTCTTGTACACTGAGCATAGGGATCCTAAACCTGGAGCTGCCAGGAGATTAGTGATTCCTCAGGAGTACAGAAAGTTCCTCCTAACACTGGCACATGACATTCCCTTAGCTGGGCATCTAGGACAAATGAAAACTTGGGACAGGCTTGTTCCCCTGTTTCATTGGCCTAGAATGTCTGAGGACACAAAGGAATTTTGTAAGTCCTGTGAAACCTGTCAAGCCAGTGGCAAGACAGGTGGCACCCCAAAGGCACCCCTTATCCCACTGCCTGTGGTTGGGGTTCCCTTTGAAAGGGTAGGGGTTGACATAGTTGGCCCCCTTGACCCTCCTACTGCTTCAGGCAATAGGTTTATCTTGGTGGTAGTGGACCATGCCACAAGATATCCTGAAGCTATTCCTTTAAGGACCACTACAGCACCTGCAGTGGCAAAGGCCCTCCTGGGAATATTTTCCAGGGTGGGCTTCCCAAAGGAAGTGGTATCAGACAGAGGAAGCAATTTCATGTCTGCATACTTAAAGGCCATGTGGAAGAAGTGTGGGGTAACGTACAAGTTCACAACACCCTATCATCCACAAACAAATGGACTGGTGGAGAGATTTAATAAAACTCTCAAAGGCATGATTATGGGTCTCCCTGAAAAACTCCGCAGGAGATGGGATATCCTTCTACCATGCCTCCTTTTTGCCTACAGGGAGGTACCCCAGAAAGGAGTGGGCTTCAGCCCCTTTGAACTTCTTTTTGGACCCCCTGTTAGGGGTCCACTCACACTTGTAAAGGAGGGTTGGGAACAACCTTTAAAAGCTCCTAAGCAGGATATTGTGGATTATGTACTTGGCCTCAGATCAAGGATGGCTGAGTACATGAAAAAGGCCAGTAAAAACCTTCAGGCCAGCCAAGAGCTCCAGAAGCAATGGCATGATCAGAAGGCTGTTTTGGTTCAGTACCAACCAGGGCAGAAAGTGTGGGTCTTGGAGCCTGTGGCCCCAAGAGCACTCCAAGATAAATGGAGTGGTCCCCACACAATTGTTGAAAAGAAGGGAGAAGTCACCTATTTAGTTGACTTAGGCACTGCCAGGAGTCCCCTTAGGGTGCTCCATGTCAACCGCCTGAAACCCTACTATGACAGGACTGATCTCACCCTGCTCATGGCAACTGATGAGGGACAGGAAGAAGACAGTGATCCTCTACCTGATCTCTTCTCTTCCACAGATCAAGATGCTCTTGTGGAAGGTGTAGTTTTGGCTGATTGTCTTACTGCTGAGCAGAAAGATAATTGCATAAATCTCCTAGATCAATTCTCTGAACTCTTCTCTACTGTGCCAGGTACCACTTCTTGGTGTGAGCACACTATAGATACTGGAGACAGTTTACCTGTCAAAAGTAAGATCTATAGGCAGCCTGACCATGTCAGGGACTGCATAAAGCAAGAGGTCCAGAAAATGTTAGAACTAGGAGTAGTTGAGCACTCTGACAGTCCATGGGCTTCTCCTGTGGTACTGGTACCAAAACCCCATTCCAAAGATGGAAAGAAGGAAATGCGGTTTTGTGTAGACTATAGAGGTCTCAACTTGGTAACCAAAACTGATGCTCACCCTATACCCAGGGCAGATGAGCTCATAGATACACTGGCATCTGCCAAGTATCTAAGCACTTTTGATTTGACTGGAGGGTATTGGCAGATCAAATTATCAGAAGATGCTAAACCTAAGACTGCATTTTCTACCATTGGAGGACATTACCAGTTTACTGTAATGCTTTTTGGTTTGAAAAATGCACCTGCCACTTTTCAGAGGTTGGTGAACACAGTCCTGCAAGGGCTGGAAGCTTTCAGTGCAGCATATTTGGACGATATAGCTGTCTTTAGCTCCAGCTGGGACGATCACCTGGTCCACCTGTGGAAAGTTTTGGAGGCCCTGCAAAAGGCAGGCCTCACTATCAAGGCTTCAAAGTGCCAGATAGGGCAGGGTAAGGTGGTTTATCTGGGACACCTTGTTGGTGGGGAACAGATTGCACCACTTCAGGGGAAAATCCAAACAATTATTGATTGGGTTCCCCCTACCACTCAGACTCAGTTGAGAGCCTTCCTAGGCCTCACTGGGTATTACAGGAGGTTCATTAAGAACTATGGCTCCATTGCAGCCCCTCTTAATGACCTCACATCCAAGAAAATGCCTAAAAAGGTATTATGGACAGCAAACTGTCAGAAAGCTTTTGAGGAGCTGAAGCAGGCCATGTGCTCTGCACCTGTCCTGAAAAGCCCTTGTTACTCTAAAAAATTCTATGTCCAAACTGATGCATCTGAATTAGGAGTAGGGGCAGTCCTATCACAACTTAATTCTGAGGGCCAGGATCAACCTGTTGCTTTTATTAGTAGGAGGTTGACCCCTAGAGAAAAGCGTTGGTCTGCCATTGAGAGGGAGGCCTTTGCTGTGGTCTGGGCTCTGAAGAAGTTGAGGCCATACCTGTTTGGCATCAACTTCATTGTTCAGACAGACCACAAACCTCTACTTTGGCTAAAACAAATGAAAGGTGAAAATCCTAAATTGTTGAGGTGGTCTATATCCCTACAGGGAATGGACTATACAGTGGAACATAGACCTGGGAGTAGCCACTCCAATGCAGATGGACTCTCCAGATATTTCCACTTAGACAATGAAGACTCATCAGGTCATGGCTAGTCTTATTGTCCTTCGTTTGGGGGGGGGGTTGTGTAGGAAAGTACCATCTTGCCTGGCATGTTACCCCCATTTTTCACTGTATATATGTTGTTTTAGTTGTATGTGTCACTGGGACCCTGGTAACCCAGGGCCCCAGTGCTCATAAGTGTGCCTGAATGTGTTACCTGTGTAGTGACTAACTGTCTCACTGAGGCTCTGCTAATCAGAACCTCAGTGGTTATGCTCTCTCATTTCTTTCCAAATTGACACTAACAGGCTAGTGACCATTTTTACCAATTTACATTGGCTTACTGGAACACCCTTATAATTCCCTAGTATGTGGTACTGAGGTACCCAGGGTATTGGGGTTCCAGGAGATCCCTATGGGCTGCAGCATTTCTTTTGCCACCCATAGGGAGCTCTGACAATTCTTACACAGGCCTGCCACTGCAGCCTGAGTGAAATAACGTCCACGTTATTTCACAGCCATTTTACACTGCACTTAAGTAACTTATAAGTCACCTATATGTCTAACCTTTACCTGGTAAAGGTTAGGTGCAAAGTTACTTAGTGTGAGGGCACACTGGCACTAGCCAAGGTGCCCCCACATTGTTCAGAGCCAATTCCCTGAACTTTGTGAGTGCGGGGACACCATTACACGTGTGCACTACATATAGGTCACTACCTATATGTAGCTTCACAATGGTAACTCCGAATATGGCCATGTAACATGTCTATGATCGTGGAATTGCCCCCTCTATGCCATCCTGGCATAGGTGGCACAATCCCATGATCCCAGTGGTCTGTAGCACAGACCCTGGTACTGCCAAACTGCCCTTCCTGGGGTTTCACTGCAGCTGCTGCCAACCCCTCAGACAGGCATCTGCCCTCCTGGGATCCAGCCAGGCCTGGCCCAGGATGGCAGAACAAAGAACTTCCTCTGAGAGAGGGTGTTACACCCTCTCCCTTTGGAAAATGGTGTGAAGGCAGGGGAGGAGTAGCCTCCCCCAGCCTCTGGAAATGCTTTGTTGGGCACAGATGTGCCCAATTCTGCATAAGCCAGTCTACACCGGTTCAGGGGACCCCTTAGCCCTGCTCTGGCGCGAAACTGGACAAAGGAGAGGGGAGTGACCACTCCCCTGACCTGCACCTCCCCTGGGAGGTGGCCAGTGCTCCTCCAGTGTGCTCCAGACCTCTGCCATCTTGGAAACAGAGGTGCTGCTGGCACACTGGACTGCTCTGAGTGGCCAGTGCCACCAGGTGACGTCAGAGACTCCTTGTGATAGGCTCCTTCAGGTGTTGCTAGCCTATCCTCTCGCCTAGGTAGCCAAACCCTCTTTTCTGGCTATTTAGGGTCTCTGTCTCTGGGGAAACTTCAGATAACGAATGCAAGAGCTCATCCGAGTTCCTCTGCATCTCTCTCTTCACCTTCTGATAAGGAATCGACTGCTGACCACGCTGGAAGCCTGCAAACCTGCAACATAGTAGCAAAGACGACTACTGCAACTCTGTAACGCTGATCCTGCCGCCTTCTCGACTGTTTTCCTGCTTGTGCATGCTGTGGGGGTAGTCTGCCTCCTCTCTGCACCAGAAGCTCCGAAGAAATCTCCCGTGGGTCGACGGAATCTTCCCCCTGCAACCGCAGGCACCAAAAAGCTGCATTACCGGTCCCTTGGGTCTCCTCTCAGCATGACGAGCGAGGTCCCTCGAATCCAGCAACTCTGTCCCAGTGACCCCCACAGTCCAGTGACTCTTCAGTCCAAGTTTGGTGGAGGTAAGTCCTTGCCTCACCTCGCTGGGCTGCATTGCTGGGAACCGCGACTTTGCAGCTACTCAGGCCCCTGTGCACTTCCGGCGGAAATCCTTTGTGCACAGCCAAGCCTGGGTCCACGGCACTCTAACCTGCATTGCACGACTTTCTAAGTTGGTCTCCGGCGACGTGGGACTCCTTTGTGCAACTTCGGCGAGCACCGTTTCACGCATCCTCGTAGTGCCTGTTTCTGGCATTTTTCCGGGTGCTACCTGCTTCAGAGAGGGCTCCTTGTCTTGATCGATGTCCCCTCTCTCTGCTGGTCCAATTTGCGACCTCCTGGTCCCTCCTGGGCCTCAGCAGTGTCCAAAAACGCTAACCGCACGATTTGCAACTAGCAAGGTTTGTTGGCATTCTTTCGGCGGGAAAACACTTCTGCACGACTCTCCACGGCGAGAGGGATCCGTCCACCAAAGGGGAAGTCTCTAGCCCTTTTCGTTCCTGCAGAAACCTCAGCTTCTTCTGTCAAGTAGAAGCTTCTTTGCACCCGCAGCTGGCATTTCCTGGGCATCTGCCCATCTCCGACTTGCTTGTGACTTTTGGACTTGGTCCCCTTGTTCCACAGGTACCCTAGATTGGAAATCCACAGTTGTTGCATTGCTGGTTTGTGTCTTTCCTGCATTATTCCTCTAACACGACTTATTTGTCCTTAGGAGAACTTTAGTGCACTTTGCACTCACTTTTCAGGGTCTTGGGGAGGGTTATTTTTCTAACTCTCACTATTTTCTAATAGTCCCAGCGACCCTCTACAAGGTCACATAGGTTTGGGGTCCATTCGTGGTTCGCATTCCACTTTTGGAGTATATGGTTTGTGTTGCCCCTATCCCTATGTTTCCCCATTGCATCCTATTGTAACTATACATTGTTTGCACTGTTTTCTAAGACTATACTGCATATTTTTGCTATTGTGTATATATATCTTGTGTATATTTCCTATCCTCTCACTGAGGGTACACTCTAAGATACTTTGGCATATTGTCATAAAAATAAAGTACCTTTATTTTTAGTATAACTGTGTATTGTGTTTTCTTATGATATTGTGCATATGACACTAAGTGGTACTGTAGTAGCTTCACACGTCTCCTAGTTCAGCCTAAGCTGCTCTGCTAAGCTACCATTATCTATCAGCCTAAGCTGCTAGACACCCTATACACTAATAAGGGATAACTGGGCCTGGTGCAAGGTGCAAGTACCCCTTGGTACTCACTACAAGCCAGTCCAGCCTCCTACAATCACCCTAAGCTGCTAGACACCCTATACACTAATAAGGGATAACTGGGCCTGGTGCAAGGTGCAAGTACCCCTTGGTACTCACTACAAGCCAGTCCAGCCTCCTACAGCTGGGTCCAAACTGGAATGGCATGGTGAGCAAAAAAAAAAACTGATGGATTAAACCCAGATCTGTGACTGGGGATGAATGTTTGATGTGTTCTACATTCCGTCCATCAACTGTTCTTTTTGCAATTGTTGCCCCAAGTGGGAAGGGTATGCCCAGACGTGGGTCCTGTGCTCACTATGCCACCAGATTCAAGCTAGCCTGGCTGAAGAGGGGTGATACCCTGAAACCGGTCCCAGGATGCTTGTTTCTGGTCCAGGGAGGACCTAGTCTGGCAGTTCGGGCTGGACTGTTTCCATGGGGAACAGGGTCAAGACTGATTTGCATATGGCTGGGTCCAAACTGGAATGGCATGGGGAGCAAAAAAACTGATGTATTAAACCCAGATCTGTGACTGGGGGTGAATGGTTGATTTGTTCTACATTCCGTCCATCAGCTGTTCTTTTTGCAATTGTCACCCCAAGTGGGAAGGGTATGCCCAGACGTGGGTCCCGTGCTCACTATGCCACCAGATTCAAGCTAGCCTGGCTGAAGAGGGGTGATACCCTGAAACCGGTCCCAGGATGCTTGTTTCTGGTCCAGGGAGGACCTAGTCTGGCAGTTCGGGCTGGACTGTTTCTGTAGGAGGCTGGACTGGCTTGTAGTGAGTACCAAGGGGTACTTGCACCTTGCACCAGGCCCAGTTATCCCTTATTAGTGTATTGGGTGTCTAGCACCATAGGCTGATAGATAATGGTAGCTTAGCAGAGCAGCTTAGGCTGAACTAGGAGACGAGTGAAGCTCCTACAGTACCACTTAGTGTCATATGCACAATATCATAAGAAAACACAATATAGTTATACTAAAAATAAAGGTACTTTATTTTTATGACAATATGCCAAAGTATCTCAGAGTGTACCCTCAGTGAGAGGATAGTAAATATACAGAAGATATATATACACAATACCAAAATATGTAGTAATAGTATTAGAAAACAGTGCAAACAATGTATAGTTACAATAGGATGCAATAGGGACACATAGGGATAGGGGCAACACAAACCATATACTCCAAAAGTGGAATGCGAACCACGAATGGACCCCAAACCTATGTGACCTTGTAGAGGGTCGCTGGGACTATTGGAAAATAGTAAGGGTTAGAAAAATAGCCCACCCCAAGACCCTGAAAAGTGAGTGCAAAGTGCACTAAAGTTCCCCAAAGGACATAGAAGTCGTGATAGGGGAATTCTGCAGGAAAGACACAACCCAGCAATGCAACAACGATGGATTTCCAGTCAAGGGTACCTGTGGAACAAGGGGACCAACTCCAAGCGTCACAAGCAAGTCGGAGATGGGCAGATGCCCAGGAAATGCCAGCTGTGGGTGCAAAGATGCTGCTACTGGACAGTAGAAGCGTAGGTTTCTGCAAAAACGACAAGGGCTAGAGACTTCCCCTTTGGAGGACGGATCCCTCACGCCGTGGAGACTCGTGCAGAAGTGTTTTCCTGCCGAACGACCGCCAACAAGCCTTGCTAGCTGCAAATCATGCTGTAAGGGTTTTTGGACCCTGCTGTGGCCCAGGAGGGACCAGGATGTCGCAAATTGCGCCAGGAGACAGAGGGGACGTCGAGCAAGACAAGGAGCCCTCTCAGCAGCAGGTAGGACCCAGAGAAGTGCCAGAAACAGGCACTACGAGGATGCATGAAATGGTGCTCACCCGAAGTCGCACAAAGGAGTCCCACGTCGCCGGAGAACAACTTAGGAGGTCGTTCAATGCAGGTTAGAGTGCCGTGGACCCAGGCTGGACTGTGCACAAACGATTTCTGCCGGAAGTGCACGTAGTCCGGAGTAGCTGCAAAAGTCGCGGTTCCCAGCAATGCAGTCTGGCGTGGGGAGGCAAGGACTTACCTCCACCAAACTTGGACTGAAGAGTCACTGGACTGTGGGAGTCACTTGGACAGAGTTGCTGGATTCAAGGGACCTCGCTCGTCATGCTGAGAGGAGACCCAGGGGACCGGTGATGCAGTTCTTTGGTTCCTGCGGTTGCAGGGGGACGATTCCGTCGACCCACGGGAGATTTCTTCAGAGCTTCTAGTGCAGAGAGGAGGCAGACTACCCCCACAGCATGCACCACCAGGAAAGCAGTCGAGAAGGCGGCAGGATCAGCGTTACAGAGTTGCAGTAGTCGTCTTTGCTACTTTGTTGCAGTTTTGCAGACTTCCAGCGCGGTCAGCAGTCGATTCCTTGGCAGAAGGTGAAGAGAGAGATGCAGAGGAACTCGGATGAGTTCTTGCATTCGTTATCTAAGGAATCCCAAGATACAGAGACCCTAAATAGCCAGAAAAGAGGGTTTGGCTACCTAGGAGAGAGGATAGGCTAGCAACACCTGAAGGAGCCTATCAGAAGGAGTCTCTGACGTCACCTGATGGCACTGGCCACTCAGAGCAGTCCAGTGTGCCAGCAGCACCTCTGTTTCCAAGATGGCAGAGGTCTGGAGCACACTGGAGGAGCTCTGGGCACCTCCCAGGGGAGGTACAGGTCAGGGGAGTGGTCACTCCCCTTTCCTTTGTCCAGATTCGCGCCAGAGCAGGGCTAAGGGGTCCCTGAACCGGTGTAGACTGGCTTATGCAGAAATGGGCACCATGTGTGTCCATGAAAGCATTTCCAGAGGCTGGGGGAGGCTACTCCTCCCCTGCCTTCACACCATTTTCCAAAGGGAGAGGGTGTAACACCCTCTCTCAGAGGAAGTCCTTTGTTCTGCCATCCTGGGCCAGGCCTGGCTGGACCCCAGGAGGGCAGAAGCCTGTCTGAGGGGTTGGCAGCAGCAGCAGCTGCAGTGAAACCCCAGGAAAGGCAGTTTGGCAGTACAAGGGTCTGTGCTACAGACCACTGGGATCATGGGATTGTGCCAACTATGCCAGGATGGCATAGAGGGGGCAATTCCATGATCATAGACATATTATATGGCCATATTCGGAGTTACCATTGTGAAGCTACATATAGGTAGTGACCTATATGTAGTGCACGCGTGTAATGGTGTCCCCGCACTCACAAAGTCCGGGGAATTGGCACTGAACAATGTGGGGGCACCTTGGCTAGTGCCAGGGTGCCCTCACACTAAGTAACTTTGCACCTAACCTTTACCAGGTAAAGGTTAGACATATAGGTGACTTATAAGTTACTTAAGTGAAGTGAAAAATGGCTGTGAAATAACGTGGACGTTATTTCACTCAGGCTGCAGTGGCAGGCCTGTGTAAGAATTGTCAGAGCTCCCTATGGGTGGCAAAAGAAATGCTGCAGCCCATAGGGGTCTCCTGGAACCCCAATACCCTGGGTACCTCAGTGCTATATACTAGGGAATTATAAGGGTGTTCCAGTAAGCCAATGTAAATTGGTAAAATTGGTCACTAGCCTGTTAGTGACAATTTGAAAGAAATGAGAGAGCATAACCACTGAGGTTCTGATTAGCAGAGCCTCAGTGAGACAGTTAGTCACTACACAGGTAACACATTCAGGCACACTTATGAGCACTGGGGCCCTGGCTGGCAGGGTGCCAGTGACACATCCAACTAAAACAACATATATACAGTGAAAAATGGGTATAACATGCCAGGCAAGATGGTACTTTCCTACCAGAGGTAAATGGCTGTGAAATAACTTGGACGTTATTTCACTCAGGCTGCAGTGGCAGGCCTGTGTAAGAATTGTCTGAGCTCCCTATGGGTGGCAAAAGAAATGCTGCAGCCCATAGGGATCTCCTGGAACCCCAATACCCTGGGTACCTTAGTACCATATACTAGGGAATTATAAGGGTGTTCCAGTATGCCAATGTAAATTGGTGAAATTGGTCACTAGTCTGTTAGTGACAATTTGGAAAGAAATGAGAGAGCATGACCACTGAGGTTCTGAATAGCAGAGCCTCAGTGAGACAGTTAGTCATAACACAGGTAACACATTCAGGCACACTTATGAGCACTGGGGCCCTGGCTGGCAGGGTCCCAGTGACACATACAACTAAAACAACATATATACAGTGAAAAATGGGGGTAACATTGTAGGAAAGTACCATCTTGCCTGGCATGTTACCCCCATTTTTCACTGTATATATGTTGTTTTAGTTGTATGTGTCACTGGGACCCTGGTAACCCAGGGCCCCAGTGCTCATAAGTGTGCCTGAATGTGTTACCTGTGTAGTGACTAACTGTCTCACTGAGGCTCTGCTAATCAGAACCTCAGTTGTTATGCTCTCTCATTTCGTTCAAATTGTCACTAACAGGCTAGTGACCAATTTTACCAATTTACATTGGCTTACTGGAACACCCTTATAATTCCCTAGTATATGGTACTGAGGTACCCAGGGCATTGGGGTTCCAGGAGATCCCTATGGGCTGCAGCATTTCTTTTGCCACCCATAGGGAGCTCTGACAATTCTTACACAGGCCTGCCACTGCAGCCTGAGTGAAATAACGTCCACGTTATTTCACAGCCATTTTACACTGCACTTAAGTAACTTATAAGTCACCTATATGTCTAACCTTTACCTGATAAAGGTTAGGTGCAAAGTTACTTAGTGTGAGGGCACCCTGGCACTAGCCAAGGTGCCCCCACATTGTTCAGGGCCAATTCCCCGGACTTTGTGAGTGCGGGGACACCATTACACGCGTGCACTACATATTGGTCACTACCTATAAGTAGCTTCACAATCGTAACTCCGAATATGGCCATGTAACATGTCTATGATCATGGAATTGCCCCCCCTATGCCATCCTGGCATGGTTGGCACAATCCCATGATCCCAGTGGTCTGTAGCACAGACCCTGGTACTGACAAACTGCCTTTCCAGGGGTTTCACTGCAGCTGCTGCTGCCAACCCCTCAGACAGGTTTCTGCCCTCCTGGGGTCAAGCCAGGCTTGTCCCAGGATGGCAGAACAAAGGACTTCCTCTGAGAGAGGGTGTTACACCCTCTCCCTTTGGAAAATGGTGTGAAAGAAGGGGAGGAGTAGCCTACCCCAGCCTCTGGAAATGCTTTCATGGGCACATTTGGTGCCTATTTCTGCATAAGCCAGTCTACACCGGTTCAGGGACCCCTTAGCCCTGCTCTGGCGCGAAACTGGACAAAGGAAAGGGGAGTGACCACTCCCCTGACCTGTACCTCCCCTGGGAGGTGCCCAGAGCTCATCCAGTGTGCTCCAGACCTCTGCCATCTTGGAAACAGAGGTGCTGCTGGCACACTGGACTACTCTGAGTGGCCAGTGCCACCAGGTGACGTCAGAGACTCCTTCTGATAGGCTCCTCCAGGTGCTGCTAGCCTATCCTCTCTCCTAGGTAGCCAAACCCTCTTTTCTGGCTATTTAGGGTCTCTGTCTCTGGGGAAACTTTAGATAACGAATGCAAGAGCTCATCCGAGTTCCTCTGCATCTCTCTCTTCACCTTCTGCCAATGAATCGACTGCTGACCGCACTGGAAGCCTGCAAAACTGCAACATAGTAGCAAAGACGACTACTGCAACTCTGTAACGCTGATCCTGCCGCCTTCTCGACTGTTTTCCTGGTGGTGCATGCTGTGGGGGTAGTCTGCCTCCTCTCTGCACTAGAAGCTCCGAAGAAATCTCCCGTGGGTCGACGGAATCGTCCCCCTGGAACCGCAGGCACCAAAGAACTGCATCACCGGTCCCCTGGGTCTCCTCTCAGCACGACGAGCGAGGTCCCTTGAATCCAGCAACTCTGTCCAAGTGATTCCCACAGTCCAGTGACTCTTCAGTCCAAGTTTGGTGGAGGTAAGTCCTTGCCTCCCCACGCCAGACTGCATTGCTGGGAACCTCGACTTTTGCAGCTACTCCGGCCTCCGTGCTCTTCCGGCGGAAATCCTTTGTGCACAGTCCAGCCTGGGTCCACGGCACTCTAACCTGCATTGCACGACCTCCTAAGTTGTTCTCCGGCGACGTGGGACTCCTTTGTGCGACTTTGGGTGAGCACCGTTTCACACATCCTCGTAGTGCCTGTTTCTGGCACTTCTCTGGGTGCTACCTGCTGCTGAGAGGGCTCCTTGTCTTGCTCGACGTCCCCTCTGTCTCCTGACGCAATTTGCGACATCCTGGTCCCTCCTGGGCCACAGCAGCGTCCAAAAACCTTTACTGCACGATTTGCAGCTAGCAAGGCTTGTTGGCGGTCTTTCGGCGGCAAAATACTTCTGCACGACTCTCCACGGCGTGAGGAATCCGTCCTCTAAAAGGGAAGTCTCTAGCCCTTGTCGTTCCTGCAGAAACCTAAGCTTCTACTGTCCAGTAGCAGCTTCTTTGCACCCGCAGCTGGCATTTCCTGGGCATCTGCCCATCTCCGACTTACTTGTGACTTTTGGACTTGGTCCCCTTGTTCCACAGGTACCCTCGACTGGAAATCCATTGTTGTTGCATTGCTGGTTTGTGTCTTTCCTGCAGAATTCCCCTATCACGACTTCTATGTCCTTTGGGGAACTTTAGTGCACTTTGCACTCACTTTTCAGGGTCTTGGGGTGGGCTATTTTTCTAACCCTTACTATTTTCTAATAGTCCCAGCGACCCTCTACAAGGTCACATAGGTTTGGGGTCCATTCGTGGTTCGCATTCCACTTTTGGAGTATATGGTTTGTGTTGCCCCTATCCCTATGTGCCCCCATTGCATCCTATTGTAACTATACATTGTTTGCACTGTTTTCTAAGACTATACTGCATATTTTTGGTACTGTGTATATATATCTTGTGTATATTTCCTATCCTCTCACTGAGGGTACACTCTGAGATACTTTGGCATATTGTCATAAAAATAAAGTACCTTTATTTTTAGTATAACTGTGTATTGTGTTTTCTTATGATATTGTGCATATGACACTAAGTGGTACTGTAGGAGCTTCACTCGTCTCCTAGTTCAGCCTAAGCTGCTCTGCTAAGCTACCATGATCTATCAGCCTATGCTGCTAGACACCCTATACACTAATAAGGGATAACTGGGCCTGGTGCAAGGTGTAAGTACCCCTTGGTACTCACTACAAGCCAGTCCAGCCTCCTACAGAAATCTCCTGTGGGTCGACGGAATCTTCCCCCTGCAACCGCAGGCACCAAAGAACTGCATCACCGGTCCTCTGGGTCTCCTCTCAGCACGACGAGCGAGGTCCCTTGAACTCAGCAACTCTGTCCAAGTGACTCCAACAGTCCAGTGACTCTTCAGTCCAAGTTTGGTGGAGGTAAGTCCTTGCCTCCCCACAACAGACTGCATTGCTGAGAACCGCGTCTTTTGCAGCTACTCCGGCTCCTGTGCACTTTTCCAGGATTTCCTTTGTGCACAGCCAAGCCTGGGTCCACGGCACTCTAACCTGCATTGCACGACCTCCTGAGTTGTCCTCCGGCGGCGTGGAACTCTCTTGTGCAACTTTGGGTGAGCATCATTTCACTCCACTTCGTAGTGCCTGTTCCGGCACTTCTCCGGGTGCTGCTTGCTTCTGAGTGGGCTCTTTGTCTTACTGGAAGCCCCCTCTGTCTCCTCACGCAATTGGCGACATCCTGGTCCCTCCTGGGCCACAGCAGCATCCAAAAACCCTAACCGAGAGATTTGCAGCTAGCAAGGCTTGTTTGCGGTCTTTCTTCAGGAGAACACTTCTGCACGACTCTTCACGACTTGGGACATACATCCGCCAAAGGGAAAGTTTCTAGCCCGTGTCGTTCTTGCAGAATCCTCAGCTTCTACCGTCCGGTGGCAGCTTCTTTGCACCCACAGCTGGCATTTCTTGGGCATCTGCCCACTCCCGACTTGATCGTGACTTTTGGACTTGGTCCCCTTGTTCCACAGGTACTCTCGTCTGGAAATCCATTGTTGTTGCATTGCTGGTGTCAGTCTTTCCTGCAGAATTCCCCTATCACGACTTCTGTGCTCTTTGGGGAACTTCAGTGCACTTTGCACTCACTTTTCAGGGTCTTGGGGTGGGCTATTTTTCTAGCCCTCACTGTTTTCTTATAGTCCCAGCGACCCTCTACAAGGTCACATAGGTTTGGGGTCCATTCGTGGTTCGCATTCCACTTCTAGAGTATATGGTTTGTGTTGCCCCTATCCCTCTGTGCCCCCATTGCATTCTATTGTGACTATACATTGTTTGCACAGTTTTCTATTGCTATTACTGCATACTTTTGTGTTATGTACATATATCTTGTGTATATTTGCTATCCTCATACTGAGGGTACTCACTGAGACTACTTTGGCATATTGTCATAAAAAAAAAGTACCTTTATTTTTAGTATATCTGTGTATTGTGTTTTCTTATGATATTGTGCAAGTGACACTAGTGGTACTGTAGGAGCTTCACTCGTCTCCTAGTTCAGCCTAAGCTGCTCTGCTAAGCTACCTTTTCTATCAGCCTAAGGTGCTAGACACCCCTCTACACTAATAAGGGATACCTGGGCCTGGTGCAAGGTGTAAGTACCCCTTGGTACTCACTACGAGCCAGTCCAGCCTCCTACACAGAGGAACTCTGGTGACCTCTTGCATTCGTTATCTAAAGAATTCCCCACAGCAGAGACCCTAAATAGCCAGAAAAGGAGGTTTGGCTACCAAGGAAGGAGGATTGGCTACCAAGAGAGGTAAGAGCCTATCAGAAGGAGCCTCTGACATCACCTGCTGGCACTGGCCACTCAGAGCAGTCCAGTGTGCCCCCAACACCTCTGTTTCCAAGATGGCAGAGGTCTGGGACACACTGGAGGAGCTCTGGGCACTTCCCCTGGGAGGTACTGGTCAGGGGAGTGGTCACTCCCTTTCCTTTGTCCTGTTTTGCACCAGAGAAGGGCTGGGGGATCCCTGAACCGGTGTAGACTGTCTTATGCAGAGATGGGCACTATCTGTGCCCATCAAAGCATTTCCAGAGGCTGGTGGAGGCTACCCCTCCCCAGCCTTCACACCTATTTCCAAAGGTGAGAGGGTGTAACACCCTCTCTCAGAGGGTACCCTTTGTTCTGTCTTCCTGGGCCAGGGCTGCCTGGACCCCAGGAGGGCAGAAACCTGTCTGAGGGGTTGGCATCCGCAGCAGCTGCAGTGCAGACCCCGGAAAGGCAGTTTGGCAGTACCCGGGTTCTGTGCTAGAGACCCAGGGATCATGGAATTGTCCCACCAATACCAGAATGGTATTAGGGTGACAATTCCATGATCTTAGACATGTTACATGGCCATGTTCGGAGTTACCATTGTGACGCTATACATAGGTAGTGACCTATGCATAGTGCACGCATGTAATGGTGTCAAAGCACTCACAAAGTCCGGGGAATTTGCCCTGATTGAACGATGTGGGGGCACCTTGGCTAGTGCCAGGGTGCCAACACACTAAGTAACTTTGCACCCAACCTTCACCAGGTGAAGGTTAGACATATCGGTGACTTTTAAGTTGCTTAAGTGCAGTGGTAAGTGGCTGTGAAATAACATGGACGTTATTTCATGCAGGCTGCACTGTCAGGCCTGTGTAAGAATTGTCAGAGCTCCCTATGGGTGGCAAAAGAAATGCTGCAGCCCATAGGGATCTCCTGGAACCCCATTACCCTGGGTAGCTCAGTACCATATACAAGGGGATTATATGGGTGTACCAGTATGCCAATGTGAATTGGTAAATTTAGTCACTAGCCTGTTAGTGACAAATTTGGAAAGCATAACCACTGAGGTTCTGGTTCGCGGAGCCTCAGTGAGACAGTTAGGCATCACACAAGGAACACATACAGGGCACATACTTATGAGCACTGGGGCCCTGCCTGGCAGGGTCCCAGTTACACACAGACTAAGACAACATATATACCGTGAAATATGGGGGTAACATGCCAGGCAAGATGGTACTTTCCTACAAGTGCTAATTACGGATGGGATTGTGTGGGATAAAGTAATGTTTGATATATACGGTCCCACTGAAATAATTCAAATACTGTATGTGTTAAGGTTATCCATGAACGATATAGTAATACCAGGCATTGTATCTGATGATTGGGGTGTGAAAACAGTTGATTCAATGATGACAGAATTGCAAAATTATACTTTCTTCGAAAACAAAGATGTTTACCAGTTTAAAGACAATTATGGTGAAATGTTTTGGTACAATTATTATGGGCACCACTTCATACATAAAGCGAGCCGTCCAAAAATGATATTTGATTATGCACAAATGGAACATTGCCCAACTCCCCTGCAAGGGAGTTCACAAACGTATTTTAAAAAATGTGCGTATTTTTCTGGGCATCATCAAAAAAATGATGAGTCATATTATTTTAAGATAACTCCGATGAGGGATAAACAAATGTTGTTGACCAACACAAAATTTATATATTCGGACTCCTTTGTTTACCGGTTATTAATTGAAGGTTATGAATATTGGTAAAAAAATGTTGATTTGAAAATTGTTTGGGGAACAAAAAATTGGCAGACCAAGGGTAGAGAAACATTGTTTAGAGCATGCCTCATCCCGTCCAAATGATTTTTAAAAATAAAACAGTACAACAGACCAGTTGCTTAGGCTTAGATACAATTAGAGAATTAAACATCCCCAGCATATCTGCCCATGCAACATTTATTAATTGGCAAAAGTAAACGAATGCAACTTTTAGTGAGCTTAATGAGTCGGTCCAGAATGGTACATTTAATACTTCACTGACACGTCCAGGCGGGTGGTTATTGTGGCCAATAGATACCAATGGGTGTCATCAACATTTTGTCACCTCCTCGGGGGGGTTTCCGAACGACTAGGTCAGACCCTCGCTATATATCACCAGAACATGCTGACATAATTACGACATATAGTGTAGGAAAATTGTGCCAACAGTGGCTAAAACATCCTCACTAGATGCAGTTAAGACACACCGCAGTCTCCTGTCTAACAACACTGACTTACAAGATTTTTTGTCAGGCCCAACGATACCACGTAGGAAGCGTTTCTTGTATGAAGTATACAATGAAATATGGAAACTTTCCCAACAAGAGGCTACAGCCCAGTTGTAGGAGGCTGGCCTGGCTTGTAGTGGGTACCAAGGGGTACTTACACTCTGTACCAGGTCCAGTTATCCCTTATTAGTGTAGAAGAGGTGTTTCTAGCAGCTTAGGCTGGTAGAAGGTAGCTATAGGTGAGCAGCTTAGGCTGAACTAGGAGACATGCAAAGCTCCTACTATACCACTGGTGTCATATGCACAATATCATAAGAAAACACAATACACAGATATACTAAAAATAAAGGTACTTCATTTTTATGACAATATGCCAAAAGTATCTCAGTGAGTACCCTCAGTATGAGGATGCCAAATATACACAAGATATATGTACACAATACCAAAAATATGCAGTAATAGCAAAAGGAAGTAATGCAAGCAATGTAGAATTACAGTAGATTGCAATAGGAGCACATAGGTACAGGGGCAACACAAACCGTATACTCTAGAAGTGGAATGCGAACCACGAATGGACCCCAAACCTATGTGAGCTTGTAGAGGGTCGCTGGGACTGTAAGAAACCAGTGAGGGTTTGAAAAATAGCCTACCCCAAGACCCTGAAAAGTAGGTGTAAAGTGCACCTATATTCCCCAGAGAGCACAGAAGTCGTGATAGGGGAATTCTGCAAGGAAGACCAACACCAGCAATGCAACAAAGGTGGATTTCCGGACGAGAGTACCTGTGGAACAACGGGACCAAGTCCAAGAGTCGCGACAAAGTCGAGATTGGGCAGATGCGCAGGAAATGCCAACTGAGGGTGCAAAGAAGCTAACACCGGATGGTAGAAGTTGTAGATTCTGCAAGAACAAAGAGGGCTCGAAACTTCCCCTTTGGAAGATGGATGTCCCACAAAGTGAAGAAGCTTGCAGAGTTGTTCCCACGCAGAAAGACCGCAAACAAGCCTTGCTAGCTGCAAGGGTCGCGGTTTGTGTTTTTGGATGCTGCTGTGGCCCAGGAGGGACCAGGATGTCGCCAATTGCGTGAGGAGACAGAGGGGGCGCCCAGCAATATAGGGAGCCCTCACAGAAGCAGGCAGCACCCGCAGAAGTGCCGAACAGACACTACGAAGAGGAGTGAACCGGAGCTCACCCGAAGTCACAAAAGGAGATCCCACGACGCCGGGGGACAACTCAGGAGGTTGTGCACTGCAGGTTAGAGTGTCGGGGACCCAGGCTTGGCGGTGCACAAAGGAAATACTGGAAGAGTGCACAGGAGCCGGAGCAGCTGCAAATCACGCGGTACCCAGCAATGCAGTCTAGCATGGGGAGGCAAGGACTTACCTCCACCAAACATGGACTGAAGAGTCACTGGACTGTGGGAGTCACTTGGACAGAGTTGCTGAGTTCCAGGGACCACGCTTGTTGTGCTGAGAGGGGACCCAGAGGACCGGTGATGCAGTTCTTTTGGTGCCTGCGGTTGCAGGGGGAGGATTCCGTTGTCCCACGGGAGATTTCTTCAGAGCTTCTAGTGCAGAGAGGAGGCAGGCTACCCCCACAGCATGCACCACCAGGAAAACAGTCGAGAAGGCGGCAGGATCAGCGATACAAGGTTGCAGTAGTCGTCTTTGCTACTTTGTTGCTGTTTTGCAGGCGTCCTGAGCAGTCAGCGGTCGATTCCTTGGCAGAAGGTGAAGAGAGAGTTGCAGAGGAACTCTGATGAGTTCTTGCATTCGTTATCTAAAGAATTCCCCAAAGCAGAGACCCTTAATAGCCAGGAAAGGAGGTTTGGCTACCTAGGAAGGAGGATAGGCTAGCAACACAGGTAAGAGCCTATCAGGAGGAGTCTCTGACGTCACCTGCTGGCACTGGCCACTCAGAGCAGTCCAGTGTGCCAGCAGCACCTCTGTTTCCAAGATGGCGGAGGTCTGGAGCACAGTGGAGGAGCTCTGGGCACCTACCCTGGGAGGTCAGGGGAGTGGTCACTCCCCTTTCCTTTGTCCAGTTTCGCGCCAGTGCAGGGCTGGGGGATCCCTGAACCGGTGTAGACTGGCTTATGCAGAGATGGGCACCATCTGTGCCCATCAAAGCATTTCCAGAGGCTGGGGGAGGCTACTCCTCCCCAGCCCTGACACCTTTTTCCAAAGGGAGAGGGTGTAACACCCTCTCTCTGATGAAGTCCTTTGTTCTGCCTTCCTGGGCCAAGCCTGGCTGGACCCCAGGAGGGCAGAAACCTGTCTGAGGGGTTGGCAGCAGCAGCAGCTGCAGTGAAACCCCGGGAAAGGTAGTTTGGCAGTACCCGGGTCTGTGCTAGGGACTCGGGGGATCATGGAATTGTCTCCCCATTTCCAGAATGGCATTGGGGTGACAATTCCATGATCTTAGACATGTTACATGGCCATGTTCGGAGTTACCATTGTGACGCTGTACATAGGTAGTGACCTATGTACAGTGCACGCGTGTAATGGTGTCCCCGCACTCACCAAGTCTGGGGAATTTGCCCTGAACGATGTGGGGGCACCTTGGCTAGTGCCAAGGTGCCCACACACTAAGTAACTTAACACCCAACCTTTACCAGGTAAAGGTGAGACATATAGGTGACTTATAAGTTACTTAAGTACAGTGGTAAATGGCTGTGAAATAACGTGGACGTTATTTCACTCAGGCTGCAGTGGCAGGCCTGTGTAAGAATTGTCATAGCTCCCTATGGGTCGCAAAAGAAATGCTGCAGCCCATAGGGATCTCCTGGAACCCCAATACCCTGGGTACCTCAGTATCATATACTAGGGAATTATAAGGGTGTTCCAGTATGCCAATGTGAATTGGTGAAATTGGTCACTAGCCTGTTAGTGACAATTTGGAAAGCAAAGAGAGAGCATAACCACTGAGGTTCTGGTTAGAAGAGCCTCAGTGAGACAGTTAGTCATCACACAGGGAACACATACAGGGCACACTTATGAGCACTGGGGCCCTGGCTGGCAGGGTCCCAGTGGCACATACACTAAAACAACATATATACAGTGAAATATGGGGGTAACATGCCAGGTAAGATGGTACTTTCCTACACCGGTTAAGGCAGATAGATCAGGAAAATCCGAAAAAGGCATTAGCTGTTGTGGATAATGGGATTCACACCTTGTCCAACCGGATATATACAATTAACAACATTCTTTCTTCTGCTATAGACATTATACGATCTGATATGTCTTCTTTATATCATGGACAGAGTCAGACCAGGTCCATTATGCAGTTGGGTTAGACGCTTCAGACATTGAAGGCGGGGTCGTGTTTGGTGGCAGCACATCAGTGCCAGGGAAATATTTTTTTCCTATAATTTAACGTGACATCAACAACTAATGGCTAAAAAGGAGGTGACTTACGTCATGCTCAACATTGAAAAGATAGAAAGATTGCCTGTTACCGTGGCCGAGATTCCTTCTGCAGAGTGGTTGATACACGGGGTTATTAATCTGCCTATTTCTACATTACAATTCACTTCTTGTTTGAAACATGTTCCGGTAGGCAGATATGAAAAGTTGGGAGATAGTTACATCCATGAGGTGTGGGAGCTTCCCTTCTCGTACAAATGCCTCAATGGCATGAAAGAGGTCTTTCTTAGCGGCAGTGAATGTGAGACTTCAGTCAGCTGAAGGAGGCAGGCCTGGCTTGTAGTGGGTACCAGGGGTACTTACACCGTGTGCCAGGTCCAGTTATCCCTTATTAGTGTAGAAGAGGTGTTTCTAGCAGCTTAGGCTGATAGAAGGTAGCTATGGAAAAGCAGCTTAGGATGAACTAGGAGACATGTAAAGCTCCTACTATACCACTGGTGTCACATGCACAATATCATAAGAAAACACAATACACAGAAGTACTAAAAATAAAGGTACTTTATTTTTATGACAATATGCCAAGAGTATCTCAGTGAGTACCCTCAGTATGAGGATAAGATATAAACACAAGATATATGTACACAAACCAAAATCATGCAGGTAATAGCAAGAAAAGTAATGCAAGCAGTGTAGAATAACAGTAGATTGCAATAGGAGCACATAGGTATAGGGGCAACACAAACCATATACTCCAAAAGTGGAATGCGAACCACGAATGGACCCCAAAACTATGTGAGCTTGTAGAGGGTCGCTGGGACTGTAAGAAAACAGTGAAGGTTAGAAAAATAGCCCACCCCAAGACCTTGAAAGGTAGGTGTAAAGTGCACCTACTACCCCAGAGAGCACAGAAGTCGTGATAGGGGGATTCTGCAGGAAGAACAAACACCAGCAATGAAACAACAGTGGATTTCCGGACCTGAGCACCTGTAAGGCAAGGGGACCAAGTATAATAGTCGCGACAGTGTCGAGAGTGGGCAGGAGCCCAAGGAATGCCAGCTGAGGGTGCAAGGAAGCTGCCACCTGTTGGAATAATCTTGGAGTTCTGCAAGAAAGAAGAGGACTAGGAACTTCCCCTTTGGAGGATGGATGTCCCACGTCACGATGAAGCTTGCAGATGTATTCCCACGCAGAAGGACCGCAAACAAGCCTTGCTAACTGAAAGGTTCATGGTTAGGGATTTTGGGTGCTGTTGTGGCCCAGGAGGGACCAGGATGTCGCCACTTGGAAGAGGAGACAGAGGGGGCACCCAGCAACGTCGGGAGCCCTCATGGAAGCAGGCAGCACCTGCAGAAGTACCTGAACAGGCACTTAGAAGAAAAGTGAACTGGAGTCCACCTGAAGTCATAAACGAGAGTCCCACGATGCCGGAGGACAACTCAGAAGGCTGTGCACTGCAGGATGGAGTGTTGGGGACCCAGGCCTCGCTGTGCATGAAGGAAATCCTGGAAGAGTGCACAGGAACCGGAGCAGCTGCAAATCACGCGGTACCCAGCAATGCAGTCTAGCGTGGGGAGGCAAGGACTTACCTCCACCAAACTTGGGCTGAAGAGTGTAGGAGGCTGGACTGGCTTGTAGTGAGTACCAAGGGATACTTACACCTTGCACCAGGCCCAGGTATCCCTTATTAGTGTAGAGGGGTGTCTAGCAGCTTAGGCTGATAGAAAAGGTAGCTTAGCAGAGCAGCTTAAGCTGAACTAGGAGACGAGTGAAGCTCCTACAGTACCACTAGTGTCACTTGCACAATATCATAAGAAAACACAATACACAGATATACTTAAAATAAAGGTACTTTATTTTTATGACAATATGCCAAAGTATCTCAGTGAGTACCCTCAGTATGAGGATAGCCAATATACACAAGATATATGTACACAATACCAAAATATGCAGTAATAGCAATAGAAAACAGTGCAAACAATGTATAGTCACAATAGAATGCAATGGGGGCACATAGGGGCAACACAAACCATATACTCTAGAAGTGGAATGCGAACCACGAATGGACCCCAAACTTATGTGACCTTGTAGAGAGTCGCTGGGACTTTAAGAAAACAGTGAGGGTTAGAAAAATAGCCCACCCCAAGACCCTGAAAAGTGGGTGCAAAGTGCACCTAAGTTCCCCAGAGAGCACAGAAGTCGTGATAGGGGAATTCTGCAGGAAAGACCAACACCAGCAATGCAACAATGATGGATTTCTAGACGAGAGTACCTGTGGAACAAGGGGACCAAGTCCAAAAGTCACGATCAAGTCGGGAATGGGCAGATGCCCAGGAAATGCCAGCTGTGGGTGCAAAGAAGCTGCCACCGGATGGTAGAAGCTGTGGATTCTGCAAGAACGACAAGGGCTAGAAACTTCCCCTTTCGAGGATGGATGTCCCACGTCGTGAAGAGTCGTGCAGAGGTGATTCCGTGCAGAAAGACCGCCAACAAGACTTGCCAGCTGCAAGGGTCGCGTTAGGGTTTTTGGATGCTGCTGTGGTCCAGGAGGGAACAGGATGTCGCCAATTGCGTGAGGAGACAGAGGGGGCATCCAGCAAGACAAAGAGCCCACTCATAAGCAAGCAGCACCCGCAGAAGTGCCGGAACAGGCACTACGAAGTGGAGTGAACCGGAGCTCACCTGAAGTTGCACAAGAGAGTCCCACGACGCCGGAGAACAACTCAGGAGGTTGTGCAATGCAGGTTAGAGTGCCGGGGACCCAGGCTTGGCTGTGCACAAAGGAAATCCTGGAAGAGTGCACAGGAGCCGGAGTAGCTGCAAAACAAGCGGTTCCCAGCAATGCAGTCTGGCGTGGGGAGGCAAAGACTTACCTCCACCAAACTTGGACTGAAGAGTCACTGGACGGTGGGAGTCACTTGGACAGAGTTGCTGAGTTCAAGGGACCTCACTCGTCGTGCTGAGAGGAGACCCAGAGGACCTGTGATGCAGTTCTTTGGTGCCTGCGGTTGCAGGGGGAAGATTCCATCGACCCACGGGATATTTCTTCAGAGCTTCTAGTGCAGAGAGGAGGCAGACTACTCCCACAGCATGCACCACCAGGAAAACAGTCGAGAAGGCGGCAGGATCAGCGTTACAAGGTCGCAGTAGTCATCTTTGCTACTTTGTTGCAGTTTTGCAGGCTTCCAGGGCGGTCAGCAGTCGATTCCTTGGCAGAAGGTGAAGAGAGAGATGCAGAGGAACTCTGATGAGCTCTTGCATTCGTTATCTAAGGAATTCCCCAAAGCAGAGACCCTAAATAGCCAGAAAAGGAGGTTTGGCTACCTAGGATAGAGGATAGGCTAGTAACACCTGAAGGAGCCTATCAGAAGGAGTCTCTGACGTCACCTGATGGCACTGGCCACTCAGAGCAGTCCAGTGTGCCAGCAGCACCTCTGTTTCCAAGATGGCAGAGGTCTGGAGCACACTGGAGGAGCTCTGGGCACCTCCCAGGGGAGGTGCAGGGGAGTGGTCACTCCCCTTTCCTTTGTCCAGTTTCACGCCAGAGCAAGGCTGAGGGATCCCTGAACCGGTGCAGACTGGCTTATGCAGAGATGGGCACCATCTGTGCCCATCAAAGCATTTCCAGAGGCTGGGGGAGGCTACTCCTCCCCAGCCCTGACACCTTTTTCCAAAGGGAGAGGGTGTAACACCCTCTCTCTGAGGAAGTCCTTTGTTCTGCCTTCCTGGGCTAAGCCTGGCTGGACCCCAGGAGGGCAGAAACCTGTCTGAGGGGTTGGCAGCAGCAGCAGCTGCAGTGAAACCCCGGGAAAGGTGGTTTGGCAGTACCCGGGTCTGAACTAGAGACTCAGGGGATCATGGAATTGTCTCCCCAATGCCAGAATGGCATTGGGGGGACAATTCCATGATCTTAGACATGTTACATGGCCATGTTCGGAGTTACCATTGTGACGCGATACATATGTCGTGACATGTGTATAGTGCACGCGTGTAATGGTGTCACCGCACTCACAAAGTCCGGGGAATTTGCCCTGAACAATATGGGAGCATCTTGGCTAGTGCCAGGGTGCTCACACACTAAGTAACTTAGCACCCAACCTTTACCAGGTAAAGGTTAGACATATAGGTGACTTATAAGTTACTTAAGTGCAGTGGTAAATGGCTGTCAAATAACGTAGACGTTATTTCACTCAGGCTGCACTGTCAGGCCTGTGTAAGAATTGTCAGATCTCCCTATGGGTGGCACAACAAATGCTGCAGCCCATAGGGATCTCCTGGAACCCCAATACCCTGGGTACCTCATTACCATATACTAAGGAATTATAAGGGTGTTCCAGTATGCCAATGTAAATTGGTGAAATTGGTCACTAGCCTGTTAGTGACAATTTGGAAAGAAATGAGAGAGCATAACCACTGAGGTTCTGGATAGCAGAGCCTCAGTGAGACAGTTAGTCATAACACAGGTAACACATACAGGGCACACTTATGAGCACTGGGGACCTGGCTGGCAGGGTCCCAGTGACACATACAACTAAAACAACATATATACAGTGAAATATGGGGGTAACATGCCAGGCAAGATGGTGCTTTCCTACACAACCCCCGCCAAACGAAGGACAATAAGACTAGCCATGACCGGATGAGTCTTCATTGTCTAAGTGGAAATATCTGGAGAGTCCATCTGCATTGGAGTGGGTACTCCCAGGTCTATGTTCCACTGTATAGTCCATTCCCTGTAGGGATATGGACCACCTCAACAATTTAGGGTTTTCACCTTTGTAGGAGGCTGGACTGGTTTGTAGTGAGTTGCAAGGGGTACTTGCACCTTGCACCAGGCCCAGTTATCCCTTATTAGTGTATAGGGTGTCTAGCAGCTTAGGCTGATAGATAATGGTAGCTTAGCAGAGCAGCTTAGGCTGAACTAGGAGACGTGTGAAGCTACTACAGTACCACCTAATGTCATATGCACAATATCATAAGAAAACACAATACACAGTTATACTAAAAATAAAGGTACTTTATTTTTATGACAATATGCCCAAGTATCTTAGAGTGTACCCTCAGTGAGAGGATAGGAAATATACACAAGATATATATACACAATAGCAAAAATATGCAGTATAGTCTTAGAAAACAGTGCAAACAATGTATAGTTACAATAGGATGCAATGGGGAAACATAGGGATAGGGGCAACACAAACCATATACTCCAAAAGTGGAATGCGAACCACGAATGGACCCCAAACCTATGTGACCTTGTAGAGGGTCGCTGGGACTATTAGAAAATAGTGAGAGTTAGAAAAATAACCCTCCCCAAGACCCTGAAAAGTGAGTGCAAAGTGCACTAAAGTTCCCCTAAGGACAAAGTAGTCGTGTTAGAGGACTAATGCAGGAAAGACACAAACCAGCAATGCAACAACTGTGGATTTCCAATCTAGGGTACCTGTGGAACAAGGGGACCAAGTCCAAAAGTCACAAGCAAGTCGGAGATGGGCAGATGCCCAGGAAATGCCAGCTGTGGGTGCAAAGAAGCTTCTACTGGACAGAAGAAGCTGAGGTTTCTGCAGGAACGAAAAGGGCTAGAGACGTCCCCTTTGGTGGACGGATCCCACTCGCCGTGGAGAGTCGTGCAGAAGTGTTTTCCCGCCGAAAGAACGCCAACAAGCCTTGCTAGCTGCAAATCGTGCGTTTGGCATTTTTGGACGCTGCTGGGGCCCAGGAGGGACCAGGAGGTCGCAAATTGGACCTGAAGAGAGAGGGGACGTCGAGCAAGACAAAGAGCCCTCACTGAAGCAGGTAGCACCCGGAGAAGTGCCAGAAACAGGCACTACGAGGATGCGTGAAACGGTGCTCGCCGAAGTTCCACAAAGGAGTCCCACGTCGCCGGAGACCAACTTAGAAAGTCGTGCAATGCAGATTAGAGTGCCGTGGACCCCGGCTTGGCTGTGCACAAAGGATTTCCGCCGGAAGTGCACAGGGGCCGGAGTAGCTGCAAAGTCGCGGTTCCCAGCAATGCAGCCCAGCGAGGTGAGGCAAGGACTTACCTCCACCAAACTTGGGCTGAAGAGTCACTGGACTGTGGGGGTCACTTGGACAGAGTCGCTGGATTCGAGGGACCTCGCTCGTCGTGCTGAGAGGAGACCCAAGGGACCGGTAATGCAGCTTTTTGGTGCCTGCGGTTGCAGGGGGAAGATTCCGTCGACCCACGGGAGATTTCTTCGGAGCTTCTGGTGCAGAGAGGAGGCAGGCTACCCCCACAGCATGCACAAGCAGGAAAACAGTTGAGAAGGCGGCAGGATCAGCGTTACAGAGTTGCAGTAGTCGTCTTTGCTACTATGTTGCAGGTTTGCAGGCTTCCAGCGCGGTCAGCGGTCGTTTCCTTATCAGAAGGTGAAGAGAGAGATGCAGAGGAACTCGGATGAGCTCTTGCATTCGTTATCTAAAGTTTCCCCAGAGACAGAGACCCTAAATAGCCAGAAAAGAGGGTTTGGCTACCCAGGAGAGAGGATAGGCTACTAACACCTGAAGGAGCCTATCAGCAGGAGTCTCTGACGTCACCTGGTGGCACTGGCCACTCAGAGCAGTCCAGTGTGCCAGCAGCACCTCTGTTTCCAAGATGGCAGAGGTCTGGAGCACACTGGAGGAGCTCTGGACACCTCCCAGGGGAGGTGCAGGTCAGGGGAGTGGTCACTCCCCTTTCCTTTGTCCAGTTTCGCGCCAGAGCAGGGGCTAAGGGGTCCCTGAACCGGTGTAGACTGGCTTATGCAGAATTGGGCACATCTGTGCCCAACAAAGCATTTCCAGAGGCTGGGGGAGGCTACTCCTCCCCTGCCTTCACACCATTTTCCAAAGGGAGAGGGTGTCACACCCTCTCTCAGAGGAAGTTCTTTGTTCTGCCATCCTGGGCCAGGCCTGGCTGGACCCCAGGAGGGCAGCTGCCTGTCTGAGGGGTTGGCAGCAGCAGCAGCTGCAGTGAAACCCCAGGAAGGGCAGTTTGGCAGTACCAGGGTCTGTGCTACAGACCACTGGGATCATGGGATTGTGCCAACTATGCCAGGATGGCATAGAGGGGGCAATTCCATGATCATAGACATGTTACATGGCCATATTCGGAGTTACCATTGTGAAGCTACATATAGGTAGTGACCTATATGTAGTGCACGCGTGTAATGGTGTCCCCGCACTCACAAAGTTCAGGGAATTGGCTCTGAACAATGTGGGGGCACCTTGGCTAGTGCCAGGGTGCCCTCACACTAAGTAACTTTGCACCTAACCTTTACCAGGTAAAGGTTAGACATATAGGTGACTTATAAGTTACTTAAGTGCAGTGTAAAATGGCTGTGAAATAACGTGGACGTTATTTCACTCAGGCTGCAGTGGCAGGCCTGTGTAAGAATTGTCAGAGCTCCCTATGGGTGGCAAAAGAAATGCTGCAGCCCATAGGGATCTCCTGGAACCCCAATACCCTGGGTACCTCAGTACCATATACTAGGGAATTATAAGGGTGTTCCAGTAAGCCAATGTAAATTGGTAAAAATGGTCACTAGCCTGTTAGTGACAATTTGGAAAGAAATGAGAGAGCATAACCACTGAGGTTCTGATTAGCAGAGCCTCAGTGAGACAGTTAGTCACTACACAGGTAACACATTCAGGCACACTTATGAGCACTGGGGCCCTGGGTTACCAGGGTCCCAGTGACACATACAACTAAAACAACATATATACAGTGAAAAATGGGGATAACATGCCAGGCAAGATGGTACTTTCCTACAAGCTTAGGCTGAACTAGGAGACGAGTGAAGCTCCTACAGTACCATTAGTGTCACTTGCACAATATCATAAGAAAACACAGTACACAGATATACTAAAAATAAAGGTACTTTATTTTTATGACAATATGCCAAAGTATCTCAGAGTGTACCCTCAGTATGAGGATAGCAAATATACACAAGATATATGTACACAATACCAAAAATATGCAGTATAGTCTTAGAAAACAGTGCAAACAAGGTATAGTTACTATAGGATGCAATGGGGAAACATAGGGATAGGGGCAACACAAACCATATACTCCAAAAGTGGAATGCGAACCACGAATGGACCCCAAACCTATGTGACCTTATAGAGGGTCGCTGGGACTGTAAGAAGACAGTAAAGGGTTAGAAAAATAGCCCACCCCAAGACCCTGAAAAGTGAGTGCAAAGTGCACTAAAGTTCCCCAAAGGACATAGAAGTCGTGATAGGGGAATTCTGCAGGAAAGACACAAACCAGCAATGCAACAATGATGGATTTCCAGTCGAGGGTACCTGGGGAACAAGGGGACCAAGTCCAAAAGTCACAAGCAAGTCGGAAATGGGCAGATGCCCAGGAAATGCCAGCTGTGGGTGCAAAGAAGCTGCTACTGGACAGTAGAAACTGAGGATTCTGCAGGAACGACAAGGGATAGAGACTTCCCCTTTAGAGGATGCATCCAACACGCTTTGGAGAGTCGTGCAGACGTGTTTTCCTGATGAAAGACCGCCAACAAGCCTTGCTAGCTGCAAATCGTGCAGTTAGGGTTTTTGGATGCTGCTGTGGCCCAGGAGGGACCAGGATGTTGCCAATTGCGTCTGAGGAAAGAGGGGGCGTCGTGCAAGACAAGGAGCCCTCTCAGAAGCAGGCAGCACCCGCAGCAATGCCGGAACAGGCACTACAAAGGGGAGTGAAACGGTGCTCACCCGAAGTTGCACAAAGGAGTCCCACGCCGCCGGAGGACAACTTAGGAAGTCGTGCAATGCAGGTTAGAGTGCCATGGACCCAGGCTGGACTGTGCACAAAGGATTTCCGCCGGAAGTGCACGGAGGCCGGAGTAACTGCAAAAGTCACGGTTCGCAGCAATGCAGTCTGGCGTAGGGAGGCAAGGACTTACCTCCACCAAACTTGGACTGAAAAGTCACTGGACTGTGGGAGTCACTTGGACACAATTGCTGGATTCAAGGGACCTCGCTCGTTGTGCTGAGAGGAGACCCAGGGGACCGGTGATGCAGTTCTTTGGTGCCTGCGGTTGCAGGGGGACGATTCCGTTGACCCACAGGAGATATCTTCTGAGCTTCTAGTGCAGAGAGGAGGCAGACTACCCCCACAGCATGCACCACCAGGAAAACAGTCGAGAAGGCGGCAGGATCAGCGTTACAGAGTTGCAGTAGTCGTCTTTGCTACTTTGTTGCAGTTTTGCAGGCTTCCAGCGCGGTCAGCAGTCGATTCCTTGGCAGAAGGTGAAGAGAGAGATGCAGAGGAACTCGGATGAGCTCTTGCATTCGTTATCTAAGGAATTCCCCAAAAGCAGAGACCCTAAATAGCCAGAAAAGAGGGTTTGGCTACTTAGGGGAGAAGATAGGCTAGCAACACCTGAAGGAGCCTATCAGAAGGAGTCTCTGATGTCACCTGGTGGCACTGGCCACTCAGAGCAGTCCAGTGTGTCAGCAGCACCTCTGTTTCCAAGATGGCAGAGGTCTGGAGCACACTGGAGGAGCTCTGGGCACCTCCCAGGGGAGATGCAGGTCAGGGGAGTGGTCACTCCCCTTTCCTTTGTCCAGTTTCGCGCCAGAGCAGGGCTAAGGGGGCCCTGAACCGGTGTAGACTGGCTTATGCAAAAATGGGCACCATGTGTGCCCATGAAAGCATTTCCAGAGGCTGGGGGAGGCTTCTCCTCCCCTGCCTTCACACCATTTTCCAAAGGGAGAGGGTGTAACACCCTCTCTCAGAGGAAGTCCTTTGTTCTGCCATCCTGGGCCAAGCCTGGCTGGACCCCAGGAGCGCAGAAACCTGTCTGAGGGGTTGGCAGCAGCAGCAGCTGCAGTGAAACCCCAGGAAAGGCAGTTTGGCAGTACCAGGGTCTGTGCTACAGACCACTGGGATCATGGGATTGTGCCAACTATGCCAGGATGGCATAGAGGGGGCAATTCCATGATCATAGACATGTTACATGGCCATATTCGGAGTTACCATTGTGAAGCTACATATAGATAGTGACCTATATGTAGTGCACGCGTGTAATGGTGTCCCCGCACTCACAAAGTTCAGGGAATTGGCTCTGAACAATGTGGGGGCACCTTGGCTAGTGCCAGGGTGTGAGAAGGTAGCCTCTTTCTAGCCTTGTTACCCCCACTTTTGGCCTGTTTGTGAGTGTATGCCAGGGTGTTTTCACTGTCTCACTGGGATCCTGCTAGCCAGGGCCCAGTGCTCACAGTGAAAACCCTATGTATTCAGTATGTTTGTTATGTGTCACTGGGACCCTGCTAGTCAGGACCCCAGTGCTCATAAGTTTGTGGCCTATATGTATGTGTTCCCTGTGTGGTGCCTAACTGTCTCACTGAGGCTCTGCTATCCAGAACCTCAGTGGTTATGCTCTCTCATTTCTTTCAAATTGTCACTAACAGGCTAGTGACCAATTTTACCAATTTACATTGGCTTACTGGAACACCCTTATAATTCCCTAGTATATGGTACTGAGGTACCCAGGGTATTGGGGTTCCAGGAGATCCCTATGGGCTGCAGCATTTCTTTTGCCACCCATAGGGAGCTCTGACAATTCTTACACAGGCCTGCCACTGCAGCCTGAGTGAAATAACGTCCACGTTATTTCACAGCCATTTTACACTGCACTTAAGTAACTTATAAGTCACCTATATGTCTAACCTTTACCTGGTAAAGGTTAGGTGCAAAGTTACCTAGTGTGAGGGCACCCTGGCACTAGCCAAGGTGCCCCCACATTGTTCAGAGCCAATTCCCTGAACTTTGTGAGTGCGGGGACACCATTACACGCGTGCACTACATATAGGTCACTACCTATATGTAGCTTCACAATGGTAACTCCGAATATGGCCATGTAACATGTCTATGATCATGGAATTGCCCCCTCTATGCCATCCTGGCATAGTTGGCACAATCCCATGATCCCAGTGGTCTGTAGCACAGACCCTGGTACTGCCAAACTGCCCTTCCTGGGGTTTCACTGCAGCTGCTGCCAACCCCTCAGACAGGCATCTGCCCTCCTGGGGTCCAGCCAGGCCTGGCCCAGGATGGCAGAACAAAGAACTTCCTCTGAGAGAGGGTGTGACACCCTCTCCCTTTGGAAAATGGTGTGAAGGCAGGGGAGGAGTAGCCTCCCCCAGCCTCTGGAAATGCTTTGTTGGGCACAGAGGTGCCCAATTCTGCATAAGCCAGTCTACACCGGTTCAGGGGACCCCTTAGCCCTGCTCTGGCGCGAAACTGGACAAAGGAAAGGGGAGTGACCACTCCCCTGACCTGCACCTCCCCTGGGAGGTGTCCAGAGCTCCTCCAGTGTGCTCCAGACCTCTGCCATCTTGGAAACAGAGGTGCTGCTGGCACACTGGACTGCTCTGAGTGGCCAGTGCCACCAGGTGACGTCAGAGACTCCTTGTGATAGGCTCCTTCAGGTGTTGCTAGACTATCCTCTCTCCTAGGTAGCCAAACCCTCTTTTCTGGCTATTTAGGGTCTCTGTCTCTGGGGAAACTTCAGATAACGAATGCAAGAGCTCATCCGAGTTCCTGTGCATCTCTCTCTTCACCTTCTGCCAAGGAATCGACTGCTGACCGCGCTGGAAGCCTGCAAACCTGCAACATAGTAGCAAAGACGACTACTGCAACTCTGTAACGCTGATCCTGCCGCCTTCTCGACTGTTTTCCTGCTTGTGCATGCTGTGGGGGTAGTCTGCCTCCTCTCTGCACCAGAAGCTCTGAAGAAATCTCCCGTGGGTCGACGGAATCTTCCCCCTGCAACCGCAGGCACCAAAAAGCTGCATTACCGGTCCCTTGGGTCTCCTCTCAGCACGACGAGCGAGGTCCCTCGAATCCAGCGACTCTGTCCAAGTGACTCCCACAGTCCAGTGACTCTTCAGTCCAAGTTTGGTGGAGGTAAGTCCTTGCCTCACCTCGCTGGGCTGCATTGCTGGGAACCGTGACTTTTGCAGCTACTCCGGCCCCTGTGCACTTCCGGCGGAAATCCTTTGTGCACAGCCAAGTCTGGGTCCACGGCACTCTAACCTGCATTGCACGACTTTCTAAGTTGGTCTCCGGCGACGTGGGACTCCTTTGTGCGACTTCGGGTGAGCACCGTTTCACGCATCTTCGTAGTGCCTATTTCTGGCACTTCTCCGGGTGCTACCTGCTTCAGAGAGGGCTCCTTGTCTTGCTCGACGTCCCCTCTCTCTGCTGGTCCAATTTGCGACCTCCTGGTCCCTCCTGGGCCTCAGCAGCATCCAAAAACGCTAACCGCATGATTTGCAGCTAGTAAGGCATGTACTCTGCCATTCTAGAGCGAAGGCCAAGTACATAGTCCACTATGTCTTGTTTAGGCTCATGAAGAGGTCTCTCCCAGCCTTCTTTAACAAGAGCAAGTGGTCCCCTTACAGGGTGACCAAACAGAAGTTCAAAGGGTGAGAATCCTACTCCCTTCTGTGGCACCTCTCTGTAAGCAAAAAGCAGACATGGCAAGAGTACATCCCATCTCCTTTTGAGTTTTTCTGGGAGCCCCATGATCATGCCTTTTAATGTCTTGTTGAATCTCTCAACTAAGCCATTAGTTTGTGGATGGTATGGTGTAGTGAATTTGTAAGTCACTCCACACTCATTCCACATGTGTTTTAGGTATGCTGACATGAAGTTGGTACCTCTGTCAGACACCACCTCCTTAGGGAAACCCACTCTGGTAAAGATACCAATGAGGGCCTTGGCTACTGCAGGGGCAGTAGTCGACCTAAGGGGAATAGCTTCAGGATACCTAGTAGCATGATCCACTACTACTAGGATGTACATATTTCCTGAGGCTGTGGGAGGTTCTAGTGGACCAACTATGTCCACACCCACTCTTTCAAAGGGGACCCCACCACTGGAAGTGGAATGAGGGGGGCCTTTGGGTGCCCACCTGTCTTACCACTGGATTGACAGGTGGGGCAGGAGAGGCAAAACTCCTTAACCTTCTGGGACATATTGGGCCAGTAGAAGTGGTTGACTAACCTCTCCCACGTCTTGGTTTGTCCCAAATGCCCAGCAAGGGGAATATCATGGGCTAAGGTCAGAATAAACTCTCTGAACGACTGAGGCACTACCACTCTCCTAGTGGCACCAGGTTTGGGGTCTCTGGCCTCAGTGTACAGGGGTCCATCTTCCCAATAGACCCTATGTGTTCCACTTTTCTTGCCCTTGGACTCTTCAGCAGCTTGCTGCCTAAGGCCTTCAAGAGAGGGACAGGTTTCTTGTCCCTTACACAGCTCTTCCCTTGAGGGTCCCCCTGGGCCTAAGAGCTCAACCTGATAAGGTTCAAGTTCCAAAGGCTCAGTTCCCTCAGAGGGCAGAACTTCTTCCTGAGAAGAGAGGTTCTCTTTTTCTGACTGTGTTGCAGTTGGTTTCCCAACTGACTTTCCTTTTCTCTTGGTAGGCTGGGCCATTTTTCCAGACTCCAGCTCTACTTTTTCACCCTGTGCCTTGCATTGTGCTCTTGTTTTTACACACACCAGTTCAGGGATACCCAGCATGGCTGCATGGGTTTTTAGTTCTACCTCAGCCCATGCTGAGGACTCCAGGTCATTTCCAAGCAGACAGTCTACTGGGATGTTTGAGGAGACCACCACCTGTTTCAGGCCATTGACCCCTCCCCATTCTAAAGTTACCATTGCCATGGGATGTGCTTTAGTCTGATTGTCAGCGTTGGTGACTGTATACGTTTTTCCAGTCAGGTATTGGCCAGGGGAAACCAGTTTCTCTGTCACCATGGTGACACTGGCACCTGTATCCCTCAGGCCCTCTACACTTGTCCCATTAATAAAGAGCTGCTGCCTGTATTTTTGCATGTTAGGCGGCCAGGCAGCTAGTGTGGCTAAATCCACCCTCAGAGACTAGAGTAGCTTCAGTGTGGACCCTGATTTGCTCTGGGCACACTGTTGATCCCACTTGGAGACTAGCCATTCCAGTGTTACCTGGATTGGAGTTTGGAGTGGAACTTTTCTTGGGACAGGCCTTGTCTCCAGTTTGGTGTCCAGACTGACTACAGTTTCGACACCAGGCCTTTTTGGGATCAAAGTTTTTACCCTTGTACCCAGGATTGGTTTGTGAAGAGGCTCTGGGCCCACCCTCCTGTGCAGGTTTTTGGGGGCCTGTAGAAGACTCTTTACTATTTTTATTTTTGGCTGTCTCACCACCTTTCCCCTGGGGAGGTTTTGTGACCCCTTTCTTTTGGTCACCCCCTGTGGAAGTTTTGGACACCCTAGTCTTGACCCAATGGTCCGCCTTCTTTCCCAATTCTTGGGGAGAAATTGGTCCTAGGTCTACCAGATGCTGATGCAGTTTATCATTGAAACAATTACTTAACAGGTGTTCCTTCACAAATAAATTGTACAGCCCATCATAATTACTTACACCACTGCCTTGAATCCAACCATCTAGTGTTTTTACTGAGTAGTCTACAAAGTCAACCCAGGTCTGGCTCGAGGATTTTTGAGCCCCCCTGAATCTAATCCTATACTCCTCAGTGGAGAATCCAAAGCCCTCAATCAGGGTACCCTTCATGAGGTCATAAGATTCTGCATCTTTTCCAGAGAGTGTGAGGAGTCTATCCCTACACTTTCCTGTGAACATTTCCCAAAGGAGACCACCCCAGTGAGATCTGTTCACTTTTCTGGTTACACAAGCCCTCTCAAAAGCTGTGAACCATTTGGTGATGTCATCACCATCTTCATATTTAGTTACAATCCCTTTAGGGATTTTCAACATGTCAGGAGAATCTCTGACCCTATTTATGTTGCTGCCACCATTGATGGGTCCCAGGCCCATCTCTTGTCTTTCCCTCTCTATGGCTAGGATCTGTCTTTCCAAAGCCAATCTTTTGGCCATCCTGGCTAACTGGATGTCCTCTTCACTGGAGTTATCCTCAGTGATTTCAGAGTTGTTGGTCCCTCCTGTGAGGGAACCAGCATCTCTGACTATTATTTGTGGAGTCAGGGCATGAGAAGCCCTGCTCTCCCTAAGTAGGACTGGAGGGGGGGAATTTCCCTCCAAGTCACTATCTTCATCCTCTGAGTTGCCATCCTCAGAGGGGTTGGCCTTTTCAAACTCTGCCAAAAGCTCCTGGAGCTGTACTTTGGTAGGTTTGGGGCCCATTGCTATTTTCTTTAGTTTACAGAGTGACCTTAGCTCTCTCATCTGTAGATGGAGGTAAGGTGTGGTGTCGAGTTCCACCACAGTCACATCTGTGCTAGACATTTTGCTTCTAAAAGTTGGAATACTTTTTAAGAATCTAAAACTGGTTCTAGAATCTAATTCAAACTTTTACAAACTTTTAAACTCTAAAAGAAATGCTAAACAGGATCTAACACAAGGCCCTAGAAGGTCTTTTAAGAATTTAGAAAACTTTTCAAATTGCAAAAATCAATTTCTAATGACAATTTTGGAATTTGTCGTGTGATCAGGTATTGGCTGAGTAGTCCAGCAAATGCAAAGTCTTGTACCCCACCGCTGATCCACCAATGTAGGAAGTTGGCTCTGTATGTGCTATTTCAAAGTAAGGAATAGCATGCACAGAGTCCAAGGGTTCCCCTTAGAGGTAAAATAGTGGTAAAAATAGATAATACTAATGCTCTATTTTGTGGTAGTGTGGTCGAGCAGTAGGCTTATCCAAGGAGTAGTGTTAAGCATTTGTTGTACATAACCATAGACAATAAATGAGGTACACACACTCAGAGACAAATCCAGCCAATAGGTTTTGTTATAGAAAAATATATTTTCTTAGTTTATTTTAAGAACCACAGGTTCAAATTTAACATGTAATATCTTGTTTGAAAGGTATTGCAGGTAAGTACATTAGGAACTTTGAATCATTTCAATTGCATGTATACTTTTCAAGTTATTCACAAATAGCTACTTTAAAAGTGGACACAGTGCAATTTTCACAGTTCATGGGGGAGGTAAGTTTTTGTTAGTTTTACCAGGTAAGTAAGACACTTACAGGGTTCAGTTCTTGGTCCAAGGTAGCCCACCGTTGGGGGTTCAGAGCAACCCCAAAGTCACCACACCAGCAGCTCAGGGCCGGTCAGGTGCAGAGTTCAAAGTGGTGCCCAAAACGCATATGCTGCAATGGAGAGAAGGGGGTGCCCCGGTTCCGGTCTGCTTGCAGGTAGGTACCCGCGTCTTCGGAGGGTAGACCAGGGGGGTTTTGTAGGGCACCGGGGGGGACACAAGCCCACACAGAAATTCCACCCTCAGCGGCGCGGGGGCGGCCGGGTGCAGTGTTAGAACAAGCGTCGGGTTCGCAATGGAAGTCAATGAGAGATCAAGGGATCTCTTCAGCGCTGCAGGCAGGCAAGGGGGGGGCTTCCTCGGGGAAACCTCCACTTGGGCAAGGGAGAGGGACTCCTGGGGGTCACTTTTGCAGTGAAAGTCCGGTCCTTCAGGTCCTGGGGGCTGCGGGTGCAGGGTCTTTTCCAGGCGTCGGGACTTAGGTTTCAGAGAGTCGCGGTCAGGGGAAGCCTCGGGATTCCCTCTGCAGGCGGCGCTGTGGGGACTCAGGGGGGACAGGTTTTGGTACTCACAGTCGTAGAGTAGTCCGGGGGTCCTCCCTGAGGTGTTGGTTCTCCACCAGCCGAGTCGGGGTCGCCGGGTGCAGTGTTGCAAGTCTCAAGCTTCTTGCGGGGAGATTGCAGGGGTCTTTAAAGCTGCTCCTTTGGATAAAGTTGCAGTCTTTTTGGAGCAGGTCCGCTGTCCTCGGGAGTTTCTTGTCGTCGTCGAAGCAGGGCAGTCCTCAGAGGATTCAGAGGTCGCTGGTCCCTTTGGAAGGCGTCGCTGGAGCAGAGTTCTTTGGAAGGCAGGAGACAGGCCGGTGAGTTTCTGGAGCCAAGGTGTGAGAAGGGGTAGCCTCTTTCTAGCCTTGTTACCCCCACTTTTGGCCTGTTTGTGAGTGTATGTCAGGGTGTTTGTCACTGTTTTCACTGTCTCACTGGGATCCTGATAGCCAGGCCTCAGTGCTCATAGTGAAAACACTATGTTTTCAGTATGTTTGTTATGTGTCACTGGGATCCTGCTGGTCAGGACCCCAGTGCTCATAGGTTTGTGGCCTATATGTATGTGTCACTGGGACCCTGTCACACAGGGCCCCAGTGCTCATAGGTGTGCATGTATATGTTCCCTGTGTGGTGCCTAACTGTCTCACTGAGGCTCTGCTAACCAGAACCTCAGTGGTTATGCTCTCTCATTTCTTTCCAAATTGTCACTGACAGGCTAGTGACCATTTTTACCAATTTACATTGGCTTACTGGAACACCCTTATAATCCCCTAGTATATGGTACTGAGGTACCCAGGGTATTGGGGTTCCAGGAGATCCCTATGGGCTGCAGCATTTCTTTTGCCACCCATAGGGAGCTCTGACAATTCTTACACAGGCCTGCCACTGCAGCCTGAGTGAAATAACGTCCACGTTATTTCACAGCCATTTTACACTGCACTTAAGTAACTTATAAGTCACCTATATGTCTAACCTTTACCTGGTAAAGGTTAGGTGCAAAGTTACTTAGTGTGAGGGCACCCTGACACTAGCCAAGGTGCCCCCACATTGTTCAGAGCCAATTCACTGAACTTTGTGAGTGCGGGGACACCATTACACGCGTGCACTACATATAGGTCACTACCTATATGTAGCTTCACCATGGTAACTCCGAATATGGCCATGTAACATGTCTATGATCATGGAATTGCCCCCTCTATGCCATCCTGGCATTGTTGGTACAATTCCATGATCCCAGTGGTCTGTAGCACAGACCCTGGTACTGCCAGACTGCCCTTCCTGGGGTTTCTCTGCAGCTGCTGCTGCTGCCAACCCCTCAGACAGGCATCTGCCCTCCTGGGGTCCAGCCAGGCCTGGCCCAGGATGGCAGAACAAAGAACTTCCTCTGAGAGAGGGTGTGACACCCTCTCCCTTTGGAAAATGGTGTGAAGGCAGGGGAGGAGTAGCCTCCCCCAGCCTCTGGAAATGCTTTGTTGGGCACAGAGGTGCCCAATTCTGCATAAGCCAGTCTACACCGGTTCAGGGACCCCTTAGCCCCTGCTCTGGCGCGAAACTGGACAAAGGAAAGGGGAGTGACCACTCCCCTGACCTGCACCTCCCCTGGGAGGTGTCCAGAGCTCCTCCAGTGTGCTCCAGACCTCTGCCATCTTGGAAACAGAGGTGCTGCTGGCATACTGGACTGCTCTGAGTGGCCAGTGCCACCAGGTGACGTCAGAGACTCCTTGTGATAGGCTCCTTCAGGTGTTAGTAGCCTTTCCTCTCTCCTAGGTAGCCAAACCCTCTTTTCTGGCTATTTAGGGTCTCTGTCTCTGGGGAAACTTTAGATAACGAATGCATGAGCTCAGCCGAGTTCCTCTGCATCTCCCTCTTCACCTTCTGATAAGGAATCGACCGCTGACCGCGCTGGAAGCCTGCAAACCTGCAACATAGTAGCAAAGACGACTACTGCAACTCTGTAACGCTGATCCTGCCGCCTTCTCGACTGTTTTCCTGCTTGTGCATGCTGTGGGGGTAGCCTGCCTCCTCTCTGCACCAGAAGCTCCGAAGAAATCTCCCGTGGGTCGACGGAATCGTCCCCCTGCAACCGCAGGCACCAAAAAGCTGCATCTCCGGTCCCTTGGGTCTCCTCTCAGCACGACGAGCGAGGTCCCTCGAATCCAGCGACACCGTCCAAGTGACCCCCACAGTCCAGTGACTCTTCAGCCCAAGTTTGGTGGAGGTAAGTCCTTGCCTCACCTCGCTGGGCTGCATTGCTGGGAACCGCGACTTTGCAAGCTACTCCGGCCCCTGTGCACTTCCGGCGGAAATCCTTCGTGCACAGCCAAGCCTGGGTCCACGGCACTCTAACCTGCATTGCACGACTTTCTAAGTTGGTCTCCGGCGACGTGGGACTCCTTTGTGCAACTTCGGCGAGCACCGTTTCACGCATCCTCATAGTGCCTGTTTCTGGCACTTCTCCGGGTGATACCTGCTTCAGTGAGGGCTCTTTGTCTTGCTCGACGTCCCCTCTCTCTGCAGGTCCAATTTGCGACCTCCTGGTCCCTCCTGGGCCCCAGCAGCGTCCAAAAACGCCAAACGCACGATTTGCGTGTAGCAAGGCTTGTTGGCGTCCATCCGGCGGGAAAACACTTCTGCACGACTCTCCAAGGCGTGGGGGATCCATCCTCCAAAGGGGAAGTCTCTAGCCCTTGTCGTTCCTGCAGTATTCACAGTTCTTCAGCCTAGTAAGAGCTTCTTTGCACCAACCGCTGGCATTTCTTGGGCATCTGCCCATCTCCGAGCTGCTTGTAACTTTTGGACTTGGTCCCCTTGTTCCACAGGTACCTTCAGACAGGAATCCATCATTGTTGCATTGCTGATTTGTGTTTTCCTTGCATTCTCCCTCTAACACGACTATTTTGTCCTTAGGGGAACTTTGGTGCACTTTGCACTCACTTTTCAGGGTCTTGGGGAGGGTTATTTTTCTAACTCTCACTATTTTCTAATAGTCCCAGCGACCCTCTACAAGGTCACATAGGTTTGGGGTCCATTCGTGGTTCGCATTCCACTTCTGGAGTATATGGTTTGTGTTGCCCCTATCCCTATGTTTCCCCATTGCATCCTATTGTAACTATACATTGTTTGCACTGTTTTCTAAGACTATACTGCATATTTTTGCTATTGTGTATATATATCTTGTGTATATTTCCTATCCTCTCACTGAGGGTACACTCTAAGATACTTTGGCATATTGTCATAAAAATAAAGTACCTTTATTTTTAGTATAACTGTGTATTGTGTTTTCTTATGATATTGTGCATATGACACTAGGTGGTACTGTAGTAGCTTCACACGTCTCCTAGTTCAGCCTGAGCTGCTTTGCTAAGCTACCATTATCTATCAGCCTAAGCTGCTAGACACCCTATACACTAATAAGGGATAACTGGGCCTGGTGCAAGGTGCAAGTACCCCTTGGTACTCACTACAAGCCAGTCCAGCCTCCTACATTGGTTGTGCAGTGGTGGGATAAGTGCTTGAGACTACTTACCACTCTTGTCATTGTACTTTTCATAAGAGAAAAATATACAAAACAAGGTCAGTGTATATACACATAGCCAAAAAGTTTTGCATTTCCTCTTTTCACTCTTTTCTAAGTGCTGAAAAGTACTTCTAAACTTTCAAAAAGTTCTTTAAAAGTTTAAAAAGTTTTTCCTGTCTTTCCAAAAAGTTCTGAAAACTTTTTTCTCTTTGTCTATCACTTTAACTCTCTCTAAAAAATGTCTGGCACAGGCCAAAAAGTTGAACTGTCCAAACTTGCATATGATCACCTTAGCTGGAAAGGAGCAAGGAGTCTCTGCATAGAGAGAGGTTTGAGTGTAGGGAAGAATCCTTCCTTAGAACTGTTAATTAATATGCTTAGAGTACAGGATAAGGCCATAAGTGCCCAATCTGTAGAAAAAGTAGCTAATGGTTCTCAATCTGATCCAGGGACTCCCCCAGGAAAAGGTTCTGGAAAGAAAATTCTCAGCCTGCCCATTACTAGACAGTCTAGCATAGTTGGTACAGAGGTTGAATCACATCATACTGATGATGTGCTCTCACATTATACTGGTAGCCAAGCTGTTAGGGTGCCCTCTGTAAGGGACAGGTCTCCTTCTGTTCATTCCCATCATACCTCTGTATCTAGAAATGTCCCTCCCACCCACCCTGATGACAGATTGTTGGAAAGGGAGCTCAATAGATTGAGAGTGGAGCAAACCAGAATGAAGCTCAAGAAGCAACAGCTGGATTTGGATAGACAGTCTTTAGAAATAGAGAGGGAAAGACAGAAAATGGGTTTAGATACCCATGGTGGCAGCAGCAGTATTCCCCATAGTCATCCTGAAAAAGAGCATGATTCCAGGAATCTGCACAAGATAGTTCCCCCTTATAAGGAGGGGGATGACATTAACAAGTGGTTTGCTGCACTTGAGAGGGCCTGTGCTGTACAGGATGTCCCTCAAAGGCAGTGGGCTGCTATCCTATGGCTATCATTTAGTGGAAAGGGTAGGGATAGACTCCTTACTGTGAAAGAAAATGATGCCAATAATTTTACAGTTCTTAAGAATGCACTCCTGGATGGTTATGGCTTAACCACTGAACAATACAGGATAAAGTTCAGAGAGACCAAAAAGGAGTCTTCACAAGACTGGGTTGATTTCATTGACCATTCAGTGAAGGCCTTGGAGGGGTGGTTACATGGCAGTAAAGTTACTGATTATGAAAGCCTGTATAACACAATCCTGAGAGAGCATATACTTAATAATTGTGTGTCTGATTTGTTGCACCAGTACCTGGTAGACTCTGATCTGACCTCTCCCCAAGAATTGGGAAAGAAGGCAGACAAATGGGTCAGAACAAGGGTGAACAGAAAAGTTCATACAGGGGGTGACAAAGATGGCAATAAGAAGAAAGATGGTGAAAAATCTCAAGATAAGCATGGGGATAAGGGTAAAACCAAAGATCCCACTTCAAATCTTAAACACTCTTCAGAGGGTGGGGATAAAACAAATTCTTCCTCTTCTTCCCAACCTGCACACATTAAAAAGCCTTGGTGCTTTGTGTGTAAAAATAGAGGCCATAGGCCAGGGGATAAGTCCTGTCCAGGTAAACCCCCTGAGCCTACCACCACTAATACATCAAGCTCTAGTGCCCCTAGCAGTAGTGGTACTAGTGGTGGGACTGCTGGCAACAGTCAAGCAAAGGGTGTAGTTGGGTTCACTTATGGGTCCATAGTGGAAACTGATGTCATCAGTCCCAAGACAGTTTCTGTCACACCTAGTGGCATTGGCCTTGCCACACTGGCTGCTTGTCCCCTTACAATGGATAAGTACAGGCAGACAGTTTCAATAAATGGTGTTGAGGCCTTGGCCTACAGGGACACAGGTGCCAGTTTCACTTTGGTGACTGAAAACCTAGTGCACCCTGATCAACACATCATTGGACAACAGTATAAGATTATTGATGTCCATAACTCCACTAAGTTTCTTCCCTTAGCTATAATTCAGTTTAGTTGGGGTGGAGTTACTGGCCCTAAGCAGGTGGTGGTATCACCTAGCTTACCTGTAGACTGTCTCTTAGGTAATGACCTAGAGGCCTCAGGTTGGGCTGATGTAGAGTTTTATGCCCATGCAGCCATGCTGGGCATCCCTGAGGAATTGTTCCCTCTCATTTCAAGTGAAATGAAAAAGCAAAGGAGAGAAGGCCTGAAAACTCAGGATCCCTCTCCATCAACAGGTAAAAAGGGTATCACAGTATCCCCTAACCACCCTACCATTCAGGATACTATTCCTGTGGTGGGAGAAACCTCTCCTGGGGTGGCACCTGTTCCAAGGGAATCATCAGTTAGCAAAACTGTACTCCCTGAGGTGGAAGTACCTCTCTGTGGGATAACTAACATTGGTGAGAAAAAGAACACCATTTTAGTTAACATGGAGCATCCCTCCAACCCTCCCAGAGAAACTTTAGTGCAGAAACTCTGCACTGCCTCACAACACTTAGGACAGCATCCCTGCCCTAGTGTGGAGCTGATAGGACAGCATCCCTGCCCTGCTCCAACCCAAGAGAAACAGCATCCCTGTTCTCTCTTCCAGCCATATGGACAAAGTTTTTGCCCAGCTATGGCTTTTCTGAGACAGCATCCCTGTCTGGCATTTCCATCACTACAAATAGGTTCAGTGGACAATTCCCACTGCTCTAAACTAAAACTTACTGATAGAAACTCTGAAAATACATCTTCACATTGTTGCTTAGCTAAAAAACTTCAAACAGGGTGGTTTACATCCCCACAGGGAAGTAACCATATAGTGGATGATAAAGGGAGTAACCAGTCTATTGCAGAGCTACTCTCTACTTATCACCACTTAGACAATAAAGTCTCAACTGGCCAAGGTTAGCCTTATTGTCCTTCGTTTGGGGGGGGGTTGTGTGAGAAGGTAGCCTCTTTCTAGCCTTGTTACCCCCACTTTTGGCCTGTTTGTGAGTGTATGTCAGGGTGTTTGTCACTGTTTTCACTGTCTCACTGGGATCCTGATAGCCAGGCCTCAGTGCTCATAGTGAAAACACTATGTTTTCAGTATGTTTGTTATGTGTCACTGGGATCCTGCTGGTCAGGACCCCAGTGCTCATAGGTTTGTGGCCTATATGTATGTGTCACTGGGACCCTGTCACACAGGGCCCCAGTGCTCATAGGTGTGCATGTATATGTTCCCTGTGTGGTGCCTAACTGTCTCACTGAGGCTCTGCTAACCAGAACCTCAGTGGTTATGCTCTCTCATTTCTTTCCAAATTGTCACTGACAGGCTAGTGACCATTTTTACCAATTTACATTGGCTTACTGGAACACCCTTATAATCCCCTAGTATATGGTACTGAGGTACCCAGGGTATTGGGGTTCCAGGAGATCCCTATGGGCTGCAGCATTTCTTTTGCCACCCATAGGGAGCTCTGACAATTCTTACACAGGCCTGCCACTGCAGCCTGAGTGAAATAACGTCCACGTTATTTCACAGCCATTTTACACTGCACTTAAGTAACTTATAAGTCACCTATATGTCTAACCTTTACCTGGTAAAGGTTAGGTGCAAAGTTACTTAGTGTGAGGGCACCCTGACACTAGCCAAGGTGCCCCCACATTGTTCAGAGCCAATTCACTGAACTTTGTGAGTGCGGGGACACCATTACACGCGTGCACTACATATAGGTCACTACCTATATGTAGCTTCACCATGGTAACTCCGAATATGGCCATGTAACATGTCTATGATCATGGAATTGCCCCCTCTATGCCATCCTGGCATTGTTGGTACAATTCCATGATCCCAGTGGTCTGTAGCACAGACCCTGGTACTGCCAGACTGCCCTTCCTGGGGTTTCTCTGCAGCTGCTGCTGCTGCCAACCCCTCAGACAGGCATCTGCCCTCCTGGGGTCCAGCCAGGCCTGGCCCAGGATGGCAGAACAAAGAACTTCCTCTGAGAGAGGGTGTGACACCCTCTCCCTTTGGAAAATGGTGTGAAGGCAGGGGAGGAGTAGCCTCCCCCAGCCTCTGGAAATGCTTTGTTGGGCACAGAGGTGCCCAATTCTGCATAAGCCAGTCTACACCGGTTCAGGGACCCCTTAGCCCCTGCTCTGGCGCGAAACTGGACAAAGGAAAGGGGAGTGACCACTCCCCTGACCTGCACCTCCCCTGGGAGGTGTCCAGAGCTCCTCCAGTGTGCTCCAGACCTCTGCCATCTTGGAAACAGAGGTGCTGCTGGCATACTGGACTGCTCTGAGTGGCCAGTGCCACCAGGTGACGTCAGAGACTCCTTGTGATAGGCTCCTTCAGGTGTTAGTAGCCTTTCCTCTCTCCTAGGTAGCCAAACCCTCTTTTCTGGCTATTTAGGGTCTCTGTCTCTGGGGAAACTTTAGATAACGAATGCATGAGCTCAGCCGAGTTCCTCTGCATCTCCCTCTTCACCTTCTGATAAGGAATCGACCGCTGACCGCGCTGGAAGCCTGCAAACCTGCAACATAGTAGCAAAGACGACTACTGCAACTCTGTAACGCTGATCCTGCCGCCTTCTCGACTGTTTTCCTGCTTGTGCATGCTGTGGGGGTAGCCTGCCTCCTCTCTGCACCAGAAGCTCCGAAGAAATCTCCCGTGGGTCGACGGAATCGTCCCCCTGCAACCGCAGGCACCAAAAAGCTGCATCTCCGGTCCCTTGGGTCTCCTCTCAGCACGACGAGCGAGGTCCCTCGAATCCAGCGACACCGTCCAAGTGACCCCCACAGTCCAGTGACTCTTCAGCCCAAGTTTGGTGGAGGTAAGTCCTTGCCTCACCTCGCTGGGCTGCATTGCTGGGAACCGCGACTTTGCAAGCTACTCCGGCCCCTGTGCACTTCCGGCGGAAATCCTTCGTGCACAGCCAAGCCTGGGTCCACGGCACTCTAACCTGCATTGCACGACTTTCTAAGTTGGTCTCCGGCGACGTGGGACTCCTTTGTGCAACTTCGGCGAGCACCGTTTCACGCATCCTCATAGTGCCTGTTTCTGGCACTTCTCCGGGTGCTACCTGCTTCAGTGAGGGCTCTTTGTCTTGCTCGACGTCCCCTCTCTCTGCAGGTCCAATTTGCGACCTCCTGGTCCCTCCTGGGCCCCAGCAGCGTCCAAAAACGCCAAACGCACGATTTGCGTGTAGCAAGGCTTGTTGGCGTCCATCCGGCGGGAAAACACTTCTGCACGACTCTCCGAGGCGTGGGGGATCCATCCTCCAAAGGGGAAGTCTCTAGCCCTTGTCGTTCCTGCAGTATTCACAGTTCTTCAGCCTAGTAAGAGCTTCTTTGCACCAACCGCTGGCATTTCTTGGGCATCTGCCCATCTCCGAGCTGCTTGTAACTTTTGGACTTGGTCCCCTTGTTCCACAGGTACCTTCAGACAGGAATCCATCGTTGTTGCATTGCTGATTTGTGTTTTCCTTGCATTCTCCCTCTAACACGACTATTTTGTCCTTAGGGGAACTTTGGTGCACTTTGCACTCACTTTTCAGGGTCTTGGGGAGGGTTATTTTTCTAACTCTCACTATTTTCTAATAGTCCCAGCGACCCTCTACAAGGTCACATAGGTTTGGGGTCCATTCGTGGTTCGCATTCCACTTCTGGAGTATATGGTTTGTGTTGCCCCTATCCCTATGTTTCCCCATTGCATCCTATTGTAACTATACATTGTTTGCACTGTTTTCTAAGACTATACTGCATATTTTTGCTATTGTGTATATATATCTTGTGTATATTTCCTATCCTCTCACTGAGGGTACACTCTAAGATACTTTGGCATATTGTCATAAAAATAAAGTACCTTTATTTTTAGTATAACTGTGTATTGTGTTTTCTTATGATATTGTGCATATGACACTAGGTGGTACTGTAGTAGCTTCACACGTCTCCTAGTTCAGCCTGAGCTGCTTTGCTAAGCTACCATTATCTATCAGCCTAAGCTGCTAGACACCCTATACACTAATAAGGGATAACTGGGCCTGGTGCAAGGTGCAAGTACCCCTTGGTACTCACTACAAGCCAGTCCAGCCTCCTACACAAGGCAGTTGTTGTCTTCTGGTCTTCCTCTGCAGGGGTTTTCAGCTAGGCAGTCCTTCTTCTTGTTGTTGCAGGAATCTAATTTTCTAGGGTTCAGGGTAGCCCTTAAATACTAAATTTAAGGGCGTGTTTAGGTCTGGGGGGTTAGTAGCCAATGGCTACTAGCCCTGAGGGTGGGTACACCCTCTTTGTGCCTCCTCCCAAGGGGAGGGGGTCACAATCCTAACCCTATTGGGGGAATCCTCCATCTGCAAGATGGAGGATTTCTAAAAGTTAGAGTCACCTCAGCTCAGGACACCTTAGGGGCTGTCCTGACTGGCCAGTGACTCCTCCTTGTTGCTTTCTTTGTTCCCTCCAACCTTGCCGCCAAAAGTGGGGGCCGTGGCCGGAGGGGGCGGGCAACTCCACTAAGCTGGAGTGCCCTGCTGGGCTGTGACAAAGGGGTGAGCCTTTGAGGCTCACCGCCAGGTGTTACAGCTCCTGCCTGGGGGAGGTGTTAGCATCTCCACCCAGTGCAGGCTTTGTTACTGGCCTCAGAGTGACAAAGGCACTCTCCCCATGGGGCCAAAAACATGTCTCTAGTGTGGCAGGCTGCTGGAACTAGTCAGCCTACACAGACAGTCGGTTAAGTTTCAGGGGGCACCTCTAAGGTGCCCTCTGGGGTGTATTTTGCAATAAAATGTACACTGGCATCCGTGTGCATTTATTGTGCTGAGAAGTTTGATACCAAACTTCCCAGTTTTCAGTGTAGCCATTATGGTGCTGTGGAGTTCGTGTTTGACAAACTCCCAGACCATATACTCTTATGGCTACCCTGCACCTACAATGTCTAAGGTTTTGTTTAGACACTGTAGGGGTACCATACTCATGCACTGGTACCCTCACCTATGGTATAGTGCACCCTGCCTTAGGGCTGTAAGGCCTGCTAGAGGGGTGACTGACCTATACTGGCATAGGCAGTGAGAGGCTGGCATGGCACCCTGAGGGGAGTGCCATGTCGACTTACTCGTTTTGTTCTCACTAGCACACACAAGCTGGCAAGCAGTGTGTCTGTGCTGAGTGAGAGGTCTCCAGGGTGGCATAAGACATGCTGCAGCCCTTAGAGACCTTCCTTGGCATCAGGGCCCTTGGTACTAGAAGTACCAGTTACAAGGGACTTATCTGGATGCCAGGGTCTGCAAATTGTGGATACAAAAGTACAGGTTAGGGAAAGAACACTGGTGCTGGGGCCTGGTTAGCAGGCCTCAGCACACTTTCAATTGTAAACATAGCATCAGCAAAGCCAAAAAGTCAGGGGGCAACCATGCCAAGGAGGCATTTCCTTACAATAAGTCACCTATATGTCTAACCTTTACCTGGTAAAGGTTAGGTGCAAAGTTACTTAGTGTGAGGGCACCCTGTGTAGGAGGCTGGACTGGCTTGTAGTGAGTACCAAGGGGTACTTACACCTTGCACCAGGCCCAGTTATCCCTTATTAGTGTATAGGGTGTCTAGCAGCTTAGGCTGATAGATAATGGTAGCTTAGCAGAGCAGCTTAGGCTGAACTAGGAGACGTGTGAAGCTACTACAGTACCACTTAGTGTCATATGCACAATGTCATAAGAAAACACAATACACAGTTATACTAAAAATAAAGGTACTTTATTTTTATGACAATATGCCAAAGTATCTTAGAGTGTACCCTCAGTGAGAGGATAGGAAATATACACAAGATATATATACACAATAGCAAAAATATGCAGTATAGTCTTAGAAAACAGTGCAAACAATGTATAGTTACAATAGGATGCAATGGGGAAACATAGGGATAGGGGCAACACAAACCATATACTCCAGAAGTGGAATGCGAACCACGAATGGACCCCAAACCTATGTGACCTTGTAGAGGGTCGCTGGGACTATTAGAAAATAGTGAGAGTTAGCAAAATAACCCTCCCCAAGACCCTGAAAAGTGAGTGCAAAGTGCACTAAAGTTCCCCTAAGGACAAAAGAGTAGTGTTAGAGGAATAATGCAGGAAAGACACAAACCAGCAATGCAACAACTGTGGATTTCCAATCTAGGGTACCTGTGGAACAAGGGGACCAAGTCCAAAAGTCACAAGCAAGTCGGAGATGGGCTGATGCCCCGGAAATGCCAGCTGCGGGTGCAAAGAAGCTTCGACTGGACAGAAGAAGCTGAGGTTTCTGCAGGAACGAAAAGGGCTAGAGACTTCCCCTTTGGTGGACGGATCCCTCTCGCCTTGGAGAGTCGTGCAGAAGTGTTTTCCCGCCGGAAGGACGCCAACAAGCCTTGCTACACGCAAATCGTGCGTTTCGCGTTTTTGGACGCTGCTGGGGCCCAGGAGGGACCAGGAGGTCGCAAATTGGACCTGCAGAGAGAGGGGACGTCGAGCAAGACAAAGAGCCCTCACTGAAGCAGGTAGCACCCGGAGAAGTGCCAGAAACAGGCACTACGAGGATGCGTAAAACGGTGCTCGCCGAAGTTGCACAAAGGAGTCCCACGTCGCCGGAGACCAACTTAGAAAGTCGTGCAATGCAGGTTAGAGTGCCGTGGACCCAGGCTTGGCTGTGCACGAAGGATTTCCGCCGGAAGTGCACAGGGGCCGGAGTAGCTGCAAAGTCGCGGTTCCCAGCAATGCAGCCCAGCGAGGTGAGGCAAGGACTTACCTCCACCAAACTTGGGCTGAAGAGTCACTGGACTGTGGGGGTCACTTGGACAGCGTCGCTGGATTCGAGGGACCTCGCTCGTCGTGCTGAGAGGAGACCCAAGGGACCGGTAATGCAGCTTTTTGGTGCCTGCGGTTGCAGGGGGAAGATTCCGTCGACCCACGGGAGATTTCTTCGGAGCTTCTGGTGCAGAGAGGAGGCAGACTACCCCCACAGCATGCACAAGCAGGAAAACAGTCGAGAAGGCGGCAGGATCAGCGTTACAGAGTTGCAGTAGTCGTCTTTGCTACTATGTTGCAGGTTTGCAGGCTTCCAGCGCGGTCAGCGGTCGATTCCTTATCAGAAGGTGAAGAGGGAGATGCAGAGGAACTCGGCTGAGCTCATGCATTCGTTATCTAAAGTTTCCCCAGAGACAGAGACCCTAAATAGCCAGAAAAGAGGGTTTGGCTACCTAGGAGAGAGGAAAGGCTACTAACACCTGAAGGAGCCTATCAGCAGGAGTCTCTGACGTCACCTGGTGACACTGGCCACTCAGAGCAGTCCAGTGTGCCAGCAGCACCTCTGTTTCCAAGATGGCAGAGGTCTGGAGCACACTGGAGGAGCTCTGGACACCTCCCAGGGGAGGTGCAGGTCAGGGGAGTGGTCACTCCCCTTTCCTTTGTCCAGTTTCGCGGCAGAGCAGGGGCTAAGGGGTCCCTGAACCGGTGTAGACTGGCTTATGCAGAATTGGGCACATCTGTGCCCAACAAAGCATTTCCAGAGGCTGGGGGAGGCTACTCCTCCCCTGCCTTCACACCATTTTCCAAAGGGAGAGGGTGTCACACCCTCTCTCAGAGGAAGTTCTTTGTTCTGCCATCCTGGGCCAGGCCTGGCTGGACCCCAGGAGGGCAGCTGCCTGTCTGAGGGGTTGGCAGCAGCAGCAGCTGCAGTGAAACCCCAGGAAGGGCAGTCTGGCAGTACCAGGGTCTGTGCTACAGACCACTGGGATCATGGAATTGTACCAACAATGCCAGGATGGCCTAGAGGGGGCAATTCCATGATCATAGACATGTTACATGGCCATATTCGGAGTTACCATGGTGAAGCTACATATAGGTAGTGACCTATATGTAGTGCACGCGTGTAATGGTGTCCCCGCACTCACAAAGTTCAGTGAATTGGCTCTGAACAATGTGGGGGCACCTTGGCTAGTGCCAGGGTGCCCTCACACTAAGTAACTTTGCACCTAACCTTTACCAGGTAAAGGTTAGACATATAGGTGACTTATAAGTTACTTAAGTGCAGTGTAAAATGGCTGTGAAATAACGTGGACGTTATTTCACTCAGGCTGCAGTGGCAGGCCTGTGTAAGAATTGTCAGAGCTCCCTATGGGTGGCAAAAGAAATGCTGCAGCCCATAGGGATCTCCTGGAACCCCAATACCCTGGGTACCTCAGTACCATATACTAGGGAATTATAAGGGTGTTCCAGTAAGCCAATGTAAATTGGTAAAATTGGTCACTAGGCTGTTAGTGACAATTTGAAAGTAATGAGAGAGCATAACCACTGAGGTTCTGGTTAGCAGAGCCTCAGTGAGATAGTTAGGCACCACACAGGGACATGCACACCTATGAGCACTGGGGCCCTGTGTGACAGGGTCCCAGTGACACATACATATAGGCCACAAACCTATGAGCACTGGGGTCCTGACCAGCAGGATCCCAGTGACACATAACAAACATACTGAAAACATAGTGTTTTCACTATGATCACTGAGGCCTGGCTATCAGGATCCCAGTGAGACAGTGAAAACAGTGACAAACACCCTGACATACACTCACAAACAGGCCAAAAGTGGGGGTAACAAGGCTAGAAAGAGGCTACCTTCTCACACAACCCCCCCCCCAAACGAAGGACAATAAGGCTAACCTTGGCCAGTTGAGACTTTATTGTCTAAGTGGTGATAAGGATAAGTTACTTACCTGTAAATCCTAGTTCTCTTCCAGGGGTATCCTCATCAAAGTGATAAACATTGAATATTCCCGCCCTTGTGCGGGGACCCCGGAGCATATATAAAATATATACACATTATACATGTGTAACAAACAGTCATGCAGGCTATCATGTTAAAAACAGGCTAAAATGCTTTATTTCTATGAAGTTTTTTTTTTTTTTTTTTTTTTTTTAAATACTACAATAGAGCATAAATAAGTACCCAAGCTCCTAAAACTAGGCTTGGGGAAGTAAGCAGTAGCAAACTCTAGTGAAAAAATAGAGAAAACTGCATTGAAAAACAATGAAGCATTCTTAGCCAATAGGCTGCATGCAGGTTAACACAGGAGAACCATAAAAACTTTGGCACTGTGCCTTTAAGACCCTGAGCACCTCCAGTATCCCACCATGCCTCAGGGGTGAAGGAAAGGTGACAGTTGGTTCACAGTTAGGTCAGTTCTTTTTACGGTGACAATTTGTATAATTGAATCAAAATACTGTCTGTCCTGCACTTCCAGTAGACGTGTGTCCGGGGAGGAGGGTGGGTTGTTTATGACTTTGATGAGGATACCCCTGGAAGAGAACTAGGATTTACAGGTAAGTAACTTATCCTTCTCTTCCAGGGGATCCTCATCAATAGTCATAAACATTGAATAGATTAGCAAGCCCATCCCTAAACCCAGCGGACTGTCCGATAGAAGTGCAGGAATAGACATGACTTACGCAAATAAATTCCTTAGAGAGGCCTGCCCCACTTGGGCATCCGCTCTTGCATCTGAGTCTAAACAATAATGTCTTGTAAAAGTATGTACAGACTTCCATGTAGCAGCCTTACAAATCTCAGATATAGGAACATTGTTCAGGAGAGCAGCTGTAGCCGCTTTTCCCCTTGTGGAATGCGCTCTAGGCCGGGCTAGCAATTGTTTATTAGCTAGCTGGTAAGTATTAACAATACAAGAGACTATCCATCTTGATATTGTTCGCTTAGATGCTGCTTCTCCTGTCCTTAAATGACCATAGTTCACAAACAAGCGGTTAGAATTTCTAATCGATTTTGTCTTGTCCAGATAAAATTTCAGCACTCTTTTCAAGTCTAATGAGTGCAATGCTTTCTCAGCCGGAGTTTCCGGATTGGGAAAGAACGTCGGTAAAGTTATGGTCTGATTAATATGGAATTCTGACACCACCTTCGGAAGGAAAGATGGGTGAGTTCGCAGAACTACTCTATTGTCATGAAAAACCGTGTACGGTTCTTTTGCAGACAAGGCCTGGATCTCACTGACACTCCTCGCTGAAGTAATGGCCACCAGAAAAGCCGTTTTCCACGTAAGGTGTTGTAAGGAAGCCTTATGGATAGGCTCGAAAGGAGGGCCCATAAGTTTTGCTAGGACTATGTTCAATTCCCACGGAGGAGAAGGCCTCCGAATTGGCGGAAAAACTTTCTTCAAACCTTCTAAGAAATCCTTGACTACAGGTTTCGTAAAGAAGGATTCCTGAGAAGGTGACTTGCGATAGGCAGTAATAGCAGACAAATGTACCTTAATAGATGATACCTGCAGACCGGAATTCGCTAGGTGAAGCAAATAGGACAGTATGACGTCCTCCTGCGCCCGTATGGGATTATGGCCTTGCTGACAGCACCATATGTAGAATCTCTTCCACTTAAAAGCGTAGGAACGCCGCGTGGAAGGCCGTTTGGACTCTTTCAAAATGTTCATGCACTCCTGCGAGAGTCCTAGGTGCCCATACTGCAGGAATTCAGGAGCCATGCTGTTAAGCTCAGAGAGGGTAGGTTGGGATGCAGAATCCTGCCCTCCATTCTGCTCAGAAGATCCGGTCTGCACGGCAACCTCCTGTGAGGTTTTTCCGACAGGTTGAGGAGATCCGTGTACCAGAATTGCCGAGGCCATTGTGGCGCTATAAGAATCATTCTGGTCCTGGATCCGTAAAGTTTGCTGATCACTGCCGGAATGAGGGGAATCGGAGGAAAAGCGTAAAGAAATGTCCCTGACCAGTCGATCAACAGGGCATTCCCTCGAGATCCTGGACGGTAGAACCTGGATGCGAAGTCTGGGCATTTCCTGTTTACATCGTCTGCGAAGAGGTCCAGTTGAGGCCGACCCCATTGCGCGAAGATGTATTCTGCGACTTCGTCGTGCAGGACCCAATCGTGAACGTCCTCCAGGTGTCTGCTTAGAAAGTCTGCTTCTACGTTCTGCTGACCTGGCAGGTGAACTGCTGTGATTGACATTCCTCTGGCCAGGAGCCAATGCCATATCGCTTGGGACTCTCGTGAAAGGGGTAGGGATCTCGTTCCCCCTTGTTTGTTCAAGTAATACATCGTGGTTGTATTGTCCGTCTGTATCAATAGAGTTTTCCCCTGAATTAGCGGTGTGAAAGACTTGAGAGCCAGATGGACCGCTCTGAGTTCTAGCAGATTGATGTGGTACTGCTTCTCCTTGTCTGACCACAGACCCTGCGCTTGAAAAGGACCCAGATGAGCCCCCCATCCCTGAAGAGACGCATCCGTTACCAGAGTGTCGGATGGAAGTACCTGGTGAAACGGAGCGCCCACTGACAGGTGAGGTCTGTGCATCCACCATCTCAATGACTGCAGTGCTACCTCCGGTAGCTGCATTGTGTCTTCCCAGCGACCTGTTCTTTGGCTCCAATTGGCCTCCAATGCCTCTTGGAGGGGTCTCATGTGGAGTCTGGCATTTGGGACAATAAAGATGCACGATGCCATGGAGCCCAGTAGTGATGTCACTTGACGTGCCGTAGGTGCGCTGGCTCTCAACAGGTCCTGGCACTTCATGTTTATTGAGGACAGTCGTTCCTCCGAAGGATACACTTTTTGTAGTTTTGTGTTTATGATAGCTCCTAGGTAGTGAAGACTCTGCGTTGGAGTCAAGGTTGACTTCTGGTAATTGACCTGAAGACCTAGAGCTTCGCAAACTCCTAGTACAATGTCCCGATGGCTTCTCGCCTGCTCCGGAGAAGAAGCCTTTAGTAGCCAGTCGTCTAGGTATGGATATATGTATATCCTTTGTCTTCGTAGATGCGCTGCCACCACTGCCATACATTTCGAGAAAACTCTTGGAGCAGATTTCAGGCCAAAGGGTAGAACCCTGAACTGGTAATGCTGTAACGCTACTCGAAAGCGCAGGAATTTTCGATGCTTTGGAGCTATTGGGATGTGGAAATACGCATCCTGCAGGTCGATGGAGCACATCCAGTCTCCCTGATGCAGTTGAGGGAAAATTTGATGAAGCGCTAGCATTCTGAACTTCTGTTTTCTTATGTATTTGTTCAGCAGTCTTAGATCCAGGATTGGCCTGAAAACTCCCTGTTGACCCTTCTTTGTTACTAGAAAGTAACGGGAGTAGACCCCCTTTCCTCTGTGGGCAGGTGGAACCCTTTCTATGGCATTCTTTCTTAGGAGGGCGAGAGCCTCCTTGCGTAGCAAGGTGAGATGAGCCGGATTGTGTTTGGTTGGTGGCAAGTGTGGTGGAGGCTGCTTGAAAAGAAGAGAATAGCCATGTTCGACAATATTGAGCACCCATTTGTCTCTTGTGATAGAGTGCCACTCGTGAAGATGAGCAATAATACTTCCCCTCACCGGAGTGGTGTACAGTGTTGAGGGAAGCGAGACTTCATTGTTTAGTGGGTGCTTTTGGAGTGGACTGTTGAGGTCTGCTTGACCCTCGCTCCCTTGTGTTTCTTCGCTGAAACAGAGGGCGCCCCTGTCGTTGCTGAGACCTTTGCGACCAATGAGGGGTTTGAACCCTCTGTTGGAAAGGGCGTCTATCGTACGGTCTGTACCTCCGCCTGAAATCTTTCCTTCTTTCGAGGCCTACCGCCTTCATGGTATCCACCTCGGTCTTCATGCGGGCCATCTCTTCGTCTGCATGGGCACCGAATAGAGAATTCCCGGCAAATGGGAGATTCAGGATACGTTGTTGTGCCTCCTGTTTCAAGCCAGTGAGCCTCAGCCAGGAAGATCTCCTCGCACAGATACCATGTGCGTACCCATGAGCCGCCAAATCCGCCCCATCCGCTGCCGCGCTGATAACTTGGTTAGATACCAGGCATCCTTCCTGTAGAATCTCTTGGAAATCTTGCCTGTCTTCTCTGGGCAGTTTTTCCGTAAATCTACTGAGGGAATCCCACAGAGAACGATCGTACCTGCCCAGGAGCGCAGACGCACTAGAGACCTTCATTGCTGAAGCCGCTGTCCCGCACATCTTTCTTCCCAGAGAGTCTAAATGCCTGCTCTCTTTATCCGGGGGTACTGTGGATGAAGATGCCACCGAGTGGGTCTTTCGGGCGGCAGCTATGATCACTGAGTCTGGTGGCGGATCCTTCCTAAGGAATAAAGGGTCTTGCTCTGGAGCCTTGTACTTTTTAAGAATCCGAGCCGGGGCAGACTTAAGCGAGGCTGGGGCCAGAAAAGTGTCCATGGTCGGCTGCAACAAACCAGGCACTAGAGGCAGCAACTTTTTCGACGCTGACCTCTGTTGTAGTGTCTCAAATATGATTGATGAGGAGGTAGATGGTTCTGGAACCTCTATATTGAGTTTCTGTGCTCCTCTTAGTAACACCTCGTTGAAAGTGTTTATGTCATCCACTGGTGAGACTCTAGCAGGTGGTGAATCTGTAAGAGTAGGTGAGTAACGCCTGACAGAAGAACCTGATGAAGACCAAGAGGGTGATCTTCTTGAGCGCGACCTGGATCTCCGTTGAGAGCGAGATCTGCTGCGGGACGCTGTAGCCGAGCGCCTAGTCTTCGCGGTCGGCTGTCGAGGAGCTGAACGAGCCCGTTCTGCCCCGGCTGTCGGCGATGGCGTTCTTGGCGGGGAGGCAGTGGGTGAATACATTCGCGAATATTGCGAATCTGGGGAGGCCGCTGGTCTGTTGAGGCTCTCCAGCCATCTCGGAGATAGGTTGATGGGCGAGACATGCCCAGGAGATGCTCTTGACCGAGAAGAGTCGCTCTGTATGGAGACCACTGGAGACTGAGCCTTGTCTGGCGAGGGGCGATGTTCTGCTCCCTGTTGGACAGGTAAGACCTGCGTCGACGTCGATGGCTGTTTCGACGTCGAAGGACGCCCAGTCGGTTGATCCTGCCTCGACGTTGATTGCCTCGACGTTGAGTGCCTTGACGTCGAACGGCGTTCCTTGGACCTCGACCTGCTCGCCGTCGTGTGCCTCGACGTGGAGCGATGGGAGGTTGACGGCGGATGTTTGCCGTGCCGTCGTGGAGATCTCGACGTCGTGTGTCCTGACGTCGGGGGGCGCACAGCCTTTGACGGCGACCGGGCATGCCGGCGGTGGCTCGACGTCGATCGGCGGGCTGCCGTCGACGGAGACCTGCCCCTGCTCTGATGTTCCCTCGACGCCGTTCCCTTCGACGTCGGGTGCGTCGCCGTCGACGGCGATCTATGCCGGTGGGACGGTGGTAGCGACGACGTCGACGGTGAACAAGCAGGTATTTTCCTACCTGTCGACGTCGACCGGGCCATTCTCTCCTGAGAATGGCCTTCTGGATGCCTGGGGAGCGAGGAGGACGATGTTCTTTTCCTCTCCTGAAGCCCATGAAGTCGGATCTTCTCTCTGTCTTTTAGAGTCCTCCTAGACATGTTCTTACAGTACTGACAAGTGTCAGGGCAGTGACTCTGAGGCAGGCACACTATGCACAGAGAGTGGGGATCTGACTGGGCCTTCTTCTTCCCACAAGCAGGGCATTTGACAAAAAGAGAAGGCATTTTTCTGTCAGAAAAAACCTTCCCAGCTCAGACAAAGATGTTATTTGTCGAGTGAAAAATGAAAAAAACGCTTTTTTAAAGAATTTTTCTGAGAAAAACTCAGAAAAACTGAGAGCTCAATGCTCCAGGATCCTCTCAGAAGGAGCCGGAAAAAAGAACTGACCTAACTGTGAACCAACTGTCACCTTTCCTTCACCCCTGAGGCATGGTGGGATACTGGAGGTGCTCAGGGTCTTAAAGGCACAGTGCCAAAGTTTTTATGGTTCTCCTGTGTTAACCTGCATGCAGCCTATTGGCTAAGAATGCTTCATTGTTTTTCAATGCAGTTTTCTCTATTTTTTCACTAGAGTTTGCTACTGCTTACTTCCCCAAGCCTAGTTTTAGGAGCTTGGGTACTTATTTATGCTCTATTGTATTATTTAAAAAAAAAAAAAAAAAAAAAAAAACTTCATAGAAATAAAGCATTTTAGCCTGTTTTTAACATGATAGCCTGCATGACTGTTTGTTACACATGTATAATGTGTATATATTTTATATATGCTCCGGGGTCCCCGCACAAGGGCGGGAATATTCAATGTTTATGACTATTGATGAGGATCCCCTGGAAGAGAAGTAGAGAGTAGCTCTGCAATAGACTGGTTACTCCCTTTATCATCCACTATATGGTTACTTCCCTGTGGGGATGTAAACCACCCTGTTTGAAGTTTTTTAGCTAACCAACAATGTGAAGATGTATTTTCAGAGTTTCTATCAGTAAGTTTTAGTTTAGAGCAGTGGGAATTATCCACTGAACCTATTTGTAATGATGGAAATGCCAGACAGGGATGCTGTCTCAGTAAAGCCATAGCTGGGCAAAAACTTTGTCCATTTGGCTGGAAGAGAGAACAGGGATGCTGTTTCTCTTGAGTTGGAGCAGGGCAGGGATGCTGTCCTATGAGCTCCACACTAGGGCAGGGATGCTGTCCTAAGTGTTGTGAGGTAGTGCAGGGTTTCTGCACTAAAGTTTCTCTGGGAGGGTTGGAGGGATGCTCCATGTTAACTAAAATGGTGCTGTTTTTCTCACCAATGTTAGTTATCCCACAGAGAGGTACTTCCACCTCAGGGAGTCCAGCTTTGCCAGCTGATGATTCCCTTGGAACAGGTGCCACCCCAGGAGAGGTTTCTCCCACCACAGGAATGGTATCCTGAATGGTAGGGTGGTTAGGGGATACTGTGATACCCTTTTTACCTGTTGATGGAGAGGGATCCTGAGTTTTCAGGCCTTCTCTCCTTTGCTTTTTCATTTCACTTGAAATGAGAGGGAACAATTCCTCAGGGATGCCCAGCATGGCTGCATGGGCATAAAACTCTACATCAGCCCAACCTGAGGCCTCTAGGTCATTACCTAAGAGACAGTCTACAGGTAAGCTAGGTGATACCACCACCTGCTTAGGGCCAGTAACTCCACCCCAACTAAACTGAATTATAGCTAAGGGAAGAAACTTAGTGGAGTTATGGACATCAATAATCTTATACTGTTGTCCAATGATGTGTTGTTCAGGAGGCACTAGGTTTTCAGTCACCAAAGTGAAACTGGCACCTGTGTCCCTGTAGGCCAAGGCCTCAACACCATTTATTGAAACTGTCTGCCTGTACTTATCCATTGTAAGGGGACAAGCAGCCAGTGTGGCAAGGCCAATGCCACTAGGTGTGACAGAAACTGTCTTGGGACTGATTACATCAGTTTCCACTATGGACCCATAAGTGAACCCAACTACACCCTTTGCTTGACTGTTGCCAGCAGTCCCACCACTAGTACCACTACTGCTAGGGGCACTAGAGCTTGATGTATTAGTGGTGGTAGGCTCAGGGGGTTTACCTGGACAGGACTTATCCCCTGGCCTATGGCCTCTATTTTTACACACAAAGCACCAAGGCTTTTTAATGTGTGCAGGTTGGGAAGAAGAGGAAGAATTTGTTTTATCCCCACCCTCTGAAGAGTGTTTAAGATTTGAAGTGGGATCTTTGGTTTTACCCTTATCCCCATGCTTATCTTGAGATTTTTCACCATCTTTCTTCTTATTGCCATCTTTGTCACCCCCTGTATGAACTTTTCTGTTCACTCTTGTTCTGACCCATTTGTCTGCCTTCTTTCCCAATTCTTGGGGAGAGGTCAGATCAGAGTCTACCAGGTACTGGTGCAACAAATCAGACACACAATTATTAAGTATATGCTCTCTCAGGATCGTGTTATACAGGCTTTCATAATCAGTAACTTTACTGCCATGTAACCACCCCTCCAAGGCCTTCACTGAATGGTCAATGAAATCAACCCAGTCTTGTGAAGACTCCTTTTTGGTCTCTCTGAACTTTATCCTGTACTGTTCAGTGGTTAAGCCATAACCATCCAGGAGTGCATTCTTAAGAACTTGGAAATTATTGGCATAATTTTCTTTCACTGTAAGGAGCCTATCCCTACCTTTTCCACTAAATGATAGCCATAGGATAGCAGCCCACTGCTTTTGAGGGACATCCTGTACAGCACAGGCCCTCTCAAGTGCAGCAAACCACTTGTTAATGTCATCCCCCTCCTTATAAGGGGGAACTATCTTGTGCAGATTCCTGGAATCATGCTCTTTTGCAGGATGACTATGGGGAATACTGCTGCTGCCACCATGGGTATCTAAACCCAACTTCTGTCTTTCCCTCTCTATTTCTAAAGACTGTCTATCCAAATCCAGCTGTTGCTTCTTGAGCTTCAGTCTGGTTTGTTCCACTCTCAATCTATTGAGCTCCCTTTCTAACAATCTGTCATCAGGGTGGGTGGGAGGGACATTTCTAGATACAGAGGTATGATGGGAATGAACAGAAGGAGACCTGTCCCTTACAGAGGGCACCCTAACAGCTTGGCTACCAGCATAATGTGAGAGCACACCATCAGTATGGTGTGATTCAACCTCTGTACCAACTATGCTAGACTGTCTAGTAATGGGCAGGCTGAGAAGTTTCTTTCCTGAACCTTTTCCTGGGGGAGTCCCTGGATCAGATTGAGAACCATTAGCTACTTTTTCTACAGATTGGGCACTTATGGCCTTATCCTGTACTCTAAGCATATTAATTAACAGTTCTAAGGAAGGATTCTTCCCTACACTCAAACCTCTCTCTATGCAGAGACTCCTTGCTCCTTTCCAGCTAAGGTGATCATATGCAAGTTTGGACAGTTCAACATTTTTTCCTGTGCCAGACATTTTTTTGAGAGAGTTAAAGTGATAGAAAAAGAGAAAAAAGTTTTCAGAACTTTTTGGAAAGACAGAAAAAACTTTTTAAACTTTTAAGAACTTTTTGAAAGTTTTAGAAGTACTTTTCAGCACTTAGAAAAGAGTGAAAAGAGGAAATGCAAAACTTTTTGGCTATGTGTATATACACTGACCTTGTTTTGTATATTTTTCTCTTATGAAAAGTACAATGACAAGAGTGGTAAGTAGTCTCAAGCACTTATCCCACCACTGCACAACCAATGTAGGAGGCTGTACTGGCTTGTAGTGAGTACCAAGGGGTACTTACACCTTGCACCAGGCCCAGTTATCCCTTATTAGTGTATAGGGTGTCTAGCAGCTTAGGCTGATAGATAATGGTAGCTTAGCAGAGCAGCTTAGGCTGAACTAGGAGACGTGTGAAGCTACTACAGTACCACTTAGTGTCATATGCACAATGTCATAAGAAAACACAATACACAGTTATACTAAAAATAAAGGTACTTTATTTTTATGATAATATGCCAAAGTATCTTAGAGTGTACCCTCAGTGAGAGGATAGGAAATAGACACAAGATATATATACACAATAGCAAAAATATGCAGTATAGTCTTAGAAAACAGTGCAAACAATGTATAGTTACAATAGGATGCAATGGGGAAACATAGGGATAGGGGCAACACAAACCATATACTCCAGAAGTGGAATGCGAACCACGAATGGACCCCAAACCTATGTGACCTTGTAGAGGGTCACTGGGACTATTAGAAAATAGTGAGAGTTAGCAAAATAACCCTCCCCAAGACCCTGAAAAGTGAGTGCAAAGTGCACTAAAGTTCCCCTAAGGACAAAAGAGTAGTGTTAGAGGAATAATGCAGGAAAGACACAAACCAGCAATGCAACAACTGTGGATTTCCAATCTAGGGTACCTGTGGAACAAGGGGACCAAGTCCAAAAGTCACAAGCAAGTCGGAGATGGGCTGATGCCCCGGAAATGCCAGCTGCGGGTGCAAAGAAGCTTCGACTGGACAGAAGAAGCTGAGGTTTCTGCAGGAACGAAAAGGGCTAGAGACTTCCCCTTTGGTGGAGGGATCCCTCTCGCCTTGGAGAGTCGTGCAGAAGTGTTTTCCCGCCGGATGGACGCCAACAAGCCTTGCTACACGCAAATCATGCGTTTGGCGTTTTTGGACGCTGCTGGGGCCCAGGAGGGACCAGGAGGTCGCAAATTGGACCTGCAGAGAGAGGGGACGTCGAGCAAGACAAAGAGCCCTCACTGAAGCAGGTAGCACCCGGACAAGTGCCAGAAACAGGCACTACGAGGATGTGTGAAACGTTGCTCGCCGAAGTTGCACAAAGGAGTCCCACGTCGCCGGAGACCAACTTAGAAAGTCGTGCAATGCAGGTTAGAGTGCCGTGGACCCAGGCTTGGCTGTGCACGAAGGATTTCCGCCGGAAGTGCACAGGGGCCGGAGTAGCTGCAAAGTCGCGGTTCCCAGCAATGCAGCCCAGCGAGGTGAGGCAAGGACTTACCTCCACCAAACTTGGGCTGAAGAGTCACTGGACTGTGGGGGTCACTTGGACAGCGTCGCTGGATTCGAGGGACCTCGCTCGTCGTGCTGAGAGGAGACCCAAGGGACCGGTAATGCAGCTTTTTGGTGCCTGCGGTTGCAGGGGGAAGATTCCGTCGACCCACGGGAGATTTCTTCGGAGCTTCTGGTGCAGAGAGGAGGCAGACTACCCCCACAGCATGCACAAGCAGGAAAACAGTCGAGAAGGCGGCAGGATCAGCGTTACAGAGTTGCAGTAGTCGTCTTTGCTACTATGTTGCAGGTTTGCAGGCTTCCAGCGCGGTCAGCGGTCGATTCCTTATCAGAAGGTGAAGAGGGAGATGCAGAGGAACTCGGCTGAGCTCATGCATTCGTTATCTAAAGTTTCCCCAGAGACAGAGACCCTAAATAGCCAGAAAAGAGGGTTTGGCTAACTAGGAGAGAGGAAAGGCTACTAACACCTGAAGGAGCCTATCAGCAGGAGTCTCTGACGTCACCTGGTGGCACTGGCCACTCAGAGCAGTCCAGTGTGCCAGCAGCACCTCTGTTTCCAAGATGGCAGAGGTCTGGAGCACACTGGAGGAGCTCTGGACACCTCCCAGGGGAGGTGCAGGTCAGGGGAGTGGTCACTCCCCTTTCCTTTGTCCAGTATCGCGCCAGAGCAGGGGCTAAGGGGTCCCTGAACCGGTGTAGACTGGCTTATGCAGAATTGGGCACATCTGTGCTCAACAAAGCATTTCCAGAGGCTGGGGGAGGCTACTCCTCCCCTGCCTTCACACCATTTTCCAAAGGGAGAGGGTGTCACACCCTCTCTCAGAGGAAGTTCTTTGTTCTGCCATCCTGGGCCAGGCCTGGCTGGACCCCAGGAGGGCAGCTGCCTGTCTGAGGGGTTGGCAGCAGCAGCAGCTGCAGTGAAACCCCAGGAAGGGCAGTCTGGCAGTACCAGGGTCTGTGCTACAGACCACTGGGATCATGGAATTGTACCAACAATGCCAGGATGGCCTAGAGGGGGCAATTCCATGATCATAGACATGTTACATGGCCATATTCGGAGTTACCATGGTGAAGCTACATATAGGTAGTGACCTATATGTAGTGCACGCGTGTAATGGTGTCCCCGCACTCACAAAGTTCAGTGAATTGGCTCTGAACAATGTGGGGGCACCTTGGCTAGTGCCAGGGTGCCCTCACACTAAGTAACTTTGCACCTAACCTTTACCAGGTAAAGGTTAGACATATTGGTGACTTATAAGTTACTTAAGTGCAGTGTAAAATGGCTGTGAAATAACGTGGACGTTATTTCACTCAGGCTGCAGTGGCAGGCCTGTGTAAGAATTGTCAGAGCTCCCTATGGGTGGCAAAAGAAATGCTGCAGCCCATAGGGATCTCCTGGAACCCCAATACCCTGGGTACCTCAGTACCATATACTAGGGAATTATAAGGGTGTTCCAGTAAGCCAATGTAAATTGGCAAAATTGGTCACTAGCCTGTTAGTGACAATTTGAAAGTAATGAGAGAGCATAACCACTGAGGTTCTGGTTAGCAGAGCCTCAGTGAGACAGTTAGGCACCACACAGGGAACATATACATGCACACCTATGAGCACTGGGGCCCTGTGTGACAGGGTCCCAGTGACACATACATATAGGCCACAAACCTATGAGCACTGGGGTCCTGACCAGCAGGATCCCAGTGACACATAACAAACATACTGAAAACATAGTGTTTTCACTATGATCACTGAGGCCTGGCTATCAGGATCCCAGTGAGACAGTGAAAACAGTGACAAACACCCTGACATACACTCACAAACAGGCCAAAAGTGGGGGTAACAAGGCTAGAAAGAGGCTACCTTCTCACACCCTGGCACTAGCCAAGGTGCCCCCACATTGTTCAGAGCCAATTCCCTGAACTTTGTGAGTGCGGGGACACCATTACACGCGTGCACTACATATAGGTCACTACCTATATGTAGCTTCACAATGGTAACTCCGAATATGGCCATGTAACATGTCTATGATCATGGAATTGCCCCCTCTATGCCATCCTGGCATAGTTGGCACAATCCCATGATCCCAGTGGTCTGTAGCACAGACCCTGGTACTGCCAAACTGCCCTTCCTGGGGTTTCACTGCAGCTGCTGCTGCTGCCAACCCCTCAGACAGGCATCTGCCCTCCTGGGGTCCAGCCAGGCCTGGCCCAGGATGGCAGAACAAAGAACTTCCTCTGAGAGAGGGTGTGACACCCTCTCCCTTTGGAAAATGGTGTGAAGGCAGGGGAGGAGTAGCCTCCCCCAGCCTCTGGAAATGCTTTGTTGGGCACAGAGGTGCCCAATTCTGCATAAGCCAGTCTACACCGGTTCAGGGGACCCCTTAGCCCTGCTCTGGCGCGAAACTGGACAAAGGAAAGGGGAGTGACACCTCCCCTGACCTGCACCTCCCCTGGGAGGTGTCCAGAGCTCCTCCAGTGTGCTCCAGACCTCTGCCATCTTGGAAACAGAGGTGCTGCTGGCACACTGGACTGCTCTGAGTGGCCAGTGCCACCAGGTGACGTCAGAGACTCCTTGTGATAGGCTCCTTCAGGTGTTGCTAGCCTATCCTCTCTCCTAGGTAGCCAAACTCTCTTTTCTGGCTATTTAGGGTCTCTGTCTCTGGGGAAACTTCAGATAATGAATGCAAGAGCTCATCCGAGTTCCTCTGCATCTCTCTCTTCACTTTCTGCCAAGGAATCGACTGCTGACCGCGCTGGAAGCCTGCAAACCTGCAACATAGTAGCAAAGACGACTATTGCAACTCTGTAACGCTGATCCTGCCGCCTTCTCGACTGTTTTCCTGCTTGTGCATGCTGTGGGGGTAGTCTGCCTCCTCTCTGCACCAGAAGCTCCGAAGAAATCTCCCGTGGGTCGACGGAATCTTCCCCCTGCAACCGCAGGCACCAAAAAGCTGCATTACCGGTCCCTTGGGTCTCCTCTCAGCACGACGAGCGAGGTCCCTCGAATCCAGCGACTCTGTCCAAGTAACCTCCACAGTCCAGTGACTCTTCAGTCCAAGTTTGGTGGAGGTAAGTCCTTGCCTCACCTCGCTGGGCTGCATTGCTGGGAACCGTGACTTTTGCAGCTACTCCGGCCCCTGTGCACTTCCGGCAGAAATCCTTTGTGCACAGCCAAGCCTGGGTCCACGGCACTCTAACCTGCATTGCACGACTTTCTAAGTTGGTCTCCGGCGACGTGGGACTCCTTTGTGCGACTTCGGGTGAGCACCGTTTCACGCATCCTTGTAGTGCCTCTTTCTGGCACTTCTCTGGGTGCTACCTGCTTCAGAGAGGGCTCCTTCTCTTGCTCGATGTCCCCTCTCTCTGCTGGTCCAATTTGCAAACTCCTGGTCCCTCCTGGTCCTCAGCAGCGTCCAAAAACGCTAACCGCACGATTTCAAGCTAGCAAGGCTTGTTGGCATTCTTTCGGCGGGAAAAGACTTCTGCACGACTCTCCGCCGCGAGAGGGATCCGTCCACCAAAGGGGAAGTCTCTAGCCCTTTTCGTTCCTGCAGAAACCTCAGCTTCTTCTGTCCAGTAGAAGCTTCTTTGCACCCGCAGCTGGCATTTCCTAGGCATCTGCCCATCTCCGACTTGCTTGTGACTTTTGGACTTGGTCCCCTTGTTCCACAGGTACTCTAGATTGGAAATCCACAGTTGTTGCATTGCTGGTTTGTGTCTTTCCTGCATTATTCCTCTAACACGACTTCTTTGTCCTTAGGGGAACTTTAGTGCACTTTGCACTCACTTTTCAGGGTCTTGGGGAGGGTTATTTTTCTAACTCTCACTATTTTCTAATAGTCCCAGCGACCCTCTACAAGGTCACATAGGTTTGGGGTCCATTCGTGGTTCACATTCCACTATTGGAGTATATGGTTTGTGTTGCCCCTATCCCTATGTTTCCCCATTGCATCCTATTGTAACTATACATTGTTTGCACTGTTTTCTAAGACTATACTGCATATTTTTGCTATTGTGTATATATATCTTGTGTATATTTCCTATCCTCTCACTGAGGGTACACTCTAAGATACTTTGGCATATTGTCATAAAAATAAAGTACCTTTATTTTTAGTATAACTGTGTATTGTGTTTTCTTATGATATTGTGCATATGACACTAGGTGGTACTGTAGTAGCTTCACACGTCTCCTAGTTCAGCCTAAGCTGCTCTGCTAAGCTACCATTATCTATCAGCCTAAGCTGCTAGACACCCTATACACTAATCAGGGATAACTGGGCCTGGTGCAAGGTGCAAGTACCCCTTGGTACTCACTACAAGCCAGTCCAGCCTCCTACAGTTAGACATATAGGTGACTTATAAGTTACTTAAGTGCAGTGTAAAATGGCTGTGAAATAACGTGGACGTTATTTCACTCAGGCTGCAGTGGCAGGCCTGTGTAAGAATTGTCAGAGCTCCCTATGGGTGGCAAAAGAAATGCTGCAGCCCATAGGGATCTCCTGGAACCCCAATACCCTGGGTACCTCATTACCATATACTAGGGAATTATAAGGGTGTTCCAGTAAGCCAATGTAAATTGGAAAAATTGGTCACTAGCCTGTTAGTGACAATTTGAAAGTAAATGAGAGAGCATAACCACTGAGGTTCTGGTTAGCAGAGCCTCAGGGAGACAGTTAGGCACCACACAGGGAACACATACATATAGGCCAAAACCTTATGAGCACTGGGGTCCTGACTAGCAGGGTCCCAGTGACACATAACAAACATACTGAAAACATAGTGTTTTCACTATGAGCACTGGGCCCTGGCTAGCAGGATCCCAGTGAGACAGTGAAAACACCCTGACATACACTCCCAAACAGGCCAAAAGTGGGGGTAACAAGGCTAGAAAGAGGCTACTTGCTCACACAACCCCCCCCCCCAAACGAAGGACAATAAGTCTAACCTTGGCCAGTTGAGACTTTATTGTCTAAGTGGTGATAAGTAGAGAGTAGCTCTGCAATAGACTGGTTACTCCCTTTATCATCCACTATATGGTCACTTCCCTGTGGGGATGTAAACCACCCTGTTTGAAGTTTTTTAGCTAACCAACAATGTGAAGATGTATTTTCAAAGTTTTTATCAGTAAGTTTTAGTTTAGAGCAGTGGGAATTGTCCACTGAACCTATTTGTAGTGATGGAAATGCCAGACAGGGATGCTGTCTCAGAAAAGCCATAGCTGGGCAAAAACTTTGTCCATATGGCTGGAAGAGAGAACAGGGATGCTGTTTCTCTTGAGTTGGAGCACGGCAGGGATGCTGTCCTATGAGCTCCACACTAGGGCAGGGATGCTGTCCTAAGTGTTGTGAGGCAGTGCATGGTTTCTGCACTAAAGTTTCTCTGGGAGGGTTGGAGGGTTTGTAGGAGGCTGGACTGGCTTGTAGTGAGTACTGTGAGAAAGTAGCCTCTTTCTAGCCTTGTTACCCCCACTTTTGGCCTGTTTGTGAGTGTATGTCAGGGTGTTTTCACTGTCTCACTGGGATCCTGCTAGCCAGGGCCCAGTGCTCATAGTGAATACCCTATGTTTTCAGTATGTTTGTTATGTGTCACTGGGACCCTGCTAGTCAGGACCCCAGTGCTCATAAGTTTGTGGCCTATATGTATGTGTTCCCTGTGTAGTGCCTAACTGTCTCACTGAGGCTCTGCTAACCAGAACCTCAGTGGTTATGCTCTCTCATTTCATTCAAATTATCACTAACAGGATAGTGACCAATTTTACCAATTTACATTGGCTTACTGGAACACCCTTATAATTCCCTAGTATATGGTACTGAGGTACCCAGGGTATTGGGGTTCCAGGAGATGCCTATGGGCTGCAGCATTTCTTTTGCCACCCATAGGGAGCTCTGACAATTCTTACACAGGCCTGCCACTGCAGCCTGAGTGAAATAACGTTCACGTTATTTCACAGCCATTTTACACTGCACTTAAGTAACTTATAAGTCACCTATATGTCTAACCTTTACCTGGTAAAGGTTAGGTGCAAAGTTAATTAGTGTGAGGGCACCCTGGCACTAGCCAAGGTGCCCCCACCTTGTTCAGAGCCAATTCCCTGAACTTTGTGAGTGCGGGGACACCATTACACACGTGCACTACATATAGGTCACTACCTATATGTAGCTTCACAATGGTAACTCCGAATATGGCCATGTAACATGTCTAAGATCATGGAATTGCACCCTCTATGCCATCCTGGCATTGTTGGCACAATTCCATGATCCCAGTGGTCTGTAGCACAGACCCTGGTACTGCCAAACTGCCCTTCCTGGGGTTTCACTGCAGCTGCTGCTGCTGCCAACCCCTCAGACAGGCATCTGCCCTCCTGGGATCCAGCCAGGCCTGGCCCAGGATGGCAGAACAAAGAACTTCCTCTGAGAGAGGGTGTGACACCCTCTCCCTTTGAAAAATGGTGTGAAGGCAGGGGAGGAGTAGCCTCCCCCAGCCTCTGGAAATGCTTTGTTGGGCACAGATGTGCCCAATTCTGCATAAGCCAGTCTACACCGGTTCAGGGACCCCTCAGCCCTCCTCTGGCGCGAAACTGGACAAAGGAAAGGGGAGTGACCACTCCCCTGACCTGCACCTCCCCTGGGAGGTGTCCAGAGCTCCTCCAGTGTGCTCCAGACCTCTGCCATCTTGGAAACAGAGGTGCTGCTGGCACACTGGACTGCTCTGAGTGGCCAGTGCCACCAGGTGACGTCAGAGACTCCTTCTGATAGGCTCCTTCAGGTGTTAGTAGCCTATACTCTCTCCTAGGTAGCCAAACCCTCTTTTCTGGCTATTTAGGGTCTCTGTCTCTGGGGAAACTTTAGATAACGAATGCAAGAGCTCAGCCGAGTTCCTCTGCATCTCTCTCTTCACCTTCTGCCAAGGAATCGACTGCTGACCGCGCTGGAAGCCTGCAAACCTGCAACATAGTAGCAAAGACGACTACTGCAACTCTGTAACGCTGATCCTGCCGCCTTCTCGACTGTTTTCCTGGTGGTGCATGCTGTGGGGGTAGTCTGCCTCCTCTCTGCACTAGAAGCTCCGAAGAAATCTCCTGTGGGTCGACGGAATCTTCCCCCTGCAACCGCAGGCACCAAAAAGCTGCATTACCGGTCCCTTGGGTCTCCTCTCAGCACGATGAGCGAGGTCCCTCGAATCCAGCGACTCTGTCCAAGTGACTCCCACAGTCCAGTGACTCTTCAGTCCAAGTTTGGTGGAGGTAAGTCCTTGCCTCACCTCGCTGGGCTGCATTGCTGGGAACCGCGACTTTTGCAGCTACTCCGGCCCCTGTGCATTTCCGGCGGAAATCCTTTGTGCACAGCCAAGCCTGGGTCCACGGCACTCTAACCTGCATTGCACGACTTTCTAAGTTGGTCTCCGGCGACGTGGGACTCCTTTGTGCGACTTCGGGTGAGCACCATTTCACGCATTCTCGTAGTGCCTGTTTCTGGCACTTCTCCGGGTGCTACCTTCTGCTAGGAGGGCTCCTTGTCTTGCACGACGTCCCCTCTACCTCCTGGTCCAATTTGCGACCTCCTGGTCCCTCCTGGGTCGCAGCTGCGTCCAAAAACGCTAACCGCACAATTTGCAGCTAGCAAGGCTTGTTGGCGTTCTTTCGGCGGGAAAACACTTCTGCACGACTCTCCACGGCGAGTGGGATCCGTCCACCAAAGGGGAAGTCTCTAGCCCTTTTCGTTCCTGCAGAAACCTCAGCTTCTTCTGTCCAGTAGAAGCTTCTTTGCATCCACAGCTGGCATTTCCTGGGCATATGCCCATCTCCGACTTACTTGTGACTTTTGGACTTGGTCCCCTTGTTCCACAGGTACCCTAGATTGGAAATCCACAGTTGTTGCATTGTTGGTTTGTGACTTTCCTGCATTATTCCTCAAACACGACTTCTTTGTCCTTAGGGGAACTTTAGTACACTTTGCACTCACTTTCAGAGTCTTGGGGAGGGTTATTTTTCTAACTCTCACTATTTTCTAATAGTCCCAGCGACCCTCTACAAGGTCACATAGGTTTGGGGTCCATTCGTGGTTCGCATTCCACTTTTGGAGTATATGGTTTGTGTTGCCCCTATCCCTATGTTTCCCTATTGCATCCTATTGTAACTATACATTGTTTGCACTGTTTTCTAAGACTATACTGCATATTTTTGCTATTGTGTATATATATCTTGTGTATATTCCCTATCCTCTCACTGAGGGTACACTCTAAGATACTTTGGCATATTGTCATAAAAATAAAGTACCTTTATTTTTAGTATAACTGTGCATTGTGTTTTCTTATGATATTGTGCATATGACACTAAGTGGTACTGTAGTAGCTTCACCCGTCTCCTAGTTCAGCCTAAGCTGCTCTGCTAAGCTACCATTATCTATCAGCCTAAGCTGCTAGACACCCTATACACTAATAAGGGATAACTGGGCCTGGTGCAAGGTGCAAGTACCCCTTGGTACTCACTACAAGCCAGTCCAGCCTCCTACATTGGTACTAGTGGTGGGACTGCTGGCAACAGTCAAGTGAAGGGTGTAGTTGGGTTCACTTATGGGTCCATAGTAGAAACTGGGGTAGTCAGTCCCAAGACAGTTTCTGTCACACCTAGTGCCATTGGCCTTGCCACACTGGCTGCTTGTCCCCTTACAATGGATAAGTACAGGCAGACAGTTTCAATAAATGGTGTTGAGGCCTTGGCCTACAGGGACACAGGTGCCAGTATCACTTTGGTGACTGAAAACCTAGTGCACCCTGATCAACACATCATTGGACAACAGTATAAGATTATTGATGTCCATAACTCCACTAAGTTTCTTCCCTTAGCTATAATTCAGTTTAGTTGGGGTGGAGTTACTGGCCCTAAGCAGGTGGTGGTATCACCTAGCTTACCTGTAGACTGTCTCTTAGGTAATGACCTAGAGGCCTCAGGTTGGGCTGATGTAGAGTTTTATGCCCATGCAGCCATGCTGGGCATCCCTGAGGAATTGTTCCCTCTCATTTCTACTGAAATGAAAAAGCAAAGGAGAGAAGGCCTGAAATCACAGGATCCCTCTCCATCAACAGGTAAAAAGGGTATCACAGTATCCCCTAACCACCCGACCATTCAGGATACCATTCCTGTGGTGGGAGAAACCTCTCCTGGGGTGGCACCTGTTCCAAGGGAATCATCAGCTGGCATAGCTGTACTCCCTGAGGTGGAAGTACCTCTCTGTGGGATAACTAACATTGGTGACAAAAAGAGCACCATTTTAGTTAACATGGAGCATCCCTGTAGGAAAGTACCATCTTGCCTGGCATGTTACCCCCATTTTTCACTGTATATATGTTGTTTTAGTTGTATGTGTCACTGGGACCCTGGTAACCCAGGGCCCCAGTGCTCATAAGTGTGCCTGAATGCGTTACCTGTGTAGTGACTAACTGTCTCACTGAGGCTCTGCTAATTAGAACCTCAGTGGTTATGCTCTCTCATTTCTTTCCAAATTGTCACTAACAGGCTAGTGACCATTTTTACCAATTTACATTGGCTTACTGGAACACCCTTATAATTCCCTAGTATATGGTACTGAGGTACCCAGGGTATTGGGGTTCCAGGAGATCCCTATGGGCTGCAGCATTTCTTTTGCCACCCATAGGGAGCTCTGACAATTCTTACACAGGCCTGCCACTGCAGCCTGAGTGAAATAACGTCCACGTTATTTCACAGCCATTTTACACTGCACTTAAGTAACTTATAAGTCACCTATATGTCTAACCTTTACCTGGTAAAGGTTAGGTGCAAAGTTACTTAGTGTGAGGGCACCCTGGCACTAGCCAAGGTGCCCCCACATTGTTCAGGGCCAATTCCCCGGACTTTGTGAGTGCGGGGACACCATTACACGCGTCACTACCTATATGTAGCTTCACAATGGTAACTCCGAATATGGCCATGTAACATGTCTATGATCATGGAATTGCCCCCTCTATGCCATCCTGGCATAGTTGGCACAATCCCATGATCCCAGTGGTCTGTAGCACAGACCCTGGTACTGCCAAACTGCCCTTCCTGGGGTTTCACTGCAGCTGCTGCTGCTACCAACCCCTCAGACAGGCATCTGCCCTCCTGGGGTCCAGCCAGGCCTGGCCCAGGATGGCAGAACAAAGAACTTCCTCTGAGAGAGGGTGTTACACCCTCTCCCTTTGGAAAATGGTGTGAAGGCAGGGGAGGAGTAGCCTCCCCCAGCCTCTGGAAATGCTTTGTTGGGCACAGATGTGCCCAATTCTGCATAAGCCAGTCTACACCGGTTCAGGGGACCCCTTAGCCCTGCTCTGGCGCGAAACTGGACAAAGGAAAGGGGAGTGACCACTCCCCTGACCTGCACCTCCCCTGGGAGGTGTCCAGAGCTCCTCCAGTGTGCTCCAGACCTCTGCCATCTTGGAAACAGAGGTGCTCCTGGCACACTGGACTGCTCTGAGTGGCCAGTGCCACCAGGTGACGTCAGAGACTCCTTCTGATAGGCTCCTTCAGGTGTTAGTAGCCTATCCTCTCTCCTAGGTAGCCAAACCCTCTTTTCTGGCTATTTAGGGTCTCTGTCTCTGGGGAAACTTTAGATAACGAATGCAAGAGCTCATCCGAGTTCCTCTGCATCTCTCTCTTCACCTTCTGCCAAGGAATCGACTGCTGACCGCGCTGGAAGCCTGCAAACCTGCAACATAGTAGCAAAGACGACTACTGCAACTCTGTAACACTGATCCTGCCGCCTTCTCGACTGTTTTCCTGCTTGTGCATGCTGTGGGGGTAGTCTGCCTCCTCTCTGCACCAGAAGCTCCGAAGAAATCTCCCGTGGGTCGACGGAATCTTCCCCCTGCAACCGCAGGCACCAAAAAGCTGCATTACCGGTCCCTTGGGTCTCCTCTCAGCACGACTAGCGAGGTCCCTCGAATCCAGCGACTCTGTCCAAGTGACCCCCACAGTCCAGTGACTCTTCAGTCCAAGTTTGGTGGAGGTAAGTCCTTGCCTCACCTCGCTGGGCTGCATTGCTGGGAACCGCGACTTTTGCAGCTACTCCAGCCCCTGTGCACTTCCGGCTGAAATCCTTTGTGCACAGCCAAGCCTGGGTCCACGGCACTCTAACCTGCATTGCACGACTTTCTAAGTTGGTCTCCGGCGACGTGGGACTCCTTTGTGCGACTTCGGGTGAGCACCGTTTCACGCATCCTCATAGTGCCTGTTTCTGGCACTTCTCTGGGTGCTACCTGCTGCTGAGAGGGCTCCTTGTCTTGCTCGACGTCCCCTCTCTCTCCTGGTCCAATTTGCGACCTCCTGGTCTCTCCAGGGCCACAGCAGCATCCAAAAACGCTAACCACACGATTTGCAGCTAGCAAGGCTTGTTGGCGTTCTTTTGGCGGGAAAACACTTCTGCACGACTCTCCATGGCAAGAGGGATCTGTCCACCAAAGGGGAAGTCTCTAGCCCTTTTCGTTCCTGCAGAAACCTCAGCTTCTTCTGTCCAGTAGAAGCTTCTTTGCACCCGCAGCAGGCATTTCCTGGGCATCTGCCCATCTCCGACTTGCTTGTGACTTTTGGACTTGGTCCCCTTGTTCCACAGGTACCCTAGATTGGAAATCCACAGTTGTTGCATTGTTGGTTTGTGTCTTTCCTGCATTATTCCTCTAACACGACTTCTTTGTCCTTAGGGGAACTTTAGTGCACTTTGCACTCACTTTTCAGGGTCTTGGGGAGGGTTATTTTTCTAACTCTCACTATTTTCTAATAGTCCCAGCGACCCTCTACAAGGTCACATACGTTTAGGGTCCATTCGTGGTTCGCATTCCACTTTTGGAGTATATGGTTTGTGTTGCCCCTATCCCTATGTTTCCCCATTGCATCCTATTGTAACTATACATTGTTTGCACTGTTTTCTAAGACTATACTGCATATTTTTGCTATTGTGTATATATATCTTGTGTATATTTTCTATCCTCTCACTGAGGGTACACTCTAAGATACTTTGGCATATTGTCATAAAAATAAAGTACCTTTATTTTTAGTATAACTGTGTATTGTGTTTTCTTATGATATTGTGCATATGACACTAAGTGGTACTGTAGTAGCTTCACACGTCTCCTAGTTCAGCCTAAGCTGCTCTGCTAAGCTACCATTATCTATCAGCCTAAGCTGCTAGACACCCTATACACTAATAAGGGATAACTGGGCCTGGTGCAAGGTGCAAATACCCCTTGGTACTCACTACAAGCCAGTCCAGCCTCCTACATTGGTTGTGCAGCGGTGGGATAAGTGCTTTGAGACTACTTACCACTCTTGTCATTGTACTTTTCATAAGAGAAAAATATACAAAACATGGTCAGTGTATATACACATAGCCAAAAAGTTTTGCATTTCCTCTTTTCACTCTTTTCTAAGTGCTGAAAAGTACTTCTAAACTTTCAAAAAGTTCTTAAAAGTTTAAAAAGTTTTTTTCTGTCTTTCTAAAAAGTTCTGGAAACTTTTTTCTCTTTTTCTATCACTTTAACTCTCTCTAAAAATGTCTGGCACAGGCCAAAATGTTGATCTGTCCAAACTTGCATATGACCACCTTAGCTGGAAAGGAGCAAGGAGTCTCTGTGTAGAGAGAGGTTTGAGTGTAGGGAAGAATCCTTGTTTGGAATTATTGCTTAACATGCTTAGAGAACAAGATAAGGCCATAGGGGCCACATCTGTTGAAAAAGTAGCAAATGGTTCCCAATCTGATCCAGGGACTCCCCCAGGAAAAGATTCAGGAAAGAAACTTCCTAGCCTGCCCATTACTAGACAGTCTAGCATAGTTGGTAATTATGGAGAGCCTCACTTAGAAATAGTGTTGTCTCACATCATAGCAAAAGCATTTATTCTCACCATACTGGTAGTGATGTTTCTGTTAGCCAAGCTGTTAGGGTGGCTTCTGTAAGGGACAGGTCTCCTTCTGTTCATTCTTCTGTGTCTAAGAATGTCCCTCCCACCAACCCTGATGACAGAATGTTAGAGAGGGAACTCAATAAGTTGAGAGTGGAACAAACCAGACTGAAGCTTAAAAAGCAACACCTGGATTTGGATAGACAGTCTTTTGAACTAGAGAAAGAAAGACAGAAGTTGGGTTTAGATACCCATGGTGGCAGCAGCAGTATTCCCCATAGTCATCCTGCAAAAGAGCATGATTCCAGGAATCTGCATAAGATAGTTCCCCCTTATAAGGAGGGGGATGACATTAACAAGTGGTTTGCTGCACTTGAGAGGGCCTGTGTTGTACAAGATGTCCCTCAAAGGCAGTGGGCTGCTATCCTATGGCTATCATTTAGTGGAAAAGGTAGGGATAGGCTCCTTACTGTGAACGAAAATGATGCTAATAATTTCCAAGTTCTTAAGAATGCACTCCTGGATGGTTATGGCTTAACCACTGAACAGTACAGGATAAAGTTCAGAGAGACCAAAAAGGAGTCTTCACAAGACTGGGTTGATTTCATTGACCATTCAGTGAAGGCCTTGGAGGGGTGGTTACATGGCAGTAAGGTTACTGATTATGACAGCCTGTATAACTTGATCCTGAGAGACCATATTCTTAATAATTGTGTGTCTGATTTGTTGCACCAATACTTGGTGGACTCTGATCTGACCGCTCCCCAAGAATTGGGAAAGAAGGCAGACCAATGGGTCAGAACAAGAGTGAACAGAAAAGTTCATACAGGGGGTGACAAAGATGGCAACAAAAAGAAGGATGGTAAGTCTTCTGACAAGGGTGGGGACAAATCTAAAAATGAGTCTTCATCAGGCCCACAAAAACACTCTGGTGGGGGTGGTGAGCCCAAATCCTCTTTTAATCAGAACAAGGAAAAGAAACCATGGTGCTATTTATGTAAAATAAAAGGCCTTTGGACAACAGATCCCAGTTGTCCAAAGAAAAGCACCAATGCTCCTACCACTACAACCCCTACTGCTACCCCTAGTGTCCCTACTAATAGCAGTGGTGGTGGGAGCAAACCTACTAATAGCCAATCCAAGGGAGTAGCTGGGCTCACTATTGGTAACTTAGTTGGGGTTGGCCTTGTTAGGGAGGCCACAGAGGCTGTGTTAGTCTCTGAGGGGGCTATTGATTTAGCCACCTTAGTTGCTTGTCCCCTTAATATGGATAAGTACAAGCAGCTACCCCTAATAAATGGTGTTGAGGTTCAGGCCTACAGGGACACTGGAGCCAGTGTGACTATGGTCATAGAGAAACTGGTCCACCATGAACAACACCTACTTGGTCACCAGTACCAAGTAACCGATGCTCACAACAACACACTTAGCCACCCCATGGCTGTTGTAAATCTCAACTGGGGGGGGGGTTACTGGTCCAAAGAAAGTTGTGGTAGCCACAGATTTACCTGTAGACTGTCTACTTGGAAATAATTTGGATACATCAGCTTGGTCAGATGTGGAGTTGGAGGCCCATGCAGCAATGCTGGGCATCCCAGGGCATATTTTTGCTTTAATCAGGGCTCAGGCCAAAAAGCAAAAAGGACAGGGTGACTTGGATCCTGGAACAATGGACCAAGTGCTCCCTAAAGCTAGGGCTAGTAGAAGTAAAACACTTCCTACTATCCCTCCCTCTACAGTGGATTCTAATTCTGAGGAAGAAGAATTTCCACCCTGTGCAGAACCTACACCAGAGGAGCTGGAAGCAGACACTGCTGAGCTTTTGGGTGAAGTGGGGCCTGCCAGGGAGGAGCTGAGTGTGGCACAGCAAACCTGTCCCACACTAGAGGGTCTAAGACAGCAAGCTGTCAAACAAGCTAATGGGGATGTCAGTGACTCTCACAGAGTTTAATGGGAGGACAACCTCTTGTACACTGAAGCAAGGGATCCTAAACCTGGAACTGCCAGGAGGTTAGTGATTCCTCAGGAGTACAGAAAGTTCCTCCTAACTCTAGCCCACGACATTCCCCTAGCTGGACATCTGGGACAAATGAAAACTTGGGACAGACTTGTTCCCTTGTTTCATTGGCCTAGAATGTCTGAGGACACAAAGGAATTTTGTAAGTCCTGTGAAACCTGTCAAGCCAGTGGCAAGACAGGTGGCACTCCAAAGGCACCCCTTATTCCACTGCCTGTGGTTGGGGTTCCCTTTGAAAGGGTAGGGGTTGACATAGTTGGCCCCCTTGACCCTCCTACTGCTTCAGGCAATAGGTTTATCTTGGTGGTAGTGGACCATGCCACAAGATATCCTGAAGCAATTTCTCTAAGGACCACTACAGCACCTGCAGTGGCAAAGGCCCTCCTGGGAATATTTTCCAGGGTGGTGTAGGAAAGTACCATCTTGCCTGGCATGTTACCCCCCATTTTTCACTGTATATATGTTGTTTTAGTTGTATGTGTCACTGGGACCCTGGTAACCCAGGGCCCCAGTGCTCATAAGTGTGCCTGTATGTGTTACCTGTGTAGTGACTAACTGTCTCACTGAGGCTCTGCTAATCAGAACCTCAGTGGTTATGCTCTCTCATTTCTTTCCAAATTGTCACTGACAGGCTAGTGACAATTTTTACCAATTTACATTGGCTTACTGGAACACCCTTATAATCCCCTAGTATATGGTACTGAGGTACCCAGGGTATTGGGGTTCCAGGAGATCCCTATGGGCTGCAGCATTTCTTTTGCCACCCATAGGGAGCTCTGACAATTCTTACACAGGCCTGCCACTGCAGCCTGAGTGAAATAACATCCACGTTATTTCACAGCCATTTTACACTGCACTTAAGTAACTTATAAGTCACCTATATGTCTAACCTTTACCTGGTAAAGGTTAGGTGCAAAGTTACTTAGTGTGAGGGCACCCTGGCACTAGCCAAGGTGCCCCCACATTGTTCAGAGCCAATTCACTGAACTTTGTGAGTGCGGGGGACACCATTACACGCGTGCACTACATATAGGTCACTACCTATATGTAGCTTCACCATGGTAACTCCGAATATGGCCATGTAACATGTCTATGATCATGGAATTGCCCCCTCTATGCCATCCTGGCATTGTTGGTACAATTCCATGATCCCAGTGGTCTGTAGCACAGACCCTGGTACTGCCAGACTGCCCTTCCTGGGGTTTCTCTGCAGCTGCTGCTGCTGCCAACCCCTCAGACAGGCATCTGCCCTCCTGGGGTCCAGCCAGGCCTGGCCCAGGATGGCAGAACAAAGAACTTCCTCTGAGAAAGGGTGTGACACCCTCTCCCTTTGGAAAATGGTGTGAAGGCAGGGGAGGAGTAGCCTCCCCCAGCCTCTGGAAATGCTTTGTTGGGCACAGAGGTGCCCAATTCTGCATAAGCCAGTCTACACCGGTTCAGGGACCCCTTAGCCCCTGCTCTGGCGCGAAACTGGACAAAGGAAAGGGGAGTGACCACTCCCCTGACCTGCACCTCCCCTGGGAGGTGTCCAGAGCTCGTCCAGTGTGCTCCAGACCTCTGCCATCTTGGAAACAGAGGTGCTGCTGGCACACTGGACTGCTCTGAGTGGCCAGTGCCACCAGGTGACGTCAGAGACTCCTTGTGATAGGCTCCTTCAGGTGTTAGTAGCCTTTCCTCTCTCCTAGGTAGCCAAACCCTCTTTTCTGGCTATTTAGGGTCTCTGTCTCTGGGGAAACTTTAGATAACGAATGCATGAGCTCAGCCGAGTTCCTCTGCATCTCCCTCTTCACCTTCTGATAAGGAATCGACCGCTGACCGCGCTGGAAGCCTGCAAACCTGCAACATAGTAGCAAAGACGACTACTGCAACTCTGTAACGCTGATCCTGCCGCCTTCTAGACTGTTTTCCTGCTTGTGCATGCTGTGGGGGTAGTCTGCCTCCTCTCTGCACCAGAAGCTCCAAAGAAATCTCCTGTGGGTCGACGGAATCTTCCCCCTGCAACCGCAGGCACCAAAAAGCTGCATCTCCGGTCCCTTGGGTCTCCTCTCAGCACGACGAGCGAGGTCCCTCGAATCCAGCGACACCGTCCAAGTGACCCCCACAGTCCAGTGACTCTTCAGCCCAAGTTTGGTGGAGGTAAGTCCTTGCCTCACCTCGCTGGGCTGCATTGCTGGGAACCGCGACTTTGCATGCTTCTCCGGCCCCTGTGCACTTCCGGCGGAAATCCTGTGTGCACAGCCAAGCCTGGGTCCACGGCACTCTAACCTGCATTGCACGACTTTCTAAGTTGGTCTCCGGCGACGTGGGACTCCTTTGTGCAACTTCGGCGAGCACCGTTTCACGCATCCTCGTAGTGCCTGTTTCTGGCACTTCTCCGGGTGCTACCTGCTTCAGTGAGGGCTCTTTGTCTTGCTCGACGTCCCCTCTCTCTGCAGGTCCAATTTGCGACCTTCTGGTCCCTCCTGGGCCCCAGCAGCGTCCAAAAACGCCAAACGCACGATTTGCGTGTAGCAAGGCTTGTTGGCGTCCATCCGGCGGGAAAACACTTCTGCACGACTCTCCAAGGCGTGGGGGATCCATCCTCCAAAGGGGAAGTCTCTAGCCCTTGTCGTTCCTGCAGTATTCACAGTTCTTCAGCCTAGTAAGAGCTTCTTTGCACCAACCGCTGGCATTTCTTGGGCATCTGCCCATCTCCGAGCTGCTTGTGACTTTTGGACTTGGTCCCCTTGTTCCACAGGTACCTTCAGACAGGAATCCATCGTTGTTGCATTGCTGATTTGTGTTTTCCTTGCATTCTCCCTCTAACACGACTATTTTGTCCTTAGGGGAACTTTGGTGCACTTTGCACTCACTTTTCAGGGTCTTGGGGTGGGTTATTTTGCTAACTCTCACTATTTTCTAATAGTCCCAGCGACCCTCTACAAGGTCACATAGGTTTGGGGTCCATTCGTGGTTCGCATTCCACTTCTGGAGTATATGGTTTGTGTTGCCCCTATCCCTATGTTTCCCCATTGCATCCTATTGTAACTATACATTGTTTGCACTGTTTTCTAAGACTATACTGCATATTTTTGCTATTGTGTATATATATCTTGTGTATATTTCCTATCCTCTCACTGAGGGTACACTCTAAGATACTTTGGCATATTGTCATAAAAATAAAGTACCTTTATTTTTAGTATAACTGTGTATTGTGTTTTCTTATGATATTGTGCATATGACACTAAGTGGTACTGTAGTAGCTTCACACGTCTCCTAGTTCAGCCTAAGCTGCTCTGCTAAGCTACCATTATCTATCAGCCTAAGCTGCTAGACACCCTATACACTAATAAGGGATAACTGGGCCTGGTGCAAGGTGCAAGTACCCCTTGGTACTCACTACAAGCCAGTCCAGCCTCCTACATTGGTTGTGCAGTGGTGGGATAAGTGCTTGAGACTACTTACCACTCTTGTCATTGTACTTTTCATAAGAGAAAAATATACAAAACAAGGTCAGTGTATATACACATAGCCAAAAAGTTTTGCATTTCCTCTTTTCACTCTTTTCTAAGTGCTGAAAAGTACTTCTAAACTTTCAAAAAGTTCTTAAAAGTTTAAAAAGTTTTTTCTGTCTTTCCAAAAAGTTCTGAAAACTTTTTTCTCTTTGTCTATCACTTTAACTCTCTCTAAAAAATGTCTGGCACAGGCCAAAAAGTTGAACTGTCCAAACTTGCATATGATCACCTTAGCTGGAAAGGAGCAAGGAGTCTCTGCATAGAGAGAGGTTTGAGTGTAGGGAAGAATCCTTCCTTAGAACTGTTAATTAATATGCTTAGAGTACAGGATAAGGCCATAAGTGCCCAATCTGTGGAAAAAGTAGCTAATGGTTCTCAATCTGATCCAGGGACTCCCCCAGGAAAAGGTTCAGGAAAGAAACTTCTTAGCCTGCCCATTACTAGACAGTCTAGCATAGTTGGTACAGAGGTTGAATCACATCATACTGATGATGTGCTCTCACATTATACTGGTAGCCAAGCTGTTAGGGTGCCCTCTGTAAGGGACAGGTCTCCTTCTGTTCATTCCCATCATACCTCTGTATCTAGAAATGTCCCTCCCACCCACCCTGATGACAGATTGTTGGAAAGGGAGCTCAATAGATTGAGAGTGGAGCAAACCAGACTGAAGCTCAAGAAGCAACAGCTGGATTTGGATAGACAGTCTTTAGAAATAGAGAGGGAAAGACAGAAAATGGGTTTAGATACCCATGGTGGCAGCAGCAGTATTCCCCATAGTCATCCTGCAAAAGAGCATGAATCCAGGAATCTGCATAAGATAGTTCCCCCTTACAAGGAGGGGGATGACATTAACAAGTGGTTTGCTGCACTTGAGAGGGCCTGTGCTGTACAGGATGTCCCTCAAAAGCAGTGGGCTGCTATCCTATGGCTATCATTTACTGGAAAAGGTAGGGATAGGCTCCTTACTGTAAAAGAAAATGATGCTAACAATTTCCAAGTTCTTAAGAATGCACTCCTGGATGGTTATGGCTTAACCACTGAACAGTACAGGATAAAGTTCAGTGATACCAAAAAGGAGTCTTCACAAGACTGGGTTGATTTCATTGACCAGGCAGTGAAGGCCTTGGAGGGGTGGTTACATGGCAGTAAAGTTACTGATTATGACAGCCTGTATAACTTAATCCTGAGAGAGCATATTCTTAATAATTGTGTGTCTGATTTGTTGCACCAGTACTTGGTGGACTCTGATCTGACCTCTCCCCAAGAATTGGGAAAGAAGGCAGACAAATGGGTCAGAACAAGAGTGAACAGAAAAGTTCATACAGGGGGTGACAAAGATGGCAACAAAAAGAAGGATGGTAAGTCTTCTGACAAGGGTGGGGACAAATCTAAAAATGAGTCTTCATCAGGCCCACAAAAACACTCTGGTGGGGGTGGTGGGCCCAAATCCTCCTTTAATCAGAACAAGGAAAAGAAACCATGGTGCTATTTATGTAAGATAAAAGGCCATTGGACAACAGATCCCAGTTGTCCAAAGAAAGGCACCACAGCTCCTACCACTACAACCCCTACTGCTACACCTAGTGTCCCTACTAATAGCAGTGGTGGTGGGAGCAAACCTACTAATAGCCAATCCAAGGGAGTAGCTGGGCTCACTTTTGGTAATTTAGTTGGGGTTGGTCTGATTAGGGAGACCACAGAGGCTACTTTAGTCTCTGAAGGGGCTATTGACTTAGCCACTTTGGTTGCTTGCCCCCATAACTTGGAGAAGTACAAGCAACTAACCCTAATAAATGGTGTTGAGGTCCAGGCCTACAGGGACACAGGTGCCAGTGTCACAATGGTGATTGAGAAACTGGTGCACCCTGAACAACACATACTTGGACACCAGTACCAAGTAACCGATGCTCACAACATAACACAAAGCCACCCCATGGCTGTTGTAAATCTCAACTGGGGGGGGGTATCTGGTCCAAAGAAAGTTGTGGTAGCTTCAGATTTACCTGTAGACTGTCTATTAGGGAACGATTTGGAGACATCAGCTTGGTCAGATGTGGAGTTGGAGGCCCATGCAGCAATGCTGGGCATCCCAGGGCATATTTTTGCTTTGACAAGGGCTCAGGCCAAAAAGCAAAAAGGACAGGGAAGCTTGGATCCTGGAACAATGGACCAAGTGCTCCCTAAAGCTAGGGCTAGTAGAAGCAAACCACTTCCTACTATCCCTCCCTCTACAGTGGATTCTACTTCTGAGGAAGAAGAATTCCCTCCCTGTGCAGAACCTACACCAGAGGAGCTGGAAGCAGACACTGCTGAGCTTTTGGGTGAAGGGGGGCCTGCCAGAGAGGAGCTGAGTGTGGCACAGCAAACCTGTCCCACATTAGAGGGTCTCAGACAGCAAGCTGTCAAACAGGCTAATGGGGATGTCAGTGACTCACACAGAGTTTACTGGGAGGACAACCTCTTGTACACTGAGCAAAGGGATCCTAAACCTGGAGCTGCCAGGAGATTAGTGATTCCTCAGGAGTACAGAAAGTTCCTCCTAACACTGGCACATGACATTCCCTTAGCTGGGCACCTGGGTCAAATGAAAACTTGGGACAGATTGGTACCACTGTTTCATTGGCCTAGGATGTCTGAGGACACAAAAGATTTTTGTAAGTCCTGTGAAACCTGTCAAGCCAGTGGCAAGACAGGTGGAACTCCAAAGGCACCCCTTATCCCACTGCCTGTGGTTGGGGTTCCCTTTGAAAGGGTAGGGGTTGACATAGTTGGCCCCCTTGACCCTCCTACTGCTTCAGGCAATAGGTTTATCTTGGTGGTAGTGGACCATGCCACAAGATATCCTGAAGCTATTCCTTTAAGGACCACTACAGCTCCTGCAGTGGCAAAGGCCCTCCTGGGAATATTTTCCAGGGTGGGCTTCCCAAAGGAAGTAGTATCAGACAGAGGAAGCAATTTCATGTCTGCATACTTAAAGGCCATGTGGAAGGAGTGTGGTGTAACTTACAAGTTCACAACACCCTATCATCCACAAACAAATGGACTGGTGGAGAGATTTAATAAAACTCTCAAAGGCATGATTATGGGACTCCCTGAAAAACTCCGCAGGAGATGGGATATCCTTCTACCATGCCTCCTTTTTGCCTACAGGGAGGTACCCCAGAAAGGAGTGGGCTTCAGCCCCTTTGAACTTCTTTTTGGACACCCTGTTAGGGGTCCACTCACACTTGTAAAGGAGGGTTGGGAACAACCTTTAAAAGCTCCTAAGCAGGATATTGTGGATTATGTACTTGGCCTCAGATCAAGGATGGCTGAGTACATGAAAAAGGCCAGTAAAAACCTTCAGGCCAGCCAAGAGCTCCAGAAGCAATGGCATGATCAGAAGGCTGTTTTGGTTCAGTACCAACCAGGGCAGAAAGTGTGGGTCTTGGAGCCTGTGGCCCCAAGAGCACTCCAAGATAAATGGAGTGGTCCACACACAATTGTTGAAAAGAAGGGTGAAGTCACCTACTTGGTGGACTTAGGCACTGCCAGGAGTCCCCTTAGGGTGATCCATGTCAACCGCCTGAAACCCTACTATGACAGGGCTGATCTCACCCTGCTCATGGCAACAGATGAGGGACAGGAAGAAGACAGTGATCCTCTACCTGATCTCTTCTCTTCCACAGAACAAGATGCTCTTGTGGAAGGGGTAGTTTTGGCAGATTGTCTTACTGCTGAGCAGAAAGATAATTGCATAAATCTCCTAGGACAATTTTCAGAACTCTTCTCCATTGTGCCAGGCACCACTTCTTGGTGTGAGCACACTATAGATACTGGAGACAGTTTACCTGTCAAAAGTAAGATCTATAGGCAGCCTGACCATGTCAGGGACTGCATAAAGCAAGAAGTTCAGAAGATGTTGGAACTAGGAGTGGTTGAGCACTCTGACAGTCCATGGGCTTCTCCTGTGGTACTGGTACCAAAACCCAATTCTAAAGATGGAAAGAAGGAAATGAGGTTTTGTGTAGACTATAGAGGTCTCAACTTGGTAACCAAAACAGATGCTCACCCTATACCCAGGGCAGATGAGCTAATAGATACACTGGCATCTGCCAAGTATCTAAGCACTTTTGATTTGACTGCAGGGTATTGGCAGATCAAAATGTCAGAAGATGCTAAACCTAAGACTGCATTTTCTACCATTGGAGGACATTACCAGTTTACTGTAATGCCTTTTGGTTTGAAAAATGCACCTGCCACTTTTCAGAGGTTGGTGAACACAGTCCTGCAAGGGCTGGAAGCTTTCAGTGCAGCATATTTGGATGATATAGCTGTCTTTAGCTCCAGCTGGGATGATCACCTGGTCCACCTTTGGAAAGTTTTGGAGGCCCTGCAAAAGGCAGGCCTCACTATCAAGGCTTCAAAGTGCCAGATAGGGCAGGGTAAGGTGGTTTATCTGGGACACCTTGTTGGTGGGGAACAGATTGCACCACTTCAGGGGAAAATCCAAACTATTATTGATTGGATTCCCCCTACCACTCAGACTCAGGTGAGAGCCTTCCTAGGCCTCACTGGGTATTACAGGAGGTTCATTAAGAACTATGGCTCCATTGCAGCCCCTCTTAATGACCTCACATCCAAGAAAATGCCTAAAAAGGTATTATGGACAGCAAACTGTCAGAAAGCTTTTGAGGAGCTGAAGCAGGCCATGTGCTCTGCACCTGTCCTGAAAAGCCCTTGTTACTCTAAAAAATTCTATGTCCAAACTGATGCATCTGAATTAGGAGTAGGGGCAGTCCTATCACAACTTAATTCTGAGGGCCAGGATCAACCTGTTGCTTTTATTAGTAGAAGGTTGACCCCTAGAGAAAAGCGTTGGTCTGCCATTGAGAGGGAGGCCTTTGCTGTGGTCTGGGCTCTGAAGAAGTTGAGGCCATACCTGTTTGGCACTCACTTCATTGTTCAGACAGACCACAAACCTCTACTTTGGCTAAAACAAATGAAAGGTGAAAATCCTAAATTGTTGAGGTGGTCCATATCCCTACAGGGAATGGACTATACAGTGGAACATAGACCTGGGAGTAGCCACTCCAATGCAGATGGACTCTCCAGATATTTCCACTTAGACAATGAAGACTCATCAGGTAATGGCTAGTCTTATTGTCCTTCGTTTGGGGGGGGGTTGTGTAGGAAAGTACCATCTTGCCTGGCATGTTACCCCCATTTTTCACTGTATATATGTTGTTTTAGTTGTATGTGTCACTGGGACCCTGGTAACCCAGGGCCCCAGTGCTCATAAGTGTGCCTGTATGTGTTACCTGTGTAGTGACTAACTGTCTCACTGAGGCTCTGCTAATCAGAACCTCAGTGGTTATGCTCTCTCATTTCTTTCCAAATTGTCACTGACAGGCTAGTGACAATTTTTACCAATTTACATTGGCTTACTGGAACACCCTTATAATCCCCTAGTATATGGTACTGAGGTACCCATGGTATATGGGTTCCAGGAGATCCCTATGGGCTGCAGCATTTCTTTTGCCACCCATAGGGAGCTCTGACAATTCTTACACAGGCCTGCCACTGCAGCCTGAGTGAAATAACGTCCACGTTATTTCACAGCCATTTTACACTGCACTTAAGTAACTTATAAGTCACCTATATGTCTAACCTTTACCTGGTAAAGGTTAGGTGCAAAGTTACTTAGTGTGAGGGCACCCTGGCACTAGCCAAGGTGCCCCCACATTGTTCAGAGCCAATTCACTGAACTTTGTGAGTGCGGGGACACCATTACACGCGTGCACTACATATAGGTCACTACCTATATGTAGCTTCACCATGGTAACTCCGAATATGGCCATGTAACATGTCTATGATCATGGAATTGCCCCCTCTATGCCATCCTGGCATTGTTGGTACAATTCCATGATCCCAGTGGTCTGTAGCACAGACCCTGGTACTGCCAGACTGCCCTTCCTGGGGTTTCTCTGCAGCTGCTGCTGCTGCCAACCCCTCAGACAGGCATCTGCCCTCCTGGGGTCCAGCCAGGCCTGGCCCAGGATGGCAGAACAAAGAACTTCCTCTGAGAAAGGGTGTGACACCCTCTCCCTTTGGAAAATGGTGTGAAGGCAGGGGAGGAGTAGCCTCCCCCAGCCTCTGGAAATGCTTTGTTGGGCACAGAGGTGCCCAATTCTGCATAAGCCAGTCTACACCGGTTCAGGGACCCCTTAGCCCCTGCTCTGGCGCGAAACTGGACAAAGGAAAGGGGAGTGACCACTCCCCTGACCTGCACCTCCCCTGGGAGGTGTCCAGAGCTCCTCCAGTGTGCTCCAGACCTCTGCCATCTTGGAAACAGAGGTGCTGCTGGCACACTGGACTGCTCTGAGTGGCCAGTGCCACCAGGTGACGTCAGAGACTCCTTGTGATAGGCTCCTTCAGGTGTTAGTAGCCTTTCCTCTCTCCTAGGTAGCCAAACCCTCTTTTCTGGCTATTTAGGGTCTCTGTCTCTGGGGAAACTTTAGATAACGAATGCATGAGCTCAGCCGAGTTCCTCTGCATCTCCCTCTTCACCTTCTGATAAGGAATCGACCGCTGACCGCGCTGGAAGCCTGCAAACCTGCAACATAGTAGCAAAGACGACTACTGCAACTCTGTAACGCTGATCCTGCCGCCTTCTCGACTGTTTTCCTGCTTGTGCATGCTGTGGGGGTAGTCTGCCTCCTCTCTGCACCAGAAGCTCCGAAGAAATCTCCCGTGGGTCGACGGAATCTTCCCCCTGCAACCGCAGGCACCAAAAAGCTGCATCTCCGGTCCCTTGGGTCTCCTCTCAGCACGACGAGCGAGGTCCCTCGAATCCAGCGACACCGTCCAAGTGACCCCCACAGTCCAGTGACTCTTCAGCCCAAGTTTGGTGGAGGTAAGTCCTTGCCTCACCTCGCTGGGCTGCATTGCTGGGAACCGCGACTTTGCAAGCTTCTCCGGCCCCTGTGCACTTCTGGCGGAAATCCTGTGTGCACAGCCAAGCCTGGGTCCACGGCACTCTAACCTGCATTGCACGACTTTCTAAGTTGGTCTCCGGCGACGTGGGACTCCTTTGTGCAACTTCGGCGAGCACCGTTTCACGCATCCTCGTAGTGCCTGTTTCTGGCACTTCTCCGGGTGCTACCTGCTTCAGTGAGGGCTCTTTGTCTTGCTCGACGTCCCCTCTCTCTGCAGGTCCAATTTGCGACCTTCTGGTCCCTCCTGGGCCCCAGCAGCGTCCAAAAACGCCAAACGCACGATTTGCGTGTAGCAAGGCTTGTTGGCGTCCATCCGGTGGGAAAACACTTCTGCACGACTCTCCAAGGCGTGGGGGATCCATCCTCCAAAGGGGAAGTCTCTAGCCCTTGTCGTTCCTGCAGTATTCACAGTTCTTCAGCCTAGTAAGAGCTTCTTTGCACCAACCGCTGGCATTTCTTGGGCATCTGCCCATCTCCGAGCTGCTTGTGACTTTTGGACTTGGTCCCCTTGTTCCACAGGTACCTTCAGACAGGAATCCATCGTTGTTGCATTGCTGATTTGTGTTTTCCTTGCATTCTCCCTCTAACACGACTATTTTGTCCTTAGGGGAACTTTGGTGCACTTTGCACTCACTTTTCAGGGTCTTGGGGTGGGTTATTTTGCTAACTCTCACTATTTTCTAATAGTCCCAGCGACCCTCTACAAGGTCACATAGGTTTGGGGTCCATTCGTGGTTCGCATTCCACTTCTGGAGTATATGGTTTGTGTTGCCCCTATCCCTATGTTTCCCCATTGCATCCTATTGTAACAATACATTGTTTGCACTGTTTTCTAAGACTATACTGCATATTTTTGCTATTGTGTATATATATCTTGTGTATATTTCCTATCCTCTCACTGAGGGTACACTCTAAGATACTTTGGCATATTGTCATAAAAATAAAGTACCTTTATTTTTAGTATAACTGTGTATTGTGTTTTCTTATGATATTGTGCATATGACACTAAGTGGTACTGTAGTAGCTTCACACGTCTCCTAGTTCAGCCTAAGCTGCTCTGCTAAGCTACCATTATCTATCAGCCTAAGCTGCTAGACACCCTATACACTAATAAGGGATAACTGGGCCTGGTGCAAGGTGCAAGTACCCCTTGGTACTCACTACAAGCCAGTCCAGCCTCCTACAGGTGGGCTTCCCAAAAGAGGTAGTTTCAGACAGAGGAAGCAATTTCATGTCTGCTTACTTAAAGGCCATGTGGAAGGAGTGTGGTGTGACTTACAAGTTCACTACACCCTATCATCCACAAACAAATGGACTGGTGGAGAGATTTAACAAAACTCTCAAAGGCATGATTATGGGACTCTGTAGGAAAGTAGCATCTTGCCTGGCATGCTACCCCCATTTTTCACTGTATATATGTTGTTTTAGTTGTATGTGTCACTGGGACCCTGCTAGTCAGGGCCCCAGTGCTCATAAGTGTGCCTGACTGTGTTTCCTGTGTTATGACTAACTGTCTCACTGAGGCTCTGCTAACCAGAACCTCAGTGGTTATGCTCTCTCATTTCTTTCAAATTGTCACTAACAGGCTAGTGACCAATTTTACCAATTTACATTGGCTTACTGGAACACCCTTATAATTCCCTAGTATATGGTACTGAGGTACCCAGGGAATTGGGGTTCCAGGAGATCCCTATGGGCTGCAGCATTTATTTTGCCACCCATAGGGAGCTCTGACAATTCTTACACAGGCCTGCCACTGCAGCCTGAGTGAAATAACGTCCACGTTATTTCACAGCCATTTTACACTGCACTTAAGTAACTTATAAGTCACCTATATGTCTAACCTTTACCTGGTAATGGTTAGGTGCAAAGTTACTTAGTGTGAGGGCACCCTGGCACTAGCCAAGGTGCCCCCACATTGTTCAGGGCCAATTCCCCGGACTTTGTAAGTGCGGGGACACCATTACACGCGTGCACTACATATAGGTCACTACCTATATGTAGCTTCACAATGGTAACTCCGAATATGGCCATGTAACATGTCTATGATCATGGAATTGCCCCCTCTATGCCATCCTGGCATAGTTGGCACAATCCCATGATCCCAGTGGTCTGTAGCACAGACCCTGGTACTGCCAAACTGACTTTCCCAGGGTTTCACTGCAGCTGCTGCCAATCCCTCAGACAGGCTTCTGCCCTCCTGGGGTCCAGCCAGGCCTGGCCCAGGATGGCAGAACAAAGGACTTCCTCTGAGAGAGGGTGTTACACCCTCTCCCTTTGGAAAATGGTGTGAAGGCAGGGGAGGAGTAGCCTCCCCCAGCCTCTGGAAATGCTTTCATGGGCACACATGGTGCCCATTTTTGCATAAGCCAGTCTACACCGGTTCAGGGACCCCTTAGCCCTGCTCTGGCGCGAAACTGGACAAAGGAAAGGGGAGTGACCATTCCCCTGACCTGCACCTCCCCTGGGAAGTGCCCAGAGCTCTTCCAGTGTGCTCCAGACCTCTGCCATCTTGGAAACAGAGGTGCTGCTGGCACACTGGACTGCTCTGAGTGGCCAGTGCCATCAGGTGACGTCAGAGACTCCTTCTGATAGGCTCCTTCAGGTGTTGCTAGCCTATCCTCTCTCCTAGGTAGCCAAACCCTCTTTTCAGGCTATTTAGGGTCTCTGTCTCTTGGGATTCCTTAGATAACGAATGCAAGAGCTCATCCGAGTTCCTCTGCATCTCTCTCTTCACCTTCTGCCAAGGAATCGACTGCTGACCGCGCTGGAAGCCTGCAAAACTGCAACAAAGTAGCAAAGACGACTACTGCAACTCTGTAACGCTGATCCTGCCGCCTTCTCGACTGTTTTCCTGGTGGTGCATGCTGTGGGGGTAGTCTGCCTCCTCTCTGCACTAGAAGCTCCGAAGAAATCTCCCGTGGGTCGACGGAATCGTCCCCCTGCAACCGCAGGCACCAAAGAACTGCATCACCGGTCCCCTGGGTCTCCTCTCAGCACGACGAGCGAGGTCCTTGAATCCAGAAACTCTGTCCAAGTGACTCTCACAGTCCAGTGACTCTTCAGTCCAAGTTTGGTGGAGGTAAGTCCTTGCCTCCCCACGCCAGTCTGCATTGCTGGGAACTGCAACTTTTGCATCTACTCCGACCTCTGTGCACTTCCGGAGGAAATCCTTTGTGCACAGTCCAGCGTGGGTCCACGGCACTCTAACCTGCATTGCACGACCTCCTAAATTGTTCTCCGGCGACGTGGGACTCCTTTGTGCGACTTCAGGTGAGCACCATTTCACGCATCTTCGTAGTGCCTGTTTCTGGCACTTCTGCGGGTTCTGCCTGCTGCTGAGAGGGCTCCTTGTCTTGCTCGACACCCCTTCTGTCCCCAGATGTAGTTGGCCACATCCTGGTCCCTCCTGGGCCACAGCAGCATCCAAAAACCCCTAATGCATGATTTGCAACTAGCAAGGCTTGTTGGCGGTCTTTCGGTGGGAAATCACTTCTGCACGACTCTCCACGGCGTGAGGGACCCTTTCTCCAAAGGGAAAGTCTCTAGCCCTTGTCGTTCCTGCAGAAACCTCAGCTTCTACTGTCCAGTAGCAGCTTCTTTGCACCCACAGCTGGCATTTCCTGGGCATCTGCCCATCTCCGACTTGCTTGTGACTTTTGGATTGGTCCCCTTGTTCCACAGGTACCCTCGACTGGAAATCCATCGTTGTTGCATTGTTGGTTTGTGTCTTTCCTGCAGAATTCCCCTATCACGACTTCTATGTCCTTTGGGGAACTTTAGTGCACTTTGCACTCACTTTTCAGGGTCTTGGGGTGGGCTATTTTTCTAACCCTTACTATTTTCTAATAGTCCCAGCGACCCTCTACAAGGTCACATAGTTTTGGGGTCCATTTGTGGTTCGCATTCCACTTTTGGAGTATATGGTTTGTGTTGCCCCTATCCCTATGTGTCCCCATTGCATCCTATTGTAACTATACATTGTTTGCACTGTTTTCTAATACTATTACTGCATATTTTGGAATTGTGTACATATACCTTGTGTATATTTGCTATCCTCATACTGAGGGTACACTCTGAGATACTTTGGCATATTGTCATAAAAATAAAGTACCTTTATTTTTAGTATATCTGTGTATTGTGTTTTCTTATGATATTGCACATATGACACTAAGTGGTACTGTAGGAGCTTCACTCGTCTCCTAGTTCAGCCTAAGCTGCTCTGCTAAGCTACCATTATCTATCAGCCTATGCTGCTAGACACCCTATACACTAATAAGGGATAACTGGGCCTGGTGCAAGGTGCAAGTACACCTTGGTACTCACTACAAGCCAGTCCAGCCTCCTACATAGGTTGTGCAGCGGTGGGATAAGTGCTTTGAGACTACTTAACACTTTTGTCATTGTACTTTTCATAAGAGAAAAATATACAAAACAAGTTCAGTGTATGTACACCTAACCAAAAAGTTTTGCATTTCTTTTCTCACCTCTTTTCTAAAGTGCTGACAAGTACTTCTAAACTTTCAAAAAGTTCTTAAAAAGTTTTAAAAGTTTTTTTTGTGTCTTTCTAAAAGTTCTACAAACTTTTTTCTCTTTTTCTATCACTTAAACTCTTTCTAAAAATGTCTGGCACAGGCCAAACTGTTGATCTGTCCAAACTTGCATATGACCAACTTAGCTGGAAAGGAGCAAGGAGTCTCTGTATAGAAAGAGGTTTGAGTGTAGGGAAGAATCCTTCCTTGGAATTATTGCTTAACATGCTTAGAGAACAAGATAAGGCCAAAAGGGCCCCATCTGTTGAAAAAGTAGCTAATGGTTCCAATCTGATCCAGGGACACCCCTAGGAAAAGATTCAGGAAAGAAACTTCCGAGCCTGCCCATTACTAGACAGTCTAGCATAGTTGGTACTGATGTAGAGTCACACCATACAGATAGTGTTGTCTCACATCATAGCAAGAGCATTCATTCTCACCACAGTAGAAGTGATGTTTCTGTTAACCAAGCTGTTAGGGTGCCTTCTGTAAGGGATAGGTCTCCCTCTGTCCATTCTCACCATACTTCTGTTTCAAGACATGTCCCTCCCACCCACCCTGATGACAGATTGTTAGAAAGGGAGCTCAATGGATTGAGAGTGGAACAAACCAGACTGAAGCTCAAGAAGCAACAGCTGGATTTGGATAGACAGACCTTAGAAGTAGAGAAGGAGAGACAGAAACTGGGTTTAGAAACCCATGGTGGCAGCAGCACTATTCCCAATAGTCATCCTGCAAAAGAGCATGATTCTAGGAATCTGCACACGATAGTTCCCCCTTATAAGGAGGGGGATGACATTAAGAAGTGGTTTGCTGCACTTGAGAGGGCCTGTGCTGTACAGGATGTCCCTCAAAGGCAGTGGGCTGCTATCCTATGGTTATCATTTAGTGGAAAAGGTAGGGATAGGCTCCTTACTGTGAAAGAAAGTGAAGCCAATGATTACAAAGTTCTTAAGAATGCACTCCTGGATGGTTATGGCTTAACCACTGAACAATACAGGATAAAGTTCAGAGAGACCAAAAAGGAGTCTTCACAAGACTGGGTTGATTTCATTGACCATTCAGTGAAGGCCTTGGAGGGGTGGTTACATGGCAGTAAAGTTACTGATTATGACAGCCTGTATAACTTGATCCTGAGAGAGTATATTCTTAATAACTGTGTGTCTGATTTGTTGCACCAGTACTTGGTGGACTCTAATCTGACCTCTCCCCAAGAATTGGGAAAGAAGGCAGACAAATGGGTCAGAACAAGGGTGAACAGAAAAGTTCATACAGGGGGTGACAAAGATGGCAACAAGAAGAAGGATGGTAAGTCTTCTGACAAGGGTGGGGACAAATCTAAAAATGAGTCTTCATCAGGCCCACAAAAACACTCTGGTGGGGGTGGAGGGCCCAAATCCTCTTCTAATCAAAACAAGGAAAAGAAACCATGGTGCTATTTATGTAAAATAAAAGGCCATTGGACAACAGATCCCAGTTGTCCAAAGAAAAGCACCAAGCCTCCTACCACTACAACCCCTACTGCTACACCTAGTGTTCCTTCTAATAGCAGTGGTGGTGGGAGCAAACCTACTAATAGCCAATCCAAGGGAGTAGCTGGGCTCACTTTTGGTAACTTAGTTGGGGTTGGTCTTGTTAGGGAGACCACAGAGGCTGTGTTAGTCACTGAGGGGGCTATTGATTTAGCCACCTTAGTTGCTTGTCCCCTTAATATTGATAAGTACAAGCAGCTACCCCTAATAAATGGTGTTGAGGTTCAGGCCTACAGGGACACTGGTGCCAGTGTGACTATGGTCATAGAGAAACTGGTCCACCCTGAACAACACCTACTTGGTCACCAGTACCAAGTAACCGATGCTCACAACAACACACTTAGCCACCCCATGGCTGTTGTAAATCTCAACTGGGGGGGGGGGGTTACTGGTCCAAAGAAAGTTGTGGTAGCCTCAGATTTTCCTGTAGACTGTCTACTAGGAAATGATTTGGAGACATCAGCTTGGTCAGATATGGAGTTGGAGGCCCATGCAGCAATGCTGGGCATCCCAGGACATATTTTTGCTTTAGCCAGGGCTCAGGCCAAAAAGCAAAAAGGACAGGGTGACTTGGATCCTGGAACAATGGACCAAGTGCTCCCTAAAGCTAGGGCTAGTAGAAGTAAAACACTTCCTACTATCCCTCCCTCTACAGTGGATTCTAATTCTGAGGAAGAAGAATTTCCACCCTGTGCAGAACCTACACCAGAGGAGCTGGAAGCAGACACTGCTGAGCTTTTGGGTGAAGGGGGGCCTGCCAGGGAGGAGCTGAGTGTGGCACTGCAAACCTGTCCCACACTAGAGGGTCTAAGACAGCAAGCTGTCAAACAAGCTAATGGGGATGTCAGTGACTCTCACAGAGTTTAATGGGAGGACAACCTCTTGTACACTGAAGCAAGGGATCCTAAACCTGGAACTGCCAGGAGGTTAGTGATTCCTCAGGAGTACAGAAAGTTCCTCCTAACTCTAGCCCACGACATTCCCCTAGCTGGACATCTGGGACAAATGAAAACTTGGGACAGACTTGTTCCCTTGTTTCATTGGCCTAGAATGTCTGAGGACACAAAGGAATTTTGTAAGTCCTGTGAAACCTGTCAAGCCAGTGGCAAGACAGGTGGCACCCCAAAGGCACCCCTTATTCCACTGCCTGTGGTTGGGGTTCCCTTTGAAAGGGTAGGGGTTGACATAGTTGTCCCCCTTGACCCTCCTACTGCTTCAGACAATAGGTTTATCTTGGTGGTAGTGGACCATGCCACAAGATATCCTGAAGCAATTCCTCTAAGGACCACTACAGCACCTGCAGTGGCAAAGGCCCTCCTGGGAATATTTTCCAGGGTGGACTTCCCAAAAGAGGTAGTTTCAGACAGAGGAAGCAATTTCATGTCTGCTTACTTAAAGGCCATGTGGAAGGAGTGTGGTGTGACTTACAAGTTCACTACACCCTATCATCCACAAACAAATGGACTGGTGGAGAGATTTAACAAACCTCTCAAAGGCATGATTATGGGACTCCCTGAAAAACTCCGCAGGACATGGGATATCCTTTTACCATGCCTCCTTTTTGCCTACAGGGAGGTACCCCAGAAAGGAGTGGGCTTCAGCCCCTTTGAACTCCTCTTTGGACACCCTGTTAGGGGTCCACTAACACTTGTCAAGGAGGGTTGGGAACAACCTTTAAAAGCTCCAAAGCAAGATATTGTGGATTATGTGCTTGGCCTCAGATCAAGGATGGCTGAGTACATGAAAAAGGCCAGTAAAATCCTTCAGGCCAGCCAAGAGCTCCAAAAGCAATGGCATTACCAGCAGGCTGTTTTGGTTCAGTACAAACCAGGGCAGAAAGTGTGGGATCTTGGAGCCTGTGGCCCCAAGAGCACTCCAAGATAAATGGAGTGGACCCCACACAATTGTTGAGAAAAAGGGTGAAGTCACCTACTTAGTTGACTTAGGCACTGCCAGGAGTCCCCTTAGGGTGCTCCATGTCAATCGCCTTAAACCCTACTATGACAGGGCTGATCTCACCCTGCTCATGGCAACTGATGAAGGACAGGAAGAAGACAGTGATCCTCTACCTGATCTCTTCTCTTCCACAGAACAAGAAGCTCTAGTGGAAGGTGTAGTTTTGGCTGATTGTCTTACTGCTGAGCAGAAAGACCATTGCATAAATGTCCTGGGTCAGTTTTCTGAACTCTTCTCTACTGTGCCAGGTACCACTTCTTGGTGTGAGCACACTATAGATACTGGAGACAGCTTGCCTGTCAAAAGTAAGATCTATAGGCAGCCTGACCATGTCAGGGACTGCAGAAAGCAAGAGGTGCAGAAAATGTTAGAACTGGGAGTGGTGGAGCACTCTGAAAGTCCATGGGCTTCTCCTGTGGTACTTGTACCAAAACCCCATTCCAAGGATGGAAAGAAGGAAATGCGGTTTTGTGTAGACTACAGAGGTCTCAACCAGGTAACCAAAACTGATGCTCACCCTATACCCAGGGCAGATGAGCTCATAGATACACTGGCATCTGCCAAGTATCTAAGCACTTTTGATTTGACTGCAGGGTATTGGCAGATCAAATTATCAGAAGATGCTAAACCTAAAACTGCATTTTCAACCATTGGAGGACATTACCAGTTTACTGTAATGCCTTTTGGTTTGAAAAATGCACCTGCCACTTTTCAGAGGTTGGTGAACACAGTCCTGCAAGGGCTAGAAGCTTTTAGTGCAGCATATTTGGACGATATAGCTGTCTTTAGCTCCAGCTGGGATGATCACCTGGTCCACCTATGGAAAGTTTTAGAGGCCCTGCAAAAGGCACGGCTCACTATCAAGGCTTCAAAGTGCCAGATAGGGCAGGGTAAGGTGGTTTCTCTGGGACACCTTGTTGATGGGGAACAGATTGCACCACTTCAGGGGAAAATCCAAACTATTAAAGATTGGGTTCCCCCTACTACTCAGACTCAGGTGAGAGCCTTCCTAGGCCTCACTGGGTATTACAGGAGGTTCATTAAGAACTATGGCTCCATTGCAGCCCCTCTTAATGACCTCACATCCAAAAAGATGCCTAAAAAGGTATTATGGACAGCAAACTGTCAGAAAGCTTTTGAGGAGCTGAAGCAGGCCATGTGCTCTGCACCTGTCCTGAAAAGCCCTTGTTACTCTAAACAATTCTATGTCCAGGCTGATGCATCTGAATTAGGAGTAGGGGCAGTCCTATCACAACTTAATTCTGAGGGCCAGGATCAACCTGTTGCTTTAATTAGTTGAAGGTTGACACCTAGAGAAAAGCATTGGTCTGCCATTGAGAGGGAGGCCTTTGCTGTGGTCTGGGCACTGAAGAAGTTGAGGGCATACCTGTTTGGCACTCACTTCATTGTTCAGACAGACCACAAACCTCTACTTTGGCTAAAACAAATGAAAGGTGAAAATCCTAAATTGCTGAGGTGGTCCATATCCCTACAGGGAATGGACTATACAGTGGAACATAGACCTGGGAGTAGCCACTCCAATGCAGATGGACTCTCCAGATATTTACACTTAGACAATGAAGACTCATCAGGTCATGGCTAGTCTTATTGTCCTTCGTTTGGGGTGGGGGTTGTGTAGGAAAGTACCATCTTGCCTGACATGTTACCCCCATTTTTCACTGTATATATGTTGTTTTAGTTCTATGTGTCACTGGGACCCTGCTAGTCAGGGCCCCAGTGCTCATAAGTGTGCCTGAATGTGTTACCTGTGTTATGACTAACTGTCTCACTGAGGCTCTGCTAACCAGAACCTCAGTGGTTATGCTCTCTCATTTCTTTCAAATTGTCACTAACAGGCTAGTGATCAATTTTACCAATTTACATTGGCTTACTGGAACACCCTTATAATTCCCTAGTATATGGTACTGAGGTACCCAGGGTATTGGGGTTCCAGGAGATCCCTATGGGCTGCAGCATTTATTTTGCCACCCATAGGGAGCTCTGACAATTCTTACACAGGCCTGCCACTGCAGCCTGAGTGAAATAACGTCCACGTTATTTCACAGCCATTTTACACTGCACTTAAGTAACTTATAAGTCACCTATATGTCTAACCTTTACCTGGTAAAGGTTAGGGGCAAAGTTACTTAGTGTGAGGGCACCCTGGCACTAGCCAAGGTGCCCCCACATTGTTCAGGGCCAATTCCCCGGACTTTGTGAGTGCGGGGACACCATTACACGCGTGCACTACATATAGGTCACTACCAATATGTAGCTTCACAATGGTAACTCCGAATATGGCCATGTAACATGTCTATGATCATGGAATTGCCCCCTCTATGCCATCCTGGCATAGTTGGCACAATCCCATGATCCCAGTGGTCCGTAGCACAGACCTTGGTACTGCCAAACTGCCTTTCCCGGGGTTTCACTGCATCTGCTGCTGCTGCCAACCCCTCAGACAGGCTTCTGCCCTCCTGGGGTCCAGCCAGGCCTGGCCCAGGATGGCAGAACAAAGGACTTCCTCTGAGAGAGGGTGTTACACCCTCTCCCTTTGGAAAATGGTGTGAAGGCAGGGGAGGAGTAGCCTCCCCCAGCCTCTGGAAATGCTTTCATGGGCACACATGGTGCCCATTTTTGCATAAGCCAGTCTACACCGGTTCAGGGACCCCTTAGCCCTGCTCTGGCGTGAAACTGGACAAAGGAAAGGGGAGTGATCACTCCCCTGACCTGCACCTCCCCTGGGAGGTGCCCAGAGCTCCTCCAGTGTGCTCCAGACCTCTGCCATCTTGGAAACAGAGGTGCTGCTGGCACACTGGACTGCTCTGAGTGACCAGTGCCATCAGGTGACGTCAGAGACTCCTTCTGATAGGCTCCTTCAGGTGTTGCTAGCCTATCCTCTCTCCTAGGTAGCCAAACCCTCTTTTCTGGCTATTTAGGGTCTCTGTCTCTTGGGATTCCTTAGATAACGAATGCAAGAGCTCATCCGAGTTCCTCTGTATCTCTCTCTTCACCTTCTGCCAAGGGATCGACTGCTGACCGCGCTGGAAGCCTGCAAAACTGCAACAAAGTAACAAAGACGACTACTGCAACTCTGTAACGCTGATCCTGCCGCCTTCTCGACTGTTTTCCTGGTGGTGCATGCTGTGGGGGAAGTCTGCCTCCTCTCTGCACTAGAAGCTCCGAAGAAATCTCCCGTGGGTCGACGGAATCGTCCCCCTGCAACCGCAGGCACCAAAGAACTGCATCACCAGTCCCCTGGGTCTCCTCTCAGCACGACGAGCGAGGTCCCTTGAATCCAGCAACGCTGTCCAAGTGACTCCCACAGTCCAGTGACTCTTCAGTCCAAGTTTGGTGGAGGTAAGTCCTTGCCTCCCCACGCCAGACTGCATTGCTGGGAACCGTGACTTTTGCAGATACTCCGGCCTCCGTGCACTTCCGGAGGAAATCCTTTGTGCACAGTCCAGCCTGGGTCCACATCACTCTAACCTGCATTGCACGACCTCCTAAGTTGTTCTCCGGCGACGTGGGACTCCTTTGTGTGACTTTGGGTGAGCACCATTTCACGCATCCTCGTAGTGCCTGTTTCTGCCACTTCTGCGGGTGCTGCCTGCTGCTGAGAGGGCTCTTTGTCTTGCTCGATACCCCCTCTGTCCCCAGACACAATTGGCGACATCCTGGTCCCTCCTGGGCCACAGCAGCATCCCAAAACACTCACCACACGATTTGCAGCTAGCAAGGCGTTTTGGTGGTCTTTCGGCGGGAAAGTACTTCTGCACAACTCTCCACGGCGTGGGGGATCCAGTCGAGGGTACCTGTGGAACAAGGGGACCAAGTCCAAAAGTCACAAGCAAGTCGGAGATGGGCAGATGCCCATGAAATACCAGCTGTGGGTGCAAAGAAGCTGCTACTGGACATTAGAAGCTGAGGTTTCTGCAAGAACGACAAGGGCTAGAGACTTTCCCTTTGGAGGATGGATCCCACACACCGAGGAGAGTCGTGCAGAAGTGTTTTCCCGCCGAAAGACCGCCAACAAGCCTTGCTAGCTGCAAATCATGCTGTAAGGGTTTTTGGATGCTGCTGTGGCCCAGGAGGGACCAGGATGTCGCCAATTGCGTCTGCAGACAGAGGGGGCATCGTGCAAGACAAGGAGCCCTCTCAGCAGCAGGCAGCACCCGCAGAAGTGCCAGAAACAGGCACTACGAGGATGCGTGAAATGGTGCTCACCCAAAGTCGCAAAAAAGAGTCCCACGTCGCCGGAGAACAACTTAGGAGGTCGTGCAATGCAGGTTAGAGTGCCGTGGACCCAGGCTGGACTGTGCACAAAGGATTTCCGCCGGAAGTGCACGGAGGCCGGAGTAGCTGCAAAAGTCGTGGTTCCCTGCAATGCACTCTGGCATGGGGAGGCAAGGACTTACCTCCACCAAACTTGGACTGAAGAGTCACTGGACTGTGGGAGTCACTTGGACAGAGTTGCTGGATTCAAGGGACCTCGCTCGTCGTGCTGAGAGGAGACCCAGGGGACCGGTGATGCAGTTCTTTGGTGCCTGCGGTTGCAGGGGGACGATTCCATCGACCCACGGGAGATTTCTTCGGAGCTTCTAGTGCAGAGAGGAGGCTGACTACCCCCACAGCATGCACCACCAGGAAAACAGTCGAGAAGGCGGCAGGATCAGCGTTACAGAGTTGCAGTAGTCGTCTTTGCTACTTTGTTGCAGTTTTGCAGGCTTCCAGCGCGGTCAGCAGTCGATTCCTTGGCAGAAGGTGAAGAGAGAGATGCAGAGGAACGCGGATGAGCTCTTGCGTTCGTTATCTAAGGAATCCCAAGAGACAGAGACCCTAAATAGCCAGAAAAGAGGGTTTGGCTACCTAGGAGAGAGGATAGGCTAGCAACACCTGAAGGAGCCTATCAGAAGGAGTCTCCGACGTCACCTGATGGCACTGGCCACTCAGAGCAGTCCAGTGTGCCAGCAGCACCTCTGTTTCCAAGATGGCAGAGGTCCGGAGCACACTGGAGGAGCTCTGGGCACCTCCCAGGGGAGGTGCAGGTCAGGGGAGTGGTCACTCCCCTTTCCTTTGTCCAGTTTCGCGCCAGAGCAGGGCTAAGGGGTCCCTGAACCGGTGTAGACTGGCTTATGCAAAAATGGGCACCATGTGTGCCCATGAAAGCATTTCCAGAGGCTGGGGGAGGCTACTCCTCCCCTGCCTTCACACCATTTTCCAAAGGGAGAGGGTGTAACACCCTCTCTCAGAGGAAGTCCTTTATTCTGCCATCCTGGGCCAGGCCTGGCTGGACCCCAGGAGGGCAGAAGCCTGTCTGAGGGGTTGGCAGCAGCATCAGCTGCAGTGAAACCCCGGGAAAGGCAGTTTGGCAGTACCAGGGTCTGTGCTATAGACCACTGGGATCATGGAATTGTACCAACAATGCCAGGATGGCATAGAGGGGGCAATTCCATGATCATAGACATGTTACATGGCCATATTCGGAGTTACCATGGTGAAGCTACATATAGGTAGTGACCTATATGTAGTGCACGCGTGTAATGGTGTCCCCGCACTCACAAAGTTCAGTGAATTGGCTCTGAACAATGTGGGGGCACCTTGGCTAGTGCCAGGGTGCCCTCACACTAAGTAACTTTGCACCTAACCTTTACCAGGTAAAGGTTAGACATATAGGTGACTTATAAGTTACTTAAGTGCAGTGTAAAATGGCTGTGAAATAACGTGGACGTTATTTCACTCAGGCTGCAGTGGCAGGCCTGTGTAAGAATTGTCAGAGCTCCCTATGGGTGGCAAAAGAACTGCTGCAGCCCATAGGGATCTCCTGGAACCCCAATACCCTGGGTACCTCAGTACCATATACTAGGGAATTATAAGGGTGTTCCAGTAAGCCAATGTAAATTGTTAAAAATGGTCACTAGCCTGTTAGTGACAATTTAGAAAGAAATGAGAGAGCATAACCACTGAGGTTCTGGTTAGCAGAGCCTCAGTGAGACAGTTAGGCACTACACAGGGAACACACACATATAGGCCACAAACTTATGAGCACTGGGGTCCTGACTAGCAGGGTCCCAGTGACACATAACAAACATACTGAAAACATAGGGTTTTCACTATGAGCACCGGGCCCTGGCTAGCAGGATCCCAGTGAGACAGTGAAAACACCCTGACATACACTCACAAACAGGCCAAAAGTGGGGGTAACAAGGCTAGAAAGAGGCTACTTTCTCACAATTAGGAGTAGGGGCAGTCCTATCACAACTTAATTCTGAGGGCCAGGATCAACCTGTTGCTTTTATTAGTAGGAGGTTGACCCCTAGAGAAAAGCGTTGGGAGGTGCCCAGAGCTCCTCCAGTGTGCTCCAGACCTCTGCCATCTTGGAAACAGAGGTGCTGCTGGCACACTGGACTGCTCTGAGTGGCCAGTACCATCAGGTGACATCAGAGACTCCTTCTGATAGGCTCCTTCAGGTGTTCTAGCCTATCCTCTCTCCTAGGTAGCCAAACCCTCTTTTCTGGCTATTTAGGGTCTCTGTCTCTTGGGATTCCTTAGATAACGAACGCAAGAGCTCATCCGAGTTCCTCTGCATCTCTCTCTTCACCTTCTGCCAAGGAATCGACTGCTGACCGCGCTGGAAGCCTGCAAAACTGCAACAAAGTAGCAAAGACGACTACTGCGACTCTGTAACGCTGATCCTGCCGCCTTCTCGACTGTTTTCCTGGTTGTGCATGCTGTGGGGGTAGTCTGCCTCCTCTCTGCACTAGAAGCTCCGAAGAAATCTCCCGTGGGTCGACGGAATCGTCCCCCTGCAACCGCAGGCACCAAAGAACTGCATCACCGGTCCCTTGGGTCTCCTCTCAGCATGACGAGCGAGGTCCCTTGAATCCAGCAACTCTGTCCAAGTGACTCCCACAGTCCAGTGACTCTTCTGTCCAAGTTTGGTGGAGGTAAGTCCTTGCCACCCCACGCCAGACTGCATTGCTGGGAACCGCGACTTTTGCAGCTACTCCGGCCTCCGTGCACTTCCGGTGGAAATCCTTTGTGCACAGTGCAGCCTGGGTCAACGGCACTCTAACCTGCATTGCACGACCTCCTAAGTTGTCCTCCGGCGACGTGGGACTCCTTTGTGCGACTTCGGGTGAGCACTGTTTCATGCATCCTCATAGTGCCTGTTTCTGGCACTTCTGCAGGTGCTGCCTGCTGATGAGAGGGCTTCTTGTCTTGCTAAATGCCACCTCTGTCCCCAGACGCAATTGGGGACATCCTGGTCCCTCCTGGGCTACAGCAGCACCCAAAAACCCTAACAGCATGATTTGCAGCTAGCAAGGCTTGTTGGTGGTCTTTCTTCAGGAAAATACTTTTGCACGACTCTCCACGGCGTGTGGGATCCATCCTCCAAAGGGGAAGTCTCTAGCCCTTGTCGTTCCTGCAGAACCCTCAGCTTCTACTGTTCAGTAGCAGCTTCTCAGCACCCACAGCTGGCATTTCCTGGGCATCTGCCCATCTCCGACTTGCTTGTGACTTTTGGACTTGGTCCCCTTATTCCACAGGTACCCTCGACTGGAAATCCATCGTTGTTGCATTATTGGTTTGTGTCTTTCCTGCAGAATTCCCCTATCACGACTTCTATGTCCTTTGGGGAACTTTAGTGCACTTTGCACTCACTTTTCAGGGTCTGGGGGTGGGCTATTTTTCTAACCCTTACTATTTTCTAATAGTCCCAGTGACCCTCTACAAGGTCACATAGGTTTGGGGTCCATTCGTGGTTCGCATTCCACTTTTGGAGTATATGGTTTGTGTTGCCCCTATCCCTATGTGTCCCCATTGCATCCTATTGTAACTATACATTGTTTGCACTGTTTTCTAATACTATTACTGCATATTTTGGTATTGTGTACATATATCTTGTGTATATTTGCTATCCTCATACTGAGGGTACACTCTGAGATACTTTGGCATATTGTCATAAAAATAAAGTACCTTTATTTTTAGTATATCTGTGTATTGTGTTTTCTTATGATATTGTGCAAGTGACACTTGTGGTACTGTAGGAGCTTCACTCGTCTCCTAGTTCAGCCTAAGCTGCTCTGCTAAGCTACCATTATCTATCAGCCTATGCTGCTAGACACCCTATACACTAATAAGGGATAACTGGGCCTGGTGCAAGGTGCAAGTACCCCTTGGTACTCACTACAAGCCAGTCCAGCCTCCTACAATGATCGGCAACTCTCTCTTCATGTCTGCTTCAGGGTGTTGTGTGAGCCTCCGGTGAGTGTTTCCTTATATTTAGATTGTTTCCGTCTGGCTTTGCGTGGCGGTGGTTCCCGCCCCGGAACTGATTGTGGTCTAGTGCTTCATTATTTGATGGGCGGTTAGTGCCTTTCCGTCGTTGTCGGCACTCCTCTGCTGGCGGTGAGTGGTTTTCAGGATGCCTGTGTTTCAGTTAGTTCATTATTTGGCGGTTCGGACCGCACGTCTGTTGGCGGTTGTTACCTTTTTGTAACACTATGTGGTTCTTTCACATGTGTAAGTGCTGTGTGACTACAGTGGTATTGCATAAGCTTTACATGACTCCTAGATAAGCCTTGGCTGCTCATCAACATCTGCCTCTAGAGAGCCTGGCTTCTACGCACTGCCTACACTTTACTAATAATAGGATACCTGGACCTGGTATAAGGTGATAATACTCTGGGTATTCGCCACACACCAGGACAGCTTCCTACATGCCATGTAGTGAGCACTGGGGTAAGGAAGGATAGAGAGGCAAACTGCCCTAGCAAGTGGTGGCAGTCTCTCTGCTGGTCTATGGTCAGTGCAGGGGAGAGACTGACACCCTCCAGTGACCCACTCTGCTCCATGGAACATAGAAGGAGCCACAAAACACTTTCAAGGTCCCAGGACTGAAGGGATGCCTCTTGGGGGTCAGAGCTGGGTGAAGACAGCTCCAGGAGCTGTAGCAGATGTGTTGGAAGTCTTTTGTGCCCCTGAAACTTCAGAAGATCAGGAAGCAAGCCCTTTAAGTCACTCAAGTTCTGGGTTGGAGAGAACCAGGTACAGTCCTTCTCATTACCAGGCAAGAAGGTCAGCAGGTCAGCACAGCAGAGCAGGAGTCCAGCAGAATCTAGCAGAGTGATAGCTCTTTCAGCAGCACAGCTGTCCTTCTTTCTGCCAGAGTATCCACAGGTTCAGAAGTGCACTAAGTTGGTGGTGAGTGGGGTCTTGTGCTTATACCAAGCGGTGCCTTTGAAGTGGGGGAGACTTCAAACAGAGACCTTTGAAGTCGCGGGGACCTTGGCTCCAGACTCACTACAGGGGAGTATGCAGCCCTTTGTGTGGAATCAGAACACAGCCCATTCAGGTTAAATGTTAGTTCCTCTCGCCCAACCTGCCCAGGATGGACGGTCCATCAGCCACACCTAAGCTCCCTTTGAGTGTGACTGTCTGGGGGGAATGCACAAGAGCCCAAATGGCACCTCCCCCCAGATGTGTATTCATAGACTGGTAGTAGGCACTAGATGGTAAAAGTAAGAAAGTGCCAACTTTGTAAAAGTGGCATTTTTCAGAATTACAATTTAAAATCTCACTTCACCAGAAGGTTTGATTTTAAACTGTAAACCCGGAGACAACAAATGTGGGGAACCCATCTCGTCCCAATCGGAAATTGCACTTTTAAAATGTTATAAGTGAATTTCAATGTTATCCTATAGGAGAGACAGGCCTTTCAGTAGTGAAAACAAATATAAACGTTTTTCAATAGTAAGATATGCAAAACTTAATAGTGCATGTCCTACTTTTTAAATTCACCTCACCCTACCTTTGGGCTGCCTACAGCCTACCTTAGGAGTGACTTACATGTATCAAAAAGGAACATTTGGGCCTGGCAAGGGGGTTAACTTGCCAGGCCGACATGGCAGTTTAAAACTGCACACAGCTGCTGCAATTCCAGGGCAGAGTCATGTTTAAAGGGCTAGTGAAGTGAGTGGCACAATCAGTGTTAAAGGTCCACCAGTAGCATTTACTTTACAGGTCGTAGGTACAGGCAGTGCACTTTTCTAAGGACCTGTAAGTAAATTAAACATACCAACTGTGGATAAGCATTGGTTATCAGAGACCTCAAGCCAGTAAAAACGAAGTCAGCAAAACAGGTCAGAAGGCCCAAAAGTTAGGGGAAACCACGACATCAGAATACTTACATTTCTAAATATAGGTATGCTCCCATTACTGTGCATCCATGCTGGGTTTTCGTTTTAAAGCCAAATGTGTTAATCGCTCCTTCAAAAAACATGACATTTTGTGAGGCAGATATCATGTATGAGAGGTTACAATTCAATTACCTATTTTTATTTCACTTGTTTAAAGGCCAATTTAATTTGCACAGCATACATGAATATTTATGATCACGTCTGACGATTGAGATATCACATTTTGCATGTTTTAGTCTTGTAAAAAGAGTAATGGTTCGGAAACTAGTTACAAGGACAAGCATGTTTCTTAGTTTGAACTTCCAAATGTTGAACGCAGGTCATAGACTATATAACACCATCTTATATGCACTGTATTTATTTGGACATCCAACTATTAAACAATAGTAACCATGCTGGAGTATCCAAATTACCTTTACAAGGCCAGAAACCATAAGATGGACTCCTTTGGGGGTTTCACCTTCCTTGCATATCATATCTCCGTAGTCAAAAAACAAAATCTTTGCTTTGCTCTGAAATCACAAAAGATATAAATAGTGTCTAAACTGGCCAAAATGGTGTATACTACACATTTTTCATTTTCTATTCAATTGTTTTATCTTTTCAAGCATAGCAAATGATGACATTACAGTGTGTAGGAGGCTGGACTGGCTTGTAGTGAGTACCAAGAGGTACTTACACCTTGCACCAGGCCCAGGTATCCCTTATTAGTGTATAGGGTGTCTAGCAGCTTAGGCTGATAGATAATGGTAGCTTAGCAGAGCAGCTTAGGCTGAACTAGGAGACGAGTGAAGCTCCTACAGTACCACAAGTGTCACTTGCACAATATCATAAGAAAACACAATACACAGATATACTAAAAATAAAGGTACTTTATTTTTATAAAAATATGCCAAAGTATCTCAGAGTGTACCCTCAGTATGAGGATAGCAAATATACACAAGATATATGTAAACAATACCAAAATATGCAGTAATAGTATTAGAAAACAGTGCAAACAATGTATGGTTACAATAGGATGCAATGGGGACACATGGGGATAGGGGCAACACAAACCATATACTCCAAAAGTGGAATGCGAACCACAAATGGACCCCAAACCTATGTGACCTTGTAGAGGGTCGCTTGGACTATTAGAAAATAGTAAGGGTTAGAAAAATAGCCCACTCCAAGACCTTGAAAAGTGAGTGCAAAGTGCACTAAAGTTCTGTAGGAAAGTACCATCTTGCCTGGCATGTTACCCCCATTTTTCATTGTATATATGTTGTTTTAGTTGTATGTGTCACTGGGACCCTGCCAGCCAGGGCCCCAGTGCTCATAAGTGTGCCTGAATGTGTTACCTGTGTAGTGACTAACTGTCTCACTGAGGCTCTGCTAACCAGAACCTCAGTAGTTATGCTCTCTCATTTCTTTCCAAATTGTCACTAACAGGCTAGTGACCAATTTTACCAATTCACATTGGCTTACTGGAACACCCTTATAATTCCCTAGTATATGGTACTGAGGTACCCAGGGTATTGGGGTTCCAGGAGATCCCTATGGGCTGCAGCATTTCTTTTGCCACCCATAGGGAGCTCTGACAATTCTTACACAGGCCTGCCACTGCAGCCTGAGTGAAATAACGTCCACGTTATTTCACAGCCATTTTACACTGCACTTAAGTAACTTATTAGTCACCTATATGTCTAACCTTTACCTGGTAAAGGTTAGGTGCAAAGTTACTTAGTGTGAGGGCACCCTGGCACTAGCCAAGGTGCCCCCACATTGTTCAGGGCCAATTCCCTGGACTTTGTGAGTGCGGGGACACCATTACACGTGTGCACTACATATAGGTCACTACCTATATGTAGCTTCACAATGGTAACTCCGAATATGGCCATGTAACATGTCTATGATCATGGAATTGCCCCCTCTATGCCATCCTGGCATAGTTGGCACAATCCCATGATCCCAGTGGTCTGTAGCACAGACCCTGGTACTGCCAAACTGCCTTTCCTGGGGTTTCACTGCAGCTGCTGCTGCTGCCAACCCCTCAGACTGGCTTCTGCCCTCCTGGGGTCCAGCCAGGCCTGGCCCAGGATGGCAGAACAAAGGACTTGTATGAGAGAGGGTGTTACACCCTCTCCCTTTGGAAAATAGTGTGAAGGCAGGGGAGGAGTAGCCTCCCCCAGCCTCTGGAAATGCTTTCATGGGCACATTTGGTGCCCATTTCTGCATAAGCCAGTCTACACCGGTTCAGGGACCCCTTAGCCCTGCTCTGGCGCGAAACTGGACAAAGGAAAGGGGAGTGACCACTCCCCTGACCTGTACCTCCCCTGGCAGGTGCCCAGAGCTCCACCAGTGTGCTCCAGACCTCTGCCATATTGGAAACAGAGGTGCTGCTGGGACACTGGACTGCTCTGAGTGGCCAGTGCCATCAGGTGACGTCAGAGACTCCTTCTGATAGGCTCCTTCAGGTGTTGCTAGCCTATCCTCTCTCCTAGGTAGCCAAACCCTCTTTTCTGGCTATTTAGGGTCTCTGTCTCTTGGGATTCCTTAGATAACGAATGCAAGAGCTCATCCGAGTTCCTCTGCATCTCTCTCTTCACCTTCTGCCAAGGAATCGACTGCTGACCGCGCTGGAAGCCTGCAAAACTGCAACATAGTAGCAAAGACGACTACTGCAACTCTGTAACGCTGATCCTGCCGCCTTCTCGACTGTTTTCCTGGTGGTGCATGCTGTGGGGGTAGTCTGCCTCCTCTCTGCACTAGAAGCTCCGAAGAAATCTCCCGTGGGTCGACGGAATCGTCCCCCTGCAACCGCAGGCACCAAAGAACTGCATCACTGTAGGAGGCTGGACTGGCTTGTAGTGAGTACCAAGGGGTACTTGCACCTTGCACCAGACCCAGTTATCCCTTATTAGTGTATAGGGTGTCTAGCAGCTTAGGCTGATAGATAATGGTAGCTTAGCAGAGCAGCTTAGGCTGAACTAGGAGACGGGTGAAGCTACTACAGTACCACTTAGTGTCATATGCACAATATCATAAGAAAACACAATACACAGTTATACTAAAAATAAGGGTACTTTATTTTTATGACAATATGCCAAAGTATCTTAGAGTGTACCCACAGTAAGAGGATAGGAAATATACACAAGATATATATACACAATAGCAAAAATATGCAGTATAGTCTTAGAAAACAGTGCAAACAATGTATAGTTACAATAGGATGCAATGGGGAAACATAGGGATAGGGGCAACACAAACCATATACTCCAAAAGTGGAATGCGAACCACGAATGGACCCCAAACCTATGTGACCTTGTAGAGGGTCGCTGGGACTATTAGGAAATAGTGAGAGTTAGAAAAATAACCCTCCCCAAGACCCTGAAAAGTGAGTGCAAAGTGCACTAAAGTTCCCCTAAGGACAAAGAAGTCGTGATAGAGGAATAATGCAGGAAAGACACAAACCAACAATGCATCAACTGTGGCTTTCCAATCTAGGGTACCTGTGGAACAAGGGGACCAAGTCCAAAAGTCACAAGCAAGTCGGAGATGGGCATATGCCCAGGAAATGCCAGCTGCGGGTGCAAAGAAGCTTCTACTGGACAGAAGAAGCTGCATTTTCTGCAGGAACGAAAAGGGCTAGAGACTTCCCCTTTGGTGGACGGATCCCACTCGCCGTGGAGAGTCGTGCAGAAGTGTTTTCCCGCCGAAAGAACGCCAACAAGCCTTGCTAGCTGCAAATCGTGCGGTTAGCATTTTTGGACGCTGCTGTGGCCCAGGAGGGATCAGGAGGTCGCAAATTGGACCAGGAGAGAGAGGGAACGTCAAGCAACACAAGGAGCCCTATCAGCAGCAGGTAGCACCCGGAGAAGTGCCAGAAACAGGCACTACAAGGATGTGTGAAACGGTGCTCACCCGAAGTCGCACAAAGGAGTCCCACGTCGCCGGAGACCAACTTAGAAAGTGGTGCAATGAAGGTTAGAGTGCCGTGGACCCAGGCTTGGATGTGCACAAAGGATTTCCACCAGAAGTGCACAGGGGCCGGAGTAGCTGCAAAAGTCGCGATTCCCAGCAATGCAGCCCAGCGAGGTGAGGCAAGGACTTACCTCCACCAAACTTGGACTGTAGAGTCACTGGACTGTGGGGGTCACTTGGACAGAGTCGCTGGATTCAAGGGACCTCGCTCGTCGTGCTGAGAGGAGACCCAAGGGACCGGTAATGCAGCTTTTTGGTGCCTGCGGTTGCAGGGGGAAGATTCCGTCGACCCATGTGAGAAGGTAGCCTGTTTCTAGCCTTGTTACCCCCACTTTTGGCCTGTTTGTGAGTGTATGCCAGGGTGTTTGTCACTGTTTTCACTGTCTCACTGAGATCCTGATGGCCAGGCCCCAGTGCTCATAGTGAAAACACTATGTTTTCAGTATGTTTGTTATGTGTCACTGGGACCCTGCTAGTCAGGACCCCAGTGCTCATAAGGTTGTGGCCTATATGTATGTGTCACTGGGACCCTGTCACACAGGGCCCCAGTGCTCATAGGTGTGCATGTATGTGTTCCCTGTGTGGTGCCTAACTGTCTCACTGAGGCTCTGCTAACCAGAACCTCAGTGGTTATGCTCTCTCATTACTTTTAAATTGTCACTAACAGGCTAGTGACCAATTTTACCAATTTACATTGGCTTACTGGAACACCCTTATAATTCCCTAGTATATGTTACTGAGGTACCCAGGGTATTGGGGTTCCAGGAGATCCCTATGGGCTGCAGCATTTCTTTTGCCACCCATAGGGAGCTCTGACAATTTTTACACAGGCCTGCCACTGCAGCCTGAGTGAAATAACGTCCACGTTATTTCACAGCCATTTTACACTGCACTTAAGTAACTTATAAGTCACCTATATGTCTAACCTTTACCTGGTAAAGGTTAGGTGCAAAGTTACTTAGTGTGAGGGCACCCTGGCACTAGCCAAGGTGCCCCCACATTGTTCAGAGCCAATTCCCTGAACTTTGTGAGTGCGGGGACACCATTACACGCGTGCACTACATATAGGTCACTACCTATATGTAGCTTCACAATGATAACTCCGAATATGGCCATGTAACATGTCTATGATCATGGAATTGCCCCCTCTATGCCATCCTGGCATAGTTGGCACAATCCCATGATCCCAGTGGTCTGTAGCACAGACCCTGGTACTGCCAAACTGCCCTTCCTGGGGTTTCACTGGAGCTGCTGCTGCTGCCAACCCCTCAGACAGGCATCTGCCCTCCTGGAGTCCAGCCAGGCCTGGCCCAGGATGGCAGAACAAAGAACTTCCTCTGAGAGAGGGTGTGACACCCTCTCCCTTTGGAAAATGGTGTGAAGGCAGGGGAGGAGTAGCCTCCCCCAGCCTCTGGAAATGCTTTCTTGGGCACAGATGTGCCCAATTCTGCATAAGCCAGTCTACACCGGTTCAGGGACCCCTTAGCCCCTGCTCTGGCGCGAAACTGGACAAAGGAAAGGGGAGTGACCACTCCCCTGACCTGCACCTCCCCTGGGAGGTGTCCAGAGCTCCTCCAGTGTGCTCCAGACCTCTGCCATCTTGGAAACAGAGGTGCTGCTGGCACACTGGACTGCTCTGAGTGGCCAGTGCCACCAGGTGACGTCAGAGACTCCTGCTGATAGGCTCCTTCAGGTGTTAGTAGCCTATCCTCTCTCCTAGGTAGCCAAACCCTCTTTTCTGGCTATTTAGGGTCTCTGTCTCTGGGGAAACTGCAGATAACGAATGCATGAGCTCAGCCGAGTTCCTCTGCATCTCTCTCTTCACCTTCTGATAAGGAATCGACCGCTGACCGCGCTGGAAGCCTGCAAACCTGCAACATAGTAGCAAAGACGACTACTGCAACTCTGTAACGCTGATCCTGCCGCCTTCTCGACTGTTTTCCTGCTTGTGCATGCTGTGGGGGTAGCCTGCCTCCTCTCTGCACCAGAAGCTCCGAAGAAATCTCCCGTGGGTCGACGGAATCTTCCCCCTGCAACCGCAGGCACCAAAAAGCTGCTAGACACCCTATACACTAATAAGGGATAACTGGGCCTGGTGCAAGGTGCAAGTACCCCTTGGTACTCACTACAAGCCAGTCCAGCCTCCTACATTGGTTGTGCAGTGGTGGGATAAGTGCTTGAGACTACTTACCACTCTTGTCATTGTACTTTTCATAAGAGAAAAATATACAAAACAAGGTCAGTGTATATACACATAGCCAAAAAGTTTTGCATTTCCTCTTTTCACTCTTTTCTAAGTGCTGAAAAGTACTCCTAAACTTTCAAAAAGTTCTTAAAAGTTTAAAAAGTTTTTTTCTGTCTTTCCAAAAAGTTCTGAAAACTTTTTTTTCTTTTTCTATCACTTTAACTCTCTCTAAAAAATGTCTGGCACAGGCCAAAGTGTTGATCTGTCCAAACTTGCATATGACAACCTTAGCTGGAAAAGAGCAAGGAGTCTCTGTATAGAGAGAGGTTTGAGTGTAGGGAAGAATCCTTCCTTGGAACTGTTACTTAACATGCTTAGAGAACAAGATAAGGCCATAGGTGCCCCATCTGTTGAAAAAGTACCTAATAGTTCCCAATCTGATTCAGGGACTCCCCCAGGAAAAGATTCAGGAAAGAAACTTCCTAGCCTGCCCATTACTAGACAATCTAGCATAGATGGTAATGATGATGAGCCACACCAAATAAATAGTGTTGTCTCACATCATAGCAAAAGCATTTATTCTCACCATACTGGTAGTAATGTTTCTGTAAATCAAGCTGTTAGGGTGCCTTCTGTAAGGGACAGGTCTCCTTCTGTTCATTCCCATCATAGCTCTGTTTCTAGAAATGTCCCTCCCACCAACCCTGATGACAGAATGTTAGAGAGGGAACTCAATAAGTTGAGGGTGGAACAAACCAGACTGAAGCTTAAAAAGCAACAGCTGGATTTGGATAGACAGTCTTTTGAATTAGAGAAGGAAAGACAGAAGTTGGGTTTAGATACCCATGGTGGCAGCAGCAGTATTCCCCATAGTCATCCTGCAAAAGAGCATGATTCCAGGAATCTGCACAAGATAGTTCCCCCTTATAAGGAGGGGGATGACATTAACAAGTGGTTTGCTGCACTTGAGAGGGCCTGTGTTGTACAGGATGTCCCTCAAAGGCAGTGGGCTGCTATCCTATTGCTATCATTTAGTGGAAAAGGTAGGGATAGGCTCCTTACTGTGAAAGAAAATGATGCCAATAATTTCCAAGTTCTTAAGAATGCACTCCTGGATGGTTATGGCTTAACCACTGAACAGTACAGGATAAAGTTCAGAGAGACCAAAAAGGAGTCTTCCCAAGACTGGGTTGATTTCATTGACCATTCAGTGAAGGCCTTGGAGGGGTGGTTACATGGCAGTAAAGTTACTGATTATGAAAGCCTGTATAACACAATCCTGAGAGAGCATATACTTAATAATTGTGTGTCTGATTTGTTGCACCAGTACCTGGTAGACTCTGATCTGACCTCTCCCCAAGAATTGGGAAAGAAGGCAGACAAATGGGTCAGAACAAGGGTGAACAGAAAAGTTCATACAGGGGGTGACAAAGATGGCAATAAGAAGAAAGATGGTGAAAAATCTCAAGATAAGCATGGGGATAAGGGTAAAACCAAAGATCCCACTTCAAATCTTAAACACTCTTCAGAGGGTGGGGATAAAACTAATTCTTCCACTTCTTCCCAACCTGCACACATTAAAAAGCCTTGGTGCTTTGTGTGTAAAAACAGAGGCCATAGGCCAGGGGATAAGTCCTGTCCAGGTAAACCCCCTGAGCCTACCACCACTAATACATCAAGCTCTAGTGCCCCTAGCAGTAGTGGTACTAGTGGTGGGACTGCTGGCAACAGTCAAGCAAAGGGAGTAGTTGGGTTCACTTTTGGGTCCATAGTAGAAACTGGGGTAGTCCCTCCCAAGACAGTTTCTGTCACACCTAGTGGCATTGGCCTTGCCACACTGGCTGCTTGTCCCCTTACAATGGATAAGTACAGGCAGACAGTTTCAATAAATGGTGTTGAGGCCTTGGCCTACAGGGACACAGGTGCCAGTTTCACTTTGGTGACTGAAAACCTAGTGCACCCTGATCAACACATCATTGGACAACAGTATAAGATTATTGATGTCCATAACTCCACTAAGTTTCTTCCCTTAGCTATAATTCAGTTTAGTTGGGGTGGAGTTACTGGCCCTAAGCAGGTGGTGGTATCACCTAGCTTACCTGTAGACTGTCTCTTAGGTAATGCCCTAGAGGCCTCAGGTTGGGCTGATGTAGAGTTTTATGCCCATGCAGCCATGCTGGGCATCCCTGAGGAATTGTTCCCTCTCATTTCAAGTGAAATGAAAAAGCAAAGGAGAGAAGGCCTGAAAACTCAGGATCCCTCTCCATCAACAGGTAAAAAGGGTATCACAGTATCCCCTAACCACCCTACCATTCAGGATACTATTCCTGTGGTGGGAGAAACCTCTCCTGGGGTGGCACCTGTTCCAAGGGAATCATCAGCTGGCAAAGCTGGACTCCCTGAGGTGGAAGTACCTCTCTGTGGGATAACTAACATTGGTGAGAAAAACAGCACCATTTTAGTTAACATGGAGCATCCCTCCAACCCTCCCAGAGAAACTTTAGTGCAGAAACCCTGCACTACCTCACAACACTTAGGACAGCATCCCTGCCCTAGTGTGGAGCTCATAGGACAGCATCCCTGCCCTGCTCCAACTCAAGAGAAACAGCATCCCTGTTCTCTCTTCCAGCCAGATGGACAAAGTTTTTGCCCAGCTATGGCTTTTCTGAGACAGCATCCCTGTCTGGCATTTCCATCACTACAAATAGGTTCAGTGGACAATTCCCACTGCTCTAAACTAAAACTTACTGATAGAAACTCTGAAAATACATCTTCACATTGTTGCTTAGCTAAAAAACTTCAAACAGGGTGGTTTACATCCCCACAGGGAAGTAACCATATAGTGGATGATAAAGGGAGTAACCAGTCTATTGCAGAGCTACTCTCTACTTATCACCACTTAGACAATAAAGTCTCAACTGGCCAAGGTTAGCCTTATTGTCCTTCGTTTGGGGGGGGGTTGTGTGAGAAGGTAGCCTCTTTCTAGCCTTGTTACCCCCACTTTTGGCCTGTTTGTGAGTGTATGCCAGGGTGTTTGTCACTGTTTTCACTGTCTCACTGAGATCCTGATGGCCAGGCCCCAGTGCTCATAGTGAAAACACTATGTTTTCAGTATGTTTGTTATGTGTCACTGGGACCCTGCTAGTCAGGACCCCAGTGCTCATAAGGTTGTGGCCTATATGTATGTGTCACTGGGACCCTGTCACACAGGGCCCCAGTGCTCATAGGTGTGCATGTATGTGTTCCCTGTGTGGTGCCTAACTGTCTCACTGAGGCTCTGCTAACCAGAACCTCAGTGGTTATGCTCTCTCATTACTTTTAAATTGTCACTAACAGGCTAGTGACCAATTTTACCAATTTACATTGGCTTACTGGAACACCCTTATAATTCCCTAGTATATGGTACTGAGGTACCCAGGGTATTGGGGTTCCAGGAGATCCCTATGGGCTGCAGCATTTCTTTTGCCACCCATAGGGAGCTCTGACAATTTTTACACAGGCCTGCCACTGCAGCCTGAGTGAAATAACGTCCACGTTATTTCACAGCCATTTTACACTGCACTTAAGTAACTTATAAGTCACCTATATGTCTAACCTTTACCTGGTAAAGGTTAGGTGCAAAGTTACTTAGTGTGAGGGCACCCTGGCACTAGCCAAGGTGCCCCCACATTGTTCAGAGCCAATTCCCTGAAGTTTGTGAGTGCGGGGACACCATTACACGCGTGCACTACATATAGGTCACTACCTATATGTAGCTTCACAATGGTAACTCCGAATATGGCCATGTAACATGTCTATGATCATGGAATTGCCCCCTCTATGCCATCCTGGCATAGTTGGCACAATCCCATGATCCCAGTGGTCTGTAGCACAGACCCTGGTACTGCCAAACTGCTCTTCCTGGGGTTTCACTGCAGCTGCTGCTGCTGCCAACCCCTCAGACAGGCATCTGCCCTCCTGGGGTCCAGCCAGGCCTGGCCCAGGATGGCAGAACAAAGAACTTCCTCTGAGAGAGGGTGTGACACCCTCTCCCTTTGGAAAATGGTGTGAAGGCAGGGGAGGAGTAGCCTCCCCCAGCCTCTGGAAATGCTTTCTTGGGCACAGATGTGCCCAATTCTGCATAAGCCAGTCTACACCGGTTCAGGGACCCCTTAGCCCCTGCTCTGGCGCGAAACTGGACAAAGGAAAGGGGAGTGACCACTCCCCTGACCTGCACCTCCCCTGGGAGGTGTCCAGAGCTCCTCCAGTGTGCTCCAGACCTCTGCCATCTTGGAAACAGAGGTGCTGCTGGCACACTGGACTGCTCTGAGTGGCCAGTGCCACCAGGTGACGTCAGAGACTCCTGCTGTTAGGCTCCTTCAGGTGTTAGTAGCCTATCCTCTCTCCTAGGTAGCCAAACCCTCTTTTCTGGCTATTTAGGGTCTCTGTCTCTGGGGAAACTGCAGATAACGAATGCATGAGCTCAGCCGAGTTCCTCTGCATCTCTCTCTTCACCTTCTGATAAGGAATCGACCGCTGACCGCGCTGGAAGCCTGCAAACCTGCAACATAGTAGCAAAGACGACTACTGCAACTCTGTAACGCTGATCCTGCCGCCTTCTCGACTGTTTTCCTGCTTGTGCATGCTGTGGGGGTAGCCTGCCTCCTCTCTGCACCAGAAGCTCCGAAGAAATCTCCCGTGGGTCGACGGAATCTTCCCCCTGCAACCGCAGGCACCAAAAAGCTGCTAGACACCCTATACACTAATAAGGGATAACTGGGCCTGGTGCAAGGTGCAAGTACCCCTTGGTACTCACTACAAGCCAGTCCAGCCTCCTACAACCCACGGGAGATTTCTTCGGAGCTTCTGGTGCATAGAGGAGGCAGACTACCCCCACAGCATGCACAAGCAGGAAAACAGTCGAGAAGGCGGCAGGATCAGCGTTACAGAGTTGCAGTAGTCGTCTTTGCTACTATGTTGCAGGTTTGCAGGCTTCCAGCGCGGTCAGCAGTCGATTCCTTGGCAGAAGGTGAAGAGAGAGATGCAGAGGAACTCGGATGAGCTCTTGCATTCGTTATCTAAAGTTTCCTCAGAGACAGAGACCCTAAATAGCCAGAAAAGAGGGTTTGGCTACCTAGGAGAGAGGATAGGCTACTAACACCTGAAGGAGCCTATCATAAGGAGTCTCTGACGTCACCTGGTGGCACTGGCCACTCAGAGCAGTCCAGTGTGCCAGCAGCACCTCTGTTTCCAAGATGGCAGAGGTCTGGAGCACACTGGAGGAGCTCTGGACACCTCCCAGGGGCGGTGCAGGTCAGGGGAGTGGTCACTCCCCTTTCCTTTGTCCTGTTTCACGCCAGAGCAGGGCTAAGGGGTCCCCTGAACCGGTGTAGACTGGCTTATGCAGAATTGGGCACATCTGTGCCCAAGAAAGCATTTCCAGAGGCTGGGGGAGGCTACTCCTCCCCTGCCTTCACACCATTTTCCAAAGGGAGAGGGTGTCACACCCTCTCTCAGAGGAAGTCCTTTGTTCTGCCATCCTGGGCCAGGCCTGGCTGGACCCCAGGAGGGCAGATGCCTGTCTGAGGGGTTGGCAGCAGCAGCAGCTTCAGTGAAACCCCAGGAAGGGCAGTTTGGCAGTACCAGGGTCTGTGCTACAGACCACTGGGATCATGGGATTGTGCCAACTATGCCAGGATGGCATAGAGGGGGCAATTCCATGATCATAGACATGTTACATGGCCATATTCGGAGTTACCATTGTGAAGCTACATAGAGGTAGTGACCTATATGTAGTGCACGCGTGTAATGGTGTCCCCGCACTCACAAAGTTCAGGGAATTGGCTCTGAACAATGTGGGGGCACCTTGGCAAGTGCCAGGGTGCCCTCACACTAAGTAACTTTGCACCTAACCTTTACCAGGTAAAGGTTAGACATATAGGTGACTTATAAGTTACTTAAGTGCAGTGTAAAATGGCTGTGAAAAAACGTGGACGTTATTTCACTCAGGCTGCAGTGGCAGGCCTGTGTAAGAATTGTCAGAGCTCCCTATGGGTGGCAAAAGAAATGCTGCAGCCCATAGGGATCTCCTGGAACCCCAATACCCTGGGTACCTCAGTACCATATACTAGGGAATTATAAGGGTGTTCCAGTAAGCCAATGTAAATTGGTAAAAATGGTCACTAGCCTGTTAGTGACAATTTGGAAAGAAATGAGAGAGCATAACCACTGAGGTTCTGATTATCAGAGCATCAGTGAGACAGTTAGTCACTACACAGGTAACACATTCAGGCACACTTATGAGCACTGGGGCCCTGGGTTACCAGGGTTCCAGTGACACATACAACTAAAACAACATATATACAGTGAAAAATGGGGGTAACATGCCAGGCAAGATGGTACTTTCCTACTCAACCCCCCCCCCCAAACGAAGGACAATAAGACTAGCCATGACCTGACGAGTCTTCATTGTCTAAGTGGAAATATCTGGAGAGTCCATCTGCATTGGAGTGGCTACTCCCAGGTCTATGTTCCACTGTATAGTCCATTCCCTGTAGGGATATGGACCACCTCAACAATTTAGGATTTTCACCTTTCATTTGTTTTAGCCAAAGTAGAGGTTTGTGGTCTGTCTGAACAATGAAGTGAGTGCCAAACAGGTATGGCCTCAACTTCTTCAGTGCCCAGACCACAGCAAAGGCCTCCCTCTCAATGGCAGACCAACGCTTTACTCTAGGGGTCAACCTCCTACTAATAAAAGCAACAGGTTGATCCTGGCCCTCAGAATTAAGTTGTGATAGGACTGCCCCTACTCCTAATTCAGATGCATCAGTTTGGACATAGAATTTTTTAGAGTAACAAGGGCTTTTCAGGACAGGTGCAGAGCACATGGCCTGCTTCAGCTCCTCAAAAGCTTTCCTACAGTTTGCTGTCCATAATACCTTTTTAGGCATTTTCTTGGATGTGAGGTCATTAAGAGGGGCTGCAATGGAGCCATAGTTCTTAATGAACCTCCTGTAATACCCAGTGAGGCCTAGGAAGGCTCTCACCTCAGTCTGAGTGGTAGGGGGAACCCAATCAATAATTGTTTGGATTTTCCCCTGAAGTGGTGCAATCTGTTCCCCACCAACAAGGTGTCCCAGATAAACCACCTTACCCTGCCCTATCTTGCACTTTGAAGCCTTGATAGTGAGGCCTGCCTTTTGCAGGGCCTCCAAAACTTTCCATAGGTGGACCAGGTGATCATCCCAGCTGGAGCTAAAGACAGCTATATCGTCCAAATATGCTGCACTGAAAGCTTCCAGCCCTTGCAGGACTGTGTTCACCAACCTCTGAAAAGTGGCAGGTGCATTTTTCAAACCAAAAGGCATTACAGTAAACTGGTAATGTCCTCCAATGGTTGAAAATGCAGTCTTAGGTTTAGCATCTTCTGACAATTTGATCTGCCAATACCCTGCAGTCAAGTCAAAAGTGCTTAGATACTTGGCAGATGCCAGTGTATCTATGAGCTCATCTGCCCTGGGTATAGGGTGAGCATCAGTTTTGGTTACCAAGTTGAGACCTCTATAGTCTACACAAAACCGCATTTCCTTCTTTCCATCTTTGGAATGGGGTTTTGGTACCAGTACCACAGGAGGAGCCCGTGGACTGTCAGAGTGCTCAACCACTCCTAGTTCTAACATTTTCTGGACCTCTTGCTTTATGCAGTCCCTGACATGGTCAGGCCGCCTATATATCTTACTTTTGACAGGTAAACTGTCTCCAGTATCTATAGTGTGCTCACACCAAGAAGTGGTACCTGGCACAGTAGAGAAGAGTTCAGAGAATTGATCTAGGAGGTTTATGCAATTGTCTTTCTGCTCAGCAGTAAGACAATCAGCCAAAACTACACCTTCCACCAGAGCATCTTGTTCTGTGGAAGAGAAGAGATCAGGTAGAGGATCACTGTCTTCTTCCTGTCCCTCATCAGTTGCCATGAGCAGGGTGAGATCAGCCCTGTCATAGTAGGGTTTCAGGCGGTTGACATGGAGCACCCTAAGGGGACTCCTGGCAGTGCCTAAGTCAACTAAATAGGTGACTTCTCCCTTCTTTTCAACAATTGTGTGGGGTCCACTCCATTTATCTTGGAGTGCTCTTGGGGCCACAGGCTCCAAGACCCACACTTTCTGCCCTGGTTGGTACTGAACCAAAACAGCCTTCTGATCATGCCATTGCTTCTGGAGCTCTTGGCTGGCCTGAAGGTTTTTACTGGCCTTTTTCATGTACTCAGCCATCCTTGATCTGAGGCCAAGTACATAATCCACAATATCCTGCTTAGGAGCTTTTAAAGGTTGTTCCCAACCCTCCTTTACAAGTGTGAGTGGACCCCTAACAGGGTGTCCAAAAAGAAGTTCAAAGGGGCTGAAGCCCACTCCTTTCTGGGGTACCTCCCTGTAGGCAAAAAGGAGGCATGGTAGAAGGATATCCCATCTCCTGCGGAGTTTTTCAGGGAGACCCATAATCATGCCTTTGAGAGTTTTATTAAATCTCTCTACCAGTCCATTTGTTTGTGGATGATAGGGTGTTGTGAACTTGTACGTTACACCACACTCCTTCCACATGGCCTTTAAGTATGCAGACATGAAATTGCTTCCCCTGTCTGATACTACTTCCTTTGGGAAGCCCACCCTGGAAAATATTCCCAGGAGGGCCTTTGCCACTGCAGGAGCTGTAGTGGTCCTTAAAGGAATAGCTTCAGGGTATCTTGTGGCATGGTCCACTACCACCAAGATAAATCTATTGCCTGAAGCAGTAGGAGGGTCAAGGGGGCCAACTATGTCAACCCCTACCCTTTCAAAGGGAACCCCAACCACAGGCAGTGGAATAAGGGGTGCCTTTGGGGTGCCACCTGTCTTGCCACTGGCTTGACAGGTTTCACAGGACTTACAAAATTCCTTTGTGTCCTCAGACATTCTAGGCCAATGAAACAGGGGAACAAGCCTGTCCCAAGTTTTCATTTGTCCTAGATGCCCAGCTAGGGGAATGTCATGTGCCAGGGTTAGGAGGAACTTTCTGTACTCCTGAGGAATCACTAATCTCCTGGCAGCTCCAGGTTTAGGATCCCTATGCTCAGTGTACAAGAGGTTGTCCTCCCAGTAAACTCTGTGAGAGTCACTGACATCCCCATTAGCCTGTTTGACAGCTTGCTGTCTGAGACCCTCTAATGTGGGACAGGTTTGCTGTGCCACACTCAGCTCCTCTCTGGCAGGCCCCCCTTCACCCAAAAGCTCAGCAGTGTCTGCTTCCAGCTCCTCTGGTGTAGGTTCTGCACAGGGAGGGAATTCTTCTTCCTCAGAAGTAGAATCCACTGTAGAGGGAGGGATAGTAGGAAGTGGTTTGCTTCTACTAGCCCTAGCTTTAGGGAGCACTTGGTCCATTGTTCCAGGATCCAAGCTTCCCTGTCCTTTTTGCTTTTTGGCCTGAGCCCTTGTCAAAGCAAAAATATGCCCTGGGATGCCCAGCATTGCTGCATGGGCCTCCAACACCACATCTGACCAAGCTGATGTCTCCAAATCATTTCCTAGTAGACAGTCTACAGGTAAATCTGTGGCTACCACAACTTTCTTTGGACCAGTAACCCCCCCCCAGTTGAGATTTACAACAGCCATGGGGTGGCTAAGTGTGTTGTTGTGAGCATCGGTTACTTGGTACTGGTGACCAAGTAGGTGTTGTTCAGGGTGGACCAGTTTCTCTATGACCATAGTCACACTGGCTCCAGTGTCCCTGTAGGCCTGAACCTCAACACCATTTATTAGGGGTAGCTGCTTGTACTTATCCATATTAAGGGGACAAGCAACTAAGGTGGCTAAATCAATAGCCCCCTCAGAGACTAACACAGCCTCTATGGCCTCCCTAACAAGGCCAACCCCAACTAAGTTACCAATAGTGAGCCCAGCTACTCCCTTGGATTGGCTATTAGTAGGTTTGCTCCCACCACCACTGCTATTAGTAGGGACACTAGGTGTAGCAGTAGGGGTTGTAGTGGTAAGAGGCTTGGTGCCTTTCTTTGGACACCAGGGATCTGTTGTTCAATGGCCTTTTATTTTACATAAATAGCACCATGGTTTCTTTTCTTTGTTCTGATTAAAAGAGGATTTGGGCCCACCACCCCCACCAGAGTGTTTTTGTGGGCCTGATGAAGACTCATTTTTAGATTTGTCCCCACCCTTGTCAGAAGACTTACCATCCTTCTTTTTGTTGCCATCTTTGTCACCCCCTGTATGAACTTTTCTGTTCACCCTTGTTCTGACCCATTTGTCTGCCTTCTTTCCCAATTCTTGGGGAGAGGTCAGATCAGAGTCCACCAAGTACTGGTGCAACAAATCAGACACACAATTATTAAGAATATGCTCTCTCAGGATCAAGTTATACAGGCTGTCATAATCAGTAACTTTACTGCCATGTAACCACCCCTCCAAGGCCTTCACTGAATGGTCAATGAAATCAACCCAGTCTTGTGAAGACTCCTTTTTGGTCTCTCTGAACTTTTTCCTGTATTGTTCAGTGGTTAAGCCATAACCATCCAGGAGTGCATTCTTAAGAACTTGGAAATTATTAGCATCATTTTCTTTCACAGTAAGGAGCCTATCCCTACCTTTTCCACTAAATGATAGCCATAGGATAGCAGCCCACTGCCTTTGAGGGACATCCTGTACAACACAGGCCCTCTCAAGTGCAGCAAACCACTTGTTAATGTCATCCCCCTCCTTATAAGGGGGAACTATCTTGTGCAGATTCCTGGAATCATGCTCTTTTGCAGGATGACTATGGGGAATACTGCTGCTGCCACCATGGGTTTCAAAACCCAACTTCTGTCTTTCCTTCTCTAGTTCTAAAGACTGTCTATCCAAATCCAGCTGTTGATTTTTAAGCTTCAGTCTGGTTTGTTCCACCCTCAACTTATTGAGTTCCCTCTCTAACATTCTGTCATCAGGGTTGGTGGGAGGGACATTTTTAGACACAGAAGTATGATGAGAATGGACAGAAGGAGACCTGTCCGTTACAGAGGACACCCTAACAGCTTGGCTGACAGTGTAATGTGAGAGCACACCATCTGTATGATGTGACTCCACCTCAGTACCAACTATGCTAGACTGTCTAGTAATGGGCAGGCTAGAAAGTTTCTTTCCTAAATCTTTTCCTGAGGGAGTCCCTGGATCAGATTGGGAACCATTAGCTACTTTTTCAACAGATGGGGCACTGTTAGCCTTATCTTGTTCTCTAAGCATGTTGAGTAACAATTCCAAGGAAGGATTCTTCCCTACACTCAAACCTCTCTCTATGCAGAGACTCCTTGCTCCTTTCCAGCTAAGGTGATCATACGCAAGTTTGGACAGATCAACATTTTGGCCTGTGCCAGACATTTTTAGAGAGAGTTAAAGTGATAGAAAAAGAGAAAAAAAAAATCAGAACTTTTAGAAAGACAGAAAAAAACTTTTAAAACTTTGTAGAACTTTTTAGAAAGTTTAGAAGTACTTTTCAGCACTTAGAAAAGAGTGAAAAGAGGAAATGCTAAACTTTTCGGTTATGTGTATATACACTGAACTTGTTTTGTATATTTTTCTCTTATGAAAAGTACAACAAGAGTGGTAAGTAGTCTCAAAGCACTTATCCCACCGCTGCACAACCAATGTAGGAAGCTGGACTGGCTTGTAGTGAGCACCAAGGGGTACTTGCACCTTGCACCAGGCCCAGTTATCCCTTATTAGTGTATAGGGTGTCTAGCAGCATAGGCTGATAGATAATGGTAGCTTAGCAGAGCAGCTTAGGCTGAACTAGGAGACGAGTGAAGCTCCTACAGTACCACTTAGTGTCATATGCACAATATCATAAGAAAACACAATACACAGTTATACTAAAAATAAAGGTACTTTATTTTTTTGACAATATGCCAAAGTATCTCAGAGTGTACCCTCAGTGAGAGGATAGGAAGTATATACAAGATATATATACACAATACCAGAAATATGCAGTATAGTCTTAGAAAACAGTGCAAACAATGTATAGTTACAATAGGATGCAATGGGGACACATAGGGATAGGGGCAACACAAACCATATACTCCAAAAGTGGAATGCGAACCACGAATGGACCCCAAACCTATGTGACCTTGTAGAGGGTCGCTGGGACTATTAGAAAATAGTAAGGGTTAGAAAAATAGCCCACCCCCAGACCCTGAAAAGTGAGTGCAAAGTGCACTAAAGTTCCCCAAGGACAAAGAAGTCGTGATAGAGGAATAATGAAGGAAAGACACAAACCAACAATGCAACAACGATGGATTTCCAATCTAGGGTACCTGTGGAATAAGGGGACCAAGTCCAAAAGTCACAAGCAAGTCGGAGATGGTCATATGCCCAGGAAATGCCAGCTGTGGGTGCAAAGAAGCTTCTACTGAACAGAAGAAGCTGATGTTTCTGCAGGAACGGAAAGGGCTAGAGACTTCCCCTTTGGTGGACATATCTCTCTCGCCGTGGAGAGTCGTGCAGAAGTGTTTTCCTGCTGAAAAAATGCCAACAAGCCTTGCTAGCTGCAAATCGTGCGGTTAGCGTTTTTGGACGCTGCTGTGGCCCAGGAAGGACCAGGATATCGCAAATTGCGCCAGGAGGTAGAGGGGACGTCGAGCAAGACAAGGAGCCCTGTCAGCAGCAGGTAGCACCCGGAGAAGTGCCAGAAACAGGCACTACGAGGATGCATGAAATGGTGCTCACCCGAAGTTACACAAAGGAGTCCCACGTCGCCGGAGACCAACTTAGAAAGTCGTGCAATGCAGGTTAGAGTGCTGTGGACCCAGGCTTGGCTGTGCACAAAGGATTACCGCCGGAAGTGCACAGGGGCCGGAGTAGCTGCAAAAGTCGCGGTTCCCAGCAATGCAGTCTAACGAGGTGAGGCAAGGACTTACCTCCACCAAACTTGGACTGAAGAGTCACTGGACTGTGGGAGTCACTTGGACAGAGATGCTGGATTCGAGGGACCTTGCTCATCGTGCTGAGAGGAGACCCAAGGGACCGGTAATGCAGCTTTTTGGTGCCTGCGGTTGCAGGGGGAAGATTCCGTTGACCCACAGGAGATTTATTCGGAGCTTCTAGTGCAGAGAGGAGGCAGACTACCCCCACAGCATGCACCACCAGGAAAACAGTTGAGAAGGCAGCAGGATCAGCGTTACAGAGTTGCAGTAGTCGTCTTTGCTACTATGTTGCAGTTTTGCAGGCTTCCAGCGCGGTCAGCAGTCAATTCCTTGGCAGAAGGTGAAGAGAGAGATGCAGAGGAACTCGGATGAGCTCTTGCATTCGTTATCTAAAGTTTCCCCAGAGACAGAGACCCTAAATAGCCATAAAAGAGGGTTTGGCTACCTAGGAGAGAGGATAGGCTAGCAACACCTGAAGGAGCCTATCAGGAGGAGTCTCTGACGTCACCTGGTGGCACTGGCCACTCAGAGCAGTCCAGTGTGCCAGCAGCACCTCTGTTTCCAAGATGGCAGAGGTCTGGAGCACACTGAAGGAGCTCTGGACACCTCCCAGGGGAGGTGCAGGTCAGGGGAGTGGTCACTCCCCTTTTCTTTGTCCAGTTTCACGCCAGAGCAGGGCTAAGGGGTCCCCTGAACCGGTGTAGACTGGCTTATGCAGAATTGGGCACATCTGTGCCCAAGACAGCATTTCCAGAGGCTTGGGGAGGCTACTCCTCCCCTGCCTTCACACCATTTTCCAAAGGGAGAGGGTGTAACACCCTCTCTCAGAGGAAGTTCTTTGTTCTGCCATCCTGGGCCAGGCCTGGCTGGACCCCAGGAGGGCAGATGCCTGTCTGAGGGGTTGGCAGCAGCAGCAGCTGCAGTGAAACCCCAGGAAAGGCAGTTTGGCAGTACCAGGGTCTGTGCTACAGACCACTGGGATCATGGGATTGTGCCAACTATGCCAGGATGGCATAGAGGGGGCAATTCCATGATCATAGACATGTTACATGGCCATATTCGGAGTTACCATTGTGAAGCTACATATAGGTAGTGACCTATATGTAGTGCACGCGTGTAATGGTGTCCCCGCATTCACAAAGTCCGGGGAATTGGCCCTGAACAATGTGGGGGCACCTTGGCTAGTGCCAGGGTGCCCTCCCACTAAGTAACTTTGAGTAACAGTTGAGACAATAAAGTCTCAACTGGCCAAGGTTAGCCTTATTGTCCTTCGTTTGGGGGGGGGGGGTAGTAGCCTCTTTCTAACCTTGTTACCCTCACTTTTGGCCTGTTTGTGAGTGTATGCCAGGGTGTTTTCACTGTTTCACTGGGATCCTGCTAGCCAGGGCCCAGTGCTCATAGTGAAAACCCTATGTTTTCAGTATGTTTGTTATGTGTCACTGGGACCCTGCTAGTCAGGACCCCAGTGCTCATAAGTTTGTGGCCTATATGTGTGTGTTCCCTGTGTAGTGCCTAACTGTCTCACTGAGGCTCTGCTGACCAGAACCTCAGTGGTTATGCTCTCTCATTTCTTTCAAATTGTCACTAACAGGCTAGTGACCAATTTTACCAATTTACATTGGCTTACTGGAACACCCTTATAAATCCCTAGTATATGGTACTAAGGTACCCAGGGTATTGGGGTTTCAGGAGATCCCTATGGGCTGCAGCATTTCTTTTGCCACCCATAGGGAGCTCTGACAATTCTTACACAGGCCTGCCACTGCAGCCTGAGTGAAATAACGTCCACGTTATTTCACAGCCATTTTACATTGCACTTAAGTTACTTATAATTCACCTATATGTCTAACCTTTACCTGGTAAAGGTTAGGTGCAAAGTTACTTAGTGTGTGGGCACCCTGGCACTAGCCAAGGTGCCCCCACATTGTTCAGAGCCAATTCCCTGAACTTTGTGAGTGCGGGGACACCATTACACGCGTGCACTACATATCGGTCACTACCTATATGTAGCTTCACAATGGTAACTCCGAATATGGCCATGTAACATGTCTATGATCATGGAATTGCCCCCCTCTATGCCATCCTGGCATAGTTGGCACAATCCCATGATCCCAGTGGTCTGTAGCACAGACCCTGGTACTGCCAAACTGCACTTCCTGGGGTTTCACTGCAGCTGCTGCTGCTGCCAACCCCTCAGACAGGCATCTGCCCTCCTGGGGTTCAGCCAGGCCTGGCCCAGGATGGCAGAACAAAGGACTTCCTCTGAGAGAGGGTGTTACACCCTCTCCCTTTGGAAAATGGTGTGAAGGCAGGGGAGGAGTAGCCTCCCCCAGCCTCTGGAAATGCTTTGTTGGGCACAGATGTGCCCAATTCTGCATAAGCCAGACTACACCGGTTCAGGGGACCCCTTAGCCCTGCTCTGGCGCGAAACTGGACAAAGGAAAGGGGAGTGACCACTCCCCTGACCTGCACCTCCCCTGGGAGGTGTCCAGAGCTCCTCCAGTGTGCTCCAGACCTCTGCCATCTTGGAAACAGAGGTGCTGCTGGCACACTGGACTGCTCTGAGTGGCCAGTGCCAGCAGGTGACGTCAGAGACTCCTTCTGATAGGCTTCTTCAGGTGTTAGTAGCCTATCCTCTCTCCTAAGTAGCCAAACCCTCTTTTCTGGCTGTCTCTGGGGAAACTTTAGATAACGAATGCAAGAGCTCATCCGAGTTCCTCTGCATCTCTCTCTTCACCTTCTGCCAAGGAATCGACTGCTGACCGCGCTGGAAGCCTGCAAACCTGCAACATAGTAGCAAAGACGACTACTGCAACTCTGTAACGCTGATCCTGCCGCCTTCTCGACTGTTTTCCTGCTTGTGCATGCTGTGGGGGTAGTCTGCCTCCTCTCTGCACCAGAAGCTCCGAAGAAATCTCCCGTGGGTCGACGGAATCTTCCCCCTGTAATCGCAGGCACCAAAAAGCTGCATTACCGGTCCCTTGGGTCTCCTCTCAGCACGACGAGCGAGGTCCCTCGAATCCAGCGACTCTGTCCAAGTGACCCCCACAGTCCAGTGACTCTTCAGTCCAAGTTTGGTGGAGGTAAGTCCTTGCCTCACCTCGCTGGGCTGCATTGCTGGGAACCGTGACTTTTGCAGCTACTCCGGCCCCTGTGCACTTCCGGCGGAAATCCTTTGTGCACAGCCAAGCCTGGGTCCACGGCACTCTAACCTGCATTGCACGACTTTCTAAGTTGGTCTCCGGCGACGTGGGACTCCTTTGTGCGACTTCGCGTGAGCACCGTTTCACGCATCCTCGTAGTGCCTGTTTCTGGCACTTCTCCGGGTGCTACCTGCTGCTGAGAGGGCTCCTTGTCTTGCTCGACGACCCCTCTTTCTCCTGGTCCAATTTGCGACCTCCTAGTCCCTCCAGGGCCACAGCAGCGTCCAAAAACGCTAACTGCACGATTTGCAGCTAGCAATGCTTGTTGGCGTTCTTTCGGCGGGAAAACACTTCTGCACGACTCTCCACGGCGAGAGGGATACGTCCACCAAAGGGGAAGTCTCTAACCCTTTTCGTTCCTGCAGAAACCTCAGCTTCGTCTGTCCAGTAGAAGCTTCTTTGCACCCACAGCTGGCATTTCCTTGGCATCTGCCCATCTCCGACTTGCTTGTGACTTTTGGACTTGGTCCCCTTGTTCCACAAGTACCCTAGATTGGAAATCCACAGTTGTTGCATTGTTGGTTTGTGTCTTTCCTGCATTATCCCTCTAACACGACTTCTTTGTCCTTAGGGGAACTTTAGTGCACTTTGCACTCACTTTTCAGGGTCTTGGGGAAGGTTATTTTTCTAACTCTCACTATTTTCTAATAGTCCCAGCGACCCTCTACAAGGTCACATAGGTTTGGGGTCCACTCGTGGTTCGCATTCCACTTTTGGAGTATATGGTTTGTGTTGCCCCTATCCCTATGTTTCCCCATTGCATCCTATTGTAACTATACATTGTTTGCACTGTTTTCTAAGACTATACTGCATATTTTTGCTATTGTGTATATATATCTTGTGTATATTTCCTATCCTCTCACTGAGGGTACACTCTAAGATACTTTGGCATATTGTCATAAAAATAAAGTACCTTTATTTTTAGTATAACTGTGTATTGTGTTTTCTTATGATATTGTGCATATGACACTAAGTGGTACTGTAGTAGCTTCACACGTCTCCTAGTTCAGCCTAAGCTGCTCTGCTAAGCTACCATTATCTATCAGCCTAAGCTGCTAGACACCCTATACACTAATAAGGGATAACTGGGCCTGGTGCAAGGTGCTAGTACCCCTTGGTACTCACTACAAGCCAGTCCAGCCTCCTACAATAGGTGACTTATAAGTTACTTAAGTGCAGTTTAAAATGGCTGTGAAATAACGTGGACGTTATTTCACTCAGGCTGCAGTGGCAGGCCTGTGTAAGAATTGTCAGAGCTCCCTATGGGTGGCAAAAGAAATGCTGCAGCCCATAGGGATCTCCTGGAACCCCAATACCCTGGGTACCTCAGTACCATATACCAGGGAATTATAAGGGTGTTCCAGTAAGCCAATGTAAATTGGTAAAATTGGTCACTAGCCTGTTAGTGACAATTTGAGAGAAATGAGAGAGCATAACCACTGAGGTTCTGGTTAGCAGAGCCTCAGTGAGACAGTTAGTCACTACACAGGTAACACATTCAGGCACACTTATGAGCACTGGGGCCCTGGTGAACAGGGTCCCAGTGACACATACAACTAAAACAACATATATACAGTGAAAAATGGGGGTAACATGCCAGTCAAGATGGTACTTTCCTACAGTTATGCTCTCTCTGCTTTCCAAAATTGTCGCTGCAGGCTAGTGACCACTTTCACCAATTCTAATTGGCACACTGGAACACCCTTATAATTCCCTGATATATGGTACCTAGGTACCCAGGGTATTGGGGTTACAGGAGATCCCTATGGGCTGCAGCATTTTTTTTGCCACCCATAGGGAGCTCAGACAATTCTTACACAGGACTGCCAATGCAGCCTGAGTGAAATAACATCCACGTTATTTCACAGCCATTTTACACTACACTTACGTAACTTATAAGTCACCTATATGTCTACCCCTCACTTGGTGAAGGTTAGGTGCAAAGTTACTAAGTGTGAGAGCACCCTGGCTCTAACCAAGGTGCCCCCACATTGTTCAGGGCAAATTCCCCAGACTTTGTGAGTGCGGGGACACCATTACACAGGTGGCATTATAGGTCAATACTTTATGTAACTTCACAATGGTAACTCTGAACATGGCCATGTAACATGTCTAAGATCTTGGAATTACCCCCCATGCCAAATCTGGTATTGGAGTGCCAATCCCATGCATCCCCGGGGCTCCAGCATGGACCCCGGGTGCTGCCAAATTAGCTCTCTGGGGTTTTCTCTGCAGCTACCGCTGCTGCCAACCCTCAGACAGGTTTCTGACCTCCTGGGGTCTGGGCAGCACAGTCCCAGGAAGGCAGAACAAGGGATTTCCTCTGTGAGAGGGTGTTACACCATCTCCCTATGGGAATAGGTGTTAAGGGCTGGGGAGGAGTAGCCTCCCCCAGACTCTGGAATGCTTTGAAGGGCACAGATGGTGCCCTCCTTGCATAAGCCAGTCTACACCAGTACAGGGATCCCCCAGCCCCTGCTCTGGCGTGAAACTGGACAAAGGAAAGGGGAGTGACCACTCCCCTGTCCATCACCACCCCAGGGGAGGTGCCCAGAGCTCCTTCAGTGTGTCCCGGACCTCTGCCATCTTGAATGCAGAGGTGTGAGGGCACAGTGGAGGCCTCTGAGTGGCCAGTGCCAGCAGGTGATGTCAGAGACCCCTCCTGATAGCTGCTTACCTGGTTAGGTGACCAATCCTCCTCTGAGGGCTATTTAGGGTCTCTCCTGTGGGTTTCTCTTCAGATAACGAATGCATGAGCTCACCAGAGTTCCTCTGCATCTCCCTCTTCGACTTCTGCCAAGGATCGCCCGCTGACTGCTCCAGGACACATGCAAAACCACAACAAAGTAGCAAGACGACTACCAGCAACATTGTAGCGCCTAATCCTGCCAGCTTTCTCGACTGTTTCCTGGTGGTGCATGCTCTGAGGGCTGTCTGCCTTCACCCTGCATTGGAAGCCAGGAAGAAATCTCCAGTGGGTCGACGGAGTCTTCCCCCTGGTTACGCAGGCACTAAACTTCTTCATCACCGGTCCTCTGGGTCCCCTCTCATCTTGACTAGTGTGGTCCCTGGAACACAGGAGCTGGATCCAAGTGACCCCGACAGTCCAGTGGTCCTTCTGTACAAATTTGGTGGAGGTAAGTCCTTGCCTCTCCACGCCAGACAGTAATCCTGTGTACTGCATGATCTGCAGCTGCTCGGGCTTCTGTGCACTTTTGCAAGGATTCCTTTGTGCACAGCATAGCCCAGGTCCCCAGCACTGCGACTTGCATTGCTCAACTCGCTGAGTTGACCACTGGCTTCGTGAGACCCTCTTTTGTTGTGTTGAGACGACCGCCATGTTCAGATTTCTTGAAATACCTGTTCAAGTGCTTCTGCAGGTGCTGCCTGCTTCAGCGTGGGCCCTCTCTGTTGCTGAGTGCCCCCTCTTTCTCCTCCTCCAAGGGGAGACCTTCTGGTCCTTCCTGGGCCCGGGTAGCACCCATTATCTTCAACCACAACTCTTGCAGCTATCAAGGCTTATTTGTGGTGTTTATGCGTGGAAACAACTCTGCATCCTCCAGCAGACCGTGAGACATCTTCTGACCGAAGGTGAAGTTCCTGGCACCTTCTGTTGTTGCAGAATCTTTGGCTTTTTGCACCCAGAGACAGCCCTTTTGCACCTTCATCCGGGGTTTAGTGGGCTCCTACCCCCCCCGTGGACACTTGCGTGACTCTTGGACCTGGTCCACTTCCTTTGCAGGTCCTAAGGTCCAGGAATCTGTCTTCAATGCTTTGCAGTCAGTTGTTGCTTTTGCAGAATCTCCTATCTCGACTTTACTGTCTTTCTGGGGTAGTAGGTTGAATTTACTCCTACTTTTCAGGGTCTTGGGGTGGGTTATCTTGGACACCCTTAGGGTTTTCTTACACTCTCAGTGACCCTCTACACACTACACTAGGTCTGGGGTCCATTTGTGGTTCGCATTCCACTTTTGGAGTATATAGTTTGTGTTTTGTGTTGTCCCTAGGCCTATTGTGTCCTATTGCATCCTATTGAATTCTAAAGTGTTTGCACTACTTTTCTAACTGTTTACTTATCTGATTTTGGTTTGTGTGTATATTTTGTGTATTTTACTTACCTCCTAAGGGAGTATATCCTCTGAGATATTTTTGGCATATTGTCACTAAAATAAAGTACCTTTATTTTTTAGTAACTCTGAGTATTGTGTTTCTTATGATATAGTGCTATATGATATAAGTGGCATAGTAGGAGCTTTCCATGTTTCCTAGTTCAGCCTAAACTGCCCTGCTATAGCTACCTCTATCAGCCTAAGCTGCTAGAAAACTACTAATCTACTAATAAGGGATAAGTGGACTTGGTACAAGGTGTAAGTACCATCAGGTACCCATTATAATCCAGCCTCCTACAGGTGTGTATTGTGGAGTGGGTGTTGAGTGATGTGGTCGGGTGTGGGGTGCATGACGGATGGGTGGGTGTTAGTGGTGTGTGTAGTTGTGTCTGTGATTAGCGTATCTGTCTTTTGGCAATTTTTCGCGTTCGTAAAGGGTTGTGGGTTATATGGGTGTATGTTTTATAGTTTTCTGGGTGGGTGGATGTGGTCTGTGTTTTAATGTCAGGTGTGTGTTTTTAGTATTGGCCAATATTCTGTTGTATTGTATTTGGGTCGCCATTCTGACCGCGCCGGTGTGTACCAACAATGGTTTACTGCTGTTGAACGTCTGCCGTGGTGATTTGTGGGTCATAATGTGGAGGGCGTTGTTTTGTTGGTGTGACGGTGTGGGTGTTCATGCCGACACTTTACCACTTACCTTTGATCTGGCAGATTTGTGTTTGTGGCAGTAATCTGTCGGTTTAGTGTGTGTGTGTCATGATATGGCGAATGGATGTTCGCCTCCGAGACGGTATGTTAGCGGCCTTCACTGTGGCGGTAATCCAGATTTACCCCAAATGTCATAATGAGGGCCTTAGTCTACCTATATGATAAGTGATTGTTGGCTTGCTATTGGTTAGCTCACAGTACCCCATCCAAATTCCTAAACTGACCAGGGTATATAGATGTTATGGGTAACCTTGAATATGACACTCTTATTTGCCAAAGAATCTGTGCAAGAAGATTTAGCTCTTTCATTTGGTCACTCTTGCATGCCCAAGATAAACACAAGAAAGATACAAAAATGCATTTTCAAAACATTTATTGAAATGATTGTTTTCTTGCATAAAAAGCATGAACTGCAATTGTTAGAAAGATGAGACATGTTACTGTTCTCAACATTGTTATAATGGTAAACAACATAAACAATTGACTCATAGTAATCGTTACTAATGTTGCATAACTCCTATCTGTATCTAATTTTATACTAAGCGGAGTACCCTTCTGCTAGATCAGTTGGGATAGGACAACCTCCATAATTTTATTTTAGGGCACAGGAAGCTGGTCTCGGTGTACAGGTTCCCCTATAAGAGTCAACAGAGCTCCACATCAGTCATAGAGCATAGCAGCTCCATGATCAGCTGGCATGAAATGTTCCTCTCAAAGAGTGTAGCAAGGATGCTGTTTATATAATAAAACAAAAAACAATAAGGTACACTGTTCCTAACAGAAGAAAAAGCAAGAGCACAGGTCCTCAAGACACTTCTAAAGTTAGAAGCGAAAGCCCTCACACATCCAATGGATGATATGTTTCATCATAGGGCTAGCTTCTCATCAGACCGGCGCTGCAATGTCTGACGGGCCCCAAAAGGGGCTCTTTGCCGGAAATCTTGAATATAAAGTGTGTGCCGTGACAGATGCAGTAGGAATAAAGTAAACTTACTGTTTGAGAAAAAGCAGGAGAGAGAGAAAAAGTAACTTAAAATTGGCTCAAGGACCCCAACAAAAATTATTTAATTTAGATTATGAGGATCTTGGTCAAGATTAAAAAAACACATGAGAGGGGAATAATGCTCCACCACTCTACTCATCTAAAAAGGGGAGGAGAGAGAGCTAGTTAGGACACTTACCTTCTAGCTACAATCGAGGGTCAACATGTTTCGCACCTCAAGGGTCCAAACGGATTACACAGTGCTTCATCAGGACCAAAACACATACCTCCTAAGCTCTAATTGCACGCCCTAAACTAAATTTTACAAGGGTAAAAGTGACATACGTCAAAAAGCTACACAGCTCTAGGTCTAGATAGGCGAGAACCTGTGAACAGAAAAGATACAAAAAAACAGCAGATATAAAAATCAAAATATCTCTATGATATAGGTGGTCGAAGTGCAAAAACATAACAAGTAGTGTTGTGACAGTGTAGTTGTGCTGCCAAGCTGGGTGTACCAGAACTCACAACAAAAACTCACAATAAAAATTGAAAAAGTTCCTTACCCTCCTAAATTTAGGACCGGGTTCCTTGGGAAAATGCAGGCCACTGGACTAACATCACTCTACATCAATCATAGAGGTAACAGTGCTTATGAAGCACAAAGAAGTAACAAAAAGCACAAAGGGAATAAATGTGTCATACTATGTAACTGATAGCAAAAAAGATATGCACTCATTTAGGCAAATGATCCAAAAGAAGTATAGAACAATCACAACGAAAAGCGGACAAAAACAATTATCCAGATCTTACAGCAGAGGTCATTAATAATTAAATAGTAAAATAAGTTTGATTCATGGTGGCGATAGGGCAATCCTTTTGCTAACACAACTAACATTAGTATACAAGATCATACCCTATACATACAGGGGTGGGGTGATACTCTATATATTTAACCCCATGCTCGAGAATCGGCTTTGGGAAAACATAACCGAAGTCTCAATAATGCTTGGTTACGAACAGCTCATGTAAAATAACCGAGTGTGTCAAAAGGAACAAAGAGGACTTCAATCTTAAATGGCTAGTCTCGAAACAAAAAACAATAAAACAGGAAAACCGTGAGCGTACTTACATGTTCAGCGCAGTCCGATTCTGAAGACCTACCTGACGGCCGCACTCCCGGAATGTGATGGGAGATCGGCGGCCATCGGGTAAAAACGCCTCCACAACATGTATCGGCCAATCCAGACGTCAAACAGGGCCACGCCAAAGAGACGTCAGTTGCACCCCTTCATGTTCAATTAAGGTAAATCTTTGTGTTTGAAAAAGAGACATCAGAGACTGGGAAATGCCAGTACCCTATGTTATGTAGATGAGTTTACGGCAAACGGTTTTACAGTTAAGGGCAGAAGGGACAAAATTGCCGTGCGATGTCAGCAATACCGGAAATGTCAACAAAAAAAAATCAAGGTAAAAAAACAACTATAAAAGTTGAAAAATATGGCATGCAAGTCAAGAGAGAAAACCAGCAAGATGAGCAAGTATATAAAAGAGAAATAATTAGATGAATATAAAAAGGTAGTTAGTGGTCCTAAGTATGTCACTAAGGGGATCATTATGAACATGACGGTAAACACCATTCCCCGCCGTGGTGATGATAAACAGAAACCCGCCATTGACGGTGAACAGAAACCCGCCATTAAAAGATGCAAAAATCAGAATCCTCCCAAAATTTCCCAGCCACCAGTCAATGCCAGGACCTTGTTGGTGAAAATGCAGGACATCCCACCCGCCACCGCCGAGCACACAATCTCCCTGCCCTCCAAATAATGATGCACAAATCACTGCAGCGGTCAGTGGAGGTCGATCGACATTTGGCGGTACAGACCGCCACGGTCAGCAATGGAACCCAACAGTAAGAATTGCACACATAGGCAAGTTTGAAACCCACACACTTCACACACATCCACAACACTATAAAACACTCAGAGACATACCTCACAATCCTTTGCATCGCCAATAGGACAACTGAAATTGAGAACTCCTTAAGCAGACACTAAGGGGGTCATTACAACATTGGCGGTAAAAGCCGCTTACCGCCGTGCAGAAGACCGCCAATACACTGCCGCGGCTGCAGAGCTCCACCACGATCATTATGACCCGCAGCTCGGAATCCGCCAAAATCCAGACACCCACACAAGTCCACCACACCAAAGGTCAGTGATAAACTGGCAATAACAAAACCTCCACCGTCACGCCAACAGGAATACGCCCAAACTATCAGGACACACGAATCCAGCGGCGGTCTTTCAACTGCGGTATTCCATTGGCGGTACACACCGCCGCGCTCAAAATACACACACCACTCCCACACATCCAATACAATATAAAACACACACCCACATCACCCACAAACCCTTATGTCACCAATTGCGACTGAAGGCCAGAGAGAGACACCACCATAAACAACACTAGCATCCACAGGCACTCAACACCATCACTCACACAACATCCAAGCACCTCACACAATACACCTCTAAATATCACCCCACACATCACAACACACGCCACCCCACACATCACCCACACCACCCCATGGCACTGAGGAGGAGCTCAGGGTCATGGTGGAGGAACTCATCCGGGTAGAACCACAGCTATTAGGATCACAGGTGCAGCACACCTCCATAGCTAGGAAGATGGAGCTATGGCGCAGAGTCGTGGACAGCGTCAACGCAGTGGGACAGCACCCAAGAACTAGGGATGACATCAGATAGAGGTGGAACGATCTACGGGGGAAGGTGCGTACCGTGGTCTCAAGACACCACCTTGCGGTTCAGAGGACTGGCGGCGGACCCCCACCTCCTCCCCCACAACTAACAACATGGGAGGAGCAGGTCTTGGCTATACTGCATCCTGAGGGCCTCGCAGGAGTAGCAGGAGGAATGGACTCTGGTAAGTCAAACCTTTAATCTACTTTATCACCCACCCACCTGCATGCTATCACATACCCCCACCCTCGCCCTCACCCCCATCACTCCAACTCCTCACGTATGTCCCAATATCATAAACCACACATCCCAAACCCAAGCCCTGCATGTAACACCAAAGCATGGACACCTATCACCAAAGCATGGCTACTGCGCCTACCCATACACCCCCTTAAACCATTATCACACAAGGTCCTACACAGGAATGCAAGCACTGGGGTACACGGTCACCCACCCATTGCACACCATGGCACACACAGATGCAATAATCATGTCTTTACACCCCTGCAGGACCCCTACCCAACTTCACCGGACAGGAGGGTCCAGATATGTCCACCCCACCCACAGAAGAGGCCCACAGTGATGACAGCAGCTCTGTCCAACTGGATCAAGATGACCAGCCCGGCCCATCTGGGACCTCGGGACAGTCGGTTCCCTTCACACTGGCACAGGCCACTACAGAGCTGCCTGCCTCTGGAAACACCAGCACAGCACCCACCCAGCGGGCCCATACCTCTGTACCCAGGGCACGTCAATCAACAGTGTGTCCACCACTACAGGGAACCCAGGCTAACCCACCACCCCAACAACACCAGGGACCTGGGGGCAGTGGTAGTGGGCACACGGTTCAGAGGACAGAGGCACAGGGACACAGGGGAACTGGGAGGGCTGCTGTGCGACCGGGGGAGGACATGCCCAGGGAACCCACTCTCCACAAGGCCCTCTCCAACATCATGGGAGCCTACCACCATTCCCAGGAGATAATGGCAACGGTACTGGCCAAGTTTCAGGAGACCCAGCGGCTGCAGGAGGAACAGTATTTGGGGATCAGGAAGGAACTCAAATCCATCAATACCACCCTGGGCACCATTGTAGGGGTGCTGAAGGAACTCATGAACACCAGGAGGGACACTGTGGCACAACAAAGGGCCCCTGTCACTAGCCTGGACTATGAACTGTCCACCACCTCCGCTGGCGCTAGTGGACAGGAGGCACCGCCACAGGACCACCACACCAGCACCTCACCCCCTGCAGATAGAGGACCACCCGCAAGCGGTCTCTGAGATCCAGGACAAAGACAGAGAACAATGCCTAGCCCCCGCCAAGAAATGAGACCACCTTGATTGTCATCCTTCTGTCCCACTTTGTCACCCTGTCCATACTTAAACTGCCCTAGCTCCACTTCCTATGCCCCTTTGGACAATACACCTGTGAGACTAATAGACTGGACTCTGCCATGGACATTCCTCCACCATCACCCCTGACCATTTTACAACCCCCTCCACTATTGAGCACTTAAATAAATACCTTTAAATCACAAAACAATCAGGAGTCTGTCTGTGCTTTCGAAAATGTGTATTAGCAATAACAGTGGAAAAATGCTACATCCAATGTAATGTCATCATACCTATGTCACACAGCTCTAGTCCATGCGGAAACAAAGCAGATGTCACATAGTGGACCCACATCTGTGAAATCGTAAGGGCAAGTGACAACTCAGTGACCATACACTGGGTGAAAATGACAGACAGATGAGAGGTAATAGAATTAAATCAGATGTAGCAGGCAGTGTTGTCTTCTTACCTGTGTCTCACTGGAAATATTGCAGGATCACCGTGTTCCTGTTGTCTATGTCCTCTTCTTCTGCTTCCTCGTCTTCTCTGTCCACAGGCTCCACAGCTGCCACAACACTCCATCTGGACCATCCTCCTGCAGAAAAGGCACCTGTCGTCGCAAAGCCAAGTTGTGAAGCATACAGCAGGCCACAATGATCTGGCACACCTTCTTTGGTGAGTAGAATAGGAAACCACCTGTCATATAGAGGCACCGGAACCAGGCCTTCAGGATGCCGAAGGTCTGCTCTATAATCCTCCTAGTTTCCCCATGGGCCTTATTGTAGCATTTTTCTGCCCTTGTCCTGGGATTCCTCACTGGGGTCAGTAGCAATGACAGGTTGGGGTAACCAAAGTCACCTGCAAATGTCAAGGGACAACTGTTAGACACACACTAACTCATAGGGACATCCCCAGACCCAGACACCTAGTCACACTGTATTGGGTCCATGTCCTCACCTAACAGCCACACACGGTGCCTCTGGAGTTGCCCCATCGCATAAGGGATGGTGCTATTCCTCAGAATGTAAGCGTCATGCACTGAGCCAGGAAATTTGGCATTCACATGGGAGATGTACTGGTCTGCCAAACATACAATCTGCACATTCATCGAATGGTAACTCTTCCGGTTTCTGTACACCTGTTCACTCCTGCAGGGGGGACCAAGGCCACATGTGTACCATCAATGGCACCTATGATGTTGGGGATATGTCCCAGGGAAAAGAAATCACCTTTCACTGTAGGCAAATCCTCCACCTGAGGGAAAACGATGTAGCTCCGCATGTGTTTCAGTAGGGCAGACAACACTCTGGACAACACTTTGGAAAACAAAGGCAGGGACATCCCTGATGCTATGGCCACTGTAGTTTGAAAAGAACCACTTGCTAGGAAATGGAGTACTGACAGCACCTGCACTTGAGGGGGGATTCCTGTGGGATGGCAGATAGCTGACATCAGGTCTGGCTCCAACTGGGCACAGAGTTCCAGGATTGTGGTACGATCAAGTCTATAGGTGTTGATCACGTGTCGCTCCTCCATTGTCGACTGGTCCATCAGCGGTCTGTACACCGGAGGATGCCACCATCTCCTCACATGCCCCAGCGGACGGTGCCTATGGAGGAGAACAGCGAGCAGAGAGTCAACCAACTCTGAGGTACGTAAACACAGCTTAATTTGAAAATTTTAGCAAATCGACATATGCCTGTATAAGTGTTTAAGCAAGGCCTAGATATGTGTGACGCAGTCCAAAATAATGCCATGTGGCCCCCTGAAATGGCGGCTGCCTGACCTGTAAAGTGGGACAAGGGGATATGAGGTAACTGCGCTGGCATTGTACACCGTCGCAGTTGGCGGTCGAAGACCGTGGCGCAATCCTGCAATGGTTAACATTGGACCCTATGGGTCCCAGGAGCCAATCACTATGTACGCCGGCGGTGACGGTACGCACCGCTGCAGAAGTGACCGCCATTTTCTCTCTGTTCAATCACTTGATACCTGATCTTCGACAGGAGAGGACCTACACTGCAAGTGCTGCTGTGACCTCAGTCTGGGAAAGACAATGTCTCGTGTGTCTGGGGAAAGGGCCCCTGCCTTCAGCACGGAGGAGTTGGAGAAACTAGTAGATGGGGTCCTCACCCAGTACACGCTAATCTATGGTCCTCCAGACAAACAGGGAAGTACACTGTGAGCATGCTGTATGGGCAATTCCTGTGTGGAGTGGTGTGGATGAAAGATAGGTGGGGGTGAGAATGAGGCGTGCATGCAACAACGGTGAGTGCATGTGCGTCATGGCAAGGGTAGGGATGCGGGCCAAAGACTGTGACGGTGCGGACGGTTATATCTTCTCCTTTTCCCCTGTATTATTCCTGTAGGTCAGCGCCCTCCAGAAGAAGGACATTTGGCGTGCCTTCGCCAAGGAAGTCCAAACCCTAGGGGTCTACCACAGACGGAGCACCCACTGCCAGAAAAGATGGAAGGACAATCGCAGCTGGAGCAAGAAGACGGCGGAGGCCCAGCTGGGGATGGCCTCCCAAAGTGAGAGGGGTGCCCGTCGCACCATGACGCCCCTGATGTTCAGGATCCTGGCGGAGGCGTACCCGGGGTTTGATGGGCGCTTGAGGGCATCACAGCAGCCACAAGGGGGTGAGTACACTCTCATTCTGCTGATTTAGCGTGCATTGGAGGTGTCTGGGGAGGGGAGGTGGGCTGTGGGTTCCCCTAGGCCAGGGCGAGTTTAGTAGGCAAGGTCCCTTCTTAAGGCAGGCCCTGTGGCACCCCACCCCACCTGTGGACAGTGCCAACTACACTTAGTCAGGCTTCTGTGACATCCATGTGTGCAGCAATCAGGCATAGCCGTGTGACTCATGTCCCTGGGATTGATTAGGGAACTCAAAGTGCACGGCGTACTGCAGGGGGCTTCTGTGTCTGTAGTGTCCGCCAACGTTAGAGGTATTGCATGCACTCAACATGTCTTTCTTCTGTCTTCCCCCCCCTTTTTGTGGTCTCCCTGTTCTTGTGTGCATTAGCATCATCAGGTGGAGGAGCAGTGGCACCGGAGAAGGAGGGAGCAGCATCTCACATGGCCCTGGAGGGCGACACAACAAAGTCTGAATTCACAAGTGGGACGGAGGGCGAGTTGAGCTCCACATCGGGGACAGGAGCAGAGACCAGTGATATGGACTCCTCCTCTGATGGGAGCTCCCTTGCGGTGGAGGGCCCATCTCTGCCCCCGCATCTACAGTTACAGCCGCCACCCCCCCAACCAGCACTGCCCTCCCAGTAGCCCCTCAGCGTTCGCCCCGTGGCCGCTCACTGTAGGAGGCTGGCCTGGTTTGTAGTGGTACCAAGGGGTACTTACACTCTGCACTAGGTCCAGTTATCCCTTATTAGTGTAGAAGAGGTGTCTAGCAGCTTAGGCTGATAGAAAAGGTAGCTTAGCAGAGCAGTTTAGGCTGAACTAGGAGACGTGTAAAGCTCCTACTATACCACTGGTGTCATATGCACAATATCATAAGAAAACACAATACACAGATATACTAAAAATAAAGGTACTTTATTTTTATGACAATATGCCAAAAGTATCTCAGTGAGTACCCTCAGTATGAGGATAGCAAATATACACAAGATATATGTACACAATACCAAAATTATGCAGTAATAGCAATAGACAGCAATGCAAGCAATGTACAGTCACAATAGATTGCAATGAGAGCACATAGGTATAGGGGCAACACAAACCATATACTCTAGAAGTGGAATGGGAACCACCAATGGACCCCAAACCTATGTGAGCTTGTAGAGGGTCGCTGGGACTGTAAGAAAACAGTGAGGGTTAGAAAAATAGCCCAACCCAAAACCCTGAGAAGTAGGTGTAAAGTGCACCTATGTTCCCCAGAGAGCACAGAAGTCGTGATAGGGGAATTCTGCAAGGAAGACCAACACCAGCAATGCAACAACGATGGATTTCCAGACAAGAGTACCTGTGGAACAAGAGGACCAAGTCCAAGAGTCACACTCAAGTCGGGAGTGGGCAGATGCCCAAGAAATGCCAGCTGAGGTTGCAAAGAAGCTGCCACCAGATGGTAGAAGCTGTGGATTCTGCAAGAACGAAGAGGACTAGGAACTTCCCCTTTGGAGGATGCATTTCCCACGTCGTGAAGAAGCTTGCAGAGGTATTCCCGTGCACAAAGACGGCAAAAAAGCCTTTCTAGCTGCAAGGGTCTTGGTTAGGGTTTTTGGATGCTGCTGTGGCCCAGGAGGGACCAGGATGTTGCCAATTGCGTGAGGAGACAGAGGGGGCGTCCAGCAAGACAAAGAGCCCACTCAGAAGCAAGCAGCATCCGCAGAAGTGCCGGAACAGGCACTACGAAGAACAGTGAACCGGAGCTCACCCGAAGTCACAAAGGAGGGTCCCACGACGCCGGAGGACAACTCAGGAGGTCGTGCACTGCAGGTTAGAGTGTCGGGGACCCAGGCTTGGCTGTTGTGAGAAAGTAGCCTCTTTCTAGCCTTGTTACCCCCACTTTTGGCCTGTTTGTGAGTGTATGTAAGGGTGTTCTCACTGTCTCACTGGGATCCTGCTAGCCAGGGCCCAGTGCTCATAGTGAAAACCCTGTGTTTTCAGTATGTTTGTTATGTGTCACTGGGACCCTGCTAGTCAGGACCCCAGTGCTCATAAGTTTGTGGCCTATATGTATGTGTTCCCTGTGTGATGCCTAACTGTCTCGCTGAGGTTCTGCTAACCAGAACCTCAGTGGTTATGCTCTCTCATTTCTTTCCAAATTGTCACTAACAGGCTAGTGACCAATTTTACCAATTTACATTGGCTTACTGGAACACCCTTATAATTCCCTAGTATATGGTACTGAGGTACCCAGGGTATTGGGGTTCCAGGAGATCCCTATGGGCTGCAGCATTTCTTTTGCCACCCATAGGGAGCTCTGACAATTCTTACACAGGCCTGCCACTGCAACCTGAGTGAAATAACGTCCACGTTATTTCACAGCCATTTTACACTGCACTTAAGTAACTTATAAGTCACCTATATGTCTAACCTTTACCTGGTAAAGGTTAGGTGCAAAGTTACTTAGTGTGAGGGCACCCTGGCACTAGCCAAGGTGCCCCCACATTGTTCAGGGCCAATTCCCCGGACTTTGTGAGTGCGGGGACACCATTACACGCGTGCACTACATATAGGTCACTACCTATATGTAGCTTCACAATGGTAACTCTGAATATGGCCATGTAACATGTCTATGATCATGGAATTGCCCCCTCTATGCCATCCTGGCATAGTTGGCACAATCCCATGATCCCAGTGGTCTGTAGCACAGACCCTGGTACTGCCAAACTGCCCTTCCTGGGGTTTCACTGCATCTGCTGCCAACCCCTCAGACAGGCATCTGCCCTCCTGGGGTCCAGCCAGGCCTGGCCCAGGATGGCAGAACAAAGAACTTCCTCTGAGAGAGGGTGTGACACCCTCTCCCTTTGGAAAATGGTGTGAAGGCAGGGGAGGAGTAGCCTCCCCCAGCCTCTGGAAATGCTTTGTTGGGCACAGATGTGCCCAATTCTGCATAAGCCAGTCTACACCGGTTCAGGGACCCCTTAGCCCCTGCTCTGGCGCGAAACTGGATAAAGGAAAGGGGAGTGACCACTCCCCTGACCTGCACCTCCCCTGGGAGGTGTCCAGAGCTCCTCCAGTGTGCTCCAGACCTCTGCCATCTTGGAAACAGAGGTGCTGCTGGCACACTGGACTGCTCTGAGTGGCCAGGGCCACCAGGTGACGTCAGAGACTCCTTGTGATAGGCTCCTTCAGGTGTTAGTAGCCTTTCCTCTCTCCTAGGTAGCCAAACCCTCTTTTCTGGCTATTTAGGGTCTCTGTCTCTGGGGAAACTTCAGATAACGAATGCATGAGCTCAGCCGAGTTCCTCTGCATCTCTCTCTTCACCTTCTGATAAGGAAACGACCGCTGACCGCGCTGGAAGCCTGCAAACCTGCAACATAGTAGCAAAGACGACTACTGCAACTCTGTAACGCTGATCCTGCCGCCTTCTCGACTGTTTTCCTGCTTGTGCATGCTGTGGGGGTAGACTGCCTCCTCTCTGCACCAGAAGCTCCGAAGAAATCTCCCGTGGGTCGACGGAATCTTCCCCCTGCAACCGCAGGCACCAAAAAGCTGCATTACCGGTCCCTTGGGTCTCCTCTCAGCACGACGAGCGAGGTCCCTCGAATCCAGCGACGCTGTCCAAGTGACCCCCACAGTCCAGTGACTCTTCAGCCCAAGTTTGGTGGAGGTAAGTCCTTGCCTCACCTTGCTGGGCTGCATTGCTGGGAACCGCGACTTTGCAGCTACTCCGGCCCCTGTGCACTTCCGGTGGAAATCCTTCGTGCACAGCCAAGCCTGGGTCCACGGCACTCTAACCTGCATTGCACGACTTTCTAAGTTGGTCTCCGGCGACGTGGGACTCCTTTGTGCAACTTCGGCGAGCACCGTTTCACGCATCCTCGTAGTGCCGGTTTCTGGCACTTCTCCGGGTGCTACCTGCTTCAGTGAGGGCTCTTTGTCTTGCTCGACGTACCCTCTCTCTACAGATCCAATTTGCGACCTCCTGGTCCCTCCTGGGCCCCAGCAGCGTCCAAAAACGCCAAACGCACGATTTGCGTGTAGCAAGGCTTGTTGGCGTCCTTCCGGCGGGAAAACACTTCTGCACGACTCTCCAAGGCGAGCGGGATCCGTCCACCAAAGGGGAAGTCTCTAGCCCTTTTCGTTCCTGCAGAAACCTCAGCTTCTTCTGTCCAGTCGAAGCTTCTTTGCACCCGCAGCTGGCATTTCCTGGGTATCTGCCCATCTCCGACTTGCTTGTGACTTTTGGACTTGGTCCCCTTGTTCCACAGGTACCCTAGATTGGAAATCCACCGTTGTTGCATTGCTGGTTTGTGTCTTTCCTGCATTATTCCTCTAACACGACTATTTTGTCCTTAGGGGAACTTTAGTGCACTTTGCACTCACTTTTCAGGGTCTTGGGGAGGGTTATTTTTCTAACTCTCACTATTTTCTAATAGTCCCAGCGACCCTCTACAAGGTCACATAGGTTTGGGGTCCATTCGTGGTTCGCATTCCACTTTTGGAGTATATGGTTTGTGTTGCCCCTATCCCTATGTTTCCCCATTGCATCCTATTGTAACTATACATTGTTTGCACTGTTTTCTAAGACTATACTGCATATTTTTGCTATTGTGTATATATATCTTGTGTATATTTCCTATCCTCTCACTGAGGGTACACTCTAAGATACTTTGGCATATTGTCATAAAAATAAAGTACCTTTATTTTTAGTATAACTGTGTATTGTGTTTTCTTATGATATTGTGCATATGACACTAAGTGGTACTGTAGTAGCTTCACACGTCTCCTAGTTCAGCCTAAGCTGCTCTGCTAAGCTACCATTATCTATCAGCCTAAGCTGCTAGACACCCTATACACTAATAAGGGATAACTGGGCCTGGTGCAAGGTGCAAGTACCCCTTGGTACTCACTACAAGCCAGTCCAGCCTCCTACATTGGTTGTGCAGTGGTGGGATAAGTGCTTGAGACTACTTACCACTCTTGTCATTGTACTTTTCATAAGAGAAAAATATACAAAACAAGGTCAGTGTATATACACATAGCCAAAAAGTTTTGCATTTCCTCTTTTCACTCTTTTCTAAGTGCTGAAAAGTACTTCTAAACTTTCAAAAAGTTCTTAAAAGTTTAAAAAGTTTTTTTCTGTCTTTCCAAAAAGTTCTGAAAACTTTTGTCTCTTTCTCTATCACTTTAACTCTCTCTAAAAAAATGTCTGGCACAGGCCAAAGTGTTGATCTGTCCAAACTTGCATATGACAACCTTAGCTGGAAAAGAGCAAGGAGTCTCTGTATAGAGAGAGGTTTGAGTGTAGGGAAGAATCCTGCCTTAGAACTATTAATTAATATGCTTAGAGAACAGGATAAGGCCATAGGTGCCCCATCTGTTGAAAAAGTACCTAATAGTTCCCAATCAGATTCAGGGACTCCCCCAGGAAAAGATTCAGGAAAGAAACTTCCTAGCCTGCCCATTACTAGACAATCTAGCATAGATGGTAATGATGATGAGCCACACCATAGAAATAGTGTTGTCTCACATCATAGCAAAAGCATTTATTCTCACCATACTGGTAGTAATGTTTCTCTAAACCAAGCTGTTAAGTTGGCTTCTGTAAGGGACAGGTCTCCTTCTGTTCATTCCCATCATACCTCTGTATCTAGAAATGTCCCTCCCACCCACCCTGATGACAGATTGTTAGAAAGGGAGCTCAATAGATTGAGAGTGGAGCAAACCAGACTGAAGCTCAAGAAGCAACAGCTGGATTTGGATAGACAGTCTTTAGAAATAGAGAGGGAAAGACAGAAGATGGGTTTAGATACCCATGGTGGCAGCAGCAGTATTCCCCATAGTCATCCTGCAAAAGAGCATGATTCCAGGAATCTGCATAAGATAGTTCCCCCTTACAAGGAGGGGGATGACATTAACAAGTGGTTTGCTGCACTTGAGAGGGCCTGTGCTGTACAGGATGTCCCTCAAAAGCAGTGGGCTGCTATCCTATGGCTATCATTTACTGGAAAAGGTAGGGATAGGCTCCTTACTGTAAAAGAAAATGATGCTAACAATTTCCAAGTTCTTAAGAATGCACTCCTGGATGGTTATGGCTTAACCACTGAACAGTACAGGATAAAGTTCAGAGATACCAAAAAGGAGTCTTCACAAGACTGAGTTGATTTCATTGACCAGGCAGTGAAGGCCTTGGAGGGGTGGTTACATGGCAGTAAAGTTACTGATTATGACAGCCTGTATAACTTGATCCTGAGAGAGCATATTCTTAATAATTGTGTGTCTGATTTGTTGCACCAGTACTTGGTGGACTCTGATCTGACCTCTCCCCAAGAATTGGGAAAGAAGGCAGACAAATGGGTCAGAACAAGAGTGAACAGAAAAGTTCATACAGGGGGTGACAAAGATGGCAACAAAAAGAAGGATGGTAAGTCTTCTGACAAGGGTGGGGACAAATCTAAAAATGAGTCTTCATCAGGCCCACAAAAACACTCTGGTGGGGGTGGTGGGCCCAAATCCTCCTTTAATCAGAACAAGGAAAAGAAACCATGGTGCTATTTATGTAAAATAAAAGGCCATTGGACAACAGATCCCAGTTGTCCAAAGAAAGGCACCACAGCTCCTACCACTACAACCCCTACTGCTACACCTAGTGTCCCTACTAATAGCAGTGGTGGTGGGAGCAAACCTACTAATAGCCAATCCAAGGGAGTAGCTGGGCTCACTTTTGGTAATTTAGTTGGGGTTGGTCTGATTAGGGAGACCACAGAGGCTACTTTAGTCTCTGAAGGGGCTATTGACTTAGCCACTTTGGTTGCTTGCCCCCATAACTTGGAGAAGTACAAGCAACTAACCCTAATAAATGGTGTTGAGGTCCAGGCCTACAGGGACACAGGTGCCAGTGTCACAATGGTGATTGAGAAACTGGTGCACCCTGAACAACACATACTTGGACACCAGTACCAAGTAACCGATGCTCACAACATAACACAAAGCCACCCCATGGCTGTTGTAAATCTCAACTGGGGGGGGGTATCTGGTCCAAAGAAAGTTGTGGTAGCTTCAGATTTACCTGTAGACTGTCTATTAGGGAACGATTTGGAGACATCAGCTTGGTCAGATGTGGAGTTGGAGGCCCATGCAGCAATGCTGGGCATCCCAGGGCATATTTTTGCTTTGACAAGGGCTCAGGCCAAAAAGCAAAAAGGACAGGGAAGCTTGGATCCTGGAACAATGGACCAAGTGCTCCCTAAAGCTAGGGCTAGTAGAAGCAAACCACTTCCTACTATCCCTCCCTCTACAGTGGATTCTACTTCTGAGGAAGAAGAATTCCCTCCCTGTGCAGAACCTACACCAGAGGAGCTGGAAGCAGACACTGCTGAGCTTTTGGGTGAAGGGGGGCCTGCCAGAGAGGAGCTGAGTGTGGCACAGCAAACCTGTCCCACATTAGAGGGTCTCAGACAGCAAGCTGTCAAACAGGCTAATGGGGATGTCAGTGACTCACACAGAGTTTACTGGGAGGACAACCTCTTGTACACTGAGCATAGGGATCCTAAACCTGGAGCTGCCAGGAGATTAGTGATTCCTCAGGAGTACAGAAAGTTCCTCCTAACACTGGCACATGACATTCCCTTAGCTGGGCACCTGGGTCAAATGAAAACTTGGGACAGATTGGTACCACTGTTTCATTGGCCTAGGATGTCTGAGGACACAAAAGAATTTTGTAAGTCCTGAAAAACCTGTCAAGCCAGTGGCAAGACAGGTGGCACTCCAAAGGCACCCCTTATCCCACTGCCTGTGGTTGGGGTTCCCTTTGAAAGGGTAGGGGTTGACATAGTTGGCCCCCTTGACCCTCCTACTGCTTCAGGCAATAGGTTTATCTTGGTGGTAGTGGACCATGCCACAAGATATCCTGAAGCTATTCCTTTAAGGACCACTACAGCTCCTGCAGTGGCAAAGGCCCTCCTGGGAATATTTTCCAGGGTGGGCTTCCCAAAGGAAGTAGTATCAGACAGAGGAAGCAATTTCATGTCTGCATACTTAAAGGCCATGTGGAAGGAGTGTGGTGTAACTTACAAGTTCACAACACCCTATCATCCACAAACAAATGGACTGGTGGAGAGATTTAATAAAACTCTCAAAGGCATGATTATGGGACTCCCTGAAAAACTCCGCAGGAGATGGGATATCCTTCTACCATGCCTCCTTTTTGCCTACAGGGAGGTACCCCAGAAAGGAGTGGGCTTCAGCCCCTTTGAACTTCTTTTTGGACACCCTGTTAGGGGTCCACTCACACTTGTAAAGGAGGGTTGGGAACAACCTTTAAAAGCTCCTAAGCAGGATATTGTGGACTATGTACTTGGCCTCAGATCAAGGATGGCTGAGTACATGAAAAAGGCCAGTAAAAACCTTCAGGCCAGCCAAGAGCTCCAGAAGCAATGGCATGATCAGAAGGCTGTTTTGGTTCAGTACCAACCAGGGCAGAAAGTGTGGGTCTTGGAGCCTGTGGCCCCAAGAGCACTCCAAGATAAATGGAGTGGTCCACACACAATTGTTGAAAAGAAGGGTGAAGTCACCTACTTGGTTGACTTAGGCACTGCCAGGAGTCCCCTTAGGGTGCTCTATGTCAACCGCCTGAAACCCTACTATGACAGGGCTGATCTCACCCTGCTCATGGCAACAGATGAGGGACAGGAAGAAGACAGTGATCCTCTACCTGATCTCTTCTCTTCCACAGAACAAGATGCTCTTGTGGAAGGTGTAGTTTTGGCTGATTGTCTTACTGCTGAGCAGAAAGATAATTGCATAAATCTCCTAGGACAATTTTCAGAACTCTTCTCCATTGTGCCAGGCACCACTTCTTGGTGTGAGCACACTATAGATACTGGAGACAGTTTACCTGTCAAAAGTAAGATCTATAGGCAGCCTGACCATGTCAGGGACTGCATAAAGCAAGAAGTTCAGAAAATGTTGGAACTAGGAGTGGTTGAGCACTCTGACAGTCCATGGGCTTCTCCTGTGGTACTGGTACCAAAACCCAATTCTAAAGATGGAAAGAAAGAAATGCGGTTTTGTGTAGACTATAGAGGTCTCAACTTGGTAACCAAAACTGATGCTCACCCTATACCCAGGGCAGATGAGCTCATAGATACACTGGCATCTGCCAAGTATCTAAGCACTTTTGATTTGACTGCAGGGTATTGGCAGATCAAATTGTCAGAAGATGCTAAACCTAAGACTGCATTTTCTACCATTGGAGGACATTACCAGTTTACTGTAATGCCTTTTGGTTTGAAAAATGCACCTGCCACTTTTCAGAGGTTGGTGAACACAGTCCTGCAAGGGCTGGAAGCTTTCAGTGCAGCATATTTGGATGATATAGCTGTCTTTAGCTCCAGCTGGGATGATCACCTGGTCCACCTTTGGAAAGTTTTGGAGGCCCTGCAAAAGGCAGGCCTCACTATCAAGGCTTCAAAGTGCCAGATAGGGCAGGGTAAGGTGGTTTATCTGGGACACCTTGTTGGTGGGGAAGAGATTGCACCACTTCAGGGGAAAATCCAAACAATTATTGATTGGGTTCCCCCTACCACTCAGACTCAGGTGAGAGCCTTCCTAGGCCTCACTGGGTATTACAGGAGGTTCATTAAGAACTATGGCTCCATTGCAGCCCCTCTTAAAGACCTCACATCCAAGAAAATGCGCAAAAAGGTATTATGGACAGCAAACTGTCAGAAAGATTTTGAGGAGCTGAAGCAGGCCATGTGCTCTGCACCTGTCCTGAAAAGCCCTTGTTACTCTAAAAAATTCTATGTCCAAACTGATGCATCTGAATTAGGAGTAGGGGCAGTCCTATCACAACTTAATTCTGAGGGCCAGGATCAACCTGTTGCTTTTATTAGTAGAAGGTTGACCCCTAGAGAAAAGCGTTGGTCTGCCATTGAGAGGGAGGCCTTTGCTGTGGTCTGGGCTCTGAAGAAGTTGAGGCCATACCTGTTTGGCACTCACTTCATTGTTCAGACAGACCACAAACCTCTACTTTGGCTAAAACAAATGAAAGGTGAAAATCCTAAATTGTTGAGGTGGTCCATATCCCTACAGGGAATGGACTATACAGTGGAACATAGACCTGGGAGTAGCCACTCCAATGCAGATGGACTCTCCAGATATTTCCACTTAGACAATGAAGACTCATCAGGTAATGGCTAGTCTTATTGTCCTTCGTTTGGGGGGGGTTGTGTAGGAAACTACCATCTTGCCTGGCATGTTACCCCCATTTTTCACTGTATATATGTTGTTTTAGTTGTATGTGTCACTGGGACCCTGGTAACCCAGGGCCCCAGTGCTCATAAGTGTGCCTGAATGTGTTACCTGTGTAGTGACTAACTGTCTCACTGAGGCTCTGCTAATCAGAACCTCAGTGGTTATGCTCTCTCATTTCTTTCCAAATTGTCACTGACAGGCTAGTGACCATTTTTACCAATTTACATTGGCTTACTGGAACACCCTTATAATTCCCTAGTATATGGTACTGAGGTACCCAGGGTATTGGGGTTCCAGGAGATCCCTATGGGCTGCAGCATTTCTTTTGCCACCCATAGGGAGCTCTGACAAATCTTACACAGGCCTGCCACAGCAGCCTGAGTGAAATAACGTCCACGTTATTTCACAGCCATTTTACACTGCACTTAAGTAACTTATAAGTCACCTATATGTCTAACCTTTACCTGGTAAAGGTTAGGTGCAAAGTTACTTAGTGTGAGGGCACCCTGGCACTAGCCAAGGTGCCCCCACATTGTTCAGAGCCAATTCACTGAACTTTGTGAGTGCGGGGACACCATTACACGCGTGCACTACATATAGGTCACTACCTATATGTAGCTTCACCATGGTAACTCCGAATATGGCCATGTAACATGTCTATGATCATGGAATTGCCCCCTCTATGCCATCCTGGCATTGTTGGTACAATTCCATGATCCCAGTGGTCTGTAGCACAGACCCTGGTACTGCCAGACTGCCCTTCCTGGGGTTTCTCTGCAGCTGCTGCTGCTGCCAACCCCTCAGACAGGCAGCTGCCCTCCTGGGGTCCAGCCAGGCCTGGCCCAGGATGGCAGAACAAAGAACTTCCTCTGAGAGAGGGTGTGACACCCTCTCCCTTTGGAAAATGGTGTGAAGGCAGGGGAGGAGTAGCCTCCCCCAGCCTCTGGAAATGCTTTGTTGGGCACAGATGTGCCCAATTCTGCATAAGCCAGTCTACACCGGTTCAGGGACCCCTTAGCCCCTGCTCTGGCGCGAAACTGGACAAAGGAAAGGGGAGTGACCACTCCCCTGACCTGCACCTCCCCTGGGAGGTGTCCAGAGCTCCTCCAGTGTGCTCCAGACCTCTGCCATCTTGGAAACAGAGGTGCTGCTGGCACACTGGACTGCTCTGAGTGGCCAGGGCCACCAGGTGACGTCAGAGACTCCTTGTGATAGGCTCCTTCAGGTGTTAGTAGCCTTTCCTCTCTCCTAGGTAGCCAAACCCTCTTTTCTGGCTATTTAGGGTCTCTGTCTCTGGGGAAACTTCAGATAACGAATGCATGAGCTCAGCCGAGTTCCTCTGCATCTCTCTCTTCACCTTCTGATAAGGAAACGACCGCTGACCGCGCTGGAAGCCTGCAAACCTGCAACATAGTAGCAAAGACGACTACTGCAACTCTGTAACGCTGATCCTGCCGCCTTCTCGACTGTTTTCCTGGTGGTGCATGCTGTGGGGGTAGCCTGCCTCCTCTCTGCACCAGAAGCTCCGAAGAAATCTCCTGTGGGTCGACGGAATCTTCCCCCTGCAACCGCAGGCACCAAAAAGCTGCATTACCGGTCCCTTGGGTCTCCTCTCAGCACGACGAGCGAGGTCCCTCGAATCCAGCGACGCTGTCCAAGTGACCCCCACAGTCCAGTGACTCTTCAGCCCAAGTTTGGTGGAGGTAAGTCCTTGCCTCACCTCGCTGGGCTGCATTGCTGGGAACCGCGACTTTGCAGCTACTCCGGCCCCTGTGCACTTCCGGCGGAAATCCTTCGTGCACAGCCAAGCCTGGGTCCACGGCACTCTAACCTGCATTGCACGACTTTCTAAGTTGGTCTCCGGCGACGTGGGACTCCTTTGTGCAACTTCGGCGAGCACCGTTTCACGCATCCTCGTAGTGCCGGTTTCTGGCACTTCTCCGGCTTGCTACCTGCTTCAGTGAAGGCTCTTTGTCTTGCTCGATGTACCCTCTCTCTACAGATCCAATTTGCGACCTCCTGGTCCCTCCTGGGCCCCAGCAGCGTCCAAAAACGCCAAACGCACGATTTGCGTGTAGCAAGGCTTGTTGGCGTCCTTCCGGCGGGAAAACACTTCTGCACGACTCTCCAAGGCGAGAGGGATCCGTCCACCAAAGGGGAAGTCTCTAGCCCTTTTCGTTCCTGCAGAAACCTCAGCTTCTTCTGTCCAGTCGAAGCTTCTTTGCACCCGCAGCTGGCATTTCCTGGGCATCTGCCCATCTCCGACTTGCTTGTGACTTTTGGACTTGGTCCCCTTGTTCCACAGGTACCCTAGATTGGAAATCCACCATTGTTGCATTGCTGGTTTGTGTCTTTCCTGCATTATTCCTCTAACACGACTATTTTGTCCTTAGGGGAACTTTAGTGCACTTTGCACTCACTTTTCAGGGTCTTGGGGAGGGTTATTTTTCTAACTCTCACTATTTTCTAATAGTCCCAGCGACCCTCTACAAGGTCACATAGGTTTGGGGTCCATTCGAGGTTCGCATTCCACTTTTGGAGTATATGGTTTGTGTTGCCCCTATCCCTATGTTTCCCCATTGCATCCTATTGTAACTATACATTGTTTGCACTGTTTTCTAAGACTATACTGCATATTTTTGCTATTGTGTATATATATCTTGTGTATATTTCCTATCCTCTCACTGAGGGTACACTCTAAGATACTTTGGCATATTGTCATAAAAATAAAGTACCTTTATTTTTAGTATAACTGTGTATTGTGTTTTCTTATGATATTGTGCATATGACACTAAGTGGTACTGTAGTAGCTTCACACGTCTCCTAGTTCAGCCTAAGCTGCTCTGCTAAGCTACCATTATCTATCAGCCTAAGCTGCTAGACACCCTATACACTAATAAGGGATAACTGGGCCTGGTGCAAGGTGCAAGTACCCCTTGGTACTCACTACAAGCCAGTCCAGCCTCCTACACCAACCCCAACTAAATTACCAAAAGTGAGCCCAGCTACTCCCTTGGACTGGCTATTAGTAGGTTTGCTCCCACCACCACTGCTATTAGTAGGGACACTAGGTGTAGCAGTAGGGGTTGTAGTGGTAGGAGCTGTGGTGCCTTTCTTTGGACAACTGGGATCTGTTGTCCAATGGCCTTTTATTTTACATAAATAGCACCATGGTTTCTTTTCCTTGTTCTGATTAAAGGAGGATTTGGACCCACCACCCCCACCAGAGTGTTTTTGTGGGCCTGATGAAGACTCATTTTTAGATTTGTCCCCACCCTTGTCAGAAGACTTACCATCCTTCTTTTTGTTGCCATCTTTGTCACCCCCTGTATGAACTTTTCTGTTCACTCTTGTTCTGACCCATTTGTCTGCCTTCTTTCCCAATTCTTGGGGAGAGGTCAGATCAGAGTCCACCAAGTACTGGTGCAACAAATCAGACACACAATTATTAAGAATATGCTCTCTCAGGATTAAGTTATACAGGCTGTCATAATCAGTAACTTTACTGCCATGTAACCACCCCTCCAAGGCCTTCACTGCCTGGTCAATGAAATCAACCCAGTCTTGTGAAGACTCCTTTTTGGTCTCTCTGAACTTTATCCTGTACTGTTCAGTGGTTAAGCCATAACCATCCAGGAGTGCATTCTTAAGAACTTGGAAATTATTAGCACCATTTTCTTTTACAGTAAGGAGCCTATCCCTACCTTTTTCACTAATGATAGCCATAGGATAGCAGCCCACTGCCTTTGAGGGACATCCTGTACAACACAGGCCCTCTCAAGTGCAGCAAACCACTTGTTAATGTCATCCCCCTCCTTATAAGGGGGAACTATCTTGTGCAGATTCCTGGAATCATGCTCTTTTGCAGGATGACTATGGGGAATACTGCTGCTGCCACCATGGGTATCTAAACCCAACTTCTGTCTTTCCTTCTCTAATTCAAAAGACTGTCTATCCAAATCCAGCTGTTGCTTTTTAAGCTTCAGTCTGGTTTGTTCCACCCTCAACTTATTGAGTTCCCTCTCTAACATTCTGTCATCAGGGTTGGTGGGAGGGACATTTCTAGAAACAGAGCTATGATGGGAATGAACAGAAGGAGACCTGTCCCTTACAGAAGCCAACTTAACAGCTTGGTTTACAGAAACATTACTACCAGTATGGTGAGAATAAATGCTTTTGCTATGATGTGAGACAACACTATTTCGATGGTGTGGCTCATCATCATTACCATCTATGCTAGATTGTCTAGTAATGGGCAGGCTAGGAAGTTTCTTTCCTGAATCTTTTCCTGGGGGAGTCCCTGAATCTGATTGGGAACTATTAGGTACTTTTTCAACAGATGGGGCACCTATGGCCTTATCCTGTTCTCTAAGCATATTAATTAATAGTTCTAAGGCAGGATTCTTCCCTACACTCAAACCTCTCTCTATACAGAGACTCCTTGCTCTTTTCCAGCTAAGGTTGTCATATGCAAGTTTGGACAGATCAACACTTTGGCCTGTGCCAGACATTTTTTTTGAGAGAGTTAAAGTGATAGAGAAAGAGACAAAAGTTTTCAGAACTTTTTGGAAAGACAGAAAAAAACTTTTTAAACTTTTAAGAACTTTTTGAAAGTTTAGAAGTACTTTTCAGCACTTAGAAAAGAGTGAAAAGAGGAAATGCAAAACTTTTTGGCTATGTGTATATACACTGACCTTGTTTTGTATATTTTTCTCTTATGAAAAGTACAATGACAAGAGTGGTAAGTAGTCTCAAGCACTTATCCCACCACTGCACAACCAATGTAGGAGGCTGGACTGGCTTGTAGTGAGTACCAAGGGGTACTTGCACCTTGCACCAGGCCCAGTTATCCCTTATTAGTGTATAGGGTGTCTAGCAGCTTAGGCTGATAGATAATGGTAGCTTAGCAGAGCAGCTTAGGCTGAACTAGGAGACGTGTGAAGCTACTACAGTACCACTTAGTGTCATATGCACAATATCATAAGAAAACACAATACACAGTTATACTAAAAATAAAGGTACTTTATTTTTATGACAATATGCCAAAGTATCTTAGAGTGTACCCTCAGTGAGAGGATAGGAAATATACACAAGATATATATACACAATAGCAAAAATATGCAGTATAGTCTTAGAAAACAGTGCAAACAATGTATAGTTACAATAGGATGCAATGGGGAAACATAGGGATAGGGGCAACACAAACCATATACTCCAAAAGTGGAATGCGAACCACGAATGGACCCCAAACCTATGTGACCTTGTAGAGGGTCGCTGGGACTATTAGAAAATAGTGAGAGTTAGAAAAATAACCCTCCCCAAGACCCTGAAAAGTGAGTGCAAAGTGCACAAAAGTTCCCCTAAGGACAAAAGAGTCGTGTTAGAGGAATAATGCAGGAAAGACACAAACCAGCAATGCAACAACTGTGGATTTCCAATCTAGGGTACCTGTGGAACAAGGGGACCAAGTCCAAAAGTCACAAGCAAGTCGGAGATGGGCAGATGCCCAGGAAATGCCAGCTGCGGGTGCAAAGAAGCTTCGACTGGACAGAAGAAGCTGAGGTTTCTGCAGGAACGAAAAGGGCTAGAGACTTCCCCTTTGGTGGACGGATCCCTCTCGCCTTGGAGAGTCGTGCAGAAGTGTTTTCCCGCCGGAAGGACGCCAACAAGCCTTGCTACATGCAAATCGTGCGTTTGGCGTTTTTGGACGCTGCTGGGGCCCAGGAGGGACCAGGAGGTCGCAAATTGGACCTGCAGAGAGAGGGGACGTCGAGCAAGACAAAGAGCCCTCACTGAAGCAGGTAGCACCCGGAGAAGTGCCAGAAACAGGCATTACAAGCATGCGTGAAACAGTGCTCGCCGAAGTTGAACAAAGGAGTCCCACGTCGCCGGAGACCAACTTAGAAAGTCGTGCAATGCAGGTTAGAGTGCCGTGGACCCAGGCTTGGCTGTGCACAAAGGATTTCCGCCGGAAGTGCACAGGGGCCGGAGTAGCTGCAAAGTCGCGGTTCCCAGCAATGCAGCCCAGCGAGGTGAGGCAAGGACTTACCTCCACCAAACTTGGGCTGAAGAGTCACTGGACTGTGGGGGTCACTTGGACAGCATCGCTGGATTCGAGGGACCTCGCTCGTCGTGCTGAGAGGAGACCCAAGGGACCGGTAATGCAGCTTTTTGGTGCCTGCGGTTGCAGGGGGAAGATTCCGTCGACCCATGTAGGAAAGTACCATCTTGCCTGGCATGTTACCCCCATTTTTCACTGTATATATGTTGTTTTAGTTGTATGTGTCACTGGGACCCTGGTAACCCAGGGCCCCAGTGCTCATAAGTGTGCCTGAATGTGTTACCTGTGTAGTGACTAACTGTCTCACTGAGGCTCTGCTAATCAGAACCTCAGTGGTTATGCTCTCTCATTTCTTTCCAAATTGTCACTGACAGGCTAGTGACCATTTTTACCAATTTACATTGGCTTACTGGAACACCCTTATAATTCCCTAGTATATGGTACTGAGGTACCCAGGGTATTGGGGTTCCAGGAGATCCCTATGGGCTGCAGCATTCCTTTTGCCACCCATAGGGAGCTCTGACAATTCTTACACAGGCCTGCCACTGCAGCCTGAGTGAAATAACGTCCACGTTATTTCACAGCCATTTTACACTGCACTTAAGTAACTTATAAGTCACCTATATGTCTAACCTTTACCTGGTAAAGGTTAGGTGCAAAGTTACTTAGTGTGAGGGCACCCTGGCACTAGCCAAGGTGCCCCCACATTGTTCAGAGCCAATTCACTGAACTTTGTGAGTGCGGGGACACCATTACACGCGTGCACTACATATAGGTCACTACCTATATGTAGCTTCACCATGGTAACTCCGAATATGGCCATGTAACATGTCTATGATCATGGAATTGCCCCCTCTATGCCATCCTGGCATTGTTGGTACAATTCCATGATCCCAGTGGTCTGTAGCACAGACCCTGGTACTGCCAGACTGCCCTTCCTGGGGTTTCACTGCAGCTGCTGCTGCTGCCAACCCCTCAGACAGGCAGCTGCCCTCCTGGGGTCCAGCCAGGCCTGGCCCAGGATGGCAGAACAAAGAACTTCCTCTGAGAGAGGGTGTGACACCCTCTCACTTTGGAAAATGGTGTGAAGGCAGGGGAGGAGTAGCCTCCCCCAGCCTCTGGAAATGCTTTGTTGGGCACAGATGTGCCCAATTCTGCATAAGCCAGTCTACACCGGTTCAGGGACCCCTTAGCCCTGCTCTGGCGCGAAACTGGACAAAGGAAAGGGGAGTGACCACTCCCCTGACCTGCACCTCCCCTGGGAGGTGTCCAGAGCTCCTCCAGTGTGCTCCAGACCTCTGCCATCTTGGAAACAGAGGTGCTGCTGGCACACTGGACTGCTCTGAGTGGCCAGTGCCACCAGGTGACGTCAGAGACTCCTGCTGATAGGCTCCTTCAGGTGTTAGTAGCCTTTCCTCTCTCCTAGGTAGCCAAACCCTCTTTTCTGGCTATTTAGGGTCTCTGTCTCTGGGGAAACTTTAGATAACGAATGCATGAGCTCAGCCGAGTTCCTCTGCATCTCTCTCTTCACCTTCTGATAAGGAAACGACCGCTGACCGCGCTGGAAGCCTGCAAACCTGCAACATAGTAGCAAAGACGACTACTGCAACTCTGTAACGCTGATCCTGCCGCCTTCTCGACTGTTTTCCTGCTTGTGCATGCTGTGGGGGTAGCCTGCCTCCTCTCTGCACCAGAAGCTCCGAAGAAATCTCCCGTGGGTCGACGGAATCTTCCCCCTGCAACCGCAGGCACCAAAAAGCTGCATCACCGGTCCCTTGGATCTCCTCTCAACACGACGAGCGAGGTCCCTCGAATCCAGCGACTCTGTCTGAGTGACCCCCACAGTCCAGTGACTCTTCAGCCCAAGTTTGGTGGAGGTAAGTCCTTGCCTCACCTCGCTGGGCTGCATTGCTGGGAACCGCGACTTTGCAGCTACTCCGGCCCCTGTGCACTTCCGGCGGGAATCCTTCGTGCACAGCCAAGCCTGGGTCCACGGCACTCTAACCTGCATTGCACGACTTTCTAAGTTGGTCTCCGGCGACGTGGGACTCCTTTGTGCAACTTCGGCGAGCACCGTTTCACGCATCCTCGTAGTGCCTGTTTCTGGCACTTCTCCGGGTGCTACCTGCTTTAGTGAGGGCTCTTTGTCTTGCTCGACGTCCCTTCTCTCTGCAGGTCCAATTTGCGACCTCCTGGTCCCTCCTGGGCCCCAGCAGCGTCCAAAAACGCCAAACGCACAATTTGCGTGTAGCAAGGCTTGTTGGCGTCCTTCCGGCGGGAAAACACTTCTGCACGACTCTCCAAGGCGAGAGGGATCCGTCCACCAAAGGGGAAGTCTCTAACCCTTTTCGTTCCTGCAGAAACCTCAGCTTCTTCTGTCCAGTCGAAGCTTCTTTGCACCCGCAGCTGGCATTTCCTGGGCATCTGCCCATCTCCGACTTGCTTGTGACTTTTGGACTTGGTCCCCTTGTTCCACAGGTACCCTAGATTGGAAATCCACAGTTGTTGCATTGCTGGTTTGTGTCTTTCCTGCATTATTCCTCTAACACGACTCTTTTGTCCTTAGGGGAACTTTAGTGCACTTTGCACTCACTTTTCAGGGTCTTGGGGAGGGTTATTTTGCTAACTCTCACTATTTTCTAATAGTCCCAGCGACCCTCTACAAGGTCACATAGGTTTGGGGTCCATTCGTGGTTCGCATTCCACTTCTGGAGTATATGGTTTGTGTTGCCCCTATCCCTATGTTTCCCCATTGCATCCTATTGTAACTATACATTGTTTGCACTGTTTTCTAAGACTATACTGCATATTTTTGCTATTGTGTATATATATCTTGGGTATATTTCCTATCCTCTCACTGAGGGTACACTCTAAGATACTTTGGCATATTGTCATAAAAATAAAGTACCTTTATTTTTAGTATAACTGTGTATTGTGTTTTCTTATGATATTGTGCATATGACACTAAGTGGTACTGTAGTAGCTTCACACGTCTCCTAGTTCAGCCTAAGCTGCTCTGCTAAGCTACCATTATCTATCAGCCTAAGCTGCTAGACACCCTATACACTAATAAGGGATAACTGGGCCTGGTGCAAGGTGCAAGTACCCCTTGGTACTCACCACAAGCCAGTCCAGCCTCCTACAACCCACGGGAGATTTCTTCGGAGCTTCTGGTGCAGAGAGGAGGCAGGCTACCCCCACAGCATGCACAAGCAGGAAAACAGTCGAGAAGGCGGCAGGATCAGCGTTACAGAGTTGCAGTAGTCGTCTTTGCTACTATGTTGCAGGTTTGCAGGCTTCCAGCGCGGTCAGCGGTCGTTTCCTTATCAGAAGGTGAAGAGGGAGATGCAGAGGAACTCGGATGAGCTCTTGCATTCGTTATCTAAAGTTTCCCCAGAGACAGAGACCCTAAATAGCCAGAAAAGAGGGTTTGGCTACCTAGGAGAGAGGATAGGCTACTAACACCTGAAGGAGCCTATCAGCAGGAGTCTCTGACGTCACCTGGTGGCACTGGCCACTCAGAGCAGTCCAGTGTGCCAGCAGCACCTCTGTTTCCAAGATGGCAGAGGTCTGGAGCACACTGGAGGAGCTCTGGACACCTCCCAGGGGAGGTGCAGGTCAGGGGAGTGGTCACTCCCCTTTCCTTTGTCCAGTTTCGCGCCAGAGCAGGGGCTAAGGGGTCCCTGAACCGGTGTAGACTGGCTTATGCAGAATTGGGCACCTCTGTGCCCAACAAAGCATTTCCAGAGGCTGGGGGAAGCTACTCCTCCCCTGCCTTCACACCATTTTCCAAAGGGAGAGGGTGTCACACCCTCTCTCAGAGGAAGTTCTTTGTTCTGCCATCCTGGGCCAGGTCTGGCTGGACCCCAGGAGGGCAGCTGCCTGTCTGAGGGGTTGGCAGCAGCAGCAGCTGCAGTGAAACCCCAGGAAGGGCAGTTTGGCAGTACCAGGGTCTGTGCTACAGACCACTGGGATCATGGAATTGTACCAACAATGCCAGGATGGCATAGAGGGGGCAATTCCATGATCATAGACATGTTACATGGCCATATTCGGAGTTACCATGGTGAAGCTACATATAGGTAGTGACCTATATGTAGTGCACGCGTGTAATGGTGTCCCCGCACTCACAACGTTCAGGGAATTGGCTCTGAACAATGTGGGGGCACCTTGGCTAGTGCCAGGGTGCCCTCACACTAAGTAACTTTGCACCTAACCTTTACCAGGTAAAGGTTAGACATATAGGTGACTTATAAGTTACTTAAGTGCAGTGTAAAATGGCTGTGAAATAACGTGGACGTTATTTCACTCAGGCTGCAGTGGCAGGCCTGTGTAAGAATTGTCAGAGCTCCCTATGGGTGGCAAAAGAAATGCTGCAGCCCATAGGGATCTCCTGGAACCCCAATACCCTGGGTACCTCAGTACCATATACTAGGGAATTATAAGGGTGTTCCAGTAAGCCAATGTAAATTGGTAAAAATGGTCACTAGCCTGTTAGTGACAATTTGGAAAGAAATGAGAGAGCATAACCACTGAGGTTCTGATTAGCAGAGCCTCAGTGAGACAGTTAGTCACTACACAGGTAACACATTCAGGCACACTTATGAGCACTGGGGCCCTGGGTTACCAGGGTCCCAGTGACACATAGAACTAAAACAACATATATACAGTGAAAAATGGGGGTAACATGCCAGGCAAGATGGTACTTTCCTACACACTGCCAGCTAAGGCCTTATCATTCTCAATGAGCATGTTAGACAGTAATTCTCTAGAAGGGTTCTTTCCTACCACTAAACCTCTATCAATGCAGAGACTCCTTAGGCTCTTAAAGTTAAGGTGGTCATAAGTTGTATTGACCAAAGTAAGAGGTGTTCCTACACCAGACATGATAGAATAAGGTTTAGAGACAGATAAAAGATTGAAAAAGTTTCAGGACTTTTTAAAGAACAGGAAAAAAAAACTTTTTCAACTTTTTGAAACTTTTTGAAAGTTTAGGAGTACTTTTCAGAACTTAGCAGGTAGTGTAAGAGAAGAAAAGCAAAACTTTTTGGTTAGGTGTACATATACTGAACTTGTTTTGTATATTTTTCTCTTATGAAAAGTATAAAATGACAAACTGGTAAGTAGTTACAAGTACTTATCCCACCACTGCACAACCAATGAAGGAGGCTGGCCTGGCTTGTAGTGGGTACCAAGGGGTACTTACACTCTGTACCAGGTCCAGTTATCCCTTATTAGTGTAGAAGAGGTGTTTCTAGCAACTTAGGCTGATAGAAGGTAGCTATAGTAGAGCAGCTTAGGCTGAACTAGGAGACATGCAAAGCTCCTACTATACCACTGTTGTCATATGCACAATATCATAAGAAAACACAATACACAGATATACTAAAAATAAAGGTACTTTATTTTTATGACAATATGCCAAAAGTATCTCAGTGGGTACCCTCAGTATGAGGATGCCAAATATGCACATGATGTATGTACAAAATACCAAAAATATGCAGTAATAGCAAAAGGAAGTAATGCAAGCACTGTAGTTACAATAGATTGCAATAGGAGCACATAGGTTTAGGGGCAACGCAAACCATATACAACAAAAGTGGAATGCGAACCACGAATGGACCCCAAACCTATGTGAGCTTGTAGAGGGTCACTGGGACTGTAAGAAAACAGTGAGGGTTAGAAAAATAGCCCACCCCAAGACCCCAGAGAGTACAGAAGTCGTGATAGGGGGATTCTGCAAGGAAAACCAACACCAGCAAATCAACAACAGTGGATTTCCGGACCTGAGTACCTGTAAGAAAAGGGGACCAAGTACAAGAGTCGCGAAAGTGTTGAGAGTGGGCAGATGTAGGAAAGTACCATCTTGCCTGGCATGTTACCCCCATTTTTCACTGTATATATGTTGTTTTAGTTGTATCTGTCACTGGGACCCTGCCAGCCAGGGCCCCAGTGCTCATAAGTGTGCCTGAATGTGTTACCTGTGTACTGACTAACTGTCTCACTGAGGCTCTGCTAATCAGAACCTCAGTGGTTATGCTCTCTCATTTCTTTCAAATTGTCACTAACAGGCTAGTGACCAATTTTACCAATTTACATTGGCTTACTGGAACACCCTTATAATTCCCTAGTATATGGTACTGAGGTACCCAGGGTATTGGGGTTCCAGGAGTTCCCTATGGGCTGCAGCATTTCTTTTGACACCCATAGGGAGCTCTGACAATTCTTACACAGGCCTGCCACTGCAGCCAGAGTGAAATAACGTCCATGTTATTTCACAGCCATTTTACACTGCACTTAAGTAACTTATAAGTCATCTATATGTCTAACCTTTACCTGGTAAAGGTTAGGTGCAAAGTTACTTAGTGTGAGGGCACCTTGGCACTAGCCAAGGTGCCCCCACATTGTTCAGGGCCAATTCCCCGGACTTTGTGAGTGCGGGCACACCATTACACGCGTGCACTACATATAGGTCACTACCTATATGTAGCTTCACAATGGTAACTCCGAATATTGCCATGTAACATGTCTATGATCATGGAATTGCCCCCTCTATGCCATCCTGGCATAGTTGGCACAATCCCATGATCCCAGTGGTCTGTAGCACAGACCCTGGTACTGCCAAACTGCCTATCCCGGGGTTTCACTGCAGCTGCTGCTGCTGCCAACCCCTCAGACAGGCTTCTGCCCTCCTGGGGTCCAGCCAGGCCTGGCCCAGGATGGCAGAACAAAGGACTTCCTCTGAGAGAGGGTGTTACACCCTCTCCCTTTGGAAAATGGTGTGAAGGCAGGGGAGGAGTAGCCTCCCCCAGCCTCTGGAAATGCTTTTATGGGCACACATGGTGCCCATTTCTGCATAAGCCAGTCTACACCGGTTCAGGGACCCCTTAGCCCTGCTCTGGCGCGAAACTGGACAAAGGAAAGGGGAGTGACCACTCCCCTGACCTGCACCTCCCCTGGGAGGTGTCCAGAGCTCCTCCATTGTGCTCCAGACCTCTGCCATCTTGGAAACAGAGGTGCTGCTGGCACACTGGACTGCTCTGAGTGGCCAGTGCCATCAGGTGACGTCAGAGACTCCTTCTGATAGGCTGCTTCAGGTGTTTGCTAGGCTATCCTCCCTCCTAGGTAGCCAAACCCTCTTTTCTGGCTATTTAGGGTCTCTGTCTCTTGGGATTCTTTAGATAACGAATGCAAGAGCTCATCCGAGTTCCTCTACAACTCTCTCTTCACCTTCTGCCAAGGAATCGACTGCTGACCGCGCTGGAAGCCTGCAAAACTGCAACATAGTAGCGAAGACGACTACTGCAACTCTGTAACGCTGATCCTGCCGCCTCCTCGACTGTTTTCCTGGTGGTGCATGCTGTGGGGGTAGTCTGCCTCCTCTCTGCACTAGAAGCTACGAAGAAATCTCCTGTGGGTCGACGGAATCGTCCCCCTGCAACCGCAGGCACCAAAGAACTGCATCACCGGTCCCCTGGGTCTCCTCTCAGCACGACGAGCGAGGTCCCTTGAATACAGCAACTCTGTCCAAGTAACTCCCACAGTCCAGTGACTCTTCAGTCCAAGTTTGGTGGAGGTAAGTCCTTGCATCCCCACGCCAGACTGCATTGCTGGGAACCGCAACTTTTGCAGCTACTCTGGCCTCCGTGCACTTCCGGCGGAAATCCTTTGTGCACAGTTGTAGGAGGCTGGACTGGCTTGTAGTGAGTACCAAGGGGTACTTGCACCTTGCACCAGGCCCAGTTATCCCTTATTAGTGTATAGGGTGTCTAGCAGCTTAGGCTGATAGATAATGGTAGCTTAGCAGAGCAGCTTAGGCTGAACTAGGAGACGTGTGAAGCTACTACAGTACCACTTAGTGTCATATGCACAATATCATAAGAAAACACAATACACAGTTATACTAAAAATAAAGGTTGTGAGAAGGTAGCTTCTTTCTAGCCTTGTTACCCCCACTTTTGGCCTGTTTGTGAGTGTATGTCAGGGTGTTTGTCACTGTTTTCACTGTCTCACTGGGATCCTGATAGCCAGGCCTCAGTCCTCATAGTGAAAACACTATGTTTTCAGTATGGTTGTTATGTGTCACTGGGATCCTGCTGGTCAGGACCCCAGTGCTCATAGGTTTGTGGCCTATATGTATGTGTCACTGGGACCCTGTCCCACAGGGCCCCAGTGCTCATAGGTGTGCATGTATATGTTCCCTGTGTGGTGCCTAACTGTCTCACTGAGGCTCTGCTAACCAGAACCTCAGTGGTTATGCTCTCTCATTACTTTTAAATTGTCACTAACAGGCTAGTGACCAATTTTACCAATTCACATTGGCTTACTGGAACACCCTTATAATTCCCTAGTATATGGTACTAAGGTACCCAGGGTATTGGGGTTCCAGGAGATCCCTATGGGCTGCAGCATTTCTTTTGCCACCCATAGGGAGCTCTGACAATTCTTACACAGGCCTGCCACTGCAGCCTGAGTGAAATAACGTCCACGTTATTTCACAGCCATTTTACACTGCTCTTAAGTAACTTATAAGTCACCTATATGTCTAACCTTTACCTGGTAAAGGTTGGGTGCAAAGTTACTTAGTGTGAGGGCACCCTGGCACTAGCCAAGGAGCCCCCACATTGTTCAGAGCCAATTCCCTGAACTTTGTGAGTGCGGGGACACCATTACACGCGTGCACTACATATAGGTCACTACCTATATGTAGCTTCACATTGGTAACTCCGAATATGGCCATGTAACATGTCTATGATCACGGAATTGCCCCCTCTATGCCATCCTGGCATAGTTGGCACAATCCCATGATCCCAGTGGTCTGTAGCACAGACCCTGGTACTGCCAAACTGCCCTTCCTGGGGTTTCACTGCAGCTGCTGCTGCTGCCAACCCCTCAGACAGGCATCTGCCCTCCTGGGGTCCAGCCAGGCCTGGCCCAGGATGGCAGAACAAAGAACTTCCTCTGAGAGAGGGTGTGACACCCTCTCCCTTTGGAAAATGGTGTGAAGGCAGGGGAGGAGTAGCCTCCCCCAGCCTCTGGAAATGCTTTGTTGGGCACAGATGTGCCCAATTCTGCATAAGCCAGTCTACACCGGTTCAGGGGACCCCTTAGCCCTGCTCTGGCGCGAAACTGGACAAAGGAAAGGGGAGTGACCACTCCCCTGACCTGCACCTCCCCTGGGAGGTGTCCAGAGCTCCTCCAGTGTGCTCCAGACCTCTGCCATCTTGGAAACAGAGGTGCTGCTGGCACACTGGACTGCTCTGAGTGGCCAGTGCCACCAGGTGACGTCAGAGACTCCTTCTGATAGGCTCCTTCAGGTGTTAGTAGCCTATCCTCTCTCCTAGGTAGCCAAACCCTCTTTTCTGGCTATTTAGGGTCTCTGTCTCTGGGGAAACTTTAGATAACGAATGCATGAGCTCAGCCGAGTTCCTCTGCATCTCTCTCTTCACCTTCTGATAAGGAAACGACCGCTGACCGCGCTGGAAGCCTGCAAACCTGCAACATAGTAGCAAAGACGACTACTGCAACTCTGTAACGCTGATCCTGCCGCCTTCTCGACTGTTTTCCTGCTTGTGCATGCTGTGGGGGTAGTCTGCCTCCTCTCTGCACCAGAAGCTCCGAAGAAATCTCCCGTGGGTCGACGGAATCTTCCCCCTGCAACCGCAGGCACCAAAAAGCTGCATTACCGGTCCCTTGGGTCTCCTCTCAGCACGACGAGCGAGGTCCCTCGAATCCAGCGACTCTGTCCAAGTGACCCCCACGGTCCAGTGACTCTTCAGTCCAAGTTTGGTGGAGGTAAGTCCTTGCCTCACCTCGCTGGGCTGCATTGCTGGGAACCGCGACTTTGCAAGCTACTCCGGCCCCTGTGCACTTCCGGCGGAAATCCTTTGTGCACAGCCAAGCCTGGGTCCACGGCACTCTAACCTGCATTGCACGACTTTCTAAGTTGGTCTCCGGCGACGTGGGACTCCTTTGTGCAACTTCGGCGAGCACCGTTTCACGCATCCTCGTAGTGCCTGTTTCTGGCACTTCTCCGGGTGCTACCTGCTTCAGTGAGGGCCCTTTGTCTTGCTCGACGTCCCCTCTCTCTTCAGGTCCAATTTGCGACCTCCTGGTCCCTCCTGGGCCCCAGCAGCATCCAAAAACGCCAAACGCACGATTTGCGCCTAGCAAGGCTTGTTGGCATCCTTTCGGCGGGAAAACACTTCTGCACGACTCTCCACGGCGAGAGGGATCCGTCCACCAAAGGGGAAGTCTCTAGCCCTTTTCGTTCCTGTAGAAACCACAGCTTCTTCTGTCCAGTCGAAGCTTCTTTGCACCCGCAGCTGGCATTTCCTGGGCATCTGCCCATCTCCGACTTGCTTGTGACTTTTGGACTTTGTCCCCTTGTTCCACAGGTACCCTAGATTGGAAATCCACAGTTGTTGCATTGCTGGTTTGTGTCTTTCCTGCATTATTCCTCTAACACGACTCTTTTGTCCTTAGGGGAACTTTAGTGCACTTTGCACTCACTTTTCAGGGTCTTGGGGAGGGTTATTTTTCTAACTCTCACTAATTTCTAATAGTCCCAGCGACCCTCTACAAGGTCACATAGGTTTGGGGTCCATTCGTGGTTCGCATTCCACTTTTGGAGTATATGGTTTGTGTTGCCCCTATCCCTATGGTTCCCCATTGCATCCTATTGTAACTATACATTGTTTGCACTGTTTTCTAAGACTATACTGCATATTTTTGCTATTGTGTATATATATCTTGTGTATATTTCCTATCCTCTCACTGAGGGTACACTCTAAGATACGTTGGCATATTGTCATAAAAATAAAGTACCTTTATTTTTAGTATAACTGTGTATTGTGTTTTCTTATGATATTGTGCATATGACACTAAGTGGTACTGTAGTAGCTTCACACGTCTCCTAGTTCAGCCTAAGCTGCTCTGCTAAGCTACCATTATCTATCAGCCTAAGCTGCTAGACACCCTATACACTAATAAGGGATAACTGGGCCTGGTGCAAGGTGCAAGTACCCCTTGGTACTCACTACAAGCCAGTCCAGCCTCCTACAAAGGTACTTTATTTTTATGACAATATGCCAAAGTATCTTAGAGTGTACCCTCAGTGAGAGGATAGGAAATATACACAAGATATATATACACAATAGCAAAAATATGCAGTATAGTCTTAGAAAACAGTGCAAACAATGTATAGTTACAATAGGATGCAATGGGGAAACATAGGGATAGGGGCAACACAAACCATATACTCCAGAAGTGGAATGCGAACCACGAATGGACCCCAACCCTATGTGACCTTGTAGAGGGTCGCTGGGACTATTAGAAAATAGTGAGAGTTAGCAAAATAACCCTCCCCAAGACCCTGAAAAGTGAGTGCAAAGTGCACTAAAGTTCCCCTAAGGACAAAAGAGTCGTGTTAGAGGAATAATGCAGGAAAGACACAACCCAGCAATGCAACAACTGTGGATTTCCAATCTAGGGTACCTGTGGAACAAGGGGACCAAGTCCAAAAGTCACAAGCAAGTCGGAGATGGGCAGATGCCCAGGAAATGCCAGCTGCGGGTGCAAAGAAGCTTCGACTGGACAGAAGAAGCTGAGGTTTCTGCAGGAACGAAAAGGGCTAGAGACTTCCGCTTTGGTGGACGGATCCCTCTCGCCTTGGAGAGTCGTGCAGAAGTGTTTTCCCGCCGGAAGGACGCCAACAAGCCTTGCTACACGCAAATCTTGCGTTTGGCGTTTTTGGACGCTGCTGGGGCCCAGGAGGGACTATGAGGTCGCAAATTGGACCTGCAGAGAGAGGGGACGTCGAGCAAGACAAAGAGCCCTCACTGAAGCAGGTAGCACCCGGAGAAGTGCCAGAAACAGGCACTACGAGGATGCGTGAAACGGTGCCCGCCGAAGTTGCACAAAGGAGTCCCACGTCGCCGGAGACCAACTTAGAAAGTCGTGCAATGCAGGTTAGAGTGCCGTGGACCCAGGCTTGGCTGTGCACGAAGGATTTCCACCGGAAGTGCACAGGGGCCGGAGCAGCTGCAAAGTCGCGGTTCCCAGCAATGCAGCCCAGCGAGGTGAGGCAAGGACTTACCTCCACCAAACTTGGGCTGAAGAGTCACTGGACTGTGGGGGTCACTTGGACAGCGTCGCTGGATTCGAGGGACCTCGCTCGTCGTGCTGAGAGGAGACCCAAGGGACCGGTAATGCAGCTTTTTGGTGCCTGCGGTTGCAGGGGGAAGATTCCGTCGACCCACGGGAGATTTCTTCGGAGCTTCTGGTGCAGAGAGGAGGCAGGCTACCCCCACAGCATGCAGAAGCAGGAAAACAGTCGAGAAGGCGGCAGGATCAGCGTTACAGAGTTGCAGTAGTCGTCTTTGCTACTATGTTGCAGGTTTGCAGGCTTCCAGCGCGGTCAGCGGTCGTTTCCTTATCAGAAGGTGAAGAGAGAGATGCAGAGGAACTCGGCTGAGCTCATGCATTCGTTATCTAAAGTTTCCCCAGAGGCAGAGACCCTAAATAGCCAGAAAAGAGGGTTTGGCTACCTAGGAGAGAGGAAAGGCTACTAACACCTGAAGGAGCCTATCAGCAGGAGTCTCTGACGTCACCTGGTGGCACTGGCCCCTCAGAGCAGTCCAGTGTGCCAGCAGCACCTCTGTTTCCAAGATGGCAGAGGTCTGGAGCACACTGGAGGAGCTCTGGACACCTCCCAGGGGAGGTGCAGGTCAGGGGAGTGGTCACTCCCCTTTCCTTTGTCCAGTTTCGCGCCAGAGCAGGGGCTAAGGGGTCCCTGAACCGGTGTAGACTGGCTTATGCAGAATTGGGCACATCTGTGCCCAACAAAGCATTTCCAGAGGCTGGGGGAGGCTACTCCTCCCCTGCCTTCACACCATTTTCCAAAGGGAGAGGGTGTCACACCCTCTCTCAGAGGAAGTTCTTTGTTCTGCCATCCTGGGCCAGGCCTGGCTGGACCCCAGGAGGGCAGCTGCCTGTCTGAGGGGTTGGCAGCAGCAGCAGCTGCAGTGAAACCCCAGGAAGGGCAGTCTGGCAGTACCAGGGTCTGTGCTACAGACCACTGGGATCATGGAATTGTACCAACAATGCCAGGATGGCATAGAGGGGGCAATTCCATGATCATAGACATGTTACATGGCCATATTCGGAGTTACCATGGTGAAGCTACATATAGGTAGTGACCTATATGTAGTGCACGCGTGTAATGGTGTCCCCGCACTCACAAAGTTCAGTGAATTGGCTCTGAACAATGTGGGGGCACCTTGGCTAGTGCCAGGGTGCCCTCACACTAAGTAACTTTGCACCTAACCTTTACCAGGTAAAGGTTAGACATATAGGTGACTTATAAGTTACTTAAGTGCAGTGTAAAATGGCTGTGAAATAACGTGGACGTTATTTCACTCAGGCTGCAGTGGCAGGCCTGTGTAAGAATTGTCAGAGCTCCCTATGGGTGGCAAAAGAAATGCTGCAGCCCATAGGGATCTCCTGGAACCCCAATACCCTGGGTACCTCAGTACCATATACTAGGGAATTATAAGGGTGTTCCAGTAAGCCAATGTAAATTGGTAAAAATGGTCACTAGCCTGTCAGTGACAATTTGGAAAGAAATGAGAGAGCATAACCACTGAGGTTCTGATTAGCAGAGCCTCAGTGAGACAGTTAGTCACTACACAGGTAACACATTCAGGCACACTTATGAGCACTGGGGCCCTGGGTTACCAGGGTCCCAGTGACACATACAACTAAAACAACATATATACAGTGAAAAATGGGGGTAACATGCCAGGCAAGATGGTACTTTCCTACACAACCCCCCCCCCCCCCAAATGAAGGACAATAAGACTAGCCATGACCTGATGAGTCTTCATTGTCTAAGTGGAAATATCTGGAGAGTCCATCTGCATTGGAGTGGCTACTCCCAGGTCTATGTTCCACTGTATAGTCCATTCCCTGTAGGGATATGGACCACCTCAACAATTTAGGATTTTCACCTTTCATTTGTTTTAGCCAAAGTAGAGGTTTGTGGTCTGTCTGAACAATGAAGTGAGTGCCAAACAGGTATGGCCTCAACTTCTTCAGAGCCCAGACCACAGCAAAGGCCTCCCTCTCAATGGCAGACCAACGCTTTTCTCTAGGGGTCAACCTTTTACTAATAAAAGCAACAGGTTGATCCTGGCCCTCAGAATTAAGTTGTGATAGGACTGCCCCTACTCCTAATTCAGATGCATCAGTTTGGACATAGAATTTTTTAGAGTAACAAGGGCTTTTCAGGACAGGTGCAGAGCACATGGCCTGCTTCAGCTCCTCAAAAGCTTTCTGACAGCTTGCTGTCCATAATACCTTTTTAGGCATTTTCTTGGATGTGAGGTCATTAAGAGGGGCTGCAATGGAGCCATAGTTCTTAATGAACCTCCTGTAATACCCAGTGAGGCCTAGGAAGGCTCTCACCTGAGTCTGAGTGGTAGGGGGAACCCAATCAATAATAGTTTGGATTTTCCCCTGAAGTGGTGCAATCTGTTCCCCACCAACAAGGTGTCCCAGATAAACCACCTTACCCTGCCCTATCTGGCACTTTGAAGCCTTGATAGTGAGGCCTGCCTTTTGCAGAGCCTCCAAAACTTTCCATAGGTGGACCAGGTGATCATCCCAGCTGGAGCTAAAGACAGCTATATCGTCCAAATATGCTGCACTGAAAGCTTCCAGCCCTTGCAGGACTGTGTTCACCAACCTCTGAAAAGTGGCAGGTGCATTTTTCAAACCAAAAGGCATTACAGTAAACTGGTAATGTCCTCCAATGGTAGAAAATGCAGTCTTAGGTTTAGCATCTTCTGACAATTTGATCTGCCAATACCCTGCAGTCAAATCAAAAGTGCTTAGATACTTGGCAGATGCCAGTGTATCTATAAGCTAATCTGCCCTGGGTATAGGGTGAGCATCAGTTTTGGTTACCAAGTTGAGACCTCTATAGTCTACACAAAACCTCATTTCCTTCTTTCCATCTTTAGAATTGGGTTTTGGTACCAGTACCACAGGAGAAGCCCATGGACTGTCAGAGTGCTCAACCACTCCTAGTTCCAACATTTTCTGAACTTCTTGCTTAATGCAGTCCCTGACATGGTCAGGCTGCCTATAGATCTTACTTTTGACAGGTAAACTGTCTCCAGTATCTATAGTGTGCTCACACCAAGAAGTGGTGCCTGGCACAGTAGAGAAGAGTTCTGAAAATTGTCCTAGGAGATTTATGCAATTATCTTTCTGCTCAGCAGTAAGACAATCAGCCAAAACTACATCTTCCACAAGAGCATCTTGCTCTGTGGAAGAGAAGAGATCAGGTAGAGGATCACTGTCTTCTTCCTGTCCCTCATCTGTTGCCATGAGCAGGGTGAGATCAGCCCTGTCATAGTAGGGTTTCAGGCGGTTGACATGGAGCACCCTAAGGGGACTCCTGGCAGTGCCTAAGTCAACCAAGTAGGTGACTTCACCCTTCTTTTCAACAATTGTGTGGGGTCCACTCCATTTATCTTGGAGTGCTCTTGGGGCCACAGGCTCCAAGACCCACACTTTCTGCCCTGGTTGGTACTGAACCAAAACAGCCTTCTGATCATGCCATTGCTTCTGGAGCTCTTGGCTGGCCTGAAGGTTTTTACTGGCCTTTTTCATGTACTCAGCCATCCTTGATCTGAGGCCAAGTACATAATCCACAATATCCTGCTTAGGAGCTTTTAAAGGTTGTTCCCAACCCTCCTTTACAAGTGTGAGTGGACCCCTAACAGGGTGTCCAAAAAGAAGTTCAAAGGGGCTGAAGCCCACTCCTTTCTGGGGTACCTCCCTGTAGGCAAAAAGGAGGCATGGTAGAAGGATATCCCATCTCCTGCGGAGTTTTTCAGGGAGTCCCATAATCATGCCTTTGAGAGTTTTATTAAATCTCTCCACCAGTCCATTTGTTTGTGGATGATAGGGTGTTGTGAACTTGTAAGTTACACCACACTCCTTCCACATGGCCTTTAAGTATGCAGACATGAAATTGCTTCCTCTGTCTGATACTACTTCCTTTGGGAAGCCCACCCTGGAAAATATTCCCAGGAGGGCCTTTGCCACTGCAGGAGCTGTAGTGGTCCTTAAAGGAATAGCTTCAGGATATCTTGTGGCATGGTCCACTACCACTAAGATAAACCTATTGCCTGAAGCAGTAGGAGGGTCAAGGGGGCCAACTATGTCAACCCCTACCCTTTCAAAGGGAACCCCAACCACAGGCAGTGGGATAAGGGGTGCCTTTGGAGTGCCACCTGTCTTGCCACTGGCTTGACAGGTTTCACAGGACTTACAAAATTCCTTTGTGTCCTCAGACATCCTAGGCCAATGAAACAATGGTACCAATCTGTCCCAAGTTTTCATTTGACCCAGGTGCCCAGCTAAGGGAATGTCATGTGCCAGTGTTAGGAGGAACTTTCTGTACTCCTGAGGAATCACTAATCTCCTGGCAGCTCCAGGTTTAGGATCCCTATGCTCAGTGTACAAGAGGTTGTCCTCCCAGTAAACTCTGTGAGAGTCACTGACATCCCCATTAGCCTGTTTGACAGCTTGCTGTCTGATACCCTCTAATGTGGGACAGGTTTGCTGTGCCACACTCAGCTCCTCCCTGGCAGGCCCCCCTTCACCCAAAAGCTCAGCAGTGTCTGCTTCCAGCTCCTCTGGTGTAGGTTCTGCACAGGGAGGGAATTCTTCTTCCTCAGAAGTTGAATCCACTGTAGAGGGAGGGATAGTAGGAAGTGGTTTGCTTCTACTAGCCCTAGCTTTAGGGAGCACTTGGTCCATTGTTCCAGGATCCAAGCTTCCCTGTCCTTTTTGCTTTTTGGCCTGAGCCCTTGTCAAAGCAAAAATATGCCCTGGAATGCCCAGCATTGCTGCATGGGCCTCCAACTCCACATCTGACCAAGCTGATGTCTCCAAATCATTCCCTAATAGACAGTCTACAGGTAAATCTGAAGCTACCACAACTTTCTTTGGACCAGTTACCCCCCCCCAGTTGAGATTTACAACAGCCATGGGGTGGCTTTGTGTTATGTTGTGAGCATCGGTTACTTGGTACTGGTGTCCAAGTATGTGTTGTTCAGGGTGCACCAGTTTCTCAATCACCATTGTGACACTGGCACCTGTGTCCCTGTAGGCCTGGACCTCAACACCATTTATTAGGGTTAGTTGCTTGTACTTCTCCAAGTTATGGGGGCAAGCAACCAAAGTGGCTAAATCAATAGCCCCTTCAGAGACTAAAGTAGCCTCTGTGGTCTCCCTAATTAGACCAACCCCAACTAAATTACCAAAAGTGAGCCCAGCTACTCCCTTGGATTGGCTATTAGTAGGTTTGCTCCCACCACCACTGCTATTAGTAGGGACACTAGGTGTAGCAGTAGGGGTTGTAGTGGTAGGAGCTGTGGTGCCTTTCTTTGGACAACTGGGATCTGTTGTCCAATGGCCTTTTATTTTACATAAATAGCACCATGGTTTCTTTTCCTTGTTCTGATTAAAGGAGGATTTGGGCCCACCACCCCCACCAGAGTGTTTTTGTGGGCCTGATGAAGACTCATTTTTAGATTTGTCCCCACCCTTGTCAGAAGACTTACCATCCTTCTTTTTGTTGCCATCTTTGTCACCCCCTGTATGAACTTTTCTGTTCACTCTTGTTCTGACCCATTTGTCTGCCTTCTTTCCCAATTCTTGGGGAGAGGTCAGATCAGAGTCCACCAAGTACTGGTGCAACAAATCAGACACACAATTATTAAGAATATGCTCTCTCAGGATCAAGTTATACAGGCTGTCATAATCAGTAACTTTACTGCCATGTAACCACCCCTCCAAGGCCTTCACTGCCTGGTCAATGAAATCAACCCAGTCTTGTGAAGACTCCTTTTTGGTCTCTCTGAACTTTATCCTGTACTGTTCAGTGGTTAAGCCATAACCATCCAGGAGTGCATTCTTAAGAACTTGGAAATTATTGGCATCATTTTCTTTCACTGTAAGGAGCCTATCCCTACCTTTTCCACTAAATGATAGCCATAGGATAGCAGCCCACTGCTTTTGAGGGACATCCTGTACAGCACAGGCCCTCTCAAGTGCAGCAAACCACTTGTTAATGTCATCCCCCTCCTTATAAGGGGGAACTATCTTGTGCAGATTCCTGGAATCATGCTCTTTTGCAGGATGACTATGGGGAATACTGCTGCTGCCACCATGGGTATCTAAACCCAACTTCTGTCTTTCCCTCTCTATTTCTAAAGATTGTCTATCCAAATCCAGCTGTTGCTTCTTGAGCTTCAGTCTGGTTTGTTCCACTCTCAATCTATTGAGCTCCCTTTCTAACAATCTGTCATCAGGGTGGGTGGGAGGGACATTTCTAGATACAGAGGTATGATGGGAATGAACAGAAGGAAACCTGTCCCTTACAGAGGGCACCCTAACAGCTTGGCTACCAGCATAATGTGAGAGCACACCATCAGTATGGTGTGATTCAACCTCTGTACCAACTATGCTAGACTGTCTAGTAATGGGCAGGCTGAGAAGTTTCTTTCCTGAACCTTTTCCTGGGGGAGTCCCTGGATCAGATTGAGAACCATTAGCTACTTTTTCTACAGATTGGGCACTTATGGCCTTATCCTGTACTCTAAGCATATTAATTAACAGTTCTAAGGAAGGATTCTTCCCTACACTCAAACCTCTCTCTATGCAGAGACTCCTTGCTCCTTTCCAGCTAAGGTGATCATATGCAAGTTTGGACAGTTCAACATTTTTTCCTGTACCAGACATTTTTTAGAGAGAGTTAAAGTGATAGAAAAAGAGAAAAAAGTTTTCAGAACTTTTTGGAAAGACAGAAAAAACTTTTTAAACTTTTAAGAACTTTTTGAAAGTTTAGGAGTACTTTTCAGCACTTAGAAAAGAGTGAAAAGAGGAAATGCAAAACTTTTTGGCTATGTGTATATACACTGACCTTGTTTTGTATATTTTTCTCTTATGAAAAGTACAATGACAAGAGTGGTAAGTAGTCTCAAGCACTTATCCCACCACTGCACAACCAATGTAGGAGGCTGGACTGGCTTGTAGTGAGTACCAAGGGGTACTTGCACCTTGCACCAGGCCCAGTTATCCCTTATTAGTGTATAGGGTGTCTAGCAGCTTAGGCTGATAGATAATGGTAGCTTAGCAGAGCACCTTAGGCTGAACTAGGAGACGTGTGAAGCTACTACAGTACCACTTAGTGTCATATGCACAATATCATAAGAAAACACAATACACAGTTATACTAAAAATAAAGGTACTTTATTTTTATGACAATATGCCAAAGTATCTTAGAGTGTACCCTCAGTGAGAGGATAGGAAATATACACAAGATATATATACACAATAGCAAAAATATGCAGTATAGTCTTAGAAAACAGTGCAAACAATGTATAGTTACAATAGGATGCAATGGGGAAACATAGGGATAGGGGCAACACAAACCATATACTCCAGAAGTGGAATGCGAACCACGAATGGACCCCAACCCTATGTGACCTTGTAGAGGGTCGCTGGGACTATTAGAAAATAGTGAGAGTTAGCAAAATAACCCTCCCCAAGACCCTGAAAAGTGAGTGCAAAGTGCACTAAAGTTCCCCTAAGGACAAAAGAGTCGTGTTAGAGGAATAATGCAGGAAAGACACAACCCAGCAATGCAACAACTGTGGATTTCCAATCTAGGGTACCTGTGGAACAAGGGGACCAAGTCCAAAAGTCACAAGCAAGTCGGAGATGGGCAGATGCCCAGGAAATGCCAGCTGCGGGTGCAAAGAAGCTTCGACTGGACAGAAGAAGCTGAGGTTTCTGCAGGAACGAAAAGGGCTAGAGACTTCCCCTTTGGTGGAGGGATCCCTCTCGCCTTGGAGAGTCGTGCAGAAGTGTTTTCCCGCCGGAAGGACGCCAACAAGCCTTGCTACATGCAAATCGTGCGTTTGGCGTTTTTGGACGCTGCTGGGGCCCTGGAGGGACCAGGAGGTCGCAAATTGGACCTGCAGAGAGAGGGGACGTCGAGCAAGACAAAGAGCCCTCACTGAAGCAGGTAGCACCCGGAGAAGTGCCAGAAACAGGCACTACGAGGATGCGTGAAACGGTGCTCGCCGAAGTTGCACAAAGGAGTCCCACGTCGCCGGAGACCAACTTAGAAAGTCGTGCAATGCAGGTTAGAGTGCCGTGGACCCAGGCTTGGCTGTGCACGAAGGATTTCCGCCGGAAGTGCACAGGGGCCGGAGCAGCTGCAAAGTCGCGGTTCCCAGCAATGCAGCCCAGCGAGGTGAGGCAAGGACTTACCTCCACCAAACTTGGGCTGAAGAGTCACTGGACTGTGGGGGTCACTTGGACAGCGTCGCTGGATTCGAGGGACCTCGCTCGTCGTGCTGAGAGGAGACCCAAGGGACTGGTAATGCAGCTTTTTGGTGCCTGCGGTTGCAGGGGGAAGATTCCGTCGACCCACGGGAGATTTCTTCGGAGCTTCTGGTGCAGAGAGGAGGCAGGCTACCCCCACAGCATGCACAAGCAGGAAAACAGTCGAGAAGGCGGCAGGATCAGCGTTACAGAGTTGCAGTAGTCGTCTTTGCTACTATGTTGCAGGTTTACAGGCTTCCAGCGCGGTCAGCGATCGTTTCCTTATCAGAAGGTGAAGAGAGAGATGCAGAGGAACTCGGCTGAGCTCATGCATTCGTTATCTAAAGTTTCCCCAGAGGCAGAGACCCTAAATAGCCAGAAAAGAGGGTTTGGCTACCTAGGAGAGAGGAAAGGCTACTAACACCTGAAGGAGCCTATCAGCAGGAGTCTCTGACGTCACCTGGTGGCACTGGCCACTCAGAGCAGTCCAGTGTGCCAGCAGCACCTCTGTTTCCAAGATGGCAGAGGTCTGGAGCACACTGGAGGAGCTCTGGACACCTCCCAGGGGAGGTGCAGGTCAGGGGAGTGGTCACTCCCCTTTCCTTTGTCCAGTTTCGCGCCAGAGCAGGGGCTAAGGGGTCCCTGAACCGGTGTAGACTGGCTTATGCAGAATTGGGCACATCTGTGCCCAACAAAGCATTTCCAGAGGCTGGGGGAGGCTACTCCTCCCCTGCCTTCACACCATTTTCCAAAGGGAGAGGGTGTCACACCCTCTCTCAGAGGAAGTTCTTTGTTCTGCCATCCTGGGCCAGGCCTGGCTGGACCCCAGGAGGGCAGAACAAAGGACTTCCTCAGAGAGAGGGTGTTACACCCTCTCCCTTTGGAAAAAGGTTTTAAGGCAGGGGAGGAGTAGCCTCCCCCAGCCTCTGGAAATGCTTTCATGGCACAGATGGTGCCCATTTCTGCATAAGCCAGTCTACACCGGTTCAGGGACCCCTCAGCCCTGCTCTGGTGCGAAACTGGTCAAAGGAAATGGAGTGACCACTCCCCTGACCTGCACCTCCCCTGGGAGGTGCCCAGAGCTCCTCCAGTGTGCTCCAGACCTCTGCCATCTTGGAAACAGGGGTGCTGCTGGCACACTGGACTGCTCTGAGTGGCCAGGGCCAGCAGGTGACGTCAGAGACTCCTTCTGATAGGCTCCTTCAGGTGTTGCTAGCCTATCCTCTCTCCTAAGTAGCCAAACCCTCTTTTCTGGCTATTTAGGGTCTCTGCTTTGGGGAATTCCTTAGATAACGAATGCAAGAGCTCATCAGAGTTCCTCTGCATCTCTCTCTTCACCTTCTGCCAAGGAATCGACTGCTGACCGCGCTGGAAGCCTGCAAAACTGCAACAAAGTAGCGAAGAGGACTACTGCAACTCTGTAACGCTGATCCTGCCGCCTTCTCGACTGTTTTCCTGGTGGTGCATGCTGTGGGGGTAGTCTGCCTCCTCTCTGCACTAGAAGCTCCGAAGAAATCTCCCGTGGGTCGACGGAATCTTCCACCTGCTACCGCAGGCACCAAAGAACTGCTTCACCGGTCCCCTGGGTCTCCTCTCAGCACGACGTGCGAGGTCCCTTGAATCCAGCAACTGTGTCCAAGTTACTCCCACAGTGCAGTGACTCTTCAGTCCAAGTTTGGTGGAGGTAAGTCCTTGCCTCCCCACTCCAGACTGCATAGCTGGGAACCGTGTCTTTTGCAGCTACTCCAGCCTCTGTGCACTTCCGGCGGAAATCCTTTGTGCACAGCCAAGCCTGGGTCCACGGCACTCTAACCTGCATTGCACGAATTTCTAAGTTGTCCTCCGGCGGCGTGGGACTCCTTTGTGCAACTTCGGGTGAGCACCATTTCACTGCTCTTTGTAGTGCCTGTTCCAGCACTTCTGCGGGTGCTGCCTGCTTCTGAGAGGGTTCCTTGTCTTGCTGGGTGCCCCCTATGTCTCCTGATGCAATTGGCGACATCCTGGTCCCTCCTGGGCCACAGCAACGTCCAAAAAACCCTAACCGCATGATTTGCAGCTACCAAGGCTTGTTGGCGGTCTTTTGGCGGAAAAATACTTCTGCATGACTCTTCACGACGTGGGACATCCATCCACCAAAGGGGAAGTTTCTAGCTCTTGTCGTTCCTGCTGAATCCTCAGCTTCTACTGCCTAGTAGCAGCTTCTTTGCACCCACAGCTGGCATTTCCTGGGCATCCGCCCATCTACGACTTGCTTGTGACTTTTGGACTTGGTCCCCTTCTTCCACAGGTACCCTCGACTGGAAATCCATCGTTGTTGCATTGCTGGTTTGTGTCTTTCCTGCAGAATTCCCCTATCACGACTTCTGTGCTCTTTGGGGAACTTTAGTGCACTTTGCACTCACTTTTCAGGGTCCTGGGGTGGGCTATTTTTCTAACCCTCACTGTTTTCTTACAGTCCCAGCGACCCTCTACAAGGTCACATAGGTTTGGGGTCCATACGTGGTTCGCATTCCACTTTTGGAGTATATGGTTTGTGTTGCCCCTATCCCTATGTGTCCCCATTGCATCCTATTGTAACTATACATTGTTTGCACTGTTTTCTAAGACTATACTGCATATTTTTGGTATTGTGCACATATATCTTGTGTATATTTCCTATCCTCATACTGAGGGTACTCACTGAGATACTTTGGCATATTGTCATAAAAATAAAGTATCTTTATTTTTAGTATATCTGTGTATTGTGTTTTCTTATGTTATTGTGCAAGTGACACTAGTGGTACTGTAGGAGCTTCACTCGTCTCCTAGTTCAGCCTGAGCTGCTCTGCTAAGCTACCATTATCTATCAGCCTAAGCTGCTAGACACCCTATACACTAATAAGGGATACCTGGGCCTGGTGCAAGGTGTAAGTACCCCTTGGTACTCACTACAAGCCAGTCCAGCCTCCTACAACTATCTTGTGCAGATTCCTAGAATAATGCTCTTTTGCAGGATGACTATTTGGAATACTGCTGCTGCCACCATGGGGTCCTAACCCCAACCTCTGTCTTTCTTTTTCTAAATCAAAGGACTGCCTATCTAAATCCAGCTGTTGCTTCTTGAGCTTCAGCCTGGATTCTTCCACTCTCAATCTATTGAGCTCCCTTTCTAACACTCTGTCATCAGGGTGGGTGGGTTGGGCATGTTTTGATACAGAAGAATGGGGAGAATGAACAGAGGGAGACCTGGCCCTAACAGATGGGACTCTAACATTCTGGCCTACAAAAGTAACACTTCTACTGTGATGAGAAGTAACACTATTACTGTGATGTGATCTCACATCAGTACCAGCTATGCTAGGTGGCCTGCTAAGGGGCAGGTTGGAAAGATTCCCTCCCAAATCTTTCACTAGGGGTGCCCCAGGATCAGATTGGGAACCATCAGCCAATTTCTCACCAGAAGTGCCAACTAAGGTCTTATCTTGTTCAATGAGCATATTAACTAACAGTTGTCTTGAGGGATTCTTCCCTACCCCTAAAACTCTATCTATGCAGAGACTCCGTGCTTCCTTCCAGCTAAGGTTGTCATAAGCTATGCTGGCCAGATCCAGAGTTTGGCCTGTACCAGACATGATAGACAAGAGTTTCAGGGACAGAAAAAAAAAGAAAAAGTTTCAGAACTTTTTAAAGACAGAAAAAAAAGTTTCAAAACTTTTTAAGAACTTTTTGAAAGTTTTAGAGGTACTTTTCAGCACTTAGCAAAGAAGTGAGAGGAGAAAAGCAAAACTTTTTGGTTAGGTGTACATACACTGAACTTGTTTTGTATATTTTTCTCTTATGAAAGGTACAATATGACAAAGTGGTAAGTAGTTGCAAAGTACTTATCCCACCGCTGCACAACCAATGTAGGAGGCTGGACTGGCTTGTAGTGGGTACCGAGAGGTACTTACACCTTGCACCAGGCCCAGGTATCCCTTATTAGTGTAAAGGGGTGTCTAGCAGCTTAGGCTGATAGAAAAGGTAGCTTAGCAGAGCAGCTTAGGCTGAACTAGGAGACGAGTGAAGCTCCTACAGTACCACTAGTGTCAGTTGCACAATATCATACGAAAACACAATACACAGATATACTAAAAATAAAGGTACTTTATTTTTATGACAATATGCCAAAGTATCTCAGTGAGTACCCTCAGTATGAGGATAGCATTATACACAAGATATATGTACACACTACCAAAATATGCAGTAATAGCTATAGAAAACAGTGCAAACAATGTATAGTCACAATAGAATGCAATGGGGGCACATAGGGATAGGGGCAACACAAACCATATACTCTAGAAGTGGAATGCGAACTACGAATGGACCCTAAACCTATGTGACCTTGTAGAGGGTCGCTGGGTGTGTAAGGAAACCGTGAGGGTTAGAAAAATAGCCCACCCCAAGACCCTGAAAAGTGGATGCAAAGTGCACCTAAGTTCCCCAAAGAGCACAGAAGTCGTGATAGGGGAATTCTGCAGGAAAGACCAACACCAGCAATGCAACAACAATGGATTTCGAGACGGGAGTACCTGTGGAACAAGGGGACCAAGTCCAAAAGTCACGATCAAGCCGGGAGTGGGCAGATGCCCAGGAAATGCCAGCTGTGGGTGCAAAGAAGCTGCCACTGGATGGTAGAAGCTGTGGATTCTGCAAGAACGACAAGGGCTAGAAACTTCCCCTTTGGAGGATGTATGTCCCACATCGTGAAGAGTCGTGCAGAAGTGTTTCTGTGGAGAAACACCGCAAACAAGCCTTGCTAGCTGCAAGGGTCGCGGTTAGGGTTTTTGGATGCTGCTGTGGCCCAGGAGGGACCAGGATGTCGCCAATTGCGTGAGGAGACAGAGGGGCGTCCAGCAAGACAAGGAGCCCACTCAGAAGCAAGCAGCACCCGCAGAAGTGCCAGAACAGGTACTACAAAGTGGAGTGAACCGGAGCTCACCCGAAGTTGCACAAGAGGGTCCCACGAAGCCGGAGGACAACTCAGGGGGTCGTGCAATGCAGGTTAGAGTGCTGGGGACCCAGGCTTGGCTGTGCACAAAGGAAATCCTGGAAGAGGGCACAGGAGCCGGAGTAGCTGCAAAACATGCGGTTCCCAGAAATGCAGTCTGTTGTGGGGAGGCAAGGACTTACCTCCACCAAACTTGGACTGAAGAGTCACTGGACTGTGGGAGTCACTTGGACAGAGTTGCTGAGTTCAAGGGACCTCGCTCGTCATGCTGAGAGGAGACCCAGAGGACCAGTGATGCAGTTCTTTGGTCCCTTCGGTTGCAGGGGGAAGATTCCGTCGACCCACGGGAGATTTCTTTGGAGCTTCTAGTGCAGAGAGGAGGCAGACTACCCCCACAGCATGCACCACCAGGAAAACAGTCGAGAAGGCAGCAGGATCAGCGTTACAAGGTCGCAGTAGTCGTCTTTGCTACTTTGTTGCAGTTTTGCAGGCTTCCAGCACGGTCAGCAGTCGATTCCTTGGCAGAAGGTGAAGAGAGAGATGCACAGGAACTCTGATGAGCTCTTGCATTCGTTATCTAAGGAATTCCCAAAAGCAGAGACCCTAAATAGCCAGAAAAGGAGGTTTGGCTACTTAGGAGAGAGGATAGGCTAGCAACACCTGAAGGAGCCTATCAGAAGGAGTCTCTGACATCACCTGCTGGCACTGGCCACTCAGAGCAGTCCAGTGTGCCAGCAGCACCTCTGTTTCCAAGATGGCAGAGGTCTGGAGCACACTGGAGGAGCTCTGGGCACCTCCCAGGGGAGGTGCAGGTAAGGTGAGTGGTCACTCCCCTTTCCTTTGTCCAGTTTCGCGCCAGAGCAGGGCTGAGGGATCCCTGAACAGGTGCAGACTGGCTTATGCAGAGATGGGCACCATCTGTGCCCATCAAAGCATTTCCAGAGGCTGGGGGAGGCTACTCCTCCCCAGCCCTGACACCTTTTTCCAAAGGGAGAGGGTGTAACACCCTCTCTCTGAGGAAGTCCTTTGTTCTGCCTTCCTGGGCCAGGCCTGGCTGGACCCCAGGAGGGCAGAAACCTGTCTGAGGGGTTGGCAGCAGCAGCAGCTGCAGTGAAACCCCGGGAAAGGTAGTTTGGCAGTTCCCGGGTCTGAGCTAGAGACTCGGGGGATCATGGAACTGTCTCCCCAATGCCAGAATGGCATTGGGGTGACAATTCCATGATCCTAGACATGTTACATGGCCATGTTCGGAGTTACCATTGTGACGCGATACATATGTTGTGACATATGTATAGTGCACGCGTGTAATGGTGTCCCCACACTCACAAAGTCCGGGGAATTTGCCCTGAACAATGTGGGAGCACCTTGGCTAGTGCCAGGGTGCCCACACACTAAGTAACTTAGCACCCAACCTTTACCAGGTAAAGGTTAGACATATAGGTGACTTATAAGTTACTTAAGTGCAGTGGTAAATGGCTGTGAAATCACGTGGATGTTATTTCACTCAGGCTGCACTGGCAGGCCTGTGTAAGAATTGTCAGATCTCCTTATGGGTGGCACAAGAAATGCTGCAGCCCATAGGGATCTCCTGGAACCCCAATACCCTGGGTACCTCAGTACCATATACTAGGGAATTATAAGGGTGTTCCAGTATGCCAATGTAAATTGGTGAAATTAGTCATTAGCCTGTTAGTGACAATTTGGAAAGAAATGAGAGAGCATAACCACTGAGGTTCTGGATAGCAGAGCCTCAGTGAGACAGTTAGTCATAACACAGGTAACACACACAGGGCACACTTATGAGCACTGGGGCCCTGGCTGGCAGGGTCCCAGTGACACATACAACTAAAACAACATATATACAGTGAAATATGGGGGTAACATGCCAGGCAAGATGGTACTTTCCTACATGCCCCCATTCTGAGACATACCTCGGGGCACTGGATCGTGTTGGTTGGTGTCGGCATTGCGGGGTGAGATCTCGATGGAGGTGCCCCCCGTCCAAGTTTTGAAGCATTCAGGAAATGGCCTAATTTACCACATTATACCTAGTAGCCGCGAAGATGCCTCTAAGCCCTATGCTTAAAATCAAAATGCTTGTTTCCAGGAGCCACCCAGACCTACTGTAACCTTACCAATGGGAGCGCAGGTGCACTTGGCCTATGTCTTTATTATTATACGGGGATTTCATGTAGTGGCCTTCAAACACGACTGCATTGCTGGTAAAGTGTTGATAGCTGGATGGTAAAATATTGTGAATTAGGTGTTTATCCTTAAACAGTTTACTTTATATCCATGGTATCTATGGATTATGTATTCCCATTCTAGAATGTGCTGCATTCCATGACTTGATGTCTAATGTATGGCGTTTATGAATCTTGCTTAACCATGGAAATGAGTAATGACTCAGGTGCATACCTTACAGGAAAAGGATAACAAGTGTTAGCTGATTATTCGCATAATATGCACTGTAATTATGATTCATGACATTTTGATCTGCAACTATATATATATAATAATAATATACTACATATATTATTTATAAAACCCTTTGTGGAGTCGCTTTTTGTGGTACTTATTGTGTCACTGGGCTGTCTGTGTTGTGGAAACGCTTTACACTTGACTTCTGAAGATAAGCCTGACGGCTCTGTGCCAAAGTATCAGGGGGTGAGCACAGCTTATCTTTGGTGTGTAACTCACTTGCCCTGACTAGAGTTGGGGGTTCTGCCTGGTTTAGGTGCATACCCTAGCCAACCAGAAACCCCATTTCTAACCGCATACAATAGCATTCTCTACCCATTGGGATCTATGCAGTAGACACATAGACCAACCAGGATGCAAATAATCATACCATTTGTACGTGCCCCGTTTCGTTAGCTCATAGTGCATAAGCACATTCGGTTCAAATCTCCGTCAGAAGTGCATAGAGTATAATAAAAGAAAGGGATCCACATTTTTAGCGGTCATTGTTTCTGTCATATGTAATCACATCCCACCTAGCAGCTCGGCCGAATAGTTTTGGGAAATTAAGCCATAGAAGAGCTTTTTAAAGGGCACTCACGGAGATCGAGTGCTATCTTTGTCTCACATAAGGTCTGCTTTCACTTTACTAGTCAGTGTTTTGCTTCTTCAATGCATTGCATTTTCACATATGTGTGATCTACAGGTTGTTAATAAAATTACAAATATTTAAAGAATGAATGTTCTCACAATATGCTATCGACAATTTGGACATGACCAATGCTACTTAAATAAGACATTGTAACATTTTCGAAATTCCTTTAGACTTCTATTTTGTGTTCCATACACTGCTCGTTTGTAGAAGCATTAGAAAAATTATTACCTTGATGAAATTAAGTTGTGTTTTAGAATTTTCCATCCAGGGTACATTTCGTAGAAGTTCCTCTGCAGTAGGTGTTGGGATAGCATTGGGAAACTTCATCAGTTGCCTCATCTTAGACTGAATTATCTAAAGAATAGGATTAAACAGTTTTTACATGATAACAATTTATACATGCATTTCTATTTGTTTGGTTTCGATTAACAATGAATCTTTAAGCTTAACTAAAAAGCCATGATGCGTGAATCAATCATGATTACATAGGTGTTAACATTAAGTGGCATGCATAATATTATTTCTCCCAATGTAGCGGAGCAATGAAACTTGCTGGGCTACGTTGCCTAAAACAGACACAGTAAAAATGCTCCATATTTACAAAGTTATGGAGCATTTCTGTTCTCTCCTTGCACTGGCGCATTGTGTGCTATCTAGCGCCAGTGGATTACCCGTACAAGGGTGCAAAGATACCTGCCCACATGAAAAAAAAAATCCAAAGAGGCATTTTCCTCAGGCATAGAAAGAGGAAATATCTAAGAGAAAAAAACTCTTCTTGTTAGGACATCCTCTGTGTGACGTACTAATTTGACCCAATCCCAGGTTTACAGACCTGTGTAAAAATTTAAAAATAATGTCTAGATGATTAGGAACGCCCATTATATGCCCATAAAACACCAGCTCGTTGCCTTGTGTTCAATTTCTTTACAGAGCTATGAATGTCAACACAAATCGCCCCTTGCGTGATTATGTAAATCTTACAGAAGCCTTTGCATTGTCCTTGTGTCCTTGCAGCAACTCAAAGGCTTCGTAAATCTGGGCCTAAATATTTTATTTTATGTGTCCGATAAATCAGTGCATAGCATGAAAGATAATGAGCAATCGTTAAAACATTGCATTCATCATCAACTGCATACTTTAGTAATGTATTTTGGAATCAGTGACAGGTAAACAATGAACACTTATGGAGTGATATACTTACAACCTTTTCCAATGTGTGTGTTTTCAGAATCGAAAAAATTATTTTGTGCATGGTTGAATTCACAAACTCAAATATGTGCTACATGTATGCAATTATGTCTGTACATATTCAGAGCGACCAAGCACAAGCACTTCTTTTGGGCTGTGGGCTGTGACAAAGATGCACTGGAAAGAGTTGCGGAATAAACTATTGAACGGCAAATATGAGGCAAAGCTTTCTGACCCTTGAGAACGGAGTAGATAGACGATGTTCAACAGTAACAAATCAGGCAATTAAGTGAAAACTGCAGTACTGCAGTGGGTATAATTGATGCTTACATACCAAAATCGATCAGTCACTTATAGCAGTGCTTTGTGGAGAGCATCTTGATATAAAGTGCCTATTTCTAAAAAGTATATTTTAGTAGAAGTAATATAGGTACACATTTCCTGTGATTTCACCATATAAACGTGCAACAATTGGATTATTTCATTCATTTCTTGATAGACAAAGGTTCTGTTATTGATCTGAGTGTATGGTATTTTTTTAATTTAAAATAATGCCATGAAGTTGTTGTAGGAAAGTACCATCTTGCCTGGCATGTTACCCCCATTTTTCACTGTATATATGTTGTTTTAGTTGTATGTGTCACTGGGACCCTGCCAGCCAGGGCCCCAGTGCTCATAAGTGTGCCTGAAAGTGTTACCTGTGTTATGACTAACTGTCTCACTGAGGCTCTGATATCCAGAACCTCAGTGGTTATGCTCTCTCATTTCTTTCCAAATTGTCACTAACAGGCTAGTGACCAATTTCACCAATTTACATTGGCATACTGGAACACCCTTATAATTCCCTAGTATATGGTACTGAGGTACCCAGGGTATTGGGGTTCCAGGAGATCCCTATGGGCAGCAGCATTTCTTTTGCCACCCATAGGGAGCTCTGAATATTCTTACACAGGCCTGCCACTGCAGCCTGAGTGAAATAACGTCCACGTTTTTTCACAGCCATTTACCACTGCACTTAAGTAACTTATAAGTCACCTATATGTCTAACCTTTACCTGGTAAAGGTTAGGTGCAAAGTTACTTAGTGGGTGGGCACCCTGGCACTAGCCAAGGTGCCCCCACATGGTTCAGAGCAAATTCCCCGGACTTTGTGAGTGCGGGGACACCATTACACGTGTGCACTACACATAGGTCAATACCTATGTGTAGCTTCACAATGGTAACTCCGAATATGGCCATGTAACATGTCTAAGATCATGGAATTGCCCCCTCTATGCCATCCTGGCATTGTTGGCACATCCCATGATCCCACGGGTCTCTAGCACAGACCCGGGTACTGCCAAACTGCCTTTTCAGGGGTTTCACTACAGCTGCTGCTGCTGCCAACCCCTCAGACAGGTTTCTGCCCTCCTGGGGTCCAGCCAGCCTTGGCCCAGGAAGGCAGAACAAAGGACTTCCTCAGAGAGAGGGTGTTACACCCTCTCCCTTTGGAAAAAGGTGTTAAGGCAGGGGAGGAGTAGCCTCCCCCAGCCTCTGGAAATGCTTTCATGGGCAGAGATGGTGCCCATTTCTGCATAAGCCAGTCTACACCGGTTCAGGGACCCCTCAGCCCTGCTCTGGCGTGAAACTGGACAAAGGAAAGGGGAGTGACCACTCCCCTGACCTGCACCTCCCCTGGGAGGTGCCCAGAGCTCCTCCAGTGTGCTCCAGACCTCTGCCATCTTGGAAACAGAGGTGCTGCTGGCACACTGGACGGCTCTGAGTGGCCAGGGCCAGCAGGTGACGTCAGAGACTCCTTCTGATAGGCTCCTTCAGGTGTTGCTAGCCTACCCTCTCTCCTAAGTAGCCAAACCCTCTTTTCTGGCAATTTAGGGTCTCTGCTTTGGGGAATTCCTGAGATAACAAATGCAAGAGCTCATCAGAGTTCCTCTGCATCTCTCTCTTCACCTTCTGCCAAGGAATAGACCGCTGACCGTGCTGGAAGCCTGCAAAACTGCAACATAGTAGCAAAGACGACTACTGCAACTCTGTAACGCTGATCCTGCCGCCTTCTCGACTGTTTTCCTGGTGGTGCATGCTGTGGGGGTAGTCTGCCTCCTCTCTGCACTAGAAGCTCCAAAGAAATCTCCTGTGGGTCGATGGAATCTTCCCCCTGCAACCGCAGGCACCAAAGAACTGCATCACCGGTCCCCTGGGTCTCCTCTCAGCACGACGAGCGAGGTCCCTTGAATCCAGCAACTCTGTCCAAGTGACTCCCACAGTCCAGTGACTCTTCAGTCCAAGTTTGGTGGAGGTAAGTCCTTGCCTCCCCACGCCAGACTGCATTGCTGGGAACCGCGTCTTTTGCAGCTACTCCGGCCTATGTGCACTTCCGGCAGAAATCCTTTGTGCACAGCCAAGCCTGGGTCCACGGCACTCAAACCTGCATTGCACGACTTTCTAAGTTGTCCTCCGGCGGCGTGGGACTCCTTTGTGCAACTTCGGGTGAGCACCATTTCACTCCTCTTCGTAGTGCCTGTTGCAGCACTTCTGCGGGTACTGCCTGCTTCTGAGAGGGCTGCTTGTCTTGCCGGCCGCCCCCTCTGTCCCCTGACGCAATTGGCGACATCCTGGTCCCTCCTGGGCCACAGCAGCATCCAAAAACCCTAACCGCACGATTTGCAGCTAGCAAGGCTTGTTGGCGATCTTTCGGCAGGAAAACACTTCTGCACAACTCTTCACTATGTGGGACATCAATCCTCCAAAGGGGAAGTTTCTAGCCCTTGTAGTTCCTGCAGAATCCTCAGCTTCTACTTCTTAGTAGCAGCTTCTATGCACCCACAGCTGGCAATTCCTGGGAATCTGCCAATCTCCGACTTGCTTGTGACTTTTGGACTTGGTCCCCTTGTTCCACAGGTACCCTCGTTTGGAAATCCATCATTGTTGCATTGCTGGTTTGTGTCTTTCCTGCAGAATTCCCCTATCACGACTTCTATGTCCTTTGGGGAACTTTAGTGCACTTTGCACTCACTTTTCAGGGTCTTGAGGTGGGCTATTTTTCTAACCCTCACTGTTTTTTTACAGTCCCAGCGACCCTCTACAAGGTCACATAGGTTTGGGGTCCATTCGTGGTTCGCATTCCACTTTTGGAGTATGTGGTTTGTGTTGCCCCTATCCCTATGTGTCCCCATTGCATCCTATTGTAACTATACATTGTTTGCACTGTTTTCTAAGACTATACTGCATATTTTTGGTATTGTGTACATATATCTTGTGTATATTTGCTATCCTCATACTGAGGGTACTCACTGAGATACTTTGGCATATTGTCATAAAAATAAAGTACCTTTATTTTTAGTATATCTGAGTATGGTGTTTTCTTATGATATTGTGCAAGTGACACTAGTGGTACTGTAGGAGCTTCACTCGTCTCCTAGTTCAGCCTAAGCTGCTCTGCTAAGCTACCATTATCTATCAGCCTAACCTGCGAGAGACCCTATACACTAATAAGGGATACCTGGGCCTGGTGCAAGGTGTAAGTACCCCTTGGGTACTCTGTAACACTGATCCTGCCGCCTTCTCGACTGTTTTCCTGGTGGTGCATGCTGTGGGGGTAGTCTGCCTCCTCTCTGCACTAGAAGCCCTCGAAGAAATCTCCCGTGGGTCGAAGGAATCTTCCCCCTGCAACCGCAGGCACCAAAGAACTGCATCACCGGTCCCCTGGGTCTCCTCTCAGCAAGACGAGCGAGGTCCCTTGAATCCAGCAACTCTGTCTAAGTGACTCCCACAGTCCAGTGACTCTTCAGTCCAAGTTTGGTGGAGGTAAGTCCTTGCCTCCCCACGCCAGACTGAATTGCTGGGAACCACGACTTTTGCAGCCACTCCCGCCTCTGTGCACTTCCGGCGGAAATCCTTTCTGCACAGCCAAGCCTGGGTCCACGGCACTCTAACCTGTATTGCACGACTTTCTAAGTTGTCCTCCGGCGGCGTGGGACTCCTTTGTGCAACTTCGGGTGAGCACTGTTTCACTCCTCTTTGTAGTGCCTGTTCTGGCACTTCTGCGGGTGTTGCCTGCTTCTGAGAGGGCTCTTTGTCTTGCTCGACGCCCCCTCTGTCCCCAGACGCAATTGGCGACATCCTGGTTCCTCCTGGGCCACAGCAGCATCCAAAAACTCTAACTGCACAATTTGCAGCTAGCAAGGCTTTTTGGCAGTCTTTCTTCAGGAAAATACTTCTGCACGACTCTCCATGGCGTGATGGATCCATCCTCCAAAGGGGAAGTCTCTAGCCCTTGTCGTTCCTGCAGAATCCTCAGCTTCTACTGTCCAGTAGCAGCTTCTTTGCACCCACAGCTGGCATTTCCTGGGCATCTGCCCATCTCCGTCTTGCTTGTGACTTTTGGACTTGGTCCCCTTGTTCCACTGGTGCCCTCGACTGGAAATCCATTGTTGTTGCATTGCTGGTTTGTGTCTTTCCTGCAGAATTCCCCTATCACAACTTCTATGTCCTTTGGAGAACTTTAGTGCACTTTGCACTCACTTTTCAGGGTCTTGGGGTGGGCTATTTTTCTAACCCTCACTGTTTTCTTACAGTTCCAGCGACCCTCTACAAGGTCACATAGGTTTGGGGTCCATTCGTGGTTCGCATTCCACTTTTGGAGTATATGGTTTGTGTTGCCCCTATCCCTATGTGACCCCATTGCATCCTATTGTAACTATACATTGTTTGCACTGTTTTCTAAGACTATACTGCATATTTTTGGTATTGTGTACATATATCTTGTGTATATTTGCTATCCTCATACTGAGGGTACTCACTGAGATACTTTGGCATATTGTCATAAAAATAAAGTACCTTTATTTTTTGTATATCTGTGTATTGTGTTTTCTTATGATATTGTGCAATTGACAATAGTGGTACTGTAGGAGCTTCACTCGTCTCCTAGTTCAGCCTAACCTGCTCTGCTACGCTACCATTATCTATCAGCCTAAGCTGCTAGACACCCTATACACTAATAAGGGATACCTGGGCCTGGTGCAAGGTGTAAGTACCCCTTGGTACTCACTACAAGCCAGTCCAGCCTCCTACACTGTTTCTCTAGATTTATAGAGGAGGTGTCTAAGAAATAACTACTGTGATAAACATAGAGTATATGGTTTTTAACTACTTTTTATGGTGTTGCAGGACTCTCATTGGGTTTTGAATAGTAAAAAGAGGACTATACATTCTGAATACACTGCATTAGTAGGAATGTATATTGTGGTCATTGTTTTGGAGAGGAGGTGTGTAATAGATAATTACTGTGATAACCAGATGGTAATTTCTTACATTCCAAAAAAGTTACAATCCTGCAAGACTCTCATGGGATCATAAACAGTAGATAGCAATAGAACAGCTGTCTCACTAGACTCATCAAGAAGGAAAAAAGGGTGCATAGTATAAACAACATACATATTGAAAGAGCTTTTTCAAGTAACATTTTAAACAACTGTATTTGTTTGTGTTTTTTGATATATTTACTTTTTTGTATTGTTTTTAAAAAAGGAATAGGACAAAAACAAGAAACTGAGAGTAAAAATACAGCATCTCATTCAAAACAAAAAGGAGCAAAATGTAGAACATGTCAAACAAATAATAATGACCAGGTGGGCCTTTGTGATCCTGGACAAGCATGTCCTCTGCACCCCTGCTTGTCTCAAAAGGAAACTGATCCCCTTGAAAAAGCAGCAAAAAGGGCTTTAGTCAGACATGCCAGTTTATTATTTGCTGCGCAGTGAGTACCTGGCCAGCCACACTGTCACCGGGTTGAAAAGATGTGGAAGCCCTTGAGGAGTTATCAAGCTTTGCAGCATGGGCAAACTCGGCCCGCCCAGGGCACTCAGGGTGAATACCTCTCAAATGTCACCACATCTCAGGGGTACTTATCAAATATTATTTGTTCCAGCTGCTCCTGCTAAACTCTTTTCGCATGTGTTACAAATTACATATTTTGCAGCCAGGTTTTTTCCACCAGGCCTGATCTTGAAACAATTGCCAGACCAAGGACTCCCTGGGTGGCTGAAGTGACTGACTTGCGGAAACAGGAGTAGGGTTCTCATCTGAATCTGATAATGACATTCTGGTCACAGAAAATCAACAGTCAAAGAGATAGCGAAAAAGGTGTAATAACAGAAAAACAAAATAATAGGCCAATGGTGCAACAAGGGAGGGATCTTTCTTTGCTAAATAAAGACATTTATATGACCCAATCACAGTACTTCCTTGGGATGTCTGTCCTCTCCCGGGCATCTCGCTGGTGTCTCACAAGAGGTCCACAAGATCAGACATAAACAGAGAACTTCCTTAATTTCGCAAGTGCAACACGTCTCATGTCTTACTTTCTTCAAAACAACAAAAATACACTGTTACGAACTTAAGTGCAAATGTACGATCTCGCGAGCGCATCACGAGAGCCGAACAAGAAGTACAGCCTCTTTGTAGTCTAGAAAGGGTATTGTGTGTTCGGCTCATGCAATCATCTTGCGAGAGCCGTAAGTCTGTAAAACAAAATAATTAATACAATCAATGAGTTTGACTGACTTTATTATTAAACATTAGCATTCCATAATAACTGACCAGGTGACATATAACTCTGTACAACAACACATTAGAACAAAATGTACAACCGTGAGCCTCAAGCGAGAGTGATCACACACCTTAAAAAAAGATTTATACAGTAAATAAAGGAAAAACTGAGCAGTATCTTTTACAAACATTAATATGAAGTTTATGTAAAGATACATAAAAAGACTATGAAAAATATGCTGGGAATATTTCAGTATATATGAGTCATAAAAATGAAGAAGTTTAACATCCTCAGCGCAAACATTGTTGAAGTCCATGTATTTTGAAATATATTTGTATTTAAAAACAAAACTCTAGACATGCAGTGAAAAGCCAAAGATGAAAGTAATGTTATACTTAAGAGTGATGAAAATATATGTTTTTGATTTTATAATAGACTGAAAAATGAACTGAAAAAAGGTTATTTAAAGTTATAGTTAGGTTATTTTCTCAGAGTCAAAATCCTAACATTTTGAACTTAGTAAAAAAAACACAGATATTCACTAGTTATAGTTAGCAGAACTAACTATAACTTGCGCCCGTCATGCACTCCTTATGACCGCACATATGACATCACTCATGACATGTTCTATAAAATCATTTATAACATTGCAAACTAACTCCTCTAATGGACTATTTTATAGACATTTGTTTAACAGGGTGCACCGTTTTGGCCACAAGTGCCAAACCAAGATTCAAATACCGTGATGGAATGTTTATGATTGTACCATGGTGCAACAAGCCATAACAAACAATACACTGTAAGGGTGGGAAAACACCTTCCACGCCACATTATGCCAAAGACATCCTACCCTTTAACAATTCCTCAGAATCCTAAAACAGAACAAAGTTGCCAAGAACTAAGAATAAAACAATATTTAACACAAAATAAACCAAAGAAATGATGAAATTCTACAATGCAAAGAAAAACCATTTATAAATAATAAAGGCCTCCACTACCTGGAAAGCATAACAAGAGCATCACTATAAACCACCTAACAATCCAAATGTAATTCAGATACAATATAAATCTACAAACATCAATACAATATAATTGAGTATAAATGTTATTTAAATAATGGTATTATTCAGTGTAACTAACTATTTGTGATTGATCAATATCCAATAACACTGGTAAATAAAATCATTTACAATAAAATTAACAAATAAAATGAACATATACAATAAAAGACAGTGGCACAAAATTTAAAACATTCGAAGCAGAAAACATAGAATAGAAAATACAAATAATACACAATTTTTCTTTAAGATAACAGACTAATACCAAAATGAAAACAACCATAGCAAACAACTTTCTGCCCCCCCCCAAAAAAAATGACATCCACTTATGGTTGTTGAGCAGAGGTCCATGCTACTTCTCCAATCCACCAAAAACAAATATCCAAAAATAGAGAAAAAGCAACACCAAAAAATGCAAAAATGAAATAAACAAAAAGTTAATCCATAAAATGATTCCAGAGTCCTAGGAAATCATAAAGAAACAGAAAAGTGAATCTAAAAACTGTGTGCTGAAAAAAATGAAAATGAAATAAAAAATGCATCTCGGTTAAAGTCTAATAAAAGGAATTTCCTACAAATACACCTAAAAATAAGGAAAGGCTTCCACTTTGACACCAACAAATCCTACCCATATCCTCCTTACTCCCAAAAGCCCAAATAAGAACTTGAAAGTAGTATTATCCAACAGATTCCGAAATTGCAAAATAATGATGTTGATAGATTAAAAAATTTACATACAAAATGTTGTAGTATAGGTGAAAAATAAATGTATAACCATGAATACAAAAAGGGAAAACATTGCACAACATCAAGCATCAATCGAGGCTACACTGCTGTTCACAATCAAAAAGCAGTTAAGGCCAAACCCTCACATTGACACAAGCAGGGTGAAAGGTTCATTTAAAGATGTAGTGGAAAAGAAAAAACACAAAAGGGTCATCGGTTAAAGGCCATCTCATATCTGACCAACATGCAGGTATTTATGACATTAGTACATGAGTTCCCGGCAAATTCTCCATGCCTTCAAACAGATCACAAACTGAATAGATACTGGGCACATAATTGAATTAGCCCTAAGCACACAGATGTGCAATTTACAATGGGTACAGTGAAGAAACCAAATTCCAAACACTTGGGTGTCTCAGACCAAAAATACTGCCAGCACATACTTCAAATAAACAACATTTACAAAAGAGCGCATCCACATTCATAGGTCAAGGAATGCTTGGTTAGAAACTTTTGTTGAATGTATAAGAGCAATTAATGTCTTAACCTAGGAATTCGGGATTATAGGGTCACATGGTTTTGAGTGTTTTCCATGTTAATCTGTAAGCTTGCAAGTTATCAATCGTTAATCATGTGTAATAAACTACTGTACTCATTTGTATATAAGAGCCTGTCTGTGAACAGGCAGTTGAGAAAAACCATAGAGACAAGTCGTGCAGGGCTGAGGTGCAGTTCGCAGTGTTTTTCTCCCTGTTGCGACAGTTAGTAAATACTGTCTTTGAAAATGCCAAGAAGAGTCTGTGTGGTCATTTCTAAATCATGAGAGCATATGTGTTCACCCCGCAACAGTTAGCAAGCCACCCCTGGAGATTCCTGTGTGCCCCGGCCTGACGGCAGGCACTTGAAGACCTCCTGCCCCCGCTGCAGAGAGACCAGTGTGCAGAAACTTGATGAGGTGAGCAGAAGTCAAGTTGATTGAAGTTCTGCTTGTACCCAGGGGTTGGAACGGCTCTGGGGACTGCTGTCCCCTTAATGATGAAGACAAAGTGAACTACAATCCTCCTTTTAAATAAGCGTGCTCTTCTTGGCAATACTAAACGCAGAGGGAACTATAATGTATGCACATGTGATTTGTGTTTTTTTCTTTGTGAATCTGTAAGACCGTAAGGGTAACGCATGCGACTTGTGTGCGATTTGTGTTTTTTTTTTCTTTGTGAATAAGTAAGGCCATAAGGGTAACACATGCGACTTGTGTGCAATTTGTGTGTTTTTTCTCCTTTCTGAATCAGTAAGCCCTTTGTGTGAGGCCAGGGCACAGCCTTTACAAATGCAGGTGTGTCCTGCCTCTCCTTCTCTTAGCCCAGGAAGACCACTCAATATGTAGATGTACCTCTGTGATGCATCCACCCTCCCTGTGTACAGCTGTCACTCTGACCCAGACATGGATTGGAGTCAAGCTGCAAAACACCACTCATAAGCACAGAGAAATGCTCACTTTCTATAAGTGGCATTTCTATAATGGTAATAAAAATCCACCTACACCAGTAAGCAGCATTTCTCACTACCAATACAACCAAACCAAACATGCCTACGATACCCCTCATAGATCAGACAATACCCCCTAAACATAAGGCAGGGCATGTCCAATGCAATCCTTTGCACAAGGCAGCACTCACAGCAGTGAGAACCCAAACAGACTGTCACTACCAGGACAGGCCACACAACCAGGCACATGTCCTGCGTCTTACACCCATCGTACCATGGCCATAGGGCTAGTTAGGGCTTACCTTAGGGCTGACTTACATGTAGTAAAAGGTGAGTTCGAGACTTGGCAAGTCAATTTAGATGCCAGGTCCCTGTGGCAGTAAACTGAGCATGCAGGCTCTGCGCTAGCAGGCCTGAGACAGGTTTGAAAGGCTATTCTGTGGGTGGCACAAGCTGCGCTGCAGGCCCATGAGTAGCATTTCATTTACAAGTGCTGGGTATAGGGATACCACTGTACAAGTGACTTACAGGTAAATTAAACGTGCCAATTGGGTGTAAGCCAATAATACCAAGTTCAGAAGGGAGAGCACATCCACTTTAGCACTGATCAGCAGTGATAAAGTGCTCAGAGTCCTAGAGCCAACTACAAGAGGTCATAAAAAATAGAAGGAGTAAGGCAAAACATTTGGGGATGCTACAGTGAATAGTGCCAGGTCCAACACAACCCCCCACAAACCTAAAGCCAAGGGAGACCAATCAATACCTTGATGTGTGTCCCTAGTTGGGACAATAGAACATATACCCTAGCCAGCAACTGCAGGTGCATGCTCCAGTTCTATGGCAATCTAATCCCAGTTGGATCCCTCTGTCTATGCTTCGTAGACAGCCTAGGCTAATCCATGGGGGCTCCCTAGCTGCCAGTGGCCAGAGCCAGGCCCAGGGTCATCCAGGTGGGGGTCAGTATCCCCAGGTGCATAGCAACCTCTCTCCGTTCCAATTCCCACCAGTTCAGGGGTTCTCCCCTGCCACTGATCCACCAGCCTAGGGTCCGCAACCCATAGGCTGCACAGGGGCTAGGGATGAGGCTCTCCTCCCCCTAGCCCTCCTCCTAGGGTCCAGACACCTTCTCCTAAGAGTGGTACCATCAGAATCCAGAACTGTCAGGGTGCTGGGAACAGCCGTCCTGCACAATTCTCCCACCAGCCCGGATTCACCACCCTGCAACTGGCCTCTCAACCCAGGGTCTGCACCCTTGGATTGAACCAGGGTCCTGGTTGAGTCTCTTCCTCCCCAGATCCCATTTCCAGAGTCCCGCACCCCCACTACCATGGAGAGTACCCCTAGAAGTCAGGCTAGGGGTGGTGATTGAACCAACTCCTCCCCCCATCAGGTCGGAACGTACCCCCTTAACCTGCCCACCCAGCCCAGGATCACCACCCTCAGACTGAACCACTGCCTGGCAAGCCAGGACATCCTTATGAGTACACCTACCCCTGAGAAAGGAAACACCTTCCATAAGGGCTATAAAGAAGTCTGGCTGGCACCAGTCTCCTGACCCCTGCCCATCTGGCAGAGCCTGTATTCCCTCAGCCCAGAAATGCTATCACCATGGTCATTCCTGGGGAGCTCTGGCCTCAGATCTGAGCCCTGACCTTCCCGGGTTCCCCACTGGGCCCCCAAAACTCTCTTGTGACAGTGGATACCATAATGACGACACAAAACCAGTGGTATATAGTGCAGACAATGGGTTTATTAAGTGGATTGATGATTGTAGTTTATGTTTTTTCGTAGTTCTGCTTCTGGGTTCATAGGGTGTTCATTTTCCTCTTCTTCTTTCTTCCAGGTGGGCTCTCAGGAGGCTCATGTGGGGAAGAGGCAGAGTCAGACAACGATGAGTGGTCTGATAAGTTTTCCTTCTTGTTAATTTTCTCTATTCTGTTTTCTCTGTCATATATCTTCTTTATTTCTCCTTCTCTGCTCTTTGGCTTCTCTCTCTCTCTAGGTCTGTTCTCTCTGGCTTTCATCTGGTCTCTTCTCTAGTCTTCAGAGGTTGTTTTATTTCACTGCCTTTTCCCTCTTTTATTTCATTCTTTGAGTTAGGATATTGATATACTACAAATGTGAGCCATCTTTGCCTTCCTTTGTTTTATGATAGATCAGCTCCATGAAAGACCATTGTTTTAGGACACTGTGATGCAGAAAATTCAACTTCTGGGGTAAAAACAAAAATACACTCACCACAAAACATACTTAAACTAATTAATCACACCCCCCCCCAGGCTCATAGAATACGTTAGGGAACTGCCTGTCCCGCTCCCGCCTCCCGCTCGTGGGGAATATTAGATAATTCACTAGTCCCCACGTACCTGCCGAGGCCACGCTCTCCCCAGAGCACGGCCGGATCCCGGGTTTTTCTACCTCCTGGCCCATCGATAATTGCTGGGGTAGAGACATCACCGACGTTGGACACAACGTCCTGGTACCCGCGTCTGCTTCCTGAAGTGCTTCTGCTTCCTGGAGCATCGCTGGTGGTCCTAGTGCTGCCGCTGCCTCCTGGAGCGCGGCCGGTAGTCCTGATGCTGCCGCTGCCTCTTGGAGCACTGCTGGTAGTCCTGGTGCTGACGCTGCTTCCTGAAGCGCTGCTGGTAGTCCTGGTGCTGCCGCTGCCTCCTGGATTGCCGCTGGTGGTCCCGGTGCTGCTGCTTCTTCATATTTCCTGCTCCCTTCCATGGTGACGGCACCAAGGGCTTTACAAAGCCCCACGTCACCCAGAAGTGGACGCGGATAGGTTCCTGACCGGTGTGCATCCAGGTCAGGAACAACAATGGCACTGGTGCCCCAGGGGTATGGCGGGATTGACCGTGACGGAGTCGACCCGTCACACCTCTCAATGCTCTGTCTGGTCTAATGCCTCATCCACTTTGGAGTAAGAAGACCAGACACGAGGACTGGCGGAAAACTGACATCAGCCGCCCACACCAGTCCTCTTGACATTATGGGGTCCTGTAGGAAAGTACCATCTTGCCTGGCATGTTACCCCCATATTTCACTGTATATATGTTGTTTTAGTGTATGTGCCACTGGGACCCTGCCAGCCAGGGCCCCAGTGCTCATAAGTGTGCCCTGTATGTGTTCCCTGTGTGATGACTAACTGTCTCACTGAGGCTCTGCTAACCAGAACCTCAGTGGTTATGCTCGCTCTGCTTTCAAAATTGTCACTAACAGGCTAGTGACCAATTTCACCAATTCACATTGGCATACTGGAACACCCTTATAATTCCCTAGTATATGGTACGGAGGTACCCAGGGTATTGGAGTTCCAGGAGATCCCTATGGGCTGCAGCATTTCTTTTGCCACCCATAGGAAGATCTGACAATTCTTACACAGGCCTGCCAGCGCAGCCTAAGTAAAATAACTTCCACGTTATTTCACAGCCATTTACCACTGCAGTTAAGTAACTTATAAGTCACTTATATGTCTAACCTTCACCTGGTGAAGGTTGGGTGCTAAGTTACTTAGGGGGTCATTCCAACATTGGCGGTAAAAGGCGCATACCGCTGTCAGAAGACCGCCAACATACCGCCGCGGCCGCGGTAAACCGCCACTGTCATTTTGACCCACAACACGCAATCCGCCAAAATACAGACACCCACAAAAGTCCGCCACACCAAAGGCCAGCGAGAAACTGGCGATAACCAAACCGACACCGTCACGCCAACAGAAATACGCCCACACTATCCCGACACACGAATCCACGCGGCGGTCTTTCAAACGCGGTATTCCATTGGCGGTACACACCGCTGCGCTCAAAATACACACACATCTACAAAACACCGCCACATTGGACAATTCAAAATACACACACCTGATACACATGTAAACAATACTTCCACACACCCATTACAATATAAAACACACACCCACATCACCCACAAACCCCCACTCCTAGAGAATCGGGACCACGCACAGAGAAATAGAGAACCGAGCACCCAGACTCGCATATTACCATCACCCAGCAATATTACCACGCACTTCACACAACACACCAATACACATCACCACACTTAGCACCACACAATCCACCCCACACATCACCTACACCACCCCATGGCACCGCAAAGACACCCCAGGTTTTCTGAGGATGAACTCAGGGTCATGGTGGAGGAAATCGTACGGGTAGAGCCACAGCTATTCGGAACACAGGTGCAGCAGACGTCCATTGCCAGGAAGATGGAGCTATGGAGCAGAATAGTCGACAGGGTCAACGCTGTGGGACAGCACCCAAGAAATAGGGATGACATCAGGAAGCGGTGGAACGACCTACGGGGGAAGGTGCGTTCAACGGTCTCCAGGCACAACATCGCGGTGCAGCGGACTGGCGGCGGACCCCAACTCCTCCCCCCGAATTTACAACATGGGAGGAGCAGGTCTTGGCGATCCTGCATCCTGAGGGCCTCGCAGGAGTATCTGGAGGAATGGACTCTGGTAAGTCTCATCTTCACTACTTCATCCCCCCCACCCCACCAGCATGCCAACTCATACCCCCACCCTCACCCCCATCACTCCTACTCCTTGAAAATGTCTCACCACCACAACCCACCCATCCCAACACCAAGCCCTGCATGCGACCACAAAGCATGGACACCCATCACCAAAGCATTCCCACTGCACATACCCATCCCCCCCAAACCACCGTCACAAAAGCCTCCACACAGGAATGCAAGCACTGGGGTACACGGGCACCCACCCATTGCACACCATGGCACACACAGATGCAATAATCATGGTTTTATACCCCTGCAGGACCCGAACGCCACGTCACCACGCAGGAGGATCCACAAATTTTCACTCCACCCCCAGAAGAGGCCCACAGTGATGACAGCACCTCTGTCGACCTGGATCTAGATGACCAGCCCGGCCAATCGGGGACCTCGGGACAGTCGGTTTCCCTCAGACAGCCACAGGCCACAGCAGACCTTCCCCCCTCTGGGAACACCAGCACAGCACCCACCCAGCGGGCCCATACCTCTGTCCCCAGGACACGTCAATCAGCGGTATGTCCACCACTACAGGGCACCCAGGTTAACCCACCACCCCAACAACAACAGGGACCTGGGGGCAGTGGTAGTGGGCACACGGTCCAGGGGACAGAGGCCCAGGGAAACAGGGGAACTGGGAGGGCTGCTGTGCGACAGGGGGGGGGGACAGGCCCAGGGAACCCACTCTCCACGAGGCCCTCTCCTCCATCATGGGAGCCTACCATCATTCCCAGGTGACGATGGCGACGGTACTGGCCAGGTTTCAGGAGACCCAGCTCCTGCAGGAGGAACAGTATTTGGGGTTCAGGGAGGAACTACGAACCATCAGTTCCGCCCTGGGCACCATTGTAGGGGTTCTGAATCTGGTAGTCACCACATTGCGGGACACTGTGGCACCACAAAGGGCCCCTGACACTAGCGTGGACCAAGAACTGCCTACCACCTCTGCCGGCACTAGTGGACAGGAGGCCCCGCCACAGGACCAACAGGCCACCAGCACCCCACCCCCTGCAGAAGGAGAACCACCCCGCAAGCGGTCCCTGAGATCCAGGAAGAAGACAGAGTGAGATGCCAAGACCCCCGCCAGGAAAGGATACCTCCCTGAGTGTCATCCCACTGTCCCACATTGTCACCCTGTCCATCCTTAAACTGCCCCTGCTCCACTTTCCATAGGCATTTGGACAATGCACCTGTGATACTAATAGTCTGGACTCTGCCATGGACATTCCTCCACCATCACCAATTTGCAACCACCCACCAATATAGAGTACTGTAATAAACACAGTTATTGCACAAAACAATCAGGAGTCTGGCTGTGATTTTGAACAAATGTATTAGACATTACCATGCCAAAATGCTTATTTACATTGTGATGCCAACATACCAATGTCACACAGCTGTAGTCCATGGGGAAACAAAGCAGATGTCACACAGTGGGGCCCACATCTCTGAAATCGGAAGGGAAAGTCACAACTTAGTTACCATACACTGGGTGAAAAGGACAGACAGTAGAGAGGTAGTAGTGTTTAAGTATATGTAATATGCTGGTGTGTATTATTACCTGTGTGTCATTGGAAATACTGCTGTATTACTGTGTTCCTGTTGTCTATGTCGTCTTCTTCGGCTTCCTCGTCTTCACTCTCCACACGCTCCACAGCTGCTACAACACCACCACCTGGACCATCCTCCTGCAGAAAAGGCACCTATCGTCGCAAAGCCAGGTTGTGAAGCATACAGCAGGCCACGATGATCTGGCAAACCTTCTTTGGTGAGAAGAATAGGGATCCACCTGTCATATGGAGGCAACGGAACCTGGCCTTCAGGAGGCCGAAGGTCCGCTCGATCACCCTCCTAGTTCGCCCATGGGCCTCATTGTAGCGTTCCTCTGCCCTTGTCCTGGGATTCCTCACTGGGGTCAGTAGCCATGACAGGTTGGGGTAACCAGAGTCACCAATTAGCCACACACAGTGCCTCTGGAGTTGACCCATCACGTAAGGGATGCTGCTATTCCGCATGATGTACGCATCATGCACTGAGCCAGGGAACTTGGCATTAAGATGGGAGATGTACTGGTCTGCCAAACACACCATCTGCACATTCATCGAATGATAACTCTTCCTGTTTCTGTACACCTGTTCACTCCTGTGGGGGGGGACCAAAGCCACATGGGTCCCATCAATGGCACCTATGATGTTGGGGATATGTCCAAGGGCATAGAAATCACCCTTCTCTGTAGGCAAATCCCCCACCTTAGGGAAAACGATGTAGCTCCGCATGTGTTTCAGCAGGGCAGACAACACTCTGGACAACACCTTGGAAAACATAGGCTGGGACATCCCTGATGATATGGCCACTGTTGTTTGAAATGACCCACTTGCTAGGAAATGGAGCACTGACAGCACCTGCACTTGAGGGGGGATCCCTGTGGGTTGGCGGATTGCTGACATCAGGTCTGGCTCCAGCTGGGCACACAGTTCCTGAATAGTGGCACGGTCAAGCCTGTATGTCAGTATGACATGTCTCTCCTCCATTGTCGACAGGTCCACCAGCGGTCTGTACACCGGAGGATGCCTCCATCTCCTCGCATGTCCCAGCGGACGGTGCCTATGAAGGACAACAGCGAGCACAGAGTCAATCAACCCACAGGTAAGTAACCACAGCTTGCACAGAACACGATTCTCAATCCATTGATTGGCTTGTATGAGTGTTGATGCAAGGCCTAGGTATGTGTGACGCAGTAAAAAGTAAGCCATGTGGGCCCCTAAAATGGTGGCTGCCTGACCTGTAAAGTGCGACAATGGGATGTGAGGTAAATGCGCTGGCGTTGCACACAGTGGCGGGAGGCGGTCGAAGACCGCGGCACAAAGCAGCATTGGTTAACATTGAACCCTATGGGTCTCAGGAGCCAATGACGATGTGCGCCGGCGGTCGCGGTACGCACCGCCGCGGGCGTGACCGCCATTTTCTATCTGCTTAATCACTCGATACCTGATCTTCGACAGGAGAGGACCTACACTGCAAGTGCTGCTGTGACCTCGGTCTGGAAGAGACAATGGCTCATGCGACTGGGGAAAGGGCCCCTGCCTTCACTACGGAGGAGTTGGAAAAACTTGTGGATGGGGTCCTCCCCCAGTACGCGCTACTCTACGGTCCTCCAGACAAACAGGTAAATACACTGGGAGCATGCTTTATGGGCTATGCCTGTGTTGAGTGGGGTGGATTAAAGATGGGGGGGAGAGGAGCGATTGAGGCATGCATCAAACGACGGTGAGAGCATGTGCCACATGGCAAGGGTAGGGATGGGGGGCCACTCACATTGAGGGTGCAGAAGGTGATGACTATTCTTCTCCCCCTGTGCATTTCATATAGGTCAACGCCCACCAGAAGATCGATATTTGGCGTGCCATCGCCAAGGACGTCCGGACCCTGGGGGTCCACCACAGACGGGGCACCCACTGCCGGAAGAGATGGGAGGACATCCGCCGCTGGAGCAGGAAAACGGCAGAGGCTCAGCTGGGGATGGCCTCCCAATGTGGGAGGGGTGCCAGTCGTACTTTGACCCCCCTGATGTCCCGGATCCTGTCGGTGATCTACCCCGATTTGGATGGGCACGTGAGGACATCACAGCAGACACAAGGGGGTGAGTACACTCTCATTCTGCTGACTTTGCGTGCAGTGGAGGTGTCTGGGTGGGGGAGGAGGGCTGTGGGTATCCCTAGGCCAGGGCGATTTCTGTAGGCTAGGCCCCTCCGTAAGGCATGGCCCTGTGCCCCCGCCCCCCACCTCTGTAGGGTGCCAAGTACAGCTATTCATGGCCCTGTGTCATCTATGTGTGCAGATGTCGTCCATAGGCTTGTAGGCCATGTCCCACGGATTGAGTAGTCGACCCCAAGTGCGCGGCGTAGTGCAGGGGGCTTCTGTGTCTGTCCTGTCCGCAAACGGTGTCGCCAATGCATGCACTCAACATGTCTTTATTCTCCCCACCCCCATTTTTGTGGTCTTCCTGTTCATGTGTGCATTAGCATCATCAGGAGGAGGAGAAGTGGCATCGGAGCACGAGGGAGCTGCATCCCACATGGCCATGGAGGGCCACGCAACGGACTCCGAATTCACCAGTGGGACGGAGGGCGAGGCGAGCTCCACAGCGGGGACCCGGGCAGACATCAGTGACACCGACTCGTCCTCTGAAGGGAGCTCCCTTGTGGTGGCGGCAACATCTGTGCCCCCCGCAACAACAGGTACAGCCGCCACCCACCGCACCAGCACCACCCTCCCAGCAGCCCCTCAGCATTTGGCCCATGCCCGCTCACCCAGGAAGGTGGGCATCTCCTTCGCCCCAGACACCTCAGGCCCCGCCCCAGTCACCCCTGCTGCCCTCAGTGAGGAGGTCATTGACCTCCTGAGGACGCTCACTGTTGGGCAGTCTACCATTTTGAATGCCATCCAGGGTGTAGAAAGGGAGGTGTACCAGAGTAATGCATACCTGGAGGGCATTCACTCTGGTCAGGCGGCCCTTCAGCGATCATTCCAGACTCTGGCCTCGGCACTGATGGCAGCCATTGTCCCTGTCTCTAGCCTCCCCGCTCCAACTTCCTCCACCCATACCCTATCACCTGTACCTCTGCCTATCCCAGACACACCATCAGACCAGCCTGCACACACCTCAACACCCAAGGGAAGCTCAGCCAGACATAAGCACCACACATCACACAGGCACTCCCACAAGCAACATCCACATACAGACATACCAACACCCACTGCCTCCACTGTGTCCCCCTCCTCCTCGTCTCCCTCCTCCCTCCCTGTCACGTCTCCACTCACACCTGCATGCACAACATCTTCAGCCACTACGTCCCTCAGCAACACACACACCAGACCCCCCGCACATGTGCATTCACCACCCCCACTGCCATTTACACGTCTTCTGTGTCCTCTCCCAGTGTGTCTGTGACCCCCTCTTCCAAGATACACAAACGCAGGCAGCCACCCACCCAACAGCCATCCACCTCACAACAGCCTCCAGCCCAAGCACCTGCACCCAAAACCACCAGACTTACAACTCCTACAACCACAACCTCTTCCTCCACTCCCATACCCACTACACCTACCCATCCCACTGCTCCAAAAAAGCTTTTCCTGTCTAAACTCAACCTCTTTCCACCAACTCCCCCACCCTGTCCATGTCATAGGACTACAGTCAGCACCTCAGCCACGACAAAACCGGCCCCTGTCATCGCAGTCTGCCATGGACAGTGGAGTGCCCCACCCTCCAGGGCAGCCAGTTTGGTGCGAAGCCAAGGCACGGGCAGCCCACCCCCGGAGAAACATCCCAAGATAGGCAGTGGCCGGCGCGAGAGGGTGAAAACACCAGGGACTAAAACCCCTACCAGGGCTCCGCCAGGAAGTGTAGAGACAGCTGGCACACCGCCCAAGGTGGGGAAGGGCCACAGGCGATCAGGGAAGGCTGGGAAGGGCAGCACGCCCGACAACACTGCCATCAGCCCAGCTGGCCAGGAGGGCCCGCCAGCCCCATCCCAGGTGGGCAGGAGGCCACCAACAGCCCCGGCACAGCTGCCCAGGAGGGCCCCGCCAGCCACAGGACAGATGGGCAGGAGGGCCCCGCCAGCCACAGGACAGGTGGCAAATGACCTCCCGCCATGGCTGTAACTGCTGAACTGGTCCCTTCATCTCAAGCACCGCTGCACTGGACCCTTCATCTCAAGCACCGCTACACTGGGCACCGCCGTCTCAAGCACTGCTGAACTTGGCACCGCCGACTCAAGCACCGCTGCACTGGGCCCTTCATCTCAAGCACTGCTGCACTGGGTCCTTCATCTCAAGCACCGTTACACTGGGCACCGCCGTCTCAAGCACCGCTGAACTGGGCACCGCCGTCTCAAGCACCGCTGAACTGGGCACCGCTGTCTCAAGCACCGCTGCACTGGACCCTTCATCTCAAGCACCGCTGCACTGGGCACTTCATCTCAAGCACCGCTGAACTGGGCACCGCCGTCTCAAGCACCGCTGAACTGGGCCCTTCATCTCAAGCACCGCTGCACTGGGCACCGCCGTCTCACGCACTGCTACGCTGGGCACCTCCGTCTCAAGCACCGCTGAACTGGGACCTTCATCTCAAGCACCGCTGCACTGGGCCCTTCATCTCAAGCACCGCTACACTGGGCACCGCCGTCTCAAGCACCGCTACACTGGGCACCGCCGTCTCAAGCACCGCTGCACTGGGCCCTTCATCTCAAGCACTGCTGCACTGGGCCCTTCATCTCAAGCACCGCTACACTGGGCACCTCCGTCTCAAGCAGCGCTGCACTGGGCCCTTCATCTCAAGCACCGCTACACTGGGCACCGCCGTCTCAAGCACCGCTGAACTGGGCACTCCATCGCAGGCACCGCTGGCCCATGAGCGGCAGGGGCTGGCCCGCATCTGTGTCGGGCAGGGCTGCAAGAGGCAATCTGAGCACCAGGCCCCCTCCAGAACCAGTGGAGACTATTATCCACTTGTGAGACTGTGGCTTTGCACTCCCCAGGATTGAGCAGTGGGCAGCCCACCTACTGTCTGGACTTGTGAGTCTGTGGCTTTGCACTGCCCAGGATTGAACAGTAGCCATGGAGGCCCCTCGTGGAGCTGGCGTTGTGCACTCATCTGGCTGAGGTGCCCCCCCTTCCCTTCCCCCTGAGGTGCCTGTAGTTTTGCTATCTGATGCTCCTGCAGTGTTCTCTCCATTGGAGTCAGGTATCCTGTGTGGGCTTTGCCCATGTGATTTGGGCCCAGTGGTCCACGGACAATGCCTGCTACAATGCTCGGACTTGTACATTTCTGTATATAAGAGTTTTTTGTGTGTATATAAATTTTTTTGGCAGTATTGCAATATATTTCAATGTTTAGAATCATTTCCTTTTGTCTTTGCATTCTTCCGGGGGTTTGGGGGGTGTAACTGTGATGTATTGCTATGCATTGATGTGTGTGTTGTAGTGGGTGAGGGTGGGGGTGGGTGTGTCGCGTATGTGTGTCCCTGTAATTTTTTTCCTCCCCCCTCCCCTGTGTCGTAGGTGCAGTACTCACTGTTGTCTTCTGCGCTGGCGTTCGTGCTCCTGGTAGAGGAGCAGGAAGACTATCGCTGGGAGTATGTGGAGTTCGGGTTCCATGCTGTCCGGATTCCTCGTGGGGTGTATAGAGGTGAGCGTTTTCCCTTCGAAATGGCTGTTTCCACCGTGTTTTTATCGGCGGGGCTACCGCCCCGGAAAAGGTGGCGGATTGGTAGGTTGTGATACTGTGGGCGGTACATTGACTCCCGCCTGTCTGTTGGCGGGGACCGCCGCGCTGTTTGTTTGTACCGCCGTGGCGGGCGGTGTGTTAATGTGGCGGTCTCTGTTGGCGGTTTCCGCCAGGGTCGGAATTCCATTTTTTTTTCCGCCAGCCTGTTGGCGGTTTTGCCGACGCTTTAACACCGACCGCCAGGGTTGGAATGACCACCTTAGTGTGTGGGCATCCTGGCACTAGCCAAAGTGCCCCCACATCGTTCAGGGCATATTCCCCGGAATTTGTGAGTACGGGGACACCATTTCACGTGTGTACCATACATAGGTAACAATGGTAACTCCGAACATCGCCATGTAACATGTCTAAGATCATGGAATTGTCACCCCAATGCCATTCTGGCATTGGGGTGACAATTCCTTTATCTCCCGGGTCTCTAGCATAGAACCCGGGTACTGCCAAACTGCCTTTCCCGGGGTTTCACTGCAGCTGCTGCCAACCCCTCAGACAGGTTTCTGCCCTCCTGGGGTCCAGCCAGGCCTGGCCCAGGAAGGCAAAACAAAGGACTTCCTCATAGAGAGAGTGTTACACCCTCTCCCTTTGGAAATAGGTGTGATGGCTGGGGAGGAGTAGCCTCCCCCAGCCTCTGGAAATGCTTTGATGGGCACAGATGCTGCCCATCTCTGCATAAGCCAGTCTACACCGGTTCAGGGATCCCCCAGCCCTGCTCTGGCGCGAAACTGGACGAAGGAAAAGGGAGTGACCACTCCCCTGACCTGCCCAGAGCTCCTCCAGTGTGCCCCAGACCTCTGCCATCTTGGAAACAGAGGTGTTGCTGGCACACTGGACTGCTCTGAGTGGCCAGTGCCATCAGGTGACGTCAGAGACTCCTTCTGATAGGCTCTTACCTTTCTTACTAGCCTATCCTCCTTCCTAGAGAGCCAAACCTCCTTTTCTGGCTATTTAGGGTCTCTGCTTTGGGGAATTCTTCAGATAAAAAATGCAAGATCTCACCAGAGTTCCTCTGCATCTCACGCTTCACCTTCTGCCAAAAGATCGACTGCTGACTGCTCAGGACGCCTGCAAAACCGCAACAAATTAGCCAGACGACTACTAGCAACCTTGTATCGCTTCATCCTGCCGGCTTTTTCGACTGTTTCTAGTTGGTGCATGCTCTGGGGGTAGCCTGCCTCCTCTCTGCACCAGGAGCTCTGAAGAAATCTCCTGTGGGTCGACGGAATCTTCCCCCTGCAACCGCAGGCACCAAAAGACTGCATCACCGGTCCTCCTGGTACCCTCTCAGCACAACGAGCGTGGTCCCTAGAACTCAGCAACTCTGTTCAAGTGACTCCCACAGTCCAGTGACTCTTCAGTCCAAGTTTGGTGGAGGTAAGTCTTTGCCTCCCCACGATAGACTGCATTGCTGGGTACCACGTGATTTACAGCTGCTCCGGCTCCTGTGCACTCTTCCAGGATTTCCTTCATGCACAGCCAAGCCTGGGTCCCCGACACTCTAACCTGCAGTGCACAACCTTCTGAGTTGTCCTCCGACGTCGTGGGACTCCCTTTTGTGACTTCGGGTGGACTCCGGTTCACTTTTCTTCTAATTCAGGTACTTCTGCGGGTGCTGCCTGCTTCTTTGAGGGCTCTCTACATTGTTGGGCACCCCCTCTGTCTCCTCATCCAAGTGGCGACATCCTGGTCCCTCCTGGGCCATAGTAGCATCCAAAAACCCTAACCACAACCCTTGCAGCTAGCAAGGCTTGTTTGTGGTTTTTCTGCGTGGGAACACCTCTGCAAGCTTCATCGCGACGTGGGACATCCATCCTCCAAAGAAGAAGGTCCTAGTCCTCTTCTTTCTTGCAGAACTTCAAGCTTCTTCCAACAGGTAGCAGCTTCGTTTCACCCTCAGCTGGCATTTCTTGGGCTCCTGCCCACTCTCGACACTGTCGCGACTATTGGACTTGGTCCCCTTATCTTACAGGTACTCAGGTCTGAAAATCCACTGTTGTTGCATTGCTGGTGTTTGTTCTTCCTGCAGAATCCCCCTTTCACGACTTCTGTGCTCTCTGGGGGTAGTAGGTGCATTTTACACCTACCTTTCAGGGTCTTGGGGTGGGCTATTTTTCTAACCCTCACTGTTTTCTTACAGTCCCAGCGACCCTCTACAAGCTCACATAGGTTTGGGGTCCATTCGTGGTTCGCATTCCACTTTTGGAGTATATGGTTTGTGTTGCCCCTATACCTATGTGCTCCTATTGCATTCTACAGTAACTTTACATTGCTTGCATTACTTTTCTTGCTATTACCTGCATAATTTTGGTTTGCGTACATATATCTTGTGTATATTTGGCATCCTCATACTGAGGGTACTCACTGAGATACTTTTGGCATATTGTCATAAAAATAAAGTACCTTTATTTTTAGTATATCTGTGTATTGTGTTTTCTTATGATATTGTGCATGTGACACCAGTGGTATAGTAGGAGCTTTGCATGTCTCCTAGTTCAGTCTAAGCTGCTCTGCTATAGCTGCGTTCTGTCAACCTAAGCTGCTAGAAACACCTCTTCTACACTAATAAGGGATAACTGGACCTGGCACAAGGTGTAAGTACCTCTGGTACCCACTACAAGCCAGGTCAGCCTTCTACAGGTCCCTGTCAGAAGATGGCCCTACGGTGCAGGCTCCCCTCCTGGCATTCACTCATGGAACCCTCCAGGCTCTGGTTCTGGATCTCGGGCATCGTGGTACTCAGCCCACCCCCATTTCCTCTCCTCTGAGACCGGACATGGGATCCCTTACCCATCTCACTACATTGGGACCTACCTGGGACAGTGCAAGCCTTTCCCACCTCACCTGTTCGGGAAATACCTAGACCACTCCATTCAGGAACATCCCCAAATCCCTTACCAGACCCTCTCACTCACCTAAAGATTTGACTTATTTTGTAAGCTCCCTGTGATCAGAGGGCTCACACTCTGACAGGTGTCGGCATAGCCCTGAAAAACAAATGACGAAGCAGGTGCTCTCAGAAAATCAGATTAAACAGCCCTTCAAAATTGACTGCTGTGTTACCCTCCACCCATCCGTCCAGCGCCATGCACATCCAGTACCATGCAGCAATCTGTCACAAACTCCCACCAAAACTGGTGGGACAGTTTCTTACTGCCACTGAACTTCTTTCTGTATTCCTCAGAGGTGAAACCATACTTCTTCATCAGTGCGTCCTTCATATGGGGATACTCCTTCCTCTCACTCCAGGGCCAGTAGGGCATCCCTCCCCTCCTCAGGAATATAGCTCCCATGTGTGGATTGTCTCTGCAACTTCACTTAGCATTGCTGCCACCACTGGGCTCCACCTGGAGCGCTGGTGAGTCCAGACCTTTCAGACTGCGCTCAACAGAGAGTCTCTCGCTGGCAAAGGCCCTCTCTGCCATCTTCTCTTGGACTAAGGCCTTCTCTACCTCAGCCCATCTCTCCTCCGCAGCCAGTCGTTCCAGCTGTAACCTCAGGACCCTCCCTTCCCACCTATCTCTAAGCTCATCAAGCAAAAAGGAATGAGAGGCAACACTGCTACTAACACTGGACGCAGCAAGGGACTCCCTATCAATGGGGCCTTCCCTGTCAACTGGCGTCCCCGCAGGGCATTCTCACCTTCCTGGTCAGTCTCTTCACCGCTCAATAGGGATAAGGTCTGGAAGCCCTCCCATTGGGAACCCTCAATACAGTCAGGATCCTCTGGGTAGCCCCTAAGAACACTCCCCCTGGGTATATGTCACAAACCTTTCAAAGAAATTCAGAGATCTCATGAGGCTCTCACTCTCTGGCAGTCCTCTCTCTCTACAGAACCCTTTTAATTCCTCCTACATATATTACGGCAGGTCCTCTAGGTTAAAGGTTAGCCCCATTTTGATAAAGTACACTAAACACAAGTGCAACAACAAAATACCCAGGCGTAAGAGATGAGAACAGAAAAAATTACCAATGAGAGAAAATCAGGAGAAACAAAACATGTGATGGTCTAAATCAAATTTGTGGTACACCAATGAGTCACAATGGTATTGTGCAAGCACAAGTCCTATTCTCACCGCTGATCACCAATGTTAGAAATGGGGTTTCCTGGTTGGCTAGGGTATGCACCTAAGCCAGGCAGAACCTACCCACTCTAGTCAGGGTGAGGGAGTTACACACACAGGATAACCCCTGCTCACCCCCTTGGTAGCTTGGCACGAGCAATCAGGCCTAACCCAGAGACAATGTGTAAAGCGCATGCACAATACACAATACATGTGACGCAATATGTACACCACAAAGGAAAGACAACCCCAAGTTATATAAAATTAAACTGTATTGTACACAACATCATTAGACCAAACACAACACGTCAGTACTACCCTGCTAAACACACAGTTGTCAGAACATTATTCAGTTACTATTACTCTGCAAAAGCCAGTAGTAGTCACATACAACACATATGTTACTGGTTATCCTGCAACATAAACAGTAGTCAGGTCATCATTGTTACTGAAAAGGCACTTATCATGGTAAATCACATAGCTTAAGTGTCACAACAACATCATGAATGCCCATAAAAAGGAAACATCACAGGAACACACAGCAAGGTATTAGGATCATCAACATTCCCAGTATGCACATGTCATCCACACATTGCACCGTTGTGCATAGAAAAGCCATCATTCCTAGGTGCATAGGTCAGCTAAATTATCGGGCTGCCATGCCCTAGGGAACAAACAGGGATGTTTGTGTCCCGATCCTGGAGCTCTTCTGCTCCAATATTTATGGGGCAAAAAATGGCTTTCAGCAGAACGGGGCCTCAGTTGAGACCTCCGTCCGTCCCGCAAGGTAATGTCCCCAAAAATCAAGGCCTCTGCGATCCCCAAGATGTGCCTGGGGAGGAGAGAAAAAGCAAGAGAAAAAGCCTGCACCTAGGTTGGAGGCGGCTCCACTCCTCACACGGGGCCACCTTCAGCTAAGGAAACTCCTGACGAGGTCCTCAGAGGCCACGGGCCTCCTGCACACCACTATGGTACGGCCTTCAAGCCCAATTGGGGCTGAGAGGCCATCTCACCTGCCCAGCCGGCAGCAGTCTGCTAACTCCTGGAGGCCGCTTCATCTCCAGGTGACAAGCGACAGTCGGGGGAGCTCCTCCTGAGTGCGTCTCGATCCCGGCCGCTCCTCCTGGCCTCAGCTTCGCCTCTGGGTGACCAGCAGAGGTGAAGCACCCAAAGTAGGTGCCTCCCTGTGCCCCTGGGGCAGTCCTCTCAGTGCTCCTCACCCAGGGGGCACCAATTAAGGCGTGCTTCGTTTGTGCTGGCTCCTTGTGACCCGCCCAGGACGCTGTTGTTATCCCTCACCAGGGACAGGGAGAAAGCTCTCTTCCTGTGCTTAAAATAATTGGGTAAACAACAGGGCAAAGCACTCTTCCTGTGCTTAAAATAAATTGGAGCAGGAAAATGCAATGCTTTCCTCACACTGGGCAAGCAGAGTGAAGAGCGCTCTTCTAGAACACCAATGCAGGGGACAGGCGACTCAGCACCCAGCCCCTGGAGACAGCAAAATGAAGCACACAGCGGTAGGGCCCAAATAAGCAGGCCAACACATAGAGTTGCAGTCAGTGGCAGTTCTTCCTAGTGACCCAGCAGGTCACAGGTCAGCACAACAACAGCAGCAGTCCAATGCAGTTCCTGGTGAGTCCCTCCAGCAGCATACTGTTTCAAGTTCAGTCCATGAGTGTGTCTCTAACATGGGGGAAATGCCTTGTACTTGTACTCAGTTTTGCACAAGCTTTACAAAAGGGGGACAAAAGGTTCCAACCAATCCTAACTGGTTCTAGGAGTGCCCCCTCTCTCCTCCAGCCAAAGTTCCAGATATCAGTGGGGGTAAACAAACCCTTTGTGTGAGGTCAGGACACAGCCTTTACAAATGCAGGTGTGTCTCAGTAGGATGCTGGCCTGGTTTGTAGTGGGTAATTGGGTACTTACACCTTATACCAGGTCCAGTTATCCCTTATTAATGAAGAAGAAGTGTTCTAGAATCATAGGCTGATAGAGGTAGCTATAGCAGAGCAGCTAAGGCTGAACTAGCAGACATGCAAAGCTCATGCAGTACCACTTATAGTTACACAGTACTTATAAACAATTAAAGACAATATTCAGTGTTACCAAAAATAAAGGTATTTATTTGGGTGACACAGTGCCAAAAATATCTTTGAGACAATACTCCGTATGGATTTTCCCCTGAAGTGGTGCAATCTGTTCTCCACCTACAAGGTGTCCCAGATAAACCACTTTCCCCTGCCCTATCTGGCACTTTGAAGCCTTGATAGTGAGGCCTGCCTTTTGCAGGACGTCCAAAACTTTCCATAGGTAGACCAGGTGATCCTCCCAGGTGGAGCTAAAGACAGCTATATCATCTAGATATGCTGCACTAAAAGCCTCCAACCCTTGCAGGACTGTATTCACCAACCTCTGAAAAGTAGGAGGTGCATTTTTCAAACCAAAGGGCATTACTGTGAATTGGTAGTGCCCTCCAATAGTCGAAAATGCAGTTTTTTGCTTTAGCATCCTCTGATAACTTGATCTGCCAATACCCTGCAGTCAAATCAAAGGTGCTTAGATACTTGGCAGATGCCAGTGTATCTATTAGCTCATCTACCCTGGGTATAGGGTGAGCATCAATTTTAGTTACCTGGTTGAGACCTCTGTAATCCACACAAACTCTCAATTCTCTTTTCCCATCTTTGGAATGAGGTTTTGGTACAAGTACCACAAGAGAGGCCCATGGACTTTCAGAGTGCTCAACCACTCCCAGTTCAATCATTTTCTGAACTTCTTGTTTTATGCAGTCCCTGACATGGTCAGGCTGCCTATAGATCTTACTTTTGACAGGCATGCTGTCTCCAGTATCTCTAGTGTGCTCACACCAAGAAGTGGTGCCTGGCACAGTAGAAAAGAGTTCAGAAAACTGACCTAGGAGATTTATGCAGTGGTCTTTCTGCTCTGCAGTAAGACAATCTGCTAAAACTACACCTTCCACTAGAGCATCTTGTTCTGTGGAAGAGAAAAGATCAGGGAGAGGGTCACTCTCTTCTTCCTGTCCTTCATCTGTTGCCATGAGCAGGGTGAGATCAGCCCTGTCATAGTAGGGTTTCAGGCGATTGACATGGAGCACCTTAAGGGGACTTCTGGCAGTGCCTAAGTCAACCAAGTAGGTGACTTCTCCCTTCTTTTCAACAATAATGTGGGGTCCACTCCATTTGTCTTGGAGTGCTCTTGGGGCCACAGGCTCCAAGACCCACACTTTCTGCCCTGGTTGGTACTGAATCAGAACAGCCTTCTGGTCATGCCATTGATTTTGGAGCTCTTGGCTGGCCTGAAGGTTTTTGCTGGCCTTTTTCATATACTCAGCCATTCTGGATCTTAGGCCAAGTACATAGTCCACTATGTCTTGCTTAGGAGCTATTAAAGGTTATTCCCAACCCTCCTTTACAAGTGTTAGAGGACCTCTTAAAGGGTGTCCAAATAGGAGTTCAAAGGGGCTGAAGCCCACTCCTTTTTGGGATACCTCCCTGTAAGCAAAAATGAGGCAAGGTAATAGGACATCCCATCTCCTCCTGAGTTTTTCAGGGAGTCCCATTATCATTCCTTTGAGAGTTTTGTTAAACCTCTCAACCAGTCCATTTGTTTGTGGATGATAAGGTGGGGTGAATTTGTATGTTACACAACATTCCTTCCACGTGGCCTTCAAGTATGCAGACATAAAGTTGCTACCCCTGTCTGATACCACCTCTTTTGGGAAACCCACCCTGGAAAAGATTCCCAGGAGGGCTTTTGCCACTGCAGGAGCTGTAGTGGTCCTTAGAGGAATTGCTTCAGGATATCTTGTGGCATGGTCCACTACCACCAAGATAAACCTATTGCCTGAAGCAGTAGGAGGGTCAAGGGGGCCAACTATGTCAACCCCTACCCTTTCAAAGGGAACCCCAACCACAGGTAGTGGAATAAGGGGAGCCTTTGGGGTGAAACCTGTTTTGCCACTGGCTTGACAGGTGACACAGGACTTACACAATTATTTTGTGTCCTCTGACATTCTAGGTCAATGAAACAGGGGGACAAGCCTATCCCATGTTTTCATCTGCCCTAATTGTCCAGCCAAGGGAATGTCATGCACTAGAGTTAGGAGGAACTCTCTGTATTGCAGGGGAATAACCAATCTCCTGGCAGCAACAGGTTTTGGGTCCCTTGCCCCTGTATACAAGAGATTGTCCTCCCAGTAAACTCTGTGAGAGTCACTGACATCCCCATTTTGCTGTTTGACACCTTGCTGTCTTAGACCCTCTAGTGTGGGACAGGTCTGCTGTGCCACACTCAGCTCCTCCCTGGTAGGCCCCCCTCCACCCAAAAGCTCAGCAGTGTCTGCTTCCAGCTCCTCTGGTGAAGGTTCTGCACAGGGGGGAAATTCTTCTTCCTCAGAAGTAGAATCATCTGTAGAGGGAGGGATAGTAGGTAGTGATTTACCTTTACTAACCCTAGCTTTAGGGAGCACTTGGTCCATTGTTCCAGGATCCAAGTCACACTGTCCTTTTTGCTTTTTGGCCTGAGCCCTTGTCAAAGCAAAAATATTCCTAGGAATGCCCAGCATTCCTGCATGAGCCTCCAACTCCACTTCTGCCCAAGCTGATGTCTCTAAATCGTTCCCTAGTAGACAGTCTACAGGTAAATCTGAGGCAACCACAACTTTCTTTGGACCAGTAACCCCCCCCAGTTGAGATTTACAACAGCCATGGGGTGGCTAAGAGTGTTGTTATGAGCATGTCACTTGGTACTGGTGACCAAGTAGGTGTTGTTCAGGGTGGACCAGTTTCTCTATTACCACGGTAACACTGGCATCTGTGTCCCTGTAGGCCTGAACCTCAACACCACTTATTAGGGGAAGTTGCTTGTACTTATCCATATTAAGGGGACAAGCATCCAAGGTGGCCAAATCAATGGCACCTTCAGAGACTAACACAGCCTCTGTGGTCTCCCTAACAAGACCAATCCCAACTAAATTACCAAAAGTGAGCCCAGCTACTCCCTTGGATTGGCTATTAGTAGGTTTGCTCCCACCACCACTGCTATTACTAGGGGCACTAGGTGTAGCAGTAGGGGTTGTGGTAGTGGGAGGCTTGGTGCTTTTCTTTGGACAACTGGCATCAGTTGTCCAATGGCCTTTTACTTTACATAAATAGCACCATGGTTTCTTTACTTGATTAGAAGAGGATTTGGACCCACCACCCCCACCAGAGTGTTTTTGTGGGCCTGAGGAAGACTCATTTTTAGATTTGTCCCCACCCTTGTCTGAAGGCTTACCATGCTTCTTCTTGCCATCCTTGTCCCCCCCCCTGTATGAACTTTTCTGTTCACTCTTGTTCTGACCCATTTGTCTGCCTTCTTTCCCAATTCTTGGGGAGAGGTCAGATCTGAGTCCACTAGATATTGGTGTAACAAATCAGACACACAGTTATTCAGAATATGCTCTCTCAGGATCAGATTATACAGGCTTTCATAGTCAGAAACTTTACTGCCATGTAACCACCCTTCCAAGGCCTTCACTGAATGGTCAACAAAGTCTACCCAGTCTTGTGAAGACTCTTTTTTGGTTTCTCTGAACTTAATCCTGTACTGTTCAGTGGTTAAGCCATAACCATCCAAGAGTGCACTCTTTAAAACTGTAAAATTAGTGGCATCACATTCCTTCACAGTAAGGAGCCTATCCCTACCCTTTCCACTGAAAGATAGCCATAGGATAGCAGCCCACTGGCTTTGAGGGACCCCCTGTACAACACAGGCCCTCTCAAGTGCAGCAAACCACTTGTTAATGTCATCCCCCTCCTTGTAAGGGGGAACTTTCTTATGCAGATTCCTAGAATTATGCTCTTTCACAGGATTACTATCTGTAATACTGCTGCTGCCACCATGGGGTCCAAACCCCAACCTCTGTATTTCTTTTTCTAAGTATAAAGTTTCCCTGTCTAGAGCCAGCTGTTGCTGTTTAAGCTTCAGCCTGGTCTCTTCCACTCTCAATCTATTGAGCTCCCTTTCTAACATTCTGTCATCAGGGTGGGTGGGTTGGGCATGCTTTGACACAGAAGAATGATGTGAATGAACAGAGGGAGAATTGTCCCTAACAGTTGGCACTCTAACAACTTGACCTACAGGAATGACATCCCTACTGTGATGAGAACTCACATTAGTACCAGTTATGCTAGGTGGTCTGCTAAGGGGCAAGTTGAAAAGAATACCATCTAACATTCTTGCTGGGGCTGCCCCAGAATCAGAGTGTGAACTTTCTCCTAACTTCTCAACAGATGTGCCAGCTAAGGCCTTATCATTTCCAATGAGCATGTTAATCTACAATTCTCTAGAGGGATTCTTCCCTACCCCTAACCCTCTATCAATACACCTTTCCAGCTAAGGTAGTCATAAGCAGAGCTGGCCAGATTGAGTAGGACCTGTACCAGACATGATAGAAAAAGGTTTAAGGGACAGATAAAAGAGAGAAAAAGTTTTAGGACTTTTTAAGGAAACAGAAAAAAAAACTTTTTCAACTTTTTAGAAACTTTTTGAAAGTTTAGAGGTACTTTTCAGCACATAGCAATAGAGTAAGAGAAGAAAAACAAAACTTTTTGGTTAGGTGAACATACACTGAACTTGTTTTGTATATGTTTCTCTTATGAAAAGTACAATATGACAAAGTGGTAAGTAGTTGCAAGTACTTATCCCACCGCTGCACAACCAATGTAGGAGGCTGGCCTGGCTTATAGTGGGTACCAAGGGATACTTACACTCTGTACCAGGTCCAGTTATCCCTTATTAGTATAGAAGAGGTGTTTCTAGCAGCTTAGGCTGATATAAGGTAGCTATAGTAGAGCAGCTTAGGCTGAACTAGGAGACATGCAAAGCTCCTACTATACCACTGGTGTCATATGCACAATATCATAGGAAAACACAATACACAGATATACTAAAAATAAAGGTACTTTATTTTTATGACAATATGCCAAAAGTATCTCAGTGAGTACCCTCAGTATGAGGATGCCAAATATACACAAGAAATATGTAAACAATACCAAAAATATGCAGTAATAGCAAAAGGAATTAATGCAAGCAATGTAAAGTTACAGTAGATTGCAATAGGAGCACATAGGTAAAGGGGCAACACAAACCATATACTCCAAAAGTGGAATGCGAACCACGAATGGACCCCAAACCTATGTGAGCTTGTAGAGGGTCGCTGGGACTGTAAGAAAACAGTGAGGGTTAGAAAAATAGCCCACCCCAAGACCCTGAAAAGTAGGTGTAAAGTGCACCTATAACCCCCAGAGAGCACAGAAGTCGTGATAGGGGGTTTCTGCAAGGAAGACCAACACCAGCAAAGCAACAACAGTGGATTTCCGGACCTGAGTACCTGTGGAACAAGGGGACCAAGTCCAAGAGTCGCGACAATGTCGAGAGTGGGCAGATGCCCAGGAAATGCCAGATGAGGGTACAAAGAAGATGCCACCGGATGGTAGAAGCTGTGGAATCTGCAAGAACGAAGAGGGCTAGAAACTTCCCCTTTGGAGGATGGATGTCCCACGTCGTGAAGAAACTTGCAGAGGTGTTCCCACGCAGAAAGACAGCAAACAAGCCTTGCTAGCTGCAAGGGTTGCGGTTAGGGTTTTTGGATGCTGCTGTGGCCCAGGAGAGCCAGGATGTCGCCACTTGGATGAGGAGACAGAGGGGGCGCCCAGCGAGTTGGAAGCCCTCACAGAAGCAGGCAGCGCCCGCAGAAGTACCAGAACAGGCACTTGGAAGAGGAGTGAACCGGAGTCCACCCGAAGTCAGAAAAGGGAGTCCCACGACGCCGGAGGACAACTCAGAAGGTTGTGCTCTGCAGGTTAGAGTGTCGGGGACCCAGGCTTGGCTGTGCACGAAGGAAATCCTGGAAGAGTGCACAGGAGCCGGAGCAGCTGTAAATCACACGGTACCCAGCAATGCAGTCTACCATGGGGAGGCAAGGATTTACCTCCACCAAACTTGGATTGAAGAGTCACTGGACTGTGGGAGTCACTTGGACAGAGTTGCTGAGTTCCAGGGACCACGCTTGTCGTGCTGAGAGGGGACCCAGAGGACAGGTGATGCAGTCTTTTGTTGCCTGCGGTTGCAGGCTGAAGATTCCGTCGACCCACGTGAGATTTCTTCAGAGCTCCTGGTGCAAGAAGGAGGCAGGCTGTCCCCAGAGCATGCACCACCAGGAAACAGTCGAGAAGGCGGCAGGATAAGCGATACAAGGTTGCAGTAGTCGTCTTTGCTACTTTGTTGCGGTTTTGCAGGCGTCCTGAGCAGTCAGCGGTCGATCCTTTGGCACAAGGTGAAGAGAGAGATGCAGAGGAACTCTGGTGAGCTCTTGCATTCGGTATCTGAAGAATTCCCCAAAGCAGAGACCCTAAATAGCCTGAAAAGGAGGTTTGGCTGCCTAGGAAGGAGGATAGGCTAGTAACACAGGTAAGAGCCTATCAGAAAGAGTCTCTGACGTCACTTGCTGTCCCTGGCCACTCAGAGCAGTCCAGTGTGCCAGCACACCTCTGAATCCAAGATGGCAGGGGTCTGGGGCACTCTGGAGGAGCTCTGGGCACCTCCCCTGCGAGGTGCAGGTCAGGGGAGTGGTCACTCCCCTTTCCTTTTTCCAGTTTCACGCCAGAGCAGAGCTGGGGGATCCCTGAACCGGTGTAGACTGGCTTATGCAGAGATAGGCACCATCTGTGCCCATCAAAGCATTTCCAGAGGCTGGGGGAGGCTACTCTTCCCCATCCCTGACACCTTTTTCCAAATGGAGAAGGTGTAACACCCTCTCTCTGAGGAAGTCCTTTGTTCTGCCTTCCTGGACGAAGCCTGGCTGGACCCCAGGAGGGTAGAAAACCTGTCTGAGGGGTTGGCAGCAGCAGCAGCTGCAGTGAAACCCCGGGAAAGGTAGTTTGGCAGTCCCCGGGTCTGTGCTAGACTCGGGGGATCATGGAATTGTCTCCCCAATGCCAGAATGGCATTGGGGTGACAATTCCAAGATCTTAGACATGTATCATGGCCATGTTCGGAGTTACCATTGTGACGCTATACATAGGTAGTGACCTATGTATAGTGCAAGCGTGAAATGGTGTCCCCGCACTCACAAAGTCCGGGGAATTTGCCCTGAACGATGTGGGGGCACCTTGGCTAGTGCCAGGGTGCCCACACACTAAGTAACATTGCACCCAGCCTTCACCAGGTAAAGGTTAGACATATAGGTGACTTATAAGTTACTGAAGTGCAGTGGTAAATGGCTGTGAAATAATGTGGGCATTATTTCACTCAGGCTGCAGTGGCAGGCCTGTGTAAGAATTGTCAGAGCTCCCTATGGGTGGCAAAAGAAATGCTGCAGCCCATAGGGATCTACTGGAACCCCAATACCCTGGGTACCTCAGTACCATATACTAGGGAATTATAAGGGTGTTCCAGTATGCCAATGTGAATTGGTGAAATTGGTCACTAGCCTGTTTGTGACAATTTGGAAAGCAGAGAGACCATAACCACTGAGGTTCTGGTTAGCAGAGCCTCAGTGAGACAGTTAGTCATCACACAGGGAACACATACAGGGCACACTTATGAGCACTGGGGCCCTGGCTGGCAGGGTCCCAGTGACACATATACTAAAACAACATATATACAGTGAAATATGGGGGTAACATGCCAGGCAAGATGGTACTTTCCTACAGTCAGTTTGACAGTTGGGCTGATTGCATCTCTCACTAGACAGTAACACAAAGGGAGCTGGGGTGTAGTCTGCATTTCCTGATGGGCCATCTGTGGTAGGAGGGGGATGGGAGTGGCTGTGCCTCCCCTCACACAATGCAGTCTCCAACCCCCTGGTGTGTGTCTGGGACCTGGCCTGGGCAAGTCAAGATTTCACAAACAAGAGAAACTTTTCTTTGAAGGAAGCCTACTTCAAAGAGCAAAATGGGTATAAAAAGGGCACCAAAAACCACACACTTTTGGAAACCAAGAGGAACCTCTGCCTGGAGAAGAGCTGAAGAGCTGAGGAAGAAGAGCGGCCCTGCCTGTGACTGTGCTTTGTGGAGCCCTCCTGCAGTTGCTACTTCTACCTGTGCTAGAGGACAAAGACTGGACTTCGTATTGCCTTCCTTCTTGTGACAAACTCTTCAAGGGCTTGATTTAGAGCTTGCCTTCTGTTGTTTGAAGTCTAAGGGACAGCAATGACTTCTCTCTGCCAGCACCTGGAGCCTCTGCTGAGACTCCTACTCTGCCAAGTGGTACCCATCCACTTCCTGGGACCCTGAAACGAGAAGCTGGCAGGCAAAGAGTGAGAAATCCAAGCACCGACCACCGTGCAGGGAAAAGATCGATGAAACTCAGATTTGCGGCTGAAAAATAGACGGGCTAATGGCTTTGCGGCTGAAAATCAACGCTCGCCTGCAAAGCGACCGGAAGATTGATGCCCGCAGCTGGAGAAACGACGCACCGCATCGCTGACGGAGGCTGGTGAGATTGCAACCCGCGCTGCTTGGTTTTCGGATCATCGTGCAGCAAGATTTCCGACTCAAACACTGCTGGGCGTGTAGAAATGACGCAAAGCCTGTCCAGACCCGAGAGTGCAGTTCGAATCGACGCATCGCTCTCCTGCGGAGAGAAGAAACAATGCACGCCGACTCGACTGAAGGGGAAATGACGCACAGTCTTGCTCGTGAGTGAAATCGATGCATCGCAAGCCCTTTTTGACGCACACTTGCCCGTGCGGGTTGTTTTTGACGCACCCAGGTACATTTCCATGCAAACAGCGTTAGCGTTGTGTTTAAAATTACATGAAGACTCTTTTTGGTTTTCAATTGATAACTTGACTTGTGTATTGTGGATTTTTGTTGTTTTGGTCTTGTTTTGTTTAGATAAATATTTTCTATTTTTCTAAACCTGTGTTGTGTTATTTTGTAGTGTTTTCATTGAGTGTTTTCATTGCGTTACTGTGTGTGTTGGTACAAATACTTTACACCTAGCACCTAGCACTTTGAAGTTAAGCCTACTGCTCATGCCAAGCTAACAAGGGGGTGAGCAGGGGTTAGCTGAGGGTGATTCTTTTTTCCCCGACTAGAGTGAGGGTCCTTGTTTGGACAGGAGGTAACCTGTCTGCCAACCAAAGACCCCATTTCTAACATGAGCAGAACGTTATCTCGTGGTCAGAAACAACTTTTTTTTTACAATATACAGATATGTTGAGAAACTGAAAGCAAAATGCTCTACAAATTCAATTGTAATTACCTCATCTAGCTTGTCTCCTAGCAGTTGATCCACTATTCCACCTTTACGTAATCCCTGGAGAGTGTCTTTTATATTATTTAGTACAGTACGAATAGCTTGACTGGTTTTTGCAGCAGTAACAATTGCAGGATTATCACGTTGCAAGAAGCCTGATAAGAAAAAAAACACATTCGAATTACTAATTAATTTCTTAATGAAATCCTCCACATCGTAGCAGACCATTTACCCACCACTGCGAAAAGAGCGCTTACACATGACAATTATGGCCCGTATTTATACTCCGTTTGCACCGAATTTGCGTCGTTTTTTTCGACGCAAATTCGGCGCAAAACTAACGCCATATTTATACTTTGGCGTTGGACGCGTCTAGCGCCAAAGTATTGGCAAATAGCGTCATTTTTTTGCGTGAACGCATTCCTTGCGTTAATGAGATGCAAGGAAGGCGTTCCCGTCTAAAAAAATGACGGCGACGCAAATGCGTCGTATTTATACTCCCGGGCAAAAATCACGCCCGGGAGTTGGCGGGTCAAAAAACCCCGCATTTGCGCCACTATTTAACGCCTGGGTCAGGGTAGGCGTTAAGGGGCCTGTGGGCTCAAAATGAGCCCACAGGTGCCCTCCCCTGCCCCCAGGGACCCCCCCTGCCACCCCTGCCCACCCCAGGAGGACACCCAAGGATGGAGGGACCCACCCCAGGGACATTCAGGTAAGTTCAGGTAAGTATAATTTTTTATATTTTTTTATTTTTTTTGGGTGGCATAGGGGGGCCTTATTTGTGCCCCCCTACATGCCACTATGCCCAATGACCATGCCCAGGGGACACAAGTCCCCTGGGCATGGCCATTGGGCAAGGGGGCATGACTCCTGTCTTTACTAAGACAGGAGTCATGAAATGGCGTCTGGGCATCGTAAAAAAATGGCGCAAATCGGGTTGAGGCGATTTTTTTGCCTCAACCTGACTTGCCCCATTTTAAGACGCCCTAACGTCATTTTTGCCCAACGCCGGCGCTGCCTGGTCTACGTGGTTTTTTTCCACGCACACCAGGCAGCTCCGGTCTGCTTGCGCCGGCTAACACCATTCCATAAATACGGCGCCCGCATGGCGCTTCAGAATGGCGTTAGACGGCGCTAAATTTTTTGACGCTAAACTGCGTTAGCGCAGTTTAGCGTCAAAAAGTATAAATATGGGCCTATGTATTTATAGTATGTGGTGTGGGGAAGAACTGCTGTTTCCACCCTGCCTTCTGGCAGAGATTTTGCACACTGTAAAAGCAGTTACCTAGGTCCTCGAGAAAGCAATACTCCCCAGACTCTGAGGTTTCAGCTCCAGCAAAGTTGAGAATACGAAATGGCTCCATAATTGCCCACCACCCGAAATACACTGAACTCCTTCCAAATACCGTTGGAAGTCTCTGGAGGAAACTTAAATTCACAACTTAGCACACTGACTGCAAAGAAGACTCGGGGATTTTGTGCATCCCTGATTTTTCTCTGCCTTTTTGGGCAAACAATGTAACTAAAAGGCGACTCTTCAAGAATATGGGAGAGGATGCCATTTGGGGGTTTGGGAGTCGGGAGCAAGAAGGTCTTTCCCTTTTCTACCTTCCATAGGCATGTGTTTGAACAAAAGCTATGCTAGGTCGTGGGACAGAGTAAAGGGAAGAGTGTCGGAACGGGGGTTGTCATTGTAATAAGAACGCTAGTGATTTCTGGCTTGTGGAAGGGGAAGGGTGTGAGAAAGTAGCCTCTTTCTAGCCTTGTTACCCCCACTTTTGGCCTGTTTGTGAGTGTATGACAGGGTGTTTTCACTGTCTCACTGGGATCCTGCCAGCCAGGACCCAGTGCTCATAGTGAAAACCCTATGTTTTCAGTATGTTATGTGTCACTGGGATCCTGCTAGCCAGGACCCAAGTGCTCATAAGTTTGTGACCTATTTGTAAGTGTTCCCTGTGTGATGCCTAACTGTCTCACTGAGGCTCTGCTATCCAGAACCTCAGTGGTTATGCTCTCTCATTCACTTTCCAAATTGTCACTAACAGGCTAGTGACCATTTTTACCAATTTACATTGGCTTACTGGAACACCCTTATAATTCCCTAGTATATGGTACTGAGGTACCCAGGGTATTGGGGTTCCAGGAGATCCCTATGGGCTGCAGCATTTCTTTTGCCACCCATAGGGAGCTCTGACAATTCTTACACAGGCCTGCCACTGCAGCCTGAGTGAAATAACGTCCACTTTATTTCACAGCCATTTTACACTGCACTTAAGTAACTTATAAGTCACCTATATGTCTAACCTTTACCTGGTAAAGGTTAGGTGCAAAGTTACTTAGTGTGAGGGCACCCTGGCACTAGCCAAGGTGCCCCCACATTGTTCAGAGCCAATTCACTGAACTTTGTGAGTGCGGGGACACCATTACATGCGTGCACTACATATAGGTCACTACCTATATGTAGCTTCACCATGGTAACTCCGAATATGGCCATGTAACATGTCTATGATCATGGAATTGCCCCCTCTATGCCATCCTGGCATTGTTGGTACAATTCCATGATCCCAGTGGTCTGTAGCACAGACCCTGGTACTGCCAGACTGCCCTTCCTGGGGTTTCACTGCAGCTGCTGCTGCTGCCAACCCCTCAGACAGGCAGCTGCCCTCCTGGGGTCCAGCCAGACCTGGCCCAGGATGGCAGAACAAAGAACTTCCTCTGAGAGAGGGTGTGACACCCTCTCCCTTTGGAAAATGGTGTGAAGGCAGGGGAGGAGTAGCCTCCCCCAGCCTCTGGAAATGCTTTGTTGGGCACAGATGTGCCCAATTCTGCATAAGCCAGTCTACACCGGTTCAGGGACCCCTTAGCCCCTGCTCTGGCACAAAACTGGACAAAGGAAAGGGGAGTGACCACTCCCCTGACCTGCACCTCCCCTGGGAGGTGTCCAGAGCTCCTCCAGTGTGCTCCAGACCTCTGCCATCTTGGAAACAGAGGTGCTGCTGGAACACTGGACTGCTCTGAGTGGCCAGTGCCACCAGGTGACGTCAGAGACTCCTGCTGATAGGCTCCTTCAGGTGTTAGTAGCCTTTCCTCTCTCCTAGGTAGCCAAACCCTCTTTTCTGGCTATTTAGGGTCTCTGTCTCTGGGGAAACTTTAGATAACGAATGCATGAGCTCAGCCGAGTTCCTCTGCATCTCTCTCTTCACCTTCTGATAAGGAAACGACCGCTGACCGCGCTGGAAGCCTGCAAACCTGCAACATAGTAGCAAAGACGACTACTGCAACTCTGTAACGCTGATCCTGCCGCCTTCTCGACTGTTTTCCTGCTTGTGCATGCTGTGGGGGTAGCCTGCCTCCTCTCTGCACCAGGCGCTCCGAAGAAATCTCCCGTGGGTCGACGGAATCTTCCCCCTGCAACCGCAGGCACCAAAAAGCTGCATTACCGGTCCCTTGGGTCTCCTCTCAGCACGACGAGCGAGGTCCCTCGAATCCAGCGACTCTGTCCAAGTGACCCCCACAGTCCAGTGACTCTTCAGTCCAAGTTTGGTGGAGGTAAGTCCTTGCCTCACCTCGCTGGGCTGCATTGCTGGGAACCGCGACTTTGCAGCTACTCCGGCCCCTGTGCACTTCCGGCGGAAATCCTTCGTGCACAGCCAAGCCTGGATCCACGGCACTCTAACCTGCATTGCACGACTTTCTAAGTTGGTCTCCGGCGACGTGGGACTCCTTTGTGCAACTTCGGTGAGCACCGTTTCACGCATCCTTGTAGTGCCTGTCTCTGGCACTTCTCCGGGTGCTACCTGCTTTAGTGAGGGCTCTTTGTCTTGCTCGACGTCCCCTCTCTCTTCAGGTCCAACTTACGACCTCCTGGTCCCTCCTGGGCCCCAACAGCGTCCAAAAACGCCAAACGCGCGATTTGCGTGTAGCAAGGCTTGTTGGCGTCCTTCCGGCGGGAAAACAGTTCTGCACGACTCTCCAAGGCAAGAGGGATCCGTCCACCAAAGGGGAAGTCTCTAGCCCTTTTCGTTCCTGCAGAAACCTCAGCTTCTTCTGTCCCATCGAAGCTTCTTTGCACCCGCAGCTGGCATTTCCTGGGCATCTGCCCATCTCCGACTTGCTTGTGACTTTTGGACTTGGTCCCCTTGTTCCACAGGTACCCTAGATTGGAAATCCACAGTTGTTGCATTGCTGGTTTGTGTCTTTCCTGCATTATTCCTCTAACACGACTTCGTTGTCCTTAGGGGAACTTTAGTGCACTTTGCACTCACTTTTCAGGGTCTTGGGGAGGGTTATTTTTCTAACTCTCACTATTTTCTAATAGTCCCAGCGACCCTCTACAAGGTCACATAGGTTTGGGGTCCATTCGTGGTTCGCATTCCACTTTTGGAGAAATGGTTTGTGTTGCCCCTATCCCTATGTTTCCCCATTGCATCCTATTGTAACTATACATTGTTTGCACTGTTTTCTAAGACTATACTGCATATTTTTGCTATTGTGTATATATATCTTGTGTACATTTCCTATCCTCTCACTGAGGGTACACTCTAAGATACTTTGGCATATTGTCATAAAAATAAAGTACCTTTATTTTTAGTATAACTGTGTATTGTGTTTTCTTATGATATTGGGCATATGACACTAAGTGGTACTGTAGTAGCTTCACACGTCTCCTAGTTCAGCCTAAGCTGCTCTGCTAAGCTACCATTATCTATCAGCCTAAGCTGCTAGACACCCTATACACTAATAAGGGATAACTGGGCCTGGTGCAAGGTGCAAGTACCCCTTGGTACTCACTACAAGCCAGTCCAGCCTCCTACAGCCTGCAAACCTGCAACATAGTAGCAAAGACGACTACTGCAACTCTGTAACGCTGATCCTGCCGCCTTCTCGACTGTTTTCCTGCTTGTGCATGCTGTGGGGGTAGTCTGCCTCCTCTCTGCACCAGAAGCTCCGAAGAAATCTCCCGTGGGTCGACGGAATCTTCCCCCTGCAACCGCAGGCACCAAAAAGCTGCATTACCGGTCCCTTGGGTCTCCTCTCAGCATGACGAGCGAGGTCCCTCGAATCCAGCGACTCTGTCCAAGTGACCCCCACAGTCCAGTGACTCTTCAGTCCAAGTTTGGTGGAGGTAAGTCCTTGCCTCACCTCGCTGGGCTGCATTGCTGGGAACCGCGACTTTTGCAGCTACTCCGGCCCCTGTGCACTTCCGGCGGAAATCCTTTGTGCACAGCCAAGACTGGGTCCACGGCACTCTAACTTGCATTGCACGACTTTCTAAGTTGGTCTCCGGCGACGTGGGACTCCTTTGAGCGACTTCGGGTGAGCACCGTTTCACGCATCCTCGTAGTGCCTGTTTCTGGCACTTATCCGGGTGCTACCTGCTGATGAGAGGGCTCCTTGTCTCGCTCGACGTCCCCTCTCTCTCCTGGTCCAATTTGCGACCTCCTGGTCCCTCCAGGGCCACAGCAGCGTCCAAAAACGCTAACCGCACGATTTGCAGCTAGCAAGGCTTGTTGGCGTTCTATTGGCGGGAAAACACTTGTGCACGACTCTCCACGGCGAGAGGGATTAGTCCACCAAAGAAGAAGTCTCTAGCCCTTTTCGTTCCTGCAGAAACCTCAGCTTCTTCTGTCCAGTAGAAGCTTCTTTGCACCCGCAGCTGGCATTTCCTGGGCATATGCCCATCTCCGACTTGCTTGTGACTTTTGGACTTGGTACCCTTGTTCCACAGGTATCCTAGATTGGAAATCCACAGTTGTTGCATTGCTGGTTTGTGTCTTTCCTGCATTATTCCTCTAACACGACTTCTTTGTCCTTAGGTGAACTTTAGTGCACTTTGCACTCACTTTTCAGGGTCTTGGGTAGGGTTATTTTTCTAACTCTCACTATTTTCTAATAGTCCCAGCGACCCTCTACAAGGTCACATAGGTTTGGGGTCCATTCGTGGTTCGCATTCCACTTTTGGAGTATATGGTTTGTGTTGCCCCTATCCCTATGTTTCCCCATTGCATCCTATTGTAACTATACATTGTTTGCACTGTTTTCTAAGACTATACTGCATATTTTTGCTATTGTGTATATATATCTTGTGTATATTTCCTATCCTCTCACTGAGGGTACACTCTAAGATACTTTGGCATATTGTCATAAAAATAAAGTACCTTTATTTTTAGTATAACTGCGTATTGTGTTTTCTTATGATATTGTGCATATGACACTAAGTGGTACTGTAGTAGCTTCACCCGTCTCCTAGTTCAGCCTAAGCTGCTCTGCTAAGCTACCATTATCTATCAGCCTAAGCTGCTAGACACCCTATACACTAATAAGGGATAACTGGGCCTGGTGCAAGGTGCAAGTACCCCTTGGTACTCACTACAAGCCAGTCCAGCCTCCTACATTGGTTGTGCAGTGGTGGGATAAGTGCTTTGAGACTACTTACCACTCTTGTCATTGTACTTTTCATAAGAGAAAAATATACAAAACAAGGTCAGTGTATATACACATAGCCAAAAAGTTTTGCATTTCCTCTTTTCACTCTTTTCTAAGTGCTGAAAAGTACTTCTAACTTTCTAAAAAGTTCTAAAAAGTTTTAAAAGTTTTTTTTCTCTGTCTTTCTAAAAGCTCTGACAAACTTTTGTATCTTTTTCTATCACTTTAACTCTCTCTAAAAATGTCTAGCACAGGCCAAAATGTTGATCTGTCCAAACTTGCATATGATCATCTTAGCTGGAAAGGAGCAAGGAGTCTCTGCATAGAGAGAGGTTTGAGTGTAGGGAAGAATCCTTCCTTAGAACTGTTAATTAACATGCTTAGAGAACAGGATAAGGCTAAAAGTGCCTCATCTGTTGAAAAAGTAGCTAATGGTTCTCAATCTGATCCAGGGACTCCCCCAGGAAAAGATTCTGGAAAGAAACTTCCTAGCCTGCCCATTACTAGACAGTCTAGCATAGTTGGTAATGATGATGAGCCACACCATACAAATAGTGTTGTCTCCCATCATAGCAAAAGCATTTATTCTCACCATACTGGTAGTGATGTTTCTGTTAGCCAAGCTGTTAGGGTGGCTTCTGTAAGGGACAGGTCTCCTTCTGTCCATTCTCACCATACTTCTGTTTCAAGGCATGTCCCTCCCACCCACCCTGATGACAGATTGTTAGAAAGGGAGCTCAATAGATTGAGAGTGGAACAAACCAGACTGAAGCTCAAGAAGCAACAGCTGGATTTGGATAGACAGACTTTAGAAGTAGAGAAGGAGAGACAGAAACTGGGTTTAGAAACCCATGGTGGCAGCAGCAGTATTCCCCATAGTCATCCTGCAAAAGAGCATGATTCCAGGAATCTGCACAAGATAGTTCCCTCTTATAAGGAGGGGGATGACATTAACAAGTGGTTTGCTGCACTTGAGAGGGCCTGTGTTGTACAGGATGTCCCTCAAAGGCAGTGGGCTGCTATCCTATGGCTATCATTTAGTGGAAAAGGTAGGGATAGGCTCCTTACTGTGAAAGAAAATGATGCTAATAATTTCCAAGTTCTTAAGAATGCACTCCTGGATGGTTGTGGCTTAACCACTGAACAATACAGGATAAAGTTCAGAGAGACCAAAAAGGAGTCTTCACAAGACTGGGTTGATTTCATTGACCATTCAGTGAAGGCCTTGGAGGGGTGGTTACATGGCAGTAAAGTTACTGATTATGACAGCCTGTATAACTTAATCCTGAGAGAGCATATTCTTAATAATTGTGTGTCTGATTTGTTGCACCAGTACTTGGTGGACTCTGATCTGACCTCTCCCCAAGAATTGGGAAAGAAGGCAGACAAATGGGTCAGAACAAGAGTGAACAGAAAAGTTCATACAGGGGGTGACAAAGATGGCAACAAAAAGAAGGATGGTAAGTCTTCTGACAAGGGTGGGGACAAATCTAAAAATGAGTCTTCATCAGGCCCACAAAAACACTCTGGTGGGGGTGGTGGGCCCAAATCCTCTTTTAATCAGAACAAGGAAAAGAAACCATGGTGCTATTTTTGTAAAGAAAAAGGCCATTGGGCAACAGATCTCAGTTGTCCAAAGAAAAGCACCAAGCCTCCTACCACCACAACCCCTACTGCTACACCTAGTGTCCCTACTAATAGCAGTGGTGGTGGGAGCAAACCTACTAATAGCCAATCCAAGGGAGTAGCTGGGCTCACTATTGGTAACTTAGTTGGGGTTGGCCTTGTTAGGGAGGCCACAGAGGCTGTGTTAGTCTCTGAGGGGACTATTGATTTAGCCACCTTAGCTGCTTGTCCCCTTAATATGGATAAGTACAAGCAGCTACCCCTAATAAATGGTGTTGAGGTTCAGGCCTTCAGGGACACTGGTGCCAGTGTGACCATGGTCATAGAGAAACTGGTCCACCCTGAACAACACCTTCTTGGTCACCAGTACCAAGTAACCGATGCTCACAACAACACACTTAGCCACCCCATGGCTGTTGTTAATCTCAACTGGGGGGGGTTACTGGTCCAAAGAAAGTTGTGGTAGCCACAGATTTACCTGTAGACTGTCTACTAGGAAATGATTTGGAGACATCAGCTTGGTCAGATGTGGAGTTGGAGGCCCATGCAGCAATGCTGGGCATCCCAGGGCATATTTTTGCTTTGACAAGGGCTCAGGCCAAAAAGCAAAAAGGACAGGGAAGCTTGGATCCTGGAACAATGGACCAAGTGCTCCCTAAAGCTAGGGCTAGTAGAAGCAAACCACTTCCTACTATCCCTCCCTCTACAGTGGATTCAACTTCTGAGGAAGAAGAATTCCCTCCCTGTGCAGAACCTACACCAGAGGAGCTGGAAGCAGACACTGCTGAGCTTTTGGGTGAAGGGGGGCCTGCCAGAGAGGAGCTGAGTGTGGCACAGCAAACCTGTCCCACATTAGAGGGTCTCAGACGGCAAGCTGTCAAACAAGCTAATGGGGATGTCAGTGACTCTCACAGAGTTTACTGGGAGGACAACCTCTTGTACACTGAGCATAGGGATCCTAAACCTGGAGCTGCCAGGAGATTAGTGATTCCTCAGGAGTACAGAAAGTTCCTCCTAACCCTGGCACATGAAATTCCCCAAGCTGGGCATCTAGGACAAATGAAAACTTGGGACAGGCTTGTTCCCCTGTTTCATTGGCCTAGAATGTCTGAGGACACAAAGGAATTTTGTAAGTCCTGTGAAACCTGTCAAGCCAGTGGCAAGACAGGTGGCACCCCAAAGGCACCCCTTATTCCACTGCCTGTGGTTGGGGTTCCCTTTGAAAGGGTAGGGGTTGACATAGTTGGCCCCCTTGACCCTCCTACTGCTTCAGGCAATAGATTCATCTTAGTGATAGTGGACCATGCCACAAGATATCCTGAAGCTATTCCTTTAAGGACCACTACAGCACCTGCAGTGGCAAAGGCCCTCCTGAGAATATTTTCCAGGGTGGGCTTCCCAAAGGAAGTAGTATCAGACAGGGGAAGCAATTTCATGTCTGCATACTTAAAGGCCATGTGGAAGGAGTGTGGTGTAACATACAAGTTCACAACACCCTATCATCCACAAACAAATGGACTGGTGGAGAGATTTAATAAAACTCTCAAAGGCATGATTATGGGTCTCCCTGAAAAACTCCGCAGCAGATGGGATATCCTTCTACCATGCCTCCTTTTTGCCTACAGGGAGGTACCCCAGAAAGGAGTGGGCTTCAGCCCCTTTGAACTTCTTTTTGGACACCCTGTTAGGGGTCCACTCACACTTGTAAAGGAGGGTTGGGAACAACCTTTAAAAGCTCCTAAGCAGGATATTGTGGATTATGTACTTGGCCTCAGATCAAGAATGGCTGAGTACATGAAAAAGGCCAATAAAAACCTTCAGGCCAGCCAAGAGCTCCAGAAGCAATGGCATGATCAGAAGGCTGTTTTGGTTCAGTACCAACCAGGGCAGAAAGTGTGGGTCTTGGAGCCTGTGGCCCCAAGAGCACTCCAAGATAAATGGAGTGGACCCCACACAATTGTTGAAAAGAAGGGAGAAGTCACCTATTTAGTTGACTTAGGCACTGCCAGGAGTCCCCTTAGGGTGCTCCATGTCAACCGCCTGAAACCCTACTATGACAGGGCTGATCTCACCCTGCTCATGGCAACAGATGAGGGACAGGAAGAAGACAGTGATCCTCTACCTGATCTCTTCTCTTCCACAGAACAAGATGCTCTGGTGGAAGGTGTAGTTTTGGCTGATTGCCTTACTGCTGAGCAGAAAGACAATTGCATAAATCTCCTACATCAATTCTCTGAACTCTTCTCTACTGTGCCAGGTACCACTTCTTGGTGTGAGCACACTATAGATACTGGAGACAGCTTGCCTGTCAAAAGTAAGATCTATAGGCAGCCTGACCATGTCAGGGACTGCATAAAGCAAGAGGTCCAGAAAATGTTAGAACTAGGAGTGGTTGAGCACTCTGACAGTCCATGGGCTTCTCCTGTGGTACTGGTACCAAAACCCCATTCCAAAGATGGAAAGAAGGAAATGCGGTTTTGTGTAGACTATAGAGGTCTCAACTTGGTAACCAAAACTGATGCTCACCCTATACCCAGGGCAGATGAGCTCATAGATACACTGGCATCTGCCAAGTATCTAAGCACTTTTGACTTGACTGCAGGGTATTGGCAGATCAAATTGTCAGAAGATGCTAAACCTAAGACTGCATTTTCAACCATTGGAGGACATTACCAGTTTACTGTAATGCCTTTTGGTTTGAAAAATGCACCTGCCACTTTTCAGAGGTTGGTGAACACAGTCCTGCAAGTGCTGGAAGCTTTCAGTGCAGCATATTTGGACGATATAGCTGTCTTTAGCTCCAGCTGGGATGATCACCTGGTCCACCTATGGAAAGTTTTGGAGGCCCTGCAAAAGGCAGGCCTCACTATCAAGGCTTCAAAGTGCCAGATAGGGCAGGGTAAGGTGGTTTATCTGGGACACCTTGTTGGTGGGGAACAGATTGCACCACTACAGGGGAAAATCCAAACAATTATTGATTGGGTTCCCCCTACCACTCAGACTCAAGTGAGAGCCTTCCTAGGCCTCACTGGGTATTACAGGAGGTTCATTAAGAACTATGGCTCCATTGCAGCCCCTCTTAATGACCTCACATCCAAGAAAATGCCTAAAAAGGTATTATGGACAGCAAACTGTCAGAAAGCTTTTGAGGAGCTGAAGCAGGCCATGTGCTCTGCACCTGTCCTGAAAAGCCCTTGTTACTCTAAAAAATTCTATGTCCAAACTGATGCATCTGAATTAGGAGTAGGGGCAGTCCTATCACAACTTAATTCTGAGGGCCAGGATCAACCTGTTGCTTTTATTAGTAGGAGGTTGACCCCTAGAGAAAAGCGTTGGTCTGCCATTGAGAGGGAGGCCTTTGCTGTGGTCTGGGCACTGAAGAAGTTGAGGCCATACCTGTTTGGCACTCACTTCATTGTTCAGACAGACCACAAACCTCTACTTTGGCTAAAACAAATGAAAGGTGAAAATCCTAAATTGTTGAGGTGGTCCATATCCCTACAGGGAATGGACTATACAGTGGAACATAGACCTGGGAGTAGCCACTCCAATGCAGATGGACTCTCCAGATATTTCCACTTAGACAATGAAGACTCATCAGGTCATGGCTAGTCTTATTGTCCTTCGTTTGGGGGGGGGTTGTGTAGGAAAGTACCATCTTGCCTGGCATGTTACCCCCATTTTTCACTGTATATATGTTGTTTTAGTTGTATGTGTCACTGGGACCCTGGTAACCCAGGGCCCCAGTGCTCATAAGTGTGCCTGAATGTGTTACCTATGTAGTGACTAACTGTCTCACTGAGGCTCTGCTAATCAGAACCTCAGTGGTTATGCTCTCTCATTTCTTTCCAAATTGTCACTAACAGGCTAGTGACCATTTTTACCAATTTACATTGGCTTACTGGAACACCCTTATAATTCCCTAGTATATGGTACTGAGGTACCCAGGGTATTGGGGTTCCAGGAGATCCCTATGGGCTGCAGCATTTCTTTTGCCACCCATAGGGAGCTCTGACAATTCTTATACAGGCCTGCCACTGCAGCCTGCGTGAAATAACGTCCACATTATTTCACAGCCATTTTACACTGCACTTAAGTAACTTATAAGTCACCTATATGTCTAACCTTTACCTGGTAAAGGTTAGGTGCAAAGTTACTTAGTGTGAGGGCACCCTGGCACTAGCCAAGGTGCCCCCACATTGTTCAGAGCCAATTCCCTGAACTTTGTGAGTGCGGGGACACCATTACACGCGTGCACTACATATAGGTCACTACCTATATGTAGCTTCACAATGGTAACTCCGAATATGGCCATGTAACATGTCTATGATCATGGAATTGCCCCCTCTATACCATCCTGGCATAGTTGGCACAATCCCATGATCCCAGTGGTCAGTAGCACAGACCCTGGTACTGCCAAACTGCCCTTCCTGGGGTTTCACTGCAGCTGCTGCTGCTGCCAACCCCTCAGACAGGCATCTGCCCTCCTGGGGTCCAGCCAGGCCTGGCCCAGGATGGCAGAACAAAGGACTTCCTCTGAGAGAGGGTGTTACACCCTCTCCCTTTGGAAAATGGTGTGAAGGCAGGGGAGGAGTAGCCTCCCCCAGCCTCTGGAAATGCTTTCTTGGGCACAGATGTGCCCAATTCTGCATAAGCCAGTCTACACCGGTTCAGGGACCCCTTAGCCCCTGCTCTGGCGCGAAACTGGACAAAGGAAAGGGGAGTGACCACTCCCCTGACCTGCACCTCCCCTGGGAGGTGTCCAGAGCTCCTCCAGTGTGCTCCAGACCTCTGCCATCTTGGAAACAGAGGTGCTGCTGGCACACTGGACTGCTCTGAGTGGCCAGTGCCACCAGGTGTCATCAGAGACTCCTTCTGATAGGCTCCTTCAGGTGTTGCTAGCCTATCCTCTGTCCTAGGTAGCCAAATCCTCTTTTCTGGCTATTTAGGGTCTCTGTCTCTGGGGAAACTTTAGATAACGAATGCAAGAGCTCATCCGAGTTCCTCTGCATCTCTCTCTTCACCTTCTGCCAAGGAATCGACTGCTGACCGCGCTGGAAGCCTGCAAACCTGCAACATAGTAGCAAAGACGACTACTGCAACTCTGTAACGCTGATCCTGCCGCCTTCTCGACTGTTTTCCTGCTTGTGCATGCTGTGGGGGTAGTCTGCCTCCTCTCTGCACCAGAAGCTCCGAAGAAATCTCCCGTGGGTCGACGGAATCTTCCCTCTGCAACCGCAGGCACCAAAAAGCTGCATTACCGGTCCCTTGGGTCTCCTCTCAGCACGACGAGCGAGGTCCCTCGAATCCAGCGACTCTGTCCAAGTGACCCCCACAGTACAGTGACTCTTCAGTCCAGGTTTGGTGGAGGTAAGTCCTTGCCTCACCTCGCTGGGCTGCATTGCTGGGAACCGCGACTTTTGCAGCTACTCCGGCCCCTGTGCACTTCCGGCGGAAATACTTTGTGCACAGCCAAGCCTGGGTCCACGGCACTCTAACCTGCATTGCACGACTTTCTAAGTTGGTCTCCGGCGACGTGGGACTCCTTTGTGCGACTTCGGGTGAGCACTGTTTTATGCATCCTCGTAGTGCCTGTTTCTGGCACTTCTCCGGGTGCTACCTGCTGATAAGAGGGCTCCTTGTCTTGCCCGATGTCCCCTCTCTCTCCTGGTCCAATTTGCAACATCCTGGTCCCTCCAGGGCCACAGCAGCGTCCAAAAACGCTAACCGCACGATTTGCAGCTAGCAAGGCTTGTTGGCGTTCTTTCAGCGGGAAAACACTTCTGCACGACTCTCCACGGTGAGAGGTATCCGTCCAATAAAGGGGAAGTCTCTAGCCCTTTTCGTTCCTGCAGAAACCTCAGCTTCTTCTGTCCAGTAGAAGCTTCTTTGCACCCGCAGCTGGCATTTCCTGGGCATATGCCCATCTCCGACTTGCTTGTGACTTTCCATTCCACTTTTGGAGTATATGGTTTGTGTTGCCCCTATCCCTATGTTTCCCCATTGCATCCTATTGTAACTATACATTGTTTGCACTGTTTTCTAAGACTATACTGCATATTTTTGCTATTGTGTATATATATCTTGTGTATATTTCCTATCCTCTCACTGAGGGTACACTCTAAGATACTTTGGCATATTGTCATAAAAATAAAGTACCTTTATTTTTAGTATAACTGCGTATTGTGTTTTCTTATGATATTGTGCATATGACACTAAGTGGTACTGTAGTAGCTTCACCCGTCTCCTAGTTCAGCCTAAGCTGCTCTGCTAAGCTACCATTATCTATCAGCCTAAGCTGCTAGACACCCTATACACTAACAAGGGATAACTGGGCCTGGTGCAAGGTGCAAGTACCCCTTGGTACTCACTACAAGCCAGTCCAGCCTCCTACAGGAAGTTTCTAGCCCTTGTCGTTCTTGCAGAATCCTCAGCTTCTACCATCCAGTGGCAGCTTCTTTGCACCCACAGCTGGCACTTCCTGGGCATCTGCCCACTCCCGACTTGATCGTGACTTTTGGACTTGGTCCACTTGTTACACAGGTACTCTCGTCTGGAAATCCATTGTTGTTGCATTGCTGGTGTCAGTCTTTGCTGCAGAATTCCCCTATCACACCTTCTGTGCTCTTTGGGGAATTTCAGTGCACTTTGCACTCACTTTTCAGGGTCTTGGGGTGGGCTATTTTTCTAACCCTCACTGTTTTCTTACAGTCCCAGCGACCCTCATACTGAGGGTACTCACTGAGATACTTTTGGCATAATGTCATAAAAATAAAGTACCTTTATTTTTAGTATATCTGTGTATTGTGTTTTCTTATGATATTGTGCAAGTGACACTAGTGGTACTGTAGGAGCTTCACTTGTCTCCTAGTTCAGCCTAAGCTGCTCTGCTAAGCTACCATTTTCTATCAGCCTAAGCTGCTAGACACCCCTATACACTAATAAGGGATACCTGGGCCTGGTGCAAGGTGTAAGTACCCCTTGGTACCCACTACAAGCCAGTCCAGCCTCCTACATCAATTTAGGATTTTCACCTTTCATTTGTTTTAGCCAAAGTAGAGGATTGTGGTCTGTCTGAACAATAAAGTGAGTTCCAAACAGGTATGGTCTCAACTTTTTCAGTGCCCAGACCACAGCAAATGCTTCCCTCTCAATGGCAGACCAACGCTTTTCTCTAGGGGTTAACCTTCTGCTGATTAAAGCAACAGGTTGATCCTGGCCCTCAGAATTAAGTTGTGATAAGACTGCCCCTACCCCTAATTCAGATGCATCAGTTTGGACAATGGTTTTTTTGGAGTAACAGGGGCTTTTTAGGACAGGTGCAGAGAACATGGCCTGTTTCAGCTCCTCAAAAGCTTTTTGACAGCTAGCTGTCCACAATACCTTTTTAGGCATCTTCTTTGAAGTGAGGTCATAAAGAGGGGCTGCTACGGAGCCATAGTTCTTTATGAACCTCCTGTAGTACCCAGTGAGGCCTAAGAAGGCTCTCACCTGAGTCTGAGTTGGAGGGGGAACCCACTCTATTATAATTTGGATTTTCCCCTGAAGTGGTGCAATCTGTTCTCCACCTACAAGGTGTCCCAGATAAACCACTTTCCCCTGCCCTATCTGGCACTTTGAAGCCTTGATAGTGAGGCCCGCCTTTTGCAGGCCCTCCAAAACTTTCTACAGGTGGACCAGGTGATCATCCCAGGTGGAGCCAAAGACAGCTATATCATCTAGATATGCTGCACTAAAAGCCTCCAAACCTTACAGGACTGTATTCACCAACCTCTGAAAAGTGGCAGGTGCATTTTTCAAACCAAAGGTCATTACTGTGAATTGGAAGTTCCCTCCAATAGTCGAAAATGCAGTTTTTGCTTTAGCATCCTCTGATAACTTGATCTGCCAATACCCTGCAGTCAAATCAAAGGTGCTTAGATACTTGGCAGATGCCAGTGTATCTATTAGCTCATCTGCCCTGGGTATAGGGTGAGCATCAGTTTTGGTTACCTGGTTGAGACCTCTGTAGTCTAAACAAAACCGCATTTCCTTTTTCCCATCTTTGGAATGAGGTTTTGGAACAAGTACCACAGAGAGGCCCATGGACTTTCAGAGTGCTCAACCACTCCCAGTTCAAGCATTTTCTGAACTTCTTGTTTCATGCAGTCTCTGACATGGTCAGGCTGCCTATAGATCTTACTTTGACAGGCAAGCTGTCTCCAGAATCTATAGTGTGCTCACACCAAGAAGTGGTGACTGGCACAGTAGAGAAGAGTTCAGAAAACTGACCCAGGAGATTTATGCAGTGGTCTTTCTGCTCAGCAGTAAGACAATCTGCTAACACTACAACTTCCACTAGACCATCTTGTTCTGTAGAAGAGAAGAGATCAGGGAGAGGGTCACTCTCTTCTTCCTGTCCTTCATCTGTTGCCATGAGCAGGGTGAGATCAGCCCTGTCATAGTAGGGTTTCAGGCAATTGACATGAAGCACCCTAAGGGGACTCCTGGCAGTGCCCAAGTCAACCAAGTAGGTGACTTCTCCCTTTTTCTCAACAATAATGTGGGGACCACTCCATTTGTCTTGGAGTGCTCTTGGGGCCACAGGCTCCAAGACCCACACTTTCTGCCCTGGTTGGTACTGAATCAGAACAGCCTTCTGGTCATGCCATTGTTTTTGGAGCTCTTGGCTGGCCTGAAGGTTTTTACTGGCCTTTTTCATGTACTCAGCCATTCTAGATCTTAGGCCAAGTAAATAGTCCACAATGTGTTGCTTATGAGCTTTTAAAGGTTGTTCCCAACCCTCCTTTACAATTGTTAGAGGACCTCTTACAGGGTGTCCAAATAGGAGATCAAAGGGGCTGAAGCCCACTCCTTTTTGGGGTACCTCCCTGTAAGCAAAAAGGAGGCAAGGTAACAGGACATCCCATCTCCTCCGGAGTTTTTCAGGGAGTCCCATTATCATTCCTTTGAGAGTTTTATTAACCAGTCCATTTGTTTGTGGATGATAGGGTGTGGTGAACTTGTATGTCACACCACATTCCTTCCACATGGCCTTAAAGTAAGCAGACATGAAGTTGCTACCCCTGTCTGATACCACCTCTTTCGGGAAGCCCACCCTGGAAAAGATTCCCAGGAGGGCCTTTGCCACTGCGGGAGCTGTAGTGGTCCTTAGAGGAATTGCTTCAGGATATCTGGTGGTATGGTCCACTACCACCAAAATAAACTGTAGGAAAGTACCATCTTGCCTGGCATGTTACCCCCATTTTTCACTGTATATATGTTGTTTTAGTTGTATGTGTCACTGGGACCCTGGGAACCCAGGGCCCCAGTGCTCATAAGTGTGCCTGAATGTGTTTCCTGTGTAGTGACTAACTGTCTCACTGAGGCTCTGCTAATCAGAACCTCAGTGGTTATGCTCTCTCATTTCTTTCCAAATTGTCACTAACAGGCTAGTGACCAATTTTACCAATTTACATTGGCTTACTGGAACACCCTTATAATTCCCTAGTATATGGTACTGAGGTACCCAGGGTATTGGGGTTCCAGGAGATCCCTATGGGCTGCAGCATTTCTTTGCCACCCATAGGGAGCTCTGACAATTCTTACACAGGCCTGCCACTGCAGCCTGAGTGAAATAACGTCCACGTTATTTCACAGCCATTTTACACTGCACTTAAGTAACTTATAAGTCACCTATATGTCTAACCTTTACCTGGTAAAGGTTAGGTGCAAAGTTACTTAGTGTGAGGGCACCCTGGCACTAGCCAAGGTGCCCCCATATTGTTCAGGGCCAATTTCCCTGACTTTGTGAGTGCGGGGACACCATTACACGTGTGCACTACATATAGGTCACTACCTATATGTAGCTTCACAATGGTAACTCCGAATATGGCCATGTAACATGTCTATGATCATGGAATTGCCCCCTCTATGCCATCCTGGCATAGTTGGCACAATCCCATGATCCCAGTGGTCTGTAGCACATACCCTGGTACTGCCAAACTGTCCTTCCTGGGGTTTCACTGCAGCTGCTGCTGCTGCCAACACCTCAGACAGGCATCTGCCCTCCTGGGGTCCAGCCAGGCCTGGCCCAGGATGGCAGAACAAAGAACTTCCTCTGAGAGAGGGTGTGACACCCTCGCCCTTTGGAAAATGGTGTGAAGGCAGGGGAGGAGTAGCCTCCCCCAGCCTCTGGAAATGCTTTCTTGGGCACAGATGTGCCCAATTCTGCATAAGCCAGTCTACACCGGTTCAGGGGACCCCTTAGCCCTGCTCTGGCGCGAAACTGGACAAAGGAAAGGGGAGTGACCACTCCCCTGACCTGCACCTCTCCTGGGAGGTGTCCAGAGCTCCTCCAGTGTGCTCCAGACCTCTGCCATCTTAGAAACAGAGGTGCTGCTAGCACACTGGACTGCTTTGAGTGGCCAGTGCCACCAGGTGACGTCAGAGACTCCTTGTGATAGGCTCCTTCAGGTGTTGCTAGCCTATCCTCTCTCCTAAGTAGCCAAACCCTCTTTTCTGGCTATTTAGGGTCTCTGTCTCTGGGGAAACTTTGGATAACGAATGCAAGAGCTCATCCGAGTTCCTCTGCATCTCTCTCTTCACCTTCTGCCAAGGAATCGACTGCTGACCGCGCTGGAAGCCTGCAAACCTGCAACATAGTAGCAAAGACGACTACTGCAACTCTGTAACGCTGATCCTGCCTCCTTCTCGACTGTTTTCCTGGTGGTGCATGCTGTGGGGGTAGTCTGCCTCCTCTCTGCACCAGAAGCTCCGAAGAAATCTCCTGTGGGTCGACGGAATCTTCCCCCTGCAACCGCAGGCACCAAAAAGCTGCATTACCGGTCCCTTGCGTCTCCTCTCAGCACGACGAGCGAGGTCCCTCGAATCCAGCAACTCTGTCCAAGTGACTCCCACAGTCCAGTGACTCTTCAGTCCAAGTTTGGTGGAGGTAAGTCCTTGCCTCACCTCGCTAGACTGCATTGCTTGGAACCACGACTTTTGCAGCTACTACGGCCTCCGTGCACTTCCGGCGGAAATCCTTTGTGCACAGTCCAGCCTGGGTCCACAGCACCCTAACCTGCATTGCACGACCTCCTAAGTTGTTCTCCGGCGACGTGGGACTTCTTTGTGCGACTTCGGGTGAGCACTGTTTCACGCATCCTTGTAGTGCCTATTTCTGGCACTTCTCCGGGAGCTACCTGCTGCTAAGAGGGCTCCTTGTCTTGCTCGACGTCCCCTCTACATCCTGGTCCAATTTGCGACCTCCTGGTCCCTCCTGGGCCACAGCAGCATCCAAAAACGCTAACTGCACGATTTGCAGCTAGCAAGGCTTGTTGGCATTCTTTTGGCGGGAAAACACTTCTGCACAACTCTACAAGGCGAGAGGGATCTGTCCTCCAAAGAGGAAGTCTCTAGCCCTTTGCGTTCTTGCAGAAACCGCAGCTTCTTCTGTCCAGTAGAAGCTTCTTTGCACCCGCAGCTGGCATTTCCTGGGCATCTGCCCATCTCCGACTTGCTTGTGACTTTTGGACTTGGTCCCCTTATTCCACAGGTACCCCAGATTGGAAATCCAGCGTTGTTGCATTGTTGGTTTGTGTCTTTCCTGCATTATTCCTCTAACACGACTTCTTTATCCTTAGGGGAACTTTAGTGCACTTTGCACTCACTTTTCAGGGTCTTGGGGAGGGTTATTTTTCTAACTCTCACTATTTTCTAATAGTCCCAGCGACCCTCTACAAGGTCACATAGGTTTGGGGTCCATTCGTGGTTCGCATTCCACTTTTGGAGTATATGGTTTGTGTTGCCCCTATCCCTATGTTTCCCCATTGCATCCTATTGTAACTATACATTGTTTGCACTGTTTTCTAAGACTATACTGCATATTTTTGCTATTGTGTATATATATCTTGTGTATATTTCCTATCCTCTCACTGAGGGTACACTCTAAGATACTTTGGCATATTGTCATAAAAATAAAGTACCTTTATTTTTAGTATAACTGTGTATTGTGTTTTCTTATGATATTGTGCATATGACACTAAGTGGTACTGTAGTAGCTTCACACGTCTCCTAGTTCAGCCTAAGCTGCTCTGCTAAGCTACCATTATCTATCAGTCTAAGCTGCTAGACACCCTATACACTAATAAGGGATAACTGGGCCTGGTGCAAGGTGCAAGTACCCCTTGGTACTCACTACAAGCCAGTCCAGCCTCCTACATAAACCTATTGCCTGAAGCAGTAGGAGGGTCAAGGGGGCCAACTATGTCAACCCCTACCCTTTCAAAGGGAACCCCAACCACAGGCAGTGGAATAAGGGGTGCCACCTGTTTTGCCACTGGCTTGACAGGTGACACAGGTCTTACAAAATTCCTTTGTATCCTCTGACATTCTAGGCCAATGAAACAAGGGAACAAGCCTGTCCCAAGTTTTCATTTGTCCCAAATGTCCAGCCAAGGGAATGTCGTGGGCTAGAGTTAGGAGGAACTCTCTGTATTGCAAGGGAATGACCAATCTCCTGGCTGCTCCAGGCTTAGGGTCCCTTGCCTCTGTATACAAGAGGTTGTCCTCCCAGTAAACTCTGTGAGAGTCACTGACATCCCCATTTTGCTGTTTGACAGCTTGCTATCTTAGACCCTCTTGTGTGGGACAGGTCTGCTGTGCCACACTCAGCTCCTCCCTGGCAGGCCCCCCTCCAACCAAAAGCTCAGCAGTGTCTGCTTCCAGCTCCTCTGGTGTAGGTTCTGCACAGGGTGGAAATTATTCTTCCTCAGAAGCTGAATACACTGTAGAGGGAGGGATAGTAGGTAGTGATTTACCTTTACTAACCCTAGCTTTAGGGAGCACTTTGTCCATTGTTCCAGGATCCAAGTCACCCTGTCCTTTTTGATTTTTGGCCTGAGCCCCTGTCAAAGGAAAAATATGCCCAGGAATGCCCAGCATTGCTGCATGTGCCTCCAACTCCACTTCTGCCCAAGCTGATGTCTCTAAATCGTTCCCTAGTAGACAGTCTACAGGTAAATCTGGGGCAACCACAACTTTCTTTGGACCAGTAACCCCCCCAACCAGCTGAGATTCACAACAGCCATGGGGTGGCTAAGAGTGTTGTTATGAGCATCAGTCACTTGGTACTGGTGACCAAGTAGGTGTTGTTCAGGGTAGACCAGTTTCTCTATTACCATTGTAACACTGGCACCTGTGTCCCTGTAGGTCTGAACCTCAACACCATTTATTAAGGGAAGTTGCTTGTACTCATCCATATCAAGGGGACAAGCAACCAAGGTGGCCAAATCAATGGCACCTTCAGAGACTAACACAGCCTCTGTGGTCTCCCTAACAAGACCAACCCCAACTAAATTACCAAAAGTGAGCCCAGTTACTCCCTTGGATTGGCTATTAGTAGGTTTGCTCCCACCACCACTGCTATTACTAATGGCACTAGGTTTAGCAGTAGGGGTTGTGGTAGTGGGATGCTTGGTGCTTTTCTTTGGACAACTGGCATCAGTTGTCCAATGGCCTTTTACTTTACATAAATAGCACCATGGTTTCTTTACTTGATTAGAAGAGGATTTGGGCCCACCACCCCCACAAGAGTGTTTTTGTGGGCCTGATGAAGACTCATTTTTAGATTTGTCCCCACCCTTGTCTGAAGACTTACCATTCTTCTTCTTGTCATCCTTGTCACCCCCTGTATGAACTTTTCTGTTCACTCTTGTTCTGACCCATTTGTCTGCCTTCTTTCCCAATTCTTGGGGAGAGGTCAGATCTGAGTCCACTAGATACTGGTGCAACAAATCAGACACACAATTATTAAGAATATACTCTCTCAGGATTAAGTTATACAGGCTTTCATAGTCAGAAACTTTACTGCCATGTAACCACCCCTCCAAGGCCTTCACTGAATGGTCAACAAAGTCTACCCAGTCTTGTGAAGACTCCTTTTTGGTTTCTCTGAACTTCATCCTGTACTGTTCAGTGGTTAAGCCATAACCATCTAGGAGAGCATTCTTAAGAACTGAAAAATTATTGGCATCACTTTCCTTCACAGTAAGGAGCCTATCCCTACCCTTTCCACTGAAAGATAGCCATAGGATAGCAGCCCACTGCCTTTGAGGGACCCCCTGTACAACACAGGCCCTCTCAAGTGCAGCAAACCACTTGTTAATGTCATCCCCCTCCTTGTAAGGGGGAACTATCTTGTGCAGATTCCTAGAATTATGCTCTTTTACAGGATTACTATCTGTAATACTGCTGCTGCCACCATGGGGTGCAAACCCCAACCTCTGTCTTTCTTTTTCTAAGTCAAAAGCTTCCGTGTCTAGATCCAGCTGTTGCTTCTTGAGCTTCAGTCTGGACTCTTCCACTCTCAATCTATTGAGTTCCCTTTCTAACACACAGTCTTCAGGGTGGGTGGGCTGGGCATACTTAGACACAGAAGAATGGTGTGAATGAACAGAGGGAGACCTGTCCCTAACAGATGGCACTCTAACAACCTGGCCTAAAGGAGTAACCTCTCTACTGTGATGTGAACTCACATCAGTACCAGCCCTGCTATGTGGCCTGCACAGGGGCAGGTTGGGAAGGTTCCCTTCTAACACTTTCACTGGGGCTACCCCAGAATCACAGTGTGAACCATCAGCTAATCTCTCATCAGATGTGCCAGCTATGGTCTTATCATGTTCAATGAGCATATTAACTAAGAATCCCTCTAGAGGGATTCTTCCCTACCCCTAAACCTCTATCAATGCAGAGACTCCTTACACCTTTCCAGTTAAGGTGGTCATAAGCTGTGCTGGCCAGATCCAGAGTTTGACCTGTACTAGACATGATAGAAAAGGGTTTAATGGACAGAAAAAGAAAGAAAAAGTTTTAGAACTTTTTAAGGAACAGAAAAAAAACGTTTTCAACTTTTAAGAAACTTTTTGAAAGTTTAGAGGTACTTTTCAGCACTTAGCAAAAGAGTAAGAGAAGAAAAGCAAAACTTTTTGGTGAGGTGTACATACACTGAACTTGTTTTGTATATTTTTCCTCTTATGAAAAGTACAAAATGACAAAGTGGTAAGTAGTTGCAAGTACTTATCCCACCGCTGCACAACCAATGTAGGAGGCTGGCCTGGTTTGTAGTGGTACCAAGGGGTACTTACACTCTGCACCAGGTCCAGTTATCCCTTATTAGTGTGGAAGAGGTGTCTAGCAGCTTAGGCTGATAGAAAAAGGTAGCTTAGCAGAGCAGCTTAGGGTGAACTAGGAGCCGTGCAAAGCTCCTACTATACCACTGGTGTCATATGCACAATATCAGAAGAAAACACAATACACAGATATACTAAAAATAAAGGTACTTTATTTTTATGACAATATGCCAAACGTATCTCAGTGAGTACCCTCAGTATGAGGATAGCAAATATACAGAAGATATATGTACACAATACCAAAATTACGCAGTAATAGCAATTGAAAGCAATGTACAGTCAGAATAGATTGCAATGAGAGCACATAGGAATAAGGGCAACACAAACCATATACTCTAGAAGTGGAATGCGAACCACGAATGGACCCCAAACCTATGTGAGCTTGTATAGGGTCGCTGGGACTGTAAGAAAACAGTGACGGTTAGAAAAATAGCCCACCCCAAGACCCTGAAAAGTGGGTGCAAAGTGCACCTAAGTTCCCCATAGAGCACAGAAGTCGTGATAGGGGAATTCTGCAAGGAAGACCAATACCAGCAATGCAACAAAGATGGATTTCCAGACGAGAGTACCTGTGGAACAAGGGGACCAAGTCCAAGAGTCACACTCAAGTCGGGAGTGGGCAGATGCCCAGGAAATGCCAGCTGTGGGTGCAAAGAAGCTGCCACTTGATGGTAGAAGCTGTGGATTCTGCAAGAACGAAGAGGACTAGGAACTTCCCCTTTGGAGGATCGATGTCCCATGTCGTGAAGAAGCTTGCAAAGGTGTTTCCGTGCAGCAAGACTGCAAACAAGCCTTGCTAGCTGCAAGGGTCGCAGTTAGGCATTTTGGATGCTGCTGTGGACCAGGAGGGACCAGGATGTCGCCAATTGCGTGAGGAGACAGAGGGGGCGTCCAGCAAGACAAAGAGCCCACTCAGAAACAAGCAGCACCCACAGAAGTGCTGGAACAGGCACTACGAAGAAGAGTGAACCAGAGCTCGCCCGAAGTCACAAAAGAAGGTCCCACGACGCCGGAGGACAACTCAGGAGGTCGTGCACTGCAAGTTAGAGTGTCGGGGACCCAGGCTTGGCTGTGCACAAAGGAAATCCTGGAAGAGTGCACAGGAGCTGGAGCAGCTGCAAATCACGCGGTACCCAGCAATGCAGTCTAGCGTGGGGAAGCAAAGACTTACCTCCACCAAACTTGGACTGAAGAGTCACTGGACTGTGGGAGTCACTTGGACAGAGTTGCTGAGTTCCAGGGACCACGCTCGTCGTGCTGAGAGGGGACCCAGAGGACCGGTAATGCAGTCTTTTGGTGCCTGCGGTTGCAGGGGGAGGATTCCGTCGTCCCACGGGAGATTTCTTTGGAGCTTCTTGTGCAGAGAGGAGGCAGACTACCCCCACAGCATGCACCACCAGGAAAACAGTTGAGAAGGCCGCAGGATCAGCGATACAAGGTTGCAGTAGTCGTCTTTGCTACTTTGTTGCGGTTTTGCAGGCATCCAGAGCAGTCAGCAGTCGATTCCTTGGCAGAAGGTGAAGAGAGAGATGCAGAGGAACTCTGATGAGCTCTTGCATTCGTTATCTAAAGAATTCCCCAAAGCAGAGACCCTAAATAGCCAGAAAAGGAGGTTTGGCTACTTAGGAAGAAGGATAGGCTAGCAACACAGATAAGAGCCTATCAGAAGGAGTCTCTGACGTCACCTGCTGGCCCTGGCCACTCAGAGCAGTCCAGTGTGCCAGCAGCACCTCTGTTTCCAAGATGACATATGTATAGTGCACGCGTGTAATGGTGTCCCCGCACTCACAAAGTCTGGGGAATTTGCCCTGAACAATGTGGGGGCACCTTGGCTAGTGCCAGGGTGCCCACACACTAAGTAACGTAGCACCCAACCTTTACCAGGTAAAGGTTAGACATATAGGTTACCTATAAGTTGCTTAAGAGCAGTGGTAAATGGCTGTGAAATAACGTGGACGTTATTTCACTCAGGCTGCAATGGCAGGCCTGTGTAAGAATTGTCAGAGCTCCCTATGGGTGGCAAAAGAAATGCTGCAGCCCATAGGGATCTCCTGGAACCCCAATACCCTGGGTACCTCAGTACCATATACTAGGGAATTATAAGGGTGTTCCAGTGTGCCAATGTAAATTGGTGAAATTGGTCACTAGCCTGTTAGTGACAATTTGGAAAGAAATGAGAGAGCATAACCACTGAGGTTCTGATTGCAGAACCTCAGTCAGACAGTTAGTCATCACACAGGTAACACATACAGGGCACACTTATGAGCACTGGGGCCCTGGCTGGCAGGGTCCCAGTGACACATACAACTAAAACAACATATATACAGTGAAATATGGGGGTAGCATGCCAGGCAAGATGGTGCTTTCCTACACCTGGATTTGGGGAAGAGGAGCCCGAAAGTATGTGGGGCAGGTAGCAGGCTGACTTTAGGTGGCGGCGGTGGTAGCCAGTGCACGGTGGTATTGATGATTATGGGCCAGAATTTCTATTTACTGGTAGAAAATAGTGATCACAATTTGAGACCTGTTTTCTTTTACGACCATATATAGGTACGTTTGGAAATTGCAGATTTGGAGAGAGTGACGATTCGAACTACTGCATTTATATTCATGCAGGAGATCACACATTGTGAATCACAGGGGATAGTTTTTTGCTGGGGTTAGCAGAGCACCATGTGTGTAATTGTCTTTCAATAAATTAAACATTTGTTTAAGTACAGACTGTTTTCGATAGAGGACATCAGGCTACGCTTAAAAAGAAAAGTTTATTACTTTTTCTTTTTTGCTTGTTTGAGAGTTGACAGAGGTCCCGGGCAGTGCTTAATTTGTAAATATAAAGGTGCCGGTGCCCAAAGCCCTCCTCATAAACACGCGGCTGCTGCAATTAAATATGTGAACTCGGAATACTTAGACGGCGTAATCCTGAAGCCATCTGGGGCCTCTTTTATCCATATGAAGCCACTCCCTGCCCCTTCAACTCACTCTTGCAGCTTTCTACTTCCTCTCTTTGTGATGCTTTTTCGTTTTTCTCTTCCTCCCTTTCCCAGATATGTCTTTTGCTCGCAGCAAACTCTTGAGGCAGAAGAATCAGCCCCGGGCCTCAAAAATAAGTGCAGGTGCTCAGTACCGTAAACAACAAGCACAAATTAACCACTGGTCCCGGCGGCCTACTACCCGACAAACCTTTTATTTTAATTTACAAAGATGAAGAATTCGAAAGGAGTCCTTTTGTGAATGGGTCACCACCTCATTTGAGGTGTCTGTGCATTTCAAAGTTTTGCGACTGGATATTGCTTGCAAACTATTGATATATTCAAACCCGAGTCGGTGGCAAAACATTGATATATTCAATGCCGAGTAGGTGTTTGGAAGGAACAACTCCAACTTGACCGTACCAGATACCGAATCTATACGCATTCAGAATCCTATTTTAGGATTCGAAAAACAATTCCAAAGCATTTTACTGTCACAAATGCTTGATCGGACTATTTCCAAACGTTAAAATGTTTGTGCATCTGACCCTACATTAGATATGTTAGCAATGTGTGGAACATTTTATAATTTTGTTAAATTTTAGATATATGATTGTGTTTAAAGTGGTTTGTTTTAACAGTATAATGATTAAACTTATATACTTCTATGTGCATTGTAGCATAATATGAGTTGTATTTCCTTCCATGATAATCAAAAAGACATTTGAACTTATTGAGGTAATGGACATAAGCAGAGATGCATCCTTGCTCCATGTTTATTTAACCTCTCCATCAGAAATTTAGAAGTGCATTTCCACAGTTAGAGAGTATTCACATGCACCTATACAAATGATTTAATTTTATTAGATAAGACACCTAAAGGACTCTTGGGGCCTTTTTACATCCAGTGCCACAAAGATTCAACAGGCATTTATGGTCCTTTTCTGCACCCTAGGCCAGTGGAGTTGTAGGAAAGTGCCCCTTTTGGCATGGTTACCTCCCCACTTTTTGCCTGATATTGATACTGACTTGACTGAGAGTGTGCTGGGATCATGCTAACCAGGCCCCTGCACCAGTGCTCTTTCCCAAAACTGTACCATTGTTTCCAATATTGGCACACCCCTGGCACACAGTTAAGTCCCTTGTAAAGGGTACCCCTGTTACCAAGGGCCCTGTGACCAGGGAAGGTCTCCAAGGGCTGCAGCATGTATTATGCAACCCTGGGGGACCCTTTCCCAAGCACATACATACTGCCCTTGCAGCTTGTGTGTGCTGGTGGGGAGAAAAAGACAAAGTCGACATGACACCCCTCTCAGGGTGCCATGCCCACAAACCACTGACTGTGGCATAGGTAAGTCACCTCTCTAGCAGGCCTTACAGCCCTATGGCAGGGTGCACTATACCACAGGTGAGGGCATAGTTGCATGAGCAATATGCCCTTACAGTGTCTAAGTCAATTTGTTGACATTGTAAGTGCAGTGTGGCCATATTGAGTATATGGGCTGGTGGGTTATCATTACAAACTCCACAGCTTCATACTGGATTCACTGAAGTCTGGGAAGTTTAGTATCAAACTTCTCAGCACAATAAACCCACACTGATGCCAGCGTTGGATGTATTGAAAAATACACCCAGAAGGCATCTTAGGGATGCCCCCTGTATTTTAGCCAAACTTCTAGTGCAGGACTGACCAGTGTGTTTCAGCCTGCCACTTCCAGACAAGTTTCTCACCACATGGGATGACAGCCTTTGTGCTCTCTGTGGCCAGGAACAAAGCCTGCACTGGGTGGAGGTGTTTCACACCTCCCCCAGTGCGGAATTGTAACACCAGGTGGTGAGCCTCAAAGGCTCAGGCCTCTTGTTACAGTGCTCCTGGGCACTCCAGCTAGTGGAGATGACCACCCCCTCCCGGACAAAGCCCCACTTTAGGCGGCAAGTCCGGTGGAAAAATAAGGAGGAGTGACCACTACAGCCTGGCCCACCCCTAAGGTGTCCAGAGCTGAAGTGACCCCCCTTGCAAAATTCTCCATCTTGGTTTGGAGGACAGGGCCCAATAGGGTTAGGTCTGTGTCATCGTCCTTAAAGGGATTGGACACCGGAAGGGTGTAGTCACACTCAGGGACAGTAGCCATTAGCTACAGCCCTCTGACCCCTGTAACACCCCTAAATCCAGGATTTAAGGGCTCCCCTGAACCTAGCTCATCAGATTCCTGGTGACCTCAAGAAGATTCCAGATTCTGAAGCTCTGCAAACAAAAGGCGACAGACCCTGCAGGACCAGCCACCGCTTAAAAGCCTCAAGAGGACTGCCTGCACCCAGAGGACCAAGAACTCCTGTGGACAGAGGCCCTGTCCAAATAGAAACTCTAACAAAGGACTCCAGAACATCCCCAGAACTGCGAGTCCTACCTGCTCTGCACCCGAAACCCACGGGCCGGATCCAGGTGGCACAATTGACTAGAGCTGGTCCCCAGGTGATTCCAACCTAGTGTCCACCCTGGGAGGACCCGCCTCCTGTTCAGCACAACAACGCCTGCAGCCTGAATCCGGAGGATCCCCCCTGACCGCAACCAAAGATTTTTTTCATAAAGATTCTCAATGCCAAAAGGTACCCCTGCACCCACAGTCCCCTGGCCTTGGGGAATCCAACCTTCAGTGCTGCAACATACAGCAGGCAGCGCTCCTTCTTGTCCAGCCTTTGGTTTCCCAAAACCGACCCCCTGGACTTCACCTGCAGCATCTTTGTGACCCCGGAGTCTCCCTATAGGAAAGCATTGGGAGTCCCATGCTGTGTTTGCACCCTGCACCCGGTAGCCACTGAGGGTGTGTGTTTGTTGCGGACCTGTCCCCCCTCGGTGCTCCTCTAAACTCCCCAGGTCTTCCATCAGAAAACGTGGGTATTTACCTGCAAGCATGCCTGATTTCGAGTGCCCCCTGTTTCCATATGAGCCCATGTTAAATCTACCTCAAATTTGACCTCTGCACCTGGCCGGCCAAGTGTTGCTGGTGGTAGGTGTTTGGGGTTAACTTGAACCCCACCCTGTGGACATCCTAACACCCGGAGACTGGAACTGTAAATCTTGTACTTACCTCGAAACTGTATTAAATTTTCTTCCACCAGAACTAACTTTAAAAACTCCAGTGTTGACTTTTGAAACAGTTTATTGCTATTTATTTCAAAACTGTATAACTTGCCAATTTGAAACAGTTTGGTATTGATACATATGTTGGATACTTACTTGCAAATGTACTTATCTGCAACTTGAATCTTGTAGTTCTAATACCCTCTGACAAGCCGAACTGCTCGACCACACTACCACAAATGAGAGCATTAGTATAATCTACTTTAGCCTCTGTTATGCCTCTCGGGAACCCCTGGACTCTGTGTACACTATGGTGGTCCTTATGACAGTAGCGGTGACTGTTAAAGTGCCAGTAATACCACCAAAAGGCTGGCGGTAATTACCGCCAAATTATGACCATGGCAGTGATAACTGCCATAGACAGCCAATGTACCACACTGTCGCATAGGCTCTCATTGTTCTAATGAGACTACTGGATTTGGCCGGCAGAATCAGTTGCACTGTGGGGGACTGAGTGTAACCTACTCCAGTTGATACCTGTTGGCCTAATCCTGGTTTTGCTCCGGCTGGGTAGCAGTGCCTCATCTCTACTCAAGAGCAGGGATGATTGGGCAGCCGAGCGCATGACACAATTGATTCCTCAGGGAAATCGCGGTCACCCAGGTCACATCTGTTTCTCTCATTTACATTAGTCTCACATATACAAGGGCAATCAGAGGCAGTATATATTTCAATAAGGTTTTAATGAAGCAACTGCATCTTAAATACTAAAGCATGTACTGCAATAACCAGGACGGTAAAGCATGACAGAATTTGAATTGTGACAAGGAAAGTGAAGCATAAAAATAACGCCACCAAATTGTCACTAAAGTGGTTAAAATAATTCATACCTAGGCTATATTAGAGCACAGCATATTAAGCTCTATTTCTGCCCTTCAGGTTCCCCTGGAAATACATCATACCTCATACCTGAGCAAGAGGCCTGTAGTCTGCTTAAGCAGCTGTAGGGAAGCGTTCAGCAATCAGCATACAGTCATGGTCATCTGGCTGAAATCTCCCTCTAATGTGTATGGGGCAGAGGAGTGTTTTGTAATAAAACAGCTGATGTTCCAAGAAAGGATCCCTATGTAAGAGTGTGTATTTTTCTATGAACACTAGAGACAAAGCTTAACCATGTTTACCGGCAACCTATCTTACTGCAGCCTTGAGAAAAGTATAGATTGAAAGAAGGGTCTTGTTTAAGAATGCAGTGCTGGCCTAGGCAAAGAACTGGTAGATAGAGAGAAATAAAACAAGACTACAAATGTGGCTATTGTTAAAATAATAAACAAAGATTATTAAAATATATCTAGGTTAAAGTGCGCAGCTGCAGGCCTAGTTCGCTAAAATAACATATATAAAGCTATAACTGAAATGGCTACACAACACCACTCTTGTGTGATGTTTTGTGTGCATGCTTCTCTGTATGTGTGCATGGGATGGGTTGGCGTTGAAGAGACTGGGACTGGGGAGTGGTAGTTGGAGGGGGGACGGTATGAACAGGGACGATGTCTGCCATCAGAGAGGAGAACAGAGCCTGAAACTATCTCTGTTGGGCCTCCAATCCACAGTGATTGCCCTCCAGGAATGCATTGCATTGCTGCATCTGGGATGCCAGCCCCTGGATGGCATTCACAATGGTTGACTGCCCTACAGAGATGGATCTCAGGAGGTCAACAGCCTCCTCACTGAGGGCGGCAGGGCTGACTGGGGCAGGGCTTGAGGTGCGCGCAAAGGAGATGCCCACCCTCCTGGGTGAGCGGGCACAGACAACCTGGTGAGAGGCTACTGGGAGGGCAGTGCTGGTACGGGGGTGGTGGCTGTACCTGTAGCTGGGGTGGTTCCAGAGGGGACTGCCACCACCAGGGAGCTTCCATCGGAGGAGAAATCAGTCAGTGTTGTCACCTACTGTCTCTGCTGTGGTGCTCCCCTTGTCCTCTGTCCCACTTGTCGGTGAACTCTGCCTCCTGGGTCCTGTGGGATGCAGCTCCCTCTGTCGCTGGTGCCCCTGCTCCTCCGTCAGATGATGCTAATGCACACATGGACAGGAGGACAGAATTAAAAAAGGGGGGAAGCGAGAAAGGGAGCATTGGGTCAATTACAGCACCAACACCACAGATTTCATACACATTACCATCACACACAGGGATCAGGATTGAGTACTATGCATCACACTGGCATTCCATTGGCTAGGTACCACAGCAAGATGAAAGACAAACTGCACCCCTCCTGGAACGCCCTAAGCCCTGTCTGACATGGAATATAACCTAGCTAGGTTATCAGATTTTGCAATGCACCCATTGCCCTTCAGCTGGATCACACTGCAATGTCTAACCTGGCATTCAGGGGCACCCACTAACTGACACCCACCACCAGGATTCCATGCCAGCTACCAATTGTAGTTGTAACACTCACTGTACTCACCCCCTTGTGGCTGTTGTGATGCCCTCAAACACCCATCCAGCTCTGGGTAGGCCACCGCCAGTATGCAGGTCATCCTGCCCTCGTTGGGAGGCTATCCCCAGCTGGGCCTCTGCGGTCTTTCGGGCCCAGCGTCTCAGGTCCTCCCACCGTTTCCTACAGTGGTGCTCTGCCTGCTGTAGACCCCCAGGGTCCACATTTTCCTTGCCAATGGCACGCCACAATCCCTTCTTCTGATGGGCGCAGACCTGCAGAGGTAATACAGACACCATACACATCCAATCCAGCCTGTCAAACATATGGCCCACAAGTCCCATTTCCATCTCCATTGGCACACACATCACCTGTAGCTCACCATGTACACTACCACCAGACAAACCACACCCACAAAAGACACAATGCTTGCACACACATCTCCATGCAACCTTGTCACATGCATTGTGCCCATGGTGTACACACCTGTTGGCCTGGATGCCCATACACCTGTCCATACTGGGGTAGGACCCCATCCACCAAGAGCTCCAACTCTTCCGAACTGAAGACAGGGGCCCTTTCCCCGGTCACACAGGCCATGGCAGGATCCAGACACAGGTCACAGCAGCACACGCAGTGTAGGTGTTGTCCTGTGGAAAGTCAGGAATCAAGTGGGGTCATAGATAGAAAATGGCAGTCAAGTCCGTGGCGGTGTACACCATCACCGGCGCCGGGGATCCCCATTGGCTACTGTACTCCATACAGCCAGCCCCATATTAGCCAATGAGAAATAGCACGGTGATGCAAAACCGGCTTCCGCCATAACGCCCAACGTCGGCAGAGTTACGTCACTTCCACCTGTCCCTACATACAGGACAGGTGTTCGCCATTTTATGGAGGTGGACAACATTCAGATAATCAAGAACTGCGTCATTGCTATGATTTGCACATACATTGCCATTCCCATAGTGCCAACACATTAATGCTCAATGTACATTGAGGTGGCGGTTCCATTGTTTAAACTGTGATACCCTACTCACTCTTGTGTCCCTTAGATACCTACCACTGCGGATGAATGGGAGGAGGAGACAAGACCCCGTGTACAGACCCCTTGTGGACTTGGCTACACCGGAGGACAGGCACATAATACTGACCTATACACTGGACAGGGCCACAATCACAGAGCTGTGTGCTCAATTGGAGCCTGATCTGATATCAGCTTTCCGTCATCCCACTGGGAGTCCCCCTCTTGTGCAAGTTCTATCTACGCTCCATTTCCTGGCAACTGGTTCTTTCCAAGTGACAGTAGATTTGGCAGCTGGAATGTCACAGCCAAAGTTCTCAATTGTGCTGGCAAAGGTTTTGTCTGTCTTGGTCAGAAACATGTGCAACTACATTGCTTTCCCCCAGGTGGTAGATTTGGCTACTGTGAAGGCAGGATTCTATGCAATGGTGTGAGAAAGTAGCCTCTTTCTAGCCTTGTTACCCCCACTTTTGGCCTGTTTGTGAGTATATGTCAGGGTGTTTTCACTGTCTCACTGGGATCCTGCTAGCCAGGGCCCAGTGCTCATAGTGAAAACCCTATGTTGTCAGTATGTTTGTTAAGTGTCACTGGGACCCTGCTAGCCAGGACCCCAGTGCTCATAAGTTTGTGGCCTATATGTTTGTGTTCCCTGTGTGATGCCTAAATGTCTCACTGAGGCTCTGCTAACCAGAACCTCAGTGGTTATGCTCTCTCTGCTTTCCAAATTGTCACTAACAGGCTACTGACCAATTTCACCAATTCACATTGGCATACTGGAACACCCTTATAATTCCCTAGTATATGGTACTGAGGTAGCCAGGGTATTGGGATTCCAGGAGATCCCTATGGGCTGCAGCATTCCTTTTGCCACCCATAGGGAGCTCTGACAATTCTTACACAGGCCTGCCACTGCAGCCTGAGTGAAATAACGTCCACGTTATTTCACAGCTATTTACCACTGCACTTAAGTAACTTATAAGTCACCTATATGTCTAACCTTCACCTGGTGAAGGTTGGGTGCTAAGTTACTTAGGGGGTTATTCTAACTTTGGAGGAGTGTTAATCCGTCCCAAAAGTGACGGTAAAGTGACGGATATACCACCAGCCGTATTACGAGTTCCATAGGATATAATGGACTCGTAATACGGCTGGTGGTAAATCCGTCACTTTTCCGTCACTTTTGGGACGGATTAACACCTCCTCCAAAGTTAGAATAACCCCCTTAGTGTGTGGGCACCCTAGCACTAGCCAAGGTGCCCCCACATCGTTCAGGGCAAATTCCCTGGATTTTGTGAGTGCGGGGACACCATTTCACGCGTGCACTATACATAGGTCACTACCTATGTATAGCGTCTCAATGGTAACTCCGAACATGGCCATGTAACATGTCTATGATCATGGAATTCTCACCCCAATGCCATTCTGGCATTGAGGAGACAATTCCATGATCCCCTGAGTCTCTAGCACAGACCCGGGTACTGCCAAACTGCCTTTCCTGGGGTTTCACTGCAGCTGCTGCTGCTGCCAACCCTTCAGACAGGTTTCTGCCCTCCTGGGGTCCAGCCAGGCCTGGCCCAGGATGGCAGAACAAAGGTCTTCCTCAGAGAGAGGGTGTTACACCCTCTCCCTTTGGAAAAAGGTGTCAGGGCTGGGGAGGAGTAGCCTCCCCCAGCCTCTGGAAATGCTTTAATGGGCACAGATGGTGCCCATCTCTGCATAAGCCATTCTACACCGGTTCAGGGATCCCCCAGCCCTGCTCTGGCGCGAAACTGAATAAAGGAAAGGGGAGTGACCACTCCCCTGACCTGCACCTCCCAGTGGAGGTGCCCAGAGCTCCACCAGCGTGCCCCAGACCTCTGCTATCTTGGATTCAGAGGTGTGCTGGCACACTGGACTGCTCTGAGTGGCCAGTGCCAGCAGGTGACGTCAGAGACTCCTTCTGATAGTCTCTTACCTGTGTTACTAGCCTATCCTCCTTCCTGGGTAGCCAAACCTCCTTTTCTGGCTATTTAGGGTCTCTGCTTTGGGGAATTCTTCAGATACCGAATGCAAGAGCTCACCAGAGTTCCTCTGCATCTCCCTCTTCACCTTCTGCCAAAGGATCGACCGCTGACTGATCAGGACGCCTGCAAAACCGCAACAAAGTAGCAAAGATGACTACTGCAACCTTGTATCTCTTCATCCTGCCGGCTTTCTCGCCTGTTTCCTGGTGGTGCATGCTCTGCCTCCTTCTTGCACCAGGAGCTCTGAAGAAATCTCCCTTGGGTCGACGGAATCTTCCCCCTGCAACCACAGGCAACAAAAGACTGCAGACCGGGCCTCTGGGTCCCCTCTCAGCACGACGAGCGTGGTCCCTGGAACTCAGCAACTCTGTCCAAGTGACTCCCACAGTCCAGTGACTCTTCAGTCCAAGTTTGGTGGAGGTAAGTCCTTGCCTCCCCAAGCTAGACTTCATTGCTGGGTACCGCGTGATTTGCAGCTGCTCCGACTCCTGTGCACTCTTCCAGGATTTCCTTCATGCACAGCAAAGCCTGGGTCCCCGACACTCTAACCTGCAGTGCACAACCTTCTGAGTTGTCCTCCGGCGTCGTGGGACTCCCTTTTCTGACTTCGGGTGGACTTCAGTTCACTCCTCTTCTAAGTGCCTGTTCCGGTACTTCTGTGGGTGCGGCCCACTTCTGTTAGGGCTCCCTGACTTGCTGGGCACCCCCTCTGTCTCCTCATCCAAGTGGCGACATCCTGGTCCCTTCTGGGCCACAGCAGCATCCAAAAACCTTAACCGTGACCCTTGCAGCTAGCAAGGCTTGTTTGTGGTCTTTCTTCACAACGTGGGACATCCATCCTCCAAAGGGGAAGTTCCTAGTCCTCTTCGTTCTTGCAGAACACTAAGCTTCTTCCACCCGGTGGCAGCTTCCTTGCATCCTCAGCTGGCATTTCCTGGGCATCTGCCCACTATCGACACTGTCGCGACTCTTGGACTTGGTCCTCTTGTCTTACAGGTACTCAGGTCTGGAAATCCACTGTTGTTGCATTGCTGGTGTTGGCCTCCCTTGCAGAACCCCCTATCACGACTTCTGTGCTCTCTGGGGGTTGTAGGTGCACTTTACACCTACCTTACAGGGTCTTGGGGTGGGCTATCTTTCTAGCCCTCACTGTTTTCTTACAGTCCCAGTGACCCTCTACAAGCTCACATAGATTTGGGGTCCATTCGTGGTTCGCATTCCACTTTTGGAGTATATGGTTTGTATTGCCCCTTACCTATGTGCTCCTATTGCAATCTATTGTAACTTTACACTGCTTGCATTACTTTTCTTGCTATAACCTGCATAATTTTTGTTTGTGTACATATATCTTGTGTATATTTCTCATCCTCATACTGAGGGTACTCACTGAGATACTTTTGGCATATTGTCGTAAAAATAAAGTACCTTTATTTTTAGTATATCAGTGTATTGTGTTTTCTTATGATATTGTGCATATGACACCAGTGGTATAGTAGGAGCTTTACATGTCTCCTAGTTCAGCCTAAGCTGCTTTGCCATAGCTACCTTCTATCAGCCTTAGCTGATAGAAACACCTCTTCTACACTAATAAGGGATAACTGGACCTGGCACAAGGTGTAAGTACTTCTGATACCCACTACAAACCAGTCCAGCCTCCTACACCTTTCCATTGTCCAGTTGTGTGCCAGAGCAGGGACTGGAGGTCCCTGCACTGGTGCAGACTGGTTTATGCAAGGAGGGCACCAAATGTGCCCTTCAAAGCATACCAGTGGTTTGGAGAGGCTTCCCCTCCCAAGCCATGTAACACCTATTTCCAAAGGGAGATGGTGTTGCCTCCCTCTGCTTGATTTCTATGGTTTTGATGAGTAAATTCAGAACCTAACTATAACGTCCCTGTCATCTTTGCTTTTTTCAGTGAATTTCTATTTATTTTTTAACGTAAAGTAATTTAAATTATATTACATTATTCCAGTAGGTTGGTTGCAAGGTCTGGCCTGCAGTCAGGTCTTGCAGCCAAGCACATATTACCACCAACCTCCGCACCATGCACGGCCGCTGGCCGTGCGCAGCACAGGTTGGCCGCAGGACTTGTTTCTTTAGGGGATCGGTGAGTGGGTGCATGAGTGTCTGAGTGAGTCTGAGTGGGTGCAAGTGTCTGACTGGGTGTATGAGTGGGTGCCTGAGTCTCTGAGTGCATGTATGCCTGAATGAATCAGTGTATGAATGAGTCTGTGGTTTTTCTTTCAAATATTTTCATATTTGCAAATATTTTACATTTATTCACGAAAATTTGTGAATTTTTGCAAATAGCGCACATGGTGATGAAAAATTATTTTAAACCTACAATTTGCCCCTAAAACACACCTTTATCACAACCCGAGGGTCAGGGTATGTTCATCCTGACACCTTATGCCACTTTCAATTTGGATTTTCACCCCGGGGACTGTATCCTGGGAAATATAACGTCTGCCGCAACTTTCTAGTCAGGTTGCTGTCAGCCAATTGCAATGCTTCTTCTTGCACATGTATTCGTGAAAATTCTCAACTTTTAGTGAATTACTCGTGAAATATTTGTGAAGTCATCGTGATCAGAGATATACAAATTTATTTTCCCTTTAATATCTCAAAAACTATTGAACGGGTTTTCACCAAATAAGCGCGAAGATTCGTAAAATGGTGCCAAAGATATAGGCAAGTCAAAATGGAAACACGGTTCTAATTTTAACTAACTATAGTTGAGAACAGTCCCCTGTATGCCAACTTTGTAGTCTTTGTATTAGAGTGTCATGATCAACTGTGTCGAAGGCACCTGAAATGTCCAAGAGAAGTTGTGCAGTGACCCTGTTCCAGTCTACTGTGATTTTAAGGTCATCTCAGATGGAGGTGAGGATGGCAATCCTTGATGGAATCCTGTTTGGAAATGAGTAAGTATGGAGTTAACTTTCATGAACTGTGGCAATGCTGCTCTTTCTATCAGTTTGCCCAGGAAAGGTCCATTTGTAATCGGTCTGCAGATGTTTGGGTCATGCAGGTCTGGATTAGTTTTCTTTAATAATGGGCGTATGTATGCCTATTTTTTAAAGTCTCCTAGAAACACTCTTGAAGTTAAAGATCTATTGATGATTGTTCAGACTGGTGTGACGGCAGAGGTAGTTAAATGGTGAACAAGGATCAGAAGGGATGTCAAACGAATTGAAACCCATCAAAATGAGTTAGCCAATTGACTTGAAAGCATTGTGTAGGAAGGTGGCTTTCTTCTAGCGTGGTTACCCCCATTTCTGGCCTGCTTGTCAGTGTTTGTCAATGTGTTTTTATTGTCTCATTGGAATCCTGATAGTCAGGACCTCAGTGCTCATAGATTGTAGCCGATATGTCAGTATGTTTTACTTTTTGTCAGTATGCTTGACTGTGTCACTGGAGTCCTGCTAACCGGAACTCCAGTGCCTATGCTCTCTCTGGTTCCAAATTTGTACTTACATACTGGTAAACCCAGTATTCCACTCCAAATTGGCATACTGGACCCCCCCCTTATAAGTCCCTAGTCCATGGTACCTAGGTACCCAGGGCATTGGGGTTCCAGGAGATTCTTACGGGCTGCAGCATTTCTTTTGCCACCCATAAGGAGCTCATACAAACACTTTTTCAGGACTGCCATTGCAGCCTGAGTGAAATAGTGTAAGCACTATTCCACAGCCATTTTTACTGCACCAGGTCACTTATAAGTCACCTATATGTCTAACCTTAAGACCCTGAAAGCTAGGTGCATAGCACCTGTGTGTGAGGGCACACCTGTACTAGCAGAGGTGTTCCCACGTCGTCCAGGCCCATTTCTCCGTATTTCATGATGGCAAGGACACCATTATAAGTGTGCACTACATATAAAAAGTAAACTTCACACTTGAATAGCGCACTACTCACCTGTTAGTGTCTCAAGGTGCTGTAAACATACCACTGTGAAACCCCTCCTGGCTTTTCCCTGTGAGGCACCCACTCCTGGGCAACCCCCAGGGTGAGACAGGCATCCAAGCACTGTCGGGGCCATTGTGGAGATTAAGCAAGCTATTGTCCTGAGTTACAGAGTGGGACTGTAGGAAAGTACCATCTTGCCTGGCATGTTACCCCCATATTTCACTGTATATATGTTGTTTTAGTTGTATGTGTCACTGGGACCCTGCCAGCCAGGGCCCCAGTGCTCATAAGTGTGCCCTGAATGTGTTACCTGTGTTATGACTAACTGGCTCACTGAGGCTCTGCTATCCAGAACCTCAGTGGTTATGCTCTCTCATTTCTTTCCAAATTGTCACTAACAGGCTAGTGACCAACTTCACCAATTTACATTGGCATACTGGAACACCCTTTTAATTCCCTAGTATATGGTACTAAGGTACCCAGAGTATTGGGGTTCCAGGAGATCCCTTTGGGCTGCAGCATTTCATTTGTCACCCATAGGGAGCTCTGACAATTCTTACACAGGCCTGCCACTGAAGCCTGAGTGAAATAATGCACACGTTATTTCACAGCCATTTTTCACTGCACTTAAATAACTTATAAGTCACCTATATGTCTAACCTTTACCTAGTAAAGGTTGGGTGCTAAGTTACTTAGTGTGTGGGCACCCTGGCACTAGCACTAGCACAGGTTTCTGCCCTCCTGGGGTCCAGCCAGGCTTGGCCCAGGAAGGCAGAACAAAGGACTTCCTCAGAGAGAGGGTGTTACACCCTCTCCCTTTGGAAAAAGGTGTTGAGGCAGGGGAGTAGTAGCCTCCCCCAGCCTCTGGAAATGCTTTCATGGGCACAGATGGTTCCCATTTCTGCATAAGCCAGTCTACACCGGTTCAGGGACCCCTCAGCCCTGCTCTGGTGCGAAACTGGACAAAGGAAAGGGGAGTGACAACTCCCCTGACCTGCACATCCACTGGGAGGTGCCCAGAGCTCCTCCAGTGTGCTCCAGACCTCTGCCATCTTGGAAACAGAGGTGCTGCTGGCACACTGGACTGCTCTGAGTGGCCAGGGCCAGAAGGTGACGTCAGAGAATCCTTCTGATAGGCTCCTTCAGGTGTTGCTAGCCTATCCTCTCTCCTAAGTAGCCAAACCCTCTTTTCTGGCTATTTAGGGTCTCTGCTTTGGGGAATTCCTTAGATAACAAATGCAAGAGCTCATCAGAGTTCCTCTGCATCTCTCTCTTCACCTTCTGCCAAGGAATCGACTGCTGACCGCGCTGGAAGCCTGCAAAACTGCAACAAAGTAGCAAATATGACTACTGCAACACTGTAACGCTGATCCTGCCGCCTTCTCGACTGTTTTCCTGGTGGTGCATGCTGTGGGGGTAGTCTGCCTCCTCTCTCCACTAGAAGCTCTGAAGAAATCTCCTGTGGGTCGACGGAATCATCCCCCTGCAACCGCAGGCACCAAAGAACTGCATCACCGGTCCTCTGGGTCTCCTCTCAGCACGACGAGCGAGGTCCCTTGAACTCAGCAACTCTGTCCAAGTGACTCCCACAGTCCAGTGACTCTTCAGTCCAAGTTTGGTGGAAATAAGTCCTTGCCTCCCCACGCCAGACTGCATTGCTGGGAACCGCATGTTTTGCAGCTACTCCGGCTCCTGTGCACTTTTCCAGGATTTCCTTTGTGCACAGCCAAGCCTGGGTCCATGGCACTCTAACCTACATTGCACGACCGCCTGAGTTGTCCTCCGGCGGCGTGGGACTCTCTTGTGCAACTTCGGGAGAGCACCGTTTCATGACACTTTGTAGTGCCTGCTCTGGCACTTCTCCGGGTGCTGCTTGCTTCTGAGAGGGCTCCTTGTCTTGCTGGACGACCCCTCTGTCCCCTCACACAATTGGTGACATCCTGGTCCCTCCTGGGCCTCAGCAGCATCCAAAAACCTTAACCGCAAGCTTTGAAGCTAGCAAGGCTTGTTTGCAGTCTTTCTTCAGGAAAACACTTCTGCACAACTCTTCACGACGTGGGACATCCATCTTCTAAAGGGGAAGTTTCTAGCCCTTGCCGTTTTTGCAGAAATCTCAGCTTGTACTGTCCAGTAGCAGCTTCTTTGCACCCACAGCTGGCATTTCCTGGGCATCTGCCCACTCTCGAATTGATCGTGACTTTTGGACTTGGTCCCCTTGTTCCACAGGTACTCTCGTCTGGAAATCCATTGTTGTTGCATTACTGGTGTTGGTCTTTCCTGCAGAATTCCCCTATCACGACTTCTGTGCTCTTTGGGGAACTTTAGTGCACTTTGTACTCACTTTTCAGGGTTTTGGGGTGGGCTATTTTTCTAACCCTCACTGTTTTCTTACAGTCCCAGCGACCCTCTACAAAGTCACATAGGTTTGGGGTCCATTCGTGGTTCGCATTCCACTTTTGGAGTATATGGTTTGTGTTGCCCCTATCCCTATGTGCCCCCATTGCATCCTATTGTAACTATACATTGTTTGCACTGTTTTCTATTACTATACTGCATATTTTTGGTATTGTGTACATATATCTTGTGTATATTTGCTATCCTCATACTGAGGGTACTCACTGAGATACTTTGGCATATTGTCATAAAAATAAAGTACCTTTATTCTTAATATATCTGTGTATTGTGTTTTCTTATGATATTGTGCAAGTGACACTAGTGGTACTGTAGGAGCTTCACTCGTCTCCTAGTTCAGCCTAAGCTGCTCTGCTAAGCTACCTTTTCTATCAGCCTAAGCTGCTAGACACCCCTCTACACTAATAAGGGATACCTGGGCCTGGTGCAAGGTGTAAGTACCCATTGGTACTCACTACAAGCCAGTCCAACCTCCTATATTGGTTGTGCAGCAGTGGGATAAGTACTTTGCAACTACTTACCACTTTTGTCATTGTACTTTTCATAAGAGAAAAAAATATACAAAACAAGTCCAGTGTATGTACACCTAACCAAAAAGTGTTGCTTTTCTTCTCTCACTTCTTTACTAAGTGCTGAAAAGTACCTCTAAACTTTCTAAAAAGTTCTTTAAAAGTTTTAAAAGTTTTTTTTCTGTCTTTCAAAAAGTTCTGAAAAACTTTTTCTCACTTTTTCTATCTCTTAAACACTTTCTAAAATGTCTGGCACAGGCCAAACTGTTGATCTGTCCAAACTTGCTTATGATCACCTTAGCTGGAAAGGAGCAAGGAGTCTCTGCATAGAAAGAGGTTTAAGTGTAGGGAAGAATCCCTCTAGAGAACTGTTGGTTAATATGCTTGTTGAACAAGATAAGACCTTAGGTGGCACTTCTGGTGAGAAATTAGCTGATGGTTCCCACTCTGATTCTGGGGCACCCCTAGCAAAAGATGTGGGAGGGAAGCTTTCCAACCTGCCCCCTAGCAAGCCACCTAGCATAGCTGGTACTGATGTGAATTCACATCATAGTAATAGTGTTGTTTCTCATCACAGTCATAGTGTTGTTTCTCATCACAGTAAAAGTGTTACTTCTGTAGGCCAGAATGTTAGAGTGTCATCTGTTAGGGCCAGGTCTCCTTCTGTTCAATCTCAGCATACTTCTGTTTGTAGACATGCCTCACCCACCCACCCTGATGATAGAATATTAGAAAGGGAGCTCAATAGATTGAGAGTGGAACAATCCAGACTGAAGCTCAAGAAGCAACAGCTGGATTTAGATAGGCAGTCCTTAGAGATAGAAAGAGAAAGACAGAAATTGGGATTTGAATCCCATGGTGGCAGCAGCAGTATTCCAAATAGTCATCCTGCAAAAGAGCATGATTCTAGGAATCTGCACAAGATAGTTCCCCCTTATAAGGAGGGGGATGACATTAACAAGTGGTTTGCTGCACATGAGAGGGCCTGTGTTGTACAGGATATCCCTCAAAGGCAGTGGGCTGCTATCCTATGGCTATCATTTAGTGGAAAGGGTAGGGATAGGCTCCTTACTGTGAAAGAAAGTAATGCCAATAATTTTGCAGTTCTTAAGAATGCACTCCTGGATGGTTATGGCTTAACCACTGAACAGTACAGGATGAAGTACAGAGAAACCAAAAAGGAGTCTTCGCAAGACTGGGTAGACTTTGTTGACCATTCAGTGAAGGCCTTGGAGGGGTGGTTACATGGCAGTAAAGTTACTGATTATGAAAGCCTGTATAACTTAATCCTGAGAGAGCATATTCTTAATAATTGTGTGTCTGATGTGTTGCACCAGTACCTGGTGGACTCTGATCTGACCTCTCCCCAAGAATTGGGAAAGAAGGCAGACAAATGGGTCAGAACACGGGTGAACAGAAAAGTTCATACAGGGGGTGACAAAGATGGCAAGAAGAAGGATGGTAAGTCTTCTGACAAGGGTGGGGAAAAATCTAAAAATGAGTCTTCATCAGGCCCACAAAAACACTCTGGTGGGGGTGGTGGGCCCAAATCCTCTTCAAATCAAAACAAAGAAAAGAAACCATGGTGCTAATTATGTAAAATAAAAGGCCATTGGACAACAGATCCCAGTTGTCCACAGAAAAGCACCAAGCCTCCTACCACTACAACCCCTGCTGCTACACCTAGTGTCCCTACTAATAGCAGTGGTGGTGGGAGCAAACCTACTATTAGCCAATCCAAGGGCGTAGCTGGCCTCACTTTTGGTAACTTAGTTGGGGTTGGTCTGATTAGGGAGACCACAGAGGGTGTGTTAGTCTCTGAGGGGGCTATTGATTTAGCCACCTTGGTTGCTTGTCCCCTTAACATGGATAAGTACAAGCAACTACCCCTAATAAATGGTGTTGAGGTTCAGGCCTACAGGGACACAGGTGCCAGTGTTACAATGGTAATAGAGAAACTGGTCCACCCTGAACAACACCTACTTGGTCACCAGTACCAAGTAACCGATGCTCATAACAACACCCTTAGCCACCCCATGGCTATTGTGAATCTCAACTGGGGGGGTGGGGTTACTGGCCCAAAGAAAGTTGTGGTTGCCTCAGATTTACCTGTAGACTGTCTATTAGGGAATTATTTTGAGACATCAGCTTGGGCAGAAGTGGAGTTGGAGGCTCATGCAGCAATGTTGGGCATTCCAGGGCATATTTTTGCTTTGACCAGGGCTCAGGCCAAAAAGAAAAAAGGACAGGGTGACTTGAATCCTGGAAGAATAGACCAAGTGCTCCCTAAAGCTAGGGTTAGTAAAGGTAAAACACTACCTACCATCCCTCCCTCTACAGTGGATTCTACTTCTGAGGAAGAAGAATTTCCACCCTGTGCAGAACCTACACCAGAAGAGCTGGAAGCAGACACTGCTGAGCTTTTGGGTGAAGGGGGGCCTGCCAGGGAGGAGTTGAGTGTGGCACAGCAGACCTGTCCCACACTAGAGGGTCTAAGGCAGCAAGCTGTCAAACAAGCAAATGGGGATGTCAGTGACTCTCACAGAGTTTACTGGGATGACAACCTCTTGTACACTGAAGCAAGGGATCCAAAACATGGAGCTGCCAGGAGATTGGTGATTCCTCAGGAGTACAGAAAGTTCCTCCTAACTCTAGCTCACGACATTCCCTTAGCTGGACATTTGGGCAAATGAAAACTTGGGACAGGCTTGTTCCCTTGTTTCATCGGCCTAGAATGTCAGAGGACACAAAGGAATTTTGTAAGTCCTGTGAAACCTGTCAAGCCAGTGGCAAAACAGGTGGCACCCCAAAGGCACCCCTTATTCCACTGCCTGTGGTTGGGGTTCCCTTTGAAAGGGTAGGGGTTGACATAGTTGGCCCCCTTGACCCTCCTACTGCTTCAGGCAATAGGTTTATCTTGTTGGTAGTTGACCATGCCACCAGATATCCTGAAGCAATTCCTCTAAGGACCACTACAGCTCCTGCAGTGGCAAAGGCCCTCCTGGGAATCTTTTCCAGGGTGGGCTTCCCAAAAGAGGTGGTATCAGACAGGGGAAGCAATTTCATGTCTGCTTACTTAAAGGCCATGTTAAAGGAGTGTGGTGTGACATACAAGTTCACTACACCCTATCATCCACAAACAAATGGACTGGTGGAGATATTTAACAAAACTCTCAAAGGCATGATTATGGGACTCCCTGAAAAACTCCGCAGGAGATGGGATATCCTGTTACCTTGCCTCATTTTTGCTTACAGGGAGGTACCCCAGAAAGGAGTGGGCTTCAGACCCTTTGAACTCCTCTTTGGACACCCTGTGAGAGGTCCTCTAAAACTTGTTAAGGAGGGTTGGGAACAACCTTTAAAAGCTCCAAAGCAAGACATAGTGGACTATGTACTTGGCCTCAGATCAAGGATGGCTGAGTACATGAAAAAGGCCAGTAAAAACATTCAGGCCAGCCAAGAGCTCCAGAAGCAATGGCATGACCAGAAGGCTGTTTTGGTTCAGTACCAACCACGGCAGAAAGTGTGGGTCTTGGAGCCTGTGGCCCCAAGAGCACTCCAAGATAAATGGAGTGGACCCCACATAATTGTTGAAAAGAAGGGTGAAGTCACCTACTTAGTTGAATTAGGCACTGCCAGGAGTCCCCTTAGGGTGCTCCATGTCAATCGCCTGAAACCCTACTATGACAGGGCTGATCTCACCCTGCTCATGGCAACAGATGAGGGACAGGAAGAAGAGAGTGACCCTCTCCCTGATCTCTTCTCTTCCACAGAACAAGATGCTCTAGTGGAAGGTATTGTACTGGCAGATTGTCTTACTGCTGAGCAGAAAGACCACTGCATAAATCTCCTGGGTCAGTGTTCTGAACTCTTCTCTAATGTGCCAGGCACCACTTCTTGGTGTGAGCACACTATACAGGGAGTGCAGAATTATTAGGCAAGTTATATTTTTGAGGATTGATTTTATTATTGAACAACAACCATGTTCTCAATGAACCCAAAAAACTCATTAATATCAAAGCTGAATATTTTTGGAAGTAGTTTTTAGTTTGTTTTTAGTTTTAGCTATGTTAGGGGGATATCTGTGTGTGCAGGTGACTATTACTGTGCATAATTATTAGGCAACTTAACAAAAAAAATATATATACCCATTTCAATTATTTATTATTACCAGTGAAACCAATATAACATCTCAACATTCACAAATATACATTCCTGACATTCAAAAACAAAACAAAAACAAATCAGTGACCAATATAGCCACCTTTCTTTGCAAGGACACTCAAAAGCCTGCCATCCATGGATTCTGTCAGTGTTTTGATCTGTTCACCATCAACATTGCGTGCAGCATCAACCACAGCCTCCCGGACACTGTTCAGAGAGGTGTACTGTTTTCACTCCTTGTAAGTCTCACATTTGATGATGGACCACAGGTTCTCAATGGGGTTCAGATCAGGTGAACAAGGAGGCCATGTCATTAGATTTCCTTCTTTTATACCCTTTCTTGCCAGCCACGCTGTGGAGTACTTAGACGCGTGTGATGGAGCATTGTCCTGCATGAAAATCATGTTTTTCTTGAAGGATGCAGACTTCTTCCTGTACCACTGCTTGAAGAAGGTGTCTTCCAGGAACTGGCAGTAGGACTGGGAGTTGAGCTCGACTCCATCCTCAACCCGAAAAGGCCCCACAAGCTCATCTTTGATGATACCAGCCCAAACCAGTACTCCACCTCCACCTTGCTGGCGTCTGAGTCGGACTGGAGCTCTCTGCCCTTTACCAATCCAGCCACGGGCCCATCCATCTGGCCCATCAAGACTCACTCTCATTTCATCAGTCCATAAAACCTTAGAAAAATCAGTCTTGAGATATTTATTGGCCCAGTCTTGACGTTTCAGCTTGTGTGTCTTGTTCAGTGGTGGTCGTCTTTCAGCCTTTCTTACCTTGGCCATGTCTCCGAGTATTGCACACCTTGTGCTTTTGGGCACTCCAGTGATGTTGCAGCTCTGAAATATGGCCAAACTGGTGGCAAGTGGCATCGTGGCAGCTGCACGCTTGACTTTTCTCAGTTCATGGGCAGTTATTTTGCGCCTTGGTTTTTCCACACGCTTCTTGCGACCCTGTTGACTATTTTGAATGAAACGCTTGATTGTTCGATGATCACGCTTCAGAAGCTTTGCAATTTTAAGAGTGCTGCATCCCTCTGCAAGATATCTCACTATTTTTGACTTTTCTGAGCCTGTCAAGTCCTTCTTTTGACCCATTTTGCCAAAGGAAAGGAAGTTGCCTAATAATTATGCACACCTGATATAGGGTGTTGATGTCATTAGACCACACCCCTTCTCATTACAGAGATGCACATCACCTAATATGCTTAATTGGTAGTAGGCTTTCGAGCCTATACAGCTTGGAGTAAGACAACATGCATAAAGAGGATGATGTGGTCAATATACTCATTTGCCTAATAATTCTGCACTCCCTGTAGATACTGGAGACAGCTTGCCTGTTAAAATTAAGATCTATAGGCAGCCTGACCATGCCAGAGACTGCATAAAGCAAGAAGTGCAGAAAATGCTTGAACTGGGAGTGGTTGAGCACTCTGAAAGTCCATGGGCCTCTCCTGTGGTACTTGTACCAAAACCTCATTCCAAGGATGGAAAGAAGGAAATGCGGTTTTGTGTAGACTACAGAGGTCTCAACCAGGTAACCAAAACTGATGCTCACCCTATACCCAGGGCACATGAGCTAATAGGTACACTGGCATCTGCCAAGTATCTAAGCACTTTTGACTTGACTGCAGGGTATTGGCAGATCAAATTGTCAGAAGATGCTAAACCTAAGACTGCATTCTCAACCATTGGAGGACATTACCAGTTTACTGTAATGCCTTTTGGATTGAAAAATGCACCTGCCACTTTTCAAAGGTTGGTGAATACAGTCCTGCAAGGGCTGGAAGCTTTTAGTGCAGCATATCTAGATGATATAGCTGTCTTTAGCTCCAGTTGGGATGATCACCTGGTCCACCTATGGAAAGTTTTAGAGGCCCTGCAAAAGGCAGGCATCACTATCAAGGTTTCAAAGTGCCAGATAGGGCAGGGGAAGGTGAATATCTGGGACACCTGGTAGGTGGAGAACAGATTGCACCAGTTCAGGGGAAAATCCAAACTATTATAGATTGGGTTCCCCCGACTACTCAGACTCAGGTGAGAGCCTTTTTAGGCCTCACTGGGTACTATATGAGGTTCATAAACAAGTATGGCTCCATTGCAGCCCCTCTTAATGACCTCACATCCAAAAAAATGCCTAAGAAGGTATTATGGACAGCAAACTGTCAGAAAGCTTTTGAGTAGCTGAAGCAGGCCATGTGCTCTGCACCTGTCCTGAAAAGCCCCTGTTACTCCAAAAAATTCATTATCCAAACTGATGCATCTGAATTAGGGGTAGGGGCAGTCTTATGACAACCTAATTCTGAGGGCCAGAATCAACCTGTTGCTTTTATCAGCAGTTGGTTGACCCCTAGAGAAAAGCGTTGGTCTGCCATAGAGAGGGAGGCCTTTGCTGTGGTCTGGACACTGAAGAAGTTGAGGCCATACCTGTTTGGCACTCACTTCATTGTTCAGACAGACCACAAACCTCTACTTTGGCTAAAACAAATGAAAGGTGAAAACCCTAAATTGTTGAGGTGGTCCATATCCCTACAGGGAATGGACTATACAGTGGAACATAGACCTGGGAGTACCCAATCCAATGCAGATGGACTCTCCAGATATTTCCATTTAGACAATCAAGACCCATCAGGTAATGACTAGTCTTATTGTCCTTCGTTTGGGGGGGGGGGGGTTGTGTAGGAAAGTACCATCTTGCCTGGCATGTTACCCCCATATTTCACTGTATATATGTTGTTTTAGTTGTATGTGTCACTGGGACCCTGACAGCCAGGGCCCCAGTGCTCATAAGTCTGCCCTGAATGTGTTACCTGTGTTATGACTAACTGGCTCACTGAGGCTCTGCTATCCAGAACCTCAGTGGTTATGCTCTCTCATTTCTTTCCAAATTGTCACTAACAGGCTAGTGACCAATTTCACCAATTTACATTGGCATACTGGAACACCCTTATAATTCTCTAGTATATGGTACTGAGGTACCCAGGGTATTGGGGTTCCAGGAGATCCCTATGGGCTGCAGCATTTCTTTTGCCACCCATAGGGAGCTCTGACAATTCTTACACAGGCCTGGCACTGCAGCCTGAGTGAAATAATGCACACATTATTTCACAGCCATTTTTCACTGCACTTAAGTAACTTATAAGTCACCTATATGTCTAACCTTTACCTAGTAAAGGTTGGGTGCTAAGTTACTTAGTGTGTGGGCACCCTGGAACTAGCCAAGGTGCTCCCACATTGTTCAGGGCAAATTCCTCGGACTTTGTGAGTGCGGGGACACCATTACACGCGTGCACTATACATAGGTCACTACCTATGTATAGCTTCACAATGGTAAGTCCGAATATGGCCATGTAACATGTCTAAGATCATGGAATTGCCCCCGATATGCCATCCTGCCATTTTTGTCACAATCCCATGATCCCACGGGTTTCTAGCACAGACCCGTGTACTGCCAAACTGCCTTTTCAGGGGTTTCACTGCTGCATTGCACGACCTCCTGAGTTGTCCTCCGGCGGCGTGGGACTCTCTTGTGCCACTTCGGGTGAGCACTGTTTCACTCCACTTCGTAGTGCCTGTTCCGGCACTTCTCCGGGTGCTGCTTGCTTCTGAGTGGGCTCCTTGTCTTGCTGGACGCCCCCTCTGTCTCTTCTCGCAACTGGCGACATCCTGGTTCCTCCTGGGCCACAGCAGCATCCAAAAACCCTAACTGCGAGCTTTGCAGATAGCAAGGCTTGTTTGCGGTCTTTCTTCAGGAAAACACTTCTGCATGACTCTTCACGACGTGGGACATCCATCCTCCAAAGAGGAAGTTTCTAGCCCTTGTCGTTCTTGCAGAATCCTCAGCTTCTACCATCCGGTGGCAGCTTCTTTGCACCCACAGCTGGCATTTCCTGGGCATCTGCCCACTCCAGACTTGATTGTGACTTTTGGACTTGGTCCCCTTGTTCCACAGGTACTCTCGTCTGGAAATCCATCATTGTTGCATTGCTGGTGTTGGTCTTTCCTGCAGAATTCCCCTATCACGACTTCTGTGCTCCTTGGGGAACTTCAGTGCACTTTGCACTCACTTTTCAGGGTCTTGGGGTGGGCTATTTTTCTAACCCTCACTGTTTTCTTACAGTCCCAGCGACCCTCTACAAGGTCACATAGGTTTGGGGTCCATTCGTGGTTCGCATTCCACTTCTAGAGTATATGGTTTGTGTTGCCCCTATCCCTATGTGCCCCCATTGCATCCTATTGTAACTATACATTGTTTGCACTGTTTTCTATTGCTATTACTGCATACTTTTGTGTTGTGTACATATATCTTGTGTATATTTACTATCCTCATACTGAGGGTACTCACTGAGATACTTTGACATATTGTCATAAAAATAAAGTACCTTTATTTTTAGTATATCTGTGTATTGTGTTTTCTTATGATATTGTGCAAGTGACACTAGTGGTACTGTAGGAGCTTCACTCGTCTCCTAGTTCAGCCTAAGCTGCTCTACTAAGCTACCATTTTCTATCAGCCTAAGCTGCTAGACACCCCTATACACTAATAAGGGATACCTGGGCCTGGTGCAAGGTGGAAGTACCCCTTGGTACTCACTACAAGCCAGTCCAGCCTCCTACACAGGCCCATTGTAACCTATGGTGATTTTCACTATTTGCACTATTTCATGACTGTTTACTTACCTGATTTTGGTAGCTGTTGTATATTTTATGTATAATACTTACCTCCTAAGGGAGTATAGCCTCTAAGATATTTTTTGCCTTGTGCCACTACAATAAAGTACCTTTATTTTTGGTAACACTAAGTATTGTATTTCTTGTGTGACTACAGTGGTATTGCAAGAGCTTTGCATGTCTCCTTGTTCAGCCTTGGCTGCTCTGCGTACAGCTGCCTCTAGACAGTGGCTTCTAGACACTGCCTCATTTTACTAATAAGAGATAACTGGACCTGGTGTAAGGTGTAAGTACCTTAGGTACCCACTACAAACCAGGTCATCCTCCTACACATAGCCCAATGTTTTCACAATTATTATTCAAAACACTGCAGAGGCAAGAAGCTTTCTGGTGTAGCCAAGGCAGATTACTTAGGAATTTATATATTCCCTGTTCTTCCTCAATGAAGAAACGGTTGTTGCACTTAATGGGCATATTACCCCTGATAAAGTAAAGATGACAATTAAAAATGTATCCTATAACTGGGCGTGAGCCCTGATGGGTTGACTGCTACATTTTATAATGTCTTTCAAGAAAGTATATGTGAATAACTGGCAAAAATGTAATTTTTTTCTAATTTTACAAAAGATTACTAATACTATGATGGAATCAGAAAGGATTCTATTGTCAGAACCCAATAAAGAGATGGATTGAGTGGATCATTTCAATCTACAGTGCCACTTAATATGAATGTCAAAATTTTCACAAAAATATTAAAATGTCCCTGGCCTCATATAATCCATCCAGCACAATGATGGTTATGTAAAGCATGGGCAAGCCATGGATAACTTATGATTGGCCTTAACTGTAAGGAAGGTATCAACTAAATTTAACTCTCAATGCTCCTTCTTTCACTTGTCTCAGAAAACGCATTTTATTGAAGGAGTGGAGGTTCGTGGCATGGTTATAAATAGGGCCAGCCTTGGACCCTCTATGTATGGTGTAGGAAGTTGGCTCTGTATATACTATTTCAAAGTGAGAGATAGTGTGTAGAGTCCAAGGGTTCCCCTTAGATGTTAACAGTGACTAAATTAGATAATACCAATGCTCTATTTTGTGGTAGTGTGGTCGATCAGTAGGCTTATCAGAGGGTAGTGTTAAGCATTTCTTGTACACACAGGAAATACATGTGGAACACACACTCAAAGACTTAACTCCAGGCCAATAGTTTTTATATAGAAAAATATAATTTCTAAATTTATTTTAGAACCACAAGATTCAAGATTTGAGTTCAGTACATAAAATGCAAGGTACTTCACACAGGTAAGCAGAGAACTTAGATTTAAAACAGAAGTACACACAGTTTAGGTTAAAATGGCAATAAGCTATTTTAAAAGTGGACACTGCAAAAATCAACAGTTCCTGGGGGAGGTAAGTTTGGTTACGTTTTTCAGGTAAGTAAAGCACTTACACAGTGTCAGAGGCTGGCCTGGCTTATAGTGGGTACCTTGTAGTACTTATACCCTGTGCCAGGTCCAGTTATCCCTTATTAGTAGAATAGAGGTGTTTCTAGCAGATTAGGCTGATAGAAGGTAGCTATGGCAAAGCAGCTTCGGTTGAACTAGGAGAGATGCAAAGCTCCTACTATACCACTTATATCATATAGCACAATATCATGAGAAAACACAATATTCAGAGTTACTAAAAATAAAGGTACTTTATTTTTATGACAATATGCCACAAGTATCTCAGTGAGTACCCTCAGTAAGAAGGTAAGAAATATGCACAAGTTATATGTACACAAACCCAAAACAGGTAAGTAATAGTAAGAAAAGTAATGCAAACAGTGTAGAATTACAATAGGATGCAATAGGTAAACATAGGTCTGGGGTCAACACAAACCATATACTCCAAAAGTGGAATGCGAATCACGAATGGAACCCAGACCTATGGGAGCTTGTAGAGGGTTGCTGGGACTATAAGAAAACAGTCAGGGTGTCCAAGATACCTGTAGGAGGCTGGCCTGGCTTGTAGCGGGTACCAGAGGTACTTACACCTTGTGCCAGGTCCAGTTATCCCTTATTAGTGTAGAAGAGGTGTTTCTAGCAGCTTAGGCTGAACTAGGAGACATGCAAAGCTCCTACTATACCACTGGTGTCATATGCACAATATCATAAGAAAACACTGTAGGAAAGTACCATCTTGCCTGGCATTTTACCCCCATTTTTCACTGTATATATGTTGTTTTAGTTGTATGTGTCACTGGGACCCTGGTAACCCAGGGCCCCAGTGCTCATAAGTGTGCCTGAATGTGTTACCAGTGTAGTGACTAACTGTCTCACTGAGGCTCTGCTAATCAGAACCTCAGTGGTTATGCTCTCTCATTTCTTTCCAAATTGTCACTAACAGGCTAGTGACCATTTTTACCAATTTACATTGGCTTACTGGAACACCCTTATAATTCCCTAGTATATGGTACTGAGGTACCCAGGGTATTGGGGTTCCAGGAGATCCCTATGGGCTGCAGCATTTCTTTTGCCACCCATAGGGAGCTCTGACAATTCTTACACAGGCCTGCCACTGCAGCCTGAGTGAAATAACGTCCACGTTATTTCACAGCCATTTTACACTGCACTTAAGTAACTTATAAGTCACCTATATGTCTAACCTTTACCTGGTAAAGGTTAGGTGCAAAGTTACTTAGTGTGAGGGCACCCTGGCACTAGCCAAGGTGCCCCCACATTGTTCAGAGCCAATTCCCTGAACTTTGTGAGTGCGGGGACACCATTACACACGTGCACTACATATAGGTCACTACCTATATGTAGCTTCACAATGGTAACTCCGAATATGGCCATGTAACATGTCTATGATCATGGAATTGCCCCCTCTATGCCATCCTGGCATGGTTGGCACAATCCCATGATCCCAGTGGTCTGTAGCACAGACCCTGGTACTGCCAAACTGCCCTTCCTGGGGTTTCACTGCAGCTGCTGCTGCTGCCAACCCCTCAGACAGGCATCTGCCCTCCTGGGGTCCAGCCAGGCCTGGCTCAGGATGGCAGAACAAAGAACTTCCTCTGAGAGAGGGTGTGACACCCTCTCCCTTTGGAAAATCGTGTGAAGGCAGGGGAGGAGTAGCCTCCCCCAGCCTCTGGAAATGCTTTGTTGGGCACAGAGGTGCCCAATTCTGCATAAGCCAGTCTACACCGGTTCAGGGGACCCCTTAGCCCTGCTCTGGCGCGAAACTGGAAAAAGGAAAGGGGAGTGACCACTCCCCTGACCTGCACCTCCCCTGGGAGGTGTCCAGAGCTCCTCCAGTGTGCTCCAGACCTCTGCCATCTTGGAAACAGAGGTGCTGCTGGCACACTGGACTGCTCTGAGTGGCCAGTGCCACCAGGTGACGTCAGAGACTCCTTGTGATAGGCTCCTTCAGGTGTTGCTAGCCTATCCTCTCTCCTAGGTAGCCAAACCCTCTTTTCTGGCTATTTAGGGTCTCTGTCTCTGGGGAAACTTTAGATAACGAATGCAAGAGCTCATCCGAGTTCCTCTGCATCACTCTCTTCACCTTCTGCCAAGGAATCGACTGCTGACCGCGCTGGAAGCCTGCAAACCTGCAACATAGTAGCAAAGACGAGTACTGCAACTCTGTAACGCTGATCCTGCCGCCTTCTCGACTGTTTTTCTGCTTGTGCATGCTGTGGGGGTAGTCTGCCTCCTCTCTGCACCAGAAGCTCCGAAGAAATCTCCCGTGGGTCGACGGAATCTTCCCCCTGCAACCGCAGGCACCAAAAAGCTGCATTACCGGTCCCTTGGGTCTCCTCTCAGCACGACGAGCGAGGTCCCTCGAATCCAGCGACTCTGTCCAAGTGACCCCCACAGTCCAGTGACTCTTCAGTCCAAGTTTGGTGGAGATAAGTCCTTGCCTCACCTCGCTGGGCTGCATTGCTGGGAACCGCGACTTTTGCAGCTACTCCGGCCCCTGTGCACTTCCGGCAGAAATCCTTTGTGCACAGCCAAGCCTGGGTCCACGGCACTCTAACCTGCATTGCACGACTTTCTAAGTTGGTCTCCGGCGACGTGGGATTCCTTTGTGCGACTTCGGGTGAGCACAGTTTCACGCATCGTCGTAGTGCCTGTTTCTGGCACTTCTCCGGGTGGCACCTGCTGCTGAGAGGGCTCCTTGTCTTGCGCGACGTCCCCTCTCTCTCCTGGTCCAATTTGCGACCTCCTGGTCCCTCCTGGGCCACAGCAGCATCCAAAAACGCTAACCACACGATTTGCAGCTAGCAAGGCTTGTTGGCGTTCTTTCGGCGGGAAAACACTTCTGCACGACTCTCAACGGCGAGAGGGATCCGTCCACCAAAGGGGAAGTCTCTAGCCCTTTTCGTTCCTGCAGAAACCTCAGCTTCTTCTGTCCAGTAGAAGCTTCTTTGCATCCACAGCTGGCATTTCCTGGGCATATGCCCATCTCCGACTTGCTTGTGACTTTTGGACTTGGTCCCCTTGTTCCACAGGTACCCTAGATTGGAAATCCACAGTTGTTGCATTGTTGGTTTGTGTCTTTCCTGCATTATTCCTCTAACACGACTTCTTTGTCCTTAGGGGAACTTTAGTGCACTTTGCACTCACTTTTCAGGGTCTTGGGGAGGGTTATTTTTCTAACTCTCACTATTTTCTAATAGTCCCAGCGACCCTCTACAAGGTCACATAGGTTTGGGGTCCATTCGTGGTTCGCATTCCACTTTTGGAGTATATGGTTTGTGTTGCCCCTATCCCTATGTTTCCCCATTGCATCCTATTGTAACTATACATTGTTTGCACTGTTTTCTAAGACTATACTGCATATTTTTGCTATTGTGTATATATATCTTGTGTATATTTCCTATCCTCTCACTGAGGGTACACCCTAAGATACTTTGGCATATTGTCATAAAAATAAAGTACCTTTATTTTTAGTATAACTGTGTATTGTGTTTTCTTATGATATTGTGCATATGACACTAAGTGGTACTGTAGTAGCTTCACACGTCTCCTAGTTCAGCCTAAGCTGCTCTGCTAAGCTACCATTATCTATCAGCCTAAGCTGCTAGACACCCTATACACTAATAAGGGATAACTGGGCCTGGTGCAAGGTGCAAGTACCCCTTGGTACTCACTACAAGCCAGTCCAGCCTCCTACATTTTTTGAGCAGCGGTGGGATAAGTGCTTTGAGACTACTTACCACTCTTGTCATTGTACTTTTCATAAGAGAAAAATATACAAAACAAGGTCAGTGTATATACACTTAGCCAAAAAGTTTTGCATTTCCTCTTTTCACTCTTTTCTAAGTGCTGAAAAGTACTTCTAAACTTTCAAAAAGTTCTTAAAAGTTTAAAAAGTTTTTTTCTGTCTTTCTAAAAAGTTCTGAAAACTTTTTTCTCTTTTTCTATCACTTTAACTCTCTCTAAAAATGTCTGGCACAGGCCAAAATGTTGATCTGTCCAAACTTGCATATGATCACCTTAGCTGGAAAGGAGCAAGGAGTCTCTGCATAGAGAGAGGTTTGAGTGTAGGGAAGAATCCTTCTTTGGAATTATTGCTTAACATGCTTAGAGAACAAGATAAGGCCATAGGGGCCACATCTGTTGAAAAAGTAGCAAATTGTTCCAAATCTGATCCAGGGACTCCCCCAGGAAAAGATTCAGGAAAGAAACTTCCTAGCCTGCCCATTACTAGACAGTCTAGCATAGTTGGTAATGATGGAGAGCCTCACCATACAAATAGTGTTGTCTCACATCATAGCAAAAGCATTTATTCTCACCATACTGGTAGTGATGTTTCTGTTAGCCAAGCTGTTAGGGTGGCTTCTGTAAGGGACAGGTCTCCTTCTGTTCATTCTTCTGTGTCTAAGAATGTCCCTCCCACCAACCCAGATGACAGAATGTTAGAGAGGGAACTCAATAAGTTGAGAGTGGAACAAACCAGACTGAAGCTTAAAAAGCAACAGCTGGATTTGGATAGACAGTCTTTTGAACTAGAGAAAGAAAGACAGAAGTTGGGTTTAGATACCCATGGTGGCAGCAGCAGTATTCCCCATAGTCATCCTGCAAAAGAGCATGATTCCAGGAATCTGCACAAGATAGTTCCCCCTTATAAGGAGGGGGATGACATTAACAAGTGGTTTGCTGCACTTGAGAGGGCCTGTGTTGTACAGGATGTCCCTCAAAGGCAGTGGGCTGCTATCCTATGGCTATCATTTAGTGGAAAAGGTAGGGATAGGCTCCTTACTGTGAAAGAAAATGATGCTAATAATTTCCAAGTTCTTAAGAATGCACTCCTGGATGGTTATGGCTTAACCACTGAACAATACAGGATAAAGTTCAGAGAGACCAAAAAGGAGTCTTCACAAGACTGGGTTGATTTCATTGACCATTCAGTGAAGGCCTTGGAGGGGTGGTTACATGGCAGTAAAGTTACTGATTATGACAGCCTGTATAACTTGATCCTGAGAGAGCATATTCTTAATAATTGTGTGTCTGATTTGTTGCACCAGTACTTGGTGGACTCTGATCTGACCTCTCCCCAAGAATTGGGAAAGAAGGCAGACAAATGGGTCAGAACAAGGGTGAACAGAAAAGTTCATACAGGGGGTGACAAAGATGGCAACAAAAAGAAGGATGGTAAGTCTTCTGACAAGGGTGGGGACAAATCTAAAAATGAGTCTTCATCAGGCCCACAAAAACACTCTGGTGGGGGTGGTGGGCCCAAATCCTCTTTTAATCAGAACAAGGAAAAGAAACCATGGTGCTATTTATGTAAAATAAAAGGCCATTGGACAACAGATTCCAGTTGTCCAAAGAAAAGCACCAAGCCTCCTACCACTACAACCCCTACTGCTACCCCTAGTGTCCCTACTAATAGCAGTGGTGGTGGGAGCAAACCTACTAATAGCCAATCCAAGGGAGTAGCTGGGCTCACTATTGGTAACTTAGTTGGGGTTGGCCTTGTTAGGGAGGCCACAGAGGCTGTGTTAGTCTCTGAGGGGGCTATTGATTTAGCCACCTTAGTTGCTTGTCCCCTTAATATGGATAAGTACAAGCAGCTACCCCTAATAAATGGTGTTGAGGTTCAGGCCTACAGGGACACTGGTGCCAGTGTGACTATGGTCATAGAGAAACTGGTCTACCCTGAACAAAACCTACTTGGTCACCAGTACCAAGTAACCGATGCTCACAACAACACACTTAGCCACCCCATGGCTGTTGTTAATCTCAACTGGGGGGGGGGTTACTGGTCCAAAGAAAGTTGTGGTAGCTTCAGATTTACCTGTAGACTGTCTATTAGGGAATGATTTGGAGACATCAGCTTGGTCAGATGTGGAGTTGGAGGCCCATGCAGCAATGCTGGGCATCCCAGGGCATATTTTTGCTTTGACAAGGGCTCAGGCCAAAAAGCAAAAAGGACAGGGAAGCTTGGATCCTGGAACAATGGACCAAGTGCTCCCTAAAGCTAGGGCTAGTAGAAGCAAACCACTTCCTACTATCCCTCCCTCTACAGTGGATTCTACTTCTGAGGAAGAAGAATTCCCTCCCTGTGCAGAACCTACACCAGAGGAGCTTCAAGCAGACACTGCTGAGCTTTTGGGTGAAGGGGGGCCTGCCAGGGAGGAGCTGAGTGTGGCACAGCAAACCTGTCCCACATTAAAGGGTCTCAGACAGCAAGCTGTCAAACAGGCTAATGGGGATGTCAGTGACTCTCACAGAGTTTACTGGGAGGACAACCTCTTGTACACTGAGCATAGGGATCCTAAACCTGGAGCTGCCAGGAGATTAGTGATTCCTCAGGAGTACAGAAAGTTCCTCCTAACCCTGGCACATGACATTCCCCTAGCTGGGCATCTAGGACAAATGAAAACTTGGGACAGGCTTGTTCCCCTGTTTCATTGGCCTAGAATGTCTGAGGACACAAAGGAATTTTGTAAGTCCTGTGAAACCTGTCAAGCCAGTGGCAAGACAGGTGGCACCCCAAAGGCACCCCTTATTCCACTGCCTGTGGTTGGGGTTCCCTTTGAAAGGGTAGGGGTTGACATTGTTGGCCCCCTTGACCCTCCTACTGCTTCAGGCAATAGATTCATCTTGGTGGTAGTGGACCATGCCACAAGATACCCTGAAGCTATTCCTTTAAAGACCACTACAGCTCCTGCAGTGGCAAAGGCCCTCCTGGGAATATTTTCCAGGGTGGGCTTCCCAAAGGAAGTAGTATCAGACAGGGGAAGCAATTTCATGTCTGCATACTTAAAGGCCATGTGGAAGGAGTGTGGGGTAACTTACAAGTTCACCACACCCTATCATCCACAATCAAATGGACTGGTTGAGAGATTTAATAAAACTCTCAAAGGCATGATTATGGGTCTCCCTGAAAAACTCCGCAGGAGATGGGATATCCTTCTACCATGCCTCCTTTTTGCCTACAGGGAGGTACCCCAGAAAGGAGTGGGCTTCAGCCCCTTTGAACTTCTTTTTGGACACCCTGTTAGGGGTCCACTCACACTTGTAAAGGAGGGTTGGGAACAACCTTTAAAAGCTCCTAAGCAGGATATTGTGGATTATGTACTTGGCCTCAGATCAAGGATGGCTGAGTACATGACAAAGGCCAGCAAAAACCTTCAGGCCAGCCAAGAGCTCCAGAAGCAATGGCATGATCAGAAGGCTGTTTTGGTTCAGTACCAACCAGGGCAGAAAGTGTGGGTCTTGAAGCCTGTGGCCCCAAGAGCACTCCAAGATAAATGGAGTGGACCCCACACAATTGTTGAAAAGAAGGGAGGAGTCACCTCTTTAGTTGACTTAGGCACTGCCAGGAGTCCCCTTAGGGTGCTCCATGTCAACCGCCTGAAACCCTACTATGACAGGGCTGATCTCACCCTGCTCATGGCAACAGATGAGGGACAGGAAGAAGACAGTGATCCTCTACCTGATCTCTTCTCTTCCACAGAACAAGATGCTCTTGTGGAAGGTGTAGTTTTGGCTGATTGTCTTACTGCTGAGCAGAAAGACAATTGCATAAACCTCCTAGATCAATTTTCTGAACTCTTCTCTACTGTGCCAGGTACCACTTCTTGGTGTGAGCACACTATAGATACTGGAGACAGTTTACGTGTCAAAAGTAAAATCTATAGGCAGCCTGACCATGTCAGGGACTGCATAAAGCAAGAGGTCCAGAAAATGTTAGAACTAGGAGTGGTTGAGCACTCTGACAGTCCATGGGCTTCTCCTGTGGTACTGGTACCAAAACCCCATTCCAAAGATGGAAAGAAGGAAATGCGGTTTTGTGTAGACTATAGAGGTCTCAACTTGGTAACCAAAACTGATGCTCACCCTATACCCAGGGCAGATGAGCTCATAGATACACTGGCATCTGCCAAGTATCTAAGCACTTTTGATTTGACTGCAGGGTATTGGCAGATCAAATTGTCAGAAGATGCTAAACCTAAGACTGCATTTTCAACCATTGGAGGACATTACCAGTTGACTGTAATGCCTTTTGGTTTGAAAAATGCACCTGCCACTTTTCAGAGGTTGGTAAAAACAGTCCTGCAAGGGCTGGAAGCTTTTAGTGCAGCATATTTGGACGATATAGCTGTCTTTAGCTCCAGCTGGGATGATCACCTGGTCCACCTATGGAAAGTTTTGGAGGCCCTGCAAAAGGCAGGCCTCACTATCAAGGCTTCAAAGTGCCAGATAGGGCAGGGTAAGGTGGTTTATCTGGGACACCTTGTTGGTGGGGAACAGATTGCAACACTACAGGGGAAAATCCAAACAATTATTGATTGGGTTCCCCCTACTACACAGACTCAGGTGAGAGCCTTCCTAGGCCTCACTGGGTATTACAGGAGGTTCATTAAGAACTATGGCTCCATTGCAGCCCCTCTTAATGACCTCAATTCCAAAAAAATGCCTAAAAAGGTATTATGGACAGCAAACTGTCAGAAAGCTTTTGAGGAGCTGAAGCAGGCCATGTGCTCTGCACCTGTCCTGAAAAGCCCTTGTTACTCTAAAAAATTCTATGTCCAAACTGATGCATCTGAATTAGGAGTAGGGGCAGTCCTATCACAACTTAATTCTGAGGGCCAGGATCAACCTGTTGCTTTTATTAGTAGGAGGTTGACCCCTAGAGAAAAGCGTTGGTTTGCCATTGAGAGGGAGGCCTTTGCTGTGGTCTGGGCTCTGAAGAAGTTGAGGCCATGCCTGTTTGGCACTCACTTCATTGTTCAGAAAGACCACAAACCTCTACTTTGGCTAAAACAAATGAAAGGTGAAAATCCTAAATTGTTGAGGTGGTCCATATCCCTACAGGGAATGGACTATACAGTGGAACATAGACCTGGGAGTAGCCACTCCAATGCAGATGGACTCTCCAGATATTTCCACTTAGACAATGAAGACTCATCAAGTCATGGCTAGTCTTATTGTCCTTCGTTTGGTTACCCCCATTTTTCACTGTATATATGTTGTTTTAGTTGTATGTGTCACTGGGACCCTGGTAACCCAGGGCCCCAGTGCTCATAAGTGGGCTTGAATGTGTTACCTGTGTAGTGACTAACTGTCTCACTGAGGCTCTGCTAATCAGAACCTCAGTGGTTATGCTCTCTCATTTCTTTCCAAATTGTCACTAACAGGCTAGTGACCATTTTCACCAATTTACATTGGCTTACTGGAACACCCTTATAATTCCCTAGTATATGGTACTGAGGTACCCAGGGTATTGGGGTTCCAGGAGATCCCTATGGGCTGCAGCATTTCTTTTGCCACCCATAGGGAGCTCTGACAATTCTTACACAGGCCTGCCACTGCAGCCTGAGTGAAATAACGTTCACGTTATTTCACAGCCATTTTACACTGCACTTAATTAACTTATAAGTCACCTATATGTCTAACCTTTACCTGGTAAAGGTTAGGTGCAAAGTTACTTAGTGTGAGGGCACCCTGGCACTAGCCAAGGTGCCCCCACATTGTTCAGAGCCAATTCCCTGAACTTTGTGAGTGCGGGGACACCATTACACGCGTGCACTACATATAGGTCACTACCTATATGTAGCTTCACAATGGTAACTCCGAATATGGCCATGTAACATGTCTATGATCATGGAATTGCCCCCTCTATGCCATCCTGGCATGGTTGGCACAATCCCATGATCCCAGTGGTCTGTAGCACAGACCCTGGTACTGCCAAACTGCCCTTCCTGGGGTTTCACTGCAGCTGCTGCTGCTGCCAACCCCTCAGACAGGCATCTGCCCTCCTGGGGTCCAGCCAGGCCTGGCCCAGGATGGCAGAACAAAGAACTTCCTCTGAGAGAGGGTGTGACACCCTCTCCCTTTGGAAAATGGTGTGAAGGCAGGGGAAGAGTAGCCTCACCCAGCCTCTGGAAATGCTTTGTTGGGCACAGAGGTGCCCAATTCTGCATAAGCCAGTCTACACCGGTTCAGGGGACCCCTTAGCCCTGCTCTGGCGCGAAACTGGACAAAGGAAAGGGGAGTGACCACTCCCCTGACCTGCACCTCCCCTGGGAGGTGTCCAGAGCTCCTCCAGTGTGCTCCAGACCTCTGCCATCTTGGAAACAGAGGTGCTGCTGGCACACTGGACTGCTCTGAGTGGCCAGTGCCACCAGGTGACGTCAGAGACTCCTTGTGATAGGCTCCTTCAGGTGTTGCTAGCCTATTCTCTCTCCTAGGTAGCCAAACCCTCTTTTCTGGCTATTTAGGGTCTCTGTCTCTGGGGAAACTTTAGATAACGAATGCAAGAGCTCATCCGAGTTCCTCTGCATCTCTGTCTTCACCTTCTGCCAAGGAATCGACTGCTGACCGCGCTGGAAGCCTGCAAACCTGCAAACCTGCAACATAGTAGCAAAGACGACTACTGCAACTCTGTAACGCTGATCCTGCCGCCTTCTCGACTGTTTTCCTGCTTGTGCATGCTGTGGGGGTAGTCTGCCTCCTCTCTGCACCAGAAGCTCCGAAGAAATCTCCCGTGGGTCGACGGAATCTTCCCCCTGCAACCGCAGGCACCAAAAAGCTGCATTACCGGTCCCTTGGGTCTCCTCTCAGCACGACGAGCAAGGTCCCTCGAATCCAGCGACTCTGTCCAAGTGACCCCCACAGTCCAGTGACTCTTCAGTCCAAGTTTGGTGGAGGTAAGTCCTTGCCTCACCTCGCTGGGCTGCATTGCTGGGAACCGCGACTTTTGCAGCTACTCCGGCCCCTGTGCACTTCCGGCAGAAATCCTTTGTGCACAGCCAAGCCTGGGTCCACGGCACTCCAACCTGCATTGCACGACTTTCTAAGTTGGTCTCTGGCGACGTGGGACTCCTTTATGCGACTTCGGGTGAGCACCGTTTCACGCATCCTTGTAGTGCCTGTGTCTGGCACTTCTCTGGGTGCCACCTGCTGCTGAGAGGGCTCCTTGTCTTGCTCGACGTCCCCTCTCTCTCCTGGTCCAATTTGCGACCTCCTGGTCCCTCCTGGGCCTCAGCAGCGTCCAAAAACGCTAACCGCACGATTTGCAGCTAGCAAGGCTTGTTGGCATTCTTTCGGCGGGAAAACACTTCTGCACGACTCTGCACGGCGAGAGGGATCCGTCCACCAAAGGGGAAGTCTCTAGCCCTTTTTGTTCCTGCAGAAACCTCAGCTTCTTCTGTCCAGTAGAAGCTTCTTTGCATCCACAGCTGGCATTTCCTGGCCATATGTGTAGGAGGCTGGACTGGCTTGTAGTGAGTACCAAGGGGTACTTGCACCTTGCACCAGGCCCAGTTATCCCTTATTAGTGTATAGGGTGTCTAGCAGCTTAGGCTGATAGATAATGGTAGCTTAGCAGAGCAGCTTAGGCTGAACTAGGAGACGTGTGAAGCTACTACAGTACCACCTAGTGTCATATGGACAATATCATAAGAAAACACAATACACAGTTATACTAAAAATAAAGGTACTTTATTTTTATGACAATATGCCAAAGTATCTTAGAGTGTACCCTCAGTGAGAGGATAGGAAATATACACAAGATATATATACACAATAGCAAAAATATGCAGTATAGTCTTAGAAAACAGTGCAAACAATGTATCGTTACAATAGGATGCAATGGGGAAACATAGGGATAGGGGCAACACAAACCATATACTCCAAAAGTGGAATGCGAACCACGAATGGACCCCAAACCTATGTGACCTTGTAGAGGGTCGCTGGGACTATTAGAAAATAGTGAGAGTTAGAAAAATAACCCTCCCCAAGACCCTGAAAAGTGAGTGCAAAGTGCACTAAAGTTCCCCTTAGGACAAAGAAGTTGTGTTAGAGGAATAATGCAGGAAAGACACAAACCAACAATGCAACAACTGTGGATTTCCAATCTAGAGTACCTGTGGAATAAGAGGACCAAGTCCAAAAGTCACAAGCAAGTCGGAGATGGGCAGATGCCCAGGAAATGCCAGCTGCGGGTGCAAAGAAGCTTCTACTGGACAGAAGAAGCTGAGGTTTCTGCAGGAACGAAAAGGGCTAGAGACTTCCCCTTTCGTGGACGGATCCCTCTCGCCGTGGAGAGTCGTGCAGAAGTGTTTTCCCGCCGAAAGAACACCAACAAGCCTTGCTAGCTGCAAATCATGGGGTTAGAGTTTTTGGACGCTGCTGTGGCCCAGGAGGGACCAGGAGGTTCCAAATTGGACCAAGAGAGAGAGGAGACGTAGAGCAAGACAAGGAGTCCCCTAAGCAGCAGGTAGCACCCGGAGAAGTGCCAGAAACAGGCACTACGAGGATGCGTGAAACGGTGCTCACCCGAAGTCGCACAAAGGAGTCCCACGTCGCCGGAGACCAACTTAGAAAGTCGTGCAATGCAGGTTAGAGTGCCTTGGACCCAGGCTTGGCTGTGCACGAAGGATTTCTGCCGGAAGTGCACAGGGGCCGGAGTAGCTGCAAAAGTCGCCGTTCCCAGCAATGCAGCCCAGCTAGGTGAGGCAAGGACTTACCTCCACCAAACTTGGACTGAAGAGTCACTGGACTGTGGGGGTCACTTGGACAGAGTCGCTGGATTCGAGGGACCTCGCTCGTCGTGCTGAGAGGAGACCCAAGGGACCGGTAATGCAGCTTTTTGGTGCCTGCGGTTGCAGGGGGAAGATTCCGTCGACCCACGGGAGATTTCTTCGGAGCTTCTGGTGCAGAGAGGAGGCAGACTACCCCCACAGCATGCACAAGCTGTAAAACAGTCGAGAAGGCGGCAGGATCAGCGTTACAGAGTTGCAGTAGTCGTCTTTGCTACTATGTTGCAGGTTTGCAGGCTTCCAGCGCGGTCAGCAGTCGATTCCTTGGCAGAAGGTGAAGAGAGAGATGCAGAGGAACTCGGATGAGCTCTTGCATTCGTTATCTAAAGTTTCCCCAGAGACAGAGACCCTAAATAGCCAGAAAAGAGGGTTTGGCTACCTAGGAGAGAGGATAGGCTACTAACACCTGAAGGAGCCTATCAGAAGGAGTCTCTGACGTCACCTGGTGGCACTGGCCACTCAGAGCAGTCCAGTATGCCAGCAGCACCTCTGTTTCCAAGATGGCAGAGGTCTGGAGCACACTGGAGGAGCTCTGGACACCTCCCAGGGGAGGTGCAGGTCAGGGGAGTGGTCACTCCCCTTTCCTTTGTCCAGTTTCGCGCCAGAGCAGGGCTAAGGGGTCCCCTGAACCGGTGTAGACTGGCTTATGCAGAATTGGGCACATCTGTGCCCAACAAAGCATTTCCAGAGGCTGGGGGAGGCTACTCCTCCCCTGCCTTCACACCATTTTCCAAAGGGAGAGGGTGCAACACCCTCTCTCAGAGGAAGTTCTTTGTTCTGCCATCCTGGGCCAGGCCTGGCTGGACCCCAGGAGGGCAGATGCCTGTCTGAGGGGTTGGCAGCAGCAGCAGCTGCAGTGAAACCCCAGGAAGGGCAGTTTGGCAGTACCAGGGTCTGTGCTACAGACCACTGGGATCATGGGATTGTGCCAACTATGCCAGGATGGCATAGAGGGGGCAATTCCATGATCATAGACATGTTACATGGCCATATTCGGAGTTACCATTGTGAAGCTACATATAGGTAGTGACCTATATGTAGTGCACGCGTGTAATGGTGTCCCCACACTCACAAAGTTCAGGGAATTGGCTCTGAACAATGTGGGGGCACCTTGGCTAGTGCCAGGGTGCCCTCACACTAAGTAACTTTGCACCTAACCTTTACCAGGTAAAGGTTAGACATATAGGTGACTTATAAGTTACTTAAGTGCAGTGTAAAATGGCTGTGAAATAACGTGGACGTTATTTCACTCAGGCTGCAGTGGCAGGCCTGTGTAAGAATTGTCAGAGCTCCCTATGGGTGGCAAAAGAAATGCTGCAGCCCATAGGGATCTCCTGGAACCCCAATACCCTGGGTACCTCAGTACCATATACTAGGGAATTATAAGGGTGTTCCAGTAAGCCAATGTAAATTGGTAAAAATGGTCACTAGCCTGTTAGTGACAATTTGGAAAGAAATGAGAGAGCATAACCACTGAGGTTCTGATTAGCAGAGCCTCAGTGAGACAGTTAGTCACTACACAGGTAACACATTCAGGCACACTTATGAGCACTGGGGCCCTGGGTTACCAGGGTCCCAGTGACACATACAACTAAAACAACATATATACAGAGAAAAATGGGGGTAACATGCCAGGCAAGATGGTACTTTCCTACAATATGCCCATCTCCGACTTGCTTGTGACTTTTGGACTTGGTCCCCTTGTTCCACAGGTACCCTAGATTGGAAATCCACAGTTGTTGCATTGTTGGTTTGTGCCTTTCCTGCATTATTCCTCTAACACGACTTCTTTGTCCTTAGGGGAACTTTAGTGCACTTTGCACTCACTTTTCAGGGTCTTGGGGTGGGCTATTTTTCTAACTCTCACTATTTTCTAATAGTCCCAGCGACCCTCTACAAGGTCACATAGGTTTGGGGTCCATTCGTGGTTCGCATTCCACTTTTGGAGTATATGGTTTGTGTTGCCCCTATCTCTATGTTTCCCCATTGCATCCTATTGTAACTATACATTGTTTGCACTGTTTTCTAAGACTATACTGCATATTTTTGCTATTGTGTATATATATCTTGTGTATATTTCCTATCCTCTCACTGAGGGTACACTCTAAGATACTTTGGCATATTGTCATAAAAATAAAGTACCTTTATTTTTAGTTTAACTATGTATTGTGTTTTCTTATGATATTGTGCATATGACACTAAGTGGTACTGTAGTAGCTTCACACGTCTCCTAGTTCAGCCTAAGCTGCTCTGCTAAGCTACCATTATCTATCAGCCTAAGCTGCTAGACACCCTATACACTAATAAGGGATAACTGGGCCTGGTGCAAGGTGCAAGTACCCCTTGGTACTCACTACAAGCCAGTCCAGCCTCCTAGAAACACAACACACAGGTATACTAAAAATAAAGGTACTTTATTTGTATGACAATATGCCAAAAGTATCTCAGTGAGTACCCTCGGTATGAGGATGCCAAATATACACAAGATATATGTACACAATACCAAAATTATGCAGTAATAGCAAAAGGAAGTAATGCAAGCAGTATAAAGTTACAATAGATTGTAATAGGAGCACATAGGTATAGGGGCAACACAAACCATATACTCCAAAAGTGGAATGCGAACCACGAATGGACCCAAAACCTATGTGAGCTTCTAGAGGGTCGCTGGGAGTGTAAGAAAACAGTGAGGGTTAGAAAAATAGCCCACCCCAAGACCGTGTAAGGTAGGTGTAAAGTGCACCTACAACCCCCAGAGAGCACAGAAGTCATGATAGAGGGATTCTGCAAGGAAAACCAACACCAGCAATGCAACAACAGTGGATTTCCAGGCCTGAGTACCTGCAAGACAAGGGGACCAAGTCCAAGAGTCGCAACAGTGTCGAGAGTGGGCAGGAGCCCAGGAAATGCCAGCTGAGGGTGCAAGGAAGCTGCCACTGGATGGAAGAAGCTTGGTGTTTTGCAAGAACGAAGAGGATTAGGAACTTCCGCATTTGGAGGATGGATGTCCCACGTCGTGAAGAAGCTTGCAGAGGTGTTCCCACGCAGAAAGACAGAAAACAAGACTTGCTAGCTGCAAGGGTCGCGGTTAGGGTTTTTGGGTGCTGCTGTGGCCCAGGAGGGACCAGGATGTCGCCACTTGGATGAGGAGACAGAGGGGGCGCCCAGCAAGTCAGGGAGCCCTCACAGCAGCAGGCAGCGCCCGCAGAAGCACCTGAACACGTGTTCAGAAGATCTGAACATGACGGTTGTCTCAGCACAACAAAAGAGGGTCCCACGAAGGCGGAGTCCAACTCAGTGAGTTCGGCACTGCTGGACGGAGTGCTGGGGACCTGGGCTATGCTGTGCACAAAGGAAGTCTTGCAAAAGTGCACAGAAGACCTAGCAGCTGCAGTTCACGCAATACACAGGATTACTGTCTGGTGTGGGGAGGCAGGGACTTACCTCCAACAAATTTGGACAGAAGGGCCACTGGACTGTCAGGGACACTTGGATCCAGCTCCTGTGTTCCAGAGACCACGCTCGTCAAGATGAGAGGGGACCCAGTGGACTGGTGATGCAGAAGTTTGGTGCCTGCGTTAGCAGGGGGAAGATTCAGTCGACCCACAGAAGATTTCTTCTTGGCTTCCAGTGCAGGGTGAAGGCAGACAGCCCTCAGAGCATGCACCACCAGGAAACAGTCGAGAAAGTCGGCAGGATGAGGCGCTACAATGTTGCTTGTATTCTTCTTGCTACTTTGTTGCAGTTTTTCAGGCATCCTACAGCAGTCAGCGGTCGATCCTTGGCAGAAGTCAAAGAGAGAAGTGCAGAGGAACTCTGGTAAGCTCTTGCATTCGTTATCTGACGAGAAACCCACAGGAGAGACCCTAAATAGCCCTCAGAGGAGGATTGGCTACAGAGAGAGGTAAGCACCTATCAGGAGGGGTCTCTGACGTCACCTGCTGGCACTGGCCACTTAGAGGTCTCCATTGCGCCCTCACACCTCTGCATTCAAGATGGCAGGGATCTGGGACACACTGGAGGAACTCTGGGCACCTCCCCTGGGAGGTGCAGGTCAGGGGAGTGGCCACTCCCCTTTCCTTTGCCCAGTTTCGCGCCAGAGCAGGGCTGGGGGATCCCTGAACCGGTGTTGACTGGCTTATGTAAGGAGGGCACCATCTGTGCCCTTCAAAGCATTTCCAGAAGCCAGGAGAGGCTACTCCTCTCAGGCCCTTAACACCTATTTCCAAAGGGAGAGGGTGTAACACCCTCTCTCAGATGAAATCCTTTGTTCTGCCTTGCTGTGACTGGGCTACCCAGGACCCAGGGGTGCAAAAACCTGTCTGAGGGTTGGCAGCAGCGGTAGCAGCAGTGAAAACCCCAGAGAGTTAGTTTGGCAGTACCTGGGCTCTATGCTGGAGCCTCAGTGATGCACGGAATTGTCCCCCCAATACCAGAATCGTACTGGGGTGACAATTCTATCATCCTAGACATGTTACATGGCCATGTTTGGAGTTATCATTGTGAAGCCACACATAGGTATTGACCTATATGTAGTTCACACGTGCAATGGTGTCATGCACTCGCAAAGTCTGGGGAAATTGCCCTGAACAATGTGGGGGCACCTTGGCTAGTGCCAGGATGTCCTCACACTTAGCAACTTTGCACCTAACCTTCACTAAGTGAGGTTTAGACATATAGGTGACTTATAAGTTACTTAAGTGCAGTGTAAAATAGCTGTGAAATAACGTGGACGTTATTTCACTCAGGCTGCAGTGGCAGTCCTGTGTAAGAATTGTCTGAGCTCCCTGTGGGTGGCAAAAGAAATGGTGCAGCCCAAAGGGATCTCCTGGAGTCCCTATACCCTGGTTACCTAGGTACCACATACTAGGGAATTATAAGGGTGTTCCAATGTGCCAATCAGAATTGGTAACATTAGTCACTGACTTGCAGTGACAACTTTAAAAGCAGAGAGAGCATAAACACTGAGGTTCTGGTTAGCAGAGCCTCAGTGACACAGTTAGGCACAACACAGGGAACACATACAGGGCACACTTTATGAGCATTGGGGTCCTGGCTAGCAGGATCCCAGTGACTCAGGCAAAAGCAAACATACATACAAGTAAAAATGGGGGTAACATGCCAGGCAAGATGGTACTTTCCTACAATAGGCCAGGGGGGTTTGTAGAGCACTGGGGTGACACAAACAGGCGCAAAAAACACACCCTCAGCGGCACAGGGGCGGCAGGTGCAGTGTGCAAAGTAGGCGTCAGGTTTGCTATTGTAAGCAATAGAGTGACCCGGAGGTCACTTAGGTGATGCAGGCAGGGTACAGGGGGGCTTCTCGGGCCAGCCACCGACTGGGCTAGGAAGAGAGCTGTCTGCTGGTCACTAGTGCGGGGGGTCGACTCAGGGTACTCACGTCGTCGCCTGGGAGTCCTCTCTGCGGTGTTAGTTCTCCTGAACTCGAGCCGGGGCATTGCGTGCAAAGTGAGAAATCTCACGCTTCTGGCAGGAAGAGAGAGTTATTTAAAAGTTGCTTTAAAGTTGCAAAGTTGTTGCAGTTTTTGAACAGTGCCTCTGTTCCCTGTCGGATGCGTCGCTGTGCAGGTTGTTTGAGTCTGGAGACAGGCCGGTAGGGCTGGGGACAAGTCAGTTGGTGTATCCGTCATCTCTGCGGGGCTTTCAGGTCAGCAGTCGTTCCTCTTTCTTCAGGTTGCAGGAATCTGACTTCCTGGGTTCAGGGTCGCCCCTAAATACTAAATTTAGAGTGTGTATAGGTCTAGGGGGCAGTAGCCAGTGGCTGCTGTCCTGGAGGGTGGCTACACCCTCTTTGTGCCTCCGCCCTGAGGGTGGTGGGACATCCATATTCCTATTGGGGGAATCCTCCAATCTCAAGATGGAAGATTTCTAAAGGCAGGAGTTACCTCACCTCAGGGCACCTTAAGGGCTGTCCTGACTGGTGGGTGGCTCCTCCTTGTTTTCCTCATTATCTCCTCCAGCCTTGCCGCCAAAAGTGGGGGCAGTGGCCTGAGGAGCAGGCATCTCCACTAGCTGGGATGCCCTGGGGTGCTGTAACAAAAGGCATGAGCATTTGAGGCTCACCGCCAGGTGTTACAGTTCCTGCAGGGGGAGGTGAGAAGCACCTCCACCCAGTACAGTCTTTGTTCCTGGCCACAGGGTGACAAAGGCACTCTCCCCATGTGGCCAGAAAATCATCTGGTTGTGGCAGGCTGGCAGAAACTGGTCATCCTAGCACTAAGAGTCGGAATAGTATTCAGGGGGCATCTCTAAGATGCCCTCTGGGTGTATTTTACAATAAATCCCACACTGGCATCAGTGTGCATTTATTGTGCTGAGAAGTTTGATATCAAACTTCCCAGATTTCAATGTAGCCATTATGGAAATATGGAGTTTGTGTTTGACAAATTCCCAGACCATATACTCTTTATGGCAACCCTGCACTGACAATGTCTAAGGTTTTGCTTAGACACTGTTGGGGCATAGTGCTCATGCACATATGCCCGCACCTGTGGTATAGTGCACCCTGCCTTAGGGCTGTAAGGCCTGCTAGAGGAGTGACATACCTATGCCACAGGCAGTGGATTGAGGGCATGGCACTCTGAGGGGAGTGCCATGTCGATTTAGTCATTTTCTCCCCACCAGAACACACAAGCTGTGAGGCAGTGTGCATGTGCTTAGTGAGGGTCCCCAGGGTGGGATAAGACATGTTGCAGCCCTTAGAGACATTCCCTGGAAGCAGGGCCCTTGGTACCAGGGGTACCATTTACAAGGGACTTATCTGTGTGCCAGGGATGTTCCAATTGTGGGAACAAAGGTACAGATTAGGGAAAGAACACTGGTGCTGGGGCCTGGTTAGCAGGGTCCCAGCACACTTTCAATCATTACTGACATCAACAAAAGGCAAAACGTCAGGGGGTAACCATGTCGAGGAAGGCGTTCCCTTACATATGTCCTGTTATAATTTGGAAATTTTAAGAGCCCAAGCACCAAACTCAAGTTTAATGGAGCGAAATACTAATTAGAGCGACAAGCCATGGTTGTCGCTATTCTGGTTTGCTCGGACTACTGAACCTTTTGTTAAAAAAATATAATAACCGCCATCTTCAAGGGATAATAGCTTACAACAGTATATACAAACTGGCTCTTATTGCTGATTATATTTTGTCTTTTTTTAACCCGTCCATGAGCAGTTTTTGCCACATTTAATTACTGAAATCCAGGAATTTGGTAAATGGTCAGGGTTCCTGATCAGTTACTCAATATCAACAGGTCTGGGAGTTCAACAGGCTTAAACATTAATAGGAGTTGCAAGTGTCCTCCTCCCCCCCCCCTACAACACCTTGGAGTGTTTATGCCAGCCTCTCTAGACCAATTATATAACGGTAACTGGCCCCCCGTTTGTTAGATATACTGTTTAAACACCTGTACCGTCGGCGAAAGTTGGAGATGTTTGACTGAATAGAGGCCATCAAAATGAACTTCCTCTCTAATCTAACTTTTCTCTGCCAAACCTTTTCATTATTCCCTCTCAGGCTAAAAAAATCTATTCAGGAAAAACTGCTGGCAATCAAATAGAATACCAAAGCACAGAGAGTATCGAAAAAACACACAGATCCAACGTATTTCTGAAGGGGACCTTTCATTCCATGATTTGGTTTTTCAAACAGAGAAAAACTATGGCTAGGGGTTGAGGGAATTAATCTAAATTGCTAAAAAATAGTGCTATTTTCGGATCCAAGGTATTGGAACATAGACACTCTAGTAACATCAATTGGAGCAACATTAATTCACTAGATGGCTGTCGCGAGAGGGAAAAGGAAGATTTTCTTTCAGTCTCTCCTGTCCCCGACCTTGAGTAATGTTAATTTCCCCAATGCTTCCATGATAGAAACTTCAGGGTCTGGGTTGGGGATACGGGGGCAACACTTAGCAATTTCTTTGTGGGGGGAACAGCTCATATCTGTACACTAATGTCAAGAATTACGGCATTTTCCCAGGTGAGACCATTTAAAATATTTACAGTTGACATGTTGGACCCAGCAATCCGGGAGAAAGAGCCTGCTCTTTGAGGACATACTCCGCTAGAATCATATATGCAAAGGGACTCCATAAATTATTCATTTCCAGATGACAGGTGGTGATCCCCTGATATGTGGCCCCCTGATAGACTGACCTAGGATTATAGATTATAGAAGAGTCCTGGTTTAAGATATGGTCACTTGCAGCCAAGATCTCAGTTTGCATACGACACAAGGAAAATAGTTACAAAATACTTTTGAGCTAGTATCTTACTCCAGTTAGATTGGAAGTGATGTTTGGTTTATCGGATTTATAAAGTACGAGCCATAAATGTATGGCTCTACATGTATGGCTCTATATAGACCTCGTTTATTTTGGCATAGCTCCTCTGTATCATCTGGGAATTAAGAAAATGAAGCAGATCCCGCAACATAGATGGTACAACCATTAATTTGAATTGGGCGCTAGCTAACCGGGACATTTATGAGACCTTCATGACATGATCTGTTATTTCTCGATATATAATAACAATTCTGAGTCCTGCTCAATGTGCTTATCATGTTGGAGCAGTGTTTATAAGGTTCTCAATAATCAGAAAGTATGTTTAGATGCTTAGAAATCTTTTTCTATATACCAAGTTAGCAAAGCTTGAAAAAAATCCTTTCAAAATACTAAGGGGGTCATTATGACTCAGGCGGACGGCGTTAATATGGAGAAAAGTACTGCCAACAGGCTGGTGGTACTTTTCTCCATAATGAGACGCCAAACCGTCAATGTACAATGTACCACACCGTCTGCCACGGCGGTATGACTGCTGGGGTGGAGACTTCATTCTCCAGCCCAGCGGCTGTCACTTGCCCGCCTGGGGGATTATGACCCCGCCTACCGCCATGGTTTTCGTGGCAACTTTACCGCCATAAAAACCATGGCGTTAGGCACTATCAGTGACAGGGAAGGAGTTCCCTGTCACTGATAGTGCCTAACGTCACTGATAGTGGTCTTCCTCTTCAACCCGTCCCCCTCCCCAGATTCCTCCCCCACCCCACTCCTCCTCCCTAGACCTTCCCCACTACATACACGTGCATTCATGCACACATAAACACACGTGTACACACACTCATACCCACATTCATCCACGCATGCATACATCCATTCACACACACATCCACACACACTGACATACATTCAAACACACACGCATTCACACAACACAACATACACGCACTCACACATCCATACATGCACACACATACAACAAGCATCACACACCCGCATACATGCATTCACAGACATACACACACTCGCACACACACACACACAACACCCCCCACACCGCTCCCCTGTCAGAACACCCGAATTACCTGTAGTCAGGGGGTCCTCCAGCAGGAGACGGGATAGGGTGCTGCTGCCAGCAGCAGCATCCGCCAGCAGACCACCGCCATGGTCATGGGTCATGATACAGTCTGCGGCGGTCTACTGGCCTGGCGCTGCTGCTGGCAGCAGAACCACCTTACCCCCATCCACCGGCATGGCCACAGCCGGATTTCCGCCATCATACTGGCGGAAATCCGGCTGTGGTCATAATCCGGCTGACGGCTGGTAGCTGCGGTGACGGTCTTTTGACAGCCGTCGCCGCGGCGTTCGGCAGTTTTTACCGCCGGGGTTGTAATGAGCCCCTAAATGTTGTTGATTCTATTTCTCAATTGCAAGGCTCCATGTCTATTTAGACTTTGAGTTAATAGCATGGTATGTCAAGAGCTTAGGAAAAAGGGCTAAGATACAAGAGCATTGTCACATATTTCTAAACTAAAGGCCATTTTAACTTTTTTGCGAGTTTAATTTATCAGATACTGTAATTTTTAAAATGTAAGAAAAATTGGGTAGGTGAGATTTTTGCATCCTAAGCTATAGAAAGGAAAAATATACAATTGTATTAGAAATTGGGTTGTTGGTTGACTGGGGTGTAAACCTTAGTCAAACAGCAAACACAATACAAGTCAGGGAACGTGTCAGCCAAACTCTAACCTTTGCTCGCCCTCTGGTAGGATGCCACCAAGCAGTCAGACTTAACAGTGGCAATGTGTAAAGTATTTAATCAACACTTCAAACAGTAAACCAGTGAAACTACCACACAAAAAATTCCACACCTGGTTATAAATAAAGATCAGGATTTTATAAATAAAACAAAAGCAAAATGGCAAAAACCCAATAAGAACTGGTGATATTGAATTTCAAAGTTTTAAGTAAAAATTTTGCAAAAATTCAAAAAACACTATTGGGGATATCTGGACTCACCTGACCAGGACAAAGTCAAAAGTTCAGGCCGACCGCGTGGCGCATTGGCTGGCTTCAGGGACCCAGTTACGCCTGCTGAACCAAAGTACCTTGAATCCTGGTTGTGGAGTGTTGCATGGATCCATGTCAAAGATGCATTGTGCAGCCAAGGATGCGACAAGGCTGCGGTGCGAGGTCCTGTTGTGTTGACTTCCTGGATCCTATCAACAGAGCTTGCGATGCAAAGGGTGGTGTCAAGGATGCATTGCGCAGTGGAGGCAATGCGTAGGTTCTGATGAACAGTGAAGCTGCAATGAGGTGTTTCGGCACCATCATTGAGGCTGCTGTCCACGGTAGATGCAAGGGGCTTGGGCCCGGAAAAGCATTGTGAAGTGGCGGTTCCGAAGTTGATGAGTCGAACCCAGATGCAGGTTGCTGCAGTGATGCAAGCCTTTTGCAACGGGTCCAATTAATGCAACAGCAGTGATAGGTTGGTTTTGTTCAAAGATGCACCGATCAGCAGGGGAGATGCATCAGTACGGTTGGGGGATGCGTCACTCAGCAGGGTATTTGGCGGTTCTGTTGACAAAGTACAGTAAGCCCACTTACAAGGGTCCAGGCCTGGAGTGGCACTGCTTGGCGGGGTAGACTCACAGATGACAGAATCCACTTGCAGAAGTAGGGGGTTTGGAAGCCTTTTATGTCCCTGAGACTTCAGATCAGGAGGTCAGCCAGCTAGCCCATGGAGTCACTCTGGGTTCAAGTGATGCAGGTCCAGTCCTTCTCACCCAGACAGAGGAGCATCATGCAGCAGGATAGTACAGCAAAGCACTAGTCCAGCAAAGCCGCAGTCCAGTAGAGTAGCAGTCCTTCAGCAACACAGCAGTCTCTGTTCCTCCAGAAGTGTACTGAAGTGGTGGTGTCAGAGGTACAGCAAAGACATGCCTTTGAAGTGCACAGCAGTCCTGTCCTTTCTTCCCTGCTCCACACTTACTACAGGGTACTGTACAGCCCTTTATGTGGGGACAGGACACAGTTCATTCAGGTGTGAGGCTGTGCCCAGCTCCCCCTTCCCATCCTCCCATCAAGTCACACCTAAATTCCCATTGTGTGTGGCTGCCTAGGGGGAATATACAAAGCCTAGCTGTCAGCCGCCCCAGACGAGGGATGAGAGACAGACAGCAGGCACAAAATGGCTAAAGCAAGAAAATACCAACTTTCTAAATGTGGCATTTTCAGAATTGCAATGTAAAATCTGACTTGCCCACAAGTTGTGATTTTAAATTGTGATTCTAGAGACACCAAGTTTGAAAAGTGTATCTCTTCCAGATTGTGGATTACACGTATAAAATGTTATAAAGTAATCCCAATGTTATCCTATGTGGGAGATAGGCCTTGCAGTAGTGAAAAATGATTTGGGGAGTTTTTCACTACCAGGACAGGTAAAACTTAAAGTCATGTCCTGCAAGTTAAATACATTAAACCCTGCCCGCTAGGTTGTCCAGACCCTACCTTAGAGGTGACCATTATATGTAGAAAAAGGTAAGGTTTAGGCCTGGCAAAAGGATTATTTTGCAAAGTCGACATGACAGTGTAAAACTCTGCAGGCCTGCAGGCCTGGGACATGGTTAAGGGGCTACTTAAGTGGCTGACGCATTCAGTGCTGCTGGCCCACAAGTACCATTTAATTTACAGACCCCGGGCACATGTAGCGCACTTCAGTAGGGAGTTAAAAGTAAGTTAAATATGCTAAATGAGGTTAAGACAAAGTTACCATGTTTTAAGGAGAGAGGACAAGCACTTTAGCACAGGTTAGCAGTGGTAAAGTGCACAGATGGCAATACCAGCAAAAGCAAGGGAACAAATGGAGGTAGGTAAAAAGTTGGGGGTAAAAAATCCTAAGGCTGTCAGGTCTAAAAAGTGTGAAAGTGAAAGTGGGGGAAGCTACCCAATCCCTTGGGAGTTCTCTCCACTAAGGCAGATTAACCTGGAGAGACTATCAGCATTGGTGTGGTCTGAATCTGGACCATGCTACATCATAAAGTTCAAACCTTGTAGGGAGATGGACCACCTCAGCATTTTGGAATTTTCACCCCTCACCTGCATGAGCCATCTGAGGGGCCTGTGCTCTGTCTGAAGTGAGTCCCAAACCGGTATGGTCTCAATTTCTTCAGTGCCTATACCACAGCAAAAGCTTCTCTTTCAATCGCACTCCACATCTGGTCCTGTGGAAGTACCCACCTGCTAATGAAGGCTAGGCCCTTTTCATTCAACTGTGCTAAAACCGGCCCAATGCCTTGCTCTGAAGCATCTGTCTGCATGATAAATTCCTGGGAGTAGTCAGGAGCCTTGAGTACAGGTGCTGTACACATGGCCTCCTTGAGGGTGTCAAAGGCTATCTGGCAAGCCTCTGTCCTCATCACCAATCTGGGCTGCTTCTTCCAGGTCATCACTGTTAAGGCACCCACAATGGTGTCATATCCCTTCACAAACCTTCTGTAGTATCATGTGAGGCATAGAAAGGCTCTCACGTCTGTCTGCGTTTTAGGGCTTTGCATGCCAGGCAAGATGGTACTTTCCTAAACAACCCCCCCCAAACGAAGGACAATAAGACTAGCTTTGTTCAGATGAGTCTTCATTATCTAAGTGGAAAATCTGGATAGTCCATCTGCATTGGAGTGGGAACTCCCAGGTCTATGTTCCACTGTATAGTCCATTCCCTGTAGAGATATGGACCACCAAAACAATTTAGGGTTTTCACCTTTCATTTGTTTTATCCAAAGTAGAGGTTTGTGGTCTGTCTGAACAATAAAGTGAGTACCAAACAGGTATAGTCTCAACTTTTTCAGTGCCCAGACCACAGCAAAGGCCTCCCTCTCTATGGCAGACCAACGCTTTTCTCTAGGGGTCAACCTTCTGCTGATAAAAGCAACTGGTTGATCCTGGCCCTCAGAATTCAGTTGTGATAGTACTACCCCTACCCCTAATTCAGATGCATCAGATGGAACAATTAATTTCTTGGAGTAACATGGGCTTTTTAGGACAGGTGCAAAGCACATGGCCTGTTTGAGCTCCTCAAAAGCTTTCTGACAGCTAGCTGTCCATAACACCTTCTTAGGCATTTTCTTGCTAGTGAGATCATTAAGAGGGGCTGCTCTGGAGCCATAATTCTTCATAAATCTCCTATAGTACCCCATGATGCCTAAAAAGGCTCTCACTTGGTTCTGAGTTGTAGGGGGAACCCATTCTATAATTGGGCCTCCAAAACTTTCCATAGGTGGACCAGGTGATCATCCCAGGTTGAGCTAAAGACAGCAATATCATCTAGATATGCTGCACTGAAAGCCTCCACCTCTTGCAGGACTGTATTCACCAACCTCTAAAAAGTGTCAGGTGCATTTTTCAGACCAAAGGGCATTACTGTGAATTGGTAGTGCCCTCCAATGGTAGAAAATGCAGTCTTGCGTTTAGCATCTTCTGCCAAGCTAATCTGCCAATACCCTGCAGTTAGATCAAAAGTGCTAAGATACTTAGCAGAAGCCAGTGTATCAATGAGCTCATCTGCCCTGGGTAGAGGGTGAGCATCAGTTTTGGTTGCCTGATTGAGCCCTCTGTAATCTACACAAAACCTCATCTCTCTCTTTCCATCTTTGGTGTGAAGTTTAGGTACAAGCGCCACTGCGCTAGTCCAGGGGCTTTCAGAAGGTTCAATCACCACTAAATCCAACATTTTCTGCACCTCTTGTTTGATGCAGTCTCTGACATGGTCAGGCTGCCTATAAATTTTACTTTTCACAGGCAGGCTGTCTCCAGTGTAAATTGTATGTTCACACCAGGATGTTGTACCTGGTACAAGTGAAAAGAGGTCTGAAAATTGGCTTAGGAGATTGATGCAGTTGTCTTTCTGTTCTGCATTCAGACAATCTGCTAAAACTACTGCCTCCAATAAGGCATCTGCTTCAGTGGTGGAGAAGAGATCAGGGAGAGGGTCACTCGTTCTTCTTGTCCCTCATCTGTTGCCATGAGCAGGGTGAGATCAGCTCTGTCATAGTAGGGTTTTAGGCGGTTGACATGAATCACCCTAAGGGGACTCCTGGCAGTGCCCAGGTCTACCAAATAGGTAACCTCATCCTTCTTTTCAACTATAAGATGGGGTCCACTCCATTTGTCCTGGAGTGCTCTTGGGGCCACAGGCTCCAATACCCACACCTTCTGTCCTTGTTGGTACTGAGTCAAGACAGCCTTCTGGTCACGCCATTGCTTTTGCAGCTCCTGGCTGGCCTGGAGGTTTTTACTGGCCTTTTTCATATACTCAGCCATTCTGGATCTTAGGCCAAGTAACGAGTCTACTATGTCCGTTTAGGAGCTTTTAAAGGTTGTTCCCAACCCTCCCTCACAAGAGCAAGTGGACCTCTTACAGGGTGCCCAAAGAGGAGTTTAAAGGGACTGAAGCCCACTCCTTTCTGGGGTACCTCCCTGTAAGCAAAAAGGAGGCAAGGTAACAGGACATCCCATCTCCTCCTGAGTTTTTCAGGGAGTCCCATTATCATACCTTTGAGAGTTTTATTAAACCTCTCAACCAGATCATTTGATTGTGGATGGTAAGGGGTGGTGAACTTGTAGGTAACACCACACTCCTTCCACATTGCATTTAGGTATGCAGACATGAAGTTGCTACCTCTGTCTGACACCACCTCTTTAGGAAAACCCACCCTGGAAAAGATTCCTAGGAGGGCCTTTGCCACTGCAGGAGCTGTAGTGGTCCTTAAAGGTATGGCTTCAGGATATCTTGTGGCATGGTCCACTACCACCAAGATAAATCTATTGTCTGAAGCCGTTTGAGGGTCAAGGGGGCCAACTATGTCAACCCCTACCCTTTCAAAGGGCACCCCAACCACTGGAAGTGGAATTAGAGGGGTCTTTGGAGTGCCACCAGTCACACAAGATTTACAAAAGTATTTTGTGTCCTCTGACCTATGAGGCCAGTGAAACAAGGGGACAAGTCTTTCCCAAGTTTTCGTCTGGCCCAAATGCCCAGCCAAAGGAATGTCATGTGCTAGGGTAAGAAGAAACTCTCTGTACTGCAGGGAAATGACCAATCTCCTGGCAGCTCCAGGTTTTGGGTCCCTTAACTCTGTGTACAAGAGGTTGTCTTCCCAGTACACCCTATGACTGTCACTGACATCCCTATTCTGCAGTTTGACAGCTTGCTGTCTGAGACCCTCTAATGTAGGACAGGTTTGCTGTGCACCACTCAGCTCTTCCCTGGCAGGCCCCCCTGCACTCAAAAGCTCAGCAGTGTCTGCTGTCAGCTCCTCTTGTGTAGGTTCTGCACAGGGAGAGAATTCCTCCTCCTCAAAAGGGGAATCATCTGTAGAGCGAGGGATAGTGGGTAGGGATTTACCGCTTCTACCCCTAGCTTTAGGGAGCACTTGGTCCATTTTTCCAGGATCCAAGTTATCCTGTCCTTTTTTGCTTCTTGGCCTGAGCCCTTGTCAAAGCAAAACTATGCGCAGGAGCGCCCAGCAATGCTGCATGAGCCTCCAACTCCACTTCTGCCCAAGCTGATGTCTCCAAATCATTTCCTAGTAGACAGTCTACAGGTAAATCAGTGGCTATCACAACTTTCTTTGGACCAGTAACCCCCCCCAGTTGAGATTCACAACAGCCATGGGGTGGCTAAGAGTGTTGTTATGAGCGTCTGTCACTTGGAAGTTGCTTGTACTTACCCATATTAAGGGGACAAGCAACCAAGGTGGCAAAATCAATGCCACCATCAGAGACTAAAACAGCCTCTGTGGACTCCCCAACATGACCAACCCCAACTACATTGCCAATAGTGAGCCCAGCTACACCCTTGGGTTGGCTATTAGTAGTAAATTTCCCACCACCACTGCTATTACTAGAGGCACTAGAATTTGCAGCAGGGGTTGTGGTGGTGGGAGGTTTGGTGTTTTTCTTTGGACAAGTGGAATCACTTGCCCAATGACCTTTTACTTTACACAAATAACACCAAGGCTTTTTTCAGATTATTATTAGAAGAGGATTTGGACCCACCACCCACAGAAGATGTTTGTGGGCCTGATGAAGACTCAGAATGCTTACTTTTGTCCCCACCCTTCTCAGAAAAACCTACCATCCTTCTTCTTGCCATCCTTGTCACTCCCTGTGTGAACTTTTCTGTTCACCCTTGTTTTGACCCATTTGTCTGCCTTCTTTCCCAATTCTTGGGGAGAGGTCAGATCAGAGTCCACTAGGTACTGGTGCAACAAGTCAGACACTCAATTGTTAAGAATATGCTCTCTCAGAATAAGATTATACAGGCTTTCATAGTCAGAAACTGTACTGCCATGCAACCACCCTTCCAAGGCCTTCACTGAACAGTCCACAAAATCTGTCCAGTCTTGAGAAGACTCTTTTCTGGTGTCTCTGAAGTTAATCCTGTATTGTTCAGTGGTTAAGCCAAATCCATCCAAGAGTGCATCTTTCAAAACTTTGTAATTATTGGCATCACTTCCTCTGACAGTAAGGAGTCTATCCCTAACCTTTCCAGTGAAAGATAGCCACAAAATAGCAGCCCACTGTCTTTGAGAGACCAACTGTACCATACAGGCCCTCTCAAGTGCAGCAAACAACTTATTAATGTCACCCCCCTCCTTGTAGGGGGGACTATCTTGTGCAGATCCCTGGAATCTTGCTCTTTAACAGGATTTCTATCAGAAATACTGCTGCTGCCACCATGGGGAACTAACCCCAACCTCTGTCTTTCCTTCTCTATGTATAATGATTCCCTATCCAAGCCCAGCTGCTGCTGTTTAAGCTTCAGTCTGGTCTCTTCCACCCTCAGCTTTTTGAGTTCCCTTTCTAACAAGTTATCCTCAGGGTGGTTGGGTTGGAAATGTTTAGACACAGAGGAAATGTGGGAAGTTTCAGAGGGAGACCTGTCCCTAGCTGTCTGGACCCTAGTAACCTGACCTCTAGGGGTGATGCCCTACTGGTGTGGGACCCTCTAACTCTACCAGTGTCACTAGGTGCCCTGCTAGGGGGCAGGGCTTTGTGAGAACCCTCCCCAGCTTCCTCATGGAACTCCTCTGAGTCTGACTGGGAAGCTTCCCCATTTTCTAACCTCTCCTGAGATGGGCCAGACTGGTTCTGGTCATCTACAGTGAGCATGTTAAAGAGAAACTCTTTTGTAGGATTCTTTCCTATACTCAAATCTCTATCCAGGTAGAGACCCCTCAAACCTTTATAGTTCAAACTCTCATATGTTGCATTAACAGTTTTGGGAGTGGGCTCTACAACAGACATGATAGTATAGGTTTAAGGATAGTGAGAGAAAAAGTTTTAGAACTTTAGTAAGCACAGAGAATCTTCTTTTCAAACTTTGGGAAAGCTTTTAGAAGTTTTCAAAACTTTTCAGAAACTTTGCTTAAAGCTGTAGAATAGAAAAGTAAACCTTTTTGGTTAAGTGTACATATACTGAACTATTTGGTATAAGATTTTCTTTTAAAAAGCACCAAATGACAAAGTGGTAAAGCAGTTACAAGTACTTATCCCACTGCTGCACTACCAATGTAGGAGGCTGGCCTGGCTTATAGTGGGTACCCTGTGGTACTTACACCCTGTGCCAGGTCCAGTTATCCCTTAGTAGTAGAATAGAGGTGTTTCTAGCAGCTTAGGCTGATAGAAGGTAGCTAGGGCAAAGCTTAGGCTGAACTAGAAGACATGCAAAGCTCCTACTATACCACTTATATCATATAGCACAATATCATAAGAAAACACAATACTCACAGTTACTAAAAATAAAGGAACTTTAAGTGAAAATATGCCAAAAGTATCTCAGATAATACCCTCACTTAGGTGGTAAGTAATATACACAGGTCATATGTACACAACCCCAAAACAGGTAAGTAACAGCAAGGAAAGTAGTGCAAACACAGAAATACGGCGAACAAGCCTTGCTAGCTGCAAGGGTCACAGTAGAGGTTTTTGGGTGCTGCTGGGGACCAGGAAGGACCAGGATGTCACCCCTTGGAGGAGGAGACAGAGGGGGCGCTCAGCAAATCAGAGATCCCTCACAGAAGCAGGCAGCACCTGCAGAAGTGCCCCAACAGGCACTTAGAGGATTTGTGAATCGGAGCTGGCTCAGAGTCACAAAGGAGGGTCCCACGACGTCGGAGTCCAACTCAGAGGGCTGAGCACTGCAGGACGGAGTGCTGGGGACCCAGGCTAGGCTGTGCACAAAGGAATCCTTGTAGAAGTACACAGAAGTTGGAGCAGCTGCAAATCACGCAGTACACTGGATTGCAGTCTAGCGTGTGTAGGAAAGTAGCCTCTTTCTAGTCTTGTTACCCCCACTTTTGGCCTGTTTGTGAGTATGGGGGTCATTCCAACCCTGGCGGTCGGTGTTAAAGCGGCGGCCAACCCGCCAACAGGCAGGCGGTAAAAAAAATGGAATTCTGACCCTGGCGGAAACCGCCAACACAGACCGCCACTTTAACACTCCGACCGCCACAGCGAAACAAACAAACAGCGCGGCGGTCACCGCCAACAGACAGGCGGCAGACAATGTACCGCCCACCCTATCACAACTCACCAATCCGCCACCTTTTCCGGGGCGGGAGCCCCGCCGATAAAAACACGGCGGAAACAGACTACGAACGGGAAAACGCTCACCTCTACACACTCCACGAGGAATCTGGACAGCATGGAACCCGAACTACACATCCTACCAGCTATTGTTTACCTGCTCCTCTACCAGGAGCACGAACGCCGGCGCAGAAGACAACGGTGAGTACTGCACCTACGACACAGGGGAGGGGGGAGGAGAAAAGATTACGGGCACACACGTACGCGACACCCCCCCCCCCTGCAACTACCTACACACCAATGCAGAGCAACAACTCAGAGTGACACCCCCCAAACCCCCCGGAAGAATGCAAAGACAAAAAAATATGATATTGAAATTCAAATATATTGTAAGGCTAAGTAAATAAGTAATTCGAACATCCTATAACTACATACACATATGTAAATTGTCCCGTCAAAATTGGCTTTCAGTCATTGTACGTGGGCCAATGGTCCTCAACACATGGGCAAAGCCCACACAGGAGACCCGAATCCATTGGAGAGAACACTGCAGGGGCATCAGATAGGAAAACTACAGGCACCTCAGGGGGAAGGGAAGGGGGGGCACCTCAGCCAGATGAGGCCACGACGCCAGATCCACGAGGGGCCTCCATGGCCACTGTTCAATCCTGGGGAGTGCAAAGCCACAGTCTCTCAAGTCTCTGCAGTGGGTGGTTTGCCCACCGCTTTATCCTGGGGAGTGCAAAGCCACAGTCTCTCAAGTCTCTGCAGTGGGTGGTTTGCCCACCGCTTTATCCTGGGGAGTGCAAAGCCACAGTCTCACAACTCTCTACTGTGGGTGGCTTGCCCACTGTGCCATACTGGGGAGTGCAAAGCCACAGTCTCTGAAGTGGATGACAGACTCCACTGGTACTGGAGGAGTCTTGGTGCCCAGAGTGTATCGTGCAGCCCTGCCCGACACTGATCCGGGCCTGCCCCTTCTGCCAATGGGCCAGCGGTGCTTGAGATGAAGGGCCCAGCGGAGCGGTGCTTGAGAGGAAGGGCCCAGCGGAGCGGTGCAGAGACGGCGGTACCCAGCGGAGCGGTGCTTGAGAGGAAGGGCCCAGCGGAACGGTGCAGAGACGGCGGTGCCCAGCGGAGCGGTGCTTGAGAGGAAGGGCCCAGCAGAGCGGTGCTTGAGATGAAGGGCCCAGCGGAGCGGTGCTTGAGAGGAAGGGCCCAGTGGAGCGGTGCAGAGACGGCGGTGCCCAGCGGAGCGGTGCTGGAGAGGAAGGGCCCAGCGGAAAGGTGCAGAGACAGCGGTGCCCAGTGGAGCGGTGCTTGAGAAGAAGGGCCCAGCAGGGCGGTGCTTGAGAGGAAGGGCCCAGCGGAGTGGTGCAGAGACGGCGGTGCCCAGCGGAGCAGTGCTGGAGAGGAAGGGCCCAGCGGAAAGGTGCAGAGACAGCAGTGCCCAGTGGAGCGGTGCTTGAGAAGAAGGGCCCAGCAGAGCGGTGCTTGAGATGAAGGGCCCAGCGGAGCGGTGCTTGAGAGGAAGGGCCCAGCGGAGCGGTGCTTGAGAGGAAGGGCCCAGCGGAACGGTGCAGAGAAGGCGGTGCCCAGCGGAGCGGTGCTTGAGAGGAAGGGCCCAGCGGAGCGGTGCTTGAGATGAAGGGCCCAGCGGAGCGGTGCTTGAGATGAAGGGCCCAGCGGAGCGGTGCTTGAGAGGAAGGGCCCAGCGGAGCGGTGCAGAGACGGCGGTGCCCGGCGGTGCCCAGCGGAGCGGTGCTTGAGAGGAAGGGCCCAGCGGAGCGGTACTTGAGATGAAGGGCCCAGCGGAGCGGTGCTTGAGATGAAGGGCCCAGCGGAGCGGTGCTTGAAAGGAAGGGCCCAGCGGAGCAGTGCTTGAGAGGAAGGGCCCAGCGGAACGGTGCAGAGACGGCGGTGCCCAGTGGAGCGGTGCTTGAGATGAAGGGCCCAGCGGAGCGGTGCTTGAGATGAAGGGCCCAGCGGAGCGGTGCTTGAGAGGAAGGGCCCAGCGGAACGGTGCAGAGACGGCAGTGCCCAGCGGAGCGGTGCTTGAGATGAAGGGCCCAGCGGAGCGGTGCTTGAGAGGAAGGGCCCAGCGGAACGGTGCAGAGACGGCGGTGCCCAGCGGAGCGGTGCTTGAGAGGAAGGGCACAGCGGAGCGGTGCTAGAGATGAAGGGCCCAGCGGAGCGGTGCTTGAGATGAAGGGCCCAGCGGAGCGGTGCTTGAGAGGAAGGGCCCAGCGGAACGGTGCAGAGACGGCGGTGCCCTGTTCAGCGGTTCTTGTCTTGAAGGGCCCTGTTCAGCTGTTCTTGAGACGGCGGGGCCCTGTTCAGCGGTTCTTGAGACGGCGGGGACCTGTTCAGCGGTTCTTGAGACCGCGGTGCCCTGTTCAGCGGTGCTGGTCTTGAAGGGCCCTGTTCAGCGGTGCTGGTCTTGAAGGGCCCTGTTCAGCGGTTCTTGTCTTGAAGGGCCCTGTTCAGCGGTTCTTGAGACGGCGGTGCCCTGTTCAGCGGTGCTGGTCTTGAAGGGCCCTGTTCAGCGGTGCTGGTCTTGAAGGGCCCTGTTCAGCGGTGCTGGTCTTGAAGGGCCCTGTTCAGCGGTTCTTGTCTTGAAGGGCCCTGTTCAGCGGTTCTTGAGACGGTGGTGCCCTGTTCAGCGGTGCTGGTCTTGAAGGGCCCTGTTTAGCGGTGCTGGTCTTGAAGGGCCCTGTTCAGCGGTTCTTGTCTTGAAGGGCCCTGTTCAGCGGTTCTTGAGACGGCGGGGCCCTGTTCAGCGGTTCTTGTCTTGAAGGGCCCTGTTCAGCGGTTCTTGTCTTGAAGGGCCCTGTTCAGCGGTTCTGGTCTTGAAGGGCCCTGTTCAGCGGTGCTGGTCTTGAAGGGCCCTGTTCAGCAGTTCTTCACATGTGTCTCCAGGGCACCAGATCCGGCCAATATATGGTGTTCACTTGCCATCCGACCTCTCGCTTGCGGGGCCCTCCTGTGCTGGAGTCCCGTGCCCGTGGGTGTCCTCCTTCACCCCCGGAATGGGGCTGGTTGGGCCCTCCTGGGCTGCTCGCCTGCTGCCGGACTTGTCGGCCGTGCTGCCCTTGCCATCCTTACGTGAGTCTCTGTGGCCCTTGCCTCCCTTTGTAGATGTGCCAGGTGGCACCCCACTTCCTGACGGTGCCAGGGTGGCGGCTGTGGAGGCTGCCGTTTCTGTCCTCTCGCGCCGGGCCTTCCCTTTTTTGGATTTTTTCCCAGGGGGTGGGCTGGCTGTCCCTTTGCTGCTGGCCGATGTAGCTGCCCTCGAAGGTGGTGGACTCCAATATCCCTGGACTATGGTCCTTGTAGGTCCAGGGGTTGTGGTGGCTGAGGTGCTGATTGGACTTTTACGAGATGGAGGGGGTGGGTCAGGTGATGGAAAGAGGTTAATTTTTGAGAGGAAAAACTTTTTCGGAGCAATGGGAAGGGTGGGTGGAGTGGGTATGGGAGTGGAGGAAGAGGATGTGGTTGTAGGAGAGTCAAGTGTGCTGTCTTTGGGTGCAGGTGCTTGTGACAGAGGCTGTCGTGAGGTGGATGGCTGTTGTGTGGGTGGCTGCCTGCGTTTGTGTGGTTTGGATGAGGGGGTGACAGACACAGTGGGAGAGGACACAGGGGACGTGTAAATGGCAGTGGGGGTGGTGACTACACATGTGCGGAGTGTTCTGGTGGGTGTGCTGGTGATGGACGCAGTGGATGATGATGTTGTGCATGCAAGTGTGAGTGGAGTAGTCACAGGGAGGGAGGAGGGAGACAAGGAGGAGGGGGACACAGAGGAGGTAGTGGCTGTTGGCATGTCTGCATGTGGATGTTGCTTGTGTGAATGCTTGTGGGATGTGTGGTGCTTAGGTCTGGATGAGCTGACCTTGGGTGTTGAGGTGTGTGCAGGCTGGTCTGTAGGTGTGTCTGGGATAGGCAGAGGAACAGGGGAGTGGGACTGGGTGGAGGGAGTTGGAGGAGGGAGGCTAGAGACAGGGACAATGGCTGCCGTCAGTGCTGAGGCCAGAGCGCTGAACGATCGCTGATGGGCAGCCTGACCCGAATGAATGCCCTCCAGGTATGCATTGCTCCGATGCACCTCCCTTTCTACCCCCTGGATGGCATTCAAAAGGGTAGACTGCCCAACAATGAGCGTCCGGAGGACGTCAATGACCTCCTCACTGAGGGCAGCAGGGGTAACTGGGGCAGGGCCTGAGGTGCCTGGGGCGAAGGAGATGCCCGCCTTGGTGTGCGAGCGGGCACGGGGCGAACGCTGAGGGGCTGCTTGGAGGGCGGAGCTGGTGCGCTGGGTGGCGGCTGTACCTGTTGTTGCGGTGGGCACGGATGTTGCCGCCACCACAAGGGAGCTCCCTTCCGAGAATGTGTCGGTGTCGCTGATGTCTCCACGTGTCCCCGTTGTGGAGCCCCCCTCGCCCTCCGTCTCACTGGTGAAATCAGAGTCCGTTGCATGGCCCTCTGGGGCCATGTGAGATGCAGCTCCCTCGTGCTCCAATGCCACTTCTCCTCCGCCAGATGATGCTAATGCACACATGAACAGGAAGAGCAGACAAAAAAAGGGGGGGGGAACATAAAGACATGTTGAGTGCATGCATTGGCAACACAGTTGGCGGAGAGGACAGACACAGAAGCCCCCTGTACTACGCCGCGCACTTGGGGTACACTACTCAATCAGTGAGACTTGGCCTACAAGCCAATGGACGACAACTGCACACATAGGTGACACAGGGCCATGGATAGCTGTACTTGGCACCCTACAGAGGTGGAGGGCGGTGGCTCAGGGCCATGCCTTACGGAGGGGACTAGTCTACAGAAAGTGCCCTGGCCTAGGGATACCCACATCCCTCCTCCCCCACCCAGACACCTCCACTGCGCGCTAAGATAGCAGAATGTGCTTGTACTCACCCCCTTGTGTCTGCTGTGATGTCCTCACGCGCCCATCCAAATCTGGGTAGGCCACCGCCAGGATCCGAGACATCAGGGGGGTCAATTGACGAGTGGCACCCCTCCTACGTTGGGAGGCCATCCCCAGCAGAGCCTCCGCGGTCTTTCTGCTCCCGCGGCGGATGTCCTCCCACCTCTTGCGGCAGTGGGTGCCCCGTCTGTTGTGGACCCCCAGGGTCCGGACGTCCTTGGCGATGGCACGCCAAATGTCGATTTTCTGATGGGCGCTGACCTATGTGACACGTACAGGGAGAGAAAATAAAATATCAGCATTTTCTGCATGCTCGATGTGAGTGGCCCCCCCTCCCCACCCTTGCCATGTGGCTCATGCTCTCATCTGTTGTTTGATGCATGCCTCATTCGCTCCCCTCCGCACCATTGTTCATTCACCCCACTCAACCCAGGCATTGGCCACAAAGCATGGTCCCAGTGTACTAACCTGTTGGTCTGGAGGACCGTAGAGTAGCGCATACTGGGGGAGGACCCCATCCACGAGTTTCTCCAATTCTTCAGAAGTGAAGGCAGGGGCCCTTTCCCCAGTCGCAGCAGCCATTGTCTCTTCCAGACCGAGGTCACAGCAGCACTTGCAGTATAGGTCCTCTCCTGTGGATGATCAGGTCTCGAGTGATTAAGCAGATAGAAAATGGCGGTCACGCCCGCAGCGGTGCGTACCGTGGCGGTGCATACCACGACCGCCGGCGCACTTCGTCATTGGCTCCTGAAACCCATAGGGTTCAATGTTAACCAATGCGGCTTTGCACTGCGGTCTTCGACCGCCTACCGCCACGGTGTGCCACGCCAGCGCATTGACCTCACATCCCATTGTCACACTTCACAGGTCAGGCAGCCGCCATTTCAAGGGCCCACATGGCTTAATTTCTACTGCGTCACACAGGCCTAGGCCTTGCATTCCCACTCATACAAGCCATTCAATGCATAGAGAATCATGTACTGTGCAAGCTGTGGGAACGTACCTGTGGGTTGCTTGACTCTGTGCTCCATGTTGTCCTTCCTAGGCACCGTCCGCTGGGACTTGCGAGGAGATGGAGGAATCTTCCCGTGTACAGACCGCTGGTGGACCTGTCGACAATGGAAGAAAGACATGTCATACTGACATACAGACTTGACAGAGCCACCATACAGGAACTGTGTGCCCAGCTGGAGCCAGACCTGATGTCACCCATCCGCCAACCCACAGGGATTCCCCCTCTAGTGCAGGTTCTGTCAGTACTCCATTTTTTGGCAAGTGGGTAATTTCAATATACAGTGGCCATTTCATCAGGGATGTCTCAGCCTATGTTTTCAAAGGTGTTGTCCAGAGTGTTGTCTGCCCTGATGAAATACATTCGGAGCTACATTGTTTTCCCTGAGGTGGTCGATTTGGCTACAGTGAAGGGTGATTTCTATGCCCTTGGACATATTCCCAACATCATTGGTGCCATTGATGGGACCCATGTGGCTTTGGTTCCCCCCAGAGAAAGTGAACAGGTGTACAGGAACAGAAAAAGTTATCATTCGATGAATGTCCAGGTGGTCTGTTTGGCTGACCAGTACATCTCCCATGTAAATGCCAAGTTCCCTGGGTCAGTGCATGACGCGTACATCATGCGAAATAGCGGCATCCCTTATGTGATGGAACAGCTACAGAGACACCGTGCATGGCTAATAGGTGACTCTGGTTACCCCAACCTGTCCTGGCTACTGACCCCAGTGAGGAATCCCCGGACCAGGGCAGAGGAACGGTACAATGAGGCCCATGGGCATACTAGGAGGGTGATCGAGCGGACCTTCGGCCTCCTGAAGGCCAGGTTTAGGTGCCTGCATATGACAGGTGGATCCCTAATGTACTCACCGAAGAAGGTGTGTCATATCATCATGGCCTGCTGTATGCTTCACAACCTGGCTTTGCGACGTAAGGTGCCTTTCCTGCAGGAGGATGGTCCAGATGGTGGTGTTGTGGCAGCTATGGAGCCTGTGGAGAGTGAAGAGGAGGAAGACGACGGGGACGACACAGACAACAGGGACACAGTGATACTACAGTATTTTCAATAACACACAGGTAAGAATCAACACCGGCATTTTACAATTACTTACAGTCTTCTGCCTCTCTACTGTCTGTCCTATTCCCCCAGTGTATGTTAACTGAGTTGTGACTTTCCCTTCCAATTTCAGAGATGTGGGCCCAACTGCGTGACCTCTGCTTTGTTTCCCCATGGACTACAGCTGTGTGACAGTGGTATGTTATCATCACTATGTAACTGGACATTTTGGCAGCGTTATGTCTAATACATTTGTTCACAATACAGGCAGACTCCTGATTATTTTTGTGCAATAAGTGATTTTATTAAAGTGCTGAATTTAGGGACATGTTTGAAAATCGGTGATGGGTGATGGTGGAGGAATGTCCATGGCAGAGTCCAGATTTTCAGTCTCACAGGTGCATTGTCCATATGCCTGTGGAAGGATGGAGCAGGGGCAGTTTAAGGTTGGACAGGGTGACAATGTGGGACAGTGGGATGACATCAGGGGGTATCCTTTGCTGGCGGGTGTCTTGGCATCCTACTCTGTCTTCTTCCGAGATCTCAGGCCCGCTTGCGGGGTGGTTCTTCTTCAGCAGGGGGTGGGGTTCTGGTGGCCTGTTGTTGTGTGGGGGCCTCCTGTCCACTTGCGCCGGCGGTAGCCTGTTCTTGGTCCATGCTAGTGACAGGGGCCCTTTGTGGTGCCACATGGTCCCGCAATGTGGTGACAATCTGGTTGAGTGCCCCGACGATGGTGCCCATTGCGGAACTGATGCTTCGGAGTTCTTCCCTGAACCCCATGTACTGTTGCTCCAGCAGTACCTGGATCTCCTGGAACCTGGCCAGTACTGTTGCCATCGTCTCCTGGGAGTAGTGGTATGCTCCCATGATGGAGGAGAGGGCCTCGTGGAGAGTGGGTTCCCTGGGCCTGTCCCCCCCCGTCGCACAGCAGCCCTCCCAGTTCCCCTGTTTCCCTGGGCCTCTGTCCCCTGGACCGTGTGCCCACTACCACTGCCCCCAGGTCCCTGTTGTTGTTGGGGTGGGGGGTTAACCTGGGTGCCCTGTAGTGGTGGACACACCGCTGATTGACGTGTCCTGGAGACAGAGGCATGGGCCCGCTGGGTGGGAGCTGTGCTGGTGTGGGTGGGATGGACATTTCTGGACCCTCCTAGGCAGTGTGGTGGCGTTCGGGTCCTGCAGGGGTATAGGAGTATGGTTATGGCTTCTGTGTGTGCCATATCGTGCAATGGGTGGGTGCCCTTTGTACCCCAGTGCTTGCATTCCTGTGTGGGGTCTTTTGTGAGGGTGGCTTGTGGGGGAGATGTGTATGTGCAGTGGGCATGCTTTGGTGATGGGTATCCATTCTTTGTGGACGCATGCAGGGCTAGGTGTTGGGATGAGTGGGTTGTGATGGTGAGCCATTTGCAAGGATTTGGGGTGATGGGGGTGGGGGTGAGGGTGGGGGTATGATTTGGCATGCAGGTGGGGTGGGGGGGATGAAGTAGTGAAGATGAGACTTACCAGAGTCCATCCCTCCAGCTACTCAAGCGAGGCCTTCAGGATGCAGGATGTGCAAGACTTGCTCCTCCCATGCTGTAAATTCTGGGGGAGTAGGTGGGGGTCCGCCGCCAGTCTTCTGCACCGCGATGTTGTGTCTGGATACCATGGAACACACCTTCCCCCGTAGGTCATTCCACCTCTTCCTGATGTCGTCCCGATTTCGTGGATGCTGTCCCATAGCGTTGACCCTGTCGACTATTCTTTGTCATAGCTCCATCTTCCTGGCAATGCTGGTGTGCTGCACCTGTGTCCCGAAGAGCTGGGGCTCTACACAAACTATTTCCTTCACCATGACCAGGAGTTCAGCGTCTGTAAACCGGGGGTGTCTTTGGGGTGCCATGGGGTGGTGTGGATGAGGTGTGGGGTGGTGTATGTGTTGTAGAGTGTGGTGAGTGTGGTGGTGTGTGGTGTTTTGTGAGTGGATATTGTGTGGGTGATGGTGTGGTTTGCCTCTGTGTGATGGTGTTCTCTATTCTGTGCTGTCTCTCTCTGGCCTTCTGTCGGTTTTTTTGGTCGTAAGGGTTTGTGGGTGATGTGGGTGTGTGTTTTATATAGTATTGGGTGTGTGGGAGTGTTGTGTGTATGTGTATCAGGTGTGTGTATTTTAAATTGTCCAATGTGGCTGTGTTTTGAAAATGTGTGTGTATTTTGACCGCGGCGGTGTGTACCGCCAATGGAATACCGCGGTTGAAAGACCGCCGCGTGGATTCGTGGGTCGGAATGGAATGGGCGTATTTCTGTTGGCGTGACGGTGGAGGTTTGGTCATCGCCAGTTTTACACTGGCCTTTGGTGTGGCGGACTTTTGTGGATGTCGGGTTTTTGGGGGTTTGCCAGTTGCTGGTCAGAATGACCGTGGCGGTTTACTGCGCCCGCGGCAGTGTTATGGCGGTCTTCTGACCGGCGGTAAGCGCCTTTTACCGCCGAGGTCAGAATGACCCCCTATATGTCAGGGTGATTTCACTGTCTCACTGGGATCCTGCGAGCCAGGGCCCAGTGCTCATAATGAAAACCCTATGTTGTCAGTGTGTTTGTTATGTGCAACTGGGATCCTGCTATCCAGGATCCCAGTGCTCATAAGTTTGTGGCCTATATGTGTTCCCTGTGTGATGCCTAACTGTCTCACTGAGGCTCTGCTAACCAGAACCTCAGTGGTTATGCTCTCTCTGCTTTCCAAATTTGTCATTGCAGGCTAGTGACTAATCTTTACCAATTCACATTGGCATACTGGTACACCCATATAATTCCCTTGTAAATGGTACTGAAGTACACAGGGTATTGGGGTTCCAGGAGATCCCTATGGGCTGAAGCATTTCTTTTGCCACCCATAGGGAGCTCTGACAATTCTTACACAGGCCTGCCAGTGCAGTCTGCATGAAATAACGTGCACGTTATTTCACAGCCATTTACCACTGCATATAAGTAACTTATAAGTCACCTATATGTCTAACCTTCACCTGGTGAAGGTTGGGTGCAAAGTTACTTAGTGTGTGGGCACCCTGGCACTAGCCAAGGTGCCCCCACATCGTTCAGGGCAAATTCCCCGGACTTTGTGAGTGCGGGGACACCATTACACACGTGCACTATACATAGGTCACTACCTATGTATAGCATCACAATGGTAACTCCGAACATGGCCATGTAACATGTCTAAGATCATGGAATTGTCACCCCAATACCATTCTGGTATTGGGGGGGACAATTTCATGATCCCCGGGTCTCTAGCACAGAACCCGTGTACTGCCAAACTGCCTTTCCAGGGTCTCCACTGCAGCTGCTGCTGCTGCTGCCAACCCCTCAGACAGGTTTCTGCCTTCCTGGGGTCCAGGCAGCCCTGGCCCAGGAAGGTAGAACAAAGGATTTCCTCTGAGAGAGGGTGTTACACCCTCTCCCTTTGGAAATAGGTGTGAAGGGCTGGGGAGGAGTAGCCTCCCCCAGCCTCTGGAAATGCTTTGATGGGCACAGATGGTGCCTATCTCTGCATAAGCCAGTCTACACCGGTTCAGGGATCCCCCAGCCCTGCTCTGGCGCGAAACTGGACAAAGGAAAGGGGAGTGACCACTCCCCTGACCAGTACTTCCCAGGGGAGATGCCCAGAGCTCCTCCGGTGTGTCCCAGACCTCTGCCATCTTGGAAACAGAGGTGTTGGGGGCACACTGGACTGCTCTGAGTGGCCAGTGCCAAAAGGTGACGTCAGAGGCTCCTTCTGATAGGCTCTTACCGCTCTTGGTAGCCAATCCTCCTAACTTGGTAGCCACCTCCTTTTCTGGCTATTTAGGGCCTCTGCTTTGGGGAATTCTTCAGATAATGAACGCAAGAGCTCACCAGAGTTCCTCTGCATCTCCCTCTTCACCTTCTACCAAAGGATGGACCGCTGACTGCTCCAGGACGCCTGCAAAACTGCAACAAAGTAGCAAGACGGCCACCAGCAACATTGCAGCGCCTAATCCTGCTGGCTTTCTCAACTGTTTCCAGGTGGTGCATGCTCTGGGGGTAGCCTGCCTTCACCCTGCACCAGAAGCTCTGAAGAAATCTTCCGTGGGTCAACAGAATCTTCTCCCTGCGAACGCAGGCACCAAAAGACTGCAACACTTGTCCTCTGGGTCCCCTCTCATCCTGACGAGTCTGGTCCCTGGAACACAGCAACTCTGTCCAAGTGACTCCCACAGTCCAGTGACTCTTCAGTCCAAGTTTGGTGAAGGTACGTCCTTGCCTCCCCACGCAAGACTGAAAAGCTGTGTACAGTGTGATTTGCAGCTGCTCCGGCTCCTGTGCACTCTTCCAGGATTTCCTTCGTGCACATCCAAGCCTATGTCCCCAGCACGCCGACCTGCAGTGCACAACCTTCTGAGTTGTCCTCCGGCGTCGTCGGACTGCCTTTTGTGACTTTGCGTGGACTCCAGTTCACTTTTCTTCTAAGTGCCTGTTGGGGTACTTCTGCAAGTGCTGCATACTTCTGTGAGGGTTCTTTGTGTTGCTGAGTACCCCCTCTGTCTCCTCCTCTAAGTGGCAACATCCTGGTCCCTTCTGGGCCACAGCAGCATCCAATAATCTCTACTGTGACCCTTGCAGCTAGCAAGGCTTGTTTGTGGTCTTTCTGCGTGGGAATAACTCTGTAAGCTTCATCGAAGCTTCGAACATCCGTCTTCCAAAGGAGAAGTTCCTAGCCCTCTTCTTTCTTGCAGAACTCCAAGCTTCTTCCAACCAGTGGCAGCTTCCTTGCACCCTCAGCTGGCATTACCTGGGCTCCTGCCCCCTCACAACACTTTCGCGACTATTGGACTTGGTGCCCTTGTCTTACAGGTACTCAGGTCCGGAAATCCATTGTCAGTGCACTGCTGGTGTGTGTTCTTCCTGCAGAATCCCCTTATTTCGGCTTCTGTGCTCTCTGGGGGTAGTAGGTGCACTTTACTCCTACTTTTGAGGGTCTTGGGGTGGGCTATTTTTCTAACCCTGTCTGTTTTCTTACAGTCCCAGCGACCCTCTACAAGCTCACATAGATTTGGGGTCCATTCGTGGTTCGCATTCCACTTTTGGAGTATATGGTTTGTGTTGCCCCTATACTATGTGCTCCTATTGCAATCTATTGTAATTCTACACTGTTCGCATTACTTTTTTTGTTATTACTTACCTAATTTTGGTTTGTGTACATATAACTTGTGTATGTATCTTATCCTCTTACTGAGGATACTCACTGAGATACTTTTGGCATATTGTCATAAAAATAAGTACCTTTATTTTTAGTAACTCTGTGTATTGTGCTTTCTTTTGATATTGTGCATATGATATAAGTGGTATAGTAGGAGCTTTACATGTCTCCTAGTTCAGCCTAAGCTGCTTTGCCATAGCTACCTTCTATCAGCCTTAGCTGCTAGAAACACCTCTTCTACACTAATAAGGGATAACTGGACCTGGCACAAGGTGTAAGTACGTCTGGTACCCACTACAAACCAGGCCAGCCTCCTACAAGTGGCCAGTAGGTGAATTGGATTTCACTGGTCTTTTCCTTCTTTGTTGTAGGGAGTGATGCCTTCACTCTGGATGGAGATCTTTAGTGATTTTCAGAATGGTGAAGGTCCTCTGAAGCTTTGTAGAAGCCATCCAATGACCATGCAACCCCTCAATGGCAATTGTCAAGTCCTGGGTGCAGCAGGCAGGGTTTGGCGCCTTTTTCTTTGGGCAGCAGGAATGCAGTTATCAAGCCTTGGGTCTTCTTTGTTGCAGGCCTTCTTGTGTTCTTGGAATCTGATCTGCAGGTCTAGGTTGCCAAATAAATACTGTATATTAGTGGGCATTTAGGAGAGTACCTAGTAGTGACCACTGCATCATCTACTTAGGGTGGCTACACCCACTATGTGACTACTTCCTGTGGGCAGAGGTCACTTCCCTATCCCTAATAAGCTGCTACTTTCCTACTGTGCAAGATGGAGGAAAATAAAATGGAGAGGTCACCGCCCATACAAGGGTGGTGCAAACTGGGGTGGCCACTCCTCCTGTCCTTTGTGCATTTCCTGCTGTTGTTCCCACCAAAAGTGGGGGTTTGCAACAGGAAGTGGCCATCTGCTGCTAGCAGCATGTTTGGGGGTCGAGTTTCAAAGGCACTAAGCCCTTTGAAGCTCATAGGCAGGGCTATACACATTCCTGGGGAAGGAGGTATGACACCTCTGCCTAGGAAGGGCTTTGTTTTCCGGACCCAGGGAGAGAAGGCTTTCACCCAAGGGTTCCAGAATATTGTCTGCTGGTGGCAGGCTGGTTATGACCAGCCAGCAACCATGCCAGGGTTAGTTAGCTTTTGCAGGAGTCACCTCTAAGGTGGACCCTGTGTACAGTTTGCAATAAATCCAATATTGGTACCAGTTTGGGTTTACTGTTCCGAGTTGTTTGATACCAAACAACCCAGGGTTCAGATTGGTCATCATGTAGGTGTGAAACTCATACTGACCAATGTCCAGCACATGCATTTAAAATGGCTGTTCTGTTCCCTTGCTATGTCCTAGGTTTTCCGAGGACACAGTAGGGGCATATTGCTCATGCATCTATGCCCACACATGCAGTATAGTGCACCCTGCCTTAGGGCTGAAAGGCCTGCCAGAGGGATGATGTACCTATATTGCATGCAGTATGTAGTGGAACGGTCACAAAGGCTGTGTGCCATGTCAGTTTTGCATTTTAGGATTGCACCAGGACACTCAGCCTACAATGGCAGTGCTGAGTGCACTTGGATGCATGGTCCCTGAGTGTGGCACAATCTGTGCTGCTGCCCTCAGGGGCCTACCCTTGGGACGCGATGCCCTGGGTACCTAAGTACCATTTACTATGGAATTATTGTGGCAGCTAAAGGTGTTGCCAATTGTACAAATGCATCACAACAGTTTTGGGAAAGAGATCTGGCCCAGGAGCCCTGTGCACTAACAACTTAGAAAGCATATCAAATACCAGGCAAAACATGGGGGCTAACCATGTCAAAAGAGGCGATTTCCTCCAATTAGGATTAGACTGGGACTGGTTATTACTACTCCACTGGGAATTATTTTGGGGGCTTTTAGAGAACTCCTTATTTTTAAGTTTTTGTCCTCACTCTTTCTTCTGGTTGGAACCCTGACCACCTTTGTGGGAGACCCCTGGATACCGTCTTCTATGCATGTGGTGTAGGTGAGGCTGCCAGAGACATGATTTTGAGAAAAAAATCAAAACTGCCAATCATTGAGAATTTAAAATTCAAATTAGTCTTGGATATGGAACGGTAGTGTGCACCTAATCACAGTATGGCACTGCACAAACACAAGTCCATCCGTCGTTCAGGGCAAATTCCCCGGACTTTGTGAGTGCGAGGACACCATTACACGCGTGCCCTGTACATAGGTCACCACCTATTCAAAAGGCTAGGGCACTCGTATGTAATAAGATAAGAGTCTCTACAGTTAGGTTCTTGGTCTTCGTAAAATCAATATATAATCCAAACAGAATTAAAGTTCAGTGTCCTTATTCTTGTGCGAGATTTTCATACATGTTCATCACATCAGAAAGATTCCATATGTGGTCATCACAACAACATCCAACAGCCAACACGTGTTTCGTCTCCGAGAAATTAATCTCATTGACTTCCTCAGGGCTGTAAGAAACATAATAATGAGCTTGGTCATAATCTGTAGTTATGCATGATTATGGAAAATGAATACCTGGCACTGAAATCATGATCAAGTCCTTCACCAGAACCACGTGAGTGTCTAAAATCATCTAGTGACATTACCAAACGGAGCCACAGAGAAAAAACTGTGATTACAGTTTACCACAAGTGATAAACTTGTTATTATAATAAATATCACCAAAAGTTTGATGTGCACGTGAAACAAAGTAGAAATTGAGAATTAGAAATACGGATAAAGACTCCCACTAGATATGTGGCGATGAGAAACGGAAACTAAGGTTGAGAAATATACTCTTGACGTCAGGGTGGCATTATGAAAAAAGGAAACAGAAAGGCGTCATAACACCTAGGAAAATGGTGAGTGAGTGTATTAAATTAAGCATTCGCAAGTGTGTCTGAATAAAGGAAAACATACCAAAATATAAGTAAGGTGTTAACATGAATAGATGGCTTATCCTAATCAAGTAAAACTCTTCAAGATAATGTACGATCTGAAATAAAATGATTGTAAGTCATTAGGAGGAAGATAATGAGTAAGCTGAATTTAAAAGGAACTAACAAAAGGACTATCACGTACCAATAAAGAAAAAGTAGTGAGAATCACGTGACGGGGCAAAACACTATTATCCCCAAGTCTTCGTGAGGGAATACTCATAAGTCAGTATGTATGGATCCAAAATCTTTTACGGTGCGATCTAGAAGAGAAGATCGCTATACTAAGGAAGTAGTGACAAGCATAAGCAATATGGCGATAATCTAAAAGTAAAAGGTCACGTACCTATAAACAAAACAGTTCTTATGGGTAAATTCTTGTGTTGGGGGAGCTGTGTCTTGATCCCCGATAATTAAGCTGGCGTGTATGTAGAGAAAAAGGACATGTAAGCCCTCCGTCTCATCTAAAACCAATTTAACAAAGATTATAATCATATGTTGCTTCTAAGTTGAGCAACCAGACTCAGCACCCTCAAAATAAAGTGCAAAATGCATAAGTTAACATTAAAGTCACTTACCTAGAGGTATAAGGTATAGAAGAGACACAGAGTAAGATCTCAGGAGTGTGTGTGAAACTCCTCGGCATGGCGGGCAGTATGTTTGTTTGGTCCTTCTTTTATTCGATGATGAGAATCAGCGGCTGGTCCGAAATAGAAAAAGGGCAGAGTGTTGAAAGAAAAAGTGGGCGCCATCTTGGAGTGTGAAAGACACCACTAAAAGACAGTGTCCAACTTGGTGGATGAATTTGCTAAGCATTATCTAATGTGAATAATCTTAGGTGCTTACAAAAATTGATAGAAAGACACCGAATAAGGTCTTACACGACACATAGTAAGGTCTCAGGAGTGTGTATAAAATTCTTCGGCATGACGGGCAGTATGTTTGTTTGGTCCTTCTTTTAATCGATGATGAGAATCATCGGCTGGCCCGAAACAGAAAAAAGACAGAGGCGGTCATTCTGACCGCGGCGGGCGGCGGTCTCCGCCCGCCATGCGGTCACCGCCGAATGACCGCAACGCGGTCAAAAGAACGCGGCGGCCATTCTGGCTTTCCCGCTGGGCCGGCGGGCGACCGCCAAAAGGCCGCCCGCCGGCCCACCCGGAAAGACCCTGCAACGAGGAAGCCGGCTCCGAATGGAGCCGGCGGAGTTGCAGGGGTGCGACGGGTGCAGTGGCACCCGTCGCGATTTTCAGTGTCTGCAAAGCACTGACCACCAACTGTGAAACCGCCAAAAATCCGACATCCAAGGAAGGCCGCCTCATCAGCGGGCCGCGGAAAACTGGAGATGACCAAACCTCCACCGTCACGCCAACACAAACCCGCCCATGCCATTCTGATCCACGAATCCACGCTGCGGTCTTTCAACCGCGGTATCCCATTGGCGGTACACACCGCCGCGCTCAAAATACACACACAGCTCCAAAACACAGCCACATTGGACAAATTGAAATACGCACACCTGAGACACATACAAACAACACTCCCACACATCCAATCAACTATAAAACACACACCCACATCACCCACAAACCCCCACTAGTTGGAAATCGGAGCGAAGGCGAGAGCGAGAAAGATAGAGATAGAGAGAGCGAGCACAGCAATAGAAAACCCCAACACACACAGGAACCCAACTTCATCACCCACACCACATCTACGAACACATCACCACATATCACCACGCACATCACCACAGACACCACCCCACACCTCATCCACAACACCCCATGGCACCCCAAAGACACCCAAGGTTTTCGGACCAAGAACTCTGGGTCATGGTGGAGGAAATCATGAGGGTTGAGCCCCAGATCTTCGGCACACAGGTGCAGCACACCACCATAGCAAGGAAGGCTGAGCTATGGCAAAGGATCGTAGACAGGGTCAACGCAACAGCATCCCAGAAATCGGGAAGATATCAGAAAGCGATGGAACGACCTACGGGGGAAGGTGCGCTCGATGATCTCCAGGCACAACATCGCTGTGCAGAAGACTGGCGGCGGACCCCCACCCACTCCACCCCAATTCACAGCATGGGAGCAAGAGGTGGTAAACCTCCTGCATCCTGATGGCCTCGCTGGAGTACACGGAGGAATGGACTCTGGTAAATCGAATCTCAACTACTTCACCCCCCCCAACCACCAGCATGCCAACCCCCCCCACCCCCAATCTAACCCCCCCAGCACACAACCTCCCTGCCAATGTCTCACCAGCACAACCCACCCTAAACAACACCAACCCCTGAATGCCAACACAAACCATAGACAGCGACCACCAAAGCATGACCATTGCACATACCCATACACCCCCCCCCCAAACCCTCACAACACCTCCCACAAGGGAATGCCAGCACTGGGGGACAAGGGCACTCAAAATGCACGCTATGGCACACACAGAAACAATAACCATACTCCTTTACCCCTGCAGGGCCCGAACGCCAACACACCGCCACGGAGGGTCCAGATATGTCCATCCCACCCCCAGAACAGGCCCCCAGCGAGGACAGCAGCTCTGTCGACCTAGAACCTGACGACCAGCCCGGACCATCGGGGACCTCTGGACAGTCGGTTCCCCACACACAGACACAGGCCACAGCAGACCCAAACCCCTCTGGGAACACCAGCACAGCTCCCACCCAGCGGGCCCATGCCTCTGTCTCGCGGACGCGTCAATCAGCGGTGTGTCCGCCACTACAGGGCACCCAGGCTAACCCAACACCCCAACAACAACAGGGACCTGGGGGCAGTGGTAGTGGGTACACCGTCCAGGGGACAGAGGCCCGGGGAAACAGGGCAACTGGGAGGGCTGCTGTGCGACAGGGGGGGGGAGGACAGGCCCAGGGAACCGACTCTCCAAGAGGCCCTCACCACCATCATGGGAGCATATCATCACTCCCAGGAGACGATGGCGACGGTACTGGCCAGGTTCACCGAGATCCAGGCACAGCAGGAGGAACGGTACATGGGGTTCAACAATGAACTCCGGAACATCGCTACCGCTATGGGGACCATAGTCCAGGCCCTCAACCGGATAGAAACCACATTGCGGGACCATGTGGCACCGCAAAGGGCCCCTGTCACTAGCCAGGAACAGCCTACCACCTCCGCCGGCGCTAGTGGTCACGAGGCCCCCACAGAACGACGGGCCACCAGAACCCCACCTCCTGCTGAAGAACAACCACCCCGCAAGAGGAACCTGAGATCTCAAAGGAAGACAGAGTAGGATGCCAAGCCCCCCGCCAGCCTAATATCCCCCCGGATGTCATTCCACTGTCCCACAATGTCACCCTGTCCAACCTTGAACTGCCCCTGCTCCATCCTTCCACAGGCATATGGACAATGCACCTGTGTGACCGAGAACTGGACTCTGCCATGGACATAACTCCACCCTCACCCATCACCGTTTTAATATCATGTACCAATATCTACCACTAAAAATAAATCACTCATTGCACTGAATTCAGTCTGGAGTCAGCCTGTATTATTTACAAATGTATAACACATTACTTATTAATAATGTTCTGTTATTTATGTGATGACAACATACCGATGTCAATAAGCATTAGTCCATGGGCTAACCAAGCAGAAGTCACGCAGTGGGTCATACAGCACTGAAAAGGGAAGGGAAAATCAAACATCAGTTTAAAAGAACTGGGGGGAAATACACAAAGTAAAGATGCAGGGGGCTTTCAGTAAATGTTAAATGGCGTGGGTGATTCCTACCTGTGTGCTACTGAAAATACTGTTGGATAACTCTGTCCCTGTTGTCTGGGTCGTCCTCTTCGTCTTCCTCCTCTTCACTCTCCGCAGGCTCCACAGCTGCTTCAACACCACCATCCTCCCGCAGGAAAGGCACCTGACGTCGCAATGCCAGATTGTGAAGCATACAGCAGGCCACGATGATCTGGCACACCTTCTTTGGTGAGTACATCAGGGATCCCCCTGTCATATGCAGGCACCTAAACCTGGCCTTCAGGAGGCCAAAGGTTCTTTCAATGATCCTCCTAGTTCGCCCATGGGCCTCATTGTACCGTTCCTCTGCCCTGGTCCGGGGATTCCTCACTGGGGTCAATAGCCAAGGCAGGTTGGGGTAACCAGAGTCACCAATTAGCCACACACGTTGTCTCTGTAGCTGTTCCATCACATAAGGGATGCTGCTATTTCGCATCACATACGCGTCATGCACTGACCCAGGGAACATGGCATTCACATGGGAGATGTACTGGTCAGCCAAACAGACCACCTGGACGTTCATCGAATGGTAACTTTTCCTGTTTCTGTACACCTGCTCATCGTCTTTTGGGGGTACTAAAGCCACATGGGTCCCATCAGTGGCACCAATTATGTTGGGGATATGTCCAAGGGCATAAAAATCACCCTTCATAGTGGCCAAATCAACCTCCTCAGGGAATACAATGTAGCGCTGCATGTGTTTCGTCAGGGCAGACAACACTCTAGACAAGATTTTTGAAAACATAGGCTGAGACATTCCAGATGACATGGCCACTGTTGTCTGGAATGAGCCACTTGCCAAAAAATGGAGGACTGACAGAACCTGCACTAGAGGGGGAATTCCTGTGGGTTGGCGGATGGGGGACATCAGGGCTGGCTCCAGCTGGGCACACAGTTCATGTATAGTGGCTCGGTCAAGTCGGTATCGTAGTATGATGTGGCGTTCTTCCATTGTCGACAGGTCCACCAGCGGTCGGTACACGCGAGGATTCATCCTTCTCCTCGCAAGTCCCAGCGGACGGTGCCTAGGAAGGACAACATGGCGCACAGAGTCAAGCAAATCACAGGTACGTTCACCACTGCATGCATAGCACACGATTATCTATGTATTGAAAGGCGTGTATGTGTGGCAATGCAAGGCCTAGGCCTGTGTGACGCAGTACAAATTATGCCATGTGGGCCCTTGAAATGGCGGCTGCCTGACCTGTGAAGTGGGACAATGGGATGTGAGGTCAATGCGCTGGCGTGGCACACCGTGGCGGTAGGCGGTCGAAGACCGCTATACGAAGCAGCATTGGCTAACATTGAGGCCTATGGGTTTCAGGAGCCAATGACGAGGTGCGCCGGCGGTCGCGGTACGCACTGCCGCGGTACGCACCGCCGCGGAAGTGACCACCATTTTCTATCTGCTTAATCACTCGAGACCTGATCATCCACAGGAGAGGACCTATACTGCAAGTGCTGCTGTGACCTCGGTCTGGAAGTGACAATGGCTGCTGCGACTGGGGAAAGGGCCCCTGCCTTCACGTCTGAGGAGTTGGAGAAACTTGTGGATGGGGTCCTCCCCCAGTATGCGTTACTCTACGGTCCTCCAGACCAACAGGTAAGTACACTGGGTGCACATTGAATGGGCTATGCCTGTGTGGAGTGGGGTGGATGTAAGTTGGTGGGGTGGGGTGCGAATGAGGAGTGCAACGCACGACAGATGAGAGCATGTGCCATATGGCAAGGTTGGGGAGGGGGGGCCAATCGCATCTAACATGCAGAAAATTGATGATTTTTCCTTCCCACCCTGTACATGTCAAATAGGTCAGCGCCCATCAGAAAGTGGACATTTGGCGTGCCATCGCCAAGGAAGTCCCGGCCCTGGGGGTCCACGTCAGACGGGGCACCCACTGCCGCAAGAGGTGGGAGGACATCCGCCGCGGGACCAGGAAGACCGCCGAGTCACTGCCGGGGATGGCCTCCCAACCTAGGAGGGGTGCCAGTCGTACCCTGACCCCCCTGATGTCCCGGATCCTGGCGGTGGCCTACCCTGAATTGGATGGGCGCGTGAGGACATCACAGCAGACACAAGGGGGTGAGTATCAGCACATTCTGCTATCTCTCTGCGCAGTGGAGGCGTCTGGGTGGGGGAGGAGGGTTGTGGGTGACATTAGGCCAGGGCGCTTTCTGTAGTGTAGTCCTCTCCTTTAGGCATGGCCCTGTGCTCCCGGCCCCCACCTCTGTAGGGTGACAAGTACAGCTATCGATGGTCCAGCATCACACATGTGCGCCTTTTTTCGTCTCTAGACCTGTTGTCCTAGTCAGAAGTACTGAGTAGTGTACCCCGAATGCGAGGCTTAGTGCATGAGGCTCCTGTGTCTGTCCTCTCCGCCAACGGTGTTGACATTGCATGCACTCAACCTGGTCTTCGTTTTTCTCCCCCCACCCTTCTTCTTCATCCTCTTGTGCATGTGTGCATTAGCATCATCAGGCGGAGGAGAATTGGCATTGGAGCACGAGGGAGCTGCAAGTCACAAGGCCCCGGTGGGACCAGGAACAGACACCGAGGGCCCCAGTGATCCGGAGGGCGAGGGGAGCACCACAACGGGGACCGGTGGTGACACCAGCGACAGCGACACATCCTCGGATGGGAGCTCCCTAGCGGTGGCGGCAACATCCGGGCCCCCCGCCTCTACAGGTACAGCCGCCACCCAGCGCACCAGCCCCGCCCTCCCAGCAGCCCGTCAGCCTATGCTCCGTGCCCGCTCGCCCAGGAAGGCGGGCGTCTCCTTCGCCCCAGGCACCTCAGCCCCTGCCCCTGTTACCCCTGCTGCCCTCAGTGAGGAGGTCATTGACCTCCTGAGGACCATCATTGTTGGGCAGACTACCCTTTTGAATGCCATCCAGGGGGTAGAAAGGGAGGTGCATCGGAGCAATGCCTACCTGGAGGGCATTCATTCGGGTCAGACTGCCCATCAACGATCGTTCAATGCTCTGGCCTCAGCACTGACGGCAGCCATTGTCCCTGTTTCCAGCCTCCCTCTTCTGACTGCCTCCAGCCTGTCTCTGTCTCCTGTTCCTCAGCCGATCCCATCCACACCATCAGACCAGCCTGCACAAACCTCAACACCCAAGGGCAGCTCATCCAGACACAAGCACCACAGAACCCACAAGCATTCAGGCAAGCAACACCCAGATGCAGACATTCCAACAGTCACTACCACCTCTGTGTCCCCCTCCTCCTCGTCTCCCTCCTCCCTCCCTGTGACGTCTACACTCACACCTGCATGCACACCACCATCAGCCAGTGCTTCCATCACCAGCACACCCTCCAGTCCAATCCGCACACGTGCAGTCACCACCCCCACTACCATTTACACGTCCCCTGTGTCCTCTCCCACTGTGTCTGTCACCCCCTCTTCCAAGACACACAAACGCAGGCAGACACCCACGCAACAGCCATCCACCTCACGACAGCCTCCAGCACAAGCACCTGCACCCAAAGACAGCACACCTGACTCTCCTACAACCACATCCTCTTCCTCCACTCCCATCACCACTTCTCCTACCTTCTACCTTGGTCCTAAGAAAGTTTTCCTTGCTAATCTTGACCTCTTTCCCTCCACTGACCCACCCCCTCCATCTGCAAAGAGTCCCAAGAGCACCTCAGCCACCACCAGCCCAGCTTCGAGTGTCACTGTGGTGCATGGGTTCTGGAGCCCACCCTTTGCCAGCAGTGACACATCAATCAGCAGCAAGGGGACAGAAAGCCCCCCACCAGGCAAGAGGACCAGGAAGCTAAAGGGCCGCCGTGAGAGGACTGACACGGCTGCCCCCAAGGAGCAAAGTTCGCCCACTTCACCAGCCACAACATCTAGGGGAGGCAAGGGCCCGAGAGCCCCATCTAAGGAGCGAAAGGGCAGCAGGGCGGAAAAGTCAGCCAGCAGGAGCGCGGAGCAGGAGGGGCCCACAAGCCCCATTCCGGGTGTTAGGAAGAACACCAAAGGGCCCAGGACTCCGTCACCGAAGGGTCCAGCAACAGCACGGTCGGAGGGCGACTGAGCAGGGAGTCCAGGCCAGGTCTGGCTCCCTTGACCTACTGGACGAGCACCGCTGAAGAGGGCCCCGCCGTGCAGAAGAGCACCGCTGAACAGGGCCCCGCCGTGCAGAAGAGCACCGCTGAACAGGGCCTCGCCGTGCAGAAGAGCACCGCTGAAGAGGGCCCCGCCGTGCAGAAGAGCACCGCTGAAGAGGGCCCTGCCGTGCAGAAGAGCACTGCTAAACAGGGCCCCGCCGTGCAGAAGAGCACCGCTGAACAGGGCCCCGCCGTGCAGAAGAGCACCACTGAACAGGGCCCCGCCGTGCAGAAGAGCACCGCTGAACAGGGCCCCGCCGTGCAGAAGAGCACCGCTGAACAGGGCCCCGCCGTGCAGAAGAGCACCGCTGAAGAGGGCCCCGCCGTCTCAAGCACCGCTCCGCTGGGCCCCGCCGTCTCAAGCACCGCTCCGCTGGGCCCCGCCGTCTCAAGCACCGCTCCGCTGGGCCCTTCCTGTCAAACACCGCTCCGCTGGGCCCCGCCGTCTCAAGCACCGCTCCGCTTGGCCCCGCCGTCTCAAGCACCGCTCCTCTGGGCCCGCCGTCTCAAGCACCGCTCCGCTGGGCCCTTCCTGTCATGCACCGCTCCGCTGGGCCCTTCCTGTCAAGCACCGCTCCGCTGGGCCCCGCCGTCTCAAGCACCGCTCCGCTGGGCCCTTCCTGTCAAGCACCGCTCCGCTGGGCCCCGCCGTCTCAAGCACCGCTCCGCTGGGCCCTTCCTGTCATGCACCGCTCCCCTGGGCCCCGCCGTCTCAAGCACCGCTCCGCTGGGCCCTTCCTGTCAAGCACCGCTCCGCTGGGCCCCGCCGTCTCAAGCACCGCTCCGCTGGGCCCCGCCGTCTCAAGCACCGCTCCACTGGGCCCTTCCTGTCAAGCACCGCTCCGCTGGGCCCCGCCGTCTCAAGCACCGCTCCGCTGGGCCCCGCCGTCTCAAGCACCGCTCCGCTGGGCCCTTCCTGTCATGCACCGCTCCGCTGGGCACTTCCTGTCATGCACCGCTCCGCTGGGCCCTTCCTGTCATGCACCGCTCCGCTGGGCCCCGCCGTCTCAAGCACCGCTCCGCTGGGCCCCGCCGTCTCAAGCACCGCTCCACTGGGCCCTTCCTGTCAAGCACCGCTCCGCTGGGCCCCGCCGTCTCAAGCACCGCTCCGCTGGGCCCCGCCGTCTCAAGCACCGCTCCGCTGGGCCCTTCCTGTCAAGCACCACTCCGCTGGGCCCCGCCGTCTCAAGCACCGCTCCGCTGGGCCCCACCGTCTCAAGCACCGCTCCGCTGGGCCCTTCCTGTCATGCACCGCTCCGCTGGGCCCCGCCGTCTCAAGCACCGCTCCGCTGGGCCCCGCCGTCTCAAGCACCGCTCCGCTGGGCCCTTCCTGTCATGCACCGCTCCGCTGGCCCCCGCCGTCTCAAGCACCGCTCCGCTGGGCCCCACCGTCTCAAGCACCGCTCCGCTGGGCCCTTCCTGTCAAGCACCGCTCCGCTGGGCCCCGCCGTCTCAAGCACCGCTCCGCTGGGCCCTTCCTGTCAAGCACCGCTCCGCTGGGCCCCGCCGTCTCAAGCACCGCTCCGCTGGGCCCCGCCGTCTCAAGCACCGCTCCGCTGGGCCCGCCGTCTCAAGCACCGCTCCGCTGGGCCCTTCCTGTCATGCACCGCTCCGCTGGGCCCCGCCGTCTCAAGCACCGCTCCGCTGGGCCCTTCCTGTCAAGCACCGCTCCGTTGGGCCCCGCCGTCTCAAGCACCGCTCCGCTGGGCCCCGCCGTCTCAAGCACCGCTCCGCTTGGCCCCGCCGTCTCAAGCACCGCTCCGCTGGGCCCCGCCGTCTCAAGCACCGCTCCGCTGGGCCCTTCCTGTCAAGCACCGATCCGCTGGGCCCCGCCATCTCAAGCACCGCTCCGCTGGGCCCCGCCGTCTCAAGCACCGCTCCGCTGGGCCCTTCCTGTCAAGCACCGCTCCGCTGGGCCCCGCCGTCTCAAGCACCGCTCCGCTGGGCCCTTCCTGTCATGCACCGCTCTGCTGGGCCCCGCCGACTCAAGCACCGCTCCGCTGGGCCCCGCCGTCTCAAGCACCGCTCCGCTGGGCCCTTCCTGTCATGCACCGCTCCGCTGGGCCCCGCCGTCTCAAGCACCGCTCCGCTGGGCCCTTCCTGACAAGCACCGCTCCGCTGGGCCCCGCCGTCTCAAGCACCGCTCCGCTGGGCCCTTCCTGTCATGCACCGCTCCGCTGGGCCCCGCCGTCTCAAGCACCGCTCCGCTGGGCCCCGCCGTCTCAAGCACCGCTCCGCTGGGCCCTTCCTGTCAAGAACCGCTCCGCTGGGCCCCGCCGTCTCAAGCACCGCTCCGCTGGGCCCTTCCTGTCATGCACCGCTCCACTGGGCCCTGCCGTCTCAAGCACCGCTCCACTGGGCCCCGCCGTCTCAAGCACCACTGGCACAATGACAGTGCCATATCTGTCTCGAGCTACTGTTCACGGTTCACTGTGCCCACCATGCCTCCTCCTTGACCGGTGGAGACTGTTATCCACCTGATGGACTGTGGCTTTGCACTCCCCAGGATGGCAGAGTGGGCAAGCCACCCACTGTAGAGACTTGAGAGACTGTGGCTTTGCACTCCCCAGGATGGCCGAGTGGGCAAGCCACCCACTGTAGAGACTTGAGAGACTGTGGCTTTGCACTCCCCAGGATGGCACAGTGGGCATGGTGGCCCCTTCGTGGATCTGGCGTCGTGGACTCATGTGGCTGTGGTGCCCCCCCCTTCCCTTCCCCCTGAGGTGCCTGTAGTTTTTTCATCAGATGCCCCTGCAGTGTTCTCTCCAAAGGACTCAGGTCTCCTGTGTGGGCTTTGCCCTTGTGTTGATACACTTTGGCCCACGGACACTTGGAATATCGTTAGATGTGCAGGACTTATTGCCTCGGTTTATCGTATGCACTGGATATTGAATTGGTTTTTTTGAATTGTTATTGCTATTTGACCGTGACTTATCAGTGGTTTTTATTTCCCATAAATTTCGAGTCACAATTTAATTATGTCCTTGCTTTTTTTACGGGGGTTTGGGTGGTGTCACTGTGACTTGTTGCTCTGCATTGGTGTGTACATGGTTTGGGGGGGTGGGTGTATCGCGTATGTGTGTGCACGTAACCTTTCGTCCTCCCCCCTCCCGTGTGTCGTAGGTGCAGTACTCACCGTTGTCGTCTGCGCCGGCGTTCGTACTCGTGGTAGATGAGCAGGTAGACGAGAGCAGGTAGGATGTTTAATTCGGGTTCCATGCTGTCCTCCTTCCTCGTGGAGTGCGTAGAGGTGCGCGTTTTCCCGTTCGCAGTCTGTTTTCGCCGTGTTTTTATCGGCGGTGCTCCCGCCCCGGAAATGGTGGCGGATTGGCCGGTCATTATAGTGTGGGCGGTTCATTGTCTGCCGCCTGTCTGTTGGCGGTGACCGCCGCGCTGTTTGTCGGTCCCGCCGTGGCGGTCGGAGTGTTAATGTGGCGGGCTGTGTTGGCGGTTCCCGCCAGGGTCAGAATTCCATTTTTTGGACCGCCGGCCTGTTGGCGGGTTGGCCGCCGCTTTATCACCGACCGCCAGGGTTAGAATCACCCCCACAGTGTACAAATTATACGTTATTATGATAGTAAAATTAATCACCTAGGAAGTACTCCATTTCATAATTTGTGTTAAGACCTTCCTCCACTGCTCTTAATTTGAGGATCCAAGTACATTCACGTTTTCTAAGGTGTAATTCTCTATTCCCTCCTCGTAGGTCTTTGGATATATTCTCAAACCCATAAAATTCAAAGCTTTTGGTTAGGCCCTGGGCAGGGCATTGATTGATGTGTATTGCCACAGGATACCGACTGTCATTTTGTCTCACTGCTCGATAGTGTTCGCTCATTCTTATTTTGAGGGATCTGATAGTGCTGCCTACATAGTATTTGCTGCACTTGCAAATGATCATGTAAATTACATAATTGCTGTTACATGTAATCTGAGAGGTGATGCGAAATCGATCACCAATCTTATTATGAAAGGTAGAGATCCCCGTTCTTGCCCATCTACACATTCCACATTGCCCACATTTACAGAATCCCTTATTGCGGCTAGTGAGCTAATCTTCGTGGTGTTGTTTACTAGGGTAGCTAGGACATAATGTATTCTTAAGAGTTCTGCCACGATGGAATGTAAGAAGTGGAGTATCTGAAATAAAACTTCTTAGAGTTGTATCCGCTCGTAATATCGCCTAATGCCTTGTCATACATTTACGTAGTATTGAGGTGGCTTGTGAATAGTCAGCTACACAACGAATGTTACTATTAAATGTTCTAGATTTTTGTTTGAGAGTGTCACTTCTTGAAATGTTTAAAATTCTATTACGGGCTTGATTAAGAATACATGGTTTATATCCCCGTTGCTTAAATCTGTGCTCCATATCATTGATGCATTCAAAGAAATCAGTGTACAAGCTACAGTTGCGTCTAGCTCGGACCGTTTCACCAAACGGAATCGCATCAATCTGATGCCTGGGATGTGAGCTCGTTGCATGTAGTATTGCATTGCATGCCGTTCTTTTTCTATAGAGACGGCTTTCGATCTTGTTATTGTGGATGAATAATTCAACATCAAGAAAGGGAATACTCTTATTACTGTGCTCCCAAGTAAAAGCAATGTTGAGGTCATTAGAGTTAATGTATTCTATAAAACTGTTCAGTTTGGGTATGTCCCCCGTCCAGATCATGGTACAGTCATCAATGTAGCGACCCCAAAATAATATGTCCATGTTCCATGTGTTCCCTTTCGAACTCCAGATCACGTTATGTTCAAAATAACCCATGAAGAGGTTGGCGTAAGCTGGTGAAAATATGGATCCCATAGCAACTCCACGTTTCTGACGAAACCATTCTTTTTTAAATAGGAAGAAGTTATTGTTCAAAATAATGTCAATCATCTTTAGCAGCATCATGGTGTGGTTATATAGGCTAGCTGATCTGTTATTAAGAAAATGACGTACAGTCTGTAGCCCTATGTATGTCTGATGCTAGTGTAAAGGGAAGTCACATCCAGGGTAAGAAGAGTCATCCCTTGGTTCCCAATTGATATCAGTGAGGATACTTAAGATGTGTTTGGTGTCCTTAATGTATGAAGGAAGATTTATCACATAGGTTTGTAAATAAATATTCACATATTTAGAGATTCTTCAGTGGGACCACCCATCCCTGACACTATCGGTCTACCTGGGGACGATGTGGATTTTTGTGAATCTTTGGTAAAGTATACAGGCATGAGTGTCTTGGTCTAAAGACACGTAGGTAAGTGTATTTGTCCTCATTAATTAAGTGTTCATCAAAACACTTCCTAAGGAATTTGTTGATTTCATTGGTTAGAGCTGGTATGGGATCTGAAGCAATTTTTTCATAGCAAGTGTCATCTGCTAATTGACCATATATTTCTTGATCATAGTCTTTTGTATTCATAATTACTATATTTCCCCCTTTGTCAGCCTCCTTGATAGTTATATCCTTGTGTGTTTGTAGGTGTCTCAAAGCCCTACCTTCTTCAAAATTCAAATTGCTAGAAAAGGAACGGCGCCTTTTTCCATTTTTTATTTCAGAAGCATTCAAATCCTGCCAAACTAATTTGTAAAAGGTGTCAATACAATTGTCACTGGCAAGATTAGGTGCCCACTTGGATTTCTACTCAGACCACTACCCAATGTCTCGACAGGAATATCTAGTTCAGTAAGTATCTGTAGGACTGTAGTGGGACTCTGTTCATAGTCTGTAATTGATAAAAGTGTTGCAGTGTCATGTACATCTTGAATTGAGAAAGGATGATACTCTTTATTTATGTCCTGAAGCATGTCCCCAGTTCTAGTCTCAGTCTGATTGGAAAAATGTTTCTTGATTTTGAGGCGCCTAATAAACTTGTAAAAATCTATTTTTGTTTTTTGAAAGTCACAAACATTATAAGGGCAAAACCCTAGGCCTTTGCTAAAAAGTGAAAAATCGTGGGGTGTTAGTGGTAAATCTGATAGATTCTTGGCGCTGATCATATCCTTGGTCACATTTTCTGAAACTAGTTGTTTCGTGATCTGGTCTGCATCCCTTTTCTTGTTTCTAAGCTTCTCTCCTCTCCTGCCCCTCCTTGTTTTACAGGTATTTATTTCCATTGGTTTGTCTCCCAATGTCCCTGTCTGATCCTCTGAACCTCTGCTAAAAAAGAAGGGGTTCCGTGTTGCAATGTTAAATCTTGTCTTGTTATGTTACTACTAGTAGTTGATTCATTACTACTCGCTGAAGTGACACTAAGAGAAGATTGTGAGCCCATCTCCTCTGTTCGTATTTGTTCCCCTCTTTTGATTAAGTGGTCGAATTTTTGGGAAAAGGTGAATACTCTACCATTTTTATATTCAATTTCATCTCGTTTGAGACTGCGAGCTTTCCTTTGTGTAACCTCATTCTGGTGTTGGTTGATAATTTCAGTTCAGGGCAAATTCCCTGGACTTTGTGAGTACGGGGACACCATTACACGTGTGCACTGTACATAGGTCACCACCTATGTACAGCGTCACAATGGTAACTCCGAACATGGCCATGTAACATGTCTAAGATCATGCAATTGTCACCCCACCCTAATGCCATTCTGGCATTGGGGTTACAATTCCATGATCCCCCGGGTATCTAGCACAGAACCCCGGTACTGCCAAACTGCCTTTCCGGGGTCTCCACTAAAGCTGCTGATGCTGCCAACCCCTCAGACCGGTTTCTGCCCTCCTGGGGTCCAGGCAGCCCTGGCCCAGGAAGGCAGAACAAAGGACTTCCTCTGAAAGAGGGTGCAACACCCTCTCCCTTTGGAAATAGGTGTGAAGGCTGGGGAGGAGTAGCCTCCCCCAGCCTCTGGAAATGCTTTGATGGGCACAGATGGTACCCATCTCTGCATAAGCCAGTCTACACCGGTTCAGGGATCCCCCAGCCCTGCTCTGGCGCAAAACTGGACAAAGGAAAGGGGAGTGACCACTCCCCAGACATGCACCCCCCAGGGGAGGTGCCCAGAGCTCCTCCAGTGTGTCCCAGACCTCTGCCATCTTGGGAACAGAGGTGTCTGTGGCACCTGGACTGCTCTGAGTGGCCAGTGCCAGCAGGTGATGTCAGAGGCTCCTTCTGATAGGCTCTTACCTCTCTTGGTAGCCAATCCTCCTTCCTAGGTAGCCAAACCTCCTTTTCTGGCTATTTAGGGTCTCTGCTTTGGGGATCCCACCAGATAACGAATGCAAGAGCTCACCAGAGTTCCTCTGCATCTCCCTGTTCACCTTCTGCCAAAGGATCGACCGCTGACTGCTCAGGACGCCTGCAAAACCGCAACAAAGTAGCAAGACGACTACTAGCAACCTTGTATCGCCTCATCCTGCCGGCTTTCGCGACTGTTTCCAGGTGGTGCATGCTCTGGGGGTAGCCTGCCTTCTCTCTGCACCAGGAGCTCTGAAGAAATCTTCCGTGGGTCGACGGAATCTTCCCCCTGCAACCGCAGGCACCAAAAGACTGCATCACCGGTCCTCTGGGTCCCCTCTCAGCATGATGAGCGTGGTCCCTGGAACTCTGCAACTCTGTCCAAGTGACTCCCACAGTCCAGGGACTCTTCAGTCCAAGTTTGGTGGAGGTAAGTCCTTGCCTCCCCACGCTAGAGGGCATTGCTGGGTACCGCATGATTTGCAGCTGCTCCCGCTCCTGTGCACTCTTCCAGGATTTCCTTCGTGCACAGCCAAGCCTGGGTCCCTGACACTCTAACCTGCAGTGCACAACCCTCTGAGTTGTCCTCCGGCGTCGTGGGACTCCCTTTTGTGAGTTCACGTGGACTCCGGTTCACTCTTCTTCCAAGTGCCTGTTCAGATACTTCTGAGGGTGCTGCCTGCTTCTGTGAGGGCTCCCTGACTTGCTGGGCGCCCCCTCTGTCGCCTCATCCAAGTGGCGACATCCTGGTCCCTCCTGGGCCACAGCAGCATCCAAAAACCCTAACCGCGACCCTTGCAGCTAGCAAGGCTTGTTTGCGGTCTTTCTGCGTGGGAATATCTCTGCAAGCTTTAATGCGACGTGGGACATCCATCCTCCAAAGGGGAAGTTCCTAGTCCTCTTCTTTCTGCAGAACTCCAAGCTTCTTCTTCCAACAGGTGGCAGCTTCCTTGAACCCTCAGCTGGCATTTCCTGGGCTCCTGCCCACTCTCGACACTGTCGCGACTATTGGACTTGGTCCCCTTGTCTTACAGGTACTCAGGTCCGGAAATCCACTGTTGTTGGATTGCTGGTGTTTGTTCTTCCTGCAGAATCTCCCTATCACGACTTCTGTGCTCTCTGGGGGTAGTAGGTGCACTTTACACCTACCTTTCAGGGTCTTGGGGTGGGCTATTTTTCTAACCCTCACTGTTTTCTTACAGTCCCAGCGACCCTCTACAAGCTCACATAGGTTTGGGGCCCATTTGTGGTTCGCATTCCACTTTTGGAGTATATGGTTTGTGTTGCCCCTATACCTATGTGCTCCTATTGCAATCTACTGTAACTTTACATTGCTTCCATTACTTCCTTTTGCTATTACCTGCATAATTTTGGTTTGTGTACATATATCTTGTGTATATAACTTATCCTCATACTGAGGGTACTCACTGATATACTTTTGGCATATTGTCATAAAAATAAAGTACCTTTATTTTTAGTAACTCTGTGTATTGTGTTTTCTTATGATATTGTGCATATGACACCAGTGGTACAGTAGGAGCTTTACATGTCTCCTAGTTCAGCCTAAGCTGCTTTGCCATAGCTACCTTCTATCAGCCTAAGCTGCTAGAAACACCTCTTCCACACTAATAAGGGATAACTGGACCTGGCACAAGGTGTAAGTATCTCTGGTACCCACTATAAGCCAGGCCAGCCTCCTACAGCAGTGGGCTGCTATATTGTGGCTATCTTTCACTGAAAAGGGTAGGGACAGGCTCTTTACTGTTAGAGAAAGTGATGCTAATAATTTTGCAGTTTTGAAGGATGCACTCTTGGTTGGATTTGGCGTAACCACTGAACAATACAGGATTAAGTTCAGAGACACCAGAAAAGAGTCCTCTCAAGTCTGGACAGATTTTGTGGACTGTTCAGTGAAGGCCTTGGAGGGTTGGTTACATGGCAGTACAGTATCTGACTATGAAAGCCTATATAATCTTATTCTGAGAGAGCATATTCTGAAAAACTGTATGTCTGACTTGTTACACCAATATCTAGTGGACTCAGATCTGACCTCTCCCCAAGAATTGGGAAAGAAGGCAGACAAATGGGTCAGAACAAAAGTGAACAGAAAAGTTCATACAGGGGGTGACAAGGATGTCAAGAAGAAGGATGGTAAGTCTTCTGACAAGGGTGGGGACAAAAGTAAAAATGAGTCTTCATCAGGCCCACACAAATCCTCTGGTGGGGTGGTGGGTCCAAATCCTCTTCCAATAATCAATCTAAAAAGCCTTCGTGTTATCTGTGTAAAGTCAAAGGCCATTGGACAACTGATGCCAGTTGTCCAAAGAAAAACACCAAACCTCCCACTACCACAACCCCTGCTGCAAATTCTAGTGTCCCTAGTAATAGCAGTGGTGGTGGGAGCAAACCTACAAATAGCCAATCCAAGGGAGTAGCTGGGCTCACTATTGGTAATGTAGTTGGGGTTGGTCTTGTTAGGGAGACCACAGAGGCTGTGTTAGTCTCTGAAGGTGCCATTGATTTGGCCACCTTGGTTGCTTGTTCCCTTCATATGGATAAGTAGAAGCAACTTCCCCTAATAAATGGTGTTGAGGTTCAGGCCTACAGGGACACAGGTGCCAGTGTTACCATGGTGATAGAGAAAGTGGTACACCCTGAACAATACCTACTTGATCACCACTACCAAGTGACAGACGCTCATAACAACACTCTTAGCCACCGCATCGCTGTTGTGAATCTCAACTGAGGGGGGGGGGGGGGTTACTGGTCCAAAGAAAGTTGTGGTTGCCTCAGATTTACCTGTAGACTGTCTACTAGGGAACGATTTAGGGACATCAGCTTGGGCAGAAGTGGAGTTGGAGGCTCATGCAGCCATTCCTGGGCATATTTTTGCTTTGACAAGGGCTCAGGCCAAAAAGCAAAAAGGACAGGGTAACCTGGATCCTGGAACAATGGACCAAGTGTTCCCTAAAGTTAGGGGTAGCAAGGGTAAATCCCTACCCACTATACCTCCCTCTACAGATGATTCTCTTTCAGAGGAAGAAGAATATCCTCCCTGTGCAGAACCTTCACCAGATGAGCTGGCAGCAGACACTGCTGAGATTTTGGGTGGAGGGGGGTCTGCCAGGGAAGAGCTGAGTGTGGCACAGCAAACCTGTCCCACTTTAGAGGGTCTCAGACAGCAAGCTGTCAAACAGCAAAATGGGGATGTCAGTGACTCACATAGAGTTTACTGGGAGGACAATCTCTTGTACACCGAGGCAAGGGACCCAAAACCTGGAGCAGCCAGGAGATTGGTCATTCCCCTGCAGTATAGAGAGTTCCTCCTAACTCTTGCACATGACATTCCTTTGGCTGGGAATTTGGGCCAGATCAAAACATGGGAAAGGCTTGTCCCCCTGTTTCACTGGCCTAGGATGTCAGAGGACACTAAAGATTTTTGCAAGTTTTGTGTGACCTGCCAAGCCAGTGGCAAGACTGGTGGCACTCCAAAGGCTCCCCTTATTCCACTACCTGTGGTTGGGGGTTCCCTTTGAAAGGGTAGGGGTTGACATAGTTGGCCCCCTTGACCCTCCTACTGCTTCAGGCAATAGGTGTATCTTGGTGGTTGTGGACTATGCCACAAGATATCCTGAAGCAATTCCTCTAAGGACCACTACATCTCCTGCAGTGGCAAAGGCCCTCTTGTGAATCTTTTCCAGGGTAGGTTTCCCTAAAGAGGTTGTATCAGACAGGGGTAGCAAGTCCATGTCTGCATACTTGAAAGCAATGTGCAAGGAATGTGGTGTAACCTACAAATTTACCACTCCTTATCATCCACAGACTAATGGACTGGTGGAGAGGTTTAATAAAACTCTCAAAGGTATGATAATGGGACTCCCTGAAAAACTCAGGAGGAGATGGGATGTCCTGTTACATAGCCTCCTTTTTGCTTACAGGGAGGTACCCCAGAAAGGAGCGGGCTTCAGCCCCTTTGAACTCCTCTTTGGACACCCTGTAAGAGGTCCACTAACACTTGTGAAGGAGGGTTGGGAACAACCTTTAAAAGCTCCCAAACAGGACATAGTCGACTATGTACTTGGCCTAAGATCAAGAATGGCCGAGTACATGAAAAAGGCCAGTAAAAACCTTCAGGCCACCAAGGAGCTCCAGAAGCAAGGGCATGACCAGAAGGCTGTTCTGATTAAGTACCAACCAGGACAGAAGGTGTGGGTATTGGAGCCTGTGGCCCCAGGAGCACTCCAGGACAAATGGAGTGTACCCCATCTCATTGTTGAAAAGAAGGGTGAGGTTACCTATCTGGTAGACCTGGGCACTGCCAGGAGTCCCCTTAGGGTGATTCATGTCAACCGCCTAAAAGCTGTCAAACAGGCTAATGGGGATGTCAGTGACTCTCACAGAGTTTACTGGGAGGACAACCTCTTGTACACTGAGCATAGGGATCCTAAACCTGGAGCTGCCAGGAGATTAGTGATTCCTCAGGAGTACAGAAAGTTCCTCCTAACCCTGGCACATGACATTCCCCTAGCTGGGCATCTAGGACAAATGAAAACTTGGGACAGGCTTGTTCCCCTGTTTCATTGGCCTAGAATGTCTGAGGACACAAAGGAATTTTGTAAGTCCTGTGAAACCTGTCAAGCCAGTGGCAAGACAGGTGGCACCCCAAAGGCACCCCTTATTCCACTGCCTGTGGTTGGGGTTCCCTTTGAAAGGGTAGGGGTTGACATTGTTGGCCCCCTTGACCCTCCTACTGCTTCAGGCAATAGATTCATCTTGGTGGTAGTGGACCATGCCACAAGATACCCTGAAGCTATTCCTTTAAAGACCACTACAGCTCCTGCAGTGGCAAAGGCCCTCCTGGGAATATTTTCCAGGGTGGGCTTCCCAAAGGAAGTAGTATCAGACAGGGGAAGCAATTTCATGTCTGCATACTTAAAGGCCATGTGGAAGGAGTGTGGGGTAACTTACAAGTTCACCACACCCTATCATCCACAATCAAATGGACTGGTTGAGAGATTTAATAAAACTCTCAAAGGCATGATTATGGGTCTCCCTGAAAAACTCCGCAGGAGATGGGATATCCTTCTACCATGCCTCCTTTTTGCCTACAGGGAGGTACCCCAGAAAGGAGTGGGCTTCAGCCCCTTTGAACTTCTTTTTGGACACCCTGTTAGGGGTCCACTCACACTTGTAAAGGAGGGTTGGGAACAACCTTTAAAAGCTCCTAAGCAGGATATTGTGGATTATGTACTTGGCCTCAGATCAAGGATGGCTGAGTACATGACAAAGGCCAGCAAAAACCTTCAGGCCAGCCAAGAGCTCCAGAAGCAATGGCATGATCAGAAGGCTGTTTTGGTTCAGTACCAACCAGGGCAGAAAGTGTGGGTCTTGAAGCCTGTGGCCCCAAGAGCACTCCAAGATAAATGGAGTGGACCCCACACAATTGTTGAAAAGAAGGGAGGAGTCACCTATTTAGTTGACTTAGGCACTGCCAGGAGTCCCCTTAGGGTGCTCCATGTCAACCGCCTGAAACCCTACTATGACAGGGCTGATCTCACCCTGCTCATGGCAACAGATGAGGGACAGGAAGAAGAGAGTGACCCTCTTCCTGATCTCTTTTCCACCGCTGAATCTGATGCTTTAGTGGAGGGTGTAGTTTTGGCAGACTGTCTTACTGCAGAACAAAAAGACAACTGCATAAATCTCCTTGGACAGTTTTCTGACCTCTTTTCAATTGTGCCAGGAACAACTTCCTGGTGTGAACACACAATTGATACTGGAGACAGCTTGCCTGTCAAAAGTAAAATCTATAGGCAGCCTGACCATGTCAGGGACTGCATAAAACAGGAGGTGCAGAAAATGCTTGATCCAGGAGTGGTTGAACCTTCTGAAAGCCCATGGGCGAGTCCTGATTGCTTGTACCAAAGCCTCACTCAAAAGATGGAAAAAGGGAGATGAGGTTTTGTGGAGACTACAGAGGTCTCAATCAGGTAAAAAAAAACTGATGCTCACACTATACCCAGGGCAGATGAGCTCATAAATACACTGGCATCTGGCAAGTATCAAAGCACCTTTGATTTGACTGCATGGTATTGGCAGATCAAATTGGATGATGATGCTAAACCTAAAACTGCATTTTCAACTATAGGAGGACACTACCAATTTACAGTGATGCCCTTTGGTTTCAAAAATGCACTTGCCACTTTTCAGAGGATGGTGAACACAGTCCTACAGGGGTTGGAGGCTTTTAGTGAAGCATATCTAGATGAAATAGCTGTCTTTAGCTCCACCTGGTGTAGGAGGCTGGACTGGCTTGTAGTGAGTACCAAGGGGTACTTGCACCTTGCACCAGGCCCAGTTATCCCTTATTAGTGTATAGGGTGTCTAGCAGCTTAGGCTGATAGATAATGGTAGCTTAGCAGAGCAGCTTAGGCTGAACTAGGAGACGTGTGAAGCTACTACAGTACCACTTAGGCCCTCATTCTGACCCTGGCGGTCGGCGGAGAGACGGCGGTCGGACCGCGAACAGACCGGCGGTATTAAAAATGGCATTCTGACCGCTGCGGTCCCCGCCGCGACCGACCGCCACTTCTCCACTCCGACCGCCACGGCGGTCATGACCGCGGGGCTGGAGTTTGCGCACTCCGGCCCGGCGGTCGTCCCAAGACCGCCAAGGGTATTATGACCCTGCCTACCGCCGCGGTTTCTTGCGGGCGGGAACCGCCGTGCGAACCATGGCGGTAAGCACTATCGGGGCCAGGGAATTCCTTCCCTGGCACTGATAGGGGTCTCCCCCACCCCCCACTACCCACCCGAGTCCTCCCCCCTCACCCTCCACCCCCCTGCCACCCCCCAGAGGTGGTACGAACCCCCTCCCCACCCCCACCCCGACATGCACATACATGCACCCCGACATGCACACACCCCCAACATGCACATATACACACCCCCTACACACACATACACAACGGGGACACATACCCGCACACATACATGCAGACATGCGCACCTGCCGAACAGCACACATTACCCATAGACACAGCAGCACCCCCCGCCCGCATACACGCACTCACACACCCCCTCTACACACTCACACGCACACCCCCATGCACGCCCACATCACACAACACCCCCCCACCCCCTCCCCTCACGGACGGTCAACTTACCTTGTGCGTTGGTCCTCCGGGAGGCGACGGGAGCCATGGGGAGGTGACCGCCAACAGAAGACCGCCAACAGAAGACCGCCACACAGAAATGTGGGTCGTAATTCTGTGGGCGGTGTTCTGCTGGCGTGGCGGTGGAGGTTGACCAGTCTCCACTTTCCCGCCGACCGCCAGTGTGGCTGCTGGCGGTTTTCCGGCGGAACGCTCCCAGCGGTCAGAATGCGCACAGCGGCATACCGCCACGGTCGGCGGTCTTCACCGCGGCGGTAACTCGGCGGTCTTGCGAAAAGACCGCCAAGGTCAGAATGAGGGCCTTAGTGTCCTATGCACAATATCATAAGAAAACACAATACACAGTTATACTAAAAATAAAGGTACTTTATTTTTATGACAATATGCCAAAGTATCTTAGAGTGTACCCTCAGTGAGAGGACAGGAAATATACACAAGATATATATACACAATAGCAAAAATATGCAGTATAGTCTTAGAAAACAGTGCAAACAATGTATAGTTACAATAGGATGCAATGGGGAAACATAGGGATAGGGGCAACACAAACCATATACTCCAGAAGTGGAATGCGAACCACGAATGATCCCCAAACCTATGTGACCTTGTAGAGGGTCGCTGGGACTATTAGAAAATAATGAGAGTTAGAAAAATAACCCTCCCCAAGACCCTGAAAAGTGAGTGCAATGTGCACTAAAGTTCCCCTAAGGACAAAGAAGTCGTGTTAGAGGAATAATGCAGGAAAGACACAAACCAGCAATGCAACAACTGTGGATTTCCAATCTAGGGTACCTGTGGAACAAGGGGACCAAGTCCAAAAGTCACAAGCAAGTCGGAGATGGGCAGATGCCCAGGAAATGCCAGCTGCGGGTGCAAAGAAGCTTCTACTGGACAGAAGAAGCTGAGGTTTCTGCAGGAACAAAAAGGGCTAGAGACTTCCCCTTTGATGGACGGATGTCGCTCGCCATGGAAAGTTGTACAGAAGTGTTTTCCAGCTGAAAGAACGCCAAAGAGCCTTGCTAGCTGCAAATCGTGCGTTTGGCGTTTTTGGACGCTGCTGGGGCCCAGGAGGGACCAGGAGGTCGCAAATTGGACCTGAAGAGAGAGGAGACGTCGTTCAAGACAAAGAGCCCTCAATGAAGCAGGTAGCACCCAGAGAAGTGCCAGAAACAGGCACTACGAGGATGCGTGAAACGGTGCTCGCCGAAGTTGCACAAAGGAGTCCCACGTCGCCGGAGACCAACTTAGAAAGTCGTGCAATGCAGGTTAGAGTGCCGTCGACCCAGGCTTGGCTGTGCACAAAGGATTTCCGCCAGAAGTGCACAGGGGCCGGAGTAGCTGCAAAGTCGCGGATCCCAGCAATGCAGCCCAGCGAGGTGAGGCAAGGACTTACCTCCACCAAACGTGGACTGAAGAGTCACTGGACTGTGGGGGTCACTTGGACAGAGTCGCTGGATTCAAGGGACCTCGCTCGTCGTGCTGAGAGGAGACCCAAGGGACCGGTAATGCAGCTTTTTGGTGCCTGCGGTTTGCAGGGGGAAGATTCCGTCGACCCACGGGAGATTTCTTCGGAGCTTCTGGTGCAGAGAGGAGGCAGGCTACCCCCACAGCATGCACAAGCAGGAAAACAGTCGAGAAGGCGGCAGGATCAGCGTTACAGAGTTGCAGTAGTCGTCTTTGCTACTATGTTGCAGGTTTGCAGGCTTCCAGCGCGGTCAGCGGTCGTTTCCTTATCAGAAGGTGAAGAGAGAGATGCAGAGGAACTCGGATGAGCTCTTGCATTCGTTATCTAAAGTTTCCCCAGAGACAGAGACCCTAAATAGCCAGAAAAGAGGGTTTGGCTACCTAGGAGAGAGGATAGGCTACTAACACCTGAAGGAGCCTATCAGCAGGAGTCTCTGACGTCACCTGGTGGCACTGGCCACTCAGAGCAGTCCAGTGTGCCAGCAGCACCTCTGTTTCCAAGATGGCAGAGGTCTGGAGCACACTGGAGGAGCTCTGGACACCTCCCAGGGGAGGTGCAGGTCAGGGGAGTGGTCACTCCCCTTTCCTTTGTCCAGTTTCGCGCCAGAGCAGGGGCTAAGGGGTCCCTGAACCGGTGTAGACTGGCTTATGCAGAATTGGGCACCTCTGTGCCCAACAAAGCATTTCCAGAGGCTGGGGGAGGCTACTCCTCCCCTGCCGTCACACCATTTTCCAAAGGGAGAGGGTGTCACACCCTCTCTCAGAGGAAGTTCTTTGTTCTGCCATCCTGGGCCAGGCCTGGCTGGACCCCAGGAGGGCAGCTGCCTGTCTGAGGGGTTGGCAGCAGCAGCAGCTGCAGTGAAACCCCAGGAAGGGCAGTATGGCAGTACCAGGGTCTGTGCTACAGACCACTGGGATCATGGGATTGTGCCAACTATGCCAGGATGGCATAGAGGGGGCAATTCCATGATCATAGACATGTTACATGGCCATATTCGGAGTTACCATTGTGAAGCTACATATAGGTAGTGACCTATATGTAGTGCACGCGTGTAATGGTGTCCCCGCACTCACAAAGTTCAGGGAATTGGCTCTGAACAATGTGGGGGCACCTTGGCTAGTGCCAGGGTGCCCTCACACTAAGTAACTTTGCACCTAACCTTTACTAGGTAAAGGTTAGACATATAGGTGACTTATAAGTTACTTAAGGGCAGTGTAAAATGGCTGTGACATAACGTGGACGTTATTTCACTCAGGCTGCAGTGGCAGGCCTGTGTAAGAATTGTCAGAGCTCCCTATGGGTGGCAAAAGAAATGCTGCAGCCCATAGGGATCTCCTGGAACCCCAATAGCCTGGGTACCTCAGTTCCATATACTAGGGAATTATAAGGGTGTTCTAGCCTGTCAGTGACAATTTGGAAAGAAATGAGAGAGCATAACCACTGAGGTTCTGATTAGCAGAGCCTCAGTGAGACAGTTAGTCACTACACAGGTAACACATTCAGGCACACTTATGAGCACTGGGGCCCTGGGTTACCAGGGTCCCAGTGACACATACAACTAAAACAACATATATACAGTGAAAAATGGGGGTAACATGCCAGGAAAGATGGTACTTTCCTACACAACCCCCCCTCAAACGAAGGACAATAAGACTAGCCATGACCTGATGAGTCTTCATTGTCTAAGTGGAAATATCTGGAGAGTCCATCTGCATTGGAGTGGCTACTCCCAGGTCTATGTTCCACTGTATAGTCCATTCCCTGTAGGGATATGGACCACCTCAACAATTTAGGATTTTCACCTTTCATTTGTTTTAGCCAAAGTAGAGGTTTGTGGTCTGTCTGAACAATGAAGTGAGTGCCAAACAGGTATGGCCTCAACTTCTTCAGAGCCCAGACCACAGCAAAGGCCTCCCTCTCAATGGCAGACCAACGCTTTTCTCTAGGGGTCAACCTCCTACTAATAAAAGCAACAGGTTGATCCTGGCCCTCAGAATTAAGTTGTGATAGGACTGCCCCTACTCCTAATTCAGATGCATCAGTTTGGACATAGAATTTTTTAGAGTAACAAGGGCTTTTCAGGACAGGTGCAGAGCACATGGCCTGCTTCAGCTCCTCAAAAGCTTTCTGACAGTTTGCTGTCCATAATACATTTTTAGGCATTTTCTTGGATGTGAGGTCATTAAGAGGGGCTGCAATGGAGCCATAGTTCTTAAGGAACCTCCTGTAATGCCCAGTGAGGCCTAGGAAGGCTCTCACCTGAGTCTGAGTGGTAGGGGGAACCCAATCAATAATAGTTTGGATTTTCCCCTGAAGTGGTGCAATCTGTTCCCCACCAACAAGGTGTCCCAGATAAACCACCTTACCCTGCCCTATCTGGCACTTTGAAGCCTTGATAGTGAGGCCTGCCTTTTGCAGGGCCTCCAAAACTTTCCATAGGTGGACCAGGTGATCATCCCAGCTGGAGCTAAAGACAGCTATATCGTCCAAATATGCTGCACTGAAAGCTTCCAGCCCTTGCAGGACTGTGTTCACCAACCTCTGAAAAGTGGCAGGTGCATTTTTCAAACCAAAAGGCATTACAGTAAACTGGTAATGTCCTCCAATGGTAGAAAATGCAGTCTTAGGTTTAGCATCTTCTGACAATTGGATCTACCAATACCCTGCAGTCAAATCAAAAGTGCTTAGATACTTGCAGATGCCAGTGTATCTATAAGCTCATCTGCCCTGGGTATAGGGTGAGCATCAGTTTTGGTTACCAAGTTGAGACCTCTATAGTCTACACAAAACCGCATTTCCATCTTTCCATCTTTAGAATTGGGTTTTGGTACCAGTACCACAGGAGAAGCCCATGGAATGTCAGAGTGCTTAACCACTCCTAGTTCCAACATTTTCTGAACTTCTTGCTTTATGCAGTCCCTGACATGATCAGGCTGCCTATAGATCTTACTTTTGACAGGTAAACTGTCTCCAGTATCTATAGTGTGCTCACACCAAGAAGTGGTGCCTGGCACAGTAGAGAAGAGTTCTGAAAATTGTCCTAGGAGATTTATGCAATTGTCTTTCTGCTCAGCAGTAAGACAATCAGCCAAAACTACACCTTCCACAAGAGCATCTTGATCTGTGGAAGAGAAGAGATCAGGTAGAGGATCACTGTCTTCTTCCTGTCCCTCATCTGTTGCCATGAGCAGGGAGAGCAGCCCTGTCATAGTAGGGTTTCAGGCGGTTGACATGGAGCACCCTAAGGGGACTCCTGGCAGTGCCTAAGTCAACCAAGTAGGTGACTTCACCCTTCTTTTCAACAATTGTGAGGGGTCCACTCCATTTATCTTGGAGTGCTCTTGGGGCCACAGGCTCCAAGACCCACACTTTCTGCCCTGGTTGGTACTGAACCAAAACAGCCTTCTGATCATGCCATTGCTTCTGGAGCTCTTGGCTGGCCTGAAGGTTTTTACTGGCCTTTTTCATGTACTCAGCCATCCTTGATCTGAGGCCAAGTACATAATCCACAATATCCTGCTTAGGAGCTTTTAAAGGTTGTTCCCAACCCTCCTTTACAAGTGTGAGTGGACCCCTAACAGGGTGTCCAAAAAGAAGTTCAAAGTGGCTGAAGCCCACTCCTTTCTGGGGTACCTCCCTGTAGGCAAAAAGGAGGCATGGTAGAAGGATATCCCATCTCCTGCGGAGTTTTTTAGGGAGACCCATAATCATGCCTTTGAGAGTTTTATTAAATCTCTCCACCAGTCCATTTGTTTGTGGATGATAGGGTGTTGTGAACTTGTACGTTACACCACACTCCTTCCACATGGCCTTTAAGTATGCAGACATGAAATTGCTTCCTCTGTCTGATACTACTTCCTTTGGGAAGCCCACCCTGGAAAATATTCCCAGGAGGGCCTTTGCCACTGCAGGTGCTGTAGTGGTCCTTAAAGGAATAGCTTCAGGATATCTTGTGGCATGGTCCACTACCACCAAGATAAAGCTATTGCCTGAAGCAGTAGGAGGGTCAAGTGGGCCAACTATGTCAACCCCTACCCTTTCAAAGGGAACCCCAACCACAGGCAGTGGGATAAGGGGTGCCTTTGGGGTGCCACCTGTCTTGCCACTGGCTTGACAGGTTTCACAGGACTTACAAAATTCCTTTGTGTCCTCAGACATCCTAGGCCAATGAAACAGGGGAACAAGCCTGTCCCAAGTTTTCATTTGACCCAGGTGTCCAGCTAGGGGAATGTCATGTGCCAGTGTTAGGAGGAACTTTCTGTGCTCCTGAGGAATCACTAATCTCCTGGCAGCTCCAGGTTTAGGATCCCTATGCTCAGTGTACAAGAGGTTGTCCTCCCAGTAAACTCTGTGAGAGTCACTGACATCCCCATTAGCCTGTTTGACAGCTTGCTGTCTGAGACCCTCTAATGTGGGACAGGTTTGCTGTGCCACACTCAGCTCCTCTCTGGAAGGCCCCCCTTCACCCAAAAGCTCAGCAGTGTCTGCTTCCAGCTCCTCTGGTGTAGGTTCTGCACAGGGAGGGAATTCTTCTTCCTCAGAAGTAGAATCCACTGTAGAGGGAGGGATAGTAGGAAGTGGTTTGCTTCTACTAGCCCTAGCTTTAGGGAGCACTTGGTCCATTGTTCCAGGATCCAAGCTTCCCTGTCCTTTTTGCTTTTTGGCCTGAGCCCTTGTCAAAGCAAAAATATGCCCTGGGATGCCCAGCATTGCTGCATGGGCCTCCAACTCCACATCTGACCAAGCTGATGTCTCCAAATCATTCCCTAATAGACAGTCTACAGGTAAATCTGAAGCTACCACAACTTTCTTTGGACCAGTTACCCCCCCCCAGTTGAGATTTACAACAGCCATGGGGTGGCTTTGTGTTATGTTGTGAGCATCGGTTACTTGGTACTGGTGTCCAAGTATGTGTTGTTCAGGGTGCACCAGTTTCTCAATCACCATTGTGACACTGGCACCTGTGTCCCTGTAGGCCTGGACCTCAACACCATTTATTAGGGTTAGTTGCTTGTACTTCTCCAAGTTATGGGGGCAAGCAACCAAAGTGGCTAAATCAATAGCCCCTTCAGAGACTAAAGTAGCCTCTGTGGTCTCCCTAATCAGACCAACCCCAACTAAGTTACCAAAAGTGAGCCCAGCTACTCCCATGGATTGGCTATTAGTAGGTTTGCTCCCACCACCACTGCTATTAGTAGGGACACTAGGTGTAGCAGTAGGGGTTGTAGTGGTAGGAGCAGTGGTGCCTTTCTTTGGACAACTGGGATCTGTTGTCCAATGGCCTTTTATTTTACATAAATAGCACCATGGTTTCTTTTCCTTGTTCTGATTAAAGGAGGATTTGGACCCACCACCCCCACCAGAGTGTTTTTGTGGGCCTGATGAAGACTCATTTTTAGATTTGTCCCCACCCTTGTCAGAAGACTTACCATCCTTCTTTTTGTTGCCATCTTTGTCACCCCCTGTATGAACTTTTCTGTTCACTCTTGTTCTGACCCATTTGTCTGCCTTCTTTCCCAATTCTTGGGGAGAGGTCAGATCAGAGTCCACCAAGTACTGGTGCAACAAATCAGACACACAATTATTAAGAATATGCTCTCTCAGGATCAAGTTATACAGGCTGTCATAATCAGTAACTTTACTGCCATGTAACCACCCCTCCAAGGCCTTCACTGAATGGTCAATGAAATCAACCCAGTCTTGTGAAGACTCCTTTTTGGTCTCTCTGAAATTTATCCTGTACTGTTCAGTGGTTAAGCCATAACCATCCAGGAGTGCATTCTTAAGAACTTGGAAATTATTAGCATCATTTTCTTTCACAGTAAGGAGCCTATCCCTACCTTTTCCACTAAATGATAGCCATAGGATAGCAGCCCACTGCCTTTGAGGGACATCCTGTACAACACAGGCCCTCTCAAGTGCAGCAAACCACTTGTTAATGTCATCCCCCTCCTTATAAGGGGGAACTATCTTGTGCAGATTCCTGGAATCATGCTCTTTTGCAGGATGACTATGGGGAATACTGCTGCTGCCACCATGAGTATCTAAACCCAACTTCTGTCTTTCCTTCTCTAATTCAAAAGACTGTCTATCCAAATCCAGCTGTTGCTTTTTAAGCTTCAGTCTGGTTTGTTCCACCCTCAACTTATTGAGTTCCCTCTCTAACATTCTGTCATCAGGGTTGGTGGGAGGGACATTTCTAGAAACAGAGCTATGATGGGAATGAACAGAAGGAGACCTGTCCCTTACAGAAGCCACCCTAACAGCTTGGTTTACAGAAACATTACTACCAGTATGGTGAGAATAAATGCTTTTGCTATGATGTGAGACAACACTATTTATATGGTGTGGCTCATCATCATTACCATCTATGCTAGATTGTCTAGTAATGGGCAGGCTAGGAAGTTTCTTTCCTGAATCTTTTCCTGGGGGAGTCCCTGAATCAGATTGAGAACTATTAGGTACTTTTTCAACAGATGAGGCACCTATGGCCTTATCCTGTTCTCTAAGCATGTTAAGTAACAGTTCCAGGGAAGGATTCTTCCCTACACTCAAACCTCTCTCTATACAGAGACTCCTTGCTCTTTTCCAGCTAAGGTTGTCATATGCAAGTTTGGACAGATCAACATTTTGGCCTGTGCCAGACATTTTTAGAGAGAGTTAAAGTGATAGTAAAAGATAAAAAGTTTGTCAGAGCTTTTAGAAAGACAGAGAAAAAATACTTTTAAAACTTTTTAGAACTTTTTAGAAAGTTAGAAGTACTTTTCAGCACTTAGAAAAGAGTGAAAAGAGGAAATGCACAACTTTTTGGCTATGTGTATATACACTGACCTTGTTTTGTATATTTTTCTCTTATGAAAAGTACAATGACAAGAGTGGTAAGTAGTCTCAAAGCACTTATCCCACCACTGCACGACCAATGTAGGAGGCTGGACTGGCTTGTAGTGAGTACCAAGGGGTACTTGCACCTTGCACCAGGCCCAGTTATCCCTTATTAGTGTATAGGGTGTCTAGCAGCTTAGGCTGATAGATAATAGTAGCTTAGCAGAGCAGCTTAGGCTGAACTAGGAGACGTGTGAAGCTACTACAGTACCACTTAGTGTACTATGCACAATATCATAAGAAAACACAATACACAGTTATACTAAAAATAAAGGTACTTTATTTTTATGACAATATGCCAAAGTATCTTAGAGTGTACCCTCAGTGAGAGGACAGGAAATATACACAAGATATATATACACAATAGCAAAAATATGCAGTATAGTCTTAGAAAACAGTGCAAACAATGTATAGTTACAATAGGATGCAATGGGGAAACATAGGGATAGGGGCAACACAAACCATATACTCCAGAAGTGGATTGCGAACCACGAATGGACACCAAACCTATGTGACCTTGTAGAGGGTCGCTGGGAATATTAGAAAATAGTGAGAGTTAGAAAAATAACCCTCCCCAAGACCCTGAAAAGTGAGTGCAAAGTGCACTAAAGTTCCCCTAAGGACAAAGAAGTTGTGTTAGAGGAATAATGCAGGAAAGACACAAACCAGCAATGCAACAACTGTGGATTTCCAATCTAGGGTACCTGTGGAACAAGGGGACCAAGTCCAAAAGTCACAAGCAAGTCGGAGATGGGCAGATGCCCAGGAAATGCCAGCTGCGGGTGCAAAGAAGCTTCTACTGGACAGAAGAAGCTGAGGTTTCTGCAGGAACGAAAAGGGCTAGAGACTTTCCCTTTGGTGGACGGATCCCTCTTGCCGTGGAAAGTCGCGCAGAAGTGTTTTCCTGCCGAAAGAACGCCAACAAGCCTTGCTAGCTGCAAATCGTGCGTTTGGCGTTTTTGGACGCTGCTGGGGCCCAGGAGGGACCAGGAGGTCGCAAATTGGACCTGAGGAGAGAGGGGATGTCGTGCAAGACAAAGAGCCCTCACTGAAGCAGGTAGCAGCCGTAGAAGTGCCAGAAACAGGCACTACGAGGATGCGTGAAACGGTGCTCGCCGAAGTTGCACAAAGGAGTCCCACGTCGCCGGAGACCAACTTAGAAAGTCGTGCAATGCAGGTTAGAGTGCCGTGGACCCAGGCTTGGCTGTGCACAAAGGATTTCCGCCGGAAGTGCACAGGGGCCGGAGTAGCTGCAAAGTCGCGGTTCCCAGCAATGCAGCCCAGCGAGGTGAGGCAAGGACTTACCTCCACCAAACTTGGACTGAAGAGTCACTGGACTGTGGGGGTCACTTGGACAGAGTCGCTGGATTCGAGGGACCTCGCTCGTCGTGCTGAGAGGAGACCCAAGGGACCGGTAATGCAGCTTTTTGGTGCCTGCGGTTTGCAGGGGGAAGATTCCGTCGACCCACGGGAGATTTCTTCGGAGCTTCTGGTGCAGAGAGGAGGCAGGCTACCCCCACAGCATGCACAAGCAGGAAAACAGTCGAGAAGGCGGCAGGATCAGCGTTACAGAGTTGCAGTAGTCGTCTTTGCTACTATGTTGCAGGTTTGCAGGCTTCCAGCGCGGTCAGCAGTCGATTCCTTATCAGAAGGTGAAGAGAGAGATGCAGAGGAACTCGGATGAGCTCTTGCATTCATTATCTAAAGTTTCCCCAGAGACAGAGACCCTAAATAGCCAGAAAAGAGGGTTTGGCTACCTAGGAGAGAGGATAGGCTACTAACACCTGAAGGAGCCTATCAGCAGGAGTCTCTGACGTCACCTGGTGGCACTGGCCACTCAGAGCAGTCCAGTGTGCCAGCAGCACCTCTGTTTCCAAGATGGCAGAGGTCTGGAGCACACTGGAGGAGCTCTGGACACCTCCCAGGGGAGGTGCAGGTCAGGGGAGTGGTCACTCCCCTTTCCTTTGTCCAGTTTCGCGCCAGAGCAGGGGCTAAGGGGTCCCTGAACCGGTGTAGACTGGCTTATGCAGAATTGGGCACCTCTGTGCCCAACAAAGCATTTCCAGAGGCTGGGGGAGGCTACTCCTCCCCTGCCGTCACACCATTTTCCAAAGGGAGAGGGTGTCACACCCTCTCTCAGAGGAAGTTCTTTGTTCTGCCATCCTGGGCCAGGCCTGGCTGGACCCCAGGAGGGCAGCTGCCTGTCTGAGGGGTTGGCAGCAGCAGCAGCTGCAGTGAAACCCCAGGAAGGGCAGTATGGCAGTACCAGGGTCTGTGCTACAGACCACTGGGATCATGGGATTGTGCCAACTATGCCAGGATGGCATAGAGGGGGCAATTCCATGATCATAGACATGTTACATGGCCATATTCGGAGTTACCATTGTGAAGCTACATATAGGTAGTGACCTATATGTAGTGCACGCGTGTAATGGTGTCCCCGCACTCACAAAGTTCAGGGAATTGGCTCTGAACAATGTGGGGGCACCTTGGCTAGTGCCAGGGTGCCCTCACACTAAGTAACTTTGCACCTAACCTTTACTAGGTAAAGGTTAGACATATAGGTGACTTATAAGTTACTTAAGGGCAGTGTAAAATGGCTGTGACATAACGTGGACGTTATTTCACTCAGGCTGCAGTGGCAGGCCTGTGTAAGAATTGTCAGAGCTCCCTATGGGTGGCAAAAGAAATGCTGCAGCCCATAGGGATCTCCTGGAACCCCAATACCCTGGGTACCTCAGTACCATATACTAGGGAATTATAAGGGTGTTCCAGTAAGCCAATGTAAATTGGTATAAATGGTCACTAGCCTGTCAGTGACAATTTGGAAAGAAATGAGAGAGCATAACCTCTGAGGTTCTGATTAGCAGAGCCTCAGTGAGACAGTTAGTCACTACACAGGTAACACATTCAGGCACACTTATGAGCACTGGGGCCCTGGGTTACCAGGGTCCCAGTGACACATACAACTAAAACAACATATATACAGTGAAAAATGGGGGTAACATGCCAGGCAAGATGGTACTTTCCTACACCTGGGATGAGCACCTGGTCCACCTTTGGAACGTTTTGAAGGCCCTGCAAAAGGCAGGCCTCACTATCAAGGCCTCAAAGTGCCAGATAGGGTAGGCAAAGGTGGTTTATCTGGGACACCTGGTAGGTGGAGAACAGATTGCACCACTTCAGGGGAAAATCCAGACAATCATGGATTGGGTTCCCCCTACAACACAGACCCAGGTGAGAGCCTTCTTAGGCCTCACTGGGTATTACAGGAGATGCATTAAAAACTATGGCTCCATAGCAGCCCCTCTTAATGATCTCACTTGTAAGAAGATGCCTAAAAAGTTATTGTGGACAGCTAGCTGTCAGAAAGCTTTTGAGGAGCTCAAACAGGCCATGTGCTCTGCACCTGTTCTAAAAAGCCCATGTTAATCCAAGAAATTCATTATTCAAACTGATGCATCTGAATTAGGGGTAGGGGCAGTCTTATCACAACTGAATTCTGAGGGCCAGGATCAACCAGTTGCTTTTATCAGCAGAAGGTTGACCCCTAGAGAAAAGCGTTGGTCTGCCATTGAGAGGGAGGCCTTTGCTTCGGTCTGGGCACTGAAAAAGTTGAGACCATACCTGTTTGGCACTCACTTTATTGTTCAGACAGACCACAATCCTCTACTTTGGCTAAAACAAATGAAAGGTGAAAATCCTAAATTGTTGAGGTGGTCCATATCTCTACAGGGAATGGACTATACAGTGGAACATAGACCTGGGAGTACCCAATCCAATGCAGATGGACTCTCCAGATATTTCCACTTAGACAATGAAGACTCATCAGGTCATGGCTAGTCTTATTGTCCTTCGTTTGCGGGGGGGTTGTGTAGAAAAGTACCATCTTGGCTGGCATGTTACCCCCATATTTCACTGTATACATGTTGTTTTAGTCTATGTGTCACTGGGACCCTGCCAGGGCCTCTCAGACTGCTCAGGACACCTGCAAAACAGCAACAAAGTAGCAAGACGACTACTAGCAACCTTGTATCGCCTCATCCTGCCGGCTTTCTCGACTGTTTCCAGGTGGTGTATGCTCTGGGGGTAGCCTACCTTCACCCTGCACCAGAAGCTCAGAAGAAATCTCCCGTGGGTCGATGGAATCTTCCCCCTGCTAACGCAGGCACCAAAAGACTGCAACACTGGTCCTCTGTGTCCCCTCTCATCCTTACGAGCGTGGTCCCCTGAACTCAGCAACTCTGTCCAAGTGACTCCCACAGTCCAGTGACTCTTCAGTACAAGTTTGGTGGAGGTAAGTCCTTGCCTCCTCATGCTAGACTGCATTGCTGGGTACCGCATGTTTTGCAGCTGCTCCGGCTCCTGTGCACTCTTCCAGGATTTCCTTTGTGCACAGTCAAGCCTGGGTCCCCGGCACTCCTTCCTGCAGTGCACAACCTTCTGAGTTGTCCTCCGGCATCGAGGGACTCCCTTTTGTGACTTTGCATTTACTCCGGTTCACTTTCCTTTCAAGTGCCTGTTCAGGTACTTCTGCGGGTGCTGCCTGCTTCTGTGAGGCTCCCTGAGTTGCTGCGTGCCCCCTCTGTCTCCTCCTCCAAGTGGCGACATCCTGGTCCCTCCTGGGCCACAGCAGCACCCAAAAACCTCTAAAGCAACCCTTGCAGCTAGCCAGGCTTGTTTGCGGTCTTTCTGCGTGGGATTACCTCTGCAAGCTTCCTCGCAACGTGGGACATCCGTTTCCAAAGGAGAAGTCCCTAGCTCTTTTCTTTTTTGCAGAACTCCAAGCTTCTTCCATCTGGTGGCAGCTTCCTTGCACCCTCAGTTGTCATTTCCTGGGCTCCTGCCCACTATTGACACTGTTGCGACTATTGGACTTGGTCCCCTTGTCTTACAAGTACTCAGGTCTGGAAATCCACTGTTGTTGCATTGCTGGTGTTTGTTCTTCCTGCAGAATCCTCCTATCACGACTTCTGTGCTCTCTGGGGGTAGTAGGTGCACTTTACACCTACCTTTCAGGGTCTTGTGGTGGGCTATTTTTCTAACCCTCACTGTTTTCTTACAGTCCCAGCGACCCTCTACAAGCTCACATAGGTTTGGGGTCCATTTGTGGCTCGCATTCCACTTTTGGAGTATGTGGTTTGGGTTGCCCCTGTACCTATGTGCTCCTATAGCAATCTATTTTAATTCTACACTGTTTGCATTACTTTTCTTGCTATTACTTACCTAAGTTTGGTTTGTGTACATATATCTTGTGTATATAACTTAATCTTATACTGAGGGTACTCACTGAGATACTTTTGGAATATTGTCATAAAAATAAAGTACCTTTATTTTTAGTACTTCTGTGTATTGTGTTTTCTTATGATATTGTGCATATGACACCAGTGCTATAGTAGGAGCTTTACATGTCCCCTAGTTCAGCCTAAGCTGCTTTGCCATAGCTACCTTCTATCAGTCTAAGCTGCTAGAAACACCTCTTCTACACTAATAAGTGATAACTGGACCTGGCACAAGGTGTAAGTACCTCTGGTACCCACTACAAGTCAGGCCAGCCTACTACAATACATCACTGAGCTAAGGAATGGGAGGAGTGAGGTCAAGAGAAGGTAATGGCCAGATTACATACAGGCAACCCTCATTGCTTGTCCCAAGATTTACAACCCTACCCTCCTACCTACTTCCTCATCAGCCTAGTTGAAGAGCTTGTTACAAACAGAAAGTGAGGTTGGGGAAAAAAGGGCTTTTTGGGATGGCTCCTTGAGCTATAGAAAGTGAAGAAAGCTTTGGAATGAGTGAGAGAGTGGCAGAAATTATGTCACATTATTTACTGAAGTAAGTTGTGGGGCGAATGAGGAGGAATTGGAGGAATAAAGATTGCCAGTAAGTAATCTGGCCGTTGAATTACAAGGGGAGATTGCAGTTAAATCCTAGACCCCGTATTGATACAAACTGAAAATGTCAGTATGTTCATAAGCCTATGCAAACACCTTTTGAAATAGTAAATTCTCAAAGGGCTTTGAGGAATCCCTGGAGAATATGTAACCTTGACATTTTGGATACACCTTTCATTTCCAAGTGCATGGCTTTTAATCTAGAATTTAGTGTATTTTTATGAGTAAAGAAAACAACACAAAAAAAATGACACTCTGACAATGGTGCTATTGCATTTCATACTAATCACTAGTTATTTCTGATTATTCACATGTAAATGTTAAAAAAAAATCATTAAACTGGAAGCTCTATTCATTTGTAACTGTCTTTACCAATAAGATAATTCCTAAAAAAAGAACCAAATAAATATGAAAAAATACTAAACAATTACGATATTGATAATATTAAAGATGTTCCTCAAGAACTTGTGAAGGCCAACAGTGCTTTAAAAAAGAAATCTAGTGAGAATGATTGTGGAGCTCTGTTTAAATAAAAGTAAAACAAAATTAAATAAACATAAGATTAATTCAATTAAGTGCTAAAATTATAAATGCTTACAAACACAATACATTACATCATTAAAAAAATAAAACAAACACAGGACTATTTCAGATAATCTTGGAGTAACACAGTCATTGCAAATATACAAAGAGTTCTTATAGTTAATCACTGACCATAAATAAGTTGACATAATACAACAAACAAAAAGCATAGGCAGGGATTGTAAAAAAAATAAACACTCAACAGTGTTGTACAAATGTGTGTTCTCGCAGACTAGGTAATACTATGCTGATCCTCAAGTCTTTATAAATGTTACAGAAAAAGACAATATGCATGGTACTTTGATCTGACAATTTGTCACAAGTGCATTTAGCTAGTATCTTAGACCAACCATTTACAGTGGGAAAACATATCGATAGATGGGATATATCCAGTCTAAAATTAGTTAAAATAAACCTACCTCTGGCATTATGCATACATTTAAGATATGGTTGCATGTCATAAGTAACCAGCATCTTTTGATTTTTAAGAACGCTTGGTTCTGTGGTCAGTCTAAGATCCTCAAGCAAGGGTAAGCCGGCCTTTTTTCAAATCCTTTCTACTAGTGTGTGTAGGAAAGTACCATCTTGCCTGGCATGTTACCCCCATATTTCACTGTATATATGTTGTTTTAGTTGTATGTGTCACTGAGACCCTGCCAGCCAGGGCCCCATTGCTCATAATTGTGCCCTGTATGTGTTACCTGTGTTATGACTAACTGTCTCACTGAGGCTCTGCTAACGAGAACCTCAGTGGTTATGCTCTCTCATTTCTTTCCAAATTGTCACTAACAGGCTAGTGACCAATTTCACCAATTTACATTGGCATACTGGAACACCCCTATAATTCCCTAGTATATGGTACTGAGGTACCCAGGGTATTGGGGTTCCAGGAGATCCCTATGGGCTGCAGCATTTCTTTTGCCACCCATAGGGAGCTCTGACAATTCTTACACAGGCCTGCCACTGCAGCCTGAGTGAAATAACATCCATGTTATTTCACAGCCATTTACCACTGCACTTAAATAACTTATAAGTCACCTATATGTCTAACCTTTACCTGGTAAAGGTTGGGTGCTAAGTTACTTAGTGTGAGGGCACCCTGGCACTAGTCAAGGTGCCCCCACATCGTTCAGGGCAAATTCCCCGGACTTTGTGAGTGCGGGGACACCATTACACGCGTTCCCTATACATATGTCACGACATATGTATAGCGTCACAATGGTAACTCCGAACATGGCCATGTAACATGTCTAAGATCGTGGAATTGTCACCCCAATGCCATTCTGGCATTGGGGAGACAATTCCATGATCCCCCGAGTCTCTAGCACAGACACGGGTACTGCCAAACTACCTTTCCCGGGGTTTCACTGCAGCTGCTGCTGCTGCCAACCCCTCAGACAGGATTCTGCCCTCCTGGGGTCAAGACAGGCTTGGCCCAGGAAGGCAGAACAAAGGACTTCCTCAGAGAGAGGGTGTTACACCCTCTTCCTTTGGAAAAAGGTGTTAGGGCTGGGGAGGAGAAGCCTCCCCCAGCCTCTGGAAATGCTTTCATGGGCACAGATGGTGCCCATCTCTGAATAAGCCAGTCTACACCGGTTCAGGGATCCCCCAGCCCTGCTCTGGCACGAAACTGGACAAAGGAAAGGGGAGTGACCACTCCCCTGTTTTCCTGGTGGTGCATGCTGTGGGGGTAGTCTGCCTCCTCTCTGCACTAGAAGCTCCGAAGAAATCTCCTGTGGGTCGACGGAGTCTTCCCATGCAACCGCAGGCACCAAAAGACTGCATCACCGGTCCTCTGGGTCCCCTCTCAGCACGACGAGCGTGGTCCCTGGAACTCAGCAACTCTGTCCAAGTGACTCCCACAGTCCAGTGACTCTTCAGTCCAAGTTTGGTGGAGGTAAGTCCTTGCCTCCGCACGCTAGACTGCATTGCTGGGTACCGCGTGATTTGCAGATGCTCCGGCTCCTGTGCACTCTTCCAGGATTTCCTTTGTGCACAGCCAAGCCTGGGTCCCCGACACTCTAACCTGCAGTACACGACCTCCTGAGTTGTCCTCCGGCGTCGTGGGACCTTCTTTTGTGACTTCGGGTGAGCTCCGGTTCACTCTTCTTCGTAGTGCCTGTTCCGGCACTTCTGCAGGTGCTGCTTGTTTATGAGTGGGCTCGTTGTCTTGCAGGACGCCCCCTCTGTCTCCTCACGCAATTGGCGACATACTGGTCCCTCCTGGGCCACAGCAGCATCCAAAAACGCTAACTGCAACCCTTGCAGCTAGCAAGGCTTGTTTGCGGTCTTTCTGCACGGAAACACCTCTGCAAGCTTCTTCACGACGTGGGACATCCATCCTCCAAAGGGGAAGTTTCTAGCCCTTGTCGTTCTTGCAGAATTCACAGCTTCTACCATCCAGTGGCAGCGTCTTTGCACCCACAGCTGACATTTCCTGGGCATCTGCCCACTCCCGACTTGATCGTGACTCTTGGACTTGGTCCCCTTGTTCCACAGGTACTGTCATCCGGAAATCCATTGTTGTTGCATTGCTGGTGTTGGTCTTCCTTGCAGAATTCCCCTATCACGACTTCTGTGCTCTCTGGGGAACTTAGGTGCACTTTGCACTCACTTTTCAGGGTCTTGGGGTGGGCTATTTTTTCTAACCATCACTGTTTTCTTACAGTCCCAGCGACCCTCTACAAGCTCACATAGGTTTGGGGTCCATTCGTGGTTCGCATTCCACTTCTAGAGTATATGGTTTGTGTTGCCCCTATACCTATGTGCTCCCATTGAAATCTATTGTGACTATACATTGCTTGCATTGTTTTCTATCGCTATTACTGCATAATTTTGGTATTGTGTACATATATCTTGTGTATATTTGCTATCTTCATACTGAGGGTACTCACTGAGATACTTTGGGCATATTGTCATAAAAATAAAGTACCTTTATTTTTAGTATATCTGTGTATTGTGTTTTCTTATGATATTGTGCATATGACACCAGTGGTATAGTAGGACCTTTACACGTCTCCTAGTTCAGCCTAAGCTGCTCTGCTAAGCTACCTTTTCTATTAGCCTAAGCTGGTAGACACCTCTTCTACACTAATAAGGGATAACTGGACCTGGTGCAGAGTGTAAGTACCCCTTGGTACCGCTACAAACCAGGTCAGCCTCCTACATTGGTTGTGCAGCGGTGGGATAAGTACTTGTAACTACTTAGCACTTTGTCATTTTGTACTTTTCATAAGAGAAAAATATACAAAACAAGTTCAGTGTATGTACACCTAACCAAAAAGTTTTGCTTTTCTTCTCTTACTCTTTTGCTAAATCCTGAAAAGTACCTCTAAAAACTTTCAAAAAGTTCTTATAAAAGTTTTTAAAGTTTTTTTTCTGTTCCTTAAAAACCTTAAAAAGTTCTGAAACGTTTTCTTTCTTTTTCTGTCCCTTAAACCTTTTCTATCATGTCTGGTACAGGTCAAACTCTGGATCTGTCCAGAACTGCTTATGACCACCTTAGCTGGAAAGGAGCAAGGAGTCTCTGCATTGAAAGAGGTTTAGGTGTAGGGTAGAGTCCCTCAAGAGAATTGTTAGTCAATATGCTCATTGAACAAGATAAGACCATAGTTGGCACTTCTGGTGAGAGAATGGCTGATGGTTTACACTCTGATTCTGGGGTAGCCCCAGTAAAAGGGTTAGAAGGGAACCTTCCCAACCTGCCCCTTAGCAGGCCACCTAGCTGGGCTGGTACTGATGTGAGTTATCATCATAGTATAGAGTTTACTCCTTTAGGCCAGGCTGTTAGAGTGCCATCTGTTAGGGACAGGTCTCCTTCTGTTCATTCGCACCATTCTTCTGTTTCAAAGCATGGCCAACCCACCCTCCCTGAAGACAGAATGTTAGAAAGGGAACTCAATAGATTGAGAGTGGAAGAATCCAGACTCAAGCTCAAGAAGCAATAGCTGGATCTAGACAGACAATCATTTGACTTAGAAAAAGAAAGACAGAGGTTGGGTTTGGACCCCATGTTGGGAGCAGCAGTATTATAGATAGTAATCCTGTAAAAGAGCATGATTCTAGGAATCTGCACAAGATAGTTCCCCCTTACAAGGAGGGGGATGACATTAACAAGTGGTTTGCTGCACTTGAGAGGGCCTGTAATGTACAGGGGGTCCCTCAAAGGCAGTGGGCTGCTATCCTATGGCTATCATTCAGTGGAAAAGGTAGGAATAGGCTCCTTACTGTTAAGGAAAGTGATTCCAATGATTTTACAGTTCTTAAGAATGCACTCCTAGATGGTTATGGCTTAACCACTGAACAGTACAGGATCAAGTTCAGAGAAACCAAAAAGGAGTCTTCACAATACTGGGTAGACTTTGTTGACCATTCAGTGAAGGCTTTGGAGGGGTGGTTACATGGCAGTAAAGTTTCTGACTATGAAAACATGTATAACTTAATCCTGAGAGAGCATATTCTTAATAATTGTGTGTCTGATTTGTTGCACCAGTATCTAGTGGACTCAGATCTGACCTCTCCCCAAGAAATGGGAAAGAAGCCAGACAAATGGGTCAGAACAAGAGTGAACAGAAATGTTCATACAGGGGGTGACAAGGATGGCAAGAAGAAGGATGGTAAGTCTTCAGACAAGGGTGGGGACAAATCTAAAAATGAGTCTTCATCAGGCCCACAAAAACACTCTGGTGGGGGTGGTGGGCCCAAATCCTCTTCAAATCAAGTAAAGAAACCATGGTGCTATTTATGTAAAGTAAAAGGCCATTGGACAACTGATCCCAGTTGTCCAAAGAAAAGCACCAAGCCTCCTACCACTACAACCCCTGCTGCTACACCTAGTGCCCCTAGTAATAGCAGTGGTGGTAGGAGCAAACCTACTAATAGCCAATCCAAGGGAGTAGCTGGGCTCACTTTTGGTAATTTAGTTGGGGTTGGTCTTGTTAGGGAGACCACAGAGGCAGAGGCTGTGTTAGTCTCTGAAGGTGCCATTGATTTGGACACATTGGTTGCTTGTCCCCTTAATATGGATAAGTACAAGCAACTTCCCCTAATAAATGGTGTTGAGGTTCAGGCCTACAGGGACACAGGTGCCAGTGTTACCATGGTAATAGAGAAACTGGTCCACCCTGAACAACAACTTCTTGGTCACCAGTACCAAGTGACTGATACTCATAACAACACTCTTAGCCACCCCATGGCTGTTGTGAATCTCAACTGGGGGGGGGGGTTACTGGTCCAAAGAAAGTTGTGGTTGCCTCAGATTTAACTGTAGACTGTCTACTAGGGAACAATTTAGAGACATCAGCTTGGGCAGAAGTGGAGTTGGAGGCTCATGCAGCAATGCTGGGCATTCCAGGGCATATTTTTGCTTTGACAAGGGCTCAGGCCAAAAGGCAAAAAGGACAGGGTGACTTGGATCCTGGAACAATGGACCAAGTGCTCCCTAAAGCTAGGGTTAGTAAAGCTAAGACACTACCTACTATCCCTCCCTCTACAGTGGATTCAACTTCTGAGGAAGAATAATTTCCACCCTGTGCATAACCTACACCAGAGGAGCTGGAAGCAAACACTGCTGAGCTTTTGGGTGGAGGGGGGCCTGCCAGGGAGGAGCTGAGTGTGGCACAGCAGACCTGTCCCACACTAGAGGGTCTAAGACAGCAAGCTGTCAAACAGCAGAACGGGAATGTCAGTGACTCTCACAGCGTTTACTGGGAGGGCAACCTCTTGTATACTGAGGCAAGGGACCCGCAACCTGGAGCAGCCAGGAGATTGGTCATTCCCTTGCAATACAGAGAGTTCCTCCTAACTCTAGCCAACGGCATTCCCTTGGCTGGACATTTGGGTCAAATGAAAACTTGGGACAGGCTTGTTCCCTTGTTTCATTGGCCAAGAATGTCAGAGGAAACAAAGGAATTTTGTAAGTCCTGTGTCACCTGTCAAGCCAGTGGCAAAACAGGTGGCACCCCAAAGGCACCCCTTATTCCACTGCCTGTGGTTGGGGTTCCCTTTGAAAGGGTAGGGGTTGACATAGTTGCCCCCCTTGACCCTCCTACTGCTTCAGTGTAGGAGGCTGGACTGGTTTGTAGTGAGTACCAAGGGGTACTTACACCTTGTACCAGGCCCAGGAATCCCTTATTAGTGTATAGGGTGTCTAGCAGCTTAGGCTGATAGATAATGGTAGCTTAGCAGAGCAGCTTAGGCTGAACTAGGAGACGAGTGAAGCTCCTACAGTACCACTAGTGTCATTTGCAAAATATCATAAGAAAACACAATACAAAGATATACTAAAAATAAAGGTACTTTATTTTTATGACAATATGCCAAAGTATCTCAGAGTGTACCCTCAGTATGAGGATAGCAAATATACACAAGATATATGTACACAATACCAAAAATATGCAGTATAGTCTTAGAAAACAGTGCAAACAATGTATAGTTACAATAGGATGCAATGGGGACACATAGGGATAGGGGCAACACAAACCATATACTCCAAAAGTGGAATGCGAACCACGAATGGACCCCAAACCTATGTGACCTTGTAGAGGGTCGCTGGGACTATTAGAAAATAGTAATGGTTAGAAAAATAGCCCACCCCAAGACCCTGAAAAGTGAGTGCAAAGTGCACTAAAGTTCCTCAAAGGACACAGAGGTCGTGATAGGGGAATTCTGCAGGAAAGACACAAACCAGCAATTCAAAAACGATGAATTTCCAGTTGCGGGTACCTTTGGAAGAAGGGGACCAAGTCCAAAAGTCACAAGCAAGTCGGAGATGGGCAGATGCCCTGGAAATGCCAGCTGTGGGTGCAAAGAAGCTGCTACTGGACAGTAGAAGCTGAGGATTCTGCAGGAACGACAAGAGCTAGAGACTTCCCCTTTGGAGGATGTATCCCACACGCCGTGGAGAGTCGTGCAGAAGTATTTTCCCGCCGAAAGACTGCCAACAAGCCTTGCTAGCGGCAAAATGTGCGGTTAGGGTTTTCGGATGCTGCTGTGGCCCAGGAGGGACCAGAATGTCACCAATTGCGTCTGGGGACAGAGGGGGCATCGAGCAAGACAAGGAACCCTCTCAGAAGCAGGCAGCTCCTGCAGAAGTGCCGGAACAGGCACTACAAAGAGGAGGGAAACGGTGCTCACCCGAAGTTGCACAAAGGAGTCCCACGTCGCCGGAGGGCCACTTAGAAAGTCGTGCAATGCAGGTTAGAGTGCCGGGGACCCAGGCTTGGCTGTGCACAAAGGAATTCCGCCGGAAGTGCACAGAGGCCGGAGTAGCTGAAAAAGTTGCGGTTCCCAGCAATGCAGTCTGGCGTGGGGAGGCAAGGACTTACCTCCACCAAACTTGGACTGAAGAGTCACTGGACTGTGGGAGTCACTTGGACACAGTTGCTGGATTCAAGGGACCTCGCTCGTCGTGCTGAGAGGAGACCCAGGGGACCGGTGATGCATTTCTTTGGTGCCTGCGGTAGCAGGGGGAAGATTCCGTCGACCCACGGGAGATTTCTTCGGAGCTTCTAGTGTAGAGAGAAGGCAGACTACCCCCACAGCATGCACCACCAGGAAAACAGTCGAGAAGGCGGCAGGATCAGCGTTACAGAGTTGCAGTAGTCGTCTTAGCTACTTTGTTGCAGTTTTGCAGGCTTCCAGCGCAGTGTAGGAAAGTACCATCTTGCCTGGCATGTTACCCCCATTTTTCACTGTATATATGTTGTTTTAGTTGTATTTGTCACTGGGACCCTGCCAGCCAGGGCCCCAGTGCTCATAAGTGTGCCTGAAAGTGTTACCTGTGTTATGACTAACTGTCTCACTGAGGCTCTGCTATCCAGAACCTCAGTGGTTATTGTAGGAAAGTACCATCTTGCCTGGCATGTTACCCCCATTTTTCACTGTATATATGTTGTTTTAGTTGTATGTGTCACTGGGACCCTGGTAACCCAGGGCCCCAGTGCTCATAAGTGTGCCTGAATGTGTTACCTGTGTAGTGACTAACTGTCTCACTGAGGCTCTGCTAATCAGAACCTCAGTGGTTATGCTCTCTCATTTCTTTCCAAATTGTCACTAACAGGCTAGTGACCATTTTTACCTATTTACATTGGCTTACTGGAACACCCTTATAATTCCCTAGTATATGGTACTGAGGTACCCAGGGTATTGGGGTTCCAGGAGATCCCTATGGGCTGCAGCATTTCTTTTGCCACCCATAGGGAGCTCTGACAATTCTTACACAGGCCTGCCACTGCAGCCTGAGTGAAATAACGTCCACGTTATTTCACAGCCATTTTACACTGCACTTAAGTAACTTATAAGTCACCTATATGTCTAACCTTTACCTGGTAAAGGTTAGGTGCAAAGTTACTTAGTGTGAGGGCACCCTGGCACTAGCCAAGGTGCCCCCACATTGTTCAGAGCCAATTCCCTGAACTTTGTGAGTGCGGGGACACCATTACACGCGTGCACTACATATAGGTCACTACCTATATGTAGCTTCACAATGGTAACTCCGAATATGGCCATGTAACATGTCTATGATCATGGAATTGCCCCCTCTATGCCATCCTGGCATAGTTGGCACAATCCCATGATCCCAGTGGTCTGTAGCACAGACCCTGGTACTGCCAAACTGCCCTTCCTGGGGTTTCACTGCAGCTGCTGCTGCTGCCAACCCCTCAGACAGGCATCTGCCCTCCTGGGGTCCAGCCAGGCCTGGCCCAGGATGGCAGAACAAAGGACTTCCTCTGAGAGAGGGTGTTACACCCTCTCCCTTTGGAAAATGGTGTGAGGGCAGGGGAGGAGTAGCCTCCCCCAGCCTCTGGAAATGCTTTGTTGGGCACAGATGTGCCCAATTCTGCATAAGCCAGTCTACACCGGTTCAGGGGACCCCTTAGCCCTGCTCTGGCGCGAAACTGGACAAAGGAAAGGGGAGTGACCACTCCCCTGACCTGCACCTCCCCTGGGAGGTGTCCAGAGCTCCTCCAGTGTGCTCCAGACCTCTGCCATCTTGGAAACAGAGGTGCTGCTGGCACACTGGACTGCTCTGAGTGGCCAGTGGCACCAGGTGACGTCAGAGACTCCTTCTGATAGGCTCCTTCAGGTGTTGCTTGCCTATCCTTTCTCCTAGGTAGCCAAACCCTCTTTTCTGGCTATTTAGGGTCTCTGTCTCTGGGGAAACTTTAGATAACGAATGCAAGAGCTCATCCGAGTTCCTCTGCATCTCTCTCTTCACCTTCTGCCAAGGAATCGACTGCTGACCGCGCTGGAAGCCTGCAAACCTGCAACATAGTAGCAAAGACGACTACTGCAACTCTGTAACGCTGATCCTGCCGCCTTCTCGACTGTTTTCCTGCTTGTGCATGCTGTGGGGGTAGTCTGCCTCCTCTCTGCACCAGAAGCTCCGAAGAAATCTCCCGTGGGTCGACGGAATCTTCCCCCTGCAACCGCAGGCACCAACAAGCTGCATTACCGGTCCCTTGGGTCTCCTCTCAGCACGACGAGCGAGGTCCCTCGAATCCAGCAACTCTGTCCAAGTGACCCCCACAGTCCAGTGACTCTTCAGTCCAAGTTTGGTGGAGGTAAGTCCTTGCCTCACCTCGCTGGGCTGCATTGCTGGGAACCGCGACTTTTGCAGCTACTCCGGCCCCTGTGCACTTCCGGCGGAAATCCTTTGTGCACAGCCAAGCCCGGGTCCACGGCACTCTAACCTGCATTGCACGACTTTCTAAGTTGGTCTCCGGCGACGTGGGACTCCTTTGTGCAACTTCGGGTGAGCACAGTTTCACGCATCCTCGTAGTGCTTGTTTCTGGCACTTCTCCGGGTGCTACCTGCTACTGAGAGGGCTCCTTGTCTTGCTCGACGTCCCCTCTCTCTCCTGGTCCAATTTGCGACCTCCTGGTCCCTCCAGGACCACAGCAGCGTCCAAAAACGCTAAACGCACGATTTGCAGCTAGCAAGGCTTGTTGGCGTTCTTTCGGCGGGAAAACCCTTCTGCGCGACTCTCCATGGCGAGAGGGATCCGTCCACCAAAGGGGAAGTCTCTAGCCCTTTTCGTTCCTGCAGAAACCTCAGCTTCTTCTGTCCAGTAGAAGCTTCTTTGCACCCACAGCTGGCATCTCCGACTTGCTTGTGACTTTTGGACTTGGTCCCCTTGTTCCACAGGTACCCTAGATTGGAAATCCACAGTTGTTGCATTGTTGGTTTGTGTCTTTCCTGCATTATTCCTCTAACACGACTTATTTGTCCTTAGGGGAACTTTAGTGCACTTTGCACTCACTTTTCCGGGTCTTGGGGAGGGTTATTTTTTTAACTCTCAATATTTTCTAATAGTCCCAGCGACCCTCTACAAGGTCACATAGGTTTGGGGTCCATTCGTGGTTCGCATTCCACTTTTGGAGTATATGGTTTGTGTTGCCCCTATACCTATGTTTCCCCATTGCATCCTATTGTAACTATACATTGTTTGCACTGTTTTCTAAGACTATACTGCATATTTTTGCTATTGTGTATATATATCTTGTGTATATTTCCTATCCTCTCACTGAGGGTACACTCTAAGATACTTTGGCATATTGTCATAAAAATAAAGTACCTTTATTTTTAGTATAACTGTGTATTGTGTTTTCTTATGATATTGTGCATATGACACTAAGTGGTACTGTAGTAGCTTCACACGTCTCCTAGTTCAGCCTAAGCTGCTCTGCTAAGCTACCATTATCTATCAGCCTAAGCTGCTAGACACCCTATACACTAATAAGGGATAACTGGGCCTGGTGCAAGGTTCAAGTACCCCTTGGTACTCACTACAAGCCAGTCCAGCCTCCTACATTGGTTGTGCAGCGGTGGGATAAGTGCTTTGAGACTACTTACCACTCTTGTCATTGTACTTTTCATAAGAGAAAGATATACAAAACAAGGTCAGTGTATATACACATAGCCAAAAAGTTTTGCATTTTCTCTTTTCACTCTTTTCTAAGTGCTGAAAAGTACTTCTAACTTTCTAAAAAGTTCTAAAAAGTTTAAAAAGTTTTTTTTCTCTGTCTTTCTAAAAGCTCTGACAAACTTTTTATCTTTTACTATCACTTTAACTCTCTCTAAAAATGTCTGGCACAGGCCAAAATGTTGATCTGTCCAAACTTGCATATGACCACCTTAGCTGGAAAGGACCAAGGAGTCTCTGTGTAGAGAAAGGTTTGAGTGTAGGCAAGAATCCTTCCTTGGAACTGTTACTTAACATGCTTAGAGAACAAGATAAGGCCAGAAGTGCCCCATCTGTTGAAAAAGTAGCTAATGGTTCTCAATCTGATCCAGGGACTCCCCCAGGAAAAGATTCAGGAAAGAAACTTCCTAGCCTGCCCATTACTAGACAGTCTAGCATAGTTGGTAATGATGATGAGCCACACCATATAAATAGTGTTGTCTCACATCATAGCAAAAGCATTTATTCTCACCGTACTGGTAGTGATGTTTCTGTTAGCCAAGCTGTTAGGGTGGCTTCTGTAAGGGACAGGTCTCCTTCTGTCCATTCTCACCATACTTCTGTTTCAAGGCATGTCCCTCCCACCCACCCTGATGACAGATTGTTAGAAAGGGAGCTCAATAGATTGAGAGTGGAACAAACCAGACTGAAGCTCAAGAAGCAACAGCTGGATTTGGATAGACAGACTTTAGAAGTAGAGAAGGAGAGACAGAAACTGGGTTTAGAAACCCATGGTGGCAGCAGCAGTATTCCCCATAGTCATCCTGCAAAAGAGCATGATTCCAGGAATCTGCACAAGATAGTTCCCCCTTATAAGGAGGGGGATGACATTAACAAGTGGTTTGCTGCACTTGAGAGGGCCTGTGTTGTACAGGATGTCCCTCAAAGGCAGTGGGCTGCTATCCTATGGCTATCATTTAGTGGAAAAGGTAGGGATAGGCTCCTTACTGTGAAAGAAAATGATGCTAATAATTTCCAAGTTCTTAAGAATGCACTCCTGGATGGTTATGGCTTAACCACTGAACAATACAGGATAAAGTTCAGAGAGACCAAAAAGGAGTTTTCACAAGACTGGGTTGATTTCATTGACCATTCAGTGAAGGCCTTGGAGGGGTGGTTACATGGCAGTAAAGTTACTGATTATGACAGCCTTTATAACTTGATCCTGAGAGAGCATATTCTTAATAATTGTGTGTCTGATTTGTTGCACCAGTACTTGGTGGACTCTGATCTGACCTCTCCCCAAGAATTGGAAAAGAAGGCAGACAAATGGGTCAGAACAAGGGTGAACAGAAAGGTTCATACATGGGGTGACAAAGATGGCAACAAAAAGAAGGATAGTAAGTCTTCTGACAAGGGTGGGGACAAATCTAAAAATGAGTCTTCATCAGGCCCACAAAAACACTCTGGTGGGGGTGGTGGGCCCAAATCCTCTTTTAATCAGAACAAGGAAAATAAACCATGGTGCTATTTATGTAAAATAAAAGGCCATTGGACAACAGATCCCAGTTGTCCAAAGAAAGGCACCAAGCCTCCTACCACTACAACCCCTACTGCTACACCTAGTGTCCCTACTAATAGCAGTGCTGGTGGGAGCAAACCTACTAATAGCCAATCCAAGGGAGTAGCTGGGCTCACTATTGGTAACTTAGTTGGGGTTGGCCTTGTTAGGGAGGCCACAGAGGCTGTGTTAGTCTCTGAGGGGGCTATTGATTTAGCCACCTTAGTTGCTTGTCCCCTTAATATGGATAAGTACAAGCAGCTACCCCTAATAAATGGTGTTGAGGTTCAGTCCTACAGGGACACTGGTGCCAGTGTGACTATGGTCATAGAGAAACTGGTCCACCCTGAACAACACCTACTTGGTCACCAGTACCAAGTAACCGATGCTCACAACAACACACTTAGCCACCCCATGGCTGTTGTAAATCTCAACTGGGGGGGGGTTACTGGTCCAAAGAAAGTTGTGGTAGCTTCAGATTTACCTGTAGACTGTCTATTAGGGAATGATTTGGAGATAGCAGCTTGGTCAGATGTGGAGTTGGAGGCCCATGCAGCAATGCTGGGCATCCCAGGGCATATTTTTGCTTTGACAAGGTGTAGGAAAGTACCATCTTGCCTGGCATGTTACCCCCATTTTTCACTGTATATATGTTGTTTTAGTTGTATGTGTCACTGGGACCCTGGTAACCCAGGGCCCCAGTGCTCATAAGTGTGCCTGAATGTGTTACCTGTGTAGTGACTAACTGTCTCACTGAGGCTCTGCTAATCAGAACCTCAGTGGTTATGCTCTCTCATTTCTTTCCAAATTGTCACTAACAGGCTAGTGACCATTTTTACCAATTTACATTGGCTTACTGGAACACCCTTATAATTCCCTAGTATATGGTACTGAGGTACCCAGGGTATTGGGGTTCCAGGAGATCCCTATGGGCTGCAGCATTTCTTTTGCCACCCATAGGGAGCTCTGACAATTCTTACACAGGCCTGCCACTGCAGCCTGAGTGAAATAACGTCCACGTTATTTCACAGCCATTTTACACTGCACTTAAGTAACTTATAAGTCACCTATATGTCTAACCTTTACCTGGTAAAGGTTAGGTGCAAAGTTACTTAGTGTGAGGGCACCCTGGCACTAGCCAAGGTGCCCCCACATTGTTCAGGGCCAATTCCCCGGACTTTGTGAGTGCGGGGACACCATTACACGCGTGCACTACATATAGGTCACTACCTATATGTAGCTTCACAATGGTAACTCCGAATATGGCCATGTAACATGTCTATGATCATGGAATTGCCCCCTCTATGCCATCCTGGCATAGTTGGCACAATCCCATGATCCCAGTGGTCTGTAGCACAGACGCTGGTACTGCCAAACTGCCCTTCCTGGGGTTTCACTGCAGCTGCTGCTGCTGCCAACCCCTCAGACAGGCATCTGCCCTCCTGGGGTCCAGCCAGGCCTGGCCCAGGATGGCAGAACAAAGAACTTCCTCTGAGAGAGGGTGTTACACCCTCTCCCTTTGGAAAATGGTGTGAAGGCAGGAGAGGAGTAGCCTCCCCCAGCCTCTGGAAATGCTTTGTTGGGCACAGATGTGCCCAATTCTGCATAAGCCAGTCTACACCGGTTCAGGGGACCCCTTAGCCCTGCTCTGGCGCGAAACTGGACAAAGGAAAGGGGAGTGACCACTCCCCTGACCTGCACCTCCCCTGGGAGGTGTCCAGAGCTCCTCCAGTGTGCTCCAGACCTCTGCCATCTTGGAAACAGAGGTGCTGCTGGCACACTGGACTGCTCTGAGTGGCCAGTGCCACCAGGTGACGTCAGAGACTCCTTCTGATAGGCTCCTTCAGGTGTTAGTAGCCTATCCTCTCTCCTAGGTAGCCAAACCCTCTTTTCTGGCTATTTAGGGTCTCTGTCTCTGGGGAAACTTTAGATAACGAATGCAAGAGCTCATCCGAGTTCCTCTGCATCTCTCTCTTCACCTTCTGATAAGGAATCGACTGCTGACCGCGCTGGAAGCCTGCAAACCTGCAACATAGTAGCAAAGACGACTACTGCAACTCTGTAACGCTGATCCTGCCGCCTTCTCGACTGTTTTCCTGCTTGTGCATGCTGTGGGGGTAGTCTACCTCCTCTCTGCACCAGAAGCTCCGAAGAAATCTCCCGTGGGTCGACGGAATCTTCCCCCTGCAACCGCAGGCACCAAAAAGCTGCATTACCGGTCCCTTGGGTCTCCTCTCAGCACGACGAGCGAGGTCCCTTGAATCCAGCGACTCTGTCCAAGTGACCCCCACAGTCCAGTGATTCTTCAGTCCAAGTTTGGTGGAGGTAAGTCCTTGCCTCACCTTGCTGGGCTGCATTGCTGGGATCCGCGACTTTTGCAGCTACTTCGGCCCCTGTGCACTCCCGGCGGAAATCCTTTGTGCACAGCCAAGCCTGGGTCCACGGCACTCTAACCTGCATTGCACGACTTTCTAAGTTGGTCTCCGGCGACGTGGGACTCCTTTGTGCGACTTCGGGTGAGCACCGTTTCACGCATCCTCATAGTGCCTGTTTCTGGCACTTGTGCGGGTGCTACCTGCTGCTGAGAGGGCTCCTTGTCTTGCTCGACGTCCCCTCTCTCCCCTGGTCCAATTTGCGACCTCCTGGTCCCTCCAGGGCTACAGCAGCGTCCAAAAACGCTAACAGCACGATTTGCAGCTAGCAAGACTTGTTGGCCTTCGTTTGGCGGGAAAACACTTCTGCACGACTCTCCACGGCGAGAGGGACCCGTCCACCAAAGGGAAAGTCTCTAGCCCTTTTCGTTCCTGCAGAAACCTCAGCTTCTTCTGTCCAGTAGAAGCTTCTTTGCACCCGCAGCTGGCATTTCCTGGGCATCTGCCCATCTCCGACTTGCTTGTGACTTTTGGACTTGGTCCCCTTGTTCCACAGGTACCCTAGATTGGAAATCCACAGTTGTTGCATTGTTGGTTTGTGTCTTTCCTGCATTATTCCTCTAACACAACTTCTTTGTCCTTAGGGGAACTTTAGTGCACTTTGCACTCACTTTTCAGGGTCTTGGGGAGGGTTATTTTTCTAACTCTCACTATTTTCTAATAGTCCCAGCGACCCTCTACAAGGTCACATAGGTTTGGGGTCCATTCGTGGTTCGCATTCCACTTTTGGAGTATATGGTTTGTGTTGCCCCTATCCCTATGTTTCATTTTGCATCCTATTGTAACTATACATTGTTTGCACTGTTTTCTAAGACTATACTGCATATTTTTGCTATTGTGTATATATATCTTGTGTATACTTCCTATCCTCTCACTGAGGGTACACTCTAAGATACTTTGGCATATTGTCATAAAAATAAAGTACCTTTATTTTTAGTATAACTGTGTGTTGTGTTTTCTTATGATATTGTGCATATGACACTAAGTGGTACTGTAGTAGCTTCACACGTCTCCTAGTTCAGCCTAAGCTGCTCTGCTAAGCTACCATTATCTATCAGCCTAAGCTGCTAGACACCCTATACACTAATAAGGGATAACTGGGCCTGGTGCAAGGTACAAGTACCCCTTGGTACTCACTACAAGCCAGTCCAGCCTCCTACATTGGTTGTGCAGCGGTGGGATAAGTGCTTTGAGACTACTTACCACTCTTGTCATTGTACTTTTCATAAGAGAAAAATATACAAAACAAGGTCAGTGTATATACACATAGCCAAAAAGTTTTGCATTTCCTCTTTTCACTCTTTTCTAAGTGCTGAAAAGTACTTCTAAACTTTCAAAAAGTTCTTAAAAGTTTAAAAAGTTTTTTCTGTCTTTCTAAAAAGTTCTGAAAACTTTTTTCTCTTTTTCTATCACTTTAACTCTCTCTAAAAATGTCTGGCACAGGCCAAAATGTTGATCTGTCCAAACTTGCATATGACCACCTTAGCTGGAAAGGAGCAAGGAGTCTCTGTGTAGAGAGAGGTTTGAGTGTAGGGAAGAATCCTTCTTTGGAATTATTGCTTAACATGCTTAGAGAACAGGATAAGGCCATAGGGGTCACATCTGTTGAAAAAGTAGCAAATGGTTCCCAATCTGATCCAGGGACTCCACCAGGAAAAGATTCAGGAAAGAAACTTCCTAGCCTGCCCATTACTAGACAGTCTAGCATAGTTGGTAATGATGGAGAGCCTCACCATAGAAATAGTGTTGTCTCACATCATAGCAAAAGCATTTATTCTCACCATACTGGTAGTGATGTTTCTGTTAGCCAAGCTGTTAGGGTGGCTTCTGTAAGGGACAGGTCTCCTTCTGTTCATTCTTCTGTGTCTAAGAATGTCCCTCCCACCAACCCTGATGACAGAATGTTAGAGAGGGAACTCAATAAGTTGAGAGTGGAACAAACCAGACTGAAGCTTAAAAAGCAACAGCTGGATTTGGATAGACAGTCTTTTGAACTAGAGAAAGAAAGACAGAAGTTGGGTTTAGATACCCATGGTGGCAGCAGCAGTATTCCCCATAGTCATCCTGCAAAAGAGCATGATTCCAGGAATCTGCATAAGATAGTTCCCCCTTATAAGGAGGGGGATGACATTAACAAGTGGTTTGCTGCACTTGAGAGGGCCTGTGTTGTACAGGATGTCCCTCAAAGGCAGTGGGCTGCTATCCTATGGCTATCATTTAGTGGAAAAGGTAGGGATAGGCTCCTTACTGTGAAAGAAAATGATGCTAATAATTTCCAAGTTCTTAAGAATGCACTCCTGGATGGTTATGGCTTAACCACTGAACAGTACAGGATAAAGTTCAGAGAGACCAAAAAGGAGTCTTCACAAGACTGGGTTGATTTCATTGACCATTCAGTGAAGGCCTTGGAGGGGTGGTTACATGGCAGTAAAGTTACTGATTATGACAGCCTGTATAACTTGATCCTGAGAGAGCATATTCTTAATAATTGTGTGTCTGATTTGTTGCACCAATACTTGGTGGACTCTGATCTGACCTCTCCCCAAGAATTGGGAAAGAAGGCAGACAAATGGGTCAGAACAAGAGTGAACAGAAAAGTTCATACAGGGGGTGACAAAGATGGCAACAAAAAGAAGGATGGTAAGTCTTCTGACAAGGGTGGGGACAAATCTAAAAATGAGTCTTCATCAGGCCCACAAAAACACTCTGGTGGGGGTGGTGGGCCCAAATCCTCTTTTAATCAGAACAAGGAAAAGAAACCATGGTGCTATTTATGTAAAATAAAAGGCCATTGGACAACAGATCCCAGTTGTCCAAAGAAAAGCACCAATGCTCCTACCACTACAACCCCTACTGCTACCCCTAGTGTCCCTACTAATAGCAGTGGTGGTGGGAGCAAACCTACTAATAGCCAATCCAAGGGAGTAGCTGGGCTCACTATTGGTAACTTAGTTGGGGCTGGCCTTGTTAGGGAGGCCACAGAGGCTGTGTTAGTCTCTGAGGGGGCTATTGATTTAGCCACCTTAGTTGCTTGTCCCCTTAATATGGATAAGTACAAGCAGCTATCCCTAATAAATGGTGTTGAGGTTCAGGCCTACAGGGACACTGGTGCCAGTGTGACTATGGTCATAGAGAAACTGGTCCACCCTGAACAACACCTACTTGGTCACCAGTACCAAGTAACCGATGCTCACAACAACACACTTAGCCACCCCATGGCTGTTGTAAATCTCAACTGGGGGGGGGTTACTGGTCCAAAGAAAGTTGTGGTAGCTTCAGATTTACCTGTAGACTGTCTATTAGGGAATGATTTGGAGACATCAGCTTGGTCAGATGTGGAGTTGGAGGCCCATGCAGCAATGCTGGGCATCCCAGGGCATATTTTTGCTTTGACAAGGGCTCAGGCCAAAAAGCAAAAAGGACAGGGAAGCTTGGATCCTGGAACAATGGACCAAGTGCTCCCTAAAGCTAGGGGTAGTAGAAGCAAACCACTTCCTACTATCCCTCCCTCTACAGTGGATTCAACTTCTGAGGAAGAAGAATTCCCTCTCTGTGCAGAACCTACACCAGAGGAGCTGGAAGCAGACACTGCTGAGCTTTTGGGTGAAGGGGGGCCTGCCAGAGAGGAGCTGAGTGTGGCACAGCAAACCTGTCCCACATTAGGGGGTCTCATACAGCAAGCTGTCAAACAGGCTAATGGGGATGTCAGTGACTCTCACAGAGTTTACTGGGAGGACAACCTCTTGTACACTGAGCATAGGGATCCTAAACCTGGAGCTGCCAGGAGATTAGTGATTCCTCAGGAGTACAGAAAGTTCCTCCTAACCCTGGCACATGACATTCCCCTAGCTGGGCACCTGGGTCAAATGAAAACTTGGGACAGACTGGTTCCATTGTTTCATTGGCCTAGGATGTCTGAGGACACAAAGGAATTTTGTAAGTCCTGTGAAACCTGTCAAGCCAGTGGCAAGACAGGTGGCACCCCAAAGGGACCCCTTATTCCACTGCCTGTGGTTGGGGTTCCCTTTGAAAGGGTAGGGGTTGACATAGTTGGCCCCCTTGACCCTCCTACTGCTTCAGGCAATAGATTTATCTTGGTGGTAGTGGACCATGCCACAAGATATCCTGAAGCTATTCCTTTAAGGACCACTACAGCACCTGCAGTGGCAAAGGCCCTCCTGGGAATATTTTCCAGGGTGGGCTTCCCAAAGGAAGTGGTATCAGACAGGGGAAGCAATTTCATGTCTGCATACTTAAAGGCCATGTGGAAGGAGTGTGGTGTAACGTACAAGTTCACAACACCCTATCATCCACAGACAAATGGACTGGTGGAGACATTTAATAAAACTCTCAAAGGCATGATTATGGGTCTCCCTGAAAAACTCCGCAGGAGATGGGATATCCTTCTACCATGCCTCCTTTTTGCCTACAGGGAGGTACCCCAGAAAGGAGTGGGCTTCAGCCCCTTTGAACTTCTTTTTGGACACCCTGTTAGGGGTCAACTCACACTTGTAAAGGAGGGTTGGGAACAACCTTTAAAAGCTCCTAAGCAGGATATTGTGGATTATGTACTTGGCCTCAGATCAAGGATGGCTGAGTACATGAAAAAGGCCAGTAAAAACCTTCAGGCCAGCCAAGAGCTCCAGAAGCAATGGCATGATAAGAAGGCTGTTTTGGTTCAGTACCAACCAGGGCAGAAAGTGTGGGTCTTGGAGCCTGTGGCCCCAAGAGCACTCCAAGATAAATGGAGTGGACCCCTCACAATTGTTGAAAAGAAGGGAGAAGTCACCTATTTAGTTGACTTAGGCACTGCCAGGAGTCCCCTTAGGGTGCTCCATGTCAACCGCCTGAAACCCTACTATGACAGGGCTGATCTCACCCTGCTCATGGCAACAGATGAGGGACAGGAAGAAGACAGTGATCCTCTACCTGATCTCTTCTCTTCCACAGAACAAGATGCTCTGGTGGAAGGTGTAGTTTTGTCTGATTGTCTTACTGCTGAGCAGAAAGACAATTGCATAAACCTCCTAGATCAATTCTCTGAACTCTTCTCTACTGTGCCAGGTACCACTTCTTGGTGTGAGCACACTATAGATACTGGAGACAGTTTACCTGTCAAAAGTAAGATCTATAGGCAGCCTGACCATGTCAGGGACTGCATAAAGCAAGAGGTCCAGAAAATGTTAGAACTAGGAGTAGTTGAGCACTCTGACAGTCCATGGGCTTCTCCTGTGGTACTGGTACCAAAACCCCATTCCAAAGATGGAAAGAAGGAAATGCGGTTTTGTGTAGACTATAGAGGTCTCAACTTGGTAACCAAAACTGATGCTCACCCTATACCCAGGGCAGATGAGCTCATAGATACACTGGCATCTGCCAAGTATCTAAGCACTTTTGACTTGACTGCAGGGTATTGGCAGATCAAATTGTCAGAAGATGCTAAACCTAAGACTGCATTTTCAACCATTGGAGGACATTACCAGTTTACTGTAATGCCTTTTGGTTTGAAAAATGCACCTGCCACTTTTCAGAGGTTGGTGAACACAGTCCTGCAAGGGCTGGAAGCTTTCAGTGCAGCATATTTGGACGATATAGCTGTCTTTAGCTCCAGCTGGGATGATCACCTGGTCCACCTATGGAAAGTTTTGGAGGCCCTGCAAAAGGCAGGCCTCACTATCAAGGCTTCAAAGTGCCAGATAGGGCAGGGTAAGGTGGTTTATCTGGGACACCTGGTTGGTGGGGAACAGATTGCACCACTTCAGGGGAAAATCCAAACAATTATTGATTGGGTTCCCCCTACCACTCAGACTCAGGTGAGAGCCTTCCTAGGCCTCACTGGGTATTACAGGAGGTTCATTAAGAACTATGGCTCCATTGCAGCCCCTCTTAATGACCTCACATCCAAGAAAATGCCTAAAAAGGTATTATGGACAGCAAACTGTCAGAAAGCTTTTGAGGAGCTGAAGCAGGCCATGTGCTCTGCACCTGTCCTGAAAAGCCCTTGTTACTCTAAAAAATTATATGTCCAAACTGATGCTGAGGGCCAGGATCAACCTGTTGCTTTTATTAGTAGAAGGTTGACCCCTAGAGAAAAGCGTTGGTCTGCCATTGAGAGGGAGGCCTTTGCTGTGGTCTGGGCTCTGAAGAAGTTGAGGCCATACCTGTTTGGCACTCACTTCATTGTTCAGACAGACCACAAACCTCTACTTTGGCTAAAACAAATGAAAGGTGAAAATCCTAAATTGTTGAGGTGGTCCATATCCCTACAGGGAATGGACTATACAGTGGAACATAGACCTGGGAGTAGCCACTCCAATGCAGATGGACTCTCCAGATATTTCCACTTAGACAATGAAGACTCATCAGGTCATGGCTAGTCTTATTGTTCTTCGTTTGGGGGGGGGGGGTTGTGTAGGAAAGTACCATCTTGCCTGGCATGTTACCCCCATTTTTCACTGTATATATGTTGTTTTAGTTGTATGTGTCACTGGGACCCTGGTAACCCAGGGCCCCAGTGCTCATAAGTGTGCCTGAATGTGTTACCTGTGTAGTGACTAACTGTCTCACTGAGGCTCTGCTAATCAGAACCTCAGTGGTTATGCTCTCTCATTTCTTTCCAAATTGTCACTAACAGGCTAGTGACCATTTTTACCAATTTACATTGGCTTACTGGAACACCCTTATAATTCCCTAATATATGGTACTGAGGTACCCAGGGTATTGGGGTTCCAGGAGATCCCTATGGGCTGCAGCATTTCTTTTGCCACCCATAGGGAGCTCTGACAATTCTTACACAGGCCTGTCACTGCAGCCTGAGGGGAATAACGTCCACCTTATTTCACAGCCATTTTACACTGCACTTAAGTAACTTATAAGTCACCTATATGTCTAACCTTTACCTGGTAAAGGTTAGGTGCAAAGTTACTTAGTGTGAGGGCACCCTGGCACTAGCCAAGGTGCCCCCACATTGTTCAGGGCCAATTCCCCGGACTTTGTGAGTGCGGGGACACCATTACACGCGTGCACTACATATAGGTCACTACCTATATGTAGCTTCACAATGGTAACTCCGAATATGGCCATGTAACATGTCTATGATCATGGAATTGCCCCCTCTATGCCATCCTGGCATAGTTGGCACAATCCCATGATCCCAGTGGTCTGTAGCACAGACCCTGGTACTGCCAAACTGCCCTTCCTGGGGTTTCACTGCAGCTGCTGCTGCTGCCAACCCCTCAGACAGGCATCTGCCCTCCTGGGGTCCAGCCAGGCCTGGCCCAGGATGGCAGAACAAAGAACTTCCTCTGAGAGAGGGTGTTACACCCTCTCCCTTTGGAAAATGGTGTGAAGGCAGGGGAGGAGTAGCCTCCCCCAGCCTCTGGAAATGCTTTCTTGGGCACAGATGTGCCCAATTCTGCATAAGCCAGTCTACACCGGTTCAGGGGACCCCTTAGCCCTGCTCTGGCGCGAAACTGGACAAAGGAAAGGGGAGTGACCACTCCCCTGACCTGCACCTCCCCTGGGAGGTGTCCAGAGCTCCTCCAGTGTGCTCCAGACCTCTGCCATCTTGGAAACAGAGGTGCTGCTGGCACACTGGACTGCTCTGAGTGGCCAGTGCCACCAGGTGACGTCAGAGACTCCTTCTGATAGGCTCCTTCAGGTGTTAGTAGCCTATCCTCTCTCCTAGGTAGCCAAACCCTCTTTTCTGGCTATTTAGGGTCTCTGTCTATGGGGAAACTTTAGATAACGAATGCAAGAGCTCATCCGAGTTCCTCTGCATCTCTCTCTTCACCTTCTGCCAAGGAATCGACTGCTGACCGCGCTGGAAGCCTGCAAACCTGCAACATAGTAGCAAAGACGACTACTGCAACTCTGTAACGCTGATCCTGCCGCCTTCTCGACTGTTTTCCTGCTTGTGCATGCTGTGGGGGTAGTCTGCCTCCTCTCTGCACCAGAAGCTCCGAAGAAATCTCCTGTGGGTCGACGGAATCTTCCCCCTGCAACCGCAGGCACCAAAAAGCTGCATTACCGGTCCCTTGGGTCTCCTCTCAGCACGACGAACGAGGTCCCTCGAATCCAGCGACTCTGTCCAAGTGACCCCCACAGTCCAGTGACTCTTCAGTCCAAGTTTGGTGGAGGTAAGTCCTTGCCTCACCTCGCTGGGCTGCATTGCTGGGAACCGCGACTTTTGCAGCTACTCCGGCCCCTGTGCACTTCCGGTGGAAATCCTTTGTGCACAGCCAAGCCTGGGTCCTCGGCACTCTAACCTGCATTGCACGACTTTCTAAGTTGGTCTCCGGCGACGTGGGACTCCTTTGTGCGACTTCGGGTGTGCACCGTTTCACGCATCCTCGTAGTGCCTGTTTCTGGCACTTCTCCGGGAGCTACCTGCTGCTGAGAGGGCTCCTTGTCTTGCTCTACGTCCCTTCTCTCTCCTGGTCCAATTTGCGACCTCCTGGTCCCTCCAGGGCCACAGCAGCGTCCAAAAACGCTAACCGCACGATTTGCAGCTAGCAAGGCTTGTTAGCGTTCTTTTGGCGGGAAAGCACTTCTGCACGACTCTCCACGGCGAGAGGGATCCGTCCACCAAAGGGGAAGTCTCTAGCCCTTTTCGTTCCTGCAGAAACCTCAGCTTCTTCTGTCCAGTAGAAGCTTCTTTGCACCCGCAGCTGGCATTTCCTGGGCATCTGCCCATCTCCGACTTGCTTGTGACTTTTGGACTTGGTCCCCTTGTTCCACAGGTACCCTAGATTGGAAATCCACAGTTGTTGCATTGTTGGTTTGTGTCTTTCCTGCATTATTCCTCTAACACGACTTCTTTGTCCTTAGGGGAACTTTAGTGCACTTTGCACTCACTTTTCAGGGTCTTGGGGAGGGTTATTTTTCTAACTCTCACTATTTTCTAATAGTCCCAGCGACCCTCTACAAGGTCACATAGGTTTGGGGTCCATTCGTGGTTCGCATTCCACTTTTGGAGTATATGGTTTGTGTTGCCCCTATCCCTATGTTTCCCCATTGCATCCTATTGTAACTATACATTGTTTGCACTGTTTTCTAAGACTATACTGCATATTTTTGCTATTGTGTATATATATCTTGTGTATATTTCCTATCATCTCACTGAGGGTACACTCTAAGATACGTTGGCATATTGTCATAAAAATAAAGTACCTTTATTTTTAGTATAACTGTGTGTTGTGTTTTCTTATGATATTGTGCATATGACACTAAGTGGTACTGTAGTAGCTTCACACGTCTCCTAGTTCAGCCTAAGCTGCTCTGCTAAGCTACCATTATCTATCAGCCTAAGCTGCTAGACACCCTATACACTAATAAGGGATAACTGGGCCTGGTGCAAGGTGCAAGTACCCCTTGGTACTCACTACAAGCCAGTCCAGCCTCCTACACAAGGGCTCAGGCCAAAAAGCAAAAAGGACAGGGAAGCTTGGATCCTGGAACAATGGACCAAGTGCTGCCTAAAGCTAGGGCTAGTAGAAGCAAACCACTTCCTACTATCCCTCCTTCTACAGTGGATTCGACTTCTGAGGAAGAAGAATTCCCTCCCTGTGCAGAACCTACACCTGAGGAGCTGGAAGCAGACACTGCTGAGCTTTTGGGTGAAGGGGGGCCTGCCAGAGAGGAGCTGAGTGTGGCACAGCAAACCTGACCCACATTAGAGGGTCTCAGACAGCAAGCTGTCAAACAGGCTAATGGGGATGTCAGTGACTCTCACAGAGTTTACTGGGAGGACAACCTCTTGTACACTGAGCATAGGGATCCTAAACCTGGAGCTGCCAGGAGATTAGTGATTCCTCAGGAGTACAGAAAGTTCCTCCTAACCCTGGCACATGACATTCCCCTAGCTGAGCACCTGGGTCAAATGAAAACTTGGGACAGACTGGTTCCATTATTTCATTGGCCTAGGATGTCTGAGGACACAAAGGAATTTTGTAAGTCCTGTGAAACCTGTCAAGCCAGTGGCAAGACAGGTGGCACCCCAAAGGCACCCCTTATTCCACTGCCTGTGGTTGGGGTTCCCTTTGAAAGGGTAGGGGTTGACATAGTTGGCCCCCTTGACCCTCCTACTGCTTCAGGCAATAGATTCATCTTAGTGGTAGTGGACCATGCCACAAGATATCCTGAAGCTATTCCTTTAAGGACCACTACAGCACCTGCAGTGGCAAAGGCCCTCCTGGGAATATTTTCCAGGGTGGGCTTCCCAAAGGAAGTAGTATCAGACAGAGGAAGCAATTTCATGTCTGCATACTTAAAGGCCATGTGGAAGGAGTGTGGTGTAACGTACAAGTTCACAACACCCTATCATCCACAAACAAATGGACTGGTGGAGAGATTTAATAAAACTCTCAAAGGCATGATTATGGGTCTCCCTGAAAAACTCCGCAGGAGATGGTATATCCTTCTACTATGCCTCCTTTTTGCCGACAGGGAGGTACCCCAGAAAGGAGTGGGCTTCAGGCCCTTTGAACTTCTTTTTGGACACCCTGTTAGGGGTCCACTCACACTTGTAAAGGAGGGTTGGGAACAACCTTTAAAAGCTCCTAAGCAGGATATTGTGGATTATGTACTTGGCCTCAGATCAAGGATGGCTGAGTACATGAAAAAGGCCAGTAAAAACCTTCAGGCCAGCCAAGAGCTCCAGAAGCAATGGCATGATCAGAAGGCTGTTTTGGTTCAGTACCAACCAGGGCAGAAAGTGTGGGTCTCGGAGCCTGTGGCCCCAAGAGCACTCCAAGATAAATGGAGTGGACCCCACACAATTGTTGAAAAGAAGGGAGAAGTCACCTATTTAGTTGACTTAGGCACTGCTAGGAGTCCCCTTAGGGTGCTCCATGTCAACCGCCTGAAACCCTACTATGACAGGGCTGATCTCACCCTGCTCATGGCAACAGATGAGGGACAGGAAGAAGACAGTGATCCTCTACCTGATCTCTTCTCTTCCACAGAACAAGATGCTCTGGTGGAAGGTGTAGTTTTGTCTGATTGTCTTACTGCTGAGCAGAAAGACAATTGCATAAACCTCCTAGATCAATTCTCTGAACTCTTCTCTACTGTGCCAGGTACCACTTCTTGGTGTGAGCACATGAAGGAGGCTGCACTGGCTTGTAGTGAGTACCAAGGGGTACTTGCACCTTGCACCAGGCCCAGTTATCCCTTATTAGTGTATAGGGTGTCTAGCATCTTAGGCTGATAGATAATGGTAGCTTACCCGACGTACCCCGCAACAGCCACATCTCCGCACACCTGAGACACCTGCATTGGCTCCCAGTCAGCAAAAGGATCACCTTCCGTCTTCTCACCCACGCACACAAAGCCCTCCACAACAAGGGACCGGAATACCTCAACAGACGCCTCAGCTTCTACGTCCCCACCCGCCCCCTCCGCTCCGCTGGCCTCGCACTTGCTGCCGTCCCTCGCACCCGCCGCTCCACGGCGGGTGGGAGATCTTTCTCCTTCCTGGCGGCCAAGACCTGGAACTCCCTCCCCACCAGCCTCAGGACCACCCAGGACCACTCCGCTTTCCGGAGACTCCTAAAGACTTGGCTGTTCGAGCAGCGATAACCCCCCCTTTCCCCCCTAGCGCCTTGAGACCCGCACGGGTGAGTAGCGCGCTTTATTAATGTTAATGATTTGATTTGATTTGATTTAGCTTAGCAGAGCAGCTTAGGCTGAACTAGGAGACGTGTGAAGCTACTACAGTACCACTTAGTGTCATATGCACAATATCATAAGAAAACACAATACACAGTTATACTAAAAATAAAGGTACTTTATTTTTATGACAATATGCCAAAGTATCTTAGAGTGTACCATCAGTGAGAGGATAGGAAATATACACAAGATATATATACACAATAGCAAAAATATGCAGTATAGTCTTAGAAAGCAGTGCAAACAATGTATAGTTACAATAGGATGCAATGGGGAAACATAGGGATAGGGGCAACACAAACCATATACTCCAAAAGTGGAATGCGAACCACGAATGGACCCCAAACCTATGTGACCTTGTAGAGGGTCGCTGGGACTATTAGAAAATAGTGAGAGTTAGAAAAATAACCCTCCCCAAGACCCTGAAAAGTGAGTGCAAAGTGCACTAAAGTTCCCCTAAGGACAAAGGAGTCGTGTTAGAGGAATAATGCAGGAAAGACACAAACCAACAATGCAACAACTGTGGATTTCCAATCTAGGGTACCTGTGGAACAAGGGGACCAAGTCCAAAAGTCACAAGCAAGTCGGAGATGGGCAAATGCCCAGGAAATGCCAGCTGCGGGTGCAAAGAAGCTTCTACTGGACAGAAGAAGCTGAGGTTTCTGCAGGAACGAAAAGGGCTAGAGACTTCCCCTTTGGTGGACGGATCCCTCTCGCCATGGAGAGTCGTGCAGAAGTGTTTTCCCGCCGAAAGAACGCCAACAAGCCTTGCTAGCTGCAAATCGTGCGGTTAGCGTTTTTGGACGCTGCTGAGGCCCAGGAGGGACCAGGAGGTCGCAAATTGGACCAGCAGAGAGAGGAGACGTCCAGCAAGACAAGAACCCCTCTCTGAAGCAGGTAGAAACCCGGAGAAGTGCCAGAAACAGGCACTACAAGGATGCGTGAAACGGTGCTCGCCGAAGTTGCACAAAGGAGTCCCACGTCGCCGGAGACCAACTTAGAAAATCGTGCAATGCAGGTTAGAGTGCCGTGGACCCAGGCTTGGCTGTGCACAAAGGATTTCCGCCGGAAGTGCACAGGGGCCGGAGTAGCTGGAAAAGTCGCGGTTCCTAGCAATGCAGCCCAGCGAGGTGAGGCAGGGACTTACCTCCACCAAACTTGGACTGAAGAGTCACTGGACTGTGGGGGTCACTTGGACAGAGTTGCTGGATTCGAGGGACCTCGCTCGTCGTGCTGAGAGGAGACCCAAGGGACCGGTAATGCAGCTTTTTGGTGCCTGCGGTTGCAGGGGGAAGATTCCGTTGACCCACGGGAGATTTCTTCGGAGCTTCTGGTGCAGAGAGGAGGCAGACTACCCCCACAGCATGCACAAGCAGGAAAACAGTCGAGAAGGCGGCAGGATCAGCGTTACAGAGTTGCAGTAGTCGTCTTTGCTACTATGTTGCAGGTTTGCAGGCTTCCAGCGCGGTCAGCAGTCGATTCCTTATCAGAAGGTGAAGAGAGAGATGCAGAGGAACTCGGCTGAGCTCATGCATTCGTTATCTAAAGTTTCCCCAGAGACAGAGACCCTAAATAGCCAGAAAAGAGGGTTTGGCTACTTAGGAGAGAGGATAGGCTACTAACACCTGAAGGAGCCTATCAGAAGGAGTCTCTGACGTCACCTGGTGGCACTGGCCACTCAGAGCAGTCCAGTGTGCCAGCAGCACCTCTGTTTCCAAGATGGCAGAGGTCTGGAGCACACTGGAGGAGCTCTGGACACCTCCCAGGGGAGGTGCAGGTCAGGGGAGTGGTCACTCCCCTTTCCTTTGTCCAGATTCGCGCCAGAGCAGGGGCTAAGGGGTCCCTGAACCGGTGTAGACTGGCTTATGCAGAATTGGGCACATCTGTGCCCAAGAAAGCATTTCCAGAGGCTGGGGGAGGCTACTCCTCCCCTGCCTTCACACCATTTTCCAAAGGGAGAGGGTGTAACACCCTCTCTCAGAGGAAGTCCTTTGTTCTGCCATCCTGGGCCAGGCCTGGCTGGACCCCAGGAGGGCAGATGCCTGTCTGAGGGGTTGGCAGCAGCAGCAGCTGCAGTGAAACCCCAGGAAGGGCAGTTTGGCAGTACCAGGGTCTGTGCTACAGACCACTGGGATCATGGGATTGTGCCAACTATGGGGCAATTCCATGATCATAGACATGTTACATGGCCATATTCGGAGTTACCATTGTGAAGCTACATATAGGTAGTGACCTATATGTAGTGCACGCGTGTAATGGTGTCCCCGCACTCACAAAGTTCAGGGAATTGGCTCTGAACAATGTGGGGGCACCTTGGCTAGGGCCAGGGTGCCCTCACACTAAGTAACTTCACACCTAACCTTTACCAGGTAAAGGTTAGACATATAGGTGACTTATAAGTTACTTAAGTGCAGTGTAAAATGGCTGTGAAATAACGTGGACGTTATTTCACTCAGTCTGCAGTGGCAGGCCTGTGTAAGAATTGTCAGAGCTCCCTATGGGTGGCAAAAGAAATGCTGCAGCCCATAGGGATCTCCTGGAACCCCAATACCCTGGGTACCTCAGTACCATATACTAGGGAATTATAAGGGTGTTCCAGTAAGCCAATGTAAATTGGTAAAATTGGTCACTAGCCTGTCAGTGACAATTTGAAATATATGAGAGAGCATAACCACTGAGGTTCTGGTTAGCAGAGCCTCAGTGAGACAGTTAGGCACCACACAGGGAACAAATACATATAGGCCACAAACTTATGAGCACTGGGGTCCTGACTAGCAGGGTCCCAGTGACACATAACAAACATACTGAAAACATGGGGTTTTCACTATGAGCACTGGGCCCTGGCTAGCAGGATCCCAGTGAGACGGTGAAAACACCCTGACATACACTCACAAACAGGCCAAAAGTGGGGGTAACAAGGCTAGAAAGAGGCTACTTTCTCACACAACCCCCCCCAAACGAAGGACAATAAGGCTAACCTTGGCCAGTTGAGACTTTATTGTCTAAGTGGTGATAAGTAGAGAGTAGCTCTGCAATAGACTGGTTACTCCCTTTATCATCCACTATATGGTTACCTCCCTGTGGGGATGTAAACCACCCTGTTTGAAGTTTTTTAGCTAAGCCACAATGTGAAGATGTATTTTCAGAGTTTCTATCAGTAAGTTTTAGGTTAGAGCAGTGGGAATTGTCCACTGAACCTATTTGTAGTGATGGAAATGCCAGACAGGGATGCTGTCTCAGAAAAGCCATAGCTGGGCAAAAACTTTGTCCATATGGCTGGAAGAGAGAACAGGGATGCTGTTTCTCTTGAGTTGGAGCAGGGCAGGGATGCTGTCCTATTAGCTCCACACTAGGGCAGGGATGCTGTCCTAAGTGTTGTGAGGCAGTGCAGGGTTTCTGCACTGAAGTTTCTCTGGGAGGGTTGGAGGAATGCTCCATGTTAACTAAAATGGTGCTCTTTTTCTCACCAATGTTAGTTATCCCACAGAGAGGTACTTCTACCTCAGGGAGTCCAGCTTTGCCAGCTGATGATTCCCTTGGAACAGGTGCCACCCCAGGAGAGGTTTCTCCCACCACAGGAATGATATCCTGAATGGTAGGGTGGTCAGGGAATACTGTGATACCCTTTTTACCTGTTGATGGAGAGGGATCCTGAGTTTTCAGGCCTTCTCTCCTTTGCTTTTTCATTTCAGTAGAAATGAGAGGGAACAATTCCTCAGGGATGCCCAGCATGGCTGCATGGGCATAAAACTCTACATCAGCCCAACCTGAGGCCTCTAGGTCATTACCTAAGAGACAGTCTACAGGTAAGCTAGGTGATACCACCACCTGCTTAGGGCCAGTAACTCCACCCCAACTAAACTGAATTATAGCTAAGGGAAGAAACTTTGTGGAGTTATGGACATCAATAATCTTATACTGTTGTCCAATGATGTGTTGATCAGGGTGCACTAGGTTTTCAGTCACCAAAGTGATACTGGCACCTGTGTCCCTGAAGGCCAAGGCCTCAACACCATTTATTGAAACTGTCTGCCTGTACTTATCCATTGTAAGGGGACAAGCAGCCAGTGTGGCAAGGCCAATGCCACTAGGTGTGACAGAAACTGTCTTGGGACTGACTACCCCAGTTTCTACTATGGACCCATAAGTGAACCCAACTACACCCTTAACTTGACTGTTGCCAGCAGTCCCACCACTAGTACCACTACTGCTAGGGGCACTAGAGCTTGATGTATTAGTGGTGGTAGGCTCAGGGGGTTTACCTGGACAGGACTTATCCCCTGGCCTATGGCCTCTGTTTTTACACACAAAGCACCAAGGCTTTTTAAATTGTGTAGGTTGAGAAGAAGAGGAAGAATTAGTTTTATCCCCACCCCCTGAAGAGTGTTTAAGATTTGAAGTGGGATCTTTGGTTTTACCCTTGTCCCCATGCTTAGCTTGAGATTTTTCACCATCTTTCTTCTTAGTGTTCTCTTTGTCACCCCCTGTATGAACTTTTCTGTTCACCCTTGTTCTGACCCATTTGTCTGCCTTCTTTCCCAATTCTTGGGGAGAGGTCAGATGAGAGTCTACCAGGTACTGGTGCAACAAATCAGACACACAATTATTAAGTATGTGCTCTCTCAGGATTGTGTTATACAGGCTTTCATAATCAGTAACTTTACTGCCATGTAACCACCCCTCCAAGGCCTTCACTGAATGGTCAATGAAATCAACCCAGTCTTGTGAAGACTCCTTTTTGGTCTCTCTGAACTTTTTCCTGTATTGTTCAGTGGTTAAGCCATAACCATCCAGGAGTGCATTCTTAAGAACTTGGAAATTATTAGCATAATTTTCTTTCACAGTAAGGAGCCTATCCCTACCTTTTCCACTAAATGATAGCCATAGGATAGCAGCCCACTGCCTTTGAGGGACATCCTGTACAACACAGGCCCTCTCAAGTGCAGCAAACCACTTGTTAATGTCATCCCCCTCCTTATAAGGGGGAACTATCTTGTGCAGATTCCTGGAATCATGCTCTTTTACAGGATGACTATGGGGAATACTGCTGCTGCCACCATGGGTTTCTAAACCCAGTTTCTGTCTCTCCTTCTCTACTTCTAAAGTCTGTCTATCCAAATCCAGCTGTTGCTTCTTGAGCTTCAGTCTGGTTTGTTCCACTCTCAATCTATTGAGCTCCCTTTCTAACAATCTGTCATCAGGGTGGGTGGGAGGGACATGCCTTGAAACAGAAGTATGGTGAGAATGGACAGAAGGAGACCTGTCCCTTACAGAAGCCACCCTAACAGCTTGGCTAACAGAAACATCACTACCAGTATGGTGAGAATAAATGCTTTTGCTATGATGTGAGACAACCCTATTTGTATGTCGAGGGTCTCCATCATTACCAACTATGCTAGACTCACTAGTAATGGGCAGGCTAGGAAGTTTCTTTCCTGAATCTTTTCCTGGGGGAGTCCCTGGATCAGATTGGGAACCATTTGCTACTTTTTCAACAGATGTGGCCCCTGTGGCCTTATCTTGTTCTCTAAGCATGTTAAGCAATAATTCCAAAGAAGTATTCTTCCCTACACTCAAACCTCTCTCTATGCAGAGACTCCTTGCTCCTTTCCAGCTAAGGTGATCATATGCAAGTTTGGACAGATCAAAATTTTGGCCTGTGCCAGACATTTTGAGAGAGAGTTAAAGTGATAGTAAAAGATAAAAAGTTTGTCAGAGCTTTTAGAAAGACAGAGAAAAAAAACTTTTTAAAATTTTTTTTAGAACTTTTTAGAAAGTTAGAAGTACTTTTCAGCACTTAGAAAAGAGTGAAAAGAGGAAATGCAAAACGTTTTGGCTATGTGTATATACACTGACCTTGTTTTGCATATTTTTCTCTTATGAAAAGTACAATGACAAGAGTGGTAAGTAGTCTCAAAGCACTTATCCCACCGCTGCACAACCAATGTAGGAGGCTGGACTGGCTTGTAGTGAGTACCAAGGGGTACTTGCACCTTGCACCAGGCCCAGTTATCCCTTATTAGTGTATAGGGTGTCTAGCAGCTTAGGCTGATAGATAATGGTAGCTTAGCAGAGCAGCTTAGGCTGAACTAGGAGACGTGTGAAGCTACTACAGTACCACTTAGTGTCATATGCACAATATCATAAGAAAACACAATACACAGTTATACTAAAAATAAAGGTACTTTATTTTTATGACAATATGCCAAAGTATCTTAGAGTGTACCCTCAGTGAGAGGATAGGAAATATACACAAGATATATATACACAATAGCAAAAATATGCAGTACAGTCTTAGAAAACAGTGCAAACAATGTATAGTTACAATAGGATGCAATGGGGAAACATAGGGATAGGGGCAACACAAACCATATACTCCAAAAGTGGAATGCGAACCACGAATGGACCCCAAACCTATGTGACCTTGTAGAGGGTCGCTGGGACTATTAGAAAATAGTGAGAGTGTAGGAGGCTGGACTGGCTTGTAGTGAGTACCAAGGGGTACTTGCACCTTGCACCAGGCCCAGTTATCCCTTATTAGTGTATAGGGTGTCTAGCAGCTTAGGCTGATAGATAATGGTAGCTTAGCAAAGCAGCTCAGGTTGAACTAGGAGACGTGTGAAGCTACTACAGTACCACTTAGTGTCATATGCACAATATCATAAGAAAACACAATACACAGTTATACTAAAAATAAAGGTACTTTATTTTTATGACAATATGCCAAAGTATCTTAGAGTGTACCCTCAGTGAGAGGATAGGAAATATACACAAGATATATATACACAATAGCAAAAATATGCAGTATAGTCTTAGAAAACAGTGCAAACAATGTATAGTTACAATAGGATGCAATGGGGAAACATAGGGATAGGGGCAACACAAACCATATACTCCAGAAGTGGAATGCGAACCACGAATGGACCCCAAACCTATGTGACTTTGTAGAGGGTCGCTGGGACTATTAGAAAATAGTGAGAGTTAGCAAAATAACCCTCCCCAAGACCCTGAAAAGTGAGTGCAAAGTGCACTAAAGTTCCCCTAAGGACAAAATAGTCGTGTTAGAGGGAAAATGCAAGGAAAACACAAATCAGTAATGCAACAACGATGGATTCCTGACTGAGGGTACCTGTGGAACAAGGGAACCAAGTCCAAAAGTCACAAGCCACTCGGAGATGGGCAGATGCCCAAGAAATGCCAGCGGTTGGTGCAAAGAAGCTCTTACTAGGCTGAAGAACTGTGAATACTGCAGGAACGACAAGGGCTAGAGACTTCCCCTTTGGAGGATGGATCCCCCACGCCTTGGAGAGTCGTGCAGAAGTGTTTTCCCGCCGGATGGACGCCAACAAGCCTTGCTACACGCAAATCGTGCTTGTGGCGTTTTTGGACGCTGCTGGGGCCCAGGAGGGACCAGGAGGTCGCAAATTGGACCTGCAGAGAGAGGGGACGTCGAGCAAGACAAAGAGCCCTCACTGAAGCAGGTAGCACCCGGAGAAGTGCCAGAAACAGGCACTACGAGGATGCGTGAAACGGTGCTCGCCGAAGTTGCACAAAGGAGTCCCACGTCGCCGGAGACCAACTTAGAAAGTCGTGCAATGCAGGTTAGAGTGCCGTGGACCCAGGCTTGGCTGTGCACGAAGGATTTCCGCCGGAAGTGCACAGGGGCCGGAGTAGCTTGCAAAGTCGCGGTTCCCAGCAATGCAGCCCAGCGAGGTGAGGCAAGGACTTACCTCCACCAAACTTGGGCTGAAGAGTCACTGGACTGTGGGGGTCACTTGGACGGTGTCGCTGGATTCGAGGGACCTCGCTCGTCGTGCTGAGAGGAGACCCAAGGGACCGGTAATGCAGCTTTTTGGTGCCTGCGGTTGCAGGGGGAAGATTCCGTCGACCCACGGGAGATTTCTTCGGAGCTTCTGGTGCAGAGAGGAGGCAGACTACCCCCACAGCATGCACAAGCAGGAAAACAGTCGAGAAGGCGGCAGGATCAGCGTTACAGAGTTGCAGTAGTCGTCTTTGCTACTATGTTGCAGGTTTGCAGGCTTCCAGCGCGGTCAGCGGTCGATTCCTTATCAGAAGGTGAAGAGGGAGATGCAGAGGAACTCAGCTGAGCTCATGCATTCGTTATCTAAAGTTTCCCCAGAGACAGAGACCCTAAATAGCCAGAAAAGAGGGTTTGGCTACCTAGGAGAGAGGAAAGGCTACTAACACCTGAAGGAGCCTATCAGCAGGAGTCTCTGACGTCACCTGGTGGCACTGGCCACTCAGAGCAGTCCAGTGTGCCAGCAGCACCTCTGTTTCCAAGATGGCAGAGGTCTGGAGCACACTGGAGGAGCTTTGGACACCTCCCAGGGGAGGTGCAGGTCAGGGGAGTGGTCACTCCCCTTTCCTTTGTCCAGTTTCGCGCCAGAGCAGGGGCTAAGGGGTCCCTGAACCGGTGTAGACTGGCTTATGCAGAATTGGGCACATCTGTGCCCAACAAAGCATTTCCAGAGGCTGGGGGAGGCTACTCCTCCCCTGCCTTCACACCATTTTCCAAAGGGAGAGGGTGTCACACCCTCTCTCAGAGGAAGTTCTTTGTTCTGCCATCCTGGGCCAGGCCTGGCTGGACCCCAGGAGGGCAGCTGCCTGTCTGAGGGGTTGGCAGCAGCAGCAGCTGCAGTGAAACCCCAGGAAGGGCAGTCTGGCAGTACCAGGGTCTGTGCTACAGACCACTGGGATCATGGAATTGTACCAACAATGCCAGGATGGCATAGAGGGGGCAATTCCATGATCATAGACATGTTACATGGCCATATTCGGAGTTACCATGGTGAAGCTACATATAGGTAGTGACCTATATGTAGTGCACGCGTGTAATGGTGTCCCCGCACTCACAAAGTTCAGTGAATTGGCTCTGAACAATGTGGGGGCACCTTGGCTAGTGCCAGGGTGCCCTCACACTAAGTAACTTTGCACCTAACCTTTACCAGGTAAAGGTTAGACATATAGGTGACTTATAAGTTACTTAAGTGCAGTGTAAAATGGCTGTGAAATAACGTGGACGTTATTTCACTCAGGCTGCAGTGGCAGGCCTGTGTAAGAATTGTCAGAGCTCCCTATGGGTGGCAAAAGAAATGCTGCAGCCCATAGGGATCTCCTGGAACCCCAATACCCTGGGTACCTCAGTACCATATACTAGGGAATTATAAGGGTGTTCCAGTAAGCCAATGTAAATTGGTAAAATTGGTCACTAGCCTGTTAGTGACAATTTGAAAGTAATGAGAGAGCATAACCACTGAGGTTCTGGTTAGCAGAGCCTCAGTGAGACAGTTAGGCACCACACAGGGAACATATACATGCAAACCTATGAGCACTGGGGCCCTGTGTGACAGGGTCCCAGTGACACATACATATAGGCCACAAACCTATGAGCACTGGGGTCCTGACCAGCAGGATCCCAGTGACACATAACAACCATACTGAAAACATAGTGTTTTCACTATGAGCACTGAGGCCTGGCTATCAGGATCCCAGTGAGACAGTGAAAACAGTGACAAACACCCTGACATACACTCACAAACAGGCCAAAAGTGGGGGTAACAAGGCTAGAAAGAGGCTACCTTCTCACACAACCCCCCCCCAAACGAAGGACAATAAGGCTAACCTTGGCCAGTTGAGACTTTATTGTCTAAGTGGTGATAAGTAGAGAGTAGCTCTGCAATAGACTGGTTGCTCCCTTTATCATCCACTATATGGTTACTTCCCTGTGGGGATGTAAACCACCCTGTTTGAAGTTTTTTAGCTAAGCAACAATGTGAAGATGTATTTTCAGAGTTTCTATCAGTAAGTTTTAGTTTAGAGCAGTGGGAATTGTCCACTGAACCTATTTGTAGTGATGGAAATGCCAGACAGGGATGCTGTCTCAGAAAAGCCATAGCTGGGCAAAAACTTTGTCCATCTGGCTGGAAGAGAGAACAGGGATGCTGTTTCTCTTGAGTTGGAGCAGGGCAGGGATGCTGTCCTATGAGCTCCACACTAGGGCAGGGATGCTGTCCTAAGTGTTGTGAGGTAGTGCAGGGTTTCTGCACTAAAGTTTCTCTGGGAGGGTTGGAGGGATGCTCCATGTTAACTAAAATGGTGCTGTTTTTCTCACCAATGTTAGTTATCCTACAGAGAGGTACTTCCACCTCAGGGAGTCCAGCTTTGCCAGCTGATGATTCCCTTGGAACAGGTGCCACCCCAGGAGAGGTTTCTCCCACCACAGGAATGGTATCCTGAATGGTAGGGTGGTTAGGGGATACTGTGATACCCTTTTTACCTGTTGATGGAGAGGGATCCTGAGTTTTCAGGCCTTCTCTCCTTTGCTTTTTCATTTCACTGGAAATGAGAGGGAACAATTCCTCAGGGATGCCCAGCATGGCTGCATGGGCATAAAACTCTACATCAGCCCAACCTGAGGCCTCTAGGTCATTACCTAAGAGACAGTCTACAGGTAAGCTAGGTGATACCACCACCTGCTTAGGGCCAGTAACTCCACCCCAACTAAACTGAATTATAGCTAAGGGAAGAAACTTAGTGGAGTTATGGACATCAATAATCTTATACTGTTGTCCAATGATGTGTTGTTCAGGAGGCACTAGGTTTTCAGTCACCAAAGTGAAACTGGCACCTGTGTCCCTGTAGGCCAAGGCCTCAACACCATTTATTGAAACTGTCTGCCTGTACTTATCCATTGTAAGGGGACAAGCAGCCAGTGTGGCAAGGCCAATGCCACTAGGTGTGACAGAAACTGTCTTGGGACTGATTACATCAGTTTCCACTATGGACCCATAAGTGAACCCAACTACACCCTTTGCTTGACTGTTGCCAGCAGTCCCACCACTAGTACCACTACTGCTAGGGGCACTAGAGCTTGATGTATTAGTGGTGGTAGGCTCAGGGGGTTTACCTGGACAGGACTTATCCCCTGGCCTATGGCCTCTGTTTTTACACACAAAGCACCAAGGCTTTTTAATGTGTGCAGGTTGGGAAGAAGAGGAAGAATTAGTTCTATCCCCACCCTCTGAAGAGTGTTTAAGATTTGAAGTGGGATCTTTGGTTTTACCCTTATCCCCATGCTTATCTTGAGATTTTTCACCATCTTTCTTCTTATTGCCATCTTTGTCACCCCCTGTATGAACTTTTCTGTTCACCCTTGTTCTGACCCATTTGTCTGCCTTCTTTCCCAATTCTTGGGGAGAGGTCAGATCAGAGTCTACCAGGTACTGGTGCAACAAATCAGACACACAATTATTAAGTATATGCTCTCTCAGGATTGTGTTATACAGGCTTTCATAATCAGTAACTTTACTGCCATGTAACCACCCCTCCAAGGCCTTCACTGAATGGTCAATGAAATCAACCCAGTCTTGTGAAGACTCCTTTTTGGTCTCTCTGAACTTTATCCTGTACTGTTCAGTGGTTAAGCCATAACCATCCAGGAGTGCATTCTTAAGAACTGTAAAATTATTGGCATCATTTTCTTTCACAGTAAGGAGCCTATCCCTACCTTTTCCACTAAATGATAGCCATAGGATAGCAGCCCACTGCTTTTGAGGGACATCCTGTACAGCACAGGCCCTCTCAAGTGCAGCAAACCACTTGTTAATGTCATCCCCCTCCTTGTAAGGGGGAACTATCTTATGCAGATTCCTGGAATCATGCTCTTTTGCAGGATGACTATGGGGAATACTGCTGCTGCCACCATGGGTATCTAAACCCATCTTCTGTCTTTCCCTCTCTATTTCTAAAGACTGTCTATCCAAATCCAGCTGTTGCTTCTTGAGCTTCAGTCTGGTTTGCTCCACTCTCAATCTATTGAGCTCCCTTTCTAACAATCTGTCATCAGGGTGGGTGGGAGGGACATTTCTAGATACAGAGGTATGATGGGAATGAACAGAAGGAGACCTGTCCCTTACAGAGGGCACCCTAACAGCTTGGCTACCAGTATAATGTGAGAGCACATCATCAGTATGATGTGATTCAACCTCTGTACCAACTATGCTAGACTGTCTAGTAATGGGCAGGCTGAGAAGTTTCTTTCCTGAACCTTTTCCTGGGGGAGTCCCTGGATCAGATTGAGAACCATTAGCTACTTTTTCTACAGATTGGGCACTTATGGCCTTATGCTGTACTCTAAGCATATTAATTAACAGTTCTAAGGAAGGATTCTTCCCTACACTCAAACCTCTCTCTATGCAGAGACTCCTTGCTCCTTTCCAGCTAAGGTGATCATATGCAAGTTTGGACAGTTCAACTTTTTGGCCTGTGCCAGACATTTTTTAGAGAGAGTTAAAGTGATAGACAAAGAGAAAAAAGTTTTCAGAACTTTTTGGAAAGACAGAAAAAACTTTTTAAACTTTTAAGAACTTTTTGAAAGTTTAGAAGTACTTTTCAGCACTTAGAAAAGAGTGAAAAGAGGAAATGCAAAACTTTTTGGCTATGTGTATATACACTGACCTTGTTTTGTATATTTTTCTCTTATGAAAAGTACAATGACAAGAGTGGTAAGTAGTCTCAAAGCACTTATCCCGTCGCTGCACAACCAATGTAGGAGGCTGGACTGGCTTGTAGTGAGTACCAAGGGGTACTTGCACCTTGCACCAGGCCCAGTTATCCCTTATTAGTGTATAGGGTGTCTAGCAGCTTAGGCTGATAGATAATGGTAGCTTAGCAAAGCAGCTCAGGCTGAACTAGGAGACGTGTGAAGCTACTACAGTACCACTTAGTGTCATATGCACAATATCATAAGAAAACACAATACACAGTTATACTAAAAATAAAGGTACTTTATTTTTATGACAATATGCCAAAGTATCTTAGAGTGTACCCTCAGTGAGAGGATAGGAAATATACACAAGATATATATACACAATAGCAAAAATATGCAGTATAGTCTTAGAAAACAGTGCAAACAATGTATAGTTACAATAGGATGCAATGGGGAAACATAGGGATAGGGGCAACACAAACCATATACTCCAGAAGTGGAATGCGAACCACGAATGGACCCCAAACCTATGTGACTTTGTAGAGGGTCGCTGGGACTATTAGAAAATAGTGAGAGTTAGCAAAATAACCCTCCCCAAGACCCTGAAAAGTGAGTGCAAAGTGCACTAAAGTTCCCCTAAGGACAAAATAGTCGTGTTAGAGGGAAAATGCAAGGAAAACACAAATCAGTAATGCAACAACGATGGATTCCTGACTGAGGGTACCTGTGGAACAAGGGGACCAAGTCCAAAAGTCACAAGCCACTCGGAGATGGGCAGATGCCCAAGAAATGCCAGCGGTTGGTGCAAAGAAGCTCTTACTAGGCTGAAGAACTGTGAATACTGCAGGAACGACAAGGGCTAGAGACTTCCCCTTTGGAGGATGGATCCCCCACGCCTTGGAGAGTCGTGCAAAAGTGTTTTCCCGCCGGATGGACGCCAACAAGCCTTGCTACATGCAAATCGTAAGTTTGGCGTTTTTGGACGCTGCTGGGGCCCAGGAGGGACCAGGAGGTCGCAAATTGGACCTGCAGAGAGAGGGGACGTCGGGCAAGACAAAGAGCCCTCAATGAAGCAGGTAGCAGCCGGAGAAGTGCCAGAAACAGGCACTACGAGGATGCGTGAAACGGTGCTCGCCGAAGTTGCACAAAGGAGTCCCACGTCGCCGGAGACCAACTTAGAAAGACGTGCAATGCAGGTTAGAGTGCCGTGGACCCAGGCTTAGCTGTGCACGAAGGATTTCCGCCGGAAGTGCACAGGGGCCGGAGTAGCTTGCAAAGTCGCGGTTCCCAGCAATGCAGCCCAGCGAGGTGAGGCAAGGACTTACCTCCACCAAACTTGGGCTGAAGAGTCACTGGACTGTGGGGGTCACTTGGACGGTGTCGCTGGATTCGAGGGACCTCGCTCGTCGTGCTGAGAGGAGACCCAAGGGACCGGTAATGCAGCTTTTTGGTGCCTGCGGTTGCAGGGGGAAGATTCCGTCGACCCACGGGAGATTTCTTCGGAGCTTCTGGTGCAGAGAGGAGGCAGACTACCCCCACAGCATGCACAAGCAGGAAAACAGTCGAGAAGGCGGCAGGATCAGCGTTACAGAGTTGCAGTAGTCGTCTTTGCTACTATGTTGCAGGTTTGCAGGCTTCCAGCGCGGTCAGCGGTCGATTCCTTATCAGAAGGTGAAGAGGGAGATGCAGAGGAACTCGGCTGAGCTCATGCATTCGTTATCTAAAGTTTCCCCAGAGACAGAGACCCTAAATAGCCAGAAAAGAGGGTTTGGCTACCTAGGAGAGAGGAAAGGCTACTAACACCTGAAGGAGCCTATCAGCAGGAGTCTCTGACGTCACCTGGTGGCACTGGCCACTCAGAGCAGTCCAGTGTGCCAGCAGCACCTCTGTTTCCAAGATGGCAGAGGTCTGGAGCACACAGGAGGAGCTCTGGACACCTCCCAGGGGAGGTGCAGGTCAGGGGAGTGGTCACTCCCCTTTCCTTTGTCCAGTTTCGCGCCAGAGCAGGGGCTAAGGGGTCCCTGAACCGGTGTAGACTGGCTTATGCAGAATTGGGCACATCTGTGCCCAACAAAGCATTTCCAGAGGCTGGGGGAGGCTACTCCTCCCCTGCCTTCACACCATTTTCCAAAGGGAGAGGGTGTCACACCCTCTCTCAGAGGAAGTTCTTTGTTCTGCCATCCTGGGCCAGGCCTGGCTGGACCCCAGGAGGGCAGCTGCCTGTCTGAGGGGTTGGCAGCAGCAGCAGCTGCAGTGAAACCCCAGGAAGGGCAGTCTGGCAGTACCAGGGTCTGTGCGACAGACCACTGGGATCATGGAATTGTACCAACAATGCCAGGATGGCATAGAGGGGGCAATTCCATGATCATAGACATGTTACATGGCCATATTCGGAGTTACCATGGTGAAGCTACATATAGGTAGTGACCTATATGTAGTGCACGCGTGTAATGGTGTCCCCGCACTCACAAAGTTCAGTGAATTGGCTCTGAACAATGTGGGGGCACCTTGGCTAGTGCCAGGGTGCCCTCACACTAAGTAACTTTGCACCTAACCTTTACCAGGTAAAGGTTAGACATATAGGTGACTTATAAGTTACTTAAGTGCAGTGTAAAATGGCTGTGAAATAACGTGGACGTTATTTCACTCAGGCTGCAGTGGCAGGCCTGTGTAAGAATTGTCAGAGCTCCCTATGGGTGGCAAAAGAAATGCTGCAGCCCATAGGGATCTCCTGGAACCCCAATACCCTGGGTACCTCAGTACCATATACTAGGGAATTATAAGGGTGTTCCAGTAAGCCAATGTAAATTGGTAAAATTGGTCACTAGCCTGTTAGTGACAATTTGAAAGTAATGAGAGAGCATAACCACTGAGGTTCTGGTTAGCAGAGCCTCAGTGAGACAGTTAGGCACCACACAGGGAACATATACATGCACACCTATGAGCACTGGGGCCCTGTGTGACAGGGTCCCAGTGACACATACATATAGGCCACAAACCTATGAGCACTGGGGTCCTGACCAGCAGGATCCCAGTGACACATAACAACCATACTGAAAACATAGTGTTTTCACTATGAGCACTGAGGCCTGGCTATCAGGATCCCAGTGAGACAGTGAAAACAGTGACAAACACCCTGACATACACTCACAAACAGGCCAAAAGTGGGGGTAACAAGGCTAGAAAGAGGCTACCTTCTCACAGAGAGTTAGAAAAATAACCCTCTCCAAGACCCTGAAAAGTGAGTGCAAAGTGCACTAAAGTTCCCCTAAGGACAAAGGAGTCGTGTTAGAGGAATAATGCAGGAAAGACACAAACCAACAATGCAACAACTGTGGATTTCCAATCTAGGGTACCTGTGGAACAAGGGGACCAAGTCCAAAAGTCACAAGCAAGTCGGAGATGGGCAAATGCCCAGGAAATGCCAGCTGCGGGTGCAAAGAAGCTTCTACTTGACAGAAGAAGCTGAGGTTTCTGCAGGAACGAAAAGGGCTAGAGACTTCCCCTTTGGTGGAAGGATCTCTCTCGCCGTCGAGAGTCGTGCAGAAGTATTTTCCAGCTGAAAGTACGCCAACAATCCTTGCTAGCTGCACATCGTGCAGTTAGCGTTTTTGGACGCTGCTGAGGCCCAGGAGGGACCAGGAGGTCGCAAATTGGACCAGCAGAGAGAGGGGACATCGTGCAAGACAAGGAGCCCTCTCTAAAGCAGGTAGCACCCAGAGAAGTGCCAGAAACAGGCACTACGAGGATGCGTGAAACGGTGCTCGCCGAAGTTGCACAAAGGAGTCCCACGTCGCCGGAGACCAACTTAGAAATTCGTGCAATGCAGGTTAGAGTGCCGTGGACCCAGGCTTGGCTGTGCACAAAGGATTTCCGCCGGAAGTGCACAGGGGCCGGAGTAGCTGCAAAAGTCGCGGTTCCCAGCAATGCAGCCCAGCGAGGTGAGGCAAGGACTTACCTCCACCAACTTGGACTGAAGAGTCACTGGACTGTGGGGGTCACTTGGACAGAGTCGCTGGATTCGAGGGACCTCGCTCGTCGTGCTGAGAGGAGAACCAAGGGACCGGTAATGCAGCTTTTTGGTGCCTGCGGTTGCAGGGGGAAGATTCTGTCGACCCACGGGAGATTTCTACGGAGCTTCTGGTGCAGAGAGGAGGCAGACTACCCCCACAGCATGCACAATCAGGAAAACAGTCGAGAAAGCGGCAGGATCAGCGTTACTGAGTTGCAGTAGTCGTCTTTGCTACTATGTTGCAGGTTTGCAGGCTTCCAGCGGGGTCAGCAGTCGATTCCTTATCAGAAGGTGAAGAGAGAGATGCAGAGGAACTCGGCTGAGCTCATGCATTCGTTATCTAAAGTTTCCCCAGAGACAGAGACCCTAAATAGCCAGAAAAGAGGGTTTGGCTACTTAGGAGAGAGGATAGGCTACTAACACCTGAAGGAGCCTATCAGAAGGAGTCTCTGACGTCACCTGGTGGCACTGGCAACTCAGAGCAGTCCAGTGTGACAACAGCACCTCTGTTTCCAAGATGGCAGAGGTCTGGAGCACACTGGAGGAGCTCTGTACACCTCCCAGGGGAGGTGCAGGTCAGGGGAGTGGTCACTCCCCTTTCCTTTGTCCAGTTTCGCGCCAGAGCAGGGGCTAAGGGGTCCCTGAACCGGTGTAGACTGGCTTATGCCGAATTGGGCACATCTGTGCCCAAGAAAGCATTTCCAGAGGCTGGGGGAGGCTACTCCTCCCCTGCCTTCACACCATTTTCCAAAGGGAGAGGGTGTAACACCCTCTCTCAGAGGAAGTCCTTTGTTCTGCCATCCTGGGCCAGGCCTGGCTGGACCCCAGGAGGGCAGATGCCTGTCTGAGGGGTTGGCAGCAGCAGCAGCTGCAGTGAAACCCCAGGAAGGGCAGTTTGGCAGTACCAGGGTCTGTGCTACAGACCACTGGGATCATGGGATTGTGCCAACTATGCCAGGATGGCATAGAGGGGGCAATTCCATGATCATAGACATGTTACATGGCCATATTCGGAGTTACCATTGTGAAGCTACATATAGGTAGTGACCTATATGTAGTGCACGCGTGTAATGGTGTCCCCGCACTCACAAAGTTCAGGGAATTGGCTCTGAACAATGTGGGGGCACCTTGGCTAGTGCCAAGGTGCCCTCACACTAAGTAACTTCGCACCTAACCTTTACCAGGTAAAGGTTAGACATATAGGTGACTTATAAGTTACTTAAGTGCAGTGTAAAATGGCTGTGAAATAACGTGGACGTTATTTCACTCAGGCTGCAGTGGCAGGCCTGTGTAAGAATTGTCAGAGCTCCCTATGGGTGGCAAAAGAAATGCTGCAGCCCATAGGGATCTCCTGGAACCCCAATACCCTGGGTACCTCAGTACCATATACTAGGGAATTATAAGGGTGTTCCAGTAAGCCAATGTAAATTGGTAAAATTGGTCACTAACCTGTTAGTGACAATTTGGAAAGAAATGAGAGAGCATAACCACTGAGGTTCTGATTAGCAGAGCCTCAGTGAGACAGTTAGGCACTACACAGGGAACACACACATATAGGCCACAAACTTATGAGCACTGGGGTCCTGACTAGCAGGGTCCCAGTGACACATAACAAGCATACTGAAAACATAGGGTTTTCACTATGAGCACTGGGCCCTGGCTAGCAGGATGCCAGTGAGACAGTGAAAACACCCTGGCATACACTCACAAACAGGCCAAAAGTGGGGGCAACAAGGCTAGAAAGAGGCTACTTTCTCACACTCTGCTATCCAGAACCTCAGTGGTTATGCTCTCTCATTTCTTTCCAAATTGTCACTAACAGACTAGTGACCAATTTCACCAATTCACATTGGCTTACTGGAACACCCTTATAATTCCCTAGCATACGGTACTGAGGTACCCAGGGTATTGGGGTTCCAGGAGATCCCTATGGGCTGCAGCATTTCTTTTGCCACCCATAGGGAGCTCTGACAATTCTTACACAGGCCTGCCACTGCAGCCTGAGTGAAATAACGTCCACGTTATTTCACAGCCATTTACCACTGCACTTAAGTAACTTATAAGTCACCTATATGTCTAACCTTTACCTGGTAAAGGTTAGGTGCAAAGTTACTTGGTGTGTGGGCACCCTGGCACTAGCCAACGTGCCCCCACATTGTTCAGGGCAAATCCCCGGACTTTGTGAGTGCGGGGACACCATTACACGCGTGCACTACATATAGGTCACTACCTATATGTAGCTTCACAATGGTAACTCCGAATATGGCCATGTAACATGTCTAAGATCATGGAATTCCCCCCTCTATGCCATCCTGGCATTGTTAGTGCAATCCCATGATCCCACGGGTCTGTAGCACAGACCCTGGTACTGCCAAACTGCCTTTTCAGGGGTTTCACTGCAGCTGCTGCTGCCAACCCCTCAGACAGGTTTCTGCCCTCCTGGGGTCCAGCCAGGCTTGTCCCAGGATGGCAGAACAAAGGGCTTCCTCTGAGAGAGGGTGTTACACCCTCTCCCTTTGGAAAATGGTGTGAAGGCAGGGGAGGAGTAGCCTCCCCCAGCCTCTGGAAATGCTTTCATGGGCACAGATGGTGTCCATTTCTGCATAAGCCAGTCTACACCGGTTCAGGGACCCCTCAGCCCTGCTCTGGTGCGAAACTGGACAAAGGAAAGGGGAGTGACCACTCCCCTGACCTGCACCTCCCCTGGGAGGTGTCCAGAGCTCCTCCAGTGTGCTCCAGACCTCTGCCATCTTGGAAACAGAGGTGCTGCTGGCACACTGGACTGCTCTGAGTGGCCAGGGCCAGCAGGTGACGTCAGAGACTCCTTCTGATAGGCTCCTTCAGGTGTTGCTAGCCTATCCTCTCTCCTAAGTAGCCAAACCCTCTTTTCTTTCTATTTAGGGTCTCTGCTTTGGGGAAATCCTTAGATAACGAATGCCTCTGCATCTCTCTCTTCACCTTCTGCCAAGGAATCGACTGCTGACCGTGCTGGAAGCCTGCAAAACTGCAACAAAGTAGCTAAGACGACTACTGCAACTCTGTAACGCTGATCCTGCCGCCTTCTTGACTGTTTTCCTGGTGGTGCATGCTGTGGGGGTAGTCTGCCTCCTCTCTGCACTAGAAGCTCCGAAGAAATCTCCCGTGGGTCGACGGAATCTTCCCCCTGCTACCGCAGGCACCGAAGAACTGCATCACCGGTCCCCTGGGTCTCCTCTCAGCACGACGAGCGAGGTCCCTTGAATCCAGCAACTCTGTCCAAGTGACTCCCACAGTCCAGTGACTCTTCAGTCCAAGTTTGGTGGAGGTAAGTCCTTGCCTCCCCACGCCAGACTGCATTGCTGGGAACCGCGACTTTTGCAGCTACTCCGGCCTCTGTGCACTTCCGGCGGAATTCCTCTGTGCACAGCCAAGCCTGGGTCCACGGCACTCTAACCTGCATTGCACGACTTTCTAAGTGGCCCTCCGGCAACGTGGGACTCCTTTGTGCAACTTCGGGTGAGCACCGTTTCACTCCTCTTTGTAGTGCCTGTTCCAGCACTTCTGCGGGTGCTGCCTGCTTCTGAGAGGACTCCTTGTCTTGCTCGACGCCCCTTCTATCCCCAGACGCAATTGGCAACATCCTGGTCCCTCCTGGCCCACAGCAGCATCCAAAAACCCTAACCGCACGATTTGCAGCTAGCAAGGCTTGTTGGCGGTCTTTCGGCGGGAAAACACTTCTGCACAACTCTCCACTGCGTGTGGGATCCATCCTCCAAAGGAGAAGTCTCTAGACTTTGTCGTTCCTGCAGAATCCTCAGCTTCTACTGTCCAGTAGCAGCTTCTTTGCACCCACAGCTGGCATTTCCTGGGCATCTGCCCATCTCCGACTTGCATGTGACTTTTGGACTTGGTCCCCTTGTTCCACAGGTACCCTCGACTGGAAATCCATTGTTGTTGCATTGCTGGTTTGTGTCTTTCCTGCAGAATTCCCCTATTACGACTTCTATGTCCTTTTTGGAACTTTAGTGCACTTTGCACACACTTTTCAGGGACAGAGTCGTGCAGAAGTGTTTTCCTGCTGAAAGGATGCCAACAAGCCTTGCTTGTCGCAAATCGTGCGTTTGGCGTTTTTGGACGCTGCTGGGGCGCAGGAGGGACCAGGAGGTCACAAATTGGACGTGAACAGAGAAGGGACGTCGAGCAAAACAAAGAGCCCTCACTGAAGCAGGTAGCACCCGGAGAAGTGCCAGAAACAGGCACTACAAGGATGCGTGAAATGGTGCTTGCCGAAGTTGCACAAAGGAGTCCCACGTCGCCGGAGACCAACTTAGAAAGTCGTGCAATGCAGGTTAGAGTGCCGTGGACCCAGGCTTGGCTGTGCACAAAGGATTTCCGCCGGAAGTGCACAGGGGCCGGAGTAGCTGCAAAGTCGTGGTTCCCAGCAATGCAGCCCAGCGAGGTGAGGCAAGGACTTACCTCCACCAAACTTGGACTGAAGAGTCACTGGACTGTGTGGGTCACCTTGGACAGAGTCGCTGGATTCGAGGGACCTCGCTCGTTGTGCTGAGAGGAGACCCAAGGGACCGGTAATGCAGCTTTTTGGTGCCTGCGGTTGCAGGGGGAAGATTCCGTCGACCCACGGGAGATTTCTTCGGAGCTTCTGGTGCAGAGAGGAGGCAGACTACCCCCACAGCATGCACAAGCAGGAAATCAGTCGAGAAGGCGGCAGGATCAGCGTTACAGAGTTGCAGTAGTCGTCTTTGCTACTATGTTGCAGGTTTGCAGGCTTCCAGCGCGGTCAGCAGTCGATTCCTTATCAGAAGGTGAAGAGGGAGATGCAGAGGAACTCGGAGGAGCTCTTGCATTCGTTATCTGAAGTTTCCCCAGAGACAGAGACCCTAAATAGCCAGAAAAGAGGGTTTGGCTACTTAGGAGAGAGGATAGGCTACTAACACCTGAAGGAGCCTATCAGCAGGAGTCTCTGACGTCACCTGGTGGCACTGGCCACTCAGAGCAGTCCAGTGTGCCAGCAGCACCTCTGTTTCCAAGATGGCAGAGGTCTGGAGCACACTGGAGGAGCTCTGGACACCTCCCAGGGGAGGTGCAGGTCAGGGGAGTGGTCACTCCCCTTTCCTTTGTCCAGTTTCGCGCCAGAGCAGGGGCTAAGGGGTCCCTGAACCGGTGTAGACTGGCTTATGCAGAATTGGGCATATTTGTGCCCAAGAAAGCATTTCCAGAGGCTGGGGGAGGCTACTCCTCCCCTGCCTTCACACCATTTTCCAAAGGGAGAGGGTGTCACACCCTCTCTCAGAGGAAGTTCTTTGTTCTGCCATCCTGGGCCAGGCCTGGCTGGACCCCAGGAGGGCAGATGCCTGTCTGAGGGGTTGGCAGCAGCAGCAGCTGCAGTGAAACCCCAGGAAGGGCAGTTTGGCAGTACCAGGGTCTGTGCTACAGACCACTGGGATCATGGGATTGTGCCAACTATGCCAGGATGGCATAGAGGGGGCAATTCCATGATCATAGACATGTTACATGGCCATATTCGGAGTTACCATTGTGAAGCTACATATAGGTAGTGACCTATATGTAGTGCACGCGTGTAATGGTGTCCCCGCACTCACAAAGTTCAGGGAATTGGCTCTGAACAATGTGGGGGCACCTTGGCTAGTGCCAGGGTGCCCTCACACTAAGTAACTTTGCACCTAACCTTTACCAGGTAAAGGTTAGACATATAGGTGACTTATAAGTTACTTAAGTGCAGTGTAAAATGGCTGTGAAATAACGTGGACGTTATTTCACTCAGGCTGCAGTGGCAGGCCTGTGTAAGAATTGTCAGAGCTCCCTATGGGTGGCAAAAGAAATGCTGCAGCCCATAGGGATCTCCTGGAACCCCAATACCCTGGGTACCTCAGTACCATATACTAGGGAATTATAAGGGTGTTCCAGTAAGCCAATGTAAATTGGTAACAATGGTCACTAGCCTGTTAGTGACAATTTGGAAAGAAATGAGAGAGCATAACCACTGAGGTTCTGATTAGCAGAGCCTCAGTGAGACAGTTAGTCACTACACAGGTAACACATTCAGGCACACTTATGAGCACTGGGGCCCTGGGTTACCAGGGTCCCAGTGACACATACAACTAAAACAACATATATACAGTGAAAAATGGGGGTAACATGCCAGGCAAGATGGTACTTTCCTACACAACCCCCCCCCCAAACGAAGGACAATAAGACTAGCCATGACCTGATGAGTCTTCATTGTCTAAGTGGAAATATCTGGAGAGTCCATCTGCATTGGAGTGGCTACTCCCAGGTCTATGTTCCACTGTATAGTCCATTCCATGTAGGGATATGGACCACCTCAACAATTTAGGATTTTCACCTTTCATTTGTTTTAGCCAAAGTAGAGGTTTGTGGTCTGTCTGAACAATGAAGTGAGTGCCAAACAGGTATGGCCTCAACTTCTTCAGAGCCCAGACCACAGCAAAGGCCTCCCTCTCAATGGCAGACCAACGCTTTTCTCTAGGGGTCAACCTCCTACTAATAAAAGCAACAGATTGATCCTGGCCCTCAGAATTAAGTTGTGATAGGACTGCCCCTACTCCTAATTCAGATGCATCAGTTTGGACATAGAATTTTTTAGAGTAACAAGGGCTTTTCAGGACAGGTGCAGAGCACATGGCCTGCTTCAGCTCCTCAAAAGCTTTCTGACAGTTTGCTGTCCATAATACCTTTTTAGGCATTTTCTTGGATGTGAGGTCATTAAGAGGGGCTGCAATGGAGCCATAGTTCTTAATGAACCTCCTGTAATACCCAGTGAGGCCTAGGAAGGCTCTCACCTGAGTCTGAGTGGGAGGGGGAACCCAATCAATAATTGTTTGGATTTTCCCCTGAAGTGGTGCAATCTGTTCCCCACCAACAAGGTGTCCCAGATAAACCACCTTACCCTGCCCTATCTGGCACTTTGAAGCCTTGATAGTGAGGCCTGCCTTTTGCAGGGCCTCCAAAACTTTCCATAGGTGGACCAGGTGATCATCCCAGCTGGAGCTAAAGACAGCTATATCGTCCAAATATGCTGCACTGAAAGCTTCCAGCCCTTGCAGGACTGTGTTCACCAACCTCTGAAAAGTGGCAGGTGCATTTTTCAAACCAAAAGGCATTACAGTAAACTGGTAATGTCCTCCAATGGAAGAAAATGCAGTCTTAGGTTTAGCATCTTCTGACTATTTGATCTGCCAATACCCTGCAGTCAAATCAAAAGTGCTTAGATACTTGGCAGATGCCAGTGTATCTATAAGCTCATCTGCCCTGGGTATAGGGTGAGCATCAGTTTTGGTTACCAAGTTGAGACCTCTATAGTCTACACAAAACCGCATTTCCTTCTTTCCATCTTTAGAATTGGGTTTTGGTACCAGTACCACAGGAGAAGCCCATGGACTGTCAGAGTGCTCAACCACTCCTAGTTCCAACATTTCTGAACTTCTTGCTTTATGCAGTCCCTGACATGGTCAGGCTGCCTATAGATCTTACTTTTGACAGGTAAACTGTCTCCAGTATCTATAGTGTGCTCACACCAAGAAGTGGTGCCTGGCGCAGTAGAGAAGAGTTCTGAAAATTGTCCTAGGAGATTTATGCAATTATCTTTCTGCTCAGCAGTAAGACAATCAGCCAAAACTACACCTTCCACAAGAGCATCTTGTTCTGTGGAAGAGAAGAGATCAGGTAGAGGATCACTGTCTTCTTCCTGTCCCTCATCAGTTGCCATGAGCAGGGTGAGATCAGCCCTGTCATAGTAGGGTTTCAGGCGGTTGACATGGAGCACCCTAAGGGGACTCCTGGCAGTGCCTAAGTCAACCAAGTAGGTGACTTCACCCTTCTTTTCAACAATTGTGTGGGGTCCACTCCATTTATCTTGGAGTGCTCTTGGGGCCACAGGCTCCAAGACCCACACTTTCTGCCCTGGTTGGTACTGAACCAAAACAGCCTTCTGATCATGCCATTGCTTCTGGAGCTCTTGGCTGGCCTGAAGGTTTTTACTGGCCTTTTTCATGTACTCAGCCATCCTTGATCTGAGGCCAAGTACATAATCCACAATATCCTGCTTAGGAGCTTTTAAAGGTTGTTCCCAACCCTCCTTTACAAGTGTGAGTGGACCCCTAACAGGGTGTCCAAAAAGAAGTTCAATGGGGCTGAAGCCCACTCCTTTCTGGGGTACCTCCCTGTAGGCAAAAAGGAGGCATGGTAGAAGGATATCCCATCTCCTGCGGAGTTTTTCAGGGAGACCCATAATCATGCCTTTGAGAGTTTTATTAAATCTCTCCACCAGTCCATTTGTTTGTGGATGATAGGGTGTTGTGAACTTGTACGTTACACCACACTCCTTCCACATGGCCTTTAAGTATGCAGACATGAAATTGCTTCCCCTGTCTGATACTACTTCCTTTGGGAAGCCCACCCTGGCAAATATTCCCAGGAGGGCCTTTGCCACTGCAGGAGCTGTAGTGGTCCTTAAAGGAATTGCTTCAGGATATCTTGTGGCATGGTCCACTACCACCAAGATAAACCTATTGCCTGAAGCAGTAGGAGGCTCAAGGGGGCCAACTATGTCAACCCCTACCCTCTCAAAGGGAACCCCAACCACAGGCAGTGGGATAAGGGGTGCCTTTGGGGTGCCACCTGTCTTGCCACTGGCTTGACAGGTTTCACAGGACTTACAAAATTCTTTTGTGTCCTCAGACATCCTAGGCCAATGAAACAGGGGAACAAGCCTGTCCCAAGTTTTCATTTGTCCTAGATGCCCAGCTAAGGGAATGTCATGTGCCAGTGTTAGGAGGAACTTTCTGTACTCCTGAGGAATCACTAATCTCCTGGCAGCTCCAGGTTTAGGATCCCTATGCTCAGTGTACAAGAGGTTGTCCTCCCAGTAAACTCTGTGAGAGTCACTGACATCCCCATTAGCCTGTTTGACAGCTTGCTGTCTGAGACCCTCTAATGTGGGACAGGTTTGCTGTGCCATACTCAGCTCCTCTCTGGCAGGCCCCCCTTCACCCAAAAGCTCAGCAGTGTCTGCTTCCAGCTCCTCTGGTGTAGGTTCTGCACAGGGAGGGAATTCTTCTTCCTCAGAAGTTGAATCCACTGTAGAGGGAGGGATAGTAGGAAGTGGGTTGCTTCTACTAGCCCTAGCTTTAGGGAGCACTTGGTCCATTGTTCCAGGATCCAAGCTTCCCTGTCCTTTTTGCTTTTTGGCCTGAGCCCTTGTCAAAGCAAAAATATGCCCTGGGATGCCCAGCATTGCTGCATGGGCCTCCAACTCCACATCTGACCAAGCTGATGTCTCCAAATCATTCCCTAATAGACAGTCTACAGGTAAATCTGAAGCTACCACAACTTTCTTTGGACCAGTTACCCCCCCCCAGTTGAGATTTACAACAGCCATGGGGTGGCTTTGTGTTATGTTGTGAGCATCGGTTACTTGGTACTGGTGTCCAAGTATGTGTTGTTCAGGGTGCACCAGTTTCTCAATCACCATTGTGACACTGGCACCTGTGTCCCTGTAGGCCTGGACCTCAACACCATTTATTAGGGTTAGTTGCTTGTACTTCTCCAAGTTATGGGGGCAAGCAACCAAAGTGGCTAAATCAATAGCCCCTTCAGAGACTAAAGTAGCCTCTGTGGTCTCCCTAATCAGACCAACCCCAACTAAGTTACCAAAAGTGAGCCCAGCTACTCCCTTGGTTTGGCTATTAGTAGGTTTGCTCCCACCACCACTGCTATTAGTAGGGACACTAGGTGTAGCAGTAGGGGTTGTAGTGGTAGGAGCAGTGGTGCCTTTCTTTGGACAACTGGGATCTGTTGTCCAATGGCCTTTTATTTTACATAAATAGCACCATGGTTTCTTTTCCTTGTTCTGATTAAAAGAGGATTTGGGCCCACCACCCCCACCAGAGTGTTTTTGTGGGCCTGATGAAGACTCATTTTTAGATTTGTCCCCACCCTTGTCAGAAGACTTACCATCCTTCTTTTTGTTGCCATCTTTGTCACCCCCTGTATGAACTTTTCTGTTCACTCTTGTTCTGACCCATTTGTCTGCCTTCTTTCCCAATTCTTGGGGAGAGGTCAGATCAGAGTCCACCAAGTACTGGTGCAACAAATCAGACACACAATTATTAAGAATATGCTCTCTCAGGATCAAGTTATACAGGCTGTCATAATCAGTAACTTTACTGCCATGTAACCACCCCTCCAAGGCCTTCACTGAATGGTCAATGAAATCAACCCAGTCTTGTGAAGACTCCTTTTTGGTCTCTCTGAACTTTATCCTGTACTGTTCAGTGGTTAAGCCATAACCATCCAGGAGTGCATTCTTAAGAACTTGGAAATTATTAGCATCATTTTCTTTCACAGTAAGGAGCCTATCCCTACCTTTTCCACTAAATGATAGCCATAGGATAGCAGCCCACTGCCTTTGAGGGACATCCTGTACAACACAGGCCCTCTCAAGTGCAGCAAACCACTTGTTAATGTCATCCCCCTCCTTATAAGGGGGAACTATCTTGTGCAGATTCCTGGAATCATGCTCTTTTGCAGGATGACTATGGGGAATACTGCTGCTGCCACCATGGGTATCTAAACCCAACTTCTGTCTTTCCTTCTCTAATTCAAAAGACTGTCTATCCAAATCCAGCTGTTGCTTTTTAAGCTTCAGTCTGGTTTGTTCCACCCTCAACTTATTGAGTTCCCTCTCTAACATTCTGTCATCAGGGTTGGTGGGAGGGACATTTCTAGAAACAGAGCTATGATGGGAATGAACAGAAGGAGACCTGTCCCTTACAGAAGCCACCCTAACAGCTTGGTTTACAGAAACATTACTACCAGTATGGTGAGAATATATGCTTTTGCTATGATGTGAGACAACACTATTTATTTGGTGTGGCTCATCATCATTACCATCTATGCTAGATTGTCTAGTAATGGGCAGGCTAGGAAGTTTCTTTCCTGAATCTTTTCCTGGGGGAGTCCCTGAATCAGATTGGGAACTATTAGGTACTTTTTCAACAGATGGGGCACCTATGGCCTTATCCTGTTCTCTAAGCATGTTAAGTAACAGTTCCAAGGAAGGATTCTTCCCTACACTCAAACCTCTCTCTATACAGAGACTCCTTTCTCTTTTCCAGCTAAGGTTGTCATATGCAAGTTTGGACAGATCCACACTTTGGCCTGTGCCAGACATTTTTTAGAGAGAGTTAAAGTGATAGAAAAAGAGAAAAAAGTTTTCAGAACTTTTTGGAAAGACAGAAAAAAACTTTTTAAACTTTTAAGAACTTTTTGAAAGTTTAGAGGTACTTTTCAGCACTTAGAAAAGAGTGAAAAGAGGAAATGCTAAACTTTTTGGCTATGTGTATATACACTGACCTTGTTTTGTATATTTTTCTCTTATGAAAAGTACAATGACAAGAGTGGTAAGTAGTCTCAAGCACTTATCCCACCACTGCACAACCAATGTAGGAGGCTGGACTGGCTTGTAGTGAGTACCAAGGGGTACTTGCACCTTGCACCAGGCCCAGTTATCCCTTATTAGTGTATAGGGTGTCTAGCAGCTTAGGCTGATAGATAATGGTAGCTTAGCAGAGCAGCTTAGGCTGAACTAGGAGACGTGTGAAGCTACTACAGTACCACTTAGTGTCATATGCACAATATCATAAGAAAACACAATACACAGTTATACTAAAAATAAAGGTACTTTATTTTTATGACAATATGCCAAAGTATCTTAGAGTGTACCCTCAGTGAGAGGATAGGAAATATACACAAGATATATATACACAATAGCAAAAATATGCAGTATAGTCTTAGAAAACAGTGCAAACAATGTATAGTTACAATAGGATGCAATGGGGAAACATAGGGATAGGGGCAACACAAACCATATACTCCAAAAGTGGAATGCGAACCACAAATGGACCCCAAACCTATGTGACCTTGTAGAGGGTCGCTGGGACTATTAGAAAATAGTGAGAGTTAGAAAAATAACCCTCCCCAAGACCCTGAAAAGTGAGTGCAAAGTGCACTAAAGTTCCCCTAAGGACAAAGTAGTCGTGTTAGAGGAATAATGCAGGAAAGACACAAACCAGCAATGCAACAACTGTGGATTTCCAATCTAGGGTACCTGTGGAACAAGGGGACCAAGTCCAAAAGTCACAAGCAAGTCGGAGATGGGCAGATGCCCAGGAAATGCCAGCTGCGGGTGCAAAGAAGCTTCGACTGGACAGAAGAAGCTGAGGTTTCTGCAGGAACGAAAAGCGCTAGAGACTTCCCCTTTGGTGGACGGATCCCTCTCGCCTTGGAGAGTCGTGCAGAAGTATTTTCCCGCTGAAAGGATGCCAACAAGCCTTGCTAGTTGCAAATCGTGCGTTTGGAGTTTTTGGATGCTGCTGGGGCCCAGGAGGGACCAGGAGGTCGCAAATTGGACCTGAAGAGAGAGGGGACGTCGAGAAAGACAAAAAGCTCTCACTGAAGCAGGTAGCTCCCGGAGAAGTGCCAGAAACAGGAACTACGAGGATGCATGAAACGGTGCTCGCCGAAGTTGCACAAAGGAGTCCCACGTCGCCGGAGACCAACTTAGAAAGTCGTGCAATGCAGGTTAGAGTGCCGTGGACCCAGGCTTGGCTGTGCACAAAGGATTTCCGCCGGAAGTGCACAGGGGCCGGAGTAGCTGCAAAGTCGCGGTTCCCAGCAATGCAGCCCAGCGAGGTGAGGCAAGGACTTACCTCCACCAAACTTGGACTGAAGAGTCACTAGACTGTGGGAGTCACTTGGACAGAGTTGCTGGATTCGAGGGACCTCGCTCGTCGTGCTGAGAGGAGACCCAAGGGACCGGTAATGCAGCTTTTTGGTGCCTGCGGTTGCAGGGGGAAGATTCCGTCGACCCACGGGAGATTTCTTCCGAGCTTCTGGTGCAGATAGGAGGCAGACTACCCCCACAGCATGCACAAGCAGGAAATCAGTCGAGAAGGCGGCAGGATCAGCGTTACAGAGTTGCAGTAGTCGTCTTTGCTACTATGTTGCAGGTTTGCAGGCTTCCAGCGCGGTCAGCAGTCGATTCCTTATCAGAAGGTGAAGAGGGAGATGCAGAGGAACTCGGATGAGCTCTTGCATTCGTTATCTGAAGTTTCCCCAGAGACAGAGACCCTAAATAGCCAGAAAAGAGGGTTTGGCTACCTAAGAGAGAGGATAGGCTACTAACACCTGAAGGAGCCTATCAGCAGGAGTCTCTGACGTCACCTGGTGGCACTGGCCACTCAGAGCAGTCCAGTGTGCCAGCAGCACCTCTGTTTCCAAGATGGCAGAGGTCTGGAGCACACTGGAGGAGCTCTGGACACCTCCCAGGGGTGGTGCAGGTCAGGGGAGTGGTCACTCCCCTTTCCTTTGTCCAGTTTCGCGCCAGAGCAGGGGCTAAGGGGTCCCTGAACCGGTGTAGACTGGCTTATGCAGAATTGGGCACATCTGTGCCCAAGAAAGCATTTCCAGAGGCTGGGGGAGGCTACTCCTCCCCTGCCTTCACACCATTTTCCAAAGGGAGAGGGTGTCACACCCTCTCTCAGAGGAAGTTCTTTGTTCTGCCATCCTGGGCCAGGCCTGGCTGGACCCCAGGAGGGCAGATGCCTGTCTGAGGGGTTGGCAGCAGCAGCAGCTGCAGTGAAACCCCAGGAAGGGCAGTTTGGCAGTACCAGGGTCTGTGCTACAGACCACTGGGATCATGGGATTGTGCCAACTATGCCAGGATGGCATAGAGGGGGCAATTCCATGATCATAGACATGTTACATGGCCATATTCGGAGTTACCATTGTGAAGCTACATATAGGTAGTGACCTATATGTAGTGCACGCGTGTAATGGTGTCCCCGCACTCACAAAGTTCAGGGAATTGGCTCTGAACAATGTGGGGGCACCTTGGCTAGTGCCAGGGTGCCCTCACACTAAGTAACTTTGCACCTAACCTTTACCAGGTAAAGGTTAGACATATAGGTGACTTATAAGTTACTTAAGTGCAGTGTAAAATGGCTGTGAAATAACGTGGACGTTATTTCACTCAGGCTGCAGTGGCAGGCCTGTGTAAGAATTGTCAGAGCTCCCTATGGGTGGCAAAAGAAATGCTGCAGCCCATAGGGATCTCCTGGAACCCCAATACCCTGGGTACCTCAGTACCATATACTAGGGAATTTTAAGGGTGTTCCAGTAAGCCAATGTAAATTGGTAACAATGGTCACTAGCCTGTTAGTGACAATTTGGAAAGAAATGAGAGAGCATAACCACTGAGGTTCTGATTAGCAGAGCCTCAGTGAGACAGTTAGTCACTACACAGGTAACACATTCAGGCACACTTATGAGCACTGGGGCCCTGGGTTACCAGGGTCCCAGTGACACATACAACTAAAACAACATATATACAGTGAAAAATGGGGGTAACATGCCAGGCAAGATGGTACTTTCCTACACCCCCACAGCATGCACAAGCAGGAAAACAGTCGAGAAGGCGGCAGGATCAGCGTTACAGAGTTGCAGTAGTCGTCTTTGCTACTATGTTGCAGGTTTGCAGGCTTCCAGCGCGGTCAGCAGTCGATTCCTTATCAGAAGGTGAAGAGAGAGATGCAGAGGAACTCGGATGAGCTCTTGCATTCGTTATCTAAAGTTTCCCCAGAGACAGAGACCCTAAATAGCCAGAAAAGAGGGTTTGGCTACTTAGGAGAGAGGATAGGCTACTAACACCTGAAGGAGCCTATCAGAAGGAGTCTCTGACGTCACCTGGTGGCACTGGCCACTCAGAGCAGTCCAGTGTGCCAGCAGCACCTCTGTTTCCAAGATGGCAGAGGTCTGGAGCACACTGGAGGAGCTCTGGACACCTCCCAGGGGAGGTGCAGGTCAGGGGAGTGGTCACTCCCCTTTCCTTTGTCCAGTTTCGCGCCAGAGCAGGGCTAAGGGGTCCCCTGAACTGGTGTAGACTGGCTTATGCAGAATTGGGCACATCTGTGCCCAACAAAGCATTTCCAGAGGCTGGGGGAGGCTACTCCTCCCCTGCCTTCACACCATTTTCCAAAGGGAGAGGGTGTCACACCCTCTCTCAGAGGAAGTTCTTTGTTCTGCCATCCTGGGCCAGGCCTGGCTGGACCCCAGGAGGGCAGATGCCTGTCTGAGGGGTTGGCAGCAGCAGCAGCTGCAGTGAAACCCAGGAAGGGCAGTTTGGCAGTACCAGGGTCTGTGCTACAGACCACTGGGATCATGGGATTGTGCCAACTATGCCAGGATGGCATAGAGGGGGCAATTCCATGATCATAGACATGTTACATGGCCATATTCGGAGTTACCATTGTGAAGCTACATATAGGTAGTGACCTATATGTAGTGCACGCGTGTAATGGTGTCCCCGCACTCACAAAGTTCAGGGAATTGGCTCTGAACAATGTGGGGGCACCTTGGCTAGTGCCAGGGTGCCCTCACACTAAGTAACTTTGCACCTAACCTTTACCAGGTAAAGGTTAGACATATAGGTGACTTATAAGTTACCTAAGTGCAGTGTAAAATGGCTGTGAAATAACGTGGACGTTATTTCACTCAGGCTGCAGTGGCAGGCCTGTGTAAGAATTGTCAGAGCTCCCTATGGGTGGCAAAAGAAATGCTGCAGCCCATAGGGATCTCCTGGAACCCCAATACCCTGGGTACCTCAGTACCATATACTAGGGAATTATAAGGGTGTAGTAAGCCAATGTAAATTGGTAAAAATGGTCACTAGCCTGTTAGTGACAATTTGGAAAGAAATGAGAGAGCATAACCACTGAGGTTCTGATTAGCAGAGCCTCAGTGAGACAGTTAGTCACTACACAGGTAACACATTCAGGCACACTTATGAGCACTGGGGCCCTGGGTTACCAGGGTCCCAGTGACACATACAACTAAAACAACATATATACAGTGAAAAATGGGGGTAACATGCCAGGCAAGATGGTACTTTCCTACAGTTTGCATTCCACTTTTGGAGTATATGGTTTGTGTTGCCCCTATACCTATGTGCTCCTATTGCAATCTACTGTAATTCTACACTGCTTGCATTATATTACTTGCTATTACTCACCTAATTGTGGTTTGTGTACATATATCTTGTGTATATAACTTATCCTCATACTGAGGGTACTCACTGATATACTTTTGACATATTGTCACAAAAATAAAGTGCCTTTGTGTATTGTGTTTTCTTATGATATTGTGCATATTACACCAGTGGTATAGTAGGAGCTTACATGTCTCCTAGTTCAGCCTAAGCTGCTTTTCCATAGCTACCTTCTATCAGTCTCAGCTGCTAGAAACACCTCTTCTACACTAATAAGGGATAACTGGACCTGGCACAAGGTGTAAGTACCTTTGGTACCCACTACAGGCCAGGCCAGCCTCCTACAAGCATACAGCAGGCCACGATGATCTGGCACACCTTCTTTTTTGATTAGAATAGGGATCCACCTGTCATATGGAGCCACCTGAACCTGGCCTTCAGGAGGCCGAAGGTCCGTTCGATAACCCTCCTAGTTCGCCCATGGGCCTCATTGTTGTGTTCCTCTGCCCTTGTCCTGGGACTCCTCACTGGGGTCAGTAGCCATGACAGGTTGGAGTAACCAGAGTCACCTGCAAATGGCGAGGGACAACTGTTAGACACACTAACCTGTAGGGATATCCCCAGACCCAGGCAACCATTCCCACTGTCTTGCTTCCAGGTGCTCACCTAATAGCCACACACAGTGCCTCTGGAGTTGACCCATCACATAAGGGATGCTGCTATTCCGCAGTATGTAGGCGTCATGCACTGAGCCAGGGCACTTGGCATTCACATGGGAGATGTACTGGTCTGCCAAACATACCATCTGTACATTCATCGAATGATAACTCTTCTGGTTTCTTTACACCTGTTCACTCCTGTGTGGGGGGGGGGTGGGCAAAGCCACATGGGTCCCATCAATGGCACCTATGATGTTGGGGATATGTTGGGGATATGTTGGGGATATGTGCACCTGCACTTGGGGGATTCCTGTGGGATGGCGGATAGCTGATATCAGGTCTGGCTCCAGCTGGGTACACAGTTCCTGGATTGTGGCACAGTCAAGCCTGTAGGTGATGATCACATGTCTTTCCTCCACTGTTGACAGGTCCACCAATGGTCGGTACATCGGAGGAAGCCGCCATCTCCTCATATGTCCCAGCGGACGGTGCCTATGAAGGACAACAGCGAGAACAGAGTCAAACAACTCAGAGGTACGTACCCACAGCTTACACAGAACACCAATCATAATCCAAAAAGTGGCCTGTATGTGTGTTGAGTCTAGGCCTAGGTATGTGTGACGCAGATAAAAAAAGGAAGCCATGTGGGCCCCTGAAATGGCCGCTGCCTGAACTGTTAAGTGGGACAATTGGATGTGAGGCAACTGCGCTTGTGTTGTACACCGTCGCGGTAGGCGGTCAAAGACCGCGGCACAATGCTGCGTTGGTTAACATTGGACCCTATGGGTCCCAGGAGCCAATGACGATGTTCTCTGGCGGTGACGGTACGCACCGCTGCGGTCGTGACCGACATTTTCTATCGGTTAAATCACTCAATACCTGATATTCGACAGGAGAGGACCTACACTGCAAGTGCTGCTGTGACCTTGGTCTGGAAGAGACAATGGCTCGAGTGTCTGGGGAAAGGGCCCCTGCCTTCACATTGGAGGAGTTGGAGAAACTCGTGGATGGGATCATTCCCCAGTACACGCTACTCTACGGTACTCCAGACAAACATGTAAGTACTCTGGAAGCATGCTGTATGGGCTATGCCTGTGTGGAGAGGGGTGGATGTAAGAAGGAAGAGGGGGAGAGTGTGGCGTGCATGAAACGACGGTGAGTGCATGTGCCACATGCCAAGGGTAGGGATGGGGACCAATGGCTGTGACGGTGCAGTTGGTAAGAAGATTCTCTTCCCCCTGTACAAATCATGTAGGTCAGCGCCCACCAGAAAAAAGATATTTGGCGTGCCATCGCCAAGGACGTCCGGACCCTGGGGGTCTACCACAGACGGAGCACCCACTGCCGGAAAAGATGGGAGGACATTCGCCGCTGGAGCAAGAAGACGGCGGAGGCTCAGCTGGGGATGGCCTCCCAACGTGGGAGGGGTGCCAGTCACACCATGACCCCCCTGATGTTCAGGATCCTGGAGGTGGCGTACCCGGAGTTGGATGGGCGCTTGAGGGCATCACAGCAGCCACAAGGGGGTGAGTACACTCTCACCCTGCTGATTTAGCGCGCAGTGGAGGTGTCTGGTTGGGGGAGGTGGGCTGTGGTTTTCCCTAGCCCACTGACCTCTGCGACCATCCTGCAAAAGAAGAGTCTGGTAACTCAACTGTATGATTTTTAATGCATTTTTAAAAGTGACTGCCTACTGATTCCACTGGTGCGTAATTACACACAGAAAGACTAACTTTGCTAAAACTTTTAAAAAATCATACCAAGAAAAGTACGTAACCTATTCTAAAGATTTTGGTCTTAAAAATTACATAAAAGTTTGAAGTATTTTTATAAATTCTGGCCTCAATTTATTTATTGAGTGTGTGTGGTGCATGATTGGATTTTGTGAGTACAGCAAATACTTAGCACATCTCCTGGATTAGCCTAACTGCTCGACCAGCTACCTTAAAAATTAGAGCATTAGGTGATCTGATTTTTACCCCTGAAAACTAACATGTGGTTGTTCGGACCCTCTGCATAGTGTACTTGATTTTTGTGCACTACATAGAGGGGCAGCCTCCAACACTTCTTTCAAGGGATCTTCAGGCTCCATGTAGCCCTGACCTCCAGCACACTTCTATGTGTAGTGCATGCGTGTAATGGTGTCCCCGCACTCACAAAGTCTGGGGAATTTGCCCTGAACGATGTGGGGGCACCTTGGCTAGTGCCAGGGTGCCCACACACTAAGTAACTTTGCACCCAACCTTCACCAGGTGAAGGTTAGACATATAGGTGACTTATAAGTTACTTAAGTGCAGTGGTAAATGCCACTGCAGCCTGAGTGAAATAACGTCCACATTACTCAATGACACAGTTAGGCACCACATAGGGAACACATAGAGGGCATACATTATGAGCACTGGGGTCCTGCCTAGCAGGATCCCAGTGACACATGGGCAAAAACGAACATAGATACAGTGAAAATGGGGGTAACATGCCATGCAAGATGGTACTTTCCTACAACCATTCACACACACACTCACAAACCAGTGCACTACTGTAGGAAAGTACCATCTTGCCTGGCATGTTACCCCCATTTTTCACTGTATATATGTTGTTTTAGTTGTATGTGTCACTGGGACCCTGTTCTCCAGGGCCCCAGTGCTCATAAGTGTGCCTGAATGTGTTACCTGTGTAGTGACTAACTGTCTCACTGAGGCTCTGCTAATCAGAACCTCAGTGGTTATGCTCTCTCATTTCTTTCCAAATTGTCACTAACAAGCTAGTGACTAATTTTACCAATTTACATTGGCTTACTGGAACACCCTAATAATTCCCTAGTATATGGTACTGAGGTACCCAGGGTATTGGGGTTCCAGGAGATCCCTATGGGCTGCAGCATTTCTTTTGCCACCCATAGGGAGCTCTGACAATTCTTACACAGGCCTGCCACTGCAGCCTGAGTGAAATAACGTCCACGTTATTTCACAGCCATTTTACACTGCACTTAAGTAACTTATAAGTCACCTATATGTCTAACCTTTACCTGGTAAAGGTTAGGTGCAAAGTTACTTAGTGTGAGGGCACCCTGGCACTAGCCAAGGTGCCCCCACATTGTTCAGAGCCAATTCCCCGGACTTTGTGAGTGCGGGGACACCATTACACGCGTGCACTACATATAGGTCACTACCTATATGTAGCTTCACAATGGTAACTCCGAATATGGCCATGTAACATGTCTATGATCATGGAATTGCCCCCTCTATGCCATCCTGGCATAGTTGGCACAATCCCATGATCCCAGTGGTCTGTAGCACAGACCCTGGTACTGCCAAACTGCCCTTCCTGGGGTTTCACTGCAGCTGCTGCTGCTGCCAACCCCTCAGACAGGCATCTGCCCTCCTGGGCCTGGCCCAGGATGGCAGAACAAAGGACTTCCTCTGAGAGAGGGTGTTACACCCTCTCCCTTTAGAAAATGGTGTGAAGGCAGGGGAGGAGTAGCCTCCCCCAGCCTCTGGATATGCTTTCTTGGGCACAGATGTGCCCAATTCTGCATAAGCCAGTCTACACCGGTTCAGGGGACCCCTTAGCCCTGCTCTGGTGCGAAACTGGACAAAGGAAAGGGGAGTGACCACTCCCCTGACCTGTACCTCCCTTGGGAGGTGCCCAGAGCTCCTCCAGTGTGCTCCAGACCTCTGCCATCTTGGAAACAGAGGTGCTGCTGGCACACTGGACTGCTCTGAGTGGCCAGTGCCACCAGGTGACGTCAGAGACTCCTTCTGAGAGGCTCCTTCAGGTGTTAGTTGCCTATCCTCTCTCCTAGGTAGCCAAACCCTCTTTTCTGGCTATTTAGGGTCTCTGTCTCTGGGGAAACATTAGATAACGAAAGCAAGAGCTCATCCGAGTTCCTCTGCATCTCTCTCTTCACCTTCTGCCAAGGAATCGACTGCTGACCGCGCTGGAAGCCTGCAAACCTGCAACATAGTAGCAAAGACGACTACTGCAACTCTGTAACGCTGATCCTGCCGCCTTCTCGACTGTTTTCCTGGTGGTGCATGCTGTGGGGGTAGTCTGTCTCCTCTCTGCACTAGAAGCTCCGAAGAAATCTCCCGTGGGTCGACGGAATCTTCCCCCTGCAACCGCAGGCACCAAAAAGCTGCATTACCAGTCCCTTGGGTCTCCTCTCAGCACAACGAGCGAGGTCCCTCGAATCCAGCAACTCTGTCCAAGTGACCCACACAGTCCAGTGACTCTTCAGTCCAAGTTTGGTGGAGGTAAGTCCTTGCCTCACCTCGCTAGACTGCATTGCTGGGAACGGCGACTTTTGCAGCTACTCCGGCCCCTGTGCACTTCCGGCGGAAATCCTTTGTGCACAGCCAAGCCTGGGTCCACGGCACTGTAACCTGCATTGCACGACTTTCTAAGTTGGTCTCCGGCGACGTGGGACTCCTTTGTGTAACTTTGGGTGAGCACCGTTTCACGCATCCTCGTAGTGTCTGTTTCTGGCACTTCTCCGGGTGCTACCTGCTGCTAAGAGGGCTCCTTGTCTTGCACGACGTCCCCTCTACCTCCTGGTCCAATTTGCGACCTCCTGGTCCCTCCTGGGCCACAGCAGCTTCCAAAAATGCTAACCGCACAAATTGCAGCTAGCAAGGCTTGTTGGCGTTCTTTCGGCCGGAAAACACTTCTGCACAACTCTCCACGGCGAGTGGGATCCGTCCACCAAAGGGGAAGTCTCTAGCCCTTTTCGTTCCTGCAGAAACCTCAGCTTCTTCTGTCCAGTAGAAGCTTCTTTGCACCCACAGCTGGCATTTCCTGGGCATCTGCCCATCTCCGACTTGCTTGTGACTTTTGGACTTGGTCCCCTTGTTCCACAGGTACGCTAGATTGGAAATCCATCGTTGTTGCATTGTTGGTTTGTGTCTTTCCTGCATTATTCCTCTAACACGACTTTTTTATCCTTAGGGGAACTTTAGTGCACTTTGCACTCACTTTTCAGGGTCTTGGGGAGGGTTATTTTTCTAACTCTCACTATTTTCTAATAGTCCCAGCGACCCTCTACAAGGTCACATAGGTTTGGGGTCCATTCGTGGTTCGCATTCCACTTTTGGAGTATATGGTTTGTGTTGCCCCTATCCCTATGTGTCCCCATTGCATCCTATTGTAACTATACATTGTTTGCACTGTTTTCTAAGACTATACTGCATATTTTTGCTATTGTGTATATATATATATCTTGTGTATATTTCCTATCCTCTCACTGAGGGTACACTCTAAGATACTTTGGCATATTGTCATAAAAATAAAGTACCTTTATTTTTAGTATAACTGTGTATTGTGTTTTCTTATGATATTGTGCATATGACACTAAGTGGTACTGTAGTAGCTTCACACGTCTCCTAGTTCAGCCTAAGCTGCTCTGCTAAGCTACCATTATCTATCAGCCTAAGCTGCTAGACACCCTATACACTAATAAGGGATAACTGGGCCTGGTGCAAGGTGCAAGTACCCCTTGTTACTCACTACAAGCCACTCCAGCCTCCTACAACTACTGTTACATCCACTCACTCATCCATACATGACTCACAAATCTACTTGAAATGCATATAATAACAAATACATCCATTCACACAACAAAAACACACCCATGAACTCACCCATTGTAGGAGGCTGGACTGGCTTGTAGTGAGTAGTGAGGGACCCCTTCCAATTTGCGAGTGGGTTACCATCCACTTGAAGTGGATGGTAACTGCGACTCCATTTGCGACCGCGTACGCGGTCGCAAATGGAATTGCATCCCACTGCGAGTCGCAAATAGGAAGGGAACACCCCTTCCTATTTGCGAGTCGGAAATGCATTTTGCGAGTCGGAGCCGACTCGCAAAATGCATTTCTGCATTCCGGTGAGGCTTTTGCGAGTCGCAAACGGCGTTTTTGGCCGTTTGCGAGTCGCAAAACCCTTGCTACATCTGGCCCCTAGACGTTATTTCACTCAGGCTGCAGTGGCAGGCCTGTGTAAGAATTGTCAGAGCTCCCTATGGGTGGCAAAAGAAATGCTGCAGCCCATAGGGATCTCCTGGAACCCCAATACCCTGGTTACCTCAGTACCATATACTAGGGAATTATAAGGGTGTTTCAGTAAGCCAATGTAAATTGGTAAAATTGGTCACTAGCCTGTTAGTGACAATTTGAAAGAAATGAGAGAGCATAACCACTGAGGTTCTGATTAGCAGAGCCTCAGTGAGACAGTCACTACACAGGTAACACATTCAGGCACACTTATGAGCACTGGGGCCCTGGGTGACAGGGTCCCAGTGACACATACAACTAAAACAACATATATACAGTGAAAAATGGGGGTAACATGCCAGGCAAGATGGTACTTTCCTACAATAACCACTGAGGTTCTGAATAGCAGAGCCTCAGTGAGACAGTTAGGCATCACTCAGGGAACACATACATATAGGTCACAAACTTATGAGCACTGGGGTCCTGACTAGCAGGGTCCCAGTGACACATAGCAAACATACTGAAAACATAGGGTTTTCATTATGAGCACTGGGTCCTGGCTGGCAGGATCCCAGTGAGACAGTGAAAACACCCTGACATACACTCACAAACAGGCCAAAAGTGGGGGTAACAAGTCTAGAAAGAGGCTACTTTCTCACACCCATACAGACAGTTGCACAAACACTTACCCACCAATACAAACACTTACACACCCAATTAATCACCCATACAACAACTCCTAATCCCAGTCACCAACACATACAGGCTCACACTCACCCACATACTCACCCATACAGCCACTCATACTCCCACTTTTTACAAATAAATGTACTGACACATCCACCCACTCTCACAATGACTCACATACAGCACACATTTATGTGTACAGCAACTCAAACATATAATCAGTCACTGATACACTCACTAAATCACCCCCCACTAACTGATTAATAAAGATGCCATTACGGCTACTCAGTCCCCAATTAAACCTCTCACAAACATATATACTTACCCATACAGCTACTAACACAGATTATCTTTCTTATGTGTACACCTTCTCACACATACACTTACTGTACCACACAAGAAGTAACAGAACCACTTACTTGTGGATATAGCCACTTCTAAAGGCATTCACACACCCATGTTCTCAATAACAGAGCGAGTTACACACTAACATATTGCATGAAACATACAGGAAGTGCTCTATACATACACTCTCACACCCATTCTCTCACCTATACAGCTCCTCAGATACCCTCTCACTGTACCAATACAGACTATAACACAGCCACCTATTCATATATACACCTAATAACACATCCACTTATGGTTTTATACAGCAACTAATTCAACCACCAACTCACCAATACAAGCACTCACACCTTCAATCATACATGCTTATAACCACTGACAGGTACTGGATGACATCATCAGTGATGTCATTTGAAATGTAATCAGTGATGTCACTATGTCATATGTAATATGTGCTGTCATAAGCAGTGCATTGCAGGTTCACACGTTGTAGTTAGCTCAGGTAACTATAACTGCTGAATTTCTCTGTTTTTGTGGAAGTAAATTTAGGACCTAACTAAAACATCCCTGTAACCTTTGTTTTACATATATATATATATATATATATATATATATATATATATATATATATATATATACAGATAGGGATTTTTTTGACAATTAGTGGGCTTCCGGTATAGCATTCTGGCTATCGCTGGTCTAATAGTAGACCATCCTACACGTCTAATAGTAGACCATCCTACACACAAATGGGCATTAATGCCAACATTCTGACTATAAATGGTGTAAAAGTCAGCCATCCTTGACATATTTTGCCCACCCTTGATAACGCTATTCCTATCCCTAGTGTGAATGTAGACTATGCCAAAGAAAATGTAGGGACCACGCCAAAGTGTAGTTAGAAATTGGAATTGTCCATACTTTTAGCAAAGTTAGGAACAATAATATTGCGCTGAATAAAGTAATGGTTACCTTCTCAATATGAGTGCTGCAGAAAGTGCATTGAATGTGAGACGTAAGAGTAGTATAGGCAACCACAGATTGCCCTGCCTATTAGCAGTAAAAAGATAATGGCCCTCATTACAACCCTGGCGGTCAAAGACTGCCAGGGCTGTTTCGTCGGATTGCACCACCAACAGGCTGGTGATGCAATCCTGTGTATTACGACCGCGGCGGAAGCGCTGCGGTCGCACCGCCGGGACCGGCCGCCTAAGTTTTTATTTCTTAGGCAGGTTTGTGCTTCACGCTAAAACGAGTGGAATTTGTCCGATGGGTAGGGTAAATCAATTGAAGCCAAGTGGCTATAGTCACTCCTTCACATAATAGTGGGTCCTATTTATTCTTTGGCCATTCTTGTAATTTTTTTCAATATTCCTGATATAGTACTGCCCATCAATGACACACTGTAGGAATTACTGGCGACATTTTTGTTACTCCTCGCAAATTGATGGCAAAAATCCCTATCAAAGTGGCCGTGGAAATCCTTTCCACATGACAGCTGTCCCTCGAATTTGATGATGATGTAGGGACATTAAAGTCAAAATCTGTCCACCTGTGGCAGTAGTACTAAAAAATAACTCATAGCGTTACATACCTAACTCCTGCATTCCATCCTGTCTGTCCTTCTCCACAACATTCTTCAGTTTCTATAAAGCAATTTAGGATAAACATTCCATTAGTATCAAGCGCATTCACACTTTGACAAAGCATGAGTGGAGGTTTATGAAATGATATATCAGCTAGGCTAAAGGTGAACAGCCGCCACGGACAGGAAACAACAGACACTCTTCATAAATATGGCTAGAAATTCACGGGATCCTACTCACATATCTGTTTGCCCATGTAGGACAGAACAATATTCAGCGATCAGTGTCATGCCAGTGACTTTCACTGGGGACGAGCAATATAGCAGATGACAGTGCCAAACTGTCCGTGTTGGTCACCTGACATTTCCCAGGTGGACTCAAGGCATGAACACCAGTGTGGGTGCTGATGTAGTCACCGCCAGAACTACAGCCATCAGGAATTCATTTTAGTTTTGCTAATTGCTGTACTGATTGCAACCCCTTCCTGCCTCCCAACAACCCCATACTGGCACTAGCAGGCAGGCCTTCAAGTGGGCCGGGTCCTGCCAGTGCTCAGCACCAGTAGTTCTAAAAAGCAGGTGCTGAGACAGGTCCCTATCGGGTTCTCCATTTTTGCCCTCGCCCTCGGGGTGGGAAAAAAACTAACTGGTCAGCTGTACCACCCTGCGCTGCCTTTGATGTAACTTCAAAGAGACTCGTTATTGTTTCATAATCTCATCATTTCACAACTGAAGCATTTTAAATATTTTATAAAGAAGCCGTTGTTGCTTATTTATCTTATGCAATTTATAACTATTGGCAAAGCCAATAGTCCTGGCATGTTGTAGGTGTAATGTTACTTGTTGTATTATATAGCTGGATGCAAGGACAGAAAGAAGAAGCAAAATGCCAATCGGGAGACATTCTATGGTAATCCCAGATGTTTAGTTTACCTATTTTTACATCGACCACGCCCCTTTGAGAGGCCCCTACAGTTTTTTCATCCAAACTAAAGCCCTGCTGGTAGGTCACTTAAGGTGGAGCTGGAACCTTGTGTTGCCCGGTGGCCGCTGTAGGAAAGTACCATATTGCCTGGCATGTTACCCCCATATTTCCCTGTATATATGTTGTTTTAGTGTATGTGTCACTGGGACCCTGCCAGCCAGGGCCCCAGTGCTCATAAGTGTGCCCTGTCTGTGTTCCCTGTGTGATGACTAACTGTCTCACTGAGGCTCTGCTAACCAGAATCTCAGTGGTTATGCTCTCTCTGCTTTCTAAATTGTCACTAACAGGCTAGTGACCAATTTCACCAATTCACATTGGCATACTGGAACACCCTTATAATTCCCTAGTATATGGTACTGAGGTACCCAGGGTATTGGGGTTCCAGGAGATCCCTATGGGCTGCAGCATTTCTTTTGCCGCCCATAGGGAGCTCTGACAATTCTTACACAGGCCTGCCACTGCAGCCTGAGTGAAATAACGTCCACGTTATTTCACAGACATTTACCACTGCACTTATGTAACTTATAAGTCACCTATATGTCTAACCTTCATCTGGTGAATGTTGGGTGCTAAGTTACTTAGTGTGTGGGCACCCTGGCACTAGCCAAGGTGCCCCCACATCGTTCAGGGAAAATTCCCCGGACTTTGTGAGTGCGGGACACCATTTCACGCGTGCACTATACATAGGTCACTACCTATGTATAGCGTCACAATGGTAACTCTGAACATGGCCATGTAACACGTCTAAGATCATGGAATTGTCACCCCAATGCAAGACAATTCCATGATCCCCCGAGTCTCTAGCACAGACCCGGGTACTACCAAACTGCCTTTCCCGGGGTTTCACTGCAGCTACTGCTGCTGCCAACCCCTCAGACAGGTTTCTGCCCTCCTGGGGTCTAGCCAGGCTTGGCCCAGGAAGGCAGAACAAAGGACTTCCTCAGAGAGAGGGTGTTACACCCTCTCCCTTTGGAAAAAGGTGTCAGGGCTGGGGAGGAGTAGCCTCCCCCAGCCTCTGGAAATGCTTTCATGGGCACAGATGGTGCCCATCTCTGAATAAGCCAGTCTACACCGGTTCAGGGATCCCCCAGCCCTGCTCTGCCACAAAACTGGACAAAGGAAAGGGGAGTGACCACTCCCCTGACCTGCACCTCCCAGGGGAGGTGCCCAGAGCTCCTCCAGTGTGCTCCAGACCTCTGCCATCTTGGAAACACTGGACTGCTCTGAGTGGCCAGTGCCAGCAGGTGATGTCAGAGACTCTTTCTGATAGGCTCTTACCTGTGTTGCTAGCCTATCCTCCTTCCTAGGTAGCCAAACCTCATTTTCTGGCTATTTAGGGTTTCTGCTTCGGGGAATTCTTTACATAACGAATGCAAGTGCTCATCCGAGTTCCTCTGCATCTCTCTCTTCACCTTCTGCCAAAGGATCGACCGCTGACTGCTCAGGACGCCTGCAAAACCGCAACAAAGTAGCAAAGACGACTACTGCAACCTTGTATCGCTTCTCCTGCCGCCTTCTCGACTGTTTCCTGGTGGTGCATGCTCTGGGGGTAGCCTGCCTCCTCTCTGCACCAGGAGCTCTGAAGAAATCTCCCGTGGGACGACGGAATCCTCCCCCTGCAACCGCAGGCAACAAAAGACTGCATCACTGTAGGAAAGTACCATCTTACCTGGCATGTTACCCCCATTTTTCACTGTATATATGTTGTTTTAGTTGTATGTGTCACTGGGACCCTGGTAACCCAGGGCCCCAGTGCTCATAAGTGTGCCTGTATGTGTTACCTGTGTAGTGACTAACTGTCTCACTGAGGCTCTGCTAATCAGAACCTCAGTGGTTATGCTCTCTCATTTCTTTCCAAATTGTCACTGACAGGCTAGTGACCATTTTTACCAATTTACATTGGCTTACTGGAACACCCTTATAATCCCCTAGTATATGGTACTGAGGTACCCAGGGTATTGGGGTTCCAGGAGATCCCTATGGGCTGCAGCATTTCTTTTGCCACCCATAGGGAGCTCTGACAATTCTTACACAGGCCTGCCACTGCAGCCTGAGTGAAATAACGTCCACGTTATTTCACAGCCATTTTACACTGCACTTAAGTAACTTATAAGTCACCTATATGTCTAACCTTTACCTGGTAAAGGTTAGGTGCAAAGTTACTTAGTGTGAGGGCACCCTGGCACTAGCCAAGGTGCCCCCACATTGTTCAGAGCCAATTCACTGAACTTTGTGAGTGCGGGGACACCATTACACGCGTGCACTACATATAGGTCACTACCTATATGTAGCTTCACCATGGTAACTCCGAATATGGCCATGTAACATGTCTATGATCATGGAATTGCCCCCTCTATGCCATCCTGGCATTGTTGGGACAACTCCATGATCCCAGTGGTCTGTAGCACAGACCCTGGTACTGCCAGACTGCCCTTCCTGGGGTTTCTCTGCAGCTGCTGCTGCTGCCAACCCCTCAGACAGGCAGCTGCCCTCCTGGGGTCCAGCCAGGCCTGGCCCAGGATGGCAGAACAAAGAACTTCCTCTGAGAGAGGGTGTGACACCCTCTCCCTTTGGAAAATGGTGTGAAGGCAGGGGAGGAGTAGCCTCCCCCAGCCTCTGGAAATGCTTTGTTGGGCACAGAGGTGCCCAATTCTGCATAAGCCAGTCTACACCGGTTCAGGGACCCCTTAGCCCCTGCTCTGGCGCGAAACTGGACAAAGGAAAGGGGAGTGACCACTCCCCTGACCTGCACCTCCCCTGGGAGGTGTCCAGAGCTCCTCCAGTGTGCTCCAGACCTCTGCCATCTTGGAAACAGAGGTGCTGCTGGCACACTGGACTGCTCTGAGTGGCCAGTGCCACCAGGTGACGTCAGAGACTCCTTGTGATAGGCTCCTTCAGGTGTTAGTAGCCTTTCCTCTCTCCTAGGTAGCCAAACCCTCTTTTCTGGCTATTTAGGGTCTCTGTCTCTGGGGAAACTTTAGATAACGAATGCATGAGCTCAGCCGAGTTCCTCTGCATCTCCCTCTTCACCTTCTGATAAGGAATCGACCGCTGACCGCGCTGGAAGCCTGCAAACCTGCAACATAGTAGCAAAGACGACTACTGCAACTCTGTAACGCTGATCCTGCCGCCTTCTCGACTGTTTTCCTGCTTGTGCATGCTGTGGGGGTAGTCTGCCTCCTCTCTGCACCAGAAGCTCCGAAGAAATCTCCCGTGGGTCGACGGAATCTTCCCCCTGCAACCGCAGGCACCAAAAAGCTGCATCTCCGGTCCCTTGGGTCTCCTCTCAGCACGACGAGCGAGGTCCCTCGAATCCAGCGACACCGTCCAAGTGACCCCCACAGTCCAGTGACTCTTCAGCCCAAGTTTGGTGGAGGTAAGTCCTTGCCTCACCTCGCTGGGCTGCATTGCTGGGAACCGCGACTTTGCAAGCTTCTCCGGCCCCTGTGCACTTCCGGCGGAAATCCTTCGTGCACAGCCAAGCCTGGGTCCACGGCACTCTAACCTGCATTGCACGACTTTCTAAGTTGGTCTCCGGCGACGTGGGACTCCTTTGTGCAACTTCGGCGAGCACCGTTTCACGCATCCTCGTAGTGCCTGTTTCTGGCACTTCTCCGGGTGCTACCTGCTTTAGTGAGGGCTCTTTGTCTTGCTCGACGTCCCCTCTCTCTGCAGGTCCAATTTGAGACCTCCTGGTCCCTCCTGGGCCCCAGCAGCGTCCAAAAACGCCAAACGCACGATTTGCGTGTAGCAAGGCTTGTTGGCGTCCATCCGGCGGGAAAACACTTCTGCACGACTCTCCAAGGCGTGGGGGATCCATCCTCCAAAGGGGAAGTCTCTAGCCCTTGTCGTTACTGCAGTATTCACAGTTCTTCAGCCTAGTAAGAGCTTCTTTGCACCAACCGCTGGCATTTCTTGGGCATCTGCCCATCTCCGAGCTGCTTGTGACTTTTGGACTTGGTCCCCTTGTTCCACAGGTACCTTCAGACAGGAATCCATCGTTGTTGCATTGCTGATTTGTGTTTTCCTTGCATTTTCCCTCTAACACGACTATTTTGTCCTTAGGGGAACTTTGGTGCACTTGGCACTCACTTTTCAGGGTCTTGGGGAGGGTTATTTTTCTAACTCTCACTATTTTCTAATAGTCCCAGCGACCCTCTACAAGGTCACATAGGTTTGGGGTCCATTCGTGGTTCACATTCCACTTTTGGAGTATATGGTTTGTGTTGCCCCTATCCCTATGTTTCCCCATTGCATCCTATTGTAATTATACATTGTTTGCACTGTTTTCTAAGACTATACTGCATATTTTTGCTATTGTGTATATATATCTTGTGTATATTTCCTATCCTCTCACTGAGGGTACACTCTAAGATACTTTGGCATATTGTCATAAAAATAAAGTACCTTTATTTTTAGTATAACTGTGTATTGTGTTTTCTTATGATATTGTGCATATGACACTGAGTGGTACTGTAGTAGCTTCACACGTCTCCTAGTTCAGCCTGAGCTGCTTTGCTAAGCTACCATTATCTATCAGCCTAAGCTGCTAGACACCCTATACACTAATAAGGGATAACTGGGCCTGGTGCAAGGTGCAAGTACCCCTTGGTACTCACTACAAGCCAGTCCAGCCTCCTACATTGGTTGTGCAGTGGTGGGATAAGTGCTTTGAGACTACTTACCACTCTTGTCATTGTACTTTTCATAAGAGAAAAATATACAAAACAAGGTCAGTGTATATACACATAGCCAAAAAGTTTTGCATTTCCTCTTTTCACTCTTTTCTAAGTGCTGAAAAGTACTTCTAAACTTTCAAAAAGTTCTTAAAAGTTTAAAAAGTTTTTTTTTTCTGTCTTTGCAAAAAGTTCTGAAAACTTTTTTCTCTTTGTCTATCACTTTTACTCTCTCTAAAAAATGTCTGGCACAGGCCAAAAAGTTGAACTGTCCAAACTTGCATATGATCACCTTAGCTGGAAAGGAGCAAGGAGTCTCTGCATAGAGAGAGGTTTGAGTGTAGGGAAGAATCCTTCCTTAGAACTGTTAATTAATATGCTTAGAGTACAGGATAAGGCCATAAGTGCCCAATCTGTAGAAAAAGTAGCTAATGGTTCTCAATCTGATCCAGGGACTCCCCCAGGAAAAGGTTCAGGAAAGAAACTTCTCAGCCTGCCCATTACTAGACAGTCTAGCATAGTTGGTACAGAGGTTGAATCACATCATACTGATGATGTGCTCTCACATTATACTGGTAGCCAAGCTGTTAGGGTGCCCTCTGTAAGGGACAGGTCTCCTTCTGTTCATTCCCATCATACCTCTGTATCTAGAAATGTCCCTCCCACCCACCCTGATGACAGATTGTTGGAAAGGGAGCTCAATAGATTGAGAGTGGAGCAAACCAGACTGAAGCTCAAGAAGCAACAGCTGGATTTGGATAGACAGTCTTTAGAAATAGAGAGGGAAAGACAGAAAATGGGTTTAGATACCCATGGTGGCAGCAGCAGTATTCCCCATAGTCATCCTGCAAAAGAGCATGATTCCAGGAATCTGCATAAGATAGTTCCCCCTTACAAGGAGGGGGATGACATTAACAAGTGGTTTGCTGCACTTGAGAGGGCCTGTGCTGTACAGGATGTCCCTCAAAGGCAGTGGGCTGCTATCCTATGGCTATCATTTACTGGAAAAGGTAGGGATAGGCTCCTTACTGTAAAAGAAAATGATGCTAACAATTTCCAAGTTCTTAAGAATGCACTCCTGGATGGTTATGGCTTAACCACTGAACAGTACAGGATCAAGTTCAGAGATACCAAAAAGGAGTCTTCACAAGACTGGGTTGATTTCATTGACCAGGCAGTGAAGGCCTTGGAGGGGTGGTTACATGGCAGTAAAGTTACTGATTATGACAGCCTGTATAACTTAATCCTGAGAGAGCATATTCTTAATAATTGTGTGTCTGATTTGTTGCACCAGTACTTGGTGGACTCTGATCTGACCTCTCCCCAAGAATTGGGAAAGAAGGCAGACAAATGGGTCAGAACAAGAGTGAACAGAAAAGTTCATACAGGGGGTGACAAAGATGGCAACAAAAAGAAGGATGGTAAGTCTTCTGACAAGGGTGGGGACAAATCTAAAAATGAGTCTTCATCAGGCCCACAAAAACACTCTGGTGGGGGTGGTGGGCCCAAACCTTCCTCTAATCAGAACAAGGAAAGGAAACCATGGTGCTATTTATGTAAGATAAAAGGCCATTGGACAACAGATCCCAGTTGTCCAAAGAAAGGCACCACAGCTCCTACCACTACAACCCCTACTGCTACACCTAGTGTCCCTACTAATAGCAGAGGTGGTGGGAGCAAACCTACTAATAGCCAATCCAAGGGAGTAGCTGGGCTCACTTTTGGTAATTTAGTTGGGGTTGGTCTGATTAGGGAGACCACAGAGGCTACTTTAGTCTCTGAAGGGGCTATTGACTTAGCCACTTTGGTTGCTTGCCCCCATAACTTGGAGAAGTACAAGCAACTAACCCTAATAAATGGTGTTGAGGTCCAGGCCTACAGGGACACAGGTGCCAGTGTCACAATGGTGATTGAGAAACTGGTGCACCCTGAACAACACATACTTGGACACCAGTACCAAGTAACCGATGCTCACAACATAACACAAAGCCACCCCATGGCTGTTGTAAATCTCAACTGGGGGGGGGTATCTGGTCCAAAGAAAGTTGTGGTAGCTTCAGATTTACCTGTAGACTGTCTATTAGGGAACGATTTGGAGACATCAGCTTGGTCAGATGTGGAGTTGGAGGCCCATGCAGCAATGCTGGGCATCCCAGGGCATATTTTTGCTTTGACAAGGGCTCAGGCCAAAAAGCAAAAAGGACAGGGAAGCTTGGATCCTGGAACAATGGACCAAGTGCTCCCTAAAGCTAGGGCTAGTAGAAGCAAACCACTTCCTACTATCCCTCCCTCTACAGTGGATTCTACTTCTGAGGAAGAAGAATTCCCTCCCTGTGCAGAACCTACACCAGAGGAGCTGGAAGCAGACACTGCTGAGCTTTTGGGTGAAGGGGGGCCTGCCAGAGAGGAGCTGAGTGTGGCACAGCAAACCTGTCCCACATTAGAGGGTCTCAGACAGCAAGCTGTCAAACAGGCTAATGGGGATGTCAGTGACTCACACAGAGTTTACTGGGAGGACAACCTCTTGTACACTGAGCAAAGGGATCCTAAACCTGGAGCTGCCAGGAGATTAGTGATTCCTCAGGAGTACAGAAAGTTCCTCCTAACACTGGCACATGACATTCCCTTAGCTGGACACCTGGGTCAAATGAAAACTTGGGACAGATTGGTTCCACTGTTTCATTGGCCTAGGATGTCTGAGGACACAAAAGATTTTTGTAAGTCCTGTGAAACCTGTCAAGCCAGTGGCAAGACAGGTGGCACTCCAAAGGCACCCCTTATCCCACTGCCTGTGGTTGGGGTTCCCTTTGAAAGGGTAGGGGTTGACATAGTTGGCCCCCTTGACCCTCCTACTGCTTCAGGCAATAGGTTTATCTTGGTGGTAGTGGACCATGCCACAAGATATCCTGAAGCTATTCCTTTAAGGACCACTACAGCTCCTGCAGTGGCAAAGGCCCTCCTGGGAATATTTTCCAGGGTGGGCTTCCCAAAGGAAGTAGTATCAGACAGAGGAAGCAATTTCATGTCTGCATACTTAAAGGCCATGTGGAAGGAGTGTGGTGTAACTTACAAGTTCACAACACCCTATCATCCACAAACAAATGGACTGGTGGAGAGATTTAATAAAACTCTCAAAGGCATGATTATGGGACTCCCTGAAAAACTCCGCAGGAGATGGGATATCCTTCTACCATGCCTCCTTTTTGCCTACAGGGAGGTACCCCAGAAAGGAGTGGGCTTCAGCCCCTTTGAACTTCTTTTTGGACACCCTGTTAGGGGTCCACTCACACTTGTAAAGGAGGGTTGGGAACAACCTTTAAAAGCTCCTAAGCAGGATATTGTGGACTATGTACTTGGCCTCAGATCAAGGATGGCTGAGTACATGAAAAAGGCCAGTAAAAACCTTCAGGCCAGCCAAGAGCTCCAGAAGCAATGGCATGATCAGAAGGCTGTTTTGGTTCAGTACCAACCAGGGCAGAAAGTGTGGGTCTTGGAGCCTGTGGCCCCAAGAGCACTCCAAGATAAATGGAGTGGTCCACACACAATTGTTGAAAAGAAGGGTGAAGTCACCTACTTGGTTGACTTAGGCACTGCCAGGAGTCCCCTTAGGGTGCTCCATGTCAACCGCCTGAAACCCTACTATGACAGGGCTGATCTCACCCTGCTCATGGCAACAGATGAGGGACAGGAAGAAGACAGTGATCCTCTACCTGATCTCTTCTCTTCCACAGAACAAGATGCTCTTGTGGAAGGGGTAGTTTTGGCTGATTGTCTTACTGCTGAGCAGAAAGATAATTGCATAAATCTCCTAGGACAATTTTCAGAACTCTTCTCCATTGTGCCAGGCACCACTTCTTGGTGTGAGCACACTATAGATACTGGAGACAGTTTACCTGTCAAAAGTAAGATCTATAGGCAGCCTGACCATGTCAGGGACTGCATAAAGCAAGAAGTTCAGAAGATGTTGGAACTAGGAGTGGTTGAGCACTCTGACAGTCCATGGGCTTCTCCTGTGGTACTGGTACCAAAACCCAATTCTAAAGATGGAAAGAAGGAAATGAGGTTTTGTGTAGACTATAGAGGTCTCAACTTGGTAACCAAAACAGATGCTCACCCTATACCCAGGGCAGATGAGCTAATAGATACACTGGCATCTGCCAAGTATCTAAGCACTTTTGATTTGACTGCAGGGTATTGGCAGATCAAAATGTCAGAAGATGCTAAACCTAAGACTGCATTTTCTACCATTGGAGGACATTACCAGTTTACTGTAATGCCTTTTGGTTTGAAAAATGCACCTGCCACTTTTCAGAGGTTGGTGAACACAGTCCTGCAAGGGCTGGAAGCTTTCAGTGCAGCATATTTGGATGATATAGCTGTCTTTAGCTCCAGCTGGGATGATCACCTGGTCCACCTTTGGAAAGTTTTGGAGGCCCTGCAAAAGGCAGGCCTCACTATCAAGGCTTCAAAGTGCCAGATAGGGCAGGGTAAAGTGGTTTATCTGGGACACCTTGTTGGTGGGGAACAGATTGCACCACTTCAGGGGAAAATCCAAACTATTATTGATTGGATTCCCCCTACCACTCAGACTCAGGTGAGAGCCTTCCTAGGCCTCACTGGGTATTACAGGAGGTTCATTAAGAACTATGGCTCCATTGCAGCCCCTCTTAATGACCTCACATCCAAGAAAATGCCTAAAAAGGTATTATGGACAGCAAACTGTCAGAAAGCTTTTGAGGAGCTGAAGCAGGCCATGTGCTCTGCACCTGTCCTGAAAAGCCCTTGTTACTCTAAAAAATTCTATGTCCAGACTGATGCATCTGAATTAGGAGTAGGGGCAGTCCTATCACAACTTAATTCTGAGGGCCAGGATCAACCTGTTGCTTTTATTAGTAGAAGGTTGACCCCTAGAGAAAAGCGTTGGTCTGCCATTGAGAGGGAGGCCTTTGCTGTGGTCTGGGCTCTGAAGAAGTTGAGGCCATACCTGTTTGGCACTCACTTCATTGTTCAGACAGACCACAAACCTCTACTTTGGCTAAAACAAATGAAAGGTGAAAATCCTAAATTGTTGAGGTGGTCCATATCCCTACAGGGAATGGACTATACAGTGGAACATAGACCTGGGAGTAGCCACTCCAATGCAGATGGACTCTCCAGATATTTCCACTTAGACAATGAAGACTCATCAGGTAATGGCTAGTCTTATTGTCCTTCGTTTGGGGGGGGGTTGTGTAGGAAAGTACCATCTTACCTGGCATGTTACCCCCATTTTTCACTGTATATATGTTGTTTTAGTTGTATGTGTCACTGGGACCCTGGTAACCCAGGGCCCCAGTGCTCATAAGTGTGCCTGTATGTGTTACCTGTGTAGTGACTAACTGTCTCACTGAGGCTCTGCTAATCAGAACCTCAGTGGTTATGCTCTCTCATTTCTTTCCAAATTGTCACTGACAGGCTAGTGACCATTTTTACCAATTTACATTGGCTTACTGGAACACCCTTATAATCCCCTAGTATATGGTACTGAGGTACCCAGGGTATTGGGGTTCCAGGAGATCCCTATGGGCTGCAGCATTTCTTTTGCCACCCATAGGGAGCTCTGACAATTCTTACACAGGCCTGCCACTGCAGCCTGAGTGAAATAACGTCCACGTTATTTCACAGCCATTTTACACTGCACTTAAGTAACTTATAAGTCACCTATATGTCTAACCTTTACCTGGTAAAGGTTAGGTGCAAAGTTACTTAGTGTGAGGGCACCCTGGCACTAGCCAAGGTGCCCCCACATTGTTCAGAGCCAATTCACTGAACTTTGTGAGTGCGGGGACACCATTACACGCGTGCACTACATATAGGTCACTACCTATATGTAGCTTCACCATGGTAACTCCGAATATGGCCATGTAACATGTCTATGATCATGGAATTGCCCCCTCTATGCCATCCTGGCATTGTTGGGACAACTCCATGATCCCAGTGGTCTGTAGCACAGACCCTGGTACTGCCAGACTGCCCTTCCTGGGGTTTCTCTGCAGCTGCTGCTGCTGCCAACCCCTCAGACAGGCAGCTGCCCTCCTGGGGTCCAGCCAGGCCTGGCCCAGGATGGCAGAACAAAGAACTTCCTCTGAGAGAGGGTGTGACACCCTCTCCCTTTGGAAAATGGTGTGAAGGCAGGGGAGGAGTAGCCTCCCCCAGCCTCTGGAAATGCTTTGTTGGGCACAGAGGTGCCCAATTCTGCATAAGCCAGTCTACACCGGTTCAGGGACCCCTTAGCCCCTGCTCTGGCGCGAAACTGGACAAAGGAAAGGGGAGTGACCACTCCCCTGACCTGCACCTCCCCTGGGAGGTGTCCAGAGCTCCTCCAGTGTGCTCCAGACCTCTGCCATCTTGGAAACAGAGGTGCTGCTGGCACACTGGACTGCTCTGAGTGGCCAGTGCCACCAGGTGACGTCAGAGACTCCTTGTGATAGGCTCCTTCAGGTGTTAGTAGCCTTTCCTCTCTCCTAGGTAGCCAAACCCTCTTTTCTGGCTATTTAGGGTCTCTGTCTCTGGGGAAACTTTAGATAACGAATGCATGAGCTCAGCCGAGTTCCTCTGCATCTCCCTCTTCACCTTCTGATAAGGAATCGACCGCTGACCGCGCTGGAAGCCTGCAAACCTGCAACATAGTAGCAAAGACGACTACTGCAACTCTGTAACGCTGATCCTGCCGCCTTCTCGACTGTTTTCCTGCTTGTGCATGCTGTGGGGGTAGTCTGCCTCCTCTCTGCACCAGAAGCTCCGAAGAAATCTCCCGTGGGTCGACGGAATCTTCCCCCTGCAACCGCAGGCACCAAAAAGCTGCATCTCCGGTCCCTTGGGTCTCCTCTCAGCACGACGAGCGAGGTCCCTCGAATCCAGCGACACCGTCCAAGTGACCCCCACAGTCCAGTGACTCTTCAGCCCAAGTTTGGTGGAGGTAAGTCCTTGCCTCACCTCGCTGGGCTGCATTGCTGGGAACCGCGACTTTGCAAGCTTCTCCGGCCCCTGTGCACTTCCGGCGGAAATCCTTCGTGCACAGCCAAGCCTGGGTCCACGGCACTCTAACCTGCATTGCACGACTTTCTAAGTTGGTCTCCGGCGACGTGGGACTCCTTTGTGCAACTTCGGCGAGCACCGTTTCACGCATCCTCGTAGTGCCTGTTTCTGGCACTTCTCCGGGTGCTACCTGCTTTAGTGAGGGCTCTTTGTCTTGCTCGACGTCCCCTCTCTCTGCAGGTCCAATTTGAGACCTCCTGGTCCCTCCTGGGCCCCAGCAGCGTCCAAAAACGCCAAACGCACGATTTGCGTGTAGCAAGGCTTGTTGGCGTCCATCCGGCGGGAAAACACTTCTGCACGACTCTCCAAGGCGTGGGGGATCCATCCTCCAAAGGGGAAGTCTCTAGCCCTTGTCGTTACTGCAGTATTCACAGTTCTTCAGCCTAGTAAGAGCTTCTTTGCACCAACCGCTGGCATTTCTTGGGCATCTGCCCATCTCCGAGCTGCTTGTGACTTTTGGACTTGGTCCCCTTGTTCCACAGGTACCTTCAGACAGGAATCCATCGTTGTTGCATTGCTGATTTGTGTTTTCCTTGCATTTTCCCTCTAACACGACTATTTTGTCCTTAGGGGAACTTTGGTGCACTTGGCACTCACTTTTCAGGGTCTTGGGGAGGGTTATTTTTCTAACTCTCACTATTTTCTAATAGTCCCAGCGACCCTCTACAAGGTCACATAGGTTTGGGGTCCATTCGTGGTTCACATTCCACTTTTGGAGTATATGGTTTGTGTTGCCCCTATCCCTATGTTTCCCCATTGCATCCTATTGTAATTATACATTGTTTGCACTGTTTTCTAAGACTATACTGCATATTTTTGCTATTGTGTATATATATCTTGTGTATATTTCCTATCCTCTCACTGAGGGTACACTCTAAGATACTTTGGCATATTGTCATAAAAATAAAGTACCTTTATTTTTAGTATAACTGTGTATTGTGTTTTCTTATGATATTGTGCATATGACACTGAGTGGTACTGTAGTAGCTTCACACGTCTCCTAGTTCAGCCTGAGCTGCTTTGCTAAGCTACCATTATCTATCAGCCTAAGCTGCTAGACACCCTATACACTAATAAGGGATAACTGGGCCTGGTGCAAGGTGCAAGTACCCCTTGGTACTCACTACAAGCCAGTCCAGCCTCCTACAATCACCGATCCTCTGGGTCCCCTCTCAGCACAACGAGAGAGGTCCCTGGAACTCAGCAACTCTGTCCAAATGGCTCCCACAGTCCAGTGACTCTTCAGTCCAAGTTTGGTGGAGGTAAGTCCTTGCCTCCCCACGCTAGACTGCATTGCTGGGTACCGCGTGATTTGCAGCTGCTCCGGCTCCTGTGCACTCTACCAGGATTTCCTTCATGCACAGCCAAGCCTGGGTCCCCGACACTCTAACCTGTAGTGCACAACCTTCTGAGTTGTCCTCCGGTGTCGTGGGACTCCCTTTTGTGACTTCGCGTGGACTCCTGTTCACTCCTCTTCTAAGTGACTGTTCCGGTACTTCTGAAGGTGCTGCCTGCTTCTGGGCGCCCCTTCTTTCTCCTCATCTAAGTGGCGACATCCTGGTCCCTCCTGGGCCACAGCAGCATCCAAAAACCCTAACCGCGATCCTTGCAGCTAGTAAGGCTTGTTTGCGGTCTTTCTGTGTGGGAACACCTCTGCAAGCTTCTTCATGACGTGGGATATCCATCCTCCAAAGTGGAAGTTTCTACCCCTCTTCATTCTTGCAGAGTCCACAGCTTCTACCATCCGGTGGCAGCTTCTTTGCATCCTCAGTTGTCATTTCCTGGGTATCTGCCCACTCTCAACTTTGTCGCAACTCTTGGACTTGGTCCCCTTGTTCCACAGGTACTCTCGTCTGGAAATCCACTTTGGTTGCTTTGCTGGTGTTGGTCTTCCTTGTAGAAATCCCCTATCACGACTTCTGTGCTCTCAGGGGAATATAGGTGCACTTTACACCTACTTTTCAGGGTCTTGGGGTGGGCTATTTTTCTAACCCTCACTGTTTTCTTACAGTCCCATCGGCCCTCTACAAGCTCACATAAGTTTGGGGTCCATTCGTGGTTCGCATTCCACTTTTTGAGTATATGGTTTGTGTTGCCTCTATACCTATGTGCTCCTATTGAAATCTACTGTAACTTTACATTGCTTGCATTACTTACTTTTGCTATTACTGCATATTTTTGGTATTGTGTATATATATCTTGTGTATATGTGTCATCCTCATACTGAGGGTATTCACTGAGATACTTTTGGCATATTGTCATAAAAAATAAAGTACCTTTATTTTTAGTATATCTGTGTATTGTGTTTTCTTATGATATTGTGCATATGACACCAGTGGTATAGTAGTAGCTTTGCATGTCTCCTAGTTCAGCCTAAGCTGCTCTGCTATAGCTACCTTCTATCAGCCTAAGCTGCTAGAAACACCTTTTCTACACTAATAAGGGATAACTGGACCTGGCACAGAGTGTAAGTACCCCTTGGTACCCACAACAAGCCAAGCCAGCCTCCTACAGCTGCCGCCAGACCTAATGTCAACAAAAGACACATGAGTATGTGGAAAGAATCCGGAGTGTGCCCACGGGGCGAGATCAGACAGTAATAGTGCTTTACAACGATATGCAAATACATGGTTTTGAATACAGTCACTGCCTGAGCAAGCTGGACAGCTCACTGCATGGCATGGCATACATGGTACCAGACTGGTTCTTCATTGGTTTGCGCATTTTGCTAGACACCACCAATATTTTTGCATTCAAAAGGCATTACTGACATTGTATGAAGCCACAGCATGAAACTCTGAACTGTCTTCTTTCTGTCTTCACAAAAGGAGCTTGTGAACATGCTTGATCCTTTTGACATATAAACAAGCAAAAGATACAGCCAGAGATTTACTTCGCTTCCTGAGTGGTCTTTTACAGTATTTTTTTGTATTCACAAACATTCCCAGAAGTACACATAGAAAACTGCATACGGCGTTTGAAGATATATTTCACTGACTGTCATGTGACATATACGGTGGGGTCCTCTTCTCTGTGTGTGGAATTCTATGCTAGACTGCCGTACAAATACATATTTCTTATTTTTTTGCTCTGTGGGGGAAATCATTTTCCAGAAAAAGAAATCCCTTCCCTAACTCCCCCAACAAATCTGGGAGTGATCCAATCCCCTTCCTAGTATGGATAAACTGCCCTTTCCTGTCCTGGGTAACAAGGCAAATATTTTACAGAGTCGGAAAGGGTTGGATCAGAGTCCACAAAGTTACATATTGATTGGTGTTTTAAAACTTCCAAGGCATACCAAGCCTTGTAACACCATTGACTGGCCCCTTGAGTAGGATTTACAGCTGCAAATTTCTCAACGGCTGTGGCAGGAAAAAGAACAGTAGTGAATTAATTTACTCCAGTAAGGATCCCTTTGTTAATTCCTGGTAGGTATATATTAAAGTATTTTAGTTGGTAATACGTTTGTGAATAAGTTACATATTTCATAGGATGTAATGGAACTTGTAATACAGCAGACAGGATATCTGTCACATTTGGAACCGGGTAATCCCCTCCACCAAGGTCATAATCAGGCCCTCTAGTCTCAAATGGGTGAATATGATGAAAACCCTTTCATCAAGAAGATTTTCATCCTTGTGTCAGAAGGCTTAGCACAGACTGAACTTAATCTGTTTTGTGCGGCCTCTCATGATACAGTTTCACTCGGTTACTTATGTTTCTGCAAAAGGCTGTAGATCACTTCCAACTGACAGTAACAACCAGTTCTGCATGAGATAAAACCTTCCAGGATAAAATGGGAAAGATGTGTGATCAGGCTTATCAGAATATTTTGTGAGGACCCAGTCACTGACTTCTGGCTGGCTCCTCTCTGGTTGTCAACAGAGACGTTTTAATGCATGGGCAAAGTGGGCAATTGCCCAAGATACCATCCTTCAAGGGCTCCTGCCCCTTGAAATTGAACTTTCACTCTATTTGACCTCTGTTTATTCTAGTTCCCTTTCTCTAAAACTTTCTCCCTCTATTTCTACAGGTGACTGAGTCGCTATACGCTATCGGGCATATTTAAGAAAAGTGGTGCTGGATTTGTTGAAGCAGCACTTTCCTTGTGTCCCTTGGCACCCCCTCCCGCAACCATGTGTGCGCCGTATAAAAAAGTACAGCACAGGGTAGGGGAAATAGCGTAATTTTTTAATGGTATTTATGTACTCTGCCGGAGTATCACCAAAAGTTTGGCGCTACTCCTGCAGAGTACATTTGAGCCCATTATAAATCATGGAATGCCCCCTTTTAATGCCTGCTCTGAGCAGGTGTTAAAAGTGTTGAAAAAAATGTCACAAGGAAATCTCTGGTGCAGGCATAATGTGGTGCAAGGGTTTACAAAGTGGTGCAACGCATGATTGTAGGAGGCTGGACTGGCTTGTAGTGAGTACCAAGGAGTACTTGCACCTTGCACCAGGCCCAGTTATCCCTTATTAGTGTATAGGGTGTCTAGCAGCTTAGGCTGATAGATAATGGTAGCTTAGCAGAGCAGCTTAGGCTGAACTAGGAGACGGGTGAAGCTACTACAGAACCACTTAGTGTCATATGCACAATATCATAAGAAAACACAATACACAGTTATACTAAAAATAAAGGTACTTTATTTTTATGACAATATGCCAAAGTATCTTAGAGTGTACCCTCAGTGAGAGGATAGCAAATATACACAAGATATATATACACAATAGCAAAAATATGCAGTATAGTCTTAGAAAACAGTGCAAACAATGTATAGTTACAATAGGATGCAATGGGGAAACATAGGGATAGGGGCAACACAAACCATATACTCCAAAAGTGGAATGCGAACCACGAATGGACCCCAAACCTATGTGACCTTGTAGAGGGTCGCTGGGACTATTAGAAAATAGTGAGAGTTAGAAAAATAACCCTCCCCAAGACCCTGAAAAGTGAGTGCAAAGTGCACTAAAGTTCCCCTAAGGACAAAGAAGTTGTGTTAGAGGAATAAGGCAGGAAAGACACAAACCAACAATGCAACAACGATGGATTTCCAATCTAGGGTACCTGTGGAACAAGGGGACCAAGTCCAAAAGTCACAAGCAAGTCGGAGATGGGCATATGCCCAGGAAATGCCAGCTGTGGGTGACAAGAAGCTTCTACTGGACAGCAGAAGCTGAGGTTTCTGCAGGAACGAAAAGGGCTAGAGACTTCCCCTTTGGTGGACGGATCCCACTCGCCGTGGATAGTCGTGCAGAAGTGTTTTCCCGCCGAAAGAACACCAACAAACCTTGCTAGCTGCAAATCGTGCGGTTAGCATTTTTGGACGCTGCTGTGGCCCTGGAAGGACCAGGAGGTCGCAAATTGGACCAGGAGAGAGAGGGGACGTCGAGCAAGACAAGGAGCCCTCTCAGCAGCAGGTACCACCCAGAGAAGTGCCAGAAACAGGCACTACGAGGATACGTGAAACGGTGCTCACCCGAAGTTACACAAAGGAGTCCCAGAGTCGCTGAATTCGAGGGACCTCGCTCGTCGTGCTGAGAGGAGACCCAAGGGACCGGTAATGCAGCTTTTTGGTGCCTGCGGTTGCAGGGGGAAGATTCCGTCGACCCACGGGAGATTTCTTCGGAGCTTCTGGTGCAGAGAGGAGGCAGACTACCCCCACAGCATGCACAAGCAGGAAAACAGTCGAGAAGGCGGCAGGATCAGCGTTACAGAGTTGCAGTAGTCGTCTTTGCTACTATGTTGCAGGTTTGCAGCCTTCCAGCGCGGTCAGCAGTCGATTCCTTGGCAGAAGGTGAAGAGAGAGATGCAGAGGAACTCGGATGAGCTCTTGCATTCGTTATCTAAAGTTTCCCCAGAGACAGAGACCCTAAATAGCCAGAAAAGAGGGTTTGGCTACCTAGGAGAGAGGATAGGCTACTAACACCTGAAGGAGCCTATCAGAAGGAGTCTCTGACGTCACCTGGTGGCACTGGCCACTCAGAGCAGTCCAGTGTGCCAGCAGCACCTCTGTTTCCAAGATGGCAGAGGTCTGGAGCACACTGGAGGAGCTCTGGACACCTCCCAGGGGAGGTGCAGGTCAGGGGAGTGGTCACTCCCCTTTCCTTTGTCCAGTTTCGCGCCAGAGCAGGGCTAAGGGGTCCCCTGAACCGGTGTAGACTGGCTTATGCAGAATTGGGCACATCTGTGCCCAAGAAAGCATTTCCAGAGGCTGGGGAGGCTACTCCTCCCCTGCCTTCACACCATTTTCCAAAGGGAGAGGGTGTAACACCCTCTCTCAGAGGAAGTCCTTTGTTCTGCCATCTTGGGCCAGGCCTGGCTGGACCCCAGGAGTGCAGATACCTGTCTGAGGGGTGGGCAGCAGCAGCAGCTGCAGTGAAACCCCAGGAAGGGCAGTTTGGCAGTACCAGGGTCTGTGCTACAGACCACTGGGATCATGGGATTGTGCCAACAATGCCAGGATGGTATAGAGGGGGCAATTCCATGATCATAGACATGTTACATGGCCATATTCGAAGTTACCATTGTGAAGCTACAAATAGGTAGTGACCTATATGTAGTGCACGCGTGTAATGGTGTCCCCGCACTCACAAAGTTCAGGGAATTGGCTCTGAACAATGTGGGGGCACCTTGGCTAGTGCCAGGGTGCCCTCACACTAAGTAACTTTGCACCTAACCTTTACCAGGTAAAGGTTAGACATATAGTTGACTTATAAGTTACTTAAGTGCAGTGTAAAATGGCTGTGAAATAACGTGGACGTTATTTCACTCAGGCTGCAGTGGCAGGCCTGTGTAAGAATTGTCAGAGCTCCCTATGGGTGGCAAAAGAAATGCTGCAGCCAATAGGGATCTCCTGGAACCCCAATACCCTGGGTACCTCAGTACCATATACTAGGGAATTATAAGGGTGTTCTAGTAAGCCAATGTAAATTGGTAAAAATGGTCACTAGCCTGTTAGTGACAATTTGGAAAGAAATGATAGAGCATAACCACTGAGGTTCTGATTAGCAGAGCCTCAGTGAGACAGTTAGTCACTACACAGGTAACACATTCAAGCACACTTATGAGCACTGGGGCCCTGATGAACAGGGTCCCAGTGACACATACAACTAAAACAACATATATACAGTGAAAAATGGGGGTAACATGCCAGGCAAGATGGTACTTTCCTACACAACCCCCCCCAAACGAAGGACAATAAGACTAGCCATGACCTGATGAGTCTTCATTGTCTAAGTGGAAATATCTGGAGAGTCCATCTGCATTGGAGTGGCTACTCCCAGGTCTATGTTCCACTGTATAGTCCATTCCCTGTAGGGATATGGACCACCTCAACAATTTAGGATTTTCACCTTTCATTTGTTTTAGCCAAAGTAGAGGTTTGTGGTCTGTCTGAACAATGAAGTGAGTGCCAAACAGGTATGGCCTCAACTTCTTCAGTGCCCAGTCCACAGCAAAGGCCTCCCTCTCAATTGCAGACCAACGCTTTTCTCTAGGGGTCAACCTCCTACTAATAAAAGCAACAGGTTGATCCTGGCCCTCAGAATTAAGTTGTGATAGGACTGCCCCTACTCCTAATTCAGATGCATCAGTTTGGACATAGAATTTTTTAGAGTAACAAGGGCTTTTCAGGACAGGTGCAGAGCACATGGCCTGCTTCAGCTCCTCAAAAGCTTTCTGACAGTTTGCTGTCCATAATACCTTTTTAGGCATCTTTTTGGAAGTGAGGTCATTAAGAGGGGCTGCAATGGAGCCATAGTTCTTAATGAACCTCCTGTAATACCCAGTGAGGCCTAGGAAGGCTCTCACCTGAGTCTGAGTGGTAGGGGGAACCCAATCAATAATTGTTTGGATTTATCCCTGAAGTGGTGCAATCTGTTCCCCACCAACAAGGTGTCCCAGATAAACCACCTTACCCTGCCCTATCTGGCACTTTGAAGCCTTGATAGTGAGGCCTGCCTTTTGCAGGGCCTCCAAAACTTTCCATAGGTGGACCAGGTGATCATCCCAGCTGGAGCTAAAGACAGCTATATCGTCCAAATATGCTGCACTGAAAGCTTCCAGCCATTGCAGGACTGTGTTCACCAACCTCTGAAAAGTGGCAGGTGCATTTTTCAAACCAAAAGGCATTACAGTAAACTGGTAATGTCCTCCAATGGTTGAAAATGGTGTTTTAGGTTCAGCATCTTCTGACAATTTGATCTGCCAATACCCTGCAGTCAAGTCAAAAGTGCTTAGATACTTGGCAGATGCCAGTCTATATATGAGCTCATCTGCCCTGGGTATAGGGTGAGCATCAGTTTTGGTTACCAAGTTGAGACCTCTATAGTCTACACAAAACCGCATTTCCTTCTTTCCATCTTTGGAATGGGGTTTTGGTACCAGTACCACAGGAGAAGCCCATGGACTGTCAGAGTGCTCAACCACTCCTAGTTCTAACATTTTCTGGACCTCTTGCTTTATGCAGTCCCTGACATGGTCAGGCTGCCTATAGATCTTACTTTTGACAGGCTAGCTGTCTCCAGTATCTATAGTGTGCTCACACCAAGAAGTGGTACCTGGCACAGTAGAGAAGAGTTCAGAGAATTGATCTAGGAGATTTATGCAATTGTCTTTCTGCTCAGCAGTAAGACAATCAGCCACAACTACACCTTCCACCAGAGTATCTTGTTCTGTGGAAGAGAAGAGATCAGGTAGAGGATCACTGTCTTCTTCCTGTCCCTCATCTGTTGCCATGAGCAGGGTGAGATCAGCCCTGTCATAGTAGGGTTTCAGGCGGTTTACATGGAGTACCCTAAGGGGACTCCTTGCAGTGCCTAAGTCAACTAAATAGGTGACTTCTCCCTTTTTCTCAACAATTGTGTGGGGTCCACTCCATTTATCTTGGAGTGCTCTTGGGGCCACAGGCTCCAAGACCCACACTTTCTGCCCTGGTTGGTACTGAACCAAAACAGCCTTCTGATCATGCCATTGCTTCTGGAGCTCTTGGCTGGCATGAAGGTTTTTACTGGCCTTTTTCATGTACTCAGCCATTCTTGATCTGAGGCCAAGTACATAATCCACAATATCCTGCTTAGGAGCTTTTAAAGGTTGTTCCCAACCCTCCTTTACAAGTGTGAGCGGACCCCTAACAGGGTGTCCAAAAAGAAGTTCAAAGGGGCTGAAGCCCACTCCTTTCTGGGGTACCTCCCTGTAGGCAAAAAGGAGGCATGGTAGAAGGATATCCCATCTCCTGCGGAGTTTTTCAGGGAGACCCATAATCATGCCTTTGAGAGTTTTATTAAATCTCTCCACCAGTCCATTTGTTTGTGGATGATAGGGTGTTGTGAACTTATAAGTTACACCACACTCCTTCCACATGGCCTTTAAGTATGCAGACATGAAATTGCTTCCCCTGTCTGATACTACTTCCTTTGGGAAGCCCACCCTGGAAAATATTCCCAGGAGGGCCTTTGCCACTGCAGGTGCTGTAGTGGTCCTTAAAGGAATTGCTTCAGGATATCTTGTGGCATGGTCCACTACCACCAAGATAAACCTATTGCCTGAAGCAGTAGGAGGGTCAAGGTGGCCAACTATGTCAACCCCTACCCTTTCAAAGGGAACCCCAACCACAGGCAGTGGGATAAGGGGTGCCTTTGGGGTGCCACCTGTCTTGCCACTGGCTTGACAGGTTTCACAGGACTTACAAAATTCCTTTGTGTCCTCAGACATTCTAGGCCAATGAAACAGGGGAACAAGCCTGTCCCAAGTTTTCATTTGTCCTAGATGCCCAGCTAGGGGAATGTCATGTGCCAGGGTTAGGAGGAACTTTGTGTACTCCTGAGGAATCACTAATCTCCTGGCAGCTCCAGGTTTAGGATCCCTATGCTCAGTGTACAAGAGGTTGTCCTCCCAGTAAACTCTGTGAGAGTCACTGACATCCCCATTAGCCTGTTTGACAGCTTGCTGTCTGAGACCCTCTAATGTGGGACAGGTTTGCTGTGCCACACTCAGCTCCTCTCTGGCAGGTCCCCCTTCACTTAAAAGCTCAGCAGTGTCTGCTTCCAGCTCCTCTGGTGTAGGTTCTGCACAGGGAGGGAATTCTTCTTCCTCAGAAGATGAATCCACTGTAGAGGGAGGGATAGTAGGAAGTGGTTTGCTTCTACTAGCCCTAGCTTTAGGGAGCACTTGGTCCATTGTTCCAGGATCCAAGCTTCCCTGTCCTTTTTGCTTTTTGGCCTGAGCCCTTGTTAAAGCAAAAATATGCCCTGGGATGCCCAGCATTGCTGCATGGGCCTCCAACTCCACATCTGACCAAGCTGATGTCTCCAAATCATTTCCTAGTAGACAGTCTACAGGTAAATCTGTGGCTACCACAACTTTCTTTGGACCAGTAACCCCCCCCAGTTGAGATTAACAACAGCCATGGGGTGGCTAAGTGTGTTGTTGTGAGCATCGGTTACTTGGTACTGGTGACCAAGTAGGTGTTGTTCAGGGTGGACCAGTTTCTCTATGACCATAGTCACACTGGCTCCAGTGTCCCTGTAGGCCTGAACCTCAACACCATTTATTAGGGGTAGTTGCTTGTACTTATCCATATTAAGGGGACAAGCAACTAAGGTGGCTAAATCAATAGCCCCCTCAGAGACTAACACAGCCTCTGTGGCCTCCCTAACAAGGCCAACCCCAACTAAGTTACCAACAGTGAGCCCAGCTACTCCCTTGGATTGGCTATTAGTAGGTTTGCTCCCACCACCACTGCTATTAGTAGGGACACTAGGGGTAGCAGTAGGGGTTGCAGTGGTAGGAGGCTTGGTGCTTTTCTTTGGACAACTGGGATCTGTTGTCCAATGGCCTTTTATTTTACATAAATAGCACCATGGTTTCTTTTCCTTGTTCTGATTAAAAGAGGATTTGGGCCCACCACCCCCACCAGAGTGTTTTTGTGGGCCTGATGAAGACTCAGTTTTAGATTTGTCCCCATGTAGGAAAGTACCATCTTGCCTGGCATGTTACCCCCATTTTTCACTGTATATATGTTGTTTTAGTTGTATGTGTCACTGGGACCCTGGTAACCCAGGGCCCCAGTGCTCATAAGTGTGCCTGAATGTGTTACCTGTGTAGTGACTAACTGTCTCACTGAGGCTCTGCTAATCAGAACCTCAGTGGTTATTGTAGGAGGCTGGACTGGCTTGTAGTGAGTACCAAGGGGTACTTGCACCTTGCACCAGGCCCAGTTATCCCTTATTAGTGTATAGGGTGTCTAGCAGCTTAGGCTGATAGATAATGGTAGCTTAGCAAAGCAGCTCAGGCTGAACTAGGAGACGTGTGAAGCTACTACAGTACCACTTAGTGTCATATGCACAATATCATAAGAAAACACAATACACAGTTATACTAAAAATAAAGGTACTTTATTTTTATGACAATATGCCAAAGTATCTTAGAGTGTACCCTCAGTGAGAGGATAGGAAATATACACAAGATATATATACACAATAGCAAAAATATGCAGTATAGTCTTAGAAAACAGTGCAAACAATGTATAGTTACAATAGGATGCAATGGGGAAACATAGGGATAGGGGCAACACAAACCATATACTCCAGAAGTGGAATGCGAACCACGAATGGACCCCAAACCTATGTGACCTTGTAGAGGGTCGCTGGGACTATTAGAAAATAGTGAGAGTTAGAAAAATAACCCTCCCCAAGACCCTGAAAAGTGAGTGCAAAGTGCACCAAAGTTCCCCTAAGGACAAAATAGTCGTGTTAGAGGGAGAATGCAAGGCAAACACAAATCAGCAATGCAACAACGATGGATTCCTGTCTGAAGGTACCTGTGGAACAAGGGGACCAAGTCCAAAAGTTACAAGCAGCTCGGAGATGGGCAGATGCCCAAGAAATGCCAGCGGTTGGTGCAAAGAAGCTCTTACTAGGCTGAAGAACTGTGAATACTGCAGGAACGACAAGGGCTAGAGACTTCCCCTTTGGAGGATGGATCCCCCACGCCTTGGAGAGTCGTGCAGAAGTGTTTTCCCGCCGGATGGACGCCAACAAGCCTTGCTACACGCAAATCGTGCGTTTGGCGTTTTTGGACGCTGCTGGGGCCCAGGAGGGACCAGGAGGTCGCAAATTGGACCTGCAGAGAGAGGGGACGTCGAGCAAGACAAAGAGCCCTCACTGAAGCAGGTAGCACCCGGAGAAGTGCCAGAAACAGGCACTATGAGGATGCGTGAAACGGTGCTCGCCGAAGTTGCACAAAGGAGTCCCACGTCGCCGGAGACCAACTTAGAAAGTCGTGCAATGCAGGTTAGAGTGCCGTGGACCCAGGCTTGGCTGTGCACGAAGGATTTCCGCCGGAAGTGCACAGGGGCCGGAGTAGCTTGCAAAGTCGCGGTTCCCAGCAATGCAGCCCAGCGAGGTGAGGCAAGGACTTACCTCCACCAAACTTGGGCTGAAGAGTCACTGGACTGTGGGGGTCACTTGGACGGTGTCGCTGGATTCGAGGGACCTCGCTCGTCGTGCTGAGAGGAGACCCAAGGGACCGGAGATGCAGCTTTTTGGTGCCTGCGGTTGCAGGGGGACGATTCCGTCGACCCACGGGAGATTTCTTCGGAGCTTCTGGTGCAGAGAGGAGGCAGGCTACCCCCACAGCATGCACAAGCAGGAAAACAGTCGAGAAGGCGGCAGGATCAGCGTTACAGAGTTGCAGTAGTCGTCTTTGCTACTATGTTGCAGGTTTGCAGGCTTCCAGCGCGGTCAGCGGTCGATTCCTTATCAGAAGGTGAAGAGGGAGATGCAGAGGAACTCGGCTGAGCTCATGCATTCGTTATCTAAAGTTTCCCCAGAGACAGAGACCCTAAATAGCCAGAAAAGAGGGTTTGGCTACCTAGGAGAGAGGAAAGGCTACTAACACCTGAAGGAGCCTATCACAAGGAGTCTCTGACGTCACCTGGTGGCACTGGCCACTCAGAGCAGTCCAGTATGCCAGCAGCACCTCTGTTTCCAAGATGGCAGAGGTCTGGAGCACACTGGAGGAGCTCTGGACACCTCCCAGGGGAGGTGCAGGTCAGGGGAGTGGTCACTCCCCTTTCCTTTGTCCAGTTTCGCGCCAGAGCAGGGGCTAAGGGGTCCCTGAACCGGTGTAGACTGGCTTATGCAGAATTGGGCACCTCTGTGCCCAACAAAGCATTTCCAGAGGCTGGGGGAGGCTACTCCTCCCCTGCCTTCACACCATTTTCCAAAGGGAGAGGGTGTCACACCCTCTCTCAGAGGAAGTTCTTTGTTCTGCCATCCTGGGCCAGGCCTGGCTGGACCCCAGGAGGGCAGATGCCTGTCTGAGGGGTTGGCAGCAGCAGCAGCTGCAGAGAAACCCCAGGAAGGGCAGTCTGGCAGTACCAGGGTCTGTGCTACAGACCCCTGGGATCATGGAATTGTACCAACAATGCCAGGATGGCATAGAGGGGGCAATTCCATGATCATAGACATGTTACATGGCCATATTCGGAGTTACCATGGTGAAGCTACATATAGGTAGTGACCTATATGTAGTGCACGCGTGTAATGGTGTCCCCGCACTCACAAAGTTCAGTGAATTGGCTCTGAACAATGTGGGGGCACCTTGGCTAGTGTCAGGGTGCCCTCACACTAAGTAACTTTGCACCTAACCTTTACCAGGTAAAGGTTAGACATATAGGTGACTTATAAGTTACTTAAGTGCAGTGTAAAATGGCTGTGAAATAACGTGGACGTTATTTCACTCAGGCTGCAGTGGCAGGCCTGTGTAAGAATTGTCAGAGCTCCCTATGGGTGGCAAAAGAAATGCTGCAGCCCATAGGGATCTCCTGGAACCCCAATACCCTGGGTACCTCAGTACCATATACTAGGGGATTATAAGGGTGTTCCAGTAAGCCAATGTAAATTGGTAAAAATGGTCACTAGCCTGTCAGTGACAATTTGGAAAGAAATGAGAGAGCATAACCACTGAGGTTCTGGTTAGCAGAGCCTCAGTGAGACAGTTAGGCACCACACAGGGAACATATACATGCACACCTATGAGCACTGGGGCCCTGTGTGACAGGGTCCCAGTGACACATACATATAGGCCACAAACCTATGAGCACTGGGGTCCTGACCAGCAGGATCCCAGTGACACATAACAAACATACTGAAAACATAGTGTTTTCACTATGAGCACTGAGGCCTGGCTATCAGGATCCCAGTGAGACAGTGAAAACAGTGACAAACACCCTGACATACACTCACAAACAGGCCAAAAGTGGGGGTAACAAGGCTAGAAAGAGGCTACCTTCTCACACAACCCCCCCCCAAACGAAGGACAATAAGGCTAACCTTGGCCAGTTGAGACTTTATTGTCTAAGTGGTGATAAGTAGAGAGTAGCTCTGCAATAGACTGGTTACTCCCTTTATCATCCACTATATGGTTACTTCCCTGTGGGGATGTAAACCACCCTGTTTGAAGTTTTTTAGCTAAGCAACAATGTGAAGATGTATTTTCAGAGTTTCTATCAGTAAGTTTTAGTTTAGAGCAGTGGGAATTGTCCACTGAACCTATTTGTAGTGATGGAAATGCCAGACAGGGATGCTGTCTCAGAAAAGCCATAGCTGGGCAAAAACTTTGTCCATATGGCTGGAAGAGAGAACAGGGATGCTGTTTCTCTTGGGTTGGAGCAGGGCAGGGATGCTGTCCTATCAGCTCCACACTAGGGCAGGGATGCTGTCCTAAGTGTTGTGAGGCAGTGCAGAGTTTCTGCACTAAAGTTTCTCTGGGAGGGTTGGAGGGATGCTCCATGTTAACTAAAATGGTGTTCTTTTTCTCACCAATGTTAGTTATCCCACAGAGAGGTACTTCCACCTCAGGGAGTACAGTTTTGCTAACTGATGATTCCCTTGGAACAGGTGCCACCCCAGGAGAGGTTTCTCCCACCACAGGAATAGTATCCTGAATGGTAGGGTGGTTAGGGGATACTGTGATACCCTTTTTACCTGTTGATGGAGAGGGATCCTGAGTTTTCAGGCCTTCTCTCCTTTGCTTTTTCATTTCACTTGAAATGAGAGGGAACAATTCCTCAGGGATGCCCAGCATGGCTGCATGGGCATAAAACTCTACATCAGCCCAACCTGAGGCCTCTAGGTCATTACCTAAGAGACAGTCTACAGGTAAGCTAGGTGATACCACCACCTGCTTAGGGCCAGTAACTCCACCCCAACTAAACTGAATTATAGCTAAGGGAAGAAACTTAGTGGAGTTATGGACATCAATAATCTTATACTGTTGTCCAATGATGTGTTGATCAGGGTGCACTAGGTTTTCAGTCACCAAAGTGAAACTGGCACCTGTGTCCCTGTAGGCCAAGGCCTCAACACCATTTATTGAAACTGTCTGCCTGTACTTATCCATTGTAAGGGGACAAGCAGCCAGTGTGGCAAGGCCAATGCCACTAGGTGTGACAGAAACTGTCTTGGGACTGATGACATCAGTTTCCACTATGGACCCATAAGTGAACCCAACTACACCCTTTGCTTGACTGTTGCCAGCAGTCCCACCACTAGTACCACTACTGCTAGGGGCACTAGAGCTTGATGTATTAGTGGTGGTAGGCTCAGGGGGTTTACCTGGACAGGACTTATCCCCTGGCCTATGGCCTCTATTTTTACACACAAAGCACCAAGGCTTTTTAATGTGTGCAGGTTGGGAAGAAGAGGAAGAATTTGTTTTATCCCCACCCTCTGAAGAGTGTTTAAGATTTGAAGTGGGATCTTTGGTTTTACCCTTATCCCCATGCTTATCTTGAGATTTTTCACCATCTTTCTTCTTATTGCCATCTTTGTCACCCCCTGTATGAACTTTTCTGTTCACCCTTGTTCTGACCCATTTGTCTGCCTTCTTTCCCAATTCTTGGGGAGAGGTCAGATCAGAGTCTACCAGGTACTGGTGCAACAAATCAGACACACAATTATTAAGTATATGCTCTCTCAGGATTGTGTTATACAGGCTTTCATAATCAGTAACTTTACTGCCATGTAACCACCCCTCCAAGGCCTTCACTGAATGGTCAATGAAATCAACCCAGTCTTGTGAAGACTCCTTTTTGGTCTCTCTGAACTTTATCCTGTATTGTTCAGTGGTTAAGCCATAACCATCCAGGAGTGCATTCTTAAGAACTGTAAAATTATTGGCATCATTTTCTTTCACAGTAAGGAGTCTATCCCTACCCTTTCCACTAAATGATAGCCATAGGATAGCAGCCCACTGCCTTTGAGGGACATCCTGTACAGCACAGGCCCTCTCAAGTGCAGCAAACCACTTGTTAATGTCATCCCCCTCCTTATAAGGGGGAACTATCTTGTGCAGATTCCTGGAATCATGCTCTTTTTCAGGATGACTATGGGGAATACTGCTGCTGCCACCATGGGTATCTAAACCCATTTTCTGTCTTTCCCTCTCTATTTCTAAAGACTGTCTATCCAAATCCAGCTGTTGCTTCTTGAGCTTCATTCTGGTTTGCTCCACTCTCAATCTATTGAGCTCCCTTTCCAACAATCTGTCATCAGGGTGGGTGGGAGGGACATTTCTAGATACAGAGGTATGATGGGAATGAACAGAAGGAGACCTGTCCCTTACAGAGGGCACCCTAACAGCTTGGCTACCAGTATAATGTGAGAGCACATCATCAGTATGATGTGATTCAACCTCTGTACCAACTATGCTAGACTGTCTAGTAATGGGCAGGCTGAGAATTTTCTTTCCAGAACCTTTTCCTGGGGGAGTCCCTGGATCAGATTGAGAACCATTAGCTACTTTTTCTACAGATTGGGCACTTATGGCCTTATCCTGTACTCTAAGCATATTAATTAACAGTTCTAAGGAAGGATTCTTCCCTACACTCAAACCTCTCTCTATGCAGAGACTCCTTGCTCCTTTCCAGCTAAGGTGATCATATGCAAGTTTGGACAGTTCAACTTTTTGGCCTGTGCCAGACATTTTTTAGAGAGAGTTAAAGTGATAGACAAAGAGAAAAAAGTTTTCAGAACTTTTTGGAAAGACAGGAAAAACTTTTTAAACTTTTAAAGAACTTTTTGAAAGTTTAGAAGTACTTTTCAGCACTTAGAAAAGAGTGAAAAGAGGAAATGCAAAACTTTTTGGCTATGTGTATATACACTGACCTTGTTTTGTATATTTTTCTCTTATGAAAAGTACAATGACAAGAGTGGTAAGTAGTCTCAAGCACTTATCCCACCACTGCACAACCAATGTAGGAGGCTGGACTGGCTTGTAGTGAGTACCAAGGGGTACTTGCACCTTGCACCAGGCCCAGTTATCCCTTATTAGTGTATAGGGTGTCTAGCAGCTTAGGCTGATAGATAATGGTAGCTTAGCAAAGCAGCTCAGGCTGAACTAGGAGACGTGTGAAGCTACTACAGTACCACTTAGTGTCATATGCACAATATCATAAGAAAACACAATACACAGTTATACTAAAAATAAAGGTACTTTATTTTTATGACAATATGCCAAAGTATCTTAGAGTGTACCCTCAGTGAGAGGATAGGAAATATACACAAGATATATATACACAATAGCAAAAATATGCAGTATAGTCTTAGAAAACAGTGCAAACAATGTATAGTTACAATAGGATGCAATGGGGAAACATAGGGATAGGGGCAACACAAACCATATACTCCAGAAGTGGAATGCGAACCACGAATGGACCCCAAACCTATGTGACCTTGTAGAGGGTCGCTGGGACTATTAGAAAATAGTGAGAGTTAGAAAAATAACCCTCCCCAAGACCCTGAAAAGTGAGTGCAAAGTGCACCAAAGTTCCCCTAAGGACAAAATAGTCGTGTTAGAGGGAGAATGCAAGGCAAACACAAATCAGCAATGCAACAACGATGGATTCCTGTCTGAAGGTACCTGTGGAACAAGGGGACCAAGTCCAAAAGTTACAAGCAGCTCGGAGATGGGCAGATGCCCAAGAAATGCCAGCGGTTGGTGCAAAGAAGCTCTTACTAGGCTGAAGAACTGTGAATACTGCAGGAACGACAAGGGCTAGAGACTTCCCCTTTGGAGGATGGATCCCCCACGCCTTGGAGAGTCGTGCAGAAGTGTTTTCCCGCCGGATGGACGCCAACAAGCCTTGCTACACGCAAATCGTGCGTTTGGCGTTTTTGGACGCTGCTGGGGCCCAGGAGGGACCAGGAGGTCGCAAATTGGACCTGCAGAGAGAGGGGACGTCGAGCAAGACAAAGAGTCCTCACTGAAGCAGGTAGCACCCGGAGAAGTGCCAGAAACAGGCACTATGAGGATGCGTGAAACGGTGCTCGCCGAAGTTGCACAAAGGAGTCCCACGTCGCCGGAGACCAACTTAGAAAGTCGTGCAATGCAGGTTAGAGTGCCGTGGACCCAGGCTTGGCTGTGCACGAAGGATTTCCGCCGGAAGTGCACAGGGGCCGGAGTAGCTTGCAAAGTCGCGGTTCCCAGCAATGCAGCCCAGCGAGGTGAGGCAAGGACTTACCTCCACCAAACTTGGGCTGAAGAGTCACTGGACTGTGGGGGTTACTTGGACGGTGTCGCTGGATTCGAGGGACCTCGCTCGTCGTGCTGAGAGGAGACCCAAGGGACCGGAGATGCAGCTTTTTGGTGCCTGCGGTTGCAGGGGGACGATTCCGTCGACCCACGGGAGATTTCTTCGGAGCTTCTGGTGCAGAGAGGAGGCAGGCTACCCCCACAGCATGCACAAGCAGGAAAACAGTCGAGAAGGCGGCAGGATCAGCGTTACAGAGTTGCAGTAGTCGTCTTTGCTACTATGTTGCAGGTTTGCAGGCTTCCAGCGCGGTCAGCGGTCGATTCCTTATCAGAAGGTGAAGAGGGAGATGCAGAGGAACTCGGCTGAGCTCATGCATTCGTTATCTAAAGTTTCCCCAGAGACAGAGACCCTAAATAGCCAGAAAAGAGGGTTTGGCTACCTAGGAGAGAGGAAAGGCTACTAACACCTGAAGGAGCCTATCACAAGGAGTCTCTGACGTCACCTGGTGGCACTGGCCACTCAGAGCAGTCCAGTATGCCAGCAGCACCTCTGTTTCCAAGATGGCAGAGGTCTGGAGCACACTGGAGGAGCTCTGGACACCTCCCAGGGGAGGTGCAGGTCAGGGGAGTGGTCACTCCCCTTTCCTTTGTCCAGTTTCGCGCCAGAGCAGGGGCTAAGGGGTCCCTGAACCGGTGTAGACTGGCTTATGCAGAATTGGGCACCTCTGTGCCCAACAAAGCATTTCCAGAGGCTGGGGGAGGCTACTCCTCCCCTGCCTTCACACCATTTTCCAAAGGGAGAGGGTGTCACACCCTCTCTCAGAGGAAGTTCTTTGTTCTGCCATCCTGGGCCAGGCCTGGCTGGACCCCAGGAGGGCAGATGCCTGTCTGAGGGGTTGGCAGCAGCAGCAGCTGCAGAGAAACCCCAGGAAGGGCAGTCTGGCAGTACCAGGGTCTGTGCTACAGACCACTGGGATCATGGAATTGTACCAACAATGCCAGGATGGCATAGAGGGGGCAATTCCATGATCATAGACATGTTACATGGCCATATTCGGAGTTACCATGGTGAAGCTACATATAGGTAGTGACCTATATGTAGTGCACGCGTGTAATGGTGTCCCCGCACTCACAAAGTTCAGTGAATTGGCTCTGAACAATGTGGGGGCACCTTGGCTAGTGTCAGGGTGCCCTCACACTAAGTAACTTTGCACCTAACCTTTACCAGGTAAAGGTTAGACATATAGGTGACTTATAAGTTACTTAAGTGCAGTGTAAAATGGCTGTGAAATAACGTGGACGTTATTTCACTCAGGCTGCAGTGGCAGGCCTGTGTAAGAATTGTCAGAGCTCCCTATGGGTGGCAAAAGAAATGCTGCAGCCCATAGGGATCTCCTGGAACCCCAATACCCTGGGTACCTCAGTACCATATACTAGGGGATTATAAGGGTGTTCCAGTAAGCCAATGTAAATTGGTAAAAATGGTCACTAGCCTGTCAGTGACAATTTGGAAAGAAATGAGAGAGCATAACCACTGAGGTTCTGGTTAGCAGAGCCTCAGTGAGACAGTTAGGCACCACACAGGGAACATATACATGCACACCTATGAGCACTGGGGCCCTGTGTGACAGGGTCCCAGTGACACATACATATAGGCCACAAACCTATGAGCACTGGGGTCCTGACCAGCAGGATCCCAGTGACACATAACAAACATACTGAAAACATAGTGTTTTCACTATGAGCACTGAGGCCTGGCTATCAGGATCCCAGTGAGACAGTGAAAACAGTGACAAACACCCTGACATACACTCACAAACAGGCCAAAAGTGGGGGTAACAAGGCTAGAAAGAGGCTACCTTCTCACAGTTATGCTCTCTCATTTCTTTCCAAATTGTCACTGACAGGCTAGTGACCATTTTTACCAATTTACATTGGCTTACTGGAACACCCTTATAATTCCCTAGTATATGGTACTGAGGTACCCAGGGTATTGGGGTTCCAGGAGATCCCTATGGGCTGCAGCATTTCTTTTGCCACCCATAGGGAGCTCTGACAATTCTTACACAGGCCTGCCACTGCAGCCTGAGTGAAATAACGTCCACGTTATTTCACAGCCATTTTACACTGCACTTAAGTAACTTATAAGTCACCTATATGTCTAACCTTTACCTGGTAAAGGTTAGGTGCAAAGTTACTTAGTGTGAGGGCACCCTGGCACTAGCCAAGGTGCCCCCACATTGTTCAGAGCCAATTCACTGAACTTTGTGAGTGTGGGGACACCATTACACGCGTGCACTACATATAGGTCACTACCTATATGTAGCTTCACCATGGTAACTCCGAATATGGCCATGTAACATGTCTATGATCATGGAATTGCCCCCTCTATGCCATCCTGGCATTGTTGGTACAATTTCATGATCCCAGTGGTCTGTAGCACAGACCCTGGTACTGCCAGACTGCCCTTCCTGGGGTTTCACTGCAGCTGCTGCTGCTGCCAACCCCTCAGACAGGCAGCTGCCCTCCTGGGGTCCAGCCAGGCCTGGCCCAGGATGGCAGAACAAAGAACTTCCTCTGAGAGAGGGTGTGACACCCTCTCCCTTTGGAAAATGGTGTGAAGGCAGGGGAGGAGTAGCCTCCCCCAGCCTCTGGAAATGCTTTGTTGGGCACAGATGTGCCCAATTCTGCATAAGCCAGTCTACACCGGTTCAGGGACCCCTTAGCCCCTGCTCTGGCGCGAAACTGGACAAAGGAAAGGGGAGTGACCACTCCCCTGACCTGCACCTCCCCTGGGAGGTGTCCAGAGCTCCTCCAGTGTGCTCCAGACCTCTGCCATCTTGGAAACAGAGGTGCTGCTGGCACACTGGACTGCTCTGAGTGGCCAGTGCCACCAGGTGACGTCAGAGACTCCTGCTGATAGGCTCCTTCAGGTGTTAGTAGCCTTTCCTCTCTCCTAGGTAGCCAAACCCTCTTTTCTGGCTATTTAGGGTCTCTGTCTCTGGGGAAACTTTAGATAACGAATGCATGAGCTCAGCCGAGTTCCTCTGCATCTCTCTCTTCACCTTCTGATAAGGAAACGACCGCTGACCGCGCTGGAAGCCTGCAAACCTGCAACATAGTAGCAAAGACGACTACTGCAACTCTGTAACGCTGATCCTGCCGGCTTCTCGACTGTTTTCCTGCTTGTGCATGCTGTGGGGGTAGCCTGCCTCCTCTCTGCACCAGAAGCTCCGAAGAAATCTCCCGTGGGTCGACGGAATCTTCCCCCTGCAACCGCAGGCACCAAAAAGCTGCATTACCGGTCCCTTGGGTCTCCTCTCAGCACGACGAGCGAGGTCCCTCGAATCCAGCAACGCTGTCCAAGTGACCCCCACAGTCCAGTGACTCTTCAGCCCAAGTTTGGTGGAGGTAAGTCCTTGCCTCACCTCGCTGGGCTGCATTGCTAGGAATCGCGACTTTGCAGCTACTCCGGCCCCTGTGCACTTCCGGCGGAAATCCTTCGTGCACAGCCAAGCCTGGGTCCACGGCACTCTAACCTGCATTGCACGACTTTCTAAGTTGGTCTCCGGCGACGTGGGACTCCTTTGTGCAACTTCGGCGAGCACATATCACGCATCCTTGTAGTGCCTGTTTCTGGCACTTCTCCGGGTGCTACCTGCTTCAATGAGGGCTCTTTGTCTTGCTCGACGTCCCCTCTCTCTGCAGGTCCAATTTGCGACCTCCTGGTCCCTCCTGGGCCCCAGCAGCATCCAAAAACGCCAAACGCACGATTTGCGTGTAGCAAGGCTTGTTGGCGTCCTTACGGCGGGAAAACACTTCTGCACGACTCTCCAGGGCGAGAGGGATCCGTCCACCAAAGGGGAAGTCTCTAGCCCTTTTCGTTCCTGCAGAAACCTCAGCTTCTTCTGTCCAGTTGAAGCTTCTTTGCACCCGCAGCTGGCATTTCCTGGGCATCTGCCCATCTCCGACTTGCTTGTGACTTTTGGACTTGGTCCCCTTGTTCCACAGGTACCCTAGATTGGAAATCCACAGTTGTTGCATTGCTGGTTTGTGTCTTTCCTGCATTATTCCTCTAACACGACTCTTTTGTCCTTAGGGGAACTTTAGTGCACTTTGCACTCACTTTTCAGGGTCTTGGGGAGGGTTATTTTTCTAACTCTCACTATTTTCTAATAGTCCCAGCGACCCTCTACAAGGTCACATAGGTTTGGGGTCCATTCGTGGTTCGCATTCCACTTCTGGAGTATATGGTTTGTGTTGCCCCTATCCCTATGTTTCCCCATTGCATCCTATTGTAACTATACATTGTTTGCACTGTTTTCTAAGACTATACTGCATATTTTTGCTATTGTGTATATATATCTTGTGTATATTTCCTATCCTCTCACTGAGGGTACACTCTTAGATACTTTGGCATATTGTCATAAAAATAAAGTACCTTTATTTTTAGTATAACTGTGTATTGTGTTTTCTTATGATATTGTGCCTATGACACTAAGTGGTACTGTAGTAGCTTCACACGTCTCCTAGTTCAGCCTAAGCTGCTCTGCTAAGCTACCATTATCTATCAGCCTAAGCTGCTAGACACCCTATACACTAATAAGGGATAACTGGGCCTGGTGCAAGGTGCAAGTACCCCTTGGTACTCACTACAAGCCAGTCCAGCCTCCTACATTGGTTGTGCAGTGGTGGGATAAGTGCTTGAGACTACTTACCACTCTTGTCATTGTACTTTTCATAAGAGAAAAATATACAAAACAAGGTCAGTGTATATACACATAGCCAAAAAGTTTTGCATTTCCTCTTTTCACTCTTTTCTAAGTGCTGAAAAGTACTTCTAAACTTTCAAAAAGTTCTTAAAAGTTTAAAAAGTTTTTTCTGTCTTTCCAAAAAGTTCTGAAAACTTTTTTCTTTTTTCTATCACTTTAACTCTCTCTAAAAAATGTCTGGCACAGGAAAAAATGTTGAACTGTCCAAACTTGCACATGATCACCTTAGCTGGAAAGGAGCAAGGAGTCTCTGCATAGAGAGAGGTTTGAGTGTAGGGAAGAATCCTTCCTTAGAACTGTTAATTAATATGCTTAGAGTACAAGATAAGGCCATGAGTGCCAAATCTGGTGAAAAAGTAGCTAATGGTTCTCAATCTGATCCAGGGACTCCCCCAGGAAAAGGTTCAGGAAAGAAACTTCTCAGCCTGCCCATTACTAGACAGTCTAGCATAGTTGGTACAGAGGTTGAATCACACCATACTGATGGTGTGCTCTCAGATTATACTGGTAGCCAAGCTGTTAGGGTGCCCTCTGTAAGGGACAGGTCTCCTTCTGTTCATTCCCATCATACCTCTGTATCTAGAAATGTCCCTCCCACCCACCCTGATGACAGATTGTTAGAAAGGGAGCTCAATAGATTGAGAGTGGAACAAACCAGACTGAAGCTCAAGAAGCAACAGCTGGATTTGGATAGACAGTCTTTAGAATTAGAGAAGGAAAGACAGAAGTTGGGTTTAGATACCCATGGTGGCAGCAGCAGTATTCCCCATAGTCATCCTGCAAAAGAGCATGATTCCAGGAATCTGCACAAGATAGTTCCCCCTTATAAGGAGGGGGATGACATTAACAAGTGGTTTGCTGCACTTGAGAGGGCCTGTGCTGTACAGGATGTCCCTCAAAAGCAGTGGGCTGCTATCCTATGGCTATCATTTAGTGGAAAAGGTAGGGATAGGCTCCTTACTGTGAAAGAAAATGATGCCAATAATTTCCAAGTTCTTAAGAATGCACTCCTGGATGGTTATGGCTTAACCACTGAACAGTATAGGATAAAGTTCAGAGAGACCAAAAAGGAGTCTTCACAAGACTGGGTTGATTTCATTGACCAGGCAGTGAAGGCCTTGGAGGGGTGGTTACATGGCAGTAAAGTTACTGATTATGACAGCCTGTATAACTTAATCCTGAGAGAGCATATTCTTAATAATTGTGTGTCTGATTTGTTGCACCAGTACTTGGTGGACTCTGATCTGACCTCTCCCCAAGAATTGGGAAAGAAGGCAGACAAATGGGTCAGAACAAGAGTGAACAGAAAAGTTCATACAGGGGGTGACAAAGATGGCAACAAAAAGAAGGATGGTAAGTCTTCTGACAAGGGTGGGGACAAATCTAAAAATGAGTCTTCATCAGGCCCACAAAAACACTCTGGTGGGGGTGGTGGGTCCAAATCCTCCTTTAATCAGAACAAGGAAAAGAAACCATGGTGCTATTTATGTAAAATAAAAGGCCATTGGACAACAGATCCCAGTTGTCAAAAGAAAGGCACCACAGCTCCTACCACTACAACCCCTACTGCTACACCTAGTGTCCCTACTAATAGCAGTGGTGGTGGGAGCAAACCTACTAATAGCCAATCAAAGGGAGTAGCTGGGCTCACTTTTGGTAATTTAGTTGGGGTTGGTCTGATTAGAGAGACCACAGAGGCTACTTTAGTCTCTGAAGGGGCTATTGATTTAGCCACTTTGGTTGCTTGCCCCCATAACTTGGAGAAGTACAAGCAACTAACCCTAATAAATGGTGTTGAGGTCCAGGCCTACAGGGACACAGGTGCCAGTGTCACAATGGTGATTGAGAAAATGGTGCCCCCTGAACAACACATACTTGGACACCAGTACCAAGTAACCGATGCTCACAACATAACACAAAGCCACCCCATGGCTGTTGTAAATCTCAACTGGGGGGGGGTAACTGGTCCAAAGAAAGTTGTGGTAGCTTCAGATTTACCTGTAGACTGTCTATTAGGGAATGATTTGGAGACATCAGCTTGGTCAGATGTGGAGTTGGAGGCCCATGCAGCAATGCTGGGCATCCCAGGGCATATTTTTGCTTTGACAAGGGCTCAGGCCAAAAAGCAAAAAGGACAGGGAAGCTTGGATCCTGGAACAATGGACCAAGTGCTCCCTAAAGCTAGGGTTAGTAGAAGCAAACCACTTCCTACTATCCCTCCCTCTACAGTGGATTCAACTTCTGAGGAAGAAGAATTCCCTCCCTGCGCAGAACCTACACCAGAGGAGCTGGAAGCAGACACTGCTGAGCTTTTGGGTGAAGGGGGGCCTGCCAGAGAGGAGCTGAGTGTGGCACAGCAAACCTGTCCCACATTAGAGGGTCTCAGACAGCAAGCTGTCAAACAGGCTAATGGGGATGTCAGTGACTCTCACAGAGTTTACTGGGAGGACAACCTCTTGTACACTGAGCATAGGGATCCTAAACCTGGAGCTGCCAGGAGATTAGTGATTCCTCAGGAGTACAGAAAGTTCCTCCTAACACTGGCACATGACATTCCCCTAGCTGGGCACCTGGGTCAAATGAAAACTTGGGACAGATTAGTTCCATTGTTTCATTGGCCTAGGATGTCTGAGGACACAAAGGAATTTTGTAAGTCCTGTGAAACCTGGCAAGCCAGTGGCAAGACAGGTGGCACTCCAAAGGCACCCCTTATCCCACTGCCTGTGGTTGGGGTTCCCTTTGAAAGGGTAGGGGTTGACATAGTTGGCCCCCTTGACCCTCCTACTGCTTCAGGCAATAGGTTTATCTTAGTGGTAGTGGACCATGCCACAAGATATCCTGAAGCCATTCCTTTAAGGACCACTACAGCTCCTGCAGTGGCAAAGGCCCTCCTGGGAATATTTTCCAGGGTGGGCTTCCCAAAGGAAGTAGTATCAGACAGAGGAAGCAATTTTATGTCTGCATACTTAAAGGCCATGTGGAAGGAGTGTGGTGTAACTTACAAGTTCACAACACCCTATCATCCACAAACAAATGGACTGGTGGAGAGATTTAATAAAACTCTCAAAGGCATGATTATGGGACTCCCTGAAAAACTCCGCAGGAGATGGGATATCCTTCTACCATGCCTCCTTTTTGCCTACAGGGAGGTACCCCAGAAAGGAGTGGGCTTCAGCCCCTTTGAACTTCTTTTTGGACACCCTGTGAGGGGTCGACTCACACTTGTAAAGGAGGGTTGGGAACAACCTTTAAAAGCTCCTAAGCAGGATATTGTGGATTATGTACTTGGCCTCAGATCAAGGATGGCTGAGTACATGAAAAAGGCCAGTAAAAACCTTCAGGCCAGCCAAGAGCTCCAGAAGCAATGGCATGATCAGAAGGCTGTTTTGGTTCAGTACCAACCAGGGCAGAAAGTGTGGGTCTTGGAGCCTGTGGCCCCAAGAGCACTCCAAGATAAATGGAGTGGACCCCACACAATTGTTGAAAAGAAGGGTGAAGTCACCTACTTGGTTGACTTAGGCACTGCCAGGAGTCCCCTTAGGGTGCTCCATGTCAACCGCCTGAAACCCTACTATGACAGGGCTGATCTCACCCTGCTCATGGTAACAGATGAGGGACAGGAAGAAGACAGTGATCCTCTACCTGATCTCTTCTCTTCCACAGAACAAGATGCTCTTGTGGAAGGTGTAGTTTTGGCTGATTGTCTTACTGCTGAGCAGAAAGATAATTGCATAAATCTCCTAGGACAATTTTCAGAACTCTTCTCTACTGTGCCAGGCACCACTTCTTGGTGTGAGCACACTATAGATACTGGAGACAGTTTACCTGTCAAAAGTAAGATCTATAGGCAGCCTGACCATGTCAGAGACTGCATAAAGCAAGAAGTTCAGAAAATGTTGGAACTAGGAGTGGTTGAGCACTCTGACAGTCCATGGGCTTCTCCTGTGGTACTGGTACCAAAACCCAATTCTAAAGATGGAAAGAAGGAAATGAGGTTTTGTGTAGACTATAGAGGTCTCAACTTGGTAACCAAAACTGATGCTCACCCTATACCCAGGGCAGATGAGCTCATAGATACACTGGCATCTGCCAAGTATCTAAGCACTTTTGATTTGACTGCAGGGTATTGGCAGATCAAATTGTCAGAAGATGCTAAACCTAAGACTGCATTTTCTACCATTGGAGGACATTACCAGTTTACTGTAATGCCTTTTGGTTTGAAAAATGCACCTGCCACTTTTCAGAGGTTGGTGAACACAGTCCTGCAAGGGCTGGAAGCTTTCAGTGCAGCATATTTGGACGATATAGCTGTCTTTAGCTCCAGCTGGGATGATCACCTGGTCCACCTATGGAAAGTTTTGGAGGCCCTGCAAAAGGCAGGCCTCACTATCAAGGCTTCAAAGTGCCAGATAGGGCAGGGTAAGGTGGTTTATCTGGGACACCTTGTTGGTGGGGATCAGATTGCACCACTTCAGGGGAAAATCCAAACTATCATTGATTGGGTTCCCCCTACCACTCAGACTCAGGTGAGAGCCTTCCTAGGCCTCACTGGGTATTACAGGAGGTTCATTAAGAACTATGGCTCAATTGCAGCCCCTCTTAATGACCTCACATCCAAGAAAATGCCTAAAAAGGTATTATGGACAGCAAACTGTCAGAAAGCTTTTGAGGAGCTGAAGCAGGCCATGTGCTCTGCACCTGTCCTGAAAAGCCCTTGTTACTCTAAAAAATTCTATGTCCAAACTGATGCATCTGAATTAGGAGTAGGGGCAGTCCTATCACAACTTAATTCTGAGGGCCAGGATCAACCTGTTGCTTTTATTAGTAGAAGGTTGACCCCTAGAGAAAAGCGTTGGTCTGCCATTGAGAGGGAGGCCTTTGCTGTGGTCTGGGCTCTGAAGAAGTTGAGGCCATACCTGTTTGGCACTCACTTCATTGTTCAGACAGACCACAAACCTCTACTTTGGCTAAAACAAATGAAAGGTGAAAATCCTAAATTGTTGAGGTGGTCCATATCCCTACAGGGAATGGACTATACAGTGGAACATAGACCTGGGAGTAGCCACTCCAATGCAGATGGACTCTCCAGATATTTCCACTTAGACAATGAAGACTCATCAGGTAATGGCTAGTCTTATTGACCTTCGTTTGGGGGGGGGTTGTGTAGGAAAGTACCATCTTGCCTGGCATGTTACCCCCATTTTTCACTGTATATATGTTGTTTTAGTTGTATGTGTCACTGGGACCCTGGTAACCCAGGGCCCCAGTGCTCATAAGTGTGCCTGAATGTGTTACCTGTGTAGTGACTAATTGTCTCACTGAGGCTCTGCTAATCAGAACCTCAGTGGTTATGCTCTCTCATTTCTTTCCAAATTGTCACTGACAGGCTAGTGACCATTTTTACCAATTTACATTGGCTTACTGGAACACCCTTATAATTCCCTAGTATATGGTACTGAGGTACCCAGGGTATTGGGGTTCCAGGAGATCCCTATGGGCTGCAGCATTTCTTTTGCCACCCATAGGGAGCTCTGACAATTCTTACACAGGCCTGCCACTGCAGCCTGAGTGAAATAACGTCCACGTTATTTCACAGCCATTTTACACTGCACTTAAGTAACTTATAAGTCACCTATATGTCTAACCTTTACCTGGTAAAGGTTAGGTGCAAAGTTACTTAGTGTGAGTGCACCCTGGCACTATCCAAGGTGCCCCCACATTGTTCAGAGCCAATTCACTGAACTTTGTGAGTGCGGGGACACCATTACACGCGTGCACTACATATAGGTCACTACCTATATGTAGCTTCACCATGGTAACTCCGAATATGGCCATGTAACATGTCTATGATCATGGAATTGCCCCCTCTATGCCATCCTGGCATTGTTGGTACAATTCCATGATCCCAGTGGTCTGTAGCACAGACCCTGGTACTGCCAGACTGCCCTTCCTGGGGTTTCACTGCAGCTGCTGCTGCTGCCAACCCCTCAGACAGGCAGCTGCCCTCCTGAGGTCCAGCCAGGCCTGGCCCAGGATGGCAGAACAAAGAACTTCCTCTGAGAGAGGGTGTGACACCCTCTCCCTTTGGAAAATGGTGTGAAGGCAGGGGAGGAGTAGCCTCCCCCAGCCTCTGGAAATGCTTTGTTGGGCACAGATGTGCCCAATTCTGCATAAGCCAGTCTACACCGGTTCAGGGACCCCTTGGCCCCTGCTCTGGCGCGAAACTGGACAAAGGAAAGGGGAGTGACCACTCCCCTGACCTGCACCTCCCCTGGGAGGTGTCCAGAGCTCCTCCAGTGTGCTCCAGACCTCTGCCATCTTGGAAACAGAGGTGCTGCTGGCACACTGGACTGCTCTGAGTGGCCAGTGCCACCAGGTGACGTCAGAGACTCCTTCTGATAGGCTCCTTCAGGTGTTGCTAGCCTATCCTCTCTTCTAGGTAGCCAAACCCTCTTTTCTGGCTATTTAGGGTCTCTGTCTCTGGGGAAACTTTAGATAACGAATGCATGAGCTCAGCCGAGTTCCTCTGCATCTCTCTCTTCACCTTCTGATAAGGAAACGACCGCTGACCGCGCTGGAAGCCTGCAAACCTGCAACATAGTAGCAAAGACGACTACTGCAACTCTGTAACGCTGATCCTGCCGCCTTCTCGACTGTTTTCCTGCTTGTGCATGCTGTGGGGGTAGCCTGCCTCCTCTCTGCACCAGAAGCTCCGAAGAAAGCTCCCGTGGGTCGACGGAATCTTCCCCCTGCAACCGCAGGCACCAAAAAGCTGCATCACCTGTCCCTTGGGTCTCCTCTCAGCACGACGAGCGAGGTCCCTCGAATCCAGCGACTCTGTCCAAGTGACCCCCACAGTCCAGTGACTCTTCAGCCCAAGTTTGGTGGAGGTAAGTCCTTGCCTCACCTCGCTGGGCTGCATTGCTGGGAACCACGACTTTGCAGCTACTCCGGCCCCTGTGCACTTCCGGCGGAAATCCTTTGTGCACAGCCAAGCCTGGGTCCACGGCACTCTAACCTGCATTGCACGACTTTCTAAGTTGGTCTCCGGCGACGTGGGACTCCTTTGTTCAACTTCGGCGAGCACCGTTTCACGCATCCTCGTAGTGCCTGTTTCTGGCACTTCTCCGGGTGCTACCTGCTTTAGTGAGGGCTCTTTGTCTTGCTCTACGTCTCCTCTCTCTTCAGGTCCAATTTGCGACCTCCTGGTCCCTCCTGGGCCCCAGCAGCGTCCAAAAACGCCAAACGCACGATTTGCGTCTAGCAAGGCTTTTTGGCGTCCTTCCGGCGGGAAAACACTTCTGCACGACTCTCCAAGAGAAGAGGGATCCGTCCACCAAAGGGGAAGTCTCTAGGCCTTTTCGTTCCTGCAGAAACCTCAGCTTCTTCTGTCCAGTCGAAGCTTCTTTGCACCCGCAGCTGGCATTTCCTGGGCATCTGCCCATCTCCGACTTGCTTGTGACTTTTGGACTTGGTCCCCTTGTTCCACAGGTACCCTAGATTGGAAATCCACAGTTGTTGCATTGCTGGTTTGTGTCTTTCCTGCATTATTCCTCTAACACGACTTCTTTGTCCTTAGGGGAACTTTAGTGCACTTTGCACTCACTTTTCAGGGTCTTGGGGAGGGTTATTTTTCTAACTCTCACTATTTTCTAATAGTCCCAGCGACCCTCTACAAGGTCACATAGGTTTGGGGTCCATTCGTGGTTCGCATTCCACTTTTGGAGTATATGGTTTGTGTTGCCCCTATCCCTATGTTTCCCCATTGCATCCTATTGTAACTATACATTGTTTGCACTGTTTTCTAAGACTATACTGCATATTTTTGCTATTGTGTATATATATCTTGTGTATATTTCCTATCCTCTCACTGAGGGTACACTCTAAGATACTTTGGCATATTGTCATAAAAATAAAGTACCTTTATTTTTAGTATAACTGTGTATTGTGTTTTCTTATGATATTGTGCATATGACACTAAGTGGTACTGTAGTAGCTTCACACGTCTCCTAGTTCAGCCTAAGCTGCTCTGCTAAGCTACCATTATCTATCAGCCTAAGCTGCTAGACAGCCTATACACTAATAAGGGATAACTGGGCCTGGTGCAAGGTGCAAGTACCCCTTGGTACTCACTACAAGCCAGTCCAGCCTCCTACACCCCACCCTTGTCAGAAGACTTACCATCCTTCTTTTTGTTGCCATCTTTGTCACCCTCTGTATGAACTTTTCTGTTCACCCTTGTTCTGACCCATTTGTCTGCCTTCTTTCCCAATTCTTGGGGAGAGGTCAGATCAGAGTCCACCAAGTACTGGTGCAACAAATCAGACACACAATTATTAAGAATATGCTCTCTCAGGATCAAGTTATACAGGCTGTCATAATCAGTAACTTTACTGCCATGTAACCACCCCTCCAAGGCCTTCACCGAATGGTCAATGAAATCAATCCAGTCTTGTGAAGACTCCTTTTTGGTCTCTCTGAACTTTATCCTGTACTGTTCAGTGGTTAAGCCATAACCATCCAGGAGTGCATTCTTAAGAACTTGGAAATTATTAGCATCATTTTCTTTCACAGTAAGGAGCCTATCCCTACCTTTTCCACTAAATGATAGCCATAGGATAGCAGCCCACTGCTTTTGAGGGACATCCTGTACAACACAGGCCCTCTCAAGTGCAGCAAACCACTTGTTAATGTCATCCCCCTCCTTATAAGGGGGAACTATCTTGTGCAGATTCCTGGAATCATGCTCTTTTGCAGGATGACTATGGGGAATACTGCTGCTGCCACCATGGGTTTCTAAACCCAACTTCTGTCTTCCCTTCTCTAGTTCAAAAGACTGTCTATCCAAATCCAGCTGTTGCTTTTTAAGCTTCAGTCTGGTTTGTTCCACCCTCAACTTATTGAGTTCCCTCTCTAACATTCTGTCATCAGGGTTGGTGGGAGGGACATTCCTAGATACAGAGGTATGATGGGAATGAACAGAAGGAGACCTGTCCCTTACAGAAGCCACCCTAACAGCTTGGCTAACAGAAACATCACTACCAGTATGGTGAGAATAAATGCTTTTGCTATGCTGTGAGACAACACTATTTGTATGGTGTGGCTCATCATCATTACCAACTATGCTAGACTGTCTAGTAATGGGCAGGCTAAGACGTTTCTTTCCTGAACCTTTTCCTGGGGGAGTCCCTGGATCAGATTGAGAACCATTAGCTACTTTTTCAACAGATGGGGCACTTTTAGCCTTATCTTGTTCTCTAAGCATATTAAGTAACAGTTCCAAGGAAGGATTCTTCCCTACACTCAAACCTCTCTCTATGCAGAGACTCCTTGCTCCTTTCCAGCTAAGGTGATCATATGCAAGTTTGGACAGATCAACATTTTGGCCTGTGCCAGACATTTTTTGAGAGAGTTAAAGGGATAGAAAAAGAGAAAAAAGTTTTCAGAACTTTTTGGAAAGACAGAAAAAAACTTTTAAAACTTTTTAAGAACTTTTTGAAAGTTTAGAAGTACTTTTCAGCACTTAGAAAAGAGAGAAAAGAGGAAATGCAAAACTTTTTGGCTATGTGTAAATACACTGACCTTGTTTTGTATATTTTTCTCTTATGAAAATTACAATGACAAGAGTGGTAAGTAGTCTCAAAGCACTTATCCCACCACTGCACAACCAATGTAGGAGGCTGGACTGGCTTGTAGTGAGTACCAAGGGGTACTTGCACCTTGCACCAGGCCCAGTTATCCCTTATTAGTGTATAGGGTGTCTAGCAGCTTAGGCTGATAGATAATGGTAGCTTAGCAGAGCAGCTTAGGCTGAACTAGGAGACGGGTGAAGCTACTACAGTACCACTTAGTGTCATATGCACAATATCATAAGAAAACACAATACACAGTTATACTAAAAATAAAGGTACTTTATTTTTATGACAATATGCCAAAGTATCTTAGAGTGTACCCTCAGTGAGAGGATAGCAAATATACACAAGATATATATACACAATAGCAAAAATATGCAGTATAGTCTTAGAAAACAGTGCAAACAATGTACAGTTACAATAGGATGCAATGGGGAAACATAGGGATGGGGCAACACAAACCATATACTCCAAAAGTGGAATGCGAACCACGAATGGACCCCAAACCTATGTGACCTTGTAGAGGGTCGCTGGGACTATTAGAAAATAGTGAGAGTTAGAAAAATAACCCTCCCCATGACCCTGAAAAGTGAGTGCAAAGTGCACTAAAGTTCCCCTAAGGACAAAGAAGTCGTGTTAGAGGAATAAGGCAGGAAAGACACAAACCAACAATGCAACAATGATGGATTTCCAATCTAGGGTACGTGTGGAACAAGGGGACCAAGTCCAAAAGTCACAAGCAAGTCGGAGATGGGCATATGCCCAGGAAATGCCAGCTGTGGGTGCAAAGAAGCTTCTACTGGACAGAAGAAGCTGAGGTTTCTGCAGGAACGAAAAGGGCTAGAGACTTCCCCTTTGGTAGACGGATCTCTCTCTCTCCGTGGAGAGTTGTGTAGAAGTGTTTTCCCGCCGAAAGAACGCCAACAAGCCTTGCTAGCTGCAAATCATGCTGTTAGCGTTTTTGGACGCTGCTGCGGCCCAGGAGGGACCAGGAGGTCGAAAATTGGACCAGGAGAGAGAGGGGACGTCGAGCAAGACAAGGAGCCCTCTCAGCAGCAGGTAGCACCCGGAGAAGTGCCAGAAACAGGCACTACGAAGATGCGTGAAACGGTGCTCACCTGAAGTTACACAAAGGAGTCCCACGTCGCCGGAGACCAACTTAGAAAGTCGTTGAATGCAGGTTAGAGTGCCGTGGACCCAGGCTTGGCTGTGCACTAAGGATTTCCGCCAGAAGTGCACAGGGGCTGGAGTAGCTGCAAAAGTCGCGGTTCCCAGCAATGCAGCCCAGCGAGGTGAGGCAAGGACTTACCTCCACCAAACTTGGACAGAAGAGTCACTGGACTGTGGGGGTCACTTGGACAGAGTTGCTGGATTCGAGGGACCTCGCTCGTCGTGCTGAGAGGAGACCCAAGGGACCGGTAATGCAGCTTTTTGGTGCCTGCAGTTGCAGGGGGAAGATTCCGTCGACCCACGGGAGATTTCTTCGGAGCTTCTGGTGCAGAGAGGAGGCAGACTACCCCCACAGCATGCACAAGCAGGAAAACAGTCGAGAAGGCGGCAGGATCAGCGTTACAGAGTTGCAGTAGTCGTCTTTGCTACTATGTTGCAGGTTTGCAGGCTTCCAGCGCGGTCAGCAGTCGATTCCTTGGCAGAAGGTGAAGAGAGAGATGCAGAGGAACTCGGATGAGCTCTTGCATTCGTTATCTAAAGTTTCCCCAGTGACAGAGACCCTAAATAGCCTGAAAAGAGGGTTTGGCTACCTAAGAGAGAGGATAGGCTACTAACACCTGAAGGAGCCTATCAGAAGGAGTCTCTGACGTCACCTGGTGGCACTGGCCACTCAGAGCAGTCCTGAGTGCCAGCAGCACCTCTGTTTCCAAGATGGAGACTTATAAGTTACTTAAGTGCAGTGTAAAATGGCTGTGAAATAACGTGGACGTTATTTCACTCAGGCTGCAGTGGCAGGCCTGTGTAAGAATTGTCAGAGCTCCCTATGGGTGGCAAAAGAAATGCTGCAGCCCATAGGGATCTCCTGGAACCCCAATACCCTGGGTACCTCAGTACCATATACTAGGGAATTATATGGGTGTTCTAGTAAGCCAATGTAAATTGGTAAAAATGGTCACTAGCCTGTTAGTGACAATTTGGAAAGAAATGAGAGAGCATAACCACTGAGGTTCTGATTAGCAGAGCCTCAGTGAGACAGTTAGTCACTACACAGGTAACACATTCAGGCACACTTATGAGCACTGGGGCCCTGGTGAACAGTGTCCCAGTGACACATACAACTAAAACAACATATATACAGTGAAAAATGGGGGTAACATGCCAGGCAAGATGGTACTTTCCTACAATGATTGAGACACTTTGTAAATATGGCTTGGGTAAAATGCACTTTAGTGCCACGTTAGCCTAAAAAAAAGGATGCTGCGGCGGTGCTAAGATGCCACTTGAGGCTCTTAAATATGCCCCTATGTCTTCTTAAGGATTTTTTGGGTACCATAAAAATGTGTTTAGACAGTTGTGTGACCCTGCTAAAGTTTAACATACATTTTAGTACTGTTTAGCATCATGGATGGTACAGATTATTAGGAAATGGGTATTGTAGGAGGCTGGCCTGGCTTATAGTGGGTACATTGTGGTACTTACACCCTGTGCCAGGTCCAGTTATCCCTTATTAGTAGAATAGAGGTGATTCTAGCAGCTTAGGCTGATAGAAGATAGCTATGGCAAAGCTTAGGCTGAACTAGGCGACACGCAAAGCTCCTGCTATACCACTTATATCATATAGCACAATATCATAAGAAAACACAATACTCAGAGTTACTAAAATAAAGGTACTTTATTTTTATGACAATATGCCACAAGTATCTCAGTGAGTACCTGTGGGAAAGTACCATCTTGCCTGGCATGTTACCCCCATTTTTCACTGTATATATGTTGTTTTAGTTGTATGTTTCACTGGGACCCTGTTCACCAGGGCCCCAGTGCTCATAAGTGTGCCTGAATGTGTTACCTGTGTAGTGACTAACTGTCTCACTGAGGCTCTGCTAATCAGAACCTCACTGGTTATGCTCTCTCATTTCTTTCTAAATTGTCACTAACAGGCTAGTGACCAATTTTACCAATTTACATTGGCTTACTGGAACACCCTTATAATTCCCTAGTATATGGTACTGAGGTGCCCAGGGTATTGGGGTTCCAGGAGATCCCTATGGGCTGCAGCATTTCTTTTGCCACCCATAGGGAGCTCTGACAATTCTTACACAGGCCTGCCACTGCAGCCTGAGTGAAATAACGTCCACGTTATTTCACAGCCATTTTACACTGCACTTAAGTAACTTATAAGTCACCTATATGTCTAACGTTTACCTGGTAAAGGTTAGGTGCAAAGTTACTTAGTGTGAGGGCACCCTGGCACTAGCAAAGGTGCCCCCACATTGTTCAGGGCCAATTCCCCGGACTTTGTGAGTGCGGGGACACCATTACACGCGTGCACTACATATATGTCACTACCTATATGTAGCTTCACAATGGTAACTCCGAATATGGCCATGTAACATGTCTATGATCATGGAATTGCCCCCTCTATGCCATCCTGGCATAGTTGGCACAATCCCATGATCCCAGTGGTCTGTAGCACAGACCCTGGTACTGCCAAACTGCCCTTCCTGGGGTTTCACTGCAGCTGCTGCTGCTGCCAACCCCTCAGACAGGCATCTGCCCTCCTGGGGTCCAGCCAGGCCTGGCCCAGGATGGCAGAACAAAGAACTTCCTCTGAGAGAGGGAGTTACACCCTCTCCCTTTGGAAAATGGTGTGAAGGCAGGGGAGGAGTAGCCTCCCCCAGCCTCTGGAAATGCTTTCTTGGGCACAGATGTGCCCAATTCTGCATAAGCCAGTCTACACCGGTTCAGGGGACCCCTTAGCCCTGCTCTGGCGCGAAACTGGACAAAGGAAAGGGGAGTGACCACTCCCCTGACCTGCACCTCCCCTGGGAGGTGTCCAGAGCTCCTCCAGTGTGCTCCAGACCTCTGCCATCTTGGAAACAGAGGTGCTGCTGGCACACTGGACTGCTCTGAGTGGCCAGTGCCACCAGGTGACGTCAGAGACTCCTTGTAATAGGCTCCTTCAGGTGTTGCTAGCCTATCCTCTCTCCTAGGTAGCCAAACCCTCTTTTCTGGCTATTTAGGGTCTCTGTCTCTGGGGAAACTTTAGATAACGAATGCAAGAGCTCATCCGAGTTCCTCTGCATCTCTCTCTTCACCTTCTGCCAAGGAATCGACTGCTGACCGCGCTGCAAGCCTGCAACACTGCAACAAAGTAGCAAAGACGACTACTGCAACTCTGTAACGCTGATCCTGCCGCCTTCTCGACTTTTTTCCTGGTGGTGCATGCTGTGGGGGTAGTCTGCCTCCTCTCTGCACTAGAAGCTCCAAAGAAATCTCCCGTGGGTCGACGGAATCTTCCCCCTGCAACCGCAGGCACCAAAAAGCTGCATTACCGGTCCCTTGGGTCTCCTCTCAGCACGACGAGCGAGGTCCCTCAAATCTAGCAACTCTGTCCAAGTGACTCCCACAGTCCAGTGACTCTTCAGTCCAAGTTTGGTGGAGGTAAGTCCTTGCCTCACCTCGCTAGACTGCATTGCTGGGAACCGCGACTTTTGCAGCTACTCCGGCCCCTGTGCACTTCCGTCGGAAATCCTTCATGTACAGCCAAGCCTGGGTCCACGGCACTCTAACCTGCATTGCACGACTTTCTAAGTTGGTCTCCGGCAACGTGGGACTCCTTTGTGTAACTTCGGGTGAGCACCGTTTCACACATCCTTGTAGTGCCTGTTTCTGGCACTTCTCTGAGTGCCACCTGCTGCTAAGAGGGCTCCTTGTCTTGCTCGACGTTCCCTCTACCTCCTGGTCCAATTTGCGACCTCCTGGTCCCTCCTGAGCCACAGCAGCGTCCAAAAACGCTAACCACACGATTTGCAGCTAGCAAGGCTTGTTGGTGTTCTTTCGGCGGGAAAGTACTTCTGCGCGACTCTCCACGGCGAGCGGAATCTGTCCACCAAAGGGGAAGTCTCTAGCCTTTTTCATTCCTGCAGAAACCTCAGCTTCTTCTGTCCAGTAGAAGCTTCTTTGCATCCACAGCTGGCATTTCCTGGGCATATCCCCATCTCCGACTTGCTTGTGACTTTTGGACTTGGTCCCCTTGTTCCACAGGTACCCTAGATTGGAAATCCATCGTTGTTGCATTGTTGGTTTGTGTCTTTCCTGCCTTATTCCTCTAACACGACTTCTTTATCCTTAGGGGAACTTTAGTGCACTTTGCACTCACTTTTCAGGGTCTTTGGGAGGGTTATTTTTCTAACTCTCACTATTTTCTAATAGTCCCAGCGACCCTCTACAAGGTCACATAGGTTTGGGGTCCATTCGTGGTTCGCATTTCACTTTTGGAGTATATGGTTTGTGTTGCCCCTATCCCTTTGTGTCCCCATTGCATCCTATTGTAACTATACATTGTTTGCACTGTTTTCTAAGACTATACTGCATATTTTTGCTATTGTGTATATATATCTTGTGTTTATTTCCTATCCTCTCACTGAGGGTACACTCTAAGATACTTTGGCATATTGTCATAAAAATAAAGTACCTTTATTTTTAGTATAACTGTGTATTGTGTTTTCTTATGATATTGTGCATATGGCACTAAATGGTACTGTAGTAGCTTCACACGTCTCCTAGTTCAGCCTAAGCTGCTCTGCTAAGCTACCATTATCTATCAGCCTAAGCTGCTAGACACCCTCTACACTAATAAGGGATACCTGGGCCTAGTGCAAGGTGTAAGTACCCATAGGTACTCACTACAAGCCAGTCCAGGCTCCTACATTGGAAGCAGCGACGGGATAAGTGCTTTGAGACTACTTGCCACTCTTGTCATTGTACTTTTCATGAGAGAAAAATATACAAAACAAGGTCAGTGTATATACACATAGCCAAAAAAGTTTTGCATTTCCTCTTTTCACTCTTTTCTAAGTGCTGAAAAGTACTTCTAAACTTTCTAAAAAGTTCTAAAAAGTTGTAAAAGTTTTTTTTCTGTCTTTCTAAAAAGTTCTGAAAACTTTTTTCTCTTTTTCTATCACTTTAACTCTCTCTAAAAATGTCTGGCACAGGCCAAAATGTTGATCTGTCCAAACTTGCATATGATCACCTTAGCTGGAAAGGAGCAAGGAGTCTCTGCATAGAAAGAGGTTTGAGTGTAGGGAAGAATCCTTCCTTGGAATTGTTACTAAACATGCTTAGAGAACAAGATAAGGCTAAAAGTGCCCCATCTGTTGAAAAAGTAGCTAATGGTTCCCAATCTGATCCAGGGACTCCCCCAGGAAAAGATTCAGGAAAGAAACTTCCTAGCCTGCCCATTACTAGACAGTCTAGCATAGTTGGTAATGATGAAGAGCCACACCATACAAATAGTGTTGTCTCACATCATAGCAAAAGCATTTATCCACACCACAGTGGTACTGATGTTTCTGTTAGCCAAGCTGTTAGGGTGCCCTCTGTAAGGGACAAGTCTCCTTCTGTTCATTCCCATCATACCTCTGTATCTAGAAATGTCCCTCCCACCAACCCTGATGACAGATTGTTAGAAAGGGAACTCAATAAGTTGAGGGTGGAACAAACCAGACTGAAGCTTAAAAAGCAACAGCTGGATTTGGATAGACAGTCTTTAGAATTAGAGAAGGAAAGACAGAAGTTGGGTTTAGATACCCATGGTGGCAGCAGCAGTATTCCCCATAGTCATCCTGCAAAAGAGCATGATTCCAGGAATCTGCATAAGATAGTTCCCCCTTATAAGGAGGGGGGTGACATTAACAAGTGGTTTGCTGCACTTGAGAGGGCCTGTGTTGTACAGGATGTCCCTCAAAGGCAGTGGGCTGCTATCCTATGGCTATCATTTAGTGGAAAAGGTAGGGATAGGCTCCTTACTGTGAAAGAAAGTGATGCTAATAATTTTACAGTACATAAGAATGCACTCCTGGATGGTTATGATTTAACCACTGAACAATACAGGATAAAGTTCAGAGAGACCAAAAAGGAGTCTTCACAAGACTGGATTGATTTCATTGACCATTCAGTGAAGGCCTTGGAGGGGTGGTTACATGGCAGTAAAGTTACTGATTATGACAGCCTGTATAACTTGATCCTGAGAGAGCATATTCTTAATAATTGTGTTTCTGATTTGTTGCACCAGTACTTGGTGGACTCTGATCTGACCTCTCCCCAAGAATTGGGAAAGAAGGCAGACAAATGGGTCAGAACAAGGGTGAACAGAAAAGTTCATACAGGGGGTGACAAAGATGGCAACAAAAAGAAGGATGATAAGTCTTCTGACAAGGGTGGGGACAAATCTAAAAATGAGTCTTCATCAGGCCCACAAAAACACTCTGGTGGGGGTGGTGGGTCCAAATCCTCCTTTAATCAAAACAAAGAAAAGAAACCATGGTGCTATTTATGTAAAGTAAAAGGCCATTGGACAACAGATCCCAGTTGTCCAAAGAAAAGCACCAAGCCTCCTACCACTACAACCCCTACTGCTACACCTAGTGTCCCTACTAATAGCAGTGGTGGTGGGAGCAAACCTACTAATAGCCAATCCAAGGGAGTAGCTGGGCTCACTATTGGTAACTTAGTTGGGGTTGGCATTGTTAGGGAGGCCACAGAGGCTGTGTTAGTCTCTGAGGGGGCTATTGACTTAGCCACCTTAGTTGCTTGTCCCCTTAATATGGATAAGTACAAGCAGCTACCCCTAATAAATGGTGTTGAGGTTCAGGCCTACAGGGAAACTGGAGCCAGTGTGACTATGGTCATAGAGAAACTGGTCCACCCTGAACAACACCTACTTGGTCAGCAGTACCAAGTAACCGATGCTCACAACAACACACTTAGCCACCCCATGGCTGTTGTTAATCTCAACTGGGGGGGGGTTACTGGTCCAAAGAAAGTTGTGGTAGCCACAGATTTACCTGTAGACTGTCTACTAGGAAATGATTTGGAGACATCAGCTTGGTCAGATGTGGAGTTGGAGGCCCATGCAGCAATGCTGGGCATCCCAGGGCATATTTTTGCTTTGACCAGGGCTCAGGCCAAAAAGCAAAAAGGACAGGGAAGCTTGGATCCTGGAACAATGGACCAAGTGCTCCCTAAAGCTAGGGCTAGTAGAAGCAAACCACTTCCTATTATCCCTCCCTCTACAGTGGATTCTACTTCTGAGGAAGAAGAATTCCCTCCCTGTGCAGAACCTACACCAGAGGAGCTGGAAGCAGACACTGCTGAGCTTTTGGGTGAAGGGGGGCCTGCCAGAGAGGAGCTGAGTGTGGCACAGCAAACCTGTCCCACATTAGAGGGTCTCAGACAGCAAGCTGTCAAACAGGCTAATGGGGATGTCAGTGACTCTCACAGAGTTTACTGGGAGGACAACCTCTTGTACACTGAGCATAGGGATCCTAAACCTGGAGCTGCCAGGAGATTAGTGATTCCTCAGGAGTACAGAAAGTTCCTCCTAACACTGGCACATGACATTCCCTTAGCTGGGCATCTAGGACAAATGAAAACTTGGGACAGGCTTGTTCCCCTGTTTCATTGGCCTAGAATGTCTGAGGACACAAAGGAATTTTGTAAGTCCTGTGAAACCAGTCAAGCCAGTGGCAAGACAGGTGGCACCCTGTAGGAGGCTGGACTGGCTTGTAGTGAGTACCAAGGGGTACTTGCACCTTGCACCAGGCCCAGTTATCCCTTATTAGTGTATAGGGTGTCTAGCAGCTTAGGCTGATAGATAATGGTAGCTTAGCAAAGCAGCTCAGGCTGAACTAGGAGACGTGTGAAGCTACTACAGTACCACTTAGTGTCATATGCACAATATCATAAGAAAACACAATACACAGTTATACTAAAAATAAAGGTACTTTATTTTTATGACAATATGCCAAAGTATCTTAGAGTGTACCCTCAGTGAGAGGATAGGAAATATACACAAGATATATATACACAATAGCAAAAATATGCAGTATAGTCTTAGAAAACAGTGCAAACAATGTATAGTTACAATAGGATGCAATGGGGAAACATAGGGATAGGGGCAACACAAACCATATACTCCAGAAGTGGAATGTGAACCACGAATGGACCCCAAACCTATGTGACCTTGTAGAGGGTCGCTGGGACTATTGGAAAATAGTGAGAGTTAGAAAAATAACCCTCCCCAAGACCCTGAAAAGTGAGTGCAAAGTGCACTAAAGTTCCCCTAAGGACAAAATAGTCGTGTTAGAGGGAGAATGCAAGGAAAACACAAATCAGCAATGCAACAACGATGGATTCCTGTCTGAAGGTACCTGTGGAACAAGGGGACCAAGTCCAAAAGTCACAAGCAGCTCGGAGATGGGCAGATGCCCAAGAAATGCCAGCGGTTGGTGCAAAGAAGCTCTTACTAGGCTGAAGAACTGTGAATACTGCAGGAACGACAAGGGCTAGAGACTTCCCCTTTGGAGGATGGATCCCCCACGCCTTGGAGAGTCGTGCAGAAGTGTTTTCCCGCCGGATGGACGCCAACAAGCCTTGCTACACGCAAATCGTGCGTTTGGCGTTTTTGGACGCTGCTGGGGCCCAGGAGGGACCAGGAGGTCGCAAATTGGACCTGCAGAGAGAGGGGACGTCGAGCAAGACAAAGAGCCCTCACTGAAGCAGGTAGCACCCGGAGAAGTGCCAGAAACAGGCACTACGAGGATGCGTGAAACGGTGCTCGCCGAAGTTGCACAAAGGAGTCCCACGTCGCCGGAGACCAACTTAGAAAGTCGTGCAATGCAGGTTAGAGTGCCGTGGACCCAGGCTTGGCTGTGCACACAGGATTTCCGCCGGAAGTGCACAGGGGCCGGAGAAGCTTGCAAAGTCGCGGTTCCCAGCAATGCAGCCCAGCGAGGTGAGGCAAGGACTTACCTCCACCAAACTTGGGCTGAAGAGTCACTGGACTGTGGGGGTCACTTGGACGGTGTCGCTGGATTCGAGGGACCTCGCTCGTCGTGCTGAGAGGAGACCCAAGGGACCGGAGATGCAGCTTTTTGGTGCCTGCGGTTGCAGGGGGACGATTCCGTCGACCCACGGGAGATTTCTTCGGAGCTTCTGGTGCAGAGAGGAGGCAGACTACCCCCACAGCATGCACAAGCAGGAAAACAGTCGAGAAGGCGGCAGGATCAGCGTTACAGAGTTGCAGTAGTCGTCTTTGCTACTATGTTGCAGGTTTGCAGGCTTCCAGCGCGGTCAGCGGTCGATTCCTTATCAGAAGGTGAAGAGGGAGATGCAGAGGAACTCGGCTGAGCTCATGCATTCGTTATCTAAAGTTTCCCCAGAGACAGAGACCCTAAATAGCCAGAAAAGAGGGTTTGGCTACCTAGGAGAGAGGAAAGGCTACTAACACCTGAAGGAGCCTATCAGCAGGAGTCTCTGACGTCACCTGGTGGCACTGGCCACTCAGAGCAGTCCAGTGTGCCAGCAGCACCTCTGTTTCCAAGATGGCAGAGGTCTGGAGCACACTGGAGGAGCTCTGGACACCTCCCAGGGGAGGTGCAGGTCAGGGGAGTGGTCACTCCCCTTTCCTTTGTCCAGTTTCGCGCCAGAGCAGGGGCTAAGGGGTCCCTGAACCGGTGTAGACTGGCTTATGCAGAATTGGGCACATCTGTGCCCAACAAAGCATTTCCAGAGGCTGGGGGAGGCTACTCCTCCCCTGCCTTCACACCATTTTCCAAAGGGAGAGGGTGTCACACCCTCTCTCAGAGGAAGTTCTTTGTTCTGCCATCCTGGGCCAGGCCTGGCTGGACCCCAGGAGGGCAGCTGCCTGTCTGAGGGGTTGGCAGCAGCAGCAGCTGCAGTGAAACCCCAGGAAGGGCAGTCTGGCAGTACCAGGGTCTGTGCTACAGACCACTGGGATCATGGAATTGTACCAACAATGCCAGGATGGCATAGAGGGGGCAATTCCATGATCATAGACATGTTACATGGCCATATTCGGAGTTACCATGGTGAAGCTACATATAGGTAGTGACCTATATGTAGTGCACGCGTGTAATGGTGTCCCCGCACTCACAAAGTTCAGTGAATTGGCTCTGAACAATGTGGGGGCACCTTGGCTAGTGCCAGGGTGCCCTCACACTAAGTAACTTTGCACCTAACCTTTACCAGGTAAAGGTTAGACATATAGGTGACTTATAAGTTACTTAAGTGCAGTGTAAAATGGCTGTGAAATAACGTGGACGTTATTTCACTCAGGCTGCAGTGGCAGGCCTGTGTAAGAATTGTCAGAGCTCCCTATGGGTGGCAAAAGAAATGCTGCAGCCCATAGGGATCTCCTGGAACCCCAATACCCTGGGTACCTCAGTACCATATACTAGGGAATTATAAGGGTGTTCCAGTAAGCCAATGTAAATTGGTAAAAATGGTCACTAGCCTGTTAGTGACAATTTGAAAGTAATGAGAGAGCATAACCACTGAGGTTCTGGTTAGCAGAGCCTCAGTGAGACAGTTAGGCACCACACAGGGAACATATACATGCACACCTATGAGCACTGGGGCCCTGTGTGACAGGGTCCCAGTGACACATACATATAGGCCACAAACCTATGAGCACTGGGGTCCTGACTAGCAGGATCCCAGTGACACATAACAACCATACTGAAAACATGGTGTTTTCACTATGAGCACTGAGGCCTGGCTATCAGGATCCCAGTGAGACAGTGAAAACAGTGACAAACACCCTGACATACACTCACAAACAGGCCAAAAGTGGGGGTAACAAGGCTAGAAAGAGGCTACCTTCTCACACAACCCCCCCCCAAACGAAGGACAATAAGGCTAACCTTGGCCAGTTGAGACTTTATTGTCTAAGTGGTGATAAGTAGAGAGTAGCTCTGCAATAGACTGGTTACTCCCTTTATCATCCACTATATGGTTACTTCCCTGTGGGGATGTAAACCACCCTGTTTGAAGTTTTTTAGCTAAGCAACAATGTGAAGATGTATTTTCAGAGTTTCTATCAGTAAGTTTTAGTTTAGAGCAGTGGGAATTGTCCACTGAACCTATTTGTAGTGATGGAAATGCCAGACAGGGATGCTGTCTCAGAAAAGCCATAGCTGGGCAAAAACTTTGTCCATCTGGCTGGAAGAGAGAACAGGGATGCTGTTTCTCTTGAGTTGGAGCAGGGCAGGGATGCTGTCCTATGAGCTCCACACTAGGGCAGGGATGCTGTCCTAAGTGTTGTGAGGTAGTGCAGGGTTTCTGCACTAAAGTTTCTCTGGGAGGGTTGGAGGGATGCTCCATGTTAACTAAAATGGTGCTGTTTTTCTCACCAATGTTAGTTATCCCACAGAGAGGTACTTCCACCTCAGGGAGTCTAGCTTTGCCAGCTGATGATTCCCTTGGAACAGGTGCCACCCCAGGAGAGGTTTCTCCCACCACAGGAATAGTATCCTGAATGGTAGGGTGGTTAGGGGATACTGTGATACCCTTTTTACCTGTTGATGGAGAGGGATCCTGAGTTTTCAGGCCTTCTCTCCTTTGCTTTTTCATTTCACTTGAAATGAGAGGGAACAATTCCTCAGGGATGCCCAGCATGGCTGCATGGGCATAAAACTCTACATCAGCCCAACCTGAGGCCTCTAGGTCATTACCTAAGAGACAGTCTACAGGTAAGCTAGGTGATACCACCACCTGCTTAGGGCCAGTAACTCCACCCCAACTAAACTGAATTATAGCTAAGGGAAGAAACTTAGTGGAGTTATGGACATCAATAATCTTATATTGTTGTCCAATGATGTGTTGTTCAGGAGGCACTAGGTTTTCAGTCACCAAAGTGAAACTGGCACCTGTGTCCCTGTAGGCCAAGGCCTCAACACCATTTATTGAAACTGTCTGCCTGTACTTATCCATTGTAAGGGGACAAGCAGCCAGTGTGGCAAGGCCAATGCCACTAGGTGTGACAGAAACTGTCTTGGGACTGATTACATCAGTTTCCACTATGGACCCATAAGTGAACCCAACTACACCCTTTGCTTGACTGTTGCCAGCAGTCCCACCACTAGTACCACTACTGCTAGGGGCACTAGAGCTTGATGTATTAGTGGTGGTAGGCTCAGGGGGTTTACCTGGACAGGACTTATCCCCTGGCCTATGGCCTCTATTTTTACACACAAAGCACCAAGGCTTTTTAATGTGTGCAGGTTGGGAAGAAGAGGAAGAATTTGTTTTATACCCACCCTCTGAAGAGTGTTTAAGATTTGAAGTGGGATCTTTGGTTTTACCCTTATCCCCATGCTTATCTTGAGATTTTTCACCATCTTTCTTCTTATTGCCATCTTTGTCACCCCCTGTATGAACTTTTCTGTTCACCCTTGTTCTGACCCATTTGTCTGCCTTCTTTCCCAATTCTTGGGGAGAGGTCAGATCAGAGTCTACCAGGTACTGGTGCAACAAATCAGACACACAATTATTAAGTATATGCTCTCTCAGGATTAAGTTATACAGGCTGTCATAATCAGTAACTTTACTGCCATGTAACCACCCCTCCAAGGCCTTCACTGCCTGGTCAATGAAATCAACCCAGTCTTGTGAAGACTCCTTTTTGGTATCTCTGAACTTGATCCTGTACTGTTCAGTGGTTAAGCCATAACCATCCAGGAGTGCATTCTTAAGAACTTGGAAATTGTTAGCATCATTTTCTTTTACAGTAAGGAGCCTATCCCTACCTTTTCCAGTAAATGATAGCCATAGGATAGCAGCCCACTGCCTTTGAGGGACATCCTGTACAGCACAGGCCCTCTCAAGTGCAGCAAACCACTTGTTAATGTCATCCCCCTCCTTGTAAGGGGGAACTATCTTATGCAGATTCCTGGAATCATGCTCTTTTGCAGGATGACTATGGGGAATACTGCTGCTGCCACCATGGGTATCTAAACCCATTTTCTGTCTTTCCCTCTCTATTTCTAAAGACTGTCTATCCAAATCCAGCTGTTGCTTCTTGAGCTTCAGTCTGGTTTGCTCCACTCTCAATCTATTGAGCTCCCTTTCCAACAATCTGTCATCAGGGTGGGTGGGAGGTACATTTCTAGATACAGAGGTATGATGGGAATGAACAGAAGGAGACCTGTCCCTTACAGAGGGCACCCTAACAGCTTGGCTACCAGTATAATGTGAGAGCACATCATCAGTATGATGTGATTCAACCTCTGTACCAACTATGCTAGGCTGTCTAGTAATGGGCAGGCTGAGAAGTTTCTTTCCTGAACCTTTTCCTGGGGGAGTCCCTGGATCAGATTGAGAACCATTAGCTACTTTTTCTACAGATTGGGCACTTATGGCCTTATCCTGTACTCTAAGCATATTAATTAACAGTTCTAAAGAAGGATTCTTCCCTACACTCAAACCTCTCTCTATGCAGAGACTCCTTGCTCCTTTCCAGCTAAGGTGATCATATGCAAGTTTGGACAGTTCAACTTTTTGGCCTGTGCCAGACATTTTTTAGAGAGAGTTAAAGTGATAGACAAAGAGAAAAAAGTTTTCAGAACTTTTTGGAAAGACAGAAAAAAACTTTTTAAACTTTTAAGAACTTTTTGAAAGTTTAGAAGTACTTTTCAGCACTTAGAAAAGAGTGAAAAGAGGAAATGCAAAACTTTTTGGCTATGTGTATATACACTGACCTTGTTTTGTATATTTTTCTCTTATGAAAAGTACAATGACAAGAGTGGTAAGTAGTCTCAAAGCACTTATCCCACCACTGCACAACCAATGTAGGAGGCTGGACTGGCTTGTAGTGAGTACCAAGGGGTACTTGCACCTTGCACCAGGCCCAGTTATCCCTTATTAGTGTATAGGGTGTCTAGCAGCTTAGGCTGATAGATAATGGTAGCTTAGCAAAGCAGCTCAGGCTGAACTAGGAGACGTGTGAAGCTACTACAGTACCACTTAGTGTCATATGCACAATATCATAAGAAAACACAATACACAGTTATACTAAAAATAAAGGTACTTTATTTTTATGACAATATGCCAAAGTATCTTAGAGTGTACCCTCAGTGAGAGGATAGGAAATACACACAAGATATATATACACAATAGCAAAAATATGCAGTATAGTCTTAGAAAACAGTGCAAACAATGTATAGTTACAATAGGATGCAATGGGGAAACATAGGGATAGGGGCAACACAAACCATATACTCCAGAAGTGGAATGTGAACCACGAATGGACCCCAAACCTATGTGACCTTGTAGAGGGTCGCTGGGACTATTGGAAAATAGTGAGAGTTAGAAAAATAACCCTCCCCAAGACCCTGAAAAGTGAGTGCAAAGTGCACTAAAGTTCCCCTAAGGACAAAATAGTCGTGTTAGAGGGAGAATGCAAGGAAAACACAAATCAGCAATGCAACAACGATGGATTCCTGTCTGAAGGTACCTGTGGAACAAGGGGACCAAGTCCAAAAGTCACAAGCAGCTCGGAGATGGGCAGATGCCCAAGAAATGCCAGCGGTTGGTGCAAAGAAGCTCTTACTAGGCTGAAGAACTGTGAATACTGCAGGAACGACAAGGGCTAGAGACTTCCCCTTTGGAGGATGGATCCCCCACGCCTTGGAGAGTCGTGCAGAAGTGTTTTCCCGCCGGATGGACGCCAACAAGCCTTGCTACACGCAAATCGTGCGTTTGGCGTTTTTGGACGCTGCTGGGGCCCAGGAGGGACCAGGAGGTCGCAAATTGGACCTGCAGAGAGAGGGGACGTCGAGCAAGACAAAGAGCCCTCACTGAAGCAGGTAGCACCCGGAGAAGTGCCAGAAACAGGCACTACGAGGATGCGTGAAACGGTGCTCGCCGAAGTTGCACAAAGGAGTCCCACGTCGCCGGAGACCAACTTAGAAAGTCGTGCAATGCAGGTTAGAGTGCCGTGGACCCAGGCTTGGCTGTGCACACAGGATTTCCGCCGGAAGTGCACAGGGGCCGGAGAAGCTTGCAAAGTCGCGGTTCCCAGCAATGCAGCCCAGCGAGGTGAGGCAAGGACTTACCTCCACCAAACTTGGGCTGAAGAGTCACTGGACTGTGGGGGTCACTTGGACGGTGTCGCTGGATTCGAGGGACCTCGCTCGTCGTGCTGAGAGGAGACCCAAGGGACCGGAGATGCAGCTTTTTGGTGCCTGCGTTTGCAGGGGGACGATTCCGTCGACCCACGGGAGATTTCTTCGGAGCTTCTGGTGCAGAGAGGAGGCAGACTACCCCCACAGCATGCACAAGCAGGAAAACAGTCGAGAAGGCGGCAGGATCAGCGTTACAGAGTTGCAGTAGTCGTCTTTGCTACTATGTTGCAGGTTTGCAGGCTTCCAGCGCGGTCAGCGGTCGATTCCTTATCAGAAGGTGAAGAGGGAGATGCAGAGGAACTCGGCTGAGCTCATGCATTCGTTATCTAAAGTTTCCCCAGAGACAGAGACCCTAAATAGCCAGAAAAGAGGGTTTGGCTACCTAGGAGAGAGGAAAGGCTACTAACACCTGAAGGAGCCTATCAGCAGGAGTCTCTGACGTCACCTGGTGGCACTGGCCACTCAGAGCAGTCCAGTGTGCCAGCAGCACCTCTGTTTCCAAGATGGCAGAGGTCTGGAGCACACTGGAGGAGCTCTGGACACCTCCCAGGGGAGGTGCAGGTCAGGGGAGTGGTCACTCCCCTTTCCTTTGTCCAGTTTCGCGCCAGAGCAGGGGCTAAGGGGTCCCTGAACCGGTGTAGACTGGCTTATGCAGAATTGGGCACATCTGTGCCCAACAAAGCATTTCCAGAGGCTGGGGGAGGCTACTCCTCCCCTGCCTTCACACCATTTTCCAAAGGGAGAGGGTGTCACACCCTCTATCAGAGGAAGTTCTTTGTTCTGCCATCCTGGGCCAGGCCTGGCTGGACCCCAGGAGGGCAGCTGCCTGTCTGAGGGGTTGGCAGCAGCAGCAGCTGCAGTGAAACCCCAGGAAGGGCAGTCTGGCAGTACCAGGGTCTGTGCTACAGACCACTGGGATCATGGAATTGTACCAACAATGCCAGGATGGCATAGAGGGGGCAATTCCATGATCATAGACATGTTACATGGCCATATTCGGAGTTACCATGGTGAAGCTACATATAGGTAGTGACCTATATGTAGTGCACGCGTGTAATGGTGTCCCCGCACTCACAAAGTTCAGTGAATTGGCTCTGAACAATGTGGGGGCACCTTGGCTAGTGCCAGGGTGCCCTCACACTAAGTAACTTTGCACCTAACCTTTACCAGGTAAAGGTTAGACATATAGGTGACTTATAAGTTACTTAAGTGCAGTGTAAAATGGCTGTGAAATAACGTGGACGTTATTTCACTCAGGCTGCAGTGGCAGGCCTGTGTAAGAATTGTCAGAGCTCCCTATGGGTGGCAAAAGAAATGCTGCAGCCCATAGGGATCTCCTGGAACCCCAATACCCTGGGTACCTCAGTACCATATACTAGGGAATTATAAGGGTGTTCCAGTAAGCCAATGTAAATTGGTAAAAATGGTCACTAGCCTGTTAGTGACAATTTGAAAGTAATGAGAGAGCATAACCACTGAGGTTCTGGTTAGCAGAGCCTCAGTGAGACAGTTAGGCACCACACAGGGAACATATACATGCACACCTATGAGCACTGGGGCCCTGTGTGACAGGGTCCCAGTGACACATACATATAGGCCACAAACCTATGAGCACTGGGGTCCTGACTAGCAGGATCCCAGTGACACATAACAACCATACTGAAAACATGGTGTTTTCACTATGAGCACTGAGGCCTGGCTATCAGGATCCCAGTGAGACAGTGAAAACAGTGACAAACACCCTGACATACACTCACAAACAGGCCAAAAGTGGGGGTAACAAGGCTAGAAAGAGGCTACCTTCTCACACACCCCAAAGGCACCCCTTATCCCACTGCCTGTGGTTGGGGTTCCCTTTGAAAGGGTAGGGGTTGACATAGTTGGCCCCCTTGACCCTCCTACTGCTTCAGGCAATAGATTTATCTTGGTGGTAGTGGACCATGCCACAAGATATCCTGAAGCTATTCCTTTAAGGACCACTACAGCACCTGCAGTGGCAAAGGCCCTCCTGGGAATATTTTCCAGGGTGGGCTTCCCAAAGGAAGTAGTATCAGACAGGGGAAGCAATTTCATGTCTGCATACTTAAAGGCCATGTGGAAGGAGTGTGGTGTAACGTACAAGTTCACAACACCCTATCATCCACAAACAAATGGACTGGTGGAGAGATTTAATAAAACTCTCAAAGGCATGATTATGGGTCTCCCTGAAAAACTCCGCAGGAGATGGGATATCCTTCTACCATGCCTCCTTTTTGCCTACAGGGAGGTACCCCAGAAAGGAGTGGGCTTCAGCCCCTTTGAACTTCTTTTTGGACACCCTGTTAGGGGTCCACTCACACTTGTAAAGGAGAGTTGGGAACAACCTTTAAAAGCTCCTAAGCAGGATATTGTGGATTATGTACTTGGCCTCAGATCAAGAATGGCTGAGTACATGAAAAAGGCCAGTAAAAACCTTCAGGCCAGCCAAGAGATCCAGAAGCAATGGCATGATCAGAAGGCTGTTTTGGTTCAGTACCAACCAGGGCAGAAAGTGTGGGTCCTGGAGCCTGTGGCCCCAAGAGCACTCCAAGATAAATGGAGTGGACCCCACACAATTGTTGAAAAGAAGGGAGAAGTCACCTATTTAGTTGACTTAGGCACTGCCAGGAGTCCCCTTAGGGTGCTCCATGTCAACCGCCTGAAACCCTACTATGACAGGGCTGATCTCACCCTGCTCATGGCAACAGATGAGGGACAGGAAGAAGACAGTGATCCTCTACCTGATCTCTTCTCTTCCACAGAACAAGATGCTCTTGTGGAAGGTGTAGTTTTGGCTGATTGTCTTACTGCTGAGCAGAAAGACAATTGCATAAATCTCCTAGATCAATTCTCTGAACTCTTCTCTACTGTGCCAGGTACCACTTCTTGGTGTGAGCACACTATAGATACTGGAGACAGCTTGCCTGTCAAAAGTAAGATCTATAGGCAGCCTGACCATGTCAGGGACTGCATAAAGCAGGAGGTCCAGAAAATGTTAGAACTAGGAGTGGTTGAGCACTCTGACAGTCCATGGGCTTCTCCTGTGGTACTGGTACCAAAACCCCATTCCAAAGATGGAAAGAAGGAAATGCGGTTTTGTGTAGACTATAGAGGTCTCAACTTGGTAACCAAAACTGATGCTCACCCTATACCCAGGGCAGATGAGCTCATAGATACACTGGCATCTGCCAAGTATCTAAGCACTTTTGACTTGACTGCAGGGTATTGGCAGATCAAATTGTCAGAAGATGCTAAACCTAAGACTGCATTTTCAACCATTGGAGGACATTACCAGTTTACTGTAATGCCTTTTGGTTTGAAAAATGCACCTGCCACTTTTCAGAGGTTGGTGAACACAGTCCTGCAAGGGCTGGAAGCTTTCAGTGCAGCATATTTGGACGATATAGCTGTCTTTAGCTCCAGCTGGGATGATCACCTGGTCCACCTATGGAAAGTTTTGGAGGCCCTGCAAAAGGCAGGCCTCACTATCAAGGCTTCAAAGTGCCAAATAGGGCAGGGTAAGGTGGTTTATCTGGGACACCTTGTTGGTGGGGAACAGATTGCACCACTTCAGGGGAAAATCCAAACAATTATTGATTGGGTTCCCCCTACCACTCAGACTCAGGTGAGAGCCTTCCTAGGCCTCACTGGGTATTACAGGAGGTTCATTAAGAACTATGGCTCCTCTTAATGACCTCACATCCAAGAAAATGCCTAAAAAGGTATTATGGACAGCAAACTGTCAGAAAGCTTTTGAGGAGCTGAAGCAGGCCATGTGCTCTGCACCTGTCCTGAAAAGCCCTTGTTACTCTAAAAAATTCTATGTCCAAACTGATGCATCTGAATTAGGAGTAGGGGCAGTCCTATCACAACTTAATTCTGAGGGCCAGGATCAACCTGTTGCTTTTATTAGTAGGAGGTTGACCCCTAGAGAAAAGCGTTGGTCTGCCATTGAGAGGGAGGCATTTGCTGTGGTCTGGGCACTGAAGAAGTTGAGGCCATACCTGTTTGGCACTCACTTCATTGTTCAGACAGACCACAAACCTCTACTTTGGCTAAAACAAATGAAAGGTGAAAATCCTAAATTGTTGAGGTGGTCCATATCCCTACAGGGAATGGACTATACAGTGGAACATAGACCTGGGAGTAGCCACTCCAATGCAGATGGACTCTCCAGATATTTCCACTTAGACAATGAAGACTCATCAGGTCATGGCTAGTCTTATTGTCCTTCGTTTGGGGGGGGGTTGTGTAGGAAAGTACCATCTTGCCTGGCATGTTACCCCCATTTTTCACTGTATATATGTTGTTTTAGTTGTATGTGTCACTGGGACCCTGGTAACCCAGGGCCCCAGTGCTCATAAGTGTGCCTGAATGTGTTACCTGTGTAGTGACTAACTGTCTCACTGAGGCTCTGCTAATCAGAACCTCAGTGGTTATGCTCTCTCATTTCTTTCCAAATTGTCACTAACAGGCTAGTGACCATTTTTACCAATTTACATTGGCTTACTGGAACACCCTTATAATTCCCTAGTATATGGTACTGAGGTACCCAGGGTATTGGGGTTCCAGGAGATCCCTATGGGCTGCAGTATTTCTTTTGCCACCCAAAGGGAGCTCTGACAATTCTTACACAGGCCTGCCACTGCAGCCTGAGTGAAATAACGTCCACGTTATTTCACAGCCATTTTACACTGCACTTAAGTAACTTATAAGTCACCTATATGTCTAACCTTTACCTGGTAAAGGTTAGGTGCAAAGTTACTTAGTGTGAGGGCACCCTGGCACTAGCCAAGGTGCCCCCACATAGTTCAGAGCCAATTCCATGAACTTTGTGAGTGCGGGGACACCATTACACGCGTGCACTACATATAGGTCACTACCTATATGTAGCTTCACAATGGTAACTCCGAATATGGCCATGTAACATGTCTATGATCATGGAATTGCCCCCTCTATGCCATCCTGGCATAGTTGGCACAATCCTATGATCCCAGTGGTCTGTAGCACAGATCCTGGTACTGCCAAACTGCTCTTCCTGGGGTTTCACTGCAGCTGCTGCTGCTGCCAACCCCTCAGACAGACATCTGCCCTCCTGGGGTCCAGCCAGGCCTGGCCCAGGATGGCAGAACAAAGGACTTCCTCTGAGAGAGGGTGTTACACCCTCTCCCTTTGGAAAATGGTGTGAAGGCAGGGGAGGAGTAGCCTCCCCCAGCCTCTGGAAATGCTTTCTTGGGCACAGATGTGCCCAATTCTGCATAAGCCAGTCTACACCGGTTCAGGGACCCCTTAGCCCCTGCTCTGGCGCGAAACTGGACAAAGGAAAGGGGAGTGACCACTCCCCTGACCTGCACCTCCCCTGGGAGGTGTCCAGAGCTCCTCCAGTGTGCTCCAGACCTCTGCCATCTTGGAAACAGAGGTGCTGCTGGCACACTGGACTGCTCTGAGTGGCCAGTGCCACCAGGTGACGTCAGAGACTCCTTCTGATAGGCTCCTTCAGGTGTTAGTAGCCTATCCTCTCTCCTAGGTAGCCAAACCCTCTTTTCTGGCTATTTAGGGTCTCTGTCTCTGGGGAAACTTTAGATAACGAATGCAAGAGCTCATCCGAGTTCCTCTGCATCTCTCTCTTCACCTTCTGCCAAGGAATCGACTGCTGACCGCGCTGGAAGCCTGCAAACCTGCAACATAGTAGCAAAGACGACTACTGCAACTCTGTAACGCTGATCCTACCGCCTTCTCAACTGTTTTCCTGCTTGTGCATGCTGTGGGGGTAGTCTGCCTCCTCTCTGCACCAGAAGCTCCGAAGAAATCTCCCGTGGGTCGACGGAATCTTCCCCCTGCAACCGCAGGCACCAAAAAGCTGCATTACCGGTCCCTTGGGTCTCCTCTCAGCACAACGAGCGAGGTCCCTCGAATCCAGCGACTCTGTCCAAGTGACCCGCACAGTCCAGTGACTCTTCAGTCCAACTTTGGTGGAGGTAAGTCCTTGCCTCACCTCGCTGGGCTGCATTGCTGGGAACTGCGACTTTTGCAGCTACTCCGGCCCCTGTGCACTTCCGGCGGAAATCCTTTGTGCACAGCCAAGCCTGGGTCCACGGCACTCTAACCTGCATTGCACGACTTTCTAAGTTGGTCTCCGGCGACGTGGGACTCCTTTGTGCGACTTTGGGTGAGCACCGTTTCATGCATCCTTGTAGTGCCTGTTTCTGGCACTTCTCCGGGTGCTACCTGCTTCATAGAGGGCTCCTTGTTTTGCTCTACGTCCCCTCTCTCTGCTGGTCCAATTTGCGACCTCCTGGTCCCTCCTGGGCCTCAGCAGCGTCCAAAAACACTAACCTCACGATTTGCAGCTAGCAAGGCTTGTTGGCATTCTTTCGGCGGGAAAACACTTCTGCACGACTCTCCACGGCAAGCAGGATCGGTCCACCAAAGGGGAAGTCTCTAGCCCTTTTCGTTCCTGCAGAAACCTCAGCTTCTTCTGTCCAGTAGAAGCTTCTTTGCACCCGCAGCTGGCATTTCCTGGGCATTTGCCCATCTCCGACTTGCTTGTGACTTTTGGACTTGGTCCCCTTGTTCCACAGGTACCCTAGATTGGAAATCCACAGTTGTTGCATTGTTGGTTTGTGTCTTTCCTGCATTATTCCTCTAACACGACTTCTTTGTCCTTAGGGGAACTTTGGTGCACTTTGCACTCACTTTTCAGGGTCTTGGGGAGGGTTATTTTTCTAACTCTCACTATTTTCTAATAGTCCCAGCGACCCTCTACAAGGTCACATAGGTTTGGGGTCCATTCGTGGTTCGCATTCCACTTTTGGAGTATATGGTTTGTGTTGCCCCTATCCCTATGTTTCCCCATTGCATCCTATTGTAACTATACATTGTTTGCACTGTTTTCTAAGACTATACTGCATATTTTTGCTATTGTGTATATATATCTTGTGTATATTTCCTATCCTCTCACTGAGGGTACACTCTAAGATACTTTGGCATATTGTCATAAAAATAAAGTACCTTTATTTTTAGTATAACTGTGTATTGTGTTTTCTTATGATATGGTGCAAGTGACACTTGTGGTACTGTAGTAGCTTCACACGTCTCCTAGTTCAGCCTAAGCTGCTCTGCTAAGCTACCATTATCTATCAGCCTAAGCTGCTAGACACCCTATACACTAATAAGGGATAACTGGGCCTGGTGCAAGGTGCAAGTACCCCTTGGTACTCACTACAAGCCAGTCCAGCCTCCTACAAGGGGGGCCTGCCAGGGAGGAGCTGAGTGTGGCACAGCAAACCTGTCCCACATTAGAGGGTCTAAGACAGCAAGCTGTCAAACAGGCTAATGGGGATGTCAGTGACTCTCACAGAGTTTACTGGGGGGACAACCTCTTGTACACTGAGCATAGGGATCCTAAACCTGGAGCTGCCAGGAGATTAGTGATTCCTCAGGAGTACAGAAAGTTCCTCCTAACTCTTGCCCACGACATTCCCCTAGCTGGGCATCTGGGACAAATGAAAACTTGGGACAGACTTGTTCCCTTGTTTCATTGGCCTAGAATGTCTGCGGACACAAAAGATTTTTGTAAGTCCTGTGAAACCTGTCAAGCCAGTGGCAAGACAGGTGGCACTCCAAAGGCACCCCTTATTCCACTGCCTGTGGTTGGGGGTTCCCTTTGAAAGGGTAGGGGTTGTCATAGTTGGCCCCCTTGACCCTCCTACTGCTTCAGGCAATAGATTCATCTTGGTGGTAGTGGACCATGCCACGAGATATCCTGAAGCTATTCCTTTAAGTACCACTACAGCTCCTGCAGTGGCAAAGGCCCTCCTGGGAATATTTTCCAGGGTGCGCTTCCCAAAGAAAGTAGTATCAGACAGGGGAAGCAATTTCATGTCTGCATACTTAAAGGCCATGTGGAAGGAGTGTGGTGTAACTTACAAGTTCACTACACCCTATCATCCACAAACAAATGGACTGGTGGAGAGATTTAATAAAACTCTCAAAGGCATGATTATGGGTCTCCCTGAAAAACTCCGCAGGAGATGGGATATCCTGTTACCATGCCTCCTTTTTGCCTACAGGGAGGTACCCCAGAAAGGAGTGGGCTTCAGCCCCTTTGAACTTCTTTTTGGACACCCTGTTAGGGGTCCACTCACACTTGTAAAGGAGGGTTGGGAACAACCTTTAAAAGCTCCTAAGCAGGATATTGTGGATTATGTACTTGGCCTCAGATCAAGGATGGCTGAGTGTATGAAGAAGGCCAGTAAAAACCTTCAGGCCAGCCAAGAGCTCCAGAAGCAATGGCATGATCAGAAGGCTGTTTTGGTTCAGTACAAACCAGGGCAGAAAGTGTGGGTCTTGGAGCCTGTGGCCACAAGAGCACTCCAAGATAAATGGAGTGGACCCCACACAATTGTTGAGAAGAAGGGTGAAGTCACCTATTTAGTTGACTTAGGCACTGCAAGGAGTCCCCTTAGGGTACTCCATGTAAACCGCCTGAAACCCTACTATGACAGGGCTGATCTCACCCTGCTCATGGCAACTGATGAGGGACAGGAAGAAGACAGTGATCCTCTACCTGATCTCTTATCTTCCACAGAACAAGATGCTCTTGTGGAAGGTGTAGTTTTGGCTGATTGTCTTACTGCTGAGCAGAAAGACCATTGCATAAATCTCCTAGATCAATTCTCTGAACTCTTCTCTACTGTGCCAGGTACCACTTCTTGGTGTGAGCACACTATAGATACTGGAGACAGTTTACCTGTCAAAAGTAAGATCTATGGGCAGCCTGACCATGTCAGGGACTGCATAAAGCAAGAGGTGCAGAAAATGTTAGAACTAGGAGTGGTTGAGCACTCTGAAAGTCCATGGGCTTCTCCTGTGGTACTTGTACCAAAACCCCATTCCAAAGATGGAAAGAAGGAAATGCGGTTTTTGTAGACTATAGAGGTCTCAACTTGGTAACCAAAACTGATGGTCACCCTATACCCAGGGCAGATGAGCTCATAGATACACTGGCATCTTCCAAGTATCTAAGCACTTTTGATTTGACTGCAGGGTATTGGCAGATCAAATTGTCAGAAGATGCTAAACATAAAACTGCATTTTCAACCATTGGAGGCCATTACCAGTTTACTGTAATGCCTTTTGGTTTGAAAAATGCACCTGCCACTTTTCAGAGGTTGGTGAATACAGTCCTGCAAGGGCTGGAAGCTTTCAGTGCAGCATATTTGGACGATATAGCTGTATTTAGCTCCAGCTGGGATGATCACCTGGTCCACCTATGGAAAGTTTTGGAGGCCCTGCAAAAGGCTGGCCTCACTATCAAGGCTTCAAAGTGCCAGATAGGGCAGGGTAAGGTGGTTTATCTGGGACACCTTGTTGGTGGGGAACAGATTGCACCACTTCAGGGGAAAATCCAAACAATTATTGATTGGGTTCCCCCTACCACTCAGACTCAGGTGAGAGCCTTCCTAGGCCTCACTGGGTATTACAGGAGGTTCATTAAGAACTATGGCTCCATTGCAGCCCCTCTTAATGACCTCACATCCAAGAAAATGCCTAAAAAGGTATTATGGACAGCAAACTGTCAGAAAGCTTTTGAGGAGCTAAAGCAGGCCATGTGCTCTGCACCTGTCCTGAAAAGCCCTTGTTACTCTAAAAAATTCTATGTCCAAACTGATGCATCTGAATTAGGAGTAGGGGCAGTCCTATCACAACTTAATTCTGAGGGCCAGGATCAACCTGTTGCTTTTATTAGCAGGAGGTTGACCCCTAGAGAAAAGCGTTGGTCTGCCATAGAGAGGGAGGCCTTTGGTGTGGTCTGGGCTCTGAAGAAGTTGAGGCCATACCTGTTTGGCACTCACTTCATTGTTCAGACAGACCACAAACCTCTACTTTGGGTAAAACAAATGTAAGGTGAAAATCCTAAATTGTTGAGGTGGTCCATATCCCTACAGGGAATGGACTATACAGTGGAACATAGACCTGGGAGTAGCCACTCCAATGCAGATGGACTCTCCAGATATTTCCACTTAGACAATGAAGACTCATCAGGTCATGGCTAGTCTTATTGTCCTTCGTTTGGGGGGGGGGGGGGGTTGTGTAGGAAAGTACCATCTTGCCTGGCATGTTACCTCCATTTTTCACTGTATATATGTTGTTTTAGTTGTATGTGTCACTGGGACCCTGCCAGCCAGGGCCCCAGTGCTCATAAGTGTGCCCTGAATGTGTTACCTGTGTTATGACTAACTGTCTCACTGAGGCTCTGCTATCCAGAACCTCAGTGGTTATGCTCTCTCATTTCTTTCCAAATTGTCACTAACAGGCTAGTGACCAATTTCACCAATTTACATTGGCGTACTGGAACACCCTTATAATTCCCTAGTATATGGTACTGAGGTACCCAGGGTATTGGGGTTCCAGGAGATCCCTATGGGCTGCAGCATTTCTTTTGCCACCCATAGGGAGTTCTGACAATTCTTACACAGGCCTGCCACTGCAGCCTGAGTGAAATAACGTCCACGTTATTTCACAGCCATTTACCACTGCACTTAAGTAACTTATAAGTCACCTATATGTCTAACCTTTACCTGGTAAAGGTTAGGTGCAAAGTTACTTAGTGTGTGGGCACCCTGGCACTAGCCAAGGTGCCCCCACATTGTTCAGGGCAAATTCCCCGGACTTTGTGAGTGCGGGGACACCATTACACGCGTGCACTACATATAGGTCACTACCTATATGTAGCTTCACAACGGTAACTCCGAATATGGCCATGTAACATGTCTATGATCATGGAATTGCCCCCTCTATGCCATCCTGGCATTGTTGGCACAATCCCATGATCCCACGGGTCTGTAGCTCAGACCCGGGTACTGCCAAACTACCTTTCCCGGGGTTTCACTGCAGCTGCTGCCAACCCCTCAGACAGGTTTCTGTCCTCCTGGGGTCCAGCCAGGCTTGGCCCAGGATGGCAGAACAAAGGACTTCCTCAGAGAGAGGGTGTTACACCCTCTCCCTTTGGAAAAAGGTGTTAAGGCAGGGGAGGCGTAGCCTCCCTCAGCCTCTGGAAATGCTTTCATGGGCACAGATGGTGTCCATTTCTGCATAAGCCAGTCTACACCGGTTCAGGGACCCCTCAGCCCTGCTCTGGCGCGAAACTGGACAAAGGAAAGGGGAGTGACCACTCCCCTGACCCTGCACCTCCCCTGGGAGGTGCCCAGAGCTCCTCCAGTGTGCTCCAGACCTCTGCCATCTTGGAAACAGAGGTGCTGCTGGCACACTGGACTGCTCTGAGTGGCCAGGGCAAGCAGATGACGTCAGAGACTCCTTCTGATAGGCTCCTTCAGGTGTTTCTAGCCTATCTTCTCTCCTAAGTAGCCAAACCCTCTTTTCTGGCTATTTAGGGTCTCTGCTTTGGGGATTTCCTTAGATAACGAATGCAAGAGCTCATCCGAGTTCCTCTGCATCTCTCTCTTCACCTTCTGCCAAGGAATCGACTGCTGACCGCGCTGGAAGCCTGCAAAATTGCAACAAAGTAGCGAAGATGACTACTGCAACCCTGTAACGCTGACCCTGCCGCCTTCTCGACTGTTTTTCTGGTGGTGCAGAAAAGGAGGTTTGGCTACCTAGGAAGGAGGATAGGCTAGCAACACAGGTAAGAGCCTATCAGGAGGAGTCTCTGACGTCACCTGCTGGCACTGGCCACTCAGAGCAGTCCAGTGTGCCAGCAGCACCTCTGTTTCCAAGATGGCAGAGGTCTGGAGCACACTGGAGGAGCTCTGGGCACCTCCCCAGGAGGTGCAGGTCAGGGGAGTGGTCACTCCCCTTTCCTTTGTCCAGTTTCGCGCCAGAGCAGGGCTGGGGGATCCCTGAACCGGTGTAGACTGGCTTATGCAGAGATGGGCACCATCTGTGCCCATCAAAGCATTTCCAGAGGCTGGGGAAGGCTACTCCTCCCCACCCCTGACACCTTTTTCCAAAGGGAGAGGGTGTAACACCCTCTCTCTGAGGAAGTCCTTTGTTCTGCCTTCCTGGGCGAAGCCTGGCTGGACCCCAGGAGGGCAGAAACCTGTCTGAGGGGTTGGCAGCAGCTGCAGTGAAACCCCGGGAAAGGTAGTTTGGCAGTACCCGGGTCTATGCTAGAGACTCGGGGGATCATGGAATTGTCGCCCCAATGCCACAATTCCATAATCTTAGACATGTTACATGGCCAAGTGTTACCATTGTGACGCTGTATATAGGTAGTAACATATGTACAGTGCACTCGTGTAATAGTGTCCCGCACTCACAAAGTCCGGGGAGTTTTTCCTGAACGATGTGGGGGCACCTTGCCTAGTGCCAGGGTGCCCACACACTAAAGTAACTTAGCACCCAACCTTTACCAGGTAAAGGTTAAACATATAGGTAACTTATAAGTTACTTAAGTGCAGTGGTAAATGTCTGTGAAATAACGTGGACGTTATTTCACTCAGGCTGCAGTGGCAGGCCTGTGTAAGAATTGTCAGATCTCCCTATGGGTGGCAAAGAAATGCTGCAGGCCATAGGGATCTCCTGAAACTCCAATACCTTGGGTACCTCAGTACCATATACTAGGGAATTATAAGGGTGTTCCAGTATGCCAATGTGAATTGGTGAAATTGGTCACCAGCCTGTTAGTGACAATTTAGAAAGCAAAGAGAGAGCATAATCACTGAGGTTCTGGTTAGCAGAGCCTCAGTGAGACAGTTAGTCATCACACAGGGAACACATACAGGGGACACTTATGAGCACTGGGGCCCTGGCTGGCAGGGTCCCAGTGACACATACACTAAAACAACATATATACAGTGAAATATGGGGGTAACATGCCAGGCAAGATGATACTTTCCTACACAACCCACCCCCCCAACGAAGGACAATAAGACTAGCCAAGACCTGATGAGTCTTCATTGTCTAAGTGGAAATATCTGGAGAGTCCATCTGCATTGGAGTGGGTACTCCCAGGTCTATGTTCCACTGTATAGTCCATTCCCTGTAGAGATATGGACCACCTCAACAATTTAGGGTTTTCACCTTTCATTTGTTTAAGCCAAAGTAGAGGTTTGTGGTCTGTCTGAACAATGAAGGGAGGGGCCAAACAGGCATGGCCTCAACTTCTTCAGTGCCCAGACCACAGCAAAGCCCTCCCTCTCTATGGCAGACCAACGCTTTTCTCTAGGGGTCAACCTCCTGCTGATAAAAGCAATAGGTTGATCCTGGCCCTCAGAATTGAGTTGTGATAGGACTGCCCCTACCCCTAATTCAGATGCATAAGTTTGAACAATGAATTTCTTGAGTAACATGGGCTTTTTAGGACAGGTGCAGAGCACATGGCCTGTTTCAGCTCCTCAAAAGCTTTTTGACAGCTAGCTGTCCACAATACCTTTTTAGGCATTTTCTTGGATGTGAGGTCATTAAGAGGGGCTGCAATGGAGCCATAGTTCTTAATGAACCTCCTATAATACCCAGTGAGGCCTAGGAAGGCTCTCACCTGAGTCTGAGTTGTAGGGGGATCCCAATCTATGATAGTTTGGATTTTCCCCTGAAGTGGTGTAATCTGTTGTCCACCTACAAGGTGTCCCAGATAAACAACTTTCCCCTGCCCTATCTGGCACTTTGAAGCCTTGATAGTGAGGCCTGCCTTTGGCGGGGCCTCCAAAACTTTCCATAGGTGGACCAGGTGATCATCCCAGGTGGAGTTAAAGACAGCTATATCATCTAGATATGCTACACTTAAAGCCTCCAACCCTTGCAGGACTGTATTCACCAACCTCTGAAAAGTGGTAGGTGCATTTTTCAAACCAAAGGGCATTACTGTGAATTGATAGTGCCCTCTGTAGGAGGCTGGACTGGCTTGTAGTGAGTACCAAGGGGTACTTGCACCTTGCACCAGGCCCAGTTATCCCTTATTAGTGTATAGGGTGTCTAGCAGCTTAGGCTGATAGATAATGGTAGCTTAGCAGAGCAGCTTAGGCTGAACTAGGAGACGTGTGAAGCTACTACAGTACCACTTAGTGTCATATGCACAATATTATAAGAAAACACAATACACAGTTATACTAAAAATAAAGGTACTTTATTTTTATGACAATATGCCAAAGTATCTTAGAGTGTACCCTCAGTGAGAGGATAGGAAATATACACAAGATATATATACACAATAGCAAAAATATGCAGTATAGTCTTAGAAAACAGTGCAAACAATGTATAGTTACAATAGGATGCAATGGGGAAACATAGGGATAGGGGCAACACAAACCATATACTCCAAAAGTGGAATGCGAACCACGAATGGACCCCAAACCTATGTGACCTTGTAGAGGGTCGCTGGGACTATTAGAAAATAGTGAGAGTTAGAAAAATAACCCTCCCCAAGACCCTGAAAAGTGAGTGCAAAGTGCACTAAAGTTCCCCTAAGGACAAAGAAGTCGTGTTAGAGGAATAATGCAGGAAAGACACAAACCAACAATGCAACAACTGTGGATTTCCAATCTAGGGTACCTGTGGAACAAGGGGACCAAGTCCAAAAGTCACAAGCAAGTCAGAGATGGGCAAATGCCCAGGAAATGCCAGCTGCGGGTGCAAAGAAGCTTCTACTGGACAGAAGAAGCTGAGGTTTCTGCAGAAACAAAAAGGGCTAGAGACTTCCCCTTTGGTGGACGGATCCCTCTCGCCGTGGAAAGTCGTGCAGACATGTTTTCCCGCCGAAAGAAGGCCAACAAGCCTTGCTAGCTGCAAATCGTGCGGTTAGCGTTTTTGGACGCTGCTGTGGCCCTGGAGGGACAAGGAGGTCGCAAATTGGACCAGGAGAGAGAGGGGACGTCGCGCAAAACAAGAAGCCCTCTCAGCAGCAGGTAGCACCCGGAGAAGTGCCAAAAACAGGCACTACGAGGATGCGTGAAACGGTGCTCACCCGAAGTTGCACAAAGGAGTCCCACGTCGCCGGAGACCAACTTAGAAAGTCGTGCAATGCAGGTTAGAGTGCCGTGGACCCAGGCTTGGCTGTGCACAAAGGATTTCCAAACGGAAGTGCACAGGGGCCGGAGTAGCTGCAAAAGTCACGGTTCCCAGCAATGCAGCCCAGCGAGGTGAGGCAAGGACTTACCTCCACCAAACTTGGACTGAAGAGTCACTGGACTGTGGGGGTGACTTGGAGAGAGTCGCTGGATTCGAGGGACCTCGCTCGTCGTGCTGAGAGGAGACCCAAGGGACCGGTAATGCAGCTTTTTGGTGCCTGCGGTTGCAGGGGGAAGATTCCGTCGACCCACGGGAGATTTCTTCGGAGCTTCTGGTGCAGAGAGGAGGCAGACTACCCCCACAGCATGCACAAGCAGGAAAACAGTCGAGAAGGCGGCAGGATCAGCGTTACAGAGTTGCAGTAGTCGTCTTTGCTACTATGTTGCAGGTTTGCAGGCTTCCAGCGCGGTCAGCAGTCGATTCCTTGGCAGAAGATGAAGAGAGAGATGCAGAGGAACTCGGATGAGCTCTTGCATTCGTTATCTAAAGTTTCCCCAGAGACTGAGACCCTAAATAGCCAGAAAAGAGGGTTTGGCTACCTAGGAGAGAGGATAGGCTACTAACACCTGAAGGAGCCTATCAGAAGGAGTCTCTGACGTCACCTGGTGGCACTGGCCACTCAGAGCAGTCCAGTGTGCCAGCAGCACCTCTGTTTCGAAGATGGCAGAGGTCTGGAGCACACTGGAGGAGCTCTGGACACCTCCCAGGGGAGGTGCAGGTCAGGGGAGTGGTCACTCCCCTTTCCTTTGTCCAGTTTCGCGCCAGAGCAGGGCTAAGGGGTCCCCTGAACCGGTGTAGATTGGCTTATGCAGAATTGGGCACATCTGTGCCCAACAAAGCATTTCCAGAGGCTGGGGGAGGCTACTCCTCCCCTGCCTTCACACCATTTTCCAAAGGGAGAGGGTGTCACACCCTCTCTCAGAGGAAGTTCTTTGTTCTGCCATCCTGGGCCAGGCCTGGCTGGACCCCAGCAGGGCAGATGCCTGTCTGAGGGGTTGGCAGCAGCTGCAGTGAAACCCCAGGAAGGGCAGTTTGGAAGTACCAGGGTCTGTGCTACAGACCACTGGGATCATGGGATTGTGCCAACTATGCCAGGATGGTATAGAGGGGGCAATTCCATGATCATAGACATGTTACATGGCCATATTCGGAGTTACCATTGTGAAGCTACATATAGGTTGTGACCTATATGTAGTGCACGCGTGTAATGGTGTCCCCGCACTCACAAAGTTCAGGGAATTGGCTCTGAACAATGTGGGGGCACCTTGGCTAGTGCCAGGGTGCCCTCACACTAAGTGACTTTGCACCTAACCTTTACCAGGTAAAGGTTAGACATATAGGTGACTTATAAGTTACTTAAGTGCAGTGTAAAATGGCTGTGAAATAACGTGGACGTTATTTCACTCAGGCTGCAGTGGCAGGCCTGTGTAAGAATTGTCAGAGCTCCCTATGTGTGGCAAAAGAAATGCTGCAGCCCATAGGGATCTCATGGAACCCCCAATACCCTGGGTACCTCAGTACCATATACTAGGGAATTATAAGGGTGTTCCAGTAAGCCAATGTAAATTGGTAAAATTGGTCACTAGCCTGTTAGTGACAATTTGAAAGAAATGAGAGAGCATAACCACTGAGGTTCTGATTAGCAGAGCCTCAGTGAGACAGTTAGTCACTACACAGGTAACACATTCAGGCACACTTATGAGCACTGGGGCCCTTGCTGGCAGGGTCCCAGTGACACATACAACTTAAACAACATATATACAGTGAAAAATGGGGGTAACATGCCAGGCAAGATGGTACTTTCCTAAAGGTTGGTCTTGTTAGGGAGACCACAGAGGCTATTTTAGTCTCTGAGGGTGCGATTGATTTGGCCACCTTGGTTGCTTGTCCCCTTAATATGGATAAGTAAAAGCAACTTCCACTAATAAATAGTGTTGAGATTCAGGCCTACAGGGACACAGGAGCAAGTGTAACTATGGTGATAGAAAAACTGGTCCACCCTGAACAACACCTACTTGGTCACAGTACCAAGTGACAGACACTCATAACAACACTCTTAGCCCCCCCTATGGCTGTTGTGAATCTCAACTTGGGGGGGGGGGGGGGGGGTTACTGGTCCAAATAAAGTTGTGGTTGCCTCAGATTTACCTGTACACTGTCTACTAGGGTATGATTTAGAGACCTCAGCTTGGGCAGAAGTGGAGCTGGAGGCTCATTCAGCAATGCTGGGCATTCCTGGGCATATTTTTGCTTTAACCAGTGCTCAGGCCAAAAAGCAAAAAGGACAGGGTAACTTGGATCCTGGAACAATGGACCAAGTGCTCCCTAAAGCTAGGGGTAGCAAGGGTAAATCCCTACCCACTATCCCTCACTCTACAGATGATTCCCCTTCTGAGGAAGAAGAATTTCCCCCCTGTGCAGAACCTTCACCAGAGGAGCTGGCAGCAGACACTGCTGAGCTTTTGGGTGGAGGGGGGCCTGCCAAGGAGGAGCTGAGTATGGCACAGCAAACCTGTCCCACAGAGGGTCTAAGACAGCAAGCTGTCAAACAGCAAAATGGGGATGTCAGTGACTCACATAGAGTTTACTGGGAGGACAACCTCTTGTAAACAGAGGCAAGGGATCCAAAACCTGGAGCAGCAAGGAGATTGGTCATTCCCCTGCAATACAGAGAGTTCCTCCTAACTCTAGCACACGACATTCCCTTGGCTGGACATTTGGGTCAAATTAAAACATGGGAAAGGCTTGTCCCCCTGTTTCATTGGCCTAGGATGTCAGAGGACACAAAATAATTTTGTAAGTCCTGTGTGACCTGCCAAGCCAGTGGCAAGACTGGTGGCACACCAAAGGCTCCCCTTATTCCACTGCCTGTGGTTGGGGTTCCCTTTGAAAGGGTAGGGGTTGACATAGTTGGCCCCCTTGACTCTCCTACTGCTTCAGGCAATAGGTTTATTCTTGGTGGTAGTGGACCATGCCACAAGATATCCTGAAGAAATTCCTCTAAGGACCACTACAGCTCCTGCAGTGGCAAAAGCCCTCCTGGGAATCTTTTCCAGGGTGGCTTTCACAAAAGAGGTTGTATCAGACAGGGGTAGGAACTTTATGTCTGCATACTTGAAGGCCATGTGGAAGGAATGTGGTGTAGCATACAAATTCACCACACCTTATCATCCACAAACAAATGGACTGGTAGAGAGGTTTAATAAAACTCTCAAAGGAAGGATAATGGGACTCCCTGAAAAACTCAGGAGGAGATGGGATGTCCTGTTACCTTGCCTCCTTTTTGCTTGCGGGGAGGTACCCCAGAAAGGAGTGGGCTTCAGCCCCTTTGAACTCCTACTTGGACACCCTGCAAGAGGTCCTCTGCAGGAAAGTACCATCTTGCCTGGCATGTTACCCCCATTTTTCACTGTATATATGATGTTTTAGTTGTATGTGTCACTGGGACCCTGTTCACCAGGGCCCCAGTGCTCATAAGTGTGCCTGAATGTGTTACCTGTGTAGTGACTAACTGTCTCACTGAGGCTCTGCTAATCAGAACCTCAGTGGTTATGCTCTCTCATTTCTTTCCAAATTGTCACTAACAGGCTAGTGACCATTTTTACCAATTTACATTGGCTTACTGGAACACCCTTATAATTCTCTAGTATATGGTACTGAGGTACCCAGGGTATTGGGGTTCCAGGAGATCCCTATGGGCTGCAGCATTTCTTTTGCCACCCATAGGGAGCTCTGACAATTCTTACACAGGCCTGCCACTGCAGCCTGAGTGAAATAACGTCCACGTTATTTCACAGCCATTTTACACTGCACTTAAGTAACTTATAAGTCACCTATATGTCTAACCTTTACCTGGTGAAGGTTAGGTGCAAAGATACTTAGTGTGAGGGCACCCTGGCACTAGCCAAGGTGCCCCCACATTGTTCAGAGCCAATTCCCTGAACTTTGTGAGTGCGGGGACACCATTACACGCGTGCACTACATAAAGGTCACTACCTATATGTAGCTTCACAATGGTAACTCCGAATATGGCCATGTAACATGTCTATGATCATGGAATTGCCCCCTCTATGCCATCCTGGCATAGTTGGCACAATCCCATGATCCCAGTGGTCTGTAGCACAGACCCTGGTACTGCCAAACTGCCCTTCCTGGGGTTTCACTGCAGCTGCTGCTGCTGCCAACCCCTCAGACAGGCATCTGCCCTCCTGGGGTCCAGCCAGGCCTGGCCCAGGATGGCAGAACAAAGAACTTCCTCTGAGAGAGGGTGTTACACCCTCTCCCTTTGGAAAATGGTTTGAAGGCAGGGGAGGAGTAGCCTCCCCCAGCCTCTGGAAATGCTTTGTTGGGCACAGATGTGCCCAATTCTGCATAAGCCAGTCTACACCGGTTCAGGGGACCCCTTAGCCCTGCTCTGGTGCGAAACTGGACAAAGGAAAGGGGAGTGACCACTCCCCTGACCTGCACCTCCCCTGGGAGGTGTCCAGAGCTCCTCCAGTGTGCTCCAGAGCTCTGCCATCTTGGAAACAGAGGTGCTGCTGGCACACTGGACTGCTCTGAGTGGCCAGTGCCACCAGGTGACGTCAGAGACTCCTTCTGATAGGCTCCTTCAGGTGTTAGTAGCCTATCCTCTCTCCTAGGTAGCCAAACCCTCTTTTCTGGCTATTTAGGGTCTCTGTCTCTGGGGAAACTTTAGATAACGAATGCAAGAGCTCATCCGAGTTCCTCTGCATCTCTCTCTTCACCTTCTGCCAAGGAATCGACTGCTGACCGCGCTGGAAGCCTGCAAACCTGCAACATAGTAGCAAAGACGACTACTGCAACTCTGTAACGCTGATCCTGTAGTCTTCTCGACTGTTTTCCTGCTTGTGCATGCTGTGGGGGTAGTCTGCCTCCTCTCTGCAGTAGAAGCTCCGAAGAAATTTCCCGTGGGTCGACGGAATCTTCCCCCTGCAACCGCAGGCACCAAAAAGCTGCATTACCGGTCCCTTGGGTCTCCTCTCAGCACGACGAGCGAGGTCCCTCGAATCCAGCGACTCTGTCCAAGTGACCCCCACAGACCCGTGACTCTTCAGTCCAAGTTTGGTGGAGGTAAGTCCTTGCCTCACCTCGCTGGGCTGCATTGCTGGGAACCGCGACTTTTGCAGCTACTCCGGCCCCTGTGCACTTCCGACGGAAATGCTTTGTGCACAGCCAAGCCTGAGTCCACGGCACTCTAACCTGCATTGCACGACTTTCTAAGTTGGTCTCCGGCGACGTGGGACTCCTTTGTGTAACTTCGGGTGAGCACTGCTTCACGCATCCTTGTAGTGCCTGTTTCTGGCACTTCTGTGGGTGCTACCTGCTGCTGAGAGGGCTCCTTGTCTTACTCGATGTCTCCTCTACCTCCTGGTCCAATTTGCGACCTCCTGGTCCCTCCAGGGCCACAGCAGTATCCAAAAACGCTAACCGCACGATTTGCAGCTAGCAAGGCTTGTTGGCGTTCTTTCGGCAGGAAAACACTTCTGCACGACTCTCCACGGCGAGAGGGATCCGTCCACCAAAGGGAAAGTCTCTAGCCCTTTTCGTTCCTGCAGAAACCTCTGCTTCTTCTGTCCAGTAGAAGCTTCTTTGCATCCACAGCTGGCATTTCCTGGGCATATGCCCATCTCCGACTTGCTTGTGACTTTTGGACTTGGTCCCCTTGTTCCACAGGTACCCAAGATTGGAAATCCATCGTTGTTGCATTGTTGGTTTGTGTCTTTCCTGCATTATTCCTCTAACACGACTTCTTTGTCCTTAGGGGAACTTTAGTGCACTTTGCACTCACTTTTCAGGGTCTTGGGGAGGGTTATTTTTCTAACTCTCACTATTTTCTAATAGTCCCAGCGACCCTCTACAAGGTCACATAGGTTTGGGGTCCATTCGTGGTTCGCATTCCTCTTTTGGAGTATATGGTTTGTGTTGCCCCTATCCCTATGTGTCCCCATTGCATCCTATTGTAACTATACATTGTTTGCACTGTTTTCTAAGACTATACTGCATATTTTTGCTATTGTGTATATATATCTTGTGTATATTTGCTATCCTCTCACTGAGGGTACACTCTAAGATACTTTGGCATATTGTCATAAAAATAAAGTACCTTTATTTTTAGTATAACTGTGTATTGTGTTTTCTTATGATATTGTGCATATGACACTAAGTGGTACTGTAGTAGCTTCACACGTCTCCTAGTTCAGCCTAAGCTGCTCTGCTAAGCTACCATAATCTATCAGCCTAAGCTGCTAGACACCCTATACACTAATAAGGGATAACTGGGCCTGGTGCAAGGTGCAAGTACCCCTTGGTACTCACTACAAGCCAGTCCAGCCTCCTACATCCTCTAACATTTGTAAAGGAGGGTTGGGAACAACATTTAAAAGCTCCTAAGCAAGACATAGTGGACTATGTACTCGGCCTAAGATCCAGAATGGAAGAGTACATGAAAAAGGCCAGTAAAAACCTTCAGGCCAGCCAAGAGCTCCAAAAGCAATGGCATGACCAGAAAGCTGTTCTGATTCAGTAGCAACCAGGACAGAAGGTGTGGGTCTTGGAGCCTGTGGCCCCAAGAGCACTCCAAGACAAATGGAGTGGACCCCACATTATTGTTGAAAAGAAGGGAGAAGTCACCTACTTGGTTGACTTGGGCACTGCCAGGAGTCCCCTTAGGGTGCTCCATGTCAATCGCCTAAAACCCTACTATGACAGGGCTGATCTCACCCTGCTCATGGCAACAGATAAAGGACAGGAAGAAGAGAGTGACCCTCTCCCTGATCTCTTCTCTTCCACAGAACAAGATGCTCTAGTGGAAGGTGTAGTTTTGGCAGACTGTCTTACTGCTGAGCAGAAAGACAACTGCATAAATCTCCTGGGTCAGTTTTCTGAACTCTTTTCTACTGAGCCAAGCACCACTTCTTGGTGTGAGCACACTATAGATACTGGAGACAGCATGCCTGTCAAAAGTAAGATCTATAGGCAGCCTGACCATGTCAGAGACTGCATAAAACAAGAAGTTCAGGAAATGCTTGAACTGGGAGTGGTTGAACATTCTGAAAGCCCATGGGCCTCTCCTGTGGTGCTTGTACAAAAGCCTCACTCCAAGGATGGAAAAAGGGAAATTAGGTTTTGTGTAGATTACAGAGGTCTCAACCAGGTAACTAAAACTGATGCTCACTGTAGGAAAGTACCATCTTGCCTGGCATGTTACCCCCATATTTCACTGTATATATGTTGTTTTAGTTGTATGTGTCACTGGGACCCTGCGGGCCAGGACCCCAGTGCTCATAAGTGTGCCCTGTATGTGTTCCCTGTGTGATGACTAACTGTATCACTGAGGGTCTGCTAACCAGAACCTCAGTGGTTATGCTCTCTCTTTGCTTTCCAAATTGTCACTAACAGGATAGTGACCAATTTCACCAATTCACATTGGCATACTGGAACACCCTTATAATTCCCTAATATATGGTACTAAGGTACCCAGGGTATTGGGGTTCCAGGAGATCCCTATGGGCTGCAGCATTTCTTTTGCCACCCATAGGGAGCTCTGACAATTCTTACACAGGCCTGCCACTGCAGCCTGAGTGAAATAACGTCCTTGTTATTTCACAGCCATTTTCCACTGCACTTAAGTAACTTATAAGTCACCTATATGTCTAACCTTTACCTGGTAAAGGTTGGGTGCTAAGTTACTTAGTGTGTGGGCACCCTGGCACTAGCCAAGGTGCCCCCACATCGTTCAGGGCAAATTCCCCGGACTTTGTGAGTGCGGGGACACCATTACACGTGTGCACTGTACATAGGTCACTACCTATGTACAGCGTCACAATGGTAACTCCGAACATGGCCATGTAACATGTCTCAGATCATGGAATTGTCACCCCAATGCCATCCTGGCATTGGGGAGACAATTTCATGATCCCCCGAGTCTCTAGCACAAACCCGGGTAAAGCCAAACTGCCTTTCCCGGGGTTTCACTGCAGCTGCTGCCAACCCCTCAGACAGGTTTCTGCACTCCTGGGGTCCAGCCAGGCTTGGCCCAGGAAGGCAGAACAAAGGACTTCCTCAGAGAGAGGGTGTTACACCCTCTCCCTTTGGAAAAAAGTGTCAGGGCTGGGAAGGAGTAGCCTCCCACAGCCTCTGGAAATGCTTTGATGGGCACAGATGGTGCCCATCTCTGCATAAGCCTGTCTACACCGATTCAGGGATTCCCCAGCCCTGCTCTGGCGCGAAACTGGACAAAGGAAAGGGGAGTGACGACTCCCCTGACCTGCACCTCCCCTGGGAGGTGTCCAGAGCTCCTCCAGTGTGCTCCAGACCTCTGCCATCTTGGAAACAGAGGTGCTGCTGGCACACTGGACTGCTCTGAGTGGCCAGTGCCACCAGGTGACGTCAGAGACTCCTTCTGATAGGCTCCTTCAGGTGTTAGTAGCCTATCCTCTCTCCTAGGTAGCCAAACCCTCTTTTCTGGCTATTTAGGGTCTCTGTCTCTGGGGAAACTTTAGATAACGAATGCAAGAGCTCATCCGAGTTCCTCTGCATCTCTCTCTTCACCTTCTGATAAGGAAACAACTGCTGACCGCGCTGGAAGCCTGCAAACCTGCAACATAGTAGCAAAGACAACTACTGCAACTCTGTAACGCTGATCCTGCCGCCTTCTCGACTGTTTTCCTGCTTGTGCATGCTGTGGGGGTAGCCTGCCTCCTCTCTGCACCAGAAGCTCCGAAGAAATCTCCCGTGGGTCGACGGAATCTTCCCCCTGCAACCGCAGGCACCAAAAAGCTGCATTACCGGTCCCTTGGGTCTCCTCTCAGCACAACGAGCGAGGTCCCTCGAATCCAGCGACTCTGTCCAAGTGACCCCCACAGTCCAGTGACTCTTCAGTCCAAGTTTGGTGGAGGTAAGTCCTTGCCTCACCTCGCTGGGCTGCATTGCTGGGAACCGCAACTTTGCAGCTACTCCAGCCCCTGTGCACTTTCGGCGGAAATCCTCCGTGCACAGCCAAGCCTGGGTCCACGGCACTCTAACCTGCATTGCACGACTTTCTAAGTTGGGACTCCTTTGTGCAACTTCGGCGAGCACCGTTTAACACATCCTTGTAGTGCCTGTTTCTGGCATTTCTCCGGGTGCTACCTGCTGCTGAGAGGGCTCCTTGTCTTGCTCGACGTCCCCTCTCTCTGCTGGTCCAATTTGCGACCTCCTGGTCCCTCCTGGGCCCCAGCAGCGTCCAAAAAACGCCAAACGCACAATTTGCGTGTAGCAAGGCTTGTTGGCGCCCTTCCGGAGGGAAAACACTTCTGCACGACTCTTCAAGGCGAGAGGGATCAGTCCACCAAAGGGGAAGTCTCTAGCCCTTTTCGTTCCTGCAGAAACCACAGCTTCTTCTGTCCAGTCGAAGATTCTTTGCACCCGCAGCTGGCATTTCCTGGGCATCTGCCCATCTCCGACTTGCTTGTGACTTTTGGACTTGGTCCCCTTGTTCCACAGGTACCCCAGATTGGAAATCCACAGTTGTTGCATTGCTGGTTTGTGTCTTTCCTGCATTATTCCTCTAACACGACTCTTTTGTCCTTAGGGGAACTTTGGTGCACTTTGCACTCACTTTTCAGGGTCTTGGGGAGGGTTATTTTCCTAACTCTCACTATTTTCTAATAGTCCCAGCGACCCTCTACAAGGTCACATAGGTTTGGGGTCCATTCGTGGTTCGCATTCCACTTCTGGAGTATATGGTTTGTGTTGCCCCTATCCCTATGTTTCCCCATTGCATCCTATTGTAACTATACATTGTTTGCACTGTTTTCTAAGACTATACTGCATATTTTTGCTATTGTGTATATATATCTTGTGTATATTTCCTATCCTCTCACTGAGGGTACACTCTAAGATACTTTGGCATATTGTCATAAAAATAAAGTACCTTTATTTTTAGTATAACTGTGTATTGTGTTTTCTTATGATATTGTGCATATGACACTAAGTGGTACTGTGGTAGCTTCACCCGTCTCCTAGTTCAGCCTAAGCTGCTCTGCTAAGCTACCATTATCTATCAGCCTATGCTGCTAGACATCCTATACACTAATAAGGGATAACTGGGCCTGGTGCAAGGTGCAAGTACCCCTTGGTACTCACTACAAGCCAGTCCAGCCTCCTACATTGGTTGTGCAGCGGTGGGATAAGTGCTTTGAGACTACTTACCACTCTTGTCATTGTACTTTTCATAAGAGAAAAATATACAAAACAAGGTCAGTGTATATACACATAGCCAAAAAGTTTTGCATTTCCTCTTTTCACTCTTTTATAAGTGCTGAAAAGTACTTCTAACTTTCTAAAATGTTCTAAAAAGTTTTAAAAGTTTTTTTCTCTGTCTTTCTAAAAGCTCTGACAAACTTTTTATCTTTTACTATCACTTTAACTCTCTCTAAAAATGTCTGGCACAGGCCAAAATATTGATCTGTCCAAACTTGCATATGATCACCTTAGCTGGAAAGGAGCAAGGAATCTCTGCATAGAGAGAGGTTTGAGTGTAGGGAAGAATCCTTCCTAAGAACTGTTAATTAACATGCTTAGAGTACAGGATAAGGCCATAAGTGCCCCATCTGTAGAAAAAGTAGCTAATGGTTCTCAATCTGATCCAGGGACTCCCCCAGGAAAAGATTCAGGAAAGAAAGTTCCTAGCCTGCCCATTACTAGACAGTCTAGCATAGTTGGAAATGATGATGAGCCACACCATATAAATAGTGTTGTCTCACATCATAGCAAAAGCATTTATTCTCACCATACTGGTAGTGATGTTTCTGTTAGCCAAGCTGTTAGGGTGGCTTCTGTAAGGGACAGGTCTCCTTCTGTCCATTCTCACCATACTTCTGTTTCAAGGCATGTCCCTCCCACCCACCCTGATGACAGATTCTTAGAAAGGGAGCTCAATAGATTGAGAGTGGAACAAACCAGACTGAAGCTCAAGAAGCAACAGCTGGATTTGGATAGACAGACTTTAGAAGTAGAGAAGGAGAGACAGAAACTGGGTTTAGAAACCCATGGTGGCAGCAGCAGTATTCCCCATAGTCATCCTGTAAAAGAGCATGATTCCAGGAATCTGCACAAGATAGTTCCCCCTTATAAGGAGGGGGATGACATTAACAAGTGGTTTGCTGCACTTGAGAGGGCCTGTGTTGTACAGGATGTCCCTCAAAGGCAGTGGGCTGCTATCCTATGGCTATCATTTAGTGGAAAAGGTAGGGATAGGCTCCTTACTGTGAAAGAAAATGATGCTAATAATTTCCAAGTTCTTAAGAATGCACTCCTGGATGGTTATGGCTTAACCACTGAACAATACAGGATAAAGTTCAGAGAGACCAAAAAGGAGTCTTCACAAGACTGGGTTGATTTCATTGACCATTCAGTGAAGGCCTTGGAGGGGTGGTTACATGGCAGTAAAGTTACTGATTATGACAGCCTGTATAACTTGATCCTGAGAGAGCATATTCTTAATAATTGTGTGTCTGATTTGTTGCACCAGTACCTGGTAGACTCTGATCTGACCTCTCCCCAAGAATTGGGGAAAAAAAGGCAGACAAATGGGTCAGAACAAGGGTGAACAGAAAAGTTCATACAGGGGGTGACAAAGATGGCAATAAGAAGAAAGATGGTGAAAAATCTCAAGATAAGCATGGGGATAAGGGTAAAACCAAAGATCCCACTTCAAATCTTAAACACTCTTCAGAGGGTGGGGATAAAACAAATTCTTCCTCTTCTTCCCAACCTGCACACATTAAAAAGCCTTGGTGCTTTGTGTGTAAAAACAGAGGCCATAGGCCAGGGGATAAGTCCTGTCCAGGTAAACCCCCTGAGACTACCACCACTAATACATCAAGCTCTAGTGCCCCTAGCAGTAGTGGTACTAGTGGTGGGACTGCTGGCAACAGTCAAGCAAAGGGTGTAGTTGGGTTCACTTATGGGTCCATCATAGAAACTGGGGTAGTCAGTCCCAAGACAGTTTCTGTCACACCTAGTGGCATTGGCCTTGCCACACTGGCTGCTTGTCCCCTTACAATGGATAAGTACAGGCAGACAGTTTCAATAAATGGTGTTGAGGCCTTGGCCTACAGGGACACAGGTGCCAGTATCACTTTGGTGACTGAAAACCTAGTGGCTCCTGAACAACACATCATTGGACAACAGTATAAAATTATTGATGTCCATAACTCCACTAAGTTTCTTCCCTTAGCTATAATTCAGTTTAGTTGGGGTGGAGTTACTGGCCCTAAGCAGGTGGTGGTATCACCTAGTTTACCTGTAGACTGTCTTTTAGGTAATGACCTAGAGGCCTCAGGTTGGGCTGATGTAGAGTTTTATGCCCATGCAGCCATGCTGGGCATCCCAGAGGAATTGTTCCCTCTCATTTCTACAGAAATGAAAAAGCAAAGGAGAGAAGGCCTGAAAACTCAGGATCCCTCTCCATCAACAGGTAAAAAGGGTATCACAGTATCCCCTAACCACCCTACCATTCAGGATAGCATTCCTGTGGTGGGAGAAACCTCTCCTGGGGTGGCACCTGTTCCAAGGGAATCATCAGCTGGCAAAGCTGGACTCCCTGAGGTAGAAGTACCTCTCTGTGGGATAACTAACATTGGTGAGAAAAAGAGCACCATTTTAGTTAACATGGAGCATCCCTCCAACCCTCCCAGAGAAACTTTAGTGCAGAAACCCTGCACTGCCTCACAACACTTAGGACAGCATCCCTGCCCTAGTGTGGAGCTCATAGGACAGCATCCCTGCCCTGCTCCAACTCAAGAGAAACAGCATCCCTGTTCTCTCTTCCAGCCATATGGACAAAGTTTTTGCCCAGCTATGGCTTTTCTGAGACAGCATCCCTGTCTGGCATTTCCATCACTACAAATAGGTTCAGTGGACAATTCCCACTGCTCTAAACTAAAAGATACTGATAGAAACTCTGAAAATACATCTTCACATTGTTGCTTAGCTAAAAAACTTCAAACAGGGTGGTTTACATCCCCACAGGGAAGTAACCATGTAGTGGATGATAAAGGGAGTAACCAGTCTATTGCAGAGCTACTCTCTACTTATCACCACTTAGACAATAAAGTCTCAACTGGCCAAGGTTAGCCTTATTGTCCTTCGTTTGGGGGGGGGGTTGTGTGAGAAAGTAGCCTCTTTCTAGCCTTGTTACCCCCACTTTTGGCCTGTTTGTGAGTGTATGTCAGGGTGTTTTTACTGTCTCACTGGGATCCTGCTAGCCAGGGCCCAGTGCTCATAGTGAAAACCCTATGTTTTCAGTATGTTTGTTATGTGTCACTAGGACCCTGCTAGTTTGGGCCCCAGTGCTCATAAGTTGGTGGCCTATATGTATGTGTTCCCTGTGTGGTGCCTAACTGTCTCACTGAGGCTCTGCTAACCAGAACCTCAGTGGTTATGCTCTCTCATTTATTTCAAATTGTCACTAACAGGCTAGTGACCATTTTTACCAATTTACATTGGCTTACTGGAACACCCTTATAATTCCCTAGTATATGGTACTGAGGTACCCAGGGTATTGGGGTTCCAGGAGATCCCTATGGGCTGCAGCATTTCTTTTGCCACCCATAGGGAGCTCTGACAATTCTTACACAGGCCTGCCACTGCAGCCTGAGTGAAATAACGTCCACGTTATTTCACAGCCATTTTACACTGCACTTAAGTAACTTATAAGTCACCTATATGTCTAACCTTTACCTGGTAAAGGTTAGGTGCAAAGTTACTTAGTGTGAGGGCACCCTGGCACTAGCCAAGGTGCCCCCACATTGTTCAGAGCCAATTCCCTGAACTTTGTGAGTGCGGGGACACCATTACACGCGTGCACTACATATAGGTCACTACCTATATGTAGCTTCACAATGGTAACTCCGAATATGGCCATGTAACATGTCTATGATCATGGAATTGCCCCCTCTATGCCATCCTGGCATAGTTGGCACAATCCCATGATCCCAGTGGTCTGTAGCACAGACCCTGGTACTGCCAAACTGCCCTTCCTGGGGTTTCACTGCAGCTGCTGCTGCTGCCAACCCCTCAGACAGGCATCTGCCCTCCTGGGGTCCAGCCAGGCCTGGCCCAGGATGGCAGAACAAAGAACTTCCTCTGAGAGAGGGTGTGACACCCTCTCCCTTTGGAAAATGGTGTGAAGGCAGGGGAGGAGTAGCCTCCCCCAGCCTCTGGAAATGCTTTGTTGGGCACAGAGGTGCCCAATTCTGCATAAGCCAGTCTACACTGGTTCAGGGGACCCCTTAGCCCTGCTCTGGCGCGAAACTGGACAAAGGAAAGGGGAGTGACCACTCCCCTGACCTGCACCTCCCCTGGGAGGTGTCCAGAGCTCCTCCAGTGTGCTCCAGACCTCTGCCATCTTGGAAACAGAGGTGCTGCTGGCACACTGGACTGCTCTGAGTGGCCAGTGCCACCAGGTGACGTCAGAGACTCCTTGTGATAGGCTCCTTCAGGTGTTACTAGCCTATCCTCTCTCCTAGGTAGCCAAACCCTCTTTTCTGGCTATTTAGGGTCTCTGTCTCTGGGGAAACTTTAGATAACGAATGCAAGAGCTCATCCGAGTTCCTCTGCATCTCTCTCTTCACCTTCTGATAAGGAATCGACTGCTGACTGCGCTGGAAGCCTGCAAACCTGCAACATAGTAGCAAAGACGACTACTGCAACTCTGTAACGCTGATCCTGCCGCCTTCTCGACTGTTTTCCTGCTTGTGCATGCTGTGGGGGTAGTCTGCCTCCTCTCTGCACCAGAAGCTCCGAAGAAATCTCCCGTGGGTTGTAGGAGGCTGGACTGGCTTGTAGTGAGTACCAAGGGGTACTTGCACCTTGCACCAGGCCCAGTTATCCCTTATTAGTGTATAGGGTGTCTAGCAGCTTAGGCTGATAGATAATGGTAGCTTAGCAGAGCAGCTTAGGCTGAACTAGGAGACGTGTGAAGCTACTACAGTACCACTTAGTGTCATATGCACAATATCATAAGAAAACACAATACACAGTTATACTAAAAATAAAGGTACTTTATTTTTATGACAATATGCCAAAGTATCTTAGAGTGTACCCTCAGTGAGAGGATAGTGTAGGAAAGTACCATCTTGCCTGGCATGTTACCCCCATTTTTCACTGTATATATGTTGTTTTAGTTGTATGTGTCACTGGGACCCTGGTAACCCAGGGCCCCAGTGCTCATAAGTGTGCCTGTATGTGTTACCTGTGTAGTGACTAACTGTCTCACTGAGGCTCTGCTAATCAGAACCTCAGTGGTTATGCTCTCTCATTTCTTTCCAAATTGTCACTGACAGGCTAGTGACCATTTTTACCAATTTACATTGGCTTACTGGAACACCCTTATAATCCCCTAGTATATGGTACTGAGGTACCCAGGGTATTGGGGTTCCAGGAGATCCCTATGGGCTGCAGCATTTCTTTTGCCACCCATAGGGAGCTCTGACAATTCTTACACAGGCCTGCCACTGCAGCCTGAGTGAAATAACGTCCACGTTATTTCACAGCCATTTTACACTGCACTTAAGTAACTTATAAGTCACCTATATGTCTAACCTTTACCTGGTAAAGGTTAGGTGCAAAGTTACTTAGTGTGAGGGCACCCTGGCACTAGCCAAGGTGCCCCCACATTGTTCAGAGCCAATTCACTGAACTTTGTGAGTGCGGGGACACCATTACACGCGTGCACTACATATAGGTCACTACCTATATGTAGCTTCACCATGGTAACTCCGAATATGGCCATGTAACATGTCTATGATCATGGAATTGCCCCCTCTATGCCATCCTGGCATTGTTGGTACAATTCCATGATCCCAGTGGTCTGTAGCACAGACCCTGGTACTGCCAGACTGCCCTTCCTGGGGTTTCTCTGCAGCTGCTGCTGCTGCCAACCCCTCAGACAGGCATCTGCCCTCCTGGGGTCCAGCCAGGCCTGGCCCAGGATGGCAGAACAAAGAACTTCCTCTGAGAGAGGGTGTGACACCCTCTCCCTTTGGAAAATGGTGTGAAGGCAGGGGAGGAGTAGCCTCCCCCAGCCTCTGGAAATGCTTTGTTGGGCACAGAGGTGCCCAATTCTGCATAAGCCAGTCTACACCGGTTCAGGGACCCCTTAGCCCCTGCTCTGGCGCGAAACTGGACAAAGGAAAGGGGAGTGACCACTCCCCTGACCTGCACCTCCCCTGGGAGGTGTCCAGAGCTCCTCCAGTGTGCTCCAGACCTCTGCCATCTTGGAAACAGAGGTGCTGCTGGCACACTGGACTGCTCTGAGTGGCCAGTGCCACCAGGTGACGTCAGAGACTCCTTGTGATAGGCTCCTTCAGGTGTTAGTAGCCTTTCCTCTCTCCTAGGTAGCCAAACCCTCTTTTCTGGCTATTTAGGGTCTCTGTCTCTGGGGAAACTTTAGATAACGAATGCATGAGCTCAGCCGAGTTCCTCTGCATCTCACTCTTCACCTTCTGATAAGGAATCGACCGCTGACCGCGCTGGAAGCCTGCAAACCTGCAACATAGTAGCAAAGACGACTACTGCAACTCTGTAACGCTGATCCTGCCGCCTTCTCGACTGTTTTCCTGCTTGTGCATGCTGTGGGGGTAGTCTGCCTCCTCTCTGCACCAGAAGCTCCGAAGAAATCTCCCGTGGGTCGACGGAATCTTCCCCCTGCAACCGCAGGCACCAAAAAGCTGCATCTCCGGTCCCTTGGGTCTCCTCTCAGCATGACGAGCGAGGTCCCTCGAATCCAGAGACACCGTCCAAGTGACCCCCACAGTCCAGTGACTCTTCAGCCCAAGTTTGGTGGAGGTAAGTCCTTGCCTCACCTCGCTGGGCTGCATTGCTGGGAACCGCGACTTTGCAAGCTTCTCCGGCCCCTGTGCACTTCCGGCGGAAATCCTGTGTGCACAGCCAAGCCTGGGTCCACGGCACTCTAACCTGCATTGCACGACTTTCTAAGTTGGTCTCCAGCGACGTGGGACTCCTTTGTGCAACTTCGGCGAGCACCGTTTCACGCATCCTCGTAGTGCCTGTTTCTGGCACTTCTCCGGGTGCTACCTGCTTCAGTGAGGGCTCTCTGTCTTGCTCGACGTCCCCTCTCTCTGCAGGTCCAATTTGCGACCTCCTGGTCCCTCCTGGGCCCCAGCAGCGTCCAAAAATGCCAAACGCACGATTTGCGTGTAGCAAGGCTTGTTGGCGTCCATCCGGCAGGAAAACACTTCTGCACGACTCTGCAAGGCGTGGGGGATCCATCCTCCAAAGGGGAAGTCTCTAGCCCTTGTCGTTCCTGCAGTATTCACAGTTCTTCAGCCTAGTAAGAGCTTCTTTGCACCAACCGCTGGCATTTCTTGGGCATCTGCCCATCTCCGAGCTGCTTGTGACTTTTGGACTTGGTCCCCTTGTTCCACAGGTACCTTCAGACAGGAATCCATCGTTGTTGCATTGCTGATTTGTGTTTTCCTTGCATTCTCCCTCTAACACGACTATTTTGTCCTTAGGGGAACTTTAGTGCACTTTGCACTCACTTTTCAGGGTCTTGGGGAGGGTTATTTTTCTAACTCTCACTATTTTCTAATAGTCCCAGCGACCCTCTACAAGGTCACATAGGTTTGGGGTCCATTCGTGGTTCGCATTCCACTTCTGGAGTATATGGTTTGTGTTGCCCCTATCCCTATGTTTCCCCATTGCATCCTATTGTAACTATACATTGTTTGCACTGTTTTCTAAGACTATACTGCATATTTTTGCTATTGTGTATATATATCTTGTGTATATTTCCTATCCTCTCACTGAGGGTACACTCTAAGATACTTTGGCATATTGTCATAAAAATAAAGTACCTTTATTTTTAGTATAACTGTGTATTGTGTTTTCTTATGATATTGTGCATATGACACTAAGTGGTACTGTAGTAGCTTCACACGTCTCCTAGTTCAGCCTAAGCTGCTCTGCTAAGCTACCATTATCTATCAGCCTAAGCTGCTAGACACCCTATACACTAATAAGGGATAACTGGGGCTGGTGCAAGGTGCAAGTACCCCTTGGTACTCACTACAAGCCAGTCCAGCCTCCTACATTGGTTGTGCAGTGGTGGGATAAGTGCTTGAGACTACTTACCACTCTTGTCATTGTACTTTTCATAAGAGAAAAATATACAAAACAAGGTCAGTGTATATACACATAGCCAAAAAGTTTTGCATTTCCTCTTTTCACTCTTTTCTAAGTGCTGAAAAGTACTTCTAAACTTTCAAAAAATTCTTAAAAGTTTAAAAAGTTTTTTTCTGTCTTTCCAAAAAGTTCTGAAAACTTTTTTCTCTTTGTCTATCACTTTAACTCTCTCTAAAAAATGTCTGGCACAGGCCAAAAAGTTGAACTGTCCAAACTTGCATATGATCACCTTAGCTGGAAAGGAGCAAGGAGTCTCTGCATAGAGAGAGGTTTGAGTGTAGGGAAGAATCCTTCCTTAGAACTGTTAATTAATATGCTTAGAGTACAGGATAAGGCCATAAGTGCCCAATCTGTGGAAAAAGTAGCTAATGGTTCTCAATCTGATCCAGGGACTCCCCCAGGAAAAGGTTCAGGAAAGAAACTTCTTAGCCTGCCCATTACTAGACAGTCTAGCATAGTTGGTACAGAGGTTGAATCACATCATACTGATGATGTGCTCTCACATTATACTGGTAGCCAAGCTGTTAGGGTGCCCTCTGTAAGGGACAGGTCTCCTTCTGTTCATTCCCATCATACCTCTGTATCTAGAAATGTCCCTCCCACCCACCCTGATGACAGATTGTTAGAAAGGGAGCTCAATAGATTGAGAGTGGAGCAAACCAGACTGAAGCTCAAGAAGCAACAGCTGGATTTGGATAGACAGTCTTTAGAAATAGAGAGGGAAAGACAGAAAATGGGTTTAGATACCCATGGTGGCAGCAGCAGTATTCCCCATAGTCATCCTGCAAAAGAGCATGATTCCAGGAATCTGCATAAGATAGTTCCCCCTTACAAGGAGGGGGATGACATTAACAAGTGGTTTGCTGCACTTGAGAGGGCCTGTGCTGTACAGGATGTCCCTCAAAAGCAGTGGGCTGCTATCCTATGGCTATCATTTACTGGAAAAGGTAGGGATAGGCTCCTTACTGTAAAAGAAAATGATGCTAACAATTTCCAAGTTCTTAAGAATGCACTCCTGGATGGTTATGGCTTAACCACTGAACAGTACAGGATAAAGTTCAGAGATACCAAAAAGGAGTCTTCACAAGACTGGGTTGATTTCATTGACCAGGCAGTGAAGGCCTTGGAGGGGTGGTTACATGGCAGTAAAGTTACTGATTATGACAGCCTGTATAACTTAATCCTGAGAGAGCATATTCTTAATAATTGTGTGTCTGATTTGTTGCACCAGTACTTGGTGGACTCTGATCTGACCTCTCCCCAAGAATTGGGAAAGAAGGCAGACAAATGGGTCAGAACAAGAGTGAACAGAAAAGTTCATACAGGGGGTGACAAAGATGGCAACAAAAAGAAGGATGGTAAGTCTTCTGACAAGGGTGGGGACAAATCTAAAAATGAGTCTTCATCAGGCCCACAAAAACACTCTGGTGGGGGTGGTGGGCCCAAATCCTCCTTTAATCAGAACAAGGAAAAGAAACCATGGTGCTATTTATGTAAGATAAAAGGCCATTGGACAACAGATCCCAGTTGTCCAAAGAAAGGCACCACAGCTCCTACCACTACAACCCCTACTGCTACACCTAGTGTCCCTACTAATAGCAGTGGTGGTGGGAGCAAACCTACTAATAGCCAATCCAAGGGAGTAGCTGGGCTCACTTTTGGTAATTTAGTTGGGGTTGGTCTGATTAGGGAGACCACAGAGGCTACTTTAGTCTCTGAAGGGGCTATTGACTTAGCCACTTTGGTTGCTTGCCCCCATAACTTGGAGAAGTACAAGCAACTAACCCTAATAAATGGTGTTGAGGTCCAGGCCTACAGGGACACAGGTGCCAGTGTCACAATGGTGATTGAGAAACTGGTGCACCCTGAACAACACATACTTGGACACCAGTACCAAGTAACCGATGCTCACAACATAACACAAAGCCACCCCATGGCTGTTGTAAATCTCAACTGGGGGGGGGTATCTGATCCAAAGAAAGTTGTGGTAGCTTCAGATTTACCTGTAGACTGTCTATTAGGGAACGATTTGGAGACATCAGCTTGGTCAGATGTGGAGTTGGAGGCCCATGCAGCAATGCTGGGCATCCCAGGGCATATTTTTGCTTTGACAAGGGCTCAGGCCAAAAAGCAAAAAGGACAGGGAAGCTTGGATCCTGGAACAATGGACCAAGTGCTCCCTAAAGCTAGGGCTAGTAGAAGCAAACCACTTCCTACTATCCCTCCCTCTACAGTGGATTCTACTTCTGAGGAAGAAGAATTTCCTCCCTGTGCAGAACCTACACCAGAGGAGCTGGAAGCAGACACTGCTGAGCTTTTGGGTGAAGGGGGGCCTGCCAGAGAGGAGCTGAGTGTGGCACAGCAAACCTGTCCCACATTAGAGGGTCTCAGACAGCAAGCTGTCAAACAGGCTAATGGGGATGTCAGTGACTCACACAGAGTTTACTGGGAGGACAACCTCTTGTACACTGAGCAAAGGGATCCTAAACCTGGAGCTGCCAGGAGATTAGTGATTCCTCAGGAGTACAGAAAGTTCCATCCTTACACTGGCACATGACATTCCCTTAGCTGGGCACCTGGGTCAAATGAAAACTTGGGACAGATTGGTACCACTGTTTCATTGGCCTAGGATGTCTGAGGACACAAAAGATTTTTGTAAGTCCTGTGAAACCTGTCAAGCCAGTGGCAAGACAGGTGGCACTCCAAAGGCACCCCTTATCCCACTGCCTGTGGTTGGGGTTCCCTTTGAAAGGGTAGGGGTTGACATAGTTGGCCCCCTTGACCCTCCTACTGCTTCAGGCAATAGGTTTATCTTGGTGGTAGTGGACCATGCCACAAGATATCCTGAAGCTATTCCTTTAAGGACCACTACAGCTCCTGCAGTGGCAAAGGCCCTCCTGGGAATATTTTCCAGGGTGGGCTTCCCAAAGGAAGTAGTATCAGACAGAGGAAGCAATTTCATGTCTGCATACTTAAAGGCCATGTGGAAGGAGTGTGGTGTAACTTACAAGTTCACAACACCCTATCATCCACAAACAAATGGACTGGTGGAGAGATTTAATAAAACTCTCAAAGGCATGATTATGGGACTCCCTGAAAAACTCCGCAGGAGATGGGATATCCTTCTACCATGCCTCCTTTTTGCCTACAGGGAGGTACCCCAGAAAGGAGTGGGCTTCAGCCCCTTTGAACTTCTTTTTGGACACCCTGTTAGGGGTCCACTCACACTTGTAAAGGAGGGTTGGGAACAACCTTTAAAAGCTCCTAAGCAGGATATTGTGGATTATGTACTTGGCCTCAGATCAAGGATGGCTGAGTACATGAAAAAGGCCAGTAAAAACCTTCAGGCCAGCCAAGAGCTCCAGAAGCAATGGCATGATCAGAAGGCTGTTTTGGTTCAGTACCAACCAGGGCAGAAAGTGTGGGTCTTGGAGCCTGTGGCCCCAAGAGCACTCCAAGATAAATGGAGTGGTCCACACACAATTGTTGAAAAGAAGGGTGAAGTCACCTACTTGGTGGACTTAGGCACTGCCAGGAGTCCCCTTAGGGTGCTCCATGTCAACCGCCTAAAACCCTACTATGACAGGGCTGATCTCACCCTGCTCATGGCAACAGATGAGGGACAGGAGGAAGACAGTGATCCTCTACCTGATCTCTTCTCTTCCACAGAACAAGATGCTCTTGTGGAAGGGGTAGTTTTGGCTGATTGTCTTACTGCTGAGCAGAAAGATAATTGCATAAATCTCCTAGGACAATTTTCAGAACTCTTCTCCATTGTGCCAGGCACCACTTCTTGGTGTGAGCACACTATAGATACTGGAGACAGTTTACCTGTCAAAAGTAAGATCTATAGGCAGCCTGACCATGTCAGGGACTGCATAAAGCAAGAAGTTCAGAAAATGTTGGAACTAGGAGTGGTTGAGCACTCTGACAGTCCATGGGCTTCTCCTGTGGTACTGGTACCAAAACCCAATTCTAAAGATGGAAAGAAGGAAATGAGGTTTTGTGTAGACTATAGAGGTCTCAACTTGGTAACCAAAACAGATGCTCACCCTATACCCAGGGCAGATGAGCTAATAGATACACTGGCATCTGCCAAGTATCTAAGCACTTTTGATTTGACTGCAGGGTATTGGCAGATCAAAATGTCAGAAGATGCTAAACCTAAGACTGCATTTTCTACCATTGGAGGACATTACCAGTTTACTGTAATGCCTTTTGGGTTGAAAAATGCACCTGCCACTTTTCAGAGGTTGGTGAACACAGTCCTGCAAGGGCTGGAAGCTTTCAGTGCAGCATATTTGGATGATATAGCTGTCTTTAGCTCCAGCTGGGATGATCACCTGGTCCACCTTTGGAAAGTTTTGGAGGCCCTGCAAAAGGCAGGCCTCACTATCAAGGCTTCAAAGTGCCAGATAGGGCAGGGTAAGGTGGTTTATCTGGGACACCTTGTTGGTGGGGAACAGATTGCACCACTTCAGGGGAAAATCCAAACTATTATTGATTGGATTCCCCCTACCACTCAGACTCAGGTGAGAGCCTTCCTAGGCCTCACTGGGTATTACAGGAGGTTCATTAAGAACTATGGCTCCATTGCAGCCCCTCTTAATGACCTCACATCCAAGAAAATGCCTAAAAAGGTATTATGGACAGCAAACTGTCAGAAAGCTTTTGAGGAGCTGAAGCAGGCCATGTGCTCTGCACCTGTCCTGAAAAGCCCTTGTTACTCTAAAAAATTCTATGTCCAGACTGATGCATCTGAATTAGGAGTAGGGGCAGTCCTATCACAACTTAATTCTGAGGGCCAGGATCAACCTGTTGCTTTTATTAGTAGAAGGTTGACCCCTAGAGAAAAGCGTTGGTCTGCCATTGAGAGGGAGGCCTTTGCTGTGGTCTGGGCTCTGAAGAAGTTGAGGCCATACCTGTTTGGCACTCACTTCATTGTTCAGACAGACCACAAACCTCTACTTTGGCTAAAACAAATGAAAGGTGAAAATCCTAAATTGTTGAGGTGGTCCATATCCCTACAGGGAATGGACTACACAGTGGAACATAGACCTGGGAGTAGCCACTCCAATGCAGATGGACTCTCCAGATATTTCCACTTAGACAATGAAGACTCATCAGGTCATGGCTAGTCTTATTGTCCTTCGTTTGGGGGGGGGTTGTGTAGGAAAGTACCATCTTGCCTGGCATGTTACCCCCATTTTTCACTGTATATATGTTGTTTTAGTTGTATGTGTCACTGGGACCCTGGTAACCCAGGGCCCCAGTGCTCATAAGTGTGCCTGTATGTGTTACCTGTGTAGTGACTAACTGTCTCACTGAGGCTCTGCTAATCAGAACCTCAGTGGTTATGCTCTCTCATTTCTTTCCAAGTTGTCACTGACAGGCTAGTGACCATTTTTACCAATTTACATTGGCTTACTGGAACACCCTTATAATCCCCTAGTATATGGTACTGAGGTACCCAGGGTATTGGGGTTCCAGGAGATCCCTATGGGCTGCAGCATTTCTTTTGCCACCCATAGGGAGCTCTGACAATTCTTACACAGGCCTGCCACTGCAGCCTGAGTGAAATAACGTACACGTTATTTCACAGCCATTTTACACTGCACTTAAGTAACTTATAAGTCACCTATATTTCTAACCTTTACCTGGTAAAGGTTAGGTGCAAAGTTACTTAGTGTGAGGGCACCCTGGCACTAGCCAAGGTGCCCCCACATTGTTCAGAGCCAATTCACTGAACTTTGTGAGTGCGGGGACACCATTACACGCGTGCACTACATATAGGTCACTACCTATATGTAGCTTCACCATGGTAACTCCGAATATGGCCATGTAACATGTCTATGATCATGGAATTGCCCCCTCTATGCCATCCTGGCATTGTTGGTACAATTCCATGATCCCAGTGGTCTGTAGCACAGACCCTGGTACTGCCAGACTGCCCTTCCTGGGGTTTCTCTGCAGCTGCTGCTGCTGCCAACCCCTCAGACAGGCATCTGCCCTCCTGGGGTCCAGCCAGGCCTGGCCCAGGATGGCAGAACAAAGAACTTCCTCTGAGAGAGGGTGTGACACCCTCTCCCTTTGGAAAATGGTGTGAAGGCAGGGGAGGAGTAGCCTCCCCCAGCCTCTGGAAATGCTTTGTTGGGCACAGAGGTGCCCAATTCTGCATAAGCCAGTCTACACCGGTTCAGGGACCCCTTAGCCCCTGCTCTGGCGCGAAACTGGACAAAGGAAAGGGGAGTGACCACTCCCCTGACCTGCACCTCCCCTGGGAGGTGTCCAGAGCTCCTCCAGTGTGCTCCAGACCTCTGCCATCTTGGAAACAGAGGTGCTGCTGGCACACTGGACTGCTCTGAGTGGCCAGTGCCACCAGGTGACGTCAGAGACTCCTTGTGATAGGCTCCTTCAGGTGTTAGTAGCCTTTCCTCTCTCCTAGGTAGCCAAACCCTCTTTTCTGGCTATTTAGGGTCTCTGTCTCTGGGGAAACTTTAGATAACGAATGCATGAGCTCAGCCGAGTTCCTCTGCATCTCCCTCTTCACCTTCTGATAAGGAATCGACCGCTGACCGCGCTGGAAGCCTGCAAACCTGCAACATAGTAGCAAAGACGACTACTGCAACTCTGTAACGCTGATCCTGCCGCCTTCTCGACTGTTTTCCTGCTTGTGCATGCTGTGGGGGTAGTCTGCCTCCTCTCTGCACCAGAAGCTCCGAAGAAATCTCCCGTGGGTCGACGGAATCTTCCCCCTGCAACCGCAGGCACCAAAAAGCTGCATCTCCGGTCCCTTGGGTCTCCTCTCAGCACGACGAGCGAGGTCCCTCGAATCCAGCGACACCGTCCAAGTGACCCCCACAGTCCAGTGACTCTTCAGCCCAAGTTTGGTGGAGGTAAGTCCTTGCCTCACCTCGCTGGGCTGCATTGCTGGGAACCGCGACTTTGCAAGCTTCTCCGGCCCCTGTGCACTTCCGGCGGAAATCCTGTGTGCACAGCCAAGCCTGGGTCCACGGCACTCTAACCTGCATTGCACGACTTTCTAAGTTGGTCTCCGGCGACGTGGGACTCCTTTGTGCAACTTCGGCGAGCACCGTTTCACGCATCCTCGTAGTGCCTGTTTCTGGCACTTCTCCGGGTGCTACCTGCTTCAGTGAGGGCTCTCTGTCTTGCTCGACGTCCCCTCTCTCTGCAGGTCCAATTTGCGACCTCCTGGTCCCTCCTGGGCCCCAGCAGCGTCCAAAAACGCCAAACGCACGATTTGCGTGTAGCAAGGCTTGTTGGCGTCCATCCGGCAGGAAAACACTTCTGCACGACTCTCCAAGGCGTGGGGGATCCATCCTCCAAAGGGGAAGTCTCTAGCCCTTGTCGTTCCTGCAGTATTCACAGTTCTTCAGCCTAGTAAGAGCTTCTTTGCACCAACCGCTGGCATTTCTTGGGCATCTGCCCATCTCCGAGTTGCTTGTGACTTTTGGACTTGGTCCCCTTGTTCCACAGGTACCTTCAGACAGGAATCCATCGTTGTTGCATTGCTGATTTGTGTTTTCCTTGCATTCTCCCTCTAACACGACTATTTTGTCCTTAGGGGAACTTTAGTGCACTTTGCACTCACTTTTCAGGGTCTTGGGGAGGGTTATTTTTCTAACTCTCACTATTTTCTAATAGTCCCAGCGACCCTCTACAAGGTCACATAGGTTTGGGGTCCATTCGTGGTTCGCATTCCACTTCTGGAGTATATGGTTTGTGTTGCCCCTATCCCTATGTTTCCCCATTGCATCCTATTGTAACTATACATTGTTTGCACTGTTTTCTAAGACTATACTGCATATTTTTGCTATTGTGTATATATATCTTGTGTATATTTCCTATCCTCTCACTGAGGGTACACTCTAAGATACTTTGGCATATTGTCATAAAAATAAAGTACCTTTATTTTTAGTATAACTGTGTATTGTGTTTTCTTATGATATTGTGCATATGACACTAAGTGGTACTGTAGTAGCTTCACACGTCTCCTAGTTCAGCCTAAGCTGCTCTGCTAAGCTACCATTATCTATCAGCCTAAGCTGCTAGACACCCTATACACTAATAAGGGATAACTGGGCCTGGTGCAAGGTGCAAGTACCCCTTGGTACTCACTACAAGCCAGTCCAGCCTCCTACAGATAGGAAATATACACAAGATATATATACACAATAGCAAAAATATGCAGTATAGTCTTAGAAAACAGTGCAAACAATGGATAGTTACAATAGGATGCAATGGGGAAACATAGGGATAGGGGCAACACAAACCATATACTCCAGAAGTGGAATGCGAACCACGAATAGACCCCAAACCTATGTGACCTTGTAGAGGGTCGCTGGGACTATTAGAAAATAGTGAGAGTTAGGAAAATAACCCTCCCCAAGACCCTGAAAAGTGAGTGCAAAGTGCACCAAAGTTCCCCTAAGGACAAAAGAGTCGTGTTAGAGGAATAATGCAGGAAAGACACAAACCAGCAATGCAACAACTGTGGATTTCCAATCTGGGGTAACTGTGGAACAAGGGGACCAAGTCCAAAAGTCACAAGCAAGTCGGAGATGGGCAGATGCCCAGGAAATGCCAGCTGCGGGTGCAAAGAAGCTTCGACTGAACAGAAGAAGCTGCGGTTTCTGCAGGAACGAAAAGGGCTAGAGACTTCCCCTTTGGTGGACGGATCCCTCTCGCCTTGGAGAGTCGTGCAGAAGTATTTTGCCGCCGGAAGGACGCCAACAAGCCTTGCTACACGCAAATCGTGCGTTTGGCGTTTTTTTTGGACGCTGCTGGGGCCCAGGAGAGACCAGGAGGTCGCAAATTGGACCTGCAGAGAGAGGGGACGTGGAGCAAGACAAAGAGCCCTCACTGAAGCAGGTAGCACCCGGAGAAGTGCCAGAAACAGGCACTACAAGGATGCGTGAAACGGTGCTTGCCAAAGTTGCACAAAGGAGTCCCACGTCGCCGGAGACCAACTTAGAAAGTTGTGCAATGCAGGTTAGAGTGCTGTGGACCCAGGCTTGGCTGTGCACGAAGAATTTCCGCCGGAAGTGCACAGGGGCCGGAGTAGCTGCAAAGTCGCGGTTCCCAGCAATGCAGCCCAGCGAGGTGAGGCAAGGACTTACCTCCACCAAACTTGGGCTGAAGAGTCACTGGACTGTGGGGGTCACTTGGACAGAGTCGCTGGATTCGAGGGACCTCGCTCGTCGTGCTGAGAGGAGACCCAAGGGACCGTGATGCAGCTTTTTGGTGCCTGCGGTTGCAGGGGGAAGATTCCGTCGACCCACGGGAGATTTCTTCGGAGCTTCTGGTGCAGAGAGGAGGCAGGCTACCCCCACAGCATGCACAAGCAGGAAAACAGTCGAGAAGGCGGCAGGATCAGCGTTACAGAGTTGCAGTAGTCGTCTTTGCTACTATGTTGCAGGTTTGCAGGCTTCCAGCGCGGTCAGCGGTCGTTTCCTTATCAGAAGGTGAAGAGGGAGATGCAGAGGAACTCGGCTGAGCTCATGCATTCGTTATCTAAAGTTTCCCCAGAGACAGAGACCCTAAATAGCCAGAAAAGAGGGTTTGGCTACCTAGGAGAGAGGAAAGGCTACTAACACCTGAAGGAGCCTATCAGCAGGAGTCTCTGACGTCACCTGGTGGCACTGGCCACTCAGAGCAGTCCAGTGTGCCAGCAGCACCTCTGTTTCCAAGATGGCAGAGGTCTGGAGCACACTGGAGGAGCTCTGGACACCTCCCAGGGGAGGTGCAGGTCAGGGGAGTGGTCACTCCCCTTTCCTTTGTCCAGTTTCGCGCCAGAGCAGGGGCTAAGGGGTCCCTGAACCGGTGTAGACTGGCTTATGCAGAATTGGGCACATCTGTGCCCAAGAAAGCATTTCCAGAGGCTGGGGGAGGCTACTCCTCCCCTGCCTTCACACCATTTTCCAAAGGGAGAGGGTGTCACACCCTCTCTCAGAGGAAGTTCTTTGTTCTGCCATCCTGGGCCAGGCCTGGCTGGACCCCAGGAGGGCAGATGCCTGTCTGAGGGGTTGGCAGCAGCAGCAGCTGCAGTGAAACTCCAGAAAGGGCAGTTTGGCAGTACCAGGGTCTGTGCTACAGACCACTGGGATCATGGGATTGTGCCAACTATGCCAGGATGGCATAGAGGGGGCAATTCCATGATCATAGACATGTTACATGGCCATTTTCGGAGTTACCATTGTGAAGCTACATATAGGTAGTGACCTATATGTAGTGCACGCGTGTAATGGTGTCCCCGCATTCACAAAGTTCAGTGAATTGGCTCTGAACAATGTGGGGGCACCTTGGCTAGTGCCAGGGTGCCCACACACTAAGTAACTTTGCACCTAACCTTTACCAGGTAAAGGTTAGACATATAGGTGACTTATAAGTTACTTAAGTGCAGTGTAAAATGGCTGTGAAATAACGTGGACGTTATTTCACTCAGGCTGCAGTGGCAGGCCTGTGTAAGAATTGCCAGAGCTCCCTGTGGGTGGCAAAAGAAATGCTGCAGCCCATAGGGATCTCCTGGAACCCCAATACCCTGGGTACCTTAGTACCATATACTAGGGAATTATAAGGGTGTTCCAGTAAGCCAATGTAAATTGGTAAAATTGGTCACTAGCCTGTTAGTGACAATTTAAAAGTAATGAGAGAGCATAACCACTGAGGTTCTGGTTAGCAGAGCCTCAGTGAGACAGTTAGGCACCACACAGGGAACACATACATGCACACCTATGAGCACTGGGGCCCTGTGTGACAGGGTCCCAGTGACACATACATATAGGCCACAAACCTATGAGCACTGGGGTCCTGACCAGCAGGATCCCAGTGACACATAACAAACATACTGAAAACATAGTGTTTTCACTATGAGCACTGAGGCCTGGCTATCAGGATCCCAGTGAGACAGTGAAAACAGTGACAAACACCCTGACATACACTCACAAACAGGCCAAAAGTGGGGGTAACAAGGCTAGAAAGAGGCTACCTTCTCACACAACCCCCCCCCCCAAACGAAGGACAATAAGGCTAACCTTGGCCAGTTGAGACTTTATTGTCTAAGTGGTGATAAGTAGAGAGTAGCTCTGCAATAGACTGGTTACTCCCTTTATCATCCACTATATGGTTACTTCCCTGTGGGGATGTAAACCACCCTGTTTGAAGTTTTTTAGCTAACCAACAATGTGAAGATGTATTTTCACAGTTTCTCTCAGTAAGTTTTAGTTTAGAGCAGTGGGAATTATCCACTGAACCTATTTGTAATGATGGAAATGCCAGACAGGGATGCTGTCTCAGTAAAGCCATAGCTGGGCAAAAACTTTGTCCATTTGGCTGGAAGAGAGAACAGGGATGCTGTTTCTCTTGAGTTGGAGCAGGGCAGGGATGCTGTCCTATGAGCTCCACACTAGGGCAGGGATGCTGTCCTAAGTGTTGTGAGGTAGTGCAGGGTTTCTGCACTAAAGTTTCTCTGGGAGGGTTGGAGGGATGCTCCATGTTAACTAAAATGGTGCTGTTTTTCTCACCAATGTTAGTTATCCCACAGAGAGGTACTTCCACCTCAGGGAGTCCAGCTTTGCCAGCTGATGATTCCCTTGGAACAGGTGCCACCCCAGGAGAGGTTTCTCCCACCACAGGAATGGTATCCTGAATGGTAGGGTGGTTAGGGGATACTGTGATACCCTTTTTACCTGTTGATGGAGAGGGATCCTGAGTTTTCAGGCCTTCTCTCCTTTGCTTTTTCATTTCACTTGAAATGAGAGGGAACAATTCCTCAGGGATGCCCAGCATGGCTGCATGGGCATAAAACTCTACATCAGCCCAACCTGAGGCCTCTAGGTCATTACCTAAGAGACAGTCTACAGGTAAGCTAGGTGATACCACCACCTGCTTAGGGCCAGTAACTCCACCCCAACTAAACTGAATTATAGCTAAGGGAAGAAACTTAGTGGAGTTATGGACATCAATAATCTTATACTGTTGTCCAATGATGTGTTGTTCAGGAGGCACTAGGTTTTCAGTCACCAAAGTGAAACTGGCACCTGTGTCCCTGTAGGCCAAGGCCTCAACACCATTTATTGAAACTGTCTGCCTGTACTTATCCATTGTAAGGGGACAAGCAGCCAGTGTGGCAAGGCCAATGCCACTAGGTGTGACAGAAACTGTCTTGGGACTGATGACATCAGTTTTCACTATGGACCCATAAGTGAACCCAACTACACCCTTTGCTTGCCTGTTGCCAGCAGTCCCACCACTAGTACCACTACTGCTAGGGGCACTAGAGCTTGATGTATTAGTGGTGGTAGGCTCAGGGGGTTTACCTGGACAGGACTTATCCCCTGGCCTATGGCCTCTGTTTTTACACACAAAGCACCAAGGCTTTTTAATGTGTGCAGGTTGGGAAGAAGAGGAAGAATTTGTTTTATCCCCACCCTCGGAAGAGTGTTTAAGATTTGAAGTGGGATCTTTGGTTTTACCCTTATCCCCATGCTTATCTTGAGATTTTTCACCATCTTTCTTCTTATTGCCATCCTTGTCACCCCCTGTATGAACTTTTCTGTTCACCCTTGTTCTGACCCATTTGTCTGCCTTCTTTCCCAATTCTTGGGGAGAGGTCAGATCAGAGTCTACCAGGTACTGGTGCAACAAATCAGACACACAATTATTAAGAATATGCTCTCTCAGGATTAAGTTATACAGGCTGTCATAATCAGTAACTTTACTGCCATGTAACCACCCCTCCAAGGCCTTCACTGCCTGGTCAATGAAATCAACCCAGTCTTGTGAAGACTCCTTTTTGGTCTCTCTGAACTTTATCCTGTACTGTTCAGTGGTTAAGCCATAACCATCCAGGAGTGCATTCTTAAGAACTTGGAAATTATTAGCATCATTTTCTTTCACAGTAAGGAGCCTATCCCTACCTTTTCCACTAAATGATAGCCATAGGATAGCAGCCCACTGCCTTTGAGGGACATCCTGTACAACACAGGCCCTCTCAAGTGCAGCAAACCACTTGTTAATGTCATCCCCCTCCTTATAAGGGGGAACTATCTTGTGCAGATTCCTGGAATCATGCTCTTTTGCAGGATGACTATGGGGAATACTGCTGCTGCCACCATGGGTATCTAAACCCAACTTCTGTTTTTCCTTCTCTAATTCTAAAGACTGTCTATCCAAATCCAGCTGTTGCTTCTTGAGCTTCAGTCTGGTTTGTTCCACTCTCAATCTATTGAGCTCCCTTTCTAACAATCTGTCATCAGGGTGGGTGGGAGGGACATTTCTAGATACAGAGGTATGATGGGAATGAACAGAAGGAGACCTGTCCCTTACAGAGGGCACCCTAACAGCTTGGCTACCAGTATAATGTGAGAGCACACCATCAGTATGGTGTGATTCAACCTCTGTACCAACTATGCTAGACTGTCTAGTAATGGGCAGGCTGAGAAGTTTCTTTCCTGAACCTTTTCCTGGGGGAGTCCCTGGATCAGATTGAGAACCATTAGCTACTTTTTCACCAGATTTGGCACTCATGGCCTTATCCTGTACTCTAAGCATATTAATTAACAGTTCTAAGGAAGGATTCTTCCCTACACTCAAACCTCTCTCTATGCAGAGACTCCTTGCTCCTTTCCAGCTAAGGTGATCATATGCAAGTTTGGACAGTTCAACATTTTTGCCTGTGCCAGACATTTTTTAGAGAGAGTTAAAGTGATAGAAAAAGAGAAAAAAGTTTTCAGAACTTTTTGGAAAGACAGAAAAAAACTTTTTAAACTTTTAAGAACTTTTTGAAAGTTTAGGAGTACTTTTCAGCACTTAGAAAAGAGTGAAAAGAGGAAATGCAAAACTTTTTGGCTATGTGTATATACACTGACCTTGTTTTGTATATTTTTCTCTTATGAAAAGTACAATGACAAGAGTGGTAAGTAGTCTCAAGCACTTATCCCACCACTGCACAACCAATGTAGGAGGCTGGACTGGCTTGTAGTGAGTACCAAGGGGTACTTGCACCTTGCACCAGGCCCAGTTATCCCTTATTAGTGTATAGGGTGTCTAGCAGCTTAGGCTGATAGATAATGGTAGCTTAGCAGAGCAGCTTAGGCTGAACTAGGAGACGTGTGAAGCTACTACAGTACCACTTAGTGTCATATGCACAATATCATAAGAAAACACAATACACAGTTATACTAAAAATAAAGGTACTTTATTTTTATGACAATATGCCAAAGTATCTTAGAGTGTACCCTCAGTGAGAGGATAGGAAATATACACAAGATATATATACACAATAGCAAAAATATGCAGTATAGTCTTAGAAAACAGTGCAAACAATGTATAGTTACAATAGGATGCAATGGGGAAACATAGGGATAGGGTCAACACAAACCATATACTCCAGAAGTGGAATGCGAACCACGAATGGACCCCAAACCTATGTGACCTTGTAGAGGGTCGCTGGGACTATTAGAAAATAGTGAGAGTTAGAAAAATAACCCTCCCCAAGACCCTGAAAAGTGAGTGCAAAGTGCACTAAAGTTCCCCAAAGGTCAAAGAAGTCGTGTTAGAGGAATAATGCAGGAAAGACACAAACCAACAATGCAACAACTGTGGATTTCCAATCTAGGGTACCTGTGGAACAAGGGGACCAAGTCCAAAAGTCCCAAGCAAGTCGGAGATGGGCAGATGCCCAGGAAATGCCAGCTGCAGGGTGCAAAGAAGCTTCTACTGGACAGAAGAAGCTGAGGTTTCTGCAGGAACAAAAAGGGCTAGAGACTTCCCCTTTGGAGGACGGATTCCACTCGCAGTGGAGATTCGTGCAGAAGTGCTTTCCCACCGAAAGATCGCCAACAAGCCTTGCTAGCTGCAAATCGTGTGGTTAGCGTTTTTGGACGCTGCTGTGGCCCTAGAGGGACCAGGAGGTCGCAAGTTGGACCAGGAGAGAGAGGGGACGTCGGGCAAGACAAGGAGACCTCTCAGCAGCAGGTAGCCCCTGGAGAAGTGCCAGAAACTGGCACTACAAGGATGCGTGAAACGGTGCTCACCCAAAGTCGCACAAAGGAGTCCCACGTCGCCGGAGACCAACTTAGAAAGTCGTGCAATGCAGGTTAGAGTGCCGAGGACCCAGGCTTGGCTGTGCACAAAGGATTTCCGCCGGAAGTGCACAGGGGCCGGAGTAGCTGCAAAAGTGGCGGTTCCCAGCAATGCTGCCCAGCGAGGTGAGGCAAGGACTTACCTCCACCAAACTTGGACTCAAGAGTCACTGGACGGTGGGGGTCACTTGGACAGAGTCGCTGGATTCGAGGGACCTCGCTCGTCGTGCTGAGAGGAGACCCAAGGGACCGGTAATGCAGCTTTTTGGTGCCTGCGGTTGCAGGGGGAAGATTCCGTCGACCCACGGGAGATTTCTTTGGAGCTTCTGGTGCAGAGAGGAGGCAGACTACCCCCACAGCATGCACCACCAGGAAAACAGTCGAGAAGGCGGCAGGATCAGCGTTACAGAGTTGCAGTAGTCGTCTTTGCTACTATGTTGCAGGTTTGCAGGCTTCCAGCGCGGTCAGCAGTCGATTCCTTGGCAGAAGGTGAAGAGAGAGATGCAGAGGAACTCGGATGAGCTCTTGCATTCGTTATCTAAAGTTTCCCCAGAGACAGAGACCCTAAATAGCCAGAAAAGAGGGTTTGGCTACCTAGGAGAGAGGATAGGCTAGCAACACCTGAAGGAGCCTATCACAAGGAGTCTCTGACGTCATTTGGTGGCACTGGCCACTCAGAGCAGTCCAGTGTGCCAGCAGCACCTCTGTTTCCAAGATGGCAGAGGTCTGGAGCACACTGGAGGAGCTCTGGACACCTCCCAGGGGAGGTGCAGGTCAGGGGAGTGGTCACTCCCCTTTCCTTTGTCCAGTTTCGCGCCAGAGCAGGGCTAAGGGGTCCCCTGAACCGGTGTAGACTGGCGTATGCAGAATTGGGCACATCTGTGCCCAAGAAAGCATTTCCAGAGGCTGGGGGAGGCTACTCCTCCCCTGCCTTCACACCATTTTCCAAAGGGAGAGGGTGTCACACCCTCTCTCAGAGGAAGTTCTTTGTTCTGCCATCCTGGGCCAGGCCTGGCTGGACCCCAGGAGGGCAGATGCCTGTCTGAGGGGTTGGCAGCAGCAGCAGCTGCAGTGAAACCCCAGGAAGGGCAGTTTGGCAGTACCAGGGTCTGTGCTACAGACCACTGGGATCATGGGATTGTGCCAACCATGCCAGGATGGCATAGAGGGGGCAATTCCATGATCATAGACATGTTACATGGCCATATTCGGAGTTACCATTGTGAAGCTACATATAGATAGTGACCTATATGTAGTGCACGCGTGTAATGGTGTCCCCGCACTCACAAAGTTCAGGGAATTGGCTCTGAACAATGTGGGGGCACCTTGGCTAGTGCCAGGGTGCCCTCACACTAAGTAACTTTGCACCTAACCTTTACCAGGTAAAGGTTAGACATATAGGTGACTTATAAGTTACTTAAGTGCAGTGTAAAATGGCTGTGAAATAACGTGGACGTTATTTCACTCAGGCTGCAGTGGCAGGCCTGTGTAAGAATTGTCAGAGCTCCCTATGGGTGGCAAAAGAAATGCTGCAGCCCATATGGATCTCCTGGAACCCCAATACCCTGGGTACCTCAGTACCATATACTAGGGAATTATAAGGGTGTTCCAGTAAGCCAATGTAAATTGGTAAAATTGGTCACTAGCCTGTTAGTGACAAATTATAAGAAATGAGAGAGCATAACCACTGAGGTTCTGGTTAGCAGAGTCTCAGTGGAGACAGTTAGGCACCACACAGGGAACACATACATATAGGCCACAAACGTATGAGCACTGGGGTCCTGACTAGCAGAGTCCCAGTGACACATAACAAACATACTGAAAACATAGGGTTTTCACTATGAGCACTGGGCCCTGGCTAGCAGGATCCCAGTGAGACAGTAAAAACACCCTGACATACACTCACAAACAGGCCAAAAGTGGGGGTAACAAGGCTAGAAAGAGGCTACTTTCTCACATGCACTCCTGGATGGTTATGGCTTAACCACTGAACAATACAGGATAAAGTTCAGAGAGACCAAAAAGGAGTCTTCACAAGACTGGGTTGATTTCATTGACCATTCAGTGAAGGCCTTGGAGGGGTGGTTACATGGCAGTAAAGTTACTGATTATGACAGCCTGTATAACTTGATCCTGAGAGAGCATATTCTTAATAATTGTGTGTCTGATTTGTTGCACCAGTACCTGGTGGACTCTGATCTGACCTCTCCCCAAGAATTGGGAAAGAAGGCAGACAAATGGGTCAGAACAAGGGTGAACAGAAAAGTTCATACAGGGGGTGACAAAGATGGCAACAAAAAGAAGGATGGTAAGTCTTCTGACAAGGGTGGGGACAAATCTAAAAATGAGTCTTCATCAGGCCCACAAAAACACTCTGGTGGGGGCTGTGGGCCCAAATCCTCTTTTAATTAGAACAAGGAAAAGAAACCATCGTGCTATTTATGTAAAATAAAAGGCCATTGGACAACAGATCCCAGTTGTCGAAAGAAAAGCACCAATGCTCCTACCACTACAACCCCTACTGCTACCCCTAGTGTCCCTACTAATAGCAGTGGTGGTGGGAGCAAACCTACTAATAGCCAATCCAAGGGAGTAGCTGGGCTCACTATTGGTAACTTAGTTGGGGTTGGCCTTGTTAGGGAGGCCACAGAGGCTGTGTTAGTCTCTGAGGGGGCTATTGATTTAGCCACCTTAGTTGCTTGTCCCCTTAATATGGATAAGTACAAGCAGCTACCCCTAATAAATGGTGTTGAGGTTCAGGCCTACAGGGACACTGGAGCCAGTGTGACTATGGTCATAGAGAAACTGGTCCACCCTGAACAACACCTACTTGGTCACCAGTACCAAGTAACCGATGCTCACAACAACACACTTAGCCACCCCATGGCTGTTGTTAATCTCAACTGGGGGGGGGGGTTACTGGTCCAAAGAAAGTTGTGATAGCCACAGATTTACCTGTAGACTGTCTACTAGGAAATGATTTGGAGACATCAGCTTGGTCAGATGTGGAGTTGGAGGCCCATGCAGCAATGCTGGGCATTCCAGGGCATATTTTTGCTTTGACAAGGGCTCAGGCCAAAAAGCAAAAAGGACAGGGAAGCTTGGATCCTGGAACAATGGACCAAGTGCTCCCTAAAGCTAGGGCTAGTAGAAGCAAACCACTTCCTACTATCCCTCCCTCTACAGTGGATTCAACTTCTGAGGAAGAAGAATTCCCTCCCTGTGCAGAACCTACACCAGAGGAGCTGGAAGCAGACACTGCTGAGCTTTTGGGTGAAGGGGGGCCTGCCAGAGAGGAGCTGAGTGTGGCACAGCAAACCTGTCCCACATTAGAGGGTCTCAGACAGCAAGCTGTCAAACAGGCTAATGGGGATGTCAGTGACTCTCACAGAGTTTACTGGGAGGACAACCTCTTGTACACTGAGCATAGGGATCCTAAACCTGGAGCTGCCAGGAGATTAGTGATTCCTCAGGAGTACAGAAAGTTCCTCCTAACCCTGGCACATGACATTCCCCTAGCTGGGCATCTAGGACAAATGAAAACTTGGGACAGGCTTGTTCCCCTGTTTCATTGGCCTAGAATGTCTGAGGACACAAAGTAATTTTGTAAGTCCTGTAAAACCTGTCAAGCCAGTGGTAAGACAGGTGGCACCCCAAAGGCACCCCTTATCCCACTGCCTGTGGTTGGGGTTCCCTTTGAAAGGGTAGGGGTTGACATAGTTGGCCCCCTTGACCCTCCTACTGCTTCAGGCAATAGGTTTATCTTAGTGGTAGTGGACCATGCCACAAGATATCCTGAAGCTATTCCTTTAAGGACCACTACAGCACCTGCAGTGGCAAAGGCCCTCCTGGGAATATTTTCCAGGGTGGGCTTCCCAAAGGAAGTAGTATCAGACAGAGGAAGCAATTTCATGTCTGCATACTTAAAGGCCATGTGGAAGGAGTGTGGTGTAACTTACAAGTTCACAACACCCTATCATCCACAAACAAATGGACTGGTGGAGAGATTTAATAAAACTCTCAAAGGCATGATTATGGGTCTCCCTGAAAAACTCCGCAGGAGATGGGATATCCTTCTACCATGCCTCCTTTTCGCCTACAGGGAGGTACCCCAGAAAGGAGTGGGCTTCAGCCCCTTTGAACTTCTTTTTGGACACCCTGTTAGGGGTCCACTCACACTTGTAAAGGAGGGTTGGGAACAACCTTTAAAAGCTCCTAAGCAGGATATTGTGGATTATGTACTTGGCCTCAGATCAAGGATGGCTGAGTACATGAAAAAGGCCAGTAAAAACCTTCAGGCCAGCCAAGAGCTCCAGAAGCAATGGCATGATCAGAAGGCTGTTTTGGTTCAGTACCAACCAGGGCAGAAAGTGTGGGTCTTGGAGCCTGTGGCTGTTGGACTTTTGGCCATACGCATGGTCATCCCTAGTCTTTTTGCCTCCTTCCTCCTGTTTTTTATGACCTTTCGCTGTTGGCTCTAGGACTCTGAGCACTTTATCACTGCTGACCAGTGCTAAAGTGCAGGTGCTCTCCCATCTAAAGTTGGTATGATTGGCTTATACCTAGTTGGCATATTTAATTTACCTATAAGTCCCTTGTACAGTGGTATCTCTATACCCCGGGCCTGTAAATTAAATACTACTAGTGGGCCTGCAGCGCTGCTTGCGCCACCCACTGAAGTAGACTTTCGAACCTGTCTCAGGCCTGCTAGCGCAGGGCCTGTGTGCGCAGTTTTCTGCCACAGGGACCTGGCATCTAAATTTACTTGCCAGACCCAGAACTCCCCTTTTACTACATGTAAGTCACCCCTAAAGTACGCCCTAGCTAGCCCTATGGGCAGGGTGCCATGTATGTAGAAAGGCAGGACATGTGCCATATTGCCTGGCCTGTCCTGGTAGTGACAAACAGCCTAACTTGGTGTCTCACTGCTGTGAGTGCTGCCTTCTCATAGGATTGCATTAGAAATGCCCTGCCTTAGGTGTAAGGGGTATTGTCTGATTTATGAGGGGTAGCGTAGGCGTGTTTGGTATGGTTGTGATGGTGATAATAAATACTGCTTACTGGTGTGGGTGTATTTTTTATTACTATCAAAGAAATGCCACTTCTAGAAAGTGTGCATTTATCTGTGCTTATAATTCTGGTGTTTTGCAGCTTGACTCCAATCCACGTCTGGGCAGAGTGACAGTTGGGGCTTTGTGCATACTTTTCAGACAGCCTGTACACAGGGAGGGTGGAGGTGTCACTGAGGTGCATCTACATACTGAATAGTCTTCCTGGGCTGAGAGAAGGGAGAGGCGGGGCACACCTACATTTGTAAAGGCTGTGCCCTGGCCTCACACAATAGGGTCGTTAACCCCCCACTGATGTTTGGAGCCTGTGCTGAAAGGAGAGAGGGGGCACTCCCAGAAACAGTTGTAACTGGCTGGAACCTCCTCTCCCTGTCATTGTAAAACACTGTAAAAATGGACTATGAGTACAGGGGAATTTTCCCCACAATTTGAACATTCTTGGAACTTGAAACTGGACACAGAACGCTGATGAATGGACTCACCAGGAAACCGCCATGGACTGATGCTGCTGTGCTGACCTGTGACCTGTCTGGTCACTAAGAGGAACTGCCACCATCTGCACCCCTTGTGCTGGCCTGTAGCTGGGCCCACCAGCCCTGTACCTTTTCCTTGATTATTGTTCCCAGGGGCAGGGTGCTGTGGCCCCTGACCCCTGCACCGATCTTCTATAATATTGCCTTAGCGCTTAGGGGAAAAGCGCTCTTGTGGAAATGCTGCAGAAGATCACCGCCGCAGCCCAGGCTACATAATCTTCCTAGCGCTGTGAAAAGCGCTTCGTTAAGATCACCGCCGCAGCCCAGGCTGCATAATCTTCCTAGCGCTGTGAAAAGCGCTTTGTTGAGATCACCGCCGCAGCCCAGGCTGCATAATCTTTCTAGCGCTGTGAAAAGCGCTTCGTTCGGATCACCGCCGCAGCCCGGAGAAGTTAATTGGTATAACGCGAGCATTGCGCGTTTACCAGTGCCCCCAGGGCACGAAGACAACCTTCTTTGTGTTTTTAGGAGCCAGCGCGCTCCTAGCGGTGCCCCCGGGGTAGGGATCGCTCCGAGGAGCGCCCCCGGGGCACCAACAGGCCCCACCTTGGGCCGCGACGTCATCTGGACGCAGAGGGAGAGGAGGACGCCTCTCCCTCGCATGCAGGAGTCCCGGAGGACTCTCCTGCCATTCCGGGCCGGGCGGCAGCCTCACCGGAGGCTCGCCCTGGCCCCCGGCTCTATTGTTGGCCCCCTCGCGGGCCAGGAGTATTTTCTCTAGGGGTCTCCCGTAGTGGCAGGGCCACGGAGGTCCAGGCAGACCCCAGGAGTTAGCGGGTCCCCGGAGGGGCCTGCGTTTCAGCGAGGAGGGAGCGCGAGGCGCCCCCCTACCAGTATTGGGTGACCTGGGCCCCCCACAGGAGGGCCGGTTGAGGCCCGGGGGGCCCCCAGTGGTCGCGGGCCCCAGGAGGGGCCCGTCAACAGTACAGAGGGGGTGCGTGCCGCCCCCCTCTCCCCCAGGACTCTAAGGAGGCCCCCTCATTGCGCAGAGGAGCGCTGGGGGCCCCTTTCCTCTTTGTCCTTTGTCCTGTTTGCTTCATCAAAACAGGTACTGTCTAAAATGGACCAATATGATGATAATCTAAAGTTCTTTCTACAGACTTTATTAATTATGATGTATTGCCTACCTGTTCCCTGATGCTTTGACATATGTGTGCACATGTTCCTTTTATGGGCATGACTTGCTAAATATGGTTCCCTAACTTGTCATAGGTTTTCTAATGTTCCTACTATGGGCGTTTTATGATATTCTTATGACAAGTGTTCTAATGTGATAACGTGTTTCCTGACTACTGCTTATGTTGCAGAATACTGAGTAACCTGTGTGTTATGTGTGACTACTGCTAGTTTGCAGAGTAACTAATGTGTAACGTTCTGACAACTGCTAAGGTAGCAGGATAGTACTGTTATGTGATGTTGGTCTAATAATTACGTTGTGTACAATACAGTGTATTTTTATATAATCTGGTGTTGTGTTTCCTTTGTGGTGGGGATATTGCGTCACATGTATGTGTGTGTTGTGCAAACGCTTTACGCATTGCCTCCGGGTTAAGCCTGACTGCTCGTGCCAAGCTACCAAGGGGGTGAGCAGGGGTTATCTTGGACGTGTAACTCCCTTGCCCTGACTAAAGTGGGTAAGTTCTGCCTGGCTGAGGTGCATACCCTAGCCAACCAGAAACCCCATTTCTAACAGTGGCCCCAAGAGCACTCCAAGATAAATGGAGTGGACCCCACACAATTGTTGAAAAGAAGGGAGAAGTCACCTATTTAGTTGACTTAGGCACTGCCAGGAGTCCCCTTAGGGTGCTCCATGTCAACCGCCTGAAACCCTACTATGACAGGGCTGATCTCACCCTGCTCATGGCAACAGATGAGGGACAGGAAGAAGACAGTGATCCTCTACCTGATCTCTTCTCTTACACAGAACAAGATGCTCTGGTGGAAGGTGTAGTTTTGGCTGATTGTCTTACTGCTGAGCAGAAAGACAATAGCATAAACCTCCTAGATCAATTCTCTGAACTCTTCTCTACTGTGCCAGGTACCACTTCTTGGTGTGAGCACACTATAGATACTGGAGACAGCTTGCCTGTCAAAAGTAAGATCTATAGGCAGCCTGACCATGTCAGGGACTGCATAAAGCAAGAGGTCCAGAAAATGTTAGAACTAGGAGTGGTTGAGCACTCTGACAGTCCATGGGCTTCTCCTGTGGTACTGGTACCAAAACCCCATTCCAAAGATGGAAAGAAGGAAATGCGGTTTTGTGTAGACTATAGAGGTCTCAACTTGGTAACCAAAACTGATGCTCACCCTATACCCAGGGCAGATGAGCTCATAGATACACTGGCATCTGCCAAGTATCTAAGCACTTTTGACTTGACTGCAGGGTATTGGCAGATCAAATTGTCAGAAGATACTAAACCTAAGACTGCATTTTCAACCATTGGAGTACATTACCAGTTTACTGTAATGCCTTTTGGTTTGAAAAATGCACCTGCCACTTTTCAGAGGTTGGTGAACACAGTCCTGCAAGGGCTGGAAGCTTTCAGTGCAGCATATTTGGACGATATAGCTGTCTTTAGCTCCAGCTGGGATGATCACCTGGTCCACCTATGGAAAGTTCTGGAGGCCCTGCAAAAGGCATGCCTCACTATCAAGGCTTCAAAGTGCCAGATAGGGCAGGGTAAGGTGGTTTATCTGGGACACCTTGTTGGTGGGGAACAGATTGCACCACTTCAGGGGAAAATCCAAACAATTATTGATTGGGTTCCCCCTACCACTCAGACTCAGGTGAGAGCTAGGCCTCACTGGGTATTACAGGAGGTTCATTAAGAACTATGGCTCCATTGCAGCCCCTCTTAATGACCTCACTTCCAAAAAGATGCCTAAAAAGGTATTATGGACAGCAAACTGTCAGAAAGCTTTTGAGGAGCTGAAGCAGGCCATGTGCTCTGCACCTGTCCTGAAAAGCCCTTGTTACTCTAAAAAATTCTATGTCCAAACTGATGCATCTGAATTAGGAGTAGGGGCAGTCCTATCACAACTTAATTCTGAGGGCAGGATCAACCTGTTGCTTTTATTAGTAGGAGGTTGACCCCTAGAGAAAAGCGTTGGTCTGCCATTGAGAAGGAGGCCTTTGCTGTGGTCTGGGCACTGAAGAAGTTGAGGCCATACCTGTTTGGCACTCACTTCATTGTTCAGACAGACCACAAACCTCTACTTTGGCTAAAACAAATGAAAGGTGAAAATCCTAAATTGTTGAGGTGGTCCATATCCCAACAGGGAATGGACTATACAGTGGAACATAAACCTGGGAGTAGCCACTCCAATGCAGATGGACTCTCCAGATATTTCCACTTAGACAATGAAGACTCATCAGGTCATGGCTAGTCTTATTGTCCTTCGTTTGGGGGGGGGGGTTGTGTAGGAAAGTACCATCTTGCCTGGCATGTTACCCCCATTTTTCACTGTATATATGTTGTTTTAGTTGTATGTGTCACTGGGACCCTGTTCACCAGGGCCCCAGTGCTCATAAGTGTGCCTGAATGTGTTACCTGTGTAGTGACTAACTGTCTCACTGAGGCTCTGCTAATCAGAACCTCAGTGGTTATGCTCTCTCATTTGTTTCCAAATTGTCACTAACAGGCTAGTGACTATTTTTACCAATTTACATTGGCTTACTGGAACACCCTTATAATTCCCTAGTATATGGTACTGAGGTACCCAGGGTATTGGGGTTCCAGGAGATCCCTATGGGCTGCAGCATTTCTTTTGCCACCCATAGGGAGCTCTGACAATTCTTACACAGGCCTGCCACTGCAGCCTGAGTGAAATAACGTCCACGTTATTTCACAGCCATTTTACACTGCACTTAAGTAACTTATAAGTCACCTATATGTCTAACCTTTACCTGGTAAAGGTTAGGTGCAAAGTTACTTAGTGTGAGGGCACCCTGGCACTAGCCAAGGTGCCCCCACATTGTTCAGGGCCAATTCCCCGGACTTTGTGAGTGCGGGGACACCATTACACGCGTGCACTACATATAGGTCACTACCTATATGTAGCTTCACAATGGTAACTCCGAATATGGCCATGTAACATGTCTATGATCATGGAATTGCCCCCTCTATACCATCCTGGCATAGTTGGCACAATCCCATGATCCCAGTGGTCTGTAGCACAGACCCTGGTACTGCCAAACTGCCCTTCCTGGGGTTTCACTGCAGCTGCTGCTGCTGCCAACCCCTCAGACAGGCATCTGCCCTCCTGGGGTCCAGCAAGGCCTGGCCCAGGATGGCAGAACAAAGGACTTCCTCTGAGAGAGGGTGTTACACCCTCTCCCTTTGGAAAATGGTGTGAAGGCAGGGGAGGAGTAGCCTCCCCCAGCCTCTGGAAATGCTTTGTTGGGCACAGATGTGCCCAATTCTGCATAAGCCAGTCTACACCGGTTCAGGGGACCTCTTAGCCCTGCTCTGGCGCGAAACTGGACAAAGGAAAGGGGAGTGACCACTCCCCTGACCTGCACCTCCCCTGGGAGGTGCCCAGAGCTCCTCCAGTGTGCTCCAGACCTCTGCCATCTTGGAAACAGAGGTGCTGCTGGCACACTGGACTGCTCTGAGTGGCCAGTGCCACCAGGTGACGTCAGAGACTCCTTCTGATAGGCTCCTTCAGGTGTTAGTAGCCTATCCTCTCTCCTAGGTAGCCAAACCCTCTTTTCTGGCTATTTAGGGTCTCTGTCTCTGGGGAAACTTTAGATAACGAATGCAAGAGCTCATCCGAGTTCCTCTGCATCTCTCTCTTCACCTTCTGCCAAGGAATCGACTGCTGACCGCGCTGGAAGCCTGCAAACCTGCAACATAGTAGCAAAGACAACTACTGCAACTCTGTAACGCTGATCCTGCCGCCTTCTCGACTGTTTTCCTGCTTGTGCATGCTGTGGGGGTAGTCTGCCTCCTCTCTGCACCAGAAGCTCCGAAGAAATCTCCCGTGGGTCGACGGAATCTTCCCCCTGCAACCGCAGGCACCAAAAAGCTGCATTACCGGTCCCTTGGGTCTCCTCTCAGCACGACGAGCGAGGTCCCTCGAATCCAGCGACTCTGTCCATGTGACCCCCACAGTCCAGTGACTCTTGAGTCCAAGTTTGGTGGAGGTAAGTCCTTGCCTCACCTCGCTGGGCTGCATTGCTGGGAACCGCAACTTTTGCAGCTACTCCGGCCCCTGTGCACTTCCGGCGGAAATCCTTTGTGCACAGCCAAGCCTGGGTCCACGGCACTCTAACCTGCATTGCACGACTTTCTAAGTTGGTCTCCGGCGACGTGGGACTCCTTTGTGTAACTTCGGGTGAGCACCGTTTCACGCATCCTTTTAGTGCCTGTTTCTGGCACTTCTCCGGGTGCTACCTGCTGCTGAGAGGGCTCCTTGTCTTGCTCTATGTCCCCTCTCTCTCCTGGTCCAATTGGCGACCTCCTGGTCCCTCCTGGGCCACAGCAGCATCCAAAAACAATAACCGCACGATTTGCAGCTAGCAAGGCTTGTTGGCGTTCTTTCGGCGGGAAAACACTTCTGCGCGACTTTCCACAGCGAGCGGGATCAGTCCACCTAAGGGGAAGTGTCTAGCCCTTTTCGTTCCTACAGAAATTGCAGCTTCTTCTGTCCAGTAGAAGCTTCTTTGCACCCGCAGCTGGCATTTCCTGGGCATATGCCCATCTCCGACTTGCTTGTGACTTTTGGACTTGGTCCCCTTGTTCCACAGGTACCCTAGATTGGAAATCCACAGTTGTTGCATTGTTGGTTTGTGTCTTTCCTGCATTATTCCTCTAACACGACTTCTTTGTCCTTAGGGGAACTTTAGTGCACTTTGAACTCACTTTTCAGGGTCTTGGGGAGGGTTATTTTTCTAACTCTCACTATTTTCTAATAGTCCCAGCGACCCTCTACAAGGTCACATAGGTTTGGGGTCCATTCGTGGTTCGCATTCCACTTTTGGAGTATATGGTTTGTGTTGCCCCTATCCCTATGTTTCCCCATTGCATCCTATTGTAACTATACATTGTTTGCACTGTTTTCTAAGACTATACTGCATATTTTTGCTATTGTGTATATATATCTTGTGTATATTTGCTATCCTCTCACTGAGGGTACACTCTAAGATACTTTGGCATATTGTCATAAAAATAAAGTACCTTTATTTTTAGTATAACTGTGTATTGTGTTTTCTTATGATATTGTGCATATGACACTAAGTGGTTCTGTAGTAGCTTCACCCGTCTCCTAGTTCAGCCTAAGCTGCTCTGCTAAGCTACCATTATCTATCAGCCTAAGCTGCTAGACACCCTATACACTAATAAGGGATAACTGGGCCTGGTGCAAGATGCAAGTACCCCTTGGTACTCACTACAAGCCAGTCCAGCCTCCTACATTGGTTGTGCAGCTGTGGGATAAGTACTTTGCAACTACTTACCACTTTTGTCATTGTACTTTTCAGAAGAGAAAAATATACAAAACAAGTTCAGTGTATGTACACCTAACCAAAAAGTTTTGCTTTTCTTCTCTCACTTATTTTCAAAGTGCTGAAAAGTACCTCTAAAACTTTCTAAAAAGTTCTTTAAAAGTTTTTAAAGTTTTTTTCCTGGTATTTAAAAAGTTCTAAAATCTTTTTCTCACTTTTTCTATCTCTTAAACACTTTCTAAAAATGTCTGGCACAGGGCACACTGTTGATCTGTCCAAACTTGCTTATGATCACCTTAGCTGGAAAGGAGCAAGGAGTCTCTGCATAGAAAGAGGTTTAAGTGTAGGGAAGAATCCCTCTAGAGAACTGCTGGTTAACATGCTTGTAGAACAGGATAAGGCCAGAGGTGGCACTTCTGTTGAAAAAGTAGCTGATAGTTCCCAATCTGATCCTGGGGCACCCCTAGCAAAAGATTTAGAAAGGAAACTTCCTAGCCTGCCCATTATCAGTCAGCCTAGCATAGCTGGTACTGATGTAGAGTCACACCATACTGATAGTGTTGTCTCACATCATAGCAAGAGTATTCCTTCTCATCATAGTAGAAGTGATGTTTCTGTTAGCCAAGCTGTTAGGGTGCCATCTGTTAGGGACAGGTCTCCTTCTGCTCATTCTCACCATACTTCTGTTTCAAGGCATGTCCCACACACCCACCCTGATGACAGAGTGTTAGAAAGGGAGCTCAATAGATTGAGAGTGGAACACACCAGACTGAAGCTCAAGAAGCAACAGCTGGATTTGGATAGACAGTCCTTAGCAGTGGAAAGAGAAAGACAGAAATTGGGTTTAGAAACCCATGGTGGCAGCAGCAGTATTCCCCATAGTCATCCTGCAAAAGAGCATGATTCTAGGAATCTGCACAAGATAGGTCCCCCTTATAAGGAGGGGGGTGACATTAACAAGTGGTTTACTGCACTTGAGAGGGCCTGTGTTCTACAGGATGTCCCTCAAAGGCAGTGGGCTGCTATCCTATGGCTATCATTTAGTGGAAAGTGTAAGGATAGGCTCCTTACTGTGAAAGAAAGTGAAGCCAATGATTTCAAAGTTCTTAAGAATGCACTCCTGGATGGTTATGGCTTAACCACTGAACAGTACAGGATGAAGTTCAGAGAAACCAAAAAGGAGTCTTCACAAGACTGGGTAGACTTTGTTGACCATTCAGTGAAGGCCTTGGAGGGGTGGTTACATGGCAGTAAAGTTACTGATTATGAAAGCCTGTATAACTTAATCTTGAGAGAGCATATTCTTAATAATTGTGTGTCTGATTTGTTGCACCAGTACCTGGTGGACTCTGATCTGACCTCTCCCCAAGAATTGGGAAAGAAGGCAGACAAATGGGTCAGAACAAGGGTGAACAGAAAAGTTCATACAGAGGGTGACAAAGATGGCAAGAAGAAGGATGGTAAGTCTTCTGACAAGGGTGGGGACAAATCTAAAAATGAGTCTTCATCAGGCCCACAAAAACACTCTGGTGGGGGTGGTGGGTCCAAATCCTCTTCAAATCAAAAAAAAGAAAAGAAACCATGGTGCTATTTATGTAAAATAAAAGGCCATTGGACAACAGATCCCAGTTGTCCAAAGAAAAGCACCAAGCCTCCTACCACTACAGCCCCTACTGCTACACCTAGTGCACCTAGTAATAGCAGTGGTGGTGGGAGCAAACCTACTAATAGCCAATCCAAGGGAGTAGCTGGGCTCACTTTTGGTAACTTAGTTGGGGTTGGTCTTGTTAGGGAGACCACAGAGGCTGTGTTAGTCTCTGAGGGAGCTATTGATTTAGCCACCTTAGTTGCTTGTCCCCTTAACATGGATAAGTACAAGCAACTACCCATAATAAATGGTGTTGAGGTTCGGCCTACAGGGACACAGGTGCCAGTGTTACAATGGGAATAGAGAAACTGGTCAACCCTGAACAACACCTACTTGGTCACCAGTACCAAGTAACCGATGCTCATAACAACACACTTAGCCACCCCATGGCTGTTGTAAATCTCAACTGGGGGGGGGTGGTTACTGGTCCAAAGAAAGTTGTGGTTGCCTCATATTTACCTGTAGACTGTCTACTAGGAAATGATTTAGAGACATCAGCTTGGTTAGATGTGGAGTTGGAGGACCATGCAGCAATGCTGGGCATCCCAGGGCATATTTTTGCTTTAACCAGGGCTCAGGCCAAAAAACAAAAAGGACAGGGTGACTTGGATCCTGGAAGAATGGACCAAGTGCTCCCTAAAGCTAGGGCTAGTAGAAGTAAAGCACTACCTACTATCCCTCCCTCTACAGTGGATTCTACTTCTGAGGAAGAAGAATTTCCACCCTGTGCAGAACCTACACCAGAGGAGCTGGAAGCAGACACTGCTGAGCTTTTGGGTGAAGGGGGGCCTGCCAGTGAGGAGCTGAGTGTGGCACAGCATACCTGTCCCACACTAGAGGGTCTAAGGCAGCAAGCTGTCAAACAAGCAAATGGGGATGTCATTGACTCTCACAGAGTTTACTCGGAGGACAACCTCTTGTACACTGAAGCAAGGGATCCAAAACCTGGAACTGCCAGGAGATTGGTGATTCCTCAGGAGTACAGAAACGTCCTCCTAACTCAAGCCCACGACATTCCCTTAGCTGGACATTTGGGGCAAATGAAAACTTGGGACAGGCTTGTTCCCTTGTTTCATTGGCCTAGAATGTCAGAGGACACAAAGGAATTTTGTAAGTCCTGTGAAACCTGTCAAGCAAATGGCAAGACAGGTGGCACTCCAAAGGCACCCCTTATCCCACTGCCTGTGGTTGGGGTTCCCTTTGAAAGGGTAGGGGTTGACATAGTTGGCCCCCTTGACCCTCCTACTGCTTCAGGCATTAGGTTTATCTTGGTGGTAGTGGACCATGCCATCAGATATCCTGAAGCAATTCCTCTAAGGACCACTACAGCTCCTGCAGTGGCAAAGGCCCTTTTTGGAATCTTTTCCAGGGTGGGCTTCCCAAAAGAGGTGTTATCAGACAGGGGAAGCAATTTCATGTCTGCTTACTTAAAGGCCATGTGGAAGGAGTGTGGTGTTACATACAAATTCACCACACCCTATCATCCACAAACAAATGGACTGGTGGAGAGATTTAACAAAACTCTCAAAAGGCATGATTATGGGACTCCCTGAAAAAATCCGCAGGAGATGGGATATCCTTTTACCATGCCTCCTTTTTGCTTACAGGGAGGTACCCCAGAAAGGAGTGGGCTTCAGCCCCTTTGAACTCCTATTTGGGCACCCTGTGAGAGGTCCTCTAACACTTGTTAAGGATGGTTGGGAACAACCTTTAAAAGCTCCAAAGCAAGACATAGTGGACTATGTACTTGGCCTCAGATCAAGGATGGCTGAGTACATGAAAAAGGCCAGTAAAAACCTTCAGGCCAGCCAAGAGCACCAAAAGCAATGGCATGACCAGAAGGCTGTTTTGGTTCAGTACCAACCAGGGCAGAAAGTGTGGGTCTTGGAGCCTGTGGCCCTAAGATCACTCCAAGATAAATGGAGTGGACCCCACATAATTGTTGAGAAAAAGGGTGAAGTCACCTACTTAGTTGACTTAGGCACTGCCAGGAGTCCCCTTAGGATGCTCCATGTCAATCGCCTGAAACCCTACTATGACAGGTCTGATCTCACCCTGCTCATGGCAACTGATGAGGGACAGGAAGAAGAGAGTGACCCTCTCCCTGATCTCTTCTCTTCCACAGAACAAGATGCTCTAGTGGAAGGTGTAGTTTTGGCAGATTGTCTTACTGCTGAGCAGAAAGACCACTGCATAAATCTCCTTGGTCAGTTTTCTGAACTCTTCTCTACTGTGCCAGGTACCACTTCTTGGTGTGAGCACACTATAGTTACTGTAGACAGCTTGCCTGTCAAAAGTAAGATCTATAGGCAGCCTGACCATGTCAGAGACTGCATAATGCAAGAGGTGCAGAAAATGCTTGAACTAGGAGTGGTCGAGCACTCTGAAAGTCCATGGGCCTCTCCTGTGGTACTTGTACCAAAACCTAATTCCAAGGATGGAAAGAAGGAAATGCGGTTTTGTGTTGACTACAGAAGTCTCAACCAGGTAACCAAAACTGATGCTCACCCTATACCCAGGGCAGATGAGCTCATAGATACACTGGCATCTGCCAAGTATCTAAGCACTTTTCACTTGACTGCAGGGTATTGGCAGATCAAATTATCAGAAGATGCAAAAGCAAAAACTGCATTTTCAACCATAGGAGGCCATTACCAATTCACAGTAATGCCTTTTGGATTGAAAAATGCACCTGCCACTTTTCAGAGGTTGGTGAACACAGTCCTGCAAGGGCTGGAAGCTTTTAGTGCAGCATATCTGGACAATATAGCTGTCTTTACCTCCAGCTGGGATGATCACCTGGTCCACCTATGGAAAGTTTTAGAGGCCCTGCAAAAGGCAGGCCTCACTATCAGGACTTCAAAGTGCCAGATAGGGCAGGGAAAGGTGGTTTATCTGGGACACCTGGTTGGTGGAGAACAGATTGCACCACTTCAGGGGAAAATCCAAACTTTTATGGATTGGGTTCCCCCTACTACTCAGACTCAGGTGAGAGCCTTTTTAGGCCTCACTGGGTACTATAGGAGGTTCATAAAGGACTATGGCTCCATTGCAGCCCCTCTTAATGACCTCACTTCAAAGAAAATGCCTAAGAAGGTATTGTGGACAGCTAGCTGTCAGAAAGCTTTTGAAAAGCTGAAGCAGGCCATGTGCTCTGCACCTGTCTTGAAAAGCACCTGTTACTCCAAGAAATTCATTGTCCAAACTGATGCATCTGAATTAGGGGTAGGGGCAGTCTTATCACAACCTAATTCTGAGGGCCAGGATCAACCTGTTGCTTTTATCAGCAGGAGGTTGACCCCTAGAGAAAAGCATTGGTCTGCCATAGAGAGGGAGGCCTTTGCTGTGGTCTGGGCACTGAAGAAGTTGAGGCCATACCTGTTTGGCACTCACTTCATTGTTCAGACAGACCACAAACCTCTACTTTGGCTAAAACAAATGAAAGGTGAAAATCCTAAATTGTTGAGGTGGTCCCTATCCCTACAGGGAATGGACTATACAGTGGAACATAGACCTGGGAGTACCCACTCCAATGCAGATGGACTCTCCAGATATTTCCACTTAGACAATGAAGACCCATCAGGTAATGACTAGTCTTATTGTCCTTCGTTTGGGGGGGAGTATCATCTTGCCTGGCATGTTACCCCCATTTTTCACTGTATATATGTTGTTTTAGTTGTATGTGTCACTGGGACCCTGCCAGCCAGGGCCCCAGTGCTCATAAATGTGCCCTGAATGTGTTACCTGTGTTATGACTAACTGTCTCACTGAGGCTCTGCTATCCAGAACCTCAGTGGTTATGCTCTCTCATTTCTTTCCAAATTGTCAGTAACAGGCTAGTGACTAATTTTATCAATTTACATTTGCATACTGGAACACCCTTATAATTCCCTAGTATATGGTACTGAGGTACCCAGGGTATTGGGGTTCCAGGAGATCCCTATAGGCTGCAGCATTTCTTTTGCCACCCATAGGGAGCTCTGACAATTCTTACACATTCCTGCCACTGCAGCCTGAGTGAAATAACGTTCACGTTATTTCACAGCCATTTACCACTGCACTTAAGTAACTTATAAGTCACCTATATGTCTAATCTTTACCTGGTAAAGGTTAGGTGCAAAGTTACTTAGTGTGTGGGCACCCTGGCACTAGCCAAGGTGCCCCCACATTGTTCAGGGCAAATTCCCCGGACTTTGTGAGTGCGGGGACACCATTACACGTGTGCACTACACATAGGTCAATACCTATGTGTAGCTTCACAATGGTTACTCCGAATATGGCCATGTAACATGTCTATGATCATGGAATTGCCCCCTCTGTGCCATCCTGGCATTGTTGGCACAATCCCATGATCCCACAGGTCTGTAGCTCAGACCAGGGTACTGCCAAACTGCCTTTCCCGGGGTTTCACCGCAGCTGCTGCCAACCCCTCAGACAGGTTTCTGCCCTCCTGGGGTCCAGCCAGGCTTGACCCAGGATGGCAGAACAAAGGACTTCCTCAGAGAGAGGGTGTTACACACTCTCCCTTTGGAAAAAGGTGTTAAGGCAGGGGAGGAGTAGCCTCCCCCAGCCTCTGGAAATGCTTTCATGGGCACAGATGGTACCTCAGTACCATATACTAGGGAATTATAAGGGTGTTCCAGTATGCCAATATAAATTGGTGAAATTGGTCACTAGCCTGTTAGTGACAATTTGAAAGAAATGAGAGAGCATAACCACTGAGGTTCTGGATAGCAGAGCCTCAGTGAGACAGTTAGTCATAACATAGGTAACACATTCAGGGCACACTTATGAGCACTGGGGCCCTGGCTGGCAAGGTCCCAGTGACACATACAACTAAAACAACATTTACACAGTGAAAAATGGGGGTAACATGCCAGGCAAGATGGTACTTTCCTACACCAGTCTCCTGGCTGCTCCAGGTTTTGGGTCCCTTGCCTCTGTGTACATGAGTTTGTCCTCCCAATAAACTCTATGTGAGTTACTGACATCCCCATTTTGCTGTTTGACAGCTTGCTGTCTGAGACCCTATAATGTGGGACAGGTTTGCTGTGCCACACTCAGCTCCTCCCTGGCATGCCCCCCTCCAAAAGCTCAGCAGTGTCTGCTGCCAGCTCCTCTGGTGAAGGTTCTGCACAGGGGGGAAATTCTTCTTCCTCAGAAGTTGAATCATCTGCAGAGGGAGGGATAGTGGGTAGGGATTTACCCTTACTAACCCTAGCTTTAGGGAGCACTTGGTCCATTGTTCCAGGATCCAAGTCACCCTGTCCTTTTTGCTTTTTGGCCTGAGCCCTTGTCAAAGCAAAAATATGCCCAAGAATGCCCAGCATTGCTGCATGAGCCTCCAACTCCACTTCTGCCCAAGCTGATGTCTCTAAATCATTCCCTAGTAGACAGTCTACAGGTAAATTTGAGGCAACCACAACTTTGTTTGGACCAGTAACCCCCCCCCCCAGTTGAGATTCACAACAGCCATGGGGTGGCTAAGAGTGTTGTTATGAGCATCAGTCACTTGGTACTGGTGACCAAGTAGGTGTTGTTCAGGGTGTACCAGTTTCTCTATTACCATGGTAACACTGGCACCTGTGTCCCTGTAGGCCTGAACCTCAACACCATTGATTAGGGGAAGTTGCTTGTACTTATCCATATTAAGGGGACAAGCAACCAAGGTGGCCAAATCAATGGCACCTTCAGAGACTAGCACAGCCTCTGTGGTCTCCCTAACAAGACCAACCCCAACTAAATTACCAAAAGTGAGCCCAGCTTCTCCCTTGGATTGGCTATTAGTAGGTTTGTTCCCACCACCACTGCTATTACTAGGGGCACTAGAGGTTGCAGTAGGGGTTGTGTTAGTGGGAGGCTTGGTGCTTTTCTTTGGACAACTGGCATCAGTTGTCCAATGGCCTTTTACTTTACATAAATAGCACCATGGTTTCTTTACGTGATTAGAAGAGGATTTGGACCCACCACCCCCACCAGAGTGTTTTTGTGGGACTGATGAGGACTAATTTTTAGATTTGTCCCCACCCTTGTCTGAAGACTTACCATCCTTCTTCTTGCCATCCTTGTCACCCCCTGTATGAACCTTTCTGTTCACCCTTGTTCTGACCCATTTGTCTGCCTTCTTTCCCAATTCTTGGGGAGAAGTCAGATCTGAGTCCACTAGATATTGGTGTAACAAATCAGACACACAGTTATTCAGAATATGCTCTCTCAGAATAAGATTATACAGGCTTTCATAGTCAGACACTTTACTGCCATGTAACCACCCCTCCAAGGCCTTCACTGAATAGTCAACAAAGTCTACCCAGTCTTGTGAGGACTCTTTTCTGGTTTCTCTGAACTTAATCCTGTATTGTTCAGTGGTTAAGCCAAATCCATCCAAGAGTGCATCCTTTAAAACTTCAAAATTATTGGTATCACTTTCTCTAACAGTAAGGAGCCTATCACTACCCTTTCCATTGAAAGATAGCCATAGCAGATAGAATAGCAGCCCACTGCCTTTGAGGGACCCCCTGTACCATACAGGCCCTCTCAAGTGCAGCAAACCACTTGTTAATGTCATCCCCTTCCTTGTAAGGGGGAACTATCTTGTGCAGATTCCTGGAGTAATGCTCTCTGACAGGATTGGTATCAGGAATATTGCTGCTCCCACTATGGGGTCCAAACCCCAACCTCTGTCTCTCCTTCTCCAGATCTAGGGATTCCCTGTCTAGAGCAAGCTGTTGCTGTTTAAGCTTCAGTCTGGTCTGTTCCACTCTCAACTTGTTGAGTTCCCTTTCTAACATTTTGTCTTCAGGGTGGGTGGGTTTGGAATGTTTAGACACTGAGGATATATTGGAACCAACAGAGGGAGACCTGTCTCTAACAGCTTACACTCTAACAACCTGGCCTCCAGGAACAAAAGCATCCCTACTATGTTGAGAGCTTCTATTACTACCAGCATTGCTAGGTGGTCTGCTAAGGGGCAGATTTGAAATGAACCCTGTAAACCTTCCTCAAGGGGCTCCCCTGAGTCAGAGTGTGAGCTATCTACTAACTTCTCAGATGGAGGGCCACCCTGTGCCTTATCATTCTCAATGAGCATGTTAAACAATAATTCTCTAGAAGGGTTCTTTCCTACCACTAAACCTGTATCAATGCAGAGACTCCTTAGGCTCTTAAAGTTAAGATTGTCATATGTTGTATTGACCATTTTAAGAGAAGTTCCTACATCAGACATGATAGAAGAAGGTTTAGGGACAGTGAGAAGAGAGAAAAAGTTTCAGGACTTTTTAAAGACAGAAAAAAAACTTTTTGAAACTTTTAGAGTTTAGGAGTACTTCTCAGCACTTAGCAGAAAGTGTAAGAGAAGAAAAGCAAAACTTTTTCGTTAGGTGTACATACACTGAACTTGTTTTGTATATTTTTCTCTTATGAAAAGTACAAAATGACAAAGTGGTAAGTAGTTCCAAGTACTTATCCCACCGCTGCACAACCAATGTAGGAGGCTGGCCTGGCTTGTAGTGGGTACCAAGGGGTACTTACACTCTGTACCAGGTCCAGTTATCCCTTATTAGTGTAAAAGTGTTTCTAGCAGCTTAGGCTGATAGAAGGTAGTTATAGCAGAGCAGCTTAGGATGACCTAGGAGACATGCAAAGCTCCTAATATACCACTGGTGTCATATGCACAATATCACAAGAAAACACAATACACAGATATACTAAAAATAAAGGTACTTTATTTTTATGACAATATGCCAAAGTATCTCAGTGAGAACCCTCAGTATGAGGATAGCAAATATACACAAGATATATGTACCCAATACCAAAAATATGCCGTAATAGCAAAAGGAAGTAATGCAAGTAGTGTAAAGTTACAATAGATTGAAATAGGAGCACATAGGTATAGGGGCAACACAAACCATATACTCCAAAAGTGGAATGCGAACCACGAATGGACCCCAAACCTATGTGAGCTTGTAGAGGGTCGCTGGGACTGTAAGAAAACAGTGAGGGTTAGAACAATATCCCACCCCAAGACCCTGTCAGGTAGGTGTAAAGTGCACCTACAACCCCCAGAGAGCACAGAAATCGTGATAGGGGGATTCTGCAAGGAAAACCAACACCAGTAATGCAACAACAGTGGATTTCCGGATCTGAGTACCTGTAAGACAAGGGGACCAAGTCCAAGAGTCGCAACAGTGTCGAGAGTGGGCAGGAGCCCAGGAAATGCCATCTGAGGGTGCAAGGAAGCTGCCACTGGATGGAAGAAGCTTGGTGTTTTGCAAGAATGAAGAGGACTAGGAACTTCCCCTTTGGAGGATGGATGTCCCACCTCGTGCAGAAGGTTGCAGAGGTGTTCCCACGCAGAAAGACCACAAACAAGCCTTGCTAGCTGCAAGGGTCACAATTAGGGTTTTTGGATGCTGCTGTGGCCCAGGAGGGACCAGGATGTCGCCACTTGGATGAGGAGACAGAGGGGTTGCCCAGCAAGTCAGGGAGCCCTCACAGAAGTAGGCAGCACTCGCAGAAGTACCGGATCAGGCACTTAGAAGAGGAGTGAACCGGAGTCCACCCGAAGTCAGAAAAGGGAGTCCCACGATGCCGGAGGACAACTCAGAAGGTTGTGCACTGCAGGTTAGAGTGTCGGGACCCAGGCTTGGCTGTGCATGAAGAAAATCCTGGAAGAGTGCACAGGAGCCGGAGCAGCTGCAAATCACACGGTACCCAGCAATGCAGTCTAGCGTGGGGAGGCAAGGACTTACCTCCACCAAACTTGAACTGAAGAGTCACTGGACTGTGGGAGTCACTTGGACAGAGTTACTGAGTTCCAGGGACCACGCTTGTTGTGCTGAGAGGGGACCCAGAGGACCGGTGAGGCAGTCTTTTGTTGCCTGCGGTTGCAGGGGGAAGATTCCGTCGACCCACGGGAGATTTCTTCAGAGCTCCTGGTGCAAGAAGGAGGCAGGCTACCCCCAGAGCATGCACCACCAGGAAACAGTCGAGAAGGCGGCAGGATGAGCGATACAAGGTTGCAGTAGTCGTCTTTGCTACTTTGTTGCGGTTTTGCAGGCGTCCTGAGCAGTCAGCGGTCGATCCTTTGGCAGAAGGTGAAGAGGGAGATGCAGAGGAAATCTAGTGAGCTCTTGCATTCGGTATCTGAAGAATTCCCCAAAGCAGAGACCCTAAATAGCTTGAAAAGGAGGTTTGGCTACCTAGGAAGGAGGATAGGCTAGTAAGAAAGGTAAGAGCCTATCAGAAGGAGTCTCTGACGTCACCTGATGGCACTTGCCACTCAGAGCAGTCCAGTGTGCCAGCAACACCTCTGTTTCCAAGATGGCAGAGGTCTGGGGCACACTGGAGGAGCACTGGGCACCTCCCCTGGGAGGTGCAGGTCAGGGGAGTGGTCACTCCCCTTTCCTTTGTCCAGTTTCGCGCCAGAGCAGGGCTGGGGGATCCCTAAACCGGTGTAGACTGGCTTATGTAGAGATGGGCAGCATCTGTGCCCATCAAAGCATTTCCAGAGGCTGGGGGAGGCTACGCCTCTCCAGCCTTCACACCTATTTCCAAATGGAGAGGGTGTAACACCCTCTCTCAGAGGAAATCCTTTGTTCTGCCGTCCTGGGCCAGGGCTGCCTGGACCCCAGGAGGGCAGAAACCTGTCTGAGGGGTTGGCAGCAGCAGCAGCTGCAGTGGAGACCCCGGAAAGGCAGTTTGGCAGTACCCGTGTTCTGAGCACTGGGGTCCTGGCTAGCAGGGTCCCAGTGACACATAACAAACACACAGAGGCTACTTTCTCACAGTCACTAAAATAAAGTACCTTTATTTTTAGTAACTCTGGGTATTGTGTTTTCTTATGATATCATTATGATATCGTTCTAAATGATATAAGTGGTATAGTAGGAGCTTTGCATGTCTCCTAGTTCAGCATAAGCTGCTTTGCCATAGGTACCTCTAATAGCCTAAGCTGCTAGAAACACCTCTATTCTACTAATAAGGGATAACTGGACCTGGCACAAGGTGTAAGTACCAGAAGGTACCCACTATAAGCCAGACCAGCCTCCCACACATAGAAACTCAATAGCTCCAACTGGGGCTATCACGGCGTTGTTGATAGAGTCATTCCCAATGATTAGAAGTCACAGGCGCCAGTCACGGAGTCGTATGGACCCCATGTACAGTACCTTTTGGAAATGAAGAAGCAAAGACATTGCAAGGAGTCAGGGAGATGAGGTGTTTCTGGGGCTAGTGCGGCGTCAGTCCCTTATGGCATCCGGAGACGTGGTGCGTTGGACCAGATGTGGATTTGAGACAGGGCGGTAAGGCACAGATGGCAGTAAGTGCAGAGAAATGGCCACTTTCGAAAAGTGGCATATCTAAAATAGTAATATTAAATCCAACTTCACATGTAAGCAGGATTTTCTATCACCATTCTGGCAATACTAAATATGACAGGGCTGCTCCTTCCAGATCAGAATCTACCAATCAAAAGTATATTAGGGCAGATCTAATGCTAGTCCATAAGAGGAGCAGACCTCACAGTAGTGGAAAACGAAGTTATAAGTTTTTCAATACCAGGACATGTAAAACACATAAGCACATTTTACCTACAAAGCACCCTGCCCTATGGGTTACCTAGGAACTACCTTAGCGGTGATGTATATGTAGAAAAAGGGGAGTTTAAGGCTTGTCAAGTACTTTTAAATGCCAATTTGAAGTGGCGGTGAAACTCCACACAGAGGCCTTGCAATGGCCGGCCTGAGACATGGTTAAGGGATTACTTATGTGTGTGGCAGAGTCAGTGCTGTAAGCCCACTAGTAGCATTTAATTTACAGGCCCTGGGCACATGTAGTGGAGTTTAGTTTGGACTTACAGGTAAACTAAATATGCTGATTGGGTAGGAACCAACGTTACCAGGGGAGAGAGTATATGCACTTTAGCACTGGACAGCAGTGATAATGTGCGCACCAGCAAGTCCAGGGCAGACAAATGGAGGGAGGCAGGCAAAAAGTTGGGGTATGACCTCCCTAAGGCTGTTATGTCTAACAGTCTAGAACTAAATTTCAACTGTATTCCTTATAAACATACATTGATATTTCAGCTGCTATGGGTGGCAAAAAAAGCTATTTACCAAAACTAAAGAGGAATGGCTTGGGATCAGTAGAGCATTTGGGGGTGCCAAGTTTTTGCTCCTTTTGTGGTCCTTTTGACTAGAGACAGACCCTGCTTAATATGAACTACAGATGGGCAATTTAAAGCTTGTATCAAAACATTTGAAAAGAGCACAACTTTACCTTTCATATTTCATATTTCAATTTTAAATTTTCTCTTACCTGTGTAATTTTGCTATTATCAGATAACTGGTCTACTACTTTCTTAACATCTTCTTCACTAACCACAAATCCTTTTGCAATGTCATAGCCAAAGCTCAATTGTTTGTTAATTTGTTTGTTCAGTAACAGTAATAGCTTCGGCATTAGGACCTAAAAGAAATAAGATAAGAATATAAAATTTCCAAACCAGTGTGAGGCTAGGTGTACAAATATGATAAGGACACGGTTGTAGGGGTTATGCCATCTAACTTCACTTTATTTTCCAACACCAGAAAAATAATTATAACACTACACTCCCAAAAGCTTTGGGGAAATGCAGTACCCCAAAACCACCCATTACAGTCAATTAAACCAGGGGCCGGCTTTAGCGCTGGTGGCCCCCTGTGCGACAGTCTTTTCTTGCACCCCCCCACCCCATGACTACCTTCTTGGATTCTCTCACTACCACCCAGCAAATGTGCCCCTCATCTCTTCATAACCTCCCTTTCCATATGTTTTAAAAGTGCTTGTAAAGGTTGAATTTCCTAATTCACCCCGATATCCACATAAAATATAGTTCTGTTCTTTGCAGCAGGCATATAACCCTCTGCGTTACTTTATGGGGAGTCAAAGCTGTCATTAGACACAATTCCCATCTCTCTCCCTAGCAGGAACATTAATCAACAGGTATCTTGAGATTTTAATTCCTTCCTGAAGTCTGGATGCACAAGAAACTTCTCAGGAGGTGCTTTTAAGTTTTTGCTAAACACAGCACCCCCCTGAGGTCAGCGCCCCCCAATCCAGGTCAGTAAACAGTGCGGCTGCACCGCTCACACCGCCCTAAAGCCGGCCCTGATTAAACCATTGACATCTCAGTGAATTCTCTATTTCTCCACACAACCTCATCCTGTTTTCATAATCCGATCTTTTTTATTTCTACTTCTGTTCAGTACCTAAGTCCAAGAAGACAATATGTAATCTATTTCAACACCCGTTTTTATCTTTATTAATTTAACTCCATTACCTAATGCACAATATTTCATAATAATATGTATCATTTCATAGAGCGCATACAATAAACTGCATAACAAACTTACGCACTCTTAACAACAGTAATAGGAGGGCCTACTTGGAAAACACATCACCTTGTCAATGCTTTTGCCTAGTGTAATAATCCTTGCCTCTGTGCACTTAATAGAATGGAAAACTTCCCTTTATTGCAGCTACGGAATTTTATATTCTATCTCAAGACAGAGAGTGAGGATTATACTATTTCCCAGATTACACTTTCTCACAACCAACGAGGACACATCCACAAAGGGTTTGAAATAAAAATGCTTGAATATGGACCAATCAGATGCATTAATTAAGTCTAAAAGCCTGAGAATCCATATCACCCCTTGCTGAGTGAGCAACGCCTTTGGACACATTAATGCTGGCTTTCAACATGATCTATCTCACCCATCAAGTAATAGCAGGAGATGGACCTCCAAAAAAGATTGCCTGAACAAAATCAGTAACTGTCTAACCCCGTGGAGGCTTATCATCCTCCATCATGGCCTCGGAAACTATAGGATATTGTACCACACACAATTTAGGGCAGTATTTAAACCTAGGGTAGGAAATCACCCTAATATATGTTTTGGTATATCTAGAGGCCATATATGTCACTTCTTGAGATGTAAGCATTCTGTAACATATATCCAGATCCCCGACAGCTGAAATTCTTCTGCAAAATACTATATACAGGAGCTTAGCCAACGTATCTGACGCCTTCCTTATTAAAACTTACTTCTGATGGCAAAAGACAACCAAAGTCAACACTCTGTTCACATCTCACACAATCCTGCTTCCTGGAGGAACCAAGGGTCTCATCCCCTCAATAATAATAATAATAAATAAATATTAAATACTAAATAATAATCAGTCATGGGATGTTCTCCAAATGATGCACCATGGTTAAACAGGTGGCCCTCTGAAATCTTCTGATCTGAAAGTATTTACTGACCTGCAAGCTTGGCATACTTCTGCCATTTCTGATAGAAAGTTCTGAACATGACTTAGGTTGTTTCCCATGAGTTCCAAATCCTGTTCCATACTCCAACAAATCCATTGTTGCGAAGTTGATTTGTATCTCTTGATCGTAATTTCTGAGCAGCACTGTTTGATGATCTCTAAAGCATGTCTAGAGAAGCCTGGGCTTTCCCTACATTTCTGCTAAGGTTCCAAACCATGAGATGGACTGGTCCCTCCTTCAGTAAGCAACAGCAAAATCCTTGCTGATCAAGAATAATGTTCTGAAGGAGGAGGACATGGACCGGTAACTTTCAAGAAAGTTCAATGAGAACTGAGAAGCAAACTTTAGATCTATCTCAAAGTCAGTGTTACCAGTGCAGGGACTGCCTCCTGTCTTCTCATATGAGCTACCAATCAACCGATCAAGGCAAATGGTGGAAAAGCATAGTTGTTCTCACTTTCCCATTCTGGAGGAATGGGTTTCTTGCTACAACCGCCAGGTCCAGTCTCCAACTGACATATGTGGGAAGTTGGTGGTCAAGGTATAATGCAAACAAATTGACTTTTAAAGCTCTCCATTGCCTCATTAGAGCCTGAAAGATAATCTGCCTTTAACTTCTAGCTACAGGATTACTTAAAGTGCCTGGATTGCCAAGCTGCTGAAATTTCCTAGAGATCTGTTGGGTATTTGCCATCACTGGCACCTGATTTTTCGAAGTCAAGTGCCAAATATTTTGGCCAATTCTCAGAGCGTCTTGGACCTTGTTCCTTCCAGCCGACTATTGTTCACTAAGAGGTTACCCATCTTCAGCAGTACACAGCATCTCACTCTTTATTTTGTCCAGAATCTTATTGTGAAGGACCCAGCTAGGGGCTCCAGTTGATGTGCATGGTCAGCTCTGACCACCTTCATCCAGTAGACAACTACATGCATCTGGTAGCCCAGTCAAGCCTGCTGGTGTCCAACATTAATCTGAAGATTTGGTCGGCCATTTAATGTCTCTGTGTGGTTCGACTGAATATTTAGACTCTTCCTTAAATGGGAAGCCTTCTGCCATTTACAAAGTCTTGTAATGAAGCAGGCCAGGGAAGATAGCTTGAATAGAGGATGCCAGAAGGCCCACTAACTGGGCTGGTTGCCTCAGAGAAATCTTTGACTGCAGCAATGCTGTTTTGAGTGAAAAACCTGATATCCATAATTTTGGGGTTGGAATGCTTCAAAGTTGCTTGAATTGAGTCTATGACAAACCCTAATCAGGTTATTCTTTGACTGGGGATGAGTTCTGCCCTCTCTCCATTGATGCTGAATCACAGATCCTACAGCAATGTGACAATCAACTGCCGAGATCCTGGAGCTGCCTTCAACCTGGCCCATGACCCTTATGTTGTCCAGAATGACAATTAGTCAGATGCCTATGGCTCAAAGAAGCTTCATCGCTGGGTGTAAGACCTTTGTTAAACCCCAGAGTATTGATGAAATTTCAAAAGTTAGAACTTTGAACTAGGGCCGTAGTATTTCCAGTGAAGCTGGAGAAATCTGAGGTGAAGAGTAAAAATCAGAAATGTTGGATAAGCCTCTTTGAGGTCAAGATGCTACATCCAATCATGCAAACTTAGAATGTTTCTGAATAGATGAATCTCCTCCATATTGACATGATGGAAAATAAAACACTAGTCACTTGTTGAAGTCCCTGATGTTTATGACAAAGCAATGGCCTTTCGTCCTTCTTCTCTGCTAGAAATATGTTGCTCAGGAATCCCTTCAGGTGGCCTCTTTAATTCCAGAGCTCTCACTTTCTAGGCTGTCAATTCTGAGCCTCAGACAGTGATCAATCTCAGTCTCCACCATCTGTAGAATTCCAACTGGAATCCCTTGATCGAAGTATTCATGCCAACCTCCCTTAATTCCTTTATGGGAGAAGAAGTCAAAATTAACAGCGAATGTGGCTGAATTGTTGGTTTTAAATATACATGGAACTCTTTTTAATTCATCTAGGTTGCTCTTCACATTCTTTGCTTTTTAAAGGCATTTGTTACACATTGCTTTCTTGTTACAGTAATATTTATTTTAACTGCATGTTTCATTACTAGGTCATGACTGTTTTCTAAATGACTTGTGTTGGGTCCCCTATAACTAGTATGCCATGTATATTTGATGAAAATAGGAAAAATGACATGTAGACAGATTTGTTTTCATTTTCGCTGATTTGCATGCTCATCTTTAAATACACACATCCCTACTTAATTCATCTTGCCTGCTGTTTACTTTGACTCCTTTTTGCCTCTTTCTTGCATACTGCTATATGCCAGTTTGATACTTCAGGTCCAAAGGTTAGCTATTGCTGGCTTGTACAGAGTACTATTTTCCTCTAGTTTTTCTTGTTACAGCATGCCAATTTCTTACACCATTCTTGTGTGGTACCTTTTGCATTTAGAGATATTATTCTATATGATATTCTTGCATAAAATATTCAGTTATGTAACAATATCCACCATTGCTATGACACTGTATTGCATCTCCATCTGAACACACTTTCAAGTTGATCTGGGATTACTAAAACTGGAGGAACCATTATGTGATAGTTGCTGTTGTTTTTGTTGGTTTTTGGTGGTATGTGGTTATTGGAGGGTTTACTCATGGGTAGGTTTCAAAATGTGTGTATTAGTGTAAAAATAAAATGAGTTTGATGTAGGAAGGTGAGAGGAAGAACTTGCTCCTTTTGTTTCAAGTACGGTGAATCAATTGGTCTGCAAGAGTAAATACCTTTTTATACATGTATCAGACTTATAAGAGACAGTGTTCTGTGTACGCTATTTTTACACCTGTGTTCCTAGAATATGTGTTGTTGTGGTGTATGACATTTATATTTGTTTGTAAGTCCTTTGCCAACTATACTGCTTTGGATCTATATTGTGCACATGATAGTGATGGGATTTAGTTTAGCATGTGTGGGTGACTTCGAATGATGATGTGTGGTGTATTGAATGTCACTGGATATTCGGCATAATTTCAAATATATTGTTTAGAAGTTGTATTGGCTAGATTTGATCAGGGCTATTCATTTTTAACTTTGATGGTAGAAAAATTAGAAGAAAAACTATTTATTCTGCAAAGTCAGAATAGCTAGTATATTTTAATGTGATTATGTTTGGTGCCTATAAGAGTGAGTTGTTCGACCTGTAGGCAGAACAGTCCTCGCAGATACACATACACAAATTCTATTGAGGTCAGATAGTTAGGCTTAATGCATTAATAAATAATGGCTGAGTAAACATCTATGGTCCAGATTTAGGGCCTGATTAGGCGTTGGACGGTTAAACCACCACAACTCCAATACAGCAGTGGTGAGGCAGCTGTCAAGTCTGCGGCCTCACCCTCGCTGTATTGCGATGTTTCCTCCTGGCTGACTGGCGGTATTGTCGCATTACGACGTTTCTGCTGGTGAGCCCGGTGGAAACAGTGCAGCGGCATTGGCCTTGGGTTCCTTAGTGAGCCGAGGCCAATGATGTTGCACACAACATCTTCAGAATGTGCACTCTTGACAATATTAGACAGTGCGCATTTCAAGGGAGCTGGCAGGGGGACTCCTGCACTCCCCATGGCATAGTCGCCCCAGTGGCTCCCAGCACTGCCTTTCTGCCACCCTTTTCATGGCAGAGCTGGCGGAAATCACAGTTGTGATCAGCATGGCGGTGCTGAACTGGTCACCGCTGTGCCTAACCACAACTTTGACCGCCGCCAATAGTCGGGATCCCTGATCCGGGTGGAAGCAGTGTCCTCCTGGTGGTCCGACCACCAGGATCGTAGTCCAGTGGTTGGACCACCAGGATTGCTTGGGCCGCACTGCCGCTGCAAGTTTGGCGGTCCGTGAACCGCTAAACTCATAATTAGGCCCTAGAGTTTAGTGGACATGTTACCCCATCACAAAACGTGTTGAATATCTAATCTGTCCTGTTTTCAGTGTTTATTTTTTGTGGATTTCATTAATATTTTCTCAGTGTTTTCAAAACCTTTTGAAATCAGTGATTCTTAGTTTTCACTCAGCTGCCATGCCCCTAAAATAGATAAAAACTGTTTATCTTTTAATTTCGAAGCCTGTTGTTTTTTCAGTGACTGTATAAAGCGAATATTTATTTAAAGGAGACGTAGTGGGATAATACAGGGTATGTAGTGTCATCCCATTGACAGTGTGTCAAACGGACTGTTTTAAGCTTTGAAACTCTGTGTACTGCACTCTCATTTTCAATACCTTTGCTCACATCTCATTACCTCTCACGCTCACTGTGAGAAAGTAGCCTCTTTCTAGCCTTGTTACCCCCACTTTTGGCCTGTTTGTGAGTGTATGTCAGGGTATTTTCACTGTCTCACTGGGATCCTGCTAGCCAGGGCCCAGTGCTCATAGTGAAAACCCCATGTTTTCAGTATGTTTGTTATGTGTCACTGGGACCCTGCTAGTCAGGACCCCAGTGCTCATAAGTTTGTGGCCTATATGTATGTGTTCCCTGTGTGGTGCCTAACTGTCTCACTGAGGCTCTGCTAACCAGAACCTCAGTGGTTATGCTCTCTCATTTATTTCAAATTGTCACTGACAGGCTAGTGACCAATTTTACCAATTTACATTGGCTTACTGGAACACCCTTATAATTCCCTAGTATATGGTACTGAGGTACCCAGGGTATTGGGGTTCCAGGAGATCCCTATGGGCTGCAGCATTTCTTTTGCCACCCATAGGGAGCTCTGACAATTCTTACACAGGCCTGCCACTGCAGCCTGAGTGAAATAACGTCCATGTTATTTCACAGCCATTTTACACTGCACTTAAGTAACTTATAAGTCACCTATATGTCTAACCTTTACCTGGTAAAGGTTAGGTGCAAAGTTACTTAGTGTGAGGGCACCCTGGCACTAGCCAAGGTGCCCCCACATTGTTCAGAGCCAATTCCCTGAACTTTGTGAGTGCGGGGACACCATTACACGTGTGCACTTCATATAAGTCACTACCTATATGTAGCTTCACAATGGTAACTCCGAATATGGCCATGTAACATGTCTATGATCATGGAATTGCCCCCTCTATACCATCCTGGCATAGTTGGCACAATCCCATGATCCCAGTGGTCTGTAGCACAGACCCTGGTACTGCCAAACTGCCCTTCCTGGGGTTTCACTGCAGCTGCTGCTGCTGCCAACCCCTCAGACAGGCATCTGCCCTCCTGGGGTCCAGCCAGGCCTGGCCCAGGATGGCAGAACAAAGGACTTCCTCTGAGAGAGGGTGTTACACCCTCTCCCTTTGGAAAATGGTGTGAAGGCAGGGGAGGAGTAGCCTCCCCCAGCCTCTGGAAATGCTTTCTTGGGCACAGATGTGCCCAATTCTGCATAAGCCAGTCTACACCGGTGTATGTACACCTAACCAAAAAGTTTTGCTTTTCTTCTCTCACTTCTTTTATAAAGTGCTGAAAAGTACCTCTAAAACTTTCAAAAAGTTCTTAAAAAGTGTTTAAAGTTTTTTTTCCTGTTCTTTAAAAAGTTCAAAAAACGTTTTCATTATTTTTCTATCCCATAAACACTTTCTATAATGTCTGGCACAGGCCAAACTGTTGATCTGTCCAAGACTGCTTATGATCCCGTTAGCTGGAAGGCAGCAAGGAGTCTCTATGTAGAAAGAGGTTTAGGGGTAGGGAAGAATCCCCCTAGAGAACTATTAGTTAACATGCTAGTTGAACAAGACAAGACTTTTGTTGGTACTTCTGGTGAGAAATTAGCTGATGGTTCCCACTCTGATTCTGGGGCACCCCTAGCAAAAGAGTTGGGAGTGAATCTTTCCAACCTGCCCCTTAGCAAGCCACCTAGCATAGCTGGTACTGATGTGAATTCACATCACAGTAAGAGTGTTGCTTCACATCACAGTAATAGTGTTGTTTCTCATCACAGTAGAAGTATCACTTCTGTAGGCCAGAATGTTAGTGTGACATCTGTTAGGGCCAGGTCTCCTTCTGTTCATTCTCACAATTCCTCTGTTTCAAGACATGCCTTACCCACCCACCCTGATGACAGAGTGTTAGAAAGGGAGCTCAATAGATTGGGAGTGGAACAATCCAGGCTGAAGCTCAAGAAGCAACAGCTGGATTTAGATAGGCAGTCCTTGGAAATAGAAAGAGAAAGACAGAAATTGGGTTTAGAAACCCATGGTGGCAGCAGCAGTATTCCAAATAGTCATCCTGCAAAAGAGCATGATTCTAGGAATCTGCACAATATAGTTCCCCCTTTCAAGGAGGGGGATGACATTAACAAGTGGTTTGCTGCACTTGAGAGGGCCTGTGTTGTACAGGAGGTCCCTCAGAGGCAGTGGGCTGCTATCCTATGGCTATCTTTCAGTGGAAAGGGTAGGGATAGGCTCCTTACTGTAAAAGAAAGTGAGGCCAATAATTTCAAAGTTCTTAAGAATGCACTCCTAGATGGTTATGGCTTAACCACTGAACAGTACAGGATGAAGTTCAGAGAAACCAAAAAGGAGTCTTCACAAGACTGGGTAGACGTTGTTGACCATTCAGTGAAGGCCTTGGAGGGGTGGTTACATGGCAGTGAAGTTGCTGACTATGAAAGCCTGTATAACTTAATCCTGAGAGAGCATATTCTTAATAATTGTGTGTCTCATTTGTTACACCAGTACCTGGTGGACTCTGATCTGACCTCTCCCAAGAATTGGGAAAGAAGGCAGACAAATGGGTCAGAACAAGGGTGAACAGAAAAGTTCATACAGGGGATGACAAAGATGTCAAGAAGAAGGATGGTAAGTCGTCTGACAAGGGTGGGGACAAATCTAAAAATGAGTCTTCATCAGGCCCGCAAAAACACTCTGGTGGGGGTGGTGGGCCCAAATCCTCTTCAAATCAAAAAAAAGAAAAGAAACCATGGTGCTATTTATTTAAAATAAAAGGCCATTGGACAACAGATCCCAGTTGTCCAAGGTAAAGCACCAAGCCTCCTACCACTACAACCCCTGCTGCTACACCTAGTGCCCCTAGTAATAGCAGTGGTGGTGGGAGCAAACCTACTAATAGCCAATCCAAGGGAGTAGCTGGGCTCACTTTTGGTAACTTAGCTGGGGTTGGTCTGATTAGGGAGACCACAGAGGCTGTGTTAGTCTCTGAGGGGGCTATTGATTTAGCCACCTTGGTTGCTTGTCCCCTTAACATGGATAAGTACAAGCAACTACCCCTAATAAATGGTGTTGAGGTTCAGGCCTACAGGGACACAGGTGCCAGTGTTACCATGGTAATAGAGAAACTGGTCCACCCTGAACAACACCTACTTGGTCACCAGTACCAAGTAACCAATGCTCATGACAACACACTTAGCCACCCCATGGCTGTTGTAAATCTCAACTGGGGGGGGGTTACTGGTCCAAAGAAAGTTGTGGTTGCCTCAGATGTACCTGTAGACTGTCTACTAGGAAATGATTTAGAGACATCAGCTTGGTCAGATGTGGAGTTGGAGGCTCATGCAGCAATGCTGGGCATTCCAGGGCATATTTGTGCTTTAACCAGGGCTCATGCCAAAAAGCAAAAGGACAGGGCGACTTGGATCCTGGAAGAATGGACCAAGTGCTCCCTAAAGCTAGGGTTAGTAAAGGTAAATCACTATCTACTATCCCTCCCTCTACAGTGGGATTCAACTTCTGAGGAAGAAGAATTCCCACCCTGTGCAGAACCTACACCAGAGGAGCTGGAAGCAGACACTGCTGAGCTTTTGGGTGAAGGGGGGCCTGCCAGGGAGGAGCTGAGTGTGGCACAGCATACCTGTCCCACACTAGAGGGTCTAAGGCAGCAAGCTGTCAAACAAGCAAATGGGGATGTCAGTGACTCTCACAGAGTTTACTGGGAGGACAACCTCTTGTACACTGAAGCAAGGGATCCAAAACCTGGAGCTGCCAGGAGATTGGTGACTCCTCAGGAGTACAGAAAGTTCCTCCTAACTCTAGCCCACGACATTCCCTTAGCTGGACATTTGGGGCAAATGAAAACTTGGGACAGGCTTGTCCCCTTGTTTCATTGGCCCAGAATGTCAGAGGACACAAAGGAATTGTGTAAGTCCTGTGAAACCTGTCAAGCCAGTGGCAAGACAGGTGGCACTCCAAAGGCACCCCTTATTCCACTGCCTGTGGTTGGGGTTCCCTTTGAAAGGGTAGGGGTTGACATAGTTGGCCCCCTTGAACCTCCTACTGCTTCAGGCAATAGGTTTATCTTGGTGGTAGTGGACCATGCCACCAGATATCCTGAAGCAATTCCTCTAAGGACCACTACAGCTCCTGCAGTGGCAAAGGCCCTCCTGGGAATCTTTTCCAGGGTGGGCTTCCCAAAAGAGGTGGTATCAGACAGGGGAAGCAATTTCATGTCTGCTTACTTAAAGGCCATGTGGAAGGAATGTGGTGTGACATAAAAGTTCACCACACCATATCATCCACAAACAAATGGACTGGTGGAGAGATTTAACAAAACTCTCAAAGGCATGATTATGGGACTCTCTGAAAAACTCCGCAGGAGATGGGATATCCTGTTACCTTGCCTCCTTTTTGCTTACAGGGAGGTACCCCAGAAAGGAGTGGGCTTCAGCCCCTTTGAACTCCTATTTGGACACCCTGTGAGAGGTCCTCTAACACTTGTTAAGGAGGGTTGGGAACAACTTTTAAAAGCTCCAAAGCAAGACATAGTGGACTATGTATTTGGCCTCAGATCTAGGATGGCTGAGTACATGAAAAAGGCCAGTAAAAACCTTCAGGCCAGCCAAGAGCTCCAAAAGCAATGGCATGACCAGAAGGCTGTTTTGGTTCAGTACCAACCAGGGCAGAAAGTGTGGGTCTTGGAGCCTGTGGCACCAAGAGCACTCCAAGACAAATGGAGTGGACAACACATCATTGTTGAAAAGAAGGGTGAAGTCACCTACTTAGTTGACTTAGGCACTGCCAGAAGTCCCCTTAGGGTGCTCCATGTCAATCGCCTGAAACCCTACTATGACAGGGCTGATCTCACCCTGCTCATGGCAACAGATGAGGGACAGGAAGAAGAGAGTGACCCTCTTCCTGATCTCTTCTCTTCCACAGAACAAGATGCTCTAGTGGAAGGTGTAATTTTGGCAGATTGTCTTACTGCTGAGCAGAAAGACCACTGCATAAATCTCCTGGGTCAGTTTTCTGAACTCTTCTCTACTGTGCCAGGCACCACTTCTTGGTATGAGCACACTATAGATACTGAAGACAACTTGCCTGTCAAAAGTAAGATCTATAGGCAGCCTTACCATGTCAGAGACTGCATAAAGCAAGAAGTACAGAAAATGCTTGAACTGGGAGTGGTTGAGCACTCTGAAAGTCCATGGGCCTCTCCTGTGGTACTTGTACCAAAACCTCATTCCAAAGATGGAAAGAAGGAAATACGGTTTTGTGTAGACTATAGAGGTCTCAACCAAGTAACCAAAACTGATGCTCACCCTATATCCAGGGCAGATGAGCTAATAGATACACTGGCATCTGCCAAGTATCAAAGCACCTTTGATTTGACTGCAGGATATTGGCAGATCAAGTTATCAGAGGATGCGAAAGCAAAAAGTGCATTTTCAAACATTGGAGGCCATTACCAATTCACAGTAATGCCTTTTGGATTGAAAAATGCACCTGCCACTTTTCAAAGGTTGGTGAACACATTCCTGCAAGGGCTGGAAGCTTTTAGTGCAGCATATCTAGATGATATAGCTGTCTTTAGCTCCAGCTGGGATGATCACCTGGTCCACCTATGGAAAGTTTTGGAGGCCCTGCAAAATGCAGGCCTCACTATCAAGGCTTCAAAGTGCCAGATAGGGCAGGGGAAAGTGGTTTATCTGGGACACCTTGTTGGTGGGGAGCAGATTGCACCAACTTCAGGGGAAAATCCAAACTATTATAGATTGGGTTCCCCCTACTACTCAGACTCAGGTGAGAGCCTTCCTAGGCCTCACTGGGTATTACAGGAGGTTCATTAAGAACTATGGGTCCATTGCAGCCCCTCTTAATGACCTCACATCCAAGAAAATGCCTGAAAAGGAATTATGGACAGCAAACTGTCAGAAAGCTTTTGAGGAGCTGAAGCTGGCCATGTGCTCTGCACCTGTCCTGAAAAGACCTTGTTACTCTAAAAAATTCTATGTCCAAACTGATGCATCTGAATTAGGAGAAGGGGCAGTCCTATCACAACTTAATTCTGAGGACCAGGATCAACCTGTTGCTTTTATTAGTAAAAGGTTGACCCCTAGAGAAAAGTGTTGGTCTGCCATTGAGAGGGAGGCCTTTGCTGTGGTCTGGGCACTGAAGAAGTTGAGGCCATACCTGTTTGGCACTCACTTCATTGTTCAGACAGACCACAAACCTCTACTTTGGCTAAAACAAATGAAAGGTGAAAATCCTAAATTATTGAGGTGGTCCATATCCCTACAGGGAATGGACTATACAGTGGAACATAGACCTGGGAGTAGCCACTCCAATGCAGATGGACTCTCCAGATATTTCCACTTAGACAATGAAGACTCATCAGGTCATGGCTAGTCTTATTGTCCTTCGTTTGCGGGGGGTTGTGTAGGAAAGTACCATCTTGCCTGGCATGTTACCCCCATTTTTCACTGTATATATGTTGTTTTAGTTGTATGTGTCACTGGGACCATGCCAGCCAGGGCCCCAGTGCTCATAAGTGTGCCTGAATGTGTTACCTGTGTAGTGACTAACTGTCTCATTGAGGCTCTGCTAATCAGAACCTCAGTGGTTATGCTCTCTCATTTCTTTCAAATTGTCACTTACAGGCTAGTGACCAATTTTACCAATTTACATTTGCTTACTGGAACACCCTTATAATTCCCTAGTATATGGTACTGAGGTACCCAGGGTATTGGCGTTCCAGGAGATCCCTATGGGCTGCAGCATTTCTTTTGCCACCCATAGGGAGCTCTGACAATTCTTACACAGGCCTGCCACTGCAGCCTGAGTGAAATAACGTCCACGTTATTTCACAGCCATTTTACACTGCACTTAAGTAACTTATAAGTCACCTATATGTCTAACCTTTACCTGGTAAAGGTTAGGTGCAAAGTTACTTAGTGTGAGGGCACCCTGGCACTAGTCAAGGTGCCCCCACATTGTTCAGGGCCAATTCCCCGGACTTTGTGAGTGCGGGGACACCATTACACGTGTGCACTACATGTAGGTCACTGCCTATATGTAGCTTCACAATGGTAACTCCGAATATGGCCATGTAACATGTCTATGATCATGGAATTGCCCCCTCTATGCCATCCTGGCATAGTTGGCACAATCCCATGATCCCAGTGGTCTGTAGCACAGACCCTGGTACTGCCAAACTGCCTTTCCTGGGGCTTCACTGCAGCTGCTGCTGCTGCCAACCCCTCAGACAGGTTTCTGCCCTCCTGGGGTCCAGCCAGGCTTGGCCCAGGATGGCAGAACAAAGGACTCCTATGAGAGAGGGTGTTACACCCTCTCCCTTTGGAAAATGGTGTGAAGGCAGGGGAGGAGTAGCCTCCCCCAGCCTCTGGAAATGCTTTCATGGGCACACATGGTGCCCATTTCTGCATAAGTCAGTCTACACCGGTTCAGGGACCCCTTAGCCCTGCTCTGGCGCGAAACTGGACAAAGGAAAGGGGAGTGACCACTCCCCTGACCTGCACCTCCCCTGGGAGGTGTCCAGAGCTCCTCCAGTGTGCTCCAGACCTCTGCCATCTTGGAAACAGAGGTGCTGCTGGCACACTGGACTGCTCTGAGTGGCCAGTGCCATCAGGTGACGTCAGAGACTCCTTCTGATAGGCTCCTTCAGATGTTGCTAGCCTATCCTCTCTCCTAGGTAGCCAAACCCTCTTTTCTGGCTATTTAGGGTCTCTGTCTCTTGGGATTCCTTAGATAACGAATGCAAGAGCTCATCCGAGTTCCTCTGCATCTCTCTCTTCACCTTCTGCCAAGGAATCGACTGCTGACCGCGCTGGAAGCCTGCAAAATTGCAACATAGTAGCGAAGACGACTACTGCAACTCTGTAACGCTGATCCTGCCGCCTTCTCGACTGTTTTCCTGGTGGTGCATGCTGTGGGGGTAGTCTGCCTCCTCTCTGCACTAGAAGCTCCGAAGAAATCTCCCGTGGGTCGACGGAATCGTCCCTCTGCAACCGCAGGCACCAAAGTACTGCATCACCAGTCCCCTGGGTCTCCTCTCAGCATGACGAGCGAGGTCCCTTGAATCCAGCATCTCTGTCCAAGTGACTCCCACAGTCCAGTGACTCTTCAGTCCAAGTTTGGTGGAGGTAAGTCCTTGCCTCCCCACGCCAGACTGCATTGCTGGGAACCGCGACTTTTGCAGCTACTCCAGCCTCCGTGCACTTCCGGCGGAAATCCTTTGTGTACAGTCCAGCCTGGGTCCACGGCACTCTAACCTGCATTGCACGACTTCCTAAGTTGTCCTCCGGCGACGTGGGACTCCTTTGTGCGACTTTGGGTGAGCACTGTTTCACGCATCTTCGTAGTGCCTGTTTCTGGCACTTCTGCGGGTGCTGCCTGCTGCTGAGAGGACTCCTTGTCTTGCGCGATGCCCCCTCTGTCCCCAGACGCAATTGGCGACATCCTGGTCCCTCCTGGGCCACAGCAGCATCCAAAAACCCTTATCGCATGATTTGCAGCTAGCAAGGCTTGTTGGCTGTCTTTCGGCGGGAAAACACTTCTGCACGACTTTCCACGGCATGAGGGATCCGTCCTCCAAAGGGGAAGTCTCTAGCCCTTGTCGGTCCTGCAGAAACCTAAGCTTCTACTGTCCAGTAGCAGTTTCTTTGCACCCACAGCTGGCATTTCCTGGGCATCTGCCCATCTCCGACTTGTTTGTGACTTTTGGACTTCGTCCCCTTGTTCCACAGGTACCCACGACTGGAAATCCATTGTTGTTGCATTGTTGGTTTGTGTCTTTCCTGCAGAATTCCCCTATCACAACTTCTATGTCCTTTGGGGAACTTTAGTGCACTTTGCACTCACTTTTCAGGGTCTTGGGGTGGGCTATTTTTCTAACCCTTACTATTTTCTAATAGTCCCAGCGACCCTCTACAAGGTCACATAGGTTTGGGGTCCATTCGTGGTTCGCATTCCACTTTTGGAGTATATGGTTTGTGTTGCCCCTATCCCTATGTGTCCCCATTGCATCCTATTGTAACTATAGATTGTTTGCACTGTTTTCTAATACTATTACTGCATATTTTGGTATTGTGTACATATATCTTGTGTATATTTGCTATCCTCATACTGAGGGTACACTCTGAGATACTTTGGCATATTGTCATAAAAATAAAGTACCTTTATTTTTAGTATATCTGTGTATTGTGTTTTCTTATGACATTGTTCAAGTGATACTAGTGGTACTGTAGGAGCTTCACTCGTCTCCTAGTTCAGCCTAAGCTGCTCTGCTAAGCTACCATTATCTATCAGCCTATGCTGCTAGACACCCTATACACTAATAAGGGATAACTGCGCCTGGTGCAAGGTGTAAGTACCCCTAGGTACTCACTACAAGCCAGTCCAGCCTCCTACACAGGCCCTGTAAGGTATGAAAAAGCAGCAATCACGGCCTACCCAGACTTCACTGCGGAAGTACAAAGGAAGCGCAACACATTCTTTAGGGTCAAAGAAAGGTTACGTGAGCACAACATTAAGTACGCTCTTTTATTCCCTGCCAAACTGCGTTTAGAGGACGACACTCGCACCCTCTTCTTCACTGCCCCAGAGGATGCATGAACCTGGCTACACACTAAAGGCCTGGCTGACCCGATAAACTCAAGGACTCCAGCGGATAAATGGTCATCCCCAAAGAACAGACGCAAGTCTTGCAGAAAGCAAGACACTAAACCTTCACCTGAACAATCCCGTGCAGAGCGCTCCTCAATATTGCAGGCCACAACGAGCTTGTCAACACATCTCCAACTTCCCTCTCCACCCACACCAAAGCAGATCATGAACCAGATGTGCACTATGACTCCACAGACTCCAACCGTGGCCCTACCCTTACGCGGCATACAGCAGATGACATTTGCTAATCATGCAGGCCAGAAACATCTTCACACTTTGGGTCATGCCCCTCCTCCACAAGACTTATCTACTTTGCCTATCTGATCGGATCTGAGTGGCCTGCAACCAGGCCTTACCGTTAACTCAAACTACAGCACCCCAGTTGCCAGAGGCCCCCATGCAGACGCATCAGCAACAAAAGTGCTATGGGCCGGGAAACTCACCGACTCGAAAGCATAAGCCTGAAGCACCCCCGCACCATATGGATAGGTTCTCCAAGATGGCAGACACTGGCACCCCACCAACTGTGTTGCATGCACAGTTAATGTTTTACATAGTTATTGTTTTTTATGTTACTAAATGGGACCCACTTCGGGCACGCAATGTAGATCACGATCACAGTAACTGGCGTTACAATTGCGCTCTCAACACAGGCACAGTAGGTGGCTCCAAAGCTGGTAACCACCTGTCCATAAAGCTCACTGAGGACATCATAGACACACATAGTACAAGGGCAGCATATCCTCTAAGGTCAATAAATCAACACACACACCATGACCACTCAATCTCAACACAACACCCCACGGTATAAAATAATCACATGGAACATTAGGGGCATGGCATACCCACACAAACGGCAACGGGTTTATACGTACCTCAGGCGACACCGGATACATATTGCTATGTTACAGGAGACTCACCTAACCGGGTCCTCACTTGAGAGCTTACGTGCAAAATGGCGGGGAAAACTATGTGGCCCTACCTTCTCGTCCTTCGCACTCGGAGCGGCGATCTGGATAGCACCTGGGGTCCCATATGTAATGTCCCGAATACAAAATGACCTAAACGGGCGCTATGTGATAGTGGAGGGGGTCCTAGATGGCTCTACCTTGGCATTAATCGCTCTGTATACCCCCAACACAGGTCAACGCGAATTCCTGTGGACACTTAATAATAGCAAACTCAAAGAACCTGCTGTGGCCAGTATGGGGCGGTGATTTCAATTCAGTGCTAGACAACATATGGATCGCTCCTTTCCCCCACTAGCCACTGCCCCAGCCAGAGGAGCATCCACTGACCTGGTAGAGTGGGCCTCCAATAACGGCCTGAAAGAAATCTGGAGAACGGGACACCCCATGCAACACGAAGACTCTTACTATTCATAAGTGCATAAATTACACACCAGAATAGACATGTTATTAGCAACACCCAACATAATCTATAAAAGAAACACGTCAGGATACTTAGCCCGCACCATCTCAGACCACAATCCGTTACACACCACACTACTATGGGGCCGTACGCACACCAGTATCCCAACCTGGCGTCTACAACCAGAAGCCCTCACAGACCCACCCTTTCAAGCAGAGTTTTCCAAATGCTTATCAAACTACTTCATATTAAATAAGGATACCGCCTCAACGCGTGCTGTCAAATGGGATGCCCACAAAGTTGTGATTCATGGCCACTGCCTCGCGGCTACTGTGGGAGTCAAAAAAGTACTCACTAAAGAGCTGCAAGAACTAGAAACTAAACTATGCAAGACAGAAGTGGAGGTCTCCACAAATATATCCTCACCGGAAACACTGAGCGCGCTCACAGCCAGTTACAGGGATGCAGACTCCAGGCTGTGCAAACACGATTACAGACACTTTCAGGCACGACAGCATGCAGAAGGGGACAAATCTGGGAAAATGTTAGCCTGACTGGTACGCCAACCGAGACAGTCCACACCTATAGGCGCGATTAAATTGCACACAGACCTTGCTGTCAACACCCAGGTCGAAATTAACACAGCTTTCCACATGTATTATAGCACCCTATATCAACCCTCCACCTCCCCCATGTAACAACAACTGGTCGAATTGTTATCGGGGATCCCCCAAAACCTGCACATAATAAGTATCACAGATACACTGGACGGCCCTATTAGAACAGAAGAACTACGTTTAGCTCTTTCTCAAATGGCACGTAATAAAGCCCCAGGCCCAGGCGGATTGCCAGTAGAATACTTTGATGCACAACCCAAACATCTCCTGCAACCCCTCCTAGAGGTCTTCAATGAAGCCCACAACAGAAAGCAACTTCCAGACTCTATGCGTGAAGCACTAATAGTCGTGTTTCCAAAACCAGGCCGAGACACCTTAGACGTCAGATTATATAGACCTCTTTCCCTCCTCAACTCTGATTGCAAACTCCTAGGGAAGACTCTAGCAAACAGATTACTCCCTTACCTACCAAATTTAATACACCCAGACCAATCCAGATTTATACCAGATAGAAACACCTTCTTAAACATCAGGAGATTAATTCACTTAATGCACAGCACTATTGAGGAGGAAGCCGTGGCTATATCCCTGGACATAGAAAAAGCTTTTGATACGCTCAGCTGGGATTATCTTTACCGCACACTAGAGGCATTTGGTTTTCAAAACGGCTTCATAAACTAGATTAGGACATTAAACCACAAACCCATAGCCCAAGTAAAAATGGGACAAGTCATTTCTAAAGAATTCCCCATTGGTAGGGGCACCCGGCAGGGCTGCCCGCTCTCTCCCTTATTATTTGCTATTGCAATGGAACCTTTAGCAATTAAAACTCCGAAGCAACCCACACGCCTGGGGCATTCCAGAACTCAATTTATATCACATTGTGTCTCTATACGCTGATGATGCCCTAATCTACCTACGCAAACACTCTTCATCTGTCACAGAGATAATGCAAATACTAGACAACTTTGCACGGCCTCAGGATTACGCATAAATTGGACCAAATCATGCATTTTCCCCCTCAACCCTAAACCGAATGAACAACATGGGATATTACCCCAAAACCAACTCCCCTGGTCCCTATCAACCTTTAAATATCTAGGTATACAGGTTTACCACTCTATAACAGATTTAAAAGAAGGCAACTTGGACCGCCTGATCAGATCCACCCGAGGCTCGCTGCCATTCTGGAGTTCACTCACACTATCCCCTATGGGCAGGACCACCATAGCTAAAATGCTAGTCCTACCAAGCTTCCTTTATTATTTCACTGCTCTCCCGATATCTCTGCCACGCTCATTCTTCCATAAACTACACTCCCTCCTGACTGATCTACTATGGGGCAGAGATAGACGCAGGGTGGCACCATCTATTACACAACACCCACAAGAAGAGGGCGGACTAGGCATGCCAAACCTAGAATTATACTACGCTGCTGCTCAACTGCAATGGATCACCCTATTGCTCAATAATTCAACTTCCCCAGAATACGTAGCGTTAAACGCACACACAGCACCACAATCAATCCCAACAACACTACTGGCTGGGCCCACTTACCCCTGAATAGATCTCCATTATTAGACGCAGCTAGACTCTGCAGGAGAAAATATATCCAGGGCAGAACCACTTCCCCCCTTACTCCCCTTCATTACTTCTATCTTAAATACCGAAAGTGCAGGACCTATCATCTCATCACGACATACGGGTAACTAAAACATTAAACATGGGTGACTTATACTCAAACTCTCGCATAACCACTTTTGCAGAACAGGTGTCTGCTGGGACAATGCAAACTGGAGCATTCTTGTTGTATGGCACCATTACTAAAATTTTACGCAACTTCTGGGGTAGTAACTATACCGAACCCAATGAATCCCCTTTACTCACCACAATCCTTGTAGGAAAGTACCATCTTGCCTGGCATGTTACCCCCATTTTTCACTGTATGTATGTTGTTTTAGTTGTATGTGTCACTGGGACCCTGCCAGCCAGGGCCCCAGTACTCATAAGTGTGCCCTGAATGTGTTACCTGTGTTATGACTAACTGTCTCACTGAGGCTCTGCTATCCAGAACCTCAGTGGTTATGCTCTCTCATTTCTTTCAAATTGTCATTAACAGGCTAGTGACCAATTTTACCAATATACATTGGCATACTGGAACACCCTTATAATTCCCTAGTATATGGTACTGAGGTACCCAGGGTATTGGGGTTCCAGGAGATCCCTATGGGCTGCAGCATTTCTTTTGCCACCCATAGGGAGCTCTGACAATTCTTACACAGGCCTGCCACTGCAGCCTGAGTGAAATAACGTCCACGTTATTTCACAGCCATTTTACACTGCACTTAAGTAACTTATAAGTCACCTATATGTCTAACCTTTACCTGGTAAAGGTTAGGTGCAAAGTTACTTAGTGTGTTGGCACCCTGGCACTAGCCAAGGTGCCCCCACATTGTTCAGGGCAAATTCCCCCGACTTTGTGAGTGCGGGGACACCATTACACGCGTGCACTACACATAGGTCACTACCTATGTGTAGCTTCACAATGGTAACTAAGAATATGGCCATGTAACATGTCTATGATCATGGAATTGCCCCCTCTATGCCATCCTGGCATAGTTGGCACAATCCCATGATCCCACAGATCTGTAGCTCAGATCTGGGTACTGCCAAACTACCTTTCCCGGGGTTTCACTGCAGCTGCTGCTGCTGCCAACCCCTCAGACAGGTCTCTGCCCTCCTGGGGTCCAGCCAGGCTTGGCCCAGGATGGCAGAACAAAGGACTTCCTCAGAGAGAGGGTGTTACACCCTCTCCCTTTGGAAAAAGGTGTCAGGGCAGGGGAGGAGTAGCCTCACCCAGCATCTGGAAATGCTTTCATGGGCACAGATGGTGCCCATTTCTGCATAAGCCAGTCTACACCGGTTCAGGGACCCCTTAGCCCTGCTCTGGCGCGAAACTGGACAAAGGAAAGGGGAGTGACCACTCCCCTGACCTGCACCTCCCCTGGGAGGAGCCCAGAGCTCCTCCAGTGTTCTCCAGACCTTTGCCATCTTGGAAACAGAGGTGCTGCTGGCACACTGGACTGCTCTGAGTGGCCAGGGCCAGCAGGTGACGTCAGAGACTCCTTCTGATAGGCTCCTTCAGGTGTTGCTAGCCTAACTTCTCTCCTAAGTAGCCAAACCCTCTTTTCTGGCTATTTAGGGTCTCTGCTTTGGGGATTTCCTTAGATAACGAATGCAAGAGCTCATCAGAGTTCCTCTGCATCTCTCTCTTCACCTTCTGCCAAGGAATCGACTGCTGACCACCCTGGAAGCCTGCAAAACTGCAACAAAGTAGTGAAGACGACTACTGCAACTCTGTAACGCTGATCCTGCCGCCTTCTCGACTGTTTTCCTGGTGGTGCATGCTGTGGGGGTAGTCTGCCTCCTCTCTGCACTAGAAGCTCCGAAGAAATCTCCTGTGGGTCGACGGAATCTTCCCCCTGCTACCGCAGGCACCAAAGAACTGCATCACCGGTACCCTGGGTCTCCTCTCAGCACGACGAGCGAGGTCCTATGAATCCAGCAACTGTGTCCAAATGACTCCCACAGTCCAGTGACTCTTCAGTCCAAGTTTGGTGGAGGTAAGTCCTTGCCTCCCCACGTCAGACTGCATTGCTGGGAACCGTGACTTTTGCAGCTACTCCGGCCTCTGTGCACTTCCGGCGGAAATCCTTTGTGCACAGCCAAGCCTGGGTCCACGGCACTATAACCTGCATTGCATGACTTTCTAAGTTGTCCTCCAGCGGCGTGGGACTCCTTTGTGCAACTTTGGGTGAGCACTGTTTCACTCCTCTTTGTAGTGCCAGTTCTGGCACTTCTGTGGGAGGAGCCTGCTTTTGAGAGACCTTTTTGTCTTGCTGGGCACTCCCTCTGTCCCCAGACGCAATTGGCGACATCCTGGTCCATCCTGGGCCACAGCAGCATTAAAAAACCTCTTACCGCACGATTTGCAGCTAGCAAGGCTTGTTTGTGGTTTTTCGGCAGGAAAACACTTTTGTACGACTCACCACGGCGTGGGAAATCCATCCTCCAAAGGGGAAGTCTCTAGCCCTTGTCGTTCCTGCAGAATCCTCAGCTTCTACTGTCCAGTAGCAGCTTCTTTGCACCCACAGCTGGCATTTCCTGGGCATCTGCCCATCTCCAACTTGCTTGTGACTTTTGGACTTGGTCCTCTTGTTCCACAGGTACCCTCGACTGGAAATCAATCGTTGTTGCGGTGCTGGTTTGTGTCTTTCCTGCAGAATTCCCCTATCACGACTTCTATGTCCTTTGGGGAACTTTAGTGCAATTGCACTCACTTTTCAGGGTCTTGGGGTGGGCTATTTTTCTAACCCTTACTATTTTCTAATAGTCCCAGCGACCCTCTACAAGGTCACATAGGTTTGGGGTCCATTCGTGGTTCGCATTCCACTTTTGGAGTATATGGTTTGTGTTGCCCCTATCCCTATGTGTCCCCATTGCATTCTATTATGACTATACATTGTTTGCACTGTTTTCTAATACTATACTGCATATTTTTGGGATTGTGTACATATATCTTGTGTATATTTGCTATCCTCATACTGAGGATACTCACTGAGATACTTTTGGCATATTGTCATAAAAATAAAGTACATTTATTTTTAGTATATCTGTGTAATGTGTTTTCTTATGATATTGTGCATAGGACACCAGTGGTATAGTAGGAACTTTGTATGTCTCCTAGTTCAGCCTAAGCTGCTCTGCTATAGCTACCTTCTTTCAGCCTAAGCTGCTAGAAACACCTCTTCTACACTAATAAGGGATAACTGGACCTTGTACAGAGTGTAAGTACCCCTTGGTACCCACTACAAGCCAGGCCAGCCTCCTACATTGGTTGTGCAGCGGTGGGATAAGTACTTGCAACTGCTTACCACTTTGTCATTGTGTACTTGTCATAAGAGAATAATATACAAAACAAGTTCAGTGTATGTACACCTAACCAAAAAGATTTGCTTTTCTTCTCTTACACTATCTGCTAAGTGCTGAAAAATACTCCTAAACTTTCAAAAAGTTTCAAAAAGTTGAAAACGTTTTTTTTCCTGTTCTTTAAAAAGTCCTGAAACATTTTCTATCTTTTAACTGTCTCTAAACATTCTTCTATCATGTCTGGTGTAGGAACTCCTCTTAATTTGGTCAATACAACTTATGACCACCTTAACTTTAAGAGCCTAAGGAGTCTCTGCATTGATAGAGGTTTAGTGGTAGGAAAGAACCCTTCTAGAGAATTACTGTCTAACATGGTCATTGAGAATCATAAGGCCTTAGCTGGCAGTTCAATTGAGAAGTTAGGAGATAGCTCACACTCTGACTCAGGGGAGCCGCTTGAGAGAGTGGTACAGGGTTCACTTCCTAATCTGCCCCTTAGCAGACCACCTTTCATTGCTGGTAGTAATAGAAGCTCCAATCATAGTAGGGAAGGTTTTATTCCTGAAGGCCAGGTTGTTAGAGTGCCAACTGTTAGGGACAGGTCTCCCTCTGCTCATTCCAATATTTCCTCTGTGTCAAAACATTCCCAACCCACCCACCTTATGACAAAATGTTAGAAAGGGAACTCAATAAGTTGAGAGTGGAAGAGACCAGGCTGAAGCTTAAACAGCAACAGCTGGCTCTAGACAGGGAATCCCTAGACTTAGAGAAGGAGAGACAGAGGTTGGGGTTTGGACCCCATGGTGGCAGCAGCAGTATTCCTGATAGCAATCCTGTGAGAGAGTATGATTCCAGGAACCTGCACAAGATAGTCCCCCCTTACAAGGAGGGGGTGACATTAACAAGTGGTTTGCTGCACTTGAGAGGGCCTGTATGGTACAGGTGGCCCCTCAAAGGCAGTGGGCTGCTATCCTATGGCTATCTTTCAATGGAAAGGGTAGGGATAGGCTCCTTACTGTTAAGGAAAGTGATGCCAATGATTTTACAGTTCTTAAGAATGCACTCCTAGATGGTTATGGCTTAACCACTGAACAGTACAGGATCAAGTTCAGAGAAACCAAAAATTTGTTGACCATTCAGTGAAGGCCTTGGAGGGGTGGTTACATGGCAGTAACGTTTCTGACTATTAGAGCCTGTATAACTTAATCCTGAGAGAGCATATTCTTAATAAGTGTGTGTCTGATTTGTTGCACCAGTATCTAGTGGACTCAGATCTGACCTCTCCCCAAGAATTGAGAAAGAAGGCAGACAAATGGGTCAGAACAAGAATGAACAGAAAAGTTCATACAGGGGGTGACAAGGATGGTAAGAAGAAGGATGGTAAGTCTTCAGACAAGGGTGGGGACAAATCTAAAAATGAATCTTCATTAGGCCCACAAAAACACTCTGGTGGGGGTGGGGGCCCCAAATCCTCTTAAAATCAAGTAAAGAAACCATGGTGCTATTTATGTAAAGTAAAAGGCCATTGGACAACTGATCCCAGTTGTCCAAAGAAAAAAGCACCAAGCCTCCTACCACTACAACCCCTGCTGCTACACCTAGTGCCCATAGTAATAGCAGTGGTGGTGGGAGCAAACCTACTAATAGCCAATCCAAGGGAGTAGCTGGGCTCACTTTTGGTAATTTAGTTGGGGTTGGTCTTGTTCGGAAGACCACAGAGGCTGTGCTAGTCTCTGAAGGTGCCATTGATTTGGCCACCTTGGTTGCTTGTCCCCTTAACATGGATAAGTACAAGCAACTTCCCCTAATCAATCGTGTTGAGGTTCAGGCCTACAGGGACACAGGTGCCAGTGTTACAATGGTAATAGAGAAACTGGTACACCCTGAACAGCACCTACTTGGTCACCAGTAACAAGTGACAGACACTCATAACAACACTCTTAGCAACCCCATGGCTGTTGTGAATCTCAGCTGGGGGGGTGGAGGGGTTACTGGTCCAAAGAAAGTAGTGGTTGCTTCAGATTTACCTGTAGACTGTCTACTAGGAAATGATTTAGAGACATCAGCTTGGGCAGAAGTGGAGTTGGAGGCTCATGCAGCAATGCTGGGCATTCCTGGGCATATGTTTGCTTTGACAAGGGCTCAGGTCAAAAAGCAAAAAGGACAGGGTGACTTGGATCCTGGATCAATGGCCCAAGTGCTCCCTAAAGCTAAGGTTAGTAAGGGTAAATCCCTACCCACTATCCCTCCCTCTACAGATGATTCAACTTCTGAGGCAGAAGAATTTCCCCCCTGTGCAGAACCTTTACCAGAGGAGCCGGCAGGAGACACTGCTGAGCTTTTGGGTGGAGGGGGGCCTGCCAGGGAGGAGCTGAGTGTGGCACAGCAAACCTGTCACACATTAGAGGGTCTCAGACAGCGAGCTGTCAAACAGCAAAATGGAGATGTCAGTGACTCACATAGAGTTTACTGGAAGGACAACCTCTTGTACACAGAGGCAAGGGACCCAAAACCTGGAGCAGCCAGGAGATTGGTCATTCCCCTGCAGTACAGAGAGTTCCTCCTAACTCTGGCACATGACATTCCTTTAACTGGACATCTGGGTCAGATTAAAACATGGGAAAGTCTTGTCCCCCTGTTTCACTGGCCTAGGATGTCAGAGGACACACCAGATTTTTGTAAGTCTTGTGTGACCTGCCAAGCCAGTGGCAAGACTGGTGGCACTCCAAAGGCTCCCCTTATTCCACTACCTGTGGTTGGGGTTCCCTTTGAAAGGGTAGGGGTTGACATAGTTGGCCCCCTTGACCCGCCTACTGCTTCAGGCAATCGGTTTATCTTGGTGGTAGTGGACCATGCCACAAGATATCCTGAAGCAATTCCTTTAAGGACCACTACAGCACCTGCAGTGGCAAAAGCCCTCCTGGGAATCTTTTCCAGGGTGGGTTTCCCAAAAGAGGTTGTATCAGACAGGGGTAGCAACTTTATGTCTGCATACTTGAAGGCCATATGGAAGGAATGTGGTGTAACATACAAATTCACCACACCTTATCATCCACAAACAAATGGACTGGTAGAGAGGTTTAATAAAATCCTCAAAGGAATGATAATGGGACTCCCTGAAAAACTCAGGAGGAGATGGGATGTCCTGTTACCTTGCCTCCTTTTTGCTTAAAAAGAGGTACCCCAGAAAGGAGTGGGATTCAGCCCCTTTGAACTATTATTTGGGCAACCTGTAAGAAGTCCTCTAACACTTGTAAAGGAGGCTTGGGAACAACCTTTAAAAGCTCCTAAGCAAGATATAGTGGACCATGTACTTGGCCTAAGATCCAGAATGGCTGAGTATATGAAAAAGGCCAGTAAAAACCTTAAGGCCAGCCAAGAGCTCCAAAATCAATGGCATGATTAGAAGGCTGTTCTGATTCAGTACCAACCAGGACAGAAGGTGTGGGTATTGGAGCCTGTGACCCCAAGAGCACTCCAAGACAAACGGAGTGGACCCCATCTCATTGTTGAAAAGAAGGATAGAGGTCACCTATTTGGTTGACCTGGGCACTGCCAGGAGTCCCCTTAGTGTGCTCCATGTCAATCGCCTAAAACCCTACTATGACAGGGCTGATCTCACCCTGCTCATGGCAACAGATGAAGGACAGGAAGAAGAGAGTGACCCTTTCCCTGATCTCTTCTCTTCAACAGAACAGGATGCTCTAGTGGAAGGTGTAGTTTTGGCAGACTGTCTTACTGCTGAGTAGAAAGACAACTGCATAAATCTCCTAGGTCAGTTTTCTGAACTCTATTCAACTGTGCCAGGCACCACATCTTGGTGTGAGCACACAATAGATACTGGAGACAGCATGCCTGTCAAAAGTAAAATCTATAGGCAGCCTGACCATGTCAGGGACTGCATAAAACAAGAAGTTCAGAAAATGTTTGAACTAGGAGTGGTTGAACATTCTGAAAGCCCATGGGCCTCTCCTGTGGTACTTGTACCAAAGCCTCATTCCAAAGATGGGAAAAGGGAAATTAGATTTTGTGTAGACTACAGAGGTCTCAACCAGGTAACTAAAACTGATGCTCACCCTATACCCAGGGCAGATGAGCTAATAGATACACTGGCATCTGCCAAATATCTAAGCACCTTTGATTTGACTGCAGGGTATTGGCAGATTGTAGGAGGCTGGACTGGCTTGTAGTGAGTACCAAGGGGTACTTACACCTTGCACCAGGCCCAGGTATCCCTTCTTAGTGTATAGGGGTGTCTAGCAGCTTAGGCTGATAGAAAATGGTAGCTTAGCAGAGCAGCTTAGGCTGAACTAGGAGACGAGTGAAGCTCCTACAGTACCACTAGTGTCATATGCACAATATCATAAGAAAACACAATACACAGATATACTAAAAATAAAGGTACTTTATTTTTATGACAATATGCCAAAGTATCTCAGTGAGTACCCTCAGTATGAGGATAGCAAATATACACAAAATATATGTACACAATACCAAACATATGCAGTATAGTATTAGAAAACAGTGCAAACAATGTATAGTTACAATAGGATGCAATGGGGGCACATAGGGATAGGGGCAACACAAACCATATACTCCAAAAGTGGAATGTGAACCACGAATGGACCCCAAACCTATGTGACCTTGTAGAGGGTTGCTGGGACTGTAAGAAAACAGTGAGGGTTAGAAAAATAGCCCACCCCAAGACCCTGAAAAGTGAGTGCAAAGTGCACTAAAGTTCCCCAAAGAGCACAGAAGTTGTGATAGGGGAATTCTGCAGGAAACACCAAAACCAGCAATGCAACAATGATGGATTTCCAGACGAGGGTACCTGTGGAACAAGGGGACCAAGTCCAAAAGTCACAAGCAAGTCGGAGATGGTCAGATGCCCAGGAAATGCCAGCTGTGGGTGCAAAGAAGCTGCTACTGGACAGTAGAAGCTGAAGGTTCTGCAGGAACGACAAGGGCTAGAGTCTTCCCCTTTGAAGGATGGATCCCCCACGCCGTGGAGAGTCGTGCAGAAGTGTTTTCCTGAAGAAAGACCGCCAACAAGCCTTGCTAGCTGCAAATCGTGTGGTTAGGGTTTTTGGATGCTCCTGTGGCCCAGGAGGGACCAGGATGTCGCCAATTGCGTCTGGGGACAGAGGAGGCGTCGAGCAAGACAAGGAGCCCTCTCAGCAGCAGGCAGCACCCGCAGAAGTGCCCGAAAAAGGCACTACGAAGATGTGTGAAACAGTGCTCACCCGAAGTCTCACAAAAGAGTCCCACGTCGCCGGAGGACAACTTAGGAGGTTGTGCAATGCAGGTTAGAGTGCCATGGACCCAGGCTAGACTGTTGTAGGAGGCTGGACTGGCTTGTAGTGAGTACCAAGGGGTACTTGCACCTTGCACCAGGCCCAGTTATCCCTTATTAGTGTATAGGGTGTCTAGCAGCATAGGCTGATAGATAATGGTAGCTTAGCAGAGCAGCTTAGGCTGAACTAGGAGACGAGTGAAGCTCCTACAGTACCACTTAGTGTCATATGCACAATATCATAAGAAAACACAATTCACAGTTATACTAAAAATAAAGGTACTTTATTTTTATGACAATATGCCAAAAGTATCTCAGTGAGTACCCTCAGTATGAGGATAGCAAATATACACAAGATATATGTACACAATACCAAAATATGCAGTAATAGTATTAGAAAACAGTGCAAACAATGTAAAGTTACAATAGGATGCAATGGGGACACATAGGGATAGGGGCAACACAAACCATATACTCCAAAAGTGGAATGCGAACCACGAATGGACCCCAAACCTATGTGACCTTGTAGAGGGTTGCTGGGACTATTAGAAAATAGTAAGGGTTAGAAAAATATCCCACCTCAAGACCCTGAAAAGTGAGTGCAAAGTGCACTAAAGTTCCCCAAAGGACATAGAAGACGTGATAGGGGAATTCTGAAGGAAAGACACAAACCAACAATGCAACAACGATGGATTTCCAGTTGAGGGTACCTGTGGAACAAGGGGACCAAGTCCAAAAGTCACAAGAAAGTCGGAGATGGGCAGATGCCCCGGAAATGCCAGCTGTGGGTGCAAAGAAGCTGCTTCTGGACAGTAGAAGCTTAGGTTTCTGCAGGAACGACAAGGTCTAGAGACTTCCTCTTTGGAGGACTGATCCATCACGCCGTGTAGAGTTGTGCAGAAGTGTTTTCTTGCCGAAAGACCGCCAACAAGCCTTGCTAGGTGCAAATCGTGCAGTAAGGGTTTTTGGATGCTGCTGTGGCCCAGGAGGGACCAGGATGTCGCCAATTGCGTCTGGGGACAGAGGGGCGTCTAGCAAGACAAAGAGCCCTCTCAGCAGCAGTTAGCACCCGCAGAAGTGCCAGAAACAGGCACTATGAGGATGCGTGAAACGGTGCTCACCCGAAGTCGCAGAAAGGAATCCCACATCGCCGGAGAACAACTTAGGAGGTCCTGCAATGCAGGTTAGAGTGCCGTGGACCCAGGCTGGACTGTGCACAAAGGATTTCTGCTGGGAGTGCACGGAGGCCAGAGTAGCTGCAAAAGTCGCGATTCCCAGCAATGCAGTCTGGCATGGGGAGGCAAGAACTTACCTCCACCAAACTTGGACTGAAGAGTCACTGGACTGTGGGAGTCACTTGGACAGAGTTGCTGGATTCAAGGGACCTCGCTCGTCGTGCTGAGAGGAGACCCAGGGTACAGGTGATGCAGGTCTTTGGTGCCTGCGGTTGCAGGGGGACGATTATGTCGACCCACGGGAGATTTCTTCGGAGCTTCTAGTACAGAGAGGAGGCAGACTACCCCCACAGCATGCACCACCAGGAAAACAGTCGAGAAGGCGGCAGGATCAGCGTTACAGAGTTGCAGTAGTCGTCTTCGCTACTATGTTGCAGTTTTGCCGGCTTCCAGCAAGGTCAGCAGTCGATTCCTTGGCAGAAGGTGAAGAGAGAGATGCAGAGGAACTCGGATGAGCTCTTGCATTCGTTATCTGAGGAATCCCAAGAGACAGAGACCCTAAATAGCCAGAAAAGAGGGTTTGGCTACCTAGGAGAGAGGATAGGGTAGCAACACCTGAAGGAGCCTATCAGAAGGAGTCTCTGACGTCACCTGATGGCACTGGCCACTCAGAGCAGTCCAGTGTGCCAACAGCACCTCTGTTTCCAAGATGGCAGAGTTCTGGAGCACACTGGAGGAGCTCTGGGCAACTCCCAGGGGAGGTACAGGTCAGGGGAGTGGTCACTCCCCTTTCCTTTGTCCAGTTTCGCGCCAGAGCAGGGCTAAGGGGTCCCTGAACCGGTGTAGACTGGCTTATGCAGAAATGGGCACCATGTGTGCCCATGTAAGCATTTCCAGAGGCTGGGGGAGGCTACTCCTCCCCTGCCTTCACACCATTTTCCAAAGGGAGAGGGTGTAACACCCTCTCTCAGAGGAAGTCCTTTGTTCTGCCATCCTTGGCCAGGCCTGGCTGGACCCCAGGAGGGCAGATGCCTGTCTGAGGGTTTGGCAGCAGCAGCAGCTGCAGTGAAACCCCAGGAAGGGCAGTTTGGCAGTACCAGGGTCTGTGCTACAGACCACTGGGATCATGGGATTGTGCCAACTATGCCAGGATGGCATAGAGGGGGCAATTCCATGATCATAGACATGTTACATGGCCATATTCGGAGTTACCATGGTGAAGCTACATATAGGTAGTGACCCATATGTAGTGCACGCGTGTAATGGTGTCCCCGCACTCACAAAGTTCAGTGAATTGGCTCTGAACAATGTGGGGGCACCTTGGCTAGTGCCAGGGTGCCCACACACTAAGTAACTTTGCACCTAACCTTTACCAGGTAAAGGTTAGACATATAGGTGACTTATAAGTTACTTAAGTGCAGTGTAAAATGGCTGTGAAATAACGTGGACGTTATTTCACTCAGGATGCAGTGGCAGGCCTGTGTAAGAATTGTCAGAGCTCCCTATGGGTGGCAAAAGAAATGCTGCAGCCCATAGGGATCTCCTGGAACCCCAATACCCTGGGTACCTCAGTACCATATACTAGGGAATTATAAGGGTGTTCCAATAAGCCAATGTAAATTGGTAAAATTGGTCACTAGCCTGTTAGTGACAATTTGAAAGTAATGAGAGAGCATAACCACTGAGGTTCTGGTTAGCAGAGCCTCAGTGAGACAGTTAGGCACCACACAGGGAACATATACATGCACACCTATGAGCACTGGGGCCATGTGTGACAGGGTCCCAGTGACACATACATATAGGCCACAACCTTATGAGCACTGGGGCCCTGACTAGCAGGATCCCAGTGACACATAACAAACATACTGAAAACATAGTGTTTTCACTATGAGCACTGGGGCCTAGCCATCAGGATCCCAGTGAGACAGTGAAAACAGTGACAAACATCCTGACATACACTCACAAACAGGCCAAAAGTGGGGGTAACAAGGCTAGAAAGAGGCTACGTTCTCACACAACCCCCCCCCAAACGAAGGACAATAAGGCTAACCTTGGCCAGTTGAGACTTTATTGTCTAAGTGGTGATAAGTAGAGAGTAGCTCTGCAATAGACTGGTTACTCCCTTTATCATCCACTATATGGTTACTTCCCTGTGGGGATGTAAACCACCCTGTTTGAAGTTTTTTAGCTAAGCAACAATGTGAAGATGTATTTTCAGAGTTTCTATCAGTAAGTTTTAGTTTAGAGCAGTGGGAATTGTCCACTGAACCTATTTGTAGTGATGGAAATGCCAGACAGGGATGCTGTCTCAGAAAAGCCATAGCTGGGCAAAAACTTTGTCAATCTGGCTGGAAGAGAGAACAGGGATGCTGTTTCTCTTGAGTTGGAGCAGGGCAGGGATGCTGTCCTATGAGCTCCACACTAGGGCAGGGATGCTGTCCTAAGTGTTGTGAGGTAGTGCAGGGTTTCTGCACTAAAGTTTCTCTGGGAGGGTTGGAGGGATGCTCCATGTTAACTAAAATGGTGCTCTTTTTCTCACCAATGTAAGTTATCCCACAGAGAGGTACTTCCACCTCAGGGAGTCCAGCTTTGCCAGCTGATGATTCCCTTGGAACAGGTGCCACCCCAGGAGAGGTTTCTCCCACCACAGGAATAGTATCCTGAATGGTAGGGTGGTTAGGGGATACTGTGATACCCTTTTTACCTGTTGATGGAGAGGGATCCTGAGTTTTCAGGCCTTCTCTCCTTTGCTTTTTCATTTCACTTGAAATGAGAGGGAACAATTCCTCAGGGATGCCCAGCATGGCTGCATGGGCATAAAACTCTACATCAGCCCACCTGAGGCCTCTAGGTCATTACCTAAGAGACAGTCTACAGGTAAGCTAGGTGATACCACCACCTGCTTAGGGCCAGTAACTCCACCCCAACTAAACTGAATTATAGCTAAGGGAAGAAACTTAGTGGAGTTATGGACATCAATAATCTTATACTGTTGTCCAATGATGTGTTGTTCAGGAGGCACTAGGTTTTCAGTCACCAAAGTGAAACTGGCACCTGTGTCCCTGTAGGCCAAGGCCTCAACACCATTTATTGAAACTGTCTGCCTGTACTTATCCATTGTAAGGGGACAAGCAGCCAGTGTGGCAAGGCCAATGCCACTAGGTGTGACAGAAACTGTCTTGGGACTGATGACATCAGTTTCCACTATGGACCCATAAGTGAACCCAACTACACCCTTTGCTTGACTGTTGCCAGCAGTCCCACCACTAGTACCACTACTGCTAGGGGCACTAGAGCTTGATGTATTAGTGGTGGTAGGCTCAGGGGGTTTACCTGGACAGGACTTATCCCCTGGCCCATGGCCTCTATTTTTACACACAAAGCACCAAGGCTTTTTAATGTGTGCAGATTGGGAAGAAGAGGAATAATTTGTTTTATCCCCACCCTCTGAAGAGTGTTTAAGATTTGAAGTGGGATCTTTGGACTGCACAACCAATGTAGGAGGCTGGACTGGCTTGTAGTGAGTACCAAGGGGTACTTGCACCTTGCACCAGGCCCAGTTATCCCTTATTAGTGTATAGGGTGTCTAGCAGCTTAGGCTGATAGATAATGGTAGCTTAGCAGAGCAGCTTAGGCTGAACTAGGAGACGTGTGAAGCTACTACAGTACCACTTAGTGTCATATGCACAATATCATAAGAAAACACAATACACTGTTATACTAAAAATAAAGGTACTTTATTTTTATGACAATATGCCAAAGTATCTTAGAGTGTACCCTCAGTGAGAGGTTAGGAAATATACACAAGATATATATACACAATAGCAAAAATATGCAGTATAGTCTTAGAAAACAGTGCAAACAATGTATAGTTACAATAGGATGCAATGGGGAAACATAGGGATAGGGGCTACACAAACCATATACTCCAAAAGTGGAATGCGAACCACGAATGGACCCCAAACCTATGTGACCTTGTAGAGGGTCGCTGGGACTATTAGAAAATAGTGAGAGTTAGAAAAATAACCCTCCCCAAGACCCTGAAAAGTGAGTGCAAAGTGCACCAAAGTTCCCCTAAGGACAAAGTAGTCGTGTTAGAGGAATAATGCAGGAAAGACACAAACCAGCAATGCAACAACTGTGGATTTCCAATCTAGGGTACCTGTGGAACAAGGGGACCAAGTCCAAAAGTCACAAGCAAGTCGGAGATGGGCAGATGCCCAGGAAATGCCAGCTGCGGGTGCAAATAAGCTTCGACTGGACAGAAGAAGCTGAGGTTTCTGCAGGAACGAAAAGGGCTAGAGACTTCCCCTTTGGTGGACGGATCCCTCTCGCCTTGGAGAGTCGTGCAGAAGTGTTTTCCCGCCGAAAGGACGCCAACAAGCCTTGCTAGGCGCAAATCGTGCGTTTGGCGTTTTTGGACGCTGCCGGGGCCCAGGTGGGACCAGGAGGTCGCAAATTGGACCTGAAGAGAGAGGGGACGTCGAGCAAGACAAAGAACCCTAACTGAAGCAGGTAGCACCCGGAGAAGTGCCAGAAACAGGCACTACGAGGATGCGTGGAAGTGCACGGAGGCTGGAGTAGCTGCAAAAGTCGCGGTTCCCAGCAATGCAGCCCAGCGAGGTGAGGCAAGGACTTACCTCCACCAAACTTGGGCTGAAGAGTCACTGGACTGTGGGGGTCACTTGGACAGAGTCGCTGGATTCGAGGGACCTCGCTCGTCGTGCTGAGAGGAGACCCAAGGGACCGGTAATGCAGCTTTTTGGTGCCTGCGGTTGCAGGGGGAAGATTCCGTCGACCCACGGGAGATTTCTTCGGAGCTTCTGGTGCAGAGAGGAGGCAGACTACCCCCACAGCATGCACAAGCAGGAAAACAGTCGAGAAGGCGGCAGGATCAGCGTTACAGAGTTGCAGTAGTCGTCTTTGCTACTATGTTGCAGGTTTGCAGGCTTCCAGCGCGGTCAGCAGTCGATTCCTTATCAGAAGGTGAAGAGAGAGATGCAGAGGAACTCGGATGAGCTCTTGCATTCGTTATCTGAAGTTTCCCCAGAGACAGAGACCCTAAATAGCCAGAAAAGAGGGTTTGGCTACCTAGGAGAGAGGATAGGCTACTAACACCTGAAGGAGCCTATCAGCAGGAGTCTCTGACGTCACCTGGTGGCACTGGCCACTCAGAGCAGTCCAGTGTGCCAGCAGCACCTCTGTTTCCAAGATGGCAGAGGTCTGGAGCACACTGGAGGAGCTCTGGACACCTCCCAGGGGAGGTGCAGGTCAGGGGAGTGGTCACTCCCCTTTCCTTTGTCCAGTTTCGCGCCAGAGCAGGGGCTAAGGGGTCCCTGAACCAGTGTAGACTGGCTTATGCAGAATTGGGCACATCTGTGCCCAAGAAAGCATTTCCAGAGGCTGGGGGAGGCTACTCCTCCCCTGCCTTCACACCATTTTCCAAAGGGAGAGGGTGTCACACCCTCTCTCAGAGGAAGTTCTTTGTTCTGCCATCCTGGGCCAGGCCTGGCTGGACCCCAGGAGGGCAGATGCCTGTCTGAGGGGTTGGCAGCAGCAGCAGCTGCAGTGAAACCCCAGGAAGGGCAGTTTGGCAGTACCAGGGTCTGTGCTACAGACCACTGGGATCATGGGATTGTGCCAACTATGCCAGGATGGCATAGAGGGGGCAAATCCGTGATCATAGACATGTTACATGGCCATATTCGGAGTTACCATGGTGAAGCTACATATAGGTAGTGACCTATATGTAGTGCACGCGTGTAATGGTGTCCCCGCACTCACAAAGTTCAGTGAATTGTCTCTGAACAATGTGGGGGCACCTTGGCTAGTGCCAGGGTGCCCACACACTAAGTAACTTTGCACCTAACCTTTACCAGGTAAAGGTTAGACATATAGGTGACTTATAAGTTACTTAAGTGCAGTGTAAAATGGCTGTGAAATAACGTGGACGTTATTTCACTCAGGCTGCAGTGGCAGGCCTGTGTAAGAATTGTCAGAGCTCCCTATGGGTGGCAAAAGAAATGCTGCAGCCCATAGGGATCTCCTGGAACCCCAATACCCTGGGTACCTCAGTACCATATACTAGGGAATTATAAGGGTGTTCCAGTAAGCCAATGTAAATTGGTAAAATTGGTCACTAGCCTGTTAGTGACAATTTGAAAGTAATGAGAGAGCATAACCACTGAGGTTCTGGTTAGCAGAGCCTCAGTGAGACAGTTAGGCACCACACAGGGAACATATACATGCACACCTATGAGCACTGGGGCCCTGTGTGACAGGGTCCCAGTGACACATACATATAGGCCACAACCTTATGAGCACTGGGGCCCTGACTAGCAGGGTCCCAGTGACACATAACAAACATACTGAAAACATAGTGTTTTCACTATGAGCACTGGGGCCTACCCATCAGGATCCCAGTGAGACAGTGAAAACAGTGACAAACATCCTGACATACACTCACAAACAGGCCAAAAGTGGGGGTAACAAGGCTAGAAAGAGGCTACTTTCTCACAGTACCCTCAGTATGTGGATAGCAAATATACACAAGATATATGTACACAATACCAAAATATGCAGTAATAGCAATAGAAAACAGTGCAAACAATGTATAGTCATAATAGTATGCAAAGGGGGCACATAGGGATAGGGTGTAAGAGGCTGGACTGGCTTGTAGTGAGTACCAAGGGGTACTTACACCTTGCACCAGGCCCAGGTATCCCTTATTAGTGTATAGGGTGTCTAGCAGCTAGGCTGATAGATAATGGTAGCTTAGCAGAGCAGCTTAGGCTGAACTAGGAGACGAGTGAAGCTCCTACAGTACCACAAGTGTCATATGCACAATATCATAAGAAAACACAATACACAGATATACTAAAAATAAAGGTACTTTATTTTATGACAATATGCCAAAAGTATCTCAGTGAGTACCCTCAGTATGAGGATAGCAAATATACACAAGATATATGTACACAATACCAAAATATGCAGTAATAGTATTAGAAAACAGTGCAAACAATGTATAGTTACAATAGTATGCAATGGGGACACATAGGGATAGGGGCAACACAAACCATATACTCCAAAAGTGGAATGCGAACCACGAATGGACCCCAAACCTAAGTGACCTTGTAGAGGGTTGCTGGGACTATTAGAAAATAGTAAGGGTTAGAAAAATAGCCCACCCCAAGACCCTGAAAAGTGAGTGCAAAGTGCACTAAAGTTCCCCAAAGGACATAGAAGTCGTGATAGGGGAACTCTGCAGGAAAGACACAAACCAGCAATGCAACAACGATGGATTTCCAGTCGAGGGAACCTTTGGAACAAGGGGACAAAGTCCAAAAGTCACAAGCAAGTCAGAGATGGGCAGATGCCCAGGAAATGCCAGCTGTGGGTGCAAAGAAGCTGCTACTGGACAGTAGAAGTTGAGGATTCTGCAGGAACGGCAAGGGCTAGAGACTTCCCCTTTGGAGGATGGATCCCCCACGCCGTGGAGAGTCGTGTAGAAGTATTTTCCTGAAGAAAGACCGCCAACAAGCCTTGCTAGCTGCAAGTCATGCGGTTAGTGTTTTTGGCTGCTGCTGTGGCCCAGGAGGGACCAGGATGTCGTCAATTGCGTCTGGGGACAGAGGAGGCGTTGAGCAAGACAAGGAGCCCTCTCAGAAGCAGGCAGCATCTGCAGAAGTGCCGGAAAGGGCACTACGAAGAGGAGTGAAATGGTGCTCACCCGAAGTTGCACAAAGGAGTCCCCCGTCGCCGAAGGGCCACTTAGAAAGTCGTGCAATGCAGGTTAGAGTGCTGTGGACCCAGGCTTGGCTGTGCACAAAGGATTTCTGCCGGAAGTGCACAGAGGCCGGAGTAGCTGCAAAAGTCACGGTTCCCAGCAATGCAGTCTGGCGTGGGGAGGCAAAGACTTACCTCCACCAAACTTGGACTGAAGAGTCACTGGACTGTGGGAGTCATTTGGACACAGTTGCTGGATTCATAGGACCTCGCTCGTCGTGCTGAGAGGAGACCCAGGGTACCGGTGATGCAGTTCTTTGGTGCCTGCGGTAGCAGGGGGAAGATTCCGTCGACCCACGTGAGATTTCTTCGGAGCTTCTAGTGCAGAGAGGAGGCAGACTACCCCCACAGCATGCACCACCAGGAAAACAGTCGAGAAGGCAGAAGGATCAGCGTTACAGAGTTGCAGTAGTCGTCTTCGCTACTTTGTTGCAGTTTTGCAGGCTTCCAGCGCGGTCAGCAGTCGATTCCTTGGCAGAAGGTGAAGAGAGAGATGCAGAGGAAGTCTGATGAGCTCTTGCATTCGTTATCTAAGGAAATCCCCAAAGCAGAGACCCTAAATAGCCAGAAAAGAGGGTTTGGCTACTTAGGAGAGAAGATAGGCTAGCAACACCTGAAGGAGCCTATCAGAAGGAGTCTCTGACGTCACCTGCTGGCCCTGGACACTCAGAGCAGTCCAGTGTGCCAGCAGCACCTCTGTGTCCAAGATGGCAGAGGTCTGGAGCACACTGGAGGAGCTCTGGGCCCCACCCAGGGGAGGTGCAGGTCAGGGGAGCGGTCACTCCCCTTTCCTTTGTCCAGTTTCGCGCCAGAGCAGGGCTGAGTGGTCCCTGAACCGGTGTAGACTGGCTTATGCAGAAATGGGCACCATGTGTGCCCATGAAAGCATTTCCAGAGGCTGGGGGAGGCTACTCCTCCCCTGCCTTCACACCTTTTTCCAAAGGGAGAGAGTGTAACACCCTCTCTCTGAGGAAGTCCTTTGTTCTGCCTTCCTGCCTTCCTGGGCCAAGCCTGGCTGGACCCCAGGAGGGCAGAAACCTGTCTGAGGGGTTGGCAGCAGCAGCAGCTGCAGTGAAACCCCGGGAAAGGCAGTTTAGCAGTACCAGGGTCTGAGCTACAGACCCGTGGGATCATGGGATTGTGCCAACTATGTCAGGATGGCATAGAGGGGGCAATTCCATGATCATAGACATGTTACATGGCCATATTCGGAGTTACCATTGTGAAGCTACACATAGGTAGTGACCTATGTGAAGTGCACGCGTGTAATGGTGTCCCCGCACTCACAAAGTCCAGGGAATTTGCCCTGAACAATGTGGTGGCACATTGGCTAGTGCCAGGGTGCCCACACACTAAGTAACTTTGCACCTAACCTTTACCAGGTAAAGGTTAGACATATAGGTGACTTATAAGTTACTTAAGTGCAGTGGTAAATGGCTGTGAAATAACGTGGACGTTATTTCACTCAGGCTGCAGTGGCAGGCCTGTGTAAGAATTGTCAGGGCTCCCTATTGGTGGCAAAAGAAATGCTGCAGCCCATAGGGATCTCCTGGAACCCCAATACCCTGGGTACCTCAGTACCATATACTAGGGAATTATAAGGGTGTTCCAGTATGCCAATGTAAATTGGTGAAATTGGTCACTAGCCTGTTAGTGACAATTTGTACAGAAATGAGAGAGCATAACCACTGAGGTTCTGGATAGCAGAGCCTCAGTGAGACAGTTAGGCATCACACAGGGAACACATACATATAGGCCACAAACTTATGAGCACTGGGGTCCTGGCTAGCAGGGTCCCAGTGACACATAACAAACATACTGAAAACATAGGGTTTTCACTATGAGCACTGGGCCCTGGCTAGCAGGATCCCAGTGAGACAGTGAAAACACCCTGACATACACTCACAAACAGGCCAAAAGTGGGGGTAACAAGGCTAGAAAGAGGCTGGTTGTCCTCCGCCTTCGTGGGACCCTCTTGTGCAACTTCGGGTGAGCTCGGGTTCACTCCACTTTGTAGTGCCTGTTCCGGCACTTCTCCAGGTGCTGCTTGCTTTTGAGTGGGCTCTTTGCCTTGCTGGATGCCCCCTCTGTCTCCTCACGCAATTGGCGACATCCTGGTCCCTCCTGGGCCACAGCAGCATCCAAAAACCCTAACCGCGACCCTTGCAGCTAGCAAGGCTTGTTTGCAGTCTTTCTGCATGGAAATCCTTCTGCATGACTCTTCACGACATGGGACATCCATCCTCCAAAGGGGAAGTTTCTAGCCCTTGTCGTTCGTGCAGAATCCTCAGCCTCTACCATCCGGTGGCATCTTCTTTGCATCCACAGCTGGCAGTTCCTGGGCATCTGCCCACTCCTGACTTGATCGTCACTTTTTGACTTGGTCCCCTTGTTCCACAGGTACCCTCGTCTGATAATCCATTGTTGTTGCATTGCTGGTGTTGGTCTTTCCTGCAGAATTCTCCTATCACGACTTCTGTGCTCTTTGGGGAACTTAGGTGCACTTGGCACCCACTTTTCAGGGTCTTGGGGTGCCCCTATCCCTATGTGCCCCCATTGCATTCTATTGTGACTATACATTGTTTGCACTGTTTTCTATTGCTATTACTGCATATTTTGGTATTGTGTACATATATCTTGTGTATATTTGCTATCCTCATACTGAGGGTACTCACTGGGATACTTTTGGCATATTGTCATAAAAATAAAGTACCTTTATTTTTAGTATATCTGTGTATTGTGTTTTCTTATGATATTGTGCATTTGACACTAGTGGTACTGTAGGAGCTTCACTCGTCTCCTATTTCAGCCTAAGCTGCTCTGCTAACCTACCTTTTCTATCAGCCTAAGCTGCTAGACACCCCTCTACACTAATAAGGGATACCTGGGCCTGGTGCAAGGTGTAAGCACCCCTTGGTACTCACTACAAGCCAGTCCAGCCTTCTACACCGGGTTCTGTGCTATAGACCCGGGGGATCATGATCATGATCTTAGACATGTTACATGGCCATGTTCGGAGTTACCATTGTGACGCTATACATAGGTAGTGACCTATGTATAGTGCACGTGTGTAATGGTGTCCCCGCACTCACAAAGTCCGGGGAATTTGCCCTGGAAGATGTGGGGGCACCTTGGCTAGTGCCAGGGTGCCCACACACTAAGTAACTTTGCACCCAACCTTCACCAGGTGAAGGTTAGACATATAGGTGACTTATAAGTTACTTAAGTGCAGTGGTAAATGGCTGTGAAATAACGTGGACGTTGTTTCACACAGGCTGCAATGGCAGGCCTGTGTAAGAATTGTCAGATCTCCCTATGGGTGGCAAAAGAAATGCTGCAGCCCATAGGGATCTCCTGGAACCCCAATACCCTGGGCACCTCAGTACCATATACTAGGGAATTATATGGGTGTACCAGTATGCCAATGTGAATTGGTGAAATTGGTCACTAGCATGTTAGTGACAATTTGGAAAGCAGAGAGAGCATAACCACTGAGGTTCTGATTAGCAGAGCCTCAGTGAGACAGTTAGTCATCACACAGGGAACACATACAGGGCACATACTCATGACCACTGGGGCCCGGCCTGGCAGTGTCCCAGTGACACATAGACTTGGCACGGACTTTCCTCCACCAAACTTGGACTGAAGAGTCCCTGGACTGTGGGAGTCACTTGGACAGAGTTGCTGATTTCCAGGGACCACGCTCGTTAGGCTGAGATGGGACCCAGGGGACCAGTGATGCAGTCTTTTGGTGCCTGCGTTAGCAGGGGGAAGATTCCGTCGACCCACTGAAGATTTCTTCGGAGCTTCTGGTGCAGGGTGATGGCAGGCTAACCCCAGAGCATGCACCACCAGGAAACAGTTGAGAAAGCCGGCAGGATTAGGCGCTACAATGTTGCTGGTAGTCATCTGGCTACTTAGTTGCGGTTTTGCAGGTGTTCTGAGCAGTCAGCGATTGATCCTTTGGTAGAAAGTGAAGAGGGAGATGCATAGGAACTCTGGTGAGCTCTTGCATTCGTTATCTGAAGAATTCCCCTAAGCAGAGACCCTAACTAGCCATAAAAGGAGGTTTGGCTAACAAGGAGGGAGGATTGGCTACCAAGAGAGGTAAGAGCCTATCAGAAGGAGCCTCTGACGACACCTGCTGGCACTGGCCACTCAGAGCAGTCCAGTGTGCCACCAACACCTCTGTTTCCAAGATGGCATAGGTCTGGGACACACTGGAGGAGCTCTGGGCACCTCCCTGGGAGGTGCAGGTCAGGGGAGTGGTCACTACCCTTTCCTTTGTCCAGTTTCGCGCCAGACCAGGGCTGGGGGATCCCTGAACCGGTGTAGACTGGCTTATGCAGAATTGGGCACCATCTGTGCCTATCAAAGCATTTCCAGAGGCTGGGGGAGGCTACTCCTGTAGGAAAGTACCATCTTGCCTGGCATGTTACCCCCATTTTTCACTGTATATATGTTGTTTTAGTTGTATGTGTCACTGGGACCCTGGTAACCCAGGGCCCCAGTGCTCATAAGTGTGCCTGAATGTGTTACCTGTGTAGTGACTAACTGTCTCACTGAGGCTCTGCTAATCAGAACCTCAGTGGTTATGCTCTCTCATTTCTTTCCAAATTGTCACTGACAGGCTAGTGACCATTTTTACCAATTTACATTGGCTTACTGGAACACCCAAATTTGGAAAGCAGAGAGAGCATAACCACTGAGGTTCTGGTTAGCAGAGCCTCAGTGAGACAGTTAGGCATCACACAGTGAACACATACAGAGCACATACTTATGAGCACTGGGGCCCTGCTGGCAGGGTCCCAGTGACACATAGACTAAAACAACATATATGCAGTGAAATATGGGGGTAACATGCCAGGCAAGATGGTATTTTTCTACAATCTTGGCTCGAGAGAGTGTATTCTGCTCAAGTGGCTGAATTGGTCTCTCTTACTATGGCATGCCATGCCGCTGACAAACTTAAAGTGACTATCTACAGTATACTGACAGTAGATACGGATTTGGAATTTTCCATGATTTTGGCCAGTTGTGGTCACAGAGGGGTTTCATGACCTGTTCTGGTTCCCCAGTGAAAAATTGTGAAAAAATTAAGGAGTTGTTGCACGCGATTCAGTTACCTCTTGAAATTGCGTGGTGAAATGCAGCGCTCATGTTAAATCACAAGACTTTGTGTCAATGGGAAACGGATATGCAGATCAAGTCACAAGGTTTTGTGCATTGAACTGTATATCGTTCACGGATCAGTGGGAATTGCTACCGGAAACTGAAAATGAGACATGCACAGGTTACGCACTGAGGGCGGTTGACACAATGGAAGAGTTAAAATCGTTGCAAGGACGTGCCAGCAGAGAAGAGACTGGGCTGTTGTCAAGAAACACGTGAGGAAGTCGTGTTTGGAGCCACGGTGTAAGGAGCCATATCAAGTGGTACTGACAACTACTACTGCTGTGAAGTGTGTGGGGAATTCTGAACTGCGACCATGCCAGTCACACTAAGAAGGTGACGTGTCCAACTGATGAGGAACTTGAGTTGTCGAAAATAACAGATACAGAAAAGGAAGTCTCAGGGCCGGAGAGTAATCAAAGGGGAACTGAGACTGAAGGAGAGCCCGTTGAGGACGGCTTGGTCACTCAAACAGCAAACGAGATCCAGAAGGGTGACAGTGAGCCTATCTCAACTGAGGCCCCAGGAGAACCGACACAAAGAGAGGTTCTCCCAGAAACAGACAGTTAGGGGTTTGAAGTTGAACCCCTGACAGACCCTGAAGGAAAGGGAGGTGAAACAGAGGCAAGTCAAGGTGTTCAGACTCCTCCTGAGCCACTTGCAGATCCATCAAGAAAAACCACCATAGCACAAGAGGAGGACATTGAACAGCACCCTGAAAAGCCAAACAGCAAAACAATACTGAAAGGAGATAAGTGGCCAGAATCGCAAATTGAAAAAGGAAAAGTAGCCATCAATGAAACAAAAAAGGAAGAGGTCAATACCACAAGGAAGGAAGATTAGAGTGAAGGAGAATTGCAGGCTGACCGTGTAGGAGGCTGGACTGGCTTGTAGTGAGTACCAAGGGGTACATGCACCTTGCACCAGGCCCAGTTATCCCTTATTAGTGTATAGGGTGTCTAGCAGCTTAGGCTGATAGATAATGGTAGCTTAGCAGAGCAGCTTAGGCTGAACTAGGAGACGTGTGAAGCTACTACAGTACCACTTAGTGTCATATGCACAATATCATAAGAAAACACAATACACAGTTATACTAAAAATAAAGGTACTTTATTTTTATGACAATATGCCAAAGTATCTTAGAGTGTACCCTCAGTGAGAGGATAGGAAATATACACAAGATATATATACACAATAGCAAAAATATGCAGTATAGTCTTAGAAAACAGTGCAAACAATGTATAGTTACAATAGGATGCAATGGGGAAACATAGGGATAGGGGCAACACAAACCATATACTCCAAAAGTGGAATGCGAACCACGAATGGACCCCAAACCTATGTGACCTTGTAGAGGGTCGCTGGGACTATTAGAAAATAGTGAGAGTTAGAAAAATAACCCTCCCCAAGACCCTGAAAAGTGAGTGCAAAGTGCACTAAAGTTCCCCTAAGGACAAAAGAGTCGTGTTAGAGGAATAATGCAGGAAAGACACAAACCAGCAATGCAACAACTGTGGATTTCCAATCTAGGGTACCTGTGGAACAAGGGGACCAAGTCCAAAAGTCACAAGCAAGTCGGAGATGGGCAGATGCCCAGGAAATGCCAGCTGCGGGTGGCAAAGAAGCTTCGACTGGACAGAAGAAGCTGAGGTTTCTGCAGGAACGAAAAGGGCTAGAGACTTCCCCTTTGGTGGACGGATCCCACTTGCCTTGGAGAGTCGTGCAGAAGTGTTTTCCCGCCGAAAGAACGCCAACAAGCCTTGATAGCCGCAAATCGTTTGTCATTCGTTTTTGGACGCTGCTGGGGCCCAGGAGGGACCAGGAGGTCGCAAATTGGACCTGAAGAGAGAGGGGACGTCGAGCAAGACAAAGAGCCCTCACTGAAGCAGGTAGCACCCAGAGAAGTGCCAGAAACAGGCACTACAAGGATGCGCAAAACAGTGCTTGCCGAAGCTGCACAAAGGAGTCCCACGTCGCCAGAGACCAACTTAGAAAGTCGTGCAATGCAGGTTAGAGTGCCGTGGACCCAGGCTTGGCTATGCACAAAGGATTTCTGCCGGAAGTGCACAGGGGCCGGAGCAGCTGCAAAGTCGCGGTTCCCAGCAATGCAGCCCAGCGAGGTGAGGCAAGGACTTACCTCCACCAAACTTGGACTGAAGAGTCACTGGACTGTGGAGGTCACTTGGACAGAGTCGCTGGATTCAAGGGACCTCGCTCGTCGTGCTGAGAGGAGACCCAAGGGACCGGTAATGCAGCTTTTTGGTGCCTGCGGTTGCAGGGGGAAGATTCCGTCGACCCACGGGAGATTTCTTCGGAGCTTCTGGTGCAGAGAGGAGGCAGGCTACCCCCACAGCATGCACAAGCAGGAAAACAGTCGAGAAGGCGGCAGGATCAGCGTTACAGAGTTGCAGTAGTCGTCTTTGCTACTATGTTGCAGGTTTGCAGGCTTCCAGCGCGGTCAGCGGTCGATTCCTTATCAGAAGGTGAAGAGAGAGATGCAGAGGAACTCGGATGAGCTCTTGCATTCGTTATCTGAAGTTTCCCCAGAGACAGAGACCCTAAATAGCCAGAAAAGAGGGTTTGGCTACCTAGGAGAGAGGATAGGCTACTAACACCTGAGGGAGCCTATCAGCAGGAGTCTCTGACGTCACCTGGTGGCACTGGCCACTCAGAGCAGTCCAGTGTGCCAGCAGCACCTCTGTTTCCAAGATGGCAGAGGTCTGGAGCACACTGGAGGAGCTCTGGACACCTCCCAGGGGAGGTGCAGGTCAGGGGAGTGGTCACTCCCCTTTCCTTTGTCCAGTTTCGCACCAGAGCAGGGGCTAAGGGGTCCCTGAACCGGTGTAGACTGGCTTATGCAGAATTGGGCACATCTGTGCCCAACAAAGCATTTCCAGAGGCTGGGGGAGGCTACTCCTCCCCTGCCTTCACACCATTTTCCAAAGGGAGAGGGTGTCACACCCTCTCTCAGAGGAAGTTCTTTGTTCTGCCATCCTGGGCCAGGCCTGGCTGGACCCCAGGAGGGCAGCTGCCTGTCTGAGGGGTTGGCAGCAGCAGCAGCTGCAGTGAAACCCCAGGAAGGGCAGTTTGGCAGTACCAGGGTCTGTGCTACAGACCACTGGGATCATGGGATTGTGCCAACTATGCCAGGATGGTATAGAGGGGGCAATTCCATGATCATAGACATGTTACATGGCTATATTCGGAGTTACCATGGTGAAGCTACATATAGGTAGTGACCTATATGTAGTGCACGCGTGTAATGGTGTCCCCGCACTCACAAAGTTCAGGGAATTGGCTCTGAACAATGTGGGGGCACCTTGGCTAGTGCCAGGGTGCCCTCACACTAAGTAACTTTGCACCTAACCTTTACCAGGTAAAGGTTAGACATATAGGTGACTTATAAGTTACTTAAGTGCAGTGTAAAATGGCTGTGAAATAACGTGGACGTTATTTCACTCAGGCTGCAGTGGCAGGCCTGTGTAAGAATTGTCAGAGCTCCCTATGGGTGGCAAAAGAAATGCTGCAGCCCATAGGGATCTCCTGGAACCCCAATACCCTGGGTACCTCAGTACCATATACTAGGGAATTATAAGGGTGTTCCAGTAAGCCAATGTAAATTGGTAAAATTGGTCACTAGCCTGTTAGTGACAATTTAAAAGTAATGAGAGAGCATAACCACTGAGGTTCTGGTTAGCAGAGCCTCAGTGAGACAGTTAGGCACCACACAGGGAACACATACATGCACACCTATGAGCACTGGGGCCCTGTGTGACAGGGCCCCAGTGACACATACATATAGGCCACAACCTTATGAGCACTGGGGTCCTGACTAGCAGGGTCCCAATGACACATAACAAAACATACTGAAAACATAGTGTTTTCACTATGAGCACTGGGGCCTAGCCATCAGGATCCCAGTGAGACAGTGAAAACAGTGACAACCATCCTGACATACATTCACAAACAGGCCAAAAGTGGGGGTAACAAGGCTAGAAAGAGGCTACTTTCTCACACAACCCCCCCCCAAACGAAGGACAATAAGGCTAACCTTGGCCAGTTGAGACTTTATTGTCTAAGTGGTGATAAGTAGAGAGTAGCTCTGCAATAGACTGGTTACTCCCTTTATCATCCACTATATGGTTACTTCCCTGTGGGGATGTAAACCACCCTGTTTGAAGTTTTTTAGCTAAGCAACAATGTGAAGATGTATTTTCAGAGTTTCTATCAGTAAGTTTTAGTTTAGAGCAGTGGGAATTGTCCACTGAACCTATTTGTAGTGATGGAAATGCCAGACAGGGATGCTGTCTCAGAAAAGCCATAGCTGGGCAACAACTTTGTCCATATGGCTGGAAGAGAGAACAGGGATGCTGTTTCTCTTGGGTTGGAGCAGGGCAGGGATGCTGTCCTATCAGCTCCACACTAGGGCAGGGATGCTGTCCTAAGTGTTGTGAGGCAGTGCAGAGTTTCTGCACTAAAGTTTCTCTGGGAGGGTTGGAGGGATGCTCCATGTTAACTAAAATGGTGCTCTTTTTCTCACCAATGTTAGTTATCCCACAGAGAGGTACTTCCACCTCAGGGAGTACAGTTTTGCCAACTGATGATTCCCTTGGAACAGGTGCCACCCCAGGAGAGGTTTCTCCCACCACAGGAATGGTATCCTGAATGGTAGGGTGGTTAGGGGATACTGTGATACCCTTTTTACCTGTTGATGGAGAGGGTTCCTGAGTTTTCAGGCCTTCTCTCCTTTGCTTTTTCATTTCAGTAGAAATGAGAGGGAACAATTCCTCAGGGATGCCCAGCATGGCTGCATGGGCATAAAACTCTACATCAGCCCAACCTGAGGCCTCTAGGTCATTACCTAAGAGACAGTCTACAGGTAAGCTAGGTGATACCACCACCTGCTTAGGGCCAGTAACTCCACCCCAACTAAACTGAATTATAGCTAAGGTAAGAAACTTAGTGGAGTTATGGACATCAATAATCTTATACTGTTGTCCAATGATGTGTTGATCAGGGTGCACTAGGTTTTCAGTCACCAAAGTGAAACTGGCACCTGTGTCCCTGTAGGCCAAGGCCTCAACACCATTTATTGAAACTGTCTGCCTGTGCTTATCCATTGTAAGGGGACAAGCAGCCAGTGTGGCAAGGCCAATGCCACTAGGTGTGACAGAAACTGTCTTGGGAGTGACTACCCCAGTTTCTACTATGGACCCAAAAGTGAACCCAACTACACCCTTAACTTGACTGTTGCCAGCAGTCCCACCACTAGTACCACTACTGCTAGGGGCACTAGAGCTTGATGTATTAGTGGTGGTAGGCTCAGGGGGTTTACCTGGACAGGACTTATCCTATGGCCTCTGTTTTTACACACAAAGCACCAAGGCTTTTTAATGTGTGCAGATTGAGAAGAAGAGGAAGAATTAGTTTTATCCCCACCCTCTGAAGAGTGTTTAAGAATTGAAGTGGGATATTTGGTTTTACCCTTATCCCCATGCTTATCTTGAGATTTTTCACCATCTTTCTTCTAATTGCCATCTTTGTCACCCCCTGTATGAACTTTTTTGTTCACCCTTGTTCTGACCCATTTGTCTGCCTTCTTTCCCAATTCTTGGGGAGAGGTCAGATCAGAGTCTACCAGGTACTGGTGCAACAAATCAGACACACAATTATTAAGTATATGCTCTCTCATGATTGTGTTATACAGGCTTTCATAATCAGTAACTTTACTGCCATGTAACCACCCCTCCAAGGCCTTCACTGAATGGTCAATGAAATCAACCCAGTCTTGTGAAGACTCCTTTTTGGTCTCTCTGAACTTTATCCTGTACTGTTCAGTGGTTAAGCCATAACCATCCAGGAGTGCATTCTTAAGAACTGTAAAATTATTGCCATCATTTTCTTTCACAGTAAGGAGCCTATCCCTACCTTTTCCACTAAATGATAGCCATAGGATAGCAGCCCACTGCCTTTGAGGGACATCCTGTACAACACAGGCCCTCTCAAGTGCAGCAAACCACTTGTTAATGTCATCCCCCTCCTTATAAGGGGGAACTATCTTGTGCAGATTCCTGGAATCATGCTCTTTTGCAGGATGACTATGGGGAATACTGCTGCTGCCACCATGGGTATCTAAACCCAACTTCTGTCTTTCCTTCTCTAATTCAAAAGACTGTCTATCCAAATCCAGCTGTTGCTTTTTAAGCTTCAGTCTGGTTTGTTCCACCCTCAACTTATTGAGTTCCCTCTCTAACATTCTGTCATCAGGGTTGGTGGGAGGGACATTCCTAGAAACAGAGCTATGATGGGAATGAACAGAAGGAGACCTGTCCCTTACAGAAGCCACCCTAACAGCTTGGTTTACAGAAACATTACTACCAGTATGGTGAGAATAAATGCTTTTGCTATGATGTGAGACAACACTATTTGTATGGTGTGGCTCATCATCATTCCCAACTATGCTAGACTGTCTAGTAATGGGCAGGCTAGGAAGTTTCTTTCCTGAATCTTTTCCTGGGGGAGTCCCTGAATCAGATTGGGAACTATCAGGTACTTTTTCAACAGATGGGGCACCTATGGCCTTATCCTGTTCTCTAAGCATGTTAAGTAACAGTTCCAAGGAAGGATTTTTCCCTACACTCAAACCTCTCTCTATACAGAGACTCGTTGCTCTTTTCCAGCTAAGGTTGTCATATGCAAGTTTGGACAGATCAACACTTTGGCCTGTGCCAGACATTTTTTAGAGAGAGTTAAAGTGATACAAAAAGAAAAAAAGTTTTCAGAACTTTTTGGAAAGACAGAATATACTTTTTTAACTTTTAAGAACTTTTTGAAAGTTTAGAAGTACTTTTCAGCACTTAGAAAAGAGTGAAAAGAGGAAATGCAAAACTTTTTGCCTATGTGTATATACACTGACCTTGTTTTGTATATTTTTCTCTTATGAAAAGTACAATGACAAGAGTGGTAAGTAGTCTCAAGCACTTATCCCACCACTGCACAACCAATGTAGGAGGCTGGACTGTCTTGTAGTGAGTACCAAGGGGTACTTGCACCTTGCACCAGGCCCAGTTATCCCTTATTAGTGTATAGGGTGTCTAGCAGCTTAGGCTGATAGATAATGGTAGCTTAGCAGAGCAGCTTAGGCTGAACTAGGAGACGTGTGAAGCTACTACAGTACCACTTAGTGTCATATGCACAATATCATAAGAAAACACAATACACAGTTATACTAAAAATAAAGGTACTTTATTTTTATGACAATATGCCAAAGTATCTTAGAGTGTACCCTCAGTGAGAGGATAGGAAATATACACAAGATATATATACACAATAGCAAAAATATGCAGTATAGTCTTAGAAAACAGTGCAAACAATGTATAGTTACAATAGGATGCAATGGGGAAACATAGGGATAGGGGCAACACAAACCATATACTCCAAAAGTGGAATGCGAACCACGAATGGACCCCAAACCTATGTGACCTTGTAGAGGGTCGCTGGGACTATTAGAAAATAGTGAGAGTTAGAAAAATAACCCTCCCCAAGACCCTGAAAAGTGAGTGCAAAGTGCACTAAAGTTCCCCTAAGGACAAAAGAGTTGTGTTAGAGGAATAATGCAGGAAAGACACAAACCAGCAATGCAACAACTGTGGATTTCCAATCTAGGGTACCTGTGGAACAAGGGGACCAAGTCCAAAAGTCACAAGCAAGTCGGAGATGGGCAGATGCCCAGGAAATGCCAGCTGCGGGTGCAAAGAAGCTTCGACTGGACAGAAGAAGCTGAGGTTTCTGCAGGAACGAAAAGGGCTAGAAACTTCCCCTTTGGTGGACGGATCCCTCTTGCCTTGGAGAGTCGTGCAGAAGTGTTTTCTCGCCAAAAGAACGCCAACAAGCCTTGCTAGGCGCAAATCGTGCGTTTGGGGTTTTTGGACGCTGCTGGGGCCCAGGAGGGACCAGGAGATCGCAAATTGGACCTGAAGAGAGAGGGGACGTCGAGCAAGACAAAGAGCCCTCACTGAAGCAGGTAGCACCCAGAGAAGTGCCAGAAACAGGCACTACAAGGATGCGCAAAACGGTGCTTGCCGAAGCTGCACAAAGGAGTCCCACGTCGCCGGAGACCAACTTAGAATGTCGTGCAATGCAGGTTAGAGTGCCGTGGACCCAGGCTTGGCTATGCACAAAGGATTTCCGCCGGAAGTGCACAGGGGCCGGAGCAGCTGCAAAGTCGCGGTTCCCAGCAATGCAGCCCAGCGAGGTGAGGCAAGGACTTACCTCCACCAAACTTGGACTGAAGAGTCACTGGACTGTGGGGGTCACTTGGACAGAGTCGCTGGATTCAAGGGACCTCGCTCGTCGTGCTGAGAGGAGACCCAAGGGACCGGTAATGCAGCTTTTTGGTGCCTGCGGTTGCAGGGGGAAGATTCCGTCGACCCACGGGAGATTTCTTCGGAGCTTCTGGTGCAGAGAGGAGGCAGGCTACCCCCACAGCATGCACAAGCAGGAAAACAGTCGAGAAGGCGGCAGGATCAGCGTTACAGAGTTGCAGTAGTCATCTTTGCTACTATGTTGCAGGTTTGCAGGCTTCCAGCGCGGTCAGCGGTCGATTCCTTATCAGAAGGTGAAGAGAGAGATGCAGAGGAACTCGGATGAGCTCTTGCATTCGTTATCTGAAGTTTCCCCAGAGACAGAGACCCTAAATAGCCAGAAAAGAGGGTTTGGCTACCTAGGAGAGAGGATAGGCTACTAACACCTGAGGGAGCCTATCAGCAGGAGTCTCTGACGTCACCTGGTGGCACTGGCCACTCAGAGCAGTCCAGTGTGCCAGCAGCACCTCTGTTTCCAAGATGGCAGAGGTCTGGAGCACACTGGAGGAGCTCTGGACACCTCCCAGGGGAGGTGCAGGTCAGGGGAGTGGTCACTCCCCTTTCCTTTGTCCAGTTTCGCGCCAGAGCAGGGGCTAAGGGGTCCCTGAACCGGTGTAGACTGGCTTATGCAGAATTGGGCACATCTGTGCCCAACAAAGCATTTCCAGAGGCTGGGGGAGGCTACTCCACCCCTGCCTTCACACCATTTTCCAAAGGGAGAGGGTGTCACGCCCTCTCTCAGAGGAAGTTCTTTGTTCTGCCATCCTGGGCCAGGCCTGGCTGGACCCCAGGAGGGCAGCTGCCTGTCTGAGGGGTTGGCAGCAGCATCAGCTGCAGTGAAACCCCAGGAAGGGCAGTTTGGCAGTACCAGGGTCTGTGCTACAGACCACTGGGATCATGGGATTGTGCCAAATATGCCAGGATGGTATAGAGGGGGCAATTCCATGATCATAGACATGTTACATGGCCATATTCGGAGTTACCATGGTGAAGCTACATATAGGTAGTGACCTATATGTAGTGCACGCGTGTAATGGTGTCCCCGCACTCACAAAGTTCAGGGAATTGGCTCTGAACAATGTGGGGGCACCTTGGCTAGTGCCAGGGTGCCCTCACACTAAGTAACTTTGCACCTAACCTTTACCAGGTAAAGGTTAGACATATAGGTGACTTATAAGTTACTTAAGTGCAGTGTAAAATGGCTGTGAAATAACGTGGACGTTATTTCACTCAGGCTGCAGTGGCAGGCCTGTGTAAGAATTGTCAGAGCTCCCTATGGGTGGCAAAAGAAATGCTGCAGCCCATAGAGATCTCCTGGAACCCCAATACCCTGGGTACCTCAGTACCATATACTAGGGAATTATAAGGGTGTTCCAGTAAGCCAATGTAAATTGGTAAAATTGGTCACTAGCCTGTTAGTGACAATTTAAAAGTAATGAGAGAGCATAACCACTGAGGTTCTGGTTAGCAGAGCCTCAGTGAGACAGTTAGGCACCACACAGGGAACACATACATGCACACCTATGAGCACTGGGGCCCTGTGTGACAGGGCCCCAGTGACACATACATATAGGCCACAACCTTATGAGCACTGGGGTCCTGACTAGCAGGGTCCCAATGACACATAACAAAACATACTGAAAACATAGTGTTTTCACTATGAGCACTGGGGCCTAGCCATCAGGATCCCAGTGAGACAGTGAAAACAGTGACAACCATCCTGACATACATTCACAAACAGGCCAAAAGTGGGGGTAACAAGGCTAGAAAGAGGCTACTTTCTCACAGACCGCAAGTTCAAAAGAAAGAGAATTGCAAACAGAAGATATGCGGGTCCTAAATGGGCTTATGCGAAGACAGCCGAGTGGCAACAAGAGTTCTTTGCTTTTTGTTTTGATCGTGAAGTTCCAGGTCAATATTATGGTGCTTGAAATTGCTCACAAATAAGAGACTGTGTTAAGCTGAAAATTTGAATAAAGGGAAACCTGAGGAAAGAAACTAATGAAAAATTACCGGATGTGACACTGTTAACCTGAATTGACTTTTCAAAAAACCTGATTGTGACAAGCTGCTAACTGGATTTGACTAAGACCCTGGAGTGTATGGGAGAGCTGTAAATACTTGCTGGAAAAAGACTTTTCTTGGCTTCGCAGAGAAAAATTATTTTCTAACCATCCTCGTATTAGTTGATTACGTTTGTAGTACTTTACTTTCTGATTCTTTACAGATCATGCCTACGTCAGGAGATGACGTTGAGGGAAATAAGCGTTGTAAATATTTGGGTGTTGCTTTGGCTGTTGTGTGTGTGATAATCATTATAGCTATATTTGTGGAAATGCGTCTGGTAGATGAAAGTGAAGCTAACAATGCTACAGTTTCTGAAACTGCTACATTAACTCAGTGGGACAGGTTTGAGCAGGATGCCAAGTATTTGCATGGCGAGAGTAATGCTAAAGAAGAGCTGTCTACTAACGTTTTCTATCGCTTGTTGAGTGAATATGTTGACACCCTGGATGCAAAGGCTTGTTATGTGTGTACACAAATTCCTCTTTCAGTCAAGGAGGGAGTTCCCTATCACAGCTTGCCATTAACGTACGGGATTAGTTTTAGTCTGCTACTAACGCGTGTTGAAAAGTACCATCTTGCCTGGCATGTTACCCCCATTTTTCACTGTATATATGTTGTTTTAGTTGTATGTGTCACTGGGACCCTGGTAACCCAGGGCCCCAGTGCTCATAAGTGTGCCTGAATGTGTTACCTGTGTAGTGACTAACTGTCTCACTGAGGCTCTGCTAATCAGAACCTCAGTGGTTATGCTCTCTCATTTCTTTCCAAATTGACACTAACAGGCTAGTGACCATTTTTACCAATTTACATTGGCTTACTGGAACACCCTTATAATTCCCTAGTATATGGTACTGAGGTACCCAGGGTATTGGGGTTCCAGGAGATCCCTATGGGCTGCAGCATTTCTTTTGCCACCCATAGGGAGCTCTGACAATTCTTACACAGGCCTGCCACTGCAGCCTGAGTGAAATAACGTCCACGTTATTTCACAGCCATTTTACACTGCACTTAAGTAAGTTATAAGTCACCTATATGTCTAACCTTTACCTGGTAAAGGTTAGGTGCAAAGTTACTTAGTGTGAGGGCACCCTCGCACTAGCCAAGGTGCCCCCACATTGTTCAGAGCCAATTCCCTGAACTTTGTGAGTGCGGGGACACCATTACACGCGTGCACTACATATAGGTCACTACCTATATGTAGCTTCACAATGGTAACTCCGAATATGGCCATGTAACATGTCTATGATCATGGAATTGCCCCCTCTATGCCATCCTGGCATAGTTGGCACAATCCCATGATCCCAGTGGTCTGTAGCACAGACCCTGGTACTGCCAAACTGCCCTTCCTGGGGTTTCACTGCAGCTGCTGCTGCTGCCAACCCCTCAGACAGGCATCTGCCCTCCTGGGGTCCAGCCAGGCCTGGCCCAGGATGGCAGAACAAAGGACTTCCTCTGAGAGAGGGTGTTACACCCTCTCCCTTTGGAAAATGGTGTGAAGGCAGGGGAGGAGTAGCCTCCCCCAGCCTCTGGAAATGCTTTCTTGGGCACAGATGTGCCCAATTCTGCATAAGCCAGTCTACACCGGTTCAGGGGACCCCTTAGCCCTGCTCTGGCGCGAAACTGGACAAAGGAAAGGGGAGTGACCACTCCCCTGACCTGCACCTACCCTGGGAGGTGTCCAGAGCTCCTCCAGTGTGCTCCAGACCTCTGCCATCTTGGAAACAGAGGTGCTGCTGGCACACTGGACTGCTCTGAGTGGCCAGTGCCACCAGGTGACGTCAGAGACTCCTTGTGATAGGCTCCTTCATGTGTTGCTAGCCTATCCTCTCTCCTAAGTAGCCAAACCCTCTTTTCTGGCTATTTAGGGTCTCTGTCTCTGGGGAAACTTTAGATAACGAATGCAAGAGCTCATCTGAGTTACTCTGCATCTCTCTCTTCACCTTCTGCCAAGGAATCGACTGCTGACCGCGCTGGAAGCCTGCAAACCTGCAACATAGTAGCAAAGACGACTACTGCAACTCTGTAACGCTGATCCTGCCGCCTTCTCGACTGTTTTCCTGCTTGTGCATGCTGTGGGGGTAGTCTGCCTCCTCTATGCACCAGAAGCTCCGAAGAAATCTCCCGTGGGTCGACGGAATCTTCCCCCTGCAACCGCAGGCACCAAAAAGCTGCATTACCGGTCCCTTGGGTCTCCTCTCAGCATGACTAGCGAGGTCCCTCGAATCCAGCGACTCTGTCCAAGTGACCCCCACAGTCCAGTGACTCTTCAGTCCAAGTTTGGTGGAGGTAAGTCCTTGTCTCACCTCACTGGGCTGCATTGCTGGGAACAGCAACTTTTGCAGCTACTCCGGCCCCTGTGCACTTCCGGCGGAAATCCTTTGTGCACAGCCAAGCCTGGGTCCATGGCACTCTAACCTGCATTGCATGACTTTCTTAGTTGGTCTCCGGCGACGTGGGACTCCTTTGTGTGACTTTGGGTGAGCACCGTTTCACGCATCCTCGTAGTGCCTGTTTCTGGCACTTCTCCGGGTGCTACCTGCTGCTGAGAGGGCTCTTTGTCTTGCTCGACGTCCCTTCCCTCTCCTGGTCCAATTTGCGACCTCCTGGTCACTCCTGGGCCACAGCAGCGTCCAAAAACGCTAACCGCACGATTTGCATCTAGCAAGGCTTGTTGGCATTCTTTTGGCGGGAAAATACTTCTGCACGACTCTCCACGGCGAGCGGGATCCGTCCACCAAAGGGGAAGTCTCTAGCCCTTTTCGTTCCTGCAGAAACCGCAGCTTCTTCTGTCCAGTAGAAGCTTCTTTGCACCCGCAGCTGGCATTTCCTGGGCATATGCCCATCTCCGACTTGCTTGTGACTTTTGGACTTGGTCCCCTTGTTCCACAGGTACCCTAGATTGGAAATCCACAGTTGTTGCATTGTTGGTTTGTGTCTTTCCTGCATTATTCCTCTAACACGACTTCTTTGTCCTTAGGGGAACTTTAGTGCACTTTGCACTCACTTTTCAGGGTCTTGGGGAGGGTTATTTTTCTAACTCTCACTATTTTCTAATAGTCCCAGCGACCCTCTACAAGGTCACATAGGTTTGGGGTCCATTCGTGGTTCGCATTCCACTTTTGGAGTATATGGTTTGTGTTGCCCCTATCCCTATGTTTCCCCATTGCATCCTATTGTAACTATACATTGTTTGCACTGTTTTCTAAGACTATACTGCATATTTTTGCTATTGTGTATATATATCTTGTGTATATTTCCTATCCTCTCACTGAGGGTACACTCTAAGATACTTTGGCATATTGTCATAAAAATAAAGTACCTTTATTTTTAGTATAACTGTGTATTGTGTTTTCTTATGATATTGTGCATATGACACTAAGTGGTACTGTAGTAGCTTCACCCGTCTCCTAGTTCAGCCTAAGCTGCTCTGCTAAGCTACCATTATCTATCAGCCTAAGCTGCTAGACACCCTATACACTAATAAGGGATAACTGGGCCTGGTGCAAGGTGCAAGTACCCCTAGGTACTCACTACAAGCCAGTCCAGCCTCCTACATTGGTGGCAGCGGTGGGATAAGTGCTTTGAGACTACTTACCACTCTTGTCATTGTACTTTTCATTAGAGAAAAATATACAAAACAAGGTCAGTGTATATACACATAGCCAAAAAGTTTTGCATTTCCTCTTTTCACTCTTTTCTAAGTGCTGAAAAGTACTTCTAAACTTTCAAAAAGTTTTATACACATAGCCAAAAAGTTTTGCATTTCCTCTTTTCACTCTTTTCTAAGTGCTGAAAAGTACTTCTAAACTTGGCAGCGGTGGGATAACTGGGCCTGGTGCAAGGTGCAAGTACCCCTTGGTACTCACTACAAGCCAGTCCAGCCTCCTACAACGCGTTTCTATAATCAAGAAGAAGTGCAATATTTTTATTTGAATTATGATTTAGGGGGTCATTACAACAATGGCGGTAAAAGGCGCTTACCGCCGTGCAGAAGACCGCCAATACACCGCCACGGCCGCGGTAGACCGCCACAGCTATTATGACACACATCTTGGAATCCGCCGAAATTCAGACACCCACACAATACCGCCACACCAAAGGTTAGCGATAAACTGGCGAAAACAAAGCCTCCACCTCCACGCCAACAGAAACACACCCATGCCATTACGACCCACGAATCCACGCGGCGGTCTTACAACCGCGATATTCCATTGGCGGTACACACCGCAGCGCTCAAAATACACACACATCTCCAAAACACCGCCACATTGGACAATTCCAAATACACACACCTGACACACATACAAACAACACTCCCACACACCCAACACAATATAAAACACACCCCCACATCACCCACAAACCCCTACAACCTGAAATTCTGAGAGAAGGCGAGAGAGAGAGAGCACAGAATAGACAACCCCATCACACAGAGGCACACAACATCATCATCCACACAACATCCAAGCACAAAACACCACATACCACTACACTCACCACACTCATCACCACATACACCACCCCACACATCACACACACCACCCCATGTCACGCCAAAGACACCCCCGCTTCTCCGAGGAGGAGCTCAGGGTCATGGTGGAGGAAATCCTCCGGGTAGAGCCACAGCTATTTGGCTCACAGGTACAGCACACATCAAAAGTCAGGAAGATGGAGCTATGGCGCAGAATAGTGGACAGGGTGAACGCAGTGGGACAGCACCCAAGAAGTAGGGAGGACATCAGGAAGAGGTGGAACGACTTACGGGGGAAGGTGCGTTCCACGCTCTCCAGGCACCACATCGCAGTGCAGCGGACTGGCGGCGGACCCCCACCTCCTCCCCCACAACTAACAACATGGGAGAAGCAAGTCTTGACCATCTTGCATCCAGAGGGCCTCGGAGGAGTCGTTGGAGGAAAGGACACTGGTAAGTCAAATCTTAACTATCATATCCCCCACCCTACCTGCATGCTATCACACACCCCCACCCTCACACCCTCCCCTATCACCCAAACTCCTCACTAATCTACCCATGACACCAACCACCCATCCCAACACCAAGCCCTGCATGACACAACTAAGCATGGACACCCATCACTAAAGCATGCCCACTGCACATACCCAGAACACTCCCGCCAACCGTCAGCACACAAGCCCCCACACAGGAATGCCTGCACTGGGGTTCAAGCACACCCAACCATTGCACACCATGAAACACACACATGCAATAATTATGTTCTTATACCCCCACAGGAACCCGAAGGAATGTCACCACACCAGAGGGTCCAGACAACACCACTCCACCCCCAGAAGAGTCCCACAGTGACGATAGCAGCTCTGCCCTACTGGATCTTGATGACCAGCCCGGACCATCGTGGGCCTCAGGACAGTCGGTTCCCCTTCCCCAGCCACAGCCCAACACCGAACTTCCACCCTCTGGTAACACCAGCACAGCACCCACCCAGCGGGCCCAAACCTCCCTACCCACGACAGGTCAATCAGCGGTGTGTCCACCACTACAGGGCACCCAGGCTAACCCACCACCCCAACAACAACAGGGACCTGGGGGCAGTGGTAGTCGGCACACGGTCCAGGGGACGGAGGCACAGGAACATAGGGGAACTGGGAGGGCTGCTGTGCGACAGAGGGAGGACAGGCCAAGGGAACCTACTCTCCACAAGGCCCCCTCTTCCATCATGGGAGCCTACCACCACTCCCAGGAGACGATGGCAACGGTCCTGGACAAGTTGCAGGAGACCCTGCGTCTGCAGGAGGAGCAGTATTTGGGGTTCAGGGAGGAGCTCAGGACCATCGGCTCCGCCCTGGGCACCATCGTAGGGGTGCTGACGGACATTCAAAAGACCTTGAGGGACACCGTGGCACTCCAAGGGGCCCCTGACACTAGCCATGACGATGAACTGCCCACTACCTCCGCCGGCGCTAGTGGACAGGAGGCACCGCCACAGGACCACCATACCAGCACCGCACCCCCTGCAGACGGACAACCACCACGCAAGCGGTCCCTGCGATCAAGGAACAGGACAGAGCAAGATGACAAGACCCCCGCCAGGAAATAAGACCACCCTGATTGTCCCCCCACTGTCCCACTTTGTTACCATGTCCAAATCGGAACTGCCCCAGCTCCACTTCCAATGGCCAGATGTGCAATGTATCTGTGGGACTAATAGACTGAACTCTGCCATGGACATTCCTCCACCATCACCCATCCCCATTTTACAATCCCCCATCATTTTTTAGCACTTAAATAAACACCCTTGAAACACAAAAAAAACTGGAGTCAGTCTATGATTTGGAACTTTGTATTATCAATTACAGTGTCATAATGGGTTACCCATTGGAAGGCTAACATACCAATGTCACACATCACAAGCCCTTCAAGGATGCAAGCAGTTGACACGTAGGTTACCACACTTGTGAAACTGAAATGGAAGGGGACAACTCAGTTAACAAATAGTGAGTGAAATGTCGGTACAGGATTGAGGTAGATGTGTGAAAGTTAATGTAATGTTAAACCTGAAAATGTACTCACCTGTGTTTCACTGGAAATATTGCTGTATGACTGACTCCCTGTTGTCGTTTTCTTCTTCCTCAGCTTCATCCTCATCACTGTCCACAGGCTCCACAGGCTCCACAGCTGCTACAACACCGTCATCTGGATCATCCTCCTGCAGAAAAGGCACCTGGCGTCACAATGCCAAATTATGGAGTATGGAGCAGGCGATGATGATGTCGCACACCTTCTTCGGTGAGTAGAATAGGGATCCACCTGTCATATGGAGGCACCTGAACCTGGCCTTAAGAAGGCCGAAGGTCCGCTCGATTACCCTCCTAGTCCGCCCATGGGCCTCATTGTACCGTTCTTCTGCCCTGGTCCTGGGATCCCTCACTGGGGTCAATAGCCAGGAAAGGTTGGGGTAACCAGAGTCCCCCAATAGCCATACACGGTGCCTCTGGAGTTGACCCATCATATCAGGGATGCTGCTATTGCGCAGGATGTAGACGTCATGCACAGAGCCAGGGAACATAGCATTTACCTGCGAGATGTACTGGTCTGCCAAACAGACCATCTGAACATTCATAGAATGATAACTCTTCCTGTTCCTGTACACCTGTTCACTCCTGCGGGGGGGACCAGAGCTACATGTGTCCCATCAATGGCACCTATGACGTTGGGGATATGTCCAAGGGCATAGAAGTCCCCTTTGACTGTAGGCAAATCCTCCACCTGAGGGAAAATGATGTATCTCCTTACGTGTTTCAGCAGGGCAAACAACACTCTGGACAACACGTTGGAAAACATAGGCTGGGACATCGCTGATGCCATGGCCACAGTAGTCTGAAAAGAGCCACTTGCAAGGAAATGGAGCACTGACAGCACCTGCACGTCAAGGGGGGATTACAGTCGGATGGCGGATTGGTGGCATCAGGTCTGGCTCCAACTGGGTACATAGTTCCTGGATTGTGGGACGGTCAAACCTGTAGGTCACGATGACATGTTTCTCTTCCATTGTCAACAGGTCCACCAGCGGTCGGTACACCGGAGGATTCCGCCATCTTCTCATATGTCCCAGCTGACGGTGCCTAAGAAGGACAACAGCGAAGAAACAGTCACTGTTCCTCCAGGTATGTACCCACAGTTACACACAAGACTACACCAGACAATAAACCCTCCCTGTATGTGTGTTGAGTATAGGCCTAGCTATGTGTGACACAGTAGTAAATGAAGCCATGTGGGCCTCTGAAATGGCGGCTGCCTGACCTCTAAACTGGGACAATGTGATTGTGGGGTAACTGCGCTGGCGTTGCACACCGTCGCGGTAGGCGGTCGTAGACCGCGGCGCAATGCTGCATTGGTTAACATTGGACCCTATGGGTCCCAGGAGCCAATGAACAGGTGAGCCGGCGGTGATGATGCGCCCCGCCGCGGACGTCACTGCCATTTTCTATCTGTTCAATCACTAGATACCTGATCTTCAACAGGGGAGGACCTACACTTCTAGTGCTGCTGTGACCTCGGTCTGGAAGCGACGATGGCTGCTGCGTCTGGGGAAAGGGCCCCTGCCTTCACTGCACAGGAGTTGGAGAAACTTGTGGATGGGGTCCTCCCCCAGTACATGCTACTCTACGGTCCTCCAGACCAACAGGTTAGTACAGAGGGAGCACGTTGTATGGGCTAGGCCTGGGTGGAGAGGGCTGGGTGGAAGAGGGAAGGGGCCAGAGTTCATACTACATTAAAGCATGGGAATGAATGGGCCACATGGTCAGAGTAGGGAGGGGGCCACTCACATTGATGGGGCAGTTGGTAATGACTGTTCCTCTTCCCTTGTGCATGTCATGTAGGTCAGCGCCCACCAGAAGATGGACATTTGGCGTGCCATCGCCAAGGAGGTCCGGACCCTGGGGGCCCACCAGAGACGGGGCACCCACTGCCAGAAGAGATGGGAGGACTTTCGCCGCTGCAGCAAGAAGACGGCGGAGGCTCAGCTGGGGATGGCCTCCCAACGTGGGAGGGGTGCCCGTCGCACCATGACCCCTCTGATGTTCCGGATCCTGGCGGTGGCCTACCCGGAGTTGGATGGGCGCTTAAGGACATCACAGCAGACACAAGGGGGTGAGTACAACCTCATTCTGCTGACTTTGCGTGCAGTGGAGGGGTCTTGGTGGGGGAGGTGGGCTGTGGGTGTCCCTAGGCCAGGGCGAATTCGGTAGGCAAGGCCCCTCCGTAATGTAGGCCATGTGGCACTCTACCCCACCTCACCACAGTGCCAAGTTGAGGTATAGTTGCCCCTGTGGCATCCATGTGCGCAGATGTCCACCATTGACTTGTAGGCCATATCCCAGAAATTGCATGTGCAGAAGCCAGGAGCACGGCGTTATGCATGGGGCTGCTGCGTCTGTCTTGTCCGCCAACGTTAGCGGTATGCCATGCACTAAAACTCTCTTTGTTCTGTCTCCCCCCCTTTTCCTGCTCTCCTGTCCTTTTGTACATCAGCATCATCAGGCGGAGGTACAGTGGCACCGGAGCACGAGGGAGCTGCATCCCACATGAACATGGAGGGCCACACCACAGACTCTGAATGCACCAGTGGGACGGAGGGCGAGGGGAGCTTCACGTCGGCCACCGGATCCCCAACCAGCGACACAGACTCGTCCGCTGATGGGAGCTCCCCTGTGGTGGCGGCACCATCTGTGCGCCCCACTTCTACAGGTACAGCCGCCACCTCCCCTACCAGCACCGAACTCCCAGCAGCCCCTCGGCGTTCGCCCGTGCCCGCTCACCCAGGAGGGTGGCTGTAGGAGGCTGGACTGGCTTGTAGTGAGTACAAAGGGGTACTTACACCTTGCACCAGGCCCAGTTATCCCTTATTAGTGTATAGGGTGTCTAGCAGCATAGGCTGATAGATAATGGTAGCTTAGCAGAGCAGCTTAGGCTGAACTAGGAGACGAGTGAAGCTCCTACAGTACCACTAGTGTCATATGCACAATATCATAAGAAAACACAATACACAGATATACTAAAAATAAAGGTACTTTATTTTTATGACAATATGCCAAAGTATCTCAGAGTGTACCCTCAGTATGAGGATAGCAAATATACACAAGATATATGTACACAATACCAAAATATGCAGTAATAGTATTAGAAAACAGTGCAAACAATGTATAGTTACAATATGATGCAATGGGGACACATAGGGATAGGGGCAACACAAACCATATACTCCAAAAGTGGAATGCGAACCACGAATGGACCCCAAACCTATGTGACCTTGTAGAGGGTCGCTGGGACTATTAGAAAATAGTAAGGGTTAGAAAAATAGCCCACCCCAAGACCCTGAAAAGTGAGTGCAAAGTGCACTAAAGTTCCCCAAAGGACATAGAAGTCGTGATAGGGGAATTCTGCAGGAAAGACACAAACCAGCAATGCAACAACAATGGATTTCCAGTCGAGGGTACCTGTGGAACAAGGGTACCAAGTCCAAAAGTCACAAGCAAGTCGGAGATAGGCAGATGCCCAGGAAATGCCAGCTGTGGATGCAAAGAAGCTGCTACTGGACAGTAGAAGCTGAAGGTTCTGCAGGAACGACAAGGGCTAGAGACTTCCCCTTTAGAGGATGGATCCCCCACGCCGTGGAGAGTTGTGCAGAAGTATTTTCCTGAAGAAAGACCACCAACAAGCCTTGCTACACGCAAATCGTGCGTTTGGCGTTTTTGGACGCTGCTGGGGCCCAGGAGGGACCAGGAGGTCGCAAATTGGACCTGCCAAGAGAGGGGACGTCGAGCAAGACAATGAGCCCTCACTGAAGCAGGTAGCACCCGGAGAAGTGCCAGAAACAGGCACTACAAGGATGCGTGAAATGGTGCTCGCCGAAGTTGCACAAAGGAGTCCCACGTCGCCGGAGACCAACTTAGAAAGTCGTGCAATGCAGGTTAGAGTGCCGTGGACCCAGGCGGCTTGGCTGTGCACAAAGGATTTCCGCTGGAAGTGCACAGGGGCCGGAGTAGCTGCAAAGTCGCAGTTCCCAGCAATGCAGCCCAGTGAGGTGAGGCAAGGACTTACCTCCACCAAACTTGGGCTGAAGAGTCACTGGACTGTGGGGGTCACTTGGACAGAGTCGCTGGATTCGAGGGACCTCGCTCGTTGTGCTGAGAGGAGACCCAAGGGACCGGTGATGCAGCTTTTTGGTGCCTGCGGTTGCAGGGGGAAGATTCCGTCGACCCACGGGAGATTTCTTCGGAGCTTCTGGTGCAGAGAGGAGGCAGGCTACCCCCACAGCATGCACAAGCAGGAAAACAGTCGAGAAGGCGGCAGGATCAGCGTTACAGAGTTGCTGTAGTCGTCTTTGCTACTATGTTGCAGGTTTGCAGGCTTCCAGCGCGGTCAGCGGTCGTTTCCTTATCAGAAGGTGAAGAGAGAGATGCAGAGGAACTCAGCTGAGCTCATGCATTCGTTATCTGAAGTTTCCCCAGAGACAGAGACCCTAAATAGCCAGAAAAGAGGGTTTGGCTACCTAGGAGAGAGGATAGGCTACTAACACCTGAAGGAGCCTATCAGCAGGAGTCTCTGACGTCACCTGGTGGCACTGGCCACTCAGAGCAGTCCAGTGTGCCAGCAGCACCTCTGTTTCCAAGATGGCAGAGGTCTGGAGCACACTGGAGGAGCTCTGGACACCTCCCAGGGGAGGTGCAGGTCAGGGGAGTGGTCACTCCCCTTTCCTTTGTCCAGTTTCGCGCCAGAGCAGGGGCTAAGGGGTCCCTGAACCGGTGTAGACTGGCTTATGCAGAATTGGGCACATCTGTGCCCAACAAAGCATTTCCAGAGGCTGGGGGAGGCTACTCCTCCCCTGCCTTCACACCATTTTCCAAAGGGAGAGGGTGTCACACCCTCTCTCAGAGGAAGTTCTTTGTTCTGCCATCCTGGGCCAGGCCTGGCTGGACCCCAGGAGGGCAGCTGCCTGTCTGAGGGGTTGGCAGCAGCAGCAGCTGCAGAGAAACCCCAGGAAGGGCAGTCTGGCAGTACCAGGGTCTGTGCTACAGACCACTGGGATCATGGAATTGTACCAACAATGCCAGGATGGCATAGAGGGGGCAATTCCATGATCATAGACATGTTACATGGCCATATTCGGAGTTACCATGGTGAAGCTACATATAGGTAGTGACCTATATGTAGTGCACGCGTGTAATGGTGTCCCCGCACTCACAAAGTTCAGGGAATTGGCTCTGAACAATGTGGGGGCACCTTGGCTAGTGCCAGGGTGCCCTCACACTAAGTAACTTTGCACCTAACCTTTACCAGGTAAAGGTTAGACATATAGGTGACTTATAAGTTACTTAAGTGCAGTGTAAAATGGCTGTGAAATAACGTGGACGTTATTTCACTCAGGCTGCAGTGGCAGGCCTGTGTAAGAATTGTCAGAGCTCCCTATGGGTGGCAAAAGAAATGCTGCAGCCCATAGGGATCTCCTGGAACCCCAATACCCTGGGTACCTCAGTACCATATACTAGGGAATTATAAGGGTGTTCCAGTAAGCCAATGTAAATTGGTAAAAATGGTCACTAGCCTGTCAGTGACAATTTGGAAAGAAATGAGAGAGCATAACCACTGAGGTTCTGATTAGCAGAGCCTCAGTGAGACAGTTAGTCACTACACAGGTAACACATTCAGGCACACTTATGAGCACTGGGGCCCTGGGTTACCAGGGTCCCAGTGACACATACAACTAAAACAACATATATACAGTGAAAAATGGGGGTAACATGCCAGGCAAGATGGTACTTTCCTACAGTTACTTTTCCTTGTTCTGATTAAAGGAGGATTTGGACCCACCACCCCCACCAGAGTGTTTTTGTGGGCCTGATGAAGACTCATTTTTAGATTTGTCCCCACCCTTGTCAGAAGACTTACCATCCTTCTTTTTGTTGCCATCTTTGTCACCCCCTGTATGAACTTTTCTGTTCACTCTTGTTCTGACCCATTTGTCTGCCTTCTTTCCCAATTCTTGGGGAGAAGTCAGATCAGAGTCCACCAAGTACTGGTGCAACAAATCAGACACACAATTATTAAGAATATGCTCTCTCAGGATCAAGTTATACAGGCTGTCATAATCAGTAACTTTACTGCCATGTAACCACCCCTCCAAGGCCTTCACTGAATGGTCAATAAAATCAACCCAGTCTTGTGAAGACTCCTTTTTGGTCTCTCTGAACTTTATCCTGTACTGTTCAGTGGTTAAGCCATAACCATCCAGGAGTGAATTCTTAAGAACTTGGAAATTATTAGCATCATTTTCTTTCACAGTAAGGAGCCTATCCCTACCTTTTCCACTAAATGATAGCCATAGGATAGCAGCCCACTGCCTTTGAGGGACATCCTGTACAACACAGGCCCTCTCAAGTGCAGCAAACCACTTGTTAATGTCATCCCCCTCCTTATAAGGGGGAACTATCTTGTGCAGATTCCTGGAATCATGCTCTTTTGCAGGATGACTATGGGGAATACTGCTGCTGCCACCATGGGTATCTAAACCCAACTTCTGTCTTTCCTTCTCTAATTCAAAAGACTGTCTATCCAAATCCAGCTGTTGCTTTTTAAGCTTCAGTCTGGTTTGTTCCACCCTCAACTTATTGAGTTCCCTCTCTAACATTCTGTCATCAGGGTTGGTGGGAGGGACATTTCTAGAAACAGAGCTATGATGGGAATGAACAGAAGGAGACCTGTCCCTTACAGAAGGCACCCTAACAGCTTGGTTTACAGAAACATTACTACCAGTATGGTGAGAATAAATGCTTTTGCTATGATGTGAGACAACACTCTTTATTTGGTGTGGCTCATCATCATTACCATCTATGCTAGATTGTCTAGTAATGGGCAGGCTAGGAAGTTTCTTTCCTGAATCGTTTCCTGGGGGAGTCCCTGAATCAGATTGGGAACTATTAGGTACTTTTTCAACAGATGGGGCACCTATGGCCTTATCCTGTTCTCTAAGCATGTTTAGTAACAGTTCCAAGGAAGGATTCTTCCCTACACTCAAACCTCTCTCTATACAGAGACTCCTTGCTTTTTTCCAGCTAAGGTTGTCATATGCAAGTTTGGACAGATCAACACTTTGGCCTGTGCCAGACATTTTTAGAGAGAGTTAAAGTGATAGAAAAAGAGAAAAAAGTTTTCAGAACTTTTTGGAAAGACAGAAAAAAAAACTTTTTAAACTTTTAAGAACTTTTTGAAAGTTTAGGAGTACTTTTCAGCACTTAGAAAAGAGTGAAAAGAGGAAATGCAAAACTTTTTGGCTATGTGTATATACACTGACCTTGTTTTGTATATTTTTCTCTTATGAAAAGTACAATGACAAGAGTGGTAAGTAGTCTCAAGCACTTATCCCACCACTGCACAACCAATGTAGGAGGCTGGACTGGCTTGTAGTGAGTACCAAGGGGTACTTGCACATTGCACCAGGCCCAGTTATCCCTTATTAGTGTACAGGGTGTCTAGCAGCTTAGGCTGATAGATAATGGTAGCTTAGCAGAGCAGCTTAGGCTGAACTAGGAGACGTGTGAAGCTACTACAGTACCACTTAGTGTCATATGCACAATATCATAAGAAAACACAATACACAGTTATACTAAAAATAAAGGTACTTTATTTTTATGACAATATGCCAAAGTATCTTAGAGTGTACCCTCAGTGAGAGGATAGGAAATATACACAAGATATATATACACAATAGCAAAAATATGCAGTATAGTCTTAGAAAACAGTGCAAACAATGTATAGTTACAATAGGATGCAATGGGGAAACATAGGGATAGGGGCAACACAAACCATATACTCCAAAAGTGGAATGCGAACCACGAATGGACCCCAAACCTATGTGACCTTGTAGAGGGGCGCTGGGACTATTAGAAAATAGTGAGAGTTAGAAAAATAACCCTCCCCAAGACCCTGAAAAGTGAGTGCAAAGTGCACTAAAGTTCCCCTAAGGACAAAATAGTCGTGTTAGAGGAATAATGCAGGAAAGACACAAACCAGCAATGCAACAACTGTGGATTTCCAATCTAGGGTACCTGTGGAACAAGGGGACCAAGTCCAAAAGTCACAAGCAAGTCGGAGATGGGCAGATGCCCAGGAAATGCCAGCTGCGGGTGCAAAGAAGCTTCGACTGGACAGAAGAAGCTGAGGTTTCTGCAGGAACAAAAAGGTCTAGAGACTTCCCCTTTGGTGGACGGATCCCTCTCGCCTTGGAGAGTCGTGCAGAAGTATTTTCCCGCCGGAAGAACGCCAACAAGCCTTGCTACACGCAAATCGTGCGTTTGGCGTTTTTGGACGCTGCTGGGGCCCAGGAGGGACCAGGAGGTCGCAAATTGGACCTGAACAGAGAGGGGACGTCGAGCAAGACAAAGAGCCCTCACTGAAGCAGGTAGCACCCAGAGAAGTGCCAGAAACAGGCACTACGAGGATGCGTGAAACGGGGCTCGCCGAAATTGCACAAAGGAGTCCCACGTCGCCGGAGACCAACTTAGAAAGTCGTGCAATGCAGGTTAGAGTGCCGTGGACCCAGGCTTGGCTGTGCACAAAGGATTTCCGCCGGAAGTGCACAGGGGCCGGAGTAGCTGCAAAGTCGCGGTTCCCAGCAATGCAGCCCAGCGAGGTGAGGCAAGGACTTACCTCCACCAAACTTGGGCTGAAGAGTCACTGGACTGTGGGGGTCACTTGGACAGAGTCGCTGGATTCGAGGGACCTCGCTCGTTGTGCTGAGAGGAGACCCAAGGGACCGGTAATGCAGCTTTTTGGTGCCTGCGGTTGCAGGGGGAAGATTCCGTCGACCCACGGGAGATTTCTTCGGAGCTTCTGGTGCAGAGAGGAGGCAGGCTACCCCCACAGCATGCACAAGCAGGAAAACAGTCGAGAAGGCGGCAGGATCAGCGTTACAGAGTTGCAGTAGTCGTCTTTGCTACTATGTTGCAGGTTTGTAGGCTTCCAGCGCGGTCAGCGGTCGTTTCCTTATCAGAAGGTGAAGAGAGAGATGCAGAGGAACTCGGCTGAGCTCATGCATTCGTTATCTAAAGTTTCCCCAGAGACCCTAAATAGCCAGAAAAGAGGGTTTGGCTACCTAGGAGAGAGGAAAGGCTACTAACACCTGAAGGAGCCTATCAGCAGGAGTCTCTGACGTCACCTGGTGGCACTGGCCACTCAGAGCAGTCCAGTGTGCCAGCAGCACCTCTGTTTCCAAGATGGCAGAGGTCTGGAGCACACTGGAGGAGCTCTGGACACCTCCCAGGGGAGGTGCAGGTCAGGGGAGTGGTCACTCCCCTTTCCTTTGTCCAGTTTCGCGCCAGAGCAGGGCTAAGGGGTCCCCTGGACCGGTGTAGACTGGCTTATGCAGAATTGGGCACCTCTGTGCCCAACAAAGCATTTCCAGAGGCTGGGGGAGGCTACTCCTCCCCTGCCTTCACACCATTTTCCAAAGGGAGAGGGTGTAACACCCTCTCTCGGAGGAAGTCCTTTGTTCTGCCATCCTGGGCCAGGCCTGGCTGGACCCCAGGAGGGCAGATGCCTGTCTGAGGGGTTGGCAGCAGCAGCAGCTGCAGTGAAACTCCAGGAAGGGCAGTTTGGCAGTACCAGGGTCTGTGCTACAGACCACTGGGATCATGGGATTGTGCCAACTATGCCAGGATGGCATAGAGGGGGCAATTCCATGATCATAGACATGTTACATGGCCATATTCGGAGTTACCATTGTGAAGCTACATATAGGTAGTGACCTATATGTAGTGCACGCGTGTAATGGTGTCCCCGCACTCACAAAGTTCAGGGAATTGGCTCTGAACAATGTGGGGGCACCTTGGCTAGTGCCAGGGTGCCCTCACACTAAGTAACTTTGCACCTAACCTTTACCAGGTAAAGGTTAGACACATAGGTGACTTATAAGTTACTTAAGTGCAGTGTAAAATGGCTGTGAAATAACGTGGACGTTATTTCACTCAGGCTGCAGTGGCAGGCCTGTGTAAGAATTGTCAGAGCTCCCTATGGGTGGCAAAAGAAATGCTGCAGCCCATAGGGATCTCCTGGAACCCCAATACCCTGGGTACCTCAGTACCATATACTAGGGAATTATAAGGGTGTTCCAGTAAGCCACTGTAAATTGGTAAAAATGGTCACTAGCCTGTTAGTAACAATTTGGAAAGAAATGAGAGAGCATAACCACTGAGGTTCTGATTAGCAGAGCCTCAGTGAGACAGTTAGTTACTACACAGGTAACACATTCAGGCACACTTATGAGCACTGGGGCCCTGGGTTACCAGGGTCCCAGTGACACATACAACTAAAACAACATATATACAGTGAAAAATGGGGGTAACATGCCAGGCAAGATGGTACTTTCCTACAGTAGGGATTCAGGCGATTGACATGGAGCACCCTAAGGGGACGCCTGGCAGTGCCTAAGTCAACTAAGTAGGTGACTTCACCCTTTTTCTCAACAATTGTGTGGGGTCCACTCCATTTATCTTGGAGTACTCATGGGGCCACAGGCTTCAAGACCCACACGTTCTGCCCTGGTTTGTACTGAACCAAAACAGCCTTCTGGTCATGCCATTGCTTTTGGGCCAACTATGTCAACCCCTACCCTTTCAAAGGGAACCCCAACCACAGGCAGTGGAATAAGGGGTGCCTTTGGAGTGCCATCTGTCTTGCCACTGGCTTGACAGGTTTCACAGGACTTACAAAATTCCTTTGTGTCCTCAGACATTCTAGGCCAATGAAACAAGGGCACAAGTCTGTCCCAAGTTTTCATTTGTCCCAAATGTCCAGCTAGGGGAATGTCGTGGGCTAGAGTTAGGAGGAACTTTCTGTACTCCTGAGGAATCACTAACCTCCTGGCAGTTCCAGGTTTAGGATCCCTTGCTTCAGTGTACAAGAGGTTGTCCTCCCAGCAAACTCTGTGAGAGTCACTGACATCCCCATTAGCTTGTTTGACAGCTTGCTGTCTTAGACCGTCTAGTGTGGGACAGGTCTGCTGTGCCACACTCAGCTCCTCCCAGGCAGGCCCCTCTTCACCCAAAAGCTCAGCAGTGTCTGCTTCCAGCTCCTCTGGTGTAGGTTCTGCACAGGGTGGCAATACTTCTTCCTCAGAAGTAGAATCCACTGTCGAGGGAGGGATAGTAGGAACTGCTTTACTTCTACTAGCCCTAGGTTTAGGGAGCACTTGGTCCATTGTTCCAGGATCCAAGTTTCCCTGTCCTTTTTGCTTTTTGGCCTGAGCCCTGGTTAAAGCAAAAATATGCACTGGGATGCCCAGCATTGCTGCATGGGCCTCCAACTCCACATCTGACCAAGCTGATGTCTCCAAATCATTTCCTAGTAGACAGTCTACAGGTAAATCTGAGGCTACCACAACTTTCTTTGGACCAGTAACCCCCCCCCATTTGAGATTTACAACAGCAATGGGGTGGCTAAGTGTGTTGTTGTGAGCATCGGTTACTTGGTACTGGTGACCAAGTAGGTGTTGTTCAGGGTGGACCAGTTTCTCTATCACCATTGTGACACTGGCACCTGTGTCCCTGTAGGCCTGAACCTCAACACCATTTATTAGGGGTAGCTGCTTGTACTTATCCATATTAAGGGGACAAGCAACTAAGGTGGCTAAATCAATAGCCCCCTCAGAGACTAACACAGCCTCTGTGGTCTCCCTAACAAGACCAACCCCAACTAAGTTACCAATAGTGAGCCCAGCTACTCCCTTGGATTGGCTATTAGTAGGTTTGCTCCCACCACCACTGCTATTAGTAGGGACACTAGGTGTAGCAGTAGGGGTTGTAGTGGTAGGAGGCTTGGTGCTTTTCTTTGGACAACTGGGATCTGTTGTCCAATGGCCTTTTATTTTACATAAATAGCACCATGGTTTCTTTTCTTTGTTTTGATTAGAAGAGGATTTGGGCCCACCACCCCCACCAGAGTGTTTTTGTGGGCCTGATGAAGACTCATTTTTAGATTTGTCCCCACCCTTGTCAGAAGACTTACCATCCTTCTTCTTGTTGCCATCTTTGTCACCCCCTGTATGAACTTTTCTGTTCACCCTTGTTCTGACCCATTTGTCTGCCTTCTTTCCCAATTCTTGGGGAGAGGTCAGATCAGAGTCCACCAAGTACTGGTGCAACAAATCAGACACACAATTATTAAGAATATGCTCTCTCAGGATCAAGTTATACAGGATGTCATAATCAGTAACTTTACTGCCATGTAACCACCCCTCCAAGGCCTTCACTGAATGGTCAATGAAATCAACCCAGTCTTGTGAAGACTCCTTTTTGGTCTCTCTGAACTTTATCCTGTATTGTTCAGTGGTTAAGCCATAACCATCCAGGAGTGCATTCTTAAGAATTTTGAAATCATTGGCTTCACTTTCTTTCACAGTAAGGAGCCTATCCCAACCTTTTCCACTAAATGATAGCCATAGGATAGCAGCCCACTGCCTTTGAGAGACATCCTGTACAACACAGGCCCTCTCAAGTGCAGCAAACCACTTGTTAATGTCATCCCCCTCCTTATAAGGGGGAACTATCTTGTGCAGATTCCTAGAATCATGCTCTCTTGCAGGATGACTATTGGGAATACTGCTGCTGCCACCATGGGTTTCTAAACCCAATTTCTGTCTTTCCTTCTCTACTTCTAAGGACTGTCTATCCAAATCCAGCTGTTGCTTCTTGAGCTTCAGTCTGGTTTGTTCCACTCTCAATCTATTGAGCTCCCTTTCTAACAATCTGTCATCAGGGTGGGTGGGAGTGCCATGTCTAGAAACAGAAGTATGATGAGAATGGACAGAAGGAGACCTGTCCCTTACAGAAGGCACCCTAACAGCTTGGTTAACAGAAACATCACTTCTACTGTGGTGAGAAGGAATACTCTTGCTATGATGTGAGACAACACTATCTGTATGGTGTGACTCAACCTCAGTACCATCAATGCTAGGCTGTCTAGTACTGGGCATGCTAGGAAGTTTCTTTCCTGAATCTTTTCCTAGGGGAGTCCCTGGATCAGATTCGGAACCATTAGCTACTTTTTCAACAGATGGGGCCCTTCTGGCCTTATCTTGTTCTCTAAGCATGTTAAGCAATAATTCCAAAGAAGGATTCTTCCCTACACTCAAACCTCTTTCTACACAGAGACTCCTTGCTCCTTTCCAGCTAAGGTGGTCATATGCAAGTTTGGACAGATCAACATTTTGTCCTGTGTCTGACATTTTTAGAAAGAGTTTAAGTGATAGAAAAAGAGAAAAAAGTTTTCAGAACTTTTAGAAAGACAGAAAAAAAACTTTTAAAACTTTTTAAGAACTTTTAGAAAGTTTAGAGTTACTTTTCAGCACTTTAGAAAAGAGGTGAGAAAAGAAATGCAAAACATTTTGGTTAGGTGTACATACACTGAACTTGTTTTGTATATTTTTCTCTTATGAAAAGTACAATGACAAAAGTGGTAAGTAGTCTCAAAGCACTTATCCCACCACTGCACAACCAATGTAGGAGGCTGGACTGGCTTGTAGTGAGTACCAAGGGGTACTTACACCATGCAAAATGCCCAGTTATCCCTTATTAGTGTATAGGGTGTCTAGCAGCATAGGCTGATAGATAATGGTAGCTTAGCAGAGCAGCTTAGGCTGAACTAGGAGATGAGTGAAGCTCCTACAGTACCACTAGTGTCATATGCACAATATCATAAGAAAACACAATACACAGTTATACTAAAATTATGACAATATGCCAAAATATCTCAGAGTGTACCCTCAGTATGAGGATAGCAAATATACACAAGATATATGTACACAATACCAAAATATGCAGTAATAGTATTAGAAAACAGTGCAAACAATGTATAGTTACAATAGGATGCAATGGGGACACATAGGGATAGGGGCAACACAAACCATATACTCCAAAAGTGTAATGCGAACCACGAATGGACCCCAAATCTATGTGACCTTGTAGAGGGTCGCTGGGACTATTAGAAAATAGTAAGGGTTAGAAAAATAGCCCACCCCAAGACCCTGAAAAGTGAGTGCAAAGTGCACTAAAGTTCCCCAAAGGACATAGAAGTCGTGATAGGAGAATTCTGCAGGAAAGACACAAACCAGCAATGCAACAACAATGGATTTCCAGTCTAGGGTACCTGTGGAACAACGGGACCAAGTCCAAAAGTCACAAGCAAGTCGGAGATGGGCAGATGCCCAGGAAATGCCAGCTGTGGATGCAAAGAAGCTGCTACTGGACAGTAGAAGCTGAAGGTTCTGCAGGAACGACAATGGCTAGAGACTTCCCCTTTGGAGGATGGATCCCCCACGACGTGGAGAGTTGTGCAGAAGTGTTTTTCTGAAGAAAGACTGCCAACAAGCTTTGCTAGCTGCAAATTGTTTGGTTAGAGTTTTTGGATGCTGCTGTGGCCCAGGAGGGTCCAGGATGTCGCCAATTGCGTCTGGGGACAGAGGGGGCGTCGAGCAAGACAAGGAGCCCTCTCATCAGCAGGGAGCACCCGCAGAAGTGCCAGAACTGGCACTATAAAGATGCGTGACACGGTGCTCACCCGAAGTCACACAAAGGAGTCCCACGTCGCCGGAGGACAACTTAGGAAGTCGTGCAATGCAGGTTAGAGTGCCGTGGACCCAGGCTGGACTGTGCACAAAGGATTTCCGCCGGAATTGCACGGAGGCCGGAGTAGCTGCAAAAGTTGCGGTTCCCAGCAATGCAGTCTGGGGTGGGGAGACAAGGACTTACCTCCACCAAACTTTGACTGAAGAGTCACTGGACTGTGGGAGTCACTTGGACAGAGTTGCTGGATTCAAGGGACCTCGCTCGTCGTGCTGAGAGGAGACCCAGGGGACCGGTGATGCAGTTCTTTGGTGCCTGCGGTTGCAGGGGGACGATTCCGTCGACCCACAGGAGATTTCTTCGGAGCTTCTAGTGCAGAGAGGAGGCAGACTACCCCCACAGCATGCACCACCAGGAAAACAGTTGAGAAGGCGGCAGGATCAGCGTTACAGAGTTGCAGTAGTCGTCTTTGCTACTTTCTTGCAGTTTTGCAGGCTTCCAGCGTGGTCAGCAGTCGATTCCTTGGCAGAAGGTGAAGAGAGAGATGCTGTGGGGGTAGCCTGCCTCCTCTCTGCACCAGAAGCTCCGAAGAAATCTCCCGTGGGTCGACGGAATCTTCCCCCTGCAACCGCAGGCACCAAAAAGCTGCATTACCGGTCCCTTGGGTCTCCTCTCAGCACGACGAGCGAGGTCCCTCGAATCCAGCGACTCTGTCCAAGTGACCCCCACAGTCCAGTGACTCTTCAGCCCAAGTTTGGTGGAGGTAAGTCCTTGCCTCACCTCGCTGGGCTGCATTGCTGGGAACCGCGACTTTACAGCTACTCCGGCCCCTGTGCACTTCCGGCGGAAATCCTTTGTGCACAGCCAAGCCTGGGGCCACTCTAACCTGCATTGCACGACTTTCTAAGTTGGTCTCCGGCGACGTGGGACTCCTTTGTGCAACTTCAGCGAGCCCCGTTTCACGCATCCTAGTAGTGCCTGTTTCTGGCACTTCTCCGGGTGCTACCTGCTTCAGTGAGGGCTCTTTGTCTTGCTCGACGTCCCCTCTCTCTTCAGGTCCAATTTGCGACCTCCTGGTCCCTCCTGGGCCCCAGCAGCGTCCAAAAACGCCAAACGCATGATTTGCGTGTAGCAAGGCTTGTTGGCGTCCTTCCGGCGGGAAAACACTTCTGCACGACTCTCCAAGGCGAGAGGGATCCGTCCACCAAAGTCTCTAGCCCTTTTCGTTCCTGCAGAAACCTCAGCTTCTTCTGTCCACTTGAAGCTTCTTTGCACCCGCAGCTGGCATTTCCTGGGCATCTGCCCATCTCCGACTTGCTTGTGACTTTTGGACTTGGTCCCCTTGTTCCACAGGTACCCTAGATTGGAAATCCACAGTTGTTGCATTGCTGGTTTGTGTCTTTCCTGCATTATTCCTCTAACACGACTATTTTGTCCTTAGGGGAACTTTAGTGCACTTTGCACTCACTTTTCAGGGTCTTGGGGAGGGTTATTTTTCTAACTCTCACTATTTTCTAATAGTCCCAGCGACCCTCTACAAGGTCACATAGGTTTGGGGTCCATTCGTGGTTCGCATTCCACTTTTGGAGTATATGGTTTGTGTTGCCCCTATCCCTATGTTTCCCCATTGCATCCTATTGTAACTATACATTGTTTGCACTGTTTTCTAAGACTATACTGCATATTTTTGCTATTGTGTATATATATCTTGTGTATATTTCCTATCCTCTCACTGAGGGTACACTCTAAGATACTTTGGCATATTGTCATAAAAATAAAGTACCTTTATTTTTAGTATAACTGTGTATTGTGTTTTCTTATGATATTGTGCATATGACACTAAGTGGTACTGTAGTAGCTTCACACGTCTCCTAGTTCAGCATAAGCTGCTCTGCTAAGCTACCATTATCTATCAGCCTAAGCTGCTAGACAACCTATACACTAATAAGGGATAACTGGGCCTGGTGCAAGGTGCAAGTACCCCTTGGTACTCACTACAAGCCAGTCCAGCCTCCTACACCCCCTCCTCCTCTTCTCCCTCCTCCCTCCCAGTCTCGTCTACACACACACCTGCATGCACCACATCTACAGGCATTAGGACTCGCACCAGGACACCCAGCAGCACAATCCGCTCATCTGCACTCACCACCTCCACTGCCATTTACACGTCCCCTGTGTCCTCTCCCAGTGTGTCTGTGACGCCCCCTCCCAAAGTACACAAACGCCGGCAATCACTCACCCAACATCCATCCACCTCACGACAGCCTCCAGGACCTGCACCCAAAACACCTAAAGTGACACCTCCTACAACCACCTCCTCTTCCTCCACTCCCAGACCCCCTCCAGCTACCCATCCCAGTGTCCATCAGAAACTGTCCCTATGTCAAATTGACCTTTTTGACCCCACCCCCACCCCTTCAATTCATCAGTCTCGTCGTAGCGCCTCTGCCAAAAAGCCTCCAGGACCAGTGGTGCGTGTTCCTGGTTTTTGGAGTGCACCGTCCACCAGGGCAGGCAGTAGGACCCGGATCCAAGGCACTGACAGCCCACCCCCTGTAAAGGCTCTGAAATTGGAGAGTGGACGACGGGACTGTGTCAAGACTCCTGGTGGGACAACAAGTGAAATGGGATCGAAGGCGATTGGTGAGTCAGCTGTAACTCCAAAAAAGGTGGGGAAGGTCCAGAGGAAGTCTGCCCAGCCTGTTGTGAGTGTCACGGCGGAGAAGTGCGCCATCATTTCCGGCGGTCCAGACACAACCGCCAGCACCGTCGTCACTGGCCCAGAGACCACCGCCAGAGTCACAGCCCAGGAGGGCCCAAGTATCGTTACTGGTCAGGAGACCACCGCCGCAGTCACAGCCCAGGAGGGCCAAGTATCGTTACTGGTCAGGAGACCACCTCCAGAGTCACAGCCCAGGAGGGTACAGGATGCCACAGCCCCACTGGCCAATGATGGAACGTCATGCCAAACACCAATGCCAAGTGTGGAGATCGTCATGCCACACACCAATGTCCAGTGTGGAGATCGTCATGCCACACACCAATGTCCAGTGTGGAGATCGTCATGCCACACACCAATGTCAGTATCTGAACCGCCATGGCAAAGCACCGCTGAACAGTCCAGAACCGCCATGGCAAAGCACCGCTGAACAGGGCAAAGACCGCCATGGCAAAGCACCGCTGAACAGTCCAGAACCGCCATGTCAAAGCACCGCTGAACAGGGCAAAGACCGCCATGGCAAAGCACCGCTGAACAGTCCAGAACCGCCTTGTCAAAGCACCGCTGAACAGGGCAAAGACCGCCATGGCAAAGCACCGCTGAACAGTCCAGAACCGCCATGTCAAAGCACCGCTAAACAGGGCAAAGACCGCCATGGCAAAGCACCGCTGAACAAGGCAAAGACCGCCAGGGCAAAGCACCGCGGAACAGTCAAGAACCGCCATGGCAAAGCACCGCTGAACAGGGCAAAGACCGCATGGCAAAGCACCGCTGAACAGTCCAGAACCGCCATGGCAAAGCACCGCTGAACAGGGCAAAGACCGCCATGGCAAAGCACTGCTGAACAGTCCAGAACCGCCATGGCAAAGCACCGCTGAACAGGGCAAAGACAGCCATGGCAAAGCACCACTGAACAGGGCAAAGACCGCCATGGCAAAGCACCGCTGAACAGTCCAGAACCGCCATGTCAAAGCACTGCTGAACAGGGCAAAGACCGCCCTGGCAAAGCACCGCTGAACAGTCCAGAACCGCCATGTCAAAGCACTGCTGAACAGGGCAAAGACCGCCCTGGCAAAGCACCGCTGAACAGGGCAAAGACCGCCATGGCAAAGCACTGCTGAACAGGACAAAGACCGCCATGGCAAAGCACCGCTGAACAGTCCAGAACCGCCATGGCAAAGCACCGCTGAACAGGGCAAAGACCGCCATGGCAAAGCACCGCTGAACAGGGCAAAGACCGCCATGGCCAAGCACCGCTGAACAGTCCAGAACCGCCATGTCAAAGCACTGCTGAACAGGGCAAAGACCGCCCTGGCAAAGCACCGCTGAACAGGGCAAAGACCGCCATGGCAAAGCACTGCTGAACAGGACAAAGACCGACATGGCAAAGCACCGCTGAACAGTCCAGAACTGCCATGGCAAAGCACCGCTGAACAGGGCAAAGACCGCCATGGCAAAGCACCGCTGAACAGGGCAAAGACCGCCATGGCCAAGCACCGCTGAACAGTCCAGAACCACCATGGCAAAGCACCGCTGAACAGGGCAAAGACCGCCATGGCAAAGCACTGCTGAACAGGGCAAAGACCGCCGTGTCAAAGCACTGCTGAACAGGGCAAAGACCGCCATGTCAAAGCACCGCTGAACAGGGCAAAGACCGCCATGGCAAAGCACCGCTGAACAGGGCATGCACCGTGTAGGAATGAATGGACCGCCACATCAGGCATCCTTATCCCATGTGCAGCTGGAACAGTGTGAGAAAGTAGCCTCTTTCTAGCCTTGTTACCCTCACTTTTGGCCTGTTTGTGAGTGTATGTCAGGGTGTTTTCACTGTCTCACTGGGATCCTGCTAGCCAGGGCCCAGTGCTCATAGTGAAAACCCTATGTTTTCAGTATGTTTGTTATGTGTCACTGGGACCCTGCTAGCCAGGACCCCAGTGCTCATAAGTTTGTGACCTATATGTAGGTGTTCCCTGTGTGGTGCCTAACTGTCTCACTGAGGCTCTGCTAACCAGAACCTCAGTGGTTATGCTCTCTCTGTACAAATTGTCACTAACAGGCTAGTGACCAATTTCACCAATTTATATTGGCATACTGGAACACCCTTATAATTCCCTAGTATATGGTACTGAGGTACCCAGGGTATTGGGGTTCCAGGAGATCCCTATGGGCTGCAGCATTTCTTTTGCCACCCATAGGGAGCTCTGACAATTCTTACACAGGCCTGCCACTGCAGCCTGAGTGAAATAACGTCCACGTTATTTCACAGCCATTTACCACTGCACTTAAGTAACTTATAAGTCACCTATATGTCTAACCTTTACCTGGTAAAGGTTAGGTGCAAAGTTACTTAGTGTGTGGGCACCCTGGCACTAGCCAAGGTACCCCCACATTGTTCAGGGCAAATTCCCCGGACTTTGTGAGTGTGGGGACACCATTACACGTGTGCACTACATATAGGTCACTACCTATATGTAGCTTCACAATGGTAACTCCGAATATGGCCATGTAACATGTCTATGATTATGGAATTGCCCCCTCTATGCCATCCTGGCATAGTTGGCACAATCCCATGATCCCACGGGTCTGTAGCTCAGACCGTGGTACTGCCAAACTACCTTTCCCGGGGTTTCACTGCAGCTGCTGCTGCTGCCAACCCCTCAGACAGGTTTCTGCCCTCCTGGGGTACAGCCAGGCTTGGCCCAGGATGGCAGAACAAAGGACTTCCTCAGAGAGAGGGTGTTACACCATCTCCCTTTGGAAAAAGGTGTTAAAGTAGGGGAGGAGTAGTCTCCCCCAGCCTTTGGAAATGCTTTCATGGGCACAGATGGTGCCCATTTCTGCATAAACCAGTCTACACCGGTTCAGGGACCCCTCAGCCCTGCTCTGGCGCGAAACTGGACAAAGGAAAGGGGAGTGACCACTCCCCTGACCTGCACCTCCCCTGGGAGGTGCCCAGAGCTCCTCCAGTGTGCTCCAGACCTCTGCCATCTTGGAAACAGAGGTGCTGCTGGCACACTGGACTGCTCTGAGTGGCCAGGGCCAGAAGGTGACGTCAGAGACTCCTTCTGATAGGCTCCTTCAGGTGTTGCTAGCCTATCCTCTCTCCTAAGTAGCAAAACCCTCTTTTCTGGCTATTTAGGGTCTCTGCTTTGGGGATTTCCTTAGATAACGAATGCAAGAGCTCATCAGAGTTCCTCTGCATCTCTCTCTTCACCTTCTGCCAAGGAATCGACTGCTGACCGTGCTGGAAGCCTGCAAAACTGCAACAAAGTAGCGAAGACAACTACTGCAACTCTGTAACGCTGATCCTGCCGCCTTCTCGACTGTTTTCCTGGTGGTGCATGCTGTGGGGGTAGTCTGCCTCCTCTCGCCACTAGAAGCTCCGAAGAAATCTCCCGTGGGTCGACGGAATCTTCCCCCTGCTACCGCAGGCACCAAAGAACTGCATCACCTGTACCCTGGGTCTCCTCTCAGCACGATGACCGAGGTCCCTTGAATCCAGCAACTCTGTCCAAGTGACTCCCATAGTCCAGTGACTCTTCAGTCCAAGTTTGGTGGAGATAAGTCCTTGCCTCCCCGCGCCAGATTGCATTGCTGGGAACCGCAACTTTTGCAGCTACTCCGGCCTCTGTGCACTTCCGGTGGAAATCCTTTGTGCACAGCCAAGCCTGGGTCCACGGCACTCTAACCTGCATTGCACGACCTCCTAAGTTGTCCTCCGGCGGCGTGGGAATCCTTTGTGCAACTTCGGGTGAGCACCGTTTCACTCCTCTTCATAGTGCCTGTTCTGGCACTTCTGCGGGTGCTGCCTGCTTCTGAGAGGGCTCCTTGCCTTGCTGGGCACCCCCTCTGTCACCTGACACAATTGGCGACATCCTGGTCCCTCCTGGGCCACAGCAGCATCCAAAAACACTAACCGCATGACTTGCAGCTAGCAAGGCTTGTTGGTGGTCTTTCTTCAGGAAAACACTTCTGCACAACTCTCCACGGCGTGGGGGATCCATCCTCTAAAGGGAAAGTCTCTAGCCCTTGTCGTTTCTGCAGAATCCTCAGCTTCTACTGTCCAGTAGTAGCTTCTTTGCACCCACAGCTGGCATTTCCTGGGCATCTGCCCATCTTCGACTTGCTTGTGACTTTTGGACTTGGTCCCCTTGTTCCACAGGTGCCCTCGACTGGAAATCCATTGTTGTTGCATTGCTGGTTTGTGTCTTTCCTGCAGAATTCCCCTATCACGACTTCTGTGCTCTTTGGGGAACTTTAGTGCACTTTGCTCTCACTTTTCAGGGTCTTGGGGTGGGCTATTTTTCTAACTCTAACTGTTTTCTTACAGTCCCAGCGACCCTCTACAAGGTCACATAGGTTTGGGGTCCATTCGTGGTTTGCATTCCACTTTTGGAGTATATGATTTGTGTTGCCCCTATCCCTATTTGTCCCCATTGCATCCTATTGTAACTATACACTGTTTGCACTGCTTTCTAATACTATACTGCATATTTCTGGTATTGTGTACATATATCTTGTGTATATTTGCTATCCTCATACTGAGGGTACTCACTGAGATACTTTTGGCATATTGTCATAAAAATAAAGTACCTTTATTTTTAGTATATCTGTGTATTGTGTTTTCTTATGATATTGTGCATATGACACTAGTGGTACTGTAGGAGCTTCACTCGTCTCCTAGTTCAGCCTAAGCTGCTCTGCTAAGCTACCATTATCTATCAGCCTAAGCTGCTAGACACCCTATACACTAATAAGGGATACCTGGGCCTGGTGCAAGGTGTAAGTACCCCTTGGTACTCACTACAAGCCAGTCCAGCCTCCTTCATTGGTTGTGCAGTGGTGGGATAAGTGCTTTGTAACCACTTACCACTTTTGTCATTGTACTTTTCATAAGAGAAAAATATTCAAAACAAGTTCAGTGTATGTACACCTAACCAAAAAGTTTTGCATTTCTTTTCTCACTTCTTTTCTAAAGTGCTGAAAAGTACCTCTAACTTTCTAAAAAGTTCTTTAAAAGTTTAAAAAGTTTTTTTTCTGTCTTTCCAAAAGTTCTGAAAAACTTTTTTCTCACTTTTTCTATCACTTAAACACTTTCGAAAATGTCTGGCACAGGCCAAACTGTTGATCTGTCCAAACTTGCTTATGATCACCTTAGCTGGAAAGGAGCAAGGAGTCTGCATAGAAAGAGGTTTAAGTGTAGGGAAGAATCCCCCTAGAGAACTGTTAGTGAATATGCTTGTTGAACAGGATAAGGCCAGAGCTGGCACTCCTGTTGAAAAGTTAGCTGATGGTTCCCACTCTGATTCTGGGGCACCCCTAGCAAAAGATGTGGGAGGGAAACTTCCAAGCCTGCCCCCTAGCAAGCCACCTAGCATAGCTGGTACTGATGTAGAGTCACACCATACTGATAGTCTTGTCTCACATCACAGTAAGAGTATCCCTTCTCATCATAGTAGGTGTGCTGTTTCTGTTAGTCAAGCTATTAGGGTGCCATCTGTTAGGGCCAGGTCTCCTTCTGTTCAATCTCAGCATACTTCTGTCTCTAAACATGCCTCACCCACCCACCCTGATGACAGAGTGTTAGAAAGGGAGCTCAATAGATTGAGAGTGGAACAAACCAGACTGAAGCTCAAGAAGCAACAGCTGGATTTGGATAGGCGGTCCTTAGAAGTGGAAAGAGACAGACAGAAATTGGGTTTAGAAACCCATGGTGGCAGCAGCAGTATTCCCCATAGTCATCCTGTAAAAGAGCATGATTCCAGGAATCTGCACAAGATTGTTCCCCCTTATAAGGAGGGGGATGACATTAACAAGTGGTTTGCTGCACTTGAGAGGGCCTGTGTTGTACAGGATGTCCCTCAAAGGCAGTGGGCTGCTATCCTATGGCTATCATTTAGTGGAAAGGGTAGGGATAGGATCCTTACTGTGAAAGAAAGTGATGCCAATAATTTTACAGTTCTTAAGAATGCACTCCTGGATGGTTATGGGTTAACCACTAAACAGTACAGGATGGCAAGAAGAAAGATGGTGAGAAATCTCAAGATAAGCATGGGGATAAGGGTAAAACCAAAGATCCCACTTCAAATCTTAAACACTCTTCAGAGGGTGGGGATAAAACAAATTCTTCCTCTTCTTCTCAACCCACACACATTAAAAAGCCTTGTTGCTTTGTGTGTAAAAACAGAGGCCATAGGCCAGGCGATAAGTCCTGTCCAGGTAAACCCCCTGAGCCTACCACCACTAATACATCAAGCTCTAGTGCCCCTAGCAGTAGTGGTACTAGTGGTGGGACTGCTGGCAACAGTCAAGCAAAGGGTGTAGTTGGGTTCACTTATGGGTCCATAATAGAAACTGGGGTAGTCAGTCCCAAGACAGTTTCTGTCACACCTAGTGGCATTGGCCTTGCCGCACTGGCTGCTTGTCCCCTTACAATGGATAAGTACAGGCAGACAGTTTCAATAAATGGTGTTGAGGCCTTGGCCTACAGGGACACAGGTGCCAGTATAACTTTGGTGACTGAAAACCTAGTGCATCCTGAACAACACATCATTGGACAACAGTATAAAATTATTGATGTCCATAACTCCACTAAGTTTCTTCCCTTAGCTATAATTCAGTTTAGTTGGGGTGGAGTTACTGGCCCTAAGCAGGTGGTAGTGTATGAGGCTGGACTGGCTTGTAGTGAGTACCAAGGGGTACTTGCACCTTGCACCAGGCCCAGTTATCCCTTATTAGTGTATAGGGTGTCTAGCAGTTTAGGCTGATAGATAATGGTAGCTTAGCAGAGCAGCTTAGGCTGAACTAGGAGACGTGTGAGGCTACTACAGTACCACTCAGTGTCATATGCACAATATCATAAGAAAACACAATACACAGTTATACTAAAAATAAAGGTACTTTATTTTTATGACAATATGCCAAAGTATCTTAGAGTGTACCCTCAGTGAGAGGATAGCAAATATACACAAGATATATATATACACAATAGCAAAAATATGCAGTATAGTCTTAGAAAACAGTGCAAACAATGTATAGTTACAATAGGATGCAATGGGGAAACATAGGGATAGGGGCAACACAAACCATATACTCCAAAAGTGGAATGCGAACCACAAATGGACCCCAAACCTATGTGACCTTGTAGAGGGTCGCTGGGACTATTAGAAAATAGTGAGAGTTAGAAAAATAACCCTCCCCAAGACCCTGAAAAGTGAGTGCAAAGTGCACTAAAGTTCCCCTAAGGACAAAGAAGTCGTGTTAGAGGAATAATGCAGGAAAGACACAAACCAACAATGCAACAACTGTGGATTTCCAATCTAGGGTACCTGTGGAACAAGGGGACCAAGTCCAAAAGTCACAAGCAAGTCGGAGATGGGCAGATGCCCAGGAAATGCCAGCTGCGGGTGCAAAGAAGCTTCTACTGGACAGAAGAAGCTGAGGTTTCTGCAGGAACGAAAAGGGTTAGAGACTTCCCCTTTAGGGGACGGATCCCTCTTGCCGTGGAGAGTCGTGCAGAAGTGTTTTCCCGCCAAAAGAACGCCAACAAGCCTTGCTAGCTGCAAATCGTGCGGTTAGCGTTTTTGGATGCTGCTGTGGCCCTGGAGGGACCAGGAGGTCGCAAATTGGACCAGGAGAGAGAGGGGACGTCGATCAAGACAAGCAGCCCTCTCAGCAGCAGGTAGCACCCAGAGAAGTGCCAGAAACAGGCACTACGAGGATGCGTGAAACAGTGCTCACCCGAAGTCGCACAAAGGAGTCCCACGTCGCCGGAGACCAACTTAGAAAGTCGTGCAATGCAGGTTAGAGTGCCGTGGACACAGGCTTGGCTGTGCACAAAGGATTTCCGCCGGAAGTGCACAGGGGCCGGAGTAGCTGCAAAAGTCGCGGTTCCCAGCAATGCAGCCCAGCGAGGTGAGGCAAGGACTTACCTCCACCAAACTTGGACTGAAGAGTCACTGGACTGTGGGGGTCACTTGTACAGAGTCGCTGGATTCGAGGGACCTCGCTCGTCGTGCTGAGAGGAGACCCAAGGGACTGGTAATGCAGCTTTTTGGTGCCTGCGATTGCAGGGGGAAGATTCCGTCGACCCACGGGAGATTTCTTCTGAGCTTCTGGTGCAGAGAGGAGGCAGACTACCCCCACAGCATGCACAAGCAGGAAAACAGTCGAGAAGGCGGCAGGATCAGCGTTACAGAGTTGCAGTAGTCGTCTTTGCTACTATGTTGCAGGTTTGCAGGCTTCCAGCGCGGTCAGCAGTCGATTCCTTGGCAGAAGGTGAAGAGAGAGATGCAGAGGAACTCGGATGAGCTCTTGCATTCGTTATCTAAAGTTTCCCCAGAGACAGAGACCCTAAATAGCCAGAAAAGAGGGTTTGGCTACCTAGGAGAGAGGATAGGCAAGCAACACCTGAAGGAGCCTATCAGAAGGAGTCTCTGACGTCACCTGGTGGCACTGGCCACTCAGAGCAGTCCAGTGTGCCAGCAGCACCTCTGTTTCCAAGATGGCAGAGGTCTGGAGCACACTGGAGGAGCTCTGGACACCTCCCAGGGGAGGTGCAGGTCAGGGGAGTGGTCACTCCCCTTTCCTTTGTCCAGTTTCGCGCCAGAGCAGGGCTAAGGGGTCCCCTGAACCGGTGTAGACTGGCTTATGCAGAATTGGGCACATCTGTGCCCAACAAAGCATTTCCAGAGGCTGGGGGAGGCTACTCCTCCCCTGCCTTCACACCATTTTCCAAAGGGAGAGGGTGTAACACCCTCTCTCAGAGGAAGTTCTTTGTTCTGCCATCCTGGGCCAGGCCTGGCTGGACCCCAGGAGGGCAGATGCCTGTCTGAGGGGTTGGCAGCAGCAGCAGCTGCAGTGAAACCCCAGGAAGGGCAGTTTGGCAGTACCAGGGTCTGTGCTACAGACCACTGGGATCATGGGATTGTGCCAACTATGCCAGGATGGCATAGAGGGGGCAATTCCATGATCATAGACATGTTACATGGCCATATTCGGAGTTACCATTGTGAAGCTACATATAGGTAGTGACCTATATGTAGTGCACACGTGTAATGGTGTCCCCGCACTCACAAAGTCCGGGGAATTGGCCCTGAACAATGTGGGGGCACCTTGGCTAGTGCCAGGGTGCCCTCACACTAAGTAACTTTGCACCTAACCTTTACCAGGTAAAGGTTAGACATATAGGTGACTTATAAGTTACTTAAGTGCAGTGTAAAATGGCTGTGAAATAACGTGGACGTTATTTCACTCAGGCTGCAGTGGCAGGCCTGTGTAAGAATTGTCAGAGCTCCCTATGGGTGGCAAAAGAAATGCTGCAGCCCATAGGGATCTCCTGGAACCCCAATACCCTGGGTTCCTCAGTACCATATACTAGAGAATTATAAGGGTGTTCCAGTAAGCCAATGTAAATTGGTAAAAATGGTCACTAGCCTGTTAGTGACAATTTGGAAAGAAATGAGAGAGCATAACCACTGAGGTTCTGATTAGCAGAGCCTCAGTGAGACAGTTAGTCACTACACTGGTAACACATTCAGGCACACTTATGAGCACTGGGGCCCTGGGTTACCAGGGTCCCAGTGACACATACAACTAAAACAACATATATACAGTGAAAAATGGGGGTAACATGCCAGGCAAGATGGTACTTTCCTACACAACCCCCCCCAAACGAAGGACAATAAGACTAGCCATGACCTGATGAGTCTTCATTGTCTAAGTGGAAATATCTGGAGAGTCCATCTGCATTGGAGTGGCTACTCCCAGGTCTATGTTCCACTGTATAGTCCATTCCCTGTAGGGATATGGACCACCTCAACAATTTTGGATTTTCACCTTTCATTTGTTTTAGCCAAAGTAGAGGTTTGTGGTCTGTCTGAACAATGAAGTGAGTGCCAAACAGGTATGGCCTCAACTTCTTCAGTGCCCAGACCACAGCAAAGGCCTCCCTCTCAATGGCAGACCAACGCTTTTCTCTAGGGGTCAACCTCCTACTAATAAAAGCAACAGGTTGATCCTGGCCCTCAGAATTAAGTTGTGATAGGACTGCCCCTACTCCTAATTCAGATGCATCAGTTTGGACATAGAATTTTTTAGAGTAACAAGGGCTTTTCAGGACAGGTGCAGAGCACATGGCCTGCTTCAGCTCCTCAAAAGCTTTCTGACAGTTTGCTGTCCATAATACCTTTTTAGGCATTTTCTTGGATGTGAGGTCATTAAGAGGGGCTGCAATGGAGCCATAGTTCTTAATGAACCTCCTGTAATACCCAGTGAGGCCTAGGAAGGCTCTCACCTGAGTCTGAGTGGTAGGGGGAACCCAATCAATAATTGTTTGGATTTTCCCCTGAAGTGGTGCAATCTGTTCCCCACCAACAAGGTGTCCCAGATAAACCACCTTACCCTGCCCTATCTGGCACTTTGAAGCCTTGATAGTGAGGCCTGCCTTTTGCAGGGCCTCCAAAACTTTCCATAGGTGGACCAGGTGATCATCCCAGCTGGAGCTAAAGACAGCTATATCGTCCAAATATGCTGCACTGAAGGCTTCCAGCCCTTGCAGGACTGTGTTCACCAACCTTTGAAAAGTGGCAGGTGCATTTTTCAAACCAAAAGGCATTACAGTAAACTGGTAATGTCCTCCAATGGTTGAAAATGCAGTCTTAGGTTTAGCATCTTCTGACAATTTGATCTGCCAATACCCTGCAGTCAAGTCAAAAGTGCTTAGATACTTGGCAGATGCCAGTGTATCTATGAGCTCATCTGCCCTGGGTATAGGGTGAGCATCAGTTTTGGTTACCAAGTTGAGACCTCTATAGTCTACACAAAACCACATTTCCTTCTTTCCATCTTTGGAATGGGGTTTTGGTACCAGTACCACAGGAGAAGCCCATGGACTGTCAGAGTGCTCAACCACTCCTAGTTCTAACATTTTCTGGACCTCTTGCTTTATGCAGTCCCTAACATGGTCAGACTGCCTATAGATCTTACTTTTGACAGGCAAGCTGTCTCCAGTATCTATAGTGTGCTCACACCAAGAAGTGGTACCTGGCACAGTAGAGAAGAGTTCAGAGAATTGATCTAGGAGATTTATGCAATTGTCTTTCTGCTCAGCAGTAAGACAATCAGCCAAAACTACACCTTTCACAAGAGCATCTTGTTCTGTGGAAGAGAAGAGATCAGGTAGAGGATCACTGTCTTCTTCCTGTCCCTCATCAGTTGCCATGAGCAGGGTGAGATCAGCCCTGTCATAGTAGGGTTTCAGGCGGTTGACATGGAGCACCCTAAGGGGACTCCTGGCAGTGCCTAAGTCAACTAAATAGGTGACTTCTCCCTTCTTTTCAACAATTGTGTGGGGACCACTCCATTTATCTTGGAGTGCTCTTGGGGCCACAGGCTCCAAAACCCACACTTTCTGCCCTGGTTGGTACTGAACCAAAACAGCCTTCAGATCATGCCATTGCTTCTGGAGCTCTTGGCTGGCCTGAAGGTTTTTACTGGCCTTTTTCATGTACTCAGCCATCCTTGATCTGAGGCCAAGTACATAATCCACAATATCCTGCTTAGGAGCTTTTAAAGGTTGTTCCCAACCCTCCTTTACAAGTGTGAGTGGACCCCTAACAGGGTGTCCAAAAAGAAGTTCAAAGGGGCTGAAGCCCACTCCTTTCTGGGGTACCTCCCTGTAGGCAAAAAGGAGGCATGGTAGAAGGATATCCCATCTCCTGCGGAGTTTTTCAGGGAGACCCATAATCATGCCTTTGAGAGTTTTATTAAATCTCTCCACCAGTCCATTTGTTTGTGGATGATAGGGTGTTGTGAACTTGTAAGTTACACCACACTCCTTCCACATGGCCTTTAAGTATGCAGACATGAAATTGCTTTCCCTGTCTGATACTACTTCCTTTGGGAAGCCCACCCTGGAAAATATTCCCAGGAGGGCCTTTGCCACTGCAGGTGCTGTAGTGGTCCTTAAAGGAATAGCTTCAGGATATCTTGTGGCATGGTCCACTACTACCAAGATAAATCTATTGCCTGAAGCAGTAGGAGGGTCAAGGGGGCCAACTATGTCAACCCCTACCCTTTCAATTGGAACCCCAACTACAGGCAGTGGAATAAGGGGTGCCTTTGCTTTGGGGTGCCACCTGTCTTGCCACTGGCTTGACAGGTTTCACAGGACTTACAAAATTCCTTTGTGTCCTCAGACATTCTAGGCCAATGAAACAGGGGAACAAGCCTGTCCCAAGTTTTCATTTGTCCTAGATGCCCAGCTAGGGGAATGTCATGTGCCAGGGTTAGGAGGAACTTTCTGTACTCCTGAGGAATCACTAATCTCCTGGCAGCTCCAGGTTTAGGATCCCTATGCTCAGTGTACAAGAGGTTGTCCTCCCAGTAAACTCTGTGAGAGTCACTGACATCCCCATTAGCCTGTTTGACAGCTTGCTGTCTGAGACCCTCTAGTGTGGGACAGGTTTGCTGTGCCACACTCAGCTCCTCTCTGGCAGGCCCCCCTTCACCCAAAAGCTCAGCAGTGTCTGCTTCCAGCTCCTCTGGTGTAGGTTCTGCACAGGGAGGGAATTCTTCTTCCTCAGAAGTAGAATCCACTGTAGACGGAGGGATAGTAGGAAGTGGTTTGCTTCTACTAGCCCTATCTTTAGGGAGCACTTGGTCCATTGTTCTAGGATCCAAGCTTCCCTGTCCTTTTTGCTTTTTGGCCTGAGCCCTTGTCAAAGCAAAAATATGCCCTGGGATGCCCAGCATTGCTGCATGGGCCTCCAACTCCACATCTGACCAAGCTGATGTCTCCAAATCATTCCCTAATAGACAGTCTACAGGTAAATCTGAAGCTACCACAACTTTCTTTGGACCAGTAACCCCCCCCCCAGTTGAGATTTACAACAGCCATGGGGTGGCTAAGTGTGTTGTTGTGAGCATCGGTTACTTGGTACTGGTGACCAAGTAGGTGTTGTTCAGGGTGGACCAGTTTCTCTATGACCATAGTCACACTGGCACCAGTGTCCCTGTAGGCCTGAACCTCAACACCATTTATTAGGGGTAGCTGCCTGTACTTATCCATATTAAGGGGACAAGCAACTAAGGTGGCTAAATCAATAGCCCCCTCAGACACTAACACAGCCTCTGTGGCCTCCCTAAAAAGGCCAACCCCAACTAAGTTACCAATAGTGAGCCCAGCTACTCCCTTGGATTGGCTATTAGTAGGTTTGCTCCCACCACCACTGCTATTAGTAGGGACACTAGGTGTAGCAGTAGGGGTTGTAGTGGTAGGAGGCTTGGTGCCTTTCTTTGGACAACTGGGATCTGTTGTCCAATGGCCTTTTATTTTACATAAATAGCACCATGGTTTCTTTTCCTTGTTCTGATTAAAAGAGGATTTGGGCCCACCACCCCCACCAGAGTGTTTTTGTGGGCCTGATGAAGACTCATTTTTAGATTTGTCCCCACCCTTGTCGGAAGACTTACCATCCTTCTTTTTGTTGCCATCTTTGTCACCCCCTGTATGAACTTTTCTGTTCACCCTTGTTCTGACCCCTTTGTCTGCCTTCTTTCTCAATTCTTGGGGAGAGGTCAGATCAGAGTCCACCAAGTACTGGTGCAACAAATCAGACACACAATTATTAAGAATATGCTCTCTCAGGATCAAGTTATACAGGCTGTCATAATCAGTAACTTTACTGCCATGTAACCACCCCTCCAAGGCCTTCACTGAATGGTCAATGAAATCAACCCAGTCTTGTGAAGACTCCTTTTTGGTCTCTCTGAACTTTATCCTGTATTGTTCAGTGGTTAAGCCATAACCATCCAGGAGTGCATTCTTAAGAACTTGGAAATTATTAGCATCATTTTCTTTCACAGTAAGGAGCCTATCCCTACCTTTTCCACTAAATGATAGCCATAGGATAGCAGCCCACTGCCTTTGAGGGACATCCTGTACAACACAGGCCCTCTCAAGTGCAGCAAACCACTTGTTAATGTCATCCCCCTCCTTATAAGGGGGAACTATCTTGTGCAGATTCCTGGAATCATGCTCTTTTGCAGGGTGACTATGGGGAATACTGCTGCTGCCACCATGGGTTTCTAAACCCAGTTTCTGTCTCTCCTTCTCTACTTCTAAAGTTTGTTCCACTCTCAATCTATTGAGCTCCCTTTCTAACAATCTGTCATCAGGGTGGGTGGGAGGGACATGCCTTGAAACAGAAGTATGGTGAGAATGGACAGAAGGAGACCTGTCCCTTACAGAAGCCACCCTAACAGCTTGGCTAACAGAAACATCACTACCAGTATGGTGAGAATAAATGCTTTTGCTATGATGTGAGACAACACTATTTATATGGTGTGGCTCATCATCATTACCAACTATGCTAGACTGTCTAGTAATGGGCAGGCTAGGAAGTTTCTTTCCTGAATCTTTTCCTGGGGGAGTCCCTGGATCAGATTGAGAACCATTAGCTACTTTTTCAACAGATGGGGCACTTCTAGCCTTATCCTGTTCTCTAAGAATGTTAAGTAACAGTTCCAAGGAAGGATTCTTCCCTACACTCAAACCTCTCTCTACACAGAGACTCCTTGCTCCTTTCCAGCTAAGGTGGTCATATGCAAGTTTGGACAGATCAACATTCTTGCCTGTGCCAAACATTTTTAGAGAGAGTTAAAGTGATAGAAAAAGATAAAAAGTTTGTCAGAGCTTTTAGAAAGACAGAGAAAAAAAACTTTTAAAACTTTTTAGAACTTTTTAGAAAGTTATAGGTACTTTTCAGCACTTAGAAAAGAGTGAAAAGAGGAAATGCAAAACTTTTTGGCTATGTGTATATACACTGACCTTGTTTTGTATACTTTTACTTATGAAAAGTACAATGACAAGAGTGGTAAGTAGTCTCAAAGCACTTATCCCACCGCTGCACAACCAATGTAGGAGGCTGGACTGGCTTGTAGTGAGTACCAAGGGGTACTTGCACCTTGCACCAGGCCCAGTTATCCCTTATTAGTGTATAGGGTGTCTAGCAGTTTAGGCTGATAGATAATGGTAGCTTAGCAGAGCAGCTTAGGCTGAACTAGGAGACGTGTGAAGCTACTACAGTACCACTCAGTGTCATATGCACAATATCATAAGAAAACACAATACACAGTTATACTAAAAATAAAGGTACTTTATTTTTATGACAATATGCCAAAGTATCTTAGAGTGTACCCTCAGTGAGAGGATAGCAAATATACACAAGATATATATATACACACAATAGCAAAAATATGCAGTATAGTCTTAGAAAACAGTGCAAACAATGTATAGTTACAATAGGATGCAATGGGGAAACATAGGGATAGGGGCAACACAAACCATATACTCCAAAAGTGGAATGCGAACCACGAATGGACCCCAAACCTATGTGACCTTGTTTTTCTGGCATGTTACCCCCATTTTTCACTGTATATATGTTGTTTTAGTTGTATGTGTCACTGGGACCCTGGTAACGCAGGGCCCCAGTGCTCATAAGTGTGCCTGAATGTGTTACCTGTGTAGTGACTAACTGTCTCACTGAGGCTCTGCTAATCAGAACCTCAGTGGTTATGCTCTCTCATTTCTTTCCAAATTGTCACTAACAGGCTAGTGACCAATTTCACCAATTTACATTGGCATACTGGAACACCCTTATAATTCCCTAGTATATGGTACTAAGGTACCCAGGGTATTGGGGTTCCCGGAGATCCCTATGGGCTGCAGCATTTCTTTTGCCACCCATAGGGAGCTCTGACAATTCTTACACAGGCCTGCCACTGCAGCCTGAGTGAAATAACGTCCACGTTATTTCACAGCCATTTACCACTGCACTTAAGTAACTTATAAGTCACCTATATGTCTAACCTTTACCTGGTAAAGGTTAGGTTCAAAGTTACTTAGTGCGAGGGCACCCTGGCACTAGCCAAGGTACCCCCACATTGTTCAGGGCAAATTCCCCGGACTTTGTGAGTGCGGGGACACCATTACACGCGTGCACTACACATAGGTCACTACCTATGTGTAGCTTCACAATGGTAACTCCGAATATGGCCATGTAACATGTCTATGATCATGGAATTGCCCCCTCTATGCCATCCTGGTATAGTTGCCACAATCCCATGATCCCACAGGTCTGTAGCTCAGACCGTGGTACTGCCAAACTACCTTTCCCGGGGTTTCACTGCAGCTGCTGCTGCTGCCAACCCCTCAGACAGGTTTCTGCCCTCCTGGGGTCCAGCCAGGCTTTGCCCAGGATGGCAGAACAAAGGACTTTCTCTGAGAGAGGGTGTTACACCCTCTCCCTTTGGAAAAAGGTGCCAGGGCTGGGGAGGAATAGCCTCCCCCAGCCTCTGGAAATGCTTTCATGGGCACAGATGGTGCCCATTTCTGCATAAGCCAGTCTACACCGGTTCAGGGACCCCTCAGCCCTGCTCTGGTGCGAAACTGGACAAAGGAAAGGGGAGAGACCACTCCCCTGACCTGCACCTCCCCTGGGAGGTGGCCAGAGCTTCTCCAGTGTGCTCCAGACCTCTGCCATCTTGGAAACAGAGGTGCTGCTGGCACACTGGACTGCTCTGAGTGGCCAGGGACAGCAGGTGACTTCAGAGACTCCTTCTGATAGGCTCCTTCAGGTGTTGCTAGCCTATCTTCTCTCCTAAGTAGCCAAACCCTCTTTTCTGGCTATTTAGGGTCTCTGCTTTGGGGATTTCCTTAGATAACGAATTCAAGAGCTCATCAGAGTTCCTCTGCATCTCTCTCTTCACCTTCTGCCAAGAAATCGACTGCTGACCGCGCTGGAAGCCTGCAAAACTGCAACAAAGTAGCGAAGACGAATACTGCAACTCTGTAACGCTGATCCTGCCGCTTTCTCGACTGTTTTCCTGGTGGTGCATGCTGTGGGGGTAGTCTGCCTCCTCTCTGCACTAGAAGCTCTGAAGAAATCTCCCGTGGGTCGACGGAATCTTTCCCCTGCTACCGAAGGCACCAAAGAACTGCATCACCGGTACCCTGGGTCTCCTCTCAGCACGACGAGCGAGGTCTCTTGAATCCAGCAACTCTGTCCAAGTGTCTCCCACAGTCCAGTGACTCTTCAGTCCAAGTTTGGTGGAGGTAAGTCCTTGCCTCCCCACGCCAGACTGCATTGCTGGGAACTGCGACTTTTGGAGCTACTCCGGCCTCTGTGCATTTCCGGCGGAAATCCTTTGTGCACAGCCAAGCCTGGGTCCACGGCACTCTAACCTGCATTGCACGACCTCCTAAGTTGTCCTCCGGTGGCGTGGGACTCCTTTGTGCAACTTCGGATGAGCACCGTTTCACTCCTCTTTGTAGTGCCTATTCTGGCACTTCTGCGGGTGCTGCCTGCTTCTGAGAGGACTTCTTGCCTTGCTGGGTGTCCCCTCTGTCCCTTGACACAATAGGCGCCATCCCGGTCCCTCCTGGGCCACAGCAGCATCCAAAAACACTAACCGCACGACTTGCAGCTAGCAAGGCTTGTTGGTGGTCTTTATTCAGGAAAACACTTCTGCACAACTCTCCACGGCGTGCGGGATCCATCCTTCAAAGGGGAAGTCTCTAGCCCTTGTCGTTCCTGGAGAATCCTCAGCTTCTACTGTCCAGTAGTAGCTTCTTTGCACCCACAGCTGGCATTTCCTGGGCATCTGCCCATCTCCGACTTTCTTGTGACTTTTGGACTTGGTCCCCTTGTTCCACAGGTACCCTCGACTGGAAATCCATTGTTGTTGCATTGCTGGTTTGTGTCTTTCCTGCAGAATTCCCCTATCACGACTTCTGTGCTCTTTGGGGAACTTTAGTGCACTTTGCACTCACTTTTCAGGGTCTTGGGGTGGGCTATTTTTCTAACCCTAACTGTTTTCTTACAGTCCCAGTGATCCTCTGCAAGGTCACATAGGTTTGGGGTCCATTTGTGGTTCGCATTCCACTTTTGGAGTATATGGTTTGTGTTGCCCCTATCCCTATGTGTCCCCATTGCATCCTATTGTAACTATACACTGTTTGCACTGTTTTCTAATGTTATACTGCATATTTCTGCTATTGTATACATATATCTTGTGTATATTTGCTATCCTCATACTGAGGGTACTCACTGAGATACTTTTGGCATATTGTCATAACAATAAAGTACCTTTATTTTTAGTATATCTGTGTATTGTGTTTTCTTATGATATTGTGCATATGACACTAGTGGTACTGTAGGAGCTTCACTCGTCTCCTAGTTCAGCCTAAGCTGCTCTGCTAAGCTACCATTATCTATCAGCCTAAGCTGCTAGACACCCTATACACTAATAAGGGATACCTGGGCCTGGTGCAAGGTGTAAGTACCCCTTGGTACTCACTACAAGCCAGTCCAGCCTCCTACAAACAGTGACAGGACAGGAACTTTTGCTGGGAGACTCATCCAGTCTGGGTACCAGTCCCACCCAGTACCAGTAGAGAACTGCATCTACTTGAGAGACTGTGGCTTTGCACTCCCCAGGATAAAGCAGTGGGCAAACCACCCACTGGAGAGACTTGAGAGACTGTGGCTTTGCACTCCCCAGGATGGCACAGTGGGCAACCCACCCACTGTATGGACTTGAGAGACTGTGGCTTTGCACTCCCCAGGATGGCACAGTGGGCAACCCACCCACTGAAGAGACTTGAGAGACTTTGGCTTTGCACTCCCCAGGATACATCAATGGGCATGGAGCCCCGTCGTGGATCTGGCTACGCATTCATGTGGCTGAGGTGCCCCCCTTCCCTTCCCCCTGAGGTGCCTGTAGTGTTTCTATCTGATGCCCCAGCAGTGTTCTCTCGGATTTTGGTCAGGTATCTATTGTGGGCCTCGCCCATGCTTTTTTGGACTGTTGGTGCACAGACATTGTTGTGTACATATCTGCACTACTTCTCGGATTGTTTGTGTAAATAAGAGTGATTTAGAGCTATATATCTGTATATTTTTGTATGACATGTATATTGGCACATTACAATGTTTGGCCGAATTTCGCATTGTCTTTGCATTCTTCCAGGGGGATTGTGGGTTGTTAATGTGATTTTTGTGACTGCATTGGTGTGTATGTTGTCTAATGCGAGGGTGGGGGTGTGGGTGTTTGGTGGGTGTCCCCCTGACTTTTGCCTCCCCTCTCCCCGTGTAGTAGATGCAGTACTCACTGGTATCTTCTGCGCCTACGTAGCTGTTCGTCGTAAAGGAGCAGAAAGACAAGGGCAGGGAGTATTTGGAGTTCCGGGTCCATGGAGTCCTCGTTCCTCGTGGGATGTGTTGAGGTGAGCGTTTTCCCATTGCAGAAACTGTTTCCGACGTGTTTGTATCCACAGTGAATCCGCCCCTGAAAAGGTGGCGGATTGGCGGGTTGTAATAGTGTGGGCGGTACATTGTCTTCCGCCTGTCTGTTGGCGGTAACCGCCGCGCTGCTTGTCTGTACCGCCGTGGCGGGCGGTGTGTTAAGGTGGCTGTCTTTGTTGGCGGTTTCCGCCAGGGTCATAATTGCCTTTTTTTGTCCGTCGGCCTGTTTGCGGTATTACCGCACCTTTTACACCGTCCGCCAGGGTTGTAATGACCACCTTAGTGTTTTTGTATGTGCCTATCATAGAAGATTTGAATAGTGTAGCTAAATATTGTGCCATAAAGCTGGTTAAGGGTTTCTTCGAGCCTAGAATGACAATTAGAACATCATATGTGCACCGCAATAATTTGACATGCTTGCTTACACCTGTAGAAAAGAGCTTTCTAGATCACACTGAAGATAGAAGGAGGGTTTTAAAGGGGAAATTAGAAAAGGGCTTGCAGCAATGGACATTTCTTAGTGATAGCAATAATGGGGTTAGGGAACAAGGGAAGCTAGCTTTAGATGCGAAACATGTAAGTAGGCTTCCCATTACGCGACCAAAGTCGCATTATGACACTGTGTTTGAGGGAACGAGTGAGTGTAAGCATGTTTTTTTTGTTTCAGAATAAATGGACTTTCATGCTAAATGGAATGGATCAAGCGATCCCAGGGGTCTATTATATTTGTGTACTTAGTGCTTATTACCGTCTTCCAAAGGGATGGTATGGGACATGATATTTGGGAATAGTTTTTCCAAAGATCTATCAACTAGACGATTTAAAGAAATTTCTGAAAGTGACAGAATTGCTTCGTGCAAGACAAAAGAGAGAAACTGCTGCTGGTGTAGTAGGAGACATATTTGGAGCAATAATTTCTTCAGTGGGAGTTATTTTGAACTCCGTAAAGATTCGAAAGTTGTCTACTATTGTGGATAACATGCTGACAAACTTCACAGGGGCTTTACGCCTGATGTATACTGAACTTGCTGCGGAGAGGGCTATGACTCTTCAAAACAAGCTTGCTTTAGACATTCTTTTAGCGAAAAGTGGCAGAGTCTGTAAGATGCTTAATGAGTGCCACTGTTGTGCTTCTATTCCGGATAATAGTAATGAGATTAGAAGTATGCTTACTAACCTAACAAGAGATAGTGCAGATTCAAAGGAACTGAAAGAACCAGGAGTCTGGGAAAAGGTTGGAGAAGTATTTGCGCGTGTGGGAAGCTGGTTTAGTGGTCTTTGGCATGGGTTCTTAGGAAAACTAATACAGGGAATAGTAATTGTCTTATGCTTGGCTTGCTTATTCGGACTATGGTTATTGAACAAAATTTGCAAAAGAAGTAAGGGAAAATGGGCAAAATACAAAGAAAGGAGGGAAGACAAGAAGAGGGAGAAAATGTTCAGAGCAAAATATGAAAAGGCAAAACGAAAAGAAGAAATTGAAATGAGGGAAATGAACAAATGAAAGAAAAGTGAAGAGTGGATTTGTGTGATGACAAGTGTCATCAGAGGAGGGATTGTTAGAGTGTAGTTTTATAATCAAAATTGACATGAAATGTTTATGAATTAATGCATAATGATGACGCATAGAAAATGTATTGATATGCTTTTACTAAACGTGTGTTTGAAATGTGCCCACGGGGAGTGGCCACCAACGTATACGATGATAATTGAAACTGACTAATAATGAAATATTAAAGTACTGATGTATGATTTTGTATTAGTATTAAGAGTTATATGTTAAGGTTTTACTAATTAATCACTAGGCCTTAGTTAGCATGAGTCGGGCCTAGATGCCCAGTTTCATATTAGATGTGTTTTTCTAACGAGCAATGACCTGACTTACTGAAGGACATGTAGCTGTACTTTTCCAGAAGCTAGGAAGATGTGTGTAACCGTAGTAAATTCTTTCTCATGAGACTCGACTTGCTCAAGGAGACATTCTTGCCGAATGCAACAGTGTAAACTTGCAACAGGTGCAAGGTCGCCTGAACTGTTATAGACAATGGAACTACTGACTGGGTCTGTGAGAGGACAGAGAGAACATGAAATTGTACCTGACATTCTACCCGTTGGAGACGTCAATTACAGAAGCCAATAAACTACGTGAGAACTGTTATGAGGTGACAATCTTAATGAGGCGACAAGTAAACCATTGGATGTAGATAATGGTGCACCAAAACTTGCCCAATTGGAAATTAGGGGACTGTACAACAAGTTTAATATAATCTTTTGACACCATAAGAAGCCAGCCATTATATGCCATTCCTTTGCCATAGCCATTACGTGCCTTTTGCTATTACCCAGCCACTTTGTCACTCTGACTTTGCGGTTTAATTCTTCGAACCATCCTTATTCTGCCTTGCCCGATTCATACTATTCCTCCTTATGAGGGAAGTGTCCCTTATTGCCCATCTTGCTGAACTTTGCTGTGTTTCCTGTCGGATGGCGAATCAACTGATGTCATGAGGACGAAGACTGACTCTGTATGCTGACCCATTACGGAGGGTAACTATATGATACTGAAATTGAAATTGTCTGTTTGCCTTTTCTTTCTAGGTACCACTTGCTTACTTTTGATAGAGACCATAGTTAGATGTTTTCTAAATTTGTGTTGAAAATTTGTTTTGCATGAAGCCCAACGCGCTAATGCTAATTCGAGGTTAGTTAAGGAATTCACTAAACGGCCGCAAATAGACAAATGACTGAATCTATGCTTTGTTGAATGATGCGCTAATGATACTCTGCTAAGATTAACCCATGTTGACATCGTGCTTTGTTCTAATGCTTATGATTTTTGCATTGATGAAGTCTTATTCGAGTTGCCATATTATCACCATGTTGATGTGTTTTCTGGTGTTGAGACTAATAAACTTGCTAGTAGAGTGTAATCAATAGGGAATAAATATCATAAATCTTACAAAATATTGTGTCGTTATTCGCGACTGAGAGGTCTTGGTGTGTTTTGATTCTTACTTATGCCATTATCCAAATTGAATCGATTTGTTATAGTGAATATTGAAGATTTTATTGATCTATTGATTGCTGTGTTGATTAATTGTCTCGTCCTAAGGTGTCTTCAATCAGGGTCAAAAGATTCATTGGCCTAAAACGAGTCCCAGACTAATTAAATTATCTAAGATGGGACGCGTTATCAGTTCCATGCAATCTGAGGATGCAAACACTGTAAACAGTAATGTTGATAAGCAGTAGAATCAGGCATACACTGTATTCCCTGAAAGACATTTTCATATGTACGTTCTATCCCGTTGCTGTGAACACCACATTTCTTGCTGGAGAAACACCCAGGACTGGTTAGCTTCGGCCCTCAAACGTGGGAAACCATTCAATTATTTGCAATGCAACCGCAGTCACGAAAACAATTATGCATTATCTCTTGAGTCTTGAAGAAAGAAAATAGCTCTCTTGGTTTAGCCTTTCCCAAGTGCGTCGCAGCGGGTTTTGAAATAAAAATGACTCAAACTGTGTGAACAAAGTAGTTTGGTGAACCTGGCCCTAAATTTTGCAGACATTACCAGACAAAATGTTTTAGAAGTTACATATCAGATGTACACAAAAAGTAAACTAAGCTGCTTTACCTTTAAAAGACGAAGAACTCTAAGCAGGCGAAGAAATCTTAATATTTCGGTTACGCTTTCCATCATACGAACAATTGGTATGTCATACTTGTCTAAAATCCACGAAATTATCACCTCTCCTATCCCAACCATTAGGATGAAAAAATCGAACTTGTTCCAGTGATTTGTAAAATAAAACTTTCTTAGGGCAAGGATCTGTCAACAGATACAAAGTTTTTTTTAATTAAAAAGCAAAAGTTACAAACCTTTCAGAAATGCATTATACTCGTATAACACAACCTAAGCACACACGTGAGGTGGGAATATCGTAATACCATTTCTTTACCTTTCACCATTTTAATTAACCTTTTAATGAGAAACTTATGTAACACTGTAGGAGGCTGGCCTGGCTTGTAGTGGGTACCAGAGGTACTTACACTTTGTGCCATGTCCAGTTATCCCTTATTAGTGTAGAAGAGGTGTTTCTAGCAGCTTTGGAGATGTTTTTAATTTTGGTCTTTCCTTTTTTTGTTCTCTCCTATGTGCGCTGGTGCCGGAATACAGGCATTTCTGTCTAGATAGTTTGAACCCACCAGTCACTATCAGAACAGTACGGCTTAGAGCCCCCCTACGGGGAGCCCGTCAGGCGTTGCAGCGCCGGCCTGGCAAGGAGCATTTCCCGATGATGATACCAGTCATCCATTGTGATGCTTGAGGGCTCTTGCTCCTGAGAATTCAGGTCCCCTAGGCCATTACAGAACATGTGGAACAGTGTACCTTTATATGTATCACTATTGTTGGGAGACTGTACACTGGACCAGTTAACCTCCTGGTCCCTCCCCCCTTAGATTTAGGCATCTTGGCTAGTGCCAGGGTGCCCACACACTAAGTAACTTTGCACCCAACCTTCACTAGGTGAAGGTTAGACATATAGGTGACTTATAATCTTAGACACTCTTCAGGGGGTGGGGATAAAACAAATTCTTCCTCTTCTTCTCAACCTACACAATTTAAAAAGCCTTGGTGCTTTGTGTGTAAAAACAGAGGCCATAGGCCAGGGGATAAGTCCTGTCCAGGTAAACCCCCTGAGCCTACCACCACTAATACATCAAGCTCTAGTGCCCCTAGCAGTAGTGGTACTAGTGGTGGGACTGCTGCCAACAGTCAAGTTAAGGGTGAAGTTGGGTTCACTCATGGGTCCATAATAGAAACTGGGGTAGTTAGTCCCAAGACAGTTTCTGTCACACCTAGTGGCATTGGCTTTGCCACACTGGCTGCTTGTCCCCTTACAATGGATAAGTACAGGCAGACGGTTTCAATAAATGGTCTTGAGGCCTTGGTCTACAGGGACACGGGTGCCAGTATCACTTTGGTGACTGAAAACCTAGTGCATCTTGAACAACACATCATTGGACAACAGTATAAGATTATTGATGTCCATAACTCCACTAAGTTTCTTCCCTTAGCTATAATTCAGTTTAGTTGGGGTGGAGTTACTGGCCCTCAGCAGGTGGTAATATCACCTAGCTTACCTGTAGACTGTCTCTTAGGTAATGACCTAGAGGCCTCAGGTTGGGCTGATGTAGAGTTTTATGCCCATGCAACCATGCTGGGCATTCCAGAGGAATTGTTCCCTCTCATTTCTACTGAAATGAAAAAGCAAAGGAGAGAAGGCCTGAAAACTCAGTATCCCTCTCCAACAATAGGTAAAAAGGGTATCACAGTATCCCCTAACCACCCTGCCAATCAGGATATCATTCCTGTGGTGGGAGAAACCTCTCCTGGGGTGGCACCTGTTCCAAGGGAATCATCAGCTGGCAAAGCTGTACTCCCTGAGGTAGAAGTACCTCTCTGTGGGATAACTAACTTTGGTGAGAAAAAGAGCACCATTTTAGTTAACATGGAGCATCCCTCCAACCCTCCCAGAGAAACTTTAGTGCAGAAACCCTGCACTGCCTCACAAAACTTAGGACAGCATCCCTGCCCTAGTGTGGAGCTCATAGGACAGCATCCCTGCCCTGCTCCAAATCAAGAGAAACAGCATCCCTGTTCTCTCTTCCAGCCACATGGACAAAGTTTTTGCCCAGCTATGGTTTTATCGAGACAGCATCCCTGTCTGGCATTTTCATCACTACAAATAGGTTCAGTGGACAATTCCCACTGCTCTAAACTAAAACTTACTGATAGAAACTCTGAAAATACATCTTCACATTGTTGCTTAGCTAAAAAAACTTCAAACAGGGTGGTTTACATCCCCACAGGGAAGTAACCATATAGTGGATGATAAAGGGAGTAAACACTCTATTGCAGAGTTACTCTCTACTTATCACCACTTAGACAGTAAAGTCTCAACTGGCCAAGGTTAGCCTTATTGTCCTTCGTTGAAGGGGGGGGAGGTTGTGTGAGAAAGTAGCCTCTTTCTAGCCTTGTTACCTCCACTTTTGGCCTGTTTGTGAGTGTATGTCAGGGTGTTTTCATTGTCTCACTGGGATCCTGCCAGCCAGGGCCCAGTGCTCATAGTGAAAACCCTATGTTTTCAGTATGTTTGTTATGTGTCACTGGGACCCTGCTAGCCAGGACCCCAGTGCTCATAAGTTTGTGACCTATATGTGTGTGTTCCCTGTGTGGTGCCTAACTGTCTCACTGAGGCTCTGCTAACCAGAACCTCATTGGTTATGCTCTCTCTGTACAAATTGTCACTAACAGGCTAGTGACCAATTTCACCAATTTACATTGGCATACTGGAACACCCTTATAATTCCCTAGTATATGGCACTGAGGTACCCAGGGTATTGGGTTTCCAGGAGATCCCTATGGGCTGCAGCATTTCTTGTGCCACCCATAGGGAGATAGGACAATTCTTACACAGGCCTGCCCTTGCAGCCTGAGTGAAATAACGTCCACGTTATTTCACAGCCATTTACCACTCCACTTAAGTTACTTATAAGTCACCTATATGTCTAACCTTTACCTGGTAAAGGTTGGGCGCTAAGTTACTTAGTGTGTGGGAACCCTGGCACTAGCCAAGGTGCATCCACATTGTTCAGGGCAAATTCCCTGCACTTTGTGAGTGCGGGGACACCATTACACGCGTGCACTATACATATGTCACGACATATGTATAGCATCACAATGGTAACTCCGAACATGGCCATGTAACATGTCTAAGATCATGGAATTGTCAGTCCAATGCCATTCTGGCATTGGGAAGACAATTCCATGATCCCCCGAGCCTCTAGCTCAGACCCGGGTACTGCCAAACTACCTTTCCCGGGGTTTTACTGCAGCTGCTGCTGCTGCTGCTGCTGCCAACCCCTCAGACAGGTTTCTGCCCTCCTGGTGTCCAGCCAGGCTTGGCCCAGGAAGGCAGAACAAAGGACTTCCTCAGAGAGAAGGTGTTACACCCTCTCCCTTTGGAAAAAGGTGTCAGGGCTGGGGAGGAGTAGCCTCCCCCAGCCTCTGGAAATGCTTTCATGGGCACAGATGGTGCCTATTCTGTATAAGCCAGTCTTCACCGGTTCAGGGATCCCCGAGCCCTGCTCTGGCGCGAAACTGGACAAAGGAAAGGGGAGTGACTACTCCCCTGACCTGCACCTCCCATGGGAGGTGCCCAGAGGTCCTCCAGTGTGCTCCAGACCTCTTCCATCTTGGAAACAGAGGTGCTGCTGGCACACTGGACTGCTCTGAGTGGCCAGTGCCAGCAGGTGATGTCAGAGACTCCTTCTGATAGGCTCCTCCAGGTATTGCTAGCCTATCCTCTCTCCTAGGTAGCCAAACCTCCTTTTCTGGCTATTTAAGGTCTCTGCTTTGGTGGAATTCTTTAGATAACGAATGCAAGAGATCATCAAAGTTCCTCTGCATCTCTCTCTTCACCTTCTGCCAAGGAATCGACCGCTGACTGCTCTGGAAGCCTGCAAAACTGCAACAAAGTAGCATAGAGGACTACTGCGACCTTGTAACGCTGATCCGGCCGCCTTCTAGACTGTTTTCCTGGTGGTGCATGCTGTGGGGGTAGTCTGCCTCCTCTCTGCACTAGAAGCTCCGAAGAAATCTCTCGTGGGTCGACGGAATCTTACCCCTGCAACCGCAGGCACCAAAAGACTGCATCACCGGTCCTCTGGGTCTCCTCTCTGCACGACGAGCGAGGTCCCTGGAACTCAGCAACTATGTCCAAGTGACTCCCACAGTCCAGTGACTCTTCAGTCCAAGTTTGGTGGAGATAAGTCCTTGCCTCCCCACGCTAGACTGCATTGCTGGGTACAGCGTGATTTGCAGCTGCTCCGGCTCCTGTGCACTCTTCCAGGATTTCCTTTGTGCACAGCCAAGCCTGGGTCCCCGGCACTCTAACCTGCAGTGCACGACCTCCTGAGTTGTCCTCCGGCGTCGTGGGACCTTCTGTTGTGACTTCGGGTGAGCTCCAGTTCACTCCACTTTATAGTGCCTGTTCTGGCACTTCTGTGGGGGCTACTTGCTTTTGATTGGGATCTTTGTCTTGCTGGATGCCCCCTCTGTCTCCTCACGCAATTGGCGACATCCTTGTCCCTCCTGGGCCACAGCAGCATCCAAAAACCCTAACCGCAACCCTTGCAGCTAGCAAGGCTTGTTTGTGGTCTTTCTGCACGGAAACACCTCTGCAAGCTTCTTCCCGATGTGGGACATCCCTCCTCCAAAGGGGAAGTTTCTAGCCCTCTTCGTTCTTCAAGAATCCACAGCTTCTACCATCCAGTGGCAGCTTCTTTGCACCAACAGTTGGCATTTCCTGGGCATCTGCCCACTCCCTGTAGGAAATTACCATCTTGCCTGGCATGTTACCCCCATTTTTCACTGTATATATGTTGTTTTAGTTGTATGTGTCACTGGGACCCTGGTAACCCAGGGCCCCAGTGCTCATAAGTGTGCCTGAATGTGTTACCTGTGTAGTGACTAACTGTCTCACTGAGGCTCTGCTAATCAGAACCTCAGTGGTTATGCTCTCTCATTTCTTTCCAAATTGTCACTAACAGGCTAGTGACCATTTTTACCAATTTACATTGGCTTACTGGAACACCCTTATAATTCCCTAGTATATGGTACTGAGGTACCCAGGGTATTGGGGTTCCAGGAGATCCCTATGGGCTGCAGCATTTCTTTTGCCACCCATAGGGAGCTCTGACAATTCTTACACAGGCCTGCCACTGCAGCCCGAGTGAAATAACGTCCACGTTATTTCACAGCCATTTTACACTGCACTTAAGTAACTTATAAGTCACCTATATGTCTAACCTTTACCTGGTAAAGGTTAGGTGCAAAGTTACTTAGTGTGAGGGCACCCTGGCACTAGCCAAGGTGCCCCCACATTGTTCAGAGCCAATTCCCTGAACTTTGTGAGTGCGGGGACACCATTACACACGTGCTCTACATATAGGTCACTACCTATATGTGGCTTCACAATGGTAACTCCGAATATGGCCATGTAACATGTCTATGATCATGGAATTGCCCCCTCTATGCCATCCTGGCATAGTTGGCACAATCCCATGATCCCAGTGGTCTGTAGCACAGACCCTGGTACTGCCAAACTGCCCTTCCTGGGGTTTCACTGCAGCTGCTGCTGCTGCCAACCCCTCAGACAGGCATCTGCCCTCCTGGGGTCCAGCCAGGCCTGGCCCAGGATGGCAGAACAAAGAACTTCCTCTGAGAGAGGGTGTGACACCCTCTCCCTTTGGAAAATAGTGTGAAGGCAGGGGAGGAGTAGCCTCCCCCAGCCTCTGGAAATGCTTTGTTGGGCACAGATGTGCCCAATTCTGCATAAGCCAGTCTACACCGGTTCAGGGGACCCCTTAGCCCTGCTCTGGCGCGAAACTGGACAAAGGAAAGGGGAGTGACCACTCCCCTGACCTGCACCTCCCCTGGGAGGTGTCCAGAGCTCCTCCAGTGTGCTCCAGACCTCTGCCATCTTGGAAACAGAGGTGCTGCTGGCACACTGGACTGCTCTGAGTGGCCAGTGCCACCAGGTGACGTCAGAGACTCCTTGTGATAGGCTCCTTCAGGTGTTGCTAGCCTATCCTCTCTCCTAGGTAGCCAAACCCTCTTTTCTGGCTATTTAGGGTCTCTGTCTCTGGGGAAACTTTAGATAACGAATGCAAGAGCTCATCCGAGTTCCTCTGCATCTCTCTCTTCACCTAGGAACTAGGAGACATGTAAAGCTCCTACTATACCACTGGTGTCACATGCACAATATCATAAGAAAATACAATACACAGATATACTAATAAAAAAGGTACTTTATTTTCATGGCAATATGCCAAAAGTATCTCAGTGAGTACCCTCAGTATGAGGATAAGAAATATACACAAGATATATGTACACAAACCAAAATTATGCAGATAATAGCAAAAGGAAGTAATGCAAGCAATGTAAAATTACAGTAGATTGTAATAGGAGCACATAGGTATAGGTGCAACACAAACAATATACTCCAAAAGTGGAATGCGAACCACGAATGGACCCCAAACCTATGTGAGCTTGTAGAGGGTCGCTGGGCCTGTAAGAAAACAGTGAGGGTTAGAAAAATCGCCCACCCCAAGACCCTGAAAGGTAGGTGTAAAATGCACCTACTACCCCCAGAGAGCACAGAAGTCGTGATAGGGGGATTCTGCTGGAAGAACAAACACCAGCAATGCAACAACATTGGATTTCCAGACCTGAGTACCTGTAAGACAAGGGGACCAAGTCCAAGAGTCGCGACAGTGTGGAGAGTGGGCAGAAGCCCAAGAAATGCCAGCTGAGCGTGCAAGGAAGCTGCCACTTGTTGGAAGAAGCTTGGTGTTCTGCAAGAACGAAGAGGACTCGGAACTTCCCCTTTGGACGATGGATTTCCCACGTCGTGGAGAAGCTTGCAGAGGTGTTCCCACGCAGAAGGACCGCAAACAAGCCTTGCTAGCTGCAAGGGTTGCGGTTAGGTTTTTTGGGTGCTGCTGTGGCCCAGGAGGGACCAGGATGTTGCCACTTGGATGAGGAGACAGAGGGGCCGCCCAGCAAGTCAGGGAGCCCTCACAGAAGCAGGCAGCACCCGCAGAAGTACCTGAACAGGCACTTAGAAGAAAAGTGAACCGGAGTCCACCTGAAGTCACAAAAGGGAGTCCCACAACGCCGGAGGACAACTCAGAAGGCTGTGCACTGCAGGTTAGAGTGTCGGAGACCCAGGCTTGGCTGTGCATGAAGGAAATCCTGGAAGAGTGCACAGGGGCCGGAGCAGCTGCAAATCACGCGGTACCCAGCAATGCAGTCTAGCGTGGGGAGGCAAGGACTTACCTCCACCAAACTTGAACTGAAGAGTCACTGGACTGTGGGAGTCACTTGGACAGAGTTGCTGAGTTCCAGGGACCACGCTCGTCGTGCTGAGAGCGGACCCAGAGGACCAGTGATGCAGTCTTTTGTTGCCTGCGGTTGCAGGGGGAAGATTCCGTCGACCCACTGGAGATTTCTTCGGAGCTCCTGGTGCAGAGAGGAGGCAGGCTACCCCCAGAACATGCATCACCTGGAAACAGTCGAGAAAGCTGGCAGGATGAAGCGATACAAGGTTGCTACTAGTCATCTTGCTACTTTATTGCGGTTTTGCAGGCGTCCTGAGCAGTCAGCGGTCGATCCTTTGGTAGAATGTGAAGGGGGAGATGCAGAGGAACTCTGGTGAACTCTTGCATTCGTTATCTGGTAAGATCCCCAAAGCAGAGACCCTAAATAGCCAGAAAAGGAGGTTTGGCTACCTAGGAGGGAGGATTGGCTACCAAGAGAGGTAAGAGCCTATCAGAAGGAGCCTCTAACGTCACCTGCTGCACTGGCCACTCAGAGCAGTCCAGTATGCCACAAACACCTCTGTTTCCAAGATGGCAGAGGTCTGGGAAACACTGGAGGAGCTCTGGTCACCTCCCCTGGGATTTGCAGGTCAGGGGAGTGGTCACTTCCCTTTCCTTTCTCCAGTTTCACGCCAGAGCAGGGCTCGGGGATCCCTGAACTGGTGTAGACTGGCTTATGCAGAGACGGGCACCATTTGTGCCCATCAAAGCATTTCCAGAGGCTGGGGGAGTCTACTCCTCCCCAGCCTTCAAACCTATCTCTCAGAGGAAGTCCTTTGTTCTGCCTTCCTGGGCCAGGGCTGCCTGGACCCCAGGAGGGCAGAAACCTGTCTAAGGGGTTGGCAGCAGCAGCAGCTGCAGTGGAGACCCCAGAAAGGCAGTTTGGCAGTACCGGGGTTCTGTGCTAGAGACCCGGGGGATCATGGAATTGTCTCCCCAATGCCAGATGGCATTGGGGTGACAATTCCATGATCTTAGACATGTTATATGGCCATGTTCGGAGTTACCATTGTGACGCTGTACATAGGTAGTGACCTCAGTACCATATACTAGGGAATTATATGGGTGTACCAGTATGCCAATGTGAATTGGTAAATTTCGTCACTAGCCTGTTAGTGACAAATTTGGAAAGCAGAGAGAGCATAACCACTGAGGTTCTGGTTACCAAAGCCTCAGTGAGACAGTTAGGCATCACACAGGGAACACATACAGGGCACATACTTATGAGCACTGGGGCCCTGCCTGGCAGGGTCCCAGTGACACATAGACTAAACCAACATATATACAGTGAAATATGGGGGTAACATGCCAGGCAAGATGGTACTTTCCTACAAAGTATGAAAGAGTTGATCCCCAGATGACAATGATGCTACATGTGAGGTGGATGAATATGATGTGGAGAATGTGGATGAGAGTAGCTCCTCTTCACTCAGCAGCTCTAAAGCACCCACAGACACAGACCTGGAACTTGCCAGGCTTTAGAAAGTCAGCTTTTGGAGATAGAAAAGCAAAGAAAAGAGTTGGGCTTGGTACCCATCTTGGGTGACAGCATACACGTGTTGAAAGAAAAAGCTTTCAACATTAAACTCCCAAAAGGAGTTGTCTCTCACTTTATTAAAGGGGATGATATAGTGAAATGGTTTTCTGCCTTTGAAAGAGCCTGTATTGGGTGGGAAATTGAAAAGAAACACTGGGACACACTGATATGGGAGTTATTCTCAGGAAAGTACAGGGATAGGCTCCTGACAATAACTGAGGCAGATTCTGAATCCTATGACCTCATGAAGGGTACCCTAATTGAGGACTTTGGATTTACAACTGAAAAGCACAGGATACCGTTCACGGAGGTTCGAAAATCCCAGAGCGAAACCTGGGTTGACTTTGTGGACTAATCAGTAAACATGCTGGGTGGTTGGTTAGCTGGGAACAAGGTACAATATTATGATGGGCTGTATAATTTATTTATGAAAGAGCATTGTTAGAAAGTAGCCTCTTTCTAGCCTTGTTACCCCCACTTTTGGCCTGTTTGTGAGTGTATGTCAGGGTGTTTTCACTGTCTCACTGGGATCCTGCTGGCCAGGGCCCAGTGCTCATAGTGAAAACCCCATGTTTTCAGTATGTTTGTTATGTGTCACTGGGACCCTGCTAGTCAGGACCCCAGTGCTCATAAGTTTGTGGCCTATATGTATGTGTTCCCTGTGTGGTGCCTAACTGTCTCACTGAGGCTCTGCTAACCAGAACCTCAGTGGTTATGCTCTCTCATTTATATCAAATTGTCACTGACAGGCTAGTGACCAATTTTACCAATTTACATTGGCTTACTGGAACACCCTTATAATTCCCTAGTATATGGTACTGAGGTACCCAGGGTATTGGGGTTCCAGGAGATCCCTATGGGCTGCAGCATTTCTTTTGCCACCCATAGGGAGCTCTGACAATTCTTACACAGGCCTGCCACTGCAGCCTGAGTGAAATAACGTCCACGTTATTTCACAGCCATTTTACACTGCACTTAAGTAACTTATAAGTCACCTATATGTCTAACCTTTACCTGGTAAAGGTTAGGTGCAAAGTTACTTAGTGTGAGGGCACCCTGGCACTAGCCAAGGTGCCCCCACATTGTTCAGAGCCAATTCCCTGAACTTTGTGAGTGCGGGGACACCATTACACGCGTGCACTACATATAGGTCACTACCTATATGTAGCTTCACAATGGTAACCCCGAATATGGCCATGTAACATGTCTATGATCATGGAATTGCCCCCTCTATGCCATCCTGGCATAGTTGGCACAATCCCATGATCCCAGTGGTCTGTAGCACAGACCCTGGTACTGCCAAACTGCCCTTCCTGGGGTTTCACTGCAGCTGCTGCTGCAGCCAACCCCTCAGACAGGCATCTGCCCTCCTGGGGTCCAGCCAGGCCTGGCCCAGGATGGCAGAACAAAGGACTTCCTCTGAGAGAGGGTGTTACACCCTCTCCCTTTGGAAAATGTTGTGAAGGCAGGGGAGGAGTAGCCTCCCCCAGCCTCTGGAAATGCTTTGTTGGGCACAGGTGTGCCCAATTCTGCATAAGCCAGTATACACCGGTTCAGGGGACCCCTTAGCCCAGCTCTGGCGCGAAACTGGACAAAGGAAAGGGGAGTGACCACTCCCCTGACCTGCACCTCCCCTGGGAGGTGTCCAGAGCTCCTCCAGTGTGCTCCAGACCTCTGCCATCTTGGAAACAGAGGTGCTGCTGGCACACTGGACTGCTCTGAGTGGCCAGTGCCACCAGGTGACGTCAGAGACTCCTTGTGATAGGCTCCTTCAGGTGTTGCTAGCCTATCCTCTCTCCTTTAGATAACTTTAGATAACGAATGCAAGAGATCATCAAAGTTCCTCTGCATCTCTCTCTTCACCTTCTGCCAAGGAATCGACCGCTGACTGCTCTGGAAGCCTGCAAAACTGCAACAAAGTAGCAAAGAGGACTACTGCGACCTTGTAACGCTGATCCGGCCGCCTTCTAGACTGTTTTCCTGGTGGTGCATGTTGTGGGGGTAGTCTGCCTCCTCTCTGCAGTAGAAGCTCCGAAGAAATCTCTCGTGGGTCGACGGAATCTTCCCCCTGCAACCGCAGGCACCAAAAGACTGCATCACCGGTCCTCTGGGTCTCCTCTCTGCACGACGAGCGAGGTCCCTGGAACTCAGCAACTATGTCCAAGTGACTCCCACAGTCCAGTGACTCTTCAGTCCAAGTTTGGTGGAGATAAGTCCTTGCCTCCCCACGCTAGACTGCATTGCTGGGTACAGCGTGATTTGCAGCTGCTCCGGCTCCTGTGCACTCTTCCAGGATTTCCTTTGTGCACAGCCAAGCCTGGGTCCCCGGCACTCTAACCTGCAGTGCACGACCTCCTGAGTTGTCCTCCGGCGTCGTGGGACCTTCTGTTGTGACTTCGGGTGAGCTCCAGTTCACTCCACTTTATAGTGCCTGTTCTGGCACTTCTGTGGGGGCTGCTTGCTTTTGATTGGGATCTTTGTCTTGCTGGATGCCCCCTCTGTCTCCTCACGCAATTGGCGACATCCTTGTCCCTCCTGGGCCACAGCAGCATCCAAAAACCCTAACCGCAACCCTTGCAGCTAGCAAGGCTTGTTTGTGGTCTTTCTGCACAGAAACACCTCTGCAAGCTTCTTTCCGATGTGGGACATCCCTCCTCCAAAGGGGAAGTTTCTAGCCCTCTTCGTTCTTCAAGAATCCACAGCTTCTACCATCCAGTGGCAGCTTCTTTGCACCAACAGTTGGCATTTCCTGGGCATCTGCCCACTCCCTGTAGGAAATTACCATCTTGCCTGGCATGTTACCCCCATTTTTCACTGTATATATGTTGTTTTAGTTGTATGTGTCACTGGGACCCTGGTAACCCAGGGCCCCAGTGCTCATAAGTGTGCCTGAATGTGTTACCTGTGTAGTGACTAACTGTCTCACTGAGGCTCTGCTAATCAGAACCTCAGTGGTTATGCTCTCTCATTTCTTTCCAAATTGTCACTAACAGGCTAGTGACCATTTTTACCAATTTACATTGGCTTACTGGAACACCCTTATAATTCCCTAGTATATGGTACTGAGGTACCCAGGGTATTGGGGTTCCAGGAGATCCCTATGGGCTGCAGCATTTCTTTTGCCACCCATAGGGAGCTCTGACAATTCTTACACAGGCCTGCCACTGCAGCCCGAGTGAAATAACGTCCACGTTATTTCACAGCCATTTTACACTGCACTTAAGTAACTTATAAGTCACCTATATGTCTAACCTTTACCTGGTAAAGGTTAGGTGCAAAGTTACTTAGTGTGAGGGCACCCTGGCACTAGCCAAGGTGCCCCCACATTGTTCAGAGCCAATTCCCTGAACTTTGTGAGTGCGGGGACACCATTACACACGTGCTCTACATATAGGTCACTACCTATATGTGGCTTCACAATGGTAACTCCGAATATGGCCATGTAACATGTCTATGATCATGGAATTGCCCCCTCTATGCCATCCTGGCATAGTTGGCACAATCCCATGATCCCAGTGGTCTGTAGCACAGACCCTGGTACTGCCAAACTGCCCTTCCTGGGGTTTCACTGCAGCTGCTGCTGCTGCCAACCCCTCAGACAGGCATCTGCCCTCCTGGGGTCCAGCCAGGCCTGGCCCAGGATGGCAGAACAAAGAACTTCCTCTGAGAGAGGGTGTGACACCCTCTCCCTTTGGAAAATAGTGTGAAGGCAGGGGAGGAGTAGCCTCCCCCAGCCTCTGGAAATGCTTTGTTGGGCACAGATGTGCCCAATTCTGCATAAGCCAGTCTACACCGGTTCAGGGGACCCCTTAGCCCTGCTCTGGCGCGAAACTGGACAAAGGAAAGGGGAGTGACCACTCCCCTGACCTGCACCTCCCCTGGGAGGTGTCCAGAGCTCCTCCAGTGTGCTCCAGACCTCTGCCATCTTGGAAACAGAGGTGCTGCTGGCACACTGGACTGCTCTGAGTGGCCAGTGCCACCAGGTGACGTCAGAGACTCCTTGTGATAGGCTCCTTCAGGTGTTGCTAGCCTATCCTCTCTCCTAGGTAGCCAAACCCTCTTTTCTGGCTATTTAGGGTCTCTGTCTCTGGGGAAACTTTAGATAACGAATGCAAGAGCTCATCCGAGTTCCTCTGCATCTCTCTCTTCACCTAGGAACTAGGAGACATGTAAAGCTCCTACTATACCACTGGTGTCACATGCACAATATCATAAGAAAATACAATACACAGATATACTAATAAAAAAGGTACTTTATTTTCATGGCAATATGCCAAAAGTATCTCAGTGAGTACCCTCAGTATGAGGATAAGAAATATACACAAGATATATGTACACAAACCAAAATTATGCAGATAATAGCAAAAGGAAGTAATGCAAGCAATGTAAAATTACAGTAGATTGTAATAGGAGCACATAGGTATAGGTGCAACACAAACAATATACTCCAAAAGTGGAATGCGAACCACGAATGGACCCCAAACCTATGTGAGCTTGTAGAGGGTCGCTGGGCCTGTAAGAAAACAGTGAGGGTTAGAAAAATCGCCCACCCCAAGACCCTGAAAGGTAGGTGTAAAATGCACCTACTACCCCCAGAGAGCACAGAAGTCGTGATAGGGGGATTCTGCTGGAAGAACAAACACCAGCAATGCAACAACATTGGATTTCCAGACCTGAGTACCTGTAAGACAAGGGGACCAAGTCCAAGAGTCGCGACAGTGTGGAGAGTGGGCAGAAGCCCAAGAAATGCCAGCTGAGGGTGCAAGGAAGCTGCCACTTGTTGGAAGAAGCTTGGTGTTCTGCAAGAACGAAGAGGACTCGGAACTTCCCCTTTGGACGATGGATTTCCCACGTCGTGGAGAAGCTTGCAGAGGTGTTCCCACGCAGAAGGACCGCAAACAAGCCTTGCTAGCTGCAAGGGTTGCGGTTAGGTTTTTTGGGTGCTGCTGTGGCCCAGGAGGGACCAGGATGTTGCCACTTGGATGAGGAGACAGAGGGGCCGCCCAGCAAGTCAGGGAGCCCTCACAGAAGCAGGCAGCACCCGCAGAAGTACCTGAACAGGCACTTAGAAGAAAAGTGAACCGGAGTCCACCTGAAGTCACAAAAGGGAGTCCCACAACGCCGGAGGACAACTCAGAAGGCTGTGCACTGCAGGTTAGAGTGTCGGAGACCCAGGCTTGGCTGTGCATGAAGGAAATCCTGGAAGAGTGCACAGGGGCCGGAGCAGCTGCAAATCACGCGGTACCCAGCAATGCAGTCTAGCGTGGGGAGGCAAGGACTTACCTCCACCAAACTTGAACTGAAGAGTCACTGGACTGTGGGAGTCACTTGGACAGAGTTGCTGAGTTCCAGGGACCACGCTCGTCGTGCTGAGAGCGGACCCAGAGGACCAGTGATGCAGTCTTTTGTTGCCTGCGGTTGCAGGGGGAAGATTCCGTCGACCCACTGGAGATTTCTTCGGAGCTCCTGGTGCAGAGAGGAGGCAGGCTACCCCCAGAACATGCATCACCTGGAAACAGTCGAGAAAGCTGGCAGGATGAAGCGATACAAGGTTGCTACTAGTCATCTTGCTACTTTATTGCGGTTTTGCAGGCGTCCTGAGCAGTCAGCGGTCGATCCTTTGGTAGAATGTGAAGGGGGAGATGCAGAGGAACTCTGGTGAACTCTTGCATTCGTTATCTGGTAAGATCCCCAAAGCAGAGACCCTAAATAGCCAGAAAAGGAGGTTTGGCTACCTAGGAGGGAGGATTGGCTACCAAGAGAGGTAAGAGCCTATCAGAAGGAGCCTCTAACGTCACCTGCTGCACTGGCCACTCAGAGCAGTCCAGTATGCCACAAACACCTCTGTTTCCAAGATGGCAGAGGTCTGGGAAACACTGGAGGAGCTCTGGTCACCTCCCCTGGGATTTGCAGGTCAGGGGAGTGGTCACTTCCCTTTCCTTTCTCCAGTTTCACGCCAGAGCAGGGCTCGGGGATCCCTGAACTGGTGTAGACTGGCTTATGCAGAGACGGGCACCATTTGTGCCCATCAAAGCATTTCCAGAGGCTGGGGGAGTCTACTCCTCCCCAGCCTTCAAACCTATCTCTCAGAGGAAGTCCTTTGTTCTGCCTTCCTGGGCCAGGGCTGCCTGGACCCCAGGAGGGCAGAAACCTGTCTAAGGGGTTGGCAGCAGCAGCAGCTGCAGTGGAGACCCCAGAAAGGCAGTTTGGCAGTACCGGGGTTCTGTGCTAGAGACCCGGGGGATCATGGAATTGTCTCCCCAATGCCAGATGGCATTGGGGTGACAATTCCATGATCTTAGACATGTTATATGGCCATGTTCGGAGTTACCATTGTGATGCTGTACATAGGTAGTGACCTCAGTACCATATACTAGGGAATTATATGGGTGTACCAGTATGCCAATGTGAATTGGTAAATTTCGTCACTAGCCTGTTAGTGACAAATTTGGAAAGCAGAGAGAGCATAACCACTGAGGTTCTGGTTACCAAAGCCTCAGTGAGACAGTTAGGCATCACACAGGGAACACATACAGGGCACATACTTATGAGCACTGGGGCCCTGCCTGGCAGGGTCCCAGTGACACATAGACTAAACCAACATATATACAGTGAAATATGGGGGTAACATGCCAGGCAAGATTGTACTTTCCTACAAAGTATGAAAGAGTTCATCCCCAGATGACAATGATGCTACATGTGAGGTGGATGAATATGATGTGGAGAATGTGGATGAGAGTAGCTCCTCTTCACTCAGCAGCTCTAAAGCACCCACAGACACAGACCTGGAACTTGCCAGGCTTTAGAAAGTCAGCTTTTGGAGATAGAAAAGCAAAGAAAAGAGTTGGGCTTGGTACCCATCTTGGGTGACAGCATACACGTGTTGAAAGAAAAAGCTTTCAACATTAAACTCCCAAAAGGAGTTGTCTCTCACTTTATTAAAGGGGATGATATAGTGAAATGGTTTTCTGCCTTTGAAAGAGCCTGTATTGGGTGGGAAATTGAAAAGAAACACTGGGACACACTGATATGGGAGTTATTCTCAGGAAAGTACAGGGATAGGCTCCTGACAATAACTGAGGCAGATTCTGAATCCTATGACCTCATGAAGGGTACCCTAATTGAGGACTTTGGATTTACAACTGAAAAGCACAGGATACCGTTCACGGAGGTTCGAAAATCCCAGAGCGAAACCTGGGTTGACTTTGTGGACTAATCAGTAAACATGCTGGGTGGTTGGTTAGCTGGGAACAAGGTACAATATTATGATGGGCTGTATAATTTATTTATGAAAGAGCATTGTTAGAAAGTAGCCTCTTTCTAGCCTTGTTACCCCCACTTTTGGCCTGTTTGTGAGTGTATGTCAGGGTGTTTTCACTGTCTCACTGGGATCCTGCTGGCCAGGGCCCAGTGCTCATAGTGAAAACCCCATGTTTTCAGTATGTTTGTTATGTGTCACTGGGACCCTGCTAGTCAGGACCCCAGTGCTCATAAGTTTGTGGCCTATATGTATGTGTTCCCTGTGTGGTGCCTAACTGTCTCACTGAGGCTCTGCTAACCAGAACCTCAGTGGTTATGCTCTCTCATTTATATCAAATTGTCACTGACAGGCTAGTGACCAATTTTACCAATTTACATTGGCTTACTGGAACACCCTTATAATTCCCTAGTATATGGTACTGAGGTACCCAGGGTATTGGGGTTCCAGGAAATCCCTATGGGCTGCAGCATTTCTTTTGCCACCCATAGGGAGCTCTGACAATTCTTACACAGGCCTGCCACTGCAGCCTGAGTGAAATAACGTCCACGTTATTTCACAGCCATTTTACACTGCACTTAAGTAACTTATAAGTCACCTATATGTCTAACCTTTACCTGGTAAAGGTTAGGTGCAAAGTTACTTAGTGTGAGGGCACCCTGGCACTAGCCAAGGTGCCCCCACATTGTTCAGAGCCAATTCCCTGAACTTTGTGAGTGCGGGGACACCATTACACGCGTGCACTACATATAGGTCACTACCTATATGTAGCTTCACAATGGTAACCCCGAATATGGCCATGTAACATGTCTATGATCATGGAATTGCCCCCTCTATGCCATCCTGGCATAGTTGGCACAATCCCATGATCCCAGTGGTCTGTAGCACAGACCCTGGTACTGCCAAACTGCCCTTCCTGGGGTTTCACTGCAGCTGCTGCTGCAGCCAACCCCTCAGACAGGCATCTGCCCTCCTGGGGTCCAGCCAGGCCTGGCCCAGGATGGCAGAACAAAGGACTTCCTGTGAGAGAGGGTGTTACACCCTCTCCCTTTGGAAAATGTTGTGAAGGCAGGGGAGGAGTAGCCTCCCCCAGCCTCTGGAAATGCTTTGTTGGGCACAGGTGTGCCCAATTCTGCATAAGCCAGTATACACCGGTTCAGGGGACCCCTTAGCCCTGCTCTGGCGCGAAACTGGACAAAGGAAAGGGGAGTGACCACTCCCCTGACCTGCACCTCCCCTGGGAGGTGTCCAGAGCTCCTCCAGTGTGCTCCAGACCTCTGCCATCTTGGAAACAGAGGTGCTGCTGGCACACTGGACTGCTCTGAGTGGCCAGTGCCACCAGGTGACGTCAGAGACTCCTTGTGATAGGCTCCTTCAGGTGTTGCTAGCCTATCCTCTCTCCTTTAGATAACTTTAGATAACGAATGCAAGAGCTCATCCGAGTTCCTCTGCATCTCTCTCTTCACCTTCTGCCAAGGAATCGACTGCTGACCGCGCTGGAAGCCTGCAAACCTGCAACATAGTAGCAAAGACGACTACTGCAACTCTGTAACGCTGATCCTGCCGCCTTCTCGACTGTTTTCCTGCTTGTGCATGCTGTGGGGGTAGTCTGCCTCCTCTCTGCACCAGAAGCTCCGAAGAAATCTCCCGTGGGTCGACGGAATATTCCCCCTGCAACCGCAGGCACCAAAAAGCTGCATTACCGGTCCCTTGGGTCTCCTCTCAGCACGACGAGCGAGGTCCCTCGAATCCAGCGACTCTGTCCAAGTGACTCCCACAGTCCAGTGACTCTTCAGTCCAAGTTTGGTGGAGGTAAGTCCTTGCCTCACCTCGCTGGGCTGCATTGCTGGGAACCGCGACTTTTGCAGCTACTCCGGCCCCTGTGCACTTCCGGCGGAAATCCTTTGTGCACAGCCAAGCCTGGGTCCACGGCACTCTAACCTGCATTGCACGACTTTCTAAGTTGGTCTCCGGCGACGTGGGACTCCTTTGTGCGACTTCGGGTGAGCACCATTTGACGCATCCTTGTAGTACCTGTTTCTGGCACTTCTCTGGGTGCTACCTGCTGCTGAGAGGGTTCCTTGTCTTGCTCGACGTCCCCTCTCTCTCCTGGTCCAATTTGCGATCTCATGGTTCCTCCAGGGCCACAGCAGCGTCCAAAAACGCTAACCGCACGATTTGCAGCTAGCAAGGCTTGTTGGCGTTTTTTCGGCGGGAAAACACTTCTGCATGACTCTCCACGGCGAGAGGGATCCGTCCACCAAAGGGGAAGTCACTAGCACTTTTCGTTCCTGCAGAAACCTCAGCTTCTTCTGTCCAGTAGAAGCTTCTTTGCACCCGCAGCTGGCATTTCCTGGGCATCTGCCCCTCTCCGACTTGCTTGTGACTTTTGGACTTGGTCCCCTTGTTCCACAGGTACCCTAGATTGGAAATCCACAGTTGTTGCATTGTTGGTTTGTGTCTTTCCTGCATTATTCCTCTAACACGACTTCTTTTTCCTTAGGGGAACTTTAGTGCACTTTGCACTCACTTTTCAGGGTCTTGGGGAGGGTTATTTTTCTAACTCTCACTATTTTCTAATAGTCCCAGCGACCCTCTACAAGGTCACATAGGTTTGGGGTCCATTCGTGATTCGCATTCCACTTTTGGAGTATATGGTTTGTGTTGCCCCTATCCCTATGTTTCCCCATTGCATCCTATTGTAACTATACATTGTTTGCACTGTTTTCTAAGACTATACTGCATATTTTTGCTATTGTGTATATATATCTTGTGTATATTTCCTATCCTCTCCCTGAGGGTACACTCTAAGATACTTTGGCATATTGTCATAAAAATAAAGTACCTTTATTTTTAGTATAACTGTGTATTGTGATTTCTTATGATATTGTGCATATGACACTAGGTGGTACTGTAGTAGCTTCACACGTCTCCTAGTTCAGCCTAAGCTGCTCTGCTAAGCTACCATTATCTATCAGCCTAAACTGCTAGACACCCTATACACTAATAAGGGATAACTGGGCCTGGTGCAAGGTGCAAGTACCCCTTGGTACTCACTACAAGCCAGTCCAGCCTCCTACAAGCATCTGTTGAGTAATTGTTCCAATGAGAGACTACATCAACATCTGGTAGACTTGGGTCCACTTTCTCCTCAAGAATTGGAGAGGAAGGCAGACCAATGGGTCAAAAAATGGGTTACTGAAACTACCACTGGTGGGGGAGACCAAGAGAAAGAGGCCAAAAAGCCCCCCACCCCCACCCCCAAAGGAAAGATGGGATCCAGGGTAAAAACAAATAAACAGTCTTCTGAAGGCCCCCACAAATCTTCACAGGAGGTGAGCCCAGAGACTACTCACAGTCCAGGGGAGGGTACAAAGGGAAACACTTTGACCCCAGCAAGACTTGGTGCCAAGACTGCAAGACTCTGGCTGTAAAAACAAAAAAGAATGCCTCTAGTCAACCTTCATTAAATGCAGTTGCCAATATCCAGATGGAGTCAGAGGTGTGGCCTGACCATGTCAGTGTCCCCACAGAGGCAACATTAGTCACTGAGGGCGGGGTAGATTTATCCTGTGCTGCCTAGCAAAGTAATATGAACAAATACAGTCATCAATCTGTGGTTAATGGGGAGAAAACAGAAGCCTTGAGGGATACAGGGGCTAGCATCACTATGGTCTCTCAGCACCTAATTCCCTCATCTCAGTTCTTAGTAGGGAGTGCTTATCCTGTCACCAATGCTGACGACACCAAGTTCCACCGCCTGGCTATGGTAAACCTTCAATGGGGAGGAGTAGCAGGGCAGAAAGAAGTGGTTATGTCCTCATCGATCCCTGTAGATTGCCTACTTGGTAATGATCTGGAGCATTCCTTCTGGGCTGAGGTAGAGGTAAAGTCCCATGCAGCGATGCTTGGAATCCCTGAGTGGGTTTTTGTCAAGACTAGGGCACAGAGCAAACTTCAGAAAGAAAAAGGAGAGCTGGATCCTGAAATAGTGGACTAGCCTCCGAAGAGAAAAGGCAAGAAGTATGAGGGAACTAGCTTCACAACAGATCACAAGACAGGACCCCTCTCCTCAGGAGGAGGAGGAGTCACCCACCTTAGAGGAAAATGAGCCTGAGGAGCTTGGGCCTTGACACCCAGAGCGTTTGGGCCCAGGGGAATCCTCTAGGGAAGATCTGTGCCAGGGACAAACAGTGTTCCACTCTTGAAGGCCTGAGACAGCAAGCTGCGCAGGAGGAGCTAGGAAATGTCAGTGGTACCCACAGGGTCTTCTGGGGGGAAGAGGGGCTCCTGTTCACTGAGGCATGAGACCTCAAGCCTGGTGGAAGGAGGAGAGTGGTAGTGCCCCAGAAGTTCAGAGACGTTCTTCTCACTTTAACCCACAATATCCCCCTAGCAGGGCATCTGGGCCAGAACAAGACATGGAGTAGGTTGGTTAACCACTTCTACTGGCCAGGTATGTCCCAAAAAGTGAAGGACTTTGCCAGTCCTGTCCCTCCTGCCAAGCCAGTGGCAAAACAGGAGGGCACTTAAAGGTCCCTTTAATTCCACTGCCTGTGGTTGTGGTTCCCTTTGAGAGGGTAGAGGTTGACATTGTTGGTCCCATTAACCCTCCAACAGCATCAGGACATAGATACATTTTAGTGGTAGGGGATCATGCCACTGGGTATCCTGAGGCTATTCCCATTAGGACCATGACTGCACCTGCAGTGGCCAAGGCCCTCCTGGGTGTCTTTACCAAGGTAGGATTCCCTAAGGAGGTAGTACCGGACTGGGGGTCAAACTTCATGTCTGCATACTTGAAACGTATGTGGCAGGAATGTATAGTGACTTATAAATTCACTACTCCATACCATACCCATACCCCATATGATCCACAGACCAATGGGCTGGTAGAAAGGTTCAACTAGCCCCTAAAAGGCATGATTTGAGGACTCCCTGAAAAAGGAGATGTGATGTTCTACTACCTTGCCTGCTGTTTGCCTACCCAGAAGTGCCTCAAAAGGGAGTAGGTTTTTCACCCTTTGAACTTTTGTTTGTGCACTGTACGAAGGTAGCCTCTTTCTGGCCTTGTTACCCCTACTTCTGGACTGTTTGTGAGTATATGTCAGGGTGCTTTTACTGCCTCACTGTGATCCTACTAGCCAGGACACCAGTGCTCATAGTGAAAACCCTATTTGTCAGTGTGTCTTATATGTCTCACTCGGACCCTGCTAGCCAGGGCCCCAGTGCTCATAGGTTGTGGCCTGAACGTGTTCCCTGTGTGGTGCCTAACTGTATCACTAAAGCTCTGCTAACCAGAACCTCAGTGTTTATGCTCTCTCTGCTTTTAAAATTGTCACAACAGGCTAGTGACTACTTTTACCAATTCTCATTGGCACACTGGAACACCCTTATAATTCCCTTGTATATGGTGTCTAGGTACCCAGGGTATTGGGGTTCCAAGAGATCCCTATGGGCTGCAGCATTTCTTTTGCCACCCATAGGGAGCTCAGACAATTCTAACACAGGACTGCCACTGCAGCCCAAGGGAAATAACGTCCACGTTATTCCACAGCCATTTTTCACTACACATAAGTAACTTATCAGTCACCTATATGTCTAACCCTCACTTGGCGAAGGTTAGGTGCCAAGTTACGTGGTGTGGGCACCCTGGCACTAGCCAAGGTGCCTCCACATTGTTCAGGGCAAATTCCCCGGAATTTGTGAGTGCGGGGACACCATTACACGTGTGCACAACACATGTGTGGAGTCACAATGGTAACTCCGAACATGGCCATGTAATATGTCTAAGATCATGGAATTGTCAACCCAATACCATTCTGTTATTGGGGGGACAATTCCATGATCCCCGGGTCTCTAGCACAGAACCCAGGTACTGCCAAACTGCCTTTCCGGGGTTTCCATTGCAGCTGCTGCCAACCCCTCAGACAGGTTTCTGCCCCCCTGGGGTCTGGGCAGCCCCGTCCCAGGAAGGCAGAACAAAGCATTTCCTCTGAGAGAGGGTGTTACACCCTCTCCCTTTGGAAATAGGTGTGAAGGGCTGGGGAGGAGTAGCCTCCCCCAGCCTCTGGAAATGCTTTGATGGCCACAGATGGTGCCCATCTCTGCATAAGCCAGTCTACACTGGTTTAGGGATCCCCCAGCCCTGCTCTGGGGCGAAACTGGACAAAGGAAAGGGGAGTGACCACTCCCCTGACCTGCACCTCCCAGGGGAGGTCCCCAGAGCTCCTCCAGTGTGTCCCAGACCTCTGCCATGTTGGAAACAGAGGTGTTTGTGGCACACTGGACTGCTCTGAGTGGCCAGTGGCAGAAGGTGACATCAGAGGCTCCTTCTGATAGGCTCTTACCTCTCTTAGTAGCCAATCCTCCTTCCTTGGTAGCCAAAGCTCCTTTTCTGGCTATTCAGGGTCTCTGCTCTGGGGAATTCTTTAGCTACCGAATGCAAGAGCTCATCAGAGTTCCTCTGCATCTCCTTCTTCACCTTCTGCCAAAGGATCGACCGCTGACTGCTCAGGACGCCTGCAAAACCGCAACAAAGTAGCAAGACGACTACTGGCATCCTTGTATCGCCTCATCCTGCCAGCTTTCTCGACTGTTTAGTGGTGGTGCATGCTCTGAGGGCTGTCTTCCTTCACCCTGCAGTGGAAGCCAAGAAGAAATCTCCTGTGGGTCGACAGAATCTTCCCCCTGCTAACGCAGGCACCAAACTTCTGCATCACCGGTCCTCTGGGTCCCCTCTCATCCTGATGAGCGTGGTCCCAGGAACACAGGAGCTGGGTCCAAGTGTCTCCCACAGTCCAGTGGCCCTTCTGTCCAAATTTGGTGGAGGTAAGTCCTTGCCTCCCCACGCCAGACAGTAATCCTGTGTACTGCGTCAACTACAGCTGCTCGGGCTTCTGTGCACTTTTGCAAGACTTCCTTTGTGCACAGCCTAGCCCGGGTCCCCAGCACTCGATCCTGCATTGCCCAACTCGCTGAGTTGGACGCCGATGTCGTGGGACCCTCCTTTGTGACTCTGAGTCGACCGCTTGTAGGAGGCTGGACTGGCTTGTAGTGAGTACCAAGGGGTACTTACACCTTACACCAGGCCCAGGTATCCCTTATAAGTGTAGAGGGGTGTCTAGCAGCTTAGGCTGATAGAAAAGGTAGCTTAGCAGAGCAGCTTAGGCTGAACTAGGAGACGAGTGAAGCTCCTACAGTACCACTAGTGTCACTTGCACAATATCATAAGAAAACACAATACACAGATATACTAAAAATAAAGGTACTTTATTTTTATGACAATATGCCAAAGTATCTCAGTGAGTACCCTCAGTATGAGGATAGCAAATATACACAAGATATATGTACACAATACCAAAATATGCAGTAATAGCAATAGAAAACAGTGCAAACAATGTATAGTCACAATAGAATGCAATGGGGGCACATAGGGATAGGGGCAACACAAACCATATACTCTAGAAGTGGAATGCGAACCACGAATGGACCCCAAAGCTATGTGACCTTGTAGAGGGTCGCTGGGACTGTAAGACAACAGTGAGGGTTGGAAAAATATCCCACCCCAAGACCCTGAAAAGTGGGTGCAAAGTGCACCTAAGTTCCCCAAAGAGCACAGAAGTCGTGATAGGGGAATTCTGCAGGAAAGACCAACACCAGCAATGCAACAACGATGGATTTCCAGACGAGAGTACATGTGGAACAAGGGGACCAAGTCCAAAAGTCACGATCAAGTCGGGAGTGGGCAGATGCCCAGGAAATGCCGGCTGTGGGTGCAAAGAAGCTGCCACTGGATGGTAGAAGCTGAGGATTCTGCAAGAACGACAAGGGCTAGAAACTTCCCCTTTGGATGATGGATGTCCCACGTCGTGAAAAGTCGTGCAGAAGTGTTTTCCCACAGACAGATCGCAAACAAGCCTTGCTAGCTGCAAGGGTTGTGGTTAGGGTTTTTGGATGCTGCTGTGGCCCAGGAGGGACCAGGATGTCACCAATTGCGTGAGGGGACAGAGGGGGCGTCCAGCAAGACAAAGAGCCCACTGAGAAGCAAGCAGCACCCGCAGAAGTGCCAGAACAGGCACTACGAAGTGGAGTGAATCGGTGCTCACCTGAAGTTGCACAAGAGAGTTCCACGCCGCCGGAGGACAACTCAGGAGGTCGTGCAATGCAGGTTAGAGGGCCGGGGACCCAGGCTTGGCTGTGCACAAAGGAAATCCTCGGTGAGTGCACAGGAGCCGGAGTAGCTGCAAAACACGCGGTTCCCAGCAATGCAGTCTAGCGTGGGGAGGCCAGGACTTATCTCCACCAAACTTGGACTGAAGAGTCACTGGACTGTGGGAGTCACTTGGACAGAGTTTCTGAGTTCAAGGGACCTCGCTCGTCGTGCTGAGAGGAGACCCAGAGGACCGGTGATGCAGTTCTTTGGTGCCTGCGGTTGCAGGGGGAAGATTCCGTCGACCCACAGGAGATTTCTTTGGAGCTTCTAGTGCAGAGAGGAGACAGACTACCCCCACAGCATGCACCACCAGGAAAACAGTCGAGAACGGCGGCAGGATCAGCGTTACAATGTCGCAGTAGTCGTCTTTGCTACTTTGTTGCAGTTTTGCAGGCTTCCATAGCAGTCAGCAGTCGATTCCTTGGCAGAAGGTGAAGAGAGAGATGCAGAGGAACTCTGATGAGCTCTTGCATTCGTTATCTAAGGAATTCCCCAAAGCAGAGACCCTAAATAGCCAGAAAAGGAGGTTTGGCTACTTAGGAGAGAGGATAGGCTAGCAACACCTGAAGGAGCCTATCAGAAGGAGTCTCTGACGTCACCTGCTGGCACTGGCCACTCAGAGCAGTCCAGTGTGCCAGCAGCACCTCTGTTTCCAAGATGGCTACTCCTCCCCTGCCTTAACACCTTATTCCTAAGGGAGAGGGTGGAACACCCTCTCTCTGAGGAAGTCCTTTGTTCTGCCTTCCTGGGCCAAGCCTGGCTGGACACCAGGAGAGCAGAAACCTGTCTGAGGGGTTGGCAGCAGCAACAGTCCAGTGACTCTTCAGTCCAAGTTTGGTGGAGGTAAGTCCTTGCCTCCCCACGCCAGACTGCATTGCTGGGAACCGCGTGTTTTGCAGCTACTCCGGCTCCTGTGCACTCCACGAAGATTTCCTTTGTGCACAGCCAAGCCTGGGTCCACGGCACTCTAACCTGCATTGCACGACCTCCTGAGTTGTCCTCCGGAGGTGTGGGACTCTCTTGTGCAACTTCGGGTGAGCACCGTTTCACTCCACTTCGTAGTGCCTGTTCCGGCACTTCTGCGGGTGCTGCCTGCTTCTGAGAGGGCTCCTTGTCTTGCTGGACGCGCCCTCTGTCCCCTGACGCATTTGGTGACATCCTGGTCCCTCCTGGGCCACAGCAGCATCCAAAAACCCAAACCGCGAGCTTTGCAGCTAGCAAGGCTTGTTTGCGGTCTTTCTGCGGAAAAACACTTCTGCACGACTCTTCACGACGTGGGACATCCATCCTCCAAAGGGGAAGTTTCTAGCCCTTGTCGTTCATGCAGAATCCTCAGCTTCTACCATCCGGTGGCAGCTTCTTTGCATCCACAGCTGGTATTTCCTGGGCATCTGCCCACTCCCGACTTTATCGTGACTTTTGGACTTGGTCCTCTTGTTCCACAGGTACCCTCGTCTGGAAATCCATTGTTGTTGCATTGCTGGAGTTGGTCTTTCCTGCAGAATTCCCCTATCACGACTTCTGTGCTCTTTGGGGAACTTAGGTGCACTTGGCACCCACTTTTCAGGGTCATGGGGTGGGCTATTTTTCTAACCCTCACTGTTTTCTTACAGTCCCAGCGACCCTCTACGAGGTCACATAGGTTTGGGGTCCATTCGTGGTTCGCATTCCACTTCTAGGGTATATAGTTTGTGTTGCCCCTATCCCTATGTGGCCCCCATTGCATTCTATTGTGACTATACATTGTTTGCACTGTTTTCTATTGCTATTACTGCATATTTTGGTATTGTGTACATATATCTTGTGTATATTTGCTATCCTCATACTGAGGGTACTCACTGAGATACTTTTGGCATAGTGTCATAAAATTAAAGTACCTTTATTTTTAATATATCTGTGTATTGTGTTTTCTTCTGATATTGTGCATATGACACTAGTGGTACTGTAGGAGCTTCACTTGTCTCCTAGTTCAGCCTAAGCTGCTCTGCTAAGCTACCATTATCTATCAGCCTAAGCTGCTAGACACCCTATACACTAATAAGGGATAACTGGGCCTGGTGCAAGGTGCAAGTACCCCTTGGTACTCACTACAAGCCATTCCAGCCTCCTACATTGGTTGTGCAGCGGTGAGATAAGTACTTTGCAACTACTTACCACTTTTGTCATTGTACTTTTCATAAGAGAAAAATATACAAAACAAGTTCAGTGTATGTACACCTAACCAAAAACGTTTGCTTTTCTTCTCTCACTTCTTTTCTAAGTACTGAAAAGTACCTCTAAACTTTCTAAAAAGTTCTTTAAAAGTTTTAAAAGTTTTTTTTCTGTCTTTCCAAAAGTTCTGAAAAAGTTTTTTTTCACTTTTTTTCTATCCCTTAAACACTGTCTAAAATGTCTGGTACAGGCCAAACTCTTGATCTGTCCAACATAACTTATGACAACCTTAGTTGGAAGGAAGCAAGGAGTCTCTGTGTAGATAGAGGTTTAGGGGTAGGGAAGAATCCCTCAAGACAACTGTTGGTTAATATGCTCATTGAACAAGATAAGACCTTAGTGGCAATTCAGGTGAGAAATTAGCTGATGGTTCCCACTCTGATTCTGGGGCACTCCTAGCAAAAGAGGTGGGTGGGAAGCTTTCCAACCTGCCCCCTAGCAAGCCACCTAGCATAGCTGGTTCTGATGTGAATTCACATCACAGTAATAGTGTTGTTTCTCATCACAGTAGAAGTATCACCTCTGTAGGCTAGAATGTTAGTGTGACATCTGTTAGGGCCAGGTCTCCTTCTGTTCATTCTCACCATTCTTCTGTTTCAAGACATGCCCTACCCACCCACCCTGATGACAGAGTGTTAGAAAGGGAGCTCAATAGATTGAGAGTGGAACAATCCAGGCTGAAGCTCAAGAAGCAACAGCTGGATTTAGATAGGCAGTCTTTAGAAATAGAAAGAGAAAGACAGAAATTGTGTTTAGAAACCCATGGTGGCAGCAGCAGTATTCCAAATAGTCATCCTGCAAAAGAGCATGATTCTAGGAATCTGCATAAGATAGTTCCCCTTTACAAGGAGGGGGGTGACATTAACACGTGGTTTGCTGCACTTGAGAGGGCCTGTGTTGTACAGGATGTCCCTCAAAGGCAGTGGGCTGCTATCCTATGGCTATCTTTCAGTGGAAAGGGTAGGGATAGGCTCCTTACTGTAAAAGAAAGTGAGGCCAATGATTTCAAAGTTCTTAAGAATGCACTCCTAGATGGTTATGGCTTAACCACTGAACAGTACAGGATGAAGTTCAGAGAAACCAAAAAGGAGTCTTCACAAGACTGGGTAGACTTTGTTGACCATTCAGTGAAGGCCTTGGAGGGGTGGTTACATGGCAGTAAAGTTGCTGATTATGAAAGCCTGTATAACTTAATCCTGAGAGAGCATATTCTTAATAATTGTGTGTCTGATTTGTTACACCAGTACCTGGTGGACTCTGATCTGACCTCTCCCCAAGAATTGGGAAAGAAGGCAGACAAATGGGTCAGAACAAGGGTGAACAGAAAAGTTCATACAGGGGGTGACAAAGATGGCAAGAAGAAGGATGGTAAGTCTTCTGACAAGGGTGGGGACAAATCTAAAAATGAGTCTTCATCAGTCCCACAAAAACACTCTGGTGGGGGTGGTGGGCCCAAATCCTCTTCAAATCAAAACAAAAAAATGAGACCATGGTGCTATTTATGTAAAATAAAAGGCCATTGGACAACAGATCCCAGTTGTCCAAAGAAAAGCACCAAGCCTCCTACCACTACAACCCCTGCTGCTACACCTAGTGCCCCTAGTAATAGCAGTGGTGGTGGGAGCAAACCTACTAATAGCCAATCCAAGGGAGAAGCTGGGCTCACTTTTGGTAACTTAGTTGGGGTTGGTCTTTTTAGGGAGACCACAGAGGCTGTATTAGTCTCTGAGGGGGCTATTGATTTAGCCACCTTGGTTGCTTGTCCCCTTAACATGGATAAGTACAAGCAACTACCCCTAATAAATGGTGTTGAGGTTCAGGCCTACAGGGACACAGGTGCCAGTGTTACAATGGTAATAGAGAAACTGGTCCACCCTGAACAACACCTACTTGGTCACCAGTACCAAGTAACCGATGCTCATAACAACACACTTAGCCACCCCATGGCTGTTGTAAATCTCAACTGGGTGGGGGTTACTGGTCCAAAGAAAGTTGTGGTTGCCTCAGATTTACCTGTAGACTGTCTACTAGGAAATGATTTAGAGACATCAGCTTGGTCAGATGTGGAGTTGGAGGCCCATGCAGCAATGCTGGGCATTCCAGGGCAAATTTTTGCTTTAACCAGGGCTCAGGCCAAAAAGCAAAAAGGACAGGGTGACATGGATCCTGGAAGAATGGACCAAGTGCTCCCTAAAGCTAGGGTTATTGGAAGTAAATCACTACCTACTACCCCTCCCTCTACAGTGGATTCTACTTCTGAGGAAGAATAATTTCCACCCTGTGCAGAACCTACACCAGAGGAGCTGGAAGCAGACACTGCTGAGCTTTTGGGTGAAGGGGGGCCTGCCAGGGAGGAGCTGAGTGTGGCACAGCATACCTGTCCCACACTAGAGGGTCTAAGGCAGCAAGCTGTCAAACAAGCAAATGGGGATGTCAGTGACTCTCACAGAGTTTACTGGGAGGACAACCTCTTGTACACTGAAGCAAGGGATCCAAAACCTGGAGCTGCCAGGAGATTGGTGATTCCTCAGGAGTACAGAAAGTTCCTCCTAACTCTACCCCACGACATTCCCTTAGGTGGACATTTGGGGCAAATTAAAACTTGGGACAGGCTTGTCCCCTTGTTTCATTGGCCTAGAATGTCAGAGGACACAAAGGAATTTTGTAAGTCATGTGAAACCTGTCAAGCCAGTGGCAAGACTGGTGGCACTCCAAAGGCACCCCTTATCCCACTGCCTGTGGTTGGGGTTCCCTTTGAAAGGAGAGGGGTTGACATAGTTGGCCCCCTTGACCCTCCTACTGCTTCAGGCAATAGGTTTATCTTGGTGGTAGAGGACCATGCCACCAGATATCCTGAAGCAATTCCTCTAAGGACCACTACAGCTCCTGCAGTGGCAAAGGCCCTCCTGGGAATCTTTTCCAGGGTGGGCTTCCCAAAAGAGGTTGTATCAGACAGGGGAAGCAATTTCATGTCTGCTTACTTAAAGGCCATGTGGAAGGAGTGTGGTGTTACATACAAGTTCACCACACCCTATCATCCACAAACAAATGGACTGGTGGAGAGATTTAACAAAACTCTCAAAGGTATGATTATGGGACTCCCTGAAAAACTCCGCAGGTGATGGGATATCCTGTTACCTTGCCTCCTTTTTGCTTACAGGGAGGTACCCCAAAAAGGAGAGGGCTTCAGCCCCTTTGAACTCCTATTTGGACACCCTGTGAGAGGTCCTCTAACACTTGTTAAGGAGGGTTGGGAACAACCTTTAAAAGCTCCAAAGAAAGACATAGTGGACTATGTATTTGGCCTAAGATCAAGGATGGCTGAGTGCATGAAAAAGGCCAGTAAAAACCTTCAGGCCATCCAAGAGCTCCAAAAGCAATGGCATGACCAGAAGGCTGTTTTGGTTCAGTGCCAACCAGGGCAGAAAGTGTGGGTCTTGGAGCCTGTGGCCCCAAGAGCACTCCAAGATAAATGGAGTGGACCCCACATAATTGTTGAAAAGAAGGGTGAAGTCACCTACTTAGTTGACTTAGGCACTGCCAGGAGTCCCCTTAGGGTGCTCCATGTCAATCGCCTGAAACCCTACTATGACAGGGCTGATCTCACCCTGCTCATGGCAACAGATGAGGGACAGGAAGAAGAGAGTGACCCTCTCCCTGATCTATTCTCTTCCACAGAACAAGATGCTCTAGTGGAAGGTGTAGTTTGGCAGATTGTCTTACTGCTGAGCAGAAAGACCACTGCATAAATCTCCTGGGTCAGTTTTCTGAACTCTTCTCTACTGTGCCAGGCACCACTTCTTGGTGTGAGCACACTATAGATACTGGAGACAGCTTGCCTGTCAAAAGTAAGATCTATAGGCAGCCTGACCATGTCAGAGACTGCATAAAGCAAGAAGTGCAGAAAATGCTTGAACTGGGAGTGGTTGTGCACTCTGAAAGTCCATGGGCCTCTCCTGTGGTACTTGTACCAAAACCTCATTCCAAGGATGGAAAGAAGGAAATGCGGTTTTGTGTAGACTATAGAGGTCTCAACCAGGTAACCAAAACTGATGCTCACCCTATACCCAGGGCAGATGAGCCAATAGATACACTGGCATCTGCCAAGTATCTAAGCACTTTTGATTTGACTGCAGGGTATTGGCAGATCAAGTTATCAGAAGATGCAAAAGCAAAAACTGCATTTTCAACCATTGGAGGCCATTACCAAGTCACAGTAATGCCTTTTGGTTTGAAAAATACACCTGCCACTTTTCAAAGGTTGGTGAATACAGTCCTGCAAGAGCTGGAAGCTTTTAGTGCAGCATATCTAGATGATATAGCTGTCTTTAGCTCCAGCTGGGATGATCACCTGGTCCACCTATGGAAAGTTTTGGAGGCCCTGCAAAAGGCAGGCCTCACTACCAAGGCTTCAAAATGCCGTATAGGGAAGGGGAGAGTGGTTTATCTGGGACACCTGGTAGGTGGAGAACAGATTGCACCACTTCAGGGGAAAATCCAAACTATTATAGATTGGGTTCCCCCCACAACTCAGACCCAGGTGAGAGCCTTCTTAGGCCTCACTGGGTATTACAGGAGGTTCATAAAGAACTATGGCTCCATTGCAGCCCCTCTTAATGACCACACATCTAAGAAAATGCCTAAAAAGGTATTGTGGACAGCTAGCTGTCAGAAAGCTTTTGAGGAGCTGAATCAGGCCATGTGCTATGCACCTGTCCTGAAAAGCCCCTGTTACTCCAAAAAATTCATTGTCCAAACTGATGCATCTGAATTAGGGGTAGGGGCAGTCTTATCACAACTTAATTCTGAGGGCCAGGATCAACCTGTTGCTTTTATCAGCAGGAGGTTGACCCCTAGAGAAAAGCGTTGGTCTGCCATAGAGAGGGAGGCCTTTGCTGTGGTCTGGGCACTGAAGAAGTTGAGGCCATACCTGTTTGGCACTCACTTCATTGTTCAGACAGACCACAAACCTCTACTTTGGCTAAAACAAATGAAAGGTGAAAACCCTAAATTATTGAGGTGGTCCATATCCCTACAGGGAATAGATTATACAGTGGAACATAGACCTGGGAGTACCCACTCCAATGCAGATGGACTCTCCAGATATTTCCACTTAGACAATGAAGACTCATCAGGTCATGGCTAGTCTTATTGTCCTTCGTTTGGGGGGGGGGGTTGTGTAGGAAAGTACCATCTTGCCTGGCATGTTACCCCCATATTTCACTGTATATATGTTGTTTTAGTTGTATGTGTCACTGGGACCCTGCCAGCCAGGGCCCCAGTGCTCATAAGTGTGCCCAGTATGTGTTACCTGTGTTATGACTAACTGTCTCACTGAGGCTCTGCTAATCAGAACCTCAGTGGTTATGCTCTCTCATTTCTTTCCAAATTGTCACTAACAGGCTAGTGACCAATTTTACCAATTTACATTGGCATACTGGAACACCCTTATAATTCCTTAGTATATGGTACTGAGTACCCAGGGTATTGGGGTTCCAGGAGATCCCTAAGGGCTGCAGCATTTATTTTGCCAGCCATAGGGAGCTCTGACAATTCTTACACAGGCCTGCCACTGCAGCCTGAGTGAAATAACGTCCACGTTATTTCACAGCCATTTTACACTGCACTTAAGTAACTTATAAGTCAACTATATGTCTAACCTTTACGTGGTAAAAGTTGGGTGCAAAGTTACTTAGTGTGTGGGCACCCTGGCATGGCGATTTACCGCGGGACGCGAAGAAAGTCTTTTCCCACTTCTAGTCCGATTACCATCAACAAAAGTGATATTTGTATCTGAGGATGTTCTTACCTTATACGACTTGCCTTGAGAAAGCCCTGGCGTATCTGCAATAAGGGGCGAAACACGTGTTGGCTGACATTTCGATGAACACTGGCTGAATAATTAAGTGTTAAAGAAGAAATTGCCTCTATATTCCACAATAAACAGTGTGTTGAACTTGACTTATGACACTGTCTAAGTGGTTTTCTCACCATTTTATAGTACACTAGCCAAGGTGCCTGTAGCAGGCTGGACTGGCTTGTAGTGAGTACCAAGGGGTACTTACACCTTGCGCCAGGCCCAGGTATCCCTTATTAGTGTAGAGGGGTGCCTAGCAGCTTAGGCTGATAGAAAAGGTAGCTTAGCAGAGCAGCTTAGGCTGAACTAGGAGACGAGTGAAGCTCCTACAGTACCACTAGTGTCACTTGCACAATATCATAAGAAAACACAATACACAGATATCCTAAAAATAAAGGTACTTTATTTTTATGACAATATGCCAAAGTATCTCAGTGAGTACCCTCAGTATGAGGATAGCAAATATACACAAGATATATGTACACAATACCAAAATATGCAGTAATAGCAGTAGAAAACAGTGCAAACAATGTATAGTCACAATAGAATGCAATGGGGGCACCGAGGGATAGGGGCAACACAAACCATATACTCTAGAAGTGGAATGCAAACCACGAATGGACCCCAAACCTATGTGACCTTGCAGAGGGTCGCTGGGACTGTAAGAAAACAGTGAGGGTTAGAAAAATAGCCCACCCCCAGACCCTGAAAAGTGGGTGCAAAGTGCACCTAAGTTTCCCAAAGAGCACAGAAGTCGTGATAGGGGAATTCTGCAGGAAAGACCAACACCAGCAATGCAACAATGATGGATTTAGAGACGAGAGTACCTGTGGAACAAGGGGACCAAGTTCAAAAGTCACAATCAAGTCAGGAGTGGGCAGATGCCCAGGAAATGCCAGCTGTGGGTGCAAAGAAGCTGCCACCGGATGGTAGAAGCTGAGGATTCTGCAAGAACGACAAGGGCTAGAAACTTCCCCTTTGGAGGATGGATGTCACACGACGTGAAGAGTCGTGCAGAAGTGTTTTCCCGCAGAAAGACTGTAAACAAGCCTTGCTAGCTGCAAGGGTCGCGGTTAGGGTTTTTGGATGCTGCTGTGGCCCAGGAGGGACCAGGATGTCACCAATTGAGTGAGGGGACAAAGGGGGCGTCCAGCAAGACAAAGAGCCCACTCAAAAGCAAGCAGCACCCGCAGAAGTGCCAGAAAAGGCACTACAAAGTGGAGTGAATCGGTTCTCACCCGAAGTTGCACAAGAGAGTCCCACACGCCGGAGGACCACTCAGGAGGTCGTGCAATGCATGTTAGAGTGCCGGGGACCCAGGCTTGGCTGTGCATGAAGGAAATCCTCGGTGAGTGCAAAAGAGCCGGAGTAGCTGCAAAACACGCGGTTCCCAGCAATGCAGTCTAGCGTGGGGAGGCAAGGACTTACCTCCACCAAACTTAGACTGAAGAGTCACTGGACTGTGGGAGTCACTTGGACAGAGTTGCTGAGTTCAAGGGACCTCGCTTGTTGTGCTGAGAGGAGACCCAGGGTACCGGTGATGCAGTTCTTTGGTGCCTGCGATTGCAGGGGGAAGATTCCGTCGACCCACAGGAGATTTCTTCAGAGCTTCTAGTGCATAGAGGAGGCAGACTACCCCCACAGCATGCACCACCAGGAAAACAGTCGAGAAGGCGGCCGGATCAGCGTTACAAGGTCGCAGTAGTCGTCTTTGCTACTTTGTTGCAGTTTTGCAGGCTTCCAGAGCAGTCAGCGGTCGATTCCTTGGCAGAAGGTGAAGAGAGAGATGCAGAGGAACTCTGATGAGCTCTTGCATTCGTTATCTAAAGAATTCCCCAAAGCAGAGACCCTAAATAGCCAGAAAAGGAGGTTTGGCTACTTAGGAGAGAGGATAGGCTAGCAACACCTGAAGGAGCCTATCAGAAGGAGTCTCTGATGTCACCTGCTGGCACTGGAAACTCAGAGCAGTCCAGTGTGCCAGCAGCACCTCTGTTTCCAAGATGGCAGAGGTCTGGAGCACACTGGAGGAGCTCTGGGCACCTCCCAGGGGAGGTGCAGGTCAGGGGAGTGGTCACTCCCCTTTCCTTTGTCCAGTTTCGCGCCAGAGCAGGGCTGAGGGATCCCTGAACCGGTGTAGACTGGCTTATGCAGAAATGGGCACCATCTGTGCCCATGAAAGCATTTCCAGAGGCTGGGGGAGGCTACTCCTCCCCTGCCTTAATACCTTTTTCCAAAGGGAGAGGGTGTAACACCCTCTCTCTGAGGAAGTCCTTTGTTCTGCCTTCCTGGACCAAGCCTGGCTGGACCCCAGGAGGGCAGAAACCTGTCTGAGGGGTTGGCAGCAGCAGCGGCTGCAGTGAAACCCCTGAAAAGGCAGTTTTGCAGTACCCGTGTCTGTGCTAGAGAACCGGGGAATCATAGGATTGTCTCCCCAATACCAGGATAGCATTGGGGGGGCAATTCCATGATCTTAGACATGTTACATGGCCATGTTCGGAGTTACCATTGTGAAGCTACATATAGGTAGTGACCTATGTGTAGTGCACGCGTGTAATGGTGTCCCCACACTCACAAAGTCCGGGGAATTTGCCCTGAACAATGTGGGGGCACCTTGGCTAGTGCCAGGGTGCCCTCACACTAAGTAACTTAGCACCCAACCTTCACCAGGTAAAGGTTAGACATATAGGTGACTTATAAGTTACTTTAGTGCAGTGGTAAATGGCTGTGAAATAACGTGGACGTTATTTCACTCAGGCTGCAGTGGCAGGCCTGTGTAAGAATTGTCAGAGCTCCCTATGGGTGGCAAAAGAAATGCTGCAGCCCATAGGGATCTCCTGGAACCCCAATACCCTGGGTACCTCAGTACCATATACTAGGGAATTATAAGGGTGTTCCAGTATGCCAATGTAAATTGGTGAAATTGGTCACTAGCCTGTGAGACAGTTAGTCATAACACAGGTAACACATACAGGGCACACTTATGAGCACTGGGGCCCTGGCTGGCAGGGTCCCAGTGACACATACAACTAAAACAACATATATACAGTGAAATATGGGGGTAACATGCCAGGCAAGATGGTACTTTCCTACACCGCTGTCCTCAGATCTTCTAAGTACCTGTTCAGGTACTTCTGCGGGTGCTGCCTGCTTCTGTTGTAATTTAATAGTGATTAGATTAAGCATTAGCCGAAGACATCTTGTATTTAGCAACTATTGTGAACATTTCACGGAATCCATTTTGTACTCATGGCAGCCATTTTCTCTGCCATGTACTCGCCATGTGCTCTGTCCTACCTTTCTCTTAACTACTCTTGAAAATCTGTCTAGTGACAAGTTATATTTATCATCTCCCACTTACGCACATGCCCAGTAAGATCTGCAGCTGTTAGTAATCAGCCCCTCCTACCTGTCGACTGTGCATTTCTATATGACCTTATATGCATTTAAGTCTTCCTTCTATATTTGTACCACCTTCTTTTAGCCCCTGCGTGGGTATAAAAGGACCATGCTCTCTTAGTTCAGTGTGCTACTTCAAACATTACCGGAGGGTGCTGTTTGAACTGTAGTACCACCTCATGTGGTTAAATAAACTTTGTCTTTTATTTCAGTTTTTGTGCCAACTTCTTCCTATATGGTCTGAGGACTTTGTGCAGAGGAGGGTGAACCCCTTGCACTAGTAGGCCTTGCTGAGGCTTACTTCAAAAAATTGGCCCCCGAACAGGGACTCATCAGCGACTCAGATTGGTTGCGACGAAGGAGTGGGATCTTGCTGCGGACGATCAATGCCTGAGGAGACCTGAGTTTAGGCAACCACAGCGTTTTTCCCTTCTTTCTGATTTGACCATCCAGGTGGCGCCGGTCCTCGACTGAGATCCTTTTTGTTCATTCGTCATGCAGTGACCATTTGGTCGATTTTAGAACTTGGCATTTGGAACCTGGTCACCCTGTGATTGGTAAGAGCCGCTTTACAGGACTTGCTGTGGGTTTTGATGCCTTTGTTTGGGAATGAAGTTTAGCACCACTTACTGTGGCTCTTGTGTTTTGGGTGACTAGTCAATTTGTGTCCTTTGAATTGATATATAAATTGCAATTTATATAGGCAGGTAATGAGGAGAATTTTCTCCAATTTAATTTTGATTTGAACGGCACCTTAAATGCTACTTTGATTATAATATTGCACATTCTGCACTATTTTTGGCATGCCTGTTTTTAGCGCACTTCGTAGGATGTGATGCTTTTTTAATGGTACCAATTTGAGACTGGAAGAATCGCAACCGGCACCCCCAGAGGGGACGCCCAATAGAGATATGTATGTTAAACATGGTCTTTCTTCTATAATGTACAGCACATTATGGAATAAATACTCTTGTGCTGATCCTGAGTTACGTTGGCCAATGCATGGGTCATCTGATTTGCGAAAGATTGAATATGTGGAACAATGTATGTGTAAGCGAAGGTCTAGGCAAGATATGTTTGACTGTGTACGAATGTGGGAGAAAGAAGTGCGTGGACGAGTGAAGCGTGAGCAAGCCTTGCTTGAGAAAGAGCAGCAGAAGAATGTATATGTGAAAGCATTGGAAATGAGAAATAAATAAATAAATAAATGACTTAAAGGAGCTAGAAGAGAAAGAACGTAAATTACAGGTAAAAGGCCAATACACTGTTAGGCAACCTCTCTATTTTATCCTTAATAAACCACACAATGATTTTTTTATACTAAATCGCCCCCCACCTCCGTATGTCGTTCCTTCTGCCCCTCATGAGATAGCTGAGGTCTCCGGTTCGGAGCAACAGAAGATACGAGACAGTCGCTCTATGTTGCCTGCTGACCGTGCGTCTGAGCTTTGATCTATTGCTCGTAAAACAATTTGTAGCGTTGTCTCTGCTTCTGAACTTTTAGACAACATGAAAGGGTGGACGGAAAAGGAGCAGCTATATTTTACTGAGGCATTTGGCACAGAAGTTATTGAACTATTTCGGAAATATTCTGATGAGTTAGAGCCCGATGATGTAGCAGCTGATAATAAGCAAATGCGTGATGGTCTTTTTGTTTTCTCCCAGATGGCTGATGCAATCAGGCTTTTGGTGAAATTATGTGTTGTGGCAGTCCGTTTGCAAGAGGAGAAAAGGGCTGTGGACGTAGTTGCAAGGACATCTCAGACCGGCGGGGTGCAAGCTTCCATCTTCGGAACAGATAAGACTATGATAGTTCACGCAAAACCAATGCGGGAGGCCGCGCCTTTGTATGTTCCTCCTAAAGGATTGGGTACAAGTGATGATAAAACTTCTGTTAATGCTAAGGGTTATTTTATTTATAATTGGATGTATACTCCTTGGAATAGGGCAGATGTAATGGCACTTAAAACAGCATTACCTGACCCGCGGAAAAATCCAGCCGCCTTTTATGAGGAAGTTGAGGGAGCAATTAGTTCTTGTACTATGACTTTGGCTGACATTGATTTATTTTTCAGATTGATATTACCACCAGATATGTGGAGAACTGTTCGTAAAGTTGATGATCGTGTAGTTTTTGGGGCGTCATGGAAAGAATTAGAACAGATGGACGGGGATAGGGAACCTGCGAAAAAGCCATATCAGTTGATTCTAGATCTTCCCGCAGCCATGTTAGTTAAGTTAAAAATGATTATTTCCCCTAAAAAGATAAATTGGACTGTTTTAGTGTCTTGTAAGCAAAAGGCAGATGAATCGGTCTCTGATTTCTTTACACACTTTGAAGAAGCATTTCATGATTTTAGCAGTCAGTTATTTTCAGATGATACAGGCAGACATTTGTTTGTCGATAAATATGTCGCAAATCTGTTACCAGGAATAGCTAGTCATCTAAAAGCTAGTGAAAGTTCACGGATACCTCTACTCCGGTTTCTCTTTTGACTATGGCTCAGTATTATGAACGTCAGGAATTAGAAGCAAAAGGTAGCGAGGATAAAAAGATTAAAGAATTAAAGACGAAGGTTATGTTGGCTCAAGCTTATGGTCCACCTTTTAGAGTTAGTGATAGAGGTGGACCTGGATCTTATGGTTCTTCTTACACTCGTTCGAATTTGTCTGTTCATCAGTGTGCGTATTGTAAGAAATTTTGGCATTGGGCTGCCGATTGTCCAGCACTACGTGTTCAGCAGTGTTCACGTGGTCGGGGACAAATGAGAAATCGCTCAGGATATTCAGGGCCTAGAAGAAGCAGGAATGATCATGCTAGCGGTGATGCTAATGTACGAGGGCAGGATGGGTTTAACACTTTTGATAGACAGAACCAATACCAGATGTCTAACTATGTGCAGCCTGATTTCCAAGATTCTGCTTATGCATAGGATTGCCTACGATGGGGTAAGGGATCAGTTGAAGTTCCAGTAGATCAGAGGGGTCCCTATGTTACAGCACATGTTTTGGGTTCTACTGATCAGTTTCTGGTTGATACAGGAGCTACTCGTAGCGCCTTGTCTAAACAATTGATTCCAAGGGCTCCCCTGTCTGGCTTCACCATTACATCGATAGGTTTCGATGGAACACATTCCCCTAGCCCATTGTCACAACCACTTGCATTCCATGTTGATAAATTTACTGCTCCATGTCCATTTTTGCTTTCTCCAAATACACCAGACAATATTGTGGGTCTTGATATGCTCAAGTATTTCAGGGCTACAATACGATGCTCTCCTGAAGGGGTGCGTGTTATTTTGAATGATAAGAAAGAGTTTGTCTTGTTAAAGAGGATATTGCATTAGCTTCACTCCCTAGTACTTTGTGGGCTACTTCAGATACTGATGTGGGACAAATGATTATTCCACCGGTACATATTAGTGTCAAGGAGGGAGCTGTATTGCCACGTTTGCCTCAATACAAAATTTCACAGGAGGGCGAAGAAGCACTCACACGAATTGTGCATGATCTTATTGCAGTTGGAGTTGTTGAGGAAGTTCCGAATAATGTTTGTAACAGTCCTATTCTTCCTATTCTGAAAAAGGATACTGATACTAGGATTTACCGATTCATTATTGATTTACGAGAAGTCAATAAGATTGTGGTACCACAATGTAGGAAAGTAACATCTTGCCTGGCATTTTACCCCCATATTTCACTGTATATATGTTGTTTTAGTCTGTGTGTCACTGGGATCCTGCCAGGCAGGGCCCCAGTGCTCATACTTATGTGCCCTATATGTGTTCCCTGTGTGATGACTAACTGTCTCACTGAGGCTCTGCTAACCAGAACCTCAGTGGTTATGCTCTCTCTGCTTTCCATATTGTCACTAACAGGCTAGTGACCAATTTCACCAATTCACAATGGCATACTGGTACACCCATATAATTCCCTAGTATTGGGGTTCCAGGAGATCCCTATGGGCTGCAGCATTACTTTTGCCACCCATAGGGAGATCTGACAATTCTTACACAGGCCTGCCAGAGCAGACTGAGTGAAATAACGTCCACGTTATTTCACAGCCATTTACCACTGCACTTAAGTAACTTATAAGACACCTATATGTCGAACCTTCACCTAGTGAAGGTTGGGTGCAAAGTTACTTAGTGTGTGGGCATCCTGGCACTAGCCAAGGTGCCCCGACATCGTTCAGGGCAAATTCCCCAGACTTTGTGAGTGCGGGGACACCATTTCACGTGTGCACTGTACATAGGTCAATACCTATGTATAGTGTCACAATGGTAATTCCGAACATGGCCATGTAACATGTCTAAGATTGTGGAATTGCAATAAAAGGTACTTTATTTTTATGACAATATGCCAAAGTATCTCAGTGAGTACCCTCAGTATGAGGATAGCAAATATACACAAGATATATGTGCACAATACCAAAATATGTAGTAATAGCAATAGAAAACAGTGCAAACAATGTATAGTCACAATAGAATGCAATGGAGGCACATAGGGATAGGGGCAACACAAACCATATACTATAGAAGTGAAATGCGAACCACGAATGGACCCCAAACCAATGTGACCTTGTAGAGGGTCGCTGGGACTGTAAGAAATAGTGAGGGTTAGAAAAATATCCCACCCCATGACCCTGAAAAGTGGGTGCAAAGTGCACCTAAGTTCCCCAAAGAGCACAGAAGTCGTGATAGGGGAATTGTGCAAGGAAGACCAACACCAGCAATGCAACAACAATGGATTTCCTGACGAGAGTACCTGTGGAACAAGGGGACCAAGTCCAAGAGTCACGATCAAGTCGGGAGTGGGCAGATGCCCAGGAAATGCCAGCTGTGGGTGCAAAGAAGCTGCCACCGGATGGTAGAAGCTGTGGATTCTGCAAGAACGACAAGGGCTAGAAACTTCTCCTTCGGAAGATGGATGTCACACGTCGTGAAGAGTCATGCAGAGGTGTTTCCGTGCAGAAAGACCGCAAACAAGCCTTGCTAGCTGCAAGAGTTGCGGTTAGGGTTTTCGGATGCTGCTGTGGCCCAGGAGGGACCAGGATGTCGCCAGTTGCGTGAGGAGACAGAATGGGCGTCCAGCAAGACAAAGAGCCCCCTCAGAAGCAAGCAGCACCCGCAGAAGTGCCAAAACAATCACTACAAAGTGGAGTGAACCGGAGCTCACCCGAAGTCACAAAGGGAGGTCCCACGACGCCGGAGGACAACTCAGGAGGTCGTGCACTGCAGGTTAGTGTGCCGTGGACCCAGGCTTGGCTGTGCACAAAGGAAATCCTGGAAGAGTGCACAGGAGCAGGAGCAGCTGCAAAACATGCGGTTCCCAGCAATGCAGTCTAGCGTGGGGAGGCAAGGACTTACCTCCACCAAACTTGGACTGAAGAGTCGCAGGACTGTGGGAGTCACTTGGCCAGAGTTGCTGAGTTCAAGGGACCTCGCTCGTCGTGCTGAAAGGAGACCCAAAGGACCGGTGATGCAGTTCTTTGGTGCCTGCGATTGCAGGGGGAAGATTCCGTCGACCCACAGGAGATTTCTAGGGAGCTTCTAGTGCATAGAGGAGGCAGACTACCCCCACAGCATGCACCACTGTAGGAGGCTGGACTGGCTTGTAGTGAGTACCAAGGGGTACTTGCACCTTGCACCAGGCCCAGTTATCCCTTATTAGTGTATAGGGTGTCTAGCAGCTTAGGCTGATAGATAATGGTAGCTTAGCAGAGCAGCTTAGGCTGAACTAGGAGACGTGTGAAGCTACTACAGTACCACTTAGTGTCATATGCACAATATCATAAGAAAATACAATACACAGTTATACTAAAAATAAAGGTACTTTATTTTTATGACAATATGCCAAAGTATCTTAGAGTGTACCCTCAGTGAGAGGATAGGAAATATACACAAGATATATATACACAATAGCAAAAATATGCAGTATAGTCTTAGAAAACAGTGCAAACAATGTATAGTTACAATAGGATGCAATGGGGAAACATAGGGATAGGGGCAACACAAACCATATACTCCAAAAGTGGAATGCGAACCACAAATGGACCCCCAACCTATGTGACCTTGTAGAGGGTCGCTGGGACTATTAGAAAATAGTGAGAGTTAGAAAAATAACCCTCCCCAAGACCCTGAAAAGTGAGTGCAAAGTGCACTAAAGTTCCCCTAAGGACAAAGAAGTCGTGTTAGAGGAATAATGCAGGAAAGACACAAACCAGCAATGCAACAACGGTGGATTTCCAATCTAGGGTACCTGTGGAACAAGGGGACCAAGTCCAAAAGTCACAAGCAAGTCGGAGATGGGCAGATGCCCAGGAAATGCCAGCTGCGGGTGCAAAGAAGCTTCTACTGGACAGAAGAAGCTGAGGTTTCTGCAGGAACGAAAAGGGCTAGAGACTTCCCCTTTGGTGGACGGATTCCTCTTGCTGTGGAGAGTCGTGCAAAAGTGTTTTCCCGCCGAAAGAACGCCAACAAGCCTTGCTAGCTGCAAATCGTGCGGTTAGCGTTTTTGGACGCTGCTGAGGCCCAGGAGGGACCAGGAGGTCGCAAATTGGACCAGCAGAGAGAAGAGACGTCGAGCAAGACAAGGAGCCCTCTCTGAAGCCGGTAGCACCCGGACAAGTGCCAGAAACAGGCACTACGAGGATGCGTGAAACGGTGCTCGCCGAAGTTGCACAAAGGAGTCCCACGTCGCCGGAGACCAACTTAGAAAGTCGTGCAATGCAGGTTAGACTGCCGTGGATCCAGTCTTGGCTGTGCACAAAGGATTTCCGCCGGAAATGCACAGGGGCCGGAGTAGCTGCAAAGTCGCGGTTCCCAGCAATGCAGCCCAGCGAGGTGAGGTAAGGACTTACCTCCACCAAACTTGGACTGAAGAGTCACTGGACTGTGGGGGTCACTTGGACAGAGTCGGTGGATTTGAGGGACCTCGCTCGTCGTGCTGAGAGGAGACCCAAGGGACCGGTAATGCAGCTTTTTGGTGCCTGCGGTTGCCGGGGGAAGATTCCGTCGACCCACGGGAGATTTCTTCGGAGCTTCTGGTGCAGAGAGGAGGCAGGCTACCCCCACAGCATGCACAAGCAGGAAAACAGTCGAGAAGGCTGCAGGATCAGCGTTACAGAGTTGCAGTAGTCGTCTTTGCTACTATGTTGCAGGTTTGCAGGCTTCCAGCGCGGTCAGCAGTCGATTCCTTGGCAGAAGGTGAAGAGAGAGATGCAGAGGAACTCGGATGAGCTCTTGCATTCGTTATCTGAAGTTTCCCCAGAGACAGAGACCCTAAATAGCCAGAAAAGAGGGTTTGGCTACCTAGGAGAGAGGATAGGCTAGCAACACCTGAAGGAGCCTATCACAAGGAGTCTCTGACGTCACCTGGTGGCACTGGCCACTCAGAGCAGTCCAGTGTGCCAGCAGCACCTCTGTTTCCAAGATGGCAGAGGTCTGGAGCACACTGGAGGAGCTCTGGACACCTCCCAGGGGAGGAGCAGGTCAGGGGAGTGGTCACTCCCCTCTCCTTTGTCCAGTTTCGGGCCAGAGCAGGGCTAAGGGGTCCCCTGAACCGGTCTAGACTGGCTAATGCAGAATTGGGCACATCTGTGCCCAACAAAGCATTTCCAGAGGCTGGGGGAGGCTACTCCTCCCCTGCCTTCACACCATTTTCCAAAGGGAGAGGGTGTAACACCCTCTCTCAGAGGAAGTTCTTTGTTCTGCCATCCTGGGCCAGGCCTGGCTGGACCCCAGGAGGGCAGATGCCTGTCTGAGGGGTTGGCAGCAGCAGCAGCTGCAGTGAAACCCCAGGAAGGGCAGTTTTGCAGTACCAGGGTCTGTGCTACAGACCACTGGGATCATGGGATTGTGCCAACTATGCCAGGATGGCATAGAGGGGGCAATTCCATGATCATAGACATGTTACATGGCCATATTCGGAGTTACCATTGTGAAGCTACATATAGGTAGTGACCTATATGTAGTGCACGCGTGTAATGGTGTCCCCGCACTCACAAAGTTCAGGTAATTGGCTCTGAACAATGTGGGGGCACCTTGGCTAGTGCCAGGGTGCCCTCACACTAAGTAACTTTGCACCTAACCTTTACCAGGTAAAGGTTAGACATATAGGTGACTTATAAGTTACTTAAGTGCAGTGTAAAATGGCTGTGAAATAACGTGGACGTTATTTCACTCAGGCTGCAGTGGCAGGCCTGTGTAAGAATTGTCAGAGCTCCCTATGGGTGGCAAAAGAAATGCTGCAGCCCATAGGGATCTCCTGGAACCCCAATACCCTGGGTACTCTCAGTACCATATACTAGGGAATTATAAGGGTGTTCCAGTAAGCCAATGTAAATTGGTAAAAATGGTCACTAGCCTGTTAGTGACAATTTGGAAAGAAATGAGAGAGCATAACCACTGAGGTTCTGATTAGCAGAGCCTCAGTGAGACAGTTAGTCACTACACAGGTAACACATTCAGGCACACTTATGAGAACTGGGGCCCTGGGTTACCAGGGTCCCAGTGACACATACAACTAAAACAACATATATACAGTGAAAAATGGGGGTAACATGCCAGGCAAGATGGTACTTTCCTACACAACCCCCCCCCCCAAACGAAGGACAATAAGACTAGCCATGACCTGATGAGTCTTCATTGTCTAAGTGGAAATATCTGGAGAGTCCATCTGCATTGGAGTGGCTACTCCCAGGTCTATGTTCCACTGTATAGTCCATTCCCTGTAGGGATATGGACCACCTCAACAATTTAGGATTTTCACCTTTCATTTGTTTTAGCCAAAGTAGAGGTTTGTGGTCTGTCTGAACAATTAAGTGAGTGCCAAACAGGTATGGCCTCAACTTCTTCAGAGCCCAGACCACAGCAAAGGCCTCCATCTCAATGGCAGACCAACGCTTTTCTCTAGGGGTCAACCTCCTACTAATAAAAGCAACAGGTTGATCCTGGCCCTCAGAATTAAGTTGTGATAGGACTGCCCCTACTCCTAATTCAGATGCATCAGTTTGGACATAGAATTTTTTAGAGTAACAAGGGCTTTTCAGGACAGGTGCAGAGCACATGGCCTGCTTCAGCTCCTCAAAAGCTTTCTGACAGTTTGCTGTCCATAATACCTTTTTAGGCATTTTCTTGGATGTGAGGTCATTAAGAGGGGCTGCAATGGAGCCATAGTTCTTAATGAACCTCCTGTAATACCCAGTGAGGCCTAGGAAGGCTCTCACCTGAGTCTGAGTGGTAGGGGGAACCCAATCAATAATTGTTTGGATTTTCCCCTGAAGTGGTGCAATCTGTTCCCCACCAACAAGGTGTCCCAGATAAACCACCTTACCCTGCCCTATCTGGCACTTTGAAGCCTTGATAGTGAGGCCTGCCTTTTGCAGGGCCTCCAAAACTTTCCACAGGTGGACCAGGTGATCATCCCAGCTGGAGCTAAAGACAGCTATATCGTCCAAATATGCTGCACTGAAAGCTTCCAGCCCTTGCAGGACTGTGTTCACCAACCTCTGAAAAGTGGCAGGTGCATTTTTCAAACCAAAAGGCATTACAGTAAACTGGTAATGTCCTCCAATGGTAGAAAATGCAGTCTTAGGTTTAGCATCTTCTGATAATTTGATCTGCCAATACCCTGCAGTCAAATCAAAAGTGCTTAGATACTTGGCAGATGCCAGTGTATCTATGAGCTCATCTGCCCTGGGTATAGGGTGAGCATCAGTTTTGGTTACCAAGTTGAGACCTCTATAGTCTACACAAAACCGCATTTCCTTCTTTCCATCTTTGGAATGGGGTTTTGGTACCAGTACCACAGGAGAAGCCCATGGACTGTCAGAGTGCTCAACTACTCCTAGTTCTAACATTTTCTGGACCTCTTGCTTTATGCAGTCCCTGACATGGTCAGGCTGCCTATAGATCTTACTTTTGACAGGTAAACTGTCTCCAGTATCTATAGTGTGCTCACACCAAGAAGTGGTACCTGGCACAGTAGAGAAGAGTTCAGAGAATTGATCTAGGAGATTTATGCAATTATCTTTCTGCTCAGCAGTAAGACAATCAGCCAAAACTACAGCTTCCACAAGAGCATCTTGATCTGTGGAAGAGAAGAGATCAGGTAGAGGATCACTGTCTTCTTCCTGTCCCTCATCAGTTGCCATGAGCAGGGTGAGATCAGCCCTGTCATAGTAGGGTTTCAGGCGGTTGACATGGAGCACCCTAAGGGGACTCCTGGCAGTGCCTAAGTCAACTAAATAGGTGACTCCTCCCTTCTTTTCAACAATTGTGTGGGGACCACTCCATTTATCTTGGAGTGCTCTTGGGGCCACAGGCTCCAAGACCCACACTTTCTGCCCTGGTTGGTACTGAACCAAAACAGCCTTCTGATCATGCCATTGCTTCTGGAGCTCTTGGCTGGCCTGAAGGTTTTTACTGGCCTTTTTCATGTACTCAGCCATCCTTGATCTGAGGCCAAGTACATAATCCACAATATCCTGCTTAGGAGCTTTTAAAGGTTGTTCCCAACCCTCCTTTACAAGTGTGAGTGGACCCCTAACAGGGTGTCCAAAAAGAAGTTCAAAGGGGCTGAAGCCCACTCCTTTCTGGGGTAACTCCCTGTAGGCAAAAAGGAGGCATGGTAGAAGGATATCCCATCTCCTGCGGAGTTTTTCAGGGAGACCCATAATCATGCCTTTGAGAGTTTTATTAAATCTCTCCGCCAGTCCATTTGTTTGTGGATGATAGGGTGTTGTGAACTTGTACGTTACACCACACTCCTTCCACATGGCCTTTAAGTATGCAGACATGAAATTGCTTCCCCTGTCTGATACTACTTCCTTTGGGAAGCCCACCCTGGAAAATATTCCCAGGAGGGCCTTTGCCACTGCAGGAGCTGTAGTGGTCCTTAAAGGAATTGCTTCAGGATATCTTGTGGCATGGTCCACTACCACCAAGATAAATCTATTGCCTGAAGCAGTAGGAGGGTCAAGGGGGCCAACTATGTCAACCCCTACCCTTTCAAAGGGAACCCCAACCACAGGCAGTGGAATAAGGGGTGCCTTTGGGGTGGCACCTGTCTTGCCACTGGCTTGGCAGGTTTCACAGGACTTACAAAATTCCTTTGTGTCCTCAGACATCCTAGGCCAATGAAACAATGGAACCAATCTGTCCCAAGTTTTCATTTGACCCAGGTGTCCAGCTAGGGGAATGTCATGTGCCAGGGTTAGGAGGAACTTTCTGTACTCCTGAGGAATCACTAATCTCCTGGCAGCTCCAGGTTTAGGAAGCTACTACAGTACCACTTAGTGTCATATGCACAATATCATAAGAAAACACAATACACAGTTATACTAAAAATAAAGGTACTTTATTTTTATGACAATATGCCAAAGTATCTTAGAGTGTACCCTCAGTGAGAGGATAGGAAATATACACAAGATATATATACACAATAGCAAAAATATGCAGTATAGTCTTAGAAAACAGTGCAAACAATGTATAGTTACAATAGGATGCAATGGGGAAACATAGGGATAGGGGCAACACAAACCATATACTCCAAAAGTGGAATGCGAACCACGAATGGACCCCCAACCTATGTGACCTTGTAGAGGGTCGCTGGGACTATTAGAAAATAGTGAGAGTTAGAAAAATAACCCTCCCCAAGACCCTGAAAAGTGAGTGCAAAGTGCACTAAAGTTCCCCTAAGGACAAAGAAGTCGTGCTAGAGGAATAATGCAGGAAAGACACAAACCAGCAATGCAACAACGGTGGATTTCCAATCTAGGGTACCTGTGGAACAAGGGGACCAAGTCCAAAAGTCACAAGCAAGTCGGAGATGGGCAGATGCCCAGGAAATGCCAGCTGCGGGTGCAAAGAAGCTTCTACTGGACAGAAGAAGCTGAGGTTTCTGCAGGAACGAAAAGGGCTAGAGACTTTCCCTTTGGTGGACAGATCTTTCTTGCCGTGGAGAGTTGTGCAGAAGTGTTTTCCTGCCGAAAGAACGCCAACAGGCCTTGCTAGCTGCAAATCGTGCTGTTAGCGTTTTTGGACGCTGCTGAGGCCCAGGCGGTCGCAAATTGCACCAGCAGAGAGAAGGGACGTAGAGCAAGACAAGGAGCCCTCTCTGAAGCCGGTAGCACCCGGAGAAGTGCCAGAAACAGGCACTACGAAGATGCGTGAAATGGTGCTCGCCGAAGTTGCACAAAGGAGTCCCACGTCGCCGGAGACCAACTTAGAAAGTCGTGCAATGCAGGTTAGAGTGCCGTGGACCCAGGCTTGGCTGTGCACAAAGGATTTCCGCCGGAAGTGCACAGGGGCCGGAGTAGCTGCAAAGTCGCGGTTCCCAGCAATGCAGCCCAGCGAGGTGAGGCAAGGACTTACCTCCACCATACTTGGACTGAAGAGTCACTGAACTGTGGGGGTCACTTGGACAGAGTCGCTGGATTCGAGGGACCTCGCTCGTCGTGCTGAGAGGAGACCCAAGGGACCGGTAATGCAGCTTTTTGGTGCCTGCGGTTGCAGGGGGAAGATTCCGTCGACCCACGGGAGATTTCTTCGGAGCTTCTGGTGCAGAGAGGAGGCAGGCTACACCCACAGCATGCACAAGCAGGAAAACAGTCGAGAAGGCGGCAGGATCAGCGTTACAGAGTTGCAGTAGTCGTCTTTGCTACTATGTTGCAGGTTTGCAGGCTTCCAGCGCGGTCAGCAGTCGATTCCTTGGCAGAAGGTGAAGAGAGAGATGCAGAGGAACTCGGATGAGCTCTTGCATTCGTTATCTGAAGTTTCCCCAGAGACAGAGACCCTAAATAGCCAGAAAAGAGGGTTTGGCTACCTAGGAGAGAGGATAGGCTAGCAACACCTGAAGAAGCCTATCACAAGGAGTCTCTGACGTCACCTGGTGGCACTGGCCACTCAGAGCAGTCCAGTGTGCCAGCAGCACCTCTGTTTCCAAGATGGCAGAGGTCTGGAACACACTGGAGGAGCTCTGGACACCTCCCAGGGGAGGTGCAGGTCAGGGGAGTGGTCACTCCCCTCTCCTTTGTCCAGTTTCGCACCAGAGCAGGGCTAAGGGGTCCCCTGAACCGGTGTAGACTGGCTTATGCAGAATTGGGCACATCTGTGCCCAACAAAGCATTTCCAGAGGCTGGGGGAGGCTACTCCTCCCCTGCCTTCACACCATTTTCCAAAGGGAGAGGGTGTAACACCCTCTCTCAGAGGAAGTTCTTTGTTCTGCCATCCTGGGCCAGGCCTGGCTGGACCCCAGGAGGGCAGATGCCTGTCTGAGGGGTTGGCAGCAGCAGCAGCTGCAGTGAAACCCCAGGAAGGGCAGTTTGGCAGTACCAGGGTCTGTGCTACAGACCACTGGGATCATGGGATTGTGCCAACTATGCCAGGATGGCATAGAGGGGGCAATTCCATGATCATAGACATGTTACATGGCCATATTCGGAGTTACCATTGTGAAGCTACATATAGGTAGTGACCTATATGTAGTGCACGCGTGTAATGGTGTCCCCGCACTCACAAAGTTCAGGGAATTGGCTCTGAACAATGTGGGGGCACCTTGGCTAGTGCCAGGGTGCCCTCACACTAAGTAACTTTGCACCTAACCTTTACCAGGTAAAGGTTAGACATATAGGTGACTTATAAGTTACTTAAGTGCAGTGTAAAATGGCTGTGAAATAACGTGGACGTTATTTCACTCAGGCTGCAGTGGCAGGCCTGTGTAAGAATTGTCAGAGCTCCCTATGGGTGGCAAAAGAAATGCTGCAGCCCATAGGGATCTCCTGGAACCCCAATACCCTGGGTACCTCAGTACCATATACTAGGGAATTATAAGGGTGTTCCAGTAAGCCAATGTAAATTGGTAAAAATGGTCACTAGCCTGTTAGTGACAATTTGGAAAGAAATGAGAGAGCATAACCACTGAGGTTCTGATTAGCAGAGCCTCAGTGAGACAGTTAGTCACTACACAGGTAACACATTCAGGCACACTTATGAGCACTGGGGCCCTGGGTTACCAGGGTCCCAGTGACACATACAACTAAAACAACATATATACAGTGAAAAATGGGGGTAACATGCCAGGCAAGATGGTACTTTCCTACAACCACCAGGAAAACAGTTGAGAAGGCGGCCGGATCAGCGTTACAAGGTCGCAGTAGTCGTCTTTGCTACTTTGTTGCAGTTTTGCAGGCTTCCAGAGCAGTCAGCGGTCGATTCCTTGGCAGAAAGTGAAGAGAGAGATGCAGAGGAACTCTGATGAGCTCTTGCATTCGTTATCTAAAGAATTCCCCAAAGCAGAGACCCTAAATAGCCAGAAAAGGAGGTTTGGCTACTTAGGAGAGAGGATAGGCTAGCAACACCTGAAGGAGCCTATCAGAAGGAGTCTCTGATGTCACCTGCTGGCCCTGGCCACTCAGAGCAGTCCAGTGTGCCAGCAGCACCTCTGTTTCCAAGATGGCAGAGGTCTGGAGCACACTGGAGGAGCTTTGGGCACCTCCCAGGGGAGGTGCAGGTCAGGGGAGTGGTCACTCCCCTTTTCTTTGTCCAGTTTTGCGACAGAGCAGGGCTGAGGGATCCCTGAACCGGTGCAGACTGGCTTATGCAGAGATGGGCACCATCTGTGCCCATCAAAGCATTTCCAGAGGCTGGGGGAGGCCACTCCTCCCCAGCCCTGACACCTTTTTCCAAAGGGAGAGGGTGTAACACCCTCTCTCTGAGGAAGTCCTTTGTTCTGCCTTCCTGGGCCAAGCCTGGCTGGACCCCAGGAGGGCAGAAACCTGTCTGAGGGGTTGGCAGCCGCAGCAGCTGCATTGAAACCCCGGGAAAGGTTGTTTGGCAGTACCCGGGTCTGAGCTAGAGACTCGGGGGATCATGGAATTTTCTCCCCAATGCCAGAATGGCATTGGGGTGACAATTCCATGATCTTAGACATGTTACATGGCCATGTTCGGAGTTACCATTGTGACGCTATACATATGTCGTGACATATGTATAGTGCACGCGTGTAATGGTGTCCCCGCAATCACAAAGTCTGGGGAATTTCCCCTGAACAATGTGGGAGCACCTTGGCTGGTGCCAGGGTGCCCACACACTAAGTAACTTAGCACCCAACCTTTACCAGGTAAAGGTTAGACATATAGGTGACTTATAAGTTACTTAAGTGCAGTGGTAAATGGCTGTGAAATAACGTGGACGTTGTTTCACACAGGCTGCACTGGCAGGCCTGTGTAAGAATTGTCAGATCTCCCTATGGGTGGCACAAGAAATGCTGCAGCCCATAGGGATCTCCTGGAACCCCAATACCCTGGGTACCTCAGTACCATATACTAGGGAATTATAAGGGTGTTCCAGTATGCCAATGTAAATTGGAGAAATTGGTCACTAGCCTGTTAATGACAATTTGGAAAGAAATGAGAGAGCATAACCACTGAGGTTCTGGATAGCAGAGCCTCAGTGAGACAGTTAGTCATAACACAGGTAACACATACAGGACACAGTTATGAGCACTTTGGCCCTGGCTGGCAGGGTCCCAGTGACACATACAACTAAAACAACATATATATAGTGAAATATGGGGGTAACATGCCAGGCAAGATGTTACTTTCCTACACAACCCCCCCCCAAACGAAGGACAATAAGACTAGCCATGACCTGATGAGTCTTTATTGTCTAAGTGGAAATATCTGGAGAGTCCGTCTGCATTGGAGTGGGTACTCCCAGGTCTATGTTCCACTGTATAGTCCATTCCCTGTAGGGATATGGACCACCTCAACAAATTAGGGTTTTCACCTTTCATTTGTTTTAGCCAAAGTAGAGGTTTGTGGTCCGTCTGAACAATGAAGTGAGTGCCAAACAGGTATGGCCTCAACATCTTCAGTGCCCAGACCACAGCAAAGGCCTCCCTCTCTATGGCAGACCAACGCTTTTCTCTAGAGGTCAACCTCCTGCTGATAAAAGCAACAGGTTGATCGTGGCCCTCAGAATTAAGTTGTGATAAGACTGCCCCTACCCCTAATTCAGATGCATCAGGTTGGACAATTAATTTTTTGGAGTAACAGGGGCTTTTCAGGACAGGTGCAGAGCACATGGCCTGCTTCAGCTCCTCAAAAGCTTTGTGACAGTTTGCTGTCCATAATACCTTCTTAGGCATTTTCTTATATGTGAGGTCATTAAGAGGGGCTGCAATGGAGCCATAGTTCTTTATGAACCTCCTGTAGTACCCAGTGAGGCCTTAAAAGGCTCTCACCTGAGTCTGAGTTGTAGGGGGAACCCAATCTTTAATAGTTTGGATTTTCCCCTGAAGTGGTGCAATCTGTTCTCCACCTACCAGGTGTCCCAGATAAACCACTTTCCCCTGCCCTATCTGGCACTTTGAAGCCTTGATAGTGAGGCCTGCCTTTTCCAGGGCCTCCAAAACTTTCCATAGGTGGACCAGGTGATCATGCCAGCTGGAGCTAAAGACAGCTATATCATCTAGATATGCTGCACTAAAAGCTTCCAGGCCTTGCAGGACTGTGTTCACCAACCTTTGAAAAGTGGCAGGTGCATTTTTCAATCCAAAAGGCATTACTGTGAATTGGTAATGGCCTCCAATGGTTGAAAATGCAGTTTTTGCTTTTGCCTCCTCTGATAACTTGATCTGCCAATACCCTGCAGTCAAATCAAAGGTGTTTAGATACTTGGTAAATGGCAGTGTATCTATTAGCTCATCTGCCCTGGGTATAGGGTGAGCATCAGTTTTGGTTACCTGGTTCAGACCTCTGTAGTCAACACAAAATATCATTATCCTTTTACCATCTTTGGAATGAGGTTTTGGTACAAGTACCACAGGAGAGGCCCATGGACTTTCAGAGTGCTCAACCACTTCTAATTCCAGCATTTTCTGCACCTCTTGCTTTATGCAGTCTCTGACATGGTCAGGCTGCCTATAGATCTTACTTTTGAAAGGCAAGCTGTCTCCAGTATCTATAGTGTGCTCACACCAAGAAGTGGTGCCTGGCACAGCAGAGAAGAGTTCAGAAAACTGACCCAGGAGATTTATGCAGTGGTCTTTCTGCTAAGCAGTAAGACAATCTGCCAAAACTACACCTTCCACTAGAGCATCTTGTTCTGTGGAAGAGAAGAGATCAGGGAGAGGGTCCATCTCTTCTTCCTGTCCCTCATCTGTTGCCATGAGCAGGGTGAGATCAGCCCTGTCATAGTAGGGTTTCAGGCGATTGACATGGAGCACCCTAAGGGGACTCCTGGCAGTGCGTAATTCAACTAAGTAGGTGTAGGAGGCTGGACTGGCTTGTAGTGAGTACCAAGGGGTACTTGCACGTTGCACCAGGCCCAGTTATCCCTTATTAGTGTATAGGGTGTCTATCAGCTTAGGCTGATAGATAATGGTAGCTTAGCAGAGCAGCTTAGGCTGAGCTAGGAGACGAGTGAAGCTCCTACAGTACCACTAGTGTCATATGCACAATATCATAAGAAAACACAATACACAGATATACTAAAAATAAAGGTACTTTATTTTTATGACAATATGCCAAAGTATCTCAGAGTGTACCCTCAGTATGAGGATAGCAAATATACACAAGATATATGTACACAATACCAAAATATGCAGTAATAGTATTAGAAAACAGTGCAAACAATGTATAGTTACAATAGGATGCAATGGGGACACATAGGGATAGGGGCAACATAAACCATATACTCCAAAAGTGGAATGCGAACCACGAATGGACCCCACACCTATGTGACCTTGAGGAGGGTCGCTGGGACTATTAGAAAATAGTGAGGGTTAGAAAAATAGCCCACCCCAAGACCCTGAAAAGTGAGTGCAAAGTGCACTAAAGTTTCCCAAAGGACATAGAAGTCGTGATAGGGGAATTCTGCAGGAAAGACACAAACCAGCAATGCAATAACGATGGATTTCCAGTCGAGGGTACCTGTGGAACAAGGGGACCAAGTCCAAAAGTCAAAAGCAAGTCGGAGTTGGGCAGATGCCCAGGAAATGCCAGCTGTGGATGCAAAGAAGCTGCTACTGGACAGTAGAAGCTGAAGGTTCTGCAGGAACGACAAGGGCTAGAGACTTCCCCTTTAGAGGATGGATCCCCCATGCCGTGGAAAGGCGTGCAAAAGTGTTTTCCTGAAGAAAGACCGCCAACAAGCCTTGCTAGCTGCAAACCGTGCGGTTAAGGTTTTTCGATGCTGCTGTGGCCCAGGAGGGACCAGGATGTCGCCAATTGCGTCTGGGGACAGAGAGGGCGTCGAGCAAGACAAGGAGCCCTCTCAGAATCAGGCAGCACCCGCAGAAGTGCCAGAACAGGCACTACAAAGTGGAGAGAAACGGTGCTCACCCGAAGTCGCACAAAGGAGTCCCACGTCGTCGGAGGACAACTTAGGAGGTCGTGCAATGCAGGTTAGAGTGCCGTCGACCCAGGCTGGACTGTGCACAAAGGATTTCTGCAGGAAGTGCACAGAGGCCGGAGTAGCTGCAAAAGTCGCGGTTCCCAGCAATGCAGTCTGGCGTGGGGAGGCAAGGACTTACCTCCACCAAACTTGGACTGAAGAGTCACTGGACTGTAGGAGTCACTTGGACAGAGTTGCTGGATTCAAGGGAAGTCGCTCGTCGTGCTGAGAGGAGACCCAGGGTACCGGTGATGCAGTTCTTTGGTGCCTGCGGTTGCAGGGGGACGATTCCGTCGACCCACAGGAGATTTCTTCGGAGCTTCTAGTGCAGAGAGGAGGCAGACTACCCCCACAGCATGCACCACCAGGAAAACAGTCGAGAAGGCGGCAGGATCAGCGTTACAGAGTTGCAGTAGTCATCTTTGCTACTTTGTTGCAGTTTTGCAGGCTTCCAGCGCGGTCAGCAGTCGATTCCTTTGCAGAAGGTGAAGAGAGAGATGCAGAGGAACTTGGATGAGCTCTTGCATTCGTTATCTAAGGAATCCCCAGAGACAGAGACCCTAAATAGCCAGAAAAGAGGGTTTGGCTACCTAGGAGAGAGGATAGGCTAGTAACACCTGAAGGAGCCTATCAGAAGGAGTCTCTGACGTCACCTGGTGGCACTGGCCACTCAGAGCAGTCCAGTGTGCCAGCAGCTCCTCTGTTTCCAAGATGGCAGAGGTCTGGAGCACACTGGAGGAGCTCTGGACACCTCCCAGGGGAGGTGCAGGTCAGGGGAGTGGTCACTCCCCTTTCCTTTGTCCAGTTTCGCGCCAGAGCAGGGCTAAGGGGTCCCTGAACCGGTGTAGACTGGCTTATGCAGAAATGGGCACCATCTGTGCCCATGAAAGCATTTCCAGAGGCTGGGGGAGGCTACTCCTCCCCTGCCTTCACACCATTTTCCAAAGGGAAAGGGTGTAACACCCTCTCTCAGAGGAAGTCCTTTGCTCTGCCATCCTGGGCCAAGCCTGGCTGGACCCCAGGAGGGCAGAAACCTGTCTGAGGGGTTGGCAGCAGCAGCAGCTGCAGTGAAACCCCAGGAAAGGCAGTTTGGCAGTACCAGGGTCTGTGCTACAGACCACTGGGATCATGGGATTGTGCCAACTATGCCAGGATGGCATAGAGGGGGCAATTCCATGATCATAGACATGTTACATGGCCATATTCGGAGTTACCATTGTGAAGCTACATATAGGTAGTGACCTATATGTAGTGCACGTGTGTAATGGTGTCCCCGCACTCACAAAGTCCGGGGAATTGGCCCTGAACAATGTGGGGTCACCTTGGCTAGTGCCAGGGTGCCCTCACACTAAGTAACTTTGCACCTAACCTTTACCAGGTAAAGGTTAGACATATAGGTGACTTATAAGTTACTTAAGTGCAGTGTATAATGGCTGTGAAATAACGTGGACGTTATTTCACTCAGGCTGCAGTGGCAGGCGTGTAAGAATTGTCAGAGCTCCCTATGGGTGGCAAAAGAAATGCTGCAGCCCATAGGGATCTCATGGAACCCCTATACCCTGGGTACCTCAGTACCATATACTAGGGAATTATAAGGGTGTTCCAGTAAGCCAATGTAAATTGGTCACTAGCCTGTTAGTGACAATTTGAAAGAAATGAGAGAGCATAACCACTGAGGTTCTGATTAGCAGAGCCTCAGTGAGACAGTTAGTCATAACACAGGTAACACATTCAGGCACACTTATGAGCACTGGGGCCCTGGTTGGCAGGGTCCCAGTGACACATACAACTAAAACAACATATATACAGTGAAAAATGGGGGTAACATGCCAGGCAAGATGGTACTTTCCTACAGTAGGTGACTTCACCCTTTTTCTCAACAATTATCTGGGGTCCACTCCATTTGTCTTGGAGTGCTCTTGGGGCCACAGGCTCCAGGACCCACACTTTCTGCCCTGGTTGGTACTGAACCAAAACAGCCTTCTGGTCATGCCATTGCTTTTGGAGCTCCTGGCTGGCCTGAAGGTTTTTACTGGCCTTTTTCATGTACTCAGCCATTCTAGATCTTAGGCCAAGTACATAGTCCACTATGTCTTGCTTTGGAGCTTTTAAAGGTTGTTCCCAACCCTCCTTAAAAAGGGTTAGAGGACCTCTTACAGGGTGTCCAAATAGGAGTTCAAAGGGGCTGAAGCCGACTCCCTTTTGGGGTAAGTCCCTGTAAGCAAAAAGGAGGCAAGGTAACAGGACATCCCATCTCCTGCGGAGTTTTTCAGGGAGTCCCATAATCATGCCTTTGTGAGTTTTGTTAAATCTCTCCACCAGTCCATTTGTTTGTGGATGATAGGGTGTGGTGAATTTGTATGTAACACCACATTCCTTCCACATGGCCTTTAAGGAAGCAGACATGAAATTGCTTCCCCTGTCTGATACCACCTCTTTTGGGAAGCCCACCCTGGAAAATATTCCCAGGAGGGCCTTTGCCACTGCAGGAGCTGTAGTGGTCCTTAGAGGAATTGCTTCAGGATATCTGGTGGCATGGTCCGCTACCACCAAGATAAACCTATTGCCTGAAGCAGTAGGAGGTCAAGGGGGCCAACTATGCCAACCCCTACCCTTTCAAAGGGAACCCCAACTACAGGTAGTGGAATAAGGGGTGCCTTTGGAGTGCCACCTGTCTTGCCACTGGCTTGACAGGTTTCACAGGCCTTACAAAATTATTTTGTGTCCTCTGACATTCTAGGCCAATGAAACAAGGGGACAAGCCTGTCCCAAGTTTTCATTTACCCCAAATGTACAGCTAAAGGAATGTCGTGGGCTAGAGTTAGAGGAACTTTCTGTATTCCTGAGGAATCACCAATCTCCTGGCAGCTCCAGGTTTTGGATCCCTTTCTTCAGTATACAAAAGCTTGTCCTCCCAGTAAACTCTGTGAGAGTCACTGACATCCCCATTTGCTTGTTTGACAGCTTGCTGCCTTAGACCGTCTAGTGTGGGACAGGTATGCTGTGCCACACTCAGCTCCTCCCTGGCCGGCCCCCCTTCACCCAAAAGCTCAGCAGTGTCTGCTTCCAGCTCCTGTGGTGTAGGTTCTGCACATGGTGGAAATTCTTCTTCCTCAGTGTAGGAGGCTGGACTGGCTTGTAGTGAGTACCAAGGGGTACTTACACCTTGCACCAGGCCCAGGTATCCCTTATTAGTGTATAGGGTGTCTAGCAGCTTAGGCTGATAGATAATGGTAGCTTAGCAGAGCAGCTTACGCTGAACTAGGAGACGAGTGAAGCTCCTGCAGTACCACTGGTGTCATATGCACAATATCATAAGAAAACACAATACACAGATATACTAAAAATAAAGGTACTTTATTTTTATGACAATTTGCCAAAAGTATTTCAGTGAGTACCCTCAGTATGAGGATAGCAAATATACACAAGATATATGTACACAATACCAAAAATATGCAGTATAGTAATAGAAAACAGTGCAAACAATGTATAGTTACAATAGGATGCAATGGGGACACATAGGGATAGGGGCAACACAAACCATATACTCCAAAAGTGGAATGCGAACCACGAATGGACCCCAAACCTATGTGACCTTGTAGAGGGTCGCTGGGACTGTAAGAAAACAGTTAGGGTTAGAAAAATAGCCCACCCCAAGACCCTGAAAAGTGAGTGCAAAGTGCACTAAAGTTCCCCAAAGGACATAGAAGTCGTGATAGGGGAATTCTGCAGGAAAGACACAAACCAGCAATGCAACAACGATGGATTTCCAGTCGAGGGTACCTGTGGAACAAGGGGACCAAGTCCAAAAGTCACAAGCAAGTCGGAGATGGGCAGATGCCCAGGAAATGCCAGCTGTGGTTGCAAAGAAGCTGCTACTGGACAGTAGAAGCTGAGGATTCTGCAGGAACGACAAGGGCTAGAGACTTCCCCTTTGGAGGATGGATGTCCCACGTCTTCAGGGGGTGGGGATAAAACAAATTCTTCCTCTTCTTCTCAACCTACACAATTTAAAAAGCCTTGGTGCTTTGTGTGTAAAAACAGAGGCCATAGACCAGGGGATAAGTCCTGTCCAGGTAAAACCCCTGAGCCTACCACCACTAATACATCAAGCTCTAGTGCCCCTAGCAGTAGTGGTACTAGTGGTGGGACTGCTGGCAACGGTCAAGTTAAGGGTGTAGTTGGGTTCACTTATGGGTCCATAGTAGAAACTGTGGAAGTCAGTCCCAAGACAGTTTCTGTCACACCTAGTGGCATTGGCCTTGCCACACTGGCTGCTTGTCCCCTTACAATGGATAAGTACAGGCAGATGTGAGAAAGTAGCCTCTTTCTAGCCTTTATACCCCCACTTTTGGCCTGTTTGTGAGTGTATGTCAGGGTGTTTTCACTGTCTCACTGGGATCCTGACAGCCAGGGCCCAGTGCCCATAGTGAAAACCCTATGTTTTCAGTATGGTTGTTATGTGTCACTGGGACCCTGCTAGTCAGGACCCCAGTGCTCATAAGGTTGTGGCCTATGTGTATGTGTTCCCTGTGTGGTGCCTAACTGTCTCACTGAGGCTCTGCTAATCAGAACCTCAGTGGTTATGCTCTCTCATTTCTTTCCAAATTGTCACTAACAGGCTAGTGACTAATTTTACCAATTTACATTGGCTTACTGGAACACCCTTATAATTCCCTAGTATCTGGTACTGAGGTACCCAGGCTATTGGGGTTCCAGGAGATCCCTATGGGCTGCAGCATTTCTTTTGCCACCCATAGGGAGCTCTGACAATTCTTACACAGGCCTGCCACTGCAGCCTGAGTGAAATAACGTCCACGTTATTTCACAGCCATTTTACACTGTACTTAAGTAACTTATAAGTCACCTATATGTCTAACCTTTACCTGGTAAAGGTTGGGTGCTAAGTTGCTTAGTGTGTGGGCACCCTGGCACCAGCCAGGGTGCTCCCACATTGTTCAGGGCAAATTCCCCGGACTTTGTGAGTGCGGGGACACCATTACACACGTGCACTATACATATGTCACGACATATGTATAGCGTCACAATGGTAACTCCGAATATGGCCATGTTGTAGGAGGCTGGACTGGCTTGCAGTGAGTACCAAGGGGTACTTACACCTTGCACCAGGCCCAGGTATCCCTTACTAGTGTATAGGGGTGTCTAGCAGCTTAGGCTGATAGAAAAGGTAGCTTAGCAGAGCAGCTTAGGCTGAACTAGGAGACGAGTGAAGCTCCTACAGTCCCTACAGTCCCACTAGTGTCATATGCACAATATCATAAGAAAACACAATACACAGATATACTAAAAATAAACTGATGATTCCCTTGGAACAGGTGCCACCCCAGGAGAGGTTTCTCCCACCACAGGAATGGTATCCTGAATGGTAGGGTGGTTAGGGGATACTGTGATACCCTTTTTACCTGTTGATGGAGAGGGATCCTGAGTTTTCAGGCCTTCTCTCCTTTGCTTTTTCATTTCAGTAGAAATGAGAGGGAACAATTCCTCTGGGATGCCCAGCATGGCTGCATGGGCATAAAACTCTACATCAGCCCAACCTGAGGCATCTAGGTCATTACCTAAGAGACAGTCTACAGGTAAGCTAGGTGATACCACCACCTGCTTAGGGCCAGTAACTCCACCCCAACTAAACTGAATTATAGCTAAGGGAAGAATCTTAGTGGAGTTATGGACATCAATAATTTTATACTGTTGTCCAATGATGTGTTGTTCAGGAGCCACTAGATTTTCAGTCACCAAAGTGATACTGGCACCTGTGTCCCTGTAGGCCTGGGCCTCAACACCATTTATTGAAACTGTCTGCCTGTACTTATCCATTGTAAGGGGACAAGCAGCCAGTGTGGCAAGGCCAATGCCACTAGGTGTGACAGAAACTGTCTTGGGAATGACTACCCCAGTTTCTATGATGGACCCATAAGTGAACCCAACTACACCCTTTGCTTGACTGTTGCCAGCAGTCCCACCACTAGTACCACTACTGCTAGGGGCACTAGAGATTGATGTATTAGTGGTGGTAGGCTGCGGGGGTTTACCTGGACAGGACGTCTCCCCTGGCCTATGGCCTCTATTTGTACACACAAAGCACCAAGGCTTTTTAAATTGTGTAGGTTCAGAAGAAGAGGAATAATTTGTTTTATCCCCACCCCCTGAAGAGTGTTTAAGATTTGAAGTGGGATCTTTGGTTTTCCCCTTATCCCCATGCTTATCTTGAGATTTCTCACCATCTTTCTTCTTATTGCCATCTTTGTCACCCCCTGTATGAACTTTTCTGTTCACCCTTGTTTTGACCCATTTGTCTGCCTTCTTTCACAATTTTTGGGGAGAGGTCAGATCAGAGTCTACCAGGTACTGGTGCAACAAATCAGACACACAATTATTAAGAATATGCTCTCTCAGGATTAAGTTATACAGGCTTTCATAGTCAGAGACTTTACTGCCATGTAACCACCCCTCCAAGGCCTTCACTGAATGGTCAACAAAGTCTACCCAGTCTTGTGAAGACTCCTTTTTGGTTTCTCTGAACTTGATCCTGTACTGTTCAGTGGTTAAGCCATAACCATCAAGGAGTGCATTCTTAAGAATTGTAAAATTATTGGCATCACTTTCTTTAACACTAAGGAGCCTATCCCTACCCTTTCCACTGAAAGATAGCCATAGGATAGCAGCCCACTGCCTTTGAGGGACCTCCTGTAGAACACAGGCCCTCTCAAGTGCAGCAAACCACTTGTTAATGTCATCCCCCTCCTTATAAGGGGGAACTATCTTGTGCAGATTCCTAGAATCATGCTCTTTTACAGGATGACTATTTGGAATACTGCTGCTGCCACCATGGGGTCCTAACCCCAACCTCTGTCTTTCTCTTTCTAAATCAAAGGGCTGCCTATGTAAATCCAGCTGTTGCTTTTTGAGCTTCAGCCTGGATTCTTCCACTCTCAATCTATTGAGCTCCCTTTCTAGCACTCTGTCATCAGGGTGGGTGGGTAGTGCATGCCTTGAAACAGAAGTATGGTGAGAATGAACAGAGGGAGACCTGGCCCTAACAGATGGCACTCTAACAACCTGGCTAACAGAAGTAACACTCCTACTATGATGAGAAGTAACACTCTTCCTGTGATGTGATTGCACATCAGTACCAGTTATGCTAGGTGGCCTGCTAATGGGCAGGCTGGGAAGGTTCCCTTCTAAATCCTTTGCTAGGGGTGCCCCAGGGTCAGATTGGGAACCATCAGCTTATTTTTTAACAGAAGTGCCAACTAAGGTCTTATCTTGTTCAATGAGCATATTAACCAATAGTTCTCTAGAGGGATTCTTCCCTACCCCTAAACCTCTTTCAATGCAGAGACTCCTTGCTCCTTTCCAGCTAAGGTGATCAGAAGCAAGTTTCGACAGATCAACAGTTTGACCTGTGCCAGACATTATAGAAAGTGTTTAAGATACAGAAAAAGAAAGAAAAAGATTTTTAGAACTTTTTAAAGGACAGAAAAAAAACTTTTAAAACTTTTTAAGAACTTTTTGAAAGTTTAGAGGTACTTTTCAGCACTTAGGAAAGAAGTGAGAGAAGAAAAGTAAAACTTTTTGGTTAGGTGTACATACACTGAACTTGTTTTGTATATTTTTCTCTTATGAAAAGTACAATATGACAAAGTGGTAAGTAGTTGCAAGTACTTATCCCACCGCTGCACAACCAATGTAGGAGGCTGGACTGGCCTGTACTGGGTACCAAGGGGTACTTTCACTTGCACCAGGCCCAGGTATCCCTTATTAGTGTAGAGGGGTGTTTAGCAGCTTAGGCTGATAGAAAAGGTAGCTTAGCAGAGCAGCTTAGGCTGAACTAGGAGACGAGTGAAGCTCCTACAGTACCACTAGTGTCACTTGCACAATATCATAAGAAAACACAATACACAGATATACTAAAAATAAAGGTACTTTATTTTTATGACAATATGCCAAAGTATCTCAGTGAGTACCCTCAGTATGAGTATAGCAAATATACACAAGATATATGTACACAATACCAAATTATGCAGTAATAGCAATAGAAAACAGTGCAAACAATGTATAGTCACAATAGAATGCAAAGGGGGCACATAGAGATAGGGGCAACACAAACCATATACTCTAGAAGTGGAATGAGAACCACAAATGGACCCCAAACCTATGTGACCTTGTAGAGGGTCGCTGGGACTGTAAGAAAACAGTGAGGATTAGAAAAATAGCCCACCCCAAGACCCTAAAAAGTGGGTGCCAAGTGCACCTAAGTTCCCCAAAGAGCACAGAAGTCGTGATAGGGGAATTCTGCAGGAAAGACCAACACCAGAAATGCAACAATGATGGATTTCCAGACAAGGGTACCTGTGGAACAAGGGGACTAAGTACAAAAGTCACGATCAAGTCGGGAGTGGGCAGATGGCCAGGAAATGCCAGCTGTGGATGCAAAGAAGCTGCCACCGGATGGTAGAAGCTGAGGATTCTGCACGAACGACAAGGGCTAGAAACTTCCCCTTTGGAGGATTGATGTCCCACGTCGTGAAGAGTCATGCAGAAGTGTTTTCCCGCAGAAAGACGGCAAACAAGCCTTGCTAGCTGCAAGGGTCGCTGTTATGGTTTTTGGATGCTGCTGTGGCCCAGGAGGGACCAGGATGTCGCCAATTGCGTCAGGGGACAGAGGGGGCAACCAGCAAGACAAGGAGCCCTCTCAGAAGCAGGCAGCACCCGCAGAAGTGCCGGAACAGGCACTACGAAGAGGAGTGAAACGGTGCTCACCCGAAGTTGCACAAAGGAGTCCCACGCCGCCAGAGGACAACTCAGGAGGTCGTGCAATGCAGGTTAGAGTGCCGTGGACCCAGGCTTTGCTGTGGACAAAGGAAATCTTCGTGGAGTACACAGGAGCCGGAGTAGCTGCTAAACACGCGGTTCCCAGCAATGCAGTCTGGCGTGGGAAGGCAACGACTTACCGCCACCAAACTTGGACTGAAGAGTCATTGGACTCTGGGAGTCACTTGGACAGAGTTGCTGAGTTCCAGGGACCTCGTTCGTCATGCTGGCATTGGGGAGACAATTCCATGATCCCCCGAGTCTCTAGCACAGACCCGAGTACTGCCAAACTGCCTTTCCCGGGTTTCACTGAAGCTGCTGCTGCTGCCAACCCCTCAGACAGGTTTCTGCCCTCCTGGGGTCCAGCCAGGCTTGGCCCAGGAAGGCAGAGCAAAGGACTTCCTCAGAGAGAGGGTGTTACAACCTCTCCCTTTGGAAAAAGGTGTTAAGGCTTGGGAGGAGTAGCCTCCCTCAGCCTCTGGAAATGCTTTCATGGGCACAGATGGTTCCCATTTCTGCATAAGCCAGTCTACACCTGTTCAGGGATCCCCCAGCCCTGCTCTGGCGCGAAACTGGACAAAGGAAAGGGGAGTGACCATTCCCCTGACCTGCACCTCCCCTGGGAGGTGCCCAGAGCTCCTCCAGTGTGCTCCAGACCTCTGCCTTCTCGGAAACAGAGGTGCTGCTGGCACACTGGACTGCTCTTAGTGGCCAGTGCAAGCAGGTGACGTCAGAGACTCCTTCTGATAGGCTCCTCCAGGTGTTGCTAGCCTATCCTCTCTCCTACTTAGCCAAACCTCCTTTTCTGGCTATTTAGGGTCTCTGCTTTTGGGAATTCCTTAGATAACGAATGCAAGAGCTCATCAGAGTTCCTCTGCATCTCTCTCTTCACCTTCTGCCAAGGAATCGACCGCTGACTGCTCTGGAAGCCTACAAAACTGCAACAAAGTAGCAAAGACGACTACTGCGACCTTGTAACGCTGATCCGGCCGCCTTCTCCACTGTTTTCCTGGTGGTGCATGCTGTGGGGGTAGTCTGCCTCCTCTCTGCACTAGAAGCTCCGAAGAAATCTCCTGTGGGTCGACGGAATCTTCCCCCTGCAAGCGCAGGCACCACAGAACTGCATCACCGGTCCTCTGGATCTCCTCTCAGCACGACGAGCGAGGTCCCTTGAACTCAGCAACTCTGTCCAAGTGACTCCCACTGTCCAGTGACTCTTCAGTCCAAGTTTGGTGGAGGTAAGTCCTTGCCTCCCCACGCTAGTCTGCATTGCTGGAAACCGCATGTTTTGCAGCTACTCCGGCTCCTGTGCACTCTTCCAGGATTTCCTTGTGCACAGCCAATCCTGGGTCCCCGGCACTCTAAACTTGCATTGCACGACCTCCTGAGTTGTCCTCTGGCTTCGTTGGACCCTCTTGTGCAACTTCGGGTGAACTCCGGTTCACTCCACTTTGTAGTGCCTGTTCCGGCACTCCTGTGGGTGCTGCTTGCTTCTCAGTGGGCTCCTTGTCTTGCTGGATGTCCCCTCTGTCTCCTCACGCAATTGGCGACATCCTGGTCCCTCCTGGGCCACAGCAGCATCCAAAAACCCTAACAGCGACCCTTGCAGCTAGCAAGGCTTGTTTGCGGTCTTTCTGCACGAAAACACTTCTACACGACTCTTCACGACGTTGGACATCCCTCCTCCAAAGGGGAAGTTTCTAGCCCTTGTTGTTCTTGCAGAATCCACAGCTTCTACCATCCGGTGGCAGATTCTTTGCACCCACAGCTGGCATTTCCTGGGCATCTGCCCACTCCCGACTTGATCGTGACTTTTGGACTTGGTCCTCTTGTTCCACAGGTACTCTCGTCTGGAAATCCATCGTTGTTGCATTGCTGGTGTTGGTCTTTCCTGCAGAATTCCCCTATCACGACTTCTGTGCTCTTTGGGGAACTTAGGTGCACTTTGCACCCACTTTTCAGGGTCTTGGGGTGGGCTATTTTTCTAACCCTCACTGTTTTCTTACAGTCCAAGCGACCCTCTACAAGGTCACATAGGTTTGGGGTCCATTCGTGGTTCGCATTCCACTTCTAGAGTATATGGTTTGTGTTGCCCCTATCCCTATGTGGCCCCCATTGCATTCTATTGTGACTGTACATTGTTTGCACTGTTTTCTATTGCTATTACTGCATATTTTGGTATTGTGTACATATATCTTGTGTATATTTGCTATCCTCATACTGAGGGTACTCACTGAGATACTTTGGCATATTGTCATAAAAATAAAGTACCTTTATTTTTAGTATATCTGTGTATTGTGTTTTCTTATGATATTGTGCAAGTGACACTAGTGGTACTGTAGGAGCTTCACTCGTCTCCTAGTTCAGCCTAATCTGCTTTGCTAAGCTACCTTTTCTATCAGCCTAAGCTGCTAGACACCCCTCTACACTAATAAGGGATACCTGGGCCTGGTGCAAGGTGTAAGTACCCCTTGGTACTCACTACAAGCCAGTCCAGCCTCCTACATTTTCAAAAGAGAAGAATCTACAAAACAAGTTCAGTGTATGTACTCCTAACCAAAACGTTTTGCTTTTCTTCTCTTACTCTTTTGCTAAGTGCTGAAAAGTACATCTAAAACTTTCAAAAAGTTCTTAAAAAGTTGTAAAAGTTTTTTTTTTTCTGTTCTTTAAAAAGTTCTGAAAACTTTTTCTTTTTTTTTCTGTCCCTTAAACCTTTTCTATAATGTCTGGCACAGGCCAAACTGTGGATCTGACCAAACTTGCTTATGATCACCTTAGCTGGAAAGGAGCAAGGAGTCTCTGCGTTGAAAGAGGTTTAGGGGTAGGGAAGAATCCCTCTAGAGAACTGTTAGTTAATATGCTCATTGAACAAGATAAGACCTTAGTTGGCACTTCTGGTGAGAGAGTAGCTGATGGTTCCCACTCTGGTTCTGGGGCACCCCCAGTGAGAGATTTAGAAGGGAACCTTCCCAACCTGCTGTAGGAGGCTGGACTGGCTTGTAGTGAGTACCAAGGGGTACTTGCACCTTGCACCAGGCCCAGTTATCCCTTATTAGTGTATAGGGTGTCTAGCAGCTTAGGCTGATAGATAATGGTAGCTTAGCAGAGCAGCTTAGGCTGAACTAGGAGACGTGTGAAGCTACTACAGTACCACTTAGTGTCATATGCACAATATCATAAGAAAACACAATACACAGTTATACTAAAAATAAAGGTACTTTATTTTTATGACAATATGCCAAAGTATCTTAGAGTGTACCCTCAGTAAGAGGATAGGAAATATACACAAGATATATATACACAATAGCAAAAATATGCAGTATAGTCTTAGAAAACAGTGCAAACAATGTATAATTACAATAGGATGCAATGGGGAAACATAGGGATAGGGGCAACACAAACCATATACTCCAAAAGTGGAATGTGAACCACGAATGGACCCCAAACCTATGTGACCTTGTAGAGGGTCGCTGGGACTATTAGAAAATAGTGAGAGTTAGAAAAACAACCCTCCCCAAGACCCTGAAAAGTGAGTGCAAAGTGCACCAAAGTTCCCCTAAGGACAAAATAGTCGTGTTAGAGGGAGAATGCAAGGAAAACACAAATCAGCAATGCAACAACGATGGATTCCTGTCTGAAGGTACCTGTGGAACAAGGGGACCAAGTCCAAAAGTCACAAGCAGCTCGGAGATGGGCAGATGCCCAAGAAATGCCAGCGGTTGGTGCAAAGAAGCTCTTTCTAGGCTGAAGAACTGTGAATACTGCAGGAACGACAAGGGCTAGAGACTTCCCCTTTGGAGGATGGATCCCCCACGCCTTGGAGAGTCGTGCAGAAGTGTTTTCCCGCCGGATGGACGCCAACAAGCCTTGCTACACGCAAATCGTGCGTTTGGCGTTTTGGGACGCTGCTGGGGCCCAGGAGGGACCAGAAGGTCGCAAATTGGACCTGCAGAGAGAGGGGACGTCGAGCAAGACAAGGAGCCCTCACTGAAGCAGGTAGCACCCGGAGAAGTGCCAGAAACAGGCACTACGAGGATGCGTGAAACGGTGCTCGCCGAAGTTGCACAAAGGAGTCCCACGTCGCCGGAGACCAACTTAGAAAGTCGTGCAATGCAGGTTAGAGTGCCGTGGACCCAGGCTTGGCTGTGCACACAGGATTTCCGCCGGAAGTGCACAGGGGCCGGAGAAGCTTGCAAAGTCGCGGTTCCCAGCAATGCAGCCCAGCGAGGTGAGGCAAGGACTTACCTCCACCAAACTTGGGCTGAAGAGTCACTGGACTGTGGGGGTCACTTGGACGGTGTCGCTGGATTCGAGGGACCTCGCTCGTCGTGCTGAGAGGAGACCCAAGGGACCGGAGATGCAGCTTTTTGGTGCCTGCGGTTGCAGGGGGAAGATTCCGTCGACCCACGGGAGATTTCTTCGGAGCTTCTGGTGCAGAGAGGAGGCAGACTACCCCCACAGCATGCACAAGCAGGAAAACAGTCGAGAAGGCGGCAGGATCAGCGTTACAGAGTTGCAGTAGTCGTCTTTGCTACTATGTTGCAGGTTTGCAGGCTTCCAGCGCGGTCAGCGGTCGATTCCTTATCAGAAGGTGAAGAGGGAGATGCAGAGGAACTCGGCTGAGCTCATGCATTCGTTATCTGAAGTTTCCCCAGAGACAGAGACCCTAAATAGCCAGAAAAGAGGGTTTGGCTACCTAGGAGAGAGGAAAGGCTACTAACACCTGAAGGAGCCTATCACAAGGAGTCTCTGACGTCACCTGGTGGCACTGGCCACTCAGAGCAGTCCAGTGTGCCAGCAGCACCTCTGTTTCCAAGATGGCAGAGGTCTGGAGCACACTGGAGGAGCTCTGGACACCTCCCAGGGGAGGTGCAGGTCAGGGGAGTGGTCACTCCCCTTTCCTTTGTCCAGTTTCGCGCCAGAGCAGGGGCTAAGGGGTCCCTGAACCGGTGTAGACTGGCTTATGCAGAATTGGGCACATCTGTGCCCAACAAAGCATTTCCAGAGGCTGGGGGAGGCTACTCCTCCCCTGCCTTCACACCATTTTCCAAAGGGAGAGGGTGTCACACCCTCTCTCAGAGGAAGTTCTTTGTTCTGCCATCCTGGGCCAGGCCTGGCTGGACCCCAGGAGGGCAGATGCCTGTCTGAGGGGTTGGCAGCAGCAGCAGCTGCAGTGAAACCCCAGGAAGGGCAGTTTGGCAGTACCAGGGTCTGTGCTACAGACCACTGGGATCATGTGATTGTGCCAACTATGCTAGGATGGCATAGAGGGGGCAATTCCATGATCATAGACATGTTACATGGCCATATTCGGAGTTACCATTGTGAAGCTACATATAGGTAGTGACCTATATGTAGTGCACGCGTGTAATGGTGTCCCCGCACTCACAAAGTTCAGGGAATTGGCTCTGAACAATGTGGGGGCACCTTGGCTAGTGCCAGGGTGCCCTCACACTAAGTAACTTTGCACCTAACCTTTACCAGGTAAAGGTTAGACATATAGGTGACTTATAAGTTACTTAAGTGCAGTGTAAAATGGCTGTGAAATAACGTGGACGTTATTTCACTCAGGCTGCAGTGGCAGGCCTGTGTAAGAATTGTCAGAGCTCCCTATGGGTGGCAAAAGAAATGCTGCAGCCCCTAGGGATCTCCTGGAACCCCAATACCCTGGGTACCTCAGTACCATATACTAGGGAATTATAAGGGTGTTCCAGTAAGCCAATGTAAATTGGTAAAAATGGTCACTAGCCTGTTAGTGACAATTTGAAAGTAATGAGAGAGCATAACCACTGAGGTTCTGGTTAGCAGAGCCTCAGTGAGACAGTTAGGCACCACACAGGGAACATATACATGCACACCTATGAGCACTGGGGCCCTGTGTGACAGGGTCCCAGTGACACATACATATAGGCCACAAACCTATGAGCACTGGGGTCCTGACCAGCAGGATCCCAGTGACACATAACAACCATACTGAAAACATGGTGTTTTCACTATGAGCACTGAGGCCTGGCTATCAGGATCCCAGTGAGACAGTGAAAACAGTGACAAACACCCTGACATACACTCACAAACAGGCCAAAAGTGGGGGTAACAAGGCTAGAAAGAGGCTACCTTCTCACACAACCCCCCCCCAAACGAAGGACAATAAGGCTAACCTTGGCCAGTTGAGACTTTATTGTCTAAGTGGTGATAAGTAGAGAGTAGCTCTGCAATAGACTGGTTACTCCCTTTATCATCCACTATATGGTTACTTCCCTGTGGGGATGTAAACCACCCTGTTTGAAGTTTTTTAGCTAAGCAACAATGTGAAGATGTATTTTCAGAGTTTCTATCAGTAAGTTTTAGTTTAGAGCAGTGGGAATTGTCCACTGAACCTATTTGTAGTGATGGAAATGCCAGACAGGGATGCTGTCTCAGAAAAGCCATAGCTGGGCAAAAACTTTGTCCATCTGGCTGGAAGAGAGAACAGGGATGCTGTTTCTCTTGAGTTGGAGCAGGGCAGGGATGCTGTCCTATGAGCTCCACACTAGGGCAGGGATGCTGTCCTAAGTGTTGTGAGGTAGTGCAGGGTTTCTGCACTAAAGTTTCTCTGGAAGGGTTGGAGGGATGCTCCATGTTAACTAAAATGGTGCTGTTTTTCTCACCAATGTTAGTTATCCCACAGAGAGGTACTTCCACCTCAGGGAGTCCAGCTTTGCCAGCTGATGATTCCCTTAGAACAGGTGCCACCCCAGGAGAGGTTTCTCCCACCACAGGAATAGTATCCTGAATGGTAGGGTGGTTAGGGGATACTGTGATACCCTTTTTACCTGTTGATGGAGAGGGATCCTGAGTTTTCAGGCCTTCTCTCCTTTGCTTTTTCATTTCACTTGAAATGAGAGGGAACAATTCCTCAGGGATGCCCAGCATGGCTGCATGGGCATAAAACTCTACATCAGCCCAACCTGAGGCCTCTAGGTCATTACCTAAGAGACAGTCTACAGGTAAGCTAGGTGATACCACCACCTGCTTAGGGCCAGTAACTCCACCCCAACTAAACTGAATTATAGCTAAGGGAAGAAACTTAGTGGAGTTATGGACATCAATAATCTTATACTGTTGTCCAATGATGTGTTGTTCAGGAGGCACTAGGTTTTCAGTCACCAAAGTGAAACTGGCACCTGTGTCCCTGTAGGCCAAGGCCTCAACACCATTTATTGAAACTGTCTGCCTGTACTTATCCATTGTAAGGGGACAAGCAGCCAGTGTGGCAAGGCCAATGCCACTAGGTGTGACAGAAACTGTCTTGGGACTGATTACATCAGTTTCCACTATGGACCCATAAGTGAACCCAACTACACCCTTTGCTTGACTGTTGCCAGCAGTCCCACCACTAGTACCACTACTGCTAGGGGCACTAGAGCTTGATGTATTAGTGGTGGTAGGCTCAGGGGGTTTACCTGGACAGGACTTATCCCCTGGCCTATGGCCTCTATTTTTACACACAAAGCACCAAGGCTTTTTAATGTGTGTAGGTTGGGAAGAAGAGGAAGAATTTGTTTTATCCCCACCCTCTGAAGAGTGTTTAAGATTTGAAGTGGGATCTTTGGTTTTACCCTTATCCCCATGCTTATCTTGAGATTTTTCACCATCTTTCTTCTTATTGCCATCTTTGTCACCCCCTGTATGAACTTTTCTGTTCACCCTTGTTCTGACCCATTTGTCTGCCTTCTTTCCCAATTCTTGGGGAGAGGTCAGATCAGAGTCTACCAGGTACTGGTGCAACAAATCAGACACACAATTATTAAGTATATGCTCTCTCAGGATTGTGTTATACAGGCTTTCATAATCAGTAACTTTACTGCCATGTAACCACCCCTCCAAGGCCTTCACTGAATGGTCAATGAAATCAACCCAGTCTTGTGAAGACTCCTTTTTGGTCTCTCTGAACTTTATCCTGTACTGTTCAGTGGTTAAGCCATAACCATCCAGGAGTGCATTCTTAAGAACTGTAAAATTTTTGGCATCACTTTCTTTCACAGTAAGGAGTCTATCCCTACCCTTTCCACTAAATGATAGCCATAGGATAGCAGCCCACTGCTTTTGAGGGACATCCTGTACAGCACAGGCCCTCTCAAGTGCAGCAAACCACTTGTTAATGTCATCCCCCTCCTTATAAGGGGGAACTATCTTGTGCAGATTCCTGGAATCATGCTCTTTTGCAGGATGACTATGGGGAATACTGCTGCTGCCACCATGGGTTTCTAAACCCAACTTCTGTCTTTCCCTCTCTATTTCTAAAGACTGTCTATCCAAATCCAGCTGTTGCTTCTTGAGCTTCAGTCTGGTTTGTTCCACTCTCAATCTATTGAGCTCCCTTTCTAACAATCTGTCATCAGGGTGGGTGGGAGGGACATTTCTAGATACAGAGGTATGATGGGAATGAACAGAAGGAGACCTGTCCCTTACAGAGGGCACCCTAACAGCTTGGCTACCAGTATAATGTGAGAGCACACCATTAGTATGGTGTGATTCAACCTCTGTACCAACTATGCTAGACTGTCTAGTAATGGGCAGGCTGAGAAGTTTCTTTCCTGAACCTTTTCCTGGGGGAGTCCCTGGATCAGATTGAGAACCATTAGCTACTTTTTCTACAGATTGGGCACTTATGGCCTTATCCTGTACTCTAAGCATATTAATTAACAGTTCTAAGGAAGGATTCTTCCCTACACTCAAACCTCTCTCTATGCAGAGACTCCTTGCTCCTTTCCAGCTAAGGTGATCATATGCAAGTTTGGACAGTTCAACATTTTGGCCTGTGCCAGACATTTTTTTGAGAGAGTTGAAGTGATAGAAAAAGAGAAAAAAAAGTTTTCAGAACTTTTTGGAAAGACAGAAAAAACTTTTTAAACTTTTAAGAACTTTTTGAAAGTTTAGAAGTACTTTTCAGCACTTAGAAAAGAGTGAAAAGAGGAAATGCAAAACTTTTTGGCTATGTGTATATACACTGACCTTGTTTTGTATATTTTTCTCTCATGAAAAGTACAATGACAAGAGTGGTAAGTAGTCTCAAGCACTTATCCCACCACTGCACAACCAATGTAGGAGGCTGGACTGGCTTGTAGTGAGTACCAAGGGGTACTTGCACCTTGCACCAGGCCCAGTTATCCCTTATTAGTGTATAGGGTGTCTAGCAGCTTAGGCTGATAGATAATGGTAGCTTAGCAGAGCAGCTTAGGCTGAACTAGGAGACGTGTGAAGCTACTACAGTACCACTTAGTGTCATATGCACAATATCATAAGAAAACACAATACACAGTTATACTAAAAATAAAGGTACTTTATTTTTATGACAATATGCCAAAGTATCTTAGAGTGTACCCTCAGTAAGAGGATAGGAAATATACACAAGATATATATACACAATAGCAAAAATATGCAGTATAGTCTTAGAAAACAGTGCAAACAATGTATAATTACAATAGGATGCAATGGGGAAACATAGGGATAGGGGCAACACAAACCATATACTCCAAAAGTGGAATGTGAACCACGAATGGACCCCAAACCTATGTGACCTTGTAGAGGGTCGCTGGGACTATTAGAAAATAGTGAGAGTTAGAAAAACAACCCTCCCCAAGACCCTGAAAAGTGAGTGCAAAGTGCACCAAAGTTCCCCTAAGGACAAAATAGTCGTGTTAGAGGGAGAATGCAAGGAAAACACAAATCAGCAATGCAACAACGATGGATTCCTGTCTGAAGGTACCTGTGGAACAAGGGGACCAAGTCCAAAAGTCACAAGCAGCTCGGAGATGGGCAGATGCCCAAGAAATGCCAGCGGTTGGTGCAAAGAAGCTCTTTCTAGGCTGAAGAACTGTGAATACTGCAGGAACGACAAGGGCTAGAGACTTCCCCTTTGGAGGATGGATCCCCCACGCCTTGGAGAGTCGTGCAGAAGTGTTTTCCCGCCGGATGGACGCCAACAAGCCTTGCTACACGCAAATCGTGCGTTTGGCGTTTTGGGACGCTGCTGGGGCCCAGGAGGGACCAGAAGGTCGCAAATTGGACCTGCAGAGAGAGGGGACGTCGAGCAAGACAAGGAGCCCTCACTGAAGCAGGTAGCACCCGGAGAAGTGCCAGAAACAGGCACTACGAGGATGCGTGAAACGGTGCTCGCCGAAGTTGCACAAAGGAGTCCCACGTCGCCGGAGACCAACTTAGAAAGTCGTGCAATGCAGGTTAGAGTGCCGTGGACCCAGGCTTGGCTGTGCACACAGGATTTCCGCCGGAAGTGCACAGGGGCCGGAGAAGCTTGCAAAGTCGCGGTTCCCAGCAATGCAGCCCAGCGAAGTGAGGCAAGGACTTACCTCCACCAAACTTGGGCTGAAGAGTCACTGGACTGTGGGGGTCACTTGGACGGTGTCGCTGGATTCGAGGGACCTCGCTCGTCGTGCTGAGAGGAGACCCAAGGGACCGGAGATGCAGCTTTTTGGTGCCTGCGGTTGCAGGGGGAAGATTCCGTCGACCCACGGGAGATTTCTTCGGAGCTTCTGGTGCAGAGAGGAGGCAGACTACCCCCACAGCATGCACAAGCAGGAAAACAGTCGAGAAGGCGGCAGGATCAGCGTTACAGAGTTGCAGTAGTCGTCTTTGCTACTATGTTGCAGGTTTGCAGGCTTCCAGCGCGGTCAGCGGTCGATTCCTTATCAGAAGGTGAAGAGGGAGATGCAGAGGAACTCGGCTGAGCTCATGCATTCGTTATCTGAAGTTTCCCCAGAGACAGAGACCCTAAATAGCCAGAAAAGAGGGTTTGGCTACCTAGGAGAGAGGAAAGGCTACTAACACCTGAAGGAGCCTATCACAAGGAGTCTCTGACGTCACCTGGTGGCACTGGCCACTCAGAGCAGTCCAGTGTGCCAGCAGCACCTCTGTTTCCAAGATGGCAGAGGTCTGGAGCACACTGGAGGAGCTCTGGACACCTCCCAGGGGAGGTGCAGGTCAGGGGAGTGGTCACTCCCCTTTCCTTTGTCCAGTTTCGCGCCAGAGCAGGGGCTAAGGGGTCCCTGAACCGGTGTAGACTGGCTTATGCAGAATTGGGCACATCTGTGCCCAACAAAGCATTTCCAGAGGCTGGGGGAGGCTACTCCTCCCCTGCCTTCACACCATTTTCCAAAGGGAGAGGGTGTCACACCCTCTCTCAGAGGAAGTTCTTTGTTCTGCCATCCTGGGCCAGGCCTGGCTGGACCCCAGGAGGGCAGATGCCTGTCTGAGGGGTTGGCAGCAGCAGCAGCTGCAGTGAAACCCCAGGAAGGGCAGTTTGGCAGTACCAGGGTCTGTGCTACAGACCACTGGGATCATGTGATTGTGCCAACTATGCTAGGATGGCATAGAGGGGGCAATTCCATGATCATAGACATGTTACATGGCCATATTCGGAGTTACCATTGTGAAGCTACATATAGGTAGTGACCTATATGTAGTGCACGCGTGTAATGGTGTCCCCGCACTCACAAAGTTCAGGGAATTGGCTCTGAACAATGTGGGGGCACCTTGGCTAGTGCCAGGGTGCCCTCACACTAAGTAACTTTGCACCTAACCTTTACCAGGTAAAGGTTAGACATATAGGTGACTTATAAGTTACTTAAGTGCAGTGTAAAATGGCTGTGAAATAACGTGGACGTTATTTCACTCAGGCTGCAGTGGCAGGCCTGTGTAAGAATTGTCAGAGCTCCCTATGGGTGGCAAAAGAAATGCTGCAGCCCCTAGGGATCTCCTGGAACCCCAATACCCTGGGTACCTCAGTACCATATACTAGGGAATTATAAGGGTGTTCCAGTAAGCCAATGTAAATTGGTAAAAATGGTCACTAGCCTGTTAGTGACAATTTGAAAGTAATGAGAGAGCATAACCACTGAGGTTCTGGTTAGCAGAGCCTCAGTGAGACAGTTAGGCACCACACAGGGAACATATACATGCACACCTATGAGCACTGGGGCCCTGTGTGACAGGGTCCCAGTGACACATACATATAGGCCACAAACCTATGAGCACTGGGGTCCTGACCAGCAGGATCCCAGTGACACATAACAACCATACTGAAAACATGGTGTTTTCACTATGAGCACTGAGGCCTGGCTATCAGGATCCCAGTGAGACAGTGAAAACAGTGACAAACACCCTGACATACACTCACAAACAGGCCAAAAGTGGGGGTAACAAGGCTAGAAAGAGGCTACCTTCTCACACCTGCCCATTAGCAGACCACCAAGCAGGGCTGGTACTGAGGTGAGTTCTCATCATAGTATAGAGATAGCTCCTTTAGGCCAGGTTGTTAGAGTGCCATCTGTTAGGGACAGGTCTCCCTCTGTTCATTCTCACCATTCTTCTGTGTCAAGGCATGCCCAACCCACCCACCCTGATGACAGAGTGTTAGAAAGGGAGATCATTAGATTGAGAGTGGAAGAATCCAGGCTGAAGCTCAAGAAGCAACAGCTGGATTTAGATAGGCAAGTCTTTGATTTAGAAAAAGAAAGACAGAGGCTGGGGTTTGGACCCCATGGTGGCAGCAGCAGTATTACAGATAGTAATCCTGTAAAATAGCATGATTCTAGGAATCTGCACAAGATAGTTCCCGCTTACAAGGAGGGGGATGACATTAACAAGTGGTTTGCTGCACTTGAGAGGGCCTGTGTTGTACAGGATGTCCCTCAAAGGCAGTGGGCTGCTATCCTATGGCTATCATTTAGTGGAAAAGGTAGGGATAGGCTCCTTACTGTGAAGGAAAGTGATGCCAATGATTTTACAGTTTTTAAGAATGCACTCTTTGATGGTTATGGCTTAACTACTGAACAGTACAGGATCAAGTTCAGAGAAACCAAAAAGGAGTCTTCGCAAGACTGGGTAGACTTTGTTGACCATTCAGTGAAGGCCTTGGAGGGGTGGTTACATGGCAGTAAATATTTTGACTATGAAAGCCTGTATAACTTAATCCTGAGAGAGCATATTCTTAATAATTGTGTGTCTGATTTGTTGCACCAATATCTAGTGGACTCAGATCTGACCTCTCCCCAAGAATTGGGAAAGAAGGCAGACAAATGGGTCAGAACAAGAGTGAACAGAAAAGTTCACAAAGGTGGTGACAAGGATGGCAAGAAGAAAGATGATGAGAAATCTCAAGATAAGCATGGGGATAAGGGTAAAACCACAGATCCTTCTTCAAATCTTAAACACTCTTCAGGGTGGGAATAAAACAATTTCTTCCTCTTCTTCACAACCTGCATACATTAAAAAGCCTTGGTGCTTTGTGTGTAAAAACAGAGGCCATAGGCCAGGGGATAAGTCCTGTCCCGGTAAACCCCCTGAGCCTACCACCACTAATACATCAAGCTCTAGTACCCTTAGCAGTAGTGGTACTAGTGGTGGGACTGCTGGCAACAGTCAAGCAAAGGGTGTAGTTGGGTTCACTTATGGGTCCATCATAGAAACTGGGGTAGTCAGTCCCAAGACAGTTTCTGTCACACCTAGTGGCATTGGCATTGCCACACTGGCTGCTAGTCCCCTTACAATGGATAAGTACAGGCAGAAGTAGGAGGCTGGACTGGCTTGTAGTGGGTACCAAGAGGTACTTACACCTTGTACCAGGTCCAAGTATCACTAATTAGTGTAGAGGGGTGTCTAGCAGCTTAGGCTGATAGAAAAGGTAGCTTAGCAGAGCAGCTTAGGCTGAACTAGGAGACGAGTGAAGCTCCTACAGTACCACTAGTGTCATATGCACAATATCATAAGAAAACACAATACACAGATATACTAAAAATAAAGGTACTTTATTTTTATGACAATATGCCAAAGTATCTCAGTGAGTACCCTCAGTATGAGGATAGCAAATATACACAAGATATATGTACACAATACCAAAATATGCAGTAATAGCAATAGAAAACAGTGCAAACAATGTATAGTCACAATAGAATGCAATGGGGGCACATAGTGATGGGGGCAACACAAACCATATACTCTAGAAGTGGAATGCGAACCACGAATGGACCCCAAACCCATGTGACCTTGTAGAGGGTCGCTGGGACTGTAGAAAAACAGTGAGGGTTAGAAAAATAGCCCACCCCAAGACCCTAAAAAGTGGGTGCAAAGTGCACCTAAGTTCCCCAAAGAGCACAGAAGTAGTGATAGGGGAATTCTGCAAGGAAGACCAACACCAGCAATGCAACAACGATGGATTTCCTGACGAGAGTACATGTGGAACACGGGGACCAAGTCCAAGAGTCACGATCAAGTCGGGAGTGGGCAGATGCCCAGGAAATGCCAGTTGTGGGTGCAAAGAAGCTGCCACCGGATGGTAGAAGCTGTGGATTCTGCAAGAACGACAAGGGCTAGAAACTTCCCCTTTTGAGGATGGATGTCCCACGTCGGGAAGAGACTTGCAGAGGTGTTTCCGTGCAGAAAGTGTGCGGTTAGGGTTTTTGGATGCTGCTGTGGCCCAGGAGGGACCAGGATGTTGCCAATTGTGTGAGGAGACAGAGGGGGCGTCCAGCAAGACAAAGAGCCCACTCAGAAGCAAGCAGCACCCGCAGAAGTGCCGGAACAGGCACTACGAAGTGGAGTGAACCGGAGCTCACCCGAAGTCACAAAGGAAGGTCCCACGACGCCGGAGGACAACTCAGGAGGTCGAGCACTGCAGGTTAGAGTGCCGGGGACCCAGGCTTGGCTGTGCACAAAGGAAATCCTGGAAGAGTGCACAGGAGCCGGAGCAGCTGCAAAACACGCAGTTTCCAGCAATGCAGTCTAGCGTGGGGAGGCAAGGACTTACCTCCACCAAACTTGGACTGAAGAGTCACTGGACTGTGGGAGTCACTTGGACAGAGTTGCTGAGTTCAAGGGACCTCGCTCGTCGTGCTGAGAGGAGACCCAGGGGACCGGTGATGCAGTCTTTTGGTGCCTGCGGTTGCAGGGGGATGATTCCGTCGACCAGCGGGAGATTTCTTCGGAGCTTCTAGTGCAGAGAGGAGGCAGACTACCCCCACAGCATACACCACCAGGAAAACAGTTGAGAAGGCGGCCGGATCAGCGTTACAAGGTCGCAATAGTCGTCTTTGCTACTTTGTTGCAGTTTTGCAGGCTTCCAGAGCAGTCAGCGGTCGATTCCTTGGCAGAAGGTGAAGAGAGTGATGCAGAGGAACTCTGATGAGCTCTTGCATTCGTTATCTCAAGAATTCCCCAAAGCAGAGACCCTAAATAGCCAGAAAAGGAGGTTTGGCTACCTAGGAGAGAGCATAGGCTAGCAACACCTGGAGGAGCCTATCAGAAGGAGTCTCTGACGTCACCTGCTGGCACTGGCCACTCAGAGCAGTCCAGTGTGCCAGCAGCACCTCTGTTTCCAAGATGGCAGAGGCCTGGAGCACACTGGAGGAGCTCTGGGCACCTCCCAAGGGAAGTGCAGGTCAGGAGAGTGGTCACTCCCGTTTCCTTTGTCCAGTTTTGCGCCAAAGCAGGGCTGGGGGATCCCTGAACCGGTGTAGACTGGCTTATGCAGAAATGGGCACCATCTGTGCCCATGAAAGCATTTCCAGAGGCTGGGGGAGGCTACTCCTCCCCCGCCCTAACACCTTTTTCCAAAGGGAGAGGGTGTAACAAGCCGTTTTGATGCACCAGAACTTTATTCTCCGACATGCTTGATCCTTGGTATCGACATTGCTTTGGTAGGTTTTTCATATGGACTATCCCCCTTTTTTTGCACTTTATAGTTTGGGACGTTCCTGGGATCTTTTTGCTGGTCACATATTGTTAAAGTTTTTTCTATATAATACATATTATAATTCTTTACTTTTTTCACGTTGATGAATATGGAGAGTTCTCTGTTGTAGGAGGCTGGACTGGCTTGTAGTGAGTACCAAGGGGTACTTTCACCTTGCACCAGGCCCAGTTATCCCTTATTAGTGTATAGGGTGTCTAGCAGCTTAGGCTGATAGATAATGGTAGCTTAGCAGAGCAGCTTAGGCTGAACTAGGAGACGGGTGAAGCTACTACAGTACCACTTAGTGTCATATGCACAATATCATAAGAAAACACAATACGCAGTTATACTAAAAATAAAGGTACTTTATTTTTATGACAATATGCCAAAGTATCTTAGAGTGTACCCTCAGTGAGAGGATAGGAAATATACACAAGATATATATATACACAATAGCAAAAATATGCAGTATAGTCTTAGAAAACAGTGCAAACCAAGTCCAAAAGTCACAAGCAAGTTTCCCCATTGCATCCTATTGTAACTATACATTGTTTGCACTGTTTTCTAAGACTATACTGCATATTTTTGCTATTGTGTATATATATCTTGTGTATATTTCCTATCCTCTCACTGAGGGTACACTCTAAGATACTTTGGCATATTGTCATAAAAATAAAGTACCTTTATTTTTAGTATAACTGCGTATTGTGTTTTCTTATGATATTGTGCATATGACACTAAGTGGTACTGTAGTAGCTTCACCCGTCTCCTAGTTCAGCCTAAGCTGCTCTGCTAAGCTACCATTATCTATCAGCCTAAGCTGCTAGACACCCTATACACTAATAAGGGATAACTGGGCCTGGTGCCAGGTGAAAGTACCCCTTGGTACTCACTACAAGCCAGTCCAGCCTCCTACATTGGTTGTGCAGCGGTGGGATAAGTGCTTTGAGACTACTTACCACTCTTGTCATTGTACTTTTCATAAGAGAAAAATATACAAAACAAGGTCAGTGTATATACACATAGCCAAAAAGTTTTGCATTTCATCTTTTCACTCTTTTCTAAGTGCTGAAAAGTACTTCTAACTTTCTAAAAAGTTCTAAAAAGTTTAAAAAGTTTTTTTTTCTCTGTCTTTCTAAAAGCTCCGACAAACTTTTTATCTTTTACTATCACTTTAACTCTCTCTAAAAATGTCTGGCACAGGCCAAAATGTTGATCTCTCCAAACTTGCATATGACCACCTTAGCTGGAAAGGAGCAAGGAGTCTCTGTGTAGAGAGAGGTTTGAGTGTAGGGAAGAATCCTTCCTTGGAACTGTTACTTAACATGCTTAGAGAACAGGATAAGGCTAGAAGTGCCCCATCTGTTGAAAAAGTAGCTAATGGTTCTCAATCTGATCCAGGGACTCCCCCAGGAAAAGATTCTGGAAAGAAACTTCCTAGCCTGCCCATTACTAGACAGTCTAGCATAGTTGGTAATGATGATGAGCCACACCATATAAATAGTGTTGTCTCACATCCTAGCAAAAGCATTTATTCTCACCATACTGGTAGTGATGTTTCTGTTAGCCAAGCTGTTAGGGTGGCTTCTGTAAGGGACAGGTCTCCTTCTGTCCATTCCCACCATACTTCTGTTTCAAGGCATGTCCCTCCCACCCACCCTGATGACAGATTGTTAGAAAGGGAGCTCAATAGATTGAGAGTGGAACAAACCAGACTGAAGCTCAAGAAGCAACAGCTGGATTTGGATAGACAGACTTTAGAAGTAGAGAAGGAGAGACAGAAACTGGGTTTAGAAACCCATGGTGGCAGCAGCAGTATTCCCCATAGTCATCCTGCAAAAGAGCATGATTCCAGGAATCTGCACAAGATAGTTCCCCCTTACAAGGAGGGGGATGACATTAACAAGTGGTTTGCGGCACTTGAGAGGGCCTGTGTTGTACAGGATGTCCCTCAAAGGCAGTGGGCTGCTATCCTATGGCTATCATTTAGTGGAAAAGGTAGGGATAGGCTCCTTACTGTGAAAGAAAAGGATGCTAATAATTTCCAAGTTCTTAAGAATGCACTCCTGGATGGTTATGGCTTAACCACTGAACAATACAGGATAAAGTTCAGAGAGACCAAAAAGGAGTCTTCACAAGACTGGGTTGATTTCATTGACCATTCAGTGAAGGCCTTGGAGGGGTGGTTACATGGCAGTAAAGTTACTGATTATGACAGCCTGTATAACTTGATCCTGAGAGAGCATATTCTTAATAATTGTGTGTCTGATTTGTTGCACCAGTACTTGGTCGACTCTGATCTGACCTCTCCCCAAGAATTGGGAAAGAAGGCAGACAAATGGGTCAGAACAAGGGTGAACAGAAAAGTTCATACAGGGGGTGACAAAGATGGCAACAAAAAGAAGGATGGTAAGTCTTCTGACAAGGGTGGGGACAAATCTAAAAATGAGGCTTCATCAGGCCCACAAAAACACTCTGGTGGGGGTGGTGGGCCCAAATCCTCTTTTAATCAGAACAAGGAAAATAAACCATGGTGCTATTTATGTAAGATAAAAGGCCATTGGACAACAGATCCCAGTTGTCCAAAGAAAGGCACCAAGCCTCCTACCACTACAACCCCTACTGCTACACCTAGTGTCCCTACTAATAGCAGTGGTGGTGGGAGCAAACCTACTAATAGCCAATCCAAGGGAGTAGCTGGGCTCACTATTGGTAACTTAGTTGGGGTTGGCCTTGTTAGGGAGGCCACAGAGGCTGTGTTAGTCTCTGAGGGGGCTATTGATTTAGCCACCTTAGTTGCTTGTCCCCTTAATATGGATAAGTACAAGCAGCTACCACTAATAAATGGTGTTGAGGTTCAGGCCTACAGGGACACTGGTGCCAGTGTGACTATGGTCATAGAGAAACTGGTCCACCCTGAACAATACCTACTTGGTCACCAGTACCAAGTAACCGATGCTCACAACAACACACTTAGCCACCCCATGGCTGTTGTAAATCTCAACTGGGGGGGGGGGGGTTACTGGTCCAAAGAAAGTTGTGGTAGCTTCAGATTTACCTGTAGACTGTCTATTAGGGAATGATTTGGAGACATCAGCTTGGTCAGATATGGAGTTGGAGGCCCATGCAGCAATGCTGGGCATCCCAGGGCATATTTTTGCTTTGACAAGGGCTCAGGCCAAAAAGCAAAAAGGACAGGGAAGCTTGAATCCTGGAACAATGGACCAAGTGCTCCCTAAAGCTAGGGCTAGTAGAAGCAAACCACTTCCTACTATCCCTCCATCTACAGTGGATTCTACTTCTGAGGAAGAAGAATTCCCTCCCTGTGCAGAACCTACACCAGAGGAGCTGGAAGCAGACACTTCTGAGCTTTTGGGTGAAGGGGGGCCTGCCAGAGAGGAGCTGAGTGTGGCACAGCAAACCTGTCCCACATTAGAGGGTCTCAGACAGCAAGCTGTCAAACAGGCTAATGGGGATGTCAGTGACTCTCACAGAGTTTACTGGGAGGACAACCTCTTGTACACTGAGCATAGGGATCCTAAACCTGGAGCTGCCAGGAGATTAGTGATTCCTCAGGAGTACAGAAAGTTCCTCCTAACCCTGGCACATGACATTCCCCTAGCTGGGCACCTGGGTCAAATGAAAACTTGGGACAGACTGGTTCCATTGTTTCATTGGCCTAGGATGTCTGAGGACACAAAGGAATTTTGTAAGTCCTGTGAAACCTGTCAGCCAGTGGCAAGACAGGTGGCACCCCAAAGGCACCCCTTATTCCACTGCCTGTGGTTGGGGTTCCCTTTGAAACGGTAGGGGTTGACATAGTTGGCCCCCTTGACCCTCCTACTGCTTCAGGCAATAGATTTATCTTGGTGGTAGTGGACCATGCCACAAGATATCCTGAAGCTATTCCTTTAAGGACCACTACAGCACCTGCAGTGGCAAAGGCCCTCCTGGGAATATTTTCCAGGGTGGGCTTCCCAAAGGAAGTAGTATCAGACAGGGGAAGCTATTTCATGTCTGCATACTTAAAGGCCATGTGGAAGGAGTGTGGTGTAACGTACAAGTTCACAACACCCTATCATCCACAAACAAATGGACTGGTGGAGAGATTTAATAAAACTCTCAAAGGCATGATTATGGGTCTCCCTGAAAAACTCCGCAGGAGATGGGATATCCTTCTACCATGCCTCCTTTTTGCCTACAGGGAGGTACCCCAGAAAGGAGTGGGCTTCAGCCCCTTTGAACTTCTTTTTGGACACCTGTAGGAAAGTACCATCTTGCCTGGCATGTTACCCCCATTTTTCACTGTATATATGTTGTTTTAGTTGTATGTGTCACTGGGACCCTGGTAACCCAGGGCCCCAGTGCTCATAAGTGTGCCTGTATGTGTTACCTGTGTAGTGACTAACTGTCTCACTGAGGCTCTGCTAATCAGAACCTCAGTGGTTATGCTCTCTCATTTCTTTCCAAATTGTCACTGACAGGCTAGTGACCATTTTTACCAATTTACATTGGCTTACTGGAACACCCTTATAATCCCCTAGTATATGGTACTGAGGTACCCAGGGTATTGGGGTTCCAGGAGATCCCTATGGGCTGCAGCATTTCTTTTGCCACCCATAGGGAGCTCTGACAATTCTTACACAGGCCTGCCATTGCAGCCTGAGTGAAATAACGTCCACGTTATTTCACAGCCATTTTACACTGCACTTAAGTAACTTATAAGTCACCTATATGTCTAACCTTTACCTGGTAAAGGTTAGGTGCAAAGTTACTTAGTGTGAGGGCACCCTAGCACTAGCCAAGGTGCCCCCACATTGTTCAGAGCCAGTTCACTGAACTTTGTGAGTGCGGGGACACCATTACACGCGTGCACTACATATAGGTCACTACCTATATGTAGCTTCACCATGGTAACTCCGAATATGGCCATGTAACATGTCTATGATCATGGAATTGCCCCCTCTATGCCATCCTGGCATTGTTGGTACAATTCCATAATCCCAGTGGTCTGTAGCACAGACCCTGGTACTGCCACACTGCCCTTCCTGGGGTTTCTCTGCAGCTGCTGCTGCTGCCAACCCCTCAGACAGGCATCTGCCCTCCTGGGGTCCAGCCAGGCCTGGCCCAGGATGGCAGAACAAAGAACTTCCTCTGAGAGAGGGTGTGACACCCTCTCCCTTTGGAAAATGGTGTGAAGGCAGGGGAGGAGTAGCCTCCCCCAGCCTCTGGAAATGCTTTGTTGGGCACAGAGGTGCCCAATTCTGCATAAGCCAGTCTACACCGGTTCAGGGACCCCTTAGCCCCTGCTCTGGCGCGAAACTGGACAAAGGAAAGGGGAGTGACCACTCCCCTGACCTGCACCTCCCCTGGGAGGTGTCCAGAGCTCCTCCAGTGTGCTCCAGACCTCTGCCATCTTGGAAACAGAGGTGCTGCTGGCACACTGGACTGCTCTGAGTGGCCAGTGCCACCAGGTGACGTCAGAGACTCCTTGTGATAGGCTCCTTCAGGTGTTAGTAGCCTTTCCTCTCTCCTAGGTAGCCAAACCCTCTTTTCTGGCTATTTAGGGTCTCTGTCTCTGGGGAAACTTCAGATAACGAATGCATGAGCTCAGCCGAGTTCCTCTGCATCTCCCTCTTCACCTTCTGATAAGGAATCGACCGCTGACCGCGCTGGAAGCCTGCAAACCTGCAACATAGTAGCAAAGACGACTACTGCAACTCTGTAACGCTGATCCTGCCGCCTTCTCGACTGTTTTCCTGCTTGTGCATGCTGTGGGGGTAGTCTGCCTCCCCTCTGCACCAGAAGCTCCGAAGAAATCTCCCGTGGGTCGACGGAATCTTCCCCCTGCAACCGCAGGCACCAAAAAGCTGCATCTCCGGTCCCTTGGGTCTCCTCTCAGCACGACGAGCGAGGTCCCTCGAATCCAGCGACACCGTCCAAGTGACCCCCACAGTCCAGTGACTCTTCAGCCCAAGTTTGGTGGAGGTAAGTCCTTGCCTCACCTCGCTGGGCTGCATTGCTGGGAACCGCGACTTTGCAAGCTTCTCCGGCCCCTGTGCACTTCCGGCGGAAATCCTGTGTGCACAGCCAAGCCTGGGTCCACGGCACTCTAACCTGCATTGCACGACTTTCTAAGTTGGTCTCCGGCGACGTGGGACTCCTTTGTGCAACTTCGGCGAGCACCGTTTCACGCATCCTCGTAGTGCCTGTTTCTGGCACTTCTCCGGGTGCTACCTGCTTCAGTGAGGGCTCCTTGTCTTGCTCGACGTCCCCTCTCTCTGCAGGTCCAATTTGCGACCTCCTGGTCCCTCCTGGGCCCCAGCAGCGTCCAAAAACGCCAAACGCACGATTTGCGTGTAGCAAGGCTTGTTGGCGTCCATCCGGCGGGAAAACACTTCTGCACGACTCTCCAAGGCGTGGGGGATCCATCCTCCAAAGGGGAAGTCTCTAGCCCTTGTCGTTCCTGCAGTATTCACAGTTCTTCAGCCTAGTAAGAGCTTCTTTGCACCAACCGCTGGCATTTCTTGGGCATCTGCCCCTCTCCGAGCTGCTTGTGACTTTTGGACTTGGTCCCCTTGTTCCACAGGTACCTTCAGACAGGAATCCATCGTTGTTGCATTGCTGATTTGTGTTTTCCTTGCATTCTCCCTCTAACACGACTATTTTGTCCTTAGGGGAACTTTGGTGCACTTTGCACTCACTTTTCAGGGTCTTGGGGTGGGTTATTTTGCTAACTCTCACTATTTTCTAATAGTCCCAGCGACCCTCTACAAGGTCACATAGGTTTGGGGTCCATTCGTGGTTCGCATTCCACTTCTGGAGTATATGGTTTGTGTTGCCCCTATCCCTATGTTTCCCCATTGCATCCTATTGTAACTATACATTGTTTGCACTGTTTTCTAAGACTATACTGCATATTTTTGCTATTGTGTATATATATCTTGTGTATATTTCCTATCCTCTCACTGAGGGTACACTCTAAGATACTTTGGCATATTGTCATAAAAATAAAGTACCTTTATTTTTAGTATAACTGTGTATTGTGTTTTCTTATGATATTGTGCATATGACACTAAGTGGTACTGTAGTAGCTTCACACGTCTCCTAGTTCAGCCTGAGCTGCTTTGCTAAGCTACCATTATCTATCAGCCTAAGCTGCTAGACACCCTATACACTAATAAGGGATAACTGGGCCTGGTGCAAGGTGCAAGTACCCCTTGGTACTCACTACAAGCCAGTCCAGCCTCTTACATTGGTTGTGCAGTGGTGGGATAAGTGCTTTGAGACTACTTACCACTCTTGTCATTGTACTTTTCATAAGAGAAAAATATACAAAACAAGGTCAGTGTATATACACATAGCCAAAAAGTTTTGCATTTCCTCTTTTCACTCTTTTCTAAGTGCTGAAAAGTACTTCTAAACTTTCAAAAAGTTCTTAAAAGTTTAAAAAGTTTTTTTTTCTGTCTTTGCAAAAAGTTCTGAAAACTTTTTTCTCTTTGTCTATCACTTTTACTCTCTCTAAAAAATGTCTGGCACAGGCCAAAAAGTTGAACTGTCCAAACTTGCATATGATCACCTTAGCTGGAAAGGAGCAAGGAGTCTCTGCATAGAGAGAGGTTTGAGTGTAGGGAAGAATCCTTCTTTAGAACTGTTAATTAATATGCTTAGAGTACAAGATAAGGCCATAAGTGCCCAATCTGTAGAAAAAGTAGCTAATGGTTCTCAATCTGATCCAGGGACTCCCCCAGGAAAAGGTTCAGGAAAGAAACTTCTCAGCCTGCCCATTACTAGACAGTCTAGCATAGTTGGTACAGAGGTTGAATCACATCATACTGATGATGTGCTCTCACATTATACTGGTAGCCAAGCTGTTAGGGTGCCCTCTGTAAGGGACAGGTCTCCTTCTGTTCATTCCCATCATACCTCTGTATCTAGAAATGTCCCTCCCACCCACCCTGATGACAGATTGTTGGAAAGGGAGCTCAATAGATTGAGAGTGGAGCAAACCAGACTGAAGCTCAAGAAGCAACAGCTGGATTTGGATAGACAGTCTTTAGAAATAGAGAGGGAAAGACAGAAGATGGGTTTAGATACCCATGGTGGCAGCAGCAGTATTCCCCATAGTCATCCTGCAAAAGAGCATGATTCCAGGAATCTGCATAAGATAGTTCCCCCTTACAAGGAGGGGGATGACATTAACAAGTGGTTTGCTGCACTTGAGAGGGCCTGTGCTGTACAGGATGTCCCTCAAAGGCAGTGGGCTGCTATCCTATGGCTATCATTTACTGGAAAAGGTAGGGATAGGCTCCTTACTGTAAAAGAAAATGATGCTAACAATTTCCAAGTTCTTAAGAATGCACTCCTGGATGGTTATGGCTTAACCACTGAACAGTACAGGATCAAGTTCAGAGATACCAAAAAGGAGTCTTCACAAGACTGGGTTGATTTCATTGACCAGGCAGTGAAGGCCTTGGAGGGGTGGTTACATGGCAGTAAAGTTACAGATTATGACAGCCTGTATAACTTAATCCTGAGAGAGCATATTCTTAATAATTGTGTGTCTGATTTGTTGCACCAGTACTTGGTGGACTCTGATCTGACCTCTCCCCAAGAATTGGGAAAGAAGGCAGACAAATGGGTCAGAACAAGAGTGAACAGAAAAGTTCATACAGGGGGTGACAAAGATGGCAACAAAAAGAAGGATGGTAAGTCTTCTGACAAGGGTGGGGACAAATCTAAAAATGAGTCTTCATCAGGCCCACAAAAACACTCTGGTGGGGGTGGTGGGCCCAAACCTTCCTCTAATCAGAACAAGGAAAGGAAACCATGGTGCTATTTATGTAAGATAAAAGGCCATTGGACAACAGATCCCAGTTGTCCAAAGAAAGGCACCACAGCTCCTACCACTACAACCCCTACTGCTACACCTAGTGTCCCTACTAATAGCAGTGGTGGTGGGAGCAAACCTACTAATAGCCAATCCAAGGGAGTAGCTGGGCTCACTTTTGGTAATTTAGTTGGGGTTGGTCTGATTAGGGAGACCACAGAGGCTACTTTAGTCTCTGAAGGGGCTATTGACTTAGCCACTTTGGTTGCTTGCCCCCATAACTTGGAGAAGTACAAGCAACTAACCCTAATAAATGGTGTTGAGGTCCAGGCCTACAGGGACACAGGTGCCAGTGTCACAATGGTGATTGAGAAACTGGTGCACCCTGAACAACACATACTTGGACACCAGTACCAAGTAACCGATGCTCACAACATAACACAAAGCCACCCCATGGCTGTTGTAAATCTCAACTGGGGGGGGGTATCTGGTCCAAAGAAAGTTGTGGTAGCTTCAGATTTACCTGTAGACTGTCTATTAGGGAACGATTTGGAGACATCAGCTTGGTCAGATGTGGAGTTGGAGGCCCATGCAGCAATGCTGGGCATCCCAGGGCATATTTTTGCTTTGACAAGGGCTCAGGCCAAAAAGCAAAAAGGACAGGGAAGCTTGGATCCTGGAACAATGGACCAAGTGCTCCCTAAAGCTAGGGCTAGTAGAAGCAAACCACTTCCTACTATCCCTCCCTCTACAGTGGATTCTACTTCTGAGGAAGAAGAATTCCCTCCCTGTGCAGAACCTACACCAGAGGAGCTGGAAGCAGACACTGCTGAGCTTTTGGGTGAAGGGGGGCCTGCCAGAGAGGAGCTGAGTGTGGCACAGCAAACCTGTCCCACATTAGAGGGTCTCAGACAGCAAGCTGTCAAACAGGCTAATGGGGATGTCAGTGACTCACACAGAGTTTACTGGGAGGACAACCTCTTGTACACTGAGCAAAGGGATCCTAAACCTGGAGCTGCCAGGAGATTAGTGATTCCTCAGGAGTACAGAAAGTTCCTCCTAACACTGGCACATGACATTCCCTTAGCTGGACACCTGGGTCAAATGAAAACTTGGGACAGATTGGTACCACTGTTTCATTGGCCTAGGATGTCTGAGGACACAAAAGATTTTTGTAAGTCCTGTGAAACCTGTCAAGCCAGTGGCAAGACAGGTGGCACTCCAAAGGCACCCCTTATCCCACTGCCTGTGGTTGGGGTTCCCTTTGAAAGGGTAGGGGTTGACATAGTTGGCCCCCTTGACCCTCCTACTGCTTCAGGCAATAGGTTTATCTTGGTGGTAGTGGACCATGCCACAAGATATCCTGAAGCTATTCCTTTAAGGACCACTACAGCTCCTGCAGTGGCAAAGGCCCTCCTGGGAATATTTTCCAGGGTGGGCTTCCCAAAGGAAGTAGTATCAGACAGAGGAAGCAATTTCATGTCTGCATACTTAAAGGCCATGTGGAAGGAGTGTGGTGTAACTTACAAGTTCACAACACCCTATCATCCACAAACAAATGGACTGGTGGAGAGATTTAATAAAACTCTCAAAGGCATGATTATGGGACTCCCTGAAAAACTCCGCAGGAGATGGGATATCCTTCTACCATGCCTCCTTTTTGCCTACAGGGAGGTACCCCAGAAAGGAGTGGGCTTCAGCCCCTTTGAACTTCTTTTTGGACACCCTGTTAGGGGTCCACTCACACTTGTAAAGGAGGGTTGGGAACAACCTTTAAAAGCTCCTAAGCAGGATATTGTGGACTATGTACTTGGCCTCAGATCAAGGATGGCTGAGTACATGAAAAAGGCCAGTAAAAACCTTCAGGCCAGCCAAGAGCTCCAGAAGCAATGGCATGATCAGAAGGCTGTTTTGGTTCAGTACCAACCAGGGCAGAAAGTGTGGGTCTTGGAGCCTGTGGCCCCAAGAGCACTCCAAGATAAATGGAGTGGTCCACACACAATTGTTGAAAAGAAGGGTGAAGTCACCTACTTGGTTGACTTAGGCACTGCCAGGAGTCCCCTTAGGGTGCTCCATGTCAACCGCCTGAAACCCTACTATGACAGGGCTGATCTCACCCTGCTCATGGCAACAGATGAGGGACAGGAAGAAGACAGTGATCCTCTACCTGATCTCTTCTCTTCCACAGAACAAGATGCTCTTGTGGAAGGGGTAGTTTTGGCTGATTGTCTTACTGCTGAGCAGAAAGATAATTGCATAAATCTCCTAGGACAATTTTCAGAACTCTTCTCCATTGTGCCAGGCACCACTTCTTGGTGTGAGCACACTATAGATACTGGAGACAGTTTACCTGTCAAAAGTAAGATCTATAGGCAGCCTGACCATGTCAGGGACTGCATAAAGCAAGAAGTTCAGAAGATGTTGGAACTAGGAGTGGTTGAGCACTCTGACAGTCCATGGGCTTCTCCTGTGGTACTGGTACCAAAACCCAATTCTAAAGATGGAAAGAAGGAAATGAGGTTTTGTGTAGACTATAGAGGTCTCAACTTGGTAACCAAAACAGATGCTCACCCTATACCCAGGGCAGATGAGCTAATAGATACACTGGCATCTGCCAAGTATCTAAGCACTTTTGATTTGACTGCAGGGTATTGGCAGATCAAAATGTCAGAAGATGCTAAACCTAAGACTGCATTTTCTACCATTGGAGGACATTACCAGTTTACTGTAATGCCTTTTGGTTTGAAAAATGCACCTGCCACTTTTCAGAGGTTGGTGAACACAGTCCTGCAAGGGCTGGAAGCTTTCAGTGCAGCATATTTGGATGATATAGCTGTCTTTAGCTCCAGCTGGGATGATCACCTGGTCCACCTTTGGAAAGTTTTGGAGGCCCTGCAAAAGGCAGGCCTCACTATCAAGGCTTCAAAGTGCCAGATAGGGCAGGGTAAAGTGGTTTATCTGGGACACCTTGTTGGTGGGGAACAGATTGCACCACTTCAGGGGAAAATCCAAACTATTATTGATTGGATTCCCCCTACCACTCAGACTCAGGTGAGAGCCTTCCTAGGCCTCACTGGGTATTACAGGAGGTTCATTAAGAACTATGGCTCCATTGCAGCCCCTCTTAATGACCTCACATCCAAGAAAATGCCTAAAAAGGTATTATGGACAGCAAACTGTCAGAAAGCTTTTGAGGAGCTGAAGCAGGCCATGTGCTCTGCACCTGTCCTGAAAAGCCCTTGTTACTCTAAAAAATTCTATGTCCAAACTGATGCATCTGAATTAGGAGTAGGGGCAGTCCTATCACAACTTAATTCTGAGGGCCAGGATCAACCTGTTGCTTTTATTAGTAGAAGGTTGACCCCTAGAGAAAAGCGTTGGTCTGCCATTGAGAGGGAGGCCTTTGCTGTGGTCTGGGCTCTGAAGAAGTTGAGGCCATACCTGTTTGGCACTCACTTCATTGTTCAGACAGACCACAAACCTCTACTTTGGCTAAAACAAATGAAAGGTGAAAATCCTAAATTGTTGAGGTGGTCCATATCCCTACAGGGAATGGACTATACAGTGGAACATAGACCTGGGAGTAGCCACTCCAATGCAGATGGACTCTCCAGATATTTCCACTTAGACAATGAAGACTCATCAGGTAATGGCTAGTCTTATTGTCCTTCGTTTGGGGGGGGGTTGTGTAGGAAAGTACCATCTTGCCTGGCATGTTACCCCCATTTTTCACTGTATATATGTTGTTTTAGTTGTATGTGTCACTGGGACCCTGGTAACCCAGGGCCCCAGTGCTCATAAGTGTGCCTGTATGTGTTACCTGTGTAGTGACTAACTGTCTCACTGAGGCTCTGCTAATCAGAACCTCAGTGGTTATGCTCTCTCATTTCTTTCCAAATTGTCACTGACAGGCTAGTGACCATTTTTACCAATTTACATTGGCTTACTGGAACACCCTTATAATCCCCTAGTATATGGTACTGAGGTACCCAGGGTATTGGGGTTCCAGGAGATCCCTATGGGCTGCAGCATTTCTTTTGCCACCCATAGGGAGCTCTGACAATTCTTACACAGGCCTGCCATTGCAGCCTGAGTGAAATAACGTCCACGTTATTTCACAGCCATTTTACACTGCACTTAAGTAACTTATAAGTCACCTATATGTCTAACCTTTACCTGGTAAAGGTTAGGTGCAAAGTTACTTAGTGTGAGGGCACCCTAGCACTAGCCAAGGTGCCCCCACATTGTTCAGAGCCAGTTCACTGAACTTTGTGAGTGCGGGGACACCATTACACGCGTGCACTACATATAGGTCACTACCTATATGTAGCTTCACCATGGTAACTCCGAATATGGCCATGTAACATGTCTATGATCATGGAATTGCCCCCTCTATGCCATCCTGGCATTGTTGGTACAATTCCATAATCCCAGTGGTCTGTAGCACAGACCCTGGTACTGCCACACTGCCCTTCCTGGGGTTTCTCTGCAGCTGCTGCTGCTGCCAACCCCTCAGACAGGCATCTGCCCTCCTGGGGTCCAGCCAGGCCTGGCCCAGGATGGCAGAACAAAGAACTTCCTCTGAGAGAGGGTGTGACACCCTCTCCCTTTGGAAAATGGTGTGAAGGCAGGGGAGGAGTAGCCTCCCCCAGCCTCTGGAAATGCTTTGTTGGGCACAGAGGTGCCCAATTCTGCATAAGCCAGTCTACACCGGTTCAGGGACCCCTTAGCCCCTGCTCTGGCGCGAAACTGGACAAAGGAAAGGGGAGTGACCACTCCCCTGACCTGCACCTCCCCTGGGAGGTGTCCAGAGCTCCTCCAGTGTGCTCCAGACCTCTGCCATCTTGGAAACAGAGGTGCTGCTGGCACACTGGACTGCTCTGAGTGGCCAGTGCCACCAGGTGACGTCAGAGACTCCTTGTGATAGGCTCCTTCAGGTGTTAGTAGCCTTTCCTCTCTCCTAGGTAGCCAAACCCTCTTTTCTGGCTATTTAGGGTCTCTGTCTCTGGGGAAACTTCAGATAACGAATGCATGAGCTCAGCCGAGTTCCTCTGCATCTCCCTCTTCACCTTCTGATAAGGAATCGACCGCTGACCGCGCTGGAAGCCTGCAAACCTGCAACATAGTAGCAAAGACGACTACTGCAACTCTGTAACGCTGATCCTGCCGCCTTCTCGACTGTTTTCCTGCTTGTGCATGCTGTGGGGGTAGTCTGCCTCCCCTCTGCACCAGAAGCTCCGAAGAAATCTCCCGTGGGTCGACGGAATCTTCCCCCTGCAACCGCAGGCACCAAAAAGCTGCATCTCCGGTCCCTTGGGTCTCCTCTCAGCACGACGAGCGAGGTCCCTCGAATCCAGCGACACCGTCCAAGTGACCCCCACAGTCCAGTGACTCTTCAGCCCAAGTTTGGTGGAGGTAAGTCCTTGCCTCACCTCGCTGGGCTGCATTGCTGGGAACCGCGACTTTGCAAGCTTCTCCGGCCCCTGTGCACTTCCGGCGGAAATCCTGTGTGCACAGCCAAGCCTGGGTCCACGGCACTCTAACCTGCATTGCACGACTTTCTAAGTTGGTCTCCGGCGACGTGGGACTCCTTTGTGCAACTTCGGCGAGCACCGTTTCACGCATCCTCGTAGTGCCTGTTTCTGGCACTTCTCCGGGTGCTACCTGCTTCAGTGAGGGCTCCTTGTCTTGCTCGACGTCCCCTCTCTCTGCAGGTCCAATTTGCGACCTCCTGGTCCCTCCTGGGCCCCAGCAGCGTCCAAAAACGCCAAACGCACGATTTGCGTGTAGCAAGGCTTGTTGGCGTCCATCCGGCGGGAAAACACTTCTGCACGACTCTCCAAGGCGTGGGGGATCCATCCTCCAAAGGGGAAGTCTCTAGCCCTTGTCGTTCCTGCAGTATTCACAGTTCTTCAGCCTAGTAAGAGCTTCTTTGCACCAACCGCTGGCATTTCTTGGGCATCTGCCCCTCTCCGAGCTGCTTGTGACTTTTGGACTTGGTCCCCTTGTTCCACAGGTACCTTCAGACAGGAATCCATCGTTGTTGCATTGCTGATTTGTGTTTTCCTTGCATTCTCCCTCTAACACGACTATTTTGTCCTTAGGGGAACTTTGGTGCACTTTGCACTCACTTTTCAGGGTCTTGGGGTGGGTTATTTTGCTAACTCTCACTATTTTCTAATAGTCCCAGCGACCCTCTACAAGGTCACATAGGTTTGGGGTCCATTCGTGGTTCGCATTCCACTTCTGGAGTATATGGTTTGTGTTGCCCCTATCCCTATGTTTCCCCATTGCATCCTATTGTAACTATACATTGTTTGCACTGTTTTCTAAGACTATACTGCATATTTTTGCTATTGTGTATATATATCTTGTGTATATTTCCTATCCTCTCACTGAGGGTACACTCTAAGATACTTTGGCATATTGTCATAAAAATAAAGTACCTTTATTTTTAGTATAACTGTGTATTGTGTTTTCTTATGATATTGTGCATATGACACTAAGTGGTACTGTAGTAGCTTCACACGTCTCCTAGTTCAGCCTGAGCTGCTTTGCTAAGCTACCATTATCTATCAGCCTAAGCTGCTAGACACCCTATACACTAATAAGGGATAACTGGGCCTGGTGCAAGGTGCAAGTACCCCTTGGTACTCACTACAAGCCAGTCCAGCCTCTTACAACACCCTGTTAGAGGTCCACTCACACTTGTAAAGGAGGGTTGGGAACAACCTTTAAAAGCTCCTAAACAGGATATTGTGGATTATGTACTTGGCCTCAGATCAAGGATGGCTGAGAACATGAAAAAGGCCAGTAAAAACCTTCAGGCCAGCCAAGAGCTCCAGAAGCAATGGCATGATCAGAAGGCTGTTTTGGTTCAGTACCAACCAGGGCAGAAAGTGTGGGTCTTGGAGCCTGTGGCCCCAAGAGCACTCCAAGATAAATGGAGTGGACCCCACACAATTGTTGAAAAGAAGGGAGAAGTCACCTATTTAGTTGACTTAGGCACTGCCAGGAGTCCCCTTAGGGTGCTCCATGTCAACCGCCTGAAACCCTACTATGACAGGGCTGATCTCACCCTGCTCATGGCAACTGATGAGGGACAGGAAGAAGACAGTGATCCTCTACCTGATCTCTTCTCTTCCACAGAACAAGATGCTCTGGTGGAAGGTGTAGTTTTGGCTGATTGTCTTACTGCTGAGCAAAAAGACAATTGCATAAACCTCCTAGATCAATTCTCTGAACTCTTCTCTACTGTGCCAGGTACCACTTCTTGGTGTGAGCACACTATAGATACTGGAGACAGCTTGCCTGTCAAAAGTAAGATCTATAGGCAGCCTGACCATGTCAGGGACTGCATAAAGCAAGAGGTCCAGAAAATGTTAGAACTAGGAGTGGTTGAGCACTCTGACAGTCCATGGGCTTCTCCTGTGGTACTGGTACCAAAACCCCATTCCAAAGATGGAAAGAAGGAAATGAGGTTTTGTGTAGACTATAGAGGTCTCAACTTGGTAACCAAAACTGATGCTCACCCTATACCCAGGGCAGATGAGCTCATAGATACACTGGCATCTGCCAAGTATCTAAGCACTTTTGACTTGACTGCAGGGTATTGGCAGATCAAATTGTCAGAAGATGCTAAACCTAAGACTGCATTTTCAACCATTGGAGGACATTACCAGTTTACTGTAATGCCTTTTGGTTTGAAAAATGCACCTGCCACTTTTCAGAGGTTGGTGAACACAGTCCTGCAAGGGCTGGAAGCTTTCAGTGCAGCATATTTGGACGATATAGCTGTCTTTAGCTCCAGCTGGGATGATCACCTGGTCCATCTATGGAAAGTTTTGGAGGCCCTGCAAAAGGCAGGCCTCACCATCAAGGCTTCAAAGTGCCAGATAGGGCAGGGTAAGGTGGTTTATCTGGGACACCTTGTTGGTGGGGAACAGATTGCACCACTTCAGGGGAAAATCCAAACAATTATTGATTGGGTTCCCCCTACCACTCAGACTCAGGTGAGAGCCTTCCTAGGCCTCACTGGGTATTACAGGAGCTTCATTAAGAACTATGGCTCCATTGCAGCACCTCTTAATGACCTCACATCCAAGAAAATGCCTAAAAAGGTATTATGGACAGCAAACTGTCAGAAAGCTTTTGAGGAGCTGAAGCAGGCCATGTGCTCTGCACCTGTCCTGAAAAGCCCTTGTTACTCTAAAAAATTCTATGTCCAAACTGATGCATCTGAATTAGGAGTAGGGGCAGTCCTATCACAACTTAATTCTGAGGGCCAGGATCAACCTGTTGCTTTTATTAGTAGGAGGTTGACCCCTAGAGAAAAGCGTTGGTCTGCCATAGAGAGGGAGGCCATTGCTGTGGTCTGGGCTCTGAAGAAGTTGAGGGCATACCTGTTTGGCACTCACTTCATTGTTCAGACAGACCACAAACCTCTACTTTGGCTAAAACAAATGAAAGGTGAAAATCCTAAATTGTTGAGGTGGTCCATATCCCTACAGGGAATGGACTATACAGTGGAACATAGTCCTGGGAGTAGCCACTCCAATGCAGATGGACTCTCCAGATATTTCCACTTAGACAATGAAGACTCATCAGGTCATGGCTAGTCTTATTGTCCTTCGTTTGGGGGGGGGTTGTGCAGGAAAGTACCATCTTGCCTGGCATGTTACCCCCATTTTTCACTGTATATATGTTGTTTTAGTTGTATGTGTCACTGGGACCCTGGTAACCCAGGGCCACAGTGCTCATAAGTGTGCCTGAATGTGTTACCTGTGTAGTGACTAACTGTCTCACTGAGGCTCTGCTAATCAGAACCTCAGTGGTTATGCTCTCTCATTTCTTTCCAAATTGTCACTAACAGGCTAGTGACCATTTTTACCAATTTACATTGAGTTACTGGAACACCCTTATAATTCCCTAGTATATGGTACTGAGGTACCCAGGTGTGAGAAAGTAGCCTCTTTCTAGCCTTGTTACCCCCACTTTTGGCCTGTTTGTGAGTGTATGTCAGGATGTTTGTCACTGTTTTCACTGTCTCACTGGGATCCTGATGGCTAGGCCCCAGTGCTCATAGTGAAAACACTATGTTTTCAGTATGTTTGTTATGTGTCACTGGGACCCTGCTAGTCAGGACCCCAGTGCTCATAAGGTTGTGGCCTATATGTATGTGTCACTGGGACCCTGTCACACAGGGCCCCAGTGCTCATAGGTGTGCATGTATGTGTTCCCTGTGTGGTGCCTAACTGTCTCACTGAGGCTCTGCTAACCAGAACCTCAGTGGTTATGCTCTCTCATTACTTTTAAATTGTCGCTAACAGGCTAGTGACCAATTTTACCAATTCACATTGGCTTACTGGAACACCCTTATAATTCCCTAGTATATGGTACTAAGGTACCCAGGGTATTGGGGTTCCAGGAGATCCCTATGGGCTGCAGCATTTCTTTTGCCACCCATAGGGAGCTCTGACAATTCTTACACAGGCCTGCCACTGCAGCCTGAGTGAAATAACGTCCACGTTATTTCACAGCCATTTTACACTGCACTTCAGTAACTTATAAGTCACCTATATGTCTAACCTTTACCTGGTAAAGGTTGGGTGCAAAGTTACTTAGTGTGAGGGCACCCTGGCACTAGCCAAGGTGCCCCCACATTGTTCAGAGCCAATTCCCTGAACTTTGTGAGTGCGGGGACACCATTACACGCGTGCACTACATATAGGTCACTACCTATATGTAGCTTCACCATGGTAACTCCGAATATGGCCATGTAACATGTCTATGATCATGGAATTGCCCCCTCTATGCCATCCTGGCATAGTTGGCACAATCCCATGATCCCAGTGGTCTGTAGCACAGACCCTGGTACTGCCAAACTGCCCTTCCTGGGGTTTCACTGCAGCTGCTGCTGCTGCCAACCCCTCAGACAGGCATCTGCCCTCCTGGGGTCCAGCCAGGCCTGGCCCAGGATGGCAGAACAAAGAACTTCCTCTGAGAGAGGGTGTGACACCCTCTCCCTTTGGAAAATGGTGTGAAGGCAGGGGAGGAGTAGCCTCCCCCAGCCTCTGGAAAGGCTTTCTTGGGCACAGATGTGCCCAATTCTGCATAAGCCAGTCTACACCGGTTCAGGGACCCCTTAGCCCCTGCTCTGGCGCGAAACTGGACAAAGGAAAGGGGAGTGACCACTCCCCTGACCTGCACCTCCCCTGGGAGGTGTCCAGAGCTCCTCCAGTGTGCTCCAGACCTCTGCCATCTTGGAAACAGAGGTGCTGCTGGCACACTGGACTGCTCTGAGTGGCCAGTGCCACCAGGTGACGTCAGAGACTCCTGCTGATAGGCTCCTTCAGGTGTTAGTAGCCTATCCTCTCTCCTAAGTAGCCAAACCCTCTTTTCTGGCTATTTAGGGTCTCTGTCTCTGGGGAAACTTTAGATAACGAATGCATGAGCTCAGCCGAGTTCCTCTGCATCTCTCTCTTCACCTTCTGATAAGGAATCGACTGCTGACCGCGCTGGAAGCCTGCAAACCTGCAACATAGTAGCAAAGACGACTACTGCAACTCTGTAACGCTGATCCTGCCGCCTTCTCGACTGTTTTCCTGCTTGTGCATGCTGTGGGGGGAGTCTGCCTCCTCTCTGCACCAGAAGCTCCGAACAAATCTCCTGTGGGTCGACGGAATCTTCCCCCTGCAACCGCAGGCACCAAAAAGCTGCATTACCGGTCCCTTGGGTCTCCTCTCAGCACAACGAGCGAGGTCCCTCGAATCCAGCGACTCTGTCCAAGTGACCCCCACAGTCCAGTGACTCTTCAGCCCAAGTTTGGTGGAGGTAAGTCCTTGCCTCACCTCGCTGGGCTGCATTGCTGGGAAACGCGACTTTGCAGCTACTCCGGCCCCTGTGCACTTCCGGCGGAAATCCTTTGTGCACAGCCAAGCCTGGGGCCACAGCACTCTAACCCTCATTGCACGACTTTCTAAGTTGGTCTCCGGCGACGTGGGACTCCTTTGTGCAACTTCGGCGAGCACCGTTTCACGCATCCTCGTAGTGCCTGTTTCTGGCACCTCTCTGGGTGCTACCTGCTTTAGTGAGGGCTCTTTGTCTTGCTCGACGTCCCCTCTCTCTTCAGGTCCAATTTGCGACCTCCTGGTCCCTCCTGGGCCCCAGCAGCATCCAAAAACGCCAAACGCACGATTTGCGACTAGCAAGGCTTTTTGGCGTCCTTCTGGCGGGAAAACACTTCTGCACGACTCTCCAAGGCGAGAGGGATCGGTCCACCAAAGGGGAAGTCTCTAGCCCTTTTCGTTCCTGCAGAAACCTCAGCTTCTTCTGTCCAGTCGAAGCTTCTTTGCACCCGCAGCTGGCATTTCCTGGGCATCTGCCCATCTCCGACTTGCTTGTGACTTTTGGACTTGGTCCCCTTGTTCCACAGGTACCCTAGATTGGAAATCCAGAGTTGTTGCATTGCTGGTTTGTGTCTTTCCTGCATTATTCCTCTAACACGACTTCTTTGTCCTTAGGGGAACTTTAGTGCACTTTGCACTCACTTTTCAGGGTCTTGGGGAGGGTTATTTTTCTAACTCTCACTATTTTCTAATAGTCCCAGCGACCCTCTACAAGGTCACATAGGTTTGGGGTCCATTCGTGGTTCGCATTCCACTTTTGGAGTATATGGTTTGTGTTGCCCCTATCCCTATGTTTCCCCATTGCATCCTATTGTAACTATACATTGTTTGCACTGTTTTCTAAGACTATACTGCATATTTTTGCTATTGTGTATATATATCTTGTGTATATTTCCTATCCTCTCACTGAGGGTACACTCTAAGATACTTTGGCATATTGTCATAAAAATAAAGTACCTTTATTTTTAGTATAACTGTGTATTGTGTTTTCTTATGATATTGTGCATATGACACTAAGTGGTACTGTAGTAGCTTCACACGTCTCCTAGTTCAGCCTAAGCTGCTCTGCTAAGCTACCATTATCTATCAGCCTAAGCTGCTAGACACCCTATACACTAATAAGGGATAACTGGGCCTGGTGCAAGGTAGACCCAAGGTACTGGTAATGCAGCTTTATGGTGCCTGCGGTTGCAGGAGGAAGATTCCGTCGACCCACGGGAGATTTCTTCGGAGTTTCTAGTGCAGAGAGGAGGCAGACTACCCCCACAGCATGCACCACCAGGAAAACATTTGAGAAGGCGGCAGGATCAGCGTTACAGAGTTGCAGTAGTCGTATTTGCTACTATGTTGCAGGTTTGCAGGATTCCAGCACGGTCAGCAGTCGATTCCTTGGCAGAAGGTGAAGAGAGAGATGCAGAGGAACTCGTATGAGCTCTTGCATTCGTTAGCTAAAGTTTCCCCAGAGACAGAGACCCTAAATAGCCAGCAAAGAGGGTTTGGCTACCTAGGAGAGAGGATAGGCTAGCAACACCTGAAGGAGCCTATCAGAAGGAGTCTCTGACGTCACCTGGTGGCACTGGCCACTCAGAGCAGTCCAGTGTGCCAGCAGCACCTCTGTTTCCAAGATGGCAGAGGTCTGGAGCACACTGGAGGAGCTCTGGACACCTCCCAGGGGAGGTGCAGGTCAGGGGAGTGGTCACTCCCCTTTCCTTTGTCCAGTTTCGCGCCAGAGCAGGGCTAAGGGGTCCCCTGAACCGGTGTAGACTGGCTTATGCAGAATTGGGCACATCTGTGCCCAAGAAAGCATTTCCAGAGGCTGGGGGAGGCTACTCCTCCCCTGCCTTCACTCCATTTTCCAAAGGGAGTGGGTGTAACACCCTCTCTCAGAGGAAGTCCTTTGTTCTGCCATCCTGGGCCAGGCCTGGCTGGACCCCAGGAGGGCAGCTGCCTGTCTGAGGGGTTGGCAGCAGCAGCAGCTGCAGTGAAACCCCAGGAAGGGCAGTTTGGCAGTACCAGGGTCTGTGCTACAGACCACTGGGATCATGGGATTGTGCCAACTATGCCAGGATGGTATAGAGGGGGCAATTCCATGATCATAGACATGTTACATGGCCATATTCAGAGTTACCATTGTGAAGCTACATATAGGTAGTGACCTATATGTAGTGCACGCGTGTAATGGTGTCCCCGCACTCACAAAGTCCGGGGAATTGGCCCTGAACAATGTGGGGGCACCTTGGCTAGTGCCAGGGTGCCCTCACACTAAGTAACTTTGCACCTAACCTTTACCAGGTAAAGGTTAGACATATAGGTGACTTATAAGTTACTTAAGTGCAGTGTAAAATGGCTGTGAAATAACGTGGACGTTATTTCAATCAGGCTGCAGTGGCAGGCCTGTGTAAGAATTGTCAGAGTTCCCTATGGGTGGCAAAAGAAATGCTGCAGCCCATAGGGATCTCCTGGAACCCCAATACCCTGGGTACCTCAGTACCATATACTAGGGAATTATAAGGGTGTTCCAGTAAGCCAATGACATTTGGTAAAATTGGTCACTAGCCTGTTAGTGACAATTTGGAAAGAAATGAGAGAGCATAACCACTGAGGTTCTGATTAGCAGAGCCTCAGTGAGACAGTTAGTCACTACACAGGTAACACATTCAGGCACACTTATGAGCACTGGGGCCCTGGGTTACCAGGGTCCCAGTGACACATACAACTAAAACAACATATATACAGTAAAAAATGGGGGTAACATGCCAGGCACGATGGTACTTTCCTACACTTACCTTTGGTAACAAAATATCTGGTAGAGACATAATCTAGTTGTAGATTCCTTACCTTTGAATTTCCCCAGGCGTCAGACTGGATCCGGAAAATTTTCTTCGAGCAGTACCTCTGCGCGCTGTCAGGTGACGTCGGTCAACTTCACAGATGTCATTGGCGTTGTGCTTGCCGTGATGACATTGCGGTCGTATATAGGTGCCACCCCATTGCACTTATGTCAGTTTATTTTCACGTCTTTCCACACCAGTAGCGGGGAGGCATGAAGGACACTGAGAGTGGTGCGCCAAAACTAGGGCCCTCAAGGGGAAGTTCCTGTTCCTATAATTCAGTTCGCAGTGTGGGGAGGATGGGCGGGTCAGTAAGGAATCTACAACTAGAACATGTCTCTACCAGATATTTTGTTACCGAAGGTAAGTAACTTGTACATCTGATAGAGACTTCTAGTTGCAGCTTCCATACCTTCGAATAGATACACGAGCAATACTATTCCCGGTGGTGGGCCTGCAAACTAAGATCACACCAAAAAGTCCTGCAGGACCAAACGGCCAAAGTAGCCTTCCCTTCGGACCTGATTGTCCAGGCAGTAGTGCTGGGTAAAAGTGTGCAGAGATGCCCACGTTGCTGCCTGACAAATATCCAGGACTGGAACACCCTGTGCTAGTGCTGTGGTAGCAGCAGTAGCTCTGGTGGAGTGAGCTTGCAAACCTTCAGGGGGTTGCTTTTTAGCCAGAGGGTAGCACATTTTGATGCATGAGTACCCATCTTAAAATGCTCCTCTTATGCACCACCTTCCCCTTCTTTGCACCCACATATTCCACAAAGATTTGATCGTCCACCCGGAAGTCTTTGGACGATCAAGATAGAACGCCAACGCTCTTTTTGGGTCTAGACAGTGGAGTCTCTCCTCTTCATGAGAGGGATGTTGGGGTGCATAAAAGGTAGGCAAAGTGATGGAGTGTCCGACATGGAAGGGTGTCACTACTTTAGGTAGAAAAGAAGCCCTCATGCGAAGCACCACTTTGTCAGGATGTATGGCAAGAAAGGGTAGTTTAGATGACAGAGCCTAGAGTTCACTAACTCTGCGGGCAGAAGTGATGGCTACTAGAAAGACAGTCTTTATAGTTAAGAGCCTTAGAGGACAGTTGTGAAGCGGTTCAAATGGGGTACACATAAGGTAAGTTAAGACCAGGTTGAGATCCCATTGGGGCATGATGAATGGGATAGGAGGAAAGAGATGTGTGAGACCTTTAAGAAACCTCCTAGCTATGGGAGATATAAATAAGGAAGGGTGATCAGGTAACCTTAAGAAAGCAGAGATAGCAGAAAGATATCCCTTAAGAGTGTCCAAGGTGAAACCCTGCCGGGCAAGGGAAAGAATAAAGAGAAGAACTTGAGAGAGAGGAGCAGATAGAGGATCGAAAGAATTGTCGGTGCACCATGCCACAAATTTCTTCCAACGACAGGCGTATACAGTTTTGGCTGAGGGATGCCTGTCTGCCAAGATAATGTCACAGACTTCGGGTGGCAAGTCGAAAGCCGTCAACTGTCACTGCTCAATCTCCACCCAAGAAGTTGCAGAGCTGACAGGTTCTCGTGGAGGACCTTCCCCTGCTGCTGTGACAGAAGATCCTCCTGAAGAGGCAGTTTGATCGGAGGAGCTATGGCCATGTTCAAAAGCTCGGGATACCAGACTCTTTGTGCCCAGTCTGGAGCCACCAGTATTACTTGGGCCCGGCCTTGCCTAATCTTCTTCAGAACTCTGGGCAGAAGTGGTATTGACGGAAAGGCATACAGGGAGCCTAAATTCCACTCACAAGGAAAAGCGTTGCCGAGTGAGTGCCGCCTTGGAAACTCCAATGAGCAAAACAGCTTACATTGCACGTTCTCTACAGAGGCGAACAAGTCTAACCAAGGTTCTCCCCACTGCAGGAAGAAACCTTTCGTCAGCTCCAGATGTAGACGCCATTCGTGATCGACCATGCATCGTTGGCTGTGTTCATCTGCTCTGGCATTCAAGGATCCTGCCAGGTGTTGAACCATCAGGTAAATGCCCTGATGTTCCAGCCAATTCCAGAGACAAAGGGCTTCTTGACAAAGAGTCCACGACCCCACTCCGCCTTGTTTTTTGCAATACCACATGGCAGTGGTGTTGTCTGTGAACTCCTGCAATGCTTTCCCCTTGAGGGAGGGAAGAAATGCTTTCAATGCTAGTCGAATCGCTCAGAGCTCCAGATGATTGATATGGAGTCCGGTTTCCGCTGGAGACCAGATGCCTCTGATCTCTGCCTCTCCCATGTGGCCACCCCATCCTAGAAATGACGTGTCTATCATGACCGTAAGATCTGGCTGGGGAAAGGAGAGGGATCTGCCCTTGACCCAATCCTGATTTGTTAACCACCACTGCAGGTCTCTCGCAGTCCCTTCCGAGATCTGGACCTTGTCGGAGAGATTTCCCTGATTCTGTGCCCACTGGAACTTCAAGTCCCACTGCAGAGCCCGCCTATGCCATCTGGCATTTTGAACCAGCAGGATGCAGGAGGCCATGAGGCCCAGCAGCCTCAGAGTCATTCTTACCAAAATCCAGGACAGAGGCTGAAACATCAGTATCATAACCCAAATATCCTGGACTTGCTTTTCAGGAGGATATGCCTGAAACTGCTCTGTATCCAGAACAGCTCTGATGAAAGAGAGTGTCTGAGAAAGAGTCAGGTGTATCTTTGGCACGTTGATAAAGAACTCCAGCGAATGCAAAAGGTTTGCCGTAGTCTGGAGGTGGGAGACGACTGTCTGGGCGAGTTTGCCTTCAACAGCCAATCGTCAAGGTAGGGGAAGACTGGGACCCCTAACCTGCGCAGATGAGCTGCCACCACTACCTGGGACCCCTAACCTGCACAGATGAGCTGCCACCACTACCTTCACTTTCATGAACACCCGAGGGGCACTTGTAAGGCCAAAGGGGAGCACGGTAAATTGAAAGTGCTCATGACCTACCACAACTCATAGGTAGCGCCGGTGGGCCAGGAAGGTGGGAATGTGGACGTATGCGTCTTGCAAGTCCAACGCTACCATCCAGTCTCTGGGATCCAGGGCAGATAGGACCTGAGCCAATGTCAGCATCTTGAACTTTTTTAGGAAGAGATTGAGGGACCAAAGATCTAATGTAGGTCGAAGACCTTTGTCCTTTTTCAGAACCAGAAAGTAGCGGGAATAGCAACCATGACCTACTTCTGGCAACGGAACCCTCTCTATATCTCCCTTGGCCAAAAGGGCTTGGACTTCCATATGATCCTCCTATATCTGACTGTATGAAGGTGGCATGGCTGGAGGAGATGCCTCGAAGGGGAGGCAGTAGCCCCTTCGGATAATTTGGAGTACCCACTTGTCCAAGGTAATGGCTTGCCAGTGGGGCAGGTGATGGGGTATCCTACCACCTACTGGCTGCTGATGTCCCTGCTGACTAGGAATGTTTGGAGGCGGAGGCGGGGTGGACTGGATGACCCGATGGCTCCCTGATCTCCGGGAACGCGGGATCCCGCGTCCGCTGCCGCGCAGAGGCTGAACAGCATGTGCGGGTCTGTGGCCAGGTGGAAAAGGATGCAGTTGGGTGCCCCTTCCCTAGACACAAAAGGGGTGAAAGGTGGACTGATGGGGTCTAGGTGCGGGCGCGAGGTCAAGGGATCGGGCTGTGGCTCGGGAATCCTTAAAGCGCTCAAGTGGCGAGTCCGCCTTGTCTCCGAAGGGACGTGTACCATCAAAGGGCATGTTCATTAAGGATTGCTGGACATCCCCCGGAAAGCCAGACTTTCTCAGCCAGGCATGACATCTCAATGCCACCGTCGATGCAACCGATCTGCCTAGAAAGTCGGTTGTATCCAGTCCACAACGAATCTTGAACTTAGCTGCATCCCTCCCATCTGTTACAGCTTGGGACAAGGCAGTGCGGGCCTCCTCCGGAAGTGCAGTCAGCACTTGCGTGATCGTATCTCAGAGAGTATGGGAATAGCGGCCCAATAGGCATGCGGTGTTCACAAACCGCAGCGCTAGACTTTTGGAAGAAAATAACTTATTCCCCAAATCATCCAGTCTTTTTGATTCCCTATCCATGGGTGTGGCAGGGGATGCGCCAGATGAAGAAGAAGCCTGGATGACAAGGCTCTCAGGCGTGAGGTGTTGGGTCAGGAATTTCGGGTCTGACGGCGCAGGCCGATAGTGGTTGGCAGAAGTCCTATTCACTGAAGCCCCTGTGCTTGGTCTGGACCAGGTACCCAAAAGGACGACTGTCAGTGCTTCATTAAAGGATAAAAGGGGCTTGGAAGAGGAAGACCCTGGCTGAAACATGTTGTAGGAGGCTGGACTGGCTTGTAGTGAGTACCAAGGGGTACTTGCACCTTGCACCAGGCCCAGTTATCCCTTATTAGTGTATAGGGTGTCTAGCAGCTTAGGCTGATAGATAATGGTAGCTTAGCAGAGCAGCTTAGGCTGAACTAGGAGACGTGTGAAGCTACTACAGTACCACTTAGTGTCATATGCACAATATCATAAGAAAACACAATACACAGTTATACTAAAAATAAAGGTACTTTATTTTTATGACAATATGCCAAAGTATCTTAGAGTGTACCCTCAGTGAGAGGATAGGAAATATACACAAGATATATATACACAATAGCAAAAATATGCAGTATAGTCTTAGAAAACAGTGCAAACAATGTATAGTTACAATAGGATGCAATGGGGAAACATAGGGATAGGGGCAACACAAACCATATACTCCAAAAGTGGAATGCGAACCACGAATGGACCCCAAACCTATGTGACCTTGTAGAGGGTCGCTGGGACTATTAGAAAATAGTGAGAGTTAGAAAAATAACCCTCCCCAAGACCCTGAAAAGTGAGTGCAAAGTGCACTAAAGTTCCCCTAAGGACAAAGTAGTCGTGTTAGAGGAATAATGCAGGAAAGACACAAACCAGCAATGCAACAACTGTGGATTTCCAATCTAGGGTACCTGTGGAACAAGGGGACCAAGTCCAAAAGTCACAAGCACGTCGGAGATGGGCAGATGCCCAGGAAATGCCAGCTGCAGGTGCAAAGAAGCTTCGACTGGACAGAAGAAGCTGAGGTTTCTGCAGGAACGAAAAGGGCTAGAGACTTACCCTTTGGTGGACGGATCCCTCTTGCCTTGTAGAGTCGTGCAGAAGTGTTTTCCCGCCTGAAGGATGCCAACAAGCCTTGCTAGGCGCAAATCGTGCATTTGGCGTTTTTGGACGCTGCTGGGGCCCAGGAGGGACCAGGAGGTCGCAAATTGGACCTGAAGAGAGAGGGGACGTCGAGCAAGACAAAGAGCCCTCACTGAAGCAGGTAGCACCCGGAGAAGTGCCAGAAACAGGCACTACAAAGATGCGTGAAATGGTGCTCGCCGAAGTTGCACAAAGGAGTCCCACGTCGCCGGAGACCAACTTAGAAAGTCGTGCAATGCAGGTTAGAGTGCCGTGGACCCAGGCTTGGCTGTGCACAAAGGATTTCCGCCGGAAGTGCACAGGGGCCGGAGTAGCTGCAAAGTCGCAGTTCCCAGCAATGCAGCCCAGCGAGGTGAGGCAAGGACTTACCTCCACCAAACTTGGGCTGAAGAGTCACTGGACTGTGGGGGTCACTAGGACAGTGTTGCTGGATTCGAGGGACCTCGCTCGTCGTGCTGAGAGGAGACCCAAGGGACCGGTAATGCAGCTTTTTGGTGCCTGCGGTTGCAGGGGGAAGATTCCGTCGACCCACGGGAGATTTCTTCAGAGCTTCTGGTGCAGAGAGGAGGCAGGCTACCCCCACAGCATGCACAAGCAGGAAAACAGTCGAGAAGGCGGCTGGATCAGCGTTACAGAGTTGCAGTAGTCGTCTTTGCTACTATGTTGCAGGTTTGCAGGCTTCCAGCGCGGTCAGCAGTCGATTCCTTATCAGAAGGTGAAGAGAGAGATGCAGAGGAACTCGGCTGAGCTCATGCATTCGTTATCTAAAGTTTCCCCAGAGACAGAGACCCTAAATAGCCAGAAAAGAGGGTTTGGCTACCTAGGAGAGAGGATAGGCTACTAACACCTGAAGGAGCCTATCAGCAGGAGTCTCTGACGTCACCTGGTGGCACTGGCCACTCAGAGCAGTCCAGTGTGCCAGCAGCACCTCTGTTTCCAAGATGGCAGAGGTCTGGAGCACACTGGAGGAGCTCTGGACACCTCCCAGGGAAGGTGCAGGTCAGGGGAGTGGTCACTCCCCTTTCCTTTGTCCAGTTTCGCGCCAGAGCAGGGGCTAAGGGGTCCCTGAACCGGTGTAGACTGGCTTATGCAGAATTGGGCACCTCTGTGCCCAACAAAGCATTTCCAGAGGCTGGGGGAGGCTACTCCTCCCCCGCCTTCACACCATTTTCCAAAGGGAGAGGGTGTCACACCCTCTCTCAGAGGAAGTTCTTTGTTCTGCCATCCTGGGCCAGGCCTGGCTGGACCCCAGGAGGGCAGCTGCCTGTCTGAGGGGTTGGCAGCAGCAGCAGCTGCAGTGAAACCCCAGGAAGGGCAGTCTGGCAGTACCAGGGTCTGTGCTACAGACCACTGGGATCATGGGATTGTGCCAACTATGCCAGGATGGCATAGAGGGGGCAATTCCATGATCATAGACATGTTACATGGCCATATTCGGAGTTACCATTGTGAAGCTACATATAGGTAGTGACCTATATGTAGTGCACGCGTGTAATGGTGTCCCCGCACTCACAAAGTTCAGGGAATTGGCTCTGAACAATGAGGGGGCACCTTGGCTAGTGCCAGGGTGCCCTCACACTAAGTAACTTTGCACCTAACCTTTACCAGGTAAAGATTAGACATATAGGTGACTTATAAGTTACTTAAGTGCAGTGTAAAATGGCTGTGAAATAACGTGGACGTTATTTCACTCAGGCTGCAGTGGCAGGCCTGTGTAAGAATTGTCAGAGCTCCCTATGGGTGGCAAAAGAAATGCTGCAGCCCATAGGGATCTCCTGGAACCCCAATACCCTGGGTACCTCAGTACCATATACTAGGGAATTATAAGGGTGTTCCAGTAAGCCAATGTAAATTGGTAAAAATGGTCACTAGCCTGTTAGTGACAATTTGGAAAGAAATGAGAGAGCATAACCACTGAGGTTCTGATTAGCAGAGCCTCAGTGAGACAGTTAGTCACTACACAGGTAACACATTCAGGCACACTTATGAGCACTGGGGCCCTGGGTTACCAGGGTCCCAGTGACACATACAACTAAAACAACATATATACAGTGAAAAATGGGGGTAACATGCCAGGTAAGATGGTACTTTCCTACACAGGTCGGTTAGGATGTTAGGCCTAACCTACACTGAAGGAAGCTAAAGGTCCAGGACCTCAGCAGCCCTTCTCACCACCATAGATTAAGAAGCACCTTCCTCTGTAACCATGCTAGGAGGAGAGAGCAACCCAGTATCAGGGGAGGTGTCTAGACCACTGGCATGACCCAAATCCTGCACCCAGTCCATTTGGGGGTCAAGCTGGTATTCTAGAGGGTCCAGCGACCCCTCCATACTCTCCCCGTATCCATGCCCAGAAGAATAAGGGTCTGGATCAACCCTGGACCCAGGAGAGCCCATAGAGAACGGAATTGGCGTTGATCAACATCGTTTCGGCTCCATGTCATCGGGTATGAGGATGGGGTCGACGTCGATTGTGGGCCCAACCGATGTTGGGAGCATCGACGTCTGACCCGATGCTGGGGAAGGTCGCCGTGGCACGAATGTCCTGATGACTTGGAGGACGAAGAGTGGTGATGCCTCTGCGGTCGGTCTCGAGGCCTTCCTCTCGAATGGGACCGTGAGCACCGCAGAGTCAAGTGTCTGGCCGCCATGAACTTTAGGGACTTCTCCCTCAAAGCCTTTGGGTTTATGGCCCAGCACTCGGAGCACAAATTCGGGTTGTGATCACACTCCAGACACCATAAGCACAAGAGGTGCGGATCCGTCACCGACATAGTTCAGTGACAGGAGTCACAGGGCTTGAATCTGGTCATGCGGGACATCCCTTGACGCATCCATGAACTCGACAAAAATATGACAAAAATGTCGATGTAGTCAAAAAATTACTGAGGTAGCTCTTCTCCGGATCTGCCCGTAGGCTGGCACCGAAAGAACTGGGGTGGCATCTATATATGACCACGACATCATCATGGCGAGCACGATGCCAACGATGCCCGAGGAGTCGACCGACGCCACCTGACAGCGCGCAGAGGTAGTGCTCGAAGAAAAATCTCCGGATCCAGTCTGACGCCTGGGGAAATTCAAAGGTAAGGAATCTGCAACTAGAAGTCTCTATCATATAACAAGCCACAGCCTTGACTTGTACAGTTTGAGGCACTGGCTGGCAGGGATTAATCTGCTAATGAGTAAGAATGATAGAATATGAATAGCTATGGTTAAAAATGTTATGAGCCATTGGTTAGAATCAAGATGGAGCATGCAAAAAGGGTATGGAGAGAGCGTTCGATGTTGGGTGTGGGTGTGTTCCCTTCTACAGTGAGTGATACTGACAAACCGAAAACAGATAATGGGACTGTTAAAAGTCAAACAGAAAAGCAAAAGACAGAACAATTCAGATGAGGAAGATATGTTTTTAGATGAAATTTTAGACGTAAGACCTCCTCCATAGAATGATTTCTCTCAGAGATGTAGACTTGCACAGCAAGGAGGAACAAGAGATCCTGGTGCAGCTGACACAGGCATTAGTACACTGTCACAGGTTCGCACCGCATGTAGGAATGAAGTACTAGGGCCAACCGAGGTTGATCTTGCTTACATTATCACTGTGCCTATTGTACCTAGTGTTCCAATAAATGACACACCAGATACTATTGCTGCAGCTCCTACTGTGCAAACAGATTAACTAAGATGGAGAGAGATGAATATTTACCAGCTAAAAACTGAATATGGAGAAATATTGTGAGGTAGTATTACTATGGAGAGACTTAGGGGGTCATTCTGACCTCGGCGGTAAAAGGCCCTTACCGCCGGTCAGAAGTCCGCCATTCTACCGCCGCGGCCGCGGTAAACCGCCACGGTCATTCTGACCACCAACTGTGAAACCGCCAAAAATCCGACATCCAAGGAAGGCCGCCTCATCAGCGGGCCGCGGAAAACTGGAGATGACCAAACCTCCACCGTCACGCCAACACAAACACGCCCATGCCATTCTGACCCACGAATCCACGCGGCGGTCTTTCAACCACGGTATTCCATTGGCGGTACACACCGCCGCGGTCAAAATACACACCCAGCTCCAAAACACAGCCACATTGGACAATTTGAAATACACACACCTGACACACATACAAACAACACTCCCACACATCCAATCAAATATAAAACACACACCCACATCACCCACAAACCCCCACTAGTTGGAAATCGGAGAGAAGGAGATAGAGATAGAGAGAGCGAGCACAGCAAACGAAAACCCCAACACACACAGGAACCCAACTTCATCACCCACACCACATTTACGCACACATCACCACATATCACCACGCACATCACCACAAACACCACCCCACACCTCATCCACACCACCCCATGGCATCCCAAAGACACCCCAGGTTCTCGGACCAAGAACTCAGGGTCATGGTGGAGGAAATTATAAGGGTTGAGCCCCAGCTCTTCGGCACACAGGTGCAGCACACCACTATAGCAAGGAAGGCTGAGCTATGGCAAAGGATCGTAGACAGGGTCAACGCTGTGGGACAGCATCCCAGAAATCGGGAAGATATCAGAAAGCGATGGAACGACCTACGGGGGAAGGTGCGCTCGATGGTGTCGCGACACAACATCGCTGTGCAGAAGACTGGCAGCGGACCCCCACCCACTCCACCCCAATTCACAGCATGGGAGCAAGAGGTAGTAAACATCCTGCATCCTGATGGCCTCGCTGGAGTACACGGAGGAATGGACTCTGGTAAGTCGAATCTCAACTACTTCACCCCCCCCAACCACCAGCATGCCAACCCCCCCCTCTCACCCCCAATCTCAACCCCCCAGCACACAACCTCCCTGCCAATGTCTCACCAGCACAACCCACCCTAAACAACACCAACCCCTGAATGCCAACAAAAACCATAGACAGCCACCACCAAAGCATGACCATTGCACATACCCATACACCCCCCCCCCACCACCCTCACAACACCTCCCACAAGGGAATGCCAGCACTGGGGGACAAGGGCACTCAAAATGCACGCCATGGCACACACAGAAACAATAACCATACTCCTTTACCCCTGCAGGGCCCGAACGCCAACACACCGCCACGGAGGGTCCAGATTTGTCCATCCCACCCCCAGAACAGGCCCCCAGCGAGGACAGCAGCTCTGTCGACCTAGAACCTGATGACCAGCCCGGACCATCGGGGACCTCTGGACAGTAGGTTCCCCACACACAGACACAGGCCACAGCAGACCCAACCCCCTCTGGGAACACCAGCACAGCTCCCACCCAGCGGGCCCATGCCTCTGTCTCGCGGACGCGTCAATCAGCGGTGTGTCCGCCACTACAGGGCACCCAGGCTGACCCAACACCCCAACAACAACAGGGACCTGGGGGCAGTGGTAGTGGGCACACCGTCCAGGGGACAGAGGCCCGGGGAAACCGGGCAACTGGGAGGGCTGCTGTGCGACAGGGGGGGGAGGACAGGCCCAGGGAACCGACTCTCCAAGAGGCCCTCACCACCATCATGGGAGCATACCATCACTCCCAGGAGACGATGGCGACGGTACTGGCCAGGTTCACCGAGATCCAGGCACAGCAGGAGGAACGGTACATGGGGTTCAGCAATGAACTCAGGAACATCGCTACCGCTATGGGGACCATAGTCCAGGCCCTCAACCGGATAGAAACCACATTGCGGGACCATGTGGCACCACAAAGGGCCCCTGTCACTAGCCAGGAACAGCCTACCACCTCCGCCGGCGCTAGTGGTCAGGAGGCCCCCACAGAACGACGGGCCACCAGAACCCCACCTCCTGCTGAAGAACAACCACCCCGCAAGAGGAACCTGAGATCTCACAGGAAGACAGAGTAGGATGCCAAGACCCCCGCCAGCATAAGATACCCCCTGATGTCATCCCACTGTCCCACAGTGTCACCCTGTCCAACCTTGAACTGCCCCTGCTCCATCCTTCCACAGGCATATGGACAATGCACCTGTGAAACTGAGAACTGGGCTCTGCCATGGACATAACTCCACCCTCACCCATCACCGTTTTAATATCATGTACCAATATCTAGCACTAAAAATAAATCACTCATTGCACTGAAATCATTCAGGAGTCAGCCTGTATTATTTACAAATGTATAACACATTACTGATCAATAATGTTCTGATATTTTTGTGATGACAACATACCGATGTCAATAAGCATTAGTCCATGGGCTAACCAAGCAGAAGTCACGCAGTGGGTCATACAGCACTGAAAAGGGAAGGGAAAATCAAACATCAGTTTAAAAGAACTGGGGGGAAATACACAAAGTAAAGATGCAGGGGGCTTTCAGTAAATGTTAAATGGCGTGGGTGATTCTTACCTGTGTGCTACTGAAAATACTGTTGGATAACTCTGTCCCTGTTGTCTGGGTCGTCCTCTTCGTCTTCCTCCTCTTCACTCTCCGCAGGCTCCACAGCTGCTTCAACACCACCATCTGGACCATCCTCCTGCAGGAAAGGCACCTGACGTCGCAATGCCAGATTGTGAAGCATACAGCAGGCCACGATGATCTGGCACACCTTCTTTGGTGACTACAGCAGGCACCTAAACCTGGCCTTCAGGAGGCCAAAGGTTCTTTCTATGATCCTCCTAGTTCGCCCATGTGCCTCATTGTACCGTTCCTCTGCCCTGGTCCGGGGATTCCTCACTGGGGTCAATAGACAAGGCAGGTTGGGGTAACCAGAGTCACCAATTAGCCACACACGTTGTCTCTGTAGCTGTTCCATCACATAAGGGATGCTGCTATTACGCATCACATACGCGTCATGCACTGACCCAGGGAACTTGGCATTCACATGGGAGATGTACTGGTCAGCCAAACAGACCACCTGGACGTTCATAGAATGGTAACTTTTCCTGTTTCTGTACACCTGCTCATCGTCTTTTGGGGGTACTAAAGCCACATGGGTCCCATCAATGGCACCAATTATGTTGGGGATATGTCCAAGGGCATAAAAATCACCCTTCACAGTGGCCAAATCAACCTCCTCAGGGAATACAATGTAGCTCCGCATGTGTTTCGTCAGGGCAGACAACACTCTAGACAACATTTTTGAAAACATAGGCTGAGACATTCCAGATGACATGGCCACTGTTGTCTGGAATGAGCCACTTGCCAAAAAATGGAGGACTGACAGAACCTGCACTAGAGGGGGAATTCCTGTGGGTTGGCGGATGGGGGACATCAGGGCTGGCTCCAGCTGGGCACCCAGTTCATGTATAGTGGCTCGGTCAAGTCGGTATCGTAGTATGATATGGCGTTCTTCCATTGTCGACAGGTCCACCAGCGGTCGGTACACGCGAGGATTCATCCTTCTCCTCGCAAGTCCCAGCGGAAGGTGCCTAGGAAGGACAACATGGAGCACAGAGTCAAGCAAATCACAGGTACGTTCACCACAGCATGCCGAGCACACGATTATCTATGTATTGAAAGGCGTGTATGTGTGGCAATGCAAGGTCTAGGCCTGTGTGACGCAGTACAAAATATGCCATGTGGGCCCTTGAAATGGCGGCTGCCTGACCTGTGAAGTGGGACAATGGGATGTGAGGTCAATGCGCTGGCGTGGCACACCGTGGCGGTAGACGGTCGAAGACGGCCATACGAAGCCGCATTGGCTAACATTGAAGCCTATGGGTTTCAGGAGCCAATGAGGAGGTGCGCCGGCGGTCGCGGTATGCACCGCCGCGGTATGCACTGCCGCGGGCGTGACCTCCATTTTCAATCTGCTTAATCACTCGAGACCTGATCATCCACAGGAGAGGACCTATACTGCAAGTGCTGCTGTGACCTCGGTCTGGAAGTGACAATGGCTGCTGCGACTGGGGAAAGGGCCCCTGCCTTCACGTCTGAGGAGATGGAGAAACTTGTGGATGGGGTCCTCCCCCAGTATGCGTTACTCTACGGTCCTCCAGACCAACAGGTAAGTACACTGGGTGCACATTGAATGGGCTATGCCTGTGTGGAGTGGGGTGGATGTAAGTTGGTGGGGTGGGGGGCGAATGAGGAGTGCAACGCACGACAGATGAGAGCATGTGCCATATGGCAAGGTTGGGGAGGGGGCGCCAATCGCATCTAACATGCAGAAAATTGATGAATTTTTCCTTCCCACCCTGTACATGTCAAATAGGTCAGCGCCCATCAGAAAGTGGACATTTGGCGTGCCATCGCCAAGGAAGTCCGGGCCCTGGGGGTCCACGTCAGACGGGGCACCCACTGCCGCAAGAGGTGGGAGGACATCCGCCGCGGGACCAGGAAGACCGCCGAGTCACTGCTGGGGATGGCCTCCCAACCTAGGAGGGGTGCCAGTTGTACCCTGACCCCCCTGATGTCCCGGATCCTGGCGGTGGCCTACCCTGATTTGGATGGGCGCTTGAGGACATCACAGCAGACACAAGGGGGTGAGTATCAGCACATTCTGCTATCTCTCTGCCCAGTGGAGGCGTCTGGGTGGGGGAGGAGGGTTGTGGGTGACATTAGGCCAGGGCGCTTTCTGTAGTGTAGTCCTCTCCTTTAGGCATGGCACTGTGCTCCCGGCCCCCACCTCTGTAGGGTGACAAGTACAGCTATCGATGGTCCAGCATCACACATGTGCGCCTTTGTCGTCTCTAGACCTGTTGTCCTAGTCAGAAGTACTGAGTAGTGTACCCCGAATGCGCGGCTTAGTGCATGAGGCTCCTGTGTCTGTCCTCTCCGCCAACGGTGTTGACATTGCATGCACTCAACCTGGTCTTCGTTTTTCTCCCCCCACCCTTCTTCTTCATCTTCTTGTGCATGTGTGCATTAGCATCATCAGGCGGAGGAGAATTGGCATCGGAGCACGAGGGAGCTGCAAGTCACAAGGCCCCAGTGGGCCCAGGAACAGACACCGAGGGCACCAGTGATCCGGAGGGCGAGGGGAGCACCACAACGGGGACCGGTGGTGACACCAGCGACACCGACACGTCCTCGGATGGGAGCTCCCTAGCGGTGGCGGCAACATCCGGGCCCCCCGCCTCTACAGGTACAGCCGCCACCCAGCGCACCAGCCCCGCCCTCCCAGCAGCCCCTCAGCCTACGCTCCGTGCCCGCTCGCCCAGGAAGGCGGGCGTCTCCTTCGCCCCAGGCACCTCAGCCCCTGCCCCTGTTACCCCTGCTGCCCTCAGTGAGGAGGTCAGGGACCTCCTTCAGACCATCATTGTTGGGCAGACTACCCTTTTGAATGCCATCCAGGGGGTAGAAAGGGAGGTGCATCGGAGCAATGCCTACCTGGAGGGCATTCATTCGGGTCAGGCTGCCCATCAACGATCGTTCAATGCTCTGGCCTCAGCACTGACGGCAGCCATTGTCCCTGTTTCCAGCCTCCCTCTTCTGACTGCCTCCACCCTGTCTCTGTCTCCTGTTCCTCAGCCTATCCCATCCACACCATCAGACCAGCCTGCACACACCTCAACACCCAAGGGCAGCTCATCCAGACACAAGCACCACAGAACCCACAAGCATTCACGCAAGCAACACCCAGATGCAGACATTCCAACAGTCACTACCACCTCTGTGTCCCCCTCCTCCTCGTCTCCCTCCCCCTCCCTGTGACATCTACACTCACACCTGCATGCACACCACCATCAGCCAGTGCTTCCATCACCAGCACACCCTCCAGTACAGTCCGCACACGTGCAGTCACCACCCCCACTACCATTTACACGTCCCCTGTGTCCTCTCCCACTGTGTCTGTCACCCACTCTTCCAAGACACACAAACGCAGGCAGACACCCACCCAACAGCCATCCACCTCACGACAGCCTCCAGCACAAGCACCTGCACCCAAAGACAGCACACCTGACTCTCCTACAACCACATCCTCTTCCTCCACTCCCATCACCACTTCTCCTACCCTTTACCTTGGTCCTAAAAAACTTTTCCTCGCTAATCTTGACCTCTTTCCCTCCACTGGCCCACCCCCTCCATCTGCAAAGAGTCCCAAGAGCACCTCAGCCACCACCAGCCCAGCTTTGAGTGTCACTGTGGTGCATGGGTTCTGGAGTCCACCCTTTGCCAGCAGTGACACTTCAATCAGCAGCAAGGGGACAGCCAGCCCCCCCCCCCCAGGCAAGAGGACCAGGAAACTAAAGGGCCGCCGTGAGAGGACTGACACGGCTGCCCCCAAGGAGCAAAGTTCGCCCACTTCACCAGCCACAACATCTAGGAGAGGCAAGGGCCCGAGAGCCCCATCTAAGGAGCGAAAGGGCAGCAGGGCGGAGAAGTCAGCCAGCAGGAGCGCGGAGCAGGAGGGGCCCACAAGCCCCATCCCGGGTGTTAGGAAGGACACCAAAGGGCCTAGGACTCCGTCACCGAAGGGTCCAGCAACAGCACGGTCGGAGGGCGACTGAGCAGGGAGTCCAGGCCAGGTCTGGCTCCCTTGACTTACTGGACGAGCACCGCTGAACAGGGCCCCGCCGTGCAGAAGAGCACCGCTGAAGAGGGCCCCGCCGTGCAGAAGAGCACCGCTGAACAGGGCCCCGCCGTGCAGAAGAGCACCGCTGAACAGGGCCCCGCCGTGCAGAAGAGCACCGCTGAACAGGGCCCCGCCGTCTCAAGCACCGCTCCGCTGGGCCCCGCCGTCTCAAGCACCGCTCCGCTGGGCCCTTCCTGTCAAGCACCGCTCCGCTGGGCCCCGCCGTCTCAAGCACCGCTCCGCTGGGCCCTTCCTGTCAAGCACCGCTCCGCTGGGCCCTTCCTGTCAAGCACCGCTCCGCTGGGCACCGCCGTCTTAAGCACCGCTCCGCTGGGCCCTTCCTGTCAAGCACCGCTCCGCTGGGTCCTTCCTGTCAAGCACCGCTCCACTGGGCACCGGCGTCTCATGCACCGCTCCGCTGGGCCCTTCCTGTCAAGCACCGCTCCGCTGGGCACCGCCGTCTCAAGCACCGCTCCGCTGGGCCCTTCCTGTCAAGCACCGCTCCGCTGGGCCCCGCCGTCTCAAGCACCGCTCCGCTGGGCCCCGCCGTCTCATGCACCGCTCCGCTGGGCCCTTCCTGTCAAGCACCGCTCCGCTGGGCCCTTCCTGTCAAGCACCGCTCCGCTGGGCCCCGCCGTCTCAAGCACCGCTCCGCTGGGCCCCGCCGTCTCATGCACCGCTGGGCCCTTCCTGTCAAGCACCGCTCTGTTGGGCCCTTCCTGTCAAGCACCGCTCCGCTGGGCCCCGCCGTCTCAAGCACCGCTCCGCTGGGCCTCGCCGTCTCATGCACCGCTCCGCTGGGCTCTTCCTGTCAAGCACCGCTCCGCTGGGCACCGCCGTCTCAAGCACCGCTCCGCTGGGCCCTTCTTGCATGCACTGTTAACGGTTCACTGTGCCCACCATGCCTCCTCCTTGACCAGTGGAGACTGTAATCCACCTGATGGACTGTGGCTTTGCACTCCCCAGGATGGCACAGTGGGCAACCCACCCACTTGTGAGACTTGAGAGACTGTGGCTTTGCACTCCCCAGGATGGAACAGTGGGCAACCCACCTACTGTAGAGACTTGAGAGACTGTGGCTTTGCACTCCCCAGGATGGCACAGTAGGCATGGTGGCCCCTTCGTGGTTCTGGCATCGCGGACTCATGTGGCTGTGGTGCCCCCCCCCTTCCCCCTGAGGTGCCTGTAGTTTTTTCATCAGATGCCCCTGCAGTGTTCTCTCCAGAGGACTCAGGTCTCCTGTGTGGGCTTTGCCCTTGTGTTGTTACAGTTTGGCCCACGGACACTTAGATTTTCTTTTGATGTGCAGGACTAATTGCCTCGGTTATCCATTGCACTGTATATAGAATTATTTTGATATTGATTTTTTGGCTATTTGACCATTACTTTTCAGAGCCTATTTTGTACATAAATTTTTATTCACAATTTAATTATGTCTTTGCATTTTTCAGGGGGGTTTGGGTGGTGTCACTGTGACTTGTTGCTCTGCATTGGTGTGTACATAGTTTGGGGGGGTGGGGGTCGCATATGTGTGTGCCGTAAGTTTTCCTCCTCCCCCCTCCCGTGTGTCGTAGGTGCAGTACTCACCGTTGTCGTCTGCGCCGGCGTTCGTACTCGTGGTAGATGAGCAGGTAGACGAGAGCAGGTAGGATGTTTAATTCGGGTTCCATGCTGTCCTCCTTCCTCGTGGAGTGCGTAGAGGTGAGCGTTTTCCCGTTCGTAGTCTGTTTCTGCCGTGTTTTTATCGGCGGGGCTCCCGCCCCGGAAAAGGTGGCAGATTGGTGAGTTATGATACTGTGGGTGGTACATTGTCTGCCGCCTGTCTGTTGGCGGTGACCGCCGCGCTGTTTGTCTGTACCGCCGTGGCGGGCGGAGTGTTAATGTGGCGGGCTGTGTTGGCGGTTCCCGCCAGGGTCAGAATTCCATTTTTTGGACCGCCAGCCTGTTGGCGGGTTGGTCGCCGCTTTATCACCGACCGCCAGGGTTAGAATCACTCCCTTATTGTCTATAATGTGGATGAATTCAGGGACATGAGTAAGGACACAACTACGTGTGCATGTGATGCATATGAGAAGCTTGAGCACCTTGCAGAAAAATGCGGTGTTGATTTGAAAGTTAAAAAAAAAAATTAATGGATAGGATTCATGATGCAATTAATAAAATGGGTCTAATGTTCCTAAAGTCACACATCAGGGAGTTACTGAAATCCAGAAATACAGAGGCAAGTGGAAGCCAAAATCTAAAAAGCAAAACACAAAATAAAATGCTAGAAGCAGGAAATCAAATAGAAAGGAGTGCATCTGAAAAAGAGATGGCTAGGACTACGTTTCCTTTGTGGGCAGTGCATGAAAGTGATTATGTGTATGTTCCTTGGCAGGGACCTGATCTCCTTATAATTTATGATGAATTTTCTGAAGGTTCGATTATTTCCAGATAAATGGTATGCAGAGGCGAAGAGATTAGTAAACCTTTTGAAGTGCTTTGGGTAGCTACGGATATGCTATTTGAGATTATTGTCCCAAAGCATTTGGGAGCTGAGTACAAGATGGCTGTCACAAGGCCAATGAAGCAGCCCTCAAGAAAGCTTCCTCATAAAGCTCCAGCTCCTGTCGTTATGGAAAAGTACCAGGAAGTGATTGCACATTTGATAAAGAAGATTCAAGGGAGGGAAGTGAATTGTACAAAAATGTGAACCAAAAGAATCAGTACTTGCCTGTTATGAGGGGCTAATGCAGATCTATAGAAAGTATAGAAAGTATTTGTATCAGTGTTTGTAAAGGGTTTGCTTCTGGACCTTAGTTCTAATTTACAGCAGAGTGTCATGTCTTGGAATACTAAGAGCAGTGATGAGATTTTGTATTATGCAAAGTACTGTGAAACGGTGGAAGTTGAAGAAGGAATTGATGACAAAGAAATTTCCAGGAAGTGGTAGGAATCTAGTGGTAGATGGAGGTTTTGATTTTGGTGCTGGAACAAATATGAACATGTAGGCAGCAAGTGCCCAAATAAATACTGTGCTGACTATGGTTCCTCGAGGTAGAGGTAGTAGTTTTGTGTGTGGTTCAAATGGAACAAATGCAAACATTAATGTGTTGAAGAGTATCCCATGCCATTATTTTGAGCCCCTTCAACACTGTAAGTGAGATTTTCTTCCTCAAATGCAGCAGAATTCAAAACAGATGCAGCCAAGGGGCATACCAGACCCAGTGCAATTGGCTTCTGTTCAAAACAAGTAAAATCAGAGGCAGTTCAACGTGCAACATACTTGTAGCTCAAATGGCCCAGCACATTAGGTGAAATAAAATGCCTGTTCTTCAGCAAATTCACCTGATCATTAATAATGATCCTCTGCAGTTTTCTGGAGAGTTAATCAATTTGCAGTGACAGTACTTGAGGAAGACTGTATGCTTGATGCAGGCCTAGAGTTAGAACAGTGTGAGCCATATGTAGTTCTTGAGGTGGTAGGCCACCCAGCATCATTTTGGTCAATAGAGGTGCTATCCGCTCCACGGTTTGTCCAATGGAGGTTCAAAACCTCACCCTTTCAGGAAAGGAAATCCTTATTCCTTATTGGAATAATTAATAGACAGATAACTAACCAGGTGTTAGCAAATGTCCCCATACATAACTGCCCCACTTGAGAATTACAACATTTTTGACACGAACCCTGTAAACCCTTTGGTAGGAATTTCCTCTGTATGATAAACTATGTAATTAATATTTTGCAATCTGGATGGCGTGGCAATTCAAATGTAGGATGAGGACTCAGTGTTCAAATTAAAATCACAACAGTCCGGAGTCCATTTGTTCCCATGTCTTACAAAAGATGATCTACCTTTTGATTTGAGACATACAGTAAAAGCAAAGATATGGGATTTAATAGATAAAGAAATAGGACTAATCAAGATCGCAGAGCCAGTGAGAATTACTGTTTATCCGTGAATTCCTCATTACAAGCTTACACAGAAAGCAGAGGAGGGGATGTAGCTCGTAATTGAAAAGATGACAGAACAGGAAATTTTAAAAGAAGTGCTAACTAGTCCTGGTATTTTCCCTATTTAAAAATAAAAAACAAGTGGAAACTGGAGTGTAGTCCAAGATCTTTGAAAGATTAACAATACTGTGAGGTGTGGCAAAGCTGGAAAACGTTATCTGGTGAGTTTCCGGCCTCCCCGGACGACAATTGTGCTGCATCCTTGTTGGAGGTGGCCCTCAGGGGCTGTTTGGAGGTGTAGAGGATGGGAGAGGTGCCCAAGAGTCTTGTGGGGGAGCGCCGCATCAGTTAGACTAAGGAGAGAATGCAGACGCGCCCAATAACGAGTTGCTGCTCGGAACATGGCAGCCACAGAGGAAAAAGTGGCCTGGAGGTGAGTGAACCTGGCAACGTGCTGGAAATAAAGGCAGTTCCCCTGGAGCCTCATGCCATCCAACAGACCTCAGGCAACGCCTGGCTGGTACAGGACAGCAGACAGCCTGTAGGGGGCGAACAGGCGAGAACAGCTTCTGAGTGAGCAGAAAGCCGGCAGCAAGAGACTCCGGCTGTAGTGTAAGGAGCAGGGGAAGTGGCCGCTGGATACCTGGTCCTCTGGACAAAGACCAAAGGCCAGATGTAGGAAACGTTTAGCGACTCGCAAACGGCAAAAATTGCTGTTTGCGAGTCGCTAAACGCGTTTCCCAATGCAGAAATGCATATTGCGAGTCGGTACCGACTCGCAATATGCATTTCTGAATCGCAAATAGGAAGGGGTGTTCCCTTCCTATTTGCGATTCTGAGTGGTATGCAATACCATTTGCGACCGCATATGCGGTCGCAAATGGTGTCGCAGTTACCATCCACTTCAAGTGGATGGTAACCCACTCGCAAATTGGAAGGGGTCCCCATGGGACCCCTTCCAGTTTGTGAATGGACCCAAAAATATTTTTTCAGGCCCTGCCCTGAAAAAAAACCGAAACTAAAGGTTTCGTTTTTTTTTTTAAGTGCAGCTCGTTTTCCTTTAAGGAAAACGGGCTACACTTAAAAAAAAAAAAACTGCTTTATTGAAAGCAGTCACGAACATGGAGGTCTGCTGAAGACAGCAGGCCTCCATGTTTGCGAGTGCCTATACTCACTATGGGGCCACAATTTGCGACCCACCTCATGAATATTTATGAGGTGGGTCATTGCGACCCCATAGCGAGTCGCAGTCAGTGTCTGAGACACCTTACTGCATACCAATTTGCGACTTGCAAATTGCGAGTCGCAGGGACTCGCAATTTGCAAGTCGCAAATTGGTTCTTTGCTACATCTGGCCCCAAGTAATGTCTCACCAGCGGTTGGAATCAGCTTTCTCCTGACAAGGGGGAGAGATAAGGGACTGGGCCTGGGGCATGGAGCATCACCAGTTCAAGGCCATTTGGTAAGAACAGGGTGTCAGGTAGCCCGGATATAATGGGTGATTCCACCCCACCCCCCTGCTGCAAGGTGTTTTAAATCTAGAGACTGCACACAACAGTTCCAGAGATTGGGAAAGAAACTCCAGCCTCAGGCGTAACAAAGCACAGGCAAGTTGTTTTGAGGCCAGCTGCTACTGCTCGTGGAGTGGCACACAGGCAAGTGTGTCAGAACCCCCCAATTAATGTGAGTGGCTACAGAGGTCAGGGCCTATGACCCAGTGATAGAGGAGTGAGGGCCTAAAGATACCTATCAGCATTAACATTGCAAACCAGGGTGCACATCAGAGACTAAGCAAGGGACTGTGGTCACACTATGGGAAGAGACGGCCTCCTGCACCAGGTACAAATGACAGTAGACAGATATGCTATCTCTCAGTCAAATGCCGCCAAGACTAAAAATTAGGAGGGGGCAAATTTGCGCTACCCTGCACTGCTTGTGAATGCATGACATCTGGAGACCATACAGGTGCCCCACCAGCTGAGCAGTGATGTCTTACTAAATACACATAGGCCCTCAATACAACATTGGCGGTAAAAGCAGAAGGCCGCCAGCACACCGCCGCTGCTGCGGAATTCCGCCACAGCTATTATGACCCACAATTCGGAATCTGCCAAAATTCACCCACACAAGTCTGCCACACCAAAGGTCAGTGATAAACTGGCGAAAACAAAACCTCCACCATCACGCCAACAGAAATACGGCCACACTATCACGACACACGAATCCATGCAGCGGTCTTTCAACCACGGTATTTCATTGGCGGTACACACCGCCACGCTCAAAATACACACAGGTTTACAAAACACAGCCACATTGGACAATTCAAAATACACACTGTAGGAGGCTGGACTGGCTTGTAGTGAGTACCAAGGGGTACTTGCACCTTGCACCAGGCCCAGTTATCCCTTATTAGTGTATAGGGTGTCTAGCAGCTTAGGCTGATAGATAATGGTAGCTTAGCAGAGCAGCTTAGGCTGAACTAGGAGACGTGTGAAGCTACTACAGTTCCACTTAGTGTCATATGCACAATATCATAAGAAAACACAATACACAGTTATACTAAAAATAAAGGTACTTTATTTTTATGACAATATGCCAAAGTATCTTAGAGTGTACCCTCAGTGAGAGGATAGGAAATATACACAAGATATATATACAGAATAGCAAAAATATGCAGTATAGTCTTAGAAAACAGTGCAAAAATGTATAGTTACAATAGGATGCAATGGGGAAACATAGGGATAGGGGCAACACAAACCATATACTCCAAAAGTGGAATGCGAACCACGAATGGACCCCAAACCTATGTGACCTTGTAGAGGGTCGCTGGGACTATTAGAAAATAGTGAGAGTTAGAAAAATAACCTTCCCCAAGACCCTGAAAAGTGAGTGCAAAGTGCACTAAAGTTCCCCTAAGGATAAAGAAGTCGTGTTAGAGGAATAATGCAGGAAAGATACAAACCAACAATGCAACAACGCTGGATTTCCAATCTGGGGTACCTGTGGAACAAGGGGACCAAGTCCAAAAGTCACAAGCAAGTCGGAGATGGGCAGATGCCCAGGAAATGGCAGCTGCGGGTGCAAAGAAGCTTCTACTGGACAGAAGAAGCTGCGGTGTCTGCAGGAACGCAAAGGACTAGAGACTTCTCCTTTGGAGGACGTATCTCACTCGCCTTGTAGAGTCGTGCAGAAGTGTTTTCCCGCCGAAAGAACGCCAACAAGCCTTGCTAGCTGCAAATCGTGCGGTTAGCGTTTTTGGACGCTGCTGCGGCCCAGGAGGGACCAGGAGGTCGCAAATTGGACCAGGAGGTAGAGGGGACATCGAGCAAGACAAGGAGCCCTCTTAGCAGCAGTTAGCACCCAGAGAAGTGCCAGAAACAGGCACTATGAGGATGCGTGAAACGGTGCTCACCCGAAGTTTACACAAAGGAGTCCCACGTCGCCGGAGAACAACTTAGGAGGTCGTGCAATGCAGGTTAGAGTGCCGTGGACCCAGGCTGGACTGTGCACAAAGGATTTCTGCAGGAAGTGCACGGACGCCAGAGTAGCTGCAAAAGTCGCGGTTCCCAGCAATGCAGTCTAGCGAGGTGAGGCAAGGACTTACCTCCACCTAACTTGGACTGAAGAGTCACTGGACTGTGGGGGCCACTTGGACAGAGTTGCTGGATTCGAGGGACCTCGCTCGTCGTGCTGAGAGGAGACCCAAGGGACCGGTAATGCAGCTTTTTGGTGCCTGCGGTTGCAGGGGGAAGATTCCGTCGACCCACGGGAGATTTCTTCGGAGCTTCTAGTGCAGAGAGGAGGCAGACTACCCCCACAGCATGCACCACCAGGAAAACAGTCGAGAAGGCGGCAGGATCAGCGTTACAGAGTTGCAGTAGTCGTCTTTGCTACTATGTTGCAGTTTTGCAGTCTTCCAGCGCGGTCAGCAGTCGATTCCTTGGTAGAAGGTGAAGAGAGAGATGCAGAGGAACTCGGCTGAGCTCTTGCATTCGTTATCTAAAGTTTCCCCAGAGACAGAGACCCTAAATAGCCAGAAAAGAGGGTTTGGCTACCTAGGAGAGAGGATAGGCTAGCAACACCTGAAGGAGCCTATCACAAGGAGTCTCTGACGTCACCTGGTGGCACTGGCCACTCAGAGCAGTCCAGTGTGCCAGCAGCACCTCTGTTTCCAAGGTGGCAGAGGTCTGGAGCACACTGGAGGAGCTCTGGACACCTCCCAGGGGAGGTGCAGGTCAGGGGAGTGGTCACTCCCCTTTCCTTTGTCCAGTTTCGCGCCAGAGTAGGGCTAAGGGGTCCCCTGAACCGGTGTAGACTGGCTTATGCAGAATTGGGCACATCTGTGCCAAGAAAGCATTTCCAGAGGCTGGGGAAGGCTACTCCTCCTCTGCCTTCACACCATTTTCCAAAGGGAGAGGGTGTAACACCCTCTCTCAGAGGAAGTCCTTTGTTCTGCCATCCTGGGCCAGGCCTGGCTGGACCCCAGGAGGGCAGATGCCTGTCTGAGGGGTTGGCAGCAGCAGCAGCTGCAGTGAAACCCCAGGAAGGGCAGTTTGGCAGTACCAGGGTCTGTGCTACAGACCACTGGGATCATGGAATTGTGCCAACTATGCCAGGATGGTATAGAGGGGGCAATTCCATGATCATAGACATGTTACATGGCCATATTCGGAGTTACCATTGTGAAGCTACATATAGGAAGTGACCTATATGTAGTGCACGCGTGTAATGGTGTCCCCGCACTCACAAAGTTCAGGGAATTGGCTCTGAACAATGTGGGGGCACCTTGGCTAGTGCCAGGGTGCCCTCACACTAAGTAACTTTGCACCTAGCCTCAGTGAGACAGTTAGGCACCACACAGGGAACACATACATATAGGCCACAAACTTATGAGCACTGGGGTCCTGGCTAGCAGGGTCCCAGTGACACATAACAAACATAGGGTTTTCACTATGAGCACTGGGCCCTGACTAGCAGGATCCCAGTGAGACAGTGAAAACACCCTGACATACACTCACAAACAGGCCAAAAGTGGGGGTAACAAGGCTAGAAAGAGGCTACTTTCTCACACAACCCCCCCCCCCCCCCAAACGAAGGACAATAAGGCTAACCTTGGCCAGTTGAGACTTTATTGTCTAAGTGGTGATAAGTAGAGAGTAGCTCTGCAATAGACTGGTTACTCCCTTTATCATCCACTATATGGTTACTTCCCTGTGGGGATGTAAACCACCCTGTTTGAAGTTTTTTAGCTAAGCAACAATGTGAAGATGTATTTTCAGAGTTTCTATCAGTAAGTTTTAGTTTAGAGCAGTGGGAATTGTCCACTGAACCTATTTGTAGTGATGGAAATGCCAGACAGGGATGCTGTCTCAGAAAAGCCATGGCTGGGCAAAAACGTTGTCCACATGGCTGGAAGAGAGAACAGGGATGCTGTTTCTCTTGAGTTGGAGCAGGGCAGGGATGCTGTCCTATGAGCTCCACACTAGGGCATGGATGCTGTCCTAAGTGTTGTGAGTTAGTGCAGGGGTTCTGCACTAAAGTTTCTCTGGGAGGGTTGGAGGGATGCTCCATGTTAACTAAAATGGTGCTCTTTTTCTCACCAATGTTAGTTATCCCACAGAGAGGTACTTCTATCTCAGGGAGTCCAGCTTTGCCAGCTGATGATTCCCTTGGAACAGGTGCCACCCCCGGAGAGGTTTCTCCCACCACAGGAATGGTATCCTCAATGGTAGGGTGGTTAGGGGATACTGTGATACCCTTTTTACCTGTTGATGGAGGGGGATCCTGAGTTTTCAGGCCTTCTCTCCTTTGCTTTTTCATTTCAGTAGAAATGAGAGGGAACAATTCCTCAGGGATACCCAGCATGGCTGCATGGGCATAAAACTCTACATCAGCCCAACCTGAGGCCTCTAGGTCATTACCTAAGAGACAGTCTACAGGTAAGCTAGGTGATACCACCACCTGCTTAGGGCCAGTAACTCCACCCCAACTAAACTGAATTATAGCTAAGGGAAGAAACTTAGTGGAGTTATGGACATCAATAATCTTATACTGTTGTCCAATGATGTGTTGATCAGGGTGCACTAGGTTTTCAGTCACCAAAGTGATACTGGCACCTGTGTCCCTGTAGGCCAAGGTCTCAACACCATTTATTGAAACTGTCTGCCTGTACTTATCCATTGTAAGGGGACAAGCAGCCAGTGTGGCAAGGCCAATGGCACTAGGTGTGACAGAAACTGTCTTGGGACTGACTACCCCAGTTTCTATGATGGACCCATAAGTGAACCCAACTACACCCTTAGCTTGACTGTTGACAGCAGTCCCACCACTAGTTCCACTACTGCTAGGGGCACTAGAGCTTGATGTATTAGTGGTGGTAGGCTCAGGGGGTTTACCTGGACAGGACTTATCCCCTGGCCTATGGCCTCTGTTTTTACACACAAAGCACCAAGGCTTTTTAAATTGAGTAGGTTGAGAAGAAGAGGAAGAATTTGTTTTATCTCCACCCCCTGAAGAGTGTTTAAGATTTGAAGTGGGATCTTTGGTTTTACCCTTATCCCCATGCTTATCTTGAGATTTTTCACCATCTTTCTTCTTAGTGGTCTCTTTGTCACCCCCTGTATGAACTTTTCTGTTCACCCTTGTTCTGACCCATTTGTCTGCCTTCTTTCCCAATTCTTGGGGAGAGGTCAGATCTGAGTCCACCAAGTACTGGTGCAACAAATCAGACACACAATTATTAAGAATATGCTCTCTCAGGATTAAGTTATACAGGCTGTCATAATCAGTAACTTTACTGCCATGTAACCACCCCTCCAAGGCCTTCACTGAATGGTCAATGAAATCAACCCAGTCTTGTGAAGACTCCTTTTTGGTCTCTCTGAACTTTATCCTGTATTGTTCAGTGGTTAAGCCATAACCATCCAGGAGTGCATTCTTAAGAACTTGGAAATTATTGGCATCATTTTCTTTCACAGTAAGGAGCCTATCCCTTCCTTTTCCATTAAATGATAGCCATAGGATAGCAGCCCACTGCCTTTGAGGGACATCCTGTACAACACAGGCCCTCTCAAGTGCAGCAAACCACTTGTTAATGTCATCCCCCTCCTTATAAGGGGGAACTATCTTGTGCAGATTCCTGGAATCATGCTCTTTTGCAGGATGACTATGGGGAATACTGCTGCTGCCACCATGGGTAACTAAACCCAAGTTCTGTCTTTCCTTCTCTAGTTCAAAAGACTGTCTATCCAAATCCAGCTGTTGCTTTTTAAGCTTCAGTCTGGTTTGTTCCACCCTGAACTTATTGAGTTCCCTCTCTAACATTCTGTCATCAGGGTTGGTGGGAGGGACATTCCTAGATACAGAGGTATGATGGAAATGAACAGAAGGAGACATGTCCCTTACAGAAGCCACCCTAACAGCTTGGCTAACAGAAACATCACTACCAGTATGGTGAGAATAAATGCTTTTGCTATGATGTGAGACAACACTATTTGTATGGTGTGGCTCATCATCATTACCAACTATGCTAGACTGTCTAGTAATGGGCAGGCTAGGAAGTTTCTTTCCTGAATCTTTTCCTGGGGGAGTCCCTGAATCAGATTGGGAACTATTAGGTACTTTTTCAACAGATGGGGCACTTATAGCCGTATCTTGTTCTCTAAGCATGTTAAGTAACAATTCCAAGGAAGGATTCTTCCCTACCCTCAAACCTCTCTCTATGCAGAGACTCCTTGCTCCTTTCCAGCTAAGGTGATCATATGCAAGTTTGGACAGATCAACATTTTGGCCTGTGCCAGGCATTTTTAGAGAGAGTTAAAGTGATAGAAAAAGAGAAAAAAGTTTTCAGAACTTTTTAGAAAGACAGAAAAAAACCTTTTTAAACTTTTAAGGACTTTTTGAAAGTTTAGAAGTACTTTTCAGCACTTAGAAAAGAGTGAAAAGAGGAAATGCAAAACTTTTTGGCTATGTGTATATACACTGACCTTGTTTTGTATATTTTTCTCTTATGAAAAGTACAATGACAAGAGTGGTAAGTAGTCTCAAAGCACTTATCCCACCACTGCACAACCAATGTAGGAGGCTGGACTGGCTTGTAGTGAGTACCAAGGGGTACTTGCACCTTGCACCAGGCCAAGTTATCCCTTATTAGTGTATAGGGTGTCTAGCAGCTTAGGCTGATAGATAATGGTAGCTTAGCAGAGCAGCTTAGGCTGAACTAGGAGACGTGTGAAGCTACTACAGTACCACTTAGTGTCATATGTACAATATCATAAGAAAACACAATACACAGTTATACTAAAAATAAAGGTACTTTATTTTTATGACAATATGCCAAAGTATCTTAAAGTGTACCCTCAGTGAGAGGATAGGAAATATACACAAGATATATATACACAATAGCAAAAATATGCAGTATAGTCTTAGAAAACAGTGCAAACAATGTATAGTTACAATAGGATGCAATTGCGAAAGATAGGGATAGGGGCAACACAAACCATATACTCCAAAAGTGGAATGCGAACCACGAATGGACCCCAAACCTATGTGACCTTGTAGAGGGTCGCTGGGACTATTAGAAAATAGTGAGAGTTAGAAAAATAACCCTCCCCAAGACCCTGAAAAGTGAGTGCAAAGTGCACTAAAGTTCCCCTAAGGATAAAGAAGTTGTATTAGAGGAATAATGCAGGAAAGACACAAACCAACAATGCAACAACGCTGGATTTCCAATCTGGGGTACCTGTGGAACAAGGGGACCAAGTCCAAAAGTCACAAGCAAGTCGGAGATGGGCAGATGCCCAGGAAATGCCAGCTGCGGGTGCAAAGAAGCTTCTACTGGACAGAAGAAGCTGCAGTTTCTGCAGGAATGCAAAGGACGAGAGACTTCCCCTTCAGAGGACAGATCCCACTCGCCTTGTAGAGTCGTGCAGAAGTATTTTCCCGCCGAAAGAATGCCAAAAAGCCTTGCTAGCTGCAAATCGTGCGGTTAGCATTTTTGGATGCTGCTGCGGCCCAGGAGGGACCAGGAGGTCGCAAATTGGACCAGGAGGTAGAGGGGACGTCGAGCAAGACAAGGAGCCCTCTTAGCAGCAGGTAGCACCCGGAAAAGTGCCAGAAACAGGCACTACGAGGATGCATGAAACGGTGCTCACCTGAAGTTACACAAAGGAGTCCCACGTCGCCGGAGAACAACTTAGGAGGTCGTGCAATGCAGGTTAGAGTGCTGTGGACCCAGGCTGGACTGTGCACAAAGGATTTCCGCCGGAAGTGCACGGAGGCCGGAGTAGCTGCAAAAGTTACGGTTCCCAGCAATGCAGTCTAGCGAGGTGAGGCAAGGACTTACCTCCACCAAACTTGGACTGAAGAGTCACTGGACTGTGGGGGCCACTTGGACAGAGTTGCTGGATTCGAGGGACCTCGCTCGTCGTGCTGAGAGGAGACCCAAGGGACCGGTAATGCAGCTTTTTGGTGCCAGCGGTTGCAGGGGGAAGATTCCGTCGACCCACGGGAGATTTCTTCGGAGCTTCTAGTACAGAGAGGAGGCAGACTACCCCCACAGCATGCACCACCAGGAAAACAGTCGAGAAGGCGGCAGGATCAGCGTTACAGAGTTGCAGTAGTCGTCTTTGCTACTATGTTGCAGTTTTGCAGGCTTCCAGCGTGGTCAGCAGTCGATTCCTTGGTAGAAGGTGAAGAGAGAGATGCAGAGGAACTCGGCTGAGCTCTTGCATTCGTTATCTAAAGTTTCCCCAGAGACAGAGACCCTAAATAGCCAGAAAAGAGGGTTTGGCTACCTAGGAGATAGGATAGGCTAGCAACACCTGAAGGAGCCTATCACAAGGAGTCTCTGACGTCACCTGGTGGCACTGGCCACTCAGAGTAGTCCAGTGTGCCAGCAGCACCTCTGTTTCCAAGATGGCAGAGGTCTGGAGCACACTGGAGGAGCTCTGGACACCTCCCAGGGGAGGTGCAGGTCAGGGGAGTGGTCACTCCCCTTTCCTTTGTCCAGTTTCGCGCCAGAGCAGGGCTAAGGGGTCCCCTGAACTGGTGTAGACTGGCTTATGCAGAATTGGGCACATCTGTGCCCAAGAAAGCATTTCCAGAGGCTGGGGGAGGCTACTCCTCCCCTGCCTTCACACCATTTTCCAAAGGGAGAGGGTGTAACACCCTCTCTCAGAGGAAGTCCTTTGTTCTGCCATCCTGGGCCAGGCCTGGCTGGACCCCAGGAGGGCAGATGCCTGTCTGAGGGGTTGGCAGCAGCAGCAGCTGCAGTGAAACCCCAGGAAAGGCAGTTTGGCAGTACCAGGGTCTGTGCTACAGACCACTGGGATCATGGGATTGTGCCAACTATGCCAGGATGGCATAGAGGGGGCAATTCCATGATCATAGACATGTTACATGGCCATATTCGGAGTTACCATTGTGAAGCTACATATAGTTAGTGACCTATATGTAGTGCACACGTGTAATGGTGTCCCCGCACTCACAAAGTCCGGGGAATTGGCCCTGAACAATGTGGGGGCACCTTGGCTAGTGCCAGGGTGCCCTCACACTAAGTAACTTTGCACCTAACCTTTACCAGGTAAAGGTTAGACATATAGGTGACTTATAAGTTACTTAAGTGCAGTGTAAAATGGCTGTGAAATAACGTGGACGTTATTTCACACAGGCTGCAGTGGCAGGCCTGTGTAAGAATTGTCAGAGCTCCCTATGGGTGGCAAAAGAAATGCTGCAGCCATAGGGATCTCCTGGAACCCCAATACCCTGGGTACCTCAGTACCATATACTAGGGAATTATAAGGGTGTTCAAGTAAGCCAATGTAAATTGGTAAAATTGGTCACTAGCCTGTTAGTGACAATTTGAACGAAATGAGAGAGCATAACCACTGAGGTTCTGATCAGCAGAGCCTCAGTGAGACAGTTAGTCACTACACAGGTAACACATTCAGGCACACTTATGAGCACTGGGGCCCTGGGTGACAGGGTCCCAGTGACACATACAACTAAAACAACATATATACAGTGAAAAATGGGGGTAACATGCTAGGCAAGATGGTACTTTCCTACACAACCCCCCCCCCAAACGAAGGACAATAAGACTAGCCATGACCTGATGAGTCTTCATTGTCTAAGTGGAAATATCTGGAGAGTCCATCTGCATTGGAGTGGCTACTCCCAGGTCTATGTTCCACTGTATAGTCCATTCCCTGTAGGGAGATGGACCACCTCAACAATTTAGGATTTTCACCTTTCATTTGTTTTAGCCAAAGTAGAGGTTTGTGGTCTGTCTGAACAATGAAGTGAGTGCCAAACAGGTATGGCCTCAACTTCTTCAGAGCCCAGACCACAGCAAAGGCCTCCCTCTCTATGGCAGACCAACGCTTTTGTATAGGGGTCAACCTCATACTAATAAAAGCAACAGGTTGATCCTGGCCCTCAGAATTAAGTTGTGATAGGACTGCCCCTACTCCTAATTCAGATGCATCAGTTTGGACATAGAATTTTTTAGAGTAACAAGGGCTTTTCAGGACAGGTGCAGAGCACATGGCCTGCTTCAGCTCCTCAAAAGCTTTCTGACAGTTTGCTGTCCATAATACCTTTTTAAGCATTTTCTTGGATGTGAGGTCATTAAGAGGGGCTGCAATGGAGCCATAGTTCTTAATGAACCTCCTGTAATACCCAGTGAGGCCTAGGAAGGCTCTCACCTGAGTCTGAGTGGTAGGGGGAACCCAATCAATAATTGTTTGGATTTTCCCCTGAAGTGGTGCAATCTGTTCCCCACCAACAAGGTGTCCCAGATAAACCACCTTACCCTGCCCTATCTGGCACTTTGAAACCTTGATAGTGAGGCCTGCCTTTTGCAGGGCTTCCAAAACTTTTCATAGGTGGACCAGGTGATCATCCCAGCTGGAGCTAAAGACAGCTATATCGTCCAAATATGCTGCACTGAAAGCTTCCAGCCCTTGCAGGACTGTGTTCACCAACCTCTGAAAAGTGGCAGGTGCATTTTTCAATCCAAAAGGCATTACAGTAAACTGGTAATGGCCTCCAATGGTTGAAAATGCAGTTTTAGGTTTAGCATCTTCTGATAATTTGATCTGCCAATACCCTGCATTCAAATCAAAAGTGCTTAGATACTTGGCAGATGCCAGTGTATCTATGAGCTCATCTGCCCTGGGTATAGGGTGAGCATCAGTTTTGGTTACCTGGTTGAGACCTCTATAATCTACACAAAACCGCATTTCCTTCTTTCCATCTTTGGAATGGGGTTTTGGTACAAGTACCACAGGAGAAGCCCATGGACTTTCAGAGTGCTCAACCACTCCCAGTTCTAACATTTTCTGCACCTCTTGCTTTATGCAGTCCCTGACATGGTCAGGCTGCCTATAGATCTTACTTTTGACAGGTAAACTGTCTCCAGTATCTATAGTGTGCTCACACCAAGAAGTGGTACCTGGCACAGTAGAGAAGAGTTCAGAAAACTGACCCAGGAGATTTATGCAATGGTCTTTCTGCTCAGCAGTAAGACAATCAGCCAAAAGAACGAGTTACATACCTTCGGTAACGACTTTTCTGGTGGATACATTAGCTACCTGTGGATTCCTCACCTCATGAATACTCCCATGGCGCCAGCATTCGACGGAAATCTTCTTACTAGTCTCTGCACGTCGACGAGGACGTCACTGTCTCGCACGCGACGCCGTCTGACGTCATACAGGCAATAAGAGGTCCTCGACGACGTGCGGACGTCAGTTCCCTTTTTTCCGTGCATTCGAAACGGTTATCTTCGAGGGAGCAACTGTTACTCTTGCGGTTACAGTGTATATCTTGCTGCGTACTCTTTCTCTGTGGAAATAATGTCGCAGAGAAAGTCTGGATTTAAGCCTTGTCGTGAGTGTGGAGGCAAGATGTCGGTGACGGATCCTCATTCCGATTGCCTTTGGTGTTTGAGCTCCGACCACGACGTCTCGACTTGTGATTCGTGTCAGCACATGAATCCGAAGGCCATTAAAGAACGCGAGGCGAAGCTGTTTATGGCCAAGTCAAAGGAGAAGCATCACAAGAAAAAGTCTTCTCCAAGACATCCGCGTCATCGAGACTCCCGGCGCCGTAGAGAATCTCGGCGTCATTCAAGGGAGGCTCGTTCCAGGTCTCCGGATCGGCGCCGGAGGACATGGGAGGTCAGCCCCACGGTGACGCCGCATCCTTCGACGCCGTTGCTCTCTCCGACGTCTCCAACTTCGCCTGGACAGGCGTCGGTGATTGAGGTATTGGAGCCTCAGGTGTTTTCTCCGGCGCAGACGCCGAGGCCGGCGTCGGGGTCGCCTCCGAGTCAGGCACCCCAGTATCCGGCTTTTCCCACCCCTGGAGCCGATAGTTCCGCATTCTTGAATGCGATGTATGCCATCTTCCAACAGATGGCTCCAGGGGGTGCTCCGGCTGGGCCTTTGGCCTTTTCTTTGGGTGATCCTGCGCCTCTTCGGCCGGCACCCTTTATGCCCTTTCTCCCGTTTGGGAACGTGGGCTCGGCGCCAGTGTCGGCGCCGGTGGCCGCTCCGATGGCTTCGGAGGGATTGGCCCCAGGGATTTCCATCCCGTCGACGTCGAGATTTCGGCCTGTGACTCCGGTGGGTCCATCCGTTTCATCTGCTCTTCAGTCGGCGCCGAAGTTACCTGTGGCGCCGGATGCGGCGTCGGTGGCTTCGGAAGATCGGCGCCGATCTCCGACTTCGGCGGAGGTGTTGTCGACTCCGCGGATTGAGCAACGACTGCATTCAAGGAGGCGTGCTCTCCGGGTACTAGAGGAGCAGGAGTACCAACGAGCCCTAGAGGAAGGAGAGCTAGAGGACTCGGGTGATGGGCTGCGTGGACTGGAGTCGGCCAGTGGGCTGGACACTTCCCCTGAGTGGGACCTTTCGTCCCCGGGGGAATATACCGAGGAAGCTGCTTCCTTTCATACAGTGGTACGGAAGGCAGCTAGTTTTTTGGACCTGCCTTTGCCGGTGGTGGAGGCGAAACAAAACCTTTTGACAGAGGTGTTGCATCCGGCCTCAGCCGCGGCGGAGCCTCTATTACCTTTTAATGACGCTCTGCTGGATCCGGTCTTAGATACTTTGGCATATTGTCATAAAAATAAAGTACCTTTATTTTTAGTATAACTGTGTATTGTGTTTTCTTATGATATTGTGCATATGACACTAGGTGGTACTGTAGTAGCTTCACACGTCTCCTAGTTCAGCCTGAGCTGCTCTGCTAAGCTACCATTATCTATCAGCCTAAGCTGCTAGATACCCTATACACTAATAAGGGATAACTGGGCCTGGTGTAAGGTGCAAGTACCCCTTGGTACTCACTACAAGCCATTCCAGCCTCCTACATTGGTTGTGCAGTGGTGGGATAAGTGCTTGAGACTACTTACCACTCTTGTCATTGTACTTTTCATAAGAGAAAAATATACAAAACAAGGTCAGTGTATATACACATAGCCAAAAAGTTTTGCATTTCCTCTTTTCACTCTTTTCTAAGTGCTGAAAAGTACTTCTAAACTTTCCAAAAGTTCTTAAAAGTTTAAAAAGTTTTTTCTGTCTTTCCAAAAAGTTCTGAAAACTTTTTTTTCTTTTTCTTTCACTTTAACTCTCTCTAAAAAATGTCTGGCACAGGAAAAAATGTTGAACTGTCCAAACTTGCATATGATCACCTTAGCTGGAAAGGAGCAAGGAGTCTCTGCATAGAGAGAGGTTTGAGTGTAGGGAAGAATCCTTCCTTAGAACTGTTAATTAATATGCTTAGAGTACAGGATAAGGCCATGAGTGCCAAATCTGGTGAAAAAGTAGCTAATGGTTCTCAATCTGATCCAGGGACTCCCCCAGGAAAAGGTTCAGGAAAGAAACTTCTCAGCCTGCCCATTACTAGACAGTCTAGCATAGTTGGTACAGAGGTTGAATCACACCATACTGATGGTGTGCTCTCACATTATACTGGTAGCCAAGCTGTTAGGGTGCCCTCTGTAAGGGACAGGTCTCCTTCTGTTCATTCCCATCATACCTCTGTATCTAGAAATGTCCCTCCCACCCACCCTAATGACAGATTGTTAGAAAGGGAGCTCAATAGATTGAGAGTGGAACAAACCAGACTGAAGCTCAAGAAGCAACAGCTGGATTTGGATAGACAGTCTTTAGAATTAGAGAAGGAAAGACAGAAGTTGGGTTTAGATACCCATGGTGGCAGCAGCAGTATTCCCCATAGTCATCCTGCAAAAGAGCATGATTCCAGGAATCTGCACAAGATAGTTCCCCCTTATAAGGTGGGGGATGACATTAACAAGTGGTTTGCTGCACTTGAGAGGGCCTGTGCTGTACAGGATGTCCCTCAAAAGCAGTGGGCTGCTATCCTATGGCTATCATTTAGTGGAAAAGGTAGGGATAGGCTCCTTACTGTAAAAGAAAATGATGCCAATAATTTCCAAGTTCTTAAGAATGCACTCCTGGATGGTTATGGCTTAACCACTGAACAGTACAGGATAAAGTTCAGAGAGACCAAAAAGGAGTCTTCACAAGACTGGGTTGATTTCATTGACCATTCAGTGAAGGCCTTGGAGGGGTGGTTACATGGCAGTAAAGTTACTGATTATGAAAGCCTGTATAACACAATCCTGAGAGAGCATATACTTAATAATTGTGTGTCTGATTTGTTGCACCAGTACCTGGTAGACTCTGATCTGACCTCTCCCCAAGAATTGGGAAAGAAGGCAGACAAATGGGTCAGAACAAGGGTGAACAGAAAAGTTCATACAGGGGGTGACAAAGATGGCAATAAGAAGAAAGATGGTGAAAAATCTCAAGATAAGCATGGGGATAAGGGTAAAACCAAAGATCCCACTTCAAATCTTAAACACTCTTCAGAGGGTGGGGATAAAACAAATTCTTCCTCTTCTTCCCAACCTGCACACATTAAAAAGCCTTGGTGCTTTGTGTGTAAAAACAGAGGCCATAGGCCAGGGGATAAGTCCTGTCCAGGTAAACCCCCTGAGCCTACCACCACTAATACATCAAGCTCTAGTGCCCCTAGCAGTAGTGGTACTAGTGGTGGGACTGCTGGCAACAGTCAAGGAAAGGGTGTAGTTGGGTTCACTTATGGGTCCATAGTGGAAACTGATGTCATCAGTCCCAAGACAGTTTCTGTCACACCTAGTGGCATTGGCCTTGCCACTCTGACTGCTTGTCCCCTTACAATGGATAAGTACAGGCAGACAGTTTCAATAAATGGTGTTGAGGCCTTGGCCTACAGGGACACAGGTGCCAGTTTCACTTTGGTGACTGAAAACCTAGTGCCTCCTGAACAACACATCATTGGACAACAGTATAAGATTATTGATGTCCATAACTCCACTAAGTTTCTTCCCTTAGCTATAATTCAGTTTAGTTGGGGTGGAGTTACTGGCCCTAAGCAGGTGGTGGTATCACCTAGCTTACCTGTAGACTGTCTCTTAGGTAATGACCTAGAGGCCTCAGGTTGGGCTGATGTAGAGTTTTATGCCCATGCAGCCATGCTGGGCATCCCTGAGGAATTGTTCCCTCTCATTTCAAGTGAAATGAAAAAGCAAAGGAGAGAAGGCCTGAAAACTCAGGATCCCTCTCCATCAACAGGTAAAAAGGGTATCACAGTATCCCCTAACCACCCTACCATTCAGGATACTATTCCTGTGGTGGGAGAAACCTCTCCTGGGGTGGCACCTGTTCCAAGGGAATCATCAGCTGGCAAAGCTGGACTCCCTGAGGTGGAAGTACCTCTCTGTGGGATAACTAACATTGGTGAGAAAAACAGCACCATTTTAGTTAACATGGAGCATCCCTCCAACCCTCCCAGAGAAACTTTAGTGCAGAAACCCTGCACTACCTCACAACACTTAGGACAGCATCCCTGCCCTAGTGTGGAGCTCATAGGACAGCATCCCTGCCCTGCTCCAACTCAAGAGAAACAGCATCCCTGTTCTCTCTTCCAGCCAGATGGACAAAGTTTTTGCCCAGCTATGGCTTTTCTGAGACAGCATCCCTGTCTGGCATTTCCATCACTACAAATAGGTTCAGTGGACAATTCCCACTGCTCTAAACTAAAACTTACTGATAGAAACTCTGAAAATACATCTTCACATTGTTGCTTAGCTAAAAAACTTCAAACAGGGTGGTTTACATCCCCACAGGGAAGTAACCATATAGTGGATGATAAAGGGAGTAACCAGTCTATTGCAGAGCTACTCTCTACTTATCACCACTTAGACAATAAAGTCTCAACTGGCCAAGGTTAGCCTTATTGTCCTTCGTTTGGGGGGGGGTTGTGTGAGAAGGTAGCCTCTTTCTAGCCTTGTTACCCCCACTTTTGGCCTGTTTGTGAGTGTATGTCAGGGTGTTTGTCACTGTTTTCACTGTCTCACTGGGATCCTGATAGCCAGGCCTCAGTGCTCATAGTGAAAACACTATGTTTTCAGTATGTTTGTTATGTGTCACTGGGATCCTGCTGGTCAGGACCCCAGTGCTCATAGGTTTGTGGCCTATATATATGTGTCACTGGGACCCTGTCACACAGGGCCCCAGTGCTCATAGGTGTGCATGTATATGTTCCCTGTGTGGTGCCTAACTGTCTCACTGAGGCTCTGCTAACCAGAACCTCAGTGGTTATGCTCTCTCATTACTTTCAAATTGTCACTAACAGGCTAGTGACCAATTTTACCAATTTACATTGGCTTACTGGAACACCCTTATAATTCCCTAGTATATGGTACTGAGGTACCCAGGGTATTGGGGTTCCAGGAGATCCCTATGGGCTGCAGCATTTCTTTTGCCACCCATAGGGAGCTCTGACAATTCTTACACAGGCCTGCCACTGCAGCCTGAGTGAAATAACGTCCACGTTATTTCACAGCCATTTTACACTGCACTTAAGTAACTTATAAGTCACCTATATGTCTAACCTTTACCTGGTAAAGGTTAGGTGCAAAGTTACTTAGTGTGAGGGCACCCTGGCACTAGCCAAGGTGCCCCCACATTGTTCAGAGCCAATTCCCTGAACTTTGTGAGTGCGGGGACACCATTACACGCGTGCACTACATATAGGTCACTACCTATATGTAGCTTCACCATGGTAACTCCGAATATGGCCATGTAACATGTCTATGATCATGGAATTGCCCCCTCTATACCATCCAGGCATAGTTGGCACAATCCCATGATCCCAGTGGTCTGTAGCACAGACCCTGGTACTGCCAAACTGCCCTTCCTGGGGTTCCACTGCAGCTGCTGCTGCTGCCAACCCCTCAGACAGGCAGCTGCCCTCCTGGGGTCCAGCCAGGCCTGGCCCAGGATGGCAGAACAAAGAACTTCCTCTGAGAGAGGGTGTGACACCCTCTCCCTTTGGAAAATGGTGTGAAGGCAGGGGAGGAGTAGCCTCCCCCAGCCTCTGGAAATGCTTTGTTGGGCACAGAGGTGCCCAATTCTGCATAAGCCAGTCTACACCGGTTCAGGGACCCCTTAGCCCCTGCTCTGGCGCAAAACTGGACAAAGGAAAGGGGAGTGACCACTCCCCTGACCTGCACCTCCCCTGGGAGGTGTCCAGAGCTCCTCCAATGTGCTCCAGACCTCTGCCATCTTGGAAACAGAGGTACACTGGACTGCTCTGAGTGGCCAGTGCCACCAGGTGACGTCAGAGACTCCTGCTGATAGGCTCTTTCAGGTGTTGCTAGCCTATCCTCTGTCCTAGGTAGCCAAACCCTCTTTTCTGGCTATTTAGGGTCTCTGCCTCTGGGGAAACTTTAGATAACGAATGCATGAGCTCAGCCGAGTTCCTCTGCATCTCTCTCTTCACCTTCTGATAAGGAAACGACCGCTGACCGCGCTGGAATCCTGCAAACCTGCAACATAGTAGCAAAGACGACTACTGCAACTCTGTAACGCTGATCCTGCCGCCTTCTCGACTGTTTTCCTGCTTGTGCATGCTGTGGGGGTAGCCTGCCTCCTCTCTGCACCAGAAGCTCCGAAGAAATCTCCCGTGGGTCGACGGAATCTTCCCCCTGCAACCGCAGGCACCAAAAAGCTGCATCACCGGTCCCTTGGGTCTCCTCTCAGCACGACGAGCGAGGTCCCTCGAATCCAGCGACTCTGTCCAAGTGACCCCCACAGTCCAGTGACTCTTCAGTCCAAGTTTGGTGGAGGTAAGTCCTTGCCTCACCTCGCTGGGCTGCATTGCTGGGAACCGCGACTTTGCAGCTACTCCGGCCCCTGTGCACTTCCGGCGGAAATCCTTTGTGCACAGCCAAGCCTGGGTCCACGGCACTCTAACCTGCATTGCACGACTTTCTAAGTTGGTCTCCGGCGACGTGGGACTCCTTTGTGCAACTTCGGCGAGCACCGTTTCACGCATCCTTGTCGTGCCTGTTTCTGGCACTTCTCCGGGTGCTACCTGCTTCAGTGAGGGCTCTTTGTCTTGCTCGACGTCCCTTCTCTCTGCAGGTCCAATTTGCGACCTCCTGGTCCCTCCTGGGCCCCAGCAGCGTCCAAAAACGCCAAACGCACGATTTGCGTGTAGCAAGTCTTGTTGCGTCCTTCCGGCGGGAAAACAATTCTGCACGACTCTCCAAGGCGAGAGGGATCCGTCCACCAAAGGGGAAGTCTCTAGCTCTTTTCGTTCCTGCAGAAACCTCAGCTTCTTCTGTCCAGTTGAAGCTTCTTTGCACCCGCAGCTGGCATTTCCTGGGCATCTGCCCATCTCCGACTTGCTTGTGACTTTTGGACTTGGTCCCCTTGTTCCACAGGTACCCTAGATTGGAAATCCACAGTTGTTGCATTGCTGGTTTGTGTCTTTCCTGCATTATTCCTCTAACACGACTTCTTTGTCCTTAGTGGAACTTTGGTGCACTTTGCACTCACTTTTCAGGGTCTTGGGGAGGGTTATTTTTCTAACTCTCACTATTTTCTAATAGTCCCAGCGACCCTCTACAAGGTCACATAGGTTTGGGGTCCATTCGTGGTTCGCATTCCACTTTTGGAGTATATGGTTTGTGTTGCCCCTATCCCTATGTTTCCCCATTGCATCCTATTGTAACTATACATTGTTTGCACTGTTTTCTAAGACTATACTGCATATTTTTGCTATTGTGTATATATATCTTGTGTATATTTCCTATCCTCTCACTGAGGGTACACTCTAAGATACTTTGGCATATTGTCATAAAAATAAAGTACCTTTATTTTTAGTATAACTGTGTATTGTGTTTTCTTATGATATTGTGCATATGACACTAGGTGGTACTGTAGTAGCTTCACACGTCTCCTAGTTCAGCCTGAGCTGCTCTGCTAAGCTACCATTATCTATCAGCCTAAGCTGCTAGACACCCTATACACTAATAAGGGATAACTGGGCCTGGTGTAAGGTGCAAGTACCCCTTGGTACTCACTACAAGCCAGTCCAGCCTCCTACACCACTGCACAACCTTTCTGCGCTAGAGACAGAGCAAAAGACAAAACGTCCGATAGATGAGCATGCAAAGGATCAATCTGCCTCTCTCCACACCACGCAACAAATTTAGACCATCTATTAGCGTAGATAGATTTAGTGGAGTGTCGCCTGGCCGCTAATATAACATCCACTACCTCAGGCGGGAGAGAGAAGGAACTCAGGTTGCCCCTTCAATCTCCAGGCATGTAGGTGCAGACTCTGGAGGTTGGGGTGTAGAACCTGCCCCTGCGACTGCGAGAGGAGGTCTGCCCTGAAAGGGAGACGGAGCGGCGGGCACATTGAAAGTTGGAGAAGGTCGGAATACCATACCCTCCTTGGCCAATCCGGAGCTATTAGGATGACTAGAGCCCGGTCCTGGCGAATCTTCCTCAATACTCGAGGAATCAAAGGTATGGGAGGAAACGCGTAAAGCAACTGGCCGCACCAGGTTATTTGAAACGCGTCCCCCAACGCTCCCTGCATCAGATACTGAAGGCTGCAGAACAACGGACAATGCGCGTTCTCTCGAGTGGCGAACAGATCTACCCGAGGAAACCCCCACCTCTGGAAGATTAAACGGACTTGATCTGGATGGAGACGCCACTCGTGGTCTGCCAAGAAGTGGCGACTGAGACTGTCCGCACGCACGTTCAAAACTCCGGCCAGATGGTTTGCTATCAAGCAAATCTGATGGTCCTTTGCCCAGGACCATAGTCGAAGAGCTTCTCTGCAGAGAAGGTACGACCCCACTCCTCCCTGCTTGTTTATGTACCACATCGTGGTAGTATTGTCCGTTAGGACCTGTACCGACTGACCACGAAGGGAAGGGAGGAAGGCCTTGAGAGCCAGACGTACAGCCCGTAACTCTAACAGATTGATGTGAAACATCTGTTCCTCTGGAGACCAAAGACCTTTGATCTCCAGATCCCCCAGATGAGCTCCCCACCCTAGAGTGGAAGCATCCGTTATGACTGTGGCCACTGGTGGCGACTGCTGGAACGGCTTTCCTTGTGAAAGATTGTTGCTTGCAATCCACCACTTCAAATCCACAGCAGCATCTCTGGAGATCTTGACAGTACCCTCTAGATCCCCTTTGTGTTGAGACCACTGCCTTCGGAGGCACCACTGAAGAGCCCTCATGTGCCAGCGAGCATGCGTGACCAACAGAATGCAGGAGGCAAAAAGACCGAGCAGACGAAGGACCTTGAGGACTGGAACTACCGCTCCATTTTGAAACATTGGAACCAAATCCTGAATATCTTGAATCCGCTGAGGCGGAGGACAGGCCCGACCCAATGTTGTATCCAGTACTGCCCCTATGAACAGGAGGCGCTGAGAGGGCTCTAGGTGAGATTTGGGCTCGTTCACCGAAAAACCCAGGTCGAACAACAACTGGGTTGTTGACTGCAGATGATGCGACACAAGCTCCGGGGACTTGGCTTTGATCAACCAGTCGTCCAAGTAAGGGAATACTGCTATCCCCTTCCTTCTGAGTTCTGCCGCAACCACCGACATCACCTTCGTGAAGACTCGAGGTGCTGAAGTAAGACCAAACGGAAGGACCGCAAACTGATAATGTTGCGATCCCACCACAAACCGGAGATACTTCCTGTGTGACTTGAGTATCGGGATATGAAAGTAAGCATCCTGCAAGTCGACAGACACCATCCAGTCTTCCATGTTCAACGCCAAAAGCACCTGTGCTAGGGTCAGCATCTTGAACTTTTCCTGCTTGAGGAACCAATTCAAGATCCTCAGGTCCAGAATTGGTCTCAAACGACCATCCTTCTTGGGAATCAGGAAATACCTTGAGTAACATCCTCGACCCCTTTCCTGCTCCGGGACCAACTCCACCGCGCCCTTTGAAAGGAGGACTTGCACCTCCTGTTCTAGCAACAGGAGGTGTTCTTCTGAACAATAAGAAGGGCGGGGCGGGATGAGGGGCGGGAACTCCCGAAAGGGAAGGGTGTAGCCTTTTCCCACAATACTGAGAACCCAAGTGTCCGATGCAACAGTCTTCCATTTGGTGAGAAAATGCTGTAATCTTCCCCCTACAGGAGAGGAGTGAGTGGGAAATGGTGGAAGCCTAAGGCTGCTTCCCCTGCTGCACCCCGCCAGAGGATGAGGAAGAGGCAGAGTGCTGCTGAGAGGCTCCTCTGGTGCGGACCCTACCTCTCCCCCTGAAAGATCTATAGGGATGGGAAGAAGCAGGTTGCTGATATCTCCCCCGAAAGGAAGAGGAGGAAGAGCCACGCCCAAATCCACGAAACCTCCTGAAGAATCTGGAAGAGGCCGTGGAAGAAGGAGCTTGGAGCCCTAACGACTTAGCCGTGGCCCTGCTTTCCTTAAAACGTTCCAAGGCCGAATCAGCCTTAGCTCCAAACAGTTTGTCCCCATCAAACGGGAGATCCAACAATGTGGACTGTACATCTGCAGAAAAGCCCGAGTTACGGAGCCAGGCCTGTCTCCTTGCCACCACAGTTGTGCCCATTGCCCTGGCTACCGAGTCGGTGGTATCCAGTCCCGTCTGGATAATTTGGGTCGCAGCAGCCTGGGCATTTGAGACAAGATCCAAAAGACCCTGGGGAAGCTCTGTAAACGAAGAGGAAATGTCATCCATCAGAGCATGAATATACCTCCCCAGGATACAGGTTGCATTGGTGGCTTTTAACGCCAGACTGAAGGACGAAAAAATCTTCTTCGACTGCGCCTCTAGCTTCTTTGAATCTCTGTCCCCAGGCACCGTCGGAAAAGAACCAGGCGCTGACTTGGACGAACAGGAGGCCTGCACCACCAAGCTCTCCGGCGTAGGGTGCCTAGATAGGAAACCAGGGTCAGTTGGAGCCGCCCGATACCTCCTGGCCACGGCTCTGTGAACTGCTGGGGAAGATGCCGGCCTCTTCCACACCTCTAACACCGGATCCAGCAGAGCGTCATTAAATGGCAACAGAGGCTCCGCCGCGGCTGAGGCCGTATGTAGCACCTCTGTTAAAAGGTTTTGTTTTGCCTCCACCACCGGCAAAGGCAGGTCCAAAAAACTAGCTGCCTTCCGTACCACTGCATGAAAGGAAGCAGCCTCCTCAGTATATTCCCCCGGGGACGAAAGGTCCCACTCAGGGGAAGTGTCCAGCCCACTTGCCGACTCCAGTCCACGCAGCCCATCACCCGAGTCCTCTAGCTCTCCTTCCTCTAGGGCTCGTTGGTACTCCTGCTCTTCTAATACACGGAGAGCACGTCTCCTTGAATGAAGTCGTTGCTCAATACGCGGAGTCGACAATGCCTCCGCCGAAGTCGAAGATCGGCGCCGATCTTCAGAAGCCACCGACGCCGCGTCCGGCGCCACAGGTAACTTCGGCGCCGACGAAAGAGCAGCTGAAGCAGATGGACCCACCGGAGTCACAGGCCGAAATCCCGACGTCGACGGGATGGAAATCCCCGGGGCCAATCCTTCTGAAGCCACCGGAGCGGCCACCGGCGCCGACACTGGCGCCGAGCCCACGTTCCCAAACGGGAGAAAGGGCATAAAGGGTGCCGGCCGAAGAGGCGCAGGATCACCCAAAGAAAAGGCCAAAGGCCCAGCCGGAGCACCCCCTGGAGCCATCTGTTGGAAGATGGCATACATCGCATTCAAGAATGCGGAACTATCGGCTCCAGGGGTGGGAAAAGCCGGATACTGAGGTGCCTGTCTCGGAGGCGACCCCGACGCCGGCCTCGGCGTCTGCGCCGGAGAAAACACTTGAGGCTCCAATACCTCAATCACCGACGCCTGTCCAGGTGAAGTTGGAGACGCCGGAGAGGGCAACGGCGTCGAAGGATGCGGCGTAACCGTGGGACTGATCTCCCATGTCCTTCGGCGCCGATCCGAATACCTGGAACGAGTCTCCTTTGAATGACGCCGAGATTCTCTACGGCGCCGGGAGTCTCGATGACGCCGATGTCTTGGGGAAGAAGACTTCTTGTGATGTTTCTCCTTTGATTTTGCCATAAACAGCTTCGCCTCACGTTCCTTGAGGGCCTTTGGATTCATGTGCTGGCATGAATCACAAGTCGAGACGTCGTGGTCGGAGCTCAAACACCAAAGGCAATCGGAATGAGGATCCGTCACCGACATCTTGCCTCCACACTCACGACAAGGCTTAAATCCAGACTTTCTCTGTGACATTATTACCACAGCGAAAGACTACGCAGCAAGATATACACTGTAACCGCAAAAGTAACAGTTGCTCCCTCGAAGATAACCGTTTCGAATGCACGGAAAAAAGGGAACTGACGTCCGCACGTCGTCGAGGACCTCTTATTGCCTGTATGACGTCAGACGGCGTCGCGTGGGCTAGAGTGACGTCCTCGTCGACGTGCAGAGACTAGTAAGAAGATTTCCGTCGAATGCTGGCGCCATGGGAGTATTCATTAGGTGAGGAATCCACAGGTAGTTGTATCCATCAGAAACAGGCACTACGAGGATGCGTGAAACGGTGCTCGCCGAAGTTGCACAAAGGAGTCCCACGTCGCCGGAGACCAACTTAGAAAGTCGTGCAATGCAGGTTAGAGTGCCGTGGTCCCAGGCTTGGCTGTGCACAAAGGATTTCCGCCGGAAGTGCACAGGGGCCGGAGTAGCTGCAAAGTCGCGGTTCCCAGTAATGCAGCCCAGCGAGGTGAGGCAAGGACTTACCTCCACCAAACTTGGGCTGAAGAGTCACTGGACTGTGGGGGTCACTTGGACAGAGTCGCTGGATTCGAGGGACCTCGCTCGTCGTGCTGAGAGGAGACCCAAGGGACCGGTGATGCAGCTTTTTGGTGCCTGCGGTTGCAGGGGGAAGATTCCGTCGACCCACGGGAGATTTCTTCGGAGCTTCTGGTGCAGAGAGGAGGCAGGCTACCCCCACAGCATGCACAAGCAGGAAAACAGTCGAGAAGGCGGCAGGATCAGCGTTACGGAGTTGCAGTAGTCGTCTTTGCTACTATGTTGCAGGTTTGCAGGCTTCCAGCGCGGTCAGCGGTCGTTTCCTTATCAGAAGGTGAAGAGAGAGAAGCAGAGTAACTCGGCTGAGCTCATGCATTCGTTATCTAAAGTTTCCCCAGAGGCAGAGACCCTAAATAGCCAGAAAAGAGGGTTTGGCTACCTAGGAGAGAGGATAGGCTAGCAACACCTGAAAGAGCCTATCAGCAGGAGTCTCTGACGTCACCTGGTGGCACTGGCCACTCAGAGCAGTCCAGTGTGCCAGCAGCACCTCTGTTTCCAAGATGGCAGAGGTCTGGAGCACATTGGAGGAGCTCTGGACACCTCCCAGGGGAGGTGCAGGTCAGGGGAGTGGTCACTCCCCTTTCCTTTGTCCAGTTTTGCGCCAGAGCAGGGGCTAAGGGGTCCCTGAACCGGTGTAGACTGGCTTATGCAGAATTGGGCACCTCTGTGCCCAACAAAGCATTTCCAGAGGCTGGGGGAGGCTACTCCTCCCCTGCCTTCACACCATTTTCCAAAGGGAGAGGGTGTCACACCCTCTCTCAGAGGAAGTTCTTTGTTCTGCCATCCTGGGCCAGGCCTGGCTGGACCCCAGGAGGGCAGCTGCCTGTCTGAGGGGTTGGCAGCAGCAGCAGCTGCAGTGAAACCCCAGGAAGGGCAGTTTGGCAGTACCAGGGTCTGTGCTACAGACCACTGGGATCATGGGATTGTGCCAACTATGCCAGGATGGCATAGAGGGGGCAATTCCATGATCATAGACATGTTACATGGCCATATTCGGAGTTACCATGGTGAAGCTACATATAGGTAGTGACCTATATGTAGTGCACGCGTGTAATGGTGTCCCCGCACTCACAAAGTTCAGGGAATTGGCTCTGAACAATGTGGGGGCACCTTGGCTAGTGCCAGGGTGCCCTCACACTAAGTAACTTTGCACCTAACCTTTACCAGGTAAAGGTTAGACATATAGGTGACTTATAAGTTACTTAAGTGCAGTGTAAAATGGCTGTGAAATAACGTGGACGTTATTTCACTCAGGCTGCAGTGGCAGGCCTGTGTAAGAATTGTCAGAGCTCCCTATGGGTGGCAAAAGAAATGCTGCAGCCCATAGGGATCTCCTGGAACCCCAATACCCTGGGTACCTCAGTACCATATACTAGGGAATTATAAGGGTGTTCCAGTAAGCCAATGTAAATTGGTAAAAATGGTCACTAGCCTGTCAGTGACAATTTGGAAAGAAATGAGAGAGCATAACCACTGAGGTTCTGATTAGCAGAGCCTCAGTGAGACAGTTAGTCACTACACAGGTAACACATTCAGGCACACTTATGAGCACTGGGGCCCTGGGTTACCAGGGTCCCAGTGACACATACAACTAAAACAACATATATACAGTGAAAAATGGGGGTAACATGCCAGGCAAGATGGTACTTTCCTACACAACCCCCCCCCCAAATGAAGGACAATAAGACTAGCCATGACCTGATGAGTCTTCATTGTCTAAGTGGAAATATCTGGAGAGTCCATCTGCATTGGAGTGGCTACTCCCAGGTCTATGTTCCACTGTATAGTCCATTCCCTGTAGGGATATGGACCACCTCAACAATTTAGGATTTTCACCTTTCATTTGTTTTAGCCAAAGTAGAGGTTTGTGGTCTGTCTGAATAATGAAGTGAGTGCCAAACAGGTATGGCCTCAACTTCTTCAGAGCCCAGACCACAGCAAAGGCCTCCCTCTCAATGGCAGACCAACGCTTTTCTCTAGGGGTCAACCTCCTACTAATAAAAGCAACAGGTTGATCCTGGACCTCAGAATTAAGTTGTGATAGGACTGCCCCTACTCCTAATTCAGATGCATCAGTTTGGACATAGAATTTTTTAGAGTAACAAGGGCTTTTCAGGACAGGTGCAGAGCACATGGCCTGCTTCAGCTCCTCAAAAGCTTTCTGACAGCTTGCTGTCCATAATACCTTTTTAGGCATTTTCTTGGATGTGAGGTCATTAAGAGGGGCTGCAATGGAGCCATAGTTCTTAATGAACCTCCTGTAGTACCCAGTGAGGCCTAGGAAGGCTCTCACCTGAGTGTGAGTGGTAGGGGGAACCCAATCAATGATAGTTTGGATTTTCCCCTGAAGTGGTGCAATCTGTTCCCCACCAACAAGGTGTCCCAGATAAACCACCTTACCCTGCCCTATCTGGCACTTTGAAGCCTTGATAGTGAGGCCTGCTTTTTGCAGGGCCTCCAAAACTTTCCATAGGTGGACCAGGTGATCATCCCAGCTGGAGCTAAAGACAGCTATATCGTCCAAATATGCTGCACTGAAAGCTTCCAGCCCTTGCAGGACTGTGTTCACCAACCTCTGAAAAGTGGCAGGTGCATTTTTCAAACCAAAAGGCATTACAGTAAACTGGTAATGTCCTCCAATGGTAGAAAATGCGGTCTTAGGTTTAGCATCTTCTGATAATTTGATCTGCCAATACCCTGCAGTCAAATCAAAAGTGCTTAGATACTTGGCAGATGCCAGTGTATCTATAAGCTCATCTGCCCTGGGTATAGGGTGAGCATCAGTTTTGGTTACCAAGTTGAGACCTCTATAGTCTACACAAAACCGCATTTCTTTCTTTCCATCTTTAGAATTGGGTTTTGGTACCAGTACCACAGGAGAAGCCCATGGACTGTCAGAGTGCTCAACCACTCCTAGTTCCAACATTTTCTGAACTTCTTGCTTTATGCAGTCCCTGTCATGGTCAGGCTGCCTATAGATCTTACTTTTGACAGGTAAACTGTCTCCAGTATCTATAGTGTGCTCACACCAAGAAGTGGTGCCTGGCACAGTAGAGAAGAGTTCTGAAAATTGTCCTAGGAGATTTATGCAATTGTCTTTCTGCTCAGCAGTAAGACAATCAGCCAAAACTATACCTTCCACAAGAGCATCTTGATCTGTGGAAGAGAAGAGATCAGGTAGAGGATCACTGTCTTCTTCCTGTCCCTCATCTGTTGCCATGAGCAGGGTGAGATCAGCCCTGTCATAGTAGGGTTTCAGGCGGTTGACATGGAGCACCCTAAGGGGACTCCTGGCAGTGCGTAAGTCAACTAAATAGGTGACTTCTCCCTTCTTTTCAACAATTGTGTGGGGACCACTCCATTTATCTTGGAGTGCTCTTGGGGCCACAGGCTCCAAGACCCACACTTTCTGCCCTGGTTGGTACTGAACCAAAACAGCCTTCTGATCATGCCATTGCTTCTGGAGCTCTTGGCTGGCCTGAAGGTTTTTACTGGCCTTTTTCATGTACTCAGCCATCCTTGATCTGAGGCCAAGTACATAATCCACAATATCCTGCTTAGGAGCTTTTAAAGGTTGTTCCCAACCCTCCTTTACAAGTGTGAGTGGACCCCTAACAGGGAGTCCAAAAAGAAGTTCAAAGGGGCTGAAGCCCACTCCTTTCTGGGGTACCTCCCTGTAGGCAAAAAGGAGGCATGGTAGAAGGATATCCCATCTCCTGCGGAGTTTTTCAGGGAGTCCCATAATCATGCCTTTGAGAGTTTTATTAAATCTCTCCACCAGTCCATTTGTTTGTGGATGATAGGGTGTTGTGAACTTGTACGTTACACCACACTCCTTCCACATGGCCTTTAAGTATGCAGACATGAAATTGCTTCCTCTGTCTGATACTACTTCCTTTGGGAAGCCCACCCTGGAAAATATTCCCAGGAGGGCCTTTGCCACTGCAGGGGCTGTAGTGGTCCTTAAAGGAATTGCTTCAGGATATCTTGTGGCATGGTCCACTACCACTAAGATAAACCTATTGCCTGAAGCAGTAGGAGGTTCAAGGGGGCCAACTATGTCAACCCCTACCCTTTCAAAGGGAACCCCAACCACAGGCAGTGGGATAAGGGGAGCCTTTGGGGTGCCACCTGTCTTGCCACTAGCTTGACAGGTTTCACAGGACTTGCAAAATTCTTTTGTGTCCTCAGACATCCTAGGCCAATGAAACAGGGGAACAAGTCTGTCCCAAGTTTTCATTTGTCCTAGATGCCCAGCTAAGGGAATGTCATGTGCCAGTGTTAGGAGGAACTTTCTGTACTCCTGAGGGATCACTAATCTCCTGGCAGCTCCAGGTTTAGGATCCCTATGCTCAGTGTACAAGAGGTTGTCCTCCCAGTAAACTCTGTGAGAGTCACTGACATCCCCATTAGCCTGTTTGACAGCTTGCTGTCTGAGACCCTCTAATGTGGGACAGGTTTGCTGTGCCACACTCAGCTCCTCTCTGGCAGGCCCCCCTTCACCCAAAAGCTCAGCAGTGTCTGCTTCCAGCTCCTCTGGTGTAGGTTCTGCACAGGGAGGGAATTCTTCTTCCTCAGAAGTAGAATCCACTGTAGAGGGAGGGATAGTAGGAAGTGGTTTGCTTCTACTAGCCCTAGCTTTAGGGAGCACTTGGTCCATTGTTCCAGGATCCAAGCTTCCCTGTCCTTTTTGCTTTTTGGCCTGAGCCCTTGTCAAAGCAAAAATATGCCCTGGAATGCCCAGCATTGCTGCATGGGCCTCCAACTCCACATCTGACCAAGCTGATGTCTCCAAATCATTCCCTAATAGACAGTCTACAGGTAAATCTGAAGCTACCACAACTTTCTTTGGACCAGTTACCCCCCCCCCCAGTTGAGATTTACAACAGCCATGGGGTGGCTTTGTGTTATGTTGTGAGCATCGGTTACTTGGTACTGGTGACCAAGTAGGTGTTGTTCAGGGTGGACCAGTTTCTCTATGACCATAGTCACACTGGCACCAGTGTCCCTGTAGGCCTGAACCTCAACACCATTTATTAGGGTTAGTTGCTTGTACTTCTCCAAGTTATGGGGGCAAGCAACCAAAGTGGCTAAATCAATAGCCCCTTCAGAGACTAAAGTAGCCTCTGTGGTCTCCCTAATCAGACCAACCCCAACTAAATTACCAAAAGTGAGCCCAGCTACTCCCTTGGATTGGCTATTAGTAGGTTTGCTCCCACCACCACTGCTATTAGTAGGGACACTAGGTGTAGCAGTAGGGGTTGTAGTGGTAGGAGGTGTGGTGCCTTTCTTTGGACAACTGGGATCTGTTGTCCAATGGCCTTTTATTTTACAACAATAGCACCATGGTTTCTTTTCCTTGTTCTGATTAAAGGAGGATTTGGACCCACCACCCCCACCAGAGTGTTTTTGTGGGCCTGATGAAGACTCATTTTTAGATTTGTCCCCACCCTTGTCAGAAGACTTACCATCCTTCTTTTTGTTGCCATCTTTGTCACCCCCTGTATGAATTTTTCTGTTCACTCTTGTTCTGACCCATTTGTCTGCCTTCTTTCCCAATTCTTGGGGAGAGGTCAGATCAGAGTCCACCAAGTACTGGTGCAACAAATCAGACACACAATTATTAAGAATATGCTCTCTCAGGATTAAGTTATACAGGCTGTCATAATCAGTAACTTTACTGCCATGTAACCACCCCTCCAAGGCCTTCACTGCCTGGTCAATGAAATCAACCCAGTCTTGTGAAGACTCCTTTTTGGTCTCTCTGAACTTTATCCTGTACTGTTCAGTGGTTAAGCCATAACCATCCAGGAGTGCATTCTTAAGAACTTGGAAATTATTAGCATCATTTTCTTTTACAGTAAGGAGCCTATCCCTACCTTTTCCACTAAATGATAGCCATAGGATAGCAGCCCACTGCCTTTGAGGGACATCCTGTACAACACAGGCCCTCTCAAGTGCAGCAAACCACTTGTTAATGTCATCCCCCTCCTTATAAGGGGGAACTATCTTGTGCAGATTCCTGGAATCATGCTCTTTTGCAGGATGACTATGGGGAATACTGCTGCTGCCACCATGGGTATCTAAACCCAACTTCTGTCTTTCCTTCTCTAATTCAAAAGACTGTCTATCCAAATCCAGCTGTTGCTTTTTAAGCTTCAGTCTGGTTTGTTCCACCCTCAACTTATTGAGTTCCCTCTCTAACATTCTGTCATCAGGGTTGGTGGGAGGGACATTTCTAGAAACAGAGCTATGATGGGAATGAACAGAAGGAGACCTGTCCCTTACAGAAGCCAACTTAACAGCTTGGTTTACAGAAACATTACTACCAGTATGGTGAGAATAAATGCTTTTGCTATGATGTGAGACAACACTATTTCTATGGTGTGGCTCATCATCATTACCATCTATGCTAGATTGTCTAGTAATGGGCAGGCTAGGAAGTTTCTTTCCTGAATCTTTTCCTGGGGGAGTCCCAGAATCTGATTGGGAACTATTAGGTACTTTTTCAACAGATGGGGCACCTATGGCCTTATCCTGTTCTCTAAGCATATTAATTAATAGTTCTAAGGCAGGATTCTTCCCTACACTCAAACCTCTCTCTATACAGAGACTCCTTGCTCTTTTCCAGCTAAGGTTGTCATATGCAAGTTTGGACAGATCAACACTTTGGCCTGTGCCAGACATTTTTTTGAGAGAGTTAAAGTGATAGAGAAAGAGACAAAAGTTTTCAGAACTTTTTGGAAAGACAGAAAAAAACTTTTTAAACTTTTAAGAACTTTTTGAAAGTTTAGAAGTACTTTTCAGCACTTAGAAAAGAGTGAAAAGAGGAAATGCAAAACTTTTTGGCTATGTGTATATACACTGACCTTGTTTTGTATATTTTTCTCTTATGAAAAGTACAATGACAAGAGTGGTAAGTAGTCTCAAGCACTTATCCCACCACTGCACAACCAATGTAGGAGGCTGGACTGGCTTGTAGTGAGTACCAAGGGGTACTTGCACCTTGCACCAGGCCCAGTTATCCCTTATTAGTGTATAGGGTGTCTAGCAGCTTAGGCTGATAGATAATGGTAGCTTAGCAGAGCAGCTTAGGCTGAACTAGGAGACGTGTGAAGCTACTACAGTACCACTTAGTGTCATATGCACAATATCATAAGAAAACACAATACACAGTTATACTAAAAATAAAGGTACTTTATTTTTATGACAATATGCCAAAGTATCTTAGAGTGTACCCTCAGTGAGAGGATAGGAAATATACACAAGATATATATACACAATAGCAAAAATATGCAGTATAGTCTTAGAAAACAGTGCAAACAATGTATAGTTACAATAGGATGCAATGGGGAAACATAGGGATAGGGGCAACACAAACCATATACTCCAAAAGTGGAATGCGAACCACGAATGAACCCCAAACCTATGTGACCTTGTAGAGGGTCGCTGGGACTATTAGAAAATAGTGAGAGTTAGAAAAATAACCCTCCCCAAGACCCTGAAAAGTGAGTGCAAAGTGCACTAAAGTTCCCCTAAGGACAAAGTAGTCGTGTAAGAGGAATAATGCAGGAAAGACACAAACCAGCAATGCAACAACTGTGGATTTCCAATCTAGGGTACCTGTGGAACAAGGGGACCAAGTCCAAAAGTCACAAGCAAGTCGGAGATGGGCAGATGCCCAGGAAATGCCAGCTGCGGGTGCAAAGAAGCTTCGACTGGACAGAAGAAGCTGAGGTTTCTGCAGGAACGAAAAGGGCTAGAGACTTCCCCTTTGGTGGACGGATTCCTCTCGCCGTGGAGAGTCGTGCAGAAGTGTTTTCCCGCCGAAAGAACGCCAACAAGCCTTGCTAGCTGCAAATCGTGCGGTTAGCGTTTTTGGACGCTGCTGTGGCCCAGGAGGGACCAGGAGGTCGCAAATTGGACCAGGAGAGAGAGGGGATGTCGAGCAAGACAAGGAGCCCTCTCAGCAGCAGGTATCACCCAGAGAAGTGCCAGAAACAGGCACTACGAGGATGCGTGAAATGGTGCTCACCTGAAGTCGCACAAAGGAGTCCCACGTCGCCGGAGACCAACTTAGAAAGTCGTGCAATGCAGGTTAGAGTGCCGTGGACCCCGGCTTGGCTGTGCACAAAGGATTTCCGCCGGAAGTGCACAGGGGCCGGAGTAGCTGCAAAAGTCGCGGTCCCCAGCAATGCAGCCCAGCGAGGTGAGGCAAGGACTTACCTCCACCAAACTTGGACTGAAGAGTCACTGGACTGTGGGGGTCACTTGGACAGAGTCGCTGGATTCGAGGGACCTCGCTCGTCGTGCTGAGAGGAGACCCAAGGGACCGGTAATGCAGCTTTTTGGTGCCTGCGGTTGCAGGGGGAAGATTCCGTCGACCCACGGGAGATTTCTTCGGAGCTTCTGGTGCAGAGAGGAGGCAGGCTACCCCCACAGCATGCACAAGCAGGAAAACAGTCGAGAAGGCGGCAGGATCAGCGTTACAGAGTTGCAGTAGTTGTCTTTGCTACTATGTTGCAGGTTTGCAGGCTTCCAGCGCGGTCAGCGGTCGTTTCCTTATCAGAAGGTGAAGAGGGAGATGCAGAGGAACTCGGATGAGCTCTTGCATTCGTTATCTGAAGTTTCCCCAGAGACAGAGACCCTAAATAGCCAGAAAAGAGGGTTTGGCTACCTAGGAGAGAGGATAGGCTACTAACACCTGAAGGAGCCTATCAGCAGGAGTCTCTGACGTCACCTGGTGGCACTGGCCACTCAGAGCAGTCCAGTGTGCCAGCAGCACCTCTGTTTCCAAGATGGCAGAGGTCTGGAGCACACTGGAGGAGCTCTGGACACCTCCCAGGGGAGGTGCAGGTCAGGGGAGTGGTCACTCCCCTTTCCTTTGTCCAGTTTCGCTCCAGAGCAGGGGCTAAGGGGTCCCTGAACCGGTGTAGACTGGCTTATGCAGAATTGGGCACATCTGTGCCCAACAAAGCATTTCCAGAGGCTGGGGGAGGCTACTCCTCCCCTGCCTTCACACCATTTTCCAAAGGGAGAGGGTGTCACACCCTCTCTCAGAGGAAGTTCTTTGTTCTGCCATCCTGGGTCAGGCCTGGCTGGACCCCAGGAGGGCAGATGCCTGTCTGAGGGGTTGGCAGCAGCAGCAGCTGCAGTGAAACCCCAGGAAGGGCAGTTTGGCAGTACCAGGGTCTGTGCTACAGACCACTGGGATCATGGGATTGTGCCAACTATGCCGGGATGGTATAGAGGGGGCAATTCCATGATCATAGACATGTTACATGGCCATATTCGGAGTTACCATGGTGAAGCTACATATAGGTCGTGACCTATATGTAGTGCACGCGTGTAATGGTGTCCCCGCACTCACAAAGTTCAGGGAATTGGCTCTGAACAATGTGGGGGCACCTTGGCTAGTGCCAGGGTGCCCTCACACTAAGTAACTTTGCACCCAACCTTTACCAGGTAAAGGTTAGACATATAGGTGACTTATAAGTTACTTAAGTGCAGTGTAAAATGGCTGTGAAATAACGTGGACGTTATTTCACTCAGGCTGCAGTGGCAGGCCTGTGTAAGAATTGTCAGAGCTCCCTATGGGTGGCAAAAGAAATGCTGCAGCCCATATGGATCTCCTGGAACCCCAATACCCTGGGTACCTCAGTACCATATACTAGGGAATTATAAGGGTGTTCCAGTAAGCCAATGTAAATTGGTAAAAATGGTCACTAGCCTGTCAGTGACAATTTGGAAAGAAATGAGAGAGCATAACACTGAGGTTCTGATTAGCAGAGCCTCAGTGAGACAGTTAGTCACTACACAGGTAACACATTCAGGCACACTTATGAGCACTGGGGCCCTGGGTTACCAGGGTCCCAGTGACACATACAACTAAAACAACATATATACAGTGAAAAATGAGGGTAACATGCCAGGCAAGATGGTACTTTCCTACAGGTAGTCTGCCTCCTCTCTGCACGAGAAGCTCCGAAGAAATGTCCCGTGGGTCGACGGAATCTTTCCCCTGCAACCGCAGGCACCAAAAAGCTGCATTACCGGTCCCTTGGGTCTCCTCTCAGCACGACGAGCGAGGTCCCTCGAATCCAGCGACTCTGTCCAAGTGACCCCCACAGTCCAGTGACTCTTCAGTCCAAGTTTGGTGGAGGTAAGTCCTTGCCTCACCTCGCTGGGCTGCATTGCTGGGGACCGCGACTTTTGCAGCTACTCCGGCCTCTGTGCACTTCCGGCGGAAATCCTTTGTGCACAGCCAAGCCTGGGTCCACGGCACTCTAACCTGCATTGCACGACTTTCTAAGTTGGTCTCCGGCGACGTGGGACTCCTTTGTGCGACTTCGGGTGAGCACCATTTCACGCATCCTCGTAGTGCCTGTTTCTGGCACTTCTCTGGGTGATACCTGCTGCTGAGAGGGCTCCTTGTCTTGCTCGACATCCCCTCTCTCTCCTGGTCCAATTTGCGACCTCCTGGTCCCTCCTGGGCCACAGCAGCGTCCAGAAACGCTAACCGCACGATTTGCAGCTAGCAAGGCTTGTTGGCGTTCTATCGGCGGGAAAACACTTCTGCGCGACTCTCCACGGCGAGAGGGATCCGTCCACCAAAGGGGAAGTCTCTAGCCCTTTTCGTTCCTGCAGAAACCGCAGCTTCTTCTGTCCAGTAGAAGCTTCTTTGCACCCGCAGCTGGCATTTCCTGGGCATCTGCCCATCTCCGACTTGCTTGTGACTTTTGGACTTGGTCCCCTTGTTCCACAGGTACCCTAGATTGGAAATCCACAGTTGTTGCATTGTTGGTTTGTGTCTTTCCTGCATTATTCCTCTAACACGACTACTTTGTCCTTAGGGGAACTTTAGTGCACTTTGCACTCACTTTTCAGGGTCTTGGGGAGGGTTATTTTTCTAACTCTCACTATTTTATAATAGTCCCAGCGACCCTCTACAAGGTCACATAGGTTTGGGGTTCATTCGTGGTTCGCATTCCACTTTTGGAGTATATGGTTTGTGTTGCCCCTATCCCTATGTTTCCCCATTGCATCCTATTGTAACTATACATTGTTTGCACTGTTTTCTAAGACTATACTGCATATTTTTGCTATTGTGTATATATATCTTGTGTATATTTCCTATCCTCTCACTGAGGGTACACTCTAAGATACTTTGGCATATTGTCATAAAAATAAAGTACCTTTATTTTTAGTATAACTGTGTATTGTGTTTTCTTATGATATTGTGCATATGACACTAAGTGGTACTGTAGTAGCTTCACACGTCTCCTAGTTCAGCCTAAGCTGCTCTGCTAAGCTACCATTATCTATCAGCCTATGCTGCTAGACACCCTATACACTAATAAGGGATAACTGGGCCTGGTGCAAGGTGCAAGTACCCCTTGGTACTCACTACAAGCCAGTCCAGCCTCCTACAAGTACCACTACCACAGGCACTACGAGGATGCGGGAAACAGTACTCACCCGAAGTTACACAAAGAAGTCCCACGTCGCCGGAGAACAACTTAGGAGGTCGTGCAATGCAGGTTAGAGTGCCGTGGACCCAGGCTGGACTGTGCACAAAGGATTTCCGCCGGAAGTGCACGGAGGCCGGAGTAGCTGCAAAAGTCGCGGTTCCCAGCAATGCAGTCTGGTGTGGGGAGGCAAGGACTTTCCTCCACCAAACTTGGACTGAAGAGTCACTGGACTGTGGGAGTCACTTGGACAGAGTTGCTGGATTCAAAGGACCTCGCTCGTCGTACTGAGTGGAGACCCAAGGGACCGGTAATGCAGCTTTTTGGTGCCTGCGGTTGCAGGGGGAAGATTCCGTCGACCCACGGGAGATTTCTTCGGAGCTTCTAGTGCAGAGAGGAGGCAGACTACCCCCACAGCATGCACCACCAGGAAAACAGTCGAGAAGGCGGCAGGATCAGCGTTACAGAGTTGCAGTAGTCGTCTTTGCTACTATGTTGCAGTTTTGCAGGCTTCCAGCGCGGTCAGCAGTCGATTCCTTGGCAGAAGGTGAAGAGAGAGATGCATCTGTGCCCAAGAAAGCATTTCCAGAGGCTGGGGGAGGCTACTCCTCCCCTGCCTTCACACCCTTTTCCAAAGGGAGAGGGTGTAACACCCTCTCTCAGAGGAAGTTCTTTGTTCTGCCATCCTGGGCCTGGCCTGGCTGGACCCCAGGAGGGCAGATGCCTGTCTGAGGGGTTGGCAGCAGCAGCAGCTGTAGTGAAACCCCAGGAAAGGCAGTTTGGCAGTACCAGGGTCTGTGCTACAGACCACTGGGATCATGGGATTGTGCCAACTATGCCAGGATGGCATAGAGGGGGCAATTCAATGATCTTCGACATGTTACATGGCCATATTCGGAGTTACCATTGTGAAGCTACATATAGGTAGTGACCTATATGTAGTGCACACGTGTAATGGTGTCCCCGCAATCACAAAGTCCGGGGAATTGGCCCTGAACAATGTGGGGGCACCTTGGCTAGTGCCAGGGTGCCCTCACACTAAGTAACTTTGCACCTAACCTTTACCAGGTAAAGGTTAGACATATAGGTGACTTATAAGTTACTTAAGTGCAGTGTAAAATGGCTGTGAAATAACGTGGACGTTTTTTCACTCAGGCTGCAGTGGCAGGCCTGTGTAAGAATTGTCAGAGCTCCCTACGGGTGGCAAAAGAAATGCTGCAGCCCATAGGGATCTCTTGGAACCCCAATACCCTGGGTACCTCAGTACCATATACTAGGGAATTATAAGGGTGTTCCAGTAAGCCAATGTAAATTGGTAAAATTGGTCACTAGCCTGTTAGTGACAATTTGAACAAAATGAGAGAGCATAACCACTGAGGTTCTGATCAGCAGAGCCTCAGTGAGACAGTCACTACACAGGTAACACATTCAGGCACACTTATGAGCACTGGGGCCCTGGGTGACAGGGTCCCAGTGACACATACAACTAAAACAACATATATACAGTGAAAAATGGGGGTAACAAGCTAGGCAAGATGGTACTTTCCTACACAGCACCTCTGTCCAACTGAATCTAGATGACCAGCCCGGCCCATCGGGGACCTCGGGACAGTCGGTTCCCATCACACAGTCACAGGCCACTACAGGGCTTCCCCCATCTGGAAACACCAGCACAGCACCCACCCAGCGGGCCCATACCTCCGTCCCCAGGACACGCCAATCAGCAGTGTGTCCACCACTACAGGGAACCCAGGATAACCCACCACCCCAACAACACCAGGGACCTGGGGGCAGTGGTAGTGTACACACGGTCCAGGGGACGGAGGCCCAGGAACACAGGGGAACTGGGAGGGCTGCTGTGCGACAGGAACCCACTCTCCACGAGGCCCTCTCCTCCATTATGGGAGCCTACCACGACTCCCAGGAGACGATGGTAACGGTACTGGCCAAGTTTCAGGAGACCCAGCACCTGCAGGAGGAACAGTATATGGGCTTCAGGGAGGAACTCAGAACCATCAATTCCACCCTGGGCACCATCATAGGGGTGCTGAAGGAAGTACTCAACACCAGGAGGGACACTGTGGCACTACAAGCGGCCCCTGACACTAGCCTGGACGATGAACTGCCCACCACCTCCGCCGGCGCTAGTGGACAGAAGGCACCGCCACAGGACCACCACTCCAGCACCCCACTGTAGGAGGCTGGCTTGGCTTGTAGTGGGTACCAGAGGTACTCACACCTTGTGCCAGGACCAGTTATCCCTTATTAGTGTAAAAGAGGTGTTTCTAGCAGCTTAAGCTGATAGAAGGTAGCTATGGCAAAGCAGCGTAGGCTGAACTAGGACACATGTAAAGCTCCTACTATACCACTGGTGTCATATGCACAATATCACAAGAAAACACAATACACAGAGGTACTAAAAATAAAGGTACTTTATTTTTATGACAATATGCCACAAGTATCTCAGTGAGTACCCTCAGTATGAGGATAAGATATATACATAAGATATATGTACACAAACCAAAATTATGCAGGTAGTAGCAAAAAAAGTAATGCAAGCAGTGTAAGTTACAGTAGATTGCAATAGGAGCACATAGGTATAGGGGCAACACAAACCATATACTCCAAAAGTGGAATGCGAACCACGAATGGACCCCAAACCTATGTGTGCTTGTAGAGGGTCGCTGGGACTGTAAGAAAACAGTGAGGGTTAGAAAAATAGCCTACCCCAAGACCCTGAAAGGTAGGTGTAAAGTGCACCTTCTACCGCCAGAGAGCACAGAAGTCGTGATATGGGGATTATACAGGAAGAACAAACACCAGCAATACAACAACAGTGGATTTCCGTACCTGAGTACCTGTAAGACAAGGGGACCAAGTCCAATAGTCGCAACAGTGTCGGGAGTGGGCAGGAGCCCAGGTAATGCCAGCTGAGGGTGCAAGGAAGCTGCCACCTGTTGGAAGAACCTTGAGTTCTGCAAGAAAGAAGTGGACTAGGAACTTCTCCTTTGGAGGATGGATGTCCCACGTTGCGATGAAGCTTGCAGAGGTGTTCCCATGCAGAAAGACAGCAAACAAGCCTTGCTAGCTGCAAGGGTCGCAGTAAGGGTTTTTGGGTGCTGCTGTGGCCCAGGAGGGACCAGGATGTCGCCACTTGGACGAGGAGACAGAGGGGGCGCCCAGCAATTTAGGGATCCCTCACAGAAGCAGGCAGCACCCACAGAAGTACCTGAGCAGGCACTTAGAAGAAAAGTGAACCAGAGTCCACCCGAAGTCACAAAAGGGAGTCCCACGACGCCGAAGGACAACTCAGGAGGTTGTGCACTGCAGGAAAGAGTGTCGGGGACCCAGGCTTGGCTGTGCACGAAGGAAATCCTGGAAGAGTGCACAGGAGCCGGAGCAGCTGCAAATCACGCGGTACCCAGCAAAGCAGTCCAGTCTAGCGTGGGGAGACAAGGACTTACCTCCAGCAAACATGGACTGAAGAGTCACTGGACTGTAGGAGTCACCTGGACAGAGTTGCTGAGTTCCAGGGACCACGCTCGTCATACTGAGAGGGGACCCAGAGGACCAGTAATGCAGTCTTTTGGTGCTTGTGGCTGCAGGGGGAAGATTCAGTCGACCCACAGGAGATTTCTTCAGAGCTCCTGGTGCAGAGAGGAGGCAGGCTACCCCCAGAGCATGCACCACCTGGAAACAGTTGAGAAAGCCGACAGGATGAAGCGATACAAGGTTGCTAGTAGTCGTCTTGCTACTTTGTTGCGGTTTTGCAGGCGTCATGAGCAGTCAGCGGTCGATCCTTTGGCAGAAGGTGAGGAGGGAGATGCAGAGGAAGTCTGGTGAGCTCTTGCATTCGTTATCTGGTGAGATCCCCAAAGCAGAGACTCTAAATAGCCAGAAAAGGAGGTTTGGCTACCTAGGAAGGAGGATTGGCTACCAAGAGAGGTAAGAGCCTATCAGAAGGAGCCTCTGAAATCACCTGCTGGCACTGGCCACTCAGAGCAGTCCAGTGTGCCACAGACACCTCTGTTTCCAAGATGGCAGAGGTCTGGGACACACTGGAGGAGCTCTGGGCACCTCCCCTGGGTGGTGCAGGTCAGGGGAGTGGTCACTCCCCTTTCCATTGTCCAGTTTCGCGCCAGAGCAGGGCTGGGGGATCCCTAAACCAGTGTAGACTGGCTTATGCAGAGATGGGCACCATCTGTGCCCATCAAAGCATTTCCAGAGGTTGGAGGGGCAACTCCTCCCCAGCCTTCACACCTATTTCCAAAGGGAGAGGGTGTTACACCCTCTCTCAGAGGAAATCCTTTGTTCTGCCATCCTGGCCCAGGGCTGCCTGGACCCCAGGAGGGCAGAAACCTGTCTGAGGGGTTGGCAGCAGCTGCAGTGGAGACCCGGGAAAGGCTTTTTGGCAGTACCTGGGTTCTGTGCTAGAGACCAGGGGGATCGTGGAATTGTCCCCCCAATGCAGAATGGCATTGGGTTGACAATTACATGATCTTTGACATGTCACATGGCTATGTTCGGAGTTACCATTGTGACGCTGTACATAGGTAGTGACCTATGTACAGTGCACACGTGTAATGGTGTCCCCGCACTCACAAAGTCCGGGGAATTTGCCCGGAACGATGTGGGGGCACCTTGGGTAGTGCCAGGGTGCCCACACACTAAGTAACTTTGCACCCAACCTTCACCAGGTGAAGGTTAGACATATAGGTGACTTATAAGTTACTTAAGTGCAGTGGTAAATGGCTGTGAAATAACGTGGACGTTATTTCACGCAGGCTGCAGTGGCAGGCCTGTGTAATAATTGTCAGAGCTCTCTATGGGTGGCAAAAGAAATGCTGCAGCCCATAGGCATCTCCTGGAACCCCAAGACCCTGGGTACCTCAGTACCATATACTAGGGAATTATATGGGTGTATCAGTATGCCAATGTGAATTGGTAAATTTAGTCACTAGCCTGTTAGTGACAAATTTGGAAAGCAGAGAGAGCATAACCACTGAGGTTCTGGTTAGCAGAGCCTCAGTGAGACAGTTAGGCATCACACAGGGAACACATACAGGGCACATACTTATGAGCACTGGGGCCCTGCCTGGCAGGGTACCAGTGACACATAGACTAAAACAACATATATACAGTGAAATATGGGGGGGTAACATGCCTGGCAAAATGGTACTTTCCTACAACCACCCCCTGCAGAGGGAGAACCACCTTGCAAACGGTCCCTGGGATCCAGGAACAAGACAGAGAACGATGCCAAGACCCCTGCCAAGAAATGAAACCACCCTGATTGTCATCCTACTGTCCCACTTTGTCACCGTGTCCATCCTTAACCCCTTCTGTGCCCAGGACGTAATGGTTACGTCCTGAGGCACAGTGCTGCTGTGCCCAGGACGTAACCATTACGTCCTGTGCACAGAGCCCAGAGGGAGCGCTCTTGCTCCCTCTGTGGGGTTCCCCCCCACCAAGTCTGGGATGGAAGGGGAAGCCCTTCCCCTCCCAACCCCGACCCCCCCAACCCCCCCTGTGACGTCAGCGCGCGAGCGCGCGCTGATTAGTCACAGGGTCTCCCCCATCGCGCTGGAAGCAGAGCTTCCAGCGCGATTGAAAAAGAAATGCTTTTGCATTTCTTTTTCAATCCCATGGGGGAGGCCCTGAGAGGCTTCAAAGGGAAGGAAATGTATTTCCTTCCCTTTGAAGTCTCTCACAGGTTTCAAAAGCCGGATTGCTTGCAATCCGGCTTTTGAAACCCCACTAGACACCAGGGATTTTTTTTTTTTCAGTGAAATTGGCAAAAGGGAGCGACCCCTTGGGCAAGGGTCGCTCCCGGGGGGGCATTTTTTTAGGAAGGCCTTTTCTGCCCCCCCTGGGGGCAGATTGGCCTATTATTAGGCCGATCTGCCCCCGGGGGGGGCAGAAACCTCTAGGCACCAGGGACCTTTTTTTTTTTTTTTTTTTTTTTGTGATGATTTCTTTTTTGTTTAGGTGGGGAGCGATCCCTTAGGCAAGGGTCGCTCCCCTATGGGGCAATATATATTTAGGCCATTTCTGCCCCCTTTGGGGGCAGATTGGCCTATTTTGATGAGGCCAATCTGCCCCCAAGGGGGGCAGAAACCATTAGACACCAGGGAGTTTGTTTTTGCGCGCGAATTTCACGCAACAGGAGCGACCCCTTTGGCAAGGGTCGCTCCCTGGGTGTCATTTTTTTGGGAAGGCCTTTTCTGCCCCCCCTGGGGACAGATCGGCCTATTATTAGGCCGATCTGCCCCCAGGGGGGGCAGAAACCTCTAGGCACCAGGGATCTTTTTTTTTTTTTTTTTTTTGTTATGTTTTCTTTTTTTTTTAGATGGGGAGCGACCCCTTAGGCAAGGGTCGCTCCCCTAGGGGGCAAATTATATTTAGGCCATTTCTGCCCCCCTTGGGGGCAGATTGGCCTATTTTGATGAGGCCAATCTGCCCCCAAGGGGGACAGAAACCATTAGACACCAGGGAGTTTTTTTTTTGCCTGAATTTCACGCAAGGGGAGCGACCCCTTAGGCAAGGGTCGCTCCCTGGGGGGGGGGATTATTTTAGGCCATTTTTGCCCCCCTGGGGGGGGTAGATCAGCCTATTTTGATTCGGCTGATCTGCCCCCAAGGGGGGCAGAAACCACTAGGCACCAGGGATTTTTTTGTTTTTCTGTTTTACAGATGGGGAGCGACCCCCTTGGACAAGGGTCGCTCCCCTGGAGGGGCAAAATGTATTTAGGCCATTTCTGCCCGCTTTGGGGGCAGATCGGCCGATTTTAGGTCAATCTGCCCCCAAGGGGGGCAGAAACCACTAGGCACCAGGAATCTTTTTTTTGCGCCGTCACACAAGGGGAGCGACCTTGTAGTCAAAGGTCGCTCCCCGGGGGGGTGGGGGGGCCAAATTATTTTAGGCCATCTCTGCCCCCCCTGGGGGCAGATCGCCCTATTGGTATTAGGCCGATCTACCCCCAGGGGGGGCAGAAACCTCTAGGCGCCAGGGCAAATTTTTTTGTGTGTTTTTTTTTGGTTTGGTTTTTTTTTTTAGAGATGGGCAGCGACCCATCAGGCAAGGGTCGCTCCCCTGGGGGGCAAATTGTATTTAGACCATTTCTGCCCCCCTTGGGGGCAGATTGGTCGATTTTAGGTCAATCTGCCCCAAGGGGGCAGAAACCACTAGGCACCGGGGATTTGTTTTTTGGCGCCAATGTCACGCAAGGGGAGCGACTCCGTAGGCAAGGGTCGCTCCGGGGGGTGGGGGGGGTGGGTGTTCGGGGGCAAATTTATTTTAGGCCATTTCTGCCCACCCTGGGGGCAGATCGGCCTATTATTAGGCCGATCTGCCCCCAGGGGGGGGCAGAAACCTGTAGGCGCCAGGGCAATATTTTTTTTTAGTTTTGATTTTTTTATTTAGTTTTTTTAGAGATGGGGAGCGACCCATCAGACAAGGGTCGCTCCCCTGGGGGGCAAACTGTGTTTAGACCATTTCTGCCCCCCTTGGGGGCAGATTGGTCGATTTTAGGTCAATCTGCCCCAAGGGGGCAGAAACCACTAGGCACCGGGATTTGTTTTTTGGTGCCAATGTCACGCAGGGGGAGCGACCCCGTAGGCAATGGTCGTTCCGGGGGGGGGGGGGGGGGTTCAGGGGGCAAATTTATTTTAGGCCATTTCTGCCCCCCCTATTATTAGGCCGATCTGCCCCCAGGGGGGGCAGAAACCTCTTGTTGCCAGAGCAAATTTTTTGTTTGTGTTTTTTTTTTGTTTGTTTGGTTTATTTTTAGAGATGGGGAGCGACCCATCAAGCAAGGGTCGCTCCCCTGGGGGGCAAATTGTGTTTAGACCATTTCTGCCCCCCTTGGGGGCAGATTGGTCGATTTTAGGTCAATCTGCCCCAAGGGGGCAGAAACCACTAGTCACTGGGGATTTGTTTTTTGGCGCCAATGTCACGCAGGGGGAGCGACCCCGTAGGCAAGGGTCGCACCTGGGCAGGGGGGGTTTGGAGGGGTGGGGGGTCAAATTCATTTTAGGCCATTTCCCCCTCCCCCTGGGGCCGGCTGAGCTAGAGGCCAAAATCCACATGTAGGCACTTTGCAAAAAACACCTCTGTTTTCTGTGAAAAAATATGTTGTGTCCACGTTGTGTTTTGGGCCATTTCCTTTCGTGGGCGCTAGGCCTACCCACACAAGTGAGGTACCATTTTTATGGAGAGACTTAGGGGAACGCTGGGTGGAAGGAAATTTGTGGCTCCTCTCAGATTCCAGAACTTTCTGTCACCGAAATGAGAGGAAAAAGTGTTTTTTGGCCAGATTTTGATGTTTGCAAAGGATTCTGGTTAACAGAACCTGGTCAGAGCCCCGCAAATCACCCCATCTTGGATTCCCCTAGGTCTCTAGTTTTCAAAAATGCGCTGGTTTGCTAGGTTTCCCCAGTTGCCGGCTGAGCTAGAGGCCAAAATCCACACGTAGGCACTGTTTTCTATGAAAAAATGTGATGTGTCCACGTTGTGTTTTGGGCCATTTCCTGTCGCGAGCGCTAGGCCTACCCACACAAGTGAGGTATCATTTTTATCGGGAGACGTGGGGGAACGCTGGGTGGAAGGAAATTTGTGGCTCCTCTCAGATTCCAGAACTTTCTGCCACAGAAATGTGAGGAACATGTGTTTTTTTAGCCAAATTTTGAGGTTTGCAAAGGATTCTGGGTAACAGAACCTGGTCCCAGCCACACAAGTCACCCCATCTTGGATTCCCCTAAGTCTCTAGTTTTCAGAAATGCACAGGTTTGGTAGGTTTCCCTAGGTGGTGGCTGAGCTACAGGCCAAAATCCACAGGTAGGCACTTTGCTAAAAACAGGTCTGTTTTCTGTTATGTGTACACGTTGCGCTTTGGGGCGTTTCTTGTCGCGGGCGCTAGGCCTACCCACACAAGTGAGGTATCATTTTTATCGGGAGACGTGGGGGAATGCTGGGTGGAAGTAAATTTGTGGCTCCTCTCAGATTCCAGAACTTTCTGCCACAGAAATGTGAGGAACATGTGTTTTTTTAGCCACATTTTGAGGTTTGCAAAGGATTCTGGGTAACAGAACTTGGTCCCAGCCACACAAGTCACCCCATCCTGGATTCCCCTAGGTCTCTAGTTTTCAGAAATGCACAGGTTTGGTAGGTTTCCCTAGGTGGCGGCTGAGCTACAGGCCAAAATCTACAGGTAGGCACTTTGAAAAAACACGTCTGTTTTCCTTCAAAAATTTGGTTGTGTCCACGTTGCGCTTTGGGGCGTTTCCTGTCGTGGGCGCTAGGCCTACCCACACAAGTGAGGTATCATTTTTATCGGGAGACGTGGGGGAACGCTGGGTGGAAGGAAATTTGTGGCTCCTCTCAGATTCCAGAACTTTCTGCCACAGAAATGTGAGGAACATGTGTTTTTTTAGCCAAATTTTCAGGTTTGCAAAGGATTCTGGGTAACAGAACCTGGTCCCAGCCACACAAGTCACCCCATCTTGGATTCCCCTAGGTCTCTAGTTTTCAGAAATGCACAGGTTTGGTAGGTTTCCCTAGGTGGCGGCTGAGCTACAGGCCAAAATCCACAGGTAGGCACTTTGCTAAAAACAGGTCTGTTTTCTGTTATGTGTCCACGTTGCGCTTTGGGGCGTTTCTTGTCGCGGGCGCTAGGCCTACCCACACAAGTGAGGTATCATTTTTATCGGGAGACGTGGGGGAATGCTGGGTGGAAGTAAATTTGTGGCTCCTCTCAGATTCCAGAACTTTCTGCCACAGAAATGTGAGGAACATGTGTTTTTTTAGCCACATTTTGAGGTTTGCAAAGGATTCTGGGTAACAGAACTTGGTCCCAGCCACACAAGTCACCCCATCCTGGATTCCCCTAGGTCTCTAGTTTTCAGAAATGCACAGGTTTGGTAGGTTTCCCTAGGTGGCGGCTGAGCTACAGGCCAAAATCTACAGGTAGGCACTTTGCAAAAAACACCTCTGTTTTCCTTCAAAAATTTGATTGTGTCCACGTTGCGCTTTGGGGCGTTTCCTGTCGTGGGCGCTAGGCCTACCCACACAAGTGAGGTATCATTTTTTTCGGGAGACGTGGGGGAACGCTGGGTGGAAGGAAATTTGTGGCTCCTCTCAGATTCCAGAACTTTCTGCCACAGAAATGTGAGGAACATGTGTTTTTTTAGCCAAATTTTGAGGTTTGCAAAGGATTCTGGGTAACAGAACCTGGTCCCAGCCACACAAGTCACCCCATCGTGGATTCCCCTAGGTCTCTAGTTTTCAGAAATGCACAGGTTTGGTAGGTTTCCCTAGGTGGCGGCTGAGCTACAGGCCAAAATCCACAGGTAGGCACTTTGCTAAAAACAGGTCTGTTTTCTGTGATGTGTCCACGTTGCGCTTTGGGGCGTTTCCTGTCGCGGGCGCTAGGCCTACCCACACAAGTGAGGTATCATTTTTATCGGGAGACGTGGGGGAACACTGGGTGGAAGGAAATTTGTGGCTCCTCTCAGATTCCAGAACTTTCTGCCACAGAAATGTGAGGAACATGTGTTTTTTTAGCCACATTTTGAGGTTTGCAAAGGATTCTGGGTAACAGAACCTGGTCCCAGCCACACAAGTCACCCCATCTTGGATTCCCCTAGGTCTCTAGTTTTCAGAAATGCACAGGTTTTGGTAGGTTTCCCTAGGTGGCGGCTGAGCTACAGGCCAAAATCTACAGGTAGGCACTTTGCTAAAAACAGGTCTGTTTTCTGTGATGTGTCCACGTTGCGCTTTGGGGCGTTTCCTGTCGCGGGCGCTAGGCCTACCCACACAAGTGAGGTATCATTTTTATCGGGAGACGTGGGGGAACGCTGGGTGGAAGGAAATGTGTGGCTGCACTCAGATTCCAGAACTTTCTGCCACAGAAATGTGAGGAACATGTGTTTTTTTAGCCACATTTAGAGGTTTGCAAAGGATTCTGGGTAACAGAACCTGGTCCCAGCCACACAAGTCACCCCATCCTGGATTCCCCTAGGTCTCTAGTTTTCAGAAATGCACAGGTTTGGTAGGTTTCCCTAGGTGGCGGCTGAGCTACAGGCCAAAATCTACAGGTAGGCACTTTGCAAAAAACACCTCTGTTTTCCTTCAAAAATTTGGTTGTGTCCACTTTGCGCTTTGGGGCGTTTCCTGTCGTGGGCGCTAGGCCTACCCACACAAGTGAGGTATCATTTTTATCGGGAGACGTGGGGGAACGCTGGGTGGAAGGAAATTTGTGGCTCCTCTCAGATTCCAGAACTTTCTGCCACAGAAATGTGAGGAACATGTGTTTTTTTAGCCACATTTTGAGGTTTGCAAAGGATTCTGGGTAACAGAACCTGGTCCCAGCCACACAAGTCACCCCATCTTGGATTCCCCTAGGTCTCTAGTTTTCAGAAATGCACAGGTTTGGTAGGTTTCCCTAGGTGGCGGCTGAGTTACAGGCCAAAATCCACAGGTAGGCACTTTGCTAAAAACAGGTCTGTTTTCTGTGATGTGTCCACGTTGCGCTTTGGGGCGTTTCCTGTCGCGGGCGCTAGGCCTACCCACACAAGTGAGGTATCATTTTTATCGGGAGACATGGGGGAACGCTGGGTGGAAGGAAATTTGTGGCTCCTCTCAGATTCCAGAACTTTCTGCCACAGAAATGTGAGGAACATGTGTTTTTTTAGCCACATTTTGAGGTTTGCAAAGGATTCTGGGTAACAGAACCTGGTCCCAGCCACACAAGTCACCCCATCTTGGATTCCCCTAGGTCTCTAGTTTTCAGAAATGCACAGGTTTGGTAGGTTTCCCTAGGTGGCGGCTGAGCTACAGGCCAAAATCTACAGGTAGGCACTTTGCAAAAACCACCTCTGTTTTCCTTCAAAAATTTGGCTGTGTCCACGTTGCGCTTTGGGGCGTTTCCTGTCGCGGGCGCTAGGCCTACCCCACAAGTGAGGTATCATTTTTATCAGGAGACGTGGGGGAACGCTGGGTGGAAGGAAATTTGTGGCTCCTCTCAGATTCCAGAACTTTCTGCCACAGAAATGTGAGGAACATGTGTTTTTTTAGCCACATTTTGAGGTTTGCAAAGGATTCTGGGTAACAGAACCTGGTCCCAGCCACACAAGTCACCCCATCTTGGATTCCCCTAGGTCTCTAGTTTTCAGAAATGCACAGGTTTGGTAGGTTTCCCTAGGTGGCGGCTGAGCTACAGGCCAAAATCTACAGGTAGGCACTTTGCTAAAAACAGGTCTGTTTTCTGTGATGTGTCCACGTTGCGCTTTGGGGCGTTTCCTGTCGCGGGCGCTAGGCCTACCCACACAAGTGAGGTATCATTTTTATCGGGAGACGTGGGGGAACGCTGGGTGGAAGGAAATGTGTGGCTGCTCTGAGATTCTAGAACTTTCTGCCACAGAAATGTGAGGAACATGTGTTTTTTTAGCCACATTTAGAGGTTTGCAAAGGATTCTGGGTAACAGAACCTGGTCCCAGCCACACAAGTCACCCCATCCTGGATTCCCCTAGGTCTCTAGTTTTCAGAAATGCACAGGTTTGGTAGGTTTCCCTAGGTGGCGGCTGAGCTACAGGCCAAAATCTACAGGTAGGCACTTTGCAAAAAACACCTCTGTTTTCCTTCAAAAATTTGGTTGTGTCCACTTTGCGCTTTGGGGCGTTTCCTGTCGTGGGCGCTAGGCCTACCCACACAAGTGAGGTATCATTTTTATCGGGAGACGTGGGGGAACGCTGGGTGGAAGGAAATTTGTGGCTCCTCTCAGATTCCAGAACTTTCTGCCACAGAAATGTGAGGAACATGTGTTTTTTAGCCACATTTTGAGGTTTGCAAAGGATTCTGGGTAACAGAACCTGGTCCCAGCCACACAGTCACCCCATCTTGGATTCCCCTAGGTCTCTAGTTTTCAGAAATGCACAGGTTTGGTAGGTTTCCCTAGGTGGCGGCTGAGTTACAGGCCAAAATCCACAGGTAGGCACTTTGCTAAAAACAGGTCTGTTTTCTGTGATGTGTCCACGTTGCGCTTTGGGGCGTTTCCTGTCGCGGGCGCTAGGCCTACCCACACAAGTGAGGTATCATTTTTATCAGGAGACGTGGGGGAACGCTGGGTGGAAGGAAATTTGTGGCTCCTCTCAGATTCCAGAACTTTCTGCCACAGAAATGTGAGGAACATGTGTTTTTTTAGCCACATTTTGAGGTTTGCAAAGGATTCTGGGTAACAGAACCTGGTCCCAGCCACACAAGTCACCCCATCTTGGATTCCCCTAGGTCTCTAGTTTTCAGAAATGCACAGGTTTGGTAGGTTTCCCTAGGTGGCGGCTGAGCTACAGGCCAAAATCTACAGGTAGGCACTTTGCTAAAAACAGGTCTGTTTTCTGTGATGTGTCCACGTTGCGCTTTGGGGCGTTTCCTGTCGCGGGCGCTAGGCCTACCCTTACAAGTGAGGTATCATTTTTATCGGGAGACGTGGGGGAACGCTGGGTGGAAGGAAATGTGTGGCTGCTCTGAGATTCTAGAACTTTCTGCCACAGAAATGTGAGGAACATGTGTTTTTTTAGCCACATTTAGAGGTTTGCAAAGGATTCTGGGTAACAGAACCTGGTCCCAGCCACACAAGTCACCCCATCCTGGATTCCCCTAGGTCTCTAGTTTTCAGAAATGCACAGGTTTGGTAGGTTTCCCTAGGTGGCGGCTGAGCTACAGGCCAAAATCTACAGGTAGGCACTTTGCAAAAAACACCTCTGTTTTCCTTCAAAAATTTGGTTGTGTCCACTTTGCGCTTTGGGGCGTTTCCTGTCGTGGGCGCTAGGCCTACCCACACAAGTGAGGTATCATTTTTATCGGGAGACGTGGGGGAACGCTGGGTGGAAGGAAATTTGTGGCTCCTCTCAGATTCCAGAACTTTCTGCCACAGAAATGTGAGGAACATGTGTTTTTTAGCCACATTTTGAGGTTTGCAAAGGATTCTGGGTAACAGAACCTGGTCCCAGCCACACAGTCACCCCATCTTGGATTCCCCTAGGTCTCTAGTTTTCAGAAATGCACAGGTTTGGTAGGTTTCCCTAGGTGGCGGCTGAGTTACAGGCCAAAATCCACAGGTAGGCACTTTGCTAAAAACAGGTCTGTTTTCTGTGATGTGTCCACGTTGCGCTTTGGGGCGTTTCCTGTCGCGGGCGCTAGGCCTACCCACACAAGTGAGGTATCATTTTTATCGGGAGACATGGGGGAACGCTGGGTGGAAGGAAATTTGTGGCTCCTCTCAGATTCCAGAACTTTCTGCCACAGAAATGTGAGGAACATGTGTTTTTTTAGCCACATTTTGAGATTTGCAAAGGATTCTGGGTAACAGAACCTGGTCCCAGCCACACAAGTCACCCCATCTTGGATTCCCCTAGGTCTCTAGTTTTCAGAAATGCACAGGTTTGGTAGGTTTCCCTAGGTGGCGGCTGAGCTACAGGCCAAAATCTACAGGTAGGCACTTTGCAAAAACCACCTCTGTTTTCCTTCAAAAATTTGGCTGTGTCCACGTTGCGCTTTGGGGCGTTTCATGTCGCGGGCGCTAGGCCTACCCCACAAGTGAGGTATCATTTTTATCAGGAGACGTGGGGGAACGCTGGGTGGAAGGAAATTTGTGGCTCCTCTCAGATTCCAGAACTTTCTGCCACAGAAATGTGAGGAACATGTGTTTTTTTAGCCACATTTTGAGGTTTGCAAAGGATTCTGGGTAACAGAACCTGGTCCCAGCCACACAAGTCACCCCATCTTGGATTCCCCTAGGTCTCTAGTTTTCAGAAATGCACAGGTTTGGTAGGTTTCCCTAGGTGGCGGCTGAGCTACAGGCCAAAATCTACAGGTAGGCACTTTGCTAAAAACAGGTCTGTTTTCTGTGATGTGTCCACGTTGCGCTTTGGGGCGTTTCCTGTCGCGGGCGCTAGGCCTACCCACACAAGTGAGGTATCATTTTTATCGGGAGACGTGGGGGAACGCTGGGTGGAAGGAAATGTGTGGCTGCTCTCAGATTCCAGAACTTTCTGCCACAGAAATGTGAGGAACATGTGTTTTTTTAGCCAAATTTTGAGGTTTGCAAAGGATTCTGGGTAACAGAACCTGGTCCCAGCCACACAAGTCACCCCATCTTGGATTCCCCTAGGTCTCCAGTTTTCAGAAATGCACAGGTTTGGTAGGTTTCCCTAGGTGGCGGCTGAGCTACAGGCCAAAATCTACAGGTAGGCACTTTGCTAAAAACAGGTCTGTTTTCTGTGATGTGTCCACGTTGTGTTTTGGGGCGTATTCTGTCGCGGGCGCTAGGCCTACCCACACAAGTGAGGTATCATTTTTATCGGGAGACTTGGGGGAACATAGAATAGCAAAACAAGTGTTATTGCCCCTTGTCTTTCTCTACATTTTTCCCTTCCAAATGTAAGACAGTGTGTAAAAAAGACATCTATTTGAGAAATGCCCTGTAATTCACATGCTAGTATGGGCACCCTGGAATTCAGAGATGTGCAAATAACCACTGCTTCTCAACACCTTATCTTGTGCCCATTTTGGAAATACAAAGGTTTTCTTGATAGCTATTTTTTACTCTTTATATTTCAGCAAATGAATTGCTGTATACCCGGCATAGAATGAAAACCCACTGCAGGGTGCAGGTCATTTATTGGCTCTGGGTACCTAGAGTTCTTGATGAACCTACAAGCCCTATATATCCCCGCAACCAGAAGAGTCCAGCAGACGTAACGGTATATTGCTTTCGAAAATCTGACATTGCAGGAAAAAATTACAGAGTAAAACTTAGAGAAAAATTTATGTTTTTTTCACCTCAATTTCAATATTTTTCTTTTTCAGTTGTTATTTTCTGTAGGAAACCCTTGTAGGATCTACACAAATTACCCCTTGCTGAATTCAGAATTTTGTCTACTTTTCAGAAATGTTGCGGTTTCTGGGATCCAGCATTGGTTTCATGCCCATTTCTGTCACTGACTGGAAGGAGGCTGAAAGCACAAAAAATCGTAAAAATGGGGTATGTCCCAGTAAAATGCCAAAATTGTGTTGAAAAATTGGGTTTTCTGATTCAAGTCTACCTGTTCCTGAAAGCTGGGAAGCTGGTGATTTTATCACCGCAAACCCTTTGTTGATGCCCTTTTCAGGGAAAAAACCACAAGCCTTCTTCTGCAGCCCATTTTTCCAATTTTTTTTAAAAAAACGAACTTTTCACTGTTTTTTGGCTAATTTCTTGGCCTCCTTCTGGGGAACCCACAAAGTCTGGGTACCTCTAGAATCCCTAGGATGTTGGAAAAAAAGGACGCAAATTTGGCGTGGGTAGCTTACGTGAACAAAAAGTTATGAGGGCCTAAGCGCGAACTGCTCCAAATAGCCAAAAAAAGGCTCGGCACAGGAGGGGGAAAAGGCCTGGCAGCGAAGGGGTTAAACTGCCCCAGCTCCACTTCCTATGCCTATTTGGGCAATGCACCTGTGAGACTAATGGACTGGACTCTGCCATGGACATTCCTCCGCCATCAACCCTCACTATTTTGCTACCCCCTCCAATTTTGAGCACTAAAATAAACACCCTTAAAGCACAAAACAATCTGGAGTCTGTCTGTGATTTCGGAATACTGTATTAGCAATAACTGTGGCAAAAAGCTCTTTCATTTGTAATGTCAACATACCTATGTCACACAGCTCTAGTCCATGAGGAAACAAAGCAGATGTCACACAGTGGGACCCACATCTGTGAAATCGTAAGGGAAAGTGACAACTCAGTGACCATACACTGGGTGAAAATGACAGACAGTAGAGAGGTAGTAGTGTTAAAGTACATGTAGTAGGCAGGTTTGTATTCTTACCTGTGTCTCATTGGAAATATTGCTGGATCACTGAGTCCCTGTTGTCCATGTCTTCTTCCTCTGCTTCCTCGTCTTCACTGTCCACAGGCTCCACAGCTGCAACAACACCACCATCTGGACCATCCTCCTGCAGAAAGGGCACCTGTCGTCGCAAAGCCAAGTTGTGAAGCATACAGCAGGCCAGGATGATCTGGCACACCTTCTTTGGTGAGTAGAATAGGGATCCACCTGTCATATGGAGACACCTGAACCTCGCCTTCAGGAGGCCGAAGGTGCATTCGATCACCCTCCTAGTTCGCCCAGGTGCCTCATTGTAGTGTTCCTCTGCCCTTGTCCTGGGATTCCTCACTGGGTTCAGTAGCCATGACAGGTTGGGGTAACCAGAGTCACCTGCAAATGGCGAGGGACAACTGTTAGACACACACTAACCTGTAGGGATATCCCCAGACAACCATTCCCACTGACTTGCTTCCAGGTGCTCACCTAATAGCCACACACGGTGCCTCTGAAGTTGACCCATCACATAAGGGATGCTGCTATTCCGCAGGATGTAAGCGTCATGCACTGAGCCAGGGAACATGGCATTCACATGGGAGATGTACTGGTCTGCCAAACATACCATCTGTACATTCATCGAATGATAACTCTTCCGGTTTCTGTACACCTGTTCACTCCTGTGGGGGGGTACCAAAGCCACATGTGTCCCATCAATGGCACCTATGATGTTGGGGATGTGTCCCAGGGCATAGAAATCACCTTTCACTGTAGGCAAATCCTCAACCTGAGGGAAAACGATGTAGCTCCGCATGTGTTTCAGCAGAGCAGACAACACTTTTGACAACACTTTGGAAAACATAGGCTGGGACATCCCTGATGCTATGGCCACTGTTGTTTGAAATGACCCACTTGTAAGGAAATGGATCACTGACAGCACCTGCACTTGAGGGGGGATTCCTGTGGGATGGCGGATAGCTGACATCAGGTCTGGCTCCAGCTGGGTACACAGTTCCTGGATTGTGGCACGGTCAAGCATGTATGTGATTATCACGTGTCTTTCCTCCATTGTCGACAGGTCCACCAACGGTCGGTACACCAGAGGATGCCGCCATCTCCTCACATGTCCCAGCGGACGGTGCCTATGAAGGACAACAGCGAACTCAGAGGTACGTACCCACAGCTTACACAGAACACCATTCATAATCTAAAAAGTGGCCTGTATGTGCGTTGAGTCTAGGCCTAGGTATGTGTGACGCAGTTGAAAATAAAGCCATGTGGGCCCCTGAAATGGCGGCTGCCTGACCTCTAAAGTGGGACAATGGGATGTGAGGTAATTGCTCTGGCGTTGTACACCGTCGCGGTAGCCGGTCGAAGACCGCGGCGCAATGCTGCATTGTTTAACATTGGACCCTATGGGTCCCAGGAGACAATGACGATGTACGCAGGCGGTGACGGTACGCACCGCCGCGGACGTGACTGCCATTTTCTATCTGTTCAATCACTCAATACCTGATCTTCAACAGGAGAGGACCTACACTGCAAGTGCTGCTGTGACCTCGGTCTGGAAGAGACAATGGCTCGAGTGTCTGGGGAAAGGGCCCCTGCCTTCACATCAGAGGAGTAGGAGAAACTCGTGGATGGGGTCCTCCCCCAGTACACGCTACTCAACGGTCCTCCAGAAAAACAGATAAGTACACTGGGAGCATGATGTATGGGCTATGCCTGTACGGAGTGGGGTAGATGAAAGATTGGGGGGTAGATTTAGGCGTGCATGAAACGACGGTGAGTGCATATGCCACATGGCAAGGGTAGGGATGGGGGCCAATCACTTTGACAGTGCAGTTGGTAAAAACTTTCTCTTCCCCCTGTACAAATCATGTAGGTCAGCGCCCACCAGAAAAAACATATTTGGCGTGCCATCGCCAAGGATGTCCGGACCCTGGGGGTCTACCACAGATGGAGTACCCACTGCAGGAAAAGATGGGAGGACATTCGCCGCTGGAGCAAGAAGATGGCGGAGGCTCAGCTGGGGATGGCCTCCCAACGTGGGAGGGGTGCCCATCGCACCATGACCCCCCTGATGTTCAGAATCCTGGTGGTGGCATACCTGGAGTTGGATGGGCCTTTGAGGGCATCACAGCAGCCACAAGGGGGTGAGTACACTCGCATTCTGCTCACTTTGCGCGCAGTGGAGGGGTCTGGGTGGTGGAGGTGGTCTGTGGGTTTCCCTAGGCCAGGGCGAGTTCCGTAGGCAAGGTCCCTCCGGAAGGCAGGCCATGTGGCACCCCAGCCCACCTCTGTAGAGTGTCAAGTACACCTAGTCATGCCCCTGTGTCATCTATGTGTGCAGATGTCATCCATAGCCTTGTAGGCCATTTCCCAGGAATTGAACAGTGGAGCCCAAGAGCGTGGCGTAGTGTAGGGGGCTTTTGCGTCTGTTGTGTCCGCCAATGATAGCGGTAATGCATGCACTCAACATGTCTTTCTTCTGTCCCCCCCCCCATTTTTGTGGTCTCCCTGTTCTTGTTTGCATTAGTATCACAAGGCGGAGGAGCAGTGGCACCGGAGCACGAGGGAGCTGCATCCCACATGGCCATGGAGGGCCACACTATGGACTCAAAGTTCACCAGTGGGACGGAGGGCGAGGGGAGCTCCACGTCAGGGACAGGAGCTGAGACCAGTGGGACGGACCGTCCTCTGATGGGAGCTCCCTTGTGGTGGTGGCAACATCTGTGCCCCCCCATCTACAGGTACAGACGTCACCTCCCCTTCCAGCACCGCCCGCCCAGCAGCCCCTCAGCCTTCACCCCGTGCCCGCTCACCCGGGAGGGTGGGCATCACCTTCGCCCCAGGCACCTCAGGCCCTGCCCCAGTCACCCCTGCTGCCCTCAGTGAGGAGGCCATTGACCTCCTCAGGTCCCTCACTGTTGGGCAGTCTACCATTTTGGATGCCATCCAGGGTGTAGAAAGGCAGTTGCAACAAACCAATGCATTCCTGGAGGGCATTCATTCTGGTCAGGCGGCCCTTCAGCAAGCTTTTCAGACTCTGGCCTCAGCACTGATGACAGCCATTGTCCCTGTGTCTAGCCTTCCCCCTCCAACTTCCTGCACCCCGACCCAATCCCCTGTACCTCAGCCTATCCCAAGCACACCTACAGACCAGCATGCACACACTTCAACACACAAGGGAAGCTCAGGCAAACATAAGCACCACACATCCCACAGGCACTCACGCAAGCATCAGACACATGCAGACACACCAACATCCACTGCCTCCACTGTGTCCCCCTCCTCCTCGTCTCCCTCCTCCCTCCCTGTCTCGTCTACACTCACACCTGCATGCACTACCTCTACAGCCACTACATACCTCTCCAGTACACCCACCACCACACCCCGCTCACGTGCAGTCACCACCCCCACTACCATTCACATGTCCCCTTTGTCCTCTCCCAGTGTGTCTGTGTCGCCCTCTCCGAAGATACACAAATGCAGGCACACACCCACCCAACAGCCATCCACCTCACGACAGCCTCCAGCGCATGCACCTTCACCCAAAGTCAGCAAACAAGTACCTCCTACAACCAAAACCTCTTCCTCCACTCCCAAACCCCCTCCAGCTACACGTCCCAGTGTGTCAAAAAACTTTTCCTGTGCAACCTTCTCATAGGTCCCGAACTAGCACCTCAGCCACAACATCTCCGGGACCAGTGGTGCCTGTAGTCACCGGAATCTAGAGTGCACTGGCCACCAGGGCAGCCAGCACGGAGTCACAGCACAGACAGTCCTCCACCTGTGAAGCATCAGAAGTTGGCCAGTGCCCAGCGGGAGAGGGGGGAGACTCCAGCCACCAAAGCCGCTCCCAGGGGTCCCGGTGGGAGTGTGGACTCAGCTGTGACACCTTCCAAGGTGGGGAAGGGCCACAAGAAACTCGTCAAGTCTTGGAAAAGCAGCACGGCGGAGAAGACCGCCATCAACCCCGCCTGAACAGGGCAGCGCCGTCTCAAGCACCGCTGAACAGGGCACCGCCGCCTCAAGCACCGCTAAACAGGGCACCGCCGCCTCAAGCACCGCTGAACAGGGCACTGCTGCCTCAAGCACCGCTGGCCCATGAGCGCCAAGGGCACTGACGCTACTGAGTCCGTCACGGGCAGAATGAAGCACTCTGGGCACCATGCCCCCTCCAGAATGAGTGGAGAGATCCATCCACTACCTCTGTCCTTAGCAGGATGAAGCACTCTGGGCACCATGCCCCCTCCAGAACCAGTGGAGAGATCCATCCACGATCTCTGTCCTTAGCAGGATGAAGCACTCTGGGCACAATGCCCCCTCCAGAACCAGTGGAGAGATCCATCCACTACCTCTGTCCTTAGCCGGATGAAGCACTCTGGGCACAAGTCCCCCTCCAGAACCAGTGGAGACTGTTATCCACTTGAGAGACTGTGGCTTTGTACTCCACCAGGATTGAACAGTGGGCAAGCCACCCACTGTATAGACTTGAGAGACTGTGGCTTTGCACTCCCCAGGATTGAACAGTGGGCGGAACACCCACTGTAGAGACTTGAGAGACTGTGGCTTTGCACTCCCCAGGATTGAACAGTGGGCAGACCACCCACTGTAGAGACTTGAGAGACTGTGGCTTTGCACTCCCCAGGATTGAACAGTGGGCAGACCACCCACTTTAGAGACTTGAGAGACTGTGGCTTTGCACTCCCCAGGATGTAACAGTGGGCATGTGGCCCCCTCGTGGATTTGGCGTTGTGCACTCAAGCGGCTGCAGTGCCCCCCTTTCCCTCCCCCTGAGGTGCCTGTTTAGTTGCTCTCTGATGCCCCTGCAGTGTTCTCTCCGCCATGGTTTGGGATCTTGTGTGGGCCTCGCCCATACCATGTGGGCTCAGTGTTCCATGGACTTAATTGGAGTACTACCTGGACTACTATGCTTGGTATATATTTTGTAAATGGTGTATATATATATTTTTTTTTTTGCCTACTTAATTTTAATATATTACAATGGTTACACTCATTTTCTATTGTCTGTGCATTCTTCCGGGGGATTTGGGGGGTGTAACTGTGATGTATCAATATGTATTAGTGTGTTGTTGTAGTGGGTGACGGTGGGGGTGGGGGTGTTGCGTGTGTGTGTGTCCCTGTTTTTTCCCTCCCCCTCCCCTGTGTCGTAGGTGCAGTACTTACCATGGTCTTCACCGCCGGCGTTCGTGCTCGTGGTAGAGAAGCAGGAAGACTATCGCAGGTAGAATTTGGAGTTCCAGATCCATGGTGTCCTCGTTCCTCGTGGGGTGTGTAGCGGTGAGCGTTTTCCCTTCAAAATTCCTGTTTCCGCCGTGTTTTTATCCGCGGTGAATCCGCCCCGGAAAAGGTGGCGGATTGGCTTGTCATAATAGTGTGGGTGGTACATTGTCTCCCGCCTGTCTGTTGGTGGTGACCACTGCGCTGTTTGTTTGTACCGCCGTGGCGGTCGGAGTGTTAAAGTGGCTGTCTTTGTTGGCGGTTTCCGCCACAGTCGTAATTGCAAAATCTTTACCGCCAGCGGTCTTACCGCCGCTTTAACACCGTCCGCCAGGGTTGTAATGACCACCATAATTCTTTAACCGGTTTGTAGGAGTTGGGGTAGCCAGCAACATAATATCCTTATACTTCAATTGGATTGGGAGAGTCAGAACAGACAATGGGGGTCATTACGACCTCAGAGGTCTTTTCGCAAGACCGCTGAGGTACCGCCGTGCTGAAGACCGCCAGTGGTGGTGGTCTTCCGCGCCACATATTATGACCGCTGGCAGGCCGCTGTCCTTTTTCGTACGGACAGCCGCCAGCAGCCATACTGGCGGACGGCAGGAAAGTGGAGGTTGCTCAACCTCCACCGCCACGTCAACAGAACACTGCCCACTAAATCACGTCCCATGATTCGGTGTGGTGGTGTTCTGGTGACGTGTTCTGGTGGCGGAGCTGCCCCCATGTATCCCGTCCCCTCCCAGAGGATCAACGGACAGGGTAAGTTGATCGTCCGTTAGGGAAGGGGGTGGGGGGGTGTTGTGTGTTGTGTGCATGCATGGGGGTGTGCGTGTGAGAGTGTGGAGGGGGTGAGTGAGTGAGTGTATGCGTGCGAGGGTGCTGTGCGTATGGGAAATGTGTGTGGGTCGGACGGTGTGCATGTCTGTTTGTATGTGTGCGGATATGTGGTGTCGGGGTGCATGTGTGCATGTAGGGGTGTGTATATGTGCATGTTGGGGGTGTGTGCGTGTAGGGGAGAGTATATGTGCATGTTCGGGGTCGGGTGGGGAGGGGGGTTGTGCCACCTTGGGGGGTAGCAGGGGGGTGGGGGTGTTGGGGGAGGATTTGTGGAGGGTAGCGGGGTGGGGGAGACCCCCATTAGTGCGAGGGAAGGAATTCCCTGGCACTGATAGTGCCTACTGCCATGGATCTCATGGCGGTTCCCAACCACCCGAGATCCATGGCGGTATGCAGGGTCCTGATATCGTCAGCGGTCTAGTGACGACCGCTGGGCTGGAGACCGCAATCTCCAGCCCAGCGGTTCTCACCGCCATGGCGATCGGAATGGTGAAGTGGCGGATGACACCGCCGCGGTCATAATTTCATTTTTTTTTTTGCCGGCCTGTTTGCGGTCTTACCGCCGCTTTACCACCGACAGCCAAGGTCGTAATGAGGGCCAATGGTACCAGTGATGCTATCACCTATTGTATATGTTTTATTTTTCAGGCAACATATGCTTCTTGGATAAAAGTGTGGAGTAGATGAGATTTGGGCTATTCTTTGGGGGGCAGTGATTCTGCCAGGTTGGCTGTGGTTTATACAATTTTGCATTTTGGAGCACACACAGAAAGAGGAAAAAACCTCAGCGGATTGTTTTTTTTCAGGAAGGTGCCCCTTCCTGCACAAAAACAATCCTGCCTACAACCCAGACACCTTTGTACCATGGTGAAAGGGTGCCTACGTTGCCGCTAGGCTGCCAAAACGGGTTCAGCAGAGTGGGAAAAGCCTGGAATGCACTGTATGCCATATATATGGTGCATTCCTGCCCTGTCCCCTTGATGCAGGGCAGCACAGCACAGTGACTTGCTAAGCTACCCTGTGCCAAAAGCCCATAAAAATGGTTTGAGGTGTCTCAAAGACAGACAGACCTCTCAATTTCTAACACAAAAACTCATGGCAGTTCTAGACTTGAAGGAGGGGTCCATGGAATCTTCTAGAGTTCTGTGGGCAGCGAGGATGCCTTGCATGTTGGGGATAGCCTGGTCACACCCATAGGCCAGAGAGAAGCAGAAGCTACAACAAATAACAGACTTTGACGTCCATGGCAGCCACTTGCAATGGGAGTTGGGTCCAGGGGAGGTTGAGAATCGTCAACTGGATCTTGATCAGATAACACAGCAGCAACTCTGTCTCAACAAGGCTCGCCAGTGCTGGATTGTAACTACCAGCTGGGTCTATGAATGGGGTCATAGGTCCAGTAAACTGCTTTACTGGCTGGACACCCACGGAGTAGTTGATTGAGTGATCCCAGGGATCATCAAGCCCTCTTTGGCAAGAGTTACAGATGCTGAGGCAATAGACATGGCATTCACCAACTAATATCAGGCACTATATAGAAAACAAGAAAGACCCCCGTAGAAAGGCACAAAGCTCTAAATGGTAGTTCTGTCCTTGCAGACCTAGCTAGGGCAGAACAGGAAGACCTAGAGCGACCCCTTGAATTTGGAGAACTGAAAGAAGCCTTTTGGGATCCAAACCCATGTAAGAGACTGGGGCTAGATGGCTTCCAGACTGAATATTTTCAGACATTCCAGGCATCTCTCTTACTGCCTCTGTTGGCTAAGCCAATGAGAAATGCTGTTTCCCAGATGGGCTAGATCTAGCCACAATAGTGGTCCTACACAGTGAGGGGTTATCTGCTAAGGACTGCTTCTTAAACTTATTAACAGTGAGACCAAACCATATGCCAGGGTGTTTGCCAACAGACTCCCTAAAGTGATAGCCGCACTGGTCCATGTGGCTAGTGTGATTTTATGTCACAATGCAGCACTAGACATCCTATACATAGGGTACCTGCTGCTTTGGAATATAGGCACTACCTGGTCGGGCCCAGCTCCTTTCTCCTTATTGATTTTGAGAAAGCTTTAAATTTCCTTGATTGGGACTTACTTTGGGAGGTGATGGAGCTGTTGAGCTTTGGGTCATATTTTATATTACAAAATACTATACGCAAGTCCCCGGGCTCAGGTACATGTAAATGGGGAATTATCCTGAGATTTCCCAAACCAACAGGTTACCAGATAGGGTTGCCGCTGTTGCCCCTGCGCTTTGCCCTGGCAATAGAGCCTCTAGCAATGTGGGTTGGATGTGATGTTTAGAAATGGGGGTTTCGCTGGGGTGATGAGCTGGAAGACTGGATTGCTTTGTATTCAGGTGACGTATTGCTCTTCATCTCTCACCCAGAGGTCACAGAACCAATGCTGTTTCAGATGCTGGACCTGTACGGGCAAGCCTCTGGTCTCAAGTTAAATTAAACTGGATCAAATCTTTACTATTCCCCATTTCAGGAGATACCATAGTGGAAAACTAATGTGTGTATCCACCATTTGAGTTTCCAATACATGGGAATCTAATTCTCTCTAATCTCAGACCTCTCAAGGCCATTGAACTTAACACTTAACTTGGTAACTCGTATGAGAGGGTTTTGGATAAGTGGGCCCATCTGCCCCTTAGTATTTTAGGGAGAGTAGCACTCTTTAAAAGGATTGTTCTGCCGAGGTTCCTTTATGTTCTCCAAATTGTTCAGCACGTAATACCACAGAAGTGGTTAATGAAGGAGCAGGCCAGGGTGCAAACATTCCTTTGGGCTAACAATGTTTCCCATATTGCATTTAGCAAGTTCTCCCAGTCCACTCATGAAGGGAGCATGGTGGCAGCGGGTATCCAACTTTATTACTGGGCCTCCCAGCTAGTAATCTTGAATGACTAGTTGCACAGTGGTTGGGAGGAACCAGCTTTTTGGATGAAAGTGACCATCATGGGATGGGACACTCTCATATATATGGCCTATAGGGCACCAATCCCAAGCTTCCTTCCAGGGCTCTTCAGGTGGTGATCCTGGTTTGGAAATGACTCTGCGTTGGATGGGATATCACAAAAGAATTACTCTGGAAACCTCCAGGTGGAGGGGGTTTGGGGGTTGTAGGCTACGACAAGTGGTTGACTTGGAAGACTTTGGGAAATTAGATTTACTTGAGATTTCCACATTAGGAAATTTCTTGAAGGGGTCCAGAATGAGGTATTTCCAAGAACAGCAGGCAGACTTTAATCTTCACCATTCACAATTTTATAAGTATCTGCAACTCAGGCATGCACTTGGGTTCCGCGGGGTGACTCTCACAGGGATCCTTAAATTCAACCCTTTGGATTTCTACATACTGATGAGGCCTTTGGAGAAACGGGAATATTGTGCATCTATAAATCTCTAGTATTTAATTCAACCAACCTTCTTATCCCTTTGAAGATCAAATGAGAATCATGGATTGGATGGGCCCATAGGAGGACAGTGAGTAGAGAGAGGCCCTAATGGCTCCATGGAAACTAGTGATATCGGCCAGGCTCTGACTGCTTCAATTGAGTTATCACAAATAACTTATTTGACACCAGTGTGGCTGTAGAAAGTGAGCGGGCGCAAAGGCAGTCGGCGGCGCAAAGGCGATTCCACAGCCATGCCAAAAGGACTACACCTGCCAAATTACGAGCAATAATATGGCATGGCGGTGTCCTGCTGACGGGGCGCTGCCGCCGGTGAATGCGCATACATCGGTTGCTCTGAGCTGACAGACTGAGAGCAGACTTCTTTCAAATGACTTGGCCCTGTTCTGTCATGAAAATGTATTGGGCAGCGGTCGTCCGCTCACTTGCTCAGATCTTGGTGAGGCCAATGGATTGCTGCCCCTTTTAGCCCACCTGGGATTGCTCAAAGACATGGATGGGAACATAGGAAAATGATTGCTAGTGAGGCTTGGCACTTTTATAGCCAAAGGGGCTAGTGCTCAGGCCTGGAGTTCTGCCAGCCAACCCGCTGCTGGCATGAAACACAGAGATGGACTGGTGCAGGAAGATGGAGGAACAAATATATATCACAAGAGGATGCCCCTACAAACAGAAACAAATTTAGGGCCAGCAGTGGACCCATTATGGGCTACAATAGCCTGTGATATTTGGTTACTGCGTGCATGCTGCTATTAATACTGCTACTATTGTACATGGCCATCTGTGCTCTATGGTTCTCTTAATTGCTTAGCAAAATCAATAAAATTATAACAAAATTGTAGTTCCATGTTGTGAAGAACGGAATTCTGCTGTGATTTTATTTCGGATTCCTGCAGATGCTGAATGATACACAGTCATTGACTTGTGTCAAGTGTTCTTTTCTATTTGTCTTCATGAAGTCTTTGAGTTCAGATTCCTCAATAAACTTATAGTGTGATGTTGTATCCTTCAAGGCTATACAGAAAGCCCCCCATTTTTAGCCACATTCTAAAGAAAGAGTTGAAAAATGTGCAACTGCCCTGTGATTTAATGCTGCTGCAGTATATTGACAATCTGATGGTCCCATCCAAAACAAATGGAGATTGCAAGTTGGATACAATTGTACTTTTGAACTATCTTGCTGATAATGGTCATAAAGGCCCTAATTAAGTCTTCAACGGTCTTTTACACAGACCGCTGAAACTGTGGGCGCCAGAAGACCGGTAGTGCTGGTGGTTTTTCGACCGCCATATTACAAGTACTGAAGGATTTGGGCAGGAATCCTTCAATAGATGTGCTGGCAGTCGGCCGCACAAAGGCGATTCCACAGCCATGCCAAAAGGACTACACCCGACAAATTACGAGCAATAATATGGCATGGCGGTGTCCTGCTGGCAGGGCGCTGCCGCCGGTGAATGCGCCGGCTCCTGTTCCTTGGCTGACTACCTCCTCGCCGGACAAGGTAAGTCGATCGTCCAACAGGGGGGAGGGGTGGGAGGGTTGGAGGTTTTGTGTATGCGTGTATAAGTCACTGTATGTCTGCGTGTGTGAATGTAAGTGTGTAAGCGTGTGTGTATGCATGTTTGAATGTGTGTGTGATTGTTGAAGTGAATGCGTGTTGTAATGTTTGTGTGAATGCGTGTCTGTTGGTGCGAGTGAATGAGTGTATGTATGCGTGTTGGTTAATGCCTGTATGTATGTGTGTTGGTGAATGCATGTATGTAAGTGTGTTGGTGAATGCGTGTATGTATGCGTGTTAGTGAATGCATGTATGTAAGTGTTGGTGAATGAGTGTATGGGGGTGCGTGTGTGTGAGCGTGTATGTTGGGAAGGGGCACTGTCATGGAAGGTAGCGGGGGAGTGGGTCCTGTCATGGAAAAGGGGGTCGGGGAGGGGGTGCTGTCATGGAAGGGGGGTGGGAGGGTATTGTAATTGCCAGGGGGGGTTGGGGAAGTTGTCTGCCGGCGACAAGAAAGGAATGTCCTGTCATCGCCAGCCTTTCCGCAAGGGTTTTCGTGGAGGTGCTACTGCCGCACAAACCCTGGCTGAAAGCTGACTCATTATACCACCGGCGGTCTTCGATGGACAGCTGGCCCGGAGGTGCTGTCCCATGGCCCTGGCAGTATGAGCGGAGATGTGGCGGTTTGGCAGGGTCGTAATGAGGGCCAAAGTGTCTCTCACAAAAATTCAGCACTGTATGAAAGAGGTGATCCATTTGATTCATCATATTGGAAAATGAGGGAGAAAAGTGTCTAAAGACGGTGTTTCTGCAATCCTGAGAATGAATCCTCCAAACACAGAGGGAAGGGGGAATGTTCCTGGTAACAGTTGGCTACTATGCACAGTGGGTTCTAATCCTTTCCCTTTTCACAAAGCCTTTACTGGTTCTTACTCCTAGCAATGTTTCTGATCCAAAGAAATTTAATGACAAATGCATGACTGCCTTCCTCAAGCTCAGAGATAAACTTGGTAGTGCACTGGCTCTAGGTATGCCAAATCACAAAACAAGTTTTTACTTATTGTGTCATGACTGACAATGGTGTGCACTACCTGTACTTGTTCAAGAACATGGAGAAATCAAAAGGCCAATGGGTTATTTCTCTGTCACATTATATCCCATTGTTGCTGCACTCCATGGGTGTCTGGAACTGGTTTGTCTTGCAATTCAGCAAAGTAGAGGGATTATTGTCCCTACATCATTCAATTGAGGTTTTTCCTCATTCATACATGAAGTCATTTGATAAACAGTTGACTTATTAAATATGAGCAAAAACATTTTGGTAGGTGGTATTTTTACCAGAAGATACAATACACTGAGTCCCGCAAGCAGTTTTGCCAGCAACAAGCATAGGTGTGGAAACTGATGAAGACTGTGATCATGATTGCACTGATGTAAATGAATTATGTGGCACGCCAAGACCCAATGTACATGATGTCCACTTGGACAGGCCAATCAAATTGCATTTGTGGATGACTCTTGTTTGAGACCATTATTGTGCATTGAAAGCAGCATTCACAATTTTTCACAGTTTGCACATTATCAGATATCATAGAAGCATAGTCCTTGCCTCATGTCATTTAAGCAGAAGTAGTTGAATATTTGCTCTTACTAGAGCATGTTGCTTATCTGATGTATGCAGTTTTACAATTTACAGTGAACACACATTCTGAATTTTTTAGTAGTGCAGTGTTCTTCTCATAGGTTAGGATCTAATAGGATCACATTGGGGAACTGTTACGCTGGTGAGGTAGCAAAATATTGTGCCGTTGAGACTGCTACAATCAGTTCAAATGAGCAAGAACAATGTAAAACTCAAATTTAAAATGCTGACTGTTTCTTGTTGACATCAATTCAGAAACTGAGTGAGCTGAAAGACCTTCAAGACGAGGCACCAGAAGATGACAAATTTGAACTAGAAAACATAACTTTTTGTTTTTACAATGTGATAAGGTTTCTGGAAGGATCAAGATGCAAGAAGATGAAAATGATAGAACTGTGTTGAGAATAAGAATTGTTGGACTTTGGGCTCCAGGCACCAAGTGGTTAGGACAAGAAAATGCCAACTTTCTAAGAGTGGCATTTTGAGCATTGTAACTAAAAATATGCCTTTCTCATTAAAGAGAGGCTTTAATCACAACTCTTTTGACACCAAACTCTATAACTGCTCCCGATTGAAAGTTATCACTTACTACATGTAAAAAGGTAACTCCAATGTTACCTTATGGGAGAACTAGACCTTACAAATGTAGGAGTTGTCTGTACTAGGACAAGCAAAACCTAAAAGTACATGTCCGACATTTAAAGTAAACTGCACCCTGCCCTATGGGCTACTTAGAGCCTACCTTATGGGTGACTTATATGTATTACAAAGGAAGGTTTGGACCCGGGGAAAGTTTCATCTTGCCAGGTCAAAGCTGCAGTTTATAACTGTACACACAGGTTGTAATGGCAGATCTGAGGCATGCTTGCAGGGCTACATAAGTGGGTAGCACATGAAATGCTGCAGGTCCAATAGTAGTATTTAATTTATAGGCCCCGGTACATGAAGTACCACTGTACTAGGGATTGACAAGTGAATTAAATATGCCAATTGGGTGTAAACTAATTCTAACATGTTTAAAGGACAGAGTACAAGCACTTTAGCACGGATTAGCAGTGGTAAAGTGCATATATTCCTTGAAGCCAACAAAAACAGGTTCAGAAAACAGGAGGTGAAAGGCAAAAGGTTTAGCGATGACCCTGCAGATTGGGCCAAGTTCAACAATATGTGTGCAATGGGTGCAGTACAGCATGTGCAGCAGTGTCAGTCATGGGGAAGTGAGTTTAAATCTAGAGTTTTGTCAGAAGTATTGTAACAAATACAGGAGAAGCATGGAACTTTATCTGTGGTGGAACTATGGACAACATTTTGGAAACCTCTTCCTTGATGCTCACTTTGTCTGGCAACCTGTATATTTTATTTTTGACAGGTAAAGATAGTGACCCAGGGAAACTTTCCTTTGCTAACTTGAGTTTGTGACAATTCACCGTGAAGGCCCCTTCCATGCCAGTAGCTGTTTAACTATGCCGAACTCCAGCCTAATCTGGGCAGATGATGTATAGGAAGGTGTCTGAAAGATTGTCCTATATACTTTGAGTAGTCTGGTGCTGAACTGTCCCATCCCCTGAGTGCCTCGCTTCGATAGACCATAGATAGGAGAACCTTTACTTGGGTCACTGGAAGGATTGGAGTGAGCAATTGTCCTTTCAATTTCCTGTAAAAAGGCCTCAGGCCAAAGGCCAGGGCGTTGCCCTTCCTCTTGATTTCTTCAAGCTGTTCACCCAAGCTCCTGTTTTTGTTGAAATAAACACCAAGGTAATTAAAGCTTTTTACCAACCCTAGTTTATTTTAGCCAAGAAACCACATGGACTGCCAAGACTTTTGTCTTCTTTCTATGAATTATCATGCAATTCCTGATGAAATAAGCCAAGGTAGCATCAAGAAGGCACTGCAGCCCAACCTTGGTCCTGCTAATTAGAGACAAGGTCATCCACATAAAGCATGTTTGAGAGCTGGAGGCCACCTATTTAGGACATGTGAGAGTTAACTGCGTTCAGTGTCAGGGTGAGATTTGACAGGAGCAGTTTAAATAATGTATATTTAACGCAGCCCTGCATAAGGCCTTTCATAGTTTTAATTGACCTGGAATGTCAGGAGCCATCACCGATTTTAAGTCCGACCCATGTTTCTGTGTGCAGAAGCACAAGTGCCCTTAAAAGGCCATCTGGGATGTTTTGATTGGCTAGTTTCTGCCACAAGTTTCCCAGATTGACTCTGTCAAATGCAGACATGTAGTGGATGAAACCCAGATAAACAGTCTGGCTGTAAGATTTGGCCCAGACGGTTAACAGGGAGAGTGTAATGATGTCAACAAAAATCCCTGTTTTCTCTGTGAAGCCGGTTTGATATGGAGGAATAATGGTGTTTGCCTCAGCCCACTGCTGCAGCTCCTGTGGTAGCACCCCAGCATCATTATCGATTAAAGCCACCAGGCGGTTGTTCACAGGATCCCCCTTTGCCCCGCTTGAAGATTGGGGCCAATATAGAGCCTTGCGACGACGGGTGGATATCATTGTGCTGAAAGATGGTAATAAAAAGTAACGTTAGCTGGTCTGCCCAAAATGTTGGGTCATCCTTATGAATGACAGGTGGGATTTCACTCAGAGCAGGCGCCCCCTGTAGGAGGCTGGCCTGGTTTGTAGTGGGACCCTTGGGTACTTACACTTTACACCAGGTCCTGTTATCCCTTATTAGTGAAATGCAGTAGTGTTCTAGCAGCTTAGGCTGATAGAGGTAGCTATAGGTGAGCAGCTTAGGCTGAACTAGGAGACACACAGAGTTCCTGCAATCCCACTTATAGTTACACAGTACTTATACACAAGTAAAGACAATACTCAGTGTTACCAAAAATAAAGGTAGTTTATTTGGGTGACACAAGGCCAAAAATATCTTAGAGGCAATACTCCTTCTGGAGGTAAGTATTGTACACAATATATACACTAGACACCAAAATAAGGTAAGTAATTAGACATAGGATAGTGCCAACAATAGGAAATGGTATAGAATGCAATGGAAGAAAGTAGGTCTAGGGGCAACGCAAACTATATACTAAGAACGTGGAATGTGAATCACAAATTCCCCCCTAGATAAGTGTAGTGTGTAGAGAATCCCTGGGAGAGTAAGAACATAGAAAAGGTAAGTAAAATACCCCACACCATAGCCCAGAAAAGCAGGAGTAAAATACTGAACGTTTTTTTAGGACACACTAAAGTCATGATTAGCGGTATTGAAAGAACCAAGAAAGACTGCAAACAACAAATGGTGCATTCCTGGACCTGAAGACCTGCAAAAGAAGGAGACCAAGTCCAGAAGTGGAAAGAAGTTCCAGGAAGGACAGGAGCCCCTGCTAAACCAGAAGAGGGTGTAAAAGAAGAGTCCCCGGTTGGACGAAGACTGCAGAAATGCACCCAAGGACGATGTCAGCGGGTTCCTGCACGATGCACTGGATGTCCCAAGAGAGAAGTTGGATGCAGGTGAGTTTTGGTACTGGATTCCTCAAACAATCCTTGGTTCCGGCTATAGGAGGCTGGCCTGGCTTATAGTGGGTACCCGATGGTACCTACACCTTGTGCCAGGTCTAGTTATCCCTTATTAGTAGATTAGTAGTGTTCTAGCAGCTTAGGCTGATAGAGGTAGCTATACCAAAGCAGCTTAGGCTGAACTAGGAGACATGCAAAGCTCCTACTATACCACTTATATCATATAGATACTATATCATAAGAAAGACAATACTCATAGTTACTAAAAATAAAGGTACTTTATTTTAGTGACAATGTGCCAAAGATATCTCAGACGATATACTCCCTTAGGAGGTAAGTAAAATACACAAAATATACAGAAAAAACGAAATCAGGTAAGTAAAACAGTCAGAAAGTAGTGCAAACACTGTAGAATACAATAGATGCAATAGGCCTAGGGTCAACACAAACTATATACAAAGAAAGTGGAATGCGAATCACAAATGGACCTCTAGGCTAGTGTAGTGTGTAAAGCGTCACTGGGAGTGTAAGAAAACACTAAGGGTGTCCAAGATACCCCACCCCAAGACCCTGAAAAGTAGGAGTAAAGTACCACTATTTCCCCAAAAACACACTGAACTCGTGATAGAGGATTTTGCAAAGACCAAAACAGAATGCAAAGCACTGAAGATGGATTCCTCTAACTAAGGACCTGCAAAGGAAGGGGACCAAGTCCAAGAGTTGTGAAAGTGTCCGGGGGGCAGGAGGCCACTAAACCCCGGATGAAGGTGAAAAATGGCTGCCTCCATATGGAAGAAGCTGAAGATTCTGCAACAACGAAAGGTGCTAGGAACTTCTCCTTTGTGAAGAAGATGTCCCACGGAGCATTGGAGGATGCAGAGTTGTTTCTTTGGCAAATGACCGCAAACAAACCTTGCTAGCTGCAAGAGTTGCGTTTGAAGAAAAAGGGTGCTTCACAGGCCCAGGAAGGACCAGGATGTCACCACTTGGAGAGGAGACAGAGGGGGCCCTCAGCTATGTAGAGAGCCCATTCACAAGAAGATAGCACCCACAGAAGTACTTGAACATGGGTTCAAGAGGACTGAACACAGCAGTGATCTCAACACTGCAAAAGAGGGTCCCACAAAGCCGGAGATCAACTCAGGGAGTTGATCATCACAGGACAGAGTGCTGGGGACCTAGCCTTGGCTGTGCATGAAGTATTTTGTGGAAATGTGCACAGAAACCCTAGTAGCTGCAGTTCACGCGGTGCACAGGATTACTTTCTGGAGAGGGGACGCAAGGACTTACCTCCTCCAAATCTGGACAGTTGGACCACTGGACAGTCTGAGTCACTTGGGTCCACCACATGTGTTCCAGGGGCCACGCTCGTCAGGATGAGATGGGTCCCAGAGTACCAGTGACACTGAAGTTTGCTGTCTGCTGAAGCAGGGGGAAGATTCCGTCGATCCACAGGAGATTTCTTCGTGGCTTCCAGTGCAGGGTGAAGGCAGGCTACCCCCAAAGCATGCACCACCAGGAAACAGTCAAGAAAGCCGGCAGGATTAGGCGCTACAATTTCACTAGTAGTCTTCTTGCTACTCTGTTGCAGTTTTGCAGGCGTCCTGGAGCAATCAGCGGTCGATCCTTGGCAGAAGTCAAAGAGAGAGGTGTAGAGGAACTCTGGTGAATTTTTGCAAGTCGTTATCTGAAGAAAAGCCCATAGGAGAGACCCTAAATAGCCATCAAAGGAGGATTGGCCACCTAGTGAGGTAAGCACCTATCAGGAGGGGTCTCTGATATCACCTGCTGGCACTGGCCACTCAGAGGCCTCCAGAGTGCCCTCAAACCTCTGGATGATGGCAGAGGTCTGGGACACACTGGAGGAGCTGTGGGTTGGAGATGGGAAGGGAAGTGGTCACTCCCCTTTCCTTTGTCCAATTTTGCACCAGAGCAGGGACTGGGGGTTCTCTAAACTGGTGTAGACTGGCTTAAGCAAGGACGGCACCATCTGTGCCCTTCAAAGCATTTCCAGAGGGTGGGAGATGCTACCCCTCCCCAGTCAGCCAAGAGCTCCAAATCAATGGCATGATCAGACGGCTGTCCTGGCCCAGTACCACTCAGGAAAGAAGGTGTGGGTATTGGAGCCCGTGGCCCCAAGAGCACTCCAGGACAAATGAAGTGGACCCCATCTCATAGTGGAGAAAAAAGGTGAGGTCACCTATTTGGTAGACCTGGGCACTGCCAGAAGTCCCCTTAGGGTGCTTCATGTCGATCGCCTGAAACCTTATTATGACAGGGCTGACTAAACCCTTCTCATGGACACTGATGAGAGGCAGGAAGAAGAGAGTGACCCTCTCCCTGACCTCTTTTCCACCACTGAAGCGGATGGCTTAGTGGAGGGAGTTGTGCTTGAAGATTGCCTTACTGCTGAGCAGACGGACAAGTGCATAAATCTCTTAGATCACTTCTCTGACCTCTTCTCACTGATCACAGGTACAACTACCTGGTGTGAGCACATAATCAACACTGGAGACAGTCTATCTGTAAAAAGTAAAATTTATAGGCAGCCTGACCATGTCAGAGATTGCATTAAACAAGAGGTACAGAAAATGTTAGATCTAGGAGTCATTGAACCTTCTAAAGGTCCCTGGGCCAGTCCAGTGGTGCTTGTCCCCAAACCTCACAGTAAAGATGGTAAAAAGAAAATGAGGTTTTGTGTAGACTATAGAGTTCTCAATCAAGTAACCAAACCTGATGCTCACCCTATACCCAGGGAAGATGAGCTGATAGATACACAGGCTTCTGCCAAGAATCTAAGCTCTTTTTACTTAACTGCAGGGTATTGGCAGATTAAGTTGGCAGAAGAATCTAAACCCAAAATTGCGTTTTCAACCATTTAAGGGCACAATCAGTTCACTGTTATGCCCTTTGGATTAAAAAATGCACCTGCCACTTTTCAGAGGTTGGTGAATACCGTCCTCCCAGGATTGGAAGCCTTTAGTGCAGCATCTCTGGATGATTTAGCTGTCTTTAGCTCCACCTGGGATGATCACCTGGTTCACCTGTGGAAAGTTTTGGAGGCCCTGCAAAAGGCAAGCCTCACTATCAAGGCTTCAAAGTGTCAGATAGGGCAGGGGAAAGTGGTTTATCTGGGCCACCTGGTAGGTGGGGAACAGATTGCACCACTGCAGAGGAAGATCCAAACCATTATGGAATGGGCTCCCCCTACATCTCAAACCCAGGTGAGAGCCTTCCTAGGCCTCACTGGGTACTACAGGAGGTTCATAAATACTTATGCCACTATAGCTGCCCCTCTTAATGACCTCACATCCAAAAAGATGCCTAAAAAGGTATAATGGACAGCTAGCTGTCAAAATGCTTTTGATGAGCTCAAACAGGCCATGTCTCTCTGCACCTGTCCTAAAAAGCCCTTGTTACTCCAAGAAATTCATAGTCCAGACTGATGCTTCTGAGTTAGGGGTGGGGGCAGTTCTATCACAGCTTAACACTGAGGGCCAGGATCAACCTGTTGCTTTTATCAGCAGAAGGTTGACCCCTAGAGAAAAGCGTTGGTCTGCCATAGAGAGGGAGGCCTTTGCTGTGGTCTGGGCCCTGAAAAAGTTGAGACCATACTGTAGGAGGTTGGCTTGGCTTGTAGTGGGTACCAGAGGTACTTACACCTTGTGCCAGGTGTCGCGCCAGAGCAGGGATGGGGGATCCCTAAACCGGTGTAGACTGACTTATGCAGAGATGGGCACCATCTGTGCCCATCAAAGCATTTCCAGAGGCTGGGGGAGGCTACTCCTCCCCAGCCTTCACACCTATTTCCAAAGGGAGAGGGTGTTACACCCTCTCTCAGATGAAATCCTTTGTTCTGCCTTCCTGGGCCAGGGCTGCTTGGACCCCAGGAGGGCAGAAACCTGTCTGAGGGGTTGGCAGCAGCTGCAGTGGAGACCCCGGAAAGGCAGTTTGGCAGTAGCCGGGTACTATGCTAGAGACCCGGGGGATCATGGAATTGTCCCCCCAATGCCAGAATGGCATTGGGGGGACAATTCCATGATCTTAGACATGTTATATGGCCATGTTCGGAGTTACTCTTCAGTGACTCTTCAGTCCAAGTTTGGTGGAGGTAAGTCCTTGCCTCCCCACGCTAGACTGCATTGCTGGGTACCGCGTGATTTGCAGCTGCTCCGGCTCCTGTGCACTCTTCCAGGATTTCCTTCGTGCACAGCCAAGCCTGGGTCCCCAACACTCCTTCCTGCAGTGCACAACCTTCTGAGTTATCCTCCAGCGTCGTGGGACTCCCTTTTGTGACTTTGCGTGGAATCCAGTTCACTTTTCTTCCAAGTGCCTTTTCAGATACTTTTGCGGGTGCTGCCTGCTTCTCTGAGGGCTCCCTGAGTTGCTGGGTGCCTGTAGGAGGCTGTCCTGGATTGTAGTGGGTACCAGAGGTACTTACACCTTGTGCCAGGTCCAGTTATCCCTTATTAGTGTAGAAGAGGTGTTTCTAGCAGCTTAGGCTGATAGAAGGTAGCTATGGCACAGCAGCTTAGGCTGAACTAGGAGACATGTAAAGCTCCTACTATACCACTGGTGTCATATGCACAATATCATAAGAAAACACAATACACAGAAGTACTAAAAATAAAGGTACTTTATTTTTATGACAATATGCCAAAAGTATCTCAGTGAGTACCCTCAGTATGAGGATAAGATATATACACAAGATATATGTACACAAACCAAACTTAGGTAAGTAATAGCAAGAAAAGTAATGCAAGCAGTGTAAAATTACAATAGATTTCAATAGGAGCACATAGGTTTAGGGGCAATACATACCATATACTCCAAAAGTGGAATGCGAACCACGAATGGACCCCAAACCTATGTGAGCTTGTAGAGGGTCGCTGGGACTGTAAGAAAACAGTGAGGGTTCGAAAAATAGCCCACCCCAAGACCCTGAAAGGTAGGTGTAAGATGCACCTACTACCCCCAGAGAGCACAGAAGTCGTGATTTGGGGATTCTGCAGGAAGAACAAACACCAGCAATGCAACTTTAGGAGGCTGGCCTGGCTTGTAGTGAGTACCAAAGGTACTTACACCTTGTGCCAGGTCCAGTTATTCCTTATTAGTGTAGAAGAGGTGTTTCTAGCAGCTTAGGCTGATAGAAGGTAGCTATAGCAGAGCAGCTTAGGCTGAACTAGGAGACATGCAAAGGTCCTACTATACCACTGGTGTCATATGCACAATATCATAAGAAAACACAACACACAGATATACTAAAAATAAAGGTACTTTATTTTTATGACAATATGCCAAAAGTATCTCAGTGAGTACCCTCAGTATGAGGATGCCAAATATACACAATATCTATGTACACAATACCAAAAATATGCAGTAATAGCAAAAGGAAGTAATGCAAGCAGTGTAAAGTTACACTAGATTGCAATAGGAGCACATAGGTATAGGGGCAACACAAACCATATACTCCAAAAGTGGAATGCGAACCACGAATGGACCCCAAACCTATGTGAGCTTGTAGAGGGTCGCTGGGACTGTAAGAAAACAGTGAGGGTTAGAAAAATAGCCCACCCCAAGACCCTGTAAGGTAGGTGTAAAGTGCACCTACTACCCCCAGAGAGCACAGAAGTCGTGATAGGGGGATTCTGCAAGGAAACCCAACACCATCAATGCAACAACAGTGGATTTCTGGACCTGAGTACCTGTAAGACAAGGGGACCAAGTCCAAGAGTTGCGACAGTGTCGAGAGTGGGCAGGAGCCCAGGAAATGCCAGCTGAGGGTGCAAGGAAGCTGCCACTGGGTGGAAGAAGCTTGGTGTTTTGCAAGAACGAAGAGGACTAGGAACTTCCCCATTGAAGGATGGATGTCCGACGTCGTGAAGAAGCTTGCAGAGGTGTTCCCACGCAGATAGACCGCCAACAAGCCTTGATAGCTGCAAGGGTTGCGTTTAGGGTTTTTGGATGCTGCTGTGGCCCAGGAGGGACCAGGATGTCGCCACTTGGATGAGGAGACAGAGGGGACGCCCAGCAAGTCAGGGAGCCCTCACAGAAGCAGGCCGCACCCGCAGAAGTACCGGAACAGGCACTTAGAAGAGGAGTGAACCAGAGTCCATGCAAAGTCACAAATGGGAGTCCCACGACGCCGGAGGACAACTCAGAAGGTTGTGCACTGTAGGTTAGAGTGTTGGGGTCCCAGGCTTGGCTGTGCACAAAGGAAATCCTGGAAGAGTGCACAGGAGCCGGAGCAGCTGCAAATCATGCGGTACCCAGTAATGCAGTCTAGCGTGGGGAGGCAAGGACTTAACCTCCACCAAACTTCGACTGAAGAGTCACTGGACTGTGGGAGTCACTTGGACAGAGTTGCTGAGTTCCAGGGACCAGGCTCATCGTGCTGAGAGGGGACCCAGAGGACCGGTCATGCAGTCTTTTGTTGCCTTCGGTTGCAGGGGGAAGATTCCATCGACCCATGTGTAGGAGGCTGGACTGGCTTGTTGTGAGTACCTAGGGGTACTTACACCTTGCACCAGGCCCAGTTATCCCTTATTAGTGTATAGGGTGTCTAGCAGCATAGGCTGATAGATAATGGTAGCTTAGCAGAGCAGCTTAGGCTGAACTAGGAGACGAGTGAAGCTCCTACAGTACCACTAGTGTCATATGCACAATATCATAAGAAAACACAATACACAGATATACTAAAAATAAAGGTACTTTATTTTTATGACAATATGCCAAAGTATCTTAGAGTGTACCCTCAGTGAGAGGATAGGAAATATACACAAGATATATATACACAATAGCAAAAATATGCAGTATAGTCTTAGAAAACAGTGCAAACAATGTATAGTTACAATAGGATGCAATGGGGAAACATAGGGATAGGGGCAACACAAACCATATACTCCAAAAGTGGAATGCGAACCACGAATGGACCCCAAACCTATGTGACCTTGTAGAGGGTCACTGGGACTATTAGAAAATAGTGAGAGTTAGAAAAATAACCCTCCCCAAGACCCTGAAAAGTGAGTGCAAAGTGCACTAAAGTTCCCCTAAGGACAAAGTAGTCGTGTTAGAGGAATAATGCAGGAAAGACACAAACCAGCAATGCAACAACTGTGGATTTCCAATCTAGGGTACCTGTGGAACAAGGGGACCAAGTCCAAAAGTCACAAGCAAGTCGGAGATGGGCAGATGCCCAGGAAATGCCAGCTGTGGGTGCAAAGAAGCTGCTACTGGACAGTAGAAGCGGAAGGTTCTGCAGGAACGACAAGGGATAGAGACTTCCCCTTTAGAAGAAAGATCCGCAACGCTGTGGAGAGTCGTGCAGAAGTGTTTTCCTGAAGAAAGACCGCCAACAAGCCTTGCTAGCTGCAAATCGTGCGTTTAGGGTTTTTGGATGCTGCTGTGGCCCAGGAGGGACCAGGATGTTGCCAATTGCGTCTGGGGACAGAGGGCGCGTTGAGCAAGAAAAGGAGCTCTCTCAAAAGCAGGCAGCACCCGCAGAAGTGCCGGAACAGGCACTACGAAGAGGAGTGAAACGGTGCTCACCCAAAGTTGCACAAAAGAGTCCCACGTCGCCGGAGGACGACTTAGGAGGTCGTGCAATACAGGTTAGAGTGCCGTGGACCCAGGCTGGACTGTGCACAAAGGATTTCCGCCGGAAGTGCACGGAGGTCGGAGTAGCTGCAAAAGTCACGGTTCCCAGCAATGCAGTCTGGCGTGGGGAGGCAAGGACTTACCTCCACCAAACTTGGACTGAAGAGTCACTGGACTGTGTGAGTCACTTGGACAGAGTTGCTGGATTCAAGGGACCTCGCTCGTCATGCTGAGAGGAGATCCAGGGTACCGGTGATGCAGTTCTTTGGTGCCTGCGGTTGCAGGGGGACGATTCCGTCGACCCACGGGAGATTTCTTCGGAGCTTCTAGTGCAGAGAGGAGGCAGACTACCCCCACAGCATGCACCACCAGGAAAACAGTCGAGAAGGCGGCAGGATCAGCGTTACAGAGTTGCAATAGTCGTCTTTGCTACTTTGTTGCAGTTTTGCAGGCTTCCAGCGCGGTCAGCAGTCAATTCCTTGGCAGAAGGTGAAGAGAGAGATGCAGAGGGACTCTGATGAGCTCTTGCATTCGTTATCTAAGGAATACCCAGAGACAGAGACCCTAAATAGCCAGAAAAGAGGGTTTGGCTACCTAGGAGAGAGGACAGGCTAGCAACACCTGAAGGAGCCTATCAGAAGGAGTCTCTGACGTCACCTGCTGGCACTGGCCACTCAGAGCAGTCCAGTGTGCCAGCAGCACCTCTGTTTCCAAGATGGCAGAGGTCTGGAGCACACTGGAGGAGCTCTGGGCACCTCCCAGGGGAGGTGCAGGTCAGGGGAGTGGTCACTCCCCTTTCCTTTGTCCAGTTTTGCGCCAGAGCAGGGCTGAGGGGTCCCTGAACCGGTGTAGACTTGCTTATGCAGAAATGGGCACCATGTGTGCCCATGAAAGCATTTCCAGAGGCTGGGGGAGGCTACTCCTCCCCTGCCTTCACACCATTTTCCAAAGGGAGAGGGTGTAACACCCTCTCTCAGAGGAAGTCCTTTTTTCTGCCATCCTGGGCCATGCCTGGCTGGACCCCAGGAGGGCAGAAACCTGTCTGAGGGGTTGGCAGCAGCTGCAGTGAAACCCCGGGAAAGGCAGTTTGGCAGTACCAGGGTCTGTGCTACAGACCACTGGGATCATGGGACTGTGCCAATTATGCCAGGATGGCATAGAGGGGGCAATTCCATGACCATAGACATGTTACATGGCCATATTCGGAGTTACCATTGTGAAGCTACATATAGGTAGTGACCTATATGTAGTGCACGCATGTAATGGTGTCCCCGCACTCACAAAGTCCGGGGAATTGGCCCTGAACAATGTGGGGGCATCTTGGCTAGTGCCAGGGTGCCCACACACTAAGTAACTTAGCACCCAACCTTTACCAGGTAAAGGTTAGACATATAGGTGACTTATAAGTTACTTAAGTGCAGTGTAATATGGTTGTGAAATAACGTGGACGTTATTTCACTCAGGCTGCAGTGGCAGGCCTGTGTAAGAATTTAAGAGCTCCCTATGGGTGGCAAAAAAAAAGTTGCAGCCCATAGGGATCTCCTGGAACCCCAATACCCTGGGTACCTCAGTACCATATACTAGGGAATTATAAAGGTGTTCCAGTAAGCCAATGTAAATTGGTAAAATTGGTCACTAGCCTGTTAGTGACAATTTGTACAGAGAGAGCATAACCACTGAGGTTCTGGTTAGCAGAGCCTCAGTGAGACAGTTAGGCACCACACAGGGAACACATACATATAGGCCACAAATGTATGAGCACTGGGGTCCTGACTAGCAGGGTCCCAGTGACACATAACAAACATACTGCAAACGTAGGGTTTTCACTATGAGCACTGGGCCCTGGATAGCAGGATCCCAGTGAGACAGTGAAAACACCCTGACATACAGTCACAAACAGGCCAAAAGTGGGGGTAACAAGGCTAGAAAAAGGCTACTTTCTCACACCATGGGAGATTTCTTCGGAGCTCCTGGTGCAAGAAGGAGGCAGGCTACCCACAGAGCATGCACCACCAAGAAACAGTCGAGAAAGCCGGCAGGATGAAGCGATACGAGGTTGCAGTGGTCGTCTTTGCTACTTTGTTGCGGTTTTGCATGCGAACTGAGCAGTCAGCGGTCGATCCTTTGACAGAAGGTGAAGAGGGAGATGCAGAGGAACTCTGGTGAGCTCTTGCATTCGGTACCTGAAGAATTCCCCAAAGTAGAGACCCTAAATAGCCAGAAAAGGAGGGTTGGCTACCTAGGAAGGAGGATAGGCTAGCAACACAGGTAAGAGCCTATCATAAGGAGTCTCTGACGTCACCTGCTGGCACTGGCCACTCAGAGCAGTCCAGTGTGCCAGCAACACATCTGTTTCCAAGATGGCAGAGGTCTGGGGCACACTGGAGGAGCTTTGGGCACCTCCCCTGGGAGGTGCAGGTCAGGTGAGTAGTCACTCCCTTTCCTTTGTCCAGTTTCGCACCAGAGCAGGGCTGGGGGATCCCTGAACCGGTGTATACTGGCTTATCCAGAGATGGGCACCATCTGTGCCCATCAAAGCATTTCCAGAGGCTGGGGAAGGCTACTCCTCCCCAGCACTTCACACCTATTTCCAAAGGGAGAACCCTACTCTAGCACAGAACCCGGGTACTGCCAAACTGCCTTTCAAAAACCTCTAACGCAACCCTTGCAGCTCGCAAGGCTTGTTTGCTGTATTTCTGCGTGGGAATACCTCTGCAATCTTCATCGAGACGTGGAACATCTGTCTTACAAAGGAGAAGTTCCTAGTCCTCTTCTCTCTTGCAGAACTCTAAGCTTCTTCCATCCGGAGGCAGGTTCCTTGCACCTTCATCCGGGGTTTCCTGGGCTCCTGCCACCCCCTGGACACTGTTGCGTTGTGTCAAAGCATTCCCAACCCACCCACCCTGAGGATAACTTGTTTGAAAGGGAACTCAAAAAGTTGAGGGTTGAAGAGACCAGACTGAAGTTTAAACAGCAACAGCTGGCCTGAGAAAGGGAATCCCTAGACATTTAGAAGGAAAGAAAGAGATTGGGGTTTGTACCCCATGGTGGCAGCAGTAGTATTCCTGATAGTAATCCTGTTAGGGAGCATGATTCCAGGAATCTGCACAAGGTAGTCCCCCCTTAAAAGGAGGGGGATGACATCAACAAGTGGTTTGCTGCACTTGAGAGGGCCTGTATGGTACAGTTGGTCCCTCAAAAGCAGTGGGCTGCTATTTTGTGGCTATCTTTCACTGGAAAGGGTAGGGATAGTGACAATTTGTAAAGAGAGAGCATAACTGTAGGAAAGTACCAGGCATGTTACCCCCATATTTCACTGTATATATGTTGTTTTAGTTGTATGTGTCACTGGGACCCTGCCAGCCAGGGCCCCAGTGTTCATAAGTGTGCCCTGTATGTGTTACCTGTGTTATGACTAACTGTCTCACTGAGGCTCTGCTATTCAGAACCTCAGTGGTTATGCTCTCTCATTTCTTTCCAAATTGTCACTAACAGGCTAGTGACCAATTTCACCAATTTACATTGGCATACTGGAACACCCTTATAATTCCCTAGTATATGGTACTGAGGTACCCAGGGTATTGGGGTTCCAGGAGATCCCTATGGGCTGCAGCATTTCTTGTGCCATCCATAGGGAGATCTGACAATTCTTACACAGGCCTGCCAGTGCACCCTGAGTGAAATAACGTCCACGTTATTTCACAGCCATTTACCACTGCACTTAAGTAACTTATAAGTCACCTATATGTCTAACCTTTACCTGGTAAAGGTTGGGTGCTAAGTTACTTAGTGTGTGGGCACCCAGGCACTAGCCAAGGTGCTCCCACATTGTTCAGGGCAAATTCCCCGGACTTTGTGAGTGCGGGGACACCATTACACGCATGCACTATACATATGTCACGACATATGTATAGCGCCACAATTGTAACTCCGAACATGGCCATGTAACATGTCTAGGATCATGGAATTGTCACCCCAATGCCAGACAATTCTATGATCCCCCGAGTCTCTAGCTCAGACCCGGCTACTGCCAAACTACCTTTCCCGGGGTTTCACTGCAGCTGCTGCCAACCCCTCAGACAGGTTTCTGCCCTCCTGGGGTCCAGCCAGGGATGGCCCAGGAAGGCAGAACAAAAGACTTCCTCAGAGAGAGGGTGTTACACCCTCTCCCTTTGGAAAAAGGTGTCAGGGCTGGGGAGGAGTAGCCTCCCCCAGCCTCTGGAAATGCTTTGATGGGCACAGATGGTGCCCATCTCTGCATAAGCCAGTCTGCACCGGTTCAGGGATCCCTCAGCCCTGCTCTGGCGCAAAACTGGACAAAGGAAAGGGGAGCGACCACTCCCCTGACCTGCACCTCCCCTGTGAGGTGCCCATAGCTCCTCCAGTGTGCTCCAGACCTCTGCCATCTTGGAAACAGAGGTGCTGCTGGCACACTGGACTGCTCTGAGTGGCCAGTGCCAGCAGGCGACGTCAGAGACTCCTTCTGATAGGCTCCTTCAGGTGTTGCTAGCCTATCCTCTCTCCTAGGCAGCCAAACCTCCTTTTCTGGCTATTTAGGGTCTCTGCTTTGTGGAATTCCTTAGATAACGAATGCAAGAGCCCATCAGAGTCCCTCTGCATCTCTCTCTTCACCTTCTGCCAAGGAATCGACTGCTGACCGCGCTGGAAGCCTGCAAAACTGCAACAAAGTAGCAAAGACGACTACTGCGACCTTGTAACGCTGATCCTGCCGCCTTCTCAACTGTTTTCCTGGTGGTGCATGCTGTGGGGGTAGTCTGCCTCCTCTCTGCACTAGAAGCTCCGAAGAAATCTCTCGTAGGTCGACGGAATCTTCCCCCTGCAACTGCAGGCACCAAAGAACTGCTTCACCGGTCCTCTGGGTCTCCTCTCAGCACGACGAGCGAGGTCCCTTGAACTCAGCAACTGTGTCCAAGTGACTCCCACAGTCCAGTGACTCTTCAGTCCAAGTTTGGTGGAGGTAAGTCCTTGCCTCCCCATGCTAGACTGCATTGCTGGGAACCGCTTGATTTGCAGCTGCTCCGGCTCCTGTGCACTCTTCCAGGATTTCCTTTGTGCCCAGCCAAGCCTGGGTCCCCGGCACTCTAACCTGCAGAGCACGACCTCCTGAGTTGTCCTTCGGCGTCGTGGGACCTTACTTTGTGACTTCGGGTGAGCTCCGGTTCACTCCACTTCGTAGTGCCTGTTCCGGTACTTCTGCGGGTGCTGCTTGCTTCTTAGTGGGCTCTTTGTCTTCCTGGATGCCCCCTCTGTCTCCTCACGCAATTGGCGACATCCTGGTCCCTCCTGGGCCACAGCAGCATCCAAAAACCCTCACCACGACCCTTGCAGCTAGCAAGGCTTGTTTGTGGTTTTTCTGCACGGAAACACCTCTGCACGACTCATCACGACATGGGACATCCATCCTCCAAAGGGGAAGTTTCTAGCCCTTGTTGTTCTTGCAGAATCCACAGCTTCTACCATCTGGTGGCAGCTTCTTTGCACCCACAGCTAGCATTTCCTGGGCATCTGCCCACTCCCGACTTGATCGTGACTCTTGGACTTGGTCTCCTTGTTCCACAGGTACTCTTGTCTGGAAATCCATCGTTGTTGCATTGCTGGTGTTGGTCTTTCTTTCAGAATTCCCCTATCATGACTTCTGTGCTCTCTGGGAACTTAGGTGCACTTTGCGCCCACTTTTCAGGGTCTTGGGGTGGGCTATTTTTCTAACCCTCACTGTTTTCTTACAGTCCCAGCGACTCTCTACGAGTTCACATAGGTTTGGGGTCCATTCGTGGTTCGCATTCCACTTCTAGAGTATATGGTTTGTGTTGCCCCTATCCCTATGTGCTCCCATTGCATTCTATTGTGACTATACATTGTTTGCACTGTTTTCTATTGCTATTACTGCATATTTTGGTATTGTGTACATATATCTTGTGTATATTTGCCATCCTCATACTGAGGGTACTCACTGAGATACTTTGGCATATTGTCATAAAAATAAAGTACCTTTATTTTTAGTATATCTGTGTATTGTGTTTTCTTATGATATTGTGCATATGACACTAGTGGCACTGTAGGAGCTTCACTCGTCTCCTAGTTCAGCCTAAGCTGCTCTGCTAAGCTACCTTTTCTATCAGCCTAAGCTGCTAGACACCCCTCTACACCAATAAGGGATACCTGGACCTGGTGCAGAGTGTAAGTACCGCTTGGTACCCACTACAAACCAGGCCAGCCTCCAACATTGGGTGTGCAGCGGTGGGATAAGTACTTTGCAACTACTTACCACTTTGTCATATTGTACTTTTCATAAGAGAAAAATTTACAAAACAAGTTCAGTGTTGTACACCTAACCAAAACTTCTCTTACTCTATTGCTAAGTGCTGAAAAGTACCTCTAAACTTTCAAAAGGTTCTTAAAAAGTTTTAAAAGTTTTTTTTCTGTCCTTTAAAAACTTCTGAAAACTTTTTGACTCTTTTTCTGTCCCTAAAACCTTTTCTATTATGTCTGGTACAGATCAAACTCTGGATCTGTCCAAGACTGCATATGACCACCTTAGCTGGAAGGCAGCAAGGAGTCTCTGTGTTGATAGAGGTTTAGGGATAGGGAAGAATCCCTCTAGGGAACTATTGGTTAATATGCTCATTGGACAAGATAAGACCTTAGTTGGCACTTCTGTTGAGAAATTAGCTGATGGTTCCCAATCTGACCCTGGGGCACCCCTAGCAAAGGATTTAGAAGGTGTAGGAGGCTGGACTGGCTTGTAGTGAGTACCAAGGGGTACTTGCACCTTGCACCAGGCCCAGTTATCCCTTATTAGTGTATAGGGTGTCTAGCAGCTTAGTCTGATAGATAATGGTAGCTTAGCAGAGCAGCTTAGGCTGAACTAGGAGACGTGTGAAGCTACTACAGTACCACTTAGTGTCATATGCACAATATCATAAGAAAACACAATACACAGTTATACTAAAAATAAAGGTACTTTATTTTTATGACAATATGCCAAAGTATCTTAGAGTGTACCCTCAGTGAGAGGATAGGAAATATACACAAGATATATATACACAATAGCAAAAATATGCAGTATAGTCTTAGAAAACAGTGCAAACAATGTATAGTTACAATAGGATGCAATGGGGAAACATAGGGATAGGGGCAACACAAACCATATACTCCAAAAGTGGAATGCGAACCACGAATGGACCCCAAACCTATGTGACCTTGTAGAGGGTCGCTGGGACTATTAGAAAATAGTGAGAGTTAGAAAAATAACCCTCCCCAAGACCCTGAAAAGTGAGTGCAAAGTGCACTAAAGTTCCCCTAAGGACAAAGTAGTCGTGTTAGAGGAATAATGCAGGAAAGACACAAACCAGCAATGCAACAACTGTGGATTTCCAATATAGGGTACCTGTGGAACAAGGGGACCAAGTCCAAAAGTCACAAGCAAGTCAGAGATGGGCAGATGTCCAGGAAATGCCAGCTGCGGGTGCAAAGAAGCTTCGACTGGACAGAAGAAGCTGAGGTTTCTGCAGGAACGAAAAGGGCTAGAGACTTTCCCTTTGGTGGACGGATCCCTCTTGCCTTGGAGAGTCGTGCAGAAGTGTTTTCCTGCTGAAAGGACGCCAACAAGCCTTGCTAGTTGCAAATCGTGCGTTTGGCGTTTTTGGACGCTGCTGGGGCCCAGGAGGGACCAGGAGATCGCAAATTGGACCTGAAGAGAGAGGGGACGTCGAGCAAGACAAAGAGCCCTCACTTAAGCAGGTAGCACCCGGAGAAGGGCCAGAAACAGGCACTACGAGGATGCGTGAAACGGTGCTCACCGATGTTGCACAAAGGAGTCCCACGTCGCCGGAGACCAACTTAGAAAGTCGTGCAATGCAGGCTAGAGTGCCGTGGACCCAGACTTGGCTGTGCACAAAGGATTTCCGCCGGAAGTGCACAGGGGCCGGAGTAGCTGCAAAGTCGCGGTTCCCAGCAATGCAGCCCAGCGAGGTGAGGCAAGGACTTACCTCTACCAAACTTGGACTGAAGAGTCACTGGACTGTGGGGGTCACTTGGACAGAGTCGCTGGATTCGAGGGACCTCGCTCGTCGTGCTGAGAGGAGACCCAAGGGACCGGTAATGCAGCTTTTTGGTGCCTGCGGTTGCAGGGGGAAGATTCAGTCGACCCACGGGAGATTTCTTTGGAGCTTCTGGTGCAGAGAGGAGGCAGACTACCCCCACAGCATGCACAAGCAGGAAATCAGTCGAGAAGGCGGCAGGATCAGCGTTACAGAGTGGCAGTAGTCGTCTTTGCTACTATGTTGCAGGTTTGCAGGCTTCCAGCGCGGTCAGCAGTCGATTCCTTATCAGAAGGTGAAGAGGGAGATGCAGAGGAACTCTGATGAGCTCTTGCATTCGTTATCTGAAGTTTCCCCAGAGACAGAGACCCTAAATAGCCAGAAAAGAGGGTTTGGCTACTTAGGAGAGAGGATAGGCTACTAACACCTGAAGGAGCCTATCAGCAGGAGTCTCTGACGTCACCTGGTGGCACTGGCCACTCAGAGCAGTCCAGTGTGCCAGCAGCACCTCTGTTTCCAAGATGGCAGAGGTCTGGAGCACACTGGAGGAGCTCTGGACACCTCCCAGGGGAGGTGCAGGTCAGGGGAGTGGTCACTCCCCTTTCCTTTGTCCAGTTTCGCGCCAGAGCAGGGGCTAAGGGGTCCCTGAACCGGTGTAGACTGGCTTATGCAGAATTGGGCACATCTGTGCCCAAGAAAGCATTTCCAGAGGCTGGGGGAGGCTACTCCTCCCCTGCCTTCACACCATTTTCCAAAGGGAGAGGGTGTCACACCCTCTCTCAGAGGAAGTTCTTTGTTCTGCCATCCTGGGCCAGGCCTGGCTGGACCCCAGGAGGGCAGATGCCTGTCTGAGGGGTTGGCAGCAGCAGCAGCTGCAGTGAAACCCCAGGAAGGGCAGTTTGGCAGTACCAGGGTCTGTGCTACAGACCACTGGGATCAAGGAATTGTGCCAACAATGCCAGGATGGCATAGAGGGGGCAATTCCATGATCATAGACATGTTACATGGCCATATTCGGAGTTACCATTGTGAAGCTACATATAGGTAGTGACCTATATGTAGTGCACGCGTGTAATGGTGTCCCCGCACTCACAAAGTTCAGGGAATTGGCTCTGAACAATGTGGGGGCACCTTGGCTAGTGCCAGGGTGCCCTCACACTAAGTAACTTTGCACCTAACCTTTACCAGGTAAAGGTTAGACATATAGGTGACTTATAAGTTACTTAAGTGCAGTGTAAAATGGCTGAGAAATAACGTGGACGTTATTTTACTCAGGCTGCAGTGGCAGGCCTGTGTAAGAATTGTCAGAGCTCCCTATGGGTGGCAAAAGAAATGCTGCAGCCCATAGGGATCTCCTGGAACCCCAATACCCTGGGTACCTCAGTACCATATACTAGGGAATTATAAGGGTGTTCCAGTAAGCCAATGTAAATTGGTAAAAAATGGTCACTAGCCTGTTAGTGACAATTTGGAAAGAAATGAGAGAGCATAACCACTGAGGTTCTGATTAGCAGAGCCTCAGTGAGACAGTTAGTCACTACACAGGTAACACATTCAGGCACACTTATGAGCACTGGGGCCCTGGGTTACCAGGGTCCCAGTGACACATACAACTAAAACAACATATATACAGTGAAAAATGGGGGTAACATGCCAGGCAAGATGGTACTTTCCTACAGAAGGAAACTTTCCAAACCTGCCCATTAGCCAGCCACCTAGCATAGCTGGTACTAATGTGACTTCACATCACAGTAGGAGTGTTACTTCTGTAGGCCAGAATGTTAGAGTGCCATCTGTTAGGGACAGGTCTCCCTCTGTTCATTCTCACCATTCTTCTGTGTCAAGACATGCCGAACCCACCCACCCTGATGACAGAGTGTTAGAAAGGGAGCTCAATAGATTGAGAGTGGAAGAATCCAGGCTGAAGCTCAAGAAGCAACAGCTGGATTTAGATAGGCAGTCCTTTGATTTAGAAAGAGAAAGACAGAGGTTGGGTTTAGGACCCCATGGTGGCAGCAGCAGTATTCCAAATAGTCATCCTGCAAAAGAGCATGATTCTAGGAATCTGCACAAGATAGTTCCCCCTTACAAGGAGGGGGATGATATTAACAAGTGGTTTGCTGCACTTGAGAGGGCCTGTGTTGTACAGGAGGTCCCTCAAAGGCAGTGGGCTGCTATCCTATGGCTATCTTTCAGTGGAAAGGGTAGGGATAGGCTCCTTACTGTTAAAGAAAGTGATGCCAATAATTTTACAGTTCTTAAGAATGCACTCCTTGATGGTTATGGCTTAACCACTGAACAGTTCAGGATGAAGTTCAGAGAAACCAAAAAGGAGTCTTCACAAGACTGGGTAGACTTTGTTGACCATTCAGTGAAGGCCTTGGAGGGATGGTTACATGGCAGTAAAGTTTCTGACTATGAAAGCCTGTATAACTTAATCCTGAGAGAGCATATTCTTAATAATTGTGTGTCTGTTTTGTTACACCAGTACCTGGTAGACCCTGATCTGACCTCTCCCCAATAATTGGGAAAGAAGGCAGACAAAAGGGTCAGAACAAGGGTGAACAGAAAAGTTCATACAGGGGGTGACAAGGATGGCAAGAAGAAGGATGGTAAGTCTTCTGACAAGGGTGGGGACAAATCTAAAAATGAGTCTTCATCAGGCCCACAAAAACACTCTGGTGGGGGTGGTGGGCCCAAATCCTCTTCAAATCAAAACAAAGAAAAGAAACCATGGTGCTATTTATGTAAAATAAAAGGCCATTGGACAACAGATCCCAGTTGTCCAAAGAAAAGCACCAAGCCTCCTACCACTACAACCCCTGCTGCTACACCTAGTACCCCTAGTAATAGCAGTGGTGGTGGGAGCAAACCTACTAATAGCCAATCCAAGGGAGTAGCTGGGCTCACTTTTGGTAATTTAGTTGGGGTTGGTCTTGTTAAGGAGACCACAGAGGCTGTATTAGTCTCTGAGGGGGCCATTGATTTGGCCACTTTGGTTGCTTGTCCCCTTAACATGGATAAGTACAAGCAACTTCCCCTAATAAATGGTGTTGAGGTTCAGGCCTACAGGGACACAGGTGCCAGTGTTACAATGGTAATAGAGAAACTGGTCCACCCTGAACAACACCTAATTGGACACCAGTACCAAGTAACTGATGCTCATAACAGCACTCTTAGCCACCCCATGGCTGTTGTGAATCTCAACTGGTGGGGGGTTACTGGTCCAAAGAAAGTTGTGGTTGCCTCAGATTTACCTGTAGACTGTCTACTAGGGAACGATTTAGAGACATCAGCTTGGGCAGAAGTGGAGTTGGAGGCTCATGCAGCAATGCTGGGCATTCCAGGGCATATTTTTGCTTTAACCAGGGCTCAGGCCAAAAAGCAAAAAGGACAGGGTGACTTGGATCCTGAAAGAATGGACCACGTGCTCCCTAAAGCTAGGGTTAGTAAAGGTAAAACACTACCTACTATCCCTCCCTCTACAGTGGATTCAACTTCTGAGGAAGAAGAATTTCCACCCTGTGCAGAACCTACACCAGAGGTGCTGGAAGCAGACACTGCTGAGCTTTTGGGTGAAGGGGGGCCTGCCAGGGAGGAGCTGAGTGTGGCACAGCATACCTGTCCCACACTAGAGGGTCTAAGGCAGCAAGCTGTCAAACAAGCAAATGGGGATGTCAGTGACTCTCACAGAGTTTACTGGGAGGACAACCTTTTTGTATACTGAAGCAAGGGATCCAAAACCTGGAACTGCCAGGAGATTGGTGATTCCTCAGGAATACAGAAAGTCCCTCCTAACTCTAGCCCACGACATTCCCTTAGCTGGACATTTGGGGCAAATGAAAACTTGGGACAGGCTTGTTCCCTTGTTTCATTGGCCTAGAATGTCAGAGGACACAAAGGAATTTTGCAAGTCCTGTGAAACCTGTCAAGCCAGTGGCAAGACAGGTGGCACTCCAAAGGCACCTCTTATTCCACTGCCTGTGGTTGGGGTTCCCTTTGAAAGGGTAGGGGTTGACATAGTTGGCCCCCTTGACCCTCCTACTGCTTCAGGCAATAGGTTTATCTTGGTGGTAGTGGACCATGCCACCAGATATCCTGAAGCAATTCCTCTAAGGACCACTACAGCTCCTGCAGTGGCAAAGGCCCTCCTGGGAATTTTTTCCAGGGTGGGCTTCCCAAAAGAGGTGGTATCAGACAGGGGAAGCAATTTCATGTCTGCTTACTTAAAGGCCATGTGGAAGGAATGTGGTGTGACATACAAGTTCACCAAACCCTATCATCCACAAACAAATGGACTGGTTGAGAGATTTAATAAAACTCTCAAAGGAATGATAATGGGACTCCCTGACAAACTCCGCAGTGTAGGAAAGTACCATCTTGCCTGGCATGTTACCCCCCTTTTTCACTGTATATATGTTGTTTTAGTTGTATGTGTCACTGGGACCCTGCCAGCCAGGGCCCCAGTGCTCAGAAGTGTGCCCTGAATGTGTTACCTGTGTTATGACTAACTGTCTCACTGAGGCTCTGCTATCCAGAACCTCAGTGGTTATGCTCTCTCATTTCTTTCAAATTGTCACTAACAGGCTAGTGACCAATTTCTCCAATTTACATTGGCACACTGTGTAGGAAAGTACCATCTTGCCTGGCATGTTACCCCCATTTTTCACTGTATATATGTTTTTTATGTTGTATGTGTCACTGGGACCCTGCCAGCCAGGGCCCCAGTGCTCATAAGTGTGCCTGAAAGTGTTACTGGTGTTATGACTAACTGTCTCACTGAGGCTCTGCTATCCAGAACCTCAGTGGTTATGCTCTCTCATTTCTTTCAAATTGTCACTAACAGGCTAGTGACTAATTTCACCAATTTACATTGGCATACTGGAACACCCTTATAATTCCCTTGTATATGGTACTGAGGTACCCAGGGTATTGGGGTTCCAGGAGATCCCTATGGGCTGCAGCATTTCTTTTGCCACCCATAGGGAGCTCTGACAATTCTTACACAGGCCTGTCACTGCAGCGTGAGTGAAATAACGTCCACGTTATTTCACAGCCATTTTACACTGCACTTAAGTAACTTATAAGTCACCTATAAACTACATTTACCTGGTAAAGGTTGGGTGCTAAGTTACTTAGTGTGTGGGCACCCTGGCACTAGCCAAGGTACCCCCACATTGTTCAGGGCCAATTCCCCAGACTTTGTGAGTGAGGGGACACCATTACACGCGTGCACTACATGTAGGTCACTACCTATATGTAGCTTCACAATGGTAACTCCGAATATGGCCATGTAACATGTCTATGATCATGGAATTTCCCCCTCTATGCCATCCTGGCATAGTTGGCACAATCCCATGATCCCACAGGTCTGTAGCTCAGACCTGGGTACTGCCAAACTGCCTTTCCCGGGGATTCACTGCAGCTGCTGCTGCTGCCAACCCCTCAGACAGGTTTCTGCCCTCCTGGGGTCCAGCCAGGCTTGGCCCAGGAAGGCAGAACAAAGGACTTCCTCAGAGAGAGGGTGTTACACCCTCTCCCTTTGGAAAATGGTGTTAGGGCTGGGGAGGAGTAGCCTCCCCCAGCCTCTGGAAATGCTTTCATGGGCACAGATGGTGCCCATTTCTGCATAAGCCAGTCTACACCGGTTCAGGGACCCCTCAGCCCTGCTCTGGCGCGAAACTGGACAAAGGAAAGGGGAGTGACCACTCCCCTGACCTGCACCTCCCCTGGGAGGTGCCCAGAGCTCCTCCAGTGCGATCCAGACCTCTGCCATCTTGGAAACAGAGGTGCTGCTGGCACACTGGACTGCTCTGAGTGGCCAGGGCCAGCAGGTGACGTCAGAGACTCCTTCTGATAGGCTCCTTCAGGTGTTGCTAGCCTATCTTCTCTCCTAAGTAGCCAAACCCTCTTTTCTGGCTATTTAGGGTCTCTGTCTCTGGGGAAACTTTAGGTAACGAATGCAAGAGCTCATCCGAGTTCCTCTGCATCTCTCTCTTCACCTTCTGCCAAGGAATCGACTGCTGACAGCGCTGGAAGCCTGCAAAACTGCAACATAGTAGCAAAGACGACTACTGCAACTCTGTAACGCTGATCCTGCCGCCTTCTCGACTGTTTTCCTGGTGGTGCATGCTGTGGGGGTAGTCTGCCTCCTCTCTGCACTAAAAGCTCCGAAGAAATCTCCCGTGGGTCGACGGAATCTTCCCCCTGCAACCGCAGGCACCAAAAAGCTGCATTACCGGTCCCTTGGGTCTCCTCTCAGCACGACGAGCGAGGTCCCTCGAAGCCAGCAACTCTGTCCAAGTGTCTCCCACAGTCCAGTGACTCTTCAGTCCAAGTTTGGTGGAGGTAAGTCCTTGCCTCCCCACGCCAGACTGCATTGCTGGGAACCGCGACTTTTGCCTCTACTCCGGCCCCTATGCTCTTCCGGCGGAAATCCTTTGTGCACAGCCAAGCCTGGGTCCACAGCACTCTAACCTGCATTGCACGACTTTCTAAGTTGGTCTCCGGTGACGTGGGACTCCTTTGTGTAACTTCGGGTGAGCACAGTTTCATGCATCCTCGTAGTGCCTGTTTCTGGCACTTCTCCGGGTGCTACCTGCTGCTGAGAGGGCTCCTTGTCTTGCTCGACATCCCCTCTGTCTCCTGGCGCAATTTGCGACATCCTGGTCCCTCCTGGGCCACAGCAGCATCCAGAAACGCTAATCGCATGATTTGCAGCTAGCAAGGCTTGTTGGCGTTCTTTCGGCAGGAAAACACTTCTGCATGACTCTCCACGGCGTGAGGGATCCGTCCTCTAAAGGGGAAGTCTCTAGCCCTTGTCATTCCTGCAGAAACCTAAGCTTCTTCTGTCCAGTAGAAGCTTCTTTGCACCCACAGCTGGCATTTCCTGGGCATCTGCCCATCTCCGACTTGCTTGTGACTTTTGGACTTGGTCACCTTGTTCCACAGGTACCCTCGACTGGAAATCCATCGTTGTTGCATTGCTGGTTTGTGTCTTTCCTGCAGTATTCCTCTATCACGACTTCTTTGTCCTTGGGGGAACTTTAGTGCACTTTGCACTCACTTTTCAGGGTCTTGGGGTGGGCTATTTTTCTAACCCTCACTATTTTCTAATAGTCCCAGCGACCCTCTACAAGGTCACATAGGTTTGGGGTCCATTCGTGGTTCGCATTCCACTTTTGGAGTATATGGTTTGTGTTGCCCCTATCCCTATGTGTCCCCATTGCATCCTATTGTAACTATACATTGTTTGCACTGTTTTCTAAGACTATACTGCATATTTTCGGTATTGTGTATATATATCTTGTGTATATTTCCTATCCTCTCACTGAGGGTACACTCTGAGATACTTTGGCATATTGTCATAAAAATAAAGTACCTTTATTTTTAGTATAACTATGTATTGTGTTTTCTTATGATATTGTGCATATGACACAAAGTGATACTGTAGGAGCTTCACTCGTCTCCTAGTTCAGCCTAAGCTGCTCTGCTAAGCTACCATTATCTATCAGCCTATGCTGCTAGACACCCTATACACTAATAAGGGATAACTGGGCCTGGTGCAAGGTGCAAGTACCCCTTGGTACTCACTACAAGCCAGTCCAGCCTCCTACATTGATTGTGCAGAGGTGGAATAAGTGCTTTGAGACTACTTACCACTCTTGTCATTGTACTTTTCATAAGAGAAAAATATACAAAACAAGTTCAGTGTATATACACATAACTAAAAAGTTTAGCATTTCCTCTTTTCACTCTTTTCTAAGTGCTGAAAAGTACTTCTAAACTTTCTAAAAAGTTCTAAAAAGTTTTAAAAGTTTTTTCTGTCTTTCTAAAAGTTCTGAAAACTTTTTTCTCTTTTTCTATCACTTTAACTCTTTCTAAAAATGTCTGGCACAGGCCAAAATGTTGATCTGTCCAAACTTGCATATGACCACCTTAGCTGGAAAGGAGCAAGGAGTCTCTGTGTAGAAAGAGGTTTGAGTGTAGGGAAGAATCCTTCCTTGGAATTGTTACTTAACATGCTTAGAGAACAGGCTAAGTCTAAAAGTGCCCCATCTGTTGAAAAAGTAGCTAATGGTTCCCAATCTGATCCAGGGACTCCCCCAGGAAAAGATTCAGGAAAGAAACTTTCTAGCCTGCCCATTACTAGACAGTCTAGCATAGTTGGTACTGAGGTGGAGTCACATCATACAGATGGTGTGCTCTCACATTACACTGTCAGCCAAGCTGTTAGGGTGCCCTCTGAAAGGGACAGGTCTCCTTCTGTTCATTCTCATCATACTTCTGTGTCTAAAAATGTCCCTCCCACCAACCCTGATGACAGAATGTTAGAGAGGGAACTCAATAAGTTGAGGGTGGAACAAACCAGACTGAAGCTTAAAAAGCAACAGCTGGATTTGGATAGACAGTCTTTAGAAATAGAGAGGGAAAGACAGAAGTTGGGTTTTGAAACCCATGGTGGCAGCACCAGTATTCCCCATAGTCATCCTGCAAAAGAGCATGATTCCAGGAATCTGCATAAGATAGTTCCCCCTTATAAGGAGGGGGATGACATTAACAAGTGTGGTTCTAAAAATTCTGGACCCATGTAATTTACTTTGCCACAGCAGTACGATTTTAGTATCAAAAGACAGATAATGACTAGTACACTAAGCATGAGCATTTTCGCTCAATTCCAGCAGCGTTTTCACCTCGAAATCGCCATTTTCGTCCTGCACTCGTGGCTCCCATTTTATACATGGCAGCCATTTTTAAAAGTTGCCCTCACATAGGCTTATAATACAGTCAGATTTGATTCCAAGGACACGTACACCTTGATTGACTTTTCTCTGACCTGGGCAAGCTGGAACCATTGCCTCAGGCCAAACCTATTTGGTCAGTCCCTCTCCCAGTGGCCGAATCAGATAGCATCAAGGCACACCATGCCATAAAACCCTTATTATCGCTCACACACCCTGCCTAATCTTGCTCACACCTGCACCTGCTCTTTTCTTCTTCTTACTTTACGAGGGGGAGGTGCCCGTTTTTATTGGGGGTCCACACTTATCTGATGTAAAATACTAGGCCTTGCCGGGTAATTTATTATGGGTTGGATGACATGAAATATGAGGTTTCATCATGACACTGTTTTTTCCTTTGTAATGAAAACATGTGAATGACCAACCAAAATGTCAAGAATGTTTGCCTGAAGCTTAAAAAACTGTATATGAGGAAACCTGACTTTGCATTGAAACACAGTCTCATGAGAACATACAAACCGTGCTGTTGTACTTCTAGGACGCTTGTTACTTGGCTGCAGCCAATAAATTCGATCTTTGACTTCACCTAGAAGACTCTGAGTTTCTGTGGTCTGAATCAGGAAAGTACCCGAGGTCTTTGGGTGTACCCTGGCACCGCTGGGTTACCGGATCAGTACCGGTTCTGAAAAACCCAGTACCTCAGTTGGCGCCCAACGTGGGGCGATACCAGCGGTACCGGTCCAAGCCTGAGGTCCGTCGGGAGCTTCGTGTGAAAATTCTGGAGGAAGGCCGCCACTTCATCGACCCCTGCATGTCGACGTGGTCCGAAAGTCTTTGCTGCAAGGTTCCCCGCTTCCCGACGGCTACGAAGGACTGCTGCCTTGGCTATCGCCCTGATTTGGACCCTTGATGTTTGGTAGAGCGAAACGATAAGGCAAGTCTTCTGGTGACGTCATCGATATTTTTAGTTAAGTATAAGTGGAGCGTCTCCCAATGCTTAGTTGGACACTTGGTTTGGTCCTTAGTTGGACATTTGGTTTGGTATCCCTTCGGGATCACTTTGATTTGGAACTTGCAAGTACCAAAGCCGAAGGACTCGTGTATTCACGAGACTATCGTAAACGATAATCCTTTGAAGTTTGAAGCTAGACTAGTGAGCGAAGATGCCTGGTCTTAGCAGACTTGGAAATTTGTTTTGTCTTGGTTGTAAAAGGGACTCCCGGTTGGAGGACTCATGTCCGGTTCCTCCGATTGGAACTCCAACCTATGAACTATATGTGAAGCACGGAGTAGGCCCCATCACGTTTAATAAAGTATGGGTCCGCTATTCTTGGAAATAATTGAGAAAAGTTTTCTTTTTTTTCTTGTAAATATGACTTACAACTAGGATCTGCAAACGGTTCTGTAAGTAAATTGCGACTGCGCTATTTATGAAAAATGGCTAAAGCGCGCTGTATTGTGTGTACTGAGTGTTTTCTGTTTATATCTGAAATGAGCTCAATGTGTGTTTGTGGGTCTTCTTGATGTTTACAGTTTGTTAAGTAAAATGTTGGTTAATTAATATTAAGTAGAAACTTAGAAAAAATCCAGAAATGAACCATGTGATGTGCTAACATAGCTATATGTTGCTCTTTAATTTATAGAATGAGCAATTGTGCACATATACAAAACTGCCATTAAATGCTTAATAATTTAGAAAACACATTCAATAGATATAAATAGGGCCCCAAAAAAACGAAATTATCTATTTTTGCAACAAAAAAAAAAATACATTTACAGCATTTTTCTTAGATGCATTGTATTAGATGTTCACAGGCAAACTTTTCAGCTGCAGTATATTTGATAGGAATGTTCAATTCAGCCAGCACTTTCCCAGTTAAACACGGGTGGAATTTTGCATAACCTTCCTTTTAAATGAAAGTGGTGCAAAAATGTGACGCATTTCAAGTTAGGCTTATGGGCTTAGGCTTGTGAGTTAATGTATCCCAAATAATAGTCAAGGGATGCAGCTTGCTTTTATATGTGGAATTATCACCAAAAAATAATAATTGGGTTTTTAAAAAAAAAAGAAAATTATTAATTATGGAAAAATTATTTAAAAAATAAGTGCCTTTCAAAATCGTTTTTTAATATTTATAAAGCTTAATACCTATACTATGACCTCCTAGCATTAAAATTTAATTTAAGTTATGTTGCACCGCTAAAATGACATTTGTATGTGCAATTTTCCCTTGGCGCAGGAGCAAAAAAGCTCATTTCTATAAAGTATAAGTTAATATTTTCAATGTCTGACTCATGGATTGTGTAATAGACATTCTGGTAATGCATATTTTGCAAGAAAATTGTAGGATATTGATTTTTAATGCCTAAAATATCAAAGTCGATTTTGGGCAAAAGCACTGTTTAAACTGCATTTTCTTTCATTCAGAGTACTTTTTAAAGTGTCTCAGGCTTCAGTAAATGCATACATTTAGGTTTGATATATATTTGCAGGTTGTGCCTTCTTATGATTCAATGAGTCAATGTGCCAGTACAAAGGCTTGTTTTAATATCGAGGTTGAAGGTTCTAACTTCAGCTGGGCCTACTGAGACGTTCATTCATTCGAGGTTGATGAAATATGTACCATTGCATGGGATTGCAACAAGCATTTATTCTAACAACTGGTATGTGTGTTATTAAGGTTTGTGAATTATTCACAGTAAACGTAGTTTAATAATCTGGAAATAGAGATAAAAAATTTTAGCGCCTAAAAAGCAATTTTTTTTTTTTTTTAAATAGAGTGAATTATTGCAGGTTAGAAGGAAAACAGGAAGGCCTACTGTCTTTGACAGATTCAGAGTGGCAGAAGCTAGGAGAGCTACAGAGGCTGGCTCAAGTCACGCTGCTGAGATGCTATCTTTAGTTTTCCCATAAACAATGGAGGAGGCTGTCATGTTGACACTTGTGACCTTTTAAATTAGGGCCTTGTCTCTGTGAAATGCAGAATGACCCTACGGGCCTCTAAAAGTGGGATTTCTGGTTTCTCCAGAAGAACATCAATACAATTAAAGAATTTAATTCCAAAGGGAAAATATAAAAAAAAGGGGTTTCTTCGAAAGTCCCAACATCATGTTAAATGCTCTGCAGAACTGATACATTTGTGTCTCCGCTCTAAAAAAATAAAATGATGCCTGCTAGTTGCTTTTATTTGACAGAAAACGAAGTGTTGCATTAAGTCTTAGACAGAAAATAAGATGCAGCCCTTTTCTAAAATTTTGAAGGCTACATGCCTTAATGAGAACGATTTACCAATTAAGACTTATTTTTCACAGTGGAAATTGTAGGTGCCAAATTAATATGGAGTGTCAGTGTAACAATTTTTACTTTTAGAAAGGTAAAACTAAGGTGGCTTGATGTTGCGAAGTAACTGACAAGAGGGTAACAGTTAAGTAATGGAAATTTATTTTCGTGTATTTGGTCCTATCATGAATTGTTCTTGCTGGTCCTGTATGTTAGAAGAGAAAAAGTTAAGTTATATTTGACAGCAGATTTCCATTGCCTGGTGATCTACTGTCAAAAGGAGGGTAAGGATTTTAAACCTGACAAATTAAACAGGCCCAAATATTGGGTTTTGGGCTGCAGGTTTACAGTGCATAAAGTACATGACATGGTGTTGTGTGTCACCGCTTATTCACACATGCTATTGTTTTGTCTATGCTTTTTGTGCTTGATACACAGCAAGTATATCTGATGGCTTGACATTTTGTGCGTTTTTATTATTTTTTATTTGTTTTTTGCATGTTTGTTGCTGCTTTTGATACTATTACAAGCTCCCCTGTGTTGTGAGGGGATGGTCATGACGATGCCATCGCTACGCAACAGTTGGTTGAACTTGTTCTGGTTACTAAATTCCACAGATAATGATATTTCATGCTGTGAACATAAGAGACAACACTTCACCAGTGCATGTCTATTTGGCTATAATGGTATTGAAGGAAAATAAAAAGAGATATACAGGATCAAAGTGTGTCACCTGCAGTTAGTCACGTTACTGCCCCTTCCCTTAAAGGAACAGGCAGCCCTACATTTATGGAGCCTTGATTGGACCTAAGGATGAAATTATAGATCTGTGACTCAAGGTGGCCTAATTTCTATATTACATTAGTTAATGATGTTCTGTTTCCTAAGTAGCATATGGCTTTTGTTCCTTAAAAGAAAACCAGGTTTTCATTTTTTCCTGAAGAAGGAACTGAAACATTAGCTAGGAGTACCGTATATGGTGTAGTCACAAACGGTAGAGTTAAAATTTGTGTAACTTTGGCCTTTGTGTATCACCCGTACTCTCGGTGTTGTGTCACATGCCTGACTATCACCCAAATCATTTTTTTGTTCTTCCAATAGATTTTTTTCTTTTGTTACTTCCCCTGACCAATGTCGCATCATGCTTAGTTATTGAGATTTTAGCTATGTCCTAGTCCCATTTCTCTTTTTCAAATTCCTTTCACCAGTCAGACCTTTTATTATTATTGATGTATTGTTCAGGTTCACATTTCCAGACTGCAGTGATGTACCAGGGACCCCCATGTTATTTATAATTCCCTTTGGTATGACCAGACTGGTTTTCAAGAATTTGCCTTAGGCCTGCTTCAATGTTTTCCAGTCTGACTGTCAGGGTAGCGATAGACTGGTTAACTGACTCAATATTATAGTAAGACAAGTTTTCCATCTCAATAGGAGATATCTTATGTTTACCTTTTTGAACATGACGAATTTTCAATGTCTATTTTAATTTGGTTTTCGGTTCCCTTCTGTTCCTGCTACTTTAATTTTTGGTGGGATCAGATGTGTCCTAATCATGCAAATATCAGGACCCTCTAGTTCTTGTCTTTTTGTTTGCACATTTGACTATTAGCCTGTGTATTGCATAGTGCACCTGATGCACAGTTTTTAAAGGAAGGTTTCTACATGTCCCTGATAATCGGTATCATGTGATTTCTCTATTGAGATGTTCTAAGATAAGGAGGAACACCTAGACTTAATCATTGAGGAAAATATGTGTTTACCCCATTAGACAATGCCACTGTGTGAGGAAATCCATTCAGATAGAATTCTCATGTAGCTATAGATGGCAGAGAATAATGGAGAGAACCCAATTAAAGATGCTAGAGACCCTGTTTTGCCCTTCTGCCTTTGTCTTTGTATTTTATGCCCATGGTGTATGGCTACTCCTTTGAAGATTGCAGACCACCTGCTTGCAGTCCCCTTGTTAAAAACCATGAACTGTTTTTGTACTAAATTGAAGGAAACTAACAACTGTGGCACATTTCCTACGTCACTAGATTCTGCGGGTATCAAGTCATAATAACCTGCAGGACATTGATTTAAGCCTAATTCCCATCAGTGACAGCTACAGATGAAAGACGGACGTCTTGGCCCTACAGTCTCAGCACCCAGAAAGTAGCAAAGCTGGACAGCGATCGCCAGCGCATGGTATCGTACTTGCTCCATCAGACAGCGTTGGACATCGCAGAGCCAAAGTTTCAGTGTAAAAGAGCTAAAGAGAAGGATTCCTGTTGTTGATGGCAGAGCTGTTTTGAGGTTTCATTTCTCTACCTGTCATGTGCTGGTAACCTCTGACAGTGTGCAATCCCTTGAGCCCCTTGGCCTGAGTTTTGGCCACACACCCCCTTTTTCTTTGCTCCAACGGAAGAAGGGCAGTGCACCGGAGATTTCAAGTTTGGAAAAAGGCACTATATTGTGGTGCCCATGAAAGAGCAGCTTGAGCGTCCTCTGACACTAAATAATGAGTGTTGGAGTCTGAAAGTGCTGCTGAGCTTGAGCTATTTCCCAATTAATGGTGCTTGGGTCTGCACGAGATGATTTGTGCCCTTGATCAATGAAGAGCACATTGTTTGTAGTGTCTGCCACAGAGGAGAGACACTGGTGCATTGCTTTAAGACATTGAGACTTTCGAGTGAGCTGTGGGTGTTTGCCAGGAGGGCACTCCAACTAAGCAGTACTTTTCTCACGAAGAGGCCTGAATTGAGAGGCCCATGCGAAAGAAAACAACAAAAGAAAATTTGATGGACAATAGAAGCCTGCCAGAGAGGCTTTTTGAACGGACTCTGGGCATAGTTGGTTTCACAAGAGGTTTCCGTGTGATTGTATAGACTAGGTGTTAGGAGACTGATTGTTTTGCTGGCATTGTTTTAACGTACTATTCTGTTTAGTAAAAGCAGAATAAAGTCCATTTTCTGTGGAAAGAGTACCCCCTTTTCACCTTAGAGCATTGATGAGAGTCACCACTGTTCCACCTGAACATACCAAAATTACTGAAATGCAGAGGAGCCCTAAAAATGTTACTAGATAATTTTAGGATTTGCTTTTTGGTTAGGGTTGTGAAAAATTATTATTTCATTTGTAATAGTGGTCACTACTTTCTCCCGTTGTCTATATGTTCTTAATAACGTGTTTTCTAGTGTCTTTTAAATATGACGTTGTCATTTATGGGTGGGATTGTTTTTCTCTACTCAATTGACTTCTGCACCCACTTCCCAACCTATGTCTTTTCCTACTATTGTTTCTTTGCACTCTTTTCACCCTTTTCCTGAACATGAGCAGGTTAGAAGATCAGAATTCATAAGCAATTCTTTTGTACAGCTTCTGCATCAACACTAGTTAGTAGTGAACATCACTAATTGTTGGGTGTGTGATCTTATGCCACCTACTGCAGATAGAGGTATTCCTTATTTTGTCCTGCCATATGTGGCCTTTTGTGCTACTTCATGTTCGAGGAGACCTGTCCAGAGAGAATTACCAAGTACTAGAATTTTGCTCCAGCAACATCTCCATGGCCTTATAAACATAGACCTGGACTCAGATTAGCATGAGAATAGGTTTATTGCCTATGTAAGGGCAAAAGGAGGGTTTGTGGTTCTAAAAATTCTGGACCCATGTAATTTACTTTGCCACAGCAGTACGATTTTAGTATCAAAAGACAGATAATGACTAGTACACTAAGCATGAGCATTTTCGCTCAATTCCAGCAGCGTTTTCACCTCGAAATCGCCATTTTCGTCCTGCACTCGTGGCTCCCATTTTATACATGGCAGCCATTTTTAAAAGTTGCCCTCACATAGGCTTATAATACAGTCAGATTTGATTCCAAGGACACATACACCTTGATTGACTTTTCTCTGACCTGGGCAAGCTGGAACCATTGCCTCAGGCCAAACCTGTTTGGTCAGTCCCTCTCCCAGTGGCCGAATCAGATAGCATCAAGGCACATCATGCCATAAAACCCTTATTATCGCTCACACACCCTGCCTAATCTTGCTCACACCTGCACCTGCTCTTTTCATCTTCTTACTTTACGAAGGGGAGGTGCCCGTTTTTATTGGGGGTCCACACTTATCTGATGTAAAATACTAGGCCTTGCCGGGTAATTTATTATGGGTTGGATGACATGAAATATGAGGTTTCATCATGACACTGTTTTTTCCTTTGTAATGAAAACATGTGAATGACCAACCAAAATGTCAAGAATGTTTGCCTGAAGCTTAAAAAACTGTATATAAGGAAACCTGACTTTGCATTGAAACACAGTCTCCTGAGAACATACAAACCGTGCTGTTGTACTTCTAGGACGCTTGTTACTTGGCTGCAGCCAATAAATTCGATCTTTGACTTCACCTAGAAGACTCTGAGTTTCTGTGGTCTGAATCAGGAAAGTACCCGAGGTCTTTGGGTGTACCCTGGCACCGCTGGGTTACCGGATCAGTACCGGTTCTGAAAAACCCAGTACCTCACAAGTGGTTTGCTGCACTTGAGAGGGCCTGTGTTGTACAGGATGTCCCTCAAAGGCAGTGGGCTGCTATCCTATGGCTATCATTTAGTGGAAAAGGTAGGGATAGGCTCCTTACTGTGAAAGAAAGTGATGCCAATAATTTTACAGTTCTTAAGAATGCACTCCTGGATGGTAATGGCTTAACCACTGAACAATACAGGATAAAGTTCAGAGAGACCAAAAAGGAGTCTTCACAAGACTGGGTTGATTTCATTGACCATTCAGTGAAGGCCTTGGAGGGGTGGTTACATGGCAGTAAAGTTACTGATTATGACAGTCTGTATAACTTGATCCTGAGAGAGCATATTCTTAATAATTGTGTGTCTGATTTGTTGCACCAGTACTTGGTGGACTCTGATCTGACCTCTCCCCAAGAATTGGGAAAGAAGGCAGACAAATGGGTCAGAACAAGGGTGAACAGAAAAGTTCATACAGGGGGTGACAAAGAGAACAATAAGAAGAAGGATGGTGAAAAATCTCAAGATAAGCATGGGGAGAAGGGTAAAACCAAAGATCCCACTTCAAATCTTAAACACTCTTCAGGGGATGGGGATACAACAAATTCTTCCTCTTCTTCTCAACCTACACAATTTAAAAAGCCTTGGTGCTTTGTGTGTAAAAATAGAGGCCATAGGCCAGGGGATAAATCCTGTTCAGGTAAACCCCCTGAGCCTACCACCACTAATACATCAAGCTCTAGTGCCCCTAGCAGTAGTGGTACTAGTGGTGGGACTGCTGGCAACAGTCAAGTTAAGGGTGTAGTTGGGTTCACTTATGGGTCCATAGTAGAAACTGGGGTAGTCAGTCCCAAGACAGTTTCTGTCACACCTAGTGGCATTGGCCTTGCCACACTGGCTGCTTGTCCCCTTACAATGGATAAGTACAGGCAGACAGTTTCAATAAATGGTGTTGAGGCCTTGGCCTACAGGGACACAGGTGCCAGTATCACTTTGGTGACTGAAAACCTAGTGCATCCTGAACAACACATCATTGGACAACAGTATAAGATTATTGATGTCCATAACTCCACTAAGTTTCTTCCCTTAGCTATAATTCAGTTTAGTTGGGGTGGAGTTACTGGCCCTAAGCAGGTGGTGGTATCACCTAGCTTACCTGTAGACTGTCTCTTAGGTAATGACCTAGAGGCCTCAGGTTGGGCTGATGTAGAGTTTTATGCCCATGCAGCCATGCTGGGCATCCCTGAGGAATTGTTCCCTCTCATTTCTACTGAAATGAAAAAGCAAAGGAGAGAAGGCCTGAAAACTCAGGATCCCCCTCCATCAACAGGTAAAAAGGGTATCACAGTATCCTCTAACCACCCTACCATTCAGGATACCATTCCTGTGGTGGGAGAAACCTCTCCTGGGGTGGCACCTGTTCCAAGGGAATCATCAGCTGGCAAAGCTGGACTCCCTGAGATAGAAGTACCTCTCTGTGGGATAACTAACATTGGTGAGAAAAAGAGCACCATTTTAGTTAACATGGAGCATCCCTCCAACCCTCCCAGAGAAACTTTAGTGCAGAACCCCTGCACTGTTGCGGTTCTCAACGGTCTTACCCTCGCAGCGGAGAGGCGTAGGGGAACGGTCCTTGTTCCAACGGGTTCTGCTCTGGCCGAGGTAGGGGCGACCCCTTCCGGTAGCCACGGTGCTGTTTGGTATGAGCGAACCACTACAGTCCGTGCCCTCCAGAAGGAGTCCCAGAGGAAAAACCCCAGTAGGGTAAAAAACCTCCACAGGAACTCCCTGAAACGAAAAGGAGGACACCAGGGTATTAGGACCGCAGTTCAGGAAGGCAGGAAAACAAAGCAAATCAGGAACAGACAGGATTCGCAGAAGGATATCAAATAGGAGCGTGACTATCACCAAGGAGTGTTGCAACGCAATGAACAGGCAGTTGGAATCCCCTTAAATACCCCTGGACAGGAAACAGGGAACAGGAAGTAGAACACCGCCATCTTCGATTGGGGAAAAGAAAACAGTAATGAATTAGGTATGTGTGTTAAACAATGCATGCTGGGTAGAGAGGAAGTGGTAAGCATGCTGGGAAGAGAAAAAAGGCAAGTATAAAGAACCCCCAGTGTAAGGGTTCGGTTTGTCCTAAGAACATCGGTAAGTGGTGGTGGGCAGGTGAATACATGCAAGAAAAATAAATGTTAAGCGCATAATGCGCTGTGTGCGGCCATGCCTGAAACCCCCTCGGGGTTTCAGGCTCTGCCGCGTCTGCCTTTAAGGCAGAACTTGAAAAAAGGGGAGCGGCGAGCGCCGTGACCCCCAGACCGGCTCCCTGGAGCCTTCATGGCTCTCGCCGGAGCCGCGGCGACCCCCGCGACCTGGGTGTCTGCCTCGGCGTCTACCGCGACCCGGGCGTCGGCCGCGGCAAAATTAACGTGCTGCGCCGCGGCAACCTGAGCCCGCGGCCGCGGCGAGCGCCGCGGTGTAACATGCACTACATCACAACACTTAGGACAGCATCCCTGCCCTAGTGTGGAGCTCATAGGACAGCATCCCTGCCCTGCTCCAACTCAAGAGAAACAGCATCCCTGTTCTCTCTTCCAGCCATGTGGACAAAGTTTTTGCCCAGCCATGGCTTTTCTGAGACAGCATCCCTGTCTGGCATTTCCATCACTACAAATAGGTTCAGTGGACAATTCCCACTGCTCTAAACTAAAACTTACTGATAGAAACTCTGAAAATACATTTTCACATTGTTGCTTAGCTAAAAAACTTCAAACAGGGTGGTTTACATCCCCACAGGGAAGTAACCATATAGTGGATGATAAAGGGAGTAACCAGTCTATTGCAGAGCTACTCTCTACTTATCACCACTTAGACAATAAAGTCTCAACTGGCCAAGGTTAGCCTTATTGTCCTTCGTTTGGGGGGGGGGGGTTGTGTGAGAAAGTAGCCTCTTTCTAGCCTTGTTACCCCCACTTTTGGCCTGTTTGTGAGTGTATGTCAGGGTGTTTTCACTGTCTCACTGGGATCCTGCTAGTCAGGGCCCAGTGCTCATAGTGAAAACCCTATGTTTGTTATGTGTCACTGGGACCCTGCTAGCCAGGACCCCAGTGCTCATAAGTTTGTGGCCTATATGTATGTGTTCCCTGTGTGGTGCCTAACTGTCTCACTGAGGCTCTGCTAACCAGAACCTCAGTGGTTATGCTCTCTCTGTACAAATTGTCACTAACAGGCTAGTGACCAATTTTACCAATTTACATTGGCTTACTGGAACACCCTTATAATTCCCTACTATATGGTACTGATGTACCCAGGGTATTGGGGTTCCAGGAGGTCCCTATGGGCTGCAGCATTTCTTTTGCCACCCATAGGGAGCTCTGACAATTCTTACACAGGCCTGCCACTGCAACCTGAGTGAAATAACGTCCACGTTATTTCACAGCCATTTTACACTGCACTTAAGTAACTTATAAGTCACCTATATGTCTAACCTTTACCTGGTAAAGGTTGGGTGCTAAGTTACTTAGTGTGAGGGCACCCTGGCACTAGCCAAGGTGCCCCCACATTGTTCAGAGCCAATTCCCCGGACTTTGTGAGTGCGGGGACACCATTACACGCGTGCACTACATATAGGTCACTACCTATATGTAGCTTCACAATGGTAACTCCGAATATGGCCATGTAACATGTCTATGATCATAGAATGGCCCCCTCTATACCATCCTGGCATAGTTGGCACAATCCCATGATCCCAGTGGTCTGTAGCACAGACCCTGGTACTGCCAAACTGCCTTTTCAGGGGTTTCACTGCAGCTGCTGCTGCTGCCAACCCCTCAGACAGGTTTCTGCCCCCCTGGGGTCCAGCCAGGCTTGTCCCAGGATGGCAGAACAAAGGACTTCCTCTGAGAGAGGGTGTTACACCCTCTCACTTTGGAAAATGGTGTGAAGGCAGGGGAGGAGTAGCCTCCCCCAGCCTCTGGAAATGCTTTCATGGGCACACATGGTGCCCATTTCTGCATAAGCCAGTCTACACCGGTTCAGGGACCCCTTAGCCCTGCTCTGGCGCGAAACTGGACAAAGGAAAGGGGAGTGATCACTCCCCTGACCTGCACCTCCCCTGTGAGGTGTCCAGAGCTCCTCTAGTGTGCTCCAGACCTCTGCCATCTTGGAAACAGAGGTGCTGCTGGCACACTGGACTGCTCTGAGTGGCCAGTGCCACCAGGTGACGTCAGAGACTCCTTCTGATAGGCTCCTTCAGGTGTTGCTAGCCTATCCTCTCTCCTAGGTAGCCAAACCCTCTTTTCTGGCTATTTAGGGTCTCTGTCTCTGGGAAACTTTAGATAACGAATGCAAGAGCTCATCCGAGTTCCTCTGCATCTCTCTCTTCACCTTCTGCCAAGGAATCGACTGCTGACCGCGCTGGAAGCCTGCAAAACTGCAACATAGTAGCAAAGACGACTACTGCAACTCTGTAACGCTGATCCTGCCGCCTTCTCGACTGTTTTCCTGGTGGTGCATGCTGTGGGGGTAGTCTGCCTCCTCTCTGCACTAGAAGCTCCGAAGAAATCTCCTGTGGGTCGACGGAATCTTCCCCCTGCAACCGCAGGCACCAAAAAGCTGCATTACCAGTCCCTTGGGTCTCCTCTCAGCATGACGAGTGAGGTCCCTCGAATCCAGCAACTCTGTCCAAGTGACTCCCACAGTCCAGTGACTCTTCAGTCCAAGTTTGGTGGAGGTAAGTCCTTGCCTCCCCACGCCAGACGTTATTGCTGGGAACCGCGACTTTTGCAGCTACTCCGGCCTCTGTGCACTTCCGGCGGAAATCCTTCGTGCACAGCCAAGCCTGGGTCGACGGCACTCTAACCTGCATTGCACGACTTTCTAAGTTGGTCTCCGGCGACGTGGGACTCCTTTGTGTAACTTCGGGTGAGCACCATTTCACGCATCCTCCTACTGCCTGTTTCTGGCACTTCTCCGGGTGCTACCTGCTGCTGAGAGGATTCCTTGTCTTGCTCGACGTACCCTCTGTCTCCTGGCGCAATTTGCGACATCCTGGTCCCTCCTGGGCCACAGCAGCATCCAAAAACGCTAACCACATGATTTGCAGCTAGCAAGGCTTGTTTGCATTCTTTCGGCGGGAAAACACTTCTGCACGACTCTCCACAGCGTGAGGGATCCGTCCTCCAAAGGGGAAGTCTCTAGCCCTTGTTGTTCCTGCAGAAACCTAAGCTTCTTCTGTCCAGTAGAAGCTTCTTTGCACCCACAGCTGGCATTTCCTGGGCATCTCCGACTTGCTTGTTACTTTTGGACTTGGTCCCCTTGTTCCACAGGTACCCTCGACTGGAAATCCATTGTTGTTGCATTGCTGGTTTGTGTCTTTCCTGCAGTATTCCTCTATCACGACTTCTTTGTCCTTGGGGGAACTTTAGTGCACTTTGCACTCACTTTTCAGTGTCTTGGGGTGGGCTATTTTTCTAACCCTCACTATTTTCTAATAGTCCCAGCGACCCTCTACAAGGTCACATAGGTTTGGGGTCCATTCGTGGTTCGCATTCCACTTTTGGAGTATATGGTTTGTGTGAGAAGGTAGCCTCTTTCTAGCCTTGTTACCCCCACTTTTGGCCTGTTTGTGAGTGTATGTCAGGGTGTTTGTCACTGTTTTCACTGTCTCACTGGGATCCTGATAGCCAGGCCTCAGTGCTCATAGTGAAAACACCATGTTTTCAGTATGGTTGTTATGTGTCACTGGGATCCTGCTGGTCAGGACCCCAGTGCTCATAGATTTGTGGCCTATATGTATGTGTCACTGGGACCCTGTCACACAGGGCCCCAGTGCTCATAGGTGTGCATGTGTATGTTCCCTGTGTGGTGCCTAACTGTCTCACTGAGGCTCTGCTAACCAGAACCTCAGTGGTTATGCTCTCTCATTTCTTTCCAAATTGTCACTGACAGGCTAGTGACCATTTTTACCAATTTACATTGGCTTACTGGAACACCCTTATAATTCCCTAGTATATGGTACTGAGGTACCCAGGGTATTGGGGTTCCAGGAGATCCCTATGGGCTGCAGCATTTCTTTTGCCACCCATAGGGAGCTCTGACAATTCTTACACAGGCCTGCCACTGCAGCCTGAGTGAAATAACGTCCACGTTATTTCACAGCCATTTTACACTGCACTTAAGTAACTTATAAGTCACCTATATGTCTAACCTTTACCTGGTAAAGGTTAGGTGCAAAGTTACTTAGTGTGAGGGCACCCTGGCACTAGCCAAGGTGCCCCCACATTGTTCAGAGCCAATTCACTGAACTTTGTGAGTGCGGGGACACCATTACACGCGTGCACTACATATAGGTCACTACCTATATGTAGCTTCACCATGGTAACTCCGAATATGGCCATGTAACATGTCTATGATCATGGAATTGCCCCCTCTATGCCATCCTGGCATTGTTGGTACAATTCCATGATCCCAGTGGTCTGTAGCACAGACCCTGGTACTGCCAGACTGCCCTTCCTGGGGTTTCTCTGCAGCTGCTGCTGCTGCCAACCCCTCAGACAGGCAGCTGCCCTCCTGGGGTCCAGCCAGGCCTGGCCCAGGATGGCAGAACAAAGAACTTCCTCTGAGAGAGGGTGTGACACCCTCTCCCTTTGGAAAATGGTGTGAAGGCAGGGGAGGAGTAGCCTCCCCCAGCCTCTGGAAATGCTTTGTTGGGCACAGGTGTGCCCAATTCTGCATAAGCCAGTCTACACCGGTTCAGGGACCCCTTAGCCCCTGCTCTGGCGCGAAACTGGACAAAGGAAAGGGGAGTGACCACTCCCCTGACCTGCACCTCCCCTGGGAGGTGTCCAGAGCTCTTCCAGTGTGCTCCAGACCTCTGCCATCTTGGAAACAGAGGTGCTGCTGGCACACTGGACTGCTCTGAGTGGCCAGTGCCACCAGGTGACGTCAGAGACTCCTTGTGATAGGCTCCTTCAGGTGTTAGTAGCCTTTCCTCTCTCCTAGGTAGCCAAACCCTCTTTTCTGGCTATTTAGGGTCTCTGTCTCTGGGGAAACTTTAGATAACGAATGCATGAGCTCAGCCGAGTTCCTCTGCATCTCCCTCTTCACCTTCTGATAAGGAATCGACCGCTGACCGCGCTGGAAGCCTGCAAACCTGCAACATAGTAGCAAAGACGACTACTGCAACTCTGTAACGCTGATCCTGCCGCCTTCTCAACTGTTTTCCTGCTTGTGCATGCTGTGGGGGTAGTCTGCCTCCTCTCTGCACCAGAAGCTCCGAAGAAATCTCCCGTGGGTCGACGGAATCTTCCCCCTGCAACCGCAGGCACCAAAAAGCTGCATTTCCGGTCCCTTGGGTCTCCTCTCAGCACGACGAGCGAGGTCCCTCGAATCCAGCGACACCGTCCAAGTGACCGCCACAGTCCAGTGACTCTTCAGCCCAAGTTTGGTGGAGGTAAGTCCTTGCCTCACCTCGCTGGGCTGCATTGCTGGGAATCGCGACTTTGCAAGCTACTCCGGCCCCTGTGCACTTCCGGCGGAAATCCTTCGTGCACAGCCAAGCCTGGGTCCACGGCACTCTAACCTGCATTGCACGACTTTCTAAGTTGGTCTCCGGCGACGTGGGACTCCTTTGTGCAACTTCGGCGAGCACCGTTTCACGCATCCTCGTAGTGCCTGTTTCTGGCACTTCTCCGGGTGCTACCTGCTTCAGTGAGGGCTCTTTGTCTTGCTGGACGTCCCTTCTCTCTGCAGGTCCAATTTGCGACCTCCTGGTCCCTCCTGGGCCCCAGCAGCGTCCAAAAACGCCAAACGCACGATTTGCGTGTAGCAAGGCTTGTTGGCGTCCATCCGGCGGGAAAACACTTCTGCACGACTCTCCAAGGCGTGGGGGATCCATCCTCCAAAGGGGAAGTCTCTAGCCCTTGTCGTTCTTGCAGTATTCACAGTTCTTCAGCCTAGTAAGAGCTTCTTTGCACCAACCGCTGGCATTTCTTGGGCATCTGCCCATCTCCGAGCTGCTTGTAACTTTTGGACTTGGTCCCCTTGTTCCACAGGTACCCTCAGTCAGGAATCCATCGTTGTTGCATTGCTGATTTGTGTTTTCCTTGCATTTTCCCTCTAACACGACTATTTTGTCCTTAGGGGAACTTTGGTGCACTTTGCACTCACTTTTCAGGGTCTTGGGGAGGGTTATTTTTCTAACTCTCACTATTTTCTGATAGTCCCAGCGACCCTCTACAAGGTCACATAGGTTTGGGGTCCATTCGTGGTTCACATTCCACTTTTGGAGTATATGGTTTGTGTTGCCCCTATCCCTATGTTTCCCCATTGCATCCTATTGTAACTATACATTGTTTGCACTGTTTTCTAAGACTATACTGCATATTTTTGCTATTGTGTATATATATCTTGTGTATATTTCCTATCCTCTCACTGAGGGTACACTCTAAGATACTTTGGCATATTGTCATAAAAATAAAGTACCTTTATTTTTAGTATAACTGTGTATTGTGTTTTCTTATGATATTGTGCATATGACACTAGGTGGTACTGTAGTAGCTTCACACGTCTCCTAGTTCAGCCTGAGCTGCTTTGCTAAGCTACCATTATCTATCAGCCTAAGCTGCTAGACACCCTATACACTAATAAGGGATAACTGGGCCTGGTGCAAGGTGCAAGTACCCCTTGGTACTCACTACAAGCCAGTCCAGCCTCCTACAGTTTGTGTTGCCCCTATCCCTATGTGTCCCCATTGCATCCTATTGTAACTATACATTGTTTGCACTGTTTTCTAAGACTATACTGCATATTTTTGGTATTGTGTATATATATCATGTGTATATTTCCTATCCTCTCACTGAGGGTACACTCTGAGATACTTTGGCATATTGTCATAAAAATAAAGTACCTTTATTTTTAGTATAACTGTGTATTGTGTTTTCTTATGATATTGTGCATATGACACTAAGTGGTACTGTAGGAGCTTCACTCGTCTCCTAGTTCAGCCTAAGCTGCTCTGCTAAGCTACCATTATCTATCAGCCTATGCTGCTAGACACCCTATACACTAATAAGGGATAACTGGGCCTGGTGCAAGGTGCAAGTACCCCTTGGTACTTACTACAAGCCAGTCCAGCCTCCTACACTGAGGAATCACCAATCTCCTTGCAGCTCCAGGTTTTGGATCCCTTGCTTCAGTGTGCAAGAGGTTGTCCTCCGAGTAAACTCTGTGAGAGTCACTGCTGTCCCCATTTGCTTGTTTGACAGCTTGCTGCCTTAGACCCGCTAGTGTGGGACAGGTATGCTGTGCCATACTCAGCTCCTCCCTGGCAGGCCCCCCTTCACCCAAAAGCTCAGCAGTGGCTGCTTCCAGCTCCTCTGGTGTAGGTTCTGCACAGGGTGGAAATTCTTCTTCCTCAGAAGTAGAATCCACTGTAGAGGGAGGGATAGTAGGTAGTGATTTACTTCTACTAGCCCTAGCTTTAGGGAGCACTTGGTCCATTCTTCCAGGATCCAAGTCACCCTGTCCTTTTTGCTTTTTGGCCTGAGCCCTGGTCAAAGCAAAAATATGCCCAAGAATGCCCAGCATGGCTGCATGAGCCTCCAACTCCACTTCTGCCCAAGCTGATGTCTCTAAATCGTGTCTCTAAATCATTTCCTAATAGACAGTCTACAGGTAAATCTGAGGCAACCACAACTTTCTTTGGGCCTGTAACCCCCGCCCCAGTTGAGATTCACAACAGCCATGGGGTGGCTAAGGGTGTTGTTATGAGCATCGGTTACTTGGTACTGGTGACCAAGTAGGTGTTGTTCAGGGTGGACCAGTTTCTCTATTACCATTGTAACACTGGCACCTGTGTCCCTGTAGGCCTGAACCTCAACACCATTTATTAGGGGTAGTTGCTTGTACTTATCCATGTTAAGGGGACAAGCAACCAAGGTGGCTAAATCAATAGCCCCCTCAGAGACTAACACAGCCTCTGTGGTCTCCCTAATCAGACCAACCCCAACTAAGTTACCAAAAGTGAGCCCAGCTACTCCCTTGGATTGGCTATTAGTAGGTTTGCTCCCACCACCACTGCTATTAGTAGGGACACTAGGTGTAGCAGCAGGGGTTGTAGTGGTAGGAGGATTGGTGCTTTTCTTTGGACAACTGGGATCAGTTGTCCAATGGCCTTTTATTTTACATAAATAGCACCATGGTTTCTTTTCTTTGTTTTGATTTGAAGAGGATTTGGGCCCATCACCCCCACCAGAGTGTTTTTGTGGGCCTGATGAAGACTCATTTTTAGATTTGTCCCCACCCTTGTCAGAAGACTTACCATCCTTCTTCTTGCCATCTTTGTCACCCCCTGTATGAACTTTTCTGTTCACCCTTGTTCTGACCCATTTGTCTGCCTTCTTTCCCAATTCTTGGGGAGAGGTCAGATCAGAGTCCACCAGGTACTGGTGCAACAAAGCAGACACACAATTATTAAGAATATGCTCTCTCAAGATTAAGTTATACAGTCTTTCATAATCAGTAACTTTACTGCCATGTAACCACCCCTCCAAGGCCTTCACTGAATGGTCAACAAAGTCTACCCAGTTATGTGAAGACTCCTTTTTGGTTTCTCTGAACTTCATCCTGTACTGTTCAGTGGTTAAGCCATAACCATCTAGGAGTGAATTCTTAAGAACTTTGAAATTATTGGCATCACTTTCTTTCACAGTAAGGAGCCTATCCCTACCCTTTCCACTAAATGATAGCCATAGGATAGCAGCCCACTGCCTTTGAGGGACATCCTGTACAACACAGGCCCTCTCAAGTGCAGCAAACCACTTGTTAATGTCACCCCCCTCCTTATAAGGGGGAACTATCTTGTGCAGATTCCTAGAATCATGCTCTCTTGCAGGATGACTATTGGGAATACTGCTGCTGCCACCATGGGTTTCCAACCCAATTTTCTGTCTTTCTCTTTCAATTTCTAAGGATTGCCTATCTAAATCCAGCTGTTGCTTCTTGAGCTTCAGCCTGATTTCTTCCACTCTCAATCTATTGAGCTCCCTTTCTAACACTCTGTCATCAGGGTGGTTGGGTGGGGCATGCCTTGAAACAGACTTATGGTGAGAATGAATACTCTTACTGTGATGTGAGACAACACTATTACTGTGATGTGACTCTACATCAGTACCAGCTATGCTAGGTTGTCTGCTAATGGGCAGGCTAGGAAGTTTCCCTTCTACATCTTTTGCTAGGGGTGCCCCAGGATCAGATTGGGAACCATCAGCTAACTTTTCAACAGAAGTGCCACCTCCGGCCTTATCCTGTTCAACAAGCATATTAACCAACAGTTCTCTAGAGGGATTCCTCCTTACACTTAAACCTCTTTCTATGCAGACTCCTTGCTCCTTTCCAGCTAAGGTGATCATAAGCAAGTTTGGACAGATCAACAGTTTGGCCTGTGCCAGACATTTTAGAAAGTGTTTAAGTGATAGAAAAAGTGAGAAAAAGTTTTCAGAACTTTTAGAAAGACAGAAAAAAAAACTTTTTAAACTTTTAAAGAACTTTTTAGAAAGTTGAGAGGTACTTTTCAGCACTTAGAAAAGAAGTGAGAGAAGAAAAGCAAAACTTTTTGGTTAGGTGTACATACACTGAACTTGTTTTGTATATTTTTCTCTTATGAAAAGTACAATGAAAAAAGTGGTAAGTAGTTGCAAAGTACTTATCCCACCGCTGCACAACCAATGTAGGAGGCTGGACTGGCTTGTAGTGAGTACCAAGGGGTACTTACACCTTGCACCAGGCCCAGGTATCCCTTATTAGTGTATAGCGTGTCTAGCAGCTTAGGCTGATAGATAATGGTAGCTTAGCAGAGCAGCTTAGGCTGAACTAGGAGACGAGTGAAGCTCCTACAGTACCACTAGTGTCATATGCACAATATCATAAGAAAACACAATACACAGATATACTAAAAATAAAGGTACTTTATTTTTATGACAATATGCCAAAAGTGTCTCAGTGAGTACCCTCAGTATGAGGATAGCAAATATACACAAGATATATGTTCACAATACCAAAAATATGCAGTATAGTATTAGAAAACAGTGCAAACAATGTATAGTTACAATAGGATGCAATAGGGACACATAGGGGTAGGGGCAACACAAACCATATACTCCAAAAGTGGAATGCGAACCACGAATGGACCCCAAACCTATGTGACCTTGTAGAGGGTCACTGGGACTATAAGAAAACAGTGAGGGTTAGAAAAATAGCCCACCCCAAGACCCTGAAAAGTGAGTGCAAAGTGCACTAAAGTTCCCCAAAGAGCACAGAAGTCGTGATAGGGGAATTCTGCAGGAAAGACCAACACCAGCAATGCAACAACAATGGATTTCCAGACTGGAGTACCTGTGGAACAAGGGGACCAAGTCAAAAAGTCACGATCAAGTCGAGAGTGGGCAGATGCCCAGGAAATGCCAGCTGTGGGTGCAAAGAAGCTGCTTCTAGGCAGTAGAAGCTGAGGATTCTGCAGGAACGACAAGGGCTAGAAACTTCCCCTTTGGAGGATGGATGTTGCACGCCATGGAGAGTCGTGGAGATGTGTTTTCCTGAAAAAAGACTGCAAACAAGCCTTGCTAGCTGCAAGTTGTGCTGTTAGGGTTTTTGGATGCTGTTGTGGCCCAGGAGGGACCAGGATGTCGCCAATTGCGTCAGGTGACAGAGAGACCACCCAGCAGGACAAGGAACCCTCTCAAAAGCAGGCAGCACCCGTAGAAGTGCCGGAACAGGCACTACAAAGAGGAGTGAAATGGTGCTCACCCAAAGTTGCACAAAGGAGTTCCACGCCGCAGGAGGACAACTCAGGAGGTCGTGCAATGCAGGTTAGAGTGCCGTGGTCCCAGGCTTGGCTGTGCACAAAGGATTCCCTCGGAAAGTGCACAGGAGCCGGAGTAGCTGCAAAAGACGCGGTTCCCAGCAATGCAGTCTGGCGTGGGGAGGCAAGGACTTACCTCCACCAAACTTGTACTGAAGAGTCACTGGACTGTGGGAGTCACTTGGACAGAGTTGCTAGATTCAAGGGACCTCGCTCGTTGTGCTGAGAGGAGACCCAGGGGACCGGTGATGCAGATCTTTGGTGCCTACGGTTGCAGGGGGACGATTCTGTCGACCCACAGGAGATTTCTTCGGAGCTTCTAGTGCAGAGAGGAGGCAGACTACCCCCACAGCATGCACCACCAGGAAAACAGTCGAGAAGGAGGCAGGATCAGCGTTACAGAGTTGCAGTAGTCGTCTTCGCTACTTTGTTGCAGTTTTGCAGGCTTCCAGCGCGGTCAGCAGTCGATTCCTTAGCAGAAGGTGAAGAGAGAGATGCAGAGAAACTCTGATGAGCTCTTGCATTCGTTATCTAAAGAAATCCCCAAAGCAGAGACCCTAAATAGCCGGAAAACAGGGTTTGGCTACTTAGGAGAGAGGATAGGCTAGCAACACCTGAAGGAGCCTATCAGCAGGAGTCTCTGACGTCACCTGCTGGCCGTGGCCACTCAGAGCAGTCCAGTGTGCCAGCAGCACCTCTGTTTCCAAGATGGCAGAGGTCTGGAGCACACTGGAGGAGCTCTGGGCACCTCCCAGGGGAGGTGCAGGTCAAGGGAGTGGTCACTACCCTTTCCTTTGTCCAGTTTCGCGCCAGAGCAGGGCTGAAAGATCCCTGAACCGGTGTAGACTGGCTTATGCAGAAATGGGCACCATCTGTGCCCATGAAAGCATTTCCAGAGGCTGGGGGAGGCTACTCCTCCCCTGCCTTAACACCTTTTTTCAAAGGGAGAGGGTCTAACACCCTCTCTCTGAGGAAGTCCTTTGTTCTGCCATCCTGGGACAAGCCTGGCTGGACCCCAGGAGGGCAGAAACCTGTCTGAGGGGTTGGCAGCAGCAGCAGCTGCACTGAAACCCCTGAAAAGGCAGTTTGGCAGTTCCCGGGTCTGTGCTACAGACCCGTGGGATCATGGGATTGTGCCAACAATGCCAGGATGGCATAGAGGGGGCAATTCCATGATCATAGACATGTTACATGGCCATATTCGGAGTTACCATTGTGAAGCTACACATAGGTAGTGACCTATGTGTAGTGCACGCGTGTGATGGTGTCCCCGCACTCACAAAGTCCGGGGAGTTTGCCCTGAACAATGTGGGGGCACCTTGGCTAGTGCCAGGGTGCCCACACACTAAGCAACTTAGCACCCAACCTTTACCAGTTAAAGGTTAGACATATAGGTGACTTATAAGTTACTTAAGTGCAGTGGTAAATGGCTGTGAAATAACGTGGACGTTATTTCACTCAGGCTGCAGTGGCAGGCCTGTGTAAGAATTTTTAGAGCTCCCTATGGGTGGCAAAAGAAATGCTGAAGCCCATAGGGATCTCCTGGAACCCCAATACCCTGGGTACCTCAGTACCATATACTAGGGAATTATAAGGGTGTTCCAGTATGCCAATGTAAATTGGTGAAATTGGTCACTAGCCTGTTAGTGACAATTTGGAAAGAAATGTGAGAGCATAACCACTGAGGTTCTGGATAGCAGAGCCTCAGTGACACAGTTAGTCATAACACAGTTAAGACATTCAGGGCACACTTATGAGCACTGGGGCCCTGGCTGGCAGGGTCCCAGTGACACATACAACTAAAACAACATATATACAGTGAAAAATGGGTGTAACATGCCAGGCAAGATGGTACTTTCCTACACAAACCCCCCCCCAAACGAAGGACAATAAGACTAGCCATGACCTGATGAGTCTTCATTATCTAAGTGGAAATATCTGGAGAGTCCATCTGCATTGGAGTGGCTGCTCCCAGGTCTATGTTCCACTGTATAGTCCATTCCCTGTAGGGATATGGACCACCTCAACAATTTAGGATTTTCACCTTTCATTTGTTTTAGCCAAAGTAGAGGTTTGTGGTCTGTCTGAACAATGAAGTGAGTGCCAAACAGGTATGGCCTCAACTTCTTCAGTGTCCAGACCACAGCAAAGGCCTCCCTCTCAATGGCAGACCAACGCTTTTCTCTAGGGGTCAACCTCCTACTAATAAAAGCAACAGGTTGATCCTGGCCCTCAGAATTAAGTTGTGATAGGACTGCCCCTACTCCTAATTCAGATGCATCAGTTTGGACATAGAATTTTTTAGAGTAACGAGGGCTTTTCAGGACAGGTGCAGAGCACATGGCCTGCTTCAGCTCCTCAAAAGCTTTCTGACAGTTTGCTGTCCATAATACCTTTTTAGGCATCTTTTTGGATGTGAGGTCATTAAAAGGGGCTGCAATGGAGCCATAGTTCTTAATAAACCTCCTGTAATACCCAGTGAGGCCTAGGAAGGCTCTCACCTGAGTCTGAGTAGTAGGGGGAACCCAATCTATAATAGTTTGGATTTTCCCCTGAAGTGGTGCAATCTGTTCCCCACCAACCAGGTGTCCCAGATAAACCACCTTACCCTGCCCTATCTGGCACTTTGAAGCCTTGATAGTGAGGCCTGCCTTTTGCAGGGCCTCCAAAACTTTCCATAGGTGGACCAGGTGATCATCCCAGCTGGAGCTAAAGACAGCTATATCGCCCAAATATGCTGCCCTAAAAGCTTCCAGCCCTTGCAAGACTGTGTTCACCAACCTCTGAAAAGTGGCAGGTGCATTTTTCAATCCAAAAGGCATTACTGTGAACTGGAAATGGCCTCCAATGGTTGAAAATGCAGTTTTAGGTTTAGCATCTTCTGATAATTTGATCTGCCAAAACCCTGCAGTCAAATCAAAAGTGCTTAGATACTTGGCAGATGCCAGTATATCTATGAGCTCATCTGCCCTGGGTATAGGGTGAGCATCAGTTTTGGTTACCTGGTTGAGACCTCTGTAATCTACACAAAACTGCATTTCCTTCTTTCCATCTTTGGAATGAGGTTTTGGTACAAGTACCACAGGAGAAGCCCATGGACTTTCAGAGTGTTCAACCACTCCCAGTTCTAACATTTTCTGCAGCTCTTGCTTTATGCAGTCCCTGACATGGTCAGGCTGCCTATAGATCTTACTTTTGACAGGCAAGCTTTCTCCAGTATCTATAGTGTGCTCACACCAAGAAGTGGTACCTGGCACAGTAGAAGAAGAGTTCAGAAAACTGACCCAGGAGATTTATGCAATGGTCTTTCTGCTCAGCAGTAAGACAATCAGCCAAAACTACCCCTTCCACGAGAGCATCTTGTTCTGTGGAAGAGAAGAGATCAGGTAGAGGATCACTGTCTTCTTCCTGTCCCTCATCAGTTGCCATGAGCAGGGTGGGATCAGCCCTGTCATAGTAGGGTTTCAGGCGATTGACATGGAGCACCCTAATGGGACTCCTGGCAGTGCCTAAGTCAACTAAGTAGGTGACTTCACCCTTTTTCTCAACAATTGTGTGGGGTCCACTCCATTTATCTTGGAGTGCTCTTGGGGCCACAGGCTCCAAGACCCACACTTTCTGCCCTGGTTTGTACTGAACCAAAACAGCCTTCTGGTCATGCCATTGCTTTTGGAGCTCTTGGCTGGCCTGAAGGTTTTTACTGGCCTTTTTCAAATACTCAGCCATCCTTGATCTGAGGCCAAGCACATAATCCACAATATCTTGCTTAGGAGCTTTTAAAGGTTGTTCCCAACCCTCCTTTACAAGTGTTAGTGGACCCCTAACAGGGTGTCCAAAGAGAAGTTCAAAGGGGCTGAAGCCCACTCCTTTCTGGGGTACCTCCCTGTAGGCAAAAAGGAGGCATGGTAACAGGTGTAGGAAAGTACCATCTTGCCTGGCATGTTACCCCCATTTTTCACTGTATATATGTTGTTTTAGTTGTATGTGTCACTGGGACCCTGCCAGCCAGGGCCCCAGTGCTCATAAGTGTGCCTGAATGTGTTACCTGTGTAGTGACTAACTGTCTCACTGAGGCTCTGCTAACCAGAACCTCAGTGGTTATGCTCTCTCATTCCTTTCCAAATTGTCACTAACAGGCAAGTGACCAATTTTACTGGAACACCCTTATAATTCCCTAGTATATGGTACTGAGGTACCCAGGGTATTGGGGTTCCAGGAGATCCCTATGGGCTGCAGCATTTCTTTTGCAACCCATAGGGAGCTCTGACAATTCTTACACAGGCCTGCCACTGCAGCCTGAGTGAAATAACGCCCACGTTATTTCACAGCCATTTTACACTGCACTTAAGTAACTTATAAGTCACCTATATGTCTAACCTTTACCTGGTAAAGGTTAGGTGCAAAGTTACTTAGTGTGAGGGCACCCTGGCACTAGCCAAGGTGCCCCCACATTGTTCAGGGCCAATTCCCCGGACTTTGTGAGTGCGGGGACACCATTACACGCGTGCACTACATATAGGTCACTACCTATATGTAGCTTCACAGTGGTAACTCCGAATATGGCCATGTAACATGTCTATGATCATGGAATTGCCCCCTCTATGCCATCCTGGCATAGTTGGCACAATCCCATGATCCCAGTGGTCTGTAGCACAGACCCTGGTACTGCCAAACTGCCTTTCCTGGGGTTTCACTGCAGCTGCTGCTGCTGCCAACCCCTCAGACAGGTTTCTGCCCTCCTGGGGTCCAGCCAGGCTTGGCCCAGGAAGGCAGAACAAAGGACTTCCTCAGAGAGAGGGTGTTACACCCTCTCCCTTTGGAAAATGGTGTTAGGGCTGTGGAGGAGTAGCCTCCCCCAGCCTCTGGAAATGCTTTCATGGGCAGAGATGGTGCCCATTTCTGCATAAGCCAGTCTACACCGGTTCAGGGACCCCTCAGCCCTGCTCTGGCGCGAAACTGGACAAAGGAAAGGGGAGTGACCACTCCCCTGACCTCCACCTCCCCTTGGAGGTGCCCAGAGCTCCTCCAGTGTGCTCCAGACCACTGCCATCTTGGAAACAGAAGTGCTGCAGGCACACTGGACTGCTCTGAGTGGCCAGGGCCAGCAGGTGACGTCAGAGACTCCTTCTGATAGGCTCCTTCAGGTGTTGCTAGCCTATCTTCTCTCCTAAGTAGCCAAACCCTCTTTTCTGGCTATTTAGGGTCTCTGCTTTGGGGATTTCCTTTGATAACAAATGCAAGAGCTCATCAGAGTTCCTCTGCATCTCTCTCTTCACCTTCTGCCAAGGAATCGACTTCTGACCGCGCTGGAAGCCTGCAAAACTGCAACAAAGTAGCGAAGACAACTACTGCAACTCTGCAACGCTGATCCTGCCGCCTTCTCGACTGTTTTCATGGTGGTGCATGCTGTGGGGGTAGTCTGCCTCCTCTCTGCACTAGAAGCTCCGAAGAAATCTCCCGTGGGTCGACGGAATCTTCCCCCTGCTACCGCAGGCACCAAAGAACTGCATCACCGGTACCCTGGGTCTCCTCTCAGCATGACGAGCGAGGTCCCTTGAATCCAGCAACTCTGTCCAAGTGACTCCCACTGTCCAGTGACTATTCAGTCCAAGTTTGGTGGAGGTAAGTCCTTGCCTCCCCACGCCAGACTGCATTGCTGGGAACCGCGACTTTTGCAGCTACTCCGGCCTCTTTGCACTTCCGGCGGAAATCCTTTATGCACAGCCAAGCCTGGGTACACGGCACTGTAACCTGCATTGCACGACTTTCTAAGTTGTCCTCCGGCGACGTGGGACTCCTTTGTGCGACTTCGGGTGAGCACTGTTTCACTCCTCTTCGTAGTGCCTGTTCTGGCTCTTCTGCGGGTGCTGCCTGCTTCTGAGAGGGCTCCTTGTCTTGATGGGTGCCCCCTCTGTCCCCTGATGCAATTGGCGACATCCTGGTCCCTCTTGGGCCACAGCAGCATCCAAAAATGCTAACCCACGACTTGCAGCTAGCAAGGCTTGTTGGCGGTCTTTCTTCAGGAAAACACTTCTGCACTAGTCTCTGTGTGGGAGATCCATCCTTACAAAGGGGAAGTCTCTAGCCCTTGTCCTTCCTGCAGAATACTCAGCTTCTACTGTCCAGTAACAGCTTCTTTTCACCCACAGCTGGCATTTCCTGGGCATCTGCCCATCTCCGACTTGCTTGTGACTTTTGGACATGGTCCCCTTGTTCCACAGGTACCCTCGACTGGAAATCCATCATTGTTGCATTCCTGGTTTGTGTCTTTCCTGCAGAATTCCCCTATCACGACTTCTATGTCCTTTGGGGAACTTTAGTGCACTTTGCACTCACTTTTCAGGGTCTTGGGGTGGGCTATTTTTCTAACCCTCACTGTTTTCTTACAGTCCCAGCGACCCTCTACAAGGTCACATAGGTTTGGGGTCCATTCCTGGTTCGCATTCCACTTTTGGAGTATATGGTTTGTGTTGCCCCTATCCCTATGTGTCCCCATTGCATCCTATTGTAAATATACATTGTTTGCACTGTTTTCTAATACTATACTGCATATTTTTGGTATTGTGTACATATATCTTGTGTATATTTGCTATCCTCATACTGAGGGTACTCACTGAGATACTTTTGGCATATTGTCATAAAAATAAAGTACCTTTATTTTTAGTATATCTGTGTATTGTATTTTCTTATGATATTGTGCATATGACACTAGTGGTACTGTAGGAGCTTCACTCATCTCCTAGTTCAGCCTAAGCTGCTCTGCTAAGCTACCATTATCTATCAGCCTAAGCTGCTAGACACCCTATACACTAATAAGGGATATCTGGGCCTGGTGCAAGGTGTAAGTACCACTTGGTACTCACTACAAGCCAGTCCAGCCTCCTACAGGCACCCCTTATCCCACTACCTGTGGTTGGGGTTCCCTTTGAAAGGGTAGGGGTTGACATAGTTGGCCCTCTTGACCCTCCTACTGCTTCAGGCAATAGGTTTATCTTGGTGGTAGTGGACCATGCCACCAGATACCCTGAAGCAATTCCTCTAAGGACCACTACAGCTCCTGCAGTGGCAAAGGCCCTCCTGGGAATCTTTTCCAGGGTGGGCTTCCCAAAAGAGGTAGTATCAGACATGGGAAGCAATTTCATATCTGCTTACTTAAAGGCTATGTGGAAGGAGTGTGGTGTGACATACAAGTTCACTACACGCTATCATCCACAAACAAATGGACTGGTGGAGAGGTTTAACAAAACTCTCCAAGGCATGATTATGGGACTCCCTGAAAAACACAGCAGGAGATGGGATATCCTTTTACCATGCCTCCTTTTTGCTTACAGGGAGGTACCCCAGAAAGGAGTGGGCTTCAGCCCCTTTGATCTCCTATTTGGTCACCCTGTGAGAGGTTCTCTAACACTTGTTAAGGAGGGTTGGGAACTACCTTTAAAAGCTCCAAAGCAAGACATAGTGGACTATGTACTTGGCCTCAGATTAAGGATGGCTGAGTACATGAAAAAGGCCAGTAAAAACCTTCAGGCCAGCCAAGAGCTCCAAAAGCAATGGCATGACCAGAAGGCTGTTTTGGTTCAGTACCAACCAGGGCAGAAAGTGTGGGTCTTGGAGCCTGTGGCCCCAAGAGCACTCCAAGATAAATGGAGTGGACCCCACATAATTGTTGAGAAAAATGGTGAAGTCACCTACTTAGTTGACTTAGGCCTTGCCAGGGGTCCCCTTAGGGTGCTCCATGTCAATCGCCTGAAACCCTACTATGACAGGGCTGATCTCACCCTGCTCATGGCAACTGATGAGGGACAGGAAGAAGAGAGTGACCCTCTCCCTGATCTCTTCTCTTCCACAGAACAAGATGCTCTGGTGGAAGGGGTTGTACTGGCAGATTGTCTTACTGCTGAGCAAAAAGACCACTGCATAAATCTCCTGTTTCAGTTTTCTGAACTCTTCTCTACTGTGCCAGGTACCACTTCTTGGTGTGAGCACACTATAGATATTGGAGACAGCTTGCCTGTCAAAAGTAAGATCTATAGGCAGCCTTACCATGTCAGAGACTGCATAAAGCAAGAGGTGCAGAAAATGCTTGAACTGGGAGTGGTTGAGCACTCTGAAAGTCCATGGGCTTCTCCTGTGGTACTTGTACCAAAACCTCATTCCAAGGATGGAAAGAAGGAAATGCGGTTTTGTGTTGACTACAGAGGTCTCAACCAGGTAACCAAAACTGATGCGCACCCTACGCCCAGGGCAGATAAGCTCATAGATACACTGGCATCTGCCAAGTATCTAAGCACTTTTGACTTGACTGCAGGGTATTGGCAGATCAAATTATCAGAAGATGCAAAAACAAAAACTGCATTTTCAACCATTGGAGGCCATTACCAATTCACAGTAATGCCTTTTGGATTGAAAAATGCACCTGCCACTTTTCAGAGGTTGGTGAACACAGTCCTGCAAGGGCTGGAAGCCTTTAGTGCAGCATATCTGGACGATATAGCTGTCTTTAGCTCCAGCTGGGATGATCACCTGGTCCACCTATGGAAGGTTTTAGAGGCCCTGCAAAAGGCAGGCCTCACTATCAAGGCTTCAAAGTGCCAGATAGAGAAGGGGAAGGTGGTTTATCTGGGACACCTTGTTGGTGGGGAACAGATTGCACCACTTCAGGGGAAAATCCAAACTATTATAGATTGGGTTCCCCCTACTACTCACTCAGGTGAGAGCCTTTTTAGGCCTCACTGGGAATTATAGGAGGTTCATAAAGAACTATGGCTCCATTGCAGCCCCTCATAATGACCTCACTTCAAAGAAAATGCCTAAGAAGGTATTATGGACAGCAAACTGTCAGAAAGCTTTTGAGGAGCTGAAGCAGGCCATGTGCTCTGCACCTGTCCTGAAAAGCCCCTATTACTCAAACAAATTCATTGTCCAAACTGATGCATATGAATTAGGGGTAGGGGCAGTCTTATCACAACTTAATTCTGAGGGCCAGGATCAACCTGTTGCTTTTATCAGCAGGAGGTTGACCCCTAGAGAAAAGCGTTGGTCTGCCATAGAGAAGGAGGCCTTTGCTGTGGTCTGGGCACTGAAGAAGTTGAGGCCATACCAGTTTGGCACTCACTTCATTGTTCAGACAGACCACAAACCTCTACTTTGGCTAAAACAAATGAAAGGTGAAAATCATAAATTGTTGAGGTGGTCCATATCCCTACAGGGAATGGACTATAGAGTGGAACATAGACATGGGAGTACCCACTCCAATGCAGATGGACTCTCCAGATATTTCCACTTAGACAATGAAGATCCATCAGATAATGACTAGTCTTATTGTCCTTCGTTTGGGGGGGGGGTTTGTGTTGGAAAGTACCATCTTGCCTGGCATGTTACCCCCATTTTTCACTGTATATATGTTGTTTTAGTTGTATGTGTCACTGGGACCCTACCAGCCAGGGCCCCAGTGCTCATAAGTGTGCCCTGAATGTGTTACCTGTGTTATGACTAACTGTCTCACTGAGGCTCTGCTATCCAGAACCTCAGTGGTTATGCTCTCTCATTTCTTTCAAATTGTCACTAACCGGCTAGTGACCAATTTTACCAATTTACATTGGCATACTGGAACACCCTTATAATTCCCTAGTATATGGAACTGAGGTACCCAGGGCATTGGGGTTCCAGGAGATCCCTATGGGCTGCAGCATTTCTTTTGCCACCCATAGGGAGCTGTGACAATTCTTACACAGGCCTGCCACTGCAGCCTGAGTGAAATAACGTCCACGTTATTTCACAGCCATTTACCACTGCACTTAAGTAACTTATAAGTCACCTATATGTCTAACCTTTACCTGGTAAAGGTTAGGTGCAAAGTTACTTAGTGTGTGGGCACCCTGGCACTAGCCAAGGTGCCCCCACATTGTTCAGGGCAAATTCCCCGGACTTTGTGAGTGCGGGGGCACCATTACACGCGTGCACTACATATAGGTCACTACCTATATGTAGCTTCACAATGGTAACTCCGAATATGGCCATGTAACATGTCTATGATCATAGAATGGCCCCCTCTATACCATCCTGGCATAGTTGGCACAATCCCATGATCCCAGTGGTCTGTAGCACAGACCCTGGTACTGCCAAACTGCCTTTTCAGGGGTTTCACTGCAGCTGCTGCTGCTGCCAACCCCTCAGACAGGTTTCTGCCCCCCTGGGGTCCAGCCAGGCTTGTCCCAGGATGGCAGAACAAAGGACTTCCTCTGAGAGAGGGTGTTACACCCTCTCACTTTGGAAAATGGTGTGAAGGCAGGGGAGGAGTAGCCTCCCCCAGCCTCTGGAAATGCTTTCATGGGCACACATGGTGCCCATTTCTGCATAAGCCAGTCTACACCGGTTCAGGGACCCCTTAGCCCTGCTCTGGCGCGAAACTGGACAAAGGAAAGGGGAGTGATCACTCCCCTGACCTGCACCTCCCCTGTGAGGTGTCCAGAGCTCCTCTAGTGTGCTCCAGACCTCTGCCATCTTGGAAACAGAGGTGCTGCTGGCACACTGGACTGCTCTGAGTGGCCAGTGCCACCAGGTGACGTCAGAGACTCCTTCTGATAGGCTCCTTCAGGTGTTGCTAGCCTATCCTCTCTCCTAGGTAGCCAAACCCTCTTTTCTGGCTATTTAGGGTCTCTGTCTCTGGGAAACTTTAGATAACGAATGCAAGAGCTCATCCGAGTTCCTCTGCATCTCTCTCTTCACCTTCTGCCAAGGAATCGACTGCTGACCGCGCTGGAAGCCTGCAAAACTGCAACATAGTAGCAAAGACGACTACTGCAACTCTGTAACGCTGATCCTGCCGCCTTCCCGACTGTTTTCCTGGTGGTGCATGCTGTGGGGGTAGTCTGCCTCCTCTCTGCACTAGAAGCTCCGAAGAAATCTCCTGTGGGTCGACGGAATCTTCCCCCTGCAACCGCAGGCACCAAAAAGCTGCATTACCAGTCCCTTGGGTCTCCTCTCAGCATGACGAGTGAGGTCCCTCGAATCCAGCAACTCTGTCCAAGTGACTCCCACAGTCCAGTGACTCTTCAGTCCAAGTTTGGTGGAGGTAAGTCCTTGCCTCCCCACGCCAGACGTTATTGCTGGGAACCGCGACTTTTGCAGCTACTCCGGCCTCTGTGCACTTCCGGCGGAAATCCTTCGTGCACAGCCAAGCCTGGGTCGACGGCACTCTAACCTGCATTGCACGACTTTCTAAGTTGGTCTCCGGCGACGTGGGACTCCTTTGTGTAACTTCGGGTGAGCACCATTTCACGCATCCTCCTACTGCCTGTTTCTGGCACTTCTCCGGGTGCTACCTGCTGCTGAGAGGATTCCTTGTCTTGCTCGACGTACCCTCTGTCTCCTGGCGCAATTTGCGACATCCTGGTCCCTCCTGGGCCACAGCAGCATCCAAAAACGCTAACCACATGATTTGCAGCTAGCAAGGCTTGTTTGCATTCTTTCGGCGGGAAAACACTTCTGCACGACTCTCCACAGCGTGAGGGATCCGTCCTCCAAAGGGGAAGTCTCTAGCCCTTGTTGTTCCTGCAGAAACCTAAGCTTCTTCTGTCCAGTAGAAGCTTCTTTGCACCCACAGCTGGCATTTCCTGGGCATCTCCGACTTGCTTGTTACTTTTGGACTTGGTCCCCTTGTTCCACAGGTACCCTCGACTGGAAATCCATTGTTGTTGCATTGCTGGTTTGTGTCTTTCCTGCAGTATTCCTCTATCACGACTTCTTTGTCCTTGGGGGAACTTTAGTGCACTTTGCACTCACTTTTCAGTGTCTTGGGGTGGGCTATTTTTCTAACCCTCACTATTTTCTAATAGTCCCAGCGACCCTCTACAAGGTCACATAGGTTTGGGGTCCATTCGTGGTTCGCATTCCACTTTTGGAGTATATGGTTTGTGTTGCCCCTATCCCTATGTGTCCCCATTGCATCCTATTGTAACTATACATTGTTTGCACTGTTTTCTAAGACTATACTGCATATTTTTGGTATTGTGTATATATATCTTGTGTATATTTCCTATCCTCTCACTGAGGGTACACTCTGAGATACTTTGGCATATTGTCATAAAAATAAAGTACCTTTATTTTTAGTATAACTGTGTATTGTGTTTTCTTATGATATTGTGCATATGACACTAAGTGGTACTGTAGGAGCTTCACTCGTCTCCTAGTTCAGCCTAAGCTGCTCTGCTAAGCTACCATTATCTATCAGCCTATGCTGCTAGACACCCTATACACTAATAAGGGATAACTGGGCCTGGTGCAAGGTGCAAGTACCCCTTGGTACTTACTACAAGCCAGTCCAGCCTCCTACACTGAGGAATCACCAATCTCCTTGCAGCTCCAGGTTTTGGATCCCTTGCTTCAGTGTGCAAGAGGTTGTCCTCCGAGTAAACTCTGTGAGAGTCACTGCTGTCCCCATTTGCTTGTTTGACAGCTTGCTGCCTTAGACCCGCTAGTGTGGGACAGGTATGCTGTGCCATACTCAGCTCCTCCCTGGCAGGCCCCCCTTCACCCAAAAGCTCAGCAGTGGCTGCTTCCAGCTCCTCTGGTGTAGGTTCTGCACAGGGTGGAAATTCTTCTTCCTCAGAAGTAGAATCCACTGTAGAGGGAGGGATAGTAGGTAGTGATTTACTTCTACTAGCCCTAGCTTTAGGGAGCACTTGGTCCATTCTTCCAGGATCCAAGTCACCCTGTCCTTTTTGCTTTTTGGCCTGAGCCCTGGTCAAAGCAAAAATATGCCCAAGAATGCCCAGCATGGCTGCATGAGCCTCCAACTCCACTTCTGCCCAAGCTGATGTCTCTAAATCGTGTCTCTAAATCATTTCCTAATAGACAGTCTACAGGTAAATCTGAGGCAAAGACAACTTTCTTTGGGCCTGTAACCCCCGCCCCAGTTGAGATTCACAACAGCCATGGGGTGGCTAAGGGTGTTGTTATGAGCATCGGTTACTTGGTACTGGTGACCAAGTAGGTGTTGTTCAGGGTGGACCAGTTTCTCTATTACCATTGTAACACTGGCACCTGTGTCCCTGAAGACCTGAACCTCAACACCATTTATTAGGGGTAGTTGCTTGTACTTATCCATGTTAAGGGGACAAGCAACCAAGGTGGCTAAATCAATAGCCCCCTCAGAGACTAACACAGCCTCTGTGGTCTCCCTAATCAGACCAACCCCAACTAAGTTACCAAAAGTGAGCCCAGCTACTCCCTTGGATTGGCTATTAGTAGGTTTGCTCCCACCACCACTGCTATTAGTAGGGACACTAGGTGTAGCAGCAGGGGTTGTAGTGGTAGGAGGATTGGTGCTTTTCTTTGGACAACTGGGATCAGTTGTCCAATGGCCTTTTATTTTACATAAATAGCACCATGGTTTCTTTTCTTTGTTTTGATTTGAAGAGGATTTGGGCCCATCACCCCCACCAGAGTGTTTTTGTGGGCCTGATGAAGACTCATTTTTAGATTTGTCCCCACCCTTGTCAGAAGACTTACCATCCTTCTTCTTGCCATCTTTGTCACCCCCTGTATGAACTTTTCTGTTCACCCTTGTTCTGACCCATTTGTCTGCCTTCTTTCCCAATTCTTGGGGAGAGGTCAGATCAGAGTCCACCAGGTACTGGTGCAACAAAGCAGACACACAATTATTAAGAATATGCTCTCTCAAGATTAAGTTATACAGTCTTTCATAATCAGTAACTTTACTGCCATGTAACCACCCCTCCAAGGCCTTCACTGAATGGTCAACAAAGTCTACCCAGTTATGTGAAGACTCCTTTTTGGTTTCTCTGAACTTCATCCTGTACTGTTCAGTGGTTAAGCCATAACCATCTAGGAGTGAATTCTTAAGAACTTTGAAATTATTGGCATCACTTTCTTTCACAGTAAGGAGCCTATCCCTACCCTTTCCACTAAATGATAGCCATAGGATAGCAGCCCACTGCCTTTGAGGGACATCCTGTACAACACAGGCCCTCTCAAGTGCAGCAAACCACTTGTTAATGTCACCCCCCTCCTTATAAGGGGGAACTATCTTGTGCAGATTCCTAGAATCATGCTCTCTTGCAGGATGACTATTGGGAATACTGCTGCTGCCACCATGGGTTTCCAACCCAATTTTCTGTCTTTCTCTTTCAATTTCTAAGGATTGCCTATCTAAATCCAGCTGTTGCTTCTTGAGCTTCAGCCTGATTTCTTCCACTCTCAATCTATTGAGCTCCCTTTCTAACACTCTGTCATCAGGGTGGTTGGGTGGGGCATGCCTTGAAACAGACTTATGGTGAGAATGAATACTCTTACTGTGATGTGAGACAACACTATTACTGTGATGTGACTCTACATCAGTACCAGCTATGCTAGGTTGTCTGCTAATGGGCAGGCTAGGAAGTTTCCCTTCTACATCTTTTGCTAGGGGTGCCCCAGGATCAGATTGGGAACCATCAGCTAACTTTTCAACAGAAGTGCCACCTCCGGCCTTATCCTGTTCAACAAGCATATTAACCAACAGTTCTCTAGAGGGATTCCTCCTTACACTTAAACCTCTTTCTATGCAGACTCCTTGCTCCTTTCCAGCTAAGGTGATCATAAGCAAGTTTGGACAGATCAACAGTTTGGCCTGTGCCAGACATTTTAGAAAGTGTTTAAGTGATAGAAAAAGTGAGAAAAAGTTTTCAGAACTTTTAGAAAGACAGAAAAAAAAACTTTTTAAACTTTTAAAGAACTTTTTAGAAAGTTGAGAGGTACTTTTCAGCACTTAGAAAAGAAGTGAGAGAAGAAAAGCAAAACTTTTTGGTTAGGTGTACATACACTGAACTTGTTTTGTATATTTTTCTCTTATGAAAAGTACAATGAAAAAAGTGGTAAGTAGTTGCAAAGTACTTATCCCACCGCTGCACAACCAATGTAGGAGGCTGGACTGGCTTGTAGTGAGTACCAAGGGGTACTTACACCTTGCACCAGGCCCAGGTATCCCTTATTAGTGTATAGCGTGTCTAGCAGCTTAGGCTGATAGATAATGGTAGCTTAGCAGAGCAGCTTAGGCTGAACTAGGAGACGAGTGAAGCTCCTACAGTACCACTAGTGTCATATGCACAATATCATAAGAAAACACAATACACAGATATACTAAAAATAAAGGTACTTTATTTTTATGACAATATGCCAAAAGTGTCTCAGTGAGTACCCTCAGTATGAGGATAGCAAATATACACAAGATATATGTTCACAATACCAAAAATATGCAGTATAGTATTAGAAAACAGTGCAAACAATGTATAGTTACAATAGGATGCAATAGGGACACATAGGGGTAGGGGCAACACAAACCATATACTCCAAAAGTGGAATGCGAACCACGAATGGACCCCAAACCTATGTGACCTTGTAGAGGGTCACTGGGACTATAAGAAAACAGTGAGGGTTAGAAAAATAGCCCACCCCAAGACCCTGAAAAGTGAATGCAAAGTGCACTAAAGTTCCCCAAAGAGCACAGAAGTCGTGATAGGGGAATTCTGCAGGAAAGACCAACACCAGCAATGCAACAACAATGGATTTCCAGACTGGAGTACCTGTGGAACAAGGGGACCAAGTCAAAAAGTCACGATCAAGTCGAGAGTGGGCAGATGCCCAGGAAATGCCAGCTGTGGGTGCAAAGAAGCTGCTTCTAGGCAGTAGAAGCTGAGGATTCTGCAGGAACGACAAGGGCTAGAAACTTCCCCTTTGGAGGATGGATGTTGCACGCCATGGAGAGTCGTGGAGATGTGTTTTCCTGAAAAAAGACTGCAAACAAGCCTTGCTAGCTGCAAGTTGTGCTGTTAGGGTTTTTGGATGCTGTTGTGGCCCAGGAGGGACCAGGATGTCGCCAATTGCGTCAGGTGACAAAGAGACCGCCCAGCAGGACAAGGAACCCTCTCAAAAGCAGGCAGCACCCGTAGAAGTGCCGGCCCTACAAAGAGGAGTGAAATGGTGCTCACCCGAAGTTGCACAAAGGAGTTCCACGCCGCAGGAGGACAACTCAGGAGGTCGTGCAATGCAGGTTAGAGTGCCGTGGTCCCAGGCTTGGCTGTGCACAAAGGATTCCCTCGGAAAGTGCACAGGAGCCGGAGTAGCTGCAAAAGACGCGGTTCCCAGCAATGCAGTCTGGCGTGGGGAGGCAAGGACTTACCTCCACCAAACTTGTACTGAAGAGTCACTGGACTGTGGGAGTCACTTGGACAGAGTTGCTAGATTCAAGGGACCTCGCTCGTTGTGCTGAGAGGAGACCCAGGGGACCGGTGATGCAGATCTTTGGTGCCTACGGTTGCAGGGGGACGATTCTGTCGACCCACAGGAGATTTCTTCGGAGCTTCTAGTGCAGAGAGGAGGCAGACTACCCCCACAGCATGCACCACCAGGAAAACAGTCGAGAAGGAGGCAGGATCAGCGTTACAGAGTTGCAGTAGTCGTCTTCGCTACTTTGTTGCAGTTTTGCAGGCTTCCAACGCGGTCAGCAGTCGATTCCTTAGCAGAAGGTGAAGAGAGAGATGCAGAGAAACTCTGATGAGCTCTTGCATTCATTATCTAAAGAAATCCCCAAAGCAGAGACCCTAAATAGCCAGAAAACAGGGTTTGGCTACTTAGGAGAGAGGATAGGCTAGCAACACCTGAAGGAGCCTATCAGCAGGAGTCTCTGACGTCACCTGCTGGCCGTGGCCACTCAGAGCAGTCCAGTGTGCCAGCAGCACCTCTGTTTCCAAGATGGCAGAGGTCTGGAGCACACTGGAGGAGCTCTGGACACCTCCCAGGGGAGGTGCAGGTCAAGGGAGTGGTCACTACCCTTTCCTTTGTCCAGTTTCGCGCCAGAGCAGGGCTGAAAGATCCCTGAACCGGTGTAGACTGGCTTATGCAGAAATGGGCACCATCTGTGCCCATGAAAGCATTTCCAGAGGCTGGGGGAGGCTACTCCTCCCCTGCCTTAACACCTTTTTTCAAAGGGAGAGGGTGTAACACCCTCTCTCTGAGGAAGTCCTTTGTTCTGCCATCCTGGGACAAGCCTGGCTGGACCCCAGGAGGGCAGAAACCTGTCTGAGGGGTTGGCAGCAGCAGCAGCTGCACTGAAACCCCTGAAAAGGCAGTTTGGCAGTTCCCGGGTCTGTGCTACAGACCCGTGGGATCATGGGATTGTGCCAACAATGCCAGGATGGCATAGAGGGGGCAATTCCATGATCATAGACATGTTACATGGCCATATTCGGAGTTACCATTGTGAAGCTACACATAGGTAGTGACCTATGTGTAGTGCACGCGTGTGATGGTGTCCCCGCACTCACAAAGTCCGGGGAGTTTGCCCTGAACAATGTGGGGGCACCTTGGCTAGTGCCAGGGTGCCCACACACTAAGCAACTTAGCACCCAACCTTTACCAGTTAAAGGTTAGACATATAGGTGACTTATAAGTTACTTAAGTGCAGTGGTAAATGGCTGTGAAATAACGTGGACGTTATTTCACTCAGGCTGCAGTGGCAGGCCTGTGTAAGAATTTTTAGAGCTCCCTATGGGTGGCAAAAGAAATGCTGAAGCCCATAGGGATCTCCTGGAACCCCAATACCCTGGGTACCTCAGTACCATATACTAGGGAATTATAAGGGTGTTCCAGTATGCCAATGTAAATTGGTGAAATTGGTCACTAGCCTGTTAGTGACAATTTGGAAAGAAATGTGAGAGCATAACCACTGAGGTTCTGGATAGCAGAGCCTCAGTGAGACAGTTAGTCATAACACAGTTAAGACATTCAGGGCACACTTATGAGCACTGGGGCCCTGGCTGGCAGGGTCCCAGTGACACATACAACTAAAACAACATATATACAGTGAAAAATGGGTGTAACATGCCAGGCAAGATGGTACTTTCCTACACAAACCCCCCCCCCAAACGAAGGACAATAAGACTAGCCATGACCTGATGAGTCTTCATTATCTAAGTGGAAATATCTGGAGAGTCCATCTGCATTGGAGTGGCTGCTCCCAGGTCTATGTTCCACTGTATAGTCCATTCCCTGTAGGGATATGGACCACCTCGACAATTTAGGATTTTCACCTTTCATTTGTTTTAGCCAAAGTAGAGGTTTGTGGTCTGTCTGAACAATGAAGTGAGTGCCAAACAGGTATGGGCTCAACTTCTTCAGTGTCCAGACCACAGCAAAGGCCTCCCTCTCAATGGCAGACCAACGCTTTTCTCTAGGGGTCAACCTCCTACTAATAAAAGCAACAGGTTGATCCTGGCCCTCAGAATTAAGTTGTGATAGGACTGCCCCTACTCCTAATTCAGATGCATCAGTTTGGACATAGAATTTTTTAGAGTAACAAGGGCTTTTCAGGACAGGTGCAGAGCACATGGCCTGCTTCAGCTCCTCAAAAGCTTTCTGACAGTTTGCTGTCCATAATACCTTTTTAGGCATCTTTTTGGATGTGAGGTCATTAAAAGGGGCTGCAATGGAGCCATAGTTCTTAATAAACCTCCTGTAATACCCAGTGAGGCCTAGGAAGGCTCTCACCTGAGTCTGAGTAGTAGGGGGAACCCAATCTATAATAGTTTGGATTTTCCCCTGAAGTGGTGCAATCTGTTCCCCACCAACCAGGTGTCCCAGATAAACCACCTTACCCTGCCCTATCTGGCACTTTGAAGCCTTGATAGTGAGGCCTGCCTTTTGCAGGGCCTCCAAAACTTTCCATAGGTGGACCAGGTGATCATCCCAGCTGGAGCTAAAGACAGCTATATCGCCCAAATATGCTGCCCTAAAAGCTTCCAGCCCTTGCAAGACTGTGTTCACCAACCTCTGAAAAGTGGCAGGTGCATTTTTCAATCCAAAAGGCATTACTGTGAACTGGAAATGGCCTCCAATGGTTGAAAATGCAGTTTTAGGTTTAGCATCTTCTGATAATTTGATCTGCCAAAACCCTGCAGTCAAATCAAAAGTGCTTAGATACTTGGCAGATGCCAGTATATCTATGAGCTCATCTGCCCTGGGTATAGGGTGAGCATCAGTTTTGGTTACCTGGTTGAGACCTCTGTAATCTACACAAAACTGCATTTCCTTCTTTCCATCTTTGGAATGAGGTTTTGGTACAAGTACCACAGGAGAAGCCCATGGACTTTCAGAGTGTTCAACCACTCCCAGTTCTAACATTTTCTGCAGCTCTTGCTTTATGCAGTCCCTGACATGGTCAGGCTGCCTATAGATCTTACTTTTGACAGGCAAGCTTTCTCCAGTATCTATAGTGTGCTCACACCAAGAAGTGGTACCTGGCACAGTAGAGAAGAGTTCAGAAAACTGACCCAGGAGATTTATGCAATGGTCTTTCTGCTCAGCAGTAAGACAATCAGCCAAAACTACCCCTTCCACGAGAGCATCTTGTTCTGTGGAAGAGAAGAGATCAGGTAGAGGATCACTGTCTTCTTCCTGTCCCTCATCAGTTGCCATGAGCAGGGTGGGATCAGCCCTGTCATAGTAGGGTTTCAGGCGATTGACATGGAGCACCCTAATGGGACTCCTGGCAGTGCCTAAGTCAACTAAGTAGGTGACTTCACCCTTTTTCTCAACAATTGTGTGGGGTCCACTCCATTTATCTTGGAGTGCTCTTGGGGCCACAGGCTCCAAGACCCACACTTTCTGCCCTGGTTTGTACTGAACCAAAACAGCCTTCTGGTCATGCCATTGCTTTTGGAGCTCTTGGCTGGCCTGAAGGTTTTTACTGGCCTTTTTCAAATACTCAGCCATCCTTGATCTGAGGCCAAGCACATAATCCACAATATCTTGCTTAGGAGCTTTTAAAGGTTGTTCCCAACCCTCCTTGACAAGTGTTAGTGGACCCCTAACAGGGTGTCCAAAGAGGAGTTCAAAGGGGCTGAAGCCCACTCCTTTCTGGGGTACCTCCCTGTAGGCAAAAAGGAGGCATGGTAACAGGTGTAGGAAAGTACCATCTTGCCTGGCATGTTACCCCCATTTTTCACTGTATATATGTTGTTTTAGTTGTATGTGTCACTGGGACCCTGCCAGCCAGGGCCCCAGTGCTCATAAGTGTGCCTGAATGTGTTACCTGTGTAGTGACTAACTGTCTCACTGAGGCTCTGCTAACCAGAACCTCAGTGGTTATGCTCTCTCATTCCTTTCCAAATTGTCACTAACAGGCAAGTGACCAATTTTACTGGAACACCCTTATAATTCCCTAGTATATGGTACTGAGGTACCCAGGGTATTGGGGTTCCAGGAGATCCCTATGGGCTGCAGCATTTCTTTTGCAACCCATAGGGAGCTCTGACAATTCTTACACAGGCCTGCCACTGCAGCCTGAGTGAAATAACGCCCACGTTATTTCACAGCCATTTTACACTGCACTTAAGTAACTTATAAGTCACCTATATGTCTAACCTTTACCTGGTAAAGGTTAGGTGCAAAGTTACTTAGTGTGAGGGCACCCTGGCACTAGCCAAGGTGCCCCCACATTGTTCAGGGCCAATTCCCCGGACTTTGTGAGTGCGGGGACACCATTACACGCGTGCACTACATATAGGTCACTACCTATATGTAGCTTCACAGTGGTAACTCCGAATATGGCCATGTAACATGTCTATGATCATGGAATTGCCCCCTCTATGCCATCCTGGCATAGTTGGCACAATCCCATGATCCCAGTGGTCTGTAGCACAGACCCTGGTACTGCCAAACTGCCTTTCCTGGGGTTTCACTGCAGCTGCTGCTGCTGCCAACCCCTCAGACAGGTTTCTGCCCTCCTGGGGTCCAGCCAGGCTTGGCCCAGGAAGGCAGAACAAAGGACTTCCTCAGAGAGAGGGTGTTACACCCTCTCCCTTTGGAAAATGGTGTTAGGGCTGTGGAGGAGTAGCCTCCCCCAGCCTCTGGAAATGCTTTCATGGGCAGAGATGGTGCCCATTTCTGCATAAGCCAGTCTACACCGGTTCAGGGACCCCTCAGCCCTGCTCTGGCGCGAAACTGGACAAAGGAAAGGGGAGTGACCACTCCCCTGACCTCCACCTCCCCTTGGAGGTGCCCAGAGCTCCTCCAGTGTGCTCCAGACCACTGCCATCTTGGAAACAGAAGTGCTGCAGGCACACTGGACTGCTCTGAGTGGCCAGGGCCAGCAGGTGACGTCAGAGACTCCTTCTGATAGGCTCCTTCAGGTGTTGCTAGCCTATCTTCTCTCCTAAGTAGCCAAACCCTCTTTTCTGGCTATTTAGGGTCTCTGCTTTGGGGATTTCCTTTGATAACAAATGCAAGAGCTCATCAGAGTTCCTCTGCATCTCTCTCTTCACCTTCTGCCAAGGAATCGACTTCTGACCGCGCTGGAAGCCTGCAAAACTGCAACAAAGTAGCGAAGACAACTACTGCAACTCTGCAACGCTGATCCTGCCGCCTTCTCGACTGTTTTCATGGTGGTGCATGCTGTGGGGGTAGTCTGCCTCCTCTCTGCACTAGAAGCTCCGAAGAAATCTCCCGTGGGTCGACGGAATCTTCCCCCTGCTACCGCAGGCACCAAAGAACTGCATCACCGGTACCCTGGGTCTCCTCTCAGCATGACGAGCGAGGTCCCTTGAATCCAGCAACTCTGTCCAAGTGACTCCCACTGTCCAGTGACTATTCAGTCCAAGTTTGGTGGAGGTAAGTCCTTGCCTCCCCACGCCAGACTGCATTGCTGGGAACCGCGACTTTTGCAGCTACTCCGGCCTCTTTGCACTTCTGGCGGAAATCCTTTATGCACAGCCAAGCCTGGGTACACGGCACTGTAACCTGCATTGCACGACTTTCTAAGTTGTCCTCCGGCGACGTGGGACTCCTTTGTGCGACTTCGGGTGAGCACTGTTTCACTCCTCTTCGTAGTGCCTGTTCTGGCTCTTCTGCGGGTGCTGCCTGCTTCTGAGAGGGCTCCTTGTCTTGATGGGTGCCCCCTCTGTCCCCTGATGCAATTGGCGACATCCTGGTCCCTCTTGGGCCACAGCAGCATCCAAAAATGCTAACCCACGACTTGCAGCTAGCAAGGCTTGTTGGCGGTCTTTCTTCAGGAAAACACTTCTGCACTAGTCTCTGTGTGGGAGATCCATCCTTACAAAGGGGAAGTCTCTAGCCCTTGTCCTTCCTGCAGAATACTCAGCTTCTACTGTCCAGTAACAGCTTCTTTTCACCCACAGCTGGCATTTCCTGGGCATCTGCCCATCTCCGACTTGCTTGTGACTTTTGGACATGGTCCCCTTGTTCCACAGGTACCCTCGACTGGAAATCCATCATTGTTGCATTCCTGGTTTGTGTCTTTCCTGCAGAATTCCCCTATCACGACTTCTATGTCCTTTGGGGAACTTTAGTGCACTTTGCACTCACTTTTCAGGGTCTTGGGGTGGGCTATTTTTCTAACCCTCACTGTTTTCTTACAGTCCCAGCGACCCTCTACAAGGTCACATAGGTTTGGGGTCCATTCCTGGTTCGCATTCCACTTTTGGAGTATATGGTTTGTGTTGCCCCTATCCCTATGTGTCCCCATTGCATCCTATTGTAAATATACATTGTTTGCACTGTTTTCTAATACTATACTGCATATTTTTGGTATTGTGTACATATATCTTGTGTATATTTGCTATCCTCATACTGAGGGTACTCACTGAGATACTTTTGGCATATTGTCATAAAAATAAAGTACCTTTATTTTTAGTATATCTGTGTATTGTATTTTCTTATGATATTGTGCATATGACACTAGTGGTACTGTAGGAGCTTCACTCATCTCCTAGTTCAGCCTAAGCTGCTCTGCTAAGCTACCATTATCTATCAGCCTAAGCTGCTAGACACCCTATACACTAATAAGGGATATCTGGGCCTGGTGCAAGGTGTAAGTACCACTTGGTACTCACTACAAGCCAGTCCAGCCTCCTACAGGCACCCCTTATCCCACTACCTGTGGTTGGGGTTCCCTTTGAAAGGGTAGGGGTTGACATAGTTGGCCCTCTTGACCCTCCTACTGCTTCAGGCAATAGGTTTATCTTGGTGGTAGTGGACCATGCCACCAGATACCCTGAAGCAATTCCTCTAAGGACCACTACAGCTCCTGCAGTGGCAAAGGCCCTCCTGGGAATCTTTTCCAGGGTGGGCTTCCCAAAAGAGGTAGTATCAGACATGGGAAGCAATTTCATATCTGCTTACTTAAAGGCTATGTGGAAGGAGTGTGGTGTGACATACAAGTTCACTACACGCTATCATCCACAAACAAATGGACTGGTGGAGAGGTTTAACAAAACTCTCCAAGGCATGATTATGGGACTCCCTGAAAAACACCGCAGGAGATGGGATATCCTTTTACCATGCCTCCTTTTTGCTTACAGGGAGGTACCCCAGAAAGGAGTGGGCTTCAGCCCCTTTGATCTCCTATTTGGTCACCCTGTGAGAGGTTCTCTAACACTTGTTAAGGAGGGTTGGGAACTACCTTTAAAAGCTCCAAAGCAAGACATAGTGGACTATGTACTTGGCCTCAGATTAAGGATGGCTGAGTACATGAAAAAGGCCAGTAAAAACCTTCAGGCCAGCCAAGAGCTCCAAAAGCAATGGCATGACCAGAAGGCTGTTTTGGTTCAGTACCAACCAGGGCAGAAAATGTGGGTCTTGGAGCCTGTGGCCCCAAGAGCACTCCAAGATAAATGGAGTGGACCCCACATAATTGTTGAGAAAAATGGTGAAGTCACCTACTTAGTTGACTTAGGCCTTGCCAGGGGTCCCCTTAGGGTGCTCCATGTCAATCGCCTGAAACCCTACTATGACAGGGCTGATCTCACCCTGCTCATGGCAACTGATGAGGGACAGGAAGAAGAGAGTGACCCTCTCCCTGATCTCTTCTCTTCCACAGAACAAGATGCTCTGGTGGAAGGGGTTGTACTGGCAGATTGTCTTACTGCTGAGCAAAAAGACCACTGCATAAATCTCCTGTTTCAGTTTTCTGAACTCTTCTCTACTGTGCCAGGTACCACTTCTTGGTGTGAGCACACTATAGATATTGGAGACAGCTTGCCTGTCAAAAGTAAGATCTATAGGCAGCCTTACCATGTCAGAGACTGCATAAAGCAAGAGGTGCAGAAAATGCTTGAACTGGGAGTGGTTGAGCACTCTGAAAGTCCATGGGCTTCTCCTGTGGTACTTGTACCAAAACCTCATTCCAAGGATGGAAAGAAGGAAATGCGGTTTTGTGTTGACTACAGAGGTCTCAACCAGGTAACCAAAACTGATGCGCACCCTATGCCCAGGGCAGATAAGCTCATAGATACACTGGCATCTGCCAAGTATCTAAGCACTTTTGACTTGACTGCAGGGTATTGGCAGATCAAATTATCAGAAGATGCAAAAACAAAAACTGCATTTTCAACCATTGGAGGCCATTACCAATTCACAGTAATGCCTTTTGGATTGAAAAATGCACCTGCCACTTTTCAGAGGTTGGTGAACACAGTCCTGCAAGGGCTGGAAGCCTTTAGTGCAGCATATCTGGACGATATAGCTGTCTTTAGCTCCAGCTGGGATGATCACCTGGTCCACCTATGGAAGGTTTTAGAGGCCCTGCAAAAGGCAGGCCTCACTATCAAGGCTTCAAAGTGCCAGATAGGGAAGGGGAAGGTGGTTTATCTGGGACACCTTGTTGGTGGGGAACAGATTGCACCACTTCAGGGGAAAATCCAAACTATTATAGATTGGGTTCCCCCTACTACTCACTCAGGTGAGAGCCTTTTTAGGCCTCACTGGGAATTATAGGAGGTTCATAAAGAACTATGGCTCCATTGCAGCCCCTCATAATGACCTCACTTCAAAGAAAATGCCTAAGAAGGTATTATGGACAGCAAACTGTCAGAAAGCTTTTGAGGAGCTGAAGCAGGCCATGTGCTCTGCACCTGTCCTGAAAAGCCCCTATTACTCAAACAAATTCATTGTCCAAACTGATGCATATGAATTAGGGGTAGGGGCAGTCTTATCACAACTTAATTCTGAGGGCCAGGATCAACCTGTTGCTTTTATCAGCAGGAGGTTGACCCCTAGAGAAAAGCGTTGGTCTGCCATAGAGAAGGAGGCCTTTGCTGTGGTCTGGGCACTGAAGAAGTTGAGGCCATACCAGTTTGGCACTCACTTCATTGTTCAGACAGACCACAAACCTCTACTTTGGCTAAAACAAATGAAAGGTGAAAATCATAAATTGTTGAGGTGGTCCATATCCCTACAGGGAATGGACTATAGAGTGGAACATAGACATGGGAGTACCCACTCCAATGCAGATGGACTCTCCAGATATTTCCACTTAGACAATGAAGATCCATCAGATAATGACTAGTCTTATTGTCCTTCGTTTGGGGGGGGGGTTTGTGTTGGAAAGTACCATCTTGCCTGGCATGTTACCCCCATTTTTCACTGTATATATGTTGTTTTAGTTGTATGTGTCACTGGGACCCTGCCAGCCAGGGCCCCAGTGCTCATAAGTGTGCCCTGAATGTGTTACCTGTGTTATGACTAACTGTCTCACTGAGGCTCTGCTATCCAGAACCTCAGTGGTTATGCTCTCTCATTTCTTTCAAATTGTCACTAACCGGCTAGTGACCAATTTTACCAATTTACATTGGCATACTGGAACACCCTTATAATTCCCTAGTATATGGAACTGAGGTACCCAGGGCATTGGGGTTCCAGGAGATCCCTATGGGCTGCAGCATTTCTTTTGCCACCCATAGGGAGCTGTGACAATTCTTACACAGGCCTGCCACTGCAGCCTGAGTGAAATAACGTCCACGTTATTTCACAGCCATTTACCACTGCACTTAAGTAACTTATAAGTCACCTATATGTCTAACCTTTACCTGGTAAAGGTTAGGTGCAAAGTTACTTAGTGTGTGGGCACCCTGGCACTAGCCAAGGTGCCCCCACATTGTTCAGGGCAAATTCCCCCGACTTTGTGAGTGCGGGGGCACCATTACACGCGTGCACTACATATAGGTCACTACCTATATGTAGCTTCACAATGGTAACTCCGAATATGGCCATGTAACATGTCTATGATCATAGAATGGCCCCCTCTATACCATCCTGGCATAGTTGGCACAATCCCATGATCCCAGTGGTCTGTAGCACAGACCCTGGTACTGCCAAACTGCCTTTTCAGGGGTTTCACTGCAGCTGCTGCTGCTGCCAACCCCTCAGACAGGTTTCTGCCCCCCTGGGGTCCAGCCAGGCTTGTCCCAGGATGGCAGAACAAAGGACTTCCTCTGAGAGAGGGTGTTACACCCTCTCACTTTGGAAAATGGTGTGAAGGCAGGGGAGGAGTAGCCTCCCCCAGCCTCTGGAAATGCTTTCATGGGCACACATGGTGCCCATTTCTGCATAAGCCAGTCTACACCGGTTCAGGGACCCCTTAGCCCTGCTCTGGCGCGAAACTGGACAAAGGAAAGGGGAGTGATCACTCCCCTGACCTGCACCTCCACTGTGAGGTGTCCAGAGCTCCTCTAGTGTGCTCCAGACCTCTGCCATCTTGGAAACAGAGGTGCTGCTGGCACACTGGACTGCTCTGAGTGGCCAGTGCCACCAGGTGACGTCAGAGACTCCTTCTGATAGGCTCCTTCAGGTGTTGCTAGCCTATCCTCTCTCCTAGGTAGCCAAACCCTCTTTTCTGGCTATTTAGGGTCTCTGTCTCTGGGAAACTTTAGATAACGAATGCAAGAGCTCATCCGAGTTCCTCTGCATCTCTCTCTTCACCTTCTGCCAAGGGATCGACTGCTGACCGCGCTGGAAGCCTGCAAAACTGCAACATAGTAGCAAAGACGACTACTGCAACTCTGTAACGCTGATCCTGCCGCCTTCTCGACTGTTTTCCTGGTGGTGCATGCTGTGGGGGTAGTCTGCCTCCTCTCTGCACTAGAAGCTCCGAAGAAATTTCCTGTGGGTCGACGGAACCTTCCCCCTGCAACCGCAGGCACCAAAAAGCTGCATTACCGGTCCCTTGGGTCTCCTCTCAGCATGACGAGTGAGGTCCCTCGAATCCAGCAACTCTGTCCAAGTGACTCCCACAGTCCAGTGACTCTTCAGTCCAAGTTTGGTGGAGGTAAGTCCTTGCCTCCCCACGCCAGACTGTATTGCTGGGAACCGCGACTTTTGCAGCTACTCCGGCCTCTGTGCACTTCCGGCGGAAATCCTTCATGCACAGCCAAGCCTAGGTCGACGGCACTCTAACCTGCATTGCACGACTTTCTAAGTTGGTCTCCGGCGACGTGGGACTCCTTTGTGTAACTTCGGGTGAGCACCATTTCACGCATCCTCCTACTGCCTGTTTCTGGCACTTCTCCGGGTGCTACCTGCTGCTGAGAGGATTCCTTGTCTTGCTCGACGTACCCTCTGTCTCCTGGCGCAATTTGCGACATCCTGGTCCCTCCTGGGCCACAGCAGCATCCAAAAACGCTAACCACATGATTTGCAGCTAGCAAGGCTTGTTTGCATTCTTTCGGCGGGAAAACACTTCTGCACGACTCTCCACAGCGTGAGGGATCCGTCCTCCAAAGGGGAAGTCTCTAGCCCTTGTTGTTCCTGCAGAAACCTAAGCTTCTTCTGTCCAGTAGAAGCTTCTTTGCACCCACAGCTGGCATTTCCTGGGCATCTCCGACTTGCTTGTTACTTTTGGACTTGGTCCCCTTGTTCCACAGGTACCCTCGACTGGAAATCCATTGTTGTTGCATTGCTGGTTTGTGTCTTTCCTGCAGTATTCCTCTATCACGACTTCTTTGTCCTTGGGGGAACTTTAGTGCACTTTGCACTCACTTTTCAGTGTCTTGGGGTGGGCTATTTTTCTAACCCTCACTATTTTCTAATAGTCCCAGCGACCCTCTACAAGGTCACATAGGTTTGGGGTCCATTCGTGGTTCGCATTCCACTTTTGGAGTATATGGTTTGTGTTGCCCCTATCCCTATGTGTCCCCATTGCATCCTATTGTAACTATACATTGTTTGCACTGTTTTCTAAGACTATACTGCATATTTTTGGTATTGTGTATATATATCTTGTGTATATTTCCTATCCTCTCACTGAGGGTACACTCTGAGATACTTTGGCATATTGTCATAAAAATAAAGTACCTTTATTTTTAGTATAACTGTGTATTGTGTTTTCTTATGATATTGTGCATATGACACTAAGTGGTACTGTAGGAGCTTCACTCGTCTCCTAGTTCAGCCTAAGCTGCTCTGCTAAGCTACCATTATCTATCAGCCTATGCTGCTAGACACCCTATACACTAATAAGGGATAACTGGGCCTAAAAGGTGATTCCAGCGCGGTCAGCAGTCGATTCCTTAGCAGAAGGTGAAGAGAGAGATGCAGAGAAACTCTGATGAGCTCTTGCATTCATTATCTAAAGAAATCCCCAAAGCAGAGACCCTAAATAGCCAGAAAACAGGGTTTGGCTACTTAGGAGAGAGGATAGGCTAGCAACACCTGAAGGAGCCTATCAGCAGGAGTCTCTGACGTCACCTGCTGGCCGTGGCCACTCAGAGCAGTCCAGTGTGCCAGCAGCACCTCTGTTTCCAAGATGGCAGAGGTCTGGAGCACACTGGAGGAGCTCTGGGCACCTCCCAGGGGAGGTGCAGGTCAAGGGAGTGGTCACTACCCTTTCCTTTGTCCAGTTTCGCGCCAGAGCAGGGCTGAAAGATCCCTGAACCGGTGTAGACTGGCTTATGCTCCCCTGCCTTAACACCTTTTTTCAAAGGGAGAGGGTGTAACACCCTCTCTCTGAGGAAGTCCTTTGTTCTGCCATCCTGGGACAAGCCTGGCTGGACCCCAGGAGGGCAGAAACCTGTCTGAGGGGTTGGCAGAAGCAGCAGCTGCACTGAAACCCCTGAAAAGGCAGTTTGGCAGTTCCCGGGTCTGTGCTACAGACCCGTGGGATCATGGGATTGTGCCAACAATGCCAGGATGGCATAGAGGGGGCAATTCCATGATCATAGACATGTTACATGGCCATATTCGGAGTTACCATTGTGAAGCTACACATAGGTAGTGACCTATGTGTAGTGCACGCGTGTGATGGTGTCCCCGCACTCACAAAGTCCGGGGAGTTTGCCCTGAACAATGTGGGGGCACCTTGGCTAGTGCCAGGGTGCCCACACACTAAGCAACTTAGCACCCAACCTTTACCAGTTAAAGGTTAGACATATAGGTGACTTATAAGTTACTTAAGTGCAGTGGTAAATGGCTGTGAAATAACGTGGACGTTATTTCACTCAGGCTGCAGTGGCAGGCCTGTGTAAGAATTTTTAGAGCTCCCTATGGGTGGCAAAAGAAATGCTGAAGCCCATAGGGATCTCCTGGAACCCCAATACCCTGGGTACCTCAGTACCATATACTAGGGAATTATAAGGGTGTTCCAGTATGCCAATGTAAATTGGTGAAATTGGTCACTAGCCTGTTAGTGACAATTTGGAAAGAAATGTGAGAGCATAACCACTGAGGTTCTGGATAGCAGAGCCTCAGTGAGACAGTTAGTCATAACACAGTTAAGACATTCAGGGCACACTTATGAGCACTGGGGCCCTGGCTGGCAGGGTCCCAGTGACACATACAACTAAAACAACATATATACAGTGAAAAATGGGTGTAACATGCCAGGCAAGATGGTACTTTCCTACACAAACCCCCCCCCAAACGAAGGACAATAAGACTAGCCATGACCTGATGAGTCTTCATTATCTAAGTGGAAATATCTGGAGAGTCCATCTGCATTGGAGTGGCTGCTCCCAGGTCTATGTTCCACTGTATAGTCCATTCCCTGTAGGGATATGGACCACCTCAACAATTTAGGATTTTCACCTTTCATTTGTTTTAGCCAAAGTAGAGGTTTGTGGTCTGTCTGAACAATGAAGTGAGTGCCAAACAGGTATGGCCTCAACTTCTTCAGTGTCCAGACCACAGCAAAGGCCTCCCTCTCAATGGCAGACCAACGCTTTTCTCTAGGGGTCAACCTCCTACTAATAAAAGCAACAGGTTGATCCTGGCCCTCAGAATTAAGTTGTGATAGGACTGCCCCTACTCCTAATTCAGATGCATCAGTTTGGACATAGAATTTTTTAGAGTAACAAGGGCTTTTCAGGACAGGTGCAGAGCACATGGCCTGCTTCAGCTCCTCAAAAGCTTTCTGACAGTTTGCTGTCCATAATACCTTTTTAGGCATCTTTTTGGATGTGAGGTCATTAAAAGGGGCTGCAATGGAGCCATAGTTCTTAATAAACCTCCTGTAATACCCAGTGAGGCCTAGGAAGGCTCTCACCTGAGTCTGAGTAGTAGGGGGAACCCAATCTATAATAGTTTGGATTTTCCCCTGAAGTGGTGCAATCTGTTCCCCACCAACCAGGTGTCCCAGATAAACCACCTTACCCTGCCCTATCTGGCACTTTGAAGCCTTGATAGTGAGGCCTGCCTTTTGCAGGGCCTCCAAAACTTTCCATAGGTGGACCAGGTGATCATCCCAGCTGGAGCTAAAGACAGCTATATCGCCCAAATATGCTGCCCTAAAAGCTTCCAGCCCTTGCAAGACTGTGTTCACCAACCTCTGAAAAGTGGCAGGTGCATTTTTCAATCCAAAAGGCATTACTGTGAACTGGAAATGGCCTCCAATGGTTGAAAATGCAGTTTTAGGTTTAGCATCTTCTGATAATTTGATCTGCCAAAACCCTGCAGTCAAATCAAAAGTGCTTAGATACTTGGCAGATGCCAGTATATCTATGAGCTCATCTGCCCTGGGTATAGGGTGAGCATCAGTTTTGGTTACCTGGTTGAGACCTCTGTAATCTACACAAAACTGCATTTCCTTCTTTCCATCTTTGGAATGAGGTTTTGGTACAAGTACCACAGGAGAAGCCCATGGACTTTCAGAGTGTTCAACCACTCCCAGTTCTAACATTTTCTGCAGCTCTTGCTTTATGCAGTCCCTGACATGGTCAGGCTGCCTATAGATCTTACTTTTGACAGGCAAGCTTTCTCCAGTATCTATAGTGTGCTCACACCAAGAAGTGGTACCTGGCACAGTAGAGAAGAGTTCAGAAAACTGACCCAGGAGATTTATGCAATGGTCTTTCTGCTCAGCAGTAAGACAATCAGCCAAAACTACCCCTTCCACGAGAGCATCTTGTTCTGTGGAAGAGAAGAGATCAGGTAGAGGATCACTGTCTTCTTCCTGTCCCTCATCAGTTGCCATGAGCAGGGTGGGATCAGCCCTGTCATAGTAGGGTTTCAGGCGATTGACATGGAGCACCCTAATGGGACTCCTGGCAGTGCCTAAGTCAACTAAGTAGGTGACTTCACCCTTTTTCTCAACAATTGTGTGGGGTCCACTCCATTTATCTTGGAGTGCTCTTGGGGCCACAGGCTCCAAGACCCACACTTTCTGCCCTGGTTTGTACTGAACCAAAACAGCCTTCTGGTCATGCCATTGCTTTTGGAGCTCTTGGCTGGCCTGAAGGTTTTTACTGGCCTTTTTCAAATACTCAGCCATCCTTGATCTGAGGCCAAGCACATAATCCACAATATCTTGCTTAGGAGCTTTTAAAGGTTGTTCCCAACCCTCCTTGACAAGTGTTAGTGGACCCCTAACAGGGTGTCCAAAGAGGAGTTCAAAGGGGCTGAAGCCCACTCCTTTCTGGGGTACCTCCCTGTAGGCAAAAAGGAGGCATGGTAACAGGTGTAGGAAAGTACCATCTTGCCTGGCATGTTACCCCCATTTTTCACTGTATATATGTTGTTTTAGTTGTATGTGTCACTGGGACCCTGCCAGCCAGGGCCCCAGTGCTCATAAGTGTGCCTGAATGTGTTACCTGTGTAGTGACTAACTGTCTCACTGAGGCTCTGCTAACCAGAACCTCAGTGGTTATGCTCTCTCATTCCTTTCCAAATTGTCACTAACAGGCAAGTGACCAATTTTACTGGAACACCCTTATAATTCCCTAGTATATGGTACTGAGGTACCCAGGGTATTGGGGTTCCAGGAGATCCCTATGGACTGCAGCATTTCTTTTGCAACCCATAGGGAGCTCTGACAATTCTTACACAGGCCTGCCACTGCAGCCTGAGTGAAATAACGCCCACGTTATTTCACAGCCATTTTACACTGCACTTAAGTAACTTATAAGTCACCTATATGTCTAACCTTTACCTGGTAAAGGTTAGGTGCAAAGTTACTTAGTGTGAGGGCACCCTGGCACTAGCCAAGGTGCCCCCACATTGTTCAGGGCCAATTCCCCGGACTTTGTGAGTGCGGGGACACCATTACACGCGTGCACTACATATAGGTCACTACCTATATGTAGCTTCACAGTGGTAACTCCGAATATGGCCATGTAACATGTCTATGATCATGGAATTGCCCCCTCTATGCCATCCTGGCATAGTTGGCACAATCCCATGATCCCAGTGGTCTGTAGCACAGACCCTGGTACTGCCAAACTGCCTTTCCTGGGGTTTCACTGCAGCTGCTGCTGCTGCCAACCCCTCAGACAGGTTTCTGCCCTCCTGGGGTCCAGCCAGGCTTGGCCCAGGAAGGCAGAACAAAGGACTTCCTCAGAGAGAGGGTGTTACACCCTCTCCCTTTGGAAAATGGTGTTAGGGCTGTGGAGGAGTAGCCTCCCCCAGCCTCTGGAAATGCTTTCATGGGCAGAGATGGTGCCCATTTCTGCATAAGCCAGTCTACACCGGTTCAGGGACCCCTCAGCCCTGCTCTGGCGCGAAACTGGACAAAGGAAAGGGGAGTGACCACTCCCCTGACCTCCACCTCCCCTTGGAGGTGCCCAGAGCTCCTCCAGTGTGCTCCAGACCACTGCCATCTTGGAAACAGAAGTGCTGCAGGCACACTGGACTGCTCTGAGTGGCCAGGGCCAGCAGGTGACGTCAGAGACTCCTTCTGATAGGCTCCTTCAGGTGTTGCTAGCCTATCTTCTCTCCTAAGTAGCCAAACCCTCTTTTCTGGCTATTTAGGGTCTCTGCTTTGGGGATTTCCTTTGATAACAAATGCAAGAGCTCATCAGAGTTCCTCTGCATCTCTCTCTTCACCTTCTGCCAAGGAATCGACTTCTGACCGCGCTGGAAGCCTGCAAAACTGCAACAAAGTAGCGAAGACAACTACTGCAACTCTGCAACGCTGATCCTGCCGCCTTCTCGACTGTTTTCATGGTGGTGCATGCTGTGGGGGTAGTCTGCCTCCTCTCTGCACTAGAAGCTCCGAAGAAATCTCCCGTGGGTCGACGGAATCTTCCCCCTGCTACCGCAGGCACCAAAGAACTTCATCACCGGTACCCTGGGTCTCCTCTCAGCATGACGAGCGAGGTCCCTTGAATCCAGCAACTCTGTCCAAGTGACTCCCACTGTCCAGTGACTATTCAGTCCAAGTTTGGTGGAGGTAAGTCCTTGCCTCCCCACGCCAGACTGCATTGCTGGGAACCGCGACTTTTGCAGCTACTCCGGCCTCTTTGCACTTCCGGCGGAAATCCTTTATGCACAGCCAAGCCTGGGTACACGGCACTGTAACCTGCATTGCACGACTTTCTAAGTTGTCCTCCGGCGACGTGGGACTCCTTTGTGCGACTTCGGGTGAGCACTGTTTCACTCCTCTTCGTAGTGCCTGTTCTGGCTCTTCTGCGGGTGCTGCCTGCTTCTGAGAGGGCTCCTTGTCTTGATGGGTGCCCCCTATGTCCCCTGATGCAATTGGCGACATCCTGGTCCCTCTTGGGCCACAGCAGCATCCAAAAATGCTAACCCACGACTTGCAGCTAGCAAGGCTTGTTGGCGGTCTTTCTTCAGGAAAACACTTCTGCACTAGTCTCTGTGTGGGAGATCCATCCTTACAAAGGGGAAGTCTCTAGCCCTTGTCCTTCCTGCAGAATACTCAGCTTCTACTGTCCAGTAACAGCTTCTTTTCACCCACAGCTGGCATTTCCTGGGCATCTGCCCATCTCCGACTTGCTTGTGACTTTTGGACATGGTCCCCTTGTTCCACAGGTACCCTCGACTGGAAATCCATCATTGTTGCATTCCTGGTTTGTGTCTTTCCTGCAGAATTCCCCTATCACGACTTCTATGTCCTTTGGGGAACTTTAGTGCACTTTGCACTCACTTTTCAGGGTCTTGGGGTGGGCTATTTTTCTAACCCTCACTGTTTTCTTACAGTCCCAGCGACCCTCTACAAGGTCACATAGGTTTGGGGTCCATTCCTGGTTCGCATTCCACTTTTGGAGTATATGGTTTGTGTTGCCCCTATCCCTATGTGTCCCCATTGCATCCTATTGTAAATATACATTGTTTGCACTGTTTTCTAATACTATACTGCATATTTTTGGTATTGTGTACATATATCTTGTGTATATTTGCTATCCTCATACTGAGGGTACTCACTGAGATACTTTTGGCATATTGTCATAAAAATAAAGTACCTTTATTTTTAGTATATCTGTGTATTGTATTTTCTTATGATATTGTGCATATGACACTAGTGGTACTGTAGGAGCTTCACTCATCTCCTAGTTCAGCCTAAGCTGCTCTGCTAAGCTACCATTATCTATCAGCCTAAGCTGCTAGACACCCTATACACTAATAAGGGATATCTGGGCCTGGTGCAAGGTGTAAGTACCACTTGGTACTCACTACAAGCCAGTCCAGCCTCCTACAGGCACCCCTTATCCCACTACGTGTGGTTGGGGTTCCCTTTGAAAGGGTAGGGGTTGACATAGTTGGCCCTCTTGACCCTCCTACTGCTTCAGGCAATAGGTTTATCTTGGTGGTAGTGGACCATGCCACCAGATACCCTGAAGCAATTCCTCTAAGGACCACTACAGCTCCTGCAGTGGCAAAGGCCCTCCTGGGAATCTTTTCCAGGGTGGGCTTCCCAAAAGAGGTAGTATCAGACATGGGAATCAATTTCATATCTGCTTACTTAAAGGCTATGTGGAAGGAGTGTGGTGTGACATACAAGTTCACTACACGCTATCATCCACAAACAAATGGACTGGTGGAGAGGTTTAACAAAACTCTCCAAGGCATGATTATGGGACTCCCTGAAAAACACCGCAGGAGATGGGATATCCTTTTACCATGCCTCCTTTTTGCTTACAGGGAGGTACCCCAGAAAGGAGTGGGCTTCAGCCCCTTTGATCTCCTATTTGGTCACCCTGTGAGAGGTTCTCTAACACTTGTTAAGGAGGGTTGGGAACTACCTTTAAAAGCTCCAAAGCAAGACATAGTGGACTATGTACTTGGCCTCAGATTAAGGATGGCTGAGTACATGAAAAAGGCCAGTAAAAACCTTCAGGCCAGCCAAGAGCTCCAAAAGCAATGGCATGACCAGAAGGCTGTTTTGGTTCAGTACCAACCAGGGCAGAAAGTGTGGGTCTTGGAGCCTGTGGCCCCAGGAGCACTCCAAGATAAATGGAGTGGACCCCACATAATTGTTGAGAAAAATGGTGAAGTCACCTACTTAGTTGACTTAGGCCTTGCCAGGGGTCCCCTTAGGGTGCTCCATGTCAATCGCCTGAAACCCTACTATGACAGGGCTGATCTCACCCTGCTCATGGCAACTGATGAGGGACAGGAAGAAGAGAGTGACCCTCTCCCTGATCTCTTCTCTTCCACAGAACAAGATGCTCTGGTGGAAGGGGTTGTACTGGCAGATTGTCTTACTGCTGAGCAAAAAGACCACTGCATAAATCTCCTGTTTCAGTTTTCTGAACTCTTCTCTACTGTGCCAGGTACCACTTCTTGGTGTGAGCACACTATAGATATTGGAGACAGCTTGCCTGTCAAAAGTAAGATCTATAGGCAGCCTTACCATGTCAGAGACTGCATAAAGCAAGAGGTGCAGAAAATGCTTGAACTGGGAGTGGTTGAGCACTCTGAAAGTCCATGGGCTTCTCCTGTGGTACTTGTACCAAAACCTCATTCCAAGGATGGAAAGAAGGAAATGCGGTTTTGTGTTGACTACAGAGGTCTCAACCAGGTAACCAAAACTGATGCGCACCCTATGCCCAGGGCAGATAAGCTCATAGATACACTGGCATCTGCCAAGTATCTAAGCACTTTTGACTTGACTGCAGGGTATTGGCAGATCAAATTATCAGAAGATGCAAAAACAAAAACTGCATTTTCAACCATTGGAGGCCATTACCAATTCACAGTAATGCCTTTTGGATTGAAAAATGCACCTGCCACTTTTCAGAGGTTGGTGAACACAGTCCTGCAAGGGCTGGAAGCCTTTAGTGCAGCATATCTGGACGATATAGCTGTCTTTAGCTCCAGCTGGGATGATCACCTGGTCCACCTATGGAAGGTTTTAGAGGCCCTGCAAAAGGCAGGCCTCACTATCAAGGCTTCAAAGTGCCAGATAGGGAAGGGGAAGGTGGTTTATCTGGGACACCTTGTTGGTGGGGAACAGATTGCACCACTTCAGGGGAAAATCCAAACTATTATAGATTGGGTTCCCCCTACTACTCACTCAGGTGAGAGCCTTTTTAGGCCTCACTGGGAATTATAGGAGGTTCATAAAGAACTATGGCTCCATTGCAGCCCCTCATAATGACCTCACTTCAAAGAAAATGCCTAAGAAGGTATTATGGACAGCAAACTGTCAGAAAGCTTTTGAGGAGCTGAAGCAGGCCATGTGCTCTGCACCTGTCCTGAAAAGCCCCTATTACTCAAACAAATTCATTGTCCAAACTGATGCATATGAATTAGGGGTAGGGGCAGTCTTATCACAACTTAATTCTGAGGGCCAGGATCAACCTGTTGCTTTTATCAGCAGGAGGTTGACCCCTAGAGAAAAGCGTTGGTCTGCCATAGAGAAGGAGGCCTTTGCTGTGGTCTGGGCACTGAAGAAGTTGAGGCCATACCAGTTTGGCACTCACTTCATTGTTCAGACAGACCACAAACCTCTACTTTGGCTAAAACAAATGAAAGGTGAAAATCATAAATTGTTGAGGTGGTCCATATCCCTACAGGGAATGGACTATAGAGTGGAACATAGACATGGGAGTACCCACTCCAATGCAGATGGACTCTCCAGATATTTCCACTTAGACAATGAAGATCCATCAGATAATGACTAGTCTTATTGTCCTTCGTTTGGGGGGGGGGTTTGTGTTGGAAAGTACCATCTTGCCTGGCATGTTACCCCCATTTTTCACTGTATATATGTTGTTTTAGTTGTATGTGTCACTGGGACCCTGCCAGCCAGGGCCCCAGTGCTCATAAGTGTGCCCTGAATGTGTTACCTGTGTTATGACAAACTGTCTCACTGAGGCTCTGCTATCCAGAACCTCAGTGGTTATGCTCTCTCATTTCTTTCAAATTGTCACTAACCGGCTAGTGACCAATTTTACCAATTTACATTGGCATACTGGAACACCCTTATAATTCCCTAGTATATGGAACTGAGGTACCCAGGGCATTGGGGTTCCAGGAGATCCCTATGGGCTGCAGCATTTCTTTTGCCACCCATAGGGAGCTGTGACAATTCTTACACAGGCCTGCCACTGCAGCCTGAGTGAAATAACGTCCACGTTATTTCACAGCCATTTACCACTGCACTTAAGTAACTTATAAGTCACCTATATGTCTAACCTTTACCTGGTAAAGGTTAGGTGCAAAGTTACTTAGTGTGTGGGCACCCTGGCACTAGCCAAGGTGCCCCCACATTGTTCAGGGCAAATTCCCCGGACTTTGTGAGTGCGGGGGCACCATTACATGCATGCACTACACATAGGTCACTACCTATGTGTAGCTTCACAATGGTAACTCCGAATATGGCCATGTAACATGTCTATGATCATGGAATTGCCCCCTCTATGCCATCCTGGCATAGTTGGCACAATCCCATGATCCCACAGGTCTGTAGCTCAGACCTGGGTACTGCCAAATTACCTTTCCCGGGGTTTCACTACAGCTGCTGCTGCTGCCAACCCCTCAGACAGGTTTCTGCTTTCCTGGGGTCCAGCCAGGCTTGGCCCAGGATGGCAGAAGAAAGGACTTCCTCAGAAAGAGGGTGTTACACCCTCTCCCTTTGGAAAAAGGTGTCAGGGCTGGGGAGGAGTAGCCTCCCCCAGCCTCTGGAAATGCTTTCATGGGCACAGATGGTGCCCATTTCTGCATAAGCCAGTCTACACCGGTTCAGGGACCCCTCAGCCCTGCTCTGGCGCGAAACTGGACAAAGGAAAGGGGAGTGACCACTCCCCTGACCTGCACCTCCCCTAGGAGGTGCCCAGAGCTCCTCCAGTGTGCTCCAGACCTCTGCCATCTTGGAAACAGAGGTGCTGCTGGCACACTGGACTGCTCTGAGTGGCCAGGGCCAGCAGGTGACATCAGAGACTCCTTCTGATAGGCTCCTTCAGGTGTTGCTAGCCTATCTTCTCTCCTAAGTAGCCAAACCCTCTTTTCTGGCTATTTAGGGTCTCTGCTTTGGGGATTTTTTTAGATAACGAATGCAAGAGCTCATCCGAGTTCCTCTGCATTTCTCTCTTCACCTTCTGCCAAGGAATCGACTGCTGACCGCGCTGGAAGCCTGCAAAACTGCAACAAAGTAGCGAAGACGACTACTGCAACTCTGTAACGCTGATCCTGCCGCCTTCTCGACTGTTTTCCTGGTGGTGCATGCTGTGGGGGTAGTCTGCCACCTCTCTGCACAAGAAGCTCCGATGAAATCTCCCGTGGGTCGACGGAATCTTCCCCCTGCTACCGCAGGCACCAAAGAACTGCATCACCGGTACCCTGGGTCTCTTCTCAGCACAATGAGCGAGGTCCCTTGAATCCAGCAACTCTGTCCAAGTGACTCCCACAGTCCAGTGACTCTTCAGTCCAAGTTTGGTGGAGGTAAGTCCTTGCCTCCCCACGCCAGACTGCATTGCTGGGAACCGCGACTTTTGCAGCTACTCCGGCCTCTGTGCACTTCCGGCGGAAATACTTTGTGCACAGCCAAGCCTGTGTCCACGTCACTCTAACCTGCATTGCACGACCTCCTGAGTTGTCCTCCGGCAGCGTGGGACTCCTTTGTGCAACTTCGGGTGAGCACCATTTCACGCATCTTCGTAGTGCCTGTTCTGGCACTTCTGCGGGTGCTGCCTGCTTTTGAGAGGGTTCCTTGTCTTGCTGGGCACCCCCTCTGTCGCTTGACACAATTGGCGACATCCTGGTCCCTCCTGGGCAACAGCAGCATCCAAAAACGCTAACCGCACGACTTGCAGCTAGCAAGGCTTGTTGGCGGTGTTTCTTCAGGAAAATACTTTTGCACGACTCTCCACGGCGTGGGGGATCCATCCTCCAAAGGGGAAGTCTCTAGCCCTTGTCGGTCCTGCAGAATCCTCAGCTTCTACTGTCCAGTAGAAGCTTCTTTGCACCCACAGCTGGCATTTCCTGGGCATCTGCCCATCTCCGACTTGCTTGTGACTTTTGGACTTGGTCCCCTTGTTCCACAGGTACCCTCGACTGGAAATCCATCGTTGTTGCATTGCTGGTTTGTGTCTTTCCTGCAGAATTCCCCTATCACGACTTCTATGTCCTTTGGGGAACTTTAGAGCACTTTGCACTCACTTTTCAGGGTCTTGGGGTGGGCTATTTTTCTAACCCTCACTGTTTTCTTACAGTCCCAGCGACCCTCTACAAGGTCACATAGGTTTGGGGTCCATTCGTGGTTCGCATTCCCCTTTTGGAGTATATGGTTTGTGTTGCCCCTATCCCTATGTGCCCCCTTCATCCTATTGTAACTATACATTGTTTGCACTGTTTTCTAATACTATACTGCATATTTCTGGTATTGTGTACATATATCTTGTGTATATTTGCTATCCTCATACTGAGGGTACTCACTGAGATACTTTTGGCATATTGTCATAAAAATAAAGTACCTTTATTTTTAGTATATCTGTGTATTGTGTTTTCTTATGATATTGTGCATATGACACTAGTGGTACTGTAGGAGCTTTTCTTGTCTCCTAGTTCAGCCTAAGCTGCTCTGCTAAGCTACCATTATCTATCAGCCTAAGCTGCTAGACACCCTATACACTAATAAGGGATAACTGGGCCTGGTGCAAGGTGCAAGTACCCCTTGGTACTCACTACAAGCCAGTCCAGCCTCCTACATGGGTCGACGGAATCGTCCCCCTGCAACCGCAGGCACCAAAGAACTGCATCACCGGTCCCCTGGGTCTCCTCTCAGCACGACGAGCGAGGTCCCTTGAATCCAGCAACTCTTTCCAAGTGACTCCCACACTCCAGTGACTCTTCAGTCTAAGTTTGGTGGAGGTAAATCCTTGCCTCCCCACGCCAGACTGCATTGCTGGGATCCGCGTCTTTTGCAGCTACTCCGGCTCCTGTGCACTTTCCGAGGGAATGCTTTGTGCACAGCCAAGCCTGGGTCCACGGCACTCTAACCTGCATTGCACGACCTCCTGAGTTGTCCTCCAGCGGCATGGGACTCCTTTGTGCAACTTCGGGTGAGCACCGTTTCACTCTACTTCGTAGTGCCTGTTCTGGCACTTCTGCGGGTGCTGCCTGCTTCTGAGAGGTCTCCTTTTCTTGCAGGGCACCCTCCTCTGTCCCCTGACGTAATTGGCGACATCCTGGTCCCTCCTGGACCACAGCAGCATCCAAAAACCCTAATCGCACGACTTGCAGCTAGCAAGGCTTGTTTGCAGTCTTTCTTCAGGAAAACACTTCTGCACGACTCTTCACGACGTGGGACATCCATCCTTTAAAGGGGAAGTTTCTATTCCTTGTCGTTCCTGCAGAATCCTCAGCTTCTACTGCCTAGTAGCAGCTTCTTTGGACCCACAGCTGGCATTTCCTGGGCATCTGCCCACTCTCGACTTGATCGTGACTTTTGGACTTGGTCCCCTTGTTCCACAGGTACTCTAGTCTTGAAATCCATCGTTGTTGCATTGCTGGTGTTGGTCTTTCCTGCAGAATTCCCCTATCACGACTTCTGTGCTCTTTGGGGAACTTCAGTGCACTTTGCACTCACTTTTCAGGGTCTTAGGGTGGGCTATTTTTCTAACCCTCACTGTTTTCTTACAGTCCCAGCGACCCTCTACAAGGTCACAGAGGTTTGGGGTCCATTCGTGGTTCGCATTCCACTTTTGGAGTATATGGTTTGTGTTGCCCCTATCCCTATGTGTCCCCATTGCATCTTATTGTAACTATACATTGTTTACACTATTTTCTAATACTATACTGCATATTTTTAATATCTTGTGTATATTTGCTATCCTCATACTGAGGGTACTCACTGAGATACTTTTGGCATGTTGTCATAAAAATAAAGTACCTTTATTTTTAGTTTATCTGTGTATTGTGTTTTCTTATCATATTGTGCATATGACACTAGTGGTACTGTAGGAGCTTCACTCGTCTCCTAGTTCAGCCTAAGCTGCTCTGCTAAGCTACCTTTTCTATGAGCCTAAGCTGCTAGACACCCCTCTACACTAATAAGGGATACCTGGGCCTGGTGCAAGGTGTAAGTACCCCTTGGTACTCACTACAAGCCAGTCCAGCCTCCTACATTGGTTGTACAGCGGTGGGATAAGTACTTTGCAACTACTTACCACTTTTGTCATTGTACTTTTCATAAGAGAAAAAAATACAAAACAAGTTCAGTGTATGTACACCTAACCAAAAAGTTTTGCTTTTCTCCCTTTCACTTCTTTGCTAAGTGCTGAAAAGTACCTCTAAACTTTCTAAAAAGCTCTTTAAAAGTTTATTAAGTTTTTTTCTGTCTTTCTAAAAGTTCTGAAAAACTTTTTCTCACTTTTTCTATCAGTTAAACACTTTCTAAAATGTCTGGCACAGGCCAAACTGTTGATCTGTCCAAACTTGCTTATGATCACCTTAGCTGGAAAGGAGCAAGGAGTCTCTGCATAGAAAGAGGTTTAAGCGTAGGGAAGAATCCCTCTAGAGAACTGTTAGTTAATATGCTTGTTGAACAGGATAAGGCCAGAGGTGCCACTTCTGTTGAGAAATTAACTAATGGTTCCCAATCTGACCCTGGGGCACCCCTAGCAAAAGATTTAGAAAGGAAACTTCCTAGCCTGCCCATTATCAGACAACCTAGCATAGCTGGTATTGATGTAGAGTCACACCATACTGATAGTGTTGTCTCACATCATAGTAAGAGTATTCCTTCTCATCATAGTAGAAGTGATGTTTCTGTTAGCCAAGCTGTTAGGATGCCATCTGTTAGGGACAGGTCTCCTTCTGTTCATTCTCACCATACTTCTGTTTCAAGGCATGTCCCACCCACCCACCCTGATGACAGAGTGTTAGAAAGGGAGCTCAATAGATTGAGAGTGGAACAAACCAGACTGAAGCTCAAGAAGCAACAGCTGGATTTGGATAGGCAGTCCTTAGAAGTGGAAAGAGAAAGACAGAAATTGGGTTTAGAAACCCATGGTGGCAGCAGCAGTATTCCCCATAGTCATCCTGCAAAAGAGCATGATTCTAGGAATCTGCACAAGATAGTTCCCCCTTATAAGGAGGGGGATGACATTAACAAGTGATTTGCTGCCCTTGATAGGGCCTGTGTTGTACAGGATGTCCCTCAAAGGCAGTGGGCTGCTATCGTTTGGCTATCATTTAGTGGAAAGGGTAGGGATAGGCTCCTTACTGTGAAAGAAAGTGAAGCCAATGATTTCAAAGTTCTTAAGAATGCACTCCTAGATGGTTATGGCTTAACCACTGAACAGTACAGGACCAAGTTCAGAGAGACCAAAAAGGAGTCTTCACAAGACTGGGTAGACTTTGTTGACCATTCAGTGAAGGCCTTGGAGGGGTGGTTACATGGCAGTAAAGTTACTGATTATGAAAGCCTGTATAACTTAATCTTGAGATAGCATATTCTTAATAATTGTCTGTCTGATTTGTTGCACCAGTACCTGGTGGACTCTGATCTGACCTCTCCCCAAGAATTGGGAAAGAAGGCAGACAAATGGGTCGGAACAAGGGTGAACAGAAAAGTTCATACAGGGGGTGACAAAGATGGCAAGAAGAAGGATGGTAAGTCTTCTGACAAGGGCGGGGACAAATCTAAAAATGAGTCTTCATCAGGCCCACAAAAACACTGGTGGGGGTGGTGGGCCCAAATCCTCTTCAAATCAAAACAAAGAAAAGAAACCATGGTGCTATTTATGTAAAATAAAAGGCCATTGGACAACAGATCCCAGTTGTCCAAAGAAAAGCACCAAGCCTCCCACTACCACAACCCCTACTGTAATAGCAGTGGTGGTGGGAGCAAACCTACTAATAGCCAATCCAAGGGAGTAGCTGGGCTCACTTTTGGTAATTTAGTTGGGGTTGGTCTAATTAGGGAGACCACAGAGGCTGTGTTAGTCTCTGAGGGGGCTATTGATTTAGCCACCTTGGTTGCTTGTCCCCTTAACATGGATAAGTACAAGCAACTACCCCTAATAAATGGTGTTGAGGTTCAGGCCTACAGGGACACACGTACCAGTGTTACAATGGTAATAGAGAAACTGGTCCACCCTGAACAACACCTACTTGGTCACCAGTACCAAGTAACCGATGCTCATAACAACACCCTTAGCCACCCCATGGCTGTTGTGAATCTCAACTGGGGGTGGGGGGGGGGGGATTACTGGCCCAAATAAAGTTGTGGTTGCCTCAGATTTACCTGTAGACTATCTATTAGGAAATGATTTAGAGACATCAGCTTGGGCAGATGTGGAGTTGGAGGCTCATGCAGCAATGCTGGGCATTCCAGGGCATATTTTTGCTTTGACCAGGGCTCAGGCCAAAAAACAAAAAGGACAGGGTGACTTGGATCCTGGGAGAATGGACCAAGTGCTCCCTAAAGCTAGGGCTAGTAGAAGTAAAGCACTACCTACTATCCCTCCCTCTACAGTGGATTCTACTTCTGAGGAAGAAGAATTTCCACCCTGTGCAGAACCTACACCAGAGGAGCTGGAAGCAGACACTGCTGAGCTTTTGGGTGAAGGGGGGCCTGCCAGGGAGGAGCTGAGTGTGGCACAGCATACCTGTCCCACACTAGAGGGTCTAAGGCAGCCAGCTGTCAAACAAGCAAATGGGGATGTCAGTGACTCTCACAGAGTTTACTGGGAGGACAACCTTTTGTACACTGAAGCAAGGGATCCAAAACCTGGAGCTGCCAGGAGATTGGTGATTCCTCAGGAGTACAGAAAGTTCCTCCTAACTCTAGCTCACGACATTCCCTTAGCTGGACATTTGGGGCAAATGAAAACTTGGGACAGACTTGTTCCCCTGTTTCATTGGCCTAGAATGTCAGAGGACACAAAAGAATTTTGCAAGTCCTGTGAAACCTGTCAAGCCAGTGGTAAGACAGGTGGCACGCCATAGGCACCCCTTATTCCACTGCCTGTGGTTGAGGTTCCCTTTGAAAGGGTAGGGGTTGAAATAGTTGGTCGCCTTGACCCTCCTACTGCTTCAGGCAATAGGTTTATCTTGGTGGTAGTGGACCATGCCACCAGATATCCTGAAGCAATTCCTATAAGGACCACTACAGCTCCTGCAGTGGCAAAGGCCCTCCTGGGAGTCTTTTCCAGGGTGGGCTTCCCAAAAGAGGTGGTATCAGACAGGGGAAGCAATTTCATGTCTGCTTTCTTAAAGGCCACGTGGAAGGAGTGTGGTGTTACATACAAGTTCACCACACCCTATCATCCACAAACAAATGGACTGGTGGAGAAATTTAACAAAACTCTCAAAGGCATGATTATGGGACTCCCTGAAAAACTCCGCAGGAGATGGGATATCCTGTTACCTTGCCTCCTTTTTGCTTCCAGGGAGGTACCCCAGAAAGGAGTGGGCTTCAGCCCCTTTGAACTCCTATTTGGACACCCTGTAAGAGGTCCTCTAACACTTGTTAAGGAGGGTTGGGAACAACCTTTAAAAGCTCCAAAGCAAGACATAGTGGACTATGTACTTGGCCTCAGATCAAGGATGGCTGAGTACATGAAAAAGGCCAGTAAAAACCTTCAGGCCAGCCAAGAGCTCCAAAAGCAATGGCATGACCAGAAGGCTGTTTTGGTTCAGTACCAACCAGGGCAGAAAGTGTGGGTCTTGGAGCCTGTGGCCCCAAGAGCACTCCAAGATAAATGGAGTGGACCCCACATAATTGTTGAAAAGAAGGTTGAAGTCACCTACTTAGTTGACTTAGGCACTGCCAGAAGTCCTCTTAGGGTGCTCCATATCAATCGCCTTAAACCCTACTATGACAGGGCTGATCTCACCCTGCTCATGGAAACTGATGAGGGACAGGAAGAAGAGAGTGACCCTCTCCCTGATCTCTTCTCTTCCACAGAACAAGATGCTCTAGTGGAAAGTGTTGTACTGGCAGATTGTCTTACTGCTGAGCAGAAAGACCACTGCATAAATCTCCTGGGTCAGTTTTCTGAACTCTTCTCTACTGTGCCAGGTACCACTTCTTGGTTTGAGCACACTATAGATACTGGAGACAGCTTGCCTGTCAAAAGTAAGATCTATAGGCAGCCTGACCATGTCAGAGACTGCATAAAGCAAGAGGTGCAGAAAATGCTTGAACTGGGAGTGGTTGAGCACTCTGAAAGTCCATGGGCCTCTCCAGTGGTACTTGTACCAAAACCTCATTCAAAGGATGTAAAGAAGGAAATGTGGTTTTGTGTAGACTACAGAGGTCTCAACCAGGTAACCAAAACTGATGCTCACCCTATACCCAGGGCAGATGAGCTCATAGATACACTGTCATCTGCCAAGTATCTAAGCACTTTTGATTTGACTGCAGGGTATTGGCAGATCAAATTATCAGAAGATGCAAAAGCAAAAACTGCATTTTCAACCATTGGAGGCCATTACCAATTCACAGTAATGCCTTTTGGATTGAAAAATGCACCTGCCACTTTTCAAAGGTTGGTGAACACAGTCCTGCAAGGGCTGGAAGCTTTTAGTGCAGCATATCTGGACGATATAGCTGTCTTTAACTCCAGCTGGGATGATCACCTGGTCCACCTATGGAAAGTTTTGGAGGCCCTGCAAAAGGCAGGCCTCACTATCAAGGCTTCAAAGTGCCAGATAGGGCAGGGTAAGGTGGTTTATCTGGGACACCTTGTTGGTGGGGAACAGATTGCACCACTTCAGGGGAAAATCCAAACAATTATTGATTGGGTTCCCCCTACCACTCAGGCTCAGGTGAGAGCCTTCCTAGGCCTCACTGGGTTTTACAGGAGGTTCATTAAGAACTATGGCTCCATTGCAGCCCCTCTTAATGACCTCACATCCAAGAAAATGCCTAAAAAGGTATTATGGACAGCAAACTGTCAGAAAGCTTTTGAGGAGCTGAAGCAGGCCATGTGCTCTGCACCTGTCCTGAAAAGCCCTTGTTACTCTAAAAAATTCTATGTCCAAACTGATGCATCTGAATTAGGAGTAGGGGCAGTCCTATCACAACTTAATTCTGAGGGCCAGGATCAACCTGTTGCTTTTATTAGTAGGAGGTTAACCCCTAGAGAAAAGCGTTGGTCTGCCATAGAGAGGGAGGCCTTTGCTGTGGTGTGGGCTCTGAAGAAGTTGAGGCCATACCTGTTTGTCACTCACTTCATTGTTCAGACAGACCACAAACCTCTATTTTGGCTAAAACAAATGAAAGGTGAAAATCCTAAATTGTTGAGGTGGTCCATATCCCTACAGGGAATGGACTATACAGTGGAACATAGACCTGGGAGTAGCCACTCCAATGCAGATGGACTCTCCAGATATTTCCCCTTAGACAATGAAGACTCATCAGGTCATGGCTAGTCTTATTGTCCTTCGTTTGGGGGGGGGGGTTGTGTAGGAAAGTACCATCTTGCCTGGCATGTTACCCCCATTGTTCACTGTATATATGTTGTTTTAGTTGTATGTGTCACTGGGACCCTGTTCTCCAGGGCCCCAGTGCTCATAAGTGTGCCTGAATGTGTTACCTGTGTAGTGACTAACTGTCTCACTGAGGCTCTGCTAATCAGAACCTCAGTGGTTATGCTCTCTCATTTCTTTCAAAATTGTCACTAACAGGCTAGTGACCAATTTTACCAATTTACATTGGCTTACTGGAACACCCTTATAATTCCCTAGTATATGATACTGAGGTACCCAGGGTATTGGGGTTCCAGGAGATCCCTATGGGCTGCAGCATTTCTTTTGCCACCCATAGGGAGCTCTGACAATTCTTACACAGGCCTGCCACTGCAGCCTGAGTGAAATAACGTCCACGTTATTTCACAGCCATTTTACACTGCACTTAAGTAACTTATAAGTCACCTATATATCTAACCTTTACCTGGTAAAGGTTAGGTGCAAAGTTACTTAGTGTGAGGGCACCCTGGCACTAGCCAAGGTGCCCCCATATTGTTCAGAGCCAATTCCCTGAACTTTGTGAGTGCGGGGACACCATTACACGCGTGCACTACATATAGGTCACTACCTATATGTAGCTTCACAATGGTAACTCCGAATATGGCCATGTAACATGTCTATGATCATGGAATTGCCCCCTCTATACCATCCTGGCATAGTTGGCACAATCCCATGATCCCAGTGGTCTGTAGCACAGACCCTGGTACTGCCAAACTGCCCTTCCTTGGGTTTCACTGCAGCTGCTGCTGCTGCCAACCCCTCAGACAGGCATCTGCCCTCCTGGGGTCCAGCCAGGCCTGGCCCAGGATAGCAGAACAAAGAACTTCCTCTGAGAGAGGGTGTTACACCCTCTCCCTTTGGAAAATGGTGTGAAGGCAGGGGAGGAGTAGCCTCCCCCAGCCTCTGGAAATGCTTTGTTGGGCACAGATGTGCCCAATTCTGCATAAGCCAGTCTACACCGGTTCAGGGGACCCCTTAGCCCTGCTCTGGCGTGAAACTGGACAAAGGAAAGGGGACTGACCACTCCCCTGACCTGCACCTCCCCTGGGAGGTGTCCAGAGCTCCTCCAGTGTGCTCCAGACCTCTGCCATCTTGGAAACAGAGGTGCTGCTGGCACACTGGACTGCTCTGAGTGGCCAGTGCCACCAGGTGATGTCAGAGACTCCTTCTGATAGGCTCCTTCAGGTGTTAGTAGCCTATCCTCTCTCCTAGGTAGCCAAACCCTCTTTTCTGGCTATTTAGGGTCTCTGTCTCTGGGGAAACTTTAGATAACGAATGCAAGAGCTCATCCGAGTTCCTCTGCATCTCTCTCTTCACCTTCTGCCAAGGAATCGACTGCTGACCGCGCTGGAAGCCTGCAAACCTGCAACATAGTAGCAAAGACGACTACTGCAACTCTGTAACGCTGATCCTGCCGCCTTCTCGACTGTTTTCCTGCTTGTGCATGCTGTGGGGGTAGTCTGCCTCCTCTCTGCACCAGAAGCTCCGAAGAAATCTCCCGTGGGTCGACGGAATCTTCCCCCTGCAACCGCAGGCACCAAAAAGCTGCATTACCGGTCCCTTGGGTCTCCTCTCAGCACGACGAGCGAGGTCCCTCGAATCCAGCGACTCTGTCCAAGTGACCCCCACAGTCCAGTGACTCTTCAGTCCAAGTTTGGTGGAGGTAAGTCCTTGCCTCACCTCGCTGGGCTGCATTGCTGGGAACCGCGACTTTTGCAGCTACTCCGGCCCCTGTGCACTTCCGGCGGAAATCCTTTGTGCACAGCCAAGCCTGGGTCCACGGCACTCTAACCTCCATTGCACGACTTTCTAAGTTGGTCTCCGGCGACGTGGGACTCCTTTGTGCGACTTCGGGTGAGCACTGTTTCACGCATCCTCGTAGTGCCTGTTTCTGGCACTTCTCCGGGTGCTACCTGCTGCTGAGAGGGCTCCTTGTCTTGATCGACGTCCCCTCTCTCTCCTGGTCCAATTTGCGACCTCCTGGTCCCTCCAGGGCCACAGCAGCGTCCAAAAACACTAACTGCACGATTTGCAGCTAGCAAAGCTTGTTGGCGTTCTTTCGGCGGAAAAAGACTTCTGCACGACTCTCCACGGCGAGTGGGATCCGTCTACCAAAGAGGAAGTCTCTAGCCCTTTTTGTTCCTGCAGAAACCTCAGCTTCTTCTGTCCAGTAGAAGCTTCTTTGCACCCGCAGCTGGCATTTCCTGGGCATTTGCCCATCTCCGACTTGCTTGTGACTTTTGGACTTGGTCCCCTTGTTCCACAGGTACCCTAGATTGGAAATCCACAGTTGTTGCATTGTTGGTTTGTGTCTTTCCTGCATTATTCCTCTAACACGACTTCTTTGTCCTTAGGGGAACTTTAGTGCACTTTGCACTCACTTTTCAGGGTCTTGGGGAGGGTTATTTTTCTAACTCTCACTATTTTCTAATAGTCCCAGCGACCCTCTACAAGGTCACATAGGTTTGGGGTCCATTCGTGGTTCGCATTCCACTTTTGGAGTATATGGTTTGTGTTGCCCCATCCCTATGTTTCCCCATTGCATCCTCTTGTAACTATACATTGTTTGCACTGTTTTCTAAGACTATACTGCATATTTTTGCTATTGTGTATATATATCTTGTGTATATTTTCTATCCTCTCACTGAGGGTACACTCTAAGATACTTTAGCATATTGTCATAAAAATAAAGTACCTTTATTTTTAGTATAACTGTGTATTGTGTTTTCTTATGATATTGTGCATATGACACTAAGTGGTACTGTAGTAGCTTCACACGTCTCCTAGTTCAGCCTAAGCTGCTCTGCTAAGCTCCCATTATCTATCAGCCTAAGCTGCTAGACACCCTATACACTAATAAGGGATAACTGGGCCTGGTGCAGGGGGCAAGTACCCCTTGGTACTCACTACAAGCCAGTCCAGCCTCCTACAAGGAGCTTTTAAAGGTTGTTCCCAACCCTCCTTTACAAGTGTGAGTGGACCCCTAACAGGGTGTCCAAAAAGAAGTTCAAAGGGGCTGAAGCCCACTCCTTTCTGGGGTAACTCCCTGTAGGCAAAAAGGAGGCATGGTAACAGAATATCCCATCTCCTGCGGAGTTTTTCAGGGAGACCCATAATCATGCCTTTGAGAGTTTTATTAAATCTCTCCACCAGTCCATTTGTTTGTGGATGATAGGGTGTAGTGAACTTGTAAGTTACACCACACTCCTTCCACATGGCCTTTAAGTATGCAGACATGAAATTGCTTCCCCTGTCTGATACTACTTCCTTTGGGAAGCCCACCCTAGAAAATATTCCCAGGAGGGCCTTTTGCCACTGCAGGTGCTGTAGTGGTCCTTAAAGGAATTGCTTCAGGATATCTTGTGGCATGGTCCACTACCACCAAGATAAACCTATTGCCTGAAGCAGTAGGAGGGTCAAGGGGGCCAACTATATCAACCCCTACCCTTTCAAAGGGTACCCCAACCACAGGCAGTGGAATAAGGGGTGCCTTTGGAGTGCCACCTGTCTTGCCACTGGCTTGACAGGTTTCACAGGACTTACAAAAATCTTTTGTGTCCTCAGACATCCTAGGCCAATGAAACAAGGGAACCAGTCTGTCCCAAGTTTTCATTTGTCCCAGGTGCCCAGCTAGGGGAATGTTGTGTGCAAGAGTTAGGAGGAACTTTATGTACTCCTGAGGGATCACTAATCTTCTGGCTGTTCCAGGTTTAGGATCCCTTGCCTCAGTGTACAAGAGGTTGTCCTCCCAGTAAACTCTGTGAGAGTCACTGACATCCCCATTAGCCTGTTTGACAGCTTGCTGTCTTAGACCCTCTAATGTGGGACAGGTTTGCTGTGCCACACTCAGCTCCTCCCTGGCAGGCCCCCCTTCACCCAAAAGCTCAGCAGTGTCTGCTTCCAGCTCCTCTGGTGTAGGTTCTGCACAGGGAGGGAATTCTTCTTTCTCAGAAGTAGAATCCACTGTAGAGGGAGGGATAGTAGGAAGTGGTTTGCTACTACTAGCCCTAGCTTTAGGGAGCACTTGGTCCATTGTTCCAGGATCCAAGCTTCCCTGTCCTTTTTGCTTTTTGGCCTGAGCCCTTGTCAAAGCAAAAATATGCCCTGGGATGCCCAGCAATGCTGCATGGGCCTCCAACTCCACATCTGACCAAGCTGATGTCTCCAAATCATTCCCTAATAGACAGTCTAAAGGTAAATCTGAAGCTACCACAACTTTCTTTGGACCAGTAACCCCCCCCCCCAGTTGAGATTTACAACAGCCATGGGGTGGCTAAGTGTGTTGTTGTGAGCATCGGTTACTTGGTACTGGTGACCAAGTAGGTGTTGTTCAGGGTGGACCAGTTTCTCTATGACCATAGTCACACTGGCTCCAGTGTCCCTGTAGGCCTGAACCTCAACACCATTTATTAGGGGTAGCTGCTTGTACTTATCCATATTAAGGGGACAAGCAACTAAGGTGGCTAAATCAATAGCCCCCTCAGAGACTAATATAGCCTCTGTGGTCTCCCTAACAAGACCAACCCCAACTAAGTTACCAATAGTGAGCCCAGCTACTCCCTTGGATTGGCTATTAGTAGGTTTGCTCCCACCACCACTGCTATTAGTAGGGACACTAGGTGTAGCAGTAGGGGTTGTAGTGGTAGGAGGCTTGGTGCTTTTCTTTGGACAACTGGGATCTGTTGTCCAATGGCCTTTTATTTTACATAAATAGCACCATGGTTTCTTTTCCTTGTTTTGATTAGAAGAGGATTTGGGCCCACCACCCCCACCAGAGTGTTTTTGTGGGCCTGATGAAGACTCATTTTTAGATTTGTCCCCACCCTTGTCAGAAGACTTACCATCCTTCTTCTTGTTGCCATCTTTGTCACCCCCTGTATGAACTTTTCTGTTCACCCTTGTTCTGACCCATTTGTCTGCCTTCTTTCCCAATTCTTGGGGAGAGGTCAGATCAGAGTCCAGCAAGTACTGGTGCAACAAATCAGACACACAATTATTAAGAATATGCTCTCTCAGGATCAAGTTATACAGGCTTTCATAATCAGTAACTTTACTGCCATGTAACCACCCCTCCAAGGCCTTCACTGAATGGTCAATGAAATCAACCCAGTCTTGTGAAGACTCCTTTTTGGTCTCTCTGAACTTTATCCTGTATTGTTCAGTGGTTAAGCCATAACCATCCAGGAGTGCATTCTTAAGAACTTTGTAATCATTAGCTTCATTTTCTTTTACAGTAAGGAGCCTAACCCTACCTTTTCCACTAAATGATAGCCATAGGATAGCAGCCCACTGCCTTTGAGGGACATCCTGTACAGCACAGGCCCTCTCAAGTGCAGCAAACCACTTGTTAATGTCATCCCCCTCCTTATAAGGGGGAACTATCTTATGCAGATTCCTGGAATCATGCTCTTTTGCAGGATGACTATGGGGAATACTGCTGCTGCCACCATGGGTTTCTAAACCCAGTTTCTGTCTCTCCTTCTCTACTTCTAAAGTCTGTCTATCCAAATCCAGCTGTTGCTTTTTGAGCTTCAGTCTGGTTTGTTCCACTCTCAATCTATTGAGTTTCCTTTCTAACAATCTGTCATCAGGGTGGGTGGGAGGGACATGCCTTGAAACAGAAGTATGGTGAGAATGGACAGAAGGAGACCTGTCCCTTACAGAGGGCACCCTAACAGCTTGGCTAACAGAAACATCAGTACCACTGTGGTGAGAATAAATGCTTTTGCTATGATGTGAGACAACACTATTTGTATGGTGTGACTCAACATCATTACCAACTATGCTAGACTGTCTAGTAATGGGCAGGCTAGGAAGTTTCTTTCCTGAATCTTTTCCTGGGGGAGTCCCTGGATCAGATTGGGAACCATTAGCTACTTTTTCAACAGATGGGGCACTTCTTGCCTTATCTTGTTCTCTAAGCATGTTAAGTAACAATTCCAAGGAAGGATTCTTCCCTACACTCAAACCTCTCTCTATGCAGAGACTCCCTGCTCCTTTCCAGCTAAGGTGATCATATGCAAGTTTGGACAGATCAACATTTTGGCCTGTGCCAGACATTTTTAGAGAGAGTTAAAGTGATAGAAAAAGATAAAAAAGTTTGTCAGAGCTTTTAGAAAGACAGAGAAAAAAAAACTTTTAAAACTTTTTAGAACTTTTTAGAAAGTTAGAAGTACTTTTCAGCACTTAGAAAAGAGTGAATAGAGGAAATGCAAAACTTTTTGGCAATGTGTATATACACTGAACTTGTTTTGTATATTTTTCTCTTATGAAAAGTACAATGACAAGAGTGGTAAGTAGTCTCAAAGCACTTATCCCACCGCTGCACAACCAATGTAGGAGGCTGGACTGGCTTGTAGTGAGTACCAAGGTGTACTTGCACCTTGCACCAGGCCCAGTTATCCCTTATTAGTGTATGGGTGTCTAGCAGCTTAGGCTGATAGATAATGGTAGCTTAGCAGAGCAGCTCAGGCTGAACTAGGAGACGTGTGAAGCTACTACAGTACCACTTAGTGTCATATGCACAATATCATAAGAAAACACAATACACAGTTATACTAAAAATAAAGGTACTTTATTTTTATGACAATATGCCAAAGTATCTTAGAGTGTACCCTCAGTGAGAGGATAGGAAATATACACAAGATATATATACACAATAGCAAAAATATGCAGTATAGTCTTAGAAAACAGTGCAAACAATGTATAGTTACAAAAGGATGCAATGGGGAAACATAGGGATAGGGTCAACGCAAACCATATACTCCAAAAGTGGAATGCGAACCACAAATGGACCCCAAACCTATGTGACCTTGTAGAGGGTCGCTGGGACTATTAGAAAATAGTGAGAGTGAGAAAAATAACCCTCCCCAAGACCCTGAAAAGTGAGTGCAAAGTGCACTAAAGTTCCCCTAAGGATAAAGAAGTTGTGTAAGAGGAATAATGCAGGAAAGACACAAACCAACAATGCAACAACGCTGGATTTAAAATCTGGGGTACCTGTGGAACAAGGGGACCAAGTCCAAAAGTCACAAGCAAGTCGGAGATGGGAAGATGCCCAGGAAATGCCAGCTGCGGGTGCAAAGAAGCTTCTACTGGACAGAAGAAGCTGCGATTTCTGCAGGAACGCAAAGAGCTAGAGACTTCCCCTTCGGAGGAGGGATCTCTCTCGACTTGTAGAGTCGTGCAGAAGTGTTTTCCCGCCAAAAAAAATGCCAACAAGCCTTGCTAGCTGTAAATCGTGCGGTTAGCGTTTTTGGATGTTGCTGTGGACCAGGAGGGACCAGGAGGTCGCAAAATGGACCAGGAGGTAGAGGGGACATCGAGCAAGACAAGGAGCCCTCTTAGCAGCAGGTAGCACCCGGAGAAGTGCCAGAAACAGGCACTACTAGGATGTGTGAAACGGTGCTCACCCGAAGTTACACAAAGGAGTCCCACGTCGCCGGAGACCAACTTAGAAAGTCGTGCAATGCAGGTTAGAGTGCCGTGGACCCAGGCTTGGCTGTGCACAAAGGATTTCCGCCGGAAGTGCACAGGGGCCGGAGTAGCTGCAAAAGTTGCAGTTCCCAGCAATGCAGTCTAGCGAAGTGAGGCAAGGACTTACCTCCACCAAACTTGGACTGAAGAGTCACTGGACTGTGGGGGTTACTTGGACAGAGTTGCTGGATTCGAGGGACCTCGCTCGTCGTGCTGAGAGGAGACCCAAGGGACCGGTAATGCAGCTTTTTGGTGCCTGCGGTTGCAGGGGGAAGATTCAGTCGACCCACAGGAGATTTCTTCGGAGCTTCTAGTGCAGAGGGGAGGCAGACTACCCCCACAGCATGCACCACCAGGAAAAAAGTCGAGAAGGTGTCAGGATCAGCGTTACAGAGTTGCAGTAGTCGTCTTTGCTACTATGTTGCAGGTTTGCAGGCTTCCAGCGCGGTCAGCAGTCGATTCCTTGGCAGAAGGTGAAGAGAGAGATGCAGAGGAACTCGGATGAGCTCTTGCATTCGTTATCTAAGGAATCCCAAGAGACAGAGACCCTAAATAGCCAGAAAAGAGGGTTTGGCTCCCTAGGAGAGAGGATAGGCTAGCAACACCTGAAGGATCCTATCACAAGGAGTCTCTGACGTCACCTGGTGGCACTGGCCACTCAGAGCAGTCCAGTGTGCCAGCAGCACCTCTGTTTCCAAGATGGCAGAGGTCTGGAGCACACTGGAGGAGCTCTGGGCACCTCCCAGGGGAGGTACAGGTCAGGGGAGTGGTCACTCCCCTTTCCTATGTCCAGTTTCGTGCCAGAGCAGGGCTAAGGGGTCCCCTGAACCGGTGTAGACTGGCTTATGCAGAATTGGGCACATCTGTGCCCAAGAAAGCATTTCCAGAGGCTGGGGGAGGCTACTCCTCCCCTGCCTTCACACCATTTTCCAAAGGGAGAGGGTGTAACACCCTCTCTCAGAGGAAGTCCTTTGTTCTGCCATCCTGGGCCAGTCCTGGCTGGACCCCAGAAGGGCAGATGCCTGTCTGAGGGGTTGGCAGCAGCAGCAGCTGCAATGAAACCCCGGGAAAGGCAGTTTGGCAGTACCAGGGTCTGTGCTACAGACCACTGGGATCATGGGATTGTGCCAACTATGCCAGGATGGTATAGAGGGGGCAATTCCATGATCATAGCCATATTACATGGCCATATTCGGAGTTACCATTGTGAAGCTACATATAGGTAGTGACCTATATGTAGTGCACGCGTGTAATGGTGTCCCCGCACTCACAAAGTCCGGGGAATTGGCCCTGAACCATGTGGGGGCACCTTGGCTAGTGCCAGGGTGCCCACACACTAAGTAACTAAGCACCCAACCTTTACTAGGTAAAGGTTAGACATATAGGTGACTTATAAGTTACTTAAGTGCAGTGAAAAATGGCTGTGTAATAACGTGGACGTTATTTCACTCAGGCTGCAGTGGCAGGCCTGTGTAAGATTTGTCAGAGCTCCCTATGGGTGGCAAAAGAAATGCTGCAGCCCATAGGGATCTCCTGGAACCCCAATATCCTGGGTACCTCAGTACCATATACTAGGGAATTATAAGGGTGTTCCAGTAAGCCAATGTAAATTGGTAAAATTGGTCACTAGCCTGTCAGTGACAATTTTGAAAGAAATGAGAGAGCATAACCACTGAGGTTCTGATTAGCAGAGCCTCAGTGAGACAGTTAGTCACTGTAGGAAAGTACCATCTTGCCTGGCATGTTACCCCCATTGTTCACTGTATATATGTTGTTTTAGTTGTATGTGTCACTGGGACCCTGGTAACCCAGGGCCCCAGTGCTCATAAGTGTGCCTGAATGTGTTACCTGTGTAGTGACTAACTGTCTCACTGAGGCTCTGCTAATCAGAACCTCAGTGGTTATGCTCTCTCATTTCTTTCCAAATTGTCACTGACAGGCTAGTGACTATTTTTACCTATTTACATTGGCTTACTGGAACACCCTTATAATTCCCTAGTATATGGTACTGAGGTACCCAGGGTATTGGGGTTCCAGGAGATCCCTATGGGCTGCAGCATTTCTTTTGCCACCCATAGGGAGCTCTGACAATTCTTACACAGGCCTGCCACTGCAGCCTGAGTGAAATAACGTCCTTGTTATTTCACAGCCATTTTATACTGCACTTAAGTAACTTATAAGTCACCTATATGTCTAACCTTTACCTGGTAAAGGTTAGGTGCAAAGTTACTTAGTGTGAGGGCACCCTGGCACTAGCCAAGGTGCCCCCACATTGTTCAGAGCCAATTCCCTGAACTTTGTGAGTGCGGGGACACCATTAAACGCGTGCACTACATATAAGTCACTACCTATATGTAGCTTCACAATGGTAACTCCGAATATGGCCATGTAACATGTCTATGATCATGGAATTGCCCCCTCTATGCCATCCTGGCATAGTTGGCACAATCCCATGATCCCAGTGGTCTGTAGCAAAGACCCTGGTACTGCCAAACTACCCTTCCTGGGGTTTCACTGCAGCTGCTGCTGCTGCCAACCCCTCAGACAGGCATCTGCCCTCCTGGGGTCCAGCCAGGCCTGGCCCAGGATGGCAGAACAAAGGACTTCCTCTGAGAGAGGGTGTTACACCCTCTCCCTTTGGAAAATGGTGTGAAGGCAGGGGAGGAGTAGCCTCCCCCAGCCTCTGGAAATGCTTTGTTGGGCACAGAGGTGCCCAATTCTGCATAAGCCAGTCTACACCGGTTCCGGGGACCCCTTAGCCCTGCCCTGGCGCGAAACTGGACAAAGGAAAGGGGAGTGACCACTCCCCTGACCTGCACCTCCCCTGGGAGGTGTCCAGAGCTCCTCCAGTGTGCTCCAGACCTCTGCCATCTTGGAAACAGAGGTGCTGCTGGCACACTGGGCTGCTCTGAGTGGCCAGTGCCACCAGGTGACGTCAGAGACTCCTTCTGATAGGCTCCTTCAGGTGTTAGTAGCCTATCCTCTCTCCTAGGTAGCCAAACCCTCTTTTCTGGCTATTTAGGGTCTCTGTCTCTGGGGAAACTTTAGATAACGAATGCAAGAGCTCATCCGAGTTCCTCTGCATCTCTCTCTTCACCTTCTGCCAAGGAATCGACTGCTGACCGCCCTGGAAGCCTGCAAAACTGCAACATAGTAGCAAAGACGACTACTGCAACTCTGTAACGCTGATCCTGCCGCCTTCTCGACTGTTTTCCTGCTTGTGCATGCTGTGGGGGTAGTCTGCCTTCTCTCTGCACCAGAAGCTCCGAAGAAATCTCCCGTGGGTCGACGGAATCTTCCCCCTGCAACCGCAGGCCCCAAAAAGCTGCATTTCCGGTCCCTTGGGTCTCCTCTCAGCACGACAAGCGAGGTCCCTCGAATCCAGCGACTCTGTCCAAGTGACCCCCACAGTCCCGTGACTCTTCAGTCCAAGTTTGGTGGAGGTAAGTCCTTGCCTCACCTCGCTGGGCTGCATTGCTGGGTACCGTGACTTTTGCAGCTACTCCGGCCCCTGTGCACTTCCGGCGGAAATCCTTTGTGCACAGCCAAGCCTGGGTCCACGGCACTCTAACCTGCATTGCACGACTTTCTAAGTTGGTCTCCGGCGACGTGGGACTCCTTTGTGTGAGCACCATTTCACGCATCCTTGTAGTGCCTGTTTCTGGCACTTCTCTGGGTGCTACCTGCTGCTGAGAGGGTTCATTGTCTTGCTCGACGTCCCCTCTCTCTCCTGGTCCAATTTGCGACCTCCTGGTCCCTCCAGGGCCACAGCAGCATCCACAAACGCTAACCACACGATTTGCAGCTAGTAAGGCTTGTTGGCGTTCTTTCGGCGGGAAAACACTTCTGCACAACTCTCCACGACGAGTGGGATCCGTCCACCAAAGGGGAAGTCTCTAGCCCTTTTCGTTCCTGCAGAAGCCTCAGCTTCTTCTGTCCAGTAGAAGCTTCTTTGCATCCACAGCTGGCATTTCCTGGGCATATGCCCATCTCCGACTTGATTGTGACTTTTAGACTTGGTCCCCTTGTTCCACAGGTACCCTAGATTGGAAATCCACAGTTGTTGCATTGTTGGTTTGTGTCTTTCCTGCATTATTCCTCTAACACAACTTCTTTGTCCTTAGGGGAACTTTAGTGCACTTTGCACTCACTTTTCAGGGTCTTGGGGAGGGTTATTTTTCTAACTCTCACTATTTTCTAATAGTCCCAGCGACCCTCTACAAGGTCACATAGGTTTGGGGTCCATTCGTGGTTCACATTCCACTTTTGGAGTATATGGTTTGTGTTGCCCCTATCCCTATGTTTCCCCATTGCATCCTATTGTAACTATACATTGTTTGCACTGTTTTCTAAGACTATACTGCATATTTTTGCTATTGTGTATATATATCTTGTGTATATTTCCTATCCTCTCACTGAGGGTACACTCTAAGATACTTTGGCATATTGTCATAAAAATAAAGTCCCTTTATTTTTAGTATAACTGTGTATTGTGTTTTCTTATGATATTGTGCATATGACACTAAGTGGTACTGTAGTAGCTTCACACGTCTCCTAGTTCAGCCTAAGCTGCTCTGCTAAGCTACCATTATCTATCAGCCTAAGCTGCTAGACACCCTATACACTAAGAAGGGATAACTGGGCCTGGTGCAAGGTGCAAGTACCCCTTGGTACTCACTACAAGCCAGTCCAGCCTCCTACATTGGTTGTGCAGCGGTGGGATAAGTGCTTTGAGACTACTTACCACTCTTGTCGTTGTACTTTTCATAAGAGAAAAATATACAAAACAAGGTCAGTGTATATACACATAGCCAAAAAGTTTTGCATTTCCTCTTTTCACTCTTTTCTAAGTGCTGAAAAGTACTTCTAACTTTCTAAAAAGTTCTAAAAAGTTTTAAAAGTTTTTTTTTCTCTGTCTTTCTAAAAGCTCTGACAAACTTTTTATCTTTTACTATCACTTTAACTCTCTCTAAAAATGTCTGGCACAGGCCAAAATGTTTGTAGGAAAGTACCATCTTGCCTGGCATGTTACCCCCATTTTTCACTGTATATATGTTGTTTTAGTTGTATGTGTCACTGGGACCCTGGTAACCCAGGGCCCCAGTGCTCATAAGTGTGCCTGAATGTGTTACCTGTTTAGTGACTAACTGTCTCACTGAGGCTCTGCTAATCAGAACCTCAGTGGTTATGCTCTCTCATTTCTTTCCAAATTGTCACTGACAGGCTAGTGACCATTTTAACCAATTTACATTGGCTTACTGGAACACCCTTATAATTCCCTAGTATATGGTACTGAGGTACCCAGGGTATTGGGGTTCCAGGAGATCCCTATGGGCTGCAGCATTTCTTTTGCCACCCATAGGGAGCTCTGACAATTCTTACACAGGCCTGCCACTGCAGCCTGAGTGAAATAACGTCCACGTTATTTCACAGCCATTTTACACTGCACTTAAGTAACTTATAAGTCACCTATATGTCTAACCTTTACCTGGTAAAGGTTAGGTGCAAAGTTACTTAGTGTGAGGGCACCCTGGCACTAGCCAAGGTGCCCCCACATTGTTCAGAGCCAATTCACTGAACTTTGTGAGTGCGGGGACACCATTACACGCGTGCACTACATATAGGCCACTACCTATATGTAGCTTCACCATGGTAACTCCGAATATGGCCATGTAACATGTCTATGATCATGGAATTGCCCCCTCTATGCCATCCTGGCATTGTTGGTACAATTCCATGAACCCAGTGGTCTGTAGCACAGACCCTGGTACTGCCAGACTGCCCTTCCTGGGGTTTCACTGCAGCTGCTGCTGCTGCCAACCCCTCAGACAGGCAGCTGCCCTCCTGGGGTCCAGCCAGGCCTGGCCCAGGATGGCAGCACAAAGAACTTCCTCTGAGAGAGGGTGTGACACCCTCTCCCTTTGGAAAATGGTGTGAAGGCAGGGGAGGAGTAGCCTCCCCCAGCCTCTGGAAATGCTTTGTTGGGCACAGATGTGCCCAATTCTGCATAAGCCAGTCTACACCGGTTCAGGGACCCCTTAGCCCCTGCTCTGGCGCGAAACTGGACAAAGGAAAGGGGAGTGACCACTCCCCTGACCTGCACCTCCCCTGCGAGGTGTCCAGAGCTCCTCCAGTGTGCTCCAGACCTCTGCCATCTTGGAAACAGAGGTGCTGCTGGCACACTGGACTGCTCTGAGTGGCCAGTGCCACCAGGTGACGTCAGAGACTCCTGCTGATAGGCTCCTTCAGGTGTTAGTAGCCTTTCCTCTCTCCTAGGTAGCCAAACCCTCTTTTCTGGCTATTTAGGGTCTCTGTCTCTGGGGAAACTTTAGATAACGAATGCATGAGCTCAGCCGAGTTCCTCTGCATCTCCCTCTTCACCTTCTGATAAGGAATCGACCGCTGACCGCGCTGGAAGCCTGCAAACCTGCAACATAGTAGCAAAGACGACTACTGCAACTCTGTAACGCTGATCCTGCCGCCTTCTCGATTGTTTTCCTGCTTGTGCCTGCTGTGGGGGTAGTCTGCCTCCTCTCTGCACCAGAAGCTCCGAAGAAATCTCCCGTGGGTCGACGGAATCTTCCCCCTGCAACCGCAGGCACCAAAAAGCTGCATTACCGGTCCCTTGGGTCTCCTCTCAGCACGACGAGCGAGGTCCCTCGAATCCAGCGATGCTGTCCAAGTGACCCCCACAGTCCAGTGACTCTTCAGCCCAAGTTTGGTGGAGGTAAGTCCTTGCCTCACCTCGCTGGGCTGCATTGCTGGGAACCGCGACTTTGCAGCTACTCCGGCCCCTGTGCACTTCCGGCAGAAATCCTTCATGCACAGCCAAGCCTGGGTCCACGGCACTCTAACCTGCATTGCACGACTTTCTAAGTTGGTCTCCGGCGACGTGGGACTCCTTTGTGCAACTTCGGCGAGCACCGTTTCACGCATCCTCGTAGTGCCTGCTTCTGGCACTTCTCCGGGTGCTACCTGCTTCAGTGAGGGCTCTTTGTCTTGCTCGACGTCCCCTCTCTCTGCAGGTCCAATTTGCGACCTCCAGGTCCCGCCTGGGCCCCAGCAGCGTCCAAAAACGCCAAACGCACGATTTGCGTGTAGCAAGGCTTGTTGGCGGCCTTCCGGCGGGAAAACACTTCTGCACGACTCTCCAAGACAAGAGGGATCCGTCCACCAAAGGGGAAGTCTCTAGCCCTTTTCGTTCCTGCAGAAACCTCAGCTTCTTCTGTCCAGTCGAAGCTTCTTTGCACCTGCAGCTGGCATTTCCTGGGCATCTGCCCATCTCCAACTTGCTTGTGACTTTTGGACTTGGTCCCCTTGTTCCACAGGTACCCTAGATTGGAAATCCACAGTTGTTGCATTGCTGGTTTGTGTCTTTCCTGCATTATTCCTCTAACACGACTCTTTTGTCCTTAGGGGAACTTTAGTGCACTTTGCACTCACTTTTCAGGGTATTGGGGAGGGTTATTTTTCTAACTCTCACTATTTTCTAATAGTCCCAGCGACCCTCTACAAGGTCACCTAGGTTTGGGGTCCATTCGTGGTTCGCATTCCACTTTTGGAGTATATGGTTTGTGTTGCCCCTATCCCTATGTTTCCCCATTGCATCCTATTGTAACTATACATTGTTTGCACTGTTTTCTAAGACTATACTGCATATTTTTGCTATTGTGTATATATATCTTGTGTATATTTCCTATCCTCTCACTGAGGGTACACTCTAAGATACTTTGGCATATTGTCATAAAAATAAAGTACCTTTATTTTTAGTATAACTGTGTATTGTGTTTTCTTATGATATTGTGCATATGACACTAAGTGGTACTGTAGTAGCTTCACACGTCTCCTAGTTCAGCCTAAGCTGCTCTGCTAAGCTACCATTATCTATCAGCCTAAGCTGCTAGACACCCTATACACTAATAAGGGTTAACTGGGCCTGGTGCAAGGTGCAAGTACCCCTTGGTACTCACTACAAGCCAGTCCAGCCTCCTACAATGTTGATCTGTCTAAACTTGCATATGACCACCTTAGCTGGAAAGGAGCAAGGAGTCTCTGTGTAGAGAGAGGTTTGAGTGTAGGGAAGAATCCTTCCTTGGAACTGTTACTTAACATGCTTAGAGAACAGGATAAGGCTAGAAGTGCCCCATCTGTTGAAAAAGTAGCTAATGGTTCTCAATCTGATCCAGGGCCTCCCCCAGGAAAAGATTCAGGAAAGAAACTTCCTAGCCTGCCCATTACTAGACAGTCTAGCATAGTTGGTAATGATGATGAGCCACACCATACAAATAGTGTTGTCTCACATCATAGCAAAAGCATTTATTCTCACCATACTGGTAGTGATGTTTCTGTTAGCCAAGCTGTTAGGGTGGCTTCTGTAAGGGACAGGTCTCCTTCTGTCCATTCTCACCATACTTCTGTTTCAAGGCATGTCCCTCCCACCCACCCTGATGACAGATTGTTAGAAAGGGAGCTCAATAGATTGAGAGTGGAACAAACCAGACTGAAGCTCAAGAAGCAACAGCTGGATTTGGATAGACAGACTTTAGAAGTAGAGAAGGAGAGACAGAAACTGGGTTTAGAAACCCATGGTGGCAGCAGCAGTATTCCCCATAGTCATCCTGCAAAAGAGCATGATTTCAGGAATCTGCACAAGATAGTTCCCCTTTATAAGGAGGGGATGACATTAACAAGTGGTTTGCTGCACTTGAGAGGGCCTGTGTTGTACAGGATGTCCCTCAAAGGCAGTGGGCTGCTATCCTATGGCTATCATTTAGTGGAAAAGGTAGGGATAGGCTCCTTACTGTGAATGAAAATGATGCTAATAATTTCCAAGTTCTTAAGAATGCACTCCTGGATGGTTATGGCTTAACCACTGAACAATACAGGATAAAGTTCAGAGAGACCAAAAAGGAGCCTTCACAAGACTGGGTTGATTTCATTGACCATTCAGTGAAGGCCTTGGAGGGGTGGTTACATGGCAGTAAAGTTACTGATTATGACAGCCTGTATAACTTGATCCTGAGAGAGCATATTCTTAATAATTGTGTGTCTGATTTGTTGCACCAGTACTTGGTGGACTCTGATCTGACCTCTCCCCAAGAATTGGGAAAGAAGGCAGACAAATGGGTCAGAACAAGGGTGAACAGAAAGGTTCATACAGGGGGTGACAAAGATGGCAACAAAAAGAAGGATGGTAAGTCTTCTGACAAGGGTGGGGACAAATCTAAAAATGAGTCTTCATCAGGCCCACAAAAACACTCTGGTGGGGGTGGTGGGCCCAAATCATCTTTTAATCAGAACAAGGAAAAGAAACCATGGTGCTATTTATGTAAAATAAAAGGCCATTGGACAACAGATCCCAGTTGTCCAAAGAAAGGCACCAAGCCTCCTACCACTACAACCCCTACTGCTATACCTAGTGTCCCTACTAATAGCAGTGGTGGTGGGAGCAAACCTACTAATAGCCAATCCAAGGGAGTAGCTGGACTCATTATTGGTAACTTAGTTGGGGTTGGCCTTGTTAGGGAGGCCACAGAGGCTGTGTTAGTCTCTGAGGGGGCTATTGATTTAGCCACCTTAGTTGCTTGTCCCCTTAATATGGATAAGTACAAGCAGCTACCCCTAATAAATGGTGTTGAGGTTCAGGCCTACAGGGACACTGGTGCCAGTGTGACTATGGTCATAGAGAAACTGGTCCACCCTGAACAACACCTACTTGGTCACCAGTACCAAGTAACCGATGCTCACAACAACACACTTAGCCACCCCATGGCTGTTGTAAATCTCAACTGGGGGGGGGGTTACTGGTCCAAAGAAAGTTGTGGTAGCTTCAGATTTACCTGTAGACTGTCTATTAGGGAATGATTTGGAGACATCAGCTTGGTCAGATGTGGAGTTGGAGGCCCATGCAGCAATGCTGGGCATCCCAGGGCATATTTTTGCTTTGACAAGTGCTCAGGCCAAAAAGCAAAAAGGACAGGGAAGCTTGGATCCTGGAACAATGGACCAAGTGCTCCCTAAAGCTAGGGCTAGTAGAAGCAAATCACTTCCTACTATCCCTCCCTCTACAGTGGATTCTACTTCTGAGGAAGAAGAATTCCCTCCCTGTGCAGAACCTACACCAGAGGAGCTGGAAGCAGACACTGCTGAGCTTTTGGGTGAAGGGGGGCCTGCCAGAGAGGAGCTGAGTGTGGCACAGCAAACCTGTCCCACATTAGAGGGTCTCAGACAGCAAGCTGTCAAACAGGCTAATCGGGATGTCAGTGACTCTCACATAGTTTACTGGGAGGACAACCTCTTGTACACTGAGCATAGGGATCCTAAACCTGGAGCTGCCAGGAGATTAGTGATTCCTCAGAAGTACAGAAAGTTCCTCCTAACCCTGGCACATGACATTCCCCTAGCTGGGCACCTGGGTCAAATGAAAACTTGGGACAGACTGGTTCCATTGTTTCATTGGCCTAGGATGTCTGAGGACACAAAGGAATTTTGTAAGTCCTGTGAAACCTGTCAAGCCAGTGGCAAGACAGGTGGCACCCCAAAGGCACCCCTTATTCCACTGCCTGTGGTTGGGGTTCCCTTTGAAAGGGTAGGGGTTGACATAGTTGGCCCCCTTGACCCTCCTACTGCTTCAGGCAATAGGTTTATCTTGGTGGTAGTGGACCATGCCACAAGATATCCTGAAGCTATTCCTTTAAGGACCACTACAGCACCTGCAGTGGCAAAGGCCCTCCTGGGAATATTTTCCAGGGTGGGCTTCCCAAAGGAAGTAGTATCAGACAGGGGAAGCAATTTCATGTCTGCATACTTAAAGGCCATGTGGAAGGAGTGTGGTGTAACGTACAAGTTCACAACACCCTATCATCCACAAACAAATGGACTGGTGGAGAGATTTAATAAAACTCTCAAAGGCATGATTATGGGTCTCCCTGAAAAACTCCGCAGGAGATGGGATATCCTTCTACCATGCCTCCTTTTTGCCTACAGGGAGGTACCCCAGAAAGGAGTGGGCTTCAGCCCCTTTGAACTTCTTTTTGGACACCCTGTTAGGGGTCCACTCACACTTGTAAAGGAGGGTTTGGGAACAACCTTTAAAAGCTCCTAAGTAGGATATTGTGGATTATGTACTTGGCCTCAGATCAAGGATGGCTGAGTACATGAAAAAGGCCAGTAAAAACATTCAGGCCAGCCAAGAGCTCCAGAAGCAATGGCATGATCAGAAGGCTGTTTTGGTTCAGTACCAACCAGGGCAGAAAGTGTGGGTCTTGGAGCCTGTGGCCCCAAGAGCACTCCAAGATAAATGGAGTGGACCCCACACAATTGTTGAAAAGAAGGGAGAAGTCACCTATTTAGTTGACTTAGGCACTGCCATGAGTCCCCTTAGGGTGCTCCATGTCAACCGCCTGAAACCCTACTATGACAGGGCTGATCTCACCCTACTCATGGCAACTGATGAGGGACAGGAAGAAGACAGTGATCCTCTACCTGATCTCTTCTCTTCCACAGAACAAGATGCTCTGGTGGAAGGTGTAGTTTTGGCTGACTGCCTTACTGCTGAGCAGAAAGACAATTGCATAAATCTCCTAGATCAATTCTCTGAACTCTTCTCTACTGTGCCAGGTACCACTTCTTGGTGTGAGCACACTATAGATACTGGAGACAGCTTGCCTGTCAAAAGTAAGATCTATAGGCAGCCTGACCATGTCAGGGACTGCATAAAGCAAGAGGTCCTGAAAATGTTAGAACTAGGAGTCGTTGAGCACTCTGACAGTCCATGGGCTTCTCCTGTGGTACTGGTACCAAAACCCCATTCCAAAGATGGAAAGAAGGAAATGCGGTTTTGTGTAGACTATAGAGGTCTCAACTTGGTAACCAAAACTGATGCTCACCCTATACCCAGGGCAGATGAGCTCATAGATACACTGGCATCTGCCAAGTATCTAAGCACTTTTGATTTGACTGCAGGGTATTGGCAGATGAAATTGTCAGAAGATGCTAAACCTAAGACTGCATTTTCTACCATTGGAGGACATTACCAGTTTACTGTAATGCCTTTTGGTTTGAAAAATGCACCTGCCACTTTTCAGAGGTTGGTGAACACAGTCCTGCAAGGGCTGGAAGCTTTCAGTGCAGCATATTTGGACGATATAGCTGTCTTTTGCTCCAGCTGGGATGATCACCTGGTCCACCTATGGAAAGTTTTGGAGGCCCTGCAAAAGGCAGGCCTCACTATCAAGGCTTCAAAGTGCCAGATAGGGCAGGGTAAGGTGGTTTATCTGGGACACCTTGTTGGTGGGGAACAGATTGCACCACTTCAGGGGAAAATCCAAACAATTATTGATTGGGTTCCCCCTACCACTCAGACTCAGGTGAGAGCCTTCCTAGGCCTCACTGGGTATTACATGAGGTTCATTAAGAACTATGGCTCCATTGCAGCCCCTCTTAATGACCTCACATCCAAGAAAATGCCTAAAAAGGTATTATGGACAGCAAACTGTCAGAAAGCTTTTGAGGAGCTGAAGCAGGCCATGTGCTCTGCACCTGTCCTGAAAAGCCCTTGTCACTCTAAAAAATTCTATGTCCAAACTGATGCATCTGAATTAGGAGTAGGGGCAGTCCTATCACAACTTAATTCTGAGGGCCAGGAACAACCTGTTGCTTTTATTAGTAGGAGGTTGACCCCTAGAGAAAAGCGTTGGTCTGCCATTGAGAGGGAGGCCTTTGCTGTGGTCTGGGCTCTGAAGAAGTTGAGGCCATACCTGTTTGGCACTCACTTCATTGTTCAGACAGACCACAAACCTCTACTTTGGCTAAAACAAATGAAAGGTGAAAATCCTAAATTGTTGAGGTGGTCCATATCCCTACAGGGAATGGACTATACAGTGGAACATAGACCTGGGAGTAGCCACTCCAATGCAGATGGACTCTCCAGATATTTCCACTTAGACAATGAAGACTCATCATGTCATGGCTAGTCTTATTGTCCTTCGTTTGGGGGGGGGGGGGTTGTGTAGGAAAGTACCATCTTGCCTGGCATGTTACCCCCATTTTTCATTGTATATATGTTGTTTTAGTTGTATGTGTCACTGGGACCCTGGTAACCCAGGGCCCCAGTGCTCATAAGTGTGCCTGAATGTGTTACCTGTGTAGTGACTAACTGTCTCACTGAGGCTCTGCTAATCAGAACCTCAGTGGTTATGCTCTCTCATTTCTTTCCAACTTGTCACTGACAGGCTAGTGACTATTTTTACCAATTTACATTGGCTTACTGGAACACCCTTATAATTCCCTAGTATATGGTACTGAGGTACCCAGGGTATTGGGGTTCCAGGAGATCCCTATGGGCTGCAGCATTTCTTTTGCCACCCATAGGGAGCTCTGACAATTCTTACACAGGCCTGCCACTGCAGCCTGAGTGAAATAACGTCCACGTTATTTCACAGCCATTTTACACTGCACTTAAGTAACTTATAAGTCACCTATATGTCTAACCTTTACCTGGTAAAGGTTAGGTGCAAAGTTACTTAGTGTGAGGGCACCCTGGCACTAGCCAAGGTGCCCCCACATTGTTCAGAGCCAATTCCCTGAACTTTGTGAGTGCGGGGACACCATTACATGCGTGCACTACATATAGGTCACTACCTATATGTAGCTTCACAATGGTAACTCCGAATATGGCCATGTAACATGTCTATGATCATGGAATTGCCCCCTCTATGCCATCCTGGCATAGTTGGCACAATCCCATGATCCCAGTGGTCTGTAGCACAGACCCTGGTACTGCCAAACTGCCCTTCCTGGGGTTTCACTGCAGCTGCTGCTGCTGCCAACCCCTCAGACAGGCATCTGCCCTCCTGGGGTCCAGCCAGGCCTGGCCCACGATGGCAGAACAAAGGACTTCCTCTGAGAGAGGGTGTTACACCCTCTCGCTTTGGAAAATGGTGTGAAGGCAGGGGAGGAGTAGCCTCCCCCAGCCTCTGGAAATGCTTTGTTGGGCACAGAGGTGCCCAATTCTGCATAAGCCAGTCTTCACTGGTTCAGGGGACCCCTTAGCCCTGCTCTGGCGTGAAACTGGACAAAGGAAAGGGGAGTGACCACTCTCCTGACCTGCACCTCCCCTGGGAGGTGTCCAGAGATCCTCCAGTGTGCTCCAGACCTCTGCCATCTTGGAAACAGAGGTGCTGCTGGCACACTGGACTGCTCTGAGTGGCCAGTGCCACCAGGTGACGTCAGAGACTCCTTCTGATAGGCTCCTTCAGGTGTTAGTAGCCTATCCTCTCTCCTAGGTAGCCAAACCCTCTTTTCTGGCTATTTAGGGTCTCTGTCTCTGGGGAAACTTTAGATAACGAATGCAAGAGCTCATCCGAGTTCCTCTGCATCTCTCTCTTCACCTTCTGCCAAGGAATCGACTGCTGACCGCGCTGGAAGCCTGCAAACCTGCAACATAGTAGCAAAGACGACTACTGCAACTCTGTAACGCTGATCCTGCCGCCTTCTCGACTGTTTTCCTGCTTGTGCATGCTGTGGGGGTAGTCTGCCTTCTTCCTGCACCAGAAGCTCCGAAGAAATCTCCTGTGGGTCGACGGAATCTTCCCCCTGCAACCGCAGGCACCGAGAAGCTGCATTACCGGTCCCTTGGGTCTCCTCTCAGCACAACGAGCGAGGTCCCTCGAATCCAGCGACTCTGTCCAAGTGACCCCCACAGTCCAGTGACTCTTCAGTCCAAGTTTGGTGGAGGTAAGTCCTTGCCTCACCTCGCTGGGCTGCATTGCTGGGAACCGCGACTTTTGCAGCTACACCGGCCCCTGTGCACTTCCGGCGGAAATCCTTTCTGCACAGCCAAGCCTGGGTCCTCAGCACTCTAACCTGCATTGCACGACTTTCTAAGTTGGTCTCCGGCGACGTGGGACTCCTTTGTGCGACTTCATGTGAGCACCATTTCATGCATCCTCGTAGTGCCTGTTTCTGGCACTTGTCTGGGTGCTACCTGCTGCTGAGAGAGGTCCTTGTCTTGCTCGACGTCCCCTCTCTCTCCTGGTCCAATTTGCGACCTCCTGGTCCCTCCAGGGCCACAGCAGCGTCCAAAAACGCTAACCACGCGATTTGCAGCTAGCAAGGCTTGTTGGCGTTCTTTCGGCAGGAAAAAACTTCTGCACAACTCTCCACGGTGAAAGGGGTCCGTCCACCAAAGGGGAAGTCTCTAGCCCTTTTCGTTCCTGCAGAAACCTCAGCTTCTTCTATCCAGTAGAAGCTTCTTTGCATCCACAGCTGGCATTTCCTAGGCATCTGCCCATCTCCGACTTGCTTGTGACTTTTGGACTTGGTCTCCTTGTTCCACAAGTACCCTAGATTGGAAATCCACAGTTGTTGCATTGTTGGTTTGTGTCTTTCCTGCATTATTCCTCTAACACGACTTCTTTGTCCTTAGGGGAACTTTAGTGCACTTTGCACTCACTTTTCAGGGTCTTGGGGAGGGTTATTTTTCTAACTCTCACTATTTTCTAATAGTCCCAGCGACCCTCTACAAGGTCACATAGGTTTGGGGTCCATTCGTGGTTCGCATTCCACTTTTGGAGTATATGGTTTGTGTTGCCCCTATCCCTATGTTTTCCCATTGCATCCTATTGTAACTATACATTGTTTGCACTGTTTTCTAAGACTATACTGCATATTTTTGCTATTGTGTATATATGTCTTGTGTATATTTCCTATCCTCTCACTGAGGGTATGTAGGAGGCTGGACTGGCTTGTAGTGAGTACCAAGGGGTACTTGCACCTTGCACCAGGCCCAGTTATCCCTTATTAGTGTATAGGGTGTCTAGCAGCTTAGGCTGATAGATAATGGTAGCTTAGCAGAGCAGCTTAGGCTGAACTAGGAGACGTGTGAAGCTACTACAGTACCACTTAGTGTCATATGCACAATATCATAAGAAAACACAATACACAGTTATACTAAAAATAAAGGTACTTTATTTTTATGACAATATGCCAAAGTATCTTAGAGTGTACCCTCAGTGAGAGGATAGGAAATATACACAAGATATATATACACAATAGCAAAAATATGCAGTATAGTCTTAGAAAACAGTGCAAACAATGTATAGTTACAATAGGATGCAATGGGGAAACATAGGGATAGGGGCAACACAAACCATATACTCCAGAAGTGGAATGCGAACCACGAATGGACCCCAAACCTATGTGACCTTGTAGAGGGTCGCTGGGACTATTAGAAAATAGTGAGAGTTAGCAAAATAACCCACCCCAAGACTCTGAAAAGTGAGTGCAAAGTGCACCAAAGTTCCCCTAAGGACAAAATAGTCGTGTTAGAGGGAGAATGCAAGGAAAACACAAATCAGCAATGCAACAACGATGGATTCCTGTCTGAAGGTACCTGTGGAACAAGGGGACCAAGTCCAAAAGTCACAAGCAGCTCGGAGATGGGCAGATGCCCAAGAAATGCCAGCGGTTGGTGCAAAGAAGCTCTTACTAGGCTGAAGAACTGTGAATACTGCAGGAACGACAAGGGCTAGAGACTTCCCCTTTGGAGGATGGATCCCCCACGCCTTGTAGAGTCGTGCAGAAGTGTTTTCCCGCCGGATGGACGCCAACAAGCCTTGCTACACGCAAATCGTGCGTTTGGCGTTTTTGGACGCTGCTGGGGCCCAGGAGGGACCAGAAGGTCGCAAATTGGACCTGCAGAGAGAGGGGACGTCGAGCAAGACAAAGAGCCCTCACTGAAGCAGGTAGCACCCGGAGAAGTGCCAGAAACAGGCACTACGAGGATGCGTGAAACGGTGCTCGCCGAAGTTGCACAAAGGAGTCCCACGTCGCCGGAGACCAACTTAGAAAGTCGTGCAATGCAGGTTAGAGTGCCGTGGACCCAGGCTTGGCTGTGCACACAGGATTTCCGCCGGAAGTGCACAGGGGCCGGAGAAGCTTGCAAAGTCGCGGTTCCCAGCAATGCAGCCCAGCGAGGTGAGGCAAGGACTTACCTCCACCAAACTTGGGCTGAAGAGTCACTGGACTGTGGGGGTCACTTGGACGGTGTCGCTGGATTCGAGGGACCTCGCTCATCGTGCTGAGAGGAGACCCAAGGGACCGGAGATGCAGCTTTTTGGTGCCTGCGGTTGCAGGGGGAAGATTCCGTCGACCCACGGGAGATTTCTTCGGAGCTTCTGGTGCAGAGAGGAGGCAGACTACCCCCACAGCATGCACAAGCAGGAAAACAGTCGAGAAGGCGGCAGGATCAGCGTTACAGAGTTGCAGTAGTCGTCTTTGCTACTATGTTGCAGGTTTGCAGGCTTCCAGCGCGGTCAGCGGTCGATTCCTTATCAGAAGGTGAAGAGGGAGATGCAGAGGAACTCGGCTGAGCTCATGCATTCGTTATCTAAAGTTTCCCCAGAGACAGAGACCCTAAATAGCCAGAAAAGAGGGTTTGGCTACCTAGGAGAGAGGAAAGGCTACTAACACCTGAAGGAGCCTATCACAAGGAGTCTCTGACGTCACCTGGTGGCACTGGCCACTCAGAGCAGTCCAGTGTGCCAGCAGCACCTCTGTTTCCAAGATGGCAGAGGTCTGGAGCACACTGGAGGAGCTCTGGACACCTCCCAGGGGAGGTGCAGGTCAGGGGAGTGGTCACTCCCCTTTCCTTTGTCCAGTTTCGCGCCAGAGCAGGGGCTAAGGGGTCCCTGAACCGGTGTAGACTGGCTTATGCAGAATTGGGCACCTCTGTGCCCAACAAAGCATTTCCAGAGGCTGGGGGAGGCTACTCCTCCCCTGCCTTCACACCATTTTCCAAAGGGAGAGGGTGTCACACCCTCTCTCAGAGGAAGTCCTTTGTTCTGCCATCCTGGGCCAGGCCTGGCTGGACCCCAGGAGGGCAGATGCCTGTCTGAGGGGTTGGCAGCAGCAGCAGCTGCAGTGAAACCCCAGGAAAGGCAGTTTGGCAGCTCCAGGGTCTGTGCTACAGACCACTGGGATCCTGGGATTGTGCCAACTATGCCAGGATGGCATAGAGGGGGCAATTCCATGATCATAGACATGTTACATGGCCATATTCGGAGTTACCATTGTGAAGCTACATATAGGTAGTGACCTATATGTAGTGCACGCGTGTAATGGTATCCCCGCACTCACAAAGTCCGGGGAATTGGCCCTGAACAATGTGGGGGCACCTTGGCTAGTGCCAGGGTGCCCTCACACTAAGTAACTTTGCACCTAACCTTTACCAGGTAAAGGTTAGACATATAGGTGCCTTATAAGTTACTTAAGTGCAGTGTAAAATGGCTGTGAAATAACGTGGACGTTATTTCACTCAGGCTGCAGTGGCAGGCCTGTGTAAGAATTGTCAGAGCTCCCTATGGGTGGCAAAAGAAATGCTGCAGCCCATAGGGATCTCCTGGAACCCCAATACCCTGGGTACCTCAGTACCATATACTAGGGGATTATAAGGGTGTTCCAGTAAGCCAATGTAAATTGGTAAAAATGGTCACTAGCCTGTCAGTGACAATTTGGAAAGAAATGAGAGAGCATAACCACTGAGGTTCTGATTAGCAGAGCCTCAGTGAGACAGTTAGTCACTACACAGGTAACACATTAAGGCACACTTATGAGCACTGGGGCCCTGGTGAACAGGGTCCCAGTGACACATACAACTAAAACAACATATATACAGTGAAAAATGGGGGTAACATGCCAGGCAAGATGGTACTTTCCTACAAGTGGCAGGTGCATTTTTCAAACCAAAAGGCATTACTGTAAATTGGTAATGGCCTCCAATGGTTGAAAATGCAGTTTTAGGTTTAGCATCTTCTGACAATTTGATCTGCCAATACCCTGCAGTCAAATCAAAAGTGCCTAGATACTTGGCAGATGCCAGTGTATCTATGAGCTCATCTGCCCTGGGTATAGGGTGAGCATCAGTTTTGGTTACGAAGATGAGACCTCTATAGTCTACACAAAACCGCATTTCCTTCTTTCCATCCTTGGAATGAGTTTTTGGTACAAGTACCACAGGAGAAGCCCATGGACTTTCAGAGTGCTCAACCACTCCTAGTTCTAGCATTTTCTGCACCTCTTGCTTTATGCAGTCCCTGACATGGTCAGGCTGCCTATAGATCTTACTTTTGACAGGTAAACTGTCTCCAGTGTCTATAGTGTGCTCACACCAAGAAGTGGTACCTGGCACAATAGAGAAGAGTTCAGAGAATTGATCTAGGAGATTTATGCAATGGTCTTTCTGCTCAGCAGTCAGACAATCAGCCAAAACTACACCTTCCAGAGGAGCATCTTGTTCTGTGGAAGAGAAGAGATCAGGTAGAGGATCACTGTCTTCTTCCTGTCCCTCATCAGTTGCCATGAGCAGGGTGAGATCAGCCCTGTCATAGTAGGGTTTCAGGCGGTTTACATGGAGTACACTAAGGGGACTCCTTGCAGTGCCTAAGTCAACTAAATAGGTGACTTCACCCTTTTTCTCAACAATTGTGTGGGGACCACTCCATTTATCTTGGAGTGCTCTTGGGGCCACAGGCTCCAAGACCCACACTTTCTGCCCTGGTTTGTACTGAACCAAAACAGCCTTCTGATCATGCCATTGCTTCTGGAGCTCTTGGCTGGCCTGAAGGTTTTTGCTGGACTTTTTCATATTACCATTGTTACCAATTTACATTGGCTTACTGGAACACCCTTATAATTCCCTAGTATATGGTACTGAGGTACCCAGGGTATTGGGGTTCCAGGAGATCCCTATGGGCTGCAGCATTTCTTTTGCCACTCATAGGGAGCTCTGACAATTCTTACACAGGCCTGCCACTGCAGCCTGAGTGAAATAACGTCCACGTTATTTCACAGCCATTTTACACTGCACTTAAGTAACTTATAAGTCACCTATATGTCTAACCTTTACCTGGTAAAGGTTAGGTGCAAAGTTACTTAGTGTGTGGGCACCCTGGCACTAGCCAAGGTGCCCCCACATTGTTCAGAGCCAATTCACTGAACTTTGTGAGTGCGGGGACACCATTACACGCGTGCACTACATATAGGTCACTACCTATATGTAGCTTCACAATGGTAAGTCCGAATATGGCCATGTAACATGTCTATGATCATGGAATTGCCCCCTCTATGCCATCCTGGCATAGTTGGCACAATCCCATGATCCCAGTGGTCTGTAGCACAGACCCTGGTACTGCCAAACTGCCCTTCCTGGGGTTTCACTGCAGCTGCTGCTGCTGCCAACCCCTCAGACAGGCAGCTGCCCTCCTGGGGTCCAGCCAGGCCTGGCCCAGGATGGCAGAACAAAGAACTTCCTCTGAGAGAGGGTGTGACACCCTCTCCCTTTGGAAAATGGTGTGAAGGCAGGGGAGGAGTAGCCTCCCCCAGCCTCTGGAAATGCTTTGTTGGGCACAGAGGTGCCCAATTCTGCATAAGCCAGTCTACACCGGTTCAGGGACCCCTTAGCCCCTGCTCTGGCGCGAAACTGGACAAAGGAAAGGGGAGTGACCACTCCCCTGACCTGCACCTCCCCTGGGAGGTGTCCAGAGCTCCTCCAGTGTGCTCCAGACCTCTGCCATCTTGGAAACAGAGGTGCTGCTGGCACACTGGACTGCTCTGAGTGGCCAGTGCCACCAGGTGACGTCAGAGACTCCTTGTGATAGGCTCCTTCAGGTGTTGCTAGCCTATCCTCTCTCCTAGGTAGCCAAACCCTCTTTTCTGGCTATTTAGGGTCTCTGTCTCTGGGGAAACTTCAGATAACGAATGCAAGAGCTCATCCGAGTTCCTCTGCATCTCTCTCTTCACCTTCTGATAAGGAAACGACTGCTGACCGCGCTGGAAGCCTGCAAACCTGCAACATAGTAGCAAAGACGACTACTGCAACTCTGTAACGCTGATCCTGCCGCCTTCTCGACTGTTTTCCTGCTTGTGCATGCTGTGGGGGTAGTCTGCCTCCTCTCTGCACCAGAAGCTCCAAAGAAATCTCCCGTGGGTCGACGGAATCTTCCCCCTGCAACCGCAGGCACCAAAAAGCTGCATTACCGGTCCCTTGGGTCTCCTCTCAGCACGACGAGCGAGGTCCCTCGAATCCAGCGACTCTGTCCAAGTGACCCCCACAGTCCAGTGACTCTTCAGTCCAAGTTTGGTGGAGGTAAGTCCTTGCCTCACCTCGCTGGGCTGCATTGCTGGGAACCGCAACTTTACAGCTACTCCGGCCCCTGTGCACTTCCGGCAGAAATCCTTTGTGCACAGCCAAGCCTGGGTCCAAGGCACTCTAACCTGCATTGCACGACTTTCTAAGTTGGTCTCCGGCGACGTGGGACTCCTTTGTGCAACTTCGGTGAGCACCGTTTCACGCATCCTCGTAGTGCCTGTTTCTGGCACTTCTCCGGGCGCTACCTGCTTCAGTGAGGACTCATTGTCTTGCTCGACGTCCCTTCTCTCTTCAGGTCCAATTTGCGACCTCCTGGTCCCTCCTGGGCCCCAGCAGCGTCCAAAAACGCCAAACGCACGATTTGCAACTAGCAAGGCTTGTTGGCGTCCTTTCAGCGGGAAAACACTTCTGCACGACTCTCCAAGGCAAGAGGGATCCGTCCACCAAAGGAGAAGTCTCTAGCCCTTTTCGTTCCTGCAGAAGCCTCAGCTTCTTCTGTCCAGTAGAAGCTTCTTTGCACCCGCAGCTGGCATTTCCTGGGCATCTGCCCATCTCCGACTTGCTTGTGACTTTTGGACTTGGTCCCCTTGTTCCACAGGTACCCTAGATTGGAAATCCACAGTTGTTGCATTGCTGGTTTGTGTCTTCCCTGCATTATTCCTCTAACACGACTTCTTTGTCCTTAGGGGAACTTTAGTGCACTTTGCACTCACTTTTCAGGGTCTTGGGGAGGGTTATTTTTCTAACTCTCACTATTTTCTAATAGTCCCAGCGACCCTCTACAAGGTCACATAGGTTTGGGGTCCATTCGTGGTTCGCATTCCACTTTTGGAGTATATGGTTTGTGTTGCCCCTATCCCTATGTTTCCCCATTGCATCCTATTGTAACTATACATTGTTTGCACTATTTCTAAGACTATACTGCATATTTTTGCTATTGTGTATATATATCTTGTGTATATTTCCTATCCTCTCACTGAGGGTACACTCTAAGATACTTTGGCATATTGTCATAAAAATAAAGTACCTTTATTTTTAGTATAACTGTGTATTGTGTTTTCTTATGATATTGTGCATATGACACTAAGTGGTACTGTAGTAGCTTCACACGTCTCCTAGTTCAGCCTAAGCTGCTCTGCTAAGCTACCATTATCTATAAGCCTAAGCTGCTAGACACCCTATACACTAATAAGGGATAACTGGGCCTGGTGCAAGGTGCAAGTACCCCTTGGTACTCACTACAAGCCAGTCCAGCCTCCTACAGAGCCTCAGTGAGACAGTTAGTCACTACACAGGTAACACATTCAGGCACACTTAGGAGCACTGGGGCCCTGGCTGGCAGGGAACCAGTGACACATACAACTAAAACAACATATTGACAGTGAAAAATGGGGGTAACATGCCAGGCAAGATGGTACTTTCCTACACAACCCCCCCAAACGAAGGACAATAAGACTAGCCATGACCTGATGAGTCTTCATTGTCTAAGTGGAAATATCTGGAGAGTCCATCTGCATTGGAGTGGCTACTCCCAGGTCTATGTTCCACTGTATAGTCCATTCCCTGTATGGATATGGACCACCTCAATAATTTAGGATTTTCACCTTTCATTTGTTTCAGCCAAAGTAGAGGTTTGTGGTCTGTCTGAACAATGAAGTGAGTGCCAAACAGGTATGGCCTCAACTTCTTCAGAGCCCAGACCACAGCAAAGGCCTCCCTCTCTATGGCAGACCAACTCTTTTCTCTAGGGGTCAACCTCCTACTAATAAAAGCAACAGGTTGATCCTGGCCCTCAGAATTAAGTTGTGATAGGACTGCCCCTACTCCTAATTCAGATGCATCAGTTTGGACATAGAATTTTTTAGAGTAACAAGGGCTTTTCAGGACAGGTGCAGAGCACATGGCCTGCTTCAGCTCCTCAAAAGCTTTCTGACAGTTTGCTGTCCATAATACCTTTTTAGGCATTTTCTTGGATGTGAGGTCATTAAGAGGGGCTGCAATGGAGCCATAGTTCTTAATGAACCTCCTGTAATACCCAGTGAGGCCCAGGAAGGCTCTCACCTGAGTCTGAGTAGTAGGGGGAAGCCAATCTATAATAGTTTGGATTTTCCCCTGAAGTGGTGCAATCTGCTCCCCACCAACAAGGTGTCCCAGATAAACCACCTTCCCCTGCGCTATCTGGCACTTTGAAGCCTTGATAGTGAGGCCTGCCTTTTGCAGGGCCTCTAAAACTTTCCATAGGTGGACCAGGTGATCATCCCAACTGGAGCTAAAGACAGCTATATCGTCCAGATATGCTGCACTAAAAGCTTCCAGCCCTTGCAGGACTGTGTTCACCAACCTCTGAAAAGTGGCAGGTGCATTTTTCAATCCAAAAGGCATTACTGTGAATTGGTAATGGCCTCCAATGGTTGAAAATGCAGTTTTAGGTTTAGCATCTTCTGATAATTTGATCTGCCAATACCCTGCAGTGAAATCAAAAGTGCTTAGATACTTGGCAGATGCCAGGGTATCTATGAGCTCATCTGCCCTGGGAATAGGGTGAGCATCAGTTTTGGTTACCTGGTTGAGACCTCTGTAGTCAACACAAAACCGCATTTACTTCTTTCCATCTTTGGAATGAGGTTTTGGTACAAGTACCACAGGAGAAGCCCATGGACTTTCAGAGTGCTCAACCACTCCCAGTTCTAACATTTTCTGCACCTCTTGCTTTATGCAGTCCCTGACATGGTCAGGCTGCCTATAGATCTTACTTTTGACAGGCAAGCTGTCTCAAGTATCTATAGTGTGCTCACACCAAGAAGTGGTACCTGGCACAGTAGAGAAGAGTTCAGAAAACTGACCCAGGAGATTTATGCAATGGTCTTTCTGCTCAGCAGTAAGACAATCAGCCATAACTACACCTTCCACTAGAGCATCTTGTTCTGTGGAAGAGAAGAGATCAAGTAGAGGATCACTGTCTTCTTCCTGTCCCTCATCAGTTGTCATGAGCAGGGTGAGATCAGCCCTGTCATAGTAGGGTTTCAGGTGGTTGACATGGAGCACCCTAAGGGGACTCCTGGCAGTGCCTAAGTCAACTAAGTAGGTGACTTCACGCTTTTTTTCAACAATTGTGTGGGGTCCACTCCTTTTATCTTGGAGTGCTCTTGGGGCCACAGGCTAAAAAGACCCACACTTACTGCCCTGGTTTGTACTGAACCAAAACAGCCTTCTGGTCATGCCATTGCTTTTGGAGCTCTTGGCTGGCCTGAATGTTTTTACTGGCCTTTTTCAGATACTCGGCCATCCTTGATCTGAGGCCAAGCACATAATCCACAATATCTTGCTTTGGAGCTTTTAAAGGTTGTTCCCAACCCTCCTTTACAAGTGTTAGTGGACCCCTAACAGGGTGTCCAAATAGGAGTTCAAAGGGGCTGAAGCCCACTCCTTTCTGGGGTACCTCCCTGTAGGCAAAAAGGAGGCATGGTAAAAGGATATCCCATCTCCTGCGGAGTTTTTCAGGGAGTCCCATAATCATGCCTTTGAGAGTTTTGTTAAATCTCTCCACCAGTCCATTTGTTTGTGGATGATAGGGTGTAGTGAACTTGTAAGTCACACCACACTCCTTCCACATGGCCTTTAAGTAAGCAGACATGAAATTGCTTCCTCTGTCTGATACTACTTCCTTTCGGAAGCCCACCCTAGAAAATATTCCCAGGAGGGCCTTTGCCACTGCAGGTGCTGTAGTGGTCCTTAAAGGAATTGCTTCAGGATATCTTGTGGCATGGTCCACTACCACCAAGATAAACCTATTGCCTGAAGCAGTAGGAGGGTCAAGGGGGCCAACTATGTCAACCCCTACCCTTTCAAAGGGAACCCCAACCACAGGCAGTGGAATAAGGGGTGCCTTTGGAGTGCCACCTGTTTTGCCACTGGCTTGACAGGTTTCACAGGACTTACAAAACTCTTTTGTGTCCTCAGACATTCTAGGCCAATGAAACAAGGGAACAAGCCTGTCCCAAGTTTTCATTTGTCCCAGATGTCCAGCTAGGGGAATGTCGTGGGCTAGAGTTAGGAGGAACTTTCTGTACTCCTGAGGAATCCCTAACCTCCTGGCAGTTCCAGGTTTAGGATCCCTTGCCTCAGTGTACAAGAGGTTGTCCTCCCAGTAAACTCTGTGAGAGTCACTGACATCCCCATTAGCTTCTTTGACAGCTTGCTGTCTTAGACCCTCCAGTGTGGGACAGGTTTGCTGTGCCACACTCAGCTCCTCCCTGGCAGGCCCCCCTTCACCCAAAAGCTCAGCAGTGTCTGCTTCCAGCTCCTCTGGTGTAGGTTCTGCACAGGGTGGAAATTCTTCTTCCTCAGAAGTAGAATCCACTGTAGAGGGAGGGATAGTAGGAAGTGCTTTACTTCTACTAGCCCTAGCTTTAGGGAGCACTTGGTCCATTGTTCCAGGATCCAAGTTTCCCTGTCCTTTTTGCTTTTTGGCCTGAGCCCTGGTTAAAGCAAAAATATGCCCTGGGATGCCCAGCATTGCTGCATGGGCCTCCAACAAAACATCTGACCAAGCTGATGTCTCCAAATCATTTCCTAGTAGACAGTCTACAGGTAAATCTGTGGCTACCACAACTTTCTTTGGACCAGTAACCCCCCCCCCCCAGTTGAGATTTACAACAGCCATGGGGTGGCTAAGTGTGTTGTTGTGAGCATCGGTTACTTGGTACTGGTGACCAAGTAGGTGTTGTTCAGGGTGGACCAGTTTCTCTATGACCATAGTCACACTGGCTCCAGTGTCCCTGTAGGCCTGAACCTCAACACCATTTATTAGGGGTAGCTGCTTGTACTTATCCATATTAAGGGGACAAGCAACTAAGGTGGCTAAATCAATAGCCCCCTCAGAGACTAACACAGCCTCTGTGGTCTCCCTAACAAGACCAACCCCAACTAAGTTACCAAAAGTGAGCCCAGCTACTCCCTTGGATTGGCTATTGTAGGAAAGTACCATCTTGCCTGGCATGTTTCCCCCATTTTTCACTGTATATATGTTGTTTTAGTTGTATGTGTCACTGGGACCCTGTTCACCAGGGCCCCAGTGCTCATAAGTGTGCCTGAATGTGTTACCTGTGTAGTGACTAACTGTCTCACTGAGGCTCTGCTAATCAGAACCTCAGTGGTTATGCTCTCTCATTTCTTTCTAAATTGTCACTAACAGGCTAGTGACTAATTTTACCAATTTACATTGGCTTACTGGAACACCCTTATAATTCCCTAGTATATGGTACTGAGGTACCCAGGGTATTGGGGTTCCAGGAGATCCCTATGGGCTGCAGCATTTCTTTTGCCACCCATAGGGAGCTCTGACAATTCTTACACAGGCCTGCCACTGCAGCCTGAGTGAAATAACGTCCACGTTATTTCACAGCCATTTTACACTGCACTTAAGTAACTTATAAGTCACCTATATGTCTAACCTTTACCTGGTAAAGGTTAGGTGCAAAGTTACTTAGTGTGAGGGCACCCTGGCACTAGCCAAGGTGCCCCCACATTGTTCAGGGCCAATTCCCCGGACTTTGTGAGTGCGGGGACACCATTACACGCGTGCACTACATATAGGTCACTACCTATATGTAGCTTCACAATGGTAACTCCGAATATGGCCATGTAACATGTTTATGATCATGGAATTGCCCCCTCTATACCATCCTGGCATAGTTGGCACAATCCCATGATCCCAGTGGTCTGTAGCACAGACCCTGGTACTGCCAAACTGCCCTACCTGGGGTTTCACTGCAGCTGCTGCTGCTGCCAACCCCTCAGACAGGCATCTGCCCTCCTGGGGTCCAGCCAGGACTGGCCCAGGATGGCAGAACAAAGAAATTCCTCTGAGAGAGGGTGGTACACCCTCTCCATTTGGGAAATGGTGTGAAGGCAGGGGAGGAGTAGCCTCCCCCAGCCTCTGGAAATGCTTTCTTGGGCACAGATGTGCCCAATTCTGCATAAGCCGGTCTACACCGGTTCAGGGGACCCCTTAGCCCTGCTCTGGCACGAAACTGGACAAAGGAAAGGGGAGTGACCACTCCCCTGACCTGCACCTCCCCTGGGAGGTGTCCAGAGCTCCTCCAGTGTGCTCCAGACCTCTGCCATCTTGGAAACAGAGGTGCTGCTGGCACACTGGACTGCTCTGAGTGGCCAGTGCCACCAGGTGACGTCAGAGACTCCTTGTGATAGGCTCCTTCAGGTGTTGCTAGCCTATCCTCTCTCCTAAGTAGCCAAACCCTCTTTTCTGGCTATTTAGGATCTCTGTCTCTGGGGAAACTTTAGATAACGAATGCAAGAGCTCATCCGAGTTCCTCTGCATCTCTCTCTTCACCTTCTGCCAAGGAATCGACTGCTGACCGCGCTGGAAGCCTGCAACACTGCAACAAAGTAGCAAAGACGACTACTGCAAATCTGTAACGCTGATCCTGCCGCCTTCTCAACTGTTTTCCTGGTGGTGCATGCTGTGGGGGTAGTCTGCCTCCTCTCTGCACTAGAAGCTCCGAAGAAATCTCCCGTGGGTCGACGGAATCTTCCCCCTGCAACCGCAGGCACCAAGAAGCTGCATTACCGGTCCCTTGGGTCTCCTCTCAGCACAACGAGCGAGGTCCCTCGAATCCAGCAACTCTGTCCAAGTGACCCCCACAGTCCAGTGACTCTTCAGTCCAAGTTTGGTGGAGGTAAGTCCTTGCCTCACCTCGCTAGACTGCATTGCTGGGAACTGCGACTTTTGCAGCTACTCCGGCCCCTGTGCACTTCCGGCGGAAATCCTTTGTGCACAGCCAAGCCTGGGTCTACGGCACTCTAACCTGCATTGCACGACTTTCTAAGTTGGTCTCCGGCGACGTGGGACTCCTTTGTGTAACTTCGAGTGAGCACCGTTTCATGCATCCTTGTAGTGCCTGTTTCTGGCACTTCTCCGGGAGCTACTTGCTGCTAAGAGGGCTCCTTGTCTTGCTCGACGTCCCCTCTACCTTCTGGTCCAATTTGCGACCTCCTGGTCCCTCCTGGGCCACAGCAGCATCCAAAAATGCTAACAGCATGATTTGTAGCTAGCAAGGCTTGTTGGCGTTCTTTCGGCGGGAAAACACATTTGCACGACTCTCCATGGTGAGATGGATCAGTCCACCAAAGGGTAAGTTTCTAGTCCATTTCATTCCTGCAGAAACCTCAGCTTCTTCTGTCCAGTAGAAGCTTCTTTGCATCCACAGCTGGCATTTCCTGGGCATATGCCCATCTCCGACTTGCTTGTGACTTTTGGACTTGGTCCCCTTGTTCCACAGGTACCCTAGATTGGAAATCCATTGTTGTTGCATTGTTGGTTTGTGTCTTTCCTGCATTATTCCTCTAACACGACTTCTTTATCCTTAGGGGAACTTTAGTGCACTTTGCACTCACTTTTCAGGGTCTTGGGGAGGGTTATTTTTCTAACTCTCACTATTTTCTAATAGTCCCAGCGACCCCCTACAAGGTCACATAGGTTTGGGGTCCATTCGTGGTTCGCATTCCACTTTTGGAGTATATGGTTTGTGTTGCCCCTAGCCCTATGTGTCCCCATTGCATCCTATTGTAACTATACATTGTTTGCACTGTTTTCTAAGACTATACTGCATATTTTTGCTATTGTGTATATATATCTTGTGTATATTTCCTATCCTCTCACTCAGGGTACAATCTAAGATACTTTGGCATATTGTCATAAAAATAAAGTACCTTTATTTTTAGTATAACTGTGTATTGTGTTTTCTTATGATATTGTGCATATGACACTAAGGTGTACTGTAGTAGCTTCACACGTCTCCTAGTTCAGCCTGAGCTGCTCTGCTAAGCTACCATTATCTATCACCCTAAGCTGCTAGACACCCTATACACTAATAAGGGATAACTGGGCCTGGTGCAAGGTGCAAGTACCCCTAGGTACTCACTACAAGCCAGTCCAGCCTCCTACATTGGTTGTGCAGCGGTGGGATAAGTGCTTTGAGACTACTTACCACTCTTGTCATTGTACTTTTCATAAGAGAAAAATATACAAAACAAGGTCAGTGTATATACACATAGCCAAAAAGTTTTGCATTTCCTCTTTTCACTCTTTTCTAAGTGCTGAAAAGTACTTCTAAACTTTCTAAAAAGTTCTAAAAAGTTTTAAAAGTTTTTTTTTCTGTCTTTCTAAAAGTTCTGAAAACTTTTGTCTCTTTTTCTATCACTTTAACTCTCCCTAAAAATGTCTGGCACAGGCCAAAATGTTGACCTGTCTAAGATTGCATATGATCACCTTAGCTGGAAAGGAGCAAGGAGTCTCTGCATAGAGAGAGGTTTGAGTGTAGGGAAGAATCCTTCCTTGGAACTGTTACTTAATATTCTTAGAGAACAAGATAAGGCTAAAAGTGCCCCATCTGTTGAAAAAGTAGCTAATGGTTCTCAATATGATCCAGGGACTCCCCCAGGTAAAGGTTCAGGAAAGAAACTTCTTAGCCTTCCCATTACAAGACAGTCTAGCATAGTTGGCAATGATGAAGAGCCACACCATACAAATAGTGTTGTCTCACATCATAGCAAAAGCATTTATTCACACCATAGTGGTACTGATGTTTCTGTTAGCCAAGCTGTTAGGGTGCCCTCTGTAAGGGACAGGTCTCCTTCTGTTCATTCCCATCATACCTCTGTATCTAGAAATGTCCCTCCCACCAACCCTGATGACAGATTGTTAGAAAGGGAACTCAATAAGTTGAGGGTGGAACAAACCAGACTGAAGCTTAAAAAGCAACAGCTGGATTTGGATAGACAGTCCTTAGAATTAGAGAAGGAAAGACAGAAGTTGGGTTTAGAAACCCATGGTGGCAGGAGCAGTATTCCCCATAGTCATCCTGCAAAAGAGCATGATTCCAGGAATCTGCACAAGATAGTTCCCCATTATAAGGAGGGGGATGACATTAACAAGTGATTTGCTGCACTTGAGAGGGCCTGTGTTGTAAAGGATGTCCCTCAAAGGCAGTGGGCTGCTATCCTATGGCTATCATTTAGTGGAAAAGGTAGGGATAGGCTCCTTACTGTGAAAGAAAGTGATGCCAATAATTTTACAGTACTTAAGAATGCACTCCTGGATGGTTATGGCTTTACCACTGAACAATACAGGATAAAGTTCAGAGAGACCAAAAAGGAGTCTTCACAAGACTGGATTGATTTCATTGACCATTCAGTGAAGGCCTTGGAGGGGTGGTTACATGGCAGTAAAGTTACTGATTATGACAGCCTGTATAACTTGATCCTGAGAGAGCATATTCTTAATAATTGTGTGTCTGATTTGTTGCACCAGTACTTGGTGGACTCTGATCTGACCTCTCCCCAAGAATTGGGAAAGAAGGCAGACAAATGGGTCAGAACAAGGGTGAACAGAAAAGTTCATACAGGGGGTGACAAAGATGGCAACAAAAAGAAGGATGGTAAGTCTTCTGACAAGGGTGGGGACAAATCTAAAAATGAGTCTTCATCAGGCCCACAAAAACACTCTGGTGGGGGTGGTGGGTCCAAATCCTCCTTTAATCAAAACAAAGAAAAGAAACCATGGTGCTATTTATGTAAAGTAAAAGGCCATTGGACAACAGATCCCAGTTGTCCAAAGAAAAGCACCAAGCCTCCTACCACTACAACCCCTACTGCTACACCTAGTGTCCCTACTAATGGCAGTGGTGGTGGGAGCAAACCTACTAATAGCCAATCCAAGGGAGTAGCTGGGCTCACTATTGGTAACTTAGTTGGGGTTGGCCTTGTTAGGGAGGCCACAGAGGCTGTGTTAGTCTCTGAGGGGGCTATTGATTTAGCCACCTTAGTTGCTTGTCCCCTTAATATGGATAAGTACAAGCAGCTACCCCTAATAAATGGTGTTGAGGTTCAGGCCTACAGGGACACTGGAGCCAGTGTGACTATGGTCATAGAGAAACTGGTCCACCCTGAACAACACCTACTTGGTCACCAGTACCAAGTAACCGATGCTCACAACAACACACTTAGCCACTCCATGGCTGTTGTTAATCTCAACTGGGGGGGGGTTACTGGTCCAAAGAAAGTTGTGGTAGCCACAGATTTACCTGTAGACTGTCTACTAGGAAATGATTTGGAGACATCAGCTTGGTCAGATGTGGAGTTGGAGGCCCATGCAGCAATGCTGGGCATCCCAGGGCATATTTTTGCTTTAACCAGGGCTCAGGCCAAAAAGCAAAAAGGACAGGGAAGCTTGGATCCTGGAACAATGGACCAAGTGCTCCCTAAAGCTAGGGCTAGTAGAAGCAAACCACTTCCTACTATCCCTCCCTCTACAGTGGATTCTACTTCTGAGGAAGAAGAATTCCCTCCCTGTGCAGAACCTACACCAGAGGAGCTAGAAGCAGATACTGCTGAGCTTTTGGGTGAAGGGGGGCCTGCCAGGGAGGAGCTGAGTGTGGCACAGCAAACCTGTCCCACATTAGAGGGTCTCAGGCAGCAAGCTGTCAAACATGCTAATGGGGATGTCAGTGACTCTCACAGAGTTTACTGGGAGGACAACATCTTGTACACTAAGCATAGGGATCCTAAACCTGGAGCTGCCAGGAGATTAGTGATTCCTCAGGAGTACAGAAAGTTCCTCCTAACTCTTGCCCACGACATTCCCCTAGCTGGGCATCTGGGACAAATAAAAACTTGGGACAGACTTGTTCCCTTGTTTCATTGGCCTAGAATGTCTGAGGACACAAAAGATTTTTGTAAGTCCTGTGAAACCTGTCAAGCCAGTGGTAAGACAGGTGGCACTCCAAAGGCACCCCTTATTCCACTGCCTGTGGTTGGGGTTCCCTTTGAAAGGGTAGGGGTTGACATAGTTGGCCCCCTTGACCCTCCTACTGCTTCAGGCAATAGATTCATCTTGGTGGTAGTGGACAATGCCACAAGATATCCTGAAGCTATTCCTTTAAAGACCACTACAGCTCCTGCAGTGGCAAAGGCCCTCCTGGGAATATTTTCCAGGGTGGGCTTCCCAAAGGAAGTAGTATCAGACAGGGGAAGCAATTTCATGTCTGCATACTTAAAGGCCATGTGGAAAGAGTGTGGTGTAACTTACAAGTTCACTACACCCTATCATCCACAAACAAATGGACTGGTGGAGAGATTTAATAAAACTCTCAAAGGCATGATTATGGGTCTCCCTGAAAAACTCCGCAGGAGATGGGATATCCTGTTACCATGCCTCCTTTTTGCCTACAGGGAGGAACCCCAGAAAGGAGTGGGCTTCAGCCCCTTTGAACTTCTTTTTGGACACCCTGTTAGGGGTCCACTCACACTTGTAAAGGAGGGTTGGGAACAACCTTTAAAAGCTCCTAAGCAGGATATTGTGGATTATGTACTTGGCCTCAGATCAAGGATGGCTGAGTATATGAAAAAGGCCAGTAAAAACCTTCAGGCCAGCCAGGAGCTCCAGAAGCAATGGCATGATCAGAAGGCTGTGTTGGTTCAGTACAAACCAGGGCAGAAAGTGTGGGTCTTGGAGCCTGTGGCCCCAAGAGCACTCCAAGATAAATGGAGTGGTCCCCACACAATTGTTGAGAAAAAGGGTGAAGTCATCTATTTAGTTGACTTAGGCACTGCAAGGAGTCCCCTTAGGGTACTCCATGTAAACCGCCTGAAACCCTACTATGGCAGGGCTGATCTCACCCTGCTCATGGCAACTGATGAGGGACAGGAAGAAGACAGTGATCCTCTACCTGATCTCTTCTCTTCCACAGAACAAGATGCTCTTGTGGAAGGTGTAGTTTTGGCTTATTGTCTTACTGCTGAGCAGAAAGACCATTGCATAAATCTCCTAGATCAATTCTCTGAACTCTTCTCTACTGTGCCAGGTACCACTTCTTGGTGTGAGCACACTATAGATACTGGAGACAGTTTACCTGTCAAAAGTAAGATCTATAGGCAGCCTGACCATGCCAGGGACTGCATAAAGCAAGAGGTGCAGAAAATGTTAGAACTAGGAGTGGTTGAGCACTCTGAAAGTCCATGGGCTTCTCCTGTGGTACTTGTACCAAAACCCCATTCCAAAGATGGAAAGAAGGAAATGCGGTTTTTTGTAGACTATAGAGGTCTCAACTTGGTAACAAAAACTGATGCTCACCCTATACCCAGGGCAGATGAGCTCATAGATACACTGGCATCTGCCAAGTATCTAAGCACTTTTGATTTGACTGCAGGGTATTGGCAGATCAAATTGTCAGAAGATGCTAAACCTAAAACTGCATTTTCAACCATTGGAGGCCATTACCAGTTTACTGTAATGCCTTTTGGTTTGAAAAATGCACCTGCCACTTTTCAGAGGTTGGTGAATACAGTCCTGCAAGGGCTTGAAGCTTTCAGTGCAGCATATTTGGACGATATAGCTGTATTTAGCTCCAGCTGGGATGATCACCTGGTTCACCTATGGAAAGTTTTGGAGGCCCTGCAAAAGGCAGGCCTCACTATCAAGGCTTCAAAGTGCCAGATAGGGCAGGGTAAGGTGGTTTATCTGGGACACCTTGTTGGTGGGGAACAGATTGCACCACTTCAGGGGAAAATCCAAACAATTATTGATTGGGTTCCCCCTACCACTCAGACTCAAGTGAGAGCCTTCCTAGACCTCACTGGGTATTACAGGAGGTTCATTAAGAACTATGGCTCCATTGCAGCCCCTCTTAATGACCTCACATCCAAGAAAATGCCTAAAAAGGTATTATGGACAGCAAACTGTCAGAAAGCTTTTGAGGAGCGAAAGCAGGCCATGTGCTCTGCACCTGTCCTGAAAAGCCCTTGTTACTCTAAAAAATTCTATGTCCAAACTGATGCATCTGAATTAGGAGTAGGGGCAGTCCTATCACAACTTAATTCTGAGGGCCAGGATCAACCTGTTGCTTTTATTAGTAGGAGGTTGACCCCTAGAGAAAAGCGTTGGTCTGCCATAGAGAGGGAGGCCTTTGCTGTGGTCTGGGCTCTGAAGAAGTTGAGGCCATACCTGTTTGGCACTCACTTCATTGTTCAGACAGACCACAAACCTCTACTTTGGCTAAAACAAATGAAAGGTGAAAATCCTAAATTGTTGAGGTGGTCCATATCCCTACAGGGAATGGACTATACAGTGGAACATAGACCTGGGAGTAGCCACTCCAATGCAGATGGACTCTCCAGATATTTCCACTTAGACAATGAAGACTCATCAGGTCATGGCTAGTCTTATTGTCCTTCGTTTGGGGGGGGGGGTGTGTAGGAAAGTACCATCTTGCCTGGCATGTTACCCCCATTTTTCACTGTATATATGTTGTTTTAGTTGTATGTGTCACTGGGACCCTGTTCACCAGGGCCCCAGTGCTCATAAGTGTGCCTGAATGTGTTACCTGTGTAGTGACTAACTGTCTCACTGAGGCTCTGCTAATCAGAACCTCAATGGTTATGCTCTCTCATTTCTTTCTAAATTGTCACTAACATGCTAGTGACTAATTTTACCAATTTACATTGGCTTACAGGAACACCCTTATAATTCCCTAGTATATGGTACTGAGGTACCCAGGGTATTGGGGTTCCAGGAGATCCCTATGGGCTGCAGCATTTCTTTTGCCACCCATAAGGAGCTCTGACAATTCTTACACAGGCCTGCCACTGCAGCCTGAGTGAAATAACGTCCACGTTATTTCACAGCCATTTTACACTGCACTTAAGTAACTTATAAGTCACCTATATGTCTAACCTTTACCTGGTAAAGGTTAGGTGCAAAGTTACTTAGTGTGAGGGCACCCTGGCACTAGCCAAGGTGCCCCCACATTGTTCAGGGCCAATTCCCTGAACTTTGTGAGTGCGGGGACACCATTACACGCGTGCACTACATATAGGTCACTACCTATATGTAGCTTCACAATGGTAACTCCGAATATGGCCATGTAACATGTCTATGATCATGGAATTGCCCCCTCTATACCATCCTGGCATAGTTGGCACAATCCCATGATCCCAGTGGTCTGTAGCACAGACCCTGGTACTGCCAAACTGCCCTTCCTGGGGTTTCACTGCAGCTGCTGCTGCTGCCAACCCCTCAGACAGGCATCTGCCCTCCTGGGTTCCAGCCAGGCCTGGCCCAGGATGGCAGAACAAAGAACTTTCATCTGAGAGAGAGTGTTACACCCTCTCCCTTTGGAAAATGGTGTGAAGGCAGGGGAGGAGTAGCCTCCCCCAGCCTCTGGAAATGCTTTCTTGGGCACAGATGTGCCCAATTCTGCATAAGCCAGTCTACACCGGTTCAGGGACCCCTTAGCCCCTGCTCTGGCGCGAAACTGGACAAAGGAAAGGGGAGTGACCACTCCCCTGACCTGCACCTCCCCTGGGAGGTGTCCAGAGCTCCTCCAGTGTGCTCCAGACCTCTGCCATCTTGGAAACAGAGGTGCTGCTGGCACACTGGATTGCTCTGAGTGGCCAGTGCCACCAGGTGACGTCAGAGACTCCTTCTGATAGGCTCCTTCAGGTGTTGCTAGCCTATCCTCTCTCCTAGGTAGCCAAACCCTCTTTTCTGGCTATTTAGGGTCTCTGTCTCTGGGGAAATTTTAGATAACGAATGCAAGAGCTCATCCGAGTTCCTCTGCATCTCTCTCTTCACCTTCTGCCAAGGAATCGACTGCTGACCGCGCTGGAAGCCTGCAAACCTGCAACATAGTAGCAAAGACGACTACTGCAACTCTGTAACGCTGATCCTGCCGCCTTCTCGACTGTTTTCCTGCTTGTGCATGCTGTGGGGGTAGTCTGCCTCCTCTCTGCACCAGAAGCTCCGAAGAAATCTCCCGTGGGTCGACGGAATCTTCCCCCTGCAACCGCAGGCACCAAAAAGCTGCATTACCCGTCCCTTGGGTCTCCTCTCAGCACGACGAGCGAGGTCCCTCGAATCCAGCGACTCTGTCCAAGTGACCCCCACAGTCCAGTGACTCTTCAGTCCAAGTTTGGTGGAGGTAAGTCCTTGCCTCACCTCGCTGGGCTGCATTGCTGGGAACCGCGACTTTTGCAGCTACTCCGGCCCCTGTGCACTTCCGGCAGAAATCCTTTGTGAACATCCAAGCCTGGGTCCACGGCACTCTAACCTGCATTGTACGACTTTCTAAGTTGGTCTCCGGCGACGTGGGACTCCTTTGTGCGACTTCGGGTGAGCACTGTTTCACGCATCCTTGTAGTGCCTGTTTCTGGCACTTCTCCGGGTGCTACCTGCTGCTAAGAGGCCTTCTTTTCTTGCTCGACGTCCCCTCTCTCTTCTGGTTCAATTTGCGACCTCCTGGTCCCTCCAGGGCCACAGCAGCATCCAAAAACGCTAACCGCACGATTTGCAGCTAGCAAGGCTTGTTGGCGTTCTTTCGGCGGGAAAACACTTTTGCACGACTCTCCACGGCGAGAGGGATCCGTCCACCAAAGGGGAAGTCTCTAGCCCTTTTCGTCCTGCAGAAACTTCAGCTTCTTCTGTCCAGTAGAAGCTTCTTTGCACCCGCAGCTGGCATTTCCTGGGCATATGCCCATCTCCGACTTGGTTGTGACTTTTGGACTTGGTCCCCTTGTTCCACAGGTATCCTAGATTGGAAATCCACAGTTGTTGCATTGCTGGTTTGTGTCTTTCCTGCATTATTCCTCTAACAACACTCTTTTGTCCTTAGGGGAACTTTAGTGCACTTTGCACTCACTTTTCAGGGTCTTGGGGAGGGTTATTTTTCTAACTCTCACTATTTTCTAATAGTCCCAGCGACCCTCTACAAGGTCACATAGGTTTGGGGTCCATTCGTGGTTCGCATTCCACTTTTGGAGTATATGGTTTGTGTTGCCCCTATCCCTATGTTTCCCCATTGCATCCTATTGTAACTATACATTGTTTGCACTGTTTTCTAAGACTATACTGCATATTTTTGCTATTGTGTATATATATCTTGTGTATATTTCCTATCCTCTCACTGAGGGTACACTCTAAGATACTTTGGCATATTGTCATAAAAATAAAGTACCTTTATTTTTAGTATAACTGCGTATTGTGTTTTCTTATGATATTGTGCATATGACACTAAGTGGTACTGTAGTAGCTTCACCCGTCTCCTAGTTCAGCCTAAGCTGCTCTGCTAAGCTACCATTATCTATCAGCCTAAGCTGCTAGACACCCTATACACTAATAAGGGATAACTGGGCCTGGTGCAAGGTGCAAGTACCCCTTGGTACTCACTACAAGCCAGTCCAGCCTCCTACACTTATCCATATTAAGGGGACAAGCAACTAAGGTGGCTAAATCAATAGCCTCCTCAGAGACTAACACAGCCTCTGTGGTCTCCCTAACAAGACCAACCCCAACTAAGTTACCAAAAGTGAGCCCAGCTACTCCCTTGGATTGGCTATTAGTAGGTTTGCTCCCACCACCACTACTATTAGTAGGGACACTAGGTGTAGCAGTAGGGGTTGTAGTGGTAGGAGGCTTGGTGCTTTTCTTTGGACAACTGGGATCTGTTGTCCAATGGCCTTTTATTTTACATAAATAGCACCATGGTTTCTTTTCCTTGTTTTGATTAGAAGAGGATTTGGGCCCACCACCCCCACCAGAGTGTTTTTGTGGGCCTGATGAAGACTAATTTTTAGATTTGTCCCCACCCTTGTCAGAAGACTTACCATCCTTCTTCTTGTTGCCATCTTTGTCACCCCCTGTATGAACTTTTCTGTTCACCCTTGTTCTGACCCTTTTGTCTGCCTTCTTTCCCAATTCTTGGGGAGAGGTCAGATCAGAATCCACCAAGTACTGGTGCAACAAATCAGACACACAATTATTAAGAATATGCTCTCTCAGGATCAAGTTATACAGGCTGTCATAATCAGTAACTTTACTGCCATGTAACCACCCCTCCAAGGCCTTCACTGAATGGTCAAGGAAATCAACCCAGTCTTGTGAAGACTCCTTTTTGGTCTCTCTGAACTTTATCCTGTATTGTTCAGTGGTTAAGCCATAACCATCCAGTAGTGCATTCTTAAGAACTTTGTAATCATTGGCTTCATTTTCTTTCACAGTAAGGAGCCTATCCCTACCTTTTCCACTAAATGATAGCCATAGGATAGCAGCCCACTGCCTTTGAGGGACATCCTGTACAGCACAGGCCCTCTCAAGTGCAGCAAACCACTTGTTAATGTCATCCCCCTCCTTATAAGGGGGAACTTTCTTGTGCAGATTCCTGGAATCATGCTCTTTTGCAGGATGACTATGGGGAATACTGCTGCTGCCACCATGGGTTTCTAAACCCAGTTTCTGTCTCTCCTTCTCTACTTCTAAAGTCTGTCTCTCCAAATCCAGCTGTTGCTTCTTGAGCTTCAGTCTGGTTTGTTCCACTCTCAATCTATTGAGCTCCCTTTCTAACAATCTGTCATCAGGGTGGGTGGGAGGGACATGTCTTGAAACAGAAGTATGATGAGAATGGACAGAAGGAGACCTGTCCCTTACAGAGGGCACCCTAACAGCTTGGTTAACAGAAACATCACTTCTACTATGGTGAGAATGAATACTCTTGCTATGATGTGAGACAACACTATCTGTATGGTGTGACTCTACATCAGTACCAACTATGCTAGACTGTCTAGTAATGGGCAGGCTCTGAAGTTTCTTTCCTGAATCTTTTCCTAGGGGTGTCCCTGGATCAGATTGAGAACCATTAGCTACTTTTTCAACAGATGTGGCCCTTTTGGCCTTATCTTGTTCTCTAAGCATGTTAAGTAACAATTCCAAGGAAGGATTCTTCCCTACACTCAAACCTCTTTCTATACAGAGACTCCTTGCTCCTTTCCAGCTAAGGTGGTCATATGCAAGTTTGGACAGATCAACATTTTGGGCTGTGCCAGACATTTTTAGAAAGAGTTAAAGTGATAGAAAAAGAGAAAAAAAGTTTTTAGAGCATTTAGAAAGACAGAAAAAAAACTTTAAAAACTTTTAAGAACTTTTTAGAAAGTTTAGAAGTACTTTTCAGCACTTAGAAAAGAGTGAAAAGAGGAAATGCAAAACTTTTTAGTTATGTGTACATACACTGAACTTGTTTTGTATATTTTTCTCTTATGAAAAGTACAATGACAAGATTGGTAAGTAGTCTCAAAGCACTTATCCCACCGCTGCACAACCAATGTAGGAGGCTGGACTGCCTTGTAGTGAGTACCAAGGGGTACTTGCACCTTGCACCAGGCCCAGTTATCCCTTATTAGTGTATAGGGTGTCTAGCAGCATAGGCTGATAGATAATGGTAGCTTAGCAGAGCAGCTTAGGCTGAACTAGGAGACGAGTGAAGCTCCTACAGTACCACTTAGTGTCATATGCACAATATCATAAGAAAACACAATACACAGATATACTAAAAATAAAGGTACTTTATTTTTATGACAATATGCCAAAGTATCTCAGAGTGTACCCGCAGTATGAGGATAGCAAATATACACAAGATATATGTACACAATACCAAAATATGCAGTAATAGTATTAGAAAACAGTGCAAACAATGTATAGTTACAATAGGATGCAATGGAGACACATAGGGATAGGGGCAACACAAACCATATACTCCAAAAGTGGAATGCGAATCACAAATGGACCCCAAACCTATGTGACCTTGTAGAGGGTCGCTGGGACTATTAGAAAATAGTAAGGGTTAGAAAAATAGCCCACCCCAAGACCCTGAAAAGTGAGTGCAAAGTGCACTAAAGTTCCCCAAAGGACATAGAAGTCGTGATAGGGGAATTCTGCAGGAAAGACACAAACCAGCAATGCAACAACGATGGATTTCCAGTCGAGGGTACCTATGGAACAAGGGGACCAAGTCCAAAAGTCACAAGCAAGTCGGAGATGGGCAGATGCTCAGGAAATGCCAGCTGTGGGTGCAAAGAAGCTGCTACTGGACAGTAGAAGCTGAAGGTTCTGCAGGAACGACAAGGGCTAGAGACTTTCCCTTTTTTAGGACGGATCCCTCACGCCGTGGTGAGTCGTGCAGAAGTGTTTTCCCGCCGAAAGACCACCAACAAGCCTTGCTAGCTGCAAATCATGCGGTAATGGTTTTTGGATGCTGCTGTGGCCCAGGAGGGACCAGGATGTCGCCAATTGCGTCAGGGGACAGAGGGGGCGTGGAGCAAGACAAGGAGCCCTCTCAGCAGCAGGCAGCACCCGCAGAAGTGCCAGAAACAGGCACTACAAGGATGCGTGAAACGGTGCTCACCCGAAGTCGCACAAAGGAGTCCCACGTCGCCGGAGAACAACTTAGGAGGTCATGCAATGCAGGTTAGAGTGCCGTGGACACAGGCTGGACTGTGCACAAAGGATTTCCGCCGGAAGTGCACGGAGGCCGGAGTAGCTGCAAAAGTCGCGGTTCCCAGCAATGCAGTCTGGCGTGGGGAGGCAAGGACTTACCTCCACCAAACTTGGACTGAAGAGTCACTGGACTGTGGGAGTCACTTCGACAGAGTTGCTGGATTCAAGGGACCTCGCTCGTCGTGCTGAGAGGAGACCCAGGGGACCGGTGATGCAGTTCTTTGGTGCCTGCGGTTGCAGGGGGACGATTCCGTCGACCCACGGGAGATTTCTTCGGAGCTTCTAGTGCAGAGAGGAGGCAGACTACCCCCACAGCATGCACCACCAGGAAAACAGTCGAGAAGGCGGCAGGATCAGCGTTACAGAGTTGCAGTAGTCGTCTTTGCTACTTTGTTGCAGTTTTGCAGGCTTCCAGCGCGGTCAGCAGTCGATTCCTTGGCAGAAGGTGAAGAGAGAGATGCAGAGGAACTCGGATGAGCTCTTGCATTCATTATCTAAGGAATCCCAAGAGACAGAGACTCTAAATAGCCAGAAAAGAGGGTTTGGCTACCTAGGAGAGAGAATAGGCTAGCAAAACCTGAAGAAGCCTATCAGAAGGAGTCTCTGACGTCACCTGATGGCACTGGCCACTCAGAGCAGTCCAGTGTGCCAGCAGCACCTCTGTTTCCAAGATGGCAGAGGTCTGGAGCACACTGGAGGAGCTCTGGGCATCTCCCAGGGGAGGTACAGGTCAGGGGAGTGGTCACTCCCCTTTCCTTTGTCCAGTTTCGCGCCAGAGCAGGGCTAAGGTGTCCCTGAACCGGTGTAGACTGGCTTATGCAGAAATGGGCACCAACTGTGCCCATGAAAGCATTTCGAGAGGCTGGGGGATGCTACTCCTCCCCTGCCTTCACACCATTTTCCAAAGGGAGAGGGTGTAACACCCTCTCTCAGAGGAAGTTCTTTGTTCTGCCTTCCTGGGCCAGGCCTGGCTGGATCCCAGGAGGGCAAAAGCCTGTCAGAGGGGTTGGCAGCAGCAGAAGCTGCAGTGAAACCCCAGGAAAGGCAGTTTGGCAGTACCAGGGTCTGTGCTACAGACCACTGGGATCATGGGATTGTGCCAACTATGCCAGGATGGCATAGAGGGGGCAATTCCATGATCATAGACATGTTACATGGCCATATTCGGAGTTACCATTGTGAAGCTACATATAGGTAGTGACCTATATGTAGTGCACGCGTGTAATGGTGTCCCCGCACACACAAAGTCCAGGGAATTGGCCCTGAACAAAGTGGGGGCACCTTGGCTAGTGCCAGGGTGCCCTCACACTAAGTAACTTTGCACCTAACCTTTACCAGGTAAAGGTTAGACATATAGGTGACTTATAAGTTACTTAAGTGCAGTGTAAAATGGCTGTGAAATAACGTGGACGTTATTTCACTCAGGCTGCCGTGGCAGGCCTGTGTAAGAATTGTCAGAGCTCCCTATGGGTGGCAAGAGAAATGCTGCAACCCATAGGGATCTCCTGGAACCCCAATACCCTGGGTACCTCAGTACCATATACTAGGGAATTATAAGCGTGTTCCAGTAAGCCAATGTAAATTGGTAAAATTGGTCACTAGCCTGTTAGTGACAATTTGGAAAGAAATGAGAGAACATAACCACTGAGGTTCTGGTTAACAGAGCCTCAGTGAGACAGTTAGTCACTACACAGGTAACACATTCAGGCACACTTATGAGCACTGGGGCCCTGGCTGGCAGGGTCCCAGTGACACATACAACTAAAACAACATATATACAGTGATTAATGGGGGTAACATGCCAGGCAAGATGGTACTTTCTGTGAGAAGGTAGCCTCTTTCTAGCCTTGTTACCCCCACTTTTGGCCTGTTTGTGAGTGTATGTCAGGGTGGTTGTCACTGTTTTCACTGTCTCACTGGGATCCTGATAGCCAGGCCTCAGTGCTCATAGTGAAAACACTATGTTTTCAGTATGGTTGTTATGTGTCACTGGGATCCTGCTGGTCAGGACCCCAGTGCTCATAGGTTTGTGGCCTATATGTATGTGTCACTGGGACCCTGTCACACAGGGCCCCAGTACTCATAGGTGTGCATGTATATGTTCCCTGTGTGGTGCCTAACTGTCTCACTGAGGCTCTGCTAACCAGAACCTCAGTGGTTATGCTCTCTCATTACTTTCAAATTGTCACTGACAGGCTAGTGACCATTTTTACCAATTTACATTGGCTTACTGGAACACCCTTATAATTCCCTAGTATATGGTACTGAGGTACCCAGGGTATTGGGGTTCCAGAAGATCCCTATGGGCTGCAGCATTTCTTTTGCCACCCATAGGGAGCTCTGACAATTCTTACACAGGCCTGCCACTGCAGCCTGAGTGAAATAACGTCCACGTTATTTCACAGCCATTTTACACTGCACTTAAGTAACTTATAAGTCACCTATATGTCTAACCTTTACCTGGTAAAGGTTAGGTGCAAAGTTACTTAGTGTGAGGGCACCCTGGCACTAGCCAAGGTGCCCCCACATTGTTCAGAGCCAATTCACTGAACTTTGTGAGTGCGGGGACACCATTACACGCGTGCACTACATATAGGTCACTACCTATATGTAGCTTCACCATGGTAACTCCGAATATGGCCATGTAACATGTCTATGATCATGGAATTGCCCCCTCTATGCCATCCTGGCATTGTTGGTACAATTCCATGATCCCAGTGGTCTGTAGCACAGACCCTGGTACTGCCAGACTGCCCTTCCTGGGGTTTCTCTGCAGCTGCTGCTGCTGCCAACCCCTCAGACAGGCAGCTGCCCTCCTGGGGTCCAGCCAGGCCTGGCCCAGGATGGCAGAACAAAGAACTTCCTCTGAGAGAGGGTGTGACACCCTCTCCCTTTGGAAAATGGTGTGAAGGCAGGGGAGGAGTAGCCTCCCCCAGCCTCTGGAAATGCTTTGTTGGGCACAGATGTGCCCAATTCTGCATAAGCCAGTCTACACCGGTTCAGGGACCCCTTAGCCCCTGCTCTGGCGCGAAACTGGACAAAGGAAAGGGGAGTGACCACTCCCCTGACCTGCACCTCCCCTGGGAGGTGTCCAGAGCTCCTCCAGTGTGCTCCAGACCTCTGCCATCTTGGAAACAGAGGTGCTGCTGGCACACTGGACTGCTCTGAGTGGCCAGTGCCACCAGGTGACGTCAGAGACTCCTTGTGATAGGCTCCTTCAGGTGTTAGTAGCCTTTCCTCTCTCCTAGGTAGCCAAACCCTCTTTTCTGGCTATTTAGGGTCTCTGTCTCTGGGGAAACTTTAGATAACGAATGCATGAGCTCAGCCGAGTTCCTCTGCATCTCCCTCTTCACCTTCTGATAAGGAATCGACCGCTGACCGCGCTGGAAGCCTGCAAACCTGCAACATAGTAGCAAAGACGACTACTGCAACTCTGTAACGCTGATCCTGCCGCCTTCTCGACTGTTTTCCTGCTTGTGCATGCTGTGGGGGTAGTCTGCCTCCTCTCTGCACCAGAAGCTCCGAAGAAATCTCCCGTGGGTCGACGGACTCTTCCCCCTGCAACCGCAGGCACCAAAAAGCTGCATTTCCGGTCCCTTGGGTCTCCTCTCAGCACGACGAGCGAGGTCCCTCGAATCCAGCGACACCGTCCAAGTAACCCCCACAGTGCAGTGACTCTTCAGCCCAAGTTTGGTGGAGGTAAGTCCGTGCCTCACCTCGCTGGGCTGCATTGCTGGGAACCGCGACTTTGCAAGCTACTCCGGCCCCTGTGCACTTCCGGCGGAAATCCTTCGTGCACAGCCAAGCCTGGGTCCACGGCACTCTAACCTGCATTGCACGACTTTCTAAGTTGGTCTCCGGCGACGTGGGACTCCTTTGTGCAACTTCGGCGAGCACCGTTTCACGCATCCTCGTAGTGCCTGTTTCTGGCACTTCTCCGGGTGCTACCTGCTTCAGTGAGGGCTCTTTGTCTTGCACGACGTCCCCTCTCTCTGCAGGTCCAATTTGCGACCTCCTGGTCCCTCCTGGGCCCCAGCAGCGTCCAAAAACGCCAAACGCCCGATTTGCGTGTAGCAAGGCTTGTTGGCGTCCATCCGGCGGGAAAACACTTCTGCACGACTCTCCAAGGCGTGGGGGATCCATCCTCCAAAGGGGAAGTCTCTAGCCCTTGTCGTTCCTGCAGTATTCACAGTTCTTCAGCCTAGTAAGAGCTTCTTTGCACCAACCGCTGGCATTTCTTGGGCATCTGCCCATCTCCGAGTGGCTTGTGACTTTTGGACTTGGTCCCCTTGTTCCACAGGTACCCTCAGTCAGGAATCCATCGTTGTTGCATTGCTGATTTGTGTTTTCCTTGCATTTTCCCTCTAACACGACTATTTTGTCCTTAGGGGAACTTTGGTGCACTTTGCACTCACTTTTCAGGGTCTTGGGGAGGGTTATTTTTCTAACTCTCACTATTTTCTAATAGTCCCAGCGACCCTCTACAAGGTCACATAGGTTTGGGGTCCATTCGTGGTTCGCATTCCACTTTTGGAGTATATGGTTTGTGTTGCCCCTATCCCTATGTTTCCCCATTGCATCCTATTGTAACTATACATTGTTTGCACTGTTTTCTAAGACTATACTGCATATTTTTGCTATTGTGTATATATATCTTGTGTATATTTCCTATCCTCTCACTGAGGGTACACTCTAAGATACTTTGGCATATTGTCATAAAAATAAAGTACCTTTATTTTTAGTATAACTGTGTATTGTGTTTTCTTATGATATTGTGCATATGACACTAAGTGGTACTGTAGTAGCTTCACACGTCTCCTAGTTCAGCCTAAGCTGCTCTGCTAAGCTACCATTATCTATCAGCCTAAGCTGCTAGACACCCTATACACTAATAAGGGATAACTGGGCCTGGTGCAAGGTGCAAGTACCCCTTGGTACTCACTACAAGCCAGTCCAGCCTCCTACATTGGTTGTGCAGCGGTGGGATAAGTGCTTGAGACTACTTACCACTCTTGTCATTGTACTTTTCATAAGAGAAAAATATACAAAACAAGGTCAGTGTATATACACATAGCCAAAAAGTTTTGCATTTCCTCTTTTCACTCTTTTCTAAGTGCTGAAAAGTACTTCTAAACTTTCAAAAAGTTCTTAAAAGTTTAAAAAGTTTTTTCTGTCTTTCCAAAAAGTTCTGAAAACTTTTTTCTTTTTTTCTATCACTTTAACTCTCTCTAAAAAATGTCTGGCACAGAAAAAAATGTTGAACTGTCCAAACTTGCATATGATCACCTTAGCTGGAAAGGAGCAAGGAGTCTCTGCATAGAGAGAGGTTTGAGTGTAGGGAAGAATCCTTCCTTAGAACTGTTAATTAATATGCTTAGAGTACAGGATAAGGCCATAAGTGCCCAATCTGTAGAAAAAGTAGCTAATGGTTCTCAATCTGATCCAGGGACTCCCCCAGGAAAAGGTTCAGGAAAGAAACTTCTCAGCCTGCCCATTACTAGACAGTCTAGCATAGTTGGTACAGAGGTTGAATCACACCATACTGATGATGTGATCTCACATTATGCTGGTAGCCAAGCTGTTAGGGTGCCCTCTGTAAGGGACAGGTCTCCTTCTGTTCATTCCCATCATACCTCTGTATCTAGAAATGTCCCTCCCACCCACCCTGATGACAGATTGTTAGAAAGGGAGCTCAATAGATTGAGAGTGGAACAAACCAGACTGAAGCTCAAGAAGCAACAGCTGGATTTGGATAGACAGTCTTTAGAAATAGAGAGGGAAAGACAGAAGTTGGGTTTAGATACCCATGGTGGCAGCAGCAGTATTCCCCATAGTCATCCTGCAAAAGAGCATGATTCCAGGAATCTGCACAAGATAGTTCCCCCTTATAAGGAGGGGGATGACATTAACAAGTGGTTTGCTGCACTTGAGAGGGCCTGTGCTGTACAGGATGTCCCTCAAAAGCAGTGGGCTGCTATCCTATGGCTATCATTTAGTGGAAAAGGTAGGGATAGGCTCCTTACAGTGAAAGAAAATGATGCCAATAATTTCCAAGTTCTTAAGAATGCACTCCTGGATGGTTATGGCTTAACCACTGAACAGTATAGGATAAAGTTCAGAGAGACCAAAAAGGAGTCTTCACAAGACTGGGTTGATTTCATTGACCAGGCAGTGAAGGCCTTGGAGGGGTGGTTACATGGCAGTAAAGTTACTGATTATGAAAGCCTGTATAACACAATCCTGAGAGAGCATATACTTAATAATTGTGTGTCTGATTTGTTGCACCAGTACCTGGTAGACTCTGATCTGACCTCTCCCCAAGAATTGGGAAAGAAGGCAGACAAATGGGTCAGAACAAGGGTGAACAGAAAAGTTCATACAGGGGGTGACAAAGATGGCAATAAGAAGAAAGATGGTGAAAAATCTCAAGATAAGCATGGGAATAAGGGTAAAACCAAAGATCCCACTTCAAATCTTAAACACTCTTCAGAGGGTGGGGATAAAACAAATTCTTCCTCTTCTTCCCAACCTGCACACATTAAAAAGCCTTGGTGCTTTGTGTGTAAAAATAGAGGCCATAGGCCAGGGGATAAGTCCTGTCCAGGTAAACCCCCTGAGCCTACCACCACTAATACATCAAGCTCTAGTGCCCCTAGCAGTAGTGGTACTAGTGGTGGGACTGCTGGCAACAGTCAAGCAAAGGGTGTAGTTGGGTTCACTTATGGGTCCATAGTGGAAACTGATGTCATCAGTCCCAAGACAGTTTCTGTCACACCTAGTGGCATTGGCCTTGCCACACTGGCTGCTTGTCCCCTTACAATGGATAAGTACAGGCAGACAGTTTCAATAAATGGTGTTGAGGCCTTGGCCTACAGGGACACAGGTGCCAGTTTCACTTTGGTGACTGAAAACCTAGTGCCTCCTGAACAACACATCATTGGACAACAGTATAAGATTATTGATGTCCATAACTCCACTAAGTTTCTTCCCTTAGCTATAATTCAGTTTAGTTGGGGTGGAGTTACTGGCCCTAAGCAGGTGGTGGTATCACCTAGCTTACCTGTAGACTGTCTCTTAGGTAATGACCTAGAGGCCTCAGGTTGGGCTGATGTAGAGTTTTATGCCCATGCAGCCATGCTGGGCATCCCTGAGGAATTGTTCCCTCTCATTTCAAGTGAAATGAAAAAGCAAAGGAGAGAAGGCCTGAAAACTCAGGATCCCTCTCCATCAACAGGTAAAAAGGGTATCACAGTATCCCCTAACCACCCTACCATTCAGGATACTATTCCTGTGGTGGGAGAAACCTCTCCTGGGGTGGCACCTGTTCCAAGGGAATCATCAGCTGGCAAAGCTGGACTCCCTGAGGTAGAAGTACCTCTCTGTGGGATAACTAACATTGGTGAGAAAAACAGCACCATTTTAGTTAACATGGAGCATCCCTCCAACCCTCCCAGAGAAACTTTAGTGCAGAAACTCTGCACTGCCTCACAACACTTAGGACAGCATCCCTGCCCTAGTGTGGAGCTGATAGGACAGCATCCCTGCCCTGCTCCAACTCAAGAGAAACAGCATCCCTGTTCTCTCTTCCAGCCAGATGGACAAAGTTTTTGCCCAGCTATGGCTTTTCTGAGACAGCATCCCTGTCTGGCATTTCCATCACTACAAATAGGTTCAGTGGACAATTCCCACTGCTCTAAACTAAAACTTACTGATAGAAACTCTGAAAATACATCTTCACATTGTTGCTTAGCTAAAAAACTTCAAACAGGGTGGTTTACATCCCCACAGGGAAGTAACCATATAGTGGATGATAAAGGGAGTAACCAGTCTATTGCAGAGCTACTCTCTACTTATCACCACTTAGACAATAAAGTCTCAACTGGCCAAGGTTAGCCTTATTGTCCTTCGTTTGGGGGGGGGGTTGTGTGAGAAGGTAGCCTCTTTCTAGCCTTGTTACCCCCACTTTTGGCCTGTTTGTGAGTGTATGTCAGGGTGGTTGTCACTGTTTTCACTGTCTCACTGGGATCCTGATAGCCAGGCCTCAGTGCTCATAGTGAAAACACTATGTTTTCAGTATGGTTGTTATGTGTCACTGGGATCCTGCTGGTCAGGACCCCAGTGCTCATAGGTTTGTGGCCTATATGTATGTGTCACTGGGACCCTGTCACACAGTGCCCCAGTGCTCATAGGTGTGCATGTATATGTTCCCTGTGTGGTGCCTAACTGTCTCACTGAGGCTCTGCTAACCAGAACCTCAGTGGTTATGCTCTCTCATTACTTTCAAATTGTCACTGACAGGCTAGTGACCATTTTTACCAATTTACATTGGCTTACTGGAACACCCTTATAATTCCCTAGTATATGGTACTGAGGTACCCAGGGTATTGGGGTTCCAGGAGATCCCTATGGGCTGCAGCATTTCTTTTGCCACCCATAGGGAGCTCTGACAATTCTTACACAGGCCTGCCACTGCAGCCTGAGTGAAATAACGTCCACGTTATTTCACAGCCATTTTACACTGCACTTAAGTAACTTATAAGTCACCTATATGTCTAACCTTTACCTGGTAAAGGTTAGGTGCAAAGTTACTTAGTGTGAGGGCACCCTGGCACTAGCCAAGGTGCCCCCACATTGTTCAGAGCCAATTCACTGAACTTTGTGAGTGCGGGGACACCATTACACGCGTGCACTACATATAGGTCACTACCTATATGTAGCTTCACCATGGTAACTCCGAATATGGCCATGTAACATGTCTATGATCATGGAATTGCCCCCTCTATGCCATCCTGGCATTGTTGGTACAATTCCATGATCCCAGTGGTCTGTAGCACAGACCTTGGTACTGCCAGACTGCCCTTCCTGGGGTTTCTCTGCAGCTGCTGCTGCTGCCAACCCCTCAGACAGGCAGCTGCCCTCCTGGGGTCCAGCCAGGCCTGGCCCAGGATGGCAGAACAAAGAACTTCCTCTGAGAGAGGGTGTGACACCCTCTCCCTTTGGAAAATGGTGTGAAGGCAGGGGAGGAGTAGCCTCCCCCAGCCTCTGGAAATGCTTTGTTGGGCACAGATGTGCCCAATTCTGCATAAGCCAGTCTACACCGGTTCAGGGACCCCTTAGCCCCTGCTCTGGCGCGAAACTGGACAAAGGAAAGGGGAGTGACCACTCCCCTGACCTGCACCTCCCCTGGGAGGTGTCCAGAGCTCCTCCAGTGTGCTCCAGACCTCTGCCATCTTGGAAACAGAGGTGCTGCTGGCACACTGGACTGCTCTGAGTGGCCAGTGCCACCAGGTGACGTCAGAGACTCCTTGTGATAGGCTCCTTCAGGTGTTAGTAGCCTTTCCTCTCTCCTAGGTAGCCAAACCCTCTTTTCTGGCTATTTAGGGTCTCTGTCTCTGGGGAAACTTTAGATAACGAATGCATGAGCTCAGCCGAGTTCCTCTGCATCTCCCTCTTCACCTTCTGATAAGGAATCGACCGCTGACCGCGCTGGAAGCCTGTAAACCTGCAACATAGTAGCAAAGACGACTACTGCAACTCTGTAACGCTGATCCTGCCGCCTTCTCGACTGTTTTCCTGCTTGTGCATGCTGTGGGGGTAGTCTGCCTCCTCTCTGCACCAGAAGCTCCGAAGAAATCTCCCGTGGGTCGACGGAATCTTCCCCCTGCAACCGCAGGCACCAAAAAGCTGCATTTCCGGTCCCTTGGGTCTCCTCTCAGCACGACGAGCGAGGTCCCTCGAATCCAGCGACACCGTCCAAGTAACCCCCACAGTCCAGTGACTCTTCAGCCCAAGTTTGGTGGATTTAAGTCCTTGCCTCACCTCGCTGGGCTGCATTGCTGGGAACCGCGACTTTGCAAGCTACTCCGGCCCCTGTGCACTTCCGGCGGAAATCCTTCGTGCACAGCCAAGCCTGGGTCCACGGCACTCTAACCTGCATTGCACGACTTTCTAAGTTGGTCTCCGGCGACGTGGGACTCCTTTGTGCAACTTCGGCGAGCACCATTTCACGCATCCTCGTAGTGCCTGTTTCTGGCACTTCTCCGGGTGCTACCTGCTTCAGTGAGGGCTCTTTGTCTTGCTCGACGTCCCCTCTCTCTGCAGGTCCAATTTGCGACCTCCTGGTCCCTCCTGGGCCCCAGCAGCGTCCAAAAACGCCAAACGCCCGATTTGCGTGTAGCAAGGCTTGTTGGCGTCCATCCGGCGGGAAAACACTTCTGCACGACTCTCCAAGGCGTGGGGGATCCATCCTCCAAAGGGAAAGTCTCTAGCCCTTGTCGTTCCTGCAGTATTCACAGTTCTTCAGCCTAGTAAGAGCTTCTTTGCACCAACCGCTGGCATTTCTTGGGCATCTGCCCATCTCCGAGTGGCTTGTGACTTTTGGACTTGGTCCCCTTGTTCCACAGGTACCCTCAGTCAGGAATCCATCGTTGTTGCATTGCTGATTTGTGTTTTCCTTGCATTTTCCCTCTAACACGACTATTTTGTCCTTAGGGGAACTTTGGTGCACTTTGCACTCACTTTTCAGGGTCTTGGGGAGGGTTATTTTTCTAACTCTCACTATTTTCTAATAGTCCCAGCGACCCTCTACAAGGTCACATAGGTTTGGGGTCCATTCGTGGTTCGCATTCCACTTTTGGAGTATATGGTTTGTGTTGCCCCTATCCCTATGTTTCCCCATTGCATCCTATTGTAACTATACATTGTTTGCACTGTTTTCTAAGACTATACTGCATATTTTTGCTATTGTGTATATATATCTTGTGTATATTTCCTATCCTCTCACTGAGGGTACACTCTAAGATACTTTGGCATATTGTCATAAAAATAAAGTACCTTTATTTTTAGTATAACTGTGTATTGTGTTTTCTTATGATATTGTGCATATGACACTAAGTGGTACTGTAGTAGCTTCACACGTCTCCTAGTTCAGCCTAAGCTGCTCTGCTAAGCTACCATTATCTATCAGCCTAAGCTGCTAGACACCCTATACACTAATAAGGGATAACTGGGCCTGGTGCAAGGTGCAAGTACCCCTTGGTACTCACTACAAGCCAGTCCAGCCTCCTACACTTTCCTACAATTGTCCTTTCAATTTCCTGTAAAAACACCTAAGGCCAAAGGCCAGGGCGTTGCCCTTCCTCTTGATTTCTTCAAGCTGTTCACCCAAGCTCCTGTTTTTGTTGAAATAAGCACCAAGGTAATTATAGCTTTTTACCAACCCTTGTTTATTTTAGCCTAGAAACCACATGGACTGCAAAGACTTTTGTCTTCTTTCTATTAATTATCATGCAATTCCTGATGAAATAAGCCAAGGTAGCATCAAGAAGGCAAGTTTCCCAGATTGACTCTGTCAAATGCAGACATGTAGTGGATGAAACCCAGATAAACAGTCTGGCTGTAAGATTTGGCCCAGACGGTTAACAGGGAGAGTGTCATGATGTCAACTAAAATCCCTGTTTTCTCTGTGAAGCCGGTTTGATATGGAGGAATAATGGTGTTTGCCTCAGCCCACTGCTTCAGCTCCTGTGGTAGCACCCCAGCATCATTATCGATTAAAGCCACCAGGCAGTTGTTCACAGGATCCCCCTTTGCCCCCCTTGAAGATTGGGGCCAATATAGAGCCTTGCCACAACGGGTGGATATCATTGTGCTGAAAGATGGTAATAAAAAGCAATGTTAGCTGGTCTGCCCAAAATGTTGGGTCATCCTTATAAATTACAGGTGGGATTTCACTCAGAGCAGGCGCCCCCTGTAGGAGGCTGGCCTGGTTTGTAGTGGGACCCTTGGGTACTTACACCAGGTCCAGTTATCCCTTATTAGTGAAATGCAGTAGTGTTCTAGCAGCTTAGGCTGATAGAGGTAGCTATAGCAGAGCAGCTTAGGATGAACTAGGAGACACGCAAAGATCCTGCAATCCCACTTATAGTTACACAGTACTTATACACAAGTAAAGACAATACTCAGTGTTACAAAAAAAAAAAGGTAGTTCATTTGGGTGACACAAGGCCAAAAATATCTTAGAGGCAATACTCCTTCTGGAGGTAAGTATTGTACACAATATATACACTAGACACCAAACTAAGGTAAGTAATTAGACATAGGATAGTGCCAACAATAGGAAATGCTATAGAATGCAATGGAAGAAAGTAGGTCTAGGGGCAAAACAAACTTTATACTAAGAACGTGGAATGTGAATCACAAATTCCCCCCAGATAAGTGTAGTGTGTAGAGAATCCTTGGGAGACTAAGAACACAGAAAAGGTAAGTAAAATACCCCACACCATAGCCCAGAAAAGCAGGAGTAAAGTACTGAACGTTTTTTAGGACACACTAAAGTCATGATTAGAGGTATTGAAAGAACCAAGAAAGACTGCAAACAACAAATGGTGGATTCCTGGACCTGAAGACCTGCAAAAGAAGGAGACCAAGTCCAGAAGTGGAAAGAAGTTCCAGGAAGGACAGGAGCCCCTGCCAAACCAGAAGAGGGTACAAAAGAAGAGTCCCCGGTTGGACGAAGACTGCAGAAATGCACCCAAGGACGATGTCAGCGGGTTTCTGCACGATGCACTGGATGTCCCAAGACAGAAGATGGATGCAGGTGAGTTTTGGTACTGGATTCCTCAAACACACCTTGGTTCCGGCTATAGGAGGCTGGCCTGGCTTATAGTGGGTACCTGATGGTACTTACACCTTGTGCCAGGTCTAGTTATCCCTTATTAGTAGAATAGTAGTGTTCTAGCAGCTTAGGCTGATAGAGGTAGCTATACCAGAGCTGCTTAGGCTTAACTAGGAGACATGCAAAGCTCCTACTATACCACTTATATCATAAAGGTACTATATCATAAGAAATACAATACTCAGAGTTACTAAAAATAAAGGTACTTTATTTTAGTGACAATGTGCCAAAAATATCTCAGATGATATACTCCCTTAGGAGGTAAGTAAAATACACAAAATATACAGAAAAAAAAAATCAGGTAAGTAAAACAGTCAGAAAGTAGAGCAAACACTGTAGAATACAATAGGATGCAATAGGCCTAGGGTCAACACAAACTATATACAAAGAAAGTGGAATGCGAACCACAAATGGACCCCTAGGCTAGTGTAGTGTATACAGCGTCACTGGGAGTGTAAGAAAACACTAAGGGTGTCCAAGATACCCCACCCCAAGACCCTGAAAACTAGGAGTCAAGTACTACTATTTCCCCAGAAACACACTAAACTCGTGATAGAGGATTTTGCAAAGACCAAAACAGACTGCAAAGCACTGAAGACGGATTCCTCTACCTAAGGACCTGAAAAGGAAGGGGACCAAGTCCAAGAGTTGTGAAAGTGTCCGGGGGCAGGAGCCCACTAAACCCCGGATGAAGGTGCAAAATGTCTGCCTCCATGTGGAAGAAGCTGAAGATTCTGCAACAACGAAAGGTGCTAGGAACTTCTCCTTTGTGCAGAAGATGTCCCACGGAGCATTGGAGGATGCAGAGTTGTTTCTTTGGCAAATGACTGCAAACAAACCTTGCTAGCTGCAAGAGTTGCGGTTGAAGAAAAAGGGTGCTTCCCAGGCCCAGGAAGGACCAGGATGTCACCACTTGGGAGAGGAGACAGAGGGGGCCCTCAGCAATGTAGAGAGCCCATTCACAAGAAGGTAGCACCCAGGAAGTACTTGAACATGGGTTCAAGAAGACTGAGCACAGCAGTGTAGGAGGCTGGCCTGGCTTGTAGTTGGTACCAAGGGGTACTCACACCCTGTACCAGGTCCAGTTATCCCTTATTAGTGTAGAAGAGGTGTTTCTAGCAGCTTAGGCTGATAGAAGGTAGCTACAGCAGAGCAGCTTAGGCTGAATTAGGAGACATGCAAAGCTCCTACTATACCACTGGTGTCATATGCACAATATCATAAGAAAACACAATACACAGATATACTAAAAATAAAGGTACTTTATTTTTATGACAATATGCAAAAGTATCTCAGTGTTTACCCTCAGTATGAGGATAAGATATATACAGAAGGTATATGTACACAAACCAAACTTAGGTAAGTAATAGCAAGAAAAGTAATGCAAGCAGTATAAAATTACAGTAGATTGGAGTAGGAGCACATAGGTATAGGGGCAACACAAACCATATACTCCAAAAGTGGAATGCGAACCACAAATGTACCCCAAACCTATGTGAGCTTGTAGAGGGTCGCTGGGACTGTAAGAAAACAGTGAGGGTTAGAAAAATAGCCCACCCCAAGACCCTGTAAGGTAGGTGTAAAGTGCACCTACAACCCCCAGAGAGCACAGAAGTCGTGATAGGGGGATTCTGCAGGAAGAACAAACACCAGCAATGCAACAACAGTGGATTTCCGGACCTGAGTACCTGTAAGACAAGGGAACAAGTCCAAGAGTCGCAACAGTGTCGAGAGTGGGCAGGAGCTCGGGAAATGCCAGCTGAGGGTGCAAGGAAGCTGCCACCGGATGGAAGAAGCTTGGTGTTTTGCAAGAACAAAGAGGACTAGGAACTTCCCTTTTGAAGGGTGGATGTCCCACGTCGTGAAGAAGCTTGCAGAGGTGTTCCCACGCAGAGAGACCGCCAAAAAGCCTTGCTAGCTGCAAGGGTCGCAGTTAGGGTTTTGGATGCTGCTGTGGCTCAGGAGGGACCAGGATGTCGCCACTTGGATGAGGAGACAGAGGGGACGCCCAGCAAGTCAGAGAGCCCTCACAGAAGCAGGCAGCACCAGCAGAAGTACCGGAACAGGCACTTAGAAGAGGAGTGAACAGGAGTCCACGCGAAGTCACAAAAGGGAGTCCCACGACGCCGGAGGACAACTCAGAAGGTTGTGCACTGCAGGTTAGAGTGTCGGGGACCCAGGCTTGGCTGTGGACAAAGGAAATCCTGGAAGAGTGCACAGGAGCCGGAGCAGCTGCAAATCACGTGGTACCCAGCAATGCAGTCTAGCGTGGGGACGCAAGGACTTACCTCCACCAAATTCGGACTGAAAAGTCACTGGACTGTGGGAGTCACTTGGACAGAGTTGCTGAGTTCCAGGGACCGCGCCCGTCGTGCTGGGAGGGGACCCAAAGGACCGGTGATGCAGTCTTTGGTTGCCTGCGGTTGCAGGGGGAAGATTCCGTCGACCAACAGGAGATTTCTTCAGAGCTCCTGGGGCAGAGAGGAGGCAGGCTACCCCCAGAGCATGCACAACCAGGAAACAGTTGAGAAGGCGGCAGGAGAAGCGATACAAGGTTGCAGTAGTCGTCTTTGCTACTTTGTCGCGGTTTTGCAGGCGTCCTGAGCAGCCAGCCTTCGATCCTTTGGCAGAAGGTGAAGAGAGAGATGCAGAGGATCTCTGGTGAGCTCTTGCATTCAGTATCTGAAGAATTCCCCAAAGCAGAGACCCTAAATAGCCAGAAAAGGAGGTTTGGCTACCTAGGAAGGAGGATAGGCTAGTAACACAGGTAAGAGCCTATCAGAAAGAGTCTCTGACGTCACCTGCTGGCCCTGGCCACTCAGAGCAGTCCAGTGTGCCAGCACACCTCTGAATCCAAGATGGCAGAGGTCCGGGGCACGCTGGAGGAGCTCTGGGCACCTCCCCTGGGAGGTCAGGGGAGTGGTCACTCCCCTTTCTTTTGTCCAGTTTTGCGCCAGAGCAGGGCTGGGGGATCCCTGAACCAGTGTAGACTGGCTTATGCAGAGATGGGCACCATCGGTGCCCATCACAGCATTTCCAGAGGCTGGGGGAGGCTACTCCTCCCCAGCCCTGACACCTTTCTCCAAATGGAGAGGGTGTAACACCCTCTCTCTTAGGAAGTCCTTTGTTCTGCCTTCCTGGGTCAAGCCTGGCTGGACCCCAGGAGGGCAGAAACCTGTCTGAGGGGTTGGCAGCATCAGCAGCTGCAGTGAAACCCCGGGAAAGGCAGTTTGGCAGTAACCGGGTCTGTGCTAGAGACTCGGGGGATCATGGAATTGTCTCCCCAATGCCAGAATGGCATTGGGGTGACAATTCCATGATCTTAGACATGTTACATGGCCATGTTCAGAGTTACCATTGTGACGCTATACATAGGTAGTGACCTATGTATAGTGCACGCGTGTAATGGTGTCCCCGCACTCACAAAGTCTGGGGAATTTGCCCTGAACGATGTGGGGGCACCTTGGCTAGTGCTAGGGTGCCCACACACTAAGCACTTACCACCCAACCTTCACCAGGTGAAGGTTAGACATATAGGTGACTTATTGTAGGAGGCTGGACTGGCTTGTAGTGAGTACCAAGGGGTACTTGCACCTTGCACCAGGCCCAGTTATCCCTTATTAGTGTATAGGGTGTCTAGCAGCTTAGGCTGATAGATAATGGTAGCTTAGCAGAGCAGCTTAGGCTGAACTAGGAGACGTGTGAAGCTACTACAGTACCACTTAGTGTCATATGCACAATATCATAAGAAAACACAATACACAGTTATACTAAAAATAAAGGTACTTTATTTTTATGACAATATGCCAAAGTATCTTAGAGTGTACCCTCAGTGAGAGGATAGGAAATATACACAAGATATATATACACAATAGCAAAAATATGCAGTATAGTCTTAGAAAACAGTGCAAACAATGTATAGTTACAATAGGATGCAATGGGGAAACATAGGGATAGGGGCAACACAAACCATATACTCCAGAAGTGGAATGCGAACCACGAATGGACCCCAAACCTATGTGACCTTGTAGAGGGTCGCTGGGACTATTGGAAAATAGTGAGAGTTAGAAAAATAACCCTCCCCAAGACCCTGAAAAGTGAGTGCAAAGTGCACTAAAGTTCCCCTAAGGACAAAAAGAGTCGTGTTAGAGGAATAATGCAGGAAAGACACAAACCAGCAATGCAAAAACTGTGGATTTCCAATCTAGGGTACCTGTGGAACAAGGGGACCAAGTCCAAAAGTCACAAGCAAGTCGGAGATGGGCAGATGCCCAGGAAATGCCAGCTGCGGGTGCAAAGAAGCTTCGACTGGACAGAAGAAGCTGAGGTTTCTGCAGGAACGAAAAGGGCTAGAGACTTCCCCTTTGGTGGACGGATCCCTCTCACCTTGGAGAGTCGTGCAGAAGTGTTTTTCTGCCGGAAGGACGCCAACAAGCCTTGCTACACGCAAAACGTGCGTTTGTTGGACGCTGCTGGGGCCCAGGAGGGACCAGGAGGTTGCAAATTGGACCTGCAGAGAGAGGGGACGTCGAGCAAGACAAAGAGCCCTCACTGAAGCAGGTAGCACCTGGAGAAGTGCCAGAAACAGGCACTACGAGGATGCGTGAAACGGTGCTCGGCGAAGTTGCACAAAGGAGTCCCACGTCGCCGGAGACGAACTTAGAAAGTCGTGCAATGCAGGTTAGAGTGCCGTGGACCCAGGCTTGGCTGTGCACGAAGGATTTCCGCCGGAAGTGCACAGGGGCCGGAGTAGCTGCAAAGTCGCGGTTCCCAGCAATGCAGCCCAGCGAGGTGAGGCAAGGACTTACCTCCACCAAACTTGGGCTGAAGAGTCACTGGACTGTGGGGGTCACTTGGACAGCGTCGCTGGATTCGAGGGACCTCGCTCGTCGTGCTGAGAGGAGACCCAAGGGACCGGTAATGCAGCTTTTTGGTGCCTGCGGTTGCAGGGGGAAGATTCCGTCGACCCACGGGAGATTTCTTCGGAGCTTCTGGTGCAGAGAGGAGGCAGACTACCCCCACAGCATGCACAAGCAGGAAAACAGTCGAGAAGGCGGCAGGATCAGCGTTACAGAGTTGCAGTAGTCGTCTTTGCTACTATGTTGCAGGTTTGCAGGCTTCCAGCGCGGTCAGCGGTCGATTCCTTATCAGAAGGTGAAGAGGGAGATGCAGAGGAACTCGGCTGAGCTCATGCATTCGTTATCTAAAGTTTCCCCAGAGACAGAGACCCTAAATAGCCAGAAAAGAGGGTTTGGCTACCTAGGAGAGAGGAAAGGCTACTAACACCTGAAGGAGCCTATCAGCAGGAGTCTCTGACGTCACCTGGTGGCACTGGCCACTCAGAGCAGTCCAGTGTGCCAGCAGCACCTCTGTTTCCAAGATGGCAGAGGTCTGGAGCACACTGGAGGAGCTCTGGACACCTCCCAGGGGAGGTGCAGGTCAGGGGAGTGGTCACTCCCCTTTCCTTTGTCCAGTTTCGCGCCAGAGCAGGGGCTAAGGGGTCCCTGAACCGGTGTAGACTGGCTTATGCAGAATTGGGCACATCTGTGCCCAACAAAGCATTTCCAGAGGCTGGGGGAGGCTACTCCTCCCCTGCCTTCACACCATTTTCCAAAGGGAGAGGGTGTCACACCCTCTCTCAGAGGAAGTTCTTTGTTCTGCCATCCTGGGCCAGGCCTGGCTGGACCCCAGGAGGGCAGCTGCCTGTCTGAGGGGTTGGCAGCAGCAGCAGCTGCAGTGAAACCTCAGGAAGGGCAGTTTGGCAGAACCAGGGTCTGTGCTACAGACCACTGGGATCATGGGATTGTGCCAACTATGCCAGGATGGTATAGAGGGGGCAATTCCATGATCATAGACATGTTACATGGCCATATTCGGAGTTACCATGGTGAAGCTACATATAGGTAGTGACCTATATGTAGTGCACGCGTGTAAATGGTGTCCCCGCACTCACAAAGTTCAGGGAATTGGCTCTGAACAATGTGGGGGCACCTTGGCTAGTGCCAGGGTGCCCTCACACTAAGTAACTTTGCACCTAACCTTTACCAGGTAAAGGTTAGACATATAGGTGACTTATAAGTTACTTAAGTGCAGTGAAAAATGGCTGTGAAATAACGTGGACGTTATTTCACTCAGGCTGCAGTGGCAGGCCTGTGTAAGAATTGTCAGAGCTCCCTATGGGTGGCAAAAGAAATGCTGCAGCCCATAGGGATCTCCTGGAACCACAATACCCTGGGTACCTCAGTACCATATACTAGGGAATTATAAGGGTGTTCCAGTAAGCCAATGTAAATTGGTAAAAATGGTCACTAGCCTGTTAGTGACAATTTGAAAGTAATGAGAGAGCATAACCACTGAGGTTATGGTTAGCAGAGCCTCAGTGAGACAGTTAGGCACCACACAGGGAACATACACATGCACACCTATGAGCACTGGGGCCCTGTGTGACAGGGTCCCAGTGACACATACATATAGGCCACAAACCTATGAGCACTGGGGTCCTGACCAGCAGGATCCCAGTGACACATAACAACCATACTGAAAACATGGTGTTTTCACTATGAGCACTGAGGCCTAGCTATCAGGATCCCAGTGAGACAGTGAAAACAGTGACAAACACCCTGACATACACTCACAAACAGGCCAAAAGTGAGGGTAACAAGGCTAGAAAGAGGCTACCTTCTCACACTTATAAGTTACTTAAGTGCAGTGGTAAATGGCTGTGAAATAACGTGGACATTATTTCACTCAGGCTGCAGTGGCAGGCCTGTGTAAGATTTGTCAGAGCTCCTTATGGGTGGCAAAAGAAATGCTGCAGCCCATATGTAGGAGGCTGGACTGGCTTGTAGTGAGTACCAAGGGGTACTTGCACCTTGCACCAGGCCCAGATATCCCTTATTAGTGTATAGGGTGTCTAGCAGCATAGGCTGATAGATAATGGTAGCTTAGCAGAGCAGCTTAGGCTGAAGTAGGAGACGAGTGAAGCTCCTACAGTACCACTTAGTGTCATATGCACAATATCATAAGAAAACACAATACACAGTTATACTAAAAATAAAGGTACTTTATTTTTATGACAATATGCCAAAGTATCTCAGAGTGTACCCTCAGTGAGAGGATAGGAAATATACACAAGATATATATACACAATACCAAAAATATGCAGTATAGTCTTAGAAAACAGTGCAAACAATGTATAGTTACAATAGGATGCAATGGGGACACATAGGGATAGGGGCAACACAAACCATATACTCCAAAAGTGGAATGCGAACCACGAATGGACCCCAAACCTATGTGACCTTGTAGAGAGTCGCTGGGACTATTAGAAATAGTGAGGGTTAGAAAAATAGCCCAACCCAAGAACCTGAAAAGTGAGTGCAAAGTGCACTAAAGTTCCCCCAAGGACAAAGAAGTCGTGATAGAGGAATACTGCAGGAAAGACACAAACCAGCAATGCAACAACAATGGATTTCCAGTCGAGGGTACCTGTGGAACAAGGGGACCAAGTCCAAAAGTCACAAGCAAGTCGGAGATGGGCAGATGCCCAGGAAATGCCAGCTGTGGGTGCAAAGAAGCTTCTACTGGACAGAAGAAGCTTAGGGTTCTGCAGGAACGACAAGGGCTAGAGACGTCCCCTTTGGAGGACGGATCCCTCACGCCGTGGAGAGTCGTGCAAAAGTGTTTTCCCACCGAAAGAACCCCAACAAGCCTTGCTAGCTGCAAATCGTCCGGTTAGCGTTTTTGGATGCTGCTGTGGCCCAGGAAGGACCAGAATGTCTCAAATTGAGCCAGGAGGTAGAGGGGACGTCGAGCAAAACAAAGAGCCCTCTTAACAGCAGGTAGCACTGGAAGAAGTGCCAGAAACAGGCACTACAAGGATGCAAGAAACGGTGCTCACCCGAAGTTACACAAAGGAGTCCCACGTCGCCAGAGACCAACTTAGAAAGTCGTGCAATGCAGGTTAGAGTGCCGTGGACCCAGGCTTGGCTGTGCATGAAGGATTTCCGCCGGAAGTGCACAGGGGCCGGAGTAGCTGCAAAAGTTGCTGTTCCCAGCAATGCAGTCTGGCGTGGGGAGGCAAGGACTTACCTCCACCAAACTTGGACTGAAGAGTCACTGGACTGTGGGAGTCACTTGGACAGAGTTGCTGGATTCGAGGGACCTCGCTCGTCGTGCTGAGAGGAGACCCAAGGGACCTGTAATGCAACTTTTTGGTGCCTGAGGTTGCAGGGGGAAGATTCCGTCGACCCACGGGAGATTTCTTCGGAGCTTCTAGTGCAGAGAGGAGGCAGACTACCCCCACAGCATGCACCACCAGGAAAACAGTCGAGAAGGCGGCAGGATCAGCGTTACAGAGTTGCAGTAGTCGTCTTTGCTACTATGTTGCAGTTCTGCAGGCTTCCAGCGCGGTCAGCAGTCGATTCCTTGGCAGAAGGTGAAGAGAGAGATGCAGAGGAACTCGGATGAGCTCTTGCATTCGTTATCTGAAGTTTCCCAAGAGTCAGAGACCCTAAATAGCCAGAAAAGAGGGTTTGGCTACCTAGGAGAGAGGATAGGCTAGCAACACCTGAAGGAGCCTATCAGAAGGAGTCTCTGACGTCATCTGGTGGCACTGGCCACTCAGAGCAGTCCAGTGTGCCAGCAGCACCTCTGTTTCCAAGATGGCAGAGGTCTGGAGCACACTGGAGGAGCTCTGGACACCTCCCAGGGGAGGTGCAGGTCAGGGGAGTGGTCACTCCCCTTTCCTTTGTCCAGTTTCGCGCCAGAGCAGGGCTAAGGGGTCCCCTGAACCGGTGTAGACTGGCTTATGCAGAATTGGGCACATCTGTGCCCAAGAAAGCATTTCCAGAGGCTGGGGGAGGCTACTCCTCCCCTGCCTTCACACCATTTTCCAAAGGGAGAGGGTGTAACACCCTCTCTCAGAGGAAGTCCTTTGTTCTGCCATCCTGGGCCAGGCCTGGGTGGACCCCAGGAGGGCAGAAGCCTGTCTGAGGGGTTGGCAGCAGCAGCAGCTGCCGTGAAACCCCAGGAAAGGCAGTTTGGCAGTACCAGGGTCTGTGCTACAGACCACTGGGATCATGGGATTGTGCCAACTATGCCAGGATGGCATAGAGGGGGCAATTTCATGATCATAGACATGTTACATGGCCATATTCGGAGTTACCATTGTGAAGCTACATATAGGTAGTGACCTATATGTAGTGCACGCGTGTAATGGTGTCCCCGCACTCACAAAGTCCGGGGAATTGGCCCTGAACAATGTGGGGGCACCTTGGCTAGTGCCAGGGTGCCCTCACACTAAGTAACTTTGCACCTAACCTTTACCAGGTAAAGGTTAGACATATAGGTGACTTATAAGTTACTTAAGTGCAGTGTAAAATGGCTGTGAAATAACGTGGACGTTATTTCACTCAGGCTGCAGTGGCAGGCCTGTGTAAGAATTGTCAGAGCTCCCTATGGGTGGCAAAAGAAATGCTGCAGCCCATATGGATCTCCTGGAATCCCAATACCCTGGGTACCTCAGTACCATATACTAGGGAATTATAAGGGTGTTCCAGTAAGCCAATGTAAATTGGCGAAATTGGTCACTAGCCTGTTAGTGACAATTTGAAAGCAATGAGAGAGCATAACCACTGAGGTTCTGGTTAGCAGAGCCTCAGTGAGACAGTTAGGCACCACACAGGGAACACATACATATAGGCCACAAACTTATGAGCACTGGGGTCCTGACTAGCAGGGTCCCAGTGACACATAACAAACATACTGAAAACATAGGGTTTTCACTATGAGCACTGGGCCCTGGCTAGCAGGATCCCAGTGAGACAGTGAAAACACCCTTACATACACTCACAAACAGGCCAAAAGTGGGGGTAACAAGGCTAGAAAGAGGCTACTTTCTCACACAACCCCCCCCCAAACGAAGGACAATAAGGCTAACCTTGGCCAGTTGAGACTTTATTGTCTAAGTGGTGATAAGTAGAGAGTTGCTCTGCAATAGACTGGTTACTCCCTTTATCATCCACTATATGGTTACTTCCCTGTGGGGATGTAAACCACCCTGTTTGAAGTTTTTTAGCTAAGCAACAATGTGAAGATGTATTTTCAGAGTTTCTATCAGTAAGTTTTAGTTTAGAGCAGTAGGAATTGTCCACTGAACCTATTTGTAGTGATGGAAATGCCAGACAGGGATGCTGTCTCAGAAAAGCCATAGCTGGGCAAACACTTTGTCCATATGGCTGGAAGAGAGAACAGGGATGCTGTTTCTCTTGGGTTGGAGCAGGGCAGGGATGCTGTCCTATGAGCTCCACACTAGGGCAGGGATGCTGTCCTAAGTGTTGTGAGGCAGTGCAGAGTTTCTGCACTAAAGTTTTTTTTCTAAAGCACTTATTCATTTCAGTAGAAATGAGAGGGAACAATTCCTCAGGGATGCCCAGCATGGCTGCATGGGCATAAAACTCTACATCAGCCCAACCTGAGGCCTCTAGGTCATTACCTAAGAGACAGTCTACAGGTGAGCTAGGTGATACCACCACCTGCTTAGGGCCAGTAACTCCACCCCAACTAAACTGAATTATAGCTAAGGGAAGAAACTTAGTGGAGTTATGAACATCAATAATCTTATACTGTTGTCCAATGATGTGTTGATCAGGGTGCACTAGGTTTTCAGTCACCAAAGTGATACTGGCACCTGTGTCCCTGTTGGCCAAGGCCTCAACACCATTTATTGAAACTGTCTGCCTGTACTTATCCATTGTAAGGGGACAAGCAGCCAGTGTGGCAAGGCCAATGCCACTAGGTGTGACAGAAACTGTCTTGGGACTGACTACCCCAGTTTCTACTATGGACCCATAAGTGAACCCAACTACACCCTTAACTTGACTGTTGCCAGCAGTCCCACCACTAGTACCACTACTGCTAGGGGCACTAGAGCTTGATGTATTAGTGGTGGTAGGCTCAGGGGGTTTACCTGGACAGGACTTATCCCCTGGCCTATGGCCTCTGTTTTTACACACAAAGCACCGAGGCTTTTTAAATTGTGTAGGTTGAGACGAAGAGGAAGAATTTGTTTTATCCCCACCCCCTGAGGAGTGTTTAAGATTTGAAGTGGGATCTTTGGTTTTACCCTAATCCCCATGCTTATCTTGAGATTTTTCACCATCTTTCTTCTTATTATTCTCTTTGTCACCCCCTGTATGAACTTTTCTGTTCACCCTTGTTCTGACCCATTTGTCTGCCTTCTTTCCCAATTCTTGGGGAGAGGTCAGATCAGAGTCCACCAAGTACTGGTGCAACAAATCAGACACACAATTATTAAGAATATGCTCTCTCAGGATCAAGTTATACAGGCTGTCATAATCAGTAACTTTACTGCCATGTAACCACCCCTCCAAGGCCTTCACTGAATGGTCAATGAAATCAACCCAGTCTTGTGAAGACTCCTTTTTGGTCTCTCTGAAATTTATCCTGTATTGTTCAGTGGTTAAGCCATAACCATCCAGGAGTGCATTCTTAAGAACTTTGTAATCATTGGCTTCACTTTCTTTCACAGTAAGGAGCCTATCCCTACCTTTTCCACTAAATGATAGCCATAGGATAGCAGCCCACTGCCTTTGAGGGACATCCTGTACAGCACAGGCCCTCTCAAGTGCAGCAAACCACTTGTTAATGTCATCCCCCTCTTTATAAGGGGGAACTATCTTGTGCAGATTCCTGGAATCATGCTCTTTTGCAAGATGACTATGGGGAATACTGCTGCTGCCACCATGGGTTTCTAAACCCAACTTCTGTCTCTCCTTCTCTACTTCTAAGGTCTGTCTATCCAAATCCAGCTGTTGCTTCTTGAGCTTCAGTCTGGTTTGTTCCACTCTCAATCTATTGAGCTCCCTTTCTAACAATCTGTCATCAGGGTGGGTGGGAGGGACATGCCTTGAAACAGAAGTATGGTGAGAATGGACAGAAGGAGACCTATCCCTTACAGAAGGCACCCTAACAGCTTGGTTAACAGAAACATCACTTCTACTGTGGTGAGAATGAATGCTTTTGCTATGATGTGAGTGTAGGATGCTGGACTGGCTTGTAGTGAGTACCAAGGGGTACTTGCACCTTGCACCAGGCCCAGTTATCCCTTATTAGTGTATAGGGTGTCTAGCAGCTTAGGCTGATAGATAATGGTAGCTTAGCAGAGCAGCTTAGGCTGAACTAGGAGATGTGTGAAGCTACCACAGTACCACAAGTGTCACTTGCACAATATCATAAGAAAACACAATACACAGTTATACTAAAAATAAAGGTACTTTATTTTTATGACAAAATGCCAAAGTATCTTAGAGTGTACCCTCAGTGAGAGGATAGGAAATATACACAAATATATATACACAATAGCAAAAATATGCAGTATAGTCTTAGAAAACAGTGCAAACAATGTATAGTTACAATAGGGTGCAATGGGGAAACATAGGGATAGGGGCAACACAAACCATATACTCCAAAAGTGGAATGCGAACTACGAATGGACCCCAAACCTATGTGACCTTGTAGAGGGTCGCTGGGACTATTACAAAATAGTGAGAGTTAGAAAAATAACCCTCCCCAAGACCCTGAAAAGTGAGTGCAAAGTGCACTAAAGTTCCCCGAAGGATAAAGAAGTCGTGTTAGAGGAATAATGCAGGAAAGACACAAACCAACAATGCAACAACGATGGATTTCCAATCTAGGGTACCTGTGGAACAAGGGGACCAAGTCCAAAAGTCACAAGCAAGTCGGAGATGGGCATATGCCCAGGAAATGCCAGCTGTGGATGCAAAGAAGCTTCTACTGGACAGAAGAAGCTGAGGTTTCTGCAAGAAAGAAAAGGGCTAGAGACTTCCCCTTTGGAGGACGGATCCCTCTTGCCGTGGAGAGTTGTGCAGAAGTGCTTTCCCACCGAAAGAACGCCAACAAGCCTTGATAGCTGCAAATTGTGCAGTTAGCGTTTTTGGACGCTGCTATGGCCCTGGAGGGACCAGGAGGTCGCAAATTAGACCAGGAGAGAGAGGGGACGTCGTGCAAGACAAGGAGCCCTCTCAGCAGCAGGTAGCACCCATAGAAGTGCCAGAAACAGGCACTATGAGGATGCGTGAAACGGTGCTCACCCGAAGATACACAAAGGAGTCCCACATCGCCGGAGACCAACTTAGAAAGTCGTGCAATGCAGGTTAGAGTGCTGTGGACCCAGGCTTGGCTGTGCATGAAGGATTTCTGCCGGAAGTGCACAGGGGCCGGAGTAGCTGCAAAAGTCGCGGTTCCCAGCAATGCAGTCTAGCGAGGTAAGGCAAGGACGTACCTCCACCAAACTTGGACTGAAGAGTCACTGGACTGTGGGGGTCACTTGGACAGAGTTGCTGGATTCGAGGGACCTCGCTCGTCGTGCTGAGAGGAGACCCAAGGGACCGGTAATGCAGCTTTTTGGTGCCTGCGGTTGCAGGGGGAAGATTCCGTCGACCCACGGGAGATTTCTTCGGAGCTTCTAGTGCAGAGAGGAGGCAGACTACCCCCACAGCATGCACCACCAGGAAAACAGTCAAGAAGGCGGCAGGATCAGCGTTGCAGAGTTGCAGTAGTCGTCTTTGCTACTTTGTTGCAGTGTTGCAGGCTTCCAGCGCAGTCACCAGTCGATTCCGTGGCAGAAGGTGAAGAGAGAGATGCAGAGGAACTCGGATGAGCTCTTGCATTCGTCATCTAAAGTTTCCCCAGAGACCCTAAATAGCCAGAAAAGAGGGTTTGGCTACCTAGGAGAGAGGATAGGCTAGCAACACCTGAAGGAGCCTATCACAAGGAGTCTCTGACGTCACCTGGTGGCACTGGCCACTCAGAGCAGTCCAGTGTGCCAGCAGCACCTCTGTTTCCAAGATGGCAGAGGTCTGGAGCACACTGGAGGAGCTCTGGACACCTCCCAGGGGAGGTGCAGGTCAGGGGAGTGGTCACTCCCCTTTCCTTTGTCCAGTTTCGCACCAGAGCAGGGCTAAGGGGTCCCCTGAACCGGTGTAGACTGGCTTATGCAGAATTGGGCACATCTGTGCCCAAGAAAGCATTTCCAGAGGCTGGGGGAGGCTACTCCTCCCCTGCCTTCACACCATTTTCCAAAGGGAGAGGGTGTAACACCCTCTCTCAGAGGAAGTTCTTTGTTCTGCCATCCTGGGCCAGGCCTGGCTGGACCCCAGGAGGGCATATGCCTGTCTGAGGGGTTGGCAGCAGCAGCAGCTGCAGTGAAACCCCAGGAAGGGCAGTTTGGCAGTACCAGGGTCTGTGCTACAGACCACTGGGATCATGGGATTGTGCCAACTATGCCAGGATGGTATAGAGGGGGCAATTCCATGATCATAGACATGTTACATGGCCATATTCGGAGTTACCATTGTGAAGCTACATATAGGTAGTGACCTATATGTAGTGCACGCGTGTAATGGTGTCCCCGCACTCACAAAGTCCGGGGAATTGGCCCTGAACAATGTGGGGGCACCTTGGCTAGTGCCAGGGTGCCCTCACACTAAGTAACTTTGCACCTAACCTTTACCAGGTAAAGGTTAGACATATAGGTGACTTATAAGTTACTTAAGTGCAGTGTAAAATGGCTGTGAAATAACGTGGACGTTATTTCACTCAGGCTGCAGTGGCAGGCCTGTGTAAGAATTGTCAGAGCTCCCTATGGGTGGCAAAAGAAATGCTACAGCCCATAGGGATCTCCTTGGACCCTAATACCCTGGGTACCTCTGTACCATATACTAGGGAATTATAAGGGTGTTCCAGTAAGCCAATGTAAATTGGTGAAATTGGTCACTAGCCTGTTAGTGACAATTTAGAAAGAAATGAGAGAGCATAACCACAGAGGTTCTGATTAGCAGAGCCTCAGTGAGACAGTTAGTCACTACACAGGTAACACATTCAGGCACACTTATGAGCACTGGGGCCCTGGTGAACAGGGTCCCAGTGACACATACAACTAAAACAACATATATACAGTGAAAAATGGGGGTAACATGCCAGGCAAGATGGTACTTTCCTACACAACCCCCCCCCCCCAAACGAAGGACAATAAGACTAGCCATGACCTGATGAGTCTTCATTGTCTAAGTGGAAATATCTGGAGAGTCCATCTGCATTGGAGTGGCTACTCCCAGGTCTATGTTCCACTGTATAGTCCATTCCCTGTAGGGATATGGACCACCTCAACAATTTAGGATTTTCACCTTTCATTTGTTTTAGCCAAAGTAGAGGTTTGTGGTCTGTCTGAACAATGAAGTGAGTGCCAAACAGGTATGGCCTCAACTTCTTCAGAGCCCAGACCACAGCAAAGGCCTCCCTCTCTATGGCAGACCAACACTTTTATCTAGGGGTCAACCTCCTACTAATAAAAGCAACAGGTTGATCATGGCCCTCAGAATTAAGTTGTGATAGGACTGCCCCTACTCCTAATTCAGATGCATCAGTTTGGACATAGAATTTTTTAGAGTAACAAGGGCTTTTCAGGACAGGTGCAGAGCACATGGCCTGCTTCAGCTCCTCAAAAGCTTTCTGACAGTTTGCTGTCCATAATACCTTTTTAGGCATTTTCTTGGATGTGAGGTCATTAAGAGGGGCTGCAATGGAGCCATAGTTCTTAATGAACCTCCTGTAATACCCAGTGAGGCCTAGGAAGGCTCTCACCTGAGTCTGAGCGGTAGGGGGAACCCAATCAATAATTGTTTGGATTTTCCCCTGAAGTGGTGCAATCTGTTCCCCACCAACAAGGTGTCCCAGATAAACCACCTTACCCTGCCCTATCTGGCACTTTGAAGCCTTGATAGTGAGGCCTGCCTTTTGCAGGGCCTCCAAAACTTTCCATAGGTGGACCAGGTGATCATCCCAGCTGGAGCTAAATACAGCTATATCGTCCAAATATGCTGCACTGAAAGCTTCCAGCCCTTGCAGGACTGTGTTCACCAACCTCTGAAAAGTGGCAGGTGCATTTTTCAAACCAAAAGGCATTACAGTAAACTGGTAATGGCCTCCAATGGTTGAAAATGCAGTTTTAGGTTTAGCATCTTCTGACAATTTGATCTGCCAATACCCTGCAGTCAAATCAAAAGTGCTTAGATACTTGGCAGATGCCAGTGTATCTATGAGCTCATCTGCCCTGGGTATAGGGTGAGCATCAGTTTTGGTTACCAAGTTGAGACCTCTGTAGTCCACACAAAACCGCATTTCCTTCTTTCCATCTTTGGAATGGGGTTTTGGTACAAGTACCTCAGGAGAAGCCCATGGACTTTCAGAGTGCTCAACCACTCCTAGTTCTAACATTTTCTGCACCTCTTGCTTTATGCAGTCCCTGACATGGTCAGGCTGCCTATAGATCTTACTTTTGACAGGTAAACTGTCTCCAGTATCTATAGTGTGCTCACACCAAGAGGTGGTACCTGGCACAGTAGAGAAAAGTTCAGAGAATTGATCTAGGAGATTTATGCAATGGTCTTTCTGCTCAGCAGTAAGACAATCAGCCAAAACTACACCTTCCACAAGAGCATCTTGTTCTGTGGAAGAGAAGAGATCAGGTAGAGGATCACTGTCTTCTTCCTGTCCCTCATCAGTTGCCATGAGCAGGGTGAGATCAGCCCTGTCATAGTAGGATTTCAGGCGGTTTACATGGAGTACCCTAAGGGGACTCCTTGCAGTGCCTAAGTCAACTAAATAGGTGACTTCACCCTTCTTCTCAACAATTGTGTGGGGTCCACTCCATTTATCTTGGAGTGCTCTTGGGGCCACAGGCTCCAAGACCCACACTTTCTGCCCTGGTTTGTACTGAACCAAAACAGCCTTCTGATCATGCCATTGATTCTGGAGCTCTTGGCTGGCCTGAAGGTTTTTACTGGCCTTTTTCATGTACTCAGCCATCCTTGATCTGAGGCCAAGTACATAATCCACAATATCCTGCTTAGGAGCTTTTAAAGGTTGTTCCCAACCCTCCTTTACAAGTGTGAGTGGACCCCTAACAGGGTGTCCAAAAAGAAGTTCAAAGGGGCTGAAGCCCACTCCTTTCTGGGGTACCTCCCTGTAGGCAAAAAGGAGGCATGGTAACAGGATATCCCATCTCCTGCGGAGTTTTTCAGGGAGACCCATAATCATGCCTTTGAGAGTTTTATTAAATCTCTCCACCAGTCCATTTGTTTGTGGATGATAGGGTGTAGTGAACTTGTAAGTTACACCACACTCCTTCCACATGGCCTTTAAGTATGCAGATATGAAATTGCTTCCCCTGTCTGATACTACTTCCTTTGGGAAGCCCACCCTGGAAAATATTCCCAGGAGGGCCTTTGCCACTGCAGGAGCTGTAGTGGTCCTTAAAGGAATAGCTTCAGGATATCTTGTGGCATGGTCCACTACCACCAAGATGAATCTATTGCCTGAAGCAGTAGGAGGGTCAAGGGGGCCAACTATGTCAACCCCTACCCTTTCAAAGGGAACCCCAACCACAGGCAGTGGAATAAGGGGTGCCTTTGGAGTGCCCCCTGTCTTGCCACTGCCTTGCCAGGTTTCACAGGACTTACAAAAAGCTTTTGTGTCCTCAGACATTCTAGGCCAATGAAACAAGGGAACAAGTCTGTCCCAAGTTTTCATTTGTCTCAGATGCCCAGCTAGGGGAATGTCGTGGGCAAGAGTTAGGAGGAACTTTCTGTACTCCTGAGGAATCACTAATCTCCTGGCAGCTCCAGGTTTAGGATCCCTATGCTCAGTGTACAAGAGGTTGTCCTCCCAGTAAACTCTGTGAGAGTCACTGACATCCCCATTAGCCTGTTTGACAGCTTGCTGTCTGAGACCCTCTAATGTGGGACAGGTTTGCTGTGCCACACTCAGCTCCTCCCTGGCAGGCCCCCCTTCACCTAAAAGCTCAGCAGTGTCTGCTTCAAGCTCCTCTGGTGTAGGTTCTGCACAGGGAGGGAATTCTTCTTCCTCAGAAGTTGAATCTACTGTAGAGGGAGGGATAGTAGGAAGTGGTTTGCTTCTACTAGCCCTAGCTTTAGGGAGCACTTGGTCCATTCTTCCAGGATCCAAGCTTCCCTGTCCTTTTTGCTTTTTGGCCTGAGCCCTGGTTAAAGCAAAAATATGCCCTGGGATGCCCAGCATTGCTGCATGGGCCTCCAACTCCACATCTGACCAAGCTGATGTCTCCAAATCATTTCCTAGTAGACAGTCTACAGGTAAATCTGTGGCTACCACAACTTTCTTTGGACCAGTAACCCCCCCCCCAGTTGAGATTAACAACAGCCATGGGGTGGCTAAGTGTGTTGTTGTGAGCATCGGTTACTTGGTACTGGTGACCAAGTAGGTGTTGTTCAGGGTGGACCAGTTTCTCTACGACCATAGTCACACTGGCTCCAGTGTCCCTGTAGGCCTGAACCTCAACACCATTTATTAGGGGTAGCTGCTTGTACCTATCCATATTAAGGGGACAAGCAACTAAGGTGGCTAAGTCAATAGCCCCCTCAGAGACTAACACAGCCTCTGTGGCCTCCCTAACAAGGCCAACCACATCTAAGTTACCAATAGTGAGCCCAGCTACTCCCTTGGATTGGCTATTAGTAGGTTTGCTCCCACCACCACTGCTATTAGTAGGGACACTAGGTGTACCAGTAGGGGTTGTAGTGGTAGGAGGCTTGGTGCTTTTCTTTGGACAACTGGGATCTGTTGTCCAATGGCCTTTTACTTTACATAAATAGCACCATGGTTTCTTTTCTTTGTTTTGATTAAAGGAGGATTTGGACCCACCACCCCCACCAGAGTGTTTTTGTGGGCCTGATGAAGACTCATTTTTAGATTTGTCCCCAACCTTGTCAGAAGACTTACCATCCTTCTTTTTGTTGCCATCTTTGTCACCCCCTGTATGAACTTTTCTGTTCACCCTTGTTCTGACCCATTTGTCTGCCTTCTTTCCCAATTCTTGGGGAGAGGTCAGATCAGAGTCCACCAAGTACTGGTGCAGCAAATCAGACACACAATTATTAAGAATATGCTCTCTCAGGATCAAGTTATACAGGCTGTCATAATCAGTAACTTTACTGCCATGTAACCACCCCTCCAAGGCCTTCACTGAATGGTCAATGAAATCAATCCAGTCTTGTGAAGACTCCTTTTTGGTCTCTCTGAACTTTATCCTGTATTGTTCAGTGGTTAAGCCATAACCATCCAGGAGTGCATTCTTAAGTACTGTAAAATTATTGGCATCACTTTCTTTCACAGTAAGGAGCCTATCCCTACCTTTTCAACTAAATGATAGCCATAGGATAGCAGCCCACTGCCTTTGAGGGACATCCTGTACAACACAGGCCCTCTCAAGTGCAGCAAACCACTTGTTAATGTCATCCCCCTCCTTATAAGGGGGAACTATCTTATGCAGATTCCTGGAATCATGCTCTTTTGCAGGATGACTATGGGGAATACTGCTGCTGCCACCATGGGTTTCTAAACCCAACTTCTGTCTTTCCTTCTCTAATTCTAAAGACTGTCTATCCAAATCCAGCTGTTGCTTCTTAAGCTTCAGTCTGGTTTGTTCCACCCTCAACTTATTGAGTTCCCTTTCTAACAATCTGTCATCAGGGTTGGTGGGAGGGACATTTCTAGATACAGAGGTATGATGGGAATGAACAGAAGGAGACCTGTCCCTTACAGAGGGCACCCTAACAGCTTGGCTGACAGTGTAATGTGAGAGCACATCATCTGTATGATGTGACTCCACCTCAGTACCAACTATGCTAGACTGTCTTGTAATGGGAAGGCTAAGAAGTTTTTTTCCTGAACCTTTACCTGGGGGAGTCCCTGGATCAGATTGAGAACCATTAGCTACTTTTTCAACAGATGGGGCACCTTTAGCCTTATCTTGTTCTCTAAGCATGTTAAGTAACAGTTCCAAGGATGGATTCTTCCCTACACTCAAACCTCTCTCTATGCAGAGACTCCTTGCTCCTTTCCAGCTAAGGTGATCATATGCAATCTTAGACAGGTCAACATTTTGGCCTGTGCCAGACATTTTTAGAGAGAGTTAAAGTGATAGAAAAAGAGAAAAAAGTTTTCAGAACTTTTAGAAAGACAGAAAAAAAAACGTTAAAACTTTTTAGAACTTTTTAGAAAGTTTAGAAGTACTTTTCAGCACTTAGAAAAGAGTGAAAAGAGGAAATGCAAAACTTCTTGGCTATGTGTATATACACTGACCTTGTTTTGTATATTTTTCTCTTATGAAAAGTACAATGACAAGAGTGGTAAGTAGTCTCAAAGCACTTATCCCACCGCTGCACAACCAATGTAGGAGGCTGGACTGGCTTGTAGTGAGTACCAAGGGGTACTTGCACCTTGCACCAGGCCCAGTTATCCCTTATTAGTGTATAGGGTGTCTAGCAGCTTAGGCTGATAGATAATGGTAGCTTAGCAGAGCAGCTTAGGCTGAACTAGGAGATGTGTGAAGCTACCACAGTACCACAAGTGTCACTTGCACAATATCATAAGAAAACACAATACACAGTTATACTAAAAATAAAGGTACTCTATTTTTATGACAATATGCCAAAGTATCTTAGACTGTACCCTCAGTGAGAGGATAGGAAATATACACAAGATATATATACACAATAGCAATAATATGCAGTATAGTCTTAGAAAACAGTGCAAACAATGTATAGTTACAATAGGATGCAATGGGGAAACATAGGGATAGGGGCAACACAAACCATATACTCCAAAAGTGGAATGCGAACCACGAATGGACCCCAAACCTATGTGACCTTGTAGAGGGTCGCTGGGACTATTAGAAAATAGTGAGAGTTAGAAAAATAACCCTCCCCAAGACCCTGAAAAGTGAGTGCAAAGTGCACTAAAGTTCCCCTAAGGATAAAGAAGTCGTGTTAGAGGAATAATGCAGGAAAGACACAAACCAACAATGCAACAACGATGGAATTCCAATCTAGGGTACCTGTGGAACAAGGGGACCAAGTCCAAAAGTCACAAGCAAGTCGGAGATGGGCATATGCCCAGGAAATGCCAGCTGTGGATGCAAAGAAGCTTCTACTGGACAGAAGAAGCTGAGGTTTCTGCAGGAACAAAAAGGGCTAGAGACTTCCCCTTTGGTGGACGGATTTCTCTTGCCGTGGAGAGTCGTGCAGAAGTGTTTTCCCGCCGAAAGAATGCCAACAAGCCTTGCTAGCTGCAAATCTTGCGGTTAGCGTTTTTGGACGCTGCTATGGCCCTGGAGGGACCAGGAGGTCGCAAATTGGACCAGGAGAGAGAGGGGACGTCGAGCAAGATAAGGAGCTCTCTCAGCAGCAGGTATGACCCGGAGAAGTGCCAGAAACAGGCACTACAAGGATGCATGAAACGGTGCTCACCCGAAGTTCCACAAAGGAGTCCCACGTCGCCGGAGACCAACTTAGAAAGTCGTGCAATGCAGGTTAGAGTGCCGTGGACCATGGGCGTAGGAAGTGTGGGGGACACGGGGGATGTATCCCCCCCAGATTTTGGAGGGTGGGGGACACGGGGGACGAAGGTGGGGGGGACAAGGGGACACAATAATTTCCCCTCTCACATCTATTATTCAGAGGGCCATTAGCGCACAAAAGCGCTACTTATAACAGCCCTGTACCGACCATCCTCCAATCTGATGGTAACAGAATGAAGGTGAGTCAGGAGGCCCCCTGCGCCCTCTGCTCTTTTGTTTGTCCTGTTCACACCTGTGAGCATTACGGGTGCTCATAAGAACAAAGGGCACGAGGAGGAGAAGAGTTTTGGATGATTACTGTCTGCATCACCTGCTGCCTTAAAGAGGAACACTGCAGGATGCCTTCAAGAGGAGCTGCAAGACATTGAGCAAGATCTAAAGAGATAACAGAGTCCCACTCAGCCTGACACCTGCAGGCTAGAAAGGAGACTCTGTGAAACACAATGTTTGTATTTGCCTAAGATCACACCAGTTGGTGAAACAGTGAAGTCGAGATTAGGCCCAGATTTTACCTTTTCACACAACAATTTACCTATTAGAAGGGTATATTTTTCTAACATTTATGTTTAATGTTTTGTTATCTAGGTAATGAAGGGCTTGATTATAGAGTGGCTAACAGGGAGAAGCCATATTTCATTTTGGGCCGTTATGTCTAGCGTTATTATTTATGTTGTTATCGTTACATACTTCAGCATATTGAAGTATATTATCTTTTCTCTATCTTTTCTTCACTGTACTCTGAAACAATCTACCCTATGCCACTGCACCCTACACCACTTTTCTCCACTCTGTGCTACTCTACGCCACTGCAATCTATGCTGTACCACTCTACTCTACACCACTCTACTCTGCAGCACTCTACACTACGCCACTGCAATCTATGCTATTCTACTCTAACCATTGCACAATACACCCCTGCACTCTTCACCACTTTACTCTAATCCAATGCATTCTATGCCACTGCACTCTATGCCAATCTACTCTGCACCACAGCACTCTATTCCACTGCTGTCAATGCCACTGTACTCTGCGCCACAGCACTCTAGGTGACTGCACTCTATGCCACTCTACAATATACCTCTGTACTCTGCGACCCTCTAATCTGCAACATTGCACTCTGCCACTGAACTGCACGCCATCCTACTCTGCACCACTGCATTCAATGCCACTGTACTCTGTCCCACTGCACTCTTTTCTGCGCCACTGCACTCTAATCTACTCTACTCTACACCACTCCACTGTAGGCTCTTCACTCTACTTTGAAATCATCTCCTCTATGCGACTGCAATCTACGCAACTCCACTCTATGCTATGCCAGTCTAATCTACACTGCACCACTCCAATGTACCCTGTGCCACCCAATCTGCTCTGCACCGCTCTATGCTACTGCACTCTACATCACTATGCTCCACTCTGCAACAATCTACTCTTCACCACTATATTGTACTCTGCAGCAATCTACTCCATGCCACTGCACTCTATGCCACTCTATTCTATTCAGCACCACTGTACTCTAAGCCACTCTTCTCTACTCTGTATCACTCTACATGACTGCACTCTACACCAATGCACTCTATGCCACTCTACTCTACACCAATGCATTCTATGACACTCTACGCTACACAACTGCCCTTTATGACACTCTACTCTGCAACACTGCACTCTGCCACTGAACTATACTCCTCTCTACTCTGCACCACAGCACTCTACTCTGCACCGCTCAACTATATGCCACTCTACTGCACTCTACACCAGTGTACTATATGCCACTGCACTCTATGCCACTCTACTCTGCATCACTTGACTCCACCACTGCACTCTACACCAGTCTACTCTACCTTGCACCACTCCACTCTACCATGCAACGTATCACGCTATGACACAGCACTCTGAACCACTGCAATCTATGCTGTGCCACTCCACTCTGCTCCCCTCTACTCTTCACCACTCTACGCTACTGCACTGTATGCTAAACCAGTGCTGTCTTCATCAATGCACTCTATACCACTTTACTCAAAACCAACGCACTCTATACCACCACACTCTACGCCAATCTACTTTGCACCACTGTACTCTATGCCATTTCACTCTAGACCACCCAACTCCACTCTATGACACTTCACTCTGACATTACACTCTATGATACTAGACTCTGACACTCTATTCTATTAAACTCTAACACTTTCTCCACTCTGTAACTCCCTACACAACTCCCTGTACGCCACTCCATTCCACTTTACTCCACTCTATGCCACTCCACACCACTCTATGCCACTTCAATCTACGATACTCTACTCAACGCCACTGCACAGTCCTCTATGCCACTCCACTATTCAACATTGTACTATGCTCAACAACACTCTACCCAACTTTCTCTATGCTAGTTCATGTTACTTTACTTCACTCTATTCCAGTTCACTCTTATTTATGCCTTTCCACTCTACGACACTCTGCCACTCCACTCTATTACACTGTGACACTACTCCACTCTACTACTACTTTATGGCATTGGCGCTTGATTAGAGATTCAGATCTCCATTGATTGCCTTGTCACTCATATGAGACGTGAGTCAGATTTATCTTCGCCGTTTTGGTTACAAGCACTCTGTAACCCTTTTAACTCAAGCTTAACGAAGGCTTAGGATGATCCTGATACCTGTCTAGGGGATCGAAATATCGTCGGCCAAAGTACCTTGACTTGAATTTGTGATATTGTACATAAGTTGGCATAAGCATAGGTACTATGAGCTAATGACTTCTTGATTCACTATTTGAGTCATTCATGTAAAAGTGGGTGTATAACAGCGTGTAAATCACTATTGTGGATGCTAACCTTGTAGGAAAGTAGCCTCTTCCTAGCTTGGTTACCCCCACATTTGGCCTGTTTGCCAGTGTGTTTGAGTGTGTCTACTGGGATCCTGCTAGTCAGGACCCCAGTAGTTATGCTCTCTCCCTTAAATGATGGTTGTTGCATACTGGTAACCCAGTATTTCACCCAAGATTGGCATACTGGTGCCCCCTTATAAGTCCCTAGTATATGGTACTTAGGTACCCAGGGCATTGGGGTTCCAGGAGATCCCTAGGGGCTGCAGCATTTTTTTTGCCACCCATAGGGAGCCCATGCAATGGCTTCTACGGAACTGCCATTGCAGCCTGCGTGAAAAGGTGCATGCACCGTTTCACTGCCAGTTACACCACACCAGGTCACTTATAAGTCACCCCTATAGCAGGCCCTCCAGCCCTGAGGGCAGGGTGCAGAGTACCTGTGTGTGAGGGCACCCCTGCACTAGCAGAGGTGCCCCCACGACCTCCAGGACCATTTTCCCAGACTTCAGGAGTGTGGGGATGCCATTTTACACATGTACTGGAAATAGGTCACTACCTATTCCCAGCTACATAATGGTAACTCCGAACATAGGTATGTTTGGTATCAAACATGTTGGAATCATACCCCAAGGCTTTTGCAAGCATTGGTTGTATGATTCCATGCACTCTGGGGGCTCCTTAGAGGACCCCCAGTATTGCCATTCCAGCCTTCTGAGGTTTTCCAGGCAGCCCCAGCTGCTGCCACCTCTCAGACAGGTTTCTGCCCTCCTGTTGGTTGAGAAGCTCAAGCCCAGGAAGGCAGAATAAAGGATTTCCTTTGATAGAGGGGTGTTACACCCTCTCCCTTTGGAAATAGGTTTGGAAGGGGTAGCTTCCTTCCCCAGGCCACCTGAAATGCTTTGAAGGGCACATTTGGTGTCCTTCTTACATAATCCAGTCTACACCGGTTCAGGTACCCCCAGTCCCTGCTCTGGCACGAAACTGGACCACCACCCCAGGTGTGCTGCTCAGAGCTCCTCCAGAGGGTCCCTGGGATTTGCCATCTTGGATTCCAAGTTGGCAGCAAACTCTGGGAGCATCTGAGTGGCCAGTGCCAGCAGGTGGTGTCAGAGCCGTCCCCTGATAGGTGCTTACCTGTTTAGCTGACCAATCCCCCTTTCAGGGCTATTTAGGGTCTCTCCTTTGAGAGGTTCTTCAGATTCAGATTGCAAGACTCTGCATCCTTTACTTCACTTTCTCACCTAAGAAACTGCATCTGGACCCTCCAGGAACTCCACAAACTGCAACAACGAAGCAAAGACGACTTCTGCAACATTGTATCTCCAGCTCTTGCCAGCAAATGCAACTGTTTCCCGGTTATGCATCCTCAGAAGACAGCCTGTCTTCAGTCTGCACCAGAAGAATGAACAAATCTCCCTTGGAGTGAAGGAGTCACTCCCCTGCTTCAGCAGGCACCTCTCTGCAACGATGACCATCTGCATGGGTCCCCTCTCCTGACGAGTTGCATGGATCCTGCATCACGGGTGGTGGACTGAAGTGGTCCTGATGGTCCTGACGTCCTACTGTCCAACTTTGGTGGAGGTAAGAGCTTGCCTTCCCACGCAAGACAGTACTCCTGTGCACCACGTGTTTTTCAGTTGCCAAGGCTTGTTGGCATCCTTCTATGAAGTTCTTTGTGTACCATGTAGCTTCGGCCCCCAGCACTCCTTCCTGAGATGCACAGCTTCCTGAGTGGTTCTCTGGCGGCGTAGGATCCTTTGTTTTTGTGCTGCGTGGGCCTCCTTTTGCAACTCCTTTGTCCCCATGCTGGGGACTCCTATGTGCGCTGCCTGGTATTCCGTGGGCTCTCTGAGTTGCTGAGAGCCCCCTCTGACTCCTCCTCCTGGGTGGCCATTTTCCGCTAACCATGAGCTTTGCCTGTGCCAAGGCTTGTTGGTGGAATCCAGCGATGCAAACTAGACTGCAATCATCTATCCGGTGTGGGATATCATCTGCACCAACCACGAACCCGCATCCATCTTCTTGGGTGCTGTACTGACTGTTGCTCTTCACCAGTGGTTCTTCTTTTGCACCTTGATTCGGGTTAGCAGGGGCTCCTGTCCTCCCTGGACTCTTCTGTGCTTCTTGGACTTAGTCCCATTCTTCCACAGGTCTTTAGGTCCAGGAATCCACCCTTTGTGTCTTGAAGTATCTTCTGGTTCTTGCATTATCTTCTTTCTCGTGTTCTTGTGTGTTCTAGGAAAGTTACTGTGATTTACTTCTGCTTTCCTGGGCTCTGAGGTGGGTTCTATTACTTACCTTTGGTGTTTTCTAACACTCCCAGCACCCCTGTACACACCACACTTGCCTAGGTGGGAAACCGACATTCGCATTCCACTTTCTTAGTATATGGTTTGTGTTTCCCCTAGGCCCATTTCTAACCATTGTGATTTTCACTAATTGCACTGTTTTCTAACTGTTTTTATTGCTATTGCTGCATACTAGTGTATATAATTGGTGTATTACTTACCTTCTAAGGGATTATAGTCTCTATGGTATTTTTGGCATTTGTGTCACTAAAATAAAGTACCTTTATTTTTGTAACACTTAGTATTTTCTTTCATGTGTGTGAGTACTGTGTAACTACAGTGGTATTGCATGAGCTTTGCATGTCTCCTAGATAAGCCTTGGCTACAGGTACCCCTAGAGAGCCTGGCATCTAGACACTGCCTACAGGTCACTAATAAGGGATATATGGACATGGTATAAGGTGGAAGTACCATAGGTACCCACTACAAACCAGGCCAGCCTCCCCCATACCACTGTACTATATAGGTTACTTTTTACATTTTTCTTGTAATTGGTGACATTGGGTCATCCAGATAACTTGTGTAATGCCCGAATACCAGTCTTTCTCGATTTCCCCTGTTGATGTTTTCCCACTACATTTGATCTTTTATATTTTGATTCAATAAATGCATAAAACATTCCATTTGCATACTACTTTAATATCATTGTTTATGGGAGTGGTGTTGCATTTTATTCAAGGGACCCCTGTTCCTTTAAAGTTAGTTTACTGCTCCATTCTAGGACACTCTACTTACTCCATGATACTACGCCACACCAGTCGGTGACACATCATTCTCCTTTATGCCATTAACTTTCAGCCATGCTGAATAGTAGTCACACTAGTGTACAGCATGGCTAAAACACATTGGTAAAGGCAATATAACTTGCATAGGCGAGACCTATTGGCTATGCCAATGCTTGTTTATAAGGTATGAACTTTAAGGTGACTTGCAATATCCTTATGTACACAGGGGGTATTTTACCCCATATAATACATGGTCACACCACCAAATTTCCCACAAACCACTTAAAACCCTAGTGCATAGCTTCTGTCATTCCAAGCTATTAAAGTACAGCAGAAGAAAGCAACATTCAATTTTTTTGCTTTAAACAGCTGCATTAATTATGCTCTGTGACCTGATATGCCTTTTACCTTGGCTACTAGCTCTGGCAGAAGACAATGTAATGTCAGAATTCGACTGTAATAACCCTATCATAGTCATTTTCTGATGTCTTTTCTTTATAATCAGTGAATGTCTTTTCTTTACACGCAGTGACTTGGTGCATCACAAACAGCCGTTTCTAAAGAAATTAGTGACTGTAGTTTATACAGAGATTAGAGAATCCATGTTTATATAGCCTGTAACTCCAAGAGCTTCTGCAGTTGAAATGCTCCTAGTTATGATTGATGTGGAGCTGAGCTTCCCAAGATCATACAAAGGAGCAGAAGTGTTATTAGAACTATGGTTTCCGAGCACAGTTTACAACTGTTGTAACTAATCGCTTTTGATCTCTCCAGTGCGGTTCCAATTGGCATGAGGCGAAGGGCATGATGGGTGTGGGGCGCAAAGAGTATGTTCTTCGTTTTGTCCCTCCTACCTTTATTTGCTTGGTGCATGAAGATGCAAGGTTAATCAACATGTTATTTTCACATTTGAGCTAATTACTTTGTGAATGTAAATAACAATAAAAGATACTTTCAGACTGTGAAAACATGCCTTCCTTTCTCCCTATTTCACTTCCAATATATATATATATATATATATATGATTGTGTATATTTATCGGAGCCTGCAGTTCGTAAACAACGAGCGATTTGTATAGGGTTGATTGAAAGTCCCCCAAGGCTGTCCCTGTCCCCCCCAGAAATTTATTGTCTCCTACACCCCTGCCGTGGACCCAGGCTTGGCTGTGCATGAAGTGTTTCCGCCGGAAGTGCACAGGGGCCGGAGTAGCTGCAAAAGTCGCGGTTCCCAGCAATGCAGTCTAGCGAGGTGAGGCAAGGACTTACCTCCACCAAACTTGGACTGAAGAGTCACTGGACTGTGGGGGTCACTTGGACAGAATTGCTGGATTCGAGGGACCTCGCTCGTCGTGCTGAGAGGAGACCCAACGGACCGGTAATGCAGCTTTTTGGTGCCTGCGGTTGCAGGGGGAAGATTCCGTCGACCCACGGGAGATTTCTTCGGAGCTTCTAGTGCAGAGAGGAGGCAGACTACCCCCACAGCATGCACCACCAGGAAAACAGTCGAGAAGGCAGCAGGATCAGCGTTACAGAGTTGCAGTAGTCGTCTTTGCTACTTTGTTGCAGTGTTGCAGGTTTCCAGCGCGGTCAGCAGTCGATTCCTTGGCAGAAGGTGAAGAGAGAGATGCAGAGGAACTCGGATGAGCTCTTGCATTCGTTATCTAAAGTTTCCCCAGAGACAGAGACCCTAAATAGCCAGAAAAGAGGGTTTGGCTACCTAGGAGAGAGGATAGGCTAGCAACACCTGAAGGAGCCTATCACAAGGAGTCTCTGACGTCACCTGGTGGCACTGGACACTCAGAGCAGTCCAGTGTGCCAGCAGCACCTCTGTTTCCAAGATGGAAGAGGTCTGGAGCACACTGGAGGAGCTCTGGACACCTCCCAGGGGAGGTGCAGGTCAGGGGAGTGGTCACTCCCCTTTCCTTTGTCCAGTTTCGCACCAGAGCAGGGCTAAGGGGTCCCCTGAACCGGTGTAGACTGGCTTATGCAGAATTGGGCACATCTGTGCCCAACAAAGCATTTCCAGAGGATGGGGGAGGCTACTCCTCCCCTGCCTTCACACCATTTTCCAAAGGGAGAGGGTGTAACACCCTCTCTCAGAGGAAGTTCTTTGTTCTGCCATCCTGGGCCAGGCCTGGCTGGACCCCAGGAGGGCAGATGCCTGTCTGAAGGTTTGGCAGCAGCAGCAGCTGCAGTGAAACCCCAGGAAAGGCAGTTTGGCAGTACCAGGGTCTGTGCTACAGACCACTGGGATCATGGGATTGTGCCAACTATGCCAGGATGGCATAGGGGGGGCAATTCCATGATCATAGACATGTTACATGGCCATATTCGGAGTTACCATTGTGAAGCTACATATAGGTAGTGACCTATATGTAGTGCACGCGTGTAATGGTGTCCCCGCACTCACAAAGTCCGGGGAATTGGCCCTGAACAATGTGGGGGCACCTTGGCTAGTGCCAGGGTGCCCTCACACTAAGTAACTTTGCAGCTAACCTTTACCAGGTAAAGGTTAGACATATAGGTGACTTATAAGTTACTTAACTGCAGTGTAAAATGGCTGTGAAATAACGTGGACGTTATTTCACTCAGGCTGCAGTGGCAGGCCTGTGTTAGAATTGTCAGAGCTCCCTATGGGTGGCAAAAGAAATGCTGCAGCCCATAGGGATCTCCTGGAACCCCAATACCCTGGGTACCTTAGTATCGTATACTAGGGAATTATAAGGGTGTTCCAGTAAGCCAATGTAAATTGGTGAAATTGGTCACTAGCCTGTTAGTGACAATTTGGAAAGAAATGAGAGAGCATAACCAGTGAGGTTCTGATTAGCAGAGCCTCAGTGAGACAGTTAGTCACTACACAGGTAACACATTCAGGCACACCTATGAGCACTGGGGCCCTGGATGACAGGGTCCCAGTGACACATACAACTCAAACAACATATATACAGTGAAAAATGGGGGTAACATGCCAGGCAAGATGGTACTTTCCTACACTAAGCATGTTAAGCAATAATTCCAAGGAAGGATTCTTCCCTACACTCAAACCTCTTTCTACACAGAGACTCCTTGCTCCTTTCCAGCTAAGGTGGTGATATGCAAGTTTGGACAGATCAACATTTTGGCCTGTGCCAGACATTTTTAGAAAGAGTTCAAGTGATAGAAAAAGAGAAAAAAGTTTTCAGAACTTTTAGAAAGACAGAAAAAAACTTTTAAAACTTTTTGAGAACTTTTTGAAAGTTTAGAAGTACTTTTCAGCACTTTAGAAAAGAAGTGAGAAAAGAAATGCAAAACTTTTTGGTTAGGTGTACATACACTGAACTTGTTTTGTATATTTTTCTCTTATGAAAAGTACAATGACAAGAGTGGTAAGTAGTCTCAAAGCACTTATCCCACCGCTGCACAACCAATGTAGGAGGCTGGACTGGCTTGTAGTGAGTACCAAGGGGTACTTACACCTTGCACCAGGCCCAGTTATCCCTTATTAGTGTATAGGGTGTCTAGCAGCATAGGCTGATAGGTAATGGTAGCTTAGCAGAGCAGTTTAGGCTGAACTAGGAGACGAGTGAAGCTCCTACAGTACCACTAGTGTCATATGCACAATATCATAAGAAAACACAATACACAGATATACTAAAAATAAAGGTACTTTATTTTTATGACAATATGCCAAAGTATCTCAGAGTGTACCCTCAGTATGAGGATAGCAAATATACAAAAGATATATGTACACAATACCAAAATATGCAATAATAGTATTAGAAAACAGTGCAAACAATGTATAGTTACAATAGGATGCAATGGGGACACATAGGGATAGGGGCAACACAAACCATATTCTCCAAAAGTGGAATGCGAACCACGAATGGACCCCAAACCTATTTGACCTCGTAGAGGGTCGCTGGAACTATTAGAAAATAGTAAGGGTTAGAAAAATAGCCCACCCCAAGACACTGAAAAGTGAGTGCAAAGTGCACTAAAGTTCCCAAAAGGACATAGAAGTCGTGATAGGGAATTCTGCAGGAAAGACACAAATCAGCAATGTGAGAAAGTAGCCTCTTTCTAGCCTTGTTACCCCCACTTTTGGCCTGTTTGTGAGTGTATGTCAGGGTGTTTTCGCTGTCTCACTGGGATCCTGCTAGCCAGGGCCCAGTGCTCATAGTGAAAACCCTATGTTTTCAGTATGTTTGTGTAGGAGGCTGGACTGGCTTGTAGTGAGTACCAAGGGGTACTTGCACCTTGCACCAGGCCCAGTTATCCCTTATTAGTGTATAGGGTGTCTAGCAGCTTAGGCTGATAGATAATGGTAGCTTAGCAGAGCAGCTTAGGCTGAACTAGGAGACGTGTGAAGCCACTACAGTACCACTTAGTGTCATATGCACAATATCATAAGAAAACACAATACACAGTTATACTAAAAATAAAGGTACTTTATTTTTATGACAATATGCCAAAGTATCTTAGAGTGTACCCTCAGTGAGAGGATAGGAAATATACACCAGATATATATACACAATAGCAAAAATATGCAGTATAGTCTTAGAAAACAGTGCAAACAATGTATAGTTACAATAGGATGCAATGGGGAAACATAGGGATAGGGGCAACACAAACCATATACTCCAGAAGTGGAATGCGAACCACGAATGGACCCCAAACCTATGTGACCTTGTAGAGGGTCGCTGGGACTATTAGAAAATAGTGAGAGTTAGCAAAATAACCCACCCCAAGACCCTGAAAAGTGAGTGCAAAGTGCACCAAAGTTCCCCTAAGGACAAAATAGTCGTGTTAGAGGGAGAATGCAAGGAAAACACAAATCAGCAATGCAACAACGATGGATTCCTGTCTGAAGGTACCTGTGGAACAAGGGGACCAAGTCCAAAAGTCACAAGCAGCTCGGAGATGGGCAGATGCCCAAGAAATGCCAGCGGTTGGTGCAAAGAAGCTCTTACTAGGCTGAAGAACTGTGAATACTGCAGGAACGACAAGGGCCAGAGACTTCCCCTTTGGAGGATGGATCCTTCACGCCTTGGAGAGTCGTGCAGAAGTGTTTTCCTGCCGGATGGACGCCAACAAACCTTGCTACACGCAAATCGTGCGTTTGGCGTTTTTGGACGCTGCTGGGGCCCAGGAGGGACCAGAAGGTCGCAAATTGGACCTGCAGAGAGAGGGGACGTCGAGCAAGACAAAGAGCCCTCACTGAAGCAGGTAGCACCCGGAGAAGTGCCAGAAACAGGCACTACGAGGATGCGTGAAACGGTGCTCGCCGAAGTTGCACAAAGGAGTCCCACGTCGCCGGAGACCAACTTAGAAAGTCGTGCAATGCAGGTTAGAGTGCCGTGGACCCAGGCTTGGCTGTGCACACAGGATTTCCGCCGGAAGTGCACAGGGGCCGGAGAAGCTTGCAAAGTCGCGGTTCCCAGCAATGCAGCCCAGCGAGGTGAGGCAAGGACTTACCTCCACCAAACTTGGGCTGAAGAGTCACTGGACTGTGGGGGTCACTTGGACGGTGTCGCTGGATTCGAGGGACCTCGCTCGTCGTGCTGAGAGGAGACCCAAGGGACCGGAGATGCAGCTTTTTGGTGCCTGCGGTTGCAGGGGGAAGATTCCGTCGACCCACGGGAGATTTCTTCGGAGCTTCTGGTGCAGAGAGGAGGCAGACTACCCCCACAGCATGCACAAGCAGGAAAACAGTCGAGAAGGCGGCAGGATCAGCGTTACAGAGTTGCAGTAGTCGTCTTTGCTACTATGTTGCAGGTTTGCAGGCTTCCAGCGCGGTCAGCGGTCGATTCCTTATCAGAAGGTGAAGAGGGAGATGCAGAGGAACTCGGCTGAGCTCATGCATTCGTTATCTAAAGTTTCCCCAGAGACAGAGACCCTAAATAGCCAGAAAAGAGGGTTTGGCTACCTAGGAGAGAGGAAAGGCTACTAACACCTGAAGGAGCCTATCACAAGGAGTCTCTGACGTCACCTGGTGGCACTGGCCACTCAGAGCAGTCCAGTGTGCCAGCAGCACCTCTGTTTCCAAGATGGCAGAGGTCTGGAGCACACTGGAGGAGCTCTGGACACCTCCCAGGGGAGGTGCAGGTCAGGGGAGTGGTCACTCCCCTTTCCTTTGTCCAGTTTCGCGCCAGAGCAGGGGCTAAGGGGTCCCTGAACCGGTGTAGACTGGCTTATGCAGAATTGGGCACATCTGTGCCCAACAAAGCATTTCCAGAGGCTGGGGGAGGCTACTCCTCCCCTGCCTTCACACCATTTTCCAAAGGGAGAGGGTGTCACACCCTCTCTCAGAGGAAGTTCTTTGTTCTGCCATCCTGGGCCAGGCCTGGCTGGACCCCAGGAGGGCAGATGCCTGTCTGAGGGGTTGGCAGCAGCAGCAGCTGCAGAGAAACCCCAGGAAGGGCAGTCTGGCAGTACCAGGGTCTGTGCTACAGACCACTGGGATCACGGAATTGTACCAACAATGCCAGGATGGCATAGAGGGGGCAATTCCATGATCATAGACATGTTACATGGCCATATTCGGAGTTACCATGGTGAAGCTACATATAGGTAGTGACCTATATGTAGTGCACGCGTGTAATGGTGTCCCCGCACTCACAAAGTTCAGTGAATTGGCTCTGAACAATGTGGGGGCACCTTGGCTAGTGCCAGGGTGCCCACACACTAAGTAACTTTGCACCTAACCTTTACCAGGTAAAGGTTAGACATATAGGTGACTTAAAAGTTACTTAAGTGCAGTGTAAAATGGCTGTGAAATAACGTGGACGTTATTTCACTCAGGCTGCAGTGGCAGGCCTGTGTAAGAATTGTCAGAGCTCCCTATGGGTGGCAAAAGAAATGCTGCAGCCCATAGGGATCTCCTGGAACCCCAATACCCTGGGTACCTCAGTACCATATACTAGGGAATTATAAGGGTGTTCCAGTAAGCCAATGTAAATTGGTAAAATTGGTCACTAGCCTGTTAGTGACAATTTGAAAGTAATGAGAGAGCATAACCACTGAGGTTCTGGTTAGCAGAGCCTCAGTGAGACAGTTAGGCACCACACAGGGAACATATACATGCACGCCTATGAGCACTGGGTTCCTGTGTGACAGGGTCCCAGTGACACATACATATAGGCCACAAACCTATGAGCACTGGGGTCCTGACAAGCAGGATCCCAGTGACACATAACAAACATACTGAAAACATAGTGTTTTCACTATGAGCACTGAGGCCTGGCTATCAGGATCCCAGTGAGACAGTGAAAACAGTGACAAACACCCTGACATACACTCACAAACAGGCCAAAAGTGGGGGTAACAAGGCTAGAAAGAGGCTACCTTCTCACACAACCCCCCCCCAAACGAAGGACAATAAGGCTAACCTTGGCCAGTTGAGACTTTGTTGTCTAAGTGGTGATAAGTAGAGAGTAGCTCTGCAATAGACTGGTTACTCCCTTTATCATCCACTATATGGTTACTTCCCTGTGGGGATGTAAACCACCCTGTTTGAAGTTTTTTAGCTAACCAACAATGTGAAGATGTATTTTCAGAGTTTCTATCAGTAAGTTTTAGTTTAGAGCAGTGGGAATTATCCACTGAACCTATTTGTAATGATGGAAATGCCAGACAGGGATGCTGTCTCAGTAAAGCCATAGCTGGGCAAAAACTTTGTCCATTTGGCTGGAAGAGGGAACAGGGATGCTGTTTCTCTTGAGTTGGAGCAGGGCAGGGATGCTGTCCTATGAGCTCCACACTAGGGCAGGGATGCTGTCCTAAGTGTTGTGAGGCAGTACAGGGTTTCTGCACTAAAGTTTCTCTGGGAGGGTTGGAGGGATGCTCCATGTTAACTAAAATGGTGCTCTTTTTGTCACCAATGTTAGTTATCCCACAGAGAGGTACTTCTACCTCAGGGAGTCCAGCTATGCCAGCTGATGATTCCCTTGGAACAGGTGCCACCCCAGGAGAGGTTTCTCCCACCACAGGAATGGTATCCTGAATGGTAGGGTGGTTAGGGGATACTGTGATACCCTTTTTATCTGTTGATGGAGAGGGATCCTGAGTTTTCAGGCCTTCTCTCCTTTGCTTTTTCATTTCAGTAGAAATGAGAGGGAACAATTCCTCAGGGATGCCCAGCATGGCTGCATGGGCATAAAACTCTACATCAGCCCAACCTGAGGCCTCTAGGTCATTACCTAAGAGACAGTCTACAGGTAAGCTAGGTGATACCACCACCTGCTTAGGGCCAGTAACTCCACCCCAACTAAACTGAATTATAGCTAAGGGAAGAAACTTAGTGGAGTTATGGACATCAATAATCTTATACTGTTGTCCAATGATGTGTTGTTCAGGAGGCACTAGGTTTTCAGTCACCAAAGTGAAACTGGCACCTGTGTCCCTGTAGGCCAAGGCCTCAACACCATTTATTGCAACTGTCTGCCTGTACTTATCCATTGTAAGGGGACAAGCAGCCAGTGTGGCAAGGCCAGTGCCACTAGGTGTGACAGAAACTGTCTTGGGACTGATTACATCAGTTTCCACTATGGACCCATAAGTGAACCCAACTACACCCTTTGCTTGACTGTTGCCAGCAGTCCCACCACTAGTACCACTACTGCTAGGGGCACTAGAGCTTGATGTATTAGTGGTGGTAGGCTCAGGGGGTTTACCTGGACAGGACTTATCCCCTGGCCTATGGCCTCTATTTTTACACACAAAGCACCAAGGCTTTTTAATGTGTGCAGGTTGGGAAGAAGAGGAAGAATTTGTTTTATCCCCACCCTCTGAAGAGTGTTTAAGATTTGAAGTGGGATCTTTGGTTTTACCCTTATCCCCATGCTTATCTTGAGATTTTTCACCATCTTTCTTCTTATTGCCATCTTTGTCACCCCCTGTATGAACTTTTCTGTTCACCCTTGTTCTGACCCATTTGTCTGCCTTCTTTCCCAATTCTTGGGGAGAGGTCAGATCAGAGTCTACCAGGTACTGGTGCAACAAATCAGACACACAATTATTAAGTATATGCTCTCTCAGGATTGTGTTATACAGGCTTTCATAATCAGTAACTTTACTGCCATGTAACCACCCCTCCAAGGCCTTCACTGAATGGTCAATGAAATCAACCCAGTCTTGTGAAGACTCCTTTTTGGTCTCTCTGAACTTTATCCTGTACTGTTCAGTGGTTAAGCCATAACCATCCAGGAGTGCATTCTTAAGAACTGTAAAATTATTGGCATCATTTTCTTTCACTGTAAGGAGCCTATCCCTACCTTTTCCACTAAATGATAGCCATAGGATAGCAGCCCACTGCCTTTGAGGGACATCCTGTACAACACAGGCCCTCTCAAGTGCAGCAAACCACTTGTTAATGTCATCCCCCTCCTTATAAGGGGGAACTATCTTATGCAGATTCCTGGAATCATGCTCTTTTGCAGGATGACTATGGGGAATACTGCTGCTGCCACCATGGGTATCTAAACCCATTTTCTGTCTTTCCCTCTCTATTTCTAAAGACTGTCTATCCAAATCCAGCTGTTGCTTCTTGAGCTTCAGTCTGGTTTGCTCCACTCTCAATCTATTGAGCTCCCTTTCCAACAATCTGTCATCAGGGTGGGTGGGAGGGACATTTCTAGATACAGAGGTATGATGGGAATGAACAGAAGGAGACCTGTCCCTTACAGAGGGCACCCTAACAGCTTGGCTACCAGTATAATGTGAGAGCACATCATCAGTATGATGTGATTCAACCTCTGTACCAACTATGCTAGACTGTCTAGTAATGGGCAGGCTGAGAAGTTTCTTTCCTGAACCTTTTCCTGGGGGAGTCCCTGGATCAGATTGAGAACCATTAGCTACTTTTTCTACAGATTGGGCACTTATGGCCTTATCCTGTACTCTAAGCATATTAATTAACAGTTCTAAGGAAGGATTCTTCCCTACACTCAAACCTCTCTCTATGCAGAGACTCCTTGCTCCTTTCCAGCTAAGGTGATCATATGCAAGTTTGGACAGTTCAACTTTTTGGCCTGTGCCAGACATTTTTAGAGAGAGTTAAAGTGATAGACAAAGAGAAAAAAGTTTTCAGAACTTTTTGGAAAGACAGAAAAAACTTTTTAAACTTTTAAGAACTTTTTGAAAGTTTAGAAGTACTTTTCAGCACTTAGAAAAGAGTGAAAAGAGGAAATGCAAAACTTTTTGGCTATGTGTATATACACTGACCTTGTTTTGTATATTTTTCTCTTATGAAAAGTACAATGACAAGAGTGGTAAGTAGTCTCAAGCACTTATCCCACCACTGCACAACCAATGTAGGAGGCTGGACTGGCTTGTAGTGAGTACCAAGGGGTACTTGCACCTTGCACCAGGCCCAGTTATCCCTTATTAGTGTATAGGGTGTCTAGCAGCTTAGGCTGATAGATAATGGTAGCTTAGCAGAGCAGCTTAGGCTGAACTAGGAGACGTGTGAAGCCACTACAGTACCACTTAGTGTCATATGCACAATATCATAAGAAAACACAATACACAGTTATACTAAAAATAAAGGTACTTTATTTTTATGACAATATGCCAAAGTATCTTAGAGTGTACCCTCAGTGAGAGGATAGGAAATATACACCAGATATATATACACAATAGCAAAAATATGCAGTATAGTCTTAGAAAACAGTGCAAACAATGTATAGTTACAATAGGATGCAATGGGGAAACATAGGGATAGGGGCAACACAAACCATATACTCCAGAAGTGGAATGCGAACCACGAATGGACCCCAAACCTATGTGACCTTGTAGAGGGTCGCTGGGACTATTAGAAAATAGTGAGAGTTAGCAAAATAACCCACCCCAAGACCCTGAAAAGTGAGTGCAAAGTGCACCAAAGTTCCCCTAAGGACAAAATAGTCGTGTTAGAGGGAGAATGCAAGGAAAACACAAATCAGCAATGCAACAACGATGGATTCCTGTCTGAAGGTACCTGTGGAACAAGGGGACCAAGTCCAAAAGTCACAAGCAGCTCGGAGATGGGCAGATGCCCAAGAAATGCCAGCGGTTGGTGCAAAGAAGCTCTTACTAGGCTGAAGAACTGTGAATACTGCAGGAACGACAAGGGCCAGAGACTTCCCCTTTGGAGGATGGATCCCCCACGCCTTGGAGAGTCGTGCAGAAGTGTTTTCCTGCCGGATGGACGCCAACAAACCTTGCTACACGCAAATCGTGCGTTTGGCGTTTTTGGACGCTGCTGGGGCCCAGGAGGGACCAGAAGGTCGCAAATTGGACCTGCAGAGAGAGGGGACGTCGAGCAAGACAAAGAGCCCTCACTGAAGCAGGTAGCACCCGGAGAAGTGCCAGAAACAGGCACTACGAGGATGCATGAAATGGTGCTCGCCGAAGTTGCACAAAGGAGTCCCACGTCGCCGGAGACCAACTTAGAAAGTCGTGCAATGCAGGTTAGAGTGCCGTGGACCCAGGCTTGGCTGTGCACACAGGATTTCCGCCGGAAGTGCACAGGGGCCGGAGAAGCTTGCAAAGTCGCGGTTCCCAGCAATGCAGCCCAGCGAGGTGAGGCAAGGACTTACCTCCACCAAACTTGGGCTGAAGAGTCACTGGACTGTGGGGGTCACTTGGACGGTGTCGCTGGATTCGAGGGACCTCGCTCGTCGTGCTGAGAGGAGACCCAAGGGACCGGAGATGCAGCTTTTTGGTGCCTGCGGTTGCAGGGGGAAGATTCCGTCGACCCACGGGAGATTTCTTCGGAGCTTCTGGTGCAGAGAGGAGGCAGACTACCCCCACAGCATGCACAAGCAGGAAAACAGTCGAGAAGGCGGCAGGATCAGCGTTACAGAGTTGCAGTAGTCGTCTTTGCTACTATGTTGCAGGTTTGCAGGCTTCCAGCGCGGTCAGCGGTCGATTCCTTATCAGAAGGTGAAGAGGGAGATGCAGAGGAACTCGGCTGAGCTCATGCATTCGTTATCTAAAGTTTCCCCAGAGACAGAGACCCTAAATAGCCAGAAAAGAGGGTTTGGCTACCTAGGAGAGAGGAAAGGCTACTAACACCTGAAGGAGCCTATCACAAGGAGTCTCTGACGTCACCTGGTGGCACTGGCCACTCAGAGCAGTCCAGTGTGCCAGCAGCACCTCTGTTTCCAAGATGGCAGAGGTCTGGAGCACACTGGAGGAGCTCTGGACACCTCCCAGGGGAGGTGCAGGTCAGGGGAGTGGTCACTCCCCTTTCCTTTGTCCAGTTTCGCGCCAGAGCAGGGGCTAAGGGGTCCCTGAACCGGTGTAGACTGGCTTATGCAGAATTGGGCACATCTGTGCCCAACAAAGCATTTCCAGAGGCTGGGGGAGGCTACTCCTCCCCTGCCTTCACACCATTTTCCAAAGGGAGAGGGTGTCACACCCTCTCTCAGAGGAAGTTCTTTGTTCTGCCATCCTGGGCCAGGCCTGGCTGGACCCCAGGAGGGCAGATGCCTGTCTGAGGGGTTGGCAGCAGCAGCAGCTGCAGAGAAACCCCAGGAAGGGCAGTCTGGCAGTACCAGGGTCTGTGCTACAGACCACTGGGATCACGGAATTGTACCAACAATGCCAGGATGGCATAGAGGGGGCAATTCCATGATCATAGACATGTTACATGGCCATATTCGGAGTTACCATGGTGAAGCTACATATAGGTAGTGACCTATATGTAGTGCACGCGTGTAATGGTGTCCCCGCACTCACAAAGTTCAGTGAATTGGCTCTGAACAATGTGGGGGCACCTTGGCTAGTGCCAGGGTGCCCACACACTAAGTAACTTTGCACCTAACCTTTACCAGGTAAAGGTTAGACATATAGGTGACTTATAAGTTACTTAAGTGCAGTGTAAAATGGCTGTGAAATAACGTGGACGTTATTTCACTCAGGCTGCAGTGGCAGGCCTGTGTAAGAATTGTCAGAGCTCCCTATGGGTGGCAAAAGAAATGCTGCAGCCCATAGGGATCTCCTGGAACCCCAATACCCTGGGTACCTCAGTACCATATACTAGGGAATTATAAGGGTGTTCCAGTAAGCCAATGTAAATTGGTAAAATTGGTCACTAGCCTGTTAGTGACAATTTGAAAGTAATGAGAGAGCATAACCACTGAGGTTCTGGTTAGCAGAGCCTCAGTGAGACAGTTAGGCACCACACAGGGAACATATACATGCACGCCTATGAGCACTGGGGCCCTGTGTGACAGGGTCCCAGTGACACATACATATAGGCCACAAACCTATGAGCACTGGGGTCCTGACAAGCAGGATCCCAGTGACACATAACAAACATACTGAAAACATAGTGTTTTCACTATGAGCACTGAGGCCTGGCTATCAGGATCCCAGTGAGACAGTGAAAACAGTGACAAACACCCTGACATACACTCACAAATAGGCCAAAAGTGGGGGTAACAAGGCTAGAAAGAGGCTACCTTCTCACAGTTTGTTATGTGTCACTGGGACCCTGCTAGTCAGGACCCCAGTGCTCATAAGTTTGTGGCCTATATGTATGTGTTCCCTGTGTGGTGCCTAACTGTCTCACTGAGGCTCTGCTAACCAGAACCTCAGTGGTTATGCTCTCTCCTTACAAATTGTCACTAACAGGCTAGTGACCAATTTTACCAATTTACATTGGCTTACTGGAACACCC